>NC_139461.1:72485000-77560000 GCF_057233095.1 Heloderma suspectum
TCTGATTGATGGCATACACAACTGGGGTGCCTTGGCCAAAGTGTCCAAGCGGGGTGGGGAAAGAAAAACATTTGGCTCAGGTCATGTAGAGCTTTAAAGATTTAAACCAGAATTGTTTTTGTGCCCAGAAACAGACTGGCAACCTATGGAACTACTTCAAGAGAGGTGATACATGCTTCCTTCACCTGACCTCAGAAGGGAATCTAGTTGCTGCATTTTGGACCAGTTGTATTTTCCAGATACTCTTCGGGGGCAGCTTCATATAGAGCACATTACAGTAGGTCAGGCAGGACATTACCATGGTGGCTCATCGGTCAAGGCCATTGTTCGTCAAGAAAAGGTACAGTTGGTACATCAGGCTGGGAAAAGGTGCTCCTTGCCACTGCTCCTACTTGCATATTAAGCCACAGCAATTAATCAACTATCATCCCCATGCTATAAACCTGCACCTTTATGGGGAGTGTGAGCCCATCCAAAATAGATTATACCACCGTTTCTAGCTAGAACGTGATCATCCATCATTAACATCTCCATTGTATCTGGATAGTCACTTTGATGTTCACTGAATTTGGTTTTTCAATGCAACATATGCATAAGATGATTGTATAAACTATGAGGTCAGGCAGAGGTCTACATGAGAGAGGACCTTTTCAGTGGTGGCCTCCTGTCTGTGGAATGCCCTCCCCAGAGATGCTTGCCTGCCATCTATATTATGGTCTTTTGGGCATCAGGTGAAGATGATGATGATGATGATTCCACACATTTTAGGAACTGTCTTAGTACTTTTAGATAATTTCATTGCATCTTTGTTATATCTTGTGCTGTTTTATTGTCATTATTCTATAATCTTACATTTTATGTTTTTAATTTATCTGTACATCTCCCAGAGAACTTCAGTTATTGAGTGGTCTAAAATGTAATAAATAGTAATGAATGAATGCATGCATGTGCATTCTTAAAATGTATTTAAAGTATGTCTATATCACCCTTCATTGGGATTGGTTCCAGGGTGGTTTACATGATTAGAATATATAGTAAACCAGCAGAATAAAACAGAACAATCAACAAGATTTTTAAAAGCCTAAAATGCAAAGGCCTGGGAGAATAAAAAAGGGTTTGGTTTGATGCCTAAAATATATAAACACTGTGCAGGATGAGGTTTCCTCCTGAGGGCATTCTGTAGGTGGGGTGCTATGGCTGAAAAGGCCCCTGGAGCAAAATAATTCTTGGCACCGCTTGACACCTAGACTGAAATTTAGTCTTATTTATTTATTTGTTTGCCAAATAGGTCCTAATCTATTGTTCCTATTCCATGAAGGAACCTAGATGGGATGTATACGTGTCTTGAAGAGCTCTGTCTCAGTGTCTTTGCACTTTGGCATCTTTTGCTCATGCAGTGCTCTGGTCCTCTCTCAGTGTCCCTTCTTCCCATCAACAGTGGTCTGGCTCTGGAACCTCATAAAATGTGATTGGTAAAGGTGGAGGCAAAGAAAATTGCACGCTGAGTTTTTCCTGACACAGACTTCTTAGTGGCTTTTCACCCCCAGGCAGGTGAAGACCTAGGAAAACATGCTAATGCAAATGTTAGCAGCCCTGGAAGGAACAAATATTTTAATCCTTTAGGTTCGTTGTGTCAATATTTCCTCTTCCCATCAATATTCTGTGATAGTGTGTCGAGGCAAAGCTGTATGCTTTATTTTGATTTCACCAAGCTGTTAGAGAGAATACACCAATGCTAAAATATTATGTTAAACCTGCTGTTCCTAACAAATGCAGTTGACCATATAACAAAAATGGCTGTGATAAAATATTGCTAGTAAAAAAATAAAAAACCCAACCATGATACATCGCAAACCATTATTATAAGAACATAGTCTATATCAGTTATATATCTGGAAAGATTCATACAGTGAATATATCAAAAGACACACTTTTGGCCATTAGTGCAGAAATGTATGATCATCACAGAAACAGTAACATAGGTGCAATCCTATGGCCTCTGGGACAGCGTCCCAGGAGCCTTAGGATAGAGTAGACTCCCCCACCCCCTCAAAAGCAGGAGTGAAAGTTCTGACCTTGGGGGAGAGGATCTGTATTTGGTTCCTTTCTTCCAGTTCATGTGTAAACTTCTGCATTATTCACCTCCCCAAGTTAGAACTCCAATGTTGGGACAGATTAAAAGGGGGCTGATTGGGGGAGACTATGGATCCTCAGGAACCAAAGCCTTCGTGGCCTCCAGCCATGCCCTCATTTTGTACCCATTGTTCACAATGGGAGGGAAGTAGTTGTTGCTGGGATGATGGAAAGGAGGCAAATGCAGGAACCCAGCAGGACATATCACAGGCTCTAAGGTTGGAGCACTCTGGATTGACAGGATTGCCCTGTTAGTATGGACTATGGATACCTGGCAAATTTGATGCACGTAATACTCTTCTTTTTTAATTGCTTCACATACCATACAAAAAAAATAATGCTTCAAAGGGCTGTTATCAGTTGGCAATGGGGTCCATATATAGCCCAATCTCAGGGAAGAGGCTTTTGCATTCCCAACAGGACCTACTGATCAGCTGTTTAAATGTGCCATGGTCAGGAGATCATAATGGACTATGGACAACAGTGTGAAACTGCCATTATGCCCTGTCATTTCCAAAGACAGTGGTAGCTGGAAAGAGGTAGAGAAGGAATACCAGAACAAGTAAACTGGACAATTATCATTATAGGTTCTATATTGCCTCCAGCAATGATGCTATTGATAGGTATACCTGATACTCTCTTTCATTAATCAACAAATGTCCAAGACCACATGTGGGATCTGCCGTTTAAGTAGACTTGGGTTTGAGTGAGTGTGTGTGTGTGTGTGTGTGTGTGTGAGAGAGAGAGAGAGAGAGAGAGAGAGAGAGCAAAGATCAGCTGAAAGGGAAATGGTTACGTGGTCTCTCCACGTAATTTTTTTTTTCTTATTAATTAAATGATCAGGCATTTAGAGTGAGTATAAGAAGGGGTATTTAGTCATATATATTAGTATATTTAACATTTTTATCTCTTAACTCAATATTACCCACTTTAGGTCTGGAAGCTAGAGTTAGTTATAACCCAAGGTACTCCAGGTACAAGGGACAAAGACAGCAATCATGTGGAGCAGTTCTGCATAAATCCAGGATTCAGAATGTGTGTGGTTTATAGTTTCACCAAATCCTAATGATAGAATCATAGCCCCATAATTCACAATTACTTGTTTACTCTCTATATAATACTTCTAACTGTACTTGACCTGTATAGTGGAGGGGAACATGAAAACATGATCAGTGGTGGGATATAAATCCCAAATTCACGTATAGTGGCCATTATTTGCTGGCTGCTAGAGGTCATTTTGGAGTGTGCGGTTTTTTAACTCCTGTGGTAGTAGCTTCCAATCTGAGCAGGAATACCCAGTCTATTTTTGTTTTATTAATACTTTGAAAAATGGAGAATGATGTATTTCTTAAGAAAACATTTGAGGTGTTCAAAATATTAATTAATGACTTTGTGAACTGGTTTTGAAACCCTGATCTTAAATATTGCTACTAGAAAACAATTCCTCTTTATTTCTGAGGAATTTGCTTCCAAGGAAGCATACATGGTCAGAAGCCAGGCTTAATGTGAGCCAGGGATCAGCCCTAGATCATATTTTTAATATCAGTTTTTAATATAATAGAAGTGAAGAGTGCCTCTGAGCAAGTCAGGGGTGTATTTGCTTAGCCACTGAGTAACCACAGCCATATCCATACATTTTGGAGTAAAGTTTAAAGGGTGTTAGCACAAGTTTGTGTAGTGTGTGTGCAAGACGACCTGCCCACGTTTCCTTAGCAGTTGCACTTCTGCAGATGCATTTGAGCCATGTGTGGTGAAGAAGAAGAAGAAGAAGAAGAAGAAGAAGAAGAAGAAGAAGAAGAAGAAGAAGAAGGGCCTCTGGCTGGGTTCCTGGTGTGCAGATTGTAAATTAGCATATAAATTAGACACCAAGGAGGGTGCAAAGTATTTGTTTAATTCATCAGCACCAGTGGAATAAAATAAACTAGTTGCAGGTCTAGTGGGATCCCAAGGGAGGAGATACTTTTATAAGGCGTACACACAGTACAACACCTGCTTTATGGGACCCGCTCCCCCTCTTGTAATGCATGCAACCTTGAAACGGTGTCACAGAGAGGAAGGCCAGGATCTCGTCTCGATCATCCCAGAGTGCAGGACACGGAATAATGGGCTCAAGTGACCATTGAAGCCAGATTCCGGCTGAACATCAGAAAAAACGTCCTGACTGTTAGAGCAATACGACAATGGAACCAACGACCTAGGGAGGTAGTGGGCTCTCCCACACTGGAGGCGTTCAAGAGGAGGCTGGACAGCCATCCGTCAGGGATTCTCTGACTTAGATTCCTGCATTGAGCAGGGGGTTGGATTCGATGGCCTTGTGCCCCTTCCAACCCTACTATTCTATGATTCTATGAACTCTAGAAGTGGTCCCATTATCATCTAGTAGTGTGGCTGAACAGGGATAAGGCCGGAAAGTAGGGATGTACAAAAGTCACTTACCTTTTCGCAGCTTCGATTTGCGGTGGGGGGGAGGCGCTCCGTCCCTCCCCCCTGTATCCTCCCTGGGCCAGCTCTGCTCCGCGGTGGCTCCGCAGAGCCGTCGGACAGGGCCGTTCACAGCCGGAGTTCCGGCCACGGCCGGCTGCTGTGGACGCAAATGGCGGCCACCATAGCGGCCGCCATTTGCATCCTGCCAGGCTGCCATGATAGGCTACGTATGTATTTACGTAGCCTATCATGGCAAAGAGCAGGGGCGCAAACGGCAGCCGCTATGCCGTTTGCGCTGCTGCTCTTTCCGTGATAGGTTACGTAAGTATTTACGTAGCCTATCACGGTAAAGGCAGCTACGCAAATGGCGTAGTGGCCGCCGTTTGCACCCCTGCTCTTTCTGTGATAGGCTACGTAAGTATTTATGTAGCCTATCACGGAAAGAGCAGTGGTGCAAACGGCATAGCGGCCGCCGTTTGCGCCCCTGCTCTTTGCTGTGATAGGCTACGTAAATACTTACGTAGCCTATCATGGCAGCCTGGCAGGATACAAATGGTGGCTGCTACGGCGGCCGCCATTTGCGGCCGCAGCAGCCAGCTGAGAGACCAGCTGCCGGAGCCGGAGCCGCCGCTGGAGCCACCGCCGCCGGAACATCCGCCCCAGGTAAGCTTCGTCCTGGGGGGAATTCCACGGGGTGGTGGGGGGTGGGAGGCTGTTCTGCCACAGGTTTCGGGGGGCCGAATGCCAGTGCATTCGGCCTCACTGAAATTCGTGGCGGAATTCAATGGGGCCCATTGAAGGCAAGACACCTTCAATGGGCCCCCTGCCTCAGTAAGTCCGCCTTCTCATTGCTATTGTCACCAGCGGATCTTGCTCCTCATCCTCTTTCTCATCATTGCTATCATTTGCTTGCTTGTCAAGCAGGGAGCAAGTAGGCAGTGGCATCTACTGCCCCTCCTTCCCACCACCACCTTGTTTGGGGCAGAGCAAGAGGTAGATGAACAACCAGGTTCCAATGGTGAAGAGGAGGAACAACCCCAGGGAGCTCATCAATGGGCCGCTACTGGGGTGTGGCCTGACTGTGCGTACTTCAGTGCTGGCCCTGCCAACATATGTAGGGGCAAGCCCATTGAACTCAGTGGGACGTAGTAAACACATATACAATTGCAGTTGAATATGTATTTTGAAAGAAAATATACATTGAAATACATATTTAAAATATCTATTTTCTGAACATCTTTAAAACAAAAATTTACAAATTAATGCAGAAATGTAACAGAACAGAATTGTGGGTAAAAGACAACAACCAAACAGGCACATGTGACATGGACTGGAAAAGACACATTTGTCTATCCCTTGATTTTATATTTTTGTATTTTCAGAGGGAAAACAACCATTCTTTCTCTAAGAAGCCAATGGTCGAACTGTACACAAAACACCTAACTACACTGTAATCTAATTAAGGCTGAAACCCGATGCACACTTACCTGGGAATAAGCATCACTGAACACAGTGGGAGTAAACATCCACAGGATTGCTCTGCATGTCTGTGTAACGCCTCCTCTGCTCCATTTTTAAACTATCTCATTTTCATCATGCCCAGCAACATCTCCCTCGCCCCGGCTTTTTTTTTTTTTTTTTGCACAAATCCAGCCAGAAGATGAATTCTGGTTAATAGCTGGCTCTACCATGAGGCAGAGTGATGCAGCTATGTGATTTTAGACCAGGGATGCAAAATCTTTCTAATTCCACTTCAGAGAAGCTCTTGAGGGCACCTTGCAGTGGCAGGCATGGCCAAAGGCAAAAAAAAATTGGACCAACCCCCCCCCCCCCTCAAAGTACCAGCATATTTTAGATGTCCAGTAGCTACGCTTTAGGAGAAGCATTTCAACCTTTTAGGGGGCAATCCTATGCAGATAGGCGGCCACCTCCAAACTTGGAGGTGACCGCCTATCCAATTCAGGGCAGGAGAAGCACAGAGGAGATCATTCCCTTCATGCTTCTCTTGCCCTGCATTTTCGGCTAGATTGTCAATTTCGGCTGTCTAGCTGTGGGAGGGCAGAGTGGGGGAGGAGGCTGCCATATGACACATAGGATGTGTTGTCATACAGGCATTTTTGCCCTCCCTGCCCTGGAATGCCCCCCCCCCCACGAACACTGCATTTTGGCCGCTCCACACTCTTTTAGTGAGCACGGAGTGCAGGGCTGTTCCAAGCTGCCTGCGAGGCAGCACGGAAGCGGGGGAAGGTTGGTTCTCCAGGAACTGACCTCGGAGCGCGGGTTCTGAGGTCAGTTTCTGGAAAACCAGGTATCCTATGGCCAACTAGCCACTGACTAGCAGCCATAGGATTGCTCCCTTAGAATGGGGAAAAAATTGCACACACGCCAGGAAACTTCCAAACAAATGGTGGTTCAGGGAAAGGCTTGCTGCCTTCTGGGGAACCCCATAGGGCCAGATTGGGACCACTAGAGTGCTGGATTTGCCTGCCAGGCCTGAGGTTCTACACCCCTATTTTAGACCCTGGTCTTAATGATCTTACAGAGTACCCCTTTAAACAGCCATGTTTACTACTCCAGTTGCAAAGCACACAAATAATATTTCTCTCCTTTCTGCTCCACCATTTCATGCTTCACAGCTGGTTCTCCGTTCCTGACATGATACAGCAAAAACCAAAAACAAAAGAAGCCCCGGTTTGCCAATCCTGATTAAAAAAAGAAGATCTACTCTGAGCATGAACATCTTAAACTCACTTAAAGAATAGTTTAAGTTTAAGCATGAACATCTTAAACTCACTATCATGACGACAGCAATAAAATGGAGTTTGCTTCTACTGCCCTGATGCGAAACACATTTACTTGGGAAGAAGACCATTTTGTTGTAAAGAAGAATAATATTTTTTAAAGTAAAAATAATCAAATGAACATCTGCAACCACATACATGCCCGGTTGGCTGCCCCTTAACTCTAAAATGTTTTAAAATTAGAAGAAACAATGCTGAGGCAGGCGGCATCAGCCCTGGTGAGCCTTGGCATGCCCATGCCAGCCCAGGTACTGACGCCGGGCCTGTTTCCCACTGCCCCCATCACCTGCTGCTCTTTGGATGGTCATTTGGGGCCCCCTGGGCTGCAGGAGCCCCGGACTTCAGCCCTAATGTCCAGGCCCACTGATTAGGCAGAGTAGCTGGTTTGGGATATCATGAAAGGGCAGCAAATTGTTAGTTATTTAATGTATTATTGCTGTGTTTTCACTGGCAGGGAAGAGGAGAGGAGCTTGTGGGCTTTTCTGCCCCAGATGCCAAAATAATTTGGCTGGCCTTAGGACTATGCACCTCAACGTCCTGCTCCACCTCAGGCAGCAAAATGTCTTGGGCTGTCCCTGCTGGTAAACTTGAATGTTTGCTCACCTCTAAGGGAACCTAGGCAAAACATGTTTACCTCCCCTTTGTTACCTCCTTTTCTGGTTCATGTTCTTATATGATCTGTTAGGAAACAATGCTTTCTCATGTAATCCCACTACTAATATGTGTCTTTGAATGGGTGCCAGAAAATGGGACCCATTGTGTTTTGTGGGTTTTTAAAAACAACAACAACATGAAGGCACTGGAGCATGGAAAGCAGAGGATGAAATGTTATTCATGAGTAGCTTTAGGTCAAATTGTGCCTACAACAGCCATATCAAAACAGTTGATTTAATATCTTTTTATTCTTTAAAAGAATTAACTTGAAAGGTCACATTAAGGCTCATTCCATCAGAGACATATCCTGGAAAATATCTCGATTCACATCAGTTCCCATCCGAGAGATTTTCAGAGCTACTGTTCTCTCTGAGACTGTTAAAACTGTATTGTCCAAATTCAATGTTGCATAATAATTTCAAGTTTAGTTTACTGCTTTCCCAGAACCTGTAAAAGTGACCCAGCCCTTCCTTGCTGCAATTTGTGATCCTGAGGGAGATTACTACTGTGGGAGAATTTTGGCTAAAACACAGAGAGCCAATGCGCTGCAATGGTTATTGTGCTGGACTGGGGCTGGCGAGATCCAGGTTCAAATCCATACTCAGCCATGAAGTTCACTGGGTGGTTTTGCCAGTCATGTTTTCTCAGCCTAACCTCCCTCCCTCACAGAGCTGTTGTGAGGGTTAAATTGGTGGGTGGAGGAGGTGTAATATGCCACCTTAAGCTCCTCAGAGGACATATAAGATATAAACATAATAAATAAAGCCAATAAACAGAAGGATGGGTTTATAACCCGAATGAAAATGAATAACTGATAGCAGTTCCTCACATTATCTATAGTAGTCAAGACCCACTAACATCCAACAGCCTATAGTGCCCAAGATCTATCACGCCCATTTAATGCTGTACTTTTCACCTTCTTCCTCAGGTGCCTGCTTGCTAGAACTAAACAAAGACACAACAGGAAGCAGAATTATTCTTACTGTTAGGAGTAGATTTTGGCTTTTGTGCTACTTCCTGCTACATGTGATGAGGCAAAAATCGCGTTTCCTTACAGAGCTTTCTTCTTGCGGCATCCTTCTGGAATCATGGTGGGCACAATACATATGCCTCCCACTTTCCTCCCCACTTGTTTTTTTGGCTGTTTCCTTTGTGGGGGAAGTTCCATATGTTGTGACTATACGGCAAGCAGATGGCAATGCAACATTGCAGCAATATCGCGCTATCCAGGAAGTATGCTTCCTTCACACGCTCTTTCATAGAGGTGTATATTTGTTACTATATTTTCAGCGAGTTAAATTATTGTGGAATAAATCCAAAATACAGCAGGAGAGGCACAGGAGGAGGATGACCTTATGAAAATGACTCGCAAACTTCAGTGAGTAACCGATGTTGATTCCACTAGAAATGCTCCGTGTGAAGGAAGCCTAATATAGGGTTTCCTGTATCCACACACTTCTAGGGATAGATGGGTCTATCAGTTTTGGCTTCTCCTAGCTTCTTGTTTTTTCATCCCAAGTTCAGTTTGTCCTGAACTTGAGTTATGTTTTGTAAAGTTTGCATCAACATTTGTATGCTTTTTTGTGTGCCTTTCTCCTAATTTTTGCATTTTTTGTATGCAATTTGCCTAATATACATACTTTTGCAAGCAATTTTCTGAACATAATGCATTTTAATGTTATTTTCATGAATATGCATATTTTTGTATGCACATTTCTTTAATATATACAGTTTGTACACATTTTGTGACTGGAGAACTCCATTGCAAAAAGTGGACAAGTGTGAATTTCAAAGGATAACTGAGCTTTGGTTCACCTATTGGTTCAGGAGTGCAAAATTAGGTTAAGTTCACATTAAAATGTCAGCCAAAGAAATTTCTCCCCCATCTTTACACACTCCCTTCTTGGGTGTCCACCTGGATCTTTTCTTGATTTTTCTTACTACTTCCTCCTGCCTTTCAGGCCTGAATTTCTGAGATGCTGATAGGCTTTGAAATCTGAGCATGTGTGGACAACCTAAAAGTTCGATGGTTCCCAACTCTACCAGTTAAAGTACATTGTGTGGACATTCCATCTATCCCTCCTTAACAGATTTGCTGTGGTAAGAAAAACAACAGAAAAAGCAGTGGGAAAATAAGGGAGGATCACAAGTGGAAGGTGATGACCTCTGAACCCTCTTAAAATTCCATGGGTGCGGCAGCGCATTGGAAAATAAAAGTATCGGGTTGGATCCAAACTTAGTCATGCTTAAAGTACACCAATTGTAATCAATGGGACTTAAGTTAGTCATGACTAACTTGTCCCATTGACTGCAGTGTGTCTATTCGTGACTAAATCTGGACCCAACCCACAATTGTGAAACACCCTAAGTGAATACCCTGATACTCCACCCTCATCAGCCCAACCCTTGATCCATATCCCCATCTTACACTTTTCTTTTCAGACCAGTATCTTGATGTAAGTTGTATACAACTTTGTCACACAGGACAACCTACAAGAAGACGTTTACAACATGAAGATGAAGAACAAGCAAAATGTAAACTCTTGCATCCAGGGAAATCTAAGTGTACTGGGTCAGTTGGAAAGCACTGTAAAAAAATCTTTCCCCAAGGTCTTGCCATATCATGCACATTTCATCCTGCATATATGGTAATATGGATATTTTATTTCTTTTAAAGAAAAATGAAAATTGCAAATTGGGATTTTAGTTGCTTTTACATTTCCCCCCTCTATTTTAAATTATGGTTATTCACCCATACATTCCCTCTCTGCGTATTCATTTAGAAGGAAGGTTTTGTAATAGTCACATTTAATTTATCAGGGTGCAATAATTTGTGTTTCCCAATCATCTTGCAGACTTTGGTTCATTATACTATTGTTTCACATGAGTAAGTTAGCAAAGTTTGGATTGATTGACTCTAATTAACTAAAACTGGTTCCAGGCTGTGCATCTATTGTTATGGTAGCTAACCACAAAGCCCCAAACTGTTCCATAATGGCAATAGAAGGCAATATCGATATGAAAACTCTAGCAAATTTTTAACATTGATTTATACTGTTTGAACACAAATAAGTGAAGTGGGAGAGGATGGGATGGTACTAGTCAAGGTAATTCACATCTAACTTGGGGTTATCCCTCCACTACTGGTGTATATACTCCTAGAAAGACAAAACTCACCACTGTCCAAAGATGAAATGCCACATTTTACAGCAGAGTACAGAACTATATGGGGGGGGGGGCTCTGTGGTCCAGGTGATGTCCACTGACATCATAGAATCATAGGGTTGGAAGGGGCCTACAAGACCATCGAATCCAACCCCCTGCTCAGTGCAGGAAGCCTGATTCCCAGGCAATCTCCCATCCAAGTACTAACCAGGGCTGACCCTGCTTAGCTTCCGAAATCAGACAAGATCAGGCACATCCAGTATCATCGCTCCATCCCTGGGCATTTTGTCTTTCTTTGTTCTGGGAGAAGCAGAGAGAAA
The DNA here is from genome assembly GCF_057233095.1 of Heloderma suspectum. Lineage (NCBI taxonomy): Eukaryota > Metazoa > Chordata > Lepidosauria > Squamata > Helodermatidae > Heloderma > Heloderma suspectum. The sequence continues at coordinate 72,496,498 of NC_139461.1, forward strand.
GGGGTTCAGCTGCTCCTCCCAGGACCAGCCAAGTCCCTAACTTTGTGCATTACATGCTGTTCCCATGGATGTGGTGTGCAATGCGTGAAAGGACTCTGCTGGTGCTGAGAGGAGCACCAGGTGAGTTCCTTGCCACCCTCCTGCATCCTTACTGTTATCTCTGATCTCAGATGAGGATTCCTCCAGGGGTTGGGGCTTGGAAACTAAGCCCCATGTCAGGATTGCCTCTGTTGCCTTCTGAATCCTCCAATCAACACCCAGACAAAAGGGCTGCTTTCCAAGGCTTTATTTCCATTCAACCTAATGAAGCTTACAAATGCTAATTGCCTGAGACTCAGAGGAAATACAAAGGGACAGCCTACCAGGGGTTTCTAAGAGTTAGGATGTCAGTTGGTCTCTGTTTGGAGAAAAGCGCGGCAACTCTCTGAACTTAAGGAGTAGGAGGGGAAAGTCTCCTCCTCTCCCGTGGGGCCTCGGGGCGCAGCTGTTGACGTTGAGCCAATCGGGCTGAGTGCCTCATCTCGGCTCCCACAACCTCTCGCTTGTGCCTGCACCTGCACCTTGCATCTAAAAGCTCAAGTTGTCCCACCCTTTCCCTGCCAGGGTCACTGTCGCTCCCAGAAATGTAAGCGGGGGGGCTCCCCCTCCTGCTGCGCCTCTGAAACCTGAGAGGGTTCCTCTCCCAAAGATTTTATCTCCTCCTCAGAATCAGAGCTGCTTTGGGACTCTATGGGCTCAGATCCACCCTGACACCCCACCCCCTGGAGAAACCCAAGGAGGCTCCTTGGGCCGGATGCAGAATCTCCACAGGCCAGATTAGGCCTGAGAGCTGCAAGTGCTGCATATCCCATCTTACGCCATAAATTTTTGGACAGTCATCAAGAACAGCCCACACAGAGTATGCTACACTAACCTAGCCTTGAAGATATCATGCTATGAATGATAGAGTGTATCCAAAGAGTGCTCCTCAATCGCTCTTTCTCAGCCTGGAGTGAAGTGACAAGCGTACTGCCACAGAGTTCTGTCCTGGGCACAGTGTTGGTGAACACCTTTATAAATGACTTGGACAAAGGAATAGAAGGGATGCTCATACATCTTTCAGTTGACACCAACATGGGTGGAGTAGATAAATACCTTATGGGTTATCTCATGACTAACACAAGTCCCATTTATTTCAATGGGTCTACTCTAATTATGACTAAGTCTAGATCCAATGAAATGTGTTTAACTGCAGGAGCTCTTGGGGCTCTGAACATCTGCTGATTATAAGTATAAAAGGAATTTAAAATATGGGGTTTTAGCCAATGTTAATCCTATCTAAAGTAGACCCATTGAAATGAATGGGACCTAGGTTGGTCATGACCAACTTCATTTCAATGGACCTACTCTAAGTAGGGCTAAGATTGGATACAACCCAAAAGAAATAAACTCTGAGAGTATATACAATTGCCTCTTTAAGTACAGGTCAAGCTGACCCAGACCATACCCACCCAATGCTCTCTGTTCAGACAAGTGCCACACTGCCGCTTCACAGCCAATGCACTGGTGCAGTGTGGAAGCCAGGCCTAAACCTCTTCTAAGCATGGAGTGTAGCAGGTTATAGTTCAGATCGTCTTGACATGGTTTGAAAGAAGTTTTTTTTTCCTTCATTTTGTAGGGATGTCAGAGAATTCCGCCACGAATCTCGGGGAGGCCGAATGCCAGTGCATTCAGCCCCCCGAAATTGGTGGCGGAACGGTCTGGCACCCCCCCCCGGGACGGGACTTACCTTGGGCGGATCTTCCTGGTGGCGGCGGCGGGGCGGCGGTGGCGGCACGGCAGCGGCGGCAGCAGCAGCCAGTCTTCCAACCGGCTGCTGCCGCCACCATTTCCAGTTAAAAAAAAAACAAAACAAAAAAACGTGATAGGCTACGTAAAGATTTACGTAGCCTATCATGGCTAGATTTTTAAAAAACACCATTATAGGCTACGTAAATGTTTACGTAGCCTATCACGGCTGATTTAAAAGAGAAAAAAAACGCATACGCAAATGGCGGCGCCCATGGGCGCCGCCATTTGCGTTCCTTATTTTGGCACATCTTAGTCTACGTAAACATTTACGTAGACTAAGACGGCGAAAATAAGGGGAATGCAAATAGCGTAGACGCACGTTTTTTCTTCTTCTTTTAAATCAGCCGTGATAGGCTACATAAACATTTACATAGCCTATCACGGCTGACTGCAGGGACGCAAACGGCGGTGGCTACAGCTGCCGCCATTTGCGTCCCTGCTAGCCAGCGGCCGGTGGCTCCGCAGAATCCCTGCAGAGCGGAGCCGGCTGGCCAGAATTTCGGGGGGGAGTGATGGAGTGCCTCCCCCCCTTGAATCAATTTCGCTAAGAGGTAAGTAACTTTCGTATATCCCTATCATTTTGTATTATGACAAGCAAACAGAAAACATAACAAACCAAAACAAAACAAAAATATAACAACATATTCTAAAATCCTCCATTTCAAATATTACAGTATTCCAGGGAGAAAAAAGAGAAAAAGAATAGATTACACATAAACATCAGTAAAAGCAGACTAGATATCCAAATATAAGTCCATCTGCAAGTTACGCCTATATACCACTCCTTTAAATGTTGCTAGCATTGGTAAGTCTTCAATCCATTGCATTATAGGCCGTGAGCTTTTATCCTTCTAGTTTCGTAGTATCAGTCTTTTAGGATGCAATCCTATGGCCGCTAGTCAGTGGCTTGCCCATGCTCCGAGGTCAGTTCCCTAAGAACCGACCTCCACCCCCTCCCATGCTGCCTCGTAGGCAGCGCAGAATGGCCCTGCAGTCCGTGCTCAGTAGAGGAGCGTGGAGCAGCAAAAATGGGGCAATCCTGGGGGCATGTCGGGGCAGGGAAGTTTGACATGCCGCTACGATACATCCTACATGTCATCCGGCTGCTGCTTCCTGTGCTCCGAGGTCCCATGGCTAGACAGCCAAAATCGGTTGTCTAGCCATAAATGCAGGGTGGCTAAAGCATAGAGGGGATGATCCCCTCCATGCTTCTCCTGCCCTGCATTGGATAGGCAGTCACCTCCAAGTTTGGAGGTGGCCGCCTATCCTCACAGGATTGTACCCTTAGCAACCAAAAGGTGGTGAAAGATCCATTTATGCTGACCATGTGTTACATTCCAAAAAGCAGGTAAGTAATTTAAGAGAACATGTATATCAGTAAATATTAAAGAGAGCTTTCCAATACAAAATTTATCCATATAATAACTTCCTCCCCAAAGGAGGCAGCTATTGGGCATTTCCAAAACGTGAATAAAAGAAAAATTAACTGCATTACATGTCCAACAATTAGTCGAATTTGACAAAACTTTATTAAAGAGACGTGGTGGCATCCAATCGACCTGAAACAAAAGTTTTTGCTGAATAAGGCATAACCGGAGATCCATAGAGATATCCGATACAGACACCAAAATGGCAGTCTATTGATTAGACAAAATAGGACATTCCAATTCCCTGTTCCATTCCTGCTGTAGACTCCATGTATCATATTTGTTCATTGATAATAAGTATTTATAAACATGAATTGTGGGTCAACGTATCTGGTCAGCTTCAACAAGTGTTTCCAATAACAAAGGAGACTCTGATGCAGTTAAAGCAGCAGGACTGAATCTAGATACTAACAAATGTTTCAATTGCAAATACTGCCATTCCGCTGTAGCAGGCAAATCAAATTTATCTTGCAAAGCTGAGAATAGCAAAAACTCATAATCAACACCCAATAATTGATCCAGGTTAAAGATAATTTTATCTGTCCAGGTCCGCCACAGAAACATTTTCTTTTTGATTCTGAAATCTGGATTTCCTCATAAAATCAATTTAATATGGGAAAATGGGTCAAAGTGTAATTGGTATGATATTATACGCCACACATCTCTGACTGCCATAATTGTGGGGGGAGATCTGTCTGCCTTAATGTACCGATAACCTAATGCCATCCATTTGGAGAGAGGCTCCAGACAAGGAGATTCCAACACTGACCAAGGTGGAAAATCAAATCTGAGTGGTAAAGACCAAAATTTGGTACATGTCAGCAAATAAGCCCGATGTTATGTAGCAAGATCCAGAAAACCAAATTCACCTTCATTAATTGGAAGTTGCATCCTTTTCTACGATATCCTTGGTGGAAAGGACCCCCCCCCCTTTACGAAACAAAGCATTAAGTTGGGTTGAAAAACATTAGTATGAAAACATCTGCTCAGCAATTGCAGCAACCAAACCAATTGCACAAAGAGTGCAGCAATGAAAAAGATCAAGGACAACAGATAGGATGGGTACTGAACAGATTTTCTTCATTTTATTTTATCATTTCTCCTAAGCTCAGTTCAGAGTTGATTATGGCAGGGTGGCCAGTAGACCATTTAGGTGGGGAAATTCCTGCTCGGGTCTTGATGGGATCATTGCTCTCCCTTAAGAAGTAGGTTCACAGCTTGGGTGGGTTTATTTATTTATTATATTTTTTAATCTCCCCAGTAACAAATGTTCCTTGGGCGGATTTCAGAAAACTAAAAGAAAATACAGTACAAAAGCTGAAGGAATACAATGCAGCACAACACAGCATAACATAGCACAGGACTAAAAACAGCCATAAAATCTGAAAACTAAACTGTAAAATGCCTGGGAGAAAAGAAAGTTTTTACCTGGCACCAAAAAGATAACAATGCAGGTGCCAGGTGAGCCTCCTCAGGGAGGACCTTCCATAAATAGGGTGCCACAACTGAGAAGGCCCTCTCCCTTGTAAGCCCTTTCTTCTACACCCAGCAGTACTCTTGGATTTCTAGTTAGTTTTGGGCATTTCTAGCCCAAAATGCCTTTTTTTGCCAGCTCCATTGGATCAGCAGCTGCTCCCTCTACTGGAATACAAGGAGTTGCTACTGTCATTCCTGCTTTGGTGATGTCAGTGAGTTCCACGCTGTACTATAATGACTCTGTGCAAGGCTGTCCTTGAAGGCAGTTCAGAAGCCTCAACTGGTACAGAATGCCAATGCTTGCCTAATGATGTGTGTGAGGTGGTGAGAACATTATAAAGCTGTCCTCAAGCACCTGCACTAGTTTGCTTCTAGGCCCAGTTCAAAGTGCTGGGTATGTCCTTTAAAGTCCTACACAGTCTAGACCCTGGATACATTAAGGAGCACCTTGTCCTGTATGATTCCCCTGTATGATTCCCCCAGGGCTTTAAGATCTGCCAATAATGCTCTGCTCCAGGTTCTGTCCTCTCATGAGATAGAATCCCAATCTACCAGGAGCAGGGGCTTTTCTGCTGAGTCCCTGAAGCCATGGAATTCTCTTTCTTGAGAACCTGATTTTGTTTTCTTCCCTAGCCTCTTTCCAAAAACAGTCTAGGACATATGTATTCCATCAGGCATTTGGAAACTGAGATTGTCTTGCTGCTGATTTTACTGATTTTATTAGTTTTTCAAAGCATTTTAACTGAATTCTTTGGTATTTTATATACTTTATTATTATGTACACCACATTTTGAACCTACGCTGAAAGGTGGTTTATCGATACGGTAAATAAATTAATAAAATATACAAAGTATCTCATTTGTAATCATTTGCAAACCGATTCCTAAGATGTTGTGGCTATATCTTCCTAGTCAAAATGAAAAAAACACAACTCTGCAAAGCCTGTGGGCTTCTCTGCAGTACATGCTATATAATAATGTACTCCACATTAACTGCAGACTGAAAAATCCTTACTTTGCATCAATTCTCTGAAATGAATAGTTCTGAATTTCTTTGAATGCTCATTCCAAACCACTGTTTCACTTCAATCTGAAGACATCAACGTGTTTCCTTGTAAGCAAAGAACGTCATACCTTAAAAGCTTTGCATTAGCAAACAGTTTATTTTTTCGTCAGCAGTAATCAGTTTCAGGAAATCTTTTTTTTTTAATCCAACTATGGTTCTCATGGTGTAGTAAATGACATTAGGCTTTTGTAAATTCTTGCAGAATATAACAGATCATTGGTTTTATAACACAGTCACTGTTTTTGCATTCTGATGAGATTATTAGACGCAGCCTTGAATACAACTTCCCTGAATACTGTTAGTTAAAAAAAAAGTTTACTAAATGGTATCTTGTCAACTGTATCTGAAAATCATCATAGTGCCTTTATTCTCCCCTTTTTGTGAGGGTATTTTTTGTAAGCTGATGAGTTCTACCAATATGAAGTTATGAAATTGTTATTCTAATCTGTATTTAGGTTGCTCCTAATGTGTTTATTAAAACATGCACTGGGGCCCCCCAAATAAAAGTGGTATATGTTATCCATCCCAGGAATTTATTTATTTCATATAGTAACTAAAAGCAAATCCAAATAAATGTTAGCTAATTTTATCCCATGTAGCATGAGAAGTGCTCTTGCAAGTTGCACTGACAGACAAAACCAGTACAGAGTCTCAGTTTGAAGATCTGGCTGAAGAAGGTGAAGGCAGTGGAGCTTGTGGCTCTGATGTCACTAGGGTAATGAATCTGCTCCAGGTTTCAGTCAGAACCTTGCAAAGCTTCACACCTTTGATAGCTCCTTTAGAGTTCTGACTGGTTCTGCCTGAAACTTGGGGTGGATTCACTGCCCCACTGACATCAGAACCACCAGGCTTCTGTGGGTTAAGGTGCCACCACCAAGATTCATCTTCTACAACCAGATGATTCTAGTGACCATCTGAATGCATAGTGAATGGAGGTTATCTTGAGCTTGCAAGTAACCCAGCTACAAGTAGCCTATATGTATCTTTAGCCTACAAGTAACCCACCTTTGGCCAACAAATTGCCAGCTCTGAGCATAACGCTTTCCTCACACATGAAAAAAGTGGTCTTTAGGCTGTCTTAAATTGAAAGGGAGATACAGCCCCCTGAATGCCTGTTTCTGTTATGTTTCTTTCTGAAAGAAAGAAAGAAAGAAAGAAAGAAAGAAACATAAGAGATACAAGAATGTACATTGCACATGGGAAACAATACATAAAACCGGTACTCAAAGCTGGCTATTTATGCATCATCAAAAAAGAGTATAAAAAGGACACAGCTTTGCATAAAATTCACATGTGCTGATATATATGAGTCGGATCCAGACTTAGTCATACTTTGAGCAGACCCATTGAAATCAATGGACTTAGGCCGGTTGGACATAACACTGGCTAATGTGGTACCATTGGTTTCAATGGGTCAACTCAAAGTATGACTAAGCCTGGATCCTACCCTAGATATAGATGCAAATTTAGACATAACTACTATAATTTAAATAGAAATACAATATATCTCACTGTCGTGGAGAGGCGTGTGATCAGGTGACTTCTGTGCCTGCTCAATCTGCTGTCCCACTGCTAACTGTTGACATAGAGTGGACAGCCTTTCAAACAGAGGGCTGTTTTCTGCCAGTCTTCCAAACTGAGGCTTTTCTCTAAAAAGTGGGACACACATCCACTCTAATATATCCAAAATTTGGCCTACCAAATGGTGCACCCTACACATCACATCTCCATCTGGAAGTAAAGTCCTGTGTCCTCGCTTAGGGAATTCAGATAGATGCCTCTCTTCTTCCACATCCAGCTTGACAATCCCACATACCAGGAGAACAGCAATTATTATTTGTGACCTAGGCACACTTATTTGGAAATAAGCCCCACTGAACTCAGCGGCATTTATGACCACATAGACATGCATAGGCCTGGGCTACAGCAGGGATGCAGACCCTTTTCCACCTGCATTCCATTTTGGGAGAAGCTTTCAGGGGCCACATTCCAGTGTGGGTGGGGCCAAAGGCAAAAGGCGTGGGGCCAAAGGCAAAAGGGGAGGGGCTAAAAGACCAAAAAATGCCAGCATATTTTAGCTTGAAGCTCTTACTGTCAGTAATTAAGCCTTAAGAGAGGCATTTCAACCTATTAAAATGAGGGCAGTTGCTGCGCAAAAGCCAGGAAACCCTCACATGATGGATGGTTGGGGGAAAGGGGGAGGGGCTGGGGGAAAGGGTGTGGCCATCTGGGGAAGCCTGGAGGGCCAGATTGGGCACCTGGGCCTGAGGTTCTGCACTCCTGTGCTACAGGGTTGCAATCCTATTCACACTTACTTTGGAGTAAGACCTGTTGAAGTTGTTGGGACTAAGGGCACAATCCTATGCATGTTCAGACAGGAAAAATGTCCTACATCTCCCAGCATGCCCCAACCAGCATGGGGCATGCTGGGAGTTGTAGGACTTTTTTGTGTCTAAACATGCATAGGATTGCACCCTAAATATGTATAAGATCAGGCTCTACATCCCATTACTATCATTAATGATCTCTTTCAGACTGAATATTTGAACAACAGCATTGAATATTTGAACAGGGTGGTTGTTGTGAGGATAAAATGGAGGAGGACTATGTACGCTGCCTTGGGTTCCTTAAGGAGGAAAAGAGGCGGGATATAAATGTAATACATAAATAAATATTATTTGTCTCCAAAACTCAATCATCTATGAATATGGAAGAAAGTCTCATTGAAGCCAGCGGAACTTAAATGCACAGCTAAATGTTTTAGCTGCAAGTAACTTTTTCTGGAGTGTGCCCTATGCGTGGACAGTTAGAACATGGAAGTCCTCCCTGACATTGTTGCACTTGGCTTTGAAGCTTTCCTCCCCAAAGGTGTGGACCAGATTTTATTATTATCACAGGCCAGGAAGCTAAGAGCATGCAAATTTCGCTTATCCATATTTTGCTATCACTGTTGCTTAGGGAAGCTATCTGAGCATATCTTAATTATAAAATGCAATGTTTTTAGTCAGGACATCTACGCCCAGATCATCAGTAGTAGCACGAGAGATGCTGCAGTGTGGATGCTCCGCTCCCACAGTGCTGCAGTGGGCAGCGTTTCTAGCATTGCACCCTGTCTGGGATACCAGCAACACCGGATTGGAAAGTGAGGACATTACCAGTACAGCCCATATGATCAGATTCCCGTGGACACTGCCAAAGCAGTCAAGATCTCCAACTGGTGTGAATTGCATTTTTTTTTTCTTGAGATCAGTAGAAGTCTGCCAATTTATATGAGGCACATGAAGAGGGTTCAGAACCCCCAGAATACAATCCTAAAACTATCTTGCCATTAAGTCTCCTTCCCAACTGCATGTAATGAAGTGAAATATAATACCAGCACTGATTGAGGACGACTGCCAATGGAGGATGAGATGTGTTAACAACTCTGCAGAGCAATGGGGATCAGCTGATTTTAGTTTATTTTAATTGTTGTTTTAATATATTTTGTGCAAAAATCCTCCACACTTTGTGATTTGGCAATGAAGGGTGTTATAGAAATATTGTGAATAAGTCAATAATGCTTCCATTGCTGTGATTTTGGAGAGGGAGCCCTAAGCACATTGTTGTTAGTGGAAAGCAATATCTGGAAGAAAAGGTGAACTGGAAGGAACTGCAGTGGGAAGAGACTTTCTGGCTACCATCATGGGCCTGACTCCTTGCACTGACCTTGCTCAACCCTTTAGCCCTAGAAGCCTTAAAAAAATAAAAAAGCTGCTGCTGCAGGAAGGAAGGAAGGAAGGAAGGAAGGAAGGAAGGAAGGAGAGAGAGACACTCTGGTTCCCATGAAGCAGAGGGCGAGGGTGCCATCCCATTTAGTCCTGAGAAGGGACGGGTAAGAATACCCCCGATGTGAGGGGGGCATGGGAGCTGAGATCATCCCAAGTGAGAGACTGGAGTGCGGGGGTGAAAGAACCAGCGTGTGAGGCGAGTCGGCAAGCCAGTTTGTTGGGCTTTTTTGGAAATTCCCATTCCTTGTCTACTTTTTATAGTGCTTTTGTATGGTTATACTTTAAAATCTATGCAGAGTTTTTGGCTTGATCGGGGGGAGGGAATGCTATTTTATGAATTGTTATTGAGACATTATTGAAATGTTCATATGTTTTGAAATATATTGTTGTTGAAGTTTCTATTATTTTTAATATATTGCTATTATTGTTGTTTGTTTTGTATACTGTGAGCTGCCTTGAACACAGTTGCCTTTGTGGAATCGTGGCATAGAAATGGAAGTTTAAATTAAATTAAATGTAAATTAAATTAAAGATTTTTGCAATCCTATACACGTACCTGGGAGTAAGCCCCATTGAATTCAGTTGCCCTTACTTTTGAGTAGATGTGTACAGGATTGTACTGTATCAGAACTGAAAAGACAACTTGTAAAACTAGACTAGGAACAGATCAAATAGGAAGAGAGGTGCTGCGGTACATCTCTTGTTAAACCTCTGCATGGACAGCCATTCTCCTCTGACAAGCATGTACATTTCTGTTCAGACCATGAAGCAGCCTTCCCCAGCCTGATGCTCTCCTGGTGTGTTGGACCACAACTCCCATTGTCCCCAGCCAGTGTGCCCAATGGCCATGCTGGCTGTGGATGATGGGAACTGTAGTGCAAAATATCTGGAGAGCACCAGGTTGAGGAAGGATGAGTAAATCAGTGCCTGCAAGTTCCTGAATTAGCAGAGCTCACTGGTAAGTGCTGAAAACAGAAGAAAATACAGCGAAACTAGGTTAAGTGCTGTGCTTTTATTTTCTCCAATTTTTATTCTGTCAGTATTTTTATTGCTAGGATTGCTTAATGTGAGCATTATGTCTTGCATCAAGTGTGAAGACAGAAAAGAGAAGCACTTCTACGACCATGGTAGCATCTTCTTTTCTGCATTTTTTTTTATGGAGGTGAAAATTAAACAGGAAATTATTCATCAAAGAGATTTCCAATAAAAAAGGGAATAAAGTAGCAGTGTAATCTTTTTGATATTGTATTTTGAAAAAAGGAAAGGAAATAAGTTTCTTTTATCTAAATATTTGAAATCCAGGTTGCTTTCCTCCCCAAACTGAGAAAAACTGAATGATGGCTCCATTCTTTATTAAGCTATCATCTAGATGAAGATGTTATAATCCTCAGTTGCTATGGTTTTTAACTGATTAATTTATGAATTGATAAAGTCTAGATCCTCTCTCACTATCCCAAAGACTGCTCTGAGTGAGCCCAGTTGCTTGCCAGAACCATTTAAGTGACTGACATTTAAGTGACAGAGTGTACTGGTCCATTTAGCCCAGTGCTATCTAGATTGACTGGCAGCATCTCTCCAAAGCATCGGGCTGCAGTCTCCCCCTGCCCAGTTACCTGAGACCTTTTTAACTGCAGACACCAGGAATTTGTAATGCCTGCATTACGTCACTGAGCTTTCAGCAGAGCACCATCAGCTGAGTTGCTTGTGGCACTCAGATTTCCTCCGATCTATACATTATAGCCCCCGTGTGGAGGCCACTGAAAAATGCTTTCACCGGAGGTACGTCACAGCAACTGGCATTGCTGGTGCGGAGATGGTCCACAAAATGTGATGGATCCACAATTCTGGGGCAGGCAACCTTGTGCCCTCCAGACTACAGCTCTCATCAGCCCCAGCTAGCATGGCCAGTGGTCATGGATTATGGGAGTTGTAGCCCCAGTCATCTGGAAAGCATCAGCAGTGGTACAGATTATGGTCCGTATGGCCTCCATGTGGAATTCGCAACATTTAGATCAGCACTTTTGCACACCAGGCTACACAGTACATTTGCTCTAAACACATATTTTAATGTGGGCATGTGTGTATATTTATATAGTTTTTGTAGATTTTAAAGTATTCTCTTTTCTGAGCAGTGGAAAGTTCAAGTCATCCTTTAGAGGGTTAATCTTCTTTGAAAAAGAGTGAAGAAAACTTATGGTGCATTAGTAATAATCTGTTTACTTATAAATGTACGAGTTGAGCAAGCATTATGGAGGAACAGGAGCAAGCACAGCGGCCAGCTGTGCTAGTCTCAAAGAGCTATCAGCTCAGAATAATGAAATTTTAAACCAGCTCCCAAATCATATCTGAAACGGCTGCGATACAGATCTTCATGCACACACTCTCCCATCTCTGGGCAAACCAATTTCACCCTCCTTCCCCATTGGAGGTGGGTGTGGCTCACAGCACATTCCAAACTGGCTTCTGAGAAAGAGAAGACTGTTTATGCATTGTTGACTCATGCCCATCAATGACCTGGCTATATGCCCATGCCATTTTGCATATGAGAACAGCACGACTCATAACCATATGGATATGTACACTAGATCTTCCTATAGTGGCCCCCAAAGACTGTGAAGAATGCCTGCAGTGAGAAAACTAGATGCAGCATTTCCAAATGTATCCCATCCTTTCCAGAAATGTGCCTGGAGTGGCAGACAACATAAGGAATATTCCCAAAGTAGTGTTTAGCCTGGACAGTGGATAACTTGTTTAAACAACCACAACTACTTCCCATTCCTATGCAAGAGGAGCATAATTTATGTTCAAAGTAAGGCTGCAATTCTATGATCTCTAAGTCGGTGTCCCAGGGACCAGAGGACTTTTTGGATTTCCTCCTCTGATGTCCCCTTCCAGCCTCTGCAAAAACCTCAGCACCCTTTAGCTCTCTGACATTGGAGCTCTGACATTGGTAGAGGCAAAAAGGGGGTGGATCAGGTGGCATTCCATGGGCATTCCAGGAGAGGCTGTGGATCCACAGGACCAACAGTACTCCCATGACCCTGACACACACCCAGAATCAGGGGGAGGACACTGACAGCAATGAGAACACTGACATCAATGGGAACAAAACAGTTTAAGGAAGAAAAAAAACAGGAGGAGGAGGGAGAGGAAGAGGAAGAAAGATACTTCTTCCTTTCTTCTGCCTTGCTGGCACAAGCCCAGCAAGGCTTTGGATTCAAGTAGGATTGTTCTATCAATGCATTAAATGACGAGGAGCCATTGCTCTGACACAGTTATAAGATGCTAACTGGTGATGTATTTAATCCCAGAGATGCTTGAAATTCAAAGAGTGAGTGATGTACAGCAGAGCATTTGTATGGGCCATCTGGAGATGTACACCAAACTCCACACTTGATGAGGAAGTGGCATTAAACTGAAACTTCTGATTCCAACAGCTAAATATGCATCAATCTCTTTTCTGATTTTAATTGATTCCTAATAAGCAGAATTTTGGCAAACTTCAACAGGCTGCTGTGTGAAATGCCTCTGTTGTTACAATATCATAAATTGTTTTTAATCATTTGCACATATTATCCTGTGATGGCAACCACAGTTCTGTTAGAATGAATATAATATTCCGATACAAAATAGTGTTCCAGCTTACAGTAAAGCCGCTACAGGGTTCAAGATTAGGGATGTCAGAGAATTCCACCACAGATCTCGGTGAGGCCGAATGCCAGTGCATTCGGCCCCCTGAAATCCGTGGCGGAAAGAAGCCCCCCGCCCCCACCCCGCGAAAGGCACACGAAACGGGACACTGACCCGGTGCCATTCATGCCGCTCTGAGAATGGCGGCTGCGGCCGCCATTCCCTTCATCACTATAGCTGTGATAGGCTGCGTAAATACTTACGCAGCCTATCATGGCTAATGCAGGGACGTCATTTGTGTCCCTGTGGAAGCCGTGATAGGCTGCGTAAGTATTTATGTAGCCTATCACAGCAAAAAAAAAAGGGAATGCAAATGGTGGCTGCCGTAGCCACCACCATTTGCGTTCGCTGTTTTGTTTTATTTTTTGCTGTAATAGGCTACGTAAATATTTATGTAGCCTATCACAGCAAAATACAGGGACGCAAATGGTGGTGGCTACGGCAGCCACCATTTGCGTCCCTGCAGGCTGCCCAGCAGCCGGATGTCCAGATGTGGGCGGCCCTGGCCGGCGGCTCCGCCGGCGGCTCAGCGCCTCCCCCCCACCGTGAATGTCAGCCTTCGAAAAGGTAAGTGACTTTCGTACATCCTTATTCAAGATATTTCTGTATTCTCTGGGATGTTACAGGGCAGTAACCCAAGATGTAGAGATGGCAAATATATGTATTCTCTGATACTGGATTTTATACAGCTCTTTTCTCTGTGTACAGTTTGTTATTCTCCCTCTTTCAGCATACAAACATTTTAAGAATGAACTCTATTACTTGTTACACAGGAGCTTCAGATATTCTGGCTCTCTGACACTTGTATTGTGTGCTATGTATTTAATTGGCATTGCCCTGACACCTTTACACATGCTTCCTCCTCCGACACTTTCCCCTGCCTTTTCCCCCTTGAGTCTTCCATATGTTTCATTATACAGCCACTAGATGGTGCTGTGGTCTAGCTCCTCTTATTGTGTTTTTTTTTCCCTTTTTCATAAGGGAATTCAAGTGGAACTCAAGCACTGTAATTTGATAACTGATTATCTCCGATCTTTTAAAAAATGGATAAAGGTCATTAGTGTGGGAGGTTGACAACGTCACCTAAAGGATCCACAAAATTCTGTGAGTAACCAATCTCAGTAGCAGGATAAAAGCTCCATGTGAAGAAGCCCCTTGATTCAAGAATCCATTTTGGTTTCAGGAAGCACAGCCTAAATTGCTTCCAGGAACATTGTCAGTGAGGCTCTGAACTGCCACAAAGGTACAGGAGCCAGAGTGCGTATATGCTTCCTCCTTTATTAGAATAAAGTGGAGTTGCTCCACGTAACTGCAGAAACATGTGGATGTCTGCCTGACTGTAATGCTACCACCCAGCCAACTGACCCACAAGAGAACATTTCAATTGGCCAATCCAGGGGGAAATGGACCAATCCTTACCAACAGGTCAGCAAGCTGTATCTGAGCACACTTGACTCCACCTTTTGTTTTAAATACTGTAATACCTTTCTCTATATAGCTGGACAGATGTAAATTAATCAAGGGGCTCCCTGAGCTTTCTATTCATTTTCCAGAAATGAATTATTGTTCCCCTTGTTTGACCAATACTGGGTCCAGCCTCTACTGCATCAGGTTCTTTGGGTCCCGTCCGCCCTGCAATTTTCTTAAACTTACACAGATTCAAAGACAGAAAAAAACATAAATACACATATCAACTTCAATGCATTACAAGTATAAGACAACAATATAATCTGATAAAAGTTTATATTTTTATAAATGTTTATAAAAGAGAAAGCTACAAGACCAGGAGGCCAAGCTGAGAGCCTGGGAGACAGAAGCTAAAGAAGGTCTGCAAGTGGGGAGAGGACAACTCCTGGAGCAGCCTTCAGAGGGAGGAGCCGAAGCCTGAGTGACAGCTAGTGGTGGTGGTCTGGAGATTGAGCAGGTGCTGGACCAGACAGAAGACTGCCATCCAAGCCTTCATGTTAGGCCAGTGAGTTAATTGAGGTGGAGCCTGACAGGGGAATTGGCTTAAGGTTGATTAGGGAGAGGAACTGGAGCTTCTAGCACCTGATTGGTGCTAAGAGTAACTGTGTAGAGAGACACCCTGTTTTAAAAGTATTAACCTCATCCTTAAAATAATAAGCTTTCTTTTTAATAGAATGCTATATATCTTTGTTTACTTTTTTGGCACCGCTGATCTGTTTTGTCTCACGTCTAAGGGCCAGTTTCTTTGAGGGAAAAGGTGTAAGTTAAATAAAGGGTGTCATTTAATGGTGGCAGCAGAAGGGAAGGGAGGGATTACCCTGTGGTGAGGGGTGATTCTCCACAATGGGGGATAAGGACTGGGTTTTGCTGCTTATCCCCCAATGTGTAGATTTGAGGGACATTTGCCCCAATGTACAGGCCCCCACCCCAAAACCCAGGTTCTCCACAAAGCCATATGAAGATTGGTTGTAGCTTCCCAATGCGTGCATCCTGCTGCCTGTAAACACTGTGAAACACACTCATTTTCTTGCACACTGACGTCAGCACTCAGGGCAGCTTTCATGTGGACATCCCCATTGCATGTGTGACATCATGTTAAGTAATATGGGAGGTGTTCTCTATGCAGGTATCTCAGGTTGCATCCAATGTTAGTCCTACTTAGAGTAGACCCATTTAAATAAATGGGACTTCAGTTAGCCATAACTAACTTACAGCTCATTCATTTCAATGGGTCTGCTCTAAGTAGGACTAACATTAGATACAACCCCTTGTTCTTTACCCCTAGAGCACTGTGGCCAAAGCTCTGTATTTGCATATACATACAGTGGAAGACCATTCATGAAGATTTAAGGTAAAGTACTTCTCAGACTTAATGCAACAATGCCAGGAAATGCATAGTTCTCAATATTAAAAGCCACCCAAATCACATTAACTCTGTCTATAACACAGCATATGAAAAGGTTAACTCAGCATATGTATACAAATGGTTGAGTTTATCAGTTCTATGGATTTGGAGATATGTCAGTTTTATAGAATAATATTTTTCTTCTCTGAGGCTGCAATCCTAGGCACAGTTACATAGGAGTAAGTCTCCTTGAGAGCAATGGGGCTTACTTCTGAGAAGATGTGCATAGGATTACATTGTGAACCGGTGTTTTTGCCAAGGCAGATGTCAGTGTGGTGGTGGTGTTTTAAGCTCTAGTGCTATGTTTAGGGCAGGGGTGGGCAACCTGTCGCCCTCCAGATATTTTTGTCTACAATTCCCATCAGCCCTCACTATTGGCTATACTGGCTAAGGTTGATGAGATCTGTAGGCCAAAACATCTGGAGGTTCAGGCTTTCTGGCTGGCTACCTCTCAGTAGCAGGTGCGCACGCGCCTTAGCGACATGGAGGCATGGGGAGAAACGGAGAACCCCTCTCAGTGGAGGGATGGTAAGCGGTGATGAAGAGCAGTCAGGAGGGTAATCAAAACTCTCACTCTGGAAGGTGACGGTGGGAAAGGAAAGGGTAGATGAGTTCTCAGAGTTATAAATACATTCCACCCTCTTTTGGTGGCAAGTATCAGTTCTAGGATGCTCATTCTGACCTTCATCTGTTTTTCAGTATGTTGCTGTACACATGAAATGACAAACAAGGGTCTACGGAGGACCTTTAAACAGAGGTGTGGTGTGTGAACAGTGGATTTTATGCACTATGCTTTTACTGGGGTGGTTAAGCTTTCTCTCAGGGTATACAAAGCAAAAGATCTCTTGGGTAAAATGCAGCATTATAGTAGTTTGGTTGGAAAATGGGGAAAGCTCTGGCCCTGAAAACATAAGAGTAGGTGCCAGAGTAGGGCAGAGAATCGTGCTAGGAAGAGTAGGGATGTACGAAAGTCACTTACCTTTTCAACAGGGTGATTCGCGGTGGGGGGGAGGTGCTCCGTACCTCCCCCCTAATCCGGCCAGCTCCGCTCCGTGGATATTCCACAGAGCTACCGGCCAGGGCCGCCCGCAGCTGGACATCCGGCCGCTGGGCAGCCTTCCGGAAAAAAAAAAACACAGCGTACGCAAATGGCGGCGGCTACGCTGGCCGCCATTTGCGTTCCCTTTTTTTCACTGTTTTAGCCTACGCAAATAATTACGTAAGCTATTACGGCGAAAAAAAGAGGAACGCAAATAGCGCCCACTACGCTATTTGCGTTCCCCTTTTTTTCGCCGTAATAGCTTATGTAAATATTTATGTAGGCCAAATCAGTGAAAAAAAGGGAACGCAAGTGGCAGCGGCCGTAGCTGTCGCCATTTGCGTACGCTGTTTTTTTTTTTTAGCTCGCTGTGATAGGCTACGTAAGTATTTACATAGCCTATCACGGCAAAGGCAGCTATGCAAATGGTGTGGTGGCCGCCATTTGCATGGCTGCCTTTGCCATGTTAAGCTAAGTAAATGCTTACATAGCCTATCACGGCAGCCTGGCTGGACACAAATGGCAGCCGCTGTAGCGGCCGCCATTTGAGTCCACAGCAGCCAGCCGAGAGACCAGCTGCTGCCACCGCCACCGGAGCCGCCGCCGCCGGAACATCCGCCCCAGGTAAGCTTCGTCCCTGCGGGGATTCCGCCGGGGGGGGATGGGAGGCCGTTCCGCCACGGGTTTCGGGGGGCCGAATGCCAGTGCATTAGGCCTCACTGAAATCTGTGGTGAAATTTTCTGCCATCCCTAAGAAAGAGTTACAAGGAATGATAGTAAAGACAATTTGTCCCCAGGTTATTTCTGAGAGCTGAGATGCACTAACATGAGGGAAGCCCAAGGAGAAAGAATGAAATCTACTCCCTAAACTCCAAGGCAGTTATATGGTTCTAAATAAAGGATACAAGAACTTGCAAATGTATAGCGTGGATCCAGTAGCTTACTTTGTTGGACCATCCTAGTTTTAAAATAGTTTGTTAATCTTTTTTAGGGGGGTGGCGGCAAATTGGGCTTCCAATAATATTGTCAGTTTGGATCAACGTATCTCCTTTGATGCAATTTTTTAAACCATTGACAGATTAAAAGCTGAGTTTGATCTATCACAGAGTGGTCATTGCCAGTGTATTCACCTTACACATTTGTTATCTCAGAAACTTAAAGATGCAGATAAAATTGATATTTATTGTCTCCAAGATCTTTGTAATAATGAATTTGAATGTCCTATTCTCTTAAACCAATAGTGGGTTGCTTTAAAAATGAACCTCTTTTGGTCTTAAAATTAGGTTAATAAAACGGAAACCTCTTTTTCTTCCCAATGCTTTTCTCCTAATTGCCGAATAATCCTGTAAAAGTGAGATCTGGGATGACCTGGATTACAGGATGACCTGGAATATCAGATGTAGTTTCTGTACTTACAGAATTGAGATCCAAGCACTACAACAAAGCGTGCTTTGTTTCCTGCTTTTCCGCTACATAATCTCTCGGTGGCACTGTGGTATAGCAGAATAGTGCAAATACACAAGAGGAAAGGCTCTTTCTTTCACTTTCACAATGAAATAATGCATTTACTCTGATAAAAAAAACCTCTCCAAAACTGCTGTTTAGACAGAAAAGCGAAACTGGAGAGTCACAACATCATTGAAAGAACCCATAAACAACCATGAGTAGGGAAAGACAAGCTCATGATGAATGCCTCATGTAGGGGTGTACAAAACCCCACTTACCTGGCTCCGCTGGAGTCCGCAGGTGGGGGGAGGCGATCCGTTCCTCCCCCCAGAATCCTTGACGGGGGGAGACAATCCGTTCCTCCCCCTCGGAATCCTGCCCAGCCAGCTCCGCTCCGCGACCAGTGCGTGGAGCCGCTGGCCGGGCCAACCTGCAGCAGGGCCTCCAGCCACTGCTGGGCTGCTGCAGACACAAATGGCGTCCTGCGTAGGGGATGCCATTTGCGTCCCTACGCCGGCCCGTGATAGGCTACGTATATATTTACGTAGCCTATTATGGCTAAAGCAGGGATGCAAATGGCATCAGGAGTGCACACACAGTGTGCATAAGGGGGACAGGAAAACTTCATCCACGCAAGTTTTTAATAGAATTTGACAAAGGTATTACAGGGAAAATGTATTCCACATAAAGGCAGCAATCCTAGGCACAGTTACTTATCCAGAGTAAGGGGTTTTCTACATGAGGCTAGGGATGTTAGAGAATTCTGCCACAGATCCCAGGGAGGCCGAATTCCAGGAATCCTGCATAGGGGACGCCATTTGCGTCCCTACGCCGGCCCGTGATAGGCTACTTAAATATTTACGTAGCCTATCACGGCTAAAGCGGGAATGCAAATGGTGTAGGGGACGCCATTTGCGTCCCTGCTTTAGCCGTGATAGACTACGTAAATATATATGTAGCTTATCATGGGCTGGTGTAGGGACGCAAATGGCGTCCCCTATGCAGGATGCCATTTGCATCCGCAGCAGCCCAGCAGCGGCCAGAGCCGCCGCCGCCACCACTGCCACCGGAGCCGCAGCCAGGTAGGCTCTGTTTCGCGGGGCTTTCGCGGGGTGGTGGGGCGGGTTGCTCCGACCGTTCCACCATGGATTCCAGGGGGCCGAATTCACTGGAATTCGGCCTCCCTGGGATCCGTGGCAGAATTCTCTAACATCCCTAGCGTCATGTAGAAAACTCCTTACTCTGGAAAAGTAACTGTGCCTAGGATTGCTGCCTTTATGTGGAATACATTTACCCTGTAATACCTTTGTCAAATTCTATTAAAATCTTGCATGGATGAAGTTTTCCTGTCCCCCTTGTGCACACTGTGTGTGCACTCCCTAACCCACCCACCCCAATCTACCACTGTCCACTATACCATGTACCTGGGCCTGTCCCTTGCTGCCACCCATGTCCTCAGGGGCACAACTTCCCTTATTTAGATCTGTGATGTTTCAGGGTGTGCTCCCGTCCCCCTGATACGGGGCATACTTTTGAATGCTCTTCCCTGCCAGACCAGCACTTAGATCTGAAATCAGTTTTCCTCAGTTGGGGAAGCTTGCTTTAAATCATACAGTATTCATTAAATATATATATATATATATATATATATATATATATATATATATATATATATATCTATCCAGCCTCAATTTGAGATGCACTAAGAAGCTCCCTAATTCTCTGTCAGCTTTGTACATCCTGTGGAAAGGACAGTGTCAATTTCTGTAACGTCCTGGAATGTATTACCAAACCAAACAATGCACACAAATGTGTTCAGGCCAGTGCCAAGTGACAGAGAATAAATGAACAGCTTGGATCTTTTCATCAGCCTCCCAGAGAGGGGTGATATTATTCAGATGAAGGTGCTCTGGGCCCTTTCTGCTGCTGAAGAGCAGCCCCATCACGGAAGATCCGTTGCTGTGAACAGAAGCCAAGAAGAAGGCCTTGGCAAAATCAGGGGAGAAGGTGCAGATGCCCTGCTTGCTTATTTGGTGCTGCTGGTGGCGACATGACGAGAGACTAGAACCCTGCTTAGCGGAGCCTGCGCTGAGCATTTCACTTTCCTGACAATTAATCTGGAAATCTTCCTAACTTATACATCTGCTCATCTAATTAACACACTGCAGGATAAAGCTAAAGAAAGATGGACTGAACAGAGGATCATTTGTTCTTTCTCTCTTTTACTTGCCTCTCCTTTAAGGCTTCAGGCGGTTCCCCTGCCTTTGCCAACAAGTGTTTGGCTGCCACAGAGACAGACAGATGTGCACCTCTCCACCAGATATATGCATCTGTACTCGCTGTGCACCATTAGTGCCTTACCTGTGTAATATGGCACTCAACTGGCTTTCCTATCATTAACAGATCAACACTCAGAATTAGGCCTGACTTTCTGTTCTACCCAGCTGTTTTCAGCCAACCTGGGTTTTCTCAGACATTTTCCTTACGGCATACTGCTTACAGAAGCATGTTATTTTCAAGTACTCTCTCTGAATTTGCATTCTGGTGGAGTTGGTGACTAGAGAATTTAAGCAAATGACCAACAAGTTTCAGCCACATTGACATCCCACCGTCTGGTTTTTTGCAGGTACGTGTGGCCATCCTACTTAGTTCTGTCTGTCTCTGCACACTTGAGGAAATGCAACATCCAAATCAGAACATGGATTTAACCTGCACTCACCGCTATATTCTAAGATGCATCCTGGAGTATGCAGCTGCACCATATACAGGATTCGTATAGATTGTATCTAGGATCTGCCTTCAGTTTATAGAAGAGTGCTCATGGAAGCGACCTATGCCCCCAGTGGAGGCTGGTGGCTCCGATGTTAGTGGGGTGGTGAATCCATTCCAGGTTTTGGTCAAAACCAGTCAGAACTCTAAAGGAGCTTCACAGCTTGGATAGCTCTATGCCCCATTTTGGGAGGATCCACCTTTTCTCCCTCACACACACCACCACTCACTCCACTCAGCAGAGTCCCCTGACCCTCTTTGTAGCATTATCAGGGGGTTGGAGAGGTTGCAGTGAGGAGGGTGGGGTGGGGAAATTGCTTCTGCCAGGCCAGTGGTACATTCTGGCCAGTGGTACATTCTTAAATCTGGATCCAACCCCATATTTCTTATCTGCACAGTCCCTTCTCCGTCTCTTTTTTGGCAGATATGCAGAACCATGAATGAATCCCCAGAAAAAGTAGCAACCAACTCCATACAAACTTCTTGCTAGTCACATTTTTCCACCGCCAGCCCCATTAGCACGCCAGTTAGACTGTACCATCATTCTCTTATAATCACAGAAGACTGCAAAGGAGTGAAATAGATCAATTTTACCAGAAAAAAATGGATGGCCATTGTAACTTAAGGATATTTGATAAAACAACTTAATGGCCTGGTACACATTGTTAAGTTAACCCATGGTTTATTTAACACATGGTTTGTTGCCTTACCTAGAGTTTGTCTGGCAGGCGATTTAACAAACTGTGGTTTGTTTTCTCAGTCCCTGAGTTATTTGTTTCCTTTCTCCCTAACTCCCTGACTCCTTGTATGCCAAATGCATATAGTACTGGCATGTAGAGCAGCTGTTGTGGGGGATTTTTTTAACCACTTTTGCCTGCTGCCTCTGTAGATTGGTAAAACAACCCATGGTACTGGGTTCACATGTAACAAAAACCCATGGTTTAAATAAACCAGAATTCACAACCTAACAATAAACTATGGGTTCTCTTTTGGGGTTGTTCATAGTTAACAAACTATGGTTTGTTAGTGTGGCTGCATTCACATATCACAACAATGCAGAATTCAACAACCTAAACCATGGTTTAGCACTATGTGCAAACCAGGTCAATACTTCATTTATTCAGCAAATTCTATTTTGTCTCATTGTCCTGCAATTAAATATCTACATATGACAGAGACTTAACCAGTGGTTCAATCAATCATTCAATCAATATCCATGACTGATCTCAGCATCAGATTTCTCTCTGTATTTCTTGTATTACTGTCCTTATTTCCTTGTTACCTTCCATTTTGCTAGGCAAAGAGATAATAGAAAAATGGAAATAATGAAGGGTGCAAAAACATTCATTCTGTCATGGTTGGATATTTGATTTTGGTAATGAACAACCAAGGCTCTCAGATAATTGGCAGACTTACTTGCCTGTGCGTGGGCACTTAAACAGAGAGGGTATTTTGACAGCCCAGCATTGATTAAATTGGTCTTTAATTGAAGTAACCAAGTTTTAGCAATGCCGTAAATACTACATTAATTTCAAAAACAGTGTTAATTGCAAAACATTTATTAATGAAAATAATTCAACATTATATTCATAATTACTGATTAAGAAATTGTTTTGGTCTTAAACTGTAATTACATAGCAATTATATTTTGTTTCATTATAAATGTACCACAAATATGCTGCAGTTACCACACTGTGGTACGTGAGACACAGCCTTTCCCTCCACAGTGGTTGCTGCTTAATTAAACTATTAATGTTGTCCTCATATCCACAATATTTTCCATACTTTATATGTCAATACGCACTGTAGCGCATAGTGTGTCAGACACACTTCAGCTATTTTCTGCAAAACTAAATAAAGTGCAAGTGAAGTAACTAACACAGTGATATTTCTCTCCCCCCCCCCCCCGGCAAAGTCAGATGTTGCTCAGCACCTATGTCATCATAGAGAAGGGATAGACATAGGATTAAGTCATGCTTTAGTCCAACTGAAATCAGTGGGATTTAAGTTAGTCATAATTAAAATGGTCCATTGATTTCAGTGGGCCAAAAGCATGACAGTCATAGTCTGGAATTTAGGGATGTCAGAGAATTTCTCCACGAATCTCGGGGAGGCCGAATGCCAGCACATTCGGCTCCCCGAAATTCGTGGAGAAATGGTCTGCCCCCCCCGCCCCCCCGGGACGGGACTTACCTTGTGCGAATGTCCCTGGCAGCAGCGGCGGCAGCGGCGGTTCGGCGGCGGCTGCGGCAACCGGTCTTCCGACCGGCTGCCGCCGCTGCCATTTCCAAGTTAAAAAAAAAACAACGTGATAGGCTACGTAAAGATTTACGTAGCCTATCACGGCTAGATTTTTTAAAAACACCATGATAGGCTACGTAAATGTTTACGTAGCCTATCACGGCTGACTGAAAAAAAAAAAAAAACCGTGCGTATGCAAATGGCGGCGCCCATGGGCGCCGCCATTTGCGTTCCTTATTTTGGCACATGTAGTCTACGTAAACATTTACGTAGACTACAGCGAAAATAAGGGGAATGCTATAATGCTATAATATGTTCCCCTTATTTTCGCCGTAGTCTACGTAAATGTTTATGTAGAGTACACGTGCCAAAATAAGGAACGCAAATGGCGGTGCCCATTGGCGCCGCCATTTTCGTACACACGGTTGTTGTTGTTTTTTTTCACTCAGCCGTGATAGGCTACGTAAACGTTTACGTAGCCTATCACGGCTGACTGCAGGGACGCAAACGGCGGCGGCTACGGCCACCGCCATTTGCGTCCTGGCAGGACAGGAGGATTCATGGCCGGAGGGACGGGGCGCCTCCCCCCCGGCCAGAATTTCGGGGGGGAGGGACGGGGCACCTCCCCCCCGGCCAGAATTTCGGGGGGAGTGACGGAGCTCCTCCCCCCCACCGCGAATCAAGCTTCGGGATCAGGTAAGGGACTTTCGTACATCCCTAGTCTGGATGCAACCCACTGAGTAGAATCCAATGAAAGCCTACTTAGAGTAGGCTTAGATACTTACCTGGCAGGAAAGACACCTTGATCATGAAGGAGGTTTTCCCAGGGTGAGGCTCACCTATTGCACTCTGGGTATGCTGACCCCTGTGATTTCCCCAAATGTTCGCCACCCGTTCCTCTTGGAGGGACCATATAAGCTGGCTGGCTGAGGTGGCTTGGGAGAGCCAGTATTGGGAAAGGGGATGTTTTGTTTTGATTTTTGTTTAACTGTTGGTGGGGGTGGGTTTTTGAGGGGGTTGCTGTGTTTTTAGGGGTGGGCAGCCTGCCTGATAGGTGGGAGTGAAGGGGCATGTGTCCACCTGACGGAGGTAGTAGGGGTAGCGTTGGGGGCCAGGCTATACAGAGGCTGGGCAGCAGGCGCTGGCGGAGCACTAGAGGCAGGCCATGCCAGGTGAGGGGAAGAAGGGGGAGATGTGTAGTATCTGTCCACTGCTCCGGGCCTGTCCAGAGCCAAAGGATGGCTGGGGGAGGCATGACCCCATCTTCTGGCCTTCGTTTGCTGCTCTGCAATGCCAGGTCTGTTACCCAGAAAACATCCTTCATCCATGACATGATCCTGGATGAGGTTGCAGACCTGGCATGTGTTACGGAGACCTGGCTGGCTGAGGTCGCTGCTCCAACTCTGGCGGCCATGTGCCCAGCCGGATTTTCATATGCACAACAGCCAAGGGCTGGGGATTGGGAAGGGGGAGTGGTTGTTATCTACCGGGAGTCCTTGGTCTTCACCAGACCTCCTCTCCAGGAGACCAAGGTTGCTGAGTGCATGTACTGGAGGTTGGGCGTGAAGGGCAGTCTGGGGATTCTGCTCGTGTACCATCCACCCCGCTGCACGACTGACTCCCTGGCCGAGGTGCTTGAGGTGGTCTCTGATGTGCATGTACAGTCCCCTAACTTATTGGTGTTGGGGGACTTCAATGTACATTCAGAGACCATCCTCATGGGGGCACCTTGGAACTTCATGGAGACCATAGCTTCCTGGCAGCTGTACCCTATTCTAACTGAGCCCACGCATGTAGCCGGTCATGCACTAGACCTTGTGTTTGTTTCTGGAGAAGCGGGGAGTGATCTGGAAGTCGGGGGTATATCCACCACCCCCTTGTCATGGTCAGATCACTATCTGGTGACGTTGGACTTCTCAGTTCCACAACCCCTCCACAGGGGTGGAGGACCCATTAAAATGGTCCGCCCCAGGCATCTTATGGATTCCTGAACGTGCTTGGGGATTCTCTGGAGCATGCAAACGGCCACTTGGTCTCGGTAGAGACCCTGGTGGGTGGGTGGAATGCTGCAATCACTGGAGCATTAGATTGGGTGGCTCCGAAATGCCCTCTCCCTCTGAACAGGGTTCAAATTGCACCATGGTTCAATCCGTGGTTACAAGCCCTGAAACAGGAGGTGAGATGGCTAGAGCGCCGGTGGCGGAAGTCTCGCTCTGAAGACGATCGGACACAGGCTAGAGCTGTATCTTCAGCCTATCACATGGCAATGAAGGCAGCAAAAAAGGAATACTATGCTGCCTCTATCACGTCCGCAGAGTGCTGTCCCAGGAGGCTGTTCCAAGTGGTCCAGAGCCTGATCGGTCCAGTTGCTCCAGAACTGCTGGAGCATTCTAAGGCCTCCTGTGAAGCCTTGGCAAGGCATTTTGAGGATGAAATTTATCAGATTAGGGGTGTTATTCCATGTGCCATGGATACAGTTAGCGAGCGAGAGGCGGCCTGTGGCAAACCAGTTTTGTGGGATCGGTTCCAGTTTCTTCCTCCTGATGAAGTGGACAAGGTGCTTTCTTCTGTAAAGCCGACCACCTGCTTACTTGATCCTTGCCCATCTTGGCTTATTATGAGCTGCAGAGAGAGATTGGGTAAGGGGATCAGGGCGGTGGTGAATGTCTCCCTTGAGGAGGGAGTGATGCCATCAGCCCTCAAGGAGGCAGTGATAAGACCGCTCTTAAGGAAGCCATCCTTGGATCCCCAAGTTTTGAACAACTTTCGCCCAGTCTCAAATCTGCCATTTTGGGGCAAGATCATTGAGCGGGTAGTGGCGATACAGTTGAAGGCACATTTGGAAGAAGCCAATTATCTAGATCCATTTCAATCGGACTTCAGGCCTGGGCATGGGACAGAAACGGCCTTGATCGCTTTGGTGGATGATATGAGGAGGGCTTTGGATAGGGGTAAATGCTCCTTCCTTGTTCTCCTCGACCTCTCAGCGGCTTTTGATACCATTGACCATGGTATCCTCCTGGACCACCTGGAGAGGATGGGCATTGGAGACATCGTATTATGGCGGTTCTGGTCCTTCCTCTCCAGCAGGTACCAGAGAGTAGCACTGGGAGAGAAGGTGTCAGACCCGTGGCCGCTCACGTGTGGGGTGCCACAGAGTTCCATCCTCTCCCTGATGCTATTTAACATCTATGTGAAGCCGCTGGGGGCTATCATCAGGAGGTTTGGGGGGTGGTGTCATCAATATGTGGATGACATGCAGCTCTACCTGACATTCAAATCTTCACTAGGGTTGGCTGTGGAATCTCCGTCTAAATGTCTGGAGATGGTGAGTGGCTGGATGGGGAGGAATAAGCTGAAGCTGAACCCTGACAATCATAGAATCATAGAATAGTAGGGTTGGAAGGGGCCTACAAGGCCATCGAGTCCAACCCCCTGCTCCAAGGTACTTCTGGTGGGAGACAAGAGTAGGTTGGGGGATGTTGACCTGGTGTTGAATGGGGTACGGCTACCCTTGAAAGACCAGGTCTGCAGTCTGGGGGTCATTTTAGACTTCCAGCTGTCCATGGAGGCTCAGGTGTCAGCCGTGAGCCAGACAGCATTGTACCAACTCCATCTGATACGGCAGCTATGCGGTTCCGGCCCAGCCTATCTCAAGGAGTGCCTCTAACAACACCAGACAGGCCGCTTAACAAGATCAGCCTCGGATGGCCTTCTCTCTGTCCCATCAGCCAGGAAAGCTGGCCCCCACTCTGTGGAACTCCCTCCCTACGGAACTCCACCATGCCCCCTCTTTAATGAGCTTCCACCATGCATTAAAAATGTGGTTGTTCAGGCAGGCATTTGGAGTGGGTTTGGGTATTTTTAAATAATGTTTTAATGTATAATTTTACTGTTTTAAATTGTACCATTGTACATCGCCCAGAGTGGCCGGGTGACTGGCCAGATGGACGATTAAGAAATTTAATTAATAAATAAAAAATGAATAAATTTAATAAATAGAGTAGGCCCATTGAAATGAATGGGAATTAAGTTAGTCATGGCTAGCTTCCCATTCATTTCAATGGGCCTACTCTAAGTAGGACTTTAGTTGGATTCTACCCATTGTATTCATTCGTTAACGGCACAATCCTGTGCATGGTTAGACAGAGAAAAGGCCTACAACTCCCAACATGCCCCAGCCAGCAATGGGTGGGGCATGCTGGGAGTTGTAGGCCTTTTCTCTGTCTAAACATGCATGATTGAGCCCTAATTGTGCATTTGTACCCTAGATGCAATCCCAAAATCCATGAAGTTCTAATGCAGGCAAGGAATCCCATGAGAATGAAAGTTGCTCTGATCCCTTCAATAAGTGAGTGTTCTGTCCACACATGGTTAATGTACATCCAGAACATTCCAGAAACGAAAGATGCTTCCTTGAACAGAAATCAGTGTCCACAGTGGAGTGCCAGCATGTGCCCCACAGCTATCAGACCATAGGGGCTGATCCTAAAGTCATATATGTGCTGATGGAAAGGAGTATCTGATTTTTGCTCAGGGGGCCATGATTCCTATCAGCAGGCCTATAAATGGGTAGTATATTACATTTTAAGAAATCAAGTGTGTTTGGCAGAGGAGTGAAAATAATGTGACATGTGGTGAAAATGGTCTTCAGTTGGCTTCAAAGCAGGGAATACAAAGTCTGATTTTATGAGGTGGGGATCGATTAAAACACAGAGCAAGAGCATGAATGGGGATGCACGTGCTAAATTTTGCTCCAAAAAATCTTATCATCCATCTACTATGTCGTCCCATGTTCACTTGAATCCATACATTGCATATTCAGTGCTGGGAACCTTACAGACTTCTAATATGGGATTGTGGCTTTGAGGTTACGGATTGTATCCAGCATGGTCATTCCACTCGCGCAAATGACACTGTGCTAGCAGAAATCACGTTCCGAGCTATGCACAAGGGGAGAACTCGACTGAAGTTCTGCTTGTGCAACCACTCGCAGGTCTTAGGCTTACCGAGTGGTTCGCTAGTGCTCGGGCAGCTGCTTGTGCAATGCAAAAAGGCAGTGGAGCTCCATTGGCACAGCAACTTAGTCTGCTAACAGTAAGTTGGATTGAGGCCTATGACTACGACAACCAGACTGAATACAGTAAAACAATTATAGCTTTAATTACAGAGAGGCTAACCATCCCTCCCCCATCCCCTATCTTGGTAATGCATAGATGGGATGTCCCTACCAGTAACTTTCACCATGGATATTCCTTCATTCCTTTTTCTTTATCCCATCAATTTCTGATCCACAACTGAAACTTCTACAACGTTTTATTGAACTGGATATCAGAAGACATCAATTTGCGGCAGCCTCATAAAAAATAAAATAAAACTGTGATACAGAAGAGAAACCGCTGTATCAGACACACTTCAGTTCTCTTCTACCGCTACCTCAGTGCTCCTGTCAGAAATATCACCAGCCACTAAGGCTAGAAAACAAAATCTCAACTCAAATGCTATTAATACAATAGTCTGAAACTTTTAATACATGCTAGGCCCGTTCTAAAATTTAATATTCATTGGCAGTAAGCTCATGTAAAAGGGTGCCACAGTTCAAAATAGGGCTGTGTATCAGAGATCAAGAGAAGGAAAGAAGAGGAGAGAAAGCAATAAAAATGAAGACTATGGCTAGAGTGTTCTGCTTATGATTGCTATGGACATGACCAATTTTAACACGTTAAGTGTGCATAGCTTTGCAAAATCCATGTAAACTGTGGAACAAGTCATATGCTTTAATTAAAAACTTACAGCGACTTCTTAAGGTTGTGAGATGTGCTTTCTAGCTCTAACTTTCAGCCGTCTGTCACATCGGTATTGTGTGCATGTTGTCAGGGGTCACCAGAGAGATGCAGAATAATCGACTTGTATAGCAACTGAATTATGCCCATAATTAGTCCTACAGTCTGTAGTTCGATGTTGGGCAGTAAATTGTATATGCCCCTTCTTTTGGTTCTCCACATAATAGATTTTCTCCAGTGGAGACACCAGTTATTGCAGGTTATGTATGACTGCCTCTCATAAGGCAGACAGCTGATCAACATTGAAAAGTATTTGTTTTGTGATAATTACACAGCTTTTTAAAAAATATAAGGAGAGAGAGGCTGTTATCAAATACACAGGCATGTGCTACAGTGGAAGGCCTGGATTGGATACAGCTCTCTGAGACTTGAAACCATGTACTTCAGCTAAAAAAAATTCCCATAGAAAACCACACAAGGAGGTAGAGATGTGATGTTTGAGAAATTTGTTTTAGTTCATTTTTTGATCAGGGCTGTGTTTCCACGACAATGGAAGGAGAAGCTAATGGAGGAGTACTGGGTTTTTAAAAAGGAATCGGCTTTGCTGCAAGCAGGGCTCCATGAGCAGGTTCTCTGCAGCAGTAAAAATCACTTCACAGAACATACTTCCTGGTGAGGTTGAGGGTTGGAGTGGATGTCATATGACTGGCAGGGGCTGCTCAACCAATAAGAGAGGCTCCCCCCCCCTTTCTCCTTTCCCCTGAAAGTCCAGATGCACCAGCATTTCAGGAGCAAGCCTTATTGACAACACTGGGAGTTACTTCTGAGTAGACACACATATGCTTGTGCTGGGAAAGAGATGGAGGGAGAACACGAAGACGGAAACCAGCACCCATTTTAATCTGCACGATCTCTATAACGGATTTGGCAGACAAGCCTCAAACAGAGCCCCAAGCTTCCTAAAGCCTCGCTGCACTTGATCACTGTAATGGAGGGGAGAAAAGTACTTACTTCCTATGTGCGCATTTGGCAGACAAGCCTCCTTGAGTACAACGGATGTTACTTCTGAGTAGATACTACTTGGTTTGTGCTGAGAAACACAGAGGTGGGGTACAGGAAACACCCCTTGCCTGGGGTCACAGTGAAAGGCACACCCTGGGCAGGGCTAGCATACCCAAGGTCAATGCAGGGGCACACAACAGCTATACCACGGAGAACCCAACTTAAGGAAAAGAATCGAACTTTAAGCAATCTGAGGAAATCCAGGTTTTCCCTGATAAGCTCCGGGGTGGCTGCTGGATGGCTACAACGTCATGTATCCCTAATGACCTCAACACGCAGCTGGCTGGGAGTAAATTGCTGGTGGAAACAGGCCCCAGGATTTACCCAGTTCTCACCATGTGGTCTGAACATGGACTCCGACATGATCGGCAGTCAAAGCCCATACATTTCCAAGCTTGCAACGTGATTCACGAACCCCAAAAATGTGTTTGACAACATACATACATCTGAAAAATGTGCATGAAAAAATGCATACTTTTGAAAAATGCATACAAATACACTTTAATCAATGGGAGAAGAATGCGTACATTTCAAAGATGTGCACAATTAATGCGTACATTTGGAAAAAATAACACATTCATGAGGAAAACAAATCCCAAAGCTTGCAATCTGATATGGACTCAAGTCAAAATGAGGGTCAAGATGGAGTTTTGCTGATCCTCACAGCCCTAGGTGGAGGGCACCTGCCCTTGCCAGAGCCCTGCAATGGCCACAGTTGTGTCTTCAGGGGCTGAAGGCGGGGGAAGAACTATAATGGATAAGTCACCAATTATGCTGGTGCTTCGGTTAGGAAAGGCACAGAAGGAAGTTTTGCCCATGACATCCAATGCAGCATCTCAAAGCATAAGATGAATATAATCTCATCTCTGTTGTATTTTAGTACTATGATTTGCAGATGCTCAGCTCCTCTCCACATTCATTTGCAAGAGACGAACTGTTCCCTTTAATATATACAGCAGTGCTTATGGTTCATGCTGGGTGCCAACCTTATCACCTGATTGGCTTTGTCTCTGAGATACCTTTCTGATAGACCATTAGGTCGAAGAGAAGGAATAAAACAGCCAATTAAACATTCCTACTTATAAATGTATCTTGTGTAACTTAATAATGGCAAAATGCCTACTTTTCCCCCCTTCCCCACCCTTTTACATGCTGCATTTGAAGAACTCTGTCCAAGAATATCACGAGATGAAACACACATACACACATACATACACACACACACACTCCACATCATCTCAAAATTATTAAAATCTCTGTGGGAATTCATGATTAATTTTAAGGCCTGACAGATTAAAATACATTATTATGTACACTCTAGTGCATCCTTTCAGATATTTTCAGAATCTGATTTTGCTCTCTTGATACACACCAATGATTCTACATGTATCTAGTAGATTGCAAGGAATAGATTAGCATTAAAGAGGCAGTATTGTGTTGTTAGGTTGTTATGTGTAACTTGTGCTTATACATTAAGAAAAATGTACCTGGCATTCCCTTGGACATGACCAGACCCCTTAATAAAGAAAGCATTATTAATAGTTGGTTGTAATGCATTTGTGGCAGCACATCTGAAATTCTGACCTTTAGCATGTTAACTGGTTCCTTTTATCTGGTTCCCTGGCTGACTGAGATACAACAGTACCCTGATTAAAAATGGGAAACCAAAGGTTTATTATCTGCACTTCCTAAAAGGAATCCTAGCCTTTCTTTTCCCACCAGGCATAGCCAATATTTGCAAAGGAAATATTAAGTTGTAGCCTGAAAATAGCAATATTCACTTCTTTTCATTTGGAGCAATTTAATTATCTGAGTGTAGAACAGAGATCTCCGCTCCCTAGATCAACTTTGGCTGGTACATCCCTTTCACCAGGCTGTAAATAAATACCCTACAAGCAAGAGAGTAGGGATTTGAGGTCACTACAGCTGCAATCCTATACATACCTACCTGGGACTGGGAGTAAGCCCCAATGAATTCGGAGTAGACACATATTCCTCTGTAAATGGCTTCATCTTGGACAAATCACATGCCAATAAATCATGAAAGTTTTTTTTAATTACAAAATTGATCTCCCATTTTTCTTTCCCAAAGGAAACACAAAGTGGTGAACAATCAATAAAGACTCATAAAAACATATACAATAAGTTTTAAACCCCAACGTATAAAAAACAAATAAAAATTGATCAGCAGATTAATTAATAAATGCCACTTTGAACAAGAATGTCTTAATATGCCTTTGAAAACACTATTAAATCTGATTTAAGGGTTGAATGTTGCTTTAGCATGTACACTTTGAGAAGAAGACTATATCTCAAATTCATCATCCCAAGACCCCAGGATTGTGTCATCCAGAGTACACTCAACAGAAGATACTGGGAGTAACCGTACCTAGCCCTTGAGACTAAGAAAACTGGAATCCAATAGGCTGCAGTCATTTTTCCTACAGCGGTGATGGCTACAGCAGAAGAGAAGTAATAGAAATAGATTCCCACCTTCTGCGTTGAGGTGCCCATTCAGCAAGTCTGTACATTCTTAGTACCACATCAGTCACTGCAGCACTGAAAATTGACACACTCATAAGAAACCATAGCTAAAGAGGCCAAAGCAGCATCATTAGTTCTAGTCATGGGGATGGATGGATGGGACAAACATGTTATTATACATATGAGTTCAAGCCAAACTCTAGGAACTGCACTCCCCTGAGCTTGCTGGATATGGTTATATTAATATCTATCAAATCGCTCTATGAATGGAAGCAACAAACGGGTTTTCCCATGGAAAAACACAGCACACTTTGCAGCAAGCACTCAATAAGACCTGTCTATGGTATATTGTAGAAGGCTTCCAGTGAATAGGCCTCACTCTTGAGCCAGACTCTGATAGAAACAGGTGCCAAAAGACAATGAGGCAGATGAGCATTATATGTGTATTAGTGCTGAAATGAAAAATTGCACCAATTCAGAATCTGACAAGTTTCATGCATTCACGATGGACAAATTTGGATTTGAACATACGAATGGGTCTGAAACCAGGGTTCCAGGTACAAAATGGGAGTGTGGCCAAACATATGTTTCACTGAAGAAAACCTTGCCAAGAGTAGCCTTGTTTGGTGGTGAAAGACAAACTTCACATTTGCAGAAACTGCAAATGGATTTATTGTGACCTTTTAAATCATGCAGTTTATTTATGTAAGAATGTATCTCCCAGTTCCCTGCATATCATTCAGTCTGACTGTTCACAGCATTTG
Organism: Heloderma suspectum; assembly: GCF_057233095.1. Taxonomy (NCBI): domain Eukaryota; kingdom Metazoa; phylum Chordata; class Lepidosauria; order Squamata; family Helodermatidae; genus Heloderma; species Heloderma suspectum. The sequence continues at coordinate 72,530,213 of NC_139461.1, forward strand.
TGAATTTGAATTTGAATGCATTGTTGTACATGTTAATATAGACTTTGACTTAGCAAAAGATAGAGTGTGTGGGAAAGTCCAGAAGTATCGTATGGAAAAACCCAGCTCTGAGTTAAAAGGAAGAATAGATTACTCTAAAGTAGTCTTCCCCAACCTGGTGCCCTCCAGATGTGATAGACTACAACTCCCAGCATGCCCTATGGCTGGCTGGGGCATGCTGGGAAAAGTAGCCCAACACATCTGGAGGGCGACAGGTTGGGGAAGGCTGTTCTAAAACACCACAAAAATAATATTTGCCATAGACTGCAGTGCTTATGCAGTACTGCACAGTAGCACTCAAGTAGACAGAACTGGTCTTGTGACACGCACACTGGGTAGGAACTTGAGGTTGGACTTAGATGAGGAGGGGCCATCCAGAACTGAAGAACATATAGTGAAGTCAGTGTAAGATATAGGCCCAGACACAGGCCCTGACACTGGGCCTGAGCCACAAACTGTCCACCAAGAGACCCCTCAACACAGATCACCAGAAACGGCAATGCCTGAGCCCAAGGTCCCTGAAGGAGCAATTCCCTTCCCGTCTGGGCCCCATGCTTGTCATTGCCAGATAACATGCACAGGCAACAAGCCAGGAGGAAGTTAAGGGAAAGGAGACTGAGTGCTAGGCCCCTTAAGACTGGCCCTTTAAGCCAGGGATGGGGAACATGTGGCTTTCCAGATGTTGGACTGCAACTCCTATCAGCCCTAGCCAGCATAGCCAACAGAGAGGGCTGATGGGAGCTGCAGTCCAACAACATTTGGAGGGCCCATGTGTTCCCTATGCCTGCTTTACCAGTCTCCAGGAAAGAGGTGGGGCCTGAGAGGGTTAGTCTGGGCTGAGAAGCATAAAAAGGCTTCAGTGGGCTCCAGAGTCCAGACCTGGTGGGAAATGTTGCTCACTTGGAGCTCTCCAAGGCAGCAGTGTCGTGGCAAATTCAGAAGTGCGGAGTCCCTTCATGTCATGATAGCCACAGCCATGCCCCCTCACAGCCACAGCCCGTCTAAGATTATACACCCTTGTAAGATTATACAATACAAATAAGTTTTCAGTCTCTTGCTTTGTCTGGAGTATCTGGTCACCCTCATTCAGAATTATTAAAAGGCCCATTTGAAAAGAAAACACCCACAGCCACACACAAAAGTCATGTTCAGCAACTTGCTAGAAAATATGATTTGGTTAGCCCTTTTTAATTCAAGAAATATGTAGTAGTAGTAGTGATATAATCATAGTATATTTATTATTAATTATTATTATGAAGACCCATTGCAACCAGTTGTGAAGCAATGCCCCATTAAAATAAATGGAACTTAGTCCGCGGTGACCTATAACTCCTTTAAGGCTGCAGTCCTATACACACTTATCTGGGTGTAAATCCCATTGAACATAATGGTACTTACTTCTGAATAGACAAGTAGGATTACCCTACAAAGCTACAAGCATAACTACACTCACTAGGGGAGTAAATTCCATTGAACACATTGGGACTTACTTCCAAGTAAACAAGCCTAGGATCCTACTGTCAACCAGAGGAGTTGGATCCAACTCCAGGCCCCCTCCTGCCCCTGGAAGGACAAACTTGATGTGCAAACAAACAGCAGGTGAAAACTTTTCACTGCTTTGTGCTAAAACAGGATCCCCTGTTAACGCCTGCATGTCAAGCCCACTAGAATCCCTCTCCCACACACAGCAAACCCCACACATAAGCACAAGCAGCAGCCCTAAATGGACAGTGAGGACAATGAGGGCAGCAGTGGAGAAGAGAATGATGGCAAACCTTACGCAGCCCGCTGGGTGCGCAGGCACAGAGCAGGGACGGGCAGCAGCATGGGAAAAGAGGCAGGAAGCTGAGGGGCTGGCTGGGGATGGTCGAGTTGTGAGATGGCAGCTGCTTGGGGGGTGGAAGTCCGAGAAGCTGAGGGCTGAGGAGGAGAATAGGGGGTGCCGAGGAGAGGGAAGGTGGCTTTGGTCTCACGTGCCTCTTTTCTCCCTCCTCCCCTGCTGAAGAGGGGAGCAGGTGACCTTGGGGCTGCAGGGCTCCCTCAGGCTCCTTCTGTCACCACCTTTGTCTGGCTGGCTCTGTGTGGTAGGTGAGAGGCAGCTGTCCCTCCCTCCGCACTCCCTTCCTCTGCTCCCTCCTCCTGCCATGTCTGCTCCCGCAGCAGCAGCAGCAAGCTGGGAGCCATCTGGGGGCCAGCTCCAAGAAAAGTACAGGAACGAAGCACAGTGCTACCCGCCAGCACTACATATCTCCTCCAAGGTCCTGCAACTGCAGTCTTGCACACTAGACTGCTTTGACCTCAGAGGACCTGCTATGTTCCATGGAGTCCTGCTTGAGGTCAAGGCAGAAGAACTGGCTGGAAGAGCACCACACCTCTTTGTTTGAGAGCTGCCCCTTCCCTTTAGAGAAAGGTGGCCTGGAAATCTGTGACATCGCAGATCCTACAGGAGAACTGCCCCATCAGCATAGACATACCAGCATTGGTCATATGTGAGGTCTTGGCTTTCTAGAAGTCAGGGGGCAATTCAACGTACTTTCAGAGGGGTAGCTATGTTAATCTGGTGCTGAAAAAACAACACAAGGGTTTTGTAGCACCGTAAAGACAAACAAACACATTATGGCATAAGCTTCTGTGGAGTCCATGTCATCAAATGCATGAAGCATTATTCTTAGTTGGTGGGTATAAATACATATGGGTGTGTGAGTGTTTGGGGGAGGGGGAATTGTAAAAAGTGGGGTCAAATGGCACTGAGTATTTTATATCTGGATTGAGAGCCCCGTAATCTCCATGTGGAATTGCTGTGGTCACTCAAGAAACAGGTATTACATATTCAGAAGTCATTGCTCAGGCATAAGGACCGACTCTGGCCCGCTTGCACTGGGTGCCTGTATGTTTCCAAGCCTGATTCAAGGTGCTGGTTTTAACCTATAAAGCCTTACATGGCTTGGGACAATACCTGATGGAGTGCCTCTCCCGACACGAACCTACCTGTATACTACGCTCAACATCTAAGGCCCGCCTCCAGCTGCCTACACTGAGGGAAGCTCAGAAGACAGCGACAAGGGAGAGGGCCTTTTCAGTGGTGGCCCCCAAATTCTGGAATGATCTCCCCGACGAGTTCCACCTGGCACCAACATTGTTATCTTTTCAGCGCAGGTTAAGACCTTTCTCTTCTCCCAGGCATTCAGCAGTATATGATAAGTGTTTAATCGATCCTGGAATGTTTTATGGTTATGGTTGTTTGTTTCTGAGATAGGTTGTTTGAAGTTGTTTTAGATATATGTTTCTTTTGTGTATATTGTGTGTTCATGTGTTTTTTATGTAAATGGTTTTTAATCTCTCTATATTGTATTTTTAATGTTTTTAATCTTTGTAAACTGCCCAGAGAGCTCTGGCTATTGGGCGGTATAAGAATGTTAATAATAATAATATAGATCAAAGACCTAATACTTAACAAGTTGTTTGGTGTGTGTGTGCGCATGTGTGTGTGTGTCTATACATACACACATATACATACAGTATGTATATGCACATACATTATCTCCTGATTTATTAACTTCAAAGGAATAGTTCAGGAAATCCTTGCTTGAGAAGTAAATTAGGGAAGACAAAGGAGGACTTGGGATATGAAAGCAACAACAACAACAACAACAACAGTATTATTATTATTAATAACATTAATTATATTATTGCCTCCACCAAATGAGGCAAGGTGGGTGGCTAAAAGGGAGAGGGCCTCGTCAGTGGTGGCACCCTGTTTGTAGAATGCTCTTCCCAGAAAGGCTCATCTGGCACCTACATTATGGTTTTTCTGGCATCAGGTAAAGACCAGGCATTTAAAGAACTGTTTTTAAAGTGTTTTAAGTACTTTATTCTGCTGCTGGTTTTAGTCTGGTTTTATGTGCTGGAATGGTTTTATTCTTTACTGCTAGATTTATCTTGGTTTTCTTAAATTCTTGGTTTTAATGTTTGTATTTTATTAATTTAATTATTGCACACTGCCCAGAGAACTTCAGTAATTTGTGGCTTAAAAGTACAGTAAGCAAACAAACAAGAACAATGATGTGGGATTACTTAAAGGACCGTCTCCTCATGAGCCTGACCATCCACATAGATCAGCTGGGGAGGCCCTTCTGAGACCCCTGCCACTATTTGAAGTACAGCTGACCTGCTCTCTTCTTGTAGTCTTTACAGCCTCCCTGTTAATGTTTTGTTGTCGCCTAAAAGACCTACGGTTGTGATTGATGTTGTTGCTCATTTTGGTAATAGCCACACAGCTCCAAAAACATCCAGTTCCAGACAATGCAGTGTAATAGAGAAGTGGACCAGAGTTGATGCAACATATATAGACTAATTGGATTCCTTTTAATTCTACAGTTCCTTCCTTGCAGCCGAGTTGTGCTTGGAAATATATGTCTCTCATATAAGTGGAGAGTTAGACTAATTTCTCAGAGTTGTTTGAAATTAAGGTGTGTGTGTTTTTAATTCATCCAGGGAAAGAATATCCTGAAATGTTCCAGCCAGTACTCACTGTTTCCTTACCTTTATAGGACTTGCTTTCTCTCAAGAAGTCCCAATCTTTGTCTTGGCTTCCTCATGTCTCCCGCCATCTTTACAGTAACCAAGAAGTAACTCTCATTTACTTGCCTTGGTGCAGTCTGATCAACAGCAAGAACGCAGAGTCCTTCATGGGGGAAATATAATTAAATTGCCATCTTATATATCATCATGATATTGCTGGAACATGAAATTGATTTCTTAGAAAGTCAATCCAGAGTTAGCATGTTGTTCTGACAGAAGAGTAACTGGAACATGTTGACTTCCTGAGCTCCTCATATCACCTTGGAATACTGACTCACCACACAAAGAAATCCCCACCTTTTTTACTGTTCAACCCCACCTGTCACCCCCACTTTTTTGAGGTGATAAACTCAAGGGCAAGAGAGAACAAGCAATAAGGTGATCTTGTCATGCAGCTCAAGATTTTTAAAGCACATTAACTGTAATTTTTAGTTAGTCATAATTTAGTGAACCATTAAAAATGACCCAGTTCGCTGAACTGAACTGAACTGAACTGAACTGAACAGATGGAATTCCACCCTCAGTATGCTTGAGTGGCTTTCTGAACAAAGCAAACTCTTCTTTCAAAATCCCCTCCTAAGAGCTTCATGCAACATTTGGTGGATGTTCTTCTCTTTGGCTCTGCAGTATTATGTAACAAAGAAGATGATATTGACGTTCTAAGATGCAGCTTGCTTTTTTCATTTTCTTGTTTAAAAACTCACTCATTTTCACTTTACCATTATTAATTAAATAATTAAACAGAAAATGGGCCAACAGATTCCAGGACTTTACAGACTGCAGCTCTTATACTATGTTAATGAGATTTCCTTAGACCCAGGCATATAAAAGCATTCCAAAAAAGATTTGTTATCCTTCCTACCCTCATGTAAGAAGGAACCCTCACAATGCACAAAAAGGACTGAGTTTCTAACCTTGGGCAAGATAGCTGCTGTGTGACTATCTCCTGGGCTCCTATCAATCATTATGCTGACTCATCATTCGAATAAGTGATATTGCAACTTCCTGATACATCACTGGAGCGTGACTGTGCGCCATTGTGAGAAACAAAGGGGACAAATATTACTTACCTTGGAAAAAAATGCCTGCTGATAAAGAGATCTAATCTAGAATAATCTAGATTAAAGTAAGGCAGTAGCACTTTCAAGTGCAGAAGACTGAGGAAATACCTTTAAACTGTGTCTGCAGAATCTGAAAGTATGGCACCTCCAGCACTATATCTATAGTTCCAAGGTCTGAGGGAAGCAAGGAGGAACAGACAACCTGGCACCAATATCATTTCCAAGTAAACATCAGTACTAAGGTTGCACCAGAGTTTTCAATGCAGAACCTACAACATGGGTGAACACAGGAATATAGCAGAAGGAAAATGTAGGCAGAACCCCCCATTACAGATTTTACAAATCTATTGTGCATCAAGAGTCAGTGGATATAAAAGCAATTAATGGAATGGCACCTAAGCCTGGTGGCATCCTATGCAGCTTTACTTGGGAGTAAGTCCCACTGAACTTAGTAGGGTTTATTTTTTTTAGTAACCTTGCATAGGATTGCACTGCTAAGCTATATTTTTATTTGGGTTTGGATCAGACAAGTCCTATGTTTTACTCTTTACAGGTAAGCTCTGTTAAGGTCTGTGCTGCAGTTCAGTATTGCATTTATGGTTTGAAAGAAGCAAAGAGACTGGAACATGGCACCAGGATTTGGAAATACTGTGGCTGGTCAGAATAGTTTAGAGCTGCTCACAAATGGCCTCTCAAAATTCTCCACCCTATTTGAGGGAAAATAAATTGGGTGAACAATTTCACCAAATTTCTCCAGGGGAAAAAGAAATTCTCCAACAGCATCTCACCATTGGCAGGGGTTGTAGCACAGCTTCTTTCTTTTTTCCTAAGGATTTTTGTTTTTTTGCACTGCCACTGCAAGTGGCCACAGCATCAACTGTGTGGGCAGCCTGGCCCCAATTTTGCATTGTCCACAATACCCCATATCATTAGGGCATAGAAAGTCAGAGAAGGAAGGCAGCCACCAGAATTTCCCATGAAGTGGCCTTTTATCTCAAGCGTGGGGGCGGGGGTAAGAAAAAGAAAATCTCAGAACTTTTCTGAGAAAAATGTCTTCTGAGAAATTTTGTCTTAACCCTGTTTTTAATTCTTCATGGTTCAAGCACCTTCCCCAGGGTCTTCCAGACATTAAATTTCTGAGGGGTGATTGTGGATACTTCTTGTCTCTAATGCAGATGCTTATAATACAGCTACTTCCCTGAAAGCTCCATAGCAGTTGTGAGGGGAGCAGTGTTGTGTCCAGATGCTGGGAAGAGGTGGCACTAGTGCTGTGCCCAAATCTGTCCTCCAATTTCTTGAAAAACATTTTCCCTAATCAAAGAGACTTCTATGTTTCTGCCTCATTCTCAGGGCATTTTATCATTTATTTTGGATTTCTCTTGGTGATTTTTTGAGCTTACCTAATTCCTGCAAGGTGGCTGAGGGTGCTGTGTGTATTTTTTCTATTACTTGCCCCTCCCTTGCTCTGTAGCCTCCCAGGCTGCCTTCACTTTCTGATATGAAAAACCCTATGAGAGGAATTACCTCATGATGACTTCCCTGAGCTTTAATTGAAGTGTGGAAAGCCAAACAGGCTACAAGTTGCTGGAGAGATGATAGTACAATGAAAAACAGGACAACCACACAGACTCCTTGGTCATCTCATAAGTACAAGAACCCCAAACCCAACCCATGAGAATTTCTCTGAAATTTTCTTCTCCTTTGAATTTCTTTCCAAAAGCAATTTCTTTTCCATCAAATTGAATGAGAATTGTTGAAAAAATGTAGGATAAATTTTTGGCACAGCACTAAAATAATTCTGATGACTTAAAAATTGCCAGAGCTATCTCAGTGCAACCTTGTCACTCACATTTCATGAAACAGCTGAGAAATAAGCAGTAAGCTGTAGAACATAATGGTTATTTTAGACAGGAGAGGGCTTTAACTTTTGTGTCCTGAAAGGAAACTGGCACTCTGCTACCCAACAGTAGATGCACATTATTTGTTCTAAACCTCCTACAGTTGATAAAGCATTGTTCTACTTTACCTACAGTCTGCTCTTTCCCTAGCATCTCTTTTATCTATATTGCTGAAATTCAAAAGAGCAAAGACACAACAACAACAACAACAACAACAACAACAACAACAGAGACAACTTCCTCCTGGAGATTACCCATAGAGAGGAAAGAAGCTGCATTCCAATCAGAGGGCTGTTTAAGACCATAAGGAACCAAGGGTCCATGTAGTTCAGCTTTCTGTTCACACAGTGGCCACCCAGCCTGTGGGAAACCCACAAGTAGGACATGAGTGCAATACCACCCTCCTGCTTGTATTCTCCAGCAACTGGTGTACATAGGCATTCTGCCTCTGATACTGGAGGTAGCTTATAGACATCATGACTAGTAGCCACTGATAGCCTTATTCGCCATGATTTTGGCTAAAGTGTCACATATTACACAACAGCAAATGCATGTTTGCCACTAGGCATACACTCAGCAGAGAGCTGCAGCTAACTATGGCTGCTTGGTGAGCATACCCACATGATACCTGTTTGCTAACCTGTGTGTCTTTCATTCACATTTTATATTTTTAATTGTACACTCCAAATATCTTACATGTACACCTAAGTTGTACAATGTTTGGTGCAATCCACCTCCCCATAGAAATGAATGGTAAAACTCCCACTGATCTTAGCTCTGGACTGCACCCTGCCACCATGCACAAGGGCAAGCCAAATCCTCAGTCCATTGGAAGCTGCACTGCTGGACTGTGTCCTGCTAATATAGAGACAATCCACACTTTGCCTCTCCTGATCAGTTACATTAGGACAAATCGGACTGAATAAAAATAGGCAGGAACCAAACAATAATATAGGGATCTGGAGAAGAAATGGTCAGAGATAATAATGTCTTTAATAATGCTAGCAAGTATTCAAATTAGAAAGCACCAGTGAATGCCAGAAAAGACTTCATCTTTTATTACTAAGTCTGCTTTAAAAGAGATGAATATAAATCTTTGTAATATGAAATTTCCTTGTTTCACTAGGAGGGATTTTTAATCAGATGAATGGACTTGTATGTATGTACTAGTTAACTTTTCTGGAGTTTAGTAGTTGTATTTAAAGCAGATTTTATCCTAGAGTGATATTAATTTGATAGGATCCCTGATCTGTAAACCATTGGTTATCTTGGTCTCTCCTGATAAGAAAAAAAAAGTGCTGAGGATTTCCAGTTGGTGAGCACATTTGGGCAGAATCTTTCACACGTCACAAATTGCAGATGGGAGGCAGTGATCTCGAACATGCAGTCACATTGCGTGACCATCTGACACCTTCCATTTAGAAAAATAATACTTTCCTCACAGCATACGCTCCCTGCTGCAACCAGCACCAAAAATTATGCCTGGGAGAGCTGTTCTTCCTACACTGAGGTCTTAAATATTTCTTAGGCTGCTTTTAAAAGATTCATAGTGCAGTCGCGCCTAGATCACATCTTCCTTGCCTACTGAAAATTCTGAAATTCTCCCCAAGAAACTGTTAATCACAAAATGAGTGAAAGGGGGGGGGGGGTGAAAGAGGAACCTGAAACTGAACACCTACACTAGAGGGGCAAACAGAACATTTTTATCTCTATGTTGTTGGCTGGAACATGGGAACATGTTTTATCCTGAGTCAGGGGTCCATGTCTAATTCAGTACTGTCTCAACCTTCCCCAAGCTGGTGCTAGTACCCAAAGGTGAAGAGAAGAACCAGTGGAGGCTGGTGGTTCTGATTTCAGTGGGGCTGTGATCCCCATCTCACTCAGAACAAGACAGAACTCTGAAGGAGCTATCCAGTGCATTGAACTTGGATAGCTCTTTTAGAGTTCTGGCTGGTTCTGCTTAAAACCCAGAATTAAATCAGAGCCCTATCAAAATTGGAGCCATCAGCCTCCACTGATAAGAACAGAACTGTGTGGGTGGGTGTGTTCCCCTGACAGTTTGTTATTTGTATGTTGTTCCCCAAGCTGGCAGTCTCCTGATGTTTTGGACTTCAGCTCCCATCAGCCCCAGCCAGCATGGCCAAAGATCAGGAATTATGGGAGTTGTAGTCCAAAACATCTGGAGGACATCAGGTTGGGGAAGGTTGGCAACCACTTTCCAGGGTCTCAGAGAGGGGTCTTTCCTAGCTGTACCTGGAGACCTTGTATATGCCAGGCATGTGCTCTACCACTGACTTATGACCTTTTCCCGTACATGCAAAACTTGGACAAACAATTGGATGGCACCTTGCATTTCTGGGAAAGTCTGCTTACTAAGTACTGCTTCCTGTATGATGAATTTTTATATGTGGATATAGCTCCTGGGAAAGAAATTGCACATAATCTGGAACATAGGAAGCCCCCTTATGCTGAGTCAGACCCTGGGTCCATCTAGCCCAGTACTGTTGACGCTGACTGGCAGCAGCGGCTCTCCAGGGTTTCAGGCAGGATTCTTTTCTAGCCCTACCTGGAGATGCCAGGGATCGAACCAGGGACCTTCTGCATGCCAAGCAGGTGCTCTGTCACACTGAGCCATGGCCCCTCTATTCTTACACTGCCACATACAATGAACACATGTGTGCCTATTTGGTCCTTCGTACAAACAGCCAGAGACCTTGGTTTTCTGTGGTATATACAGCCTGCAAAAGAGACACTTGCGTGCCGTGTTTATCCAGTGATGTAGTGGAGCCAGGGCTTGTAGAGATGCAGCACCGGCACTTTTTTATTAGCAGGGATGCTGACGTCATCTATCGCCTTCCCCCCGAATTCCCAGTTCTCTCTGAATTAACTGCAATCCTCACAGCGGCTGGGGGGAAATGAATTTTTCCAGCAACCATCTATTGTTCCCTGTTGCAATGCAAAGTATTTTGGGGTGTCTTGGTCTTGAATGGGCAATTAAGACCCATTTGCTTTACAAAAGACCTGCTCCTGATGGAGATGAAAACTCCTAGCACTGGTTCTTTGATATGGATCAACACTGCTGCCTGAGTTTGGGGGCTGTCCTTGGGGGTAGCTATGGGGGCTGTCATGATAAGCGCCTGCACTTGCGACTTTACCACTACACTACTGTGTTTATCATTTGTGACAGCATGTAGGTGGGGTTCATGCCATATCCTGCATGGAAGTCTGATACATCTAGGAGATTCCTGAAGTGTAAAGTAGCACTAATAGTAAGACCTGGCATAGGCCTCCTTAAATTGCCCACAATTGTGCACTCAACTTGCAATACATGTTTCCATAGTTGTTTGTGTACAAAATTGTGATGACAAGCACCTTGCAGTGACTTTCCCTTTGATTGCTATCTACAAGCTATTACCATGGCACATTATCGATGGCAAATGCATACCTTGTCTTGTGTTCCTAAGATACGTGCGCGCCCGTTCTTATGCCCAAGGGATATTAAATATATCAAGGACAGGCTGGAGGGGCTGGACATGGCCAAGAGCTGTCTTAAAGCCAGGGTCTGTTTTTGCAGCTGTCTGCAGAGCCGATGTGCTCCAGCAGTCCAGCCAGCCAACCACTTAATTTCAACAGAGTGTCTTCCTTAAAGTGTCACAAAGACATTTTCAGAACAGGCTGTGGGCTCTGGTGGAAAGAGCAGGTGCAGTATTCTGGGCCTGAATGTTTATGTTCAGGAGCAAGTAACACAGACAGGTTTTGTGACACATATAAAGGTTGTTGCAAAGTGCACTACTCATTCTCACTCACTAAACTGTCTAGGGTGAGCTGTTTCTTCCCTGACAGGCCTTAAGGCTAATTCAAAGGACCAAGAGCTGGCGACAGACAATCCCCTCACCCCCAGATAATTTAAGGCAGCTTGAAACAGGAATAAGCCACTTGCTGAGTGTCCACTTATGCTGCTATTGTTTCTGGTGAACAGGTTTTTCAAGGTGCTGTAGTGCTTCAAAAGACTGTGAGGGCTGTTTGACCAGAAGTGTCGCTGAAAGAAAAATGCCTCTGTCTTGCCACTTGTGACTTCTGAGCAATGGCATCTTTGCCATCAGCCAGCCCCTGGGTAATCTGCAGCTCCTTCTGTCTCCCCACTGGAACATGGACTATGTCTGTCATCAACTGTCAGGGACCAGAAGACTCTACAGGTCATCAGTGGAGCTGTTTCTGTGAACTGGCACGTTTGCCATCAGCGAGCCCCTGAGCCATCTGCAATTCCTTCTCCCCATTCCATAGAATCTGGCTACATTATCAATAGCAAGTGACCAGGCAAAACTGCCATAAACACCTCCATTTATCTCTAATAGCCACAAATGCACCTTCTTGTCAAGTTTAATGTTAAGCCACTTTGGGAGTCAATGTTGGCTGACAAGCAGGATATAAATATAATAAATAAATCAGGATCCCCAAACTTTTTGGGTGGGTGGACACATTTGGAATTTTGAGAGAGTGTTGTGAGCACTCTCACAAAATGGCTGCCATGGGGAAATTGCCTATTCATTAAATTGCTGGCATCATGGGCATGGCTGGTCACAAAACAGCCATTTCCTAGAAAGGGAACTGGTGAGACTAAAAGAAAAGTAACTTATCCAAAAAAACTAAGTACAAGGCAGAGATGGGGGCTGAGCTCTAAAACATAAAATCACCACAATACCCATGGGCAACATATTTGGGACTGCAAAATAAACAAACAAACTCTAATAAAAGCTATCATCTCTCTCCTGCCAAAATGTCATGTTGAACATATAGGCTGAGTGGATCTGTGCAGAGTTTAGCACATGACAAAGGAAACATGTGATTACTTCCCTGTATATCCAGTTTGTAATTGAAGTTATCACCCTGCTGTCACTTTCAGGAGCATTGCATCCACAGAGTAAATGTGGACTGAGCTGCAAGCTGGCCAGGTCCAAGATCCTATCAATCTCTTACTTTTAAAATATGTCTTGCTATTCCTCCACTGCAGTGTCCACAAATACATTAGCTGAGGTTATCTACTGTGGAGGTTGCTGTATGTGTCTTTACTTGCCTTTCAATTTCAAAAAGGAATCTAATCTTGAAACCTCTGCTTGCCTTTTACTTTCATGTGTCTATTATCCCCGCCTACTTCCATCTAATTTTCTGGTTTATCCTGGAGCATTGTGAAAGTCATTATGACATGTAATCAGTGATTGAGCTGCTCTTGTTCAGAAAACCAAGTGTTGCTCAGCATTACAATCCACTCGCCTATTTTTGTTGTTATAGCTGAGACAGAAGCATCTCCCCAAGAAGTGTGTTGGTGGCCATTTTTTCGGCTTGGTTAAAATGTTCTTGCCTAAATATAAGAAATATTTGTTTTCGCTTAAATATAAGCACATTTTACCACCTAAATACTGTCATGAGATTGCTGCCTGATTACTGAGTATGGGGCAATCACTGTAGGCTAGCCTTGGAAGAATCCTCAGTTACTGTTTTGGGATCAGATAAAGGTAGGAAAGCTAATTCTTCCAGATGTTTTGGACTACAACTACCATCTGCCCCAGCCAGCATGGCCAAAGTTCAAGGTTAAATTTACATGTGACATTTTCCTGCAATCCCGGTACTGCAGCAACTGTTAGGAAAGGAACCTGAGTTGTTGTTGTTGCTTTTCTGGGTCTTTGCACACTCGTGTTCTTTGAATCCTGCCAGAAATTATGTTAATAATACTCGCTCATTCCAAGTTTAAGCAGCAATGAAATAATTTTGTTTAATTTTCAACAATAAGGTTTTTGCAGTGAAGAAAACCAATATGGCATTTAGGCTTGTTTCAACAAAGGAACTGGGGCGGTGTGTCATACAATAATCCTGTAGATTAACTGCTTGTTCTCTGCAGAGTGCAACTGTGTGCAGACAGTTGGAAGATGATTTGGATTTTAGCTGCCTCACTTACCACCCAACCAGAGGCCTATTCCGCATGGAAAACATGCAGATGTGTAGACAGTCTGCTGTGAGAAAGAAAGCCACAGATGTGCTGGTTTTCCACCTAGTTGTCCTGCTGGTGGTGGTGTTTGCAACATAACCCGGTTCTGTGATGGGAACAGTTGCTGTAGGTGCAACAGAAAGAGTGAATCTGTTTGGACAAGCAGAGCCAATAGGCAGAAGAGATTACATTTGTGAGCTAAGATGCTAAACATGCCATTGTTGTCTTCAGTGAATCAAATGAGGAACTCCTTTCTGACCTGCCCCATTCTGGAAATGAGCATTTCAGCTCCTTTCCATTTGCTTAAAGATCTGCTAGCTTCCCATTCCACTAGCGGAGGGTCCCGCTAGCATGTGGGCAGTGTTGGATACTGCCACTTGAGTTTGATGTTATCATAGAAAGAGAAGATATACATGTCCATATATATCCATAAATGTCCATAGCCATTCATTTCATTCATTCATTTATGATATTTCTATACCACCCCATAGCCAAAGCTCTCTGGGCAGTTCACAAAAATGAAAAACCATTAAAATAATTATATCAAGTATAAAAACCATTCATGTAAGGACATAAAACAAATAGCATACATAACAACAACATACATCTAAAACAATTTAAAACAATCAGCCAAAGACAATCCAGGATCTGATCAAAAAGACTCATTATATGCTGCAAAATACCTGAGAGAAGAGGGCAGTTTTAACCTGGTGCTGAAAAGATGACAATGTTGATACCAGGCGGGCCTTGTCAGGGAGATCATTCCGTAAATGGGGGCTACCACCACTTCGGGGGCTACCACCAAGAAGACCCTCTCCCTTGTTGCCGCCCTCCAAGCCTCCCTCAGAGGAGTCACCCAGAGGACAGCCTAGTATCCAGAGTGTAGTGTACGGGTCTGTTCATCCTGAGAGAGGTGGCCAGGAACTGGCCCTGAGCCATGTAAAGATTTATAGCTCAAAACCAGCACCTTGAACTGGGCTCAGAAACATACAGGCAGCCAGTGCAAGTGGGCCAGAATCGGTGTTATATGTTTGGACCTCCTCGTTCCTATTATCAATCTGGCCATCGCATTTCGCACAAGCTGAGGCTTCTGAACCATCTTCAAAGGCAGCTCCACTTAAAGTGCATTGCAGTAATCTAACTTGGAGGTTATCAGTGCATAGACAACTGAAGCCAGGTTATCCCTGTCCAGATAGGGGTGTAGCTGGGCCATGAACTGAAGTTGGTACAGTCCATGCCACTGAGGCTACTTGAGCCTCAAGTGACAAAGATGGCTCTAGGAGGGCCCCCAAGCTACAAACCTGCTCCTTCAGGGGGAGTGCAACCCCATCCAGAACAGGTTGAGCATCCTCCATCCAGTCAGGAGAACCATCCACTAACATCATATAAATATAAATAAATATTTAACATATTACATTAGAGAAAGGAAGGAAGACTTTCCCCTTTGCTGACCTTAGTGTGAGGGAAAGGGTGCAACTACTTAGCAGCCTTTCTTCCTCTGGAGAGGGACTGCAGTGATTACCATGTGATTACAATGGCTGTGACAGACAGCAACTGGGGTGAGGATTGAGACATATCTAGAAGCCCTGTTGCCACACAGAAAGGGTGACATTTTACCAGAAGATCTCATATCCTTGCTTTGAATGCCTCACATTGCCCTTGGCATGCTTTGCCACTGTAGAAATTACACTGGTTTGTGCTACCATGTGACACACCGTCAAAAATACTCCACATATTTAACCAGTTAATGGTTCACTAAGTTGTGTGACTTTCAAGGGCAGAACCAGAAATCCGTGATTTGTTAAGCATCTCTCCATTGACACTTCCCTACATAAAAAGTGACAGGTGACAACTGGCTTTCTTGTTGGTTAGTTTACAGGTGTATGTGCAGTGGTGGGTAGGCAGTGTCCAGATGTTCTCTTCCTGACAGACATTTTCTATGGTAGGAATGCACTTCCAGTTTTAAAATGCCCTTGATACTGGGTGAAATGCCAATCCCAGTTCCTGAAGTCTTGGGGTATATAAATTCTTCCATTTTATCCTCTTGAGTTTTGGTCACTGATTGTTCTTGTCATTGTCCCTTCAGGAAAGACCTTGTGGATGTCATGATGTTGTAACGTAAGGTAAGGCAACACTGTGTCCTAGATTCTGGTCCCTTGAGTGCTGTGGCTTAACTTTCATGTGCTAATGTGCTTCAGCTCTTGTTTCTGCCCTTTTAACTTTTCCCTTCTTCAATAGAGGGGCGTGTTTGCAAAAACGGGCATTTTTCTTGCATGTCTTCTACTGCAAAATCAATTATTTCTTTACTTTTTGCACATCTTTATTTTTGCAGTATACAATCTGTTAAGCCTGTAGACAACATTATTTCCAGAGGTAGAAAAATATAAATAGAAAACAGAGATGCATGTGCCACCTAAAAGGGTTATCTAAGGGCCGAACTAAGTGTTCTGTGTAGCATGCATTGTGGAGCTATAAGTGCTAGTTTTCTTTACCTCTGTGTAAGCACATGCAGCCCCAATACAGATCAGGACCATGGCACTCCAGGAGGTGGGGGTTAAACCTTTCCATCCCACCCATTTTTCACAAAATTCCATCCCCCAAGGGGGTGATTAGAAAAAAGGAATAAAGCCTCCATTGGGTAAGGTGAGTCCGAATTCCTGCCATGCAAACCCAGCGAGAGTGCGTTATTAGAGGGTTGAAGAACCCTCGCATAACCCTAAAACAGACCATAGGTTATGCGAGCGTTGTTTAACCCTCTCATAACCCACGCTTGCTGAGTTTGCACGACACATCAAGCCCCGAGCAGGGGTTGCATATTTAAAATGGTGACCACACATGCCCTGCATGCACCGCAGCCTCATCATGGGTTAAATAATCCATGGTGGGCTGAGGTGTCATGCAAACAGCTCCACTATGAGATTAGAGATAGCAGCAGGGATGAGAGACAGCCCGTGAGTCCCGACACTCAGGCCATCCTGCATCCCTGCTGCTATCTCCAGTCTCAGATTGGAGATAGCAGCAGGGATGTGGGGCAGCCTGGGCTTTCCCTGTGCTGGGAAGAAGCACAGTTCAGTGTCCTTCCAGCCTGAAGAAAAGAAAAAAGGAAGGAAAGGGGGGTGATGTCAGGACCAGGCCATGCCCTCTGACATCATCCAGCCAGTGGAGTGGATGTCCTGCCCCCCCCCAAAAAAAACAGTTCTGCACCCCTGGACTACAGATGTATTTAATCTTAAGCAACATTTCAAGTAACGTCTACCCCCTTCATTATGCCTTGTTCCACTTCTTCATGCACTATGTTCTTCAGGTCTTCCCTTCAAGCTCATATCTGTGGGCCTATGCTAATGGCATCAGGATAGATAGACAGATAGATATAGACATAGACATAGACATAGACATAGACATAGACATAGATACAGATACAGATACAGATACAGATACAGATACAGATATAGATGGCTCTATATATTTTTATCATCACATCAGGAGATGTTTATTCACCATGTATGCCCTGATCTGCTGACAAAGGCTTTATGCCACTTTGATTGGGTTTGGACAACATGCTGTGCCTCATTGTGGGTTATTTAATCAGGTTGAATATGCAGTCCCCACTCGGGGGTTGTCGTGTCGTGTGTACCCAGCAAGCGTGGGCTATGTGAATGTTGAACAACCTTCGCATAACCCTAAATAGAACGTGGGTTATGTGAGGGTTGTTTAAACCCTCACATAACCCATGCTTGCTAAGTTCACACAACATGACAAGCCCTGAGCAGGGGTTGTATATTCAAAATGGTGGCCACACAAGACCTGTATGTGCTGCAACCTCACCATGGCTTAAATAACCCATGGCGGGCTGTTTGTCATGTGAACAGCCACACTGTGTGCTCAACAAGCATTCACTAGGTAGTGCACCCCTTATAACCAGATCCTTGTTAACCAGATGCCCATCTTCTGTGGAGGCCTAGAGATCCAAGCCATTCCATATGCTATCACAGGGACCCATCTTGTCATCCCCATGTTCTTCGACATCTACTTGAAAGTACTTGGAAGAACTCATCCACATGTTTGGACTGAAGTATCACCAGCATGCTGAGGATGCTCAGCTCTACTTCTGCCCAGCATCTGATCCTAAGAGAGTGGTGGAAACTGAGCCAGTGTCTGGAGGCCATCTGGATGAGGGTGAATAAACTGAAACTTAATCTAGGCAAGACAGAAGTGATGTTGGTTGGGAGTTACTGATCTGCTGATCTGGGTGGAGGAGTGCAACTTCTGTGGGTGGGGTAGCATGCCCCTAAAGAATAAAACACACAGATTGGAGCTGCCCTTGAATTCAGCATTATCCCTGGATGTCAAGATGGTGCTGGTGGCAAATAGCTTTTACTAGCTCTGACTGGTTTACTAACTGCAACCCTACCTGGAGAAAGTGTATCTAGCCTCAGTTCCTCATGTACTGGTTACATCAAGGCAGAATTGCTACAGTACTCCCTCCATGACCTGCCTTTAAAGCACTGTGGAAACTGCAGCTAGTGCAAAATGCAGTCACCAGGAGTAGGAAAAGAGCAAGATGATCAGAGCATATCATACGAATTCTGCACCAATTATATTGGTTCATTTCCAGGCTCAGTTTCGTTCTGGTATTCACCATTCAAGCTCTTAAAGGCCTAGGACTGGGTTATCTTAAGGACTGCCTTCACCTGTATGAACCTGTGCAAGCCTTACAATTGGCATCAGAGGCCCTGCTCTCTACCCCATCATTAGCAAAGATCCAACTGGTGGCTGCCAGGGGACAGGGCCTTTCTGCGAGGGCACCACAGTTTGGACTTCTCTCCTTGGGGAGATCCAAGAAGCTCCTTCTCTTCCTGATTTTAAATGAGGGTTGAAAACTTTAAAAACAAATTCTGGCAGGCATATGATTGATTTCTACTGTTTATAAATTGTTTCAATGCTATTACGTTTTATGCTATTTAATGCTATGGGTTTTTAATGTTGTTACTTTCTTATATTTTTTTGTTTTACTTGATTGATGTTATGCTACATTCTTATTATTCTTTTACGGTAAAGCACTTTGAAAGCATTGCTTTTAAAAAGTGTGGTATAAATAATTGAAATAAAAATTTAAAGAAGAAGTCCAAACCCAGATACTTGACATTCAAATATAGACTTGAAGCTCCAGAACCTCTTTGCATTTTGTCATACTCAACAACAACAAAAGCAAAAAAAAAGCATTATGTTAGGGAATTCATCCTAGAAGTGGAAGGCAAGAACTACCTAGATGTTTGCTCTTTCAACAGGCAATAAAGGCTAACAGGTGTCCAGTTAATACTTTACATGGCCCTTCCAACTATCTCAGTGTCAAGGGATGCGTACGGGAAGGAGTTGAAATAAGGACATTTATCTGCAAAAGTTGTCAGGACTAAAAAAACGATTTGTAAAGAGGTGGAACTGTGATGCCAAACACCAAAACGACCCTTACGCCAAACATCATAGATCACATCTCAGTCACAGTTCCTTATGACAAATCTATGCTAAACACAGCAAAGCATTTGCATTGTTTTTTGTTTTGGGGGGTGGGTGGGGCTTTTTTTTCTCCATAATTACTTTGGACCATTGTTCTGATGGCAGGACCTTTTGTACATCAGACTCCAAAAAAATAATGCCAGAACACTTGTACTGTAATTTAGGTAGTCATAGCAGAGTGAAACATTAAAAGGAATACAGCTCACTGGACCATATCAGTTTGAAAGAGTGGAATTCAACCCTCAATATGCTTGAGCAATCTGCATCATGCCAAACTTTCTTTTACCATTCCTCTGTACTGCCTGTGTCTCATCATTGCTGAGCCCTCGGTAGCATGATCATTCAGGGCAAAAAGGAAGCACTTGAATGCATGAACAAAGGGTAAAATGCACTTTTTCAGAGCTGTTGCTAATGCTATTTGGTATCATTGGGGCCTGTATAGTAGTAAATATCAATCTTGCCAAAAGCTGATACCATTTGAGATCCTAGCAAAGAAGCTAAAAAAGCAAGTGCTTAGCCTGCATTAATGATTATCAGAATAATGAATCTTTAGGAACGTTTCACTTGGGCCTGTAACTGGTTCATTCTTGTGCCCACTTCATTCTCTCACTTTTGACCTTTTGCAGAATTAACAGCTTTTCATGACCCATACAAATTCAAAGTGTTTGTGAACTCACATACAGAATTGCATATTCTTTAAAGCTGGTTATACAGAGTTAGATTTTATATACATTAGGGGCTCTGACCCTAAAAATCAACTTTAGCTACAACAGCACGAACAGGACATCCTGTTCTATAGGCAGGCTTAGCCCACCATCCTTTCAGCCAGAGTTTTGTTGGTGACAAGGAAAAACTGCGGCTGCAGAAAGCGAAGTTGGTGCCTCTGGATAAAAACACATTAACGGTGTCATTAAAAAGACTTTATTATTGTGGATTGTCATCATGACCAGAAATAAAGAACAGCTAGGTGAAATAAATGAATCCTGTCTTGGAGATGGGGAGTTGCTTTGCAACATTCCTGAAGTCTTGCAGAAAACCAGTGTTCAGTTTTTGTAACATATTCCTTCACGCAGCTTCAGAGGTCAAAAGATACATGACACTGACTGGGTTTGCACAACATGCTATCCCACATTCAGTGGTTGAGTTTGGGTTGTTGTTGAACTGTGGGTTGTTCGCTGAACAGAGGGTTAGTGTGTGTCTGAACCCAGGGCATTTTCCGCAGGGTGGCTTGTTAACCATGCAGTATGGCTTACTTTTCTCGAACAAGCCAACTTGAGGACCCATGGTTTGTTGCTGGGTTGTTCAGGGTAGTTAACAAGCCACACTGCATGGTTAACAATCCAGCCTGCATAAAATGTCCTGGGTTCAGAAAACACGCTAACCCATGGTTCAGCAAAAAACTCATGGTTCAACAACAACCCACACTCAACCACTGAGTGTGGGTTAGCGTGTTGTGTGAACAGCCCTATTATGTGGGTTGGATCCAGATGGGTCATTCTGTGAATGGGAGGCACTGAGATCCAGCAGAGATGCCCCACAGGAAGAAGGGGGTGGGCAGACAACCTTTGCCAATCCCCCCTTTGGCCTGCAGTGCCCTGCAGCCCCTCTCACACTGCTCCAGGGGGTCCCCCAGCCTTCCAGAGCAGCTTTTTAGGAAGCACAGAGGGCTGCAGGGAGAAGAGGAACTATGATGCTCACCTTCATTCCCCCTTCCTCCCACGTCAGTGGAACACTGCTAATCCAACCCGAGGTATATATTTTCCTTGGAAATATAAACAGCCATGTGGGGATCAGGATAAACAGCTCAGGGAGGGTTATTTTAACCCTTTCCCCTTGTACCATGGGCCCAATGAAAATCCACCCAGGGACAGTGTCAAGGGTAGGCATGGCTGGGCACC
Source organism: Heloderma suspectum (assembly GCF_057233095.1). NCBI lineage: Eukaryota > Metazoa > Chordata > Lepidosauria > Squamata > Helodermatidae > Heloderma > Heloderma suspectum. The sequence goes on from NC_139461.1 coordinate 72,551,187, forward strand.
TGCCTAGAGCCCACAACCCAGCAGGGAGCCCCCTCAAATTGCCCCTCCTCTTCCCATTCAACCTGCTCATTCACTTGCTTCTTGCTCTGGCCCAGATAATGGTGGGAGTGAGAAGTGGGAGCAGTAGATGCCACTGCCTACTTGGTCACTGGCAACCAAGTAGTAGCGAGGATGAGGAGCAGTAGCAGCTGATGATAATAGTGATGAGAGGATAGATTCAATGAGGGAGAGGGCCCATTCAGAATGCCTTGCCCAAAGGCCCTCAAAAACCTGGAGGGAAGCTGCTACTTATTCAGTAGTCAAATTGTACAACAGAGTAGGTGTTCCTCGGATGGTAGTAGTTATGCGGGTGGTGTGTACACGCACATGTCTGTCTGTCTATCTATCTATCTATCTATCTATCTATCTATCTGTCTATCTATCTATCTATATCATAAGATATCAGATATCCATCTATCTATCCATCTATCTATCTGTATCACAAACATGCCTTTTTAAGAGAATTGTGATAAACCTCTATCCGAGATGGAGTAGAGGTCCTGAGCACTGTGGATGTTGGATCAAAAGAGAAGAGTCTCTCTTCTGTGCCAGGGATCTCATGACTCAGACACTGAACAGCTAAGCATAGCCACATATGCTTGTTGAACTGAGACAAATGGGATGAGCAGGTCAGTCTGACGAGCTAATCAGTACTCTTCTGATTATGCTTCCAGGACATACGCCACATACTGAAAAAGTTCATGGATGGGTGCCAACACAAAGAGACCAAGGATGTCCTGCCCTTTCTGGACTATTGAACAGCATCTTTAGAAGTACAAGTCACTGCTCCAGTTTTATTTCTGTTTTCCCCTATGGATCAGAGCTTTGAAGACAATCACCCAATGCATCTCAGCTCCTCAAAGCTTGTGAGAAAGAGCAGATACTCAGTATGGTTTTACCCCTGGACTTCTGCTCCTTTCCCCCTGTGAATCCCAGGATATATAATGCCATGACAGGAGAGGGGTAATATTTTGTTTGCTCTAATACTCATGTTTCAAGCAGAACACAGTTTTTCAAAGATTCTAAATATTGTCTACTTAAATATTGTCTGGGGAGCAGCAAGAAAAAATGGCTTTCCATCTATGAGAAGAACCAAAATAGACATCTAATTGCATGAATGGGTCTATCTATCTATCTGTCTATCAATCATATTTATATCCTACCTCTGATATTCTCAAGATGGCTTACAAAATCTTTAAAACACAATAAAAGAGTTACTAGAGAGGGGCAGAAGTGCACACAAGATTTCCCACCATCCTCAGATGTTCCAGCAACACCCAGATTCTGAATCTCAGGGTTATAGCAGAACTCAGAGGAAATTACCCCCAGCCTGGAAATGGCTACCAGAGCAGTCAGATATTAGGTGGGAGATGCAAGAGGCCCTGGGAAAACAAAGAAGTTTACAGACTTTCCCCCAGTCCAGGAATGGCCCAAGACATTTTGCTGTATGAGATGAAGGACAAGATGGCACCCCTTCCCCAGTCAGTATACAGAAGCTGACTGGACTGGTAACTGAATCTTACTTCAACGGTCACAATTGAATAATATTCTCTACCACACTTGAGGCAAAAGGCCAGTTTAGGGGATCTAGGACAGGTTCTTTGGGATACATTGCTCTATCCTCCAACAGAGAGGAACAGCCAGTGAGTTCATGAGAACAGTCAGAAGGTTGCCACTGCTGCCCCTCAGCATCTGCTGCAACAGTCTCTCCTCCTCTCCTTCCCGAAATATCACTCTTCCAAGCAACTATTTGCATTCTAAGGGAAATCTCAACTGGCACTTATGGGAGCTTCCTTTGAAATGGAAATACCAGCTTTCAAGAGGTGTTTTTGGGCGGTGGGGGAAATGTGGCAGGGAGAGAAAGAGTTAACCTTTCCCTCCCCCAACCCCGAAGTCTTGAGGCTGCTGTTTACCTAACAAAAAACATGCACATTTACTGTACATTCATGCAATTAATGTCCTGTCTAGTTTGGGCCCAAGTCATGGTGCTGGTGTTGACCTTTAAAGTCCTAAACAGTTTGGGACCAGGTTATGTGAAGGACCATTTGCACCTGTCTCAACCTGCCATTTTCTGAGATCATCTTTGGAGGCCTGGCTCTGAGTGGGCCCATGAAAGCAATTAGGTGGGCACAAGGCAAGGGTCTTGTCAGCGGTGGCCCCTCTCTTATGGAATTGTATTCCAATTGACAAGGTACATACACATTCAAATGGGTGTTAAAGATTTATATATTTCATGTCACTTTTTCTTGGAAGTATATTATGGTGCTGCTCTTTGATTTGGCGCTAAATTGTTTTGTTTGTTTTAATGATACCATGCTGGGTTGATAGCTGTTATTTATTGTTATTGCTATTTTATTGTCTTACTGCTTCCCGTTGCTCTTTTTATACTTTATGGTGGTTATGTTTCTGTTTCTTAATTAAATGTTGTGATCTTATATTTCATCTAATATTATGTAAGGTGCTTTGTGAGGGTCTGGTACTAAAAAGTGGCCTGAAGGGGGTTGGACCCGATGGTCTGGTAGGCCCCTTCTGACCCTATGATCCTATGTCTATGTCTAAGTCATGCCCCCTTTGGAGGAATCCTCTTTGGAGGATGACCTTCTGCTCCCTGAGCCGAACATCTTGGAGGAGGAGCCTGCTTCCAGGGCCTGTGAGGCAAACCAGGAGGATCCTGGGCCCTCAGGAGAGAAAGTCTCCAAACTGCCCCCTTTTGTGATCCAGAGGCAGAAGCCAAGCTACTGCCTAGTCTGAGGTAGTTGAGTTGGATGCTAGGCAAATTGCCCACGTCAGGAATAAGACTCCTTGTGAGTAAGGGTTACTTGTAAGTAAGTCTTTTCTTGTGAGTAAGACCTCCCCTTAGGTGACTCTGATAGCCAGCAACTGTGCCTGGGCAGGGCTCTGAATACTCAGGCTTAAAAGCTGGAACAAGGCTATGCTCCAGCTCCCAGACTTGCATTCCCTAGCTGCTTTGCTCTTGGCTGGATCCTGTGTGTTAGACCTTACTCTTGGTACTGACTTTGCTGGTCTCTAGCCTCTCTGTTTTGGCACTACCTGAAGTAGGACAGCTGGCAATGTCTTCAATAAATAAAAAGGGACTATTATTAATTATGCCAATAGCTTTAAGAATGGCTTCCACATCCACACTGCATTATGCTCCACTGCTGCCTCAGAGGGCTCCATGTCATGTACCATGATGCCTGTGGTATATGATGCAGCACCCTGTGCACACCTCCAGTCTTTCAGGGGATGTAAATTATTTCAAGTGATTGTGATGCTAGCAAAGGTAATCACAATGGCTTAGATCCTAACTCTCCTTTTATGAACAGGGTACGTGTTAATGGAATAAGGGATTCTTGCTTTCCTTCTGCAGCCCCCTGACAATCTGCTCCTTTAGGTGGTTGGAGGACCTTGGTGTGGGATATGGTACAGGGGGCTGTGGATGGAGAGGGGAGTTGGTGAATGGAGGAGCAATTTAGGATGTAAGCCGACAAATGGAGTGGTATGAGTCAGTTAATCTATCACCGCTACTACTTGTGCTAGTCCTCTGGAGGGATCAAGTGGATATGCTCAAAGACTATGCAGGAGGTTTGGCATCATGAGAAGACCTGATCACATACATAGCTGAAGAGGGAGAGATTTTATCTCAAAAGAAAGTTAAAAATACAGGCAACAAAAAAGAACACACATAAAAATACAGCCGCAGCACTAAAGAAATAAACTCACTAATTATAATTCTTAGTATATCATGGATATGCTAGTGGGACAACTAGAGTAAAACTAAGGAGAAGCTCAGTCTCCAATGAAGGATTGGATATAGAAGTAATATAGTATGTATTAGTTGGGGTGGGGTGGGGGTATTAATAAGCACCTGAATTTGATTGGACTTTGATCAGAGGTTTGAAGGGCTGCCTGCCACAAAGGAAATAATAAAAAAACATGGTGCCATAATTCAGTAGTAGTAGTAGCAGTAGTAGTCTTGCTCCAGTTCCTGAAGAAATTTGTATAGTATCATAATTTCACAAATTTTATCAATCCTCTGCCCTTGGCTGCTTTGGAGACTTCCAATTATGTACTATACTTGACTTTGCCATGGTAAGGAATTGCTTAAGAAGGTTTTTTTTGTGCAGGAATCCAGGTTCATTAGGTTTAAAATGATGAAAAAACATAGCTTTAGGCTTATTACCAGTGGTCTAGTGTAGAGAAATTCCTGATAGTAATCTGCAACCATGTGTCAGAGCTCCCACACTGTTGAACATTCCCACCAAAGATAAAAGTATGAACCAATGTGACCACACCCCTTCCAACAATATTGACTGCAATTTGAATATATTAGGTGATAACTTGCATGGGTAGTGTACCACCCATTGAGAACTTTGTATTATGCTTCCATTCTATTAGTGTTGATTGATAAAAATGCAAAAGAGGAAGCTTTCACAATCTCCTCCAGGTAAGAAGCAAGGAAGCAAGAAAGCTGCCTTTTTCTTTCAGATCATCAAAGTGTTGCAAATGACCCCTATTAGTATGTGTTGGGCTAGTAAAAAAAAAAAAAAAAAAGGACATATTTGTGGAAGGATTTGTGAGGCTGTTTTACAAGCCATTCTCCATATTTTTATAGATATTTTGAGGTGATGCTGCCAGCCATGTTAAGTCAGAATTCTGTTGTCTAAAACAGTAGTGGGCAATCTTAAAACATGTCAGATGTACTTTGTTTTTGTTTTTTACTAGAACCCTAAGATCTACCAACCTGAACCAGATGCAAACATAACTTAGAATTAAGGATCAGCACATTCTGAGCCTGGGAATTTATTTTCAGTACTGGAACTGAACTGAGTTCTAAGTCCACAAAAGTCCGCTCCTGGTTACCTCAGTTTCCTTCAGATTAGCAGTCTAATTTAGGTGGAGAAAACCATTTTGTCATTGCTACCATTAAGCAGTTAGGAGTCAAAAACCCTGCTGATCTGCAAATCATCCAGAGATCTGCCAATAGATCCGGATCTACTTTCTGCTCAGCCCTGGTCTAGGGGTTACATATGAGTATCAGAAACATATTAACCGAACTGAAATGTAGTTTATGGTTAATTTTCCACTCATGCACAGTTCTGATAAGGTCCAATGTCTGTATATAAGTTAATCATTTTTGGTGCAAATCTTCAGTAACTTTGGAGGGACTTTTTTCTGTTGAAGAGTTAACGGTGATGGCTGTCCTTCCTGCATACAAGCTCCAGCCATTCACATAAAACTTTCAAGGAATGAGCATCCACTTATCTGAGTAAAGAAGAGCAATGGTAAAGGAAAAATTAAATTAGAATTACTTACACCACTGCATAGAGAGGAGTAATTTTCAGGTGTCATTTTTCCTTTCCCCCCTTCTTCACTGCACAGAAAAATTAAATCCATGTCTCATTTTAAGGGATTTCTTCAGTTATTACCAGTCAGCTTTGTCACATACACAGAGATCTGTGTGGGGAAACAGGCTTCCATGTGCTCAGCCAATGTGATGCATGCAGTGGTGTGGGTGGGTAATTTTAGACCCTTCACTTAGGGCGCAACCCTAAGCATGTTTAGACAGAAAAAATGTCATACAGCTCCCAGCATTCCCCATCCAGGTGCCTGTAATGGTGCTATGGCGGGAAGGGGCATCCTTTAGATGGCCATGTATATTACTTCAGTTGTGAAGCACATAACTAATGTTTCTCTTCATCCCCATCCACCATTCCATGCTTTACAATTGCTTCTACATTCCTGATATGTTAGAGCAATAACCAAAAATACAGTTTGCGCGCACACACACACACACAGCACATGCATCAGGGCAGCAGAGTTTGCTTCTGCTGCCCTCATCACCTGCCACTCCCTGGGTGGTCATTAGGCCCCTCCCTGGGCTGCAGGGCCCTGGACTTTGGCCCCAAGGTCTAGCCATAGCAGAACCACTGGATGCACATGTGTGTCTTGATGAGGATTATCATGATACAGATCTGCACCATGGTGCTCATCAAGTCCCTACTTAATAGGCTAAATATGGCAGTGGGTGATGTTTTTCAACAATGTTTTTGTAACTTTTTATGCAGATGGCAATTTGCATATCCATTTGGGGGCCACTAGTTGTTGTCTGGGGCCAGTGGTGGCGCAAGATGTCCTGCTGCCTGAGGCAGGAGGATTCATGCCACCGCTGTGCCACAGCCACCGCTGTGCCACAGCCACCGCCGTCTCCACCTTCTCTCCCTGCCCGCCTGATCTCTCGCTCTGGGAAAGTCCCCTGAATGAGAGATGGGCAGGCGGCCTCTTTAGAGAGGCACATCAGCTGCTTTGTGTGACTGATGTGGCTCTCCAGAGAGGCCATGTGCTCACCTGATCTCTCGTTCAGGGGACTACTCCAGAGAAAGAGATTGGGCAAGCGGGGGAGGGGCAGCCTCTCCAGGGGGTTTCATGGCCTGAGTGGGGACTAGAACGTGGATCTCCCAAGTCCCCGTCCAGTACACCACACTGTCTCAGAAACACTGATAAATGTAGCACAAGCCAGCAGTGTTGTTATACTTGATGTGTCACCAGTCTTAAGAGAACTATTTTGGGATGCTTCTTTGTTTCAAAGAAACAAGATTTTACGAAGACAGACCCTCCCAACCCAGAATGTTAGTCCTACTTTCTGTCTTACTCTTCAGTTGGAACTTGCTTTTCAGAGAGTTGTTTCATGGACATCAGGAAGAACCTTGGAATTGGTATCTTGCCGTCTGTCATGAGGCAAAGGATTGCACATATGCCGTTTATTATTACCTCTATACTAGGAATTATGCATCTTGGAGAACAAAGCAGTTATGCTTATAAATTATCTTCAGGATCTGCTTCATTTACTTCTCTTCTGCTAGGAAATTGACCTATAAAACAGAGCCATGCATCTTGATCTGTGGATGGTGGGACAAGGTGAGTATAGCTCAACTTAGCCTCCAAAGTGTACTGGAGCATGCCCATGAGGTGGGTCTGGTAGCAGCATCTACTCTGGGGAGGGCATGGGGAAGGGGTACAGACAAGGGCCAGCTTCTCTTGCAGTGCAATCCTATGCATATATACTCAGATGTATTTGTTTATTTTATTATTTATTTGCGGTATTTGTATACTGCTCCACATCCGAAGACCTCAGAGTGATGAACAGCAGACATGATAAAGAATAATTAAAAAAGTTAAAATATTTTTTTTTTTAATTAACGGAGTTCTGATAAAACTAAGTTTGATAAACTGTAGCCAGTCACTCAGGGAAGGCTTCCTGAAATAATGTTTTCAGGAAACACTGAAAGCAACGCAAGGTTGGTGCCTGCCTGACCTCCAAAGGCAGGGCATTCTATAGGAAGAGGGTGAAGGCTTTTCTCCGGGTGGACTCCAACCAGGCCATAGGTCAATGTGGAACCACCAGGAACATGCCCGCTGATGTAAGTCCTTCTGAGTTCAATAGGACCTACTCTTTGCTTAGGATTGCAGCCTTACTGACCAAGACCCATGTGGGTGCTCTCCTTCCTATTCAGAGCAGAGTGGAGACATCAGCAAGTCCAGGCTAGACCTAGGCTAGCTGTTCTGAGTCCAAATTATGTTTTTTTGAATTGTTAGCTCTTAGGGTGGCCATCTGTCCTACTTTACAGAGGACAGTCCTCTGTTTGAAGGACTGCCTAGTCCAAGCCCAGTTTAAAGAGAAAGAGCCATGAGGAAGAGAGTAGGGGCCCTAAAGTTGCCCACCAAGAGTTTGTGCCCGGACAGTGGACTGAGCAGGCCCACAGGCACCTGGCCAGTCTGCCCCACTCTGGTGAGATGATGCATCATATTTCTATTTAAAATATAGTAATTCCCAAGTCCGCATTTATACAATCATAGATGCCTCTATAGGTTATAAATTAGCACATGCAGATTTTATGCAAATCTTTTTGGGGACAATGCATAAGTGGCCACCTTACCTGCCTTGGATTTTTAAAGGAAATGCAGGATAGAATATTTTAAATAACAAAGTAACAAATCCCCCTTGTAGACCTGTGCTGGAATACCCATGGCATTTTCTGTCGGGGCCCCAAAAGTCTTAGAACAGAGTCCACATCTATACAAAGGCTGTCCAGGTGGATGCAGGGAGATTAAACTACAAAAGATGGTGTCATTATAGATTCTACCAAATATCTGTATAGGATTGGAACAGATGAGTAAAAGAATGCTCGAAAGTTCTTTCTGGAAAACTCCAAATAAAACAAAAGAGAGGCAAGAGGCCTAGCAATATATTCACATTTTCTCTCCACCTGGGAACATGTAGAACAAAAGAAAGGAAAAGGAAAAGAACCACATGTACCTGTAGCATAAAGGACCCTGTGAAAGCTGACCATGAAAAAAAGTGGAATGCAACAACAATGTCTAGCAGTGGCAATACAATTGGGCTGAGAGCACAGTGCCTTGTTACTAGGCAGAAGTGGGAAGGCACTCGGCTCTCCTTACGGAACAACTTTCACATGGTGCTGCTACCCCACATAGTGGCAGCCATTTATGCCAATATTGCAGCCATGTCAGCAGGGGCAATCATAGAGTTCTTTCCCACTTAATTGGCAGCCTCCCTCCCACCTTAAGATGGGGGTGGGGAAAAGGTAGATCAGAATCGACTGGTAGATCTCTGGGTGATTTGCAGTAGATCACTGAGGGGTTGAGGCACTCTATGGCACCCTTCCCCAAGCTGGTGCCCTCCAGATGTTTTGGACTTCAGCTCCCTAGCCAGCATGGCCAATGTTCATGAAACCTGGGAGTTGTAGTCCAAAACATCTGGAAAGCACCAAGGTGGGGAAGGATATTCTATTATTAACAATAGAAGCAACAAAAAGGTGTCCACCAATTTCTCTCCTCCACTGCAACTTATGATGCTGAAATGGAGAAAGCTCAGGGGAAAACCAGGAGTGGATTTGTGAAAGAACTGCAAACTCAGTTTGTCAACTAAACAAAGCTTGGGATGGCATATTCGAACTGGTTGCAAGCAACCATGTTGGACAGCCAATCCACATGTTTCTGCACCTACAGTGTTGCCTTAGAACTTGTGAACCAGGCCTAACACCATTACCTTAAAAATTGTTGCAGCTCACTGCTCACCCCATTTCCCCACATGGCGAAAAATGCAGGGGCAGCACTACCAAGTTTAGTTTCTTTTGGCTGAGAGAACACTGGAGACCTATGGCACCTTTGTAATATTTGTTTTATTTACAAATATACAAACAGAGCATAAGAGGAAGCAAACAAACTCTCATACGAGGCAGCAGGGCCACTACCTCACATCAGACCCCTAGAGCAAGGCCGGCCCTACCATTAGGCAGAGTGAGGTGGTCACCTCAGGTGGCAGATGCTTGGAGGCAGCAGTATGGTATTGGAGGAGAGAGCCGAGTCCCAGGTAGCCTGTCCTGAGCCCCCTAAGCCAACCTGCTGCCTTCAAGTGCAGTGGAGGATGCTGTTCCATTGTCAGTGTTGAAGGAATAGTCTAGTCAGCTTTTGTACATGGAACAGGAGAGGACGCCATCTTGTTCTTCACCTCAAGCAACAAAATGTCTTGGCTGGCATTGCCCCAGAGAGACACCCTGCACCCTAAGGGGCTTTAACTTCAGCCAACTCTCAACTCTCTTTGATCCTTTCTCTCTCTCTCTCTCCCAATTACAAGTTGCCCACTGCTGTTTCTCACACATAAGCATTTGGCCCACTGCCAAGTACTCATCTCACACCCCATCCTTACAGCTGAACTGCCCATTTAGGGGATCATCCATAGCCATTAAAAAACATTAATATTATTTTGTCAAATTCCAGACTCCAAACAGGCATCACTTTAAGGCTAAACTTTAGCATCAGACCACAAACCAAGCCATGTTCCATTGAAATTAATAAGAATAGTTTTGATATAATATGATCAGGACTGGGGTAGCAAGGACCATCGAATCAACGTTGTGTTTCACGTCTTCTTTTTGCAGATAGAAAGGAAGAAAGGAAGATCTGCACTCATGGAAATTCTGCACTGCATCCTTTCCTTTCTCATTGTCATGCTTTGTGTAACTAGCTTAGCTGATTTGACACCCACTGCACAAAAGGTTGTCCCTTCTGTTCTATCTCTCTTGGATGGTATCAAGAAGAGAGTGAAAAAGAAGCACAGCTGGTAAGACAGTGATCCCAAAAATATACAAAGGCATACCAGAGGGAATAGTCATCAACATAAAGTGAACAAGCACCCAGACTATTGATTACATGCTGCTCACAGAACACTGGGCATTTCTGCCAACTTCTTTCCACTCGTACGCTGAGCTACAGACAGCATGTTGTACTTTGCATCATCAGTTTTGATGAATAATGCACTGATAAACACTGCAGCCAATATTCTGTTAGAGCTGAGAAGCCAGATGTCATCTGGACCTCCAATAGTTTTAACCCTGGGCCAGAGACAGACAGCGAAATAAACACTAGACTGCACCGCAGAACCCGCAATTCCTAAATGCAAGATTATATACAATATTAGTGTAGACTAGAAAGCATATGGGAAATTAAGAGCCATTGTAACTTGTTTCCCCATAAATGAGTAAAGGGATGCAGATAAGCTTTCTGCGCACAAATCTGCCTAAACAGGTTGCTCCCAAGTTCCTGACCTCCATTACTGCCTACCCACCCCATATGTCTGACAGGGCAGGAGCTCATTTTAAACCTTTATGCTTAGGAGAGCTGATATCTAGGGTGAGAGTGGCCAAGCACTGAGCCTAAATCATGAGCTTGCAGCTTGAAAGAAAGAAAGTGTAAAAGGCTTAGTATAGAGTATTTATACACTTTCTCCAGTAGCTTTCCACCACTGTTGGAGATATTTGGGAGGAAGAAAATGGATTACGTACGGACCTTGTGAGAGAGCAATGGCAACATTAACAAAGTTGGCAGCAGAAGCTCTGCAGTTTCTGACAAAGCCAGAAACGCCCACAAAACTAGCCACCTGCAGCCTGATTTGACAGCTTAAGCTGGGATTCCATTCTTCAGAAAAACAGCGCTAACAGTGTTGGTCCAGATCTCTGAAAATCTCTCTGAAACCAAAGTGAAAACATAAGCCAATCTCCAGAGGGGCTGGAGACAAACTGTCAGCATTTATTCTGAAACAACTGGCTCCGCAATGCCCTGAGTGAAAACCCATCCCATAGGCTCCAGCTTCCACAAGTTATAAAGACAAGTAGGTAATAAAATATGGTTGTGCAAAATCTGTGCTATGGCAAGAAAAGCCAGCACCAAAACAAAAACCAAAAAGGGCCAAGTAGGGCTGGCTCTATAATACAAGGGTGACACCATCCTTGTCTTTTGAGACTTGTTGGTAGGAGCCCTTCAGTAGAGGCCTGTGAGGTTTCTACACACAGATTGAAATGGTGAACTAAAACAGAAGGATGCAGGCATATCATCCTGTTAGAATGTGTGAAAATAAATATCAGACTGAGAAAAGCAGGAAACCATAACATTACTAGAGGGTGTAATATTAAGAAAAACACTGAATCTTCTTGTTCAAATGGTCGTGAAAATGGTCAGGGGTGGCATGCCTGGGTGTCCTATCACATGGATGGGGAATCTCAGGCCTGGGGTCCCAATCCAGCCATCCAGAGTTCCCCAGGTGGCCCCACCCCTTCACCTGGCCCCACCCCCTTTTCCCCAGCCACTGATCATTGGGTGGTTTCCTGGGTTTTGTGCAGTTTTCCCCATTCTAAAAGGTTGAAATGCCTCTCCTAAGGCTTAGTTACTTCCAGTAAGAATGTTAAGCTACAGTATGTTGGTATTTTTTTGTACTTTGGGATCTATCAGAAGTCTGTGCCTGTGCCTTATTAACTTCCTCAGGATCAAAGTCTTTCCCCTTTTCTATCCCCCTTTGCACTGTGCCTCTCTCCCCCTCTCTTCTGAGTTACTTTCTACTTTCCCCCTTACATTTAGATATTTATGGCTAGCTTCCTTCCAGGCATTCCAACATCACCTGCATGTTACCTTTACCAAGCCAACTACTTGAATAAAACCTAGCAACCACCCAACCTTATGTGAATCACAAAGAAGCAGTTGTTGAATATGTCCCACTAGTCCTAGACAATTACAACATGGGTTTCCTTTTCTTCTTCCTGCCAATGACAACACCAGCAACAGAGGATGTGGGATGCTGTACAATGTCACTTGAATACCCAGCATCCTAGATAATCTGTTCAGTAGAAGGTCTGGCTCTGGAAGCCACCTTGGAGGAAACCTCCAATATGCATGTTGTGAAGGTTTGAGGCCTACAGAGGCAAGGAAAAAGATCAGGCCTAGAGGCCTGGAGGGTTTTTTTGCTGGGAGTGGGTATCCCTGAGAGGAGTAGTTTCATTTCCTTGTTAAGTTTCAGTTTCATTTCCCCAGTTAAGTTTCATTTCTTCAGGTTTGAAGCAGTGCTTTCGGTTTTGGGGGAGGAGGGTATAAAAAGAGAGAGTCAGAAAGATCAGAGCAGTAAGAGCGGAGTTGGTGAGACCAGAGCCTGAGGAGGGAGCAAGAAGAAGTAGCCTCGAGAAGTAGGGATATCAGAGAAATCCGCTGCAGATTCAAATGAGGCCGAATTCTTTGGAATCCGCAGCAGATTGGGACCACTTACCTCTGCTCTAGGAGGACTGGAAGCTGCTTCTTGCCAGCCAGAGGTGTTTGCCTCCTCCCTGTCCCTGCCGATTGCCATGTCTTTAAAAAAAAAAAAAATGGCGATCAGGAGGATGTGCCCATAAATTTATACACACAATAGAGCTGTGAATCTTGTGTGTAAGCCTATGGACACATCCTCCCAATCGCCTTTTTTTTTTTTTTTTAAGACATGGCAATCGGCAGGGACAGACAGGGAGGAGGCAAATGGCTCTGGCTGGCAGGAGGGAAGGTAAGCACCCACAAGCCAGTCCCCCCTCCCCCGGAATCCAAGCAAAGCAGAACTGCTCTGGAGGATTCTGGGGGGGGGAGGAACAGATCGCTTCCCCCCACCATGGATTCCCCACTGGAACAGACAGTGGGGAATCCGTACACCCCTATAGAGAAGTACAGCTACGGTAAAGGAACGTCCGTTTTGCAACTTTTATTTTCTCTTAATGCCTTTTGTATCACTCAGTTCTATTGTGCAAATACCTTTTAGAGGTACCCCCTACCTCTCAGGAAAAACATCATGACAAGGGGGAGACCAACCCAGCCCCATACGTCAGCCAGAGAGGGGGTAGCTGCAGGGAGCTCACTTCACCCCTCCCTGCCAAAAAGAACACACAGCTCCAGCTGACCGTTCCCTGGGACTGCAGATCTGGCTCCTCCGCTGGCCAGGGAACCAAGGGCCACTGGGAGGCTGCACTCCCTGCCTCCCAGGACAAACATCACAGCAAAGGGGAGACCAACCTGGACCCATCCACTGGCCAAAGAAGGGACAGCTGCAAGGAGCTTGTTTCCTTCTTCTCTGCCAGAAAGAACACCTGTAAGGACTGTGAAGCTAAGAACTGGTGCCTGAGTTTTGCTTTCTCCCCACCACCACCACTTCTCCCTCCCAGTTCCTTTTCCTTTTGTGTCATGTCTTTTAGACTGTAAGTCTGGGGCAGGGACTGTCTCTGTATCAAACTTCGTAAGCAGCTCTGAGAGCCAGTTTTGGCTGAAGAATAACTTGGTATATATACCCATTGTAAAGCAAAATTGCAACAATGGTGGGGTGGCCCCATACACTGCCCCACCCCCAAGAGGAGATCCATCACCAAGAAAGAAGACAAAGCAGGATATAGATTTGCATAAAAATGGCATATACTAATGTATAGGTATTGGTGCACATTTAGAAATAATGACTATAATTTAACTAGAAATACAATATGTCTCACCATAATGGGGAGGACTGTGACCAGGTGACCTGTGTGCCTGCTCAGTCTGCTATCCAGGTGCTAAATGTTGATGAACAACTTCAAGGCCCTTGCTCTTCCTTCTGATGGTTCATTACCTTTAAACGGGCCTTGGATTGGACAGCTCTTCAAATAAAGGACACCTTCAGGTAGATGAGACTGTCCCCTGACAGCCCTTCAAACAGAGGACTGTTCTCTGTAAAGGAAGGCAAAGGCAACCCTAAACTGTGCATGGATAGTAGGTTGAAAATTGCTGTTCACGAGCGCCCCTGAGGAAGAAGAAACACATCGGGCTCTAAATGAATAATCTTTTTTTCCCCGTGCTTTTGGAGGTTTTCTCCCTTCTTTTCCCTGTGATTATCATCAGTTTCACATACTGATGCATACGTAAGGCTGAAAGAATTGGGATGATTCATAGTGATCTCTACATTTACTAAACCACTAAGAATTTTAGATGGTCATGCCAATCCATCAGAAAAAAATCTGAAAAGCTAGGAATGGTAACAATTTCCACCAGAGCAGCCAAAATGTTAAAAAAAAAAAAAAAAGCATGCAAAAACTTTACTGTTCTCCGGAACTGATGAAGAGCACTGCGGAACTTGAAAGCTTGGTCACAACTTTGCAGCATTTTGGCGGGCCCTAATAAAGGCAGTACTATTCTGTGGCATTTGTGTTTAAACCACTAAGGGCGCAATCCTATCGATTGCACCCTCAATGATTGGAAGCCCCCAAATTCAGAGGCTTCTGATCATCCACTGCAGGGTGGGAGGAGTGTGGGAGGCGAATCTCGCCTCCCCATTCTCCTACCTTGCATTGATTTTTCGCTAGACAGGAGGTTTGTTGCCTGTCTAGTGACAGCTCTACAGGGAGACAGGGAAGAAGGCTAGAATAGGCTCAGGACAGGTTGTATCCTGGCCTCTCAGGTCTCCTCCCCTCCCCACCCACTGAAACACGTCCTTTTCCCCCTCTCTGAGGTTGCTTTTCCAGCCTTGGAATGCAGCTGGAACTGTTCTTTTTGCATAGGCTGCGGAGGGGCGGGGGTTGTCAGAACTCCAGCTCCCCCTTCCAAGGCCAGAGTGCTGTTTCCAACCTCAAAGGGGGAAACTGCAGTATCCTACGGCCCCTCAGATAGTGTCTAGGGGCCATAGCTTTGCTCCCTCTGTTTCCTCAAATGTCAGAAGGCAATAAAGAATAGCAGTTCCAGGAAGGGATTTATCAGTGGCAGGATAAAACAGACACACACACATGCTACTGGAGACTGCATACATCCTATTCCTTTTGTAGTGCTTTCCAGGAAAGAAGGTCCCTGCCAGATAGAAAGGAAGTGCAAGCTGTTTCAAGAAATTGAATTAAAGCTTTTAAAGAAATGGTTTAAATCACTAGAAAACAAAAAGACTGTTAATATTCTGAGACAAGAGATTCTGTGACAAATTAAAATTTCAAATATTGTTCAAGGAAGGCTTCCTAAATATTAAAGGCCTACTGACCCTGCTAAAGTGTGCTTATGCCTAATAAATTGAAGATATTGCCCCCAAACAGCTGATCTGCATGAAAATATGACCTCCCCATAATACTGCCAAGAGCAGGGAGCTCCCTGATGGTTTGCTCAGCAAGTACAGTATGTGGGATTTAAAGAGGTCACATTAGCTAAACATTGCTACATTTTGAAAGTAAAGTCTCTGAGAACACCCATCTTCCTCTTGAAGGAAAATTTCACTTTACATTTTAATGATGGGCCCAGTAACCAGCACTAACATGCTATGACAGACCTTCACACACTGTTCTCTGAACACACCCCAGCATTATTCAGTGGACCCAACCAAGTCAGTGTGCAACATGGTACCAAGGGCCATGGTACATTCTCTGATATAGGTGCACACAGGGCCAGTGTCACCAGTGGAAGTGAAAGGAGTAGTGAGGTCCTGGAAGTCAGACACAAACCATTTCCCAGGAATGCCCCGCTGACCTTTTGATTTGATCTCTTTGTCAAAGTAAAAGGTGAAGGTGGTTCACGTGTGCATTGGAGGCGGAGCCACCAAAGAAAATGGTTGGATTGGTGCCCTTATTTGTTCGTTAACAAGAAAGAGAGGAAGGCACTGATGCAAAGTCAAAAGGAGAAGAAACCTCAAGGGTATACCAAGAGTCATTTATTGGCCCAACATCTTTTGAGTCATCTGGCTCTCTTCTTCAAAGGGGCAGCTGATTTTGCAGCTGAACCAAAGCACTCTTGCATGCTACCTCACAGTAACTCATTCATTTGTTTGGCCACATTTCTGAAGTAGATGCGACGGCCCTGTTCACAGACAGGAAACTGAGGCATGGTGGAATTATGTATGCCATATACTGTATCATGGCAATTTCACCCTGCAAAGCCAAGGGAACAAGTGAACACATTCTCTCTCAGAGTGGGGATGGAATTTCACAGAAACCGATGAGTTAGGGGTTGTGGCCTTTAAGTACTAATTGCTCTCCTAAATTGAAAGAGAAAGAGAGCAGACAAGTGGAATGGGAGCTGAAGCAAAACATCCAAGGTCAGTCAGATAATCTGTTATGATTATGAAGCAAGGAAGCTTAGCATGCAAACGTGGGATCAGATCAGACATTCTAGACTGCATTTCAGGGGAGCTCCTCCTCATTAAGCCCTCCTTCCCCATGTCCTGTTGGTCCCAATTGCCATGTGTTGCGTTGCTGAGCAGTCTCTTCAAACAGGCTTCTACTGTGAAACTAACAGGAGGGAAGCAAACATCAACTAACTCAAGTTTCATAACATTGCTCCTGCATTTGATTAATCAAAAGGCCAATAAAAGCAGGCCAACAGAGCAACATCCTTTACAATGGTGTAAAACAATTAGGGAGAAAATGGCACGGACCAGGGAATGCCTAGGACAAAACAGTAGGACCCCCCCCCCTTATATAAATAAGGAATAAGCTGTGAAGAGATACAGAGGCAGTGACTATAGTGGAATTTCAATTACCCTGACACTGATGGGTATAGCAGCAATAGAGTCATTAGAAACTGGATGCATGTTCCTAAATGTAATACAGGGCTATTTCTTCTGTTTGAAGAGCAATCAACAGGACCAGGGGCTATTCTGGACTTAGTCCAAGGAAATGAAAGTAGGTGAAATGAATAGCATGACGCTAATAAACCCTTAGGGCTATGTTATCATAATATCACCAGATTGGAAACACTTCTGAGAATATTTGTGTGTGAATGGTTATCGAAGTACAGCACTGTGAGTGGAATGAGTTGGAGAAAGTTGATTGGAATCTACTGTTTGTGGACTGTAATGGAAAAAAGTCTGCATTAGTTTAAGAAATGGAGAGCCTGTGACATTTCTATTCTCTTTGGTTTTAATCAAAGCAGAAATGATAAGAGAGAGAGAGAAACCAGTGTGGCCCCAGAAAGACGTAATAAAGGTATCAAAATATTTTCCTTATTCAAAAGAACGAATGCCCTTGAGATACGGAGAGATTTGGCAGACTCAAAATGAATGAGGAAACATTATGAGAATACCAACAAAGAACAATATGCACGGAATATTTCAATCAAAACTGAAGCCGCGTTGCTCATGCATGGGTGCAGTGTTAAAGGCCTCAGGATGGGTGGGGTGGGCAGAGAAAACAGAGGGAAAGCAAAGCATGAAATAGAGGTACACACGCACGCTTGGTTCTCTTCACAAATTAAGGGGCCACTTGTCAAGCCTTTGATCAGGGTTGCACAACTTTTGGGGGCCTGATGTGATTTGAGCTGCTTCAGGGTCACTGGGGAAAAGAGAAGGCTGCAGCCTCCTCCCCACACTAATGCCCTCGACATCATCACTAATTATTAGGGCTGTGCAGGGACCCTCGGATCCGACTTGGGCAGAATTGCCCCCCCCCGACCCACCTTGGCTCCGAACCTGAAGCAGGGTTCGGATGGCGAACGCTGCTTTCGTTCCCCCCCCCCCGATGCCCCTGTGCAACCCCTCAGCTCCTTACCTGGGCCGCCGCCTCCTCTGATGCCACCGCAGCTGTAGCTTCTTCCGTAGTGCCGCCACCACCTTCACCGCCGCCACTGTCTTTGCCACCACCATCTCCTCAGGCCTGGATGCGCAGTGACTCATCTTCTTCCAGGGAATCACCATTTTTAAAATGGCAACCTCCTGGAAGTTCCAGGAAGTTGCCATTTTAAAAATGGCAACTACCTGCAAGAACAGTCACCGCACGTCCAGGCCTCAGGAGCTGGCAGCAGTGGCAGGCGGTGGCGGCAAAGACAGCAGCGGTGGCAGCAGCACGGTGGCAGCAGCACGGTGGCACAGCAGTGGCAAAGGTGACGACAGAGAAGGTGGCGGTGGTGCGATGGCAGAGAAGGTGGAGAAGGCGGCGGTGTGACAGCGGTGAGGAGAGGCAGGAGCAGAGAAGGTGGCTCAGGTAAGGTCCTGGATGCGCTGGGGGGAAAGGCTGGCCCGGGGGCCAAAGCTCCAAAGCGCATGGAGTGCTTCAGTGAGCCCCCAACCCACTCCGGGTTGCTTTGTGCCCCCTCCGCTTCACCTTGGAAGGGGCACAAAGTGACTCAAAGCAGCCCGCTTCAACTTGGGGTTTGGGCCTTGGGCCGAAGCAGTGCACAGTTAAAGAATCTCCTTGCTAGTGCTAGAGTTCAGAGATAAGCAAAGGATAGGAAGTGCTACCATGGCGGTAGGTGCAGGGGGATCTGACAGCCCCCCCCACCCATGGCTTGGCAGGCTGCCTGTGGGCTGCACATTTTGCATCCCTGCATTTCATCCTACCAATAGCCCCATTGATTTCACTGGGCTAGAGCAGTGAATACCCATCTCACTAAAACAAGTATAGGCAACCTGGGGCCTACCAGATGTTTTGGGTGATAATTCCTATCATCCCCAGCCAAGATGGCAATGGTTGGGGATCATAGGAGTTGTAGTCCAAAACATCTGGAGGACACCAAGTTGCCTACCCCCACACTAAGACCTTTCAGGGCTGGGCATTTCAGGATAAGGCAGAGGCAAGGACCTGAGTATCCAGAATGAGGCCCACTTTCATCCTAACCATACTTTCTCAGTTAGCCCTTGACTTCTTTGAGTAGTTAGTCCTGATTTATATTACATTTTATACTATTTATTTTTCTGTATACAAAATACCATTCTATTTATCTTCATAACAGCCCTGTGTGG
The DNA here is from genome assembly GCF_057233095.1 of Heloderma suspectum. Lineage (NCBI taxonomy): Eukaryota > Metazoa > Chordata > Lepidosauria > Squamata > Helodermatidae > Heloderma > Heloderma suspectum. The sequence continues at coordinate 72,570,265 of NC_139461.1, forward strand.
TAGGTTGAACTAAGAGAGAGCAACATGCCCGTAGTCACCTAGGAAATGTCCTGGCTGAACAAGAACTTGAACTAAGTCCAAAACTCTTATCAGCTGCACCACACTCAATGTTTTCAAGAAGTGAATGTTTTTGGTCACTGCAAAGGTAACCCAGAGCAGAATGTTGCTCTCTTGTCTTGAGTTGCTGTGGCAATGTGTAAGAATTTCTGTGCATTCAAAAGACAATCACCATCTCCTGGAGGGAATGGGATTTGTTCTGATCCTAAAGCAGTGGCAACAGCACCTCCAGGATACCCAAGGATGAGTCATCTCTTCCTCTTTCAATGCTCATGGCAGATGAGGTTTTTTTTCTTCCAAGGTGGGAATTATGAGAAATAATTTGTCATGAGCCAACAGGAATCATAGGATTTACTGAAGAAAATGCCACATGTAGATTTAGAAGAGATTTATTCAGACAGCCTGCTATAAACCAAAACATTACTATTGACAGAATGCTGAGGTCATATTTGCTCACCATATTTATCTAAAAATTTCCAGACAAAGATAAGATGTATGAAAACTATTGGTATGGTAATTAGAATGATAGGCTCATATGACTGGAAATAACAGAAAATTACTGAGTCCACTCTTCACCTTTTGGCAGGAACCTCTCTACACCAGTTCCACAGAGATTAAGCTACATAATCCATATCAGAGAGCAGCAAAAGCAGGAAGCAAGGGTGAATAAGATAAAGCACAAGAAAATGTCTGCTTACTAGGTAGACCAGTTGACTCGAGACAGTGAGCTAGGACATACAGACTGGATTCACATAATCACTGCAGCCCACCATGACTTATTTGTAGGGTTATTTGAGGGTTGTTTCCTTCTTCAACCCTCAAATAACCCTACAAATAAGTAGGGTTTGGATGACTCAGCAAACCATGGCAACCCCCTCCAGGATAAAAATCTGGGTTTGGATGACACAGCAAACCATGGCAACCCCCCACCAGGATACAAATATTCAAAATGGCCACCAGCATGCATCACAACCCACCCTGGCTTAAATAAACTATGGTGAGCTGTGGTGACCATGCAAACAAGGCCAATAGTATAGTATAACTTCCCTAACTGTTGCCCTCCAGATGTTTTGGATTTCAGCTCCCATCAGCTCCAGCCAGCATAGCCAGTGGTCAGGAGTACAATGAGCTGAAGTCCAAAACATTTGGAAGACACAGGTTGGGGAATGCTGGAACAAAGGAATGGAAAAGAATTCCCCATAACCACTTGAAATTCTCATCAGGAAAAATCCCTTCCTGATGCTAAATATGAGATCAGATAGACCTTGATCAGGAAGTTAATTCCATTCTCTGCAATAAAATGTTACGGGGCATGAATCCACCCCAGCCAAGATGCTGGTTCTAATTATGGTAGTCCCTGGTGTCCCAGCTGAAAGAAGAGAGGAAAAAACACACAGCTGAACCTTCAACAATCGGGGTGGGAGGTTCTTCATGATCTCTATACCTCACAACTAACACAATTGGGGGGTGGGGGAAATCATATATGTGTCCAACTAAGTTGTGTGAAACCAATCAATTTAAAAGAACAGAATTGAAGCTTTTTTGCTGCCATAAATATTCCAGTGAGCCCATTTCAGACTTGCATGCTTCTGTTCAGAAACTGCTTCTGATCTTCAGTTCGATCTCATTACAGATTACTTATGACTTGATTACTGATGGAAGATATTCTGTTCTTTAAAAAGAAAAGCACAACAACAACAACAGATCACCCCACCCTCTTGATATATGATCCCAGTAGCGTGCCCTTTAGGTAAAAAATATTTTCATGCTACTCCAATATTTTGGTTTAATGATCAGAATTCTGAAATCTTCCAATGTCTGGAAAGAAAAGGAAGGAGAGAAAAGTGTTAGTGCCTAATGAGTCCTCTTTATCAGATAATAAAGGGATTGTTCCAGGCAAGATAGGACATCTTGTGGTGGAAGAAAAAGGTGTGATGTGGAAAGTAGCTTCAGGAGGGAGTTGTATGCCCTTGGCTGATGCTTGCTGCCAACTTCAGAATGCTCACTAGCCAGAAGGGGGGAAAGCCAAGTATGCTTGACTAACCAGTAGATCATAACCCCTCAGGAATGTGTTGTCTAGTTGGCAGGCTTGTAATGCTCTGCTGGGAATTAGGAAGAAAAGTCTGTCTTGTTGTATGTATATGTTTCCACAGCCTTCCTTCCAGTCTCTTCTCCGAGTAGTTAATAGTTTCAGCAATGAAATCTGACTCCACACTTTCCCCACAAATGTTTGGTATTCCACTAAAAAACTTTAGCGAGAAGCACTGGCCTCATAATTTGGATTTAACTCCTAAATATCCCCAAGAGCTGAATCAATAATCTGTCTGATAAAGAAGGGCTGATTTGGACATAATATACGTACCTAGGCTTATGACAGGCCTGATTAAAGCTTCATCCCCAGAAAATTACATGGACAGTTAATTCTGATATAATGTTTCCATGTATATGTGCTTGAAGGATCATCCTGTGAACACCAAATGTTATGTCAGATGAGGCCCCACATCTCTAATATTTAAGGAGCAGTAAAATTATTTAGATTCCATCCATTATGAGGATGGGCGGATAATGGGGCTGCATTTTTTCCCATTGGATTCCAGTGTTGATGATACCAAAACCAACTTCAGAGGAGATGCTTAATTGTTTGTTGTTTATTCTGTCAGTCGCTTCCGACTCTTCATGACTTCATGGACCAGCCCACGCCAGAGCTTCCTGTCGGCCGTTGCCACCCCCAGCTCCCCCAAGGTCGAGTCCGTCACCTCCAGAATATCATCCATCCACCTTGCCCTTGGTCGGCCCCTCTTCCTTTTGCCTCCCACTTTCCCTAGCATCAGCATCTTCTCCAGTGTATCTTGTCTTCTCATTATGTGGCCAAAGTACTTCAGTTTTGCCTTGAATATCCTTCCCTCAAGTGAGCAGTCTGGCTTGATTTCCTGGAGTATGGACTGGTTTGATCTTCTTGCAGTCCAAGGCACTCTCAGAATTTTCCTCCAGCACCACAGTTCAAAAGCATCTATCTTCCTTCGCTCAGCCTTCCTTATGGTCCAGCTCTCACAGCCATAGGTTACTACGGGGAATACCATTGCTTTAACTATGTGGACCTTTGTGGTCAGTGTGATGTCTCTGCTCTTCACTATTTTATCAGGATTTGTCATTGCTGTCCTCCCAAGAAGTAAACGTCTTCTGACTTCCTGGCTACAGTCAGCATCTGCAGTAATCATTGCACCTAGAAAGACAAAGTCTGTCACTGCCTCCACGTTTTCTCCCTCTATTTGCCAGTTATCAATCTAACTGGTTGCCATAATCTTGGTTTTTTTGAGGTTTAACTGCAACCCAGCTTTTGCACTTTCTTCTTTCACCTTCGTCATGAGGTTCCTCAGCTCCTCCTCACTTTCAGCCATCAAAGTGGTATCATCTGCATATCTGTGATTGTTAATGTTTCTTCCAGCGATTTTAACTCCAGCCTTGGCTTCATCAAGCCCAGCACATCACATGATGTGTTCTGCGTACAGGTTGAATAGATAGGGTGAAAGTATACAACCCTGTCGTACTCCTTTCCCAATCTTAAACCAGTCCGTTGTTCCATGGTCTGTTCTTACCGTTGCTACTTGGTCGTTATACAGATTCCTCAGGAGGCAGACAAGATGACTTGGTATCCCCATCCCACCAAGAACTTGCCACAATTTATTATGATCCACACAGTCAAAGGCTTTAGAATAGTCAATAAAACAGAAATAGATGTTTTTCTGAAACTCCCTGGCTTTCTCCATTATCCAGCAGATATTGGCAATTTGGTCTCTAGTTCCTCTGCCTTTTCTAAACCCAGCTTGTACATCTGGCAATTCTCATTCCATGATTTGCTGGAGTCTACCTTGCAAGATCTTGAGCATTACCTTACTGGCATGTGTAATAAGTGCCACTGTTCGATAGTCTGAACATTCTTTGGTGCTTCCCTTTTTTGGTATGGGGATATAGGTTGATTTTTTCCAATCTGTTGGCCATTCTTGTGTTTTCCAAATTTGCTGGCATATGGCATGCATCACCTTGACAGCATCATCTTGCAAGATTTTAAACAGTTCAGCTGGGATACCGTCATGTCCTGCTGCCTTGTTATTAGCAATGCTTTTTAAGGCCCATTCAACCTCACTCTTCAGGATGTAGGGATGGCGGAGAATTTCTCCCCGAAACTTCGGGGGGCCGAGCGCCAACGTGTTCGGCCCCCCGAACAAGTTTCGGGGAGAAATCCTCCGCACCCCCCCGTCCCCAGCACCCCCCCCAGGACGGGACTTACCTTCACCGAATGTCCCTCCCGGTGGCTGGTCCGGCCGGCGGTTCGGCGGGTGTTCGAGCGGGGCGGGAGCAGCAGCCGGTCTTTCGACCGGCTGCCGCCGCCGCCATTGCAATGAAAGAAAAAAAAAACGCCCCCTGATAGGCTACGTGACGATTCACGTAGCCTATCACGGCTAGATTTGCAAAGTCAGCCGTGATAGGCTACGTCAATCGTCACGTAGCCTATCACGGGTGACTTAAAAAAAAAAAAAAAGCACGTACGGATAATGGCGGCCCCCATAGGGAGCCGCCATTCCCGTTCCTTATTTGGTCGCTGTAGTCTACATAAATGTTTACGTAGACTACGGCGAAAATAAGGGCAACGCTATTTGCGTTGTCCTTATTTTCGCCGTAGTCTACGTAAACATTTACGTAGACTACAGCGACTAAATAAGGAACGCGAATGGCGGCTCCCTATGGGGGCCGCCATTAGCGTACGCGCTTTTTTTTTTAAAGTCACCCGTGATAGGCTACGTGACGATTGACGTAGCCTATCACGGCTTACTTTGCAGATCTAGCTGTGACAGGCTACGTGAATCGTCACGTAGCCTATCAGGGGGCGTTTTAAAAAAAAAACTTTCGCGTTCGCGGCCGGGCGAGGCGGGAAGCCTCCTCCCCGGCCTGAATTTCGGCTGGGGCGAGGCGGGAAGCCTCCCCCCTGGCCTGAATTTCGGCCGGGACGAGGCGGGAAGCCTCCCCCCCCGGCCTGAACTTCGCGGGGGGACCAGCAAAGCGCCTCCCCCCCACCGCGAACGGCCTTCAACGACAGGTAAGGGACTTTCGTCCACCCCTATCAGAATGTCTGGCTCTAGCTCACTGACCACACTGTCAAATCTATCCCCGATATTATTATCCTTCCTATACAGATCTTCCGTATATTCTTGCCAGCTTTTCTTGATCTCTTCTGCTTCTGTTAGGTCCTTGCCATCTTTGTTTTTGATCATACCCATTTTTGCCTGGAATTTACCTCCGATGTTTCTAATTTTCTGGAAGAGGTCTCTTGTCCTTCCTATTCTATTATCTTCTTCCACTTCCACGCATTGCTTGTTTAAAAATAATTCCTTATCTCTTCTGGCTAACCTCTGGAATTTTGCATTTAATTGGGCATATCTCGCCCTATCACTGTTACTGTTGCCTTTTGCTTTCCTTCTTTCTTGGGCTACTTCCAGTGTCTCAGCAGACAGCCATCTTGCCTTCTTGGTTTTCTTTTTCTTTGGGACTTTTTTGTTGCTGCCTCCTGAACAATGTTGCAAACTTCTGTCCATAGTTCTTCCAGGACCCTATCAACTAAATCTAGTCCCTTAAATCTATTCTTCACCTCCACTGCATATTCATGAGGAATATTAGTGAGCTCATATCTAAGTGATCCGTGAGTCTTCCCTATTCTCTTTAATCTGATTCTAAATTGTGCAATAAGAAGTTCGTGATCTGAACTACAATCAGCTCCAGGTCTTGTTTTTACCAAATGCATAGATGTCCGCCACCTTTGGCTACAAAGGATGTAGTCAATCTGATTTCGGTGTCGACCGTCTGGTGAAGTCCATGTATAAAGTCATCTCTTAAGTTGTTGGAAGAGAGTGTTTGTAATGCACAATGAGTTATCTTGGCAAAATTCTATCAGCCTATGTCCTACTTCATTTTGTTCTCCCAGACCATGCTTGCCTGTAATTCCAGGTGTCGTTTGACTACCCACCTTAGCATTCCAGTCTCCTGTAATGAAAATAACATCTTTGTTAGGCGTACTATCCAGTAGGTGCTGCAGATCCTCATAGAACTGATCTACTTCTGCTTCTTCAGCATCTGTGGTTGGGGCGTATATTTGGATCACTGTGATGTTAAATGGCTTACCCTGAATTCGAATTGAAATCATTCTGTCATTTTTTGGATTGTATCCAAGCACTGCTTTAGCCACTTTAGTATTAATTATGAAGGCTACTCCATTTTTTCTGTGGTCCTCTTGTCCACAGTAGTAGATCTGGTGGTCATTTGATGTGAAGTGGCACATTCCAGTCCATTTCAGTTCACTGACACCCAAAATGTCTATATTTAATCTTGACATCTCCCCAATAACCACATCCAATTTGCCCTGGCTCACAGATCTTACATTCCAGCTTCCTATGGTGTGTTGATCTTTAGAACATCGGATTTGTTGTTCACCACCAGCACTGTCAGCCACTAGCCGTCCTTTCGGCTTTGAGCTAGCTGCGTCATCACATCTGGGACTAGTTGAACTTATCCTCTGTTCCTCTCCAGTAGCATTTTGACCATCTTCCAACCTGGGAGTCTCATCTTCCGATGGTATGCCGACATATATCTGGTTGTACTGATCCATTTAGTTTTCATGGCAAGAATACTGGGGTGGGTTGCCGTTTTCTTCCTCAGGGATCGTATTTAGTCTGACCTCTCTGCCATGACCTTGCCGTCTTGGGTGTCCCCTCACAGTTTAGCTCATGACGTCATTGAGGTGCTCAAGCTCCAGCACCATGACAAGGTAACGATCTCCTTTGCTGAAGAGATGCTTAATTACCTGGAGTTAAAAACTTTCCTTCCCAACTAAAGGGCTGGATCAACACTTACGGGTTTTTTCGCTTCCAATGAGGTTTCACCGCCCGCCTTTCACACTACGCAGTACCTGCCTTGAATTGGAACTGGAATTTCCCACTTCCGTGCTCCTGCTTTCCATAACCTAATATCCCGGTATTTCCCCTTAATGTGCTCTGATTTTCTGCCTTTGCTACCATACCCGGTCGTAGTCCCCTCCCTCGCCTATCCATATACGGCAGTGTTTGTATTTCCCTCCTGTCCAATTGACGGCCCCATGTCTTCTTCCGGCTACTGATTGCATAGCTTCCTCAGCAGCCCCCGTTTCCTCAGCAACAAGCAAAGGGCTGGTTGTGTGTGTGCTTGTCTGATCTCGGAAGCTAAGTGGGGTCGGCCCCGGTCAGTAGTTGGATGGGCGGTCGCCTGGGAATCAGGCTTCTTGCACTGAGCAGGGTTTTTTATTCTATCCCTTCAAATGAGATTAAGTTTTACCCCGTCCTATCCCCTGCTCCAGATGTTTTTTTTTTAAATTAAGCCGTTATCCTCGCAGAATCGGGGCTTCTCCGCAATTTTTTTTTTTCTAATTCAGGCATGATCTTCGAAGATTCGAAGCTGTGAAGCTTGTGAAGGACCACCACCATATGTGGTGGTGGTCCTCTAGATTCACCTTTAGAAATCAAACTTGACAAGAATTAAGAAAAAAAAACTCTTTGAAAATACTTGAAGCACTTTTACTTCATAACCCCTACAATATGCTGACCAGCAGAAATTACAAATGGCAGTAATAACAGAGACAACATTTTATTTATTTCACTTTTTAAAACACAGCTCCCTTATTCTTCCCCCACCACATCCAAAATGGATTTTAACAGCAGACTGGGAAGTGGCATGGCAAGTGTCACATTGTTTGGGCAGGGCCAGCCCTACCATTAGGCAGAGTGAGGTGGCAGCCTCAGGCAGCTCATTCTGGGTTTCATGGATGAACAGCAAATTGTTAGATATTTAATTTATTATCATTGTATATTTACTGCCAGGGAGGGGGAGAGGCATTGTTGCAACTTTCTGCCTCAGGTATCAAAATAACTAGGTGGGCCTTGGGTATTACGCATCTTGACTTGGGGCTTCATCACAAGGAGCTTTTATCCTGTGATTGAATTTCTCCCTCAATGAAGTTTGCGGGCTCTTTACATGATGCCGTGACCCTGCCATGACCCTCCAGGGTGCCTCCTGCACTAAATGCCCTTTGTTCCATTTTTAAATAGATCGCAGATAATGAGCTATCAAATTACTCCACTTGGGTTCCACTTCAGTTTCCTCCGTGAAAAGAGTTAAAGCGGCAAGAAGAGGAATGAGATCAATGAAAGATAGTGGAAGACTCAGATACAGGGAAAAAGGGAGGGGGAAGCACATGTAAAGGGAGTCAGTGGTGATCCTGCATTTAAAACGGAAGCAGAAAGCCCTGTTTTAAATACAGGATTTTAGGCTGGTGTAGGGATGCCCTTGGTGGTGGTAGGGATTCGCCGCTCCACCACAGGCAGCAAAATGTTTTGGGCCAGCCTTGTATTTATAAATTTATTTATTTATTTATAGAAGGAGCTGTTGCATGGAACTTGCTTCGCCCTTCCTGCCAGAGAGAACACTCAGCTCCAACTGCCAGTTGCCCTGGGACTGCAGAAGTATGGGGAAAGAAAGATCTGGTCCTATCTATTGGCCATAGGAATAAGAGCCACCAATTGCTATCAAAGCAGGAACACCAGCAAGGGAAAGTCAGCCTGGCCTGAAGTGCATTTAAGTGTCCCCTTATAGCTCACCACCTTGTTCTGGCCTTGAAGAACTGATCTTCCTTTCCCCTCTGCTCCCCTTCCATTGCGTGTCTTGCTTTTCCATTAGTAAGTCTGAAAGCAAGGCCTCTCTCTCTTTTTTCCATATCTACTGGTTGTGAGCCACTTTGACAGGCAATGATTGTCTGAAAAGCAAGATAAAAATTCAGTAAATAAATACATAAATATTTGGGAAATAAAGATCCTCTCTCTAGGTGCTGGTAAAGAGGTGCTTCAGTTGGGGCCAATGTCTGCCTAGTGGGACAGAAGCCACTTTAAGTAGCTGCCTTACAAAGGGCCAAAATGCACTAGTAAAGGAGACTGGTAATCAGAGATGCTGCAAGGATCCAAAAGAAGGGTGCTTTTAAGCAGAAGTACAACACTCCAAGGGCCTTCTTCCAGGCAAAAATGGATGTAAATAGCATAACATTCTGACCAGAGATGCTGGGACCTTTAGTCCAGTCTCATTGCCAGTGGGAGTGAATGCTCTGATGGGCAGCTGGAACACCCACCAGTCTTCAACGCCTCTCCCTTCTTCTGCTCCATAAATTGTCTGGGTCCTTTGGAGGGTAAGGGGGAAGTGGCACTCTGGCAGAGGCAGGTGCACATGAAGTAATAATTATTATGTGATGGAGAAGTGTTCCAGCAACAGATAAGATCATGTGAGTCTGCTCTGCTCTAATTCTCAGTTGAAGTGCTCATATTTAGGAACAGATACAGACTTGGGATTCATTCCAGTAGTCTGTAACTTCTACTAGTCTGTTAATTTTGTATGTCTGAAGTCAAACAATATTGTGTGAATTAGCATTATCTTTCTAGAATGACTAGAAATAATGTCTATTTATTAACCTCTGGGATCAACCTGACAATAATAATCTATCATATTAAACTCTACCTTATATGTGGCCATCAAGGTTTTTCAGATGGTACCAAAGTGAATACCATGCATGCTTCAAATGGTGTAGAAATAGGAGAAAGCTACTTCAAAATTTCACTGCCGTCTGGCAAGGTTCATGCTGTTTTGCAAACCAACCAACCAAAACAAACTAACACAAAAATAGTTAGTTCTTGAGGGAGATCTATGTGGTGATAACAGCAGCTTCAAGCTAGATATAGCATTGTATTGCAGACTGCAGTGAGTGAGGATGGACATAGTTATTTACACAGAAAACTGGAAACTTGATACATGAGGCCATGTTGCCATTCCTTAACAAAGCCTGAAAGCTGGTTACAAGTTTTCACACCTTCCAGCTGCTAAAGCCAAGCTGTTTATCCTTAGAGAAGCTGCATAACCAATTTATATGGCATGTTGGGAGCTTAGATGCTCCTTAGTGGGCTGTACTGTAAAAGGGCTTGAGGAGTTAGCCTCCAGTGTGTCCACAGAAACATGAAATGCTGTGGAAATTACAGCCATGTGATAACAATCCAAATTTCCATGAAGCTTAGCTCACAAACAGCTTTCAAAATGTGTGTTCTTGATTGGAAGAGTTGGAGAGAGGGTGGGAGAAGAAGCAAATCCATGCATACCTGTGCAGTATTATACATTTACTCTGCACAGTATGAGAGAAGATAATTTAAAGAAGTAAGCACAAATACAGCAACAGAGCCTGAGCTGCGTTTCTCTTTGGATTTCAAAATTGCAGAGGCAAAAATATCTGCCTGCAGATATACTGTGTGTGTGTGAGATAATGAAAATCTCTCAAAGTGATTATTAGTAAACACACACACATACACACTCACTGCAATCCTGTTGTCTATCCTTCACCATTTCTGTTCTATGTGAAAACATGACATTGTAACAATAGAAATAAAACTAAAAGAAGGCATGATTTTTGTTTCAAACCAAGAGCCACAGCTGAACCTGTATCAGACTGAAGGATTTGCTACTGGCTTTATGACTTCAGAGTAAACTCCGTATTTGTTCTAAGTAGCAAGCTCAGAGGAGAGGTTTAAAAGACTTTGCATTGTTCATAGAGCCTCTCAAGCATACTGAGGGTGGAATTCCATCTGTTCATTCCAGTTCAGTTCAGTGAACTGGTTCACTTTCAGTGGTTCACTGGGCTGTGACACTTTGTAGAAATTAGGCTAAATTAGAAAAAAAGGCTTTACATTATCATTTAAGAGGCTGTGTGGCAAGATAACCAAAAAGTGCCATTGGCTCAGTTTTCTCTCCTTTATGGTAAAGATGATTTAGCACGTACCATTATGGATGAAGGATGTGCCCATTTGTCTGCTGCCTTACACCCCAATCTTTAAACATGTTACATGGGACAACATCCTATTGAATTAGTAGGATTCGTTTCAGTGTAATAAGTTTAGAAGTGAAATGTAAGTTTGATCTGATATCCTTACTCGCACGCACACACACAATGCATACAGCATGCAACCTGCATGCTCCTTACACAATCCTGTGTGGATCTCCATATAGTATGAGAGATTTAGCAGCAAAACAACCCTTTTGGCAACCTGAATAGGAACTATGCTCTCTAGCTGATTGACTAGAATTCCACTTTCTTTGACTGAATGCCTTTTTTAATCAAGCAAGTCAGCATAATCCAAATTCTTTGCCTAACTAGCAAAGCACTTTTTTTTTTTAAGGATCAAATGCCAAATGTGAAAAGTACACATTTTCTAATAAAAAATTGCATTGCACTAATTCAGTCCTACATAATGTAAGTCCCAGTGACACCAGCATGGAAATGTTAGGAAAACACAGTAATTTTAGCATGTCGTTGTTCAAACCAGAGTCCCACAAGAATTTCACAGTTGGTGAGATGCACCTGTTCTGGGAAGATTTAAAAGATGGGGTTCACCTGTACAGTGAGCACTGCTCCATAGCTCTCAGGTATAATTTCTGGCTCATACGAGTAGGATTTAAAATGCAGGAATGAGGACGGTAACAATGAAGCATCAGCAGCTGACACTGTGACCTGGTTTACCGATGTAAGTGACTAAGGATTAGATAGTACAGCTGCAAGGAGGAAAGGAATATGTAACTCCAAGCAGCCATAAGGAAGGAGGGAGAGCAGCTGTGTACATTATGTACTGCAACTCCAGTTTTTCCCTGACTGGGTGGGTGGGTGGGCAGGCGGGCAGGAACAAGGGGTGGTAATCACAACACTGTCCATGTTGGCACTTCTGCTATACAACTGAATTGGTCTTCCACTCTGAACTTCGAAAACAAAGTACATAGGGCTTTCACCATAAAAACACCTGGCCTCTAAGCTCTAGAGCAACACCACTCTCTATCCACAGAGAATAATGGCCAGTGCAGGTTTTCAGTTTATAATGGGCATTCAAGTTGTGTGTGACCCTAGACATTTAATATCTCTATGGGCAGAGTGGTGTACTACAGAAAGCTCTTCACATAAATCTCTTCTGTGCAAAACTGTGCACAGTTTGCTTAGAGGACAAAAATAAGTGCAGCTGTAAGAATAGAGAAAGAACTATACATAGTGCCACTGGAACCAAATCCCTCATTAGGCAGCAGCAATAATAGAAGTTACCTTACTGTCCATGCAGTTTAGCATCTCTTCGTACATCCTCTCTCCCTACATCCATCCAGGGTTATGTTTATTTTTCCCCCCCTTCAAGCTGTGACTGCTACTAAGTATGCTTAGATAATAGAATCATAGAATAGTAGGGTTGGAAGGGGCCTACAAGGCCATCGAGTCCAACCCCCTGCTCAGTGCAGGAATCCAAGTCAGAGCATCCCTGACAGATGGCTGTCCAGCCTCGTCTTGAATGCCTCCAGTGTGGGACAGCCCACTACCTCCCTAGGTCATTGGTTCCATTGTCGTATTGCTCTAACAGTCAGGATGTTTTTCCAGATGTTCAGTAAGAATCTGGCTTCCTGTAACTTGAGCCCATTATTCTGTGTCCTGCACTTTGGGATGGTCGAGAAGAGATCCTGGCCTTCCTCTCTGTGACAACCTTTCAAGTCCTTGAAGAGCGCTATCATATCTCCTCTCAGTCTTTTCTTCTCAAGGCTAAACGTGCCCAGTTCTTTCAGTCTCTCTTCAATAGGGCTTTGTTTCCAGTCCCCTGATCATCTTTGTTGCCCTCCTCTGAACCCTCTCCAATTTGTCTGCATCCTTCTTAAAGTGTGGTGCCCAGAACTGGACACAGTACTCCAGATGACTAGTGCTGAGTAGAGGGGAACGAGTACTTCTCGGGATTTGGAAGCTATGCTTCTATTAATGCAGCCCAAAATAGCATTGGCCTTTTTTGCAGCCACATCACATTGTTGGCTCATATTCAGCTTGTAATCGACAACAATTCCAAGATCCTTCTCACTTGTAGTGTTGTTGAGCCATGTATCCCCCATCTTGTAACTGTGCCTTTGGTTTCTTTTTTGTAGGTGCAGAACTTGGCACTTATCCCTATTAAATGTCATTCTGTTGTTTTCTGCCCAGCACTCCAGTCTATCAAGATCACTTTGAATTTTGTTTCTGTCTTCCAAAGTATTAGCTATCCTGCCCAATTTTGTGTCATCTGCAAATTTGATCAGCATTCCCTGCACCTCCTCCTCCAAGTCATTAATAAAAATGTTGAAGAGCACTGGGCCCAGGACTGAGTCCTGCGGTACCCCATTCGTTACCTCTCCCCAGTTTGAGAAGGTCCCATTGATAAGCACACTTTGAATCCAATTCTGTAGCCAACTGTGGATCCACCGGATCGTTGTTTCATCTAGCCCACTTTGAACTAGTTTGCTCATCAGGATATCATGGGCACTTTGTCGAAAGCTTTGCTGAAGTCGAGGTATATGATGTCTACAGCATTCCCATAGTCCACAAGGGAGGTTACTTGGTCAAAAAATGAGATCAGATTCGTATGGCAGGATTTGTTCTTGACAAATCCAAGTTGGCTTCGAGTAATCACTGCATTGTTTTCAAGGTGCTTCCAGATGGATTGCTTTATCATCTGCTCCAGAATGTTCCCAGGAGTTGATGTCAGACTGACTGGTCTGTAGTTCCCAGGTTCCTCCTTTTTACCCTTTTTGAAGATAGGGACAACATTAGCCCTCCTCCAGTCATCTGGCACTTCACACGTCCTCCATGATTTCTCAAAGAGAATAGACAGCAGTTCTGAGAGTTCTTCTGCCAGTTTCTTTATTACTCTAGGATGCAGTTCATTTGGCCCTGGAGATTTGAACTCATTCCAAGTAATTAGGTGTTCCTTGACCATATGACTATCGATCTCAAGCTGCAATCCTGCCCCTTCAGCCTGTACGTCGCCTTTGCCTGGGGGGTCATAGACCCCCTTTTGGGAGAAGACTGAGCCAAAGTAGGAATTGAGCACCTCTGCCTTTTCTTTGTCATCTGTTATCATTTTGCCATCCTTATTTAATATCTGAACAACAATTTATTTCCTCTGTCTCTTACTATGCACGTAGCTGAAGAAAGCCTTTTTGTTGTTTTTAGCATCCCTCGCTAACCTCAGCTTGTTCTCAGCTTTAGCCTTCCTGACGCCATCCCTGCAATTCCGTGCTACCTGCCTGTACTGTTCCTTTGTTATTTGGCCTTCTTTCCACTTCCTATATGTGTCCTTTTTTGTTTTCAGGTCATCCCTAAGCTTTTTGTGAAGCCACATTGGCTTCTTCTGTTGTCTTCCACCTTTTCTTCTTGTTGGAATTGTTTGTAATTGTGCCTTGAGAATTTCCTTTTTTAAAAGCTCCCACCCATCTTGGACTCCTTTTCTCGTTAGAGTCGCTTGCCATGGGACCTTACTGATCATTGTTCTGAGTTTATTAAAATCAGCTTTCCTAAAATCCAGGGTACACATTTGACTACACTCAGCTTTTGCTTCCCTTAGATGATAGTTGTCTTTGTGTTTCAGTGCAACAAGTGGCTACAGGATGTGTTCTTTCTTTCAGGTGTTTCGGCTTTTTATCCTTCTCCATTTTCTCTGAAAATTTTCTTCAACTTTTTCATCCCTTTTTAACATTTTCTGAATCCTTCCCCACAACCCCCCTTTCCAGCCAAGAAATTGTCTAGGTGAAAGTTTCACATAGACCAGACCAGTATATTACAATTATAGTTCAGTCCAGAATTAATATACGTATCTGTGCCCTTCACTGGGTTTCCTTCAAGCACTGTGGAATGTTGGCTATTGTCCTATTCCAAAATATGGCCAACATATAAAAACAGTCAGGGCTGGTGGAACAAAACAAAAACACAGCAGTTCTAATGAAACAGGAATGCAATTTTGTCACATTCTTTCTTCAATGCTGCTGTGGACACTGTGATTCAGTATGGACATAGTGTTCCTGATCCTTCAGTGTACCACATCCGTATGCCCCTTCCTCTCTCTCCTCTTGAATACTATGATTCCTTCCCTCCCGTCCTTATTGAGCAAACTAATTTTTTGTTCCATCTGAACCGGGCAAAGTATGGTTTGCACAATGCATCATTTGTTTCCATACCAGGTGTTGAAATGATGGTGAGAAAGGGGTTTCACTCTCTGGCTTGGCGGCAAACTGCTTTGCTCAAACAAATTATGGGAGGAGGAAATCAGAGTGTGCCAAGGGGGATAGAGCATGCAAACCTGTGGCATGTTATTGATCCTCCAAACAATGGTTTGGAGGATTGGAAACATGTTTGAACCAATCCAGTGGCTCTCTACTATCTCTCCAGCTTCCCTCCAACTCAATGGTGGGATTCAGATGACACACTAACCCATCATGGGTTGTGTTTGGGAGTGACCCATGATGGGTTCACACGTTGTGTGTGTGTGTGGGGGGGTGTTCTGCCCACCCATGATTGGTAAGTTATCCACCCTCTGCAGAATGGGTATGGGGCCCTGGGGTGGCTTACCATATCATATGTCAGTCTCTCCATTGATAAATCCAGGCAACCATAGAGTTGACTGCCTAGAGCACCTGGAAGGTCCAGCAATGCTCTAGCCCATGCTGCTGAACTCTGTGATCGTGGTCACATAGTGACGGCTGGAATGGCCAGTGCAACCTCATTCCTGCCACGGTGGCCACAGCAGCAGGAGGACGATGATGGATCCATGGAGTGGGGGTGGGTAAAGGGACCATGCTACCCTGCTTGGTTCCATGGTCGTGTGTGTGTGTGGGGGTGTTGTGGTTCCCTTACCCCTGCCCACAGTTTAGTTCTGCTATCCACCCTCCCCCTGTGATCATGTGAACCGGGCCAATGAAAAAGAAGTAGAACATTTCCTCCAGCACAGATGCAGTTAGCACAATAAAATAGTTTTATGCTCCAACTCTGAAAACTAGTACTCTGTTCACATCCACAAACTTCATATACAAAGTTTATCTTTACAGCCAGACAAGTGATCTTTGCAGCAAGACAGACACCCCTAGTTTCAATTACCTTGTGAGGAAGAAAAGCCGCAGCAGACTGTGAGAAACCACCTCATCTGGGATCCCTAAACCTTACCTGCAGTGATGACAAGAAGCCAGCAGATTCCAACTAGCCCCCAGAAGACTGAGTCCCCAACAACTTTAGGGTGGCCACATATGAATCGCCCAAAAAAGAGGACAAAACAGGACAGTGATTTGCATAAGATTTGCATATGCTAATTTATACATAAAGATGTAAATTTAGAAATAATTACTATAATTTAAAATGAAATAGTACATTTCATCTTAGCATGGAAGACTGTGACCAGGTGCCATGTGTGCTTGCCTATTCAGCATGCTGTCCAGATGCTAACTCCTGGTGAGCAAGAATTCTTACTGTTCATTATCTTTAAACTGGAACCTTCAAATAGAAGATGGCTTCAAATAGAGGACTCTCCTTTGTAAAAGAGGACACATGGCTACCTGAAACAACATCAAGCTGCATTACAGCCATTTTGAGGGAGGTCGAATCTCCGGACTGTTCCTTGGAGGCTCACTAAGGCCTGGTTTTGAACTATCAGCAGCCCGTTTCCATCACAGCTGGTCATTATAAGAATTAGGATGGCCATATGCCTGCTTAACAGAAGACACCGCTCTATTTCAAGGGCGATCTTGAGGCTCCGATTCTCCGTTGTTTGGTTTATTGCCTTAGGAAGTAATTACTTCACACCTTCGTTATAGAGGTCCCGCGCAGCATCGGGTTAGAAAGGGGGCTGGTTTCCCATCCCTGTGTTCCCCCCGCCCCACAAAGTCTTTCCCAGCACAGGCATGTCGGAGATAACTCCCACTGTGGTCAATGAGACTTGTTCCTGAAATGCAGGTGCATCTGGAGCTTCAGGGGAAAGAAGAAAGGGCAGAGAGGGGGAAGCCTTTCTTATTGGTTGAGCAGCCCCTGCCAGTTAGATGACGTTCACTCTAACCCCCACCCCCACCTGGAAGTATGTTCTGTGAAGCGATTTTTACTGGTGCTGAGCGCTCACTTATGGAGCCCTGCATGGACCAAAACGCAGCAAAGCGGATTCCTTTTTTAAAAATCCAGTATTCCGCCATTCGCTTCTCCTTCTGTTGTCATGGAAACACACCCCTGGTTACTGTATTCCCCACTATAGTTGAATTGTATTTCCATTTAAATTATAGTAATTATTTCTGAATGTGTCTCTATACATACAAATTAGCATATGCAAAATTTATACAAATCTTGCTTGTGGTGATACATTTCCTCTATTTTGGTAATGCATAAGTGGTCACCCTAACAAGAACTGTATAACATTCTGAATGGACGGCTGAGTTTTCTAGTTTTCCTTTTTCCTTTGGATCCCTTTTTTCATTTTGTGTCATCTCTTCTTAGATTGTAAGCCTGAGGGCAGGGACTATCTTGTTCTTATTGATCTATTGATCTGCAGCTGCCTTTCTGGCTATAAATAAATAAATAAACATTTACTGATTCGATGTATGCATAAAATATTGACCATTTTATTCTCTCAGGTTTTATAGAACTTTTAGATCCTTTTAGATTTGGTAAGCCACTCTAACAGTGCAATCCTATGCATATAACTGCTATACAATTACTTGAAAGTAAGTCCCACTGAGTTCAATGAGACTTACTCCCAGGTGTACAGCACTACAACCTAAGTTTTTAGCTTTCTTTAATCTGGGATTTACTCATTGATTTATTGCTGTTGTGCTTTGTATTCTACTGATATTTATTGTTAGATTATATGTTTTTATTGGTTGTTTGCTGACCTGGGAGCAGAGCAACTCTGCTGAACGTGCAGGATATACAGATGTGTAAGTGGAGAGGTTTTAATGAAATGAGTTTGTCCTTCTCTATCACCCTTCTTTTAGGCTACCATATGCCACATAGGGATATATGAAAGACCCACCTTCCGTTCCGGGGGTCTGTCGCTCCCCCCAGAATCCTCGCTGGCCGGCTCTGCTCCGCGGCAATTCCATGGAGCCACCAGCCAGCTCCGTAGCACCAGTGATACGGCTGCCATTGCCGTATCGCTGGCTGAGGCTGAGTGACTCCGGAGTCCGGACACAACTGGCGTCCGCTACGCCATTTGCGGCAGTAAAAGTCTTAGATTAAGCTAAATGCAGCCGTAAGTGGCTGCATTTAGCTTAAACTAAGGGTTTTACGGCTGCAAATGGTGTCTGCTAAGCCATTTGCGTCTGTGGTTTTTCATGCGATAGGCTAGCCACTGTTAGCCTATCGTACCTTTTATAATGCTGGAGAGCTGGCCCATGGGAAATCCGAAGGTCCCGGAGGTAAGTGGAGCAGGTCCAATGTGGACTCCACAGGTCAGATTCTTGGGAAACCAGCCTCACTGGAGGCCACAGAGGATTTCTCTGGCATCCCTGGCTCACAGTTCTTTGGATCCAACCCAGAGTGATTTACCCAATTAATGATAATGCGTTTCATTTTCATTGAATCATAAAATAGTAGGGTTGGAAGGGGCCTACAAGACCATCGAGTCCAACCCCCTGGTCAATGTCAGAATCCACATCAGAGCTTCAGCAACAGATAGCTATCCAGCCTCATCTCGAATGCCTCCAGTGTGGGAGAGCCCACCACCTCCCTAGGTAATTGGTTCCATCGTTGTGTTGCTCTAAAAGTCAGAAAGTTTTTCCTGATGTTCAGCCAGAATCTGGATTCCTGTAACTTGAGCCCATTATTCCATGTCCTGCATCCAAGAAGAGATCCTGGCCTTCTTGTCTGTGACAACCTTTCAAGTACTTGAAGAGCGCTATCATATCTCCCCTCAGTCTTCTCTTCTCAAGACTAAACATGCCCAGTTCTCATTTATTATATTTCTGTACCACCCAACAGCCAAAGCTTGCTGGACAGTTTATAAAGATTAAAAACCATTACAAATACGTTATACATCGGGTAAAAACCATTTACATACAAACATATAAACAGCACACAGAGAGACACTCATATATCTAAACAATTTAAACAATCAACAATAAGAAAAATCCAGGACCTGATTAAAACCTCGTCATATGCTGCCAAATGCCTGAGAAAAGAGGAAGGCCTTAACCTGGTGCTGAAAAGATAAGAATTTTGGCGCCAGGCAGGCTTGTCGGCAAGATGGTTCCATAATTCGGGGGCCACCATTGAGAAGGCCCTCTCCCTTCTGAGCCTCCCTTGCAGGAGGCACTTGGAGGAGGGCCTTAGATGATGAACGTAGTGTACGGGTAGGTTTATGCCAGGAGAGGCACTCCATCCAGTATTGCAGTCCTGAGCAATGTAAGGCTTTATAGGTTAAAACCAGCACGTTGAATTAGGCTCAGAAACATACAGGCAGCCAGTGCAAGTTAGCCAGAATTGGTGTTATGTGATCAGAAGTGGACATCCCCACCCCCCTTTTCTCCACAGCAGTCCTTCCAGCCCCCTATCAATACTGCATGGAGAGTCAGGAGACCCTGTTGAATGGGGTGAGCTGTGGTGTGTGTGGGGAGGTGGGTCCCCCCAAAATTGGGTGGAGGGATTTACTGAAAACAGAGACCTCCGTCTCACAGAAAGTCAATCCCTTTCATGGAAGTCAGATCCTGGATCCAACCCAATAGTTGATTGCTGGGAAACTCATGGGCACTGGGCTCTACTCCTCATACCATTGCTGTCAATGCACATGGAGCTACGACGCTCAGGATTCTCTGAAGTGAAGCTGAGTAGACTAAATCAGGAAGATAGGTTATTAATTCCTAACTGCAAAGACTCCTAGCAGGTGTATTTGCAGTACAAATGTACCTTGGTTGTAAACCACTGTAACTGTCATGGCTTCCCCCAAATTGTGGATTAATGCAGGCGTTGAAAGTGATCATTAGCAAATCTCACAGAACTAGTTGCCAGGACATCCTGGGGAACAATAATTAAACAGTTTAACTCCCATCAGCCCCAGCTAGCATGGCTAATCCTGGGAGCTGTAGCCCACTGGAAGGAGGCAGGGGCAGACAGAGGACGGATATATTTGTTTATATCTGTGAGTGCAGAGCAACAAATCTGTATTTGCCAAGATAATGCAAGAGGGAGGAGAACGTGAAGGGAGAATTAACAGGTGGGATGGAGGTGGTGCTTAACCCTTCTACCACCCCCAAGGGCCATTCCCCTGCAGCCAGGCTTACTTCCAGAGCCTTGCTAGGAAAATATTTTAAAAACTGTGGGCAGGATTTGAATGGGAAAATTATTGTGTGGGGGAAGAGTTAAGCATTCCCCTTCCACCCACCAATTCTCGTTCCACTGATATGCCAGTGTTGGCCTCGGAAAGAAGGAAAGTAGCCCTGCTTGCATGTCTGAAATCGTGATGAGGTAGAAAGATTCTTCATGTTTTGATAAACTCTCATATTCTTTCTACCATTTCAAATATTTAACACATCTCACTTTAAAAAACATAAACAGAGACAAGCTGTTGTCAAGAGCCAAGAATTAATATCAAAGCAGAGTAAGACATCATCTCATGTTCTGGAGTTATCCCAGAGTCGGTAATTTTTGATCCAAGATTATAGACCCGTTTTAGGAATTGTTCCAAAAGTATATCCCCAAGCCCTGATTAGTTTGGGATGTTGGGATAATGTCCTGTGGGACTTGAATTGATTATAATTGTTTGTAACAGCTGCCAATAACTGCAATTCTACATTATGGTTACAAGAGTAATTTCTCTCATGGGAACTCAGTTTACAGAATGAAAAGAATTTACAGAAAGAGAAAAGATTATTGCCATAATAAAACTGATCCCTAAATTATGGCATAGTGCCACAAACTCCTCCTGCTGCAAATAAAAATAGTGTATGGGAAGGTTTGCTGGAATAAATGCTCCCTCCATCAGTACAGGCTTATGGGACTGCATAAATTCACATGACAAAACTCATATATGTTCTCTGGTATTTTCCCCAGTACACCTTACCCAGTGAAACATAGGAAGTTGCCTTACACTGAGTCAGACCAATGGTACTTCTTGCTCAGTATTGTCTACACCAAGGGTGCAGAACCTCAGGCCTAGGTTCTCAATCCAGCCCTCCTGGGGACCCAATCTGGCCCTCTGGGGTTCCCCATATGGCCATGCCCCATTCCTTTGGCTCTACCTCCTTTTCCCTGAACACCAATTGTTTACCCAGCTTTTGTGCAGTTTTTCCCATTCTAAAACGGTGAAATGCCTCTCCTGAGGCTTAGTTACTAGCAGTAAAAGCTTTAAACGGCAATATGCAGAACTGTTTGGCCCCGCCCCTTTGCCTTTGGCCCTACCCACCACTGGAATGTGGCCCCGAGAGCTTCTCTGAAATGGAATTTGGCCCTCAGGCTGAAAGAGGTTCAACACCCCTGGTCTACTTAACTTGCAGCAGCTCTTCAAGGTTTCAGACGGGGGACTTTCCCAGCCCTACCTGTAGATGCCAGGTTTTGAAAGTGGGACCGAAACATTTGTTCTAACTACAGGCCTTTTCCTGTAGCTAAAAGAGACTTGGATCCTACTAAGCAAGCGCAAGCCTCTTGCATAAGCCTCAGGAGCTAAGCAAATCCCAGCCATAGAAAATTAATTTGCATTGTGCTTTTGAGCAGAATGACATTCAGAGGTTGCGTATTCCATGCATTCTTTGTGTGAGTGGGGAATACTTTATCTAGCACAAAGTTTAGGATCCTGAAAACCACCAGTTTTATTTTTAAGGAAAATTTCAAACATAGAACTTAGAGAAATGTGTATATATGTGATATGTAACATATGTATTTTAAATATATGTTGTTCAGTCGTTCAGTTGTGTCTGACTCTTCGTGACCCCATGGACCATAGCACGCCAGGCCTTCCTGTCCTGCGCTCTCCCCTGGAGCGTGCTCAAGTCCATATTCATTGCATCAGTGATGCTAACTAGTCATCTCATCCTCTGCCGTCCCCTTCTCCTTTTGCCTTCAGTCTTTCCCAGCATCAGGGTCTTTTCCAGGGAGTTTTCTCTCTGCATTAGGTGGCCAAAATATTTGAGCTTCAGTATCTGTCCTTCCAATGAGCAGTCAGGGTTGATTTCCTTTAGGATTGACTGATTTCGGGGATTATGCTGATGGTGCGGGGGGAGGCGTTACGTCCCTCCCCCCAGAATCCTCGCCGGGGGGGGAGGTGCTCCGTTCCTCCCCCCCCCCGGAATCCTGGCTGGCTGGCTGTTGTTGTTGTTCAGTCGTTCAGTCGTGTCCGACTCTTCGTGACACCATGGACCATAGCACGCCAGGCCTTCCTGTCCTGCGCTCTCTCCTGGAGCGTGCTCAAGTTCATATTCATTGCATCCGTGATGCTATCTAGCCATCTCATCCTCTGCCGTCCCCTTCTCCTTTTGCCTTCAGTCTTTCCCAGCATCAGGGTCTTTTCCAGAGAGTTTTCTCTTCGCATTAGGTGGCCAAAATACTGGAGCTTCAGCTTCATTATCTGTCCTTCCAATGAGCAGTCAGGGTTGATTTCCTTTAGGATGGACTGATTTGACCTCCTTGCAGTCCAGGGCACTCGTAAGAGTCTTCTCCAGCACCACAGTTCGAAAGCATCAATTCTTCGGCGCTCAGCCTTCCTTATAGTCCAGCTCTCACAGCCATACATTACTACTGGGAAAACCATAGCTTTGATTAGACGGACCTTTGTCGGCAAGGTG
Source organism: Heloderma suspectum (assembly GCF_057233095.1). Taxonomy (NCBI): domain Eukaryota; kingdom Metazoa; phylum Chordata; class Lepidosauria; order Squamata; family Helodermatidae; genus Heloderma; species Heloderma suspectum. The sequence goes on from NC_139461.1 coordinate 72,593,002, forward strand.
ATGTCTCTGCTTCTTACTATGCTGTCTAGGTTTGCCATAGCTTTCCTCCCAAGGAGCAAGCGTCTTTTAATTTCATGGCTACAGTCACCGTCTGCGGTGATCTTGGAGCCCAAGAAAGTAAAATCTGTCACTGCTTCCATTTCTTCCCCTTCTATATGCCAGGAAGTGATAGGGCCAGATGCCATGATCTTCGTTTTTTTAATGTTGAGTTTCAAACCAGCTTTTGCACTCTCCTCTTTCACCCTCAACAAGAGGCTCTTGAGATCCTCTTCGCTTTCTGCCATTAGGGTGGTATCGTCTGCATATTGGAGGTTGTTGATAATTCTCCCGGCAATCTTAATTCCGACCTCTGATTCATCCAACCCGGCATTTCTCATGATGTACTCTGCATATAAGTTAAATAAGCAGGGTGACAATATGCAGCCTTGTCGTACTCCTTTCCCAATTTTGAACCAATCGGTTGTTCCATGTCTGGTTCTTACTGTTGCTTCTTGACCCTCGTACAGGTTTCTCAGGAGACAGGTAAGGTGGTCTGGTACTCCCATCACTTTAAGAATTTGCCACAGTTTGTTGTGATCCACATAATCAAAGGCTTTAGCGTAGTCAATGAAGCAGAAATAGACGTTTTTCTGGAATTCTCTTGCTTTCTCCATGATGCAGCGAATGTTGGCGATTTGATCTCTAGTTCCTCTGCCTCTTCTAAACCCAGCTTGTACTTCCGGTAGTTCTCGGTTCGCATACTGCTGAAGCCTAGCTTGTAGGATTTTGAGCATCACCTTGCTGGCATGTGAAATGAGCGCAATTGTGCGGTAGTTTGAACACTCTTAGGCGTTGCCCTTCTTTGGAATTGGAATGTAAACTGACCTTTTCCAGTCTTGTGGCCACTGTTGAGTGTTCCAGATTTGTTGGCATATTGAATGCAGCACTTTAACAGCATCATCTTTTAGGATTTTAAATAGCTCGGCTGGAATACTGTCATCTCCGCTAGCTTTGTTGTTACTAATGCTTCCTAAGGCCCACTTGACTTCACTCTCGAGGATGTCTGGCTCAAGTTCAGTGACCGCACTATCATGGCTATCAGGGACATTCAGATCTTTCCTGTATAGTTCTTCTGTGTATTCTTGCCACCTCTTCTTAATCTCATCTGCTTCTGTTAGGTCCCTGCCTTCTTTGTCCTTTATCATGCCCGTCTTTGCACAAAACGTTCCCTTGAGATCTCCAATTTTCTTGAAGAGATCTCTAGTCTTTCCCATTCTGTTGTTTTCCTCGATTTCTTTGCATTGTTCATTTAAGAAGGCCTTCTTGTCTCTCCTTGCTATTCTCTGGAACTCTGCATTCAGTTGGGTATATCTTCCCCTTTCTCCCTTGCTTTTCGCTTCCCTTCTTTCCTCAGCTACTTGTAAAGCCTCCTCCGACAGCCACTTGGCTTTCTTGCATTTCTTTTTCTTTGGGACGGATTTCGTTGCTGCCTCCTGAACAATGTTACGGACCTCCGTCCATAGTTCCTCAGGCACTCTGTCTATCAGGTCTAATCCCTGAAATCTATTCCTCACCTCCACTGTATATTCCTCAGGGATATGATTTAGGTCATACCTGAACGGTTTAGTGGTTTTCCCGACGTTCTTCAATTTAAGCCGAAATTTTGCAAGAAGCAGCTCATGATCTGAGCCACAGTCAGCTCCAGGTCTTGTTTTTACTGACTGTATGGAGCTTCTCCATCTTTGGCTGCAAAGGACATAATCAATCTGATTTCGATATTGACCATATGGTGATGTCCATGTGTAGAGTCGCCTCTTGTGCTGTTGGAAAAGAGTGTTTGCTATGATCAGCATGTTCTCTTGGCAAAACTCTATTAGCTTTTGTCCTGCTTCATTTTGTACACCAAGGCCATGCCTGCCTGTTATCCCGGTGATTTCTTGACTTCCTACTTTAGCATTCCAATCCCCTATGATGAAGAGGACATCTTTTTTTGGTGTTAGTTCTAGAAGGTGTTGTAGGTCTTCATAGAACCGATCAACCTCAGCTTCTTCAGCCTCAGTGGTTGGGGCATAGACTTGAATTACTGTGATGTTGAATGGTTTGCCTTGGATTCGTACTGAGATCATTCTATCATTTTTAAGATTGTACCCCAGTACTGCTTTTCCCACCCTTTTGTTGACTATGAGTGCTACTCCATTTCTTCTAAGGGATTCTTGCCCACAATAGTAGATATGATGGTCACCTGAATTAAATTCGCCCATGCCTGTCCATTTTAGTTCGCTGATTGCCAAGATGTCGATGTTCAATCTTGCCATCTCATGTTTGACCACCTCCAACTTACCTTGATTCATTGATCTGACATTCCAGGTTCCTAAACAATATTGTTCTTTACAGCATTGGATTTTCTTTTCACCGCCAGACACATCCACAGCTGAGTGTCCTTTCGGGTTTGGCCCAGCCGCTTCACTCTTTCTGGCGCTACTTGGAAATACCCTCTGCTCTTCCCCAGTAGCATATTGGACACCTTCCGACCTGAGGGGCTCATCTTCCGGCGTCATCTCTTTTAGCCTTGTGATAAGTTCCATGGGGTTTTCTTGGCAAGAATACTGGAGTGGGTTGCCATTTCCTTGTCCAGTGGACCACATTTTGTCAGAACTCTCTGCCATGACCTGTCCGTCTTGGGTGGCCCTGCACGGCATAGCTTATGGCTTCACTGAGTTACGCAAGCCCCTTCGCCACAACAAGGCAGTGATCCATGAAGGGGTGGCTGGCTGTGCTCCGCAGCAATTCTGCGGAGCCGCCGGCCGGCTCCGCCAGCAGCTGGACATCTGACCGCTGGCTAGCAGGGACGCAAATGGCAGCGGCCGTACCTGCCACCATTTGCGTCCCTGCAGTCAGCCGTGATAGGCTACGTAAATGTTTATGTAGCCTATCACGGCTGATTTAAAAAAAAAAAACACGCGTATGCAAATGGCGGCGCCCATGGGCGCCGCCATTTGCGTACGCGTGTTTGTTTGTTTGGTTTTTTAATCAGCTGTGATAGGCTACGTAAACATTTACGTAGCCTATCACGGTGTTTTTTAAAAATTTAGCCGTGATAGGCTACGTAAATCTTTACATAGCCTATCACATTTTTTTGTTTGTTTGTTTTTTAAACCTGGAAATGGCGGTGGCGGCGGCTGGTCGGAAGACCGGCCGCCGCCGCTGCACCGCTGCCGGAGCTGCTGCTGGAGCCACTGCCGCCAGGAAGATCCGCCCCAGGTAAGTCCCGTCCCGGGGGGGGTGGCGGGGGGGTGGCGGGCCGTTCCGCCACCAATTTCAGGGGGTCAAATGCGCTGGCATTCGGCCTCCCCGAGATCCATGGCGGAACTTTCGTACATCCCTAAATTTGACCTCTTTGCAGTCCAGGGGACTCGTAAGAGTCTTCTCCAGCACCACAGTTCGAAAGCATCAATTCTTCGGCGCTCAGCCTTCCTTATAGTCCAGCTCTCACAGCCATACATTACGTATGGCGTTTAAATATATACAATGGGTTATATCCAATGTTAATCCTACTTAAAGTAGACCCACTGAAATGAATGGGACTTAAGTTACATTAACATTGGATACAATCTTTTATTAGCCACTGTGAAGGTTTGTAAAAACAAAAAGGCAGGATATAAATGTTTTTACATTAAATAAATAAAATATGGGTAGTACCTGTTGAAATCTTACAGCAGAGAGAACTAGGCAAAGCCAGTGGCCAGGGGGATGAGACTCGTAATTAACCTGCATAGCACCTTGGAAACTGTTTCCTGGCATCATCTGCTCCTATACGTGCATCTATCTTCATTCTTTATATTGTATTCTTCCTGGTTTTAAAAGTCCTTGCAGAAACATTCCACATTTATCTGCAAACATGGATGTAGAATAAAATTATGTTTGCAAATAAGCAAACATGTGCAAAGTTAATGTGTATGTTTTATTCTGGTTGTGGAATCTGGGTTTTCTTAAATGCAGAATGATGGAATCAAACATTGTTCCATGCAGAACCTTAGCTACATTAGAAAATGGCTAATAACTCTATAGTCAAATGGAGGCCACTCCATAAAAGCAGTCTCAAAAATCCACAGTGAGAAAGCTAGTGTTCATTTGTATACTGCATCTTTCCCATACAAAGCAGTACAGTGGAAAGAGAGTTTTGAATGTTAAGATATAGCTTCTTTAGCTAAATGGTGCACCTGAAAACTGCTAATAACGTCAGCCAGCTAACCAAGTATTTGGAGTGTAACAAAATAATTCATTTCATTGCTTTTGCATAAAAATGAGTACGAGCCTGATAAGAGTAATAAGCCTAAGATATGATTAATAGCTAAAGTTAGCTGCTGCCATTTTACTTCCTATCTCCTGTTCTGACTCCTCTTTAACACCCAGGTAACCGTCAAAAATGGACCTAGCTATTATGGATGACAAGGGGTAAATGCCTTCATGTTGTCCTCCAAAGGTTAAAGTTTACCAGCCTCAGTTGGAAGCCACAATCTCCAATAACCATTAATCCACTAAGCTCCAGTAGGAGTGAACATATTTATTGCTGCAGTCACTAAAGGGTGAAATAAAGATTAGTTTTTAGTTAGGAACGCAATGCTTTTTAGATCAATACAGACCCACTGCCGGAATCAATCTAAAGTTTGAAATTTTTAGGTAAAGATTTACAGGGCTTTCTTTTGCACAGTTAATATTCCAAAGCAGGCGGGGGGAGTACTCCCTGCTACATTACATCGTAATCAAATTGAGTAAACACTAGTTACTTCATAAACTGACCTCCGCTATGCACATAGCAAATGAGTGTACAGTGATAAAAAAAAAACCCATAATGTGGATTGTAAATTTGCCAATAAACAGGTAAAGTCAAAATGCAAACAGAGTAGCATCATAAAATATTAGTAGCTACATTTGCCTATTTGGAAATATAAATAATCAATAGACATTAATAATGAAGTTGTTGTTGCATTTCTTTATTACTGTGTATATTAAAGCATTTCAATTATTTTAGTCTGATAGATAAATGCATTCACACATTTTATACAAGCCTTGGAAAAGGATATAGGATTGCTTTTCAAAACAGAAGCTACTGTTTAGATGAAAGAACAAGTGGACTGGAAATATACAGCTTGTTATACCTCTCTGCTGTTCATGTTTGATGCATGTATACAATTTATTATGCTATTTCTTCAGATTTGACAAAGTAATTGTCTGGCAAACCACACAAAAGGTCTGAAGGTAGAGTAGAAAAATGACTTAATAGATCAGAGTCTATAAATGGTATTAACAGATATTATGTATGTGTGGCAGAGACCAAAGTTATTTTCTGCATTACAACTTGATTATATTGTGATATTCCATGTGTTACACTCATTTCTATCAACACAGCCAAAGCAAAAACATGTTGGTATAACTTCCCAAAACTACATGGGTGTGTGTGCGTGCATGTTTGCTGCAAGTGAGACAGATGAAAGAGATCTGCTTGCTATCCATACATTACAGACACTAACTTACACCTTACAATTTACGTAACTATTTCTTCTATACACCAGTGATTAAGGGCGCAATCCTAACTAGACAGGCGGCTGCCTCCGACCTCGGAGGCAGCCGCCTATCCGAAGCAAGACAGGAGAGGCACGGGGGGGGGGGTTGTTCCCTCCATGCCTCTCCTGCCTTGCTATTTTTTGCTAGACAGCCGTTTTTGGCTGTCTAGCAGTGGGGGGCCCGACTGGGAGAGGAAGCTGCCTTACGACACATTGGATGTGTGGTATGCGCAGCTCTGCTCTCCTCGCCCCAGAACGCCCCTTTTCAGTCACTCCTCACTCTTCTGAGAGCGGAGGATGGGGCTTCTCTGCGCTGCCTTGGAGGCAGCGCAGCTGAGGAGGGCAATCAGTTTTCCAGGAACTGACCTTGGAGCACAGGCTCCGAGGTCAGTCCCTGGAAATGAGCATACCCTATGGCCCTCTAGACAGTGTCTAGTGGCCAACTGGCCATAGGATTGCTCCCTAAAGCTTGTTACCTGCTGCCCACCTCTTATGTTACACAAAATAAGATCATATGAACACAGCCAATCAAAAGAGATGCACTCCATCTAGCTATGATTGCAGAGCATTATCTGAAGGTATATGTTACAGTCACCTTGTTGAAGCCAAGCATGTTTAGATCTAGTCAGTGCCTGGGAATCCCATGTATGCTTCCTTGAAGTTCCTTAGGAGAAGAAAGCAGGTATATATATTGTCTATATGATCAGTGAAAAATACAAAGAGTGAAGAAATCCAACAGTTTTATTACTTCAAAAAGTTTTACACATTCATATACCCAAATTATGGCAAAACTGTTATATTGCCAAAATAAGATTCAAGTAAAAAGTTCATCAACAGATCAAATGTACTGGTTGTGAATGAATCTGTTTACCACAACACTTGTTTCTACTTGTTATCTTGTTATCCCTTTACAAAATGTATACAAGCCACTCACATTTGCCCCACATGGTTATTGTGGTTAAGATTTGTTCCAGTGAGGATTTTGTTCCGGTGTCAGTTCTCAGCCCTTTAACATGTTTTACTTGAGTAAATAGTAGGGATATACATGGACCTCCCACTTTGACTCGGACCCTGACTTGGCACATTGGAAAACAGCCTGCTTCTGCTTGTACTGATTTGGAGTTGGTCCGCTTCAGCTCAGTACCAAACCCAAGCTGAAGTTCAGAAATTGGATGATTTGTGCTTCCCATTGCCTATCATGGGAAATCCGCTACCTTTTTGCTTCTTGGTTAGAATTAGATGATATTTGCAGGCATAGTAGCAGGAGGGGATTACGCCAGGCCAATGTCAGAAAATAAATGCATGGGTCTTATGCACCTTCATATTTTGATTTTTTAATGGGAATTTTTTAATATTCCTGGGAAGATTGGATGAAAACTGTAAGAATAGTTGACCCTTGTGAGGGGACCAAACTTGCCAAATTTTAGAACAATAACTATAGTGGGGGGGGGGTATAAGAGCAGAATTAACATTTTGTGGGGATGCACTTATCCCCCTATGTTTCATATAGGGTTGGCGGAGAATTTCTCCCCGAAACTTCGGGGGGCCGAGCGCCAATGTGTTCGGCCCCCCGAACATGTTTCGGAGAGAAATTCTCCGCACCCCCCCGCACCCCCCCCGGGACGGGACTTACCTTTCCCGAATGTCCCTCCCGGCGGCGGGTCCCGGCGGCGGTTCGTCGGGTCTTTGTCAGGGGCGGGGGCGGCAGCCGATCTTTCGACCGGCTGCCGCCGCCACCATTCCAATAAAACTAAAAAAAAAACCACGCCCCCGTGATAGGCTACGTGATGATTAACGTAGCCTATCACGGCTAGATTTGCAAAGTCAGCCGTCATAGGCTACGTAAATCGTCACGTAGCCTATCACGGGTGACTTAAAAAAAAAAAGCGCCTATGGCTAATGGCGGCCCCCATAGGGAGCCGCCATTCACGTTCCTTATTTGGTCGCTGTAGTCTATGTAAAGATTACATAGACTACGGCGAAAATAAGGGCAACGCTATTTGCGTTGCCCTTATTTTCGCCGTAGTCTACGTAAAGATTTACGTAGACTACAGCGACCAAATAAGGAATGCCGCCATTTGCGTACGCGCTTTTTTTTTTTAAGTCACCCGTGATAGGCTACGTGATGATTTACGTAGGCTATCACGGCTGACTTTGCAGATCTAGCCGTGATAGGCTACGTTAATCGTCACGTAGCCTATCACGGGGGCATGTTTTGTTTTGTTTTACTTTTTATTTCGTGGCCGGGCGAGGCGAGGTACCTCCTCCCCGGCCTGAATTTCGGCTGGGCGAGGCAGGAAGCCTCCCCCCCGGCCTGAATTTCAGCTGGGCGAGGCGGGAAGCCTCCCCCCCCAGCCTGAACTTCGGGGGGAGAGCAGCGAAGCGCCTCCCCCCCACCGCGAAAAGCTGCGAGACCAGGTAAGTGACTTTCGTGCACCCCTAGTTTCATGTGGAACATTGTTCTGAAAGTGACAGTCAGCCTAGAGTCCATACATAAGAAAACTGCAAAGTTTCAGAAGGATAGGTGTAGCAGTTCATGCGAAAGGTGAGGTGTCCAAATGGGTGTGTGTGAGATTCACTTTCCCACCCCTCCCACCCTTGTTTTTAGGGCAATTTCTATGAAAATGGCACACATCCTAGAGGTGTCCCCAAGTAAGAAACATGTAAAGTTTCAAAAGGATCGGTGCAGGAGCTAGGGAGTTATGATTATTGAAAAGCAGTTTAAGGCTTTTTGTCATAGTGAAGCCTAGTGGCATTGGAAGAATGGCCATCTCACTGTCCTATCCTTGTCCTCCCTCAAAAGCACAGTGATTCCTACGGGAACTAATCTGAAGCAGTTACACTTTCTAGAAGGGTTGGTCAGAGTCAAGTCCAATGTAGCAGAGACAAGTCTGTCTATGCAGGATGGCAAGGTCAGACCAGGCAGTGTCTGTCAGGGCCCTGGACAGATCTATGCTGGTTGAAACTCACAAAGAACTGTTGTCTCAGTGACACACAGAGCTCTTCTGAGGCTTTATAAAGGCTGGCTAATCTGGGCCTAATATTAATCCTACCCCCTCTGAGTAGCTGTCTGTCTCTTCAAGGGCCATCGCTTGATTCTGCAGTCCCTTGCTCCTCTAGCATGAGGGTGGCGAGGACTACATTGGGTGGGGTGCCCACGGAGTCTGGTGAAGCCTGGAAGAGCCCAGGGTAATATACAGTGGCTAACTGGATGATGCCTCCTCCATGGAGGAGGCAGCGCAGGCAGAACAGCCCCGTCCACGCTCGCAAGAGCGCAGAGAGGCTGGAAAGGGGCGTTCTGGGGTGGGCAGAAATGCCTGTACGACACATCCAATGTGTTGTACGGCAGCCTCCTCCCCTGCTCTGCCCTCCCATGGCTAGACAGCCGCAATCAGCTGTCTAGCTGAAAATGTAGGGCAGGAGAATCATAGAAATGTGGAGAGAACAATCCATGCTTCTCCTGCCCTGCATTGGATAGGCAGTCACCTCCGAGTTCGGAGGTGGCCGCCTATCTGAATAGGATTGCGCCCTTAATGTCAGAACTGGGGGGGGCTGTCTAATGTCAATTGGTAAAGCGTTCCAGAGGGTGGGTGCTGCAACACTAAATCCTCTACTACAAGTGCTCCTGAGGCAAACCTCAAGAGCATGTGGCACCCTCAGAAGTGCCCCCTCTGATGATTACAAAGACCAGGCAGGGACATAAGGGGTGAGGCACTAAGGTAACCTGCTCCCAAGTTGTTTAGGGATCTATATGTTAACAACACCGTAAACTTAGCCTGGTAGCTTATTGGCATTCAGAGCAGTTCTTTTAGCAAGGGTATATCTTGCTGTCAGAACTAGGCCCAGTTAGCAACCTCGCTGCTACGTTCTGCACCAGCTGCAGTTTCCGAACCTGTGGTCATTTTATGCCAGTATTTCTCCATCTGTGCTGGCTGCCAGTCTGTTTCCAGGCCCAGTTCAAAGTGCTGGTTTAAACCTTTAAAGCCCTAAACAGCTTGGGTCCAGGTTACCTGAAGGAACATCTTCCACATTTACCTACCTGAACATTAAGATCATTATCTGAGGCCCTCTTCCAGGTGCCTCCACCAAATGAGGCAAAGCTGGTGGCTACAAGAGAGAGGACCTAGTCAGAGGTGGTGCCCCATTTGTGGAACACTCACCAGAAAGGCTCATCTGATGCCTACGTTATGGCCGTTCAGGTGCAGATTTTTTATTTTCCCAGACATTTTAAGAACTGTTTTAATGCTTTTAGTATTCTGTTATGATGGTCTTAATTTGGTTATATGTGCTGAAATAGTGTTATCCTTTGCTGTTTGTTTTATGTTGGACTGTTTTCTATTTTTTGTTTAATATTTGTTTTTATGTTTTTAATGTATTGTACACCACCCAGAGAACTGTGTTTATTAGTCTGTTTAAACATACAGTAAATAAATAAATGGGTGTGCACAATTCATACCTTTCTAGTGATGTCATGAGATTCTCCAACATGATTTGTCCTTCATTTTCAAAGGGTTTGGTTATGGTCTACTGGTAACATGCCAGACTGGGAACACAAGGAAGCTGCTTTGCACAGGTACCCATAATTGCCAGTTCGTGGAAATATTCATAATTTCTTAGTTGTACCGCTTCCTCCTACCCATTGTTCTGGTGGAACAGAGGTCAAGTCATGACAGGATAGATGTTTAAGAGCCAAGTAAAAGATTATGAAAAACTGGAGAACTGCTGGACTCCAGTAGCTGTATATGGTTCCTCACCCCTGTAGCAATGGCACTGTTGGTGGCAAAATAAGACTGTAGACTGTTCACCCTGCACTTCAGGAATAGTGTACATGGGGTTGCCATTAGAGATGTGGACATTAGATGTGGACATTAGTGTACATGGGGTTGCCATCAGAGATGTGAAGGGTGGGGTTGTCCAGGTGGTTTCCCCCCTTCATCTTTTCCCTCCAATGCTTGACATGTAACAATGGGAATTTTGGGGGAGGAGGAATTGAAAAAGGCCTCTTGCAAAGTATTTTCCCTTTGCAAACTTCTTAGATTTCAAAGATAGTAACGTTAGCGGTGATAGCATTGCACCTGCATTTTACTATGTTTCTAAATAACACTCCTAGGATTTGGTGTTAGAACAGCACTTTCAAATGCTGCAGAATACATAACAGCTTCAAGTATTTGGTTAAATCAGGAAGTGCTACCATACTGTCTTGCAACATGGTGCTAATGCCATTATACCATGCAGCTCCTAATTCCTTGTTTCTCACTTGGCTCAAATTCTTCCACCTCTGCTTCATGAAATAAATGGATTGTCTGAAAATACCCACTTAAGACATAAAAGAGCACATGAAATTGTTGAGAAACTTCTTACTCATGCAAATGTTATATTTTCTGAAGTCCATGAAGCTCAAAGTGAATGATCAGTCAAGTTGTGGATCTTTCACATGCTGATTCCAATTAGAGAAATAAACTTTTTAAAGGATATATCATTTACTGTGATAAGAGTAGGATATAAACAAACAAACAAACACTACGATCCTATATATACTCACTTGGGAGAAAGTGTCACTGAACTCAGCAGGACTTCAAAGTAAAGCTGCATAGGGTAGACAGTTACTATGGTGATTGTGGCATCACTCTATACATGTTTACTCAGAAGCAAGTGTCACTGAGTTCAGTGGGGCTTACTCCCAGGTAAGTGCATTGGGCTGCATCCTTATCTGTATAACATACTGTTGAAGAGTTCAGTGTTATACTGTTTACCCAAATGTTCAACTGTTTTCTGAAACCTTCCCCTAAAAATGTATGTTTCTTTGCTTTCCACTTAAGAATTTTAGATCTATATACTGGCAATAATTGAAAGAGCTCACTTTTTTCTTTGGACCACAGGTCCCAATTAGGGATGTACGAAAGTCACTTACCTTTTCGCGGAATTTTTTGCGGTGGGGGGGGAGGTGCTCCGTCCCTCCCCCCGGAATCCTTGACAGGGGGGGAGGCGATCTGGTCCTCCCCCCTGGAATCCTGCCTGGCCGGCTCCACAGCAGCTCCACGGAGCAGCCAGCCAGGGCTGTCCACAGATGGATTTCTGTCCGTGGCCGGGCTGCTGCGGACGCAAATCGCGGCTGCCGGAGCGGCCGCCATTTGCGTCCAGCCAGGCTGCCGTGATAGGCTACGTAAGTATTTACGGCTAACCCTAAAAATAAAAAAACACACACCAGCGTACGCAAATGGCGGCGGCTACGGTGGCCGCCATTTGCGTTCCCTATTTTTCGCCGTTCTAGCCTACGTAAATATTTACGTAGGCTAGAACAGCGGGGGGGGGGGGAAGGAATGCAAATAGCGCCCACTACGCTATTTGCGTTCCCCTTTTTTTTGCCCTAATAGCCTATGTAAATATTTACGTAGGCTAGAATGGCGAAAAATAGGGAACGCAAATGGTGGCCGCTGTAGCCGCTGCCATTTGCGTATGCTGGGTTTGGTTTTTTTTAGGGTTAGCCGTGATAGGCTACGTAAATACTTATGTAGGCTATCACAGCTGCAAGGACGCCAATGGCGGCCGCGGCAGCCCAGCCGCAGCCAGCCAGGAGACCAGCCACCAGAGCCGCCACATCCGCCCCAGGTAAGTTTTGTCCCAGGGGGATTCCGGGTTGGGGGGAGGCCATTCCGCCACGGAATCCGTGGCGGAATTCTCTGCTATCCCTAGTCCCAATGCCATATCAGAAGCTGTTTTTAAATTCCCTCAGTTTGAAAAGAGGGTTGCCATGACGCAAGGGGTGGGGGGCTGCTATTCAAGAAACACAAGTCCAAAATTTCCTCAGGTATATGGAATCAGTTGCCTGGTTTGGGGGGGGGGGTGACCCAGAATTTAGCCATTTGCCCTCCTTCCTGCAACCCACCACATGCCCCCTGAATCTGCTCCGGAGGATCCTCCAACCCTCCAGAGCTCGTGGGGGGGGGGGCTGGAGGGAGAATTGCTGAAAATTGCCCCCCCCCCCATTCTGCAGGCAGATTTAAAACATAAAAGGCCAGGTCTGACTCAGTTCTGTCTCTTGCCTTGAAGCTTTTATGTTTTCAGAAATGGGGGTCACCGATTGCTTCATTGTCCCAGAACATTAGCTGTAATCTGATACCTGCAACACCTACCAGTGACTAATTCCTTCAGTCTGCAATCTTCATTTTGAGACTGAGTCTAAGCTGCAGAACTCATAGCCACATCTGGCCCAATATTTGTACTCCCCCACCCTGCTTTTTGTACCATCTAGCCCAGGGATCTCCAACACAGTGCCACAGGTGCCATGGCACCCGCAGGGACCTCCAGTGGCACCCATGAAGTTTTCCACTCCCTACCCGCTTCAAAAATAAATAAATAAATAAATAAATATTGGGAAAATGTTGGGGATCTTTTCTCTCTCCAGCCTCTTTCTCTTCCTACCCCTTTGCCCTGCTATTTCCCCCTCCCTTCTAGCTTCACTATATGTCTCCCCCCACCACCCTTCTTTAGCTCATTTTTGACTAGCCAGGCCCCCATGGCAGCCATTATGTGACTAGCTACATCTTCTCTGGGAGCCATTTTGTAGTGGTGCCCACAGCAGTTCCTCAAATTATGTGCCCACATGTCCAAAAAGGTTAGGGATTCCTGATCTAGCCTGATGAAGGGTTCTGGAGAACTCAAAAGCTTGCATGCTTTTGGGGGGATTTTGATTGGCTCTAATAAAGCTATTGCCCCAAGGTAAACAGGTCTGTGTCCACAAGCTCACAATCTATAAAACATAAAAGAACAGTGAAGGGGGGAAGAAAAACATTGTGGTTAAAGAGTGAAGTTAAAAGAAACATAGAAAAGGTTAGAATAAAGGGAAGTAGTATGCAATAGCAAATACAAAGATAAAAATAAAACTTACTAAACAACCAAGAAGGAAATACAAGAGAAGAAAATGTGGTAATGTATTTATCAAATGTATTTATCATTCTTTTCAATAGGAGGAGTTACTAGGTAGAGATCTGCAAGTTACACATACAGTACTTCAAATACTTTGAATTTCTTAACTTTAATCTTTTTATTAGTAAAATTTATAAAATAAATACATTGAGGAAACTGAGCTAGAAGCCATTTAGGGTTAAACCATGATGGAAGAGATCCATGATGGAATTTTCTGGTGTTTCGGAGGGGTGTCTGTGTTATTTTTAAAAGGCCTCAAAATTTATCAGAGCGGTAGTCTTGGGGCAGGAAATGTTAACCCACCCCCCATTTTAGAATAATAAAAAAAAGAATCTCCCCAGTCACATGCGGTTTGGTCCTCATTTACACTATCTTAGTTTGACCCCTCTCAGACTATTTTTGGATTACCCCACGGTATGTGCATGCACATTGCAGAAGAGAAATAATATCTTTGCTTCATGGAAGATTTTCTATACTTCTTACCACTGAGAAAAATCACACAAGCAGAGAGGGAGTTATCTTTTTTTTTTTAATGGTGAAGTGTTCAACTTTCATGGGATTCTAAAAAAAAAAGCTAAATTATATAAAGAAACTGTGGGAAAACTGGATGCCTTAGGCAATTGATAATGGTTTACAGAACCTTTCACGTTCCAATCATCAGTTGAAATCGGACTTAGGTCAGGAGGGACTGAAAATAATTACTGTCCTATGGCAGCTGTGAGCTAGGATGTAATGAATTGGTGACTTCGGTAGTTGTGCTTCACAATACAAAGATAATTCCAAACCAAGCCATGGTTGTAATTGGTACTAATTGTTGTCCAGTTATTATTTCAAACAGGGAGAGCTTATACTTATGTGGTATAGACAACATAGAAATGTCATTCTGGATCAAATCTCCCATTTAACCCCAATACCATCTCAGAAATTGAACAGCTCACAATGTCGTAGAAGAACCTCACAATAAAACAAACAGAGATAGATTATCAGCCTCCAAGGAAGACCTAAAATCTTTTAGATGGGTACCAAGTTAAAATGTTTGCTCTTTTTATGGCTTTACCAATAAAACAATGATCAGTTGGGAAAGCTTTGCTGTCCTTTCCAAAACATTGGTTGAGCTAAAATTAATAAATCATGGTGTGCTGGTGTAATTTTTGTGGCGGTGATGATGGTGGTGGTGGTGATTTAATGGATTTCAGGACAGATTATCTTCCCAAGGCAGTGTACAATAGACAATAAAATAGCATAATAAAAGTGAAATATTAAATTATAGTAAAGATCACACAGAAAAACCACAATGAAAGCATGTAAATCATAGACCAAAATAACAGATAAAAATAACAGCAGCAAGTAAAAACATTAAAATAGCAACCGTGGATAAAACAGTTACAGCGCTAAAATCATCTAAAATCTGACTGGAATAAAAATAGAGTCCACCTAAAGGCCAAAAAGAGGGGGCCAAAGAGGACATTCCAGATATTTGGGGTCATCACAGAAAAGGCCCTGTCTCTAATAGTTTCCAGCCTAAGAGCCCTTGCTGATGTACCAGACAGAAGAGTCTCAGATGCCAATTTTAAAGCTCAGGCAGGTACATATGGGTTAAATCCAATGTCCTCTCCACCAAGCAGTCCTCTGTGCCACCTGAAAATATGCTCCAGAGAGTTTCCCAGTCCTCCGCAGCAGATTTTGAGGGAGTGGGGCGGTGGAGCTGGCCACTCCTGGTTCTGCTGACAGAACTGCTTCCATCAGCAGAACGACAGAATTGGATATAAGCCCAAGAGTGCAGGTGGTCCTTCAGATAGCTAGGTCCCATTCTTAGAGCTTTAAGAGTTAATATCAGCACCTTAAATTGGGCTCCTACAAGCATTCCACTGCCTGCATTCTGTACCAGTTGAAGTTTCTGAGCTGTCTTTAATGGCAGTCCCACATGGAGAACATTACAGTAATCCAGCCTGTTTGTAACCAACACATGTGAAGAAAGATCTGCCTTTGCTAGATAAGGCTGCAGTTGATGAACCAGCCAAAGATGGTGAACATATTGTTCCTCTCCGATGCATTCAAAAATAGGTCTGCACAACTTTTAATCCTCCAAGCAAAAATCAAAACAGTAGCTAAGTAAAACAGCCTACCAGGGGCTCAATAAATCATTTTTGCTGCTTTCATGCAATCGCGTGTAATAGGCAATGGCTGTCAGGCTGAGGCTGTATTGCTAGGTCACAATTTGTGCAGGCCTGGCTTGGGCAATTCTGTGTGGCAAAAAGTTCCCTGGTCATAATATAAGTATACATCTTTAGACTATGGTTCTTATGGCTAGTAATGGAAGTGAATGGATAACTATTAATGTGCTGATCTTGATGATGTCCTAAAGGAGTGGTGAAGAATGTCAAATCTTCAAGACTGTTAACTGCAATCATTTTAAAAAGTCAGCACTAAAGTGCAGTCCTTTTTGTTGTTAAGCATATCACATATTTCAGCACTTTCCACCCAAAGGAGCTTGTTGCTATTTACTAGGAATGTGCATTGGATTTGGACAAAGTCCAAAGCCTGAGCAGAAGCAAGTCGCTGTTGCTTCCCAAGCTGAGATGGGCTTCCCTCCAAAGCCAACAGAACCAAAGTTGCCCCGGGACAAGGCTTTGTTAGGGACTTGTGTTTCAGAGATGTCAAATCTTCAAGACTTTATGTCTCCAAATAACATCATTTGCTTTCATTTCTCTAAGTGTTGCTGGGGCAGGGGCAGCGGCTGAGTGACTGACAGGTCCACCTTCTAATCCTGTCATATTCTCTGGCCTTGATCCCCCACCCTGGCTCAGAGAATTACTCCGTGAAGGAGAAGTGGAGGGAAGTCGGTTCTCTGGGAACTGACCTCCAAGTGCAGGCTCCGAGGTTGGTTCCCAGAAAACCAGATGTGCTATGGCTGTCTAGCCACTGTCTAGCAGCCATAGGATGGCTCCCTTAAACATCTTCTTAAAACTTATCTTTTCACACAGGCTTTTCCTGAAGTGTGGCCCAACCAACTATGGTTTGGATCACATAGTAGAGTGTGCAGTTTTACTGACTAGCTTTGTATTGTGCCGTTTTATTATTGTATTTCTTGCTGTTTTAATGACATTGTATTTTATGTTTACTGCTTTGATACCTCTGTGGAAGGTGGTATATACATTTGAGTAATAATAAGTAATAAATAATAATAAATCACATTGGCCATTGGCCAGTCCCAGTTAGCAGGGACTACCCTATTTTGGTGTAACTGAAGTTTACACCAGAAACTGAAGTTTCCTCTGAACCGTTTTCAAAGGCAGCTCCATGTATAAGGCCAAAGAGGACATTCCAGATATTCGGGGTCATCACAGAAAAGGCCCTGTTTCTAATAGTCTCCAGCCTAAGAGCCCTTGCTGATGTACCAGACAGAAGAGTCTCAGATGCCGATCTTAACCTCCAAACAGGAGGTTATCAGAGCATGAATAACTGTTGCAAGGCTATCTGTCCAGGTAGGGTCATAGATGGTATATCACCCTAAGCTGATAAAAGGCGCTGCAAGCCACGGAGGTCTCCTGTGTCTCTAGCGACAATGCTGGATCTAAGAGCACCCCCAAACTATGAGTCTTTTCCTTTAGGGGGAGTGCAACCTCCTCCAGAACAGGTTGAATGCCACTTATCTGGACAGATGGACAACCCAGAACTATCTCCGGCTTCATGATTGCTTATCTACTATGCAGACAGAAGGGGGACAACATGTCCCAAACAAGTGTCATCTAGCTAGTAGTAATCACCTGCCCTAAAACACCAGATTCAGATCCCCTCGTCACTGTGTAGATATGCCTTATCTCTCTACATTCCTCAGCACAGCAGAAACAAATATGATATTGCCTATGGCAAAACAGCAGGGAATCATCCCTGTATTTATAGGGAACCCACTCCGTAACTGATCTTTGATTAAGTATTTGCCTGGGTGGTGCTAGAGGGTCAGGAAAATGCTGGCATCTGGAGAGGGCCAAAGGAAAGATTTGTCTAACTTGTAATATCCTTTTGGTGGGCAGTTAGTGAGCATATAATCCCTCAATAAATGTTTATTTGTCTTTTAGCACATATGTTTATGTGTAAATTTACTACTAGAGTAAGAAATACATGTATATGGTTGTTCCTCATGCTGAATGCTAATGTTACAATCTCCTATGTAAAAAATATAAAAGTGGCAAAGATGAAAATTGCTAATACTGCTCAGCTGAATAAACCAAACACAAGAGCCAATTTCTGCACATTAAACAATGAGGTGAACTAACATCTACCACTACCACTGTTTATGAGAAAATAACTTTCAGCTTTATATATATATAAAGTTATGTTTTGTGCAAACCAGAGTTACAGGTTTCTGAGCTAGCTGTCTTACATGTTCTAGAACCTGGGAGTTATGCCGGGGCCACATGGTGAGATATATGTTTAATAAATAATATTATGATTACAGTGAAGCATCTTAAATCTACATGTTAAATAAATTTAGCACATTTTAAACATGTGTAGCAAGCAGAAAAATCTGTTCACAAAATTAATAATACAAAATTAATAGATTTTAAGTTGATATGTCTATTATATAGCCTAAATGGTAATGATTCCTGATGTAACCCATTATTTAATATTGTAACAGACAGTGAGAAGCATCTTGTGTATATTCCCCCCCCCCCATTTTTTCTTTCCTTTTGTTTCTGTTTTTTGTCATTATGGGTGCTTGTTGTATGTAATGTGTACCATTGAAATAAATAAACTTTAAAAAAAATTAAGAAAAAGAAAAATCTCTTCACAGGTTTCTGCGATCCAAAACTTTGCTTAAGGGAGAGCATTTCATGAAACCCCAACTGGAGAATAGTGGATTCTGTAATTGTAGGCCAGTAAGCGAGTCTCTATGGCCTGTGGAGGCTGGTGGCTCTGATTTTGGTGGGGCTATAATTCCATTCCGAGTGTTAGTCAAAACCAGCCAGAACTCTAAAAGAGGTATCCAGCATGCTGAACCATATCCCCAAAATGGGTTCAGCACCTTGGATAGCTTCTTTAGGGTTCTGGATGGTTCTGACTAAAACCTAGAATAGATTACAGCCCCACCGAAATTAGAGCCACCAGCCTCCACTGTGCATGGCCTATACGTGACAGCTATGTTCCAGCAAAAGTACAAGATCTAAACTCCAAATCTACCCCTTTTGTGTTATAAGAGAGCTACAAACTCTCCTCTCTTGATAGGCTTTGTATGGAGTCCTTAAATAAAATACCATGTAATTTTAATGCCCCACAGTTGCTGTCTCATGCATAATTGCCCCAAAGAGGGGCAATTATTATTAGTCATTATGACATCCAATATAAACTTTACATTTCATAAACATATACTTTTTACTTTGCTTCAATCTCTTGCACTGACACTGAATGTTGATTATTCATACATCCAACTTGATATATGCTGACTTCTGCTCACAGAACAGGTGTTTCCCTCCCCTTAATCCCCTTGCAGCCACCCCAAACTGCTTTGGAGGATCCTCCAACTTCTGGAGCAGATTTGAGGCACAGATGAGGTTTGTGTGTGTGTGGGGGGGAATTCGATCCATCAGTGGTGTCCATTCTGCTGGTGGAAGGACACCATTGGATACAATCCAAAGCTAGCCATACGGACATGAAATCTGACTTTGTTTGGGGAACTCTTTGGAAAGCAAACAACACAACTATTTTCCATTAATGTGTAGAACACTACCATTTCTTAGTACTGACAATGCAATGAAAATTGTTCACTAGATCAAACAAAACCTCCAAAGACATCGCTTTGCAACTTAAAATTGGTGTAGGATTCTGTGACACATAATTTAATGACGAACTGTACAAAATGCCCTCTGGGGTTATTTACAGCCATAGAAGAAAGTAATATAGTAAAGTTCAATAGCACTAGGATGAGAGAAAAAATGCTCTTCCCGGATGCCTTAGTAACGTTCCACAGCTGTTGCCGTGTGAATGTAAAGATCTTACAATGTGTGCTTCTCTTGGATCATATTCATTCAGGAGCATTCTATGCTTCTCACTTGACTCATCTTTACCACACACCAAATATGGCAAGCAGTAACAAAAACTAGCATATTGCATGGCATTATCTTCATCTAAAGATCTTTAGTAGATCAGAGTGGGATCACCAGGTGGGTCTGAGGATGGGATGTACTGAATCTTCCCAGCCCCATGTAGACCATGACCTTAAACTGCCAATGCAATAAGCCAAGTCATGGAATAATGCATGAAGGTATTCAACCACAGACAAAATATAAGTTATATTAGAAAAAGTGTGCCATAGTCTGAATAATTAGGCATTAACATTATTTTTATGGTATCAGTAGCCTCATCACAGTGGCTTCTTCCCGTTTCCTATATAATGCAACTTCCAGCTGGTTTCTTTCTATCAGCGGCTGCGTTTGCATTGTTTTGCAAACTAAGAAGGAAGAAAACAAGGGCTAGCTTTTTAGATAAACCCCCTGGCATGCATTTTAATTACAAGAGTCTTTAGAGTTAGGAATCTTAGGATTTTACCCCAGCTCCAACTTTCTCTGAAGTGCTGCTCTTCAGTCACCTTTAATGTGCTTCTTATTCAAGGGCATACTTGTCTTTTTGGACAACTGGAAATTTGACAACGGAAGAGCAGAGCTATAAATGTGAGGGTATAATATATCATGGGATCAAGTGTAGAGAACTTGTCCTCTACTCCAATGCCTGTTGGTGGAAGGAATACACATTTCTTTAAAGGGCTGTGACTCAGTTTTATAAAGCAGTTGAAAAAATAAACCTACCCTAAGCAATGAGTGGTGCAGTTCATAAATACCTCTATGTCAGGCAAAAAGTTGAAAGGTTGTTTGTTTAAAGGGTAGCTACTTTCCTGCTCCTTGAGTCAGGTTTATGCACTTGCAAAGTCTCTAAACTGAAAGGCAAATCTGACAATATGCTAATCTGACAATAAAAAGTGACTTCTGAACCTTTATCTGTTGAGGAGCTGACAATGAAGTACAGAGATGGTTCTCTAACCAGACAAAATGACAGAGAAAATATGCTTTCAAACTAGAGCATAAATCGTAGATGGTGCAGATGAACCACAGTAAACGGAACAGCTATGCTACTAATACTATGCACTAACCTCACTTTACCTCTGCTCCTCCATCCTTCCCCTTCACATATGCATGAATGGAAGATGCACCCTGTCAAACTAATAACACAGAGGGTTAGAGGGTGACAATATCTCTTGTACTGAGATCAGAGTTTCCCTCAGATGGGTGGGTGGGGGGAAATATAGTGCAGTGTTAATCTAGCAGCATTCTGTACAGACACAAAAGTTTGCATATTGCACTGGGCGCTTGAAGATCATAAATCTATGCATGAGAAAGATGTAGTGGAAATTTTTGGGGGGATTAGAGTTTATTTTTGTCATCTCTGTGAGACAGCTACTCATTCATCCAGATCACAGCTAAGAAAAAAAGCTGGTCACAGAAATTAGCAGTTTCAGCTCAGCAGCAAAGTCGCCAGCCTGTGAAGGCAGAGAGAAATTGACTAATTAGCAATGCGCACTAAAACTTGACGGTTCTTTATAGAGAGAGAGAGGAGAGAGAGAGAGGCAGAGGAGGGGAGGGGGGGTCGCTTTCTCCCCTTCTTTCTTCCAAAGATGTTTGAAATCGCAGTCATTTACGCTCGACAATTTTTACAATAGCCTTGAGCCATAATTTTGCGAGTCTCTCCAGCATCCATCCCCCTGTATGGTCTCTCTCCACTGGCCATGCACGACCGTTTCTCTCCCCAACCGTGGATTTCCTATTACTCTCGTTACGACTCACTGAGCCCCAGGCCCAAGGATAATGATGTGTTGTTTCTTGGTAGCATAATTTGTCACACGTACATTTTTTCTTCTTCTTCTCTTGCAGAAAGCTCTGCGCGCTCTCTCTCTTTCTCTCTCTCTCCCCTTCTCCCTCTCGTACATTTTCTTGCTGTTGCTAATTCATGGTGATCAAATGATGTACGACAAAATAAATTGTAAAGAGTGACTGCTTGGAGTTGGGAACCAGAAGGTGTTTTTTTTTTTTGAAGGAGCGATCAAACCTTTAAAAAGGAAGGACAATTGATTTTTTTGGGGGGAAGCTTAAGTGAACCTTTACTTTGGCAGCTGGTTGTGGAGCAGGTAAGTTTCTGGCCTTCGGTCTAACCTTCTTGGGTGTATTTTCTTGTGGCTTGTTTATTGTCGTGAAGATGGTGTGTGTGTGTGCGCAATTTCTGTGGGCTTAGAAGTATGTAGCGTGGGGTGGGGGGGCCACTTGTGTTATACACACGTCTTTGGAGAATAAGCTCCAATTGCAAGAAATGGTCAAAGGACGATGAAAGAAGGGGAGGGAGAATGGGAGGTGTGTGTGTGTGCGGGGGGGGAGAAATGACCGGGTCCACTTAAAGGGAGAGGCTCTTGGAGATTTCTTAAACCCTCGTTGCTGGCAGGAAGGGAAAGTGGCCGGGGAAGGCGACCCTCAACAGGACCCCCCCCCCAAGAAAAATCGCGGGGTGCAAGCACTGCCGAAAGGAGGAGAAGCTACAATGGAAGTAGCTGCCTTCAGTGGAATCCCGCAGAGAAGCAGAGGCAGCGGCGGCGTCGCTTGCTGCCGCTGTGGCGAGCTCGGCTCTCCCGGAGGCGGGCTACGGCCAGGGCAGGTCCCTTTGCCCTCAGCACTAGCAGGTGCAACTCCCAGGTTAAGGCTCGGCTTATTGATTCCCCTCCGCCACTGCCCTCGGAGAGAGTCCCGCCGACTTCGGCAGGGGAGCACCGGCGCCGCTTCCTCGCGGCGCAGGGGCACTTTCCCGCCCGCCTCGCTCTTCCTCCTCCTTCCTCCCCGTCGCTCTCATGCCCTCCAAGCTCGCCCACCTCCCCCTTGAACTTCCGAGAGTTGCCTGAGTTAAAGCAGCGCCGCCGCCTTCCGCCCACAGGAAAACCAACCCGCGCAGAATAAACACCAGACCAGAGGCGCTGCCTGGCCTGCCTCTGCCCCCTTGCCCGATGCAATGCAGCAGGCGCAACGAACGAAGGGGTGGCCGGAGCTGGTCGGTGCACACCGCTGCGCTCCCCCCACCGCCGCCGCCACCCGACAACCAGGACCTCCCCCCCCCCCCCACGTACTGCTTCGAGGCGAAGCGTCTCTTGGCTCCGCAGACACAGGGGCTTGCAAAGGCGGGAAAGGCGCAGATTGGGAGAAGGGGAGGGGCATCCGAAGGGGGCAGCTCCGTCAGTTTGGCTCAAGTAGTGGCCTGGCCCTGGACTTTGGCAAGGAGCGGGTGGCTTCTTCTTTGCTCCGGATCACTCGATGGTTTCTCCGAGAGAGTCTGTGCAGCTTGCCAAACAACAAGCCTGAACTCTTTCTCTTCCCTCCCCCGCCCCCCCCTCCGCATGGGAACAGCACCCTTGCAAAGCTAAAGAAAATGAGCAGCCGGTCCCCGCAAGCGGCGCGCGCGCCTCCGTCCCCTGAAAGAAAGTAGTTGCCTGCAATCCCACCCCAATCACCCCGCCGCCACCACCCTTCGGGGGCGGGAAGCCGGCTTTCTGGAGATGAACGACAAAGCCCCACCGCGGGGGGCACCGAGACTTCGAAGCAGCCCAAAGGCTGCCGTGATGGCGAGGAAAGGGGCGGTTGGACAGAACGCCTCAGCCTCGGCTCTCGCAATAAGGATGAACACGCCAGGCCTGTAAAGCTCCGTGTTTGTTATTGTGTGCCCCAACCACTCATTTTTCCTCCCCCCCCCCGCCTTGCCCCTCTTTGCCCAGGTCGGAGGTGGGTTTCCAGTCAGGTGTGTAGAGGCTGCTCGCCATGTCCAGGTCCGGCGACAGGACGTCTACCTTCGACCCCAGCCATAGCGACAACCTGCTTCACGGCCTCAACCTGCTGTGGAGGAAGCAGCTCTTCTGCGACGTGACCCTCACGGCCCAAGGCCAGCAGTTCCATTGCCACAAGGCCGTGTTGGCCTCGTGCTCGCAGTACTTCCGATCGCTCTTCTCCAGCACCGCCGGCGGCGGCGGCGGAGGAGGAGGGGGCGGCGGCGGCGGGGGGAGCGGGCACCACCACCACCCCCTGGGCGTCGGACCGGGCGCTCAGGACGGCCTGCCTCCCAAAGAGCAGCAGCAGCAGGAGGAGCCCGGCACGCCCTCCTCCTCCCCAGAGGATAAGCTGTTGGCCAGCCCCAGGGCCATCAACAACCTGGTGCTGCAAGGCTGCTCGTCGATCGGGCTGCGTCTGGTGCTCGAGTACCTGTACACGGCCAACGTAACCCTGTCCCTGGACACGGTGGAGGAGGTGCTGTCGGTCAGCAAGATCCTGCACATCCCGCAGGTCACCAAGCTGTGTGTGCAGTTCCTCAACGACCAGATCTCGGTGCAGAACTACAAGCAAGTGTGCAAGATCGCCGCCTTGCACGGCCTCGAAGAGACCAAGAAGCTGGCCAACAAGTACCTGGTGGAGGACGTGCTGCTGCTCAACTTCGAGGAGATGCGCGCCCTGCTCGACTCGTTGCCTCCCCCGGTGGAGTCGGAGCTGGCGCTCTTCCAGATGTCCGTGCTGTGGCTGGAGCACGACCGCGAGACCCGGATGCAATACGCTCCGGACCTCATGAAGCGCCTCCGCTTCGCCCTCATCCCGGCCCCGGAGCTCGTCGAGCGGGTCCAGTCAGTGGATTTCATGCGTACCGATCCCGTCTGCCAGAAGCTGCTTCTGGACGCCATGAACTACCACCTGATGCCCTTCAGGCAGCACTGCAGGCAGAGCCTGGCCAGCAGGTAAGAGGAGGGGAGGGGGGGATTCCGCCAGAAACCTAATACTTTGCAGTGGATTAATGCTGCATAGGTCTACATTCAACGTGGGGTTCAAAAGTTGACTTCAGCACTGCAGAGCTACCAACAAACCAGCGGAAGTGCCTGAGAGGGACTTGCAGAACAGAGTTAAGGGGAGGGGTGAACCTCCCATAGGCAGGGTATGAAAATAGAGAAACCTAAAAACTACAGTCGGGGTTGAAAAAATATCCTAGCCACAGACACAGGTATCATGGCTTTAAAAGGAGCCATAGAGAGACATTGTTAATTCAGCCCCTTTAAAAAGGCTGCAGTGGTTTGGGTGGTCACTTTGATTGTACAGTATCAATAAACAGTTACAGAAAGTTTTTAGACAACTGAATCTCTATGGTCTACTTGTCCTCTTGTGGTCTGGCTTCTGATAAGGAACTGTCCAGTATCCTGAATGTAATGCTGTTAGGCAGTAGGGAAAGTTTGTACCTAGCTTCCTCTGACCAGACTTACCAAATTTGAGCAATTCTGCCTCCCTGCTTCCCTTCTGGAAGTGATCCAAGAGGTGTTTCTGCAGCCCAGAATGCCGCTATTAGATGTTTGAAGAAAGCAGGCTCTTCTTTAAAATGGGCTTTTATTTACAGTGTGTGTTTGATTTGGGGATAGGGGGTGGATCTAAAGGAGAAGATGGAAAAGAATAATGTCCTGCCTGAGACCACAAATTTAAAAGCCAAGAAAAACTTAAGTAGCAGGTTCTGGTGTTCTCCACGTCCCATATTGGTAGATGGTGTTGTGAGATGGTGCTTGTCTATTCACAGAACTAGTTTTAGAGGTGCTGGGTACAGCAAGGCAGACTGATGACAAAGGAAAGTAGAATGGCTGGATAATTTAGTAGATGTCTCTTAAAATACAATATGGGAAGAAAATTGGATGGGCAAACAGCCATGGCTTAGTAGCATTAGTTTTAAATCCTATTATGAGCTCCCTGGGCCTTTTCTACAGGGAGATGGTATCTTGCCAGCTTCTCATCTTTCTGCTGTGGAAGCTACCATAAACCATACTTCTTTATTACATAATACTCTGTTCCCATAATACTACAATGCAATGTAACCATTAGATTTAACAACAAGAAGTACAGCTTAAAATAAATTATTAATTATTGTGTCTGATAATATTCCCAGTTCAATGTTTTACAGTTTTACATAAAATAATCCAAATACAGTGTGTGTGTGTGTGTGTGTGTGTGTGTATATATATATTTAGAGCTGTGATGCCTGAATTTACATTTTGTTGTCAAATTACTTTTTATACCTACTAATATTACAGATACTGAGATTATGCAACTATTGTACAAGAAAAGTTGTGATGTCATACTGTGTGTGCCTATGACATCACATGTATTTTACTGTAACTGAGTAACCATAATGTTAAATACAGACAGTGTGAACTTAATGTCAGGTGGACAAAGCACACTACATAAATCTGTAAATTATTGACTTGGGAAATAAATTAAATTACATGGATAGCATCTAATATTATCTATTCAAATATATTTATACCTCTTTTTTAATGCGTTAATATTAGGCAGACATGCTATTTGAAAATCTGTACATTTCTCAGAACTTTTATTTTGTCTTTTTACTGTACAACGTAACAATGAATTATTCCTAATAAGGTATTATCAGGAAACACTGTTATGGGATTCATAGTGTTTTAAATATTATGGTGCTCTGTGCAGAAGACCTTACAAAAAACTCCATATGGAATACATATCTTACATTAGCAGATGATATCTGAAGAGTTTCTCATCCTTCTATGTATCTAAAGAGGTTCTGTAAATACCAAACTGGACATATTATTGCAATAGGAGCTTTATTGAAATAGAAGGTATATTTGGTCCCTATCAGTAACATGTCTGGCAATTCCCTCTGTGGGATAACACACTCATAAGATTTTGGCTTTCCATATACAGACTACTATACCTACTTTAGCCTGAATTTTGCACACTGGGACATGATGGGTCTTGCGTCGTGGTGGATTGCTGAGATACCAGACTGTTTGGTTCAGTGCAGATACCTTACAGCTTCACTGGTCCATATCATTTGAAGGATAGTAGTGGTGTTCTGACCACTGAATGTTTACAGGTGTCAGGGATGCTGATACTTCTGCTGCTGGAAGCTATCTTTTTCCTTTAAGCAAAAAATACAAAGAACAAACATAAAACATGACCTTATTCTGCAATACATTAACGGAACTATATTTTTCACTTTTACATTTATAACATATTCAAATGTGGATGTAGAACTAACATTTCTACATACAGGTTTCATACACACATAACACTGTATGGACATATTCAAAGTATTAAAACCAATTAGCCTCTGTTGTCATATTAAAACTTTACTCCAGATTTCAGAATTGATAACATGCATTAAAGGTTTACCGTTGTTTCTTGATAGTTTGACTATCATTAAAAGTCGCAGAAGTATTCTATGATGCTGTTATTAGGACACATATATGTAAAAAGATTAAGAAGAAACAAAGATCTTCAGAAACAAAGCAATCCTATATATGCCAGATGAAAGGTGTGAGTTTTTTCATCTGTTCCATATGATTTTATTAAAACTGTCATTGTATTATTAAAACTCAGCTTGGGTTCTTATTTAAGAAGAAAACTGGGATATAATTTTTATTAAAAAAATCATCCCCGAAAGTTTAACATTAAATAAAACAAAGAGAATCTTTAAAATATATGGGAACATTAGTTAGAATTTTCGGTATGGGAAAAGCATATTTAAAAGTTATGGAAATAAAGTAAATTGATAGAAATTAATACAGAGAATAATTTTCATGAATCGTTATTGGCTTCCCGGGAGCATTAATGGCATAGGTAAATTAGAACTACATGGAACGTTTCATGAAAAGATGTTGAAAAAGGATACTTATGAATATGGCTGTTTTCAAAAGAGATAGGTTTTCTGGTAGTTTTTTTCTTTTTGAGAGGTAAACAGTTAAGCAGCATAGACATCTGCTTGGTACACTATAATGAAGAAACATAGAATTAACACACCTGCTCTTAAAAGACTGATTAACATCCTGCTGCAGACTCCCATTTACTTTAATGGGGGCTGTATCAGGCCTTTAGCATCATTTGATAACTGTCTTCCTTATTTGCTTAAAATAACACTTTTGTTCCTAATGCACTACTTAAAACTATAGCGCACAGATGCTTTCGGATTTGCCCTATTTGCAGACTTTGAACTCTCACTAAAGATTAAGGGTAAATAGCCAAAAGCTTGAATTATGATTCTGAAGTTACTGTGTGAAAATAGTAATTTTATGTATGTTCTGTATCATAGGCCTAAAGTATGCTAATACTCTTATCACCAATGCAAAACTAGGGCACATATCTGGAACTGTAATTCATTTTTATGATGGTCTGTCTCAAAATGAAATCTTTCATTTGATGCACAAACCATCATCAAAATATCGTACGTTTCAAATACACTACCAAGATCAGGGGAGTGTATTTGAATCCCAGGGGAACCTCAGGCCTGGGGGCCAAATCCATACTGAGGATTTAAAGTTTCCATTCGTAATTTGTAACAAACAGGA
Organism: Heloderma suspectum; assembly: GCF_057233095.1. Taxonomy (NCBI): domain Eukaryota; kingdom Metazoa; phylum Chordata; class Lepidosauria; order Squamata; family Helodermatidae; genus Heloderma; species Heloderma suspectum. The sequence continues at coordinate 72,620,893 of NC_139461.1, forward strand.
GTTTCCTGTTTTGTCAGAATATGGGAAATAGTGGTTTATGGAAACCATAGTTAGTTAAACCAGGATAGCAAACCATGCTTTGGTTCAATATCTTGTTTTTGTTAGTTAAATATGATTTCTACAAAAAAAAGTTTCTTGTATTCAGATGAAATGGGAAATAGCAGTTTATTAAAAACTGTGAATGGAAACTTTCAATCCTTTCCCTTCATGCACAAAGGAGGAGGAAGGGAAGAAGAGGGAGTGTGTGAGTTTGAGGTTCACCGCTTGTGCATGTAACAACAAAACATAGTTGTTTGTTACTTCTGAATCAGGTCTATATGCAAGTTGTTTCAGTTGCTGAATCGAGAGGTAAATGCTAAGCTCCATATGGAGACCATAATGTTCATATGGTTTGCTAGAGGGTAATAATAAAACATCAACTCCAGCTTTTCCCTTTATTTGACTAGCAACCAGAGACCTGGTGGGAGAAGCACATCCTTTCATTATGAGTTACAGTTTCCTGGTGACTGATTTTAAAGAAATATCATTTCCTTTCAATTACTTTTTACTCCCTGCTCTCCAGAGGGGTATAAGGCAATTAAGAAGAGCCAGGAACTAAGAGAATCAGAGTGATGGGGAGAGTTCTCTTTATTCCTTCACTTCCCCCATAAACTGAGATTCTGGCTTGGATACAGTGGCGTTGTTCTTCCTGTGAAATGGAATCCACTGGTGGAATAGGTTTCTCCTCCCCCTGCAGTTCCCCACACCCATCCCAAATCTGCTCTGAGTGGTTGGAGGACCCTCCAGAGCAGATCTGGGGGAAGTAGGGCTAATAGCAGGGAGGTGAGGACAGGGAAATCTGATGGTGCGAGCGGAGGTCCGCTCACGTGGCATTAGATTTAAGCCAAAATGAAGTACCCCTCTCCAAGGTAAGTGGTGTTCCATTCCCCTGCCAGCAAATGAGAGAACTTGTTGAACCAAGATTTTCTACTAATTTTGGTTTACCAAGAAAGCCATAGCACACAAGAACAATACAGAGTTCTTCCTCGCACCTGTTTTGCATCTTACTACCTTTTGGCTCTTTCCTTCTCTTATACAATAATATTAACAGTGATTGAGCAAGGGAAATCAAATGGGGCTGATGAAGATAATGGTTTACATGTGTTTCCAGAACATTATAATGTTTTGCCTATGTTCTATACCTATCCCTTCCTGACGACTTCCACCACTAAGTGGAACAAGTTTGGCTGAAAGTGTCCAGTATACAATGGACTTCACCACAGTGCTTTTTGGATGATAGATTTTTGCCACTTGTCAAAATCATGGTGGCTGTGGAGTCAATTGTGTGAAGAGACTGTCATATGACAGATAAAGCATGCTATTAGTGTGTAGTTCTATCAGGTTTTGCCGCTTTGCTGTCCAAGGGTCAGACTGGGTTTACCTTTGGTAGCTGTGAGATGTAGGTATAGTTGAAGTCCCAGTTACATCTGTGCTCTTTGCAGCTGCCATCACCGAATAGTATCTAAGGAAGCGGAGGGCCAGGCTTTGGTGCTGCAGATGCCAGTAGTGATCTGCACAAGCCAAGTTCATATATTCACTTGCTATTAGAGACAGGCTAGTGCCAAAATATTAGGACTTGGGGGTGGGATTTATTATTATAAATAATGTGTGGACTACAAAAAAAATATAATTCACAAAAGGTGAACAAGAGGGATATGGGAGGATTTCCCCCTCCTTTTAAATTCCATCTCCCCTTCCCATCCCCACTTCCTTGCCCAGTTCCAGCTAAGGAGATCCACACATAGAAACAGCCTTCCATGTGTAAAACACTTGCTGGATCAGGAACAATGGCTATAACTTATATGCTCATCTGAGTGTGGATTCTGCATATCTACACTGAATTGTTTTCAGTCCCCAATAGGGTTGTATATTTGTGCATGTATTTGTTACATTATTTATTACAAATACAGTATATCCCATCTTTCCTGCAAGGACCAAAGTGGTATACGTTGTTCCCCCTCCCCATTTTATCCTTAAAACAACCGTGTGAGGTAGATTAGGCTGAGAGAAGGTGACTGACCTAAGGTCACCCAGTGAGCTTTATGACTGAGTGGGGATCTGAACCTGGCTCTCCCCAGTCTTAGTCTGACACTCTAGCCACTGAGAGCTACCATGCTGCCTCTCAGTGCACATCTAAGCATGCATTCCATTGAAAGTAATGCAGTACAGATTGTCAGCATATGCACTTGGATATGTATTTAGATGATTTACTCCTTGTTCCTGACCTAGCAAATGGTAAGAACCCTGCTTCTGCACATAGATCTCCTTAACTGGACTGGGAGCCTGGTTCAATGGACCCAGTTCTGGACACAGCAGCATTTTACCTTCTGCTCCAACCAGGAAGTACCTGCTTGAGAAGAGAGGTCCCTGCTTCCGACAGAGTGCTCCTAACGCTACTACTCAGAAGGCATTGTGCAGCTTTCCCTCCTTATGAGTGGAAGACATTGTTGTCTGGACTCCCTATAAAATTCCATGAATGAGGCAGAGCTATGGCATGACGGAAGCTTTGTATGGAAACACCCCTGGTCTCCTATGGCAATGGGATGAGGGTCGAAGGCATGTGTTCTTGAAAGCCAGTTATCCCCTGCCTCACCCCACCGCCCTGGTCCTTTAAGGTATGAGGGGCCATTCCCCTTTCCAGTTTAAAGGATCCTATAAGGAGGGACTTGGTCTTGGAGGAAATACACCTGAGGATGTGTGTCATGCAAGAATAATTTTCTTGCCCTGTAAATCATTGGTTGAAGGGGGGGGGGGGGGACAGCAAATCACTCCAGTCTAACTGGCAGCCCATCCAGCAAAAGGTCACTCCAGGCTGCCAATGTTCACTGGCCACATAGAGGTAGCAGGCATGTTTAGACCTTGGTCCCGATGGGCTTTGAGGTTGTCGGGGTGGGTTTTTTTCTTTTAAAACAGGATTTTTCTGTATAACTTGAGGGTTCTTCTGAGCTGTAAGGGCCCACTCCGGTATTCTCCCACCCCACTTTAGCCACCCTGATTATCATTCGCAACATACCACTTTTCTAATGTATAGAATGATAATATATACATAATTTTTAGTAGTCTTACATTTGTTGAACAGTAGCCTTCCATGCCACATTGCAAACCAGCTTTGAAATGGAGAGGAGTTTCAAAAGCAGTTTGTGTTATGGCATGGGGGTCTGCTGTTTAAATGGGGGGGAAGTAAAAAACAAACAAACTCATTGAGCACATGCAAGTCTGTCAGCATACCTGAGGTAGCTCTTTAGATCACAGCTAGTATCTCTTATTACTGAATCTATAACACTGTATCAAACACAGAGCACTCTGACAAACACACCACTTTTAAGGCTGCTGTTCTATATAAAGAAGGAACCATGAGACTACACTTGCCTTTTGAGGACAAGTATTATGAATATCACATGGACATCACCAGATCGTCAATATCGAAATCAGATTGATTATGTACTTTGCAGCCAAAGATGGAGAAGCTCTATACAGTCAGTAAAAACAAGACCTGGAGCTGACTGTGGCTCAGAGCTTCTTGTTGCAAAATTTCGGCTGAAATTGAGAAATGCAGGGAAAACCACTAAACTATTCACGTATGACCTAAATCATATCCTTTATGCATATACAGTGGAGGTGAGGAACAGATTTCAGGGATTAGACCTGATAGACAGAGTGCCTGAGGAACTATGGACGGAGGTCCGTAACATTGTTCAGGAGGCAGCAACTCAATCCATCCCAAAGAAAAAGAAATGCAAGAAAGCCAAGTGGCTGTCTGATGAGGCTTTACAAGTAGCTGAGGAAAGAAGGGAAGCGAAAAGCAAGGGAGAAAGGGGAAGATATATCCAACTGAATGCAGAGTTCTAGAGAATAGCAAGGAGAGACAAGAAGGCCTTTTAAATGAACAATGCAAAGAAATCGAGGAAAACAATAGAATGGGAAAGACTAGAGATCTTTTCAAGAAAATCGGAGATATCATGGGAACGTTTTGTGCAAAGATGGGCATGATAAAGGACAAAGAAGGCAGGGACTTAACAGAAGCAGATGAGATGAAGAAGAGGTGGCAAGAATACACAGAAGAACTATACAGGAAAGATCTGAATGTCTCTGATAGCCATGATAGTGCGGTCACTGAACTTGAGCTGGACATCCTCGAGAGTGAAGTCAAGTGGGCCTTAGGAAGCATTACTAAGAACAAAGCTAGCGGAGATGACAGTATTCCAGCTGAGCTATTTAAGCTCCTAAAAGATGATGCTGTTAAAGTGCTGCACTCAATATGCCAACAAATTTGGAACACTCAACAGTGGCCACAAGACTGGAAAAGGTCAGTTTACATTCCAGTTCCAAAGAAGGGCAACGCCAAAGAGTGTTCAAACTACCGTACAATTGCGCTCATTTCCCATGCCAGCAAGGTGATGCTCAAAATCCTACAAACTAGGTTTCAGCAGTATGCGAACCGAGAACTACCAGAAGTACAAGCTGGGTTTCGAAGAGGCAGAGGAACTAGAGATCAAATCGCCAACATTCGCTGGATCATGGAGAAAGCAAGAGAATTCCAGAAAAACGTCTATTTCTGCTTCATTGACTATGCTAAAGCCTTTGATTGTGTGGATCACAACAAACTGTGGCAAATTCTTAAAGAGATGGGAGTAACAGACCACCTTACCTGTCTCCTGAGAAACCTGTACGAGGGTCAAGAAGCAACAGTAAGAACCAGACATGAAACAACCGATTGGTTCAAAATTGGGAAAGGAGTACGACAAGGCTGCATATTGTCACCCTGCTTATTTAACTTATATGCAGAGTACATCATGAGAAACGCCGGGTTGGATGAATCACAGGTCAGAATTAAGGTTGCTGGGAGAATGATCAACTACCTCAGATACGCAGATGATACTACCCTAATGGCAGAAAGCGAAGAGGATCTAAAAAGCCTCTTGTTGAGGGTGAAAGTGGAGAGTGCAAAAGCTGGTTTGAAACTCAACATTAAAAAAACGAAGATCATGGCATCTGGCCCCATCACTTCCTGGCATATAGAGGGGGAAGAAATGGAAGCAGTGTCAGATTTTATTTTCTTGGGCTCCAAGATCACCGCAGACGGTGACTGTAGCCATGAAATTAAAAGACGCTTGTTCCTTGGGAGGAAAGCTATGGCAAACCTAGACACAGGGATGTATGAAAGGTACTTACCTTTCCGCGGATTATGCTGATGCTGGGGGGCCGTCCCTCCCCCCGAAATCCTGGCCAGGGGGGGAGGCACTCCGTCCCTCCCCCCCGGAATCCTGGCCGGCCGGCTCTGCTCCGGGATTCTGCGGAGCCGCCGGCCAGCTCCACCAGCAGCTGGACATCCGGCCGCTGGCTAGCAGGGACGCAAATGGCGGCAGCTGTAGCCGCCGCCGTTTGCGTCCCTGCAGTGAGCCGTGATAGGCTACGTAAATGTTTACGTAGCCTATGACGGCTGATTAAATAAAAAAACACGCGTACGCAAATGGCGGTGGCCATGGCCGCCGCCATTTGCGTTCCTTATTTTGGTACGTCTTAGTCTACGTAAACATTTCCTGGTAAAAAAACCCAAAAAACAAAAAAACGTGATAGGCTACGTAAATGTTTACGCAGCCTATCACGGCTGATTAAAAAAAAAACCGCGCGTACGCAAATGGCGGTGGCCATGGCTGCCGCCATTTGCGTTCCTTATTTTGGTACTTCTTAGTCAACGTAAACATTTACGTAGACTAAGACGGCGAAAATAAGGGGAATGCAAATAGCGTAGCATTGTGATCTCATCCCTATAGCTAAGAGGTATCTCACAGGATCATCCACTGACCTGAATGATACTCCTATTTTACTCGTATTTTATGTTCTCTTTGCGAACTCTGCAGGGTTTACACATCTCAAATTATGAATCTTGTTGTCTCTGCCTATTAGATGAAGAACACAGGCTTCCAGAGGAGCTCAGGGTGACAAAGTGTGTTGAGCCATTCAATTTTATGCTGTCAAAAATCTGTGAAATAGCTTAGGCTGAAATAGAGAGAGACTGATCCAAGACCAACTAGAGAACTTAATGGCTGGGCAGGGTTTGAACCTAGGTCCAAGTTCAGTATTTCATCTACTTACACCACACTGGATGAATTTACTTTTAATCGCATGGAAAATACTGATTTGCCCAGTAACTATCAGCAATTACTGGGCCCTTGGCTTTCAAGTATCAGAGTTGTTTAGTGTCCTTTTGTGTGTGGAAATATACTATTTAAGTATTCCCTTCTAGGTACTGTACACTACAGGCTCTACTTAGCTGCAATTCAACATATTTTAGTAGTTGTATCAACCAGTTTGTTTATGCAGTTTTGTTTAGAAAATATTGGATGCACAAATGTTGTTGTTGTTGTTGTTCAGTCATGTCCAACTCTTCATGACCCCATGGACCATAGCACGCCAGGCCTTCCTGTCCTCCGCTCTCTCCCGAAGTGTGCTCAAGTCCATATTCATTGCATCCGTGATGCTACCTAGCCATCTCATCCTCTGCCATCCTCTTCTCCTTTTGCCTTCAATCTTTCCCAGCATCGGAGTCTTTTCCAGGGAGTTTTCTCTTCGCATTAGGTGGCCAAAATAGTTGAGCTTCAGCTTCAGTATATGTCCTTCCAATGAGCACTCAGGGTTGATTTCCTTTAGGATGGACTGATTTGACCTCCTTGCAGTCCAAGGGACTCATAAAAGTCTTCTCCAGCACCACAGTTCGAAAGCATCGATTCTTCAGCGCTCAGCCTTCTTTATAGTCCAGCTCACAGCCATACGTTGCTACTGGGAAAACCATAGCTTTGATTATATGGACCTTTGTGGGCAAGGTGATGTCTCTGCTTCTTACTATGCTGTCTAGGTTTGCCATAACTTTCCTCCCAAGGAGCAAGCATCTTTTAATTTCATGGCTACAGTCACCGTCTGCGGTGATCTTGGAGCCCAAGAAAAAATCTGTCACTGCTTCCATTTCTTCCCCTTCTGTACGCCAGGAAGTGATGGGGCCAGATGCCATGATTTTAGTTTTTTTAATGTTGAGTTTCAAACCAGCTTGTGCACTCTTCACTTTCACCCTCAACAAGAGGTTCTTTAGCTCCTGTTCACTTTCTGCCATTAAGGTGGTATCGTCTTCGTATCTGAGGTTGTTGATAATTCTCCCGGCAATCTTAATTCCGACCTGTGATTCATCCAACCTGGCGTTTCTCATGATGTACTCCACATATAAATTAAATAAGCAGGGTGACAATATACAGCCTTGTCGTACTCCTTTCTCAATTTTGAACCAATCGATTGTTCCATGTCCGGTTCTTACTGTTGCTTCTTGACCCTCGTACAGGTTTCTCAGGAGACAGGCAAGGTGGTCTGGTACTCCCATCTCTTTAAGAATTTGCCAGAGTTTGTTGTGATCCACACAATCAAAGGCTTTAGTGTAGTCAATGAAGCAGAAATAGATGTTTTTCTGGAATTCTCTTACTTTCTCCATGATCCAGAGAATGTTGGCGATTTGATCTCTAGTTCCTTTGCCTCTTCAAAACCCAGCACAAATAGGAAATGATATAACACAGTTATTTAAATTTGACTTTTCTCTTTGGTAGCAATCCTGAACACAGCTAATCTGCTTAAATAACATTGACTTCACTGGGATTTAAACAACTTAAATCTGTGCAGGACTGCAGCCTTAGTGATTGCTGATATAAATCAATCCATCCTGCTGGATAACAGATGCGCAATCCACCACCCGCAGTCATCAGGCTTAGTAAATTAAATATTGTCCCCTGGCCACCACATACCCTCTTCTAGATAAACTTCAGAGTCAGAAGATAGTTTTCCTCCAAACAGCCTATGCCCTTTGGCACCAGTCTCTGGGACTCACCTGCAGAAAGTCTTCCACAGGATAGACCTCAGTCACATTGGCATAATAAATCCCTAACCTGATAATGCCCACAAGTTTATGGTTGGCAAAATCCATGCAAAGTGAGATATCCCATCAAACATAATCAAATATGCAAAGAAATAGAGGGAGCTCCCCACAGGGATGCTATCAGTTGTTGAATAAATAATAATGTTTTCTATCACTGTTATTAAAGCCAGGAGTTGCTTTAAAGAACAAAAAGCATTTCTTGGAATTGGCTTTTGTAGCTGAGTAATTGTTACCCTGGAACATTTTCAGGAAGATCATGGCTCTCAGGATTCCTCGTAGCATATATCTCTTGCTGTGTCATTGCAAGGGAGAGAACTGATTTAGCTCAAGTAAACTCTCCCAAGATTAACTGAAGCAGACTGATCAGGGGGAGGCTGGAGAAAGTAATGGCTGAGACAGCAGACACCAAAAAAAAAAAAATCACTGTCTTAAGAGAAGCCTTGAAGGAGAAAAGATAACTAGCCTTAACAAAGGAGCAAACATTCCTTTTAGAGTTCCTATGAGACCTTGATAAACTTAAGAAGGGATTTGGGATGCACCATATACAGTATTTTGAATTGACCAAGGGAAGGAAATAAATTAGGACTACCACATATTTTCTGATCGGATACCAGCTAGCGCCATTAATTCAGGCCAGCACCTTTCATGCTATAAATGAAACATAGCAAGGGAGGAAAGGAGGTTCATGTCCTTTAAAACAGAGCTCCGCATGATATCAGACCTCAGACACTACGATCAAAGACCATCTCCTCATGTTCTCCAAGCCTTTCGGGGTTTTCTGTATAAACCTGAAGTAATGATGAAAAGTAGTCCCAGTAAGAATCTGGATCTGAAAGTACTGAAAAATATATAGCGGATGTTAAAGCTTGTATATTCAGGTTACTAGGAGATTTTTGAATATTGATCTGTTTTTTAAAAAAATCTACAGCAGACAGCATGCAAAAAAATTGTTAACAGTGTAAATAGGGCTATCGTTGGGTTGTATCCTATGTTGGCTATCTGCCAGCAGAACAGAAACTGCGGGTGAAACAGATTCCCCCCCTCTTGTACCCCCCTGTGTGCCCCCCAAATCTGCTTCAGAGGGTTGGGGGGGTGGGGAAATCTGAGCATGTGATCTTAAAAGTACTGAAAAATAGAACACCTGAGCATGCGATTTCTCTTATGTGCCAGTTGCATTGGTTACTGATTCGTTTTGGGGATGCTTTTAAATGCTGATTATTACCTTTAATCAAAAAATCTGGGACCAGGTAATCTAAAAGACCAGCTTCACCATATTATCCTGCCCATATACTTAGGTCATTGGCAGGGGCTCTGCTCATGTGCCTACCAGTTAGAACAGCTAGATTGGTGTGTACAGTGGGTGGGCCTATTTCAGTGGTGGACCCTCAGTGATGAAACTCCCTTCCTACTGATTTGTACCTTACACTCACAGTGTAGATCGTTAAGAAATCTTTACAAACGTATTTGTTCAAACTCGCCTTTCCTTACTAGGCAGTTCATACATTGTTCCACTCACAGCAACATTAATTTGTATGTTTATATGTGCTTGTGTCCAATACCTTTAATGTTTGTTAGCTGTTTTGTGAGGGTATATCTCTGAAAAATTGGATATAAATGTATTGCATGTATAAATAAATAAATATTTAGCAATTTAATTCACACAATTAAAATTGTGGTACAAGAGAGTGGAGCTGCATTCACCAGTTCCACCATTGTCATTGTGTCCCTGTCATATGCACACACACACTGCTACTGTCCCCATGTTGTAGGGGCATGTTTGTAGAGGAGAACCCCTTCTACATGCATAGGCTCCCCTCACGATGTGGAACCCTAGTCATGCAGGTTCCACATCAGGGGGGGAGTTGATGAGTGTTGAGCAGTCTCTCCTCTATAGACTCCCCCCCACACACATGGGGTGTGGACAGCAGGTGCAACCACAGTTTGCCACTTACACAATTGTAATTGTGTGCATGGAATGCTCCAATAGGGCTGTAGTTATTAGCAATGTGCATTGGATTCAGACAAAGCCTTTCTGGTGCTTTCTGAGGCAAAGCGGGTTTCCTTTGGAAGCCAACAGAACCAAAGGGGTGTCCTCATTACCGATTCATGCTCAGAGTCACAGACGTTTTATCTACTCTCAAAATGGTAGATTTTGATCTTGTTTCCCTAAAGCATTGTTGAGTGGGGTGAGGGGTGAGGGAGGGAGCATGGCTGAGTGACTGAAAAGCCCATCTTGTGATCCTAGGGCATGCTTTACTAGGGGCTCCAATCAGTCTGCTTTGTGGGAGGGCAAGGATGGGAAGTGAGAAGACACAAAATTGGGTGGGATAGCTAATACCTTGGAAGACAGAAACAAAATTCAAAGTGATCTTGATAGACTGGAGCACGGGGCAGAAAACAACAGAATGAAATTTAATAGGGATAAATGCCAAGTTCTGCACCTAGGAAAAAGAAACCAAATGCACAGTTACAAGATGGGGGATACATGGCTCAACAACACTACAAGCGAGAAGGATCTTGGAATTGTTGTCGATCACAAGCTGAATATGTGCCAACAATGTGATGTGGCTGCAAAAAAGGCCAATGCTATTTTGGGCTGCATTAATAGAAGCATAGCTTCCAAATCCCGGGAAGTACTAGTTCCCCTCTACTCAGCACTGGTTAGGCCTCATCTGGAGTACTGTGTCCAGTTCTGGGCACCACACTTTAAGAAGGATGCAGACAAACTGGAGAGGGTTCAGAGGAGTGCAACAAAGATGATCAGCGGACTAGAAACAAAGCCCTATGAAGAGAGACTGAAAGAACTGGGCATGTTTAGCCTTGAGAAGAGAAGACTGAGGGGAGATATGATAGCGCTCTTCAAGTACTTGAAAGGTTGTCACAGAGAGGAAGGCCAGGATCTCTTCTCGATCATCCCAGAATGCAGGACACTCTGTGGAACTCCCTCCCTAGGGAACTCTCCCATGCCCCCTCTTTAATGAGCTTCTGCCGTGCATTAAAAAGGTGGTTGTTCAGGCAGGCATTTGGGGTAGGTTAGGGTATTTTAGAAAACGTTTTTATTGTAGAATTTTATTGTTTTAAACTGTTTTATTATATGCTTTGTACATCGCCCAGAGTGGCTGGGTGACCAGCCAGATGGGCGATTAAATAAATAGATAGATAGATAGATAGATAGATAGATAGATAGGTTCAAGTTACAGGAAGCCAGATTACGGCTGAACATCAGGAAAAACTTCCTGACTGTTAGAGCAATACAACAGTGGAACCAATTACCTGGGGAGGTAGTGGGCTCTCCCACACTGGAGGCATTCAAGATGAGGCTGGACAGCCATCTGTTGGGGATGCTCTGACTTGGATTCCTGCATTGAGCAGGAGTTTGGACTCAGTGGTCTTGTAGGCCCCTTCCAACCCTACTATTCTATGATTCTTCCAATGCCACCAGGCTTCACAATGGAAAAAAGCCATAAACTGGTTTCAGTCATCATAACTCTGTAGCCCCTATATCTATCCTTCTGAAACTTTGCAGTTTTCTTGCCTGGGGACGCCTCTATGATGTGGACAATTTTCTTAAAAATTGCTCAAAACGTGGGGGAAAGGAAATGAATTCCTCCCCCCCCCGCCCAATTTGAGAACTACTCTTCTACATGAATTGCTGTACCTATACTTCTGAAACTGCAGGGTGTTGTTCTTGTTTTTAAATTAGGGACACCACTAGGCTGTCATTTTCAGAACCATGACCCACAAGGGAGATAAGCCCATCTTCTTTAGGATACCTTCAAAATGTCAAGGCTTCTGTTGCACATATTCACCTCAAGCTTTGCAGCCTCAGTCCCCTCAGAAGGGACAACATTTCATCCAATTCTACCAAAAAATAAAAAGGTTATTGGTGGTTCTCATTTTAAAAAATAAATATAAAGATGTGCAGCACAAAACCCTGTGAACCTATTTTTTTGACATTTGGCAGGCATGATCCCCTGCTAGGGGTCTATTATATCTGCAAACACAATCCAATTCTGACAAAGAGAAAAAATGCTGTAGTCATTTGTTGATTTTCCATAATAGACAACGGGAGGCATGAAGCCTCAGATTTCCAAATTTCGGCTCAGGTTTGGTACCTGAGTTGAAGCAGATAGCCTCCGAATTGGACCAGGCAGAATCGGGCCATTTTCTGAACTGCCAAATCAAGTTCAAAATCAAATCTGGGATCGGTGCACACCACTAGTAATGATGTAATCTTCTGTGTCTACAGCTGTGATTTCCAGACAGACAATTATGAAAACTTTGTGAGTAGGTCACCATGTTGTTGTTGTTGTTGTTCAGTTGTTCAGTCGTGTCTGACTCTTCATGACCCCATGGACCATAGCACGCCAGGCCTTCCTGTCCTGCGCTCTCTCCCGGAGCGTGCTCAAGTTCATATTCATTGCATCAGTGATGCTATCTAGCCATCTCATCCTCTGCTATCCCCTTCTCCTTTTGCCTTCAGTCTTTCCCAGCATCAGGGTCTTTTCCAGGGAGTTTTCTCTTCGCATTAGGTGGCCAAAATACTGGAGCTTCAGCTTCAGTATCTGTCCTTCCAATGAGCAGTCAGGGTTGATTTCCTTTAGGATGGACTGATTTGACCTCCTTGCAGTCCAGGGCACTCGTAAGAGTCTTCTCCAGCACCACAGTTCGAAAGCATCAATTCTTCGGTGCTCAGCCTTCCTTATAGTCCAGCTCTCACAGCCATACATTACTACTGGAAAAACCATAGCTTTGATTAGACGGACCTTTGTCGGCAAGGTGATGTCTCTGCTTCTTACTATGCTGTCTAGGTTTGCCATAGCTTTCCTCCCAAGGAGCAAGCATCTTTTAATTTCATGGCTACAGTCACCGTCTGCGGTGATCTTGGAGCCCAAGAAAGTAAAATCTGTCACTGCTTCCATTTCTTCCCCTTCTATATGCCAGAAAGTGATAGGGCCAGATGCCATGATCTTCGTTTTTTTAATGTTGAGTTTCAAACCAGCTTTTGCACTCTCCTCTTTCACCCTCAACAAGAGGCTCTTGAGATCCTCTTCGCTTTCTGCCATTAGGGTGGTATCATCTGCATATCGGAGGCTGTTGATAATTCTCCCAGCAATCTTAATTCTGACCTGTGATTCATCCAACCTGGCGTTTCTCATGATGTACTCTGCATATAAGTTAAATAAGCAGGGTGACAATATGCAGCCTTGTCGTACTCCTTTCCCAATTTTGAACCAATCGGTTGTTCCATCTCTGGTTCTTACTGTTGCTTCTTGACCCTTGTACAGGTTTCTCAGGAGACAGGTAAGGTGGTCTGGTACTCCCATTACTTTAAGAATTTACCAGAGTTTGTTGTGATCCACACAATCAAAGGCTTTAGCGTAGTCAATGAAGCAGAAATAGACGTTTTTCTGGAATTCTCTTGCTTTCTCCATGATCCAGCGAATGTTGGCGGTTTGATCTCTAGTTCCTCTGCCTCTTCGAAACCCAGCTTGTACTTCCGGTAGTTCTCGGTTCGCATACTGCTGAAACCTAGCTTGTAGGATTTTGAGCATCACCTTGCTGGCATGTGAAATGAGCGCAATTGTGCGGTAGTTTGAACACTGTTTGGCGTTGCCCTTCTTTGGAATTGGAATGTAAACTGACCTTTTCCAGTCTTGTGGCCACTGTTGAGTGTTCCAGACTTGTTGGCATATTGAATGCAGCACTTTAACAGCATCATCTTTTAGGATTTTAAATAGCTCAGCTGGAATACTGTCATCTCCACTAGCTTTGTTGTTACTAATGCTTCCTAAGGCCCACTTGACTTCACTCTCGAGGATGTCCGGCTCAAGTTCAGTGACCGCATTACCATGGCTATCAGGGACATTCAGATCTTTCCTGTATAGTTTTTCTGTGTATTCTTGCCACCTCTTCTTCATCTCATCTGCTTCTGTTAGGTCCCTGCCTTCTTTGTCCTTTATCATGCCCATCTTTGCACAAAACGTTCCCTTGAGATCTCCGATTTTCTTGAAAAGATCTCTAGTCTTTCCCATTCTGTTGTTTTCCTCGATTTCTTTGCATAGTTCATTTAAGAAGGCCTTCTTGTCTCTCTTTGCTATTCTCTGGAACTCTGCATTCAGTTGGATATATCTTCCCCTTTCTCCCTTGCTTTTCGCTTCCCTTCTTTCGTGAGCTACTTGTAAAGCCTCATCAGACAGCCACTTTGCTTTCTTGCATTTCTTTTTCTTTGGGATGGATTGAATTGCTGCCTCCTGAACAATGTTACGGACCTCAGTCCATAGTTCCTCAGGCACTCTGTCTATCAGGTCTAATCCCTGAAATCTATTCCTCACCTCCACTGTATATTCATAAGGGATATGATTTAGGTCATACCTAAATGGTTTAGTGGTTTTCCCGACGTTCTTCAATTTAAGCCGAAATTTTGCAAGAAGCAGCTCATGATCTGAGCCACAGTCAGCTCCAGGTCTTGTTTTTACTGACTGTATGGAGCTTCTCCATCTTTGGCTGCAAAGGACATAATCAATCTGATTTCGATATTGACCATCTGGTGATGTGCATGTGTAGAGTCGCCTCTTGTGCTGTTGGAAAAGAGTGTTTGCTATGATCAGCATGTTCTCTTGGCAAAACTCTATTAGCTTTTGTCCTGCTTCATTTTGTACACCAAGGCCATGCCTGCCTGTTATCCCGGTGATTTCTTGACTTCCTACTTTAGCATTCCAATCCCCTATGATGAAGAGGACATCTTTTTTTGGTGTTAATTCTAGAAGGTGTTGTAGGTCTTCATAGAACTGATCAACCTCAGCTTCTTCGGCCTCAGTGGTTGGGGCATAGACTTGAATTACTGTGATGTTGAATGGTTTGCCTTGGATTCGTACTGTGTTCATTCTATCATTTTTAAGATTGTACCCCAGTACTGCTTTTCCCACCTTTTTGTTGACTATGAGTGCTACTCCATTTCTTCTAAGGGATTCTTGCCCACAATAGTAGATATGATGGTCACCTGAATTAAATTCGCCCATGCCTGCCAATTGAGTTCGCTGATTGCCAAGATGTCGATGTTCAATCTTGCCATCTCCTGTTTGACCACCTCCAGCTTACCTTGATTCATTGATCTGACATTCCAGGTTCCTAAACAATATTGTTCTTTACAGCATCGGATTTTCTTTTCACCACCAGACACATCCACAGCTGAGTGTCCTTTCGGGTTTGGCCCAGCCGCTTCACTCTTTCTGGCGCTACTTGGAAATACCCTCTGCTCTTCCCCAGTAGCATATTGGACACCTTCCGACCTGAGGGGCTCATCTTCCAGCGTCATCTCTTTTAGCCTTGTGATACGTTCCATGGGGTTTTCTTGGCAAGAATACTGGAGTGGGTTGCCATTTCCTTGTCCAGTGGACCACATTTTGTCAGAACTCTCTGCCATGACCTGTCCGTCTTGGGTGGCCCTGCACGGCATAGCTTATGGCTTCACTGAGTTACGCAAGCCCCTTCGCCACAACAAGGCAGTGATCCATGAAGGGGGGTCACCATGTAGCCTGCAGTATATCTTGAACTCAATGCAATACAATGAGCCCATGGATGCCAAGAACATAACATTGGCTTTAGTTTTATGTGAGAGATTTGTTTGAAAGGGTTCAAGAAATTAAGTGTGGCTAACTATCAGCAATGTTCTCAGAGGGAAAATAAGCATCTATTAATGTCTGTTTCAGCAAATAGGAAGTGTTTAATGTAATGGTAGAACATAAGAGAGATGCAGAAGTTCTTTGCAAAACATACGTACAAATCTGTTGGCTTGAGGAATAAGGGGGTGACTCAGGAGGACAATGAAGAAAAGACATGATTGATAATGCCTTCCAGAAAAAAAAAATGGCAAGCACAAAGGTACTAACTCCCAGTTCCAAAAGAAAGTTTACATATAGAGTTCTAATGGAAATATGGTAGAAGTATACAAAACACAGGTGATTGAAAAAAGGGGGGGGGGCTTATATTGTGGTACACCTGAATTAGAGAAAAGACAACTGCAGTTAATGCCACTATACAATTCATGGTCTTTGGGTATTTCTTGAAAAAGCATTTGAAGGAGGTATATTTGAAAATAGAAAAGTAATGGTTTAATGATGAGAGAGATTCTTCTCATAAGGAAGAGCATTAAAAAGATGTGTAGGTGAATGTGAGAAGAAACAAGATAGGCAGAAGAAACAAATTAAACAAAACTATATATTACATGCAAATACACATAAAGAAGCCCTGACAGTTCGGAGGTCTTTTAAAATGAAAAGCAGCCTGCAGTTTTGAACAGAGGAACAGTGAGAAGGGGTGTTGAACTTTTTATCCACTGATTTTTTTTTCTGCTCAAAATCTCTCCTTCCCCAACTGCATTCCCTCTGGCAGAGATCCAGAAGTGTATTTACAAGGGAACCTCACCAGGGAAAGCATTTCTGGGGAGATGATGAGTGGAAATAGCAGCCAGTGGGTAAGGGGATCCCCTCACCATTTCTCTACTCAGAATTGCAGCCCCCTGAGGCTGCTTTCATTTAAAATCAACACAAAATGTTTGGGCATGGTTATACACATTTGCATGTAACATGTAATTTGCATGGAGAATCTGGAGGAGGGATATAGAAAGATAAAACAAAAGAGTTTCCAAATGTTACGAACCCAATGAAGTGATTTAAGAAGAAGGACAGAATGATCAAACCAACAAGTGAGAACAATTGTTTGGGCCAGGGCATTTCCAATTCATCAAAGAAAGGAAAAGTACACTGTAAAATATAGTGTGGCCACTGAGGAGGAGATTGTACAAACTGAACAACTAAGACACAAAATAGGCCTTTTGTGATGGAAATAGAGAGTAAAGGACACCCTTATTTGTAGATATAAAAGGAAAATCAGGAATTGGAAACGGGTTTTAAGCTGTTTCTCGATTTAAATATTTGGGCTACCTTGAGGAGCAAGGCTGAGTGTTTAAGGCTACAACACACTTACTTGGGACTAAGTGCCATTGAACTCACTGGGACTTACTTTTGAGTAAACATGCATAGGATTGCATGGTAAATATATTTATTTATTTATTTATTTCTATTTCATTTGTATATATTTGATATATACAAAATATATCAAATATATTTTGACCTTAGGGTGACATTCTGAGTCATGAGGCATCATTTCACAAGTACTGCACTGAGGTAATATTTCACTTGATGTGGGATGAAGCAGGAATCTTCCCTCACTTTAGCTGCTAACATAGCTCATTTGTAGGCTACTTTAGAAAGTATCATCAGTCGTCTCTGCACGTGGTCTTTGTGTCAGACCCTCTGATGCCTTCCCGTTTCCTTGCCTCCACTACAACTGTGAAAGTGGGGATGGTATAAAAAGGGAGGTTGCTAAACTTGCACTCATAACCTTGGGTAAATAATACATTTTAATATGCATTTAAATTTTTTATAGCAATAATTAATCTAACTCATCTTAATAGTATGACTCTATCCCAGAACAATTGGATTTAATGGCAAGGAGGAACATACCACGATTATCCATTTTGACTTTCGGAGTAATTCAGGCTGTAGATTTTTTTCAACCCAGTCATTTTCTTTTCAGTCTCAAGGCTAATATAAATTTTAGAAAAATAGCCATTCTTTGTTAACTCTTTAGTGAAGAAGAATTAACCTTGTCTGAAAGTAAAAGAACTGGTTCACACTATCACTTCAGGAGCATTCTGCTGGGCTTCTGGCCAGGCCAGGCCTAATGTGGAGACACCATTTATGTAAACTGTTGGCTGCGCAAGGATACTGTATGCCTGGCTTCTGCTGTTTCCATGCCACTAGCACCTTTTTAAGCAGCTACCATCACAGAATTATCAGCAGCTACACATACACAGCACCTAATTAGAGACACCAGATCACACAAACAGTGCCTCCACATGTGCATGTCTCAGCTGGGAGACTGATGGCTGCCCTACATCTTTCCAAGTTTATCGCCTCAGGTGCTGCCATTATGATGTTGCCAAAGGTACACATTATTACTTCTTTTTTTGGTAAGATTTATATTTCAGCGTTCAATACTGGTTTTGATCTGTCTGTTGTTAGAAATCTCACCTAAGCTTTCTGATAAAATACCTTAGCCTCAGGCTTGTAGAGAAAGCCAAAACCATAAAACATTTTGGCAGAACAGGATGGAAATTCCAGGCATCAGTTAGTGAGACTTCTTCTCTACGCAGAGCTACCAGCCCTGTACTTTGTCACCTGTGCATGGATTGTCTTCTTTCCTTTGCAGATCTCCCTTCCTCTCAGTTGTTTCATTAATCCCAACCCTTATTTCCAATCTTTTTTTCACACAATAGTAGAACACAGGCACGAACGCCCACAGAAACAAATCAGGCAGCTCCTCAAATTGCGCAAAACAAAAATTTATGTTAAGTTGATTGATTTGCATAATTGATTCCAGCTGCAGAATTTGGAAATGTTCAGTGTAGAATTTGAGAGCCCCCATCTCTCAGGGCCATTTCATACCTTGCACAGAGGCAAACCCAGGTTTGCCGGTGAATGAACACTCAGCAGGGAGCTGTAGCCAATCATGAATCTCAGACAAGAAAATTTCTACATTGCATATGTTTCCAAACATGTTTGTGACATTCATATTTTATGTCAGCGGTTTACCAAAAAATATTATGTGTGAAGTAAGCCTGAATGATGAAATAATTGGAGGGTTCAGTGTGGACAGCTATATCAGTGTTACATAATTTAGAACAGCTGAGGTACATAACTACAAATGGGGATGCACCAGAGTCTAATATATCTGGAATAGATACTTTTCAGCATCAAATATAGACTCTCTTCCTCTGCAGATCAGAAAAAATGATGGGTTTTAATTTGCCAAAATGTAGGTCATACTTTAAGTATGCTCATTGTTATTTAATTTCTTTAGTGGTACCACCGCCTTACAAAGCTGTTTTTCAGATACACAAGCATGTTATCTCTTCAAAAGATCCTATATACTGAATACATCCTGCCCTTTCCTTTAGATTACTGTTTTGTCCCTTTTACCTCACAGAACAGCATATTATTATGCTTCCCTCCTTCGTGTAATAATATGTTATACTTTTGCAGTTTGGGGCTGCTTTACTATTTTTATTGACCATTTAATGTGCAAAGGTCTTAATAATTTGTATTGTTTTTGTGGGAGAGTTGTCAACAATTCCCCTGTCACGGATGGATCACAACCTGCTGTTCAGGCTTACAGGTGCTCCCAGTCTCTGCCGTGGTAGGGAACATAGGAAGCTGCCTTATACTGATTCAGACCATTGGTCCATCTAGCCCGTATTGTTGACACTGACTGGCAGCAGCTCTCCAGGGTTTCAGGCAGGAGTTTTTCCTAGCCCTACCTGAAGATGCATTTTTGAAATGTACTCATTTTGAAATGTATGCATGCTGTCGAACACATTTTTTTTGATCTGTGAATCACATCACAAGCTCAGAAATGTACGAACGTCAACCACAGATCGCATCTGAGTCTGTGTTTGGTCTGGAAAATGCAAACTTGGTAAAATCCTGATCAAAAATGAACTGGAACAAATTTTTCATATATCCCTACCTGTTACCCAATTCTGTTGAGAAACACGGAGCGCAAAGATGACTCTCATCACACACCCTGTTTCCCAGCAGAATTAGAGTGCTGAGAAAGAGGGCATGTGAGTCATCCCTGTGATCCTTCTTTCCCAGTAAGATTGTAGCAGTGGGATCTTCAGTTCTGAAGATCACTGCAGCAATTTTCAGCAACATTTCTGCAATGGGCGGGAAGCTTCAACCTTGCCCGCATCCCCACTATACTACTTAATATCACTGCGGGATTGGGGTGAGCTTAAAGCCTCCCCCCTACTCCAGTGATCTGTGGGAGGCTTGTGTGTGTATGCTTGTGGGTTTATGGGAATGTGCATTTGTGTGTATGTGCATAAACACCTGTTTGCCCCCCAGTTACCTACCCACCATCACATGCAGTGGTCAGGGCTATACAAGATGCCCATCCATGGATTACAGCCTAATTGGCTCACTGTATATCAGGCTGCTTTGGGTGATGAAGCAGCAGACATGGTAGCTAGAACAGGAATAGAGGAAAACTGGGGATGACTCCAACTGAAGTTGGGTTAGCCCACCCTTCTCAAATCTGGTGCCTTCCAGATGTGTTGGCCTACAACCCCCATCATTCTGAGCCAGCGTGCCAATTGATCATGCTAGCTGGGCAACATGGGAATTGTAGTCCAACACATCTGGAGGGAATACAGGTTGGGGAAGGTGGGGCTAAGGCCTATTTTAGGATCAACTCTTTGGTGACATTGGTGAAAAGAGACTATTTCACCACCATCATTGTATCCGTGCAATGCTGCCCATCAGAACAGTTTCATTTTATAAGGGTTCTTCATTTCCAGTGCCAGAATCGTCCATCTGAATCCTCAGCATCATACTATGATGTATTTGCAAAGTACTTTATGGATAAAGTAGCTTGCTCACTCCAACCTGAATGCCACCTTACATACAGAGCAGCTACAGGATGTTTCCTTAGGCTTTCTGGTTGGTTTTGCTTTGTTGTGTTTCAGTTACTGCAACCTGGGATGTTGACAGAACACTAGGATGTGCCCAGCCTCCTGCCTTGTGCTGCCCTTCTCAGTGGAGGCCCGGGGGGGGGGGGCTGTGGGGGTGTGAATCCATTTCAGGTTTCAGTCAGAACCAGCCAGAACACTAAAGCAGTGATCCAAGGTGCTGAACCTATTTTGGAACTAGGGTTCATTACCTTGGATAGCCCCTTTAGAGTTCTGGCTGGTTCTGACTAAAACCCAGAACTTTTCCTGGGCACAGCCCCACTGAAATCAGAGCCACCAGCTTCCACTGACCCTTCTTGTCTTATAATGTCCAGCTGGGTGGGGAAGGACTGGGTAGATTGTGGAGGTGGTGAGTGACTTGTTTAGAGAGAGAGCTATGATACCACTCCTAAAGAAATTCTCCCTGGGCCTGGATAGTTCTTGAGAAGGGGCTCAGCTTCAGGTATTCCTGGATGACACATATTATCAAGGTCCATTTCAGTTTTAATTTAGCTTTTGGCATGGTTTTGGACTGAAACTACCTCGGTTGCTCTGGTAAACAGTCTTCATTGGGAGAAAGACTGAGGAAGTGTGACTCAATGCTTGTGGACCTCTTGGTGGCTTTTGATTTCATCCACAATGGTATTCTGTACCACTTTGCTAAGATGGGGGTTGGGCTACTGTACTCCAGTAGTTTCATTCAGTGATGCAGGGTGAAAATTTTTCCACAGAATATTTTCCCGGCTTTATTTTTCCATGGAAATTATTTTTCAATTTCATAAGTTCATTAGTAAGAATGAATGGGTGCCAACTGCAAATACAATATTAGGCAAGCTTGGCAGTTTCATAGTTGTTCATTGATTTTATTTGTACCTTTCTACCAAAAAATGGCACTCAAGGCAGCTTACAGAAACAATTAAAATTGATTAAATCAATAAAGCAATATATTAAAATACAATAAAAACATAACAATTACAGAAAAGAAATACCCAACCCAACACACCCACTTAGAGGCTAAAGGCCTTCTTAAATAAATGGTCTTTGCCTGCTGGTAGAAAGACAGCAGAGAGGGAGCAAACCTAGCTTCCTTTGGGCAGGAGTTCCACAGCCTGGGAGCACTCATTGAAAAGGCCCTCTCTCTTGGGTTGCCTCCAAACACGCCTCTGAAGGCGGTAATCTCGAAAGAAGGGCCTCTCCAGAAGATTTTAAGAACTGGGCAAACTCATATGGGGAAGGAGATCTTTCAGGTACCCAGGTCCCAAGCCATATCGGGTTTTATAGGTCATAATCAGCACTTTGAATTCTGCCTGGAAACAGACCAATAGCCAGTGAAACTGTTGTAACAAGGGAATTACATGCTTGCTGTATCCAGACCTAGTCAATAGTCTGGTCGCAGCATTCTGGAACAGCAGAAGTTTGTGAACAGTTTTTGAAGGGAGTCTCATGTAGAGCATGTTACAGTAATCTAAATGGGATGTAACTACAGCATGTGTGACCATGTCCAGATAAGATGTCTCTAGGAATGGCTGCAGTTGGCACACTAGCCTCTGCTGTGCAAATGCACTCCTGGCCACTGCCAAGAGCTGGGCATCCAGGTTCAGGGCTGAGTCCAAGAGTACACCCAAACTGCGAGCCTGAGTCTTCAGGGGGAGTGTAACCCCACCCAGCACAGGTTGAATCCCTATTTCCCAATCTGTCTTTCAACTAACAAAGAACACTTCTGCCTTGTCTGGATTAAGCTTCAGTTTGTTTACCCTCATCCAGTCCATTACCGACATCAGGCACCCAGTGGCTCCGATTTCGGTGGGATTGTGATTCCATTTTGGGTTTTAGTCAGAAACAGCCAGAACTCTAAAGGAGCTATCCATGCGCTGAACCCACTTTGGGGATAGGGTTCAGCACCTTGGATAGCTCCTTTAGAGTTCTGGCTGGTTCTTACTGAAACCCAGAATGCATTTCTCCACCGAAATCAGAGCCACCAGCCTCCACTGCAGCCACCGATTTAGAACCAAAACAGCTTCCCTGGGTTTAAATGGAAATGAGAGATAGAGTTGGGTGTCATCAGCATACAAGTGGCGCCAAATCCCAAAACTTCAGACAACCTATCCCAGCAGTTTCATGTATAGGTTAAATAGCACAGGGGATAAGATGGAACCCTGAGGGACACCACAGCCCAATAGCCACTGCATCGAACAGGAATCCCCCAGCACCACCTTCTGCAAGCACCCCTCCAAGAAGGACTACAGTCGCTGTGCCTCCCGGTCCCATCTCAGACAGGCACCTCAAAAGGATACTATGGTCAATGGCACTGAAAGTTGCTGAAAGGTCCATCAGAACTGACAGGCACACACTTCCCTCTCCATTTCCTGGCATACAGTAGATCATCCACCAAGGTGACCAAAGCAGTCTCTGTCCCATAACCAGACCTGAAGCCAGGTTGCAATGGATCTAGGAAATCCATCTCATCCAGAAGTCTGTGGAGCTGAGAAGCCACCACATTTTCCAGCACCTTGCCCAAGAATGGAATATTGGAGACCAACCAGGAATTATCCAATACAGTGGGTTCAGGGAGGATTTTTTAAACAAAGGTCTTACCACTGCCTCCTTTAGGCAAGATGGAATCACACCTTGCCGTACAGAGGCATTCACCTCTACCCTTACCCACTCAACCAGTCCCCCGCTGGCTGCTTTTTTAAGCCAGAAAGGGCAAGGGTCCAGCACACAAGTGATAGGCCTCATCTCTCCAGAGATCCTGCCCACATCCTTGGACTGTACAAATTGAAAAGTATCCATTATAAGTGGACAAGCAGGAGCCAAAGTTACATCCATTGGACCTGTATCAGCTATGGCATCCAAGTCAGAATGGATGCAGTCTATTTTATCTGCAAAGTGTCATGCAAATTGGTCACAGTGGGCTATCTAGTGATCCACCTCTTCTTCTTGTGGGCCAGAGTGTAACAGGTCTGTGACCATGCAAAAAAGCTCCACTGGGCAACTCAGAGCAGACTCAATAGTGGCAGAAAAGTACAGTTTCTTCGCCACCCTCATTACCATGAAGTAGCCTTTCAAATGAGCCCCAGCTTGTATTTGATCAGACTCGTTCTGAGTTTTCCACCAGTATCACTCTAGTCAACATCCCACTTGTTTTATTGCCTATAGCACCCTGGAAAACCAGGGAGTCTTTTGGCTCCACTCCATCTCATTGAAACACATATATTGTTTTTCACCTGTTCTGGATGAGGTTTCATTCCTCCTTACGTATCACAACTTGGAGTGCTAGATTCAGCTTTGGTTATGGATGTCTAAGTGGCATCTGTAGCTTGGAGTGCCTTTTGCCAACTTTGGCTGGTATGCCAGCTGCAGCCTCTCTTGAATAACCATAATCTTGCCATAGTTGTCTGTATCTTTGTAACATCCAAGTCAGACTGCTATAATTCATTAATGCATGGGTCTTTCTATGAAAAATGGCAGCCAGATTATTAACCAGAAGCTGCAGTGTTGAACATAATTAGTCAATACTGAAATATCTTCACTAGCTCCCAAGTTGTCTGTGAATGCAATTTAAAGTGCTGGTTGTAACCTATGAAGACTCACACTGCCAGAGGCCAAGGTATCTGAAGGATTGTCTTCTGGCATATGAGTGTGCCCATGTGTTAAGGTCTTCAGCTAAGGCCCTGATCCAGGTTCCTTCATCTTTGGAAGGTATATGAGTGATTACCAGAGACAGAGCCTTCTCTGTTATGATGCCTCAATCCTGGAATGCTTTCCCTAAACATACTTTTATTCAAGCTTTTGGTGGGATTTAACTGTGGGTAGTTTTTAATAAGTCTGCCTATTTTGCTAATTTCTGTTAGAGTTATTTATCTCAGTATTATTTTTAACAGCTTTTATGTAAGCCACCTTGGATATCATTCCATATAAAGGTGGGATTTAAACCCTTCAAACACATATGTGCATACGTGTAACAGCAAGAAGGTAAGTTATTATTCTGATTTTTACAAAGGTGGAACTGAGGCTGAGGATGGTGATTTGTGCGACTGATTCTGTGACTGAGAAGGAATTCGAATCTCATGTTCCCAGATGATTGATACCGTACAGATTGATACCGTACAGTAGACCTATTTAAATTATACTAACAGCCCAGTCCTAAACATGCTTACTTGGAAGCAGATCCCATTGATTTTAATGAGATTTATTTACAATTATGCTTAGGATTGTCCTAGGGGTCAAACATGTACAGAAGTAGGCATCTGTGTACATCTCTCAGTGGATAGAAATACCATGCACAAATGAGTGCTGTGCAGTGGGGCTGTTTGCCAGTGGATGCTGGAGGTTGAATTTAGTCCCAACCTTCCACTCTCCTCCCCACTGAACAGGTGATCAGCACAATGGCTTGTTTCAGAGGGCTGTTTAGTGTTCATACTGTTAGGCCCAAGCATATACTGCCTGTTACTACTATTTGGTGATTCGAAGCAAAATGTCATCATTCATCCTGCACCTAAGACAAGTGAACTTTTTTGTTCTTTGTTTCTTCACAGTGCTACCGGGCTTGAAGAGGGTTATTTAGATGAGAGTGAAATGCAAAAACTAATAAAAAATTGAAATAAGCTTCTTTATTGCCAACCTTATCATGGTTTTCAGAATTTTAAAGCACAGGTGAAGTTGATTGTGATAGAAACAGAACATGCTACACAAGGGGATTGGAATAAACAATTTACTCTCTCATTATGGATGACCATGCTAAAGTGACTTATGGCATAATGTTGCTCAGTCTCTTGTTATGTGTTCAACCAGCCTTAGCTCAAATTAAAAAATGGGTTATTCTACTCCCTCTTTGGAAACATTGGGTAGAATGAAGCATATGCAAATTTTCATATATCAGTCATGAATCTGAAGGTAGCCCATGCTGGCAATGACTGTGGGACTGATTCTGAATCCATGAATCGAAATTATCCCAAATTTACATTGACTAACTTTGTTAGTGCCTGCTAACTATTCTGCATCAAATTTCTTTTTAAGCAGGTAATGACTATCTTTTTACTGTAAGAGGCAGTCTTGGCACAATGGCTAAAGATAAATTGCCAAGGAAACTAATACTAAGTGCCCTTCCTGGATTCATGTACATTTGCACATAAGCAGCAAGCACCTTCACAGTAATTGCTACTTCTTTTTGTAAATGGAATGAGATGTTTCCCTTGCTGAACTATTTTTGTAATTGGAATGAGATGTTTCCCTTGCTGAACTATGTACTGTTGGGTGGCCAACCCGCAACATGAAGTTCACAAGTACTGACTGTTTGAAACATTCTCTGAGCACGACTCAGAAGATGGATCCAGGCCGTAATGTTCAGCTCCATACAAAGCAAGAATGCCAACCCCAACATCTCTAACTTGGATTAAAATCTGAGCCAGAGAGCCTTCCACCCCTTCCTTCCACCCATCCACATTCACACCTCCTAGCTCTCTCCCATCCCATCACCTTGATTGTTGCTTGCCCAAAAGCAGGGGGAGGGAGAGGGCTTTCTCTTTGCGCCTCCCCACCCCCCCATGTCTGGCAAACTGCTATGTCTCTGAATGTGAGGTGTAGTGGCTAGAGTGTTGGACTGGGAGTGGGAGATCCAGGTTCTAATCCCCACTCAGCCATGGAAACTCACTGGGTGACTTTGGGCCAGTCACAGACTCTCAGCCCAACCTACCTCACAGGGCTGTTGTTGTGAGGATAAAATGGAGAGGAGGAGGAAGGGAATGTAAACCGCCTTGGGTTCTTTGCAAGAGGAAAAAAAGGCGGGATATAAATTGCAATAAATAAATAAACAAACTCCTTCCATCCGGCATGCAGCCATAGCAGCATGCCAGATATGGGGGTGGGGGGGAGAACTCCCTCCCCCTGCCATCGTTGCTATTGCCAGAGCAGTAACAAAGGTAAGTATGGTGATGAGGGGAGTTTGGGGAACAGGCAGATTGGTGGGTGAAGGGACCCTGTTGCACTCCAGTGACATCATCTGAAATGTCAGGGTCTGACATAGGCTTGGAATTGGGATTTGAAAGAACAGGGCTGTTTTCTAAGTTTGGGGGGA
The DNA here is from genome assembly GCF_057233095.1 of Heloderma suspectum. Classification (NCBI taxonomy): domain Eukaryota; kingdom Metazoa; phylum Chordata; class Lepidosauria; order Squamata; family Helodermatidae; genus Heloderma; species Heloderma suspectum. The sequence continues at coordinate 72,647,497 of NC_139461.1, forward strand.
ACAGTTCTTTTTTAGAGCCCAGTTCCAAGCCTGAACAGGGGGAATTTCTCCATTGCTAGCTACAAGTAGCACAGGCAGCAGGAGAATGTGGCACGCCTGGACAAAAGGAAGTCCTGTGGGCTTAGTTTTGCCATAAAATCCAGCCTCTGCCTCCCTGTTTCTGCCTGCTTTTGGCTGGGTAGGCTAGAGGCAAAACCACCCTAAGGCACAGGGGGTGAGCTGTATATTTCCCGTAGTACACTTTAGAATGGCGCTGTCTTGTAGATTGGACTTGAATTATGGTATAATTGCCAAAAATGTTGGCTACACCTTCTGTATATTTCTAAAAGCTTCCTGATAAGGTACTCTTAGTTGTAGCTGTGACCTTTAATATCTTAATTACAGGCCATAGAGAAAGAACACAAAACTTAACTGAGTTTAGTTTGTATGGATGTCTTAAGTAACATATCATGCTAATAATATTCATGTAAAATAGTCTGACAATCAGATATTTCTAGATAATGTAAGTTTTTTTAATGCAGCATATGGACATTAGTGATAAAGCTCCCTCTGCTGGAGTGCTTTTTTTATTAACAGAGTATCTACATCAAAAGTGTTGCCCCCTTTTTGAATGTACCTAAATGATTCAGTAATGATGCAGATTGAATAATGGAAAGAAGCCCTGCTTTGCTTGCCAGAGCCATTGATTAATGCAGTAAAGAACACAGCATATCCCCAGTAATACCAAGTTGGTCAGCAACAAGAAAACTGGCATCATACAGTTATATCGGACATATACTGTGGTCTGTAGCATGTGCATATAGTTAAAATTTCATACCACAGTAGAATGAATTGCCTTACCATGGTTCCCTATTTAGATTTTTATCACTTTCCAGGCTTTGTGTAACTGATAGATGCTCAATTATATGTAAAGTGACTATTAAGGCATCAGTACTCATCTAGGGGTCTAGGTCTCCTCTTCCCTTGAAATGGTGTTAAAGCCATTAGTGTTACAAAGAAACTTGCATTCATCAGGTATAGCGATGGAGGCCAGGGTGCATATTACAGCTTTTACTACATATGAGACGTTGCAGTCCTGTTCTTAAGAACTGCCAGGCAGATTGGGAATCACGGTCACGGTTAATAGCAGCGAATTGCCAGCTCTTGATGGGTGGATAGTCACTCTTTTCAGTGGCTGCCCCCTGGGGGAGAAGGTAGAAAAACAGAGGGAGGGAATTAGAGTGACTTTGCACACTTGAGCAGGTTCATGCCGCTGGATCAGTGGCAAGCATTGGCAGGGCTCCACTCTGGGGAGGCTCACAACAACATCACAGTCTCATTTTTGCCAATTGGTGTTGCTATAGCCAGTGGTGCTCAGAGGGAGAGCAGAGAAAGGAGGGGTTGTAGAGGGGGAAGAGGGAATGCAGGAGACTGGGCTAAATTAAACAACAAAAAAGTGTTTTGTAAGTTAGAAGATTTTAGTGTATAACTGTTAGCAAAGTGCTGCTAATTGTACAGAACTATTGGAATTTAGGTTTGAGTGGCTCACAAACTCTCTGCATAACCTTAATTTTTTCAAGGTTCTTTGGGTGTAAAATGGCTTATAATAATGATTTTGACTAATGCGATTTTTGACATGCAGCTTTAATGCCTAACCTTAGTACAACTCCAGAGCATTTCATATGTATTCAGCTGTAAAGAGTGATGATTTAAAGGGATAATATGAGAAAAAGGTCATTCTAGAATGAACCTTTAACAAATTGCATAAAGGAAACTTATTATTCCACAAGTAGAGGGCTACGCAGTTTTTCTGATTATTTTTTCTGCTTGATTCAAAAAGTTGTTGAGACATGATAGGGAAAAGAAACAAAAAATGAAATAGAAAACTGCAAGCATTGAACATTCTTGTGATGGTTATGATTTTGTTGCTACTAAAAATACTCTCCAATAATGTGGTTATTCATCTTCTCTTTTCTTTTGGGTGAAGAATTCGCTCCAACAAGAAAATGCTTTTATTGGTTGGAGGACTGCCTCCTGGACCTGACCGGCTACCCAGCAATTTGGTTCAGTATTATGATGATGAAAAGAAGACATGGAAAATACTAACAAGTAAGCAGTTTATTTTATGTTGAGTTACCTTGATGAATTTTAAAACATGGTTAATCAAATTAGACACTTTATTGATTTGCTTCCCTACAGAGATTTGTTTATATATTACAGGGGTTTCACAATGGGAGAATAAATTGAGATTGTGGAAGATACTACATTTACAATGGAATAAGCCTAAATTAAAACTGGCTTAAAATCATTTAGTATGTTTTTAGCACAGACTTGCTAAGTTTTCTTAAATAAGCCTCCCTCCTTCTCTAGATGCCCTGGTATTTTTAATGCAGTGCATATATACTATGGACACAGTCAAACCAAAGTTAAGTACAAGTCCCATTGGTTTCAATGAGAGATTTAAACATGTGCTTAAATCACTCCCACTGAAACTAATTTGACTTAGAAGTGCTTTGGCTGGATTGTATCCAATTTATATTGTACTTTAGAGTTTATGGCATTCTATTGTATTGTATTCCCTTTTACTTCTCTGTGTCATATTTATTGTGATGTCCACAACAATAATAAAGAGAGTTTTCCCCTTGATCTCTTACAGCTCTCGCTGACACAGAGAGGTATCAGTGGTATGTGTCAGCTACAGTAAACTTTGTTGGCAGGCTTTCTATCCAGATTTTTTCACCTTCTTTCTTAAAGGGCAACTGTGTTTTACAGCAAGCATTCTGTCTTGAGCTCTGGGCTTTGGAACTTATTGTTATATTGGTTATGATTTCCAATCTAACTTGGTCATGGAATGAAATAATAGTTTTTTTCAGTGCAGCAGGCTGTGTATGTACTGGTCCCCTTGTGAGCAGACTAGCTGCATTGGTCAATAAAACTAAATTTTTAACTGTCAGGATTGCCTAAAGCTGTTCAGATAAAATTATAAATGAGCAATTTTGATCCATAAATCAAAGCCATACTTTAAAAGCTAGACAACTCATGAAACATAGATTTTCTAGCAGAAATGCTCTTTCCTTGGAAGCCTGATCCTACAAGGCCACTTTACCCGCAGCAGGACAAACAGAAGCTTGGAAAAAATGTACCACACAGGAAACAGCACCAGTACAACAGCACCAATTGTTGCTAGTGTACAGAGATGCCAATTGTGCTCGGGACACAGCTCATGAATAGCTATTTGATGTCCATTTCCCCAGTATTTTACAAAACAGTATCTTTTCCCTCTACGTTCAAACCCATTCCATAGGAGAATAGTTAATTACAGAACAAATCTAAAGTAGAGATTTGTGCAATGTGCTTCTTCAGTTAGAACCCTAGTCTTCAACATTTTCAGGACCAGGACCCACAGTTAGTTCCAAACGTCAACATGGGACCTAGTTCTAAATTTTAATGATTTCTTCCCATTTTTTTGCTTCTCTCTTTAGGGTGACTAGATGCATAGGAGGGCAGTGCTCCTATATTTTTATTAGCATAGAAGAAGGCATTATGACAAGTGCAGCTTCTCACAGAGAAAATGCTGCATCTACCAAAGTACCTTTTTCTACACAACTATTATCCACTTCTGCATGTGGTCATCCTTTTTCTTTCACTCTGCTGCTCTCTCGCTCTCTCTCTCTCTCGCTTGCTTGCTTGCTCTCTCAAAAGAAATCCAAACAAAAATGAAAATAGGTTTGGTGTCACTGGTGTGACCCATCCTAAGGTTGGGTGTGATTCCCTTGTGGGTCCCAACTCCTCAGTTGAAGAGCAGTGAAGTAGAATCATGTTTGGTACCAAAAATAAGACTGATATCTGCTAATAACTGCAAAAGAAGATTCCCAGTGCACTGCTATGCTGTATTTGCAGTAGATTATGTTGTATAAGGATGGCAACTACACGAAGACATAAGGCAAAGATTACAAGTCCACAGCAGTTCTTTTGTTACACAAGACCCACTACCAGTTGAATTTATCTGTAAACAGAAAGCATATTATGGTGTATATGGTACATAGTATTCCGTGCACCTTGGTGTTCAGTCATGCCGGCCACATGACCACCGAAGCGTCTTCGGACAGTGCTGGCTCTTCGGCTTAGAAACGGGGATGAGCACCGCACCCTAGAGTCAGAGACGACTGGTTGGGGACACCTTTACCTTTACCTTTTATAGTGAGTTTAATCCACACTTAAAATTGGCAGAGATCCACTTTCACTGGAGGAAAGGAAGGAGTTGATTTTTGCTGATCCCTTCTTTCCTCTGCATTCCCCTGTGTTCTCTGAAAACCTGCTCCAGAGTGGTGGGGGGTCCTCCAGAGCAGCATGTGAGGTAGCACAGGGGACTGCAAGGGAAATGGGGAATCAGTGAAAATTGTCGCTCCCCTTCCTCCAGCGGGGAGCCTCCGCTGGATCTCAGTCTGTTCCATAAATGGAAGGAGCCCTTCCAATCACAGAAAGGACCAGTCTGGATCCAACTCAGTATATTTACATTGGCAGATCTCTTAAAAAAAAATTATATGCAGGAAAATGTTAGTCTGAAAAACAATTCAGTTTTGTCAGACAGCAGTATGTGCTTCTGAGATTGTGCAGTAGAGTTGTCTCAGGCAGGAGCAAATGAAAGAGAATTCACTGTGGAATATGTACATCAGGAATCTCATGCAGCACCAAATGAAATATTTATAAAATGCATACTCGCTTTTTTAAGGACATGGCTAGCACTTTTAATTTACTGGCACCAGCCAATAAAGGAACAATATTAGAGTATTTCCAGCTGGTGGCTCCCAGCACTATCCAAGTGATGTTCCATACTTGGGAGTTATAACGCTTTTGTGTGTGTACATCCTGCTATGTTCCATCCACGCTAGTGGGATAACATAGCTGTGGGGCCAGAGAAGGGACATTCACCTGAGCATGACATTTTAGAATCAATTTTTCAAAATCATTTTGTTTAATTTGCACTAAAACACTCTTTTTTAAATACCAAAGCTATTGTACAGTTCAACAATATTAAAAAGTAGAAGAAAAACATACCCCCCCCCAATAAAAATAGTAATAAAATGGTGGCAGCAGGAAAGACTGGAAAGTCAGCAAGTTGTTTTTTAATTAATTTTAAATTTTGCATTAAAACATTTTTTATTTCAGTGCAATTGTGCAAATACTTTAATAATTTGAAAAGTAGGTAAATTAATTATTTATATGTCTTGTAATATAGATATAGGTAGCCTCTGTAAAATTGGAAAGATTTGTTTGCATGAAAGGGCATATAATTCGTTTTTTTTCTTTTTCAGTGCTTAGTGTGACTTCATGGAATGTCAAGAAGTTGTGGAATTTAAGCAGAAAAGAGTGCTTTCTAAGTTAAAAGAGCTTAATGTTGATATGGCCTTTTTATAAGAAACTCATTTGATGGCTGTAGATGAATATTTGTTGAGAAAAGATTGGGTTGGTGAGGTTTATGTAACAGACACTTTGACATGGTGCAAACAGGTTGCAATTTTAATTCATAAACAACTCTCCTTTTCAGTAGAAGAGTTGATCACTGATCCTGATGGACTTTTTAATGTTGTTGTTCAGTCGTTAAGTCGTGTCCGACTCTTCGTGACCCCATGGACCATAGCACCCAGGCCTTCCTGTCCTCCGCTCTCTCCCGAAGTGTGCTCAGGTTCATATTCATTGCATCAGTGATGCTATCTAGCCATCTCATCCTCTGCCATCCCCTTCTCCTTTTGCTTTCAATCTTTCCTAGCATCAGGGTCTTTTCCAGTGAATTTTCTCTTCGCATTAGGTGGCCAAAATATTTGAGCTTCAGCTTCAGTATCTGTCCTTCCAATGAGCACTCAGGGTTGATTTCCTTTAGGATTGACTGATTTGACCTCCTTGCAGTCCAGGGGACTCATATGAGTCCTCTCCAGCACCACAGTTCAAAAGCATCAATTCTTCGGCACTCAGCCTTCCTTATAGTCCAGCTCTCACAGCCATACGTTACTACTGGGAAAACCATAGCTTTGATTATATGGACCTTTGTGGGCAAGGTGATGTCTCTGCCTCTTACTATGCTGTCTAGGTTTGCCATAGCTTTCCTCCCAAGGAGCAAGCGTCTTTTAATTTCATGGCTACAGTCACCGTCTGCGGTGATCTTGGAGCCCAAGAAAATAAAATCTGTCACTGCTTCCATTTCTTCCCCTTCTATATGCCAGGAAGTGATGGGGCCAGATGCCATGATCTTCGTTTTTTTAATGTTGAGTTTCAAACCAGCTTTTGCACTCTCCTCTTTCACCCTCAACAAGAGGCTTTTTAGATCTTCTTCGCTTTCTGCCAATAGGGTGGTATCATCTGCGTATCAGAGGTTGTTGATAATTCTCCCGGCAATCTTAATTCCGACCTCTGATTCATCCAACCTGGCGTTTCTCATGATGTACTCTGCATATAAGTTAAATAAGCAGGGCGACAATATGCAGCCTTGTCGTACTCCTTTCCCAATTTTGAACCAATCGGTTGTTCCATGTCTGGTTTTTACTGTTGCTTCTTGACCCTCGTACAGGTTTCTCAGGAGACAGGTAAGGTGGTCTGGTACCCCCATCTCTTTAAGAATTTGCCACAGTTTGTTGTGATCCACACAATCAAAGGCTTTAGCATAGTCAATGAAGCAGAAATAGACATTTTTCTGGAATTCTCTTGCTTTCTCCATGATCCAGTGAATGTTGGTGATTTGATCTCTAGTTCCTCTGCCTCTTCGAAACCCAGCTTGTACTTCTGGTAGTTCTTGGTTCACATACTGCTGAAGCCCAGCTAGTAGGATTTTGAGCATAACCTTGCTGGCATGTGAAATGAGCGCAAATGTATGGTAGTTTGAACACTCTTTGGCATTGCCCTTCTTTGGAATTGGAATGTAAACTGACCTTTTCCAGTGTTGTGGCCACTGTTGAGTGTTCCAAATTTGTTGGCATATTGAGTGCAGCACTTTAGCAGCAGCATCTTTTAGGATTTTAAATAGCTCAGCTGGAATACTGTCATCTCCGCTGGCTTTGTTGTTAGTAATGCTTCCTAAGGTCCATTTGACTTCATTCTCTAGGATGTCTGGCTCAAATTCAGTGATCGCACTATCATGGCTATCAGGGACATTCAGATGTTTCCTGTATAGTTCTTCTGTGTATTCTTTCCACCTCTTCTTAATCTCATCTGCTTCTGTGAGGTCCCTGCCTTTTTTGCCCTTTATCACGCCTGTCTTTGCACAAACCGTTCCCTTGAGATCTCCGATTTTCTTGACGAGATCTCTAGTCTTTCCCATTCTGTTGTTTTCCTTGATTTCTTTGCATTGTTCATTTAAGAAGGCCTTCTTGTCTCTCTTTGCTATTCTCTAGAACTCTGCATTCAGTTGGATATATCTTCCCCTTTTTCCCTTGCTTTTCGCTTCCCTTCTTTCCTCAGCTACTTGTAAAGCCTCATCAGACAGCCACTTTGCTTTCTTGCATTTCTTTTTCTTTGGGAGGGATTGAATTGCTGCCTCCTGAACAATGTTACGGACCTCCGTCCATAGTTCCTCAGGCACTCTGTCGATCAGGTCTAATCCCTGAAATCTATTCCTCACCTCCACTGTATATTCATAAGGGATATGATTTAGGTCATACCTGAATGGCTTAGTGGTTTTCCCTATGTTCTTCAATTTCAGCCGAAATTTTGCATTAAGAAGCTCATGATCTGAGCCACAGTCAGCTCCAGGTCTTGTTTTGACTGACTGTATAGAGCTTCTCCATCTTTGGCTGCAAAGGACATAATCAATCTGATTTCGATATTGACCATCTGGTGATGTCCATGTGTAGAGTTGCCTCTTGTGCTGTTGGAAAAGAGTTTTTGCTATGATCAGCGCGTTCTCTTGGCAAAACTCTATTACCCTTTGTCCTGCTTCATTTTGTACACCAAGGCCATGCTTGCCTGTTATCCTAGTGATTTCTTGACTTCCTACTTTAGCATTCCAATCCCCTATGATGAAGAGGACATCTTTTTTTGGTGTTAGTTCTAGAAGGTGTTGTAGGTCTTCATAGAACTGATTGACCTCAGCTTCTTCGGCCTCAGTGGTTGGGGCATAGACTTGAATTACTGTGATGTTGAATGGTTTGCCTTGGATTCGTACTGAGATCATTCTATCGTTTTTAAGATTGTACCCCAGTACTGCTTTTCCCACCCTTTTGTTGACTATGAGTGCTACTCCATTTCTTCTAAGGAATTCTTGCCCACGGTAGTAGATATGATGGTCACCTGAATTAAATCCGCCCACGCCTGTCCATTTTAGTTCGCTGATTCCCAAGATGTCAATGTTCAATCTTGCCATCTCCTGTTTGACCACCTCCAGCTTACCTTGATTCATTGACCTTACATTCCAGGTTCCTAAACAATATTGTTCTTTACAGCATCGGATTTTCTTTTCACCACCAGACACATCCACAGCTGAGTGTCCTTTCGGGTTTGGCCCAGCCGCTTCACTCTTTCTGGCGCTACTTGGAAATACCCTCTGCTCTTCCCCAGTAGTATATTGGACACCTTCTGACCTGAGGGGCTCATCTTCCAGCATCATATCTTTTAGCCTTGCGATATGTTCCATGGGGTTTTCTTGGCAAGAATACTGGAATGGGTAGCCATTTCCTTGTCCAGTGGACCAATTTTGTCAGAACTCTCCGCCATGACCTGTCGGTCTTGGGTGGCCCTGCACGGCATAGCTTATGGCTTCACTGAGTTATGCAAGCCCCTTTGCCACAACAAGGCAGTGATCCATGAAGGGGAACTTTTTTATATTGGTTGGGAAATATATGGATAAAGTATTTGCTATGATTAATTTATATGGGCCTAATAATGATTCTCCAGTTAGGTTTCATGAATATTTTTGCAAACTGGTTGACATTGGCTATGGTTACTTGAGGGGGATCTTCATGACAACAGAATGACAAGCTCACTGGAGTGTTACCAGGATTTTCATGGAATCAGCTTTGGTCCATCAGGGACACACAAAGTAAGATAATCTGAGTGTGGCATACCTTTAAAATCTGGGTTTCAACACTTGAAAGAAACATATTTCTGGGTGGGGTGAGGGAAGTAGAAATGAATGTCATCAAACTGGCAAGGACTGCTCAACCAGTGAGAGAGGCTTGCCCCTGTCCAGGCTCCCTGCTGCTACTACATTATGAATGGAGAGCAACTAATTTTCCCCATGTGTGCAAACTTCCCTGAAGAACCCAAAATCCCCAGTTCTCCACTGCAGCATCTGAAGGCTCCTGAGAGCTCTCCCCCACCCCAATTTCGCTGCATCCCAACAATCTGCTGCAGAGTTATTGCTCCCACCCCCTTTCCCCCTTGTGTGCACTTTTGTCTATTGCTTCCAACCCCCCCTTTTCCAACCCCCCCTTCTCCCTTTCTCCTTCTTTCTGCTAGCAATCAGAAGCTTCTGTAAACCTGAAAGATAAAGATCATTACTGCAATAAAGCTATAAAGTGGAGAAGGGACTTTACATAACAAGGGAGAAACGACTTGACATCAGAGAAACTACAGGACCGCAAAGAAGCACAACATCACAATAGCAATTTAAGAGCCCAGTGGAGAAGCGAAAGAGCGCTTTAGGATGAGTTACAAAAGTTAGCCTTTAACCCTTTCATTGCAGGGGAGCAGATTTATTTCTTGCTTCTGAGTAAACATGCACAGAAGGGGGGGATCTGTTAAAGATTAAAAGCAGGCTAGCTAAGGTGAATGAGTATCCCCACTACTGCAGTAATGTGAGAGGACGCTGCTGCGCTTCTGGGGATTTTCTCAATGGGAAAAATTACTTCCATTGGAGAAACAAGAGGGAATGGGACATCCCACCCCCTTGACTACATCACTGTCAGGTCACAGAGGCACGCCCAGGATTTAATGCACGGGGGACATGGCACACTGGTAAAACCACCAGGGAGCCACTTTCAGTGAAAAAGTCGGAGTAAAAGGAGTTTCAGAAAATGCAGCTTTTCAAGAGAGAAGTGACTGGTTGGCAGCAGATTGGTGACAATGTCATCTGTTGCGAAGGAATTCAGACTGCTCTAACTTCGCACTACATCGCTCATGAAGACAGCCCCTTGATTGTGGATGGGGATTTGGAGATTCTGGACCCGCTGCTGGGTAGGAGTATGCCTGCCCCTAAGAGCCAAACAGCTGTGAGATCTACACTCCTGCCTTATATGGTTGAACTTGGTCTGATGGATGCTTGGAGAATCTTGTATCCTGGAGATAAAGGATGTACCTTAATTTCACCTGTACATCATAACTGCTTTCAACTTAGGGATGTACAAAAGTCACTTACCTTTTGCGGATTATGTTGATGGGGGGGAGGCGTTCCGTCCCTCGCCCTGGAATCCTTGACGGGGGGGAGGCGATCCATTCCTCCCCCCCGGAATCCTCCGCGGCCGGCTGTGCTCCAGCAGCAGCTCTGCGGAGCAGCTGGCCAGGCCCAGCCAGGCCAGAGCTGTCCGCACCCGGATTTCCAGCCGCGGAGGGCTCTGGGTAAAAAACAAAACAAAAACCGTGTACGCAAATGGCGGCGGCTACGGCCGCCACCATTTGCGTTCCTTATTTTTGCCATATTAATCTTCGTAAATATTTACGTAGACTATGACGGTGAAAATAAAGGGGAACGCAAATAGCATAGCGGGCGCTATTTGCGTCCCTTTTTGATTCACCGTTTTAGCCTACGTAAATCTTTACGTAGGCTAAAATGGCTAATCAAAAAGGGACGCAAATAGCGCCCGCTACGCTATTTGTGTTCCCCTTTATTTTTGTCATCATAGTCTACGTAAATATTTACGTAGATTAAGATGGCAAAAATAAGGAATGCAAATGGTGGCGGCCATAGCCGCCGCCATTTGCGTACGCGATTTTTTTTTTTAACCCACCCAGCCATGATAGGCTACGTAAAGATTTACGTAGCCTATCATGTCGTGTGTGTGTTTTTTTAAACCTAGCCATGATAGGCTACGTAAATCTTTATGTAGCCTATCACATCTTCTTTTTTTTTTTTTTTACAAGCCTGGAAATGGCGGCGGCAGCGGCCGGTCGGATGACCAGCCGCAGCCGCCGCCACCTGGAAGATCCGCCCCAGGTAAGTCTCGTCTTACCCACCTGGGGTGGTGGTGGGGGTGGCAGGCCGTTCCGCCACGGAGTTCGGGGGGCTGAATGCACTGGCATTTGGCTTCACCGAGATCCGTGGCAGAATTCTCTGACATCCCTATTTCAACGATTATTTTTTTGGTCTCTATATCACTGCTTTGTCAAATAAAAGTGTGTAAGATTGATATACTGGCAGTGTGAGACCATGCCCTAGTATGCCTGGAGTTGCAGTTTTCAGATATTCCTAGGCCTCCCGGTCTCTGGCACCATAATGTTTCTCTTCTTAATGATGAGATGTTTAAAACTCAGATTTCTGCTGAACTACTTGAGTATTTTAAAATCAATGTGGGCACAACTGGTTCCTGGGCCACTGAGTCAGAGGCCAGTAAAGCTTTTATATGGAGCCAAATTATAGCTTATGCTTCCTATAAGATTTTTTTTAAAAAACGCAACAAATGTCTTTAAGAGGTTGAAATCTCTTATAACCCAGTTTGCTATCTCCTCCACTGCACAACTTTATCTGGAGCTGCAAAATATCAAACACAAGTTGAATAATATTCTTTCACAGCAGGCTGAATTTGCCTTGACTTGTTTATGACAGGCATACTGGGAAAATGGTGAACATCCCAGTACGATCCTGGCATATCGCTTTAAAAAACAAAAATATCAAAATATTATTTCAGCTATTAAGGTGAGAGTGATAGGATACATCCTTCTCCCACAGACATAAACTCACAATTTGTAAAGTTTTATAGCGATTTGTATAGTGCTGGAAGTGAAATATCAGATCAGGATATGGATTTTTTGGATATGGATGTTAATCTTCCAGGTCTGGATTCCACACAATAACAACTTCTCCTGGCTCCTTTGTATCTGGAGGAAATTATGAAAGTGATTACAAATATGAATACTGGGAAATCCCCTGGCCCAGATGGGCTTCCAGTTGAGTGGTATAAAACATTTCCTAACTTTTTAGCTCCAAAGTTTTATTGTTTTTATAATTATATTTTTGAATCAGGTTCTCTCGCTTCATCTCTAAATGATGCTTATATTACCGTGATTCCTAACCTGGAAAGGATCATATTTATTGTGCTAACTATCGACCTACTTCATTAATTAATGTAGATATTAAAATACTGGTAGCAATTTTGGTTGGTACATTACACGTTAATACAACCCTGGTTAGATAAGACCAGGTGGGATTTATTAAAAATAGACAGGGGGATAATAATCTCAGATTAGTTGTCGACCTGGTTGCTTTAAATTCTGAAAGAACTGACCTGGCGGCCATTGTTTCTTTGGATGCAGAAAAGGCTTTTGACAAAATTCATTGGAAATTTATTTTCGCTATACTGAGTAATTTTGGCTTTCCTGTACAGTTTTTGAAATGAGTTAGAATTTTATATTCAACCCCAAGAACTAGAGTTAGGACTAATGGACTATTTTCAGCTTTCTTTTTACTTGGGCGAGGTACCAGACAGGGATGTCCACTTTCCCCAGTGATGTTTGATTTATGTTTGGAATCCGTGGCATGTGCTATTAGACAGAATAGTAGCATTTACAGTGTTGCAGTTATGGCTTAGAAGTTTAAACTACCTTTTATGCTGATGATCTTTTACAATTTATTTTGAAACTCCAGTCGTCTGTTCCAGTTTTGATGCAGTTGATCAACACTTTAGATGAACTGTCCAGCTATTCAGTTAATTGGGCAAAGCCTGAAATGATTCTGATTGGAGATAGTATATATCCTAGTATATTAGCTAATTGGCAATTTTGATGGTGTCCAGATTTTATTACCTATAATTATTATTATTATAGGTAATAAAATCTGGATATTATTATTATTATTATTATATTAATATGTATTCCAAGACATATATCTCAAATGATCAGGCTAAATTTAAATACATTGATTAATGAGATTTCACAGGATATAGATAGAGGGACATCCTTAAAGTTGAGTTTGTGGGGCAAGGTTAATACACTTAAGATGAATATATACCTCGGATGCAGAGATTTTATTACATTCAGCGGTATATAAATGCCACAAATAAATAAATATGTTATACATGGGATTCTTCTACATATACCCAGCAAATATTTCCAAAAATCCAATGCTTTCTTTCATAAATTGGGGGTGGGTGGGTCAATTTTGATCCATTTTCCAATGCCGAACTGATTTTATGGGGAATCCTGAGCTAAGATTTGGACAGAAAATATATTTGTGGTGGACTTGGACAGATAATATGATTTTCACTTTGGATCAGCTATTGGATGATGATGATGAGTTTTTGTCATTTTCGGCTTTGTGAGATAAATATGATTTACCTGCTATGGCTGAATGGCAATACCTGCAATTGAAACATTTGTTAGAAACTAGATTTGATCCAGCCACCTTTCCAGCTTCAGAGTGTCCTCTGATATTGCAAATGCCTGTAGAAGCTGATCACTTATATTGACCCACGATTTGAGTTTATAAATACTTATTATCAGTAAATAAACATTTACTGGGTCTTACGCAGGGTCTTATATAGGAATGGAACAGGGAATTGGATTGATTCCCTATTTTACCAATCAATGGTTTGTTGTGTTAGCATCTGTATCTGAAGTGTTTATGGATCTTAGGTTATTATTCAGCAAAAACTCTTGTCTTGGGTCTATTGGGCACCACAACATCTCTTTAATAAAGGTTTGTCTAGCTCAGCTAATTGTTGGAGCTGATGCTTCTTTTAAATGTATGTTTTGGAAATACCCAATAGTTGCCTCCTTTGGGGAGGAAGTTATTATGCAGATAAACTTTGTATTGGAACACTCTTTAATATTTATTGATGTGAACCTGTTCTTTTAAATTACTTACCTGCTTCCTGGAAGCTAACGAATGGTCAGCATAAATGGATTTTCCACGCCCTCTTGACAGCCAAAAGACTGATATTACAACACTAGAAGGATAAATGCTAACCTCTTATAATGCAGTAGATTGAGGACCTAACAATGCTGTCAACATTTGAATGAGTGGTATATAGGTGCCACTCACGAATGGACATGTATATGGATATTTGGTCTGCTTTTGTTGAAATTTAGGTATAATGACTTCTTGGTTTCTTTTTTAGAATGCTGTAGCCAATTGAAATGTATACTTTCAACTCAAGTACTTATACTATATACTACTGTAATTTGTTCTCTCTCTTTTTTTCTTTTTTTCTTTTTCTCATTTTGTTTTGTTGAAATACACAATAAAAAATCAATTATGAAAAAATTTTTCCAAGCCTGCAGCTGCAAAGTCAGGTCAGGAGGGGAGGCATTCGTAGGAAAGAATTGGCAGGCAGGAGGAGGAGGCTCTTCCCACACCCATGCCGCCCTCTGAATGGCTTTTCCACAATCCTGCCTTTTTTAATCAGGAAGAGGGGAAACATGGCCTAGGAAGGCAACTGAAAGGCAGAATCAATGGATGCAGGAAGAGTTAAGTATTCCATGCTTGCCAGCTCCCCCCGCCGTCCACCCCCTCCCCTTGCCACATCAATATTATGAGATCCACTTATTGCTATATGTGAATGAATTGTTCCATGGATATGATCATATTCATTAGTTTTCTTGCAAAGAGGGATGTCTTTTTCTTTGGCAGAATTGACTAGGATACAATGCAAATTCTATCTTAACCCCCCAAAAATATTATTGAGCTCCCAACTTCTCTTTGGGCCAGATTCTGTATCTATATAAATCAGGGTAAACTCCAGAAATATTGCCTTCAGTTTCTTTGGAACTAATTCGACTTAGCATTGGTGAAAATATTATTCTTTCCAATCTCAGGAATTGATGACATTAAGTGGATTCAAGCAAACATGCTGTTCATGTGTCAGCCTGGCTGATCAAAGCTTTCATCACATTGGCAATATACTAACAGATGGTCTCTTCTCATGTCATCAGTAAACATCAATTGGAAGAATACTCTCAGGTGATGAGCTTGTCACCACAACAAGAACAGGTTGCTTATAGAGTGTCTATCCAAGTTTGAGGGCCAGTTCTGATGTTATCTTTGCAGTTAGATTCTGATAAAAAATATTAATACAAACAGAATATGCCATCACTGGGGATGCAGATTGTGGAACTCCTTTAGAGTAATTCTGACCATAGGGATGCCTTGATGGCTTCAGAAGTCATCCCCCCTGAAAGGTATCTACAATGTCTTTATGACTTCAGAGAGATTTCAAATCAATACCAGTATCATAGTGACAAGGAAGTGACCACATAATGCTGTGACTCAGAATTCATCTGGATACCTGTGGAATTGAACAGGGGAGAGAGAGAGTCCGTAAACTTAATGGGATTAGTGGTTTAATGTTTTCGTATGAGGATGGAAAATGTTGTGTTGGAATGATGCCTTAGTAAAATGAGGATAATGTATGGAATATATCAAATGGATCCATGGATGGTCGAGACTTAATCACATGATGTATCAGATAAGTGCCTGGTAGGAGATTTGGGCCAGGCAGGGGGGATGCTTCCTTGCTATATTTTTTCATCTTTAAGAGGAAAAGCAGTACCTAACTGCATCAGTTCATTGATTTTATACAGTAGGTAAATAAATCACAGATCTTAGTTTCTACAAGAAACAGCCAGAACTATGTAGAGAGCTGCAAGCTGATCTGCTGATATTGTACACAGTAACTCTGGAAAGAAAAGTTCTTGTTTTCCCTGTTTTATTATTAAAATATATGTTGGCAAAGGATATTGCTATTCTTACATATATGTTGGCTGAACAAAATTATTCAAAAATTTGTATTAATAAAAATAATTACAATGATCTTTAAAGTATGCAAAACTGAAGTCATAGAACCAGAAGAGGAAGCATATGGCTACTTCCAGTTTTAAATACTATATTTTGTTTTGTTTTGTGAACTGCTGAGAGAGCTTCAGCTATTGGGTGGTATAGAAATGTGTGTGTGTGTGTGTGTGTATATATATATATATATACACACACACACACACACACAAGTGGAGAAAGGTTCAAAGGAATTGAGAGTTTCAGTAGAATTCAAAATCCCCTGCTGCCTTTACATGCTTGTATTTCTCATGTACTTTCTGGAAACAAAGGAAAGGGAGGCTGAAGGAAGGCAACAAATAGATCTTATTTTGATCAAGTGTTTTTGTCTCATATTTATATTCAAATAGTGGAAAATGCTTCTTTGCTGACTCACCCACTGTTTCCACACACAGGGCCTGCACAAAACATACATTTTAAATAAATGGGTTTTGTCTGTGATGTATAGCATAATTTGGTGGTTCAGGTTAGCAGCAAAAGCATTTCATTGTTGCTTTGCTGGTAGGGATGCTGGAGAAACTGAGACAGACTAAAATGAATTTGGATTTCTAAGAATCTCACCTGTGGAATCCACTGCGGACCAGCCTCCTCAGGCTGCGTGGAGTCCGTTGACTTTCAGATCTTTTTTTTTAACTTTCCTGAAATTTACACACATTTATTCATAGGAAATTACGAAAGTTTCTGCTGAGACATATGCTATGCTGGAAAAATATATGTAGGGAAAAGTTGAATGGAATGGGGGACAATACACTAAATGTTACATACTAAATTGTGTAAATTGTTGCAAATCTTCTTATGGAATTATTTGTACATTTTTCCACATAATAGGAAAAAAATTGACTCCATCTGTGAACGGACGCCAGAATGAACAACACTATGCAATCCATGAAACACACACAGGACAGATTTCACAAAATCTGGACATCCTTAGTTGGTGGTGACCATCTGTATAAACCCTCCCGTTATAGTACTTAAACACTGCAATCCTATACATATCTTCTCAGAAGTAAACTGATTGATTGACGTTCAATAGGATGTACTCCTAGGTATGTGCATATAGGATTGCAGCCTAAACTGAGTTTAGTATCTGCTTCTCACTGGAATTGTTATACATTGTTCAAATGGAAAGTAGAGAAACTGCTTCTTGTATTTATATTTTAATTATTATTTAATATTTGCAGCAATGATTTTGTTCAGTCCTAACAATTTTAGAAAAATCTTTCAGGCTGAATTTTAACAAACTCGTTAGAAATGGACTAAAATAATTGTAATCTCAGATAGGGTGAGAGAATCTGTAGAGTTTTTTGTCTTCAGTTGTATAGCACTTCCCCCCCAAATTCTACCACTAAGGCAATGATGTATTACTTTTACTTTCATTATATGTTTTTAATCAGAGCGAGACTTCACCCTAGACAAAGCGATGCTTTCTGCATGGTCTCACTTGTTTTTGCTAAAATCTTTTGACATGATTAATTTTACTTTAATGCTTTTGTCTTGTTGTACTGGTTAAGATGATGAGGATGAACCAGGGCTAAAACATTTGCTTTTCTATCCCAACATCACTGAGCATTTAAAAAATCACTTAGATTAGAAAAAAAGAATCCAATTGGAATTAAATTTCTTGCTGCCCAAAAGTAAGAATGCATACTATTAAAAAGAGGACATCATTACTGGTTGTTAGTTTTATTACTGATGTTTCTTTTATAATATCATTACCTGTCTAATGCTATTAGTGGCAACAAGGGAGAGCCTAATCACATGTACTGAGAAGCAGGTAGATTGCGAAGCTTTCAGTAGAATTTCCAAGTAGCTGTCCTTCGTTTTTGAGGTATCTGTTCATATCTCTATAATCTGTGTGCGCGCACACACACTCATGTCCTGCTTGTGGGTTTCCTGTCAACAGCTGGTTGGCCACTGTGTGAACAGAATGCTGGACTAGATGGACCTTGGTCTGATCCAGCATGGCTCTTGTTGTGTTCTTACACACAAATACACATAAATATCCCCCATTTCACTGAGGGTTTTCTTCCCCCAAACATCAGTAGATATGAGGTCAGATCTAGATTGGCCCTTTTATGAATGGAAGGGCTCCTTCTGTTCACAGATTGCAAAGGCTGCCAGCTGGAGGAAAGGGGTGGGGAGGTGATCTTCACCAGTTCTTCCTCCCCCTCTGCAGCCCCTTGTGTCACCTCTCATGCTTCTCTGGTGCATCCCCCAGCCCTCCAGCTTTTCAGGAGGTGCAAGGGGAAGGAAGAATAGCAAAGATCACCTCCCTGCCTCCTTCTTAGAGAGCCACTGTGGATCCAACTCATTATATTTAAATGTAATTTTGTCTGTGTACGTTAAGAAAGAGAAAGCAAATTCCATTTTGAACGAAACAATACTGTATTAAACAGAATGCTCAGAGTAAATGTAATCAGTTTCCTGGAACACACACACCCTCCGCCCACAGTTCACAAACAGTCAGCCAAAAAGAGATTCACACCACTTCACTTTACAGAAGCCATCACTGGAGAAATCAGGGGTAGGCTTATCAGGAGAAGAGTCTAATTATGAGTCTAATCATGGGAACAATGCCTCTACACAGACAATTCCCATAACGGTGCAAGCAACACATTTGTATGGGTGCCTGTGTGGAGAGAACGGCATTTGGCAGAGGAGAAAGTTGGGGCCCAAATGCATAATGTAGAATGGAAGCTACAAATATGCTCACAACAGGCGACACTGTGAGTTGCCCACTAACTCAGTGGGAAGGGGTAATGCAAGGGGAAAAAGGAGATGGAGGCCTGAGGCCTACATATGGGAGATGTGAATCTGGCCTCCACAAGACACAGATTTACTCTGCAGGGTCTGCTGGCAATAGTAATGTAAAGTAGAAAAAGAAAGGCAGCAGGACTTCTCATTCCACAGAGCAGTAGTCGAACCTCACACCCACAATGAAGACCCGTAATAGGGCCTTTGTAGTCTTCAAACCTATGACACAGCCTCCTTTCCTCACTCCACCTCACACCATCCTATTCATGGGAGGAAGTGCATGAGTTGAAGGAAGTGCATGGGTTGAAACCATGCCTTGAAGCATGGTTTCCTGAGCCCCTCTCTTAACATTGTGGGTTGCCTTGAACTTGCAGCCCCAGATGTAGCCTCAAGTTGAGGTTGTAGGTGCCTTGGGTCTTGAGACAAGATACCTGTAAAGCAGGCATGGGGAACCTCAGGCCTGGGGCCCAAATCCAGCTCTCCTGGTAAACAAAGCTAAAAAATGTACCTCATGTTTATGTTTTGTCCCCATACACCACAAGTACTTGACCTGAAATATTTGAAGAAGAAAAATCAAGCACACTTAGTGTGATTGAAATGTTATATTATGTAGAATATTTTATTGGAATACTTGTAAATATTAAGGACAATAGCGTGTACTTCCCTTACATTATTTAAATTTAAGGTGGGGGGAAGGTACTGAAAACTGTTGACACAATAATTAATTTTAGCAACCCAAAGAACTGTGCTTGATATGCTGACAACCACTCATCTGTTACTACAGAGTTCAACTCTCTTCTACTAATGTTGTTGGGGTACCTTCAGTTTTGATGTCACTGTTTATTAATTCCATTTCCCTTTGAGACATATATGTATTTCAATTATATATGTGTTCTCTCACATAGTTGTTAAGGAAAAACATTAAATACAATTTTGAAACTGCCAAGCTTGCCTAATATTGTATTTGCAATTGGCATACATTCGTTTTTACTAAAGAAGTTATGAAACAGAAACTTTTCAGCAGAAAAATAAAGCACTGGAAATTTTTCTGCACCACATCACTGTATCCTCCTAGAGTAGAGAAGCAGTCAGAGTGATGTGGCCCTATACCATGGGTCTTGAGAAATGAAATATTTTTCCCTGACTGGGGATTATCCACTCCTGGGACAGAGGAAAGAGATGGGAGAAAATGGTTGTCTGAAGCTCTCCATTGACACCAATGGGAGTGTGTTAATTTATGCCACCTCTTCTGCAGGCCTAACACTATGTAGCCTGTGGTCAAAAGCAACCCTTGAGTAAGCTTAGTGTTTTTCTTAAGGCAGGCATCTTCCCCGCTAGGCCGATAATTACTCAGTTTTCCTTCTTGCCCTGTCCGCAAGCATAAAGGTATGGCCTGTGTAACTGAGTTACTTATTCAGCTGGTAATATATTGTGCTGCACTGCTGCAAGGCATTTTAGGAGCAATCCTAACTTGGCCAGTGGGTGAAAGTGGGCTCTGCTAGGAACTGTAGGCCAAATTCTGTGGCTCTCTGAGAGTGGAGAGCATGAAGATGAAAATCTCAGGAAGACGGGGCTGGCAGGGCTGTGCTTTAGCCATGGGCAATTAGTAGGCAGACGGGAGAGTTATGTACCTTTCTATAGTGGGATTGGATCTACAGGGTAGGCTGACTATGATAATCCTATGCCTCTTTATGTGGAGGAGTTTTCCAGGGCTGCCTGAAAGAGGCGGTGCTAAGACCGCCTCTTAAGAAGCCCTCACTGGATCCATAAGATCTGAATAATTTTAAACCAGTTGTGTAGAACCCTTTCCAGGGCAAGGTTCAATGACCAGTCTTGTGGATGAGACTGATTTTCTGAATTCATTTCAGTTGTGGGTCAGGTTCCATTTTGGTACTGAGACTGCCTTGGTTGCCCTATATGATTACTTGTGTCAGGAGAGAGACAGAGGGAATGTGTCCCTGTTTATACTTCTTGATCTCTTGGTGGTGTTCACTATCATCAAGCGTGGAATCCTTCTGGAGCAGCTGTCCACGTTAGGAGGTGGGGGCACTGGTTTGCAGTGGTTCTGCTCCTACCTGGACAGTTGCTTCCAGAGAATGGTGCTGGGGGGGGGGGTATTGTTCAGCCCACAGAGCCTCCAGTGTGGGGTTCTGCAGGGATCAATTCTATCGCCCATGCTATTTAACATCTACATGAAACCACTGAGTTGGGTCATCCAGAGTTTGGGGTGCATTGTCACCAGTATGCTGACGACATGCAACTCTACTTCTTTTCAGCTCAAGCATGTGTGGTGGTGGGTGTGCTGAACAAGTGCCTAGCCTTGGTAATGGACTGGCTAAGAGCAAATAAACTGAGGCTTAATCCAGACAAGACTGAAGCTCTGCTGGTAGGTGGTTCCTCTGTCTGGATGGAGGAAATGGAACTGGCTCTGGATAGGGTCACACTCCCCCTGAAGGAGCAGGAGTGCAGCTTGGTTATACTCCAGTAACCATCATTGTCACTGAAGGTTGAGGTGGCCTCTGTGGCATGGAGTACCTGCTACCAGCTTCAGCCCGTCATTAGTTATGGCCTGACTGTTGTGGCTGCTTTTGTGGTGTTCATTCTAGGTTATGGGGGGTGGGAGGGGGAGATTTGTGTATTGTAAATAAACACTTTTAGTACTGTATTTTTAGGGTGTTCTTATTTGCATTATTACATCAATTATATTTTATATTAATTTTGTTTTCTCTGTTATATTAAGTGTGTGTGTGTGTGTGCGCGCGCAAGAGTGTAAAAGTTGCTTTGAGACTGCTTTCTGTGGAGGGAAGTGACTGTTTCTGTGGAGGGAAGTGACTGTAATGTTTCATTATTCTGTTTCAAAGCCTGTTCTTATTCAGTGGTGAGGCATTCATGGGCAAATGCATAGGAGGAAACATATGAAACAGATGTAACGATGTCCTTTCCAGCAAGGGTGTGTGAAGAGAGCGAATGGAATCGCAACAAGTCTCCAGGAGTAAAATGTCAGCTGGATTCCAAAAGTAAAATTAATTCTTGTAATTCCTACTTACCTTGCATTTTAAAAAACAAACAGTTAAATAGTACACTGCTGTTTACTCCTGCAACTATTTTGTTGTTGTTGTTCAGTTGTTCAGTCGTGTACGATTCTTCGTGACCCCATGGACCATAGGCATAGCACACCAGGCTTTCCTGTCCTGCGCTCTCTCCCGGAGTGTGCTCAAGTTCATATTCATCGCATCGGTGATGCTATCTAGCCATCTCATCCTCTGCCGTCCCCTTCTCCTTTTGCCTTCAATCTTTCCCAGCATCAGGGTCTTTTCCAGTGACTTTTCTCTTCGCATTAGGTGGCCTATCTATTGCACATAACCTCCCTTATACACACATTCAAAATGTTCATAGAGGCTTGATATGCTGGCTTTGCAAGGGGGAAGGAATTTGACAGAAGGCACTGTCAAGTAAGTGATCCTTCCCATGCCCCCATGGTGTGATAGAGTGCTGTAAAGGGCTGTACCATGGATGTCTTGAAATACTTGAATACGTTTGAAATGTAGAAATAGCCCTTGTGAGCCACAGTATTCCAAAATTTTAATAGGAACACAGGAAGCTGCTGTATACCAGGTCGGATATTTCTCCATCTGCCCCAGTATTGTCTGCTCTCACTGAAAGTGGCTCCTGCAAGGGGTCTTTCACATCACTGGCTACCTGGCTGTCTTTTTTTTAAAAGGGGATTAATTGAACCTGGGTCCTTCCGCATGCAAAGCACATGCTCTACCACTGAGCTATGGTCCCACCCCTTAATTAATATAATTATGCAGTGTTGATTCATACACTGAATCATATGTATCATTGTTTAGTTAGTTAATTATTTACATTCCTTGCCTGAGGGATAGGGTGGATTATAGCATATTTGGAAACAATATGTAAAAAGACAAACATCTTAAAATGCACACTATAAATAGACAAGGATCAATGGGATTATAATCCTAACACTTCTCCCCTCCCCCATTTCCTTGTTATTCACATAATATCAGATGCAGGTTTAAAATATGCATTTTACTTTCTTGTAAATAAACAAATCTGTTCTTTTAGTACATTTGGGAATTGTTGCTTTGCCCTTCCTACAGCTTTTCTGTCATGGGGATGCTTTCTCCCAACTCTGAGAGACTTCACCTTTTCTTTTCTGAATTTAAGACTGAGCCAATGAATCCTTTAGGCACTTGCGCAAAGTTAGCTTGCAAAAATGCACAGAACATTGCCTTGATTATTCATAGAATAATGGGAGCAAACTGTGGTGTTTAAGGAAATGGGGGTGAATTTAATCTCATTATATGTCCCCATTATGCTGTTTGAAGATTGACAGTTTACATTTATCATACTTATGCACAAACTGTACAGATGTGGACACCCAAATTTAACTTGGTGAACAATTCTCAGTGGCCCCAATAAATTCTGTGCATCTCACTTTATTCAGTCAGCAGTCATAAGCACCAGGGCTTCTGCTTCAGTGCTATGTTGAAGTTGGTTTCAGCCCTGCATTGCAAAGCCTGAACAAGCATTGGCACATTACTAAAGCAGCAGCCTCGACACTAGACAGCTTTAATGAAGGCTTTGGGTATCTGAAGAACTAATGACTCCCCTAGAACAGACAGTGTTTGTATTAATAAATGCAATATTTTACATCAGTCTCTTTTTGTGTAAAGGTTTCTTTTTATTTCTTTTTATAAAAAGTTTATCCACCATTTCTGCCTCAGAAAGTATCCAAAGCAACTCAAAACATAATAAAAAAATACATAGACAACCATAAAACAAATAGGAAACTGCCTTATACTGAATCAGATCATTGGTCTAGCTAACTCAGTATTATCTATACTGACTGGCAGTGGCTCTTCAGAGTTTTCAGACCAAAGTCTTTCCCAGCCCTGCTTGGAGGTGCCAGAAAGTGAACCAGGGATATTTTTTTTTGTATGCAAAAATATGCTCTATCGCAGAGCTACAATCCCTCTCTAAAATAAAGAGCAATAATTTTTTTTAAAGCATGCATTAGAAAGTATAACACCTGCTTAGCCTCCACTGTATGTTCCCTTACCTGGTCCAACAAAACAGAAAACCCAAAGACAAATATATTCAAAATATAGAATCATAGAATAGAAGGGTTGGAAGGGGCCTACAAGGCCATCAAGTCCAACCCCCTGCTCAATGCAGGAATCCAAGTCAGAGCATCCCTGACAGATGGCTGTCCAGCCTCGTCTTGAATGCCTCCAGTGTGGGAGAGCCCACCTAATCTATAGATTAGGGGAAGAAACTACAACAATAAATGCATAGATACCTTGAGTTTTAGGGGAAGATAAAGACAATTTCCATAACTCCTAGGGTTTACATTTCATGGAAAAATGGCAAGGGATATTTCTGAAAGCCTATGCGGCAGTGAAGATTTGTGTGTGTGTGTGTGTGTGTGTGAGAGAGAGAGAGAGAGGGAGATGGAGTTTAACCACACAGTGCCTGTGCCAAGCATGATGTATGGCTGTATTCCTATTATTGATGCATGGCTGCATATTTAACAGTGAGAAAGAAAAGTTCTAAGAAAGAATGGAAATCCAGGAGATTGTCACAATGTATGCTGTATTTGTGATTGAAATTTTATGTTTTCCCATTTCAAATACCTTTCAACAACTATCAGAACTTTCCTTAAATGTGTTTCATTAGATTATAATATTATTAGAAACTGCCTTTATGCTGCTGTTATTTAGCTGAACATATTTTAGTATCTTGGATGAGTCTTTCCTCTGCTTATTCCAGAATACATAAAACTTAATTTTGTTTGATTTTCTTGCACAAACAAAATATCCAAAAATACCAGTATGTACAGTGTTCATTTTCTGTATACAAACCAGATTTCCCTCTTTTTTTTCAAGACAGAGGCAGTGGAGAGGGCGTAAAAAAAGGCCGGGGGGGGGGGGACGCTTGTTGCCCATCCTGCTCTAGGGCATCAGAAAATTTTCCAATGCAAAGTGGAAAAAATCACATGCAAATTACCCTATGGAAATTAATTTTCATAGGAAAATTTTGCAGAAAATTTTCCAATTCAAAGTTTTCTGGCAAACCCATCACTAGTGGAAACTGGCAGTCAGTGCTACATGAGCTACCACAGTCTGCTGGAGAGAAAAGCCTCCAACATGTTATGGCAGGCTCGCAGGCTTACTAGCGAATAGATCCAGTTGTGGATTATATGCAGATCTACAGACTGCACCAGCTGTTTCCTGGACATATCCTGGAGGGAAATGGTGTTGCAAATAGTAATATATTTTCCAATTGTGTCTCCTTTTATTATGGGCTCTTTCATTTGTTCCCTTTCCCCCTTCCTATGTATCCTATTTCGGCATATCTTGTAAGCACTTGTCTTTTAGTTTGGTTGTCTCCTCTTTGTTGTCTTTTAGTTCCATTTGTTTATGGTTTTCAGAACTTCTTGCATTCCTTGATAGGAGGAAATGTCTGTCTGCTTTCTAACCCATGCAAACAAAATTCACCTTCACACCTCAGAAGGTCTAATAATTTTAAGATACCCTTCAAAATTGCTCTTCTTGATGAAGTGGACAAACTATCCATTTTCTGTGAAGCAGAGCCAACATTCCTTTCAGTCTAACTCTTTTGTCAACAATAAGTGATCAGGGCACAAGTATGGCAGTGGGGAGGGTACAGTGTACCAGGACCCAGCAATTATGAGGAAAAATATCAATATTAAGATCATGCTTGAGGATATTTATGGAAACTTATTTCCTTGTATCTGTGTACCTGTTGTCCACATCTTGTGAGGTGTGCTGTGGCCAGTCAAAAGTAGTGTTGGCAGAATAAGCAACTTTCTAAACAGTAACCCTTCTTTAGAACAGAGAAGCCCTATTCATGTGTTTGATAAAGCATGTTGTTTAAACATGTGAGGAGAGGGAGTGCCCCGACCCGGCCGCACTCCTTCATTGCTCTAATCACCCTGTACACGTGGAGGGCCATTGTCTGAAGTAGAGAACTTCTCCTATCAGTGGGGGTTCTCCACATGATCCAGAACACTGAGTAATCAGCATTCTGGACCACATGGAGAGCCCCCATGAATAGAGGAGGCCCTCTGCTTCAGATAGTCACCTTCTACATGTTCAGCATGGCAAGAGCAATAACAGAGGGGGCGTGGCTAGTATGCTTCCCCTCTTTATTTGTTTATCAAAACAGTTAGAGTGTGTACCAGTGCAGTTAAACTAAGATGTATAAACAGAGAGATTTGTGTTTCCCTTATGTGACCTGCTCTGTCAAGAACTACTAGTCCCAGAGTTCTTTGTGCATAGGCAAGAGAGAGGGGTAAGTGGTAGGAGAGACAAAGCACCATAATGATCAGGGTTCAGATGGGTAGCCTGTTAGTTTGTTGCATCAAAAAAAATGAGTCTCTTGTGGCACCTTAAAGACTAACGTATTTATTGTGGCATAAGCTTTCATGGACTAGAGTCCACATAGACACCACATTGCCATGTTTGGGATATGGTAGAAAAGGTAATTTCAGAAATGTAGGAAATACAATTTCAGAATTAAAATAGAAACTATGATTTCATGACTTGTGAGATTATGCATATGCAATAGGATTGTCGCATGTGTGGGGGAGGGGGCCCATGTTACAAGGGCCCTGCCACCTCTTGTTAACAGCATAATTACAGCCTCAAAGACATGAATTCTCTCTACCGCACAGGGCAAGAAGCACACAGGAGAGCGGCACTGAATGCTCTTTCCTACTCCCTCATCCCCTCCCTACAGACATGTTCTCCAGGTGCTTTTATTCCTTCCTGGCATCGAAACATTAGACATGAACCAAGAACAGAGAAAAGTGCCTGGAGCTTAGAAATGGAAAGCAAGGGAGGGAGAGGGTTTAATGCACAGACATTAAATGTGCTGGCCAGCCATGCACCAACCAGCCATGCCACACACACACGCACACACTGTCCCTCGCAGTCACACATTCATCTTCAATGAGAGCAGGCCCTTTACAAGTAGGGCCTGTCCATGCAAAGAGGAATGATGACTGGCCCAGGATTCCCTTTTATGTGGAAGAGCCATATGCACATATATCCTTACATGTGTATGGCCTATTCTCACTGACACCAAATACATAGCCAACAGGGGCATGGCCAGCTGGCATAATCCTGCTTCCCCCTCATACGTTGGGTGAAAATATGAGGGAGTAATAAGACCTTACCGCCACCTACTTTATACAAGAAAAGGAGAGGCAAATGAAAAGGAACATTTGCCTAGTGCTGTCTAGTTTAACCCTGAAAGATTGTGTTCAGGGTTACTGTTAAGAAAGGACCAAGTGTACCACAAGTCCAGTGAATGAATCCAGTTCAATGTGAGAAAAAGACAGGTTGCTTGCCTGTAACTGTGGCTCTTTGAGTGGTCATCTGTGCATTCACACATATGGGCTCTGCACCTGTGCAGAGCCTTGATTCGGGAAACTTCCATAGTTGAGGATTGTTTTGTCGGGAACCATTCCCCACCGTCCTATTGCGCATGTCCTAACGGGTTCCCGCCCAATCCCTTGTTCCTCGAGACTGCCTAGTGGGGCCTCAGAACCGAAGATAAAATGACACCTCGGTACCAGCATCGAAATCGACATTGACACCGAAGTGAGGATGGTGGGTGGGTTGTATGAATGCACAGATGACCACTCGAAGAACCACAGTTACAGGTAAGCAACCTGTCTTTCTTCTTCGTGGTCTCTGTGCATTAGGGATGCACGAAAGTCACTTACCTGGTCTCGCAGCTTGCTTCGCGGTGGGGGGGAGGCGCTTCGCTGCTCCCCCCAAAGTTCAGGCCAGGGGGGGAGGCTTCCCGCCTCACCCGGCCGAAATTCAGGCCGGGGAGAAGCGCCCCGTCTCCCCAGCCGCAAACTTCAAAAGAAAAAAAACAAAACAAAAAAACCGCCCCTGTGATAGGCTACGTAATGATTAACGTAGCCTATCACGGCTAGATCTGCAAAGTCAGCCGTGATAGGCTACGTTAATCATCACATAGCCTATCATGGGTGACTTTGAAAAAAAAACAAAAAGCGCGTATGCAAATGGCGGCCCCCATAGGGAGCCACCATTCGCGTTCCTTATTTGGTCGCTGTAGTCTACGTAAAGATTTACGTAGACTACGGCAAAAATAAGAGCAACGCAAATAGCGACCGAATGCATTGGCGCTTGGCCCCCCGAAGTTTTGGGGAGAAATTCTCCCCCATCCCTACTGCATCACTCATATGGGCAATTAACAAGCTAACTTACCGGAGGTGGGTCTGTGATTCAATGTAAGATTGAAGACAGGACTGCATGTCTGAAAGTACAATCTTCCCTTGCCTGGAAATCCAACTTGTAATGTCACACAATTATGGATGGCTTCGCCCAAGTTGCAACATTGCAAACATCAGGCAAAGCTACTCCTCTGTTGAACGCCACAGATGTGGCCACTCCCCTTGTTGAGTGAGCTCTTATCAGAGATGACAGATTCCGACCAACCACCTCACATGCTAGGCGAATGGTCTGAATAACCCATGATGCTAGTCTTTGAGACGAT
Organism: Heloderma suspectum; assembly: GCF_057233095.1. NCBI lineage: Eukaryota > Metazoa > Chordata > Lepidosauria > Squamata > Helodermatidae > Heloderma > Heloderma suspectum. Next base: position 72,675,776 of record NC_139461.1, read on the forward strand.
ACCAGAAGACCTCTCTTCTGTCCTCCGTAGCAAAGGAACAATCTCTTGGATTTACGGAATGATTCAGTCTGTAACTTATAAAAAGCCAATGCCCCACGAACATCAAGCAAATGTAAAAAAAGTCTCTAGTGTCAATGTGTGTGCGACAGAAAGAAGGCTGGTAAAACAATAGCTTGGTTCAAATGGAATTCTGACACTACCTTTGGTAGGAAAGTAATATCCAGCCATAAAACCACCTTATCTCTATGGAAAAATCAGGTAAGGAGGATTTATTATTAACACACAAAGTTCACTTGACCTTCTTGCTGATGTAATGGCTACAAGAAGAGCCACTTTCCAAGACAGGGGGCGTAAGTCTACAGAGGAAAGCGATTCAAATGGTTTAGCTGTAAGGGCATGTAGTACAACCAATAAACGCCACTGAGAAACTGGTGATTGAATAGGTAGCACAATGTTCTTTAATCCTCTGGGGAATTGTCTCAGCAGAGGATGAGTGAAAACAGTAAAACCTTGAATTGGTGATTGGGAAGCAGAAATAGCGGCCAAATAAACTCAGATAGAATAATACTTCAAACTTTTAAGAAATAATGAATGTAAAGAAATGAAGAATACAACCTGTAGAACGGTGGATAGGGTCAACTTTGCTGGCAGCAGCAAAACTAGAAAATGCTTTCCATTTATTAGAGTAAGAGCACCTTGTTGAAGGTTTCCTAGCCACTTCTAGCACCGACTGTACAACAGGAGGTAAGGTACTCATGGAACCCTCCAAGCTGTCGACTTTAGGGTTCTCAAATCCGGGTGTCTCACTCACCCCTGATCCAGTGACAAGAGCGTCGGTATTGAAGATAGACGCCAATATCTGCCCTTGGACAGAGCTAACAGGGGAGCAAACCATCCTTGTCATGGCCACCACGGCACGATTAGAATTTCCCTTGTCCTGTCCATAACCATTTTCGCAATGACTTTCGGTAGCAATGGAAATGGAGGGAACAGGTAGAATTGGTCATTTGTCCAAGGAAAAAGAAAAGCATCCCCTAGAGAGTGATCTCCCACTCCTGCTCTTGTGCAGAATCTCTCGCACACCACATTCCCTGAAGTCACAAACAGATCCATTACAGGAACACCCCACATCTGAAAAAGGTGATGTAGAATATTGGGTGCGAACTGCCACTCGTAAGATTGTTGAAGAGTTCTGCTCAGTAAATTGGCTAGCACATTGTCCTTCCCAGTGATGTGTATGGCTGACAGGCAAATTCTTCTGTGAATGGCCCAGTAGATCTTCCGAGTCAGGGAGCTTAAAGATGGCGCACAAGTCCCACCTTGCTTGTTTATGTACCAGACAACTGCTGTGTTGTCTGATATGATTTGGACATGTTGACCCCTCAGGCTCGGTTCAAAAGCCTTCAGTGTTTTCCATACTGCTAGTATGTAACTGTTTGTTGGGTCTGGACCAGAGACCCTGAACCCGAAGGGTTAAACAATGAGCCCTCCCATCTGAGGAGTGAAGCATCTGAGAGAAAAGGCATGCCTCGGCAAAAGTTCTCGACTGTTGTCCACCACAGGAGCGATCACAGAATGTCATCACAGAATGTACACACAACCGAACCCAATGAACCTTCTCTGCTCTGGAAAAAACACGGAGAAACCAGATTTGAAGGGGTCGCATCCGTAGGTGAGCCCATGCCACCCCTGATACTGTGGCTGCCATAAACCTGAGGAGATGTTGGATGTAAAAAGCTGTCACCTTGTTTCTTTGAATTATTTTCCAAGCAAGTTTGAGGATGGATGATGCCCTTTCCTGTGGGAGATAAGCTCTTGCAGTTCTGGAATCCAGTACAGCCTCAACGAGCAAATCTCCTGAGAAGGGTGGAGTTTGGATTTCTCCTCATTGATGCAAAGACCCAGTGCCCGTAGAAGATTGCAAACAAAAGCTACTGTTTGTGATAGAGCCAGTCTGGAATGTCCCGCAATTAGCCAGTTGTCTGGATATGGATATATCTTGACGCATTGGGTCTGTAGATAGGAGCACACCATGGCCATGCATTTGGTAAACACTCTCAGGGCCATGGCCAACCTGAACAATAGGACCCAGAACTGGAAAATGTCTTGCAAAGCTCAGATACTTCTGATGCAATGGGTGGATCACTATATGGAAGTATGCGTCTTTGAGATCTATCTCCACGAACCATGCACCCTTCCACAAGAGAGGGAGGATGGATGCTAGCATGGCCATTTGCAACTTCGTGGTGGAGATGAAGACTTTTAGATTTCTGAGGTCTAGGATTGGACGAAGCCCTCCATCCCTCTTCAGTACTGTAAAATAACAGGAATAAAGCCCATCCAGCTGTTCACTTGGACTCACCTGCTGGATGGCTCCCTTCTTGAGGAGAAAGTCTGCTTCTAGCAGAAGTATGTCCAACGGTGGTGAATGTTTCATGGTACCGAGGGGAGGGAGAGCATCAAATTCGATCCTGTACACTTCGTGAACAATAGCTAACACCCAAATGTCCAATGTTATTATCACCCAGTAGGCAAGAAATTGAGCCAGATGAGCTCTGAATAAAGGATCCAAAAGAGGGGGATAAATATGAATTGCGTGGAAGTCAAAAGGCGCCACTTTGAGCCTTGGTCGATCTTTCCACAGTTCTGACAGAAACGACTGGAAGCATAAGAACGTTTTTGCTGGGAGAAAGGCTGTTGGTGTATTGTACAGTCTGTGTGCTGTGATGTGGAGGATAATAAGGCTGTTGCCTAAACCATCTACATGGCTTGGGGTTGCTGGGGTTGTTGGGGTTGCTCCAATCCCATTTTGGGGGCCATGGTCTTAGCCTTTTGAACATTATCCATCACGTCATTGATGCCAGCATTAAACAAACCTGCCCCATCAAAAGGTAGATCTTCAATCCATGATCTGGCCTCAGGAATCAACCCAGCCAAATGAAGCCAGGCATGTCTGTGGAGCGCTACTGCTCCGACCATGGCCTTTGCACCATAATCCATTTGATGTCTGGCAGTATTTATCTGTTTCAATAATAACAGTTATTATGTTATTAACTGTAGCCGCCGCCATTTGCGTTCCCTTTTTTTGCCATGATAGGCTATGTAAATATTTACGTAGCCTATCACAGCCTCCACAGGGACACAAATGGCATCCCTGCATTAGCTGTGATAGGCTACGTAAGTATTTACTACGGAGTACCGGAACGGCTGACCAAGGTAGGCTCCATTCCGGGCCCATTTCGTGGGGGGGCGGGGGGCTACGTTCCGCCACGGATTTCAGGGGGCCGAATGCTCTGGCATTTGGCCTCACCGAGATCCGTGGCAGAATTCTCCGCCATTCCTAGCTGTGGGCTACTAAGGTTTGGAGGTGCCGAGATAATGATAAGCCAGATCCAGGTTTTCTTACAAGGAGACTTTATTGAGTACTTACAGCACACAGGAGTACCCAATGGTTGGATCAGACAACTTCTCTGAACACAGAGGCTAGGGGTACAATGGGTTTTATATCATACATGTTCGCAGTGAGGCAGCATGACAGCAGCAAGCGTTAATTAGTGTTCATCTGCAACTTTCCCAGCACAGACTTAACAGTACTTGTTCAGAGGGAAAACAGTCAGAACTTTCCCAGCACAGCCACCTGTAAACAGAGCCTAAACAGAGCCTCACTTCTCATGCGCTTCCTAGGCCCTGATAAGATAAATGGTAGCTCGTTGGCATGGAATGTGCTGAGGCGGCAGTATAGACCTTTGACTCACCTCAGAAGCTCAGACACCCACTAGCAAGGAAATTGCACTTATAATGAACCTAAAGAGAATCCTTTTCTTCTCATCCATGTGGGAACAAATGATACCGCCAAGCGGAGCTACAAAGAAATCACATCAGACTTTGAAGCTCTGAGAAGGAAACTCAAGAACTTTGGGGCCCAGATAGTTTTCTCATCCATCCTTCCAGTAGTTAAAAGAGGGATAGAAAGGGAAAGAAAAATACTCCGGGTGAATGACTGGCTATGAAGGTGGTGCCAACACAAGAGATTTGGATTCTGGGACCACGCGCTATACTTCCTGGAAGATGGACTGTTGGCAAGGGCTGGGTTGCACCTCACAAGGGCTGGGAAGAATGTGTTCAGCTACAGCATGAAGAACTTCATCAGGAGGGCTTTAAACTGAATCTTACGGGGAAGGGAGATGTAAAGTTGGGGGTAACAATGGATGAAGGCTCATGCACCACAACAGAGATAACAGCTCTAATAGCACCTAAGAACAGTCTTCAAAAACATGTAGGAAGAAAGCCAGACTATAAAGCATATGGTCTTCAATGTCTATTTTCTAATGCCCAGAGTATGGGAAACAAACAGAACAAATTTGAACTCTTAATACGAGAGGGAAATTATGACTTGATAGGTGTAACTGAAACTTCGTGGATGACTCCCATGACTGGAATACAGCAATTGGAGGATATAACTTGTTCAAAAAGAACAGAAAGAACAGAAAGGGAGATGGAGTTGCACTGTATGTTAAAAATACATATCTCTGCACAGAAATACAAGAGGATGAGCTTGGTAGCCCCATCGAGAGCATCTGGGTTAAAATAAATGAAGCAAAGAATAAAAGGAACCTGGTGGTCAAAGTCTACTACCAGCCACTCAATCAAGGAGAAGATGAGGATGAAACTTTTGAAAAGCAAATAGCCAGTGTTTCAAGGAAGCATGATGTAGTAGTAATGGGGGACTTCAGTTTCCCCGATATTTGTTGGGAGACAAATTCTGCAAAACATGGCCTCTCCAAGAAATTCCTAACTTGTGTTGCTGATAACTTCCTCCTACAGAAAGTGGAGGAAAGAACTAGAGCATCAGCTATCCTTGACTTGATCCTAACCAACAGAGATGACTTAGTAAAAGTAAATAAAGTAGCAGTTACGGGAACTCTGGCGGAAAGTGACCATGTTATACTTGAGTTCTTGGTTCTAAAGGAAGCAAAGGCCGAGTGTAGCCAAATGCATACCCTGGATTTTAGGATAGCCAATTTTAATAAATTCAGAACAATGATCAGTAAGGTCCCATGGCAAGAGACTCTAATGATAAAAGGAGTCCAAGATGGGCAGGAGTTTTTTAAAAAGGAAATTCTCAAGGCACAATTACAAACAATTCCAACAAGACAAAAAGTTGGAAGACAACAGAAGAAGCCAATGTGGCTTCAAAAAAGCTTAGAGATGACCTGAAAACAAAAAAGCACACATACAGGAAGTGGAAGGAAGGCCAAGCTACAAAGAAGGGTACAGGCAGGTAGCACAGAATTGTAGGGATGGCATCAGGAAGGCTAAAGCTGAGAACAAGCTGAGGTTAGCGAGGGATGCTAAAAGCAACAAAAAGGCTTTCTTCAGCTACGTGCATAGTAAGAGACAGGGGAAAGAAATGGTTGTTCAGATATTAAATAAAGATGGCAAAATGATAACAGATGACAAAGAAAAGGCAGAGGTGCTCAATTCCTATTTCGGCTCAGTCTTCTCCCAAGAGAGGGTCTATGACCCCCTGGCAAAGGCAAAGTACAGGCTGAAGGGGCAGGATTGCACCTTGAGATCTATAGGCATATGGTCAAGGAACACCTAATTACTTTGAATGAGTTCAAATCTCCAGGGCCAGATGAACTGCATCCTAGAGTAATAAAGGAACTGGCAGAAGAACTCTCAGAACCGCTGTCTATTCTCTTTGAGCAATCATGGAGGACGTGTGAAGTGCCAGATGACTGGAGGAGGGCTAATGTTGTCCCTATCTTCAAAAAGGAGAAACCTGGGAACTACAGACCAATCAGTCTAACATCAATCCCTGGGAAAATCCTGGAGCAGATTATAAAGCAATCCATCTGTAAGCAACTTGAAAACAATGCAGTGATTACTCGAAGCCAACATGGATTTGTCAAGAACAAATCCTGCCAGACTAATCTGATCTCATTTTTTGATCAGGTCACCTCCCTTGTGGACTGTGGGAATGCTGCGGACATAATATATCTCAACTTCAGCAAAGCTTTCAACAAAGTGCCCCATGATATCCTGATGAGCAAACTAGCTCAAAGTGGGCTAGATGAAACAACGATCCAGTGGATCCACAGTTGGCTACAGAATCGGACTCAAAGAGTGCTTATCAATGGGATCTTCTCAAACTGGGAAAGGGTAACAAGCCACAAGGCTCAGTCCTGGGCCCAGTGCTCTTCAACATTTTTATGAATGACTTGGAGGAGGAGGTGCAGGGAATGCTGATCAGATTTGCAGATGACACAAAATTGGGCGGGATAGCTAATACCTTGGAAGTCAGAAATACAATTCAAAGTGATCTGGATAGACTGGAGCGCTGGGCAGAAAACAACAGAATGACATTTAATAGGGATAAATGCCAAGTTCTGCACCTAGGAAAAAGAAACTGAATGCACAGTTACAAGACGGGGGATACTTGGCTCAACAATACTACAAGCGAGAAAGATCTTGGAATTGTTGTCAATCACAAGCTGAATATGAGCCAGCAATGTGATTTGGCTGCAAAAAAGGCCAATGCTATTTTGGGCTGCATTAATAGAAGCATAGCTTCCAAATCCTGGGAAGTACTCGTTCCCCTCTACTCAGCACTGGTTAGGCCTCATCTGGAGTACTGTGTCCAGTTCTGGGCACCGCACTTTGAGAAGGAGGCAGACAAATTGGAGAGGGTTCAGAGGAGGGCAACGAAGATGATCAGGGGACTGGAAACAAAGCCCTATGAAGAGAGACTGAAAGAACTGGGCATGTTTCGCCTTGAGAAGAGAAGACTGAGGGGAGATATGATAGCGCTCTTAAAGTACTTAAAAGGTTGTCACAGAGAGGAAGGCCAGGATCTCTTCCCAGTCATCCCAGAGTGCAGGACACAGAATAATGGTCTCAAGTGACAGGAAGCCAGATTCCGGCTGAACATCCAGAAAAACTTCCTGACTGTTAGAGCAATACGACAATGGAACCAATGACCTAGGGAGGTGGTGGGCTCTCCCACACTGGAGGCATTCAAGATGAAGCTGGACAGCCATCTGTCAGGGATGCTTTGACTTAGATTCCTGCACTGAGCAGCAGTTTGGATTGGATGGTCTTAGAGGCCCCTTCTAACCCTACTATTCTATGATTCTATGAAAAAGAAAGAGTGAACCTCAGCAACAGGATAAATGGTCGAAACTGACGCAGGAAGTTCCCATTGAGGCTACCACTAAGGTGATCAAAAGAGAACTGAGGGATTGGGCAGGAACCTATTAGGACGTGCGCAGTAGGACAGTGGAGGGTGATTCCCACCAAAATGATCCTCATCTAAAGATGTTTCTCAAACTGAGGCTCCACGCAGGCACAGAGCCCATATGTGTGGTGCACAGAGACCACGAAGAATAATTAGTGTTTTTGTGGTAGAGGAGGCAAACTAGTGAAAGGACTAAAGGAAGCAAGGCAGGGTTATAACTAGGTGGTATACCAGCTCTAAACAGATTGCAGGATTGGAATTATGTTAATCACACAGGGAACATTCTCTTAAGTAAAGTCTTTCTATACCACTTTAGGAATCCAGAAGTTTCATAGCCTTTTAAGAGCTACACGTGTTTAATGTATAATTATCCCATAAGGAACAGCTCGTGGTGTGTCATATACTGAAAGTAAATCTTGGAATTGTTAGTACACTAACACTACACAGTGAAATAAATAAATAGAATAAAAAGGTAACTGCCTAACTTCTAATTAGCTATCTTGAGAATCTGACCACTGCCATACAGAAAGATGGTGCTTCCAGATAGAGGGCTCCTAGTGCTAACAATCAGAAGATATTGTACAGCTATTTCGTTTTTTCCTTCTCAATGGATTTTGATGAAAAGAAAAAAGACAGAAGATGTGGGAAAACACAGGAGGGTAACAAGTGGAAGACATTGTTCTCTGGACACCCCCCCCCCCAAATCCCATTCATGAGGCAGAGCGATTACATGATAAACAGTCTCATCTGGAAGCACCCAGAGAGTGTGAATGAGGGAGTTCCTTGGGTCTGAGTGGTTTAACAGCAGAAGAGTCTCAGGCTGCATTTAGATGTAACAATAAACTATGCAACTGTGTGTTGTAGCAGCCGTCATCACAGAAGAGGCATTTCTTCCTGTGTGAGAGAAGGGGAATGCCTCTTTTGAGATGGTTTGCCATCTGCTGATTGTGGCACCTTTTTAATTGGATCAAAAGTAAATCAGTTGATCTAATCCTGGGGTCGCCAGCATGGTGCCCATGGGTACCAAGGGGTCTTTGGAGGCCCCACTTGGCACCTACCAGGCTCTCTGCCCCTCTAAATTTTTATTTTATTTTAATTGGGAGCCTGGCATGCTGCAAAGCCAAGTGCTACCCTCCAGCACCATATTTATTTGGGTTCAAAAGAGTGATTTTGTGTTTTGGAGACCAGATCCCCCACCTCTGCCTTGTACCTAGATTCTTGGACAAGTGACTTTTCTTTTGGTCTCACCAGTTTGCTGTTTGGGAAATGAGTGCTTTGTGACTTCCCATGCCCACCATGGGAGCCATTTGGGAATTTGCAAGCCTCCCCATATCAGCCATTTTGTGAGAGCTTTTGTTGTTGTTCAGTCGTTCAGTCGTGTCCGACTCTTCGTGACCCCATGGACCATAGCACGCCAGGCCTTCCTGTCCTGCGCTCTCTCCCGGAGCGTGCTCAAGTTCATATTCATTGCATCCGTGATGCTATCTAGCCATCTCATCCTCTGCCGTCCCCTTCTCCTTTTGCCTTCCGTCTTTCCCAGCATCAGGGTCTTTTCCAGGGAGTTTTCTCTTCGCATTAGGTGGCCAAAATATTGGAGCTTCAGCTTCATTATCTGTCCTTCCAGTGAGCACTCAGGGTTGATTTCCTTTAGGATGGACTGATTTGACCTCCTTGCAGTCCAGGGCACTCGTAAGAGTCTTCTCCAGCACCACAGTTCGAAAGCATCAATTCTTCGGCGCTCAGCCTTCCTTATAGTCCAGCTCTCACAGCCATACATTACTACTGGGAAAACCATAGCTTTGATTAGACGGACCTTTGTCGGCAAGGTGATGTCTCTGCTTCTTACTATGCTGTCTAGGTTGGCCATAGCTTTCCTCCCAAGGAGCAAGCGTCTTTTAATTTCATGGCTACAGTCACCATCTGCGGTGATCTTGGAGCCCAAGAAAGTAAAATCTGTCACTGCTTCCATTTCTTCCCCTTCTATATGCCAGGAAGTGATGGGGCCAGATGCCATGATCTTCGTTTTTTTAATGTTGAGTTTCAAACCAGCTTGTGCACTCTCCTCTTTCACCCTCAACAAGAGGCTCTTTAGATCCTCTTCGCTTTCTGCCGTTAGGGTGGTATCGTCTGCATATTGGAGGTTGTTGATAATTCTCCCAGCAATCTTAATTCCGACCTCTGATTCATCCAACCCGGCATTTCTCATGATGTACTCTGCATATAAATTAAATAAGCAGGGTGACAATATGCAGCCTTGTCGTACTCCTTTCCCAATTTTGAACCAATCGGTTGTTCCATGTCTGGTTCTTACTGTTGCTTCTTGACCCTCGTACAGGTTTCTCAGGAGACAGGTAAGGTGGTCTGGTACTCCCATCACTTTAAGAATTTGCCACAGTTTGTTGTGATCCACACAATCAAAGGCTTTAGCGTAGTGAATGAAGCAGAAATAGACGTTTTTCTGGAATTCTCTTGCTTTCTCCATGATGCAGCGAATGTTGGCGATTTGATCTCTAGTTTCTCTGCCTCTTCGAAACCCAGCTTGTACTTCCGGTAGTTCTCGGTTCGCATACTGCTGAAGCCTAGCTTGTAGGATTTTGAGCATCACCTTGCTGGCATGTGAAATGAGTGCAATTGTGCGGTAGTTTGAACACTCTTTGGCGTTGCCCTTCTTTGGAATTGGAATGTAAACTGACCTTTTCCAGTCTTGTGGCCACTGTTGAGTGTTCCAGATTTGTTGGCATATTGAATGCAGCATTTTAACAGCATCATCTTTTAGGATTTTAAATAGCTCGGCTGGAATACTGTCATCTCCGCTAGCTTTGTTGTTACCAATGCTTCCTAAGGCCCACTTGGCTTCACTCTCTAGGATGTCCGGCTCAAGTTCAGTGACCACACTATCATGGCTATCAGGGACATTCAGATCTTTCCTGTATAGTTCTTCTGTGTATTCTTGCCACCTCTTCTTCATCTCTTCTGCTTCTGTTAGGTCCCTGCCTTCTTTGTCCTTTATCATGCCCGTCTTTGCACAAAACGTTCCCTTGAGATCTCCAATTTTCTTGAAGAGATCTCTAGTCTTTCCCATTCTGTTGTTTTCCTCGATTTCTTTGCATTGTTCATTTAAGAAGGCCTTCTTGTCTCTCCTTGCTATTCTCTGGAACTCTGCATTCAGTTGGGTATATCTTCCCCTTTCTCCCTTGCTTTTCGCTTCCCTTCTTTCGTGAGCTACTTGTAAAGCCTCATCAGACAGCCACTTTGCTTTCTTGCATTTCTTTTTCTTTGGGATGGATTGAGTTGCTGCCTCCTGAACAATGTTACGGACCTCCGTCCATAGTTCCTCAGGCACTCTGTCTATCAGGTCTAATCCCTGAAATCTATTCCTCACCTCCACTGTATATTCATAAGGGATATGATTTAGGTCATACCTGAACAGTTTAGTGGTTTTCCGACGTTCTTCAATTTAAGCCGAAATTTTGCAAGAAGCAGCTCATGATCGGAGCCACAGTCAGCTCCAGGTCTTGTTTTTACTGACTGTATGGAGCTTCTCCATCTTTGGCTGCAAAGGACATAATCAATCTGATTTCGATATTGACCATCTGATGACGTCCATGTGTAGAGTCGCCTCTTGTGCTGTTGGAAAAGAGTGTTTGCTATGATCAGCATGTTCTCTTGGCAAAACTCTATTAGCTTTTGTCCTGCTTCATTTTGTACACCAAGGCCATGCCTGCCTGTTATCCCGGTGATTTCTTGACTTCCTACTTTAGCATTCCAATCCCCTATGATGAAGAGGACATCTTTTTTTGGTGTTAGTTCTAGAAGGTGTTGTAGGTCTTCATAGAACCGATCAACCTCAGCTTCTTCGGCCTCAGTGGTTGGGGCACAGACTTGAATTACTGTGATGTTGAATGGTTTGCCTTGGATTCGTACTGAGATCATTCTATCATTTTTAAGATTGTACCCCAGTACTGCTTTTCCCACCCTTTTGTTGACTATGAGTGCTACTCCATTTCTTCTAAGGGATTCTTGCCCACAATAGTAGATATGATAGTCACCTGAATTAAATTCGCCCATGCCTGTCCATTTGAGTTCGCTGATTCCCAAGATGTCGATGTTCAATCTTGCCATCTCCTGTTTGACCACCTCCAGCTTACCTTGATTCATTGATCTGACATTCCAGGTTCCTAAACAATATTGTTCTTTACAGCATCGGATTTTCTTTTCACCACCAGACACATCCACAGCTGAGTGTCCTTTTGGGTTTGGCCCAGCCGCTTCACTCTTTCTGGCGCTACTTGGAAATACCCTCTGCTCTTCCCCAGTAGCATATTGGACACCTTCCGACCTGAGGGGCTCATCTTCCGGCGTCATCTCTTTTAGCCTTGTGATACGTTCCATGGGGTTTTCTTGGCAAGAATACTGGAGTGGGTTGCCATTTCCTTGTCCAGTGGACCACATTTTGTCAGAACTCTCTGCCATGACCTGTCCGTCTTGGGTGGCCCTGCACGGCATAGCTTATGGCTTCACTGAGTTACGCAAGCCCCTTCGCCACAACAAGGCAGTGATCCATGAAGGGGTTTGTGAGACCACACTCCCAAAATTTCAAATGTGCCCACTGACCCAAAAACGTTGAGAACACCTGATCTAAGCAATTGTTGCAGTCAATTCCCATTCCTATTCCCAGCCACATGTTTGCTGCAGTGATGAGAAAATGCATTTCATAATTACAGAAAGAATGTTGCCAACTCATAGAGGAACTATAAGGACTCATCTTCTGATGTATTGTGTGAAGCAGCCATAAGGCAGTGAGCAGAAGCAATTCTTTTACTAGGACTGAAGTATGGAATGGGAAACCAGATGTGTTTGGACTGCCAGAGGAATCACAGGCTGATTCTCATTCAGTTTGGGTTTGGGGAACCGAGACAAGAAAAGACAAAGCAGATATTGCAGATTTAGTGCCAAATGTGTTGCGATAAGTGAGAGTTGTAGGAGCTCAGTACTTGACAGGATTGGCCCCAAATACATTTGTTTTCTGTACACTGCATTTGATTTCTTTCCTTTAGACTAAACAGGAGGAACTAACAGAAGTTAACTGCTGGAGAGAAACTAGCCATGTCATTCATGTTGCATTTCACTTCTTTGTTTTTGGTTGGCTGCAAATTCTGATTAATACAATAATTCAAATCATCCTGAGGTGGGGGGCATGGGCGGGCAGGCAGTTGTGAACTATCTAGTGACTCAGTCTAAAATTGCAATGGATGGGGGAATGACTAGTTTTTAAAAAAGAGAATGAGGTACCAAGGATACTGCAGCTATCATTATTAACTTGACAGAGCAATTCTTTATATATCTACTTAGAAGTAAGCCCAACTGAGTTCAATGAGACTTGCTCCCAGGTAAGCATATATCCAGTTACTTGGGCATAAGCCCAATGACCACTGACATATCTGCAAATCTTCTAAATAATTAATGTGCCTGCTAAAGAAATACCAAAAATAGCTCCAATTGTCATTCATTCATTCATTCATTCATTCATTCATTACATTTCTATACTACCCCATAGTCGAAGCTCTCTGGGCAGTTTACAAAGATTAAACAATTAAAAATACAATATGCAGATTTAAAAACGTAAAAAACATACAACAGACAGTGTACACAGAGACAACATATATCTAAAAACAACTTTGAAAATCAGCCAAACCATAAAATGTATCCAGGAGTGATTAAAAGCATCGCATGCTGCCAAATGTCTGGGAAAAGAGAAAAGTCTTGACGTGGCACCAAAAAGATAGCAGTGTTGGCACCGGGCAGGCTTTGTCAGGGAGGTCATTCCTTAATTGGGGGTCCACCACCGAGAAGGCCCTCCCCCTAGTTGCTGTGGATACTACTATAGTAGTGGATATTACTATATGACTAGCTTTAGCAATTGATTATTTGGAAAGTTATTTACAATTTGGCATGCTGTTTATCAGGGCTTTCTGCATACCAGTAGTTGCTGATGATATGACTGGAAAAAAACTCCCTTTACTTATCATCCATTTCTGTGGACCAATATTCATAGTCCTCAGCCATGCACTTGCTGGATGGTTTTGGATAAGTCAGTGGCTGTATTCAGATGATCAACATCTTGTCTTAATAAGTCAAGGTATAAATGAGCCTTCAGGCTCACATGCAGTCACTTTGCTCCTTCCTTTGCACTAGCTGGAAACAACCTAGAAAGTCTTTTGTTCAGCATAGTTTCCTGTTTCATTCAAACCAGAAAACTATGGTTACTAGCTTTGAAACAAGACAGGATATTAAACCTTAGTTTGAATTTGGTTTAATATCCTGGTTTGTTCTGAAGCTGGTAACCATAATTTCCCAGTTCATCTGGAACAGGAAACTTTGGTTAACTTTGGACTTCCTGGGTTGTTTTTGGCTTAAGCAAAAGGAGAAGCAAAGTGACTATGTCCATGACCCTAAACTCATTCATATCTTGGCTTATTAAGCTGAGATATTGACTGACGGAACCAACCCCAAAATCTCTCAGTGTTACCCATTTAGAAAATGTGAGTAACAGCAACCTACCAAACAGTGTTGGCATGATAAAGACTTTAAAAAACCTTATACAGTAAAAATGTCTCTATTAAGGGTAAGAACTTAACACCAGTGTGCAATGTAGGGATGTATGAGAAATTCATGTTAGTTCATTTTTTATCAGGATTTGCCCTGTCCATACCCTATGAACTGAACACAGACTCGGATGCAATCTGAACTCATACATTTCCAAGCTTACAATGTGATTTGTGGACCCAAAATTGTGTTCAACAACATGTGTACATTTGAAAAATGCTCATGAAAAAATGTGTACTTTTTAAAAATACGCACTAATATGCCTTAATCAATGGGAGAAGAATGCCTGAATTTCAGTGATGTGCACAAGTGATGTGTACATTTGAAAACCCAGCCAGTGTGGTGTAGTGGTTAGCGTTGGACTGGGAGCCAGGACATCTGGGTTCTAGTCACCTCAGCCATGGAAGCTCACTGGGTGCCTTTGGGCCAGTCATAGACTCTCAGCCCAATCTACCTCACAGGGTTGTTGTTGTGAGGATAAAATGAAGAGGAGGAGGATTATATATGCCGCCTTGGGTTCCTTGGAGGAAAAAAGGTGGGATATAAATGCAACAAACAAATAAATAAATGAAAATACACATGAAAATACAGACATATTTTCATGTGAAAAGAAAAAAAACAAAGCTCACAATCTGATATGGACTGAAGTCAGTACTAGCTTTAAGATAGAATTTGGAAAACTTCAGCGAGCTCGAGTTTTGTTGATTCACACTTCCCTAGTGCAGTGTTACTGTTTGATTATCCCAAGTGATTTCTATCCCTATAACTGTAACCTCCTTCTTTTACACTGTCGATTGGCAAAGCAGAGTTCATGAGCATTTTCACACTCAGAATGGGTTTTCCATTCGTCCAGAAACACAAAAGTATTCACTATTCACTGATCTTCATTTGGTGCTTTCCCATTTGAACTGCCCTCTTCCAGCCCAGAGATTTGTGTATTTGTGACCAGAAACCTACTGTGTTTGGGGTAGTTAGTAATTCATTCCAAATAATGAATAGTTTGCATTCAGAGTGAACATCTTCCTAACAGCTGTTACATTGAAATTTATTGGCAAGTGCTAATTTTTGAATAATTATGAAGAGCAAATTTGCATAAGGGGATATAGAATTATTTTAAAACAGTAGGAAATCAGAAGGATAAGGCTAAGAAGAAAATATCTCTCTAGTAATTTAGCCAGTGCAAATAATGTTATCAGCTTTAATATTATTTTTGTTTTGGAGTAGAATTGGAAGTCAAAGGAAAAAATGTTGAATATTTGCATGTTTTAGCTTTTTCAGAGGCTGATTACTCTTTCCTCTGTGAAATTAGGATGTGCCTTTCCTACCAAAAATCTATTGAATGTGTCTGTTGGTTAGTGTAAGTATTTAAAATTATCAAAGCGTTGGATAGATACCTTGCTAATAAACTATGCCGATGTTCTAGTATTCCTCCACTTTTTCAGATGCAGGACCCAACCTGCAACCTGGGACAAAGTTGAATTTTTAAATATATATGTCCCTCTTTCTCTTGCCTTGCTTTCTGTCTTTCTCAGGATATATCTACACTGCAGATATACTAGTTTGACAGTCATTTCTTCTCCCTAGAGAACCCCGAGAATTGGAGTTTGGGCAGGAAGGTACAGAGATGTTTAATTGTTAGCACTTACACAAAAATACAATTTCCAGGATTTGGGGGGAGAGGCCATGACAGTTCAAATGTGTAGAACTAGTGTGTGTGTGTAGTGTAGATATGCCCCCACTCTCTCACAGCCAGGTGCAGATTTGAGGGGGTCTGTGTCATCTTCCGCCTCCTTTTAATTTCCAACAAATTCAGGTACAGGTGGGCAGGCCTTAACAAGCCAGAGGACAAAGAGGAGGAGCAGCAGTTGAACCAGCGCCCCTCTGCCGAGCATCTCATAGCTGCTATTGTAATTGTTCTCAATATCCCAGAGCAGCACTGGGCACTGTATACAATTCTAATGGTGGCCATCTGACTCTCAGCAGAGGAGCACTGGAGAAAGGGGTCTGGCAGGGACAACAGTAGCTCTGAGCACTTAGCAGCTGCTCAAGGATGCCATCTACAAATGATGGATCTCTTCTCTCTCCTCCGCCACCTCCCTGCTTCTCTTTTTAAAAAAACATTATGCCACTGGTGCCTACAACCCACCTTAGACTGACCCAGACTCAGTAGTGGAAGACCAGTGTTACATCATTGTGAATATGTCCTCTGTCTTTGATATAGTATCCCTTAAAACAATTATATTCTTCTTATTCATCCTTACTGGCCCTGGTGATACATCGCTGACATAGAGCCATGTCACATTTATGTATGAGTTAGGTTTGCTATGAGAATCACATATGATTTGAAGGAGAGATGTGCACTCCTAAACTCTTGACAAACTGCATTTGGGCATGAGTTCCTGGCTTGTGTCCACTGCATATTTAGAGATGCACATCTGCCCTTCATACTTCACTGTAACAAACTGATGGAACCTGTATATTTTCAATCTGTGTTGTATTTCCGGTTGGTGGGAATGCACAAGTTATTATTAATGGCACCGTCTTACAAGAACACAGCACCAAAGAAAAGCACCACTATTATCTTCAGGTGTGATGCAGCACAAAGGTGGAGAATTATAAGCTGGGTGGGTGTAGGCAGTGAGAGAGGAGACTTTTATTGTGCAGTCGCCATTCCTCATTCATGGTAGTTCGCGGGCACTTTAGATAACATCCTCCTCCTCCAGCTCTTCTCCTGTGCTTTCCAAGCATTTTCACAAGTTTTTTTTTTTTTTTTAACAGATGGAAGTCCAGCATTTGGGGGAATGGCAGAATAAAATGCCAGTAGTTGCACAATTCTGCTATACCACAGCGCCACCTAGAGATTATAGAGCAAACCATACAGAAAGGCAGAGAAGGAAAAACCCTGTGGGTACAGATCAGATCTTAATCCCACAAAGAATCCAGAAGCAGAATCGGGAGCCTTATCTAGAAAAGCCCTGAAAGGAAAACGGAAATCTTATTCCTTTTTGCTGTGCCTGATTTTGACAGGATAGATTCTTTCTAAATTCTTATAATTGGCTGGTGCCAATGGACAAACAAATACAATCCAAGCAATGTACATAGTGGAAGGAGGGAATGTCCTGACAAACACAGCTACTGGAGGAAACCGACTTTGTCTTCATTGAGAAGAGGTTCCTGGTCCACAGATTAAGGAGTTGAGTGGAGATGCTTCTCGTGAAATTCTGAAGGAGTGGTCTCTGCTTCACCACTGCACTTTTTATCTTAGAATCTCAGAGTTTGAGGTAGAAGGTAGTTTAAAAGAGAAGCTATTTGTGTTTGTCCTCTTTAATATGTCTAAGTGTATGTAGTCTTATTTCTAGGACCAATACCTTGGTCCTTGCACATGTTTTTCAGATGTCAATTTTCTCCTCTTATTTATTGATCATTTATCCTTTTATTAAACTCTACTAGTTTGTTTAATAAAGCTGAGAGTTCTTACACAGAGCTTTAGAAACACATGTTATTAGATTTTTAAACCTCTTTTGAAAGTGCCTCTATCCTACTTCCTCCTAGTAAAGTGACCTTTTTAAATGGAGGGAAGTGGGTTTAGATGACAGTCATGATAAATGCGGTCATGTTCACTCAATAAAATAAGGCCCAGTGCATTTGAGGATAAATCAGTGAAATGTACAGCCCCACCTGTCTGTCTCCATCATTCATTTCCACTGTCACTTTCACAGTGGCTGATGGATCACAGTTGCTGTAAAATTAGACAGCCTTTAATCTCATTTCATCCTGATTAGCTTCTCTTTACCCTTTCCCTCTAACTCACTGACTGACACGCTAAAAACTCACACTGGGCTGTGTTTGATCGTGGCGTACAAACTTCTTTTCAAATACCTTTTTTGAGGGGAGGAGAGGTACTCACCTGAGATGAAATGAAATGTAAAGATGAGAGAGTCTGAGACTCCTATTAAAATAAATCGGCAAAGTAGAGGACAGTGTACAATTAATGAGAGCAGTGGTCTACATCAATAGACTACACATTCGCCCATACTTTACGTTATTTACACACATGAATTCATAGTGAACTTAGTAAGATTACCTGAAAGGCATCCTGGGGGAATGTGAGGTTTGTCGGTGCAAAAAGTGTGAGTTGTTTCCTTCACAACTGAGAAAAATGTTGTCATGTAACCCAAACAGCAATTCTCAGCATGCCCAAGGACTTGCATGCATCTACTGGGACCTTTAGACTTTTTTCTTTTATTTGAACAGCAGATCCCCATGCGATATGCTGAACTGCTTTTGAAACTCCCAGAACTGGTTTGCCATGTGGTTGGACAGCTGCTGTCTGAGAAACACAAGTCCCCAAGCCCCCGCCCCCGCCCCGGGTGTAAAGAGCTAATCATCTAGTTTCCTGAATTGTAGCCACCACCTTTAGAAGTTGTATTTTGTAATCAGAACATTTTTCCTTACCTGAGTGACATTTTTAGAGCTTTCCCTTCAGCTCGTTCCTTGCAACTTTCATTTGTATCTATGGATCAGATTTATGAGAAGATCATAACACTGACAATTTTACGGTCTGTTTTATCTCACACTATTTCGCCATTTCTATACATTTAGGGTTTCTTCTGATATTCTGGGATTAAACAAGTATATTAACTATTGCCCAAATGTTGTTGCTTCCTATAATGTTGAAAGCAGTTAGTTGTCGTATCATGACAACCACATGAGCAGGGCTGATAGCATGAATATTTCACATGGCATTTGCATCCTGCAGAGAAGAAGGGATTACTCGTGTGACCAACCCGTGTACATTCACACACATGCTTCTTCAGTATGGCATCACACCACTGAAGAGGGTCCCATGCTTCTGGTGTGCAACTGAAGGGCACTGCAGTGTAACAACAATGGGCTTGGGATCTGTTCTTTGAGTAAATATTTGAAAGGGTCCAGTCCTATGCGATCCAATGTATATTTTGTCATCCATTAAAATAGTAGCAGGACCTGCTTTTCAAGATTTCATATAATCTGAAGCAGGTTTCCAGAACTTGTGATGCACAGAGCCAAACACAGTTCACCAGCTATGTGTTGTGGCCTATCAAGTGCTTTACAAACACATGTTTTTGCATTCTCTAGCATGCAGCAAAACCAGGAGATTCAGGGGGCACCATATCTGGCTAGTGGGCTGCATTCAGCTCGGTAGATTGCAAGTTATTCAAGGCTGATCTTAAGGGACAGAGCTTCAGTTAAATACTTGAAAAATGGCATTTCATTTAATTTGCAGAAGGAATATTAATATATTTCTCTCCCTTTGCATGTTGTGTACTGATTATATCACAGATAGGTAAAATGTTTAACAAATTTAACAATACAAATAAAAGTACCAAGTGACGATATTACATGGTGATTTCTTTAAGCACAGGAGTTTTAAAAGTTGTATGAAAGTGTAAAAAGTGTGTGAGAGAGTTTGTTTGTGGGCTTGCTCTCAAAATCTGATCCTGAGTTTCAAATTAACATGGTGGTGGTGATTGACTGATATAAATATAAACCTACCCATGATATTAAGCAATTCGACCAATCAGTTAAGCTTCCAAAGCTATACCCTTAAACCACTTCTTCTCTTCCAAAACATCTCATTGACTTACATGGAACTACTTTTGTAAGTAATTTGAAGATTAACAGTGTCTAGGCCTGCTTAATGGCTGTATAAGATCTACCAGCAATAAGTAACATTAATTAATGCATTTTCACTAAACCTAGCAGCCTAACAATTGCCTTTGCTTAGACAGCTGTATGAGCACAGACTATGAAAATGATATTTGACCTTTACTGGAAACTAAATATGCACCTTGCTTATTCATGATTGCCTTGGCGGGGGGGGGGGGGGGATCGGTAAGGAGCTTAAATGAGACTACTTGATCTTTAAGAAAATGTGTCCTAAACAAGAAAGCTGCACATATTTCTTTATTGTTATTTGCATATGCTATACGGCTCAAGTGCATTGAGAAAAATAAAAGATAATAAAACAAATGAAATGAGAGATATATCACCCAAAGTAATCCAAGTGTGAGATAGGCTGCCTCTTTTTTTTGGCACTGGCAAAAGAGCACAAAGTAAGAGCTGGCCCTGAGTCATATTGATTTCCCACTGCACTGGTTTCCTGAGTGCTCTGTTGATCCGCGTCAAGCAATAAGTTCCCTGCCTGTACATGCACATCACCTCCCCATTTGTCCTCACCTAGATTTAAGGTGCCCATATGATGAGCTGAACAAGGACATTATTTTTCCTACTGGTGACACCTGGCCAGAACTACCACATGTGGTATGATGACTAAAGCTCTGTAAGTATGCATTTCAACTTACAATTTTTGGTAGTGTCACATACCACAGAGCAATATATTTTATGGCATTACAATTGCACATTTTGTACTACAAGTCTAGCCTTAGGAAAAATATATGAAATAGAAAAAAAGATTTCCTACTTCTCTACTCTCCCCAATAGTAAGCCCATTCCCACAAAAAAATTAAAAAGGATGTTGCAACTCTGGTAAAACAGTTTTGATCTTTCAACAAAGGGATTCCTGATTAGATGGATGGAAAATGTCTGATTGTGCTGCTAATGACATTGTACAGGAAATTAAGCATATACATTTGGAGAAGGCATTAAATCAGCAGGACCTTAATTTAAAAACTTAAAACTGTATGGAAATGCAGCTTGCTCATTGCTGTGTAAGAGAAAGCTACTGAATTCTCTGAGTCTTCTTATTGAAATGTTGCCAACAAAACAAAGCCTAGATAAGGGGTTTTGTTTGTTTGTTTTTGTTATGTGTGTATGTGCTTTTTAATGTTTTGCTATTTACAATGCATTTACATGGCACTGTTGGAGACATGCAGTTTTTGCAGTTCTCCATCTTTTTTTCTTTTCTTTTTTTTAGGGTACAATTCACAAAACTGCTACAAGGCACATCTTTGTTAGCCCCCTTCAGCCCCAACATAACTGGAGGTCTGGAGAACACTCAGCCCCCAGGCTTTGTAATAACCATAGCCGGTGATGCTAATGTGCCTGGTTAGTGAGGTCACAATCAGCTACCAGTCAGGAGCTGCAAGCTTGTAGGAACTGCTATGACACCTCCTATGTGTCCCCAAAGCAGCCAGCAACTGTTTCATAGCCTTTGGGCTGTGTGGCTCAAGATCCCAGTTATGCCTGGAGTTTGCTGGAGCTCAGCTGCATGTGCTGGTACTGAAGAGGCTTGTGCCAGCACAACACAGCCCAGTTGTGGAAGGTGCTCTTAGAGCATCAAAATACACCAGCAAGTACATATGCGGGATAAATTGGTGATGACTTAATCTGGTTATTTCCCAGTAATTTTAAAACAGGATATAAGGACTGGATCTCAGCAGCTTTTAGTTCACTGGACATATGTACTGGAACGGAAGAATAATTTCATTTCGTCTGAATTCAATGTTTGGAGCTATCCTAGAGTAATTGCCTAAAAGTAGCCGTTGTACTGAGATGGAACTTGATAAAGAATACCTGTTTTATTCACAGTTATGCCGTATAATAGTGCCCATCATTGTGTTGTGGAAGTAGAAAATTTCCTGTTCGTATTGGGAGGAGAAGACCAGTGGAATCCTAATGGTATGTATACAATAACTAATGGGATTTTGAATTAAAATGTGTGAACAGTACAGAAGTACAAAACAACCACTACAGGAGTTTCTACTGTTACCTGCCTTTGTTCATGTGACTGCAGCCACAGATCTTACACATTCATAGTCAGCTACCCATATGGTGGTATACCAAGCAAAGGAGATCCCTGGATTTATCTGTCACGTATATTTTTTTTTCTGATGTCAAGAGTGACTCCATTATCTGCAAACAAATAGTAACATAGAATCAACCATTGTGGCAGCAGAGTCTGAAGACTAAATCGTAAGTGGATTGCCCAACATCACACAATAGCTCTGATTAGAATAGAGAATTCGACTAATCTGATGAGTCCCATTAAAACATAGTGCAATCCTGTGCATTCGTACTTAGAAGTATTTCACACTGAATTCAGTGGATCTTACTCCAGGATAGGATTGTAGCCTTAGGCTGCTGTGTGTGCATACAGTAGAAACCCACACTTAAAGCTCGACTTCAGCCACTTGCACAGCTGAATTCATGCAGTTTCTGGACGTTATATGTTTAGAGCTGAAAAAGTGAATGAATTGAAACATAACTTTCTATGTTTCTATTTAGGATTGCAGCCAAAATTATTAGCTACCCTCTCACCCCCCAATCTTACCAAAATATTAGTGAATAGTCTAGAGAATGAAGCATTGAGCAAGCCAAGGTCTTCTGTATCCCCTGAGTGTTTGGGCCAATGTACTGTGCAGCAACTTGATATCAAGCCATTTACCTGCAGCAGAGCTACTCTAGATATGGCTGAAGAAACTTCCACATGAACAATGGAAATGGCCATAGAAGGGAATGGGAATTCTATATACACTGTCTAGCAACCTTCCATGTGCAGCAGAACTGCTGATTTGAGGTTTTGGTGTCTCTGTCATTCACCAGCTATCACATACAACTTACAATGAGATGTCTGGATAATCATTTCCAAATTAAGACATTTGGTGACAGCTCCTCTGTATTTCTTACTGCAATAAAACTGTTTGCAGCATATGCTATTTTTCTTCCAGTGCCAAACCAGTCACTTCCAGGTAAAATGTTGGTGTATACATTCTCAAAAGTCATGATTCTTCCACTATTCATATTTGTAGTCTTGTACAAGGGATTCACATAGAAATTATCGAGTGGTGTGGCGTATGTGTGTTTTTATTTGATTACTTCATAAATTTTCTACAGCGAGAAATCAAACAATTTAACAGACTTCTGAACAAAGCAAAAGGAGAATAGTATGCCTTGCAAAATTTAGAATATTGTCAAGACATTGTTGAAAAGCTTGCACATGAAGGCAGAGTTGCAGTTGTAGCAGTCTGTGTAACAGAGATAATTATGACTGGGAAACTATAAAACAGCTTGCAGGTACACATTTTCACTTCAAAATGCCAGAAGATCCAGCTGAAATTACATATACTGCGTATATTTTATTGTGAAAGGCCCATTTCAGCATCTTCACTAAGCCAAATTATATAAACTTGTTACATCTGTTCATTTCCTTAAAAACTGAGCTATACAAACTAGTCCACTCTAAAAACCCTAATTCCACTTGAGCTTTTTTTTAGTTAATTAATTTATTTATTTAAATCGGTATTCTGGTAGAATAGCTTTTCTACTCTGTTCTGAAATTCTACTGCACAAAAGGTTAAAGATTACCAGTTACCTATTGAACTACAACTACTGCTCTGGAGACTTCTGTTGTAATTCTTACACCCTCTCCCATATCCAAATACTCTTGACCAAAGAAGTAGGAAAAAAACTCTCAGCTGAACCAGTTGCATGGTAGGTTTCCCCTAGAGCTATGAATTCACAGGGATTATTTTTCAACTATTTAACACATTTCAGAAACAGCTGTTTTATTTTGGCTATAATTCAGGGGCAAGGTGAAATTCTTCTGGGTAGATAATTGGAATGGCTACCATTCTGTTTTTCTTGAAAAAATCCCTTTCTGATGTGCATTTAGGATTCTGGGAAATTCAAAATGGCTGTCTCCTTTGCCACTCACTGAGGACTGCCATTATAGTTGGCAGTAAATTAATGTCTACCAGAGGAGGGGACTTTGCTAGAGTGGGCAGATCATTCCTCCAGCAGCTCCTTTTATTGGAGATCTGTGGTGTTAAATGCCCCTCTAAAGAAAGGACAGTGATTAAAGGAAGATTGTTAGAAACATAAAATCACATTGTGCTGTTCCATGCAACCCTATCATGCAGTCATGAACTACTATGAAAAAGATTTTTCTACATTTAGATTTCTTTTCTTTTTTTATTAGAATATCTTGTGGAAAAACCCAAAGATGCTTTATTCGACAGCAGACCCAAAGGTTTAAAATGACTTGGTGGTGATAAATCAGAGATTAGGGGTGCAATCCTATTGGTTGGCTGGGGAATGCTGGGAGTTGTAGGACATTTTTTTCTGTCTAAACATACATAAGATTGCACCCTAAGAGTACAATCCTATGCATGTCTAATCAGAAGTAAGCCCCAAATAAACATGCCGGTAAACTCCCAAGTAAACATGCAGAAGAATCAGCAGAATAATTTGGAGAAATAAAATGGGGGGGGTCAGGAAACAATTTCTCCTTGCATTGCTGGGTCAAATTCATGGCTTTGGGGTCAAATCGCTGTTTCTCCCTGGTGGACAGCCTCTGGGTGACTCCCACTGTCAAAAGATTTGTATAATTAGAAATCTGTACAAATAAGAGAGCTGCTTTGTGTTACTAAAATATAATGCAAGACGCCATAATTGGAGGGGCCATGGCTCAGTGGTAGAGCACATGCTTTGCATGCATAAGGTCCCAGGTTCCATTCCTGGCATCTCCAGTTAGGCTGGAAAAATTCCTACCTGAAACCCTAGAGAGCTGCTGCCAGTTAGTGTCGACAATATTGGGCTACATGGATCAATGGTCTGTCAGGGTATAAGGCAACTTCCTATGTTCCAAAATACTATAACAGGAACAGAATGTGCAATTTCATGATTTACGTAATTTATTCTGCATGCAGAACTTGGGGTTCTTTGGCACAGAATTTTTGATATT
Source organism: Heloderma suspectum (assembly GCF_057233095.1). Taxonomy (NCBI): domain Eukaryota; kingdom Metazoa; phylum Chordata; class Lepidosauria; order Squamata; family Helodermatidae; genus Heloderma; species Heloderma suspectum. The sequence continues at coordinate 72,700,306 of NC_139461.1, forward strand.
TGGGGCATTTTATATGCCCAGTGTGATGAATGGATGGTCTGTGAAAGTTCTGTACTTGTCAGGATTCATGAGCTTTGCTTGTTCATTCATGCAAACAGCGTCCTCATATGCTAGATAGAGAGTACATTTTTTTCCCCCCTCCAAGATATGGAATATTGTTGTTGTTTATTTGTTCAGTCGCTTCCGACTCTTCGTGACTTCATGGACCAGCCCACGCCAGAGCTTCCTGTCAGCCGTCGCCACCCCCAGCTCCCCCAAGGTCGAGTCCGTCACCTCCAGAATATCATCCATCTACCTTGTCCTTGGTCAGCCCCTCTTCCTTTTGCCTTCCACTTTCCCTAGCATCAGCATCTTCTCCAGGGTGTCCTGTCTTCTCATTATGTGGCCTAAGACTTCAGTTTTGCCTTTAATATCCTTCCCTCAGTTGAGCAGTCTGGCTTGATTTCCTGGAGTATGGACTGGTTTGATCTTCTTGCAGTCCAAGGCACTCTCAGAATTTTCCTCCAACACCACAGTTCAAAAGCATCTATCTTCCTTCGCTCAGCCTTCCTTATGGTCCAGCTCTCGCAGCCATAGGTTACTACGGGGAATACCATTGCTTTCACTATGCGGACCTTTGTTGTCAGTGTGATGTCTCTGCTCTTCACCATTTTATCAAGATTTGTCATTGGTCTCCTCCAAGAAGTAAACATCTTCTGATTTCCTGGCTGCAGTCAGCGTCTGCAGTCATCTTTGCACCTAGAAAGACAAAGTCTGTCACTGCCTCCCCGTTTTCTCCCTCTATTTGCCAGTGATCAATCAAGCTGGTTGCCATAATCTTGGTTTTGTTGAGGTTGAACTGCAACCCAGCTTTTGCACTTTCTTCTTTCACCTTCGTCATGAGGTTCCTCAGCTCCTCCTCGCTTTCAGCCATCAAAGTGGTATCATCTGCATATTGGAGATGGTTAATGTTTCTTCCAGCAATTTTAACTCCAGCCTTGTCTTCATCAAGCCCAGCACATCGCATGATGTGTTCTGCATACAGGTTGAATAGGTAGGGTGAGAGTATACAACCCTGCCGTACTCCTTTTCCAATCTTAAACCAGTCCATTGTTCCGTGGTCTGTTCTTACCGTTGCTACGTGGTCGTTATACAGATTCCTCAGGAGGCAGACAAGATGACTTGGTATCCCCATCCCACCAAGAACTTGCCACAATTTGTTATGATCCACACAGTCAAAGGCTTTAGAATAGTCAATAAAACAGAAATAGATGTTTTTCTGAAACTCCCTGGCTTTCTCCATTATCCAGCAGATACTGGCAATTTGGTCTCTAGTTCCTCTGCCTTTTCTAAACCCAGCTTGTACATCTGGCAATTCTCGTTCCATGAATTGCTGGTTCAAAATTGGGAAAGGAGTACAACAAGGCTGCATATTGTCACCCTGCTTATTTAACTTATATGCAGAGTACATCATGAGAAACGCCAGGTTGGATGAATCACAGGTTGGAATTAAGATTGCTGGGAGAATTATCAACAACCTCAGATATGCAGACAATACCACCCTAATGGCAGAAAGCGAAGAGGATCTCAAGAGCCTCTTGTTGAGGGTGAAAGTGGAGAGTGCACAAGCTGGTTTGAAACTCAACATTAAAAAAACGAAGATCATGGCATCTGGCCCCATCACTTCCTGGCATATAGAAGGGGAAGAAATGGAAGCAGTGACAGATTTTATTTTCTTGGGCTCCAAGATCACCGCAGACAGTGACTGTAGCCATGAAAGTAAAAGACACTTGCTCCTTGGGAGGAAAACTATGGCAAACCTAGACAGCATAGTAAGAAGCAGAGACATCACCTTGCCGACAAAGGTCCGCATAATCAAGGCTATGGTTTTCCCAGTAGTAATGTATGGCTGTGAGAGCTGGACTATAAGGAAGGCTGAGCGCCGAAGAATTGATGCTTTCGAACTGTGGTGCTGGAGAAGACTCTTACGAGTCCCCTGGACTGCAAGGAGGTCAAATCAGTCCATCCTAAAGGAAATCAACCCTGAGTGCTCATTGGAAGGACAGATACTGAAGCTGAAGCTCAAATATTTTGGCCACCAAATGCGAAGAGAAAAGTCACTGGAAAAGACCCTGATGCTGGGAAGGATTGAAGGCAAAAGGAGAAGGGGACAGCAGAGGATGAGATGGCTAGATAGCATCACCGATGCAATGAATATGAACTTGAGCACACTCCGGGAGGGAGTGGAGGACAGGAAGGCCTGGTGTGCTATGGTCCATGGGGTCACGAAGAGTCGGACATGACTTAACGAATGAACAACAACCTTGCAAGATCTTGAGCATTACCTTAATGGCATGTGAAATAAGTGCCACTGTTCGATAGTCTGAACATTCTTTAGTGTTTCCCTTTTTTGGTATGGGGATATAAATTGATTTTTTCCAATCTGGTGGCCATTCTTGTGTTTTCCAAATTTGCTGGCATATGGCATGCATCACCTTGACAGCATCCTCTTGCAAGATTTTAAACAGTACAGCTGGGATATCGTCATCTCCTGCTGCCTTATTATTAGGAATGCTTCTTAAGGCCCATTCAACCTCACTCTTCAGGATGTCTGGCTCTAACTCACTGACCACACCGTCAAATCTATCCCCAACATTATTATCCTTCCTATACATATCTTCCGTATATTCTTGCCACCTTTTCTTGATCTCTTCTGCTTCTGTTAGGTCCTTGCCATCTTTGTTTTTGATCATACCCATTTTTGCCTGGAATTTACCTCTGATGTTTCTAATTTTCTGGAACAGGTCTCTTGTCCTTCCTATTCTATTATCTTCCACTTCCACTTCCGCGCATTGCTTGTTTAAAAATAATTCCTTATCTCTTCTGGATACCCTCTGGAATTTTGCATGTAATTGGGCATATCTCGCCCTATCACTGTTACTGTTGCCTTTTGCTTTCCTTCTTTCTTGGGCTACTTCCAGTGTTTCAGCAGACAGCCATCTTGCCTTCTTGGTTTTCTTTTTCTTTGGGACATTTTTTGTTGCTGCCTCCTGAACAATGTTGCAAACTTCTGTCCATAGTTCTTCCAGGACCCTATCTACTAAATCTAGGCCTTTAAATCTATTCTTTATGTCCACTGCATATTCATTAGGAATATTAGTGAGCTCATATCTAACTGATCTGTGGGTCTTCCCTATTCTCTTTAGTCTGATTCTAAATTATGCAATAAGAAGTTCGTGATCTGAACTACCATCAGCTCCAGGTCTTATTTTAACCGACTCTATAGATGTCCGCCACCTTTGGCTACAAAGGATGTAGTCAATCTGATTTCGGTGTCGACCATCTAGTGAAGTCCATGTATAAAGTCGTCTCTTAGGTTGTTGGAAGAGAGTGTTTGTTATGCACAGTGAGTTGTCTTGGCAAAATTCTATCAGCCTATGTCCCGCTTCATTTTGTTCTCCCAGACCATGCTTGCCTGTAATTCCAGGTGTCGTTTGACTACCCACCTTAGCATTCCAGTCTCCTGTAATGAAAATAACATCTCCTTTTGGCGTACTATCCAGTAGGTGCTGCAGATCCTCATAGAACTGATCTTCTTCAGCATCTGTGGTTGGGGCGTATATTTGGATCACTGTGATGTTAAATGGCTTACCCTGAATTCAAATTGAGATCTTTCTGTTGTTTTTTAGATTGTATCCAAGCACTGCTTTAGCTACTTTATTATGAATTACGAAGGCTACTCCATTTCTTCTGTGGTCCTCTTGTCCACAGTAGTAGATCTGGTGGTCATCTGATGTGAAGTGGCCCATTCCAGTCCATTTCAGTTCACTGACACCCAAAATGTCTATATTTAATCTTGACATCTCCCCAATAACCACATCCAATTTGCCCTGGCTCATAGATCTTACATTCCAGCTTCCTATGGTGTGTTGATCTTTAGAACATCGGATTCGTCATTCACCACCAGCACCATCGGCTGCTAGCCGTCCTTTCGGCTTTGAGCTAGCTGCGTCATCACATCAGGGGCTAGTTGAACTTATCCTTTGTTCCTCCCCAGTAGCATTTTGACCATCTTCCGACCTGGGAGTCTCATCTTCCGATGGTGTACCGACATATCTCTGGTTGTACTGATCCATTTAGTTTTCATGGCAAGAATACTGGGGTGGGTTGCCGTTACCTTCCCCAGGGATCGTATTTAGTGTGACCTCTTTTCCATGACCTTCCCGTCTTGGGTGTCCCTTCACAGTTTAGCTCATGGTGTCATTGAGGTGCTCAAGCTCCAGCACCACGACAAGGTAACGATCTCCTTTACTGGAGATATGGAATATTATACATCTTTATTTCATTGTGAAATATAATATGGAATATTATACGTCTTTATTTCATTGTGAAACATGATCTTGGTTCAAGCCTTGAGAGCCTGATTTAGGTTGGAAGGTAGGTTAGGATTTTTTTTAAAATGAAGAGAAACAACTGTGATCTTGTATTTTTGAATTTTAGTGTTTTGACAATGAAAAAATATTTACCTTGCAGACCATCCACTACCTATTTATTTCACTGAGATACATGATTGGGTTGTCGTGTAACTATGATTCAATTTTTTAGTCACACGTACAAGAAACAAGAGGGCTTTTTTTAAAGATGGGTTTTGAAGGCTCAGGTGTTAAACAGAAATTGCCATGCACTCCCTTGCTCCAGTCTTCTTGTGTTGATGTCAATCTGTATGTAAAATATACTGCAATCTTAATATCCTGAAGGCATGCAATGGAAATACAATACAAAGGGAAGAGAGAGAAAGGAATGTGAGATTCACCCAAGATTCTACAGATTGCTACAAAATATTCATGAAATACCATGAGAAGCCCACCAACCACAGAACGATAATTTCTTACTGTGTCATAAGCATTTATTTATGGCACATCTTTTAAAATATCGATGGATTTCTGTTGTTAGAAGAAGCTGTAGAAAGCCTTATTATACAGAGCCAAAATAATAATTCTTTTGTTTTTGCTATTGCCACAGATAGCTGTTAAAAGCTGTAGTTATATGTTTGTTGATTTTTAAGGGCATTGCTCTAAAGAGGAAACCTCCTTAAAGGATGTCAAGAAGTGAAAGGGCTATAATATAAAATTGTGATTTGTAATGATAGAAAACAAAACTAATCTCTTCACAGGAAAGCACAGTACAAACTTTGTCAGCCGGTATGATCCTAGGTTTAACAGCTGGATACAACTTCCACCCATGCAAGAGAGGTAAAAGCTTACTACACATTTGGAGGGAGGGTGGTATCACTGAGAGTGGTGTTGCTGTTTTTTCTGAGAGGAGATGGCTGTGGTCTTACTGTGGTCTGAAAGAAGAGAATCCTGTGGAGTTGTTTAAGATACTGAAGTGGATGCCTTCTTCTGTTGCCTTTTTGTTAATGTTATAGCTTTTAAAATCTCTACAACCTTTATAAACTTTGAAGCACTGGCATACAAAACCTCTCAGTGCTATATTCTATCTGGTTGACAAGAAGTAATTTCCAGGTAAAGCAGGGGTGCAGAACCTCAGGCCCAGGTGCCAAATCTGCCCCTCCTAGGTCTCAATCTGGCCCTGTTGAATTCCCCAGAGGGTTATGCCCCCTTTCCTGGCCATGCCCCGCTTTTCCCAACCACTGATTCTTTGGTGGTTTCCTGGAATTTGTACAGTTTTTCCCCATTCTAAAAGCTCAAAATGCCTCTTCTAAGATTTGGTTAGTGGCAGTAAGAGCTTTAAGGTTAAAAAAAAAAAAATTCTGGAAAATTTTGTGGGTTTGGCCCCACCATTTTACCTTCGGCCCTGAATGCCGCAGGAATGCGTCCCACAAGAGTTTCTCTGAACTAGAATTTGGCCCTCAGGCTGAAAGAGATTCAACACCTCTGAAGTAAAGGATGAACTATTACATCCAAGTGTATGCCTTTCTTGGGTCTCCAAAACATTTCACAACTTTTTATCTTTATTGCTTTCCTTTTAGTTATTTATTATTTACTTATTTGTTACATTTATATCCCTCCTTTCCTCCAGGGAGCCCAAAGGGACACAATGATCCTCCTCTTCATTGTGTCCTCACAACAACCCTGTGAGGTAGGTTAGGCTGAGAGTCAATGGCTGGCCCAAAGGCACCTAGTGAGCTTTATGGCCAAGTGGGGACTAGAACCCAGGTGTCCTGAGTCCCAGTCTAACGCTCAAACACTACACGACCACACTGGCTCTTTTCTTGAATTTCAGCCTGGGTTGGCAGAGCAATGACACCGCTGCTTCCCTATTCAGGTCAGGAGTTCATAAGTCACTTGAAGTGGTGGTGACAGCACCTGCTAGCTCCCTGTACCCACCACGTCTATATAATCAGGTGCAGAGGAACCTGACAGATGCATGCTATGGAAGAAGAGAGGGGTTCCTTCCTATCATTGCCCTAATCTTCCTCCACCCACTATGAACATTCATTAGTCACCCCCCCCCGTTTTATTTATTACATTAAAATATTTATATCCCAACTTACTTTATACAAATTCAAGGTGGTGAAAAGAAGTCACCACCTTGAATTTGTCAAATCAAGCACACCTTAAATCATCATTGATGTATTCAGAAATAACTGTAAAAGAAGCCAAATATAAAATAACCTAATATTTTAAAAAAATCAAGTGCCTACATTTATGGAATGCCTTGCAGAACTTCCTAAGGGAGAGCAAGGAAGCGCATCAGCAGATAAAATGGGAAAATTCTAAAGCTTTGGGACTGTAACAGTAAACCCTCCACTTCTACACCTTGTTGTTTAGCTTCCCACATAGAGGGAAACTTGATTAGAGCTCCTCTAGGTTTTAGTAGGTTGGTGGGAGGCAGAGAAGTTTGTATAATGAGAGATGCACTGTTATTATGCAAACCATTATCCATGTCTTAAGATACAGATGAATAATATATAAAGCATTTGGGGATACCCTTTAGCTAGGACATCCATAAAAATTGAAGATGTTCAGCTCATTATCCCGTTGAACAAATCTACTTGTCACAGCCTCACTGCGTCTGACTTAAAAAGCAGTCAGATTTAGTGTCTGTAGAGTTTGTACCATGTGTTAAGAAAATATTGGACAGCCTCTGCATTTTCTTATAAGCATGTCTCATATTTAAAATATAATTTTAAAGCACTGAGAAGTCCAAAATGTATTTGAAAATTGTGTTCTAATTATCAAAGTCCTTTTTTTGCTGGGGCTTTACAGTGAGATAATTAACTTTCCCCCCTCAGCAGATCCTACATAACTCAGAGTGATCAATTATTTCAGTGTAGTACAAGCCTCTGAGGATAGACAGTATTGCTGAAAATGTGATTAGAGATTTTTAAAATATGTGAATTGTTTACTGACTAGTCCCCTGTGACTTCCTTGGACACCTACAATTTATTAAGTCAAATGCCTTCCAAGACAGATGTTAACAGTTAATATTCTTTAATAAAAGAGCCTTTGGCCCTCCTGCCATTTTTATGACAAAATATCTGTTAACTGCAATAAGGATTCTCCCCCCATCCACTGAAGCAAGGATTTATTTATTTACTTACTTGCTTACAGTATTTATAGGCTGACCTATAATAAAGTTCTCAGGTCAGCTCACAATAAGAAATAAAACGATCTAAAATGTAATAACATTTTTAAAAGGATGTAGAATGAAACACTATGACCCCAGTTTAGGGATCCCCACAGCATGAATCTTTCCTTGAAGGGGGAGAAACTAGATTCAGTGCTAGGTGCTAGATTCTGATTGTAAAAGGCACCTGCAATGAAGATTTTTAGGAATAGTTTGGATTTTTACAAAAAAAATCAATAATTTAATGTCTGCATACATATGTATCAGTATCCGTTTTTTAAGAACAATGAACGGTTTGCTCCATTTATGTCCTTCATATTTCAAAGACAGGGCTAAGTAAGTGTTTAACTTTCTTCCACTGAAATGAATGCACATTAAACATTTTATTTTTTGCTGGATGGTGACAATTTTTAAAAATTATGCAATTGAGACTGTACAAACTCCCAGGTACAGTTGTCTCCTCTTTATCCTATCTGTTGTCCTCTTTTCCAAACTCCTAGCTACTGGTCTGGTTGATACAATGCTGCTGCTGCTGCAAATCTACGATTTAAATGCACCCCACTGTTGCAAGGGCAGTCCATGCAGAGCAGCAAGCTTTCATACCAAGATCCCGCATCCTGTACCAACTGCACTTCTGCCAGTGGTGGGACATGGAGCAGGGCCTCCATCACAGATCAGAGTGGATGGGCAGGATCATGTGGGATGAGGCAGTGCTTTAGGTATCCTGGTTCCAAACTGTTTAGAGCTTTAAAGTTGCTAACCAGGGCTATGTTTCCACCAGCGATTTACTCCAACCTGGCTGCACAGTGAGGTCTCTGTGTTTCCATGATGTTGTGGCCATTCAGCAGCAGCCCCACATTTTAATGTGGAAAAAACTGCTTCTTCTGAGACTGGTTATAGTCTGACTTTTCCAGCTTACCTCGGCTCCATTACTGACCTGTTTCCACAACCACACTGGGGTCAGTATCATAGTCCTGGCCATGGGGTGTGTAGCCCAGCCTTTGTGGGTGTGTCGCTCTGACCTCAGTGACCCTACCCTTTCCCTCCCTGTTTTCCAGAAGTTTCATCACCATTTTAGAGCAGGATGCCGAGGGACCAACTTTTAAAATATCAAAAATAAGCACCCAAACTCAGCCCATGACCCCAGTCAAGGGGTGTTTTTTCCCACTGTGCTGAATGAGGCTTGCCCTCTCAATGACCACAGAAATAACAGAGAAGCCCCTCAATTGACACAGCACATATCAAAGCCCAATTCCTTAAATGCGTTTAAGTGCAATTTCGAGGCTCCAGTCCATTATCTTAGGATATAACTCCTTCACAGCTTCCATATAGAGATCCTGTGCATTAAAATGGGGGCTGGTTTCGGTCTCTTTCCCACAACAAATCCGTTAGTGGCTCCTCAGAAGTAACTCCCATTGCAGTCAATGAGGCTTAGATTCCCCCTCAGTTGCGGTCAATGAGGCTTAGATTCCCCCTCAGTACACATTAAAGCCCAATTCCTTAAATGCGTTTAAGCGACCAAGCGAGGTGCCGATGAATTGCCTTAGGAAGAAAGTACTTCACAGCTTCGCTATAGCTATCCTGTGGGTTACAGTGGGGGCTGGTTTCTGTCTTTGTGTTTACTGCTCTCTTTCCCACAACAAACCCATCAATGTCTCACCAGAAGTAACTCGCATTGTGGTCAATGAGGTTTGCTGGGTTACAATGGGGGCTGGTTTCCCTCTTTGTGTTCTCCCCCCAACCCTTTCCCAGCGCAAGCATATGTGTGTCTACTCGGAAGTAACTCCCATTGTGCTCAATGAGGCTTGCTCCTGAAATGCAGGTGTATCTGGACTTTCAGGGGAAAGGAGAAAGGGGGAGAGGGGGGAAACCTCTCTTCACAGCAAAGCTGATTCCTTCTTAAAATCCAGTACTCCTCCATTAGCTTCTCCTTCCATTGTCCTGGAAACACAGCCGAGGAGGCGGGAACACTGATGAGGTAATCAGACCCAACCCAGACTCCACTCAGACTCCATCCAGCCACCAGCCATCAAGAAAATAATTCGATTAGAGCTCAGTGGAAACAGCACAGAGCCCCAGGCTACAGCAATGATAAGCCAGATCTTTAAGATCTTAACAGGAAAAGGAGAAGATGTGATTGGGGAAGCATCACACCTAAGTTGCAAACGAAGTGAAGCTGATAGCATGGAAACACGCCCCAGCACTTTGAATTGGGCTTGGAAACATACTGGGAGCCAATGAAACTGGTACATCATCAAAGACACATGCTCTTAAAAAAATGTGTTCATGTTAAAACTCTTGCTGCCACACTTTGCACCAGCCAAAGCTTCCAAACACTTTTCAAAGACAGACCCACATAGAATGCATTGCAGTAATCCAGTCTGAATGTGACTAAGGCATGTGTGACAGTGAGCAGATCCACCTTCTCCATGAAAGGGTGCAGCTGACAAAACCACTCGTGGCTGTAGTTGCTACAGGAGCAATGTCAGGCGAAAGAGCGCTCTTAAACTGCAAACCTGGTTCTTCAAGGGGACTGCAACCCCATTCAAAATGGGCTGTACACCTACCTGCAGGTCAGTTCTCTTACTGACCCAAAGCACTTCTGTATGGTGTGGATTAAATCTCAGCTTGTTCATCCACATCTAGTCCTTCATTGATTCCAGACTCCAGTTCAAGACCTCCACTGCATCCCTGGAATCTGATGAAAATAAGATATACTGCTGGCTGCCATTATCATATTGATGGTGACCAGCACCAACTCCATGGATAATCTTTCTCATACGATTCATGAAGATGTTGAATAATGTGGGGGAGAAAAAAGAACTCTGCTGAATCCCGCAAGCCAATGGTTATGGGACTGAACAGTAGTTCCCCAATACCACCTTCTGGAACCTGCCATCCAGGAAGGAACAGCTGTCTGGTCCAGGATGCAAAGGGCATCTTTCTTATGAAAGTAGTCACTAACATATGGGTTCAGGAACCAGTCTTATCTCTATCTCTGTCTGAAGCTACCTCCTTCAGGTGAACAGCAGCTGTGGGATGATACATGTTTCAGCCAGTTGTTGGGCAAGAAGCATCAGCATGAGGTCACAGTCTCCAGTCCTCTCTAGTAGGCAGGCACCATCAGTCTCGTTCTGAAGCAGCTAGTCAGCAGCATTTTCATCTCCTGCCAGAATTACTACTCCATTATAGGAACATAGGAAGCCCCCTTATTCTGAGTAGGGATGTCAGAGAATTCCGTGACAGATCTCGGAATGCCAGTGCATTTGGCCCCCCGAAAACCATCGCGGAACAAAGCCCCCGCCCCCGCAACCCACAAAAGGTGCGCGGGATGAAGTGCCCGCCGCCCCCACCCCATGAAAGGCGCACAAAATGGAGCACTTACCTGCTCCCGTCCGCGCTGCTGTGCGAATGGCAGTCATCCTGCGGCCGCCATTCGCTTGCTCCTCCTCACCCATGATAGGCTACGTAAATACTTACGTAGCCTATCATGGCTAAAGCAGGGACAATAAGTATTTACGTAGCCTATCACGGCGGGGGGCGGAACCCCAGCGTACGCAAATGGCAGCGGCTACCGCCATTTGCGTATGCTGGGATTTTCCCCCTGCTGTGATAGGCTACGTAAGTATTTACGTAGCCTATCACAGCGAAAGAAAGGGACGCAAATGACGGCGGCTACAACAGCCGTCATTTGCGTCCCTGCAGGGCTGCCCAGTGGCCAGATGTCCGGCTGCGGGCGGCCGGAGTTGGCTGGCGGCTCCACGGCTTGGCCGCGGAGCGGAGCCAGTCGGCCAGGATTCCGAGGGGAGGCACGGAGCGCCTCCCCCCCCCCCGTTGAGGATTCCAGGGGGAGGGACGGAGCGCCTCCCCCCCCCAGCGGAACCCGGCGGAGCCAGGTAAGCGGGGTTTCGTACACCCCTAATTCTGAGTCAGATCCTTGGTCCATTTAGTCCAGTATTGTTGACACTGACTGGCAGCGGCTCTCCAGAGTCTCAGGCAGGATTCTTTTCTAGCCCTACGTGGAGATACTGAGGATTGAACCTGGGGCCTTCTGCATGCAAAGCATATGTTCTACCACGGAGCTACAGCCCCTCCCTTAAAATGGGCTTTATGATGGGCTTTCAGAATGGCACCTCATTCCTGCATTATTGAGGTGTGCTAGCACCTTCCCACATATGAGACACTCTGCCTTCTGGCAATCCTCAGACTGGCAAAAATTATCCTACAGTCTAGTTTCCAGAGCACTCCCATCTTGCTAAGAGAGACTGTCGCTTCCTTATTTATCAAAGAGAGGGAAAGTGGAATCAAAGGTGCCCACCAGATTTCACCCCATTCCCAAGGTCCTCTAGCAAAGGGACGTATGGGCTGCTGCCACTGCCACCAGAATCAGCAGAATCTGCTCTGTTTCCTGAAGGAGATGACAGGGTAATGATGGAAGGGATGCTGTGGACAGAGTAGATGCGCCCAAATGCTCCATCCAGGTTTGATTGGGAGCATGCTGTGGAATCCTGCCGACCAGGAGGACTGAAGGACTCTCAGGCACCCCCCCCCCCCAAGATTGATACCAGGAATTCTACCAGCATTAGCACTGATTTGTGAAGCAGTTTCAAAAAGTATCTGCTGCACCATTTTCTTTTACACCCTTCAGATGTCACCACCCATGGAAGGCTGGGTCTCTCCTCCACCTAAAATCACAGGAAGAACTTCCTCTCCCTGCACACACTACTTGGAAAAGACTGTCTTAACCAGCTGTAGGTGTGAAGGAGACCTTTTAAATCTTTGGCCACACCCCCAAGCCAAGCTAGAGGGGACTGTTCCCGTCCCTGCCTTGGATACTCCAGAGTAGTGAGACTGTGTGTAGACTTACTCATTATAGGCAGTATCCAAAGGATCTAGCGAACTGGTCACAATGGGCCACCAAATGGTCTTCCTTGAGGGCACTTCTTGTAATATCTCTCCGACCACCCAGAAAAGCCCCACAAAGATTCTGAGCAGATGCAATAGTGACAGAAAAATAAGACTTCTTCACCATAATTACCACTACAGAATAGGCTCTAAAACAGGCTCTAGTCTGTGTTAGATAAGATCCATTGTGAGTCCTCTGCTGCTGCCATCCCTACTGTTTCATCACTGTCAGCTCCTCAGACCACCCTGGAGCTAGATTGCCTCTGTTAGCAGTGGGAGGGTATTCAGGAAGAATTATACCAAAGATCTGGTTCATTTCCCCATTCCAGAGGTCAATCAGGGCTTTGACAGAGTTGCCAGCTACAGTGACAGGAAACCCACCCAGAGCTACCAGAAAACTATTCAGCTCCATCAGTCTTCTGAGGTGGACCATCCTAATGGGTCCTCCAGCCCTACAAAAGTTAGGGTCCCTGTTCTAGAAGTTGTGACCTGGGCTTTAGTAATGTTCTATGCAACAGTCAGTGGACTGAATTAAATGAGAAGGTGCTGGCGCCGCCTTCTCATCTAATGCAACACTTCCTACTGCACATGGAGTACAGGAGAAAGCCTGTACTCCTAATCTTGCCGAGCTTTCTAGAAAATCCCACCAGTAGTCTGCACAGGTGCAGTCCCATATTCACAGAATATGTGAAAAGAACAGTTACAGGTGAGCGACTCTTATCTGTTTAATAAATTGTTAACTTTTCCACTACACCTTATTTTCTGCCCAGAGGTGGAGTTCTAATAAGAACAAGTCATATTTCTAGATGCAAATGATGAGAAGATTGGCTGGTCACAATGTATCATAAGATACCAGTTAGTTTTATTGTTCATGCTAAAGGAAAAGAAGGAGGAAGATGTGTAATTACAACAAATAGCAGAATATTTTATTAAAATCACTTCAGCTGACAAGGTTCTTCTAAAAAGATCTTGGCATTGGTATGATCAGTAATAACTCTGGTAACTATTCAGTCTGATTAGCAATCAAACTTCAAGATTCAGGGCATAAATTCATTGCCTGTGGGGATCAGGAAAGAATTTCTTTTACCTTTCCCATGTAACTGCATTGTAAAATTTAGCTAAGTTCATTACAGGGACTTTTCACGAGCCACTGCAGGACTTGTAGCTGGACCAAGCTGGATCCACAAGAGTAATTTGATGTAATTTCTTTTACTAGAGATGGCAGTATATTTTTTGAGACCAGATGTATATAAAGGGATGATTTCATTTCTAAACTGAATTTTTAGTGCAATATTTTAGCGTGGAGGACTTTTTATAGCAATTAAATTTTACATTAATTAACTAGAGTTCTATGGCTCAAGTATAATTTATTTAGTGGAAAAAGAAGGATAAGGGAAACTTAAATTTTTTACTATTGGGAGTTTGCCCATAAAACACATATTTAATCTGAAGAATGAAGCAGACTATTACATTTTTGCTCCTAACAGTGACACTTTGTGGATGAAGTCAAGAATGCACATAGATGATAAATTTATTAGGAAACTTGTTATTGCAATAATAGCAGTATTGCAAGAAACACCACCAACTAACTATCATTTATATTAGACCAAAAAACCCCCAATGGATAAAGTTTTAAAGCATCTGATTCAATTTTAATTGTTTAAACATAACTATGTTTTAGCTGTTTAAGCACATACATCATTTATGTACATGTTTCTCATAGCATAGTAAAATGTCTTTTATTAATAATATTTTCAGTTCAATTGGTATTATATAAACCTTCCAATACTGAAGGAGCAATTCAGTGATTTCCCACAATGATGTGTGGACAATGTCTGTAAAAGATCCAAAGGCTGCTTACCACTAATCTTTTTGAGAGAAACCTCCTGAAAATCATAACTATATCTGAGTGCATAACATGACAAGAGTGTTATGTATTTCTGAGAGAGGGCCAGTTTACACTGAGAATCTGAGATCAGCTCAGCGCCACTTCTGTCTTTCTTAGAAATGGATATTAGTATGTCCATTTGCAAGGCTTAAATCTGTTATTCAGGTGTAACAGGTGGGGCCTACAACAAGATGTCCCACCTAAAAGGTGCACTACTGTTCAGGATTCCACCCAGCTGTTTCCTCCAAACAAGGTATTCCATTCTTCCCCACTTCCCTATTTCTTTTGCAGTTGTCACTATATTCTGCGGCACATGCTCAGTCCTCACTGAACTGTTGGAGGCAGGGGTTGCTCCCTTACTTTCTTTTCATAATTCTGCAAACATCAAATCAAGGCTGTCCCATCCCCGTCCCCGAAAAAAAAAATGCTGATACTTCCCTCTTGTTTCTCAGTAACCCAGCTTTGGCTACAATCCTGCTGACACTTACCAGCTGAGTTTGCTATTTAGAATGAGTGATATACTACATTGGCTAGAATGTATATTGAACTGAAAATCATCTCTTTTCAACTTCCTATCTTATCAGTGTTCTTTTGTGCACACAAAACCTACAAGAGAGACTCAAGAGTAGTTTTAGTGCCATGTGTGAAATGTTCATATAAAGTCCCTCCTATTACGCTTTTAGAAATGAAAGTGACCTTCAGGAGTGCGAAAATGACTTGAACACACAACATGGCAAGATGTTCTCTGTCAATTCTGAGTCCTGACCAAAGTCATAAATTTCCTTTGTACATGGAACCAAGGAGATGGAAAAGACTTTGTTGAGAGTTAGCCCGATAAACCTTTGTTGGAGGGCAGAAATGTAATACAAGGAAAGTTGTTCTATTTGCAGTAGTGCAGAAAGAAGAAGAAAATGATAATTGAAGAAAAAAAATCTGATGATGTGGTTCTCTTAGTAAATTGGGAACAATGACCCTTGAAGGACCATAAAGAAAGTGAATGTCAAGATAATTTATTATTGTTACATTATCTATCCCATTTTTTTACTTTGTCTTACTAAGTTGTTATATCCTTTCATGGTACCAGATGCCCCAAACATTAATAAGTTCCAGTTTAAATCCACCACAGCTAATAAAATCAGCTCATTGCTTTTAGGCTAAACTTCTGTCTCACCTAGTGTGTGCATGTTAATTAAAAAAAAAAGATAAAGGTGTCCCCAACCAGTCGTGTCCGACTCTAGGGTGTGGTGCTCATCTCCATTTCTAAGCCGAAGAGCCAGTGCTGTCCAAAGATGCTTCCGTGGTCATGTGGCCGGCATGACTGTACACCGAGGTGCACGGAACGCTGTTACCTTTCCCGCCGAGGTGGTACCTATTTATCTAGTTGCAATTTCTTGCTTTCGAACTGCTAGGTTGGCAGGAGCTGGGACTGAAGACGGGAGCTCACTCCGTCACGCGGCACTCGGGTCTCGAACTGCCGTCCTGCCGACCTTCCAGTCTGCAGTTCAGTGTCTTAACCACTAAGCCACCGCAGCCCGCATGTTAATAAGCACCCCTGCAAATAAATTATCCTTCTGAAGATCACTCAAAAGATATTTGTTTCCCAATCCAGTTTTACATCCCAATTCACCAGGTGGTCCAACAGACACACTGAGGTCTACATGAGCAGGAAATTCTCACTTCTCTTCAGTATTCACATCAGAGGAACATTTACATTAAAGAGAATAGCCCTATTTGGGCATTCAAAACCCCGCTTACCTTATACCCAGTCCCTGAAGACACACACGTGACGTAGGTGCTTGCCCAGGCATCTGTGCACACAGTGCGAACCTCAACAGAAGGGAGCTATATGTGCATAGGTCTCTCTTCTGCGGGTATCTGTGCCATATGCACGGATGCATGGGGCCCCTCATCATGGTTGTGTGATCTTAGGGGTGGGGCTGCAGGGTGTGGCCCCATTTGCATGATAAGGTGAGTGGGGTTTGAATACCTGAATAGGGCTAATGAAGCAGATATTTCTTGTGAGATCCTCCATGTGTGCATTGGAACTCACTGACCCAGTTCACACGATCAAACAACCTATTTAACTGGTTCTGTCCATGCTGGTTCCTGACCGTTCACCAACTTCCGTTTTCAATTAACAACCCAGGAACACCCCATTCCTGGATTGTTTCATGACATCCAAACTTGGAACTCTGGATTGTTTAGGGGTTAAGCAACCCATAGTTAACCCAATAATCACCCATATTAAACAACCCAGAATTGGTCATAACGTGCAAACCAAGTCACTGTGTAGGACTGGCCTCGCCTGACTGAACAAATATTTCAAGCATTTTTTGAAAAGGCGCTGCCCATTCAATAGAGCTAGCAAGGGAAGCAGATATGGCGCATCCCTTGAGATATTCCAGAAGGATGTGATCGTGCACACTATGCGCCTCAGGAATCCTTGTGATCACAGTGGATGCTGGTTCACAGTACTGTTCAATGAAGCACCACCACATAACAGTTTCTACACCATAGCAGGTATCTTGGGGATGTGCCCCTCATATTGGGTGCTACAGCTGTTGGATAACAAAATGTATTGGCCCTGAGAGTTCATGGAGCTTTTGATAGCAGATAGCTGTAAACTTCTATTTATCAATTAGGACATCATTTCCACACAACAGGGGGAAAAGGCAAGCCATTTTCTGGGTGTGTTTTCTCCTAACATTACTAGTGTCAGCCTACACAGTACCTTGTTTCCTTGCAATTGATAACCTTCTTCTTCTACTGCTGAGGAATGTCACCTCCCTGCTCCTTTCCCTATGAAAAGGAATTGTGCTAGAAGGTCCAAAAAAGCATTACAAATGAGCAATTTTTAGAACTTGGGATGATACCTGGAACAGGAAGAATGGGAGTACAACAGTTGGGAAAAGGTAATCTGGATTCTCAGGAATAAATTAGTGAGCGAATGCTGTTAGAACAGTAGCTGACATGTTCTGTAAGACAGAATGACAGAATTAATTCTAGTCACTAGAAACTAACTGCTCTATTTGTTTTTTCTCTAGGAGAGCCAGTTTTTATGCCTGTCGGCTTGATAAAAACTTGTATGTGATTGGTGGGAGAAATGAAACTGGCTATTTGTCAAGTGTGGAATGCTATAATTTAGAGACAAATGAATGGCGTTATGTATCTTCTCTACCACAGCCCTTGGCAGCACATGCAGGAGCTGTACATAATGGCAAAATCTATATTTCAGGTAGGTTGCTTTCTAGATTCCCCTTGGTCTCAAAACAAACCTTTGTCTACCAAATTCTCCTTTTAAAGGTTGTGATGTCAGTTTCACTAATGAAGGTATATTTGATTTGCAGGTGGTGTCCACAATGGTGAATATGTTCCCTGGCTGTATTGCTATGACCCTGTAATGGATGTCTGGGCTAGAAAACAAGACATGAACACAAAGAGAGCCATCCATACATTGGCTGTAATGAATGATCGACTGTATGCAATTGGAGGAAATCATTTAAAAGGTCACATTTTTATTAGCAAAACAATGTAGTATCCTATAATTTGATAAACACATTTTTGTTTGGTGAGTCATTACTAAGTTAAAAACCCTGCCACACAATTTAGCATGATGCTTGAGCCAGCATTTTTTTTAAAAAATTATAACAGTACATTAAATAAATGAGTAATGAATGTTTTAGATAATAAAAAATGGGAACTTCCATTACTCAGAAGCATGGATGATTTGTCATCACTATGAATTCACTGTAACAAACAGATTATTTTTGACCCAAATTGCCAGCAGTATTTGCCTCCGTAAATCATTTTCCAAGATATGCAGCTGGAGAAGAAGCTGTATTAGCTATTTCTCCAGAGAGAAACTATTCCTAGATTTCAGGAGGAGACTCATTAAATCTTAGGCTGCAACCCTATACATCTGCACTTACACCTGGGTAAGTAAGCCACATTGAATTCAATAGGACTTACTTCTGAGAAAGCATGTGTAGAATTGCACTGTTAATATCCTTTATTATACTTAAACATCACCTGCAAAATGTTAGTTCTAGAAATCATTCTTTTCTTGTATTAATCTTATATAAGATTTTCTAGTGGAATAATCCTGCCAACTCCAGTCTGGTCATAGAAAACAGAATGGCCTTCAACCCCCCAAATCCTGAAGTTTTGTTCTCCTTGTAAATTGGATGGAGCAGTCCTATAGCCCTAATTACATGTTCTCTCTGCTGCTGATCTTCAGGGATTTGGGTTATCTCCACTCAGCTGGATCTATCATACACAATTTCTGCAATGCAAATCCAAGCTGCACTAAGTTCCCTTTCTTTAAGAACAACTGGCTTGGCTTCTCCCAATTTCATTCAATACACTCCATTTTATTTGATGCACAAATGAAACTTGCTCGATGGGTTGTATTTTATGCTGCTCTCATGTTTAAAATATAAAATGCTGTCTGTCATTTTCTCTACAACTATCTAAAGGAAGGCATTTCTTTTGTATCAGTGCTACAAAGAGCTCAGAGAGACTATAACATATTTGTATAGGTTTTGCTTCTAAAACTGGATATTTGTGCTGGTGTCAATAGCACCTTTTTCTCATGATAGTATCTCTATTTGCGGTTTATTACAGGGATGTTTGATAGTTCCTAGTTCCTTGAAAATGACATTCCACCCATTTTACAATTACATTTGTTCATTCATATTTTTCTTTCAACCTATCCTCAGGGCAACAAAAATCAAGGGCATAAAAAGTAACTACTTACCTTTTAGAAAAATAAAACATCAAAATATCTGCAACATTTACAAAGAGGTTCTTCTCTGCAAGCTCCATTGAAATGAATGGAAGCTGTAACATGCTGCTTCCCATTCACTTGAATGGAGTTTGCACAGAAGAACTTCCTATTAAAATTCCAGTTAACCCTTCCACATACAGACATGATGACAATTGAATCTCTAATCTCATATCAGTAACAGTCCCAGGTGGATGCTGTTTGATAGCTGTTGTAATTATGTCTTTGCTATTATGACAAAGTCAAGGAATAGCTGTCTGAAGCTCACTACAGTAGGTTGTGTTGACAGTGATTGTCTGGCAGAAGAAAACAAAGAGCAAGTATTACACTATCCTCCTGTAATAGGCTTGCTCCTGTTCTTTACCATCAAGTTTAAAAAGATACATTTCCTCCAAGTTAAGGTGGGTCTTTTTTAAAAGAAAAAATAGCAATGATAAAGTACCTTTAATAATGATTGGAGTTATTTTCTTAAAATAAGTGGTTTCAAATTGTATTATGAATATGTCATACAGGTTTTTCGCACCTTGATGTCATGCTTGTGGAATGCTATGACCCAAAAGGCGACCAGTGGAATATTTTGCAGACTCCTATTTTAGAGGGTCGCAGTGGTCCTGGATGTGCAGTTCTTGATGATAGCATTTACCTTGTAGGAGGCTACAGCTGGAGTATGGTATGTACTTGTCTGAAAATGGCTCCTCTACCTGTCATTTTGAGAGCGCACTGTGACTACTCCTTCTCAGGATGGAATGATATATATTTAAATAAATTGCTGCCAGAATCTTTGAACTATGGGAAATATCTGGTTGGTTTATAACCTGTTCTGTAAAAGCAGGGATTTCTTTTCAAGGTTTTATAACGATTATGCAATTTGGGACTGAGAGATGAGATTCAAACAGTCATCAAGATTTCAACCATGCCATGTTGTTTATGCATAATATACAAATACGTTTATGCTAGAATGACCAGAGTTGTTGCATTGGTGTATTCGTCCTTTGTTCCAAAGAGGCATTATATCCCGAAAGCATTGTGGGGGGTGGGGTGGGGGTGATGCCAGAGGGTACTCTTGCTAGTCTCAGGCACTGTATCAGGGGTTGGCTTCATCAGGCAGTTGTCAAGGCCCAGTACCCTGGCATGGCCCATTGCTGATACCTAAGGAGGAGGATCAGCAGCAGCAGCAGCAGCTGTTTTCAGCGAAGAGAAGGCTGTGACGTTCCGGGTTATTCTCCTTCCCATTTCCACCTGCTCGAAACTGAAAAATAACCCAGGACGTCTGCCTCAGCTTTGGCCAGTTGTCCTCACTGAATCCCAAAACTTCAGCCCTTTTTCCTTGTGTCAAGGAGACACCTGCTGGGTTAACTGGTTTCCTTTAACCAATATAGGAGTAGTAACAGAAAAATAGATTTTTCTTATTTGGTAGCATTAACACAACAAGCTGACACGGGGATTATATAAATAATAAAACAAATAATACTTTATTATTTACAAGAAAGTTTATAAACATTATTATTTAATCTTCTTATACATATTTCTAACCTACCTACCCACCCATCTAACCCCATTACCAAAACCAAAACTCATTAGATGTACATTAACTGGATCCCTAAGCCCTCTCTGACTGTTAAACTGTCAAGCCTCCCTTTTTAAACTCCTTAAAATTCCACTCACTCACAAGCCCCTCCCACCTTTCACTCACACACCAACATTCCATTAACTCTGGCTTACCTGGATAACATTCTGTAATTCAAACACAAACATTTATATTGCCGTGCACATGTTACACGGGCAATGGTAATTCTTCAGTGTTTTTATCAGTTATCACTTCCAGGATCCTGCTGGACCTCGCCCTTCCCTCCCAAATGATTGTTAGGAGATCAGTGTCCCACCACTTCTCACTTTGCCCACCCCCAGCCCTGCTTTTTGGAAGCCTCTGCCATAGCTTGTGTGTTTTGTTTTGTTTTTTAAGATAGGAAGTTGTGTCTAGCTCTTATGCACATTTGTTATAAAGAGGAATACGTTGCAAGTGCTTGAACAATCAAGGACTTGTTCTTTTCTAGTTGAAGTTATCTAAATTTTGCTTGGATGTTATTTATCAGCTAGTTCAACCAGTCTTGTGTTGTATTACAGGGAGCCTACAAATCGTCTACTATTTGTTACAGTCCTGAGAAAGGAACCTGGACAGAGCTTGAAGGAGATGTAGCTGAGCCACTCGCAGGCCCTGCCTGCTCTACTGTCATACTACCTGCGTGTGTGCCATACAACAAATAACATACTGGAAGTACTGAAAAGAACACTGTTACCTTCTGGAAAGGAATGATGGGTGGCATAAATATTTTAAAGAACATAGTTCCTGGTACTACATACAACAAGACCCTACCCCTACACCCACATTTATGATTTTAAAAGAGGACTAAGTATAGCTCCCACCTCAGATAGACTGGTATCTTGTCAGACAATAGCTTAAATGCATGGAACATTGCACACGTTGACAGACAGCCATTTCAGATTGATCTTAACTTTTCCCTGCTATAGACCCTTATATTGATTCTAAATTTGAAGGAAAAAATAATGCTAAACATCCAAATACCGCCTGAACGAACAAGATTATTATTGTGCATTGTATTTTACCTGCATGGGATCTGTGCTGAAGTCATGATGATGTTGTTCACAAGTAATTCAGAACTGAGATACTGAAAAGTATTGCACTGCAGAATTGTCTCTTCGGTTAAACCCTAATCCATGGCCGCTTCACATGCTCTGCAAGCAACACATCAGAACGAAGATCATAAGAGGTAATGGCATAGCAATGCTTCTGTTTTGAGTAAATTGGCCCCTCATGTGCTCTGCCCCCATATTTCCCTGCGTAAGTATAGCAAAAAACAGAAGATTTTCAAACTTATTCTCACAACGAAGTTTCAGGATCGGTGCCAATGTCTGCTCTTATTTGCACTAGTATGAATCCACAGTCATTTTTCCAAACGTCCACAGATTTTTATTTCCTTTCTCTCTGTAGTATATAAAACATTTTGGTCCGTTCTAGATTTTTAAAAAAGTTTTGATTACACTTCAGCTTTTTCCTGTAATTAATTTACAAATATCAACTGTTAGTTAATTAGTTCGGGCAGTATCCAAAAGGGGGCTGCACCCCCATCAGTTCCATTCTACGATTGTGCAGTGGAGATTTAGCACTTCCAGGACCAACTGGAAACTAGTGGAAATGCTTGTTTCTGGAATGGGGCAGGTCAGAGGAGCTTGCATACGGGAGCTCCACCAATCCCGATCCAGAAATGAGCATTTCTGCTTGTTTTGGGGCTTCCTATAGGAAGCGTTAAATCTCCGTTGCACAAGCGATGGCTCCTGCTTGTGCAATGGAACTGGCAGAAGGGGTTGCTTGTGCAACAGCCCCATTGGATACTACCCTTAGTTAGATGTCCTTTTTTCCTACTTATCTCCAAAGACAAGAAGACAGAACTCGAGTGTAGTGATCCTTTATAAGATTTGAATCTTGTGGTATTCACAGGTAATTGGCAAGTAGCTATAATTCCTTAACCTGATTTACTTGGAAATATTTATAAACTATCTCTGTACCTTTGGTGAAAATAGATATGGACCTAGACTTAAGAGCCTAACTAAAGGCGCAATCCTATGGCCTCTAGTCAGCAGCTAGACTGCCAAAGGATACGTCGGTTCCCTGAGATCCAACCTTCCCCCCTCCCGTGCTGCCTCGTAGGCAGTGCAGAACCGCTCCATGCTTGGAAGAGGAGTGCAGAGCAGCAAAAACAGGACGTTCTGGGGCGGGGAAGGGGGAAATGCCAGTACGACACATCCAATGTGTTGTCTGGCAGCCACTTCCCCCGCTCTGTCTTCCTGTGGCTAGGCAGCTGAAATCAGTCTAGCCGCAAATGCAGGGCAGCTGAAGCGTGGAGGGGATGATCTCTTCCGTGCTTCTCCTGCCCTGCATTGGATAGGTGGTCACCCCTGAGTTCGGAGGCAGCCACCTATCCCAGTAGGATTGCTCCCTAAGGGCACAATCCTATGCATGTTTAGACAGAGAAAAGGCCTACAACTCCCAGCATTCCCCAGCCAGCAATGTTGGCTGGGGAATGCTGGGAGTTGTGGGCCTTTTCTCTGTCTAAACATGCATAGGATTGCGCTCTAAGTAACTTAAGGTGCAATCCTATGTATGTTTAGATAGAAAAAAGTCTTACAACTCCCACGATGACTCAGCCATTACCTTACTTGGTTTACTTCCTCAAAGATGTTTTTGTATTTCTGCAAACCTCAGGTTTCCCCTGAGCATGGGGATACCTCCTTCTTGTTTTTCTGTGGTCCGAGTTTGGCACCAGACCTTCAATACTCACCAGCTGGGTTCACTGTTAGAGGGAGTAATGCTGTCAGGGCACTTTCAGAACTTCCTCACTGCTCCAAAATTGCTGTGTCTGTCTTTACTGTCAGATTAATTTGGTATGTACCAGATTTGTATACCAAACACACTTCCTTAGCAATGATAAATGGGACTTAGGGTCAAGCAAGCTTAGTTAGTAAAGATGTGCATTGGATTTGGCCAATTCCCAAAGCCTAAGCCAAATCAGGCCCCATCAGACAGTCTCTGGTGCTTCCTGAGGCGAAGCAGGCTTCTCTCCAAAGTGACCAGAACTGGACCCGGACGAAGCTTTGATACCAACCCAGGCTACAGAGACCAGATACTCTGTCTCCTCCAAACATCGTCATTTAGTTTGGTTTCTCTGAATGTAGGCTACGAGCAGGGGACGGGGGGAGTTTGGTTGAGTGACTAATCCTAGGGGACATTTTACCAGGAACTCTCCAATCACTGTGTTTTGCAGGAGGGCAAGGATGGGACCATTATAGTTCTCTAGCCCCTGCACCTGTTCTTCTAACATTTTACAGGTTTCTTGCCTGGGGCACCTTTATGATGTGTGCTGTTTTCATACAGATTGCCCAAAAAGCCATGGTGGGGGAGGGGAAGCAAATCAGTCCTCCGCCCCTGCCATCCCTAAACAATTTCAGTATTCCCCTTTCATATAAACTGCTGCACCTATCCTTCTGAAATTTTGTAGGTTTCTTAGTTAGGGAGACCTCTGAGATGTCTATCATTTTCAGTACAATGGTCCACAAGAAACATAGGGGGATAAGCGCATCCTATTTTTGGCTACCCTCAAATGTAAAGGCTGCTCTTGCACAAAGCCACCTGCAGTTTTGTTCTGAAATTTGACAGACTTGATCTCCTCAGAAACGACAACTGCCCTTGCCTTTTTCATCCAATTCTGCCAAAAATAAAACATCATTGACTGTTTCCTTTAAAAAAAAATCAAAATATAAAGGCTTGAAGCACAGAAACCCTATACTTTAAAAAAAAAAAACATTTGGCAGGCGTAAGTGTAATCCCTCCCCCCACCCCAAGGGGCTACAGTGCCTGCAATATAAACCAATTCTGACAAAAAGGAAAAAACCTATAGCCAGTATTGCCCATGATAGTCAGTGGGGGGCATGAAGCCTCGGATTTCCTAATCTCAACTTTGTTCGGTACCAAGTCAAAGTGGACAGCCTCAGATAGGTCCAAGCAGGATCAGGCCATTTTCCAAAACACTGAATTGGGGTCCAACTCAAACCTACAGGTTGGTTCACACCTTCATTATTTAGGCATTGAGTAATATAACACCTTGATCCTATTTCATGGGTTGGCTTAGCTGTAGCACTGCAAGCAGGAATGTGCACCGTTGGAGTTAAAATCTGATTATATAACCTAGCAGAAGCAACTGGTTTTCCCTGCTTGCCAGGCATCCCATATCTATACTAGATTGCTAAATATGACCATTTCACATTTACGCTCAGCCTGTGCAAGGGTTTGGAGGGGGGCATCTTGCTCTACCTTGTCCAGCCTCCACCAGAGCCGAGTCACATCCCCATGGATGCAGTTATGTTCCATGTGAAGCAGGAAGACTAGCATTAGTAGACTGGGATTGAGCCCCAGTGCCAATGAGTCTAGATGGATTTTCCTTTTTGCCCTTCTTAGGACCCTTATGCCAGATGTTGTAAACCTCTGTCTCACTTCAGCAGCTCATAAATCAATGCATAAAGTTTCAAACCACTTTATGCTCAAGCACATATCCTAAACCCCTGTAGATTAGAATCCTGTGAATTCAGTGGAGATCTTCCAGTATGTTCAATTTAAGATCTAACCTGTAATCTGTATGAAACCTATAATTGTCTATTCAAAGATACAATTGATTGTATTTAAATATTATTTTTAAATAAGGCACTATAAAATCAGGGCCCTGCTTTCTAAAAGCTGTATGTACAAATCTCAATCACTATAATGCACAGGTGAGAAACAAAAGCACAAAATACAGGTAGGCAGAAGTCATAAATCATAGTTGGCCAAAGGAAAGGAGTACACATAGGGTAAGAAATCACACTTTAAGACTTGGGCTACTTAGAAAGTGATAAAATTAATAAAGGCTAAATATTGGCTGTCTTTTTACCACATCACTACTCATTATTATTATTATTATTATTATTATTACTGCTAATGCTACTGCTACTGCTATTGTTGTTTTGCTAATGCTAACTCCATTGTTGTCACTTCAACAAAACTAGCAGAGATTTGATCTCTTCATATGTAGCAGATGATTTGTTGAGAGAACTGCATCTGAAAGAAAGAAAGAAAGAAAGAAAGAAAGAAAGAAAGAAAGAAAGAAAGGTCCCTACTAAGGAGTTCCTGAAATTGGAATGTTTGTCTTGAAGACTCAACCCATTTTTCCTATGTTGTGCAATCTCTGTTAGTTTTGTATTTATTTGTGCTGTTCAGTTCAAAGGAATTCCTTGTAAAATAATACTTCGTGCAATCATAATTTGGGTGGGGGGAGGGTGTTTAGAAATATATATGTATATATAAATATATGAAAAGGAAGCCTGTTACAACAATAAATGAGAGGATGTTTTATGGCATTAAAAAAAAATCTGGATGTCCACTACTGAACATTGCCACATGCCACTGTTTAAATGCCACTTTAATGGGAAGGGATGGGGGTTTCTTGTCCATTTAAAGGTTCTTTTTTAAAACAAAGATAATTAAAGAATTTATGAGGATTATATGTAAATCTTTCTAACTTTCTGGAAGGCATGACCAAGGGAACCATACAAGTCACAAATAATGTAAATTTTGTACAGTATTAGAATGTGTAAATGAAGCCTGCTTGTAGGGTGAGGGAACTTTAAATAAAACCTTCTGTACTAATACATCTGTTTGATAAATGTCTGCTTATCAAATGTTTAAATAATCCAACATTACAATTTTCAAAAGTCTTTTCATCACATAGATGTGTAAAAGTCTTACAATTATCCAAGAGCATCTTTCTGCTCTTTGGCCTAAATGGCTATATAGACTTTTCTGTGAAAAGAAGGAATGCTAAGTCTTTTGAAGTACTGAATGCACAATACTGGAACATCTTGAGTCAAAAGGCCAACTCCCTTTAAAGGTCCTTCCTTATACCTGGACACCCAACTGTCAGGGATGCTCTGACTTGGATTCCTGCATTGAGCAGGGGGTTGGACTTGATGGCCTTGTAGGCCCCTTCCAACCCTTCTATGATTCTGTGCTTCTATGACCTGAGACTGCAAGGTCAGAAAGAAGGAAGGCAGAATGTGCAAGTAGCAATGCAATTACTAGTCATCATGTAATCATTAAAGAAAGGGTGTGTGTGTGTGTGTGTGAGAGAGAGAGAGAGAGAGAGAGGCAGTAAAAAAGAGCATTTCACATTTTCTTGTTTTGTTCCAGGTTTTCAAATTCAAGGCAACCAAAGAAGGCTTAGTAGTACTGGAGGTCAGAATGGTTAGTGGGAGGGGAAGCTACACTAATGAATTCTAGAGTGCTTGTAATGCCATAAAAGATTCAGTTAATCTGCAGCATAGATGTTGATCAGTGGAACTGAACTCAGCTCCCTGGACCTTGTCAGATTTATTCTGTGCATGTCAGTGTTCCACACCAATTACAGATTTTAGAAGAGGCTCTCATGCAAAACTCTGTGCCCTAATATATAAGCCAACTCAGATGTAACTAAAATTAAAATCTGACTGTGGCAAATCTCTGTGATCCTGATATATGAAAATCCAAATAAATTATTTGTTCATAGAAATGAAAAATAACTTCAGCAGGAAATTTCAAAAATTACTTATGCAGGATTAATCCAGTTCAATGAATGCATCTTGCATTGATTAATAAAGCATCCATGAATTGCAAAATAAAACTACAGAAGATGTGCAGGGACATTATCTCTCTGTCCCTTACTGAAGCTAAAAAAGAGCATATAACCCTGCAAGAGACGTGGCCACTCAGTGTATTATTTTAATTGTAAGTGACTGAATGTAAATACAGTTCTGATAGTATTAGTATCACATTGGTATAGCTCTGATCATCTGTGTTGTTGTTTAAATCATTTTACTTCCCTGAAAAAACAAACATGACTATTTTACAGGTCAACAGGGTAGCTCAATTGAGTTTATTTTCCCCTCGCTTGATGGTTCAGGTGTGATGCTATTCTTCTGTACCCTTCTACCTCTCCTTTATGCTCTTCCCATGTAGATTTGGGATACATGACTTTTTGCATTCCGTGATTCCAAACCTGTTTTGCTTCCTAGTTCAGTGCACAAATAAATACTGTAATCTTGATGAAATAATATTTTGGACTGTGAATGGATATTTTCCCCCCTCCAACTTGATAGGTGTGGGAGGCATATTTTCTCCCAGTTCCGCATTAGAATGGGGAAGGCTGATAGTGCGCTGATCTGTGCCCAACACCACTCACACCTCATGCCTGGAAGCCAATGGAGGGAAGCCACACCTTGCAGCATATAATGTCTGGGACTGGCTCCCTCGCCCACCTCCTTCCAGGGCAGCTTGCTAGAAGTATGGAAGTGAGCAGGAATTCCTGCTGGCTTCAATGAAGGTTACAGGCAGCTTTAGACCTTGCATTTTCAGCAGTGTGGCCTTCCTCTTTGGGGTAACAACAACCTGGAAAGTGAAGGAAGTCCTCAAGAATAATTAAATATCTTAGTCTAGGGCACCAATTCTAGGACTTCACTCAGACTGCAGTATTTTGGAGCTTCCTCATTGAATGTAGGTTGGGCTCAGATGAGCACAAAAGCATGGGGAAAGCTAGCTCTAGTCTCAGGCTGCTGTTGTTGTTTATTCGGTCAGTCGCTTCCGACTCTTCGTGGCTTCATGGACTAGCCCACGCCAGAGCTTCCTGTCAGCCGTTGCCACCCCCAGCTCCCCCAAGGTCGAGTCCGTCACCTCCAGAATATCATCCATTCATCTTGCCCTTGGTCAGCCCCTCTTCCTTTTGCCTTCCACTTTCCCTAGCATCAACATCTTCTCCAGGGTATCCTGTCTTCTCATTATGTGGCCAAAGTACTTCAGTTTTGCCTTGAATATCATTCCCTCAAGTGAGCAGTCTGGCTTGATTTCCTGGAGTATGGACTGGTTTGATTTTCTTGCAGTCCAAGGCACTCTCAGAATTTTCCTCCAGCACCACAGTTCAAAAGCATCTATCTTCCTTCGCTCAGCCTTCTTTATGGTCCAGCTCTCGCAGCCATAGGTTACTACAGGGAATACCATTGCTTTAACTATGTGGACCTTTTTTGTCAGTGTGATGTCTCTGCTCTTCACTATTTTATCAGGATTTGTCATTGCTGTCCTCCCAAGAAGTAAACATCTTCTGATTTCCTGGCTGCAGTCAGTGTCTGCAGTCATCTTTGCACCTAGAAAGACAAAGTCTGTCACTGCCTCCACGTTTTCTCCCTCTATTTGCCAGTGATCAATCCAGCTGGTTGCCATAATCTTGGTTTTTCTGAGGTTTAACTGCAACCCAGCTTTTGCACTTTCTTTTTTCACCTTCCTCATGAGATTCCTCAGCTCCTGCTCGCTTTCAGCCATCAAAGTGGTATCATCTGCATATTGGAGATTGTTAACGTTTCTTCCAGCGATTTTAACTCCAGCCTTGGCTTCATCAAGCCCAGCACGTCTCATGATGTGTTCTGCGTACAGGTTGAATAGGTAGGGTGAGAGTATACAACCCTGCCGTACTCCTTTCCCAATCTTAAACCAGTCCTTTGTTCCGTGGTCTGTTCTTCCCGTTGCTACTTGGTCGTTATACATTCCTCAGGAGGCAGACAAGATGACTTGGTATCCCCATCCCACCAAGAACTTGCCACAATTTGTTATGATCCACACAGTCAAAGGCTTTAGAATAGTCAATAAAACAGAAATAGATGTTTTTCTGAAACTCCCTGGCTTTCTCCATTATCCAGCGGATATTGGCAATTTGGTCTCTAGTTCCTCTGCCTTTTCTAAACCCAGCTTGTACATCTGGCAAATCTCGTTCCATGAATTGCTGGAGTCTACCTTGCAAGATCTTGAGCATTACCTTACTGGCATGTGAAATAAGTGCCACTGTTCAATAGTTTGAACATTCTTTGGTGCTTCCCTTTTTTGGTATGGGGATATAAGTTGATTTTTTCCAATCTGGTGGCCATTCTTGTGTTTTCCAAATTTGCTGGCATATGGCATGCATCACCTTGACAGCATCATCTTGCAAGATTTTAAACAGTTCAGTTGGGATACTGTCATCTCCTGCTGCTTTGTTATTAGCAATGCTTCTTAAGGCCCATTCAACCTCACTCTTCAGGATGTCTGGCTGTAGCTCACTGACCACACCGTCAAATCTATCCCCAATGTTGTTATCCTTCCTATACATATCTTCCGTATATTCTTGCCAGCTTTTCTTGATCTCTTCTGCTTCTGCTAGGTCCTTGCCATCTTTGTTTTTGACCATACCCATTTTTGCCTGGAATTTACCTCCGATGTTTCTAATTTTCTGGAAGAGGTCTCTTGTCCTTCCTATTCTATTATCTTCTTCCGCTTCCGCGCATTGCTTGTTTAAAAATAATCCTTATCTCTTCTGGATAACCTCTGGAATTTTGCATTTAATTTGGCATGTCTCCCCCTATCACTGTTGCTTTTTGCTTTCCTTCTTTCTTGGGCTGCTTCCAGTGTCTCAGCAGACAGCCATCTTGCCTTCTTGGTTTTCTTTTTCTTTGGGACATTTTTTGTTGCTGCCTCCTGAACAATGTTGCAAACTTCTGTCCATAGTTCTTCCAGGACCCTATCTACTAAATCTAGGCCTTTAAATCTATTCTTCACCTCTACTGCATATTCATGAGGAATATTAGTGAGCTCATATCTAACTGATCTGTGGGTCTTCCCTATTCTCTTTAGTCTGATTCTAAATTGTGCAATAAGAAGTTTGTGATCTGAATTACAATCAGCTCCAGGTCTTGTTTTTACCGACTGCATAGATGTCCGCCACCTTTGGCTACAAAGGATGTAGTCAATCTGATTTCGGTGTCGACCGTCTGGTGAAGTCTATGTATAAAGTCGTCTCTTAGGTTGTTGGAAGAGAGTGTTTGTTATGCACAGTGAGTTGTCTTGGCAAAATTCTATCAGCCTATGTCCCGCTTCATTTTGTTCTCCCAGACCATGCTTGCCTGTAATTCCAGGTGTCGTTTGACTACCCACCTTAGCATTCCAGTCTCCTGTAATGAAAATAACATCTCCTTTTGGCATACTATTCAGTAGGTGCTGCAGATCCTCATAGAACTGATCTACTTCTGCTTCTACAGCATCTGTGGTTGGGGCGTATATTTGGATCACTGTGATGTTAAATGGCTTACCCTGAATTCGAATTGAGATCATTCTGTCATTTTTTGGATTGTATCCAAGCACTGCTTTAGCCACTTTATTATGAATTATGAAGGCTACTCCATTTCTTCTGTGGTCCTCTTGTCCACAGTAGTAGATCTGGTGGTCATCTGATGTGAAGTGGCCCATTCCAGTCCATTTCAGTTCACTGACACCCAAAATGTCTATATTTAATCTTGACATCTCCCCAATAACCACATCCAATTTGCCCTGGCTCATAGATCTTACATTCCAGCTTCCTATGGTGTGTTGATCTTTAGAACATCGGATTCGTCATTCACCACCAGCACCATCGGCTGCTAGCCGTCCTTTCGGCTTTGAGCTAGCTGCGTCATCACATCTGGGGCTAGTTGAACTTATCCTCTGTTCCTCCCCAGTAGCATTTTGACCATCTTCTGACCTGGGAGTCCCATCTTCTGATGGTATACCGACATATCTCTGGTTGTACTGATCCATTTAGTTTTCATGGCAAGAATACTGGGGTGGGTTGCCGTTACCTTCCCCAGGGATCGTATTTAGTCTGACCTCTCTGCCATGACCTTCCCATCTTGGGTGTCCCTTCATGGTTTAGCTCATGGCATCATTGAAGTACTCAAGCTCCAGCACCATGACAAGGTAACAATCTCCTTTGCTGAAGCTCAGGCTGCTACAATACTGCTAATAGGCCCCAGGAGTGTTAGGCTATGGTCCAGGCTGGATGGGGCTGTACAGGTGGGCTGCTGGCCTTCATTACTTGGGAAAGCCACCATCACTCCAAAGTTATGCTCAGAGCTTTGAAGGCTGAATTCTCTAGTAGGCCTTTTGGTTGGTTTTGCCTGGCATTGCTGCTGAGACATCTGGCCTGTTGGGTATTTTAGGCCAGAACCTGTCTTGAAGTCTAGAACTCCCCTCCACATTTTCTCACTAAGGACAGGCCTTTAGCGGTCATTCGCCCCAAAGGAAGCCTGCCTACAGAAAATTTGAGGGTCAAGTGAGTTCCTTGGATATGCGAGTGAACAAGATGGTCAGCCTATTCATAGTGGTCCTGATCCTAAGCTTACTAAAATAAAAACCCAGGAGAACGCATCGATGCAATCGATTAGATTCTCCATTTAGAATGGGGGCCCAAAGCAGAAGAACAAGGTGCAAGCTGAGACATCTGCAGTTTTGGAACATCATATACTACAGTAACAAGCTCTACTAAGGCCATTCGTACATCTACAGAATGAGACTGCCCTCCGGGATCAGATAGCAACACCAACATTTGGAACCTTGAAGCTTCTGGAGCCAGAGGACTGATGCGTTTGTTGAGATGCTGTAGAGATGCAGGAGGTTTAAGTACCTGGGCCTGAAGGAGAATCCAGCTAGTAGGCAAGCAGAAATGCAGGCAGTAAAGCAAGCCTTGATGTGCATGCACATAAACACACACTTACCTGAAAGTGTAATATATAAGTGTAAATATACCCGCCTAGAGCTTATTATCTTCTGAGGCCCTTCTCAGTGCCCCCATTGGATGTGGTGGCTATAGGGGAAAGGACCTTTTCTGTGGTGGTATCCCAGCTATGGAATGCACTCCCCAGAGAGGCTGGCCTAGTGGCTACTTTGATGTCATTTCAGCACCAGGAAAGACCTTTTTATTTTCCCAAGCTTTTAAAAGGGTTCTATCTCTGTTTTATCTTTGCCACTGTTCTTATGCTGATTGTATACTTCTTACTGTTGATATGCTTTATGGTATATATTTTAAATTTGTTTTTATTCTTACTGTAAGCTGCTGCCCTGTGAACTTGGTTATAAGGCAGCATATAAATGCTTTAAATAAAAAGGTCTAACAGCCAGATGGGCACAGTCAATGTGCTTCCCAGGCAAAAGAGCACCCTGGCCTAGAAAAATTTACAGTAATGATGGTTTCAAAATCCTCCTCTGTTGAATTTGTCAGTGGATTTATGGATTCTAGATTGTGAGACATATTTACCAGAGCAGAACTCAAAATGTCAGAATCTGGGGTTCTTCCAGAATTGTATTTCAGAATATTCACACAATAAAAGAAGTTTTAAAAATAAATAAACCTTTTTTGGCTGCAATACTTATTTTTTTAAGGGGATTGATTGTTGTTATTGTTTTGTTGGGCAGAACTGTTGGTGCGTTTCCACAGGACAATTTATAAAATCTAAACTAAGTAATAATAAAATAAAAGTTTTAAAGCCAAGACAGTTATTTTTTGAAAGACTCTATTTTGTAACATCCTTACATTGTAAAGGAGCATTGGTATTGCCTTAGGGGATGAAAAAAATAATTTTAAATGCTTCTGGAACAAAATCAGATGTTTTTGTATATATAAAGGGATTATTGTTTTATTTTGTTTTTATACTGTGCAGAGCATTGGTGTTCTGCTGTGAAAAAAGTAATACAAATATTTTTCTTTTGGGGAAGCCAACTTTTAAAACATATTTTTACATTATAAATCTCAGAAATAAACATGTTCATGCACAAAAATTGCTTATCAACATTCCCTTATTCTATTTATTTCCTGAAAGAAAACCAAGAGGAACTCAAGGCACCACAGAACTGCAGAATAGCAGAGTGGAGGACATGACACCACAGAGAGCCTTCTAACTTGCACCGGTACTTCAAGGCCCGCTTCTCCCTGTATGGACCTACCCAGTCCCTGGGATCAGCTTCAGAGGCCCTCCTCTGTGTGCCCCCCACCCATAGAAGCTGGGGGCAGGAACAGACCTTTTCTATGATAGCTCTGTGTTTATGGAATGCTTTCCCCAAGTAAACTTGTCTGGCACCTACACAGTCATCTTTTCGGCATCAGGCAAAGACATACTTATTTTCCCAGGCATTTGAACATTAGTTACAGCCCCGTTGTTGTGGGCTGATTTTGTGGTGTTTGTTCTAGGCTGTGAGCAGGGGAAGATGTTGTGCATTTGTGAATGAACACTGTTCTTATTGTATTGTTTTTATATTATGTTTTTATGGTTTTAATTTTTATTGTGCTGATTATGGTTTATATTGATTTTGGGGTTATTGTTTTCCTTTTATATTAATCATGAATTTCTGTATTGTGTGTATAGGTTGCTTCAAGAATGCTTTTTGCGGTAGAAAGAGATGCATGTGTCATCGTAGTAGTAGTGGTAGTGGTAGTAGTAGTAATAATAATAATAATAATAATAATAATAGTAATAATAATATAGGAACTCCACAACTATCTCTCCTAACTGCCTTGGAGTGTTCCTGTAAATCAAAAGCAGGGTTAGGACATTACACTGGCAGCATGCAAACAGGGTCAGCAGTCCCCACCCTCCAACAGATGGCCACATCTTTGGGATCCTCAAGATGCACTGTGTCCTTAACAGAGCATAGAGATGTGCTTCAGAAAATGTGTTTTCCACATTTAAGAGAAGAAAGCTCTCACAGAGGAAGTGAGGAATGGAAGAACAAGGAACAGGAAGTTGCATGCTAAGCTGACTTGAGCTTCACAAGTTTTTCCCTAAGGCTATTTTTGCAAAATACTGAAACACAGAGAAGAGTTAAAGGGGATGTTGGTTTGCTGTAGGTCTATTAGATTGAGAGGGAATATATAGATCCTGGAGATGTGGTTATCTCCTTGTTGTGTAGCTGATGATCATACAGCCTACAGGCTCTGCTACACCATTAAATTAAAGCTGCAGAATTGTCAATGTGAATTCTAAAATGCAAGGAGATTGCAAAACCCATCTCAGGCACTTGGCCAGAAATACTGGTACCACCAGGATGAGAGCTTTGCTCTTGTGTTATGCAGAGGAAGTATATCATACATTTGACAGGATGAAGATTTCCAAATAACTTTTAAAAGCATCACAAACAATCATAACTAAAATTTAAAATCAAAACCTAGAGCAAACCTTTGTGATGCTTGTCATGTGGTTAACCCTGGCATGAATGTTGGTTGGTTTGTTTAATAAAGAGCTGGCACAGCGGGGAGACGAGCCAGATCAGGACCATGGATTGAGGCAAGGGACCTTCTATACTGTATCCTTGCTCTGGTCCTGATTGGAATCCCACCTTCCCCCTGCACTTCCTATTTTCAATGGCAGAAAATATACCATTGGCGCCAGTTGCTAATTGTAGGCATGGCAGGGCTCCACCTCAAAAGATGTATGCACAGATTGCAGCTTCCTTTGAACATTTGCAACTTCTGACTGCACCAGCCTTCTCTTTGGCAAAGACGTTCTTCATGTGTATGTAGCAGCAGCTGCTGCTGCTGCTGCTGCTGCCACCCAGCCAGCTGCTACAGTTGAGGTAACTGGATTGGGGCCACTGAGCCTCCCCTGATCCAAAATAAAATTCAATGCTACTACTCCATTAGCGAAAGACTAATATATTTGCTCTCTCATTCAACCCACAAAAATGATTAATGCTCACATGTTCAACTGGCATCAGTTCTTCTTAATGTAATTTACCCTCCTACATATCCAATAGGTTGTCTAAAGTATTAAACTTATGGACTATATAAATGTTTAAACTCATCTCATTCCATATATTTTCATATTACAAATTAATATCATATTTCTGAACTATAGTGCCATGTGTGTTACAGAGTTTGGCTTTTAGAATTAACAAATATAATGTCATTTACTGCTGCAATGAGATCATAGAATTCCATACGCCAATGTGTAATTAGTTCACCTGAAAGCTAGTTTTTCCTTTTTGTTTATGTCTATTTGGGGAAGACATCATTTTCTGGAGTTTTCCCAGTTGTATGTAATATTTAATTACCAGAACATGTAGTACTGTAGTGGGAGAAAGTGCTTATTTTTTATATACACACTTTGAGCCAATCTATAATTCTTGTGATATAAATACCATCAATATTTAGGCTGATGATTAAAAAGGGATGAGGATTCTGTATCTTTTAGAACTATGAGGAAGAAAGAGGCTCATTTGTGGGCTGCTCTTGTTGCTGTACAGGACAAAACTGCACATATTGAATGCTACTCTGATTTAGAGCTCATAAATGGACAGAAGCTCTGTTCTTCTTGGGACATGGTCATCTTATCAAGATGAAGAGACTCACTTTGAAGCAAACACTTAAGCAGGAGGTGGATCAGCCATAAGAACAAAAGCAATGGTGTTTCAGGACCATTGTGAACTAGAGTGAAGGAGAATGGATCCTGCTTCAAGTCAATGGGAGAATTAATTGCACGGCATAAAAAAGGAAAGGTAGCTGTGACCAGCTCAGGACTGCATGCACAAATGAACAGAAAACAGAGTGCTTAGCCATTAACTTCTGCTGTCATATTGAATTTCACAAAGGTGGTGGTGCCACTGTATGGCCCCAATATTGAACTTCCAAGCAAAGTGGGCTCTACAACTAATGAGTTCAGTTCCTGCTCTTTTCCATTTGTACACAGATCATCTTTCTCACACAAGTATACTACACAGCCTCAGATACAAGCAAACAAGAAAGAAAGAAGCTACATACAAGCAAGATGATCTCACATGTTTATGGAAGATACGTTACTCGCATCTCCCACTGGTAATATCCAGTTACGTATATGCTGCTGGCAGGGCTGGTGATGAGAAGACCCTGCATTTCCAGTTTCAAAAGGAAGCAGCTTTTCCCAGGCCTGGGAAAGGAGTAGCACCAGAAATGTCTTCCTGGAAAATTCTGACTCAAATTCTTGCTTCTGATTTCTGAAGCAGCCCCGAACAAGCTATTCTGTACCTGAATTACTGATACCTACATCTCTTCTTGGCCAAGAAGATATTTAAGATGTAAAACCTGAAAACCATCTTAGAATCCATCAACAAAGAAGACGTCTGCATCCTAGTAGACCTAATTGAAGCATATTTACACATACTAATTAGATCCTCCCACCACACCTACAGTTCCTAGATATTGTAGTTGAGCACACACTTTTGGATCCCCCCCCCCCGCAAATACCCTATATGGATGAAACAAATACTTCTACCCAAACACCTGTAATATGTTAGCCCATAAATCACCCAATCCTGTGTATTCTGTATGAACTGCACCCTTACCATTGTTCTCCCCCCATCCCCCTCTTCTTGTTCCTTATTGATAACTCTCTGGATTGGTACTGCTTTGTTCAGTGGAGGATTTCATCCTTACTGCTAAGAGTCTCTCTGCCAACATGCAAAGCAAATAGACGGGGTGGGGGTGGGGAATGAGAAGAAAAAAATGTGGTGACTTCAAGGAGACAGTGAGTGACTCAGTGCAAAAAGGGTAAATTTTGTCTGCATATTCTTAACAGCGAGGACATTCTGCACATCTCCAGAGTGCACTAAGTGGTGCAGTAAACCAATAAATTAGAAGAATGTAAATTCTTTAGTAGGAATTGCACACAGGGGAAAATGCTTCCTCATCCTCATATTTGTTTTCATGGAAATAATGTACACTCTTCCTAAAAAATCATACTGGTACAAAGCTGAGTAAGACATCAAAACCAGTTATAGATATTACAGTGAATTGCAAAATTGGAGTGATATCCTTATCTGCTATGTCTATAAAAATCCTTATCATAAAACATAAGAGTGATCACTCAAGAAAACCTACCTTTCAGTAGAGGAGTTCCCTCTCCTTTCAATTCTACTATTCTCTGTCCATCTTATTTATCTCTCATTAGACTAAATTATATACTAAATGGCCCAGTGACCTCTGATGTTATTCATTAATTTATAGTATGCTTTTTGCAAGTCCCACAGAACCTTTTCAAGATTACAATGTATATAAGTAGGGTTCATTTTGCTTATCATCTAACAGTGCAATGCTATTTTCCACTTACGCTTATTGGACAGGGTTAGGATCACAACCAATGCCCTTGTGCCAGTGGAACACAAGGTTAGGCCAGTGAGTAAAGTTATGATGGTGTAGCAATGCCATTGTACCAGAATTAGCCTATACCAGTGGAAACACCACACTGGTGCAAGAATCCCAGTGCAAGGGGGGAAATGGGTGTAGTTGGGGGTGGGGTGGGGATACAGAGAAATTACTAGCTTCATTGGAACCTACAGGGGTTAATCTGGCTTCCTCTGCCAGTACAAATGTATGTACACAAAATAGCTACCATAACTAGAGCAGAGACCAAGGCTCTCTTCACGTCTTGGTTTTTTAGCAGGATCGTTCTTTAATCACTGATTTTCGTGGGAGCTTTAGATGACACCACTGCTCCCTGCTGCTATCTCACAGCTTCCCCTCCCTCTTTCCATGTTATCTGAGAATGGGGAAGGCCCAGCATTTTCTGTGCTTGCGATTAAAATCGCCATTTCCCCCTTTTAGCGCTTTGTCCCACTTTGTGTGGGCGTGTGCTAGGGGGTGTTGCTGGGGGGTGTTGAATAACATTGTCATGACAACAAATCAGTAGGAGGGGGGGGTAGGTCATTGACCACACTTCCAGGGACCATTTCTGCCTCTCCCCATTCCACTGTGGGCGCTTGAACTGTAAAGTGCTTAACCATCCCAAATGCTTCTCTGAGATTCCCCTGAGCACAGTAATGCTTACTTCTGAGTAACCTCATTGGCTGTAAGGCTTTCCTTTCCTGGGAGTTAGTGCCATTGAAATCTGTGTGGCTTGCTTCTGAGTAGATATGCATAGGTTTGCATTGTAAGCCTACTTAGTGTAGCAGTCTTAAGGTCTCCTATCCCCTTCAATACACTGGAACCTCCCCCTCTCATTGACTTCAACTGACTGCTTCTTCTCCCTTTTGCTCACCAGATTGATGGGATTTTTCCTCCCAGGGTGGATGGGGGAGTCTCCCTTCTCAACCATGCAGGAGAAAGGCTTGACAGTTAGGAATTCAATGGGTATTAAAAGTGCCTTTTCTCTTCCTCTAAATAAATTCATCATGCAGAGCTTGGAATGGTCATTTTTAATGGTTTCTTGTGTGTGTGTGGAGTTGTTTTAGATAAGGCAGTAATGCTGAGGTGGTTTTCCATAGTACTCCCTCCCACCTAGCCAGTGTCAGGAGCACCTTGGCGGCCTCTCTCAGTAGATTCCAATAGCCAACTCAAGACACAGACGAAAAGATTTTTTTTCAAAGCTTTAATCCTTTTACAACTTAATAACTCTTTCAGATGCTAATCACCAGTGACTAAAGCAAGGAACAGCAGAGTGGCCTAAGCTTCAAGTAGGCAGTTGATCCCCATTTGAAAGAGAGTCACTTGAAGACCCAGAACTTATGGGCTAGGGAGAGATCCTCCCTCTTTCCCTTGGGTCCATGGGAGGCAGCCGTTGCTTGCGCGCCAAATGGGTGCTATGCCTCCTTTCCGCACCCTCCATCGCTCGTCGCTCTTTGCATCTGCGTTGAGCATCTAAAAAGCCGCCCTCTCGCACTCCCTCACTACCAGGGTCACTATCTATCTCAGGAATGCCGGCAGGAGGAATCTCTGCCAGGTGCTGAGCCTGTGAGGGATGAGCTGGCCCCTCTCCCACAGATTGTTGTTCCTCCTCAGAATCAGAGCTGCTCTGGGGCTCTCTGGGCTCAGTTTCCACCCTGACAGCCAGCCACTATCTCTTCTCCTAGCCCACCTTGCAGGGTCATTGGGAAGCCAGAATAAGGGGAAAGAGCAACAACAGCACTGGGGGTGGGGAGAAAGCCAGCCACTATCTTTTCTCCTA
Organism: Heloderma suspectum; assembly: GCF_057233095.1. Lineage (NCBI taxonomy): Eukaryota > Metazoa > Chordata > Lepidosauria > Squamata > Helodermatidae > Heloderma > Heloderma suspectum. The sequence goes on from NC_139461.1 coordinate 72,739,833, forward strand.
GCCCACCTTGCAGGGTTGTTGGGTAGCCAGAATAAGGGGGGGGGAGCAACAACAGTGCATGGGGGGTGGGGAAAACAAGCCAGGTAATGGGAAGCCAGAATAAGGGGGAGAGCAGCTACAGCTGACAACAGATAAGGAAGGAGGGGATGCAGGAAGGAAGGGAGGCAGGAGGGACAGGTGGAGCATCAATCATGCTACAGGAACCAATGATCAGTGGAGGGGGGGGCGAGGGGCCAGCAGCCACCTTCTGTCTCGATTTTTCCATGCAGCTCTGCCCAACCATGAAAAGGAATACAGTGGAGGGATGCGCTATGAGAGATGCCTGTATACAGGGCCACTCTAAATCCTGGAAAGGATCAGAAATCAAAAGGAACAGTTTGTAGTGGAATAAAATGCCAGGTGTGAAGAGAGCTAAAGTATGACCCACAAAAAATTAGAGTGAATTTATCCCACAGACCTTTTTTTCTTTTCTTGTTTGCCTCTTTTTTTGATCCATCTCCCTGCTCCTCTGTGCCATTTTGTCTGAATGCAGGGACATTTGCCAAGATTCCGGTGCTGCCAAGGCAAGATGGGGAGATGTGACCTGCCCATGTACAGTAAATGACCTTTGTGCAGCTTCATTGGCCCCCCTGAGACCATCAACCAAGGAGGAACTCAACTTTGCAGCCTGCAAATGAGGCTGTGAAGTGGGGGGAGGTTGTTTCAACTCAGCCCCAACTATAGTTAAAGCACACCCATTAGAGAATGTGATCCTGTCCCCAAGTTGCACAGGGATAGGCTGGAATCCATATTGAGCAGAACAAAACCATTGTGCTGCAGCAAGCCTAGGTTAGCAACAGCATTGTACCAGTGGAACAATGCCAATGCAAAAGGGGGGGAAACTAAGTGGATCTGGGCATGATGGGGGAGGACTGGAGGAATGGCCAGTATAGTCAGAGTGCTGTGCTCCCCCAGTGGTGGCTCCCACCTCCTGCACCAATGCAAAGTTGCACCTACAAAAACACACTAACTAAGCAATCATGGCACAGCAGTAAGAATATAAACCCCAGCAAGGGAACACAGGTCATATATCAAGATGGGCCACTACATGGAGCAGAGCTAAGAGCAACTGAAGACACAGATCTACTGCAGCTCTCTCTGTTGGATGGGCAAGTACTGTCCTGACAACATCATCAGCCCCGACCAGTGAACCTCCAAACTGGGAAAGATAGGCAAGTGCATGCTTAAGAGAGTGGAGAGCTTAGCTGAGACATGCAGAAGAGGAAAAACACACAGCCACTGGCACCTTTTCTCAATTATACTATCAATGAGCACCAAACCACAGGTGCACCTGCTATGACCCTGTTTCTCTCATCTCCCCACAGGCAACCAGGAAGCCACTCAGAGATGTACCCTAGCTTGTGACAAGCAGATTACACAGCAGCAAAGGCCAGTAGAAAACTAGCTTCTCCCTATGTATGGTTGCTGCCTTTGTCCTCCTAGGGCTCCTGTGCCTTTTCAGAATGTATGGCAAACAGAAATTTAACAGATTCAGCTTTATCCGGCATGGAGATGAAGTGATGGGGATATCTATAGCTATTACTCCCATCTGTCTGTCAAGCTTTCAATGGGTGGAGGAGTCCCACAAGAACCAAAAGGTTGGCAACCCCTTTGCTATATGACATTCTCACAACTTACTCTGCTACTGATGCTGTTCGCTAAAAACAGTGACTATTTCAGATGTTTCTCTTATTATGATAGCAAACTGATGACCCCCACCCACTTGTATTGCACCTCTACTGTCTTCATGGTAGGACACATGAAGGGGGCATTGGGTTCTCCAGCAGAGCTATCCTACCCATAGTCTAGCAAGGGTAGTGCGACAAACCCTAACAGCTCAATCACCAAGTAGGGGAACTGAAGTGGAGGAAGGCTGATAATATCTACTAGGAAAATAACTAGCACATATTGGCAAGCAACCAAACAAACATGTAGGAGTCATAGCTGGATGGGATGGAGGAGCCCTTAATAAGACAGAGAGTTGCCAAAGTGGGGCTATTGGTCAATGCAGTAGCCACTCTGATTGGCTATTACAATGCTCTGTGTCAAGGGATGCATGGCTCTTCTCAGCTTCTGCTCCAGAAGTCTTTGGTCAGGGCTTGAACCTGGGACCTCTTCTATGACATGCATGTACTGTTCCACCGAGCTATGGTACTGATGGCAGCGTGCCTTGAAAGGCTTAGAAATCTTTGAACAATAAATGGCCCTTTTAGCATTGGGTGTGGCTGGGAGCCTTGGATCCAATGCATGGGGCAGTGTAGTCAAGTATTGTGGGCTGAGAGACAACAATGGGCCCATCACAAGTTCCACCTCTGTTGACTTTTCGTGCTCCGCTGTAAGGGTGTTGCCTTCTCGAGTGGGAGATTTAGTTCTAGTGCTGCCTGAGCTGCCTTGTTCCTTTCCATCCAGCAAGACACCCCCAAAATGTATTTATGAGTAATTTATTTAAAGCATGTTTATCCTGCTCTTCAGCTAAAAAGTCTCCTAGAGTGGTTTACAAAAGTCAGATTGTAAGCCCACAGACATACACTCTAAAAGACACGACACAAAAAGAAAAGGGAGGGGGGAAGCAGACTTGGGCACTAGATTCTTAGTTACAAAGTTCAGCAGGTAGTAATTCGGCAGGCCATGGAACTGCAAAGTGGAAGGGCTGCTGCTGCTTCCTTTCCCTTTGGCAGCCTCAACAATGGCAGCTGGTAGCTGGCAGGAGGAAGGCTTTCAGGTCGAATTACCAAGGCTCATCCCTGTGGAGGTTACTCCAGCATCTCCTAGTAGCTGAAAGCAAACTCACACCTCCAGTTTCCTGTTGCAGCCCTCTCTCCCACTGAGCTACCAGCCATGTCACAATGCTGACCTTGTGAACTCGCCCTTGTAATGTCCATTTATCCTTATCCATGAGGGTCCCATCCCTTTCTCTTGTGAAATGCTTGTTCCCACCACAAGCCATTGCTATTTTAGATAGGATGGACAGACAGACAGGCAGACATAGATATGATCACAACTACATTATGCCCATACAAGACCTTAGTTGGATTTGGCCATCCAGAAGTCCTCCCACCTGGGTCATTCATACACCCCTTTCAAGTGACCAACATAGCAACATAGAACATTATAGGGAAATAATTCTGCTGAGTTCGGTCACTAGATCCATTTAGATTTGATAGAAACATACCTGTATCTCTTTGGATTTTGAACCTTACTCCTATAAAATGATCACAGCATATGAAAAATGAACCCCGTTCACCCCCCAAAATTAATTTCACTGACTACATTAACAAGCAGGTCTGCACACTTTCTCTCTTTCAAGGCTTCTATGCCTGACTGCATTTATGTTCTCATTTAGCATCTCAAAATGGGCACTTTCTTTCAAGAAGGATTACTGCATGAATCACCTGCTTAGTTAATCTGACTTATTAGCATACTGTCACCCATTAACTGCATTATAACAACTATAGTTCTCACTATTCCTCCTACCACCACCACTTTAAGATAGACCTCTTCAGGTTTGCAAGGGCATGTGTTGCCTTCTGTCTTTTCAAAGTCTAATATTTATCAGTCCAGCACAATATCTATGGATAGCTTTGGGAGAGATGATGTAAGTATTATCCTGAAGCCCCCCCCCCCCATCCCTTAGCCCATAATCTTTCCTGGTGATTTATTAGAAAGTATTCTAAAATGAAGTCCTTAGCTGCAAGAAGCCTCTTTGGAATCCAAGCAGCTCTCAGGCGTCTCTTCAGACTCCAGAATAAAGACACTGAGGAGTGGAATAACAGATTTCTTTTTCTTATGTATGGTAATTCATAACAGGCGTATTGAAGCTAACATCCCTAGTAAGAAAATTAACCATTCAGAACATGATCTTATTGCTCACAAATATTTTAGGTGTATATTGCTATTCACAAGGGCACACACTTTAGAATTCATTTAAGATTTGTGGGTTCTTGGAAGCATGATTCCATTAGGTAAGCATGCATTGCAAACGAGGAATATTCTTTTTCATAGAAGTGATTCTGGAAACGGTAGGTGCATAAAAGATTAGGAGAGACGGGCCAAGCCAATGCCTGCAATTTTATGTAAAATGATGGTGGAGAGGGCCAACTTCTCAAACTTTCCAGTTTGATCACCTTAAATCAGGAATTAAATCAATGTATTGGCTTTCAGATAAGTCATTTGATTTTCTGAGAGTCTGAGAGCCACTTCCAATGTCACATTTTTGTAATCACATTTTTGAAAGAATGTATGGGAACAGACAGAAGGTAACTTTGGAAGAAACCCTAAGTAGTTACTGTTAAGTTCCACCATGGATGAACAGGAACCCGTGGTGGCTGGTGGCTCCAACGTCAGTGGGGTGGTAAATCTGCTCTGGGTTTCACTCAGAACCAGTCAGAACTCTAAAGGAGCTATCAGATAGCTCCTTTAGAGTTCTGACTGAAACCTGGAGCGGCTTCATTGCCCCACTGACATCAGAGCCACCAGCCTTCACTGACAGGAACATAACATGGAACACTCTGGAAAACTCTGACAGAGTAAAGCAGGGGTATGGGACCGCAGGCCTGAGGGACAAATCCAGCCCACCTGGCTCCACCCAATCTGGCCCTTCCCTGGCTCCACCCCCTTTGCCCCAACCACTGATCGTTTGGTCATTTCCCAGCTTTTGTGCACTTTTTCCTCATTCTAAAAGATTGAAACGCCTCTCCTAAGGCTTAGTTACTGGCAGTAGGAGCTCAAGCAAAAATATGCTGGTATTTTTGGCCCTGCCCCTTTTGCCTTTAGCCCTGGCTGTAGGGATTGGGCCCAGCATCTCTGCAGATATTCCACAAGAAGACCACAGAATGGATTCAGAGTCAGAAGGGGAGGGGAGGTAGAAGGCGTTCTCGAGCCACCAAGGTTGTGGGAGGCGGGTGAGAATAACAGTGCCAGAGAGGATGAAGCCCAGCTGCAGCCTAATCATTTGGATGACAGCCAGGCTGGGGCCTCTAAATCTGTGGGAACACAGGCTCCTAAAGACGAGGAGGAGGGAGTAGGAATAAGAGACCCAAGGGTTAATCGTCAGTTGAAGAGGGAGGGGCAATGTAGCGTCACAAGATGCTCCAAGAGACTGGCAGCCAGGGAGGCAACCCCCTGGAAAGACTCACCTTGACGGCAGGACTTGTAGCCCACTTCAGTTGAGAAACGAAGCTCATAGTAGCCAGTGCCAGTTTTGTAGCAATTCTCTTTCATGAGACTACCTGAAGTCTAACTGATCCTGTATTATGCTAAGTCTCTTAGAAAAGCCTGTCTCTGATGGATGCAAGAAGATACTGTCTGTATCCTGAGGCAATGCCTGTTTGCTTGTAGTTTGCATAATAAAAGTAACTGACTGGAAATACAACTTGACTGCAAAGAAAGCCAGGCACCAGGTGTCTGACACTGTCCACCGCTGGAATGTGGCCTCCAAGAGATTCCCCAAAATGGAATTTGGACCTCAGGCAGAAAGAGGTTCAATACCCCTGGAGTAAAGAGATATTAGCCTCTTTCACACCTTGCTCACATGAAGGGGCTCCATGCAGTTAAAAGGGCAGTGGGACCACAAAGCTGGCTTTGACCCCAGTGTCCACATCTTGACTATGGACATCTGCAGTGGGGAAGCCTCTGCACACAGACCACTATATATGTAGGCTTCCCATAGGAGATGGAACCCAAATTGCATAGTGCTCCAGCTCCCATGGGAGTCTATCTATGTAGCAGGGCTAGGAAAGAGATGCTACACGGTGGTGAGGCCAGTAGAGTGGTCTTGCTGCATCTTTAATCATATGGTGCCCGCTTCACATGATTAACGTATGCGTGGGGACCCTTCTCTTTGCCCAGCATTGGTGATGAGGGGAGTGGGGCTTTTGTATTCAGTTCCTTCCTTCCCAATGACTGTGCAGAAGCAGGAAGAGACCAAGCGCTCTGAAGAAAATGGTTATTCGTGGGGGGGGGGGATGTTTAGATGACTTCTTGCAGAATTTGCCAAGACTTCACCCCAAAAGTAAGGAACAAGTGGTTTAATCCCATGAGACAGGGGTCTGCAACTTTGGGGGCAACTTTCAGTGAACCCATTTGAATCCCTTGGGGGCATTCCTTTGTAGCCAAAGAGTCTTCGAGGATTTGCATCTGTAATGAACCTGTGAATAATGAATTAAAGGCGTGAGACTGAAGCCTCTCCTTTTGTGTGTTTGTGAGAGCTTAAGGAAAGAGGGGGCCAAGGGAATCGTGACAGCTTGCCCACAGTTTGAAAGGGCGGCAATCTGACTAGGCTAACTTAGGGAGGGAGGTCCTGCCCCTCGCGTGCTGCTTCCCTGCGTAGCCTCTCACGCATCGCTAACTGGTTCGACCATCTCAGCTCCGCCCCTGACGTTTCCCTCTTAGTTCTGTGTCTCCACCTCGCGTCTCTTAGGTCACAGTCCTCAGGCTCCTCCTCCTGCTGCTCACTGTTTCTCACAGAGGGAGGTAAGGAGGAAGCTTTGTGCCCAGCCATCTGGGAGCTGGTAACCTGAGAAGCACGCCTACCCATATCTGAACTGGCCTGTGAAAAAGCCTCCCCCAGTTCTGGCTGCTCCTCTTCTGAATCTGAGCTGCTAACTATCTCCCTGCGCTCAGAAGCAATCCTGACAACAGACAAATGAGCCCCTCTAAAGTTGCAACCCTTTAGCGCAAAACTTCTTGAGCAAAGACACCCAAGAGCAATATATATATCCTTAAACACATTACTGGCCTGGGGTGTTGGGGATATTCCTAACTCTAGATACCTCATACTGCTTGTTCCTGTGGCAGGCAAATAGCTCAGTGGAAAAGTAGAATGTCCCAGGTTCAAACCTTGGCATCTCCAGTTAGAAGGATCAGGTAGCACATGATAGGGAAAACTTCTGCCTGAGATCCCAGAGAGCCGCTGCCAGTCAGAGTAGGCAATATTGGGCTAGATGGACAAATCGTCTGATCTGGCATAAGGCAGCTTGCTAAGTTCTTCCAAAAATCCTAGCCAATCCATTTTCCTCCCATGAGACAGTGGTGGATTCTTTATTACTATGATATCTGTACTACCACCTTTCAGATCTGAGCATTAAGAAAAAGATAAGAGATCTTCATTATGCATTTTGCAATGGACCCCCCCTTTTTTTCTTTTTTGCTTTCCTGTGCATGCTAGAAATGGAAACCTAGAAATAGTTACCACATTTGTTCATAGAATAAGATAGTAGGGCTGTACACTGGGGAAAAAATCCCTTCGAAACCTCAGATTGACATTGCACAAGGCTTTTATGGCACCATCACCCTACCTCACTCATGGATGTTCAGAGCGGGGTGGGTCATCAACTTGTGACCCTCTTGTAATTCCTGCTTCTGTCATGACCCCAGGTCCGGAGGATCGGTGTTACCCCAAAGAGAACTTTGAGCCCAGTGAGTCACTGGTCACCCCACTCCAGAGAAGTCCCTTGAGAACCCTTGATGCCTCCTCCAGATGCAAGGACTTGTCCCTCCCATTAACCTTGGCATCCAAGAATGACTCTCAAAAACCCTCCCAGGTCCCCCAGCCATGTAGGAGCTATGTAAATGAGCATGGGCCCTTTAAGACTGAAGGCAATACCCAACAGGAGGTGGAGCTTCTGAGAGACCTGAGCTGGCCAGCCTACTTAAGCCCTCAGTTGCTGCTAGTCCCTTGCTGGAATAGCAGCTCCTTTCATGAGGACTGTCACAGCCTAGCAGCTCCTGCGTAGCGCTGTCTGAGGCACTATTAGTCTCTGTCTTGCTGTGCTCCTGTTTACCAGGCATAGCTGCTGACCAAATGTGACCGTTTCCTTGCCAATGGTAACTTCCTGCTACCAGAGCCTCAAGCGCCCAATTGTCCGGCTGTTTCCCTCAGGGTCCAACTCAACCCAGGACAGTCTCTTCCATCATTTCCCTTAATACAGAAAATCTGTTAAGGAGAAAAAGATGGAACAGCCGCACAGCACCTTTGACTGCTAGCACTAGGAGCCCTCCACCCAGAAGCACCCCTCCCCTTCTGCCCAAGGGGACTTGCCCCACCACATAACGCCGCTGTGATAAGCCAGGCTCCTCCTAGGCTCTGAAACAAAGAGTGAGAAGGACCCAACCATCCCCACCCCTTCTGCCTGAAATCCAGCAACACAGGCACAGAGCAGTGGATCTCGCTTTTGTGTCCTTATATGTGAACAGAAGAAGCCAACTGAAATCTATTAATTTCACAACCATTCCCATTGTTTCTAAGCAGATACAAAAGCCACATGGGCAGCAGGACCAGAAGTCTCCAATTGTGCTCCTATGGGCTTTGTTTAACTGCAAACACATACATTTTAATTCTTTCAGTAAACAGTATGCACTTCAAATATATGAAATGGGAGACTTGATTTGAATCAGTCTTTTGAGGGGTAGATTTAGATTAATCCACCCTGCCACTTCACACAGAGGACCGCTCATCTAGGCTGGCAAACACCAGCAAGGGTGTTTCCTATCCCACAGCGATACTTGACCATTTTGCAAACCCCATGGCCCACATCCCTTGCATGGGCCATGGGGTCAGAATATTGTAATTCTAGTGCTGAATCAGGACTAAAGCTAGCAGAGCACTAAAAAAATCGAAGGGGTTGGGGGGAGGTTCGGGAAAGGCTCTTAGGTTTCTAGCACCTTTTTCTTTTATTGGAAGAAACATGGAAAGACTGTCCCCTTGTGGGTAGGAATAAAATGAGAGGGGGGAAAGAATAAGAAACAAGTACAATATTAAGCCTAGGGAATGGGGTGAAAAAGTACATTACAGTTACATGTCTGAAACTAAGCAAGTTTGTGTCTGATTACCAGTTAGATGACAAGTGTGAAGGAGAACTCAAAAGTGAAACTATACAAAAATTTAAAGTTAAAGGCAGCAGAAAATCCCAGTTGCTTTGTTCCTCATATTTTGCTCCTGTTCTTTGTCACTATCTTGCTCCCACTCTTGCAGTCCAAGCTCCAAAACAGACATGATCAAGAATATTTGTGACGACATCTCTCAATGGATGCTTATTACACACACACACACACACACACAAAGGAACCACAGGAGTCTCTGGATTTATCTTTTACCTTGCACCATTTTACTGAACTAAACTGCCTCCCCACAAAGCTGCTGTCTGTCCTGCTAACGAGAGGAGGAAGGGTAAATACAATCATGGTATTTTTGCCCCCAGCAGAGCTAGTAGCCACTTTGGAAGATTTAGACTGCCAAAATGACAGGAAAGGAAGGATTATACACCATCTCTCCAAGCATTGCTGCTCTAAGCAAAATTAGACATGCACACCCCACACATGGTTCCTTTGAAGCAGCATTTTTAACAAGTCAGGTGATCCAATCACATATCTCCTGCATTATATTTGCTTAGGTCCTTAAGGGTCCAATCCTATGCTTGTTTAGACAGAAAAAAAGTCCTACAACTCCTGGCATTCCCCAGCCAGCCCTAAGGTGTCCTTTAACTCACTCTTTTAAAGTTGTGTTTTTCCAGTGTTTTTCCATAAATTTTATACAAAAACAACGGGAAGGAGGGAGTTTAACTCAACCTTTCCCCACTCCCTCTCTGATGGTTAAACTAAATGTGTTACAGGAGAACCATGATCTAAAAAAGAAAACGATAGGAGATCCTAAATACTAAATGCAGCCAAGGACCTCCAAGTCAGATCAGGACTGCACTGCAGGTAGAGGGAGCTGTAACCTTCTCCCTGCATCCCATTTTCCCAATCAAAACTGACTCCCACAACTGCTATTTGCCCTGTGGACAGAGATGATACGGAAGTGCTTGTACATTTGCCCCTGCAGGGCAAATGGGGTCAGAGGGCCCAGAGCAGGAAAATGTTGTTTGGGGAAAGGATGACCACTTAATCACCTCCCACAGCACTGAAGTCCCAATCCATCCCACCAGCCACCACCCTTCGCTGCAGTTACCATTTCAAAAAATCTGCCAGAGATTCAGTCACAGATATCACCGACCATATTATCCAGTTGCACCCTAAAGGCTGAAGCAACCTGTAGTATGTTTCCACAGTTTATACTTACGGAATTGACATGCAAGCCACCTCATGCCTTGCAGGGTACAGTTACACTTTTATAGCACAGCCAAAGTTCAGCACATTTAGTTCCCTTCTTACATGCTGGCAGGAACCTGGCAGAAAGCACATTCCAGAAGTTCCAGCCTGCAGCCACTCTATGTTCAGTGGCTTAAGGTGTGATCCTACGTATTTTTAGACAAAAAAAAGTCCTACGACTCCCAACATCTAGACATGTGTAGGACTGCACCCTTAATAGAGATCAGCCGGTGTGCACTGTGACTTTGCCCTGGTTCCCCAAGTCTCTACTTGGTAACCTTCCTAGACAAAAGCAAGGTTCTTGGAGTCAAGGTGCTCTGAATGGCAGTGAGGCTCAGTTTCTTGGTCACCAGTTTCTTGCAGACTTGTTGCACTTTTAAATGTTCAAATTAAAAAAAAAAGTGTTTTTCCTTTGAACATGAAAAGAGACCCAAATTAGAGGAGAGCCTCTTGACCTTGATGGCAACATCTGTTTTTTCAACCCCCTCAGCCACAGGCTCAGGTTACACACACACATCAAGGATACACCGCAATACTTCATTGTGTGGCCCCAGTTTTCTTTCTATTTCTCACGTTCAGGCATGAGTGCTAATGCCTATGTAGCCTAAATCAGCAGCATCTGTGGACAAGCTAGAAGAATACCAACTTTGGCAGAAGTAAATTAGATGGATGGATGGATGGATGGATGGATGGAAGATATCCTGGGGATGGGGTCAAAAACAGCTCAGTGAAGATTGAGCGTGCTTAGTGGGTATAGAATGTTGACAGACTGGCAGAGGAAGAGAAAACAGGCAGGGGTGGAATGGAGTATCCTGGAAGAGGGCATGGCTGACTAGCTGGAACAGTGAACAGGAGGACTCCACACTACAACATTTTGTTGCAGGTCCCATTTGTGTGTATTAATTTGAATAAAGGAAGAAGAGCCCAACCTCCAGGAGGGATGACTGTAATGCCTTATATGTGGGGCTGCCCTTAAATGGTTCAGAAGCTCCAACTGGTACAGAATTTGACTGTAGGACATTTCTCATCTACAAAAGAGAGTCTTCTTTGTGGTACGGACTGCCCTCCCACAGGAGGTATGCCTGGTGCCAATGTTGTACTCTTTTCAGTGCTAGGTCAAAACCTTTTTATTTGCCTGGGCATTTTAAATTTAAACTTGTATTCCACCCCGCCCCAAGCTGGTTGAAATAGTTTTTAGGCTTCTCCATTTTATTCTATTCATCATTACTTTGTATTTTTTTGTTGAATGTTTGATCTTCATGTACACCACCCTGAAATCTTTGGGATGAAGGTGCAGCTTCATAACATTTAAAAAAATAAATACACACTAAAGTTAGCCACTTGCCCAAAACAACTTCTTTGATGAAAATCACTCACCAGACCAACTGCTGAAACACTATTGTAACATCTGGTGCTGCTGATGGATAGGTAATCAATTTTTTTGTGGGCCGCTGTACATTTTGTATTGTACCTATTTTCAAAACTTGGTTAACTTTTGGAAGATCCTTTTCTTAGGATAGAAAATTATACATTACACCCCTCCCAGGTCTAATATTGTATGAAATATTTGGAGGCAGAAAGTCAGAGAAGAAGACTTTATGGCAAAATAATTACAGTGAAAAGAGAACTTGCTTCAGGAAGTCCCACAAACTGTGTTATGCTTCTGCTTGTCCTATCATTTCACAATACATTTATACCACAAGATTCACTTCCCATTTTCTTTTTACTACAGAGAAGAGCAATTTAGGAAAAGCTTGCAATTTACTAATTGCATGTATTAAACAACCTCCTTAGGCAACATCTTCTGTTCTATGGATCTGGTCCAGCTTGTTCCTTTCTGATATGGCTATAATTACAATATCAAGGAGGGAGCCTCTGTTAGTACTCTCTAAAAATCTGGGTGATGAAAGTATCCCTCCCTCAATGCAGCCTCTCCAAAGATCGTCCTTCCTGTTCTTCTTTGCCAGCTTGTCCATAGAAGCCTCTCCTAGAAGCTCTGATAGCTAAATGAAACTTCCATGTTCAACAGTTACACCTCTCCAGATGCAAGACTGTGGGGACAAAAAATAGGGCAGAACTATTTTTCTCTGCAATGAAATGGCCAGCAGCCCTTCACTTAGCTAATGTGTCCTTCTGACTTGGTAGTAGATCAATGCAGGGCATTTCACTGGCCCTGCCAACCGCCTCTTGTTAGCTCTCTGCCAGCACTCAGAATCTGGCTTTATACCTCTGAGAATGCAGTCAGGAAGGCTTTTTGTCAAATTCTTGTCAGTGAATGCCTGAGCTCCTGTCTTTGGTGTTAGGTGAGAGAGGTAATCAAGATACTCAAAGTAGTTTCTTGAAAAAGAAAACAACTAATTTTTTTGGTAAGACGAATAAAAATGTAAACATCTAGATGTCACAGCATGATCTTTGGAATTCAAGCAGTTAGTTAAAATGCATTCCTTTTCCTTTGTCCCAAACGACTGAACAACAACATGTAGCAGTTTATTACACTATTACTATAGTCCTACCGATAAATATTTTAGCTGTGACATTTCTTTTAAATGTAAATATCCCTTTTCTGTCTAACCCCCCTAATCCTCAATCTCTCTTCCCCTTGCTCTCCCCCATTATTGTTGTTGTCCCCCATAACCCTCATCAACTGCCTATCACAGGAGCCCAAAAAGTACAGCTGACCAAGCCGTTTCTGGCAGCCTGCCAGAACTCCCTGCATCTGCTGCCTGCCACCACCGAAAAAATTGTGGCAGCACTTCCTGGGGTTTCTTATGCTAGCGCTCGCAAGGGAATCCCTTCACTTATCTCGGATCGATAAGGGATGGGTTTTTCTTGCTAGCACTAGGTAGGTATGTGTGTGTGCATATATGTGCAAGCACATGCATATGCATACATGTGCGTATGTGCAGCCCCCTCCCCCACCCAATGCAGCTCCTGGAGCCAAAAAGGTTGTGCACTCCTATCCTATGTACGAATTGCTAACTCATTCTCCAAGTGCTGACATTTATGTAGCCAAAATGGCATCATCCATTCACAAGAGGAAGGTATCGGAAGGCTCGGGGAGAATGCCAAGGCTTGCAGAAGTACAACACCACCACCACCCCTACACAGGCTAATGGGGACTGAGCATAGTCCTCTCAGCATAGAATGCAGGGTGCCTATGGGTGGCAGGGATAGAATGCAGTATCGTGGAAAGGAGCATGTCTGTGAGCTGAATGGAACCCTGAACAGGAACACCCCAAACTGCAACATTTTGTTGCAGGTCCTATTTGTCTTTCCTAATTATCTACTCTGTCAGCATCTGTCTGCTTCCCTCCCACCCTGATTTTAAAAAGAGCTTTCCTGTCTGAGCGCAAAATTACCTCTCCTGTCAATCCAAAGCAAGAGTCCAAGTTAACTCACAACCAAGAATAATCAGTAAAACAACACACAACTGTACAATACATTCAAAACATATGCACAATGCATGTTGCCACATCCTTGGGCCCTGCCAGTAAGGTTCTGGAGGGAGCAATCCTATGGCCTCTAGTTCCCGGAGAACTGACCTCCCCCCCGGCTTCCACACTACCTCGCAGGTAGCATGGAATGGCCCCACGCTCCCTGCTCAGAAAAGGAATGTGGAGCTGCCAATACAGGGTGTTCCTGGGGCATTCTGGGATGGGAAAGGCGGAAATGCCGGGATGACACATCCTATGTGTCATCTGGTAACTTCCTCCCCTGCGCCACCTTCCCGCGGCTAGACAGCTGAAATCGGCTGTCTTCTAGCCGCAAATGCAGGGCAGGAGAAGTGCAGAGGGAATTATCCCCCCTGTGTTTCTCCTGCCCTGCATTGGATAGGCGGTCGCCTCCAAATTAGGAGGCAGCTGCCTATCCCCATAGGATTGTGCCCTAAAGGTATTTGGTTAGCCACTATTGGAAAGACACTGCTGGACTAGATAGAGACACAAGTGACTTGGCCAAGATCAGCAACTGAAGGCAAAACTAGATGTAACACTACAAGATTTGTAATCAGGTTTCCCATTGTTCTTTAGGGTGCAATCCTATGCATGTTTAGACAGAAAAAGACCTATAACTCCCAGCATACCCCAGCCAGTATGCTGTATAAACATGCACAGGATTGTGCCTTTTGACACTGAGTAGGAGAGATGAGGGTGAGGGAAATCTGAATATGATCATGATAACTGTATGTTTACCCCATACTTTTAATAAATAACAGGAGATCTCATCCTGGATCTCGTGATGTTGCATCAAATTTTACTCCAAAGTATATGAACCCCAAACACTGAAGTGGCCCAAATAATTTTCCCTTCCAAAAAATACTTCTTGCGACTTAACATTTGCCACAATGCTATGGAATGCCATGCTCAGAACTGCTCTCCCCATCCCTTGCCCCCATACCCTTCTCATGTTTGCACAGGCAAAAAGGAGAAAATAAATTCAGGCAGCTTCCCCAAGGGATGCTGTGCACATATTACTTCAGCCTCCCCCAACCTGGTGCCTTCCAGATGTGTTACACTGCAACTCCCATGCCTCCCAATGAGCATGGTCCAACATGTCTGGAGGGCACCAGCTTGGGGAAGGCTGCTGTAAGGAAAGGCAGGGACCGAACCTTATGAACCTTTTTCGCACTGGCACTGGTGCCAGCTCCAGCTCAAAGCCTTCAGCTCAGACTGGACATAGAAGCTCTGCTCACAGGCCTATCATCAAGGTCAGTGAGATTGGCAAGCACAAGACACAGGGCCTTTTCAGTGGTGCCTCCGTCTTTCTGGAACTCCCTACCATGGGATGCATGTATAGCCTCCTCTATCGTTGCATTGAAATGGGCCTCAAGTACCTTTTAACTCCCCTTCATGGATCACTGCCTTGTTGTGGCGAAGGGGCTTGCGTAACTCAGTGAAGCCATAAGCTATGCCGTGCAGGGCCACCCAAGACGGACAGGTCATGGCAGAGAGTTCTGACAAAATGTGGTCCACTGGAGAAGGAAATGGCAACCCACTCCAGTATTCTTGCCAAGAAAACCCCATGGAACGTATCACAAGGCTAAAAGAGATGACGCCGGAAGATGAGCCCCTCAGGTCGGAAGGTGTCCAATATGCTACTGGGGAAGAGCAGAGGGTATTTCCAAGTAGCGCCAGAAAGAGTGAAGCGGCTTTGCCAAACCCGAAAGGACACTCAGCTGTAGATGTGTCTGGCGGTGAAAGGAAAATCCGATGCTGTAAAGAACAATATTGTTTAGGAACCTGGAATGTCAGATCAATGAATCAAGGTAAGCTGGAGGTGGTCAAACAGGAGATGGCAAGATTGAACATCGACATCTTGGGAATCAGCGAACTAAAATGGACAGGCATGGGCGAATTTAATTCAGGTGACCATCATATCTACTATTGTGGGCAAGAATCCCTTAGAAGAAATGGAGTAGCACTCATAGTCAACAAAAGGGTGGGAAAAGCAGTACTGGGGTACAATCTTAAAAATGATAGAATGATCTCAGTACGAATCCAAGGCAAACCATTCAACATCACAGTAATTCAAGTCTATGCCCCAGCCACTGAGGCCGAAGAAGCTGAGGTTGATCGGTTCTATGAAGACCTACAACACCTTCTAGAACTAACACCAAAAAAAGATGTCCTCTTCATCATAGGGGATTGGAATGCTAAAGTAGGAAGTCAAGAAATCACCGGGATAACAGGCAGGCATGGCCTTGGTGTACAAAATGAAGCAGGACAAAAGCTAATAGAGTTTTGCCAAGAGAACATGCTGATCATAGCAAACACTCTTTTCCAACAGCACAAGAGGCGACTCTACACATGGACGTCACCAGATGGTCAATATCGAAATCAGATTGATTATGTCCTTTGCAGCCAAAGATGGAGAAGCTCCATACAGTCAGTAAAAACAAGACCTGGAGCTGACTGTGGCTCAGATCATGAGCTGCTTCTTGCAAAAGTTCGGCTTAAATTGAAGAACGTCGGGAAAACCACTAAACCGTTCAGGTATGACCTAAATCATATCCCTGATGAATATACAGTGGAGGTGAGGAATAGATTTCAGGGATTAGACCTGATAGACAGAGTGCCTGAGGAACTATGGACGGAGGTCCGTAACATTGTTCAGGAGGCAGCAACAAAATCCGTCCCAAAGAAAAAGAAATGCAAGAAAGCCAAGTGGCTGTCTGATGAGGCTTTACAAGTAGCTGAGGAAAGAAGGGAAGCGAAAAGCAAGGGAGAAAGGGGAAGATATACCCAACTGAATGCAGAGTTCCAGAGAATAGCAAGGAGAGACAAGAAGGCCTTCTTAAATGAACAATGCAAAGAAATCGAGGAAAACAACAGAATGGGAAAGACTAGAGATCTCTTCAAGAAAATTGGAGATCTCAAGGGAACGTTTTGTGCAAAGACGGGCATGATAAAGGACAAAGAAGGCAGGGACCTAACAGAAGCAGATGAGATGAAGAAGAGGTGGCAAGAATACACAGAAGAACTATACAGGAAAGATCTGAATGTCCCTGATAGCCATGATAGTGCGGTCACTGAACTTGAGCCGGACATCCTCGAGAGTGAAGTCAAGTGGGCCTTAGGAAGCATTAGTAACAACAAAGCTAGCGGAGATGACAGTATTCCAGCTGAGCTATTTAAAATCCTAAAAGATGATGCTGTTAAAGTGCTGCATTCAATATGCCAACAAATCTGGAACACTCAACAGTGGCCACAAGACTGGAAAAGGTCAGTTTACATTCCAATTCCAAAGAAGGGCAACGCCAAAGAGTGTTCAAACTACCGCACAATTGCGCTCATTTCACATGCCAGCAAGGTGATGCTCAAAATCCTAAAAGCTAGGCTTCAGCAGTATGCGAACCGAGAACTACCGGAAGTACAAGCTGGGTTTAGAAGAGGCAGAGGAACTAGAGATCAAATTGCCAACATTCGCTGGATCATGGAGAAAGCAAGAGAATTCCAGAAAAACGTCTATTTCTGCTTCATTCACTACGCTAAAGCCTTTGATTGTGTGGATCACAACAAACTGTGGCAAATTCTTAAAGTGATGGGAGTACCAGACCACCTTACCTGTCTCCTGAGAAACCTGTACGAGGGTCAAGAAGCAACAGTAAGAACCAGAGATGGAACAACCGATTGGTTCAAAATTGGGAAAGGAGTACGACAAGGCTGCATATTGTCACCCTGCTTATTTAACTTATATGCAGAGTACATCATGAGAAATGCCGGGTTGGATGAATCACAGGTCGGAATTAAGATTGCCGGGAGAATTATCAACAACCTCCGATATGCAGACGATACCACCCTAATGGCAGAAAGCGAAGAGGATCTCAAGAGCCTCTTGTTGAGGGTGAAAGAGGAGAGTGCAAAAGCTGGTTTGAAATTCAACATTAAAAAAACGAAGATCATGGCATCTGGCCCTATCACTTCCTGGCATATAGAAGGGGAAGAAATGGAAGCAGTGACAGATTTTACTTTCTTGGGCTCCAAGATCACCGCAGACGGTGACTGTAGCCATGAAATTAAAAGACGCTTGCTCCTTGGGAGGAAAGCTATGGCAAACCTAGACAGCATAGTAAGAAGCAGAGACATCACCTTGCCGACAAAGGTCCGTCTAATCAAAGCTATGGTTTTCCCAGTAGTAACGTATGGCTGTGAGAGCTGGACTATAAGGAAGGCTGAGCGCCGAAGAATTGATGCTTTCGAACTGTGGTGCTGGAGAAGACTCTTACGAGTCCCCTGGACTGCAAGGAGGTCAAATCAGTCCATCCTAAAGGAAATCAACCCTGAGTGCTCATTGGAAGGACAGATACTGAAGCTGAAGCTCCAATATTTTGGCCACCTAATGCGAAGAGAAAACTCCCTGGAAAAGACCCTGATGCTGGGAAAGACTGAAGGCAAAAGGAGAAGGGGACGGCAGAGGATGAGATGGCTAGATAGCATCACAGATGCAATGAATATGAACTTGAGCACGCTCCGGGAGAGAGCACAGGACAGGAAGGCCTGGTGTGCTATGGTCCATGGGGTCACGAAGAGTCGGACACGACTGAACGACTGAACAACAACAACCTTTTAACTCTAATCTGGTCTAGATTGGGATGTTGTAATGATGCTGTTTTAAGCTTAATGTAATTAATATGTGTTTTATATCTTAAATGACTTTTATGATACTGTCTTAAAACTTGTTTGTCTGGTTACATGGTAAGCCAGTTTGTGGAGGCTCCTTCCCTGGAAAAGAAGTATTAAAAACATACTGGTTATTTACATGCATGTTCATTTTTCCCCTGTCCCAACATAATAGGTGTTGACATGCTGTGCACTCCAAGTAAGAAACGACAGGTGGGAGTAACTCCAATGAATTGGACTATTGCTCTCGACTATTACTGTTTTGTGGTGGAGGAGGGGTGGGGGGAGAAAAGTGAAAATATGATGGGATGAGGGAACAGATGAACTGGAGGTGACAGGCGTTAGTGCTCACGGTTCATTAGTCCTGGATGAACAACTCAGAGCTGCAAGATGAAATCTCCATCTCAGGCTTCTGAAACGTGCGAAGGACGTTACTATAGCTATAGTGATGTCAACCAGGCAAGGATTGCCTGCTCTCACCCTGAGAGGTCTCCTGTGCTTAGAACAGGGTAGGCACCATGCTGCCCTCCAGATGTTTGGGGCAACAACTCCCATTCCCCCTGACCATTGGCCATCCTGGCTGGGACTTATGGAAATTGTAGTCCAATACATCTGGAGGACACCAGATTGCCTATCCCTTGGTTTATCATCTGCACGATAGGAAGTGATTTCCAGCTCTTCCAGACTGTGTTGGGGGTGGGTGGGTGAGGGAACTTCACCAGTTGAATTTCTGCACAATGAAGAGTAGCACTATTAAAGGAAGCCCTTCGGGGGCGTGGGGAGAAACAATTTACCATTAGTCAGTCAGAAAAAGGAGTTAGGCAGCTCGCCAAATCCACAGAGGGTATAGAGCGGCCTTCCCCAACCTGGTGCGCTCCAAACGTTTTGGACTTCAGCTCCCATCAGCCCCAGCCAGCACGGCCAATGGCCAGGAATGCTGACAGCTGTCGTCCAAAGCCTCTGGAGGGACCCCGGCGGGGGAAGGCTGGGGCTCAGGAACCGGAGCCGTCGCCTCCAGGCCCAAACGCGAGGAAGAGCGCGAGCGAGCCAGCGGGCGCGCGCCCAGGCTGCGGCTGCCGCTTCCGTAAACTCCGGGCCGCGCTGCAGGGAGGGCGGAACCCGGCGCTGGAAGGGCGGCCCGCGTCTCTGGAGGGGAAGAGCGATGCCGCCCGAGCGGGCAAGTTTCGGTTCCCTCCGGGCCCGGGAGCGGCGGCCACCTCTCGCCGCCGGCCCATGGCTCAGCAGCCGGGAGCCTGTGGGGCGCAGAAGGCGCTGCTGGCCAAGATCGTGATGGCCGGCGACTCCTGCGTGGGGAAAACGTCTATCCTGAGGCGATACACCGAGCTCTGCCCAGCCACGCTGTCGGCGCCCGCTTCTTACATCGCCACCGTCGGTGAGTGAGAGAAGTGCGTGTCCCGCCAGCGCCCGCTCGCGTTCTGCGTGTCTCTCTTTGACATGCTCTCAGTTCCCCCAAGCGCCGTGTTCTGAATGCCCCCCATTTCCTTGTATAATAAGATCAAAAAACCAGTATTTGCTGAGACGTCTTGGTTTAACGTGGTGGCGTGTAGAGTCTTCCAAGCGCCGCAGGCTTCTACAAGGAACTTCCAAGTCTGCCCGAAAATCTCTGTGAAGCTTTAAAACGTCCATACTAACATTTTGCAGCTCAGCTGTTAGCAATGGAAGTTATTCCCATAAGTTCTGCCTCACGCACATTGACAAATATCAAATCCCTCTTCTGTGACGCCTTTTGCACAACCCCTTAGTTCCATGCCTTTCCCAACCTGGTATCCTCATGTGTTGGACTACAACTCCCAGCTAGCACATCTGTCCAAGACATCTGAAGGGCACTGGAGGTTGGCGAAAGTTGCCCTACTGTAACTATGTGGAACTGAGGCTCCAGTCCAACACAGATTGTCCTGGGAGTAAGCCCATTGAACACAGGAAGTTTTACTGTTGAGTAAACGTGCACTGGCTTATACTGTGAGGTAGTCCCTTATGCTTTCCTGCCCCCACTTCCCTCCCCTCTTCCGTTGTTCCCCACATCGAAGTTTAGACTATAAGCTCTTTGGGGGCAGGGGTATGATCAACTCAAGATACTGTCCACCCATTCTAACCGGTTCAGATGTAGGGAGCTCTCCCTCAGAAAGGGGACCTACCAGAGCTCATCTGTTCATAGGCATTCAGAAAGCTGTGCAGGCTTCTCTGGTTGGAAAGGCATTTCATTATTTGCATATTAATAATACAGTGTCATCAGTGTACATAAAGACAAGAAAAAGCCTTCTACCACCTTAAAGACAAATTTGTTGTGGTATAAGCTTTTGTGGACTAGAGATGCATGAAGTGTTATCCTGTGTTACAGGATATATATACATGGTGGGGGTGGGTTTGTAAACAGTGAGATACATTCAGTGATAATTACCTTATTAACAGTGGCCATTTGTAAAACAGTTGTTTGATAACTTGTATTGATGATCTGATGAACACATGGAGTGTGATTTTTTTTTTAATCACTATTTAAGCCACATGAGAGAGAGTTGAACCTCTTAGGGCGCAATCCTATGGCTGCTAGACAGCCATAGGATTTTTTGTTTTCTGGGAACTGACCTTGGAGCCAGTGCTCTGAGGTTGGTTCCCAGAAAACTGGCTCCTCTCTCCTGCTGACTCGTAGGTAGCATGGTTCATCCCTGGCTCTGCACTCATAAGAGCAGTGTGGAGTGGAGGGAAAGGGGGCATTCTTGGGGGCTGGGAGGGGACAGCAGAAGTGCCGTTCGACACTTCCTATGCGCCATCCGGCCTTCCCCCTCTCCAAGGTGGCCCAGCTAGACAGCCGAAATCTGCTGTCTAGTCGCAAATGAAGGGCAGCCAGAGTGCAGAGGAGGAGATCCCTTCCACGTTCCGCCCACCCTACCTTGGATAATCAGTTGCCTCCGAGTTTGGAAGCAGCCGACTATCCCCGTAGGATTGTGCCCTTAATGAATTGTAGTTCAGCTGTTTCACACTGCAGTCTGTTTTGATGTTCCTTTGCTCCAGAATGGCTGCTTAGAACATAAGAACATAGGAAGCTGCCTTATAGTGATCTCAGACCACTGGCATAAGCTTTTGTGGCCTAGAGATGCATGCAGTGTTATCCTGAGTTACAAGTGATTATATACACGTGCTTGGGGGGTGGGGGTGGGATTGTAAACAGTGAGGTTAGAAGGAAATGAAACGGTGGACTTCCAGCCACTGGAACGCAAATGGCGTCCTCTATGCAGATGCCATTTGCATCCCTATTCTTTGCAGAAATCAGCTACATAAAAGATTTACGTAGCCTATTACTTGTAGAACAGGGACGCAAATAGCGTCTGCATAGCAGACGCCATTTGTGTTCCAGCAGCCGGAAGTCCGCCAGCAGCCGGAGCTGGCCAGCACCTTTGCAGACTCGCTGCAGAGTGGAGCCAGCTGGGGCCAGCAAGGATTCCAGGGGGGGAGGGACGTATCGCCTCCCCCCCCCCCGCAGACCCAAGGTGAGGGGGTTTCGCACACCCCTGCGGCCAGGTTGCTGACAGGCTATGAACTGGTACCAGTCCGCAGCCCGGGGGTTGGGGACCCCTGATCTATGGGACACAATCCAACACAGAGTTGGCCATGTTTAAGCTTATTGATTTCAGTTGACTAAGGCTACAATCCTGTACCCACTTACATGGGAATAAGCCCCATTGAACTCAGTGGGGATTACTTGTGAGTAGACACAGATAGGATTGTGCTGTAAGTGTGCTTAATTCTGTGGTGGATTGTGGCCATGAGTATTATTTTTTCTTTTTTGTATCATTGTGTTTGTCATATTGAGAATCATCTTGATTCCTCTTTTTTTTTAAGTGGCATATGAATATATAAATCAAATAAGTACTGAAAACGTATATATATTAAAATTATACTGAAAAATCCACTTGTATGCTGAGTATAGTAGTAGTTCGGACATCCTTCAGTCTCACTGATTTCCATTCGATTCTTCAAACTGAATAAAAGCATCAGAATCTTTATGAGAGGTAGATGAGTTAAGGCTAGATTCTGTCAATCCAATGTAAATATGCTAACAAAGCTCTGCTCTTTATAGCCAACCCCATCTGGAAGTTTACCGTTTAAAGCAGCTGCCATCAGACCATTGATTCTGAGAAGGCAAGTAGCCTCTCCCTCTGGGAGTGAGGGAAGAGGGAACAGGCCCATTCTCTGTGAAAAAGAATAATCGGAAAGAATTGGCAGCCAGTTCTGTGATGGGAGGGAGAACAGAAGAATTATTGAAAACCAGTTGGTGCCTTTGTAAAGGTAATAAATAATATTGTGAAACCATAGTGAAGAAAAGCAGAAGCAAAAGGTACTATAATTAATTGTGGAGAGTACTTCCACTGTGTAGACTGAGCCTGCTTGATTATCTTCTCAGACACGTGTCCATGTCAGGCTCAGAATGTGGGTGTCACACTGGCTAAGAGAATGCATGACCAAATCATACAGCTGCTTAGGGCCTGACCAGCCAGATGACTGGGCTGTGTTTGAATCATTTTTCACAAGCACAGATCATAATTCTATGTGCCACTGCTTGACTTACATTAGGAAGGTTTGCAGCATCATGCATATCTGCAGTTTGTATGCAAGCCAGACTATGCAGACACAACCCTTTCACCACAAGCACAACACAATCCAGTTAGGAAAAAAAATAAAAAATGCCTGGTCATGTATAGAATGTTCATATAAATTGGCCAAGCAGGTTGATTTGCATGTCTCATTTTTTGAGTTCATATTTGGTCTGTGCTTCTGGCCTGGTTTGCATGTCACAACAAACCAGTTTTGTGTATGTGTGAATGAGCAACAGTGCTGGTGCACGCTTCCTGATTGCTCTCGCTGCAAGCGGGAACAGGTTGTTTGTCATTACATATGAACCAGGAACTCTGACTTGTTTCTCCCCCAACAAGCCAGAGAAATAACCTATGGCTTGTTTTTGAGTTATTTCTCTGGCTTCTTGAGGGATAGACAAGCCAGAGTTCCTGCTTTGTACATCATGACGAACAACCAAGGGATGGAGCATCCCTGCATTGTTAGCTTCTCCTGGTTGCACTGAGCAGTGTGCACCAGCATGCTTGCCCATTCATAACAACCCACGGTTTAAACAAAACCTGGGATGTTGCAGTGTGCAAATTGGGCCACTTTCTCACCAGCCCTGCTTGTGTATCAAGAAGCAATATTCTAATGCTCAACCAAATGCACAGATCCCAATTTACCGTTTCAGTTTTGGTGGTATTAATACTTTATTGGATATTAAAAGGAGATTAACAAAAATGTCAATACTGCAATTGGAGACAACAAAAGATAACAGTTTTGACATCTCTGGATATTCAAGTGACCTGATTCCCCTACCAAATCAATATTCCCCAGATGCACACAGTTTTGAGAAAAACAAAAAGGGTGGTGGTTGTTTTTTTTAACATAATAGGAAAATAACAAATTAAAGGGAAAAAAAGAAAAGGGGAAGGGAGGCTTTTTGTGCAAGGGTGAGACTCCAGCAGAAGATTAATAATCAATTTGAGAACAATTCTAGAAAAGGTTATAAAATTGCATTACATTTATCTGATTTATCCTCCCTGTAATACATGATTCATTCTTTAATGGACAGGTCTAAAAGGTCTTCAACCCAATTTTCAATTAGAAGCATGGAATGTGATTTCTAGAACTATAAAATAATACTCTTGTAGCAAAGTGATGCTCCGATGTCCTGAAAGAAGGTTATTAAGTAAGTGTTCTAGCTTTAGGAACAAAACTAAATTAATTCTATCCTTGACATCTCTCCAAGAGGACTCGCTAATATGGCACTTCACTTGCAATCTGTGTGCATGATAACATGCTCAAACTATAGCACTTCTCCAAGTATATATTCATCTGGGTTGCACAAGTTCCTGTGATTAATTAAAAGGCTTCCCTGGGAGTGGATGGGTGATAAAAAATAAAAATAAGAACATCCTGTCACAAGGCATAGAGTAGACCAGCCTTCCCCAACCTGATGCCCTCCAGACGTTTTGGATTTCAGTTCAGCTCTAGCCAACATGCCTAATGGTCAAGAATTTGGGAAGTTCTGGAGCAAAATGTCTGGAGAGCACCAGACTGAGGAAGACTGGAGCAGACTATGGGGCTGTGTACTATTGGCAAGCAGAAGCCTGGGTGGTAGCCAAATGGAGAGTCTAAGGATTAGGAAATTGGGTGAAGCAGGGACCCAAAGTGAAGGGGGACTGGAGGAATGGGTTCAGAGTAGTGGGGTGATCTTCAGGTATATGGACTTGAGGAAAGGAGGGCTAAGGGCAATAAGGCTAGGAAAAATCTCACACAGGGCTTATAGACAGAGATGGATGTGTGCATGAACAGATAAGGGCATGATGGACAAAGAGGTAATAAGGGCAGAGGTTGGGCAAAAGCATTGTGTTCCTGATACTGATTTGAACTAATCAGCCAAACTTTAGCTGCAGATCTGTGGTGTAAATATGATTGTAGGCTATCAAATGCTAACATCAGGAATTTAACTGAGTATTTTTAATTTTGAACAAGTGGAAAATATTCATTTTTCATCTTTAAGCTTCTGTTTAATAAAATTTAGTGTAAATTTTTCATACTTTCATTCTGTCTAAACCCCATTATGAGTTGGCTTGCGCTAAAATGCAGCTTGTTCTCAAGGAGAACTTTACCTAGATTGAGGAATATCTTAAGAGCCAAATTGTGCATTACTTTGTATCTGTTTATCTGAGCAGTGTAGCATGTGAGTAGGACACGGATCTCAGCCACAGCAGTTCCATGTCTCATGGGGGGAGGGGGTAATTGCAGCTTCAAAGAGCATGAAAGTTCCTGTGGCTGAAATCCATCTACTTCTGGCTCACATGTTGCACTGCTCACACAAGTAGACCCTGTGTGAAAGAAAAGCAGCAGATAGAATAAATGTGAACTGGCTCTTATTCTTCATATAGTTTCAAATCAATACGGAGAAAGAATAGTATAGTTTGATCATCACAAACTGAGACCCATGATGCTAAAAAGCACCTTTAAAATTATAGCTGGTAACCAGTCTTGTAATAGCAAATCCTTGCCATGTTTTAAAATAACTGAATTTTGTGTTGACAGCAAGGTTGCTCTCAATAACATTGTTCGGCTACATGTCAATGCTAGTGAAATGCCCATCAAGTAGCAGAGAGCCTGTGATTTGGAGGGCCCCTGCAGGACAGGGAGGCGGTGCTACTCCCCAAAGCCCCTGACAGCGGCTTACTCAGTGGTATGTGGGATCTTGACTGGCAGTTGTCATTCCCCCTCAGTTGGCATGCAGCAGCTGCCTGCCCAACAAACATATAGCCGGCTGCTGCTATTGCGACTCAAATGAAAGAGGAAGAAGGCGGGAGACAGCACCAATTCTGCCAGGCCAAGGGCAATATGTTTGCCTTGGGCAAAGAGCTCCCTCTCTCTGCCCAAGCTGAGCTACCTAAGCTGTTGCCATCAGAGGCTGTCAAGAGCAATACATGCCCTGCTGCTCTTGACATGCTGTAACAGAGGTTGCTCAGTGGGGCTCCCTTCCATGGTGAAAGAAAAACACCCATATAGAATCTAACCAAAGTTAGGAGGATCAGCCCCACCTGGTCCATTCTGAGTGGAGAAGGAGACCTCCCTCTCTCAGTGCCTGCACTGATCTGGAAGAACAGGTAAGGGAAGGTTGGGCTTGGGATTGAGCACAAGGTGGGGATGATCTTGGAGTACTAGGCCTATTCCATCCAGTAGTGCCATTAAGTAACTTTAGACTCTAGACTTGATGGTCTTATGGGGGAGCAGGGGGGAAGTGAGACCACTGCTGAGTGGGACCTTGGGCTTCTTCCCCCAAATCCTTCCCTGATGGCACCACTGAGTCTACTCCTCTGTGGTGCATCACTCCAGTCCTGTCATCTGTATAGCATTACCCTTTCTCTTGGTTCTGCTGGAGCATGACCAAAAGATTGTTTGTGAGATATATAAAAAATAATGAAATGAGTTCATTTGGATTTGAAATGAAAGGACACAAACAAGCAGTATTTTCATTAAATGCAACTGGAATGGTTATAACTGAGCAAGCATTTCAGTGTAAAGGACATAAAAATCAGAATGTTTCATACTGTAAAGTAATCATATTGGTAATATCATCCAAAGCTAATTCTTCAAGGTTTTAGATATAGCAGCTTTGTGCATGCTTTCCACTGAGCTAGGCTTTTCAGCTAGACTTGATGTTTAAAAGCCCTATTATGTGACGAGGTTTAAAATCCTCTTTCCAAATTGTTTTCCAGCTAAGACATAGCTAAGACTGGGTGTGCGTGGGAGAAAATCTGCAGATTGGCTACACGGCAATGCACAACCAATGTAAAAACCATCTGCATCATGTACATCTGTTGTGTGTCAGCTACATAGCACTGTACAACCAAGTTGCAGAATGTACACTAGACTGAAACAGTGGCTGGTGTGATTGTGATGCTCGCATCAGCATGGTGTCAGGATCAGTGTTTGTGCCGGGTTGTCCAATGTGGTGCTATTTATGAATTTTAAAAGAATACTGAACTCCGGGAGTCTTCGTCATCCCTCTTTCTGCCACAGGGGAGAGAAATGAAGAGATTTTACTGAGACTGGTAGTGGTCAAAGCTGTGATTCCTTTACGGGGGAAAGATAGTCTATGGTTGTTGCATTCTCTCTCTTTTCTTGCAGATAAGAGCATGGACCATAACATGTCATTGCCATAGCCTGTTACTATGTTCCCCTAGCGGGAAAATGCTGTGTAGTGCTATGGCGGCTGCTATTTTTGGCCAGGAATGGGTAGACAGCAGGTGGTACAGTCAGGCAATTGCATTTAACACTTGTCTGTTTGTGGCAACAGCATGGGGTGGGGGTGGACTCCAGAATTTCTACCTGTCCCACATGAGCAGGCATGTGTCAAATTGTATGGCTGGGGTTATCCTGATTTTTGCTTAATCTATAGATGAATTATTAAGGATTAGATAGGAATTCGGTGTGCCTAGTTAGTAAACCCTCTCCCTCTAGGTGCAAGCTTTTATGGTACTGCACAAACAAGAGTGTATTGCAGTTGTGCAGCCTTGTGTGAATGCAGCCAAAACACATCGCAGGAGCTCGCACCCAACCAAAAAAGCTGTACCTTTGGGCAGAAGGCATATCAGACCTCTTAGGGTGCATCGGTTCTAATTCCCACACCAAATTTCCACTCTATTCCCCCACAGTATATGTAGGGATGTCTTCACTGTGGGCGGAATGTGCCCCGTCTCTTTTGCTCAGGGAAAAAGGACTCCAGAGTGACATAGATAATATGGTAAAATGCCATTTCTTAGTGCTTAAAGGTTTGTGTCTCAGAGTTTGGGCACTTCAGATCCTGCTCACAACCCCAGCATTATAGTTGCTAGTGATATTGGGAGGGTTGCAGCTGTGGATAGTAGCAATTAGTTGTTCAAGATTTGCTTTTCTTAAAAAAGAAAAAAAATGCATTCACAGTAAATTTTCATTGAAAGCACTTTATTCAGCACTTAAACTCTCAGGGATGGTTGCCCTTCTTCCTCTTCAATTATGCAGTTTTTGTGAATTATAAGCAGCTATAGTTTTCTAATTAAACTTATACGGATCATAAGGCAGACTCATCACATTGAGAATAGCAGACTATAAAGAATAACTGTTTTTGTTTAAACAATGGCACCTCATTGAACACCAGGGGAAAAGTTTATGGGGGGAAAAAAGATTTGCATGTCCAAGTGAACATAGAGATGCCTCCCCAAATACATTTTGAAAGAGTTACATGACATATCTTCTTTCAGTGGGTTTCACAGTAGTGCTCTGGGTATTGTGTACAAAATACGTACAGAGATCTCAGAACCTTTAAAGGCACAAACTTAAGTTTCGGGGTAGTGGGAGCAAGTCCATAAGAGAGCTCCTTACATTTTTTTGTCGAAATAAAGGCAAGATTTTTACCCTTTGATTAGAGCTCTTGCTAAATATAAAAAGGTGAAATAAATAGATATTTATGCATTTGTTTCATTCATATCCTACCTTCCATCATAGGACAGTGTGTAGTTCCCAGGGAGCCCCCTATCCAGCCACCGACAAGGCTCAGACTTGGCTCACTTCAGCATGCTTGCTGCATCCCATACCTTCAGCTGGGATTAAAAGGAATGTTCTTTCTATTTGCTTTGTGGCAAAACTGAAATACGTTCTTAAACTGGATTTGATTCCTACAGTTCTCAGATGATTTCACAATTACTTATAAGCAGATTACCCTTTTAACTACTTCAACCTTGATTTATTCATCACATGCCATATGCTGGGGTAGGCAGAAAGTAGATCTCCAGATCACCTCCCAGAAGCCCCTGCCAGCATGGCTAATGGTCAGGAATGCTGCGAGTTGAAGTCCAAAACATCTGAAGATCTACTTTCTGGCCACGTGTACGATAAGCAATGCATAACTGTCTTTCACCATTGGTTCACCACCAAAAGGCTGCAAAACTATCCATGGTGCACAAGCAATATTTACTTGTTTCTTTCTCCTTGACTCTAGAATTCAGCTCCCAAGGCTTCTTCAGTTTCCCTTAGCACTCGGCTGCCCGGTCTCAGGGGAAGGCACCTGTGTGTGCGCATGCGTGTGCCAACTTGGGGCTCCCAGCACTCAGGCTTTAGCTCCTGCACCACACTGCAAACCTAGCAGACAGAACTCTGCTTTGAGGGCACCATCTAGGCTGTAATACCAGCTGGCTGTGGAAGGGCCAGTCCCTGCTTACCAGCCCCATAAAGCCCTGACCTCAGAGCTCGCTCCTCAATCTGAGCAACCTGCCCCTGCGAAGACATTGTCTTATCTCCTGCCCTCCTTCCCTAATTGCTGCCTTGGATCTTGACCCCTGCCTTGTTACCTGCTTGCCTCTGGCCCTCTCGACTCTTTCTTGCTTCCTTGAAACTTGGACCATAGACTGGTTTATGGCCCAATTGGATCAGCAGCCAGCTTCCCACCTCGTTTCTGGACCCTGGCTGCCTGGGACCCAGCCCTTTCTCTGGGTTTACACTTCAGCTTTGTAAGATCTCTTACACCTCTGCCTCTTCCCGCCCTCTGTGCTACCGGAATAGATCAGCGAGTGGCATCAAGCGAGATACTCCCTTCTTCAACCTTTTGACCTCTCTGTCTGGCCTATCTGGGGAGGCCCCAGTAGTACTCAAGTATGTGCTTTCTACAGGCTGTCCCTGTGGGTAATTGTACCCCTGGCCACCTACAGCCTGTATGTATGAACCTGGACAACAATCACAGTGCGTGGGCTGTGAATATGCTAGCTGTATAAATGAATACGTGCATAGTTGAAAATGTTCATAAATTAGAGATGCGGTATCGCAAGCCTATGGGTCGAAGTGGAGTCTGCCCAAACTTTGGACAGTATCCAGTGTTTCCTGGTCACCAGCGGGACACACCGCTAATGCGATGAGGAGCTAGCAGTTCGTAAAGCAACTGGAAACGAGTGGAGCAGGATTGGGGCAGGTCAGTGGAGCTTGCAGAAGGGAGTGCCGCTGACCTATCCATATCTGGAAACACATTTCTGCTCATTTCCAGGGTTGCTTTAGGCAGCACCAATTCCCATTTTGCATAGCAGTGGGTCCTGCTGGCGCAACAGGATGAGCGGAAGTGCAGAGGCAGTATTGGATACTTCCCAGAATGTTGACTATAAGTTGGAAAATAAAAGCAGAAAACTTGAGGGGGCAGTGGAATGGCTTTCTTAAACACCTCACAGCTTATACCACAAGCCTTTTAGTATCCAAGAGGTGTGCATAAGTAACTGTCTGGCTGGAACCCTGAACAGGAGCACTCCTGAGGAGGTGAGAATACACTGCAATACTTTGTTGCAGGTCCTGCTTGTATATAACAGATCAGCGTAGCTTAAAAAGTCTGCCTGTCCCGGGAGGCCTTAAGGGTACCAAGTTCTTTCCTGGGCTGGGAACCAACCACATCACAGTATGGTCATAACAAAAGGAATGCCAAATGATCATAGAAGTCTGAAAATGTTTCTTACAATTGGATTTGGATAGTTGCATACCATACACATAATAATAAGAAGAAGCCTGGATGAAAATACAGGCAAATACAATGTGACATTTATCTGAGTAGTAATTGTAGCTTTTTTATTATGATCCTATAAAACAATGGCTTAATGTTATCAACAGTACAGTGGGTTTTGGCCCTGCATTTCTCTCCGCCCTCCCCCACCAGCCTTGTCCATTTGTGAAATTTGTTTGAAATTTTATATAAAGCTGTGAACAAGTCATGCATGCAATGCTTATTGACTGCTGTTTTTCACTAACATTCATTGACCTTTTAGGTCAATAAATGTAAAGTTGATTTAAGAAGTCAATATGCCTTATTTTAATTTAGATTAAATTTTTGTCTGATTCAGCACTCTTTAGTTGTCTTTTTATAAATAAAATGCTCATGTCAATTTATTATTAAAATTTATGTCAAATATAAAATGTTTTCCTGTAGGACTGGAAATCCCCAGCTGAGTTATTATTTTTTAAGCATTTCCAGCTCAGTGTTTTGAAGGTGACCTTTCTGTACCCTACTACGTTTCATGCCCCTTTCAGATGCTGTAGGAGCTTCTGTACAAAAGGTATACAAACATCAAATTGTATAGCTAGTTCTGTGTGATCAGAGGGAATGTTTTTCCCCACTCTGATTTGGTTTATAGATCATTTTGTGTGGGCATATCAATGTGTTTGGCTTAAGTGATATTAATTAAATCTCATTTTTCATTTCATAAAATAAATCCGATGATTAATTATTTTATATGTCTCTTCCATTGAAGCTTTAGTGAGATTTCATCACCTGTTGGACTCAAACTAAAAAAAAATGCTTCTAAAAATACAAGATAACCTTTTAAATCTGCAGCATCTTGCTTCAGAGAGGGGAAAGAGTTAGATGCTAATTAATGTATAAAAACTTCCGTCTTTATAATTCCTTTGCTTGGCAAGGTCCTTTGGTTTGTTTCTCTTATATATGGATAAACGAATACTGTTTCTTTTTTCTTTCTAGGCATTGATTTCAAAGTAAAAACAATTTCATTTAATGATACAACTATGAAACTTCAAATATGGTAAGCTTTGTAAAGAATTTATGATTATTTAGAATAACTTGGGGGTAGGCAGAAGGTAGCTGTCCAGATGTTTTGGACTCCAACTCCCAGAAACCCCTGCCAGTAGGGCCAATGATCAGGAATGCTGGGAGCTGAAGTCCAAAAGATCTGGAGATCTACTTTAGCCCACACCTGAAATAACTCGTACAATCAATAACCAGCTTTTGATATTCTAAGATATGCACACTCCAGTTTAAATATAAGCAGCTTTCTCATTTAGGTGTAATGACAAAAATAGAGGATATTTGTATTTTGTTGTTGTTTCCAAACACATACAGCCGCTTAGGTTCATGTTGTTAAGATATGCCAGCTACTCTGCCCATAGAGCCCAAGGGAGTGATTGATCATACAATGCATTTGCTGCTGTTGTGTTCACAGTTGACCATCGATCCACTTTCAGAGAGTGAGAGACATAGAAAGATGTCTGTCCAAGGTTTAAATCTATACCCTTTGTGGATTTTTATAGAGATGCCTCACAATTCAATCCATAAACCTACACTGTAGCAACTAGCATGCAGAATAGCTTGTGCTGTGGCAGATACAGGAAAAGTAAATGGAAGATGTGTATCCTGTGATGCTGCTTGTTTAATTAAAATCTTTAGAAAGCCAGTTTTATCTTACTTCACGTAGGGCTTCACCAGCATAACTGGCTCCATAGGTGGAAGCTTCATATCAGCTGGGTGATCCTTAGCCAACCTGTCTCCACTGTATCTTCCTTAGAAATGTGCAAGTGTTTGCTACTAACTCGCAACTCTGCAGTCTGCTTGATGCTACTGCAAATTTTTGAAAATAGTATCCTTGTAAATGGCTTGCATGCAACATCTAGGCTGATGCTGCTGGTGGTAACATGCAGTGCAGCCATACTTGTGAATAATTTCCTTCCTTCCTTCCTTCCTTGCATCATGGAAGAAAGAAAGAATCATTCCTCCAACCTGTATCAATCTTTCAGAAAATGAATCTTGAGATTAGGAATGGGAGGCTATTTAATTAATAGTACCAATTTTGAATAAAATCCCATCTGGAATAAATCTTTAGTACAGAGAGCTGAGATGGACCTCAGAGGAAGTGCAACTGGGGGTTTCTACTCATATAAACAGGTTCTGCTTTTCTGTTCCTGGAGAACTGCAATTCATGGGCTAGGGCTGTTTGTCCACAGTGCCAAGTGACTCTTTACATTGTATTTTAGGGACACTGCTGGCCAGGAACGATTCCATACTTTTACTACTAGTTTTTTCCGTGGAGCACATGGATTTGTTCTTGTCTATGATATTACAAGTACAGAGAGTTTTCAAGGAATTGCACGCTGGATGAAAGATATACATGAGGTAAGCTTATACCATTCTGTCTGTGTGCTAAATATACAATAATCATGTCAAATTTTCTTTTTCCTTTATAATAGAAGAGGGATGGAAGGAAACCACTCCCCCCCCACACACTGCACAGAGATGAAAAATTTCTGGAAATTTTGAGGCTATGGAAAATAAACTTTTTTTCTAATTTTTTCAGGGAAAAACAGAAATTTTGGGAAAAAATGAAAAAGGCTAGGTTTATGCTATCAGTTTATACTCCCTACATGCTCATTCTGAAATACACTGTTGTGTCCTTCTTTTGTATTATGCTAGTTTGGGTATGTTACATGGATGTTTTATGGAGATTCATTGACCGGGTCCAGACGACACAGTGTCTACGAGCGCCATTTTGAATATGCAAGCCCCGCTTGGGATTGCTGTGTCATTCGAACATAGCAAGTGTGGGTTATGCAAGGGTTAAACAACCTTTACACAACTATAAAAAAAACCCATGGGTTATGCGAGGGTTGTTTAACGCTTGTATTGCCAATGCTCGCCATGTTCACGTGAAACAACCCCCAAGCTGGTATTGCATATTCAAAATGGCGGCCGCACATGCCACAGACACACTGTGGGTTAAATAACCCACAGTGGGCTGTTGTGTCATGCAAACGCCCCCATTGTAACGGACGTGTTCCCAAAAAACAAATCTTACCATACTTGATATTTAGGGTTATTTACAGAATAAGTAGAATAAGAAGCTTCTGCCTGAGTCCTCAGCTGTTAAGCCAGACTAGTTACTCAGCTGGCTAATTGTGTGTCTGTGTGTGTGTCTCTGTGTGTGTATACACATGCGCGCAGACGCACACGCACGCGCACACACACACATGGTATGGCTCCACAGAGACCTGAAAGTTTCATACAATTATAAAATATATCATAACAGGAAAAGGATAAAATAAGGTTAAAACAGATGGGCAGCTAAAAGTAAAATATCTTAATCAAATTTTTAGATTATAAACTCCTTGGAGCAGGGACCTGTTCTCTTGTACCCTGTAAAGCACCATGCACACTAATGGCACTATATAAATAAGTAAACAAATAGCCATATATTGTCAGCAGCAAGGTCAGGTTCCAAGGATAAAAGATGACATTAAAAAAAATTAAATTTGGTCATTCCTTTGCCTTTTTTTGCTGACCTAAAAAGGTAGGAACACAGGAGGCTGCCTTCTGCAGAGTCAGACCGTTGGTCCATTTAGCCCAGTATTATTGACACTGACTGGCAGCGGGTCTCCAGGGTTTGAGGCAGGATTCCTTCCCAGACACACTACCTGGAGACTGAACCTGCAGCCTTCTGCATGCAAAACCACTGAGCTAGGGCACCTCCCCATGGTGGTGTTAATCTAAAAATTAGAACAGAGTTGGTCAGACAAGCTTCTCTGGGGCAGGAGTTCCATAATGGGGATGTCATCACTGAAAAGGCCCTGCCAATCAGGCAGAGGAGGCATTCTGAGCTGGGGCTCATTTAATGATTTTAGTGCACCGGGAGTGGATGGGTGTGCTTGGGTACTCTACATCTAGACAGCCAAGGACTTAAGAATTACAGCCTTTGCATTAGTTGCGTTAAGTATACACTGACAGTTGAAGTCAGATGTTGGCTTTGTTTTTAATCTATGATCTGCTCTCACTGCTTCCCTCTTTCTTTAGTCTAGTCTAGGTTTTGTCTGTCTGTCTGTCTGTCTCTATCTCTGTCTAACTATCCATCTATTTATCTAAACTGTCCATGCCTCTGTGGCACTAAATCTGTAGAACAGTCAGAATTAGCCAGCAATAATGTAAACATATTCTCAAGCCAGGTTGAGATATGCTAGGACTTTAATACTGAACAAAGGACACTTTAATACTGTGTGCTTATAATGCTGAACACAGCAAGTTTCAAGATAAACATTATGTTTACTACAGGACTATCGCTTCAAAATAAAAGTTTTTTTTTATGGATTTCTTATACAAAAAGACATTAAAAGATTAAAACTTTTTATACCACCCTTAATATAATAGATTCCAGGATGGTGAAAAGTATGTCACAAAACATTAAAATACAAAATAAGGCCAAAACACTGATGATAAAATGAGACTGCAGCTAAAGGCATTTCTCAAACTAAAATGCCCGGGAAAATAAAGATGTCTTAGCTTGGCATCAAAAAGAATGTAATGTAGGTCCCTGTCGCATTTCTTTGGGGACAATATTCGAGACCCGGGGTGCCACCACCAAAAAAGCCATTTCCTTTGTTGTTGCACAGTGCTCTTCCAATAAGGAAGGCATAGTCCCTTTTCTCCCATAGTATAGAGATTTCACCCCCCTAGGTGTAGATATTCCTATTCATGTAGGACATGTTTCAGTATGTTCATGGTATAACATAGCTCTGAAGTCAAACATTAATTTACAAAGAGGAGGGTTATCTTGGTGTGGACAATCAGGTTGTGATCTGCAAAGGCACTCTCAGAAATGTACTTACACCTCTAAGAGAGCAATCCTATGGCCGCTAGACACTGTCTAGCAGGCTGTAGGATATGCTTTATTCTGGGGACCGACCTCGGAGCCCGCGCTCTGAGGTCGGTTCCCGGAAATCTGACTTTCCCTGTCGTCCATGCTACCTTCAAGGCAGTGCGGAGAAGCCCTGTCCTCCACGCTCGGAAGACAAGTGCGGAGCAACTGAAAAGGGACAGGGACGGGGAGCATTCTGGGGCAGGGAGAGTGGAGCTGCGTGTATGACACATCCTATGTGTTGTACAGCAGCTTCCTCTCCCGGCCAGCCAGCCCCCCCGCTGCTAGACAGCCAAAAACGGCTGTCTAGTGAAAAAGAGCAAGGCAGGAGAGGCGTGGAGGGAACGATCCTCCCATGCCTCTCCTGCCTTGCTTTGGATAGCCGGTCAGCTCTGAGGTCAGAGGTGGCCACCTATCTACTTAGGATTGCACCCTAAGTAGGTCACATGTTAGAAAACTGAGTGGAATATTTGACCGATGGCCTTAGAGCAGCCTTTCCCAACCTGGTTGCCCTCCAGTTGTTTTGGACTATAACTCCCAGCATTCCTAACCATTGGTCATACTGGCTGGAGCCTATGGGAGTTGAAGTCCAAAACATCTGGAAAGCACCACATTGGGAAAGACTGCCTTAGAGGAAAGAGCAGTGTTTTATTAGCAAGGGCCAAGATAGGCTTGAAGTTTAATATGTCTTTGAATTTAACATGCAGGGGTCTTAAAAATGTAAATATATCTCCCCGCCCCCCGCTGATGCTAATTATCCTGAACACAGGCAGGCAGCAGATGTGTGTGTGTGGGGGGGGAGTGTTAATCCTTTCCTCCCCTGTTGGGCTCCTGAGGAAAATCCCTACTCCAAAGGTGTTATTTGCATTGGAAGGAAATGCAAGTAGTAGCTTCAGAGCAGGGATTTTCCTCAGGACCACAGCAGGGGAGGAAAAGGTTAAATCTCCCCCCTCGCCTACCTGCCTGCTGTGCTTCCAATTAAGTATTGCTCCCCCCAGCTTATACTTTTGGCATAAACACCCCGACATGCACATAAACCACCCACACATTAAATACAAAGGTGCACAAAACTTTTAGGTTGGCCCATATTATCAGCTTTTTGGCTGATCCACACATTAAATACAAAGGTGCACAAAACTTTTAGGTTGGCCCTTATTATCAGCTTGTTGGCTGATTCACCGCAAGACGTCCCTTGCATTGAGCTTCTATACATACATAATCAATTACTTTTGTGTAGTGCTGTTCATGTTCTTGAACTGCTCCTCCTTGTGGCTGAAGATCACAAAGAATCCAGACGATGAGCTGACTGTTACTAATCTTCAGAGCTGTAAAATCAGTCTCAATTTCTCCTGTAGTGAAGGAACTTCTTGTCCTTGACTTAAGGGATGCCCATAGGAAACAAATGTAAGTAACTGGTCATCGGTTTCTCAAACTAATGTTAATTATTTAAATTTTGCAAATAACACTACACAATTAAAGTATCTGATCTTCATTTTGAGATTTTAGTTGAAGCAACATACAAATGCACTTTTCTGAAAGAACTGATTTCTTAACCAATGTCTTTTCTGCTTTGTGTGATTCATTTAAAATCAGTTTAGAAGAACAATTGTTAGGCAAATAAGATAAGTTTTCACAGTGTAGGGAAATGATTTGGTGTGTGGGGGTATTAAAAAACATGCATTCAATTTTTCAGTCTTACCTCTTTATATGTAAGACTCTTAAGTCAAATGTAATTTAAAAAGCATGGGAGTTTTTAACTATGGGATTTTTTTCTAATTAAACAAAATGAGTAAGTGATATACTGTCTATTTAGCATACTCTGTT
Organism: Heloderma suspectum; assembly: GCF_057233095.1. Classification (NCBI taxonomy): domain Eukaryota; kingdom Metazoa; phylum Chordata; class Lepidosauria; order Squamata; family Helodermatidae; genus Heloderma; species Heloderma suspectum. Next base: position 72,776,920 of record NC_139461.1, read on the forward strand.
TTAGGAACGTATGAATATAATTTATGTAGGAGAACCACTGATCTTAATGAGAAAAGCTCTGGTGTCCACTGAAACAACCAACATTTTGGTTTATTAATCCAGGTTAGATTGATTCATTCTTTTAGGCCTGTACTTTGTACTCTTATAATGAGCTTACTTCATTTTAGAAACTGCATTATCCTGAATATCAGCTGCAGTTATGAAATGAGATTAGTTGAAAAGATGGACCAGCAGCCCTTAATAATAAATCTTGCCTGCTGCTGTACTGCTAAAATGAAGCACTATAGTTGTGAGTGAGGTTGCGGACTAATAATAACAACTCTACTGAATTTTCATGAATAAAGATCTTGTTTCCTTGTGTCTTTTCTGTGTGGTGTTTTGGAACTTTGTTCTCGATAATACTTGGTCACAGGCATAATGAAACTGATGTCTTTATGCAAAATTCTGTTTGTAGCTTAATTGCTTGCAAAACAAGCCACCCTAACCTGACTTACACTCTTGTGTAGGAGATTCTCCCGCTGCTTTGCCAATAATTTGAAAGAGATGGACACTTGTCGTCTTGGACATGGACAAGATTGTTGGATCCACACTTGGTCATGTTTACAGCAGAGCCATTGAAATTGGTGGGACTAGTCTGTCATGACTAACTTAAATCCCACTGAATTCAATTGGTGTAGTCGAAGTATGAATATGTCTAGATCTTATCCACAGAAAGCTGCCTTAGATCAGGCTATTTGTCCATCTAGCCCAATATTGCCTACTCTGACTGGCAGTGGCTCTCTAGGATCTCAGGCAGAAGTTTCCCCCATCATGTGCCACCTGATTCTTCTAACTGGAGATGCCAAGGTTTGAACCTGGGACATACTGCATGCGACATGAGCTGTACCACTGAACTATTTGCCTGCCATAGGAACAAGCAGTATGAGGTATCTAGAGTTGGGAATATCCCCACTACCCCAGTAAAGTAATGTGTTTGAGGATATATATTCTTGCTGTTGGGTGCCTTTGCTGAAGGAGTTCAGCACTAAAGGGTTGCAGCTTTAGAGGGGCTGATGTTGTCTGTTTTGTGAAGCTCTATGAGCTGGGGCGGGATGCTTGTGGTGTTGCAGTTCAGTGTGTTTACTCTGGGTTGAGTCTGATTCATCTGTTCTGTACTATACTGTTGAAATATTGTGATTTCCTGGAATAATATCCTTTAGTTTGATTGAGCTTGCTGCTGGGGCATTGTAGTCCATCCATCTGTCCATCCATCCATCCGTCCCTGCCCCCCGCCCCCTGGTTTTTAAATCCATTGAATTTGTGGCTATGGGTTATACCTGGTGAGTTTCTGCCTTAAGACCTGTCTCTCCCATTCTCCAAGAATATATAGGTTTTGTGCAGTGGTCCTGATGCTGGTGCAATGCCACAATTCGTGGGACTGGACCTAGGGGCTTACCCCTGCCTTAGTGATTATGCTACAAGCTATCATCAGGATGAGGTCACAATACCCCCATTCACAGCATCTTATGTCCCTTTAGGGTCTATTGAAGCTGTAGATGATGACGCCACTTGTTTCAATCTCAGTTCTCAATATTTATTATAAGGGAAAGTTTCTCAGAGGGAGAAGAGCCAGATACCCTTAGTAGCTAAATTAAAGAATACAGAGTATTACTATGTCTTGTATTTCAATTTAGCGATGCTTATTAATGTTGCTTTATTTATAGAAAACAGGTGAAAACGTAGAAATTATACTACTGGGTAACAAGTGTGATAAGAAGACGGAACGTGTAATTTCAAAAAACAGAGGGGAAAAGGTAGGCATTGATTACATTGACTCACACCTCATAAGAATATTTGGGTATAAACTATGTAAGTAGGTACTGTAATATGATCATGAATTGCATTTTTAAAACGAATTGTTGCAGAAAAGTAGTATGTTTCGGTGTAGAAGTTGGGTCTAGCAAGTAATGAACCATTCCAGTTAAATCCCTACAATATTGCTTTTATGCTTGGTTAATTACAAAACAACCACCTCCTCCAACTTACAGAAGCTACTCTAAAACTTGATTTTTCTCAGTTATACTACTTTCAAAAATGTGACGTAAAATCTACAAAATGTATTATTCTGGAAATAGATATAGACAATAGTTAAAACATAATGTAACAATTCCTTTGGAACTGTGGGTCCCTCTTAAACTAGTAATTTTGCATAAGAACCAGAACGAATATATATTATCTTAAATTACATGCCATAAACTATTAGTTGGGGTAAATAATGGTTTAGCAATGAAGCCAATGCTGGAAACATGTGTGGAAGGGTATAACTTTTTTTTAATTTCCAGAATGAAAATTGTGTTTATATAATTCTTAGTCTGCATAAATGTTGGATTCTGCAAGTCCCATTTGTGCAATTTCCTGAAGAGAGGAAGTTTGCAAAATGTTTTGAAAGTGAAATTCGTGAAATAATTACGTTCTCACATTTTGACTTATTTAAATGCTGTCATAAAGTACTTTGCTCACAAAGCTTCTGCTGCCCAATAGTGTAACTAATTAACCGTGCAATCTTATACCGGCATACTTGGAAGTAAATCCAACTGAGTTCAGTGGGGCTCACTCCCAGGTAAGTGGGTGTTTGTGGATATATTATTAAGAAATAGTACTGTTCAGCAGTAATATTTGTCTTTGCTTAGGGGGCAGAGTGGGCCAGGAGATAGCAATAAGATCAATAAATAGCAAAGGCTTCAAATGGAGAACATTACATCAAAGTTTAGAGTCAAGTCAGTATTGACTGAGTCTGTGACCTATTTTCATATTCAGGAGACTATTCTTAATGGCTGTTGGCTTATTGAATGTTCTAACCTGTGAGTGAGGTTATAATGTAAACAAGTAAGGCAGGAGCCTGGCTTTACTATTGTGTATTGGGCATAAGACAGTTGTGGCTGCCTTACTTACAGTTGCTATGGAAGAGAAGCTTCAAGCTGACAATTTGAAAATAAGTCTTTGTACAAGGTGGATAGTAAAGTATATTTTCGATTGGTTAAAGGGTCAACAAATTTGATTTGTAGTTAGAGGGCCCATAAAGAGCATGATTCTGCCCAGGAGGTTTTTCTTTAAAGGGACGCTTAGAGACAGTCTGTGGTCAGTTGGAAGGGCAGAGCTCAGAGCTGAGAAAGGACCAAGATTTTCAGTCTGCTGGGAGAAGACATGAAGGCTGGAGCTTGTGACTGAGTAGAGCAGGAAGACATGCTGTGAGATTGTGGTGAAGTTTCAAGCAGACACCAGAGGGCTTCAAGCAGAGGTCTGACCAGTGGGAACTTCAGCAAGTAGTCCTCGAAATATCTGAATCATATCAGAAGCTACAGGAAAAGCTTGAGGCAGAGGAAGAGTGCTGTGCAGCATCCGTTCCTGGTTGTGAGGGATTGGTTGGGGTGAAGGTTAGGGAAATCTGGTCTAAGGGAAAAGCTAATTTAGCTGGGGAAGATTCTCTTACATATTAGGAACCATAACTATACATAGTTTACTAAAGGACTTACAGTTAAGCAATCTCATCCTACTGTTTGAAAAGCAACTCTGTATTCCCGTATCTAAACAATTTCTTTAATAAACAGCTTAATTTTGTTCATTTTATAAGTTTATCTCTAGTGATGGTGTCAGTCCCATGCCTGTGCCACAGAAAGCAAGCTGAATTTTGATAAGGTACAGAGGCTTTGTTTTAGGGTTGCAGCAGTTAAAGATTTTATAGTTAACGTAGCATTCCCTAATTGTGCGGTCTATCTGAGAACATTATTAAATGCTGTGGCAGGGCGTTCCATTGACCAAGCCTCCACGTTTTAAAAAAGGGAACGTAAGTGGGATAGCCACATCATTTTATTGCAACTCAGATACAAAGGTGTTGTGTCAGTTGCTGATTTTCAGCAGTTCCCCCTTTCCTGCTGCAGCCCCCTGCTCTGTTTTGCTGCAGAAGAGTGGAGGGGGGGCTGCAGAGGGACGGCGAAGGGGAAAGCACTGTCCTGGGAGCTCCCCTCCATTCATGGAACAGATGTTGGGATCTGCCTTGTACTGACCTTGAGAAGAGGCCCACAGCAGCCTCATGGAAAGCTCCAAGTGAGCAGCTTGCTAAACAAAGTATAGGACTATGCCTCAAGGCCCAGATCACCCCTCCCAGGCTCTGCCCTTCAGGAGTAGAAGGCCTTAAAGCAGGGGTGTTGAACATCATTCAGCCCAAGGACCAAATTCTATTTTGGAGAAGCTCTTGGGGCCACATTCCAGTGGTGGGTGGGGCTGAAGGCAAAAGGGGCAGGGCCAAAGACCAAAAATACCAATATATTTTAGCTTAAAGCTCTTACTGCCAGTAACAAGAGGCATTTCAACCTTTTAGAATGGAGAAATAATTGCTCAAAAGCCAGGAAGCCACCGAATTATTGGTGGTTGGGAGAAAGGGGAGGGGCCAGGGGAAAGGGGCATGGCCAGAGCCCAAGAGGGCTGGTTTTGGTTCCTGGACGTGAGGTTCTGCACCCTTGCCTTAAGGCTTGGAGCCTAGCACCCCTCCTCCTCTGACAGTTTCCTCCAGGGTCACTGCATGTGCAGGCTCTGACTATAAGGACTCCCTGCCTCAAGGGTTCCCAGTCCGACAGGCTCAGGCCTGGTCATGATGCTGGGGTCTGAGTCAGTTTCCAGCACTTCTGCCTCCAGTGCCACTGGACTGATGGATCTGGCTGGCCCCTCCTTGTCCAAGTCAGAGTGCAGGCAGCTGCTCAGGTTTGGCATGCTGATAGGATCCAAGCCATGGACTGTTTTCATAACTGGTTAAATAATCTGGATACACTAAAGGATGTTGATGAATTCATCTTTGTACTATGTGGAATAAACTATGGAACCCCTTTTAAAAGAATGCAGAAAATTCCTCTTACCCACTATAATCAGGGAACTGTAGTCCCTCGGATAGGAGAAGCCGTCTATTTTCTCTCCCCCCGTCCCCCCAGTAACCCACTCCTAAGGTTTATATACTAGCTGGGATAATGCAGCAGTGCCAGAAGTGGATGTGGGCGGGGGGGGGGGAGGCAGGAAAGGGAGGAGGGGGAGAGGTTTTGGACTTTGTGACTGGACATATGGACTAGTGTATTGTGAACAAGTGCCATTCCCACAATATGTCAATGCTTGTGAGTGAGTCCTTACTATACAGCGCAGACTGAATGTGGCAGGCTGGGCACCTTACCTTGATCTTGCCAGTGGTATCTTAATGAAAGTTCTGTTTCTAAGAAGAATGATTGTCTGCATACCTGTTTGCATATAATTCCTTATACATTTGGAATATATGAAAATTAGAGTTTTGCTTGATCTATGGAAGTACATATAGGCTCCCTACAGAAGATGGGAAAACTCTGGGATTACTTTTCTTGAACATAAATGTGTGATAGACAACTAAAAGCTATCATGATGAATATTCACAAGGGGGCAGTGTTGGGGTATCCCACTGCCAGCTTCTGAATATTCCAGTTCATTTTTTCAGTTGTATGGTTAACAGAATCACTTTTTTGTTAATGGAACAAATCCATTTCCTCCCATTGATCAGCCTCCTGACTAGATTTACTTTGTGTTCTGAATTGCCCTTCCATTCCTTTCTGGTTTCTGCCTATTGGTAAGAGTATCCTAGCAAGCAAAATATTCTAAGATTACACACCTATTCCAGTTTTCCCAAGAATCAAGTCAGAATCCTGCTGTATTAGTTCTTCTAATTAATGAGTAAAATGTCTTTTCTTTTGTTATGCTACATCAGTAAGTGCAAGCAGTAAGTGAAATCACTGTATCCTTACAGGAACCTGAAGAGAGAATTTGAGTTCTGAAAAATCCTCATTCCTTCACTAAGCTGTTGTAGGCAAACCTAAACTTTAGTCCTATCCAAAGTAGTGATATCAATCAGCACTTTTGAAACATGAGTGAGATCACTAAGAGACCAATTTTTCAATCATTGATTTAAATCATTGATTTTTAAAAAACATAATTGAATTAGGTTTCCCACTGATACTTCATATATTTCCTAAAAATCATGTATACTAATTGATTCAGCTAAGCATGAAAACATATTAGTTTGGACTCTAAGAAAAGTAAACTTAAGGAAGTTCATGGAACAAACGTTTGTTGTCCCCTCCTCCCTGCTGCTGCCTGTATCCCCACCCCAAATCCTCCCTGGCTCTTTTTCTGTTTCTATTTCTGTCACATTCCCTTAATTACAAATATTAAATGTTCTGACACATGATGTGTGGGTGTTCAAAATATAAATGGCTAGACAAATATGTTACTTTTAAGCCTGGAACACCCAGGCAACATTTTCAAGTTTTAAAAATATTTTCAGTTACTCATTCCTTTCCTAATGTATCCATCTATTTCAGCATATACATCTGTGTTCTGTTTGTAGTATTTTTGTTTTTAATAATATTAATTATATATCATGATTTTTAATATGTTATTATGGATCTTATGTTTTTAAATACGTTGTGAACCGCTTTGGGAAGCTTATAAATACCACAATGAACGAACCAATAAATGTTAAAGAATGTTGCCAGATACAAAGTACCACATAAAATTAATAATGTGGCACTTTATATTTGGCAATTTACACATGAACAGAAGAAGGGAGCAAGAACCCATACAAAGCATCCTGGTGATTCTTAACCTAAAATGACTATGGCTAGATTGAAAGGTGATGTTGCACGAGCAGAAGACACATTTGCTCATGCAAGGTAATGGTTGTTTTCATGAGTATGTGTGATTTCCCCTTCCTGCTGCAGCCCCGCTCCTATGTGTCACGTATGAGAGGGTCCCTTTGGGGGGCTACCGAAGAGCCTTGTGAGTAGGCTGGAAAGTTCACAGAACAGAAGTTAGAATCCAAGCTTTTGTTTGGATGGGATTCTAGACATCTTCCTAAAGGAATTCATTAAAAGATTTCTTTCCCCTTGGCTTACTCCTGTAGACACAAATAATCCACTTCTTTTCATTTCTTCCATTTAATCAACTGTAGAAAAGTCAGGTTGCTTACTTGTAACTGTAGTTCTTCGAGTGGTCATCTGTGCATTCACATATATGGGCTCTGCGCCTGTGCGGAGACTCATTCAGGAAACTTCCAAGCTGAACAAGTTTTTGGCGGGAGCCCGTCCCCCAACATCCCTGGTATATATAGCGTGGGTTCCTGCCTTCCCCTCAGTTCCTTAAGACCGCAAAGCAGTCCGGGGCCAAGGAGAAAAAACACCTCGGTACTAACAATCATATTGACACTGAGGTGGGGATGGTGGGAGGGTTGTATGAATGCACAGTTGACCACTTGAAAAACTTCAGTTACAGGTAAGCAACCTGACTTTCTTCTTCATGGTCTCTGCGCATCACACATATGGGCGAATAACAAGCTGACTTACCGGAGGTAGGTCAGTGTCTCGCTGTAGTACCGATGAGAGCACAGCCTTGCCAAAGGCACAGTCTGCCCGGGCTTGAACATCTAGTCTATAGTGCCTTATGAAAGTAGAAGGCTTAGACCAAGTTGCCGCTTTACACAAGTCCACCAGAGGCACACCTCTTGTAAAGGCTGTGGAAGTCGACACTCCCCTTGTCAAATGTGCTCAGATTCAAGGCGGTAACTCTTTCCCCAAGAGGTGGTACACCAAGCTAATAGTCTGTACTATCCAGGAGGCTAGCCTCTAAGAAAGGAAACTGGTGAGCCTTTATTATGTCCTCCATAGCACAGGAACAATCGTTGCGACTTACAGAATTAAGTCTTCTTACTGTGATTTATAAAAGGACAGGGCTCTCCAGACATCTAAAGTGTGCAGTCTCTTCTCCAAATCGGAAGTCGGAGAGGGAAAGAAAGTAGGGAGGACAACTGTCTGATTCACATGGAAGTCCATAACCACTTTAGGGAGGAAAGCTAGGTCCGGCCTGAGTACGACCTTTTCCTTGTGAAAAATGGTGTAAGGCAAATCTATTCATAAAGCAGAGAGCTCGCTCGCCCTTCTCGAGGTTGTAATCGCTACCAAGAAGGTGACCTTCCAAGAAAGCAGCCTCAAGTCCACGGTAGCAAGAAGTTCAAAGGGAGCGGATGTCAGGCTGTTGTGCGCTAGCAACAAGTCCCATTGAGGGATGAGGTCTCTCATGGGGGGAGCCAAATTTCTAAGTTCCCATAAGAATTGTTTGCATAAGGGGTGGCTGAAGATGGAACTCCCTTTTACATTGCCCCTCATCGCAGATATCGCTGAGGCATATACTCTGATGGAGGAATATTTTAGTCCTCTACTGTATAAATGTTGGAGAAAACATAAAACATCCATAAGGGAATAGTCATTAGGGTTACAATTACTGTCAGACGGAAACTTCACAAATGAACCCTATTTAGCTGGGTACGAGCAGTGCATCAATGGCTTTCTTGCTGCATCGAGTATAGCCTGTACTGTTGCCGGGAGCAGTGCCCAGGCACTGGATCCTCCATGCCGGGAGCTTCAGGGTATGGAGATTGGGTTGGAGAATTCGACCTTGGTCTCAAGAAATTAAGTTGTCTATTCGCGGGAGTGGTAGACAATGTCCCCGTGACAGGTCCCTCAGTGTTTTGAACCAAGGTGGTCTGGGCCACCATAGGGCAATTAGGATGCAGTTCATGGATTCCTGTCTGATTTTTGAGATCACCCTCCTGAGGAGCGGAAACGGAGGAAAGAGGTAGAATAGGTGATCCTTCCATTCCAGGAAAAAGGCATCGCCTAGCGATCATCGACCGACTCCTGCCCTGGAGCAAAACTGTCTTCAGGCTGTGATTGCTGGAGTTACGAAGAGATTGATCTCAGGTTGACCCCATTGTCTGAAAATCAGCTGTAGAGTTGGCTTGGCCAGCTGTCATTCGTAGGAGCACCAGAGGAGGCGACTGAGAGAGTCCGCCAAGAGATTGTCTTCTCCCGCGATATGGAGGGCAGTGAGACGAATGCCCCTTGTAACTACCCAGTTGTAAATGTCCAGAGTGAGAGAAAGGAGACGGGAGGAGTTTGTTCCCCCTTGTTTGTTTAGGTACCATAGAACTGTAGTGTTGTCCGTGAGGATCTGGATGTCTCAGTGCTGAAGGTATGGTTCAAAGGCGTGGAGGGCTTTCCAGACTGCCATTAACTCCAGAAAATTTATGTGGTAGATTGTGTCTGTGGAAGACCAAAGACCCTCTGTGCGTAGAGGTCCACAATATGCTCCCCAAGCCAGTAAGGAAGCGTCTTTGGTCAGGACCCTGGATGGGGGAGTGGGGAGAAATGGCATCCCTTGGGTCAGATATTTGGGATTCATCCACCACTTCAGACTGAAAGCGACCTCCTCCGGTACCATGTGACAAGGAGGGGGGTTACGGTCAAGTCGAAGGTTCAGATGAACCAGTTTTGCAGGGGCCTCATCCGCTGCCAGGCCCATTCCACAACTGATACTGTTGCTGCCATATGACCAAGTAGGCATTGAATGTCGTGTGCTTTGGCACGGCGATCAAGGAATATTGAAGTGGCATGTTCGACCAGGGTTTTGACACGAGTTGCAGGAAGGTACGCCTGGCCAGTTCTGGAATTGAGGATGGCCCCTATGAATTGAACTATTTGTGTGGGGGTCAGACAGGATTTCTCCCTGTTGATCCTGAGTCCCAGTGCCCAAAGGAGATTCAGAACAACTGTAATAGCATGGGATAGGGCTTCCCAAGAGGAGTCCACTAACAGCCAATCATTGAGATAGGGATAGATCTTTACACCCTTGAGGCGGAGGTAAGTGCAAACCACAGCCATACACTTGTGAATATGCATGGGGCTGTTAAGAGACCGAATGGCAGAACGTTGAACTGGAAGAGTTCCGTACCAATCACGAAGTGGAGACATGTTCTATCGCTATGTGGAAATATGCATCCTTGAGATCGACTGTGGCGAACCGTGAGTCCTGTTGGAGGAGTGGGAGAAGCCACGATTCAATATGCAGCCTTGTCGTACTCCTTTCCCAATTTTGAACCAATCGGTTGTTCCATGTCTGGTTCTTACTCTTGCTTCTTGACCCTCGTACAGGTTCCTCAGGAGACAGCTAAGGTGGTCTGGTACTCCCATCTCTTTCAGAATTTGCCACAGTTTGTTGTGATCCACACAATCAAAGGCTTTAGCATAGTCAATGAAGCAGAAATAGACGTTTTTCTGGAATTCTCTTGCTTTCTCCATGATCCAGCGAATGTTGGCAATTTGATCTCTAGTTCCTCTGCCTCTTCTAAACCCAGCTTGTACTTCCGGTAGTTCTCAGTTCACATACTGCTGAAGCCTAGCTTGTAGGATTTTGAGCATCACCTTGCTGGCATGTGAAATGAGCGCAATTGTGCGGTAGTGTGAACACTCTCTGGCATTGCCCTTCTTTGGAATTGGAATGTAAACTGACCTTTTCCAGTCTTGTGGCCACTGTTGAGTGTTCCAAATTTGGAATCTGTTCAAGTCCCGAAGGTCTAGAATGGGTCAGAGGCCTCCATCCCATTTTGGTATGGTGAAGTACCTGGAGAAAAATCCCTCCATACTGAGGTTTGGATGAATGCGCTAGATAACACCCTTCCTTAGGAGAGATTGTGTTTCCTCCTGAAGGACCTTCGAGAGTGGGGTGGTCTGCACTGAACCCTGCAGTGGAAGTGTGCTGAATTCTATTTTGTATCCTCGACGGACAATAGTTAGCACCCAGTTGCCTGACGTCACTCTCATCTGGGTTGAGTAAAATTTGCTCACGTGGTCTCCAAAGAGTGGTTTGTAATGGTTGGTATGGAGGGGAGAAAGACTGGAGTCAATGACGACACTTAGAAAATCCATCACCCTTTGCCTTTTGCTGAAACTTGGAGAAGGGGTAACTTTTCCTTTGTTGCTGTGGGTATCTGGGTGCTCGATCCCCAGGTTGCTGAGGGGCATAGGTCTGTTGTTGTCAGTACCAGCAACGTTGATGATAAGGGGCGTGGTGCTGTTGTTGCTGGACTTGGCTGATGCCCATCTTATGAGTGGTTGTTCTGGCCTTTTGCACAGAGTCCATTTGCTCATCTGTTTTCACAATGAATAAACTCTTGCAGTCGAAGGGTAGATCCTCTATTCTAGAGTGAGCTTCAGGGGTTAGTCCCAAAGAACGGAGCCAATCATGTCTCCTTAGGGCGACGGAGCCCATCATCCCTTTGGCATTTTAGTCCGCTTGATGATGATCAGTATTGATCTGCTGACGGGATAGTTTGGATGCTTCCGCATGGAACATTCTTGCTAACTCGTGTTGATCCTCAGGAAGGTACGCAATAAGGGAATCCATTTTTTCTGAAAGGAACAACTGCTACCTGGCCATCATTGCCTGGTAGTTTGAAATCCTTACTCCCAATGCTGCTGAAGAGTAGAGGCGGCATCCGACGAGATTGAGTTTACGGCCCTCCTTATCCACGGGTGAGGCATGTGTTTTTTGAGAGCGGCCTTGAGCAGACTCTTGAGTTTGGTTTTGGATGTGCCAAGAGGAAAGAAGTGTCCATCTCTTGAACCCTGCACATTGATTCTAGCCTCTTAGACGTCAGGGTCAAGGATGAAAGTGTTTTCCATGTCTGTTGCACTGTACTTAGCAGAGCTGGGAGAAAGGGAATGGCCACTGGGGTGGACATGTCTGCCGTGACGGCATTGAACACCAGATCATGGAGTTGTTGTGGAGGTTGTTGCACCTCAGTGCCCAACGATTGTGCCATTCTGAGCACTTGCTCAGAAAAGTGTTCCATATCCTCAGAAGGCGAGGCTCTATCTTGTGTCCCAATGACATCATCTGGGGATGAGATCGATGGGGGACCAAGGAATAGGAGGAAGAGTTGGATTTTTAGTCCTCACCGGATTCAGGGTAGGGGGCAGGTTGCTGTGCCACATGAGTCGCACCGTGAGGTGGAATTGGAGGCAGTGGTGCTTGATGGTCCCAGCAGCATTGGTGTAGCATTAGAGACGTAGAACGTCTCGGTACTGGAGGAGGGGGACAGAAAGTCTCATGCATTTCGAACCGTGGTCGTTGTTTGGGTTGAAATGGAGCATATGAAGGAGAAGTAGCTCCCAAGTAATGAGAGCCATCCAGGAAAAGGTCGCAATCCCTCCTAAGTCTCCAGTCTGCATCATGTTCCAGTCCATGCGGAGGAGACGACAAAACAGAAAAACGATCCCAATCACGGGATGGAGAGCGGGAGCGATCATGATCGTATTGTCCGTGCCGATGATCCATATGGTATCAATCCGGAGATCGGTATTGAGGAAGCTGCCAAGGAGAGAGTGTCAGCCGATACCAAGGTGATTGTGTATCATAATGGCGTGGTGTTGGAGACCTGGATCTCTGTTCAGGAGCTGTCTGAGCTGGGTGGGGTCGTGGGGTTGCCGTGTCCTGCAACTCACCCTCCGAGACCATGGAGGCTGGATCCAAAGTCACAACCTGTGTGGAAGGGGCCACAACATGGATGAGAGAATCAAGTAGAGGGTGGAGGGATGTCCCACTATTTCTCCTGCTGTTTAGAGATTTTCTTTCTCCCCTTTTCCCCCCGGTGCATTCACCACCAATTTAGGGCATTTTGCCTTTTTGAAAGTTTTTTAGCCACCGAAATAGTTACGTTCCTTCCCAGTGAACCTAACTATTTCCCGGAGGAAAGCTAGCTACTAGGGAGCACTGCTGAATTCAAGGGAAATGATGAAACATGCTACTCAAAAAGGCATGCAGGTTCTTTTCTTTCTCAGTCTATTTGACCTTTCTTTCCTCCTTTCCCAAGATCTCTCCATGGGGAGCTTGCCAGACATGTTTGAAATGCATACCTGATAAATGTCACTGCAAACTCACAAAAACCCAGTTTTTAAAGACTTGTATAATTTGTATACAAATATACTGGAGAAGGAAATGGCAACCCACTCCAGTTTTCTTGCCAAGAAAACCCCATGGAACATATCACAAGGCTAAAAGATATGACGCCGGAAGATGAGCCCCCCAGGTCGGAAGGTGTCCATTATACTACTGGGGAAGAGCAGAGGGTACTTCCAAGTAGCGCCAGAAAGAGTGAAGCGGCTGGGCCAAAGCCGAAAGGACACTCAGCTGTGGATGTGTCTGGTGGTGAAAAGGAAGTTTGATGCTGTAAAGAACAATATTGTTTAGGAACCTGGAATGTAAGGTCAATGAATCAAGGTAAGCTGGAGGTGGTCAAACATGAGATGGCAAGATTGAACATCGACATCTTGGGAATCAGAGAACTAAAATGGACAAGCATGGGCGAATTTAATTCAGTTGACCATTATATCTTCTACTGTGGGCAAGACTCCCTTAGAAGAAATGGAGTAGCACTCACAGTCAATAAAAGGGTGGGAAAAGCAGTACTGGGGTACAATCTCAAAAACGATAGAATGATCTCAGTACGAATCCAAGGCAAACCATTCAACATCACAGTAATTCAAGTCTATGCCCCAACCACTGAGGCCGAAGAAGCTGAGGTTGATCAGTTCTATGAAGACCTACAACACCTTCTAGATCTAACACCAAAAAAGATGTCCTCTTCATCATAGGGGATTGGAATACTAAAGTAGGAAGTCAAGAAATCACCGGGATAACAGGCAAGCATGGCCTTGGTATACAAAATGAAGCAGGACAAAGGCTAATAGAGTTTTGCCAAGAGAACACACTGATCATAGCAAACACTCTTTTCCAACAGCACAAGAGGCGACTCTACACATGGACGTCACCAGATGGTCAATATCGAAATCAGATTGATTATGTCCTTTGCAGCCAAAGATGGAGAAGCTCTATACAGTCAGTAAAAACAAGACCTGGAGCTGACTGTGGCTCAAATCATGAACTTGTTGTTGCAAAATTTCGGCTGAAATTGAAGAATGTAGGGAAAACCACTAAGCCATTCAGGTATGACCTCAATCATATCCCTGATGAATATACAGTGGAGGTGAGGAATAGATTTCAGGGATTAGATCTGATAGACAGAGTGCCTGAGGAACTATGGATGGAGGTGCATAACATTGTTCAGGAGGCAGCAACTCAATCCCTCCCAAAGAAAAAGAAATGCAAGAAAGCCAAGTGGCTGTCTGATGAGGCTTTACAAGTAGCTGAGGAAAGAAGGGAAGCGAAAAGCAAGGGAGAAAGGGGAAGATATATCCAACTGAATGCAGAGTTCCAGAGAACAGCAAGGAGAGACAAGAAGGCCTTCTTAAATGAACAATGCAAAGAAATCGAGGAAAATAACAGAATGGGAAAGACTAGAGATCAACGTTTTGTGCAAAGACGGGCATAATAAAGGACAAAGAAGGCAGGGACCTAACAGAAGCAGATGAGATTAAGAAGAGGTGGAAAGAATACACAGAAGAACTATATAGGGAAGATCTTAATGTCCCTGATAGCCATGATAATGCGGTCACTGAATTTGAGCCGAACATCCTAGAGAATGAAGTCAAGTGGGCCTTAGGAAGCATTACTAACAACACAGGTAGCGGAGATGACAGTATTCCAGCTGAGCTATTTAAAATCCTAAAAGATGCTGCTGTTAAAGTGCTGCATTCAATATGCTAACAAATTTGGAACACTCAACAGTGGCCACAAGTCTGGAAAAGGTCAGTTTACATTCCAATTCCAAAGAAGGGCAATGCCAGAGAGTGTTCAAACTACCGTACAGTTGCGCTCATTTCACATGCCAGCAAGGTTATGCTCAAAATCCTACAAGCTAGGCTTCAGCAGTATGTGAACCGAGAACTACCGAAAGTACAAGCTGGGTTTCGAAGAGGCAGAGGAACTAGAGATCAAATCGCCAACATTCGCTGGATCATGGAGAAAGCAAGAGAATTCCAGAAAAACGTCTATTTCTGCTTCATTGACTATGCTAAAGCCTTTGTGTGGATCACAACAAACTGTGGCAAATTCTTAAAGAGATGGGAGAACCAGACCACTTTAGCTGTCTCCTGAGAAACCTGTACGAGGGTCAAGAAGCAAGAGTAAGAACCAGACATGGAACAACCGATTGGTTCAAAATTGGAAAAGGAGTACAACAAGGCTGCATATTGTCACCCTGCTTATTTAACTTATATGCAGAGTACATCATGAGAAACACCGGGTTGGATGAATCACAGGTCGGAATTAAGATTGCCGGGAGAATTATCAACAACGTCAGATACGCAGACGATACCACCCTAATGGCAGAAAGCGAAGAGGATCTAAAGAGCCGCTTGTTGAGGGTGAAAGTGGAGAGTGCAAAAGCTGGTTTGAAACTCAACATTAAAAAAACGAAGATCATGGCATCTGGCCCCATCACTTCCTGGCATATAGAAGGGGAAGAAATGGAAGCAGTGACAGATTTTATTTTCTTGGGCTCCAAGATCACCGCAGACGGTGACTGTAGCCATGAAATTAAAAGACGCTTGCTCCTTGGGAGGAAAGCTATGGCAACCCTAGACAGCATAGTAAGAAGCAGAGACATCACCTTGCCCACAAAGGTTCGTATAATCAAAGCTATGGTTTTCCCAGTAGCAACGTATGGCTGTGAGAGCTGGACTATAAGGAAGGCTGAGTGCCGAAGAATTGATGCTTTCGAACTGTGGTGCTGGAGAAGACTCTTACGAGTCCCCTGGACTGCAAGGAGGTCAGATCAGTCAATCCTAAAGGAAATCAACCCTGACTGCTCATTGGAAGGACAGATACTGAAGCTGAAGCTCCAATATTTTGGCCACCTAATGCGAAGGGAAAACTCCCTGGAAAAGACCCTGATGCTGGGAAAGATTGAAGGCAAAAGGAGAAGGGGACGGCAGAGGATGAGATGGCTAGATAACATCACCGATGCGATGAATATGGACTTGAGCACGCTCCGGGAGATAGCGCAGGACAGGAAGGCCTGGCGTGCTATGGTCCATGGGGTCACGAAGAGTCGGACACGCCTTAATGACTGAACAACATAATTTGTATGCTAGTGAGATTTTACCCATTAAATAAATATCCACTAAGTTTATTGCACACTAACGGAAACCACTGTGGGTAAAGACTTAATCTTGTAAAAGTGAAGCAACAAGTCATTTTTCATGGAAGTATTTCACTGTAGAATTCAGAATGAATGTGTAAAGTAGAGCATGCTTTGATTTTGTCATGCTTTCAGCTGCCTTGTGCTAATGCTTTGTTGTGTGGAGCAAAGGCGAAGTGCAGGGTGTGTGTGTGTGTGTGTGAGAGAGGGGGGGTGAGGAGGAGAGAGCTTTTGAGCTTTTGTGTGAGCTCTTGCACAACTCCCATTCACTTCAGTTGGGCTTGCACAGAGAACTTCCAATAAAAGTCAAGCAAAAGGTACCGGAAAGTATGATCAAATCAAAGCGTGTCCCATTTCACAACTAAGTTGTTCCATCACCACCAGGTAAGCTTGTGAGGAGGTGGGACAGCTCATGAGTGAGCACAAGACAGGTGCCTGTAGCAGTATCCCATGGGGCCCACGTGGCAATGGATGCTAGGGGTGTGGCAGGGAAGTCATCAGCCCCAGAAGACTTTGCTTGGGAATGTGGACCTCAGCAAGTGCTCCAGTGTGCCAAGTGCTGACACCAGGCCTATATATGGGATGGTAATCCATGCTGGAGACTCTCTGCTGGAATACCATTTTATTTTATCTTGGAATATAAAACCAGGTGCAAATGTTGAAAAAGTACTATTTATGGTTTTAAAATTCTTCTGTGCAAATAAAAACAGATTCTGATTTTTAAAAAAACATTTAATATATTACAGAGGAATATAGGAAGCTGCCTTATTCCAGGTCAGACTACTTGTCTACCTAGCCCCATATTGTCTATATTGACTGGCAGTGGCTCTTTAGGGTGTCTGGCAGAGGTCCTTCACATCACCTAATACCCAACCTGACCCTTTTGACTAGAGATGCCTGGGATTGAACCTGTATCCTTCTACATGCAAAGCAGGTGCTCTGCCACTGAGCTATGGGACCTCCTGAAATATATTGCTGTTTTATGCATTTAAGGTAGAAAATCTGCTAGCTCAGCCTTCTCCAACCTGTTGCCCTCTGGATGTGTGAGCCAACAACTTCCAGGATCCCCCAGCCAGCATTGCTGGGGGATGCTGGGACTTGTAGGCCCATACATCCAGAGGGCACCAGGCTGGGGAAGGCTGTGCTAGCTGTATCTGATAAATATGTCATCTTTGAGAGGGAAAACCTGTGTGTAGTATTGGTTTGAGCCTGGCTAATGAGGGACACTTTTGCTGTAGGTTAAAGAAATTAACCCAAATTCCCTGTAAATTATAAATGAAGGTGAAAAACAATCTCATCAATTACCATCTACATAGCTCACTTTAAATGTTGATTAGGAGTTATTATCCCAGAATGTGTGTGTGTGTGTGTGTTGGGTGGGTGGGGGGATAGCTATTTATGGTCCAGAAATATCTCAGAACAGAGTTTCATCCCAATCCTAAACAGTTTACTTTGAAATAAGATATGTTGGTTTCACTGTGTGAATGAATTTATAATCAAGATTGTGCGAGCCTCCTTTTCATTAGATTTTTATTTGAATTGCATTTTATTTGAAATATGTGCCACAATACAATACATCGTCTCACATTCCCTTTTTTTTTGTTTTCCAGCTTGCTTGGGAATATGGAATACCCTTTTTTGAGACCAGTGCTAAGGACAATATAAACATTGAAGATGCATTTTCAGTGCTAGCCAAAGAAATATTGAACAAGGTATGCTTTCTGGAAAAAAAAAAATTTCTTAATCCAAATCCTGTGATTTGAGAAAGATGGTCCGGAAGTACAATGTGAGAAACTCTATGGGTATATGTAGCTTGTGTGCACTGTAGTCTTTACCTGGACAACCAAGGATGTTTTGAAGTCGGAAAATGTATGTGCCAGAAAGGGGACTTGTTATACTTGTGGATCTACTCCATTCACCTACAAACTTATATGCAAAAGTGCAAGGAATGCTGTTGGCCAACGTATCATCAACTATCATTGCATTGCCTTGGAGAGTAAATTAGTTCCTTCCATATCCTGTAGGTTTCTCCAGTAAGCACCCAAAATTGCTGGCTGTCGGTATAAATTGGCCCTTTACATTCAGTGTCCAGACTGAAGTCATGCATAGAGCAGACCTGTTGATATCAGTGGGGCTTAAGTTAGTCATCACCAGCTTAAGTCCCATTGATTTCGGTGGGTCTATTTTAAACATCACTAAGGGTGCAATCCTGTGCATGTGTAGACAGAAAAAGGGTGTATAACTCCCAGCATTCCCCAGCCAGCACTGCTGGCTGGGGAATGCTGGGAATTGTAGGCCCTATTCTGTCAAAACATGCATAGGATTGTGCCTTAAGGGTGCAATCCTATGCATGTTTAGACAGAAGAATGTCTTAGAACTCCCAGCCTGCCCCAGCCAGACATACTGGCTGGGGCATGGTGGGAGTTGTAGGACTCTTTTCTGTCTAAACATGCATAGGATTGCACCCTAAGTCTGGACCCAACCTATAGAATGTGGAGGTTTGATCTAAAATTCAGATCGTAATCTGGAGTAAATAATGTACACTAGTGGTTATACACACAGACACACTTGCACCACTGTTATATTCAATTATATTAATTAAATTATATTAACTTCTCAGGGCAAACCAGCCAGCTGCAGTTTCTCCATCTTGTCTGGAGTTCTGATTTCTAAACTGCAAGGACATAAATATTCCTGAATTAATTACTGTCAGAACTGGCAACATCACTACTTACTTTAAAAGGCAGACTACATGAGGGAGTTATACATACTTAGATAGAAAATACTTTATCAAAGCACTTGGGTTTCATAGCAATTTTTTTAAAATAAATGAATGTCTTTCTTGCATGTATTATCACTGTTAACCAGCCATATTTATTTAGAATATTTATATACTGCTTTTCAACAAAATGATATCATACAGTGTGGCTTTCAAACATGTTTGAATTAAGTCATTTACATTCTCAGCAGGGGCAGGTTTTCTCTCTCTCTCTCTCTCTCTCTGTTTAACCTGCTGCTGTTTTATTACCTATGGTGGTGGCTGCAGCTAAGTTTTTTGATAATGTTAATGTTAATTCAGTCCTCAATTTCATCCAGTTCCAAAAGAAATGCTGACATTATGAGAGCAAGCAGCTATTGTGGTAGGAATATGGAGGAGATCTTGCAGAGCTGTTAGAAGAATAGTGTGTATGTTCTGTTGAGTGCTTCCTAGTTCTCATGCACTGCATAACAACTCGGTTCTCCTCTATCTGAAGAATTAAGCAGTTTCCAAGTCTAAAGCCAGATTATCTGAGATTGGTTTCAAATAGAAATTTAGTCTTCAATGAAAGAGACACATATACAATAATTTATATTATACATTGTGTCTATTTAGCATGGGAGATTCAATGCAAAAATCACAAAGTGCAGTAAGTTCAGTAACAGAGCTGTTATTTATCCAAGTATACATGCTTGGGAAGAGCCTCTCTTAAGGTCCAAGAATTTAATGTGCATTTATTTTCAAGAAGCACATTTCCAAAGACAGCAGAGTAAAGTCTTCCCACCCCACCCCCACACAACTGAAAGATCATAAAATGGAGCTTACAGTAAAAACACTGGGACCAACAGAACTCTACAGGAACAAGAGAGGCAATATAGTAAGTGAGCAAATTCCTTTCTTCCTGGGTCCCAAATAAAGATCCATCAGCTACTTATCTCCATTTTGGATATTCTAGGCATAATCTGAGAACAGTCCCTCTAAAATGACTGCCCACATGGACATAAGCAGTTGACTAGTATTGGGTTTCCCAAACTATGGTCTATGGATCCTCTATACTTTAATATAGAATCTTGTCTTCCATTTGTAATACTGATTCTTTGAGAGTTAATAGTTTTCCACATATGTTTAGATTCAGTGAGATCTAAAAAGCTCTGGGTTGGATTCTGCTCACATGACAGAACTTCCCAGACCTCTCCTCTACTGCTGCAGCCCCTCGCACATGCCCCAGATCTGCTCCAGAGGCTCCCACATGCAGGGGGCTGCAGAGGGGAGAGGGAAATCCATGTTGCTAGCAGTTTCCTCCTGCTGATTGAACAATACAATTGGATTACAACCCTTATATTTGACATCGCATAGACCCACCTTCCCTAGGCTAGTGGTTTGCCCTGTAGATGTTTTGGACTTCCAACTTCCATCAGCCCCAGCCAGTATGGCTAATGATCAGGAATGCTAATGCTGGGAATTGTAGTTCAAAACATCTGGAGGGTGCCAGGTTAGGGAAGGTTGACACAGGCCTTACCCCAGCTATGAGAAGAAAGTTATAAATCTACTTCTTGAATTGTAACACTAACAAAATTGAACTTGCACTCATATTTAACCAGGCTACATCTTTGTCATTTGTTCTGCAAAGTGATGACTAGTAATTACTGGGTCTGCCACATTTCTCTTGCAAGGAGGGACTGGTTGATTTCTTTTTCTTTTATATAGTTTGCTTTCAGTTGTAAATGGCATGCAGTAAACAACCTGTCTGTTTTACTTATTTAGAAAATATCTGAGGCAGCCAAATTAACTTCAGGAGTCTGAAAGCATGCTTACAGTATTAAAAATACTATTTATTGAAAACAGTTGTATACTACACATGAGATTCCAGGGTAGTGGAATAAATAATAAGCCGTTTTAAAACCCAATACAGCGCAATAAACTTGTATCCAACAGCCATAATAGAAAACAGCAGTAAAAATTTCAGTTACAAAGGCAGTCTGAAGTTAAATGCAAAATTAAAATTAAAATCTTTTCCCCAAATATTTTGCTTCCTCAGTGTCCTTTCCCTCAGGTTTTTCACCTGTTCTTGTATTGAAAGTTGTTGGACAAACCATATTGTCTTTCTATGGCCTTAGTTATACTTGGTGATGTTTGGATAGTTGTCCTCATAACTTAGGGATGCTGACTACGACCAAAATGGGGATCTCTGAAATACATGGATAATTATACAGTATGCAACATAAGGCCAGCTTGTACTATCATTTTGTACAGGCTGTCATACTTTATGTAATTGCAAGGCATTACACAAGCACAGTTTTCAGTGATGAAGAAGGAGCACTCAAGACAAAGTGAACTATCTGAATTCTGTGAAAGAAGAATGTAAAAACAAGTTTACAAAACTGAAATGGAACACATATCTGACCATGTGTGATACAAACTCTTTTAACAATTGATACCTTAAATACAATGTATCAGTAATTCCATGTGCTTGCAATTCACATACAGACCTGCTTTGGATGTAATGCTAAACTATGGTTTAGCATTGTGTGCATGAGCACACATTGGGCTTGTGTGCTCTTCCCTCTCCTCTAGTAATGCTGCAAGGAGATTGGAAGCATTTGCTTTCATTTTCAATTAACCACAGTTTATCATTGCATCTGAACCCAGACAAACTTTGGCTAGTCTTAACTATAGTTTAGAGCAGGGGTGGGGAACCTGTGGCCCTCCAGATGTTGCTGGACTACCACTCCCAGTATCCCTGACCATTGGTCATGCTAGCTGGGGTTGATGGCAGTTGGAGTCCAAGAAAAGGTGGAAGGCCAAAGGTTCTCCACCCCTGATTTAGAGAAACAAGCCAGGATCATAAACAACTGTTTGAAGTTGGCTTGTTTCCCTAACCATCATTAAAACTAACCAGTTTATCCAAGTTCAAATATAGTTCAAGTTTATAAAGTAAAACTGTGGTTAATTAAATATAAAAGTAAAAACTTCCAGTCCCCTCACAGCCACACAGGAGGAGGAATGTGAAGGAGGAAGTGGACGAGTCTAAGGCTTGGTCACATTAGCACTAAGCCATAGTTTCATGTTATGTCCATTGCTATGTCCAAACAGAGCCATGGTGTTCCGCAAGAGCAGTGTTAATGTGAAATATGTGGCTTCTAATAGCTACATTCTGCCTTTTTGTTTCTTGTATTTCAGGAATACGTCATCCCTACCTGTTGTTGTTGTTCAGTCGTTCAGTCGTGTCCGACTATTCGTGACCCCATGGACCATAGCACGCCAGGCCTTCCTGTCCTGCGCTCTCTCCTGGAGCGTGCTCAAGTTCATATTCATTGCATCCGTGATGCTATCTAGCCATCTCATCCTCTGCCGTCCCCTTCTCCTTTTGCCTTCAGTCTTTCCCAGCATCAGGGTCTTTTCCAGGGAGTTTTCTCTTCGCATTAGGTGGCCAAAATATTGGAGCTTCAGCTTCAGTATCTGTCCTTCCAATGAGCAGTCAGGGTTGATTTCCTTTAGGATGGACTGATTTGACCTCCTTGCAGTCCAGGGGACTCGTAAGAGTCTTCTCCAGCACCACAGTTCGAAAGCATCAATTCTTCGGCGCTCAGCCTTCCTTATAGTCCAGCTCTCACAGCCATACGTTACTACTGGGAAAACCATAGCTTTGATTAGACGGACCTTTGATGGCAAGGTGATGTCTCTGCTTCTTACTATGCTGTCTAGGTGTGCCATAGCTTTCCTCCCAAGGAGCAAGCGTCTTTTAATTTCATGGCTACAGTCACCGTCTGCGGTGATCTTGGAGCCCAAGAAAGTAAAATCTGTCACTGCTTCCATTTCTTCCCCTTCTATATGCCAGGAAGTGATAGGGCCAGATGCCATGATCTTAGTTTTTTTAATGTTGAGTTTCAAACCAGCTTTTGCACTCTCCTCTTTCACCCTCAACAAGAGGCTCTTGAGATCCTCTTCGCTTTCTGCCATTAGGGTGGTATCGTCTGCATATCGGAGGTTGTTGATAATTCTCCCGGCAATCTGAATTCCGATCTCTGATTCATCCAACCCGGCATTTCTCATGATGTACTCTGCATATAAGTTAAATAAGCAGGGTGACAATATGCAGCCTTGTTGTACTCCTTTCCCAATTTTGAACCACTCGGTTGTTCCATCTCTGGTTCTTACTGTTGCTTCTTGACCCTCGTACAGGTTTCTCAGGAGACAGGTAAGGTGGTCTGGTACTCCCATCACTTTAAGAATTTGCCACAGTTTGTTGTGATCCACACAATCAAAGGCTTTAGCGTAGTCAATGAAGCAGAAATGGATGTTTTTCTGGAATTCTCTTGCTTTCTCCATGATGCAGCGAATGTTGGCGATTTGATCTCTAGTTCTTCTGCCTCTTCTAAACCCAGCTTGTACTTCCGGTAGTTCTCGGTTCGCATACTGCTGAAGCCTAGCTTGTAGGATTTTGAGCATCACCTTGCTGGCATGTGAAATGAGCGCAATTGTGCGGTAGTTTGAACACTCTTTGGCGTTGCCCTTCTTTGGAATTGGAATGTAAACTGACCTTTTCCAGTCTTGTGGCCACTGTTGAGTGTTCCAGATTTGTTGGCATATTGAATGCAGCACTTTAACAGCATCATCTTTTAGGATTTTAAATAGTTCGGCTGGAATACTGTCATCTCCGCTAGCTTTGTTGTTACGAATGCTTCCTAAGGCCCACTTGACTTCACTCTCTAGGATGTCCGGCTCAAGTTCAGTGACCGCACTATCATGGCTATCAGGGACATTCAAATCTTTCCTGTATAGTTCTTCTGTGTATTCTTGCCACCTCTTCTTCATCTCATCTGCTTCTGTTAGGTCCCTGCCTTCTTTGTCCTTTATCATGCCCGTCTTTGCACAAAACGTTCCCTTGAGATCTCCAATTTTCTTGAAGAGATCTCTAGTCTTTCCCATTCTGTTGTTTTCCTCGATTTCTTTGCATTGTTCATTTAAGAAGGCCTTCTTGTCTCTCCTTGCTATTCTCTGGAACTCTGCATTCAGTTGGGTATATCTTCCCCTTTCTCCCTTGCTTTTCGCTTCCCTTCTTTTGTGAGCTACTTGTAAAGCCTCATCAGACAGCCACTTGGCTTTCTTGCATTTCTTTTTCTTTGGGACGGATTTCGTTGCTGCCTCCTGAACAATGTTACGGACCTCCGTCCATAGTTCCTCAGGCACTCTGTCTATCAGGTCTAATCCCTGAAATCTATTCCTCACCTCCACTGTATATTCACCAGGGATATGATTTAGGTCATACCTGAACGGTTTAGTGGTTTTCCCGACGTTCTTCAATTTAAGCCGAAATTTTGCAAGAAGCAGCTCATGATCTGAGCCACAGTCAGCTCCAGGTCTTGTTTTTACTGACTGTATGGAGCTTCTCCATCTTTGGCTGCAAAGGACATAATCAATCTGATTTCGATATTGACCATCTGGTGACGTCCATGTGTAGAGTCGCCTCTTGTGCTGTTGGAAAAGAGTGTTTGCTATGATCAGCATGTTCTCTTGGCAAAACTCTATCAGCTTTTGTCCTGCTTCATTTTGTACACCAAGGCCATGCCTGCCTGTTATCCCGGTGATTTCTTGACTTCCTACTTTAGCATTCCAATCCCCTATGATGAAGAGGACATCTTTTTTTGGTGTTAGTTCTAGAAGGTGTTGTAGGTCTTCATAGAACCGATCAACCTCAGCTTCTTCGGCCTCAGTGGTTGGGGCATAGACTTGAATTACTGTGATGTTGAATGGTTTGCCTTGGATTCGTACTGAGATCATTCTATCATTTTTAAGATTGTACCCCAGTACTGCTTTTCCCACCCTTTTGTTGACTATGAGTGCTACTCCATTTCTTCTAAGGGATTCTTGCCCACAATAGTAGATATGATGGTCACCTGAATTAAATTCGCCCATGCCTGTCCATTTTAGTTCGCTGATTCCCAAGATGTCGATGTTCAATCTTGCCATCTCATGTTTGACCACCTCCAGCTTACCTTGATTCATTGATCTGACATTCCAGGTTCCTAAACAATATTGTTCTTTACAGCATCGGATTTTCTTTTCACCGCCAGACACATCCAAAGCTGAGTGTCCTTTCGGGTTTGGCCCAGCCACTTCACTCTTTCTGGCGCTACTTGGAAATACCCTCTGCTCTTCCCCAGTAGCATATTGGACACCTTCCGACCTGAGGGGCTCATCTTCCGGCGTCATCTCTTTTAGCCTTGTGATACGTTCCATGGGGTTTTCTTGGCAAGAATACTGGAGTGGGTTGCCATTTCCTTCTCCAGTGGACCACATTTTGTCAGAACTCTCTGCCATGACCTGTCCGTCTTGGGTGGCCCTGCACGGCATAGCTTATGGCTTCACTGAGTTACGCAAGCCCCTTCGCCACAACAAGGCAGTGATCCATGAAGGGGATCCCTACCTGTACCTTAATGAAAATTAGTATCAATAAAAATGTTAAGCTCATTCTTTGGCATAATATGTGTTTTGACAAGCTCCAGAAGACTGAATTAGCTTCAGCATCTGGGAAAGACAGTGCATGCTTCAATATTTTTTTTAAGACTCTGATTTTCATTTACTTTGCTGTTGTTGACTTATATCGTGAAATACATTTGGCTATTTGGGTTTGAAAAAAAAATGGTGAAGAGAACTGTAGGTTCAGGACAGAGAAAGAACTACTTCACACAGTTCAGGATTAATTTATGGAACTCACTGCTCCAAGGTGCAGTTATGGCCACTAATTAAGATAGCTTTAAAGTGAGATTAGGCAAATTCATGGATCATATTTATGTCAGTGGCTATTAGCTAGGATAATTATATGAAAACTTCAAATTTTGGAGTAAGTATGCCACTTAATGCTAACTGCTGGGAAACAAACATCAGGAGAGGGACATTGCCTTCAAGCTCTGCTTTTGGACTTCCCAAAGGCATCTGGTTGGCCATTTTGGCAAAGAGGATGCTGAATCAGATGGACCGTTGGTCTCGCCCAACAAGGCTCTTTTCCAGTTCTTAATCTTGAAGGTAGTACTGGACTGGAGTTGAACATTGTAAGCTTAGGGTTAAATCCAACATTGTTTGAGCAGACTTCCCTTTGCTCTCCCTTCCCTTGCAGCCCCCATGTACCCCCCCATCTGCTTGTGGGTCTCCCAACACTCAGAGCAGATGTGGGTGGGAGGGATAAGGGGCTGCAGGGGGAAGGTAAATCCATGCAACCAACACTTTCTATTTCACTGGTGGATGGCCACTGCTGAATCCAACCCTTGGTCCATGCTCAGTCATGGATTTGTTGGATAGCTTTGGTCTAGCTACTCACATTGTCAGGCCTTGGCCTAGTTCCAAGACAGGATGCAACTGGGGTTCACTGCGGGCACAGGCAGGCCAGTAGATGTAGTCACAAATGAGCAAGAAGTCAGGTACTGGATCAGGCAACAAAGATCAAAGGGCCAGAGGTAAGTGTAGAAACATGGTGTGAGCATTAACAAAATGTGGACAACAGTTGCAAATACAACAGGCCAACAAAACTAAAGACTACACAACTACAATAATTAAATCACTGAACTCCAATATGCATACAAAAGCTTATGTGTGTGTGTGTATAATTACAAAGAGTATACATATGTACCATACATGGAATGCTCCAAATATACAATGTCCAAAGGGTAATGCACAATAAACCCCACCAAAAAAAATCCAAACTAAAATACACACATGTGATGCTGGAATAAAATGCACTATGTTCTAAATTCCTGACTAAAGTGTATATTTTTAAAGAAATAACATACTGACATAGAAAGCAAAGTGGCATCCAGTAATATCCTGTTTCGCTAAACTTCATCATATGCTACCATTGAATAACCCAAGTTCTTCCTCCATATATACGCTTCTTTCAGTTCTTTCCCCAAAATGATCATCATCTGCCTAATGGTCTTCTTAAAATGCCATC
The DNA here is from genome assembly GCF_057233095.1 of Heloderma suspectum. Taxonomy (NCBI): domain Eukaryota; kingdom Metazoa; phylum Chordata; class Lepidosauria; order Squamata; family Helodermatidae; genus Heloderma; species Heloderma suspectum. The sequence continues at coordinate 72,803,605 of NC_139461.1, forward strand.
TCAAATGTTTCTACATTTTCTCTAATAACTGTCCCTCAAAAGACCAAACATAAGGCAATAGTTGTGTGATTGTTATGGCTGTAAGCTGTTATGGCTGTAAGCTTAGATAGGAACTAGTGATTTAATTATAGTTGTTACATGCTCTTTAGCATTCACTGGAAGCGTGATGTGAGGCTTTTAGCAGGAGGAAGAAGCAGGAGAATAGGCAGAGCCCTCACACTCAAGACAAGTTCTTTGGATTGAAAATCTGGCTTGGCTATAGGGGCTTTATAGGGCCGAGTGTGTCCTGATCTGCTTGATAGTCAGCTAAGAGAGCAATCCATATGATGGATCATAAAACCCCCTGAGGTTGGAGACAACATTCCAACCTCAAAAGGGGGAGTTGAAGATCTGACCCCAGAGCTCTCCCCTTGTAACTGGTATGGAGAGAACTGCACCAGCTGCCTCTCTGAGGTTGGAAAAGTGACCTCAGAGCCTCAAGAAAGAGGGCATTCTGGTGGGTAGGGAGGGGAGGAGACAGGAGAGGCCGGGATACAAGTTATCTTGAGCCTCCCCAAGCCTCCTTCCCTCTCCCTCCAAAATGCCCTCACTGGATGGGCTGAAAAGGCCATCTAGCAAAAAAAAAAAAAAAAAAAAGTAGATTGGAGGATGGGGAGGGAAAGATCACCTCCACCGTTCCTCCAGCCCTGCCAGCTTGAAGAACACCTGTTTCCTTAAGATCTAGTCTTCTTTGCCTCCTGAGAACCTGGAGAATGGGTGGTGCAGGAGGTAAGGTGCTGCTGGAGGTCCTTGTTCAAGCCCCCTCGCCCTCCAGCCTTGGCACCTTACACTTTCAGTTTGTGTGGAATGGGAAATAATTATGATTGATCTTACAGGGCTGCTGTAAAGATAAACTGACATTGTTTAACTGGTGTGCTTCTCTATTGCTAGGGAGAGTAGCTGAGCTCTGGCAAAGCTCAAGAATACATACCCAGAAGGCAGGATACTCCATGGCCCAGTGGCCATTAGTAGTCACTGATGATGGGGTGCCACAGGCCTGCCTTGCCTAGGAGAAACCTCAGGTTGTATCTGATTAGTCCCTCTTGTTGACAGAACAGTTTTCATCAGCGGAATGGGGAGGGGGAAAATACCATCAAAATCTGCTCTGGAGGTTTGGGGGACAGATTTTGGGAGGGTGCAGGAGTTGGCAGCAGGGAGGAGAAAGTCCCACTGTGCAAGTGGGAATCTGCTCACACAACATTGGATTTCATCTTGTCTTTTACAACCAATCATCAATTACATTGCTACTGTGGAATGCTATTTTGAAACTCTCCACTAAGACGATAGATCTTATTTATAAGGGCTTCAGTTCAGATACTGGGCAGTATAAAGTATTTGTTTTACTAGCTTGTGTGCATGTACTGGTCTTAATTCCATGTTTTGTTTTGTTTTCAGAGTTCCTGTATACTGCTTGACTTAGATGTGGTGGACCTTAGTGAAAAAGCACAAGAGAGAGCTTGCTGCAAACTGTGATTGGCAGTTTTGTCTGTCTTCTGATTGTGTTCTCTAGTTCGTATATAAGCACTCTTGAACTTTAAGATATTTAAGGTACACAAAATATCCAGTTGCTTCGTAAATATGAATACTTAAACAACAGCACTGTCTGTTGACAAACATTTTATTGTCTGTTACAGATATTTCAAATAAATCTTACAATTTGCACTTAAGGATGGTCATGACTATAAAGTCTCCTCAGACACAAGTATTACAAATGTATACTGCTTTCACAAAACATGTACGTTTGTGAAAGTGTTGGCCAACACTGGTTGTTTATACTGTAAACTTTATGAGGGAGAAAGGTGAACTCAGTGGTGTGAAAATACATCTGAAAAGAGTTCATGCAATAGTATACTAGGCAATTTACAACATTACAAGAAGCAAATGCAGCCTCTGCTGAGATGGCATACAATCTAAAAATACAAACGGATACAGGTAAAGCAGCCTTCCCCAACCTGGTGCCCTCCAGATGTGTTGGGCTACATCTTCCAGCATGTGCTGGCTGGGAATGCTGGATGCTGTAGTCCAACACATCTAGTTGGGGAAGGGGTGGAGGAAAAGAAAAGAGAACTCTTTCAGAGCTCATCAACCCCTGCCACAGAGAACATTTTAAAAACAGGACTGTTTACCAATATATTCAAAAGTAATTCCACAAAGTTTTATACAACTTAAGTTGGCCCTAAAACAAAAGGGACATGTGCAGCAGAAATCACATGATACACACTTGCCTGGGTTGTATTGTTTAGAAAATTAGTAGATCAGAAAGGCTAGGCTAGAACCTGATGTGTTAGACTCCTATATTCAGGAACCTTTTTCTTGCAGTCCAATGTGGTACAGTCCAGGAAGGACTAGTGTGTGGTTCTACTGAATGCATAGCTTAGCTCAGGGGCATTGCTAGGGCCCAGCCCCAAATCTATTGTCAGAGCCCTGAGTGTTTATGCCAAAGGAAAGACTTTTTTCTCAGCTGAATAGCCATGCAGGGGATGATTTCAAGGGGGATTTCAACTAGGGAGGGGTTAAATTTTCTCATACCACATGCTGCATCACACACACACACTTTATTTAAGGTGGTTTTAATGAGAAATTGGCTGGCTGACTATGCCTTCTGCAAAATTTAGATGAATCTTATTTCTAACTTTGCATATTTAGATATAAACTGCCATATGCAAATTTATGCAGTTTTGTGTCCTATGCCTGAGCCCCAAATCTTTTAAGTGCCTAGCAATGCCCCTGGCTCTTAGGGCTCTATCCAATGTTAGTCCCACTTAGAGTAACTTAAGTGTCATTCATTTCAATGAGTCTACTTTAAGTAGGACTAACATTGGATAGAACCCCAAGTACATTTTGGTGCAAGCCATTTTGGTAATCTTTAGATGTTTCTAGATAATGTAAATGTTTTTCTAGTGTAGTTTTCTAATAAATATGTTAACCAGCTTCTGTAGGAAGGGGGAACTGAAAAGTTGCTATATACATACCTTGAAATTTAAAAAAAAAATGCAATCTCATTGTTCAGACATTTTGGGGAATACACAATATTATTTACTGAAACAGGAGGTGAGACGGCTAGAGCGCCGGTGGCGGAAGTCTCGCTCCAAAGACGATCAGACACGGGCTAGAGCTGTATCTTCAGCCTATCATGTGGCGGTGAAGGCAGCAAAAAAGGAATATTATGCTGCCTCCATCGAGTCTGCAGAGTGCTGCCCCAGGAGGCTGTTCCAAGTGGTCCGGAGCCTGGTCGGTCCTGTGGCTCCAGAACCACTGGAGCATTCTAAGGCCTCCTGTGAGGCTTTGGCAAGGCACTTTGCAGATAAAATTGATCAGATTAGATGTGTTACTCTGCACACTGTGGATACAGTTAGTGAGCAAGAGGCGGCCTGTGGCAAACCGGTTTTGTGGGATCGGTTCCAGCTTCTTCCTCCTGATGAAGTGGACAAGGTGCTTTCATCTGTAAGGCCGACCACCTGCTTACTTGATCCTTGCCCATCTTGGCTCATTATGAGCTGCAGAGAGAGACTGGGTGAGGGGATCAAGGCGGTGGTGAACGCCTCCCTTGAGGAGGGAGTGATGCCATCAGCCCTCAAGGAGGCAGTGATAAGACCGCTCTTAAAGAAGCCCTCCTTGGATCCTCAAGTTCTGAACAACTTTTGCCCAGTCTCAAATCTGCCATTTTTGGGCAAGGTGATTGAGCGGGTGGTGGCGGTGCAGTTGAAGGCACACTTGGAAGAAACTGATTATCTAGACCCATTTCAGTCGGGCTTCAGGCCTGGGCATGGGACAGAAACGGCCTTGGTCACCTTGGTGGATGATATGAGGAGGGCTCTGGATAGGGGTGAATGCTCCTTCCTTGTTCTCCTCGACCTCTCAGCGGCTTTTGATACCGTTGACCACAGTATCCTCCTGGACCACCTGGAGGGGTTGGGCATTGGAGACACTGTATTGCAGTGGTTCCGGTCCTTCCTCTCCGGCAGGTACCAGAGGGTAGCACTGGGAGAGGAGGTTTCGGACCCGTGGCCACTTACTTGTGGGGTGCCACAGGGTTCCATCCTCTCCCCGATGCTATTTAACATCTATGTGAAGCCCCTGGGGGCTATCATCAGGAGGTTTGGGGTGCAGTGTCATCAATATGCGGATGACACGCAGCTCTACCTCTCATTCAAATCTTCACCAAGGTTGGCCGTAGAATCCCTGTCCAAATGTCTGGAGACGGTGAGTGGCTGGATGGGGAGGAATAAGCTGAAGCTGAACCCTGACAAGACCGAGGTACTTTTGGTGGGAGACAAGAGGAGGCTGGGGGATGTTGACCTGGTGTTGAATGGGGTACGGCTACCCTTGAAAGACCAGGTCCGCAGCCTGGGGGTCATTTTGGACTCCCAGCTGTCCATGGAGGCTCAGGTGTCAGCTGTGAGCCGGACAGCGCTGTATCAACTCGATCTGATACGGCGGCTGCGCCCCTTCCTTCCCGACCATCTGCTCCCATCGGTAGTACATGCCCTGGTCTCCTCTCGTTTAGACTACTGTAATGCGCTCTACGTGGGGTTACCCTTGAAGATGGTTCGGAAGCTGCAGCTGGTACAGAACGCGGCGGCTCGCCTGATTAAAGGCAGCCGCTGGCGAGATCACATCACTCCAGTGCTGAAGGAGTTGCACTAGTTACCAGTTGTTTTCCGGGCCAAATTCAAGGTGTTGGTTTTGACCTTTAAAACCCTATATGGTTCCGGCCCAGCCTATCTTAAGGAGCGCCTCCAGCAACACCAGACAGGCCGCTTAACAAGATCAGCCTCAGATGGCCTTCTCTCTGTCCCATCAGCCAGGACAGCTAGACTGGTGGGGACGAGGGAGAGGGCCTTCTCTGTGGTGGCCCCCACTCTGTGGAACTCCCTCCCTAGGGAACTCCGTCATGCCCCCTCTTTAATGAGCTTCCGTCGTGCATTAAAAACGTGGTTGTTCAGGCAGGCATTTGGGGTGGGTTAGGGTATTTAAAAAAAAAAAAATTATGGTAAAATTTTATTGTTTTAAATTGTTTTATGGTGGGTTGTACATCGCCCAGAGTGGCTGGGTGACCAGTCAGATGGGCGATTAATAAATTTAATAAATAAATAAATAAATAAATAAATATTATGGCAAATGACTGTTCTTTATAAAGACTATGACTTTCTGCCAGTTGTTTTGACTAACTAAAATGACATGAAAATACTGTATTTGTGTAGCGATTAGTATTCAAATCAACAAAATTAAAGATGCAGTCCAGTACCCAGTTACCTGGGAGTAAGCCCCATGGAACTCAATGGGACTTAACTTTTGAGTAGGCATGTATAGGATTGTGTTTGAAGTATATAGTGTTCTATATGAAGCTGTGAAGAAGCTTTACAATGTTGTAAGATTTAGTAAGAGTATCCAGTTTTGTGTTGCTTTTGTCACAGGTGAATTGACTATTATATATTAATATACTGTTGTTTGTGAACGTCTTTCATTTTATAAGTTGTCATAATTTTTAGTACAAATAGTGAACTGCAGCAGGGAGAGAGGGGAATACCTGGAACCTTCAGCCTAGGAGGCTTGTTGACTATTGGCTGTGATATTGACTTTGATAGGCAGGAGCTGAGAGCAGAGTCTGAAGCCTAACTTCAGGTTTTGGACTCCATATTTGCCCGCTTCTTGTAGCTTCCATTCCACCCTAAGAAGTGCTGAGGTAAATCCCCGCCCCGCTCCAAATATATATTTTACAGGCTTTCAGTTGCAGTGAGCAATAAGCAAAGCTACAGTATCGCAGGGGATTGTTTTTTTCTTGCAGTTCGATCCTGAATAAGTCTACTCTGGGAATTTCTTCCAGGTAAATGTGCCTTGGGTTGCAGCTTTATGTTGTATTAACTGAAGGCAAAAAGGTGGTAAAATTTAATGCAGTGGTCAAATTGAAGTAAGCAGTTACATTTTATGACTGGTTTACACATGCAAGGAGGCCCCTTTTTTCATCCTGTGATTCCTCTCAACATCTCTGGCTACAGGACTGCATGAAAAAAGTAACATTTGAATGGTGCTACGTAGATGGAATCTGCAATTTCCTGTATGTGTGACAGGTTCTAAAAACTGCTGCCACGCTTGCACATACTGGAGCAGAATGTATCCAAAGTGGCACTACATGACATAGTCCATAGGACTTTATACCTGAGAATATCAGGAGGGATCGCATGGAGGAAAAAAAGTGGCTGGCTTACGTGTGTGAAGTGGCCCAAAGTGAGCATTGTATTCCATTTTTTCTCTCTCCTATGCATTCAAATGGACTCTTTCATCTCTTGTGAATGGAATCCACCCACTGATCCTGAGCAGCCCAGGAAAGGAATAGACTAATGTGTGCTATTTGAAACACACTGGCATCATTCAGTAAAAGGAAATTCAATGGCATATACAGGCTATAGTATATACAGACTGTATATGCCATTGTATATACAGTCTATAGAGTGTATATACTGTATAACTAGGTGTTTTCTGTTTTTTCCCAAGATCCATTTTTGTTTTTTTCTGAAAAACTGAACAGGTTTGGATTATGAAAAATTGAACAGCTTTGGATTAGAATTAAAGACAAGGTGTTTATATATTGTTACCAAGCCTTTACTCCCTCCACCAAATGATTTCTTAAAACTTTGTAATAAAACTTCTGTAGAAAGACTAGAGATGTAAAATCTCTGGAAATAATGAAGCCACAAGGGAAAATGTTATTTAATCCTCTCTGTAAGATTCTCAGCATAGTTATTGCTACCATTTCTTATTAAAATTATTGATCCAATGTATCTTTTACTGATAGACATTTTGGGATGCTCCAAGTCATGCTCAGTTTCTCAACATGTGACTTACCATATCATAATATGGAAGAAAATGTAAATTCTTCACAGTTTGGGTTTTGTTTTATAGAGTCCTGTGTTTCTGCAGTTGTCTTCCTCTGCCTCCAGTTCTTCCTGCTTATTCTGGCTTCTAGGATGATTCAGAAGTTTCAGGGACTGATCAGACATAAACTAGGAATCTAACATATGTTATGTATAACTTGGTTTGCTCATAAAATTAGGGAGCAATCCTATCTAGACAGGCGGCCACCTCCGAACTCGGAGGCGACCGCCAGTCCAAAGCAGGGCAGGAGAAGCACGGAGGGGATCGTTCCCTCTGTGCTCCTCCTGCCCTGCATATTCAGCTAGACAGCTGATTGCAGCTGTCTAGCCAAGGGAGGACAGAGTGGGGAAGGAGGCTGCTGTACGACACATTGGACGTGTTGTACAGCTAGTTCTGCCCTCCCTACCTCAGAACGCCCCCAGCCACACCCCTTTTCGACTGCTCTGAACTCCTCTTGCAAGTGCGGAAGACAGGGCTGTTCCGTGCTGCCTCTGAAGTAGTGCGGAAGTGGGGGGAGGTCCGTGCTCTGGGAACCAACCTCAGAGCGCGGGCTCCGAGGTCAGTTCCCGGATAACAACATATCCTATGGCCATCTAGCTGCTGTCTAGCGGCCATAAGATTGCTCCCTCCATCATGTTTGGTATATTAAATTTTAAAGGTATAATTTATTCAGGCAATAATTACAAATTTACCAACTGAGTTCACTTTTTAAGGTTTTCAAATATAATTTTATGAGCAAACCATGTTATACATAATATAACTTTAGGAACATAAAGGCTGCTTTATGTCCCTAAAGCAGCCTTCCTCAACCTGGTGCCCTACAGATGTTTTGGTCTACAACAGCTAGCATTCCTGACCATTGGTCATCCTGCCTGAGGCTGATAGGAGCTGAAGTCCAAAATATCTGGAGGGCACCAGGTTGAGGAAGGCTGTCCTAAAGCAACAAAGTGGCTTTAGATCTGTACGTTTTTAGATCTGTAAAAAATGTCAATTTTTATTTGGGGAAAAAACAGGAAAGAACAGGTTTTTTTCCCATGGCCTAAAAATTTCTGGAAATTTTACAACTCTAGTCTATAGTTTTGTTCTACTGTGTGATCTTTTTGAAGGCTGTAAAGTTTTGCTGAACAAAAATCCAAGAATTAGCTGCACAGTAAAATTTGTTAAAGGTCAGGGACTTGATAAAGATAGTAGCATTATCTCTTCAAAGTGGAATTTTAATTTCAACATTGCACAAAGCCCACTACAACTTGTTTTAAAAGGGAAGAGTGCCAGAAGTTAGGTGCTTCACAAATGTTGTTGTTCAGTCGTGTCCGACTCTTTGTGACCCCATGGACCATAGCACGCCAGGTCTTCCTGTCCTGCGCTCTCTCCCGGAGCGTGCCATATTCATTGCATCGGTGATGCTATCTAGCCATCTCATCCTCTGCCGTCCCCTTCTCCTTTTGCCTTCAGTCTTTCCCGGCATCAGGGTCTTTTCCAGAGAGTTTTCTCTTCGCATTAGGTGGCTAAAATATTTGAGCTTCAGCTTCAGTATCTGTCCTTCCAATGAGCACTCAGGGTTGATTTCCTTTAGGATGGATTTGACCTCCTTGCAGTCCAGGGGACTCGTAAGAGTCTTCTCCAGCACCACAGTTCGAAAGCATCAATTCTTCGGCGCTCGGCCTTCCATATAGTCCAGCTCTCACAGCCATACATTGCTACTGGGAAAACCATAGCTTTGATTAGACGGACCTTTGTGGGCAAGGTGATGTCTCTGCTTCTTACTATGCTGTCTAGGTGTGCCATAGCTTTCCTCCCAAGGAGCAAGCGTCTTTTAATTTCATGGCTACAGTCACCATTTGCGGTGATCTTGGACCCCAAGAAAATAAAATCTGTCACTGCTTCCATTTCTTCCCCTTCTATATGCCAGGAAGTGATGGGGCCAGATGCCATGGTCTTCGTTTTTTTAATGTTGAGTTTCAAACCAGCTTTTGCACTCTCCTCTTTCACCCTCAACAAGAGGCTCTTTAGATCCTATTCGCTTTCTGCCATTAGGGTGGTATCATCTGCATATCGGAGGTTGTTGATAATTCTCCCAGCAATCTTAATTCCGACCTGTGATTCATCCAACCCGGTGTTTCCTCATGATGTACTCTGCATGTAAGTTAAATAAGCAGGGCGACAATATGCAGCCTTGTCGTACTCCTTTCCCAATTTTGAACCAATTGGTTGTTCCATGTCTGGTTCTTACTGTTGCTTCTTGACCCTCGTACAGGTTTCTCAGGAGACAGGTAAGGTGGTCTGGTACTCCCATCACTTTAAGAATTTGCCACAGTTTGTTGTGATCCACACAATCAAAGGCTTTAGCGTAATCAATGAAGCAGAAATAGATGTTTTTCTGGAATTTTCTCCATGATCCAGCGAATGTTGGCGATTTGATCTCTAGTTCCTCTGCCTCTTCGAAACCCAGCTTGTACTTTCGGTAGTTCTCGGTTCGCATACTGCTGAAGCCTAGCTTTTAGGATTTTGAGCATCACCTTGCTGGCATGTGAAATGAGCGCAATTGTGTGGTAGTTTGAACTGGTACTATTATGTGGTTTATGGTCAAAATAAAACATGAAACACAAGTTGTGCAACTTTATGTCATCGTTAGCAATGAATGGCAAAATGATAGTAATACTGCTTCAGTGAAAGTGGCCTTCTGCACTTTCCAAAGCCCCCAAATCTATTCTATACATTTTTAAAAACCCCCAAAGAAAATATATATCAGTCTTCTAGATCAACCATTTAGTTCCCACACTCTCCCACCTTCAGAATTACCTTTCAAAATACTTTTGGCATTTATTATTTTCAGCTCTCTCTAACCTGCTGAATCTTTTAAAAGGGTTAGAATGAAGCAAGAGAGAATAATTGACAAATATTAAACATCCTTCCCTGCTTCTTATCCTCTCTATCAAGGTAGCAAGTAGCCTCAGGCTTCTCCTGCATGAGTCACTGCTAAGCGCAAGTGATCAGATAGCATTTATGACGCAAGTCACTTTCTTTCAACTATATTTTGCTTGGAGGTAATTGCACAACCACCCTGGCCGTGGAAGGAAATTGTTATCATTGGCACAAAAGCTATATATGTGATTTTGCAACCCAAAAGATGCCTCTACTGATATGTAAATAACAGACTGTAAAACATTTTATGCAATTCACAGATGTTGGAGGGCAAAGTCTCATTTGATAGCTTCAGCAGAGCCCAGAAACACTGGTTACCAGTCCTGCGCGATCAAGAGCTGACACAAGAGCAATTTTCAGTATTAAGGGCCAATTTCACTGTAATATTATCCCTTTCAAAGGAAATACTAGTGAAAAAGATTACTGAGCAGATGCAAAACCAATGTGAATTTTGTAGGAGATAGCTATGAGCCTGCAGGAATCAAGACTCCTACTAACAAATCCTTCCTGCCAGAAAAGAAAAAAGAAGAGAGAGTTGCATTCCTATATAATGTTGAGCAGTACACTTTTCCAACTGTGTGGTCAGTAGAGTTGTCAAAAGCGCATTATTTTGAAGAATTACCCACTATTCTAGAGCATCACTTGTGCTCATTTTGAAACAATGCTAACAGGGCTGGCTCAAGGTATCTAGTCATCCTAAGTGAAGTACGTTCTCTCTCGCACGCACGCGCGCGCACACACACAGGGCAAAGTAACTAGCATCTGTTTACATCTGAGACGAGTCCCAGTGACTATCAGCAATGGTGTAGTGGTAAATTCTGAAGTGCTCATCAGGATGGTCCCCATGGCCACACACCCCAGGGGGGGCAAAACTGCAGGCAGCTGTGTTAATCCATCTCTCCATCTGTGTATTATATTTGTCTTCTGTAGCTCTTTTGTAAATCTCGTGGGTCTTAATTATCAATTTGAGAGGCAGCCACACCAAAATACTTTGCATTACAAGAGGTATGGCTGGGAAAATTAATTCCCCCGCCCCACCTCAGCTACTGTAAGAATTGTAGCTAAGCTCAGAGGGAACAGGGAAGCCTGAGGGGGTTGGCAGAGATGGCATTGGCCCTGCTAATCACAAAGTCCCGGGGCTTCGATCCTGTGAGCCCTGCCTCCACTACACCACTGATTCACCATAAGTGAATCAATGGCAGAGAGCACCAGAGACAGACAGGCACAGAACTGAAAAGGTTACACACAGGTGACAGAATAAAAAAGATGCCCCATCTACCCACAGGAAACTCGCTAGCACACCTGAGGCTGGTCTACTGTTGCTTCCTGACTGCCCCTGCTGCCAGTAACACAGCTCAGCTTATGGATGGCTGAACTGCTCCAGACCAAGCTGCTAGGAAGGCATATCCTGAGAGCTGCCACACAAGTTGCTGACAGAATTAACGGGGAAGCAGAACTGGACAGTCCCACCACTGCCAAGACAGCTTCTTCTTTTCCCTGCACAAGGTGACTGGGCAGGAGGGCCAATAAGGCAGAGGCAGATCATGAGGGCAGCGACAAGAGAAGGATGGCAGCAGAAGGTTAGCAGGGCCCCCCAACTGCCATTCAACACACCTTACACCCAGAGCTGAGGCACGGGTGTGTGCATGCACGCTGATGTTTTTACATTTTTCTTTTTAAAAAGGGGGTTAGTTTTTGATGCCCCGGACAGCTGCTTGTGCTGCCCTATGGCAACAGCCAGCCCTGAGTGCCAAAGAACTCCACTGATGGCTACGAACAGCTGCAAGCAGCCAGATCCTGCGCGACACGTATTTCCTCAGGAAGGCGTTCAGTAGGGCTAAGCGAGCCTGTTTAGGAATACCAGAAAAAAATCGATCAGGCAGCCGAAGGAGGGACCACTTGATCCTAACCATCTTTACTCGGAAGCTAAATCCCAGCCTGTTTTCAATGGGACGGAGGCCCTCCAGGTCAATTTGGCCAAGCACGTTGCCATTTCACACACCTTTACGCGGCACACATTTGTTCTGGGCAGAGGGGGGCGACTTGTGGCCCTCCAGCTGTTTTGGCCTACGCCTCCCACCCACCCCGGCCGGCCCAGCCCATGGTGCGCCGCGATGGGCGCCGCCGGGGCAAACGTCTGCGGGGCCGCCCGCTGCCCAGCCCTACTTCGACCGGCCGCCCGCTGCACGCCCGGCTCGGCTCGGCGCCGCGCGGGCCGCAGGGCGCCCGAGCGGCCAGGAGAGGGCGCGGGAGCGACGGCGCTCGGCGGGCGGCGCTGCGCTGGCGGGCCCGGCGCGCGCGCTGCCGCCCCCCTTGCGCTCCGAGGAAGGCGGGAGCGCCCGGCCGCGCTATCCCGGCGAGTGAGCCGGGGAGGAGGAGCGCGAACTGCGCAGGCGTCCCTCGCACCTTGGTGATTAGTCAGTCCGTGCTGGGATGGCGTTTACTGGGTCAGCTGGAGCCGCAAGCAGAACAGCCAGCGGGAGCAGCCGCCGCCGCCGCCTTCGCCGCCGCTGCTGCGGGGGGCCGGGCGGAGCCGCCGCCGCCGCGAGCGGGGAGCCAGCTTGCCTTTAAGCCCCCGCGCCATGGCCCCGGGAGACGGCCGCGGCACCAGCAGAGGCTGAGGCAGGCCGGCCGGCCGGCCGGCGCTCCCCGCCAGGCACCGACCAGCCGCCCGCCGCCGCCGCGACTCCCGCTGCCCAGCGCCCGGAGCAGGGCGGGAAGATGGATGCGGGCCCCTCGCCGGGCTCCAGCCTCAAGGATGTGCAGTGGAGCTGCGTGTCCGTCCCGCTGGACCTGCTGGTTAGCACGTACCGGCTGCCCCAGGTCGTCAGGCTGGACGGCGGTGAGTAGGGCGCGCGCGGAGCGGGCAGGAGCCGCCGCCCGCCCCCGGCTGGAAACTTGGCCGGACTTCGGCGGGTTGGGAGGGGAGAAGCAGCCGAGCCGTCGGAGCAGCTGCTCCTGCTGCAGGAGCGGCGGCAGCCGGGAAAGGGCTCCTCCGCCTCCTCCCGGCGCTGCTCGCTTAGCGCGAGGCGCCGCCGCCGCCGCCGCCGCCGCCGCTCGCTTGGACGCCGGCCAAGCCCCCGCCGCGCGTCCTGCTGGGGAGAGCAGCCCATTGGGGGACAGTGGGGCACGTGACCCAAGGGCCCGTGCGTGGGCCGGGACCGGGGCGGCGAGCGGTGGCGGGCTCCGCTCGTGGCCGGGGCGGGGAGAGCGGGCGTCGCGCTGGCGAGTGGGGCGCGGGGAGGCCGGCGAGCCGCGCGGGGTGCCCCGCGGGGCTTGCTCGGTGCCTCGGTCTAGCCGCGCTGGTGCCGAACCCGGCCGCTCCACAAACAAATGTTGTGTATGTGTATGTTGATGTACATACGCCCGCCCGATCCAGAGGTCGGTCCCAAGCCTTTGAACTGGAAGGAAGGGAGTTCCATGGAAAGACCTGGGGCTGGCTTGCCATGTGTGTTGGACTGAGCCCGCGGCGATCCTGTTCTGCTTGTCCACTTAGATGTAAACTGTATTGAGTTCAGTGGGATTTACTCCCAGGTAGGTGGGTATGCAGGATGGAGGCCTAAGTATGCTTAAGCCCATTGAAATAAATGGACAATTACGCTCTGTTGGGTTGGGATCCGATGCCTTAAGTTTTGGCCACTTATCTCCGCACTAAAATCTCAGCTCCTGCGTAGATTCGCTATAGAATGGCTATTGACCGCAGCTTCTCAGAAATCCAACTCACTTTAAATAACAGTTGATAGATCAGCTTATTTGGACAGGTTGTGTTTAACTTGGAAAGTTTTCATATGATGTCTGTCTGTCTGTCCGTCCGTCTCTGTCACTCACTCACCCCCCCCCCCCAGCTACCTTATTATGGAGATTTGTTTCTCAAATAATGCAGTGATTACTCGAAGCCAACATGGATTTGTCAAAAACAAGTCCTGCCAGACGGATCTGATCTCATTTTTTGATCAAGTAACCTCCCTTGTGGACCGTGGGAATGCTATAGACATAATATACCTCGACTTCAGCAAAGCTTTCAACAAAGTGCCCCATGATATCCTGATGAGCAAACTAGCTCAAAGTGGGCTAGATGAAACAACGATCCAGTGGATCCACAGTTGGCTACAGAATCGGATTCAAAGAGTGCTTATCAATGGGACCTTCTCAAACTGGGGAGAGGTAACGTATGGGGTACCGCAGGGCTCAGTCCTGGGCCCAGTGCTCTTCAACATTTTTATGAATTACGTGGAGGAGGAGGTGCAGGGAATGCTGACCAAATTTGCAGATGACACAAAATTGGGCGGGATAGCTAATACTTTGGAAGACAGAAACAAAATTCAAAGTGATCTGGATAGACTGGAGCGCTGGGCAGAAAACACAGCATGACATTTAATAGGGATAAATGCCAAGTTCTGCACCTAGGAAAAAGAAACCAAAGGCACAGTTACAAGATGGGGGATACGTGGCTCAACAACCCTACAAGCGAGAAGGATCTTGGAATTGTTGTCAATCACAAGCTGAATATGAGCCAACAATGTGATGTGGCTGCAAAAAAGGCCAATGCTATTTTGGGCTGCATTAATAGAAGCATAGCTTCCAAATCCCAAGAAGTACTCGTTCCCCTCTACTCAGCACTGGTTAGGCCTCATCTGGAGTACTGTGTCCAGTTCTGGGCACCACACTTTAAGAAGGATGCAGACAAATGAGAGGGTTCAGAGGAGGGCAGCAAAGATGATGAGGGGACTGGAAACAAAGCCCTGTGAGGAGAGACTGAAAGAACTGGGCATATTTAGCCTTGAGAAGAGAAGACTGAGGGGAGATATGATAGCGTTCTTCAAGTACTTGAAAGGTTGTCACAGAGAGGAAGGCCAGGATCTCTTCTCGATCATCCCAGAGTGCAGGACACGGAAGAATGGGCTCAAGTGACAGGAAGCCAGATTCCGGCTGAACATCAGGAAAAACTTCCTGACTGTTAGAGCAGTACAACAATGGAACCAATTCCCTAGGGAGGTGGTGGGCTCTCCCACACTGGAGGCATTCAAGATGAGGCTGGACAGCCATCTGTCAGGGATGCTCTGACTTGGATTCCTGCATTGAGCAGGGGGTTGGACTCAGGCTTGTAGGCCCCTTCCAACCCTACTATTCTATGATTCTATGGAGATTTGTTTGAGAAAAACTTTACAGCAATAATAAACATTGTGCATTACCTCTATGGTCATCTGTGCTTCCTAAGTTAGCCAACCCCCCCTTTTTTGTACTGATCTTTTTTTTAAGAGCAATTCTTGTATTTTAATTGTGTGTACCAAGTGTAAATGGGATTTCTAATGGAACCCTTTGAAAATTACTCAATTTTTAACCTATTGTACAAGTTGAACTTTCATGTCATGGAAACATTTTACATTAAAATGACAAGGGATCAGATTACTAATTGTCTTCCCCTTTTAGAAAAAAAAGTTCTTTCCTTGTTTACATGTACAGTGCAGGAGAACAACAACTATGATGCAGTATTAATGCATCTTTAAATATTAAATAGATAATGGTTCCAACCCTCCATCACCTATTTGCCCAGATCTATCAAGGTTTTCCCAATTGATTAAACTAGAAATTCATTAAATCGGAGACCGCACACTTCTTATGAGCATTCAGCCTTGAATTTTCTATAGTATTCCAGTAGTTATAGTTGACTTTCACTGTCACTTGTATGTGAATCATCAGATTACTTCTATGAATTAAAATTAATAGCCAAGTTATATAATGTGTTACTAAAGAGTGCATAAAAGGGTCATTGACTGTTGCATTTCTATTATTAGTGGGCTATCATCTGACCGGTCTTCATCCACTTTTCTTCTCCTCTCGCATGTAGCAGTGCAAGAATAGGTGCTGATGTGCCTCTCTTCACATTGCAGAAAATGAACTACCATGAGAAGGCCCAGAAGCAGCAGCAGCAGTTTTAATTTGGATAAGCTGAACTGGGGAGAGTCTCCAATACAGCTCTCGACACTTGCATTGCTCCCCATCATTTTCTGCAATGCTTTTTCTTGTAATCATAACTTCTGCTTGACATTCAACCCTAGTACCTTTGGCTTCATGCATCTCTCCTGACTCTAATGTAGCCTTTCCCAACCTGGTGCCCTCCAGATGTTTTGACCACAACTCCCAGCATTTCTGTCTATTAGCCATGCTGGCTAGGGCTGATGGAAGTTAAAGTCCAAAACATCTGGTGGGCATTAGGTTGGGGAAGGCTGTAACTCTTTGAATCCTCTTTGCATCTTATCTGGTCTGTTGGCGTTCATATGTCTCTATTTTCTATGACTGTTCACTAACCGTCTAACAGCACGATTCTATACATGTCTTCTCAAAAGTAAATCCCATTGAGTTCAATGAGACTTACTCCTCGGTAAGGGAACATCCTATTGCAGCATGTGTCCATTTGTTCCCTAATCCTGAAGTGTCCTCAGAATACTTTTTTCATATTGTGTTTCTTGCAACAAAGTTCAAAAGGGCATTAAATAGAATTGGCCCAGTTCACTGATGAGAAAAGTTGAGACACCCAAGGCACTAAGGGCTTGACTTGAAAAAAGGAAAGTCAAGTCACACTTGTTAGAACTACTGTTGCTAATTATTTAGAATTTCTTTACCTCTTTCTCCTTTATAAAAATACATTACCCAAATTTACCCTTTTCAGCTTGAATGATTTTTAGATGAATCTTGACATCCAGTGACGTGGGTTTTCTGGAAAATTTTGAATTGAAAAATTTTCTGCTTGGATCGCAAATTGATTGAGATCTAATGTAGCATGTTTGACTTATTTTTAGTAAACAACACAAAATACACCCTGTTCATTTCACATGCTGTATAAATAATATCTCAACATTTTTCCAATAGCTAAAAATTGTTGAATTGAAATACTTGATTAGGGACCTGAAATATTTGTTGCGGGGGAATCAGTCAACCACATACAGTGCAATCATTTACATGTTTACTCAGAAGTAAATCCTACTGTGGTCCCATGTCAGTGAGCAGACTAAATTTTATATTCAAATCAATTCAAGGCTTTATTTGGAAATTATTTATAACATTTACAAGACATGACAACTTGGTAGAATACATTCCTGTGTATTTGAATTTAAGGAAAAATGAAAGCATTGAAACTGCAATATACTAAAGGGGCAGTCCTATGCATGTTTAGACAGAAAAAACGCCTACAACTCCCAGCATGCCTCAGCCAGCATGCTTAACATTTAGCCTGATGATGAGTTCTGGGAAATTTGAAAGCTTGCTCACTATTTTGTGGTGTTTTTATTGGTCCAGTATTATCCTACTGTGGATTTCAGATTCCCCACCCCCATGGGTTTACTATCTGTGCTGTGTCAGTATGGAACTGTTCGCGCAACACACTAACCCACGCTCAGTGGTTGAGTGTGGGTTGTTTTGAACCATGGGTTAGTGTGTTGTCTGAACACAGCCAGGGTGGCTTGTTAACCATGCACTGTGGGTTATTTTCTCCAACAAGCCACCTTGAGAACCCATGGTTTGTTGTTGGGTTGTTCAGAATGGTTAACAAGCCACATTGCATGGTTAGCAAGCCACCCTGGTTGCATTCAGGCAACTTGCTAACCTATGGTTCAATAAGCAACCCATGGTTCAAAACAAGTCACAGTCAGCCACTGAGTGTGGGTTAGCGTGCTGTGTGAACAGCCCCTCTGTCACTAAACGTTCAAGTCTTTCACATAATTATTTCAAAAATCCTGCCAACACTCCTGTAAGGTAGGCCAGTATTTATTAGCGCGCATCATAAATGGGGGGCAAAGGCATGAGAAGAGTGGCTTGTCATCCTATGAGTTCATGATATGGGGAAGATTTGAACTAGGAGACTCTTCATTCATGGCGAGCTTCCAGACAAGTCAAAACTTTTATTGTCTTATTATACTGCCTTATTCACAGGATTTTAGGGGCAGGTGGGTCTGAAAAAGTCATCTTCCAGTTGTAAACCTCCCATATTTTCCAACCACTTCCTGCTTCTTTTCTTACCACAGAAAATCCAAGGAGAAAAAGACTGAATGGCTGCTGTCCAGTACCTTCTGGTTGGTAGCACTAGTAGCCCTCCTGAAAGCATCCATATTCTTGGGTAGTTTGCTTGCCACCTGTATTCTAATTACCAGAATCAATCCCTTAACTCTAGTTCCCTTGGCTGTTTACAGTACTTCTGCTTTTGTGGTCTGTTGCATATGTTGGAATTCCTTGGTTGGAAGGGCTCTCGCTTGGAGGCTGTCTTTGTGAGACAGTTTTGCAGAATCTTTAGTACAAGTTAATTTTCCTACTCCATAAAAAGTCTTTGTTTTTGGTTATAACACTGATGGATAAAGGCTTTACTCTCAGTATCTCTTTTCGTCTATAGGTATTTATCGAAATGCATATCGAAATGCATGATTGAAAGTGAAAACTGCTTCAAGTGTGTGTTCTCTGCCCCTTCCCAAGTTAATTAGTAGCCTTGAGCATTTTGGGGTGGGGAGGGGCGGATTTACCAAACTGCAGCTTGAGTTGGAATGTCATTGTAAGGAAAACAAGAGAATGCAGGGCACAAAATTGCATTTTATATTCTTGAGACAGATTTCATCTTGCTGTGCTACAATTTCCGTTTCTGTGACTTGTCTTTTATTAGCCACTAGTATAATTATTTTATGTCTGGACACTTCCTCTAGGAGTTCACTGCATCTAGTTTGTCCGGGTGACTTTGGAAGTTCAGAAAGTACATGATTAAAATGCATGGGGAGGTTTTAATAACATGTGAGAGTCATTCCTACGAGGGAATGTTGTGGAAACTGTAGCTAAAATGAACACTAAATAGGCAAATTACAGCTAGTTCATTTGAAAGACTAGCAAGCTTGCAAAATAGAGGTTGAGGAGATGTTGCGGGGATGCCTCTATGGCTGCTAGCTACATTCTGTGTAGAAGGATGACAAATGAACACACCTATTTTCACTGTGTAGGCTTAGCATGCACCCACTAAAAAATAGTGGCTAATTGCAGCTGCCCAGCACAGTTATGTTCTACAAAGTAATTATCCATCTTTTGCTCTCAGTGTAGTTTGCATGCTCCCCCCCCCCAAATGTGGAAATGCTGTGAAGAATATTTGTTGTGTTTAAACAATGAAATCCTGACTTATTAAGCTAGGATATACGCACTTGCCACTTTTTTAGTGTGACCCTGAACCTCTTAGTAGAAAAGAACATTCTCAGTGCAGTGCTCATTACTTTCCTTAGATAAGCTGTGCTAGCAGAAAGAGGTTAATTTGGCAGAACAGGTGATAAATAAACATGCTGATGTCTTGGATAAGAACTAGAGAAAAACACTAGTGTTATCGGTACCTTGAAAGATTATGATAGATGACTGTGTAGAAAGGAGTACAATCTTATAAGGGGCACATTATTTTCCAAGCAGCAGAGAATCTACAAAGCTTAGAATTGAATTGGCACAGGGAACTGTTTTGTATTAATCAGTACAAATGAATTAGCTGTTTAAAATAAAAGGGTGGTGCTGGGTATGTCTTAGAAAAGGAAGATTTTTCTTCATGTGTGGCAGCTTGGATAGAAGAGCATTTTTGCTGGTGAAACATATATGTGTCTGTTTGGGGATTCACAATGATATGTGTGTCACACTGGGTAATTCTCATTGCAGTTAAATTTGAAGAGGAGCTTTCATTCTGTTGTTGAGATATTTTCCATGGTCACAGTGCATTCTGAGGTAACCTATGCATGAAATAATACGGCAGAAACCACACACAGCATCAACACATTTTGTGAAAAGCCTCACTCTCTCTTCTAAGAGCTGAGAGACTGAATATGGCTTGTTGTACTTGAATGAGCTCTCATTCTTCTGCTCAACTCATGGTGATTAGAACTGGCTGACAAACTACTTCCTGGTGCCTCAGTACAATCCTTTAGAGACTTCATTACTACTCTCTGTCACCTTTTAATGCACTAAACCCATATTAGCTTTTTGCCTTCTGATTTGATGTCTAAAACTTCTTTTGTTTTAAACAGCGAATTCATTTTTATTAATTAATATGAAAGAGTTCCCTGTGCCTCTAATACAGCCATTCTAAGCTTTGTAGTTTCTCTGCTACTTGGAGCCATTCTTGTGACTTCTTCCCAATGTCGTTGAACTTTGAGTTTGAACCTTAGCCTGCTTTGAATGGCTGTAGTAAACATTATTCCTGTCTTGATGCCATTGCTTTCCCTTCAAAGCTACTGCTCTTAGCAGCTGCTTGTTCCAACTGCCACATACATAGGGTTGGATCCAGTGTGGGCTGGTCGAAGCAGACCTCTTCACCCCTTCTCCCCAGGACAGCCCCTCCAGCCTCCTAAAAATGCTACCCAGAGGGTAAGAAGACTCTGCTGCATTGGATGAGCTGAGCAAGGGGAGGATCTCTGGAAAACGGGTGCAGGCACCTTCCATAAGTGGAGCCCTTCTGTCATTGGAGGGCAGAACCTGGTTCCACCCCACTAGGCTTTGGCTATACTGCTACGCAATGGTCGTTTTCAAAACTAATAGCATGTAGACGCATGACAGCCAGGACGAGGGAGTGGATGGCTATAAGGGATGTGGAGGCAGAGCTTTGGCAGACTAGTGGAAGAGGTTTGATGGATGTTACATGGGCAGAAGGCTCAGTAGCAGCCAGGACTATAAGGCTTTCCTCGGCTGTCATGGAAAAAGGCGGCATGTTCAGAAGTTGGAGAGGACCCCTTGATCCTACTGCTTGCCACTAACTTGAGATAATGCAGCTAGGTGGCTGTGCTTGTTTTATTTGTAGGGGTGGGGGTCATTCAAAGCCACCTTCAGCTGCCAAGGCTGTGAAGAATAACTAGAAGACCTGTACTAGACAGGCTTCACCAAGTCAAGGGTAAGCAACCTGGTGCCTTATAGATGGTTTGGACTACAACTCCCATAAGCCACAGCCACCATGGCCTGTAGTCATATTATGGGAGTTGTAGTCCAATGCATCTGAAAGACACCAGGTTGCCTACCCCTGCACTGGGGAAAAGCTAACTTGTGGAAATGGGGTTTAATAGCACCAACCAGTCCAAGTGTACAGAATCTTGTATGGTGGGTGCATGTTATGTGCAGTGGCTCCTATGAGCAGTGGGTTTTTATCTTGAGTGCACAGAGGAGCAGAACTTAGTCTGTTGACAGTTTGGAATCTTGTTACCACTTCTTCCCAAACATTCTCTTTTTCCCAGCATTTTGGCCTGGCATAGCCTGCTGTCCTTTTCTGGAGGAAAGATGCACAAATACATACCAGGAAACCGCGTTTCTCTACTTTAGGAGTGAGCAGAGTCCCCAGTGTCTGTACCCAGCTTGCCAACAATTGCTTGTGGTTTTGCAAAAGTAGCTGTATGTGCACTTTATTGGGAGCTAACATGTACAGTGGATATTAGATTACTTTTAACCACTTTATTGATTGTATTTTTAACTAGTTTTTAAACCTTTATTGCAAGCTGTCCAGAGAACAGGGGCAGATACCTACATGCATAAACATCCATGTCAATAGTATCATTCTGGTTTAGGGTGGTTTTGATAGTTCCCTCTGAGTTTTTGTGAAGTTCATTTTCAGGGATGAAAACAGTGTTGGAGGAAAAGTCCTTTTCCCTCGTTGGCAACATAAGTGTATTGTTGAGAACAGAGAGAGAGGGGGGGGGGGAGGATATTGCGCTTGAAGTGGAATGCCTATGAAAAGAGGATGTTGTAAGGCAGGCAGCCATGGCTTGTGACCGCTGGTTAAACTGTTCTTTTAATATCTGCAATGAGAGATGGTTTCTGAATGGGGAGAGAGCGTTTCTTATTGTGTCGTAAATTCCCAGTGCTGACTGGGATTGCCTTCTGCACGTGTAATTGCGACTATTAAAGGCGTTCAGCAATAAGAAGCTTAAGCTACAGTTGATATGCATTTGGGAGTAAGTGCCACTGAATTTGATGGGGATTTGCTCCCGAGTAAGCATACACTAGGGCCGCGGTGGCTTAGTGGTTAAGATGCTGAACTGCAGACTGGAAGGTCGGCAGGACAGCAGTTCGAGACCCGAGTGCTGCGTGATGGAGTGAGCTCCCGTCTTCAGTCCCAGCTCCTGCCAACCTAGCAGTTCGAAAGCAAGAAATTGCAAGTAGATAAATAGGTACCGCTTAGGCGGGAAAGGTGACAGCGTTCCGTGCACCTCGGTGTTCAGTTATGCCAGCCACATGACCACGGAAGCGTCTTCGGACAGCGCTGGCTCTTCGGCTTAGAAATGGAGATGAGCACCACACCCTAGAGTCGGACACGACTGGTTGGGGACACCGTTACCTTTTTTTAAGCATACGCTGCACGGTGCCATGTTTCAAAGGAGTCGTTTATATGAGAATAAGGGGACAGTATGCCAAGGGCCAAATGGTATGTAACACTGATGTGGTTTGGCACTGTATCTTTTAAAACAGCCTCTCCCAAGCTGGCACCTTCCAGATGGGTTGGACTACAATTCCCATCATCCCAGCTAGCGCAGTCATGAGAGTTGTAGTCCAACACATCTGGAGGGTACCAGGCTGGGATAGGCTGTTTTTAAAACGATACATAGTAGTCATTGTAGGGCCTGATCTGGCCTTGGGAAGGATTTTAAGAAACTTTTTGTCCCAGTTGCGGGGAATTCCTCTCCATGACCCGAAGCTGCAGTTGAGCATGAGAAGGAAGCTCCCATTAACCTGTGCTTTGGGAAGGATCGTCTGTGATTGTGTAATAAAACTGAACTGCTCTTTTGTTGTTGTTGAAGATTTCTCTCCGTAGTAGCTCCTTGTATTGCAGAGGCCAACCTCTGGACAGCCTGCCCTTGTGTGTGGTTTCCTTCCGCCTTCTCTTCTTGTTTTACCAGATTGTAAGCCTACAGGCATGGCCTGTCTTTAATTTTTGTGCAGCAGCTAGTTGAGGCACTTTATTTATAAACTTAGTAATAATAATAAGCTTTCCTCTTCAGGAGTGTGGCCTGCTGCCAACAGAGTTCAAAGAAATCTGGTTTATTTATTTATGTGTAAATGTATTCTTCTGGATTGTGGAACTGAATGGAGAAGAGCCTGAAGCTTATGCCAGAATACATTTGTTAGTTTTTAAGGTGCCACAAGACTCTTTGTGGTCTTTGCTCCATTTGTCCAGTTCCTTGTTGCTGTTGCTGCCAGATTGTTCCCTGCAGTTTGTTCTGAAGGCTTAGGCTAAGAATAAAGCTGTCTGTCAACCTCACTCTAATGTGTTCTGAATCTGATAGAGATGATCAGAAAGAGAGAACATGACTATTGTGCGTTTGTTTACAATTTGGACTACCTATAAAATGTACAATCTCAACAAGAAGCTGTAGCTTGAGATGTGCTGGTATTGTGTATTGTTATGACTGATCCTGTATAAATGACTATGTGGGATCCTTTTCGCTGCATTTCTATTTATGTATTTATTTTCTGTACTTCCCAATAGCCAAAATTCTCTGAGCGGTTCACAAAATTTTAAACCCGAAAATATAAGATAATAAAGCATAATATAAAACCTTTAAAAATTTAAAACAGAATAAAACCAAAGTAAAAAAACTAGAGTAAATACCCAGCATCAGGGTAAAGATCTCAAAACACAGTAGCACATTTAAGAACAAAACTGAAGGACTTAAAAGCCTGGGGAGATGTCATTGCCAGACGAGCCTCTCTGGGGAGGGCATGCCACAACTGGGGTGTCGCTACTGAAATGATCCTCTCCGTAGTAGCCACACACCTCACTCCATTTGGCAGGGGCACCCTCCTGTATGGGTGATGCCTGGGGCACCTTGCCCTTAACACCTGGCTTTGAAGAAGGACCCTGCCCTGGCCAGGTCTCTGGAGAGCTGCACCAGCCACTCTTTGCAGCCATGAAGCTCTTCAGCTTCCCTGCCTCCTGGCTTGCCCTGGCAGGATCTTCAGGGCAAGCCAGAGGGTGGGTGGCAGCCCCAGAGAGCTCCATCGTCCCCATTCTCGCCCTGTGGGAAATGCCACAGTGGGAGAGCGGCTGGCAGAGTTCTCCGGAGCACCCGGTGCAGTGCCATCTCGCGGGAGCGAGGTGGTGGCTGGAGGGCCCTTCGCTGGGGAAGGGGAGAGCATGCAGTTTGCCGCTTGAGATGTGAGATTCACCCCTGCTCCCCACACTGAACAATTAATTCTCACCATTGCATCAGACCTCTGGATAAGAGGTTCAGGATTGCCTCTGTTTCCTTGCATTCTGTTGATTCTATAATGAAAACAGGGGTAGAACAAGTGTTGAAGTTCTGCCTTGAACCATCACCTGACACTTCTTGCAAGAGCCAGATTTGTGCTCCAGAAATAACTTGCTGGAAAAGCTTTTGATTTATTTTGTATCTCTGGCTTCTCCGTTGTGTCCGGAAATGACAATAGCAGACTTGGTGCTTTTTCGGAGCTAGGTTCCAAATAATTTAGCAGTAGCTGCTCCTGGACATTAATGTTTTGTTTCAACAGTGTGTCCTTTGTGCTCTGCCTCTCAACATAAGGTACAGCCAGATCCTAAACTGATTTGCTTGAGAGTAAAGAAAATCCCACTGAGCTTGGTGGGATTTCCTAATCAGTGAGATTTTTAGGACTGGGTCGTGACCTTTTAACTGTGAACAACACACCACTTCCCAAAGCCAACGGTAAATAGGAGATGCATACAGCCATCCTATTAAATTTTCTTCACCTTTTCCCAAAATACCATATTGAAGTTAGTATGTGGAGGGAACTTTTCAGTGTGAGAATAAAGAGTGCACTTTCCCTGTGCTCTTTTACATTGTCAGAGGATGCTCCGAATATAATTCTGTTGAAGTTCTGTTTCTGCTACCCGTTTTCTAAACTCTTCTAACTGAAATGCATCTTCCTGGATACAGCTGAGTTGGTAATATACTTGCAGGGTCACTAGGGAAAAACAAAACCTGGCTTCCTCCTGTGCCTTTAACACAGCTTGATGTGCAGAAAACAGCAGGTTAAGCTTTCTATAGCTTGGAGAGATGATACATCATCACCTAAATGTTTACATGTCAAGTTTCTGTTAAAGGCACAGCTATCATGACGGGTTGAAAAGTTGGCACTCCTAGCTGATAAAGACAAGCCTTGTTCTCCGCAGTAGTAAATTGTGTCCGGGTTTTGCTAGCATATACCAAGGGATCCCCGGTGTTTGGGTGGCCTTAGTAGCTAAGCCAAAAATTGTGGTTGCCTGCCCATGCCTTTCCTCTCACTGGTTTGGCCACTATGTGGCCCAGACACTCAGGGTGCCTCAGCTGAGCAGTAGCCAAAAAAGTCTTCTGCCACACTTCCCATAGGAAGGGGAGGTGAGAAGATTATGCACTTGGCAGCTGCTCAGCCTAGGTGGTCAGCACCGTGGAAAAGGACACACACACCCCTCTCCACACACACACACACACACCTTTTCCTGCTCTGGAGCAGAAAGGCAGGGGCGATCTTGCTGGCTTGTCTCTGTGCTGCCAAAGTGTCTCGGGTGCCTCAGCCACAGCAGTCAAACAGCTCCTAGCCTTGCTCCCACCTGGGAGCAGAGGAGGTGGTGGAGATTGCCCCACAGCTCTCATGATGATGCCACCCCACCTCTGCAGCTCCAAGGTTAGGAAGAAGTTTGGTGGTTGCCATGGGCTCCCAATGGTGGTGGTGCATTCGCCATGGTGAGCTAAAACGTGGAAGTCTGCATCTATCCAATGCTACTTTGCAGTAAGCTGCAAACCCTTTGGTTCCCATATAAAGTGCATGTTTCTGCATCAGGGCAAGAGGTGGGCATGTGCAAGAGCTCTGTACACATTCAAAGCAAAATCCTTTCCATCATTTTATGAGTAGTGCTGTGTGGATTCTCCCCTCACCCCCCTCAAGTTAAGAACCATTGAAAATTTCTACAAAAGGCCACATGCTTCTGATAATACACTACATTAAAGCAATGCAACACTGGTTTACTGACATTAATTCAGTGATCTTCCCTTTGTAATAGTACGATAGCAGCTCTTCTATAATGTGCCCAGACAACACATCAGGTTAATAGCATCCCTTAATGGAAATAATTATCAGTGAGCTTTAAACCATTTCCCAGCATGTATACTCTGTTCAGGCATATAAGTAGCAGAGCTGGATTACTGTGGCCCAGTGGAGAAATGGAAGATGCTTATAGAGTAGACAGCTCTAAAAGCGGAATTATAAAATTCTCAGGAAGATGTGTCAGCAGATCATGTTAGGTCTTGGGTTTGTTAGCCTTGGGGGGTGGGGTCAATTTTACAGGGATCATGGGACTTTTTTGGAAAGATTCCACTTGCAGTAATTGGATTCCTCCAAGTTTTAGCTTTGTACAAAACAAGGATTCATATTAATGCATTTACCGCTATTGGAACTGGGCATAATGTAAGCCTCAGCTTGACACAGCACCAAACAGACTTGGTGGGCTTGAAATGTTAGCAAACATTGTTTATTAACATTGTTAGTAAACATTGGCTCTCACAAGCAATTAAGTACAAAGTGACCATAGGAAGAGCCTTTCCTACATGTGTCCGTGATGAGCCTCTCATGTTCATCTGCTGGCATACACTGAGCACTTGTAGCGATGTAGAGTCCAAAGTGTGACCTTTGGAGTTACGTACTGATATCAGAGTCTTGCACATGCCAGCTACCAGCCATTGCTGACATGACGAAGCCTTTTTTTGTGGCAGCCTTACGCTGAAGTGGTCGTATGAATGGGCCCTGGCTCCTTTGGCTTGTGTAGTAGAAATGATAGAGAGTATAGGTAGCTGCATTTTTATTTATTTTTTTACCAATCCTGTGTGTTGAAACTGGATAGGCTCTGCTTGTAGAGAGAGATTGCTGAAGTTTCTTCCCACTATCCAGCCCTGCATTCTGAACCGTTGACACTTTACATTAAGCAAAAGTTGGGGGCTGTGGTTAGAAACTTAGGTCAATATGGCCTGCTTTACGCAAGCTGCCGTTTTAACCATATGGCCTCTGTGAGGGAGACACTGCTACTTATCTGTTGAGTAAGGCATGATTGTTTAGCCTTTTATCACTCATTTACAGAGGTCTGGTGGGACACACTCAGTGTCTCACCACAGGTGTTTGTATGCTCTGCACCCTCTCCCTTTTTCTTGGCTGCCTTAGGGGGAGGAATGGATGAAGCCCAGGTGTCATGCTTTAAGGCCTGGCTTCCCCTTCCCTGTTCACCCTGATTCTGTCTTGGGTGCATTGTCTTTGCAGCCCCAGTTTCAGCAGTGCAGTGGAGGTTGCTGGTAGGTGTTTATATGTGGGGATTTGGGGCAGGGTGTGGGAAGAGAGGTTAGAGGACTCTTCTCTATCTCCCATGCTACTAGAACTCAGGGTTCACCCACTGAAACTGGTAGCAGATTTAGGAGAGATGAAAAAAAGTACTTCTTTGCTCAATGGGTAATTTATGGAATTCATTGCATTGCCATAAGATGGCTGCCAGCTTTGATGGCTTCCAAAGGAGGATTATGCAAATTCATGGCGGATCATTCTATTAGCCAAGATAGCTAATCTTAAAAGCCTATTGCTGGATATTGTAGAATGAAACATACTACAGGAGAAAAATGCTTATTTCTTAGCAAACCACCACCTTCTCATTTTGATGCATTAAAATCTGTTTTCTTTGCTAAGGTGTTTTGTTCTTTTTAAGAAAAAATAGGGGAGCACGTTTTTCCTCAATGTGTACCATTTTAAATTGTTAAAAATGTTCAAGAACACTTATGCCATCGGTGGACAGACTTCAGCTTGTGGGATCTACCTTGTTTTTTTTAACTGGAATCCTGAAGGCCACTGACATTGACAGGTGCAAACTAATGACTCAGGAGGATGAGCATACACTTACAAGTGTGGAACAGGGTGCCTCTGAGCACATGCTGAGCTCAGGAATTTGTTTTCCATCCCAGAACTGATCTCCCAGCCCTTTCATGCAGAAATCCATACCTCCTGCCACAAAGAAAGTTTAGGAGGTGGGAAGATACCTAATCTTGGGGGGGGGGGGGGCATCTTTATTGTTGCTCTTGTTAAACAATGGGAGTCAGAATGCCTTTCTGATCTACTGCAAATCACCCAGAGATCCACCAGTTCATCTTCTACAGTCTGCCTACTCCCCTTGATTATTTACTGTCTGAAACAGTTATCAACTAAATGTTTATCCCCCAAATCAAATGTTCAGAGAATTTATAGCAATTGACATAAAAATCCTGATCCTATGTAATAGCAAAGCCCAGCACAACTATTTCCCCAAGATAATGAGAGCAAATTCCTATAGTAGCCTTTTCATATTCCTTTGTTAGAGATATGAAATTACTACACTGAGAACAAAGGACTTGAACAGTGCCTGAAAACTCTATGCAATTTTATGTTGGTTTTCATCCATCTTTGAACCTTCTCTGAACTTCTGTTCAAGAGGTCACTTCACCCTGAAGTACAAAATAAGAACAAAAAATACTCTTTAATCTTGCTGTCAAATGTCCTCCCTTCTCATCTTTTTTCTTCTTTATCTGGGCTCTAGCCGCATCAAATGACCCCACTGTCAGATTCTGCAAATTAGTTCATGGAAGAAGTTTCTTTCCATATGTTGCATATTTATTTATTTATTTATTATTGCATTTATATCCCACCTTTATTCCTCTTGCAAGGAACCCAAGGCGGCTTACATTATCTTCCTCCTCTCCATTCTATCCTCACAACAACAACCCTGTAAGGTAGGTTGGGCTAGGAGTGTGTGACTGACCCAAAGTCACCCAGTGAGCTTCCATGGCCGAGTGGGGACTAGAACCTGGATCTCCCAGCTCCCAGTCTAACACTCTTGCCACTACACCACACTGGCTCTAATTACATTACATTAATTACATTAGACTCTTTTCCCATTGTTCAACCAAACTGCAAAATGTTGAAAATAAGGATGTGTTGTGATTAAAAATCAGATTTATATGTGCACTGAGTCACTAATGGACTGAGTGACTTATTTGAATAATACGTTCCCAGTTCCTATTAGTGTTGGTGGGAACTTGCAGTTTGCAAATCTTCATCCCATGTTGAGCCACACAGATTGGGTTTGCTTCTACACCTAGCCAGCCCACTCCTTCCTAAGTAAAACTGTACCATTTGGTGTCTAAGCAGCAGCAGAGAGGACTCGCTAGAAACTGGAAATGATGCTCGGGAAAAGCATTTCCTGCAGTGGAGCATGGGATTTGTAATTTCCTTTGACTCCTGAATTGATTTGGGAGGCAGACACAACTACAGATCCCTTGCTTCCCAGCCATCATTTCCTGATTTGTCTTTGTATCAAGGCTGTGTCTAGGTTTGTGTGCCTGCCCCTCTGGTTTCATGGGCAACCACAGTTCTACTCTCTCAGCCTCCCACCCTTCCGCCCTATAGAATTCTGCCATTAGTGGATGGGTACATGGGTAGGAGAGAAGGGGCAGTGGTCAGCTGGGCTGTTAGTAGCTGCCCAACCAATCACCTGCAGCAGGCCTGTGTTTTTCAGCTTTTACACCCCATTTCCATTGGTGAGGAGGATTTGTGAAAGACTTACATGTCGTAGGAATGGCAGTGCATGTTTACCTACCCAGTTGTATGTTCCACTTTGAACTGTTTCGTACTAAGTGGAAATAATGTTGGTGGATATAAACATTATTCTCCAGTATTACTGCATTTATTTTCTTTGAAGTGTAAGCCAAAGCACAACAAACATGGGATATGTCTTTTCAATTTTCTACTAACTGAAAAAGAAAGCTTTGAAGAAAGTCCCCCACTATGCAAAAGAGATGGCTACAATAACCATGCACTGGAGATAAAACAAGATGGCAAATCTGTTGAGGCTGTAAACTGGTTGGAAGATTAGCATTGATTGGCACTTGGGTAGAAAGGACTCGTGTCATGCAGTTTTCATTTGCACATGTTCTCCAGCTGTTAGCAGAAGCCTTCAGCTTGTGTTTGTCTCTTAAGCACAGTAGGTGTCAGGATTATAAGCGAAAATGAATGTTTAGATTAAAAAGGCTCTTGTGACATCTAACAAACTGAGTATAAATGGTGATGTACTACTGTGCTGCTAGAATACAGGAATTCTTTCAGTTCTGTAGAAAATTTGCCTCTGGAGTGTAAGATTTCTAGCTGGCTGGCTGCCATCTCAAAAGAAGAGAGCAGAGAGGGGAACCCACTTGGGTCACTTCTGTCTTGTTCAAGTTGGCAGAGTTATTTGCAATCGATAGAACAGATTCCCTAAACATCATCACTGGGTGCTTTCAAATGAGGCTTTTATTGGGCAATTGCCCTGCCTCATACATGGAATTTTATAGGAGTCCAGACGTTGGCAGCTTTCCGTTGTAACCCTGCCCTGTTTTCCCACTGCAGCTTCCTTTTCTTTTCCCATTTTCTTTCTGCAAAAAAATCTGCTATGGAGGAAAGTGCAGAATAGTCTCTTTGGACTGATAGCTCTAGGAGCCCTCCACCTGGAAACACCAGTTCAGTGGGGCTCACTCCCAGGTAAGTAAGTATAGGATTGTAGCATTAGTTGTGTTGTAGAACAAGTATTTTAGCACACATGCGAGTTAAGCACCAGTGTGAGGAGAGGGCTAGTGCTATTTACTATTTATTTGTTAAATTATCTCTGGTAATAATTTAAAATTCATGGAGGGAGCAATCCTGTGGCCGCTAGCCAGGGGCTAGATGGCCATAGGATATCTGGTTTTCCAGGAACCGACCTCAGAGCCCACGCTCCAAGGTCAGTTCCCAGAGAACCTCCCCCCCCCTCGCAGAATAGCCCCACGCTCAGAAGAGGAGTGCAGAGTGGCCAAAACGGGGGGCATTCCAGGGCGGGGAAGGCGGAAATGCCCGTACGACAGATCCTATGTGTCGTCCTGGGAGCTTCCTCCCCCGCTCCGCCTTTCTGTGGCTAAACAGCCAGAATTGACTGTCTAGCTGCAAATGCAGGGCAGGAGAAGCGTGGAGGGAATGATCCTCTCCGTGCTTCTCCTGCCTGCATTGGATAGGTGGTCGCCTCCGAGTTCGGAGGTGGCTGCCTATCCCCATAGGATTGCACCCTAAAACTCATAAATCATCAGGTGAAGCCAAAACAGGGGCATAGCAAAGGGAGCTAAATCCCAGAAGGGTAACCCTTTACAAACTTACAATTGGGAGCCAAATCCCAGGGGGTGGGGGTGGGGGGTGGGGAATTCAGCAGAAACTAAGAGTTCTTGCAGCCGTGCTCTAACCTAGATTCCAGAGTGGTTGTAGAGAATCACAACCACATACTTAAACTAAACCCAAGTGTGGAAAGGAGCAGTAAAGGTATTACATAGGTAAGAATGTACGGACTGTGTAAAATCTGCTTCGTCTGTGTTTTGTGGATTGACAGGCACCTTTTGTTCCATCATCCGCCCACAGACAGATGTGAATATTTTTTTTTGTCATGCATAAAAATACGGAAATAATTATGCAAGTATTTACCTAAGTATTTAGGTAAGTATTTACATAATTTACCTCAGTACATAACATGTAGTGTATTGTTCCCCATTCCATTCAGTGTTTCCTCAGCAGAAATTTACGTATTTTTCTACGGATGTATATGCGTAAATTTTGGGAAAGTAAAAAAAAATCATCTGAAAGTCCATGGACCCTGCACGGCCTGAGGGGGGTACTCCGCAGTAGATTCCTCAGGTTGGGCCAAAGTATTTATGTGGCCAATTATGTGGCCAAAGTATTTCAGTTTTGCCTTGAATATCCTTCCCTCAAGTGAGCAGTCTGGCTTGATTTCCTGGAGTATGGACTGGTTTGATCTTCTTGCAGTCCAAGGCACTCTCAGAATTTTCCTCCAGCACCACAGTTCAAAAGCGTCTATCTTCCTTCGCTCAGCCTTCCTTATGGTCCAGCTCTCCCAGCCATAGGTTACTATGGGGAATACCATTGCTTTCACTATGCGGACCTTTGTTGTCAGTGTGATGTCTCTGCTCTTCACTATTTTATCAAGATTTGTCATAGCCTCATCCAAAGTTTGAGAGCTCAGAGTTTCATTTAGTTCAAAAAACAAAATAAAACAGAGTGAAAAAAGTGCACACTGAGCCACTCTCAGTGACTCAGGCCCTTGCATTCCCAGGGGAGCTCAAACCACATCTTTTCCTTAATCATCTACCCATTGTCTATTGTCCCCTCCAGCAACCCATTGACTATTGTCTTCCCCCCTGAATAGAAAATCTCCATTCCCAGGGGGCTCAAGTGACCTAGATTTCCACTCACTGGAAGTTAGTGTAGACCAATAGTGGAGCCACACCCTCCGTTGTTTTTAAACAAGGCCCTCTAATCTGATTGACTACACCAGCAGTTAGGGCAAGCTAGCTAGAGCAATATAAGGAGGCAGGCTTGTGAGGGAGATCAGCTCAACAAGGGTGAGGAGTCCCAGTGACAAAATGTGTCACCCCAGTGACAAAGCATCAAGGTAAAAAGAGGTCTTTTAGCACTCTCACAAGTTAAGCAACAGGGTGAGGAGGCCAGGGCAGTTAACTCTTCCCCACCTTCTCCTAATAAATAACTAAATAAAAATAAAATTTCCACCTTCTCCTAGTAAATAACTTAGTTTTCCAGGTAAACAAACCCATTAATAACAAAAAACCAGTCTGAAGGTAGAAAGCCATCAGGGCTGTAAGGGCTATCTAGTGTATTGTACTGAGTACCCCACGTATGACTATCTGCTAGCTGGACAGAAGTTGTGCTTGGTATAATGAGCTCCTGGCTCTCAGGAAACAAATTAGTTCTCTTGAAGCTAAGGTTGCTGACCTGGAGAAGCAGAGAGGTTGGTGGACAAAACCTTCAGGGACCTAATAGTGGTGTCTCAATCCTTGGGTGACAGTTCCTCTGCTGTCACAGAGAATGGAGGTCTTGGGAAAGGGGTGCATCATTCCAAGGATGAGGGAAATGACTCATTAGAAAAGACACATTCTTCAGAAGATGAACAGATATCTCACCCCAAGGATTTGCCTCCAGGGAATGGAAAGCTTGTGGTGGTGGAAGATTCGATCATTAACCACATAGACAGCTGGGTTTGTGGTGGGCATGTAGATCATATGGTAAATTGCCTTCGTGGTGCAAAGGTGGGTATCACACACCATAGATGGCTTTGTAGATAATGCTGGGGTGGAGTCAGTGGTTGTTATCCATATTGGTACCAATGATGTCAGGCAATAAAGTCATGAGGTCCTGGAAGCCAAATTTGGGTTGCTAGGTAGGAGGTTGAAATCCAGGACAACCAAGGTGTCTTTCTCTGAAATGCTACCTGTTTCATGTCGAGGGCCAGCTAGACAGGTGAAGCTGAGGAGTCTCGATGGGTGGATGAGATGGTGGTGTAGAGAGGAGGGATTCAGATTTGTTAGGCACTGGGGAACATTTTGGGACAAGTCTAACCTGTACAAGAGGGATGGGTTCCACTTGAACCAGAACTGAACCCGACTGCCGGCATTCAACATAAAAAAGGTGGCAGAGCAGCTGAACCCTAGGGGAAAGCTGACAGGAGCTGGGAAGCATCCAGTTTGGGTTGAATCATCCCTAGGGGATGAAAATGAAAATGTTTCTGATTGCCCAACTGTAGATGTGGAGGAAATAACCCGTGTGCATATGGTGAAACATAGCCTGTCAAAAAAGCCTAAGTGCCACAGCAAAAGATGCACATGCCAGGGACATCTGAAGAGGGACAACATGTATAGGTGTTTCTCTGCTAATGCTAGAAGTCTCCAAGGCAAAATGGGAGAGTTGAGTGCCTTGTTTTAAAGGAGAATCTAGATAGAGTGGACATAACAGGAACCAGTGAGTTATGGTTATCTGGAAATAAATACTATAGGAAGGACAGGGAAGGGTATACTGAAGAAGGTGTTGCTCTGTATGTCAAAGAGGGCATACTGTCAAACAGACAAGAAAACCTAAAAAGGGCATACTCCTCCACAGAAACTCTGTGGGTAACAATACTAGGCTCCAAAGGTAATTTAGTACTAGGGACATGCTGTTGTCCCGTAGACTCAGGGTGATCTTGAGATGAAAAATGAAATCATGGAGGCTTCCAAGTGAGGAAGTGTTGCAATAATGGGTGGTTTCAGTTACCCCCACACTGACTGAATAAATGCATGTTCTAGTCATGTCAAAGAGGTTAAATTTCTCAGTGCCCTAAATGACTTACCCTAGAACAGTTGGTCATGGAACTGACTAGAGGGGAGGCAACCCTGGATTGTTTAACTTAGAAAAAGGGTGAGTAAGGGGAGATATGATAGAGGTATACAAAATTATGCATGGTGTGGAGAAAGTGGATAGGGAGGCATTTTTCTCCCTCATAATACTAGATCCTAGGGTCATCCCATGAAACTGATTGGTGGGAGATTCAGGACAGATAAAAGGAAGTACTTCTTCACATAGTGTATAGTTAAACTATGGAATTCACTTCCACAAGACATAGTGATGGCCACCAATTTGGATGGCTTGAAAAGGAGATTGGACAAATGCATGGAGGATAAGGCTATCAGTGGCTATTACTAGTCCTGATGGCTATATGTTACCTCTAGTATCAGAGGCCTATGTACGCTAGTCACTAGGGAACATGTGCAGGAGGGTGCTGTTGCACTCATGTGGTTGTGGGTTTCCCATGGGCAGCTGGTTAGCCACTGCGTGAACAGAATGCTGGACTAGATGAACTTCGATCTGATCCAGCATGACTTTTCTTATGTGTTCTTATGTTCAGTTAGCTGCTCAGTGTTGTAAAAAGTAGAATATACATTGGCTTTGGCCATACATAGATGTACTCCTCTGCTTCTCTGAAGGCCAAACTGTAAGCTTGTTGAAACGTCATTAAGTGGCTCTCTTACCAGGAGAGCTCAGCTTGCTAGCGCTTGATCTTAGAGATGGTTGAGAGGAACAAAGAACAGCATTGGCAGCTGATGCTCTCCATGATCACAAATGTTGCCCTTTCCATTGCATCTCTGATGTGGATAAAGTCCATCAAGCTATTGTCCAGCTTTTTTCAATGGTTATAGCATAATTTTCAGGAACGTAAATTGTAAATGAAGGCAGGGATTCTCTGGTTTCTAAAGCATGAACTGGAAGGCTCCAGAATATGCTTTGGGAGTTACTTTGGCTTCAGTATTGTGAAGGAAAATCTGCACAATTTTAATTTTCTTGGAAAGAGACCCAATAGGTAATGTGATTTCTACCAGCACAAGTAGTAGTCAACTTAGTTTTATATTGCATAAAATATAGCCTGCAGGAGTTATCAAAGTCTTATATTAAAATACATTTTGAATATCTCAAAAACTAAAAAGGAAAGCATAAATAAAAGTATATGCAGTTTCAGCATGACCAGTTTAAGATTAGCTTCTTGTAGGCCTGTATTGGACACTGCATCCTATTTTTGTAGGCCAATGAGTGGCTTGTATTCATATTTTTGTCAGTCATTCTGATGTTAGTTCACTACATTTTACGACGATATGCTCAGGGGAAATAAGCTTAATGTCATTCTATATTTGGCACCTTATCAATTAAAATAAACAGGCTCATGTTCTGCCCAGCTCATTAGAAAGCATCTCTTGGCCATGATCCAAAAGGTTTTTAAGTGGTGCTGGTTTTTCCATACATGTGCCAAGTGTATCTTTGCCAACAGCAGCTCTTCGTTCACTCTGTCAGAGACTACGCTGGAAGTTCCTTCCGGGTTTGGGGAATGGTTGGATGGAAATGCAGTGAGTCCATGTGCTCAATGGAGTGTATCTTGTCCCATGGAAGTGGTCCTTACTGCATGGCCCTTTTGGATCCTCTTGACCAGCCACCTCCTCCCTCACCACCATATATCATGGCAGCCTAGTCATTGCTAAGAAATCAGGAATGCTACATCTGGACAGGCACTCATCAGAAGCAAATGCAGCTTAAGAAGCATATTGTGCTTTGGTGGTGTGGCAAATACAATAACCACATTCTAATGTAGGTTATATCTTTTTTTTTTAACTGTCACCAATGGTAAGGTGAAAAATAGGTATTCGGTAAACATGCTGGAGATTTTACTATACATACAGTATGCTTCTTGTGTTCATTCATCCCAGCATTCCCTAACCTGGTGCCCCCGAGGTATGTTGGACTGCAACTCCCATAATTCTCAGCCAGCATGGCCAGTGGTCAGGAATTCTCAGAGTTGTGGTCCAAAACATCTGGAGAGTACCAGGTTGGGGAAGGGTGGTTTAAGCATTTCTGAACATTTTTAGCGATTTAAAATTGTACACACTAAGAGGAAAAATTTGCTTCCTAGTAAGAAACCTATTTCTTTTGGCCATACTAGCCAAAGTGCAATTTGATTCTTAACATTGCACAGCGAGCCACAAATCATGTTCAATTCTTCAGGCATGCACTGTATCACACTCAAATATCATCTCACTAAGATTGTGGCCCATCTATGTGGGCTGAACTCTCATAAAGTAAAAACTAGGATTTTAATGAGTCTCCTGTAATTCTATGGGATTACATTAGATGCATCCTGAGCGCTGCATGTTGCCACCTTTTGTCTACATTCATAAATGACTGTAAATGAAAAGCTACATTGTGAGGGACAGGACTTGAGATACCACCACACTTCAATTAACAACTGTTGTGTAGTCCTATGATCTCGGCTACAAACAACACTGATTGTATTAAATAGGAGATTAGAATAGTCCATTATTTTTCATTTTACATACTGCCAAACAGAATCTACTTATCTTGTTCTTGGCCATGATATGGATAAATATGCTTAGCCCTTAGGAAGTGCAGGTGTGGGTCAGTTTCTAGTTATGAATCTTGAGATTGGAAAAGAATTAAAACACATGCCTCAACTGCTCTCAGTAGCGCTTTTAATTATGTTTGTAGATACATGGGATGGGAAATAAAGGTGATGGAGATACATGTATACACGCGCGCACGCACACACGCACCTAATTAACCTAAAGTTTCTTCCTTTGAAGTAACCAGATTGCATTCTTCCTTCCTTTGGCTTGCATAAAAGATCATATGCCAAATAGTGTGGGAGTACAATTAAATGAGCGAGAGTGGGCTGTTCATGTATTTCACATCTGTTCATTTCACTCCCACTTGAGAATGAGAACAGAAAATGTCATCTCTATGATTAGGGAAATGAGTTTGTTATCACTTGCTCCCATACTAAGGCAAAGAGGCAGTAGCCTTGAGCTCTGTTTACAGAGTTATAAAGACAGCATCTTCCTCTG
The DNA here is from genome assembly GCF_057233095.1 of Heloderma suspectum. Lineage (NCBI taxonomy): Eukaryota > Metazoa > Chordata > Lepidosauria > Squamata > Helodermatidae > Heloderma > Heloderma suspectum. Next base: position 72,840,693 of record NC_139461.1, read on the forward strand.
TAAGAAGTTCTGCCATTTGTTGGGCTGGGAATTAGGGTGATAGTCTTCAGCTGGTTGGGTTTTCATTCTTGTTATTCCTTGAAATGTATTAGTGAGTGTTGAAAGGCAGAGGTGGCATTCAAGACCCCAGCTGTGTTCTTGTGTCATCTTTCAGCTTATTAAGGGAGCATCTATATTGTGCCACTTATATTTCATTGATCTGGAGGACAATGTCTTCCTTCCTTCCTTCCTTCCTTCCTTCCTTCCTTCCCCCATTCTAAACTGATGGGATGTTTGCAGCTTTAAAGGACAGGAACATAGACAGAGACACTTGGTCATAGGAGTGCTAGAAAACAGGTTTCAGCTGTAGTTGCCCTCCTCTAATTAACAAATGCAGAGTGCATTTTGTACCTAGAGAAAATGGCTGCTGGCAAATGGTACTATATGATGGCTTCTTAACAAATGCATCCCTATTCTGTTTCCTAATATTAGTACATCAGCACTCTATCTGTTCCTGTCAGGTTCTAATTATGTGTGGTAATCATTCTTTGATTCTTCTGGCAGTACTTCTCAATTTTTACAAAGCATGTAATCTGTATTTTGTTACCTTTTAACAATTCCTGGATTGAACTCTGTCAGCCTTCCCCAACCAGGTACCCTCCAGATGTTTTGGACTTCGGCTCCCAGGATTCTTGACCATTGGCTATGCTAGCTGATGGGAGCTGAAGTCCAAAACATCTGGAGGGCACCAGGTTGTGGAAGGCTGGACTATTTTTAATTTTAATTGTGTGTGTATACACACACACACACACGCTTACACACAATGAACTTCCAAGGGAACACAGAAAAATATAGTGTTTTTCACATCTAAGTACTAGCAATGCTAGCAAAATGCTAATTTAATCCTTGAGTATAAACATATATACTGTAGGACAGAAGTGCTATTTCTCATTGACTATAAAAACACATTGAAGTATATGGGCCATATTTCTGAGTAAAAATTGCTAATTAAATGTATTATTGTATATCTTCATATGAAAGACTATAGATGTCAGAGATATACTGGAGAGCAGTAAATTGTTTCAGTAATGTGTTCATACTTCATAAGAGCAGATGAATGTGGAAATGTTATTTTGAAAAGGTAGTGTTTCTCTTAATGAGGCAGTTGAATGTGCTTTGACTAGTGTGCGAAAACTGAGGTTGTTTAGCTTTATAGAAAGGTTATTCTATTTCTGTGGTTCAGAACTGAAATAGCCATTACTAAAGTTTCTAAAAATTATTAACAAGCTGCCCTTTCCCCCTCCTATATTAATTTCATTATATTGGAAATGAGCAGTATATGACTGGCTTGTTACAGACTGAATAATTTCTGTTTTGTGGTACAGCCTTGTTCCTTAAAACACTGGGCTTGAAAATATGCTCAGCAACTTACTGCACACACAAATTAAGCTGGGATTTTGCTTTACTAAGCTTGTTCTAAGCTGAATCTACACATAGCAGTTATACCGTTATCATACAGTTATCATAACTATTGGTGCTCACTGGTGTCATGTGTACCAATAGTTATGGTAATGGCATGATAACAGTATAATTGCTATGTGTAGATTCAGCCCCAAATAAAACAAAGTATTCTGTGTAACAAGTGCATGGATTGTGTGCAGTCTCTGTTGTGTAGGTTTTTGTAAATAACAGTTGGAAATGTAACACAGAGTGCCATAAACTCATGACTACATATCTAAGATTAGGTACACTAGAACAAGGGTCACTCAACCCTTTTGGGACCCGTGGACACATTTGGGAATTTGATAAACTGCTGTGGGCACCACAACAAAATGACTCCAGTGGAGGATGTGGCTAGTCACGTAATGGCTGCTGTGCGGGGCTGGCTAGTCAAAAGAGATGTGGGGAGGGGAGAGAAATAGCAAGGCTAGAAACTGGGTGGGAGGGGGAAATAGCAAGACAAAGAGGGGAGAGAAAGAGCAAGGCTAGAGGTTAGGAGGGGGGAGAAACAGCAAGGTAAAGAGGTGGGGGAGAGTGAGAAATAACAAGGCTAGGGGCTGGGAGTGTAGAGAAACAGGAAGATAAAGGGGTGAGTGGGAGAGAAAGAGCAAGTCTAGGGGCTACAAAGGGAGAGAAAGAAGAAGGCTAGGAATGGGGCAGGAGTGAAATAGCAAGAAAAGGGGTTGGTTGGAGAGAAATAACAAGGCCAAAAATGTGCACCCCTAGACAGAAGGAATGCTCAATTTAAGTAAGGTGGTTTATGCTGCTGCTTGGTGATTCTCTTGCTGTCCTATCTGCTTTTGTATATTACCAATTTTGGACCAATGTTGGAGGAATAGTTCTGCTTCTTGGATAGCTGGCTTGGGGTACTGCAGTTCATGAGAGCCACTTTTACATGCTTGAGTCCTAATTGTGGCCCCCCAAAAACTCTTTGCAGCCACAAAGAGGAACACTTCCCTGATCTGGTTGAAAGGATATTGAGTGTTGTAAGCAAACCCCACTGAATATTTAGATTTGCCTATAGCTTCCAAAGAGAGAAGCATCATGTAACCAAGTGTGAACATTCATTAATTCCTAGATTTCCCATCGCCAGGAGCAGAGAAAGTGTGCTTACATGTAGGCAGATAAGTGTCTCAAAGCTGTGCTTTACAAGTTGCCACTCAAGGAGGGGAAGGACAGACAAGTATGTAGACTCGCCACAAGCACAATGTTCAGTGACCTGGTTCCCACACGGGAAGGATTACAAAGCACGTAGAGAAACATCTAAATTATATTAGAGTATGGCAATGGTATTGTGATTGTAGGTGTTGCCCAACAAAAATCTGCTTGAATCACAAAACAGGAATTTGGGATGGCTAGTTATTAGGTTGGGAGAGGTTGGGAAAGTATAATAAAGTTCCCCTGAAATCATAAAACTTATCCAGAGAAAACTTGTACTAGACTGAAACCATATTTGTTTTGAATGAATATCTTCATTGTATTGTACACCATCCAGAGAACATCGGTTATTCAGCAGCTTAAAAGTACAGTAAGTAAGTAAGGTGGCAATCCTACTGAGATAGTCGGCAGCCTCTGAAGTCGGAGGCTGTTGAGTATCCAATGCAGGGCGGCGATAGGACAGAGGTGATCTGTGCTGTGGCCACCCTGCATTCTTGGCTACATGGTGATTTTGGCTGTTTAGCCACGGCCCGGGAGGGGGAGGGAAGGAGGCTGTGCAGCGCATAGGAAGCTGTATAATGCAGCTTCCTCAGTCTCCTCCCCACCCCAGAACCGCCCCCTTTCCCCATCTCCACATTCCATTTCTGAGTGTGGCGACGTAGCCAGTGCAGAGAGAACTACACTGGCTACGAGGAGGCGGGGGACGAGGTGGGGAGTGCAGTTTCTGGGAACCGTGTTCAGAGCCCTGGCTCCAACCTTGATTCCCAGAAACCAAAAAATGGTATGGCCCTCAAAGTGTCTAGAAATCAGAGGATTGCTCCCTCCGTAAATAAAACCTTGTATCTAGGATTTTTACAGTAGTATTACTAAATTTCTATTAGTATCAGTAAGTATTTTTAATGTAGATCCATTCTGTTTTCACTATGCGTAGGAGACATTAAAAGAATCATATACAAGCATGTCAGGAATGCTTGTTTGTGGTGATATAGGGGTGAATCCAGACTTCTAATTGCACTTAAGTCCCATTAATTTTAATGGGTGCTAACTTAAATCATGACATGTCCCATTGAAATCAATGGGACCTATGTTCAATTAACTCAGTCTGGATCTAACCTATGATGTCCTTTTTAAACTGAAATTGGGAATCCATTTGGCTGCATCATGATTTATTTGGATGACTCAGTTTTGTATGTTTAGAATGTAGGGCTGTTGCTATAAGTTATTTCAGTTGGGGATCCTAGAATGTGCTTTCAGTGGGTCCATAATCATCATGGCCTGGAAGTCAAAGGCTAGAGAATTTCTATGCCTGGCTCAGATGCCTAGTATAGCTGCTCATGGGATCAGGCGTTAAAGGTTCCAGTACAATTTATATATTCCACTACAGTGTTGTAACAGGAGCAACCTTGAACTTTTTGTACATTACTTTACATGGTGCTTTGTTTCTTACTTCACTAATTAATGTTATGAAGGTATGCATTTTTAGAAACAAACATTTCCCACAGAAAAATAACAGAAGCAAAATTTTTGAGAAAAAAATCTGTTGCAGAAAATGTCCCACCCCACATCACTATTTACCTAACAAAGATCATAGTGTGGCACATTCTACAGCAACCCAAAGACGGTCAGAAAGTTCCTAGAGCCTATGACAACATTGTGCTTTTTGCTTTGTGGGGTACAGGGATGGTTGGGGGTTTTCAATGGAAATGGAAGATGTACAGCTTTGCCCTGCTTGCTCAAGTGTAGTGTGTCATTCCAGTTACCGTCATGCAAGCTGATGCTGCAGCAGCTAAAGTTAGCTTGCAGGATCTGACGCCAGCTGAGAAATAACCAATTAAAGTGACCTACACTGTTGTTTGATTTTTAAGTCTTTGGATCCTGCCCTACCTCAGTGTGTTGTAGCTGTGAAAGAACCCGTGCTTGTACTGGTTCCCAGCCATTCAGGCACACAACAAGCCAGTAATCCACTTCTACTGGTAGGTGCAGGATTTAGCTTTTGGCCTACCACTGCAGAAGCAACATATACAGTGATGGACCAAAAGCCAAATCGTTACCTGCTAGTAGATGCACGTGGTGGGTTTGCCTCATGCAGGCTTTCCCTTCAGGTCATTAGACACTGAAGTGGTGATGAGAATATGTCTGAAAAGCAAAGCAGCATCATAATTGATAATGTTTAGCATTATCAATTAGCGTGTTTATATTCGCTAATTTATATTTAGCATGTTATATTCAAAGCACTTACTGTAAATTCAGTAATCCTTACAACAACCCTACAGGGGTTCAGCATTGCCCCCATATTGCAGATATAGGGAAGAAGTTGACTGAAAGTAGCTTGCCTAAAGGTGTCCCCAACCAGTCGTATCCGACCCTAGGGTGTGGTGCTCATCCCCGTTTCTAAGCCGAAGAGCCAGCGCTGTCCGAAGACGCTTCCCTGGTCATGTGGCCGGCATGACTGAACACCGAGGTGCACGGAACGCTGTTACCTTTCCCCGCCGAGGCGGTACCTATTTATCTACTTGCAATTTCTTGCTTTCGAACTGCTAGGTTGGCAGAAGCTGGGACTGAAGACGGGAGCTCACTCCGTCACGCAGCACTCGGGTCTCGAACTGCTGACCTGCCGACCTTCCAGTCTGCAGTTCAGCGTCTTAACCACTAAGCCACCACGGCCCCACTAGCTTGCCTAGGGCCACCTAATTAATTCATTGCAGAGATTAGATTTGCCTGAGAGGAATCCTGGTTCACAGCTCAGCCTTTTAGCCACTACAGTATACTAGCTCAAGCATCATACTTGGAATTTGAAATTATTTCACTTGTTGATTTTGACTTAAAATTTAATCTTTTTTTGTGTGTAGGAGAACCTATAGAAGGTCTTCGAGAGAGTGATTACCTTTTGATTCATTCATGCCGACAGTGGACAACCATTACAGCTCATAGTCTGGAAGAGGGTCATTATGTTATAGGGCCGAAGATTGAAATCCCTGTGCATTATGCTGGTAAGTGTGGCTTTAGCACTGAATTGAAAAAAAATAAATAAAGGGTGAATACATTGCTTACCAATTGCGCCAGTTTATTTTGTTGCGTAGTAAAGAAAGAAGCACTGACACAGAAGGACACAGTGACCTGATTCACACATAACATTAACCTATGGTTTATTTTACCCACGTTGTGTTGCACTATCCAGAGTGTGTCTGGCAGATGATCGAACAGACCATGGTTTATTTTCTCAATCTCTGGGTTGTTCGTTTCCCCCCTCTTTCACCCGCTCTCTCCCTGTATCCCAAATGTCTTTGTGACACTGTAGTACTGGCATGTAGAGCAGCTGGTTATTTTTTTATCACCCTTGTCTGTCACCTCTGTAGCCTGGCGAAACAACCCAGGGTTCTGGGTTCACATATAATGACAACCCATGTTTTAAACAACCCAGAGTTCACAACCCAACAGTAAACAATGGGTTGTCCTTCTGGGTTGTTTGTGGTTAACAAATCCTCGTTTGTTAGTGTGGCTGGTTTCACGCATCATGGCAACCCAGAATTCAATAACCCATAGGTTATTCTAGCAAAAAAAAATGCTGAAGAGGAATGTCAGCTTATTCCTACAGCAGATACATCTGTCTATACTTCTGCTAAACTGTGTGATTTAAGTGGTACAGTCTCATTAACTGCTGGAGAAAAATGGCACATATCTCATGCAAAACCATCCTCAAAGTTGTTTTGGAAAATGATCAAGTCCCACCTACATTATGCCTAAAACAGTTTATTCAGCCACATGACAGCCTGCTTATGTCAGTTCCTGACAGCAGTGCCATGTGCTTCTGAATAAACACGTGAACTCTTGTAGAAAGGGCACCAATTGGGGCTCATATTTTTCTTTTTCTCTTGTAAACAGAGGTTGTTCAGTCTAGCCTATTGTTGCAAGTTCATACATGCCATCCCTTTGTGACACATTCTTAGAGTGCCTTGTTGTCATGGGCTAGAATAAACAGCAATGGTGCTTCCTACTGACCATTCTGTTGCTTTACTTTTTTTTCGGCCTCTTTGCCTCTTTCTTTCTCTCTCTCTGTTCAGTGCTCCCCAGGCCCCTTTTCAAGACAGACTTTTTCTAAGGTACAGGCTGTGAATTTAATTTTCTCCAAGTCCCATTTAGATTCCTTTCTCTTATGCCTTTTTACTGGGTCAAGGTTTTGGTTCAAATCAAAACTGTATGTACTGTCATAAAATGTCCCTGGTCTACAACTTTTAAAATGCTTCTGGTTGACCTAATGCACTCCTTCTTAAGACAGGCAGCCGTTCAAATGGTAAACCCTTGTGAAATGTCTGTCCCGCCAAGTTAGGAAAAAAAGAGACTGGGGTAGGGGTTGAGGGGGAATGGGCCCAGGGGTTCCCCTAGGCACAGCATTGGCAATAAATCTTATTACTGTGCTACACTACTGATATCAGCCACAGTTCAGTCAGACACTGTTTCTTGCTGTGTATATAGCAGCTATACGGATCATTTACCAGGCTTCTTCTTGTCAGGCTTTTAGACTTAACTGAAGTTTAAAAGAGTACTTCTGAAGGCCTTATAATGTGATGACCACGTGATAAAAAATGTCAAGCCTGTGTTTATGAGAGTGTACTCTCACCCAAACAACCCAGGGCTCATTTTTGAATTCAGTATTTCTGCAAATAAATGCTAACAAGGTACAGGGATGCAGTTCACAGAGAAGTGGTATAAGAAGTGCATGCTTCTTTTACCACTTCCCAATGCAGTTGGTTCCCCTGTTAAACAGTTCTTAAATTAGGAAGTTCCCATTTGCCTCCTACATCACACATCTACACCACAAACTAAACACACTTTAAAAATGTTAATTGTCATAGCTTCTCCCAAAATACCCTGGTTGTGACAGTTTTGTAAGTGCTAATTTTCTTCTAAAGATCCTGGTTACCTCAACATGCTACAGTTTGCATGATTTCTTGGGGAAGCCATTAGCCACATAGGCCCGGTTCACACATAATGAAAAGCCACCGTGGGTGAATTTCCCTGCAGGGCTTCTCATCTCAGCTGCTGCCATTTTGAATATTTGGGGCATGGCATGGGGCTCTGTAGTTTCTCGTTATGTGTGAACCTGGCAAAGGTAGGTTCTTGGGGTAGTTGACAAGCCACCCACAACCCTGAAACAGCCCATGGGTTCTGGGTGGCTTTTCAACCATCCCAACAACCCACCCTCGCCAGGTGTGCATGATACAGCAAGCTACAGAGCTCATGGTGGCTCAGGCATTCAAAATGGCAGCTGCTGCAAAGAAAAAAACCCAGTGGGGAAGTAAACCCATGGTGGCTTCTCGTTATATGCGAACCAGGTCATAGACTTGGATCGCACAGCACAGTTTGTCATGGATTATTTAATCCACAACAAGCCACGGCAGCCACGGGCACCACTTTTCATATCCAACCCCTACTTGGGGGTTGTCGTGTCGTCTGTTCTAGGGTTACACGACGGTTGTTTAACCCTCACATAACTCGTGGTCATCAGGTTCACATGACATGACAACACCCAAGCGGGGGTTGGATATGCAAAATGCAGGCCACTCGTGCCGTAATTTCACCGTGGGTTAAAACATATGTATATTAGTTTTAGCATATGTATATGTTGAAATAAAATCCAAAGTATTGTGCATGAGGCAGATCCGCCTATTGAATATATTCAGAAGAGTAAGTATTACAGCAGTTCAGAGGCATCAGGATTGTTTGATGGTACATTGTGTCTTTTCCCAGGGCAAGTGATGCCAAGTCTGTCTTCATTAAGCAGTGAAATTCTGTGTTAGGGAGTTTATCTTGTTATGAGATAGTTCAAGGAACGCTTCCTACCCAATGTATTTTCTGAACAAACTAATATTTGTCTCCTTGATGCTTTAGTGCAGGGTTGAACTGGGTGGATTGACTTCTGTTGCTTTTTGGTTATCAGATTTATGACATTTTCATTAGATTTCTGTGCGAGTTTGGGGGATTTGAGAGTGTGGCTGAGCTCTTTTAACAGTAGCCATGTATTTATTTTTTTCTGCTTGCCAGAAAATTATACTCCTGGAAGACCCAAGCAGTAAACTATCCTGTGCTATGGTGGCTGGATGCTAGGCTAGCAGGGAGAGAGAGAACCTGAGACTTGCATGCGGCCAACTTGGCACTGCCCCTTTACAAATGGGAAGGATTACTGGCTCTTTAAATCTAGAAGAGGAAGAAGCCAAATCATGTGTGCTGTTGATTATACTGCTGCCCAGTTTAATATAGCACAGCCCTGTATTGGCTACATGTGCCGCCCAGTTCTTCATGCTCTTCCATCCTGGTGCTTTGTTTCCAAGGAGCCTCAGAATCTGAGGGAAATGCTGGATGGACCTGAAGCAGGCTACAGGTGACTAGCTCCTTCTGTCTTCATTCTCAGGGCTGCTGGAGAGGAAGGGAGTTCTTCCATGGAACCCTCTTCCACCTCTGTGTATGCTTTGGCTTTGGAGTGGAACTTATAAGGATGTGTGGAGCTGTTTTAAAGCACCTACATTCAGACTTCTCACTACAATCCATAAGAATAATTTAAGAACAAGAGGCTGAAGCCATCTCATTGCATCTGGGCTTTCTGCCAGATGAGGGCAAGCTCTGTCACAAGGCATCTCTCTTTCTACTTTTTTACAGGGAACAATGCCACCGTTGCATCATGGGCAGGGGAGGGGACGATATGCTGCCTGCTTTAGACAGAAATGCCTCCCTTATATTGCAGTGTGTTACAGTTTCATCCAACTACAAAATGGATGGGGCCATGGTTAAATCATCAGCTTTGGGCTGCACTTCTCAAAGCATTCCCTCATTCCTTACAATTTTTGCAGTTGGTAGGGGAAACTGGCTGCTGCTCTTGGTTTCTTGTGTGGCGTGATAATGTACGGTGGGTGTTGGAAGCATCATGCCTCTGGCTGCGGTGGAAATAAGTGATCAGTGCATGTCCTAGCATGTGGCTTATCTAAATATTTTCAAAGTTTTCCCTTATGTGTGTCTTATAATTCAGCTTAGCTAAACTTGAAACCTACGTCATACACAGGTTTGATGGGTGAATCGGCCGAGATTATATGAATCATAGAATGTCTTTACCGGTTGTGTTGGTTGGGTTACTGAAACATAACACTAGAGTTGCTACAATTGGTTAGTTTTAGCTTGATTTGCTTCAAGGACAGTGCGTAATAGGTCTGTGCTGTTTGTTTGGACACACTGCACTGCTGTGGGTTTTAAGGGGGAAGGAATTCACAAGCTGTGTGATGATTGAAGCTTTTTGCAGGAACATATGAAGCTTCTGCTTAGGAGCTATTAAGCATTATGCCAGCCAGTCATATCATCTGGTTGTCTTACAGTGGCAGGCAAGCTGAGTTCAAGTATGCTTGTCATTTCCTCTCCTCTGAACTGAGTATGAAGACACCAATAGAACCCGCTCAAGAATCGAATAGTTGTAAAACTGGAGGGCTGCACATACTGCCTGTGCTCTGAAATCCGAGTGCGCTTAGCTGCTTGAGCACAGCTCTAGGATTTTGTAGCCACCCTTCAGATCGCTGCAGTTCTGTGTGTTTCTTCCCATATCTGTGAGTCATGTTTAAGGGTGCCCTTTAGAATTCTCTGAATGGGAGAATTTTTATAGAATGCCTTGTTTTATCGGAGTTCAAGGCAGAGACGGTGTCTGCACCTCAGGACACCAGATCACTCCTTTTGTCCTCATAGTTTCTGCTGCAACGAAACTCCTGTTTCATTGAAGGCAAGCAAGTGAATGTTCCATCTAGGTCATCCCCAAATCAACTTACAGTAAGGTCCATAAGCCATAAACATAACGCACCACCCTATGTGAAAGAAGACCCTTATTATTACCATCATCGTCATCATCCAGCATCCATTATCATTGTTACCTTAGGTACAAAGGAGTTTGCTTTAAACTGAGTCCTACCAGTGATCTGTCTAGCTCAGTACTGCCTACACTGACTGGCTTTCCAGGGGTTCAGACAGGAGACTTTCTCAGACCCCTCTGGAGATGGTGGGGATTGAACCTGGAACCTTTGGCATGCAAGCAGGTGGTTTACAACTGAGCTGCAGTTAGTCTGGTATTACTAGTAAGCTCATAATGACTACTGTGACCATAACAACTTCCCTTCAATTAACCCCCAAGGACTAATTTTCTTTCTGTCCTCAAAATAAAGGAACAGCCCCTTTTTTCCTCCTTACCAACCAGTGCTGATCAATCCTCTCTTCTCAGTTCCTTTCCACTTAAAAGAGGTGGGACTCAGGCAGTAAAAAAGGCTGTCTTGTGAAGGATGGCTGCTGTCCAATCAGCCGTCGCCCACGAGGTTGTGAACCATTTTTATTTGTTATTTATGTATTTATTTATTTGCAACATTTATATACCACTCTACATGTAGACAGATTCGGGGGCAGTGAACAATACAAGAGAAAAGGAATAAAACAATATTAACAATTGTTTTAAAAACAAGAATACCAATTAAAACCATGGCTGGTCAATCAGGGAAGGCTTGAAATCAAAATGTTTTCAGCAGGAGTCAGAAACAAAACAACGCTGGTGCCTGCCTGACCTCCAGAGGCAGGGACTTCCACAGAGAGGGAGCCACCACACTGAAGGTTCTGCTTGGGTGGATTCCAGCCGGGCCATAACGCCATGTGGAACCATTGGGAGAGCCTCATCTGATCACCTCAGTGTCTGGGCAGGTTGATAAAGAGAGCCAGTGTGGTGTAGTGGTTAGAGTGTTGGACTCGAGAGATCCATGTTCTAGTCCCCACTTGGCCATGAAGCTCACTGGGTGACTTTGGGCCAGTCACTGACTCTCAGCCTAACCTATTTCACAGAGTTGTTGTGAGGATAAAATGGAGAGGACCATGTAAGGCACTTTGGGTTCCTTGCAAGAGGAAAAAAGGGGAGTTATAAGTGCAATAATAACAAAATAATAAAGGAGAAGGCACTCTCTGAAGTATCATGATGCCAAGTTGTTTAGGGCTTTATATACTAATATCAAAATCTTAAACATGAAAAGCATTGAGCAGGGGATTGGACGCGATGGTCTTATAGGCCCCTTCCAACCCTACTATTCTATGATTCTAAACCTGGCCTGGTAGCGAATAGACAGCCAGAGCAGTTCTCTCAGCAAAGAAGTTAAATGCTGAAAAAGAGCCGCTCCAGAGAGCAGCCAAGACAGAGTGGAACAGGGAATTGGAATGTCCTATTTTGTATAATCAATGGACTGCCATTTTGGCATCTGTATTGGATATCTCTATAGACCTCCAGTTACATCTTATTCAGCAAAAAACTTCCGTTTCGGGCTTGTTGATGCCACAACATCTCTTTAACAAAGGTCTGTCAAACTAGGCTAATTGTTTATGCAGTTAATGCTTCTTTTATTCATATGTTTTGGAAATGCCCAATAGTTGCCTTCTTTGGGGAGAAAGTTATCATATGGATAAACTTTGTATTGGAAAGCTCTTTAATATTTACTGATTTATATGTTCTCTTAAACTATTTACCTGCTTTTTGGAACGTTACACACAGTCAGCGTAAATGGATTTTTCACTCCCTCTTGGTTGCTAAAAGACTGATAGTTTAATACTGGAAGGATAAAAGCTCACCACCTATAGTGCAATGGATTAAAGACTTAACAACACTAGCAACATTGGTATATAGGCATCACTTGTGGTATATAGGCATCACTTGTGAATGGACTTATATTTGATATCTTGTCTGCTTTTACTGAAGTTTATGTGTAATCTATTTTTTCCTTCTTTTTCCTCCCTAGAATGTTGTAATATTTGAAACTGAGGACTTTAGAGTATGTTGTTATATTTTCATTTTGGTTTTTGTTTTGTTTTGTTTTGTTTTGTTGAAACTCACAATACAAAACTTGATTTTTTAAAAATAGAGTGCATTGCAGTAATTCAGTCTTGAGGTTATTAACACCTGTGCCACAGTGGCCAAGCTATCGCTGTCCAGGAATGGGCATAGCTGGTGTACCAGTTGAAGCTGGTAAAGGGCACTCTCAGCTGCCATGGCCATTTGGGTCTCCAGTGTCAGTGATGGATCTAGGAGTACCCTGAGGCTATGAACCTGATCTTTCAAAGGGAGGGCAACCCCTTCCAGAACAGGTGATAAGCCTATCACCCAGACCTGGAACCACTCGCCCACAGGGCTTCCATCTTGCCAGGATTCAGCTTGAGTTTATTGGCCCTCATCCAGCCCACCACTGAGTCTAGCAGTGATCCAGGACCTGCACAGCCTTACCTGATTCAAATGCCACAGGGGAAGTTGTGTGCCATCAGCATATTGATGGCACTTTGCTCCAAACCCCTAATGACTGCTCCCAGCAGATTCATATAGATGTTGAACAATGGGGACAAAATGGTACCCTGCAGAACTCAATAGCTCAATGGCCAAGGGGCTGAGGAATGGTCGCCCAAAGTTGCTCTCTGAAATTGACCCTGCAGGTAGGACCAGAACCACACAGTGCCTCCCATGCCCAACACATGGAGCTGATCCAGGAGGATACCATGGCTAATGGTATCAAAAGCTGCTGAGAGATAGAGCAGAATTAACAGGGTCGCACTCCTCCTTCCCTTCTCTTGATAAAGGTCATCCATCAGGGTGACCGAGGCTAATTTGGTCCCATAACCAGGTTAAAACCCAGACTGGAATCAGTATTCTCCAAGAGTGCCTGCATTCGCTCCGCAATGGCCCTCTTAAGTACCTTCCCTAAGAAAGGGGTATTTACAATTGGATGGTAGTTGTCAAATACCATTGGGTCCAGAGTGGGTTCCTTCAGGAGTGGGCACACTACTGCCTCCTTAAGGACAGCAGGAACCACTCCTTCACACAAGGATGCATTTACTACTACCTAGATCCACCTGGTCATACCCCCTCTGGATTGAGAGGGCACGTGGTCAGTTGCTGCAACCACCTTGTCCACGTCATCAGCCATAGCAACTAAAATTGATTCCACAAAGTTGGGCAGATGGTGGCATCAGACACCTTGACTGGAGTTGCATTAACAACAGCGTCAAGTTTGCTGCAGAGACAAGTGATTTTTGTCCTCAAAGTGCAATGCAAAAAGGTCACAGCGGGTCCTTCAGGGGACCAGGGCCCCAGTCATTGGAGAGTGTTAATGATTCCTGGACGATGTGAAAGAGTTCCACTAGACAGTTATTTGAGGATGCAATGGAGTTAGTAAAGTAGGCCTTCTTTACTGTCCACACTGCCATGCTGTAGGCACAATTATGTGCTCTAGAGCGTGCTCGGTTGTCTTCACATCAAGATTTATGCCGTTTGCGCTCTAGCCAGCGTCAAGCCTGTTTTACTGTTAGCAGCTCCCCATAATACCAAGGAGCAGGGTGGGCTCTACAGCGCCAAAGGGCACTCGGGTGCAATTGAGTCAATTGCCCTCCGCATCTCACTATTCTCTAGTGAGACTAGGGCCTCTGCTGGATCACCAGCTCTCTCCACTGGAAAATCCCTGAGAGCACTGAGAAATCCACTGGATTCTATAAAATCTCCTGGGGCAGATGTTTTGTGTTCTGTGCTGGTGCACCACTCCCAGTTCAGAGCAGAGTCTAGCTAACAAAGAAAGGATAGTTTTTTTAAAACTGAAGTCAGCTGATTGTGCACATGCATGTTGATTTTTAAGGCGTGTGTGTGTGTTTTCCCTTTTTTAAAAAAGGTGGGTGTTTGGTGCCTTGATCAATACAAAGGATAAGCTGACAGTACCATGGTGTAATCACAGTCAGTAACTGTATATGGAACTAGGCATAAACACAGACTCTGAGACAAAGTTTGTGATTCCCAGGCAGGCTAGAGCCTTGTTTCTTCTCTGTTTTGTAATGTTGTCAGCCTTCCCCAAACTCCATATGTGTAGGACTGCAAATCCCATCACTCCCAGTAAGCATGGCCATTGAAGTCCAGCACATCTGGAGGGCACCTGGTTGGGGAAGACTGTTGTAGGGCAAAACATTACAGGGGTCCAATCTTTGCACCTGCAACAAATTGCTGACAGGTGACACCAAACTTTAGGGCTTTTAGTTTCAGCATCGCTGGGCTTCCCCAAGGTGCAGTGCAAATCCATGTGCACGTTTATCACTGCTGGCTGTGAGCTTCCAAGTGAGGAGAGAAGGGTAATTTCTGTACCAAATGAGTAATATTTGGGTCAGGGCAAAAAACTTGGCAGGGAACTAACTGAGGGAGCCAAGGTTGCTTCCTGCAAGGATCACTCAACAGCCAAGCATGAAAGAACAAGAAGGCAAGATCTGTGCATGTGTGGGAGGGAGGGAGAGACCCAACAGCTGGTCTCCAGCTGGCTAGATTGTCTGAGCCGGGGGGAATCAGCCAATCTTTTACGTTTTTCTGTTCATTTGCCATTGAGTTTTCAACCCTTTAGTACAGCTATTAAAAGTAACCTCCTATTATTTCATCTGTAGATCATGCCAGCCCGTCCATTACATCTTCTGTTGTAGTCATTCCCATCCCTGGGCGTAAAATGATAGAACTACTCCTCAAAGCGTGACACCCCTCCTCCTCCCCCTCCTGCTTCTCCACTCTCACTTGCTGTTTCAAGGGGCTGATTGGAAATGAAAGTGGGCTTACATACTCCCCATTTTCCTTTGAACGTTTCCAGGGTGGCTGTACTGGAAAATGGGAGTGAACGCATCTACTCCCCCACCCCACCCCCATTTCTAGACAAGTGCAGGAGATTGCTGAAGATGGAATAATCCCTCCTGTTTCTCAGACTCTATCTCAGTTCTTTTCTTTCTGTAATAAGCCCCTTTAGTTCCCTTGCCTACTGCTCATGTTGGCAGCCTTGCATATTCTTTCGGTCTCACTACTTTAACCCTGAAATCTCTTCCTGCCATCACTGATCTTACTACACCTTTATCGTTATCAGGCAGGCACTCCTTCATTACAGTTCCCTTTGGGGAGGAGGGGAGCGATCCTAATGTCTTCCACCTCTTGAGCAATCCTAACAGCTGCAACTCTATCCATTTTCAGAGGATTTTCTTACAGCAAAAGCAAGGAAGAGTCTTGTGGCACCCTAAGAACTAACACGTTTATTCTGGCATAAGCTTGAGTGGAATATAGCCCATCAAATTGCATCTGATGAAAGGGCTATAGTCCACAAAAGGTTTTGCCAGAATAAATGTGTTAGTCTTTAAGGTGTTGCAAGACTCTGAACTTTATCCATATGGTACTAAGGTAAACCCATCTATGTCCTCGTCATGTCTGTTTGTCTGACCAGGTTTGCATGATCCTGGAGTGAAAATAAGCCATGGTGGCTTATTTTCCCTCTCTGTGTGTGCCAGTCGCAAGCCACCCAGCCTTTGCTGGGTGCGAGTTGTTGTGACATCCGGACCCAGTGAGAGTGGTTAGCTGGGGTGGTTTACAAACCACCCTGAAGTCCGTGAACAAGCCACATAAACCACCCCAGCTACCCACCCTTGCTGGGTTTGAACATCACAACAACCCATGCCTACCGAGGGTAATTATGCTAATTACATGGCTTGCAGCTGGCATGGGCATCCCTCTGTAATTGTGTGAATCTGCCCTCTGTCTGGGCCGATTCTCATCATCGCGGCTGGGGAAATAAGCCAAGGTGTACGTGCCAGGGGAAATAAGCATAATTACCCTCAGCAGCGCAGTTTATTGTGTTGTATGAACCTGGCTGGGGTGGCTTGTTGCCATGGGTACCAAGTCACTCAGAACCCATGAGCTGTTGTAATGTTCTGGGTAACTTGTTACCATGGCTGGGTTTGCACAACACGACAAGTTGTGCTGCCGAGGGTAATTATGCTAATCCCCCCACCATGCAATCTGCATGCACAGGGTGATTAACAATCCACCATGGCTTATTAACCACCCCAGGATCATGTGAACTAGGTCTTTGGGCCTATTTACACGTCACGCTAAGCCACTCCAGGGCTTAGCGTCACATGCAGGCAGCCATTGTGAACATTCAAGCCACAACTGCAGCTTGTCGTATCATGCTAACCAGGTAAGGGTGGGTTGCTGACCTGGTTAACAAACCACCCCAAACCCATGTACTTTAGGGTTGTGGGTGGTTTGTTAACCACACCAACAACCCACTCTCGCTGGGTTCACACAACATGTCAAGCCATGGCTGGGCCCTGAATAGGCAACCTGGCGCCCATGGGTTCTGAGGCTTATTTAAGCCACAATGAGCTGCGGTGATTATATGAACCAGTTTTCTGACTATTTCCCAGTTTGGAAGTTAATGTAGCAATCAACTTTCTGTGCCCCCCCCCCCCCCAAATCATTGGTAAAAGAAACTATATAGCCTTCGGTGCGCCAATATATTCATTGTATTAAGGAAGAAAATGTGTGTATGTGTATTTTAATGAATTATTGTTAAATGCGTAATGTATTTGGGACTTTTGATGCTTTAAAAGGAAGGTATTGAAAAAGACACCTATGGTTTTTAATGACTTGGATTGACTCATCCTGTTTAATGTTTGCTCAGATGTCCAAAAGTGTGTGTGCCTAGGTCTAGAAAATGCTGGTAGGAAGTGTGGTTGGAATACCTCCGTCAGCATCCTCCCCATGGAAACCAGAAGCGCTTCTTGTCTGAGAACCAATGCCAGTCACGTCAGCCTTGCCTATTAAAGCAACTGACATCATAGATTTCTCAGACTGTGACTGAATTGTGGTACCAGGCAGTGTCTGTTGCTGAACTGAGGCTCACTGCTTAGCACTTTTTGAACAAACGCATATTGTGTGCATTATACATACTGTACAGTCACTGAAAACTAATCCATAATGCTGGAGAGCACTTTCTATATATGTGTGTGGGCGGGGGGCTCCATGTCACTGTGAGAAACAAGATATATTACAATAGTCTGAAAACAGACCTGCACAGTTGCACTGTGTATTCTCAAATGACCTGGATTAATTTAAAGTGTGTGTGTGTGAGAGCTACTAATCTTCTTGCTGTTATAGTAAATACACTACCTGCATTACACTATATAGCATGAGAGCTTGAGAGACTGTGTGATCCAATGTGTATAACAGTTGAATATAACAGGTGGCAACATAAATCAGATTCAGTACAGATTCTGAGTGCTTTTGCCTTTATAAATTAGGATGTAAAGAGTCTGATCATTAGCAACAAGTACTTGGACCCAGCTGGTGGCCCATGCAACTCTGTGATTTTTCTTTGTTGCAGCTGGCTTCCTGAACTAAAACCTTAACAGGAGAAGGAGAACCAGTGGGGTGTAGTGGTTAGAGTGTTGGACTAGGACTCGGAAGATCCAGATTCTAGTTCCCACTCGGCCATGAAGCTCACTGGGTGACTTTGGGCCAGTCAGCCTAACCTACCTCACAGGGTTGTTGTAAGGATAAAATAGAGAGGAGGAGGACCATGTAAGCCACCTTGCGTTCCTTTACAAGAAGAAGAAAAGTGGGATATAAATATAATAAATACTATGGGGTAAAATCCAACAAGTCCCATGCATTTCAGTGGGTCTACTGTAAGTTGGACTTTACCTATGGAAATCATTTTGTGAAACTTTCAGCAAAGTTTTCCATCTCTCCCGAACTTTTAATTAATAAAAACAAAACAGTACTAACAAGTATTAGTTTGCCTCTAGGAGGAGACAGACATATGGCAAGCAGTGGTCTTTGTAATAAAACCTCCCACTCAGTAGCTGGCTGCTCATTCAGTACATGTGTGGTCTGGTGCCAGAAACATTTTTTTACCCTTCTGATTTAAGAGAAAAATAAGTTTGTCATTGAACTGTTAGCAGCAGAGAAGGACTGTGATGCATTTACAGCAGAATCCTCTGCATGTCTACGCGCTAGTAAGCCCAACTGAGTTCAGTGGGGCTCACTCCTAAGATTCCGGCCTTGGTTTCAATAGGCAAGACCTTTTGCCTCTTCCATTTAAAACATCTTCCAATGTCATGCAAGAGGCTAAAAACAAAACTAAATAGTTCAGTTCAGGATGTATTTAAACAATTATAGAAATGTGAGCTGCTCCTTGACTGCTCTGAAGAATTATCCTGTCAGCCTAGAACTGTTCTCCCCTAAAGGCAGCGAATTAAGGGGGAAAATTGTTTAGTAATACATATACTACTATTATTCTGGGGGCAGAAGATACACGCACATATCGCTATCAACTCCTCTTCCCCTGTGCTGTCGAGGGAGTAAATTGAGCCTGGGCTTGGCTTCAGAACCTGTGGGATCAGTCTTGGAATTTGCTATAAATGCTAGAGCCATGGCAGGCATAGGGCCCACAGCCCAGCAGGAGCCCACTGACAAGAGGTCCCTGGATTTGCGCCTCCTCTTCACCATGGCAACCTGCTTGTTCACTTGCCTCTTGCTTTGGCTCAGGCAATGGTGGTGGTGGTGAGAAGGAGGAGCAGTAAATGCCACTGCCTACTTGCTCACTGGCTCTCTGCCTGTTAAGTAAGCTACCTAGGGAGGTGGTGGGCTGTCCCACATTGGAGGCATTCAAGACGAGGCTGGACAGCCACTTGTCAGGGATGCTTTGACTTGTATTCCTGCACTGAGCAGGGGGTTGGACTCCACGGTCTTATAGGCCCCTTCCAACCCTACTATTCTATGATTCTATGGTAGCAAGGATGAGAAAGTTGGGGAGGAGCAATAGCAGCTGGTGACAAGGGCAGTGAGAAGGTAGACTCACTCAGGGAGTGGAGGGTCTGTTGAGAGTATCCTGCTGTAGGGCCCTCAAAAACATGGAGCGGGCACTGGCTAGAGCTCAGCTTGATTAATCATATTGTGATAATAGAGTGCACACAACCTTTACCCCTGCAATCCACAGCATACTCCAACAGCTCTGGGATTAGGGGGCAAGGCTCAGAGGGTGTGCCTTCCCCAGCACCTCTTCTAAGAAGTTAACCACCAGTTCTGCTATGGGTTGCCTCCTATCCATCAACATTTTTAAGCTAGACATGTGTGAGACAACTTTTCCCCAGCAGTCTTAGGCCACTTCACTTCTTGATATAATTTGGTTTCATCTGTTTGGAAAAGCTGTATACATTTTACAGTATGGTACAAATAAAATATTGGATATTTTCTCTAACGGGTCTCCTTTTATAGTCTGTTCTGGTCTGGTTGCCCAGGCTCCCTTCAGTTTGACGTAAGTGCTATGACAAGCTAAATTTGTAGCCTGAAGTGATACACAGAAAAATTACTTACAGGAATGAGTACATTCTTCCCAGTTGGAGTGAATGTCAGGAAGGGAGGATTTTTTTAAAACAAAGACACATCATTGACTCCATGCTGAATGTTTGCAGCTCACACAACTTGGGTGGTCTTAGGCAAAAATAGCAAGCACACTCTGTAGGAGTTTGAGGAACCCTATAACTTTTAGACTCGGTTGGCACGTAACAAGAAACCACCATGGGTGAATTTCCCTGTAGGGCTTCTTTTTGTAGTAGCCACCGCCATTTTGAATATTTGAGCTGTGGCTAGGGTGCACTGGAGCTTCTTGTTGCATGTGAACCCAGCTAGAGTGTGTTGTTGGGGTGGGTGACAAGCTACCCAGAACCTATGGACTGTTTTAGGGTTGTGTGTGGCTTGTCAACAACCCACCCTCACTGAGTTCACATGTAACAGCAAACTACAGTGCCCCCACCCACCAACTGCAGCTCAAATATTCAAAATGGCAGCCACCACTGCAAGAAGAAGCACCACAGGGAAATTCACCCACAGTGGCTTCTCGTTACATGAGAACTGGGCCTTAGTTTTCTCTTGAGACTACCCTTGTGACTTGTAAAATTTAATGGCATGTTTTCCTGTCAAACTCTAGGGCAGTCTTCCCCACCCTGGTGACCTCCAAATGTTTTGGACTGCAACCCCCATCATCCTTGAGCATTGGCCATGCTGATTGGGGCTGATGGGAGTTGGAGTCCAGAGCATCTAAAGGGCACTACATTGGAGAAAGATACTTTCGGGGATATGGCTACCTAATTTTATATAGCAGGGGCAAGACATCCCCACATATCTTTCCCAACAGCATCACTGGAATGGGAGGGAAGCTTTAATATCACCCCCATCCCAGTAATCCTATTCAACAGTAGCGCAATGGGGCAAGAAGCCTTCCCCCACCCAAGTGATCAATAGCAGGATGGGCAGAGGAGCTTTGTGTGTGAGGAGAGCACACATGTGGGTGGACCCCACCCAACCACTCAAAATCACATGTGGCCCTTAAGCTCCAGGGACACCACATTCTACACTCTTGAGGCTTCAGTATCAAAGAAACAATGCACTTAATAGGTTGCATCCAGAGTTCTGCTGGTGGTAGCGTTCCTCTAATGGAGTTCCACGTGGAGTGCTTCCAAGAGGGGGGAGGTGATTTTTGCCAATTCCCCCCTCCCCCTGCACCATACTCCCTGCAGGAGGCAAAATCTGGATCCAAGAGAATGATGTATCAAGGATTTTGTTTCTGTTAGTAGTGAGAGTAATTGGAAGCAAGGTGGAGAAGGGAGTGTGTGAGGAACAGGGAAGGCAGCTGTCGCTAAGGTGCACAAAACATGGGAATGGTTATCCGTGACAACATATTTCTGAAGCAACGTCAGCCTGATATACAGCCAGCGAACCCACACAGGGATCTTTGCCCTGAGTAAGGCATGTTTAGAAACAGAAACTTTTCCCACCATCCAAGTTTGGGAACTGGGTCTACCAGAAATTTATTTCTAACACCTAAAATCTGATGTTGGCTCCAAAACAATTAAGGATGGTAGTTAAGAAACATAATTATTTTGGGGGGTTCTCTTTTCTCATTATGTTTTCAAGGGTCCTAAGTCAGGAGGATACATGGCCACTGCCAACCCCCGTTTCCCTGGTAATGTCTTACTTAGAAGAAAAGAAGAGCATGGTGTATTATTTATTTAATATTTAATTCTATTTATATCTCACCCTTTAAAAAAGATCCCAGGGTGGGTAGCAATATTAAAACAATAAAATACAGTAAACAATATTAAAATAATAAAACACATCCAGTAAAACCAATCACAATCAGCAAAGAGAAACAACTACACAATAGATATCCAGTCATATTTCATTGACCACTAATAGGTCTTAGCCTGGCGTTGAAATACCAGTACAGTTGATGCTCAGTGTACCTTTGGAAGAGAGCATTCCAGAGTCAGGTTGCCACCACAGAGAAGGTACTTATTTGATACTACTAGGGAAATGCAGGTTAGAAGCCACAGATCCCTGATAATATCTAGTTAGGCCCTAAGGGCTTCTTCACATGGCTTAGAAAAAGCAGATCCCTGCATTTCTACCATGGGCCCAGTGTGTCATTTCTGTAGTGTTTAAAGGGTGCTCTAGTGTCTGAAATCACCCTGCAAACACATCCACAAGAGCCCCAGTTGTGATGTTCTCAGTCATGTTTCCTGTGTGTCTTCAGACTCTTGCATGTCTTTCAAACATCATAGAAAAGACAGTGTGGGCCTACAGTGAAAATATGGCGGTATCTGTTTTTTCAGTGATGTGTGAAGTGGTCCAAAGATGTAGATACTAGGTTTAGAAAACAATGAAGCGAACTTTAGATCTACTTAAGTGTTTTTAATTAGGGACAGTATCCAATACTGTCACAGCGCTAGCATTAATGAGCGCTAGCACAGCATCATTAATGCTTGCTAGGTAACGGGGAAAAGCAGGAATTTGCCACTGAAATTTGGGGGCAAATCACTGCTTTCTCCCTTTGGCTAGCAAGTGCTAATGACATTGCACTGGTGATGATTCATACTAGCTCAACATCGTTAGCGCTAGCACTGTGACCACTGGCCACACTAGATCAGTGACAGCTGCTGCAGAGGAATTTGGTTATTAGAGGTGCTTAGTGGTTTGTAGCCTACAACAATAAAATGATGGTTACCTTATTTCACTTGTTTTTATTAAATTATTCTGTGTCGGGTTGCATCATCAGACTGTTCCTTTGTTCCAGTGCATGGTCTTGTGGTATTCCTATATACAGCACACTCTCTTAAACTTCCCTTCCCCCTTTCTTTAAATGGTTTCAATATTTATTTCTGTTTGTCTGTAACCCTAATGAAATACTGTGTGCCTGTCACTGGGAGCTTCCTACAAATGTACCTTTATAGAGTGAAGAATACTTGCAAGAACTTGCAAGAATTATGCAATACTTTGTGTAAGTTACCATTCCGATCTTTATCTTGTCATGTTTGTCTGAGTAACAGTGAATCCCTAATGGATCATCTAAGATTTAGATTCTGAGTGGCTATTTAATGTCAGGAAGGCTACTTTCCTAACTTTTAACAACAGAAGCATAATGCAATTCAGAGACGAAAGCATCGCTCGTATAACATAACAATGATCTTTGTGCAGCTAGTACTTTAAAAAAATATCTTTTCTTTTCCCTTCAAAGCAAATCTTGGATTAATCCTCCTTTGTACTTTGAATTCTTGAATTCATGGATACTTTGTGCTTCAGTTTACAATAGTGTTCTGGTTTACCATGGCAGTTTACATAAATATAATATTTATCCTCCTCCTCCTCCTTCTTCTTCTTCTTTTATAAAGGGTGGGACTTTTTTACCAGCAGCTATCTGGGTTTTTAAAGCCAAAATTGTTTCTCAGATTCTGTTTGGGGCACCTGTTTGGTTTCCCTATTCTAAGAGTTCTCTTGAAGGAACTCAATCCTACTTTCTTAGGTTAATATTCGGTGTTCCCAGGTGTATTGCTGGGGCTGCCCTTAATCTGGAGGCTGGGCTGAACTCCCTAAAATGCTTGGCATGAATTTTTTCTGTCCATTTTTGGCTTTGCTGAAGTCTCATGCTTACTCCTAACTCCCTGACTTCCCAGGTATTGTCAGACTCTTTTGAATCTTCTTGGATGAAAGCTGTAGTGCAAAAGGCACCTCCCTAAGTTTGTCATCCCCCTATCTGTTATCTCTGGACCTAGAAAGTGCTAAACCGGTTGTCAAACAGAGGCTGTTGGACCTAGATTATCAGGAGCTCCAAGGAGCTGCTTGGAGAAGATACTCCCCTCAGTTATTTGGTCTATCATGCCTCCCCTCTAAAGATGGAATGCCCTATTTGGGATGGTTAGCTATTCCTAAATATAGGAAGGCATTCTCTTTGGCAAGGTTTAATGCCCCCCAACCCCCCAAAAAACTATTAGAGGGCAGATTTAATAAAACTCCAGATGCTTCCCCTGTAACAATGTTGAGATGGACTCCATCTTGCATGTTTTATTTCATCGCAGCTATTATTTTGAGTCCCTTATGACTATTTTACTCCAGGGTACCAACAAGTTCATTAGTGAGCAAGTGGCTGAATTCCTGAACCTGGTTATCGTCACTAGACCACTTATGATTGTTTGATTATACTCCTCATGGAAACAAATTTACTGTTCAGTCCTTTACAGATTTTGTGTCCCTTTTACTAATGTGTATGCTATAATACATGTATATTCAATGTGATGTACTAATGGTCTGTTGACTGTAAATAAGGATTGATTGACTGATAAAGATAAAATCTAGTATCATTGTTAACATTTCATTGGGAGATTTTTATTTGTGTTAAACATGCAAAACATTTCCCCACTCTTTCTCCCATCCACCCAAAATGAGTCTTTGGGTTGGTTGATAGAACATCTGACAAAAATATTTTGTGCCTGCTTTATAGGAACAATAAAAGAAATTGAATATAAGTTTAGCTATGCAATTGCATTGGATACTGCTTAATTGGTTTTCTCTTGAATTGCTGCTTTCTGTTTTCTCAGGGCAAGGTGAAACTCAAGTACCTTTAATCCTGGGCTAAATCTAAAGTAAACAAAATTGTTCCTTAAATCATTACATGAAGTAATGGAGCTATTTGCTCCTGAAGTTAAGGCTTAACACCTAAAAAGGGATTTTTAAAAAGGGAACAACAGTAGCAGAGGACTATTGTCCTCAGGTCCTGCTTGTGAGCTTCCTAGAGGCATTTGGTTGACTATGAAAACAGACCATTGGACTAGATCAGTCTTGTATATAAACCCACAAATGTTACTAGCCCACAAAAAAACTTTGCTAGTCTGCTGGGGGCTGGTGGGATGCATTTCTATGGTTGGCGCAGGGGAGGGACTTCCCTTCTCTGGCGTCTTACTTCGTTTCTGTGCTTGGTGTGGAGGGGGAACTGAACAGGGAACATGGAGATTGAGCTAGACTGAACTTTGCTGGAATGAAAGTTACAAGTACTGCTAAAGGGCTTAATTTAGAACATCCTGACCTTGGCATAGCATGTAGTCATGTTTTTAGTTTTGCTTTATGTTGCCTGTGCTCTCATTCTTGTACTGCCTGCTTTTCCCCCTCCCCTCCATCCTGGACATGTCACTGTAGCTGCTGTCACCAAGTCTTCTGTCCAGTTTGACTTGGGAAGAAAATTGGGGGGGTTCCCCCTTTTTTTAACCCCCCCATGTGTGTGTGGATTTCAGCATGAAAACAGGAGGGGGAAAGCATAACTCTCCCCCTCCCGAATCAGGGCCACACATGCTTAATTGGAGGTAAGTCAATCACACATACATACATAGCTGTGCTAGGAAGGGGAGTGTCACTATATAACTAATAGTTGCTAAATCTCGTTCAGGTTAAATAGAAAGAATAGCCACCTTCTTCAAGGTTGCTCAGTGAAGATAAGACAAACTCGGCTCACAAGGGAAAAAGCCAGTTGCTGTCAAATGAAGTGCTGAGCTGCGGGAGGAGGGTCAGGGGGCATTGACGAGGGCGGTGGCATTAGCACACGTTGTTGCCAGGCAGAGTTTGACAACTGAGATTGCGAGGAGTAGTTGCGATTTTTTTTGCTGCTCTTGCCAGGCATCTCTGTAGCCATGTGCAAGCCATTGTGCTAGGTTCACATGTCACGACAAGCTACTCTGAAAACAAGCCACCACTGAAATCTCAATGAGTGGGTTTACATGATCATGGAAGGAAAATAAGCCACAGTGGTTTATTTTCCCTCCCCGTGCATGTTGGTCATGAGCCACATAATTACCCTCATTGGGCACAAATTGTTGTGACATCCAAACCGAGTGAGGGTGGGTGGCTGCAGTGGTTTACTACACCACCCCCCCCGGAAACCCATGACTTGTTCTAGGGTTTGGAGTGGTTTACGTGTGAACTCTTGCTAGGTGATGTGCCAGGTGATGGTAATTAGGCAGCTTGCGACTGGTACATGTGGGGAGGGAAAATAAGCTACTGTAGCTTATTAACCATCCTTGATTGTGCAAACTTGGTCAGCAACAAGCTATGGGTTCTCAGGGTGGCTTGTGCATGGTTAACAACCCATGCTTAAGCCATCATGCTGGATTTGGATAATACAACAAGCCACTCTGAAACAAACAAGGCTGACAAACCACCGTGGGTTGTTGCATCATGTGGATCAGATCAGTGGCTCAGTTCACACGATTGCAGGTGGGGAAAGAAGCCACAATGGCTTATTTCCCCCAGCCTTGCGTGCCGGTCATGTACAGGGGAGGATTAGCATAATTACCCTCAGCAGCACAGCTTATTGTGCCACGTGAACCTGGCCAAGGTGACTTGTTGCTGTGGGCAACAAGCCCACACTGCCAAGGGGAATTATGCTAACCCCCCAGGCACTGACTGGCATGTGCAGGCAGAGTGGTCAACAAGCCACTGTGACTTATTAACCACCCTGCGATCATGCAAACCAGCTCTCCGTCTTGGGCTATTTGTTTTCTGCATTAAGGTAGGACCACTGGTACTGCAAGAGATCTGCAGTGCTTCATATCTGGGGTTTCTTCCCTTATTTTTAAAAAAGCAAAACACCCTGAAGCTATTTTCCAAGTTCCCAAGAGCTAGATTATATTGGTCTGAAATAAAATGTAATCACGCGGCTGTAATGTCCTCAGTGTCTCCTTTCTTGAGTCATCTTCAGTCAATCGGAACATGAGACGAAGGCAGTTTTGGAGCACCTGCACACAACCACTGGCTTGAACCCCTGTTATAGAGAGAGGAGTTGCCAAGGAATGTTTGACCTTCTTACATAGGAGGGGAGGAGCCCTCACTTCAACAAATGTTGAAGCTTCATGACAGAGAAATATAACGGGGTCTGATATTTACTACTTCCAGTCTGTATCTGGAATGTGTGCTCTGATTAAACATTTATTATTGTTCGAGGAATGGAAGTCTTTTCTAATTAAGAAATGTAACATGAATTTTATTCTGAAAACTAGACCTTTAGCCTACTGCCAAACAGCACAGGAAAGTAAAATTATTCCACCTGATTTTCCCTCCACCTGACACCTGTCCACTTACACTGTTCAGGGCTGACTGTGGCAGCTGCTGTGGTGCTGCTGGATTGCATTTCCCTAGCCAGGAAACACGTGCTACTGATGCTGTGTACAAAAGCACATGAGCTCTGAGCAGGCACAGGTTGCAGCTGCTGCTGGATTATGGGTGGGGCTAATCTGTGCTGGCGGAAAAAAGAACGGAGACTGGAGGTAGCCATAGCTCCTTTCTGTGTTTTTCCAAGCACAGCAGAGCTCTTACCTACTGTCTGTGGACATACACAGGCGTAAGTAACTTGGTGCCTTCCGGATATTTTTGACTACAGCTCCCATTAGCACCAACCAGAATGGACACTGGTGAGTGGTTATGGGGATTGTAGTCCAAAATATCTGGAGGGCAGCAGTTGCCAACCCCTGACAACCATATTGTAACAGAAGAGAGGTTCACACACAGTGGCACCAGTGCGGACGGAGCTGTCTGGTCATCCTTTCCCTCTTCATCTCCAGTGGTGATGCTTGGTTAGCAGCCTGAAAAAGTAAGGTTAGGATCAGATAAATTAGCCTTCCCCAACCTGGATGTTTTGTACTACAGCTCCCAGCATTCCTGATCTTTGGCCATGCTGGCTGGGGTGATGGGAGTTGAAGTCCAAAACATATGAAGGGCACGAGGTTGAGGAAAGCTGGAATGAATGAACACAAGCGTTATTTTATGCATAGTAAAATCTCCAGGCTTACCAAATACCTACTCTTCACCTTACTGTTGTTGGGGGACAGTTTAAAAAGGATATAGTCTGAAATTAGAGTGCATTTATTGTACTTTCCGCACCACCAAAGCACAAATGCTTCTGATGTGTGCCTATGCAGATGTAGTGTTCCTGATCTCTTAGCAATGGCTAAAAGATTAGATGCAGGATCATGTGCTTCCTACCCCACACTCTGGACATTCCACCAGTACTCAAATCCTTCTCACATCTCTCACCAGCCTGAAGCATGGTTAATAGACCAGGATTCCTTCTTAACTGGGATTGGTAAATGACATTCTGGTTGGCATTAGCCATAGTTAAAGCCACTGCTGATCCAAAATTTAACTATGGTTCATGTTGATGGGGGAAAGGGCAAAATGAATTCACATGCATCCCACTCAGTGGGCCTGTTCACACGTCTAGGTCGAAACGTGTATGGGAAAGGGACATTGCAAAACTTGTGTAGCCTGATATGGATACCAATTATAATATGTATGAAGGGAAAACTTGAGGACTGCTTATAGATCTTTTTAACCTTGCTTGTAAAATTTTATTAAAACCTTTTTTAAATTTTATATTAGAATTGTTGTAATATTTAACACACCTGTGTGTGCGTGTGTGTGTGTGTGTGTGTATATATATATATAGAGAGAGAGATTCCTATAACCTATACTGTTTGATGACTTACCCAAATATGAAACATCATTGAAAAAGCTCATTTTCTAAAATCCCTTGTTCATAATACAATTTTCTAAAACCCCTTTTTCATAATACTAGCTAACAAATATAGTTGGCAGAATACTTGAATACAGGCTTTCCACTGAGTGTTACATTAGCCCGAGTTCATAACTCATAACCTAAGATGGCTACTCTGTCTTGGTTAACTGTGTGCTCACTCAAGAAATACCTCAGGAATTGGCAAGTGTACAAGAGCATGTGAAAAGCCTGAAGCTTAAAGCTTACAGGTGACAAATCTCTGGGAAATGAAATTCTAGTTCTCTGGATAAGTTCACAGCACATGATTTCTAGTATGCTTGAATGAGTCTTGACACTGGCACAGCTGCTTCACAGCCCACCTGAATATGTCCTTCTCAACTCTTGTGTCAAGTAATTTCCACTCTGTCTGGCAATGGATTAACAAATATCTTATGCTGCCACAATTCTATTTGAGTTGAGAATAGTTGAAATGTAAATTTAATATACTTACTTGCTGATCTTGAGCACAACTATAACTGAACAGCAAATATATTTGGGAACAAGTCCAGTCGAAATAGATGACTTCTAAGTAAATGTGCATAGGATCAGGCTAGGTTTGTTTGAAGTCAGCAGGCCTTGCTCTTCCACTTAAGATATTTAGGATTGAAGTGTTACGTGTAATTCTGAAAGCTTTCCAGGTATGTTATCCAAGATTATATAGGTCAGAATTACTATTTTCTTTGTTTAATAGTGAGTATTTCTAAAACTTGCTCTACACATATAAATAACAGCAATTCATTTTATCAAAGTCTTACTGGTTTAAATTTTAATTTGATGGGACAAATTGTAGGGGAAATATCTAAAATGTATAGTTAAATATATAAAGCACCTAAAATGTCTAGCTGCTGTAGAAAAATTAAGAACACCACAGATCCTGCCCACAGGTTAACACTCTGAAACAGGCCTCCCCAACCTGGTGCCTTCCAGATGCATTGGACTGCAATTCCCATCATTCCCAGACAGGAAGATAAAAACAAGTTATGTTAGGGAGGAAGGGAAAGTAAGAGGGGCGAAGAGTTAATCGGGATCAATAAAGATGACCAGATATCTTTTAAGAGGCCCTTGAATGTCAAAGAGAGGGCGAGGGAGAATCAGATGTTTGTTTACTGTTACATTTATATTCCATCTTTTTTCCCTCTTGCGAGGAACCCAAGGTAGCATACATAGCCTTCCTTTCCATTTTATCCTCACAACAACCCTGTGAGGTAGGTTAGGCTGAGAGTCAGTGACTGGCCCAAAGTCACCCAGCAAGCTTCATGGTTGAGTGGGGACTAGAACCTGGATCTCCCAAGTCCCAGTCCAACAACTACAACACACTGACTCATGTTGGGTGGAAGAACATACCAGTGATGAGGAGCTGCAAAGAGAAAGGGAATGTTCTGTGTATAGGGAGTAAAGTGGGGGTTATTAACTACTTTTGTTTCATTGAATCAGTTCTAATGTACGTGGCACACAGTTTGTGATACACCTTTTCTGGATTTCGTGGCTGTCAGCTTTATTTTCATAAAAGGTCTTGGAATCAATGTGGGTTTTTTACATGAATAAAAACAAACATCCATGATAACATCACTTAAGTTGTATGTGATTCTGAGCTTAAACAGCTTATTTGGAGGCAGTGGGAACTGCACCCAAATTCTTCCCTCCATTGTGATCCTTTCAGTGTTCTGACCCTGTATTTTTCTGCAAGGGTAGGGGGTTTCTACCATTATAGAGATCGTCCTACCCTTCTTCCCTCTGTTCCCCAATTTTGGCCCCTGGGGCATCTACACACACACACCCTATGTTACTAATATGTCACACAGCAGTGATACCACACAGCAGAAGGTGGAAGTAGTATATGTTTGGGGTTATTAACTCACATCTGTACATTAGAATTGGGAACAAAGTTCTTACCTTTGCTCCAGTTGTTACATTTTCTCTGACAATGTATGCATGAAATAGTGTAGAAGTCTCCAAACATTTAGGGCCTGTGGACACATCTGGGTTTTTGTGCATGCGTTATGGGCACTGTCACATAAGGCTTGTGTGGGAAGACACAAAGTGGTGGCTGTGGAGGGTATGGTCAACCACAGAATTTACTACTGCAACAAACACCTGTGTCATAGGAAGGAAAGCTGGTTAGGGTAAAAGACAAGTAACTTTTCCAATAGCCTGAGTGCCAGGCAGAGGTCTGAGCCCCAAAACACAAATATTCCTTTGAAGCCAGTTTGCTGTTCCAAGAAAAGACCCATTTCACAGAAAGGCAAGCCAGTTTCCCCAATTCACCTAAAAATAAATTCCTCCTACTCCCCCCAGTGTATTTCTCAAAATTAATATAGTCACCCCTCAGATCATTTCCCCTCAAACACACAAATCCTCCATGCTGTAGACATGCAAAAACCACTCTTATCAAGTTCATCCTCCAAGCAAACAAACGCACACCGTCCATTCAGACATGCAACCACACACTTCATTTATCCATCACGCACACATTCCCCAAAGATCACTCCCCAGCTGCTCCCTACCTCTGATGTACACCCTGTTCTCTTAGGGATGAGCTGCCCCAAACCAGATGCTCTCCAGCTCCTCTCAGCTTCCCCCCTCCCCCAAGCATCCTACTTTCAGTGGTGCAAGGACAGAGCTCCAAGGAACTAGCCAGAGTCAGTACCAAACTCAGTCAGTAGGCATTCTAAACACAGGAAGTTCTAGAGAAGAGCTAGGTTATCAGGGAAACTCAAGTCAAGAACTGCTACCCAAACATCATTCCAGCATTCACAGATCCCCACCCAGAGCACAGTTGCAAGCATCAATGCCATCTGAGGAATGGTCTACTTATAAGCACAGCCTTGCTTACAAGTATACCTTTACTCAAGAAAAGCCTTCATTCCTCAGGTGGGTCTTTCTGTGTTTGGCAGCCGGCCAAGCCTGAACCTTTATGTGCCTGTGCTCCCTGGGGTTAGGTGGCTGTTCAGCATCTGCCTCCATGTCTAAGAGAATACTAGCTATGTCGTGAGAGTTAGGGTTGATTGCTGTCTCCCATGAAGGCCTAGGACCACCCTGATCTGCCTCAGGGACCTCCAACACAAGCAGTTACTCCGCAGTGTTTGGTCTGGGAGGGCTCCAGGTCATCTTCCAAAGAGAAGATCTTCCAAAGGGACATGATACCGAGGTCAGTTTAAAAGCTGCTATGTGACCTAGGAGGCTGGTGTCATTGCATTTCAGGTGGAGTCTGCCCCTTTTATACAGGCTAACTTTCAGGAATTGTTGTACCTGCTTGTGCAAAGCCACCTGAATACCTACTGCAGCCTCCCTTAGCCTGTTGCCCTCCAGATGTGTTGGACTAGCTGGGGAATTCTGGGAGTTACAGTCCAACACATCTGGAGGGCAATAGGGTAGGGGAAGGCTGGGCTACTGTGTACACATCTGATTGGGGGTGAATGAGCTTCCAGAGGGGAGTGGGCTTTCAGGGAAGGAATTGGAGGGGACAGGCCAACCACTTGCCTTTGGAAGCTCAGGAGCATGGCATAAGGGCACTGGCCTTCTGCCCTTTGTCCCTAGCATCTGGAATTTAGAAGTATAAAGCCTCTGCACATGGAAAGCACTCCCCCCCCCCAAGTTTAATGTGAAATGACTGTGAACAATTTAAGCTCTTCTTTTCTCATTTGTTTATTTAATCACTGTTGCCTCTGAAACTGAAGAACCTTGTGGATCTAGCCAGATGAGCAGGTGGGAGGGCAAGCATATATGGCTCATTCTTTGCTAGAAGGAAGCACAATACATCCTTGTGCTAGCCTGGTATGCAGATGATTGTGTGTAATGGTTGGGAGCAGGCAGGAGAAAAGATGCAAATGTCTCTTCTCTATCACCAGTCTAGAAGTAGGTTCCCCTCCTTTCCCACAGCTAGCCAGTTAAGTGGTTTGTGGTCAGTTATCTCTAACCACCAAGGGGGTCATTTGATTTCTGATTCTTTCCTTTTCTGTTCCTTTTCTCTATTCATTTTAAATCTACCTGTTTCTATCTTCATTCACCAAAGCTGCAAGGGTATAATAATGCAGAGGCAGGCAGAAGGGAGATCAGAATCGACTGGTAGTTCTCCAGGTGACTTGCAGTAGAAGAACAAGGGTTTCTAACTCCCAGTGGTTTAAAAACAGCAACAAGGAAACATAGTTTTCCCCATCTAAATTAGGCAAGAAAGCTTTGGGGGAAACAGGAATAGATGTGCAATTTGTGTGAAAGAGCTCCAGTTCTGGTACTGAAATCCAAATTCCTGGGCTGACCACATGCTCAGAGAGACACTTTGTTCCACAACTCCTGAGCTGCTATTTTGCACCTGGATCCAATTGCTGGACCTCAGGGTTCCAGTGAAAAACAAAACAGATCCTGCAAGCCTAAAGTCTGCCCACTGCTGTTCTAATGCTTTAAAGACCAACTACATAACAAGAGCATAAGAGGTTTGCAAAACATTATACAGTAAAGCTACTTTGAACAATTTGTTATTTAGAAAATGTGAACTAATCTTTGGCCTGTTAATGCTACATACCTCAACACAAGGGCCAGTGTCTGTCTGTTTGTGTCTCTTGTGAGTTGAGCCCAGGTTCTCCCAGCCTTTGCACTGCAAATAAATATACTTGCTTCCAATCCCAACACTGATTTAGTCTTCAGTTTTGCCCTCCTCTTCCATCCTTCAAGTAGGTTATCTGGCTTTCCTCCAGTTGTTTAAACTTTAAAGCACTTCTTGTTTATGCATTAATAAGTTCATTCAGTGTCTTTTGCCAGTTTTCTAAATTGAAAACCTCTGGTGGAAGCGGGAGAAAGATTCTTGATGACATCATGGGTGCCAGCATGGTGTACAGCTGCAGACAACATCTGCTGTATACTGGCAGAACCAGTTTCCTTTGAGATAAATTCTGGAGAGATGTTATATCTAATCATGCGAGTGCACTTCCAAAGTGCCCTCCTCCCAATTGTTTTTAGGTATATCTGTACAAACCCTAACTTCAGTGAGCACATTTTCTGGGTAAGGAATTGATTGACTTTGGAAACTAGGTTACACTTTTTGTTCAGTAATTCAGTTTAGTCTGACCTGTAAACCATGATGCTATCTGCTACTAGTGGCTTCCTTTTTCAACTGTGTTGATTTGGCTACATATCCATACTTGAACCTTCTTGCAACTGGTCTGTACAGAAGTTTTACACCCCTTCCCATCTGTTATCCCATTATCTGCTCATTAACAGAGATTTTCTTTGTCTTTTCATTTGAAAACTATTTTAATGCTGAAGTGCCATTGGGCCTGCACTGATAAGACAATTCCTTTTAGTAGAAGCTAAGTTTGGCTACCGGACAATCTCACATCACATTTAAAATTCCGTCTCAAGGTTCCTTACTTTGTTAGCACACTGTATCTAATTGTTTTGGTTGTGTATGAGAATAGAGCAACAATTGTGCAACTTCGGTGTTCTGGGAGGAGGAAGTGTGTTTGAATGGAGAGGTGCCAAGCAATTGGTACCAGGTCAGCAAGGAACAAAAATGAAATTTGGTGGATGCTACCAAAAGCATAGGTCTCTCCTCTTGGCTCTGCCTCAAATTGTGTGTGTTTCTTCACTGGGAAAGAAGAATGAGTAAGCAATGGGAATGGACACCTGAGTTTATCCTGATTTTCCATTTCTGTTGTTTAATGGAACCGGGGACCAATGCAGCTATTATCTAGTTCTGTTGAGGTTTTTAAAATAAATATATAATGAAACTCACTCTGGAAGGAGAATGAACACAAACTGGATTCAAAATTTTAAAAACAGTTTTTTCTAATCACTAGGGGTAAGGGGTAGTAGATTGGACTGCCTACTATTTAAGTTCTATATAAGTTCTATATAAGATAATGACACACAACACAGACTAAGAAACCACACAAAGCAATAATTCTACAGGAAGGATCAGGATATAGTGAACTGGGATGGAAAAGAAGGATTTGCACTGCAGAAAAACAACTGGAAGGAGAGTTGATTTGGGAAGGAGTAAGGAAAGGATTGCGGGAACCAGGAAAGAGAACGTAAGCCACTACCCACCACAATTACACAATGCTCTTTCAGATGTTGCTAACCACACAGGAGAACAACTTGCAAAGGAGCACAGAAGATCAGCAGCAAAGAGTTTCATAAGACTCACAAAGCATGGTGATTGGAGAGCTTCTAGGAA
Source organism: Heloderma suspectum (assembly GCF_057233095.1). Lineage (NCBI taxonomy): Eukaryota > Metazoa > Chordata > Lepidosauria > Squamata > Helodermatidae > Heloderma > Heloderma suspectum. The sequence goes on from NC_139461.1 coordinate 72,875,268, forward strand.
TATGTGCCCTATGATTACAAGGTGGACCTCTCAGTCTCCCAACTCCCTCCCTCTCCACCCAAGTGTTTTCCAGGTAACAAAACCTTTAAATGACATGCTTTTTTGCACACTCACAGTCTGTCCTTGTGTAGCCCTCTGAAGTGCCCACAGATTCAGCTTGGGTCGCTTCAGAGAGAAGCCCACTTTGTCTCACCCACCTGCAGAGTCAGTCCAAAGTGGCCCAGTTGGCTCAGTATTTGGCTGAAGCTGGTGCATACACCTAGTTTTTTGCTTTCCTCACACCTTCCCTTTCCTGGCAAACTGCCTACCCTTCTACGTTAGACCAGCAGTGGACAGACTTCGGGCTTCTGGGCTCTACTTTGCTTTTTACTAGAGCTTCGAGATCCCCCGAGTGTGGTACGAAAGACATAACTTTAGAATTAAATCATTCTGCACTGGGGAATTTGTCCTGATTACCAGAACTGAATGTAGTTCACAGTCCTCCAGCTGCTAGTTTCCCTACCCCACCACCAGCTTTCTACATTTCACCAGTATAATTTGGGGAAGGAAAGAGTAATTCTGTTGTTGCTATTGTTAAACAATTGTGAGTCAGCACCCAGATTTTAGCTTAATCTATTTGCCGTGCCTTCCCACAGCGGCATTTCATCTTGGCGACACAAATCGTCAGGCTCATGGCTTTGGTTTCAGCATTCTGGCTTCTCCTGGCCATAATCAGAAAAATCCAGTCTACCCCCAGAGCTTTGGATTTCCTCTCTTTGCCTGTGCCCAGTTCATGCATGCACTGCATCAGGGATAAATCCCTTCTCCTTCACATCTGCATCTTGAACAGTAGTGGGGGAAATGACTCCACTCAGCATTTGGGCCATGGTATTCCACACACTGTGAAGTAACCATCCAGGAATCCCGTGAGCCACTGGCCCTTCCACTTCCTTTGCCCACATAGCGACTGTCCAAATTGGTAATCCCACCCTCATCCCCAAATTTATTGATTTGTGGGCCCTGATTCTGTCAGGTCCCAGTCAAACTGTGGGAAACGAAGCCGCTTCTGCAAAAGGATAATTGTTTATTGAGAGATACAGAATACATATGCAAAGAAAGCTCACCCCCCTCGTCAGCCAGTGGAGCTATCCTAGCTGGGTGTCTGTCTGGGTCCTGAAGATAGACAAGAAGTCGTTCCCCTAGGATCAGTGGAAGTTCTCCAGGCTGGTAGTGTGCATAGTCCCCCTTGGAGCTAAACCAAATAACAAAGGCTGTGGATAAGATTTTATAGATGTCTCCTTGAGCTCAGGAGCCTGTCATGCGAAACACACTCCCTTCTCGGGGGGGCGGGGGGGGGAGCTTTCCTTCCTGAAGGTGCTCGAAGCATTGCAGGCTGAGAAATCAATCGCTGTTTTCCTGAGAACAGGGCCCCAATATTACAACATAGGAGGGGGAGTTACTCAGCAGTTCTGTGAAAATCAAGGCATGATACCCTTATCTTTAAAAGGATGAGGTAGCTTGGCATAGGCCAAACAGCTGTGGCTGCACTTGCCTAGCACTAATTAAGGCATGTGAAAAGCGTACATAATTAACTATAAAGCTGCCAGTTAGGCCAAACTACACAGGTCTCTAGGTGGCTACCAATAGCATATAGGAATATTGTGAAGTCCACCTTATTGCTCACCAACAAACTCACTACATCCCCCTTTAAAGATGAACTGTTATGTCACCTAGGGCTTTTCTAGACAAGAATTGATTGAGGAATCACCATGACACATTCACTCACATTTCATGGGTGATCGAGATGATGTCGTCATCCTTTTGTATGTTTGCCCATGTTTCCCAGCAATTCTCCCAACTTTTTGCTTAATGCAGAAAATCCGCTAAGCAGAGAAAGAGCAGAACAGCTGCACATTTTCTTTGATGGTACGGACAGGAAAAAATGCAGAATGGTAGCAGGGTGGAAGGAGTTGTCCCTGGGGAAGGTGGATGACACGTTGGAGATGCCCCTCCTTTCCTGGTTGCTTTCCTCTGTAGAGCCATGTCCTGCCGCTCCTTTGAGTTTTTCAACACAGTGTTAGCAGCTACCTAATTGTTTCTTTTGTTGCTTTACTTCCGGACTGCAATGCATTTGGCACTACCAAGCCTGCTTAACTTTGTCATTTGCTTTGGTGCAACCAAGACTTTCTTTTTACATAGCACTGATGTGCTTCTGTGGGGGAGGTGACTCTGCTCAGTCCTTTAAAAAGGAAACTGCTGCAATGTCCTTTGACTTCTCCAAAATGGCATTAGCGGTCACTTAATTGTTTCCTTTGCTGCTTTACTCCTGGAATGCAGTACTGAAATTGCCTGATTAACTTTCTAGTTGTTGTTTTTTAAATAAATATAAATGCATGCTAGTGATATTCCAGAATAGCCTTGCACAAGGACCTTAAATATTTTCTTTTTCATTGTGTGAGACAGCTTTGTGATGGTGGGGGTGGGGTGAGTGGGGCTCTGAGGCTTTCTTTTTGCAGCTGCCCACCAATAGGCCCCCTTTTTAGCAGCCATGTTTGTTGGGAAACCAAGCAGGAAATTAGCAGATGTAGGCGTGCTGCGTGTTCTATATTTCTAAATTAAGGAATTCTGAAATACCACACTTCCATAAGGAAGAAAGAATCATGTGCTGGCGAGTCACACTCCCCAACATGGATGCCCAGAATGGAGAAGAGATACTGTGGGAGGGGTGCTTCTGTCATGGTCCATCCCCTCGTGTGGATATGAGCTCAGTGTGGATCATGGGTTGCAAAACTGCAGGCTACAAACCCCAGTACAGATGCTGCCTAACCGCAAAAAGGGCTCTGTGTGGGGAAAAAAAAACCCTTAATTTCTTCATGCTTTGGAATCTACCTCAGGGAAGCATCCAGATTTTCTTGCAGATGGAAAACAGCTTTAGAGTGATGTTAATACATGGGTGAATTATTTTCATTAAAATGCCCAGATATCTTTCTATATTTGCAAAAAGTCTAAAGCTGCAATCCTGTACACATTTACTTGGGAGTAAGCCCCAAAAAGCAAAGGGGGACTTAGTGTTGAATAAACATGCACAGGATTGGGCTGTAAATGAAGAAGAAAAATAAGCAATAACATCTGTGAGGAAGAACAAACAGTAGAGGTTTGATCAGTTATTACTGTAGACTTAAACTAGATTAAAATAACCTAAACCATATGTTAGGGGAGAATGCTGCAGTAGCAAGGAAATAGGATAAGATCAGTTTCATAATTATTTTCCCTTTCAGATTTCCATGACAGTTTTCCATTGCTTCATGTAAAAAAAGGGGGCACAAATGTGTTTTATGGGAAATTGTAACTACTTCAGCAGACAAACAATAAGTAGTGTAAGCAGAATTTAAGGAAGGCAACTCCACCTGATGAGAGATACAGATGGAATGTTCTGATTTACCAGATAAAGCAAAAGCAGCTGTCCCTCCTTTGTGTATGCTTTTGGTTACTAAAGTGTCTGTGACCTGATGCATGGGTTTGAGCTCCACTCTCTTTGGGCAACTTGTGCAGTCAGTAGACAAGACACAAGTAATTACTTCATAATAGAGGTCAGCACTTCAGTACAGAGCATACCAAATCATGTAAAGGATGGAATATACAGCTGTGAGGGCTCCAGTCTCCCTTCACATACTTAAATCAGTTTTGGGGAATCCATTTGCTAGGAATAAAGATCTTGAGTATTTTCTAAAGTAGTTGAAATATCCTATTGTTGTTGATAGTCATTGCATTTTTAGTGGAAGTGCGTAGATGCCAAAACAAAAAGCAGCAGCAGCTTGTACCTCATAGGAAATGACTGGTTTTTTTATTATTATTATTATCCTGGAATAATACACTTATTTACACTATCGTAATTATCTATGATTGTTGGTCTCTAAAGCCAGCCCTTGAAAAAAGTTGGTAACCATTTATGGCTGAACTCAACAATTTTGCATATCTTTAAATCTGTTTTTTAATGGCATTTCCCTGACAAAAATCACCCCCCACCCTGTAGCTATTTGAGCTTGGGAGGAAAGTTGCTATGGATGCAAATCAAAGGTTGCCTTCTGGAGCAAACAGTAGCTTTCATAGGGCAATTTTCATGGGGTAAACGGGATGATGGTGGTGTTGTTTGATTTAACTCTCACTGTGCAGCTGTTTAAAACAAAATTTGAAGACACACAATTGTTACTGTGCATAGGGATGTCAGAGAAATCCGCAACAGAATCAAATGAGTTCAGACTTAGATGACTCTGACCCATGGATTCCACAGCAGACTGGCTTTTCCTGAGTTGCACAGATTCCACAAATGTGCAGACCGGTTTTTTAACTTTCCAGAATGTTATGCAAATTTAGTGGTAGAAAAATATGTAAAATTTAAAAGAACACTGGCTCAAAATGGACATTTCCCCATAGGCTAAAGTATGAAAATGTGCAGGGGTGTGTGTGCATTTTCACAAGTGGAATTTGCACAAATTCAGGAAATTGGAAAAAATCCGATTCCGTCAATGAGCAGATGACAGAACAAAAGGCACCTGGGAATCTGCAAAATGCAGACGGAATGGATTTTACAAAATCTGTAATCCCTAATCATGCATTCAATGTGTCATCTAGTTCGGCCCTTAGAAACTGACCCAGTTCACATGCAATGAAAAACGCACAATTACGTCCTCCAGCAACACCAGACAGGCCGCTTAACAAGATCAGCCTCGGATGGCCTTCTCTCTGTCCCATCAGCCAGGACAGCTAGACTGGTGGGGACGAGGGAGAGGGCCTTTTCTGTGGTGGCCCCCACTCTGTGGAACTCCCTCCCTAGGCAACTCCGCCATGCACCCTCTTTAATGAGCTTCCGCCGTGCATTAAAAACGTGGTTGTTCAGGCAGGCGTTTGGGGTGGGTTAGGGTATTTTAGAAAAAGTTTTTATTGTAGAATTTTATTGTTTTAAACTGTTTCATTATACGCTGTACATCGCCCAGAGTGGCAGGGTGACCAGCCAGATGGGCGATTAATAAATTTAATAATAAATAATTTAATAATAAATAAAATTAGTTAACCATGGGAGAGAGCATGCTGGCTCCAGACGGCTTGCCTGTTTCTGTTGTGCCTACATCCAGACCTGGAACTCTAGGTTGTTAAGGGAGAAACAACCCAGAGTTATAACCCAAGAACAAACCAAGAGTTAAAACTTTGGGTTGTTTTTCCCTCAGCAACCCAAAGTTCTGGGTTCGCATGTCATGGAGAACAATCAAGCCTAACCTGGACCCAGAGGATGTTAACAATTATAGGCCAGTGGCCAACATCCCCTTCCTGGGCAAGGTGCTTGAGCGGGTGGTTGTAGGACAGCTCCAGGCACTCTTGAATGAAACGGATTATCTAGATCCATTTCAATCGGGCTTCAGGCCTGGTTTTGGAACGGAAACTGCCTTGGTCGCCCTGTGGGATGACCTCTGCCAGGAGAGGGACAGGGGGAGTGCGACCCTGTTGATTCTCCTGGACCTCTCAGCGGCTTTCGATACCATCGACCATGGTATCCTTCTGGATAGGTCGTCTGGGTTGGGAGTTGGAGGCACTGCGCTACAGTGGTTCCACTCCTGCTTGGATGGCCGATTCCAGAAGGTGGTGCTGGGGGATTATTGCTCTGTCCCATGGCAATTGTGCCATGGGGTTCCACAGGGCTCTATTTTATCCCTCATGCTGTTTAACATCTACATGAAACCGCTGGGGGAGGTTATCCGGAGGTGTGGGCTGAGGTGCCATCAATATGCGGATGACACCCAGCTCTACCTCTCTTTCTCATCAAAACCAGGTGAGGCAGTGGCTGTTCTGAACCAGTGCCTGGGCACGGTAATGGACTGGATGAGGGCCAATAAACTGAAACTCAATCCAGACAAGACGGAGGTACTGTTAGTGGGTGGTTCGTCTGCCCGGCTAGGTGATATTCAACCTGTTCTGGAGGGGGTTGCACTCCCCCTAAAGGATCAGGTTCGTAGTTTGGGGGTGCTCTTGGATCCAGAACTGTCACTTGAGGCACAGGCGAACTCAGTGGCACGGAGCACTTTTTATCAGTTTAGGCTGGTATACCAACTACGCCCTTATCTGGACAGAGATAGCCTAGCTACAGTTATCCATGCTCTGATAACTTCTCGTCTGGATTACTGCAATGTGTTATACGTGGGGCTTCCTTTGAAAACGGTCCGGAAACTTCAGCTGGTCCAAAATAGGGCAGCAAGATTGTTAACAGGGACTAGCCTGCGAGCTCATATTACGCCAGTACTTTTCCAGCTGCACTGGCTGCCAGTCCATTTCCGGGCCCGATTCAAAGTGCTGGTGTTAACATTCAAAGCCCTTAACGGCTTGGGGCCAGGTTACCTGAAGGATCGCCTCCTCCCATATGTGCCTGCCCGGACCTTAAGATCATCATCAGCGGCCCTTCTCCGTGAGCCCCTGCCAAAGGAAGTGAGGCGGGTGGCTACTAGGAGGAGGGCTTTTTCTGTTGTGGCACCCCGGCTCTGGAATAAGCTCCCTAGTGAGGTTCGCCTGGCGCCTACATTGTACTCCTTTCGGCGCCAGGTGAAGACCTTTTTATTTTCCCAGGCATTTTAGCTTTTTAAATTTTTATCTTTGCTGTTTTAAATCTGTATTTTAAACTCCTGTACTGCTGCTAGGTTTTATTGGGGTTGTATTGTTATATTGTGGTTTTAATGTTCTATATATTTTAAATTGTTTTATTGTGTGTTGTTTGGTTTTAATTTTTGTGAACCGCCCAGAGAGCTTCGGCTATTGGGCGGTATAGAAATGAAATAAATAATAATAATAATAATCAAGGGATGGGGTGTCCCTGGGTTGTTTAGTGCAGCAGAAGCGGGCAAGCGGGTGGGAGCTAGCACACTCCCAAACAACCTATGGTTAACACACTCTGGGATGTTCTTTGCATGTAAACTGGGTCACTGTCATAGTTTGAGGTGGGGGCATTCATTTGGTCACCTTTTTACATCTGTATTGTCCTCTGCCTTTTGTGACATGTCTGCAACTTTGAGTGCCTCAGTGCCTTGTATATTTCCTGCACCCAGTTTGGTTTGAAGAAAAGCACACACATTCCACCAAATATGAGAGCTTCTTGTTATATGTATATGTTGCGGTGCTGTGTGGGTTAATTTATTTCAGGGTTTAAAATTTCCAAATGTGGTAGTCATGTGCATTTAAAGAGGGAAGAACCCAGGCCCAGCTGAGTTTTTTCCATGCACACTTTAAAGTTTATCAAGGTTTACAGGAAGCACATATTGTAAGTGCAACTAAGCCCTAGGGAGGGACCAAGAGGTGGATTACTCCACTTTGGGTCTCACCTGGGGTTAAAAGGAAAGCCCAATCCAGGTGGAGACAGTTTTGTGTGGCCATAGGCAGCCTGAGAGAACTCAGCATGCTGTTTAGGCCATTCTTCTTACCCGGCACATGGATTTGTTCGCTGACAGACAGACTGCTGGCAGCGGAGTGTGCAGCCCTCACCAAATTCATGGAAGTTGTGAGCAATAAAGTTGTGGTCTGTTGTGAACCCAGCTTGGTGTGTGGTTCCTGTACTTTCTCTCCCTGCTGCAAGCACAAGTCAGTGTTGAAATCATTTATGTCACTTATTTAGTAATATCCCTCTGAGTTTTTTCTATCTTCCCCACATACACACATACCCTGTTTTGTCCGAAATGCCATTGGCAGTTTACATTGTCTCCAACCCAACAGAAACCCCAACAGAACCTTGAACTGGTTAAATTTCTTGCCTTTATTGGAAAGTTGTTGTTTTTTTAATTGCAAATGGAAACATTTTTATTTAGAGAAAACATTTCTGAATTAATATTTCTGAATTAACCAGAAGAAAACAGTGTCATAAACAAAGACGGCATTTTTTTTCTAAAGCTCCATTGTGCCAGATAAAGTTGGCTGCACCCCAGCTCCTGTTTGTATGGCTTTGCAATGAGCTGAAATGCGGATGCCCGCACACGTACGTCTCCTGTGTTGAAATAGTTTAACTTGCATGTGGAACAGGTTTGCATAAGCTTAGAGGCTTTTTAGAATGGTTGCTCAGATGTTGAGAGTGATTATCAATTTATTGGTGTCCATTTCTAGAGCATATTTGTCAAAGTGTGGTAATGGTGGCAGTTTTGTTTTGTTTGCATAAAAAATTATCTTCCAACGCAGCGACTGGAAAAAGCCACGGACATGTGGAGAAAGGAAAAGGGGTTAATTATCCTTATCTTTAAAACTATTCGACTGGGTCCAGACCATGTTCATTGTATTTGGTTCCCACTGGCATTGGATGGGACTTAGGTCATGACTAATTTGTCTCACTGATTTCAATGGGATCTAAACTCCAGTAATTTAGTCTGGATCTAACCCGTAGTCTTTAAATTTGGTGTAAATTTTGTAACTGGACTTTTATTCTGAATGGAAGCAGAATGGCATACTCCTTACCCAAAGTATATATCAGGGATGGGGTATCTCCAGCCCATGGGCCTCATCCAGCCTGCAGAGGTTCCCCATCTGGCCCTCTGAGTGTCCTTGGATTCCTCCTTGGGAGGGTTAGCAGTGCACTGGGGAATACCCCCTTTTATCTCTGATAATAAATTGGAGATGCATGCAAAGCCGAGGACCTGGTCAGCCCTGGGAGGTGTCACTCCTCCCAGCACTGGTCGATTCTCTTTGTGCACCATCCCTGTGAAGATGATAGGTGGCTAGCTGCTCCCAGTACCTGCTGAGTCCCTTTCTCCATGCCTCTCTCAGCCCAGATAAAGGCAGAACGGTCACACGATGACATTTTGTCTGCCTTTATTAAGTAGTCCAAACTTTGTCATTGTTGGGACCATGGTCCAGAGGAGAGAGTTCTTTGAGATCATGCTGCATATCTGATATCACGCTGCATTTGGGGACCAAGATCCCCTGAAGGTCACTGATGCTCTCCCTGCCCAGACCCAAGCTCATTGGGGCTTCTTGGAGAGCCCGTGACCCTGAGCCACCTTCCTTTTGCCCTTCCGCTTCCCAGTACCTCTCAACACTAAGGAGCGTGAGCTGCTATGGCCCCTCACCAGAGTATCCCTTCTAGCCCAAGCTGATTGGGGTAGGGGTGCCCTGTTGCCCATTGCCCTGTGCATCCACATATACACACATTCTCCAGTCCCCCTGAGCTGAAAGGGGTGGGGATGCTTTGATATTTTGAGGACAGTTCAAAATCAGTCCTGTGTTCAGCATAACTGGGCCTTGCATTGCGACCATATTATGTCAGTGCCACACCAGCTGTATTAGCTTCCACTCTGTTTCCAAACCCAGTTCAAGGTGTCAGTCTTGACTTTTTAAAGCCCTTCATGGCTTAGGACCTAAATATTTGAAGGAATGTCTGTCACTATATGTTTGTTGTTTATTCGGTCAGTCGCTTCCGACTCTTCGTGACTTCATGAACCAGCCCACGCCAGAGCTTCCTGTTGGCTGTCGCCACCCCCAGCTCCCCCAAGGTCTAGTCCGTCACCTCCAGAATATCATCCATCCATCTTGCCCTTGGTCGGCCTCTCTTCCTTTTGCCTTCCACTTACCCTGGAGAAGATGCTGATGCTAGGGAATCCTGTCTTCTCATTATGTGGCCAAAGTACTTCAGTTTTGCCTTGAATATCCTTCCCTCAAGTGAGCCGTCTGGCTTGATTTCCTGGAGTATGGACTGGTTTGATCTTCTTGCAGTCCAAGGCACTCTCAGAATTTTCCTCCAGCACCACAGTTCAAAAGCATCTATCTTCCTTCGCTCAGCCTTCCTTATGTTCCAGCTCTCGCAGCCATAGGTTACTACAGGGAATACCATTGCTTTCACTATGCGGACCTTTGTTGTCAGTGTGATGTCTCTGCTCTTCACTATTTTATCAAGATTTGTCATAGCCTCATCCAAAGTTTGAGAGTAATCCACCTCTTGGTCCCTCCCTAGGACTTAGTTGCACTTACAATATGTGCTTCCTGTAAACCGTGATAAACTTTAAAGTGTGCATGGAAAAAACTCGGCTGGGCCTGGGTTATGGAATGCTTTCTCCAGAAAAGTCTGCCTGGCGCCTTCTTTGTTCTCCCTTTGGCACCAGACAAATACCTTTCAGACATAATTGTATTCCTACTGATCATTTTCAGCTGGCCTTTAAGACTTCACTACCTTTTAGTTTTTGTGTTTATATGATTGTTTGGATCTGCTGTATTTGTGTTTTAATTGTTTTTGTATTTTCTTATGTAAACCGCCCTGGGAACCTTTAATGAAGGGAAATACAAAGGTATCTAAAATAAACAATAACGCTCATAGAAATGATCTTCAAGTTTGTCACAGTTATAGAGGTTCTCTTGGAGCGGTTTTTAATATTTAGAATAAAACACTGAAGCCTAGCTCAGGTAGCTGCTGCCATCAGCTTTCTTCCAGGGATGGGCAACTTGTGGCCCCTATTTTAGTCTACAACTCCAGTAATCTCTTACAGTTAGCTGTGCTGGCTAAGGCTGATGGGAGTTGTAGACCAAAACAACTTGAGGGCTACAAGTTGCCCACCCCTGCTTTACATCCTGGAGATAAGGGTTTCTGGGAACCCAAAGCAGTTAGAAATGCAACTTGCTATGCACTGTTTTCTTGTTTAACTCATTGGCATTCAGCCCACCATTTATCTCTGTTCTGTACTATATCAACAACTTTATGTTTTGGAGCAGTTGGTTAAAGCATTTATAGATGGGTAGAGGCAGGATCAAATAAACTGATTAAACAAAAGTAAGAAAAATAGAATGTTAATTCAGATGTCAAATGCTATTTTGTGTTTCTGTGCGTATGTTGGCCTTAGATGTTAAATCTCATTGTCAGGATGCTGGTTCGTCAACCTCATGGTTAGGAGTCCATAACATATCATATTTTTAAAAAGCAAACTCCCATCTCTGTTTCTCAGTCAGTTTGCAATCATAAACAAACCAGTCCCTCAAGGGAATGATTGCTTTGTTAGAAGAGGACCAGATGCCTGAAGCCAAAGAACAGATTGGGTAGCTTCAATCTACAGTGAAGTTCAGCCTGCCCCTCCTCTGCTTCTTGACCCTCATTGCCACTTCATACTCTTTCTGTTTGTTGCCTCTAGGCTTCCTGCCCAATAGCATCCTTACATCCTTGGACCTCTGTCCACTCCTTAGCCTCCCCCATAAAGCCCTGCCTCTGTGAAGTTTTAATCCAACCAAATGAACATTTTTCCCATCTCTCACAGAAGGTAGGGATGCTTTATTTGCTGTGCAATAGAAATGTTCATGAACATTCCGTGACATCACACCAGCTCAGTCAGTCAGTTACAGGCTTCACCACCACAAGCATAGCAAAATATGGAAGTCCTTAGAAACACGGAGTTGTCACAACCCTATGCTGGCAATGGTCAATGTGCTTTATATTTGTTTCAGTCTTAATAATAAACTTATTCAGATTACACAGGGAGAACGGAGGCATTTGCAGTAACAGATGTAGAGACTCTTGTTACTTAAGTGATACGTAGGGATTCTATGCCTGTTTGGTGTGATCCTGGAGATATACCTGTAAGGGGAGAGGGGATGACCAGGAGTCGGAAAATCTAAAGAAATACAAAATAACCTCCCAGTAAGCAGCAAACATCCTCTTGTTTCCAGCAAAAAAAAAGCTATGGAACAACTCAACGTGTCGTTGCAGTCTGCCATATGAAAGCCTACAGAGGGATAAATACATTTCAGAGCTTTAATATAGCCTTACATTGGCAGGAGAGTTCAAAACTCTGAATTAAAGGTTTCTCCATTGTCCTGAAATAGTCCATGCTCATGGTTTGCAAAGCTCTCTGTGACAGTAGACCAAGTGGGCCAATGGCAGCCAGAGGGCCTGTCACACACTAGAGCTGCCTCAGGCAGTCCAGTTTCACAGAGAGCCATGCCAGATTTATTTATTTCATTTATATCCCACCTTTTTTCCTCTTGCAAGGAACCCAAGGCAGCTTACATTATCCTCCTCTCCATTTTATCCTCACAACAACAACCCTGTGAGGTAGGTTGGGCTGAGAGTGTGTGACTCGCCCAAAGTCACCCAGTGAGCTTCCATGGCCAAGTGGGGACTAGAACCCAGATCTCCCAGCTCCCAGTTCAACGCTCTAACCACTACACCACACTGGCTCTCAAGATCAATGTGGCATTACAGCAAGTCAGTCAAAAGCTTAAAGGAAGGTAGGATTAGCAAAGTGGTGATGTTTCATTCTGTCCAGGCTTTCACTTTTCACTGGGATGGCAGCAATTAAGATGATAATTTAAGAACTGCTCCAAAGTAAGGTTTCAGTTACTAAGCTGATAAATGAGAGCTTAATACCAAGAATACAAGAAAACCAGCTTGCTTCTTGTTACTACATTGTCTATTTTCTAATATCTATTTTTTTTCTAATATCCTTTTATGAGTTCTGGCATTATGAGGGTGCTTGTCTTGTAAGATGGTTTCATGTACTTTAAGCTATTTATTGTAAACTATTATCTGACACCATGTTAGGCTCAAAATAACTTCTCAAATGGATCATTTCAGAAACTAGAGTGCTGCTATGCTGACTACTCTGGTTTTTATCTACAAATGGTCATTTTATATTTAAAGTATTTAAATATACATTATAAATATACATTATTATAATTACATTGAAGTATAATACAAAATATCATTATCGTAGAGAAATGCGTATATTCACAGCTTTTACACATGGATAATTCTAATTCTTTGTAGAGTGCATCAAAGAGTGTTAATGTATTATCTCACTTGAGTTAGGAATAAAAAGTATATACAATTAAACTTGCTTTCTGATGGGAAAATATCTCCAAATTCTTTCAATTATGGGTATTCTGTAAGGGAAAAATAAAAACAAGTATGCTATAGACTAAACCATACACTGAAGAATACTGCTGTGATCAACAATCCACAAGATAACCTCTTTGTTTTAAATGTTCTCTTCAGTATGTATCTACAGTATGTATATTCACTTTATGGCTACTGACTTTTGAAATGCTAAACTCTGGGTAAACTAGAATTAATATCATCCCACACTATAATGTGCTATGAATATATATTGTCAAAGCTATATAGTCTCCCTTTTAGTTTTAAATCTTCTCCGATTCAGTAAATGTCAAAGATTCCTGCTTGTGAAACAAAAGCAGTCTTTTACATGGAATTGATCAATGAACATTTTCAAAAATGCTGCTTTCTGAAAGCAGTTTTTCTTTCAAGCCTTGTTTGTTCAATCCAGATTTCCAGGCAGAAGCAGAAATGTTTACATAACTGTCCCTGTCAGATGGAATTTTTTACTATACAGCATCCTACACTTCCACCACAGTCTGTTTAACATGGACCAGGGTCAAAACCTGAAACGCACAGAAGAATGCTCAAGAAGCAAGTTTGTGATGAATGAAACAAGTCCTTCTATTAAAAAGGAGACCCTGCTGTAGGAGTAGCAAACTCAGCAAGCCTTTTCAGCAAAAGAATGAAAAGCAATGGGAGTGGGAATTTGCTGCTGCCAGTTCCCTCCCCTCTCAAGTCTCTGTAGCATGGCATTACTACACTGAACAGTTGTAACAATTAATTTCAAACCTCTTCTTTAAAATATCCAGATGTAATGCAGTTAAGGGAGGCTGAAAGCAAGCAACTAATTGCATAATCATTACTTTAGAATGCCACATGTGGTAGTTCTGCCATGAGCCAAGTATTCCCATGTTTCCAGTACTAGAAAGAAGCAAGATATGTGGCAAGAGACAGCTCATTCCTCCAGAAACTGCCCCACCCCCACCCCCAGGTGTGCTTACAATAGCCATGCAGGACTTCTGAAGCAGTGAAGACATGTTAAGTGTGCAGTCAGTTTTCACCCAAGGTAACATGGGACAACACATGTCCTGCTGTTTTCTCACAAGGATTTCCAAAGATTAACAACAGTGCCTTTCAGATGCTTTCCACTCAACTTAGACTACACTTTTTTCCTTCTTCTGCTTTCCTTTATATATAACTATCACCTACCAACAAGACTTGCATGGGGCATAAACCAGACTCTGCACAGAATGGAATAAGGATGTGCTATAAACCCAGAAGCACATTAAAATAGTGTGCATTGGCTTCTATACATCATGGGGAAGGAGCATCATATATATAGCTGTACCATGCCAGAAATGAACATGCAAATTAGCCCTAACAGAATCAACAATTTTCAACATTTCAAGGCTTTGTAACACAAACTAGATTGTGTCTGAGGACAGGGGCTGTTGTTTTTGCAAATTTTAAAACCTGTTTAAATTGGAATTCAAGTTTACACTTGTGCAAACATGGCATTCTAGATAAAACATATTTCAAATAAGTGCTTGCCCTTATAGTATTAAGCTGAGGTTTGTTAATCTAACTGAGCAGGTGCACATTTAGTAATGGCCTGCACCTTCCTTATGATGTGCTGTAGTGCGGCCTTCATCTTAGTTGTGAAAGGACCCAGAAAGGCTAGTCATTGTGATAGGCTGGCATATGTCTACTCATGTGGAACAAGGGCTAAATTATTGCTGGCTGATCCATTCAGTGCACTCCATTGATACTATAAATGCATCCTACCAATAATCATGAATTACAATGGCTGATGTCTAGTTCACAGGATTACTTCAGTGGTACTTAACAAATAAATGCTTAGTTTTCTCAAAAGCCATCTTGGTGAGACATACCAAACACATCAGATTCTGAGGGAATCTCTGAAGGAAATATGTTTCCTATATTTCATAGAATGCCAGTGATGTGTCAGTTGAACCCATTTTATTAGCCAGTCTATCTAAACTGAGACCCCTTTCATGCAGATGGCTTCAAGAAATGCACCTTATCTCCCCCCACCCCCGCCCCCCACTTTCTGGGAGCAACCTCCGCCATTGCCATTGGACAGACCACTCACAAAGCCAAGGACAGCTGAAGCAGCATAAGACACTTCTGCCAAAAGAGAGAAACACGGGTGGGGGCTCTGTTGTGTACGCCTAAACTTTATACCCCTAACAGGGTTCTTGGGAAGCCTTTTTGTGATTTGGTCAACAGACATGTTCTTCTCTTAAACATCTACCATTTTCTCTTCCCCTGACCCCAAGTGTATTTTCTTGTAAAAATCGAGTTTGTGCTTTTATATCCTCAAGTATTGTAACATTTTGAAGAAGTTGTAATGGTATGGAAGCCTGCGCATAATTCCATCCTGAGAATGTATTCGTACTTTCAGTTGACTTACAGAGAGCCTGCCTGTAAATTCTGTTGAATTTCATGTCAGCCCCCACACATTCTTCTAATTCCGGTTTAGCCAAGCTTACTAGCTCTTTCCTTTTCAGGTTTGCAAAGACTTGTGCAATCTGTTCTTCCATTGCCTAACTGTTAATAATTGGAGGAAACTGACCAAGTTAAATAGTGTAGAGAGTGCGTTAGCAGTTGCCACAGAAACGGACGTCCAGTATAAAATATCTTATTGCTCTTCTATTTATCATCTGTTTTCAGGGCAGTTTAAGCTGCTGGAACAAGACCGTGATATTAAGGAGCCAGTGCAGTATTTTAACAGTGTGGAGGAGGTGGCTAAAGCATTTCCTGAACGAGTTTACGTCATGGAGGAAATAACATTCAACGTTAAGGTAGCCCCTAAACAAATATTTATCCCTAGTTAAACGGTTTATGGTTAAACCCCTTTTTTATACATGGCAATTGAGCAACTGTGTGCTGTGGGAAAAGTAATTTTGGGTTGCTGTGTTGTCTTACCCTGGTGGTTTTTGAACTGCAACTTTCTGTGTACATTCTGCCCCACCCCCCAAACTAAGCTGGGATTTGTGCTAATCAATGTAAGATATAAAGGCCTTTTCAAGGAGGCAACTACCTCCAATAAGCAATGTTCTTTTTTCCAATCTGTTTAATTGGAATACTGCCTCCAAATTTTAGACAGGGGTTCTTTTGTTGTGCACTCCCCTCCCTTCCCTCCAACCCTTTAGATTTTATTTGGTAAGGGAGCAGCTGCTTGATTCATTCCACAGAGTGTCTGAGGCTACACAGAGACTATACAAGCTATGATGAAGTTACTAATTTTTACTGTTGAACTCGGTCTGCTGAATATGATTAACTGGATAAGGAAAAAGGAAGGACCATTAATGCTTTGATTTTAAATCTGTATAGCACCTAAGAGATATCAAATTATCGATGTGGAAGCATAAAGAGGCCTTGCAAATAGCAAGGTCATAAGAGTATTAAACAATTCAGTTTCTGAAACTTCCCAGTTTCCCCTCCCAATCTTGTATGTTGGAGTGACATTGGTAAATTGAATGATTCAGCAATTTCCATGTTCATCCTGGGTATAACTGGAATGTGTTGGTTAAATGTTGCCTTTACATATAGAATAGTCTAATTCTAAGTGCAGTGAGGACTTTAGAGGGACAGAGGATTCTTTTTCTAGGAAGATATCATGTATAGTATGGCAACAACCACAGTATATGTTGAAACCGCTATCTTGGATGTGGCAAATACTCTTGAAATGTCATTTGAGTGCATTCATCCTAGAGGGAGAAGACACAGAGTAAGTGGAGCCTTGGTTCCTGGCAGCCTCACTGGGAATATTATCCTCCCGATGCAGCCACCAGGATCTAAATGATGGCAGGGGACATGGCTCTGCCCCTTCTGATGGCAGGCCTGAGGCCCCACACCTTTGGATGGCAGGGGTGTAGTTCTACCCCTTTTGACAAAATATGGCCCACCAGGGGTGGGGGCGGTTAGCTGGCTCTCCAGTGGATTCTGGTTGCACACCCCTGGCCTGGGAGCTACAGAATCTCTGACTAAAGCTCAGCCTGAGTTGGAGCATGGTTTCACGTTTTTACTTGTCTTCACATTTTTACTTCTGTATGTTTCCCCCTTATGTAAATCAATATATTTGATTTATTTAAATCAATTTAATTCAAATATATTTAAATCAATTAATTTATGACAGACATAGATCTAATTGCAGCCTCTTGAGCTTGTTTTTGTTTTCAGTAAGCATCTTGGGAGTGACTTGAATCCAAAGCTGCTTTTTAAAAATGTTTCTTCAGTGCCTGTTAAGAATAACTATTATCTTCAAGGCTTAAATCCAATAGCTGTGCTTTCTGGAGGTGATCAGGCAGATTTATTTCCCCCTCACTGCCTACCCTGCTACCATACATTTTTCTTCGAACCTTTCAACTTAGTGGCTTCACAAGAAGTAGCCATGGAATCAGCTACAACTCCAAGAACTGGGGCAAAGGCTGCAGCATATGATGAAATCAAATAAAGTTATGATAACATTTCTCAGCCATGACAAACTGTAACCCTGTAGGTGCACACACTCTCTTTCTCCCTCCGTGTTTATGTATCTCTTCTTCTGTACAGGAAAGACTGATGCCCTGGAAGACTAACTTTGTTGTGAACCCCGTATAGCGGGTGGGAAACATCCACCCCCCACCCCCTGTGCAACCCTCGCCATGCCACCAAATTATATATATATATAAACAAAATGGCACTGGGTCAAATTTAGCTTTTTTGCATTTGTAATGGCAAAGCACCGCCTAAAGCAGCAGTATGGGGTGAGGGGCAGTACTGTACTCCCAAAGCAGCTTGCAGGACAGGGCCCCATATCCGAATAAAGGAGTAAATCTCTCTTGGAACTGCAGAAGGTTCTCATCTTTAGGATTAGAGGAGGCTTGTTCTATACAAGTTCTTTTTAAAGGAAGAGTTATCTCTGCCATTTAAGAAGAAGAAAAAACCTTGTAGTATTGCCATATTCAAAGAGTGATGCAGGTCATTTGTCCAGTGTGGGTGGATGTCATAGTTTGAGCAGTGTTGTTTATGCCTGAAAAATGGGAGTTGAGAAATGAAAAGCAGGTGATAAGATCCTTATCAGGGAGCAATCCATAACAACATAATCAGGATTTGTATATATTTGGCTGTCCCCTGGTGCAAGTGGGAAACTTTGTATTGGGTATAAAATTCATCTCCTTTTGGAAATTCTGTGTTAATTTTTAAAGCAATGTTCTAGCCATTAAAGCTGCAAGGGTGAGGCTTGAAAGTGTGGGGGCAATTCCTGATAAAATTTCAAAAGGGCTCAGCAGAATGTTGCTGTAGCCTTGGTAAAGTAGAGTAGGGAAGGAAATAAGGCTTCAGTGTCCTCCTACATAGGGCTTGGCCCCTTCCACTTCTTTGCAGAAGCAAAAACAAATGCTGCATATGCACATTTGCCTAGTTTCCCATAATTTATGCAGGTTATAGAATTCAGCTGCTTGGCTGATTTGTATGTTCTGTGTCCTTAACCAGTTGGTAGGTATATAGCGGAGACCCTCATCACATGTAGCTATCAGTAGTAAGCAGGTTGGGTACCATCAGTCAGTAACTGGGTTTTCACAGCATGATAAGCCACGGTGGGTTGTGAGCCTTGTTAGTGTCGGCGTGGCTTACCGTGACATGTGAACCTGGTGTGGATGATTCAGCATTGTTTGTTTTTTGCTAACCACCCTATTTGTTTCCCGGCCCTTTACAAGTGTGCTCAGATTAGCCTATGTGAAGTCTCCCCTTGTCGATTTCCTAGTATGTTACCTACTCCACTTGGCTCTAACATACAAGGAAATTGACAAGGCAAGATTACACATAGGGGACAGGAATCTGAACTCTTGTGCAGTTGGAAGGACCAGGGGGAAAGAATTTTTAAAACGCTTACTAACCCATTTTCATACTCCTGAAGCACAATGGGGGAAAATGGTGGCGAATGAAGTAAGTGTTCTGAAAAGGGGTAGCGATTGGAGCGGGGAGGGGAACCAGGAAAGTTTCCTGCAGTAGGGTCAAGGATACAAAAGGGCTTTCAGTGCAAAGGCAGCTGGGATACATGCAGGGAGTGGGCTGGAGGACTGTAGGAGAAACAAGCCATGGCAAGCTGCCTAGTGGGAGTTTGTCTGTCGGGGAGTAATGTGGGTTGGTGAGTGAACAACCAACCCCAGTGGCTTATCCTCAGTGTGGCTTATGATGGGCAAACCAGCCGAGTGCCATGTTCCTTGGACCAGAAGTGGGGAGATTTTCTTGCAGATGTAATCCATAGTGTGAGATTATATACCCAGTTCTCAGTGGCTGTGCAGTTAGTGCCCATAGGAGGCTAAACGTCTATATTGGGGAAGGCAACATGCCCCCCCCCCCAAATGTGCTGGATATCAATTCCCATAATCCTTGAACATTGGCCATGCTGGCTGAGGCTGATGGGAGCTGTAGTTAAAAACATCTGCATGCACCAGGTTGCCTACCCCTGGTCTAAAATCAGAGTTTGCTGCTGCTGTAAATGTTCCATTATCATCTGTTATAAAAACTGTGTATTTCAAATAGATTAGTCTACATCTGGTCTGTGCCAGTTTCACATAAATTCAATAAGTCTGTTCCATCCTGTCTCCCCCAATGTTTTTTTTTTAAACTCATTCACATTTTATTTGTACACATTTTCCCTTATGTGCTTTTTTTGTATACATTTTCCCTAAAATGCACATTTAATGCATTTTTGAGCAGAGGACTGCATTGCAAAAGTCAGAAAAGTGCACAGTCCAATAAATAACTACGTTCTGACCCATGTATTGTTCTAGGAAGTGTAGATTGGTTTGTTTTGCTTTAAAGTGTGGACCAAACAACATTCTCCAGCATCCCTAGCTTCAAACTGAGTGCTTCATTCTAATGTACAGCAGTGAAAGAAGTTGAAATGACCTTGGTATGCATATGGGGTGGGCATAGAGAATACTTCATTCAGTGCTTTCAGGTAATGATCAAAATTAGGAACCCTTTAACTGCATGTTAAAGCCAGGAAACCTTTCTGATAAGCATAGCTTCTCAAACTTTCAGTTGTGTAAGAATAAGAGTTGCTGGAAATCCAATAGCAGAACAGTTTTGTAATACAACCAGCACATTACAAAAAGTGTAGGAAATGGGGATAGTTGGGAGCCACAGAGAAACGGCCATTCTTCTTTGACATATTATATTGTTTTGAACTAATGCAGTGATCCGAAGGACACTTGCTTCCAAGAAAAAAAAGATGATTGAGGGTGGAGTGTACATTATTTAGGGAGCATTTCTATGTCCCCCAGACAGTGCCTGGGGGATGTAGGATTTTTCAGTTTCTGGGCTCCGAGGTCAGAACCAGGGCTCTGACTTCGGAGCGCAGAAACGGTGCTCCCCGCCCCTCAGAGTCAGTGCAGTTCTCTCTGTGCCGGCTATGTGCCCACACTCAGAAATGGAGTGCAGCGACAGAGAAAAGAGGGCGGGGAGGGGAGGAGACTGCGGAAACTGCATTACTCAGCTTCCAATGTGTGGCCTCCCCCCAAAGTGTGTGGCCTCCCCCCAAAGCTCCCTGGCTAGAGGGGTGAAATCACCTATCTAGTCAAAAATGCAATGGATAGTCATCAGCCTCCGAGTTCGGAAGATGATGACCATAGGATTGTGCCCTTAATGAAGGAACACATATTCTTGTGTATAGGCAAATCCTCCTGCCCTCAACATTAAGTGTAGTTCTGGGTGAAAATGCGTTATTATTAATAATGCTCTTAAGGCTGAATTGTGAATTGATCTTTACACTTACATACGCATTGCTAACTGCTGCCTCATAATATAGTATACTTTTTAAAATGTCAAATGTTAATGGAGGCAAGAAAGGAAAGAACTCAGACAGTGTGCTCTAGCTCAGTGTATGACTGGGATCAAAGGCTGTCTCAAGTCTGATTGTAAAGTCAATGACCTGCTAGGCATCTTCAAGAATGCTTATTGTTCCTTTCTGCATTCTGTGCTCAGGAAGACTGTTCTTCCCCATTGAAATCATTGGCAAACTGGTAATTTTTCAAATTCTATAAAACTACAATGCAAAACACACAAATATACACAGTGGGGCTGTTCACGGTGTTTGGTGACAAATCCTGGGTTTATTAATTCACGAATTACAGAGATGTGCACTATGTGTGAGCCACTTCTGGTTTCCAGCAACAGCCTATGAATGCTGCATTCGTAGGTTGTTAGGGTGATGTCCAAACCCGGGCACTTTGGGTTGTTTGTGGGTTAAACCACCCAAAGTTAATCCATGGTTTATTCTTAGGGTAACTTTGGGTGGTTTAAACCATGAACAACCCAAAGTGCCTGGGTTTGGGCATCACGATAACACTTATGAATGCAGCATGTGTAAGTTGTTGCTGGAAATCAAAAGTGGCTTGCACACAGTGTGCATCTCCATAATTCTTGGATTAATTAACCCAGGATTTGCCACCAAACACCGCCATTATGTGCAAACAGCCCCACTGTGTATATCTGTGTGTTTTGCATTGTGCTTTATAGAATTTGAAAAATTAGCAATTTTGTAATCTCAGCCAAAAATTTAAAAATCTTATAGAACAAAAAATTATACATCTAGTAGATAGATTTTTATCATGTGTTTGATAAGACAGTGGATTTTTTCAGGTTTATATCAAACTGTACCAGATTAAAGCAGTAAAGACTCAACGTATTGTGTTGGCTCTTGGCAGCATCTGATATTGTATAGTTTGCTTTTGACAGGCAGTTTATGTAATCTTGCTCTGATGCACAGTTTTATCTGCCAGATGTGTTGTCTTTTACATATCACCAAGGTCAGGCCAAATAGACACCAAAATGCAAGATGCAGATTATAGCAACAGTTCATTTTCTGCCTTGCAACACATTTGGTAAAATGCCTTTTAGGAATCTAGCAAGTGAGGTCAAATTGTTAGTGTAAGTACTGCATTGTTGAAGTCATCTGCTATCAACCAAGGGGAACTATTAAGAGATGTAAGGAACTGTTTTGCCTTAGTTAAAGAATTTTAAACACCTGCCTTATCACAAAGACTCAGCAGAGCCTGTTAACCCCCCCCCCCCCAGAAATGTAAATGCTAAACATATAAGGTGGGGTATCAAACATAAGATTCAGGGGGCTTATCAAATATTTAAGGGGTCTCTGTATGGTCTGCAGCAACATTACCACACCGAGCACAAATTACCAAAGCACCTTCGGAGTTAGGAAGTAGGTCTGGTACCTTTAGAAAGCTGAAGAAGCTGACTTGCCCATGGCCAATAGTCAGGGAAGATGGCAGTTGTAGGCCAGCATCATCTGTAGGTTTCCCATCCTTGCTCTAGTGTGAAGCCCAAATCAGAAGCTGGCCTGGCAAGGATAAGGGACATGAATGACACTTAAGTATAATTGAAGTTGCTAAGTGTTCACCCATTCCACTTGCTTTTGTTGAAAGCAGAACTTGGGGATGCAAATTGTATTCAGTCACCTTTCTTTCAGCATAATGGCCAAAGAGGATGGACTGAAGCTTCCTGACTCAAGAGGTGGAAATTCATTAATTTTCTTCTGTAAAGCAAAAACAAGGTTGGTTAGGGTTATTGCCCAATGCAATAAAGTTATTACTCCAAGCTCCTTCACTTTCTCTATCTAAACTTTCAAGTCCTGAAATGCAAATATTTTCAATACACTGAAGCATTATTTTATATCCACAAAAGTAAATCCTGCCTCTCCTTCTTGCAGTGTTGTGTCTTCAAGCTTACCTCCAAACCAGCCAGGTAGGCTTAGCTCCAATTTTTCACTAAACATTTTACCAAATGTTCTGGAAAAGAGGAGGCTGGAAACTGTACAGTAAGGCAACAAAAGGAGTTATTCTGTGACTAAGACTCTAGCGTGGGCGGGAGGAAGCAGAGGAGTTAAACCAAGCACACTGGGACCTTGATCTCCAGTTCTGACCAGACGGCAAACACTTCCAAATTGCTGAAAGGTATTAATAGAGGGCTTTGACCATTACCAGTGTCATGTGGAGGCAGTGCCAATGAATGCCTGTTATTTCTTCTGATGTCTCTTGTGTGCAGCACCACAAAAGAGAGTTAGATGTGGGTGGTGGATTTGGGCTAAGTGAACAAGATGTGTTCATTAATGCTATTGGAGACTAAAAAAAAAAAAATCCTAAAACCCTAGAGAGAGAAATTTACATTCATTCTAGACTACAGCTGACCTTTGCCTTTACAAAGACAAGTTCACTGCAATTGTCTGTGGACTGAAATTGAGATGTGTCTTAGTAAGCTGGAGAGGTTAGGTGCAAAGATGCATGGTTTAGAATAAACCTTGCAAAAGCTATAATTTTTCTGCCCGATTAACATACTTTATTGTTAGTGTTTTTAATATTGTTTAAGGAATTAGGCATCTCTGACACACAGCATTTTATATCAACATGTCTCTAAATTGTACTCACCACTGTGAAGGAAAGGAAAGGTTCCTCCTGTGCAAGCACCGGGTCATTACTGACCCCTAGAGGGATGCCTGCTGGCGTTTTCATGGCAGACTATAGCGGGGTGGTTTGCCATTGCCTTCCCCAGTCGTGACTACCTTTCCCCCAGCAAGCTGGGTACCCATTTTACTGACCTCGGAAGGATGGAAGGCCGAGTTGACCTGAGCTGGCTACCCGAGACCCGGCTTCCGCTGGGATCGAACTCAGGTCGTGGAGAGAGTTTCGGTTCCAATACTGCCGCCTACCACTCTGCGCCACACGAGGCTCATCAGCACTGTGAAGCCATAAGATAAATCACTTCAGTTGCTTAAAAGCTGGCTGAACCTGATCTCTATCTAAGCAGCTAGTCAAACACTATTGATTATAATGCCTTCCGTATCTTTTGCTTTTGCCTCTGCCACCAACGAATAATGCTGGAAACTAACAAGACTTCTCATGCGCAGCTTCAGTTCAGAATAAGTGACGTGTTACAAATGTTGCCCTAAGAGCTTTGGCTATAGGGTGACTAATAAATAGAATAAATAAATAACAAAACTGACATAGGATTGGAGCTCTGGGTAAGGAACTTTGTTTTTAAATGCTAGAAACAAGCAGCAGCAGACTTGCCCATCCTGTCAAATGGGCAGTGCAGAAACTTATGCATCTCTGCACTCAAATGTGTGTTGAGCTAATGCATATCACCACAGGGGAGGTGTGCTAGATCACACTTCATACATGACCAAGACTATGCAACAAGAGGAAGCAAGAGCTGTCGCTTCTTGTTTCTAACGTGAGAGGCCACCCTTAGTATATAAAATAAGCACATAGCACAAGCATGCAGTGTTCTGGGTCTTTGCATCTCTCATTGTCACTAAAAGTAAAACTAACTCCCAGTATTCACACAGTATGTTTTTCTTACATGCCTTACTGTAGGAAAAGCGTGTACAAAACATGTTTTGTTAAAAATAATGTAGATGCCTGTTCTGCCATGTGTACATGTGGTGACTAGATTGATGTGCACAAAGTATGGGGTGCACCTTTGCCTCATGGAAATGATGTTTATGGAGCAAAAACACCTTGTGTGAAGCAGCCTTCAAGCTGTGTGTGTGTGTGGCCCATTTTGCACATAACAACAACCCATGGGTTATTGGGGCTGAGCACAAACATGCCAGCACACTACCTCCTACCTGCTCACTGCTTCCAATTTGCATCTGCTTTCCAAAACTACTTAGGAACACCCCGTTCCTGGGTTGTTGGTTGTGATGTCCAGAGCTTGAACCCATGATATCTTGTTGGGTTAAGACTCTGGGTTGTTTAACTCTCAACAACCCAGAGTGCTGGTTTCAGGCATCACGACTAACAACCCAGGAACAGGGCATTCCTGGGGTGTTTTTGAAAGCGGATGCAAAGTGGAAGTGGCAGCCAGGTAGGAGGCAATGCGCTTGCTCACTCCTCTGCAGCCCCACCAATTCATGGGTTGTTTAACCCATGAATTGGTGTTATGTGCAAACCTGGTCTGTGTATGTGAGACAGACAGACAGAATACCTTCGCTAATTATTGGTAGGAAATCTACCATCCTTTCATACTAATGCTTCATAATACTGACATGCCATTGGTCTGAATTGTGAATGACTAACACGTGCAATAGGATTTTGATTATTTCCTGGATTAGCTCTATTGAGGATATGTAGATAACACAGCATTTGAATAACTTCCTCTCAGGAAATTCTGAAACTGAGCTACAAGCCAGGCAGTGCTGTACATACCAAAGTATTCAGCTTGAAACACAGTTCCAATTTTCTCTCCTGAGACTCAAAGGTATGATACAGCTTCTCCAGTTTTGCCAAACTGTTGATTGTATTTATCAACTGACTGTTTTATACATTTTTTGTATTGTTTTTAAAAAATCAATATTACAAATGGATTAGTAAGTTACTAATGTTATGTGGTAGGCCATTAACAATAACAACAACAACGACTGTTAAGGTGGAGAAACTAACTTTTGGGGGAGAAGAATTACATAATGGTGCCGTCAATGTTACCAAAAATCATAATTTTATGAATTAATTATTGATTTCATTTATATTCTGTCCTTCCTTCAAGTGGTATACGTAGTTCTTCCCACCTACCCCAATTTTATTTTCACAACTCTGCAAGGTAGGTTAGGCTGAGAGATTTATTCAAAATAGTATCAGGGTGCAATCCTATGCATGTTTAGACAGACAAAATGCCTGTCTAAACATGCATAGGATTGCGCCGTAAGGTACTGAGATCTGCCCTCACCTCTAAGAGATTCCAAATGCATTTTGCACCCCACTCCCCAGATATATTGTCTGAAGGGAATTAACCCATGACACAATCAAGCTGAATGCCCATCCTGGGAAGACATCTTGGTGGAGCAACACTGCGAAGCAAAGCACTGTTTTCTGTGAAAGCAGTAAACAAATATAAATGCTTCAGTAATATTTGTTTAGCTGTTCCTTTCATTGAATTTAGGGCACACTCCTATGCAGGTTTAGACCGAAAAAAAGTCCTTCAATTCACAGCATTCCCCAGCCAGCCATGCTAGGAACTGTAGAAGTTTTTTGTGTCTAAACGTGCATAGCAATGTGCCCTTAATCTTGTTTGGTTAAGACAGAATAAAGTTACAGCATTGCAAGTAGTTAAATATGGTGTATTTTTAATTCATTTTTCATCTTGAGGCACCTCTTCGTCTACCTTCTGCCCATCCGACAGTGTCATAATGTCTTCCTTGCTCCATCTTTTACCTCCATTTCTCTACCTCAGCAGCATATTCCCTGGTTGGCCCCTCCTGTTTCCCTTCCCAGAATGCCATGTTTCTGACCTCTGTTCCTCCATTCCCCCTCCCATCTTTAAAATGGCAGTATAGGTCGAAACCCCTTTGGACTTGTGTGCAACTGGAGCTCTTGGTCTGGCCACTCACCAGGGGGGCGGTGCAGGAAGGAGAGAGAAGGAGAGAGAGCTTGCCGTTGCTATCTCGGTCACCCTTATGGGCAGCAGCTTTTAAAAGGTTAATAATAGACAAATAAAGGAATATGCCACTATGGTAAGTGCTCCCTTCCGGACAAACTGGTTAGCCTCACCCCCAAAATTATGCCCCGTTTCAGGGGGGTGAAATCACATACACACATGAGCTGGGCTGGGGGAGAAATGTTCAGCCCTATTCTTGCCCCATCTCATGAACTCAGGGTGGGTTGTAATACATCACTATGTCATTTCAATCTCATTCCATGTTAAGCTGAGAGATGGTTACTTGCCTAGGTCTGTCCTACTGAGCAGGGGCTAAGCTGGGATCGTCCATGACTAAATCTGAAAACTTTTGGAAGAAAGAGCAAGAAAAATCTTGTTCTGTCATTTGATTTTCCGATTGGGAAAAGAATATGATGTTCTTTTCCATCTTACACGGAAGATGGATGTATTAAACTCTGGCCATGTATTGGTTGGAGATACTGTGAACTGAATATTTTTGGTCACTAAAGAGCAATGATGACATGTGGAATTATGTTTGCTCATTCTTCTTGTAAATAGCAAGGGGCGCTGGAAAAATGTATTAAGAGCTAAAGGCTGCAGCCCATTTCCTTAGTTTGTGTGGATGCAATTACCATTATTAAATTGAATTACATGAATATGGAGGATGCCTGAACACGTCTGATGGGTTTGTTCTACTTCTTCTGCATTCCATTTGTGCAATTTCCAGTGTGACTGGAAGGGGTGGTTCTTCAGCTGTTCCTCATATTGAGATCACAGTTTATACTTGACAAAAGTGAGTATAATGTGAAAGAGCCAGCAATTTTAGGAAGCTCTTCCATTTACGTGCAGAAATATGGCATCTCCTCACCTGCCTGGGATAAGCAGCAATTACCTCTGGATGATCAACCAAACCATAAATTGTTCTTGTCAACTTTTCCACCACCGTAGCCCTGCACTGTTG
Organism: Heloderma suspectum; assembly: GCF_057233095.1. Classification (NCBI taxonomy): domain Eukaryota; kingdom Metazoa; phylum Chordata; class Lepidosauria; order Squamata; family Helodermatidae; genus Heloderma; species Heloderma suspectum. The sequence continues at coordinate 72,902,504 of NC_139461.1, forward strand.
CCTGGATTAGAGCCCAGTAGCATTAGTTACTCGGCTCTATAGCATCTTCATTGACAGATCTGTAGTTTTTCTGCATTTAACCTCTTCTGCCAAGAAAAGTGTGATAAAGAGTATCCAGCTGTTGTGATACTACACTGTGACTCCTGAGTCAGGGATCCACAGCAGAACTATGGTGGCTGCCTATTCATGTATGCACATTCATGATTTTTCTTCTTATGTTAAGCCCAAAAGAAAGTGTGAGAGGGAAACAAAACTGGCAGCTGCCATGTTGGAGCGCTGCTGTTCCCCAGTCAAGGAAATGTAGGGCTATACTATGGTAGTGGAAGTATGGTGAAAAATTCCAGCAATGTATGTATGGGTGACTACCCGTTAAACACTAATTTGCAAGGCTGTGTTTTGGAGAGGGCGCTCTTACTTCGTTCAAATATTACTTAGCATAGATCAGGGTTTGGCAACCTTTATGGACCAAAGGAACATTTGGTAGTTTGAGACACTGTCATGGACTCTACCACAAAATGGCTGCCATGGGAGGCGTGGCAGAGGACAAGTAACCTGCCCAAAAAACTGGATACAAGGCAGAGGCGGGGGCTGAGTGCTAGCTAAACAACTCCTTTGAACCCACTGTTTTCAGCACTAGCAGAAACCCATTTCACAGCAAAATGTGTTAAAAACAATTTAAGTGAACTGTTTACCCAATTTAAGTGGGTAGGGCACCTTGGCATGCACCAAGAAAGGTAAGTGGGGGTGCATTGATGCCTGTGGGCACCATATTGCCAACCCCTGACATAGATCAATTATTAATTGTATTTTTGTGTAAGAAGTTGATAAGTTTTTTGTTAGCGTGTCAGAGTCATCCGTCTACAGGTTTCTGTGAATACTCCACTCCTACATTCTTTGTTTCATAAAAGAAATTAGGTTAGCTGTAGAAGCAATGCTGATCCCTTATCTAGAGATTCCACTGGCACTACTGTTTTTTTAAATTAATGGTTTATAGTGGTTGTGTTTACCCTACCACCTCAGTGTTCGAAACCACTTATTCAGGCATCGTAATTTTGAATTATCTCTGTTACAGGTGGCTTCTGGTGAATGCAATGAAGACACTGAGGTTTACAACATCACACTCTGCACAGGGGATGAGCTAACATTAATGGGACAAGCGGAAATCCTTTATGCAAAATCTTCAAAGGAGAAGTCACGGCTCAACACCATCTTCAAGAAGATTGGAAAACTTAATTCCATCAGCAAATTAGGCAAAGGCAAAATGCCATGCCTGATCTGCATGAACCACAGGACCAATGAAAGCATTAGCCTTCCTTTCCAGTGCAAGGGCAGGTTCAGTACACGCAGCCCCTTAGAGCTGCAGATGCAAGAAGGCGAGCACACAATTCGCAATATAGTAGAAAAAACACGGCTGCCTGTTAATGTGACTGTGCCAAGCCCTCCACCGCGAAATCCTTACGACTTGCATTTTGTTCGCGAAGGGCACCGCTACAAGTTTGTTAACATTCAGACCAAAACTGTAGTGGTTTGTTGTGCACTGCACAGTAACAAAATCATCCCAACGCACTTCCCTTTACATTTGGCTCTTCCAAAGTTTACCCTCCCCGAAAGCCTTGTGAAAGGGGAGATGTGGCATGAAGCCTTTGTCAAGCACTGGTTCAGCCTCTGTCAAGAGCAGTTTGATATAGATGAGTATTCCCGTGCTGTGCGAGATGTGAAAGCCGACTGGAATGAAGACTGCAAAAGCCCCCAGAAAAGTCGGTCCAGCAGCCACAATCCTGTGCCAAATTCCCTTAGTTATGCTCGAGATGAGTTGACACAATCCTTCCACCGCCTCTCAGTGTGTGTTTATGGAAACAACCTCCATGGAAATAGTGAGGTGAACCTTCACGGTTGCAGGGACTTGTGTAGCGAGTGTGCTTTATTCTCTCACGATGCTCTACAGTACCAGGACTCTGGCGATGGAAGCAGTGACTACCTTTTCCCTGAAGTTAGTGAAGAATCATTATGTTTACCTACCAAACCAGAACTTCCTTATGAAGAACTATGGCTGGACCAAGGGGTTGGGAAGATGAGTGATCAGCCTCTTACTCGCTCACAGAGTGAGAAGAACAAATGTGACAACTATAGGAGTTCTTTCCGGTCCAAGTGTGGTACTTCCTCTCTTCCAGCACCTGGGGCTTTAACAGCAACATCAAAATCTTCAGAAGTTTCCCTACCTCCACCACCTGTGCCTCCTAAATCTGAAGCAGTAAGTCATGGTGATTCTTTCTTCTTTTTAAGGGGAGTGGGAAATCCTCATGATAAACCTGAGTCATCCTTTGTAGGGAGATGAACTTTAATCCCTGTCACAGAATAGCAAGTTCTATTGCCATAATTGGATTTTAACTTTTATCACAGATGCTTTGGGTCTTTTTTCCCCCTTCTGTCTTCCAGAAAAGTATTTATTTCCTCACCTAGCCAATATCCATTGCACTCATCTTGAAATTTCAGTGTCTGCCAAAGTCTGTACTTTTTCTAGATTGGTTTGAAAGTTCACCACAAATGCTGAGAATGGGGTTTTGCTGTGTCTGCACAGTGAAATTATGCTTTCTTCTACAGCATGTTTTTCCATGCGTTGTGCAAGTTCGTTCAGCAAATGTGTTGCATTTTAAAACATTTAAGGAGAAATGCTCCCCTCTTTTCCATGCAAAGTTCTTCTTGCCATTTTCAAAGGTGGGGTAAAACAGAATATTGGGTGAAGATGCCTTCCCAAGAGCACAAGGTTACTAACTTGGCACCTGCCTAATGCTCCTGAGGTAGGAGGGAGGTGAAGAAGAACTTGAATGCTGGAAATGGACTTGGCAAATGGAATAGGCAGGGTGGTTATTTTTAAAGGTGGTTTTTTCTGCGTTACAAACTTTAAGTATTCAGTATAATCCTTTGCTTCAAGGAACAGTATGATTAAAATCGCATCGAAGAGGAAAAAGAGTATAGTGGTATAGGTTTAAAAAATAGCAGACACTGAGTGGAAAAATAAATCAAATGGTGAAATTAAGTCAAACACAGGGTGGAGATAGACAAGAGTTTTTAAGGGTTAAAAGTGGCTTGAGAGGTGCTTTGAGTGTATGTACATTTCTTTTGTCCCACTATTGCCTCTGATCAGGCAGGTGTTTGAAACAATGCAAAAACCTTCAAAATCTGATTTACGAGAAGTGAAAATAAGAACCTAAGGAGAACTCTGGATGAAACCAAAGGCCTATCAAGTCCAGCATCCTGTTTCCTATAGTGGCCAACCAGATGCCTATGGGAAGCCCATAAGTAAGACATGAGTACACCACCCTCTCGCACATGCAGAGGCTTACTGCCTCTGATACTGGATGTAATATATAGCTGTCATCACTAGTAGCCATTGATAGCCTTGTGTTGCATGAATTTGTCTAATCCCCTTTTAAAACCATCCAAGTTGGTGGTGGATTCCATAGTTTAACTATGTGCTGTGTGAAGAAGTACTTTCTTTTATCTGTCCCGAATTTCCCACCGTTACACTTCATTGATAACCCCGAGTTCTGGTAGTAGGAGACTATGCATGCATAATTTTATACACCTCTATTATATCCCCCCATCACTTGCCTTTTTTCTAAACTAAATAGCCCCATAGTAGTTTTTCCAGCTCCCAATCATTTTGATTTCTCCATTTCTAGCTCTACAATATCCTTTTTAAGGTGCAGTGGCTAGAACAGTATTCAGTATTCCAAGTGAGGTTGCATCATAAATTTTTTTAGAGGCATTATGATGTTGGCAGTTTCATTTTCAATCCCTTTCCCAATGATTCCTAACATGAAATTTGCCTGTTTCACAACTGCCATACACTGGGACAATGTTTTCATTGAGCTGTCCACCACAACCCCACAATCTCTTTCTTGGTCAGTCACTTCCAGTTCAGTTTCTATCAGTTTGTATAAGAATTCAAGATTTCTGCCCCAACTTTACATTCACTTACCATTATCTGCATTTGCCATTGTATTGCCCATTCTCCCAGTTTGAAGAGGTCCTTTTTCGAGCTCCCCACAACCCCTTTTTATTTTTAACATCCTGAGTAATTTCATGCCACTGGCAAACTTATCCAACTCACTGCTTAGCCCTAACTGCCAATAATTTATTAAAAAGTTGAAAAGAATCTGTTCCAATACAGATCCTTGGGAGACTCCATTTCTTACATTGCTCCATAGTGAGAACTGTCAATTTATTTCTGCTCAGCTTCCTGATCTTTAAACTGTTACCAGTCCATAAGAGGACCCATCCTTTTATCCCATGAAAGCTGTGTTTATTCAAGAGCCTTTGATGACTTTTGATTTTGTCAAAAGCTTTGTGAAAATCCAACTACAGAGTTTCCTAGATTACCTCTATCCACATGTTTATTGACATTCTCAAAAAACTCTAAAAGTTTAGTAAGACAGGATTTATCTTTTCAGAAGCCATGTTGATTCTTCTTCAGCAAGACTTGTTCTTCTCTGCATGTGATAATTTTATCTTTAACTATGCTTTCTACCAATTTCCCTAGAACAGAGCCAGTAATATCCTGGATACACACACACACACCGGAACCTTTTTAAAAATTGGTCTTATATTGGCCGCTGGTATGGAGGCTGATCTTAAGGACAAATTATATATTTTTGTTTGTCAAATATGCAACTGCATGTTTGAGTTAAGAACTCTTGGGTGGATGCCATCCGAACCTGGTAATCTGCTAATTTTTTAATTTGTCATCAGCCCTAGAATTTATTTCTTGTCACCACTATTTACCTCAATTCTTCACACTCCCTTCCTGAAAAAGTGCCTACATCTTCTGCAGTGAAGACAGACTCAAATAATTCATTCTGTTTTTCTGAAATCTCCTTATTTTCCTTTAGCACCTCTTTAACTCTCTTGTGATCCAGCAGTACAACTGCCTCCCTAGCTGGTTTCCTGCTGCTTATGTGTTCAAATAAACATTTATTATTGGTTTTAATGTTTTAAGCAATATGCTCAAATTCTTTTTTCATGTCTCTTATTAGCCCCTTTGGCCTGTTGTTGGGTTATTTGAGGGTTGTTTCCCCCTCAAAGAAGCCATGCCGCCTGGGTTTGGACAATACAACAACCTGTGCCTGGGTGGGTAATTAGGCAAATGGTGCCTAACCAGGTGATTGTCTCCTTGCTGTTCTTTTGCTGTAGTTTGCATTCCTTCTTAATCTCATTTGGACAAAACTTCAGTTTCCTAATAGAAATCTTCTTGTCTCTAATAGCTTTCTTGACTCTGCTTGTTAACCACATTGGCATCCTCTGCTTGTTAACCACATTGTTATCCTTTCCTGATCTGTGGGTATATATTCTACCTGAACTTTTAATATTATGGCTTGATTAACCCCCAAACATATTGGACATATTTGACCCTCTTGACTTTCCCTTTCACCTTCCTTTTTCCAATCCCCTCATTTTTTAGATTTCCTCCTTTAAAATAAAATGTGACTGTGCTGGACTTTCTTGGCAGTTGTCCACTTCCATATATGTTATATTTGAAAGAAATGTAGTCAGTGTTTACAATCACTTCAACAACACTTATGTCTCACATCAGGTCCTGGGCACCACTTAGGATTAAGTCCAGGGTCATCTCCCCTCTGATTGGTTCTATGACTACCTGTTCTAGGACACAGTCATTTTAGGGTATCTAAAACTTTTACTTCTTTGTCGTGATTGGAACATGCATTTACCCTTTCTGTGTGAGGGTACTTTAATTCGCCCATTACTACAGTAGTTTCTATTTTGGATGCCTCCCTGACTTCATTCTCCATCTCAAGTTCACCTGAACATTTTGGTCAGGGGAGAAATAGAATGTCCGCAGGACTAAACTACTTTTGACGCCTGGTGTTGCCACCCACAGTAATTCTGTGGAACCTGTCCCATTCAAGATTTCTAGTTCGACTGTATACACTCTTTCACATACAGAGTTCACAGATAGCTTTCTGTGGAGTATGTGCCCAGAGATAACCATATCTAACTGGTTCTCTTTGTTCTACCAGATTTTCATTATGCCCGCTATATCTATATTCTCCTTTAAAGCCAAGCACTCCAACTCTCCCATCTTGGCTTAATCCCTAGGGGTTCCTCCCATTGCAAGAAGATATCAGTTCATCCTCTAAAGAAATTTTCCCCCTTTCTTGGAGGGACACCCTCCTACCTTGAGAGCCTCATTCTCCATGACAGCTGAGGACCTGGCACCTTTGGAGTGGGACACTACTATCATTTCCCCAAAGGCCCAGTCAAGAAACCTCTCTGCTTCTCAGCTTTTCCAGGTCAGCTACCTTGACTTCAAGGGAACAGACATGTTCCCTGAGAGCCAGAAGCTTGTTGCACTGAGCACATACCCATAACCTCTGCCCAGCACAAGTTGCACTCCTTGGGGGGGCATAACTCAGTGACATCACTCCTGGTTTTCATGCAGAAGGTCCCAGGTTCGATCCCCAGCATCTCCAGGTGGGGGTAGGAAAAAATCCCTGCCTGAAACCCTGGAGAGCTGCTGCCAGTCTGTGTTGACAACATAGGGCTAGATAGGCCAAGGGTCTGAGTTCAGTATAAGGTAGCTTCCTATGCTCCTATGTAGGATGAGTATGCATAACATAAGCCCGGTCCATATCTTAAACAGCCTTCAGTTCACCAGGGAAAGGATTGTCATCTGTCCCTCATTACAACTGCCTAAGTTTTTTGTTTATATTAAGACAATGTCTCCAATGTGAGAGGATCTTAAATGGGATGGAAATTCTCATTTTCCGTGAGGAAGGCTATGCTATTCATTAATTCAAGCAGGTAACATTAGTAACAGACACGTTGTGAGATGCTTGTCAGCTAACAGCAGAGATGAACTTCTGAGGGGGAGGTTAATGTGTGGTACAGATAATGGTTTGGTGTGTGGAGGATCTACCAGTAGAGCAAGACCAAGAAGTAGCAGTAGACTGTCTTCAGGTCCCTCCAGCCTATAGAAGAGTTAGGGAGCAATCCTATGCGGATTGGTGGCCACCTCCGAACTTGGAGGCAACCATCTGTCCAATGCACAGTGGGAGGAGCGCAGAGAGGATCCTCTCCTCCATGCTCCAGCTGCCCTGCATTTGCAGCTTAGACGGACAATTCCAGCCATCTAGCCACAGGATGTTGGAGCGCGGGGTGGGGAGGCTGGACAACACATAGGAAGTGTTGTAACGGCACTTCCACACTTCCCACCTCCGGGAATGCCCCCTTTTGCCCCACTCAGCGCTGCTCTTACAAGCATGGAGCCTAGGGTCGATCTGCACCACCTATGAGGTGCGGGCTCCAAGGTCGATTCCTGGAAACTGACCAAACCCCAACCAATCCTATGGCCGTCTAGCCGCTGTCTAGTGACCATAGGTTTGTGCCCTTACTCACCCTGGATGACAGCCAAAGCTAGAGCCTAAGCGGGAGTGTTATATCTGGTTTAGTTTCCCGGGGGGCAGGGGGATGAAGCTGTTATGAACATGGGCCACTGTCAGCTATTTCCGCATGACCACTTATGTTTCTTAAACAGCAGTCTCTAATCCCACATGGTAAACTTGTATTTGGCACTTATCTATATATGTGGGGTTAACATCAATTTGGGGTCCAAAAGGTTAGGTAGGATAGACATTTCCTAAAATAATTTCTAAAAATATGTTTAACAGGAAAATGCCAAAAGTTCCACTAGGCAGAATGGGAGCCATTAGGCACATTAAAAGTAGCTCTCTGAATTTTGGCCACGGATTTGTAGCATAGGTTTCATTGTTAGTCTAATTGTAGTGGTCATTTAAATAGGTCTTTGTCAGAAGCCGTTGGGAAGAAGCAAACTAAAAAATGCATGTTTCTGAAGGTAAAGACTTAGAATTGTTGTGAAAGATTTGGAATCTTTCTCAGCATTGGCATGATCAGTGCTCAGTCTATTGTTTTTTTTCTGGCACAGTATTTAGAGAGCATGTTCAGCTCATTAGTTACTGCTAAACATATGGGATTTTTTTACCATTATTCCTTCAAAATGGTACCTCATAGTGCATTTCTTGATACAGATGCTTGCACTTGGTCTTTTGAGAAGGAAAAGGCACATTAGTATTGAGCTGCTTCTTCACCCTGGAGAGAGAAAGAGATACACACACACACACACACACACACAGTATTTTTCTGTGGTGTGTGTGTTAAAATATAATGGCTGTTCATAGTGGCACCATACAAGGTTGTATATGTATCATGTGCATGTGTGTATATGTGGGAGACTGACTGCACAGTCAGTGCTAACACTGAAATAGGGATGGCTCATACATTCACATTAATGATTTGATGACTGTAGTACCTATAGCTGTGAAGGAAAAAGACTGGGAAAATCATCGCAGAGTGCAGGACACGGAATAATGGGCTCAAGTGACAGGAAGCCAGATTCCGGCTGAACATCAGGGAAAACGTCCTGACTGTTAGAGCAATACGACAATGAAACCCGTTACCTAAGGAGGGGGTGGGCTCTCCCACGCTGGAGGCATTCAAGACGAGGCTGGACAGCCATCTGTTGGGGATGCTCTGACTTGGATCCCTGCATTGAGCAGGGGGTTGGACTCGATGGCCTTGTAGGCCCCTTCCAACCCTACTACTCTATGATTCTATGAAATCAGAAAATTTAGGGGGGGAAAACATTTCTCTGGTGTGTGTTTTCAGGGGTTTTGAAAAAAAAACCCTGGGTTTTTTATGTTAAAAATCTGCATTTTTCCTCATTTTTTTTCAGGCCTTCACATCTCTAGCGGTAACAAATGAGCCACCACGAGTCCATTGTCAGGCAGAATGTTAGTGTCACCTCAAACACAATACTGTTCCATGGAGTTGGTTCAAGAATTCAGCTGTGAATTATGTTCTGAGAAATTCATGTAAAGTACATGTGTGTCTGAATTAGAGATACAAAGTCCTTAACAGAAACGTTCTTTTTTTTTCAAACCCATTTTTTCCAAGGGATTTTTGAAAATAATTGTGGGGGGGGGGGTGTCAATTTTTTTTCTGGTGTTTTCTCCCATTTTTTCCCAGGTCTTCATATTTCTAGTGTGAACCAGTTCTTAGGACAGGGCTCCAAAGAGGCATTGAGCAGGTTTGCACATCATGTTAAGCCATCCTGCGAACAAGCCACCATGGTTTGGTTGTTCACTGAACAACCCATGGTACTCCTGACAGACGATTGTGCTTACTGTGGCTTGTTCCCCCTCCCTTCCCCTCAGTCCTCCCACTGGCTACAGTACATATTCCAGGCACCTTTGAGGCAGAACTCCTCATTGTTCGAGAGAGGGACAGAGGGAGTGCAACCCTGTTAATTCTGCTCGATCTCTCATTGGCTTTTGATACCATTGACCATGGTATCCTCCTGGATCGACTCCATGGGATGGGTATTGGAGGCACTGTACCACAGTGGTTCCGGTCCTACCTACGGGGCCGATTTCAGAGAGTAACATTGGGTGACTATTCCTCGGCCCCTTGGCAATTGAGCTATGGGGTGCCGCAGGGTACCATCCTGTCCCCAATGTTGTTTAACATCTATATGAAGCCACTGGGAGCGGTCATTAGGGGATTTGGAGCTAAATGCCATCAGTATGCTGATGACATGCAGCTCTATCTCCCTGTGTCATCTGAATCAGGAGAAGCTGTGCAAGTCCTGGATCAGTGCCTAGACTCAGTGATGGGCTGGATGAGGGCCAATAAACTGAAGCTGAATCCTGGCAAGACGGAAGTCCTGTGGGTGAGTGGTTCCCGGGTCCGGGAGATAGGCTCATTGCCTGTTCTGGATGGGGTTGCACTCCCTCTGAAAGATCAGGTCCGTAATCTGGGGTTACTCCTAGATCCATCATTGTCGCTGGAAGCCCAAGTGGTCGCAGCAGCTCGGAGTGCCTTTTACCAGCTTTGGCTGGTTCACCAGCTACGGCCTCTCCTGGACAGGGATCGCTTGACCACGGTGGTACAGGCATTAGTAACCTCAAGACTGGTTCACTGCAATGTGCTCTATGTGGGGCTGCCCTTAAGGCTGGTCCGGAAGCTGGAGCTAGTGCAGAATGCAGCAGCTCAGCTGTTGTCGGGAGCTGCTCCTTTTCAGTGTGTAACTCCTTTGCTGAGGGAACTGCACTGGCTGCCTATTCGCTACCGGGCCAGGTTTAAGGTATTAGTACTAGTATACAAAGCCCTAAACAACTTGGGACCAGGATACCTGAGAGAGCACCTCCTTCCCTACCAACCTGCCCGGTCACTGAGGTCATCAGAGGGCATGTTCCTGGTGGTTCCACATGGACCTATGGCCCAGTTGGAGTCCACCAGGAGAAGAGCCTTCAGTGTGGTGGCCCCCTTCCTGTGGAATTCCCTGCCTTTAGAGGTCAGGCAGGTGCCAACATTGTGTTCTTTCCGGCGCCTCCTGAAGACGTTGTTCTTTCAAGAGGCCTTCCTTGCATGACCAGCCGTGGCTTGTTGAATTCCACTTCGTTGGGATTTGTCTTTTTAAAAATGTTTTAACTTTTTAAACTCTTTTAACCATCGTTTTATTCTTATCATGTTGTTCACTGCTCCGAAATCTTCTGATGAGGAGGGGTATATAAATATTGTAAGTAGGTAGGTAGGTAGATGATAGATAGATAGATAGATAGATAGATAGATAGATAGATAGATAGATAGCCTCTATCCCTACATCAGCACCCTTTCTGCAATTGGTCTGCTGGGGTTGCCAGCTACCGAGAGAAACTCCCCCACCCCACATCAGACTGCCAACTGGAATTAATTTTCAGAGCCCTTATGAATGCTGGAATGCATTCACCAGCTTTTTTTTTCCTCATGGAATTTTGCATACTGATATCCCACTCTTGTCAATGCATTAGTCAACTTCACCCCCAATTTCAAGGCTTGCCTTTTTAAAGGCTGTTTCACTTTATACAGGAGTAAGAGCACCTGCTTGCAAAGCACCTTCCCTCCAGCTGCTTTTGGCTCCCCACTCCCTTTCCTGCCTCCCTCTGTTGCTAGCAATCACGTCTTGATATTTGCAGTTTTTAGGGGCATGCCACAGGGGGTGCTGAGAAGGGGTGAGGGAGGATGGCAGCGGCACAAGTGAGATCGCGAGGAACAGCAGTGGTCTTTGCCACTCTTGCCAGGCGGCTCTTTAGCTGTTCCCAACAACCCACAATAAAATTGCCCTGCCTGGTTCAGACAATACAAGCCACCATGAGTAGCAACAACCCTAAAACAAGCCATGGGTCCTCAGGGTGGCTTGTTAAATATAAGCCACTCTGCAAAAACTATGCTGGGTTCACATGACACAACAGCCCACCATGGCTGATCACCCATGGTGGGGTGTCATATCATGTGAGCCAGGTCACTGCTAGGAAAGGAGGAAAAGAGATTTTTTTTTCTGGTTCTGTTGATGGAAATTGAAAAATATTTAAATAACCTTTATTAAACAGGCATGAGGAACTAGTTAATAATTCCTGGTAACTGTGTAGCATATCAACAAATGTGTAGCATATCAGCATATCAATTATCTTAGTAGGGTGTTTTTCTAGGCATTTTAAAAACAAGCTTTCTACACATTTCTTTCCTTGTTCTGCTAATGGAGGAATTTGCATGTATGATGATCATCTCTCGTTGGTGGCCTCTTATAAATCTTTGGGCTGATATTACTTAGTATGCTGTATTGACTTTTGAGTCTGAGCTAAATTGATTGAATTAAATCCATTTGCAGCATGAGGATGCTTCAAATTCAGTAACAACCACAAAATACAACTCATTTTGATTATTGTTAGGGAACTGAGGGCTGCTTTTAAAATTAAAGCCCCAAATGGAGGTCATCAAAACAGTACCCTCTGGCAACACTATTCTACTCCTTTGGCACATTTAAAGGTTCCTAGGCGCCATGCATCAACAGTTGTGCACACAGCATCTCCACACACACATCTCACATCCTGTCACGGACCAGCATCTCCTGTTCCATGAGTGGAATGGAAAACAGGTACAATAGTGTGCCCCCACTCTTTTTCACCCTTCCCTTCCTGCGGCCTTTTCCACTGCCACCAGGTAGAAAACATTTTTTCTCTGGCTGCCTCCACCAAACCAGCCGTAAAACTCTCTGGCTCTAAGGTTTCTGATGTTACTGAGATACACATCTCTGACAATGTTCTATCTACTACCACCACCTTCTCAAGTGCAGGCAAAGAGACTGTAATATCAGAATCAGTCCTTTAACTTGAACATATTGTCCAACTCTGGGAACGAATCACTTTTCTTTGTTACAGAGCTATACAGACTGTCTTGCCTGGCCAACAGTTTTAGGACTCTTGCAATTGTCTGTTCTTCTGATAACAGCTCAGTGGATCACAGTAAACAAGCAGATCAATTTCTATTGGTAACAAAGGACTACTGCTAACTATTTACACAGTTCTGTAAGCATAATTTGGAGAGGAAAGAATCCTGTCACTGTCTGTATCCCAGGTCTCCTCCTACCGAAACAACTTCTTTTTCTTAGTTCTGTTAACACTTGACATGAGAACTTCTGTTTTATTTTATTTATTTATGTTATGTGTATGCTGCACCATAACCTAAAGTTCTGTGGTAGGCTTAAAGTAAACAAACATAAAAACAATTTTGATACAAAATAGAACATAAAACTATAAAATGGAAAAACAACATAAAATACAGCAAGAAACAAAACTCACAGCAACCCCAAGATTAAAAAAACACATGCCAAGATTTTAAAACTGAGAGGCCCAGACAGCATGAATTAATTAAAAGTCCTGGGTAAACAGAAAGGTTTACCTTTACCTGGTGTTGAAAATACCACAAGGGTGGCACCAGTCAAACATCTTTGGGAAAGCTCTTCCACAACTGGGATGCCACTACCAAAATGACCTCCTCCCTATTAGTTACCCACCTCCTCACTGCATTTGCTGGAAACACTCGGAGTAGAGCCTCTGTAGAAAAACTTAAGGTTTGGATACGTACATAGGAGAGAATGTGGCTTTTCAAGTAACCTGGTTCTAAGCCATTTTGGGCTTTAAAGGTTAAAAACAACACCTTAAATTTGACTTCGAAAGAAACTGGGAGCCAGGCACAATATATTCAAACTGCCCAGTTCAAGTTAGTAATCTAGTAGTCCTATGTTGGACCAACTGCAGTTTCTAAACTATTTTTAAAGGCAGCCTTATGTACTATGCATTGCAGTAGCCCAAACAATAGGTTACCAAAGCATAGGAAATGGCAGCCAAGCTATCTTCATCCAAGTAAGTTCACAGTTGATATATCGGCCAAAGCTGATAAAAGGTGCTTCGAGTCACAGAGGTCATATGAGCCTCTAATCACAGTGCTAGTTCAAAACAGCTCCAGATTGTGATCCTTTAGGGAAAATGTGACCCATCTAAAACATACTGAGCAACATTTGCCCAGGTGGATGAACAACCAATCAACAATACCTTCATCTTGTCTGGATTGAGCTCCAATTTGTTCGACCTCATCCCATCTGTTACTCTGCTCATGCACTGATTCAAGACCGCCTAACCTGCATTCGATGAAAGAGACATAAAGCTGGGTGTCATCTGCATACTGGTGACACCTCAGACTAAATATCCAGATATGCTCTCCTGGTGGTTTCATGTAGACAGAAGAAAGATTAGAACCTTGGGGGACCCCAAAGCATGACTGCCAAGGGGTTGAACTACAGTAATCTCCCAGCACAATCTTCTGGAGACAGCAATCCAAGTTGGAGTGGAACTGCCAAGGAGTGCCTCCCATACCCACCTTGAGCAGCCTATCTGGAAGGATATCATGGTTGATGATGTCAGAAGCCGCTGAGAGATCCAGGAGATTCAATGGGGTCACCGTCCTGCTGTCTTTTTTCTTGACAAAGAGCGACCAAAGCAGTTTCCGTCATAGAACCAGGCCTGTAACCCAGCTGAAATTGACTGAGATATTTGCTATTAGTATTTTGTAGTGCCTGAGTGGGTTATAGTTTTAAACATTTACTAAATTATTCCCTGTTCCTACTGAGAGAGATTTTATAACACTTTGAAATGTCTCTAGAGATACGACCTTATCATTTCTTCTAATGACGAGAGAGCAGGTGCTCCTTCACAGAAGTCTCACACTCAGATGTTGCATTGCTTATGCAAGTAGACCACTTGTACAAGCAGTTCTGCCATAATAAACTAGCTCCAGTAACATCTGTACCAGCTCTTGTAATGAACAGGTTCATCCATCCTTCAGTGGCTACCATGTGCCCTCTGCTGGTAACACATGTGTATATAAGTAGATGTGTATATAAGTATTTTTTCCTATAATAATACAGATCTGCTACTACATGATAGAAGGACGAAGCCATGGGCTGCCAGTACTCAGATTCTTTTTTTAAAGTCCTTTATGCAGGTATTGGTCTGCCAATGATGAGTTTTGTCTCTATTCCCCCACCCCTGTTTTATGTTCCCTAACAAACTGGGACTTGAGCAAAACATTTGGCTCTGGCTCCAATGCTGTTATCCACCTGGATTCTCAAAGGATTTCTGAAAGGTGTAGAGAGCTGGCATGATGTGGTGGCTAAGAGAATGAGTGAGAGCCAGGAAGTCCCCATGAAGTTCACACTTTACTTCACTAAAGGTGGCCTTGGGCAAAGCCATTCTCTCTCAGCCTCCACTCTACATCTGTAATAGGAAGATAATACTGACCTACCTTACAGGGTGGTTGTAAGGATTGCTGGTGCTCTAAACATACTCAAGTGCTATATAATGAGTAGGCGTTATTCCCATCCAGGTCAGAGAGGAGTGTAGACTCCTGAATGCTCCACCTGTTCCACCGCGCAACTCAAAGCCGACATCCACCAGTCCTTCTGTTCCTCCACGGACAAGCCAGCCAGCACGGCAGCAGACTCGCTCTCCTAGTCCAACGCTCTCGTACTATTCTTCAGGGCTACACAACATGTAAGTAATGAATGCTTCCTTCTGGCACTCAGCTTTCTTTCACTTGTGGATGCTTCGAATAACTGTGAAGAATATTTTCCCAAACTTATTCCTTTAACTTGTTTTCTGCAAAATGTCTGCAACTACTGTAAATAGGTAAGAGAATTACAGTAATATATTTTGGCCTCCTGTATTAACAAAGAGGTTTGATTTTCCTTAGCTTTCTATCCATAAGGCAGCTTTCCCCAACCTGCTACCCTAGCTGCAGCATGCCCCAGCAAGGATGCTGGGGCATGCTGGAAGCTAACACATCTGGAGGGCACCTGGTTGGGGAACATAGGAAGCTGCCTTATATTTAATCAGACCGTTGGTCCGTCTAGTCCAGTTCTGTTGATACAGCCTCGCAGTAGCTCTCTAGGGTTTCGGGTAAGATTCCTTCCTAGTCCTACCTGGAGAACGAACCTGGGATCTTCTGCGTTTAAAGCATGTGATCTATCACTGAGCTATGGTCCCTCCCATAGGGCTGCCATAAGGTAATCGTCACAAAAAGACTCCCCATGCCCTAAATTAGGTCACTGAAACAAAGAAAACTGTGTGTGTGTGCTTAAGGAGTATAAATCATTTTTGATACAAAAACAAATCCCAGGGCTGGATATGTACTCAGAGGCACCCTGTTCCTCAACACTGTGTATATCTGCCCCACAGCCTGCCACTATTATACACTTGCCTACAGTTGGGGAAACTCAGGGTTCTAGTAAAAATCAAAGAAGACCCCACACGCCTGAAGTCTGCCCGCCACTGTTTTAACTCATTAGAAAAGACCAAAAGAATAGAAGTGCAAAATCCCAGAAGAGTCTCCTTTTATTATAAGGAGACACTTCTGGGATTTTGCACTTCAATGTAAAAATTGGTCCACACTTAGATGGGCACAATGTGGAGTGTGAGGCATTGGATGGAAATGTTAAGGGGAGCACTAGAACATACTGTAATAGAACACACGTTTTGCAAGTTTGATTCCTGCCATCTCCAGTTAAAAGGATCTCAGCCAGTCTGGGGAAAGACCCCTGCCTCAGATCCTGAAGAGCCGCAGCCAATCAGAGGAGACTGTATTGAGCTAGATGGACCAGTGGTTTGACAGTATATGGCAGGTTCTTTTGTCTGTCAGAATTATGTAGGACCTCAGCTTTGTTTTAATGAAGACAATATGGAAGTTGCGCAGTTAGAGGTACAGACAGAAAAAAATCCAACTGAACAGGATAATTCTACCTACCTAGACTGTTGTATCTACTAGGTTAAAGGTTGGGGGATCTGACATATGTGACTTATTAAAACAGCAAAGTCTAGGTTTCATTCTTGAAGTTCAAAAAGCACAGTTTACCATCCAGATTTATTTTCCCCTGTAAATTTAGACCAAGACACAGTGTCACATAACCTTACAGCTTTATTGCCATGATGAAATGTGATAAAACCTTAGTAGTGTATAGACTTTGAACATTCAAAAATGGATCTCATTATATGTTCCAGGGGAGTAATTACTAGACTGCAGCAAATGACAGGCAATGGTGGGTTGATGTATAAATGAGGTTTATACGTTTTGGAAGCTTAAAGTAACTGCACCCCATACTGCCTATATTTTTGTCCATCACATCTAGGCAAAAACCAAGAAATGGAGAACAACTATCAATATAGTTAACTAGTTTGCTGGAAAGAGTCAATTTGGGGGAGCAGCTTGCATAGTATCATCCAGTCTGATTCCTATGTTTGAGGTTGTGCTGTTCAAACAGTTCTACGTAAGGGGAACCGCATAAAGATGTTGCTTTATGTTATGTCAGGACGGCAACCAAAATAACCAAATTCTAGCATGACCAACCCTATACATTAATTCTCTTTTTGCTTGTGTGTGTATGTGTTGTTGTTGTTTTAAAATAACAAAAAAGCAATGCTGCAGAAGGAGAAGCTGAAAATCCCACTGAGAGCACCCCGGGTTCTTGCTATCCATGTGGCACCGTGAACGTTGACCTGCAAGAGCTTGGTAGCAAGTTGTCTGTGGGAAGCCCCTCTGCTGATGCTTTGTCCGCTAGACTGTCATGGCCAAATCATTTTTCTGGAGCTGCCGAAGGCCTTAATAGGAGCGACTTCCTATTGGATCCAAGCAAGAGTTACAGTTATCCAAGGCAGAAGACTCCTGGCACACCAAAGAGAAACTGTCCAGCACCTTTTACATTCAACTTTGACAGAAGTGAACTTCCTGCAGGGGATACGCTGCTAGCCTCAGTGGAGCTCGGCTGCACTGTATCCAGTTGCCCAAAGTCTGCAAGTTACTCTCTTGAGTGCACCGATGAGAAAAGTCTGGCAGCAAGTAGCGCACCGCAGTCTCTCTCATGCCCTGCCTTACCGCCTCGTGCACCAAAAATGGCAGATGAGAAACCACCCCTTGACTTGTGTCCACTGCCTCTCAAAATAGATGGTGCTGAGGAAGAGCCTCAGACAGGCTCTCCAGACCTTTCTGGAGATCGGTACCTTGGGAAAAGGGGCACGCAGGACATCTTTTCAGCTTCTTATCCTTTCTCATCTCCCCTTCATCTTCAGCTAGTGCCAAGGTCTTGTGGTGATGGCTCTCCTTGGCAGCCTCCCGTAGATCTGTCTGGACTTTCAATAGAGGAAGTTTCTAAGTCTCTGAGATTTATAGGCTTATCAGAGGATGTCATAACGTTTTTTGTTACTGAGAAGATTGATGGCAACTTGCTTGTTCAGCTCAACGAAGAGATCCTTTCAGAGGATTTCAAACTAAGCAAACTACAGGTTAAGAAAATACTGCAGTTCATTAATGGCTGGAGGCCTAAAATGTAGTGCTCACTTGTCCAACAAAACTCAGAGGTGTGCTAGAAGCACTTGGACTAACAAAAAGTCTCTCTCTCTCTCTCCCTCTCTCTCTCTCTCTCTGTCTCACTACAATCTTCTTCCTCTCTTGTGTAAATAGTAGGAGAAAAAAAATCTTACTATGCAGATAGTTTTGAGTGGTGAGCAGACCCTTTTGTACATAATAGAAACATAAAGGTGTGCCTTGTGCATCCTTCAACATTCAGCAGCTGCTAAACGGTGGGCGTTAAAGGGAATTTAATTTGTACTCATGTAGTCTGTTAAGACATATTTATTATTATTGATTAGGCAAAACTGAGTAACACATTAATCAGTTTGATTTCATATGTTTCCCAATAAATGTATGTCCACTTTGGTTTTTTATTTTTATTCTGATGGCCACATACCTCGCCTTTAGTTTTGACTTCTCCGGTGGAAAGTGTCAACCTCCCCTTCATGTTTCTTCTAAATATGGGGATAAGATTCCTTTTTGTAAGATTCCTGGGTTCTGAACAAACCCATATTCCAATTTTTAAAATCAAAGCAAAAACATATTAGTTTGACATCACCTCCGGATAACTCCGGAGTTACTCACAGAAAAGGCAATTCAAGATCAACATTTACTTCACTGCCGACTTGGAAAACAAGTTTGGTTCATAAGGCATTTCTGGGCTTGAGAGAAGCAATACAAGCTCTTAATCACTGGTGAGCTGCCATTACCTTGCTCACACATGCGTTCTTCTCTGTCACTGCTATCTTTCTCACCCTTGAACCATCCTCTTACTCAAGCATGTCTTCTTCAAGTGGGTAGGGGAGGAGATAGAGGATCAGATGGCTACTGGAACCACCTACTTACTTTGCGCTCCTACTTAGATTGTGTGATGTATGAAGAGGCAAAAATGTAGGGAGGCAGCATAGGTACCACCCTAATATTACACGAGAGAGCAGGAAGGCACTTTGTCTTGCTCTTTCATAACTTGGAGGAAGTGATAGAATTTTGGCACGGGATGAGCTGTCGTCACCAAAAAAATCACCCTTGCTTGATTTACTATGAAACTACTGCAATCCAGGGCGATAGACCTTGCACCCAAATAGAATTTTCTTGCATAGTGTAAAACAATATAGAGAGAGCATAAACGCACAAGCTCCTTACAGTGCTGGGGAGCTCTAAAATGTAGACGTGAGATTAAACGTGCTATTTTAAATCACTGATTTGGGGGAAAGTACTCAGCATTAGCAGAGAACAGGGGGAAATCCAAATTTAAAAGGGTTTGGCAACTACTTTGCAAACAATCAAAAGTCTTCCTGTATTCTGAGCAAATGTTGATGCCCTGCTTTAGTGTAGAATAGTTGTTAGGGATCAATAAGACAATATCAGTCAATTGTCCTAGCTGTAAAATGTATAGAAGAATTATCTGCCTTGGAGTGTAACTTTAGAAGGTGAGATACTGGTTCAGTGATTTGTCCGTGATGCTTTGCATTGCTGCTGTTTCTTTAAGGCTCTTAAAATGTACAATTAGGAACGATCAACACCTGAAATACTAACCTAAATTAAAAGAATTCACATTCCAAAAACTACACCTAGGCTATCCAAAATGAAATTGAATAAATAATTTTGTGGTGGTGGATTTTTTAAAACTTTTTGTTTAGATGAAAGAGAACAGCTGAGGTAAGCATCTTGTTCTTGAAGGAATGTATGGATGTTTTAGACACCTGATATATCTGATACACATTTTACTATTAAAAAATGGGTGTGGGAGGAAAGGTAGCTTTAGCCCACATGCTTTGAGATGTATTTACCCTGTTAGCCAGTATTCACTGTAGTAGACAGCAAATAAAGTGATGTCTCAGCAAGTTGATCTGGGTCTAGAACATCACTACTACAAAAAGCTAGGGTAAAGGGTTTCCTGCCTGTTTAAAAGGCAAAATGAACCATACCTTATTTATCTCTGTGGCCTTGATGCAATGTTCCATAATGTGATATTTTCCTTAATTTTTCTTCAGTTTTGTACATGGAAAACAGAAGACTTATTTAGAAAGCTCATGAAAAACTACATGCTATATTTAAGGGAGAAAGTTCTGGCCGTTAGCAGGAGTTTGTAAGCTGTATGATCTTTTCTTTTTTCACACTTTGGGGAACTTGATCAAACGGTACCCATTTTATATCCTGTTTTAAGCAGATAGTGTGACTTGGAATTAAACTCTCTTGAAATTAATGGAACTTAAGAGCCGTTTACCCAGCACTTCCTCTACACAAGTGCAGTCCAGAGTTGCCATTAGGTAGATTTTCATATCAGGAAAAATAGTGGAAGTGCGCTATACACAGATAATCCTACAAATTCCCATGACACATCTGGCAAAAGTAGCGCTTTAGTCAAAGAAACTGCTGTTGGCTGAGTGCTGGACATTAATTTTTCTTCCCACCCCCACCTAATACGACTGCAGACATGCGTAGCCAAGGACAGCTGTGAGTATTGTGTAGGGGAAAAATTTCCCTGGGAATCAGCCAGTACTTTTTGGATTCTAAAAGAAGTTAACATAAGGAAGTTCACAGAAAGAAAGTTTCCCATCCTCTTTCCCTACTACAGCCATCTACCCCTGAAAAGCCTCTCCAGGGGGCATCAGGGTCCTGAACAGTGTAGGATACGGTGTTAGGGGCAGCTGGGGGAGGGGGAAATGGTCTTAGGGTCCACCTTATCTTAAGGTGCAATCCTATGCAGGTTTAGACAGAAAAAAGGCCTACAATTCTCAGCATGCCAGCCATGTGTGGCTGGGGCATGCTGGGTGTTGTAGGCCTTTTTTCTGTCTAAACCTGCATAGGATTGCACCCTTAGAATCCAAGCCAATGCACTTTCAGCTCAATTCAGACATAGCAACAAACCATTGTTGAGGAAGCTTAGCTATGATTTGGCATCATTTGCTCTTGTAGTGAATTCAGGTGATTGAGTGGCCTTCAGTTCGGTTGGGAAACTGCAGTTGCCTAATATCAGCACTTCTGCTTTAGAAACTTGCTTGGGTTTCAAATCTGAGGTTCCTAGGCCAGCTACTCTCAGTTCAAAATCCCTTGTGATTTGACAAGTGCCCATCATGGGTTTAGAAACCACTAATGTCTAAGAAAACTTCTCTGCTTTGTGGGATGCAAGGAAAATACAGCTGCTATTCTTATTTCAGTCAGAAAACAGTTATGTACTTTGGACAAGCTTTTAAAGGACTCACAGCATGATCCCTTGCAGGCTTACTCAGAAGTAAGTCCCACTGTGTTCAATGGGGGCTGACTTACTTCCAGGGAAGTAAGCATAGGATTGCAACCTTAGTTATTTAATGTTATGCCAGTCCTACTGTTGACTGTATGGTATCTAAGCAGTTCCACATTTAGGGTATTCATCGTTTTATTCAAAGTCCTGTAACTTCATTGACATTTTATTTGCAACTGCATCCATTCGGTGCAAAAGTCCTGTCAAGGCTAGTGACTTTGTATTGCCTTATTGTTTTAGGATTCTCATATTTTAGGACACCAGGCGCTAGAGACAATTGCGCTATTTTTCTGAGAGCTTTGAAAGCAGCACTGTCAAAGTGGTACCTGCCACCAACATGGCATGTCCTGTTAACCAGAATTACTCTTGTTAACAGAACATGCAGAGGAGGTCACACGGCTAGTCCCACCCATGGCCAGAATTGCATGCTGCCTCTGCTCTCCCCTGATGAACATACAGTGGATGTGTGTGAGAAAGAGTTCTCTGTGTGTACAGATGTATCCACAGAGAGCTCCTATGCTCAAGAGCAGGAGCACAGAGAACCCATTCTCATGAACATCCACTGGATGTTCATCAGGGGAGAGGGAGGTGACATGTGGCTGCAGCGGTGGGTGAGTCTAGCCCCAAGAACCATTCCATGCATTCTTTGAATGTTTCTCATGTCCACATGTTACTATCGACTTTCATGTCCACATGCCATTGGTGTTCTGTCTGAATTTGAAACTTCGCCTATTCTGCTCCCTCCAAAATAAAATATTCCCAATAATGCTACTCTATGGGAGGATAAGTGGTGGAAGGAGCATTTGTAAGCATTTGTACACCATGCAAGGAGCTGTACTCATTCTTCAAACTCCGTCCACTTACACAGATACTCCATTAGCTTCTCATCCCTGAATATGTTCAAAGATCTGACTTCTTGCAGGATCAGAGATTAAAATCTGACACAGATTACCAAAATGTTCCCATGAAGCTATGCAAGTAACATTCAGAGCAAGGAGAAGCACTTAAGCTGGCTAGCAGCATTCTTTGCTGTCTCCTTGCTGCAACGTAGAGTTGGAACTCTTTAACTATAGCCTTTAGTATGGGCTGTGACAAGATCCTCCTGTATATATTCTGAATAAGCAGTCCCATTTTAAGTCTGTTGTCCTGTGCATGTTGGATAAATAATCAAGATGAAAGTGCTAGCTGAAAGAAGATTGTCTAGGAATGTCTCTTAAGGAATAGTGCAGTTGATATATTTCTGTTTTTAGTAGTCTTGATGTAGAATCTCTTTGTATGCAGCACAATAGTCCTTTATAGAGTGGGGTTTGTTTTTTGTCACAACAGGATTTCAAGTAGGATTTTCTTTCTTTTGAAGAAGAGGAAGTCAATGAGAATTGAGGCAATGCATAATACATCTGTTAACGATTGCTCTTATTCTGCCTGCAATTAATCAAAGGCCTGCATTGCCCTGTGTTGTATTCAGTTTCTTGTAGACACTTGCAGTGCAACCCTAAGCATGTTTACTCAGAGTTCAGTAAGACTCCTGTGCACTTTTACTTGGGATGGAGTAGGTACATTGGGCCCAGTGGGACCTTCTTTCCTGTAAAACTTGCAGAGGACATAGAGGCAGCATCAAGCTGGTAGTGGTAAAATCTAAAGCTTTAGAGAATGCTTGCTTAATAAATAAGGAACTTGCACTTTTTGAAGTCCGGCTTGCAGTTTAGAAATTAGGAAATTAGGTTAAACTAGATTTATTTTACTTTGTCACAGACATCTTTTATAATGTATACGTTGATTTCATAATGGCAACGGTTTCATTAGAAGTAGATAGGATGGATCAGTTCAGTGGCTTGGATCCTAAGTTAAGGAAGTTCATGGAATGAAAATTTCCCATTCCCCTCCTCCCTGCTGTATATTAATGCAAGCAGTGTGTTTTAGATACAGTAGGGAATAGAGATGTTTTAGCCCAACAGGTTCAGGCACTTGCCAACACTTCTGAAGTGCTGTGAGTTCATGTCTCACTAGCACATCTAACTGCAAGAGGGTCCTTATCTGTTGGACTGAGAAAATCAATCGTCGTTGGACCTGAGCCATGAAAACTTGTGCCTTAACCACACCAGCCCAAAAGCTTGCAAGAGGCTTAAGGGGAACAGATACGGACCACTGATTCTGTACTTGCTTAATCATGTCTATTGCTTCTGGGGATGTGTATGGCCTCTGGGAGATCACCTTTTATGATGAGGAACAAGCCACATCTAAGTGCTAGAGAATGGGTGAGCGGCATGAATCCAGCTCAACTCACTGTGAAAGTGCTGGCAAAGTATCCAACATGTGGCTACTTCCTACATCAGTCTTCCCAACCTGGTGCCCTCCAGGTTTGTTGGGACTATAGTACCTATCATCCCCAGACAATATGGTGATTGGTCTGCGGGCTAGGGATGGAAGGGCATTGTAATCCAACACATTTGGAAGGTAGTGGTTTGGGAAAGGCTATTCTACATAAAAAGGAGTATAGGGAGCCTCATACATGCTTTACCACCGCTAGTGTTATACTTGGGGCAGTCGCAATCTGAACATTAACTTCCAAAGTTTAAGAATGTTATTTTTGAAACTGAAATTTAAACGTTAGGATTACAGCATGTTTAGTTGAAACAATCCATTCAGAAGGTGAGGCTATATGAATAGAAAACAATAACAGGAAAGAAGTAGCTTTTTTTTTTTTTTTAATCTGAAAGCGAAGTGGAACATGCAATCCTTGCTAATCTCTAGAACAAAAGAGCATTTGTAAGATCTTAGAGTAGTTTTAATTCTTGAATAAAGAAGCTGATCAGGTCGCATATAATTTATAAAACAATAATGGCAGAATTTCAGACATTATTTTCTGAACTGTGTCAAAGAAAACAGCTGGGTTCTGCTTGATTTCTAATGGGTTCCATGTATGTCAAAAACATAGATTTCAGAACAAAACCCAAATTATTGGCTCAGTGAATATATTCCATTGTTAAAACTCAGTGTGCGTTTGTGAAAGTCTGTGCTGATTTGAACATCTCTTTACAAGTTTATGAGTGAGGAACATTTATTTAAACCAGGAGCAAATAAATAACCCTATAATGTATATGAACAAATGTCAATGGTGTATTGTAAGTATATAACTGTATATTAAAGATATTATTTTCATGATATTTCAAATGTGTAGAGGGTTTTTTTTTCATTTCATCAGAAATTAGATGGATTAAAATATACAGCATTGGCAAGCTAAGTCCTTAACTGATAGATCCTTGACTGAAATAAGTGAAGGGAAACAATGGGCAATTTGAATTTTTTCACTGACCCTGTTCACTTGTAATGATAAGCCATTGGTTTAAAAACAGATGGGTTGTCATGCACAAGCGGGAGAGAGCAGGCACCTCTTCCAATTTTACTCCACAACCCACGATTGGCTCCTTTGTAGGTTGTGGAGTGTGACGTGTGAACCCAAACCGCTGGGTTGTTTAGGGGCTAAACAACCCAGTGGCTAACCAAACAACAAACCAAGTCTCTCTGAACTAAAGGGCAGGTTATTTGCATACTATTTACATATCAACAGAAATTACACTATGAGTTGAATCCAATGAAAAATGAGCAGGAAGAAAATAGTTATTGGTACTATTCTGCAAATGCTTCCACAACAGATCACATCGGGCTGTAGTAAGTAGGTTCTAGAGCAGGGGTTGTGCACTGAAGTAGCTAGGTTGTCATTCTGTGCAAACAGCTCCAGTGTGTTTCCATGATGGCCTACGGTACCTAACAAGTTAGCCACCCCTACAATTAAGACTGTATTGAGTACAAGTAGCCTGTAGGTATGCCTAAAGTTGACTATGTATGATTCTTAGTTCAGTTTCTAGTATTATAATGGCATTACTGCTTTGGCATCCATTTGTTACAGAAGCAACTGAATATAATGCTGGATCTCTGTCTCTGTGGAAGACTCTGTGCCAGGCAAAACAGCTGTTTGGACAATGAAGCAGAAGTTTGCAAAACTGCTCATTCGTCTTTTGAAAATGTTTTGAAAGCATACAGTGATAAAGTTGTCACTGTTTCTAGCAATGGAAGAGAGATTGATTACATTTCTCCGTGGTAAGCATTTTGTGCTTGGAGGAGACGGGAAATGGATCAATTGCTTTTGGGAGCCAAGGTTGTCTTTAAACACCTTTTTTGCTCCTAGGAAGATGGCTTTCTTTGCAGGGCAGAGGAAGACAAAAACTACAGCTTGGTTTGTGGAGAAGCGGTCAATGTGTGCCTGTCTTTTTTCCTACAACTACTCATGGAAATAATCAGAGCTTCAGGAAGTTCTAAACACATCCTTGAAACCACTCATCATGCAGCCACAGGGAAGACACTAAATGGTAAAATAGAAAGATCTGATTTCTGAAGAAAATGTTCTCCCTAAATGTCTGTACCAAGAGAAGCTGGAGAATATGGCACTAAGAACCCCCTAGCACAAGGCTGGGGAATGTATGGCTCTCCAGACCTTGTTGGACAGCATCTTCTGTCATCCCTTACCATTTTCCATGATGGCTAGGGCAGATAGCAGCTGTAACCCAACATCATCTGGAGGACTACACATTTCCTACCCCTGCCCTACCACACAGACCAGTATCCTAGTTCTAATAGGCCTACCTAAAAGATAAAGAGGACGCTTGAGGGAATTATAGATAACAGGCTGCACCACATTCACCTATAAACATCCCAAAGAGTGACAATGAGGAATCCAAAGAAAGGCGAAACCATTATTAGGAACCCTGGAGCCAACCACAATTGGGTTAAAAAATATATTCAGATGAAGAGCCTTACCAATGGGGCTTCTCAAAGTATCCACTAGAATCAGATATTGTGCATT
This sequence comes from Heloderma suspectum, assembly GCF_057233095.1. NCBI lineage: Eukaryota > Metazoa > Chordata > Lepidosauria > Squamata > Helodermatidae > Heloderma > Heloderma suspectum. The sequence goes on from NC_139461.1 coordinate 72,928,420, forward strand.
TAGCTTGAGACATTTTGGTAGCTGCTTCCCAATATCTTAAGCTCACTTTTTGACCACCTCCATTGGACTCAAAGCTGACAACTCACATGGAGGTTGCAAAGTACCTGTGTGGTCTCAGAGGAAAAACTGCTTTCCTGCACATACGGAACCTGGCTTTGGAACTCAGTGTGTGCCTTACCAAGGTTAGTAAAGCATTCTTTTGGTGTGCGAGGTAAACGGATCTCTAAGGTAAATGCAGCAATAATGTAGTTTGGTTGGACAGTGCAAGGGCAAATTCTGGAACAAAACAGGATAGGCAACAGCGTGGAACAGAGCATCATGCTAGGAAACCATCATGAGGAATATTAAAGTAAATCGAACCACGAGTTATGCTCAGAGGTGAGACGCACCAGCATGAGGGATGCCCGAGCAAAAAAGGATGAACTGCCTGAACTTCAAGGCAGTTATAGCGTTCAGGAAAAAAAGTGACAAAGAGCTCAATGGCTCAAAGCTGGATTGGGGGGGGGGGGTTTCCAAAAGAAAAGGAACAATAGTTTGGTTCTGGGAAATGAATAGACAACTCAGAGAGATTCTTTGCCCCTTGATTAATTTACATCTAACCGGCTAGACAGACCAGCGTAGCACCCTATTCAAACAAAACGTGTCAACAGGTAGTGCTTGATCTTTCTAACTTGTCAGAGGTGGGGGACACTTCAGGACTGGACCATTTTTCCTGCCAGGGTCCTTGACTGGCCAGTTCAAACGTACTCTCATGGGTTAGTTGGCTTGGTGGTGAATCAGCGAGGTGTTTGCATGTTTCTATGGTTACAGGGAACAACTCCCTTCAAGCATGGAGGAAGCAAGTATATTTTGTGGCTGCTATGCTTCTGTAGGGGTTTCAGAGCCCTAACAATGTTCCTGGCAGATTTTCAGGCTTGCCTTCCAGAAAAGAAAACAAAAAAAACAGATTATTGAGCCAAGATGTCAGAGCAATGCCAATTAAATCCATAGCACACAGTACATGGGTCACAAAGCTGGCACGACTGAAGCTCCTCTGTAACTCGTTACTTCGCAAAGGTAGAAATGTGTTGCTTTCCCTGATGCAGGCAATTGAAAAATGTTTGAATGAATTGCAATTTTGAATGAATAAGACTTGCCTTAAATGCACTAACCTGATCTCCAAGTGTGGCTTGCTACATATGGCAGAGAACTTATCATGTTAAGTTTTTGACTTGTCGTGATGCATGCTGATGTTTATAAAGCACAATTTGAACAACTTAAAACATACAAGGATTTGTCTATTTCCTTCCCAGTCTTTCATGTAAGTAAAATGAATAAGTACACTGATTGCAGTTGATGGGCTCTTGACAAAAGGATGTTTGGCCCTTGTTTACAATTATAGTAATGGCAGATATGACATGTAGCTATATACTTCTGACATGTAATTTATACAGTTCTCTTTTTCCAAGGCAGCTTATAAATTGTCCCATGGCATTTAATAGCATTATAATCTACTGTTCTTCAGGGAGTAGGTGTTGTAAGACAAGTACAACATTAAGTTCAGAATTTGTTGTAGAATTTGTTTTACACTGTAACTTATTGCATTTCCTCATACTTGTTGGGGCTAGAAAGATATCCAGAACTTTAAGCTTAGATAAGAAATGGCATCTATAACTGATATGGCAAAAATCAAGCCATTTCTCAAAACTCAAACTGAAGTCACATATTAACTTCTGTGGTTTTGTCTAATGGATAATTGGATTTTCAGTCCATTGTTGATAAGATGCAACATACATTTTTCCCAATGGGATATATAAAGCACATCTTTAACACTATACTCATGGACAAGTACATTTAAAAAGCTATTTTGTGTCTGGTCCTTGCAGGTAATGAGAGTTCTTCACAACTGGAGATTTCTGTAAGGGAGATATTCATACATAAGAGCATACAAAGTTAATAGTGCATTGATGTTTTTATTATCCCTTGGTCATCATACTTGAACACGTTTGATATGCGGTGTTAGCAGGACAATAAAGGCTAATTTCAGTAATACAACTCACCATTTCCAGTGGGAAAGCCATTGTCACTTAGAATAAGGAACTTCTATGTTTGGGCATGTTTTAACAACCTAGTAAAGAAAACTGGGAAGCTCCATCATTCAGTGAATTGGATGAAGGGAAGCAGGCTCTGTTCTTCACAAAGAGTTTGCTTACTGTTTTGTACAGCTGATAACACCACCCCTAATCGAAATGCCTTAGATACATCCTAGAACAGCCTTTCCAAACCCAGCACCTTGGACTACAGCTCCTATCATCACCGACCAGCAGGGCCGTCACTGGGAGTGGTAGTCCAACACATTTCAAGCATGCTGGGTTTCAGAAGGCTGTCCTAGAATTTCAGTTGCCTCCCTAGAAGAGAGGTTAACAGCTTTTGACACCTCTGAGTTCACAAAGCAGTTATGCCGCTGATGTTATGCAGCAGTTTTTCAAAGGGGAAATGCCATTGGCACATGCGTGATTTTCCACCTACTTTCTCCCATGAAAAGCTGTTGTGTCAAATCCCCAAACAATTTTTTGAATTCCAGAATTTAAAGAACAGTTTAAGGATTCTGGGAGTGGCAGGGGTAGTGGTGGGGAGTCCTCTAGAAATGATGTCTGAAAAAGTAGGATGCATTCCCTCCAACCCCATCAGTATTTGTTATTTAGTGGGGAAACTTGTGCATTACCAGATTCGTCTTACAAATTATGTACTGGTGATACAGAAATCTGTTCATTTTGGTTATCCATTTCCTGTTCTGTGCTGGAGAGGTTCTCACATTCTCCCATCTGTCATAATTACTATGTCACTTTTAGACACTTGATTTGTTTATGTTGATTTAGAAATTGGAGGGATCCATGCATTAATAATTTCCTTCTTGTAAGTAAAACATTTAGCGGCCAGGTGAGAAGAAATCATGCTGGACATGATGTTATGAATCAGGTATCCAAGTGACACAACTGATGATGTAATCTGTTTTGGTCTCCAAACTTTAACTGTCTTCAAAAAGATGTTGCCTGTGAAATGAGGAAAATACATCTGTGATTAAGCAAAAACTATACTAGCCCTCGATAACTGTGCCTGTCATGCATGGGGCATAGTTTCATTGAACCCATTGCATGAATCCAGCCCAGTTTTGATACAAATTTTAATTTTAGAAACTTACGCTGGTTCCATATCTCTCTTCTGTAACTGTCAGACACCCACCCCACAAACCAGCTGCTGATCTATACCAACCCTGGAACTCTTATAGATCAGTTCCTTCCTATTGGTTTCAATGGGAGAGAATTTGTCATACTAAAAACAAAAGCCCTGGGGAGGTTAAAAAAAAAAAAGGCAGAAATACTCCTTTCCTCTCATGCCCTTTCAGGTTTACGCTAGCAGAGCTCTGAATCCATTGAAGGCTCCAACATTGGAGCCCTCTCCAACAGGAGGTAGGATTACTCCACCCATCTTACGACATCTGTGGTTTCTGAAAGTGGCATATACCTTTGTGTCTTGTTTCTAATGCAAAATGTTTGCTGTTTTCACTAACATAATTTCACTTGAGAGGAGTTACTAGTTACAAACCCAGAAAAAGAGTTACACAAGGTGATACGGTTAACATGCTGATGGCAGAGTATCCATGTAGCCTCATGGCTAATACCTGTAAGCTCCTTCTAAAAAGAAAATGGACCAAGAAATATGACTTTGTCATTTTTGTATCCTTTGCATAGAAGATGCACTTTTAGAAAGCAACGTGCATAAACACAGACATGCAAAGCAACAGCAAAGGAGCCGATAGTTGCAGATGAAGATTAATGAATAACTGCCCAAGTAGATGCCACCCAAGCTAAGGGAAGCTAGTGTGGGTCAGTCTGGGGGACCTGAATTGAACTTCTAAAGCCACACGATCTTTCAGCACCAGTTCCCCATCACCACCCTTCTCCAACTTGACACCCTTCAGATGTGTTGTACTACAGCTCCCATCATTTCTGTTGGCCATGTTGGCTGGGGATAGTGGGATCTGTAGCCCAACACATCTGGACGGTTTGAGTTTGGAGAAAGCTGCCCCACACAATGGAAGACAAGTGGATCGTTGAACATGAGTAATTCATCTTGCCACTACGTCTAGCAAAAGGAGAGACTGGTACTTCGAAAGCACCGGGAAGTTATACTGCCAAAAACAGAATACTTACCGTTCTATGTAATTCAAGGTTTGTACTGGCTTGGAGTTGTTTGCGATATTTCTTTTTAATACAGGTGGTAGCTACAATAGTGATGATCAACATGACAGCAAATACAGTAAGAGTTGAGGCAACCGCTATTACAGTGATTTCCTGCATTGATCCCTTCTTTTCGCATTTTTCTCCCATGTACCACCAGTCCCCACCGGCAGGACATCTAGAAGGCACAGCAGCAGTTTAAGCAATTACATTCAAACAGAAGGTGAGGTATTTTTTTAAAAAATGTTTTCTATCTATATATGCCAGCATCTTTCTCCATCATAATGTTGTCTTCAAACACATAAAAATGATGTGAAACCTAATAATATCTTTAAGGTGATACCGTCTTCTAAGCCAGGGGTGGACAGAAGGAAGATCTCCAGATGTTTTGGACTTCAACTCCCAGAAGCCCCTTCCAGCATGGCCAATGGTCAGGAATGCTGGGAGTTGAAGTCCAAAACATCTGGAGATCTAGTTTGTTTCCCCCCACCCCTTCTAAGCATTTAGTGTAGCAGTGGGGAATATATAGCCAGCATAGCCAATGTTGAGGGATGATGAGAGTTTCAGTCCAACAACATCTGAAGGACCACATATCCCCCATTCCTGATTTAGTGTATATTCCATCATGTTTTCAATTTGATATTCGGGACAGATTTAAAAAAATGACACACACACCCCAACCCTCTCATTCAGAATAAATCAAATCTGATTGTTTTCTTGTGTTTCTCCAAAGTAAACAGGTCTGGTCCAGAACCCTACCTATACCACTGTGAATCTTTAGGACTAAAGTTATCTGAGCCAAGATTGTTACAAGATGTCCAACTTCCAGCAATACATCTACATCAGGGGTGATGAACCCATGGACTTCCAGATGTTGGACTACAACTCCCATCATGCATGCCTATTGATCGTGCTTGCTGGGGTTGATGGGAGTTGTAGTTGAACAGCATCTCAAAGTTCAAAGATTCTTTACTGCTGTTGTAAATTACCCTTCCCAACCTGGTGCCCTCCAGATCTCCCACTATCCCTGACCATTGGCCATACTATCTGGAAATGATGGGAGTTGTAGTTCAAAACATCTGGGGGACATTGGATTGAGGGTGGCTGTTCTAAATTGTGCTGCTTTCATCAGTGAACTGACAGTACGTAGGCAGTTTGAAACAGCTGCTCTCCTGAGGGATTTGATCAGATTTTCCCGTTTTACCCGAGACCACGTGCTCACTGAATGCATTAATAGTCTACCAAGTAGCTGGACTGTCTTCCTCCCCCATAACAGTGTAAGACAAGTCCTGCTAGATCAGAATAAGAGTCCATTAGTCCAGGGGTGGGGAATGTCTTTCAGCCTGAGGACCAAAGTTAATTTTGGAGAAACCCTAGAGGGTCGCATTTCAGTGATGGAAGGGGATGGGGGCAAAGGGGGTGGGGTCAAAAATGCAAAAACAAAATACCCAGCATATTGTCACTTAAAGCTCTCCCTGCCAGTAATGAAGCCTTGGGAGAGGCATTTCAACCTTTCAGAATGGGAAAAATGCACAAAAGCCAGGAAACCACCAAACAATTGGTAGCTGGGGGAACAGGTGTGTGGCCATCTGGGGAAATCCAGGGGGCTGGACTGGGACTTCAGGAGGACCAGACTGGAACCCTGACCCTGAAGTTCCCCACACCCGAACTAGTCCATCATCCTTTTCCTGACAATAGCCAAACAAATGCTTCAGGGAAGGCCCACATCAGGCTGGGACGTTAACAGTCCTGCCTGGCTGTTTTCCTCCCAGCAACAGCTCTTTCAAGGCACTCTACCTCTGCACATGGGGATTCTATGTAGCCTCATGGCTAATACTCATCAACAGACTGTCTTTCATAAAGAAAGCCTTCTAAGCCCATCACCCTAAGTGGGGCAGCAAAATCCATAATTAATTACACATTGTGTGAAGGACTTTTAAATCTACTGCCAAATCCATTCCAATGGGCAACCCTGAATTTTAGTATTATGGCAGAGGGAGAAATTTTTCTCAATCCGTGCTTCACATCATACATAATTTATTAAATCTCTATCATGTCCCACTTCATCCACCCTTTTTTCTAAGCTAAATGGCCCAACTATCTACACAGCCTATTCCTCCTTATAAGGAAGATGCTCTAACCCCTTGATTACTTTGCTCTTTTCTGCACCTTTTCCAGCTCTACTATATGCATTTTGATTTGTGGGTTAACCAAATTGCACACAGTATTCTACATGTGGCCACACCATGGATTTATATAACAGCATTATTCTACCATCTGCTTTAATTTTCAATCCCTTCATAATCCTGAACACAGTGTGTGTTGGATCCAGGATCTGTCCTCCCTGCACCAAAGGGCTCCACTCATGGAAGAGTACCTCCACCCGATTTTCAGGGGTCCCCCCCTTTCTCTTCCGCACCACAGCTCATCTCTTTCAGCAGGGTCCCCCAACCCTCTGTGTAGCATTTTCAGGGGGCTGAAGGGGCTGCTATAGGGAGGAAGGAGCAAGGAAATCCATTCTGCCAGCCCAGTTGTACCTGCTTAAATCTGGATCCAATCCTAAATCTGGATCACACAGGCATTTGGGGTGGGTTAGGGTATTTTAGAAAATGTTTTTATTGTAGAATGTTATTGTTTTAAACTGTTTTATTATATGCTTGTACATCGCCCAGAGTGGCTGGGTGACCAGCTAGATGGGCGATTAATAAAATTAATAAATAAATAAACAAACAAACCCAGAAAATGCCTTCTTCACACAGAATCAATGTTTTCATTGAGCCATCCATGATGACCCCAAGAACTCTTACCACCCATTTAGACCCCTTCGGTGTATATGTAAGATTGAATTTTTGTGTAACCCAGTTATAGACACTTAAGCCTCACTGACTTCCAGAAAACATAAAACCAGTTTATATATGCATGCTCGTCACTCATTGACAGTAGCGTAAAGCAGTGTACATGTGACTAAGGTGCCCTTTAGACCCAGCTTCAGAGGACCTCCTTATCCAGGACTGCTTCTGCGTGACTGGGAGAATTTCTTGCACATTTCCTGTTGCATCTCATCAGTGAAAAAAGGGATTCCCATCTCACCTGTCAACTGAAGCACAATCTTTTCCCAGTGCAGTGGGTTCACTACATAGCAGCAAGTCATGAAGTGCTGAGTAATCAACTGATGGGAGATCAACTGATATATAGGCTTGTGTGAACTAGTCTTTAAGTAGATATCACCAAGTGCAGGTTTTTAGCTTGTGTTGGTCGCATCACCTTTGCTTTGCAGAAACCCCTTGAGGAGAACTTTAATGTTAATATTTTGCAGTAATTTTTTTCTGACTACAGTAATCCCATATGGTACAAATTATGTGCTGGGAGAAGGTGACCTCAGCTCTCCGATCCTGACTGACAGGAAAATGTCCACAGACTGAGACTTTAGGAAAGATTGGGCACACATCTGCTGGGGAATCTTTACAGCTGTCCTGCTTCAGAGTGCAAGGCTGGACTTGAAGTGGGTTTCTTCCAAGCCTGTGAATTATCCATCTTCTCTGTCACATGTGGACGAGTCCTGTCCCGAGTCAGACCATTGGCCCAACTAGCCCCAGTACTGTAGAGTTGCTGCCAGTCTGCATAGCTTGGCAAGGTATGAGACAAGCGTCTTGGGCAACCTGTGACCCTTTTAGCTGGAAATGATGGGGACTAAGCCTGCAACTTTCTGTATGCAAAGGATGTGCTCTACCCCTGAGCTATCGCCCCTCACCTAATTACCCCAGACTTGATTCCTTGAGCTGCATCAATGATCTCGCCTGCTCACCCTCTTTAGGCTGAGGGAGGGCAACACTGGTGACACTATACTGGCACTTGAGCTTAAAGATTGCTGCCCAATCCAGCAAACTGAACAGGCACAAACCTTGACTGGATACAGCTCCAAGTTGTCAAAAAGAACTAAATGAACATAGCAGATTATTAGTGACACATACAGAATAATGTACAACATGCTGCACAATTGAGGCTTGACTTAGTTAACATCAGTCCCTTAGAAAGTTTAAAATTACCTCAGCAGGTAAGATGAAGACCTCAGATTTTTCATTTTCTCATCACCAATTTACACAGGATTTTTTAAAAGATGTTGCTAAATATCTTGTCCTCCCAGATGCTAGGACCTAGAAGCAACTGCACAGTAATTACCCTTGGGAAACCACAAAAATCAGTTACCTGCAAGCTGCCCTTTTCTCAACAACAACGCATATTCCATTATTTTGACAGCCATATGCTGTACACACATCAGCCGTAGTACTGGACGTACTGTTGATTGTCACTTGTTTTGTAGTTGGAGCGTTGCTGGGTGTCAAATTTGGTTCAGTTAATATTAAATGTGATATATCTGAAGTGAATAAATGAGGCATAACATCAATTCTTGTATCATAACCAATACATTATAAAGCATTTGGTGGTGTTAATTAAATTATGATAGACCTTGGGCATAAACATTTAGTAAAGTGTATATTCAAACAAATTTCTATGAAGAGATAACTTCCTTTTAGAAGCTTAATACCAACCCAACCCTAATTTTCATTAGGAAGGAATCTGAAGTTATCCAACTAGCATATAAACTATAGGTGGGGGTGGGGGACGTTAACCCGTGGCTTTTCCTTAAACAGAATCACAGAAGGCTGGTTCAGACATAATGATAAACCTTAGTTTTAAAATTTGCCAACTTGAAACAAACCAACTTGAAACTATTCGTATATGAAGCTGGCTTGATTCAATTAACCATAGTTAAGATTAACCAACATTTAGGACTTTAGCAGAATCCTTAACAGGAGCCAAAGCTTCTAATTTCCTCCTTGCAGCTATGCAGGAGGAAGGGAGGAGACAATATGCACGCCTGAAAGTTGCTAAGGCTCGTTCTTGCAACGCTAAACCATGGTTTAGCATTATGTCCAAACACAGCCTATGAAGAACATCAAAGAAACACATGTTTGAATACACTGAAACACAGCCAGTGTGGTGGGCCTGATGCCCTACAATAGTGCTTGTCATATTTAGTATCCAGACAATCCTAGAAGCTTCAGCAATGGAAGTTTAAGGAAGGTACAGCTCCCCTCCTCCTCTCTTTCCTAAGGTGATAGGGCAGAAGAAGAAGAAAGTACCTCACTTTGATTTAGGTTTCTTTGATCTTCAACTGGCTAAGGCAACAGCCTCACTCAAACATAACACTGAACTATGGTTTAGCATTATTTGAACGAGTCTGCATGGTTCCCTGCCACCATCACCTACAGTGTTGCCACAAGGAAAAGACGAAGCTTTTGCTTGTTTTTAACTAACTGTAGTTTAGCATGATGTCTGAACCCCAAACTGTACATGGTCTCAGCTATGGTTTACCAAAACAAGCCAACTTCAAACCTTTGTTTATGAAGTTGACTTTTTCAATAAGCCATGGTTAAGATTAACCACAATTTAGGGTTCAGATGCAACTCTAAACTGTGGTTAATTGAAAACAGAAGTGAAAGGTCTGATCTTGCAGTCATGCTGGAGGAAAAGGGAGGAGGGGGAGCATGTGAGCCTCAGGCTTGATCAGGTTCATTCATGTAATGCTAAACCATAGCTTAGCTTTCTGTCTGAATGAGGCCACTGAGCAGCTGTATCTGTTAAACTAGGGAATTACACAAAAGCCAAAGGAACCAATATGTGACATTTTCCAGGAAGGGCTGATCTTTTGCCTTTTAGGAATATGAATGCTTTCAGATGTACACAAATTATCCACTTAAATATGCGAAGTAGTTTAGCATAGCTAAAGTGTTATGTCTGTATTTCCCAAATGCTTCAGCTGGTGGTTTCTATCAGCAGAATTCAAAAATGTTTGGGACACACATGCTAGTCCCATCTCCTGCTCTATAAACCATCACTTTCTAAGTGAGAAAGGAGAGGAGATGCTGATTATCATGGCTTGTGCATAACTTTGCATCCTCAATACTAAAAGGAGATATTGTGGTACAGACTCATAACAAGGCCCACATACCTTCCATGGTTGTAAGAATGAAAATACTATCATCTTTAATGAAGTCACGACTTTTAAGTCTCTGATGTGTTAAAAAGGCACTTGTTCCACTTCCGGGACCTCTCATGAACTGAGTGCCATTAGGAAATGTAGCAGGTTTTCCTACTTTATCTGGCCTGTCCCAAAAGTAAGCCCCTGAGGAGTCTGTGAAAGAAGAAAAAGTATTAGTAAGCATTCTCTAATACAGGGTCCCCAACCTTTTTGGACGCGGGGGTACATTTGGGAATTTGAGAAACGGCTGTGGGCACCACCACAAAATGCCTAATCAGGGGATCACCACTTTGGCATCTACCTGTTGCGTCTATGGATCTTAGGCTGCATCTTATTCAGCAAAAAAAATTGTTTTGTGTCCATTGGACACTGCAACATCTCTTTAATAACAATTGTCTAATTCAGCTAATTGTTGGAGGTGCAATACAGCTAAAGCTTCTTTTAAACATATGTTTTGGCAATGTGCAGTAGTTGCTTCTTTCTGTGAGAGGTTATTGCACAGAAAAATTTTGTACTGGAACAGTCTTTAATATTCACTGATGTACACATTCTTTTAAATTATTTACCTGCTTCATGGAAATTAACAAATGGTCAGCGTAAATGGATTCTCTCCACCCTTTTGATAGCTAAAAGACTAATACTACAACATTGTAAGGATAAATACTAGCCTCCTATAATGTAATATATTGAGGACCTTACAACACTTTCAATATTTGAATGGGTGGAATATAGATGTCACCTTCAAATGGATACTTATTTGGATATTTGGTCTGCTTTTGTTGAAGGTTATGTATAATTGCTAGAACGTTGTATACATTTCATTAGCGCAACTCTAATGCATGGACCCTGCCAGTGCATTTTCTGCAAGGATTTCTACTGATTCCATTGCAGCACAATGGGTTGTATCCCATGCTAGTCCTACGTACTAGACCCAATGAAATGAACTGGATTTAAGTTAAACTATCACTGGATGCAACCCAATGGATCCCATAAAGGGTCGAAAAAAAGAAAGAAAGAAAGAAAGAGAAAGAAAGAAAGAAGTTACTAGCCTCTAAACAATCAGCCTTGGATGGCCTTCTCTCTGTCCCATCAGCCAGGACAGCTAGGCTGGTGAGGACGAGGGAGAGGGCCTGCTCTGTGGTAGCCCCCACTCTGTGGAACTTCCTCCCTAGGGAACTCTGCCATGCCCCCTCTTTAATGAGCTGCTGCCACACATTAAAAACATGGTTGTTCAGGCAGGCATTTGGGGTGGGTTAGGGGATTTTTAGAAATACGATGTTTTAATGTGGAATTTTATTATTTTAAACTGTATTATTTATTGTATTATTGTACATCGCCCAGAGTGGCAGGGTGACCAGCCAGATGCGCGATTAAGAAATTTAATAAATAAATAAACATTTGCTAGCAATCTATGTTGGCTCCTATGCAGGAGGTCCATTGCCTAAAGCCCACAAAATCCTGATCTAGCCCTGTACATGTGGAGAGGGGAGGAGAAAAGAGAACTTTAGGCTACATAGCAACTGCATGATTCATCTTCCCATGCCAGAAGTTTCTTTCCCCATAGCCTAACTAATAAAACAGCTGGCTTGCAGTATTGTTTCCCACAGACCAGATAAGAGTAGCAACTGTAGAGACTGATGGTAAGTCATTACCTACTTTTGGCCCCTTACTTCTCTTTATACCCCTGTTCCAAGAAGCTGGTGGGGCCCCTGCTACTAGGGTGAAAATCTTTGGCCAACTTTGAACACAGTGAAAAAGAAACCTGGATAATAATATTTATTTATTTATTTATTTATTTATTTAAAATATTTGTATCCCGCCCTATATCATTAAGATTTCAGGGCGACATACAGATAAAAACAATTTAAACAGTATAAAACAATAAATAATTTAAACAGCTACAAACATATTAAATCATGAACAAGCTAATACCAAATAAAATCTAAAACAATAAAACAGAACAGTGTGCTACTTTAGGGAATGTTCTGGTTTAGTGGTTTCCAAAATTATGATGATTATTTATTACATTTCTGTACTACCCCACAGCCGAAGACTTTTCAATCCTTCAATTAATGCACTTCTATAGAGAGAATATGTGACAGAAAATGTAGCACATAGTAAATTCGGACTTGGAAAAGTCGTGTTTATATCATCCTAACCTACTTTCCCCCCATCATGAAAGTCTATGGGCCAGTGAATTTACTACTACCCACATGTTTAGTACTACTGGCAAGTTTACTGTATATGTGTATGCAATCTAATTTTACACCAGAGTAAATATTTGGCTAAATATGCCTGTGGTAAGAGAGGAGTACATTTTAATTGAGAAATTTAGCATACATGCCTTTGCTACTTCATGGGAAATAAAGGAATCTCGCTTTCTTACAAGGAATAAAGCTAAAGGGGGAATTTAAATTACCACAAGGGAAGGAAATTAGACTGCATGACCAAAATCTATCCAGAGGATTATAGAACTATAGTCTTTTTAAAAGGACCACACATGAGAGCCACTGTACAGATCACCCAAGGAGACAACTGAGTCATCCTTTTTTAAGAATTTTTGCTTTTGCATTATCTGATCCTGAGTACATTGTCTCCCAGTGCAGATGGTTAAAATACTGTACTACAGAAAATTTTAGCGCACTATTGTTGACGAGAGAGAGAGTGATCACCACGTCAACTAAGGAAAATTGATTCAGGTATTAACTTACGTAATTTGTTTGGGTCTGTTGTTATGCTCTTTTGATTTGACATACGTTGACGAATGTCCGGATGTTGGTCAAGTAGAACCATTGTGACTTGTTGCCATGCACAAGGCCACTGAAGAAGATTGTCATTTGCGCCAGTGATCAAATGGAAATATATTGCTAAATTAAATGGATTGGTGGTACTATTCACATCCAAAGCTATCTGATATGCATAGCCTTTAGGAGAGTAAAAGTGTGGACTGTATAGAGTTTCAGCATTTCCCGAAGTAAGGAGTTGAGAGAAATTTCTTATATGCCAAATATGGTGAGGGCAATGGGTTTCTGACAGGTTGATATCATCTATGGAAAGGCCTCCATTTGATGAGGTGGACATTTTTATGCCTTGGAATACTACTCGGAATTTATTTGTAACACTCAAAGGAAAATGGTGAAGCTCCCAGTAGCTCTCAGGTGAAGCTGGAAAATAATCAAAGGAAAATGGTGAAGTTTCCAGTAGCTCACAGGTGAACCTGGAAAATAATCATGAGTTGTATTATATTTACAGCCTATTTCAATGTTACACAGAGTTTTACATTCCCCATGAGATTTAAAATGGGTTATTTAAATCATTTTTACCCCATTCTTCAGCCAAAAAAGGCTTCCAGAGCTGCTTACAAAGTTCAGTAATAAGGCAGCCCCTACCCTCAGGCTTACCATCTAAAAGACATGACACAAAAGGTAAAGGGATTGGGAAGAAGAAGAGAAAAAAGCAAACTCAAGGACTCATTGTTAGTGACAACGTTCTTATAAGTGTTCTTTCTGGAAGGCAAGGCAAAGCACGGTCCCTGCAGCTATTCCTTCTCTGGCTGATGGAGAGTACCAGGTGGTCTCCCCTTTGCTGTGATGTCCTCCCTGAGAGGGAGGGGGTGCAGCCTGCCAGTGGCCTGTGGTTCTCTGGCCAGTGGATGAGGCCAGAGTGTGCTGCCATTCACTGTTGAACGTGTAGCTTATTTTGCCCTTCATATGTTTGTACTGCATGTTCTGCTATTTAACATGCATAGTCTGTGATATTTCAGTGCAAAAACAATCCTGATATTAAGAGATCCTTGGACTGACTGATACCAGACAAAAGGTTTTGTGGGATACAAATAGGGATGTTTAATCAGCTACTGAGAATCTTCCAGGTAGAGAGCTGTGGAGGAAACAGCAGGCTAGAGTAGAAAATTGAGACAGAATAGCTTTCATTAGAGTGAGAAGCAATCTCCACCTTGAGGAATGGCAACATGGATGTCTCATTTTGATATAAGTTCCACTAAGGTAATTGAAAGCATACAGCAGGGGTACAGAACCTCAGGACTGGGGACCAATTCCAGCCCTCTGGGGTTCCCCGTAAGGCCACATCCCCCTTCTCCTTGCCCCAGCTTGGTGGTTTCCTGGATTTTGTGCAGTCCTTTCCCTATTTTAAAAGGTTGGAATCCCTCTCCTAAGGTTTAGTTAGTGGCAGTAAGAGCTTAAAGCTAACCTTTGCTGGTATTTTTGGCTTTTGGGTCCTAGCCTCTTTGCTTTTGGACCCACCCACCACTGGAATGCCACACCCAAGAGCTTCTTCGAAATGGAATTCCTCAGGCTGAAAGAGGTTCTGCATTTTCTAGCATGTAGGATGGATGCAAAGGCTTCCGCAGAATCAGCATTATGAGCACACCTAAGATGGACTGCCTTTATTTCCTCAGAGCTAGATGACTGTACCACAATGTATGGAAGACCTGCCTTTTAAGGAATCTGCTCCTGAACTATTGTCAAACATGCTCAGGCCTATTCCCCCCTGACATGGTAATCCGAAGCCTGCAGCGTTCAACCTCAGACTGCATGTTATTGCATTGTCTTCCATTCAAAAAATTCCTCCACAGGGAAAACTAGAGGTGAGGGGATAAGGAATCTGCCCTAGCTTATCTCTGTCATGGGGTGGGATATTTTAATGAATGAGGGAATATGCAGTTATTTAAGCCCCTGCCTGCAATCGGAAGGGTTACAGACACATACCAGACACAGGCTTATCACCTCAGTGTGAACTAGGCCAAGGAGAAATACACAATGAGAAAAACTATCATACCTTTTATAACATTCATAGGACTTAAAGTGCCATTGGGGTATGCTTCAGTGTACTCCTTGACGGAGATACTCAGCTGAGCACTTCCGCTTCCACTGTTGTAATAATAGAACTGCAGGCACTGGAATCCTCTCTTTGGATACAGAATCCGGCTCTCTAAGACAGCATGGTCCCCCACGCTTCCCACACTGGTGTTAAAATGCATAAAGTAGCCAGTTCCTGTTGAGGATAAAAGTGGGGGCAGAGGGAGAAAGAGCAGACAGACAGACTGTTAGAAATTTAGAAATTAGAAGTGTATAAAATTATGGTATTTAGAAATACCATTAACCAGCTTTCCCCAATCTGGCACCCTCCACATGTGCTGGACTACAACTCACATCATCACCCCAGCCAGCGTGCCCAATGGTCATGCTGTCTGGGGATGATGGGAGTTGTATGCCAATACATCTGAAGAGCACCAGGTTGGGAAACGCTGTTACAGGCTCAAAAATGACGACCATTGTACAATCACATAAAACAATTTCATGGTCTGAAAGCAAGGATTACTAACGCATGGATTACTGAAGGCACAGATTACTGAAGGCACAGATTAGTCAAGTGACCAATTTGTTCTTCATTGCCCTTTACCTGATTGCTTCTATCTTTTACTCCTATTCCAAGCATTAATCCTTCTGGTTTATTTCTCAGTGATCAATTATCTGATGCCAATACCTGGCACTGACTAATGAGAGAAACTGACAAATTCCATGCTTCGGAACTGGTCACTGAATGTGCATGTCTAGTGTTTGGGGATTAGTAGGGTAGGGCCATGCTGAAAGTCCATTCATCTAAGGAGATCTAGATAGCTGAGCGAAGGAGCAGAATCTTCACAGCAGTAGCCCAGAAATGGTAGAATTTGTTTTTAGAGTAGACGTATATCAGTGTAACTTGTTAATCATAGAATCATAGAATAGTAAGGTTGGAAGAGGCTTATAAGACCATCGAGTCCAACCCCCTGCTCAATGCAGGAATCCAAGTCAGAGCATCCAACTGTCCAGCATCACCTTGAATACTTCCAGTGTGGGAATGCCCACTACCTCCCCAGGTAATTGGTTCCATTGTTGTATTGCTCTATCATAGCTCCCCTCAGTCTTCTGTTCACAAGGCTAAACATGCCCAGTTCATTCAGTCTCTCCTCATAGGGCTTTGTTTCCAGTCCCCTGATCATCTTCGTTGCCCTCCTCTGAACCCTCTCCAGTTTGTTGCGTCCTTCATAAAGTGTGGTGCCCAGAACTGGACACAGTACTCAAGATGAGGCCTAATCAGTGCTGAGTAGAGGGGAACTAGTACTTCACGTGATTTGGAAGCTATACTTCTATTAATGCAGCCCAGACTAGCATTTGCCTTTTTTGCAGCCACATCACAGTGTTGGCTCATATTCAGCTTGTGATCGACAACAATTCCAAGATCCTTCTCACTTGTAGTATTGTTGAGCCAAGTATCCCCCATCCTGTAACTGTGCATTCGGTTTCTTTTGTTTTTAAAAAAAACATTTTAATGTTTTTTACAAGTTGTACTAACTGTCCTTTAAAGCAAACTTTTTACTTTAATTTCAGTTGTGATTTTAAACTATGTATACTTGTGGCTGTAATGGGACTGGATTTAGCTGCTCATCAATGTTAACCGATGTCACAATCAGCACATTATTTCACACATTACACTAAACATACAAAGCATACTGATACTATTGTGGCTTGTTTTGGAGCTCCCAGCTCCAAGCCTGTTCTTGCACTTTTGAACCACTGAACACTAGAGGCTTCCAGAAAAGGGTCTTGCTGTGATAAGTGTAGCCCGACTGACTCTGAGCTTTGGGTGTCCTTGTTGTACTCTCTCACTTCCTGTGAACTTCACCCAATAAAGCTTTGCTACAGCCAAAGGAAGTCTCTTATATTATTTTTATTTCCAGTAATAATTATATGTGCATGCTGATGAATATAATAAAATCTCAAAGCATACAAAAATATTAAAAATCACAGTGAAAAATACACATACAGTAGCGAGAAAAGTTTGTGAACCTTAGGATCGTCACGTATTTCCAACCTAACTATTATTAGATCTTAATCTAACCCCACAAACTTAGATAAAGAAAAATAGGTAACCTGAGTAAACAAATGACACACAAAAATGATGCTTTGTTGACATTTATTCATCCACAACTGATTCAGCAAAAAGTATGTGAACCTTTAGATTCAGTACCTGGTGGCACCCCCTTGAGCAGCAATGACTTCAGGGTAGTGTTTCCTGTAACCGTTGGTCAGTTTCTCACATCGGTTTTGAGGAATGTGGCCCATTCCTCCTTACAGAACTGCTTCAGCTGAGTACATTTGAGGGCTTCCTTGCATGAACCTCTCGCTTCAGGTCTTGCCACAACATTTCCATGAGGTTTACATCCAGACTTTAACTAGGCCATTCTAAAACATGGAATTTCTTCTTCTGCAACCATTCTTTTTTAGATCTACTTGTATGTTAAGGATTGTTGCCTTGTTGCATACTCACTTTCGGTTCAACTTCAGCTCATGGACATATGGCCTGATATTCTCCTCTAGAGTCTTCTGATACACTGCAGAATTCATGGTTGTGTCAAGCTGTCCAGGTCCTGAGGCAGCAAAGCAGACCCAACCCATCACATTCCCACCACCATGCCTGACGGCTGGGATGAGGTTCTCCTGTTCAAACTCACTGTTTGTTTTCGCCAAACATAACGTTTCTCATTAGAGCCAAAAAGTTCTAACATTGATTTGCCTGTCCAGATAACATTGTTCCAGATGTCTTGGGCATCATCTGTGTGATCTTTAGTGAACTTCAGACAGGCAGCAATGTTCTTTTTAGAGAGCAGTGGTTTCCTCCTGGCTATCCTCCCATGAACACCATTCTTGTTCAATCTTTTTCTGATCGATGAGTCACGAACACTCACATTAGCCAAGGCAAGAGTGGCCTGCAGATCCTTGGATGTTTCTCTGGGGTTCTTTTTTACTTCCTGGATGATGTGCTGGTTTGTTCTTGGAGAGATTTTGGTAGGACAACTGCTCCTGGGTAGAGTGATTGTGGTCTTGAACCTTCTCCATTTGTAGACTGTCTGACAGTGGACTGGTGGAGCCTCAAATCCTTAGAAATGGCTTTGTAACCCTTTCTAGACTGATCATGAACAATAATTGCTTTCTGAGGTCCTCAGATACATCTTTTGATCATGGGATGAGATGTTTCCACACAACTGTCTGGTGAAGACCAAACTCATGAAGTTCCTGATCCTTTGATAGGGTGGAGCCTCTCAAACTCACCCCGGAAGATCTACCTAATTACTTAAACACTTGATTCTAATTATTCCCTTTAATTGAGCTGATGCATCCAGGGGTTCACTTATTTTTGCACATATCCTGACTCTTAAGTACTCATTGTTAGCCTAATTTATACAGTGTTTTATTTTACAAGACACAGAATTGGTTAATATAAACCCTCTTGGATATTTAGAAAAGGACTGGTTTTTATTCATGAAGGCTATCATGGTACAACTATGACATTTCCGTAATTATTATTAGGGTTCACAAACCTTTTCTCACCAGTGTATAATACAATAGAACACTACCATCTTTTTTGGATTTACTCTGATGATTGTGGAAGGAAAAGTAGAACTCTCCCTCACCAGTTTCCAACTCCCCTCCTGCAGGCTGAAACAGCACAGCACATCCTTGGTTTACTGCACTCTCACTTCCCATCCCTTCCTTCTTCAGGACTGCTTTCACGGTTAACTATTAAGGGTGCAGTCCTATTCAGATAGGTGGCTGCCTCCGAACTCAGAGGTGACCGCCTATCCAATGCAGGGCAAGAGAAGCATGGAGGGAATCGTTCCCTCCGCGCTTCTCCTGCCCTGCATTTTTGGCTAGACATCAGATTGCAGCTGTCTAGCGGCGGGAGGGCAGAGTGCGGGGAGGAGGCTGATGTATGACACATTGGATGTGTCATGCAGGCACTTCCGCCCTCCCTGCCCTGGAACACCCTCTGGGAACACCCCTTTTCGGCCCCTCTGTGCTCCTCCTGTGAGTGTGGAGCATGGGGCTGTTCCGCGCTGCCTCGGAGGCAGCGCAGAAGTGGAGGGAGGTCAGTTCTCCAGGAACCGACCTCGGAGCGCGGGCTCTGAGGTCGGTTCCCAGAAAACCAGATATCCTATGGCCGTCTAGCTACTGTCTAGTGGCCATAGGATTGCTCCCTCCATTGCCTTTTTGTCATATATTTGCAATAAAACTGCATTTCTGGGAAAACTCTGATTTGGTCTCTGTTGCTCCCCCAGACACTTTATGAGGGCATATATCCAGACTTTAACCCAAAATTACACACACTGTGCACTTGTGTAATTTGGGAAATATGCTAGTTTCTGAGCTAGGTCTGTTGGAAAGGCAGCATACTGTCCTCCCACAGAACAGAGCCAGGGTCATAGTGGGAAATGATTCCCCTAGCACATTTGAGCCAGATTCTCCAAAGCTTTTCATGTTCCAGAAGGGCTTATTCCCTAAACATGGAGACACGGGTTGCAAATGTGTACAGAGACACATGTCCTGAGCAAGTTAATTGCTTAACAGGCCTGGTTTAGAATGCCGTGTTAGTTTATGAGGAAGTTACTTTGATGAGATCAAAGATCACAGATATGTCCAAAGAAAGTATTTCTCTAAGAGATAAAAATAATTGCTGTTCATTACCTTGGCAGATTCCGCCATAGGTGTGATCAGTTTGTGGTCCACTAGAAACTTGGGTTACGCGCTGCCAGTCAGCTTTATCTTCTGTACTTTGAATCATGCCACAAATGTTTTCAGATTCAAAACTGCATGTCTCCATAAAGGTTAAGGAAGAGCCTACATGATTTAAAACAAATTATACAAGGTAGATTAAACGTTTGTTAAACTCAGTGGAAAGATTCACTCAGCTGGACCAGGAGTTAATATAGCTTGAGCCCAAATTAGACGTGGCAGCAGGAGATGTGACTGGCTGTCCCATGAGGTTTTTAAAAGATAAAAGCAGCTTTGGGGAGGCCCGAAATGGATAGGGCTACGGTGGTGGCAGCTTTTAAACTTTTTTTTTAAGTGGGAGATCCACTCACAGATATCACAACATCTGATCTACGTAGTTTTAAAAAACTACACTTTCATGGGCCAAAGTTTTACTAACCCAGTCATCTTATAACCCAAGAATGCTATTGCCTGAATCCATAAATCACAGGAGTTGTTATCAAAGAGAAAAGTAAGCTTATTTTAAAATCACTGAAATCTAGATATTCTGGCTTACCTGTTTTATGGGTTGAGCTGTATCTTTCCTCCATTGCTTGAAAAATAAAAGAGACCTTTAAAGGGCAGACTTCACATGCGCAAAAATGTAGGACATAAAAACCAAGACAGAGTCTTGTGGCACCTTAAAATCTAACAAATTTATTATGGCATGTGCCATCTTGCCCCAACCTGGTACCGTTTTGGATTAAAACTCTCAACATGCTGGCTGGGAGTTGAAGTCCCAAACATTTGGAGGGCACAAGATGCTGGCATATGATTTCATCAACCACATTCCTAATAGAATTCATGGTAAGAAAGTCCAGCTGCCTGTACAATTAATCGCTGTGCCATCTGTCCTGATGTTTCACTCTTAAAATATTTCCTCCTTTGTTTCACACCCTGCCTGAGGAGGAGACATAGGGAGCTGCAGTCTACAGAATCACGCCATTGGTCCGTCTAGCTCCAGTATGCTGACTGGCTGTGCCTCTCCAGAGTTTCAGACAGGACTCTTTCCCAGCCCTACCTGGGATGCCAGGGAATCAGGATTGAGACTGGGACCTTCCATACGTAGAGCATGTACTCCTCCACTATGAATCATGGGCGCTCCTAATAAATGTGTTTTTGTTGCTTCTGCTTAACAGTGTTAAGCAGAAGCAGTGTTAAGCAAAAACAGTGTTTTTGTTTTCTGCTTAAAGAGAGATTGAGATCTCTCTTTAGATGATGTAGTGATGTTCAAGATGCATCCAACATCAGGGTATATGAACATATCATCATATAAATAAAGACTGACTTGATTTACTCACTGACCTAACAAAATGGTATCAAATATTTTAGGTGCTCCTGTATGACCTAGAAACCTGGTAAACTTACAGCACAAGGGAAGCCAGTTATTACAAAATGTTGGAACTTTGACATTTTTACATCTCTCCACCAAAAAGCCAGGGGTCTGGGATAAAGTATACAAGGAACAAAAGCGGGGAGCGAGCAGCACCAAAATGGTGACCAAACACAAAGGAAAAAGGCAAATATCTTGGGTGCTGAACATATTATTAATTTACGGTATTTCCATTTATTTCAATTGTCCAACACACTTCAAGCAAGCATATTTTTTCAAAGGCAACAACATTTGCTTGCTCTCAACTGCAGGTTAATTCTACACAATCAGCTAACCAAAATGCAAACAAAATGTGACTTGAATATTGCAAGAACGTCAACTGGCTTACCAAATGTTCATGTTAAGCAATATTCATGTTACTGAGGTTAATGATCATTCATCTCAGCTGATTCCATTCGAGGAATCTGACAGATAGTGAACTTGGAACTGAGGTCCAGCCAGAATTCTTTCACCAAGATCTGATCCCTTTGTACACAACCATTGTTAGGATGGATTATGCCTTTATTTCCTAAATAAAATTGATACTGCATACCAAACAAGCTTGAATGTAACTCCACAAAAATTAGCAGCCTACCAAAATATTTGATTGCCCATCTGCCCATGCATGTGAGATTTCTCCTGTCTTTAAAAATGATGTCCATTAAAAAGATTGTTGGAAGGCTTGCTCCTGGTAGTTCCACATGGACCTATGGCCTGATTGGAGTCCACCAGGAGAATAGCCTTCAGTGTGGCAGCCCCCTTTCTTTGGAATTCCTTGCCCTGGGAGGTCAGGCAGGCAATACTGTGCTATTTCCAGCGCCTCCTGAAAGCAGCACTGTTCCAGGAGCCATTCCTTAATTGACCAGTCAGAGTTTTATTGGTATTCTGTTTTTAAAAATAGCATAATTTTAATCTGGTGTTTTAATCTTTTTATCCATTTACTGTTTTATCTCTTGTGTTCACTGCTCCAAAATCTGTTCTAGTTATGAAGCAGTATACAAATATTGTAAATAAAATAAAATAAAAAAGTGCTAAAGAAAAAGTAAAAACAACCAAAACATTTAGTTTTTTTAAGCTGAGGTCATTCAGACTAGTAATTCTCCCTTTCCTCCTTCAAAAGGCCAAGGATAAAGGAGAAATCCCATTTCTGGCCCAAACTGACACATGCAAGTCAGAGTGCAATTCTGTGCATGCTTACGGAGAAGTAAGACCCATGGGGTGGTAGCCAGTTAAGTTCTCCTGCTGACAGAACTGCTTCCATCAGCAGAATGAGGAGGGGCAGCACTTCACCCTCTCTTCCTGTAGCCTTGCTCATGCACCTCAAAATTTGCTATCGACTCGCCAGATTGGGAAGGCTGGTGTAATGAATGTCTTTTTTAAACGACCAGACTTCCCATGAAGTAAGCTACAAGGGGGCGAGGCGAGGTTCACAATCACTCCTAGTCGCCTGGGGTCAACTTACATTTACTCTAGGCAAGTGATAATTTACAAGCCTAAGTATTTAAAAAATTGAGTTTCACCATGGCCTTCAGGTAGACAAAGGCAGCTATTAAATGATGGGCTTTCAGACAAAGCTAAACAATGAAGAATGCCATACCAGGAGAAAAGCAAAGATGTGATGGAGCCTAACACACTTACTGCAGTTGTATAGTCGACTCAGCTTCCGGATATCATATTCACTGAAATCCATTCGCTGTCCAATCACATCCATGAAGGCTGGTATGTTTGTTACTATTGTTGGTTCTGTGCCATTCCTGAAGGCAGTTTTACTGTAGTGCATTACAGAGGTATAGTCATAAGGGACATTAAGGAAGTCTGATGTTTTATCATCATATTTATTGAAATTTGATTCTTTACCTGACAAACAAGTAAAATAAAAAGAATAGAGTAAAATGCCTTACCATGGTGACTTACAGGGCACACAGTCCAA
Organism: Heloderma suspectum; assembly: GCF_057233095.1. Lineage (NCBI taxonomy): Eukaryota > Metazoa > Chordata > Lepidosauria > Squamata > Helodermatidae > Heloderma > Heloderma suspectum. The sequence goes on from NC_139461.1 coordinate 72,951,575, forward strand.
CCAAAGTCAACCACTTTTCAGTCCCATTAATTTACATGAAAGAATTAAGCACATTCTTAAAACTCTCCCACTGAAATACAGGGAATGTAAAGTGCTTAACCAGGGCTGGATTGCACCCAGTGTATATTTCTTGCTCAAATTCCAGAATTGCAAGTATACCAGAGTAGAATAACAGAGTATTTTTATTATTGCCCAATATACAGCATTTTGCAAAATATTTGACAGAAATCAAGGCTACACTTTATTAAACATTTTGTTTATTTATTTTTAAACTATAGGGCACAATTCAGCCAACACTATGCATATTTGAGTACCACTGATTTCTATGAAAAAATTAAGCATAAGATTAACTATCACCAATTTAAATCAGTGGGACTTAAAGTACTTAACTCTAGAAGAACTGTGCCCTATATTACTTAAAACAAATACACATATGTTAAGAAAAAATAATATATCTTTGAATATTTTATTTTTAAAGTGTAGAGACATTGACCTGGTTCACATGTCATACTAAGCCACAGTGGGTTGTCACCATGGGTAGTTGCAGAGTGGCTTAGCATGAAGTCTGAACCCAGCACAGCTTTTCCACTGTGGGTTGTTTTTTGCAACCAAGCCACCCTGAGAACCCATGGCTTCTAGTAGGATTGTTTAGGGTGGCTTGTTCTCAGGGTGGCTTGTTGTGTTGTCCAAACCCAGCAGAATCACTTCAGCATGGGCCGTTTAAAATGGCAAGACAGCCACCTGGCAAGAGTGGCAAAAAACCCTGCCAGCCACTCCTCATGATCTCACTAAGGATATCTCCTCTCCGTTACATCTTGAAATGACACTAGTCGATTTCATCCTCCACTTTGCCACCTCCCTGCACAGCGATACTTTCCGCCCACCGTTGGAGAGATTTGTGCAAATTTAACTTTAAAAAACTTTTGAGGAGATTTGCACAAATCCACTAAAGCAGTATTTGTCACAGAGCATTTTAAAAAATCCCTAAATGAGTAGAATTTTGTTCTTGAAAAGCTAGTTGCAGAGATAGGGGACCACAAGGCTGCTCACCCTGAAAATGAAATTGCCACCTTTAAGCATTCTAACACAGATAGAATGGATTTAACAAAATCTGAACATCCCTGCAGCTGATCTCCACTGACTTTGAGAGAGCCCTCAGCTGCCCACTGCAACCTAAGTTCTTTGCTTCTTAGGGGACTGCTATTTTAGGCAGATCGCTGGTTGATGGTCAATGTCCCCTCAGTGGGAGCTAAATGTTAGGAACTGGTTTCCTGATAGGAGGAGGATCTGTTAGAATTAGATAACCAGGGTGGTTTAGGGATGGTGGAAGATGACACCCCTGCTGCTGAGGGGAGGGGCAAGTATGTAAAGAAATGGCAGAACTGAGAGTTTCGAGCTGGAGTTTGCTGAAAATGGGGGTGCAGTCTGAAAAGATGCCCAAGTTGCATTCTGGAGATCTTCCTTGTAGTCATGCCTGTTTGCCTTCACTCTCACTTTGCTGTTGTTGTTGTTGTTCAGTCGTTAAGTCATGTCCGACTCTTCGTGACCCTATGGACCATAGCACGCCAGGCCTTCCTGTCCTCCGCTCTCTCCCGGAGTGTGCTCAAGTTCATATTCATTGCATCGGTGATGCTATGGTAAGGTGGTCTGGCACCCCCATCTCTTTAAGAATTTGCCGCAGTTTGTTGTGATCCACAACATTTAGCGTAGACAATGAAGCAGAAATAGACGTTTTTCTGGAATTCTCTTGCTTTCTCCATGATCCAGAGAATGTTGGCGATTTGATCTCTAGTTCCTCTGCCTCTTCGGAACCCAGCTTGTGCTTCCGGTAGTTCTCAGTTCACATGCTGCTGATATTTATTTTAAAAAGGAAATTGTACAAAGATGCTGCTACATATAAAGCAGGGACGGCAAGTGTGTGCTGCTCCAGATGTTGTTGGACTGAAGCTCCCAGCAGCCCCAGCAGAGCCAATGGTGAGGGACAATGGGAAGTGCAGTCTAACAATATCTGGCACGCCACATGCTCCCCACCCCTGAAGTGAAGGAACTAAACCTGGTCGCCCTCCCCTTCAAGCATCTCACTGCTCAGGAAAGCAGGGGGCCATGTAAGAAGATACAACATTTTAGATCTTATCATTCAAAGACAGAAAGCTTAAGCCAGCTTTTGGCTGAAGGAGAAGCTGTGTAGATGAACTCTATAGATCGTCCAAAATTAAAGGAGGGTAGATTAGTTACCAGCTTGAATTCTGTCCCACATTATCGTGACATAATCATCCCGATCAGATCGTGACTGCTCATGCCAGAATCCCAGCGCATGAAAGAACTCATGCTGAATGGTCCCAATCCTGTCACAGTTGGCTCCTATGGACAGTTCTTGCCTCCCCCTTCCGCGGTTTCCTATGTAGGACCAGCAGCTAAGAAAGAATGCAAAAATGATCCAACTCTGTGCTGTAAATAATCTAGTCTCATAATACAATAACAGGTCTACGCAGAAGAAACACTTTTAACGTGGTCACCCTAATCCTGCAAGGCAGAACTGTGCACAGACATTGCTTCTATGCAGATTCCCTGGCCGGATCAGGTTTTGTGCGTGTGGACTAACGTGGATGCTCAACTGCATCTGGACTTTCCATTACAACAAGGAACAATATATGGTTTCTGGGAAAATTCATTTCCCCCCAGCTACTGTGAGGGTTGCAGCTACGCTTAGAGGGAACAGGGAATTCTGAGGGGGGTGGCAGATGTCGGCAGCATCCCTGCTAATTAAAACATGCTGGAGCTGCATCCTCATGAGCACTGGCTCCGCTACACCTCTGGGGAGGGGGCAATGTGATCTCCTTGCTCCGGTCACTGCTCACTTACTCAGAGAGGGCAAAGGAGCAAGGAGGAGCAGAAGCAGTGGGACTAGACTTCAGTGGCTAGCAGCATCCTGCCTGCTAAGCTATGGGCCTCAGCAGGGGCCCGATGTTGCCAACCACTGACACAAGGACTTATTCAGTGATTGCAGAATACCTACAAAATGGCAGAGCCACCCTTTGAATTATGCACAGAAAGGCTCAGAGGTGGCACAGAATGTTAAAATTAGCCACCTCGACACTGTCAGGCCAAATTCAGTCTGCTTAAAATACAGGTGCATGTATAGCAGACTTTTCAGATGTCGCCGCTTACTGTGCAGATTCTCCAGTATTGCTGTGCTGTCACAAACAGTGAGAAGAGCCCCATGCTGGAATAGACACACAGATTACTTGTCATGTGGATAAACCACAGTATAGATAAGTGACTGAACTGGGATGCTGTTGACCGACATTTCTCCAAGCTTGGTTTCTTTCACTGAGAGCGAATGCAGGCAGTTTTACAAAATGCTCCATCTGGAACTGGCAACTTCCTCCTCTCCACAGCAAACAAACAGCCAAACATGGTTCTTAGGGGCACAGAGAAAATTACTCAGTCCACAAGACAAGCTGCTCCTCATCACTGGCTTGCTGTGTGGACCGTCTGTCACTGGAGCAATTGTAAGTAGCTTCCACACAGCCACTTATTCCATCAGGCCTGGTTTGGCATTGTTTTGCTAACACAGATGGAGGCAATCTCCTAGCATTTAGATTCATTATTTGAGTTCTATATTGATGATGGTAGGAGGGGGATAAACCAATGGCCTTTGGGTTTAGGAAGACCAAATGCACCAGCTGGATGTCAGTGGCCTTCATGCTGTTATAATCTCCCTTGAGCACTTGTTAGCTGGAAAGGCAGCTCAGAACTCTAGTCAAATAATGAATTAGTTCTCAACTGTGTTTGAAATCCAAACAGGGCTCCACATCCAGTATCAACGGCCCTGCGTGAACAGCTGTTTCCCATCCTATCACTGTACCTGTCAAAATATACCTATGAGATGTTCAGGTGATTCATTTCTAAGCATCGGAGAGTTGGTGAGCTTCAAATCAAGGCCCAACCTGGATTGTGTCAGCAATTTATGTATTTATTTCATTTCTATACCCCCCAATAGCCGGAACTCTCCGGGCGGTTCACAAAAATTAAAACCAAAGAGCACACATTAAAACATTAAAACCATAGTAAACAATACAACCAGAATAAAACCAAAATAAAACCTAGCAGCAATGCAGGGATTTAAAATACAGATTTAAAACAGCAAAGCTTAAAGAGCTAAAATATTAAAATGCCTGGGAAAATAAAAAGGACTTCACCTGGTGCTGGAAAGAATACAATACAATGTAGGTGCCAGGCAAACCGCACCAGGGAGCTCATTCCACAGCTGGGGTGCCACAGCAGAGAAAGCCCTCCTCCTAGTAGCCACCCACCTCACTTCCTTTGGCAGGGGCTCATGGAGAAGGGCCGCTGAGGATGATCTTAAGGTCCGGGCAGGCACATATGGGAGGAGGCGATCCTTCAGATAACCTGGCCCCAGCCGTTAAGGGCTTTGAATGTTAACACCAGCACTTTGAATCGGGCCCAGAAATGGACTGGCAGCCAGTGCAGCAGGAAAAGTACTGGTGTAAAATGATCTCGTTGGCCAGTCCATGTTAACAGTCTTGCTGTCCTATTTTGGACCAGCTGATGTTTCCGGACCATTTTCAAAGGCAGCCCCACGTATAACACATTGCAGTAGTCCAGACGAGAAGTTATCAGAGGATGGATAACTGTAGCTAGGCTATCTCTGTCCAGATAAGGGCATAGTTGGTGTACCAGCCTAAGCAGCAAGATTTGTTGCTCTCCCAGGTGAAAAGGATTTCAATTAAAATATGCAAAATGTCTGAACTACAGCAAAAAAGAAAAAAGGCAGTTCCTCACCTTTTATTTTCAAACAGCCCTCTAATGAGTGGACGTGTTCAACTGTGTCTTCGTAAGGTAACCTGGTGACCTCCAAATGTGTTGGACCACGTTTCCCATCATCCCCAGCCATCATGGCCAATGGCCATACTGGCTGAGGGTGACAGGATTTGTCGTCCAACATATCTGGAGGGCAGCCATTTGGGGAAGGCTGTTGTATGGTAAGGAGCGTGGAATCAGTTTTTGAAGTATTTCATGCAGCCATTCTTGTAGAAGACAGTAAATCCCTATTAGACATCTAAGTAACTTTATCACCGTTTACGACTTTTGTTAATAAGCCACCATAAAAAGCAGGAACATACTGCACTATGCAGCAGAGAGAATTTTGAACACTATTTATACGTCTATAAAAATAAGCTACTCCATGTCAATGTTCTAAGCAATGGCAGATAACTTACAGTAGAAAGAAAGACAAATTCCAAGACCAGATTAGATGAAGCAGCACCCTCTCATATACTGTGCTAAATACATTCCCAGCAGAGGGGAGAAGCAGTGTACTGAATGCCATGTCAGTTTGTACACTGGTAAATTAACCCCCCTCCCTGCCCCCGACATAGCCTGAGCCCAAAGGCTGCTGATACTTAGCAAGCATGAAAGCTGTGATATGCACTCTGTCACATGGCAAGGTCTCCCTCACTTCAGTGGAGATGACAGCTGTGCAGTGCAACTGAATAAACCCTCAGTGAAGTGAACGAGAAAGCCTGCATACTATGGTGAAAAGGAATGTGTGTCAATTATTTTTGTAATGATCATGGTGTATTAGCAATTATCCATACATTAAATTATCCATATTTGATGCCCCTTTGACTTACAACTGGAGGCCTGGACTGGACTGATCTCAGATATACAGTCTCACTACCTAACATCTACTTCAAAAGTAACTTTTAAAAAATCAGTCTACACCTCTGGGTCCAAAAGCAACAGAAATATTCCTTGAGGATGCTCAGATGGCCCTAATCCAATCCCCATTTTCCCCGGCCTCATGTCTTACCTGTCTCTATCTGCATAGAGCAAGGCACCTGTAGAAGGAATAGTTCTAAATACTTTTAATAATCGGTGAAGATGCCATATGAGCAAGAAGGTGCTCACCCCACTCAGTGCTGGCTCCAGCTTTTTGAGGGCCCTTGGGCAAGGCAGTCTCAATGGGCTCCATCCTCAGCGAGTCCGCTTTCTCACTGCCATTGTCACCAGCTGCTATTGGTCCTTGCCCTCTTTCTTATTATTGACACCACTTGCTTGCTTGACAGGCAGAGAGCCAGGGAGCAATTAGGCAGGGTCATCTACTGCTCCTCCTTCTCACCAACACCATTGCCTGGGCCTGAGCAAGAGGCAGGTGAACAAGCAGGTTGCCATGGTGAACAGGAGGAGCAAGTCCAGGGGGCTCTAGTTGGTGTGCTGAATTGTGGGCCCTAGGCAGGTGTCCAACCATGCCTACCCTTGACGCTGGCCCTGACCCCACTTCTACATACATTGGGACTGCCCCTTTTGGCAAGGAGGGCCAAGTGCCAGACCCCTAACTAAAAATCTCTTAATCTATTCTCTGTACAGGCACAAATTCCATCTGAGGGACTGCACACAGAGACCATGAAGAAGGAGGGAAGATTACTTAAATTATTAATCCCCTTACCCAGACCCTTTGAACACCGATATGTAATTTGCTTCACCTTCCCAGCGCTTGAAATCAATACAGGTTTTTAGGCGATACTGTTCAAATGCTTTAAGGATAAGCCCCTTTGCATTCATTTCTGGAAGAAAGACAAAGAATTGGTTATTATGCCTCTAAAATAATGCATTTGTATTAACTGCTAATTTTCCAACATAGTGTCTGGGAACTCTGCTAGTACTACTTATGAGTACAGATTTGGTACATTAAGGGCTCAATCCTATGGGGATAGGCGTCCGCCTCCGAACTTGGAGGCGACTGCCTATCCAATGCAGGGCAGGAGAAGCACAGGGGGAATCATTCCCTCTGCGCTTCTTCTGCCCTGCATTTGCAGCTAGCCACAGGAAGGCGGAGCGGGGGAGGAGGATGTGTCGTACTGGCATTTCCTCCTTCCCCGCCCTGGAACACCCCCCACAATGCCCCGTTTTGGCTGCTCCGCACTCCTCTTCAGAGTGCAGAGCACGGGGCTGTTCCACGCTGCCTGCGAGGCAGCATGGAAGGGGGGGGGGTCAGTTCCCAGAAAACCAGATATCCTATGGCCATCTAGCCGCTGACTAGAGGCCATAGGATTGCTCCCTATGAATGTTTAGACAGAAAAGAGTCCTACAATACCCAGCATTCCCCAGCCAACATGGCTGGCTGGAGGGACACTAGGAGTTGTAGGAATTTTTTTCCTGTCTAAACATGCATAGGATTGCGACATAATAGAATGTAGATTGTTGAAAGGGTTGTATTAGCTTTTTGGAATATGCCTTTGGCATAGAAACATGGAATAAGAATACCTAGACTATTTTAGGTGTTCTACATTAATATAAGAATAGTAGTCTAGTTTCCTCTACAAAATAACTTTGTTGTTTTCTTGGACATTGTCTTTGATATATTACAAGTCTTCAAGCTAAGCAGCTGGTTCTATTTATATTAAATTAAATAATTATATTATTATTTATGTAGAATCACCAATGTAGATGGCATTTTATGGCATAAGCACACACATACAATTCTTTGCCTCAAGAAAATAACTGTCTCAATTTTTACCATGGGGAGAGAACAGAGGTAGCAAGGTGTGAGCAACTGCAGTTATATATACAAAGAAATATCTCAGTTGTACTTATGAAGTGATTATCAATTCCAGGCTGGCACTTCTGCGTCTCTTTTTAGAGAAGGTGCAGGACCTTTCTTACAAGGGGCATAGTTTCTTGATTTGTGGATGCAGTATGAGTTTTGCTTCACCTCTCTTTCTGCACACTGGGAAGTTGGGCAATTCCTCCCCCAACCTTGATTTTTTTAAATTCTTATACTCCCTCCACTTCTTCATGTTGTGAAAAGTCCCAGGAGTGCAGCACATACCTAGGTTTAGTTTTCTTTGGAAGGAGGTCACTGGATGCTTACTGCCATTTTGTAGTATTTGCATTAATTTACAAATATACAACTGAGCATAGGTAAAGACACAGCTTATACCCTTCAACGGACAGCCAAAATCCTCTGCTCCCACATCAGATATCTTGGGCAGCTTTTCCAAACCCGATGTCTTCCATATGTTGGTGGATTACAACTCCCATCAGCCACAGCCAGCATGGGCAATGGACAGGGATGATGTCTGGAGGGCACCAGGTGGGGCAGCGGCTGCTCTAGGGAGACAGCCAGCACCCTAAGGTGCTTACAAACCCCAAACTCATCTCTCTCATCTCTATGCCTTTCCTAGTCTGTCTCAAACTGCAGGCTATTGTTCTTTACACACAGACACTGTGGCCTTCCTCGTGCCTAACAGCAGTGGGGGGTAGGGTGGAGAATCCAGATAATTCATCGCTTATCACCAGCTCCTAGCTTTCTTAGCTCTCCTGCAGACGAATCATCAGAGCATCATGGGCTATCTTTAAAAAAAAAAAAAAGTCAACACCAAGTGTTGCCTTAGGACAACCACCCTGATAGTTGTACATGGAAATCTGATAAGAAACTCGTAACAGTATTGTACACTTATGGGACATTTTTATAATGAAATAAGTTAACAAATTAAATTATATCTTTGCAAGTTTGACTAAACCAGCTACATTTTATAACTATAACTATTTTGAAGCTAGAACTGCCCTTCTCCACAGATGGTCTAGCTGCTTTTAGTAATGTGTTGGGTTTGCAGTCTTATAAAATACTGGGCACCTGTATTATATCCCTGACAACACTGATTTTTTCTTCTTTATTTGATCATATAAAAAAAAGTTTTTTTTCCCTGTTTCATAATATACATAATGGGGAGAAAACAATGGGGTGCTTATGCCCCCACCAATTCTCTTGTGGCCTGCCAATTCTGCTCGTTTCTGGAAAGAGACAGGTCAGTGAAGCTTGCATAAGGGAGCCCCATTGACCTGCCTCCTCCCATAAACAAGCATTTCTGCTCGTTTCAGGGCTTCCCCGAGGAAGCGCTAAATCCCCCTTGCATAAGTAGTAGGTCGCACTTGCACAACAGAATTTGCGGGACCCACTGCTCGTGGAAGGGAATCAGCGGGACAGAAAGGAATCAGCAGGGGCATAAGCACCCCGTTTGATTCTGCCCAAAGATTTTAATTATTAACAATCCAACACACACACACATTTTGTTTTTATGAAGTTAACCCTCAATTTTACCCAATAATTCTGGCTAATAAACTTCAGAAACAAATATTAAACAAATGAAAAAGTGCCCACATATAGGCTGCTTTTGCAACAAGTGACTAAGAAATTCACTATCATACCCAGGCTATTTTCAAGGACATATGGAATAGTGTGGGGCCATCGATACCGATCGTCAATAATGGAGTTCCGTCCAGGTTTCTGAAAAGGAAGGCAAATACAAGGAATTCTGGGCAAGCACACATAACCATTGGAACTACTGAAGTATTCCACTGAACACTGAAAGTATTCCTTTGCCCTTCAATCATTTCTTGTTGTATGGTACACCCCTGTTTCTTATTGCTCATGGCACACTCTAATCTGGATAATCGGGACTAATCCGTTAGGAATGCTTCAGTGCCATGTGGTTGGGGCTATATTCTGTGTAGCCCCAGGATTTCTGCACAAATGTGGAATCCAGCATCTAGCACAGGTACAGAGACTAGAAACCACTAACAAAAGATTTGGGTGTATCCTTATAGGCCTTGCCTGTGAAACCAAGACAGTGGCATGACCTGTTTTAGGAGACTGGGCAGAGTGAAACAAAGGTCCTATCAACATATACTTTTGTCACTAAGGAAGGCAGGAAGCAAGGAAGGAACCAAGGAAGAGGGTCTAAGTGAACCAAAGATCAGATAAAAAGGTAAAGGTAAAGCTGTCCCCAACCAGTCGTATCCGACCCTAGGGTGCGGTGCTCATCCCTGTTTCTAAGCCGAAGAGCCAGCGCTGTCCGAAGACGCTTCCGTGGTCATGTGGCCGGCATGACTGAACACCGAGGTGCACGGAACGCTGTTACCTTTCCCGCCAAAGCGGTACCTATTTATCTACTTGCAATTTCTTGCTTTCGAACTGCTAGGTTGGCAGGAGCTGGGACTGAAGACGGGAGCTCACTCCGTCACGCAGCACTCGGGTCTCGAACTGCTGTCCTGCTGACCTTCCGGTCTGCAATTCAGCGTCTTAACCACTAAGCCACCGTGGCCCCTAAAGATCAGACACAAATCCACAAATTACCTAAAATTTCTACAACTGAATCTGCTGCATCCCATGTCATTCATGTAAGGGGTAATGAGCCTCTTTGGAAAGTTCTGACCATACGAGACTATTAACTGCAGTGGTCTGACTGCATTTCATGGAACTATCTGCATGAGTTTAGGTGAGGAGGTAGAGCCTGTAAATGACAGAGCTTGAAAAGAAAAGGAATACTGGAAGATAAATAAGCCTCTCCCACCCAATGTGATTTGCATATGATTAGTATTAATGTTTCAACATTGACATCTACCTCAATATGAGGAAAACTAATTAATTAATAATGATAACTCAATGGCTGAGGTGATCACATTCAGTGTCATACCTCTGCATTTTGTAGTACACATTCCTCTTTTATTGTCTCAGACATTCTGTATGAATTCCTCTCCAGGCGCTTTCAGTTATAGTTTCATAAAGAAAACATTTATGCTAATAAACAGGGTTAATAGCTCTTTACTCTGATGGTGCTCTTGTATCCTTAGGAATTCCTTAGATAAACTCCCAACTCAGGATGTAAGAACTCAACCTAGTTCAGTTCTCCGTGCACTCACCAAAGCAGTGTCCCTGCTCGCTCCCCCCCGCCCCGAACCTGTGCTTGAGCCACCCACAAGTTTGGTGAATTCCCCAGCACTCGCCGCGAACCCGTGCGGTGAGCGCCGCCATTTTCGCGCCTTTGCTTTCTAGGAAAACCAGGAAGTTAAAAAAAAAAAGTGCATATTCAAATATGCGCAGCTTGGAGCTGGGAAAGCTAAATCAGCGCAATATTAGAGGGATTATACCTCTAATATTGTGCTTATTTAGCTTTCCCAGCTCCAAACTGCGCATATTTGAATATGCACATTGTTTAAACTTCCTGTTTTTCCTAGAAAGCAAAGGCGCGAAAATGGCGGCGCTCACCGGACGGGTTCGCGGTGAGTATTTTGGAGCACGAGCAAGGGGCGAACAAGGACAGCGTCTCTGTGGGCGCAGTTCAGGGGTCACTCGACGAATTCCAGAACCCTGAACTGCGCTCATGACATCCCTACTCCCAGCCTCCATGTGTGTGTAAGTTTGTGTGTGCATGTAGCCCTTGGGGCCAAAAAGGTTGCCCACGCCTGCAGAAGGTAGAGGAGGGTGAGAAGTAGAAGAGGGGGCAAGCCACAGTAGTGCTGTAGTGAAAGGTAGGGTTTATAAACAGAGGCAGGGGGAAGAGCTGCTTCATCATGAAGCTGTTAAGCCGGGAAAGATCTCAGACAAGGGGGAAAATCTGGTAACCTTTTTAGAATAAGGAAGTATAAGCTCACCATTTCTCAACTAGTAGTCATTTATACTGACGCTTGCCCTTTGAACTCACCTCATTATCAAGTCTGATGTCACCCTCAAAGAGGTCCAGACCTAAAGCTAAAAAAGGAAAAATCCCATACAAGTTAGTACATTTTAATGATTCCAAAAGGCAAATCAACAAATAACACTTCAAAAACCTTCATTGATATCAAAGATGTCTTGATCTGTCCCATGGTCTTCGTCTATTTCTGAAAAAAATGAAAGGACACAGAGATGAACTATTAATTATAGCCATTATATTTATGAATTATAAGGATCAAGCTGGAATCCTAAGTACATTTATTTGGAAGTAATATCCACTGCACACAATGGCACTTATTTCTAAGTAAAACTGCAATCCTATATTCACTTACCTGGGAGTAAGTCCCATTGAACTCAGTGGGGCTTACTTCTGAGTAGGCAGGTATAGGATTGCACTTTGCTTAGGATCAGAATGTTGATAGGTTAACAGCAACACTAGTTACGAATGCTTTGTTCCTGAGCAGCTGGTTTTGTTGCCCATATTTTATACCATTTAATATAAAATCTACACAAAGTAGAACTCACCCAGTGGCGCTTGAACAGGCTAGAATAAAATAAAAAGAAAAGAAAGCAATTAATATAATGGGCAACATGTTATTTTAAGAATTCAGGGGATATCTAATGGAAACTAGAACCATCAAGCAACCACCTTTGGCAAATTTGTACTGCAGAGTTAACGCCAGATGATTCATTGTAATTTTACACCTATAGGATGACTCTCATGACTTCTGTGCATGCATATGCGAACATATTTTAGCTAACTCTTGTGACAAAGCCCATTTTCTTGCAATATTGTTTATTATTGGGCAGCTATTGCTTCCGCTCAAAGATATCTTGCATAGTAATGACTACGGTGATAAATAAGATTAAGAGTCGGGTTAGCAGCGGAGTTGGGATTAAGGTTCATGTGAATATTCCTACAAAACGAGACAGTTCCTCCCAAATCCTCATTCTATCACAAAATAATAATCTATTGGTTTTAAGGGCACTGCTCTCCTTTCATAGCCCTGCATGTAGGCCCCTGGAAAGCAGTGGTGTAGTGGAGCCAGGTTATTGACTATTCTAAAGCCTTTGACTGTGTGGATCATAACAAATTGTGGCAAGTTCTTGGTGGTATGGGGATACCAAGTCATCTTGTCTGCCTCCTGAGGAATCTGTATAACGACCAAGTAGCAACGGGAAGAACAGACCACGGAACAAAGGACTGGTTTAAGATTGGGAAAGGAGTACGGCAGGGTTGTATACTCTCACCCTACCTATTCAACCTGTACGCAGAACACATCATGAGACGTGCTGGGCTTGATGAAGCCAAGGCTGGAGTTAAAATCGCTGGAAGAAACATTAACAATCTCCAATATGCAGATGATACCACTTTGATGGCTGAAAGCGAGCAGGAGCTGAGGAATCTCATGACGAAGGTGAAAGAAGAAAGCGCAAAAGCTGGGTTGCAGTTCAACCTCAACAAAACCAAGATTATGGCAACCAGCTTGATTGATAACTGGCAAACAGAGGGAGAAAACGTGGAGGCAGTGACAGACTTTTTCTTTCTAGGCGCAAAGATTACTGCAGACACTGACTGCAGCCAGGAAATCAGAAGACGTTTACTTCTTGGGAGGACAGCAATGACAAATCTTGATAAAATAGTGAAGAGCAGAGACATCACACTGACAACAAAGGTCCGCATAGTTCAAGCAATGGTATTCCCTGTAGTAACCTATGGCTGCGAGAGCTGGACCATAAGGAAGGCTGAGCGAAGGAAGATAGATGCTTTTGAACTGTGGTGCTGGAGGAAAATTCTGAGAGTGCCTTGGACTGCAAGAAGATCAAACCAGCCCATACTCCAGGAAATAAAGCCAGATTGCTCACTTGAGGGAAGGATATTCAAGGCAAAACTGAAGTACTTTGGCCACATCATGAGAAGACAGGATACCCTGGAGAAGATGCTGATGCTAGGGAAAGTGGAAGGCAAAAGGAAGAGGGGCCAACCAAGGGCAAGATGGATGGATGATATTCTGGAGGTGACGGACTCGACCTTGGGGGAGCTGGGGGTGGCGACGGCCGGCAGGAAGCTCTGGCGTGGGCTGGTCCATGAAGTTATGAAGAGTCGGAAGCGACTGACCGAATAAACAACAACAAGTGGAGCCAGGGCTCGCAAGGTTGAAGCACCAGGATTTTTTGATTAGCAGGGATGAGGATGTCCTCTGCCACCCACCTCAAGCTTCCATCTGGGTTTAGCTGCAATCCTCACAGTAGCAGGTAGGGGTGGGGGTGTGGAAATAGATTTTTCCTGGCAATATATTTTTGGGAACTATCCATGTTGTAATGCAAAGTATTAGGTAGCGGCTTCATCTCAAATGGGTAATTAAGACCAATTGGCTTTACAAAAGACCTACAGAAAATACATAATACACACACACACAGTGGAGGGGGAGGGGAGGGGGAGGGTTTTCGCATGATAACAGGGTAAAAAACAAGCCACAGAGGTTTGTTAACCACTCTGCACATGCCAGTTGCATGCTGGGTGATTTGCATAATTACCCACACAGCGAGGATGGCTTGTTGGGGAAGTTAACAAACCACCCAGAACCCGTGGCCTCTTGTAGGGTTGTAGGATAGTTAGCCACCCCAACAAGCCACCTTTGCCTGGTTGGGACAACATGAGAAGCTGCAGTGGCAGGGCTTGAATTGGCAAATGGTGCCTGTGGGTGCCTGCTGCATGGTCATGTGAACCAGGTCACAGAGAGAGAGGGAGGGAGGGATCAACATAGCTGCCTGCGTTTTTGGACTCTCCTTGGGGGTGTGGCTATGGGGACAGTCAAGATAAGGGCCTGCACTTCAGAATTTTCCACCACTGCTTGAAGTGGAGAGTACAATCCTATGCGGATCAACGATTGCCTCTGAACCCAGGGGCAACCGCCTATCCACTGCAGATTGGGAGGAATGGTGAGGAGTGCATCTCCTCTGCACTCCTGCCGCCCTGCTTTCATGGCTAGACAGCCGATTTCAGCTAGCCACAGAACCTCGGAGCACGGGTGGGGAGGCCAGATGACACATCGGAAGTGTTGTACCGGCACTTCTAACCTCCCCGCTCCAGCCCATCCCCAGGAACACCCCATTTCCCCCACTCCACACTGCTCTTCCAAGCGCGAAACGTGGGGCAGCTCCATGCTGCCTACGAGGCGGCGTGGGAGGTGGTGCAGGTCAGTTCTCTGAGAACTGACCTCGGAGCACGGGCTCCAAGGTCGGTTCCTGGGAACCAACCAATCCTATGGCTGTCTAGACGCTGACTAGCGGCCATAGGATTGCGCCTTAAGAGAATTTGATGTTGTACAAGACAACAGACAGTATACATTATCCCAACTACAGGCATCATTTCCTCAGTCTCAGCCAAAAGGAAAAAAAAAAGTTCCAGAGTCTGCATAATTCACATATTCTTAATACAAGGAATTTCTGGATTGAGTTTTTAAACTAAATGAAATGTTGGAAATGTGGTATTTACCCTATTAGCCTGATGAGTCTTCCATGGAGCTATGGACCCCAACATTCCACCAGCCATATGAATTCAATATATTTTTACTCTTTCCCCAATCCAGTTGCTTTAATATACTGGGAAAGCCCCATTTATGGTTTTGAAATAAAATTAATAGTGATCAATTTGTAACTATTGCCATATACGGCTGCTGTTACGTTAAGTGGTTATATTAGGGAATACATACAGTGCAAGGAAAATTAAGTATGTACTATGGATTGGACCCAGACTTAGTCAAAGTTAGAGTAGGCCCATTGAAATCAATAGGACTTAAGTCAGTGACGACTAATAAGTTTCACTGATTTCAATGGGTCTCCTTTAATTATGACTATCTGGATCCAATGAGATTTATTGGAAGCTTAATTTCCAAAAGCCCAGTTTTAATGCATTTCTTTTTTCAAATACCGAACAATTATAAGTGATGTTTTAATTTTGGACATACATATGGGAATGTTTAACTGACAGTACTAGGTATGAATATATATTCTTTTCCTTTACAATGCTTTGTTAGTCCAGGAGAATAGGGCTGCAATATGCACACTTATTTGGGACGAAGGGCCAAACTAGATGTGATATTAAATGCATCTTTGCACATTTCTTAAATGCAAATGCCAGCCACTGGGGGAGGTGATAATTGTCAGGATTCCAGCAGGTGGAGGGGGGAGTTTAACCCTTTCCTTCCCAGCTGCAGTCCTGACAAAAAAACTGGCACCAACAGGAGGTTTCCTTCCTGTGCAAATAGCAGCAGAGCAAAAATCAGATGAGCAATTTTCATCAGGTCCACAGCAGGGGAGGAAAGATTTAAACTCTCCTCCCTGGCTGCTGTGATCCCGATAATCATCACACACAGCATGACAACTATTTGCGTTTTTGTAAAATGTGAACATTAACTAAAGAAATGCATTAAATATCATGTCAAGTGTGGCTCTTAGAGCCCAAAGTTACTGTGACTTCACTTGAACGCTAAAGTAAGAAAATAATATGCTCTTTGTTGCCTTACCAGACAGCAAACAATCTGTAGAAGAACCCCGCTCAGCAGCAGAGAAACTAGCCACAAATCCATGCTGTATCACTTCTGTAAGAGCGGTAGACTTTGCATTTCTGTGCATTTTATATTTCAAGAGCTATCATAAATGAACTTTGGTTCCTTTTTTCTAGATAACCAATGTATATCTTGATTGTGCTGAATCAGTTACCAGTTATCTCAGTGTTAATAAGAAATTTGAATTAGAATGTATTGTTGTTAAAAGACACAGTAATTGTTGTATATAAGTGTATGGTTTTCCATGTAAGGGACCTTGAGCCAATAACGCAAAATCAGAGTTTGAACTCAACTAAGAATAGAAAGTGGATTGTGCTGAATCAGTGCTCATCAAAAGCAACATGCAGCAAATCAGGAAGGAAGAAAATGAAAGGTCTTCTGATATTAGGAAAGGTGTGATAAGTTGAAGAGCTATCAAGAAGACCATCAAAAGCTCCTATTGGCTAGGCAAGTCCATTGGTAAAAGAAATAATCTTTCCCTTTCTGCCTCTTGAACATTATTTCTTGTAGTTGAAACTGATGATATTGGAACTTGGAGAAGTTGAAACATGGAACACAGCACAGAAGGGAAATAATTATGGGACTTCCTGCTCTCCTGGAATTTAGCAGTAGAGCATTTCAGCTTTTTGAGGGTCCATCAAGGCAAAACAGATATTACCTTAGGGCGCAATCCTATGGGGATAGGTGGACGCCTCCAAACTTGGAGGCGACCACCTATCCAATGCAGGGCAGGAAGAGCACAGAGGGGATTGTTCTCTCCCGCTTCTCCTGCCCTGCATTTGTGGCTAGACAGCCAATTTCGGCTGTCTAGCCATGGGAAGGCGGAACGGGGGAGGAGATATAGGATGTGTCGTATCGGCATTTCTGCCTTCCCCGCCCTAGAACGCCCCTTGGAATGCCCCGTTTTGGCCGCTCTGCACTCCTCTTCCGAACGTGGAGTGAGGGGCTGTTCCACGCTGCCTGTGAGGCAGCATGGAAAGGGGGGGGAAATCAGGTCTCCGGGAGCCGACCTCAGAGCGTGGGCTCCAAGGTCGGTTCCCAGAAAAGCACATATCCTATGAATGTCTAGCTGCTGACTAGCGGCCATAGAATTGCTCCTTAATGCGTGTCTAGCAGCTATGCCTTTTTTCATTTTTATGCTAGAGCCGGCGCAGGGCACTCAATCTAGAGTACTCTAGATTGACACATTTAAAGTAATGTTTGTTTTGGCCCTAAGTTCCAGTATAAAGTAATTTGCTGTTGTCAAATGGAAGGTCTTCCACCTTTGTATAGTTCTCATGATGCCAAGCATGGTGCTTCAAAGAAAGTACCATTGTGATGAACATAGACATAGAATCTGTGACTTGCTTAGCCATGTTCAGCTATTGCCTAGCAAACAGTAGTAGCTCAGAACACCATGAAAAAATTGCTACAATTCCTCTGTGAGCTCACCAGGTCCATAGCCAGTCTAAAAATTCAGGTGGGGGGTGCCAAAAAAGTAGGGACCCATGCCCTCTATATGTCCAACCCAGTGATATTAATCTGCAAGACCTTTACCATGCCCAGCAGCTGTCCTTTGGAGAGGTGAAGATCCTTACTTAGGAGCCAATCTTGAGATACTTCACAGAACTGTGTGGACAGGCTGCTGGGTCGCCCACATCTCCTTCCAACCACGCTTTTTTTCCTTTCCTTTTTTAAAAATAGTAATATTATTTTATTCAAGGATTTTTTTTCATATATTAAACCCCTCAACATACAATCTGTACAATGCCAACAACAAAAGTAATCAACAATAAAAGCATAAATAATAAACAAAACAAAAAACAATACAGTCATATGTCAATCTGTGTTTTGTTTTGTCTTTAGGTTTCCACTACACATATAATTCTAAACACGCAGACCAAATGTCCATTTGTTTCTTGGGACGGAACTGTCAGTGACAGTATTTCTTTTTTGTAAGTTGTCAAAGTTGTAAGACTTTCTGTCCAGTGTACTATGTACAGGGTGGATTTTTTCTTCCCAGCCTTGAAGAAACGTCCTCTTGGCTGTCATAAAGGCTCATAACATCCATTTCCTATTACCTTCAGAGAGTTTCCTCTCCACTATCAGAATGTAATTAAAGACTACATGAACATCCTTCATTTCTAATGATGCATTGAGTACAAAATCAGTGTGAATAATAACATCTAACCAAAAAGGGATCACCATTAGATATGCCCACATTATGTGGACCAATGATGCACCCATTGCATCAGAGCTCCAGCATTTATCTGAGGTTGCTAAGGTTTTTTTTCAACAAGCCTTGTGGGGCCCAGTATATGTGATGTATCACTTGTTGGATTAAGCACAATTTTAGGTCTGGAGAAATATGCTGAATGGAAGCCATTGTCCTGGATGTATCTGACACGCCAATTCCCTGTACTACTCTTCCCGAAGTGTTTATGCATCAGCTTTGTCCTGTGCCAGTGGACTCTTGTGAATTGTTATGGTAGGTTTGCTTGCTTGTGAAGTGTTAATTAAGCCCTCCAACAACTTTGGGGTCTTTGAGGCTTGCAGAGCTGGCAGGCCATATATGGCAGATGCAGCATGCTCCTCCAACCAGTCTTAATGCAGGGGTACAGAACCTCAAGCCCAGAAGCCAAATCCAGTCTTCTTGGGGTCCAAATCCAGCCCTCCAAGGTTCCCCAGAAGGCCATACCCGCCTCCCCTAGCCACATCACCTTGAATGAATTAATTACATTTCTGTACTGCCCAGTAGCTGAAGCTCTTCCCCTGACCGCTGATCAGTGATATTTTGGTCTTGTTAATGGTAGTGGATCACTGCCTTGTTGTGGCGAAGGGGCTTGTGTAACTTAGTGAAGCCATAAGCTATGCCGTGCAGGCCCACCCAAGACGGATAGGTCATGGCAGAGAGTTCTGACAAAATGTGGTCCACTGGAGAAGGAAATGGCAACCCACTCCAGTATTCTTACCAAGAAAACCCCATGGAACGTATGAGCCCCTCAGGTCGGAAGGTGTCCAATATACTACTGGGGAAGAGCAGAGGGTATTTCCAAGTAGCGCCAGAAAGAGTGAAGCGGCTAGGCCAAAGCCGAAAGGACACTCAGCTGTGGATGTCTCTGGTGGTGAAAAGAAAATCTGATGCTGTAAAGAACAATATTGTTTAGGAACCTGGAATGTAAGGTCAATGAATCAAGGTAAGCTGGAGGTGGTCGAACATGAGATGGCAAGACTGAACATCGACATCTTGGGAATCAGTGAACTAAAATGGACAAGCATGGGTGAATTTAATTCAGGTGACCATCATATCTACTACTGTGGGCAAGAATCCCTTAGAATCATAGAATAGTAAGGTTGGAAGGGGCCTACAAGGCCATCGAGTCCAACCCCCTGCTCAATGCAGGAATCGAAATGGAGTAGCACTCATAGTCAATAAAAGGGTGGGAAAAGCAGTACTGGGGTACAATCTTAAAAACGATAGAATGATCTCAGTACGAATCCAAGGCAAACCATTCAACATCACAGTAATTCAAGTCTATGCCCCAACCACTGAGGCTGAAGAAGCTGAGGTTGATCGGTTCTATGAAGACCTACAACACCTTCTAGAACTAACACCAAAAAAGATGTCGTCTTCATCGTAGGGGATTGGAATGCTAAAGTAGGAAGTCAAGAAATCACCGGGATAACAGGCAAGCATGGCCTTGGTGTACAAAATGAAGCAGGACAAAAGCTAATAGAGTTTTGCCAAGAGAACACGCTGATCATAGCAAACACTCTTTTCCAACAGCACAAGAGGTGACTCTACACATGGACATCACCAGATTGGTCAATATCGAAATCAGATTGATTATGTCCTTTGCAGCCAAAGATGGAGAAGCTCCATACAGTCAGTAAAAACAAGACCTGGAGCTGACTGTGGCTCAGATCATGAGCTTCTTGTTGCAAAATTTCGGCTTAAATTGAAGAACGTAGGGAAAACCACTAAACCATTCAGGTATGACCTCAATCATATCCCTTATGAATATACAGTGGAGGTGAGGAATAGATTTCAGGGATTAGACCTGATAGACAGAGTGCCTGAGGAACTATGGACAGAGGTCCATAACATTGTTCAGGAGGCAGCAACTAAATCCATCCCATTTTGGGGTGGCTAGGATTTTAATGAGTGAGACCCATTAGCTTTACAAATGATGTATATAACATGCACATGTAGCAGAATCAACACAGCTACCTGCAGTTTTGGACTCTCTTTTGGGGCGTGCCTATGGGAACTGTCATGATGAGCGCCTGCACTTCAGAATTTACTACTACACCATGCTTAGGAAGGCCCTGAAGACTTACTTTTTTCTCTCTCTAGCCTTCCTCTTATTATGTTCTATTGGACTGTTTGGGTTTGTACCTGAAATTGTGTTGTAGGTTTTAGTATTGTCTAGGCTAAATGCTTTATTACTGGTGTTTATTGTTTTAATGCTTTTTTGCAGTTTTATCACTGTTATCATTTTTTTTAATTACATGGGGCTTTTGTGCAGTTTCCCCCCATTCTAAAAGGCTGAAATGCCTCTCCTAAGGCTTAGTTCCTGGCAGTAAGAGCTTTAAGCTAAGACATGCTGTATTTTTGGTCTTGGCCTTTTTGCCTTTCCCCCCGCCCACCTCGGGAATGCAGGCCTTGAGAACTCCTTCAAAATGCAGTTTGGCCCTTGGGCTGAAAGAGATTCTGCATCTCTGGCTTAATGTCTTCTTGGACCAGGACTGTGTCGCAGTGGAACCCACTTCTGTCAGAATAATTTGTCTCAAGTTGGCTCATCTGCCAAACCTGGGCTCCAGATACAGTTACATGGGTAACTCTTCAATCCTGATAATTTTTACAACTGTAGCCCTCTTTTTCATCAACTCCACTCAGTCAGATCTGTTTCCATCTTATGACAAGATTAGGGGCTCACCTTGTGGCTAGCCTGGATAACCCTATATTGGAAGCCACCTAGAAGAGCCCAGGGCTACCGTGATGGCAGAATTTGTGCCAGTCTGCCTTTTTACCTTACGCTACCAAGAATTTCAGCTGTTCTTCTAAGCAGTGCGAGGTAGCCATGTGGCTAAGTACAATAGTAAAATATGCAAACTGCAGGGTGCCTATACCGGGGATAGACAACCTTTGTGGGCATGCAGGCACATTCATCATTTTTGGGTGGGCTGCAGCTGCATTTCTCCTGTAGTCATTTGGGCCCATGGGCATTTATTTTGGGGATTCTTCTTTTTCTTCCTCCTGCCCCTTTACCTGGATTCTTTTTTTCTCCCCCTGCCTTGCCTGGATTCTCTTTTCTTGCCCCTGCTCCTCCCACCATCACCACCTCTCCATTCTTACTTCTTCCCCTTCTGCATACCACCACTTCTGCCTCCTTTCTATGTTTCTTCTTCTTTCTCCCCCTTCCGTGTACCACAATTTCTGCCTCCTTTCTTCTTTCTCCCCCTCCCCTTCGGCATACTGCCGCTTCTGCCTCCTCCTCCTCCGCCAGATTTCCTCCCATGGCTGCTTCTGCCTCCTCCTCCTCCTCTGGCTTTCTTTCCTCCCCACCCCCACCACCTTTGCTGCCACTGCTTCTGCGTTTCCTGCTGCTTCTACTCCTGCCACAGAGGAAGCAGGAAATAATTCTGAATTCCTGGCCTTCCTCATTCCTGGCTGCTGAGGTGAGCACGGCAGGGAAGGGGAGAAGGGTAGAGAAAAGCAGTGACAAAAGCTGGGGTGGTGCACACGGGGAGGGGTGAGGAAGAGGTCTTTGTGGGCTCTAGTGCACCCGCAGGCCAAAACATTGCCAAAACTGACTTAAATTAATAAAACAAGCAAGCTATGCATTCTGGTCACTGCAGCCAAGCAGTGGCTCTGTTGAGCATCCATATTCTCAGTATGAGACTGCTTGCCCAGAAAAAACAAAGAGCATATCCCAGACTTTTACAGTACAATCTGATGCATGTCTGCTCAGAAGCAGATCCCACTGAGTTGAATGGTGCTTACTTCCAGGTAAGTATGTATAGGATTGCAACCTTACGATGCATGATGACTGTGGTGGCAGACTGCTACATTAGGA
This sequence comes from Heloderma suspectum, assembly GCF_057233095.1. Lineage (NCBI taxonomy): Eukaryota > Metazoa > Chordata > Lepidosauria > Squamata > Helodermatidae > Heloderma > Heloderma suspectum. Next base: position 72,973,726 of record NC_139461.1, read on the forward strand.
TGTCTGCAGAGAGAAAACAAAGCATTAAAAAATCCCTAGATCAATTAAACAGCTCTCTAATGAAGAAACAGCTGATTAATTTCATTTGCCGAGCAGATATCAGAAATTATATTATTGCTAACTATTATGTAACTATTATGTACTATGTTTATTGTATCTCTTCCTTATTCCAAAAACAAAAGAATGCATTATTTATTGCTCTCCCTCAACAGTTCTGAAGTGTGTTCAGCATAGATATCCCAAAAGAAAAACACTGAATTCTCAAACTTCTATTTTTCCTGTACAGTGTGTGTGTGTGTGTGTGTGTAGATAGATGATAGATAGAAAGATAGATAGATAGATAGATAGATAGATAGATTAGAAACCAGTTAATTTGGCAGAAAACTTACAAGAGCAATCAATGACCCTCTCCAATCAACTTCTCTCTCATTAACCTGAGAAAGCCACCAGATTCAAAGAACTAGTAAATGGGATCATAAAACTGGAGATGGAAATATAGGCACATGTAATCCATGCAATCAGTCTAATATACATGACTAGATGTCTTTGCTTATAAAACCAATCAAATGAAATGGAATTAAATACAAAAACTGCATCAGTGCATTTTTATATCAGTCATTGCCATATATTGCAAACTTCCTAAACATACAAGTTGCTTTGTAATATGATCATAAGGTAAAAGTAACATTTTGGCAACTCCTCTAACAGATGATTATCACTGCTTCTAAGAACCTCGGCAGCCTGGACTCAATGGGACCCTTACAGTGTGGTGTAGTGGCAAGAGTGTTGGACTGGGAGATCCGGGTTCTAGTCCCCACTCAGCCATGGAAGCTCACTGGGTGACTTTGGGCCAGTCACACACTCTCAGCCCAACCTACCTCACAGGGTTGTTGTTGTGAGGATAAAATGGAGAGGAGAAGGATAATGTAAGCCGCCTTGGGTTCCTTGCAAGAGGAATAAAGGCGGGATATAAATGCAATAATAATAAATAAAATAAATAAGAAAGCCTTCCCCAATCTGGTGCTCTCCAGATGTTTTGAACTACATTTGCACCAGCATTCATTCATTCCATTCCATTTCTATACCACCCAATAGCCAAACCTATCTGGGTGGTTCACAGCATGATAAAACATAATATAAAACCTTTAACATTGAATAACTTAAAACAGTTTTAAAAAACCAAGTTAAAAACAATTAAACTACCAGGGCCTGATCTATCTATCATAGAATCATAGAATAGTAGGGTTGGAAGGGGCCTACAAGGCCATCGAGTCCAACCCCTGCTCAATGCAGGAATCCAGGTCAGAGCATCCCTGACAGATGGCTCTCCAGTTCGTCTTGAACACCTACCTACCTACCTATCTATCTCAACACCTCATCACATGCTGTCAAACACTTGGGACAACACTGCTAGGTTGCTTCTGGTGATGGTATCTGTTCGCAGTATAACATTCCTGCAGCTTCTAGCAGCATATCAAAGATTATTAACATGATCCAAAAGGGCTTACCAAAGAATAAAAAGAATTCTAATATATTATGAATTTGTTGAAAACCGTGGCTTACTGTGCACTTACCCTGTATAGGAAAGAGAGAGAGCAGTGTTTGTTGCATCATCAATGCATATTCCCATGCAATGCTGGGTATATATTTAGCTCTACAAGCCTGGAAGTGTCATGCCTTAGTCCAGCCTTCCCCAATCTGATACCCTCCAGATGTTTTGGACTTCAACTCCAATCAGCCCGAGGCCGCATAGCTACTGGTCAGGAATCCCAAGAGTTGTAGTCCACAACATCTGGAGGGCACTGGGTTGGGGAGGACTGCTTTAGTGAGTCCATCTGTCAATTACTGTGAACAAACTTGGAAAACATTTTTAGTTATGACCACACAGATTTTTTAAATTTATCAGTATTACAAGATACATATAAAAAAACCCTCATCAGTTACCAGATACTTGTGCAACAGATGTAGAGGATAAAACCTTTCCAAAATAATTTTAAAATAATTTTAATGGCATATCTTTCAAAGAGCTAGGTGTCCTCTAGTGGTAGAATATTATAACCACAAAATTATTTTTATGGAAGTTTGAGAAGACACTGCCATCCGATTGCTTGGAATCAAACTTTCACATATGATGTTCTGGGTATCAAGAATACCATGTTAGTCTACCAAACCTCTCAACACCTTGATAGCATTGCATTTTTGCATTTCATAAAGTAACCAAAGCTGATTTAGAAGTGACCCATCCTCACAAGATCATAGTAAAGTTTGAGATAGGGGTAGTGTGAATTTCCTTTGTCTTTGGGCGCTTCCAGACAAGGCTTTTATTGTGCAACTGCCCAGCCTCATTCATGGAATTTTACAGGGGGTTCAGATGAGGTCATTTTCCACTTATAACCCTCCCAAGTTTTCCTGGTATTTCTTCTGTCTTTTTCTTTACCAAAGAAAATATATTAAGGAGGAAAAGACAGAATAGCTGCACAATGTTGTATAGAGGGGCTAGCTACAAAAACAAGTAAAGCATTTTAACATCAAAAGAGTAAAAGTCAAGCATCATGCTATTCTCAGCTGTACTACAATTTGCCAAAAAACTGTGTTATTGTGCTCCCCAGTTCTCTTAGTGGTGAGAAGTCCAGGGTTAGTGTTAAAAGGGCTTTGATTCCTTGGGATGGAGATAGCATTGGAGACTCATGGTGTCTTTGTAGTATCGATTTTATTTGCAAGTATACACACGAAGCATAGCCGAAGCAACACAGACGACGACAGCGGGCAGTAAAACTATTCATTATGCAAGTTTCCCAAAGAGATCAACAGCACTCCAAGATGTTTCACCTTCAGCCCACTGTCTCTAATATTCAAGCTGCAGACTGACTTTTTTCTGTCACACACACCCACACACACATACACAGTTTGTGGAGCACTGGCTCAGACCCCACCCTGCAGGTAAATCACCCATTCAGAAAGATAACACTAGTTACTGACTCTCAATTAGGAGACATCACAGTTCATCCCTGATTATTAACAAGCCATCAGATAAATTATGGACAGTCAGTCAGCAGCCATAATATCACCTTCTTTCAGGAAAGTTTTGTCTTCCAAGCTGGCTGAAAAGCTTATGGTAGCAAGTCTTCCTTGGGAAAGTTAGAATAATAAACATTAAAAAGATATGAGATTAGTTCCTGGCTACCAGGAAGAGGGCCTTTTCTGCTTTGGCACCTACTCCCTAGAGAAGTTTGCATGGCACCTACGTTGTATTCCCTCTGGTGCCAGATGAAGACCTTTTTATTCTCCCAGGCTTTTTAGCTTTCTAGTCTTTTAGCTTTGGTGTTTTAAATCTGTATTTTAAATCTCTGCATTGCTGCTAGGTTTTATTCTGGTCATATTGTTATATTGTGGTTTTAATGCTTTTATATTTTACATTGTTTTATCCTGTGCTTTTTGGTTTTAATTTTTGTGAACTGCCCAGGGAGCTTCGGCTATTGGGAGGTATAGAAATGAAATAATAGATAAATAAATTTACACAGCAGTTATATTTTCCTTTACTCAAGCGCTTTGGTATTACTTGTAAATGTTTTCAACCACTAGGAAAACCAAAACCTATCCCTTCCAGGTCAAAAAAGCCAGTGTTTACTCCTTTCCTAAAACCATTGTTACAGACTCAGGTACATGCTTATTTACATAACGGCAAGACCTTTCAGCATCCCAGTGTTCTTTGTTCCTGCTCACAAACACATTAGCATTTCAGAATCTTAATAGACCCTCCCCAGCCACCACACTTTTACTAGGGCGGGGTAGGCAATATGGCACCTGTGGACACCTTGCTTAGCAGGCCCTAAAGTGCCCCACCACTCCCACTTTTAAAAAACTCTTTTTTTAAATAACAGATTTTCTTACTTGCAGCTGGGATCACTTTAAAGCAAAGTGAGGGCCTCCAGCAACTCTCATCTTCATTTCCCATGAATGCCTCTGAGCCTCATGTGGGGCTCAGAGGCATTCTTAGAAAATGAAGATGGCAGGTGGCTGCAGGCTTCTGTCTAGTAAGCTGGGGGTGGGGCCAAAGAGAGCAGCACAGAGCTAGGGAGGGCAGTGGGGCACTAGGAAGGGCAGTGGCAAGCCATATGGGAAGTCAGGAAAGCCAGCAGGAAGTCAACAGGTATGGAGGGGAAGTAAGGAGAAAAGCAGGAAGCCAGTAGGGGCTGGGAAAGCTAGCTGGGAGCACCTGGGAGGGTGTGTGCTTGTATGTCTGAATGGATGGAGGGCTGCTTGTATGTCAGAAAAAGAGGGAGAAAGGGTTGAGGGGGATTTTGGAGGGCTCCTGAAAAAGAGTGAGTGGAGCTTCTCATGTGCTTGCAGTGAGGAGAAGGGAGGGATATGTGTGTGTGGATCTGTGATGCACGTCGCTTTGTGGATACAAAAAGTGCCTATATGCAACAGAGTGTGTGGTGGTGGTGGTGGTGGTGGTGGTGGGGTAATGATCCAGAGTGAGATAGAAAAAGAGATGGGGATGGGGAATTGGGGAGAGAAAAGGGGCGTTTCTGCACAAACCTGTTAATCCACTGCATCCACTTTCGGTTTCATCACAAGGAGCATTTCCTTTCCTGTTGTTTTGCTACATAACCTTCAGATGGCACTGCAGAATAGCAGAAGAGGGCAAATACACAAGTGGAAGCAGTGTTTTTTTTCTCCCCCATCAGAAAAAATATCCCATTTTCCCTGCTCTAAAAAAAACTCACCAAAAATGCTGTTTACAAACAGAAGCAAAACTGGAGGGTCACGATATCATCTAAAGAACCCATGAACAACCATGAGTAGGGAATGATGAGCGCACAATAAATGCCTTGTTTAGAAAAGCTCAAGGTTTGTCTTCCGTGAAATAGGTTTCTGTTGGTGGGTTTAAAGGAGATGCTTAGTATGTAGGGATTCAAGACAACCCTGCCCCTGCCCCCGCCTTGAACTCAGTTTTTTGGGCAGGTTACTTGTCTTTGTGACTAGCCATGGCTTCCATGGCAGCCATTTAGTGGGGGATGCCCAGGACATTTTCTTAAATTGCCAAGTATCCTCATGGGTACATTAATCTCTGTCCTTCTCCCCTACAAAAGGGCAACAATAACTTATTTAGTGGCCAGTTTTTTAAGGAACTTTTCCCATTTTGCCAGCCTGAGATCTACCAGATGTACATTTAAAAGTTTTGAAAATAGAAAAACCCATGGCTCTTGAGATAGCCAGTGTGGTGTAGTGGTTAGAGTGTTGGACTGGGAGCTGGGAGATCTGGGTTCTAGTCCCCACTTGGCCATGGAAGCTCACTGGGTAACTTTGGGCCAGTCACAGACTCTCAGCCCAACCTACCTCACAGGGTTGTTGTGTGAGGATAAAATGGAGAGGAGAAGGACCATATAAGCCACCTTGGGTTCCTTGGAAGAAAAAAGGCGGGCTATAAATGGAATAAATAAATCTATTGCTAGCCTAGCTCTTCCTCTGCAACACTTTATTTAAAAATCCTCCCTTCCCAGTTTTTTTTACCTTTTAAAAATTATCATTCAGCCATTTATCATGTATCATTCTACCTGCTAATGTCTCTTAGATCGCAAAATAAAAAGTGCTTGTTCAGTCGTGTCCGACTCTTTGTGACCCCATGGACCATAGCACGCCAGGCCTTCCTGTCCTCCACTCTCTCCCAGGGTGTCCTCAAGTTCATATTCATTGCATCGGTGATGCTATCTAGCTATCTCATCCTCTGCCGTCCCCTTCTCCTTTTGCCTTCAGTCTTTCCCAGCATCAGGGTCTTTTCCAGTGACTTTTCTCTTTGCATTAGGTGGCCAAAATATTTGAGCTTCAACTTCAGTATCTGTCCTTCCAATGAGCACTCAGGGTTGATTTCCTTTAGGATGGACTGATCTGACCTCCTTGCAGTCCAGGGGACTCGTAAGAGTCTTCTCCAGCACCACAGTTCGAAAGCATCAATTCTTCGGCGCTCAGCCTTCCTTATAGTCCAGCTCTCACAGCCATACGTTACTACTGGGAAAACCATAGCTTTGATTAGACGGACCTTTGATGGCAAGGTGATGTCTCTGCTTCTTACTATGCTGTCTAGGGTTGCCATAGCTTTCCTCCCAAGGAGCAGGCGTCTTTTAATTTTGTGGCTACAGTCACCATCTGTGGTGATCTTGGAGCCCAAGAAAATAAAATCTGTCACTGCTTCCATTTCTTCCCCTTCTATATGCCAGGAATTGATGGGGCCGGATGCTATGATCTTAGTTTTTTTAATGTTGAGTTTCAAACCAGCTTTTGCACTCTCCACTTTTGCCCTCAACAAGAGGCTCTTTAGATCCTCTTCGCTTTCTGCCATTAGGGTGGTATCGTCTGCGTATCTGAAGTTGTTGATAATTCTCCTGGCAATCTTAATTCTGACCTGTGATTCATCCAACCCGGCATTTCTCATGATGTACTCTGCATATAAATTAAATAAGCAGGGTGACAATATGCAGCCTTGTCGTACTCCTTTCCCAATTTTGAATCAATCTGTTCCATGTCCAGTTCTTACTGTTGCTTCTTGACCCTCGTACAGGTTTCTCAGGAGACAGGTAAGGTGGTATGGTACCCCCATCTCTTTCAGAATTTGCCAGAGTTCGTTGTGATCCACACAATCAAAGGCTTTAGCGTAGTCAATGAAGCAGAAATAGACGTTTTTCTGGAATTCTCTTGCTTTCTCCATGATCCAGCAAATGTTGGCGATTTGCTCTCTAGTTCCTCTGCCTCTTCAAAACGCAGCTTGTACTTCTGGTAGTTCTCGGTTCACATACTGCTGAAGCCTAGCTTGTAGGATTTTGAGCATCACCTTGCTGGCATGGGAAATGAGCGCAATTGTACGGTAGTTTGAACACTCTTTGGCATTGCCCTTCTTTGGAATTGGAATGTAAACTGACCTTTTCCAGTCTTGTGGCCACTATTGAGTGTTCCAAATTTGTTGGCATATTGAGTGCAGCACTTTAACAGCATCATCTTTTAGGATTTTAAATAGCTCAGCTGGAATACTTTCATCTCTGCTAGCTTTGTTGTTAGCAATGCTTCCTAAGGCCCACTTGACTTCACTCTCTAGGATGTCTGGCTCAACTTCAGTGACCACACTATCATGGCTATCAGGGACATTCAGATCTTTCCTGTATAGTTCTTCTGTGTATTCTTTCCACCTCTTCTTCATCTCATCTGCTTCTGTTAGGACCCTGCCTTCTTTGTCCTTTATCATGCCCGTCTTTGCACAAAACGTTCCCTGGAGATCTCCGATTTTCTTGACGAGATCTCTAGTCTTTCCCATTCTATTGTTTTCCTTGATTTCTTTGCATTGTTCATTTAAGAGGGCCTTCTTGTCTCTCCTTGCTATTCTCTGGAACTCAGCATTCAGTTGGATATATCTTCCCCTTTCTCCCTTGCTTTTCGCTTCCCTTCTTTCCTCAGCTACTTGTAAAGCCTCATCAGACAGCCACTTGGCTTTCTTGCATTTCTTTTTCTTTGGGATGGATTTAGTTGCTGCCTCCTGAACAATGTTATGGACCTCTGTCCATAGTTCCTCAGGCACTCTATCAGGTCTAATCCCTTAAATCTATTCCTCACCTCCACTCTATATTCATAAGGGATAGAATTTAGGTCATACCTGAATGGTTTAGTGGTTTTCCCTACGTTCTTCAATTTAAGCCGAAATTTTGCAAGAAGCAGCTCATGATCTGAGCCACAGTCAGCTCCAGGTCTTGTTTTGACTGATTGTATAGAGTTTCTGCATCTTTGGCCGCAAAGTACATAATCAATCTGATTTCGATATTGACTATCTGGTGGTATCCATGTGTAGAGTTACCTCTTGTGCTGTTGGAAAAGAATGTTTGCTATGATCAGCGTGTTCTCTTGGCAAAACTCTATTAGCCTTTGTCCTGCTTCATTTTGTACACCAGGGCCATGCTTATTTTATTTATTTATTTATTTATCATGTTATTTATCTCTGGATCATCATAGCTATCCCATATAGACAAGGGCAGAAAATATACTTCTGGTATTAACCAAAAAGTAGTACCTAAAGAGAGTACAGCCTAAAGGTGGTAAAGACCCTTTCGCTTGCCAGCTAAGTTTGTTTTGTTGGCTTGTGGCAAAGGTGAGGACATTGGTCTGGCTTCCAGAAGACAATGTTCTTGGGAGGTATTTGATGCTGTAGATCAGAGCTTTCCAAACTTTTCATGTTGGTGACACACCTTTTAGACATGCATCATTTCGTGACATGGTAATTCAGTTTTACTAGCAAACCGGAGGTTAAACTAACCCATTATAAGAGATACGGACACATACATAAATTGTAATAATGAAATGTATGGGGATACAACATATCTCATGAAAACCTTTCATTTATATTTTTAAAAATATATGATTTGTAAGATAATAACATACATTATTGTCATTCATGAGTAACAGTATGTAAATATGTGCAAGAATTAAAAAAGCTGAATAATACCAATAACTACTTACCATTTTAATGGGATGTATGAGGTTGATGGGATGAACACAGCTTTTCAATATTTGGTGGAATATAAGATAAAGACACTCGCATTTCGTCATCAAGCATTTTTAAGCTTCCACGTTTCAGTGTCTTTAACTTTGCCATTGTTGAAAATAAATGGCAGAAATCAAATCATAAGTGCCACGTGGTGGGTGGCTTGCTGTTTGCCACATTGGGTTTGGGAGGGTGGCCTCCCTTCAGTCAGCAGCAGGTGGGTTGACTGGGTGACAGCGTGCAGCTGCCCTCACCCGGGTGATTGGGAGCACACTGATTCTGAGGCTTCTGGCCTCCACTGAGCTCCGTTCTGACTGGCCAAGATGGTGGACAGCCCGCTTGGTGCAGTCCCAGTCCCAGGCGGCATTTCCGCCTGTGCGTTACTGTGGCCTGGCCGCGCAGCAGCGCGGTACAGAAGTCTGCGAAGGGCACGCCCGAAACCACGCAGGGCTGGTGGCCGCTGCCACATCTCCGCACTGGCGTCAGCCAAGCTCTGCTCCCAGGGCAGCACCTCCCTTCCCCTCTCTTCGCCCCACACCTCTACCTTTCCGGGGAGCACAGGCTCAAAGCTCCTCACCTGCCCTGTGCAGCACTCCCTGCTCTGGGGGCGTCCAGCGGGCCGTTGTTCTCCCCTGCTGCCCTGCAGCCGCACTGAGGATGCGGGAAGCCTCTCGCTCGAGCTGATTGCAAATTGCTCAACTAATTGCTCCGCTAACTTCGAATTCTCCACACTCCTCATGCAGCCAGCGTTACCACACTCCTCGCCGTACCGCTCCAACACTGCCAATCACGTGCGTCCTACATCAAGACGCCACATGATCCTAAAGCAACTAATGTTAAAGCACCTAAGCCTTAGCTGCTAAGCCTTAGCAGCTAAGCTGCTTTAACATTAGCTGCTTTAGGAAGTTCCGGGGGAAGGGCCAAGGGAAGCAAACGTGAGTAAGGGAGCTCCACGGTGCCCTTCCGCACAAATTTCGCACGGCACACCTACACACTGCCGGCGACACACTAATGTGTCGCAGCACAGTTTGGAAAGCTCTGCTGTAGATGGATGGCAGAGGCTCCTTGCCAGGATGCCAAGAATTGTCTGCAATTAAAAGAAAATAAATAGGAATGCCTGCATATCTGTACTCCTTGTAAATAAATTATAGTATTTAAATATCCCCACCCCCTCAAACTATAAGGGAAAAGGGAAGTTGTCAGTTACTCACAAGCAGGCCTTCTCTCTGTCCAACTAGGTGACCCTGCTCATTCCTTCAGCTCAAATATTATGTTGACATAGGACAGCCATGATCTAAAATGAGGGACCCCCTCCCTCCAGTGCCTTTAAAAAAAAGTATCCTTTGATTTTACATTGGGCAGCATCTCGGGTTAACCAGAAGCAAACATGATCGTCACCATCCTCTTGAATGGAGAAATGATGGGAGCTGCATATAATGTATTCCGCCTCTATCATGCCATAATCCAGGAAGAGTATGAGGAGCTTGCTTATCTCCTTGTACTGCCAATAGGCAACTATCCTTTGGGGAGCTATTCCTCATATTGATTCCCCATTGCTGCAGTGTCAAAAAGCCAGACAACTAAGGAGTGAGAACCAGCAGAAACATGAAGGATGTCATTAGTAAACAAAATTCTGGAGTATTAGTACTCTGCACCCCTGTGGTCATTCCAACAAAATTATGCAGTAAACTCCTTCTTTCATCATTACACTGCAGATTGTTGTTCAGTTGTTTAGTCGTGTCCGACTCTTCGTGACCCCATGGACCATAGCATGCCAGGCCTTCCTGTCCTGCACTCTCTCCTGGAGTGTACACTGCAGATGCCTTCCCTTTAATTGCATCTGTTACTTAACCTAGGTTCACCTACTTGATACTGACAAAAATTTCAACAGAACACCATTCAGAAGCTTTGTTTAAAACTATTGTTAATTGCTGTTGCACTTCCATGGAAGAAATAAGATCTCTCTTCCTCAGAAGCACAGCAGAAAACTAGTGGCAACGAAGGCAGGTGTGTGAGAAGAGAGCTCTCTACTGTATCCCCAGGAAACTTTAAGTTAGAGCTCTAATTTCTTAGGGGGCTATCGGCAGACATGAGAAATACGGTCAGACCTCTATGAGGTAATGGGAAGAGATTTATAAACTTATCATGAAACATTTACAACTCCTTCATAAAGATGTACAATTCCTCTTTGAAGTATTTTTAGTTTTATGTTAAAGCAATTAAACATCCTAGCGTGGGTATTCCCACTCTGAAGTTAGTATTTTCAGATAAACTCTGCAGAAAAGTTTTTCTTAGAGAAAATGACCACAGGAGCAAAGATAAGTAGTAGAATGCTTAAGAAATTTAGACTGCTAAAGATATAGATCTGTGTTTGCTATCAAGGAGCTCAAGGGGAAAAACTTTAAAAGTGCTTAGTCATTGAGCTCAGCTTGTGAAACTGTGAAATTGAGACCGCGAGCATGGTCCTTGAAAGACATGGTTGCAAGACCCTGGGGATTTATTCCCTCTTAGTGTTTGACCTATCCCAAAGGAAAAGGCAAACAAAAATTGCATCCTTTTTCCCTTAAAAAAGAAAAAAGAGGATAAAAAAGTGGAGGGGGGGGGAAGCAGTTAAGTGTTCATACAAGCTCTTTAGACTGGACTGTGGATTATTCATGGAAATTGGAATAGACCTGATACACTAATTAAAATAAGTGAAATAAACCTGGCAACTGAAATTGCTCAAGCTGAAAGCTTAGAAGGTTTAAGCCTCCGGGTTTGGAGAGGATCTGATTCGCTAACTAAGGAAAAGGTGCTTGAGCTGGAACAGGAAAGTTGTTATGCTGAAATACCTGAAGAAACAGGCCCTGGGAGGAGTCAAAATATATGGACTGACCGAAGAGATCAAGAGGAAGATCCTTGAGGATATAAATTCTGCCTCTTGTCCTATTATGGATATACAGAACAACACTTCTTTCCAGGAGCATTGGGATCCAAAAGAAGTAATAGTTGAGAAGCATACTGTCTTAATAATTAAGGAACTGGAGCTAATCAAGCAATTCCTGTCAGAGTGTTATGGGTTGTTAACCATTATGGCTGAAATAAGTAAGAGAGATGGGGAGCCAGTGTGTTCTATAATGAGTGAAGATACCCGAAATTTATTCATTCATTTATTAAATTTATTAATCACCCATCTGGCTGGTCACCCAGCCACTCTGGGCGATGTACAAAGTATATAATAAAACAGTTCAAAACAATAAAATTCTACAGTAAAAACATTTTCTAAGATACCCTAACCCACCCCAAATGCCTGCCTGAACAACCACGTTTTTAATGCGCGGCAGATGAAAATGAGGAATGCGCAAATACTGGCTATAAAAATGGCATGTTACATTTAAAAAGGTAGCAAGGAAAAGAAAAACAACAAAGACAAGTCTCTACAGAAAAAGAGCAAAACTGGCAGGGAAAGTCAAAAAATGACCCAACAATATAAGAAAATGAATTTTAATAAACTCTTTAAATTGTTAGAGGATTCGTCAAAGAAGTTAATAAAATCTACGTAGAAATGTAAGAAATGCACGGTATTGCAGCATAGCGATGTGAAGCCTGTAGTTCAAAGTGATCCTGAGTCATTTGTGCCTATAAATGGATCAAGTGAATCAATCGTTATCGTAGATATAATGCAAGACCCATGGCAACATGTTCTCGGGGGGGGGGGGGAGCCTAGCGATCAATAATCAGAACCCAGATCGAGAAGTACTAAAATCAATAGCATCTCAAAACTGGGAAGTGGTTCTAAAATGCAAAAGCTAGTTTTCTTAAATTTCCCCAAACCCAAAAGCATGCTCTCCCAGTTACAATGTAAAATCCACTTCCTGCATTTAGCAGATGAAATAATCCCAGGGACTCTTAAAACTGATGGTATAATAAATATAGAGTACTTCTTTTAGGATTATCATCATGCACGCTCTGTGGTGACATTCGTGACCTAGCAGACAGTGAAAGAAGTATATGGCGAAAAGGCTGTATTTCTGAATGTGGGCCTGGCAGTGACAAGATTTTTTGAGAACACTATTTGTACAGCCCTATTTTATAAGGATACAAGATCCGAACAAAAAGACAGTAGAACTGGCAATTTTATTAGCCTGGAGGATCCACAGATTTATGACTATATCAATAAATCAAAACAGTATAGTGGAAAGCAAAAATTGCCCTGTTTAGTAAATGAGTGCAGAGATTTCTTTGCTTCAGAAGATAAGAAACTTTTAAACTCCTTCTTAGTCTTACCTCACCAGTCACAGGATGAAATAATTTATAGAATATCATCTTTGCAAGACAGTCTAATTCATTTCCGAGCTATTGACAAAACTATAATGACTTGGGAAGGGGATACAGAGGTAATGCACAGCCGAGTGAGAGTAGAGCAGGGGACAGGAGAGGAAAATAATCCTCTCTCATATAAAGACAAAAGACCAGGAGAGAAATATCCCCCCACACACATCATCTCAGTGTGCTTTCTAGGGACCCAGTGACCAATACAGAATGGCTGCAAAGAAGATACCTTAGAACTCAATCCTGTTGGGATAGCTGACTCGGAGGCAGCTGACTATCCAATGCAAGGTGGGTGGAGCACAGAGGAGATCCTCTCCTCTGTACTCCGGCCGCCCTGCATTTGCAGCTAGACAGCAGATTTTTGGTATTACTGATCTCTACTTCCCTTCAGGTGACAACTAAATGGCTTGACCCATGTGGTAAAATTACAATGGCTGGTCTACTCGAGTTTAGATCTAAGTCCTTTCTGCTTATTAATGTATATATTCCCCTGCTTCCAACTCGAATCTGTATAAAAGAGGCTTGGGAAAATTTGGAGAGCTATATAATAGACTTAGAAACAACATTTCCAAGAGCTCACCTAAGTGTAATGGGGGATTTTAATGCTAGAATTGACCCTAATAATAATGCACTTTTTTCATCTTGTTTGTGCTATCGAGTTATGTTTAGTTATACCACCCCGCTATAGTCTGCCATGAAAACGCCAGCGCAAGCAGCATCCCTCTAGGGGTCAGTAATGACTCGGTGCTTGCACAGGAGGAACCTTTCCTTTCCTAAGTTCAAAAGAGTCCAAGGTTAATTATGGTGGTATATGCCTGACACAAATGGTGGACTGTCTTGCCATTACAATTCTGAATGAAAATAATTCCTTTGACAATTGTGCAAAATTTGCATTTGTTTCTGGGCATGGAAGCAGTGTTGTTGATTATGTGATGATTTCTTATTCCTTATCTAACTTGATTAAGGACTTTTCTATGGGAAATAGGATTGAAAGTGACCACCTACCTCTTAATTCCACCCTCTCATTACCTACTTTTGTACATATGGGCTCAAAATATCAGTATAGAGACCAAGATTTAATCCTTAGGTATAAGAGAATATATTGGTCAGAAGCAGTAAATACAAAGGTCACTGGTTTTTCTAAACTCTCCTGTGGGTAAAGAATTTAAAACTGCAATCTTAGGAGTTACTGAAATTACATCTGTCTTAAACCATTATTCTCTACTGGTGTCTGCCCTGAAATCTGTCTTAAGTTTGAAACAACCCGCTGCAAGAAATGCTCTGCAGAAGAGCACTCCCAAGAGATTTGATAAGGAATGTTATGTAGAAAAACAACCACAGAGAGATGTGTACAATCAGTTTAGGAAGGAAAAGCATGTTGTCTTATCCCAAGAATATTACTCAGCTAAAAAGCATTATAAAATCCTGCTAGTTTAAAAGAAACAAGCAGTAACAAAATGGGTGGAAGGCTGTGATAGATTCCTCGTTAAATAATAACTAACTTATTTTGGGCACTGGGCACCGGCACCTTGGGTGACTCTTCATGCTCAATTAGCTGTAATATTCCAGCTGATATTTGGGAGTGTTATTTCTCCAAAATGTTTGCAGGATCTAGGGAGCAGCCAATGGAGAATCTATTTTCCCTGGAATTAAATAATCTGCCAGAATGGGACCCGTTATTCCAGTCTGAAATACTTTGATTGTCTGTCTCAAACCAGGAAAGGCCCCGGGACCAGATATAGTAACTTGTGAAATGTTGAAGGCTAATATAGATTGGTGGGCTCCCTGTTAGCTAATATTTTCACCCATTTTAATAATACTGGCCAACTCCCCCTGGCATGGCTAGAGGCTATTGTGATTCCAATATTTTTAAAAGGTGATAGAGAGGATCCATCAAATTATAGCCCCATTAGCTTATTGTTGGTAGTGGGCAAGTAGTACCCTAGCTACTTAAATTTGAGGCTTACCACCTGTATAGAGGAGGAAAATATCTTTGGGAACCAACAAGCAGGTTTCAGGAAGGGCAGATCAACTCTTGACCATTGCCTAGTCTTAAATAATCTGGCAGAGAAATAAATGAACTTTTGGAAATAGTCTGTTGCCATTATAGATCTGAAATCTGCCTTTGATACAATATCAAGAGACAGATTATGCGTCAAGTTATGCCAAATTGTTTAGCCTCTGACTTCCATATACCAAAATTGGCAGGGAGTAACGTCCTGCTATGGTTGTATATGATGCCATCCTTTCGACGTTGTCTAAAATAGGTCTCAAACGTTTATTACTTGTCTTCCCGACTTATTTTAAGGATAATCTATTGACAATTAATTTTAGCAAAACAAACATTAGGGTTTTTTCTAACGCAGATCAAAAAACAAATGGATAATAGATGGACTGCATATAGAGCAAGTCAAGAAGTTTAGATATTTGAGTGTTACGTTTTTGTCTACACTCTCTTGGGCCACTCATAGATGGCCTGCAGTGCAGGCAGCTCAAAATACTATTAAGGTAATACTTCCATTTTTCTATACGAAGGGGGCACAATTAATTCTTGCTGCCTTACAAATATTCAAGGCCAAATTGTTGTCCCAGTTGTATGGTGCACTGATATGGATTCAGGGATGTAATTCAACTGTTGAGTGTTCTTTCAAACTTCTTGTACTCTCTTTTTGGAATGCCAAGATGGGCGTTGTCTGCTGGTCCCTGGTTGGAGGCTGGCCTTGCATCTACAGAATGCAGGGTTTGGTCCCTCACCTTCCAGTATTGGCTAAAGGTTGTTTATGCCAACCAATCTCCAGGTGATCTCTATCTTTTACAAAAAGATGCCTTTACCAGTTCATGGTTTAAAGGTTTTACTATTAAACTGCATTTATTAGGCCTTTCTATGGATTTCTTCCACATACGAGATTATTTTATTGTAAAATCTATTTTAGAACGGATCAAAGATAGTGATTTTCAATACTCTGTATCAAATGCCTGCAAATCTTGCTCTCCAATACATTTTGGTTTAACTTTTGAATTCCGTAGATATCTGGATAATTTGACTATCCCCAAGTATCACCATGTCTTCTCTAGGGCCAGATTTAACTGTCTCTCTTCTGCAGTAGTGGAAGGATGCTACCAGGTGTCCCTGTGGAGATGAAGTAGTCAAAACTTTAGGTCATGTTTTCTTTGAATGTAGCCTTCATAGGGAGGAAGGTAATAAGACTACTCTGCCCTATTACAAAGAAATGTCCTGGAAGGACATTAGAGTAGTATTTAGAGTATTTCTTGGCTGGTACAAACAAGTTAATGACAGTTAGTGGCCACGTTCCCCTTCTCCATCCAAAGGTCTTGGAAGATGGTTTATCTTAATTGTAACTTGTATTCCATGTTATCATAGAATAGTAGGGTCGAAAGGGGCCTACAAGGCCATCGAGTCCAACCCCCTGCTCGATGCAATGAAATTTTTCCTTATGTTCAGCCGGAATCTGGCTTCCTGTAACTTGAGCCCATTATTCCGTGTCCTGCACTCTGGGATGATTGGGAAGAGATCCTGGCCTTCCTCTCTGTGACAACCTTTCAAGTCCTTAAAGAACGCTATCATATCTCCCATCTTCTCTTCTCAAGGCTAAACATGCCCAGTTCTTTCAGTCTCTCTTCATAGGGCTTTGTTTCCAGTCCCCTGATCATCTTTGTTGCCCTCCTCTGAACCCTCTCCAGTTTGTCTGCATCCTTCTTAAAGTGTGGTGCCCAGAACTGGACACAGTACTCCAGATGAGGCCTAACCAGTGCTGAATAGAGGGGAACTAGTACTTCCCGGGATTTGGAAGCTATGCTTCTATTAATGCAACCAAAATGGCATTTGCCTTTTTTGCAGCGACATCACATTGTTGGCTCATATTCAGCTTGTAATTGACAACAATTCCAAGATCCTTCTCGCTTGTAGTGTTGTTGAGCCACGTATCCCCCAGTTTGTACCTGTTCATTTGGGGTTTTTTCCTAGGTGCAGAATTTGGTATTTATCCCTATTAAATGTCATTCTGTTGTTTTCTGCCCAGCACTCCAGTCTATCAAGATCATTATCTTTTCTATCACATTGCGTTTTAATTATGTCTATATATATTTTAAATATATGTGTATTTTAATTATTATGCTTCTATTTTTCCTCTTGTGTAAAGAATTAATGAAGTTCTTTGTTTTTAATGATTATGATTTGTCTCTTTAAATGGGCCTGTGACCATATAATAAAATCAACTGAACGGACCCCCCCCCCCCGCCCCAGAAACCCCCAACTAGTGGATCCAGAAAGAAAGAACATTTTTTTAAAAACCTGCAATAAGGCACTGCTGCACTTCCACAGAAATTGTTTTTGTTTCTCTCCTGCAAAAGCAAAACAGCACATTCAGGTCATAAAAAAAAAAAAAGCATCATCATCATAAATGCAAAAGGAGAAAATGTACAGCAAGCAAGCAGTGAGCGTACATGTGCAAATTCCATTATCAACAACCTGCAATTCTTTTATTACCTGAAAACAACCAGAGCAGAACGCAAGATATAATGGAAACATGGAACAACAAAGGAGTGATACTAGGGGATACTACCATTCATCCCCAATAATAATTATAGCTATAGCACTACAATGGTTCCAATCTCCAGAACTACTTTAAACAAGTAAGTTCAGTTAGTTTCAGTATATGCCAAGTTAGGGAAACTTCTAGTTAACTGAAATGTTGTCTAAGAGCAGACTAACTTGGTATTGGCCTAAGACATATATTGCCCCTCAAACAGCACTTTGAATAAAACCCTTTTTGTTTGTTACTAGTAGAGTGCAATTGTATGACTTCCGCCCTTGATGCGTGGAAGCCTTGGAACCCGGAGGCTTATGAGCATCCAGCGCAGAGCAGCAGGAGTGGTAGAGGTGATCTTCGCCTTCACCGCTTCTCTCGCTCTGCATTTTTGCTAGGTGGGCTTTTTTGCCTGTCTAGCTCGGGCATTCCGGAGGGGGAGGGAAGGAGGCTGGAGAGGCCTCAGTATAGCTTGCATCTTGGCCTCTCCAGTTCCCCCCTTCCCCACCCACAGGAATGCCCCCTTTACCCACTCTCCAAGGTCAAGTTCCTGACCCTGGAGAGGCTACAGGCACGGTTCATTCCACCCCAGCTTGGTGGTGGTGGGGGATTCCTGGATCCGAGGTTGGAGCGCTGTCTCCGACCTTGGATCCAGGAATCCAAAGTATCCTATACCCCCCAAGACACTCTTTAGGGCCATAGGAATGCTCCCTTAGTTGTTTAATATTATCAAAGTACTGGAAGGCCACCATTTGACATTTCTGTCCCAGGTTTTCTTAAAGAACTGGTATAAGTTTTCATAAACACTTCCTTAAAAATCATAAGTAACAAGTCTGAACCAGACTAATGTGAATTAATCCCATCCATTTAAGAGACTACTCTAGAAGTAAGTGGTTACAGGAAAGCACAGCACCAGAGGCCCTTAAATCAGTGAAGCTCAGTATGCCATAGCTGGCAAAAATTCTAAATTGTGGCTACATTGGCCAGTTTCGCACAATCACGGGAGCGAAAGAACCTATCATTTGTTTTTTTTCCGGCCCATGCGTGCCAGTTGCGCAATCATGATTTACATAATTACCTGCGATGCAGCACAGGTTGCCGTGTCATCTGAACCTGGAGCGCAGCAGTGAGAGAGTGGCTTTGTATCCACGCTACAACCCACAACTTGCAGTAGGGGATGTAGGGTGGGTATGAAGCCACCCTTTCCACACCCTGTGCCAAGTCTGGATCACATGGCAATCTGCACCGCATCGCAGGTAATTGTGATCACACGGCTGGCATGCGCGGGGTCGAGGAAAGAACCAACTATGGGTTCTTTCACCCCTGCAATCATGCAAACTCAACCAGTCATAGTGTTAGGCTTAGTTAATGTGCCCTGTACCTGCAGATCATTGACAGCAATTAAGAAAATCACTGCATGCTGTTGTTCTTGTATGTATAGCCCAAGATAAGTAATGGGCTAGAAGAAAACCATTTAGCTTTCATCATATATCAGAAAATACAAAATACATTTAAGACAAAAAAAAGAAAAAGTAACTATTCAAACAAAGATGCTTGTCCTCATTTAATATAACATTTCAACTCTCGTTCCAGTACAACAAAAATGTCCTATAGTGTAACAGGACTTAAAACAATAACAACTGAAAAATAGCTGTAAATAGCTCTCTCTCTAAGACAGTAATATTTTCCTCAGATATTTAAAATATTTCTACTATTGCTTGGAGGAAAATAATACTTCATACTGAAATGTAATAATATGTGCTTTTTTGTTGATTTCAATAAAAAGCATTTTAAAATGAAGTTAATCTAGGGGAAAAGAACAACTGCTATTGAACTGGATACAGAGTTCACTTTTATTAACACTGAGACCACAAGATGCAGCTTCCCCCCTTGCAGATAGTGTGATGTGAGCAAATTAGAGGCTTCAAAGGTTCACTTGACAAGATTCTTCAACAGTATTTTGAAACAGAGTGTCCTCATCCAGCTGAAGATTCTAAACAAACGAAATAACACTGGATTAGAAACAAACATTCCAAGTCAAACTATTCCACTCCATCTGAGTTCAATATGTACTCTGCAATAATTACTACTACAAAGAGTACCTAATGATAAGAAACTTACAAGAATAGTCTTTGTTAAGATGATACAAGTGATCTTTTAGAAAAGACTGACATTCTGGTAATCAATATGCTAATAGCAGCAAGAATACTTACTGCTAAAAACTGGAACTCCCTAAAAAATGGTTATAAGGGAATGGCTGCAGAAAGTTTTGATATACTATGAGTACGGGTATTGCTATGAGGATGCATCTGCTTATAGAGGCAGAGAGCCAAGTGCAAGTAAGATGGAGAGCACCAGTGAGCGGAAGAGAGATGAAAAAATAATAAGGTGAGTGGAAAGGCACCCAGGAGGGTGTGGAATCCCCTCCCCTTCAATCTGCTACCCATTGTGAAGGACTCAGTGTTGGGTTAGTCCTGGCCGTAAACTCTGATGAAACATAACTGCACAAAGACTACAAGCCTTGCATATGGTGGATGCTTTAATTAAGTATGTAGGTACTTAGACTGGAGAGAGGATTGTTTTTACAGAGAGTTGACAGTAGTTCAAAACAGGGATCACTGCTCAGTTGTGTATAGTCAATCCACATTTGTCTCTGGTAAACAGATGGTGAGTGCAGATGTACACTACAAAGAGAGTCACCATGTTGCAAAAGTGCGTTAAGCTTTCTTTGTAATGTACATGTGGTTGTTACATAGAGATGAAAGGGATATATGTCATGTGTCCCCCCCCCCCCTTTACTGGCTCTGCTGCTGCTGCCAACTCCTTCTATTGGGAACAGCAACCAATCACCTGAGACAGAAAGAGACTGTGCTACTTCCATCTCAAGCTTTCAGCTGTGGAGCTTTCTTTTCCAGCAGCAGCAAATGGACAGGTGAGCAAGCAGAGAAAGAGTGAATGGGGAGGGAAAGAAAGCATCCTGCTTGCCTGCCTCTTTACTATTGCTGCTGCTTCCTGCTGGGAAAAAGAGCATCAGACAGCTGAGTGCCTGACATGGAAGCAGAGCAACTTCCTCATGTCTCAGGCAATTGGCTGCCATTCCCCAATAGGAGGAGGGGGGAGGTGGCAGCAACAAAGCAACAGGTCAGTGAGGGAAAAGCATGTAACAGTGTTTGATTCAATAATATGTTACAGCCATATGTATATTAAAAAGAAAAATCAAAGTATCTTCACAGAGCTGAGAGCCTCCTTTTGATTGCATGCCTGTATATATCAAATTTTACAGGTATCTGTATTTTTGAGAAGCCTATGAAACCTGTTTGACCAGGAGCAACAGTAGGACAAAATAAAGGTATGTAGGAAATATACTCTATAAACACTATATTGCAAGGTAGGCAATTTTTTTGTACCGTGGGCAATTTGAGAAACTGTCTTGTGCACCGCCACAAAATGGCTACCTGGGAGGCATAGAAAAGGGTAAGTAAGCTGCCCAAAAGCCGGAGTACAAGGCAGAGGTGGGGGCTGAGCTCCAACACACTAAGCTCCTTTGAACCCAGAGTTTTCAGCACCAACAGAAACCTATTTCACAGCAATCCCAGCTGCCAGTAAGAAAATGTGCTAATTTTTAAAAAAAGTGGGAGGGCCACCTTGGTGGGTACCAAGAAAGATGTCTAGGAGTGCATTGGTGCCCATGGATACCATTTTACTTACCTCTGCTATATGGTTTGTCTTTAGCTTTAGTGAGAGTTAAACACTGTTCAACTATCTCTACTATTATTACCCAATGTCAGTAGCATCTACTTAACTGTACTATTACTATCCAATGTCAGCAGGATTTACTTTTAACTGTAGAAGAATATCACCAATTCCCACAGCAACATGTACTTGTACAGTTAAGAGCTAGAAGGTACTTTTTTTAGCCTTATTTTGAAGAAGGTTACTCCATACTAGGGATGTCTGAGAAAACTGCAATGGAACCAAACAAGTTCGGATTTTTATTAATCCCACCCACGGCTTCTGCAGCGGACCAGCTTTTCCTGTCGGGCAGATTCCGCAGACCTGCTGGCTGTTTTTCTAACCTTTGGGAATTTTGCGTAAATTTTGTTCTAGAAAAATATGCTTTAAAAAAACAGCCAAAATGTGCATTTGGGGGGAATTTGATCATTTTTGCACAAGTGAATTTGCGCCAATTTGGAAATGAAAAAGTCCAATTCCATCAACAGGCAGATGACAGAACAAAAGACGCCTGACAACCCACAAAACACAGATGGAACACATTTTACACAATCTGTACATCGCTACTCCATACCAAAGACATCCCCAGATAGTTCCTAGTATTTTTCCCAAACCTACCTAGGAAAGATTCCACAACCTACCAAGGCAGCCATAGAATGACCAAGGCATCTAGGGGAGCAATCTTATGGTCCCTAGACAGTGTCTGAGGGGCCATAGAATTGTTTGGAGCCCCCCCCTCCAAGGACTCCCCCCTCTGAGGTTCTAGGGGAGAGACTGGAGAGGCCAGGATATGAGCTATCTTGAGCCTCTGCCAGTCTCCTTCCATTGCCCTCTGAAACACCTTCACTAGATAGGCAAAACCCCCATCTAGCGAAAAATGCAGGGTGAAAAATCCATCGCTCCTCCTGCCCTGCATACAATGATCATAAACCTCCGAGTTTGGGGGCTGATGATCAATGAGGGCGCAATCAACAGGATTGTTGATTCCTGCAACAATCAAATTGCCTCTAGGCAATTTAAACTTTGTAAACTACTGAGCTTTTATAGAAGGTGCTTTTACCAAAGTCAATCTGGGATACATGGAGGTCCAATCCAGGCTTCCAGGGCAGAAAAAGAATAATGTTAACATTTTAAATTTAAAACACAAGGTTTTTACCATAAAATCTCCATAGTCAAATTGATGCCTCTGGTTTAAATGGCCAACAAAATTTATTGTAACCCGGTTAGGGTCTCCCCATGGGAGAGAGACACAAATAGGACAGACCTAAAAAAAAAGAGAGAGAACAGGAGAAAACAGATACAGGTTACATAAAATCTTGATATGATATTTATTCACTGTTAAGAGGAAATACAGATGATTTCTCACATAAATTACATAGCAATTAAACAGTATATCAATATTATTTTCTGAAAATCATGTTACACAGAAATGCTTTCAAAATGAAAATTATTCTTACAGTAAAAGGACAGTAGGGGAAGGAAGTTGAATAGAAGAGATGAAATTTACAGAAGTATGTTAACTACATCCAACTTTTCCCATATGTACTTTACAAAAATTTCATCTAATATTTCCATTTCTAAAGATGATATTACTTGTCTCCCTCTGCCCCTATGTTTATGCAGTCTTTAACAAAACTAACCTGGAAAAATGAGGCGTTGGACAAATAATGTTAAAAAAAGAAGTTATGCCTCTAATCTCTTCCATTTTACCAGTACTGGACATATTGTAACACAGGACACCATCCTGCCAAAGCTAAGTCCTATTAGTCTTAATGCTTCCACTGAACTTAATCAGACTTAAAAAGAGGACGGAATCGTGCCATTACTTGAGAAAAATAGAATGAAAATCCTACATTAAGAGGAATCCTATAAGACAGCAATTTGATTACTGCATCAGAAAAAGCCATTCCAAGCTTAAAAGAGAAAAATGCTTTTAAATGACGGATCTAAAGATTTGAAAGGGGCGTGGCAAAAGGAAAAATGCCATTAGTTAAAACCTGTGGGGAAATGCTGCAACTGGCTGGGAGTAGACCCATCTCCAGCATCACTGCAGGGAGAATATGGCAGTTTATTCTCACAACGTAATGATGTCTTAGAATTAAGATAATTTCAAAAAGCAAGCTCCTATTATAAATATATACACTTTTAGACACATATACTTACTACTGGATCTATTTGATAAAGATGCCTGTCATTACAATGATCCAATAAGCTCTGCCTTGTGAAGTTACTTTCTTGACATAGAGGGCATTTGAATGTAGGCTGCACGCTGAAAAACAGACAAACATAAGATGGGGTCACATGGGTGAGAATATGCAAGGAGCTCCCTCACCCACAATGATTCCCCCACCAATTTCAGTGGAGGTAATTTACATATGAATTAGCGTAGACCCCATAGATGTGAAAGAGCTTTGGATCAGAACCAAAATCTGAATGAAATTCAGTATGTTCCAAGGACCTTTGCAGTAAGAATTCAAGCAAACATGAGCTGGCATAGCCAGATTAGCCATTGTACATTTAGGCTGCAATCCATACACATTTTCCTGTGAGTAAGCCTCAATGAACTCAATGGGGCTTAATTTTGAGTAGATGACCATACAATTATAGTGTTAGATTTGTCACTTGTCTGGAGGATTTGAGCAGAAAAGAAAAATGCATACTTGCAGTCTACTGTAATGTAACTTTTTTTAAAAAAAGGATTCCTTAAAAAAAAAAATCAAGCAGATGTGTTGTGGAACTATCTTGTTCACTTCACAGAAATGTGCATGATCCACGCTGCTCATAAATAGTGGGGCTCAAGTGACCTTTGATGACCTTTCAGGAACCTGCTCACCTGAGGGAGTGAACACTCCCTTTAACTGAGGGTCTTACAAGTTCCAACTAAAAATCTCTGGAATTTACCACAGACTTAATCTGGTATCACCAAGAGAACGTTAGTCCACTGTTTTGCTTCAAGGTGAGAATTTTGTTAGGACAGTTTGCTTTGGAGGATATGCCCTAGACGAGGCATGGGCAACTTGTAGCCCTCCAGATGTTGTTGGATTACACAGCCCTAGCATAGCCAATGATGAGGGATAATGAAAGTTGTAGTTCAACAATATCCATAGGGCAAAAAGTTGCTCACCCCTGCCCCAGGTGCAGGTCTGTGATCTCCACTCACTGCATGTAGGGATATTTTTCCCAACCTTAATGAATACACTTTTTTTTTTCAGACCCATGATATCACTGTAGCAGCTAAGCACACAGGATTATTATTGGGCTTGACAACTGCACCAGTGTACAGCATTTAAACCAAAGGATATATTTTACTGACAAACACTGAAATAGGCAATGTAAAAAAGAAACCCAAAGATAGCTTCTCTAGTCTAGCTCAGTACTAATGTATTTTTGCACACAAAGTTTGCTAGATTAAGAATCAGAATATTCACATCTCAATATGAAATATTATGGATACCATTTTTCCCAGGTTAGTCATTTTGTTAGTCCCCCTCACTCCAGGAAAAGCCCGTTTTTTCCCCAAAAGGGTGCGCTGGAAAGCAGAATTTTGCTTTGCAATTCTTCGCCAATCAGGAAATATGGCAGGAAAATAATAATTCAATCAGGACAAAGAAGTTCCTTAATAATCACTAATTAGATGGACATTTATCAGTCAGTTGCCAAATCAGGCTGGAAGGAGATGTGTGCGGATTTGACTTTGAAGAGACAATGGGTGAGAGACAGACTCCCAGGTGCCATTGCTATTTGCTGGAGGCTAATCCACTGTGCTTTCATGGCAAACTTGGAGACAGTTCTGTTTTATAGATAGCTGGGATATCTAAATGTATCCAGAAAAAACAGTAGGAGGATCGTCTCGCACAACCTCTTGTTTCTCCTCTCAGTCACAGTGGGTGGCAGCACCAGGCGTCCATCTCCAACAAAGATAAAGAAGTAAGGCTTACACTCCCAACACTCTCTTGTTGTCATAATCCTCCCCACATGCCTGAGCCTAATCTTTACATAGTCAAGATGGAAAGTTCAAACTGTGTTATACCATTATAAAATTGGAATATTATAATTATTATAAAATCAAAACAATTTGCCCCAACTTTATGGCAGAGAACTTCACAGGCAAGTAGTATTAGCTGGCCAAATTTTTTTTAAAAAAAATCAGATAAAAATGTCTGGGATACAACAGGTTAAAGGGTTGGTTTTTCACCCATTTGCAACCATTTTTTGCACACTGAAAACATACCCTTCAGATTCTCTGGTCAGTGGTAGAGTACAGAGTAGTCTTCTCTTCAATAGATATATACTGTACTGTTACCATAAGTTCTCTTAAATCTGGCAAAAAAATGCTATTTGTTTAATATTTTGGATTTAGGATTTGGATTCTGATAAAATCCAAAACCCCCATATTTTTGAATTCCATATTATTTTGGTATATATTTGAGGAAAGAAACATCCATTCTTCCCCCTAATCACAGAACCAATAACCAAATAGATATTGATTTCCAAGATTATCCCTACCTTGTAGCTTCTTCAGGAATATGTAGATTAGAATTTTCTCCAATTTCCGAAGTAGAAGAATCACTCCTAAAACTTCATACAAAGGGTGAGAATTGATTTTCAAGTTAAATATAGAAAGGGCTGCAATCCTAAGCAGCATGATGAATATGTAAATCCCACTGACACTAGTAGGACTGCTTTCAAATTAACGTTGAGGATTGGGCTATAGGTGTTACCTAAATATGATGAACAAAAATCCTTTCAGAAACATTGAATGAAGGATTTGGATAAGACCACAGCCATATTCAGGCATTCACAAAGGGGTTAAAATCACTGAGTGAGGAGAAGGAGCACTCCAGCCCCACTTCTTTCCCTAGTTACGTTTGTTGCCCTCTACTCATGGAGGGCTCTAGTCTGAAGAGGAAAGCCTCCTGTATCTATGGAGGCTTTCCACATGAGCCAGAATGTGGATTTTTCAACATTCTGGCTCACACAGAAGCCTCCATGGATATAGGAGGCTCCCTTCTTCAGGCTGTTACCCTCTGCGAGTAGAAGGTGACAAGCGCAACTAGGAAAAGGGATGGTGCTAAAGCACTCCTCCTCCTCACACATTGATTTTAATCCCTTTTCGAATGCCCAAATTAGAGCTCACTTCATGTATCATACAAGACTGCAGGCCAGTTCACTCCATGCAGTTACTTCCCAGCTGTCCTCAGCACATAATTGCCTACAGTTGTGGGGAGAAATAGAAGTGTAATTGCTAGGCAGCAATTTCTGAAATCACTGCAACGCTTTTTCCAGATGCTATATTTATAGGAATTACTGCAGCTGTAGCCATATTATTCTAGTGCTATCCTAGAAAGAACCCATTTGGAGACACCATTATGAAAAATACCGTAATACATACTTTGGTTATCATGTTATAATCACATATGAAGAAATTCTAACCTATACTGTTGAATATTTTTCCCTATGCCAAATCTAACACTGGCAGTATACACTAGGGCTCTGCAGGACCTCCCAATCCACCTCAGAGGAGCTTTGGAGTTTCAGGCCACCTCCTACCCCCCCCAACCTGATTTGACCTCCAGAGCCAAAGCGGGATTCAGATGGCTGAATCCTGCTTGCCTGCCCCCCATCCCCCCATGCAAATGGCGCAGGATCTATTTCCGGAAATATAGGGAGGCACCATTTTTAAAATGGCGACTCCCTGGAACAGGAAGAGGGCTGCTGGCATATATCCCAAGGACCCAGACAAGGAGCTGAAGACTGGGCTGCGGCTGAGCTTCTGGATCGCTCTGAAGCACCACCAAAGCACTTCAGAGTGACCTGACCCACTTTGTGCCCCCTCTATCTCGCTTTGGAAGCGTCCCACTTTGGCTCAGAACTCGGGCCGAAGCGGTGCACAGCCCTAGTATACACTAGTTTTGGACATAATTTTGTAAGTGAACATTAAAATTTCTAAATCTACATGAAAATATGAATTACCTGTTTGCTGTTGAATCCTGAGATATGTCTAAGTTTTGAATTACAGAAGAAACACCATATTCATCTTGATACTTCTTACACGATTTATAATGCTGTCTCATACGAGAGAATCTAATCTGCAAATGAAGTTGTCTATGATTTAGATTTTAAAAGGCAATGATAAAAGACAACACTATATCTGAAATGATACTTCTATGAACAACAAAAGACGTTAGTTTATGCAACATTCTACAGAATCCTCTTGGTTTGCAACACTAAAACCACAACTTAACTAGGCAGTTGCATATAAATTGCTCTCAAGATTCTTATTAATGTTGTTGTTGTACTGAGCCCAATATATGGGTTGAATAACTACACTTGATGACATCTAGAAAAAGTCCACAGTATTCTCTGGTCTGATCTTCAGAAATCCCAAGAGAGGATGGATAAAAAGTTAAAGGATACATGGTTACTTTCCTATTTTGGGTTGGATCCAGGCAGAAGGCTCCTAGCACTACCAGTCAGGGGGCATTGTGCAACAATTGTCTTTTCTTCCTAAACTGATTTTCTGTGTTATGAAAAGGACAGAGCAAACAATGGGAAAACACAGGAGAGGTACAAGTGGAAGATGACATCTGGACCAGCAGCTCTGGTAAAATTCCACAAATGAGGCAGGGTGATGGCACCATGAAAACCTCATCTGGAACCATCCTTAGTCATGCTTAGTACAGACCCACTGAAACCAATGGGACTTACAACAGATATGACTAGTCTCACTGATTTCTGTGGCTCTGCCCTAAGCATGACTAAGTCAGGATCCAACCCTTTATCATCACTGTAGCTTCAGTCAAGTTCTTCAAATGTATATTGGACAAATAGTCTTGCAGTCATTCTTCCATTTCCAGGTTTCTTTCAGAACCACTACCAGTTTTAATTCATGAGATTGCTCCCACAAACCATTTCCTTCATGAAAGACAGTGTGGAAAGGCATCATATCAGTACCTACTCACATTTGTTTGTTACTCAAAGTCAGAATATGCCTTCTCTCAAGGGTATTCATAATGCAAAAACCTGGTAGCAGACAATGATGCATCACCACCTACTTGCAAGATTATTTTCAGCACAATCCTATGCATGTTTACTCAGAAGTAAGTGCCAGACTGTGTTCAATGGGGCTTACTCCTAGGTAAGCATGCACAGGACTGCAGCTTTTATGTAGTTTTAAGACTATTTAAAACCTACTATACCTGTTCATCACAGCATCTACAGCTCCCCACCAGCTTTTTCATGTTGTTTTCAACATCTAAGGCTCTGTTGGGACGTGCTTTTTCTTTTCTGGTTACAATGCCTCGGCATAATGGGCAATGTGTTCCACCTTCTTTCATAGCCATTAGGAAACATTTCCTGCAAAACCTGAACCCAAATATAAATTGACAAACAAAAATAATGTTCTGCTTTATCAGCAACTACTCTAATCCTGTTCCTATTACAGCATGCTCTATTTAAATAATTCTGTCATAATCCATATACTCCCAATTTGGCATCAGGGTGAGTGATGAGGTGGCCAAATTTGCAGATGATACCATATTATTCAGGATGATAAAAATCCAAGTATACTGCAAAGAACTCCAAAAGTATATCTCAAAATTGGGTGAAATAATATCTTAAAACAGGATGAATGGGCAACAAAATGGCAAATGAGGTTCACAGGAAGTGATGCACATTGGGGCATTTCCCCCCCTAATTTCATATATATACTGATGGGTTTTAAAATATTGATTACTAACCAATCAATAAACTGAATCCTACGGGGAAGGGAGATGTAAAGTTGGTAACAATGGATGAAGGCTCATGCACCGCAATGGAGAGAACAGCTCTAATAGTGCCCAATAATAGTCTTCAGAAACATGTAGGAAGAAAGCCAGACTATGATGCACATGGTCTTCGATGTCTATATACTAATGCCCAGAGTATGGGAAACAAACAGAACAAACTTGAACTCTTAATACAGGAGGGAAATTATGACTTGATAGGTGTAACTGAGATTTGGTAGGATGACTCTCATGATTGGAATATAGCAACTGAAGGATATAACTTGTTCAAAAAGAATACGAGAAACAGAAAGGGAGGTGGGGTTGCACTATATGTGAAAAATACGTATCTCTGTACAGAAATACAGGAAGATGAGCTTGGTAGCCCCATCAAGAGAATCTGGATCAAAATAAATGGAGCAAAGAATAAAAGGAACCTGGTGGTCGGAGTCTACTACCGGCCACCCAATCAAGGAGAAGACGAGGATGAAACTTTTGAAAAGCAAATAGCCAATGTTTCAAGGAAGCATGAAGTAGTAGTAATGGGGGACTTCAATTTCCCCGATATTTGTTGGGAGACAAATTCTGCAAAACATGGCTCCTCCAGGAAATTCCTGACTTGTGTGGTGGATAACTTCCTCCTACAGAAAAAGTTCCTCCTACAGAAAGTAGAGGAAGGAACTAGAGGATTGGCTATCCTTGACTTGATCCTAACCAGAGATGACTTAGTGGATAAAGTAGCAGTTACAGGAACTCTGGGGGAAAGTGACCATGACATAATTGAGTTCTTGGTTCTAAGGGAAGCAAAAGCCGAGTGTAGTCAAACGCATACCCTGGATTTTAGGAAAGCTGATTTTAATAAACTCAGAACAAGGACCCGTAAGGTCCTATGGCAAGCGACTCTAATGAGAAAAGGAGTTCAAGATGGGTGTGAGCTTTTAAAAAAGGAAGTTCTCAAGGCACAATTACAAACAATTCCAACAAGAAGAAAAGGTGGAAGACAACAGAAGAAGCCAATGTGGCTTCACAAAAAGCTTAGAGATGACCTGAAAACAAAAAAGGACACATATAGGAAGTGGAAAGAAGGCCAAGCTACAAAGGAAGAGTACAGGCAGGTAGCACAGAATTGCAGGGAACTAGTAGCACAGCAGGAAACTAGTGGCAATGATGGCAGGTGTGTGAGAAGAGAGCTCTCTACTGTATCCCCAGGAAAACTTTAAGTTAGAGCTCTAATTTCTTAGGGGGCTATTGGCAGACATGAGAAATACGGTCAGACCTCTATGAGGTAATAGAAAGAGATTTATAAACTCATCCTGAAACATTTACAACTCCTTCATAAAGATTTACGACTCCTCTGTAAAGTATTTTTAGTTCTGTGTTAAAGCAATTAAACATCCTAGCGTGGGTATTCCCACTCTGAAGTTGGTATTTTCAGATAAACCCTGCAGAAAAGTTTTTCTTAGAGAAAATGACCACAGGAGCAAAGATAAGTAGTAGAATGCTTAAGAAATTTAGACTGCTAAAGATATAGATCTGTGTTTGCTATCAAGGAGCTCAAGGGGAAAAACTTTAAAAAGTACTTAGTCATTGAGCTCAGCTTGTGAAACTGTGGAATTGAGACCGCGAGCATGGTCCTTGAAAGACATGGTTGTAAGACCCTGGGGATTTATTCCCTCTTAGTGTTTGACCTATCCCAAAGGAAAAGGCAAACAAAAATTGCATCCTTTTTCCCTTAAAAAAAAAAAAAAGAGGATAAAAAAGTAGAGGGGGGGGAAGCAGTTAGTACTCATACAAACTCTTTAGATTGGACTGTGGATTATTCATGGAATAGACCTGATACACTAATTAAAATAAGTGACTTGAAAGGGTGTCACAGAGAGGGAGGCCAGGATCTTTTCTTGATCATCCCAGAGTGCCAGACATGGAATAATCGGCTCAAGTTACAGGAAGCCAGATTCTGGCTGAACATCAGGAAAAACTTCTTGACTGTTAGAGCAATATGCAATGGAACCAATTACCTAGGGAGGTAGTGGACTCTCCCACGCCGGAGGCGTTCAAGACGAGGCTGGGCAGCCATCTGTCAGGGATGCTCTGACTTGTACTCCTGCATTGAGCAGGGGGCTGGACTCGATGGCCTTGTAGGCCCCTTCCAACCCTACTATTCTATGATTCTATGAACCAGGGAAGAAATATTGGGAGTCATGATAGAGAACAAAATGGACTGGTAAACACATAACAACCCCCTTTTTAAAAAAAGCCCTGGGTTGTCATGAATGAGCCAGAGTGCTAGCAGTTTGACTGTTCCCACTTGGCTCCTCCTGCCTGCAGGAGCAGCTAAATAACCCAGGAAGCTCCATCCCTGGGTTGTTTAGGGTGACATCCAAACCTGGAATTCTGGCGTGTTTGTATGTTTTAAATGTAGGTATTTATATATTTTAGAATGTAATACTATAACCCCTGGAAGAGCATTCCAGGGACCACAGGATAATCAGATCTCTTCCTCTGAGGATGGAGAGAGCGGTTTGCACTTGGAGGGGGAGTTCCAACCTCGAAATCCTCCTCCCAGCCAGCATGGAAACCTCTGCAGCCAGTTTGTTGCCCAATTGCTCCTGTTTGGTTCCTCCTTTATTAACCTCCTCTATCTGAGGTTCATTTATTTTGACATCCAAAGGCAGCCATGGTTTGTTGTTGGGTTAGGATTCTGGCTTGTTTGGGGAGAGACAAGCTAGAGTTTCTGGTTTGAAGGTCATGGCTTGTTTAGCTGCTCCCACTTTGTGGTTTGCAGATTGCTCCAAAAAATGGTTTGTGAGAGCAATCTCATGAATTAAAGCTCTGACTGCATTATAAAAATAAGTCATTTATTCTTAAGTCATCCCGAGTGTCTGAAATGCATGGGGGTAAAATGGAAATTTGGAGGAAAACTGAAATATACCAATACTTACATTATTACTTTATTACTTTCAGAATATGAAGTATCACTTAGGGCACAATCCTATGCATCTCTGGAAGCCCCGAACTCAGAGGCTTCCGAGAATCCAAAGCCATACTAAGCAGGGTAGGAAGAGCAGCAGAGGTGTTATTTGCCTCCCCATCCTCCGATTCAGATTTTTTTTGCTAGATAGGCCTTTGAGCCAGTCTAGCAAGGGTGTTCCAGTGGGGGAGGGACTGAGGCTGGAGAGGCCTCAGGATATCTCGTATCCCGGCCTCTCCAGTCTCCTCTCTGCCCACCGGAACACCTCCTCACCTCCCCCGGTCACATTTTTGTCTTCAGCAACCAGCATGGTTCTTTCCGTGCTGGCTGCAAAGGGGTGTGGGAGGGAGTTCAGATCTCTGACTCCTCCTTCCAAGGTCACAGCAGTGTCTATGGCCTCAGAAGGGGGAATTCAACCTATCCTATGATCTCTGGGACACTCTCCCAGGGACCATAGGATTGCTCTCCTTGCAGTTAAAACTGGACTGTCTGATATACTCATAAAATTTAAGAAGGATAAATGCTTTACTTTTACTCGAACAATAATTACAAATATACCCAGTGTTGGAGACTGTTTTGTATGGTACTGCACTCTACGGTACCAAAGTAGTTTCATTTTTACCAGGTAGGAAAAAAATGAAGTGGTGAAACTTGAAACCCTTACCAAATCCAGAGCAGATTCCGGGGGTGCATACGAATGGCTGCAAGAGTGAAGGGAAATCCATTCCACCAGTGTTTTCCATTCCAATGCTGGACAGCCAGCATTGGATCTAACCCAAAAGGAAGTACTTCCCCACACAGTATATACTTAAACTCTTGAGTTTGCTTTAAAAAAAGATATGGTAACAGCCACCAACTTAATCAGCTTAAAAGAGGATTATACAAATTCATGGAGGAGAAGGCTATCAGTGGCTATTAGTCATGATGGCTATATGGTATCTCCAGGATTAAAGGAGCACACCTCTGAATACCAGTTGCTAGGGAACACAGTCAGAAGATGGCTATTACCCTCATGTCCTGCTTGTGGGCTTCCCATAGGTATCTAGCTGGCTACAGTAGGGAACAAAGTGCTGGACTAGTTAGGCCTTTGTTCTGATCCAGCAGGGCTCTTATGTTCACTGCAAATATTCTTACCTACAAATCTAAGATCCAGGAATTTTGCAAGAATGTAATTTGTTGTAACAATATTGTTTTTAAACACACGTAAGAGATTTTTTTTTAAATTATTTTTCCACTAGAAAAATTCTACTGTACTGAAAAATTCTACTCTAGCAGTTTTCTTTCTCTCTGTCCCCGCCCCCCTGCCCCATTCCTACTTGTGGTCCTTATTTAAAGTGAATAAGGGCACAATCCTATGCTTGTTTAGAAAGATAAAAGGCCTACAACTCCACATGCATAGGATTGCACCCTAAATCAAGTAACAGTACAAGTCAAATGCGTAAAATGTTTTCTCATTTCCGACAATTAATAATATACCCAGACAAAACGATGTTAAAGCATTAAACCCAAAGAAAGTGCTAAGTAAATCTTATATGTTCAAATATTTGTTGTGTGTGGCAACAAACAGAACTCAAAAAGTCTCAGTAGATACATCTTAACAAGTGCAAACTCAATGGAGGCTTTCTGTAGTGGTTATTCAAAAAGGGTATCTTGTGCCTGTATTGTTCACATATAGAGAAGTCCAAGCACTTACAAGATTACATGAACTGCTACTTGTTCAGCAAATGTTAAATAATTTTCATTCTCACTGAAAGTGGAGATAAACAGAGAACATGCTCCTAAAACAAATGGTCAAATCCTTACTGAAGAATATCTAACGGTATATTTGTAGAATAGAAGGAAAAGGAGAAAAATTACAATTAAGGGGGAAAACACAGAAAAGTTGGCCAGAGACATAGATACCTACACATGATGACAAATGGAAATCCTCACAGGTGTTTTGAACACATCTTGGCAGACAGGACAGTAATAGTCATCTTCATTAAAACAAATTGTGGCAGGTTCCTCATTCATGGCAGCAAATTGTGGTATTTCTGATTAATGGGAGAAAAAATATATGAACACATTAGGTGCTGGACACAAGAAAGAGCACAGACCAGTGCATATCCTTTCCAACTGTCATTTCTTACTGCTTTACTTTTTTGGCTTTGGGGGAGGCTTCCCAAGGATTTGGGGTATCCCAGTATTGAGCATGATGATGATCCAAGGATGTGAAATGAAGTTTGAAAGAATTTCTGATGGTGGCAAAGCCAAGTTTAATTGTTATAGTATAGAATGGGAGCTATCCAATATCATATAGGTTTGTTTTACCTCTACTCTGTTTTGGGAAAAGATTATTAAGCCTAATGGTCTGGGGGTGCTTCCAGACAAAACTTTTACCACACTATTGTCCTGCCTCATTCACAGAATTTTACAGGGGTCAATATAATGTTGCTTCCTACTGGTAATACTCCTGTTTCCACACCACTTCTTCCACATTTTTTCTTACTGCAGAAAATCCAAGGAAAAAAAGACAGAAAAAAAAGGCAAAAGACAGAAAAAAGGCAGAATCGGCAGCACCTTCCGATTGGTTGCACTAGGAGCCCTCTGTCTGGAAACACTCTGGGTCATGATGATCTCAGGAGCATGTTCTCCTGTAGGTCTCCACCCTTTCTTGAGATCTACCACTGAAGCCTTTGGTCAGATTTGGCCCAATCTGGATGTGTAGTTATATTCCAACAGCCATAAAGCTTTTTCAGTGATGGCCCCGTAACTCTGAAACGCCATCCTCCAAGTCTCTTGCCATTTATTTTAAAAGACTGCTGGCCTATTTCACCCGACCTTTAGGGCTATGCATTTTAGGCTGCTATGCCAATTTGCATTATTTTTTTTTTTTTTTAGTAAAAGCACATCGGATTGTACTGTTAGGGGCGAGCCTCCTTCCTCTTTAAACTGGTTTGTGTTATGTATTTATTTCAGTTTCTTTGCATTGTTAACAGTGGCACCCTATACAAGTCTACTCAGAAGCAAGCCCCTCTGAGCTACATGAGGCTCGCTCCCAGGTAGAGAACAAAAATGCAACCTAAGAGATTTTAACTGGCGGTGTTACTTTTGTTTGGGAAGCTACTTTGGAAATGTTGAAGCTGAAACCCGGCTTGGAAACAATCAAACAGAAATCCCGTCGCGGTGCCGGTGGTGCAAGGCGAAGGCGAGCAGCTGCCTATCCAGCCCACAGAGCAGTCTGCCCCAGCCAACATGGCCAATGGTCAGGAATGCTGGGAGCTGTAGTCCAAAATAACTGCAGAACACCAGGTTGGGGAAGGCTGCCACGGAGAGAGGGGAGAGT
Organism: Heloderma suspectum; assembly: GCF_057233095.1. Taxonomy (NCBI): domain Eukaryota; kingdom Metazoa; phylum Chordata; class Lepidosauria; order Squamata; family Helodermatidae; genus Heloderma; species Heloderma suspectum. Next base: position 73,008,902 of record NC_139461.1, read on the forward strand.
CAGAGGGATGAAAGAGGGGAGAAAAGAGAGGGGTGAGGGAGAGCGCGGGCCATCTCGCCCCGAGCCTCAACCCCATTCCAGCTCTCTCGGCGTTCGCGCCGCCGGCGTCTCAGGCAGGCGAATGTCGCCCGGAAAACTGCCCGCCCTTCACCTCCAAGGGCAGCCATGAGGCATAACCGCTACCTGTGGGGAGAACGGGAGGGTCGATCGCAGGCCTCGGGACTGGGCCGGGATCTTCAGGGCTCCCGGGGGCCAAGCCAGTCAAACCATCCCCGCTCTCCATTGCTCTTGGGCCGCCGCCGCCACTGCGGCGGCCTCCTCCCAACAAGCGGGGCTGGGTTGTCATGGCAATAGTCCCCCCCCCCCGGTCCGGCGGGAATTGTTAGTGAACAAGGGTAGCTGCCGCCGCCTCCCTCAGCCCGCTGGGAGGCGCCGGGAAAGCCGCCTCTTCTCGCTGGTTCCTCTCACGCGCAGCCGCGAAGTCGCGAGGGCTTGTGCCGCGCAATCCTGCTTATGTAGGCCTCACATTTTAGGAATCTCTCCTCCCCACGGAACGGTTGCAACGGCATCACCTTCTCCTCTGCCATAAACATGCGAGAATGGGGCGCCAAAACGAGATTTTCGGGTGTTTTCTGGGAAGTGGACACGCACTTCCAACCCCTTTCAGTTCCCCAATGGGTTCGCGGTTCCGTTTTCTGAAAAAAATCCGGACTGCGTACAGCCTAAGCTTGCAGCCCCACGCACGGACACGTAGCTGGGAGTAAGCGCCGCTGGACGCAGTGGGACTTGCTACTGAGTAAACCTGCGTAGTGTTGTACTGCAAAGGCATTAGTCCTCTAGGTTTGAGAATTTAAAACGCAAAAGCACGGTTCCAGCACGTGCCTTGAGCGTTCGGCAAGCAAGAATACATTACGGGATTTACTATTAAATTACAAGCCTGCCGATCTATGAAACTTGTTTGTTCAAACCCTATTATCTTGGGTGCGGCCTGGTAGCAAGCGACTGTATTTGTTACCTACTTACTTGAGGGCAACCCAGACGTCAAGAGCATATAGTCGTTATGTCTGGCCATAATAAAAGCTGTTTGTATTTCTATTTGTTTTACCCGTGTTAGGAGGTAAGACACTTTTTAAGAAAAGCGGGGCGTGTACAAGTGAAATAAAAGTCACAAGAAGCTGACGAAGCAGATGCTACATTTCGCGTGTATTTGGTATGGGGTTATCACCTGCTCACCCCTCAAGGTTTCCTGTACCATTAACAGAGGTGAAAATAGATTTACCTGCTGAATTTCTGCCTATTATGTTGCTGTTAAATACAAGAGCCCTGGCCAAAATAGAGGCAATCCTAGGTGCCAATAGCACCTAGGGAAGCCTAACCTCTCTATTCCATTCCCCCCCCCCCATCTCCACCCTAATGATTCACGCGAACAAGCTACTTTCCCCCATCGTTACATCGGGGACTTGTACTTTGGCGGCCAGCCTCGGCATGAGTGCCTGAATTGGAGCCGTGCTTAGCAGAGGGGAGACGGGTATTCTGAGGTACAACTGCTGAGGAACAGCTACAGCGATCCTCCTCGTACTTCCTTAACTGGCGTGAAGCATTGTGACTGCCCTGCTAAAGGCTGCCTGCATGACACAACAAAATGGTAAAACTTGGTAGACTGCAATTGACCAGGGTTGGGTTGGGGGAGAAAAGCTGATAAGGAAAAAAGTAGCCAGACTCCTGATCAAACCCTGGCAGCTGAATCAAGGTTTTAGAGGAATTGCCCCAGGTGCAAGGCACCTGACAGCAGCGATTTGAATTAATTGAAGTTTCCAAACACTTTTCAACAGCAGCCCCAGCTACAGCATGTTTCCTGTAGGATCATAGCTGGCACTAGTTTCTAGCTAGTGATGTCACCTTTGAGTTTGAAATTTGGTACCCATATAGTTCAGGATGCTTTGATTACTAGACAGTTCTGAAATTTAGCCAGTTTAATGCTTAATGGGAAAAAGATTCCTGCACTGAACACAGGGGGTTGGACCCAATGGTTTAAGTGGCCTCTTCTAACTCTATGATTCAATATCTCCATAATAGTGGCCAGCAGTCTCACAAAGAGTCATATATGAAACAGAATTCTGTGGTCTGGAAGTTGCCCCTTCATTCACTTGTACCAGCCTTGGATTGGGAGTAAAAGGTTTGAAAGGATTTGCCAACCAGAAATATACAGCTGTAATAAATAAGTCAAAGCACCATGTGGAACAAAGAAGGATGGTGTTGGGGTTTTAGAGTGGGGAAAGACAGGATTAAGACTGTAATCCTTTATAGTGTATGTACATACTTACCTGGGGACCTGATTCTGAGCAGGCATGCATAGGATGGCAGTGAGGAATGTATCTGGGCTTGCAGAATACAAGTTGCATTTACTTGGAGTAACATAAAGCCACTTGTTAGTTTGCCAATGGAGAAATTGTTGGTCTCTGCTCACTTATTATTGGTTTATGTTTCATGCTCAGAAACAGTAAGACTTATGAACTGCAGACTCTGGGTCTTCAGCATCATGCACAGCTTTCTTTCTCTCCTCCCTCCGCTCCTTGGTTTTGCTTAACATCTAGCCTTAAGAAGAATTGTGGAGAACTCGAAAGCTTGCTTACTATTTCATGCGACATATAGGTTGCAATCCTATATCCACTCACCAGGATGTAAGGCGCATTGAAATCAAGCAGACATGTATGGGTTTGCACAGGTAGTTGATCATACTGTTTGTGTTTCTAATGGACCAGTATGAATACCTACAATTTGTATGTGTTCTGGAGGATACCAGATTTAGCCATCTGTGGAAGAGAAATTCATCTACCACTTGAAGATGGAACTTAACTTTGGTTACATGTTCTCCAACCACTAGTAATACTACCCTAACTGGCCTTTATTGATTCTTTACTGAGTGGAGCATCTAGCTTATTTATCACAGACTGCCATGTTTTTCTTTACTTCTACTCTCTGCTTAACACCTATGTGTTTCTATTAATGCTAGGGACAGACTGGAGTAACTGCTAGCTTTTATATTTAAAAGAAGTGGGGGAAGAGCTGTTGCTTTATCCCCCTGCAATCTGCAGTACAAACTGAAATGTCTTTTGCACATAGTGGAGACTAGTGTAATTTAGTCTGCCTAGCACCTCCTGCACTTCCTCTTAAAACTGTTTCAAGCTGTAGAGTGTGTTTTTATTTTTACTTAGATGTATGTTCCACTGAGTTTGGTGAGACTTAATCCCAAGTAAGTATGTTTAGCATTGAACCCTAACTTTAGTATAAAGAATAATGGATCTGTTTCCTGATCTAATGATTTCATATTCTTCCTCCTAATCTACCTCTGTTCCTAGGAGCTAAAAGATACAACTAGTTAGTTACAATGCAGTCCTATGCATGTCAGCTAATGTACTGTTGTACTGTTTAATCTGAAATAAGCCATGATCTCCATGATAAAGTTTTATTTGAATATTGATGCCTTTTAGATTATTTCCCACTGCTGAGACCCTATTAATCTTACGCAGGCAGATACAGGGCTTTATTTATTTATTTATTTAAAATATTTCTTGGCCACCTTTCAGGGCAGAAGCCCCCAAGGTGGCTCACAGCAATCAAATACATAAAAACAGTTAAAATATTAAAAGTGATAAAACATCAAAACAATAAAAGCCATCAATAAAACCAACAACGATGTTAACAGTAGTAACAACAACAATAGCAGTCATATCAATAGAAGGTAAAATAATGTTACCAAGGCCTTCTTAAAAGTCTACAATGGCAGAGCATGGCGGACCTCTGATCGCAGCTTGTTCCAAAGGTGTGGTGCTACTACAGAGAAGGCCCTCTCACATGTGGTCACTTACCTGATTGCTCTCATGGGTGGGCAAATGAGAAGGGCCTCTCTTTCTGATCTTAAAGTGCAGGCAGGCTGATATGGGTGAAGGCGGTCCTTCAAGTAACTTGGTCCCAAACCATTTAAGGCTTTAAAGGTCAAAATCAGCACTTTGAATTGGGCTTGGAAACGCGCCGGTAACCAGTGCAGCTGGCGCAGTATAGGCGTTATGTGATCGAATTGTCTCGCCCCCACCGATACTCGGGCAGCCACATTCTGCACAAGCTGGAGTTTCTGAACTGTCTTCAAAGGCAGCCCCACGTATAGTGCATTACAGTAGTCCAGCATGGACATGACTAGTGCATGGCTAACAGGCAAGGTCCATCCTCTCCAGATAGGGCCGCAGTTGGTGTACTGGCCTAAGCTGGTAAAAAGCACTCCTGGTAAAAAGGGCATCTCTACACCAACCTAAAATCCTGCATTTAAAATGGGGCTTTCTGCTTCTGTTCTAAATGCAGGATCACGACTCCCTTTTTCACCCGCTTCCTCTCCCCCCTCTTTCTCCCTGTATCTGAATCTTCCATTATATGGGGAAATTCACCCACAGTGGCTTCTCAGTATGTGTAAACTGGACCAAGAAAGAGATCTTGGGGTTGTTGTGGATAGCTTGATGAAAATGTTGACTCAATGGCTGTGGCAGGGGAAGCAAGCCATGGTGCCTTATTTCCCCTACTGCCCATGCCAGGAGGATTAGGATAATTGCCCTCGGCTGTGCAGCTTTTCATGTCATGTGAACCTGACCAAGGTGGCTTGTTGCTGTGGTTAACAATCCACCCCAGAACCCTACAAGAGCCCATAGTAGCTTATTAATTACCCTGCAATCGTGCACATCAGGACATTGTGCAGCTGCTGTGAAAAAGGTAAATTCCATGTTGGGCATAATTAGAAAATGCGTTAAAAATAAAACTGCAAATATCATAATACCCTAATACAAATCTATAATACAACCATACTTGCAATACTGTGTACAGTTCTGGTCATCACACCTCAAAAAAGACATTGTTACGCTAGAAGAGGTACAGAAAAGGGCAACTACAATGATCAAGGGGATGGAACAACTCTTCTATCAGAAAAAGTTAAAACATTTGGGGCTCTTTAGCTTAGAAAAGAAAGGTAAGGGGAGACATGATAGGGAGTATAAAATTATGGATGATGTGGAAAAAGTGGATAAGGAGAAGTTTTTCTCAAACTCTAATAATAACTGAACCTGGGTTAATCCCATGAATCGTGGGAGATTCAGATCAGATAAAAGGAAGTACTTCTTCATGCAGTGCATAGTCAAACTGTGGAATTCATGACCTCAAGATGTAATGGTGGCTACCAACTTGGATGGCTTTAAAGGGATTAGACAAATTCATAGAGAATAAAACTATCCATGACTACTAGTCATGATGGCTGTATACAGTATATCTTCACAGTATCAGAAGCAGCATGCCTCTGAATACCAGTTGCCCTGGGCCACAACTAGGTGGGTGCTGTTGCATTCCCGTCTTCCTTGTGGTCTTCCAATACACAGCTGGTTGGCCACGGTGCAAACAGAATGCTGCACTAGATAAGTCTTTTGGTCTGATCCAGCATGGCTCTTCTGTACTGTACTATATTAATGGCCCTGAATTATACTAGACTATGTTGCTGAACTGCTCTCTTGATAATTTACACTCCTTCTCCTTCGACATTCTCACCCTTGCAATCTTCTCTTGAGCCACTACTCTTTCTGTTTGAGTCACCTCTCTCTATGTTGCTGGCTGATCTGCTCTGATATCACAGTGGGCCTGTGTTATACACAGGTGTCAGAGGATTAGTATTAGGCTTGCAAGGCCCTCTGTCATGTCAAAGGGCCTGAGGTAGACCCAAGATATCATGATCTCCCTAGCTGACATTAGGGAGTACTTCAGTATCTGAATTCTGTGAGAAACCACTGGTTAACACCTTAAACATTGCATTGGTTTTCAAATGACATCTTCTTGGAGTGGAGAGCTGTATGCTTTCATCACCTGTCATCAGCGAAAGACAACAGTTGTGAATTATGCATGGGTTCAACATTAACCCAATTATGGGTTAAACTGGTATAGGATGCTGTTTTAGATGTAACCTCTTAGGATTATACTGTAAGACATATTTGGAAATTTGAGTCATGCAGAGATATTATATATTTATATAAATGTATATGGGTTTTATACCTTTGTAAGCCACGCTGAGGGCCCTTAACAGGAAGAAAGGTGGGGATACATGTTTAATAACAATCTGGCAGGTTTTAGTATCTGGGTAATTGGGCAATTTTTCAGAAGGAAGTGCAGTGTACACAAAACCAATAATTCTGTTACCTTAAGATGAAAAAGATGGGAAAAAAATGCCTGCAGAGAAGCTCACCCTTGGAAGCAAGGAGGCTATTATCCTTTATCTCCATGTAATCAAATATCTTTCTAGACATCCATGCTATGAAAGAAATATAATTTATTTGTTTATGTCATTTCTATGCTATCCAATAGCCATAGCTCCCTGGGCAGTTCACAAAACTTCAGTCTTTTTGCAGATCAGATTTTTTGCTTGTATATTCTGATGTTTTACTCTAGTATTACATCTTATGGTAGTGGTACCCACTGCAACCTGTAAACTACATTGATTTAGCTCCACATATGTTTTTTTTTGGGGGGGGGGTGAATTGCATAGTTGCCATTGGCTGACAAGTTTTCCAAGGCCTTTATTATAAGTGAGGGATTATTACTGTCAAATTAATCATGTGCCTCCTTGTAGCACAGGACTGCTATTTCATCAGCCCATTGGGGTCGACTCTATGACACAATAGCTAGGAACTGATAACCTGCCGTGATACCTTACAAATGGCTGGCTCAGTACCTATCTATACACACTCCCACATCCGCGCATTCCATCTTATGTTCAGCATGACTAGCTCTGTACTAGAATTCTGTCCTCTACTGTGAGGTAAATGTCATACCCTACATTTTGAGTTGTGAGTGCAAAAATGTGTCATTTTCAAACCTTTCTAATAATCAGTGTGCCCTCACCAACATCTGTACTAATTTCAGTATTCTGGGTGATCTGGAAGTACATTAACCATGTCAAGGATTAACTTCTTGTCCCCTGTTCCATGGAGAGACTTAAAAGTGTCCTCCATTAAGACTTTTCTGGTAATTGGAATGTTGTGGACTATGCATGTGCCAAATACTGGCCATGTAGCTGGTCTAGAAGTAGCTTTACTATTTGAGGGTACACTCTAAAGTCTAGAATTGTTCAGATATTTCCAGTAAGCAGGGTTTTCTGGGAGCCCTTCAGACATTACCCTAATTATGTGGGAGCTACTTTTCTGTGAGCAGTTCCTGTACAGGCCGAGTTAATAATGAATAACTCAACTGTGTGGGTCTTTCCCACAGAATCAGCATTGCCCCGGGAGTCCGTGTTTGGGACCCATGTGTTCAGCCCCTATCCATGTTGCTGGGACACTTAGGCCATAAATCCTTTGCATGTTTAGACAGAAAACATGTCCTACAACTCCTAGCATTCCTCAGCCAGCCATGGCTGGCAGGGGAATGCTGGGAGTTGTAGAATTTTTTTCTGTCTAAACATGAATAGGATGCACACTTAATCATTATCCTAGGAGCCATTCATGGAAAAGTAGTTCTCACATAGCAAGGGTAATGTTTAAGGAGCACCTTGGACAAAATATGTATCACATTTCCAGTCATGTGCGAGTTCCTAATAATTGTACTTTCATGAATCAATCAGTCAGGCCTGAACATTTTATACATAGATTGTTTAAGAATATATTTGCTATGAACTCTTTCAGAAATCTGTGCACAAATGCACACGAATTCGTACAAAACATATTTATCAGACAACTGCATCACTGAAAAATACTATGTTAAATAATATGTAATATATAAAAAGTCATATTAATCTTACTGTCTTGCTACAAAAATGGGATACTTTTAGTACAGCATGGAACAAGATGAGAATACACATTCAATCTCTTCTTAGTAGTTATTTTAACTGATTCAATTATGGCTTTTCTTTACTAATAATATGCACTTGATTTTCCAGCTGCTATCAATGTAACACATGATACCATTAATAATATTACTGAAGTCACCAGGGCTACACACTGATGTAGTGATGTTTACCAAATATTGTTGTAGCTTTTCTTCTTTGCTCTCTGATAAGGGATATAACATTTTTTTTTAAAGAACATAGTTGTTTTTTCATAATCATGAATACTCTGGCCTGCTCTTGGAAATGCAGTCACAAGATGCTTTGAGCTTTGGTCACTTTTTTAAAAACAGAGAGGTCTGTTAGTAACTTTTGTTACAGAAAAAGGCATTAACAATTCAAATTCTGAACAGTGACATGGTCAGATTATTTTCACAATGGAGTCAAGCAATATAGCTCTTAACAGTATCATTAGGCAAGGCAAAATTCACATTTAATTTTGATGGCAAATTTGAAGGTTCTTTGAAAATAAATCTTTTTCATGGCTAATTTGGAAGATAAGTCTTTCTCAGACTTTAATATTGCTGAAAAATTGGGAGTGGATTAAAATTGTATAATGACAGTAGAGATAACTTGTGAAGTGTAACTTGTAACCCACTAAAGCACCATCACACATCAATGTATTTTGAGTAAGCATTAAATCTGTAGCAGAAACAGAACTGTGGATAGTATAGTATCCAAAGCAACGCTACTGCTAACGTAAATTACAATGTGCTGGCTTAAACAACCTCTACCACAAGACAAATAATGCTTGCTGGTGTGATGGGTTTTTCCAGGCTTTTGGCATTGTGCTAGAGGTCATTTATGCTAGTGCAGTGTAATTCATGTTAGTGGTAGTGTTGCATTGGATACTGTCCTGTAAATGTATTTTATCCAGCATCAATTGCTCTTCCTATCTTTATAGTGACTTGATGGCACACAAATTTGTGTAATTGACCCTCACTAAGGTTCTGTTCACTTCTTAGCCTTTGTTAGATAGTGGCTCAGTTCGGACATCACGTTGGCACTTCCTGGGTTGTTTAACCCAGGAACTGCAGGGACAAGTGGAGCACGCAAACTGTGTGCCAGTTGTTTCTATTTTTAATCAATAAGCCAGGAACGCCCCATGACATGCAAAATGTGTCAACATGGTTTGTTATTGGGATAACTCTGGATTGTTTAGCTCAAACAACCCAGGAATTGGCAGTGTGTCATCTGAACTAGGTCACCATCTAGGAACATTGGCTGGAACCAAATAAAAATCCTCCCAGAGGATTTTAACCACAAATGTTTTCCACAAATGAAATGACTGAATGCTGGCAGAAATCAGGTGCAACCTCTCATGGCTATGCACACCTGGGGTGTATCTCCACAAGCGATTTACTGTGAGTTTGCTGCGTTTGGAGGTCATTCAGCGCACATGACATCATGGCAATCCTGCAGTTTTGTGCTGAAAAACTGGTTTTTCTGAGAATACTTTTAGTCTGATTCCTTTCCTTAATTTAGCTTGTTCATGCTTCTGTTGTGGGGTGCACCAACCCTCTGCATTTACTTTGGCATGATAGCCCTGCCCAGAGGTGTGTCTTTCACCTGGTCGTGACCTCACTGACCCCGGTCAAGGGGTGTTTCCCTAATGTTTTCCCCGCTTGTGTTTTCCCGAAGTTTCTGTCATTTTGCAGCTGGCCGTTCATGTGTTCTGAGCTACCTCATGGTATTTACTTCACCTTGCCTACCACTAAACCCCACAAAGTACAGGTGTGCTCCAGGCAGCCTCTAACTTTTTAAAAATTAAAGCATAAAAGCGTAACGTTGAAATACCGCATTAGCACTACATCGTGAACCTGAAGTAACTCCAGGTTCACCAACCACAGCCACCTGTGGACTGTAAACTGTATTGATCTGGGACATTTGAAGTCATTACTGCAATAGGGGCTAAGGCTTACACTGCTAAAAGTTCCATGAGGTGTGGAATACATATACTCAGCCAGATCACAGTTCCGGAGGTAGTTACTGGGGAATCTGCAATTGCACATTTAAAAGATATCCGTATTGCACTGTAGTGAAAAAGTGCATGTCTGTAGCAATACATATACCCCCTACAGTGAAATAGCACATTTGTAGAAGAGTACCTAAACCTGCTATTGCTGTTTTAGAAGGAAAGTAATAAAAAAAATGGGGGGGAATCAGGCATAGGTTGGGGAGGCAGGCACTAACACACACTGGCCAGAGAAATCAGAAAGGGTGGAGCAAGGCAAGAATGGGAGGGAGGGAACAGGTTCTCTAAGTGATATGTGGATGAGAGTCCACCTGGTCCCCACCCAAAAAATTCACAGTAAACTGCCGTGCGACCTGCCAAGAGCCCCAGGCTAGCTTTCAAGCCCTGTATGTCCCCAGACGGAGCAGATTCAACTCCAGTGAAAACCATAGCAAAGTGGAGAGAGAACCAAAGCTGTTGCCATGGGGATTTCCCCCCCCCCACCGGGGAAACCATGATGCAGCAACATCCTGATGGGAGGGAAGGAGCTCTGAAGCGATGCTATTTGGTTCCTCTCTTGAAGGGGGGCTGCTGCTTCTTATCAGTGCCCACTGCAAGAAGGATCTTTGGGTATGTTTAGCCTCAACAGATCACAACCCATCAAGGGTACTTCTACCATGACTAAATAGTTTAAGAAAATATGAATTCTGACAAATCTAAATATGATTTGTCTTTAGAATGCTGAACTATAGTCTTAAAGAAGTTGACAGTAGTACTTAACCCACATTTTAATTCACAATGTAATCCATTTGGTATTTTCTCCAGTCCTTTTGATAGGATTATGCAGTATTTGGGTTATTCACATGCACGTACTCTAAAAATGACCGATCTAGGATTCTGTCAATGAGAACTTCTTCTACTATATTTATATCCTGTAATAAGAAGGGAAGATAATCAGATATGCAAGCAAATAAAGAAACAAACACTATCTTGCTAAGCAGTGAAAATAGTGTTATTATTAGGCAGTGGTAGAAATCCTATTATTCAGCAGTAGATAGACCACCACCACTATATTTAATATTTAATATTACACTAAATATAAGCTATATTTAGAAACAATATCCAATCACTAAGGAGCAGCAAGATGTCAGGGAGATGCATACTCTTACAATGAGTTTCTGGGACTCCGCTGATACTTATATGAATGCATGTTCTTTCAGGGGACTAGAGATAAGGGTGCATAAGGGTGACTGTCCCAGGATGCACCCAGGGTTCTACCCTTTCACTATCAGCTTTATACCATATGAACAAATGTTATTAGCAAAGCAGCAAGACATTCAGAGATGTCTTCAGTGTGCATATGATGCCAGCGATGATCCTATACCAAGATTGAAAAGGGACCTGACTGTGGCTTGTGCCATCTTACAAGTTTATGTGTACTGAACTTCAAGAAAATCACTGTTTGGCTGGGTATCCACTTGTAGGAGCCTTAGCTGTGTATAACTGTGTACCAATTAAAACAGAAATAGAAACATTTAATTTAATGGATAGTGTAACCATATTAATAATTCATGTAAATCATAATTCATGTAAATCAGAACGCAAACACTAAAAATAGTTAAAACATCATAGATCAAAATGTTCACATGTTATCCTTTTTCAGTTAGGCTGTTATGACTAATACAAAAGTGATAATAGAAAGACGCAAATGGGGCCCTGCAACAAAATGTTGCAGCGTGGAGTGCTTCTGTTCAGGGTTCCAGGTACTCCACTCAACCACCTGGTTTTCCTTTTGTTCTCTCTCCAACCGTCAGTCAGCATATGATGGCCACTGATCATGCTCAGTCCTCATTAGGCTGATTTTTTTTCTGCATTTTGGGTTTTTTTTAGGGGTGGGGCGATGCTCGTACCCAGTTCCAGCTACAGTAAATCTTGGCTTTTTCCATCGATTTCTATGGGAAGTTCTCACTTCTGTCCCAGGGGGCATTTAAAAATAGTTTTTCAATATGAATCAGGAATGACCTTCCAAACAATGAGATGGATCTGTCTATGCTGCATTGTCCTTCTCCATCCATTCCATTCTATGTCTCACCCCAGTTAGTTAGGGCACCATCCTTTTCAGATAGGCAGCTGCCTCCGAACTCGGAGGTGACCGGCTATCCAATGCAGGGCATGAGTAGCACGGGGGGGTGGGGGATCATTCCCTCTGTGCTTCTCCTGCCCTGCATTTTTGGCTAGACAGCCGATTGCGACTGTCTAGCCACGTGCGGAAGGGCAGAGCAGGGGAGGAGGCTGCTGTATGACACATTGGATGTGTCGTACAGGCATTTCTACCCTCCCTGCCCCGGAATGCCCTCCGGGAATGTCCCTTTTCGGCTGCTCTGCGCTCCTCTTGCGCAGAGGCTGTCTATTGACGGAGCACTGTCTATTGGCCATAGGATTGCTCCCTCCATTTCTTTTTTTCTTTTCTTTTATCCATCAACATTCTGTGCTGTTTTATGAATGTTTTATCCATCAACATTCTTTTATCCATCAACATTCATCAACTTATCACTGGACTGCTTTAGGAGGTTCCTGCCTTAGGTTTTTTTTCCTTAATATTTTTGCATCGCTACCAACCTTGGGTCTGCTGACCTCTCCCTCTTGTGCATGGGTGGTATAATTTTGGCTGCATTCGAATGAGCATGGGAAAACATGAATCAGTAGTAGAAGGAATGCGTGGAACATTTATTTTTGAGATGATCCATTTCCTCTCAATTTGGCTACTAAGCAAAAATAGCAACAGCACAAGCACCATGTTGGTTCTTACAATTCAATAAACATGCACTCTTTTGTTGGAAAACTATTTGGGATAATAGAGAAGAAATATATTTATCTTATTTATTAGCAGGGACTGAATTATAGGTTACAGAAGAAGCAATTCACACTGCCATGCTACTGCAACCGTACAGTACCCATAAATGGACTATTGATATCAGAAAGCCAAAACTAGTCTAGAACTACCAAGTAGTTACAGTTCTGCTGTTACATATAAGAAGAGCCATGTGGATCAGACCAAAGGCTTTTTTAGTCAAGCATTCTGTTCATACAGTGGCCAACCAGATGCCCATGGGAAGCCCAGGGCAATGTTTCCACCAGCGATTTACTCCAAGCCGGCTCTATATTGAGGTTTTAGGGATACATGATGTCATGGCCATCCAGCAGCCACCCTAGAGCTTATCAGGGAAAAACTGGATTTCCTGAGACTGCTTAAAGTCCGATTCTTTTCCTTATGTTGGGTTCTCCGTGGTATAGTTGTTGTGTGCCCCAATCCCCGCATTTACTCAGGTATGCTAGCCCTGCCCAGAGGTGTGCCTTTCACTATGACCCCAGTCAAGGGGTGTTTCCTCCCATTGTGCTGAACAAGGCTTGCCCTGTGAATGCCTACAGAAATAACAGAGAAGCCCCTCAATTGACACAGCACGTTTTAAAGCCCAATTCCTTAAGTGTGATTAAGCATGATCTGAAGGCTCTGATTCATTGCTTTAAGAAGTAACTACTTCACAGCTTTCTTATAGAAATCCTGTGCGTTAAAATGGGGGCTGGTTTCCAGCTCTTTCCCACAACAAACACATTAGTGTCTCCTCACAAGTAACTCCCATTGTGGTCAATGAGGCTTCCCTCTGAATGCCTGCATCAAAACTTACAGAGATTCCCCTTCAATTGAAATGGGACATTTTAAAGCCTAATTCTTTGAGTGCGATTAAGCACGATCTCAAGGCTCCAATTCATTGCCTTAGGAAGTAAGTACTTCACAGCTTCATTATAGATAGCCTGTGGGTTACAAGGGGGTTGGTTTCGGTCTTTGTGTTTACTGCTCTCTTTCCCACAATAAACCCATTACTGTCTCCTCAGAAGTAAGTCCCATTGTGGTCAATGAGGTCTTGCAGGTTAAAATGGGGGCTGGTTTCAGTCTTTGTGTTCTCCCCCACTCTTTCCCAGCACAAGCATGTTTGTGTCTACTTGGAAGTAACTCCCATTGTGCTCAATGAAGCTTGCTCCTGAAATGCAGGTGCATCTGGACTTTTAGGGGAAAGGAAAAAGGGGGTGAGAGGGGGAGCAGCCCCTGCCAGTCAGATGACGTTCACTCCAACCCCCACCCCCACCAGGAAGTATGTTTGGTGAAGCAATTACTGGTGTGGAGAATCTGCAAGTGGAGCCCTGCTCACAGCAAAGCCAGTTGCTTTTAAAAAATCAGGTGCTCCTCCATTAGCTTCTCCTCCTGTTGTCATGAAAACACAGCCCAAGATATGTGCAACAGTGTATGCATCTTGAGAGCATGTATCTATGGTTAAGGCAAATATCTCTAGAAAAGCATATGATGATTTTCAGTGTATTTCAAATTGTTTTAGGAATGGGGAAAGAAAAAAGGAGACTTTTTCTTTCAGTCCCCCAGGCCTTTCTGTGCTGTGCTATAGAACTTTATGTGGCTTAGCAGGTTGCCAGCTCCAAACCTGGCAACAAAAAACTAAAGCCTTGACACTATGCTAGCCCAACAGTGATGTGCCAAGATGCCACATTTGTGGGTTGGCATAATGTCAAGGTTTGTGACATCAGTTGCAGTGCTGCCTGGTATACTCACTAGCTCAGGACTAAGCAACCTGGTGCCCTACAGATGTTTTGCACTGCAGCTTCTGTCAATCCTTACCATTGCCCATGCTGGCTGGGGCGGAAGGGAGCTGTAGTGCAAACATCTGGAGGGCACCAGGCCTTCTACCCCTGCTGAAGCACCATTTTGTGAAACAAATATAAACTTCAAGATTCTCTGCACATCTTTTTTTTACTGTGATCTTTGGCCTACATGTTTCTGATCTGGAGCCAGAGAAAGGATCAGTGGGATTCCTGGAGTTCAAGGATGGGCTCCAGTTCTTTGCATAGCACTTTGTATCTCCCTATGACTAGCAGAAACAGTCTATGGGTGCAATTCTGTGCATACTTAGAGAGAGAAAAAGTCCTACAATTCCCAGCATTCCCCAGCCAGCAATAAATGCACCCCAAATGATGCAAAATAAACAAATAAATGTCCCATGCAATTTTGCTATATGAGCACTATACAACTGCGATTTTTGCTACTGCCCAAGGTGATTTGAAAATTTCCCATCCTGCACAAATAGGTAAAAGAGGAAAAGAGAAGGATTTGCCTAAGGAGCACAGTGACTTAATTTTTGTATTCTGCTGTTTTTTATAACTTTTACTATTGTCTTTTATGTCTTTATGTTTTTTAAAAACTGTTGACATCTTGGATATGGATTATGCAGGAGTGGGCAACACACAGCCCATGGGCTGCATATGGCTGTCCTGGGCCATTTGTGAAGCCAATGCATGCTCCCCCTTGTTGCCGCAGCCCTGCCACTGCTTCTGAAAGTGCTGCCCTTCTGCCAGTCAATCAAACAGCTGTTTGGTGGGCTGGTGGGAGCCTGATGCTGCAGGGAAAGAGGAAATGTGAATTGTCATCCCCAAGTGCCTTCTTTCTCTGGAATATTGCCAAACAGTTGTTCAGTAAGCCAGCAGGAGCCTGACGCAGCAGGGGGACAGGGTGCGTGGAATGACTCTAGCACACTCTCTTTCCTTCAAGAATCACCGTGATGGGGGTGAAGTTAAAGCCTCATCCCCAATGAAGCAATCTTCAGCAGCATTGCTGCGATGAAAATAATCTTTAACCTCACCCGCATCCCAGCGAAACTACTCAATATTGCTGGGATGGGGGGGGAGATTAAAGCCTCCCCAAACTCCAGCAATCTGCAGTAGGATTGGGGGACTGAGGAGTGTGTGTGATCTGTGGGTGTGCAGCTGCCAATATGGCCCTCGATCTGAGGGAAGTTGCCTACCCCTGGTTTAATGGAAAAGCAATATTTGAGAAATTATTAAGTAAAATAAAAGACATGTAGCAAGAGCAGGGAATATAAATAGAGCGTCCACAAGTCACCTTCTAGTAATGTTTTGGGTCATGGGCAGCTCCCTCCAAAGATAGTCTGGGATGGAGAAGAGATGACTGCACCAGATTCCTAGACAAATAGTAGCTTCTCCCTACCATATATGATGAGAGCATATATGGAAGAGGGTTAATACAACTCTGGGCCAAGGGTACAGAACTTCATACCTGATGTCCCAGTCCAACCTTTTGGGATTCCCAGATGGCCATGCCCCCTTCCCCTGGTGTCACCGTGCTTTTGTGCAGTTTTTCCCCATTCTAAAATGTTGAAATAACTCTCCTGAGGCTTAGTAATGAGCAGTAAGAGCTTTATTCTGGCATTTTCGGCCCCACCCCTTTTGGTTTCGGCCCTACCCACTGGAATGTAGCCTCCAAGAACTTCTCCAAATTTGAATTTGGCCCCAGGGGCTGAAAGGGGTTCAACACTCCTGCTCTAGGCCCACTGGCTTTTTATGTGAAAAAGAAAGTAGCATTTGCTCTAAATATTCAGAGCAAAGCCTCCCACTTGCTTGTCTCCCCCGCCCCTGCCTTGTCCACTAATTTCCTCAGAAATTTCAAAAGCATACTCAAATTATGAGTAGATTGGTGTGAGAGTGGAACAACTTTCATTTCTGGATTGATGTTCAAGCAATGTTAGGACTCCTTGCACCAGTGTAGCACCTTGGAGGCATTATACTATTTCTCCACTGAAGTCTTAAGTGTTTGTAACCTTTCTAATTCCCCAGGCATAACATTTGTGCAACCCACGAATGCTCTCATATGACTTATCAATTACCGGAGATATGGAGGGAGTTGCAGATAAAGGGGTCTTAGCAGTGGCTTAGGAAAAACAACCATACAATTTACTCACTATATAGTCTTCATAACAGAATGTATGTCTGGGCTGAAGGTGCCTTTTAAAATTCCTGCTGTAATAACTTGGCCCACCATCAGGTAGTAAACAACAAATTGGACATTACTGTAAGTAATTCGAGGGAAATAAGTAAATATGCTAAATGAGTCTGTTCACCATTAAGATGTAACAAAATAAATAATTATTGCTAAAGAGAGAGAAGTGTGAAATATCTGGGGCAATTATAGCTAAAGGGCATTATTTGAGTGACCTGAATATATTCGCTGTCAGACACAATGCACTTCCTGTCTAACAGTAAATTTGGCTTATCCCAAGTGTTCACGTTCTGTTTTGTATACAACCTAGGAGATGCTTTGTATACCCATATCTTATGCTTACGGGGGTTGTTTGTTTTTGCATGAATGAGGCATGCATTTCTAGCTATGGAATGCTCTTTTACTAGAATGCATGCTCTTTTTCTCCATGCATGTTTTTTTTTTTTCTGGCCATAGCCTGTGACAGTAAAGCCCTACAAGAGTACAAATATCCAATCTGCAGAATTGCAGCTAGTTGCTCCAATGATCTATTTCAGGCAAGGGCACTCTGATGCAAGCACAGAGCTTCTCTTCCAGGAGGGGACGTCTGTTTCTTTGCGTGTGCAAGCCAATACCTTCCACTGAAATGAATGAGACCTCTGTGCACAAGAGACTAGTATGTGCATGTGAGCACACATAAATTTGAAGACTGGGGCCAGAGTTTAAACTACAGTGTGAAGCAAGAGGGGAAGACCTGCATTCATTCTCTTGAAAAGTGTCAGGCTTCCGTCCAGGATCAATGATCAAAGATGATTTGTTTTGGTGTTACAGGGAGAGAGCTGCCGCTAATGTAAGCATTATTTAAACAATATATTCTATACTTATAAGTGGGACCTGCAACAAAAATGTTGCAGTGTAGAGTGATTTTGTTCAAGACCCCAGACACTCCAAAACCTCTCCCAGCCAGTTTTCTGTATTTTTTCCTCTCAACAGTCAGTCAGCATTCTGTAGGCACTGAGCACACTTGGTTCTCATTGGGCTGTTCGGGTTTTTCCCCTCCTCAGGTTTTTTTTTCCTAAAGATTTTTTATACTTCTGAAAAACTCTGGGTTCCCTCAAGCATGCTGATACTTCCCTCTAGTTCACCAGAGGCACTCAGAGATTGCCGTTAGTATCTGTGATTATTTTGTCTTTATAATTCTACAGATAAGGTATCATAATTTGATTCTGAAAATACTTGAAAATTCTGATTCTGGAGCCTTTCATTTCTCCATTTCATAGGCACAGTTTAGGCAAAAGGCTGCAGGGATCGCTTTTCAACCAATGGACTGTGTTAAACTAGTACATCAGAACCTATGACTTGCATAATATGTCTGTTTCAGTGTATATGACTTTACCTGTCAAACGGTCAGCTAATTACAAAAGATTAACCCAATAATGCATGCACGTGGATATGAACCCAAATGTAAGACATTTACCACTGCTGTCCTTTCGGATCTGTGACAAGTGAGAAAATGGTCCAGAAGATCATTTTCATCCAGTTCGGACTGGCAGAAAGGACAAAGATTTCTGAAAACAACAGATATTATTTTTAGATACTAGTTGCATTTTTCAGAGTTAGATATTCAATACATTCTACAGCTGACAGCTAAACTGGATGGTAAGCCAATCTGCTTCTGATAAATAGGATTCTGCATTTGATGGAAGCAGGAATGTAGGTATTAAGAAAGGGTTAGAGATTGTGAATACAGATTACTGAGAATATGTTCTGCAGGATGCTCTCCCCTTACCCATGCTGGTCTAATAGAAACTGTACAAAAGTTTTGAGCTTTTCTTCAAAGCTTTTGTTTGCACAAAGAAAGGATGCCAAAAGCTTCTTCAGAGCTAGTTGATAATGGGGGTTGGCCGCTAGAATCACATTACAATAGTAGTCTTGTCCTGCACGAAGTCTCTAATATTGTAGGCACAATTTAAGGTCCTTTTTTGACCTTAAAAGTGTGGACCCAGCACAGGCTACTTCACTACTTGTACCACTTGAGATTGCAGGTTCTGGAAACACATGTTGCCCTAGAAGTTTGCATGGAGTCCAAAGTCTGAGAATCGTACGAATGTTTCATAAAATCTTTCTGTTTGAACTGGCTTCAGTCACTAGAATTAAAGTGGATTAATATCCGCTTGGGCTACAATCCTACACACATGTACCTAGGGCCAAGTCTAACTGAAATCAGCAGGGCTTACTTTTGAGTAGATGCCCATAGGATTGCACTGTTAATGTTCTAGACTTGGCTGTTTTAAAATTGTATTTTAAATGGTGAGGTTAGTTTTAAGTCATATCTTTGTGCAACCCAGGCCACTGGGATATGGCAGGCTAAAGAGGTGAAAGAATAAATACATAAATCAGGCTGACAGTAGATTTCCCCTACCTTTATTTTATTAATATGTACTTTACCTTGTTTCTGGGTATGCAACCTCTTGTAGTGGCCCATATTTCTCTATATATTGTCCACAAGTCCTCAGATGAGCTCTCATTTCACTGAGGCACACCTAGATCACGCAAAGAAATATTTTGTTAGTCTTTCACTTAGGCTGTAATCCTATAAACACTTACCTATGAGTCCCCTTCAAGTCACTCGGGCTTACTTCTGAGTAGGCATGTTTAGGATTACATTATGTGCTATAAGAAGATACAGTTCACTAACAGAGTGATTCTAAAACATGCTTACTACTCAGAAGTAAGTCACATTTATTTGAATGCAGCTTAGTTATGCAGCACAATCATTTGGATGTTTAATTAAAAGTAAACCCCACTGAGTTACAATGGGGCTAATTCCCAAGTAAGCATGCACAGTGTTGCAACGCTAGTTTACGGTTGCTGTTGTTCTGATAATGCTTCTCACTAAAGAAGCCTGTTTATTTCATGTACATTGTAACTACAGTCTACATGATACCCTCCCCTCCTCAGCGGCATCCCCTCTCAGCCCCTCCAGCAATCAGGCTTCAATAGAAGGGTCTCCCCCGCCATTGCCCTATACTGCAACTAGGCTTGGGGAAAAAACTTCAATTTTTCAAGCCTAATTGATGGGGGGGGGGGGCTGCAGCTAGATGAAGAGCCCAGAAGTTCTCCACCCATGATGTAAGTATTCAGAGAAGAGATCATCAGTCACTGTGTGTCTACGCTGAATTGCTAGATGCTGCTATGAATAAAACTTTGATGCAGAGAATTTCTGGTGCCATGTGGCAGATACACAAATGCAATGACACTATAGTAGAGCTGCAATCCATCTCCCCTCACTTGTTCTGCTCTTGAGCTATTGAGGAATAACAACATCATTTGTTATCAACAAATATACATTTGTATATTTGTATATTACACTTATCATTTACATAAGTGACTACTAAATTTTCAAAGTGCTTCATGTACGCAGTCTCAATAATCCTTACTACAACCTTGTAAGAACGGTCATTGTTTTTATCACTATATTGCAAGGTGGGTGGGGGGTGGGACTGGGTGGAGAGATGGTGGCTTGCCTAAGACTATCTGGTGAGTTCACGGCTGTGGGGAAGTTTGAACGAAAGACTTCCCAGCTCACAACTTTTAACGACTATACTGCACCAAGGGAAATATGAAGGTGGACAAAATACGGCAGCACTGTAGCAAGAATTGTCTGCACACATTCCAGAGTGGTTCTCTACAAAAAATAAAATGAAAATGAAATAAGCAGAACCCCATCTGGACCCAGACAAGTCAACTACAGAACTTCTAAGCAGGGTTAGATAGTGCGCACTAGAAAACCGCAAAAGTCGCTGAGCTCTGTGCTGCCTCAGCCAGCCACACTATATGGTATATTGCAGCAGTCCAACCTCTATGGCCCATCAAAGGAAAGTGGTAGTAACTGGCAGGGCTAGAAGTCCCACTGCCTTATCTGAAACTTTTGCAGCATAAAAGGGGATTCCCAGGCACCATTAGGAATTGGGGGTTACCAGGTCTAAGTCAGAAGATCAAGCAGGGTAGGAAGATTCAACTGTTGAATTTCACAGCCTGTTCCTCCATGAGCTGCATTCCACACCCTCCTCCCCTGCCTGCTCTAGCAAGTGAGACTCTAGGTTTGGTTCAGAACAGTGGTGCAAAGAGAATAGTGGAAGAGTACAGCAAAAGCTTCATTGCCTGTTCTGATCAAGCTGGTTGTCTTACACTTCAGACAGGCTGCAGCAGTTCAATTTAAAAAATAAAAGTAAGGAATGGATTCTCAACTTGCACTGCTTCCCAGAATTAGATGAGCAACTCTCCTTCTAATAGTGAACTTAAGTGCTGAGTGCCACTGGTTATGTAGCCAAAATATTGCCGCTGAGAGACAAGAGGGAGGTATCGGCACCCCAAGTACAAAAAAATATTTAGAAAAAAAAAATCCCCAAGGGGCAAATGCATGCCAACAACTCTAAAACAATTCAGTGAGCACTGAGCATGCTCAGCAAGCATGGAATACCGAGTATCTCTCTGTTGTGGGGGAAAGGGGAAGTGAAAACCAGGGGGAATGGAATACCCTAGAAGAGGGCATGGTAGCTGGCTAGAACCCTGAATAAGAGCACTTCATATTGCAACATTTTGCTGTAGGTCCTACTTGTCTATACAAGTGTTCAAATGGGTTTGTGGTAGCCCAGAGAGCAAAATCAGGAAACTTTAGGAGAAAATTCACCATTCCCACACCTGAGCCTAAACACACCAAGAATGATTCAGCAGAATCATTCAGCAATTCTAAGTCCAATTGTTTCAGTGTAAGTGATTTACAGTCAGTGAAATTCTATATATGTCTATTCAGATGTAAGCCCCATAGTTTTACTCCCAGTTAAGTGGATATAGGATTGATACCATAAACACTTATTTACCTTTTCTGTTGAAATCAAAAGCATGTTAAATGTTTTATTTTGGCTGGATCATGCTGATTCTTTGGAACTGACTTCAGTGAGATATTTTTAGGTAAAGCATGTAGAATTGAGGTGGTTGTATAACTGTAGACGCCTTCTTAATACACCCCCATCCTGAATGTAATTAATGAAAGTTACTTGTATATGGGGCTGTCCCATATTTCAGGCTAAAGTATATTAAGGGCTTCTCCACATAGGGCTTTTACCCTGAGACTGAGATTGGTTACTCATGAAAGTTTGTGGGTCCTTTACATGATGTCATCAACCTCCAGTGCCTCTCTAGTTTTTTCCAAGCATTTCCATGGCTTAATTTGAAATGGAAATAATGAGCTAACAAAAAGATATGTGAATTTGCATGTGAAAAGAGAACGTGGTGCTATATAACAACAGACCATCTAGTGGCTGTATAATGAAATATATAGATCTTGCAGATAAATGGGGAAAAGTGGGAGTGGGGGAGGAAAGCTCATGTAAAGGGCTGTTCTTAATCTTGCAAATAATCTGGAAGCAGAAACCTCGGGTAAAATCGCGAGACAAAAAGCCTCAGTGTGGAGAAACCCTAAGTGGGGAATTCAAAATGTTAAAATTCAACGTTTGCAAGTTAACGGTTAAAGAGAAAATCATGGTTACTAGTTTTTGCGATGGTAAAGGTTGCAAACGTAACATAGGACCAAGTTTTGTTAGGCTGGGCATGATGTGTCCACTGAATTCCATGGGAATTGCTCCGAAGTAAGTGTGCATAAGGAAAGAAAAGTTTTCCATAGGATATAGAAATTATGCAATACCAGTGGTTATTTACCTGTGTTTCACATTCTGTACAGTTTTGGTATATATTTTTCATCATCTTGGTAATATCAGTTGCTGGAATCCCTTCTGAAGGAAGATAAGCCCGGCAATAAGGACATGTCCATGTGTTATTCCTTAAACTTGTTGCAATACAAGATTGACAAAATCTGACAGAGAGATAAAAATAAACACCATGTTTTCCCACAGAACTCCAATGTAAAGAAAACTATTTGAAATGTATCAGTTATGATCATTACTGGACATGACCTTCTAAGAAGACTGGTTCCTACTGCAGTTCTTGCCTGTTAATCATTTTGTTTACTTGAGCATCCTAGTCTATTAGAACACTGATAAAGTGAGGTTAGAGAAGATAGTGTGTTCTATTAAGGGGCTATCTTTGCATTAGCTGAAGTTACTCATTAGCATCAAAGTACTTACCTACCAGTTAATTGCAAACTCTACTATGTATTAATAAAGCTCTATGGAAGAGATCAAACACAACATAAGGCATCGTCCAGCCAAAGGTTATGCACTTTTATGTTCTACTGAATTTACTGGGGGAGAGTCAAGAATATGTTTTATTCTACTGAAATCAATGAAATTCAGAAGTGCTTCACTCTGGCTGGATTGTAGCCTGTGCCTATTTGATTACAAGTAATTATCCCAAAGTGCAAGAGCTTGTTGTGTTAACCTGCTTCTTTTATACAAAAAAGTAACAATTCACAGCCATAAAATGATTGTGTGTAGAATACCATGATCATTAAGCCTGTCCTAAAAAAATGCAATATTGTTGTGTTGTCTTCAAATGAACCTCCAGTGATTATTCCCAGATTCAATCAGACATAAGGAGTGCAAGTAAATGAAGTCCTAGAACAGACAGTAGGAAATGAAGCCCATCTTATTTGTGAGCTTATGACACATGACAGGGTCTTGTGGAGACTGCTGCATTGTGATGCAATGCTTCTGACACCAAGCACACAAGAGCTGAAATGCCAGATGTCTCTGTGGATATGCTTGACTAATAGCAGATGGCTAGAGTAGTATCCACATGGTTTTGGAGATAATACTGGGACCATGATGAAAGCTTTTATTGATGTAGTGTCTAAGCCTGCTGTAATGAAAACTAAAGCAACAAACCAGAGCTCGTTGGTTTTTCCATAGTCTTCCACCCCCCCCCCCCCGGCTTAAAATGCAACAGAAGTACATGAAAATGGTCTTGAATATTGCACAGAGTGTGTGAGAGGTGCAGCTCCTCAAATCTGTTGCTTTGATCTGGGAAGTGTCACAGCATCAATGAACCAAGCGCCTCTTAGTAGTGTTGAATCAATACATAGTTCTGGGAAATACTTTTTAGTCATGTCCTGGGTGAGTATCACCTAAGCATCCTTGAAATATGCATAGTAAATTTAATGCACATGCAGAGCTACAGATGCATAAAAGCAAAACACTGAATAGTCACATTTTAAAATTAATGGTAGCATTATGAATTCCCAAACTGGGTGAGTGTAATGCAATCATGAATTTTAAAATGTGATAATGTCGTATACTGTAAAAACTACTTAAAAGGGAAGGGATAGATGAGTCAGATACAATTTTATTCCTCTACAGGAAATGTTCTATAGCTGTAGTTTTGCCATTATCCCATTTTGCAATTGTTTTAAGAATTGTTGTTTTATTCTTTTGTACATGATTTTAAGTGTTGTTTTTCTTACAAAATCCTCTGATTCCAGCACATACAGGATTTGTGAGAGCCTCTTTCTTTAAAGGTCAGAAGGTATGACATGGGGTGCCCCTTTGTCCCATTACAAAGGTTGTGTCTTACCTTAGAAACAACAACACGAGAAGTATATAGTGTAAAGAAGGGCCTGTTACAATGAAAAGACAAGTGGGAAGAATACAATCCAGAGAAATTTGAGCAGGCTTAAGTCCCAAGAAATATCTTGGATTTCTTCATACATAAATTGTAAGGCAACTGCCTTCAATTCACAAGAATGCATAATATGCATATAATAGCTTGTTACTGGTCAATGATCTACTCAATTGGTTTGGATATGTTTCAGAATAGAATAGGAGCTGCCTTAACTTTCAGAACCTATCTTTAAATTATTTCCCTGTGTTTGCTCAATGGAAATAAAATAGCCAGGTTCAAAGGGTGAACATAAATGTTACTTTTGGTGCATACTAGAGTGTCCATGGTCATGGAAAGTCATCCAGCACTATGGGAGATGAGAAAACTAAAAGGCATGAATAGCCATGCACGATCCAGGATCAGTTCTGGCAATCTTGGGTATCTAGTATTTCTCTGCCCACCCCCATGTTCAGGGCAGTCTTTTGGTGTGGAAAAGGCCAACTGGCTGAAATTCAAATGCTCTTCCATCCCTTTGGTTAATGGTGAACAAAAGAAAAAGAAAGATAAGGGGCAGCCAAGATTTGTAGGCAGTGTGGGAACCAGCGACTTCAGTATTGGTGGTGCAGCCCTCAATGGGTATTACCTTCCCTCCCCACCCCTCTTTAGGCATCCACGATCCTTGATAAGATGCAGTGGCTGTCGGACCACCCTTTTTCCAATGAGGTGCAGATCATCCACTACACCTCAGAAGAGGGAATTCGAGACTGATCGTCTGAGCCGCTTTCACAGTGAGATCTCTGACCACTCACCTCACCCCGTGGGAGATTACCTGTCAGACAATCACCCGGTTTACATGATGTCTCCCCAGTATCATGCTACTCCGGGGGTTCAGATTATGGTCACTCTGCCCACTACAGCTGAGAGCCCTCCTGGAGGGAAACTCAACACTAATATTTTCATTCCTTGTCCTACATCTGGGACAGAAGGTTGCCTCATCACAGAGACTAGGGCTCCTTTACATATTCCATTCAGGATACTATGAAGCTTA
Organism: Heloderma suspectum; assembly: GCF_057233095.1. Lineage (NCBI taxonomy): Eukaryota > Metazoa > Chordata > Lepidosauria > Squamata > Helodermatidae > Heloderma > Heloderma suspectum. The sequence goes on from NC_139461.1 coordinate 73,034,202, forward strand.
GGCCACTCGTGAATGGGATCATACCATTATTACTATTATCATTATTATCCTGCCTTTTCCCCAATATTGGGACTCAAGGCAGCTGTACAACATTAAAAACTTGTACAGTTAAAACATATAAATAAAAATATACAAAAGTTATAAAATTAATTAAATCAACAATAATATTAAAATTGTATAAAATATCAGCATTTAAAAACAACAATATAAACAATAGTACCAATCTATCATATTCTCACAGATCCAGACTATCTATCCCTGAAGGCCAACTGGAACAAAAAAGTTTTTGACTCCCTGAGGAAACAAACCAAGGAGGGTACCGCCAGGATGGCAAGAAGGGTCTCCCTTAAAGATCTCAGGGCACAAGCAGGCTCACAGGGGAGAATACAATCTTTCAGATAACCTGGACCCAAGCTGTATAGGGCTTTATAGGTCATGTCCACCATTTTGAATTGTGCCCGGAAACAGACTGGGAGCTAGTGAAGCTGTTTTAGCAGAGGAGTTGTATGCTCCCTGTAGCCAGCCCCAGTCAACAGTCTGGCAGCAGCTCTTTGAACCAGCTGAAGTTTCAGAACACTCTTCAGAGGCAGCCCCCTGTAGAGCACATTACTGTAATCCGAACGGGATGTAACTAAGGTATGTGTCACTGTGGCCAAGTCAGACATCTCAAGGAATGGGCACAGTTGGCGCACTAGCTTTAACTGTGCAAATGCACTCCTGGCCACCGCTGGAGCCTGGGCATCCAGGCTCAGGGCTGAATCCAGAAGTACACCCAAGCTGCGAGCCTGTGTCTTCAGGGGGAGTGTAACCCCATCCAGCACAAGCTGAATCCCTGTTCCCTGATCTACTTTTCGACTGACCAGGAGCACCTCTGTCTTGTCTGGATTAAGCTTCAATTTGTTTACCCTCATCCAGTCCGTTACTGCCGAAAGACACCGGTTTAGCGCCAGAACAGCTTCCTTGGAATTAGATGGAAAGGAAAAGTAGAGTTGGGTGTCATCATCATACTGGTGACACTGAACCCCAAAACTCTGGACAACCTCTCCCAATGGTTTATGTTATATGTTAAGTAGCATGGGGGACAGAACGGAACCCTGAGGAACCCCACAGGCCAATGGCCAGGGAGTCGAACAGAAGCCCCCCAGCACCACCTTCTGGGTCTGCCCCTCCAAGAAGGAATGGAGCCACCGTAAAACACTGCCTCCTTAGTCCCATCCCAGTGAGGTGACCCAGAAGGATACCATGGTCAATGATACTGAAAGCTGCTGAGAGGTCCAGCAGAACCAACAGGAACAGAACCAATAGGGACACACTCCCCCTGTCTAGTTCCCGGCATAGGTCATCCAGTGAGGATGGTGGTTTAATTTCACAATTAAAATTTACAAGTTTCTTCCAAAATCTAGGGATACTTCCCCTTCCAAATACAAAACCTTTATTTCCAAACATCATACAAATGCATATTTATTTCTGTTTAAGGAATATCAGTACACTGAGGACAAGGTAGTTAAAATGGGTCCTCTGTTCACTGATAAAATAAACGGTAAGCAACTCCATTTACAACAACAAAACAAGCACAGTGTCAATAAAAATGTCAACATAGTATTACTATGTAGCACTTGCATATCGCTTTCAAATGTTCAAAGCAGATCACATACATTATCTTGGTGTAGTTCATACAACAAGCTGTAAAGTAGTTATCATCCACACCTTCCCTATACATGTTGGCTGTAGTGTAGATCAGTAATGTTTGTATTGGCCCTCAGCCACTACATTACACCAGTTTATAAACAAATCCGGATCATTCTTTACAGTTTGTTTCTACCAAGGTATTAAAGAGAATGAAGAATAAGAGCAATGAAATCTTAACGAAAGCACAATCGTCTTTAGCACAATCGCGCAAATCAAAGTGATCTCTGACAGCGCAGATTGTAAACCTCAAGTTAATTTACTTGTCCTTTGTTCTTTAACTAGTTTTAAAGAAGAAGCAGAGAGTGGGCGGGAAACCCCTCCGTTCTTCCTTTGCTTGGAACTTTGGCCTTGCTAACTAAAAAGTTAGCGAAAGGAAAACTTTTCGTTGTCAAATCCCAAACTAGGACCAATTTCCTCCCTTTAAAAAGCAAAACAAACCTGAGTTGACTTGGGACTAACTGCATCCCTACCGCACTGACGTAAACAACCAAGTCAAAACATGCAGCACATCCTATGCATAGAATTCCAGTCTGGGATTCGAAAACAAAAAGTACCTTTTTCTTAGTAACGGGAAAGATCAGAGTCAAGAAAGAAGGGGGGTATTTTTTACCCGGACGTTGGCTCCATGTGGGGCTTACTGCTGGTAAGCGTGCAAAGGACTGCAGCCCCCCAAACAGCACCGTTTTAAAAGTGAAAGGGGGGTGTACTTAGTCTTGTTAGCTTTCTCTCATTCTGCAGCGTACGATTCACACTCCCGCCCCCGCGCCAAGACGGAGAGGGCTGCTGCACTTACACGTGGCCACATCGCGTTCTTACGGGCTGCTGGAGCACCTCTAAACAGATGGAGCAGTCAAAAGAAATGAGCTGCTGCTGTTTCTCCTCCCCTGCTCTCCCCCATTGTAGCGGGAAGTGGCTGCCCCCTTGGGGGCCGCTCGCACCCGGACTGCTCGCCGCTTGCCGCCCATCGCTGCTTAACACGGATCCCATCGTCTGAGCAGGCGAAAGAGAGCAACGCGCTTCTTCGGCGCCGTCTGCTGCGGCTGCTGTTGCCGAGCGCGCGGCGAGGCTTTGGATAGCTTGGCAGGGGGCTCGCCTTGGAGCAAAGGGGAAAGTCGCCGGCGGGCGCAGATCTTTCCCCGTCTTCTGGAAGGATGAACTCTCGGAGACTCCGCCGGGGCCGTCTATCGCGGCTGCAGGGCCGAAAGCCCCGCAGAAGTATGCTTAGTGGAAGGCAACCAGGGCCAGCCCACGGCGGCGCGCTGAAACCTGACACCGTCAGCAGCACGAACGGGGAGGCGGGGAAGGAAGCCGGCCTGGCCTCAGTTACTGGCTGGCTGGTGCAATATTTTGCTTCTTTGTCCCTGAATAACAAACGCGACCCTTCTGCCTGTTTGCTCCGAAGGACGTCTCACCGTGCTCAACCAGGGCTTACTCCCTGGGAAGCGCGTTTGGGATGGCAGTACAAGGGCGGAATCCTTTGCGTACAGCTCCCAGCATCAAACCTGGGAATTGTAGAACTTTTTTTCTGTCTAAACGTGTATAGGATTGCGCCTCAAATCACACTTTGCCACGTGTGTAGGCGTCACGGTTTTTATTATGTCTACAAATCGGGAAAGAAACGGCGTTTAACTGTCGAACACGTCTCTCCTTCGCATTCCTAAAACACTTTATCGCAGGTCGCTGTAAGAAAGACACTACTACTAGAAAACGGGGAAGAAAATCACAAGGATCAACAACACTTGACTTTAAAAGATTCATATACATTGCGTATGCATGCTTGTCTTTGAAGTTTGGGATTACATCCAATATTAGTGCTGCTTAGAGTAGACCTTAGACTAACGTTAGATACAATCCTTGGACAGCTCCGTACTTTTACTGAGATTTAGGGCGGAATCCTATCCATGTTTAGACAGAAAAAAGACCTACAACTCCCAGTATTCCCCAGCCAGCCATGGGATTGTATACTAAGGATGCGCCCAAGTGGGGCCAGCGACAAAGTGTTGCACGGTGACAGACAGCCCTGCCCTCTTGTGGGACACTGGTCCCCACCTGCCCCACTGCTAGGGTACTCCCTTAAAGATTTTGTGTGTGTGTGTACTTGTGCAACCTTGGGGTTTCTCCGAGCCTGTTGACAACTCCCTCTTGTTGTGGATGGTGCTGTTTTGACATACTGGTAGGGTACAAACTGCAATTTTGACATAAATATGGGTACATTTTAAGTTGTTCATCAATGAATAGATTTAAAATAAACATATTTTAAGTTTAATTAGACTTGCAGAGTAATCCTGCACTTGTCTACTCAAAGGTAAGTCTTGAGTTCAGTTGGACTTACTCCCAGGTAAATATTTATAGGATTGCAGCTTCATACTCAAGTAAGGGCACAATCCTAACTAGACAGGCAGCTGCCTCTGGCCTATCCAAAGCAAGGCAGGAGAGGCACGGGGGATCATTCCCTAGCAGCGGGGCAGGGGGGGGGGAGAACCGGGAGAGGAAGCTGGCATACGACAGACACATTGGGTGTGTCGACAAGAGGGGCAGTCAGTTTTCTGGGATTCCTGGAAATGAGCATATCCTATGGCCCGCTAGACAGTGTCTAGTGGGCCATAGGACTGTTCTCTTAAGTACATAAGATTGTGGCCTTCAGCTGTTTCACATGTTGTGGGAAAAGCAAGTTGTAATCCATCCACTGCACGAACCACTATAACATATAAAGAAGATACATATGGCTGAAAACAGTGATCCAAAAACCTCAAGGCATGTATCTTCCCACTACACCTGACAGCATTTACACACATAAATAATACGAAATCCACATAATGCCTGCATTTTTCAATATCCTGCTTCATGAGATCTGGAGATCGTGAAAGCTTGCATACGTTTTTGTGACCTTTGAGTTGGTCTAATAAAGGTGTTACCCTAACATGGATTTTGAATGTTTTTTTCTTTTGGCCAACATGGCCATAATATTTGGTTTTAATTTTTGGTTTGGTTTTAAGATTTGTATTATTTATACAAAGCAATCTGCTTAGTATGCTTCTGTTCTTGATTGTGTGTGTTTTTTTTAATTTTTAAAATAATAAATGAAAAAATAACAATCTGAACTCTTATAATTCAAAGGCCCAAGTTGTACATGTACTCCAGTAGTGCTTAATTTATCCCAAAGTTGCTCACTGAGTTTATTAACAAGCTTTAAAGGGTTGATCAATAAGGATATGGAAATACTCCTTTATCAAATGATTATCGCCACTACACAGCTGACAGCTCCAAAAGAAACTTTGCCAACACTATATTCAGGTTGGGGATCCTAGAGCACCAAGCTCTTCAATAAGTTTCCAGTCTGCCTTCTCTGGCACACTCATCTATGGGGCACACTGTGAAGTCCTCACACATGGGCGTAACAAGTTGGTTTGCATGTGGTGACATTTAAAGTGGACAATGCATAACTTGTGAACACTTAGCAGTTAGGCACAAGACAGAATGGCACCTCATAATGTCCTGTGCACTGTGTAAGGTCATGAACTTCAGCATTAACTGAAGCAGGAGAAGCTTCCCAAGTGATAATTAAAGTGCTTTAAAATGGATGTGTGATTTAGCCTAATGGTCTGCTGGAACAAAATGAAGCCAATGGAATATAAAGAAGCAAGGCAAGCAGAGGGGAACGCAGGGCTTTCAGAAGAGAGGTTGGATAAAGTTCATGGCCTATCATGAGACTTATGACTAGTATGCAAACAAACAAACAAACAAAATGGATGGCACATAAGAATGTAAAACATGAAATGGATCTACTGAATCTTTTGAGTGATTATACTGAAATTAAAAAATGAGTATGTGGAAATTTAGGTCTAAGAACCATTCTGATACAATGCTTGAACTTTGTGGGATTACTTTTTGAAGTGATCAGATAAGCAGTTTCAAATGAAGTAGTTGCCAAAAGAAATCAACTTAAGGTAGCTTACCCACATAATTATCCTTATTCTGAATCATCAGAAATACCCTCTGACTACTTCCCTGCATTAGCCCTTGCTGTCAGTATTTTTAGTCCAATCATTTTTAGGAGTGATATTGTAATCTATGAATCAACAAGGATTCAAGCAGCAATTGCTGACAAAATGACACAGGACATTCTGTGGTGCCACTCTGTCTTGTTCCAAGATACCCTGACAACATAAAAGGCTAATTAATAATACGCTAGGGGATTTCCTCAGATCATTTTCTTGTAACTTCAAAACAATCATGCCACTTCTCCCACCCACCCAATACAAACAAGGTGTTGGCCTTCCTGCAAAGGGATGGATTGCTTTTAATTTGGAACTCATTTTCTGTGATGTTACTTATCCAGTTCTTTGCATTTAGAAACAAGGATATCACCGTGATGAAAAATATAGGAAAATGTTTTACTCAAAGAAAAGTATTCAAATGCTGTTGTAGCAATTTGCATCTCTAAATCTTTTGAACCTGAAGTCAACATTGGTTGCCACAGAGCAAGTTCCTCCCAAATTTCCTGGAATGCAGGTGTAATCTTTAACTTCTACATTGTTTACTGTAAAGAATCAGTGTCCTGTGACCTCAGTCCTTGTGGAATATTTAATTGACAAGGTAACAAAATGAAAATTACTATGGGAGCAGATGTGACAAACATAATATCAGCAAAGGAAGAAAACCCACACCACAGTAGTCTTTATAAAGTTTACTGATGATTTTGGATCGTATCCTACAGTTGACATCTGCATACTAAACTGTGATGAGGGTTTTCCAGAAAAATTTAATGCAAATTAGGCTAATTTGCATAGGGTCATTTGCATAGGAAAATTTTCTGATGTCCTAGAGAGTGATCTAATTTAGCGTATTTTACTGCTATTTAGTAAACAAAGCTAAAAAAAGTACTCTCGGTTAATCTTTTGTCCCAAAATACCACAAGAATTTGAGTTGAAATATTTGAAGAAAAACATTAAAGCACACTTAATGTGATTTAAATGTAGTATTATATAGATTTTTTATTGGAATACTTGTAAAAATTTAAAAACAATAGCATATTCTTTCCTTATAGACTCAGTTTACATGTAACAGCAATTCCTGGGTTGTTTAACCCAGGAATTGCCATGGCTGAGGGGGAAGTAAGCGACCGCACTGCCTTCCGTGTGCTCGTTGCTTCTGCTTTCAGTCAAGAACCTAGGACTGCCCTATTCCTGGGTTGTTATCGTGCCATTTGAACCCAGGAACTCTGGATTATTTAGGGATTAAACTCTCCAAAACGAACCATGGGTGATAGTTGGGTTAACTCTGGGCTGCTTAGCCCTTAAACAACCAAGTTCCTGGGTTCGGTCATCATGTTAACACCCAGGGCATTCCTAGGTTGTTGACTGAAAGCAGAAGCAATGAGCATGCAGGACCCACCGTGCTCACTTGTTCCCACTCGGCCATCGCAATTCTTGGATTAAACAAAACCATTACATCCAAAGTGTCCTTTTTTAAATGTAAGAAAAAAAAAAGGTACTCAAAACTGTTGACACATTAAGGGAGCAATCCTATGCAGATCAATAGTTGCCTCTGATTAGGGGGGCGACCGCCTATCCAGTGCAGGGCAGGAGGAGTGGTGAGGAGCGGGTCTCCTCCGCACTCCCACCACCCTGCTTTCATGGGTAGACAGCTGATTTCAGGACCTCGGAGCATGGGGAGAGGTGGCTGGATGACACACAGGAAGTGTAGCACCAGCACTTCTGACCTCCCCGCCCCGCGGAACACTGTTTTTCCCGCTCTGTGCTGTTCTTATGAGCGCGGGGCTGATCCACACTGCCTACAAGGTGGTGCGGGAGGGGGTGGTCGGTTCTCAGGGAACCCGGCCAATCCTATGGCTGTCTAGCCACTGACTAGCTAGACGAATAGGACTGCGCCCTAATTCAGCCATCCCAACCTGGTGCCCTCCATGTTTTGGACTAGAACACCCAACATTCCCCAGACAGCATAGCTGGTTGGGAATGCTGGACACTGTAGTCCAACACATCTAGAGGCACCAGTTTGGGGAAGGCCGCACTAATTAATTTTAGCAACTCAAAGAACTGTGCATGATATGGTGACAACCACTTGTCTGTTTCAGCAGAGCTCAACCCTTATCCACTGAGGTTGTTTTGGCATCTTCAGTTTCACTGTCACTGCTTATTAGTTTCATTTCAGTGAGACATATATGCATTTCAGTGACATATATGTAGTCTGTCATGTACTTGTTGGAGAGAATCACCTAAAAACATGAATTACAACTTTGAAGTTGCCAGCCTGGCTGAGTATTTTATTTGCAATCGGCATCCATTCATTGTTACTAATAAATATATAAAATAGTCTGCCCTACATCACTCCCAGGGTTTTATTTATTGTATTTTTATACCATCCCATCCAGAACAGATTGAATCACAATCTCCAGGCCAGGTGTTCTACTGACTAACAGCAACTCTGTCTTTTCTGGATTTAATCTCAGCTTGCTCACCTTCATCTATTCCATTATCAAATTTAGGCAATGTTCAAAGGTGTCAACTGCTTTCTTGGAATCAGAGGGGTTTCTCCATGAGCTATTGACTCCGAGCTGGCTGCTTTTGGAGGTCATTAGGGATAGATGGCGTCGTGGCCATCCAGCAGCCACCCCGGAGCTTATCAGGGAAAACCCGGATTTCCTGAGATTGCTTAAAGTCCAATTCTTTTCCTTAAGGCAGGTTCTCCGTGGTATAGTTGCTGTGTGCCCCAATCCCCACATTTACCTTGGGTATGCTAGCCCTGCCCAGGGCCTTTCACCGTGACCCCAGTCAAGGGGTGTTTCCTGTGTGTTTCCCGTCCCTGCACAAACCAATTAGTGTCTACTCAGAAGTAACTCCCATTGTGGTCAGTGACGCTTGCCTTTGAATGCCCACATCAGAATTTACAGAGATCGCCCTCAATTGAAATGGCACAGTTTAAAGCACAAATTCCCTAAAGGCTGTAAAGGAGAATCTCGAGGCTCCGACTCTCCGTTGTTTGGTTTGTTGCCTTAGGAAGTAACTTCTTCACACTTTTGTTATAGGAATCCTGCGCAGCATCGGGTTAAAAAGGGGGCTGGTTTCCCATCCCTGTGTCCTGTCCCCCGCCATCTTTCCCAGCACAGGCATATATGTGTCAACTTGGAAGTAGCTCCCATTGTGTTCAATGAGGCTTGTCCTCAAAATGCGCACTCCAGGGAGTCGCCAAGATTGCCATGAATCGAAATAACGCATTTAGGAACCTTAATGTCGAAGCTTTGATTGATCCAGCACAGCAGATAGAACACTGTGTTCCTACTGATTGTTTATTTAATACTCTGTTCTTTTAATGAGTGTCGCTTTAAGAAAGTACTTAATGCAAGTGCAGGGAGGGGAGAGAGAAAGAAGGAGTGATTTTTATGGACACAAAAGGTGTTTCCCATTTCCCAGCACAAACATGTGTGTGTCTACTCAGAAGTAACTCCCATTGTGGTTGATGAGGGTTGTTCCTGGAATGCAGGTGCATCTGGAGCTTTAGGGGAAAGGAGAAAGAGGGGGCGGGGGAGAGCCTGGAGGAGGGGAGAAGCCTCTCTTATTGGTTGAGCAGCCCCTGCCAGTCAGATGACGTTCACACCAACCCCCACCCAGAATTATGTTCTGTGAAGTGATTTTCACTGGTGCAGAGCACTCACTTTTGGACCCCTGCATGGACCAAAGTGCAGCAAAGCCGATTCCTTTTAAAAAATCCAGTACTCCTCCATTTGCTTCTCCTTCCGTTGTCAGGGAAACACCCCTAGGTAACAAACAACAATGGAGCTAAAGTGTCATCAGCATACTGATGGCATCTCACTCCTAACCTCCAGATGATCTCTCCCAGTGATTTCACGTAGATGTTAAATAACATAGGGAACAGAACAGAACCCTGTGCGACACCATGGACCAACCGCCATGGTACCAAGCAGTAGCCCCCTAATACCACCTTCAGAACATGATCTCACAGGAAGGACCAGAACCACTGGAATTTAGTCCCTCCAAAGCCCAGCCCGCTGGGTGGTCCAGAAGGATACCATGGTCAATGGTATCAAAAGCCACTGAGAAATCCAGAAGAACTAATAGGGCCACAGTACTCTCATCCAGTTCCCAGCATAGAACATCCACCAAGGCAACCAAAGCAGTCTCAGTCACATATCCCAGCAGAAAGCCCAGTTAAAATTGATCCAGATAATCAGTATCATCCAATTGTGTCTGGAGTTGTGAGGCCATCACCTTTTTGAACATGCCCCTCCCACAATGAGGCATCAATCACATTTCTTAGCCATGTGGCCAGTTCTATCATGGCTGATTTAATTAGCCAGGATGAATAAGGGTTGAGAAGTGGTAGCCCTCACTTCTCCACTACCCTGAGATCCACAAGCTGAGAAGTATCCAGACCAGCTAAATCTGTTTGTTTACTTCCAAGTTTTGTTCCCCTCCCCTTTCAATCCAGCCACAATGTCCTTCAAAAGGGAAAAAATCCTTTAAAATATGCAAATGAACAATGTGCACGATTTCCCGCATCCACTCACAAGAGAGATGGTTACTCTACTTGTTCCCATTTCCATTTAAAATTAAAGGACCAAAATACTGCCCTAGAATCTGTTTTCCCCCCATGTTATGAATACAATGCATACACAAATATTTTAACCTCTTGACTTTTAAAACCTCAGGATTTGAGACTTCTCTCTGACTATACATATTACACACACCTAACACCCATATATAGACTCTCTCTCTCTCTCACACACACACACACAAACATTTCTAAAAAGTTTTGCCTCCACTATTGTCAACACCCTCACCCCCATGTTTACTTGCCAACTAAGAATAACAGCCTAAAGAAGTGGGCTGCAGTCCACAAAAGCTCATGCCAGAATAAATGTGTAACTCTTTAATATGCCACAGGACCATTTGTTGTTTAAAATTACCTAATAGTTCTTATTTTCTGACGGAACTTTTTAAAATGCCCTCGTGTGGTGAATTATGTAACTTTTCTGTGTGTCACTAAGATCAGGTACATTTAGGGTGCAATCCTATGGGGATAAGCGGCTGCCTCCAAACTTAGAGGCGACTGCCTAACCAATGCAGAGCAGGAGAAGCATGGAGGGAATCATTCCCTCCGTGCTTCTCCTGCCCTGCATTTGCGGCTAGACAGCTGATTGTGGCTGTCTAGCCGCAGGAAGGCAGCATGGGGGAGGAGGCTGCCAGACGACACATAGGATGTGTTGTACCAGCATTTCTGCCTTCCCTGCCCTGGAACACCCCCAGAATGCTCCATTTTGGCCGCTCCACGTTCCTCTTCCAAGCATGGAGCACGGGGCCGTTTCGCGCTGCCTGTGAGGCAGCGTGGAAGGTTGGTTCTCCAGGAACTGACTTTGGAGCTCTGACTCCGAGGTCGGTTCCCGGAAAACCACATATTCTATGGCTGTCTAGCCGCTGACTAGTGGTCATAGAATTGCTCCCTTAATAAGTTAAAAAAAAACACTTAGAGAATACAGCCACTATTGTTAATCAAGATGGTTACAGAACAACAGTGATCTTCTGTCTACCCTGATTAATAGGAAAATTATACTTATGATATGATGTCAGCATATGCCAGTGGCATATGAACATAAGAAACAGCATTATATTAATTCAAACCACTGGCCTACATATAACTCAGTAATGTTTATGCTGACTAGCAGCAACTTTCCAGAGGCCTTTTTCAGCTGACCTGGAGAGATCCTTTTAACTGGAGATGCTTGGCACTGAACCTAGGACCTTATGAATGCAAATCTGTACTTTGATCTATCACACACAACCCCCCCCCCCCCATGACATTTTGGAGGACTTAATCATGTTTCAGTGACATGCAGATATATGGCACTTTACAGAGTAACATCAGCAAAAGTTATGGTTCCTGCTTTAGTGAGCTTAGTTTTGACAGTCCCCCTCCCTGATGGCTTGCTAAAATGCAGTGGGTGACAATTGCCTCTCTACGGCTCCTGCTCTCTGCAGGATTCCCATCACCCTCCATGGGAGGCTAAAGGGAATCCAGATAGGATCGTGCCCTAAATAAATGAATGCATATCATATTGTGTGGTGCTGTACTGATGTGGCTCTTCCTGTTCCCATCATATGATGCTGCATTAATGATCAAGCTGCTAGGTAGGTTCTTATGAGCTCTGGACAGCTCCAAGCAAGCCACACAACATCAGTGTATAATCCCCACTGATTCCCATACAGTCTGCATAATAGGTGGATAAATTATGGGAGATGTTTAGTGTCAATGGTAGGAGTTCAGAACATACAGAGGAGAACCTCCCCATAATCCATGCAATCTATTTATCTTAATGATCTGGATGCTGATTCCTATTCAGGTTTTGTGCTAAAGCACACACTTCAGTATTTTTACACAATACCCAGGGTTGCATCACACATTTTAACACAGAGATAAACCACTGTACACATACAATGGTGTGGTGGCTTAGTGGCTAAGACGCTGAACTGCAGACTGGAAGGTCGGCAGGTCAGCAGTTCGAGACCCAAGTACTGCATGACGGAGTGAGCTCCCGTCTTCAGTCCCAGCTTCTGCCAACCTAGCAGTTCGAAAGCAAGAAATTGCAAGTAGATAAATAGGTACCGCCTCGGTGGGAAAGGTAACAGCGTTCCGTGCACCTCGGTGTTCAGTCATGCCGGCCACATGACCACGGAAGTGTCTTGGACAGCGCTGGCTCTTCGGCTTAGAAACGGGGATGAGCACCGCACCCTAGAGTCGGACACGACTGGTTGGGGACACCTTTACCTTTTTTTTACACATACATGCAAAAAATGTAGTCTGTACAAATGGCAAACATATACTTAACATGTGACTGACACAAATCTATAATCTTGTTGTTGGGAGTGGCTGTTGTTATTTGCTGCATATATGTGTGAAGGAAAACATGGGTAGGCTGGGACTTTAGTGTGTGAAGCAATGACTTAACCTGATCTGGCACTGACTACTTTTGTAAGATGTGAGAAGTCCCCAAACTATCAACCTAACCGTTAACAAAAGAAACACCATAATGCCAGTAAAATATCATCAACTGTGCAGTATCTTTAATTGCAAACTTGAAGCAAAAGCAGAAACACTTTCCAAGGTGTCACAGATGTGCTTCCCTGCTGATTCTACATACTGACAGGGCTATACTTTTGGAGTTTGCTTCTTCTGCTTTTTCTTCAAACACTGCTTAATAGAACCACTGGCCACAACTGCATGCAAATCTGGAAGACTAGAAATGCAGGAAGAAAATAATGGAGTTTATAAGGGTAACCTGAAACATAATAAACAGCTCAGACTAGGAGTGTACTGAACAAAAAATGTGTGTATGTTACTTGTGAAGGGCACTTACCATGCCAAAAGAGTAAGGTTTGGATATAGGTTTGTGTAGCTTGTAACACAGCTCTCTTCCAGACAAGTGTCTTTAGTGCTCAGAATCCAGTGATAAAGTTGTTCCAAGACCCAACCTCTTTAAACTGCAGGTGGTGGTGGGGGTATTGCAAGATTGATTCTCTACAGGGGGGGAAACCCTCCTTCCTCAGAGAAGAACAACAAGCCAGGGAGTAGGCTAGGCTGAACCCTAGCCCCATGGCTTCTATACTGTGGGCTCCTGCACAGTTCCATCTTGTCTCCCATGCTATTTAACGTCTCCAGGAAACCACTGAGTGAGGTCATCTCAGGGTTTGGATGAGGTGCTATACGTACAGAGAAGATACCCAACTCTACTTTTTATCTTCCCTGTATTCAGGTGAGTCTGCGGAAGTCTTGCACTGGTGTCTGGGAACATCTTTCTGTGGTTGCACGTTTGCTATGCACACTTACTTGGAAGTAGGAAAGGTTCTGCCTGTGCAAGCACCGAGCCATTGCTGACTCCTACAGGGACGCCACTTTCGCTGGCGTTTTCATGGCAGACTATAGCGGGGTGGTTTGCCATTGCCTTCCCCAGTCGTGACTACCTTTCCGCCAGCAAGCTGAAAGCAGCGGCACCTACTCCTGACTAAAAATGCGTGCAAATGTGCCATATGAGCAGGTCTAAAGTGGTAGTTATTATTTATTTGATGCATTGCTATTTATTATTAATAAATGTTATTTATCTGAAGCGTTTTGAACCTGATCTTCAACAGAAAAAGGCTCCCGGAGGGGCTTACAAAGATCAATAATAAGATAGCCTCGCGTCGTCAGGCTTACAGCCGAAAAGGCAAAAGGAAAAGGGGCCGAGAGGGAGGAGGGAAAACGCAAACCCTTCACTAGTTCTTAACCAAAACGCACTGCCCTATCCGCCCCGCTGACAGAGCCGCCGGAGAGGGAAGGGCTGCTGCCCCGCGACAGCTGATGAACGGAGGAGCCTGATGACGGTGGTTTCTCAGCAGAGCGGAGGGTGGCCCCTGCCTGCCTTCTCGCCCTCACCGCAGCCCGAGGGAATGGCCGCCGCCAGGCGACACAGATCTTCTTACCGCTCGTTTCTACCTTGCTTCGGCACAGGCACGCGACGACCCCGCCCGGCCGCCCGCGCGCAAAGCATGCCGCGCAGTCGCACTTTCCCGATAGCCTCTTCCGCCCGCCCCGTGCGCGCCGTCTCCTCCGCCGCCGCCGCCGCCTCGCCTCTTCCCGCCCGCTCCGCTGTCACGTGACCAGCCGCAAGGACCGCCGGGATAAGGTTTCCCCGGTGGTCTGGGTTCTTCAGATGCAATATGGCGGCTCTGGGCGGTCGCTGAGCGGCCGGTGGGGTGGCAGTTGAGACAGCGGCTGTCAGCGCTGCGGGGGTCGAGCGCGCGTTCGCCAGTGCGGCTCCAGCACTAAAAGGGGCGGCGAGAGAAGAGAGCGGGCCGAGCCGGCCAGTCAGCCAGCCAGGCCGGCAGGCCCTTCGCTTGCGTGCGCCGGTTGGTCGGAGTGAAGAGGCGAGCGATGGCCCAGCGAGTGCAGTCGGTGCAGGAGTTCCTTCAGGACTCGTTCGTGCCCTTGGTGGCCACGCTGTGTAGCGAGGAGGCGGAAAGAGTCACCCGCAAGAACAACTTGGGCTTCTGTGAGCTGGTAAAGCCCTTCTGTCGCCTCACTTCGGAAGGTCGGTGTCACTCGGCGGGAGCGGAACTGGGTTGTTTACAGGGGGAGGGGAGGGGCGTCTAAGCCATAGGCACCTTCAGTGTGTGGGTGTGTTGGAGGTGGTCGGGAAGGAGGCAGTAAATTTCCCGACCCCTTTGAGGCAGAAGATGGATGAGGAGCCCTTTTGCTGTGTTTACTTTACCATTCGCTGAAGTTCGGATGGCGGAATTTGCCTGCCAGTTTCAACCTTTTGGGAAAGTGGTCGCTCACGAGGGAGACGAAGTCTTGTTTACTTCTGAAGGGGTATTGCATGTTACTAGCACAACTATCCTGTGGCAACTGGCTCAAATTAAACGGTTGTAGTGAGCTGTATGGGTAAGTTATTACTACTAGTGGATGTCTGAATAGTAACTTGCAGACGAATCCACCATGTGATGTAAGCTGCTTTACAAAAATAATTATAAAATGTTATAGCAATACGAATATTTCAAATCTGTCAAGCAGTTAAAGTAGACTAATGTATATATAGATGATGTTTGAAGCAACTATATTTTAGTTGTTGCACCCTTGGAAAGCACACTTCGCAAGATGCTCTACCTTTGCTTACTGACAATAAATTATTAACATTTTTTCTGGTTGTGATTTATAGGTTATTGTTGTATGTTTATTATACTAACTGAACATAAAAACCACTACAGTCCGTTTTGCTAGGTTTTATTTTGTTGCCAAACTGTTTTTATTAAGTATACAACTTTACTACTATTATAAAATATGTACTTCTTCCAGACTTTTGTGAATATTGATGCTGAGTACTATGAAAAAATAACAATCTTCAGAACTGTTTTTTTTTTTGCTAAATGTGTTTTTCCACATAACCAGAGCATGACCTCTGGTTATGTGCATGAAGCACATGAAGGCGCATGAAGCGATAAGCTTGCTGTAGCTAAGCTGGTCTGGGTCTGATGCATGCTTGGGTAGGAGACCACTTAGAGAAGTCAGTTGCTGGTTTGAGTTCCTTAGGGTGCAATCTTATGGTGATGCCTGTAAGGCTCGGAACTCAAAGGCTTGTAGGCATCTTATGCACAGTGGGAGGAACGACAGAGGTGATATTTGCCTCCATGCTCCTCCCACTCTGCCTGTTGGCTAGATGGGTTTTTTTGCCCATCTAGCTGGGGCAGTTCAGAGCAGGTGGGAAGGAGGCTGGGGAGGCCTTGGGATATGTTGTATCTCGGCTTCCCCCAGACCCCTCTGCCCACCGGCACACTCCCTTTACCCCTTCTCTGGGGATGCCAGCACAGTTCTCTCTGCACTGGCAGAGAGGGAGAAGGGAGTGTGGATTCCTGGATCCATGGTCAGAACTCTGACTTTGACCTTGGATCCAGGAATCTGAATTATCCACTGGCCCCCAGACTCCATCTAGGGACCACAGAATTGTTTCCTCCATAGAAGAAAGGCAGGATATTAATGTAACAAATAAACAAACATACATTTAGGATTAGGGTGTTAGCTTTCTAATAGTGCATATGTCAGGTGCTGTATAAACGCACATGTCTCTGTGCAAAGCACCTGCCCCAAAGAGATCATAAACAACCCTCAAAGCATTATGCTAAGATATGACTTCTTCTTGGCAGTGTTCTTGAGTACTGTGTTTTATATTGCCTTTTGACGATGAGTTCACTAGTAGAAATGCGTCTGCTAATGTCTGATTTGAATGTATCAGTGTTAATTCCAGTGTTAAAAATCTAATTATCAAAGTAAATAATATTTATTTATTTTAAGAATTTGAGTCATTTTTCAACAAGACATCTCCTAAGTGAGTACATGGCTGACTGGGGAATGCTGGCAGCTGTAGGACTTTTTTTCTGTCTAAACCTTCATAGGATTGCTCCTTTAATATAATAGAACAATTTAAACAGACATTTAAGTAGCATTTCAGTGTTCCATTTTAGCCATGGAAACAATGATCCAGTTTGCACATCACAGCAGCAAATCATGGGTTATTTAACCCACAATTAAGAGGGACGCACACCACCTGTGAGCTGCTTCCAGTTTCTGTAAACAACCTCTGATCAGTGTGATAAGAGGTTGTGAGCATGATGTCCAAACTTGGACTGATGGGTTGTTTAGGGGCTCATCAACACAGCAGTTAACCCATGGTTTGTTGTTTAGCTTCTAAACAGCCCAGAGATCCAGGTTCTTCTGTAGCTCTTTTCATTTGCACTCTGTTTTGATGTGTCTGAAATTAGGAAAGACTGTAAGTTGGACAGGTGAATTTTTAAATAGAGGTCTACAGGGAATTTCTCCAGTTAACAAATGTGCTTGTTTGGAAACATAACAAATAGGAAAAGTATCTAAGGGTTAGGGCAGATTCTGTTTGGTGTGAATTTAGACCGTAATAAAGAAAAAAAAAAGAGAAAAGAGAATTTGGAAAAGCTAATAGAAGACTAAGGACAGAAGGATGATATAGTCAAAATGATAAGCTAAGGGTGTAATCCTATGCATGTTTAGACAGAAAAAAGTCCTACAACTCCCAGAGTTGCCCAGCCAGCCATGCTGGTTGTGCAATGCTGGGAGCTGTAAGACTCTTTGGGGGTCTAAATATGCATAGGATTGTACCCTAAGAATATGAACTTGGCAGTTTTACTTAAGATGTATAACTCATCCTGTCCATGAAGGTTCAGGGCAGGTAAGAACCGTAACTGAAAACTGCCTAGATATATTGATTGCAAAATAGATGGAAAAGGTAATATATTTATAAGATATAGGCTAAATAGCGCATCCAAATTGCAGTCGTATACTAAAATGATCAAAACCAGAGCATCATGTTGTAATTAGGGCAAGAGATGATAGAATTTCTTGGCCGGAGAGGGATTACTGTCACAGATATTGGGTCAGCCTGGATATCACAATAAACCATGGTTTATAGTGATGGGAATGAGCTGCAGTGAACCTTGGGCTTGCACGTTCCCCTCTTCCTCCAGAGCAGCCATGTAGAGGAGACCAGAAGCTTTTGCTTCCATTTTTTATTGATCTCTGTTTAGCATTATATTCAAACCCTGAAATTTGGTTAATATTAACTATTGTTTGTTGAAACAAGCCAGCTTCCTAACTCATAATTCAAAAGCAGAAGTGAAAGTCTCCATCTCCTTGTAACACTTCTGGAGGTGAAGGGGGTGGAGGAACTGTGTGAGCCTAGGGCTTGCCATGTCTTGTTTTAGTCACGATTAAACCATGATTTATCCTGACATCCAAACCAGCTCAGTATCTATGGGGATCTTGAGAGAGCTGATCAGGTGCTGCATAGTTGATGGGTCAGAATGATAGACTGTAGTGGCGGTCTATTAAGTGAAAAAAGATGATGTAGGATGGGTTGGAAGCCAAGTAAAGGCTTCAGTGATGATGAGCTTATGGCTAGGTGTTCTCAAAATGCTTGGGAAAGAAATATACATGTTTTAATCTAAACAGATGAGGCAAATGTACAGCTATCAAGTAGACTTTTGTTCATCTGTATCGAGCTGATATCTGAAATTGTTTGCAAATGAGGTATTTCAGAGACAGGATGTGTGTGGAATTAGGAGAACTTAGTTTTCTGTTCACTTGATTTGTAAGTCTCATGATCTTTTAAAGGACAGCTATTTAACTTTTGCAACCAGCATGTAGAGAGCACCCTTGTTTAACAATGCTTGTAATAACCTCTCTTTTTTTAGGTAGTACCATGAAATTGTCATGTATGTAACCAATGGGTGTGGAATTATTTCCTAATCAACCCTCCCTACAACTGTAATCCTGTACTCTGTATGCATGGAGAACAGGGTGTGGAGCGGCTCTCATACACATCTTGTATAATCCTCTATGTGCCTGCTAAGTTGCTGCTGCTATGCACAGTATATCCTGATGCAGCTAGGCAGCTCACCTCACACCTTACCTAGGAGTATCCAGCAGCTTGTTGTTTCTCAAACTCTGGTGTGTGGCTCTGTTTCTCAAGTGGGTATTCTGTGCACCATGGGGACCTGGGAAGAATGGGCTGCTGGATCCTCCAAGGTAAGATGCAGGGAGGCCTCTGCTAGACTTTAATTGCTATATTGCATTGGGTCAGTTGCTATATTGCATTGCTCAGCAGTGGTGGGTCATTGGTGGGTCTGGCATGAGGGCAAGTTCTACCAGGCTTCTGTGCTAGCCATCTTGCACTCCATGCTGCCAGAATTGTGGGTGATGCTTTTGGAGGGTGGAGATGTGGGGAAAGGGTAGTCTCTTACTCAGGGAGTTCAGAAAATCCTGGAGATGATCTTGGTTCTTTCAGGAAAATTTACTTATTGGACCAGTTCTCTGTACAGTTGTAACTTGCATGACACTGTCAAATGCTATGTTTAATTTATATGGGCAAGCAGGATTAAACCAGGTGCATCTTTCATTTTTATGGTAAGATCCAAAAAGGGACACTTACGTACATGGCAGGAAACTGTGTACAGCAAAAGCTTGACGTGCTGTGTTTGCTGCAGTAATTTCTACTACTGACAATGTAAGTCACTGTTTAGCCTAGTAAAGAGTCTTGGCTCTTTAAGAGGTGGAAATATTGTGCTGAAAACAGCAAATGAAGTTGCATCTATGTGTGATATTCTTTTCCATATCTGTATGTCCTGTCTTTGGTTCTAGGTTGAAAACATCTATGAATTGCAATAACTAACAGAACAGTCCTATGCATTTTTAATCACAAGTAAGCCCCACTAAGTCCAGTGGGACTTACTCCCTAGTAAGTGAGTTTCAGATTGAAGTCTAAGACGATCTTACTCTCATTTTGGACAATAGTGAGGGGAGATCTTGCTTGCCTTTTTCAATATTTTTTTAACATACTCAAAAGATATTTTTTACAGAAATGTTATGAATCGAATTATGAATGTTGCTTTAGAATGTACTAGTCTAACACAGCTATTTTCTCATTTTAGTGCACATGAGAGATCCCAACAACCAACTACACATAATCAAAAACTTGAAAATTGCTGTCAACAACATTATTACTCAGCCACCTCAACCAGGAACCATTCGGAAGCTTCTGAATGATGTTGTGACTGTTAGTCAGCCTGCTGAAGGATTAGTAGCTAATGTGATTACTGCAGGAGATTATGATCTCAACATTAGTGGTATGTAACAGGACACTGAAATGTGTGAAACGTGTTATATTAATTTAAAATGGGTGCTCCCCATATGCTTACATTTTGTTCATAAGTGTAAAAGTATCCAGTTCTGAATGCTTGAATATTGCAATATTTGGATACTACATATGTAGAGGGCTTGATTTCCCCCCAGTTTTGTTGGTTACTGCTTTGTTAATCGAGTCTATATATACTCTGCTTTTTAAAATCAGCAACAGGAAGCTTTTTCCTTTTCCTTAGCTATCACTGCTTTTTCTCAGTGCTGAGAATATTAAACTTAATTCTTCTGACGACAGTGCTACATGTTACAACAGATGCTGATATTGTTGCTAGAAATGGCAATCCAAGTTGAACTTCATCCCACCCATCCCGTAACATGTAGTAAAAGGTACCCATATTCTTAGGGCTGGCATCATCAGTTGGCGTTGTCCCTTTGCTACTCTTCATCGCTATTACTGAACTTCTTCACTATTGCTGCCCGCTTGCCTGTCTCCCTCTGGCCCAGGGAGTACTGATGAGCAAATGAGAAGGAGAGGGCCAAGTCCCCATTATTGCCCAAATGGAGTGACTATCACTGGCGAGGAGTAGCCAGTTTTCCCTCCTTAGATTTTGAGGCTCTCTTCCAAAACCCACCATGATGTCATTGTGTAATGTGATCCCCCAGCTCATCACTGGCAGAGGCAGGGAAGTTTGAAAAGCACTGATACGAATGCAAAAAATTTACTGTATGTTCACAGGGATGGGGTGAGGTGAACTTCAGGGTAACACATAGTTGTGCTGTAAGATGCAGTTATGGCAATAGGCATTGAGACTGGTACTTTTCTGTGAGAATATTAAACCTTTAAAAAAGTCCTCTGCTTATGTGACTTAAACTTATTTTTACATTCTCAAATATTGCCTGGATTAAAAGAGACAATATGTATTAAGTTTTTAGTATGTGGAATGTAAATATATTTATAGAGATATAACTCCTTATTCACACTATTTGCAATATGTAAATGTTTGTAGACTTTTTTTTACGGTAGTGAAATTTGTAGAAGTTAGTATATGAACTTTCATTTTAATTTAATTAGTATTGGAGTAGTCATCTGCTGCTGTTAATATTCTATGCATCTTTATTCTGTATCTGTACTATTACTAGTGTAAAACTAGTGTCGCCACAGGCTCTAGTAGTCTGAGAATGATTGGGTAAAAATATGTTTGGCCATTTCCCTTCTGACTGGAGCAACTTTCAGGGGCCATTTCCTTCTTCCCCTCCCTCTTCTCTCAACTTTCTAACTTATGTCCCACATCAGCTTTCCTTCAATGAGCAACCCAATACTATGTCCTCTTCCCACTTCATTAAAGTAGCCTTCCCCCACCATAGCAAACGAGATCTTCTAACCCACCTCCCTCCCTCTCATTTCCCTTCACAATTAGCCTCCCTCCTTCTAATAAGAACCCCCTCCCATTACATGAAAGCTTAGACAGAGCCACCCTTCCTCTGTTGCAGGGAAAGAGGGTGTTCCAAGCCCCCACCCAAGAAGCTCCACCTTCACCTGGGCCTGAAAAAGAAGAGGTGAGATGGTGGGGGGAGAAAAGAAGAAAAAATGCCACCTTTCTCTCACCTGCCCTGAGGCGGAGCCATCCAGTATGGTGACAGTCTTGCCCACTCCTGCTGCATTGTCCCCTCCACTACTCCCACCTCTCTCACACACAAATACACAAATCTCACCCATGTGCAGGGCATCACAAGAGGAGAAACAGCAGCCCCTCCCTGCTTGCTCTGATTCATCCCATTTGAAACAATCCACCAAGGGGAGGGAGTGTGGCTGTTGCCCTTAGCAACTGCCCTGATGCCTAGCAGTGCCTGGTGGAGCCTGCCTGTGAAGCAATATGAATAAAAACAAACCCAAACAGAAAAAAGGAAAGTGGGAGGATGCAGGTAATGCAGGTTGAAAATTGTTGTTGTTGTTCAGTCGTTCAGTCGTGTCTGACTTGTCGTGACCCCATGGACCATAGCACACCAGGCCTTCCTGTCCTGCACTCTCTCCCGGAGCGTGCTCAAGTTCATATTCATTGCATCGGTGATGCTATCTAGCCATCTCATCCTCTGCCGTCCCCTTCTCCTTTTGCCCTCAGTCTTTCTCAGCATCAGGGTCTTTTTCAGAGAGTTTTCTCTTCGCATTAGGTGGCCAAAATATTTGAGCTTCAGTTTCAGTATCTGTCCTTCCAATGAGCACTCATGGTTGATTTCCTTTAGGATGGACTGATTTGACCTCCTTGCAGTCCAGGGGGCTCATAAGAGTCTTCTCCAGCACCACAGTTCGAAAGCATCAATTCTTCAGCGCTCAGCCTTCCTTATAGTCCAGCTCTCACAGCCATACGTTACTACTGGGAAAACCATAGCTTTGATTATACGGACCTTTGTCAGCAAGGTGGTATCTCTGCTTCTGACTATGCTGTCTAGGGTTGCCATAGCTTTCCTCCCAAGGAGCAAGCATCTCTTAATTTCATGGCTACAGTCACTGTCTGTGGTGATCTTGGAGCCCAAGAAAGTAAAATCTGTCACTGCTTCCATTTCTTCCCCTTCTATATGCCAGGAAGTGATGGGGCCAGATGCCATGATCTTAGTTTTTGTAATGTTGAGTTTCAAACCAGCTTTTGCACTCTCCTCTTTCACCCTCAACAAGAGGCTCTTTAGATCCTCTTCGCTTTCTGCCACTAGGGTGGTATCATCTGCGTATCTGAGGTTGTTGATAATTCTCCCGGCAATCTTAATTCCGACCTCTGATTCATCCAACCCGGCGTTTCTCATGATGTACTCTGCATATCAGTTAAATAAGCAGGGCGACAATATGCAGCCTTGTCGTACTCCTTTCCCAATTTTCAACCAATCGGTTGTTCCATGTGTGGTTCTTACTGTTGCTTCTTGACCCTCGTACAGGTTTCTCAGGAGACAGGTAAGGTGGTCTGGTACCCCCATCTCTTTCAGAATTTGCCAGAGTTCGTTGTGATCCACACAATCAAAGGCTTTAGCGTAGTCAATGAAGCAGAAATAGACGTTTTTCTGGAATTCTCTTGCTTTCTCCATGATCCAGCGAAAGTTGGCGATTTGATCTCTAGTTCCTCTGCCTCTTCGAAACCCAGCTTGTACTTCCGGTAGTTCTCGGTTCACATACTGCTGAAGCCTAGCTTGTAGGATTTTGAGCATCACCTTGCTGGCATGTGAAATGAAAATGATGTCATATCAGGCCCTGTTTTGCACGGAGCAAATAAACTGGCACTGAGCTGCAGAGCAATAGGTCACTGGCGCAGAGCAAGTAAGCATACCATTTTGCTATTAAAGCTTGAGCTTTGAATTTTTTTGAAGTTTCAAAATTTTCTGCACGTCTATATTACGCAAGCTTCAGTTTAAAGAAAATGGGCAAAATCGATCTGGTAGTAATAAGCTTTACAGTACCATATTATACAGATAATGAGATCTAGTTTATGTATATAAGCAGTGTATGTAAACTTACTTTGATCAGGGAATAATTGTATATATTCAATAGCCTACTGATCCAGTAAAATACTTGAGCTACTACTGAAACACCAGTTAAAGTTTACATTCCACCAAAATTAGACACACCTAAGCCTGTTGTCCTAGAAATACTTAACTCAGAATGAAGTCTCATTGAAATAATTAAACATTACAGTTTGATCCTAAACAGTTTTGCTTGAAAATAAGTCCCTTGATATCAATAGGATGTATGTGCATTTTTTAAAAAATACCGATAGGGCGCAATCCTATTGAGATAGACACCAGCCTCTGAACTTGGACGCTGATGCCTATCCAATGCAGGTTGGGCGGAGCATGGAGGGGCTCCTCTCCTCTGTGCTCCAGCCGCACTGCATTTGTGGTTAGACGTGTGTTTTTGAGGAGGGAAGGGGCCCAGAGGAAGTTGTCTAAAACGGCGTCCGTGGTCTCCTCCTCTCCCCGCCCCGGGACTGCTCCTTCTTCGCCCTCTCATAAGATTGCTCTCCCCGTGTCTTTATCTATCTGAACTGTACTGTATATTTCTACATCCCTTGAACAAGTAATAGTATTTGATAAAAAGCAGAAACTGAAACTGAAAGTATTGTTTTATTTTATTTATATGGCACTGACAGTGTGGATAGCACTTCAGAGTACAAGACGACAGGTCCTTGCCTCAAGGAATTTACAATCTCATTTCGTATGGGAAAAATACAGGAAAGAGAAGGAAGTGGAGGGAGGGGTATGGGAAGCACTATGCTGTTATTTCAGTTGTACGTGCTTAGGCTTAGTTAAGTGGCTGAGTTATTGCTGGGCATGGGGACTAGGAGGTTATGCCAAAGGCTTCACAGAAAAGGTGGGTTCTGAGGAGGGAAAGTGCAGGAGCTGGAGGACTAACGATCACAGATCAGGATGCATTGGGATATAAGAGTGGAGAGAGAGGGTGGGACAAACCCATAGAGAGCTCTGAAGTTAAGGACAAAGAGCTTGTCCTGAATGCAGGAATGGATCCTATCTCAGGGAAGAAGCATCATGTCTTGGCTATGGACTGAATATGGGGACCAAAGGGAGAGGGAGGAGTCAAGGCTATATGCATGTTCAACAAGGTGGATCAATATATTAACAATATAGTCCATGGATAAGGAAAGTGTACAGGGCGAGGAGGGCTTGGGGGCAAAAATGAGATCTAATGGTAGAGCTGGCCCTGACAAACAAAAATATCAGAAGGGCAGTTGGAGATGCAAGATTGGAGTGAGGGAGAGCTAGGTGCCTCCTGCATACTGATAGTACTGAAAACCATGGATTTAAGGTGGACAGGGACAGAGTGTAGAGAGAAAAGAGTAGAGGGCCAAGAATAGATCCCTTGGGAGCCCCAATATAGAGGGAAAGTAACCTTTAATGAGAGTCTTGCTTGCATCCAGTAAATGGAGCACTGATTCCATCAGAGATATGTGAATTAGTTACTCTTCCTGAGATATTTCTCAGACGTGGGGGAGCTGATGTGAACATTCCTTTTGAATAAATAATTCTTAAAGTACACTCTACATTCCAAATACTTAATTATAGAAATGGTATCAATCACAGTGCATACCGCCAAATTCTTAAATACATTAGAACCTACTGCAACACTTAGTATGAAAATAATGCATGTATCTCATTCACATTGTAATTTCATGTTGTACGGTGATGGAAGTTCAAAATCCAGGAGACAGTGAAGTCTAAGCTGTTTTACTACAAGAATATTGCTGGATATGTGTGATAATGTTCATCAGTGTTGTCCATCATATTCATGAAAATTGTATATAATCTATGCCAGTGATAGGAACTAAATGTGCAAATTAACATCAACTTTCTAGCTGATTATGTCTTACTGCTGAATATGTTGCACACCTCTGCACCTTGATCCATTCCATGAAGTATTAAAACTCCCAAGATTTTCACAGCTTCTTTCAAATGGTTGAAAAGGTAGAAAATTTGTATATTTCATTAAACAAGTACATTGAAATCACTCCATTTATTATTAGACTGTGCAAAAGGGTCTTGAAAGCTGCATACATATACTACTTTCAAGTCTCCATGACAAATCCCTATGCCACCTACCCAATAACCTGCACCTGAAACTGAAAGCCGCATTGGTTTTATTGGGCCCAATGTTTCCAAAGTTAACCACTTCTAAATCCTACTGATATCAGAGGAAGAAATTGAAGTGTGTTTTTACTTTCTCCACTGAAGCAAATAATAAAAGTGCTTAACTTTGGTTAGATCATGCCCATTTTTTAACATGGCATGAAGTGAGACCGAGTGGGGCATGCAACTGTGGGCCTATAAAACCAGAATGATATTTATCCAACATATTTATATCTACCCTTCTGAGCTCAAGTATTAGGCTGAGATATAGATCTGGTTCGCACATAATGCTAACCCATGGTTTATTTAACCCATGGTTAACCCATGCTTTGTTTCCCTACCCAGCACTTGTCTGACCAATGATTGAACAAACTGTGGTAGGGTTTTTTTCAATCCTTGGGTTGTTTGTTTCCCTGTTCCTTCACCTGCTCCCTCCCTCTGTCCCAAATGCCTGTGTGTATGTGTTTTAACTGTTCTTGTGCCTCTGTAGCTTGGCGAAACAACCCATGCACAACCCATGGTTCTGGGTTCACACATGAATAGTCTAGTTCACATATAATGCCAACCCATGTTTTATTTAAACCATGGTTTGTTGCCCTACCCAGGGTTTGTCTGACAGTCAGTCGAACTAACCATAGTTTAAACAACCCAGAGTTCACAGCCCAACAAGAAACCATGAGTTCTCCTTCTGGGTTGTTTGTGTGGCTGCATTTGCACATCGCGACAACCAAGAATTCAACAACCCATGGGTTAAATAAACCAGGTCAGTATCTTTCCCCAGGCCAGCCAGCTAGCTAGCTTCATAGCTGAGCAAGGATAATGAGGCATTATCATAAAATTATGGTAGATGTGGCATCAATGGTAGTTTGTTTTAATTTAAGACTTGCAATGCAAATAAGTGGTGATAGTGTTCATTGTTTTCTTTTTTGAAAGATCAGTTTCTCTGGTTGTAAATCTGCTAGTGAGAAATTTTATTCTTAATTAGAAAGTCTTGCCTCATGTTCTAGCTAGTTGGGTAATTGGTTGTCTGTCTTAGGAGTTTATCTTTGTTTATGCAAACATATTCTTGCTTTGCTCTGTGTTCCAATTATGATAATACCAGATAAAGGAAAAACAGACTTCTGTTTTGCTTGCTGATAGAGTTTAGGTATTTTCTTTGGATGTGCTGGGATCTCCTTGAAAGGAGTATCTGAAGTGATGCTCTACAGCTTCCTTCTAGGTAATTTGTCCCCTCCCACTTTGGAGCAGTATCTGAATTTTTAAAGAAGGCTTCTAAGTGTGTGAATGTTTCAATAATCATAAGTATTCTTTGGACTAGGCCAAAAATAAAAATGCTACTGTAGTATTTTTTGCAGTAAGCATCTGTTCTAACTTGTAGTACCATATGATAGCAGATTGAATTCTAAGACGTGGTGTGATTTAAAATGCCTTATATTTTTGGGAAGGTATAGTGAAATATCCACTGCCCATAATAAATGGCAAAATTATAAATGTTACTGAATAAGACCAAGTACACCTGCTATGTGAAAAGCTTTACAATATTAAAATTATTCTGACAAGAACGAGCAAGATGAATTAAAATGCTGCAGATTGCTATGTATTTCTCATGTTTGGTTCTCAAAGTGTCAAAATGTCCAGAGATGTTAGTGAGAGCTTGCATTATGGTCATACTGGATAGGAGTGCATTAATATCTCATGAGGATATGGTACAGGCTACCTAAACCTGAGAGAAGATAATCTGTATACATTTTATCTGCTTAGTTTAATAATTCCATGTTTTCTCTGTCAGATCGGTCATTTAAAGCTAGTGTTCCTTGGTACAGTAGTTGGAAAGACACACTGATGGGACTGAATACATCCACATTTTATTCAGGTATTTTGTGTGGCTGGTGTGGGTTTCCTAAATTCCTGTTTCTGTTCCTTTATTATGTAAGCCATCTGTCTTTCTTTACAATCCTACTACACTGTAGCACTGTCCTTGGAATAGAATCCCCCCCCCCCCGAAATATTGGTGGTGGCTGTATGACTTTCATCTTTTCTTGTTCATACACTCTTGCACTAGTTTAAAACCAATTGTGATAATTTCATGCATCAGAGCGCAGAAAAAAAATCATTCTTTACTAGAAGTGATTTATTTGATTGAACATGCTGTATTTGATATTGTCTGTTTTTCCAGAAATGCTTTCCTCCTTTCCCTTAAATACGTTTGTGTGATAAATAGTGTTAGAAATATTGTGATGTTGGGATATGTGTAACCCCCCCTCCCCTGTTTTTTCCCAGCTGGGTTGTTAAAGCACATTTTTGTTTAGGGTGTGTTTTTAGGGTACAGATGTACAGTTGCTCATTTGTTGCAGGGAATTCAGATGTCTTTCACCAAGAGGGCATTTCTGTTTGACATAAATTGCATTGTCCCAGCACATTGTTGCTGGGAAAAGGCAACACTTTCCTTTGGTAACACGACTGTTGTGATTTGCCTTTAATATGATTGTATGATTAGAATAGGAACTTATTGGATTGTGCTTGAGACATCACTGATAACAATTTTCTCCCCTAGTGTGCCTCTCAACATGCAAAAAGGGTCTTGCATGGGGAAAGACAGGCACTGTGACTAGTCTCAAGACACTCTGCAGATTTACTTTCCCCTTTAATCTCAGTGGCCAGCAGAAGTCTGAAGACTTTAAAAAAAACTTTAAAAAACCTTGCTGTGTTTCTGTCCTGTGTACCATCGTTTTGCTCAGCCTCCTCATTTCTACAGCAAGGCTCTTCTAACGCATGTTTTAATAAGCCAGAATTCTAAAGAATGCTGACTTATTGTGAATGAGCCAGGGTGCTGGTGCATGTAGCTAAGCGAACCACAGGCCTTTGTTTATCATGACATGTGAATTGGGAACTGTAGTGAGAGACAAGTCAGAATTCCTAGTTCGCACATCACAACAAACAAACCACAGATGGGAAGTCTGCAGTTTACAAGGAGAGCCAAGCAGGAGTGATGGAGCCACGCTGGCTCATGAACAATAAGGATTCTTTAGAATTCTAGCTTTTGTGCTGTGTGAATGAGGCCATTATGAGTGAACTAGATATTGTGCTGTTGTCTTTGAGGTGTACCTTGCAGGACTCTCCTACAAAGGCTTGCTGATACTCTGAGCATAAGTATATAGTTGTGATTATTAGCTTTCATCAACATATATGTGTCGTTCTTGCATAAAGCATATAGTGAGGGCACTGATTATAACTTATGAAAGAGTATCCACACACACATGCCAGTTGTGCAGCTTCTTTTTAGGAAGCTCACTATAACAATATCCTTTCCTCCACAAAACAGTAGGAATAAGGCCCTGAGTGCCCCTTGGCAGTAGAGCAGTGATGCTGCTGCTGTTTGAAATGATAATGAATTAGCAGCATAGAGTGCAATCCTATGCGATCCTGGCTGGGCGATGCTGGAAGTTGTAGGACTTTTTTTCTTTCTAAATATGCATAGGATCGTGCCTTTAGTTGTTGCCATAGCCTAGATGTCTCAGAAAATGTCCAGCAACTTGGGGGGGTGGGGGGAATCATTGCATGTACTTTACTTGTTTGAGTCTTAATTATTGTAGTTAGTCAAAACATACCAGGCACTTCCATAGCAAATTCTGATGGTTTTTAAATTCCTTTTTCCAGTGGTGGGTGGGTGGGAAGGGCTGTGGGGCAGGGAGTGGGTTTTACCAGCATTCTTGCACCTGCCAGCCAATTCTCTACTAATACAGTATTTTCACTTTGTACAGATTTTCCCCAAGTTGTCTATATTGTTTAACTTTTTCAGTGCCAGTGGGCTGCTGCTTCATGCTACACAGAGTGGCACAATTCCTCCTCATTTATGTTATCAAAGTTAATATAATTGTTACTTTCAAAGCATGATCAACTTACTGACTAATATAACCATTACATGTTATTGTTTTGCAATATTCAATTGCAGTAAAATATCTGTGTGGCCACCTGTTGCAGCCTCCTGTGGTAGCACAAAAGGTATTTGTGTGAGAACAGAGATGGCACAGATTACTAAATGTAGTCTGGAGGGCCATTTAAAATACATCCATCTTTTGTTGTGCATTTTAAATAACATTTTGAAAGATGGGGTGGACTGACATGCTAACAGCCTGAACAATAACTTGGCAACTAGATTGAAGTGCCAGTCAGTCTGGAGTGGATACTGGGACAATGGGCCAGTTCCCCCAGTCCTACCCTGCTAAGAATATGTCTTTATGCCCTCCTTCATTTTAACTTTCTCTGCTGTCTTGCTACAAAATTAGCTAATATTAGCTACAAAATTAGATAACTGCATAGCAGAGAACAACAATATCAGAAGCATTGTATCTAATTAGAGTTTTGCTGTCAGGCCCCCTTTACATGTTGAGACTGCAGCAGCTGTATAAAACTTACACTAAACCCTTGAAGTACTGCTTTAGTGGATGGATGAGAGGGCAGCAATTGCTCAAGCATCTGAAGCATTTCCTGAAGTGTAACATGTATCTCCTCATAGTGCATTAAAACTTTGTCCAGCAGCTGGGTTAGATCCTACTCAGGCGATGCTCCTGCTGGTGGAATAAAATGCTGGAGACCCACTGTCTATAATAGAACCTAGGAGAACCATCTTTTTCAGCCCCCCACAAATTGCTGCAATTCATGTGGTCAACTGAAGTCAAAGATATTGCTAATTCCATTGGAATGGTAAGCAGATCTTTGATCCTGATAAGATGTGTGTGCAAGGGAAAGGAAACAATTTCTGCAGTTAACTGTGTAATCAAAAGAATGGTGGGTGGAGGGAACTTAATAGAAAACACATTTAAAGCAATCATGGAGGTAAACAGCTCAAAACATAACTTCAGAGGTTAAATATAAACTATAACGAGGCAATAAAAACAGATACAAAGTTAAAATATTCAAGAGAATAAAAAGGGCTTTGCCTGACACTGAAAGATCAGCAAGAAAGGTGCCAGAGAGGGCATTCCACAATTGGGGGCCCACTACGGAAAGGGCCACTCGTGGGTACCCATTTGCTGAATATCAGTGGGTCATTTGAAGCAGGGCCTTTTATAGCCTCAGGGCATGGGTAGACATGAGAGGTGGTGGACTTTCAGATACTGTGGCTTCAAGCTGTGAAGGGCTTTATATGTCAAAAACAGCACTTTGAATTGAGAGCAGAAACAAACTGGGAGCTTGTAAAGATGATACAACACATGATCATAACACATGTTTCAGTCAGTACTCTTGCCATCATATTTTTATACTGTCAAAGGCAGCTCCACATACAATACATTGCAGTAATCTAAATGGGAGGTTACCAAGGACAACCCACAGCCCAATTTTAAAAGCCCTCTGGAAGACAATTAGTTCAGAACTGGCAAGAGTGATATGTCCCTTCCCTGGCAGGCTGCTGGGCAGGAAGGAAAATGCAGAGAGAAAAGGGGGTGACCCACCAATTTTGGGCCCTGGCCCTGTTCATTGTTGGCTTTGGCCCTACCCACGGCCAGTATACAGACCCTGACAGATTGCCTACAAGGGAATACGGCCCTCAACAGAAAAAAGTTGCCAAGCTCTGGCATATAGAATGCAGCCCCCATGGCTATGGGTATTTTGTAAGGATTTTCCCAAATCCCCAAAACATTCTGGTTCATACTCGGCAGCTGTAGTGAACATGAATATTCTGCAGCATAGCAGCAACTTGACCCCTGACAAAAAGATGCTTCAAGGTGACTGGCAGCCAAATTTTAACAATATTTACAACAAATAGTGTTTAAATAAGATAGGCTGAAACCTTGCCTGAGGCAACAAAATGTGATGTTGCAGTCAAAACAGACAATTAGGGTTTGATCACATAGGTGCCAGTTACATGGGGAAACTTAATGTTGACTTGGTACATTTACACAACATGCACTGAGCTGAAATAAATAGAAATAAGTTTGCCCTGAGTGTATCATTGGCCATATTTTTGTTCTAGTTCAGGAACCAGTGCATTTAAACCACATTTTAAGTGAGCTGGAATATGATTCTTCAGCAATCAATCTGTCTCTTGAAAGTCACACAAGGACCTTTTTCTGTTGGTTCTGGTACTTCATGTTCTAGGCCTTTGGTGTATAAGGATAAGAGCTTTCTATGAGAAAGCAGATGTTGCCTAGGTAGCCTCTGGAGATATAAAATGTGATAGTTAAACTGAATGGTTCAAAAAAATTGCATTCTAGTACCAGAATATTAAAATTCTACTTCACACTTTAGTTGTATATTGCAGTGGTGTCAAGCCTCTTTCAGCCTGAGGGCCAGATTCAATTTTGGAGAAGACCCCTGGCTGCATTCCAGTGGTGGGTGGGGCCAAAGGAAAAAGGGCAGACAAAAAATACTAGCATGTTTTAGCTTAAAGCACTTGCTATCCGTAACTAAGCCTTAGGGTAGGCATTTCAATGTTTTAGGGTGCAATCCAAACTCAGAGGCTGATGACTGTCCAATGCAGGGTGGCTGGCCACCTTGCACTTTTGGCCAGACCGGTGATTTTGCCTGTCAGGCTGGAGAGCATTGGAGCGGGAGGCAGGGAGGCCATGTGGTGCATAAGAAACGGCATGACACAGTTTCCATGGTCTCTGTTCCACCCCAAGGATTGCCTCCTTTTCCCTGTCTCCACACTCGGTTTCTGAATGTGGAGATGTAGCTAGTGCAGAGAAAACTGTGCTGGCTATGAGAGGGCGGGGAGTGCAGTTTCTGGGCTTTGAGGTCGGAGCCCAGAAACCGAAAAACCTATGTCCCCCAGATGCTGTGTAGGGTACATAGAATTGCTCTCTTAGAAAGGGAAAGAAACCGTGCAAAAGCCAAGAAACCACCAAAGAATCGGCAGTCAAGAAAAGGGGGTGTGGCCATTTGGGGAACCCTGGAGGGCCACATTTGGCCTGGGGACCTGAGATTCAACACCACTGGTATATTGGGTCTTTATTTGAATCTGAGTTACTTATGAGCTTTCAGTTGTATTTGTTCTGAAGCTATGTATTTATTGTTTTCAAAAACTAATGTATCAATGTGAAGGAGTCACCGTCAAGGTGTAATAGTCTTGATTAGTGTGTGTGTGGTGCTAAGAATTCAAAAAATATGCTTGCATAATTTTTTTCCCCATGTACTGTGTCATACACATTTAGAATTGTATTTTATATGTAACCAGCTTCATGGTGATGGAACATATGATTTTAATAGTTTATTGTGTGCAAGAAAGTTTAACTTCTCAAAGGATGCTACATATAACGTTTGAAAAGCTGCCAAGGTATCTGTTAGATGCTGTATGTCTCTTGGTTTGAATTTTGTTCAGAATAATTTCAACATCAGTTCATTTATCTTAAGAATGGTTCCCTTATCATTTGGAATTACAAAAAAAAAATGATGATTGTATGTTAGAGGATTTACAAACTGAGGCTTCAATCCTTTATACACTGACCTGGGAGTAATTCCCATTGAACCTAATGGGACTGACTTCTGAGTAGAAATGCATAGGATTGCCCTGTCAGCCCTGGTTAGTACTTGGATGGGAGACCGCCTGGGAATCAGGCTTCCTGCACTTAGCAGGGGGTTGGACTCGATGGTCTTGTAGGCCCCTTCCAACTCTATGATTCAACTCCCAGAATACTTCTCAGATATTCTGAGCTCTATTTGAATTTGCATTGTATCTGAATTCTGTTTCCATAGAAATAGGTGAAAACGCTTCCGATTATACTGTAGATAAGACATAGATGCAGAGGCGTTGCATTGCAAGCCAAATTGTGTGGGACTGGCAAATGGCCCGAAAGCTTTCTGTTGTTGCACAGTATTGGAATATGGTGAGAACCACATGGGTGAAATCTGCAGCAGGTTCCCCTATTTATAAACAATAGTCTTGAAAAGAAATTCTTTCTTCTAAATTTTTAGTTCTAATCATTCTGCAAAAATATTCAGTAACTAATTGATACTCTTGTCCAGCTTGGTATCTTTTTCTAAAATTTTTCTTCCAGGTAGTTAAGTGGCAGAAATGTTTTTACAACAAAGTGGCCTCTTAATTTTAAAGGTTTCTGTAATCTCTCTCTAATTTATTTTAGCTACCACTCCATGGTTTGAGGCTTATCGAGAGAGCTTTCTTCAGTCTATGCCCGCATCGGACCATGAATTCCTAAACCACTATGTTGCCTGTATCCTTTGAAACAGTAAGACATGATGTGAGATCTTATATAACCTTTAATAGTAACATAACAAACAAACAAACAAACAAACTGTAGCATGAGTTTATGGATTATGCAACATCATGTTTTTATAGTATTTATGAGAGGTGCACACTGACCCCAACATTCAACTCTGACCCTGATTCAGTGCTTCAGAAAATGGCCCTATTCCACTTGGACTCTAAGTAAAAACCTTTCTATATTTCAGAAGGATAGGTGCAGCACTTTATGTGGAAGTCCTCAAATTTGGGGGAGGGGGAGTGATTAGCATCCCCTTCCCTCCCCCTGTGATTTTTTTTGGGGGTGGAGGGATTTGTATGGATATGGCACACACCATGACGGTGTTTCCAGGCAAAAAACCTATAAAGTTTCAAAAGCTGAGAGGCTTGGGAGTTATGATGTTTGAAAACCAATTTAAGGCTTTTATCATAGTGAAGCCCAGTGGCATTGGACGAATGGCCATCTCGGGGTCCCATCCTCGCCCTCCAAAGCACAGTGACTGGAGACCCCCTGGTAAAACATGCTCTAGGATTAGAAGGTGGACCTGTCAAGCACTCAACCAAACTCCCCCCTTCCCCTGCTCATAGTCAGCATTAGAGCAGAGGTGGGCAACTTGTGGCCCTCCACATGTTTTGACCTGCAGTTGCCATGATCCCTTATCATTGGCTATGCTGGCTAGGGCTGATGGGAGTTGTAGGCCAAAACAACTGGAAAGCCACAAGTGGCCTACTCCTGGTTTAGAGAAACAAAACTGAATGATGCTATTTGGAAAAGAGACTGAATATCTGTGTTTTTAAAATCTGCGTTGGTAACAAAGCCTTGTCTGGGTCCAAGTTCATTTCTCATTGCTTCAGAGGGAAGCTTGCTTTGCCTTGGGAAGCACGTGAAATGGCCTGAAGGGGCCTGATTCAGCTTGGGATTCAGTTGAAACCAGTGCATACCCTTAATATTTATCCTGGGTTAGATATTACCTTCCTTGCTAAAGATAGTTATCCTCAGATTATTTACCTCATATGAATAGCTGTTGCTTAGAGCTAAGTGCAGTTTGGAAAGAAACACTAAAGGCATTATTGGAAGAGCACCCAAGGTGTTCAGTGTATGCACTAGCCACTAGCTAACTTGTGCTCTTGTGACTCATCCTTAATGTCAATTCAGGTATGCTTGTGGTTTCATCTAGTGAACCTGAACCTGTGGAACAGTTTCTTAAGCTATCACAAGAACAACATCGGATTCAACATAGTAATGAATATTCTTATCCAAAATGGTTTATTCCAAACACACTAAAATATTATGTGTTGTTGCATGATGTGAGTGTAGGAGAGGAACAAAGGTGAGTAGGGTTGTGGGAGTGGGTCTTCAAAAGATTTCTGAAATGCTGATTTTAAACTTGTGTATATTGTTGGTGTGTGCAGTTTAAGGTAATTCATTGGAACCCAGATAGAGTGAATACATAGGTGCAATTCTACAGAAATGAATGCCTAATGTAACTTGATATCACAAGCATAAATCATGTATAGTTTGAAAGAGAGCTGGACTTCTTCTGTTACAGGTGTGCAAATGGATATTTCTTGTGTTAGTTTTACTGTTAGGAAACCTGATCTTGTAAATGGTTATTATTATTATTATTATTAAATTTATTAATCGCCCATCTGGCTGGTCACCCAGCCACTCTGGGCGATGTACAACATACAATAAAACAGTTTAAAACAATAAAATTCTACAGTAAAAACATTTTCTAAAATACCCTAACCCACCCCAAATGCCTGCCTGAACAACCACGTTTTTAATGCACGACAGAAGCTCATTAAAGAAGGGGCATGGCGGAGTTCCCTAGGGAGGGAGTTCCACAGAGTGGGGGCCACCACAGAGAAGGCCCTCTCCCTCGTCCCCACCAGTCTAGCTGTCCTGGCTGATGGGACAGAGAGAAGGCCATCCGAGGCTGATCTTGTTAAGCGGCCTGTGTGGTGTTGCTGGAGGCGCTCCTTAAGATAGGCTGGGCCGGAACCATGTAGAGTTTTAAAGGTCAAAACCAACACCTTGAATTTGACCCGGAAAACAACTGGTAACCAGTGCAACTCCTTCAGCACTGGAGTGATGTGATCTCGCCGGCGGCTGCCTTTAATCAGGCGAGCCGCCGCGTTCTGTACCAGCTGCAGCTTCCGAACCGTCTTCAAGGGTAACCCCACATAGAGCGCATTACAGTAGTCTAAACGAGAGGAGACCAGGGCATGTACTACCGATGGGAGCAGATGGTCGGGAAGGAAGGGGCGCAGCCGCCGTATCAGATGGAGTTGATACAGCGCTGTCCGGCTCACAGCTGACACCTGAGCCTCCATGGATAGCTGGGAGTCCAAAATGACCCCCAGGCTGCGGACCTGGTCTTTCAAGGGTAGCCGTACCCCATTCAACACCAGGTCAACATCCCCCAGCCTCCTCTTGTCTCCCACCAAAAGTACCTCGGTCTTGTCAGGGTTCAGCTTCAGCTTATTCCTCCCCATCCAGCCATTCACTGTCTCCAGACATTTGGACAGGGATTCTACAGCCAACCTTGGTGAAGATTTGAATGAGAGGTAGAGCTGCGTGTCATCCGCGTATTGATGACACCGCACCCCAAACCTCCTGATGATAGCCTCCAGTGGCTTCACATAGATATTAAATAGCATCGGTGAGAGGATGGAACCCTGTGGCACCCCACAAGTGAGTGGCCATGGGTCTGAAACCTCCTCTCCCAGTGCTACCCTCTGGTACCTGCCGGAGAGGAAGGACCGGAACCACCGCAATACGGTATCTCCAATGCCCAACCCCTCCAGGCAGTCCAGGAGGATACCGTGGTCAACGGTATCAAAAGCCGCTAAGAGGTCGAGGAGAACAAGGAAGGAGCATTCACCCCTATCCAGAGCCCTCCTCATATCATCTACCAAGGCGACCAAGGCCGTTTCTGTCCCATGCCCAAGCCTGAAGCCTGACTGAAATGGGTCTAGATAATCAGTTTCTTCCAAGTGTGCCTTCAACTGCATCGCCACCACCTGCTCAATCACCTTGCCCAAAAATGGCAGATTTGAGACTGGGCGAAAGTTGTTCAAAACTTGAGGATCCAAGGAGGGCTTCTTTAAGAGCGGTCTTATCACTGCCTCCTTGAGGGCTGATGGCATCACTCCCTCCTCAAGGGAGGCGTTCACCACTGCCCTGATCCCCTCACCCAGTCTCTCTCTGCAGCCCATAATGAGCCACGATGGGCAAGGATCAAGTAAGCAGGTGGTCGGCCTTACAGATGAAAGCACCTTGTCCACTTCATCAGGAGGAAGAAGCTGGAACCGATCCCACAAAACCGGTTTGCCACAGGCCGCCTCTTGCTCACTAACTGTATCCACAGCGTGCAGAGTAACACACCTAATCTGATCAATTTTATCTGCAAAGTGCCTTGCCAAGGCCTCACAGGAGGCCTTAGAATGCTCCAGTGGTTCTGGAGCCACAGGACCGACCAGGCTCCGGACCACTTGGAACAGCCTCCTGGGGCAGCACTCTGCAGACGCGATAGAGGCAGCATAATATTCCTTTTTTGCTGCCTTCACCGCTACGTGATAGGCTGAAGATACAGCTCTAGCCCGTGTCTGATCGTCTTTGGAGCGAGACTTCCGCCACCGGCGCTCTAGCCGTCTCACCTCCTGTTTCAGAGCTCGTAACCGTGGATTGAACCATGGTGCAGTCCGAGCCCTGTTCAGGGGGAGAGGGCATTTCGGAGCCACCTGGTCTAATGCCCCAGTGATTGCGGCATTCCAGCCACCCACCAGGGTCTCGACCGAGTGGCCGTTGGTGTGCCCCAGAGAATCCCCAAGCGCGTTCAGGAATCCATTTGGATCCATAAGACGCCTGGGGCGGACCATTTTAATGGGTCCTCCACCCTTGCGGAGGGGTTGTGGAACCGAGAAGTCCAACGTCACCAGATAGTGATCTGATCATGACAAGGGGGTGGTGGATATACCCCCGACTTCCAGATCACTCCCCGCTTCTCCAGAAACAAACACAAGGTCTAGCGCATGACCGGCTACATGGGTGGGCCCAGTTAGAATATGGTGCAGCTTCCAGGAGGCCATGGTCTCCATAAAGTCCCGAGGTGCTCCTGTGAGGATGGCCTCCGAATGTACGTTGAAGTCCCCCAACACCAATAAGTTAGAGGACTGTACACGCACATCAGAGACCACCTCAAGCACCTCAGCCAGGGCGTCAGTCGTGCAGCGGGGTGGACGGTACACGAGCAGAATCCCCAGACTGCCGTTCGGGCCCAACCTCCAGTACATGCACTCAGCAACCGTGGTCTCCCGGAGAGGGGGTCTGGTGAAGACCAAGGACTCTCGGTAGATAACAGCCACTCCCCCTCCTCGATCCCCAGCCCTCAGCTGCTGTGCATACGAAAATCCGGCTGGACACATGGCTGCAAGGATTGGAGCAGCAGCCTCGGCCAGCCAGGTCTCCGTAATCCATGCCAGGTCTGCACCCTCATCCAGGATCATGTCACGGATGAGGGAGGTTTTCTGGGTAACAGACCTGGCATTGCAGAGCAGCAAACGAAGGCCAGAAGATGGGGTCACGCCTCCCCCAGCCATCCTTTGGCTCTGGACAGGCCCGGAGCAGGGGACAGATACTACACATCTCTCCCTTGTTCCCTTTATCTGGCATGGCCTGCCCCTAGCGCTCTGCCAGCGCCTGCCGCCCAGCCTCGGTATGTTCTGGCCCCCAACACTCCCCCCACTGCCTCCATCAGGTGGACACATGCCCCCTCGCTCCCGCCTATCAGGCAGGCTACCCACCCCTAAAAACACAACAAAATCCCCCAGAAAAAACAACAACAAAAAACAATTAAAAAAATTCCCTTAAAAATAACGCCAGGCAGGAGTCCACAGGGAAGGCCTGGTGGTGGTGGTGGTGGTGGCGGCGGCGGCAGGCCCGGCAGCGGCAGGCCCGGCAGCAGCAGCAGCAGGCACGCCTCTTCCCCGGTGGTGTTGGCTTCTCCTGCAGGCCCTGGCTCTCCCAGGCCACCTCAGCCAGCCAGCTTATGTAGCCCCTCCAGGGAGGGGCAGGTGGAGCAGCACAGCTGGCTCGGTACCTGGGGGCCTGGCAGGCAGAAAGTCTGCCAGGCAGAAGTCTGAAGGGAAGGCCTGATGGTGGTGGTGGCGGCAGCGGCGGCAGCAGGCCCAGCAGCAGCAGGCACACCTCTTCCCCGGTGGTGGTGGCTTCTCCTGCAGGCCCTGGCTCTCCTGCAGGCCCTGGTTGTCTGCCATTAATCCATGTGACTCAAAATGTAAGAAACATAAATGAGTTAATGTTTTTGCAACCTTTCTGTACCCACATGAAAATGATAGAGTCCCAATTTTTAAGTGTCTTTTCTTTGCTACTCTTAATCTGACTTTAGAATAGCAACCTTAGAAAACTACTTTATGTTCTGACTTTAGTAACTGAAAGTTCTCAGGATGGGGTATGTGCGCCAGCTGAGCTTCAAAATGATGTGTGCCACCTGAGCTTCATGAAGTTTGCTTTCCTGGCAGTGCAAGAATATTGCATGGATGCTGTGAGGAAGCAGACCCTTGCAAAAGTTTCAAATTAGAGTTGACTTGTACATAATATAGATAATTAAGTATTTTACCTTTAGAATCCTAAGTGTTCCTGACAAATGTTGCCATAAGTTAACCTTAGCTCTGTGTATGTGTCCATTCCTGGATTTTAATCTTAGCAGTTTTGGTATCTGATCTACATGCCTTTAATGATGTCATTTTAATTAATTGATACTGAAATTGAAATGGATAAGACGCTAAGCTTAGTATGTGCTTCCTAGTAAAAGGAATGGCTGAAAAAACTGGAAGATTTTTCTCTTGCTGGTCTCTTTTTGCTCATCTCCTCCCTGTTTTCAAAAATGCAATCCTCGTCTCCTTTTTTGCATGTTGTTTCAACCATGTCTCACCTTGTGTGTTTGTGTATGTGATATAAAAACATACATTTCTTATTAGTGGTTTTGTTCCTTTATATCTAACTTTTGTATTCTCTGTTAAGCTCTTCCTTGTTCTTTCTGTTCTTTTTGTACTAATCTTACAAAACTACCTATATCTCCAATCTCTACCCCTTTGCCTGATGTGGAATGCTCTTAGTTGTTTATCTGGCCTCTCCTTTCTAGTTTTATGTATGAATGTATTTATTTAAAGTATTTTTATCTTGCTCCTCATCCAAAAATGCTTCCGGAGTAATAAGTAAAACAACACACTGCTTGACTGCAGGCTTACAATCTAAAAAGGCACAACACGCAAGGAAAAGGGGATAGAAAGGGAAGATGAGGGCTGGTGGAATGGCCCTGGTTCCCCTTTCATCTCCCTCTGTACATCTTGCAGGAATGGCTGCTTGTGGTGACAGCTGAGGGATGAGAAGCCTTCACGTGGGAGGTCTTTTATCAGGGCTGGTGGAATGGCCCCACTTCCCCTCTCATCTCTCTCCGTACAGCCTGTTTTACTGAAATATCTTCTGTTTTCTCAGGTTGTTTTCTGATAAGCTTTCTCGTAGTTCTGTTTGGCATTCCTTTCCATCTCTGCCTGTGCTACATCTAAATTAATATGACTGCAATAACTTGTGAAGATACTCTCTGTCAATTTTACATTTCTGTATCCTCAGTTCTCTTT
This sequence comes from Heloderma suspectum, assembly GCF_057233095.1. Classification (NCBI taxonomy): domain Eukaryota; kingdom Metazoa; phylum Chordata; class Lepidosauria; order Squamata; family Helodermatidae; genus Heloderma; species Heloderma suspectum. The sequence goes on from NC_139461.1 coordinate 73,074,604, forward strand.
CTGCCTGTAGGAATTTCAGTAATTTTTCTGTTCCTTCCATTTTCCTCTGCTTTATTATTACATCTTTCCCCATATAGTCATGGTAGTCAGGGATGGGCAGTTCATGATAGACTACCTGATGCCTCCCGATGATTGCAATTTTTGCAAAGAATGCTGGGCTATCTTTCATCTTGGTCTGATCCAGAAAGGCATTAAATATGTTTTTCAATTAAGGGTCACTTGACATATATTAGTTATGTCATAACTGCATATTCAGGATCCTTTGCATTGTAACTTAAAACATACTGGTTGGCTATGGAGATTCTAGTAAAACAACAACAACAATAAACTATGCAAGACTGGACATCCTTGATAATTCTGCATAGCACTGGCTACTGTTCAGTTCAGTTTCTGAAGTTCCCAGGAGAAGTGCGTTTTGTCCTGAAAACTTGCTCTGTAAATAGTACTTGGTAGCTAATTTGTTAATTCATTGTGCAGTATATATCTGTATTAAGATGTTGTAAGTATAAAGACGAATCAGAACTTCCTGCCAATAGGATTGCATATGTAAATATTTGCCACATTTAACACCTTTTTTAGGGCTGATTCAATTTATGAAGAAATGAAGCAGAGATATGGGACTCAGGGATGCTACTTACTTAAGATAAATTCTCGTGGGTCTGATCGAGGAGCTGATGAACAGATTCCTGATCCCTGGAGCCAATACCTCCAAAAAACCAGTATCCAAATGCAGGTATATTTTTATTTAAAAGATGCACTGCAACAACTGATTTCCTGTAATATACTAAAGGTTCTCTTCTCTCCTATTGCTGTATGTGTCTGTTCTTATTTTCTCTCATAAATTATTTGGCCATTTCCCCTGATCCATTCCTGCTAGCTAGATGCTTATAGCTTTTAAAAGCCTAATTAGGAAGGCAGTTCTACATACTAGTTGAAGTCAAGCTTTAGGTCCTCTTGATTGATTTTCTTGTATAATATACTCACTGGCAGCTGGTGCCTCCAGAAATTGGGGCTCTAAACATTACTGCTCCTACCATATCTTCCCTCTTTTCCACCTACCCAAAGCATCCACTAACTGCTCCACCCCAACTCTTCCCATGGAAGCCCCTCCTATCAGCTATGATAAATGGAGTTCCCAAGTGTAAAGTCAATAGATCTCTGAATACCAGGTATTGGGACAAACAGGAGTATTCTGGTGCTCTCATGCATTACTTGTAAGCCTCCTAGAGGTATTTAGCTGGTTGCTGTTAGAAACAGATTGCTGAACTAGATGGAAGCATGGCTTGTCCAAGATAATAAAATGAGTACAAGTCACTTGTCTTTTAGGGCAGTGATGTCTACTTCAGATGGCTTTAAAAAGGATTAGCTAAATATTAATGGAGGAGGGCTCTATCAACAGTGATTACCCATGACAGTGAAATTGAACCTTCATGTATACTTCTGGATGCTGGGGAAAAACAATAGACAAAGGCCATTATTTCTATGCCATTCTTACGAGTTTCCAGAACTTTGTGGCAGGCTGCTGTTGAGAGTAGAATGCTGGACTACATGGGCCTTGGTCTGACCTAGCAGGGGGATCTTGTGTTTTTACACAGTGATTAGACCCAGTTACCATTGCTCTGCCCCACATGTACTGAAATGAAACCCAACTCCCAAGGAGCAGAAATCAACCAATAGCAACAGAAGCAGAGTGATTAAATCAAAAGCGCAGCTACCCACCACCAAAGGCCTCATGGAACAGCCCACCCCAAGATAATTTCTCATTTCTATCACTTAAACTAGATCAGTCTGTCTCCCTTTAGTCTTCTTTAACCCATGTAGCCTGATTCTTATTTGTCTTACTTAGTTTCCTTGCCAGGAACAGCTCTTCCCTGAAGCCTGTTCTCCTTGGTCTGCCTCCAGGTGGGAGAACCAAGATGCGACTTTTAAAAAATGAGCAGCTGTTGTCCAGTCAGCAGTCTCTCACCAATGCCCCAGTAGCCAGCTTGCTTCCACTGTTCACCCTCCTTTTCCATGCTGTAGCCCAGGTACCCACGCCTGTTCAGTGCTCATCTGCAGCAGGGGTAGGCAACCTGTGGCCTTCAGCCTAATTTCAAAAGCCCTCGAGATGTGATTATCTCAAACCTCTGGCAAGGGTGATCTGTTCCTTCCATAGCAACCTGCTGCGTGGGAGGTAAGAGGGAAAGAATGAAAAAGTAGTGGTAGAAAGAGAGAAAAGAGAGGCCAAAACAGAAATGTAGCGCCCCACATGCTTGCTTCTCATCCTGCCCGTTGTTAGCTTTGTCTCCACATATTGCTGATATGCAGCCCTTGAGAGATTACTCATGAGAGAACGTGGCCCTTGACAGAAAACAACTTGACCACCCCTGATTGATAGGGATAAAGAGGTAGTTAATCTTGCCAGTTCTTTTTGTGGTCTTTTGCTGGCATCCCAGCACCACCTTCAGCTCAGAGCCTCAAAATAATCAGATATATTTTTAATAGTTTTGGCTGCGTGGATGTGCATTGGTTTTTAAGTCGTTTTACCCTTTCCAAAAATGTGGATGTCAGCATGCTGTGTGCAATGAATAAGAAATATCCATTGAAATAAGCTAATAGAAAGAGAATCCACATAGTTAGAGCTGCTGCTCACTCAGGGCTAACTCTGGCTTTTAGGGTGTCCTTGGCAAAGTGCCTGCTAGTGGGCACCATCTTCCATCAGTGGGCCCTGCTATGTTTACCTAGGAGCAGCAGTGCTTTGAGCAGTACTGGGCTGCTAATTCTAGATGCTGTTTTAATTTCCCACACTGCCCCAATACACTGCTGCTGGGAGCACTCGGCCAGGGGAAAAAATAAAGGGGAGTCCAGAGTAGGAATCAGTTGTGGGCCCTGCAGGTGTGCCCAAGGATTTGACATGCTGATGCCGGCAGTGTTCTCACCTTACTTGAGAGGAAAAACCCAGACTTCCTGGCTTAGACCCCATGCTAAGCAAACTGTGGATGGAGAGAGAAGTCTCTGTTCAGCAGCTCCCACTGGCAGGAGGAGCCAAGCAGGAGCGATCAAACAGTATGCACCACACCAGTGTGCTTAGTCATTCACAAGTAGCCAGAATTCTAAAGAATTCTGACTTACTGCAATGTCTAAATGTGGCCCTCTGTTTATGCAGGGCTGGGGGCAGCTCATCAATTTTGGTTCCTATTATAGTATATTTTTCCAGGTGGGGCACATGTATTTTGTACTTAGTAGCTGTGTAGGAGTACAAAATAAAGTAAAACATTTTTATTTATGAAATATTTTATTGAGGAAGAGGAATTTTGTTCAGTGAATATTTTGTTCTGTTGTCATTGTAAACACTGTAATTACCCCCTTAGAGATAACCAGCTTACTAAGTGTTGTTCTCCCTCCATTACCTTTTAGAGTTAGCTAGAAAAGACTTAGGTTACATTGGTTTTACCCTTTCATGGAGGTTTAAAAAGTGTGGCCTAGAGTACTCTGTCCAAAATAGATCTGTAGCTAACTATTGTACATAGTCCTCTTATTCCTCCTTTTTATTTGTGCTTAAGCATATACATAGCATACATCCCTTGCAAGATTGCTGTACAAATATTGATGTGGAATTTAATGAAAATCTGATACGTTCGTCTTCACAGAGAATATGTTTAAATTAAGTTGTACATTTTTAAAATGTAGCGTCCAAGTAAAATTGCTTGGGAAAGAAATTAGTAATTTCTAAAAGATTCTAGTATGTTCTTGTCTTAAAAAGTTGAAATTGTTTCTTTTATGTTCTATCCTGGCAGGAACCTTATGAAGATGGCCCATATACAGTAATTTCAAATAAGAATTCTGATCACTTTATACCAGTGGATGGGTTAGATGATGATTCCAAAGGTATATTTCTTTTTATAACAACTTGCTTAAAAAACAACAACCAGTGATCTTCAGAATACCACAGATCTCAGTTAACCATGCCTGAACTTTTCCCTGCCTTTATCAAGCTATAATAGTGTAACTGTCATTTAAGAGTATGTACTATCAGCTGGAAGTCTTTGGTTCAAATCTCAGTTCTGCTATGAACTCACAAAATGGTCTTCTGCAATCTGCTATTTCTTGGCCTCAGTCCGCATTTGAAATACGGGAATAAAACTGGTCTACTATATATTAGGTAATATTTGTGAAGAGCTTTGAGCTTTCAGAAGAGTATCAAGTGCTGTGTAGGGATGCTGCTGGTTCCCTAATGAATTATTCAAAAGCTTTTGCTGCACCATTGGTGATCATTCAACTCAGGGATCCATTATACCACAGTACAGCTGATCATTGCTTTCCCCACAAGTCCTAGAACTGCTCAGATCAGACTTTCTGGTATGATTCTGACCTTCTGTTATGATTGCCCTTTCACAAGTGAGGTCTAAAATGGGGTTGTATGCCTTTAAAAAAAAGTGAAGCTTGCTGGAGTAGTTGAGCAAATAGTGAACAATTAATTCATATTGCTCAAGGGCATTTGAAGTCTTATTGCTTTCTAAGGGCTTCTGAAGTTCAGTGCCACCCCACTGGGTATGGCCTCTGCCCTTCTGAGCTACACTTACCAGATCAAAAGATAGTCGCTACTGGTGACCTGGTGAGTGCATTTGTGGACTTCTCAGTAGAAATGTAACTAAAGCATAAGATGATATTATAGTTGTGATGTGTAGTAATCCTTTCATAGAAATAAACAAGAAAGAATTGACATGTTGAAAAACTATACAAATGCAAAGAAACTCAGTTAGAAAAACTTCAGATATGTTTGGATTTTTAAATTAATCTAAATAGTGAACGAACTTTGATAATTACCACTATATACTATAAGCCTCACAGATTGTTACACAACCTCAAATATGCTTTTCTGCTAAATGTCTTGTGTTGACACCTATCTAAATAATAAAATATCAATGGCATATATGCCACTTGTTTGCTTCAGGTTATTTTGTGGGACTCAGCATGTTTTTATCTACTTATGCAGTGACTGGTTTAAATATATCTGGTCCCATGATATGTTCTGGGAATGTGGCACTGTTTTAGATTTCTGGTTTTTCTTCTTGGAGAGGTGAATTCTGATCTCATATGAATTCCCTCATATTAGGGAGGAAATGTGACTGCCCTACCTAAACGGTGGTGGTACTTCCATAGGCTGTTACAACACTGGTAATTGTGTGTTGAATTTGGCCTTATTTCTCTCAAATAGCTCAACAGCTGATTACTTCACAGATTGCAAGCTTGTATGGGGACTTAACCATGTGCCTTTTAGTTAATGCTTAATTTGGTGCCTCCCTCAGATTTTTCTCACAGATCCTGGTTGAGAGCTAGTTTCAGTCTCTCTCTTTACAGAGAGGCTTATAGTTTACATTCCTAGTTGTCAGAATTCTAACTTGATACTTCATCCTTCACTTTGGAATCTCCACGTTTGCTTCAAATAGTGTGCATAGAATTCACACAAGCGTATTTAAATAAATTGAAGCCAGAGCTATGGAAGCTCTGATTTTCTGTGAAACATAATACATCATAATAGCCTGTAGCTACGGAGACTGGCTGAATGACAGGTAACAGTCATCTGGATTTACCATTTGCCCCCTTCCCTTTTGTGAGTTTTTGTGGCTTTTCTCCTGGCAATTTAGCAGGATATTTGTTTTCAAATATATATATTCTGTACTTTATTTTGACAGTCATAGCCTCTGTAAAAATACCAAAAAATGGTATCAATACAGAATGTAGAAATCTAAAATAGGCCTATATATAAGCAAGCATTTTTTTTATTTTGCACACTGGTATTATTTGAATAGCATAAACTAACATAATTTGGAGGGGAGTGACAGTAGCAGTATAATTTGCTGGTTTGTATCTAAACCTTTGTATCTGGGAACGGAAGAAGTCCTTCTGTTTATGGAGGAAACCAGAATCTGTTGGCGGCTTCCTGCTGGAGGTAGGGTGACAATTTTCATCAATTCCTCCTTCCCCCTGCAGCCCTCAGTGCCACTTCCTATGCTTTTCTGGAGGGTCCATAAACCCCCTGGAGTAGATTTTCAAGGGATGCAGGGGGCACATAGGGAATCAGAAAAAAGCACCTCTCCCACCCATGGGAGATCAAGTTCATTGAATTCTGCTCCATACAACTCTGGATCCAACTAATTCAATATAGAGAATTGAACACTCTAATGTAATAACTTTCAATACATAGAAAGGTATGGTATAAATTAATACACAATAACCTAGTAAAGTCTTGGTATAAATAGGAATTCTGTAATTAGAGTTCAGTTGAATGAGTAATTGTTCATATAATTTGTTTTTCACTAGATGGTTTATCAAATAACTTTAAGATTCATCCACTCCAATTGGATCATACTAGCGACAGTAGTTGTTTTGATGGCACTGATTATGTAAAACCAAATGCATCCATGCATGAATCGAAGAAGTCAAATACATGGACACCTCATGGCACCTGTTTGACACTCACAGATCATGATCGAATTCGGCAGTTCATACAGGAATTCACTTTTAGAGGACTTTTGCCACACATTGAGAAAACTATCAGGCAACTTAATGACCAGGTAAGTCATTCTCCCTCTAAAATAGCTATTTTGCCTACCTGATAAACTCAAAATAGATTCAGGTGCATACCTTGTTACCTGAATATCTGTAACAGGCTTAGCCAAATCCTCTGCTTGTAAACTGGGTATAAATCCTGCTAAACTCAATGGGGTTAATTCCCAAGTAAGTGTGCACAGCCTTACAGCTTATTAATGCCTGCAGAATTTAGTATGAAAGTCTTATCTATTCAAATATGTGGGAAAACTATAATATTGACATTGATATAATTGGCTGGGATCTTAAGGGCTATGCAGAGTGTGCACTGGGGCTGACTTCTTCCTTGTGCCCTCTGAAAAGCTGCTTCTGAAGGTCAGAGCAGCATTCACCGTGGCACAAGTGATTGCACCTAGGAAGGAAAAACAACTGCATTCTGAGTATGCATGGAAACACCATTGGTTTGTTTAAGTATTTCATTTATATCCTGCCTTTCCTCCAAGGAGCTCAGGGTGGCATACATAGTCATCTCCCCATTTTATCCTCTCAACAAACCTGTGAGATCGGTTAAGCTGAGAGTTGGCAACTGGTCCAAGGTTACCCAGAAGGCTTCATGGCCATGTGGGGGTTTGAACTTCAGTCCTAGTCCAATGCTTTTAATCACTATACCTCACTGGCTTTCTTAGTATGAGTTCACACGCTTCTTTGGGAACTCAGCCATTATCTGTGCTTGCTTCCGTACTGATGAGAAGAAAGCCCTGCTAGTCCTTCTTATACAATACTGATCAAACAATACTGAAAATTCTTTGTTTAAAATTCTTTGTTTAAAATAGCCTTCTGGTATTGAAATGCCACACACACGCAATTAATTTTCTGGTATTTCAGTTTTAAGTGAAACTGCATTGTCCTTTAATTACAAAGAAAAGGATTTTAAAATACCATCTCAACAGTTTATGTGCCTCATAGCTTTAATAAAGCATTTGAAATTCCAAACAAATAATAGTCAAGAAATTATTATTCGCAATTACATAAAAATGGCTGTTTGCAATAATCTGTGCATTTTTCAGAATAGCACCTGCTATTAATTTTTCTTCTGTTGTCATGGCAGAAACTAATTAAGCTCTCTGTTTTACAGTGAAACAAGTACCAATTCAATTTTAACAGCTTTAGTTGTTCAGTATGATATGTTTTCCTGGCAGAGAGTAGTATGCAATGCTACTCCTACATAGAGTTTACCCATTGAAATTAATGGGAGTTAAATTAGTTGTGATTAACAAGTCTAATTCATTTCAATAAGTCTACTCTACATAGTAGGACTAATACTGGATACTACTCAGAAACTCTGGCAGTAACGTCAGTCCCAATAATGTTTTAAACTCTGTTGTGACAATTAGATATATATTTTTGTGAACCGCCCAGAGAGCTTCGGCTATTGGGTGCTATAGAAATGAAATTAAATAAATAAATAAATATATAAGAGCTTCTTATAGTTCTGTTGGTGAACTAATAAACCCATTGTGTTGGACCCAACTATAGCCTTGGATTCAGTGGAGGCTCCTGCAAATGGAAGCAGGGAGTGGGGAGATGATTTTGAATGATTTCTTTTCCCCACAGCAGGCCCCTGAATATTTGCTCTAAAGGGTTGAGGGGACCCTCAAGAACAGTGTGGAAGGAAGCATGGGGGGTTGCAGAGGGGAGGTAAACAAACAGAAGTCACCCCCCCCCCCCAGCACTTTCCTTTGCAGGAGCCTCTGCTGGTTGAGAGCCCTTATGTTCACCAAAGGATTCCTTCTGTGAAGAGGATGTTAAAATAATGTCTAAACTGTTTCTGTGCCTTCAGAGCATTAACATTCCTTCTGGGAAGAGTACCATTGGATCCATCTCACTGTCTCTTCATAATCCTGAATAGTTTCATATCCATTTTAGCAGAAAATGAATATAAAATACTTAAGTGCAAGGATTGTGGTGGTGATAGGTTCTTCCATTCTCTCTGGTATATTTTGGGGTTGGGTTTTCAGTTGCGGGGGCAGAGTTGCACAGATCTCTGTCCTAGTTTTGACAGATTCTAGTATTCTGTTGCTGAATTAAGAATGAGGATTGGGGTTTATAAATGGAGTCTTTCCACTCTGTTTCCTAATCTGGTTGCTGCTAGTTTGTTCCATTTAGACAAATGCAAGTAGTTCGTAACTGTCCTGCTGTTAACTGTTTATCCATTAATTACATTTGATCCTAAATTCTGCATTATTATAGGTTTCTGTAGTGTTACTGCACAATGTTCCTCTTCTGATAGGACAGAAGAAAACTTCCTGTATCTTGCTGCAAGCATGGATTACCTCTGATCATCTCAGCTTTTCTCTAGGAATACTGTTACTTTTAGATGAAGGCCTGCTTGGCTTAAAAAGTGTGACACTTTGTGCAGTATCCAGTGATGTCATTCTGCTAATGCAAATTATGTTATGCTAGTGTAAAGGACCTCTAATGCAATGTCAGTAGCGTTAGCTTACACAGAGGCTTTTCCAGGGAATCCCATTGTGCGAGCTAACGCTGTTGGTGTTGTGATAGAAGTCCCTTATGCTAGCGCAGTGTAATTTGCATTAATGGAATGATATTGTTGGATGCTGCACTTTGTGTTCTCAGCGATATACATTGCTCTGAACATACCTTACCCCTTCATGAAATTTAAACACTCCATATTAGAGAGTCTAACTGCAAAACCTGCTTTCTCTTTACAACTGACCATCAATGGCTTCTAAATAGCACTGAGACCATGAAACAGTCAGCCAGGGTATACAGCTTTAAAAATGGCAAGAAACACAGCTTTATTAGATCTATCCATTTCAACATTTTTATATTCAAGGGGAAATGTTCATTAATCTTAACAAATTCAAAAGAAAATCATCATTTTGTTCCCTTGGAGGAAAGGTAAGACGCACATAAATATAAAATGTTTGTGTCATCACTGTGTGTGTTTATTCTCTACTAGGAAATTGTGTGTTGGGCTGTCTTTTTAATTCTTTGGCTCAGTTGGGTTCTCCATTTCAAAAATAACAGTTGTGCTACCAAAGCTTCATTGCAGTGCTTGTGCAAAATGTGTTCGGAGTTGTGTTCACAGTTGCAGACTTATACTTAACCACAGAGTAGAGTATGACATTCCAAGCTAATACTATAATGCTTCATTTTCTGGTCTCTTAATCTAGGTTAAGAGATAAGGAGAATCTCGTATAAGCTCACCATTCCCTTCCCCCAGCCTTCCCATCTCCTTTTCAAATTCTCCTTACCCTTCTCCTGACAGTCTGAACCTTAGTTAAGGGTTACATTTGCATAGGCTTTAACCATAGTGATCTCTAATCCTTGCCCCCTTATATATGGTTTACAAACCAGCTTCAAAGCTTAAGTTTCAGTTCCTGCTTATGATGGGAATCTTGACTAGTGTTAACCATGGTTAAGGCCAGTGCAAGTGTAAGCTTTAAGGCCCTCAGAGGAGAGCTGGGAAGAATTTGCATGTAAGAGGGAAGGGACTGTGGGATCCTTTTTCCTGCTCCTGGTATTTTCTCTGTAGTTAGAGATTATGCTTGCATGAGACCTTTATATGGAACTACACATAACATTTAAAGCTGTATTAAGAACACGAGAAGAGCCCTGCTGGATCAGACGAAAGGTCTATCTAGTCCAGCATTCTCTTCCCACTGTGGGCAGGAAGATGCTCATGTAAAGCTCACAAGTAGGACATGAGCACAATAGCACTTGCCTGACAGTGTTCCCCAACAAGTGGCATTCAGAGACATATTGCTTCTGATCCTGAAGGTAACATGTAGCTATAGTGACTAGTAGCCATTGACCCAGTTTGCTCATAAAGGCAGCAAATTGTGGGTTAAGGAATTAACCTGTGATTTGTCACCATTAAGTGTGAATGGGCCCATTAATAGCCTTATCCCCCATGAATTTGCTAATCCCTCTTAAAGCCTTCCAAGTTGGGCTGCCATCGCTACATCTTGTGGAAGTGAATTCCGTCCTGAATCTCTGACCAGGTAACTTCATTGGATGTCCCCAGGTTCTTCTCTTGTATGAGAGAGAAGAAAATTCTCCTTATCCACTTCCTCCACACCACAAATAATTGTATACCCTCTATTATGTCCCCTTTTTCTTGCCTTTTTTCTAAGCTAAAAAGCTCCAGACATTATAAACTTTCCCCACGGGGAAATTGCTCCAGGTCTCGGTCATTTTGGTTGCCTTTTAGTATATCTTCTCCAATTCTACTATAGACTTTTTGAGGTGTGGAAACCAGAACTCTGCATAGTATTCCAACTGTGGTTGTACCATAGATTTATATTATAGCATTATGATATAGGCAGATTTATTTTCAATACTTTTCCTGTTCTGAAGGCTGCATAACAAACACACTTGTGCATTTCAGTTCTTGATTTTGCAAGGGTAGTTTCTATAAATGGATATGAATCTGTCTGAGAACATTTCTTTACTTTTAACATTTAATACGCTGTGTCTACAAGTAACTGATAGAATAATATTTACATCTGATTTTCAGTTGATATCCAGGAAAGGCCTGAGTCGATCACTATTTTCTGCAACCAAAAAATGGTTTAGTGGCAGTAAAGTTCCAGAGAAAAGTGTAAACGAGCTGAAAAGCACTTCTGGTTTGTTGTGAGTAGATCTACTCATCGTAAAAATGCAGTGTATTTGGCTTTTATTAGGTTTTGGTTTGCTGATTTCCATATGTTTCCTTGTTTCTCTTGACATTGACAAACAGATTGTCCAAATGCAGCCAATGACATCTCCAGTTAATAAGCTGAAATGTGCACAAGCCTTTTGCCTGCACACCCTCCTTCCATTTCAGTTCACCACAACTAAAACAAGAAGTCTTCAGTTAGCCATAGCTGCTCATTATGTCTAAACCTGCAGTTTCCAGGTACGGAACAAGCCAGGTTCTTAAACAATGAGGTTGAGGTTAGTTTAAGATCTTGACTTGTTCCAAACCTGGTAACCATAGCTTCCAGGTTCAGACATAATGGGAAGTTACAGTTAATGGAAAACTTCCTGATTTAATTGTTGTGCACCTAGAAATGAGGAGAGAAGTGTTTGCAAAAGGCTCAGGTACATCCCAGCTTATAAACTCTGTATGTGATCCTCTGACCCACGCCATTGAATGTATGTGCCAGTTTGTTTAAAGAACAAAGATTGCTGAATCTTTGTCTTACCTTTGTCTTAAAGGGTAGTAATTATACAGTAGTTAAATAAAGTTCTTGGCACAGTATGTGGTTCAACTACATGAATTTATTGATATAACAACTTTTACAACTGGTTAAGAAAGAGAGTTGAAAAAAATCCTATTTTTATCCATGATGGCAATGACTCCATTATAATTGTAATGGGAATGGATGTACTGATATTGAACATTAAAAGAAAACCTTCCTTCAGGATATCATTGAAATTAGAGGTGGTGATCAATGTTTTTTTTTTTTTAAAGATGCTATTTACATCTAGGGCCGCGGTGGCTTAGTGGTTAAGATGCTGAACTGCAGACCGGAAGGTTGGCAGGACAGCAGTTCAAGACCCGAGTGCTGCATGATGGAGTGAGCTCCTGTCTTCAGTCCCAGCTCCTGCCAACCTAGCAGTTCGAAAGCAAGAAATTGCAAGTAGATAAATAGATACCGCTTTGGCAGGAAAGGTAACAGCATTCCGTGCACCTCGGTGTCAGTCATGCCGGCCACATGACCACGGAAGTGTCTTCGGACAGCGCTGGTTCTTCAGCTTAGAAATGGAGATGAGCATCACACCCTAGAGTCGGACACGACTGGTTGGGGACACCTTTACCTTTACCTTTATTTACATCTAGTCAGTGGATTGGAGCCAAAGTTTTCCTCCATGAATGGAAGAAATGTCCACTCATGGAAGGACTTCTTCCATGAGTGAAACTCTGTTTTTGTTCAAGGAGTGAAAACTTTAGATCCATACCCATATGTGTTAGAAGCAAGTCTTAAGCTGAAAAAAGAAGAGATCTGTCAGTGACTGTTAGTCATGATGTAGAACTATGTATAGAAGCAGTATACCTGTGATTAATGGATACTTGAGATAAACCAGGGATGGCTATCAGTGTTATACTGTTCTTTTGAGCATCCATAGACAACAGGTTAGTAATTTTGAGAAGCAGAATATTGGAGTAGCTGTATGTTTGTTGGATTCTTGTGTTCTTATCAATGTGGTGTGTGGTGTTTCCCTCAGATTGTGTTTTTCATCTTGTTTTTATTTGTAGGTACTCTCCAGAAGCACCAGAGCTTCAAATTAGGAAAATGGCAGATTTATGTTTCTTGGTGCAACATTATGAGCTAGCATACAGCTGCTATCATACAGCAAAGAAAGACTTTTTGAACGACCAAGCAATGCTTTATGCAGCAGGAGCACTGGTTGGTGCATTAGTATGACTGTTTGGAAAATGTATACAATTGCCTTTTTTCATTTTATATGTCTCCTTTGTAGTAGTATCTCTTTAGCTGAACATTAGTTATATGAACCTCCTAATCAATTCATATTGTTTCTTCCATGTAACCCATGTCAGCATACTCCTATTCTGAGCACCTAGGAATAAGCTAATTATTATCCCAAAACTTCGGAAGTTTTGCCACAAGATATTGTGATAGCTGCTGGCATAAAGGGCAACAGACACTTGTATACATCTATCAGTGGCTATTAACTATGATTGATAAATGGAGCCTTCCTGTTTAGTGGCAGTATGCCTCTGAATGCCAATTGCTGGAGGGCAATAGCAGGGGACGGCATTTTTTGGCCACTGTGGGATGTTGGACTAGACCACTGGATTTTGGACTAGATCGGGGTGGGCAACTTGTGTCCCTCCAGATGTTGTGGCCCACAGCTCCTGTCATCCCTCATCATTGGCTATGCTGGCTAGGGCTGATGGGAGTTGTAGGTCAAAATATCTGGAGGGACAAAAGTTGCCCATCCTAGGACTATATGGACCTTCAGTCTTATGTTCTTATGCAATAAGTGAAGTGATACCATGTGAAGATGAATAAAAAGGGGCAGTATCCAATGTTGCCTGTGTGCCAGTGGGACCCACTACAGGCACAACCTGGAGTTAGTGCTTCCTGAAACAACCAGAAATAAGCTGACACACACGTTTCTGGAATGGAACAGATCATCTTGCAGAAGGCACTCTGCTGACCTGAGCTGTTCTAGAAACAAGTGTTTGGGCACATTTCTGGGGCTGCTCTAGGAAGTGCTAGCTTCCTGTTGTGCTGGTGATGGGTCTCACTGGCGCAACATCAGCAGAAGTACACAGGCAGTGTTGGATACTACCCCTGGATTTTAGGTATATTTTATGGTTATGCTGAGTCCTTAAATTAGAACTGTAGGGAATGTTTTGAGGAGAAATTATTCATTTTTAAATGTTCGCATTTTAAGCTAACTAGCAACGACCTAAAAGTGAACTAAGCAACTTTGATTTTGAAATTGATAGTGAGCTCTTGGGCTAGATTTAAAAGCTCTTAGCTTTCCTTACATTGCCTGCTGGACTTTTAAAGTCTTTTTAGGGTGCAATCCAATGCATGTTTAGACTGAAACATGTCCTACGACTCCCAGCATTCCCCAACCAGCATGGTTGGTTTCTGTCTAAACGTGCATAGGATTGCACCTTTAAAGTGTTTAAATTGATTGAAATTAGGCTAGTCTTGAGCAAAAATTCTAGAACAGAAAAGGAGATATAAATATTCATTTCAAAACAGTGTGAGTACCTTATAATGAAAACAAATGTTTATATTAGAACAATAAGTGTAAAAACTGTAAAGGAATTGCCAGCTGTTTGTTGTGCCTAAATGTACTAGATCCTTGAGTTTTAAATTGTTAGTCATAAGTGCTGTCAAAGACAGATAGTGCTTGAACTAACTCTTTGGATGTGTAGAGATTACTTCCCATGTGCTTATTACAAATGTGGCTCCAGAAAAAAAAAGAATAGGAATGGAAAGGAACAATTAGATTCAGGGCCAGTAGGAAGTTTTGTCTCACATATTATAATCTTCTGAAACAAGAACAAGTCGATACATCACATCATATATTTTTTATTTAGGCAAAAATTATATTTCTTGCATGTGACTGTTGCCAGCCCAGGTTAAAATAAGCCCATGTTAGCTTGTTTTTAATCAGGGTTCTCAAAGTGAGTTTTAAAGTAACCGGGGTGTGCTTGCTGAATCTCCATCCGTATTTCCTGTAGAAATTGTATCTTCCTGGAGGTTTCTTGTGAGTGTTGTAAAATTCAATTTTGTCAAAAGTACCTATTCAACCTGTACGCAGAACACATCATGCGATGTGCTGGGCTTGATGAAGCCAAGGCTGGAGTTAAAATCGCTGGAAGAAACATTAACAATCTCTGATATGCAGATGATACCACTTTGATGGCTGAAAGCGAGGAGGAGCTGAGGAACCTCATGACGAAGGTGAAAGAAGAAAGTGCAAAAGCTGGGTTGCAGTTCAACCTCAAAAAAACCAAGATTATGGCAACCAGCTTGATTGATAACTGGCAAATAGAGGGAGAAAATGTGGAGGCAGTGACAGACTTTGTCTTTCTAGGCGCAAAGATTACTGCAGACGCTGACTGTAGCCAGGAAATCAGAAGACATTTACTTCTTCGGATGACAGCAATGACAAATCTTGATAAAATAGTGAAGAGCAGAGGCATCACACTGACAACAAAGGTCCGCATAGTTAAAGCAGTGGTATTCTCTGTAGTAACCTATGGCTGCGAGAGCTGGACCATAAGGAAGGCTGAGCGAAGGAAGATAGATGCTTTTGAACTGTGGTGCTGGAGGAAAATTCTGAGAGTGCCTTGGACTGCAAGAAGATCAAACCAGCCCATACTCCAGGAAATAAAGCCAGACTGCTCACTTGAGGGAATGATATTAAAGGCAAAACTGAAGTACTTTGGCCACATAATGAGAAGACAGGATACCCTGGAGAAGATGCTGATGCTAGGGAAAGTGGAAGGCAAAAGGAAGAGGGGCCGACCAAGGGCAAGATGGATGGATGATATTCTGAAGGTGACGGACTCGACCTTGGGGGAGCTGGGGGTGGCGACGGCCGACAGGAAGCTCTGGCATGGGCTGGTCCATGAAGTCACGAAGAGTCGGAAGTGACTGACCAAATAAACAACAACAAACAACAAACAATAATAGTGAATCATTTCAGCCCTGTGCTGCCTGAAACACAATCCCTTTCCCTAAACATGTAGTTGACCCGTAATTGTGTGTGTGAAATTTACTTGTACATAGTTTTTTGTTGTGATTAAAGTTTTGTAGCAAAAACACTTGATAATAACTATTTGTATTTCATAGGAAATGGCAGCAGTATCTGCTTTCCTTCAGCCAGGAGCACCAAGGCCATACCCTGCTCATTACATGGATACTGCAATTCAAACCTATAGGGATATCTGCAAGTAGGTGGTTATTTATCTGTAGTTCTTCCCAATAGAAGTTAAACTGTTACAGTCTTATCGAGTCTTTTTCATTGCTCAGTAGTAGTGTATGATTACTCTATGTGACATCGGCAGTATAGGGTATTGGAAGTTGTAGTTTTAACTTTCGAATACAATTATTTTGGTTGGCTAGGCAAAGGCCAGCATCAAAGTTACTTCTGGCCTATCCAAGGGCAAAGGTAAATGAATATATGGTAGTTTAGAATATTAAATTATATAGCAAATCTTGAATTGTATTACTGTTTTACCAAAGATGAAGCCAGGTTAAAATCTGTGCAAATATTCCATATAGCAAAAGAACAAGTTGGTGGTTACATTGTTCACAATCTTGTACTCAAACCATGAGACTACTTTTAATAAAAGTAGTGCTATATTTATTCTGTTTAATTAAACTGTGACAAATTCACATACTAATCTGACAGGTGCCACTTACGAAACAAGCATTGCAAGATATACATAACTGGATTTACATTTCTTTTTTTTAGGAACATGATGCTGGCGGAGAGATGTGTGCTGCTTAGTGCTGAAATATTAAAAAGCCAAAGCAAATACTCAGAAGCAGCTGCTCTCCTGATACGTTTAACCAGTGAGGTATAGAAGAATATTATTAGCTATTCTTATGTATTGAAATGAAATGAGCTTTTTAAAAAAGAAAGTGCTTTTTTTAGAATGCAACTTTCTAAGTAGGTGGAATAGTGCCCAGAAGAAAAGTTTATAGCATATCAAGTAATGCTTCTGCTGATTTGTGTGTAATTGCAGAAAGCATTCTATCCTGTATTTCTTAATTTATGGGAGAATCATGAAACATCTATCATGGCCACAGAATAAACTCTGGTATTATTAATTAACCACGTTTAGAGTATCCTATTAGCCTTCCTTGAAAGAAATTTGTCAGGAAGTTAAAGTGTAGTTTTCAGTAAGCTACAGTACTAGTTCATGCATTTTCTTATCTGCGAAGGGGGAAAAAATGTGAAGCTGTGAAATAGGATAACATTATAGGTGCCGGAGAAACCTCAAGCTGAATGTTTGCATTCTTCATATTTTCTCATGCCTTTTAAAATACTGAGTTCAAGTAGTACAAAAAACAAGGAGCAGTATAAAGATAATGATTGGAATGATTTCAAGGCAGGGAGCTTTTAGAATTGTGTAAGCTTATTTTGTATAGGTAACAGAATCAGAAGGAATTAGTTGTTCTGTGTCATCCAGGAAGCATTATTACTTCGAGGTTATATGAGTGATACTTCAGTTGTATATCAGTGAGGTTATGTAGATGATGTTGATCAGTGTCTCAGGATTACAGCTCAGAGTTAGCTTATAATATTCAGTACTTGTTCCCTATCTCTTTTGCTTTTTGTTTAATTGAAATATATTAAAGCTTACATTCTTGTTTTTTTAATTTTTCTGTGGAAAAATGGCAGCAGAGCGCTTGGATGGGAATGGTGAGTGTTAGAAATGCCAGCTGGAGTAGCTAGCTAGAGGGTTAGGCAGTGTGTTAAATCTGTTGTCACTCATCTCTATTACCAATCTATTGCAATATCTGACTATTGATCAAAATATCAACGAAAAAGAATTCATGTTGGTGGATTTGTGTGGTTCTGAACATGAACATCTGTATTAAAGCATTACTGTGCTGAACTATTGGCAGATGACACCCAGGAGGACCATTATCCTTTGTGACCATTAAGAATATATGATAATATCTAAACTCAGGAGAAGAGCATGTCTATGGAAGGCAGTTTCTGATCATATTTAGGTTTGAATCAGTTTTATGTCCTATTTGCATTTTCTAGAGGACGTATCTATTGCTGTTGTATGCTGTCACCAGTGCTGAACCAAAGACAAGGGACATAATATGCATCCTTTTTAAACCTACAATATTATTTTGATTTTTAAATTAATCAGAAATGCATGTGATTCTAGCATGCCCACTCTGCTTTGACAAATGCAGTACTGAGTATTTTTTGTGATTCTTAAGAAATCATCTGTGTAGTATAAAAATATTTTTAAAAATTTGTAAACAAAGCTGTACAATGTAGAAATAAACTGTAAAGATAGGAAGTGTGTACACCATTACATTTTAACAATAAAACCTAAGCAAAAAGTTCAACATCTTCATTGACATCATAGGAAAGGTTCTGTGTTTTAGTTGATCTAAATTATATCTATTTCTTCTAAACTCAGTAAAAGGAGCCCATTTTATGCAAAAAGTCTCAGCTGTATTTCATCCCTCTCTGATGTGTAGTTCTGTTCAGTCACAGGAATTATATGTCTGTGTGTAGTGGGTTAGGGTGCTTCCAGTCAGAAGGGTCCTAGCGCTCAAAGTCCAAAGACATTGTGCAGTTCTGTCTTTTTTTTTGTATCCATAGACTGTGGATATGAGTCCATTTTAAATATTTGCAGTGGAATTTGGATATAACTTATTCAGTGTTAGCTAGTGAAGATGTATAGAATAGGCACACTTCTACCGCATCAGTATTATGATGGGTCCTTCCATAGTTTTGGACTTCAGAGCCTTCTCTGGTGATATTTTTAGGATTATATTTCACTGGTTAATTGTAACTTTTGTCTTATCACTCACTGTTTTTAATAGGATTCAGATCTTCGGAGTGCACTGTTGCTGGAGCAAGCTGCACACTGTTTTATAAACATGAAAAATCCTATGGTTAGAAAATTTGCCTTTCATATGATACTGGCTGGCCATAGGTATAGTAAAGCAGGGCAGGTAAGCTTTGGATATTAGGAAAGAAATATCAATTCTATAATTTTCCAAATGGCTTGATTGTCTCAGCACCTTTTAATATAATGCCTAATATCAATATAATGCCTAATTCTGCTCCAGTTGAATGACATGTAGTAGTCCTACACCTTTGAAGAGGATGCTCAGAAAGGTAAATATTAAATTGCATCATCTACAGAAAGGGAAATAGGTATTTGTTTCTTAAAATGATCTGACTACTTGGCTCTGGGCAATGAGCTGGATTGGGACCAAGGTGTCTTGCTGTTTTAGAGAATATTTTTATTCATTTATATGTACCACCCTTCATAAAAAAAATCCCATGGTAGTTTACATAAAAAATTAAATTAAAACCTAAATATTACCAATATAAAAAGTATAGCAAAAAAATTAATTAAAACAGGGACTGAGATCTAAAATCCCTAAAAGCCTTGGGGGAATAAGGTTTTTCCCTGACACTTAAGGATAACAGATAGATGCCAGGCAAGTCTCTGGGGAGGGAGTTCCACAAGTGCAGTACCACAGCACTAACCTCCCTCTCCCTGCTTGTCACCTGCTTCGACTCTGATGGTGGAGGGATGTGAACCAGGATATTGGCAGATAACCTTAAGATCCAGGCACGTTTGTACAGAGATATACATTACCATTAATTGTAAATCCTTTATACTGATAGTGGGTTGAATCTTCACACTTCAGGTTCAAGTCTTCTGGAATGTAATTTTATTGCAATGTTTAATTTGCCATCAAGGTAGCGTTTAATTTGCCATCAAGATTTTTGTGGGGTAGGGAAGGAAGGGGCACACATTACAGTAAGTCTGAGTTGCATCTTGCCTACAAGACTGCTGCTAGTATTAATATTACATATTTAGTTTTAAAGTCTGATGCAAGTAAATTACAAGTGAAAATGTATACCTGATTACTGTGGTGGGTTTTTTAAAAAGAGAGTCTGCTCACAGAAACAAGTGACGTATTCTGCCAGTTTGAAACAGTTTTGCCGTCTGCAGGTCCATTTCTGAGTATAATTCAAAGTGCTGGCATTTACTTTTTAAAATTCTGCAGCTTGGGACCAGAGTTCCCGAAGAACCATCTTTTCCCACATGTACCTGCCAATTCATTAAGATCATCAAAGGCCCTTTTGCAGGTGCCTCCACCTTTTAAAATTAAGCGGGAAGTGACTGGGAAGAGGATCCATTCCGCTGTGGTTTTTGCCTTTGGAATGCTAACACTGGCTTGTATGTCTTAAGCACCAGGCAAATGCCTTTTTTATTTTTTCAGGCCTTTTTAAAAACAACAGCTTAATTGGATGTTGGCTTACTGCACATGTTTGTTTATCATCACGCCTCCTGTTTTTAATGTATAGTTCTTCTCCATGATCTCTATGCATCACACTTGTGGGCTCTGCGCCTGCAAGGAGCCTCAATTTGGGAAGCTTCTATAGCTGAGGAAGTTTTAGTGGTGCCATCTCCCGCACTGTCCAGTATGCATGTTCCTAGCAGGTTCCCGCTTATTTCCTCAGTTCTGTTTCAACTGCCATAGCATGCGCCTCATAGGGAAAGCTCTCTTGTTCGCTTTTCAAAGCGTTCATTTCTTCTTTCTTTTCCTTCTTACTATAAAGTTTTTCTTTCTGTCTCCTTATAATTTTAGTTTATTTTGTTTCACGACACTTGCGATCGCCCTCATGGGCATATGGCCCTCAGGGCGCCTTAATGAAAGTGCACCCACTGCGGGGCAAAACTGCGTCCCTCAGACAAGTACTGTCTCTGCCTGTTCTGCCTTGGTGAAGGGCACATCACTGATGCTTGTCCTCATTGTAAAACCTTCTCGAAGCAAGCGAGAAGACACAAATCAGATTGGCTGAAAGCCACACTCTGGAAAAGAGTGCTGGAATTGGTAGAGGAGCCGACAGATGTGGCAAACCCACCAGTTTCACCCTCATACAATCCGTCTGCCACACAGGAGCTTGGCCCAATGTTGGGGTCATCATCACCTCAGCACCGTACTCCACCGAGTACCCAAGATCCCCCTCCCACACTGGGTAGATCGTTGGTACTTGCACTGGCAAAAAGACTAACAAAAACGGTGAGAGTCTCTAAGTAGGCTGGTCTATCTTCTCATTCTAAAAAGAAGATAAAGACTTTTAAAGAGTTGTGTGATTCTGCTCGGGATCGCGCATCGGGATCTTCAGGTCTATCCAAATCTGCATGAATGTCTTGTGACTGGGGCAGCCAGCATTCCAACTCGAAATGAAGAGCCAGCTGTACTGCTTGCAGATTTCTCGGGATCGACAGTGTCCACCAGTACTGGCCACATCTGCCGCTGCTCCACCAATGCCTTCCACTTGGATGCAGTCACCTATACCAACAATTGCATCTGCTGCTCCGCCAATGCCTTGTTCACCCATTCTGACAATGCAGTTGATGCAAAGGGTAGAACCGATTCTGATTGGAGGGTGAGATATGGGACCTGTTTCCGACAGAGCTGACCCTTCGGCCACCTTGTCGTTATGGTCTAGAAGGTCATGTTGCAGGCCATGGATGGCACTAGCACTCTCTGAGGTCTGTGTGGTCGTGTGTCTCCAGTACTAGAGATCATGCCCCTAGTTTTTGCGAACAAAGCTGATACCGGGAACAATCCAGATTCCCATTTTCGGACTGGGGCAGACGTTCAACATGGGACGTGTGGTACAGGAGACCCCAGATTTGGGTTGACTGCTGTAATGAGCCATACGACTAGTACCACCAGTACCGTCCTGAGCCTCCCTGTTGGGGAAACAGCTGGTACCATCGACACCCATCGGCGATGGCATCGAGACCTCCAAACCAACCAGTCGCTGTGTGCCCTTCAGCACTGCTAGCACTGCCAGTACAGCAGAAAGAAATTCAGCCTGCTTTACCACCTGCCCAGCAACCACAGCAGACTATACAGTTACAGCCTGCCCTGCCCAGCTACTCAGCCACTGTCTGCACTGCCTTTCAGTGCACTGCTCAATATGGGTGGCACTCAGTCACTCCGTACAGAGATGAGGGAGAAGCGCCCACCAGGTCTCATCAGGGTAGTCACTAATGTCTGGAACGGAAGGTTACCAGTCAGATACTATGTCTCAGTTGTCATGCCCTCTCCCCATCTCCTCACCAGATGTGATCGTTGGCTGCAATGAAGCCATATCACCGTCAGAAGATCTGGGACAATTCTCTAACCAGATTAGAACGGTGCAGGCTATGGGCCTAGAGACTCAGCAGATGGCTTCCACAGTTTCAGGACCCTGTTTTTGACACCATAAGTGTGAAGTCTTTCAGAGCTGTGGCCATTCCTCTACTCCCTGTGTTAGAGGAAACTATTACCTCTAATAGTGTATTATCACACAATCCACCCGCCGTCCCCTCTTTAGTGTCATACTCGAGTTTGATGTTGGATACCAAAAGTATGCTTTTGTAAAAAAAATTTCTCTCGGTTACGAGTCACAATGTCGGTCTCAAGGAACTGAGAGAATAAGCTGGGAACCTGCTAGGGACATAAATGCTGGATGCCGGGGGGGGGGGGGGGGCGGTCCTGTCAAAGCTTCCTCAGCTGTAGAAGCTTCCTGAATCAAGGCTCTACAGAGGCGGAGCCTTGTGTGAATGCATAGATGACCATATGAAGAACTACGGTTACAGATAGTATACACCTGTCTTTATTGATTGTATTAATTGTGTTTACTGGTTTTGAGAGCATTTTTCTGAAGGGGTGGGTTATAATTTTTTATACATAAAGAAATATTGAAGTGTTTCCCAAGAGTGGTACTATGATTCTCCAGAATTCTTTATCTGGGAAAATGCTAAATGGAAGAAAGAAAAACCTTTTGTGGATCATTATAGGGCATGAGCTGTATCTTCTTTGCCCTAAGCTACTTTCTGTTGAAAGCTAAAGATTTACTTTATTTGTTGTAGTAATAGGGGCTCTTTTGGCTATACATAATGGGCGGGTTTGCATGTCACTTTAAGCCATGGTGGTTTATAAGCTACTCACACAATCAGACAATTAAACTATGCAGTGTGGTTTATTCCCCCCCACCCCGGCCCTTCCTCTCTTTACAGTCCTCCCACTCAGCCAGGATGGTATCCCAGCTTCCTTTGCGGTGGAAATCATATCCCATCATCCCTCGTGCCACCACCATGCTTCCCAAGCCAGATTTCCAAGCCTTTCCCTTATCTCCGGCCTTGTGGACCAAAAACGAGATGGGGGTGCTACACCCTTGAAAGTTTGCAAGAATGGGACAACGTTTCATTCACAGGTTCCCATAGTGGGGAGGTACCCAAGGCAGAACTAAAACTCTGCCTCTCCATGGGAAACGTGGGGGTTTGAAACTTTGGAAGTTTCCAGTGCGTACCACAGAGGAAGAGGTGAGGGCGGAGATGGGTGGAGAGCACAGTCTGTTGCTAGGCAGATCTTGGAAACAGAGATCGCCCAAGAGGAGCAGAGCAGTGGCAGCGGTTTTGACTGCTCTTGCCAGGCAACTCTGTAGGCGATCTATTTAAACCGTTCTGGAGCACTAGACAACACGATAAGCCATAATGGTTGAAATAAACCTCACTGCAGACCATGGCTTATCAGGGTGGCTAAATAAACCACTGTGGTTGGGGAAAACTGCCTGTAGACAACACAATAAACCATCATGGCTAATTCAGAAAAATAAACCATTGTGGCCTATAATGTCATGCGAATCCTGTTATTTAACCCATGGTGAGACTGTGGCATGTGCGACTGCCAGTTTGAATATGCAACTCCGATTTGGAAGTTGTGTTGCATTGTTGAACCCTTGCATAACCCACACTCATCAGGTTCACAGGACAGACAACTGAGTGGGGGTTGCATATGCAAGGTGGTGTCCATGGGCCTCACTGCTCCCCGTGGGTTAAATAATCCACAACAAGCCATGGTGTGTTGTCTGAACCCATTTATTATCTCAGTTTTCATTTGTGATGACTAAGCTATCATGAATGAAAAATAAATGAAGAAAACCATCCAGTTAAATAGCTCATGATGTTCAACCTACCTGCAAAATATTCTTTAAATTTTACTTCTGGATATTTTAGTTATAGAAATATATACTTCTGCCATCTCCTTGTTTTTGACTCATTAGCACAGGCTGTTTCACTTATTGCAATCGCAGCTACAAACATTGTTACATACCTTATAAGAAAACAGAATCTTTAGATTAAAATTGTGCTGTTAGCTTCTGGTGATTTCTTCTTCTAGCCTCTGTATTTAATAATTTCTGAAATCTGATTAAGTAATGGTGTCATATTGACATGAAATATCTTTTTCTACTTTTTTAAAGCTCTAAATATAGTTGACTTTTTTAGTCTTAAGCTCTAACTACTTTGACATGTGGAATTGTATTTGGTATATTTAAATTTTATTTTGCAGAAGAAACATGCGTTACGATGTTACTGTCAAGCCATGCAAGTTTATAAAGGGAAAGAATGGTCACTTGCAGAAGATCATATAAACTTCACTATTGGCCGCCAATCTTTTACACTTCGACAACATGACAATGCTGTATCTGCCTTCAGGCATATTTTGATCAATGACAGCAAGCAAACTGCTGCTCAGCAAGGGGCCTTCCTCCGAGAATATCTTTATGTTTATAGGGTAAGATGTCAGATTTTGTCCTCAGTGGAATTTTAACTTGTAAATTAACTTCAAATACTGTTGCAGAATACTTTTTAAGTTTTTCCTGCTTGATACTAATGGTACATTTCCCTTTGCATGATGCACCTAATGCTTGGAGCACTTGTTGAAAATGATGTATTCTAGTCCAGCTCAAGGTGTTTGGGTGCCTGAGGTAGAAAATCTAAATGGCACCACCTCCCACTTAATAATATGGGGCATAATCCACTGGCAAGTTCTTCTGTGCAAGTCTCATTTATTTTTTTGATGAGGCTTGTATAGGAAAAGGTATACGTGGATTATTCTTCATGGATCAGACTTGTCTGTCTCTCCCTCTGCTTATGGCACCCAAAATGTACTGCTCAAGGTGAATAAATAGTGTTACCTCATGTAGGGTTACCTCTGACTGTATTTCAAATGACTAGTGCCTCCCTGATACCCATTAGATAACTTTTCTCTCGTGCAATATGATCCTATCAACAATAGTGGCCATAATACTATGGTCCCAGTATGAAGTTTAAATTCCACACCATCGCTCAAAATTTGCAAAATCCATATTTGTAAATTGTTTTTGATTCTGAACCTGGATCCAAAGAGTCACATGAGTAATTCCATGTGTCCAAGGGGATTTTGGTGGTTCAAATAGCTTTCTGTGTCATTTGGCAAACATTTTTTGAAACTGAGGGGAATTTCAAATTACATTGTACCAGGGAGGATATTTGTATGTTCAAAGGAAAAGTCACCCTCAAATCCTGCTGGTCATGGCCAGATTTTTGGATTGATCTAAGGTACCTCTTTGAATCCTGGTCTTCATTAAAAGATTTGTTTGTGGTCTTGAATAACTCTTATTGCTCCTTAGAGAAACAATTTTGGTAGCTTTTCTAACCTAGTTGCACTGAAGCCTAGAATCTTTATTTTGCTTAAGGTGTGCCTATCCAACCTTTATTTCTCTTTTCTGTTCCAAAAATTGCTGAAGTTAAAGTAATTAAATTAAAATTACAGTAGATCGGTTGCTTTTATAACCCCCAATGTTGACTACTTAGATATTTATGTTAAATGAAACATTAGCAGAATACAGTAAAAGTGTGTTTTCTTCTTTTTGTGGCTTTATTCACAATTGTACTACATTTCTTTATCCCCACATTAACACCCCCCCCCCCCAGCAAAATAGGCTGTTGGGAGAAAGGCTAGCAAAATTATAGTTGTATAATGAGGCACAGACTCATCAATTATGTGTATTAATTATTTTTACATTATACACTTGGGAGCATTTCAAGTTATTATTTTGTGCATTTCTTTTTAAATGTTCCTTGCTTTCTCCAATTTCATATGTCCCTATTCCCAAGAGCAGTTTTTCAGTCATTCAAAAATGTGTAATTTTTACTTGCCAAATGTTGCTCAAGTTCTGTTTTCCTTTCTTGCAGAATGTAAGTCAGCTATCACCTGATGGACCTTTACCACAGCTTCCTTTACCTTACATTGATAGCTCTGCAACACGAGTGTTCTTTGGACATGACAGACAGCCAGCAAAAGGTTAACACATATCTGGATTTTTTCTTAAGCTTTATGAGCTAATTAGGGTCACGTGATAAACATAATACAAGGTTGCATCTACAGATGCAGCAGAATGAGATGTTAGAAAGTTGAATTGGTAGAGTGGACTGTACCATGTCATACTGTAGGTGGGGATTGTTGCTTTTGAACACACTTCTATGTCAAAACCTCCCTGCAAACAGAAAACTAGCCTGTTGGGGTAAAATGTTCATACCCAGCCCTTTCCTGTTGTGCTGGTTTTCTGTTTTCAGGGATTTTTAATTTTTACCTTAAGGGGCATTAAAGTGTCTCCTCCCCACCTACAATTTGAAATGGTGTAGTCCACTCTACTATGTCAGCATCACACCTCGTCATTCTTGCTGTATGTGTAGACTAGGTCTAATACTGTATCATTCCAAGTATAGAAACTCTATGCTTTGGAATGTCTCCTCTCCACCTAAAAGCATTTTAACAGTTTTAAAAGGTTCACGGGAGCACTCTTCTCATGGTCATGGGTTCAAGAAAGCTAAATGTTCTTTAGTTGCCATGGTCAGTTAGGATATCTTTTGGGTGTAAGCTGCTTTAGCAATGGAAGCGCCAAACAAGAAATGCTAACTGGATATTTTGTCCCCCCACTGCTAGTATTGCTGTGCTGGCCATGCAAATCCTCTTAGTGTGTTTGGACTAGTAACAGTCAGCACAAGAATTGGAGCAGCTCTTGTGTGACGTAGAAGTATCAGGCAGTCTGATCCACCACACCTGTAACTTGCAAAAAGTACTACTGGCACTGGGAGCTGCAGTTATCTGGAAGAAGTTTGAGGCTGTGTCTGCACTTCATTCATGCAATTCATTCTTGATAATCTTGCAAAAGATTGGGCACAATCAGCACCACCTTTTGTGAATTGTCACCATTTGTGCCTTACATGATTTTGTGCAAGAGATCCAGAAGTATCTCCTTAAAGAGGTGCAAGTGTTTTGAGATCTTTTCCCTTTCTTGTCCTTCATTGCTTTGCCCCTCTTGCTCTACTCTTTAAAACTGGTTCTTTTTTCTTTATCTTTTCACACTTTTCCCCCTGCCCTGCCACATGCATTCTTTCCATTGTACTTCATGTCCTATTCACCTAGGCACACTGCTAAGTAGAAGATTTTAAAACTTTTGTTCTGCGGTGTTGGAAATCCAGCTACCTTTTGGGTTCTCTGGAGGTCTTCATCCCCTCCCTTTTTCCCATGCATTCTGTAAACGTTTTTATTGAAAGGCCTGTCAGTGTACGAATGTGGGGTTGAAAGTGCATCTTCTAGTAATACAAAAATATAATAGTATGAATGAAATGGGTGATAAGCATAGGAACAATGCAGGATCTATCCTCTTTGGTAGATACAATATCCTGTGGGTTTAAATACGAATAGTTTATTTCTCTTTTAAAAAAATTCTTAACATACGTAGCATATTTTATTTGTATATATCCAAAGATCTTTGAATGCCCCTTAAAGCAATTTTAATTTTTAAAAAATCTTCTCTTTTTTGACTCAGGCTTTTTGTCTGTAGCTTTTGAGTTAATGTTATCTCCTTTTAAAATTGAGTTGTTGATTTGTATTTTATAATTAATTTTATTGGCTGGGGTCTGAAATGCTGTGCACAGTGTTCCACTCACACACAGGGTCTTTCAGCTCTTTTTCTAAAGGCAGCCCCTTGTAACCTTCTGAAGTTGGGGACACTTTAGGACAGCATTCCGAGGCATGAGGGATTGCCACTAGAAGGAAAAGTCAGCCACATGCACCTGTCTGTGTATGCATATGCCTCTCTGAATCCCAGTCATTGTTTTAAACATATTGTTAGCTGCTTTGGAGAGTTGTAATTTGAAAAGTAGTATATAAATTGAAAAAGAAATTCATGACTAGAGATCTGCAGCCAAACTTTTGGCTGGCTAGTTTACTATGTGGAACTCAGTCCCCTCCGACTGGCTCATTGGCCTCCATGTCCACCAAATACTCTCATTCCCAATTCCACTGTCTCCCAAACTCCTTTGGCTTTCTGCTCCTTTCCTACCAACAATGCATACCCTGTCTTGAAAAGAGTATGTGCAAAATAGGCATCTGAGAAAATTGTATGATCTTCCAATTACACATTGCATTACCATTTATAACGAAACATGAATTATGCAAGGGCATAAAAAGCTGTACAGTTTTTCTTTATTTTGTATTCTCTAGTGTACTGAAGTGATTGACATTTTTTAATGTATTCACAACTAGGTGAAAAACAGGCAGCAACACACATAAGCCTTGATCAGGAATATGAATTTGAATTTTCACATCAGTGGAAGGAGCTTGAAGAGCAAGTTGTGTCTACAGTTAACAAAGGCGCAACACTTCCTAATTTCCAGCCAACGCAGTATTGTCTGAACAGATTTTCGGATAACTCTAGGTTTCCACTTGGTGTAGTAGAAGGTAAAATGTGTGTCACATCTGGAAAAACAGTACATGGCATAAATTTAACATTTATTTCAATGAAGTTGCTGTATGGAATACAATTGCAGTCATAAAGTTTTAAATTATGAATGATGTGGCTTATTCTCTCTAAGAATGGCCTTCCTAAAAATATATAATTAATTTTCTTTTTAATAGAACCAATAACTGTGGAAGTAGCTTTTAGAAATCCATTGAAAGTTCCGCTGTTGTTAACTGACTTGTCACTACTTTGGAAATTCCAACCAAAGGATTTCAATTCAAAGAACAACGGAGAAACAAAGGAATTAGTAAGTAATTAGAAAATGTCCTATAGCAAGAATTCATAAAGTTCTAGTAATAAATGTATATGTTCTTATTATTGAACAACAAATCAGTTCAAAGCTTCACATGTTGATTTCCTTTCTAATTATTAGAGAAGATGACTGCATTCAGACGTAAAACTAAACCATGGTTTAGTTTTACAAGACCAAGCTTAGCTTACCCCCAGACAGAAGCCCTCTCAACTGTCTTCTCCTTCTCCGGTGTAGCCGTGAATTGGAGACAGGAAGCTTCCACCTCCTTTTTAGTTAACTCCTGTTAAACATGTCATCAAAACCCTAAACCCTAATCTTAATTATGGTTAGTGGAAACAAATCTGCATAGAATATGGTTTGAGATTGGAAAATTGGCTTTATTTGACTAACTAGTTAAAATTCAGCACAGTTTATCTGGGTTTGGACAACATGGCAAGCTGTGATTAAGCTAAAACAGAAACAAAAGCTTTTAGACTGCTCATTGTGGATTTGCTAAAGAGGGAAGGCATTGTGTGAAAGCCTTGGAAGAAGCTAGGCTCTTCCTTTTAGTGCTAAACTATGGTTTAGCATTATAGTTACCTTCAAACCAGCCTTATAGGTAGGGCACTTAACAGCTATGTCCAGGTTTCTGTTTTCACAAACTGAAAAACGTTTCTAATATATTGAAGTCCAATGTTTTAAAAAGTGCTACTGGCAACACTTTAATGCTGAGAAACAGCTACATTTAATGGAACTGGTTTTTCAAATCACTTTTACATTTTAGGAAACGTGTGGAAAAGATATGATTGGAGCTGAAGTGATATCAGAATTTTTTATTAACAGTGAAGAAACTAAAATGGTAGGTAGTTTAATTTATTTTTATCTCACCTTTAAAAGTGCAAACTTTCCAAGTTCGTTCACAAGAGGAATTAAACATAAACATACTGTATTCATAGCAATACACTAATATATTGGACTAGAAGTAGATTGTGAAACATTTACTTTGTGTACCGTACTTTCTGTAGAGTTTTAAATAATTTACTAGAGTGTAGTACTTTATTCAAGGTAGGACTTGGTATTAGAGATTAAATTTACTCAAAGAATTACTGCAGATTAGTTTCTTTTTTTCTTGTGAACCTCATCTGGCCAAACATTTTTATAGTACTTGGGAAAAGTCTAACCTGTAGAATTGTAAAAGCACATCCTCAAACCGTGAATTACAAGAAAAGTAATGGCAAAATGGTTGCCTATGCTGTAAGTTGAACGTTGCCATTATTTTCTGAAATGCTGTCATAGGAATATAGAAGTTGTATTGCGATCATAGATGGCTTCTTACAATGGTAAATATACGTGCTTGCTTTTTTGTAACTCAAATGGTGCATACATGTAAAATAACTCTACACTAGCAACAACAAAAATTTAACGTATCTCCACAGGCAAGACTAAAGCTCTTTCCCCATCAAACAGGGGAGCTACATATTCTGGGAGTCCTTTACAATCTTGGAACTATTCAGAGTACTACAGTACTAGATGGAATAGACCCTTCTGTTGGATTGCAAACAGGTATGCCTATTGAATATTTACCACAACACTATGAAGGGTTTTGTACAAGAGCAGATCATGTTGCTAGATTCTGAAAGCTAAGCTGTTGGACTTGAAGCAACAGCTGCCAGTGGGATAAAAAAGAGGGGCATAGGTGACTGATGCAGGGGTTAGTAATACATGGCATGTGATTCATAGAGCTGGTTCCTGCAGCTTACTGTACTATCCTAATACATATATGTATTGTAGCTCATGAACAGTTCTTGTGACTAGACTGTGAACTGTGTCATGTATCTTATAAATTTTTTAATTAAAATATATTCTGCCTTTCCACTATAACAGCATTTAAATAGGCTAACAGCAATAAAAAGACAATAACATTAAAATAGGGGGGAAATTCGTTAGCATAAAAACAATAGCATAAATTCCATACATAGTTAGTGGCTACATTCAGACAATCCACGGTTTGAAGCTCGCTTGTTCCAAAGCCATTAAGTGTAGTTTCCCAGGTTGGACAAATTGGGAAACTGTAGTTAATGGGAAACATCCTGGTTTGCTCACCAGGAGTGACGGTGCTGTGTATGTGGCAAAAAGGCTTATTCATATCTTTGTTTATTAGTCTGAGATATGATAGTCCAAACTTGATAAGTATCTTCTCCTGTTTGGGAGGGAAGATATTTTCTGCAATCAAGGAAAAAAATGTTTAAAATTTCTGCTATTTATGTGATTTCCACTTTGTTAAGAATCTTTGTGTGCTGTTTCCTTATCCCCAGATTTGATACTCCACCAGCCAGATGATGAAGTCAGAGTAGGGCTTTGGACTCAGTGGCCTAGTTCCCATTTAACATTAAGCCAGGGGTCCCCAATACAGTGCCTGTGGGTGCCATGGTGCCCAAGGGCACCTCCAGTGGTGCCTGTCAGGAGCGCCCTGGCGGCCTCTTTCAGTCTACTCCAATAGCTAACTCAAGACACAGACAAAAGGATTCTTTTCAAGGCTTTAATCTTTTTACAACTTAATGACTCTTTCAGATGCTAATCACCAGCGACTAAGCAAGGAACAGCAGAGTAGCCTAAACTTCAAGTAGTCAGTTGATCCCCGTTTGAAGGAGAATCACGGGAAGACCCTGAACTTATGGGCTAGGGAGAGTTCCTCCCTCTTTCCCATAGGTCCTCGGGACGCGACTGTTGCTTGCGTGCCAAACAGGCGCTACGCCTCCTTACCGCGCCCTCCAGCTTTCGGTGCTGTCGGCGTCGAGCGTCCAGCAAGCCCCCCTCCTGCACTCTCTCGCTGCCAGGGTCACTATCTCAGGAATGCTGGCAGGAGGAATCTCTGCCAGCTGCTGTACCTGTGAGAGATGAGCGTGCTCCTCTCCCACAGATTGCCGTTCTCCCTCAGAATCAGAACTGCTCTGGGGTTCTATCGGCTCAGTTTCTACCCTGACAGTGCCCACAAAGGGGTCCCCAATGTGGTGCCTGTAGGCACCCAACATTTCTATTTATTTATTTATTTATTTTAATATATGTATATGGATTTATATGCAATGCATACAATTTTCTAGCAATTATACATAAACTTCAACAAAAGTGGTCCAAATATCCAAATAAGTATCCATTTGAAGGTGGTGTCTATATGCCAACTGTTCAAATATTGAAAGCATTGTAAGGTCGTCAATCCATGTATTATAGGAGGCGAGGGTTTATCCTTCCAGTGTTGTAATATCTGTCTTTTAGCTGTCAAAGGGTCGCAGAGAATCCATTTATGCTGACCATTTGTTAATTTCCATGAAGCAAATAAAGGAGTGTGTGCATCAGTGAATACTAAAGACTGTTCCAGTACAAAATTTTTCTGTGTAATAACTTCCCCACCAAAAGAAGCAACTACTGGACATTGCTAAAACATGTTTAAAAGAAGCATTAGCTGTATTGCACCACCAGCAATTAGATGAATTAAACAAAACCTTATGAAAGAGACACTGTGGTGTCCAATAGACACAAAACAAACGTTTTTGCTGAATAAGATGCACCCTAAGACCCATAGAAATGGCAGGTAGATGCTAAAGCGGTGATCAGGTATTTTATGGTGTTGCCCACAGCAGTTTCTCAAATTCCCAAATGTGCCCAAGAATCCAAAAAGATTGGGGACCCCTGCATTAAGCCGTTCTTTAGCATTATTTGCATGAGCCTTGAGCTCATGTGCATCCCTCTCCTATGGCATGTCTACAAGGAGATTGGAAGCAGCCACTTCCATTTTCAAATATCCGCAGCTGTTGTTAGATCAGAACCTAGACAAACTGAGTTTAGCATTAACTGTAGTTTATTGAAACAAGCCAGGATAATTAATTATGATTTGAAGTTGACTTGTTTCAATAAACTGTAGTTAACACTAAACAATTTGTCTAGGTTTGGAGATAACAAGAAACCATGGTGGTTTGAAAATGGAAGCAAATGCTTCCAATTCTCCTCTTCGCAGCTACACTGGAGGCCCGGAGAGGAGATGGAATGCATAAGCCCAAGGCTTATGAACAATGCTAAAGTGGGATTTAGTGTTGTATGTAAACACTATGAATATGGCAATATACACTATCTAAATACATGAGATGAAATCACAAGATGGTTACATCACAGGAAAGAACCTGTTTTCCTGCAACAGTGTTGTCTGATCCAATCTCAGTTTCCATATATGCACCCCAAACATAGTTCCATAAGAAAACAATGTTTAGCTTAGGAAAAGGGTGAGTAAGGGGAGGTATGATAGAGGTGTTCAAACGTGCTACCATGTAGGCCATATATATGGGAAGGTTCCCTCCTTCCTGTGTCAAAGTGCATAAAAAAACTTTAAAATATGATGATTCCCAGGATCGCCATCCTAGTAATCAAAGGGGGGAGTGGTGTATCAGCTACCATGAGCATCTCAAGGGGTTGAAGCATCTCCCCTAGGAGAGAAGGTTACAACAGCTGGGATTGTTTAGCCTGGAAAAAAGGAGGGTAAGGGATTGACATAATAGAGGTTTACAAAATTATGCATGGTATGGAGAAAGTGGATTGGGAGACATCTTTCTCCCTCTCTCATAATGCTAGAAGCTAGGGTCATCCCATGAAGCTGTTTGGTGGGAGATTCAGGACAGATAAAAGGAAGTACTTCTTCGTCCAACATATACTTAAACTATGGAATTCACTTCCACAAGATGTAGTGATTGCACAAATTCATGGCAGGTAAGGCTATCAATGAGTACTAGTGCTGATGGCTATATGCTTCTTCCAGTATCAGAGGCAGTATGCCATTGTACACCATTTGCTGGGGAACATGGCAGGGAGGGTACTGTTACACTGATGTTCTGCTTGTGGGTTTTTCCATGGGCACTGATTAGCCACTGTAAACAGCTGGGCTAGATGGACCCTTGGTCTGATCCAGCATGGCTCTTCTTATGTTCTTATGGCTTGGGTCCAGATTTGCATGAGCAGCCTTCTGCTGATGCATTTGGGGCTTTCCTTCCCTCTCCTCCCCATTGCAGCCCACAGGGCCCCTTGAAGACCTTCTTCTGACCCTGTACAGCAGTATGGAATAGGATGTGGAGGTCTACAGTAGTGGGAAAGAAGTGGGAAGGCCTTTTTGAGCAAGCTACTTTTCAGTTGCACAACTCTGAATCCAAGCCAATTTGTTGATTATATTGTGAAAAGCTGGGATTTTAATAGTAAGTCTATAATTTTAGCAGACATATATGCAGACATTTATAAATGGGCAGCAGCACAATTTCATTCAGATTGCAAAGCCTGTTTTGTGTGAGTTTGGATGATTACCAACCTGGCCCCATACATCAGCCAGGGAGAGAGCAGCTGCAGGGAGTTTGATTCACCCCTCCCTGTTAGGAGCACACAGCTCCAACTGACAGTTCTCTGGAAATGCAGATTCTGGCCTTGTCCATTGACCAAAAAACCAAGAGCCACTGAGAGGCTGAACCCCCTGCCTCTCAGGAAGAACATCATGGCAAGGGGGAGACCAGCCTAGCTCATGCATTGGCCAGAGAAGGAACAGTTGCAGGGAGCTTGTTTTGCCC
Source organism: Heloderma suspectum (assembly GCF_057233095.1). Taxonomy (NCBI): domain Eukaryota; kingdom Metazoa; phylum Chordata; class Lepidosauria; order Squamata; family Helodermatidae; genus Heloderma; species Heloderma suspectum. The sequence continues at coordinate 73,108,882 of NC_139461.1, forward strand.
TTCCCTAACAGAAGTAGTGCCCGAGTTTTGCTTTTTTTCTCCTTCCTTCCAATCCCTTTTCCTTTTGTGTTGTACCTTTTAGATTGTTAGCCTGAGGGCAGGGGCTGTCTTACCATTAATCTGCTCTGGAAACATTTTTTCGGCTGAAGAGCAGGGTAAAAATGATGTAAATAAATTAATGTTTGTTCTTCTTTTCAGTATTAAATGCACCTTAATAATTATAGGCCTAATTTCAATGGTGTTTTAAAAACTGCAGTTTAAGTTTTGATTATCAACTAATTTGTTGCATTTCAAGATCCTGTTTGTTCATTTTCAGGAAAATATAACTCTAACGGAATGTCAGTACGAGGGCGACAAGATTTGGAAATCCAGGGCCCTCGCTTGAATAATACAAAAGAAGAGAAAACATCTATTAAATATGGACCTGATAGACGTTTAGATCCCATTATTACAGAGGAAATGCCTTTGCTAGAGGTACAGCTGATCATTGACAGCATTGTCAAATATATTAATTGTTTCTTTTGAAATATATTGATGTTCCTTTCATTTTTGGTTTTCTTATCTATGCTACTCAGCTTCAAAAAGTTTAATTATACTTGAGTGCAGAATAGAAGTTTTGAAGCATTGTTGCTTTGAAAATAGTAAGTGTAAAATAGTATGATGAATCATTCCCCCCAGCCTTATTACATTGAAATGTGTATTTTTTGCTACAGTTGGCTGAAAATAGAACTTTCTGAAATCAAGAATGTCTTCTATTTTAACTTCTTGTCACTTTCTCGGCATTTATTTTTCATGAAATGGTACCTTTCTATTCTGTTTCTATTAAAGATACCCAGTAAAAGTGAAAGTGCAATTTGGAAAACTATCTTTACTTGAACTTTATTCTTTGAGACTTACTTATATTGATAAATATATGGACAAATGGGAGAGAGCTGCCTTCATTAACTTTAGCAGATCACCAGATATACATTTATGTGTTTTTCTTCCAATGCAGGTATTCTTTATAAATTTTCCTACAGAGCTGCTTTGTGGAGAAATCCGAAAGACTTATGTAGAATTTATGAACATAAGCAAATGTCCTCTGACTGGAGTGAAAGTCGTCTCTAAACGACCAGAGTTCTTTACCTTTGGTGGCAGCAGTACCATTCTGACACCACTAAGCCCATCAGCATCTGAACACTGCAGTGCTTACAAGACTGTTGTAACGCATTCTACCTCTGTATGTTCACTGATGTCCTCAGCTGCTGCTTCAGACTTTGGGGCTGGAATAGGAAGTCAACCCGAAGTCATAGATGTCCCACTTCCTGACTCTGTTCTCCTCCCTGGAGCTTCAGTACAGCTTCCCATGTGGTTACGTGGGCCAGATGAAGAAGGTGTTCATGAAATAAAATTTTTGTTTTACTATGAAAATATTAGAAAACACTCAAAAATGTGGTAAGTTTTTAATCGTCTTGTGTACTTCTATGAATTAAACAAATTTTGATATCAGCCAAAAGATCTTTGAGGATGAGTGCCCCATTTAGCTTAAAAGAAAGTGAAGCAGTGTTTAATTAGCTGTATTTTAATCCTTTTTAATTAGCTGTATTTGAACACTTCTGCATGGGAAATAGCATATATTCCATTTTAAGTTGGAAAATTGTTTTAGGGAAGAACAGATAGGCAATACTTCATTGATAAGTCAAATGATTCAAGATTTCACAGCTATACTTATCACATTCTGAATGTACCTAAATATTAGCATTTGGGCTGTAATATCTTTCGTTTCTCTTGTGCATGTAAACAGTACATCAGGTGGGTCTTATGTGCCATCTAGTGGTCAAAAGCAAAATCGCTGCTCCAATTAAGTCTTTTAACTGTCTTTCCTGCCTTTGAAGCTCAGTTGTGCGATTTTGCCTCACTGAAGTGGTCATGGATTCGCCTCTGCATTCTTCTGACTCGGGCTCCCCCCCCCATTTTCTCCCTAACTTTTGCACGTCCATGTGTTATTGTCTGTTCTCTTTTCCTCCCTTCCCAATCTTTTTTCCTTTCAGAGAAAACAGTAAAAAAAAAAAAAAAAGGGCGGGGGGAACCACCACCACAGTTTCTCTGTAGGGGTGTACGGAACTCACCTTTCTGAGTCTGCTGGGGGTCCATGGGGGGGGGTGATCCGTCCCTCCCCCCGGAATCCTCTCCAGCTGGCTCCGCTCTGTGGCAAGTCCGCAGAGCTGCCGGCCAGGTTAAGGCCATTTGCGTCCCTGCCCTTAACCATGATAGGCTACGTAAATATTTAAACCTTAACCGTGATAGGCTACGTAAATTTTCATGGGGTGGCGGGGAGGAGCAGTCTGTTCTGCCGCAGACTCCGGGGGGCCTCATTGAAGTCCATGGCGGATTTCTCTGCCATCCCTATTTCTCCGTTCTTGTCAGCTACCTTCATTGTTGTCTCCACCGCGCCCAACCCCAATTTGGCCGGCCTTTTCCCCCTTCTATGCCTTCGTCTCTGCCGCTTGCTGTGGGGAAAGCAAAAGGAAAGACTGTTTCTCCCCCCAAATCTCCTCATAAACCTCATCTGGCAGTCTCCTCTGGCTCTTCACAAGCCGCCTCCATGTGGCCTCTGTGAGCGACAGAAAGGCAATAATGGCAGCCATTACTGACCCTCCTTCCATTTGCACTGAAGTGGCTTGTCCGTCTGCAGCTTATGAAAAAGCAAGCCTTTCCGTCGCACCTGGAGCTCCCTTTTTTCCACCTTTTTCCTCAGCAGGGCTCAGAGAAAGATTGAGTGCCTACAATGACTTACCCCTGCCTGGTATGGATGTTGGGAGTTTGGGAGGAGGAGGAAGAGGAAGAGGAGGACAAGGAGAGGGTAGCCTGGCCTTACGCAGGAGCCCAGCTTTTGCTACACTGTCTCCCAGGTGGTTGGCCAGAAGGCGCCTTAGGGCAGATGAAGATCTCTCTGATGACAGAGAGGCAGACTTGGCTGGGAGTTTGGGCAGTCTGTTTTTGATGCAGTCTTCCCCAGAAGAGTTCCAGGGGTTCACAGACCGCCCTGTGAGAACAGGGGCATCATCCTCCAGGACCACTGCTTTTTCCCACCAAAACCCTGTCAATCCTCTACTATTAGGCAGCAATCTGAGGGGATTCAGTTTCTCTGGAAATTCCACCTTCTCTGCTACAGTGCTTGAAGGAGGATTTATTAGCTGACCTGACTAAGGATGCCTTGGTTATTTTCAACCTTTAACCCTTTCTATGTCTGCTACATGTAGAAATGCTGTGTAGCCCGCTGGCCCTCTCCTAATGTCACAGCAGGCTCCTTCAGCTCCAGCTTGAGACAGTGTGCCTAGGAGGAAGTTAAGAAGAAATGCATTCTTGATCATCCCAGAATGCAGGACACGGAATAATGGGCTCAAGTTACAGGAAGCCAGATTCCGGCTGAACATCAGGAAAAACTTCCTGACTGTTAGAGCAATACGACAATGGAACCAATGACCTAGGGAGATAGTGGGCTCTCCCACACTGGAGGCATTCAAGATGAGGCTGGACAGTCATCTGTCGGGGATGCTCTGACTTGGATTCCTGCACTGAGCAGGGGGTTGGAATAATGGTCTTGTAGGCCCCTTCCAACCCTACTATTCTATGATTCTATATCCAACCCAAATCTGGACTCTCCTAACCCAGATGAGAATGATGTGGACTTAATTGTCCTGGATGAAGAGGAGTGGACTGGTGGGCCTGATTCCTATCACCTATTCCAGGACTCACATTATCTTCCCCTGCTATGTAAATCAATGGCAGCCTTAGATTTGATTCCTTCAGAGGAAGCTCCTCAACCCTCTGCTTCTAGGATGGCAGCTGTCTGTCCTGATCCTCAGCCCAAGACCAAAGTGGTAAAGCTGCCTGCTCTTATCTCAAAAGTGATTAGAGGTGAGTTGAATTCTCCTTTGCAGCACACAAAATCCATTGCTACTGCTAACAAACATTATGTTTTAGAGCAGTTTATTATGGATCAAATTAAAATCTCGCTTCTTGATGCACCCGTGGCGGATGTGGTGAACCGTGCTCTTCACCTGAAAGATACGAATGTGCAGTTCAAGGAATAGGCTGAGCGCAAGCTGGATACTGGTTTGAAGAAGGCCCATGAAGCAGCATCCCTGTCTGTCTGGGTGGCAGCTTCAGCATCAGTTTTTGCCAGATCGTCCTTCCTCTGATTGGAAGATGTGTTAGGGGCACTTCATGATCCAACTAGATTACGTAAGACCCTTCTCAAAGTCTCTAGGGTGGTAGCTTTTATTGCCGGTGCCTCTTTGGATGTGGCTCAGTTCTTTACTAGATCCCTAGCAGCTGATGTGTTTGCCAGGAGACTCCTTTGGCTTTGCCATTGGGAAGCTGCTCCTCCTTCAAAGTCCAACCTAGCCTCAGAGCTTTTCATTGGGGGGCAACCTCTTTGGGGATGACACTTTAAAGGATGTCCTAGTTGAATCAAAAGATAAGAAAAAGTCTATGCCCATGGCAGGAAAGAAGGAAGAAAGGCATTTCTTTAGGAGATCTTTTCATCCTTACCAAACCAGCCAGCCATTTTGTTTCTCCAAAACCTCTGGGCAAGGGAGAGATGTTTAGTCCACTCATCCCACCTGGGCTCATTCCCAAGGAGGAAATTAAGGCCAACAGAACTTCTACACTAGATATGGCTCATCCACCATGTTAAGGGGATACAGGTACCAATTCTACCACCAAGCTTCTGTTGGTGGGTGGCTGTCTCCAACAAATGGCCGGCCATCACCTCAGATTGTTGGGTCCTGAAGACTTTTTGCTTGGCTCTGTGTCTGGAGCTGACATCTTGACCTCCCCACTATTTCTTCCCATCACCAACCCCAGCAAATCCAGCCAAGAGGGAGATGATGAAATTGGCCATCCACCTTCTACTAGATATCGCGGCAGTGGAACCGTTGCCTCTAGAAGTGAAGGGATTAGGGCTCTGTTCTCGCTTCTTTACAGTCTCAAAGGAAGATGGATCCATCAGACCTGTCTTGAATTTTAACTTTCTCAGCTACTTCATCTGTTGCCGCTGGTTCCAGATGGAGACTCTTCTGTCCATCAAAGAAGCTCTTTGCCTAGGAGACTTCATGACTTCAGTGGACCTCAGAGAAGTCTATCTCCATGTTCCTATCTTCCTCATCCATCGGTGCTACCTCCATTTTGCCTTTGAAGAGTCCCATTTTCCATACAGAGCCATACCTTTTGGCCTAGCTTCATGTCCCAGAGTATTTACAAAGATCAATGTCACTTTGGTGGCACATCTTCTTATGCAAGGGATCTCAATATACCCTTACCTTGATTATCTTCTCATCCATTCAGCCTCTTGGCATCATGCAATGGACATCCTGCAAGTCACCCTGGCATGTCTCAAGGACTTCAGTTTTCTGTTCAACAGTCAAAAGAGTCATCTGCTCCCCTCTCACGGAATACTCCACCTGGGAGCCTTAATAGACACACAAGTAGGGATCATGGCTGTTTCTCCAGAGAGATTCTCCAAAATTCAAGCTGCAGTCAGATTGATTTGCTTCAAGAAGCAGCTGACCTCATGCTTCTAACGAAGGTTTTGGGCCTCATGGTGTCAAAATTCCAGGTAACTCCTTGGCCAAGACTTAATTCTCGTCCCTTACAATCAGCCCTTTTTCCTTTCCAAAACAATATAGCGTCAAGATGTCACTTGAACATTCATCTCTTCAGGGCTGTTTGAGCTTCCTTCTGCTGCTGGCTCCTCCATCCTGTTCTGGAGAAAGGGGTCCCCCTCCAGGATCCCCCCCAAATAGTGATTACATCAGATGCCAGCCTTTCTGGTTGGGGAGCTCTGTGCAAGGGGAGGATGGTTCAAGGAACCTGGTCCTCAGGGGAGTCGCGGCTTTCTATCAACCTACTAGAGCTCTAGGCGGCCAGGCTAGCGATGCAGCACTTCATGCAAGTACTTCCTCTCAGATTGGTCTTCATCCAGGTGGACAGTGTCACAGCCAAAGGCACATACCTACCATCAAGAAGGAACCAAGTCTCCAGACCTCTAAGGAGCTGGACACCTTCCTTCTTTGCGTGGAACATCACCTAAAATCCCTCTCTGTGGAATACCTAAGCAGGGGAGAGAATACTTAAGCCAACAGGCTAAGCAGGAAATGGCTAAACCAGGGAGAATGGATTCTTCACCCAGAAGTCTTCGAAGAGATAGTCTCCTGTTTCAGGAGAGTCCAGGTGGAGCTATTTGCATCAGAGGCCAATCACCAGGTCAGCGGGTTCTTCTCCTATTATGCTTCTCCAGCAGCGGTGATGACGGGTGCCCTGTCTTCTCCATGACCGATAGGTTTTCTATACTGTTTTCCTCTTCTCCCTCTTCTCTCAAGGGTTCTGTGGAGGTGGAGGAAGAAAAGGCGAGATTCATTTTAGCGACTCTGTTTTTTGGCCATGGAAACCCTGGTTTCCCGACCTCATCAATCTAGCAGTGGCTCCTCCTCGGCCTCTCTCTCTGCAGGATGACCTGTTACTCAAGGCCATCTCCTTCAGCCAAACACTGCATGGCTTCAGTGACATGTCTGGAAATGGAAAGGAACCGTTTTACCAAAGCAGACCTCTCCCCCGCAGTAATCGAGATTATATTGACCTCTAGGAGACCATCTACCCACAGAATTTACCAGAGTACATGGAAGATTCTCCACTTGGTGTACTAAGAAAAGGATTGGGGCTCAAAAAGCCAGAATCTCAGATCATTTAGCATTTCTGCAAGACAGTTTGGCTGTGGGTCTCAAGCCTAATATGCTCAAGTGTCAGGCTTCCATGCTATCTACTCTTTTGTCAAAAAGCCCAGATAGGTCCATGGGTGCTTATCCTTTTCTTAAAAAGTTTCTGTGCAGAGCTTTTTCAAAGTCACCTCCAGTTCAACATAGTTTCCCTTCCTGGGATCTCCATAAAGTACTTTCAGCACTTCAGAAGCCACCCTTTGAGCCCCTGAAATCAGTATCTGTCTGACTGCTCTCTTTCAAGGTTTTATTCTTGGTGGCCATAACATCAGCCAGAAGGATCTCCAAACTTAATGTTCTCTCTGTGGATAAATACCTATGTGTATTCCATAAAGATAAAGTGGTGCTCCATACTAACCCCTTTGTCCATCCTAAAGTTGTCTCCTTTTCATTGTCAACAAGAGCGAATTCTTCCCACTTTTTGTCCTTCTGCTGTGCACCCCTCAGAAATAAAATGGCATTTCCTTGTTGTCAGGAGGGCCCTGAAGGCCAAAGCAGCAGAACCAAAACTTTTCAGCAGTCAGATTCCCTGTTTGTGTCATTCCATCCTTCTTCCTTGGGACAGAAGGTTTCTAATGCCCGTCTGAGTAGATGGCTAAAGGTGTGTATTTCCCTAGCCTTTCCTGCCCAAAGTTATCTCCACCTACCAAAATTTTTGCTCATTCTAACAAGAGCAGCCACGACATCGGCAGCTTTTTACCTCAGTGCTCTGCTGCGTTGATTTGTAGGGCAGCTACATGAGCAAATCCTAGCACATTTGTTAAACATTACAAGATTGACTTACATGCTTCTGCTGAGGCGGCCTTTGTCTTGCAACATGTGTCTTGCCACATGTCTTTCCCAGTCATTAAGCAGCTACTACTTTGTTGAATCCCGCCCTACATGGGTCAAGCTTTGGTATGTCCCACCTGATGTACTGTTTACATGCATAAGAGAAAATAGTGTTGGTCACTTACCCATAAAAGGGATTTCTTTGTGCATGTAAAACAGTACATCAGGGCCACACCCTAGATTCAGATTCTGTTATGGCTGTTTCTGCTGGTGGGGATTAATTTTCTTATTTTGTCACACTTGGTTTCTTTCCAAGCCCTGTCTGCAGAGAGTGCAAGATGTCCTGTTTTTCTTGTTTGTGTTTTGCTGTTCTCACTGATCCTAGTACTTTCTGAGCTTGTCATCGGAAACTGAGCTTCAAAGGCAGGAAAAACAGTTAAAAGACTTAATTAGAGCAGTGATTTTGCCTTTGACCACTAGGTGGTTCATAAGACCCACCTGACGTACTGTTTTACATGCACAAAGAAATCCCTTTTACAGGTAACTGACCAATGGTCTTTTTAACAACATAGATGGATGTGTGGTGCTGCAACTAACACAAGAGTTGTGCATTTGTCTTATGTGAATGTCTTAATTAAAAATATGGAACGCTGGATTTAATAGCAAATATTTCAGTTAGCTGGCCCTTGGAAATCAGGAAACCTCATGTGGTGATGTCTTTTCACTGTTGGACATTTCTTCAAATCTCTGCTCAACCATGAAGGTTACTAGGTGTTATAGAACAGGGAAGGGCAGCGTGCTTTCAAGATCTTCTTTGTTTTTACTAGAACCTCAAGTCCACCAATCAGAGCCAGATGCAAAACAGTGGCTGGGGTGGGGGTGGGGGGCATACTCTTAGAATTACAGAACAACCCTGCCTGTTAACACATGCTCAGCCCAGGAATTTGTTTCAGTACAAGAACTGAGCTCACAGTTCTGTCACAGTAAAATCTACTCCTGACTCCTGCCCCCCAAACTTTCTTCCATCTCAATACCCTAATTCCGAGGGGGTGCTTTTTGTTGTTGTTACTAGTAGATCCTGATCTACCTTCTACCCACCTCTGTTGTAGACCATATCAGTACTGTCAGGCTGACTTTCTGCTCTGTAAATAGGGTTACTAAAGTCCTCATACAGAATGATTGTTAGGACAGCTGAGAATTACTATAAAGCAGGCCTGGACAACTTCACACCCTCTTCCCCAGCAAAACACAGTCAACAGCCAGAGATTTTGGCCTGCTGTGTACTTGTTAACCCTCCCTGTTCCTGTAATCCCAGACAGGCTGCCAAAGCCAGGAGGGTTGCTTGCTTGCTTGTGTTAGTTAGTTAGTTAGTTAGTTAGTTAGTTAGTTAGTTAGTTAAAATAGCCATACACTCCCTTTCTATTCAAATATCAACAGTTACTGTAGCTTTGATCTCCTGGTAGACTATGTTTGGTTTGGGCCACAGGTTTTTATAGGCCTGTTTATGTGCCGTAAAAATGCTATAGAAAATTATTAATAAGTATCCTACACTGTTTGCCCTACACTGCAGTGACTGCAAGTATTGGAAAGTGTTATGTGAATGCAGGTTAGGACTCCAAAATACACAATCAGCAGTGCTGTAAACCTTTTAATTTCTGTTCACAATACTGTATGGTGGGGGCAATGGAATCCAGGCATTTGATGTAATGTCCAAATGGCATTGTATGCCTAATGTGATCTCATCTTTCCTCACAAAAATATTACTTTGAGTGGGGAGGACTGCATGTTCTTGGTTGTATACTATAGAAATGTATGTGCTTATGCACTATTTGGATGTTACATCAAATGTATGGAGCTTCTTGGAGTAAAATGAGAATGCATAGCATCTTTCAGTGACTGTGTAGGTGCAACAGAGTGAATGGTTTTACTTAGTCTTAATGCCTGTAGCTCTAATGGTTAGTAACAACTTGTATGACAGCTACTGAATTGTATGTGGAGGTACATAGGTAGTGAAATATAAAATATTTCCTCTTTCCAGTCACAGAATATTAAGACACACTGCAGTTATTTGTACCAGCAGATCGCTGACTGTGCGAGCTACTGTTTATCGAAGCAATGCTCTTGAGGATGAAAAAGGTGAAGGTGACAATATGCTAGTGTTTGTGGATGTGGAAAATATCAATACTGTAAGTCTGCTCAGAACTGGGGATAACATTGGTTGTATTTTTAAACTAAACCTTGCTGTCTTCAAAGCAAATGTCTGCATGTGATTTTTAAAATAGTTATGTATAGCCTCTTAAAACTTCAGCTTCTGGCTTTATTAGGGGCTTCTTAGTAATTTGCAAATAGAATTTCAGTTGATTGAGAGCTCAGTACAAAGTAATTCTAGTATTACTTCCCAGCCTTTGCCGTATGGGAATTGTCACTCTTACTTGTGCTGCAGTTATGTTTTTTCTTTCAAGTAACATTTTATGTGCTTTTATTGAGGCTTTGGGGGACAGATGGTTAACTTTGAACAGCATCTAGAGATCGATAAACGTAACTGTATCTCTTTGTAACATTCAGCTTCACTGTGCATATTAAAATTATTCTTCTTTAACAACTTATTCAGAACTTGTTCAGACATCATTTTCTCCATCCACATGTACCTGGGGAGAGATTGGAGTGGTCTTCAGAGACTGGTACTTCCATGTCTCTAAGCAAGATCCCCACATTCAAATAAATTCTGATCTTCTGGTTCAGTTGTTATTTTCTCTTCACAGCGAGGAGAGCAGAGGAAAGAGCGTACAAGCTCAACATCTATTCTTGAACGCTTTCCAAAGATTATCCTAAGGGGGATGTGGGTGGAATAATGGGATGGATCCAGAGGAACACATGGGGAAGGGTAGAAGGTGACTTCCCCACTCACTCTTCCCTTTGGCAGCTCCTCCAAACACCTTTCCCAAGGGCTCGTGAATCCTGCTGAGTGGGGTGGGCTCAGGGGCAAGGGAGATCCCTGAAAATCAGACGGAGACGCTTTCCATCAGCCCTTTCCCCCATGTGTTTCCTTTGATCCAAACCAATATAATTGAACTAGGCCTTGCTCTTTGAATTTGTGCAGTGACTATATTCCTTTTAATTTTACTAAAATTGCCAGTTTAAAATAGATGTAAAAGGCATGAATAATGAAATCTGGAATAGTTTAAGATGTCACAAAAAATCTCTCCACATCCCAAATTTTGTACATAAGCAATTCATCAGTTACTCACTCTTGCAGTGCATTTAGGTATTGAGCAAATGTAGCACTAATTGAATTAGGGACCATTGGCTATACCTTTACTTAGCTGACTTGTGAATTGTGCTGCTCTGACCTTTTAAAAAAGAAGCATGAGTAAAAATACCAAATGTACAGAAAAACATGAAGACACTGAACATTCTCTATCCCCACCTACTTAAAAAAAAACTTACCTAGTTTTTTAAATGAAAACCTAACACTTGAGACCAATGACTTCCATCTCTTATATCTCTCTCTTTGGTGCTTTCTTATTAGAGTGAAGCTGGTGTAAAAGAATTTCATATGGTACAAGTGTCTAGTAACAGTAAAAACTGGAAACTACAGGAATCCATAAATCACTCTGAAGACAAAGGTTTGTGAATGTTATAATTGGATATAACTGTTCAAATTTTGTTTGCACAAATGTTTAATTAAGGTTTGATCCTATGAACCACAAGCTCAGTTCCACTTACAGAATGGGGCTTTCCTGCCTCCTTTCAGCTGCAGCCCCCTTCACTCCCAAAAAGCCAATAGGGATCCTATAGAACAGCACTAAATGCAGTGCGGGGTGTTGACAACTGGCAGAAATTTTCCGTGCCAGGAAATTCTTTTAAGAGGTCAGAGTAAAAGATTTATAGGTCTGGGACATATTTTATGTGATTGCCAGAAGAATAATACTCTTATCCTGTGTAATATCTAATTGGCTGCTATAGTTCAGTAAAAAAGAAAATTTGGCTATATGTGTTTTGTTCTTTAATATTAGTTTGGATAATATGTTCATTTAGTCTCTTGTTACTTATACTGTGCTTATCATTATACTATAATGATAAAATTAATAAAATTAAGGGGTGTGCCCCCATCTGCAGGCTTACTATCTAGTAAAACAACACAATGATGAACTTGATAATGAATGAACCAAGGTCTTTATTTTAAGAGTTTTAAAACCCATAGGCAGGGATCCAAAAAAGCTCACAACTAGTTCTGCACACCCAACAGACTTTGCACTCCTATTAAACAGCAGTCCTCTATATCATGTTGCAAGTGTTTTACAAAGAGTTTGTGACATGGCGCAGGAATCTCCAAAGGGGAAAAATATCAAATATCCCAATGGGAGTGTGCAAGCCCTTAACCTAACCTAAATTAAGTCTCTTGAGTTCCTGCCATCATCTTTAGGTGCTATTTATCTTCAGATGTTTTGGCAGCTACAAGAGCTAAGGGCATTTTTCATACTAAGCCCTCCTGTAGAAGTCACCTTGTTGCAGCTGTTAAGCATGGTGAGCTCTTTGTGAGCAGCACCTAAATAACAATGATCCATCAATTTTCAACAACATTGATGCAACCACCCCCAGTAAAGGGAGTTCTCCACTTACATATTTAAGTGGTATGACCATGTAAACATTTATGACATGAGAAGTAATCCATATTTGGTCATTCCTTCTACCAGATATTAAGCTGGCTAATAGAGAGAAAGGAAAGCTGTGCTTGAAAGCAGTAAGGTGCAAACATTCATTAGGTAAGTATTCAGTTTTTTAGTTCATTATTTCTACAATTAAATGCTGATACATCATTTTGAGGGACTGACACTTTACACCTTCTTCATTCCTTAGAAACTTATACATTTGCAGATATCGTTTTTGGAAGTGAACAGGTATGCATATCATAATTGTGTGTGTGTTGTATGAAATGATGTAATAACCACACAGGAAAAGCATTTACTCCGATGTATGAGCTTGGCTGGGGGGAAAAATCCTTGCTAAATCTCTATAGGAAAAAACATACAGCAAAGCTGAAGGTACAAGCACCTGTGCACTGAAAACAAATCCAGTTATAAATGTATCAGATTTAGGGAGTAATCCTATGGCTGCTAGACAGTGGCGAGATGGCCATAGGATATGCTGTTTTCCAGGAACCGACCTCCCCCCACTTCCATGCTGCCTCAGAGGCAGTGCAGAACAGCCCGTCCTCCACGCTCACAAGAGGAGCGCGGAGCGGCTGGAAAGGGGTGTGGCTGGGGGCGTCCCGGAGCAGGGAGATAGTAACTGCCTGTATGACACATCCTATGTGTCAACCACAATTGGCTGTCTAGCCGAAAAAGCAGGGCAGGAGAAGCGCGGAGGAAACGATTCCCTCCGTGCTTCTTCTGCCTTGCATTGGATAGGTGGTCACCTCCGAGTTCTGAGGCAGCTGCCTATCTAGATAGGATTGCTCCCTTAGTTATCTACTAAGCTCAGAAAACCCAATGAGCCTAGAGGTATTTTTAAAACATTGATAATTATGCCAGTACACTTGTGTCCTCTTCTGTATTGTACATACAGCTGTAGACATACGCATAATATGCTCACAATCTTTGCACATCTAATTCTTTTTTGGAGTTTTGTCACTTGAGTGCCCCTACAGAATTAAGTGCTCCTAAATTCAAACAGCAATTTGGAGTTGTAGTGCAAGAATTGTTAAAGAGTGGAATTGTTGGGGTCGGGGAGAAAATAATGAGGATAGAGTGGCACCATTTTCCCTTTTAAAATAAGTTCTTGCATTAAATCCCCAAACTCTTGCTTGAACTTGAAGGATATGAAGAACAACTTTCAGGATCTGTGGGAGCACCATCTAAGAGGCAAACTCTGAATTCACATCACTCTCTAGATTACAGTTTATATTCATTGTTAATATTTTATTGGATGTTTTCCAAGTAAAATGTGTTGTTGTTGTTGTTTTTAAATAGATAATCAGTTCAACCAGTCCGTGTGCAGATTTCTTTTTTCGAAGTTTATATTCTGATTTAAAAAGAACTCGAACACAGCAAAGTATGCACACTTCGCAAGGACCTGCAAAACAGTCTCTTGACAATGCTGTCAGATTGATACAGAAATGTAGTGAGGTGGATTTGAATATTATTGTACTTTGGAAGGTATGTCTAACAATATAAATACTACCACAGGCAACTGAAATAATGGGACAATTTTAACATGGATGACACTCAACTTTAGAGACTGCAGTCCCTTTCAGGACCGGTTGAATGTCACCTCCATGGTCACCTGAATCACCTACCACTTGCCCCTCTGGAATGATATATACTTAATAGCCCATATCCAGCCCATCACTGAGTATAAGAACCTGTTCAGGATATCCAGAGCCACATCTTGATTATATGAAAAAGAGAAATAAACCCTGTTCACATGATCAGATCTTGGCTTAATATGCCAAGATATGCATAGTACAGGCCTTCTGCAGCTTTGTTGCTCTTCTTTTGCCCAAGCGATGAAACAAGCCAGGACACTGCAGTTTACCATAGCTTCCCATTATATCCTAACTGGGAAGCTATGCTTAATCGCTTCCAAACCAGCTAGATTATGGAAGCTCACTTTAAACCATAGCTTCATATTCTGGCTTGTTTGGAAGCCACTAACCATAGTTTAGATATAACAGTGAAGCTATGCAGCTTCCTGGCTTGTTCTTGTGAAGAGAGGAATTAACAGGAGCAAAGTTGCTACATGCAAGTGCATGAAGCTCATGCATATCTTGGCTTATTAAGCAGAAATTTGATTGCGCGAATGCAGCCATGGAGTTGGGTGTCATCCATATATTGCTGATCAGCCTCTCCCAGTGTTTTCATGCAGCTGCTAAATAGGATAAGAGTTAGCGAACCCTGTGGAACCCTGGAACATAAATCCTATGGGCTACAACACTAATCCACTAGCACCACCTTTTGGGATCTGCCCACCAGATTATGGGGCATCCGGTTTCTATCCCATTGGTGGTTTTGAAAGTCACTGAGAGCTCCAGGAGAATCAACAGGATTATGTACACCTTGCCCTCTTGTCAAAGGTGATCGACCAGGCCAACAAGGCAGCTTCAATCCCCAAACTGGACAAGAAGTACAACGTACTTTTCAAAGAATAATTGGGAAAATTTCTAGCACTTCTGTCCCTTCATATCTGAAGATGCTATTTAAAAAAGTATTCATCTAGCTATAAGCCAGAGGCCCAAAAGAGCGCCTCAAGTAGCAGGTATATGAGCAACATAGAAATCCTTCTCCACTCTAGCACTCTTGCCCCTTACAGCTAAATAACTTGAGCTAACTCTGATTCCACTCTCAATTTTAAATATTTGGTTTTATAATTTCTTTTAAAGAAATGTGTATCTCAGTTTTTCTTCAACAATGTGATATGGCTTACAGCAGGAATAAAAATATAATTAAAGCTGACATAACACTGTATTCAAACAATAATTGGACAACTAAAATAATACACATCAGCAGCAGATACAGTAATTAGAAACCATCCTTATAAGGCCTGTGTAAGTTCAGTCCTTGCTAATAACAATAATTCTATGGAATTTGGACTTTAATTGGTGCCTACTTGCTCTGGAGAAAATATTTTAAATGACATTTTTATTTAAAAATTAATCAGATAGTCTCGGAATGGCAACACTGTACTAATGCCACATTATAATGTATTCTACAATAGATCGGTAATCATATTTTTGTAAATTCTTAAGCCACCAGTGAATATCTGGAAAAACAACAACCCTGTTACAGAGTAATACCTTCTCCCTTGAAACACTGTTCAATATGTTCTGATTGATTTTGTCTTCAAACAGGCATATGTTGTGGAAGATAATAAGCAACTCATCTTGGAAGGCCAGCATCATGTTATACTCCATGCAGTAGGGAAGGAGGCTTTCTCTTTCCCCCAAAAGCAGGTATCATGGAAGAGTTCACTCCTTTTTTAGTAAAGCAAGAAGTATACATTTGTATGTTGCATTACAGCATAAAGCTATTTATATTATTTTTTATTTAAAATTACTTTTAGGCCACCTTAAATCTAGAACATTTATATGTTAAGATTGTATCTATTGGTTTATATGTTAAGAGATTAACCACATGAATCTACTCTCCTAAAAATACATAAATGAAAAATGAGTTTTGTTTGTGCAAAGTATACAAGTAGTAGACCTGTAAGGTGAAAACTGAAAACGTTATTAACCCCTGAGAAAAATCAGTCTGTCGTAGACTGTAGTAAATAAACATGTTGAAACCATTATTTTAAACATAGTATTCATAATGAAAAATGTGCTTCCAGATTCTCATTCAGTTCTGATTTGATTGGCTTTAACTTTATGAAATATTTCTATGTCACCTTTCCATCCTACAAACCTGCAAGGAGGCTATCAACAAACATTAAAATCACAATGATGAAAAATAGTATCAAGCATACATACATATAATTTCTCATTAAAAGAAAAGGAACATGCCAAAAAAAGAAACAAACCCAGCAGCACTGATACAGATTTGAACATTTTCTAGGCTCCAACCCTCTCTGAAAGAATTGTCATACATTTATACCTGAAATTCAGCAAAAGCAGGCAAGGTGAGGGAGTTCCATAATCTTAGTGAATGTGTTCCATAATCTTGGTACTATCACAAAGAACTTCCCATCCCATGTTATTATTCACCACACCTTAGGGAAGGGTTGGGGAAACTCTGGCCCATTCAGCCTGGAAGCTTCTTGCCCTGCCCCCTCTACTACGCAGGTAAAAGCTCTTCTCTCTGATCAGAAGCTGATCAGGGATATGTGCTTAGCACTGAAAAAGAATTCCTTTCTCTATGCTTACACAGGGGAAAGCACATATATCTGATCAACTGCTGATTGGAGATAAGAGCTTTTTCCTGTGGGGCAGAGGGAGCAGGGCCAGGGCAGGAAGCCACTGAGTGATTAAGGGTGCAATCCTATGCATGTTTAGACAGAAAAAAAGGCCTACAGTTCCCAGCATGCCCCGGCCAACATGGCTGGCTGGGGAATGCTGGAAGTTGTAGGATTTTTTTCTCTCTAAACATATATAGGATTGCACCCTAAGTCTTGCTTCCTGCAGAAGCTTGTTCTGCTTACTTCAGAGTAGTCATGCAGAGGTTTGCCCTGACTATTTCCAGGTGGACATGACGTTCATGCTTCCTTCAGAGTAATATGTCTATCTATATCTTGGGAATGCTTACTTGGAAGTTAATCCTGTTGACCAAATTGGGACTGGCTTCTGAGGATTTTGCTGTAATTTGCTGATAACTAACAAGAGAGATCAGTGACTTGTTAGTGATACAGTGCCCATGATAGTGATAAGTCACCCACAAATGTTCAAGAAACATTTTCCAGTTCTTGTGATGAATTGGGATGCTGCATTGGAGGAAAATGAGAAGATAGCCTGTTGTGTATGCATTTTTCCTGTTACACATCTTGTCTTTGTCTCTTTTGTCTGATGCAGACATAATTATGGCATCCTTCCAACTACAGATACTAAATCATGAGTCAGCCTCAGGAAACTACTTCCTCCCTGGAACAACCTCCCTTCCTCCCAAACTACAGTCAAGCAGTTCATTGGCACATGATTCATCACATATTAACCATGATTAAGGCTAGCCAGGATTTTCTATGGGAGTGACCAAGAGTGTTGGCTCCTGTCCCCTCACCCCTTTCTGCTTTGCTAAATAATCCAGGAACCCCGTGTTCCTGTGTTGTTGTCATGATGTGCAAACCCATCACTCTGGGTTGTTTACAATTAAAGAACCCAGAGTTTTAACTCATGGTTTGTTATTGGGTTTAAACTCTGGGTTGTTTAACCCTAAACAACCCAGGGTGTTGGCTTTGCACATCATGACAGTAATCTAGGAACAGGGTGTTTCTGGGTTGTTTGCAGAGCAGAAGCAGGTGGGAGGCAGCTCGCTCGCTCCAGTGTGGCCACAGCTAACAATGGGTTGTTTAACCCATAGTTAGCCATTATGTGAGAATTGGATTGATGCGTAATTAACCTTAATTAGCATTTTTGTGTTAGAATGTGTTCTACATACTAATGCCTCTTACCCTCATTCCATTTTGTTTGCTTTTATAGGGTTTTAAAAAAATACTTGGGAGTTCTGACTGGGAAGACTTGGAACAGGTACTTGAATCTAAGGGAGATAACATTTCTGTAGTATTGTATCCCATCCAGTTCTGTTGTCTGAATGGACTAATATAAGTAAGAGTGAGGCTTCATATAATTCTTGGCTAATTTCCAGCTTTTTGCCCCCTAACAAGTTGGGTGTCACCATGAGTGGCTATTTGTGACTTCCTTGCCTTTGAATAGTTAGAGTGTTGGGAGGTTTGGCTTCTAAACCCACGTACTTGCTACACAAAAAATACACACAGTAACTCCTTATGTGTTAGTCTCCTTGTAGGAAAACTTATTTATAGTTGTTTATCTCCACAGGGGGAAAAAGTGATGTACAAAAGGCCTCCCTACACTACAGTAATAAGAATGTGATGTTATCATGATAAAGTGTACTTGGGGATAGGCTGTTTTTGCATTTAATCTGTAGTGACTTTGGTATTTCTCTCAAGACTTACTAGTTTGTATTCTTAATGAAGGGAAATATCAATTCTGAGGTAAGCAAGATTTGGGACATGGGACTAGGGCTCTATACGTTTATGTAAGTGCGTGAGAAAATTTAACCACTCATATGTCTTGTTGATTTTTTTTCAGAAGACATAATTAAATAGTGATAGACACACATTATAGAACATGGGTGCCAACATACTGCATTGTATTTTGCTAGAAAGACAAATTTACAAATAAAATGCAGGTTGTATCTTTAGTCTAGTTCTCACCAAGATGTTAAACCTGCATCTGGTTTGTACTACTTCAGATGGCAGGTAGGGACTTGTGTGATGGAATCCCCTTCACATAGAAAACTAGCAAGTCAGGAAGAAGGGTAGGAAACATCTAAAACTGCCCTGTACCACCTTGAAGACTAATGGATTTATTATGGCATAAATAAGCTTTTGTGGAACAGAGTCCAACTTCATCAGATTCAGGAATGGTTATCTTCAGTTGGCAGGTGTATAGATACATGGGTGTAGAAGGAAAAAGAAAAAAGCTTTGTAAAACACTGCAGTTTGCCATTTGACTGGACTGTATACATTTTTTCCATCTATATAAATCTGCCAATTGAGGATAACCCTTCATGTACACCACCTTGAGTTCCTTGGAGGAAAAAAGGCGGGATATAAATGTAATAAATAAATAAATGCCTATGCTGAAGCAGAATGTAGTCTACAAAAGCATATGCCATAATAAACGTGTTAGTCTTTAAGGTGTTACAGAACTCTTTGATTTTGCTGCAACAGACTAACAAAGGTGCTCCTCTGGGAGTTAGAGACCATCTAGCTGTTTAGGCACCTTGCTAAATTTGTCCTTTTATTGTGAGCTTTTAATCATATTTGCTTTCATGGTATTGGTCTTTTGGGCTCCTTTTATTGTTTTTTTCTGCTGCTTTTGTAGTTTTCAGAGTCTTTTGTTTTTATTTTTATAAGTGCTTGAGCTGCCTTGAGGCTTCAGCAATAAGGCGGGATATGGATTTAGAAAATAAAAAGTGTTCAGGGATTTTTTTAAAATTGGGAGAAGCATTTAATCCTGTAAGCCCTCACCTGCAGTCTGAAGTGGTACAACTAGAAAGAAGCTTACCACATAGGCTATAGTGTTATACATTTCTTCTGTATTTCATATGTCTGGCATTTCATTCATGGAAAGAACCAGACTTCCTTTCATATATTTATTTGGATAAAATCTGTCTCTCAGTTGTAGGATTCTGAGTGCTTCTTGTTTTTAAATGACAAATGCATCTTGATTTCTAATGATTTTGCCTAAACTCTTTTATGTTCCAGGAGTCACCAGAGATAGGGGTCTCAAATTTTTTTCGACCAGAAAGTACATCAGTACCTACCAAGCCATCTCTGGATCAGTTTTCCAACCTTATTAAAACTAGTCTTCATTATCCAGAAACCTTTAACCATGCATTTCATCGGAAAAGGTTTGAGTGTTTCTTGGTTTTAATTGTAAAGGTTTTAGATACTGCCGAATGTGCTACAGATATTTTTCCAGTGGAATAACAATGCAGTGCAACACTACATTACAAAGAATAAAAATAAATGTTTGTTTTAATATTTATCTAAATGTTTAAACAGCAAAGGCTGTTTTACATTCCTCTTAAATACTGCAGCAAAAAAAAAAATACTGCAGTTGAGACACCAGGGAGGGGGGAGAGGGAGTATGTTTCTGTGCATGTTTCAAGTGTGACACAGCTTCAGCTCCATAGTGCTACATTCTCCTTAGTTCAGCACATGGTTTCCAGCTTTCATGTTGTCAGCTTGCATTTGAGTCCTGAAGGGAGAGTAGAAATTCGGTTGCAGAGTAGCCTCACCATCATCCCCCAGCCAACTAGAGGAGAATGCCCCATTTCCTCATTCAGAATTGTGAATGACACAAGGAAATAGCTTCAGTCTAAAGGCAACAAAGGATGAGTGTGAGCAAATGCAGTTACATTTGCATATGTGGTGATTTACCTGAGGATTATTTATTGGATTTCTATACTACCTTTCTGAAATCAGCCAAAGCAGTTTACAGAAAGTTTGGAACAGAAAACCTTAATAAAATAAAAACATAATAAAACATTAAAAAATAACCTTTAAAAGCCATAATAACTATAACAACCATTTTAGTAACCAAGTTAAAAAGATGTTACTTCACCCCTTCCCTAAATGCAGAGAGTGTGGGGACTGGTCACAGCTCCAAAGGGAGTGAATTCCAGTGTTTGGGTGCGAAACAAGGGAAAGCTGTTTCCCACCTGCCTGACAAGTGGAACTCAGCAAGCAAGGGTGTCTTCAAAAAGGCCTCTCATGCTGATTTTTATAATTGAGCAGGTTCATATCAAGATAGGTAGTCCCTTAGATAGGGTTAGGCCTGTGCTGATTTTAGGTAGAAAATTCAGAGGGAGAAGTCCCTTCTCTGCAAGAAGCAAAATTTGCTTTTGTAGCATAACACCAGGCCTAACCTGATCGCTCTTTGAAAGGAAAGAGAGAACACTTCGCTGGAAAATATGCAGGGAATTAAGTTTCCAGGATATTGCATTATTGTCTTAGACTTAGGATCTGTAGGTCAGTTCCTTAAAAGCCCTAAAGTACATGCTTCATGCTGACTGTCCTAATGAATTGTGATATTACTTGGAGGGTCTTATGGATGTTGAGATTCATTGTTCCTTAATTAATTGGTAGCCTTTCTTGCTGCCCATCATTTTACTTATTGGAAGCACTCCTCTAACTCTCCCCAGGCATAGCTTACTGTAAAAGTAATGAAATCAGGCACAGAAGAAAGAATAAGGTGTGAGTAAGTCCTTGGATCGACAGCGGGTTGGATCCAAACTTGCACCTAGCAGAGTTCCACTGGTGTTGGAGGTAGGGGCAGGGTGGCAATTCTTGCTCCTCCTTTCTCCTTTCTGCTGCAGCCCTGTGCTTCCTGGAGAGCTGCTCCAGAGAAATGAGGAGACTCTCCAGAACAGAATAGGAGGTGGTGCTGGGGGCTGAAGGGGGAATCTGCAAAAATCATTGTCCTGCCCCTTTCCTCTAGCAGGAACCCTCAACTGGATCATAGTCGTCATTGTCCCCCCCCCCCCCCACTGCCCTACAAGAACGGAAAGTGAGCGGAAAGGCATTTTTGGATCCAACCCACCATGTTGTTCAATGGCGCTGTGGAAGTTGGTTTACAGATTAGATTTACAGTTAGAATTCGGGTAGATTGAACATAGAATTGACCAAGGAGAACACTTGATAGGATTATTATTCCTTATAGTATGTATCCCAGTAAGAAAATATCAATATTTTTTAAGGAAGTACATTTCTTCTTGCCATTTGACTTGTTTGCAGATGCACATGCAATCTTGAACGATAGCAATTCTTTCATTATTCTCACAAAAGATGATTGTCATGCTCTGCATTTGTTCCAATATCAGAAGTATCAAGACAAAGATGCTAATGAGACTTCTCTTTTGCAGCCTCTGTATAGTTCCAGTCAGTCTTCTACTTTCAAATTGCTCTCAGGCTGATGTTGATGTTATCATTGATCTACGACATAAAACAACAAGGTAATTTTCTAATGCTGAAGTTTTCTGTTAATGAAGCAAACGAAAGTGACTTTTACCTCCTTGCAACAGTATCTTTGAAGCAGAAGGCTTCCTTCTGTGTTTAAACACGTAGCTGCACTCTACAAACTCCTTACTCTTGGGAAGGTTCATTGGTGTTAGTGAAAAAGTCACAGACTAAGAGGAGATGTTATGTAAATTTCAAGTCAGCAGTGCCAATATGTTTGCCAAACATTCTAGTAATTTGCACTTCATGTAATGTTCTTCCACATGTTTATAGCCATGAAATTAAGTCTTGTGCATGTCTGCTCAGAAGTAAGTGCTATTGACTTCAATGGGACTTAATTCTAGGTAAGTTTGTGCAGGATTGCAGCCTCAAGCTGTTATCCTAAATATCCTTATTTGGATCACATTGATGTTAACGTGTTCGGGATTGGACTGCTAGTTTTTAAGTAAACACCAAAAGTTGCTGATACTGCATTCCACTTTCAAGGAAGTAGTTGTGTAACAAAGATCTTCAGTATTCTAGTAGCTGGCATGTTAGACTTAGACTAGAGAGACCTGGGTTCAGATCCCACCTTTTTGAGTGACTTTGGTCCAGTTAGTAGCTTTCAACGTAACTGACTGTACAAAGTGATTAGGATAAAAGGGGTGGGGAACCATGTATGCTGTCCTGAGGATAATAATGTAGTAAATGAAATTAAGCAAATATTTGTCCTGGAGTTTTGCTGTTCATAATTTTCATTAACTTGAGTGGGAGTGTTTTAAAGAAGATTCCCTGTTAGAACCAATCCAGAAATGCTTATGGAGAGGACTGATAATCAGTTCTGTTGACTCTGAAAGCACTGATGCTCTGTTAGAGGAGATGGTGTCTGGATTTATTCCCTTGATAATTTCCCTCTTTCCCAGCCGCCCCTTAAGCAACTGTGTACCTTTGGTCCTCTATGGCTCCCCTTCAGTAGCCCTTTTTAATCAGTATAGTTCTAGATCAAAAAAGTAAACCATACAAGAGAATCAAAAAAGTAATCCATACAAGAAAAGCAAAAAAGTAATCCATACAAGAAAATTACCTGGTTCGTTGTGGCCAGGTGGGCTGTGGTGCGTGCCAGCACCATTGTGAATATTCAAGCTATTCTTATGGGTGGTGACTGCAGATTATCATGACATGCAAAGGGCTGTTTTTGGGTTGTGGGTGGTTTGTTAACCACACAACAACCCGCCCTGGGCTGGGTTCGCACGTCATGATAAGCCATGGCACCCACCTGCTACAGCGTAAATATTCACAATGGCTTCTGGCACGGCTGTGGCAATCATGTAAACTAGCCCACTGTGTTTCCATATATAGATTACCTTTGCTGAATCGGAACAATTGAGTACTTGCCAATTATGAATGTGTGCTCTCGCAAAACTAATAATGTATAAAGAAGAAAATCATGTGCTCAAAAATGCATGGTTTTGTAGTACTGTTAACTGAATTCTGTAAGCAAAAGACATGAAAAGACTACAGACTATAAAATATGTTAAACTGAAATGCCTTGTAGTGCAAAGAAATAAAGGAGCAAACAGTTAGTAAATATAAGTGGCTTTATTTTATCCCAATATGCTTGGATGACATTCTTGGGTCACTGTCATTTTGGCTGGGTCATGGGTTTATACTAACACGTTCAGCGTATGCCGAAGACATGTGACACGTCTGCCTTTTCTTTTCCAGTCCAGAAACGCTTGAAATCCATGGTTCATTTACCTGGCTTGGGCAAACACAATACAAACTTCAGTTGAAAAGCCAGGAAGTGTCTAGCTTGCAGTTAAAGGCCTGTTTCGTTCATACAGGAGTGTATAATCTTGGAACCCCACGTGTATTTGCCAAGCTTTCAGACCAAGTTACTTTGTTTGAAACAAGTCAACAGAACTCAATGCCAGCACTGATCATCATCAACAACATTTGACTTGCTGCAGGATTATTTTAAGAACCCTAGAGATAATTCTAAGTACTGTTATTTACTACGTTTGTTTGACCCTGCAACATTGGCATATGATCTGTTAAAAATATGTAGATAAAATACCAACATACTACAATTACTTGTCTACTTCTGTTTCATAATGCCAGGCAAATTGGACCGAATGTTCATTTTTTTAAAAGTATTTCATAAGTTAAATGGAAATACCCATACAACTTTAAGACTCATCATAACAAAATTGGGAAATCCTTGTATACCTTTGACCGTGTCAAAGTGCAGCTTTACTGCTGTGAAAACCATACAGCATGTGTTAATATTTGTGGCTGTATTAGAAGGTAATTTAGGACGAAGGCCCTTGTTGGCTTTTTTTTTTTTTGGTCATGCGATCAAATAGTCATGTTAATTATGTTGTTTCTGTGAAGTTCAACAAAATCTAAAATACCAATCTACTCCATTTTTCATTTTCACTTTTTAAAAAGTGAAGTTGAGACTTTCCACAAGTACTGAAAGCCAATCCTCCTTGGACATTGCATATAACTCCACTTTACCATTATAAAATTTTTGAAACCAGTTTGGATATTTTCTCATTCATCTCAGTACAAAATGCACTATTTCACAGCCATGAAATGTTTATCGTTTAAACTCATTCACTTTATTATGTAACTATAACAACTCAGTTGATCTGTTTAAAAGATAAATTACAGTTAATTAAGCTTTTCAGGAAATGTATTATATTTATAACAAATGTGCTGTAAATAGAATAAAATGTGCACCATATTTCCTGTACTGATTTATTTCATAATATTTCTAAAATAACAGAAACAATTAAGGTTTGTGCCTGTTAATTGTTGATGGCTAGTGCTGGTGTAACCAGCAGTACTGAAGTTTGTTTGCTATCATTCATGCTGATCAGAGTGTTTTTCTCATCTTTTTCCTAGACTGCCATTCAGACCAAAATAGCACTTGCCATTAATACAGTGACAAGCTACTATTATTTAAATGGCTTGAGTGTGACCTACTGAGTCCCCATTCAAGTCTCACTCTGACCATTCATTATGAATAAATAAAATAAAGAAATTTATCCAGAAGCTAAGTGGATTGAAGAGATAATCCATGGGCAGTACATAACTCGCATTCCTCCTTCTGGCCTTCTATTCACTGTTGTAATGAGGTGGCATGCCTGTAGAGGAGACATATAAAGCAGCAAACTGCTTGATTGGATTTTAATGCTTCACAGCTACGCAGACCAGATCTGATGCTGCCATGGGATGAGTACATATCCAGAGTTTGTTTAAAGGTCCTTAATGCCTTCACTTTAATATGATCACTAGTCAGCTTTTCTATATGCAGTTGCACAGAAACACAATGGAGGAAGCAGTTTCAGATAAGTAACTCTTTTAATAACACAATGATAATCCAACATCCTTTGAGCACAATGAAAAAAATGGGGGAACTGTCTGACAGGATGTTTTTCCTGCTCCATCCAATCCCTTGGTTTAGTTGTGCCTTCCTATAAGAGATAAAAAGGAGTTGTGAGGAGATGGAAGGTGTTAGGTTGGGGGAAGTCTCTGGTATTTCCTTTGGATATGGGATGGTCCCCATAGTTTTCAGCAGAAGTCTGCTGCTTACTGTTGAACCCATTTATGTGTGTTCCTTTGGGGCTGCTGGAGAGCTCTTTAAAGGAAAAAAGCTAGGCATCTATGGATGGGAGAAGTAAGGGCAATATTAACCACTTCAGTAGAAACTCTTAAGCCAGTCACCACATAGGAGCTGTGTCCATGCAAAGTTTCCCATATGCTGGTCCTCCCACAATGGTTCAAGATACTGCTGAAATGATGTAGGAATTCTGATCTCTTCAGATGGATGGAAGTTGAAAAGGAAGAATACATGGAAGTATTCCATAGCATTTACATAGATTAGGAAATAATCAGTCATGGTCCTTGTTACTGCAAGGAAAACATCTCAAATTAAAGGTAGTTCGATTGTATCACAGGGGAAGTCTCCCTAGTGAGAAAAAAAGTGCCACCTTTCCCCCAAGCATGCATTTGCTTTCGGAAAAGTGAGAAAGCAGGAAGCATATGTAGAATAATATTTCTAGCTATCTGGGTGAGTAGAAAATAGTTGTACTAGTTTTTTACATTCTTGAGGGCTGGTTGACACTTTGTGGCACTTTGCTTCATGTTGTGACTGTGTGTGCATTGCCCTGCCAAATAGGCAACAGTGTCTTTCAGCTGGTGGATGGGAGACTAAATTCCTATATGCATCAGCTCACCATTCTGCTTCACTGATTAGTGCTAAATCCACTTTTGTAATAGGGATATGTGTGCACAGCCCCAGCAGCTGGATCATACAGGGACCTGTGCCCAGGGCATCTATATGTGTATGCAGATCCTCACTCAGCTACAGATACATATGTACAAGTTTGCTTCTCTGTGTACATCCTAGTTGGATTGGGGTGCTACTGTCTCCTAGGGAATATTTTGAAGAGTAAGCATGTATCTATAAAACCATTTGGACAACTGCCAGGGAGTTTTATGTGCCTGGATTATGGCTGCAGCATGTTTAGAGAGAGCTACTAATGGTTTTCTGCCATTTATAACTTCTCCAAAAAAGTGAGAATTAGCTTAGGGACATTTGAAAACTAGCTACAATTCCAATTTGAGATAATAGGTACTGGCATGTGAAAAATATGCACAATAATAGCTAGAATAACAAAATAAAGTGTTGGATGCCCATATTACCACTAAATAGAAGGGTTTAAAATAAGACAATGAAATGGTGCCATTCAATATATGCATACTTACAATTTAATGCACATACTTCAAAAGCCATAAAAACAAATAAAATGGCTACTGTTAGCAATTAAAGTAATGAAACGCATATTTTTTAAAAAATATCCCCAAACAGGTTAGTTCACCACCCAAATCATGTTTTTATTGTTGTTACGTGTCCAAATCTGTACCTCTATTAATTTTTTTAAAACATGGCACTATAGGATTAAAATACTAGGACCAAACTGATTTCATTCTTGCATTTTCCTTCAACAATTTAGGAAAGTAATATACCATCAGAATTGAGCCAAATATGAGAACCAGAAAACTAACCAGTGTTTTACCAGCATTGATGTGAGACTTTGGGATGGCACCATGCACATATACACTGAAAACTGTTGTTAGTTCACAGTAGCTATATATCGTATCTACAACGATGACTTTGAAGACATAAATGCCATTGTACTGGGGAAATAAAATCCTATTCTTTTCATTTTTGTTTAGAACTTGATACTTTGCTGAAGGTGATGGTAAAGAGTCATTTCCTCTCGGCACCTTGCAACTCTCGTAATTATATCTGGTCCATGTAGTATTTAGGTCAACTTCACGATCACTGTCCATTAGAATGGTCCAGTTCTGAGCCTGTGACATACAATTAGCTTCTACTTCGGTCAGGAGATAATCATAATTATACATTCCATTTATTTCAAACAATACAAAATCAGCAGAAACATATTCCACAAATTCATCATTGTCCCACAGTTCAAGAAGTGGAAGCCACGGACTGTCATAGTATAAGAGAAGAGGACATCCCCAAAGGTCATAACGATAGGTAACATTAAGGTCTTCCTGTGCTAAATGTTTTCTACCACGGAACGTAGGGTCATACACATTCCGATCAATTGAATAAGTGAAATTCTGCAGTAGGCGTTGCTCAAACAGGCCTTTGCTGCATACTGTTGTAGTCTGAACAATTCTGATATGTTTCTTAGGAGGACAGTCCACTGCAATAAGAGCTGTCAATGGATGCATGTCAATACAGAATATGCCTTTGTTGTAGATGTCCACAGTGATGGAAGACAGCTTTCCAGAGCGAGAGTTATTCTGAAAATCCTGATGAGCCATGCCTGAGAACTGCTGCTCTATTAGTTTAATTTGCAAACTGTATTTTGGGTTTCCATCATAAGTATAGCCATCCTGCACAAGCTGTGCCTGGAATGCCAGCACATGTGGATTGCTCACAGTTACATATGGATGGGCCCCAGTGCCAGGTTTGGGCACAAACGTGACATTAAAATGAAGCTCCTGCTTCATATCAATATAATACATTTTGTTATGGAAATTGCCACTAAGGATCTCTACAGGACAGGGCTCCAGCGGTGGTCGCAAAGTCATGAGCCTAGCCTGTACATTGATGGTGCATTTCTGAAAATGAAAATATGCAGATGCATTGCTGCGAACAGGGCGGATTATGCTAAATGTTCCAGTTTTCTCAAACATTAATGCTTGACATGTTATAGGGGTCTTGGTATTGTTGTTCTTCCCAAGATGCACCAGTTGGCTGAATGCCATATCCAGACTTCCATAGAAAAGTTGATCTTTGGTGAGGACTGCAACCTCAGTACTGGTAGCAGCCACAAAGCATACACCAAGGTCATGTGCGGGGAGGGATGTGTTTGGATAGCTGTCTGTGGGAAGTACCTTGATCTTTTCTGTTGTTAGTCCATTGTTGGAGGAGCTCATAAATATATCCCTGCTTGATAACATGATAAAACCTCTCAGGCCAGGGGGATGTATACTTAGCATTTTCTCACTGTCATGTATCTCTATCTCAAAGGGTGTGCCTGTTTCATTTTTCATATATTCTAAGTTGCCATATGTGAAATAATAAGTTGTAGAATTAGCTTCACTCCTATTGAGGAGCATTCCAATTTTTGATGAGGAAGCAAAATTGTAGACACCAAGCAGTTTGCCATCCTTATGTGGCCGACTCAGAAAAGACGTAAATGTGTACCCTCCATCTTGTGAGTAGAAGATCTGACTCTTACTGGCCAAACTGCCTGTGTCATATGCCAGAACAACCTTACTGATTTTACGGCAGACAGGATCTTGTGAAGCAAAGCAGCAATCATAGTTTGAGAGCTCAGTAACTGGATTTTTAATCCCCAGTGACCTTTTCCATGTCTTCCATGTCCTATAGTAATAAAGAAAGACATATCCATTTATTGCTAGCACGATCCGAGTGGTCTGCACAAAGATGGCAGCACTGATCATGGCAGGTGAAGTTGTAAGTTGATGTGGGATGGCTACTGGCAGTAGGCTACTCTCAAATCTATCAAAACTGAGAAACACCTTCTCCCCAAGGTAAATGGCTGGTGAAATTCCTCCAATAAATTTATTTGCACATGGGTGCTTTAGTAGGATAGGGTCAGTATGATTGAAAGTAAGGGACAAACCTGATGGTACTATATCTGAATGGAAAGATAGGGTTGAATAAACTAGTCGTTCATGACTGCATGGCCAGGAGCCAGCATTCACCCTAACTGGGCACAGCCAGAAATTAACTAATAGGGCCAAGAAGGTAGCAGACTTCCACAGTAACATGATCTCATTCCCTTTGGTTACTTATAAGCTAATGCATGGGGGCTGGATAACTGCAGTGTGTTATCTATGGTTCTCTCAGAGTTCTCCTCTCAACTGTTCTGGCAACTGGTTCCGAGAGGCAGTTGGCTACGTTAAGAGTATGAGAGGGAGGAGTACCAAAGGGATGGTCATATGATACTCTGACCAGCACTAGCTGTGTATTAAATTTTCTTCTCAACCTACAGATAACAGAGAGGAACAGAACTGGTTTACCCTATAAGCCATAATGCAGACGGTACAGAAGTTGTCTGTTATTGTTGAATCAAAGTGCTTCTGTTTGAAATTGTAGGTTTGAACACATCCTCCGGTTTGTGTCATTTGTTTCCTATATAACTGATGACAACTGAAGTTCTTCTAGCAAGGAAATACTACATTCCTCAAAATGTAACTTGTAAATGTAAATTCCAGGTTAGACAAATTTATGGAGGCTAAGGCTACCAAGAGCTTCTAATCATGATGGCAATATGCTATCTCCAGTATAAGAGACAGTATGCCTCTGAATACGTTGCTGGGGAACATCAGTGGTAGAGAGCTACTGCTCTCATATTCTCCTTGTGAGTTTCCCAGACCCATCTGGTTGGCCACTGAGACTAGATAGTCCTTTGGTGTGAACCAGCAAGGCCCTTAATTCCTACGTTGGGGGTCTCCAACGTGCTGCCTGTGGGCATCAATGGGCCCATGGACAGCTCTCCTGGTGCCTGCCAGGCTCCCTATCTCTCCTGAATGTTATTTTATTTTTTAAGATTATTTATTTAAAACTAGTAGTCTGGTGCCCTGCAAGATGAAGTCCTGCTCTCCAGTGCCATCTGTATTTGAATTCAAAAGAGTGGTTTTCAGTTTTGGAGTTCAGACCCAACCTCTGCCTGATACTTAGGTTCTTGGACAGGTTTATTTTCTTTGAGACTTCCCAGTTTGCCTTCTGGGAAATGAGTGTTTTGTGACTGGCCACAACCACCATGGTAGCCATTTTATGCATTGGCAATCCCCTGATGGCAATCATTTTGTGAAAGCATTCATGACACTCTCCCAAGATTCCAAATGTTGACCTAAAAAGGTTGGAGACTCTTGTCCAATGTTCATCATCCACATACAGAAGGGTGTTTCTGGACTTGGGAGTCTTAGTTCTACCCAGTCATTGCTCTTCTGCTCAAAGCTACACATCAAATTGCAACTGAACTTTCTACACAGCAGATACAGCTTTTTATATATATGTACATCCTACTATGTTCTGTCCATACTAGTGGATGTAACATAGTTGGGTGGGCAGCACCAGGGCAAATTTGTCCCTTCCCTTCTTGCATGTGCAGAAGGAACAAGTATACTTTCCCTGTTTACCAGATGATGTGTGAAATATAATCCCACCTTTTTAAAACAATGCTTGCTTTGAGTACTACAGCTTTAGAGACTCCAGAATTATGCTATTGAACTCAGTTGGACTTCAGCATATGGTACTGAGGAGAAAGCAAGCTGCTATTGCTTTCCAACAAAACAAAATAAAATTGAAGGGCAACATTCAAGGATGCAACACAGCCTCTACATGTTACAGACAGCATGGATGAACCCTTCCATCCTACTCCAGTTCTATCTTGCCTTCCATTATTATTTATCTTTATTTGAGACCAAAATATTTAGACAAAATGACAGAAAAAAAAATAACAGTTAAGAAAAAGTCAGTGCGGGAAGGACATGTAATGATTTGTAGGTCATAGAGGCATGACATGAAAGAAGAGTGCTCCTGTTCCAGACTCCAGTTTAGGAAAGCTGGGGGTGGGGGGATTTCCTAAACTGTTAGGCCAGTTTTGGGATTTACATCCCCCCCTTTATTTTACAGATATATATATACTTAAGTTGTCTCCCAAGTCTGAACAAATGATTTGGGTGGCCCTGTTTCCCTTCCATGCTGATAGGCAATCAGCCACCCACGTTCACTATTTGAGGTAGCAAGTGGGACCTTGCAACAAAATGTTGCAATATATCCCCGTCCCCTAAGGGACTGTTCCTGTCCAGAGTTTCACCCAGCCTGGAACAGGAGCCTTGTAGTCTGTTCAGGAACCTGGGGGTGGGTGAAAAGGGAAACTAACACAGTTTTTCCTTTCCCTCTCTGAGCCCTTCCCCTGCTGTGCTATACCATGAGAGAGGGCTTGGCTTTGGACCTGGCTGCCAGATCACTCATCATTATCATCACCACCACCACCACCACCACCACCATCGCTATATAACAGGTGGGGGGGTCTGGAGAGGGGAAAAGTTGTAATTTCTCCTTCCCTTCCTCCTGGAGCTTCCCTCTGTGGTGCAGACATGCTTAATTTTATTGCGCATGTCCTCCCTATCTAATAGCTGCTCCCCAAGGATTCTTATTCTAAGTTGTTGTTAGGGGCTTGAGCAGGTCATTTCCCTCTTCTCTCCAGCCCCTGTTACCTCAACACTCTGGGCATCCTAGAAGTTCACAGATCCTTGTCAAACAGATCCTTGCTTCATTTAATTTACGAACTTCTATTTTCTGCATCCCTTGGGAATACCTCTAATTTTGAACTTGGAATTGAATCCCTTTTCACTTCCAAATGAATAGGCAGGCACTTAATCACTTCAGTGGGACCTGCAACAAAATATGCCAGTCGCTTCTCAGGTGAAGCACTCCAGACCACATCAGTTTGCAGCATATGTGGGTGTGTGCCCATGTGTGTGTCCATGTCCTTTTCTTCACCTACTCCCTTTGTATGTGCCCACTTATTGTCCAATCACTTTTCTCTCTCTTCTGCATCCTTCCTCCATGTGTGTGGCTTGCAACCCATTCCAAAATACAATATGGGTCTTCTCGAAATGAATCCAACCAAAACAAAGACCCATTATACGTACATAATAGGTTAACTTTACTCAATATATAAAAACATATGTGAATACAAAAGTTGTGTGTGTGTATGGTGTGTGTGTGTGTGTATATATATACACGCACATATACACACTCACACACACACACATATCAATTAATAAGTGAGGATGCACAATAGAAGACATATCTCGACACCAATCACAACTATGGAGTACCGGTAAAATTCCATTTCAACTATGCTGAGTCAAGTCACTACATGAAGAAGTTCAATGTCCTTTTTTAAAATCAATTTTTTATTGTGAATTTCAGCAAAACATAACAAACTTAACAACACAAAAAAGAACAATAGACATTTTTAAAAAATCACTAATATAGCTACATGCTTCGAAGATCTTGGTTTCAATTATTACAACATTCTATACAATAAAAAATATTATACATAAACTGCAGTAAAAGCAGACTAAATATCCATATATAGGTCCATTTGCAAGTGGCGCCAGTATACGACTCGTTCTAATGTTGCTAGTGTTGTTAGGCCTTCAGTCCATTGCATTATAGGAGGTGAGCATTTATCCTTCCAGTATTATAATATCAGTCTTTTGGCAGTCAAAAGGGTGTGAAAAATCCATTCACGCTGGCCATGTGTTAAATTCCAAGAAGAAGGTAAATAATTTAGAATATGTACATCTGTAAATATTAAAGAGTGTTCCTGTACAAAGTTTATCTGGATAATAAAGTCCACCCAAAAGGAGGCAATATTAAAATAAGTATTAGTTGTATTGTATTACAGCACCAACAATTAGCTGAGTTAGACAAACCTTTATTAAAGAGATGTTGTGGCATCCAATAGACCCGAAACAAGAGTTTTTGCTGAATGAGACATAACCAAAGATTCACAGACATGTCAGATGCAGACGCCAAAGCGGCAACCCATTGATTAGGCAAAATAGGACAATTCAATTCCCTGTTCCATTCCTACATAAGATCCTGTGTATCATATTCATTCACTGATAATAGGTATTTATAAACATGAATTGTGGGTCAATATACCTGATCAGCTTCAGTACGTATTTCCAGTAGCAAAGTGAACTCTGAGGCTGCAAAAGCAGCAGGACCGAATCTAGACTCTAACAAATGTTGCAGTTGCAAGTATTGCCGTTCAGCTATACCAGGCATATCAAATTTATCTCACAAAGCCAAAAATGGCAAAAACTTATCAGCACGCAATAATTGATCCAAGGTAAAAATCATCTTGTCCGTCCAGATCCGCCACAAAAACATTTTCTTTCCAATGTTTAAATCAGGATTTCTCCATAGAGTCAATTTGGCAGGGGAAAGTGGATCAAACTGTAATTGGTGTGAAATTACAGTCAGGGCCAGAAATATTGGAACAAGGATAACTGTTTGGGCAGTTGGCCTCTGTACACCACCACATTGAAGTTGAAAGGAAACACACCCAGATGGGAGCGAAGTCAGGACTTTCAGCTGTAATTCAAGGGGCTTGACAAAAATGGGGCACTAACCATTCAGGAAGTACAGCCAGTGGCATACACCCCCCCCCATCGTTGATGGCTCATAAGTAATGGAACGAATGGCTGACAAGCAGCTGCATGGCCAGGTGTGGCCTGTTTCCTGGGTACCCCATGACCAATCAAGCAGGTAAAGTGCCTGGAGGTGGTTCTGAGTGTTACATTAGCATTTGGTAGCTGTTCACTGGAACTCCCAACATGAGGTCCAAAGAGGTGTCCATGCGAGTGAAGGAGGCATCATTAGGCTGAGGAAACAACATAAACCCATCAGAGAGATAGCAAAAACATTGGGAGTGACCAATACAACAGTCTGGAACATCCTGAAAAAGAAGGAATTGACTGGCAAGCTCAGCAATAGCAAAAGGCCTGGAAGACCACAGAACACAACTAAAGGGGTTGACCGTAGAATTCTGCTCATGGTGAAGAGGAACCCTTTCACAACATCTAGCCAGGTCAAGAACACTCTTGCAGAGGTAGGCGTGTCATTGTCAAGATCTACAGTCAAGAGACAGCTTTATGAATATAAATACAGAGGCTTCATAACAAGGTGCAAACCACTGGTAACGCTCAAGAACAGACAGGCCAGATTAGCCTTTGCCAGCAAACACCTAAAAAAGCCTGCCCAGTTATGGAACAAGATTCTTTGGACTGATGAAACCAAGATTAACTTGTACCGGAATGATGAGAAAAGTAAAGGAACAGGTCATGATCCAAAGCATACCACATCACCTGTCAAACATGGTGGAGGCAGTGTTATGGCATGGGCATGTATGGCTGCCAATGGAACTGGGTCACTGGTGTTTATTGATGACCTGACTGCTGATAAAAGCAGCAGGATGAATTCTGAAGTGTATAGGGCTTTACTTTCTGCTCAGATTCAGCTGAATGCTACCAAACTGATAGGACTCCATTTTATATTGCAGATGGATAATGACCCAAAACATACAGCAAAAGCTACCCAAGAGTTTCTCCAGGCAAAGAAGTGGGATGTTCTTCAATGGCCAAGTCAGTCACCTGATCTCCACTCAATAGAGCATGCTTTTCACTTACTGAAGACAAGGCGGAAGGCAGAAAGACCCACAAACAAGCAGCAGCTGAAGGCAGCTGCAGTAAAGGCCTGGCAAAGCATCTCGAAGGAGGAAACTCAGCATTTGGTCATGTCCATGGGTTCCAGACTTCAGGCAGTCATTGACTGCAAAGGATTTTCATCCAGGTATTAAAGGTAATCCTTAAGTTTGAGATGATGTTGGTTTGTTCCATTACTTATGAGCCACCAACGATGGGTGTGTGTGTATGCCACTGGCTGTCCTTCCTGAACGGTTAGTACCCCACTTTTGTCCAACCCCTTGAATTATAGCTGACAGTCCTGACTTCGCTCCCATCTGGGTGTGTTTCCTTTCAACTTCAATGTGGTGGTGTACAGAGGCCAACTGTCAAAACAGTTATCCTTGTTCCAATATTTCTGGCCCTGACTGTATATGCCACACGTCTCTGACCACCAAAATTGTGGGAGGAGCCCTGTCCACTCTAATATGCTGAGAACCTAATGCCATCCATTTGGAGAAAGGGACCAGACAGGAAGACTCCAAAACTGACCAAGGGGAAAAATCAAATCTAAGTGGAAAAGAGCAAAATTTACTGCAGGTCAGCAGATAAGCCTGATGATATGTAGCAAGTTCTGTAGCAAACCCATGTAGATATGTAGCAAACCCATCTTCTTTAATTGGGAGTTGCATCCTAACCTTTTCTTGGTGGAAAGGACTCCCCCGCCCCCATTTACGAAACAAAGCATTAGGCTTTTGGAAATATTTGCCAGGTATAAGGAATCCCACATATAACATAAACAATTTGAGGTATAGTATTCATCTTATGCCTAAGCTATACAAGCATAAATATGTTGTTATAAAACAGTTGTCATCACTCTTTAGGGCACATTATTTCCTTTTATACCATTATGAATGAGTTGAGATCTGTTACTAAACCACTGTTATAATTTCATTTATTTTGTTTTGAGCTCGTATATGCTCTAATGTGGGTTTTCTTACCGTTGTCATTCCCAGTGTTTCCCTCCCACCCACCACCTTGCGTTTCAGTGCACATCCAGTAGCAGCGGAGTATGTGTGATTTTTTCCTTTTTCGCTGGGTTCTGTTTCTCCTGTGGTTAGTCGCCTGGCCCTCGCCATTTTTGAGCCTGCTACGCAGCAGCCAGAGGAAGGGGTGCTCCGTGCCTCCTCTTGTTCCTGCCTCTTTGTCTGGGTTCGAAAGAGTACACATGCACAGAAAAGTTAAATGAGAAAAAAAGGGAGTGGTGCCTTGTCTACATTCCCAGGACAGGAGCAACCAATAGTGGTGCTCTCGGAAGCCCGGAGGTTGCGTTTTGATTGCTAACTCTACAGCAGTCTGCCTTTAAATGTTGGTACAACACAGAAACAGTGATGTTACAGAACAGGCAGCATGTGCCATAACATTAAAATCTGTTAAGGGATAGAGCAGTACAGTGCGGTATTCGATACATTATTAATGAAGGTGTAGCTTCAGCCTTAAGTGAATTAACTTTACCCCACAAATCCAACTTAAAGGTGAGATGCCCATCTATCTGTATCTCATAAAAATCAACTTATTTAAATTTAGCCTGATCATTTGAGATACATCTCTAGGGATAAGTATTCCCAAGTAGGTAATACTTGGGTGGCTACCAGGAAGAGGGTCTTTTCTGCTGTGGCACCCCGGCTGTGGAATGAGCTCCCCAGAGGGGTTCACCTGGCACCTTTGTTGTACTCCTTTTGGCATCAGGTGAAAACTTTGGGTTTTTTAACCCAGCATTTTAGCACTCTAGTCTTTTAGCTCTGCTGTTTTAAATCTGTATTTTAAATCTCTGCATTGCTGCTAGGTTTTATTGTGGTTGTAGTTTTATATTGTACTTTTAAGTTTTCATATTTTATATTGTTTTATGTTGTATTTTGTGGTTTCAATTCTCATGAACTGCCCAGAGAGCTTCGGCTATTGTGCAGTATAGAAATGAAATAAATAAATAAGGATGCACTCCTATGGCTGCTAGACAGCAGATAGAAAGCCATAGGATTAGTCGGTTTCCGGGAACTGCCCTTGGAGCCTGCGTTCCGAGGACGGTTCCCAGAGAACCGCCTCCCCACCCCCTCCCCCGCCACTTTGTAGGTGGCGTGGATTGTCCCCGCACTCCACACTCGTAAGAGCACCACAGAGCGGGTCAAAAGGGGATGATCCTGGGGGCAGGGTGGGGAGTGCGGTAGTGCTGGTACAACACTTGCTATGTGTCGTCTGGCCTTCCCACCCTGCACTCCGATGTCCTGTGGCTAGATAGCCGAAATCAGCCATCTAGCTGCGTACACAGGGTGGCTCGAGCATGGAGGAGACGATCCCCTCTGTGGTCAACCCATAGTGCATTGAATAGGCGTTTGCCTCCAAGTTTAGAGGCAGCCACCTATCCCCATAGGATTGCTCCCTAAGTAAATAAAACCTGGGCACTGTTGAAATTGCCAATTAGCTAACGCACCACAATATACCCTGTCTCCAATTGGCATCATTTCTGACTTTGACCAATTAATTGAATAGCCAGACAAAGCCAGACATTAATTTTATAGGTTGATAGTTAACACAGTAGACAAAGCCAGACATTAATTTTATAGGTTGATAGTTAACACAGTAGATATGATCCTTGCCAGGCTTAGGAATCATAGAAATATAAATGTCATTTAATGATGAAGAAAGGGAGCCCAATTCAAAAATATCATTATAAAGGTGGTGCTGCTTTGGAGCTAAAAGCTGAAAAATGTTTTAAACTACTCAACTGGAAATTCGTCCAGACCGAGTGATCTCACAGTATTCGTATTTGTAAGTGCTTTCATAATTTCCTCCAAATGCAAAGGAGCCAAAGGAAGCTGTTGTTGTGAGGAATCTAAGCATGGAAGATTAACATGAGAGAAAAAAGTGTCCATATCCTGCTTCGATATTTCACTACCTGTGCTGTAAAGATTGGTATAAAATTTTAAAATTATGAATTTATATCTATAGAAGTATATATAGTGTCACTCTAATCTTTGCTGAGATAACATT
This sequence comes from Heloderma suspectum, assembly GCF_057233095.1. Taxonomy (NCBI): domain Eukaryota; kingdom Metazoa; phylum Chordata; class Lepidosauria; order Squamata; family Helodermatidae; genus Heloderma; species Heloderma suspectum. The sequence continues at coordinate 73,146,423 of NC_139461.1, forward strand.
TAGGTGTTTCTGCTGCTTAAGATGATGTGCAAGGATCTTACTGGGACATTCACCATTTTCCCAATATGGCTGTCATGAACAAGTCAAAGACCAGGGGACTTAACAGGGGTCTGAAAATTGCAACTCCAAGCATACTGGGGCATGATTTGACACTACCAATGTGTCAATCTTACAATCTTTTATTTGATATAGCAAAGAAGTAGAGACCAAAAAATAATCTAATCTAAAGCAATTATGATGAACTGGTGAAATGAAGGTATACTCTTTATCGGCCGGGTGCAAAATTCTCCAGGCATCAATTAAACCAAATTCAGCCATGTAGGCCTGGAGTGCCAGTCTCACAATAATTTTCTGATTTGCTGGCTAGATCACTAACATCAGGAACCATATGACTGGACAAAACAAGAATCAGGCCAGTATCCAATGGACTGCCGATTCTCCTGTGCCCTGCTGGATTTGTTGTGCAGGTGGCCCCCACTGCTTGCACAATGGTGATTTAGCACCTCAGGGCAATACAAAATGAGTGGGAAAGCTCGTTTCTGAAAGGAGGAAGGCTGGCAGAGCTCACATAAGGCACCTGCCTCCTTCCAGACACTAGTATTTCCACTCATTTCAGGGCTTCCCTAGGAAGCAATAAATCTCTCTTGTGTAAGCAGTGGGTCCCACTTGTATAATGGAATTGGCCAGACCCCATCGCTTGTGGAAGGGAACTGGCAGGGCTGTAAGCTCCCTGTTTGATACTGCCCAGAGTCTCCACTAAGGGTCCAGCTTTTACTGAATTCCCATAAAAGTATTAGCTCACTCCTAAAGAGCCTTCCAGAAACCATCTAATTGGTAGGGATGGGGGAGAATTTCTCCCCGAAACTTTGGGGGGCCGAGTGCCAACGTATTCGGCCCCCCGAAGTAGTTTCGGGGAGAAATTCTCCGCCCCCCTGCCCCCCGCCTCCCCCCCGTGATGGGACTTACCTTTCCCGAATGTCGCTCCCGGTGGCGGGTCGCAGCGGCGGTTCGGCAGGGCTTTGACAGGGGCAGGGGCGGCAGCCGGTCTTTCGACCAGCTGCCGCCGCCGCCATTCCAAGAAAAGTTAAAAAAAAACAAAAAACACACCCCCGTGATAGGCTACGTGACGATTAACATAGCCTATCACAGCTAGATTTGCAAAGTCACCCGTGATAGGCTATGTGACGATTAACGTAGCCTATCACGGCTGACTTTGCAGATCTAGTCATGATAGGCTACGTAAATCGTCACGTAGCCTATCACGGGGGCGTTTTTTTTTTAAACTTTTTATTTTGCGGCCGGGCGAGGCGAGTTGCCTCCTCCCCGGCCTGAATTTCAGCCATGCGAGGAGGGAAGCCTCCCCCCCTGGCCTGAACTTCGGGGGGAGCAGCGAAGCGCCTCCCCCCCACCGCGAAGCAAGCTGCGAGACCAGGTAAGTGACTTTCGTGCACCCCTACTAATTGGAGACCAATATGCAGTCTCTCAAACAATCCATTCTGTAATTTACTCTGCATATGCTCTGGAACCCAAAACCCAAAGTAGCTAATGTGTAACTAGATAAGTTAGACTGACTTTATTTTTATTTGGAATGTTGTGTGTGTGTTGTCTTCCCTGTTTTTTTCCCTTTTCTCTCTCCCCCCGCCCACAATATACCCCTCCTTATATTTGGATGTTTGGCTTTGCGGTTTTAAAAGGGAATTCCGACTAAACTCTTCCCCATGCAAAAGACCACGTGGTTACAAAGCCAATGGTGCAGCTAGGGTTGGACCATGGGGTCAAGATCTGGGCCCCCACAGCCCACACAGAGAGTTGCAGGTGATGAAGGCATCAGAGTAGCATAAGCAGACTCCATTTTATTCCTGTAGTCATGATGGTGCTATGACTTGCATGAGCTTAAGATGTAAAACTGCACATGCTCAAAGTATCTCTTTTTTTTGTGCTTTAACATACCAGGAATGTACAAGCAGTCATAAAGCATGGAATTAGTGGTTGTGGGGGCCAGGAAGAAATGTTAGTTGTGTGTTTCATAAGTGAAGTAATACACATGGTGTAGACAAAATGCCGGAAGACCTTTGTATTTCAAGGAGATAGATGTAGGGATGTTAGAGAATTCTGCAACGGATCCCAGGGAGGCTGAATTCCAGTCAATTTGGCCCCCCGGTATCTGTGGCGGAACAGAGCAACCCGCCACACCACCCTGCGAAAGCCCTGTGAAACAGAGCCTACCTGGCTGCGGCTCTGGCTGCAGCGGCTCCAGCAGCTTCAGCTGCTGCCGGGCTGCGGCCGCAAATGGCGGCCACTACGCTGACCACCATTTGTGTCCCTGGCAAGCCGTGATAGGCTACGTAAGTATCTACATAGCCTATCACGGCTCAGGGCAGGGACGCAAATGGCGCAGGTGCCGCCATTTGCATTCCTTCCTATTGCCGTGATAGGCTACGTAAATATATACGTAGCCTATCATGGCAATAGGAAAGAACACAAATGGCAGCTGCTGTAGCCGCCGCCATTTGCGTCCGTGTTTTTAGCCATGGTAGGCTACGTATATATTTACGTAGCCTATCACAGCTAAAGACATGGATGCAAATGGCGGTGGCTATGGCGGCTGCCATTTGCGTCCCTGTGCAGCCCAGTGGCCGGATGTCTGGCTACGCATGGCCCTGGCCGGCAGCTCCGCGGAGTCGCCGTGGAGTGGAGCCGGCCGGGGAGGATTCTGGGGGGAGGGACAGAGCGCCTCCCTCCCACTGCGGATTGCCCGGCGCGGAGCCAGGTATGAGTTTCGTACATCCCTAGATAGATGTGACATGCTGCAACTGCTCCTTGCATGACCAAACTTTCTGTGAGGCCTTAAAAGTTAGTCCTTTTAGGTTTCTGACTCTTACTTTCTGGGCTCCTTGGCCTGAAAACATGTTTTTTTCTAAGGTTTCTCAAGGTTAGAATTGGGATGGTACGACCTTGGAATGAGGGAGGGTATCCCTGGCTGTGGTCCACCTGCCTTAGCTTATCTCATGGGAGGATGCATAAACGTCACGAGGCTAAGAATCAGACCACCAGCACAGGAGTGATTGATTAAGGAGGTTGCGGACAGCCGCACGTAGACACAAGAGATTTGGGGTATGTAAGTCCCTTCGCAGTGGCAATCAAGCGGAGCTTCGGCACAGACCGGGACCAGTGGAGGTGCTGCACTTCAGCTGACTGAAGCCTCTCCGCTGTAGTTATCTGGAGCTCCTGACAGCAGAACAGAGCAGTAAGATATTCTGCTTCGTAACATCGTATGCTTAACTGTAATACTCTGCCTGTTATAATTAGTAAAGCTTTTCTTGACTCTTACCTACTGGCATGCTTATTGCTTCTGAATCCAAACAAGAACCTCTCTGCCTTTGGCAAAACGCAAGGCTATCTAAGGGGGCTTCCCATAAGTTTGGTGTTTTAAAATTACCTAGCTGTACTCCTCGTATGTTGTTAGGGTCCTTTAAAAGGTTTTGTTAGCTTTCTGTTTTTCTGGGCTTTGGCAAAGAAAATCCAAAGCACCTTTCTTTTTATTCTTTCCCAGGGCTGGGTTTGGGGGGGGGGGGTGCTTTGCAAAAACACTCAGAAACTCGCCAAGCAGCTGGACAGACTAAGGTGCAGCAGGAGGTTCATCCTGTTTGGTGGCCCCCTATCAGTAATTGGGGGGGGGGGCTTGTAAAGAGGAGGAGGAAAAGTGTCAGTCTGACACACACATATTTGAATATATATTTTTAAATATATGTAAAATAGCATTTTACTGTAGACTAGATTTTTATTTAAAACAAGCAGGCTGCTATAATAGCACTGATGATAACTGGAAAGAACTAGTGAAGTTGTACAGAAATGAAGAGGCCTGACAATAAGGCTCCACTGCCCAAAACTCCACTGTTGCACATTAAAACCATAACTCTCCCGAAAGACAGAAGAGTAGTCATCATCATAGTCAATTTATTTGTATACCACATTTCCTACAATACATTGTCCTCAAAGTGATTTACAAAACAAATACAATAGCCATAATTCTAATGCATTACCCATATACCATTAAGGGAGCAATCCTATGGCTGCTAGTCAGTGGCTAGACAGCCATAGGATACTTCCATTTCCAGGAATCGACCTCGGAGCCGATGCTCCAAGGTTGGTTCCCTGAGAACCAACCTTCCCCCCCTTCCACGCTGCCTCACAAGCAGCTTGGAATGGCCCCGCGCTCCGCACTTGGAAGAGGAGTCCGGAGCAGTGAAAATGGGGTGTTCTGCGGGTGTTCCGGGCTGGAGAAGGTGGAAATGCTGGTACGACACATCCAACATGTCATCCAGCAGCTGCTTTACCCTGCTTTGCTTTCCCACGGCTAGACAGCCGAAATCAGCTGTCTAGCCGCAAATGCAGGGTGGCTGAAGCACAGAGGGGATGATCCCCTCCACGCTTCTCCTGCTCTGCATCGGATAGGCAGTCGCCTCCGAGTTCGGAGGTGGCCACCTATCCCGGTAGGATTGCTCTTTCACTCAATTACAGTTCATTTAAAACATATATAAAAAAACACTTTATTGAAAATTTAAATAATCACAGGATGAACCAGTAGATCAGTTAATAATATCCAGTAGCAATAATAACACTATACTCGCGTTAAACAATATTCTAAACAGTTCATGTTAAGGGTAGGGATGTTGGAGAAATTCAAGACGGACTAAAATGAGCTCGGATTTCTAAGAATCCAACCTGCAAAATACGCTGTGGAATGCCGCCTTCTGGACATCCAGAGTCTCTGGACTTTTCGATGGTCTTTTACTTTCCTGAAATTTATGCATAGTTATTTGTAGGAAAATACACACATTTCTGCTGAGGAAAAGACGAATGCAATGTGGGGCAATACACTAAATGTTATGTACTAAGGTAAATTATGTAAATTGTTACGAAACCTCTTATGTAATTATTTGCATATTTTCCTGCATGATTAAAAAAAACGTATCTGCATCAGTTTGTGAGTGGATGACAGAACAAAAGGCTCCTGACAATCCGTGGGAACACAGATGGAGTGGTTTTTACACAATCCATACATCCTTAGTGGAGGGAGCAATCCTATGACCGCTCGACAGTGGCTAGACGGCGATAGGATATCTTGTTTTCTGGGAACCAACCTCCCCCCACTTCCACGCTGCCTTGGAGGCAGTGCGGAACAGCCCCATCCTCCACGCTAGCAAGAGGAGCGCGGAGTGGCTGAAAAGGGGTGTTCCGCGAGGTGTTTCAGGGTGGGGAGGGTGGAAATGCCTGTACAACACATCCAATGTGTTGTACAGCAGCCTCTTCCCCCGCTCAGCCCTCCCGTGGCTAGACAGCTGCAATCGGCTTAAATGCAGGGCAGGAGGAGCGCGGAAGGAATGATCCCCTTCGTGCTTCTCCTGCCCTGCATTGGCTAGGCGGTCGCCTCCAAGTTTGGAGGCAGCTGCCTATCTGAAAAGGATTGCGCCCTAAGAGACCTAAGAATAAGATGCCTCATCCAGAGCAAATTTACAGCAAAAAAGGGAAACAAAAAATCTACAAGGCACTTCAAGCAGCCCACCCTCGAGCAGTAGAAAAAGACCCTTTTCTCGCCACCATCTCATGTCCTGAGCAAAGAAAGGGCGCCTTCATCCTTGTGGTTAATTCCCCTCCTAGCTGTATCTTGGCAGCAGAGCACACCAGGAGAGGCAAGATGGGGAAAGCCTCTCCCTGGGCAGATGTCCCCACACTGTCCTGGAGACAGAGCAAACACTTTCATTCATGCTCATTCTCCAAAAGTAGCAGCAGCTTCCTTGTGAAGGCTCTTAGGGCTGGCCTGCTGCTTGTGATAATACAGGTGGAAACAGCCAAGCCTTGGTGGCAAACCATCTCCCTCCCATTAGTAATGCGAAAGTGATCTACAGCTGAGGAGACTGTGTTGATGTTCAATTCTTTAAAACCTGGATTACATGAGCTCCTAAAAGATAAAGAACAGGGAAAAAGTAGAAGACCTATTTGTCAATGTCATTTCTATGCCCTGTAAAAAGCGAGTGGACAATACATGGTAATTCTGGACTAAAGAGCTAGTCAGGAACCACCTAAACTCCTACTCACATATCATGTATTAGCCAGGAATAATCACCATTACTTGGTTCCAAATTCACAGTTGTTAACATGTATTAGAATATTAATTTCTTATAATGGGTAAAGTGTGTTGGAGTGGTTAGAGTGTTGGAGTGGGACTCGGAAGATCTGGGATCTAGTCCCCACTCAGCCATGAAGCTCAGTGGATTCCCAAGTAAGTAATAGACTCTGGGCACCATTGAAATTGCCAATTGGCTAATACATTAGTGTATATCCTATCTCCAATCGGCATTATTTCTGACTTTGACCAATTAATTAGCCAGACAATTTACCAAAAGTATTAATCAATTTCATCAAAGTTGGAACCGACAACCGGAGTTTCAAGATAAACAACAAGAGATCATCAGCATAAGGACTAATTTTAAATTCTAAACCAAAATGGACAAAAACATAAATACTACGATTTTGTCTAATAGCACACGCCAGGGGTTCTAAACATAAGTTGAATATCAATGGGGAAAGTGGACAACCTTGTCTGGTGCCCCGCCCAAGTAAAAAAAAAGCCAAAAATAAACCGTTAGTCATTACTTTTGCTCTTGGAACTGAGTATAAGATTTTAACCCATTTCAAAAATTCTATAGGAAAACCAAAATTAGTCAGTGTGGTAGAAATAAATTTCCAGTGAATTTTGTCAAAGGTTTTTGTGCATCCAAGGAAATGATGGCTGCCTGGTTTAGAGTTTAAAGCAACTAGATCAACAACTAATCTAAGATTATCAGCTCCATCTTTTTTTAATAAATCCCACCTGGTCCGGTCTAACCAATGCGGCAAAGACTTGTTGCAATCTGTTGGCCAAGATTGTTGTTAATATTTGATATCTACTTTAATTAATGATATAGGTCGATAGCATAATCAGTATGATCCTTGCCAGGCTTAGGAATCATGGTAATATTAGGGGTGTACAAACCCCACTCACTGTTCCAGTTTGGGGCATCTGCAGGGGGGGGAGGCGATCTGTCCCTCCCCTTGGAATCCAGGGAGCCGCCAGCCGGGCCTGTCTGCAGCCAGACTTCTGTCTGTTGCTGGGCTGCGGATGCAAATGGCGTCCGGCGTAGCAGATGCCATTTGCGTCCCTGCTTTAGCCGTGATAGGTTACATAAATATTTACATAGCCTATCATTAAAGGAGTAGCAATGCAAATGGCATAGCAGACACCATTTGCATCCCTGCTCTTCACCATGATAGGCTACGTAATAGGCTATGCTGGATGCCATTTGCATCCGCAGACTGGGGCAGCAGATGGCAGCAGACAGCAGCGGATGGACCCGGACTGGCCAGCATCAAGTAGGGTCCGTCAGGGAAGAATTTCGCGGGGTGGCGAGGGGGAGTAATCCATTCCGCCACAGACTCCGGGGGGCCAAATTCTAAAGGATCCAGCCTCAGTTGAGTCTGTGGCAGATTTCTCCACCATCCCTAGGTAATATAAGCATCATTTAATGATAAAGGAGCCTGCCTCAAAAATATGGTTATAGAGGCAATACAACTTTGGGGCTAAAAAACTGGAAAATATTTTATACCACTAAATTGGGAATCCATCCAGACTGGGTGATTTCTGTGGGAGAAAAAGGCTGTATGAGGCCTGAAAACCAAAGTACCAGGCCTGAACCAAAGTCTCCAAGAGGGAAAAATACAGAGAATATTGTAAGGGAGTAGCTGAGGAAAACAAGACACAAAGAACTGGGTAAGAGGGTAGAATAAACATTCCTACACACAGATAAAGCAGGCTCCAATTCCTGTCTCATGGGCAATGGGTAGGCAAAAGCCCATTCCCTACTGAGATAAGGTACTTCCTGGCAGGAGGAATGTGCAGATCATTGTGCCCCAGTTGTGTTTAGGGGTATATTCATAGTTAGGGAGCACTGATGCATACATGAGCACCCCCAACCCTAATGTGATTGGATGTAGATAACATAGGTAAACCTTTAATTGGCTAAAGTATTTCTCTTCATATTTTACTATGTACTTTGTTTTCCTTAAAAAAACCATGTAACATGTTCCCAAATTGTAGTTCCTTTGTGGGCTACCTGTGTATACACTTTCCGGTAATTAAGTGTGATTTTGGATACATTGACCACCAGCCTCATCCTTTGGGTGGGGGTGGTTCTCATTCCCTTCTGATCCCCCACAGTTTCCCCCATATTTCCCAATGTTCATGTTCATTATTGCATTCATAATTTCCTCTAAATGCAGAGGAGCTAAAAGGAGCTGTTGTTGTGAAGAATATAAACATGGAAGATTGATCTGAGAAAAAAAAAAGCTTCCATATCTCACTCTGGTATCTTATTACTAGTACTGTAAAGATCAGGATAAAACTTTTAAAATTGTAAGTTTATGTCTGGTGTGCCTAACTTAATTATTAAAACTTGGACAGTTATCTAATCCTATCAAGTTATTTTAGGTGCCATGATGCATATAGCAGTTAGCAGTCTAAAAAAGGAAGTGAGAGAATTATGCTGCTCTATCCCATGCCTTCTTTGTACTAAAAATGTTCAAATGGACCTGAGAATGTTGTACTAATCTAGTAGCACTGATGGCTGATTGTGCTTGGCATCTAACCCCAATTCTAATCAAGAACATGAGTCATGATCCTTAAGCCTTATGGCCCTATGTGTTTCCATACTGGGATATTGGAACACTGTAGATACTGATCATATAACACATTACTTACTCATTTCATTTTTGGATCACAGATTTAGAGAGTGCAGAAAAATCGAGGCGGGCCACAGTATTTACATAGGCTATGAAATATTCCATGTTGCTATTTAAAACAGGTAGTGTGTGCTAAATACCCAGAAGTATTCAGGACTGTGACTAGTTTTCTGTCCCATGGGAAAGACACTACGTTAATTTATTTATTTACTCTTGGAAAAGAGGAGGAAAATCCAGAAATATATTTACAGAATTCCAGATCAAGAGAAAAAGTAGTTGTAATTAACAGGATATGGGAATTCAGAAAAGCATAACTACAGTTCCAGCTTTAGAGAATAGAATCACAGAATTGTAGGGTTGGAAGGGGCCTACAAGGCCATCGAGTCCAACCCCCATAAAACAAAATAAAAAATGTCTTAAAACAGCAGATAAAAGATGTTTGATTCACCCATACTATTACTGAATAAAAGAACATTTAAAACAAGCCAAAACAATAATATATGTGCCAAAGATTTTATAAAATAATTTATAATTAAATGTGCTCATACATGAAAAGCCAGGGAACAAGCTCCAAAACAAGCCTAATCTTAAGAAGATTAGTTCACAACCTAAACAGTATTTGTTCTCAGTGCTGTTGTGTTAAGATGAGTCTCTTAAACTGATCCCATATCAACATCTTTGAATGTGGCACCACAGGACTAAAATATTAGGACCAAACTGATTTCATTCTTGCATTTTCCTTCAGCAATTTAGGAAAGTAGTATACCATCAAAATTGAGCCAAATATGAGAACCAGAAAACTAACCAGTGTTTTACCAGCATTGATATCAGACCTTGGGAGGGCACCATGCACATATACACTGAAAACTGTTGTTAGTTCACAGTAGCTATATAATGTATCTACAATGATGACTTTGAAGACATAAATGCCATTGTACTGTGGAAATATTATTCTGTTCTTTTCATTCTTGTTTAGAACTTGATACTTTGCGGAAGCTGATGGTAAAGAGTCATTTCCTCTCGGCACCTTGCAACTTTTGTAATTATACCTGGTCCATGCAAAATCTGGTTCTGCGTCATGAACATTTAATTGTGTGGTCCAGTTCTGAGCCTGTGACATACAATTAGCCTCCACTTCAGTCAGGAGATAATCATAATTATGCATTCCATTTATTTCAAACAATACAAAATCAGCAGAAACGTATTCCACAAATTCATCATTATCCCACAATTCAAGTAGTGGAAGCCACGGACTGTCATAATATAAGAGAAGAGGACATCCCCAAAGGTCATAATGATAGGTAACATTAAGGTCTTCCTGTGCTAAATGTTTTCTGCCATGGAACGTAGGGTCATACACATTCCGATCAATTGAATAAGTGAAATTATTCTGCAGTATGATTTGCTTAAACAGGCCTTTGCTGCAAGTAGTTGTAGTCTGAACAATTCTGATATGTTTCTTTGGTGGACAGCCCACTGCAATAAGAGCTGTCAATGGATGCATGTCAATACAAAATATGCCTTTATTGTAGATGTCCACAGTGACGGTTGACAGCCTGCTTTCATAAATGTCATCGTGGAAGTCATGATGAGCCATGTCTGCAAACTGCTGCTGTAGCAGCCTAATTTGCAAGCTGTATTTTGTGTTTCCATCATCGGTATGGCCATCCTGCACAAGCTGTGCCTGGAATGCCAGCACATGAGGATTGCTCACACTTACATATGGTTGGGCCCCAGTGCCAGGTTTGGGCACAAACGTGACATTAAAATGAAGCTCCTGCTTCATATCAATATAATACATTTTGTTATGGAAATTGCCACTAAGGATCTCTACAGGACAGGGCTCCAGCGGTGGTCGCAGACTCATGAGTGTGTCTTGTACATTGATGGTGCATTTCTGAAAATTATAATATTGAGATGCATTGCTGGGAACAGGTTGGAAGATTATAAACATCCCTGTGTTCACAAACATCAGCACCTCACACCTGTTAGCAGTGTCATTTCTGTCTTTCTCCCCAATGTGTACCATCTTTGCGGCTACTATGTCCAGGCTTCCATAGAAAAGCTTCAGGTTGCTAGTGATGGCTGCAATTTCATTTTTGTTGACAGCCACATTACAAAGGCCATTGCCATGCAAAGGGAGAGACTCGTTAACATATTTATCAGTGGGATGTACTGTGATGGGATCTACAGTCAGGCCATTGTTGAAGGAGAACATGAATGAATCTTTTGTCCAAAGGACGATAAAACCTCTTAGGCCAGGGGGAATTAAGGTAACAACAGTCTCATTTCCACAGGTTTCTAGGCAGAATAATGAACCCTTGCGGTTCTGCATATATCGTGCACCCCCATATGAGAAATAAGCAGTTTCCTTATAAGCTATTGTAGTGTTGAGGAGTACAGATATTTGTGACAAGGATACAAAGTTGTAGACACCAATCAAACTGTTGTAGCCTTGAGCAGTGGCTATTTGGCTAAATGAATAGCCTCCATCTTTGGAGAAGAAGATGTTGCTGTAATAAGCAGGATCCCCTGGTTTATAAGCTATAACAGTATGACCAATTTCGGCACAGAGGTGGTCTGTTGCAGAGAAGCAGCAGTCCATGTTGGTAATCTCAGTAACAGGGCTATCGATTCCACCTGAACTTTTCCAGCTGTTCCATGTATTATAGAAATATATATAGACTTTTTCATTTATTACTAGAAGCAGTCGAGAATTTTGGATAAAGACAGCACCACTAACTACAGCAGGTGGGGTCACCATGTGATTGGGGATGGCCAATGGCAAAAGGCTACTCTCGAACCCATCTAGGCTGAGGAAAACCTTTTCTCCAAGATACACAGCTGGAGGGCTTTGTCCAAAGTAATATGCATCACATGGGTGATGTATTAGAATAGGGTCAACATTTTTGTAAGAGAGATCACTGCCATGTCGATCCGCTTTTGAATGAAAGGAGTGGCTTGAAGAAGCCAAACGCTCATCGCTACATGGCCAGGAGCTACCATTTACCCTAGCCGGGCACAGCAAAACCTTCACCAACAGAACTACACAACTGTGTGACTTCCACAAAGCTGTTCTTTGAATCATGCTCTTTAGCCAATGGTAACGTCATAGATGGGTAAATGTGCCTTGTGCGAACCTTGTTAGCTGCATTGCTTTTAAAGTTTAGCTCTGTTCCAGATTCTAACTGTTGTTCTGATAGTGAGTTCTAAGAGGCAGTTGGCTGTTAGATGGGGGAAGGTTACTGAAAGGGCTGTCACATGGTGCTCAATGTGCCTTCCATGCTGTCTCACTCCTGTATAACTGATGCTGGATGGGGTTCTTTTAGCAAGGAAACACTATACTGGTGCCCTATCCATACACACGCACACTCACACATGCACACTGCTTCTATCTCTCCCCCTGGCCCCCAAACTGTCATGTTAGTTATCTATTGCCATTCCACCTGGCTGAAGGTGAGGTGGGATAGCAGGGCCCACCACACCATCGGCTTGGCTGAGAGACCACCTCCCTTTAGCTCCTCCACTGTTTCCCTCAGTGGCCATCCCACCTCATTATTAAATAGCTATACAAATTTAGGACAAATTAGTGCCTGAATTTTCTTGTTTCCCTGTTCCCTCCCCACTTGTTTTCCTTTTGTATAGTTTATTAGACTGGAATGCTGCCGTCAGGGACTGTGTTGGTTTTAAATCTTAGTACAGTGCCTAGAAAACATTAGGTGTCATATATATCTCAAATATTTTGGCCAACTAATGTGAAGAGAAAACTCTCTGGAAAAGACCCTGATGCTGGGAAAGACTGAAGGCAAAAGGAGAAGGGGACGGCAGAGGATGAGATGGCTAGATAGCATCACTGATGCAATGAATATGGACTTGAGCACACTCTGGGAGAGAGCGCAGGACAGGAAGGCCTAGCGTGCTATGGTCCATGGGGTCACGAAGAGTCGGACATGACTGAACGACTGAACAACAACAACATATAAGTAGTAAAGGAGGGGGGCCCGCATCAAACTCTAAACCACGCCCCGTTTGCGAAGGTGACAGTTGTGCCGCCCCCCGTTGAGACGGGAAGTCCCGCCCTAGCCGGAAGCCCCACATATGACCTTCAGGGTCACCTGACAGGGGTCATGTGACCCTTCTACGAACTCGCCACTCCGTCGTGGACCAATAGGAAGAGGTCTTAGAGCCTAGCCCTGTAAGGTCACGCCCCGCAACCCCATTGACCAATAGGGACTGCCTTGCCCCCAGAAAATCAGCCTTTTATCATGCCCAGACAAGTTTTCTGCACAGAGAATGTGGCGCAGCCAAGAGTGACTGAGGGACCTACAGGTTTTACTCTTCTCCCAGTACCCTTGTGCATTCAGCCCAGAAAGATGGAAACTGCACCTATGAAACCTGGAGTCATAAACAGTAAACCAGGGAAGGGAGCTGAAGTCACAGCGACTGTAACAGACAGCTTACCTTTAGCTGTATTTCCCATGGGGCAAAGAACTTTTCCTGAAACCGAGTTACATGCCGCTTGGAGTATGGATAGTACTGAGGTGAAGCCTGTTGTAGACATGGATGGCAGGGTGCTTATGAAAATAGCCACCTCGCCTTTAGAGAAAATGGAGCTGGAGGATTCTGACACAACCTGGTCTACTTTCCGCACATCCCTTGAGGATCTGGAAGAGGAGATGGAAGTTGTGGCAGAGAAAGGAGGCACACCAGTAAGTGTTTATTTCTGAGATTTGTTCTTAATAGTAATTAGAGAGCAATTCCAGGGGCGGGGGTGAGGGTGGGGGTACATGCTGCTGCCTCTAAGCTTTTCATTGTTTTACACAGGAACATGGAATGTGCGGTGATGTCGAGAACCTGAACATCGAGAGTTCACCGGCAGTCAACATTTCCTGCCTGTCATGTATTTCCCCAGACACGGTCATAGAAAGATAATGTTTTCTGTGGTGGTTGTTTCTTTTGCACCAATAAAAATGCTTTGTAGTAACCCTACGCGTCCATTCTTGTGTTAACCTACAAAATGTCAGAGCATGAAGAAATCCTAAAGAAGATTATAACCCCGGTGAAGTTGGGAGTTTGGGTGGAGTGAACCCCTTATTTCAGGAGGCAAAGAAACAGAGCAAAATGTTGCTCAGAAGAGAGGTTACCTAGTGGCTCTCAGATCAGGAGGCTTACACACTGCATAAACCAGCCAGGATCCATTTTAAACGAAATAGGACCATAGTGTCTGAAGTGGATGCACAATGGCAAGCTGATTTAGTCAACATGAAGCAATTTTCTCAATACAACAACGGTTACAAGTATATTTTAACAGTGATCGACATTCTGTCTAAATATGCCTGGGCTCGTGCTCTAAAAGGCAAAACGGGCAGGGAAGTGTCTGGAGCTTTTAAAGCTGTTTTCACACAAGATGGAAGGCAGCCTATCAAAATACAGACGGACAAAGGAACGGAGTTCCTAAACAAGGATGTGGGTCGTCTATTCAAAAAACATGGGGTACACCATTTTGTTTCCAATACTGAGGTAAAAGCAGGGGTAGTTGAGAGATTCAACAGAACTTTAAAAACAAAAATGTGGAGGTATTTCACAGCCAACAATACCTTCACTTATATAGACGTGCTACCGCAATTCCTAAAAAGTTATAACCATAGCTTTCACAGAACCATCAAAACTAGGCCTGTGGATGTTAATCAGTCTAACTCCCTGGCCATTTGGAAAGTAGTCTATGGGAGCTCTGTAAAAAGGAAACATGAGACACCCCTGCTCAGAAAAGGGGATCATGTGTGGATTTCTAAAAGCAAGGGTGTCTTTGCAAAGGGTTATGAACAGAATTTCACCACAGAGTTATTTATAGTGGATCAAGTCATCCAAAGAGCAAAGAGACCTGTCTACCAGTTAAAAGTTTATGAAGGAGACACAGTAGTGGGGGCCTTCTATCCTGAAGAATTACAGAAGGTTAATGCAACGGAGGATAGGGTGTACAGGACTGAAGAAGTCCTGGCTACAAAAGGTAGGGGTAGGAGAAAGTATCACCTAGTGAAATGGTTAGGCTGGCCTAGCAAGTTCAACAGTTGGGTGCTCGCTTCTGATCTTTGTGAACCTGTATAGAAGGGCAGAACAGGATGGGTGACAGTGGGTTTTATGTTACCCTGCCTAGTAATGCCTGTGCATAGGTTTTCCCACAGAACACCATCTCTGCATTTACTATACGCCTAGCAAGATCTCTGGACCTTCCAGGGTCATGGGAAGTGGGTCTGGTTGAAATACAATACCCTCACAGCTGGTACACTCTAACTAGCGATGCACCCATTGAAATTCATCAAGGGAAAAGCAAGTGGAACTTTTTTCTGCGCAGTGGCTATTATCCAAGCATTCCTGATCTGGTCGAAAACATAAACAAGCTTATACAAGATAAACCAGGTGGCCCGGAAATGACTATGCGCTACGATGCGGTGTCTGGAAAAGTTGTTGTTAAAGCCACAGCACCATATAGCGTAGAAGCCAGTCCAGAGCTGATCCGCATATTGGGGCCATTAACTGGAAATTCTGACATTACCGATGGTTTTAACACCTTATATATCTACACAGATATCGTGGAACATCAGATTGTTGGGGACTTTTATGTACCTTTACTGCATTGTGTGCCGGTGCGTGGACAGAATAAGGAATGTGTCAATATTGGGTATGACAAGCCTCACTACATACCTGTGAGTAAGCATCACATCGACACCATCACTGTTGAAATAAAGACGGATCAGAACAAAAGTGTACCATTTCGTTTTGGTAAGGTTGTTGTGAAGCTGCACTTTCGCCCCCGGAGATCCCAGGTATTTTAAAGTTAAAATGGTCATCCTAAAAACATATGGGGAACCTACCCTGTATAGGGGATATTATAGGGCCCAGGCCGGATATGCGTTGCCAGGATTTCATGGTGCCCCTGTTATGTACGGGGCGGGGATTGGTGGGATTTTCAGGAGCCTTTTCCGAAAAGCAGTTCCCCTTTTGAGAAGAGGCTTGGACATCATCAAACCCCACGCGAAGACTGCTGCACGTAATATTGCTAAAGATGTGGCTGGTCACGTTACTCAAGCAGTTCTGAATAGAGTGAACAATCCACTTTCTCAAGGGGGGTCAGGCCTAATGTATATTAAAAGGAAAAGTAGCCGAAAAAGAAAAGCATCACGGGTGAGATTGCTTGGACCACCCCACCCCCTTAAAAGAAAAGTTGTGAGAGGAAAGAGATGTCAAAAGCATCGTGTTGTAAGAAAGAAGAGACGTCCAGCTGCGTCAAAAAGAGATATATTTTAGACGCAATCATGGCTTTTATCCACTGCGGCTCTGAAGAATGCACTAAATCTGAACTGGATCTATTCAGCATTGGTCCTACGCAGACCAGTATTGAGAGAAGTTTATTTATCGAAGTACCCCCCTTGTCAGCCCTGACAAAATCTGCACCCCTAGACTTCTTCATCGCAGGAAATGGTGAAGATTATATGGATCTAAATAACAGCTTGCTCTATATGTGCTGCAAAATTGTCAATGAAGATGGGAGCAACATTGCTGCAGATGCGGCAGTAGGCCTGGTGAATTACCCCATAGCATCCATCTTTAGTCAACTGGATGTAACGGTGGGAGATCGACTTATAAGTCAGAGTAATAATTCTTACCCTTATCGTGCTTTCATTGAATCTGTGCTGAACTATAGTGAGGATACTCTAGCAACACAATTCTCAGCAGGCCTATTTTACAAAGATACAGCTGGGGAACACGAATCTGCGGGTCTGGACGGAAACAATCAAGGCTTCATTAAAAGAGCAAACCTAACAGCTCAAAGCTGAAAAATAGAGCTATTGGGACATCTTCATACTGAGCTGTTTTTTCAGGAAAAGCTGTTAAATGGAGTTGAAGTGAAAATTAAACTTACACGCAGCAAAGATGCTTTCTGCTTAATGACAGAAAACGCAGCAAGACGTTACAGACTGCAAATTTTGTCAGCCTCCCTATTTGTGAAAAAAGTGAGGGTGGCCCCTGGCGTTCACTTAGGCCATGCAGAGGTTCTGTTGACAGCCAACACCAAATACCCCGTGGATCGTGTGAGTATGAAAGTGTTTAGCATTCCCAGAGGAAGCCGCATTGCCAATCAGGAAAACCTGTTTTTGGGGCAACTGCCTAAACAGGTTGTTACAGGCCTAGTGGATAATGATTCCTTCAGCGGAGCTTTCAATAAAAATCCATTTAATTTTCAGCATTATGATATTAATTTCGCAGCTCTTTACCTGGATGGAGAGCAAATCCCCACGAAGCCACTCCAACCCAATTTTGAAGATGGAAACTGTGTCAGAGAATACATGAGTCTGGTACAAACAGCTGGCAAACATATGAAAGATAGGGCCCTTTTAATTAACCGTGAGGAGTATGCGAACGGTTAC
The DNA here is from genome assembly GCF_057233095.1 of Heloderma suspectum. Classification (NCBI taxonomy): domain Eukaryota; kingdom Metazoa; phylum Chordata; class Lepidosauria; order Squamata; family Helodermatidae; genus Heloderma; species Heloderma suspectum. Next base: position 73,163,627 of record NC_139461.1, read on the forward strand.
ACACTTTTTGCATTCGACCTGACGCCGGACCAAGAATGTGGAGATCACTATTCTTTGATTAAAACTGGGAACCTGAGAGCAGAATTCCGTTTTGCTAAAGCCCTGGCCGCCACGGTCAACATGATTGTTTATGGTGTTTTTGACAATGTGATAGAAATAAATCACCGGAGAAATGTCCTGTTTGACTATATGTAACATGGACAGCGTGCAGCTAACTCGTGTGCTGTCTTCAAGCTCCTACACCAGAAAGATTTTCTACGGTGTGTTTCCTTGTGACATGCTTCCCAGTGGGAGGGTACACCAAAGGCCTGTGGGGTTAGTAGTCAATACCCACCCCCACAACCTACCTGGAGAACACTGGCTGGCCATCTACTTGACAGAGGATAAAAGTGGAGAGTTTTTTGATTCCTACGGGTACCCGCCCAACCACCGCCTCTTCCCTAAAACCATCATGAGTTTTTTAAGAAAAAATGCCAGGAAGACTGCGTTTCAACCCAGGCAACTCCAAGCCGATGAGTCCGTGGTTTGTGGCTACCATTGTATATTTTTCCTGCAGCAGCGTTGTAAAGGCCTAACATTTAAACAGATTCAAGAACTGTATTCTCACAATTTAGAAAGAAATGATCAAATGGTGGAACATTTTGTGAAAAACAAGAAGAATATGTCCAGGCACGCCTTAGACATGTTCCAGCCTGCCCAACACTGTAGATCATGTTGTGATTTTCATAGCCGTATTTCCCAATAAAGCAACCTCTATTGGGGGTTTGTTAAAACAAAGAATGTCTTGTCTGTATGTTTTCTAACTATTTACCCTATTCTCACAATTTAGAAAGAAAGGATCAAATGGTGGATCATTTTGTAAAAAACAAGAAGAACATGTCCAGGTATGCCTTAGACAAGTTCCAACTTGCCCAGGCATGCCTTAGACATGCTCCAGCCTGCCCAGGCATGCCTTAGACAAGTTCCAACATGCCCAGGCATGCCTTACACAAGTTCCAACATGCCCAGGCATGCCTTACACAAGTTCCAACTTGCACAGGCATGCCTTAGACATTCTCCAACCTGCCCTACGCTGTAGATCATACTGTGCTTTTCATAGCCGCATTTCCCAATAAAGCATCCTCTATTGGGGTTTTTAAAACAAAGAATTTCTTGTCTGTATGTTTTCTAAGTATTTACCCTTAAAGTAGACAGGCACAGCACAGATTACTTTAAGTTTTTTTATAAATACTAATTTATTTTTTAGTCCTGATAAAACAAAAACCACAAAAGGTTACATCATAAACTGAACCAGGTAGGAGCATCAGAACGCTTTTGTTTTTTAGCGCTTGTAGAGGTGTGCAACAACATTGGCGTCGCGCCTTTGGGGTTCTTTAGGTAGTCCAAGGTTTCTCTATGGGTAGGATTACCCACTACAGATGCTGGGACATTTAGTTCAGCCAGAGCACTCATAAAAACATCCCATCCTTTTGGGGTACGCTTGGTTTTCAGGGTCTGTGTGATCCCCTTCACCAAATCCAGAATATTGGAACCAGGTACAACCACCCCCTTGTACACAAAGGCTCCTTTCTCATCCCACGAAGAAACATCTCTGTTTTGCTGCATTTTGATCAATAGGAGCCTTGCATTGTTCTTATATCTAGCAGGAAGACTGTCCAGTACTTCTTGGAAGACATTGTCAGAGACTACTGACGCTTCCACAGAGGCTTGTTGTGGCTGAGGTAGAAACAGGTTTAGGTTTTCTTTCTCCACCTCCCTCTGTCTTACATGGGTCAGATATTTTTGAAGCAAAGAAGCATAACGTTTAACTTTTTCATGTTCTGTTAAGCCGCTCCTGTGGAGAATTTCCTGCATCTCAGTATCTAGTGAGCTGATTGCTGCAGTTCTGATGTTTTCCTCCTTAGGAGGTGGCCCCTTTAATTCTTCCAGCTGGTGGCCAGGGACCAAATACATCTTTTCAGCATACTCCATTACTGATTGGCTAAAAACCCGGTGAGCAGGGGGACTGCAAAACTTAGTAACGGTCCAAGAAACCCACCAGATTGTCTCACTAGATGCTTCTTTCTTCTCAGAGAGACTTTCTTGTTACTCAGGCTTTTAATAAGGTTACGTTTCTTTCTTAATGTACGTACCTGTTGGGGAGATAGAGGAATGTTGCCTTTTAAAGTATTGAGTGCTATTTCTGAGATGGCCGCAATCAGATCATCAGATGCTGCACATAAAATGGCTTTCCTCTGGCGTGGCGGTGCCTTAATAAGAATGTTAAAGAGTGCCAAATTTCTCTTTACACGGTTAGACATGTTGCCTTGCAGAGGAGCTGGGCATCAAAAGATGGGCTGGCACTAAAGGCGATGCCTTTTGTAGCCAGCTGGAGCTTTTTTCATGGTGTACACTACAGGCCAGTCTGGTGGAAAAAGACCTGTTCTTAACCTGTAAGTTTCTGGGGTAGATGCATTTAAATCTACCACCAGATAACCATAAGGCTTGCTTGTAGAATCTGCAAACGCCTCCATGAAGAATTGACTGTTTTGCGGGTACATTTGACGAGCTAAAATCGCAATTTGTAATTTATCCCTGGGGTTTTTGAACAGCACCATATATTTTGCATTTAGGCTGATGGTGCGGTTGCTTTTGCCCTTGCAGAAAATATTTTGCGTGATGAAAAAAATACTCAAGTTCCTGTGGTGTACATACTGAGTAAAGGCCTTTTCGACTTCACAGCTCTCAGACGCCGACAACATCAGGTCGTCTATCACCAAAAAATTTACTTTATTGAGGGGTAATAAATCATTATCATCAAATTTTGCAGGCAAACCCTCCACAAACTGAATAAATGGGTATTTACATAGCAGAGTTTTGTACAGAGGCTGCCAACAACCTTAACACCACACAATATTTTCAGGTACAACCGAGAACACACTGTGAGCATTGTCCAGCATATTTTTGATGAAAAAGCTTTTCCCGCAGTTGCTAGGCCCCGCTAGAATGGCTGAAAAGGGGTGTTGCCAGTGTGTATTCATAGTCAAAATCCGTAAGGCAGTGTGTTAAACCCTTCAGTAATAACTCTTTTATCATATACCACCTTTTGAGTTTTCCTGAGAGTCTTAGTTTCCAGAGTCCAATGGCTTTTGTTCCTTACAATACCTGGCTGCTGTATGACAATCTCACAAGGCGGTCTGCACTCCCTGTCTGAGACGTAGGCAAAAACTAAGTCTTTGAGACTGTTGCAATTAATTTTTTCACAGTTAGTGGTGTTCAATGTAATGCCTTTGACCTTCAAAAAAACTTTCCCTTCTCCTGAAAGTTTAAAACCATAGGACTTAGGACCAGCCGACACAAACTCTGTGATAAATTCATCTGCAGGGATTTCACTTGTGAGGTCTCCTAAGTAATCACCGAGAGGGGGCATCCACTGCCCCTCCCTACTCACAAATATCAATGAATCTGTATCGTGACATAAACATCGATCTTGAAGGCCATCTAGCAAAGTGTAGAGCTTCAGCCGAGCATATGTAGTTGTAAAGGCAGCTATGAACACATTCTTCCTACCTAGAGTTATCATGCGATCTTCAGAATGTTTCCAGGACACGCATGCGGCATCAGTATCGATAAATTCACACATTGAAACCTCATAAGCATCAGAAAACAGAATCTGAAATAACTCATCAGGGTCTCTCACCACTTGTGTGTTAGGCAGGTTTGTCCTCTGGCCAAATTTCCCCCACAGAGAATTTAAAAATAATTTTGCAATTTGCCGTTTTGCGGGGTTCACGGCAATCTCATCGGGGCACAATGCCACCCCTTCATTTTGGAGATAATCAGCGATGTATCGCTGTTTATCTTCTGTGCTGACACACCAGTGTGGGTACCCTGAAGCCTCCTGTTTTTGGCTAAGGTGCATGTCAATGTAATCTGAAAACAAACGGGTGGTCCGCTTTTCAAAATTCCAGACTTCATAAATTTTCACAACCTTGTAGCCCTTTTCTACATCTGCATTCAGCTCAACAGTGCACCATGTTCCTAGCAGAGCCCGTTCCTCATCAGAATGTTTACACGTTTCCTGCTGATGCGTTGCTGCACAAGCTGCACACAGGGCAAACATGAGCTTACCGCCCACCTTGGTAGGGAGGACCGGGAAGAAAAGACCTCGGGGTGGGTAAACTTTAACCTTTGCAATCCCGAAGTAATCTGAGAGCGGCTTAAAGTTCTCATAAATTATTTTGGGGTGACCACAAGGGTATGCTTTATTCTTGTTCACATAGGGATACAGGCTTGTGAAATCATAGTAATGAATCCGTTCCCCATCTTCAGGTTTATAATACAGACAGATCGCATTTGTACGCCCCCCAAAGAGAGCGTCTCTAGGTTCTAGAGGGTCTGGAAAATGAGCACCAGCAAGAAAACGCTTGAGGCCCTCATCTGTTTTTAACATATGCCTCCACTCGTGTTCCCATATAGTCCTGACTTCAAACCCCATCAGTTTCAGTTCAGCATCCCCTTTTTGTGTGGAGTTGTACAGGCATTCATATGTTTTACCCTGCAGGGGGTTTTTTATCATCAGGAGAGTAACACACTAAACACCCATGCCAAAAGCAGCCGTGAAATTCAAAGGCTGTCTTCTTATTATCTATGACCGCATAGCCATCTAGAAAATAAGGGCCAGCTTTGAATTCCCCACCCTTTAAGGCGTGCTGAATCTGAATGTTTTCTTTATGCTCTATGTAACTCAACCACCGAATTGCAGGGGTAGAAAACCGTTTACACTGCCGGTGATAATTATCTGGTGGGGATATGGCAATGGTGTATTCCTTCAGAAACTTAAACCTATACATTGCAAAACATGTACTAGCCAGAGTGGGGTATTGGAATGGATCTATTGCTAACCTTTTGTTCACATACTTCTTACCATTCCAAAACGCTCTCACTGTCTGTGTCAGTTCCATGATTTCATGTCGGTACTTGGTGCATGCCTGCTCCAAAATATTAACATCTTGCCTGCTGTAAAACATCAACTCCTTCTGCATTTCAAAAGTTTTTGACTTGTTCTCATCATACCACGCTAAAAAAGCCTCTCTCTCTCCAGGCATCATGTATTGGGACCATAGTCCTCTGCTTTAGGCAGCGGTCCCACATAGTCCCAATTCTCAGGTTTGTTAAAATAATGTGGGAAGTAGCCCTTGGTGCCGGTAAAACCCAAGGCTTTTGGTAGCTTTGAGAGGGCCATGGGTAGATGACAGAGTGAATCGATAAATTTTATATCTAGCCCCTTCACGGTGATACACAGCAATTTTCCCCCTTGAGTAATAAGATCTACAGTAAGTTTCTCTTTTATCAGCTGGCTGAGAATAAAGTAACCATCATACCCCTTTGAGTTATGGGGTATAAAAGTGCACCCTTTGAACTGCACACTGTCTGTGAAAGTCTTGATAAAATCAGAGAGACAGGAATCACCCTTAAGCTCCCACATTTTGCCAGCCATGGCCCACGGGCTTACATCCCCATGCGCTTTCACACGCCGCTTTCTATTCTTCTTACCCTTACCTGGTTTATCCTTAAAGCTTTCTACAGTTTCACCCGCAAACGCTTTTGCAAAGCAGAAATTAGGAACATGAAATCCTGAAGACTGGTGCGCTTCAAAGTCATAAAACACATATTTCACAGACACTTTAGGCTTCTTAAGATGTCCCATATAGCGCTCATGCTTATCACCATATGTGATAAACCCCCAACAGACAGTGCACCGCCTTCCTGGACAACGCTCAAAGTCATGATCACATTTCTGGAAAGTCTGACAATATTCACAATACTCTCTAAAGACACATTTTACTTTACTCTCTAAGGCCAATTCTCTATGTCTATTTAAGCAGGTGCTGGATCTGCAGTTCATCCAACAACGTCCGCACCTCTTCATTTTACCAACATTTACAGGACAGTCTGCACTCAAGCAGAGCCTGCACATATATAGACAACTGTGACTATGGGTAAAGATTGTACTGCATATTTCACAATAGTTTTGAGCTCCAAAAACCGCCTTTACATTATGCACACCATAATAATGATCATCGTGTAGCATCATAGTATAGGTTTTGGGGTACCTAGGCCCTGGTACTTTAAATAGCCCCAACCTTTTTTTGTGAAACGTATGACTTGAATGTTGACCCTTAAATGGTTTTCAATCAATGAAATGTCACTGAGGGCTACTTTTTTCTGTTCAGACCAACCAAGCTCCGTATGTAACTGTCTGGCGGCAGTCAACAATTCTGCATCTGTGGGTGTCCTCTCAGCCATTACAGCTAAAAGACCCCCAGCAAAGCAGAGATTGGTGCCTGTGTAATTTAGATCTACCAAATGTTGTCGTTTTCTAAGGATGATTTGACTGTTCGGGAGAGAACCTATTTTCCTACTTGGATTCCCACCGCCCTGTGGAGCCCTCACAATTGTAACAATCAACCGCAGCGTAACATCCCCACATATTTCAGCACGGCTTTGCAGGAGATTACTGATATGGGATAGAAAATCTTCTACATGTAAAACATCCCTATGTCTTTTAACTGAAAAAAGAGGATAAGCTAATCCCCTGCGGTCCAATTGTAGTTGGACAAAATCTTGAGGAGAGATTCTCCTATTAACATCATCCAGGATTTGCTGGATCATTGTGTATAATGCAGTCACAGCCTGTGAGAATGATGTTACATGTTCTAAATTAACAAATCTAAATTCTTCACCTATGTGCATTGACCTGTAACGCTCATGTTCCCACTCCCACCTATGCACAAGTTCTGCATATACTTGCGGGGGTTGGTCCGCGTTTGTTATTTGTGGGTGGGGTTTGGTCCAACCCTGAGGCATCCCTGGAAGCTTCAGAAGACTGTGAGGTATCTTGAGACGCCACCTCTGGAGGGTCACCCTCTATGCATGCTTCAGAAAACTGTGAGGCATCCTGAGAATCTGCCAACGGAGAGCAGCTTTTCTTAGGAGGCCTTTGATTTTTACAAGCATAGAGTGTTTTTTTAGCCCTGTTTAATATTTTACTAACCCTCCTCTGCCAGTAAAATCGTGCTTTGTTGAATGTGTTCTTCCTATGCCGTCTTTTCCAACACCTCTGGCGTGGTTTACCACCCCCAACTTGTACATGTCTAAAGAATGTGTTGCCATGTGCAGGATACTTTGTATGCATTTTAATATTCTGAAAAGAGCTTACTTCAGATAACCCATCATTATCAGCATGGCTGCTTCAATCTCTGAATGGCACTTCATGAGCTCATAGCCTTCTTTCAGTCTTTTAGAAGCATGTTCAAGCCAATTAGCAAGTCCCTTCCCTGGTTTAGAGATTGCAGACTCTGGGTGCCCTTCATATCTTGATCTCTTGGCCTTTGGCCCTCTCGGGTCATGTGGTTTTACAGAGACACTTTTCACAGTTGCAGGTTTCTGGTCTAAAACCAAAAAATAAAAAATAAAAATGAGAAGGGGTAGGACACATCCTTATTAATTAGGTACAAACCTCTCACACACACACAACCCGTCAATGCCTTACCCGTGCCTGCTGGCGGTCCGGTAGCCTTTGGAGTTTTAAAAGGAGCTCTAACAGGCGTCATGTTCGCTGCAAAAAGCAATAACCACTTCAGTAGATTCCTACTTTCGATATGACCCCCCCCAATCCCTTACCATCATTAACTTTTTTACCTATTTTATCATCAGAAGGTGGTGAGTCTATGTGTTTGGTTTTTCTTGTGGCCTTCTTTGGGGGATTAATCACAGCAGCCTCCTGAACATTGGTTGTGGTTTCTAAAAAAGAAAACACACACACTGCTTTCAGCTTTACAGGAAACCTTAAAAACCACAAGACAATTATTAGAACAATTCTGTTTTATCTGCGCTACCAGATGCCGGTGTGAGTGCTGTCCTGGGCCTTTTCTTGCTAAAAGGATGGCTGGCCATAAAGTCTTCTGTAAAAAATATACATAAAAATAAAACGTTATACACATAGCCTGTACTTTCAGAAACAGCATGTTGTTTTTACATTAAAAATACCCCCACCCCAAAAGCCTTACCCAGTTCTTTATCATTTGACTTAATTTTGGTGCATTTCTGTCAGACGTGTGATTTCATGAGATTGTAAATAAGGAGAAGGTGCTAGTTTGATCACTCAAAGGTATGTACAGTCTTGTCTCAAGCTTTTGCTCTGCCCCCCCACACAAGCGCCCCCCCCCCCCCTAAAACATACAAATTAACTAGAAAATACATGCCTTCTTGATAGACCTGTGGCATCAAGACTGCTTTTGGGGATTGTTCTATGGGTAAGAAGAAAAAAATAGACAAGTTTTAGAGAAAGAGCCTTTTTTTCCCCAATATAACAACCCCAGAAAGGAATATATATATATATATATATAAACATATATATAAATATAAATACAAATACAAATAAAATGAACTTGCCTGCAGGCATATTGCTCCTCTTTTAGAATATTGAAGGGCGTTTTAGTTTTTCTGCGGGGATAAATTGGGAAAAGAAGCATAAACTGTATTGCTTTTTATTTTAGTTTATCTGCACTAAATATTTATTTAGCTGGCAGAAGGAAAAAAAAGAGTTAAGGTATACTCACATGTAAGTAGGCTTCCAGGTCCTTCCCTTCAGGTTTGGGGGGTGTAAAGTAGGGATGGCGGAGAATTTCTCCCCGAAACTTCGGGGGGCTGAGCGCCAACGTGTTCGGCCCCCCGAACAAGTTTCGGGGAGAAATTCTCTGCCCCCCCGCACCCCGCACCCCCCCCCGGGACGGGACTTACCTTTGCCGAATGTCCCTCCCGGCGGTGGGTCCGGCAGGCGGTTCGTCGGGTCTTCGTCTGGGGCAGGAGTGGCAGCCGGTCTTTTGACCGGCTGCCGCCGCCGCCATTCCAATAAAAGAAAAAAAAAAACGCCCCCGTGATAGGCTACGTGACGATTAACGTAGCCTATCACGGCTAGATTTGCAAAGTCAGCCGTGATAGGCTACGTAAATCGTCACATAGCCTATCACGGGTGACTTAAAAAAAAAAAAAAAGCACGTACAGATAATGGTGGCCCCCATAGGGAGCTGCCATTCACGTTCCTTATTTGGTCTCTGTAGTCTACGTAAATCTTTACGTAGACAGGCTACGGCGAAAATAAGGGCAACGCTATTTGCATTGCCCTTATTTTCGCCGTAGTCTACGTAAAGATTTATGTAGACTACAGCGACCAAATAAGGAACGCGAATGGCGGCTCCCTATGGGGGCCGCCATTTGCGTACGCGCTTTTTTTTTTTAAAGTCACCCGTGATAGGCTACGTGACGATTAAAGTAGCCTATCACGGCTGACTTTGCAGATCTAGCCGTGATAGGCTACGTTAATCGTCACATAGCCTATCACGGGGGCGTTTTTTTTTTTAACTTTTAATTTCGCGGCCGGGCGAAGCGAGGCGCCTCCTCCCCGGCCTGAATTTTGGCCGGGCAAGGCGGGAAGCCTCCCCCCCGGCCTGAACTTCGTGGGGAGAGCAGCGAAGCGCCTCCCCCCCACCGCGAAAAGCTGCGAGACCAGGTAAGTGACTTTCGTGCACCCCGAGTGTAAAGACACAGAGAAGTGCGGGCTCTTTTTATCAGCGCTAGTCCTATTGTGTGAATTCAGGTACTGTGATTGGATAAAGTTAAGGATCCCCCCGCCCCTAAGGTTGGCCTCCAACCCATTACTAAAAGTTAGTACCACCTACTCAAAAACACAAAATGGGGTTTCAGGTCCCCTGTAATCTACACCGCCCCCATCTGGAGACATCTGGACCAGCACTCTGACCTGTATTGAAAACTAGTGATAGAAGTTGATTCTTTCAAAAATGATTCTGACAATAATAGAATATTAAAAAGGAAATAGTTTCCCCCTACATATAAATGCATGAAGTCGGGGGGGGGGTCCCCCTACCACCCCATCATGTTTATTTTTAAAAATGGATACCTATGTATCCATCATTTTAAAGACCGTTATTGAGATTTCCCCCCCCCTCTCCAATATCAGATGTTTACATTAATGTTATTTTTACCAAGCTGCTAACAGCAAATGTGAGAGGACTAGACCATTGCCCCCCCGCCCACACCCCTCTTCTAAAGGGCATGCCATGCAGGATTTTTACAAAATCTATGTGGCACTTAAGGAATTATTTACTTTTTAAAGACTCTTGAAGGTTTTACTTGCAGCTCTTGTGCTCTCTATGTTTAATGATTCTTTCAAAAACGATTCTGACAAAAATAAAATATAATAATTTAAAAAGAAAAGGAGGGAATAGTTTTCCCCTACATATCAATGTAGTGATCCCCTTCATGGATCACTGCCTTGTTGTGGCGAAGGGGCTTGCGTAACTCAGTGAAGCCATAAGCTATGCCGTGCAGGACCACCCAAGACGGACAGGTCATGGCAGAGAGTTCTGACAAAATGTGGTCCACTGGACAAGGAAATGGCAACCCACTCCAGTATTCTTGCCAAGAAAACCCCATGGAACGTATCACAAGGCTAAAAGAGATGACGCCGGAAGATGAGCCCCTCAGGTCGGAAGGTGTCCAATATGCTACTGGGGAAGAGCAGAGGGTATTTCCAAGTAGCGCCAGAAAGAGTGAAGCGGCTGGGCCAAACCCGAAAGGACACTCAGCTGTGGATGTGTCTGGCGGTGAAAAGAAAATCTGATGCTGTAAAGAACAATATTGTTTAGGAACCTGGAATGTCAGATCAATGAATCAAGGTAAGCTGGAGGTGGTCAAACATGAGATGGCAAGATTGAACATCGACATCTTGGGAATCAGCGAACTAAAATGGACAGGCATGGGCAAATTTAATTCAGGTGACCATCATATCTACTATTGTGGGCAAGAATCCCTTAGAAGAAATGGAGTAGCACTCATAGTCAACAAAAGGGTGGGAAAAGCAGTACTGGGGTACAATCTTAAAAATGATAGAATGATCTCAGTACGAATCCAAGGCAAACCATTCAACATCACAGCAATTCAAGTCTATGCCCCAACCACTGAGGCCGAAGAAGCTGAGGTTGATCAGTTCTATGAAGACCTACAACACCTCCTAGAACTAACACCAAAAAAAGATGTCCTCTTCATCATAGGGGATTGGAATGCTAAAGTAGGAAGTCAAGAAATCACCGGGATAACAGGCAGGCATGGCCTTGGTGTACAAAATGAAGCAGGACAAAAGCTAATAGAGTTTTGCCAAGAGAACATGCTGATCATAGCAAACACTCTTTTCCAACAGCACAAGAGGCGACTCTACACATGGACGTCACCAGATGGTCAATATCGAAATCAGATTGATTATGTCCTTTGCAGCCAAAGATGGAGAAGCTCCATACAGTCAGTCAAAACAAGACCTGGAGCTGACTGTGGCTCAGATCATGAGCTGCTTCTTGCAAAATTTCGGCTTAAATTGAAGAACGTCGGGAAAACCACTAAACCATTCAGGTATGACCTAAATCATATCCCTGATGAATATACAGTGGAGGTGAGGAATAGATTTCAGGGATTAGACCTGATAGACAGAGTGCCTGAGGAACTATGGACGGAGGTCCGTAACATTGTTCAGGAGGCAGCAACGAAATCCATCCCAAAGAAAAAGAAATGCAAGAAAGCCAAGTGGCTGTCTGATGAGGCTTTACAAGTAGCTGAGGAAAGAAGGGAAGCGAAAAGCAAGGGAGAAAGGGGAAGATATACCCAACTGAATGCAGAGTTCCAGAGAATAGCAAGGAGAGACAAGAAGGCCTTCTTAAATGAACAATGCAAAGAAATCGAGGAAAACAACAGAATGGGAAAGACTAGAGATCTCTTCAAGAAAATTGGAGATCTCAAGGGAACGTTTTGTGCAAAGACGGGCATGATAAAGGACAAAGAAGGCAGGGACCTAACAGAAGCAGATGAGATTAAGAAGAGGTGGCAAGAATACACAGAAGAACTATACAGGAAAGATCTGAATGTCCCTGATAGCCATGATAGTGTGGTCACTGAACTTGAGCCGGACATCCTAGAGAGTGAAGTCAAGTGGGCCTTAGGAAGCATTAGTAACAACAAAGCTAGTGGAGATGACAGTATTCCAGCTGAGCTATTTAAAATCCTAAAAGATGATGCTGTTAAAGTGCTCCATTCAATATGCCAACAAATCTGGAACACTCAACAGTGGCCACAAGACTGGAAAAGGTCAGTTTACATTCCAGTTTCAAAGAAGGGCAATGCCAAAGAGTGTTCAAACTACCGCACAATTGCGCTCATTTCACATGCCAGCAAGGTGATGCTCAAAATCCTACAAGCTAGGCTTCAGCAGTATGCGAACCGAGAACTACCGGAAGTACAAGCTGGGTTTAGAAGAGGCAGAGGAACTAGAGATCAAATCGCCAACATTCGCTGCATCATGGAGAAAGCAAGGGAATTCCAGAAAAACGTCTATTTCTGCTTCATTGACTATGCTAAAGCCTTTGATTGTGTGGATCACAACAAACTGTGGCAAATTCTTAAAGTGATGGGAGTACCAGACCACCTTACCTGTCTCCTGAGAAACCTGTACGAGGGTCAAGAAGCAACAGTAAGAACCAGACATGGAACAACCGAGTGGTTCAAAATTGGGAAAGGAGTACGACAAGGCTGCATATTGTCACCCTGCTTATTTAACTTATATGCAGAGTACATCATGAGAAATGCCGGGTTGGATGAATCAGAGGTCGGAATTCAGATTGCTGGGAGAATTATCAACAACCTCCAATATGCAGACGATACCACCCTAATGGCAGAAAGCGAAGAGGATCTCAAGAGCCTCTTGTTGAGGGTGAAAGAGGAGAGTGCAAAAGCTGGTTTGAAACTCAACATTAAAAAAATGAAGATCATGGCATCTGGACCTATCACTTCCTGGCATATAGAAGGGGAAGAAATGGAAGCAGTGACAGATTTTACTTTCTTGGGCTCCAAGATCACCGCAGACGGTGACTGTAGCCATGAAATTAAAAGACGCTTGCTCCTTGGGAGGAAAGCTATGGCAAACCTAGACAGCATAGTAAGAAGCAGAGACATCACCTTGCCGACAAAGGTCCGTCCAATCAAAGCTATGGTTTTCCCAGTAGTAATGTATGGCTGTGAGAGCTGGACTATAAGGAAGGCTGAGCGCCGAAGAATTGATGCTTTCGAACTGTGGTGCTGGAGAAGACTCTTACAAGTCCCCTGGACTGCAAGGAGGTCAAATCAGTCCATCCTAAAGGAAATCAACCCTGAGTGCTCCTTGGAAGGACAGATAATGAAGCTGAAGCTCCAATATTTTGGCCACCTAATGCGAAGAGAAAACTCCCTGGAAAAGACCCTGATGCTGGGAAAGACTGAAGGCAAAAGGAGAAGGGGACAGCAGAGGATGAGATGGCTAGATAGCATCACGGATGCAATGAATATGAACTTGAGCACGCTCCGGGAGAGAGCGCAGGACAGGAAGGCCTGGCGTGCTATGGTCCATGGGGTCACGAAGAGTCGGACACGACTGAACGACTGAACAACAACAACAACAAGGTACATTTCAACGTCTAACTCCAGTTGAAACAAGTCACACTTCTTATAATTGCCTTGATGCATCCAAAATTGCTGGAAGATGCTTTATGCTGTCAGTAGGTATTCTAGATTTCTCACTTCTTAACAAGAGACACTTACCCCGACTTTGACTTATTTTATCATCTGTATTGTGTTTGTTCAGATAGTCATGAACTGTCAGACTTAGGTTTATATTATTCAGCAGCTGGAGAAGCTTTACTCATCTCCTCTTTCCCCACGTCCCATTATCGTCTGCTTATATTATTTGTGAATACAGAAATTAGTTTCTCTCAAATAAACCTCACAGTAGTATGTGAGTCTGTACATCTTAATGAATGTGGGCTCATGAGGTGGAGGGCAACCCCCCCACACACACACATTCTCAGAGGGGCTGTAATCAGTTTTGTTTTATATTCGTTTCAAAGGCACACACTGGGAGCTTACGAAGTCCCTCATAATGTGGCAAATGCATTCGTTTTTTCGGGAGGGGACGGAAGAAGAATCTAATCACCGCTAAGAAATGCTAAATGTGTCTTTAAGCAGACGGTTCGAATTTAAATACTTCCCTGTGACCTCATTAGGACAGCACACGCCTCTCTCCCAGCCAGAATGGTTTCCCTGGGAATTAAGCTCGATGAAATATGGAGGGCCCAGTCACTCCAAGCCAGAGTCCCCCACCTCGCGAAACGGCTGCTGGCGGAAGCAAACGGAGGAACCCCGGGGGCTGCGCTCGCACGCGGAGAGGGGCTAGCTTGGCCGCGCGGTGCTGCACATAATCCGCTAGAGGGCGACGTCGACATAAGTAGGCTGCGACAGGTGGTGAGGTGAGGTCGAGCGAGCGCGCGCCGCCTTAGCGCGCGCTTGCAACAGAGCCTTCCCCAGCGCGCAGATCATGCTTACTGGGCGTCTGAACGATGCTGTGGTCCCGGTCCACTCTCCCTGCCCAGCTTGCTGGACCGGGTATGTAAACCCTAAGGAGATGAGCCGGTTGCCAGGGTTTCATTCACTCGAGCCGAGGCGCATAAATAAGCGCCGAACCACAGCACCACCGCTCCCTTATGGCGGGTCTCCGTATGGCAAAACTCTTTTTCTTTGGGCAGGCGTTTGCTTAACGGAACAGATAAGTTTTTATCGCATGTCTTTGTTTTAGTATATTCTGTATTTGGGCGTCGGGGCTGGGGGGGGGGGCAGCGGGCAGGAAGAGTTATTGCATTTTAGGGTTGGTTTTAATCGTTAGCCGCCCTCACTGGTGCGCAACCCTGAGAAGCATTAGATATTTCCTTATAAATAAACAAACACTCGGTTTGGAAGCCACACTTCAGCGTTCAGTCTGAATGTGAACAGTTCCTTTGAGCATACGTGAAGTACCTTTCTCTTCCCTAATAACCGTAACTAGCCCTAAAACCTCTAGCACTAGGGCAGGGGCTGGAGCTTCGGTGATAAGGCGGCGACGGTTTGCCAGCTTTCAGAACGAGGGAAAAAACTCGGTGCGCTTGGTAGGAGAATTGACACGCACTTTTTTCCTGTAGCAAGCCATTGTCTGGAAGTAATGTGAACAGAAATGTCTTCTGTTGTGTTGAAATTACTGGCATTCTATGGAATTCGCTACCAGGAGATGTGGTGATGGCCACAAATCTGGATGGCTTTAAAAGTGGATTGGACAAATTCATGGAGGATAAAGCTATTGATGGCTACTAGTCCTGATGGCTATATGCTACTCGGATATCAGAGGCAGCATGCCTATGTACACCAGTTGCTGGGGAACTTGGGCAGGAGGGTGCTGTTGCACTCGTGTCCTGCTTGTGGGTTTCCTGCGGGCAGCTGGTTGGCCACTGTGCGAACAGAATGCTGGACTCGATGGACCCGTGGGCTGATCCAGCAGGGCTCTCCTGACGCGTCTCATGGACTTCAGCTTTGGGCCGCAGTTCGATGTACTTACTTGGTACACTATTCCAAGTACTACCCGTAACTAGCTGGGAATTATGGGAGTTGCGGTCTGACACATCTGGAGGGCACCAGGTTGGGGAAGGGCGGTTTACACCGTCGAGGAAGTCCAACGAAGTAGGAGCAATTAATTATACTAGGTTTCAATTTACGTGGTGAGGCGCTGAGCTGCACTGCCTTGTTCCGGGGGTATCTCCCCTCCCCGTGCCGCGGTGGCGGCTCGTCCTGGGCCTGCAGAGTCGCGAGCATGTCGACGGATAACCTCACCTCTCACTCCCCTGGCCAAAGTCTCGCAGCTCCTGCGGCGAGACGGAGCCGAGGCCTTATTCTTTGTGCACGAAAGGAAACGGAGAGCAGCCCTCCCCTCTTCTCATTGGAGGAGACGCTTCGGGCGGGGTCGGCGTCCGGATCCAAGCCAAACGCTCCCCCTTTCACAAGGGGGGAAGCCCCCGTCGTGCCCGCGGCTGTCGCCAGGAGGGGGAGGAGAGACGGAAGAGACCCTCCCTCGCGCTCCCGCCCGCTGCTATAAGACGACAGAACCCGCCAAAAGCGGCTCCGTCCCCACCTCCCCACCCCTTGTCATGGCCAGGGGAAGCGGAGGAAGGCGGCGAGGAAGAGCCGGAGAAGTTCCGGGCTACCGACTTCGCAGCCCGTCTGTGGATGAGGCACCCGGGGCTTTAGCGCGCGCTGGAAGGAAAATGCCGAAGCGGCGGCGAGCGGCAGCAGCGCTTCCCTCACTTCAGCGCTGGCTCAAGCCTGCCCGAATCCGCTCCCGCGCCTAGAAGACCCGCCGCCGGCATTTGCTTCCCTTCAGCTGCCGCTCCCCCGCCCCCCGGGGGCCCGCGCCGGAGGTTGGTGGCGCTGGGCGAGAGGCTTTCGAGCCGCGGCGCGCAGCAGAGGAGAATGCGCGGCGGCGGCGGCACAGCGAATTTCCCGCGCGCCCGGCTCTAGCCAAGGTGAGGGAGTCTGCGCGGCTCGCGTCCGGCCCCAAACCCCCGCTGGGAGGCGCCAGCCGACACAGCCGGGAACTTCGCGCCACGCGCAGCCTCCTGCGACCTGATGCGCGCCAGGGGCGTGGGGCGCAGCACCCATAATTCCCAGCCAGCAGGGATTGCGGAGGGGAGACCTGCGGAGGCTAAGCCTAGGCAGGGAGGGCTTTCCGCTCAGGTGTCCCCCGCCGCCGATGTTTTACTACTCACAAGGCCGGCGCTACCATTAGGCAGGGTGAGGGAGCAGCCTCCAGCAGCTGATTTTGGGTGTCACGATGAAAGGACGACACATGCTTGCTTCTTTAATTTGTGATTGTGGTATTGTTCCTCCAGGAGCTGGGAGAGAGGTGCTTGTGGGACTTCTGCCTAAGGTGCCAAACTAATTTGACTGGCCTTGAGTGCTACTAGTTCCCCAGCTGATAACTTGTTTTCTGCCAAGGCTCCTCCTGTGTCGTTTAACAGCTGTGTGACAAGATGTAGTGACATGGCAAAATGACACCTGTTGAATTTCTGCCAGTCACACTGATGTTAATGACCAAACAGTGCTGCCAGTTTTAAAAAATAAAATGGAATGGCAACCCTGCTGGGTTTCAGAGGCCATGCTAGAGTAGGTTTCAAGGAGGTGAAGATCCAGAGTGAATATTTGGCTGTATTGTACACATGAGAAAGAAATGCAAACAAAAGAATGACAAAAATGCGGTTACTTGTAGCAGTGTTGAACAAACTGTAAGTATTAGATCTTGCTATTGGTTCATTCTGTACTTTTATCGCTCCTTTGTTTCCTGTGAAAGTGTCCTTATAGGGCAGATAGCAAGGCAAATGGGAGGGGTGCCTTCAACCTCCTTTCATTATCCTGGTGAGGTTGGTCTTGATGTGCATCCATTCCCTTCATGGAAGATTTTTGGAACGTGTGCTTTTATCTTGCCTTAAGAACTGTGAGTTATTTTAATTTACCATCTGTTTCAACAGACAGGTGACAACAGCAGATCAGTAACTAACAACATCTGACACTGCAGCCAGGCTTGAAAATTTAACTGGTTTCTTAAGGTACCAACAGAGATTCAATGAGCATAAATAACAGCACATCCTGAAGTGATATTTTCTGTTCTGTAGATTTCTGGGGGACTGGCATGTTGGTAAACAACTGATGCTTATTTTAGTCTGTTAGCACTGTTGTAGCTGTGTAGTAAGAAGCAACTGTTTGCAGTAAGAAACATCCGATAATCCTAATCAAACCAGGGTCCTCTCCACTGAGAGAACACTGGCGCTAAAGCTGTAGCAGAGATGATAAGCGCTCACAGTTCCTGTGCGTATCCAAGAAGAAGGCAGACAGACAGGCAACATCACTGCAATCTCTTTTTATACATTATTCATTAATGGCTGTCAAGTTGAGAAGGTTTAGTTTATTGGCCTCCCTGCCACAAGTCACCACACAGTGTAGAAGTAAACAGATTGCTCTCCTGTAGTGTGGCCCTTTCATTTTAGGTGCATCTCTCTCACCAAATTTGCTGGTTGCTCGTTTTTCTGTTTGTCCTCTAGAAGAGAACAGGGATATCTGCTCCTGCTAGCTCAAGGGTACACAGGAATATGGACAGGATGTTATGGAGGATTCCTTCCCTTCTATAGATTTTAGCCATTTGAACTTAAGCATGAGCAAAACAGAGGGCCTTCTTCAAACACATCCTCTCTTTCATTGTCTACTTCCTTATCCTTTTATTGTCAGTCAGTTTTAGATTATGAAAGAGTGAGCAGGGAAATGTCTTATTAAATAAATAATGAATTATACAGCAACTAGTAATTATGGGTCCTTTATAAAAGAAATCTGATGATTATGAAGTGGATAGCAAATACCTTGTTGTCTCTTTTTAGCCAACTATTCCATAATCTGATGTACTTGCTACTCACAGAAAAGTTAGTCTTACTGTATAGACAGTACAAGGCAAAGTTTGGCATGCTTTGAAGGGTTCTGTATAGTTCCCTCCAGTTTCCTGGGTGTCTGTCTTGTACTGCACTTTGTGAGATGATACTATCCAACCATATTTTCTGCCCATTAGTAAGGTCCCTGCAGGAGTCTACCTGATTTTTAAAAGATGTTTAAACTTCTAGAGAAATATGCTGTCACCATAGTGGAAGGGTTCCTGGTGGTGCAAGAAGGATTTGGAGTTTGCCGATAGAGCAGAAGGACTGTTGGGGAACTTCAAGTTTTTTTGGGTATAAATAACTGCCTTCAGGTGCGATTCGGCGTTTTGGAACTTCATTTGCAAGGGAAACAGCTGTGCCAGGTTTGGATTTTACAGCATCCCACATCTCTGATAACTTTGCTTTGGTTGCAGTTCTGCAACTTGCATAGAGTATGCATAGAGTTGTATTTCTGCAGTAAGATATACTAATTTCAAAAATGGAACTATTTTCAAAACTTGGGAGGGGAACTTGGAACTGTTTTGTATCAGGATTGATCTGTTTTTCGTTCTCTATTTGTTCAGAAAGGCCACACACAGTGCCATAGAAATAATTCTGTTATTGTAGCAGTGTCTGAACTACATACAAGCATGTGCACTCCCTGCCCCCATAGATGTTATTGTGCAGTGTGAACCTGCAGTTCAATCTTTGTAAACCCACTTGCCTTTAAAAAAAAAAAATCCCCAAAGGGATCAAGTTAAGCATTGTTTACTCTTCTGGCAATTTTAGAATACAGTAGTGATGTGTATGACCACTTTCTATCTTCAAGACATGATTCTTGCAACTAATTGCGAAAGCCAAGAGAAATCATTGCTGCTACTTCATAGGAACTAAAGAACAGGGGGTAATTATATTTAAAATTTTGTAACAAAGTTCTATAGTGTTTTACCACCTTTTCCATTGCTGGAGTTTCTCTGTCTTGGGATTATGAGAGAGGCTTAGCCTTTAACTCAGGGGTGGGCAAAGTGTGGCCCACGGCCGCATGCAGTCCCCCCCATCCCCCCCAAACAATTTTAATTTTTTTAAAAAAGCCATCCATGGGGGCTATGGAACACCCCAAAGGTTAAATTTAGCTTACAAACAAGCTAGATGTCACCATTGTGGCACATTGTAGCATTATGGACACCATGGGGGGGTATTTGGGGGGGCACTAGGGTGTGGTGGGGGCCACAACAGGCATTTTTTTCTTTTTTGGAGGGGGGTTCCTTGCAGACCGTATGGTGCCCTGTGGACATTGGCCTACTGCAGGGGTCTCGGGGGGGGGGGGATGGTCACTGGACCTATAGAAGTTGCTCACCCCTGATTTAACTAGATGTGTCAAAGTAATTGGTGCATTGGTTTGGGTGAAGCTGAAAAGTATTCTAGCCCACTCAGTCAGGGGAATGGCAGTGCTGGTAGCATTTTGGGAAAGTCCTCCCATTGATGAGATTTGCAGAGTGGTTACCTGGTCTTCAGTATACATACTCACCAAGTTCTACATGATTAATACCATTACAAGTTTAATACCTTGGAACATGCCTTTGGAAGGTGGATCCTTCAGGGTATACTTCACACTTAGAGGGGACTGGCTTATGGATCAGTTGGCCAATCCTGAGGATCATTACTTTTTAAACGTCCCCTAGACTAGCTGGTCTCCTACACTCAAGGGGAGAAATGGAAATTTTGTACTTTCTGTGAATTTCTGTTCTCTTCAAATGAAGGAGGCTAGCTAGGCCCATCCTAGAATCAATCTTTCTTGGGGGTGGGGAATAGCCAATAGAACAGGGCTATTTCTCTCTCCATCTAGCCTATTTTAGCCATCCCAGAAATCACACCTCCAACAGAGAACAGTCACTCAGAGGGGTTCCAGTCTTCAGATCAGACTTGGACACACCTACTTGGTTTGGAAGAATCACTGGAACTGGAGCTACAATGAGGAGGCCCCATCTTTCCCCAGAAGAATATAAGGAGACTGCCTCTCAGCACCAGAAGGTGGGGCCTTCACAGACTAGCTAGACTTCTTCACTGGAGGAGAACAGAAATTCACAGGTGAGTACTGACCATTTCCTCAGTGAATTAGGGCATAATCCTATACATGTTTCTGTTTAGACAGAAAAAAGTCCTACATCTCCAAGCATCCCCCAGCCAGCAGAGGTTATGTTGTTGACATACAAAGCCCTAAACAAGTCAGGATTGTTTAGGAGTCTGTTTCCCGCCTCCCAGCTGAGCAGAGCAGAGCAAGCTGCTCCAGCTGGTCCAGGGACTACAGAAGCAAGCAAGCTCCCAGAGAGCGAGCGAACAGGGGGAGCGAACAGGAGTTGGCCAGGGGAGTTGCAGTGGTTGAAGAGACAAAGGAGACAGAGACTAAGAGGTAAGTGGGCTGCAGGAAGCCCAGGGAGCTGCCCTTGATCCTTCTGAGTGGCTGTGAGCTCACCAGGTGCTTCTGAGAGCTCCAACTGGATTGAGGGTGTGTGGCCTGAGTACTCCCAGCAGCTGAGTGGGCAGGAAGCTTCACTCTGGTTCCCGCCTCCCAGCTGAGCAGAGCAGAGCAAGCTGCTCCAGCTGGTCCAGGGACTACAGAAGCAAGCAAGCTCCCAGAGAGCGAGCGACTAGAGAGAGCAGATGGGGGAGCAAACAGGAGTTGGCCAGGGGAGGTCAAGGGGGAGGCCCCTAACATTGTTTTTCCATTTTTTATTTTATTGTATTTTTTAACTAACTTTTTTCCATTTATTTGTATTGTAACACACACTTTCACACCAGTGGGACTCTGCTTTTAACCTCTACTGAGTAGAGGAACAGGCGCAGGCTAGTCTAGAACAATCACAAAGCTAGACACAAAAGGGAAAAGAGGCTATGGAAGGACAAGACTCTCCAGTGGTGGTGACCTGCAAGGTGTGTGCAATGTTTGTTTTCTTGCCTGAGAACAACATGGCCTACACCTGCAACAAGTGCAAGTTGATCACGCTGCTGGAGGAAAAAGTAAGTGGACTGGAGCGGCGACTGTCGACCCTCCGGGGAATAAGAGAACACGAAGAGTTCTTGGACAGAATGGGGGAACTACAGCAGCAAAGGGCAGACCAGAAGCTTGAAGAGCAACAGCAAGATGAGGCAGTGGGAAATGCTGAGGTGAAGAAAAATGGAATAGAGGATACTCCTTGGAAAAGGGTGACAGTTAGGAGAAGAAGAACTAGATGCCACTCTGCACCAGTGGAAGCTGTGGAACCGATTCCAGGTACTTGCGGATGAGACTGGAGGACAGCCTGCAGAGGAAGAATCACAGGGGAACCTACATGACAGTGAGCAAGAGGCTGAAGGTCAGTCAAACAGAGGCGATGAAACCCAGGCCTACAACAACAAGAGAAGAGTCGTAGTAGTGGGGGACTCCTTGCTGCGTAGGATCGAGACCCAGGTATGTCGCGAGGACCCGTGGACTCGCTAGGTATGTTGTCTCCCAGGAGGACGAATTAGAGACGTGACTGAAAGGTTGCCTGCACTCATAAAGCCCACTGACAGGTATCATTTTCTTCTCAACCATGTGGGAACAAATGATACTGCCAAGCGGAGCTACGAAGAAATCACGTCAGACTTTGAAGCTTTGGGGAAGAAACTCAAGAACTTTGGGTCCCAGATAGTTTTCTCATCCATCCTTCCAGTAGTTAGAAGAGGGATAGAAAGGGAACGAAAAATACGGGTGAATGACTGGCTACGAAGGTGGTGCCGACGAGAGAGATTTGGATTCTGGGACCACGGGCTATACTTCCTGGAAGATGGGCTGTTGGCAAGGGATGGGTTGCACCTCACAAAGGATGGGAAGAATGTGTTTGGCCACAGCATGAAGAACTTCATCAGGAGGGCTTTAAACTGAATCCTACGGAGAAGGGAGATGTAATGTTGGGGGTAACAATGGACATAGGCGCATGCACCGCAACGGAGAGAACAGCTCTGATAGCACCCAATAATAGTGTTCAGACACATGCAGGAAGAAAACCAGACTATGAAGCACATGGTCTTCGATGTCTATTTACTAATGCCCAGAGTATGGGAAACAAACAGAACGAACTTGAACTCTTAATACAGGAGGGAAATTATGACTTGATAAGTATAACTGAGACTTGGTGGGATGACTCTCATGACTGGAATACAGCAATTGAAGGATATAACTTGTTCAAAAAGAACAGGAGGAACAGAAAGGAGGTGGGGTTGCACTGTATGTGAAAAATACATATCTCTGTACAGAAATACAGGAGGATGAGCTTGGTAGCCCCATCGAGAGCATCTGGATCAAAATAAATGGAGCAAAGAATAAAAGGAACCTGGTGGTCGGACACTACCGGCCACCCAACCAAGGAGAAGACGAGGATGAAACTTTTGAAAAGCAAATAGCCAATGTTTTAAGGAAGCATGATGTAGTAGTAATGGGGGACTTCAATTTCCCCGATATTTGTTGGGAGACAAATTCTGCAAAACATGGCCCCTCCAGGAAATTCCTGACTTGTGCGGCAGATAACTTCCTCCTACAGAAAGTAGAGGAAGAAACTAGAGGATTGGCTATCCTTGACTTGATCCTAACCAACAGAGATGACTTAGTGGATAAAGTAGCAGTTACAGGAACTCTGGGGGAAAGCAGCCATGTTGCACTTGAGTTCTTGGTTCTAAGGGAAGCAAAAGCCGAGTGTAGTCAAACACGTACCCTGGATTTTAGGAAAGCTGATTTTAATAAACTCAGAACATGATCAGTAAGGTCCCATGGCAAGCGACTCTAACGAGAAAAGGAGTCCAAGATGGGTGGGAGCTTTTAAAAAAGGAAATTCTCAAGGCACAATCACAAACAATTCCAACAAGAAGAAAAGGTGGAAGACAACAGAAGAAGCCAATGTGGCTTCACAAAAAGCTTAGGGATGACCTGAAAACAAAAAAGGACACATATAGGAAGTGGAAAGAAGGCCAAGTAACAAAGGAAGAGTACAGGCAGGTAGCACAGAATTGCAGGGATGGCATCAGGAAGGCTAAAGCTGAGAACGAGCTGAGTTTAGCAAGGGATGCTAAAAACAACAAAAAGGCTTTCTTCAGCTACATGCATAGTAAAAGGCAGAGGAAAGAAATGGTTGTTCAGCTATTAAATAAGGATGGCAAAACGAAAACAGATGACAAAGAAAAGGCAGAGGTGCTCAATTCCTACTTTGGCTCAGTCTTCTCCCAAAAGAGGGTCTATAACCCCCCTGGCAAAGGTGAAGTGCAGGCTGAAGGGGCAGGATTGCAGCTTGAGATCAATAGGCATATAGTCAAGGAACACCTCATTACTTTGAATGAGTTCAAATCTCCAGGGCCAGATGAACTGCATCCTAGAGTCATAAAGGAACTGGCAGAAGAACTCTCAGAACCGCTGTCTATTCTCTTTGAGAAATCATGGGGGACGTGTGAAGTGCCAGATGACTGGAGGAGGGCTAATGTTGTCCCTGTCTTCAAAAAGGGTAAAAAGGAGGAACCTGGGAACTACAGACCAGTCAGTCTGACATCAATCCCTGGGGAAATTCTGGAGCAGATGATAAAGGAATCCATCTGGAAGCACCTTGAAAACAATGCCGTGATTACTCGAAGCCAACATGGATTTGTCAAAAACAAGTCCTGCCAGACAAATCTGATCTCATTTTTGGATCAAGTCACCTCCCTTGTAGACCATGGGAATGCTGTAGATGTCATATACCTCGACTTCAGCAAAGTTTTCGACAAAGTGCCCCATGATATCCTGATGAGCAAACTAGCTCAAAGTGGACTAGATGAAACAACGATCCGGTGGATCCACAGTTGGCTACAGAATCGGACTCAAAGAGTGCTTATCAATGGGACCTTCTCAAACTGGGGAGAGGTAACGAGTGGGGTACCGCAGGGCTCAATCCTGGGCCCAGTGCTCTTCAACATTTTTATTAATGACTTGGAGGAGGAGGTGCAGGGAATGCTGATCAAATCTGCAGATGACACAAAATTGGGCGGGATAGCTAATACTTTGGAAGACAAACAAAATTCAAAGTGCTCTGGATAGAGTGGAGTGCTGGGCAGAAAACAACAGAATGACATTTCATAGGGATAAATGCCAAGTTCTGAACCTAGGAAAAAGAAACCGAACGCACAGTTACAAGATGGGGGATACGTGGCTCAACAACACTACAAGCGAGAAGGATCTTGGAATTGTTGTCGATTATAAGCTGAATATGAGCCAACAATGTGATGTGGCTGCAAAAAAGGCAAATGCCATTTTGGTTGCATTCATAGCATCGCTTCCAAATCCCGGGAAGTACTAGTTCCCCTCTACTCAGCACTGGCTAGGCCTCATCTGGAGTACTGTGTCCAGTTCTGGGCACCACACTTTAAGAAGGATGCAGACAAACTGGAGAGGGTTCAGAGGAGGGCAATAAAGATGATCAGGGGACTGGAAACAAAGCTCTATGAAGAGAGACTGAAAGAACTGGGCATGTTTAGCCTTGAGAAGAGAAGACTGAGGGTAGATATGATAGCGCTCTTCAAGGACTTGAAAGGTTGTCACAGAGAGGAAGGCCAGGATCTCTTCTTGATCATCCCAGAGTGCAGGACACGGAATAATGGGCTCAAGTGACAGGAAGCCAGATTCCGGCTGAACATCAGGAAAAACGTCCTGAGTGTCAGAGCAATACGACAATGGAACCAATTACCTGGGGAGGTGGTGGGCTCTCCCACACTGGATGCGTTCAAGACGAGGCTGGACAGGCATCTGTCGGGGATGGTCTGACTTGGATTTCTGCATTGAGTAGGGGGTTGGACTTGATGGCCTTGTAGGCCCCTTCCAACCCTACTATTCTATGACTTCTGTGATTCTAGGATACCCAGCTGACTGCCTTCCCCTATATACACCAAATTAATCCGGATCTTCCAAGGAAGCCTCATAGGTCATCCCACAACCAACAGCATGTCAGGTAATGGCATGTAAGCAGGCCTTCTGGGGAGTAGTACCCACCCTCTGGAACACTCTCCCATGTGTGGTTTGAGAGGCAGAAAGTGTTGTGAGCTTCAAATGCCTCTTGAAAATGCATTTGTTCACTCAGGCTTTCCTTGACTTGTACTCAATCATGACACTGCCCTGTTTTATTGCTTTTGTTGTAATGTTTTAAATGCTTAAAAAAATATACTGTTTTAATTTTGTTTTTCTTTTAATTATTCATATAGATGCAACTGTAACTTTCTGCATGACATCCTGTGAAGGCTGGTGTCTTTCACAGCTGAGAACCAGTGTCTGCCCAAGACAAAGACCCGGTTCGCATGTGACGGCAGCAAATCATGGGTTAATTATCTTAGAATTTGCCAGGTTGTGTGCCATGTGTAAGTTGCTTC
This sequence comes from Heloderma suspectum, assembly GCF_057233095.1. Classification (NCBI taxonomy): domain Eukaryota; kingdom Metazoa; phylum Chordata; class Lepidosauria; order Squamata; family Helodermatidae; genus Heloderma; species Heloderma suspectum. Next base: position 73,189,420 of record NC_139461.1, read on the forward strand.
CATTTTTCGTAATCAGCCTCTGATTGGTCTGATCATAGGTTGTTGAGTAACATGCAAACCCAGACACTTTGGGCTGTCCGTGGTTAAACAATCCAAAGTTAACCTAGGAACTAATTGTAGGTTAATTCTCCTATGATTTGCCACCATTACATGTAAACAGGGCCCAAGGCTTTTAAAAAAACATTGATTTTTAAAATTTATTAGTTATTTATTAACTAAACTGTTTCTGTACTATGCTTGAGAAAGTAGTGGTGTCTCAACTGCTCTTGGATGAAAGTGATTATCAGGATCCATTCCAGGATGGGTTCAGACCCACTTTGGGGACACAGTTGACCTTGGTCACCCTGATGGATTACCTTCTTTGGGGAGTCCATCTCTTCTTCTTGATCTCTCAGTGGCTTTTGATACCATTGATCATAGTATCCTCCTGGACTGTCTCTTGAGTTGGGAGTTGAAGGGATTGTCTTACAGTGGTTTAGCTCTTACCTGTGAGGTTGGTTCCAGAGAATAACATCGAGCAACTGTGCCCCAGCACCTTGGCAGTTGAATATCTATATTCAGTTGGGAGATTTGGGGCAGTCATCAGGAGATTTGGGGCAAGGTGTCATGAGTATGCTGATGACACCCGGCTCTATTTCTCTGTGATATCTGAATCAGGAGAGACTGTGAACATTCTAAACCAGTGTCTATATGCAGTTATGGCTTGGATGAGGGCTAATAAACTGAAGCTGAATCCTAATAAGACAGAGACCCTCTGGGTGGGTAGGCATGGTGCAGGCACCCGATTCAGTCCAGGAATCCGGCAGACCTGCTACTGCCGACACCCTCGAGCCCCGCTCGCTGAGCCCCTGCCCCTGCTCGCCCCCTGCCTGTGCTCGGCGAATGCCCTGCACTCACCCCAGTGACCTTGTTGGGCTTTGTGGTCACCGTTTTTGAAGAAATAAAATGGCGACTGCAAAAATGCAAAATTTTGCGAATGCGCATATTTGTGTATGTGTCAAAATGTGCATTTTCCAAAAATGCACATTTTTGCACACCAACTAGTGTGTGCCTTCGCAAAAATTTGCATTTCAACCATGAGAATAGGTGTATTCATAAAAATGAGCATTTTCGCGCATACAAAAATGTGCATTTTTGTGGTTGCCATTTTTTTTAAAATGGTGACCGTGGAGTTCTGCGATGCCACTGGGATGAGTGTCGGCTGCTCGCTGAGCGTGGGAGGGGCTTGAGCGCAGTCTGGGGACTGGTGAGCAGGGGCTGGGGCTGGGTGGGAATCTGAAGTACCTGGGCAGGGGTGAGTTCACACACCCCTATGGGTGGGTGGTTCCCAGGTCCAGGAACTGAACTGTTTACCTGTTCTGGATGGGGTTGCATGCCCTCTGAAGGAGCAGGTATGTAGTTTGGGGATGCTCCTGGATCCATCTTTGCCACTGGAGGCCCAGGTGATCTCAGTGGCCCAGAGTGCCCATTACTAACTTTAATTGGTGTGCCAACTATGCCCGTTCCTGGATAGGGAGAGCCTATCTGCAGTGACCTATGTACTGGTAACTTCATGATTAGACTACTGTGATGTGATCTCTGTGGGGCTGCTGTTGTACCTTGTTCAGAAGCTGCAGCTAGTGCAGAACGCAGCAGCTAGGGTGCTCAGTGGGATACCCAGCTATGTTCACATCACCAGTGTTAGAAGAACTGCACTGGCTGCCTATTAGTTACTGAGCCATGTTCAAGGTTATGTTGTTGACTTACAAAGCGTTAAAAAATTTGGGACCAGGATACCTAGCAAACCGCCTTGCTGGTCATTCTGCAACCAACAGAATGGCCTAGTTCGCATGTAATGAGCAGCCATCATGGGTGAATTTACCCTCAGGGCTTCTCGTTGCAGTGGCAGTCACCATTTTGAATATTCAAGCTGTGGTGGAGGTACACTGTAGCTTGCTGTTATTTGTGAAGCCAGTGAGGATGGGTTGTTGGGGTGGCGAACAAAACACCCAGAACCCATGGTCTCTTTTACTGTTGTGGGTGGCTTGTCAATTACCCCAACAACCCACCCTCGCCCGGTTTGCAAATAATGGCAAGCTATGGTGTGCCCCCTCCATGGCTCAAATATTCAAAATGTGGTTGCTGCCACAACAAAAAGCCCTGCAGGGAAATTCACCCATGGTGGCTTCTCTTATGTGCACACCTGGTCAATGTCACCATGTAATATCTCCAAGGTAGTTCTTCTCAGTGGCAACTCCCACCCTCTGGAAAACCCTCCCCCATGTAGTTCCAGAGGCAGAAGATGTGGTATGTTTCAAACACCTTCTGAAAATGCACTTGTCCACCCAGGCCTTCTCTGTTGTAAATAATTGCAATTAATCATATGCTGCTTCATTTTACTGCTTTATTTTTTCTGTGTTGTTATTGTAGTTTTTATTGTTTTAATGTATTTTAAATGCATTTGTTTTGTTGTAATTGAAATTGTTTTAATAGTGTTTTAATATTAAATTTAAATGTGATTTTTAATATTTGTATGTGAACCACTTGAAGATTTTTACTACTAAGCAGTATATAAGTAGTAGTATTAAATAATAATAATAATAATAATAATAATAATGATGTCCAGCCCAAATTTGCTAGACTCCCTCCCCTTTAGCATTGGCAAAAAAATTAATTGTATCCTTCTTTGTAAACTTCTACTGCCAACCTAGGTCATGCAGAGAAATCCAGTCTTTCCTTTCCCCATGTTCAAGATAAAACTGCACTTGGCCTTTTGTTGAGTAAAACCAGGTGGACTGTTACCTTTGCTGTTTGGTGTGGCAGGAGAGAAGAATTGGTTTATCCACTTGTTCACGGGCTAGAATGAATCCTGAGCAATAAACACTGGTGTGTGTGTGTGTGCGCGTGCGCACGAGGGAGGGATGCATATGAATAGTCTGCGGTGCAGGACGGAGTGTCATGACATGTGAGCATGTTCAAGTTTCATTATCGATGATTAAATGTGACCATACTCTTTCTTCAAACGTGACAGTTGCAGTCAATTATAGGCAGAAGTTGCATTTAACAGATATTTCCCTTGTCTCGTGGTTTCTCAGCAGAGTGGAATGTTTTACCCAGTTTGTGCACTTTCAGATAACACAGTATAACAATCACATGTACACAATGAACTACAAATATAGCAATAACTTCAAAATAAAACTTCCTGAAGTTTCTCCCCATGAAAATCCAGGCTATGAAATATATTTGCTACCCCAACAATGTTACTTATTTGTTCCTGTGCTTACACTTGTTAGGTAAATAATTATTGCATAATGCACAAATGTTTATGAAAGCTTACGCTTTTTGGCATGCCAAACTGATTTTGCTAAGTGGTCTGCAAACCTTTTGATGTCCTGTTTCCCAGTGGAAGAAAGAGGAAAGTAGAAGAAAGCTGTCCTGTGGAAAGAAAAATAAGGCTCCCTGGAGTCATGTGTTGCATGCATACTGTCACATACTCAAGTATGCTGTGCTTAGAAATGCAAATTGAGATCTTTAATTGGATGAAGAGATGCATAGGAGTGTCTAGTAGTGACTGAAATGTGTGTTCTAAGAAAGGCTGAACATTAAGTTAAGCATTTGTCAGGCATAACAGTAACATCGATACCATCGACCATGGTATCCTTCTGGATAGGTTGTCTGGGTTGGGAGTAGGAGGCACTGCGCTACAGTGGTTCCGCTCCTACTTGGATGGCCGATTCCAGAAGGTGGTGCTGGGGGATTATTGCTCTGTGCCATGGCAATTGTGCCATGGGGTTCCACAGGGCTCTATTTTATCCCCCATGCTGTTTAACATCTACATGAAACCGCTGGGGGAGGTTATCCGGAGGTGTGGGCTGAGGTGCCATCAATATGCAGAAGACACCCAGCTCTACCTCTCTTTCTCATCAAAACCAGGTGAGGCAGTGGCTGTTCTGAACCAGTGCCTGGGCACGGTAATGGACTGGATGAGGGCTAATAAACTGAAACTCAATCCAGACAAGACGGAGGTACTGTTAGTGGGTGGTTCGTCTGCCCGGCTAGGTGATATTCAACCTGTTCTGGAGGGGGTTGCACTCCCCCGAAAGGATCAGGTTCGTAGTTTGGGGGTGCTCTTGGATCCAGAACTGTCACTTGAGGCACAGGTGAACTCAGTGGCACGGAGCACTTTTTATCAGCTTAGGCTGGTATACCAACTACACCCTTATCTGGACAGAGATAGCCTTGCTACAGTTATCCATGCTCTGATAACTTCTCGTCTGGATTACTGCAATGCATTATACGTGGGGCTGCCTTTGAAAACGGTCCGGAAACTTCAGCTGGTCCAAAATAGGGCAGCAAGATTGTTAACAGGGACTGGCCTGTGAGCTCATATTACGCCAGTACTTTTCCAGCTGCACTGGCTGCCAGTCCATTTCTGGGCCCGATTCAAAGTGCTGGTGTTAACATTCAAAGCCCTTAACGGCTTGGGGCCAGGTTACCTGAAGGATCTCCTCCTCCCATATGTGCCTGCCTGGACCTTAAGATCATCATCAGCGGCCCTTCTCCGTGAGCTCCTGCCAAAGGAAGTGAGGCGGGTGGCTACTAGGAGGCGGGCTTTTACTGCTGTGGCACCCCGGCTCTGGAATGAGCTCCCTAGTGAGGTTTGCCTGGCGCCTACATTGTATTCCTTTAGGCGCCAGGTGAAGACCTTTTTATTTTCCCAGGCATTTTAGCATTTTAGCCTTCTAAATTTTTATCTTTGCTGTTTTAAATCTGTATTTTAAACTTCTGCACTGCTGCTAAGTTTTATTGTGGTTGTATTGTTATATTGTGGTTTTAATGTTCTGTATATTTTAAATTGTTTTATTGTGTGTTGTTTGGATTTAATTTTTGTGAACCGCCCAGAGAGCTTTGGCTATTGGGCGGTATAGAAATGAATGAATGAATAAATAAATAAACAGTTGGAAGGATTTTGGTACTCTAAAAGCTTAGGGCCATTTCTTTCTCATTTTAGAAATGTGTTGGTCTCCACTTTACATAATGGTTCCATACATAAGACAAAATCCCTTTAGATAGGCATCAGATTATCTGTAACACTAAACGAAGAGTGGGAGTGAATAGCCTTATAAGCTGCCCTTGGGATGCTTATTTAATTTAAAGCACAAATATAAACGGTAACTTTTCAGGAAAGTGTTGATCTGGTGTTAGGCTATTAGAATGTTTAACCCCAGAATAAAATGTTTTTGTTGGCAAGGGAGTCAAACTTGCCTCAGCATCAGCAACAGCTTGAGGCCGAGGCTCCTGGGAAAATGAGGGAAGGAGACTCTGAGTATAGTGCAGCAATGGACAGTGAACTTTGGCTACTTGTGAGAACAGCTGCCTGCCTTTCTGCATTTCCCAGCTGAGTGCCAATTGCATTGTTGCTGTGCTTATTTTACATACATTTAAGCTTTAATATAATTGCCACAGTCTGTACTTCTTGCATTTCCTTTCCTTCTGACTTCACTGTTTGTTTAGTGGAGCTGGGTCCATGAAAGCTTCTGCCATAATGCATTTGTTAGTCTTGATGCTGCCGCAAGACTCTTGTTTTTTTATTGCAACAGACTAACACAGCTGCTCCTCTGGACATTCTTTTAATGCAGTTCTTTTCTCATGTGCAAAAGTATTGGAAGTGCACAGAAGACTTGGTAACAATGCAATCCTATATGTGTCTATTCAGAATTATGTCCTATTGAGTTCAATGAGACTTACTTCCAGGTAAGTGGGTATGGGATTTTAGCTTAAATTACAAAAAATATCTACAGTCCCAATGCTTGTCGTCATATGAGCCTTTCTTCAGTGCCATATCTTAAATCTTAAAAAAAGAAAGAAAATAAAATGTTAATTAAAACTATTATAGGAGATCATTGATTTATACATTTTAAAAATTATACTCACCTTGTACACAGTTATAAAAACTATGCCTTCTGAACTGTCAAGAGCTTCTAAGACTTCAACAAGCTGGAATGGCTAAGGGTGCAATCCAATGCATGTTTAGACAGAAAAAAAGCCCTTCAACTGGCTGAGGAAGCTGGGAATTGTAGGACATTTTTCTGTCTAAACTTGCATAGGATTGCGCCCTAAGAAATATAACAATATAGTTTTGTGAATTTAGGTGTTCGTTTTCTGAGGAATGAGTTTATGGTACTGTGGTTTTGCCTAGTGTCACCTGATAGGAGCTATGGGATTGATGAAATAATTTCAATGTTCCTTTAATGGTTGTGGATGTTTTCTGAATGGGCTGAGCTCTCAGATCTTTGTAAGATGAGTTTGGGAGAATCTGGCAGTCTTGCATTTTCTGAATTGAGAGAGATGGAGAAGTACAAACCTGGGGTTTCTAGCTGGAGCTAAGTAATGGGAGACTACAATAACAGTGGGCTACCAAGGCCTTCTAAAATTAGTTGGCACCTGATGAGTGTATGAATTTAAGTCCTGCATCAGTTGGCATCTGGCAAAATGTTTGAGGGCTCCTTTGATAGTCTTTGCCCTGCAGCTACCTCTCCCACCAATGGAATGGCTTCTGTCAATGGAATGGGGAAGCAGGTGATTACTCCTCTCCTGCATGCCCTCAAAATCTGCTCTGGAGGTTGAGGGACTGTCTGCAGCAGATTTGAGGGGAGGCCAGTGGGCTACACTGGGTAGGGAAAGTCCTTTTGTGTGACCAGACAATGGATTTCACACACAGTGTGTTGTTGTATTTTATCTATATACATTTGCATGTTTTTTTCTTTGTTAGCTACCTGAAAATTTTGGAATGATGGGATATAAATATTTCAAATAAAGTGGGACTGGTATGGCTGGAAAAATGGAGCTCCTTTTAGTATTTCCTTGGATTAATTGTACAAGGAGCCACAAGGACAATTTCTAATGGTTGTAGGGTGGGGAGTTACATGAAAATGTGATGTGCTAAGGCAGTAGGCTTGCATCCTGTTCATTATTTAACATTAGAATTTAGTATGACTGAATAAGGAACGTTTTCTTGAAATAATGAGGGGCTGACAAACTCTGTGAGGTAGTGATAAACAGATGTACACTCAATACTATAGTAAAGCTATGAACATAGAGTCATAGAGAGAAGGAGGGTTGATATCGTATTAATAACCTTGAGCAGGCACCCATTATCCAAATCAATGTGAAGATACCATCTTTTTATTTTAAAATGGTATATTTTTGGCATATGTTTGCAGTATCTTGCTATAAATAACTCCTGACTGGAAGCCAAAAATGATGTAGCTAGTGCTAGCCAGATGTAAAACAGTAAGGGATTAATAAAACTGTTCAGTACTGCATCATATGGGGTCTCTCCAATAAATACAGCAGTGTTCTGATTCTTTTGGCTCCATTTGACCTTCTGTTTCCATTAAAATAATTGAGAACTCGGTGTCCAAACACTTGAGCTCCTAGGGTAACTTTTTTTTAGTTCATCTGAGTTCATTATTATAAAGTAAATATTTTGTCATTTTTAAAGACATCTAATCTTTAAAAAAAATAATAAATGTTAAACCTTGTAAACACTAACAACACTGACCATTCACTTGCAGCTTGTGTCCTGAGTAAAGAGTAAGTTGTCTATTCAGTTAGTGAAACAAAAACAAAAAATCCCAATCCTGACAGGCAGGGAGCTTTTCTACATGAGGCCATTAATCCACTGCATCTACTTTTGGTTTCGTTGCGGAACTGAGATCCAAGCACTACATGAAGAGCATTTCCTTTCCTGCTTTTCTGCTACATAACCTCTAGGTGGCACTGTGGTGTAGTAGCATAGCACAATTACAGAAGTAGAAAAACTTCACTTTCACAAATAATACCACATTTTCCCTGCTCTAAAAAAATTGTCCAAAAGCGCTGTTTACAAACAGAAGTGAAATTGGGGGGTCACAATGTCATTTAAAGAACCCATAAACAACCGTGAATAGTGGATTATGAATGCACAATAAATGCCTTATATAGAAAAGCTCAGGGTGTCTGTAGAGACAGAGCTTATGGTCTTGCAATGATTCTTGTGTGCATGTTCACAGTGCATCTCTGTACCACCAACAGATTTCTTGTTGATGAGGGCTGTCCCTCACACAATGTCAGGGGTGGATGGTAGGTTTTGCCTTCACTACAAAAACGTTGCTGCATGTTGATCTTCTTCGGTGACCTCAACAGTTAATTAAAAATTAAGACTTTTCATCTACATAGCTCCATTTGGAGTCTTTCTTGAGCATGGTGAGTGTGATGATAACATGATGGAATCTTGGGAACAGGGTTTATGTTTGGTTTTTATATCTTTATATAATATGTAAATGCAATTTAACAGTAAGCTGTCTAATAGTAATGTAGATCACGATGTTTGGAAGGGCTGCTCATGTCATGTTCTAGAAGATATTGGGAGAGCGCACTTCTTTAGTCTTAGTTCAAATGTAATACCAAACCACAGTTTGGTGCCATGCCCATTGGGCTTGGATGCTTTTTTCTCGTCCTTTCCCCTTCCCTTCTGCCCTTGCACACTGTTTCTCTCCCTTCCCTGTTCATTTGCAGCTAACCATAGTTTGTTGCTACATCTACACCAGAAAACTGGTTTGTTCTTGCACTGTAAACCAGGAAGAATTAACACACAAACTAAGGGCTCATTCACGAAGCAAAATATAATGGTTTGACATTCTTTCAATGAGTGTTAGCCAGTAATGTAAGTGGAATCGGTAAACTTTCTGGAACATATTCTGATGACTTATAGCTCATATTTTTTCAGAATCTGAAAGTAGTTGAACTGAAATGTAGAAAAACCAGCAAAGCACACTTATGCAGTTCTGCACATATCTACTTGGACATAAGAGCCACTCTGTTCATTAGAGCTTACTTCCCAGTATGTAGGAATAGGATTCCAGCTTAAGTGGCTGAAATGATATATTCAAAGCTTTGCATGGAAATTATTTATTGGAATTCTTATAAATATTTTAAGTCCTGATAAGAGCATATACACTTCCATTACTTAAATATTAAGAGGGAAAAACGGGGAGGGAGAAATAGAACAAACTCCCTCCTTTTTGAGATCTCTGCGGTTCATGAAGAATTTGTGAGATGGGATCTTTTCTACTGGGCATGTGGAACAGAGGCACTTACAAAAGAGGAGAGGGCCATTCACTGTTGCTGGTGAGTGGATTTGCCAGTAAACAGCAAGAGGTAATACATGATCTTGAGGCTTATTCACTGAGCAAAATATAATGGCTTGGCACATAGGATCTCTCTCCTTTGGAGGGGTAGTTGTGTGTCTAGTCACTAGGTGCCACTGTCCCTTGCCCTAAGGATTAATACTATGATTTGCAAAAACCTAACCAGAAGGGATTCATGTTTCAAAACTAAATGGCATCCTTACCAATAAGACCAAGTTCCTTCTAAGATCCAGTAGGTGACAAATGTGAGACTATTTGTATTCCTGTATGATAAGACAGCCAGAGTGGTGTAGTGGTTAGAGTGTTGGACTGGGACTCAAAAGATCCAGGTTCTAGTCCCCATTCAGCTGTGAAGCTCACTAGGTGACTTTGGGCCAGTCACTGACTCTCAACCTAACCTGCCTCACAGGGTTGTTGCGAGGGTGAAATGGAGAGGAGGACTATGTAAGCTGCCTTGGGTTTCTTGCAAGAGGAAAGAAGGCTGGATGTAAATTTAATCAATAAACAAGGAAGCACAAAACTATCTCATTTTTTGTGATCCCCCCCCAAACAAATTATTAGCAATGCAGGGTACACCATCTTGTAATTGTGGATATATCTTTTCAAGCAATTACTTCAAGTAAAAGAGATCTACATTTCTTACAGTGTAATTTTGTACATGTCTACTTATAAGTAAGCCAAACTGTTTTCTAATTTCTAATATTTCTAATTACATTGGTCATTATCAGGAGTGCCTTTTGCAAGTTCATACTATAAAATTGCATGTACAGTTCCCACATCAACAATTAGACTTTACCTTAAACTGACAACATAACTATATTACTATTATTATCTGCTGCCTCATGAATGTAATCTCCCAACACCTAATGAAATGTTAAGCCTATAAATTAAATTAACTGTGCTTGACATATTTTATAACAATAATTTACAGTATGAAGTGAGCAACCCCTAACACAATATGCCACCACCCTACAAAACATCAAGGGATTTACAGGCAAAATGATTATTAAATTTAGAACAAAAAGATATGGAGAAATTCATGAAAGAGTAAGTAATTTGTTTCTGCTGCTGCTGCTAAGCAGTGTGCAATACTTGAAGAGGTTCTCATTAATTTATTGCAAAGAAATAAGTAAGGCCCTTCTTTGCAACTTGGGTAATTAAATTTGGATTGGGAAAAAGTCATATGCCTTCTCCATTGGTTATAGGATTTGTCACAAATGTAGCAAGAACATTCCCTTCCTTGGGTCTCCATTAATACAGTTCTCAAATGAGAAAAGGAAGGTTGCAGCGTGTGTTGCTGGGCTGGGTGTGGAGGGCTTGTGGCTTTCGTTTCCATAGCCCTATTAAAAACAAGCTTTAAAACGGGTTTGCTTTCATATATTGCACTCAAATGCTTCAGATTCATTATCTCAGAAATCCTTACAACAGACCTCTAAGGTAGGCTAGTACTATTGCCATCTCTATAAATTGCTCTTGGTTGGCAAACTGAAGATGAGAGAAAAGTGACTTGTCTCAGGCAACCTAGGGCAGTATCCAATGGGGCACTTAGGCTCCCACTGATTCCTTTCTGCCCCACTGATGCCCTTCCACAAGTGGTGGGTCCCACCGCTTACATTGCAGGGCTGGGACCCACTGCTTATGCAATGGAGATTTAGCGCTTCCTACAGGAAGCCCTGAAATGAGAGGGAATGCTCGTTTCTGGATTGGGACAGGTCGGTGGAGCTCCCTTATGTGAGCTCTGCTGCCCTGCCCTGCTACAGAAATGATAATTTCTCTTTGTTTTGGGTTGGTCCTGGAAGCGCTAAATCACCATTGACGAGTGGTGGGGGCCACTTGCAGAATGGAATCAGGGCACAAAAGAGTCAGTAGGGGCATAAACACCCCCTTGGATACCGCCCCTAGTGAGTTCATGGCTGAGATGAGATTTGAACTGGGATCTTCCTAGGGTGCAGCGGAAACTCTTGGCCACAATACTGCACTGCACCAGCCCTCACCAAATAGCCTGAGGCTGTACATGGGCACAAAACTTCATACAGTAAAAAGGAGAACAGGTTTCCTCAAAGTATACCTGCAAAATATTTAAGGACATACTACTCAGGGCTTTGTGCAAGACTGGAAAAAATTATACTGTGGATGATTTTCTCCTGATTGCCACTGCTTCTGGTCACTTTATACTGTACATTAAACATAAAATCTGTCCATTCAATGACCCAGACATTATACAATGCTGGAAGTAATTCAAAATTCAACATGTATATACAGCTACCAGAAGTTTCACATTCACTCTCCATTGTCATTTGATACCTGATTTGATTTGTTGGCCTGTACATATTTTTGGGAGGGATGGTGTTCGTTCCTTATCTAAGGATTAGTTTGGATGAGGCACAAACAAGGGGCCAAAATAGTATTCCCTCCAACTTAAAAAAAAGCAGTATAGAGGCTGCCTTGGAATTTGATTGAAGGGTGGGATATTAATCCCTATAACAAATTGAATAATCTTAAATAGAGAACTGGTGGAGGGAGGAAAGAAGTTTAATTTTTTTCTCCTTTGACCATTTTTCTGTTAAAATTGACCCCAGCCGGCCTGGCATGCTTCTTGTCCTGTGGTGGAGAAGAAAATCTGTGTCTTTTCCCCTGTGGGTAGACATACAGTTGGGATGCTGAGCAGAAAAGGTATGCAGGGGATAGAGTTAAGTGTGCATGCACACACACAGTCCTCTAAAAATACACATGAGCAGCAAATGTATTTTGGATATCAGATGTTGGTAATATGCATAGCACGAAGCTAAGTAGAATCAGCCTAGAAATACCCCAGAGTCATAAGGGTTTTCAAATTCATTTGGAAATTTCAGGCATAATATATGCAACACAAAAGTTGTGCAGAAAACATTTTGTGCTATTTTTACTTTCCTTGTGACTTGAAAAATAAGCTCTCTTTTTTAGCATTTAGTGTATATTAGAGTGATGAGGTGTGAAGGAAATGTTCTTGATAACATTTGAAAACTTAGCCAAAATTTGCCATTTATATAGCTGATGGTTGAAAAATTTACAGCTATATTTGCACTGCCACAAAGGAGGTAAGCTTTGCACATAAAATCCAGTCCTGAACAATGGCTTTTTCCAGGCATCTTAGGTTGGTTTGCAGGAAGCTCTGAAGTAGTCTGTGCACTGTGGTTGAGCAAACTCATGCTTGCCAGGCCTGCTCACTGGTGTCTCTGTGTGTGAGGTCTGAGGCACAATATTTGCATAGGGTCTAGCTAACAGATAATGCAGTTTGGGTCTTGATGCAGATATTATATCCAACACATGGACTACTCTAAATAAAGCCACATAAAAACTGGTTTTTAAATTACTGTAAGAGTGAAAAAAAAGCTTCCATACTTGAAATGTTGTACTAATGGTAAATACTGTGTTTGCAAACACTGTAAAAGAACACTGAAGGTCCTAAATACCACTAACACTTAGTCTTCTTCCAGATGGGCTCTTACTTTGTGAATGTAACATTTCATTCCAAGATAACAGAAGCAGCTGATATTGTTGTTGGCATCTTCTATATCATATTTGGTAAGTATAATTGTTGGAGATTCTCTACATATGCTGTTGATTATATTTCACATTCCAGAGAAGAGAAGCTTTTATAACTATGATGGCAGCACATATGTAATGTGCTTTAACTGGCTAGTCCTTATTCTCAAATGAAACAAAGCCTATGGGCCAAATTAGATATGATGATCTCTTACTATTCTGTTCAGCCATGAAAGCCTGGGATGGCCATTGGGCAAATCAGCAACATCTTTTAGAGCCTTTCTATGTAAGGCTTTTATTGTGCGCTCATGAGCTGTCCCTTTATGCAATGTCATCCTCCTCCAAGGCCTCTCCCTTGCTTTGCAAGCATTATCACATTTTTTTCCTAACAAGGGAAGTGTGGTCTTTTTTCTGAATTGCATTATAGAGCCCTCATATAATTGCACAATTCCTCTATACCACAAGTATAAACTGAATAAACACTCCTTTTCCTAATAAGACATTCAAACTAAAGCTGCAGTTACTCTTGCAGCATGGCGGGGGGTGGGGTGGGGATGCAGGAACAACATTGTGTGGGTTGTCCCTTAGCTAAATGGTTGATCTGTATGCAGAATAAGGCCATTATGGCTCAGAGGTTGGGTATAGATGTGGGATTTTTTAATCTTTGCTATGAGATCACTTGGTGCCTTGAACAAATTCAGCATTACTCAGTTTAGCAATGCAGTCAGCTTGGTCATCATGAAAAGCTAGCTCACAGGTACAGAGTCTTGAATGGAGTGGGCATTTTGTGGAGTGGGCTGCAGTCTGGGTCAGCTTAACTTGAACTAAATTGGGTGCATACTAAAACACCCTTAGTTCTCCGCTGTCTTGCTTTATCATCTCTAAATTCCCTTAGTATACTTTTTATTATAAAATGCATAGCCATTAATGATTTACAAAGTGTGCAGCCAATTTGGAGACATTGGCAATAAAAATAACCTGGCACTGGAGGACAGAGAGCAAATTGGAAATCATGCTGCAAGGACTTAAAGTCAAACATCTTTGTAATAAGAATAATAATAGAAAAGTAGGATTAGTATTTTATTTAGCCCCAAATTGGTTTTCCCATGAAGGTCATGTGAGCCAATGGCAACATGCTACTTATATGCAAAATCAAAATGGTAATGAGACTGAGAATAGTTATATCCTTATGTTTTTTGTCTTATAGGCATATGCTCCTTTTGTGGAAACAGTATCCTCCTCTATGTTTCCTACAAGAAAAAGAACATATTGAAACCAGCAGAATACTTCATGATCAACCTGGCCATCAGTGACCTTGGTATGACTCTGACCTTGTACCCTCTAGCTGTTACATCCAGCCTTTCACACAGGTTTGTTCAATATACACCCGCTGCACACACTGGATCTCTTTGCTAGTAGGAAGCACTAACTGAACTACTCTTCTTCCATAACTTGATTGTAAGGCAGTGACAATTAATTAGAGGGACTGAGAAAAGTATGTTAAGTAACAGCAGCCTTCCAAGCTGCTGGCAGTAATTAGCATTCTAATCTGCACAACACTGCTGTAGTCAGAAGAATGTCTTATTAGGAAAGGGAGTGTTTATTCAATATAATTACTCTAGCTACTGATCCTACTCTTCTGTGGGAGGAATGACAAAGACACTGCTTCTTTTTAAAGTTGCACATCCCATTGTTGTTGAGTTACACATGCTTTTTTCTGAATGAAATTCAGTTATCATAGAAGTAATTGAATGGGAATCTTAGTGGAACTGCTCAGCCTGTTTCACCCCAAGGTGGAAGTTGGAAATGAGTCAGTTCCAGTGGAGGCTGGTGGCTCCTATTTCAGTGGGGCTGTGAATCCACTCTGGGTTTCAGTCAGAATTCTAAAGGAGCTATCAAAAGTGCTGAACCCCATCCCCAAAATTTCTGACTGGTTCTGTCTGAAACCCAGAGCAGATTGATAGCCCCATTGAAATAGGTGCCACCAACCTCCACTGCTCAGTTCTTTTCTTACAAACTGTGTTTGTACTTATCTGTTCCTTCCTATCCAGATCCTCAGAGTTCGTCACAACACAGTTAGACTTCTTTTTGTGTGTCTTTTCCACAACCATGCACAACCTGAATGGGTTATTTACTGAATATAACTTGGGCTAAGCCAAAAAGAGTGTGTGGTTTTCACAAACTATTTCAACAGTATCAAAAGGTATCTGCCCGCATTCTGTGGATTTTCAGGAATTGCTGTAAAAGTAACAAAAGTGTTCATGTAGTCAGTGATGTCAACATAAAGCCAAATCTGATTGGCTACATTGTGCCATGATATTATTACATTCAGTATATTATCTTTGATTGGCTGATTTGAATTCCTGTGAACCCTTGATTCATTGATCCTTGATTTTCTGTGCCCTAAGGGAAAAAATGATGCCAAAGCAGCAGCAAATTGAAGAGAAATGGCAGTGAACAGGTACTTTTAATGGTGATCATTAGGGTTTTGGGGGGGGGGAAATATTCCTTCACCCCTAATGATCAGCAAAATAAGGCAATAAGGTTGCAATGGATCAATATTGCTCAATACTATAGTGGCATGCTGGACATTAATGAAAACAAGAAAAATCTATCAGGAGCAATAGAAACAGCTACTTGTAAGGGTGTTTGCATGCAGTCAAGTGCTTACTTCAAAGCTAATCTGGCCCATGGAAGTTCTGCATCCATCCTACAGAACCTCCTTGGGTTCCTTCCGGAGGCAGATCTTGGGTTCCAATCTCAGATCCCTAAACCCTAAACTATTCTGCATCCCTACCGTAGGTGTTGGCGTGTGTAAATGTGCCCCTTGTAAGCTCTAGCCAGTGAAAACTCGGGGGAGAGCCCAAAATGCATGTGTGGCTGTTCTTCTGAATGGTCCTCAGGACTGCAGTCACTGTGTCACTTGCTGTAGTAGTCCTTATACAGTATACTGAAGAAACCATAGACATTTACAGGATGGAAGACATATAAGTCTAAGACCTAGTATGAAGCTAGAATTTGCAATACTATGTAATAAAAATATTGGCCTATGTAATAAAATATAATTAAAATTAAATATTGCAGGCCACACTTACACCAGTTTGTAGTGTGCTGGAATGGTATGTCACTGCTATATGTCCATAAAGGCACATTATACAGCAACTTTGCTGAAGCTAACCCTGGGTGGGAGATTTCTTGGGAACCTCAGTATGCTCCATTTAGTTCTGTGATGGAAGAAAGGTCTTCCTTTCCTTTATTAATTTATATTATTTATTCCTTTATTAATTTATATTAATAAATATAAATATGTATTATATTTATAATACATAAATATAATATTTATGTATTATAAATGTAATACATAGAGAAAAGTAGAGTAGATTTTTGCCTAAGAGTATGAAATCTGTTCTGGAGTACTTAAATGCCAATGTCTACCCTTATTCTAGGGAAATTATTACTGTGCTGTAAGAGCTATCTCCTTCACCCCATCTAGTTTTTGTACTGCCATTTTAGCCTCCAGTGTGCTCTATGGGACAGATATAGTTGAGAGCTTATTCAGCTTTGATAAGGGACTAGATTGTCAATTAGACTTAAGCTGTGGTAAATGTTTGCTGGCTTCAGATGTAATTTTATGTTTTCCCCTTCTGTGTTTGCATGATCAATATTTGTAAATAGGAGTTAAGGGCTTATCCTGGGGACCCAGGGTTTGAAGGGCTTGTGCAAAGTAGGCATTTTTTTAAATGGCAATGGTCCTTCTGCTCTCTGCTGCCAAAATGGGAAGGAGCCCAGTAAAGCAGGGTGCCAGGAAGACACAGGGATCTCCAGCACCAATGTGTTCTGGCTTCATATCAGTCACAGAGCTGAAATCAAAATGAAATTGTTTTTGCTATCCCAGCTCCATTCTTGAGGTTGTCACTATCATTTAGGGCACAAGAATAAATGTTCTTTAGACCTCCTTTCTAGCTTAATTCAAGATAATACTAAGGGTGCAATCATATACCTACTTATCTAGGAGTGAACCCCATTGAACTCAATGGAGCTTACTCCTGAGTAGACATGTATAGGATTGCACTGTCAGACTCCTTGCTCTGTATTGCCAAATGTACTTTTTCTCCAGGTATCTTCAAGTGGTAATTTTCAAGTGGAGTGGTACCAAACAGATATTGCTTGCCAGAGAATCCATTCAAGATACTAAAATCTTTAACAGAATTGTGTGTCATTTTTTTAATGGCTGTACTATTTTCAGCATGTGCCTGTTACATTAAGAATTTGTCAAGTATCTTAGCCAAAATTCTTCCAGATATATTCATTTAGGGCTGTCATGTTTGCATTTGTCTCATTTGATTTTGAAGTAACATAACTTTTCTTATGATATGAGCATTTATTTGCTTTAAATCTTGTCAGACAAATAAGGAAATACTTCTGACTCAGAGACTGACCGTGGGCAAGAATCCGTATTGCTATTTCAGTAGGGACTGCTGTAAGTTGCTTTTCAATACATGACTGAAAAGTGCAGAAAATAGCGTTTGGATGTTAATAGCTGTTTCTTTATTTTTCCCCCACAGGTGGTTATTTGGTCAACACGTTTGCTTGTTTTATGCGTTTTGTGGGGTATTCTTTGGAATCTGCGGTCTGTCTACACTAACATTACTGAGTACTGTGTACTGCCTAAAAATTTGTTTCCCAGCTTATGGTAAATATACTTCCCTACTCCAGCTGATAAAAACAAAAAGCAGAGCACAAAATTAAGAGGCTTATCCCAAAGAGTATTGTTTAGACTTGCTTAGCGTAGTACTGGTACCATCTGCTTCTTGGGGAAGTTGCAGCCGTAGCAGTTCTAGTGTGGCCGGTGATGCTCAAGAAACAGTGTGTGTGGAAGAGTACTACATGACTGGAACAGAGTGGAGCGGATTTTTCCTTTCTAGTGAGTACTGGTATAGTAATTCTGACTTGCCTTCAAGAGTTATAAGAATTACAACTAGATACTGTATGTGAAGGGTTTTGAACACTTGAAAGAAAGGTGGATTGATTTAAAACAAAGCAATTTAAATCACTGATTTAAATCAAGTTTCTCATTGAAACATTTTCATATATTTCCTGAACAATGGTGCATACCTGACCACTAAGCCATTTAATTTACAACTAAATAGGGTATTATTTATTATTCTTCAGTCTTACAAGCAGGCTTTGCATCTCTTTGTATCACTGTGTATATTTTGTATGCTTCCCTTTCTTACCTATAGATGGATTAAAAAACCCCGCAAAACTATTCTCATATAGGGTGTTCCTTATGATCAGCATCCATGACAGTTTGAGGTTAACAGCACAATCCTACAAATCCATCTTCACAAATAAGTTCCCTTAAGTTCAGTGGGCACTCCCAGGTAAGTGCATATAGGATTGCAGCCTAAGTATGGGAATACAAGAAGATGCACACTGAACAATGTTGTATTCTCTTTTTCTTTCCAGTCTTCCTCCTTTCTGCTTCACTCTGTCTTGCACCATCTCATTTATTTATTTATTTATTTATTTTTATTATTATTATTAAATTTATTAATCACCCATCTGGCTGGTCACCCAGCCACTCTGGGCGATGTACAACATACAATAAAAACAGTTTAAAACAATAAAATTCTACAATAAAAACATTTTCTAAAATACCCTAACCCACCCCAAATGCCTGCCTGAACAACAACGTTTTTAATGCATGACGGAAGCTCATTAAAGAGGGGGCATGACGGAGTTCCCTAGGGAGGGAGTTCCACAGAGTGGAACTTTGCCCTCACAAAACACAAAGTAGCAAACAAAAATGAAACATCCATCACAGACAGGTCAAAGCAAGGTGTGATGATTACTGGGCAGAAAAAATCCAATTTAAATATTTTAAAAATAGGGTTTCTTTGGGTGTTTTTAAGCATCAGTTTGTATCTACCCTGCTGTAATGTCTTTCTGTCTTAAGTCTCTCCTCTGCTTTGCTTGGCTGAACTCCACCACCACATAAGCGCAGAACAACAGCAATCCTATTAGTCTGCATTCAAATGTACAAAAATTGGGGGCTGTGGGTTCCTTGATGATACAGGTATGAGTGTGGTACCAATCTTCTCATTAGAGCATGGGAAATCAAGTTTTGAATGGCGACAGGCTCATAACTTTTTCAGTTACGAGTTACAGGGAGAAAGCAAAATGGCAGTCAGAATTTTTTTAAAAAACCATAAATTGTTACTGGAAAATAGTTATTGCGGCCTAATTTTGTTGTTTGCATTGTAAATTGATTGTTGAGGCATATATTACCAAAACAGTGCAGACATCAAAGTATAAAA
Organism: Heloderma suspectum; assembly: GCF_057233095.1. Lineage (NCBI taxonomy): Eukaryota > Metazoa > Chordata > Lepidosauria > Squamata > Helodermatidae > Heloderma > Heloderma suspectum. The sequence goes on from NC_139461.1 coordinate 73,208,435, forward strand.
ACAAAATGGTGGCTGAATTACCCAAATTACATAATGTAGTCCAGCACCTTAAGGATTTAAAAATGAAAAAAAGTAACAAGCTAGAGTTTGCACAGATGTTTGAGAAAGGCCATCTCAACAATATACTTGAAGTCATCTCAGAACCAAGGCTTTTTTGCTGGGAAAAAAGACAAGTTAAGATCTAAAATAGTTTAGTTTATTACATGAGGACAAACAATAAATTTATTTACCATCTTTATCACCACAACCATCATCACTCTCATAGGAAATACCATTCAAATCATCTACTTCTTCATCTTCAACCTCTCCCAAATTGTCACACCGATCAGCATCTCTTTTGCAATTGCAAATTTCTGTACACTTGTGACCATTAGCCTGACAGGTGCATGGGGGAGAACACTTCCTTTGTGTGCAGGAGCAGCGACAAAGTTTGAGTATAAGCTCTGAAGCACAGGGCATTGTACACACAACTGTTTCATATGCATTTCTAACTGTTCTGCATCCTAGTTCTGTGGGTGGAGGAATATTAGGATGCTGAATGATATCATGATTCCATTGGGGAGCCTGAAGGTGAACTCTTAGTAGGGCTGGGTGTAGTGCTCCTTTGGTTGGAGGAAGGCTATCATTGCGACATTGTATTTTGGTGAATAACCACCATCTTACAGCTCCTGTATCAGTCATTGTTGTTTATGGGATGTATAGTTGGCAAACAAAGGCTTCTAAAGCATCCTGGAGATCTCCAGGAAGAGAGGGAGTGGTGCCCAGTTTGGCCAAAGCTTCTAGTAACTCACTGTTCACCAAATAAAATGCCTTCCACCATTTAGTTTCCCCATATTAGCAAATGAACCTGTTACATCTGTGCCAGATACAGACTCCATGTAATCCAGGGAGTACAGAAACTTTCACTGGTCCTAGGGCTTTGTACATAGGAGCTAGCTCAACATAACTTTTCATTCCATGACCAAAATAAATGCCAAACTCCAGTGGAAGAATAGGATATCATGGGGGAGAGCAATCCTGTGGCTGCTAGACAGTGTCTAGACGGCTATAGGATTTTTTGGTTTCTGGGAACTGAGCTCAGAGCCAGTGCTCTGAGGTCGGTTCCCAGAAACAGCAGTCCCCTCCCCAGCTGCCTCATAGGAGGCATGTTCTTCCCCATCTCTATGCTTGTAACTGCTTGGAAAAAAGTAAAGTTCATACTACCTTAAGCTTGATTTTATGTCTGGTCTGCTTCTTGATGCAATTAATAATCTTGAAATCAGAAACATGTCAGTCTTTATAGCTACTGTTCTTTTCTTTCAGAGCAATGTTTACTTTCTTTGCTACTGATTTACATGCTTTCAGTTCACATTTTTTTCATTGGGGCCCAGATGTTTACATTATTGGTGTGCACTCGCTGCTGCAGGAAATTATCTAACAATTCTTTACCAACTTCTGCCACATCATCCAAGGAAACCTGCTCTTCTTTGGGGAAGACACATTGAGTGAGAATGTGAATAAGCTCTTCAGTTTTAAATTGAAAAGGGTTTGTCCGTGTTTGAAAGCCTTCCTTAAGTTTCAGTATGTTGGAATCCTGATGTCATTGAACTTTAAGGGAAACTTCATGATTTTTGTTGTTGTTGTGAAGTACTTCCCCCAGTCATTTTTCTGTTTCATTTGCAATTCGAGTAAATTCCAGATTAGCAAGGAAAAAGCGATTCCTAGCTTTGCCATTAAGGGAGCAATCCTATGGCCGCTAGTCAGTGGCTAGATGGCCATAGGATATCTGGTTCCTGGAGAACCAGACTGAGAGGCAGCCACTATCCATTGCTTACAGCTGTTTGCGGTTGCAGGTTCAGGGCTGAGATCAAGAGAAAAATGAAGTCTGGGACAAGCCAAGATTTGTAGTTGGTCAGTCTGGTAATAGGAACAAGATGAGATAGGATGCAGATGGAGGAGGAGGAGGGGGATATACCAGGGCAAATGTAGGAGGTTGAAGAGCAGCAGGGACTGGATGCTGGTTCAGGGAGGAAGGCAGGCAAAGTGTCTGTCAGGGCTGAAGAACCAGATATAAAAAGTATTGTTCAAGGACTGCAGGATGCTCTGGAAGCTGATTTGCACCTCAGCAAATCACTGAAGGTACAAATCAAAGTTTGATGTATAGCCCTTCATGAAGACACTGTAAATTGTTCCCATATGCTTGTTACAAAGTTTGCCCTACAGGCAATAAAGAAAGAGGCTAATGGGTTTTTTTTTTGTGTATATTTAAAATCAATAGTGTCAGTACAAGCAGGAATTCACTAATGTTTTTAAATGTGGACATTTTCTATTTCAGGGAATAGATTTAGGCAAGAACACAGTTGGATCTTGATCGCCTTCACTTGGGTCTATGCAGCCATTTTTGCCTTTTCCCCACTTGCTCACTGGGGTGAATATGGAGCCGAACCTTATGGTACAGCGTGTTGCATTGATTGGCACTCATCAAATAGAAACAAGACAGCAATGTCTTACACTGTTGTCCTCTTTGTCTTCTGTTACATTATCCCCTGTGGAATAATTGTTACCTCCTATACTCTTATTTTGATTACTGTGAAAGAATCCAGAAAAGCAGTGGAACAACATGTCTTGGGACCCACCAGGATGAGCAGTGTGCAGGCTATTACCGCCAAGGTAACTGAAATTTTGTGTTCTTTTCTCCCTCTTTTTTTAAACTCACATTTAAACGTTTTAAAAATTAAATGTTGTTGTTTTTTAAATTAAACTTCTAAAAACTTTACTCACAGCCCTGGGATAAAGAAAAAAATTTAAATGATAAGGCCCATGTATTTCTTGAGATATAGGCCAGGCTCGCATTATTGGGGTGGAAAAAGAAGCCACGGTGGCTTCTTTCCCCTGCTCTGTGCATGCCAGCCGCATGCTGCCTCATTTCCCTAATTACTCTTGCCAGGCGCAGGTTGCCGTGTTGTCCAAACCTGTCAAGGGTGAGCGGCATGGGTGGCTTCCAAACCACCACAGAACCCAAGGACAAGTCATGAGTTGCAGGGTGGTTTAGAAGCCACCCCTGCTGCCACCTCACTGGGTTTGGGCCACATAGCAACCCATGCCCAGCGTGGGTAGTTGGGAAAATGTGGCAGCATGCAACCAGCACGCATGGGGCAGGGAAAAGAAGCCACTGTGGCTTCTCCTCCCTCTCTGATCGTGCACATCCAGTCACAGTACACGGATTCGCTCCCTGCCCAATCGTTTAACGTCAGTTCTGCAGTGATGTTTTTAATACAGTTTAATAGTAATTTTTGTAGATAAGAGGCATGGCCATATATTTTTTAAAGAATCGTTGTTGTTGTTCAGTCGTTAAGTCGTGTCCAACTCTTCGTGACCCCATGGACCATAGCACGCCAGGCCTTCCTGTCCTCCGCTCTCTCCCGGAGGGTGCTCAAGTTCGTATTCATTGCATCAGTGATGCTATCTAGCCATCTCATTCTCTGCTGTCCCCTTCTCCTTTTGCCTTCAATCTTTCCCAGCATCAGGGTCTTTTCCAGAGAGTTTTCTCTTCGCATTAGGTGGCCAAAATATTTGAGCTTCAGCTTCAGTATCTGTCCTTCCAATGAGCAGTCAAGGTTGATTTCCTTTAGGACTGACTGATTTGACCTCCTTGCAGTCCAGGGGACTCGTAAGAGTCTTCTCCAGCACCACAGTTCGAAAGCATCAATTCTTCGGTGCTCAGCCTTCCGTATAGTCCAGCTCTCACAGCCATACGTTACTATTGGGAAAACCATAGCTTTGATTATATGGACCTTTGTCGGCAAGGTGATGTCTCTGCTTCTTACTATGCTGTCTAGGTTGGCCATAGCTTTCCTCCCAAGGAGCGAGCATCTTTTAATTTCATGGCTACAGTCACCGTCTGCAGTGATCTGGAGCCCAAGAAAATAAAATCTGTCACTGCTTCCATTTCTTCCCCTTCTATATGCCAGGAAGTGATGGGGCTAGATGCCATGATCTTAGTTTTTTTAATGTTGAGTTTCACACCAGCTTTTGCACTCTCCACTTTCACCCTCAACAAGAGGCTCTTTAGATCCTCTTTGCTTTCTACCATTAGGGTGGTATTGTCTGCGTATCTGAGGTTGTTGATAATTCTCCCGGCAATCTTAATTCCGACCTGTGATTCATCCAACCTGGCGTTTCTCATGATGTACTCTGCATATAAGTTAAATAAGCAGGGCAACAATATGCAGCCTTGTCATACTCCTTTCCCAATTTTGAACCAATTGGTTGTTCCATGTCCGGTTCTTACTGTTGCTTTTTGACCCTCGTGCAGGTTTCTCAGGAGACAGGTAAGGTGGTCTGGTACCCCCATCTCTGTTAGGATTTACCACAGTTTGTTGTGATCCACACAATCAAAGGCTTTAGTGTAGTCAATGAAGCAGAAATAGACGTTTTTCTGGAATTCTCTTGCTTTCTCCATGATGCAGCGAATGTTGGCGATTTGCTCTCTAGTTCCTCTGCCTCTTCGAAACCCAGCTTGTACTTCCGGTAGTTCTCAGTTCACATACTGCTGAAGCCTAGCTTGTAGGATTTTGAGCATGACCTTGCTGGCATGTGAAATGAGCGCAATTGTGCGGTAGTTTGAACACTCTTTGGCATTTCCCTTCTTTGGAATTGGAATTGGAATGTAAACTGACCCTTTCCAGTCTTGCGGCCACTGTTGAGTGTTCCAAATTTGTTGGCATATTGAGTGCAGCACTTTAACAGCATCATCTTTTAGGATTTTAAATAGCTCAGCTGGAATACTGTCATCTCCGCTAGCTTTGTTGTTAGTAATGCTTCCTAAGGCCCACTTGACTTCACTCTCTACAATGTCCGGCTCAAGTTCAGTGACCGCACTATCATGGCTATCAGGGACATTAAGTTCTTTCCTGTATAGTTCTTCTGTGTATTCTTTTCACCTCTTCTTAATCTCATCTGCTTCTGTTAGGTCCCTGCCTTCTTTGTCCTTTATCATGCCCGTCTTTGCACAAAATGTTCCCTTGATATCTCCGATTTTCTTGAAGAGATCTCTAGTCTTTCCCATTCTATTGTTTTCCTCGATTTCTTTGCATTGTTCATTTAAGAAGGCCTTCTTGTCTCTCCTTGCTATTCTCTGGAACTCTGCATTCAGTTGGATATATCTTCCCCTTTCTCCCTTGCTTTTCGCTTCCCTTCTTTCCTCAGCTACTTGTAAAGCCTCATCAGACAGCCACTTGGCTTTCTTGCATTTCTTTTTCTTGGGGAGGGATTTTGTTGCTGCCTCCTGAACAATGCTACGGACCTCCGTCTGTAGTTCCTCAGGCACTCTGTCTATCAGGTCTAATCCCTGAAATCTATTCCTCACCTCCACTGTATATTCATAAAGGATATGATTTAGGTCATACCTGAATGGTTTAATGGTTTTCCCTACGTTCTTCACTTTAAGCCGAAATTTTGCAATATGAAGCTCATGATCTGAGCCACAGTCAGCTCCAGGTCTTGTTTTGACTGACTGTATAGAGCTTCTCCATCTTTGGTTGCAAAGTACATAATCAATCTGATTTTGATATTGGCCATCTGGTGATGTCTATGTGTAGAGTCGCCTCTTGTGCTATTGGAAAAGAGTGTTTGCTATGATCAGCGTGTTCTCTTGGCAAAACTCTATTGGCCTTTGTCCTGCTTCATTTTGTATACCAAGGCCATGCTTGCCTGTTATCCCAGTGATTTCTTGACTTTCTACTTTAGCATTCCAATCCCTTATGATGAAGAGGACATCTTTTTTTGGTGTTAGTTCTAGAAGGTGTTGTAGGTCTTCATAGAACCGATCAACCTCAGATTCTTTGACCTCAGTGGTTGGGGCATAGACTTGAATTACTGTGTTGTTGAACTGTTTGCCTTGGATTCATACTGAGATCATTCTATCGTTTTTGAGATTGTACCCCAGTACTGCTTTTCCCACCCTTTTGTTGACTTTGAGTGCTACTCCATTTCTTCTAAGGGATTCTTGCCCACAATAGTAGATATGATGGTCACCTGAATTAAATTCACCCATGCTTGTCCATTTTAGTTCGCTGATTCCCAAGATGTCGACGTTCAATCTTGCCATCTCATGTTTGACCACCTCCAGCTTACCTTGATTCATTGATCTGACATTCCAGGTTCCTAAACAATATTGTTCTTTACAGCATCGGACTTTCTTTTCACCACCAGACACATCCACAGCTGAGTGTCCTTTTGGCTTTGGCCCAGCTGCTTCACTCTTTCTGGCGCTACTTGGAAATTCCCTCTGCTCTTCCCCAGTAGTATATTGGACACCTTCCGACCTGAGGGGCTCATCTTCCGGCGTCGTATCTTTTAGCCTTGTGATACGCTCCATGGGGTTTTCTTGGCAAGAATACTGGAGTGGGTTGCCATTTCCTTCTCCAGTGGACCACATTTTGTCAGAACTCTCCGCCATGACCTGTCGGTCTTGGGTGGCCCTGCACGGCATAGCTTATGGCTTCACTGAGTTATGCAAGCCCCTTCGCCACAACAAGGCAGTGATCCATGAAGGGGAAAGAATCATTAGATATGCATAAAATGTTCAGCTCATTCAGTTTTAAAAGCTCTAAGCTGGTCTTTTAGTGATTTTTAATTTATTTGAGGGAAATTGCCTTTTATAAGCAGAACTGTATCAACTGAAGTGAAAATTTAATTTGGATGGAATGACATAGAAAAGAGTCTCCTGGAATTAGAACACGACTCATTCTAATTTTAAGGTGGTTTAGTTTAACTTGTTTAGCTGACCTTCTCTGTTTTCAGTGTGATGTATCTGTATATCCTTCCAAGGATACATTACACTGCAAATAGAGAAGGTCAGTTAAACAAGTTAACCTAAACCACCTTACTTCATTTGGTCAGTTATAATGTGGAAAGAGTTTATACCTATATAGTATATGCTAAGGGGCTCCCAGGCTTCAGCGTTCCTTATTACTTTCTCACGACCACGTATGTTTGTTAACTCCTACTCAGGGGTCCACAAATTCTGTCTGAATGCACTTGTCAGCCTTTATTGTCAGTTGCAAAGTCTCATCCTGTTACACTTTTGTTGGGCTTTAGTTCTGAATAGGGATGTTTAGGATTATACCTTAAATGGATTGCCAGATGTATGTCGGCACTAAATAAATAAATACTGCTTTAAAAGATAGAGCAGTCTTACACACGTTTACTCAAAATTATGTCCCACTGCATTAAACAAGGTTTACTCCCAAATATGTATGTGAGCTGTTCCACGTGGTGGTCACAGCCAGATGGGGGTTCTAGGCAAGAGTTCAGGTTCAAGATAACAGCTTGAATATCTCGAAGTAGAGCTCAGGCTGGAGACTCATATAAGTAGACTTGAATGTTAGGAGTAGAAGACAACCCTGAGACTTAAGTTGGATTGCAGCTTAGTCTGAGCAGCTAGCTCTGCCTCTACCTGGAGAAGTTTAAGGTGCTGGTGTTAATCTTTAAAGTTCTACTTGGGACATCTTAAAGGCTATCTTAAGGACTGCCTGAATGCATATGTACCTGCCTGAGCCTTGAGATAGGCATCTGAGGCCCTTCCCTCTGGTTAGCCAAAACTGTTAAGCTGGTTAGTACCAGGGATGGGCTTTTCTGTGGTGGCCCTGCATCTCTGGAATGCCCTTCCCAGGGAAATATGTCTGGTTCCCCACTTTTTGGCATTTAGGTGGTCTCTATAGACCCGCCAGTCAACTTTTGGATGATTTGTGATCCTGTAACTATTGTATTTGCTGCCACTGTTTTAATATAGCTTTTATTTGATATTGTTATTTTTTATCTTATTGTTTTATTTGATGTAATGATTTATGTGCTGGTTTTTGTGTGTGATCTTATGTTTTAATATTTTAATATTGTTTTTGTGTGATCTTATTATGTTCTTTCTAGACTATTGTAAACTGCCTTGGGAAGATGGAGTATCCTGAAAGGTGATTTTAAAAGCCACCTATTAAAAGCCTCTGGTAGTTAATGGGGCCTTTCCTCTGCTAGTAACAGTCAGCTCCAACAGCACTGGGGAGACTGACTCTGCTACAGTTTCCAGGCTGGAGACCTCGGTCTCCGATGTCAGCATGACCTCCTCAGATCAGGGAGGTGGTGACAAGATGGGCTCTTCTTGTACCAGGGCTTTTGGGGAAGTGGGGTCAGTGCTGAGGAGAATTCCCTCTTCCACTTTGTCACCTCCTCAGTCCATGGCTTCATCCTCTGAACATCCTCTGAAATATGACTATGACTAGCTCCCACTAGCTGTGTTGCACCAGCAAGACCCACCACATATGCAACAGAAAACTAGTGGATCAAAAAGTAACCCTGGAAACAAGCAGAAATGCTTGTTTCCAGATCAGGACAGGTCAGTGGAGCTTCCTTCTCCACTGAGCTGCCCCATTGTGGAAATGAGGATTTCCGCTCATTTTGGGTTGCTTTTAGAACCTTTAGTTCCCTGTTGCACTAGTGGTGGGTCCCACTGGCATGTAGGCTGGCCTGAATACTGCTCAGTAGTTGAATAGATGGCTTCCTTTTCCTTTTAGTGTGCATAGTAAACTAATTTGTTAGTTTTTCAAGCAAATGTTAAAAAATACTCCTTCCTATGCTTGGTCCCTATAAACCGTATGCTATCCTTAGTTTACTATCCACCCAGAAAATAACACATTATTTTAAAGCGCTCATGTGAACTGAAGCCTGTGTGAAGAAGTTGCTCTAAAAAGGATGCAGCTTCCAAAACTGTCAGCTCCTGTAGGTGCTATCTATTTTTGCTGGCAGGTGGCATGTGTCTGATTTTTAGGGTTATTCCTTAGGAGCTCAAGCAGGGCAACCAGAAGCTCAAAAAGGCTTGCAAAATAGCTCTACCTCTGCTCTTCTTGTGTTGTGCAAATGGTAGGATGATGGCTATTTCTTCTTCTACCTTTGATCCTGATAGCTTTAAATGACAATTTCCTGTTACATCCAAAATGGGGAACTGTGATTTACTGTCTGTTACTAGAAGCTTAAACCATAGTTGATCCTAGTTTCAGATCCTGGTTATTAAACCAACATTAAACTACAGATTTCTTTCAAACGTAACAGGAAACTCTGGTTTAAAGATACCAATATCGAAGTGCCAGAGCCCAGTACATGAAGGGAGGAGGGGAACAGGAAGCTAGTGGGCCTGGCAGTCGTTCCCAGCTGAATAAACTATGTTTTATTAAGCCAGGAATGTAATCATAGAATCATAGAATAGTAGGGTTGGAAGGGGCCTACAAGGCCATCGAGTCCAACCCCCTGCTCAATGCAGGAATACAAGTCAGAGCATCCCTGACAAATGGCTGTCCAGCCTCATCTTGAAGGCCTCCAGTGTGGGAGAGCCCACCACCTCCCCAGGTAATTGGTTCCATTGTCGTATTGCTCTTACAGTCAGGAGGTTTTTCCTGATGTTCAGCCGGAATCTGGCTTCCTGTCACTTGAGCCCATTATTCCGTGTCCTGCACTCTGGGATGATCAAGAAGAGATCCTGGCCTTCTTCTTTGTGACAACCTTTCAAGTACTTGAAGAGTGCTATCATATCTCCCCTCAGTCTTCTCTTTTCAAGGCTAAACATGCCCAGTTCTTTCAGTCTCTCTTCATAGGGCTTTGTTTCCAGTCCCCTGATCATCTCTGTTGCCCTCCTCTGAACCCTCTCCAGTTTGTCTGCATCCTTCTTAAAGTGTGGTGCCCAGAACTGGACACAGTACTCCAGATGAGGCCTAACCAGTGCTGAGTAGAGGGGAACTAGTAGTTCCCGGGATTTGGAAGCTATGCTTCTATGAATGCAGCCCAAAAGAGCATTTGCCTTTTTTGCAGCCACATCACATTGTTGGCTCATATTCAGCTTGTGAATGTTGGAGTCTTGGCTGCATAAATCATTCACTGGCTCAGTTTGCATGTCATGGCAACCCAGTGATTTTTAAAGCTTGGGTTACTATGAGCAAGCCAGCATGCTAGTGCATATGACTTAATCGCTCCTGCTTGGCTCCTCCTGGTGGCAGGAACAGCTAAACAAGCTAGGGACTCTGGTGTGACAGCAGAACCAAGAACTCCGGCTTCTCTCCCTCAACAATCCAGAGTTGTAACCTAAGGGTTGTTGTGATGTGCAAACTGGGCTATTAAGATTCTGGCTAGTTTTACAGGGGAAGGAAACAGAGCATGCATTGCCAGAAGCATTTAAACGTGTCCGTCATTTTAATGTTTCCACAGGCTATTGTTCTCGCTCACCCATCTGTCTGCCTGCTAACATCTTGAATCATGCATGTTTACTCAAAAGCAAGTCCCAGTGAGTTCAGTGGTGTTTATTCTCCAGTAGCATGTATAGCATCACAGTGTCAGAGTCCAGACTAGCAGCCATTGATACATTACAAATTTCTGCACCCCTTCCCACCCTCTTTCTCCTGTCATGAAGGGAGACAGACACCTCCCTCACATTATCTGGAGGGAGGGAGGTTGCCACAGGGGAAGATGCTCTTGCCATGGCACTCGGGCAAGATGACTTATTGAGCCCTGCTCCCACTGCAATTTGGGTGATGGGAATGACATATGAGAACTTTCCCATTACTTAAAATTGAAATATGAGGGAAACAACACAGACTGTTTACATATTTTGCAAACATGGTGACATCCGTAATATAACAAAAACATTTTATGTTATTTGTTGTGAAACTGCATTTTAATTACACTCATCTGTTGATTCTAAGGGCCTACATTGCCCAATGTAAGGGCCTACATTGATCTACATTGTGCCCGCCATTGCAATGAAGTCAGTGCACTCTCAGGTTAAATGCACTCGCATTAAAACATGATTATCCACACTCACCGTCTTTCCCCATTCCATTCTCCGTGAATGCGCAAGCACGGTTCACACTCTGGTGCCGTGCTGTTTTCCTACGTTCAAGGAAGGCTGCTGTCATTGGAGGCCAGGGTGAGAGGCTGGGGGGTATCTGCCAAGGCTCTTTTCCCCATGCCAGCCCTTGACAGCCGGAATGACGAAGAGGGGCAGCTGCTACTGATAGGCTAGCATAGCTTCCTCAGCACTGGAAGTTTTATCACCAACCAGCAGAGGGCTGGATGTGCAAAGCGCTTGTCTGATCTCGGAAGCTCAGCAGGGTCAGCCCTGGTCAGTACTTGCATGGGAGACTGCCTGGGAATCAGGCTTCCTTCATTGAGCAGGGGGTTGTTCTGTCCCTTCAAATGACACTAAGTTTTACCTCCTTCTATTCCCTGCTTTGGCTTCTTTTTTAAAAAAATTAAGGCGTTATCTTCGAATCTTCAAAGAAGTGAATCTTCGAAGAATCATAGCTTCTCCAACCCAATTGCTCCACACACTTGCCCAGGCAAGCGTAAATTTTTTCACAGTCCCCTCCATGCTCACAGCATGGAAAGAAACACACACACATATCCATGCAGACAGTCATCACTATTCACGGACTAACATCAATAAAAATGTCCGCTGCTCATGAGATGACGTTAAAATTGTCCATGGACATTTTTATCGATGTTAGTCCATGGACACTGAGGAATTGAGAAAAGGAATTGAGAATAAAACTGACAATATCATACTGCCCCTATACAAATCTATGGTGTGACCACACTTGAAATACTATATACAGTTCTGGTTACCACACCTAAAAAAAGATATCGTGTAGCTGAGAAAAGTGCAGATAAGGGCAACTAAAGTGATCAAGGGGCTGGAGCATCTTCCCTATGAGAGAAGGTTACAACAGTTGGGATTGTTTAGCTTGGAAAAAAGGAGGGTAAGGGGAGACATGATAGAGGTCCAGAAAATTATGCATGGTGTGGAGAATGTGGTTAGGGAGACATTTTTCTCCCTCTCTCAAAATACAAGAATCAGGGATCATCCTATGAAGCTGATTGGTGGGAGATTCAGGACAGATAAAAGGAAGGACTTCTTCACAGAGCACATAGTTAAACTATGGAATTTGCTACCACAGGATGTAGTGATGACCACCGATTTGGATGGCTTTAAAAGCAGGTTGGACAAATTCCTGGAGGAAAAGACAATCAATGGCTACTAGTATTGATGGTTCTGTGCTACCTCCAGTACCAGAGGCAGTGAGCCTATGTACACCAGTTGCTGGGGAACATGGGTGGGAGGGTGCTGTTGCGCTCATGCCCTGCTTGTGGTTTCCTGGTGGACAGCTGGTTGGCTACGGTGTGAACAGAATGCTGGACTAGATGGACCCTTGGTCTGATCCAGCAGGGCACTTCTTATGTTCTTATGGTTCAAATATACAAACTTACATCACAGCATTTTGCATTTTTTGAATATGATGAATAAAAGAGCTGGAGGTTTTGTCACTTGTGGTTGTTGTTGTTGTTCAGTCCTTCAGTCGTGTCCGACTCTTCGTGACCCCATGGACCATAGCACGCCAGGCCTTCCTGTCCTCTGCTCTCTCCCGGAGCATGCTCAAGTTCATATTCATTGCATCGGTGATGCTATCTAGCCATCTCATCCTCTGCCGTCCCCTTCTCCTTTTGTCTTCAGTCTTTCCCAGCATCACGGTCTTTTCCAGAGAGTTTTCTCTTCGCATTAGGTGGCCAAAATATTTGAGCTTCAGCTTCAGTATCTGTCCTTCCAATGAGCAGTCAGGGTTGATTTCCTTTAGGATGGACTGATTTGACCTCCTTGCAGTCCAGGGGACTCGTAAGAGTCTTCTCCAGCACCACAGTTCGAAAGCATCAATTCTTCGGTGCTCAGCCTTCCGTATAGTCCAGCTCTCACAGCCATACGTTGCTACTGGGAAAACCATAGCTTTGATTATACGGACCTTTGTCAGCAAGGTGATGTCTCTGCTTCTTACTATGCTGTCTAGGGTTGCCATAGCTTTCCTCCCAAGGAGCAAGCGTCTTTTAATTTCATGGCTACAGTCACCGTCTGCGGTGATCTTGGAGCCCAAGAAAATAAAATCTGTCACTGCTTCCATTTCTTCCCCTTCTATATGCCAGGAAGTGATGGGGCCAGATGCCATGATCTTCGTTTTTTTAATATTGAGTTTCAAACCAGGTTTTGCACTCTTCTCTTTCACCCTCAACAAGAGGCTTTTTAGATCTTCTTCGCTTTCTGCCATTAGGGTGGTATCATCTGCATATCTGAGGTTGTTGATAATTCTCCCAGCAAATCTTAATTCCGACCTGTGATTCATCCAGTCCAGCGTTTCTCATGATGTACTCTGCATATAAGTTAAATAAGCAGGGCGACAATATGCAGCCTTGTCGTGCTCCTTTCCCAATTTTCAACCAATCGGTTGTTCCATCTCTGGTTCTTACTGTTCCTTCTTGACCCTTGTACAGGTTTCTCAGGAGACAGGTAAGGTGGTCTGGTACTCCCATCTCTGTAAGGATTTGCCAGAGTTTGTTGTGATCCACACAATCAAAGGCTTTAGTGTAGTCAATGAAGCAGAAATAGATGTTTTTCTGGAATTCTCTTGCTTTCTCCATAATCCAGCGAATGTTGGCGATTTGCTCTCTAGTTTCTCTGCCTCTTCGAAACCCCGCTTGTACTTAGGGATGGCAGAGAATTCCGCCACGGATTCACGGATTCAAGGACGGCACTTACCTGGGGCGGCAGCAGCGGTGGGTGTGGCGGGTGCGGCGGAAGGGGCAGCGGCGGCGGAAGGGGCAGCGGGGGCGGGGGTGGCGGCAGTTGTGGCGGGGGCGGGTATAGCTTGTCTCCTGGCTGGGCACAGCGTATGCAAATGGTGGCAGCTACGGCAGCCGCCATGTGCATTCGCTATTTTTAGCCGTTCTAGCCTATGTAAATATTTACATAGGCTAGAACGGCTAAAAATAATGAACGCACATAGCGGCCGCCATTTGCGTACGTGTTTTTTTTACTTTGCCGTGATAGGCTACATAAATATTTACGTAGCCTATCATGGTTAAGTACAGGGAAGCAAACGGCGGCGGCTACAGCTGCCGCCATTTGCATCCCTGCTGCCCAGCAGCCGGATGTCCGGCTGCGGGCAGAGCCGGCCGGCGGCTCTGCTGAATCCCTGCAGAGTGGAGCCAGCCAGGCAGGATTCCGGGGGGAGGGACAGAGCGCCTCCCCTCCTGTTGAGGATTCCGGGGGGAGGGACGGAGCGTCTCCCCCCCCCCACCGCAAAGCAGATCCGCGAAACAGTAAGTGGCTTTCATACATCCCTATTTGTACTTCCGGTAGTTCTCAGTTCACATACTGCTGAAGCCTAGCTTGTAGGATTTTGAGCATAACCTTGCTGGCATGTGAAATGAGTGCAATTGTACGGTAGTTTGAACACTCTTTGGCATTGCCCTTCTTTGGAATTGGAATGTAAAGTCACTTGTGGTATATACCTGTATTTCAAGTAAATGATCCTGCTCAGCTTTGAAGCATGCTAAATATGAAATCATTATTTAATCTATGACCTCAAAATATAGCATAAGGGTGAATGCGTCTTGGTCCCTATTTGTTTAAAACAAAGAGGCTTTGTTCGTGTTTTTGCTTTTTAATGTTGGATACAAGTTGCTGGCTTTGCTATTTAGCACTCTCTCATACATATGTTCTGAATATTATTTTGTAGTTTTATTTTGATGCACATAATGCTTGAAGGTGTTACTATATTTATGACTTCAAGCTTCATGTGAAACTCTGTGCTTCCAATAAAAGAGATAGAAAATCTCTAAAACTTTACTGTATTTTATGCATTGGAAGATAGATGGGACCTCTTCTATCGGGCATTTCCAGCTACAGGCTAGAAGAGGTAATTATTTACCAATGACAGATACTTTTTTTTTTTTTTTTGAGATGTCATATTTTGCAGAAATAGAATAAAGTAGGGATGAGGAATAGTAGCATGTGGGCACAGCCTTTTTTCTGGCAGCTTCCTCTCGGGCTCCAGTGTAGCCTTGATCTCAAGTGTCAATCCCAAACTTCTCTTTCAATTTAGTAGGGTTAAACAAGTATAGGAAAACCTCGCAGTTGAGGTATTCATCTTTATTATTAATTAGGTAGCAATCCTATGCATACTTACCTGGTAGTAAGTCCTATTAAACACAATGGGGCTTACTTCTGAATAGACATGCATAGGATTGTGCTGTTAACGTCCTTTGCTACAATTATTTCCCGTCTTTGCTGCATGCTTGCAGATTCCAGTTTATTGACTGTAACATGCATAAAGATAACGATATAGTTACTCTGCTGCCACTCCTACTGCTTTTTCTTCTACTGATAAACATTTATTTACTAACTCAATTACCCTTCCCCAGAGGTCTTAGAAATCATTGCAGGTCAGACATTGTGGGTGCCATCTCTCTGTTTCCATAGAGAGACTCTGAAACTACTTGGCTTGTTGGCAGCCATATGGCATCACTTGAAAACCCATTGAGTGGGTAGACAATATGTGTGTAGTTTGATTTTTTTAAAAACAAAAGCTGTGTATGGTCAAGCTTTCTGATGTCTGAACCCGGAATCTTGTAGGCCTAGACCTACACCTAAAGGAGATTTTACTTCAAAGACATAGCAATCAGGTACTTCTTTTTTACTCTAGAGTAAGGGGGATCCTCGCATGGAGGGCAGGATTTTAACCTTATCCTGCACTGTGGTCCCAATCCAGGTAGAGCCCCCTATACCTGCAATTTATATTGCCAAATAGTGATCTATTAAAGTAACAGGGTCTTTTGCATTCATTCAAACTTGCAAATTTCCTAAGCTGCCAACTGCCTTCTATAAATGGTCTCTAGCTTCTCCCTTTCCCCCTCCCTGGAGAAGATGCTCTGAAGGGGTGTTTGAGGATGGTATTTTGGGGTAGAGCCTGGGACCTCCACACTCTAGGCATTGATTCTTCAAGCCCTCCCTTTACTGACTCCTAAGATCAACAGTTTTTCAGAATGATTATGGGCATAGGTGATTTGAACTTGCAGTATTACACTAGTCTGGAACATTTGGACATAGAGACAATGTTTTTATTGAAAACAAGAGTTAGAATAATATCAAAGTGAACAGGCAGCTTTGAAAAATTAGAAGTGGTGTTATCCTTCTGTTTTTCTTGATAACTATCTCTTTATTGGTGTTACAATGCTGATGTCCTTCTGAAATGTAAGGTAGCTAAGCTAGAAAACACACATCTTCCGATGGCAGATGGACAGAAATTGTCCTGATGGGACATATATGACATTTTTTCAAAGGAGAAAAGCTTTGTTTTTAAGGGCACTCTAGGGAAAGAGGAGTTTAGATTTTGGGGTGCTGGCCCAATGAAATTTTCAAGAAGGCTGAGATAATTTAAAATCTAATTTAGGATCAAGCCAATACTAGCAAGGCTTCTACAGTCAGGTGGCCAGTGCCACTTTTGAAACTATAATCTACTTACTGTTAATCTGGTAAGAGTGCAATCCTATGCATGGCTAAGCAGAAAAATGTCCTACAATTCCCAGCATTCCTTAGCATGGCTGGCTGAGGAATGCTGGGAGTTGGAAGTTTTTCTTTCTGTCTAAACATGCATAGGATTGTACCCTAAGTGAATTATAGCTTCAAATGAAGTACTGCCTTCTTGACTGTAAGAGTCTTGCTAGCATTGGCTTGATTCCAAATTAATATATATTTAACAGTAAATAGAAAAGGAGTCCCTAAATGTAGGTTCCTTTATCAGATTAAAGTGTCAAACTCTGGAAGTCTGAAATTGTTAAAGGTTGGTTTGAATGACCTTCCAGGGATCCCTTACAGCCCAGTGCCTATGACTGCAAAGAGATTCAGGATCCCTTCCAGTTCTGTAATTCTTGATGCTAAGACTTATGTAATTAAAGCTATCAACGTGGGTGTCTTGAGGCAATTATTCTTAAAGGAAGCTGATAGCTGGTAATGTTCCAGTGATGTGTTTCAATGGGAGCTAGGATTGCCCAAGAAAGCATAGGTGATGGACAGAGATTACTCATCTTTCATCTCCCCCTCCCCAAGGAGAGGAAGGGAAAGAAGTGTGTGTGTGTGTGTGTGTGTGTGTGTGTAACAGGAAGTTGGTCTGTGCTGGAATGAAGTCTGAAAAAGAGACTGAGAGGTGACTTTGCTCTCTGCAGGAAATTCGATGGCACTATGGGTTCCCCTAGATCCCCCGATGAAGAGCAGGAATCCATTGGAGAGTTAATGCTGTGAACCCTCACTTTATGCTCAGCCTATCTATATGTGTAAATGAACATTATATCATAGAAATGCCATAGTTATTCATTTATCTCTTCCAAAGGAAACTGAATTTTAGGTAAGTACTGGAACTCCTAAAGCTTCTCACTCCTTGAAAGTGGGTGAATATGTGTAGCAAAATTAATTAAGGGAGCAATCCTATGTGGATTGATGGTCGCCTCTGAGCCTGGGGCAATGACCTATCCAGTGCAGGGCAGGAGGAGTGGTGAGGAGCAGATCTCCTCCTTGCTCCCTTTGTCCTGCTTTCACGGCTAGACAGCAAATTTCGGCTGTCTAGCTGTTGGACCTCGGGGTGCAGGAAGCGGCAGCTGGACGACACGTAGGATGTGTCTTACTGGCATTTCCGACCACCCTGCCCCCGGGAATGCCCTGTTTTCACCGCTCTGCACTGCTCATATGAGCATGGAGCGCAGGGCCGATCCACACTCTCTACGAGGCAGCGCCTTGAGGGAATGCGGGTCGGTTCTCCGGGAACTGACCTCGGAGCATGGGCTCCAAGGTTGGTTCCCAGGAATCGACCTATCCTATGGCTGTCTAGCTGCTGACTAGCGGCCATAGGATTGTGCCCTAAATCTATATATCTTGATGTACAAAAGCCTTACCTGGCTCCGCGCTGGGCAATCTGCAGTGGGGGGGAGGCGCTTCGTCCCTCCCCCCGGAATCCTCTCTGGCCAGCCGGGGCCGGCCGCAGCTGGCGTTCCTGCCGAGGCTGGGCTGCTGCAGCCACAAATGGCGGCCATTGTAGCGGCCACCATTTGCGTGCTTGCAGTCAGCCGTGATAGGCTATGTAAGGATTTACGTAGCCTATCATGGCAAAGAGCAGGGATGCAAATGGCGGCCGCTACACCATTTGTGGCCATTTGTGGCTGCAGCAGCCTGGCTGCGGCTGGCTGGGTGTCCAGCCAGAGCCGCTGCTGCCACCGTATCCACCACCAGGTAAGCTCCATCCCGGGGGGATTCCGCAGGGTGGCGGGGGGGGGGCAAGGCTGTTCCGCCACGGATTCGAAGGGAATCCGTGATGGACTGGAGTCCGTGGCAGAATTCTCTGACATCCCTAATATCTTGTAGCCTGTTCCATTGGGTTAGTCTGGAACCCAGCTCAGCTAAACCTAGGTTGTTACAGGGCCCTAGGAGGATCTCTGAGCACTCTGATGTATTGCGCTTTATTATACTTACTTTACAGTTTCCTAAATAATATATTGCATTCATAGCTTAAACCTAAGATGTGATACCTTACTGGGGCAATGCTTAACAGCTGTTTTTTCTAATATCTGAACAAAGACAGTTCATTAACTGATAATATACTGGGATGGTTTCAAGAATGATTTAAGAAAGGCACTGTAGCTTCCATTTATCAGGAACTATGAGTGGGACAAAACTTGCAATATGAAGTACTAAAACAGGGAAGGGCCATGGCTCAGTGCGATAGAGCACCTGCTTTGCATGCAGAAGGTCCCTGGTTTGATCCCCGGCATCTCCAGGTAGGGCTGGAAAAACTCCTGGCTGAAATTCTGGAGAGCTGCTGCGAGTGTCAACAATACTGGGCTAGTTAGACCAATGGTCTAACTCAGTATAAGACAGCTTCCTGCATTCCTATGTTAAACATTATCAGCTACTCCCTTGCTTCAGGAGACATGCTGTTTTATGTACTCCCCACTCCCCTGAGCAGTGAAAAGCACCAGGGACAGTACCTATCTGGATTTGGTATCTTTTGGAAGGAGAAACCATTGGAGGCTTAAGGCCTTAATGTAATATTTGAGTTTGTTTACAAATGTACAAATTAAACATAGGTGGAGTAGATATCATAGCCTTCCTACAAACAAATTCCACTGTGCCACATCAGATCTCCAAGCAACCAAAAGGTACTTTACAGAAGTTAGCACTCTTTCTTTGCTTCTTTGTCTGTCTCAAAACTACAGCTTCTGTTCACACACAGAACTAGACTACATTATTGGCTGTGGGGAGAAGGTATGCCACTTACTGTTATGGCCCGGGTCCATGTGCCCTTGAAGTCTCAGGTTTCCAGTGGCAGTGACTCTGAGGAGAAGTCAGAACCAATTCCCAGACCTTGCAAGTGGGGGCTTCCACTTCAGGTCCTGCATCTTGCTCACTCAATCACCATTGCCCTCTGACTCCTCAAGTGAGTAGAGAGTCCTTTGGAGCATTCCCCAACCAGATGCTCAGACACTTACCACCCCGAAGAAACCAGCAACTACCGGAAAGGGTACTGGCCCACTAGATGCAGCACTTGAGGAGGTGGAGTTCCCAGGGGGACTCTCCTGGCCTGGCTAGTAAGCCCTATATGTCACGCTAGGCCAGTGCAGGGATAACTTGTCTTTATCTTTGCTGATGGATTGCTCTCCAGGGTCCTGAATCTGAGGCCACAGTCCCTGAGTCATCACCTGCAGTTCTGTCCAGGATACTGAAGCTGTTCAAGCTTGAGACCCTGTTCAGGAAGAACTAGCTATTTCCTAGCTATTGAAACCCACTAGCCAAGCCATAGGACAAAAAAAAATATGGCACAAGGGTGGGACAGTTGCCAGTAGTGAACTGGTGTGAGGTCAGATAATTGGAGATGAGGGACAATCCATGAAACCACAGAGAGTAACCTAGGGAGTACAGGACCTGTTGCACTGCAGTCTACATGAAAGCCAATGTAGTCAGATGGTAAGAGAAATATAGAAACAGACTGATTATGCATCTGCACACAGAGCCAAGCAGGAACATGTGCCACCACAGACACACCATTGTGTATGCATATGGATTCGCATAAACATTTGCACAATTAGCCTCCTAGTTTGGCTTTCACTTCAGTTTAGTGTTGAACTTACATGATACCTGTGCAGCCACATTTTATGCAGCTGTCAGCTACAAAAATGTGTTGGTGAAATGTAATATTACTTCAAGAAAAATGGCATCCTAATGGAAGATATGTGGACCACATACAGAAAATGTGTTTTGTGCAATAAATTGTGTGGAAAGGTTTCATAGTGCATGCTGTGACAGAGCATTGGCCATAACAATAAATGTTCTGAGAACATTGAACACCTGTTTGCTATTTTTACAAGATACGACTTCTTGTAAAATGAAAATGCTGTTTAGACATTCATTAATTAAGATATTGTTGGGGGGTTCCTGTTTTAAAATAGAGTGAATTACAATTACTTTATATGTAACATTTTGTTTCTTACACAGAAGCAAATCTCTACACTGGTGTACTTCTTACACAGCAGTGAATTTCCAAATAGGAAAAAGCATGTGCACTATCACAGATGAAGTATGATGTGAGCATTTATTTTGCTGCAGTGAACTTTCTTCCCATTTCATGTATGTGTGACAAATAAATACTCATGCCACACATCAAATATGGAAGTGCACACCTTTCTTACATGGAAATTATCTCTATGTAGGAAAAACAGCAAATATAAATTAATCCTTTCTACTGTCAGTCTCTCAGTCTCTCTCTGTAACTGTGCTATGAAGAAAATAATGATGGATTGAAGAAAATGCAAATCAGGGCTGAGTTCAGAAGAAGTACTGACTTCTGGGGAGGGATGGAGAGCTATGATACTTTTGAAGCCCCACCTGCTGGCCACATCCAGCCTTTCCTGACTGGTCTTCTTTCTTCAAGAAAGAATATGTTTTTTCCTAGCTGTTTCTCCAAAACCAAAAGGTTTAGAAATGTGCCTTTAAATATTAAAATGGAAAATATTAAGGATTCAGCGCTAGATATGTGATTCTGTGCCTGGTAGAGCATAACATCTTCTTTGGTATATCATTAAATTGGATGATTTACTTTGAAAAAGCACCTTTTAAGGTTCATATACTTTTGGATTTCGGAATTGGTGCTGCATCCTTCCTTTTTCTTGGAGTAAATATAACGTTGTATGAACTGGCATGATTCTTGTGATGGTGACTTCTTCAATTCATGCTACTGGTATCTCTATGTCAGGGTGGGCAACTTGTAGGCCAAAACATCTGGAGAGCCACAACTCCCATCATTCCTCACCATTGGCTATGCTATCTAAGACTGATGAGAGTTGTAGGCCAAAACATCTGGAAAGCCACAAGTTGCCCATCCCACCTTACAGGATGCAACTGGATCTCCTTGTCTGTGATAGAATGCAGTGATCAATTTTTAAAAAGGGATCCAGGGAGCATCCAGGAAATTACAGGCTGGTCAGCTCAATGTCTGTTCTGGGTAAATTGGTTGAAAGCATTATTAGAGAAAAAATTATTAAGCATATAGAAGGACAAGCTCTGCTGAAAAAGAATCAACACAGCTTCTGCAGAGGTAAGTCCTGTCTCACTAACCTTTTAAAGTTCTTTGAGAGTGTTAATAAACATGTAGACAGGGGTGATCGGATAGACATTGTTTACTTGGACTTCCAAGGGGCTTTTGATGAAGTCCCTCACCAAAGACCCCTGAGCAAACTTAGCAGCCATGGAATAAGAGGAGAGGTCCTCTTATGGGACCTGGTTAGTAACCGGTTAAACTTAGTAACTGGTTAAAGAGCAGGAAGCAGAGAATAGGAATAAATGGTAAATTCTCCCAATGGAGGGAAGTAAATAGTAGGGTCACACAGAAATCTGTACTGGGACCAGTGCTTTTCAACTTGTTCATAAATGATCTGGAATTAGGAGTGAGCAGTGAAGTGGCCATGTTTGCTGATGACACCAAATTATTTAGGGTGGTTAAAACAAAAAGGGATTGTGAAGAGCTCTAAAAGGATCTCTCCAAAACTGGGAGAATGGGCATTGTTGTTGTTGTTGTTCAGTCGTTCAGTCGTGTCCGACTCTTCATGACCCCATGGACCATAGCACGCCAGGCCTTCCTGTCCTGCGCTCTTTCCCGGAGCGTGCTCAAGTTCATATTCATTGCATCCGTGATGCTATCTAGCCATCTCATCCTCTGCCGTCCCCTTCTCCTTTTGCCTTCAGTCTTTCCCAGCATCAGGGTCTTTTCCAGGGAGTTTTCTCTTCGCATTAGGTGGCCAAAATATTGGAGCTTCAGCTTCATTATCTGTCCTTCCAATGAGCACTCAGGGTTGATTTCCTTTAGGATGGACTGATTTGACCTCCTTGCATTCCAGGGGACTCGTAAGAGTCTTCTCCAGCACCACAGTTCGAAAGCATCAATTCTTCGGCACTCAGCCTTCCTTATAGTCCAGCTCTCACAGCCATACATTACTATTGGGAAAACCATAGCTTTGATTAGGCGGACCTTTGTCGGCAAGGTGATGTCTCTGCTTCTTACTATGCTGTCTAGGTTTGCCATAGCTTTCCTCCCAAGGAGCAAGCGTCTTTTAATTTCATGGCTACAGTCACCATCTGCGGTGATCTTGGAGCCCAAGAAAGTAAAATCTGTCACTGCTTCCATTTCTTCCCCTTCTATATGCCAGGAAGTGATAGGGCCAGATGCCATGATCTTCGTTTTTTTAATGTTGAGTTTCAAACCAGCTTTTGCACTCTCCTCTTTCACCCTCAACAAGAGGCTCTTGAGATCCTCTTCGCTTTCTGCCATTAGGGTGGTATCGTCTGCATATCGGAGGTTGTTGATAATTCTCCCGGCAATCTGAATTCCGACCTCTGATTCATCCAACCCGGCATTTCTCATGATGTACTCTGCATATAAGTTAAATAAGCAGGGAGAATGGGCATCCAAATGGCAAATGTGGTTCAATGTAAACAAGTGTAAAGTGATGTATGTTGGGGCAAAATTCCCAACTTCAAGTATAACTTCAGATCTGAGCTGGCAGTGACCAACCAAGAAAGAGATCTTGGGGTTGTGGTGGATAGCTCAATGAAAACGTCAACTGTGTGTGTGGCTGCTGTAAAAAAAAAGGCAAACTCCACATTAGGCATAATGAGAAAAGGAATTGAGAATAAAACTGCCAATATCATACTGCCCTTATACAAATCTGTGGCGTGACCACACTTGGAATACAGTGTACAGTTCTGGTCACCACACCTAAAAAAAGATACTGTAGAGCTGGAAAAAATGCCAAAAAGGGCAACTAAAATGATCAAGGGGCTGGAGCATCTCCCCTATGAGGGAAGGTTACAATAGCTGGGATTGTTTAGCTTGGAAAAAAGGAGGGTGAGACGTGATAGAGGTCTACAGAATTATGCATGGTGTGGAGTACGTGGATAGGGAGACTTTTTTCTCCCTATCACACAATATTAGACCCCAAGGTCATCCCATGAAGCTGATTGGTGGGAGTTTCAGGACAAATAAAAGGAAGTACTTCTTCACACAGTGCATAGTTAAACTATGGAATTTGCTACCATGAGATGTAGTGATGGCCACCGACTTGGATGGCTTTAAAAGGGGGTTAGACAAAATCATGGAGGAGAAGTCTATCAATGGCTACTAAGCTTAAGGGCTATGTGCTACCTCCAGTATCAGATTCAAGAAGCCTATGTGCACCAGTTGCTGGGGAATGTGGGTGGGAGGGTGCTGTTGCACTCATGTCTCACTTGTGGTTTCCTGTCGACAGCTGGTTGGCCACTGTATGAACAGAATGTTGGACTAGATGGACCCTTGGTCTGATCCAGCAGGGCTATTCTTATGTTCTTAAGTAACAGTAGTAGCTGTTGTTCTTTGGTGGTTCTGGTGGCAAATAAACTTGTGGCAGAGAACCAAGACATATTAAGCAGATCGCTAGGGCATTAGCGGGGGAGCTCTTTCAGCCCGAGGGCCAAATTCAATTTTGGAGAAGCTCTTGGGGGCCAAATTCCAGTGGTGGCTGGGGTCAAAAATATCAGCATATTGTAGCTTAAAGCTCTTACTGCCAGTAGCTGAGCCCTAGGGGAGGCATTTCAGTCTTTTAAGAAAAAAATGCACAAAGGGCAGGAGAGTACCAGTCAACTGATGTTTAGGGGAAAGAGGGTGGAGCCGGGGGAAGGGGACATGGCCATCTGGGGGAACCCAGGAGGGCCAAATTTAGCCCCTAGGCCTGAGGTTCAACACCCTTGCTCTAGGGAATGGAGCCCTCATTAGTTGCTAGTCAAGGCAGGAAGAATGTACTTAAGCTGTATGTAAACCTCTGACTATTAGAAATCATGAATGGCAGCGCAATCTTGTGCATCTCTACTCAGAATCAGCCCCATTCACTTCAATGGTACTTACTCCTAAGTAAGTATATTTAGCCTGAATTTGTATGCCATATTTTTATGCCGCTTTTCAACTATGAAGTCGTTCACAAAATTAAAAGGATGTATAGTCGATTAAAAGCAGTAAAACCAATGCAATTATTATATCATGGATGGTACCAAAATTGTTAGAGCTGCAAACCTTAATGTGTTTTTGAGGTAATAAAAGTGGGATAGTTAAGAAAGTGGTTGAAAAACCAAATGTCTGACCTACTTTTGATGTATCAGACCTAAGCTGATATTGGAGGTAAGGCAGTAGACTAGGCCATCTATTAATTTGACCAGCTGCTGCTATTCTGATTTCTTTGAATAACACAAACTTCTGTTTTTACATTTCCAGCTAAGCATTGCTGTATGCATTGGATTTTTTGCTGCCTGGAGTCCATATGCCGTCATTGCCATGTGGGCAGCCTTTGGATCAATTGAAAGGATCCCTCCCTTAGCCTTTGCAGTACCAGCTGTATTTGCTAAGTCTTCAATGCTGTATAACCCCATTATGTACTTTGTTCTAAAGCCCAACTTTCGAAGCACCATTGCCAAAGATTTCGCAGTTCTCCAAAAATTATGCTTCAAAACTTGCTTTTGTTTGAAATGTGTACAGAACTGCACTTATAGGTCAGTTCTAGAGGTCCACTTGAAATCATTTAAAGGAAGAAATGAGTCCAGCAGTAACTCTGTGCAGACAGTGGAAGGATGTTTTTATTTTCCTTGTGAAAAGTGCAATGATCCCTTCGAATGCTTTAAGAACTATCCAAAGTGCTGCCAGGAGGGGTTAAATAATATGGAATACTCTCCTCAAGAAAGCATACCCATGGAAAATAACATTCAGTCAAAATCGAAACATGCTTCTGAAAAATATGTAAAGGTTGTTGTCCGAGGACAAAAAAGCACTGAAATGGAAGGCTTGGAAGTTACATTAGAAAACATACCCACAGATGCTAGATTTGCCAATCTTTAGGATATGCATAATCAAATGTTCTGGGCAATAATTGAATTGCACCAGACTTAATGAATGTAAACATTTTCTAGCCACTACCCTATTTTTATACAGTTATTTTTATATCCTTATTTTCCATGGGATGATGAAATGCATCGTGAATATATCAAAAAGGATGTTTGACATACACCATGCATATAACATACCTACGGGTATTCAGAACAAATTGTGTACTACTACATTTCATTTGTTTCTGAGTTTTGAGTTTCAGAACTTATCTATTGTGCTTCACAAAAGCAAACCACTGGTGAGGCCTTTTTTGTATAAAATACCTTTGAATTCTTGGTATACGTATTTTATATTTTGCATATTCAGCAAAAAGCTTGATTTAATTTAGACATTTAGAAGGACTTTCAGATAATATAATACCCACTGAACTGATACCGGCATCTTGAGGTATGTGCTGTTAAATCCCCACCCCGAGGGGGCCCCAGCCCCTGGGAAGCTATGGATAGCACTTTCCACCTTCAGATTAGGCTATGTTCACATCTCCACTCCCTTGCACATTTCTTTCTGGAACAGGGAGTGCGAAATGCTCCTTATTCTGATACAATCCTTTGTTGCTCTTGGAGCACTTGCAGGCAGTTCCACTGCTGGGTGAGTGTCCCAGTCTGTCCTTTCAAGTGCAAGCTTGTGAAGAGACAGATGTTTCTGGCATTTCTGAGCTTACGGTATGAGAAGCATTGCAGGGAGTTATTATCTCTCTATAATGAGCTGCTGACTTTCCCCACAACAAAACTCAGAAGTAGAGCCACTTGGGATGGGGTGCAAAATATATCAGCTGGGTATATTTAGCTTTGAAAAGAGGAGACTTGGGGGGTGGGGAATTGATATGTGCCATTTTTCTTGGTAGAAAGGTAGGGTACAAATCAAAATAAATAAATAATACTCATCAAATACTAAAAGGCTGCCACATAAAAGAGGGCAAATACTTGTTCTCTGCTGCCTCAGAGGGCAGGATTAGATCTAATGAGCTTACATTACCAAAGGGTAGATTGCAGCTGAACATCAGGAGAAACTTGTAACAGTAAGAGTAGTTTAACAATGGGTCCAATTACTTGAGGATGGGGTTGGTGATCTCTCCCTTGCTGGAGATCTTCAAGTGGAAGCTGGACAGCCATCTGTTGGAGAAGCTCTAGCTCTGGATTTCCAGTTTATGCAGGGGCTTTGTTGACATGGCCTAGAACAGGAGTCCCCAATGCAGCACCTCCAGACACCTTACGTGGCACCTGTAAAGAAGTCCCCAATGTGGTGCCTGTGGGCACCTGCAAAACTCACCCCCCCTTTTAATAGACATACATGAACTTGTATGAAATGCATACAGCTTTCTAGCATGCATAGGCTTCAACAAAAGTGAACCAAATATCCAAATAAATATCCATTTGAAAGTCACATCTATATGTCACTCGTTCAAATATTAAAAGTGTTGTAAGGTCCTCAATCCATTACATTATTGGAGGTGAGTGTTTATCCTTTCAATGTTGCAATATCTGTCTTTTAGCTGTCAAAAGGGCACAGAGAATGCATTTATGCTGACCATTTGTTAATTTCCACGAAGCAGGTAAATAATTTAAAAGTGTGTACATCAGTAAATATTAGACCGTTCAAGCACAAATTTTATCTGGGTAATAACTTCCCCACAAAAAGAAGCAGCTACTGGAAATTGCCAAAACATGTTTAAAAGAACCAGTAGCTGTATTGCACCACCAGCAATTAGCCAACTTAGACAATCCCTTATTAGGAAGATGTTGCAGGATCCAATAGGCATGAAACAAAAGCTTTTGCTGAATAAGAAGCAGCTTAAGATCCATAGACACAACAGGTAGACGCCAAAGTGGCAATCTACTGATTAGGCATTTTGTCATGGTGCCCACAGCAGATTCTCAAATTCCCAAATGTGCCCACAGATCCAAAATGCTGGTCTAGAAGACTCTTCAACATCAACACTGATTCTATCTAGTAGCCATTCAAGAAGATTACACAGTACAGAGCAAATCTGTATCTTATATTAATTATTCAATAGTAGGTGAAGATATTGCTCCAGTATGTCAGAAAATGGTAGACATCAAGTATCTGATTTAGCATAATTTAGTAGTAAAGGTCATTTGTCTAATGACTTTTTATACAATACAATACTAATGTAAAGAAAGCCTTATGGTGCAATCCTATGCATGTTTAGACAGAAAAAGTCTTACAACCCCCAGTATTCCCCAGCCAGCCATGTTGTCTGTCTAAACATGCATAGGATTGCACTCTTATTGGAACTGTCAGCTGGAAGAAATGTTACTAATTACTGAAAGTGCACTGAATAATTAGAAAGGAAGTGTTGACCAGTTAAAGTACTAGGTAGTAGGGAAAAAAACATTGGCACCAGTATTAAGGGCTGACAGAAATACTATTAATAATTTCTTCAAATGTAGATTTAAAATATGCAATTAGAAAATGGAATTAAGGCTGAAATCCCATTCATACTTATTTGGGAATAAGTCCCATGGAACTCACTGGGATTTACTTTCAAGTAACTGTGCCTGGAGTTGGACTGTAACAGATTAAGTATAGGTTATTATAATTTTTCCAGAAATATTATTGGTAAATGCCTATATGCTGATACATATCTGAATATGATTATGTGTCTGGAGAACTCTACAGTGTCAAGGGTTTCATTCTCTAGTGTAGCGTTGAACTAATAAATATGACTGTGACTTGGATCCTAACTTCTGTTTCATGAACAGAACAGAACTCTGTTGATGGAGTGGGACTTTCCTACCTCCCTTTTTCTGATGCAGACCCCTGTGCCCCCCCATCTGTTCCTGAGGGTTGAGGGGCCCTCTGGAACAGACTGGCATGTATTCTGGGAAGATACAGCAGAGGAGGAATTCCTGAAAATCAGAGACCCCTTGCACGAATGGTTCCATTTGTGCAACTCCACGTTTGGATTCCCAACCACAGGGGAGTGTCCAATGTTAGCCCTACATAGAATTAACCCATTGAAATGAATGGGACTTAAGTAGTAATCATTAATTTAAAAAGGTCTACTTTATGTAGGACTAACATTGGATACCACCTATAGATTTTACAACCTTGCAGCTATAAAGCATTGGTCAAAACGAAAAAATGTTCTAATGTTTTGCATGTGAAGTGTGTAAGAGGTATATTTTGCATCACAAAAACACTGATGAAGTAGCCAATGAGCCTGTTTGCATGTCATGACAGCTCATCATAGGTTAATTTACCCACAGGACTGTCGCATTGCGCCAGGTACCATTTTTTTATGGTGCTTGTGGGCGCCCAGCTTGCTGTGACTTGTCACGTTGTGCAAAAAGCATTGTTGGAGGGTGGCAGGCATTGTTTGAGGGTTAGACAGCCCCAAAGCAAGCCATGGGTTATTTGAGGGTTGTCTAGCCCTCAAACAACTCCTGTCACCTGGGTTTACACAACACGACAAGCCATGGTAAGTTGGGTGGGAGCTGGGCACAATGTGACAGCCCCTGTGGGTAAATTAAGCCATGGTGGGCTGTCATATGTGAATCTGGTCAATGGGTTCCTTTTTTTTCATTCTAAGGGCCAAACAGCCTGAAATCTGTGATAGAATCTCCCAACATGTTCATTTTTCCTTTAAAGCAGCCATGGGGACCTCTGAATTTGATTGGAGTAGCATTGCTGGGGGAAGGGAGGTTTAAAATAAATCTAAAGTCTTAAGTGCCCCCTCCCCCGAAGCTGCTGTTAGCTCTGTAAGAAAACATTTTTTTCCTCCTGTGGGGAAAACAGCACCTTCAGGGAGGGCAGTTTTTAGTCTGGGAATATGGCATGGAGGAGAGGGGTTAAACCTCCTTCTAGCACTGCTGTTCTGATCATATTCAGAGCCCCCCTGCAGTTGTTTTGAAGGGAAAAATGGAAACAGGAGATATGGTTATGGATCTCCTCCATCTTGTGTCATTGTGCCTCAATACTGT
The DNA here is from genome assembly GCF_057233095.1 of Heloderma suspectum. Lineage (NCBI taxonomy): Eukaryota > Metazoa > Chordata > Lepidosauria > Squamata > Helodermatidae > Heloderma > Heloderma suspectum. The sequence continues at coordinate 73,237,728 of NC_139461.1, forward strand.
TCATTTTGTTAGGTCTTAGCATTCCTGTGGGTCTTTATATTTGTAATGTGACCTATATTATGGTATCATACTTCACTTCAGATGGAACAAAGAGAAGAATTTTTAAAGCAGATATTTCAAGCCCTCAGACATGTGATATGATGGACACAGGGAGCTTTGGTTGAAAGTATTGGAATGGACAGATGGGCTTGCGCAACTGGATTAGATCAGCTGAGACATCCAAACCATCAGCTATGGAAAAGCTTCTTTGCAGCAGCCATTGCAAAACCCTGGAAGCAGATATTCACTAGTCTCCTTGCTTTGGCAGCACTAATATTTTCAGTTGCATTCTAAATAATGTCTTATATTACAAAATTAAATTATTTTCTAGTAAAGTTCTGATTTGATACAAAACTCTTTGTTTTTATAATGTTGTGGATTGCTCCCCCTAGTTTAGAATAACTTAAGCCACTGTGACTTTCCTCTGCTAATGCTTTAAAACTAACTGCTGCTGATTGTTTTCATGGCTGTTATGAAGAGAGATTCAAAGAAGAGTAATAAATCCATAAAGTTTTAACAATTAGAGACTCTGAAACTGTATCTTTGGGGATTTGGTCACTCTTTCTCTGGCTTTATTTCTGATTGTGGTGTGTGGTGCTTTCAAATGGCATCGTTTATTAGTATCATACCAGTTACTTAAAATGCTTTGCATTTTACTACCATATCCAACATCATTAACAGAACAGGATTTTGGCTTAAATCCAATGTCATGCAAGCAGATGTTCACTAGTGCAACAGGACTTTCTTCCCTTCCCCTCCCCACCCTCCTGTAGCTGTCCATGCTGGCTAAAACCCTGCTGCAGAGGGTTTTCCAGCCTTCTGGAGTAAACTTGAGGGTGATGGAGGAATCATCCCCCGTTTCACTGTTGGAAGCAGTTCCATCAGTAGAATGACAGTGTCAGGTCCCGCTCTTTATTATAACTTTCATTTAATGTGTAGTAAAATTCAAATGGGAGCTAGGGTGGCGACGGCTGACAGGGAGCTCTGGCGTGGGCTGGTCCATGAAGTCACGAAGACTCGGAAGCGACTGAACGAATAAACAACAAAAATTCAAATACACCTATGGGAAATATCTCCACCATCACCACCACAGACACACTGATATTGGCTGAGAAGGTGTAGGACAGGATACTCCTGAGCTCTCACTCACATTGCCATCCAGGAAGGCATTATCAGAAAAATATCTAGGGACTGAATGTAAGCATGGAGCAGCTGGGGGGTGGCAGCAGAGGGAGCAGCCATGAGTGTCAGGTTACTGGGCCACAGTGAGTGGGCAAGGTGGGGTTCCTGTGGCATGTCAACCAGGCACAAGAGTTTGGGAGCATGGGCATAAGAGGGATGGGAGTCTGGCCACTCTGACACCAGGTATGCCAGGGCTATTTAGGACAGGGGCCACCCCGGTGATATGCCAAGGACATTGGTGGTGATCCCTCAACTAGCAAAAATGGCAGCCCAGAGATACCTACTGCTCAGGGATTCCCAGGGTGCCATGGGCAAAATCTCCAAGATGCTAATAGCCATCAGAGGCTTCCAGAGCTGTCTGCAGGGGTGTGAGTGAATGTGCCATCACAGGCTCATCCTGATGATATCATTGCCCTAGGCTGTCCCATGATGTATCTGGCAATGGCAGGAATGGGAGAGTCATCTGCTGGGAGGGCCCAGGAGCTACAGGATCCCTCATTGGGATTGTGGACCTTGATAGGACACTCCACAGCCAGCAATGCAGAGGCGAGGAAGAGGAGGTCTGACTGAGGATGTTTTGATGGATCCATACACACTTCATGGCCCAGCTCTGCTGCTGGCAGAAGACTGAAAAGAAACTGGCCTTCCACCGTGAGCATGAGCACAATGCTCACCACAGGTTGCCCAGCCATGACTTGCCCATCTCCCTATTGTCTGAATTGTGGTCTCCCTGTGTGGCATTCATATACTGTTAGTGGTGTCCTGTGATGGAGTACTAAGTTACATCATATCCTATGCTCTGTCATGGCAATGTGGGTAGGGTGCTCATTCATGTGAGTGCAGTAATATTTTAAATTTCCCCCCTTCTATTGAATTCAATGGGAAGGAAATTTCTTGTGCCAAGTCTGAAGCTCATGTAAAGATGCACCATCGATGAGGGTGTGGCCATGGATTGAAAGGGTATAGGCTGTGGTTCACTTGTGTTTCTGCCCTATGTTGCCCATGACTGTCTTGTTCCAGCTGTTCTGCTCGCGTATCTTTGCAGACCGGACAGTTCTGCTGGTGGTGTGTTCCACCAGTGCATCTGAGGTGTTCCACCAGCTTGTTTTTCATGGGAGTGGTGCATCTGACATTTCACCAGTATAGCGGGGCTTCTGCCAAATCCTGTTGTCCCTCATTCAGTGTGTCTTGATAGGATCACATCCTAAGGCTGCATCCTATGTACATCTCCCTGAGAGTGAGCCCCAGTGCAAACAGTGGGGTGTACTTTGGACTAAACATGCCTAGAGTTGAGTGACAAGTGCCACTGATCTCAATGTGAGAGTTAAGCATTACTCAAATGGGAGTTAAAAGTCCTTGATTTGGGATGCATTTCTATAACAAGAAAGCATGATATGGGATAACAGAGATCTCACTCACTATTTAATGCTGTACTAAATTGACTTCTAAAATATACTGATTTGGCTATAAATGTCATCAGTGTGTTACCATTTTGCATGTTGCATTTATCTAGGTACACAGACATGCAAGAAATTTGCATATCTCTCTGCTGTGGAAAGGATGACATCTGAATCTGCCTTCTCACTTTTATAAGCTCAAATAAGAAATACTAAAGTCTTTCCTGGACATAATTTGGTTGTAAAAATAGCAGTCATTCCATGCTACCCTGTCTCTTACAGTTCAAATAATGAACTCCAGATGACATAACATTGTTGTCTGTCCAGTGGTGAGAGAGATAACAAATCTGTGATTCTCACCAAGTATCAGGCAGCAAAATTGCTGTTTTGAAGCATGGCATCTGATGGCTCTCCAGAATTTCTCAGTTCAGTCTGGCAATGTTGCTGAAGTAGTTTAATCAGAACTCTGCATCAACCTCTGCTGAAGTATTGACTGTACCACAATGGTTCTGTGCCACTCATTGTTATCTAATTGGCTTCTGGCAAGGCACAAAACAGCAATATTATATGTCTATAATGCCTAAGATATTGTCCTGTTCTCTGGTAGAAATATTAAATGAGACCAACAATGCTTCATCTATCATTTCTAAACCATTCCCAAACCTAAATTACAATAAATAAATAAATCTGGACTAAGTTAACATAAAGGCCAATTCATGTAAAACTGTTGCCCTTTAATTATGAGATCCAGCTACATAATCATAGTTTTGGTAAAAAGGCAAGAATCATGAAGAGGCACCCTTGAATGGATTACATGGTGCATCATCTACAGTGGGGGAGATGGAATAGACATGCAGAGGTCCAGCATAGCCAGTGGTGAAGGTTCAAGGGAGTTACAATCCAACAACATCTGAAGTGCTACATGTCCCCTATCCCTGATCTACACAAATCTCTGTGTTGCAAGAGAGAGCTCTCTACCATGTGCCACAGGTCCTGCTCAAGCGACAGCGGTGACTTTGAGAATCCGAAGACCAGAGAGAGAAAAATAAACATGGCTGCAAAATGGAGAGCAAATCACATGGAAAAGCCTTTATAACTCAAGTCTAGATGGTCAATTTGTAAGCCGCTCAGGGAATTTGTTGAAAAAAAGAGAGAGGCTAGAAATGCTTTAAAATAAATATATATTTAGCAGCAGGTTGCTAATTCTACTGAAAAAAATGGGCTAAGTGGATATGAACCCCATTACCTCACCAATGCACTGGGCCATGAATTGCTCTGTTTTTGAAGGTTGTCTGGAAGCCATAGGTGACTTAAAATATAACCTCCCCATCTCTCTCTCTCTCTCTCTCTCCACACACACACATACACACACACATGCATGTGCATGCACATTCACATGCATATAAATTCACATTTCAGAAATCAGAAAGATTATTGCTTATAATTATTTGTTTGCATTGGAGTACATTTAGTTCTAGTACCACAGGGTAAAATAAATGCTCTGATTGGATGAACTTTAGTAAATGTGTAATAGTCTAAGTAGTTTACTAGAACATTCTGCACTAGAAACATAGGTATAGCATAATTATCAGAGAACGAAGGAATAAGCTGTTTCTCAGACAGCAAATACAGAAACAACTATGGTATAGCAACAGCATTTAATAATAGAATCCCATTTCCACTAATGAATTTGTTTGTGTCCTTTTGCATATACTGAATTGATCCAGGAATGTCAATAGACTTATAAAGATCCACAAAGGGACTTTTTAGCCCCTCCCTCCATGTATAGAATGCTGTGGTAAAATAATGTATCCTATATATTGGTAGAATAATAGAATCCTAACTACATTCTATATCAGAGACATTTCTGATATAGCACCAAGTTTTCATGTAGCAAAGGATGGGGCAGCTAAAGCACCCGTTACAGAAACAGTCAGCCATGCTTATACATTCAGTACTATGTTTTTCATGATCAGTGTTCTTGTTCTGAAGCAAAAGGCATGGGACAGGTTCATATATGTGTAGACACTTGAACTCTTGTGTTGTTCACTTAACTCTTGATGACTTGAAGCTAAACGTAGGAACTGACGTTCACCTTAACTTTTGGCCTTGGCCATCAAGACTGTGGTGTTTTCTCAGTACAGTCATTCCCTCTGTCTTTTGCATTGCTACCTCGACCATTTAGTTAATGTCAATGGTTTGGTAGGAGCTGCACAAAAGATGATGAGGTCATTTGCCACATGAGCTCATTTGCCAGTTTATTCCTTTTTTTCCTTTTGGTTTATGTTTTTTTGCAACTGTACAGCATGAAGCTCTGCAAATTTGCAGTGTGACTTGGCGCGCCCATTGGAAAGCTGTTGTGATAGTGCTGCTACCTGTACAGATTGGTATCCACCCTAGAAAATTAGCTCACCCCAAAGAGGCCTATTTTCCTACAGACACCAATGGATCTTACTTGCTCAGAGAGATAGGAATTCACCCCTTGACGAAGTTTATTCGGTATGCTGTTTCAAAGCTTTATTCACACAGTAATAGAATATACAAAAGTAACGTTTCCTCTTTCCTATCTAACTTTTCCTATCTAGCACTGGACAGACTTACAATACTATACTTATCTTACCAGTTCTCCAGTCCTTTCAGAGAGATTGATCCTCTCCAGAAAGGGATGGGTGAATTGATGGTGGTCAGGAACCGATAAATGGGGTCTTGGCTAATCTCTGGACCACTCCTCTTCTTTTCTTATGGTCAGAAATCAGGTGTTTATGCTCTCAGTCTATTGGGTGACTGTTTAGTCCCTCTCTTGACCAGTCCACCCTAATTACCTTTGGTCTTCCATTATGGGCAAGATAATGCTGCAGGTGCAAGACAGCAACTCAAACGTTCCTCCAGTCAGGTCTAGAAGACCTCCACTCATATCTGGAGGAGAAAACTTTGGATCCATTCCGTGCTGTATTTAGATGTATTTCAAGCTAGCTTATATAGTTAACTAACCTAATTTAACTTCTATGTGTCTTCTACATCACTCAAGTTTACCTAAGTTCATAATACTCCTAACAAGTTCATTATGGGTTAATACTCCCAGGAAAATCCCCTACCATTTTCTCTTAAAGCTTCCCCTATTCTCTAAAGGCCAGTTGGGCATAAGATCCTGGAGACTCTGATATTTAACAGATATCTCCAAATGCTACAGCTCAGTCCTAGCATTGCAGGACTGCCACACTGAATCACACATCTTTAGAGAAGGCTTAGATACAGTACATCAGTACAATTTGATGTATGCAGAGCAGGCAGGTGGGGAAACAAAATATGCATGAACTTGGGAAAGGACAAATGATGAAATCACGTATCATGTGAGTTCCAAGTGTACAAGTCATAGCCAGGAAATTATGTAGACATAGGACCCAATCCTGATGAAGTAGGTCACACTTAGGTTCCATGGAACTCAAAGGAGCACATTAATCATGACTTAAAGATAACTAACTTTTCTTTGGATTGTGGACACAGGCTATTTACAACAAATCCTATGCTAAGTGGCGCTTGCATCCATATCAGTGTGTGCACAGGACTCTAGCCCTACAGAAGTCTCCCCCTGTGCAACAGTGGGGCTTCTCCATTGCTGGGTATGGAAAAGGATGGTGCTATATATTTACAGAGCTTCACAACCCTATTTTGCACCCAGATATGCAAGTATATTTCTGAGTAATTTTTATTTTATAGGCTCCTGTGATGGCTTAAAACAATAAAAAGTTGCAACTAGCAACATAAGAAAACCTATTTAAAATAATGGCTGTGAAGCTGAACAAGCCAAGCATGTTTCAGAACCACCAACAGCCACCAGAGAGTAAAACTTTGCTATTTCCCACTCATCAGACAGAATGTTCATTAGAATCATCTTCAGTGGATGGTGCAGGAAAAGTAATTGGTGCTACAGGTTCTTGAAATAATAAAATAGTTTTATATTTCACTTAAGGACTCTGAATGCAATGCTTGTGGGATTAGCCATTGAAGGGGTATTACTGCCTGGGCAGGCTGAGCTTGTGTGAGAGAAGAACAGCTGAACTGGATGTTCCAGCCCCAGGGTAAAGAAGTTGTTGTGACTCATTGAACTGGCTCCCTGTGAACTTAGAACCTGTGATTACAAGAACATAAGAAGAGCAAGCTGGCCCAGACCTATCCAGCTTTCTGTTCCCACAGTGGGCTAACCAGATATCTATGGGAAATCCTTGAGCAAAGAACAAATGCAATAGCATCTTCCTGCTCATGTCCCTAGCAACTGGTATACTGTCTCTGGTATTGGAGGTAATATATCATTTCCAAGCTAGGAAACAGTATCTATATAAGAATACAGTAATGTAAGGGAGATCTACCACATTGATTTTGCTCATTTTTGTTTTAAACTGAAGCTTGAGCAGTGTAGATGAGCAGAAAATTTTGAAACCTTGAAAAGGTTCAAAGCTCGAGCTTTGGGCAGCTTGGGAATGGAAAAGGGAGAGGGATGAGGCAAAGGGGATGGTAATGAACATTCAGGCTGATGCATATGCTCCACACTATGTAAGATGTGACGCAGTGTATGTCTGCATGTGTAATAATGCTTACACCTGTGAGCTCTTAGACTGCTGGGCCAATGAAAGGACAGGCACAAAATGTTGTGAAAGGGGCTGCGGAAAAGTCAGTTGGTGATAGAGTAGGAGGAAGAGAAGCTGAGGAGAAGTAGCTGAGAGGACATCAGAGGGAGAAGAGAAAGAAAAACAAGGGACAAAAACAGATAGACAACACACCAGAAAGAAGAGGAAAAGTTGACATGAAGCAAGAGAATCAGTAGACTGGAAGAATCTGGGTTTGTTGTTTTTTGTTTAAGTCTTCTATTCCTCTATGGATCAGTGATGGTTTATTTGCTCTGCCCCAAACAGTGCCTGATCTGACATCACATGTTTTCAACCTCAAACTTCAAGAAATGGTAAATTATATTTTTTAAAAGAACATTTTTGTTTGTTTGTTTTCACCTTTGCTGGTTTATTCATAGTATATTTATTTTAAATGTGTGAGGTTTTTCCAGTCACAAGGGAAACAGGCAAACATATTTTTATCCAGTCATTCTCAGACTACTAGCCCCCATGGTGACACAGGATTTACACTAGTACATCTAAGCGTCTAAGAGCACAATCCTATGCATGTTTAGTCAGAAAAAAGTCCTACAGCTCCCAGCTTTCCCCAGCCAGCCATGCTGGTTGAAGAATGCTGGGAGTTGTAGGACTTTTTGGGGGGGTCTAAACATGCATAAGATTGCACCCTAAATGTTCAGCTGCTAGCCTGCTGTTGGTTAGAAAAACAATAATGCAATTACAGATGCTTACAATTATGAACCATGTGAGAGAAATATTGATGAGATGTACAAGACATGGCAAACTATTCTCTGAACTTATGACAGATGTGAATGTTGTGCATTCCTACTTTTAGTCTCATAAAACCACATATAGTGGCAAGAAAAAGTCTGCTAACCCTAATGATAATCATGGAAATTCCATAGTTTTACTGTGATAGCTTTGTGAATCAAAACCAGCCTTTTCTAAACATCCAGTAGGGTTATATCCACCAATTCCATGTCTTGTGAAATAAAACAATGTAAAGCAATGAGTACTTAAGAGATAGGGTATGTGCAAAAGTAAGTGAACTCCGAGTTGCATCAGCTCAGTTAAAGGGAATAATTAGAATCAGGTGCTTAAGTAATTAGGTAGATCTTCAAGGGTGCATTTGGGAGGCCCCACCTTATAAAAGGATCAGAAACTTTGTGAGTTTGGTCTTCACCATACACATCATGCCATGATCAAAGGACATCGCTGAGGATCTCAGAAAAGTAGCTCTTGCTGCTCATCAGTCAAGAAAGGGTTGCAAAACCATTTCTAAGGATTTGGGCCTCCACCAATCCACTGTCAAACAGATAGTCTACAAATGGAGAAGGTTCAAGATCACAGTCACTCTACCCAGGAGCGGTCATCCTACCAAAATCTCTCCAAGAATTTGCATCATCCAGGAAGTCAAAAAGAACCTGAGTAACATCCAAGGATCTGCAGGCCACTCTCGCCTTGGCTAATGTGGGTGTTTATGACTCAATGATCAGAAAAAGATTGAACAAGAATGGTATTCATGGGAGGATAGCCAGGAGGAAACCACTGCTCTCTAAAAAGAACATTGCTGCCCATCTGAAGTTTGCTAAAGTTCACATAGATGATGCCTAGGACATCTGGAACAACATTCTCTGGACAGTGAACCTCAATGAGAAATGTTATGTTTGGCGGAAAACAAACAGTTCATTTGAACAGAAGAACCTCATCCTAACCATCAAGCATGATGGTGGTAATATGATGGTTTGGGCCTGCTTTGCTGCCTCAGGATCTGGATGGCTTGCCATCATTGACACAACCATGAATTCTGCAGTGTATCAGAAGATTCTAGAGAAGAATGTCACGCCATCTGTCTGTGAGCTGAAGCTGGACAGAAAGTGGGTCAAGACAATGATTCTAAACATACAAGCAGATCCACAAAAGAATGGCTGTGTGGAAGAAGAAATGTCATGTTTTGGAATGGCCTAGTCAAAGTCCGGACCTAAACCCCATGTAAATGTTGTGGCAAGACCTGAAGCGAGAGGTTCATGCAAGGAAGCCCTCAAATGTACTCAGCTGAAGCAGTTCTGTAAGGAGGAATGGGCCACGTTCCTCAAAACCGATGTGAGAAACTGACCAACAGTTACAGGAAACACTACCCTGACATCATTGCTGCTCAAGGGGGTGCCACCAGGTACTGAATCTAAAGGTTCACATACTTTTTCACACAGGGATATTGAATGCCGAATCAGTTGTGGATGAATAAATGTCGACAAAGCATCATGTTTGTGTGTCATTTGTTTAATCAGGTTATCTATTTTTCTTTATCTAGGTTTATGGGGTTAGATTAAGATCTAATAACATTTTAGGTTGGAAATATGTGACAATCCTAAGGGGCTCACAATTTTTTTCTTGCCTCTGTATGATGTGTATGTTTTGGTTCAAGTATAATTGCATTGCCTCGTCTATGATATGCTGGTATTGTGCCAACATTTCTTTTAAGGAACTGACAAGTGGACCTTCCATTTGAACATGAAATTAGAGAATGCTTATCAATTAGATAATATTCTATCATTCTTCTGAACTGATTTAGAGCACTTTGTAACATCACGAAATATTACAATTTCACAGATAAAAACCAGAACCCCTATTATTCAAAACCCATGTAAAGATCGTGTTTGCTTTGTAACACAAACACTTAGAACATGAGAAATATGTATGTTTGTGCCAGGGCTCCACTTCAGCAAAGGCTTCAAATAACCACAATGGCAGATTTACAGTTGTTTCTCATCCCTTATGAATAAGTCATAATCACTGAATTCAGTGTGACCACAGGAGCCCTTGAACATTTTGGCAAAATGAAATGAAATACCCCTTGTATCAGATCCGGGAGCTCTTTTGCTAGGCCTATGGGTTATAGAGAAGAGACTAGGGTGCCACAAGTATCTCTCCTTCATAAAGGCAATTGGAGAATGGTACATTGCACATATGTTACCCCGTAGATATAGATGCATTATTAATAATAGGATTTATATATTGATGTTCATGTGCAGTGTAGCAGATACGTTATTTCATGCATTATGTTATAATCTCGAAATTTCTAGGATGATGCTAAGAGAATAGTGACTTTTTAACAATGCAAGGCTATGCATGTTTACTCAGAAGTAATCCACACTGTATTCAATGGGGCTTATTCCCAGGGAGGTGTGTTTAGGCTTGCAGTCTAAGGCTACTGAATGATTTCATGATGAACTGAAGATTTGGACTGGACACTTCATGGCTTGGAGCTTACACTGTTAGCTGCTACACTATAATAATGTAGATACAAACATTTTAGATGATTTGCCTGATATCCCAACCAGATCTGCACATTTCAAAGCCTTATGTGCACTTTTTAACAAAGTACCCTAATATGTGCAGGAAAAATCAACAGAAACTTGCAATCTGGACATTCTTATACTGCGTTCATATTACATTTGAGTTTGTTCAGTTTATTGCCTTGAGATTTTTTTTCTTACAATATATGAGATCTTATGGCAACATCTTGCAGTTACAATATGTACTGCCATCTTTTTAACAACACTGAAACTGGAATTGCTTGCACTAGGAATAAACAAGGTTTTTCTTGGTCTTATTCAGTCATCTTCTCCTCCACCCCCATATGTAACGACATTTTACACACATATCTGTGAAATTTAACTTTTGCTTTCCAAGTTTATACAATAAGGTGAAGTCACAGCAAGTGTATGATAGGTTTAACACAGTTTGCCTCTCCTTGTTCAGACAACTGCTTGAAAAGAGTAGATAATGACTTAAAAAAATTATTGCAGTTATCATGGGTATACCATGTAATGTATCTGCAGATCCCACAGATCAGGATGAATGCCACAATTACATTCATGTGTGTGTCTGTGTAAACTGAAGAAGGGTACTTGCTGTAAGAGAATATGGTCAAAGTGAAAATGTTTGGTACCTGAAATATGCCTCAAAGGAATATGGGGAGGATGTCAGCATAATGTAGACATATTCTAGGGTTGCTAGGAGAACACTGTTTGAAGAACCACCAAAGATATTTCTTTCTCTGTTAATGGCTCAGTTAGGCAATCACTAGAATAACAAGGGAAGTTCATGAAAGTCTAGAACTCCATTTCCTAAGTAATGAGGAGCAAGTAGAAATGTTATTGCACATGTCATAATAGTAGCCCATACATGTCAGTATTTAATACAACCACATTCTTAAAAATTTAGAGTTGCATTTATCCAGAGTTATTTATTCTTACCCTTAGAACCTGATCTAAAATAGGGGTAGGCAACTTTTTTGAGCTGTAGCCGCATTTGGCCATTTGAGAAACTGTCCTGGGTGCCACCATAAAATGGCTACCATGGGAGGCTTAGCAAAGGACAAGTAACCTAAAGATGTCTGATCTGGCCATGGTCACACATGCTTTAGTTACATCCTATTTGGACTACTGGAACATGCTCTAAGTGGGGCTTCCTTCAAAAGACTGTTCCTGGAGGAGAAGGAGGAAGAGGCTGTCAATGGCTACTAGTCCTGATGGCTATATCCTACCTCCAGTATTAGAGGCAGTATGCCTATGTACACCAGTTTCTGGGGAACATGGGAGGGAGGGTACTGTTGCACTCATATCCTTCTTGTGAGTTTCCCGTAGGCAGCTGGTTGGCCACTGTGTGAACAGACTGCTGAATGAGATGGACCCTTGGTTTGATCAAGCATGGCTTATGTTCTTTCCAGTGGACTATTACCAGAGGAAATAGGTTACTGTGCAGTTCAGTTTTGTTGCTATTAGTCATGGAGCACTGCAAACAGTAAAATGAACAAAAACGATATAATGAAAATAAATCACATTTGCAAACATTACAAATTACAGTGGTCATTTAACAGAAAGACACCTGTACAAAGTTTTCTTCTGCCCAAAAGCAAAAACAAAATCTCATTAAAACAGAAATGAGCAAAAGATATTTTATCTATAGAAGAACATTTTGAATAAACTTTGCCAAATGCAGGTAAGTACATAGGAAACAAACAATAAATCCCTTTTTTATTAAATGTGTCCTTCCCATTTAAGAGAAGATTGCTTTTTAATGTCTGTGAGACCATCCTGTCTAACAAGTATAGAGTCAGCAGATCAGGGATGGGGAACATTTTTTGGACCAAGGGCCAGATTTCATTTTGGAGATGCTCTCATTCCAATGGTGGATCGAGCCACAGGCAAAAGTGGGCAGGGCTGAAGAATCCCCCCACCCCATTCCATTATTACCAATTTATAGTAGGAAGCATGTCTGCTTATAAGTAAGCATGAGCAGCATGTCTGCTTATAAGTAAACAGGGACCCATGGAGGGGGCATCACTATTCCAGTGACTTGGGGCAGAAGGAGATATGGCAGGAGGAGGGGGTTGGGACATCAAAGTAGAATGGGCCACAGGTGTTTATATACTGTTCCCCTTCTATCCACCTCCTCTAGCTCTCATATGCCTGGTAGCTCATCCACTGAGCCTTTCTGTCTTGTGGTGCTGCTATTTAATGCCAGGTCAGTCTGCAATAAGTCCTCACTCATTCATTACTGAATTGTGGATGAGAAGGCCGACCTGACATGTACTACTGAGACTTGGGTGGGTGAGCTGGGTGGGGTTGACCTGATTCAGCTCTGCCCACCTGGGTACTTGGTGCAGCACCAACATAGGTTGGAAGGCCAGGGGTGGGGGGTTGCTATGGTTCATAGAACCTCCATCTCTGTCAAACTACTACAGGAAACTACTCTACCTTGGAGCAGGCGTTGAGGGGCTGCATCTGCTGTTGGGCCATAAAGACAGATTGGGGATGCCGCTAGTGTACAGCCCACCCTGCTGCCCAGCATCCTCCCTGACTGTCACAATTCCCTTAGCCCCCACTTCACTTCAATGCCCAAACATACACAGATGAGAGGCTTCAGTCTACAGCTTTTCATCCATTACTTCACAGGGTCATACAGATGCAAATCCTCAGAAAAACTCTCCATCTACAAAGAATGCCTTCAGGGGATCCAAATGGATTTTACGAGAGTTGCCCGCCATTTGAAGAGGGAGGCAGTCTCGCTAGCCTAACTTAAGGGGGGGGGAGAGGTCTGTCTCTTCTCGTGAGGCCTCTAAGCACAGCTTCTCATGCAAGGCCGATCGGGTAGACCGTCTAAGTTCTGCCCCTGCCTTCTCTCTCTCTGCTCTGCGCCTGCACCTGGCATCTATTAGGTCAATCTCTGCCTCTCGCTGCCTCTCATGGGGTTGGGAGGGGGTGGGGTGGGGTGGGTGAGGAGGGGCCCTCAAGCTCAGCCATCTGTACATTTGTAACCTGAGAAGCAGGCCTACTCATATCTGGACTAGCCTGGGAAAACACCTCCCCCATGTCTGATGGTTCTCCTTCAGAATCTGAACTGCTATCCCACTCCCTGCACTCAGAAACAACCCTGACACTGACTGAGCTGGCAGAGGCAGTCTTAAGTATGGTGTTGGAGGAACCCAGGAAGGTGGTTCTGGGTGACTTCAACTTCCATGCTGAGGCTGTCTCTAGAGCTCCAGCTCAGGACTTCATGGCCTCCATGACAATCATGGGGCTGTCTTAGATGGTCATGAGTCCAGCACATGAAGGGGGGCATACCCTTGATTTGGCGTTTGCTCCAAGTTGTGAGGTGAGTGGTCTGAAGATGGGGAGGGCATGTAACCCCATTGTTATGGTCAGACCATTTCCTGGTGAGGTTTGAACTTACGGTGTTACTTCCCTCCTGCAGGGGTGGGGGACCCATTCGGATGGTCTGCCCCAGGAGACTGATGTAATCCAATGGATTTCTGAATGCTCTTGGGGATTTTCCAGTGGAGAGAGCTGGTGATCCAGCTGAGGCCCTAGTCCCACTGTGGAACAGTGAGATGCAGAGGGCCATTGACTTGATTGCACCTGAGTGCCCTCTCCAGCACTGTAGAGCCCACTCCGCTCCTTGGTCTATTAGGGAGCTCTGATTAATGAAACACGTTGGATGTTAGCTAGAGTGCAAATGGCATAAGACTCAAAGCAGAGATGACTGAGCGTGTTCTAGAGCACATAATCGTGCCTATTGTGTGGCAGCGTGGGCAGCTAAATCAGCCTTCTTTGCTGCCACCATTGTGTCTTTGGGCAGCCATCCTGTGGAACTCTTCCAGGTGGTCTAGGGGCTGTTAATGCCCTCCCCAGCAAATGGGTCCCTGTCGAGGACTCGCTGTGACCTTTTTGTATCACGCTTTGAGGACAAAATCGCTTGTCTTCATAGCAAACTTGACACTGTTGTTAATGCAGTTCCAGTCAAGGTTTCTGATGCCACCATCTGCTTGATTTTGTGGAATCAGTTCCAATTACTGTGGCTTCATGATGTGGACAAGGTGCTTGCAGCAATGTGACTAACCATGTGCCATCTTGATCCCTGCCCCGCTAGCTGAGGGGGTTATGACTGGGTGGGTCCAGGGTGTGGTGAATGCTTCACTCTGGGAAGGGGTAGCCCCTGATCCCTTAAGGAGGCAGTAGTGCGACCACTCCTGAAGAGGCCCACGCTGGACGCAATGATATTAGACAACTACTGCCCAGTCACAAATACCCTTTTCCTAGGGAAGGTACTTGAGAGGGTTGTGGTGGAGCAACTGCAGGCACTCTTGCAGAATACTGATGATCTAGACCTGCTCCAGTCTGGGTTTTGATCTGGTTACAGGACTGAATCAGCCTTGGTTGCCCTTTTTTGAGAGAAGGACAGGGGGAGTGCAACCCTGTTAATTCTGCTCAACTTCTTATTGGCTTTTGATACCATTGACCATGGTATCCTCCTGGATCAACTCTGTGGGATGGGTGTCAGGGTTGGATCAGAGCCCAGAGAGCCCCAAAGCAATTCTGATTCTGAGGAAGAGATAGAAACCATGGGAGAGGAACCCGCGTGCTGTTCAGAGGTGCAGCCGGGGGGAGATCCCCTCCCGGTACACATTCCTGAGAGTGATAGTGACCCTGGCAGGGAGAGGGAGGTGCAACAGCAGTTTCTGGATGCTAGGCGCCGGCGCAGCATCAAGTGGGAAATGGCAGGCACTGAGAGGAGGCACTCAGCCTGCTTGGCATGATGGCAACAGCGGTGCCCCGATGCCCTACAGGAAAGGGGTGGACTCTCTCCTCCTAGCCCATAAGTTCAGAGGTTTCCTGCCTTCCCCTCCAAATGGAGATCAACTGATTCTTAAGGCTAGAACCCCCAAGTAGGCAGGTCTCTTAAGTCTCACTCATAGGATCAAGCAATTAGCATCTGTAAGCATCATTAGGTTGAAAGGAAATAAAGCCTTGGAAAACAGCCCTATTGTCTGCGTGTTGATTCTGGCTACCTGAGGATTTCAGAAGGCAGCAGGGGCGACCTCCTGACAGCGGGTATCGGAGGCACTGTGTTACAGTGGCTCCAGTCCTACCTACGGGGCTGATTTCAGAAAGTAACATTGGGTGACTTTTCCTTGGCCCCTTGGCAATTGAGCTACGCAGAGTACCATCTTGTCCCCAGTGTTATTTAATTTCCATATGAAGCCGCTGGGTTCGGTCATTAGGGGATTCGGAGCTAAATGCCATCAGTATGCTGATGACACGCAGCTTTATCTCCCTGTGACATATGAATCAGAAGAGGCTGTGCAAGTCCTGGATCAGTGCCTAGACTCAGTAATGGGCTGGATGGGGGCCAATAAACTGAAGCTGAATCCTGGCAAGACAGAAGCCCTGTGGGTGAGTGGTTCCCAGGTCTGGGGGATAGGCTCTTTGCTTGTTCTGGATGGGGTTGAACTTCCTCTGAAAGATCACATTCGTAGTCTGGGAGTACTCCTAGATCCATCATTGTCTCTGGAGGCCAAAGTGGCCACAGCGGCTCGGAGTGCCTTTTACCAGCTTCAGCTGGTTTGCCAGCTATGGCCTTTCCTGGACAGGGATAGCTTGGCCACAGTGGTACAGGCATTAGTAACCTCAAGACTGGATTACTGCAATGTGCTCTATGTGGGGCTGCCCTTAGGGCTTGTCTGGAAGCCAGAGCTAGTGCAGAATGCAGCAGCTCAGCTATTGTCGGGAGCTGCCCCTTTTCAGCATGTTACTCCTTTGCTGAGAGAACTGCATTGGCTGCCTATTCACTACTAGGCCAGGTTTAAGGTATTAGTACCAGTGTCAAAGCCCTAAATGACTTGGGACCAGGATACCTGAGAGAGCACCTTCTCCTTTACCAACCTGCCTGGTCACTGAGGTCATCAGAGGGCATGTCCCTGGTGTTTCCACATGAACCCATGGCCTGGCTGGAGTCCATCAGGAAAAGAGCCTTCAGTGTGGTGGCCCCCTTCCTGTGGAATTCTCTGCCTTTGGAGTTCAGGCAAGCGCCAATGTTGTGTTGCTTTCAGAACCTCCTGAACACATTGTTATTTCAAGAGGCCTTCATTGAGTGACCAGCTGCAGCTTATTAAATTCAGAATTTGTTTCTTTCAAAATGTTTTAATGTTTTAACATGGTGTTTTATCTTTATTGTTCACTGCTCCAAAATCTTTTGATGTGGAGTGGTATATAAATGTTGTAAATAAATAAAATAATAAATAAACAGGCCATGCCTCTGCATATATAAGAATAACAACAACAGCAACAATGGTGGTAATAGTAGTAGAAGTAGTAGCAGCAGCAGCAATAATAATAATAACAACAACAACAACAACGACAATAATAATATATCTGCTCAGAAGTAAGCAGGAGAAGGCTCTGCAGGACAGGGCACAAAAGGAAATTGCTGAGTGATTCAGTCCTGCTTACTTCTGAGCCTTGTCCATCTTACTTCTGAGTAGACATGTAGAAGCTTCATATTTGGAATGCCAGATAGCTTCAGATCTATAGTCACTAATCCCTTTTCTTTAAAACAACAACGACAACAACAACAACAACATGTTGTTAATTCTTTTGTTTGTTAATTAAGAGAAGGTTATCATTCTACAGCTTCAAGGTCACCTGGATGTTGTTTCTTGAAGCCACACTAGTGAGTTTTGAACTAGACTGCTGTGTCGCCTTGAGGACATAATAGAATCATAGATAAAGACAGAATAAATAAAACGATGATTGTGACAGACCTTGTGGTCTAGCATTGATAGTCTGGCAACTCAAGAGATGCTTCACACTTTTTCCACCAGAGAGACTAACCTCTGTGTCAGGAAAAGTGTAGCATCTCTTTTGACAGAAAAGACACGCATGCCACCACCCAAACGCTTGGGCTACGACGTGCCTTTTCTGAAATGACACTTGACAGTCGCCTGCTGCTTCTGCAGCCTTGAAGAGCTACTGCATGAGGTGTTACACCTGGGGATTTGATGAGTATTGGAGAGGCAGATCAGAGCCTTCCAACACTGTCCCCTCCCATACTTGCTCACGTTTATTCTTTCCTGTCTGCGAATATAGGAAAGCACAGTTAACAACACTGGCTGGGAGCCAAAGAAAACCTTAAGGTGCAATACACTTACTAGAGAGCAAATGCCACTGAACTCAGGGGAACCTACTTCTGAGTAAACATGCACAGCACAAGACAGATCAGGCATTCCCTGCTTTTATTTATGTATTTGTTTCTAAACGGTATCAACCTGCCTTCATCCACAAAGGATCCCAAGTCAGTGCACACAACATTAAAAACAAACGAAACCACCAACAACAAAAAACACCATTTTATTTATTTTATTTATTTATTGCATTTATACCCCGCCTTTCTCCCTCTCGCAAGGAACTCAAGGCGGCTTACATTATCCTCCTCCTCACCGTTGTATCCTCACAACAACAACCCTGTGAGGTGGGTTGGGCTGAGAGTCTGTGACTGGCCCAAAGTCACCCAGTGAGCTTCCATGGCCAAGTGGGGACTAGAACCCGGATCTCCCGGCTCCCAGTCCGTCACTCTCACCACTACACTACACTGGCTCTCATATAAATCGTATAACAATCAATTAAATTTAAATTTTTTGAGTTGTAAAATTCTAAAATGTTAAAATGCTTGGGCAAAAAGAAATGTTTTAACTAAGCGCCAAAAAGAAAATGAAGTTGGCACAAATCATTTTGTTTTGGTGCTTATAGTGCATCAAAAACTTCTCTTCCCTGAATTTTTGGGCACAACTTGTTGGGCCCTGTGGTAGGGGCTGTATTTGGAAAGGCAAGCCTCAGATGGCCCACTGCATGTCCAAAACTCCTTGAGTGGCACTTTGGATCCTGCTTACATTGAAGCTCTTGGCACTTTCAATCCACCACGTGGTCCCCAACAAAAGTTGTTGTACGCTGATGCTGTACGAGTTAGTCCGACATTGCACAATTCCATGATCCATTTAAAAAAGATCAGACAGCAGACTGGTGGGATGGATTCTTTCCAAAGTCTCGTTTTGGAAACATGACACTGCATTTTGTGTCTGGATCATGCTACCTTTCCAGGTCATGGAAAGATACCTCTTAAATGCTGAAGGTAATGGAAGATATAAATATTTTAGAGAATGCTGCCTCACCATTAATGATTGATTCATTATCATTTTGAAATGCCCAGCATGAGGAAATGCTTTTTTTCTGGAGATGCAGGTAGCTTGGATGGAAATCTAATTAAATCAATTTATCCACCAGCTACCGAATGCACACTCTGATCTACTCAAAGCAGGGAGGGGTTTGAAAGGCACTTCATGATTCACATAGGCATTTTATTCCCTCTCTTTTGCAAGCACCTGATGACCCTTGTTCTTTGTTTCCAGTTTCAAGGTACATGAAATCAGCCATATTCAAGTGCTGACAAAAAAAAGGCAGCTCTGCAAAGGATGAGCACAAGACGTTGCCAGGCTCCTCCAGTGTACATGTACAATGCTCAGCTGCGTTCCAGACTGAGCACCACTTCCCCCAGATGTTCTTCTTTGCGTCTCAGAAAGTGAAATGTGATTTTGCACCAGGAATGACTCCAAGGGGAAGTGAGGGGTAGAGGTTCCCACTTCTCCCATTTTGTCTCCCAGCTTTCAGTCGCAGTATATTAGGGTCCTATATAGCATGAAATTTTTGCTCCTTTAACATGGTCATTACTCTGCTTTGGTCCCCAAACTAGTTTTTCTGGCATCAACCCCATTCTGCACATGCAGACTGTAGACATTCAGGCTGCTTTATACATGCATGCACAAAATTCTTGAAAGCTAACCTGTAGAAAAGGGGCAGACTCAATTTGAATGGCAGTGAAACCAGCCTCTTTGGTCACACAGCAGCTTTTAAATTGACGTTGGGGGGGGGGAAAGCTGACAGGAGCTGTGGAGCATCTGTTTCAGGGCAACTCATCCCTAAGAGAAGAAGGTGTAACTCAGAGGTGAGGTACCTTCAGTCATGATACTTTAGTTTTGGGTCTGGCCTGCACATGCACTAATCAGACTTATAGCAGTTAGACTGTATGCAGCAATTAGACTTACAAAAACAGCTCCCATTCACATGAATGGGATCTTTTTTTCTAATTGATGTCTGGGGGGGGGGGCGGTTTCAAGGGGAACTGCAGTATGTATAGCCCTCCCCCAATTTCCTTCTGTATAGAAATGAGGCTGGGGGGGACCTTTATTCCTAGCCTAATGTCACATGAAAGGGGGTTTCTGTAGGGAAGAAGGGGAGGAAGAGAGAGGGGGTGGCTGAGAGAAAATGGTGGCCCGCTGCCAGCTCTGGCTTCACTCTGCCCACTACTGACCTAGCCCTGCCCACCCCTCATATGTGGTTCCTGAGAAATTCCCCTGAGAATGTGGCCTTTCAGCATGAAAAAGGGTTCCCCAGCCCTGGTGTAATTATTCCAGGTTATCCAAATTGGGATAGGGCAAAACGTGGCAAAGAGTGCACAGCTGGTCAAAGAGGCCAAAGAACCATAGGGCAAAATGCTCAAGCTAGAGACATTTGCAGAGAGGTACAACAATGAGTTTTATATACTAATCCTTGAAGCCCCCAAGCCAAGATGAAGGGGGCAGGGAGCTGGAGTGCTCAGTGCCAAATGAGAACATATCTCTGGTGGGCATATCAGAAACCTGGTGAAATGGACATAATCAGGGGGATACAGTAGACATAAACTCTGCATCAGCCTTCCCCAACCTGGTGCCTTCCAGCTGTTTTGGACTGCAACTCTCATCATTCCCAGTCAGTGTGGCCAATGGGAGTTGCAGTCCAACACATCTGGAAGGCATCCGGTTGGGGAAGGCTGCTCTGACTGGGATGGGCATAGTGCAGGTGGTTTTGCTATATATGTTGAAGAAGGCACAAAGACAGAGTCTTACAAACAATGCTGAACAGGAATAAACTCCATACTGGGCTGGAAATGGAATTTAGTACTAGGAACATATTTTGAGCCCCTGTGACCTCAGAAGTTGATATAGAGATGGAGAAAGGAATCAGGGAAGCGCCCAGTGGAAGTGGGCGGCTTCTGCATCAGTGGGACAGTGAATCTGCTCTGGGTTTCAGCCAGAACCTGTCAGAATTCTAAAGGAGCTATCCAAAGTGCTGAGCCCTATCCCTCAAAATGGGTTCAGCACCTTAGATAGCTCCTTTAAGGTTCTGACTAGTTCTGACTGAAACCCAGAGCAGATTTATGACCCCACTGACATCGGAGCCACCAGCCTCCACTGGAAGCAGCCAAATGTCTATCAGTTGTGATGTCCTCAGAGGCAATGTACTTCTGAATACTGGTTGATCAGGGCGGGGGGCGGGGATGGCAGGAGAGAGATATTGCTGTCATGTCATGCTTGTAGGCTTCCCAGAGAAATCCGATGGGTCACTGAGGGAAGCAGGATGCCTGGTCTGACTTTGGCCTGATCCGCCAGGGCTCTTCTATTAAGGTCTGGCAAGCTCCTCTTTCCAATTGTATCCATTCACCCCAGCCCTGGATCTGGTATGCATATCCATTAGGCAAGAGAAGGTTGTGATGCTTCCTTTCTCCAGTTAATGGTTATTGAATTGAACAGTAATATCTTGGATAATCAGAGCTGCAAGGAGGAGGCTGTGCCCCAAGGCTACTTGTTATGCCTGGCCATGTTACACTTGCCTCAGTATATATTTTCTCTCCAATTTAATCACCCAGCCCAGTCTTCCCCAACCTGGTGGCCTCCAAGGTGTACTGGCTGACAACGCCCAGCATTCCCACGCATACTGGGGCCCAGCTCCAGCACAACAGTGGGCTCTATAATTTACAGTCAGAATCTGATCAGACGTGGTCCAAAAGGGTTTGGAGCCCAGCTCAGTAGTGAGCAGCCCAGGGCCCAAGAGTTTGGCTCTGCCTAGTTATTCATGTAATGGCAAAATCCAGCTGCTAGTGGTCGACCTTGAATGTCATGCCTATAGTTAAGACAGCTAACAGCCTCTCCATGAGAAACTAGCAGAAGGGTGGAGGTTTCCAGAGGTGTCACACACAGGCTGAGACATCATTTCAAGAGGGCAGAATAGAAACATCCTGTTTGGTGAAGGTTGTGTTAATGGGCCACCCCCACCGTCAGTTAGATTGTTGGGAAGTGTGTTATCGCAGCCCACCCTTGCTTTTAAGTGGATGCTCAGGCTGGGAGCCTTTGCTGGGAACATCATCTTTAATGTCCATCTTTTAATGTCCGTCATGTACTGCCTGTAACCCTTTAAATTTGGGACTTTGCTCCATTTGAGCTGAGAGAAACACTTCTCACCTGGACTTTAGTCTGTTTCACCTGAATTGTCTGTTTGATTTGTGGAACATTAAGAATCTGCCATGGAAAGTATTGTTATACTTTTCATAGACCCAGAATCCTTGTTTATTATATCTTATGTTTATTATGAATCTTCATCTTTGATAGCCCAGAGGGCCTGCTGGCTTGGACTGATCATGACTCTTGGATTATTCTATGCCTTGACCCATGTAGCATACAGATACCAAAGTGGAAGTTATGGTCATCAAAATCTCTGCATGTGGGGGTTCACTTTGGACTTACTAGACATACTCTTGAACCTTATGTTTCGACTCTTGGATTTGATAGGCCTTGGCCCATGTAATGTGGAGGTACCAACAAAGATTTCAAGGTTGGACTAAATCTCTGCATGTATGGATTTTTAAAGGTTTTTCTTTTCTTTTCTAGAAAGCTTGTCTTTGATGCCTGGGATGGTTTATGCCTGGAATCATTTGAACCCTTTGCCCTGTATTCTGACCCGTATAAATTGCAATGGGGAAACCAAGTTGCATTGATCTCTGATATGGTTAGAATTACTAGCTTCTGAGTGTTCTTTGAATTAAATATTGAGCTTATAGCTAATTGTCATCAGCTGTATGATTTCTTGAAAGTCACACCCATTAAATTTTTTTCTGTGAGAGCTAGGAAACTCTTCTATGAAACCTGATTTGCTACCAATAAAAGTTCTCACTGTTTCTGGTGTTTTCTGTTAGTTTGCCAGGATTTATTTGTGCCAAAAGATGGGCACAGTATAATGCAGTTATGGAGTTGCTATCCAACAATTCCTCTGGCCACCAGATTGAGGATGACTGACCTACTCCATCTTAGCAGGACAGTAATAATATGTGGGGTTTTAATTTATTTCTATGTAAATACACCATTCTCCCTTAAATCTGTGCTTAGTAGAACCAAACAAAAGAGTGTGTCAATTTTCATTATGGTTGTTCTGAAAGCTGGGTAGTATTAGGCAATTGGAATCCCAAGTAATTATGATGTATATTATTAGTCATGCCTAATAAAATGTTGCCTGAGTTACAACACTGGAAATATCTTTCCTTTTTTAGGAAAATGTAGAAACAATATGGTTTCAATCATCTTTTAAAATGCCTGAACAAAAATAGTAGAATACTTATCAGATAGGAGAAACACTTCATAACTTAAAAAAAATATTAAAATTGCCACCTTGACTTAATACCCTGCATTCATAGCAATCTGAATAAGATCTCTGTTGATTTGGCATGAGGATAGGGTCATGGACAATACTAGCAATCATATCAGAAAGATGGATCCAGTCACATAACATCTACAGTGCAATCCTATGTCTGAGAAATCTAATTGAGTTCAATGGTGCTTATGCCCAGGTAAGTGGGTATAGGATTACAGCCTTAGTCCAACAGCATCATATATATTACATCAACTGGCAGGAGGTTACAAAATATTGTAATGAGAGCTGGTATATCATAGAGGTTAGGAAGATGAACCTGACACAATTGCTGGTTGTTTGATGGGATTACATAAACACACATATGTGTACATCTTCCCCAGCTTCTTTGAACCTTAAGAACTGAGATGATACATGAGATAGGGTATCACCCACATTTGAGAAAGGGCAATGGGAAATACTGGTTTTTCTAGACTTTAGAAAAGTCAGTGGTTTTCCACTGGTTTTTCTAGACTTTAGATCAGGTCCTGACATGCGCTTCTGAGAGCCTTTCAGTCAGGAAAAGTCTTATGATTGTCACGCTTAAAACTGCCTTGTATTCTCAAGGCTGCTCTATTTCTTGTTTATCTTTAGTAAAGGACAGGAGAGATCATGCAAATTGAATTCGGTTGGAGCGTGCCTACGTTCATTTGCAGCAAGAAGATGTTCATTATCCTTGCCTCTCTTTTCTTGGAGAGATGCACTCAGTGTGAAAGTGTGGCCTCATGTGGCTTTGTTTTGAACTTGTTACTAATGTTAGCCAGATAGTCAACTGAGATAAGTTTGCAAAAAGCTATATATACATATTCATATTCGTATTTGAGGAGCCAGGGCAGCTGGCAGTGAAAGCCAGATAAGATATGGCATGCATTTATCTCTGTAAAAACATGGGCACAATTAACTGTGACAGTTAAAGAGGCTGTAGTTACTTGAATTGTGCCAACGGCAAGGAAACTACCTTGTTCCTAAATTCCAGTAGTCATGATTGTTCTGATGGACCTAATCTGATTGGCCATGTGTTGATTTTATAGTCTTGCTAGATTTATAGAGGGTAGTGTTGATTTATACCATTTGTGTATGTTCTATTTTGCACATCTTTAGGGCTCAACAAAAGGGGAGAATCCGAAATGAATGCAGCACAAAGACAGGTCCCAACACAATGGAGCCGCATCCACATAGCTCCATTTGGCAATTGCACTGATCAGCCATTTGGTGAGGAGTAGGGGAGTGTGGCACCCTTTGCTGGTAGGGGTATGTCAAAACTGTCTATCTCCCTATCTGATCTTTAAAGAAAAGCTGAACATCAAGCAGGGTTTATTCAGGAATCCAGTTATTTTCACTGGCCTGTTCTCTTTGTATGAAAAAGAGCTGCTGTCCCTTTAAGGCAGGGACCCTCTGTGCTTGTACTGCCTGATTAGTTCCATGTCCCTTCAACCACAGGTTAGTCTCCAAGATTCTCCCCCATGCCTGTTTGCTGTTTCTTTCTCCTTCTCTGGATTGGTATCCTCCTCCAGCTAACTTAGTGGGTCCATTTAGCCCAGTATTGTTGACACTAAGTGGCACTGGTTTTCCAGGGTTCCAGTCAGGAGTTTTTCCTGCCCTACCTGGAGATGCCGGGGATCGAACCTGGGACCTTCTGCATGCCAAGCAGGGGCTCCACCACCGAGCTATAGGGCTCGTCCCACAGCCTCCCCTCAGCAGAGTTGATGCCTTTGGATTTGGGGGCTAAAGAGCTGCTCCATTCCTCTCCTTCCTTCCAGTTGCAGCTGCGATTTCTCCTGAGGTCTCAGCTGAGTAGCAGGCTCCTGGTAATGGCCCAGTCAAGCAGGCACTGTGGCTGCTGATGCTGCTTTTGACTTGCTCTCAACTCTGCTACAGAGGGAGGAGAGGAGGTGAGGTGCCGGATCCCAAATGCAGGTGATATGGAGACACATTAATGCTGGGACCAAACCCTGCAACAAGCCCAGCTGCCCTCTCTGTCTCCATATCCACTCAGGCAACATGAGTACAGGATCTAATAGCATCAGCTACACTATCAGGTGCTCATTCACCTGGTCACAGCCTGATCTGATATGCGCTTCATCTGCAAACACGCCTGTCTGCTTTCTACAGAGGACAATGAGGCCTGTCTCTATGCAAAAGAATAAACGGACAGAAATGTGACAGAAATGGCAACGTTCAAAAACCATGAGGAGAGAACATGCCAAATTCCCATCACACAACACTTGAAAGTTGCCATATGCCAGCAAAGGAACTTCAGAGAGACACTCTAGCTGCTGAATTGAAACTTATCAATAACATTTCATTCCATCGTTCAGGTTTGAACTGAGACAAAGCTTTGCTCTCCAACTTCATGTGTTAATTAGCATAGCAAAGCTAGGACTGTGTCGCCATCAATTACTACAGTTGTGAATGGTTTTTATGCTTTGTTGCCTCCCGCATTTCATTGCCATTTGGCTGCACCATTTAATTTCCCCCCATGTATAATGCACGCTCACACACACACCCGTCAATTGAGGATTACATATTTGAGGGAGTGGACTCTAGTCCATGAAAGCTTATGTCACAGTAAACCTGTTAGTCTTTTTTTGTTTTTGCTGCAACTTGTTTTCATTTCTGCTGTAACAGACAGATGTTACTACCCCATGAACATCTTTTTTGGTCCTCCTTTATGGGTGTTTTCATCTTTTGTGTATTTTTTGTGTGTATTTTGATATTTGATTTGCCAGCTTTTGTTCTCTGATGTATGATGTTGTAGACATTCTTGAATAATGTAAGTGTTCATGGACTCATCTCAAGTTCTAACAGTTTTTGAAAAGTCACTGGACTTCTGAAACAATCAGTTTAACTATTGATAGTTATATGTATCTTGGGGCTAATGTGAGTTGAATGATTAAGGTGCATATCAACCAGCCATTGTGCACATTCATAGCACTTCATGGAGAATGTGCATATAATCTGTTCATAAATAGGATGTGCACATTCTCTGACCATTATGCATAATCCCCAACAGGATTTGGGAAATGTGCATATCTTGACTGCATTTTCACATTCTCCAGCCATTGTGCATACTCCTCAACAGATCTTGGGGAACGTGCATATCTTGAGTGCATTTTGCATCTTCTCTGGCCATTGTGCATAATCCCCAACAGGCCTTGGGGAATGTGCATATCTTGAGTGCATTTTGCACATTCTTCAGGCAATATGCACATTCTCCAGACAATATGCATAGTCTCCAAGAAACAGTGGAGAATGTGCATACTTTGTATACTCTGATCATGATTTTGTAATTTGCATTACCTTTCCCAGGGAAATTGGCATCCCATATAATGCTATTGCCATTGTGCTAGAATAGTTTATGCTAGTACAATGTAATTTATGCTAGTGGTTGCACCCCCTGAATACTGCCCCATGACATTGGCTACCTATTTGTTTCTGTGCTCCATGTAAAAAGTGCTGATGTTGACATGTAAAGTCCTTAACAGCCCTGGAGCAGATTGCCTCAAGGACTGCCTTTACTCATATAAACCTGCCCAAGACTTAAGACTGGTGTTGGAAGACCTGATCTCCAGCCTGTAACCACTGGAAATGTGACAGATAGATTCTAGGGACAGGGGCTTTTCAGTGGTGGTGCCACAACCTAGGAATGCTATTATGAATGTTGACTTTGCTGAGCATGATCATCTTTTTATTTATTGAAATTATATACTGCTCTTCATAATAAATCACAAAGTGGTTTACAAATAAAAATAAAAATACAAAACAATAAAACAATACTATTACTAATACTAATACTAAAACCCTGAAAAATCTCGCCAGTTGCTAGATAATAAATACAGTAGACAGTTTCAACAAAACAGAAGACGCAAAGGTCTCCTCAAGAACATTAAAAGGACTTGCAGGCCTGGGTGAAGAGGTGTGTCTTAGTTGGCAAAACTGAACTGAAGATGCCTAACACATCTCCAAAGGCAGGAAGTTCCATAACGAGGGTGCCACAACCAAGAAGGACCTCACTTGAGTTACCACTCCCCAGGCGTTGCTCATAGGCAAATCCACAAGTTCCAGTACAAAGGGTACACAAAAATTGTTCTTAGATGGGTCCAATTCTGGTTTTGAACTAACAAGAATTAATAAGGGAAAAATATTTGGATCTATTTCTCATTTTTGTTTTTTTAAAAAACATTTTTGTTTTTTAAAGAACCAACTTTCCCCCACTTCCATGCTGCCTCGCAGGCAACGTGAAATGCCCTCACCCGGCGCCAGCTTGTCTGGCTAAAAGGGGGGGGCCATTGCGGGCGGGTGGGGTGACATGACGCAGGGGCCTTTGATTGGCGCACCCCAGTGGCACTACCATGCAAGGAAGGGCAGGCTGAGTTGCCTTAAACTCAGCCCCCTTCTCAAACTCAGTTCTCTGGCTCAACGCAGCTCCCTCCCACCCTCCCCTAAGCAGTGTGGGTTTATTACCGGTTGCCCTTTGGGAATCATGTAGGAATTTTTTGGCTCACAGTTCGATTGGCCTATTACTGTGCGTCTTTTTTGCCTACGTCACACTGTTTTGCGGGTCGAGTGTGTCCTGTAAGGGAATATGGTCTTTATCATCGGTCACATTCCAGTTGGCGGCTAGGACGGGCAAAACAGGAAAGTAGGGATGGTGTGCATGCAGAGGCACCTTATGGTGACAGGTGACGCCTGAGGGCCCCCTGAACAGGTTGTGCGGCTCGGCGGGGGGATAAGGGTTGCCTGGGAGACCAACCCTACTCACTCACCCAGGTGTTTCGTGGCACCGGGTTGGGGGTGACACCGGAAGGTTTACCTCCCCCAGAAGGGGCAGTCCGGAGGGATGGCGAGATCACCGCCACCCCTCAGACTGGGTATGTTTTCGCCCAAGAAGTGCCAGCTAGCCGCTGACACAGTTAGATGCCCGTCCTAGTTACCCCTTTGCAGCTATTTCAATAAATGTGGCCCAATTTTCAACCCAAGCTTGTTGTCTGCGTCTTCTTTAACCCATCTCCGCTCGCAAACGGCCCCGTGCTCCTCACTCAGAGAACCCGAGTTAAGGAAAAGAATTGGACTTTAAGCAGTTTCAGGAAATCTGGTTTTTCTCTGATAAGCTCCAGGATGGTCACGAATGACCTCCAAATGCAGCCAGTTTAGAGTAAATAGCTCACGGAGACACCACCCTGGTTGTTTCTTTGTGAGTCTTCCTGTTCATATAACCAGCATTTCTTACTTACTCTATTCTCTAAATTCTTAATTATGCCTTATGAACCTTTTCCGATCACTTTTCACTTGACATTTCATAACAAGACATTTTTATTGCTTTGGGGGAGGTGAGTTAGAAATTTCTCAGTAGCCTTCTTTGCAATTCCACAGAAGCTATAACAAGTATTCTCTCAAAATCTGGGAGGATGCATTCCCTGGGGAGTTCTGATGACTCCCTCTCATCCCATGCCTAGATGGTTTTGAAAGCATGTTTATTTCAGCAGATATTTAAAGGGTAATTTTCTGCTATTTTCTGCCTTAGTCCTTGATAAGGCTGTTTTATTGTACTGCAGTTTGCTTTTATAAAGATTGTGTATTGCTTATATGATTACTTATTTTACTGTATACTACTCTAAGGGTGCAATCCTATCCATGTTTAGACAGAAAAAAGTCCTACAACTCCCAGTGTAGGAGTTATAGGACTTTTTCTGTCTAACGTGCATAGGATTGTGCTCTAAGTATATTTTATATAGAAAACTGGAACAGAAATGAAGGAAAAAAAGTAAAGATGAATATTCATATCAAGATGTAAGATCAAATGGTTATCCTGAAGAGAAGCACCAGTTAACACTATGGGCATTATGCTAGGGTAGTTTAAACTAGCACAATGTAATTTACATTTGTGCTTGTGTCCCATTGGATACTGCCCATTGTCTTTGTAGAACCACATTTCAGCAATGCATATAACAAGACAGATGGAACCTTTCAGTGGTTCAACCGGTGTTTTCATTTAAAAAATAAATGACCACTGGATGCAAACGTTCAGGTTACACACAACTCTTCTTCGGCTTATGCTATGAGATTTTTAAAAACCATCAAAATTACTGGACAGTCACCCTCATGGTTACTTAGTTGCGGTAGTTTACTGTTCACTGACATTGGGATGGAGACAGCCTAGACTGAATCTAAACATTCTAAGGTCATGCATGATATCCTGACAAACAGGATAAGTTCAAAATCTTGGCAGAGAGACAGTTAACAGTAAGACCAGGTCTGAGCACTATCAAGATAGAACTTCAGGACAGGTGATTAATAGGTTTATTTCGGGGCTATATTACCTTTTAAATTAGGGGAAATATTTTGGAATGATTTGCAGAAAGGATTGTCAGCTTGTAACCCACCAAAATTCAGGCAATACACATTCTGAACACCTTGCAACTGTTTGGGCTGAGATTAGGGATGTACGAAAGTCACTTACCTTTTACGAAATTTGATTCGCGGTGGGGGGGAGGAGCTCCATCCCTCCCCCCGAAATTCTGGCCGGGGGGGAGGCGTCCCATCCCTCCCCCCTGAAATTCTGGCCGGGGGGGAGGCGCCCCGTCCCTTCCCCCCCCGAAATTCTGGCCGGCTGGGTCTGCAAATGGCGGCGGCCATAGCCGCCGCCGTTTCCATCCCTGCAGTCAGCCGTGATAGGTTACGTAAATGTTTACGTAGCCTATCATGGCTGAGTTAAAAAAAAAAAATTGTGCATAGACGCTACGCTATTTGCGTTCCCCTTATTTTTGCCGTAGTCTACGTAAATGTTTACGTAGACTAGACGTGCCAAAATAAGGAACGCAAATGGCGGCGCCCATGGGCGCCACCATTTGCATACGCACGGGTTGTTTGTTTGTTTTTAACTCAGCCGTGATAGGCTATGTAAACATTTACGTAGCCTATCACGGTATTTTTTAAAAATCTAGCCGTGATAGGCTACGTAAATGTTTACATAGCCTATCACATCTTTTTTTTAAAAAAAATTGGAAATGGCGGCAGTGGCAGCCGGTCAGAAGACCGGCCGCCGCAGCTGCCGCCGCCGCACCGCCGCCGCCGCTGCCACCGCCACCAGGGAGATTCACCCAAGGTAAGTCCCGTCCCGGGGGGGGCGGCGGGGGCAGACCGTTTCACCACCGATTTCAGGGGGCCGAATGCGCTGGCATTCGGCCTCCCCGAGATTCGTGGCGAAATTCTCTGACATTCCTAGCTGAGATGTACATCCATTATATTGTGACTCCCCCCCCCCCCGGTTCTCTGAAGGCAGTCCCAGATGATAACATCACTGTCCTGGTGTTTTGCAGAACATGGAAACTCTTGGACATCACTGAAACGTATACCTTAATTGCTAGCATCTCTTTTCTTCTCCCCCTTGTACAGAAGAGATGATTTCCCACCAGCTCCCATGGCATTGTTTCCTGATCCTCTGATCCCCTTTCTAAAAGTGAAGAAACATACCTTTGGGCAGGCAAAAGGAAAGGCAGGAGAAGTGACACCAGGTGGATCTAGCCTCTGGTGGAACATCTTTTCCCACTGAGGAGTGTGTATACCAGTATCCTTGCTGGAAAAGTGACAGTGTGTGCTCATAACATTGCATGATTACTTTCAGTATGTGCATTTTTTTTCATACTTTATATTGGTAAAATGACATTACAAGAAGCTATACAATCCCAGGGAAGTCTGGATGAATGCACAAGCCTTATAAGTATAAGAAACCAAAACTATAATAATGGGCTGGAATTTGGTACCTCACTGGGATTGCATCAGTGTCTCTATTACATTAGTAACATGAGTTAGAGACACATCCCAGAGTTGTAGTCTCTGACTGGGTTCACACAACACACTAACCCACACTCAGTGGTTGAGTATGGATTGTTGTTGAACTGTAGGTTGTTTGTTGAACTGTGGGCTAGCGTGTTTGCTGAATCCAGGACATTTTTCACAGGGTGGATTGTTAACCATGCAGTGTGACTTAGTTTTCTTGAACAGGCCACCTTGAGAACCCATGGTTTGTTGTTGGATTGTTCAGGATGGTTAACAAGCCACATTGAATAGTTAACAAGCCGCCTTGAGGAAAATGTCCTTGGTTCAGACAACACACTAACCCATGGTTCAACAAACAATCCACAGTACAACAACCCACACTCAACCACTGAGTATGGGTTGCCGTGTTGTGTGAACAGCCCCTCTGTGTTGAGAATTCACACAATTATTTTGAGCTATGGCAGGGAAGGGGGAACATGTGTCCCTCCAGATGTTGTTGGACTGCAGCTCCCATCAGCCCAAGCCAGCAAAACCAATGGTGAGGGATGATGGGAGTTACAGTACAACATCTGGAGAACCACATGTTCTCCATCCCTGAGCGAAGGGCTTCTTTATAAGGACTCAACGTAGGATATATGAAGTAACATAATGCCTTTGAACAATAGGCTTTCTGCAGTTTTAACAATGCTTTCTAATTACTATCAGCCAACTATGAGCCACAACACCAGGAAAGCAGAACAGAGCCTCAGTGAATTATTGGAAGCCAAAGGGTAAGGCGGTGGTGTTTGTGCATGCTGCATAGCCAGAATGGCGCTGAGATTTGCACCATCCCATTTCTAGCACTTCCAGGAAGTTAACTTGAAGGTTTTAGCCATTTTTTTTTAAAAGAGCATAGTCTTTGAGCCTTCATAATATGGAGAAAGGCTTCAGAAAGCAAATGCAGCATCAGCTCAATTCGCAGATAAACAGAGTAAGGACTCCCATCTTGAGGGCAGTCAAAGGAGCCTTTCCAATTATCCTAGCCAGCTATGTTCTCCCTTTTTTTCTCATTGCATGTTGACTTCCTGCTATCCCTGAAAAATATTTTCCCTTTCTTCTCCATCACATTCCTGTAACAAAATTGTGGTCAAATATATATGGATGAACCAGCTCATGCAAACCATTTTATTCAGGCAGACCTTTGGCATATAAGCTGGTTTGCTGCTGCTGAACATTTTCTGTTTAAATTGGCTGGTGCTGCTTATTTTGCTGATTGTTTTGTTTTAATTGTGTTCTTCGTCTATTTATTTTTATGCTATGTTTTAATTACATTTTGGTTTTAATTTCTTTTTTACTGTTAGCTGCCTTGAGTGCCATTCTTCACCAGAATGGCAGGATACAAATTCAACATTTATGTATTTATTTATTTAATTAAATGTGCAGAAAATGATCATGAACAGTATGCAACACTGCCCGCGCACTTGCAGAACTCATCGCTAGCACAACGGGAAGCTAGCAGATACCGCAGCAACTGGAAATGAGCAAAACACTTGTTTCTGGATCAAGTCAGCTCAACAGAGCTTACAGATGGGAGCTCTGCTGACTTGCCCCAATCCAGTAACAAAAATTCACACTCATTTCCAGAATTACTGTCAGAAGCGCTAGTTCCAGTCGCGCAAGCAGTGGGTGCCATAAGCGCAATGGAACCAGCGGGAGCACAGTAGCAGTATCGAGTAGCAGTATTTTCATTGCTTTGAAAACCTGGCCATTCACCATAGGCAATTTGGCAATTCACCATACCTCATCCAAATGGATCTCATTGGCATGATAATAAAATATGTAGAGAGAAGGATATATTTTGCCCAGAGGACTGTGTTTGTGGGGGGATCTTAATACATAAATAAATATGATGCTACATAAAGTTATAGAATTGAAGTGGGGCAAAAGGCCATCTAGTCAACAGTCTACTGCTGGGCAGCAGCATCTACAGACTACAACACATTTTTATAATTATTATAGCCCAAAACAATCCTTATATCAAAAAGACCAGGAATAACAATTCCATTCATCATGAAAAGTCAGCTGGCCTTTAGAACAATTCAGTTAAATATTTCACTTTATAGTTGTGTGAAATAAGAAAGCTCTTGTCCATTATTTTGGTTAGCATTGTTGTATTGTTCCCACTATTTCCGATGTTCAGGAATGATTGCTAATGCTTATGGAACCAAATGGCACCACCCATGCACAAGAGAGAAGAATAAGAAGGCTCTGGGGATCCCTGAAGTACAGAAATCTAATTAAAAAAACAAAAAACAAAACCTAACTTGGGATGAGAAACCCCCCAAACAGGCCAATGACATTGAACATGCTCAGTGGCCATGGAATACCCACTGATTGTTAGTTAAAAGAATGGAAAACTTGGTGGAAGGGTGAATGGAATGGAGTATGCTAGAGGAGGATATGGCTGACAGACTGGACCACTAAACAGGAACACTCCATGCTGCAATATTTTGTTGCAGGTCTCACTTATTATTTTTGATTAGCTTTGTTGTAATGAATCTTTATTGTAAGCTGCCCTGGGAAAGTACTTTGAAGGTAGCTCTGTGTGAGGCTGCCCTTGAAACATGTTTGGAAAATTCATCTAGTGCAAAATGTGGTGGTCTGACTATTGTCTGGTGTATATTTTATAACATATAACACCAGTCTTGCACCAACTACACTAGTTTCCCATTTGTTTCTGAGCCCAATTCAAGGTGCCGGTTTTTGTCCTATAAAGCCCTAAATAGCTTGAGGCCAGGATATCTGAAAGATCATCTCCTCCCATATGAGCATGCCCATAATCTGCAAACTTCATCAGAGGCCCTGTTGTATGTCCCAAGAGAGGCTAGGCTGGTGGGTACAGAAGACAGGGCCTTTTCTGTAGCAGCACCCTAATTCTGGAGCTGCCTCTTGAAGGAGGTCAGGTTGGCTCTGTCCTTAGCAAGTTTTAGATGGGTAGTAAGATCACACTGTTTCACTGAGATTTTGATACATTTTAATGTTGTTCTCTAGTTTGTTTTAGAGATGGTTTCAATGCTGTTTTTCTCTTGTTGTTGTGCTTATATTGTATTGTTGATTAAATCTGTATATTGCTTTGAGGGCCCCAAAGAGTTGGAAAGCAATTTATAACAACTTTAAATAAATCAGATATATGTTATGCGGGCAACTGAAAACTAACTAACTAACTAACTAACTAACTAACTAACTAACTAACCTCAATTCATTTCAGTTCCACTATTTATGCAATGAGGAAGGATGTGAAATGAAGCTAAGTCACTCAATGCCTTGCAGGGATGCAAGGAACCAAAAGAACAAACACTTGCAATTATTTGGGGTTACACCTGGCAAGATTATCTTATTGTTCCTTCGACAAAGAGTTAACTACACATGTCATTTGTCATGGGATTAATTCCCTAGATTAGTCACTTCTACGTAGGTAATTGTCTGAATCACATGTGTAGGTTTGTCCTGTGTGATGAATGTATATGTATCCATTTCGTAATTTGCAGCATACATGTGCATGGTGAAATTTCTATGTCAGATATTTAATGTAGTGTGAACAAGCCCCTGGCCTTTTAATGTTCTGAACAGCTCAAAATGTTATTAATAGGGAGCTTGCTTCTGAACAGAAGAACAGAAAAGCTGAATGAATTTTGCAACAAAGAAAGGCTTTGCCTCTCTCAAGCTAGTTGAAGGTTGTGGTGTCCCACCGCCCAATGAATTAACAGTCTGTCTTCTAAACTTCATGTTACTTTTATTCACAGCATGTACCCCGCTGAAGGAACGTTTCAGGCAGGCATGTGGCACCACCTGTCACTTGTGGCTGACTGTGGCAGCTGAATGGACATCACAGCCTGTCACGCCAAGGTGCATACTTGACCTACTTCCCCCATCATGGATAATTAATCAATGTTCCTGGTAGAAAAAGTTATGTTTACCCTGCCTCTCACTTGCATGTCAGTGGCAACTCATGTGCAGGCAATTACAGGATGCTGCTGTGAGCACTCAGAGATATGTCTGCTCTCACTGAAAAACCAAAGCCATTGGAACATTGCTTTTTTTTTTTTTTAGTGTTCAACTAGGGACATGTTGGTGATATTCAACTGCAGAGCTCATGTGAAACTGGGAAGAAAACAACAAAGGATTTTGCAGATGAGAAACTTTACTCTTTTTTTAGAGTCAGGCTTGGAATAAAATAATCCATCTTGACTGATCATTTTCTTTCAAGGAAATAGGCTGTTGTATTGCAGAATGCCAGATAGGCAAACCACCAGACATGGCAGTGAGAGTCAGGAGCTACCCTTGAACTGAGGGTCAACAATGCTATAATGGAATTTGGTTTAAGGCTTGCCATCCGGCTGGGCAGTGGAGGCTGGTGGGTCTGATGTCAGCGGGGCGGTGAATCTGCTCCGGGTTTGCGGATTCACCGCCCTAAGACTGCAGAGCACCTTGGATAACTCCATTAGAGTTCTGATGAGTTCTGACTGAAACCTGGAGCAGATTTACCACCCCAATGACATTGGACCCACCAGCCTCCACTGTGGCTGGGCAACACAGAGAACGGGGTTATCAGCTGATTACATGTACATGTGCTTAAATTGCTATTTGGTTGATGGACTGTCAGCTTCAGGAATCTGGAGGCCCTGGTGCAAGCCCTCCTTTACCCTGGCGGAGGCAGGGCATTCTATCCAACCTCCTTGAGTGCTTTGGGCAAAGCGAGAATGGTTGTGCTAATGGGTGGTGGGCCCTTTGCCTGATCTTAAGAGTCCTGCTTCCTGCCAACCATCCAACTTCACCCCCTCTGGATCCCTGTGTTCATCTATTCACACTTATTTACAACAACAACAACAACAACAAGGAATGATTGTCAAAGAGGAGATACAGCCTCCATCAGTGTGGCAAGGCACTGCAACTTGGCACATTCTCTTTCCTGGGAGCAAATCCCAGAAAGCCTTCTGATATTTGATATTTCAGCTTCAGCTGCCCCAGGGCACAGCAACCACAGACATAGTGTTCCTCCAGAAAGCTAGATGATGCATTGTTATCACAGAGACATTGTCTTATGCCTGTTGCAGAAATAATCAACATCATCGGTAGCAATGGCCAGGAAACAGCTGCTGGGTTTGGGCAATGTTGTCATGTTCTGTGGTCATGATTCCCCTGGCTCAGAGGAGGACTCTGAGGTAGAGGAGGCATCATCCGATGAGCCATCATCTGTTACCCTGAGACCTTCAGGGCCACATGACAGGGCTTTACTGGGCTCTTTGACACAGAGGGCACCCTCCCAATGCAGTCCTCGCCACCCCCATGCTGGAGGACTCAGCAGCTAAACAATCAGGCAATGGCCCTTTAAGAGACAGATAGCTGCTCAGAGGGGGTGGGGTTAACAGGTCCAGGTCAGCCAGCCTCTATAAAGCCTCATGTTGCTGAGACAACAGCTCTTTCTGAGTGAGCTCTAGCCAGGATAGATTTGTCCAAGGTCCTGACAGTCCTGCTTTGTCTGATCTTAACTTGCTGTCCGGCTTCATCCGACTTAACTCTGCCTTACCCTTCTAGTAAGCACAACTGCTTCAGATCAGCTCCCCTGGGAACCTTGAACTGACCTAGAAAGGACAAATACAGTCTTTATGCAGCAACGTTCTGTTTTCTGTAAATGGATATAGATGGTGACTCATCAAGTGGTAACTTACCACAGTGTGTGTGCAACCCTGGGTAAACCATCTGTAAAGCCCTGCCATGGACTGAGCAGACATTTACTATTTCCCTGCACTGGTGTGGATGTGTGATAAAACTCTCTTCACCACATGGCAGGATTTTACAGGTAGGCGACTAGTTGGCTTACTAAGAATTCAGTCCTAAACACACTCATAATGGCGTAACACTCATTAGACACAGTAAGACATATGCCTGAGGAAACTTCCATAGGATTGTGCTGTTAGTGGTTTCTGTGAAGCGTGATCAACTCACCACATAGTAAATGGTTGTCAGGGTGCATTCCATTCAGCTTGGAAACTGGGCTGGCTGGACCTAAGTTTCCATGTATGTTTTTCAGAAGTCTGAGGACACTCACACTTTCTCATGCACTATTCCATCTCAATACAGATGTTGTTGTTCAGTCGTTCAGTCATGTCCGACTCTTCGTGACCCCATGGACCATAGCACGCCAGGCCTTTCTGTCCTCTGCTCTCTCCCGGAGTGTGCTCAAGTTCATATTCATTGCATCGGTGATGCTATCTAGCCATCTCATCCTCTGCTGTCCCCTTCTCCTTTTGCCTTCAGTCTTTCCCAGCATCAGGGTCTTTTCCAGGGAGTTTTCTCTTCGCATTAGGTGGCCAAAATATTGGAGCTTCAGCTTCAGTATCTGTCCTTCCAATGAGCAGTCAGGGTTGATTTCCTTTAGGATGGACTGATTTGACCTCCTTGCAGTCCAGGGGACTCGTAAGAGTCTTCTCCAGCCCCACAGTTCGAAAGCATCAATTCTTCGGTGCTCAACCTTCCTTATAGTCCAGCTCTCACAGCCATACATTACTATTGGGAAAACCATAGCTTTGATTAGACGGACCTTTGTCGGCAAGGTGATGTCTCTGCTTCTTACTATGCTGTCTAGGTTTGCCATAGCTTTCCTCCCAAGGAGCAAGCGTCTTTTAATGTCATGGCTATAGTCACCGTCTGCGATGATCTTGGAGCACAAGAAAATAAAATCTGTCACTGCTTCCATTTCTTCCCCTTCTATATGCCAGGAAGGGATGGGGCCAGATGCCATGATCTTCGTTTTTTTAATGTTGAGTTTCAAACCAGCTTTTGCACTCTCCTCTTTCACCCTCAACAAGAGGCTCTTTAGATCCTCTTCACTTTCTGCCATTAGGGTGGTATCGTCTGCATATCAGAGGTTGTTGATAATTCTCCCAGCAATCTTAATTCCGACCTGTGATTCATCCAACCCGGCGTTTCTCATGATGTACTCTGCATATAAGTTAAATAAGCAGGGCGACAATATGCAGCCTTGTCGTACTCCTTTCCCAATTTTGAACCACTCGGTTGTTCCATGTCGGGTTCTTACTGTTGCTTCTCGACCCTCGTGCAGGTTTCTCAGGAGACAGGTAAGGTGGTCTGGTACTCCCATCACTTTAAGAATTTGCCAGAGTT
Source organism: Heloderma suspectum (assembly GCF_057233095.1). NCBI lineage: Eukaryota > Metazoa > Chordata > Lepidosauria > Squamata > Helodermatidae > Heloderma > Heloderma suspectum. The sequence goes on from NC_139461.1 coordinate 73,275,801, forward strand.
TGTTGTGATCCACACAAAGGCTTTAGCGTAGTCAATGAAGCAGAAATAGACTTTTTCTGGAATTCTCTTGCTTTCTCCATAATCCAGCGAACGTTGGCGATTTGATCTCTAGTTCCTCTGCCTCTTTGAAACCCAGCTTGTACTTCCGGTAGTTCTCGGTTCGCATACTGCTGAAGCCTAGCTTGTAGGATTTTGAGCATCACCTTGCTGGCATGTGAAATGAGCGCAATTGTGCGGTAGTTTGAACACTCTTTGGCGTTGCCCTTCTTTGGAATTGGAATGTAAACTGACCTTTTCCAGTCTTGTGGCCACTGTTGAGTGTTCCAGATTTGTTGGCATATTGAATGCAGCACTTTAACAGCATCATCTTTTAGGATTTTAAATAGCTCAGCTGGAATACTGTCATCTCCATTAGCTTTGTTGTTACTAATGCTTCCTAAGGCCCACTTGACTTCACTCTCTAGGATGTCCGGCTCAAGTTCAGTGACCACACTATCATGGCTATCAGGGACATTAAGTTCTTTCCTGTATAGTTCTTCTGTGTATTCTTGCCACCTCTTCTTAATCTCATCTGCTTCTGTTAGGTCCCTGCCTTCTTTGTCCTTTATCATGCCCGTCTTGGCACAAAACATTCCCTTGAGATCTCCAATTTTCTTGAAGAGATCTCTAGTCTTTCCCATTCTGTTGTTTTCCTCGATTTCTTTGCATTGTTCATTTAAGAAGGCATTTTTGTCTCTCCTTGCTATTCTCTGGAACTCTGCATTCAGTTGGATATATCTTCCCCTTTCTCCCTTGCTTTTCGCTTCCCTTCTTTCGTGAGCTACTTGTAAAGCCTCATCAGACAGCCACTTGGCTTTCTTGCATTTCTTTTTCTTTGGGATGGATTTCATTGCTGCCTCCTGAACAGTGTTACGCACCTCCGTCCATAGTTCCTCAGGCACTCTGTCTATCAGGTCTAATCCCTTAAATCTATTCCTCACCTCCACTGTATATTCATAAGGGATATGATTAGGTCATACCTGAATGGTTTAGTGGTTTTCCCGACGTTCTTCAATTTAAGCCGAAATTTTGCAACAAGAAGCTCATGATCTGAGCCACAGTCAGCTCCAGGTCTTGTTTTGACTGACTGTATAGAGCTTCTCCATCTTTGGCTGCAAAGGACATAATCAATCTGATTTCGATATTGACCATCTGGTGATGTCCATGTGTACATGTGTACATGTGTCCATGTGTACATGTGTACATGTGTACATGTGTACCATGTGTACTCTTGTGCTGTTGGAAAAGAGTGTTTGCTATGATCAGCGTGTTCTCTTGGCAAAACTCTATTAGCCTTTGTCCTGCTTCATTTTGTACACCAAGGCCATGCCTGCCTGTTATCCCAGTGATTTCTTGACTTCCTACTTTAGCATTCCAATCCCCTATGATGAAGAGGACATCTTTTTTTTGGTGTTGGTTCTAGAAGGTGTTGTAGGTCTTCATAGAACCGATCAACCTCAGCTTCTTCGGCATCAGTGGTTGGGGCATAGACTTGAATTACTGTGATGTTGAATGGTTTGCCTTGGATTCGTACTGAGATCATTCTATCGTTTTTGAGATTGTACCCCAGTACTGCTTTTCCCACCCTTTTGTTGACTATGAGTGCTACTCCATTTCTTCTAAGGGATTCTTGCCCACAGTAGTAGATATGATGGTCACCTGAATTAAATTCGCCCATGCCTGTCCATTTTAGTTCGCTGATTCCCAAGATGCTGATGTTCAATCTTGCCATCTCATGTTTGACTACCTCCAGCTTACCTTGATTCATTGATCTGACATTCCAGGTTCCTAAACAATATTGTTCTTTACAGCATCGGATTTTCTTTTTACCACCAGACACATCCACAGCTGAGTATCCTTTCAGCTTTGGCCCAGCTGCTTCACTCTTTCTGGCGCTACTTGGAAATACCCTCTGCTCTTCCCCAGTAGTATATTGGACCCCTTCCGACCTGAGGGGCTCATCTTCCGGCGTCATATCTTTTAGCCTTGTGATACGTTCCATGGGGTTTTCTTGGCAAGAATACTGGAGTGGGTTGCCATTTCCTTGTCCAGTGGACCACATTTTGTCAGAACTCTCTGCCATGATCTGTCCGTCTTGGGTGGCCCGGCACGGCATAGCTTATGGCTTCACTGAGTTACGCAAGCCCCTTCGCCACAACAAGGCAGTGATCCATGAAGGGGATCACAGCTTAGTTAAAACCTAATAATCAGAGCTATGCATTCCCTACCTTAACAAAAAGCTTACAGATGACCTCTTTGTGTGGTACTCAAAGTGGGTTTCTGGTAGCATAGAAAAGTACAGCAGCAGCTTCTGCTTCTGGCAAATTACTCAGATAAACTGCTTGCCATGACAAGGGGGCCATCAGAGACTGACAAAATATTCATCACAAGCTCAGCAGTCAGGGGAAGTGTTTTTTCCTTGAAAGCATTGATGATCTGAGGCATCATAGAGTATGAAACAGAATACCAAAGTGGGTCACTCCATGGTGGTGAACTATAACAACAAACTAATTCACAATGTACTGTCCTTTATTAGTACTTCAAAACCTGAGGTGGGCAATCTCATCCTGTCTAATGCTCGAGGGAACTTGGCAATGATAAGGAAAAGAGTAATTGGAATAGGAAGATACAACAACAAGAACAGGAACAGCTTGAGGGATGATACAACAATTCCTACTTAGATGCGATGGGAAAACTTGGGGGACAGCAAGCCCATGTGGTTCCTGTTCCCATGCCATCTTATCCTAAATGGTCCAGAGGCAGAGAACAACAAGGCAAGGCAAGGAGGAATTTGAGAAGCAAATACACACACACACACACTTAAATATATTAGTAATAAATATTTAAATACTTTGGTAGCAGGACATGATGAGACAGAGGTAGAAGAACTGTCAGATGATACAATTATAAAAGGAATAGAGATGCAAGACGGAGAGATCGCTGAGAAGCTGAACAAATTATTGGCATCATTCCAGTTGCTGGGGAGTTAATGAAGACCTTAACCATTGTTTTTGATTAAGCAAGATGGTTGGATTTCAGCTAATATCTTAGAACCCCTTAAAGATGATGATCTCTTGATATGGTACATTCCTATCACTATAGCATACATTAAAAAAATATTTTTTCCTAATTATTTCATACATTCCTCCTCACAATTCACGCTTGTTCCAATGTGGGAGAAAACAAGCACATCCCAATCTGCCACTATATGCATCAATCCAATTGCAACTGTTACTATTGGGGTCAGAACTCTAATTATTTTTGCTAAGTCTGTAGAAAGCAACAAAAAAAAAGCAGGGGGAGGATATTTCTAGATTCACATTTATTTATTTATTTGTATCTAGATAGCAGACATCAGAAAAAAAAATTTAACAAAGGAAACTATGAATCTATACAAAAGCAACAACATACATGAAATTGACACAAACTCAAATTATATAAAACGAGCTTAACATTTTGAATTTCAGTGGCATTTCCCCTTTAAAAATGTCCCTATTCTAACAAAGAATAAATAAAATGTATACAACTCTGAATATAAATTCTTAAAATTCTGAATCACCCTGACAAGGCACAGCCATTCACTCTTAAGAATTTTCCCCTAACATCAATTATTGCACATAGAAAATATGCAATATTTGCAGTTAAATTACATAGAATCATAGAATCATAGAATAGTAGGGTTGGAAGGGGCCTACAAGGCCATCGAGTCCAACCCCCTGCTCAATGCAGGAATCCAAGTCAGAGCATCCCCGACAAATGGCTGTCCAGCCTCGTCTTGAAGGCCTCCAGTGTGGGAGAGCCCACCACCTCCCCAGGTAATTGGTTCCATTGTCGTATTGCTCTGACACTCAGGAAGTTTTTCCTGATGTTCAGCCGGAATCTGGCTTCCTGTCACTTGAGCCCATTATTCCGTGTCCTGCACTCTGGGATGATCAAGAAGAGATCCTGGCCTTCCTCTCTGTGACAACCTTTCAAGTACTTGAAGAGTGCTATCATATCTCCCCTCAGTCTTCTCTTCTCAAGGCTAAACATGCCCAGTTCTTTCAGTCTCTCTTCATAGGGCTTTGTTTCCAGTCCCCTGATCATCTTTGTTGCCCTCCTCTGAACCCTCTCCAGTTTGTCTGCATCCTTCTTAAAGTGTGGTGCCCAGAACTGGACACAGTACTCCAGATGAGGCCTAACCAGTGCTGAGTAGAGGGGAACTAGTACTTCCCGGGATTTGGAAGCGATGCTTCTATGAATGCAGCCCAAAAGAGCATTTGCCTTTTTTGCAGCCACATCACATTGTTGGCTCATATTCAGCTTGTGATCGACAACAATTCCAAGATCCTTCTCGCTCGTAGTGTGGTTGAGCCACGTATCCCCCATCTTGTAACTGTGCATTTGGTTTCTTTTTCCTAGGTGCAGAACTTGGCATTTGTCCCTATTAAATGCCATTCTGTTGTTTTCTGCCCAGCGCTCCAGTCTATCCAGATCACTTTGAATTTTGTTTCTGTCTTCCAAAGTATTAGCTATCCCGCCCAATTTTGTGTCATCTGCAAATTTGATCAGCATTCCCTGCACCTCCTCCTCCAAGTCATTAATAAAAATGTTGAAGAGCACTGGGCCCAGGACTGAGCCCTGCGGTACCCCACTTGTGACCTCTCCCCAGCTTGAGAAGGTCCCATTGATAAGCACTCTTTGAGTCCGATTCTGTAGCCAACTGTGGATCCACCGGATCGTTGTTTCATCTAGCCCACTTCGAGCTAGTTTGCTCATCAGGATATCATGGGGCACTTTGTCGAAAGCTTTGCTGAAGTCGAGGTATATGATGTCTACAGCATTCCCACGGTCTACAAGGGAGGTGACTTGATCAAAAAGTGAGATCAGATTTGTCTGGCAGGACTTGTTTTTGACAAATCCATGTTGGCTTCGAGTAATCACAGCATTGTTGTCAAGGTGCTCCCAGATGGATTGCTTTATGATCTGCTCCAGAATTTTCCCAGGGATTGATGTCAGACTGACTGGTCTGTAGTTCCCAGGTTCCTCCTTTTTACCCTTTTTGAAGATAGGGACGACGTTAGCCCTCCTCCAGTCATCTGGCACTTCCCCCGTCCTCCATGATTTCTCAAAGAGAATAGACAGCGGTTCTGAGAGTTCTTCTGCCAGTTCCTTTATGACTCTAGGATGCAGTTCATCTGGCCCTGGAGATTTGAACTCATTCAAAGTAATGAGGTGTTCCTTGACCATATGCCTGTCGATCTCAAGCTGCAATCCTGCCCCTTCAGCCTGTACTTCGCCTTTGCCAGGGGGGTCATAGACCCTCTTTTGGGAGAAGACTGAGCCAAAGTAGGAATTGGGCACCTCTGCCTTTTCTTTGTCATCTGTTATCATTTTGCCATCCTTATTTAATAGCTGAACCACCATTTCTTTCCTCTGCCTTTTACTATGCACATAGCTGAAGAAAGCCTTTTTGTTGTTTTTAACATCCCTTGCTAACCTCAGCTCATTCTCAGCTTTAGCTTTCCTGATGCCATCCCTGCAATTCTGTGCTATCTGCCTGTACTCTTCCTTTGTTACTTGGCCTTCTTTCCACTTCCTATATGTGTCCTTTTTTGTTTTCAGGTCATCCCTAAGCTTTTTGTGAAGCCACATTGGCTTCTTCTGTTGTCTTCCACCTTTTCTTCTTGTTGGAATTGTTTGTGATTGTGCCTTGAGAATTTCCTTTTTTAAAAGCTCCCACCCATCTTGGACTCCTTTTCTCGCTAGCATCGCTTGCCATGGGACCTTACTGATCATTGTTCTGAGTTTATGAAAATCAGCTTTCCTAAAATCCAGGGTACGCATTTGACTACACTCGGCTTTTGCTTCCCTTAGAACCAAAAACTCAAGTACAACATGGTCGCTTTCCCCCAGAGTTCCTGTAACTGCTACTTTATCCACTAAGTCATCTCTGTTGGTTAGGATCAAGTCAAGGATAGCCAATCCTCTAGTTCCTTCCTCTACTTTCTGTAGGAGGAAGTTATCTGCCACACAAGTCAGGAATTTCCTGGAGGGGCCATGTTTTGCAGAATTTGTCTCCCAACAAATATCGGGGAAATTGAAGTCCCCCATTACTACTACATCATGCTTCCTTAAAACATTGGCTATTTGCTTTTCAAAAGTTTCATCCTTGTCTTCTCCTTGATTGGGTGGCCGGTAGTAGACTCCGACCACCAGGTTCCTTTTATTCTTTGCTCCATTTATTTTGATCCAGATGCTCTCGATGGGGCTACCAAGCTCATCCTCCTGTATTTCTGTGCAGAGATATGTATTTTTCACATACAGTGCAACCCCACCTCCCTTTCTGTTCCTCCTGTTCTTTCTGAACAAGTTATATCCTTCAATTGCTGTATTCCAGTCATGAGAGTCATCCCACCAAGTCTCAGTTATACCTATCAGGTCATACTTTCCCTCTTGTATTAAGAGTTCAAGTTCGTTCTGTTTGTTTCCCATACTCTGGGCATTAGTATATAGACATCGAAGACCATGTGCTTCATAGTCTGGCTTTCTTCCTACATGTGTCTGAAGACTATTATTGGGCGCTATCAGAGCTGTTCTCTCCATTGCAGTGCATGTGCCTATGTCCATTGTTACCCCCAACATTACATCTCCCTTCCCCGTAGAATTCAGTTTAAAGCCCTCCTGATGAAGTTCTTCATGCTGTGGCCAAACACATTCTTCCCAGCCTTTGTGAGGTGCAACCCATCCCTAGCCAACAGCCCATCTTCCAGGAACTATAGCCCGTGGTCCCAGAATCCAAATCTCTCTCGTCGGCACCACCTTCGTAGCCAGTCATTCACCTGGAGTATTTTTCGTTCCCTTTCTATCCCTCTTCTAACTACTGGAAGGATGGATGAGAAAACTATCTGGGCCCCAAAGTTCTTGAGTTTCCTTCCCAAAGCTTCAAAGTCTGACGTGATCTCTTCCTAACTCCGCTTGGCAGTATCATTTGTTCCCACATGGATGAGAAGAAAGGGATACCTGTCAGTGGGCTTTATGAGTGCAGGCAACCTTTCAGTCACGTCTCTAATCTGTCCTCCCGGGAGACAACATACCTGGCGAGTCCATGGGTCTTCGCGACATACTTGGGTCTCGATCCCATGCAGCAAGGAGTCTCCCACTACTACCACTCTTCTCTTCTTCTTGTTGTAGGCCTGGGTTTCATCGCCTCTGCTTGACTGACCTTCAGCCTCTTGCTCACTCTCATGCAGGTTCCCCTGTGATTCCTCCTCTGCAGGCTGTCCTCCAGTCTCATCTGCAAGTACCTGGAATCGGTTCCACAGCTCCACTGCTTCCACTGGTGCAGAGTGGCGTCTAGTTCTTCTTCTCCTAACTGTCACCATTTTCCAAGGAGTATCCTCTATTCCATTTTTCTTCACCTCAGCATTTCCCACTGCCTCATCTTGCTGTTGCTCTTCAAGCTTCTGGTCTGCCCTTTGCTGCTGTAATTCCCCCATTCTGTCCAAGAACTCTTCGTGTTCTCTTATTCCCCGGAGGGTCGACAGTCGCCGCTCCAGTCCACTTACTTTTTCCTCCAGCAGCGTGATCAACTTGCACTTGTTGCAGGTGTAGGCCATGTTGTTCTCAGGCAAGAAAACAAACATTGCACACACCTTGCAGGTCACCACCACTGGAGAGTCTTGTCCTTCCATAGCCTCTTTTCCCTTTTGTGTCTAGCTTTGTGATTGTTCTAGACTAGCCTGTGCCTGCTCCTCTACTCAGTAGAGGTTAAAAGCAGAGTCCCACTCGTGTGGAAGTGTGTGCTATAAGTCAAATAAATGAAAAAAAGTTAGTAAAAAAAATTAAAAAAATGCTAGGGGCCTCCCCCGCCGAACTCCTGTTTGCTCCCCCTGTTCGCTCGCTCTGGTCGCTCGCTCTCTGGGAGCTTGCCTGCTTCTGTAGTCCCTGGACCAGCTGGAGCAGCTTGCTCTGCTCAGCTGGGAGGCGGGAAACAGACTGAAGCTTCCCGCCCACTCAGCTGCTGGGAGTACTCAGGCCACACACCCTCAATCCAGTTGGAGCTGTCAGAAGCACCTGGTGAGCTCACAGCCACTCAGAAGGATCAAGGGCAGCTCCCTGGGCTTCCTGCAGCCCACTTACCTCTTAGCCTCTGTCTCCTTTGTCTCTTCAACCACTGCAACTCCCCTGGCCAACTCCTGTTTGCTCCCCCTGTTCGCTCGCTCTGTTCACTCGCTCTCTGGGAGCTTGCCTGCTTCTGTAGTCCCTGGACCAGCTGGAGCAGCTTGCTCTGCTCTGCTCTGCTCAGCTGGGAGGCGGGAAACAGACTGAAGCTTCCCGCCCAGTCAGCTGCTGGGAGTACTCAGGCCACACCCCTCCAATTCAGTTGGAGCTCTCAGAAGCACCTGGTGAGCTCACAGCCAATCAGAAGGATAAAGGGCAGTGCCCTGGGCTTCCTGCAACCCACTTACCTCTTAGCCTCTGTCTCCTTTGTCTCTTCAACCACTGCAACTCCCCTGGCCAACTCCCGTTTGCTCCCCCTGTTCGCTCGCTCTGTTCGCTCGCTCTCTGGGAGCTTGCCTGCTTCTGTAGTCCCTGGACCAGCTGGAGCAGCTTGCTCTGCTCTGCTCTGCTCAGCTGGGAGGCAGGAAATAATCCCATAGACCTTCCTACATCTTTCTCTATAATCTGATCCAAGGATCTGATCCAGCTTGTTATATAAAAGACAATATACAGTTGTCCACTTTTGTTGCACAACGTGTCCACTTTTCTTGTAATGCATAAAACAACCCTTCCATGAGCAGAAGATGCTCTTTACATGTGGAAGGGTACCTTTGGATCCAACCTGTTGCAGTTTCCACACTGGCCTTGCAAAGCGTTGTCCACAGCTGTTCTTGGAAAGTTAGCCAGGCCATCATTAGGCTGACTCTCACATTTGAAGGTCCAGCATTCCATTCTTGAAGCACATGATGGCAACTCAGCTCTAGGCATTTCTAGATGAGACAAATTTCTGACTGGCTTCAGGCCTAGTTATGGTTCAGAGACTGCTTTGGTCACCTTAGTGGATTATCAGTGGAGGGAAATGGACAGGGGGAGTGTGTCCCTGTTGGTTCTGCTGGACCTCTGTGTGGCTTTCAATAGCATTGACCATGGTATGTTCCTGAATTGCCTGACAGGGACAGGACTTGGAGGCACCTTTCACAGTGGTCCCTGCCCTTCTAGGAGGGACAATTTCATAATGCAGTGCTGAGTACTCCTGTACGACACTGCGGCCATTGCCTTATGGTTGTCCCTAAGGGCTCCATCTTGTCTGCCGGGCTATCTAACATATAAACGAAACATCTGGGACAGATTTCTCAGGTTTGGGAGTTTGATGCTACCACTTTGCTGATGACACACAACTCTATCTTTCCAGTCCATCTAAATTCAAGCAAGCTGTTTAAGGTCTAAATCAGTATCTGATGTCAGTAATGGACTGAATGAGGGTGAACAAGTTGAAGCTTAATACAGACATGGCAGAGGTGCTCCTGGTCAGTTGAAAGGTAGATTGGGGGACTCAACCTGTCTTGGATACATTCCTTTGAAGACTCAGGTTTACAGTTTCCGACGGTATACTCCTGGATTTTGCCCTGAACATGCAGGCCGAGGTTTTGGTTGTGGCCAGGAGTGTGCTTGCAAAGCTAAGGCTAGTGAACCAATTGTGCATATTACTGGAGATATTCGATCTGGTCATATCTTGGCTAGAGCCTATGTGGACTACTGTAACATGTTCTGTGTGGGGCTGCCTTTGAAAAATGTTTGGAAACTTCAGTTGGTCCAGAATGCTGCAGACAGACTATTGACCGGAGCCAATTAGAAGGAGTTACAGCACCGTCACTGGCTACCTGTTTGTTTTCAAGGACAATTCAAAGTGCTTGTTATAACTGATAAAGCCCTATATGGCTTGGGGCCAGGCTATTTGAAAGACCATGTTATCCCATATGAGCCCACCCAGGGTTTAAGATCCTTGGGAGAGACCCATATCTTTGTCCAACCACCATTAGAAGAACATTTGACAGGAATATGAGAGAGGGCCTTCTTGGTGGCTGCGCCCATGTTTTGGAACTCCCTGCCAAAAGAGTCCAGGCTAGCTTCATCTTTCTTGTCCTTCCACCAGCAGGGAAATGTGTTTTTATTCAAACGGACTTTTGCATTTAAGCTGACATGTTTGTTGCAATAGGTTTTAAGTGTTTTATTTGTTTGTTTGTTTATTTATTTATTTTTACATGTCCCCATTTTTTTCTCCTTGGGAAGAACTGAAGGTGGCTTACAGGGTCCTCCTCTTCTCCATTTTATCTTCACAACAACCCTGTGAGGTAGGTTATGCTGAGAGTAAGTGACTGGCCCAAAGTCGCCCAGTGAACTTCATGGCCTAGTAGGGAGTAGAACCTGAATCTTCTGAGTGAATCCAATATGCTAACCACTATACTACATTGCCACTCACTTGGTGAGTGCTGTATATTTCTGTGTTTCTAATTTATTTGCTTTTAAGTTTTAATTATGATTTTGTATTTCGTATCATAGATTTTATTGTTTTTGCTGACTTGAATGCTATTTATAGTAGAAATACAGGGTATAAATTAAACCAACCAACCAACAAGCAAACAAATGTCCAATACATTGTTTCCAACAATGGCAGCCAGATGTCCCCAGGGAGCACATGAGCAGGCATAGTAGCAATAGTCATTCATCATTGTTGGACTAATTAAGGCTGCAATTCTATGCACACTTAACTGGAAATTAGCAGCAATGAACACGGTGGCAGTAAACATGCAGAGCATTGCTCTGAATTTCTGCATGACACCTCCTCTGCTCCATTTTAAAATTAACACAAACTAGGCCTTTTTTTGTCATGTCAGGCAACATCTTTTTCTCCTCTCCCTTTTGTTTTGATTTTGCATAAATCCAGCCAGAAGAGTTCTAGTTAACATGGCCAACTCTACCATTAGGCACAGTTGTGCAGCTAGGTGATTTTAGACCAGGGGCTGTCCTTGCGGGGGATTTGCTGTGAATTGGGGGCATGTTGACATCATTGGCAGCAGATGACGTTGTGGCCAATCTGCAGCCAACCTGTAGATTTCTGGTGGAAATGCTGGATTTTCTGAAACTACTTTTACTCCGTTTTATTTCTTTAATTCGGGTTCTCTGAGCTTCTGGTGCTGTGTGCCCCTATCCTCTGCATTTGTTTTAGCATGATAGCCCTGCACACATGAGGAAAAATTAGTTGCTCTCTGTTCATAATAATGTAGTAGCAGCGGGGAGCCTGGATATGGGCAGGGAAACAAGCCTCTCTCATTGGTTGAGCAGCCTCTGCCAGTTTGATGACATTCACTTTTACTCCTCCCACCCCACCTGGAAGTATGTTCCTTTCAAGCACTATGTGACCCCTTAAAACAAGATGTTAATGTATGGTACACTTGGCTTATCTTGCTTTGTGTGTCCCTGAAAGATCAAAGCTGGGTCCATGAAAATCTGGAGAATACTCCAATGCGCTTCTCTTTCCGTTGTCATGAAGATCCCCCCGCCCCGATGCAGAACCTCTTTCAGCCCATGGGGCAAATTTCCTTTTGGAGCAGCTCTTGGGGCCCTCATTCCAGTGGTGGGTGGGACTGACAGCAAAGGGGGTGGGTCCTAAAAAATGTAACACCCTCCCCCACAGCATATTGTAGCTTAAAGCTCTTATTGACAATAATAACTAAGCTTTGGGGGAGGCATTTCAACCTTTTAGAATAGGGGAAAACTGCACAAAAATTGGGACGCCACTGCAAAGGTTGGGGAAGGGGGGCCAGGGGAGGGGGTGGCCATCTGGATAATCGCAGAAGGCTGGATTTGGCCCCTGGGCCTGAGGTTCTACAGTATCTGGTCTATAGTATCTAGTAACCAATGGTATGCAGCCTTGGAATATGGAGTTTCCCTTTTGGCTGTCATCGCTAACAGCCATTGACGGTCCTCTATGAATTTCTTGAAGCCTCTTTAAAAGCCATATAAACTAGCGCCCATCACCATATTCCATAACTTGATCTATGATTTGCACAAATAAAAAGTATTATTTGCCCTGGATTTATTCACAATCATTTTAACTGGACTTCAGTGTTTTGAGCATTCTAGTTCTGACAGAGGTAATAATTTTCCTTGATTCCTTCTCTTTACATGTTGTGGCATATTGCCCTGGTTCAGAAGTTCTCTCAATATATATGAACAGTATAGTGGTCTACTTAATATATTCAGATCCCTCACAGAACCAAATGCTATCTCAGAGTAAGATACATTCTTCATTCTAGATATAGGTCATACAGAGTTTTCTATTTCCAGGAACCACTCTCAGACAAAATTTGTCTTTCATTTCTTTACTATAAAAATATCAGCATAACAATACTCAATACAAGGCTTATATATGAACAGATTCAAACACCATTCAACATCATTTTAAGTCAAGGCTTCTAAGTAGAGCAATAAGAATGGTTAGTTTCAAGCTTACCAAGATAGTTTACAGGCAACATATTGCAGATAGATTTTCCAAGAGGATAGCTCCCAATGTTGCACATTCAAAGTCTTCTTTATATACTTTTTGGAGGCTATAAAATATGTTTAGGTCATTTTTACTTCATGTATTTACTTTCACATTCGTAAAGATGCAAGAGACCCAGTGTAGTGTAGTGGTGAGAGTGACGGACTGGGAACCGGGAGATCCGGGTTCTAGTCCCCACTTGGCCATGGAAGCTCACTGGGTGACTTTGGGCCAGTCACAGACTCTCAGCCCAACCTACCTCACAGGGTTGTTGTTGTGAGGATACAACGATGAGGAGGAGGATAATGTAAGCCGCCTTGAGTTCCTTGCGAGAGGGAGAAAGGCGGGGTATAAATGCAACAAATAAATAAATAAATAAATAAATAAGTTTCTATTTTAAATTAATATGTGTAAATAATGTTGAATTTCAACATTCTTATCAAGATAAATGATTATAACAACACACATATAAAAAACATTCTAGAATCCCCTGACACGTTACAGGTGTGTTTGTGACACAATAATTATTTTTCTCCCTCCCTCCTGTCCTGTATGTCTTCTCAAAACACATCTCTTGTCTCTATGATCTGGAAACTCCCTCCCATTAGCCTATCTGATTACATTCTTGTTGTTATGATCTTTTAAGGATTTTGTGAGGGTGATGTTACTATAATCTAATACAGGCAGTGACCTCAAATGCCACAAGTGTAAAACTTCTCTGATTTCTTTCTTATCAGTAACGAGTACCAATGAGCCAATTATCAATTACTAATGCTTTGGCACTTCTGTTTCCCATCTGGGATGCCTCAAAGATAAGACAAGTTTAATTACTCTTGTACCAAGAGGTCAAGTTAAGTTGCACTGGGTTTTTGGAATTTCATATTTCAATACAGAATTGTCTTGGAGGAATCTACTGAATTTCCTAATTTTACAGCAGGTGCAAGGTGGTACAAGTATGGAAGATTTTCCTGATTTGCCACACTGTTCATAATTTTATAAAAACTCCCTGTCCAGTTGTCAGTAAAAAGACCAAACATTTTAAGTCTGGTTCATAGGGATGATGCTCCTACTCTCTGATCATTCTGGTATCATGCACTAGGACCCCAAACCCTCATCCTCAGAGGATCCAACCTCTTGTCCTCAGAGAAGGCTCCAAAGTTAACAGCTCAGGAAGAGGATTTGGTCACGGAAAGACTTCATGAGACTTCCACCACCCCAAGACCTAGTTCTCCAGAAAGATCTCAGGGGTCAGCTCCCCTGTGTCCTAAGAAGGTCGCCTTGCATCTTTGACTCTGAGGACTCAGTGTTCAGGGGGAGCCAACTAGCATAAAGGCAGCCAAACTGCTACTTAAAGCTCAGTCTTGATCTGCTCCTTTTTGGAACATAGAGATGATTCTGACTGGCCTCCAACCCCACCACTGTTTGGAGCTTTCCATGGTGCTGATCTCTTCCTCTCTTGCTTCCCTGAGAAACCTGATCTAACCTGACCCCTACTAAAGATGTGTCCCATAGCAAAACTCTGTAACCCAGTCTACAGCACAGAGCATTGACTGAACCTACAGCTTGAAATGATACATTTAGTTACCCCTCTTTTTTATGGTACCTTCTAGAACTCTCTGGTATCCTTTAACAGTGGGGCATTCAGAATTAAACAAACTATTCCAAATGCGAGCACACCATAGATGTATGTAATGGCATTATGATACATGCTGTTTCACTTTCAATCCTTTTCCTAATATGTGCAGGTTCAGTGGTCACCATATGTTTAGAGACTGTAAAAACTTGGGGTCATCCAATGAAGTTGGGTGGTGGTAGATTCAGGACAGATGAAAGGAAGTATTTCCTCATACAGCACATAGCTAAACTATGGAATTCTCTCCCACAAGTTGTAGTGACGGCCATCAACTTGGAGGGCTTTAAAAGAGATTAGGCAAATTCATGCAGGATAAAGCTGTCAATGGCTGCTAATCATGTTGGCTAAATATCACTCCAGTAACAAAGGCAGTATACCTCTCAATACCAGTTGCTGAGGAACTTGAGTGGGAGGGTGCTGTTGCTCTCACATCTCACTTTTGGGCTTCCCATAGGCATCTGGTTGGACACTGTGAACAGAATGTTGGTCTCGATACGCCTTTGGTCTGATCCAATATGGTTTTTCTTATGTTCTTAGGGAGGACTGTATGTTCCCAAAATCTTTATTAAAGGTCTCATCTTCATTTGTATGAGCTGAGAATCACACTATGTTGATAAGTACAAAAAGGATTAACGGAAACCCGATAAATTCTCAAATGTTTAACACAAACCTGTTGTCATTTACAGAGAAATGTTGGACTATGTTAAAATGGTGGCATCTAGTGGCAGTATCAAGTAACAGCAATGTTCCCAACACTAGTAACTGCAGAGTTTCTGTGGTGTCATAGCCTTGGATCTTCCCTGTCCCTCTAGCCGTGTTCTCATTAGAAAAAGTAGATTGTTCACAATGACAATTGAAACACTGTATTGTCATTTCCCATCCAGCATTTTAAGAGTAGCTGAGGACAGGTACACAGAAACAATGAAACCAGCGGAATTTCCTATAGTAAATATAACACATATTCTAACAGATCTGAAAATATGATTGAAGGAGTGATCCATGATGATGCACATGTTAACTTCATGTCAAGACTGTCTTTGGCAAAATCAACTGCGCTATACTCCTAAAGGCTAATAAGAAAGGAATGGATTTTAATCAGTCCTTAGCAGATAAAGTGCAGATCGCTTGTTCATCTACGGAGATTAATTATATTTTGTTATGCTAATGCTTGTCTAAACAACCTTAGAAAGATCTTGTTCTTAAGCTAACCAGATGCACAAAGGTATTGTATATAATTCTTTTGACTATATAGAATGCATTTGGATAGATTCTTTCTAAGTTGAGCTTTCTAAATTCAACCATCCCAAGTGCTGTAAATATAGAATACTGGGAATATAACTACAACATATTACTGCTTACTGTAATTTTATTAAGTGCTAGTACCACAAGCTTTAAGTATCACATGGCAGTATGAAGCTGCACAGATGCATAATCCTATGACTCTCTATTTTGGGAGAGCTTGCTCCTTTTGGGGAGTGAAGGGGGAAACCAATATGATTGGCATAGGGCAAATTTATTTATTTATTGCATTTATGTTGTTGTTGTTCAGTCATGTCCAACTCTTCGTGACCCATGGACCATTGCATTTATATCCCACCTTTTTTCCTGTTGCAAGGAACCCAAGGCGGCTTACATGATCCCCCTCCTCTCCATTTTATCCTCACAACAACCCTGTGAGGTAGGTTGGGCTGAGAGTCTGTGACTGGCCCAAAGTCACCCGGTGAGCTTCCATGGCCGAGTGGGGACTAGAAACCAGATCGCTGGGCTCCCAGTCCAACACTCTAGCCACTACGCCACACTGGCTCTCAAATGGAATTATAAACTGCTGTAATGTGTGCTTCTGCCGCCCAGATACTTAACAGCCCAATTATATATTGTACTGTACAGTGGCAGCAAAATGTAAGATTGGATATTAAGATTCCATTAGATAACTATACACAGGCCAGGGACTGCAGAAACAGTACTGCCAGAGGACCACTATGCAAGGAGCTATGAAAAGCTAAGGCTTGAACAGAGTAGGGTAGAATGAGGTTGCTTACATGCACACTCTTCTCTCTGGATTTGACATCTTTTTATTAACTTATTTTAAATGGAGCATCCCGATGATGTTGCTGGCAGCCCATTGTATTCTAGTATTTTCTGCGTTGTTCCCAGGTGTTATTCAGACCTGATTTGGGACCATTTTGGGTGTGTAATGGGATATGTGTCCTAGTTCAGAGGTTCTTTCAAAATATGTTACCAATACATAGGCAACCCTGGGCTACCTGGTTAACTACACATATTTAAAGTCCTCTCAAAACCAGATGCCATCTTAGAGTAAGATGGAATTCTTCACTCTAGATATAGGTCATGCAGAATATTTCCAGTAATCACCCTCTTACATAAGATGTGTCTTTTGTTTCTTTACTATAAAAATATCAGCATAACAATACTAACTACAAAGTTTATACGTGCATAGATTAAAACACCTGATACATTTAACAGAAGGTCAGAACTAAAGAGTACCAATGAGCCAATACTCAATTATGGTCTGGCACTTCTGTTTCCATCTGGGAAGCTTCAAATAAGGGAAGTTTAATTATTCTTGTACCAAGAGACTGAGCTGACTTGCATTGGGCTTCAGAATTCCATACTCTAATCCAGAATTGAATTTCCTAATTTTACAGTGGGGGCAAGATGGTGCAAATATGAAATATTTGTCTGATTTGCCACAGTAATGCAGTGCCATTTCAGCATTTTGTAGCATGGGCAGGCATAGCTGTTTTAAGGCTTTAAGGTGCTCCTGTGTCTTTAATTAAATACTTCCTCTTTCCAGAATATAGCACTTTTTTACTATTTAAAAAAACAAAAGAAAAAATGGGAAACCTGTACTGACTCTTCTCGATCATCCCAGAGTGCAGGATACGGAAGACTGGGCTCAAGTTACAGGAAGCCAGATTCCGGCTGAACACCAGGAAAAAAATCCTGACTGTTAGAGCAATACGACAATGGAACCAATGACCTAGGGAGGTGGTGGGCTCTCCCACACTGGAGGCGTTCAAGATGAGGCTGGACAGCCATCTGTCAGGGATACTCTGACTTGGATTCCTGCATTGAGCAGGGGGTTGGACTGGGATGATCGAGAAGAGATCCTGGCCTTCCTCTCTGTGACAACCTTTCAAGTCCTTGAAGAGTGCTATCATATCTCCCCTCAGTCTTTTCTTCTCAAGGCTAAACATGCCCAGTTCTTTCAGTCTCTCCTCATAGGGCTTTGTTTCCAGTCCCCTGATCATCTTTGTTGCCCTCCTCTGAACCCTCTCCAGTTTGTCTGCATCCTTCTTAAAGTGTGGTGCCCAGAACTGGACACAGTATGCCAGATGAGGCCTAACCAGTGCTGAGTAGAGGGGAACTAGTACTTCCTGGGATTTGGAAGCTATGCTTCTATGAATGCAGCCCAAAATAGCATTTGCCTTTTTTGCAGCCACATCACATTGTTGGCTCATATTCAGCTTGTGATCGACAACAATTCCAAGATCCTTCTCGCTTGTAGTGTTGTTGAGCCACGTATCCCCCATCTTGTAACTGTGCATTTGGTTTCTTTTTCCCAGGTGCAGAACTTGGCATTTATCCCTATTAAATGTAATTCTGTTGTTTTCTGCCCAGCACTCCACTCTATCCAGAGCACTTTGAATTTTGTTTCTGTCTGCCAAAGTATTAGCTATCCTGCCCAATTTTGTGACAACACACCCATGATAGGCTACGTAACGATTTACGTAGCCTATCACGGCTAGATTTCCAAAGTCAGCCGTGATAGGCTACGTAAATCGTCACATAGCCTATCACGGGTGACTTTGAAAAAAAAAAAAAAAGGCGCGTATGTAAATGGTGGCGCCCATGGGGCGCCACCATTTGCGTTCCTTATTTTGGTACGTCTAGTCTACGTAAAGATTTACATAGACTACAGCGAAAATAAGGGCACGCTATTTGCGTTGCCCTTATTTTCGCCGTAGTCTACGTAAATCTTTACGTAGACTAGACGTGCCAAAATAAGGAAGGCAAATGGCGGCGCCCCATGGACGCTGCCATTTGCGTACGCGCTTCCCCCCCCAAGTCACCCGTGATAGGCTATGTGATGATTTACGTAGCCTATCACGGCTGACTTTGGAAATCTAGCCGTGATAGGCTACGTAAATCGTCACGTAGCCTATCACGGGGTCTTTTTTTTTTTTTTACTTTTTGTTTCGCGGCCGGGGAGACAGGGCACTTCTCCCCGGCCTGAATTTCGGCCGGGCGAGGTAGGGCGCCTCCCCCCCCAGCCTGAATTTCGGCCAGGCGAGGCGGGACGCCTTCCCCCCCTTGCCTGAACTTCGGGGGGAGAAGCAAAGCGCCTCTCCCCCACCGCGAAGCCAAGCTGCGAAAAGGTAAGTGACTTTCATACATCCCTACTTAGAACAAAGAACTGAAGTACAACATGGTCGCTTTCCCCCAGAGTTCCAGTAACTGCTACTTTATCCACTAAGTCATCTCTGTTGGTTAGGATGAAGTCAAGGATAGCCAATCCTCTAGTTCCTTCCTCAACTTTCTGTAGGAGGAAGTTATCCACCACACAAGTCAATTTCCTGGAGGGGCCATGTTTTGCAGAATTTGTCTCCCAGCAAATATCAGAGAAATTGAAGTCCCCCATTACTACTACATCATGCTTCCTTAAAACATTGGCTATTTGCTTTTCAAAAGTTTCATCCTCGTCTTCTCCTTGATTGGGTGGCCAGTAGTAGACTCTGACCACCAGGTTCTTTTTATTCTTTGCTTCATTTATTTTGATCCAGATGCTCTCGATGGGGCTACCAAGCTCATCCTCCTGTATTTCTGTGCAGAGATATGTATTTTTCACATACAGTGCAACCCCACCTCCCTTTCTGTTCCTCCTGTTCTTTTTGAACAAGTTATATCCTTCAATTGCTGTATTCCAGTCATGAGAGTCATCCCACCAAGTCTCAGTTATACTTATCAAGTCATAATTTCCCTCCTGTATTAAGAGTTCAAGTTCGTTCTGTTTGTTTCCCATACTCCGGGCATTAGTATATAGACATCGAAGACCATGTGCTTCATAGTCTGGCTTTCTTCCTGCATGTGTCTGAACACTATTATTGGGCGCTATTAGAGCTGTTCTCTCCATTGCAGTGCATGAGCCTACGTCCATTGTTACCCCCAACATTACATCTCCCTTCCCCGTAGAATTCAGTTTAAAGCCCTCCTGATGAAGTTCTTCATGCTGTGGCCAAACACATTCTTCCCAGCCTTTGTGAGGTGCAACCCATCCCTAGCCAACAGCCCATCTTCCAGGAACTATAGCCCGTGGTCCCAGAATCCAAATCTCTCTCGTCGGCACCACCTTCGTAGCCAGTCATTCACCTGGAGTATTTTTCGTTCCCTTTCTATCCCTCTTCTAACTACTGGAAGGATGGATGAGAAAACTATCTGGGCCCCAAAGTTCTTGAGTTTCCTTCCCAAAGCTTCAAAGTCTGACGTGATCTCTTCCTAACTCCGCTTGGCAGTATCATTTGTTCCCACATGGATGAGAAGAAAGGGATACCTGTCAGTGGGCTTTATGAGTGCAGGCAACCTTTCAGTCACGTCTCTAATCTGTCCTCCTGGGAGACAACATACCTGGCGAGTCCATGGGTCTTCGCGACATACTTGGGTCTCGATCCCATGCAGCAAGGAGTCTCCCACTACTACCACTCTTCTCTTCTTCTTGTTGTAGGCCTGGGTTTCATCGCCTCTGCTTGACTGACCTTCAGCCTCTTGCTCATTCTCATGTAGGTTCCCCTGTGATTCTTCCTCTGCTGGCTGTCCTCCAGTCTCATCCGCAAGTACCTGGAATCGGTTCCACAGCTCCACTGCTTCCTCTGGTGCAGAGTGGCGTCTAGTTCTTCTTCTCCTAACTGTCACCATTTTCCAAGGAGTATCCTCTACTCCGTTTTTCTTCACCTCAGCATTTCCCACTTCTGCCTCAGCTTGCTTGCTCTTCAAGCTTCTGGTCTTCGCTTTGCTGCTGTAGTTCCCCCATTCTGTCCAAGAACTCTTCGTGTTCTCTTATTCCCCGGAGGGTCGACAGTCGCCGCTCCAGTCCACTTACTTTTTCTTCCAGCAGCGTGATCAACTTGCACTTGTTGCAGGTGTAGGCCATGTTGTTCTCAGGCAAGAAAACAAGCATGGCACACACCTTGCAGGTCACCACCACTGGAGAGTCTTGTCCTTCCATAGCCTCTTTTCCCTTTTTGTGTCTACCTTTGCGATTGTTCTAGACTAGCCTGCGCCTGCTCCTCTACTCACTAGAGGTTAAAAGCAGAGTCCCACTGGTGTGGAAGTGTGTGTTTTTGTTGTTGTTCAGTCGTTCAGTCGTGTCCGACTCTTCGTGACCCCATGGACCATAGCACGCCAGGCCTTCCTGTCCTGCGCTCTCTCCCGGAGCGTGCTCAAGTTCATATTCATTGCATCCGTGATGCTATCTAGCCATCTCATCCTCTGCCGTCCCCTTCTCCTTTTGCCTTCAGTCTTTCCCAGCATCAGGGTCTTTTCCAGGGAGTTTTCTCTTCGCATTAGGTGGCCAAAATATTGGAGCTTCAGCTTCATTATCTGTCCTTCCAATGAGCACTCAGGGTTGATTTCCTTTAGGATCGACTGATTTGACCTCCTTGCAGTCCAGGGCACTCGTAAGAGTCTTCTCCAGCACCACAGTTCGAAAGCATCAATTCTTCGGCGCTCAGCCTTCCTTATAGTCCAGCTCTCACAGCCATACATTACTACTGGGAAAACCATAGCTTTGATTAGACAGACCTTTGTCGGCAAGGTGATGTCTCTGCTTCTTACTATGCTGTCTAGGTTGGCCATAGCTTTCCTCCCAAGGAGCAAGCGTCTTTTAATTTCATGGCTACAGTCACCATCTGCGGTGATTTTGGAGCCCAAGAAAGTAAAATCTGTCACTGCTTCCATTTCTTCCCCTTCTATATGCCAGGAAGTGATAGGGCCAGATGACATGATCTTAGTTTTTTTAATGTTGAGTTTCAAACCAGCTTTTGCACTCTCCTCTTTCACCCTCAACAAGAGGCTCTTGAGATCCTCTTCGCTTTCTGCCATTAGGGTGGTATCGTCTGCATATCGGAGGTTGTTGATAATTCTCCCGGCAATCTTAATTCCGACCTGTGATTCATCCAACCCGGCATTTCTCATGATGTACTCTGCATATAAGTTAAATAAGCAGGGTGACAATATGCAGCCTTGTCGTACTCCTTTCCCAATTTTGAACCAATGGGTTGTTCCATGTCTGGTTCTTACTGTTGCTTCTTGACCCTTGTACAGGTTTCTCAGGAGACAGGTAAGGTGGTCTGGTACTCCCATCACTTTCAGAATTTGCCACAGTTTGTTGTGATCCACACAATCAAAGGCTTTAGCGTAGTCAATGAAGCAGAAATAGACGTTTTTCTGGAATTCTCTTGCTTTCTCCATGATGCAGCGAATGTTGGCGATTTGATCTCTAGTTCCTCTGCCTCTTCGAAACCCAGCTTGTACTTCCGGTAGTTCTCGGTTCGCATACTGCTGAAGCCTAGCTTGTAGGATTTTGAGCATCACCTTGCTGGCATGTGAAATGAGCGCAATTGTGCGGTAGTTTGAACACTCTTTGGCGTTGCCCTTCTTTGGAATTGGAATGTAAACTGACCTTTTCCAGTCTTGTGGCCACTGTTGAGTGTTCCAGATTTGTTGGCATATTGAATGGAGCACTTTAATAGCATCATCTTTTAGGATTTTAAATAGCTCGGCTGGAATACTGTCATCTCCGCTAGCAACAAGACAAATAAATGAAAAAAAGTTAGTTAAAAAAGAAAAAAAATGCTAGGGGCCTCCCCCGCCGAACTCCTGTTTGCTCCCCTTGTTCGCTCGCTCTGGTCGCTCGCTCTCTGGGAGCTTGCTTGCTTCTGTAGTCCCTGGACCAGCTGGAGCAGCTTGCTCTGCTCAGCTGGGAGGCGGGAAACAGACTGAAGCTTCCCGCCCACTCAGCTGCTGGGAGTACTCAGGCCACACCCCACCAATCCAGTTGGAGCTCTCAGAAGCACCTGGTGAGCTCACAGCCACTCAGAAGGATCAAGGGCAGCCCCCTGGGCTTCCTGCAGCCCACTTACCTCTTAGCCTCTGTCTCCTTTGTCTCTTCAACCACTGCAACTCCCCTGGCCAACTCCTGTTTGCTCACCCTGTTCGCTCGCTCTCTGGGAGCTTGCTTGCTTCTGTAGTCCCTGGACCAGCTGGAGCAGCTTGCTCTGCTCTGCTCAGCTGGGTGGCGGGAAACAGACATGCAGCATCTCTCAACAAACATTTAGTTTAGCTTGCATTTTCTTCTTTGTGAAGTAACTAGTAACACTTACTGGTACACACAGAAGGCTGAGCTTAAGCTACAATACATGTTCAAACACATTAGCTAATACATGACCAGACAGACAATACTCAGCCAACACTCACTCTCTATTGCCAGTCACACACAGTCACTGCATCTTGATTTTTACATGGGAGAAGCTGTTGTTGTAGCTTTCAGGTGGCATATAGAACAATCTGTCTAGCAGACACAAAGGACAGGCATTTGATGACTAAGAGAAGTAAAAAGCTCACACTCTCACATGGCAAGAACAACAAGCACAAATACAGATATAAAGACATACAAGTACACTTTTTTAGAGAAAAAGTGAAGTTACTGAGTACATTAAACACATTATTCTCATTTATTCAATTTGCTTGATCTAAATCACTGTGGCGCCTTCACCTCTTAGGGGAATCACGCAATCGATTCCACCCTTCTTATCTGCTAATACAAGGTGGGGAAGAAGGACCATGGGTGCTACCAGGCAGCCGTCTGGGGAGCACTACGAACGGTCAGTGTACTGAGAAAACCAACTAGTCTCCACTTTTCTTTTCCAACATTTGGGCCTGATTCTGGAGTTGTGCAACATCTTCAAAAGTTGCCATGGGAGACTGGTTTATTGCTGAAAGAAATAAGGCAGTAGCCCTAGAGAGGGCAAAAGTTCTGCCACCTAAGCAGTAGTGCAGTTAGGCAAAAGAATTTGTTCTGTTACAGTATGGGATGTACAGACAGCATATCTTTTCAGCATTCTTTGACAAGACCCATCTACAAAATGCACACAATCTACATTAGTCAGTGGCTCAGAAGGATCAGGTAGCAAAGAAGCAGGATTCAGAGTGGAACAATGTTGCACTGTAATATGACTGCTAGAGAGAAACAAAATTTCATACCTGAAGAGGTGTGATTGAGATAGGTGCTGAGTCTTTGTTTTAAGTAGAAGAGCTGCTACTCAGTGAGGTACACAAAGAGTTAAAGGAGAACGTAATACAATATTTTCAGAGGCTTGAACAAGGAGGGTGGCGGCTGCAGAATAAAGGAAATACTACTGTAATATGTCACTAGTCAGTTCTGATTTCCATGCTTTTAGGTAAGCACACTTAAAGCACAGGATTTTTTTTTTATAACAAAAGATAGTGAATGGAATTAGGAAGCCCATGTTGTTTTAGAACAGTGCTTGTTTTGGAGCAGTGGAAGCAGATTCAGCTTTGGAAGACTAGGAAAGTGGCTCAGGAATATCTGAATATACTCTGTCAGGGAACAAAGATAGTGCAACCAAGTTTACACAGAAGGTCTCTGGCCAATAGAAAGAAAAGTTACAAACCTTTCAGCTGTCTTAGAAGTTTTGAGAAGGAGGGGGAGGAGGAGGCACCTTGGAGATGTGAAGTGTTTCCATCGGCTGGCCAGGCCGGTGGGGACACTTATTTTTCTAATGCTCAGCTTAGCTACAGAAAAGTGGCAGCAATGCTAGAACGTTTTTCAAAAATGTCTTTAGACAATCCATATAGTTTGCTATAGTCTCACTTTTGTTTTGTTTACAATTGATGATTGTTTTAGCCTAATCAGTTTTCTGCAGACAAATTTCAGGAGTTATTCCTAGGTGTCTGATGCGCGCTTGGTCTAAAGTATTAAGATAGCCGGTTCTTGATTTGGGAAATTTGCCTGTTCCTTTAATCTAGTGCGCACTTCTTGGGGCAAAATAACTCACATGAGTTGGTTTATGCTAGCCCAATTAGGATTTTAACAAATGATCACTGTTTACAATTGTTTTCTAAACTTCTGTGGTTTACTCTGGTGTTTCAAAATTTGACCTGGTTTTTCAGTTTTTCTTGGGAGTCCTTAATAGGGATGTACGAAAGGCACTTACCTTCTGCGGATTATGGTGGGGGGGGATGTGTTCCATCCCTCCCCTCGGAATCCTGGACGGTGGGGGGAGGCACTCCATTCCTCCCCCCTCCCAGAATCCTGGCCGGCCGGCTGTGCTCCGCAGGGATTCTGCGGAGCCGCCAGCCAGCTCCGCCAGCAGCCAGACATCCGTTATTTGCATTCCCCTTATTTTCGCCATCTTAGTCTACATAAATCCTGATGTAGACTAAGACGTGCCAAAATAAGGAACGCAAATGGCAGCAGCCGTGGCCGCCACCATTTGCATACGCACGTTGTTGTTGTTTTTTAAGTCAGACGTGATAGGCTACGTAAACATTTATGTAGCCTATCACGTTTTTTAAAAAAAAACTTAGCTGTGATAGACTATGTAAATCTTTACGTAGCCTATCACGTTTTTTTTTTTTTTTTAAACTGGAAATGGCGGTGGTGGTAGCCGGTCGGAAGACCGGCCGCCGCCGGAGCTGCCGCCGCCAGGAAAATCCGCCCCAGGTAAGTCTCATCCCGGGGGGGGGAGGGGGGCAGACTGTTCCGCCACCGATTTCGGGGGGCCGAATGCACTGGCATTCGGCCTCCCCGAGATCCGTGGCGGAATTCTCTGACATCCCTCGTCCTTAAGACTCTGCTCCCCAGGACGTAAATGATGTTTCTGATGTGTCATCATACCAATCAAAGAATGCATTCCCATTGACCCTGTGCCACCTTGGAACCCCGAGATTCCGAGGCTCCCTTTAAATGCACAATTCTGTCCAAATCAAAGGTCCCAACCAAGGGAAATTTTATGGATGGGTCAAGTTCTATTTGTCTAAAACTTGCAAGTAGAGATGGCGGAGAATTCTGCCATGGACTCCAATGAGGCCGGATTTGAAAGAATCCACACACCCCCGGAGTCTGTGGCAGAATGGATCACTCACCTCCACCTCCCTGTGGGATCCATCCGGGTCGGATACCTGTCCACATCGAGGATTCTGGGGGAAGGAACGGATTGCCTCCCCCCTGGAGGATCCCTGCGGATGGCAGGTAAGGGAATTTGTACATCCCTACTTGCAAGTCTTAGGTCCGTAATTCCTGTACATGTACATTGAAGGCATCCCTTTTGGGGATGCAGAATTTCTTTGGAAGAATCTGACCCCATCCTCAATTCACACAGGACCACACAGGAAAAGAATCAGGAGGTCTCCACAGGTTGTGAGAAACGAAAGGCACTGTCAAATTCTGAGGTACAGTCAGAGACCGACTCTCACTGAATTGGAGGCACAATCAGTAACTCATTGTCTAGGGAGCTTATACCATGGCAGGGAGTGAAGGAAAGGTTGGGTCACTTACTGTCATCTCCATTCATTCAGGAATGATTTATTCAGGAGGTCCGTGCCTTTCTGGCCCATTCATACCATGGAGGGAAGGAGGAAAACTAATTCACACGAGATTCCAGCGACTATAATTTGCTCTGGTCCTTTTTACCTCAGTTCACACAAGACAACTCTCATTCACCTGACGCCATATCCCATGGACCTCTGTAACCCAAAAAAACAAACAAAAACAAAAACTTACCAAGTGCTTAAATTACTGACTGTTTCTTTAAAGGCGGTGTCCCACCAGCCAAGGCAGACTTATCCCACAGGCAGCCTCACACTGAGTCCCAGACTTCGAGATTTCAAAAGGTCTCTTACCTTGGTGCATGCTTCTGGGATGTTCAGTGAATGGTGGTCCAAATTGATTCAATTCTCCTCAGCATTTGGGATCTGGGTCACGGCACCAAATTGTTAAGGAAATATCCAAGGTAGATTAGGTTGAACAGTCAGAAATTTATTAAAGCACATCACGGCCATGGGAGAGACAGATGAAACTGTCTTCCCCAAATAAAAGAATCAGGATGTATTTATTCTGACTGAAAGTTGGAGAACAAAGAAAATACACTACGCATGCTCAGAAACCAATTAGTACTCAGCAACAGTCTTATCAGCACAGCAGCCTTCTTATCTTTAGGGATGAGTTACTTTGGTGGATAGGAATTTCTTGCTTATGAGCAAGTTACAATTACCTTCTCATGACACACACACACGCACACACTCAATCCCATTAGGCACCTTGCCTGATCCAAGGCCTAGTCAGGCCTATTTTCACATCACGGTCTACCCATTTATCCTTATTATGAATAGTTGGACTACATTTTGGCCAGGGGTGCCAGCAATAACCCCTCAAGGAGACTTGCAGGCCTGGTGTCAGTGGTTGGCATGGGCAGGCAGCTGCTGAGGGCCCAGAAGCTCAGAAGAGCACAAACCTGCCCACGCAGCTGCTGCTATCCGCCTCCTCACCCTCCCACGGGCAAAAGGAAATGCCATGGCTGAGCCTACAGCCCCCATGGCACCCCATTTTAATTTTTTAACTTTTATTTTGAGTGGCTGAGAATTAAACCAATCAGGCACTGCCTTTAGGAGGCACGTGGCCAATGAGGGCACAGGCCAGTCACATCACTCCTGGGCCCTCACTGGCCAAGCCCTTCCCCCCTCAAGGCAGCATCTGGTTGGTTCAGATTGCTGCTACCTCATAAATATGTGTTAAAAAATAAAGCAAAATTGCATTTGGGGCCTGAAAGCTCAGCTGGCTGAGTGCCTCAGCACTTGTCAGCAGGGCTGACCAGGCTAGGATAAGGAGTTCCTGCCGCTGCCCCCCATCAGATAAAAAGAAAACCAGAGTGGAGTATGGGTTGGCTGGCAGGGTAGGGGCTTTGGTGGCAAGCCAGCTGGTGGGCAGGTGGTTTCCGCTGGTGAGTGGGTAGGGAGACTTTGGTGGATGGCAGGGGCTTTGGTGAGCAGGTGGGTGGCTTGGAACATGGGGGGGGCTTCAGCGAGTGAGCAGGCAGCGGGCTTCAGTGGGCAGGTTGGGCCCCATCTGCAGCTCTATGCTGAGGGCCCACTGGAGTATAGTGCTGGCTCTGCAGCCTTGAACATTCCCTGAGGAGAGATCTGTGTGTGCCTGACTGACGCTTCCCCCCTGCACACTCCAGAGCAATGCCCTGTACTAAACGTTGCTGCAAGAGAGGCAGCACCACACAAATTGTAGCTGCCGCATCAGAAACTGTGAACTGGGAACTGAAACCAAAGTGCCAGAGTTCTTTCTAGGTACCTTTACTGTTTTTTGTTTAAAGAAAGCCAGTTTTAGCCCCACATTATTATTTCCATCCTATATTTGAACAGAAACATTGGTTTTCAAATTGTTGTTCAGGTACGTGAATGTGGAAGCATTTGACCAGATGAGTACCTACCCACTGCCAGTAGAACAAATTTGTGTTTCAGCTTCTCTGAGTGGGTTACCACACGCTTTCAGTGTATCAATGGGGGAAAAAACCCTTTGGGAATGATACAAGTAAATAATAGTACCCCAGAATACAAATGGAAGCTTTGGTCATGCCAGGAAAATTTTAGAAGGGGCAGGAATTGCAATCCTAAATAGGGTTACTAGGAATTTCCAAGTAGACACACTAAGGGCACAATCCTTTGGGGATAGGCGGCCGCCTCCGTATTTGGAGGCGAACGCCTATCCAGTGCGGGGCAGGAGAAGCACGGAGGGGACTGTCCCTTCTGCACTTCCACCGCCCTGCATTTCCAGCTAGACAGCTGATTTTGGCTGTCTAGCAGTGGGACGGCTTGAGCAGGGGAGGTGGCTGCTGGATGACACACAGGATGTGTTGTACCAGCATTTCTACTTTCCCCACCCTGGAACTCCCCGTTTTCACCGCTCCCGCTCTGACTGCAGGGCTGTTCTGAGCTGACTGCGAGGCAGCGCGGGAGCGGGGGAAGGTCGGTCTTCAGGGAACCGACCTCAGAGTGCGGGCTCCGAGGTCGGTTCCTGGAAACCCACATATCCTATGGCTGTCTAGCTGACTAGCGGACATAGAATTGCTCCCTCCAGCTATTGATCTCTCTGGTCAGTTCCATTGCTGGCCATTATTCAAATAAGCTTTTGGTCTGAACTAATTGGATCAGTGATAGCCTATGTGGTGTAGTGGTTAGATAGTTGGACTGGGACTTGGGAAATCCGTGTTCTAGTCCCCGCTTGGCCATGAAGCCCACCGGGTGACTTTGGGGCAGTTGCTGACTCTCAGCCTAACCTACCTCGCAGGGTTGTTGAGGATAGAATGGAAAGGAGGACCATATAAAACTACCTGGGTTCCTTGCAAGAGGGAAAAGGGCGGGATATAAATGTAATCGTCATCGTCTGCCGGGGACCCATGCACCTGGATTTCCCCACTCCTTTATTTTCCCGCCCAAATCCTAGTTCTTCTGTGGCTGTTGCAGCTGGCATCATTTCTCTCTTGCCGGTACCTCACTGGCTCGGCAAAACTGCGGGCCGGCGCGCGCTCCGTCCCTCGGTTTACGGGCCCGCCGGTGTCGCCCGCGCGCCTTCTTGCAGCCAAGGCGCGCGCTCCCCCGCGGCGCGGAGTTCTGCAGTCCGCGGTCCTGCCGGGAAGCTCGCGCGCGCACACGCCCCCACTTCCCCGCCACCGCAGTACGGGGGCCTTCCGGGCTCCTGTGCGAAGTGTGTGCGCGTGTGTGTGTGAGAGAGAGAGAGGGAGAGAGGGAGAGAGGGAGGAGGGGGCGCTGGGGAGGGGAGAGAGCAGGAGCCGGCGAGCGGTGCGTATGTCGCTATGGCCGCCGCCGACACTGTCAGCCGCCAGGAAGATGAGGGCGGCGGCAGGAGCGGCTGAGATGGTTTCTGGTGGGCCGAGGAGACCCGGAGCCAATCGGCAGCAGCTGCCTCACGTCCACAGGCATTGCTAGACCCCACCCACGCTTTGGCCCTGAGCAGCGCCGCCGGCCTTGGCGGACCACACTCGCGCCAGAGAGGCGGGGCCCCGCTAGAGACCACACCCCCCGACCCCTCTGTCTCGTCTGTCCGGCCCCGCCACTCTCGTCCGCGTCGTGTAGCACCCCCGCCCCCCACGCCCGTCGCCACGCGCTCTTCCCTTGTCCCTTAACGCTGCACCGACAGCCTCCCGGCGCCTTGGTGTCTGAACGCAAAACCTGATCATGTCGACGAGTCCACCCTTGCTGCTCGGGCGTTCCGCTGTCTTGAGGCCCCCTCCTTGCCTTCGCCGGCTGTCTTAGCAGCTGGCTGGGTACCCAGCCCGTGGGCGGGTTTCGCCACCTCTTGCCCGGGAAGCGAAGCCGCCGCCGCCGCCGCCACTAGCAGCTGGGGTTAGGGAGGGGTTGCCCCTGTCCTGGAAGAGGAGAATGTCTCTCTTCAAGAAGGCGCTGCGGGTCTCCAATCGCTCCATTTTCGTCTTCATCTTCTTCTTCTCCTTCTCTTCCTCCTGTCTTTATTTCATATATGTGGCGCCTGGAATAGGTAAGAAGGGATCTCGGCTTTTTTTCAAGGTCGGTGGGTGGGATTAAAAGACATGCCACTCTAAGCCTGCCCCAAATCCTTAGGATTCATTAGGGGCTGATTCATACATCCATGCAGACGTTATCGTGGATTTCTCCTCATGCGATGATTTGTAGCTGAATCTGTGATTTCCATTGGAAAACATTGTGTTTAAAATTATGGGAGGTGATAAGAAAGTCTTTGTAGTGTATGATCTTGTGGTGGCTATTTTCACACGTGGAAGTCACCACTGGTGTTGCAGCTATTAAGAGATGAATATTTGTTTATTATTACACTTCTATCCTGCCTTTTTTCCTCTTGCAAGGAACCCAAGGCAGATTACATATGTGAACATATCTATACATATGTATATTAAGTGGTATATAAGTATCACAAACAAACAAACAAACAAATAGCCATAGTTTCATTGCAATATCCCCAACCATAACTATCTCTCTTTCTCTTACTGCACCTCCCACCCCTGCCACACACTTGCCCAGGGATAAGCTAAATACTGAAGGCCTATATGGGTTATAACATGGATTCTTCTTGTTCTCCTGGCGTAAGAGATGTGCACTTGTCTATAATGTTGTTGTAGGGGTGGGGCTTCAAGGAAGAGGAAACACCAGTTTTATCAGTACTCCAATTGGAAATTGTTGCTGCTGACAAAATCACACCCACCTTCCTGGTGGTGGTGGTTAAATGTGTGAGATGATTGTGTAAGTTACTGTATAAGATGACAATACCTGTGACTATGTGACACTATTTGTGACTAGAACAGCTCATCCAAACATTGCTTTTGACAGCTTTAAAATTTATTTAATGGGTGAATGCTTCTCAGCTTTTTCACAGAAGTCATTTAAAAACAAATTCCTCCTTCCAAAATAGTGTGCTACACTTTACCATATCAATCAACATTTTTTCCCTTTGAAATATGCTCACTACCCCTTTCTAATACTCATTTTTTTTTTTGTGGTGCTTCCTTGATGGGAACACAAATGTGCCTATTTTCAGTAACATTTTTGGATGCCATGCCACAGGAAAAAAAAAGCTTGCACAGTGTTCAGAACATTCACAGGAACGAGAATATGTTTTTACCTGTTTTGAAATTGGTTTAATACAATGAAGAAAGCTATTCCATATAGCTTATTTATTTATTCATTCAAAGATTTCTAACCTATCTTTTATGGCATACCTCCCTCACCAGGCAGTTTACAAAAAGTTTGGAAATACATAACAATAACAACAATTACAATTTAACCATTAATTTAACCATTAATTTAAAATCAGTAGCTAAAAATTTTCAAGTACAGCTCATTAATTAATCAAGCAGATTGGAATAAAAATATTTAGAGTTTTAAAAATCAGGAGTAACAAAGCCATACTTATGCCCTGGGAGGGAATTTCAAAGGTGTGGGGCCACCACTGTAAAGGCCCTAGTACCCACCTCTGTCTTCAGCAAAGGAGATCGTTACCTTGTTGTGGTGCTGGAGCTTGAGCACCTCAATGACGTCATGAGCTAAACTGTGAAGGGACACCCAAGACGGCAAGGTCATGGCAGAGAGGCCAGACTAAATAAGATCCCTGGGGAAGGAAATGGCAATCTACCCCAGTATTCTTGCCATGAAAACTAAATGGATCAGTACAAACAGATATGTCGGTATACCATCGGAAGATGGGACTCCCAGGTCAGAAGATGGTCAAAATGCTACTGGGGAGGAACAGAGGATAAGTTCAACTAGCCCCAGATGCGATGACGCAGCTAGCTCAAAGCCGAAAGGAAAGCTAGCGGCCGACGGTGCTGGTGGTGAACGACGAATCCGATGTTCTAAAGATCAACACACCATAGGAACCTGGAATGTAAGATCTATGAGCCAGGGCAAATTGGATGTGGTTATTGGGGAGATGTCAAGATTAAATATAGACATTTTGGGTGTCAGTGAACTGAAATGGACTGGAATGGGCCACTTCACATCAGATGACCACCAGATCTACTACTGTGGACAAGAGGACCACAGAAGAAATGGAGTAGCCTTCATAATTCATAATAAAGTGGCTAAAGCAGTGCTTGGATACAATCCAAAAAATGACAGAATGATCTCAATTCGAATTCAGGATAAGCCATTTAACATCACAGTGATCCAAATATACGCCCCAACCACAGATGCTGAAGAAGCAAAAGTAGCTCAGTTCTGTGAGGATCTGCAGCACCTACTGGATAGTACGCCAAACAAAGATGTTATTTTCATTACAGGAGACTGGAATGCTAAGGTGGGTAGTCAAACAACACCTGGAATTACAGGCAAGCATGGTCTGGGAGAACAAAATGAAGCAGGACATAGGCTGATAGAATTTTGCCAAGACAACTCACTGTGCATAACAAACACTCACTTCCAACAACCTAAGAGACGACTTTATACATGGACTTCACCAGACGGTCGACACCGAAATCAGATTGACTACATCCTTTGTAGCCAAAGGTGGCAGACAGCTATGCAGTTGGTAAAAACAAGACCTGGAGCTGATTGTAGTTCAGATCACGAACTTCTTATTGCACAATTTAGAATCAGACTAAAGAGAATAGGGAAGACCCACAGATCAGTTAGATATGAGCTCACTAATATTCCTCATGAATATGCAGTGGAGGTGAAGAATAGATTTAAGGGATTAGATTTAGTAGATAGGGTCCCGGAAGAACTATGGACAGAAGTTTGCAACACTGTTCAGGAGGCGGCAACAAAAAACATCCCAAAGAAAAAGAAAACCAAGAAGGCAAGATGGCTGTCTGCTGAGACACTGGAAGCAGCCCAAGAAAGAAGGAAAGCAAAAGGCAACAGTAACAGTGATAGGGGGAGATATGCCCAATTAAATGCAAAATTCCAGAGGTTAGCCAGAAGAGATCAGGAATTATTTTTAAACAAGCAATGTGCAGAAGTGGAAGAAGATAATAGAATAGGAAGGACAAGAGACCTCTTCCAGAAAATTAGAAACATCGGAGGTAAATTCCAGGCAAAAATGGGTATGATCAAAAACAAAGATGGCAAGGACTTAACAGAAGCAGAAGAGATCAAGAAAAGGAGGCAAGAATATATGGAAGATCTGTATAGGAAGGATAATAATATCGGGGATAGATTTGACAGTGTGGTCAGTGAGCTAGAGCCAGACATCCTGAAGAGTGAGGTTGAATGGGCCTTAAGAAGCATTGCTAATAACAAGGCAGCAGGAGACGATGGTATCCCAGCTGAACTGTTTAAAATCTTGCAAGATGATGCTGTCAAGGTGATGCATGCCATATGCCAGCAAATTTGGAAAACATAAGAATGGCTAACAGATTGGAAAAGATTTTATTTATTTGTTTATTATTAAATTTATTAATCGCCCATCTGGCTGGTCATCCAGCCACTCTGGGCGATGTACAACATACCATAAAACAATTTAAAACAATAAAATTCTACCATAATTTTTTTTTAAAATACTCTAACCCACCCCAAATGCCTGCCTGAACAACCATGTTTTTAATGCACGACGGAAGCTCATTAAAGAGGGGGTATGACGGAGTTCCCTAGGGAGGGAGTTCCACAGAGTGGGGGCCACCACAGAAAAGGCCCTCTCCCTCGTCCCCACCAGTCTAGCTGTCCTGGCTGATGGGACAGAGAGAAGGCCATCCGAGGCTGATCTTGTTAAGCGGCCTGTCTGGTGTTGCTGGAGGCGCTCCTTAAGATAGGCTGGGCTGGAACCATATAGGGTTTTAAAGGTGAAAACCAACACCTTGAATTTGGCCCGGAAAACAACTGGTAACCAGTGCAACTCCTTCAGCACTGGAGTGATGTGATCTCGCCGGCGGCTGCCTTTAATCAGGCGAGCCGCCGCGTTCTGCACCAGCTGCAGCTTCCGAACCGTCTTCAAGGGTAACCCCACGTAGAGCGCATTACAGTAGTCTAAACGAGAGGAGACCAGGGCATGTACTACCGATGGGAGCAGATGGTCGGGAAGGAAGGGGCGCAGCCGCCGTATCAGATGGAGTTGATACAGCGCTGTCCGGCTCACAGCTGACACCTGAGCCTCCATGGACAGCTGGGAGTCCAAAATGACCCCCAGGCTGCGGACCTGGTCTTTCAAGGGTAGCCGTACCCCATTCAACACCAGGTCAACATCCCCCAGCCTCCTCTTGTCTCCCACCAAAAGTACCTCGGTCTTGTCAGGGTTCAGATTCAGCTTATTCCTCCCCATCCA
Organism: Heloderma suspectum; assembly: GCF_057233095.1. Classification (NCBI taxonomy): domain Eukaryota; kingdom Metazoa; phylum Chordata; class Lepidosauria; order Squamata; family Helodermatidae; genus Heloderma; species Heloderma suspectum. Next base: position 73,309,869 of record NC_139461.1, read on the forward strand.
GCCACTCACCGTCTCCAGACATTTGGACAGGGATTCTACGGCCAACCTTGGTGAAGATTTGAATGAGAGGTAGAGCTGCGTGTCATCCGCATATTGATGCCACTGCACCCCAAACCTCCTGATGATAGCCCCCAGTGGCTTCACATAGATGTTAAATAGCATCGCGGAGAGGATGGAACCCTGTGGCACCCCACAAGTAAGTGGCCATGGGTCCGAAACCTCCTCTCCCAGTGCTACCCTCTGGTACCTGCCGGAGAGGAAGGACCGGAACCACCGCAATACAGTGTCTCCAATGCCCAACCCCTCCAGGCGGTCCAGGAGGATACCGTGGTCAATGGTATCAAAAGCCGCTGAAAGGTCGAGGAGAACAAGGAAGGAGCATTCACCCCTATCCAGAGCCCTCCTCATATCATCCACCAAGGCGACCAAGGCCGTTTCTGTCCCATGCCCAGGCCTGAAGCCCGATTGAAATGGGTCTAGATAATCAGTTTCTTCCAAGTGTGCCTTCAACTGCACCGCCACCACCCGCTCAATCACCTTGCCCAAAAATGGCAGATTTGAGACTGGGCAAAAGTTGTTCAGAACTTGAGGATCCAAGGAGGGCTTCTTTAAGAGCGGTCTTATCACTGCCTCCTTGAGGGCTGATGGCATCACTCCCTCCTCAAGGGAGGCATTCACCACCGCCTTGATCCCCTCACCCAGTCTCTCTCTGCAGCTCATAATGAGCCAAGATGGGCAAGGATCAAGTAAGCAGGTGGTCGGCCTTACAGATAAAAGCACCTTGTCCACTTCATCAGGAGGAAGAAGCTGGAACCGATCCCACAAAACCGGTTTGCCACAGGCCGCCTCTTGCTCACTAACTGTATCCACAGTGTGCAGAGTAACACACCTAATCTGATCAATTTTATCTGCAAAGTGCCTTGCCAAAGCCTCACAGGAGGCCTTAGAATGCTCCAGTGATTCCGGAGCCACAGGACCGACCAGGCTCCGGACCACTTGGAACAGCCTCCTGGGAGGCTCGCAGATCGCAGATGGAGGCATCGCAGATGCGATGGAGGCAGCATAATATTCCTTTTTTGCTGCCTTCACCACCACGTGATAGGCTGAAGATACAGCTCTAGCCCGTGTCTGATCGTCTTTGGAGTGAGACTTCCACCACCAGCGCTCTAGCCGTCTCACCTCCTGTTTCAGAGCTCGTAACCGCGGATTGAACCATGGTGCAGTCCGAGCCCTGTTCAGGGGGAGAGGGCGTTTCGGAGCCACCCGATCTAATGCCCCAGTGATTGCGGCATTCCAGCCACCCACCAGGGTCTCGACCGAGTGGCCGTTGGCATGCCCCAGAGAATCCCCAAGCACGTTCAGGAATCCATTTGGATCCATAAGACGCCTGGGGCGGACCATTTTAATGGGTCCTCCACCCCTGCGGAGGGGTTGTGGAACTGAGAAGTCCAACGTCACCAGATAGTGATCTGACCATGACAAGGGGGTGGTGGATATACCCCCGACTTCCAGATCACTCCCCGCTTCTCCAGAAACAAACACAAGGTCTAGTGCATGACCGGCTACATGGGTGGGCCCAGTTAGAATATGGTGCAGCTCCCAGGAGGCCATGGTCTCCATAAAGTCCCGAGGTGCTCCTGTGAGGATGGCCTCCCGAATGTACGTTGAAGTCCCCCAACACCAGTAAGTTAGGGGACTGTACACGCACATCAGAGACCACCTCAAGCACCTCGGCCAGGGAGTCAGTCGTTTAGCGGGGTGGACGGTACATGAGCAGAATCCCCAGACTGCCTTTCGGGCCCAACCTCCAGTACAACAAAAGATCAACTTATATCCCCATACCAAAAAAGGGAAGCACCAAAAATGTTCAAACTATCGAACAGTGGCACTTATTTCACATGCCAGTAAGGTAATGCTCAAGATCTTGCAAGGTAGACTCTAGCAATTCATGGAACGAGAATTACCAGATGTACAAGCTGGGTTTAGAAAAGGCAGAGGAACTAGAGACCAAATTGCCAATATCTGTTGGATAATGGAGAAAGCCAGGGAGTTTCAGAAAAACATCTATTTCTGTTTTATTGACTATTCTAAAGCCTTTGACTGTGTGGATCATAACAAATTGTGGCAAGTTCTTGGTGGTATGGGGGTACCAAGTCATCTTGTCTGCCTCCTGAGGAATCTGTATAACGACCAAGTAGCAACGGTAAGAACAGACCATGGAACAACGGACTGGTTTAAGATTGGGAACGGAGTATGGCAGGGTTGTATACTCTCACCCTACCTATTCAACCTGGACGCAGAACACATCATGCGACGTGCTGGGCTTGATGAAGCCAAGGCTGGAGTTAAAATCGCTGGAAGAAACATTAACAATCTCCGATATGCAGGTGATACCACTTTGATGTCTGAAAGCGAGGAGGAGCTGAGGAACCTCATGATGAAGGTGAATGAAGAAAGTGCAAAAGCTGGGTTGCAGTTCAACCTCAAAAAAACCAAGATTATGGCAACCAGCTTGATTGATAACTGGCAAATAGAGGGAGAAAATGCGGAGGCAGTGACAGACTTTGTCTTTCTAGGCGCAGAGATTACTGCAGACGCTGACTGCAGCCAGGAAATCAGAAGACGTTTACTTCTTGGGAGGACAGCAATGACAAATGTTGATAAAATAGTGAAGAGCAGAGACATCACACTGAGAACAAAGGTCCGCATAGTTAAAGCAATGGTATTCCCCGTAGTAACCTATGGCTGTGAGAGCTGGACCATAAGGTAGGCTGAGTGAAGGAAGATAGATGCTTTTGAACTATGGTGCTGGAGGAACATTCTGAGAGTGCCTTGGACTGCAAGAAGATCAAACCAGTCCATACTCCAGGAAATCAAGCCAGACTGCTCACTTGAGGGAATGATATTCAAGGCAAAACTAAAGAACTTTGGCCACATCATGAGAAGACAGGATACCCTGGAGAAGATGCTGATGCTGGGGAAAGTGGAAGGCAAAAGGAAGAGAGGCCAACCAAGGGCAAGATGGATGGATTATATTCTGTAGGTGACGGACTCGAGCTTGGGGGAGCTGGGGGTGGCGACGGCTGACAGGAAGCTCTGGCGTGGGCTGGTCCATGAAGTCATGAAGAGTTGGAAGCAACTGACCGAATAAACAACCACACTCGCCTCTATAAAAGCTCTTATCAGCAGGCCAGAGAATGGCCCCCCACGCGCTTATCTCAATACTCAGGTAGGCTCATATGAGTGTAAGTAATCCTTCAGATAATCTGGTCCCAAATGATTTTGGCTTTTAAGGCCAAAACCAGCACTCTGAATTTTTACCCAGCACTTGATTTAACTACTATCTGGACTCAGTATAAGGGCAGAATAAATATTTCAGCAGAATTTGACTGTCACATTGATCTCAGTTTTTGCTTCAAGTAAATGCAATTAGTGTTGCAGTTTTATTTAAACTAATAGTAATATTTTTCTAAGCAAAGATTCTGATGATCATATATAACACTGTGTTAGATTATACCAGTGGAAATCCATGAATGGTTTTAGATAGACCTTTTTCTGTTTGGTAATGAATGCATTTTACCCGTTCTCTTTCCCCTTATATGCACTGGCTGGGTTTGGACATAACACTAAAGCTTAGTGTTATGCAAACAAGCCTGGGTGAGCCTTGGGTTCATGTACTTCCTCTCCCCGTTCTACCTCTGTTGTGGCCACAAGGAAGAGCTTGGAAGCATTCACTTCGTGTTTTAAACTAGCTGCAGTTTGCCATTAATGTCTAAACCTAGAACTGCAGTTAGTTTAAACTATGGTTTATTGAGAAGAAGTCAGGATTAGAAACTACAGTTTGATCTTTCATATAACTACAGCCTGTCATTGTTGAATGTAACAACAAACCATGGTTAGTTTAAACTGGAAGTGGATGCTTCTGATCTTCATCTCGTGGTTGTCACTAGAAGAAAAGAGGGGAGGGGGCATTGTGTGAGCCTGAGGCTTCCCTAGCCTATTTGACATAGCGCTAAAGTACGATTTAGGCATGTTGCATATGAACCCATTCATTAATTCCGCACTACTTACCTTATTCAGAAACACAGACAGCATTCACCTCACCCCATTTTCTCTCACTATCACACCAGTACACACAGCCCATTTTCACATAAAGGGAGCTAAAATTTGGGCAGTCAAAAGTGAAGGGGTTGTATCTTACACTCACCATCCACCAGTGGAATGAAAACCACTGGCAGAATGCTTTTGCCCTCCTCACTGCATGCTTTCTAGTTCTGCTCTGACGGGTCCCACCACCTCTGGAGCAGATTTGGAAGGCCTGTAGGGAGGAGGAGAGCAAGGGGAAGTCTGTTTGCATGGTGCTGAATTTAAGCCAAGCACAGGAATAGAAAGCAGGCCTCAGGTAGGTAATCGGTGTTTGGGGAAAGACTGAAAATATATAACAGAACTGAGAAGCAGTAAGTGGGACTTGACTTAGGTGATGGACGTGGGAGGAAGAAACAATGGTCTGTTGGTGTAGATCACTGATAGGAGAAGGAGGCTTAGGATAGACCAGTGGGGGAGTGGGTGCAGGGAAGAGAAGACGAAGTGGTTTTGATGCGACCTGAATTCAGACATCTCTACACGAGCCTAAAATCCTGCATTCAGAATGGGGCTTTCTGAAGAACCTTGTGTAAGGTTCTTAATGTTTACTTGTTCTGAATTCTCACCTTATGGAAGACCTTGATTTTAAAAAAATAAGTAGCTCCTATTGAATTTGATTTACACTGCTTTCTAAGGGAATATGTTTCATTAGGGGTTGCCTGCATGTGAATTAAATAACAGTGCAGTGGTTAAACAACTTAATTTTTTCTTATTTAGGGAAAGCATAACCCCGTTGAGAAAATTACATGACTTTATGATGCATATTTAGTTACATTGCTTTGAGTATGATTTGTTTCATATAGTGGCTTTGCTGTGATAGCTAAATTTGTTTCTATGTTTGATGCATTCAGATTAATAATGACTGATTATAGGATACTGATAGGGTCTGATAGGATATAGGTCAATATTATATACTTTTATCTAGTTTATATTGATACTTTTTGTTCTTAATGCTAGCAATGACATTTCAAATTGCTGTAAATACCATTACAGTTCTAGTTATAATTATGTTTTTAACACGAAAGCTTGTCTTTGTAAGTTGGTAATAGGTGTGATATTTTTGTGTACAGTCCAACCTGATTCTTAATTCCATGTTGCAGAAGTAACATCATACCTGTGGTGTGCCAGTCATGTCTGTAAGTAGAATACTGCATGGATCAGGAAACAATGTGATTTTTTTTTGTCTTGGAGAGAGAATTTGGCATCTGAAGGAATCATGTCAGTGAAATGCCCAGTCCATATAGCTTTCTGCTTACAGATGTTACTGGTGTATCATGGGATTGAGCTATGCAGAAAAACACTCTTCTATGCTTGCATATTTATTACCTGACAGATGATCAGTGCTATCAGCATCAATCACATGTTGAATCTGAGAGGGGAACAGATGCTAGACCTATAAGTAATTATTTCCTTTTAAAAAATGAAATGTGTCTTTGCATCTAACAGAGTTTTGCAGAGTTAGTGAGGAAAAAGACTGGTGCTCTATACTGCATACTTATGTTTGTACATTTCGCATCCAAACTATTCTTGAGACCCTCACAACTTTACATTTTTTGTCAGTACTGTAATTTGATTTACATTGCCTTGCATAAGTATTCACTCCCTTTGACTTTTCCACATTTTGTTGTATTACAACTTGGAATTAAACTGGATTTAATTAGGATTTCTTGTCACGATCTACACAGAATAGTCCATAATGTCAAAGTGGGGGAAAAAAATCTACATATTTTACAAAATGATTTACAAATAAAAAAACTGAAATGTCTGGATTGCATAAGTATTAACCCCCTAAATAAGCTCTGGTGCAATCAGCTGCCTTCGGAAGTCACATAATTGTTTGAATGGAGTCCACCTGTGTGCATTTCAAGTGTCACATGATCTCAGATTAAATACACCTGTTTCTGGAAGGCCCCAGAGTTTGTTGGAGAGCATATCTAAACAAACAGCATCATTGAAGACCAAGGAGCTATCAAAACAAGTCCTGGATAAGTTCTGGAGGAAGCACCAATCAGGGTTGGGTTATAAAAAATATCCCGAACTATGAACATCCCCCGGAGCCCCATTAAATACATTATTACAAAATGGAAAGAATATGGCACAACTGCGACTCTGCCTAAAGAAGGCTGTCCACCAAAAGTGACAGGGTAACGACGGCATTAGTCAGAGAAGCAACCAAGAGGCCAATGGTAACTCTGAAGGAGCTGGAGAGTTCCACAGCTGACATGGGAGAAAATGTCTATCGCTCAGACACTCCACAAACCTGGGCTTTATGGAAGAGTGGTGAGAAGAAAGCCATTGCTGAAAAAAATCCCTTATCAAATCCCATTTGGATTTTGTCAAAAGGCATGTGGGCATAGCAAATATGTGGAAAAGGGTTCTCTGGTCTGCTGAGACCAAAATTGAACTTTTGGGCCTTACTGCAAAACACTATATGTGGCACAAAGCCAACAGTGCTTATCGCCCTGAGAACACCTTCCCCACGGTGAAGCATAGTGGTGGCAGCATCATGTTGTGGGGATGCTTTTCATCAGCAGGGACTGGGAAACTGGTCTGGATTGAGTGCAAGATGGATGGCGCCAAATACAGGGAAATTCTAGAGGAAAACCTGTTTCAGTCTGCAAGGGACCTGGGACTGGGGCAGAGGTTCACCTTCCTGCAGGACAATGACCCTAAACACACAGCAAAGTTATACTGGAGTGGTTTGAAAACAAGACCCTGAATGTCTTTGAATGGCCCAGTCAAAGCCCAGACCTCAATCCAATTAAGAATCTGTGGCAAGACTTGAAAATTGCTGTTCACCAACGGTTCTCATCCAACCTGACAGAACTTGAGCAATTTTGCCAAGAAGAACAGGCAAAAATTGTAGGATCCAGATGCACAAGTCTGGTAGAGACTTACCCCCAAAGACTCACAGCTGTAATTGCTGCCAAAGGTGCTTCTACCAAATATGACTCAGGGAGGTGAATACTTATGCAACCAACAAATGCCAGTTTATTTTTGTTTAATTAACTTTTGTGCCACAATAAAAATACTTTGCACCTTCAAAGTGTTCAGTATGTTGTGTAAATCAAATGGTAAAAATGCCAATTAAATCCACTTTAATTCCAGGTTGTAACACAACAAAATGTGGAGATGTCAAAGGGTGTGTGTGAATACTTACTTATGCAAGGTACTTATGTAACTGTGGTGGTTCATTCTAAAATTGTTCATTCTGATTATGAATAAAACATTCAATTTTACATTTCAAATGGAAGGTAATTTTGACTTTTTTTCCTCAACAGCAAACACATATTTATTTATGGTACAAGCACGAGGTATAATGTTGAAAGAAAATGTAAAAACAATAGGACATATGATCAGGTTGTACACGAACAAAAATGCTACATTAAATGGCACAGGTAAGAATGTAAAACTTCCAGTTTTAAAGTAATACTATCTTAACAAATTATTTTAAGATCAGAAGTAGGTAATTAATATGCAGAAGTTGATGTACATAAAAATCCTCTGCAGTTATGTTATAATTATTTGGGAATACTGCCTAGCAAACATTATTGAATAGCTGAAGAAACTTTCTTGTTTTTTTTTCTATTAAGATTACCCTGAAGGCAACAATACAAGTGATAACCTTGCTCCAACTGTGATGTATCTTCCAGAAAATTTCACTTATTCTCCTTGCCAAACTTGTCCAGAAAAATTGCCCTACATGAGTAAGTTTACCTTCACCTTAACATAAAACCTGTTAGACTATTAGAAATAGTTTAAAAACAGTGTTCTTCAATAAAGCACTTAAATGATGTTGCACTTATTAAAATTAATTCCATAATGAATATTGATATAACTGTTATAACTAGATTTAAAATACCATAAAAGCATAACAATTAAAGGGGGAAAAACAGCATCCAACCAAACAGACCCACTTACAGGCCAAAGGCCTTCTTGAATAAAGCAGTCTTTGCCTGCTGGCGGAAGGACAGCAGAGAGGGAGTGAACTTACATTAATTTGCATAGGGTCATTCACATCAGAAAATTTTCAGTTTGCATCAAAAAAATTTATGATGCCTAGAGAGATCTAATTCAGCAAGTTTATTTTACTTGGAAATAGTAAACAACAAAGCTAAAGAAAGTACACCACAAGTATTTGACCTGACATGTTTGAGGGGGGAAATTAAAGCACACTTAGGGCACAATCCTATAGTTGCTAGTCAGTGGCTAGACGGAACTGACCTCCACCCCCTCCCACGCTGCATCGTAGGCAGCGCGGATTGGCTCCATGCTGTGTGCTCGGAAATGCAGCATGGAGCAGGGAAAACAGGGTGTTCCTGGGGTTGGGCCAGGGTGGGGATGTCAGAAATGCCAGTATGACGTTTCCTATGTGTCGTCCAGCTGCCCCTCCCCACGCTCTGAGGTCACACGTCTAGACAGCTGAAATCAGCTGTCTAGCCATGAAAGCAGGGCGGCAGGAACGCGGAGGAGATGTGCTCCTCACCACTCCTCCCACCCTGCAGTGGATAGGCAGTCGCCCCCAGGGTCAGAGGCAACTGTTGAACTGCATAGGATTGCTCTCTCCATGTGATTTGAATGTTATATTATGTAGAAAGTTTTATTGGAGTACTTGTAAAAATGTAATGATACTAGCATGTACTTCCCTTACATTGTTTAAATTTAAGAAAAAAACAGAAGGTACTGAAAACTGTTCACACACTAGTTAATGTTAGCAACTCAATGAACTGTGCATGATATGCTGACAACCACTCATCTATTTCAACAGAGTTCAACTCTCTTCCACTCTGGTTGTTGGGGCACCTTCAGTTTTGTTGTCTCCCTGTGAAATGGAACTAGTGACATCTATTTCAATGACATATATGAGTCTTGTCACATACTTGCTAGGGATAATCACTTGAAAAACATTAACTACAACTCTGAAATGGTCAGGCTTGCCTAATACTACATTTTCAATTGGCATACATTCATTTCTACTAATGAACTTGTGAAATGGAAAATTTTCTGCAGAAAAATTTAAGCACTGGAAATTTTCCAAAACATCACTGGATAAACAATGGCTTATTGTTACATACATGAACCTTTGATTTGTAACCTTCCCTTTCCTGTCTTCCTCCAACATGGCTATGAGGAGGAGTTTGCTGGCAATTGCTTCCAATTTTAGTTACCCACAATTTAGCATTGTGTCTCAACCCTAAACTGTGGTTAATTTTAATGGTGGTTAATTAATACAAGTCAGCTTCATAAACTATGAGTTGAAGATGGTTTGTTCCATCTAACCATAGTTATGGCTAACCCCAGTTTGTGTGATTTCAAACATAATACCTAACTGTGGTTAGTCTAAAATAATAGTGAAATCTTCCAAATTCCTCCTTGTGGCTACACCAGAGTGGGGGGGGGGGAGTGTGAGAGCCTGAGGTTTACTGTGACTCATTCCCATGATGATGAACTATAGTTTATTGTTACGTACAAATGAGGCCACTGCTAGCCCAAGGTCACCCAGTGAATGTCAGGTCTGACACTCGGGCTCTAAGAGCCAGTTTTGTGCAGCGGAGAGAGTAAAATATTGACCTAGTTTCTGACTCTGTACTTAGTGAGAAGGTACTGTAAAACTACACATTTCTTTGTTACCTGGCAGGTTGCTTTACTGAAATGTTTGTCCTGTCCTGTCTTGAAATGTTTGGATAAACTTAAACTCAGATTTGAAAATAAGTCACATCCACAACATCAAGATATAACCTTCAAATCTGAACAAGGCTACAGTATCCACATCTTAAATCTATAAGTTTCACCTATTTCTTTCAGTGGTCAGTCTTGCAGTATTTCCAGAAGATGTTAGGGGATTTAACAAATGCCTTTAGGGATAGAGTTTTACAGACATGACATAGCCACAGAAAATACTGTTTCATACCCTTTTGATATGGAGCTGGCAGACAGATGAGTATTAACCAAAAGGTAGATCTATTGAGAATAGGCAGATTTTGCACTGCTTAGTAGGTAGCCCACCCCCCAGACTAATCTCAATGTTGAGTTTGTGGCAAGACACTAATAAACTCTTAGGGCCAATTCACACTGCACATGGCATGCCTATTTGTGGCATGTACGCTGTGACTCAGTTTGGAGTTAGATTAAACTATGGTTTAGTACTACATGAGTGAGCCTCAAGTTCATGTACTCCCATCTCCTCTAGCTGCAAGGAAGGAGATTGGAAGCATTTCCTTCTGTTTACAACTAACTGCAGTTTAGTGTTCTGAACTCGGTCAAACTGTGTATAGTTGTAGTTATGGTTTGTCTGAAGAAGCCAATTCCAAGCTGTGGTTTATGACCCTGGCTTGTTTGAATAAACCTCAGTTAAAACTAACCATTATTCATGGTTTAGAGAGAACAACAAATTGACCAAGTCTGCATGATCACCATGGCCCATCGTGGCTTATTTAAGGCACGATGAGCCGTGTGCCTACAGGTGCCATCCTGAAAATTCAAGCCATGACCGCGGCTTGTTGTGTGATCTGAATCCGGTGAGGGTGGGTTGTGTGAGTGCTAAACAACCCTCACAGAACCCTAAAATAGTCCATGGGGTTCGGATGGCACAACAAGCTGCAGTTATGGCTTGAATATTCAACATGGCCACTTGCACATGCCACAGCCCACTGTGGCTTAAATAAGCCATGATGAGCTGTTTGATCATGCAAACTGGCCCTTGGTGTTTAGTTGAAAATGGAAGGAAATGGTTCTGATGTCATTGTAGCTGGAAGGGGAGCTGGGAGCAGACTTGTGAACATAATGTTAAACTTTGGTTTATAATTATGTCCAAACCAGGCCAGTGTTTGCAGTGGTAAACTCAAGTGAAGTTCAGAGGGGAGATACATGTATGTAAATGCACAGTGACATGTACTGGAAAATAACAGTTGGCTGAAGTTCTCTGTTGCATATCTAGTGCATATTTTCAAAGATGCATCTCAGCTTCTCATTTTGTGGTACTTATCAATGTACACCAATGTGCATGTGGAAAACGTGCATGTGGAAAACGTGCATGCTGTAAAGTGTGAATCAGCCCTCAATCTACCACAAGTCAGAGTGGCAGAACAGCACACTGAATATTTTGGATTGTTAAACATTTTAATTTTAGTTTGAGGAGGTTTTATCTTTTTTTACATGGAGCTATTAGTATGTGGAGTTAATAAACAATAACATTTAGTAGTCTGAAAGAAACTCATCATAGTATTATTAATATATGTCTGTCCTACGTGTATAAATCTAAGTAGAATGGATGTTCTCCATCTGCCAAGTGGAAGATTGTCTTCTCTTAAACCATAAGGCATTAAGCAGCACTTGGAAGAGAACGGTTTAAATCCAACATCATGCAGGTGGACTTCTCCTTGCTCCCCTCCCCATTGCACCCCCCACGTGCCTTCCAAGTCTGCTCCAGAGGATCTCCCAACCCTCCAGAGCAGATTTGGGGGACATGCAGTGGGGAGAAGAAAAACGTTCCTCCAGTGGTTTCCATTCCACTAGCAGAGAGTCAGGGTTGGATACAATGCTGCATCAGCTATCAGCAGAATATTGCTTCTCTATATAAATGCAGTTCCTGGCTTACCTGGGAAGTAATGTTGTGGTGGTGCGTGGTCCCAGTGGGGAGGCAGGGAGGGGGCAGCTGAGCCATGGCAGCCAAGTGTGCACCCATGCGGGAGGCAGGGAGCCAGTCAGGACTAAATTGGCTCGGTGGGAAGAGGACTTTGTAGGCCGACTGGAGTGAAAACTTCTGTCCCTCTAGTCTGCTAGAGCCTGTTAAGAGTGGGGCCTCACACGTGGCTTCAGCAGCGCTGTTGCCGACTTCCCCACCCACCCACACCAGGGTAACTTCTTGCCATGGATGATGGTTAATCGCTGATTAACAGGGCTGGGAAGGAATTTTACCTGTACATAGATTGGCACCATGGCGCAGAGTTTTCACCTTCCCCATTGCAAGAATATTAACTTGGTGATATTTGGATTTGTTTGGCTTGACAAGTATAACTGTAAGGTTGGTTATAAAACTTTCAATTCCAAGTCACAGCTTTGCAGGCATAGAAGGCATTGGGCTGGATCCATTGGTAAGGGGAACAGGATTGGGTGCCCCATTTTCCCCTTCAAGAGGGGGCCCCCTTAAGGGAACGTATGGGGTGTGTGGCATTAAGACCCAGCTTAGCATGGGGCTGCAATCCGGGCCACAACCCAGGGAGGCAGAAAGGGGCTCACTTCAGTGGTCTGCACTGTGGGGTGTGCCTCTGGCTCCTGCCCCCCCATGAGGTACCTGGCAGGCAGGCCAGGTTGATGGGATCAGACTGCAGGCTGGTAATCCGATTAACGGATCCATGCCCTATGCCCCCGCCAACTCTATTCCAGGCTGAACCAGTAAAGTTGTGGCCAAGTATTTAACTCATCCAACTCTATGTCTGGATTTGTTTCCCCACCTCCCTTCCTGCCCTAAGGGGACTAGCTATGCGTTGCCACACACAACAGTATCTATGTAGTTTTTATCCATTAGTTTTAACTATGTGCAAAAATCAGAATCAAAATTTATATTTTATGCTTCTCACTACCTAGGAGGCATTATCGATGCCAATATGAGTGAAATTAGTTTGGATGAAATTCAGCAGCTGTTTTCAAAAGATTTAGACATTGAGCCAGGTGGTCATTGGAAGCCAAAAGACTGCAAACCACGGTGGAAGGTGAGGTGAAGTTAGTTTTTACTGACCTGTTTACAATTTCTTAATATCGAAAAATTGTAAGCATCCTTCTTAGAAGTTTAAATCTATGTGCCATTTGATTTAATAGGTGATTTTCTCAAAGTGTAAAACTGGGTTTCTTTGTAATATTGGAACACATCTTCAGAAGGTTATAGAACATAACTGAAATGTGTGTGTGAATCATTTGTATTCTACTTTTCCATCCAAACAAAGTTTCAAAGTCATACGTACAACAGATAAAGGATAAAAAAAAAACAAAACCCTTTTAAAAATTTCAATAACAATCGCGGTACTATTCAGTTAATCAGCTAGCAATAAAATTCTGACTTCGGATCAAATTGGAAATTTATTTATTAGAGTATGTTTGGATTTCCCCTGCCATTCAATGAGTGCTTGAGGTGGTATAAAATAAAAATACAAAGATTAAAATACATAAAAAACAAAAACCTAAAACATATTTTAAAATGGGGAATTAATGATAAAAACAGAGAGCAGAATTAACTATTAAGCTCAGAATAATATTGTCTTCGCCAGCCATCTGAAGGACACTGAGGAGGAGGCTAACTTAGCCTTCCTGAGGAGGGTGTTCCACAACTGGGATGCTGCTACACCAAAAGCCCTGGTACAAGTACTGACCAATCTCACCTCTCTAGAAGATGGGACATGCAGCGGAGCCTCAGATGATGACTACAAATTTTGGGCAGGCTCATATGGGAGGTGTTGGTCTTTCAGATATCCTGGTCCCAAGCCATTTAGGGCTTTATAGGTAAGAACCAGCACTTCGAATTGAGGTTGGAAACAAATTGAAAGCCAGTGCAGCTGTTTCAAGACTGCTGTTGTGTGGTCTGTAACATGTATACCAAAATCCGGCTGTTGCATTTTGCACTAGGTGAAGTTTCCGTACACTCTCCAAAGGCAGCCCCACATAGAGCACATTACAATAACCTAAACATGAGTTGATTAAGACAGGGATCACTGTGGCTAGATCTACCTTCCCCAAGAAGGGACATACCTGGCACACCAACTGAAGTTAGGGAAAGGCACTCCTGGTCACTGCCACCACCTGACCATACACCTCTAAGCTGCATACCTGATCCTTTAGAGGTAGTGCTATCCCATCCAGAACAGGTTGTACTCCCAATCCTGTGTTGGCATGTCTATTGCCCAGCAGGGCCTCCATTTTGTGTAGATTGAGCCTCAGTTGTTTTGCCCACATGCAGTCCATCTATCAGGTTCCCGGGTGTCATGCCTAACCCAGGCCAGGATGACTCAATGGATGGTGATTCTGAGACCGTGGAGTCCAACAATCTAGGGCATCATCCTGATGCTGACACTCCTAGTACCTCCAGGGAAGCTACACCAGATCCTCCAGTACTGGTGGACACTGAGGAATCCCTGGACAATGGCCCTGAGGACCATACATCCCCCAAAGAATATGAGGATGAGTATCCACCCAACTCTAGAATGTGCTGGCGCCAGAAGGTAGAGAAACAAGCTGTTGCTCGGAGGCAAAGCGCATGCCTCAAGAGCCACAGCAACCGGTGTCCTCAAGAGTAGGGCCCTCCTCATGAGGAGGACTTTTTACACAAACCTCTGATAAAATTCAGCTGAGCTCTGGGTGGGGCTTTGAAAGCTCTGGCTCTATCAGTTCTCAGTTGAAACATGAAAGCTGTTGGAAACTACACCTTACCTCAGTTTCCAGTGCCTTGTTCTCCTGTTTTCATGACCCTACCTTGTGATTGAACCTCTGTGCTACTGACCTCTGGACTCCTGTTTGACTCTGATTTTTGGATTATGTTTCTATTTGACTGCTTTTTCATGTTTTGACCTTGGCTATGTCTCAGAGTTCTTGTGGAAACCACCTACTTACCTGGTAAAGCGATGCCTTTGACTTTTGCCTGTTTATTGACCTTTGCCTGTTTATTGAACTGCCTTTGGATTTGCCCCTCAATTACCTTAATGGTGAGTCTGACCCAGCCTAAGTGAGACACCATCACTGTACCTAAACACCAGTTCAGGACTTCCACAGCCTCCTTGGCATCAGTTGAAAAGGAGAGATAGAGCTGGCTATTCATCAGCATAGTGATGAGACCCAACCCCAAAACTCTGGAAGACCTTTCCCAGCAGCTTCATGTGTATGTTAAACAGCATGAGGAACAGAATAGAGACCTGAGGAACCCCATAGGCCAATGGCTAGGGGATGTGCAATAGTCCTCCAGCACCACCTTCTGGAAATACCAAATAGGACTGGAGCCACTGCAACACAGTACATCCAAGTTCCCTATCAACCAAGCGTCCCAGAAGGATACCATAATTTATGGTATGGAATGACAGGGGCAGTCACATTTGTTTATTTACATGTCTGATCATATGTAAAACAGGGTTAGGGGTGGGAGACTAATTCTTACATGAAAGGGGCATATGAGTGAAAAGAACATAACATAAGAACAAAAGAAGAGCCATGCTGGATCAGACCAAGGGTCCATCTAGTCCAGCATTCTGTTCACACAGTGGCCAACCAGCTGTCAACTAGGAACCCACAAGCAGGGCATGAGCGCAACAGCACCCTCCCACCCATGTTCCCCAGCAACTGGTGTACATAGGCTCACTGCCTCTGGTACTGGAGGTAGCACATAGCCATCAGGACTAGTAGCCATTGATAGCTTTTTCCTCCAGGAATTTGTCCACCCCCTTTTTAAAGCCATCCAAATCGGTGGCCATCACTACATCCTGTGGTAGCACATTCCATAGTTTAAGTATGTGCTGTGTGAAGAAGTCCTTCCTTTTATCTGTCCTGAATCTCCCACCAATTAGCTTCATAGGACCCCAGGTTCTAGTATTTTGAGAGAGGGAGAAGTATAAAAGAACTGAACCTTTTAAATAAAAATAAATAAATAAAAAGAACTGAACCTTCTCTCACCTTACTTCCCCATGCTCTGCTGCTTCAAACACACATTGCCCAGCTTGATTCACTTCTGTTATTGGAGCTGAGCTAGAGAAAAGTACCTGGGATTGAGGTAAAGTTCCACTTCCTTTGCTGATGTATTTCTTTTGATATAAAATTGAATCCTCCTACCCCCTACTTCATTTGTGAATGGGGCACCTGGTGAACAACAAATGGATGCCTTTATCACATGTAGGGGGGATCTTCAAGACAACAGAATGAGAAGTGCATTGTAGTATTATCCGTATTTCCATGGAATTGGCTTTGGGCCGTCAGGGACACATCAAGCAAGAAAAGCCAAGTGTACTCTGCCTTTAAAAATCCAGTTTTCACGGGTCACACAGTGCTTGAAAGGAACATACTTCCATTTTGGAGGGGGGAGTAGAACTGAATGTCATCAAACTGGCAGGGGCTGCTCAACCAATGAGAGAGGCTTGTTTCTCACCCCTGTCTAGGCTCCCCCCTGCTACTACATTATTATGCATGGAGAGTAACTAATTCACAATTCCATTCGAGCAAACAGTCACAGAGTTAGAACTCCCACCCCCACCCCGGTTTCTTCAATGTGTGCACTTTTGCATGATGAAGCCAAAATCCCTGCTTCTTCAGTGCAGCATCTGAAGGCTCCCCCTGAGAGCAGCCCCCCCATTTCACCCTATTCCAGCAAACCGTGACAGCGTTATAGTTTCCACACACTCCTTTCTCCTTCTCTGGGCACTTTCTCCCTGCTCGCAATGAAAGGCTTCTCTGCTCCCCTGATCCTGATACTGTGGCAAATCTCTACTGC
The DNA here is from genome assembly GCF_057233095.1 of Heloderma suspectum. NCBI lineage: Eukaryota > Metazoa > Chordata > Lepidosauria > Squamata > Helodermatidae > Heloderma > Heloderma suspectum. The sequence goes on from NC_139461.1 coordinate 73,326,472, forward strand.
AATAAAGCCCTAATATGCTTTTGTTTAATGCCAAAGGAAAGACTATAAGCTCACTGTTCCCTCACTTTTCCAAGAAGAAGCCAAAATCCCAGATTATCCAGTGCAGCATCTGTATGTTCCTTCTAGAGCACCCTACCACCCCAATTTTGCTCCATTCCAGCAAACTGTCACACAGTTGTAGCTTCCAAGCTGTTTTTACTGCAAGCATCACGGAAGGGAAACAATCCGCAAGGATCAGACAAGCTCTGAAGTAAAGCAAACATCAAAGAAGCGGAGTAATACAAACATCAGAGAAGCAGCTAAGTAATGCAAGGATCAGACAAGTGCCCAGAGAAGCGAAGTAATGAAACATCGGAGAGGCGAATTAACACAACATCAGAGAAGTGAATCAACCCAAGATCAGGCAAACACCAGAGAAGCTCATAATGATGGCTCTCAATGGGAAAGGGGAGGCTAGTTACTCCCACTGGTGAAAAGTATTGCGCAATTCTGAAGGCTCAACAGAGTGCAACAGCGCTTTTATGAGTCATAAAGGCAGGCTAGTTACTGTAGTTGCGCTAATTACTCTCCCTGGGGGAGTAGTGCCAATGGGGAAAATGAGTGAATGAGGGGCAAAGGGGAAGCCCCATCCCTTGACCATATTAGTGCCAGGTTACAGCCATATCACAAAGGCACGCCGAGGAGTTAATGTGGAAGAACTCGCCACATTGCAGCAGAACTGCATGGGAGCCACTTTAATTGAAAAAAAATGGAGTAAAAGGACTTTCAGATAATGCGGCTTTTCAAGACAAAAGCTGCTGGTTGGCAGCACACTGGCCACAACATCATGCACCACAAATGACCTCAAAACACTCCCAATCCATAGGAAATCCCCCATGAAGACAGCCCCCAGTTTGGCCCTTTGAAAAACACTACTAAATAGCTACATTTTCAACTGGTTACTAGAACAAAAATGGATGGGTTCTGACAGATTTCTTTGCGTAGGGAATTCCACAGTGGCTAAGATGCCACTACTGAAAAAGCCTTATTCTGTATCATTGATTTAATCTGCTGGTTTTTAATGGAATAGGGTGTCACTTGATCTCAAAGTGCAGGAAGATCGTATGTTCAGAAGTAGATGTTCCCTAAGGTATGCTGGTCACGGTCTATTTGGTTTTTAAAGGTAATAACCTAAAATTGTCTCCAGACGTAAATTGGAGGTGTCTTAATGTTAAAAAATAAGTGTTTTATTTTTAAAACTCCTTACTAGGGATGGACGAAAGGGACTTACCTGGTCCCGCAGCTTGCTTCGCGGTGGGGGGGGGAGGCGCTTCGGTTCTCCCCCCGAAGTTCAGGTGAGGAGGGGAGGCGCCCCGCCCGGCCAAAATTCAGGCCGGGGGGGAGGCGCCCCATCCCTCGCCGCTGAAATTCAGGCCGGGGAGGAGCGCCCTGTCTCCCCAGCCGCGAAAAAAAAAGGAAAGTAAAAAAAAACAACACACACACCCATGATAGGCTACGTAACGATTTACATAGCCTATCATGGCTAGATTTCCAAAGTCAGCCATGATAGGCTACGTAAATCATCACGTAGCCTATCACGGGTGACTTCGAAAAAAAAATGCGTATGCAAATGGCGGCGCCCATGGGGCGCCGCCATTTGCATTCCTTATTTTGGCACGTCTAGTCTATGTAAAGATTTACGTAGACTACGGCGAAAATAAGGGAACGCTATTTGTGTTGCCCTTATTTTCGCCGTAGTCTACGTAAATCTTTACGTAGACTAGACGTGCCAAAATAAGGAAAGCAAATGGTGGCGCCCATGGGCTGCCCCCATTTGCGTACGCGCTTTTTTTTTTCTTCAAAGTCACCCGTGATAGGCTACGTGACGATTTACGTAGCCTATCACGGCTGACTTTGGAAATCTAGCCGTGATAGGCTACGTAAATCGTTATGTAGCCTATCACGGGTGTGTGTTTGTTTGTTTGCAATGGCGGCGGTGGCAGCCGGTCGGGAGACCGGCCCCCACCCCTGCCAAAACGCCGCCGAAACGCCGCCGGGACCTGCCGCCGAGAGGGACATTCGGCCACAGTAAGTCCCATCCCAAGGGGGGGGGGCCGGGGGGCCGGCGGAGAATTTCCCCACCAATTTCGGGGGGGCGAATGCGTTGGCATTCGGCCTCCCGGAGATTCGTGGAGAAATTCTCCGCCATCCCTACTCCTTACTCCTTACATTGCTTATTTAGATATAAAAATGGCTAATGAGAGAGATTCTTTTTTAAAACTACCTGAAACTTCAGATATAGTATGTATACAAAAATAAAACACTATAAATCAACATAATACATTACATTTTTGCACAATGTAACATAGTAAAAGAAAATAGTAACCAACCGTTACTTTACGTTTTGAGCGGATGTTCTGTAATTCAGTATTGCTGACATAATAGCCTTTGGACGGGTTTCTGTTTTTAAAGGTTGCAATACTCATCCCTTTTCGCAATCGCCATGAACATCTTCCAATATTTTTCCGACACCTGATACCAATGTTACAAAAGCAGAGACTGGAATTTGCTTTTTATGTTGCTGAACAGGTGAGCTGCTTTATATTTGTTTCAGCATACATTCAGATGTAGTAGCATATATATTTGAATGGGTATAATTGAAGTTCAATATCTCTGTAAATTATGGTTTCTAGGAAGGTTCCTTCTTTATACTGAATCCTTAATTGGGTGTAACAAAAATTAATTCCTTTGCTTCAAAAGATAGTTATGGCTTATATCATTTTAACTGTGGTTTTGCATGTCTGGTCTTGTGGATTGTATCAAATGTCTTTAATAAGATTTCTGTTTCTGTTCTGTTAGCAGGAATGTAAAAAAAAACTATGAGTTGAATCTAGACTTAGTCATATAGAGTAGACCTTTTGAAATCAATAAAACTTAAGTTAGTCATGAGTAAAGTCCCACTGATTTCAGTGGGTCTATGCTGTCTGAAAAAATCTGGATCTAGCCCTATTTATCTGTCAGGAAAACATTTTAACTTTATGCTAGTGTGTACCTAATCTATATACTCTAGTTCTACTTATTTAACAGTTTATTCTCCTGTTTTCCCTTCTATTAAGATTGGAACACAGCCTTTTAACCGAGCAATGCTGTTTAACATTGGCTTCAAAGAAGCCATGAAGGATGGTGATTGGGACTGTGTAATCTTTCATGATGTGGATCACTTACCTGAGAATGATCGAAATTATTATGGATGTGGTGAGATGCCTCGTCACTTTGCCACAAAGCTGGACAAATATATGTACATGTAAGTAACAAATTCAGTTCATTTATAATGTGTAGAAAGTTATTTCTGAATCTCTAATTGCAAAAATATAGACAAAACATTGCAATTAGGAAGTATATAATATTGGAAAATAAACATTTAAATCAGTCCTCCATTGGTACTACCAGATATTTGAAACTGCTGATTTAAAGGCATACATGTTCCATGTCTCTATGGCTTTTAATTCTTGGCATAAGACTAGATAACTGTAAGTACAGATAGAGCAATGGAATTGCTTTGTATGGGTAATCCACTGAATTGGGGTACATCTCTTGTTTTATATCATCAAAGCTGAATACTAGGTTGTAAATTCAAAGGCTTTAAAATACTTTAAGTGATGATAGATGTACAGTTTCATTACAGGCCTTTTCTAAGAGTTCAATTTCTGTAAAAATTGGCTTTCTAAGCAGTTTCCTTGTTACCCTTACTGATATTGTTGAATTGGGATAGCTGGCTACGTAGCTGTGCAAATAGGGTGAAATTCTATGCTGAGCTTTCTTTGGCAAACAGAAAAGCCTTATAGTAACACATACTTAATAGATAGAGGGGCAAACTACACATTCTACTAATCACATCAGTCAAGCTGACGCCGCTATTTTTCTTTATTTTTGTGTAAATATGTATGGTCCCGATCTGGACCATGGCACTTTGGGAGAGGAGAGTTTAAGCTTTCCCCACTCACCCATCTTCCCCCCAAATTCCCCTACCATGGGGGTGGGGTGGGGTTTAAAACAAGGAAAGCAGTCTCCATTGGAATCAATGGAAACCTTAAAAAAAAAAACATGCGGGGGAGGGGATTTCAGGGGAAAATGGGTGGGGGGAAGCTTAAACTACCCTCTCCCTGAGGGTCATGGTCCAGATTTACACAAAAGTAAAGAAAAACATGAACAGTAGATTCCCATGCCATATCTCAAACTTCTTTTGAAAGTCTCTTTAGTTTCAAAAATAGGTTTTTTTATGTGACATATGGGCTTCTGTTTAGGAAATGCAACTTAATGACCCTCTTGGGCACATGGAACTAGTTGTGCCATTCTTTGGATCCTAGCCCATGTTTCCAAAGCTTTATTTCTACAGTTGTAAGCCTTTTAAATCCAGCCATCCAAGTGTATAGTAAGCCCTTTTCCTCAACGATATTTCTGTGAGATGATGTGTTTTTAACAACAGCTGCATTTCATCTTGCAGAAGTATATTTGGCTTGTAGGCATCTATGTATTGTACAGCTTGTTAACAAAAATTTGGAGCCAATGATCTTAAATGATGTATTCAGCTAAGTTAGTTGTATGTAAGATGTGGAAACTCGTGTGGGAAGAGAGAGTTATACTAACCTGAATGTACTAAACAGAAGGAAACTTGCCTGTTGTCATTTTCAGTCTTCCATACAATGAATTCTTTGGTGGTGTTAGTGGACTAACAGTAGAACAATTCAAAAAAATCAATGGATTTCCAAATGCTTTCTGGGGATGGGGTGGAGAAGACGATGACCTTTGGAATAGGTGAGTGTTCAAAGGATATAGAATGGATTCCCAAGTGGAAGTGACATGCAAGTTCTCTATTGCTGCCACTGAAGTGAAGGTTTACTTAGGTATGCAGGTTCCTATTGGACACAAATCATGTATTAGAATCCAGCAGTCTTTAAAGACAACTGCCTGGTGTTGATTCCTCTTTCTTTAACAGCATCTGCATCTCTGAACACTCTACATAAAAAATATTATGGTAGGAAGTGCAAATGGTGGATTTAGTGATAGTCACCATTCCCTTTTTTAGAGAATTTTGAAGAAGCATAACTTTGAAGAAAGACAAATTTAAAATGTGAAATAATCTCAAAATATGATTAATGGAATTTCCTTTACTTACAGTAGCATATAAATAATCTGTGAACATGTAAATAAATCCTTTCCTCCTCATGTTTCAAAAAGTGCTTCTGGATTCACCTTATGCAGGGGTGGGCAATGTACAGTCTGCCAGCCACATGCAGCCCCCAGCCAGTGCACCCCTGCTGCTCCCCCAAATTCGCAGGTAACCCTGAAAGAAAATGTTTTTAAAATGTTAGGAAAAAATGGGATCTGTAGCACTACAGAGCACCCAAATGGCCACAGTTAGCTTGAAAGGAAGCTAAATTTGACTCTTTTTGGTGCTCCATAGTGCTGTGGACCCCTTTTTTCCTAGAAGTTTCTTTTATTATTTTGGGGTGCTCCACAGACTGTGGCCCATGGGGGGAGGGTCTGGGGGCAATAATGGCCCAAAGGCCTCCAAAGTTGCCCACCCCTTACCTAATGTAACCAGTGCCATCATGCTGGGAAATTCCTTTATTCTTCTTAGTGTTCTTGATGACTGGGTATTGTTTTTCCAGATTTTACTGATGTGTTAATGAGAAGCTTTTTAGAATCTTGCCAGAGTTCTTGTTTTGCTTTGCTTCAATATGTCATACAAATATTTATGTGAATTTTAGTGTAGTCTGAGAATGAATGTTGTTGTCATCAGATGGACAAGTAAACCAACATTTATCCTCCTCCCTCCAGTGTTTTTTAAAAAGAAAATTGACACATAACTATATACATCTTATATAGAGGTAAAACCCCAGTCCTACAAAGTTGCAATCCTACAAAGTTGTGTGTCCGTGCAGGGGGGGAACTTGCAAATACTGCATAGCTGAAGAAATGAGGTGTATTCCATTTGAAGTCATCTTGACTGTTTAACCATGCAAGTGGCTGTGGTGGAAACTTCAAAGATACCTTGCATGTGCATGGTTTTTCTCATTTGTGCATGTAGCTTTATAGGACTGCAACCATAGGGTTTATATGTGACTTAAATTTTACATTTAAGTTTTCTTCTTACACATGTTAACTATTTGAATTATAGGGTTCACTATGTAGGTTATAATGTAACAAGACCAGAAGGAGAGCTGGGGAAGTATAAGTCCATTCCTCATCACCACAGAGGAGAAGTTCAGTTCTTAGGACGGTAAGAAAAATGATTAAGTATCAAAATACTAACAGAAGCTTTCATTTTCAATATATTGCGCCTCCAGCAATAAGGCATCTGTTCATATGTAAGTTTTTCACATTCAAAATATTTCGTAATTTTTCCCGTCTGGGCGATGCCATTATTCCCAGTTTTTGGATGAAGAACTCTCTCTGGGGTTGTTTGCACAATACGACAGCCTACCATGGATTTTTTAACCTGTGGTGAGGCTGTGGGTGCCAGGTTGCATATGCAACCCCTACTCAGCGGTTATAGCATTACACGAATCTGGTGAGTGTGGATTAGGTGAGAGTTAAATAACCCTCACCTAAGCCATTGGCTGTCCTAGGGTTATGTGAGGGTTGTTTAACTCACACTCGCTGGGTTTGCAGAACACAACCCCTGAGTGGGGGTTGCAAATGCCCCCTGGCACTCGCAGGTGCTGCAGCTTGCTGTAGGTTAAATAACCCACGATGAGCCACAGCACATCATCCAAACGCAGTCTCTGTCTTGAATTGCATATGCAGATTATTGGTAGGGCTTTGCACTGCTTCAGCCCGAGGCCTGAACCCCAAGTCAAAGCGGGCTGCTTTGGGTCAATTTGTGCCCCTTCTGAGGCGAAATGGAGGGGGCACGAAGCGACCCGGAGTGGGTCGGGGGCTCACTGAAGCACTCGGTATGCTTTGGAGCTTCGGCCCCGGGCCCAGCTCCCCTGGCCCAGCCACCCCCCCGGCACCTCCAGGTCCTTACCTGAGCTGCCTTTTCTGCCGCCGCTGCCTTCTCCTTGCCACCGCCACCTTCTCTGCCTTCTCCACTGCCACCTTCTCTGCCACTGCTCTGCCGCCGCCGCCTTCACTGTGGCACGCTTCTGCCACCAACTCCTGAGGCTTGGATGCACGGCGACTCTTTTTGCAGGGAGTCGCCATTTTAAAAATGGCAACACCCTGGAAGAAGACGAGTTGCTGTGCATCCATGCCTCAGGAGATGGTGGCGGCAATGAAGACAGCAGCAGTAGGTGGTGGCAGCACAATGGAGAAGGTGACGGCTGCAGCATCGGGGAGGACCCGAAGCGGGGTTTGCCATCTGAACCCCGCTTCGGGTTTGGGGCCAAGGTAGGTCGGGGGGGAGGCAAACCCGTTTTGCAGCTTCCGAGCTGGATCAGGGGGTCCCTTCACAGCCCTAATTATTAGAATAATGCCATTGTTGAGCAAGGGTTTGAATTGATTGGTTCTGATAATGGCACCATCCAGCGTATTTTTTTTTTTAAAAACCATGCAAGTGGTATACTTGCAAGAGCATTTTAACCTTAGAACCGCACATTTGCATAATGATTGCAAAGTGTTGTATTTTTCTTTTCACTAAAGAGAAGGCATGATAGTCTCTCATCATTATGCTGTTCATGCAAGTAGAACACTTGTCTGAGTAGTTATTTTTGCTTTAAGTTGGAACTGACTGACTACCATTCATGATCAACCATGGCCTTGTTCTGGATTTGAACCAGTGAGTTTTCACTTGAACATCAAAACATCCAAAACAAATGGTGACATGAGTGGTCTACCTGCATGAGCTGTATAACATTTCCCTCTTCTTTGCTTCCCCTCTGTGAAACTTTTCCTTTTTATGGAAAGGAAGACTTGGAGCTTCACCATACGAGGCTAAAATCCCACATCCTTACCAGGGTTTCTGCTTCTGGATTCTTTGTGGGATTAAGCTCGACTCCTTTACATGGGCAGACATGTGCTTCGAATCAGGGAATTCCTTTCTCAGCAAGTTCCATATGTTTCATTTTACAGCCACTAGATGGCACTATGGTTATAGCAGAACTGCACAGTTGCACACAGCCGATATATTGGATTAATGTTCCTTATCGGCTTATGTCCGAACTTTTAAAAAGCAGGATAAAGGTCAGAAAGTGTGGGAGACACCCTGAAGGTTGACAAGGTGATGTAAAGGACCCTCAAACTTATGTGAGTGACCAATCACGAGCGTGCAATAAAAGCCTCCTGTAGAAATCTTGTAGATTTGTGGCTCTGATATTACAGTGCTCTCATGACTAGACCTCCTTTTACCAGTTGGTGTAAGTAATCTTCTGGTACATTATTGTTCTCAAGCACTACATGTCTTTGAGGCCTGTGATATTGTAGACTACTGCTTGAGTCTTGGAGCTAGATTGATACATGCTCTGTAAAATGTTCTAGCTTCCAGTGTAGCTGTTGGTCATTCTGTTGCAGGATATTATCAAAGGCAACCATTTAAGAGAACCAAAAACTAATTTGCATTGTTGAATGTATGAAGCCCCTAAAAATGTAAAGCTTAAGTAATTAGAAAGAAGCTGTGCAACAGCCACTGCTATAGTGGTAAGTCTTGCCTCTGAGAAACTGTTGGAGAATTTCTCCTCCCCCTGGAGAAATTCAGTGAAATGGTCCCAGTTTCTCTGTCCACAAGTAGGGTGGAGAATTGTGAGAGGCCATCTGTGCGCACCAATACTTTTTAGATACATAATAACATTTCAAGCATTGCTTGTAATTTCAGTGAAAAACTTAATAAAATGTTATTTAAAAACCTATAGTGGTGTGTTAAGACATAGTTATGCTGGAGTGTGAAGTTGTAGCTTCCTTAATAGTACGTTGGCAGATTTGGGGTTACATTTGATACTACAGACATTGTTAAGATATAAAAATAAGCACTATGTAGTATTGACTCATTTTGTGTTGGCATATTCCCAGCCTTAGGATGCTGTTCTGTACCCACTACCTTACACTAACTGAACTCAATGGGACTTACTTCTGAGTAGATACATTTTAGGATTGCAGTGTTATCTCTTTGTGCTGGGATATAATATAAGCTGTAAATATATTTTTGTGTAACTTTAAAGGTTTTTGTTAAATATGTTCACAGTTGTTGCAGAATAACCCATGATGTGTTTTTTGAAGTTGAAATCAAATATCTGGTATTGTAACGAATTGAACATGACTTTTCTCAGTGCTCTATACTTTTTCCCCACAGATACAAACTGTTAAGATATTCCCGGGAGCGACAATACATTGATGGGTTGAATAATCTATTATATACTCCAACTATTCTGGTCAGCAGATTGTATACAAATATAACTGTAAACCTTGTACCAGAACTAGCTCCTGTTCGAGACTACTGATGGAACAGCAGAATAAAATGCTGGATCAAAAATTTGTAACACTGGAAAATACTTATTTGATACTTTAAAGACCTCAAATCATGGTATTTCTGATGACTAAATAAAAGAGGTCAAACGATTGTATGTATCATTTGGCAAAAAGAAATCCCGTTGGCTGCTACTTAAAAAGTTTACATCATGAAACTAACCAATGTTCAAGCCTTGTTTGATCACATTTTCTGAACTGAAGCCACACATTTCAGCTGTAGAAAACAGATCTGTAGGTTGTTTAGAAGCCAGGGAAAAATGTTTCCCCCAGTAAATGTGTGTTCAACAAACTAATTAAAATTAAGGTGTTCATGTTTTCCACATTAGGTAAATATCAGTTATAAATCAGTGCTTTTGAATATGGCAGCATTCAAGGCTTCTGCATGTGCCTGAGCGTATTTGTGTTTGGTCTCTTCAGATTTTCGTTATGAGATAACATATAAGCAATTGATTCTAGACAAAGACTTTGGTTTATAATGAAGGACCGATTTATAAGTGTTGGCTAGCAATGACTGTCAATGGTTACTTTTGAGCTACAGACCTCCCATATACCTCCTGTATATGTGATTTTACCACTAACCTTTCTAGGAATAATCTTTTAATTTTTATTCTATTTATTATCAGGGCAATGCTACAATTCCCAAACTATGCTTGAAATAATATTATTTATGCATATTGCATCTATATTATGGAAATCCATCAAGGATGTTGCATTTTCATTATGGTCCTTACCATTTGCCAGTAATGTTAGTGTCAGCATTATGTCTAATCAATCTATTAAGGGATGGTATTGCTGTTTTGTAGACCTTAAAAAAAAAACCCCAAACCACAATTTCTTCTAGAATCAAAAGAATAAAGAAGTATCTTTATTAGAAGAGTAATGAGTGATAATGGGACGGGAATGTTGGTGGAAAGATTTCATATGAGTAGAGTGGAGTATTCAGAACGTTCGCCATTGGTCCAGCTTCATTCTCATTAAAATCAGTGGAACTGGAGTTAGCTCAAGGAGGAATGCCTAGAAGATATCTCTCACACTAATTTCCATTCCATTAGTGTGAAAGATCCCTGCTCTCTTTTTAAGTAAAGTTCTGTGCTTTTTCTGCAACAAGCTGAGGCTGCTTAGCAATTCATGACTGCTATAAGGGATGAGCATTCTCATGATCTCCTGTTTTTTGTGTGCCCAATACATATAGCCGGGGTCTGTATGTTCATCAGTTTCTGTGTAATGGGTGAACATTGCCATACAGCATCTGTTTTATGAGCACTATTCTTAAATATCTTTGTATACTTGTGCAGTTCATACCATGTGAAATGAATGACACTTTCTGTTGTAATTTGAAACACAGGCATTTAGATATTGAATGTTATTATTTTGCTGACTATTGCCAAGTTTCAGCAATGGGAGAACCAAAGAAACTGTTGCTTTTCTCTTTACAGCAAGGAAAGTGTGTCAGTAAGCATTTACATCAAGAACTAAAAGAATACAAATAAAAACACTAATTTGCATCTTGGACTAGTTCCTCAGCATATATGTACATCTGTCCTTTTTCTTCTTTAGAGCCTCAGTATAATATTTTATTCCAGGATGCTCATTATTAGATGTTAAAAAGAACATATGAGTAGTCATCTTACAGAGATAAAAATGAACAAATCTTGCCCATAAACTTACAATGTTAAGAAGAAATGACACAAGCATGCAAAAAGTATTTAATTTTAATATGGATTTGTTCTCTTCTCCGCTCATTCCCCAATTCATTTATGGATGTTTCCAGACCTAAACAAACAATTTATCCTGCACTGTTCTGATTTAATATGGCCATATTATTTGAATAAATAAATGTTGCCAACTTGTTGCATAACTTTTTATAAACGGGTGTATGTGTGTGTGTGTGTGTGTGTGTATGTATGTGTGTGTATGTGCCTTTGGGCATAAGGTTATATTTTAACCTGCCAGAAAATAAACCTCAAAAAACGATGTACATTTTTTTCTGCTTGAACATACCATTCTATAGCAGATCTTAATAAGCCATGTGCCTTTAAAGTAGCTTACAAATGAAGCTGGGAGCCATTCACAATCTTTATCCAGGACTTCATTGTGAAACCATTGACAAACTGAATTTGCTCTCTAGTTTCCTGCAGTTTGCAATTAAAAATCTCTCTTACTTAGAATGGGACTTTCATCTTTAAAAAGAGAATTTATAATTAAACTGAAGCAATAGCAATCATGTAATTAATGGAGTCTATTTGGAATACTAGTAATTTGTTTTAGATTTTCTTCAGTCACCCCTCCCCCATATTTTACGCTAAAATGAGAAACAATTGAAATATCTGTAATACATTACTGTCTTTTTGCCTTGGATCTCTGGGTCCGTTTTTCAATTTAGTGAAGTATTTAGCTTGTGATTTACATGCAAACTGTGAATTGTTAAAGAGTACTTGCAGCGCATCCGAGGAAGTGTACTTAACATTATTTTACTTTTCCGGGTTTGAGATGCTCATTAAATGCACAGAAACAAATGTTGGGAATTGTATAGAATCATGCTATGACCTATCATGTTGCTCATTAAAATGTTTGTACTTTTTTAATTCATTGTCGTTTGAAATATAGTGTCCTAAAGGCTATGGTGTAGTGTTCTTTTTAGCTGCCTATTTCGTCCTGTAATTATTTTGATATAATGTAAGCTACCATTTGTTAATGGGATGGACTTTGATACACAGTACGTTTCCCCATTAAAAAAAAAAAAAGGTTTTAGGGGAGCTCTACATCATTTTATTATATAAAGTTTGAATAACTTTACTCTTCAGATTTTTAAAAATATTGTCTTAGTTCTGGGTGGGTAACTAACACTGCCTGATATTAGAAACCTGCCCTTAATTATTCAAGATACAGCCCAGCTAATCAGTCATGAAATTCGTCTGTACATACATAGCTAGCTATCTTCAAATGTCTTGGGGTGTTTTTAGGCTAGATTTTCTGGAACTACTCCTGCTAGATTGGTCATTCTCCAAATTGAGATAACGGCTTGTATCCAATATTTTTGCTCTGTTCACATAAGGAGAGTTGCAGTCATGAAAGGGGTCTTTTTGGGAGCACAACTTTCCATCCAATCATGGAGCGAAATGTAGGATCCAAGCCAATGTGTGTAGTATTTTTAGTACTGCAACATTTTCATTGAGTCATTGTTCTACATTTAACAAGGCACAGCTAAAAGAAATATTCCACATCTTTCTTTAGAAATTTTTTTAAGGGCACACTCCATTCTCTTGCATACATATAACTCAAAGGAGATCCCTGGAGGGCAGGGATGGTCAATTTCTGGCCCTCCAGATGTTTTGGCCTACAGATCCCAGCAGCCAGTGAAGCCAATGGTGAGGGCTGCTTGGAGTTGTAGGGCAAAAAGTTCTGGAGGGCAAACAACTCCCAGCAGCCCTTACCATTAGCTTTGCTGGCTAGGGCTGCTGTCAGTTACGGCCTGCCAGATTTTTGGCCTACATGTTGCCCCACCCCACCCTCACTATACAGTGTCTATAGACTTTCCTTTATCAGCAAGGCTCACTCTGCGCCAGTGTCACTGCTTCTCTTTAGGCTCCCAATACACTCACTAGTTTTGAGGGGTCACAGGAGATCCTGTATAGCTATAAACTGGCCAAGGGAGCAGTCATGATGATTAGCAGACTCATTGGGTATGTTGGCATCTTGCTGTTGAATATGAGATGGAACTTAGAGACAGAGCTATAATGATGGAGAAGGGGTATTGTGTGTTTCATATATTAGTTTAAATAAAATTGTCTTGTTTATAGTACATATAAATGACACCGAAAATGTTTAGAGAAGAAATATTTATTGATGCATTTCAAAAGGTTTAGCCAAGATGTCAGTGCTAGATGCTACTGTAGTAAACAAGCCACTGATTACACAAATTAACTGTCTCCTTTAAAATAATTCTACACAAGTGGAACAGCAGAGAGAACTTTGTCAGAGTAGCATATGGTCTCATTCCTTTGGGTCAGTGACAACAGCTGTGGTTGAATAAGAATAGGGACTAAGAAGAGCAGCAATGGTGTAATGACGATGACCAGAATCATTAGCTGTAAAAACCACCTGTAAAAGGAAAACACTTAGCTGGGAGTACAGTACTTTTTTTTTTTTTTTTACTGTAAAAACCTGTAGAACGTTGATAGTTTTCTTACATTAAAAATTGTTGATCCACATTCAGTTACCCTGATCTATAAACCATCCAGTTACTCCTATCTATATGTGGAACTCTAGTATTCTTGGACTACCGCATTCATTTCAATAAAAGGAACATCTATATACACACACAGATAACATGTATATTGGTTCCCTTCTTTAAAATAAATAGGAATATCCTTGCAAGTGGGGAAAATATTGTGTTCACATCAGAGTTCCTATCAGGAAAATAAACTGTTTGATAGAGAAATTATGTTTAGATTTCAGTTAACACAACTTAAAAATTCAGGAAGACAGTGTGATATAGTGGATCCATAAGTACACTAACTTCAGTTGCAAAACTGTTGGTTTTTTAGTTCTGAATATCATGAAGAATTCATGAAAGATTGTATTGCTTTCCATTGTCATTGATCAGTGAGAAACATGCCTTGTTTTCACACTGTTAGTTATTCAAAGCAAGTTTCCTCATTGCACAAGAAAAATACATATTACGAGGATTCACATTGTTTTTGAGAATCTTGCATCAGTGTCCCACTATAACTTTTTTTTTTCATTCTGAAGCTGTCTGCAAAATTTAAGGAGTATTTTGGAGAAAATAAGGAGAAATAGCAGTGCTTGACAACCATCAAGCAGAATATAAACTAAACGTTTGTCTGGAAAACAGCAGAAACCTTCTTTCGCAAAATCCATTTACTTTCCATGGCCTGTTCTTCTTACGTAGCCCAGGCACTAGAAAGTCTGTATAAATGTAGAGGTTAAGCTGGAAAGCTTGTAATGACTAACCAACAAAAGCTGACTTAGGGTGCAATCTGGCTGAACATGAGGAAAAACTTCCTGACTGTTAGAGCAATACGACAATTGAACCAATTACCTAGGGAGGTGGTGGGCTCTCCCACACTGGAGGCATTCAAGACGAGGCTGGACAGCCATCTGTCAGGGATGCTCTGACTTGGATTCCTGCATTGAGCAGGGGGTTGGACTCGAGGGTCTTATAGGCCCCTTTTAACACTACTTTGTTTCTACAATTCTACGTCCTACAAGTCCCATCATTCATCAGCCAGCCATGCTGGCTGGGGAATGCTAGGTTTTGTAGTACTTTTTTCTGTCTAAATATGCATAGGATTGCACCTTTAGTAAATGACACACATTACTTCTTTCAGGTGTAAAACATGTCTTCTTTTAGTGAAGCCAATTTTGGTTACAAGATGTAGTCCAGCTAAATGGGTATATTCAAATGCATGGGTTCAATGGTTCTGACTATGGTGAGTGTGTGGTAGCCTTAAGGGCAGATTTGTATGAAGTTTATTTAGGAGATCAGACACTTTCAGAAATATAGCTAGTCCCTGCAGTCTACACATGCCAAGTGCTTCAGCTTGCACTTTTCTCTCCACACCACCACTTTTGCACAGTTGTCCCTTTGGAAACAAATAAGGGATAAAAACTATCTTTTAGTGGTTTGTATTACATATGAAAAAATAATTCTAAATACTCACATCAGCATATTCATGAAATGAGGAAATGCCGAATGCCCTCCAATATGTGCTGGTGTCAAACTCCACCTTGTACAGACCTTCTACAAATTGTTCATCTGTTGTAAGCTCATGGATTTCCCCAAATTCATTTGTTTTCCTATAATACAAATATATAAAAGTATTACGGATGATATATTTTCTGAATATATGGCGTATGCATTTATTCTGATACAACACCATAGGCTGGATCCAAACTAAGGCATGATTAACGTAGCCAAACTGAATTATGACTACATTGCATTGATTTCAATGGGTCTACTCTAAATTTGGATCCATGTGTATAGGGTTTTTTGATTCACACATGAAGCTCCAACGTCCCCTGCCCCTTCTTTCTGCATGCATTTCATTTCACATCCCTTTGGGTAGTGCTGCCCTCTGCTGAAGTGAATGGGGAAACCAAATTATTAGGGACTAGTCCTTTGTGTACATTGGAGTGCTTGTAGGGCACTGGATCTGAGACGTAGGGAAATACTGATTTTTTTTTTTTGTGATGAACATAATAAAATCCTAATCAACATGATAATTAGGTAGAAGTGCTGGGATTTAAGAGGGTTTAAGTTGCAATCTATATCCTTTTACCTGGAAGTAAACTACACTGAATGCAACGAGAATGCAAAGTTTGCCTTGAAATTAACTTATTTCAGAACAAGCTGCTTTCATTCAGGGAAGTAAGCAGAATCACATTCTGCCTGAACTTTTACATCTGCTTGAGCTGCAGCACTCGGAGGTGGGCAGGAGCTAACTGCTGGTTTGAACAGCTGTCAGAGGCCACAGATACGGCATTGCACCCGCACTTGAGCACAATCCTCTGAACTTAGTTGAGGCCTCAGGATATGGGCAAGGTGTTTGGAGGAGCATGGCCTACCACATGCTTACTTGATTCTTCCCTTACTTGGCTTATATTTAGCAGAAGGGGTGACTGGATGGGTCCAGGAGGTAATAAATTAATCTATTAGAACCAAAGGATGCAGTTGTAAGGCTACAAGAAACCCTCCTTGGACCCTGAGGACTGAAATAACTATTGCTCAGTTGGCAAGTATCTCTTTCTTGGGCATGGTGCTTGAATGGATCATTGCCATGTAACTCCAGGACAAAACTGATTATCTGGATCCATTTCAATCTGGTTTCAGCAAATAAACTTTCTTGGTCTCCCTGACTGAGGACCTGAAAGGGAGAAGGTTGGGGAATGTGATTCTGCTAGTTCTCAGGGATCTTGTATTGACTTTTGATACCATGAATTGTAGTAGCCTTCTGAATAGGGCTTGGGAGATTGGGCTATTAGTTAAATGGAATATAATGTGACTACCATCAGCTCACCTAAGTCACGTAAAGAACCTAATAGAAAAGGGATATTGATAATTTAGGCAGTCCTACCGAAAATGTCGTAGCTCATCGAGACAGGTGTTTTCCTGTATTGATGCATATACAATTTGAAGGTCTCTAGTTATAAGCAGCCCCATCACATTTTTACAGTTTTCACCTTACTCATACAGGATGGCAGGTAGTGTCCCCATAGTGTTAAGGTGGGAAGTTGTCCCTATTGCTTTGGGAAAATATTGATAATCTATATAAGCCTTTAAAAATAATAATGAGGCTTGGAAGTGAAGGTTTGTGGGTGACATGCTTGT
This sequence comes from Heloderma suspectum, assembly GCF_057233095.1. Classification (NCBI taxonomy): domain Eukaryota; kingdom Metazoa; phylum Chordata; class Lepidosauria; order Squamata; family Helodermatidae; genus Heloderma; species Heloderma suspectum. The sequence goes on from NC_139461.1 coordinate 73,343,267, forward strand.
GTTGCATATGTGCAATTTGGGAGACCAGGCTTAACAAGTCCAACTTGCGGTTCAAGACACTTTGCATACAGTACAGCTTACCCATTAGCAAACTCTTTCCAGGTTCCATCTTCAGCCTGTTTGGACACTCTTACGATTAGGCTGGTAGCTGCACTTCCTCGAACTGCATCAAGGACTTTCACCATAAGAGGGCACTTGGAGTCAATGGAACCATGGGTTACCTTGATGATAAGGCAGAAGAAAATATCTATCACTGTGTGTCTGTGGTGCACAGGCTGTTTTGTGGGCACAAAGGAGCACATTACAAATTATTCGTCTGCCTGTACACTTCCTAGATTTGGTAGTGGTGGGGGGAATTTAGCTAGCGTTAGGGATTAGCGTAAGTGATATTTACATAAACATTTACTATGCAGCTCACAAATTGCCTACTAAATATGGGTATCTAAAAACAGGCACAAAAGAAAAAGATAGGTCAGTTCAAGCTTTGTTCTTAATAGATTTCTGTTGACTCATATTTCTTGAAAAAGAATACCGGTTTCTCCCCCCAACCCCAGTTTCTACCCTCCTCCACTGATTTAAAGGCAGTCCCTCAATGGGGCTTGAGTTATTTATGAATATTCGTTCAGCACAACCATAGTTCTAGATTTTGACTTTTGAGCATTGTGCCATGGATTCTTAATTATGTGGTTGATGATGCAAATCACAGAGAAGCAAACTTCACTACTCCTTGTAGACAGAAGTAAAAAATGATTTTCACTGTAGAAATTAGAAGATGAACTGTAAACAATGAACAGATTCACCACTTACATAGACCACATTGAGATTTGTGAGAGCCAAGATAAGACATTTGCCTTGGCGCTAACTTCTTAAATGCTTTTGAATAAAGTTATTACAAAAAAAGAGGAAACTATAAAGCATATAATAGAACAGAAAAGAGTTAACATTAAGTTACTCAAAGAGCAGCAGAAATTTAGGATTTAAGGGTAATGATTATACACACGCATGCATGTGTGTGCGCGCACACACACAAACGTATACACGTTTTAAATATGCATATGTTAAACACCAATACAGAGCTATTATATTTTAAAGCTGACAACAAACGTAAGCAATGTATCTACTTTTGCATGTGTAAATGGCAGGTCTCACAGATGATACAATTTTCTGCACTGTATAGTAAAAAAACCTTTGAAATTTATGGGCAAATTTTCCAAACGATTGATATCTATTTGAGAGGTGAAACTGTCAGCATCCCTGTATGTACCAGACAGAATACATTACACTGTGGCAAATGTTGAAATGCCAACATTTCAAACTCCATCTTTTAGTCCCCCCCGCCAACACTATTAATTAGCAGTTGTTGGCAGTTTGATGCATGTTATTTTCACAAATGGAATGTGTCTCCAAAATGAGCCAAGCACTGGCAACAGGAAAGGAACCTTAGTTAACAATGCAGCCACCTAAAGATTGGGGAAGTTCACTATGGATCAGCATGTCTGTCTATGGTACCGATTTTCTAATACACTTGTGGAACAATCACACTTTACCTCCCAATTAGCCACTGTACCACTAACGCAATACTTACTAGTGGTGCAGCTTCAGTGAGATACACCATTGCAGCCAAACAAATGAGAAGCAGAGAGGAGGAAGCCATTGTGTGTGTAGTCGGTGAGCCTCTGCCAGCGGCTAAAGGCCCATGGGGTTTGGATTTTTATACTCCATCCTACTACAAAACAGGCTACTTATCAGGTGCCCATATGACTCTAAACCTGCTGATTCTGATTATTTACTTAGTAAGCAGTCCAGCTGTGCAGTTCTTCCATCCATTGGCCTCTCTCAGAAATCCATGGGATTATACTATGTGGAAGGAAGAACTACACAGGCGCTGGGAGTAAGAGAATCAGTAACCCACATAAACATGAACCTTGCCTATTGGGATTAGGCTGTCAGGACATCATAAGTGGAAAAAAAGATGTTAAGCAATGGTTGTTTGCTTAGATTTGACTGGCTGTGGAATGCCCACAATGCGTTTATAACAGCCATCCTGTCTTGCTTGTGGTAACTTGCAATTTGGAAGCAGTCTTGCCTGCATTCTTCTGTCTATATTTTCTGATATGGGTACTTTGTGCATGGTAGCTCCTGCTTTACTGCAGTGGACCATCAGGAGTTTTAATTGACATTATTTCAAAACAATATTCTGGGATTTTCCTCAGGGCTCATCCATACCAGGTGCTTGGGCGAAGGTTAACTTTGGCCATTTTGTACCTTCCAATTCATATTTGGAAGTAGTCTACATTACAGAAGATGGTAGTTATCCCACAAAAACAATTATCAACTGGGGTTTCAGTGTGATACCACTGAATGTAATAGCTCAGGGGAATCTCCCTCCAATGAAGAACTGACTCCCCCTTCCCATATAATTAACAGCTTTTAAAACTTTCCCCTTGCTGCTATGCTTTTTTAAAGCAAGTGATCACGGTTATTTCTCTACCATGAAAACACAAGCTGTTGAATCTGTAGATCAGCCTCCCCAACCTGATGCCCTCCAAATGTATTGGAGGACAGTTCCCAGCATCCCCAGACAGCTCTTCCTGACTGAGGAGTCATATCATAAGTATGCCTTCCTCCTATATCCTCCCATAATCTCCTGTGTTGGAGTCAGATGAGTCTGTGATAACCTACATGTATTTGGTTATAGCATTATTAAGACAACCAGCATTCCTTCCCTTGCAGAACTGATGCAGGATTCTACTGGAACAAGGATATTTCCCCTTTCTTTTTTCTAGCCCTCCCCCATATCACATAGCACACCATGACATATAATGATGGACACACTTGCATTCATGTATACCAAAAATTGTCATTGTTGTAAGATATGCTACCACTGTCCATTTATCACCAGCTTTTATATATATATGTATGTGTGTGTGTGTGTGTGTGTGTCTTAAGTTCTTAAGTTCTTTTATTTTTAAAATATTACCTTCCTAAAAATCAGATCTAAGAGCTATTTTTGTTTATAACACATATTCAGTTGGAAACACAGTTCTGGCTGAATTATGTATTGGACCTGGACCAGAGGAAGTTGGTTGCACCTACATCCTGTTGAAAGCAGTGGAGCAAGTTAGTTGTAACAAACTTAAGCCCCATTGGTTTCAACAGGAGCTAGGTGAAATTAGCACAGTCTGGATTGAGGCCTCTATGTATACATTTTGTTTGCTGCTATTGGTGCTGATGCAAGCAATCCAGTCAATAGACTCACAGTGTACATATGGGTACATATCCAGAGGAAGGTGTGCTTAAGTCCCATGCAACTGAATGGGGCAAATTAGCAAACTGGCTGGGACACTCATACGAGAGCTCCAGGTGTGCTCCAGTGTGCATATGAAGGTTCCACGTGTGCAGGCAGGGAGAGCTCAGTGGTAGAGCACATATTTTGCGTGCAAAAGGTCTCACGTTCAATGACTGGGAAAGATTCCTGTCTGAAACCCTGATGAGCCACTGCCAGTCAGTGCAGTAGACAACAATGAGCTAAATGCAGTAGTACTCTGATTATGTCTAAGGCAGCTTCCTACATTCCCATGCAGTGGAAAGCGTGTGTGAATCTTGCCTTATCGCTGAAGTGACCATGAAAGCCCTGGAGCTCCCACACATACAAGGAGCCCCAATGTTACTAGGGGTTAACTTTGATTCCAGTGCTAACAAGAATTGCTTAGCTCAGGGGTGGGAAGAAGGCTTCTCTTCAGATATTTTAGCCTTCAACTTCCAGAAGCCTCTGCCAGCATGGGCAATGGTCAGGAATGCTGGAAGTTGATGTCCCCAACATCTGGAGATCTACCTTATATCCAAACCTGCCTTAGATGATCACAAAGAAAGTGTCAGTTCATAGTCCTTGGTGGCATTCATTCTTTAAGGCAACACATGGTTTAAAGGTAGTTAGAATTGGTGCACTTAAGGCCTGTGATGAAAAGAGTTGCCTGTTGGGAGTCAGATGAGGGCTAAGGATTAGTGTGGGGAGTCAGGCTTCCTCACAGGGGAAAGGAAGGGTGTTCATGGAAACATAGACTAATCCACAAATATGCAAGCACCTAGTGGATTATCTGGATTCCAAAGCATTTGAAGTCCACCCGCTGCTAGTTAGAATACAAGTTTCTAATAACAGCACCTCCCTGGGAGTCAGTATTGTTCTTGAAATGAATTATTTTTTGTTTACTATATAAGCTGTTTTCCAGTTGCTATGCACTTCTCTCCCACATCTCCAAGTGTGACGTATGTAGTAATCCTGTTGGCCACTTTCTTGTTGTATTTCATTTAATTTTATATTTTGTATGCACAATTTCTAGACGCATAACAGTATCGCTCCAGTAGAAGGCAGGGACTGGGTCTCTCATCAAATACATGTAGAATAGATTTCTAATGATATTTCACTATGCGACTTTACTGAAATATATCCTGAAAGATATTTTGCTTGTCTTTATCTATTCACAAACATATCCTAAAAGTGGTATAAGATACATCCACCAAGAAGACAATTTGCATGTTGATTAGTATCTATGATCAGTTTTAAATCTAACATATATATCAGCAAATATTTTCTTTCATTAAGGCTGCAATCCTTAATCCTTACCTGGGAGCAAGGTTCACTGGACTCAATGAGACTTACTTTTCAGTAGACCTATATATGATTGGATTGCAAGAAACTCTTTTTGGAACTGAAGGAATCATAACTTTTTGTTCCATTATTGTACTAAAAAAATTGTTCAAAAATCATTTGTTGACCTCAAGGCACACAATAAAGAAGGCACCAATCCTACATCAAGTTATCTGAGAGTTAGTCCCATTGAATTCAGCTAGATTTACTTCTGAGTAGACATACATAGGTTTATACCATAGTGTAAGTAGACCCAGCTGACCCTAATATTGATTTATGAGTAAATTGGAAGTCGTTCCCATTGTGTCCTATGGGAAGTGTGTTTAGTACGCATGTTTAGGATTGTAGCTGAAGTGTGTTTAGTACGCATGTTTAGGATTGTAGCTGAAGTGTGTTTAGGGCTAGAACCAAGGAAAGCAAATTGAATTACACCATCTCCAACATGGTCTATTCATATTTATATAATATTAAAGTATATGATGTATCTATTCATATTTATAAATCAGGCTTGACATTTTAACCATAGTTGTTGCTCTCCTTGGGACTTTGGATAAAGCAGGCAATACGTTTAAGTAAATGAATACTTGGGCAGAAGTCCAGCTCAGAAAAAGGAACCTTCAGAATGTGTATTGCCTCTGAGATCTTCAAAGCTATAGATGCCAACCCACGCAAAGAAATGGAACAACTTCACTTTGAAGGTCACTGGTGGCGAATGATCATTGATTGTTTCTGAGATGTTACACTGCATTTCTTCCTGTTGCCTATCTAGTCCCAATAATTCTATTAGACCAAAGATTCTATTCACTTACTTTAATAAATATTCAGGCTGCTAGCTCACTCTGTCTGGACAAATGACCTGGAAATGTAAATCAATTTGCTATGTCAGTTGAATTATCTCAGCCCTCATCTTAGCATCTCTGTATTTCTGTTATCTGCATGGTTTATTGTTAAAATCCTGCTGGCTTGATTTTTTTAGAATTGGCAATAAGGACTGTGTCCTAGGTATTGCAAAATCCTATCATGTTGCTGAGATATCCTTATTAGAACAAGCAAAATACATCAGACTTAGGCTGTAATTCTATCTCCACTTATCTGGGAGTCAGCCCCATTGGATTCAATGGGACTTACTTCTAAGGAAACAGGTACAGGATTACACTGTTGACAGGAAAAAACACCCCAAAGGTAGCTATGTTGACCATAAGAAAAATTCATATTAGTACAATACCTTTATTAGGCCAACTGAAAGATTAAGAAAATGTGCAAGCAGGAGATCTTTAAAGTGTGCACGTTTCTGTGATTTTTTTGATTGGCCTAATAAAGGTATCACACAGTATGGATGTTGGCTGTTAACTGAGCCTTCATCAGCTTCAAAGACACCATATTGATCATAAGAGGGGGCAGGGAGTGACTTTGGAGCATTCTGCATGAACAATATTGTGAGCGTTTCAAGGAGCCCCCCCAGTATTTAAATCCCATTGGACTATCTGCAGCCTGATCTTATGTATATTTACTTCAGAGTATGCCCACTGAGTTCAATGGGACCTACTCCCAAGGAAATACGCAAGGATTGTAGCCCTAATGACACTTTTTGATTATATCATTGCTTTTATTAATTACCAGATCTAGTTCTTATTATCATCAACACAATGATCCCATGCCAAATTACCATCATCTTCATGCATTGCCTAAATGGATGGTGAAAATGGGCCGAGGTGTTGCAGACTTGCACTTTGCTTGTTTACTGTGCTTGTTAAGCTCATAAACTGCTTAGTCAATGGATCCATCCTGCACACTTTTCTGGTACTTAATGCCATTACAAATAGCCACGTGGAAATGGCTGTTTTATTTGTTAGCACTTGAGTCCAGTTCTGCAGTTTATCTGGACGGTTCTTTAGACCTTGCATAAATAATAGTGTTGCTAGGTTGACATGCACTGAACTGCATTAAAAGCCACAGACACACCTCTTGTGTCTGTGCAAGGAAGTTCCCAGTAGAGTCAGTGCATTCAGCAGTTGCAAGCAGCTCTGCATACATCTATGTATGATCATGCCTTGGTCTCAACATACATTTTCATATAGCATCCACCAAGCACAGGATATATGATTCTGTGTTCACATGTACAAATGGTTGAAATCATGAGTGTAATTGTGCATTCATACCCAAAGTGTAGGAGAACCCAAATCAATTTAAACTGCCAATCATTGTTCAGTTGTACACACAAGCCCCCGTCATGTGTTACTTGTGTGAGGGGAAAACCATGTTCAAAGGAGCAATGGGATCACGCCTTAAGCCACAGCCCTGGTGTTGTGTTCTAGAATCCAGGGAAGCTGCTGTCCATGGAGGCCTTCATGCAAATGCTTCCTTGACTCAGATGACCACATGAATGCGGGGATAGCAGGGCTGGAAGGAGCCAAAGGTGCAACTCCACTGCTCCTTTAAGCATAGTTGTCCCCTTTACATGAGTAATGTGTGAAGAGGGCTTCATATGATTGGTGAACTGTTGAATGCATGATAACTGCACATCTGTGGCAAAGTTATCTGCTAAACTATCAAGACAGCAGTGTAGAATAGTGCAATTTGTCTATGTAGCACATATTGTTGATCTTTAGCCCCTAGTAGCATTTCCTGCATGCCTATTTCCTCCCCTCAACCCCACTTTGATAATGACTGGAATATTTTCTAGGAATTTCTTCACTTCGGCATACATAATTATGCGGAATGAGGGCTTATCTACATGTGGCATTTATCATGCACTCATCATTCCCTACTCACAATTGTTTATGGGTTCTTTAGACAACGTCGTGACCCTCCAGTTTCATTTCTGTGTCTAAAGAGCACTTTTGGTGAGTTTTTTTAGAGCAGGGAAAATGCAGCATTTAACTGTGAATGCACAAGAAAGCGCTATTTCCTATGTATTTGCATTATTCCACGATACCACAGTGCCGCCTAGAGGTTATGTAGCAGAAAAGCAGGAAAAGAAACAATCCTCATGTAGTGCATGGATCTCAATTCTGCAGCATTTAACTGTGAATGCACAAGAAAGCGCTATTTCCTATGTATTTGCGTTATTCCACGATACCACAGTGCCGCCTAGAGGTTATGTAGCAGAAAAGCAGGAAAAGAAACAATCCTCATGTAGTGCTTGGATCTCAATTCTGCAACAAAATCAAAAGTAGATACAGCAGATTAACAGCCTCGTGTAGAAAAGCTCTGAATATGCAAAGCAATAAAATGATTGCATGCCCACTGAAAGATACTCTGTATACCGAAGGATTCTTCACATGTTATGTTGACCATTTGTAGCATGGTGAGTAGTAGCAAAAGACCAATGTTTAGATAAAACCAAATATTGAAGATCCATTGTTCGGACATTACACTGAAGATGTGTGCCACTGAAGACTCTTCACATATTATGTTATAAAAGGTGGAGTAGGGTGGGATCATACCTGCTGGCCCTGCCTTTGCGCCCTACACATGTTTGTCATAATGTGTGAAAAACTGTGTGCACATTAAAAGTATGTCTACATAGGCAATGTGGTTGCAACCAGGGAGTCTTGAATATGTAGGATGGCACCTGATGGCACCACCATGATGGCATGATGGCACCACCACTGCCCTTACATGCATTCAGCATAACCTGTGAAAGACCCTACCTGCTGTACAAACTGTACGTATGTAGGCTTTGGGAATCCTACATATTCAAGACTCCCTGGTTGCAACCACATTGCCTATGCAGACATACTTTTAATGTGCACACAGTTTTTCACACATTATGACAAACATGTGTAGGGCGCAAAGGCAGGGCCAGCAGGTATGATCCCACCCTACTCCACCTTTTATAACATAATATGTGAAGAGTCTTCAGTGGCACACATCTTCAGTGTAATGTCCGAACAATGGATCTTCAATATTTGGTTTTATCTAAACATTGGTCTTTTGCTAAGACACAAATATTTTTCTGAAATGAATTTAGACATGCTAGTCACACTAACTCATCCCTCTATTGGTCTTCCTAACTTGTCTCTCAAACACAGGGTGGGTGTCAAGGGTAGGCAAAGTGGGGCACCTGCCGAGGGCCCAAACCTCAGCAGGGACCCACTGACAAGAATCCACTGGACCTGCTCCTCTTCTTCACCGTTGCAATCTTCTTGTTCACTTGTCTCTCACTCTGCCCTAGACAGTGGTGGTGGTAAGAATAAGGAGCAGTAGTTGCCACTGCATGCTTGTTCACTGCCTACTTGCTCTCTGCCTGTTAAGCAAGCAAGTGGTCGCAATGATACAAAAGAGGATAAGGAGCAATAGCAGCTTGTGACAATGGCAGTGAAAAGATAGACTCACTTGAGAGAGTGCCTTGAAGGTGCCTTGCCCAAGGGCCCTCAAAAACCTGGAGTCATAACTGCTCAAACACATCTTAGTCCTGAATGGCTCTAAAGTCCTCAACACTGGTGTTGTCATCTCCACTGCATTCCACTGAGCAGTTTGTTCCTAGAGATAAGCGAGAGCAGTATTTTCTGGTCTCCATAGCCAGAAATAAGGACAGAGCTGACTGTTGGGGAAAGCATCACCTGCTGAATTTCTGCTGGTTGTCCAGTACAAGGCAGAGGATCCCTGCCACAAAAGTTGGACACCTTGTCTCCAAAGGGTATGGGCGCATACTGGGAGACTTTGCCTTCTCCCCTCTCTCTTGAGCAGATCTGCATGAGAGCAGAAAGAAGAAGATTAGATCAAGAGTCTGTGTGCCTTCCAGAGTAAGCTTCTAGGTCACAGGCCCGAACTGTCCCCTTAAGTATCTGGAGGATTCACATGAACTAATGGCCTTATGGTGAGGGGTCTGCTGCTACCACACTCCAGGTCTCCAGTTTCATGGTTTGCCAAGTAGTATAGGAAAGTGATCATGGTTACCCTTAACAATGATGATCTTGTAATGTAATTAAAGCCATCTTATGGTACTTTTAAATCTATTACTCCACAGCAAATAGGTGTTTGAATTAACCTGAAGCAGTGACAGGGTGGTTGGCACGTGGGAGACAGAAGAGACGGATAGTAGCTTATCTGGGCTTGGTTCTTTCTTCTTGAAGATAGTCATTGAGCTCCTGTAGACTCACTTGAACTCCCATGGACTCATACTTTGATTAGTAGCCTCCCAAGCCATACCCTCCAAGAATTCCTCATTAAGACAAATAACCTGCATTTGGCAATGTTTTGCTTGCCTGGAGTTGAGCCGTGTGAGCAGACAGGATATATAAAACCAAATGTAGAAACGTAAAATATCCTTAACACGAATACAGCGGCAGGGAACAGGTGAGAGTTGTGTTCCCAGCAAGGCCTTTTAAAGATGTTGATTTTAATGCAGCACAATCCTTTCTGGCTCATAGTGCTGCGGATCTCATACACCTAAAAATCAGTCCTAAAATCCTATAAGACCCTTCAATTTCCCTCCTTCCAAAGGTAAGCCTCCAAAGAGAAGCAGAAAGCTCTGCGATCATCTATAATTGAATCCATCCTAGGGGTTGGATTCAGATTTAGACTTACTTAGAGCAGGCCCATTAAAATCAGTGGGACAAGTTAGTCATGATTAAGTCCCCTTATTTTCAATGGGTCTGCTCTGAGTATGTCTAAATCTGGATCCAACCCTAGATCATCATGTAGCCATTAAAGAGAGAGAAAAAGGGAGAGAAAGCAAGAGAGCAGCAAATTTGAAGCCACGCTTCCTCTTCGACACACTCCATATTCAGTGGTGAAGATTCAGATCTCCCTTTCCCCTCTTCTTATGTTCCTCATTCTTGTTTCTCAAGGATCATAGTTCGGTGGTAAATTGCTTGCTTTGTATGCAGAAGGCCTCAGGTTCAACCCATGTCATTTCCAGGCAGGGCTAGGAAGACTCCTCCAAAAAATCCTAGGGGGCTGCTGCCATTCAGTGTAGACCATCTGTAGGCAAGCTGGTACCCTATAGATATTTGGACTGCAACTCCCATCAGCCCCAGCCAGCATGGCCACTGACTGGGACAAGGGGAACTGTAGCAGTCCAAAAACATCTGGGGGGCACTGCGTTGCCCTGGTGGAAACAATACTGAACTAGACGGACCAATTGTCTGCCTCGGTATAAAGCAGCTTACCAAGTTACTACTTCATGTAGCATTCAGAGAAGGTTAATGACATAATGACAATAAAACACAAACATAGGCCCGTGGATCTCTTCCATATGATGAGTTGTCTACCCCTACCCCTACTATGTTTACTGTAGAGCCAAGCTAGATAAGACATTGGAGATGAGCCATCCGACCTTCCATCTCTTAATTTAAAAAAAATAAAAATAAAAATTTGGGCAGCACTTTGGATCAGGACAATGATACCGGGGGGTGGGGGGAGGGCAGCAGCTTAAACCTTCACACAAGCTATTTTTCCTATGAAGATCACCTCTCCTAGTCCTTGCTATAAGCGGTAATGGAACAAATAACAGGGGGATAATTTTCATTGGGAAAATGGCATGGAAGGGAAGGGTCACCCTTCCCCCAGCACCACAGTCTGGAACTGAATTGCCCCCTTCGCCCTGTGGCTATTCCTCTCCCCCACCCCTATTTTAAGAGTTGGGATATCAAATTACAGCTCTCCAAGGTCTCATCTAGTTTGGCCCTAATTTAGCCTCTCTGTTTCCCTCCCTCATTTATTGCTGAGGCCACACCCTGCCTTTTATGTCCTTCTCTTTCCATGTTTTTAAAGGGAAAACAATGCTTCATTCATGAAGACTTTTTTGAGGATTTCAAGGCCTTCTTTCCTTGCTTTTGTACTGCAGGTTTCCTCTCTCCTGGACTGAATGTAATTTCTTGCTGGTTTTTCTGTGCCAGGTTCCACATGTACTTTCTTGTTTTTCTTAAACTCTTTTGCTTGGTTCGAAAACACTAAACCTCTGAGAAGCGATCAAACCAGCTCAGCTGCAGAAGGCAACAAACTGGCGAATATTAAAAAAAGGGTTACAGCTATTGGTGGAGCTGAGAGATTGGTGGTTTTTGTTTTAGAAACATGAAAGGGGCACTGATGTAAAACCTTATTTATTTATTTATTTATTAAATTTATTTATTAAATTTATTAATCGCCTATCTGACTGGTCACCCAGCCACTCTGGGCGATGTACAACCCCCATAAAACAATTTAAAACAATAAAATTTTACCATATTTTTTTTTTTTAAAATACCCTAACCTACCCCAAATGCCTGCCTGAACAACCACGTTTTTAATGCACGACGGAAGCTCATTAAAGAGGGGGCATGACGGAGTTCCCTAGGGAGGGAGTTCCACAGAGTGGGGGCCACCACAGAGAAGGCCCTCTCCCTCGTCCCCACCAGTCTAGCTGTCCTGGCTGATGGGACAGAGAGAAGGCCATCTGAGGCTGATCTTGTTAAGCGGCCTGTCTGGTGTTGCTGGAGGCGCTCCTTAAGATAGGCTGGGCCGGAACCATATAGGGTTTTAAAGGTCAAAACCAACACCTTGAATTTGGCCCGGAAAACAACTGGTAACCAGTGCAACTCCTTCAGCACTGGAGTGATGTGATCTCGCCGGCGGCTGCCTTTAATCAGGCGAGCCGCCGCGTTCTGTACCAGCTGCAGCTTCCGAACCGTCTTCAAGGGTAACCCCACGTAGAGCGCATTACAGTAGTCTAAACGAGAGGAGACCAGGGCATGTACTACCGATGGGAGCAGATGGTCGGGAAGGAAGGGGCGCAGCCGCCGTATCAGATGGAGTTGATACAGCGCTGTCTGGCTCACAGCTGACACCTGAGCCTCCATGGACAGCTGGGAGTCCAAAATGACCCCCAGGCTGCGGACCTGGTCTTTCAAGGGTAGCCGTACCCCATTCAACACCAGGTCAACATCCCCCAGCCTCCTCTTGTCTCCCACCAAAAGTACCTCGGTCTTGTCAGGGTTCAGCTTCAGCTTATTCCTCCCCATCCAGCCACTCACCGTCTCCAGACATTTGGACAGGGATTCTATGGCCAACCTTGGTGAAGATTTGAATGAGAGGTAGAGCTGCGTGTCATCCGCATATTGATGACACTGCACCCCAAACCTCCTGATGATAGCCCCCAGCGGCTTCACATAGATGTTAAATAGCATCGGGGAGAGGATGGAACCCTGTGGCACCCCACAAGTAAGTGGCCACGGGTCCGAAACCTCCTCTCCCAGTGCTACCCTCTGGTACCTGCCGGAGAGGAAGGACCGGAACCACCGCAATACAGTGTCTCCAATGCCCAACCCCTCCAGGCGGTCCAGGAGGGGCCTTTATTTCTTTATGGCATAAAGAAGTAGGAATGGAAAGAGTTATACAGAACAACCGCATTGATACCCAAACAGCCAACTCTATTGCTCAGTTTATAGATAAATTCCTTAAGGAAAAAGCTATCAATGGCTACTAGTCCTGTTGGCTATGTGCTACCTCCAGTACCAGAGGCAATGAGCCTATGTACACCAGTAGCTGGGGAACATGGCCAGGAGGGTGCTGTTGCACTTGTGTCCTGCTTGTGGGTTTCCTGTGGGTTTCCCCTGGATAGCTGTTGGCCACTGTGTGAACAGATTGCTGGATTAGATAGACCCTTGGCCTGATCCAGCATGGCTCCTTTTATGTTCTTATGTTCTTAGTTGCTATTCATATATTTCCATAGGTGCCATCCTTGCGTCACTTATTTCTGTAATACAGTGGTCCCACGTGTTGGGTTGGATCCACGACCTACCTTCTGCTTGGAGAAGTTCTCTCCACCTGATTTTTGGAGATCCCCCCTCCACACCACAGCCCACCCCATACAGAAGCATCTCCTAACACTTGGTGTAGCATTTTCAGGGAGCTTTTGAGCAGCTGCCATGGGAAGAGGCTGCAGGAAAGCCCATGTCCACCAGCACTATTGACCAAGCTTAAATCTGCATCCAACCCAAGGACTGTGGGATGGAGCACCACCTTCCCTGGGGAGCTCTTCGCCATTTGTGCTGGGATCCACAATGAATGGCCCAACTGGTAAGACTTCGGTTTGGGTCCGAGTCTCTGCTCAGCTGTCAACACACTGGATGTTCACGGATCAGACTTCCTCAACCTGTTCATTAACTGGCCACTTCACCACTTCACCAAAGCAAGGAAACCTTTAAAACTGTTAACTGTTGCTTGGTCAGGTCAGTCACAAAGAACTGGCTTGAGAGCAACAACCTGCATGTGTGGGCCCAGGGAAACAGATCATAGCTTTGAACTGGCTGTCTTGCATTCTAGAAGCAGATGAGGAGAAGCAGCATAATGTCCTGGGAGTGGTGGTGGTGGTGGTGGACTGCCAGGGCTGCCCTGATTCTTCCTTGCCTGGAACTTTCCCAGCTGGCTAGTGGTCCTGTGTAATCTCATCTGATGGGATCTCGCTTCTTCCAGCCTATGTATTTGCAGTGCTCTATACAAGAGTTCCTTAGGGAGCAATCCTATGTGGAGAGGCAGCCATCTCCGAACTCGGAGGCAACCCCCTATCCAATGTAAGGGGGGTGGCGCACGGAGGGGACCTTCTCCTCTGCGCTCTGGCTGCCCTGCATTCATGGCTAGATGGCTGATTTCAGCTGTCCAGCTGTGGGACCTTGGAGCATGTGTGTGTGTGTGTGAAGCCGGATGATGGATAGGAAGCACTGTACTAGCATTTCTGCTCTCCCTGCCCTTCCCCACTCCTGGGAACACCCATTTTTGCCCTGCTCCATGCTGCTCTTCCGAACGCAGAGCCTGAGGTGAACCGCACCTCTTTTGAGGTGGCGGCGGCAGGGAGGTGGTGTTCTGGGGACTGACCTTAGAGTGTGGGCTCTGAGTTCAGTTCCCAGAACCAAACAATCCTATGGCCGTCTAGCTGCTGTCTAGCCGCCATAGGATTGCACCCTTGGAGTTAGAAGACATTGGTTATCAAACCTAGTCATATTATTATCATCTCTCAAATATGTCCTCACTGATATGGCTTTGACATGGGTTCATACCTCTGCTCAGCTGGGAACATACTGAATGTCCGTAGACCGATGTCTATCTTTTGGGTGGTATAGAAATGAAATGAAATAAAAATAAATAAATATCTTTTAAGACCAGATCAGGTAGTGTGAAGTCTACTTGTGCTAGAGCAGGAGAGTGCAACCAGCTTTTGCACTCTCCTCTTTCACCCTCAACAAGAGGATCTTGAGATCCTCTTCGCTTTCTGCCATTAGGGTGGTATCGTCTGCATATCGGAGGTTGTTGATAATTCTCCCAGCAATCTTAATTCTGACCTCTGATTCATCCAACCCGGCATTTCTCATGATGTACTCTGCATATAAGTTAAATAAGCAGGGCGACAATATGCAGCCTTGTCGTACTCCTTTCCCAATTTTGAACCACTCGGTTGTTCCATGTCTGGTTCTTACTGTTGCTTCTTGACCCTCATACAGGTTTCTCAGGAGACAGGTAATGTGGTCTGGTACTCCCATCACTTTAAGAATTTGCCACAGTTTGTTGTGATCCACACAATCAAAGGCTTTAGCGTAGTCAATGAAGCAGAAATAGACGTTTTTCTGGAATTCTCTTGCTTTCTCCATGATGCAGCGAATGTTGGCGATTTGATCTCTAGTTCCTCTGCCTCTTTGAAACCCAGCTTGTACTTCCGGTAGTTCTCGGTTCGCATACTGCTGAAGCCTAGCTTGTAGGATTTTGAGCATCACCTTGCTGGCATGTGGAATGAGCGCAATTGTGTGGTAGTTTGAACACTCTTTGGCGTTGCCCTTCTTTGGAATTGGAATGTAAACTGACCTTTTCCAGTGTTGTGGCCACTGTTGAGTGTTCCAAATTTGTTGGCATATTGAATGCAGCACTTTAACAGCATCATCTTTTAGGATTTTAAATAGCTCAGCTGGAATACTGTCATCTCCACTAGCTTTGTTGTTAGTAATGCTTCCTAAGGCCCACTTGACTTCACTCTCGAGGATGTCCGGCTCAAGTTCAGTGACCGCACCATCATGGCTATCAGGGACATTAAGATCTTTCCTGTATAGTTCTTCTGTGTATTCTTTCCACCTCTTCTTAATCTCATCTGCATCTGTTAGGTCCCTGCCTTCTTTGTCCTTTATCATGCTCGTCTTGGCACAAAACATTCCCTTGAGATCTCCAATTTTCTTGAAGAGATCTCTAGTCTTTCCCATTCTGTTGTTTTCCTCGATTTCTTTGCATTGTTCATTTAAGAAGGCCTTCTTGTCTCTCCTTGCTATTCTCTGGAACTCTGCATTCAGTTGGATATATCTTCCCCTTTCTCCCTTGCTTTTCGCTTCCCTTCTTTCCTCAGCTACTTGTAAAGCCTCATCAGACAGCCACTTGGTTTTCTTGCATTTCTTTTTCTTTGGGATGGATTTCGTTGCTGCCTCCTGAACAATGTTACGGACCTCCGTCCATAGTTCCTCAGGCACTCTGTCTATCAGGTCTAATCCCTAAAATCTATTCCTCACCTCCACTGTATATTCATAAGGGATATAATTTAGGTCATACCTGAATGGTTTAGTGGTTTTCCCTACGTTCTTCAATTTAAGCCAAAATTGTGCAACAAGAAGCTCATGATCTGAGCCACAGTCAGCTCTAGGTCTTGTTTTGACTGACTGTATAGAGCTTCTCCATCTTTGGCTGCAAAGGACATAATCAATCTGATTTCGATATTGACCATCTGGTGCTGTCCATGTGTACAGTCATCTCTTGTGCTGTTGGAAAAGAGTGTTTGCTATGATCAGCGTATTCTCTTGGCAAAACTCTATTAGCTTTTGTCCTGCTTCATTTTGTACACCAAGGCCATGCTTGCCTGTTATCCCGGTGATTTCTTGACTTCCTACTTTAGCATTCCAATCCCCTATGATGAAGAGGACATCTTTTTTTGGTGTTAGTTCTAGAAGGTGTTGTAGGTCTTCATAGAACCGATCAACCTCAGCTTCTTTGGCCTCAGTGGCTGGGGCATAGACTTGAATTACTGTGATGTTGAATGGTTTGCCTTGGATTCGTACTGAGATCATTCTATCATTTTAAAGATTGTACCCCAGTACTGCTTTTCCCACCCTTTTGTTGACTATGAGTGCTACTCCATTTCTTCTAAGGGATTCTTGCCCACAATAGTAGATATGATGGTCACCTGAATTAAATTCGCCCATGCCTGTCCATTTTAGTTCACTGATTCCCAAGATGTCGATGTTCAATCTTGCTATCTCATGTTTGACCACCTCCAGCTTACCTTGATTCATTGATCTGACGTTCTAGGTTCCTAAACAATATTGTTCTTTACAGCATCGGATTGTCTTTCACCACCAGACACATCCACAGCTGAGTGTCCTTTCGGCTTTGGCTCAGCCGCTTCACTC
This sequence comes from Heloderma suspectum, assembly GCF_057233095.1. NCBI lineage: Eukaryota > Metazoa > Chordata > Lepidosauria > Squamata > Helodermatidae > Heloderma > Heloderma suspectum. The sequence goes on from NC_139461.1 coordinate 73,360,277, forward strand.
TTTCTGGCGCTACTTGGAAATACCCTCTGCTCTTCCCCAGTAGTATATTGGACACCTTCCGACCTGAGGGGCTCATCTTCCGGCGTCATCTCTTTTAGCCTTGTGATACGTTCCATGGGGTTTTCTTGGCAAGAATACTGGAGTGGGTTGCCATTTCCTTGTCCAGTGGACCACATTTTGTCAGAACTCTCTGCCATGACCTGTCTGTCTTGGGTGGCCCTGCACGGCATAGCTTATGGCTTCACTGAGTTACGCAAGCCCCTTCGCCACAACGAGGCAGTGATCCATGAAGGGGGCAGAGATTGTACAGAACCTAAATAAATCTGTCTTGCTGGCTTCAATTTTTAAGTCTGTTGCTAATAGGGATGGCGGAGAATTTCTCCCCAAATCTCGGGGAGGCCGAATGCCAACGCATTCGGCCCCCCGAAATTGGCGGTGAAATTCTCCGCCCCCCCCGGGATGGGACTTACCTCCTGCGAATGTCCCTCTCGGCGGCGGGTCCCAGCGGCGTTTCGGCGGCATTTCGGCGGCGTCGGCGTCAGCGGCCGGTCTTCTGACCGGCTGCCGCTGCCGCCATTGCAAAATTTAAAAAAAGGGGAAAAAAACAAAACACACCTGTGATAGGCTACATAATGATTTACGTAGCCTATCACGGCTAGATTTCCAAAGTCAGCCATGATAGGCTACATAAATCGTCACGTAGCCTATCACGGCTGACTTTGGGGAAAAAAGCGCGTACACAAATGATTCCCAAGATGTCGATGTTCAATCTTGCCATCTCATGTTTGACCACCTCCAGCTTACCTTGATTCACTGATCTGACATTCTAGGTTCCTAAACAATATTGTTCTTTACAGCATCGGACTTTCTTTTCACCACCAGACACATCCACAGCTGAGTGTCCTTTCGGCTTTGGCCCAGCCGCTTCACTCTTTCTGGCACTACTTGGAAATACCCTCTGCTCTTCCCCAGTAGTATATTGGACACCTTCCGACCTGAGGGGCTCATCTTCCGGCGTCATCTCTTTTAGCCTTGTGATACGTTCCATGGGGTTTTCTTGGCAAGAATACTGGAGTGGGTTGCCATTTCCTTGTCCAGTGGACCACATTTTGTCAGAACTCTCTGCCATGACCTGTCCGTCTTGGGTGGCCCTGCACGGCATAGCTTATGGCTTCACTGAGTTACGCAAGCCCCTTTGCCACAACAAGGCAGTGATCCATGAAGGGGGCAGAGATTGTACAGAACCTAAATAAATCTGTCTTGCTGGCTTCAATTTTTAAGTCTGTTGCTAATAGGGATGGCGGAGAATTTCTCCCCAAATCTCGGGGAGGCCGAATGCCAACGCATTCGGCCCCCTGAAATTGGTGGTGAAATTCTCCGCCCCCCCCGGGATGGGACTTACCTCCTGCGAATGTCCCTCTCGGCGGCGGGTCCCAGCGGCGTTTCGGCGGCATTTCGGCGTCGGCGGCGTCGGCATCCGGTCTTCTGACCGGCTGCCGCTGCCGCCATTGCAAAATTTAAAAAAAGGGGAAAAAAACAAAACACACCCGTGATAGGCTACGTAATGATTTACGTAGCCTATCACGGCTAGATTTCCAAAGTCAGCCATGATAGGCTACATAAATCGTCACGTAGCCTATCACGGCTGACTTTGGGAAAAAAAGCGCGTACGCAAATGGCGGCGCCCATGGGGCGCCACCATTTGCGTTCCTTAGTTTGGCACGTCTAGTCTACGTAAAGATTTATGTAGACTACGGCGAAAATACGGTCAATGCAAATAGCGTTCCCTTATTTTCACCGTAGTCTACGTAAATCTTTACGTAGACTAGATGTGCCAAACTAAGGAATGTAAATGGCGGCGCCCCATGGGCGCCGCCATTTGCGTACGCGCTTTTTTTTTCTTCCCAAAGTCACCCATGATAGGCTACGTGACGATTTACATAGCCTATCACAGCTGACTTTGGAAATCTAGCCGTGATAGGCTACGTAAATCGTTACGTAGCCTATCAGGGGTGTGTGTGTTTTTTTTTTTACTTTACTTTTTTTTTCGCGGCCGGGGAGACGGGGCTCTTCTCCCTGGCCTGAATTTCAGCCGCGAGGGACGGGGTGCCTCCCCCCGGCCTGAATTTCGGCCGGGCGAGGCGGGGCGCCTCTCCCCCCTCGCCTGAACTTCGGGGGGAGAACCGAAGCGCCTCCCCCCCACCGCGAAGCAAGCTGCGGGACCAGGTAAGTCCCTTTCGTCCATCCCTAGTTGCTAAATGCCAACCAAAGAAGATTAAGAGATCATAAATTGAATTAGATGGGCAGTCAGTACATTTGTGTAATTATACATTTCATTTGCTATTTGCAGTTCCTCCTCTCCAATATAAATCTCATACTTCCACTGGGGTAGATTTAGGTTTTCTGACAGTGAGCTTGGTTTCTCTATTCATTGCCTGCATGACTATTACATACAATGGAGCTTCTTGTCTTTTTTTTCTTGTTCCTTTCCCCCCCAAAAGGAAGGTAAGACCATCAGGTCTTAAAAACCTCCAGTTGTGTTGTTATACCTGCCTGGAGGTTGCGGGGACAGCATGGGTGGCTGTCAGCAATGCATGAATGTTAACTCTGCAATGCATTTAACATTGAGATCCTATTCTTAACAGCAGGTTTGTGCACTGCTTTGCAGGCCTGGATCTGTGTGTTTGGCTCTGTCTGGTCAGGGACACTCACTGGTATTCTGAATGATCCACCAAAGCATAGCACAGCCTTTGTAACACATCACAGGTGTGTGTGTGTGTGTGTGATTAACTTGTTCCAGTCCCCCCTTTCATAAACATCTGGTTAGATGTGCACTCCTGCCTCTAACTGCAAAACCTTTAAACCACCCTTCCAGATGTTGCTGGCTGGGGCTGATGGTGGTTGGAGTCCAACAACAATGGGAGAATCACAGGTCCTTCACCCCTGCAGAAATGCCAACTAAGTGTACAGTTCGCAAATGGTTGGGCATTGCTCCAGGGAATTCATCTTGCTGCTGTACCTCCACTTTTAAAGAACACTGGGCTGGCTTAGAGGAAACCCACTGAAATCAGTTGGGCAAGTTAGTCATGACCAATTTAAGTCCCATGGATTTAAATGGGCCTACTCAAACTATGACCAAGTCTAGATCCAGCCCAATGTCAGTACATACACACTAGTAAAGTGAGGGCGAGCAACACTTGATTATTTTAAATTAATTTCACACACACACAATGTTCACGGAATGGCGTGAGCATGAAGGAAGAAGTTGGCATCACTCCGCCACTCATACTGCAAACAACAAAGAAATCTGATGGCACCTTAAGGACACATATACACCTTCATGGTATAAGCCCTCATGGGCCAGACGCATGAAGTGTTATCCTCATTTGGCAAATGTGCATACAAAGTCACCATAGCAGTTTTTCAAAAAGCCTTCAAAGGGGCACTCCACATGTGAAGCTGCTGAGTTGGAATTCATTTGTGAATTCGACTTGACCAGGCTATGGCCCAGGAGAGTTTGGGAGTGGCTAGCTCACTACAGCAACTAATTGTCCCTCTTTCAGAGAGCTTGTGGACACCGTTTATCTTGCTTTGCTAAATCATCACTAGTTGGGAGTAGGTCACCTCCACTTTGATAGTTTACTCTTTTGACTGAACCTTGTTTTCCTTTGTCCTCTGCATAGTAATGCAACACACCGATCTCTTGGATTGTTGGGTTTTCTGGCCTCACTTTGTAATAACATTGCCCTCCATCTACTGGTCCTTCTATTTATTTATTTATTATTTATTATTGCATTTATATCCCGCCTTTTTTCCTCTTGCAAGGAACCCAAGGTGGCTTACATTATCCTCCTCCTCTCCATTGTATCCTCACAACAACAACCCTGTGAGGTAGGTTGGGCTGAGAGTCTGTGACTGGCCCAAAGTCACCCAGTGAGCTTCCATGGCCAAGCAGGGACTAGAACCCGGATCTCCCGGCTCCCAGTCCGTCACTCTCGCCACTACACTACACTGTACTCATAGAAGCATAGGAGGCAGCCTTGTAGGCCATCCAAACCAAACCCCTGCTTGGTGCAGGAAATCCAGTGCCAGAGCATTCCCAACAGATGATTGCCCAGGACGGATGGGCGAATAAGTGTTCAAAATCACTAGGATTCTCCAAAAATTGTCTTGTCACTTTCCTCATGCTTGATTCCTGTTTGCGTTTGTGATCGCTGCTTGCTTTGTGCAAATCAAGATGCAATCAAATGGGAGATCTGTGCAAATCTCCCAAAATCTGCACACATTTCCCAATTTGCACAAATTTCCTCCACAGACGAAAACAGGGTTGATATTGTCTGAGGAAATTTGTGCAAATTAGGAATTTTGCGCAAATTAGGAAATTTGCGCAAATCAAACTTTGAATCAGGAGTGAGATGAGTGCATGCACTTGTTTGACAATTTGTGAATGTTTTCAGTGGACACATGCTCATGCTCACGCTTGTGTTCTGGGCTTCAAATAGAGTATGTGCACATGTCTTCCAAGCAAAGCCAAAATTCTCACGCATCCCTATTGCCCAGCTCTGTGTCAAGACTTCCATGGAGGGAGGGTCCACCATCCCTTTAGGGGACTGCTTCTATTGAGGAACTGCTCTCTTAAGATGTTTTTCCTAATGTTCAGCCAAAATCTACCCTCCTGTAATTTAAGCCCATTAGATTGAGTCCTGCCCCTTGGATCAGCAGAGGAAAATGATTTCTTCTATGTAAGAGCCCTTCAGATATTTGAAGAGTGATATCACGGCCCTCTGGGTCTTCTCTTCTCCAGGCTAAACATACCCAGCTCCTTCAGACTTTCCTCCCAGGACTTGGTTTCCACACTGCTGACCATCTTTGTTGCACTCCTCTAACCCATTCCAGTTTGTCAACATCCTTCTTAAAGTGCAGCATCCAGAACTCGGCACAGTGCTCCAGATGTGGTCTGACTAGTATAGTGCATGCGTGTTCATGGGTGTATCTGCCAGCTGAAGAGAACAGTTCATACACCTGGTGAAAATGGCTCTTGCCCATAGACATGTATGCTGCAATAAAATTGTGAGTGTTTCAAGTGCCACTAGCATCTTTGCTGTTTCTGCTGCAACAGACTAACAGGGCTACCCCTCTGGGCTTTGTCACATGCTACGGACAATAAGTGCCCATCATTTCACTTGTGGGGTCATACTGCACCTAGCTATTGCAACAGTCATAAATGCACTAAGAGAGGGCAATAACGCTTCTCCCAGATTTAAAATATTTCTCGTTTGAGAGACGCTAAATATTAGATTTTAAAACAAGGGAGTGGAATCCCACCTAGCAGGTCTAATTCGCCCCAGTGGGGATTCCAATCTGGCCTGTGGAGCTTGTTCCACCACTTCCCAGCATCATTGGGTCTCCCCGCCCATTTGCCTTAAGTTTTCCTTTGATCAATCATCCCCATTTTCCTCTCCCCCACCTTTTAAATCAGTTTTTGCAAGTCAGAACACCCCTCCCATCACTTTCCCATAGCCCTGGTCATTTTCTGCCAGAACTGCAGCTCCTCAGTTGCGCGATCAACTGCTGTAACTTCATTCCCAACAAAGCTCCGCCCAGTTCACTTTGAGCCCTGGCAGCTCTAGAACGCGGCCCCCAAGACCATTCCAAGCTGGAGATTTGGCCCTCGGTCCAAAAATGTCTCCCGTCCCTTATTAAAGAGCTGGGTCTGCTACTTCAGAACAGAAGCTCCACCTTGACAAGAGTGGAATACAAAAATGAAGAAATGTGCATGAATTGCATATACAGAAAGGCCTCGAGTAGACTTTCCTTTTAACACAGGTCCACAGTTGCAAGTGCTGTGCTTCCTATATAGGGATACCATTGCCTGAGAATCTAGGCCTCCCTGGCTATGTCACCACATCTGATCTCAGCATCTAGAAAGGCTGGTGTCTGTGTGTGTGTGTGTATGTGTGGGACAGGACATTACACCGATGCCCTTTAACCCCCACTGCATCAAGTCTATGTAGATGTTTCCACTGCTGGTTCAGGGTTAGAAGGTAATGCATGTCTTGCTTCCAAGTGTTTACTTCTGTTATCTGCGTTTACGATGGGGCAGCTCCTGCTTTTTTATTTTATCTTGTCTCAGCTGCCAAAGGTTGCTGTAACACACCTAGCATGAACATACCGATAGTGTCAGTTTGGTGTTTTTTCCTTTTCACTTTCAAAAACAGATGATTTCTGACATGTAGCTACATAATGCAAACTTCTAAGTTAGTCTTCTCCAACCTGGTGCCTTCCAGATGTTTTGGATGACAACCTCCATACTGGCTAGGGCTGATGGGAGTCAAAGTCCAAAGCATCTGGAAGGCACCAGGTTGAAGAAGGCGGTTTTGTGATGTGCACAAGTCCACCTCTGATCTCGTCAGTCGTCGTCAATGACTTTTGCAAGCTTGAGGAGTGCGCCATCTAGTGGCATGAAAGAACAAGTAGAAAGGGTGGTGTTGTGACTAGAGATTTGGACTGGGACTGAGGAATCTGGAGTTAGTGAGGGCCTGGGAATAGGCTTTCTACTTGACCTTGTGGTAATGTAATTTCATCCCAGTCTAGACAAACCCTAAAAGCTGTTACTCTGCTGCTCATCACCCAAGAGGCATCATGGGAAACAGATGAGCTAATTTATACTGGCAGACACAACAGGGCACAGGAATCCTTTAGTAATTCCTGATTTCTGTTGGTTAGCTAACAGGGGGCCAAACGGCACATGATGTAGAAAGCCCATTTGTTTTCCCAATGTCTTTTTCTTTTCCTCAAAGTAGCCAGGAGGCATGCATGTGTCCTATTCTGGATCACGGCAATTGCATAAGGGTGAGGGAGAGAGGCTAACTCTTTCCCACTATACTAATTCCCCAGTGCAAATTGCTTCCCACTCAGGGCCCCTTTTAGATGTAAAAGGGAAAACATGCAGGCACTCATATTTCTTCCTGTATGTTTCCCCCTCTGCGGTCAATAGCAGCTGTGGTATGTTTTGAATTTGCATCGGGGAATTGGCACATCGGGAGAACGGTAACCCACTCCCTGCACCCTGATCCAAATTGGGATCCCTGTGGCTGCTTTTGGAAGGGAAAAGGGAGATTCTATCACAGACCTCTGGTGTAGCTTCTCTGATGCAAAAGGGCTGAGGATCCCATGCAACGTGGGTTGCACCACCTGCCACCCTTGCCCCTGCAGCCCAACCCTTGGGAGGGGCCACAGCTCAGCGGTAGAGAAGATGTGTTGCATACAAAGGGTCCCAGATTCAATCTCTGCCATCTGTAAGCAGGGTAGGAAAAACGTGTCCGAACCCGTGGAGAGCCATTGCCCGTCAGGATCGACAGCATCAGGCTAGATGGACCGATGGTCCTGACTCAGCAAAAGGCAGCTTCCCACGTTCCCAACCATGTTTCTAGACAGAATGGTCTTCTGAACGTCAGATGTACCAAATTGGTGTATGCTGGCCTTCTGGCAACTGCGAGTCCCAACTTTTTATTCCCCTTATTTTACTGCTTAGTTCTCAGTGATGTGACATAATAAGACTGAGAAGGGTATATGTGCACCACGTCAACATCACAATCCTTCGTGTATTTACTCAGAAGTAAGCCCCAATGAATTCTATTGGACCTACTCCCAGGTACGAACTCTTCCCTGGGAGTAAGGCTCATAGTACAAAGTGAGACTTATGGCCAAATAAACATGCACAGACACCCCACCCCCTCAACACACACACTTTCAGTCACAGGCTTATCACACCGCTGAGAACTAGACCCATGTCTCAACACTTTTATCAATAATTAACTAAACAGTCAATTTAGTTTGTTTCTCATTAGAAAACTTCTTTCTTTTAATGATTGCAGGGTGCGAACCGATCCAACAACAAAATCTCACTGAGGCTGCAATCCTAAGCTCATTTATTTGTATGTGAAGTCCTACTGAACTCAGTGGGACTCATTTCTGAGTAAACATGCAAACAACCTGGATCAATGCCCCATTACATAGGTTTCAATGGGTGTTAATAGCAACTAACATTTGATGCGCTGTGCCCAATAGTTCTGACAGTGGTCTGAAAGTTAATGATTTTTCCAGCTAAAGATACTCAATACCACAGTTTATTTAATTTGAAAGTCCACAGAAAATTACACCACAACCCACCCACCCCTCAAATATGAAATCAGTGCAAAATATAAAAGATACTATAAAACTAAAGATCCAGAAATCCATATCACCTGTTGAAAAGAAGGAGGTTATGTCCATATTCCAGATGAGAAGGGAAAAGGGAATTATCTGTAAGTCCTTTGTGAGCTACCAGTGTGGTTTTAGTCTCAGTATAGCATTTGCACCATATATATAAGCCCACCGTATAACTGTACATTATAAACAGAGCAAAACTTAAAATAAGCAGTGTCTGATGTCCTTTTTTGCCATTAAAAAAGTTCCTTTAATGGAAGTTTATTTTGTCTAAACATTAAAATACATTTACTATGGTATGATTTTCATCTCATTCATTTTTTGGTTTAATTATCAAACAGGCATGTTATGTACAAAATGACAGAGGGAGCCAAAGAGAGTAGGCCAGGGCATAACAGTCAATCATATTTATTGCTTTTAGCCAAAGGCCTTTATAAAATGTGTGATACAAACAATAAAAAGTGTATGCAATGGATCCAGATATTGGCGCGTGCAACTTGGCTGGTAGAAACGGACTTCCCCATCCCCTCCTTGCTGCAGTATCCCCTCCAGCCCCCCGAACAGGCAAAATAGAATCAGGGGACCTTGCTGAATGGGACAAGCTGTGGTGTAGAAGGGGCAAGGGAAAAGGGAAGATCCCCCCAAATCAGGCAAAGTCACCTTCTGTGAGCGGAGCCCTTCCATCAATGGAAGGCAGATCTGGATCCAACCCTATATAAATGATAATAGGGCACTAAGAAGATTTCGTGATTGAGTGGCATATGCGTTTGAACTCAGTTCTCCCTTGTCCAAGTCCTATACTCTTTCCACTACACCACACTGACTCTACTGTACACACACACACACACACTTGTTTACTGTGTCCTTTGAAAAGGCAACCCTCGCGCAATCCAGAGATGGGCACACACAATGTTTTCTTGCATGTGAGTTCACCATTCATTTCAATGGATGAAGCCAATCTGCTTCCACAGGTTCACACACATGGATCAGATGCCTCCAGTGAAATGAATGAGGTAGCCCTTGTGGATTGGGGAGTTCCATGAGTATATTACGTTCATAGGACATACCATGTTAAGGGTACAGAGATCTAGTTCTGGTTTTTAACTAAAGTTTCTTAGTGCCCCGCAGAAGCAATTGAGGCTAACTATAAGATCTGTTTACATGTTGAAAAAGGACTCCAATACCTGTTAGCAATGCAAAGCTCACCTAGATATAACTCCAGAGTAATTCAGTTCATGCTCCTTGAGGAAAGTGGGTGGATTTGGCCTTGAGTCCCCAGTTGCTGATCCCCTAAATGTACAGGATAGGAACCCTTTCATATACAAAGAAGAATGTAACTTGAAGATATTAACAGTAAACTCAAGTCTCCAGGTGCTGGTCTTTATGTAGCTAAAATGACATTACACCGATGCCTGAGGGAGCCCCAAGGTCCGTAGAAGTACAAACATCTTGAGGAACCCCCACCCCACAAAACAGTCCAATGAGGACTGAGCATGCTCAGTGGGCATGGAATGGCAACTGACTATGCATGCACGCACATGCATATGTATGGGGTGGTGGGGAGAATGGAATGCAGTTGCTTGTTGTCTGGAACACTGAACAGGAACATTCTACACCGCAACATTTTGTTGCAATCCCACGTGTCCTTTCTAACTACTTAGCACTGTTCCAGAAACCCCCAGAAATAATGCGATAGCCTGTTCAAATACAATACTTCCCAAAAATATTTGCATAAAGATAAATCAGGCTTATCTTTGAAGTGGGTTGTAAATATATGAAACAAGATTTCACAGGATTTCCCATGTTCACTCCTCCTCTTTTTAAATTCATCTTTGCTTTTAAGCATGTGAAAATCTGAAGAAGGAATCTTGTTTTTAAAAACCCTAAAAATGGAGTGAGATACCCACTCTTTTAGGGAATATGCATATTTCCTGTTGCCATTAAATTGCTTCAGCCACAAACCAGTTAAAACATGTCTGAAGGCTGTGCTCCTAAATACACTTAGTAGGGAGTAAGACCCATTGAGCTCAATGGGACTGACATCTGAACAAACATGCTTAGGATTGCACTGTTGGAAAATTTAACCTTGACGTCAATATGATTAATCAAATTAAATTGTAATACTCTGGCCTTGGGCTGCAATGCCAATCCCACTTGCTAGGGAAGAATCTAGTGAACTCCCTGCACTTAATTCTGAAGCAATCCACTGAGGGCCACACTGCAGGTTAGTGAGGAACAGCTGTTTGAAGGTTCCTGCATAATGAGATAAATCAAACTGACCTCAATTGGACTATCACCGGGACCCAGCAATGTGCACAGCTATGATAGTATATGGGGGCTGGTGCTATTATTTATTGGTAGCATTCTTTCCAGCTCTGCAGCTTGAGTTGCCCCTTGCAGTAGTTCTTTTACAGTGGAATCCAATGAATATTTAACACAGAAGTAAGTATTACTGTGTTCAACGGGGCTTACTCCCTAGTAAGTGTGTTTAGGGTTGATGTATTTTCTTTGGTTGTTATGGAGTTTTTTCTTATAGAAAATACCGTGAGGAAAGCAAAGCAATATATTCAACCTTGAGAAAGCCATCTGTTAATTCAGGGGTGGGTAACGTTTCTCTGTCAGGGGCTGCATGTGGGCAGGGCCAAAGCCAAAAGTGGGTGAATCAGCCATTTTCTCTTTCTGCCACCCCCTTTTGTCTCACTCTTCCTTTTCCTTCACATGCAGCCAGGCTGCCAGGAAAGGGACAGATCCCTCTTGCCAGAGGTCTGAACTAACTGCATGCAAAGGGCTTTGGGAATTAGGCTGAGGGCCGTGTGAAATTAGGCTGAGGGCCACATACAGCCTTAGGGCTGCAGGCTACCCACCCCTGCATTAATCCTGTCAATGGTAAATGTAAATACAAAGCGATGGATGAAAATACACCACCTAGGAGCGTGTATACTGCACGGAGCTGTATTTTTTTACCGTTGAGGACTTGCTAATGGTGGACCCAGAGGGAAGTGTTTCCTGTGGGCTGGCTTGGTTAAAAAATGGGTCAGAGATAAAGATCTGCTCCTGCCTATCAATGTCAGAATAGGTAGATGGTTCTGCTGTGGTCCACATACCAGTGGTGGGAGTCACCACCCTCTCGCTTACTACCACATTCTGTCCTTCTGATAAGTTGGGGATGCTTAAGGAAGTCTTTAGGTCAGAGTTAGGTACAAGGACCCTCTCCCTTTCTCTTACAAGGACGTATTTTGAATCTGAGAGGTCTGGAAAGACTCCAGCAGGCCTTTCTAACATATCTTGCAAGTTAGAAGCTGGGGCAAGCACCCTCTCTGTAACTACCACATTCTCCTTCAACTGAGGGTCAAGGATTACTGTCGGGGGTCTTGCCCCATATGACGTTTCTGTCACTACAACATTGCTGCTACTGACCACAGGGTCAGGAATAGACCTTACTGACACCTTGGTCACACCTTCGAAACCAACACCTTTCACAGGTTCAGGTAACTGGTAGCTAGGCCCTGAAGTATAGGTGAGTTCTGAACTCAAGGCATTCTGCTGATGTAAGTACTGTACATCTGACTCATTCTTTGCAGAGCTAGGACTTGCATCTTTCAGGGCTGGAGAGCTGTACTGTCCAACTTCCATGCCTGTGCGTTTGCCCATACAAATCTCAGCCAGAGTGTTAAATTTGTCTCCCAAGTCATCCAGGAAATGGTCATCAAAGTCACCCTCAATAAAGCTGCAGCAGCCAACAGAGCCATGTGGAGAATCTCTTTCTTCCTCCTGAGAGTAAACTAGTAGGCAATCTTTTGCAAGATGTGTTTCATCCTCATCAGCAAAAGCATCAGCTTTCTAAAACATGGAAGAATAAGAACCATGAGCATTCATGTTTCAGAAATTATAATTTTCTTTAACATAAACATCAGCCAACCACCAATGCTACATAAACATTTTCAAACTACATTGCTGTTACCGTGTACATCTTAGGCTTTAATCCAGAACAATCCTGGAGTATTCCCTTGCCTTATAGGTGGCAAAACCATGAACCACAACATTCAAATTTTGGCAGCAGGATTCCAGGATGTTTAGAACCCTTTCAAAGTATTTCATTTTCTGTACTGCCAAACTCCCAACTTTCTACACCAGACTTCTCCAACCTGGTATCCTCCAGATGCTTTGGGCTATTATTCCAATAAGCCCCACTCAGCATGACCAGGGATAGTGGGAGTTGTAATCCAAACTATCAGATGGACACCAAGTTAGAGAAGGCTCTTCTACATGTTAGCAATCCCTGACAATTTGTCAGTTTTATTCCCTTTCGCCAAGTACTATTTTTCTCTGTCCCCCACCTCACAAGATTTAAGCAGTTTGTTATGCTAACTGTACAGGTCAGAATTAGCATACGTTACATTTTTAGATAATCATTATTTATATATGCGTCCAATAAATTCTAGCTGGCAAACTGTAATGAACCATGTTTGGGGTTTGTGTACAGATTGGGGAAGGAGGTCGCTTTGAGTAGCCTTCCCCAATCTAATGTCTACCAGGTGCTTTGGATTATATCTTTCATCAGCCTCAACCAGCATGGCTCATGGTCAGAGAATATGGGAGTTGTATTTGAAAACATCTGGAGAGCACCAGACTGGGGAAGGCTGACTTTGAAGGTCAAACTACACATTACGTAAATTGTGTAGTGTGTAGCCGAGCTTTTTTTTAAAACTTTAGAGTAAGTGTGCCTAGCTCCAATTCAGATTTGGGAAGTGTGCGCTGGAAGGGGAGGATTATGCCTTCCCCCTCCCTGATTTGCTTGCATCTTAATCACATGCAGGGATTAAAAAAAGAAAAAAAGTCTTCATTGGATTCAACCTAAGTTCTGCTTTTTCATTTTCATTTTTAACTTTGGGTGGTGATGAAGGACAGAGAGAAATGGGGGGGAGGGGAAGGTGGGATGAAATGTCTCCATATTTTCAGGGATGGGGTGCTGATTTGGACAAGTGTCGTCAGCATCTTTTTGCTAACCCAACACACAGCATCGTTGGTGTCTTTCCTCTCTCCTTCCCTTTTTTAAAGTGCAGTTTGGCCACTCAGCAGTGGGTCTCTTTTCAAAAGCCATGGTTCTCTATAATGGCTCACTTCAAATGATGCTACATTCTGATGCGATGACATTCCAGAGGCATTCTTTTAACCAACAATACCTCTGGAATGATGCTATGTTGGGACACAGTATCATCTGATGTGAGGTATTATGGGAAAAAGGGCGAACAACTGAGCTGCCATGAAGAGAGCCACCGCTTCTTCTGCTTGCAGCCAAATGACACGGATGAAAAAAGACACGGATGGCACTTCTTGTCCTGGTAAGCTTCCACCACTGGAAAATATGAAGCATTTCTCCCAGCCGCCCGCTTAGAAATCAGTGAATATGCTATCCTATTTTTATGGTCGGTGAATGGAAATGCAGAGGTGGGGTGGCTTTTTTGGCTCAGCTCTATCTGCGAGGGAGAGAGACAGCGCAACCACCCAAACCAATCCTAATAGAAGTGAGGGGTATGCGTGTATGGGAAAATAGAAATGCCCCACAATTCCTGGGGGGGAAGGGAATGTGGATCAAGATAGTGAGTTTCTCAAAGAAGGTGGAAACTTACTTCACAGAAGTAACTCCTTAAGAATTCTTCATTCATGGTACCTCCGTTTCCCAGGGTCATAGTTCTTCCGCCACTCATGATCATGGTCCTTCCCGCAGCCATGCCGCCTCCCGCGGCCATGCCGCCTCCCGCGGCCATGCCTAAGCCCCCTCCAGACTCCACGCCTCCATGGCCAGCATGAGAAAGAAGAGCCGTCTGCTCTTCCCACCGCCCATCGGCCATTTGAACGTTGCTGTACTGCTCTTTGGTCACAGAAGAAGAACCACCACCGCCCACTGTGCCGCCAACGATTTTTGAGGCAGAGCTGTTCCCCAAACTAGCAGGGGGGACGAGGAACTGGAATGCCTAACATCAAAGGCAGCAATAAAAATGTAAAATTAAACATAGTTGGGGAGGCGTGCTGAAGTCAGCAAACAACTCACAGCAGACGGGTTGGCTAGGAGGCTAACCTGATTCAGTATCAGAATTCTGTGTGCTTCTTACTCAGAGAAAAGGAAGAAGAGATTTATAATGGCTGAGAGGAAATGGAATATTGGAACAAATGCCCAAAGATTTGGCCACTTGCATTCCCCCCAGCACCTTTCAGAATATCAGCTCTGGCAGTTTCCCAGGTCAATGGGAATATCTGTTGGATAAGTGGAGCCTCTTAGCTAACTTCCCTCCCTACCCAAGGCAGTACAGCTGTTCTGGAAGAATTAGTTTGAGAATAGCTTCGTCACAGCCTGATCCTGCCTATGTTCATCTGGGGTTATATCCAGATTATTCAGATGGACAGCAGACCCACTAAAGCAATGGGGGTCAATGGGTGTATTTTACTTATGACTAAATCTGGATCTAACCCCTAGGCCTAACAAGGCAATCCAATACATGTTTAGTCAGAAGCCTCATTGATTTCAATGTGACTTACTCCCAGGTAAGCCAGTAGGACTGCAGTCTATGCCCCCTTGATTTCAATGGGGCTTGCTCCCAAGTTACCATGTGTAGGATTGTGGGCCTTCACACTCCCTCCACCAATATTTCTTCAACCACCGCGCCCAGTCTTTCTAATTTTGCACATTCATCACACTGTATTTATTTAAACTGACAGATACAAGTCAAAAGCACCTGTACTCTTCTATGTAACATAATCCATTGTCTAAAATATGCATTGGGCTGCAACCCCATGCACACTTACTTGGGAGTAAGTCCCACAGAACTCATTGGAACTTACTTCTGAGTAGACATGTATAGGACCATGCTATGTGGGAAATTGAAATTCAAGGGTGCCAAATGTAAAACTAGAGCAAAACCAAGGATACCTTGTTCTCGGGTGCTGCCTCTTCCTTGTTCCAGATACCCACGTTTTCTTCGCCAGTACTGGGTATTTGTGCAATGTTTTTCAGAGCACCTGATCCAAAGCGACACGCCAGCAGTAAGAGAGGCACAACTGAGAAGGGACACAGTGTTTCAATGAACAACCGAAGATTCAAATATCAGGAAAAGTCACAAAGGTGTTGGCATTTATGAAAACAAAGCCAGTATCCATCTGCATTAGATAACCAAACACCCCATAATCAATTCAAAATACTAAAATGTTCTAGAAAAATAGCAACCTAATGCAAACACTGCACTATGATAAACAGGCAGTGTATCAGATCCACACTGATCTACCCTGTCTGGAAGCTCATTTTAACATTCCAATGTGGTGAGAGCAACACAGAACATTAACAGTACAGTAACAGTAGTAAGCGATTTCCTTTCTTTTCAGCTTGCTCGTTATTAAAGCAGGCTCCATCCATCCAGGGCTGTGCTCATTTCGCAACAGTACCTTCCAAACACAGAATTTGTTATTAAGGGCAATATCCAGCACCTTGAAATCCCCAGCTTTCACTAAAACTAAATAAATAAAACAAGGTTTCTGGCCCTCATGGCTGTAAAGGGAGGCTTGAAACATGAGGACAAGTGTGCAGCTTGTGAAATCCTGGACTCTGGCTGAGAGGCAGAGAAATTACTTCCAACCATCAGGGGACAGGCGTTTAGTGTCCTCTAGCCTCGTGGAGCTCCTTGCCCCTCACCCCACCCCCTTTAACAGAAGTAGAATTGTGCCAGAAAATGGTGTTGGCCGCCAACTTGGATGGCTTTAAAAGGGGATAAAACAAATTCACAGATGATATTGTCACTCGTCGAGATGGGTATATATTTTCTCCGGTTTCAGAGGCAGTATGCCTATGGACACCAGCTGCTGGGGAACTCAAATCAGAGGCTGCTCTTGCACTTCCGTCTTGCTTCTGGCCTTCTCAACGGGGCCTCTAGTTGCCCACTACGGGAACAGACTGCTGGACTAGACAGGCCCTCATGTGTGATCCAGGATGGCTCTTCTTGTGTTCCTGTGTTCTTATGAGCAAATGCAGGAAAATAATCTCCACAGTTCAGTGTTTCAGGATTCAGCTCTTCTTGGGACAGTGTTTTGATTGTTATTATTTTTAACACGCACAGTGCTGACCTTATCACGCTACTGCCAGTTTGGGAATGTTCCTGGCTGCCTGCCTGGCTTTTCTGCCAAGCTGCCAGATGGAATTTTGCAGAATTAGAAAACTGAGGTTTGGGCAAGAGACAAGAGAAGCACAACCTTCAAGCAGATTCCAAAGAAAAATCTAATGTTCCCTATGCTCCCTACTGCATCATACGCAAACGCCTGGAATGTTACATACTCTTAAAGCCTATTGGTTTCAGCGGGAGATTATTTAGAAGGTGATTAACTTTGGTTGGATCATACCCAGTTTCCTTTTTTAAAATTAAGTAAAAGGGCTGGATGCAGATTTAGTCATGCTTGGAGTAGATGCACTGAAATCAATGAGACTTAAGTTAGTAATGGTTAACTCGAGTCCCACTGATTTCAACGGGTTTACTCTAAGCATGATTCAATCTGGATCCAACTGAAAGACTGCATGCCCCTGAATGAAGGAGCCATTGTGTCAGATCCTTGCGCAGTACACAGCATGCATCCAGTCCTTATGGAGTAACACTGGTTACTTACGCAGCAGCAACAAAAATGCCAGAATCATCAGTGCAATTGCAGCGGGGCCTAGCATGACTGAGGAGCCGATGATACTCTCTCTGCAGCCAGCACCTTCCACACAGTCACACACGTGCACTTTTAGGATTTGCCGTTCAGGACAGCTGAGGCCTCCGTTATCCTTCACTAAGAGTGGAACTTCGTATATGCCAGGCTTCACATCCTGTGGTACAACTTGTGCTCTATTTCCTTCGTGGGGAAGAAAACGGCAACAAAGGCAAATTAGTGTAAAAGCCATGGAATAGAAGTGGCTGAAATTAGAAATCTCGTTTTAGTTAACAAAAAGGATTTAGTTAACAAAGCAGGAACCAACTTTAGGGTTACCAGTTTGATGTTCTAAAGCAGGGCTGGGGAACATGTCACCCTCCAAATGTTGGGGGATGACAATAGCCAATGGTGAGAGAAGATGGATGTGCAGACCAGCAACATCTGGGAGGGTCAAATGTTCCCCATTCCAGTTCTGAAGAACCAAGGGGAAGATCCAACGGTGTCCAGCTGCTAGAACTATTGACCTTGGGCTAGCAGAAACCAACCTTTTCACAATGTCAATAGTGTTTGCAAGCGTGACACCTTTCCTGGTTTCAGCTAGCACAATATCACTAGTGCTGGTGGCCAGACACAGCTGGATCCTTCCCCAAGTCACATTATGAGACAAATGCAGTTCTAGCTGTTCCACTTTGAAAACGGCATATTCTATGCACAGGTTTATAGAACTAAAATTATTAGAGTGCAGTAGATGTTTCTCTTTAATGTAGCAAACTGTTGTGTTAGACATTTCACAAGTAGCCAAGAAATTCAATCGGCTCCCTGCAGAGAATGCAAAGAGCTTTCCTCAGCCATATGTCGTGCTTGAGGGTGTGGCTTGTGATACCTTCTTAAGCTTCCCATCTGAAGGACGATAGCAGAAAATCTGCAGAGGATTTCTCCCTCGTTTTATTTTCAGCTGGTGCTCAAAGTGGGGTGCGGGGTGCTATCCCATTTCTTTTCAGGCACAACTGAAACTACTACACTTCTTTTCAATGGATGCAATGTGAGTCAGACGTAATTTGAAAGGAAGCGATCCCTCCTCCATTTTTTCTTTTAACAACCTTGCTGCCCTATTCTGGACCAGCTGAATTTTCTGGACCATTTTCAAAGGCAGCACCATGAATAATAATACATTGCAGTTATCCAAAGTAGAGGTTACCAAGCATGGACAATTGTAGCTAGGCTATCACTGTCCTGATAGGGTTATAGCTGGTGTATCAGCCTAAGCTGAGAAAAAGTGCTCTGTGGGACAGAGGCCGACTGTGCCTTCAGTGACAATGCTGGACCCAAGAGCACCCCCTAGCTACGAAACTGATCCTTTAGGGCAGGGGTGTCAAACCTCTTTCAGGCTGAGCGCCACATTTAATTTTGGAAAAGCTCTTAGGGGGTGCATTCCATTGGTGGGCCAAAGATACCAAACACCCCAGCATGCTCTAGCTTAAAGCTCTTACTGCCAGAAGCCAACCCTTTGGAGAGGCATTTCAACCTTTTAGAACGGGGAAAAAACATACAAAAGCTAGGGAACCCCCAAACGGTCGGCAGGCAGGGGAAAGGGGGCACAGCCATCTGCAGGGGAGGCTGGTGGCTCCTATTTCAGCACGGCAGTGAATCCACTCTGGGTTTCAGTACAAAGTCTAAAGGAGCTACCCAAGGTGCTGAACCCCATCCCCAAAATAGGTTCAGCACCTTGGATAGCTCTTTTAGAGTTCTGACTGAAACCCAGAGTAGATTCACCACCCCGCTGAAATAGGAGCCACCAGCCTCCACAGGCCATCTGGGGAACCCTGGACGGCCAGACTGGGATTCCAGGTGAGCCAGATTTGGCCCATGGGCCTGAGGTTGAACACCTACTCAGCTGGGTAGATGAACCACCCACCAACACTACCTCCATCTTGTCTGGATTGAGCCTCAATTTGTTGGCCCTCTTCAAATCAATCAATAAATAAGGACAAATAAACAAGGAAATGCTCAGCAACAAAGAATCTGAGGAGAGTACAATTGTCTAAGCTTTTCTCCTTTCATTCTTTAACTCTACACTGACTCTGTATGGATCCTTCTTTAACACAATGTGTCTGGATATACACACTTAAATATCCCGGGACGCTTACAAATTTGACTTGACTGCTCAGAACTCCTCCCACCATACTGGGCCAGCAAGGATATAACCAGGTGGAATCTGAAAGAAGCAGCAACTCTTTAAATATGTCATCCCCGCACCGAATTGCACATAGACCTGGAATTGCTGTGGAGTATTTTGGGAAGTGGAACAGGGTGGCGTAACATCCCACCATTTCCACATATTTATTTATGCTTTCTTTTTCATCTATCATCTTTCAAATGCACAAGCAGCCACCAAAGCAGGCAGCCACCCCCTCCATGCAAAAAACTTGTCACGGAGCATTTCTCACAAAGCACTTCCCTGGCAAGGTGCGAAGCTGCCTCTGAAGTGGAAGATCAGAAATAAATTGGGAGAAACATTAAGAACCCATAAAATAGGCCATCTACTTGATTCTTACTTACCATCTACATGCCCAATTATCCATCTGTCCGACATCCTTTCAGGCTCATCTATGATAGAGAAAGTGAAAGGGCCACCATTTGGATGAGCATCTCGATCCTCAGCAGTGATGTTAATGAACTTGGCATCAGTACAGACAGTTGTCTCGCGATTCACAAGAGTTGGGCAGTTATCATTAACATCCTCTACTTGAATATTAATGGTACCCGTCGCTGTTTTTGAATGGAAGTCTACAAAACAGACAAGGTGAGATGTTAGGATTTCACGGCACAAAAATATGCATCTTTTTATGTTTTAGAAATTCATTTGCTTCCTTGAGTGTACAAAATGTTGTAACATGAACTTGGTGTTGATAGTGACAGGTGTGAAACCCATTTCGATAGTACACTCAGGAAAGGTTGCAATGGCTGGGATTGCTTAGCTTGGAAAAAAGGCAAGCCGGGGGGACAGAAGTGTACAAAATTAAGCATGGTGCGAAGAAAGAAGACAGGGAGACATTCTTCTCCCTCTTTCATAATACCAGCAACTAGGGTCATTGCATAAAGTGGGGGATGTGGGATAGATAAAAGGAAGTACTTCACACAGCACATAAAACTATGGAATTCACTCCCACAAGATGCAATGATGGCCACCAATGTGGATGGCTTTAAAAAGGGATTGGAGAAATTCATAGACGAGAAGGCTATCAATGGCTACTAGTCCCGATGACTATATGCTACCCCCAGTAACCGAGGCGGTATGCCTATATGCACCATTTGCTGGGGAACATAAGAACAGCCTTGCTGGATCAGACCAAGGGTCCATCTAGTCCAGCATTCTGTTCACACAGTGGTCAACCAGCTGCCCACGGGAAACCCACAAGCAGGGCATGAGTGCAACAGCACCCTCCCACCCATCTCCCCCAGCAACTAGTCTACATAGGCTTACTGCCTCTGATACTGGAGGGAGCATATAACCATCAGGACTAGTAGCCATCGATATGAGCGGAAGGGCGATATTGCTCTCATTCCTACTTGTGGGCTTCCCAAAGGCAGCTGGTTAATCAATGTGTAAACAGAATGCTGGACTAGATGGACCTTGGTCTGATCCAGCATGGCTCTTCTTCTTGATATAGAATGCAATCCATACTCATGAAAATATTTGTTTGCCAATTATTTGAACTGGCATGAGTCACTCCTATAGCAGTACGCCAGTTCTTTGAGTGCTGTGGACCATAAGATAATTACTCAAAATTACAGGGACTCTGGGATCGTGAAGAGCAGATACATGTCAGTGAAGTCTGCCTTGCAGTCTTGGATTAGTAGCTCTCACTGTAGTGATACAGTGACCCTGTTTGAACGTAATGACAACCCATGGCTTAATTAACCCATGGCTTGTTGAATCATGGGTTGCTGTTATGCCAAATCCGGAACTATGGGTTAACTGTGGGTTGTTAACTATGAACAACCCACAGACAGAACCCATAAGTTGTTGTTGGATTGTAAACTGTAAGTTGTTCAAACAATGGGCTGTCATTATATCTGAACTCAGAATAATGGGTTGTGCATGGGTTGTTTCATCAGTCTACAGAAGCAGTGCTTTGGTGTTGCAAAGGTTCCTGGGATACAGGCTGGGAGCAAGCAAGAGGGGCAGAACAAAACAACACATGAACTGGAAAAACTCACAATGTGCTCGATCATCTGGCAGCCAATTCATGGGTTAACTCAACAAACCATGGGTTACTTACGCCATGGGTTGTTGTTACATGTGCACAGGGTCAGTAGGTTACAGTTGGGTGCAATCACATTTGTTTGGACATGCTGAAGTACACAATGCAATGGCTCTGCAAGAGGTCTCTACTATTACATCTACTTAATGCCACCAATGCATCAGGTATTCCACACAACAAAAAAGGACACCTTACCAGGCATCCACTCAAGAGAGGGAAGTGACCCAGGCCCTCTGGTAAGCAGAATGCCCAGCAGCACACAGATCCCTTCCCTGGAACTTTCATTTGTGTTGTGGCTTGGAGAAAGTAAGAAACAACACTTGTCTCTTCAGAGCAGGAGGAGAGAATCCTGCTTTTTCTTGCCTTCTCCATGCCACAGCTCAAATGAGAGAAGACCCTGCCTCTCTCTTAAGCTCTATGTCAGCTTTCTCCAACCTGGTGCCCTCCAGATACAACTCCCAGCATCCCCCAACCAGTATGCCAGAAGATTTGGGGGGAGACAAGCCAATTAATAGCAACAACAAATAATGGCGAGGTAGTAGGCCGAGCCAAAATTTATGGAACCCTGTTCCCTGCTCAACTAGCTCCCTAGCTAGATGTTACTGCCACTTCCCAAAGCTAGCTTTGTTCGATTCCAATGAACCAATGCACGCTTGGCATGAATGAAACACTGATGAATTATTTGGGAAGAAGGGGAGAGGAGGCATCACATACCCTCCATTATGGCCACAACTGTTGCAATATAAGTTCCATTGACAACAAATGGTGATTCATAGTCGGGCACTTTAATAAGTTTGATTTCAGCCGTTCTAGAGTCTATAATAAACCAGTTTCCGGCATCATGATCTTTGGCGTACCTGTGCAAATTTTAAACATATGTTAGAATATTCCCAGCAGTGTATAATGACACTTTGATGCAGAGAGACATGGGCCTGGTTGTTTTGGTATACAGTGAAGCATCTTCATTTGGGTTTTCCAAGTTTCTGTCAATATCTCAGGGTGATTTCCCACATTTTTTAAAATACACACACGCGCTGTTAAGATGCATATTCATGTAGCAAAAGATTACAAATGCATCCATTTCCAAAGAAAGGCACACATTTGCACATATCATAAGGGTACAGGAGCTGGAGCTACTGAAAAGGAGCAGTGGAGCTACATTACGTTCATACATCATTACAGCTTATGGATACTTCAATTTATCAGCCAAAAGTGTGCCTGCAATCCAAAGATATTGAAAGTGAAAGGCATAAATGAGACACCAACTGCATCCCATCTTTATATGGAATGTCATTCAGGTTATTCATAGCTACACAGTGACTTGATCAAGTCAGGGATCTTACCTGATGCGTTCTGCTATTTTTCCAGTGTCTTCATCATAAGCTGGAAAGCGTCCAATAATCTGGTTCACTTTCATTGTTTCAGTCACTTTAATCACCAGTGTTTGGGGCCTAAATACAGGGCCTTCCCTCACGTTTTCCACCCTAATTTTAACTGGAATTTGCTTTGCTTGGAAACTCTGGCTAATAATGGATTTGTGATATGCTGCTTTATTAGAAACAACAATTTTCAAGTCCATTGTCTGCAATTCTTCATAATTAATTTCCTGAAGAGAGAATGAGGAAAAGAAACCACAACTCAGAATATGTACATTGTAAATTCCAAACTGAAGAATGACTAAATGTTCAGCATAAGACTTTCCTTATTAAAACACAGTAAAATTTGATGTGAAATATGCCAGATGAAAAAAAAGCAAAATGTTTTCCCCCCACTTAACAAATCCATCTTTTGACATTCTGGAATTGCAACTACAGAGGAGTCAAGGCAGTCATTTTAGTTTCATTTTTGCTTTCGTTATCATCAAAAGCACCTCCATCTTTTACTAGGAAGTGTGCAAAAGCCCACAAATGCCTCTAATTAGAACATATACAGAAATATTTAGGGTTTTCTTTCTTATTCACAATGACATTATGGAAGAACCATGAAAACCATGGAAGTTATTTATCTTAATGTGTGCAGAACACCCTGCTCCCTGCCAGTAAGCAATGATCAAGCCCCTTCTCTGTGTAATGTAAGTGAAATTAACACATCTATGGATATCACTGAAGGCTTTTTCTTTGGCAGGGAACCTACAGACATGTCAACTGCAATTAACCCGTTTACACCCATTCCTGCATTCTCACTGGGGGAGTAGTACACATACCAATTCCAAAACTCAGTGACACTTGGTAAAGCACACATGAGAATCCGCTCTCAATCAGGCAGTCCTATCAGTGTTGTGATGAGTGTCAGAGACTCTTGAGGTTTGGAAGGGTAATATCAGCATGTGAGGCTGGGACCCAAGCATAAATGGGAATAGCTCGCATGACTAGAAAGCAATATGAAGCCTTTGAATTGGCCCGATGCAGGATTAGTAGGAACTAACTTTCTGCCTTTCCCTGGTCAAGGTGGTACCTTTTGCTTGCTGCTCTTTAGGTTTCAGCTTCTAGCAATAGCCACTGTCTAAGAACTCACCCACCAGGTCCAGATTTGAACACAAGCACCCATGGCCAGGTCTGGCCCAGGCAGTGGCTGGGCAGGTGGGTCTCTGACATGTGTGAAATGTTTATGACTCACTGGCAGATATAACAATTCAAGCAATCCTACACATGTGCCGTCTGGATGGTGTGTGTATGGGACAGTTGTTCTACATGCAAAGCATCCCACCATGCCATAGAAACTCATGGTGGATGGAGAAAAGGGCATGAAAGTGCTTTCTGTGCATGGAAGTGGTCAAAATGGTGTAACAGCCAATCTGGAAGGACACACCGGCTATCTTACAGGCAGGAAGTCTATCCACATTGGGACCCATGTCAGCTAGCAGTCTCCCACCGTACTTTATGCTTTCATGTGTACCAGTTCTTTATGTGGGAGCATTTCTGGATGACAGCCAGCATACCAAACATTGAGTCTCCTCTGCAACCCTCCACACTAACCTTAACCAGAGTCAAAATTCCTTCATTGGTTTGTGAATCCGTTTCTATATGGAAATAGCCTCCTTCGTTGCCAGACACAATCGTGAACTTTGCTAGCCAGTTATCGGTGAATTTCTCGTCAATGTCAAAGACCTTCATTCGCATAATTTCCACATTCGCTGTGTTTTCCTTAACACTGCCTTCATACTGCAAACGAACAAGCCTTTTAACCTCTCTTCCATTTTAATCAAGGCACAAATTGTGATTTGTATGCAAAAACATGTCAGGCTTCCAGACAAATTACTTACCACAGCTTTTTCAAGAACAGGAATATTGTCATTGACATCCAAAATATTAATCTGAACAGTTGTCTGGTGAGCCATCCCACCTGGCTGTCCATCTCTGTCTTTTGCTTCCACAGTTAAGATGTAGCTACTTTGCACCTGCATGATATCCAAACAGGTATGTGTAAGTGAATGTAAGGGTATACAAAAACAAAATTAATTTAGAGGCTTCATGCCACTATAGGCAGCCAAAATAGAATATTGCCCCAAACCTGGGAACCTTCAAGACACAGGTGGTGGCAATTTCAGAAAGTACTTTATTATGCCTCCCGCTTACACATACACGGGTCGTGATCTTTGCTGCCTAGGTCCTGGGAGAAGCTACTGCAGGGAGAGTGGCTGGAAAACAAGGGGCCATGTGCATGCTCACCACAACACAAGGCAATTGTGCCCACCACAACACAAGGCGATTGCCCCACTTCTACCTTCTGAAGCAGGGGTGTTGAACCTCTTTTAGTCTGAAGGCCAGATTCCACTTCAGAGAAGCTCTCAGGGGCTGTATCCCAGCAGTGGGTGAGCCCATAGCCAAAATATGAAAAACAGCAACATATTTTAGCTTTAAATTCTTACTGCTTGTAAGGAGAGCCATTTCAACCATTTGGAATGGGGGGGGGGAATGTGAAAAAGCTAGGAAACCACCAAATGATTGGTTGTCGAAGAAAGGGGGGCATGGCCATTTGGCAAGCCCTGGAGCCCAGATTGGGACCCCAAGAGGGCTGGATTTGCTCTGCAGGCCTGAGGTTCAAGATCCCTACACTAAAGTCAAGAGGATTCACCACCACATTTTGGCTTAGAACATAGCAGCAGGGTTACAACACTAACAAATAAACCGGACACCTCCTTCCAACTATATGTAACTACGTGAAATTACAGTGACCTCATACTATCTTAATGCTGACCAGCCCACCCAAGAAAGGTTTTACATGTTTCTGGAAAATCCTCTGGCTGAATCTTATATCCGTATCTAAGTGGAAGTGATTTCCAAAGTTATGGGTGCATCCATGCCGAATGTCCTTGTGAGCACCCTTGTCATGATGCACAGATGAAGTGAAAATGCTTGAGAGGTCTTATAGACAGCAACAGGGCAGTCTCTGAGCTAGGCAGGGCCCAAGCCATTTGGCACTTCATAGGTTAAAACCAGCACATTCATTAAGCCCTGGGTGAGGCCAAATCCACCCCTCCTAGCTGCACAATTTGGCCCTCTGGGGTTCTCTTCCCCATCCTCTTTCCCCCACCCACCAACCCACCATTGGGAGGTTTCCTGGCTTTTGTGTAGTCTTTCCCCAATTGTAAAAAGGTTGAAATGTCTCTTCTAAGGCTTAGTTTCTACCTGTAAGAGCGTTAAACTACAATTTTTTTTGTAACTTTGGTCTCATCGCTGTTGCCTTTGGCTGCACCCACTGGAATGTGAAACTGAATCTGGCCCTCGGGTTGAAAGAGGTTCCCCACCCCTGAATTAAGCAGTGCTCAGAAGTCAACTGGGACCAGTGCAGATGCTGGAGCACTGATGTTATGTGCTCCCAGCTGTGACTTAACCACTGTCAAACAAGACATCTTTAGACACCAGGCAAAGTCTATGATGTTCATCTGAGGTTTTTCAGTGATTGTTTTACTGCCATTAACTGCTTGCCATCCTTACTGCTGTTTTACATCTACTACGATTACTTATATTTTTTAGTTTTTCCTTTTGTTATTAGAGGTTTCTTATACTGCATTTACTTGTTTTTGTAAGCCACCACAAGTGTTTTAATAGGGGAAAGGCACTACATAACATTTCTTTTTTTAAAAAATCAATCACAGTCAGCATTAAGGTCTAAGATTCTTTGGGGTGCGTCCAGAGTGGTGCTCAGCAGATGGATAGAGTGGGGAGGTGACTTTCAAGGTTCCTCCTCCCCCCTGCAGCCCCCTGTACCTCCTGAAAAGCTGCCCTGGAGAGCAGAGGGACTCTCTTGAGCAGCATCAGTGGCAACCCAGGGGGCTGCAGGGGAAAGAGCTAATGGGCAGATATCACCTGTGGGGTGATCCAGTAGGGAGCCTATGCTGGATCCCAGTGCCTTCTGTGATATGAAGGAGTCCTTCAGTCCATGGAATGACCAATGTGTATCCAATCCAAGGTTTTGTAGAGGTAAATAAAAAAAAAGAAGTGGCTATCACACTTCTACCCTGTAAATGAAAAACTGGATAATGAAAGGTGGATAGGCATTAAAAGAGGACCAGGAAAGGGGAAAAAATTACCTCTCTGTCAAGTTCGAATGCTGAAGTCCAAACTTCTCCTGTTGATCGATCAATTTGAAATACAGAATTTAGCTCACCAAAGTTTTGTGAAACAATCCTGTAAGCAATTTTGGAGTTGAGGTTATTTGGCTCATCTGCATCGGTTGCACTTATCTTCATCACCAGAGTAGCTAAGAATTCAAATTTAAAAGACACACTGTTATAGAGTGCTACTGGACAGATTAGACTGAACTGAAGGTTTCCAAACACCCTGAATAATGCCCTTCTAAATTTTATATAGTACGCTCAAAGATTTAGTTCATGTGGATGCTTAGTCAGACACATACATTAGAGCAAGACATCTAAATCCTAAAGATTTTTTTTATGATGTAAAACTTTTTGATGTAAAATATATCCATTGGACTAGGCTATAAAGAATGTGCTAGAAATCATATCACAGTTTTAAAATAAATGCTATGTTTAATACATATGCTATGTAGTTTAACTGGGGCCCATAACAGTGTCTATTTCTAGAGAAATCTTTTAACCTGGTCCTACCTCTACTGCACTATGGATCTACCTGCATGGCGCTCTTTTGTGCAGAAGAGCATTAAAAATGAAATCCCCCACCCCTAGTCTGCAGCAGGAAATGCGCACCCAATTAAAAGTGTAAGGCAAATGCCCTCTCCATCACATTGGTCTAGAAAATATCATGTAATGGAAGGCAACTTTTGCTTTTTAAAATCCTTCTTGTGTCCAGTGCAGTATTGCTCTCTACTACATTTTCGAAGGTTTTCCCCCAATCAACCCAAAATGAACTGTGTTATGTCCCTAATCTATTGCAATGGTACTGGTGGGTGGGAAATCTTTTTCAGAGGATGGAATTCAGTTTTGGAGAAGCTCGAGGGGGGGCACATCCCAGTGGTGGGCAGGACGAAAGGCAAAGGGGGCAGGGCCAAGGCAGAAGGGCTGGGGCACAAACCCCAAAACATACTAGTACGCTGTAGTTGAAAGCCCTTCCTGCCAGTAAATAAGCTTTAAGAGAGGCATTTTAACATTCCAGAATAGGGAAAAACTGCACAAAAGCTGGAAAATCATCCAACAATCAGTGGTTGGGTAAAAGGAGGTGGGGCCTGGGAAGGGGGTGTGGCTATCTGTGGGATCCCCAAGGGCCATATTGGAACCCTAGGAGGGCCAGGTTTGGCCCCCAGGCCTGAAGTTCTTCACCCCTGCAATACTATGACCATAGGAACATAGGAAACTGCCTTATACGGAGTCACACCATTGGCCCATCTAGCCCAGTATTGTCAACACTGACTGGCAGCAGCTCTCCAGAGTTTCAGGCAGGATTCTTTCCTCGCCCTACCTGGAGAAGCCGGGGATCGAACCCAGGACCTTCTGCATGCAAAGCAGGGGCTCTAGCACACTGTGCTATGTACATGTGTGTGAAATCTCTTTGAAATCAGTGAAATAGATGCACATGTACCTAAGTGCAGGATTCCAACACTAGTTAAGATTACACATGGGCACAGGAGAGAGGGTAGTCAGGAAAAGTACAATGAATCCAAAATAACTATACAAGGAAACCAGTATGAATTGCTACTGTCAAAATGAAAATATGTTTTAAAAATCGAGGACTCACCTACTTCACACAATTCTTCAACAGAACCAACAAAAACTTCCTCTGAAAACACTGGACTATTGTCATTTATGTCCAGAACTCTAATTGGCAGATTTAATGGTTTTTCCATGTTGATACCATCCTGACTCAACGCGTAGCCTTTTAGCTGGAATAATATTGATAAATAAGCAACAGGAAAGTAAAAATAGCCATGTCACTGGATTATACTGCTCATTCACATCCATACATTGGAAAAGAAAATGCAAATAAATATAGTAAAAGCCAAGAGATGGCAACTAACATGCATCTCAGTGCTGAACAGGAAAAGAGAATCTAATTGCTTCACATACTTTTAAAACTGGTGTTTTCTCCCGATCAACTATTCCAGTGATGTTCAATTCTCCAGTTTTCCCATTAATCACAAACAAGTGATATGGTGGTTCCGTGGCTCCTGGGCCAGAAATGGTGTAACTAATAACTACACCAGTTTCATTTTCACGATCAGATCGTATCTGGAAGGAACATGAGGGAGATAAGTTCAACATTTTGGGAAAACTAATGTCTCCGAAAAATAATACAAAGATGCTTTTATGGACAAAAAGCGAACATGAATATGAGCGTACTTTCAGCATTCCTAGTTAGTTAAGATGCTACTTTGTAAAGCGGAATATTTTGTCCATAATCTGCATAACATTATAAAACACTTTGCCATTTTAAGTTTGCCACTATATCAAAAGGTTTGCATAGGTTTAAAACAAAATTAAGTAAAGACTGATCAGCAAAGTAAAAGCTTGTTTCATCCTCCCACATGTTTAGCCTCATGCGCAGGAGAGGGTCCCCCAGAACTCAGTGGAGAATTAACAACCACCATCACCACTACTATTGAAAGCAGTAGTATTTCTATACTGCCTTTCTGCAACCGGCCAAGGCAGTTTACAAAACGTAAGAGCCGTAATCAAATAAAAACACAGTAAAACAGAGAGTGAGAACTAGTTGCTCCCAAACTCTAGAACACACTCTCTGTGGAGTTGCAACACAGGAAAAAGCCCCTTTCCGTGTGCCTGATAAACAGGCCTCTGCAAGTGAGGGTGTCTTCAAAGGGGCCTCTCCTGCTGATCTAAATAAAAGGAGGGAGCCCTATGGGAATCCCTTCCAGAACGCACACAGGAATTCAGTTGAAGCAGCATTTTGTAGTGATCATAAGCATTTCCACTTGCTAACAGTAACTGTATTGCTGATCCTGGAGTCATTTATATGGAGACAACTCATAGCTATTTCAACTGATCCTCAGTTTTATCAGGGAAGGGAGAGACTGCATGCGTGTGTAACCAACAAAAGCAAGATGAGGAAAACTGGAGAGGCAGAAGGCCACAAGGGAGGAAAGTGAGCACACGCAATTATACATATCTAGGCACTGTTTTGTTAAAGATGAGGACAAAAGAGTTAGGCCAAAGGCTTCCCAAAGAGGTTGGGTGCTGACCAGGATCATGAAGGAAAAGAGAGAGGTGGCATATGTGGGTATTCTGAGAAAAAGCTCCATACATAAGAGAAAGCATGGAGTCCATAGAGAGAGCAGGAGACCTTGAGATGGGAGACTTGGAGGTCACACAGGTGGGGCTGCATACTGGAAAGGAGGGCTGGAAAAGGCTTCAAAGTAGGCACAAGGGGGCTGCATAGAATGTGGTGCTCAGCATCACCATTGGAGCGCCATCAGAACAGAACACTTCTGACTACAGTACAATTAAAAATCCATCACTTAAATCTGCACTCAATGCGTTACAATATAGTCATGTTGAGTGACAAGCGTCATTCCGATTTAATTATTACTGTTTCATTAAAAGGCCTAGGATATGCTACATGACAATGTCAAACAGAGATACGTTTCCGTAGCAAGCCTACATAGCAAACAAAAAGTCCCATATCTGTCAGGCTTTATTTTGTTTGGCTCTGACTTACTTTGGCAATTGGATTCTTCGCAGAATTGTCACGCTCTTCCCAGATGACTGCAGTTGGGATAATCCATTCTCGCTTTTGTCTAATTAGGCTGTCCTTCTTGAATAGCCGGTCATTTCTGCCACCAAGAATCTGTCAGGAAACCAAGTTTCAATTGCAATATTTTTGAGCATCCAGTGTTAAAGGGGTTTTTTAATGCCCTGCCATCAAATCAAAATTAACATACTATTTTAAATGTGCATTCCTGTTTTTTATTTAATAATGAAGAAGCGTTCATTATAAAATGGAAGATATACTGCATTTTTTAAATACGGGCTACGAGCACAACCCTATGTATGTTTTCTCAGAAGTAAGTCTCACTGTGTCTAAGGCGGCTTACTAGTAAGTGGGTTTAGGAGTGTAGCCTATGGCTGCAATCCCATGCTTGCTTACTAAGGGCTTAATCCCACTGAATTCAGTGTGACTGACTTCGAAGTAAACCTGCTCAGTGTACTTACTTTCATTTTCACTAAAGCCCGATGGATGGAAAAACAATTTAAATAATGTATTTTATCAATGTAAGTCCAGAGAAGCCAGACAGATTACAACAGCAAGAAAAAGTGTGCGACAGGAGTTAGCTAAATTATCTCCAATATGGGCCTTTGTAATGTGAGAACACAGAAGCACCCAAGGGAAGCAGGGGCCCTTGGTGCTCCATCATCTTGCTCACCTTCTTTGCCAACAGGAAAGTTAATATTACTGTTTCCGTCTTGGACTATAATTTTAATATTTTCAGTGTACAACACCTGGAATCTTGGCACATGGAGGGTAATAAATGAGCTATAATAACAGTTTACACTTTCCCTAAGTGCTTAAAGAGCTTCACATGTGTTCTCAGTATGTAGAATACTGCCAGGCCTCTAATAATCTTGCTTCCCTACCACCATTCATTAATCTAAACTGCCTCCCATATAATACTCAACAGCAGTCTTCCCCAACTTGGTACCCTCCAGATTGTTGGACTACAACTCCCAGCATTCTGCCAGCCATGCCAGCCGGTGAAGGCTGGGAGTTGTAGTCCAACAATCTGGAGGGTTCGACGTTGGGGAAGTCTGTGCTACAGTCAACAATGTCTACACATTGATATTAATTCATTGCAATTCCACATACAGATTATATTCACTGTAACTGGACATAGCCACCTACCTCTACATGAAGTCCATTCCCAAAGATTAAACAGCTCTGCAAAAACAAACAAACATATATAATACATACATATATATTTAAACAAAAGGGGCCGCGGTGGCTTAGTGGTTAAGACGCTGAACTGCAGACCGGAAGGTCGGCAGGACAGCAGTTCGAGACCCGAGTGCCGCGTGACGGAGTGAGCTCCCGTCTTCAGTCCTAGCTTCTGCCAACCTAGCAGTTCGAAAGCAAGAAATTGCAAGTAGATAAATAGGTACCGCCTCGGTGGGAAAGGTAACAGCGTTCCGTGCACCTCGGTGTTCAGTCATGCCAGCCACATGACCACGGAAGCGTCTTCGGACAGCGCTGGCTCTTCGGCTTAGAAACGGGGATGAGCACCGCACCCTAGAGTCGGACACGACTGGTTGGGGACACCTTTACCTTTTTTATATATTTAAACACCCAAACCACAAAACAAGCAAGATAGTTAACTTACTGTGCATCATTTTAGTGGCAGTGAAATTCAGTAAATGCATTTCTACCATCTTCTCCCACCCAATAATATTAAAAACGAACTGTTAGGATTAAAGACTGGAAGATTTTAATGCAAATCAGTGTCAGATTTTAATATTTAAAAGAGTCATGAGGCAAAATACCCAATTGGCTTATCACTATGCACGAATCTTCCCTGGGAAGTCTGCCTTTGCTTGTACACAGGGTAGAACTGTACATTGTAATAAACAAAGGACTGCTGCCAAAGTGCCAGCTCTGTGTTGAGTTCCTTCCTCCCCTGTCTGCAAAGACCAGGACTGGGGAGACCCGGGTTCTAGTTCCCACTCTGCTCATTGGGTGACTTTGGGCCAGTCACTGAGTCTCAACCAAGCCTACCTCACTGGGTTGTTGTGAGGATAAAGCGGAGAGCAGGAGGTTCATATACACCACCTTGGGCTCCTTGGGAGAAAGGCGGGATATAAATGTTACAAATGAATGCATACATGAATGAACATATAAATAAAAATACTACACATTATATTGCTTCAAGACAGATAGCAGAAATGTTTAGGAAAGCTTTGGATACCTTTGATATATATCCAGGCAGAGTAATCCTATAGCTCCCAGGCAGCATTTGAGGAGCCACAGAATGGTGCCAACTCCTCCTCCATGGCCATAGACAGAGCTATGGCCAAGGAGGAGGAGATCTGACGGTGGACCTCCCCACTCCTTCCACCCACCATGGAAAGCTTCTCTTACCATGTCACAGTGACCGCCTAAGAGAAGTCAGAGGGAGAAAAGGGGGCGTGTTGGTGGGTGGGGGGAAGAGGAAAGGCCAGGATCTGCAGGAAACTGAAGTGTCTCTGTTGCACGTTCCATCCACCAAGAAAGAGGTAGGTCAACTAAATGAGCCAAGAGGCTAGATGAAAATGTAAAAAGAAAGGAGGAACAGGAGGCGTTTTTGCCTCCATCCTCTTCCTGCCTTGCCTGGCTCCTGCCAGCAGAGCATTAGAAGGCTCCGATCTCCGAGTCCTCGGTTGAGCTGCAATCCCTTAGGATTGTGCTCTAAGACTGTATTACGCTGTGAAGTTGTAAATATGTATTTCCTATCCTGATCCAGCAGCAAGTGCATCTGCGGTTGAGGTGACATTGACTTCATAGTCACTCCCAGCTCACTCCTTAAGACTGTAATCCTCTGCATTCTTACTAGGCCATGTGTGAATGACACAACCATCTGGGTGGGGCCAATTGTGTGGGTCCTTCCTATCCAATCAGCATCCCATCAGAAGGAAGGGAGAGAGGGTGCCAAGTGATGGGAAAGATCCACAAAGTTTGGATAACTGATGTCTATGTGGCCGCATAGGTGTGAAGGGCACCTTTGTCATGACTTAACAAGCAGACTGTATTCAGCAGCTACTCAGAAAAAGACTCGTTGATCCCAAGAACAGCAAGTGGAAGAAAAATTTCATTAGCACTATTCTACAAAAGCATGCACAAGAGATTGTGTGAGGGTTCACACTGTGCTATCATCAGTGCATTCTATAGCAGCTCTGATGTTTCCATTTGTGCAAGAGGTTCACAAACTCCTTGGATTTAGTATCATTTTCTCATACAACATTCCGTTCAAGATGTAAAATGGCCCTTCCATGCAGAAGGGCACATTTCGGATCACCCAAGTCTGGTCTTTTTAAAGAGACAGATGGTATTTATTTATAATAAATTAATTGCCAAATCACAGGGCAGTGTACAAAATGTATTAAAAGAACAACGAAAAGTAAAATACAAAGATAAAAACAAAACACTATGCCACAGATTAAGATAAGCAAACTTCTGGGTTAACAACGAGCACCAACATACCATCAAGGATGGCTCACGCTGTGCTTCATGGGGAGACAATTCCAAGATAGAGTGCCACAACAGAAAAGGCCCTACCACTGGTTGCTGTCAGATTTACACGTGCATTGGCCATGGTAGGAGGGGCTGATGGGAGTAGGTCCAAAACATTTGGAGGGCACCAGGTTTGGGAAGGCTGCTATAAAGAGGAGCTGGGGTTATGATTGGGCTGTTTAGTCTGTCCAACCAGATTGGTTCATCTGCATATATTTACATGATCACAGGACCCAATGGCTGGATTGGGAACATTCAATTCTATAACAATGGTGAAACCAAGGATGTACCAACTTGATCAGGTGCCCCATGTATGTTGCATTGAACATTTGAAAGGAAGAGAAGGATATAAATAAAAGAAAAATATAAATAAATGATCCAAAGTGTATAAATGGGCCAATTGTTCTCTCCCCCTGCCCCCATCTGCTGGAAACATTCCTGGCTGTACACTTGTGCTGTGCTAATCAATCTGAAGTGCAACAAAGAGCACTTTAACATTAAATGCTCTAAGCATGTTACCTGCAATTATGTTAAGCAACATAAACTTTTGCAAGACCCAAGTTTGTTAGATGAAAGTACACAGGGTTGGCACTAACGACCAGCATAACTGAGCAGCTGCCAAGGTCCTAGGAAGGTCCACTGCTGAGGCCTGCCTTAGGCACATCTTACAGGGCTTTGTCTATACAGGGCCCAGGACTCAGAACAGTGCCAGGGGGCTGGATCTAGCCACCCTTTTGATGTCCCATAATGCCCTTGACCTAATGTCGCTATGGGGCACTGTGGAAAATTAAAAGGGTAGCGGACCCAGCCACCCAATGTCACCTGGACCGCTGCCACAATAGCAAGGTAAGCCCACCAGGGCCCACTGACAGAGGGGGCCGCCCTCCAGAGAACATTTTGCCAAGGCCGCCTTCAAACCTTGATCCTGGCCTGACAATAAATTTATTTTATTAATTAATTGCATTTACTCTACTCAATAGCCAAAGCTCTCTGGGTGGTTCAGAGAGCCCTTGAAACCGCTTAACTCCCATACAACTTAAGCTTTAAAATATATTAACATATGAAATCTGCCTTATACACAGTCAGACCATGAATCCAGTAGGCAGTATTGTCTAGTCTGACTGGCAGTGGTCCTCCATGGCCCCAACTGAGGTCTCTTCCACAACCTGAGAGCCTTAGGTAGAGATACTAAGTAGTGAAACTGGCATAAACTCTACCCCAGAGCTGTAGATCTTCCCATAACTGATTTTCACTGGCTGCTCCCAAGCGTCGGCTCTCCCTCCTGACTGAGGCTCATCTTGCCCCTTCTTAATGGGCCTCCTACTGGATGGCTAAAACTTTCTTGTTTAGGAGGGCTTTCGGGACATGAATGGTTTTAAACCTGCACTAAACTGTGTTTTAACTTGTTGTACTGGATTGTTTTCCTCGCTAGAGAATGTCTAATCATTTTAATGACAGTGGTTGCTTTTAGTAATTTAGGTTCTGTTTGTTTTTAAACACAGCTGTCGGCCCCCTTAAGTTGTTTAAAGGAAAAGTGGGATATAGAAATGTTTTATAGAAAGAAACAGCAATTTCACAGCGAGCTGTAAGACAAAGAAGGCTAGTTTTATTACCCCTATATTTTAGGTGGGGGCTTGGGAGTTCATGACAGAGAGCTGAAATGGTGACTTTCCAGGCAGAATCTGGGTACATAGTCCTGCTTTCCTCCTGCAACTAACTGGAAATTTTCTACTCAGTTTGTGAGTCTACTGCAGCCGTCCCTAAACTGGTGCCTTCCAGATGTGCTGGCCTACAGCTCCTAGCATCCCCCAACCAGCTGGGAGTTGTAGGCCAACATACCTGGAAGGCACCAGGGAGACTGGTCTACTAGCCAGTCAGCATGGTCTACTAGCCAGCCAGCATAATCTCATGGTCTGTGTGCTGGGGCACCCCTTGGGATGAGACAATGTTTCCTGCAGGTCAGCTAAGTAAGATCTGATTTTACAAACAGAACAGACGAAAACACATCTTCTATTGTTCACCTTAAGAACTATATATAAAGTTATTTGAATTAATGAGCTTTCATTTGTTCAGATTGCCAATTCTCTTGCCTTTTCACTCATTCTGTTGACCTTCCTTTTATATGGAAGTGCTCTTCCACCCAACATGTTTATGACAGGTCAAAAATATGCCAGGGGGAAAAGAACATCCAAATAAAAAGGTAGACCTTATACCTGCCTACTTCTTCAATACCTCCAGGTGTTGGGAAAGATGCATTACATATAAGGTTTTAACTTGGGAAGACACATGCCCATATATGACTCTAAACATCGGACAATGCTGTATTAAGGAATCTGGCTGGGTACCTCAGTACTCATTTGGGCCACTCCCTGCCCTCAGTGCAGAGATCTGTGTATCCAACAGTAGATCATTGTTTTCAAGTCCTAGCAGGTTCCCAAGATGTGGTTCTGACCCAGGGGAGGTTTCTGTTCTAGGGCGGATTTCTTTGTTTTGGGTAAGAAATGTATTTTCTTTGTTCTGTGTCAAAGTCTATCCTGCCCTTACATGACAAACGGTTCTGTCATAACATAACTAAGCCTGATTCATAGAATCATATCATACAATAATAGAATTCACATCTTTTCTCAGCACTGTACAGGTATGAATCAGGAGAGAGACCTCTTAAAGATAGCCAGGAAGCTTGATCTCAAAATGGAAGAGCTCTAGCTTAGGAATGGGTGAGAATGTCATTTCAGCTGTTTCAATCAGAATTCAGCAAAATTTGCAAAGTTCCCCATATATGGGATAAAAAAACCTTGAGGTTAAAAAAAATGAATGTGGGAGAAACCGAAACATTCATCGAGGCCCAAGGCTTTGCATGCTTTGCTTTTAAAAGTCTGGGTTTGGGGGACTTCCGGTTGGAGCCAATGTCACCCTTGCAGCACCCCGCGGAGTCTCAGCGGGAAGCTACCTCAAACAGCTTTTTTTAAAGGTTGAAAAACCTTTTTCCCTGGAATGAAAAGGGGAGTCAAGGCAGCATCTGGATTATGTCTTGGTAAATTAGTCACCTCGTCGAAGAGGCAGGGGGGCTGGATTCGAAGACAACCCTCCCAGAGCTCAATCATTGCCAAAAGTTGCTTTGAAACTCCCATTTAAATAGAAGAAACTAGGGCTGACGTGCTCCATTTGATTTATGGATTAAGAAATACCAACAACATCTGAGAAATGTTTTAAGAAATATTAACGATATTTGAGGATATCTGAGGACCGGCAAGATCTGTTTGAAGAGAAACATGACTACAGTAAGGAGAAAAAAAGGAAATGCATCTCTGCCTACTCCCCTTGTACCTCCATTGGCAAAGGCGCCGAAAACCGAAAATATAGGGGAGTTATTTACTCTGATAAAAACTTCGTCTTCGCAATTAACTGAACAGGCTAAAAGGTTGGATGTAATTCAAAATTCCATCACCACCCTGCAAGGGGCTGTGGATTTAATTAACAATTCTTGGCAAAAAATGGAGGTGAAGGTTAACGAACTGGAAGATAGGGTGGCAGCCAACAAAACTGCATCACAAGATTTAAAAAACTTGCTCATCAGAATTTCTCAACTGGAGGCTTTTACTCGCAGAACCAGTGTACGTATAATCGGCATTAAGGATGTGCCTAGTGATGTGAATCTGTCTACTTTCGTAGATAAGCTTTTGCATGAGATACTGTGCCATCTGATTATTTACTTGAAATCGAGCAGGCATTCCGCGTGCCAAATGCCAAAGGGACTACCAATACGATTATAGTCCACTTTGCAAGAATCTCCACAAAAAATTATATCCTGCGTTTGGCAAGAGGGGATGGAAATCTTTTTTGGAAACAAGATAAAGTTATGTTATTTCCTGATTATATTAAATAAATTGCTGAGAAAAGAAGACAATTCATCAAGGTGAAAAATCTGGCAAAACAAATGAACTTACAATATTATTGAAAATATCCTGCTACATTGTGCATTGTTTCTGAAGGTCAGATGAAGAAGTTCCCGAATCATGAAATGGTGGTGTGGCTAAATGCAAAAATGAGTGAGATATCTGTTACAGTCCCATGAACTGGAATCCATAAACAGTTTTTGTTAATTAATTAATTTTATTTTATTATTTATTATTAAATTTATTAATCGCCCATCTGGCTGGTCACCCAGCCACTCTGGGCGATGTACAACATACAATAAAACAGTTTAAAACAATAAAATTCTACAATAAAAACATTTTCTAAAATACCCTAACCCACCCCAAATGCCTGCCTGAACAACCACGTTTTTAATGCACGACAGAAGCTCATTAAAGAGGGAGCATGACGGAGTTCCCTAGGGAGGGAGTTCCACAGAATGGGGGCCACCACAGAAAAGGCCCTCTCCCTCATCCCCACCAGTCTAGCTGTCCTGGCTGATGGGACAGAGAGAAGGCCATCCGAGGCTGATCTTGTTAAGCGGCCTGTCTGGTGCTGCTGGAGGCGCTCCTTAAGATAGGCTGGGCCGGAACCATATAGGGTTTTAAAGGTCAAAACCAACACCTTGAATTTGGCCCGGAAAACAACTGGTAACCAGTGCAACTCCTTCAACACTGGAGTGATGTGATCTCGCCGGCGGCTGCCTTTAATCAGGCGAGCCGCCACGTTCTGTACCAGCTGCAGCTTCCGAACCAACTTCAAGGGTAACCCCACGTAGAGCGCATTACAGTAGTCTAAATGAGAGGAGACCAGGGCATGCACTACCGATGGGAGCAGATGGTCGGGAAGGAAGGGGTGCAGCCGCCGTATCAGATGGAGTTGATACAGCGCTGTCCGGCTCACAGCTGACACCTGAGCCTCCATGGACAGCTGGGAGTCAAAAATGACCCCCAGGCTGCGGACCTGGTCTTTCAAGGGAAGCCGTACCCCATTCAACACCAGGTCAACATCCCCTAGCCTCCTCTTGTCTCCCAAAAGTTAACTGCTTGTGTCTAGTCTGAGTGATTCAGATTAGGCCAGAGTTAATTGCTTATATATAAATATCCGTCTGCTTTCTCTTATTTTTCTTTCTCCTTTTTAAAAAATCCTTCTTCTTTAAAATGGATATGACATACTGTACGTAAATATACAGTTTGGGGGTGCATAGAAATGTGCACACTCATTGATATATTTAGTATAAAATATATTACTGATTGTTGTAAGGTTGTTTTAACCTTTATTATCATATAACATTATAAAACTTATTAGTGATTTGTTATCATTATTTATTCTTTTTAATTTTTCTCATTATTATTATTATTATTAGACTGGCTATATGGTCACTGGAAATGAATTGTAGGTCTGCTTTCTTGTTATAAGACTGATGACATGATAAGATTAATCATGCTGTATTGAATCGTAATTTTATCAATGTTATAGGTATAATTTTTAAGTGAATGGAATTGGAAGCTCGTGTGTACTGGAGCTTAAACTTAATTCTTTTAAATAATGTTTTCCCCCCCCTCTCCTTTTCTTTCTCCCCCCCCCCTCTGTTATTGTTGTGTCCTCTTAAGAATATTGTATCATTGGGAAACTGTAGCTATCGATTAGGTTGTTGGTATTATTTCATTTATAAAGACAAAAAATAAAATAAAAAGTTTTTTTTAAAAAAAGAAGTCTGGGTTTGAAATGCTGTGTATTTAGCCATGTTACTGCTGAATTAGGGTTGCCGCCTCTTTTCTTCTGACATGCTCATCATCCTTAGCAGTTACACGGAAGGCAAGCACAATATAGTCCCTTCCATGCTGAGAATAGCTATACCTACTGAATTTGGCTAGTGCAGATGGGTGAGAATTTTACTTCAGTTCATTTCTGATAAGAATTTACCAAAGTTTGAAAAGTTCTTCATATTCAGGAAAGAAAGAACTTGAGATTTAGAAAACTGAAATGCGGGAGAAAACAAAATCAACAGATTCGCCCACCCCTACTCTAGCTGCACAACCTTTTACACATAAAGAGCACTTTGCACTCTTTCCCTTGCAGACATTTCTTATGTGACAAAATTAGGGCTGACTTGAGCTGGGATTTTAATCTCAAAAGCAAGCAAATTATATCAATGCTGAATTAGCATGGGACTCAGCATTACTATTTATACAGGTGCTCAGTGATAGAAAAACAGGCTGTTCATAACCTATCATACAGAACTGCTTTTCTACAGAATTCCACT
Organism: Heloderma suspectum; assembly: GCF_057233095.1. Lineage (NCBI taxonomy): Eukaryota > Metazoa > Chordata > Lepidosauria > Squamata > Helodermatidae > Heloderma > Heloderma suspectum. Next base: position 73,400,233 of record NC_139461.1, read on the forward strand.
CTCTAACATTCAAACTATCTTTTTATTTTATAATAAACACACAGATTCAGACTGGGATGCTAGACTGGGGGTGGGTAGGTAAGGGCCTTTAATCCTTTGCCCCCACTATGTCCCCAATCCAGACTGGGTGTAATGTTCATTGCCAAAAAGTCATCTGTTAAAACAAATGGATCATTTTTGCAGTGGAAATTATAAGTGCAGGGCCTCCAATCTCAATCGGACCACGGGGGGGGGGCAAAGGATTAAAGCCCCCCACCCTGCAAACCAGGGTCCTAATCCAATCCCCTTGAGGGTACTTTAGAGTAAGAAAGAAAGATGTAGCTGCTATGTCTTCAAAGTAATGTGTAGCTTGGCTTTAAACACACTAGAAAGCAGCCTTGCAGTTAAGTAGCAAGATCTCCTTCACACATTGGAACTCGCTATTATCGGAATGTCCAACCCTCTTCCAATTCTCTTCCTCTGATTTTAAGGTGCTTCTCCGAAGGCCAAACTAGTCCTGAACTTAAAGGCATCTTTGAATTTAACATGCAGGTGTTTGTTTGTTTTTTAAATTGAGTAGCATCAGGTGTGTGCGGGGTGGGGTGGGGGTTATAAGTATTGGGATCACAACAAGCACAGCCGGGGATCACAACTCCTGATGGAAACCCCTCCTCTGAAGCTGCTATTTGCACATGTAGTGTGGCCCAAGATACATCTCTTCTCTCTGACTTTCCCTTCCCTTTCCCCCTAATGTTTCTTGTCTTTACCCATTAGATGCAAAGTCTGCAAACAGGACCTCTTATTTTTAATTTTTGCATAGTACCAAGGACTTTAACTGCTTTATAAATAGTACTTTATAAAGCATCTAAAATTACTAGGCACTGTAAATATACAAATGTAATGTGTAAATGAAGAATATATGTATCATACAGTTTCCAGAGGGGGAGCCATGTGGGTCTCTTGCAGCAAAAACAACACAGCCTGCAGCTCTTGCCGAGTGTAAACAGGGATTTGCTACCATGTAACACAGCCTTCCCCAATCTGGTGCCCTCCATTTGTGCTGGAATGCAACTCCCATAATTCCCAGCCAACATGCCCATTGGACATGCTGGGGTCGGAGCTCCAGTCCTGCACTTTTAGAGGCCACCAGGCTGGGGCAGGCAGACGTAAAACTTTTTGTAGAGGGGCTTGCCAAAGCCACCCTTGAAGCAGCCTGTGACACGTAAGTAAACATGTTTGCATTTTATATTTATCAGCAAGGCTCCTGAAAAAAGTTGTTGTTTTTGACATTATTCATCTATCTTTTACTGAGCTACCTTTGAAACGTTAAAACAGTGACATGGGAGACCATTTTCAATTGGTTTACCCCATGGCACTGTTGTAAGTTCTAAAGGCATGTAACCACATGGGCAGAGCAATTTTCACCAGTGGAGGAAAAAGATTCACCCCCCTCTCACTTCGGGTGTGAAATACAGCTTAGGAAACTGATTTTGAGCTGGAAACAGACCAAAAGCTTCTCCCTACTCCTTTTCATTCACGGCAGAACAGCACATTCAAGTGGCTTTGAGTTTTTAAAAACTATCACAGAACTCCACATAATGGGTAGTTTGAACTGGTTACTTTGAAGGAAGCCTCATTAATTTCAGCAGAACCTATTTCCAAACAAATATGACTAAGACTGATACCTTATCTTACACTATATTGTCAGTTCAACTGATATATCTAAAAAACTATGCTGCCTTGCATACGTTAGCTGGGTAAAAAATGGCCTCAGCCTAAGGCATGGTTCAAGCCATTTAAGGAATAATATAGAAGTCTTCTTTTTAAAAAGAAGTGTTTAAAAAACCCTTTAAAAAGTTTTTAAAAACAGATATTGAGTATTAAAACCACAAAAAACACCCATATCACTAAAAATGGAGGTTGATATGGTTTTAGAAAGCATGTCAAATCAAAAGGGACCCAGAGACCTGAGGGAATGACTGTCCTCATATAATCCTGCCCAGTCTTTGAGGTCAGCTGGGCAGGCCTTCTGAGGATGCCATCACTGATAGAGGTTAAAATGTCAATCCCTCGCTTTCTCAACAGCAGCACCCAGATTGTGAAATTATTTCCCTTCCTAACTACAGTTGGCTCCTACGTTATGTAACTTTCAGCACCAACTGAAGGCTTTTCTTTTTCAGCAGGTCTTTGGGTAAATGGCTGGATGTTTCTGTTTTAAACTGTATCTGTTTTTATCTAATGGCTTTGACCCAACCCGAGATCATACACGATAAGGCAGCAGGATATCCATTTTATTAAAAATTAAAAATAAACACTGTTCAGTCACTAAACCTAGACAGGAAACTGCAAGACATATAGGGGGCATAGGGCCATGCATGCCACCCCGACGTCCAATGCCCCCCAACTTTCCTGCTCAGGGGTTTCTATGAACGCTTGCTTGAGCATGAGTAGAAGCCTCCGCACTGTCAGGGACCCTGCCTGATCAGAGGCCCTGACTGCACAGAGGCCGCTACTTGCGTTCAAGTGAACATGTGTAGAAGCCCACTTTGGGATGGAGTGGACAGGGCTGGCGCATGTTAAGCCATAATGCCTGAATGGGGCTAGTGTGTGGACTGAAACCTACATTAAAAAGATTAACCATTCCAGTTGTTTTCATATCAAGAGTGGCCTTTCCAGGTAGGTATGCAGACAAGGGTTTTGGTTTTATTAAGCATCGCTTTACAGAAAGGGCTTGGTCGGATTAAATGAATTCCACATGTCCTCATGTAAGGATTTGGAGGCAACTAAAAATATTTGAATGCACTTCTCTGACTTAACACTGAAACAACTTGTAAAGATTTTCCCCCTTAAGAGCTTTTCTTTATTTGAGAAAAGCAGTGGTTATTATTCCCCTAGATCTAACAGCAGCAAAACTGTAAAAACAGTTGGATCGTCAGAATGACGGACAGCATCCACCCAGTTGACTTTTATGGGGCTTATAACCCCGGGTCCCAACTCTGGCTTGTCGGGGAAGAAACAAGCTAGAGTTTCAGGTCTGGATGTCACACTAAACAATCCAGGGGCAGAGCATCCCTGGGTTGTTTAGCCACTCCCACTGGCAGAAGGAACCAAGTGGGAGTGATTGAGCCACATGAACTAGCACAGTGGCTCATTCACAACAAACCAGAGTTTAGGAGAAAAAAACCTCTAGGTTGTTGTTATGTGTGCCATACACCTGTGATAATGGCTCTATCTTTTATGAGGGACTTCCTGCTGCACTTCTATGTTTGGTGCTACTATTTCTGGGAAAACCAAAGATCAGAAGCACCCTAAAAGCAGAGATGAAAATGAGCACCTTTTGTCCTTGTTATGCACTGGGCGGGTTTGCCCGTCACTTTAAGCCATGGTGGTTTATAAGCTACTCACAGCAGCTTAGTTTGTAAATAGCCCATGGTGCCCTGTCACACGATTAGATAAATAAGATACTGTCTGTAGTTGTTGTCCCCTGCCCCCTTTCTGTAGTCCTCCCACTCAGGCAGGAAGGTATCCCAGCTTCCTTTGAGATGGAAACCATATCCCACTGTCCCTTGCCCCACTGCTACATCACCTGCCTGTCTTCGATTGGCCTGCTTCACACTAGGGGCATCTTCTTCTGTCTCCGGTCTCTGCCAGCCTCTACATGGCATCGATACTTAGCTGCTTCCCCGCACCTCCACCATCCCATGTCTGCCCGATTCTCAAGGCCTTCTTTCCTGCTTCTGCCCCCACCCCCAGTTCGGGTGATGGAAGCTTGGCACAGCTTCAGTTTAAAAAGCCATGCCTCACCAAGCATCTATCTGCCACCCTGCTTCCCAAACGGGATTTCCAAGCCTTTCCTTTATCCCCGGCCATGTGCACCAAAAAGGGGGTGGGGGTTCTAAGCCCTTGAAAGTTGGCAGGAATGGGATGAAATTTCATGCATACATTCCCATCATGGAGAGGCACCAGATGCACAGCTAAAACCCTGCATGGCTATGCCTCTCTGTGGGAAATGTGGAGATTGTACCAGATGTGAAAATATTGGGTAGGCACACTGGTGAAAGACCCTTTCGAAGTTTGCAGAGCATGTCTCCGACGGAGGGGCAAGGGAGTACTCAGCTTTGCAATCTGCTGCTCGGCCAGTCCTGGATACTGAGGTCGGCTGAGAGAAGCAGAGCAGCGGCAGCACTTTTTACTGTTCTTGCCGAGCAGCTCTGTGGGCCTTTAACCCATGCTGGAGCATCAGATGACACGATAACCCATGATGGGTAAAATAACCCTTACTGCAGACTGCGGGTTACCAGGGTGGCTTATGTTGGGTAAATAACCATGGTGGGTTGGAAAATAGCTCACATACGACACGCTAACCCACCATGGGTTAAATGAACCGTCATGGGTTAACATGTCATCTGAACCCCATCACTTTGTTATGTCAGAGTCTAATCTCGGTGCTTGTTTAAATCTTATTATATTCTAACTTCTCAGTCTGAAGTTGGTATATATTTACAGTGTAACATGTGGTAACCAAACATTGGTCTAATTGCTTGCACAGTGTACAGAACTCACAGACCACAGTCGGCAATCTCAACTGAATAACCACAAACATCCCACAGGCCAGCTTTCCCCAACCTGATGCCCTCCACATGTGTTGGACTACAACTCCCATAACCAGAAGGGCACCAGATTGGGGAAGGCTGTCTTCGGCTACAAGAGGTTTTAAACACCAACCTTAACAATAAATGTCTGTAACAATGATTAACATGTAACAAAAAGAAATAGCAAAATATCTCTGGAGATAACCCATTATTGCCTCTACCATTAGCTAGTGTGTTAGCAAACTTTGCACTCTTAAGCCTACGGAGAGTTTCAGTACTTGACTGGGGCAATGCCCAGTTTATAAAATTTACTTCACTGCTTTATGAAATTTAACACAGGTGACTGAAACTACGAGAGTGAATTTTTCAGAATCTTACAAAAACAAGCAGGCAAAATAAAAATAGCCTGATAGGTTTGTGCAGCTGGTGGAGCTCTTTTAACATCATGGACCCATGTTTTTAAATGAGGGAGTATGCAAGCAAATTAGCTGAAGCAAAGTTTTGTGACTGTATTCGGTTAACTGTAATAGCCAGAGTTTGTTTTATTGTATTTGTTTTTTGATTATGTATATGTCATCCTGAGAGCTTCAGCTCTACGGTGACACAGAAATTGAATAAATAAATAACCATTAGACATGCTCCTTTACAATGGCAGGTTTGTGCTTCCATAGTGGTATTAGTATTAAATCCAGTTTAGTTATTATTGAGAGATTCAGAAACACTTCCAAGCATTCTTGGCTAGGAAATGGAAGCAAATTTTGTGGACACACTTCTTTGGAATTGTTGAGTAATTGCTCTTGTTCTTCCAACTAGGAGAATCTGCCTGAGGCCACAGTCCTACGCATACTTTCTTGTGAAAAAGTTTCACTGAGTACCATGGGAGTAATCACATAGAAGACTGGGCTGTAAACCATACTTATCATATATGGAAGAGATTTTTTACACAATCTAAGAAACAACAGGATAAAATGAAGATACTGCTTTATGAAATTTAACAGAGATGACTGAAATTGTGAGCAACATTTTTTTCAGAACCTTACAAAACAAACACGCAAAATAAAAATAGCCTGGTAGGTTTGCGCAGCTGGAGGTGGGCGGAAAGCATGTGAGCCTAAGGTGCATTCCTAACCCTCCAGAACTGCCCCTTCCCAACCTGGTGCCCTCCAGATGTGTTCAACTGAAACTCCAATTATTTCCAGGCAGTTGCAGCCCCACACATCTGGAAGGCACTAGCTTGAGGAAGCCTGCTTGAAACTATGGTTTGGAGGGTTAAGGACCACACTCTGCAGGGGTGGAAAAATGTTTCTCTATATGAAACTAATTCTCTCACCCTCAAATATAGGAAGTTGTTATAAACAGCATGACATCCTGGGACCAGCAGCCCTGGAATAGCCAAGGTAAACCTAGATTTCTGTTTTTTAATAGAATGACTTTTGTTTCTCTAATCTCCAACATACAGCAAAGTATTAAAAACATCTCAAAATTGTGCTCCAAGGGACCCTGTACTGTGTCACTATGCTAGAGGACAACAACTGGGATTTGGATGTTTGCACTGCTTTCATACACAACATGCTTTGATGTTCAGTGCCTCAGGCCCTGGACACTGTAGAGATGAAATCTCTTAACTCCAAGGAAATGTAAGGGATTGGGTATTCCAAATGAGATCTACTACTCCCACCCCTGAAAACACCAGGGGAGGATGACACTTTTCATTCAGAATAAGTGGTGAAGGTGTGCATTCATAGAACTAGAACGTGTAGTTTTACCTTTACATAAGTCAGTGTCATCTCAGCACTACCACTTTTATGACTGAACATATGAGGAGAGGGGTCCACCTAGTGCAGCATCCTGTTCAACACAATGGCTGACAAGATGCCTTCAGGAAGTCCACCAATAGGACATGAGGACAATAGCCCCCTCTGCTGATGGTGCCCAGCAACCAGTATTCAGAGGCACACAGCCTCTAAACCTAAACATATGTATCATGTAGCTATCATGATCATAGAATAGTAGGGTTGGAAGGGGCCTATAAGACCATCGAGTACAACCCCCAATGATGATAGGACTCATCCTTCCCAAATTTATCTAAACCACTTTTAAAGCCAGCTAAAGTAGTGGCCAGCCCACCACACCCTCTGGCAGTGAACTGTATAGATTAGTCATGTGTTGTAGGAAGTACTTCCTTTCGTCTATTGCCAGCTAATTGAATGGCAGCCAATTTCTCTGTTGAAATTGGTGCCAGTTCCCATAAGAGTGGGAGAGAACCCTGCCCCTGCCTCCTCCACTTCCCCTATAGCATGCATAATTTTATATGCCTCTACCACAGCCTTCCTGAACTGGATACCTTCTAGATGTGCTGGCCCAAAACTCCCATCATCCCTAGCCAGCATAGCCACAGAAGTCAAACACATCTGGAGGTTGCCAGGTTCAGGAAGGTTGTTGCTTTCAAATGCACCTGGACAGCACCACGTTGGGGAATGCTGTTGTAGTCCACCACAGCTGGAGAGTGCCATGTCCTCCTTCAGTTGTCTCTTTTCTAAAACTAAAACACCTTTCTTCATAGGGAGGGTGCTCCGATCCCTTGATCCTTTTGGCTGCCCTTTTCTGTGCTGTTTCCAGCTCGATATCCTTTCTGAGGTGGGTGGACTGGAATTGTACACAGGATTCCAAATGGGCCACCCCACAGATCAGGCTTCTCCAACCTGGTGCCCTCCAGATGCATTAGACTGCAATGCTGGCTGGGGATGATGGGAATTGCAGTCCAGCACATCTGGAGGGTGCCAGGTTGGGGCAAACTGCCATATATTATATAAAGGCATTACAGTACTGGCAGTTTTATTTCCCTTTCATTTCTAGTTTAGAATCTGTCTCTTTTCCACATTGGCAGAGCAATCCTATATATGCCTACTCAGAATTAAGCCTTGTTGATTTCAATGGCACTTCCTTACAGGAAAGGTGGTATAGGACTGCACTGTGAGTTGATGTTTTCAATGAGATGTTTGCCTCCATGTGTTTACTAACTACATGGAGTGGGGGAATAGGACCATAGCTGCCGGCCCTGGTGTCCACATATTTGGCTCAGCATCTGAAAAGGAAAGCCTATGGGCAAGATGCAAGAGTGAACATGTACAGCTAATGAAAGGTCCTCTGTATACGTTCAGAGGTATGGGTTGCATTTGCACATAATGCCATGGTGTTGGTTGTTGAATTCTGGGTTGTTGTGATGTGTGAACCCAGCTGCGCTAACAAACCATAGTTTGTTAACCATGAACAATCCAGAAAGAGAACCCATGGCTACTTATTTGGTTGTGGACTCTGGATTGTTTAGACCATGGGTTGTCATTACATGTGAACCCAGACCTATGGATTGTTCTTGGGATGTTTTATCAGCTTACAGAGGTGGCAGGCAAGAGTGGTCCCCAAAACCAATCACTCTGCATGCCAGTACTATAGTGCTACAAACACATTTGGGATACAGGGAGGGAACAGGCAAAGGAGGAGGAACACTAACAACCCAGGGACTGAGAAAACAAACTACTGTTTGTTTGATGATTTGCCAGACAAACCCTGGAGAGGGCAACAAAGCATGGATTAGTATTATGTGGAACCAGGTCTGTCTCTTATTTACATTACTTCATGTTTTAAGTGTCATGGTTCAGCCCTAAAACATGTGTTCTACAGAAAGCCCCAGTGAGACCTGGTTTAAATTAATCCCTCGGTGTATGGCCCAGGGGGCAATTCAAGGAGTACTAATTGCCAAATGAGACTGTCCACAATTTTACAGCAATGTCTGAGTGTGACAAAGCCCACACCTGGCCCGTCACTCCAGGACTATTTGTCATTCCCTCAAAGTTTTACACGTGCCAGGAGACGTCTGGGTGAAGCACTGATACACACTGCTTTGTCAAGTCATACCCCAAGTGGCATAATCAAGGAAAAGAATCAGGACAATGAGCAAGGGATGGCAGTCTAGCAAAAAGCTTACTTCTTTAGGGAAACCCATTGCTTTGAGGAAAAAGGCATTCGGGTCCGTACTAATCTATTTCAAGAGATTTTCAACTAAATAAAAATAAGATGGAATTGCATGCCTACTATTTCCATTCGGCTGAGAGGATGGGATGTTATTTTTTCCCGAGGAAAAAAATGTCAGACTACCTTGGGGATCTTAAGCAAGGAAAATGTCTACACAAATTCCCTTTACAACTCCCGGTAAAAGTCCACAAAAAGCCACTACTTTAACATGTTTTATTGGCTGCCAGCCCACAGATTCCCACATTAACCATAAGAACCTAAGAGGAGTCCAACTAGGCCAGACCAGGAGTCCATCTAGCTCCTAGAGGCATCTACTCAGTCAGTTTTTCCACAGTGGCTGATTAGATGCCTTAGGAAGATCACAAGGAGATGATGAAGGCATTACCCTCCCTGCCACACACAAACACATGCATACTGTTGCCTTCCCTCAGTATACTGCCTCTGAAAGTGAAGATCCCATTTAGCCATAATTTAACATTATTACGTTTTTATCTTCGAAAACTGAGAAGGAAAGCACTATGCGCAAAGAACACCAGGAAGGAAAAGATCCCAAAGCACCACTGAGAATGGTCTATAATAATTGTTTATTCATTGTACAAATCCCTAAAATGCTCTGCTCTACGTGTTTCAGGACTTTGTTTCAAAACGCATAGAGCAGAGCAGTTTAGAGATTTGCACAATGAATAAGCAATCATTATAGACCGTGGTCAGTGCCACTTCGGGATCTTTTCCTTCCTGGTGTTTTTTACATTTTTATCTTGCCTTTCTTTTAAGAAGCTCAAGGCAGCCAACATGGTTCCCCTCATTCATTTTATCTTCAGAACAATCCTGTAAAGTAGGTTAAGCTGAGAGACAGAGATTCGACCAAAGTCACCCAGTAGCTGAGTATGGATTCGAACCTGGGTCTTCCCAGTGTCCTGCTCTTAACAATCTAATCCAACCTCCTGCCCTCCAGATGTGTTGGGACTGCAATGCCATGCTGGTTTGGAATGGTGGGAGATGTAGTACAACATATCTGGAGGACACCAAATTGGCGAAGGATGCTACATTACACTGGCTCTTGCTAGACCTCTCCTCTGGGTCATTTATGGAGCATCAATGGCAACCCAAAGAAAACAAAGAACAATTATCTTCTCATTTATAAACACTTCCTTTCATAGTTGCCTGGTGAGGATTGTTCCTCACCAGGTGTGACCAGGCCATAGGCTGTTTGCAGCAGGCTCTTTTGATTATCAGTTCTTCCTCCAAGAGGGAAAGCCTCTTGCAGAACTGGGGATTCTAGCACAGGCTGTCCAACTAGATTCGTGATTCTTTCCCCCCAATCCAACCAGAAGGCAACTCAATTTTTACAATTCAATCCATTGGCAAAATCTCTGAAACTATGGAGAGCGTTCTTTTTCAAATTAAAACAGTGTTCCTGAAGAAATGTTGGGCTATCCGGGTTTCGCTTTTAACCCACCCCCCTCCACCCATCAAACCATTTTGGGTGCAAGCCTATGGATGATTACACAGAAAAGAGGCCTAGAGCTCCCAGCATGCATAGCTGGCTGGGGAATGCTGGCAGTTGTAGTGCTTCTTTCTGTCTAAACATGCACAGGATTGCACCCCCAACTTATTTTCTATAATAGCGAAGCCTCCAGATCCTCGAACGTTTGCTTCCCCGAAAGGCAGCAGGCACTGTTTTTAACACACTGTAGCATTCTGACCCTGAACATCTCCGCTAGGTGTGTTTACGGGCACGGCGCCATTAACATGACTGTCGAACCGTCCCCGCCGGGGCCGGCGCGCCTGGTTACAGGGTGTGGCGTGCGGGCTGCGGGATCAAGGAGTCCCTGTTCCGGCGCAACCCCATTCAGCCCACTATTCTTCGCCCGTAGTGTGCAACACAGAATTTCTCCGCGCAGCCACCCCTGTTCTAATTGCAAAATTAACTCCGCCGAATCCAAACTGCGTTTCCAACTTGGAAAGTTAAGATCTCCCTCTGGCTCTCTCCTTCGCACCCATCTCGGGCAGATCCGTTTCAAGGGAACACGCCAACAAAGAGACCCTCCCGAGGCCTCTGAACGGATTCGATCGGCAGCGGCGGCTCTTGCCTCGAGCGACAGGTGGGCTCAAAAACTCACCAGGAGCAGCACGAGCCCAGGTCCTGCGGCGCCGAGATGCCGAGCCATGGCTCAGCCCGTCGCTTCCGCCTCTTCCCCGGCTTCAAGGCGCGATCCCTGGGCCAACAGCCGCGGCAGCAACCTGGTGCGCCCTCCCGAAGCGGAGCGCGGTCTTCGCTGCGGGCCTCGGGGACTCCTGCCGGCTGTTGCCTTTCCCGGTGGCGATTATAAAATGGGGCCGGCCGCAACTTGAGGCGGAGGGGAAAAGGAAGGAGTAGAAGGAAGAAGCCAAGGAGGGGCGGAGCAGGCCGCCTCGGGAGGGTTCGCCAGGTGGGCGCGGGAAACACCGCCCACTCGCCCTGCGAGGCAGGCCTCCGCCGCCGCGGGGGCGGGCAGAGCTGTCCCCCTTCGGCCGGAAGGCGGGCAGCCTTGCCGCAGGACCGCTCCTGCCTTTCCTTGTTTCCGCGGGCGAGAGTCGAGCCCGGTGCCCGCGCCCTCGTAGCCTCGAGCGCAACCTGAGAGCCGTTTGCATCGAGGGCGGCTCAGGCTCCCTAGATGTGCGTAACGCCTCCGCCACCCCGATCACAGGCAAACGGCAGCCGACGGGGCTTATTTCGTTCTAAACCTTGCCCAGGAAATCCTGAGCGCGCCCCCGCCGTTCACTCCCAGCCTGAGGAAGGGTTCTGCGGAACTCCGAAGCCTCTTCGTGACTTTTTGTTTGCTCCTAATAAAGGCAATACCCCGCGATGACCTTGCTGTGTGGGGCGGTGGTGGTGGATTTTTTTTACATCGACCCCTTCGGACACAATGGCAGTCAGAAGGTGGGGTCTGGCCGGGCAGGTAGTTCCCCTAATCCTCGCCTTGCAGCAAAGCCAAACTTCATGCAAATCAGGGAGAGTGTGCAGATTTTATTTCCTCTCCGGCTCTGAAGAAACAAGAAAGAATACAACAAGGTGATCACCGGCACATAAAAAAACCCTAGAATTCCAAGCAAAACGGACAGACGCCCGTTAAAAGGGGGGTAATTTAGGAGCTTACTTTCTTTATCTGCTGTATTTGCACCAATAACAGCAACAACAATAGAAAGATGGTTGGATAGTGCCTCCTGTCCTGAGTGGTACAGGTGGGAGCCCTCCATCCGGAACCGCCCTTTTGCCCACTATCCATAGTTTCTGTCGTTGCTTGGGTCTCCCCAACATGTCATGAAGAAGAGGGTGTGGGCTGAGGTGGAAATATTGGCCTGAGTGTAAGAGGTGCTTGTTCAGAGCACCACATTAGTTTTGCTTTTTAAAATAATTTTATTACATATTATAAAATGTGAATATACCTTGGTAAATTTTATTAGTCCAATATTATACAAAATTGGGAAATACTCCAGTATATAAAATAGTGAAGTGACTAGAGCTTCTGCATAATTTTTAAAAATACTTTTAAGTACTATATACTTACTAACAATACCTACATTTACTCCTGCTTTTAGGGAGCTAAATCTTTTCTATAAATTACAACAAATTAGCACAACACTTAAAAACTTTTCTGCCTTCCGTAAGATCCAGCACTCCGCAATGCTGCACCTTTAAAGGAATCCACGTTGGAAAACAATGTTGAAAACATTGGAACAGTTCTAAAGCATACCAAAACCAAAGGAAGCTGTATTAGCCATGAGAAAAATTCCAAAATCAAATAAAAGATTAGGCCAACCAGAAGTTCACAAAAAATGTGCAAGATTTTGAGATCTTGAGTTATAAAGCAAGAGCTGTTGATGTGAATCATATCCTGGCAAATTATGGCATATTTTTGGCTTTCCAAGTCATACATATAACATTCCTAATCTCTAACTGTGGATATTATATTTTTTAAATCTTTATATTAAGAACACAAGCGGAATCTGCAACAAAATGTTGCAGTGTATCATCACCCCCAAACAGCAATGTTTCTAATCAGGGTTCCAGATGGTCAACCATCCCCTCCTCCAGGGCTCTAGAAGTTGTAAGGGCTCAAATAGGCCATTCTATACACACACGCATGCATGCACACACACAGAACATAAGAGCTGTGCTGGATCAGACCAAGGGTCCATGTAGTCCAGCAGTCTGTTCACGCAGTGGCCAACCAGCTGCCCACAGGAAACCCACAAGCAGGACATGAGTGCAACAGCACCCGTCCTCCCATGCCCCCAGCAACTGGTGTACAATGGCATACTGCCGTTGAGACTGGAGGTAGCATGTAGCCATTAGTAGCCATTGATAGCCTTATCCATGAATTTGTCCAATCCCCTTTTAAAGCTATCCAAATTGGTGGCCATTACTACATCTGGTAGAAGTGAATTCCATAGAATCATAGAATAGTAGGGTTGGAAGGGGCCTATAAGTCCAACCCCCTGCTTAATGCAGGAATCCAAGTCAAATCATCCCTGACAGATGGCTGTCCAGCCTCATCTCGAATGCCTCCAGTGTAGGAGAGCCCACCACCTCCCTAGGTAATTGGTTCCATTCTCCTATTGCTCTAAAAGTCAGGAAGTTTTTCCTGATGTTCAGCCGGAATCTGTCTGGCTTCCTGTAACTTGAGCCCATTCTTCCGTGTCCTGCACTCTGGGATGATGGAGAAGAGATCCTGGCCTTCCTCTCTGTGACAACCTTTCAAGTCCTTGAAGAGCGCTATCATATCTCCCCTCAGTCTTCTCTTCGCAAGGCTAAACATGCCCAGTTCTTTCAGTCTCTCATAGGACTTTGTTTCCAGTCTCCTGATCATCTTTATTGCCCTCCTCTGAACCCTCTCCAGTTTGTCTGCATCCTTCTTAAAGTGTAATGCCCAGAACTGGACACAGTACTGAAGATTAGGCCTAACCGGTGTTGAGTAGAGGGGAACTAGTACTTCATGGGATTTGGAAGGTATATGTCTATTAATGCAACCCAAAAGAGCATTTGCCTTTTTTGCAGCCACATCACATTGCTGGCTCATATTCAGCTTGTGATCGACAACAATTCCAAGATCCTTCTTGCTTGTAGTATCGTTGAACCAAGTATCCTCCATCTTGTAACTGTGCATTTGGTTTCTTTTTCCTAGGTGTAGAACTTGGCATTTATCCCTGTTAAATGTAATTCTGTTGTTTTCTGCCCAGTTTTCCAGCCTATCAAGTTCACTTTGAATTGTGTTTCTGTCTTCCAGTGTATTAGGTATCCCACCCATAGTTTAACTATGTGCTGTGTGAAGAAGTACTTCCTTTTATGTTCCACCGTCAATTTCATGGGATGACCCCCCAGGATGTAGTATTATGAAAGAGGGAGAAAAATGTCTCGCTATCTACACCAATCATAATTATGTCTCCCCTTACTCACCTTTTTTCTAAGCTAAACAGTCCCAGGCATTGTAACCTTTCCTGCTAAGGGAGTTGCTCCAGTGCCTTGATAATTTTAATTGCCCCTTTCTGCACTTTTTCCAACTCTACAATATCCTTTTTTTGATGTGGTGACCAGGACTGTACACAGTATTCCAGGTGTAGTTGCATAATAGGTGTGTTTAAGGGCAGCATGATATTGGCAGTTTTATTTTCAATTCCTTTCCTAAATATGCATAACGAGGAATTTGCCTTTTTCACAGCAGCAACACATTGGGTTGACATTTTCGTCAAGCTATCCATCACAACCCCAAGATCTCTTTCTTGGTCAAACGCCCCCCAGCTCAGATCCCATCAGGGTATACATGAAGTTCTGGATTTTTTGCCCCGACATGCATCACTTTACACTTCCTTGCTTTGAACCACATTTGCCACTTCAATGCCCGTTCTTCCAGTTTGGAGAGATCCTTCTGGAACTCCTCACAATTCCCACTTTTAAACCACCCTAAATAATTTTGTGTCATCAGCAAACTTGGTCACCTCACTCATGGGCATCCACAAGAAGGGGTGAGGGGGAGGTGGCAGATGCTCCTCTGGATGTGCCATAATAGCCAGATTCCCAGCTTTCTTTCTTGTTGTTGTTGTTGTTTTTAAAGCAAGACTCTAGCCCTTGTAGAACCTGAGATATGATCATATGAGGCAAAATGTGCAGCCACTATTCTGCCTATTTGTTTTGTGAGAAACTGGCCTGCTCCTTTCTTTCAGTGTTTTTAACCAATGGGTGAAGTTATAGCAATGGTTAACACAGCCCCTGTCTGGGTACATCAAGCCTTTCGGGTGTGTTAAGCCTTTTTTGGGTCTTCCATGTTAGGCAATAGTTGCAGCCTCATCAAAAGCAATTTAGGAATCCAGGAGTTCAGTGTAGTTAAGTTTGGGCAGTAGTGTGTCTACCAAAAAACAAAAGATATCAACAAAGACAGGAGTTCATGATCTTTCTAACTCAGATCTTGTTAATAATGTTTTTCTGCGTTTATAAATATTTTATTTTAAATTACCCTGACAACGCTTGCAGATAAAGTTCATGGCTATCATACCTGTATTGGTGGAGGCAGGGTTGTGGTTGAGAAAGTGTGGGTTACACCAGTCCTGCAAAGTAGCCCATTGTTGTTATTTATTTATTTATTCAATTTATGACCCGCCTATATACAAATACTCTAGGCGGCGTACAAATTTAAAATAATTTAACAAAAAATCCAACAAAAACAACAGAAAAATGGTATATAGCAGTCAACAAAGAGAAACAAGAGTTCTAAAAAGGGAAGGCCTGCCGGAAAAATATTCCCACTCAAAAACCTTAAACTAGGTCAGCAGGTGCATTTCAACCCACAGGTCATTCCACAGCTGAGGAGCGGCAAAGGAAAAGGTCCTCTTCCGCATGGCTGCCAGTCTCACATTAGGCAGCCGCAGCAGAGAGCCCTTAGAGGACCTTAGGTGGCAGACTGGGGCATAGGGGAGGAGGCGCTTCCTAAGGTACCTAGGACCTAGACCATGTAAGGCCTTAAAGGTAGGAACCAGCGTTTTATATTTTGCTCAGAAACAAATTTTCATTTTGCCGTGTCTGTGTGTGTGAAAGTAGTGTAAAACCACTCTGCAGTGTAGTCCAGTGTTGTACCCAGTCTCCTGGTGTGTTAACGTTTTAGGGAAACACGGCTGGAGTTGACTGTAGTAGCAGTGCAATGTATTAAGGGCTAGAGGGGGTTGTTTGTGTGTGTGTAGTTTTAAGAGAAGCTGTCATTCTTAGCTCTTGCAGAAAGCCCAAGTGCAGCCTCTCCTCATCTCTCTCTTAATGCAGGCTTTGGAGCTGAGATAGTGTGCCACAGAGATGTTAGTGTTTTCTCAGGTATTGTAGTAATACATAACCCTGTTGTGAAGGTACTTGAAGCTATTGTGTATTGCCTACAGAGCAGAGCCTAGGAGTAGATTGCCAGCTGAGCAGGACACCCAGCCTAGTGGCCGTTGGCCCAAGGGCGATTAAAGGGGTAAAAGGACTGAGGAACAGGATTGAGGGTGGAAAGACACTGCGTGGAAAAGCTGTGGATTGAAAGATATTGTTCGGACGTGATACCTGTCCACTGAGACAACAGAGAGGTAAGCCTGGTATACAGATTTCTCAGAGGCCATATCCTGATAGACTTGGTGCCCTTGTCACTGCTCAGTCAATAGCAGCATCTGTACACCAGCCCCAAATCCCACATTTAAAATGGGGCTTTCTGCTTCCGTTTTAAATGCAGGATCACAACAGACTCCCTTTACTTGTGCTTCCTTCCCCCCCGCATTTCCCCCTCCTTCTCCCCCTTCCATATGTTTCATTGATCTAGCTCAGCTTCTTGTGGCTTTTCCTTTTTCATGGAGGGAACTCAAGCAGAACACAAGTGGGATAATTTGATAGCTCGTTATCTCCAATCTATTTAAAAATGGAGTGAAGGTCATTTAGTGCAGGAGACACCCTGGAGGTCCATGACATCATCCAAAACTTCCGTGAGTGAGCAATCTCGATAGTGGGATAAAAGCTCCGTGTAAAGAAGCTCTAGATCTACCAGAAATGGTGGACCTGTTTTCTGATGCTATCAGAGCTTTCTAAAAATGTGCAACCATACACAAAATGTGCAGTTCCAGGAAAATGTGCAATTCCAAAAAACTATTGCTGCAGTTCAGAATCCAAGCCATGCAAAAGTTGTATTGTTAACTGGTGTAAAAAGTGTCTGATAACAATGTGAAAGTGGTGGGTAAGAAAAAGTGGCTGATAACAGTGTGAAAAGTAAAGTGAGTAGTCTCCTCTAGAACCCTAAACCCTAGATAAAGCAGAACCATTTCTCTTCCCACTGCTACAGATGCTCCCCACAGACTCGACTGCTACTCTCTAAAGCTGCCTTCCCCCACAAAATGCTGTGCACTGCACCTTCGCCCCACTTGGAACAATTCTTAAGGATGCCCTTAACCTCATTGCTCACTTCTCATTCCAGAACATTTATGAACAAGTTAAAAAGCATTGGTCCCAATACAGATCCCTGTGGGACTCCACTGTTTACCTCCCTCCACTGCAAAATTCACCTTTTATTTCTGCTCTCTGATTTCTGTTCTTTAATTAGTTTCTGATCCATAAGAGGACCTCTCCTCTTATTCCATGACTACTACGTTTTCTCAGGAGTCTTTCGTGAGGAACTTTGTCAAAAGCCTTTTAGAATTAAAAGTAATGTCTACTGGATCACCCTATCCTATCCGCATGTTTACTGACAATCTCAAAAAACTGTAAAAGTTTAGTGAGACAAGTTGATTCTTTTTCAGCAGGGCTTGTCCTTCTATATGCTTTTAATTGTATCTTTACAGATGCTTGCCACCAATTTACCTGGAACCAATATTAAACTAACTGGAGTATAATTTCCCAGATCCCCCTGGATCCTTTTTTTAATAATTGGAGTTACACTAGCCATTCTCCAGTCCTCTGGGACAGAGGCTGATCTTAGGGACACACATGTTTTTGTTAGAAGATCAGCATGTTCACATTTGAGTTCTTTAAGAACTCCAGGATGGATACCATTTGGGGCTGGTGATTTGTTAGCTTTCAATAAGGCCGAGAGCTTCATCTGTTTTCACCACTAGTTGCCTCAGTTCTTCAGACTCCTTTACTGAAAATATTAGCTCAGGCATAGGGACTTGCCCTGCACCTTCTGCAGTGAAGACAGATGAAAGAATTCATTCAGCTTCTCCACAATCTCATCCTCCTTTAGTATCCCTTTAACTCTGATGCCATCCAACAGTCCAACTCTCTCACTAGCTGGTTTTCTGTTTCTGATATATTTAAAGAATTCTTTATTATTGGCCTTGATGTTATTAGCAATGTGCTCCTCAAAATGGTTGGCGATTTGGGGGGGGGGGCGGGAAACCTCTTAAATAAATAAATAAATCCCTCCAAACAAGAAATCTTGCTATTACATTTTGCTAAAATGAGTCAATACCCTTGTCAGTGGCTCAAAAAAGGCTTATAGTGTGTGGGTGGGGGGAAGGCAGGGGACGTTAGCATTCATTGTATATTTTTTATCTGTTAAAAATAATTGTTTGAAAAAGTGTATCTTTTAAAGTTGTCATCTGCTCCAAAGCTTTGAACCAGGGATGGCTACATGTTTAAATAAGTTTCTCTAGAATCCACATTTCAGTTCTATAACCTCCTATCATCACTACCTCAAAAAAGTATAGTAATCATAATGGATCTAGATTTTTGGCTTGTGGATTTCAGACTAAAGTTGTTCCAAGTCATCCTAAGAGCCAACAAAAGCAAGCTGGCATTTGTCAGTCCTTGAACAATGAATTGCTCAGACTGAGGAGCCAGCCTAGACTTAACAGTGTCATAGGGCCAAGTGGAATCCTATTGGTCCCTTGAGTCACCTGACCCCAGCTGAGCAGGCAGCTGCAAATTACCACCTTGTGTCCATCTGCTGCAGTAGTTGTAGTAGCACCATGGAGACCAGGCAAAGAGTTCCTGCCTCTTGCAAAGGATCACAATGGCACAGTGAGCAAAGCATCTGGGTCCTGCTGCCAGAGTCTGCTGTTTGAAACCCCCAATGCCTTACATTAGCCTACCCCAACCTGGCGCTCTCCTGATATGTTGGACTACAATGCCCATCATCCCTATCCAGAATGCTCTGATTAGGGGATTGCATAAAGGGAAGGAACAAGTGTATATCTCTGTGTAAACACAAAGATGTGCTAAAGAGCTGTGGCTAGTTGTGGCTAATGCTGGCATGTGTTCAATGCATGCTTCCGAGTGTTTGGAGGTGCATCTCCCTCCTTCATTTATTGGGCCAGTTTGCGCATAACAAGAAACTGCCATGGGTGAATTTCCCTGTGGGGCTTCTTGTTGGGTGGCGGCTGTCGCCATTTTGAATATTTGAGTGGAGAAGGTGTGCCATAGGTTGTCGTTATTTGCAAACCTGGTGAGTGTTGATTGTTGGGATGGTTAACAAGCCACCCACAATCCTACAACAGCCCATGGGTTCTGGGTGGCTTGCTAACCACCCCAACAACCCATCCTCGCTGGGTTCACATGTAATGACAAGCTATGGCGCACCCATGCTGCGGCTTGAATATTCAAAATGGCGGCTGCCACTGCAACAAAAAGCCCCGTGGGGAAATTCACCCATGGTGCCTTCTCATTGCTTGTGAACCAGGTCATTATGTGTTCAGAACACTGCGGTGTAAATGGGTGTTTAGTAATCTGTGGGTAAGCCTCAGTGTTGGAGGTTCACAGGTTTACATGCATTGACGGAGCATATATGAAAAGCTTAGAACTCAGTTTCAGATGGATACATAGAAGGTATCAGAATGGATCATGTTTATTTTGATTTACAGTAACATCCACCTTTCTTCTCCCCTTGAATCGCATCCCCTCCAACTATGCAGGATGAGCTAATACACAATCAAATCCACCTCTGTACACTAGCTTTCTAAAAACGACCCATTCCCTCCAACTATGCAGGATGAGCTAATACACAATCAAATCCACCTCTGTACACTAGCTTTCTAAAAACGACCCATTTGTATTGGATGATTTTATTGGTCATAATGAGCCAATGATAAAATGTAATGTCGAGGAGGAGGAAGGTTGGATCCAGATTTAGTCATACTTAGAGTAGACTTATTGAAATCAGTGGGTCTGCTCTAACTGCTCTTACGGTCTTTTGCAGTAAGAACAATTCCTGTTTTCTACTTCTATTCCACCTCCACTAGAAACATGATGGTGATGTCATTTTCTTTTTATGAGCACAGCTTGCAGTCTTGTGACCGAACACTGTAACTTTTTATTCTCAGTGAAACTTTCTCAGAATGTCACTCACAAGTGCCACTCCCACCTTGGGCTGAGTAAGCCTAGGAAAATACTTTTGTCAGCATGTAGATATGATTAACTCACTCTCACAGAGCTCGGGAAGACAAAAAGTAAGCCAGTAAGGTATACCTAGGCTGACTCATCTATGGTCTGAATTTGCTCAGTCTGAAGTCAAGGATTAATCTGAGATAAAGTTCCAACCTAGTATATTTTTGAAGTTCTGTCTTCCCATTGATTGTGTTTTGCCTGTTTTATCCTGTTCATGGTTTTATTGTAGTTAAATCTATTTTATTGTATTCTAGTTGTTCTGCTGTGACCTGCTCTGTGTGTGTGTGTGTGTGTGTGTGTGTGTTAGGGCCTGAAAGCAGCATATTAATGTCTGTATAAATTTTAAAAAATCTGGAGCATACTGAAATAATTCACTCCATGGTTAACTGGGTGCATTATATTAAAATGAAGGTTGAAAGTCTGGTGAATGTGGACGTTCACATACAAATACATTATTCAGTCTTTTTTTTTAATGTCTGAAAACCTAGAGAAAATTTGTTGCACTTCGAAGAAAATTAAAGAAATAGCACCTCTTCTCCCCCAGGTATTTCCCCTCTATAATTAAGTACAGAAAAGCATAACAAAAGTGAGAGGTATGTCACAGAACAGCAGCTGCCAACACTTCCCCTAAGGAAACATTTTGCTTGACTCTTTCCATTGTGACTGACCAGACTTAGCATATTTTGCAGCGTGTGCAAGCATATTCCAGAGTGCATAGATAGATAGATAGATAGATAGATAGATAGATAGATAGAATGTTTGTGCACGATGACTCCCAATTCCCAAGACTGTAGTAAACTCAAAGACCGAGCACAACTCATCAGGCACATTTCCTGAGCATGTGCCATTGTTCTATGATTTCACATCTCTCTTCTGTGTTTCAGTGGGACTTGCACAAGGGACATTCCCCCTTGGAATGGATTGGGCTGTTGAAGATTCGCATGCATTGCTGCATCAAAATGTTTCCACCCTTCTTAGTCATTTTAACTCCTCAATTAAAATGCAATCAAATGCACCTATTACACAGAGCTTTTATTCTGCTATTAAGATTGCTCACTCATGGAAGTTTGCAGGCCCTTTAGATGACGTCGTGACCCTCCAGGGCATCTCCTGCACTAAATTACCTTTATTTCATTTTTAAATAGATCCAAGATAATGAGGTATCAAATTACCTCACTTGAGTTCCCCCGTGAAAAAGGAAAAGCGGCAAGAAGAGGAGCTAGATCAATGAAACATATGGAAGACTCGGATAAGGGGGAGAAGGAGGGGGTAAAGGAAACACTTGGGGAGACCATGGCGATTCTGCATTTAAAATAGAAGCAGAAAGCCCCGTTTTAAATGTGGGATTTTAGGCTGGTGTAGAGATGCTGCTGAGAGATGCAGAAGCAAAATGGCTTCCAAGTCTCACCTCAGTTTTAGCACTGTGTAGACATGGTGTAGGGCAGAGGTAGGCAACCTGATGTCCTTCAGATATTTGGGACTACAGCTCCCATAATTTCCAACTATTGGACATGCTTGCTGGGGCTGATGGGAGTTGTAGTCCAAACCCCAAAGGAAAAATCCTTTGTTTAAATGATAATGGAAAGAACACACAACTGCCCAGCATGATTCAAAGCATATTTGTTTTCAGAGTGCCACTGAACTGAATGGAACTGATTGGCTTCCAAGCAGCTCAGAGAAAGAATAAGTAAATGGCAACTTGCTTTCTAGAATATGCACTTAAGATTGCAGCTCAAAGTTCTATAAACCACCATCAACAGTAAATAAGTCTAACAAGAGAGTTTGGCCAGAAGTTTTTATTAACTGAATATTATTTTACACCTTCAAATATAAGTTGCCAATTTATTGTAACCCAAGAGCTTCAATAGTTCACTCACAAACAAAACAATTATTTTAAAAAATGATAATAGAAAACAGCAATGAGAGTTAATACTCAGAAATGCTTTGGGCATGTAACTTGAAGGACAGAGTTCTTGTTGGTTGATAAGTGAAAAAGCAAGTATTAAAGCCTATGTTTGCTAACTATTAAACAGTATATTTGTAAAGACTATCAGTGAATGCTAAAGACAAGAAAGTTGCTATACCTCAAAAATTGTCAAAGTTACATGTTTGTATTGGGATTATTTTTATTCCCAGACATTAATTCAAATACAAAATTCATATCCATATGCATAAAGGGAAAAAATATAGTAAGTAACTCTGCAAATTACAACCATGTAGTACTATGGAAATCATAATATTTTTAGACTGGCATAAAATGTTTCACATACGTACTTCTTTTAAAAAACAGTGTATGCTAATGTTTATCATAATGTTTATCATAAAATGTGTCTGTGCGATACATATCTTGAGAAGGTTATCTTACTGCTAGGCCTTGTGATTCATTAACACTTGAAAGGGAAACATTTGCTTTGAATTTTAGCTTGCAAAACCAAACCAGAAAGTCAAATTTGAATCAGCTCTTCATACTATTCAGGATTTTCTAATCAGAACGGCTAGGTGGTGCTCCATTTGAACTGAGATTTGAACCATGGCTGTTCTATAGCAAAGGTTATCAACACTTGTAACTTGTAACTATAACCAAATTGAGAACCACCACCAAATAAAGATTTTAAATATAATGGTTTGCATCCAGACTTAGTCATACTTAGAACAAAACCAATGGGGTTAGTCATGACTATCCGAAGTCATAAGGTAATCATGACTATCTGAAATCCCACTGATTTCAGTGGGTCAGTGCTAAGCATGACAGAAGGAGCAATCCTATGTCCCCCAGACTCTTGTCTGGGGGACATAGATTTTTCAGATTCCTGGCTCCACACTCGAAGACAGAGGTCCAAGAGCAGAGCCAGGAAACTGCACTCCCCTCCCCACCCGTCGTAGGGCTGCCTCTCTACACTTGGTAAATGGAGTGCGGAGACAGGGGAAAGGAGGCGTTCCTGGGGGTGGGGAGGGGAAGAGGTCGAGGTGTCTGGCTTACACCTTTTCCTATCACCACTTGAGCCTTCTTCCCTCCCCTTCTCCGAGGCCTCTGCTAGACAGGTGAAACGGCTTGTCTACTTAAAATGCAGCACAAGGGGCACAAGGCACCTCCCTCCCTCCCTCCCTCTCTGCATAAGATATTCATAAGCCTCCAAGTTTGCGAGCTTACCAGTACCCAGCCCATAGGATTGCACCCTAAGTCTGGATCCAACCCAACCTATTATTGTGCTATTATGGGAAAATCTTTTACAACTGAAATATGCAAAAGCAGAATAGTAATCATGGTGATTGGGGACTAACGGTGGGAATAATTGGACATACAAAACATGGGTTGGATCATACTTTTGCCACATGTAGAGTAGATCCATTGCAATCAGTGGGCCTTAAGTTAGACATGTCTAATCCATTGGAATGATGGATCATGACTAACTTAAGTCCCATTCATTTCAGTGACTCTGGTGTATGTGTAACTAAGAATGGTTCCAACCCAAGGTATGGCATATTGGCTCATAGAGTTAAATAATTATAGGGAATCCCTGGAGCTATAGTTTTGTTTTAGAGGCTAGAGATGTCTAACACAGAATTCTCAGCACCCCTGTCAAACTATAATTTCCAGGATTCTTTGGGTGAAACCATTATTAAACAGGTATAAAACTATATTGTTTAAGATATGACCTTGCAGTCTGTGCAACTACAAAGGCTGTGCAACTGGAGAAATGGAAAGAAATATGAAGAGAAACGAAGGGCTGCTGCCTTACTCATGTTTTCAAAATATGTGTGGGGAAGAGGCAGGAAAATGTCTGGAGGTGAACATCTTGGAAACATAAGAAAACTCAGATGTGCTAGAAATGGGTTTTGTGTTTACATCTGACTCTTCTGCTGAGAGAAGTATGTGCTTATTGAGCCATTTTCTGCCTCTTCCTCTACACACATTTTAAAAACAGAAGTAGGAAAATGGAACACTGGGAGCGGCCCTAAGCAGCCATAAAAAACATCCGTACATTTCTATAGATGCCTATCAAAATAATGGAGTACATAAAAGGTACAGTGAGTAGATTATTATAGTCTGGCAGAAAAAGAAATCCTAGTGAATAACAACTTTATTTACACTACAGGGCATGTTGTCGACACTGCCGCTAGTTACAGTTTACATATGGTACAGAACTAAAATGTGTAAGTCAATCCAAAAAACTATGTAACTGCTTTTGCATGCCCAATGAGGCTTTGGACTTGTATCCCTCAAACAGCAGGAGGCTGCTCCACCTTGCAAACCTGATTGGAAACGGATAGGAGATCATCTCCAGTAAACTTTTAACTGTGCTTGTAATGGAAAGTGTCTATCTTCAGAATCATATATTGTCAGTTTGTGACATAGGGATCTGCTTTCCAAAGAGGAACAAGTCCAAAGTTCTACTGGGTGCATGCAAGCCTCTTGGGCATGCCTAAAGCAGGTCTTTGGATCCTGGACAATATACTCCATATTTTCAGTACTTTAATGACCCAGCTTTATATGTTTTTAGGCTTCCATAAAAGCAATAAACAACAAAGAAAAGATTTGTGTAGTGCAATCCAATACTTACTCCATGAGTAATCCATGTTTACATAGAAGTAAATCCCACTGGCTTTTCCATGGGATTTACTCACAGTAAGCATGCATAGGATTTCAGCCTTAGTATTTTGTAGCAGCATGTAAAACTTGATAACAAATACTTAGAGAGCTTACGTTATTGTGAAAATAAATATTTGGCAGGTCAAGTTTCTTGGGGAAGATACCTTTTAATATCTAAATTTACTTTCAAAATATAATTATTACATACCCTCTCTATCATTCTTGCATTATCTATCACTGTGCTCTTGCTTTGATAACTTAAGGTTTTTCTTTTCTGACAATATGCTGTGTAGAGTAAACTCCAAATTACACTAGATAGAAAACTAGTAATGTACTTAGTAATATTTTGCATGATTTGAAAAACTGGGCAGAGCCTAATAAAACTAAGAGTTTCATGATACAACACAAGCTCTTCCCAGTGGCTAGCTAGGAAGAGCTTTTATTCAAACGCTTCCTCATAGAAGGTCCTAAAAGGTGGTAGGTAATATGTTCTGATATCTGAAGATGTGCAATGGGGACTTAAATGTACACACACCCTCACCATTCATAAATATTGCTGTGACATGGCATAATAGGTTTAAACCTGGTAGAGTCTTCTACTGTTAGATCAATGTATTGTCAGTATAAAAGCCTGCTCTATTGACCGCCTGCAGTATCACACAGGATCTCAGTCATATGAAATTTATTTATTCCATGTTTTCCTCATTTTCCCCAGTCTGGCCACAATTTACTATCTCTAGCTGCTTCATGCTTACGAACTAGAGAGCTTTATGAAGTAACTGAACTATGTGTTAATATATGGAGCTATTACTTGGAACAGATTCCATGCAACTGCTATAAAACAAGGCAAGCAATTTCAGAACTGAATGAAACAGTTCAGTGAGTGTTTAAGGCTGTTCCTATAATCCACTTTGGTCATGCTGGTAAAAAGAAATGAATAATAATAACAATACAGCAAACAAATACAGAAGACTTTCATTAAATGACTGTTGGAAGGTGATGTGATGGATCAATGATGCTCTTCAACACCAAGTATGTACAAAAGGCTGTACTGATGGTTCCTGCAATTATGTACATCTTTGTTTTTGCGGGGGTGGGGGGATGTACCAGAGTTTTCCTATATTAAGATTGCCTCTGTATTTCCTTTTGGAACTGCATAGCTTTAAGAGATTCTTTTTCAGATAAGAATCATTAATTTTCCCCCTAGTGCGATTTGCTATGTATAAATAATAAAAACATTGTTCGGTGGCAAATCTAAAAAAAATGGGGATCTTTGCAACAACTTATAACTGTAAGGGGTTTTATTGATTAGAATACTGTATAGTACTGTACTTCGTTACCCTTCTTCGAGATGTACCAGGGGAAGCAGATCCAATTGTCGGATTAAGGAGATTATCAGTACCAAGCATTTGACCTGTGAGGCTGCCTAGACCCCCAGTGCCACTCATGTTGCCAACCCCCCCACTCATTCCTCCTGCCCCAGACACCATACTAATGTTGCCAACGCCACCGCTCATTCCTGCCCCAGACACCACTCTTTCTGTAACCACCACATTACGTCCACTGGATAATTCAGTAGGAATGCTTAGATTGCCTGGCATGCCAGTGGCAGGCCGAATCACTCTTTCTGTCACAACTACATTGGACCCATCAGCCAAATCAGGAATGCTCATAGAGGTGGGTATCCTTGAATTTGGAGCAATGACCCGTTCTGTGACTACTACATTTGACCCATCGGGTAGCTCAGGAATATCTATCATGCCATGCAAATCGGTGACTGAGGCAGGAGCAAGCACTCTTTCTGTTACCACAACATTTGATCCACACAGAGGATCAACATTAATTGTGGGAGGTTTCAGTGTTGGCCCTGATGTATATGTCTCAGTTACCACTACATTACCATGGCGCACAGGGTCAAGTATAGGCCTTGGCGGAGGCTGTACAGTAGAAGACGTTGTGTAAGTGTTTTCAGTAACCACCGTTGTGCCACCAACAGCAGTAGGTAGAGGCACTGGCGAAGATGTATTAACAATAATGGTAGTTCCAGGCGGTGGCAGGCTTACATCGATATCAGGATTGGGCAGAGATGGCCAAGGTGCATTAGGATCTGGGAATGGTTCAATTTCTACACCCAAGCAGATTTCTGCCAAGGTCTTAAACTTAGGTCCCAATGTATCCAGATAGGTGTCATCCAGATCATCTCCAATAAAACTGCAGCAGCCAATGGAACCAACAGGACTGCCTATACCTTCATGATCATATATCAGGAGACAATCATTTGCAGGTCTGCCTTCGTCTTCATCGGCATAGGCAAATGCTTTCTAAAAATGAAGAAAGGGCAAGAGAGAATCAGAGTCCTTATTTTCTTTTGATCAACATGGAGAGGAAAATCAAAACTATTAGTAGGAGATTTAGGGCACAATCCTATGAATGTTTAAACAGGAAAAAAAAGTCTATAACTCCCAGCATGCCCCAGCCAACTATGCTAGTTGGGGCATGCTGGGAGTTGTAGGCCTTTTTTTCCTGTCTAAACATGTAAAGGATGGCACTTTTAATGGTTATTATTGAAAAGCAGGCAGAATATGTTGGACACAGCAGATAGATTTCTCCAGATAAGTTCCTTCTACTGTGAGATGAAGGCCATGCGTACACAGATTATTCCCCTATACTGTAACCTGTGCTCTCAGAAATGTCTGCTGCTGTACAGTTTGTCAGACCTAGGGATGTTATGCTCCATGCAACTTTGCACACAGGCAATCCAAATTTTGCACCAGGAAAAGTCAGATTCTGCAAACTATATAAATTATGACAAGTTAGCAAATTTGTTTAGATTCCTATTTGCATAATTTATTCTGGTTTTTTAAAAGTATTTTTTCATAATGCATTCTGGTTTTGTAGTTATGAATATGAAATCTTTATTTATTTATTTATTTCATTTCTATACCGCCCAATAGCCGAAGTTCTCTGGGCGGTTTTAAATAAAAAGCGCGAACGCAGTCCCCCACTACCACAAATTATGCAGTCGAGTTTCCCGCATTTGGGGAAATCGCAGGGGTCAGCACACCCGGAGTGCAATGGATGAGCCTCACCCTGGGAAAACCACCTTCGTGATCATGGTGTCTCCCCTGCCAGGTAAGTATAAAATATATAAGTGTAAATCTTCCTAGAAGCTTATTTAGCTACCACTCTTCTGCAGTTTCACCAGACATTATCCACATACTTTCCAGCATGCTTTTGCAGACATAAGGACTAGAATCTTGATTTTTTTTTTAAAGAAAAGAAAAGAAAGCTAAGACTCCCAGAAAGTTGAATGTCAGCAAGCTAAATTCTGTGCCCCAAACCACAAGCTGTGTTTTTTTCTGGACTCCCTGGGAATTGTGGTCATTACCCAGCTGATAGAGCTAGTGCAAGTTCAGATGATCATCAAAACCATGGTTTAAATTAGAGGTGGGCAACCTGTAGGCCTTGGCCAATTTTTTCTTTCTGGAAGCGGGGCAGCTGTCTTGGGAGTGGAATATGGTCCCTGAACTTGCCAAAGTTGCCCACCTCTGGTTTAGGCTTCTTATCGCAAAGAAGCCTGCATGCGTCTCGGGCTTATGTGCTCCCCTCCCACTTTAGAACCAACCACAGTTTCCCATTATGTACAAATGTGGGAAACTGTGGTTTATTTTAACCACAGTTAATTAATTAAAACAAACCAGGATCAAACTATAGTTTTATATCTGGTTTGGTAACTAACTGTGGAAAAAGATGGGAATCCTCAAATGAAACAGATGTGTAGTTACTTAGTTGCCCAGCTCAGAGACTAAACAAGGAATCATTTTGCCAGCAGGTTTCTCATTAATACAAATATGTGTAATGCTCACAATGTATTCTAAATGCATATAATTAGTATCTTGCTTCCAAAAGGCTATAGCAGTTTTATTAATATCATATTCACAACTGTTTTCTGTCAGTGACTTGTGTGAAAATTAGGGGTGTTGCAATATAACCACCCTCAATTGGTAGAGGACATTTTGCCATTTTTCAGGTGCAGGCAGAGGAAAATAAGCAAATTGGTTTGGGTGGGGGAAAGGAAGGCTGAGCACTGCAATGAAATTTAGTTATGTAGCATGGCGAGTCGCAGCATCTTCCTATTTCTCCCCTTCCTTGTCTGTGGAGGGCAGAGTGATGTACTTAGCGAGTCAACCAGCAAGAGGGAGAGCTCTGCTGGCTGGCACAAATGTGGGCCACTGGCCAGCCAGCTGGCAGCCACCATTTCCATGCCTACAGAAAGTTGCTCTACAATGGCCACCGACCCAACATATGCAGCCCTCAGGGACATACAAGTTGCCCACCTCTGCTGTATGTAGAGCAGGGCTGTTGAACTGCTTTCTGCCTGAAGGCCAAATTCAATTTCACAGAAGTTCTTGGGGGCTGCATTCCAGTGGTTCCAGATGTTGAGCATCATAACATAGAGCATCATAAAATGCTGCCCCTGCCCCCCATTTGCCAAAGCAACCTGGTTCAGTAACAGCACAGGTGAACATTCCTTCTTACTTCTCTGACCTTGAATATTTTCCTGTTTAGCTAAAATTGAAATTAGTCCCCATATATATTAACATGGACAGCTGCATGTGGCAATAGTAAGAATTAATGTCAACTGTGCAAAAAGTATAAATTCAGTAAACTTCATATTAAAAACAAACAAATAAACAAACAAAGATGGGTTACCTCAGAAAAGTAACTGTCTAAGAAAGCCATATTCACTCCACTTTCTCTGTATTCTTTTATTGTCCCTCCAAATGTTTCTTTTCTTCCTGTTGTTCCATAGCCTAGAGTTGGTCCATAACCAACAGTTGTTCCATAGTCTTTAGTTGTACCAAGTCCCATTGTTTCTTCAACTCCTGTAGTCACCATCCCTCCATCTCGATACTTAGTTGCATAGATATCTGGAAAAACAACAGCAGTATTATTACATGATGTTTCAGAGGAGTGATCTGTGTCATCCCCAAACAGCCTGGTCAACCAACCAATGCTGAGGTGAATTCAAGTCAGTTTAGGCCCAATTAATGTGGACAAGCTGTCAACCTGGCAATTCAACTTGGACAATTTATGGTAACCAACTGAAATCCAAATGAGCCTTATTTGGGTGTTCTAACTCCCTCCACCAGGGGTTCACAACCTGTGGCCTGAGGGCTGCATGCAGACCCCAAGGCCTTACCTGTGCCCCCCGCAAGGTGCCCTGAGCTCCCCGCTGTGAAATCCCCCCGTCAATTTCTGGCCAGTTGTACCATTGTAGTGGCAGCGGCTGCCACCATTTCTGCCACTGCTACATCTTTTATCTGTTTGAAATTCGCCTAGAGAACACTTGTTATTGGAACTGATTAAATATATAATTAATAAATACAATAAAATAATAAATACAAGAAGTGACACATCATTTTATTTGTATGTCACTGATTTCTTGAGGCAATAACTTATTACAGAGATGTTGCACAAGATCCAAATCCCCTCTCCCGCAAAGTAGTTCTATTGCAGAAAAAAAATCACAGGACAAATTGCCACAGTTTGCCATATTGGGCTGGTTTGCACGATCACCACAACCCTCCATGGTTTATTTAAGCTATGGTGTGTTGCGGTGCATGCTGACAGCCCTTGTGAATATTCAAGCTGTGGCGGGTGGTTGTTGTGGCTTATCATGTGGTCGCTGCATCTTATCGTGACAACCAAATCCAGAGATGGTGATTTGTTGCCATGATTAACAAACCACCCACAACCCATGGCCTATTCTTGCATTGTGGGTGGTTTGTCAACCATGGCAACAACCCATCCTATGCCAAGTTTGGATGTCATGATAAGCTGTGGTGACCATATGCTGCTTGAGCATTCACAATGGCTGCTGGCACCTCCTGCTAAATAAGCCACGGTGGGCTGCAATGATCATGCAAACCAGACCTTTATCTCAGCACAAATGGTCATATTTTGATTCTGGAAAGGTGTACCTCAGCCCATCAATTGTGCTGGTGTGTGTTATGTGAATTGAGCTGGCATGTGTGAATATGATGGGTACTCATTGACTAATGCCTGTGATCCCCCCTTCAGAAGGTTTAAATACTAGATTAGACAGATAGATTAACAGGGCTGTGGAACTGGATTCTCCTTCTTAAGCAGTCTCATCTATCTCAGTGCCTTTTGTATTACTCTCTGAAAAAACAATTCAGAAAAGGATTATTTAGTGAAATTAAAACTGCAGAGAAGTTTAGTATGTACTTACCAGAGGAGTCACCAAAATCACCTCTACCTGGAACTTTTATCGGCACACAAATATTTGAAACGTCCTGAAAAACAACCAAGCAATTACTTTTAAGTACACATTTAGTACAGATTCTTGCCATGATTCAGAGCTGCTGTGCTCATGGATCCCACTCCTGTCCTGCCTAGAAAGTAACAGGCAGTGTTAGAGGCATCCGGCACAAACTAGACACAACGGAGTTCACATGTCACGATAAGTCACCCTGAAAATGAACCATGGTGGATTATTTAATCCATCACTAACCCATGCTGCTGCTGTCAGATGATCAGGTGCTCCTTGGTTAACTATGGTTTATTTCCCCCTTGGTCCTTCTGCCTGAACCCAGCATGGACCCAGCGGCCTTTGTGGCACAACTTTTTTAAAAAGTTGTATGGATTTTGTGTTTTGCACATTGTCAGGCATCTTTCATCCCATCCTCTGCTCACTGATGGAATCTTTTTTTTGTCCAAGAAGTTCTATTTGCGCTAATTTGCAGTAGCACAAATGCACACTTGCGCAAATTTGCAGTAGCACAAATGCACACTTGCGCAAATTTGCATTAACTAATACGCATTAATTAATGCGAGTGTGTGCAAATCTCCCCACAAGTGAAGAAAAAGGTTAAAAAAGTACAAATCCCCCTGTCCAAGCCTCATTTTCATGCTTTAGCTTAAGGGGGGAAATGCATATTTTTGGTTTCTGGGTTTCCCTCCCCCATATGACTAAATTTGCATACACTTCTAGAAAGTTTTTTTTCAAAATGGCCTGCAAATTTCACAGTCAATCCCTGCTCTATTTGTGCAATTCTCCCATTTGTGCAGAAGGAGCAGTGATCGCAAACGTGAATGGGAATTAGGCATGCAGGTATTGTCAGCTGGACATATGGCTGCTGAGATCTTGAGGTAGCAGGCGGAGAGCTCAGGTTTTCTCCTGCTCTTGCCAAGAGACCCTGTAGTTTTTTGGTACAAGCCATTGTTCTGGGTTCTCATGTCAAGACAAACCACTCTGAAAATAAGCCACCAACAACAACCCAACAACAAGCCGTGGGTTCTCAGAGTTAGCTGAAGCCACCATGCCACACAGCTGGATGTCATGACAAGCCACCCTGAAACAAACAAGGCTGGGGACCCACTGTGGATTGTTGTGTCATGCAAACCAGATCCATATGTATGTGCACGTTGCTCGGTTTGATGGAGGAATCTATTTCCATGTGTGCACTGCTGCCACTGGATCAGGCAGGCTTGGTGTCAAGGCTTGGTAATGTAGGGCACCTGCTAAGACCCACATCCTAGAAGTGGGCCCACTACTGACTACCCTGCCTGCCCCTCCGCCTCACTTTTTCTGCCTGTTCACCTGCGCTCCCTAAGTGTATGAGCCGTGTCAAGAGCAAGGAAAGGGAACAGCAGCCTCTATTTCTCCTTTTCAGCAGTGGTACGGATTGGGCCCAGAGGGAGAGGGCAAGTGAAAGAGCTGGGGCACCCACTTACACATCACCCCAAAAGAGGAAATGCATCACCAGAAAAGAAGAAAAAAGAGAACATTTGTATGTATAAATGCAAATTGAGAAATAATGACTGTAATTTAAATAGAGATCCAGTACATCTCACCATAGTGGAGAAGACTGACCAAGTGACCTGGGTCTCTACTCAGTCTGCTGTCTGGGTGCTAACTGCAGATGGGCAATGTCACAGCCCCTGCTGGACAGCTCTTCAAGTAGAGGACACTGCAAATTCAGGACTGTCCTCTGTAAAGGAAGACACATGGCCACCCTGGAAAGAGCAGTGGTGAATGATAGAGGCAAGGAGTTGGCCCACTCCAGGAAGTAGCCCACTGAAGGCATCTTGCCCAAGGCCAAAGTCTGGAGCTGACATGGGATCAGAGTCTATGGGTGCTTCCAGATGGAGGGCTCCTAGAGATACCAATCAAAAGACATTGTGCAGCCATTCCGTCTTTTTCTCGTAACAGATTTTTGTGTGTGAAAAGAAAGAAATGGAAGATGTATTGGGAAAACATGGGAGAGTTACAAGTTGAAGATAATGTTGTCTGTACCCACGGTAAAATTCTGTAAATGAGGCAGGGCAATGGTATGAAAAAAGCCTCATCTGGAAGGACTCTGTATGAGAAATACTGATGTAGGTGTGAATCAAACATTGGCTTAGCAAATATGGAGAAGGCGGATCTCAAGACCTAACTCAACTAGCTGGGAAGAGAGGAAAAGGCTACAGATAATACTGTCTAAGGATAATCACAATTATTTAGCTATGTTCCCTTTACTTACTTTTTTTTTTACAGCTGTTCACACAATTCAAGAACAGAGTACTCTTTTCTTTTTTGTGAATTTACTTCTTTGAGACTGAAAGTTTTATAGAAGTTAGGGATGAGCAGAAGCAGTGATGTGATGAACAATTCATAAAATTGATCCAGTAATTTCAGGAGAAATGATTGCATGAAACAGCTTCTCCCCAACTTTGATTGTCTGAATAATTTTACTGATTCTTTAGCATGTTTACTTGAGAGTAAGTCTTACTGAATTCAATGAATTCAATTCAATTAGATATACATAGGAATGCACCATTAATTGCTGATTAATCTCTCCCCCCCACCCCCAAACCCCCTTTTAAACCTGTGGATTTGCTTTTGAATAAGCATCTTTGGGTTGGTTTGTGTTTAGCAAGACAGTCTTATATAAAAAGAGAAAAATCTAAATATAAAAACATTGTTTCCCCTATTAGTTCAGGTTTAAAGATAAGTTTGTATGGAATGGCATACTGCAACTCTATGCTTTAAATCAGCCTCCTTCAATCACTGCCCATGCTTTGGAGGAGCTGCTGGAATTATGATCTGCTCAGTCTGTAAAAATTTGTGTTTTTCTGTAGATATTCAACTACTGTCCACTATAATGGCAGCCCCCAGTGAGTGGCAAATGAGGCAGCTGATTTTTTTTTATGATGGCAGCCATTTTGAATTTTGAAACATTCAAAATGCACCTCAGAACAGGGCTTTCGGGGGAAAAGAAAATGGCAGCCACTTCAATTTTACAAGAACTTCTATAAGAACATTGTGCTGTTGTGCATCTCCCATTTACTTCAGTAGTACTCGTGCAAAAGAACTTCCTGGTAGATTGTGTCCTTCGCGTCGAACTCCTTAAACACTCCTTCAGTTAATATCTCACTTCCATGATAAACTATTCTGAAAAATGATAAGCCTCCCTTAAAAAAATAATTAAAAATAATATACCTTTAGGCTTTAAGCCAGTGGCTGCCAAAATATATTTTATTTAATTTCATTTTTTTTTACTTCACAGGCTTTCTAGTCTGTTATTCGATGCAGAAGTCAGCCATCCATTAACTCCTAAGCTATGTGCCTCCAATACCTATTTTGTTGCAGGCTTTTTCAAAGAAGACTGCCCCAATTTTTTCTCCAGGAGAAATTAATTTTGTTCAGGTTCAGCAGTATTTGTTTGATATACCATGAATCTTTGGCTCTGAGCTGCATGTGGCATAGAAGGACCACCTATGTCTTCATGAACTTGACTGCACTGAGGAGGTCCTTCTCCAGGTGTCCCTGCATTCAGAAAGGTGGCAGCTAACCAGAAAGAGACCTTCTCAGTTGTGGCACCTCCCCTTTGGGAGGCTTACCTGGTGTCTACTCTTATGCCTTTTTGGTGGCAGGCAAATTTTTTCAAGCCTTTGATATTGTGCCATGAGCTGGTTTTTAACTCTGCTTCTGACATGGTTTACTTGTCTGCTGTTTTAATACTTTGAGTTGCCAATCTACATTACAACTTTAAACTGGTTTCAAACCGGTTTGTCTAAAGGGATCCTGTAGTTTCATGAGGGTACTGAGAATTCTTTGCTAGAGACCCCTGTCCCCTGCCCAAGTGGCCCCTCTTCCTAGAGCTACAGTTCCCAGAATTCCTGTATTTAGTACCTGTAATCACTAAAAACAGGTTTGAAACCAGTTTAAAGTTGTAATTTAGATTGCCCCTTTTTTGCTTATTTTGGTCGTTTTAATACTATTTGTGAGCCACCCTAGGAATAAAACACTGAAGAATGGGATACATATTTCTAAATAAAACAGGATAGATAGGTAGGTAGGTAGGTAGGTAGATAGATAGATAGATAGATAGATAGATACTGATAGACACGAAGATAGACAGAAAGGCAGATAATTATGGTTGTGTTGGAAAGTATGGCTATTTCAGAGGTTTGGAACTGGTAACAGGATAGATCACATATTGGGGTATACAAGCTAGTGCCAGTGGTGTCAGAGAAATCTCCAATGGATTCAAATGAGTTCAGATTTCTATTAATCCACCCCACAGATTCTGCAGCGGACTGGCTTTTTACTTTCCAGAATTCTATGCAAAATTAGTCGTACAAAAATATGACTAATTTAAAAAATACTGACCGAAAGTGTCCATTTCCCCACATAGGCTGAAGTGTGAAAATGCGCATTTTGGGAGATTTGCATATTTGCCCAAATGTGCATTTTCATTTGTACATGTACATTTGTGCAAGTTTGAGAAACTGAGAAAAAATTGATTTCGTCAATGAGCGGACAATGGAACAAAAAACGCCTGACAATTCGTGAAACAGAGACGGAACAGATTTAACCCAAACTGTTCATCTCTACTAGTGCCCTCCATGTGTTTTGGGCTCATCTCCCATAATCCTTTGCTACTGGGCATCCTGGCCAAGGCTGATGGGCACTGTAGTCCAAAACACTTGGGGGACACTATGCTGCCTATCCCTGCTACATCCCTGCTACATATATTTCTGTAAAGTAATGAACTAACCCGGTCTTCAGGCTGTGCTCCTTCGATTCCCCATGAATGAATAGCACCTTCTGTGCATTCAGGCACAGGCTCAAATCCAGTTCCAACACCACCAACTGCACCAGATCCACAATAGCCACAACAGTCACTCTGTGACATCAGAATTGGAACCACTGATAAAACAAACAAAAAGTGACACCATTTTTAACCATTAAGTTGAATATTTCTCTCTGTATATACGTGAAAACACACAACTTATTTTTTTAGGAGTAGTAAGTTCTGAGATTCTGAATTCTGTTTCTGATTCTGATTCTGGGTAAGTTCTGAAGATTCCCCTTCATGGATCACTGCCTTGTTGTGGCGAAGGGGCTTGCGTAACTCAGTGAAGCCATAAGCTATGCCGTGCAGGGCCACCCAAGACGGACAGGTCATGGCAGAGAGTTCTGACAAAATGTGGTCCACTGGAGAAGGAAATGGCAACCCACTCCAGTATTCTTGCCAAGAAAACCCCATGGAACGTATCACAAGGCTAAAAGAGATGACGCCGGAAGATGAGCCCCTCAGGTCGGAAGGTGTCCAATATGCTACTGGGGAAGAGCAGAGGGTATTTCCAAGTAGCGCCAGAAAGAGTGAAGCAGCTGGGCCAAACCCGAAAGGACACTCAGCTGTGGATGTGTCTGGTGGTGAAAAGAAAATCCGATGCTGTAAACAACAATATTGTTTAGGAACCTGGAATGTCAGATCAATGAATCAAGGTAAGCTGGAGGTGGTCAAACATGAGATGGCAAGATTGAACATCGACATCTTGGGAATCAGCGAACTCAAATGGACAGGCATGGGCGAATTTAATTCAGGTGACCATCATATCTACTATTGTGGGCAAGAATCCCTTAGAAGAAATGGAGTAGCGCTCATAGTCAACAAAAGGGTGGGAAAAGCAGTACTGGGGTACAATCTTAAAAATGATAGAATGATCTCAGTACGAATCCAAGGCAAACCATTCAACATCACAGTAATTCAAGTCTATGCCCCAACCACTGAGGCCGAAGAAGCTGAGGTTGATCGGTTCTATGAAGACCTACAACACCTTCTAGAACCAACACCAAAAAAAGATGTCCTCTTCATCATAGGGGATTGGAATGCTAAAGTAGGAAGTCAAGAAATCACCGGGATAACAGGCAGGCATGGCCTTGGTGTACAAAATGAAGCAGGACAAAAGCTAATAGAGTTTTGCCAAGAGAACATGCTGATCATAGCAAACACTCTTTTCCAACAGCACAAGAGGCGACTCTACACATGGACGTCACCAGATGGTCAATATCGAAATCAGATTGATTATGTCCTTTGCAGCCAAATATGGAGAACCTCCATACAGTCAGTAAAAACAAGACCTGGAGCTGACTGTGGCTCAGATCATGAGCTGCTTCTTGCAAAATTTCGGCTTAAATTGAAGAACGTCGGGAAAACCACTAAACCGTTCAGGTATGACCTAAATCATATCCCTGATGAATATACAGTGGAGGTGAGGAATAGATTTCAGGGATTAGACCTGATAGACAGAGTGCCTGAGGAACTATGGACGGAGGTCCGTAACATTGTTCCGGAGGCAGCAATGAAATCCATCCCAAAGAAAAAGAAATGCAAGAAAGCAAAGTGGCTGTCTGATGAGGCTTTACAAGTAGCTGAGGAAAGAAGGGAAGCGAAAAGCAAGGGAGAAAGGGGAAGATATACCCAACTGAATGCAGAGTTCCAGAGAATAGCAAGGAGAGACAAGAAGGCCTTCTTAAATGAACAATGCAAAGAAATCGAGGAAAACAACAGAATGGGAAAGACTAGAGATCTCTTCAAGAAAACTGGAGATCTCAAGGGAACGTTTTGTGCAAAGACGGGCATGATAAAGGACAAAGAAGGCAGGGACCTAACAGAAGCAGATGAGATTAAGAAGAGGTGGAAAGAATACACAGAATAACTATACAGGAAAGATCTGAATGTCCCTGATAGCCATGATAGTGCGGTCACTGAACTTGAGCCGGACATCCTCGAGAGTGAAGTCAAGTGGGCCTTAGGAAGCATTAGTAACAACAAAGCTAGCGGAGATGACAGTATTCCAGCTGAGCTATTTAAAATCCTAAAAGATGATGCTGTTAAAGTGCTGCATTCAATATGCCAACAAATCTGGAACACTCAACAGTGGCCACAACACTGGAAAAGGTCAGTTTACATTCCAATTCCAAAGAAGGGCAACGCCAAAGAGTGTTCAAACTACCGCACAATTGCGCTCATTTCACATGCCAGCAAGGTGATGCTCAAAATCCTACAAGCTAGGCTTCAGCAGCATGTGAACCGAGAACTACCGGAAGTACAAGCTGGGTTTAGAAGAGGCAGAGGAACTAGAGATCAAATCGCCAACATTCGCTGCATCATGGAGAAAGCAAGAGAATTCCAGAAAAACGTCTATTTCTGCTTCATTGACTATGCTAAAGCCTTTGATTGTGTGGATCACAACAAACTGTGGTAAATTCTTAAAGTGATGGGAGTACCAGACCACCTTACCTGTCTCCTGAGAAACCTGTACGAGGGTCAAGAAGCAACAGTAAGAACCAGACATGGAACAACCGATTGGTTCAAAATTGGGAAAGGAGTACGACAAGGCTGCATATTGTCACCCTGCTTATTTAACTTATATGCAGAGTACATCATGAGAAATGCCGGGTTGGATGAATCAGAGGTCGGAATTAAGATTGCTGGGAGAATTATCAACAACCTCCGATATGCAGACGATACCACCCTAATGGCAGAAAGCGAAGAGGATCTCAAGAGCCTCTTGTTGAGGGTGAAAGAGGAGAGTGCAAAAGCTGGTTTGAAACTCAACGTTAAAAAAACGAAGATCATGGCATCTGGCCCCATCACTTCCTGGCATATAGAAGGGGAAGAAATGGAAGCAGTGACAGATTTTACTTTCTTGGGCTCCAAGATCACCGCAGACGGTGACTGTAGCCATGAAATTAAAAGATGCTTGCTCCTTGGGAGGAAAGCTATGGCCAACCTAGACAGCATAGTAAGAAGCAGAGACATCACCTTGCCGACAAAGGTCCGTCTAATCAAAGCTATGGTTTTCCCAGTAGTAATGTATGGCTGTGAGAGCTGGACTATAAGGAAGGCTGAGCGCCGAAGAATTGATGCTTTCGAACTGTGGTGCTGGAGAAGACTCTTACGAGTCTCCTGGACTGCAAGGAGGTCAAATCAGTCCATCCTAAAGGAAATCAACCCTGACTGCTCATTGGAAGGACAGATACTGAAGCTGAAGCTCCAATATTTTGGCCACCTAATGCGAAGAGAAACCTCCCTGGAAAAGACCCTGATGCTGGGAAAGACTGAAGGCAAAAGGAGAAGGGGACGGCAGAGGATGAGATGGCTAGATAACATCACCGATGCAATGAATATGAACTTGAGCACGCTCCGGGAGAGAGGGCAGGACAGGAAGGCCTGGCGTGCTATGGTCCACGGGGTCACAAAGAGTCGGACACGACTGAACGACTGAACAACAAAAGTTCTGAGATTCAAAGTTATTTGAAACAAAACAAAACACTGTCAGCACTTTTGCCTTTAAATTCAGTAGATCATGCCCTTCTATTTCTGATCACTCTGAAGTTAAAAAGATGGGCATTACGAACAACATATTGTTTTTATCTATCCTTCCTTGCATGAACAGGTAATAAGCTGAGACAAGATATATAGTATCAGGTGCCAGGATATCACTCTGGTGCAAGTAGACAACCTGTCCCACTGGTGCCATGACCCAGTCTAACTCCATCTCCATCACTGGTAAAGCAGCCGCCCTGACAGCCAGCCCTCAAGGCTAGGTTCTAAGAATATGTATGTGTGTGCATAAGTGTGCGAATAAACACATAGTTAGTGGCAGGGCCAGCCTTCGGGGTGGGTGAACTGGGCGCTTGTCCTGGGTGCTGAGCTGAAAGGGGCACAGTGTTTGTTGCATGCACTGTCTGCAGTTAGCAAGTGTGAGAAAGCAGTAAGCGCCCTTTAACCATTTTTTCAAACTTCTACAGGTTGCTTGGGTGCTAACTACAAAAATGAACTTTCACTAATGAGTTTTAAAGTATGTTTCTTTTTCCATTTCCAGTTTGATGTCATATGTTATAGAAAAAAATCGGTGGAACACAGCTTCATTTTGCTAGGTTTTGCAGTTCTGCACAAGCCGCATAACAATTCTGCAAAACTGACTGGCCAGGGGGTGGGGGTCAACACTGAAGGTGCTTCTTGCCCAGGGTGTTATATATACTAGGGCCAGGCCTGGTTAATGGAACTCCCAGTCTTCAAGCTCTCATCTCATCTAAAACACCTACTTATTTCATGGCAAGGTACATAAGGTAATTTTATGAAAGCAGTAATGTTATAGAAAATGGTTAAATAAGAGAGACCAGAGGTCTTATTTTGTCTGAAAAGCAAGCAGATTTATAAAGCAAACAAAACAGAAATAACAAATCTAGCTTAGTGGAATACTTACACACAAATATTAATCCTCCAAGAAACATCAGACCAACGGCAGCAGCACTAAGGCCAGTTGTTCCACGTTGTCTGTCACCTCCCATACCTCCAACACCAGGACCATATTCTTCTCTAACATTACCACCTTCTCCAGCACCATAATCAACAACGCCGCCGCTACCACCACCACCACCTTCACCATAATTATCACCACCACCAATCTCACCTCCACCACCAATTCCTCCTTCACTAGTTCCTCCTCCTCCACCAATTCCTCCTTCACCAGTTCCTCCTCCACCACCAATTCCTCCACCACCAATTCCTCCTCCACCAATTCCTCCTCCTCCACCAGTTCCTCCTCCACCACCAATTCCTCCTCCTCCTCCACCAATTCCTCCTCCTCCACCACCAATTCCTCCTCCTCCTCCTCCTCCTCCTCCACCAATTCCTCCACCTCCTCCACCACCTCCACCAATAATAGTAACTCTGATTCTTTGAGTAGCATATTCGACACACTTTCCATTATGATCACAATGACAGGCTTGCAAAGGAACTATCAGTGGCCTTTCACAGCTTCTGCCGCTGTTGTCAAACACTTTAACTTGGACCTCATGAATAACAAACTGCATATTGTTGCAGTATAGTGTTGCTGAGGTATCTGTTGAGAAGGGGAAGAAAGAGGAAAAAATAATTTATATTAAGAATTCTGCTTTGGAGTCTCTTTATTCAGATGTAGTTTATGCTCCTAAGTAAAATTAGCATGATGTTGCTTATGAAAACTCAAGAGACCCAGAGTCCTTTGGAAGAAAGAAGGGTCTGTATTAATCTCTCAATGCCCATCTGGTTGCAATAAAATAACATTTTTTCTTTATTTCCTGA
Source organism: Heloderma suspectum (assembly GCF_057233095.1). Taxonomy (NCBI): domain Eukaryota; kingdom Metazoa; phylum Chordata; class Lepidosauria; order Squamata; family Helodermatidae; genus Heloderma; species Heloderma suspectum. The sequence continues at coordinate 73,441,231 of NC_139461.1, forward strand.
AGCATACTGCAGCGTTGTTACTGACTCCTGTCTTCCTTTCCTCTATACTCTTTTAGCTAATGCATATAGCAGGGTATTAGAACTGTCTTGTAAGAACTGGCTATCAGTTGACGTGAGGGAGGACAAGTATCCCACAGCTACACTGATTGTGTTGATCAAGGAGAAGCTGAAGAGCAGGAGAACACTATTCTGTGGCCACTTCATTCTTGGACAACTCAATGAGGAGCTTGCATAGCCTCTAGCAATAACTTTGAGAACAATTTAATTAATAGATTGGAGCTAGTAAGGGACACTTGTATTAAATAAAGGGTGCATTATGTAATGTTAAATAGTTGCATTGAGTCTTTGCCACAACAACACCTTAGTTCTCTCTTTAATACACCTGAATTAGACCCCCCCTCCTCTAGCCCGGATTCTCAAAGTGGTGGGTAGATACCCCACTCTGCCCCCCTGGAGTTGATGAGAGTGACCAGAAATAATGTAGCATTGGACTCCATTATGGAAACCACTGCTGGGTTCTGTAGGTGAGTGAGTGGGAAGAACAGTAAGAGAAGGTGAGAGGAGTGGGAGGAGAGGAGGAAGCCCACTTGTGCAAAAGATCCATCTTGAGGATCCATTCCCATCCACAGTGCAGCAGTGGGATGCACACACTCAGATGTGTGAAAGGAATCTTACAAACTCACCCAACAAACAGATGGGGCCAATCTACACTAGACAGCTATACTAGATTGCTTTTGTTGTTCAGTCGTTCAGTCGTGTCCGACTCTTCGTGACCCCATGGACCATAGCACTCCAGGCCTTCCTGTCCTCCGCTCTCTCCCGGAGCGTGCTCAAGTCCATATTCATTGCATCAGTGATGCTATCTAGCCATCTCATCCTCTGCCGTCCCCTTCTCCTTTTGCCTTCAATCTTTCCCAGCATCAGGGTCTTTTCCAGTGACTTTTCTCTTCGCATATAACGTTTGGCTTATCCCCATGGCACATCATACACTCCCTAACTTGTTATCCCAATGCTATTTCTCCTTCAATATTCCATCCCCCTCCCAATACTATTTTTATGGGTTATGTGTGAATAACCACACAATCATTTTCAAGCCTACATTCCTGCACAGCTGCAAAGATACATATGCAGTTATTGGACTTTGTTAGAAAAACAACCTGAAAAGTTAGCATGACCAGTGTGTCTGTGCTGTGGCATGTGCTCACGCTGTAAACATAAGTGAAAAAACAAACTGTGACCTTTCAAACTCCCACTTTTCCTGCAATTACAACACTGCGTTGGTGTATGGCACTTGATCACATTATAAACACAGTGGATACCGTACTGTATTTATTAACATCTGCCCATACAGCAGCAATTTCATTTGAGGCAGGCGGGGGGAGGGGGCGGGATTGGCACGGTGTCTGTTAAACAAAAGGGGCTTCATCATTAGTGCAGGAATGGTGTAGGGAATTGGAAGGAAAAGCAAATTTAGAAAGGTGGGCAATCTTTGAACAATATGGTAAGTGACGATATCAACAAATAACTTTACTCACCATTCACTATTCTGATATCCCACAAACTTCCTGGAGACTGAGCCACTATGGTAAATTTAAAAGGTGGTCCATATGGATGACCATCTCGATCATTAGCTGTGATTACTACTGATGGATTTTTTACACACACTTGTCTGATTTCATCTGTCACCGTTGGGCAGTTGTCATTGACATCTTGAATCGTAAGCACAATGGTACTAGTGGCTGTTCTGAAAGGACTATCTGTAATAAAATACAGATGTGAAATGTGAAAAAAACAATTCAGATGAATTGTACCACTCAATAATATGCAAGAAAATGTATGTTGCTGTAAAATAGTATACTGAGGTACCTCTGGCAAACTTTAATTTGTGCCAGTCCAAAAAGTGTCCAGAAAAAAGGGAGGAAGTGGTAGGTTTTAGTGGCTGAGTGCCAAGTTAAACAGCTGTTAAATGCTGAATGGCTGATCACCAAAAATCTACAATTGCATGTCTCTCCCAATTTGAAGGACAGTTTAAAGAGGATATCCTTAGACATTAAGATTTGAGAACAATATGAATAAGCAATTACAGAAGTGTCCTGGACTAGCCAGAGCTCTAAGTTTGTTCCAAAACACGAATGGGGCTACTGTGGCAGTGTGCTTCTCCATTCATTTGAACATATGGGGTATCCGTGTTTACACATTCTGTTGCTGTGTTGGGCAATACATGTTCTGTGCTCCTACCTAGTCTTTGGAAGCTGAGGCAGCAGAGAGTTTGCAGGATGAGGATCTGTACAGAATGTTTGACTAGATAGGCCTTTGGTTTGATCTAGCAAGGTTCTTCTTATATAAAGGAAGAAAAAGAAAGAAGAAGCTATTTTCTTACCTATAGTAATAGCTAGCAGCTCTGCCGAGTATACTCCATTGACTACATAGATTGACTCCCGATCAATCACCTTGCTAAAAGAGACCTGCGCAGTTGTTGGGTTGACTTGAAACCAGGCAGCTGGATCACGTCCTATCTGATAGCTGTTTTGACCAACAGAAATGCTTAGAATTAGCTATACATGCTCAAATGCTGGCACACACCAGAGTTTTGCTAGTGCAAACTCACCCATTTTATTTGCTCAATAATTTCAAGATGAAAAGATATGCTCCAAAGATTGCTCCATCATTCAGCATTTACTCAGAAATAAAATGTCAGTGAGGAATATATTGATATGGGAGAACAAAATATTATACCTGTCAGGATTGATTCTGAGCACAGGGAGATAGTTAGCAGCTCAGATTCAGAAGAGGAGCAGCCAGAACTGGGGGAGGCTTTTTCACAGGCCAGTTCAGATATGGGTAGGCGTGCTTCTCAGGTTACCACCTCCCAGATGGCTGGGCACAAAGCTTCCTCCTTACCGCCCTCTGTGAGAAGCAGTGAGCAGGAGGAGGAGGGGCTTGAGGACTGTGACCTAAGAGATGGGAGGCAGAGACGCAGAGCTAAGAGGGAAATGTCAGGGGCGGAGCTCAGAAGGTCGAACCGGTTAGTGATCCTTGAGAGGCTACGCAGGGAAGCAGCATGCGAGGGGTGGGACCTCCCTCCCTAAGTTAGCCTAGCCAGACAGCCGCCCTTTCAAACTGCGGGCAACCTTCAGTGATCCCATTTGAATCCCCTGGAGGCATTCCTTTGTAGCCAGAGAATCTTTGAGCATTTGCATCTGTAATGAACCTGTGAATAATGAATTAAAGGTGTGAGACTGAAGCCTCTCCTTTTGTGTGTTTGTGAGAGCTTAAGGAAAGAGGGGGCCAAGGGAATCATGACAATACCAGTTAGGGTAGATCTTAGAGCGATTCTATATGTTATTCAGAAAGAGTTCAGGTGGTAGATTCAAGTTGGAGAATTCTGGACAGTACTTCTTCAGACTTTAGATGTGGCAGGGCTTTCACATTTTGGAATGATTTTGAATGTGCTCCCACTTAAAAAAAATAATCTACTGAATGTAGCACACCATGGAAAAAGGTTTAGTGCAGCCCTCTCCCTGAAATGTGAACTTACTACATGCAAGGGGCTGTTTACATGATGTGTGTGTGTGTGTGTGTGTGTGCACACGCGCACGCGGATTAAAAAAATATGACACTCCCCTTGAGCGTGAAGTGGTACAATCCAGAATTTTACCACTTGGGTCTGTGCATTTGGATTTCATAATTGTTTCAGCACACTGTCTTTTGTTAATTAGCAACTCAGAGGCATCATAATAAGTGACCTTCTGACTGATCATGGTAAGCATCTTATCTTCCCTCCAGTCTCCCTCCACCACCTGCAATGAAACACGCCCTGTCCCCACATCAGGATAGATGCCACATCCTGCTACTTCTCTTTTTCAACTACAAGAGCATCCTCTTTGCTGTTTTAATCTCTGTTTGGAGCTCTCCTGTCTAGTTTCCTGCCTATAAAAAGAAAATGAAAGTCAAAAGAAGGAGAAGATATTTCAATCCTATCATCATGATCATGTCTTTTCAAACCCTCTATGCTGTCTTTCTGTTTCTTTCCATATTTACTTCAAACCCCTTTCCCCAGTATTTACAAACCCTGGCCCCTGTAATCCAAAGAGAGCTATGTGCATGTAAGTTCAAGCTTGGACTGGCAAAGATTGGAGAAAGCAGAAGTGTGCTCAGAAGGAGTCCAGAAGTGACCTGGTGCTGCCCTGCCATCTAAACAAGAGAGGCAGCAGAAAGCTGGCAAAGCTGGCTGGATGTGGTGTTGCAAGAAGCAAAGCAAGAAGATGGTGCAAGAAGCAAAGCGAGCAGAAGGTAAAGTCACACACATTTCTGCTTTCGGTACTCTTGCTGTAACAAGCAGAAGGCAATGCAGGGCTCACAGATCTCCCTGTGGGTGAGAATCCTGAGTTTCCACTTCTAATGTCACAGGAGAAGTGGGGAAACAGAAGTGTATGTGACTCAGGGTTTCTATCCTCTTCATTTCTTCTAACATCCAACCAAAAAGAAAAGAAAAAGTCTCAATTAGAGTCAATGGAGGCCTTTTCTCTTTTTTCAACCCCTCTGCAGGATTGGGGGGAATTGGGAGGAAAGGCTTAATCCTTTCCTCTCAGAGCACACTGGCCCCAATCTGAATTGCAACTGCACACAGTTACACTGGAGTAAGGAAAACGTATAGGTTGGCCTTGAGGAACAGAAAACAAATAGAAAAATTCACTTGGCCATAAGATTTGTCTGCATTGTTCCCCACTGGAGACACTGCCCAATAGGTCAGCATTCACCAATCTGCTGCCCTCCAGATGTGTTGGACTATAGCTCCCATCAATATGACCATTTGACTTACTGGCTGGGGATGATGGGAGCTATAGTCCAACACATCTGGAGAACACCAGGTTGTGGAAGGCTGCAATAGGCCTATGAAAGACTCACGCTGCCACATGACATGCTGCACTATTTTAAGTGTTGTTGGCATTTAGATTGAGGAGCAGAGACCAAATACAGAAGTTTGAATGCTGGGGAAGTGTAATATTCTTGCAGTAGAGACCTCAAGGGAAGACAGCAGATGAATACCAAGTGTGGATTTATTGTGCTACAATCTGTTCATCTGGAAAGGCCCTCAATGGTATTGTGAAATTCAAAATCACGAACATATTCCTTTAAGAAGCAATCACACAAAAGCATTAATTCATCTTTGAAAAACTAAAATTTAAAAATAGGGGAAAGTCAGTTTAGAGTGCCACCTTCTGCACCCCAGACTATAATACCGTCCTCTTCCCAAAAGTTATTGTCCCACTTTGACCAGGATGAATGCATGGACTTCACCACAAGGCTATCTTACCGGACATTAGTTGCAATTTTTCCAGTATCCTGATCCATGGCTGGGAATGTTCCGACCTTATAAGTCAGTATACTTTCACTTGTGAAGCCTTCAGATGCAGAAACTGTAATTGTACTTGGACTAAATGCTGGTCCTTCAAGGACATTGATTATTTGTACCGTAATTGTGGTACCTTGAGCTTCAACTTGAGAAGACACTGAAGAGTGGTAAACAGCAACGTTTCGCACACCAATACTGAGAGGTATGCTCGAAAATTGTTCATAATCAATTTCCTGAAAGAAAGAAATGGGACATATCAATTTTTCATATATACCAAAACACACAAAAGGTATTGTACCCACCCATGTATGGATAGTACATTCTGTGTGTGCATGTGTGTGTATACATGTGCATGTGTGTACACAAAGAATAAGATATAGTATTACAATTCAAAATACAACAATTATAATACAACAAAAAACAATAACATGCAGCATAAAACCTTCCCTTGTTAGTGGAGGAGAAATAAAACCAATTAGCAGCTCAGAGTACAAAATAAAGCACAACTCAAAACAATGAGAGTCCAAGGATGCTGATGATTTCAAACCATACATAAATTGTTTAAAAGGTCTGGGTGAGTAAAGAGGTCTTCACCTGGTATTGAAAAGACCATTATGTCTTTCCATGGTGTGTGTGTGTGTGTGTGTGTGTGTGTGTATGGCTACTAGTCAATGGCTATGGCTCTGTGCTACCCCCAGTACCAGAGGCAGTGAGCCTATGTACATCAGTTGCTGGGGAACATGGGTGGGGGGTGCTGTTGCACTCATGCCCTGCTTGTGGGTTCCTGGTCAACAGCTGGTTGGCCACTGTGTGAACAGAATGCTGGACTAGATGGAACCTTGGTCTGATCCAGCAGGGCTGTTCTTATATTCTTATACACACACACTTAATTTTTTGAAACCATTTATCATTTCAGTAACAATGTAATCATCTTGTTAGGACATTCTTGTCCCAGCATGTAACATGGGTGCAGAGCCAGAATGTTTGGCCCTACTTTCCTTTCATTGTGAAGAGCCTAGGGATGGACAGACCCATCCCTGTCCTGTTTTGGCAAATGCCCGCTGAAGCGCTGCCCCCACTCAAGCCCCCCCAGGCCCCCGCTCGAGCCCCCCCCAAGCTTCCCGAGCTGTCAGCATTCACCTTTGGTGTGTCCACAAGCGCCCGCCATTTTTCCAAGCTTGTTTTTACAAAAAAAGGAGGTCTTCAAAAATGTGCATATTTAAGTATGCACAAATTCAGGCTGGGAAAGGTTGATATACGCAATATTAGAGGCGTAAATGGGCCATTTATGCCTCTAATGTTGCATAGATCAGCCTTTTGCAGCCTGAATTTGCACATATTTAAATATGCACTTTTTAAAAGACCTTTTTTCTTAGAAACAAGCTCGGGAAAATGGCAGGTGCTTGTGGATGGGTCCAGGTGAGTGCAGAGAACATCAGGGAGGGCACGGGCAGGGGTGAGCGAGGCCAGAGGCTTGGCGGGCACGGTCCAGTGGCATGGGCAGTGGGGGGGAGCCTGACAGACTCCAGGACCCAGTTGCGTGCCTGCACTATCCCTACAAGAGCCCCTTTATGAAAATATTGCATGTAGGTCTTTCATTCATGCATACAAACAGCAGGAGGATAGCCCTAGAGCCCTTTAAGTGGTGCATGTGGAATTTGTCGCCCTCGACATTGCAACCAGTAATTCCAATTCCTTCTCACTCACACTTCTCTGCTTATCTGTTTCCAAAGCTCTACCTGTTATTGCTCAAACCCATTATTAACTCTGTCAAAAACCTACTGAAACATACAACACGTACACTTCTGTGCTACTACAGTACCAAAGATTCAGTAAAAGTTGAAGCTAGTTACATAGGCAATAGAGCAGAATTCTCCAATTTTTCCATACCCAAGGCAGAGGTTTTCTTTTTTCTTCTTCTTCTGGTTAGCTTAAAATTATTATCATTCTATACCACTGCCCTCAAAGGTGCTCAAGGTGGTGTGCATGATATTCCCATCCTTTTATCCTCACAACAATCCTGCAAAGTAGGTTAATTTGGGCGAGAGTGTCTGGCCATATGCTATTCCCTGACCCGGATAGATGAGTGGAGATCGGAACACGGGTCTTTCCACTCCCAGTCTGACATGCTAACGGTGCCTCTGATTGTGAGTCCGTATGGAGAAGGGCAGCCTTCCGCAACCTGGTGCCTTTCAAATATGTTGGACTGCAACTCCCATCATTCCCAACCAGCATGGCCATATCGGCTGAGAATGATGGGACTTGCAGTCCAACATGTCTGGAGGGCACCAGACTGGGGAAGGCTGTTATAGTGGTTAGCAGCTAATTACTAAACCATACTCTCCATTGAAGGCATCCATCACTTTTACGCTCAGAATTATATTCACATGATGTACACGGAATGCATTACAGTAGTCAGTCCTAGATGCTCTCAGAGGATGAATAACTGAGCACAAGCTATCTCTGTCTCCTCTGTCCAGGAGACACCACAGCTGGCACATCAGCCTAAGCTGGTGAAAAGCTTTCCTTGGCCACAGAGGCTAGTTGGGCTAGGGATGTCAGAGGAATCCATTTGGGGGCTGGAGCTTGGCAAGTTCTTGCTGTCTCAGCCTGCTGGACAATGGCTCAATCATCTACAAGTCAGCCCGGCTCAGGAGTTGGGCCAACTCACAGATTTTTTGGGTGGGGGGTTGTGCAAATTGTGATTTGTGCAAAATCATAGCCATAAATTATCTAATTCATGCAAATTAGACCATTTATGGCCGCGATTTTGCGCAAACTGCAGTATTTACAGCCATGATTTTGTGCAAATTGGCCTGTGATTTTGAGGGGGGGGGGAAACTTGGTAAAGTTCCTGTGTTTCAGGAACTATTGCATGGGTCAGCTTGCAAATGCAAGCCGAGCTGGGTCTGTCGTGGGGATCTGTCAGGCCCCCAAAGGGCCGGATTTCCCCGTGGTGGGCAACCCTAACTTGGGCTTCCAGTGAGAAAACTGGACATAGGAGTACCCTGGTACATAGCTCAGGAACTACTGCAGTAGAGAATGTTGCCTGCCCTAAGCTAGTTGACTTCCCACCTTCAAAAAACAGACACCTTCTTTACCCACGAACACTTCTGCAGTCGGGGACTAAAATTATGCAAACAGTTGTGTAAACTTATTTTTCCTGCCTAGACAAGATAATTGGGGATATAAGATTCTCTCCTTTTCACACACTGACATGGAATCAGATTCTGAGTTTCAATGGTAGTGAAAGAATGTTTGAAATTCATACCTTTACAACCTTCAGAATACCTTCATTAGTTGTTTGGTCAACTATTATTTCAAAGTTGCCTTGTTCGTTTCCAGATATAAAGTAAAATTGTGCAAACCAATTATCTGTATACTCTTGATCTGCATCAAATACTTGTATCCTCAGCAGTTCTTGACTGAGTGAATTTTCTGTTATTGATACTGAATACTAGAAAAGAAAGAAAATAGCTTGTAACACTTGGGGCAACTTCGGTGTTCCCATAAACTTGAAAGAAGCTTGGCATATATTTGCCATTGTGATTTCAAGTTTGCTATGAACACAGAGGAACTACGCTAACGCTACTCATCACTTTGCACTCATATGGATACAGTTACTGTATGGAATGTGGTCACAAGTAGGGATGTGCAAATCAACAAACGGTGAGCTCATCAAGGTTCTCTGAATTCCACCCCAAAGCTTGTTTTGACTCATGTCTATATCAGATTGCAAGTTTTTTTCTCCTTTTTGCATGAAAATGCGTGTCTATTTTCCCAAATATAGGCAGCAATTGTTCACATTTTTGATGCACACTGCATTTTCTCTCATTGTTTAAAGCATGAGTATGCACATTTTCCAAAAAGTATACCTTTTTCATGTGCATTTTTCAAATGTACTCATTTTTCAAGCACACTGCATTCAGGCACCAGTAGGGATGTCAGAGAAATCCGCAACAGATTCAAATGAGATTGGATTTCTGTGAATTGAACTGCGGATTCCACAGTGGACCGGCTTTTTCTGAGTTGTATGGACTCCGCAAACTTACGGACTGTTTTTTTTTACTTTGGGAAGGGGGATTTGTGCAAGTGCGCATTAGTGCAAAAGTGCACTTGCAGAAATGCTTTGCTCCTCTCTTGCATTCCCCACACGTGGAATGTTGGGGAGGAGCAAAGCTGAGCCAGCTTGGTCCCCTCTGCTCCTCTGTTAGAAGGCAATGGAGGAACGAAGGGGACTGAACCATGGCTTTGTCACTCCCCTGCCCCTTCTCCCTTCTGAGGGGGTGGGGCTTGGGGGAGGGGCCTGGCCTGAGGCACTGTGGGCTGGATGGGCTGGCCTGGTGAGCCAAATTGGCCTGCGGGCCAGAGTTTCCTCATCCCTGCTATACTTCATTATTAAACTGTTGTTTTCAGTGAAATCCAGATAAAATGCTTAACATATTTTCTATTCACTTTATTTTTTTTTGAAGGGGAAAGAGAAACTATGTGGACTGATAATCTTAGACTGCTCCAATTGCTACTTGGGCTTCTGATGGCATAAAAATTCACCCCTGTACAGATCTCACTTTCCCACTATTACCTGCCCACCACCATCCCCGAAAGCTATTACAGAATGCGGAACTGATTGTAGCTGGTGATGCTGCTTTAGTCAGTCAGTCTTACCGAGCTCTGTGAAAGGGTTGGAAAGTTATCATTTACATCTTCAACTGTAACCTGGCATAAACATTCAGATGATATTCCATCTGGACCTCCATCCCTGTCTGTGGCTTTCACAACCAGGGTGTATTTACCATGTTCCTAAATGAACATTGGAAGAAGGGGAGGAAAGAAGAAAGAAAGTAAAATTGTGAAAAAAGTTTAAAAGATCACATTAATAAATAATCAAGCACACTTCGATAAAGCAGATAAAAACAATCATCATGAAAAAAGTGCTTTATGTGAGGTATTGAGAAAGGTAGGAAATGTTTGGAATGTCTTCTTCTTTGCTGTTTCACTGAAATCATTTTTGTAGTTGGATGTTATGAGACAGCAATAAGTGCACTGAGTTCAATGGAACTTACTCTCCAGTAAATATGCACAGGGTGGTAGCCTTATGCATATTTGTCTCTGTCATCTCTCTTCTTTTTCTGATTCTTCTTGAATGATTTTTTTTCTTGCAGTAAATGTAAATATGACATTTTCCTAGCACTTAAACTACAGTACTGTTGTAAGCTAGAGGGCCAGAGTAAATGACCTTTCAAAGAGCCTTCCAATCCTGTGAGTCTGGGGATGTGAAAAGGGACTGTTTGATTCCCTACTGTTATGAAGATTAGCTGAGTGGTGCCTCCCCTCAGAGATGGCCATAGACAGACTGTTCTGGAAATGGGGGGAGGGTTACCCTCCCCCCTAAGGAATGCACTAATTCTAGGGGAACAATAGAAGCAAGCCAAGTCTGTAGCTGAGTCCATTTGTGTGGGAACTGGGTCTGAAAAGGAGACAGAGAGCTGACATTGCTCTCTGCAACAAATTTTACAGCACTATCAGTTTCCCAGACATCTGATGGGGAGCCGAAATCTATTGGAGTGTTATTGCTGTGAATCCTCATTTTATGCTCAGCTCATATGTGTAAATAAACTTTATATTATAGAAATGCCATAAGTTTCCAGTGACTTCCTTCTTAGGAAGCTGAGTCCTGGGTAAGCACCGAAAGCCCTGGAAATTCTCACCACTTGGAAGTGGGGGGCACACATGTAATAGTATTTTTCCAGGAGAAACAAGGAAGGTGTGTGTGTGTGGCGGGGGGGGAGGAGAGTTGTTATTGTTTTACCTCTCTGTCAAGGGCATTTGCAATGTGAAGTTCTCCAGCCTCTCTGTTCAAAACAAACTTGGATGGACCTCCAGGAGACTGACTCACAATCTTGTAAGCAATTTTAGAATTCAAATTATTTGGCTCATCTGCATCTGTAGCAGTTATTTTCATCACCAATGTGTCTGAAAAGAAGTAAAAGACCACCCACACAAACAAAAAAAATTAAGAGCTGCACTTCAGTTTATTAAAACCACAAAAATACCACAATTTTTGAGTTCTCTAATTTAGCCCTGTTTGCTAAGACCAGAACAGAAAGCATTTTTATTTCCCCCCGAAATAAATAAATAAATAAATAAATAAAGAGCTACATTTCATAGGAATTCCTTAGTCTCCAGTACTGTGCTTTGCTACAAAAGAATTGTGATATCTCCATGAAAAGTATGTATTTTGCAACTTCTCTGAAGAGACCAATGTTTAGATGGTTGAAGTATCTTGATTTTCTTTAGGTCTCTCTCTCTCCCCCCGCCCCCTTAACCACAGGAAGATACTGTGACTGTAGCTTGAAATTCTTGTAAATACTTTCACGATAGATCATCCTGTCTCTTATTTCTCTAAATTTTAAATGTACTTACAGAGCAATCCTAACAGGGGGTGGGTAGATTTCATGGCAGAGAAACTGATTTTTCCATTCTCCCCTTAGGCCTTTTAAAAATGTTTCCCTCCCATTTCACACTAATTGGAGAGATAAGTACACCTGCTTTAGGCCTGATTTACCTTTTTGGCCTTTTGGGAGGGGGGACAGGTGTTGGAAAACTGATGGGGATTTGGATCCAGCAGATCAAGACCTGCCCCAACATGCCCCCAGAACACCTCTGGAATGCCTCCTCTTCAGCACCACCTGCTGGTGGTGGATGCCATCTCTGCCCCACAGAGGGGGAGGTTTGTAGCATCCAATGGCCCCTCAGCTGCCCTCCCTGGGGAGTTTAGGACTTCTCCTTTAACCTATGGCATTTAAATATATTTGTATATTATGCCTTCATTTGCTGCTATCTTTTTTTTTTTTTAGAATAATTGTGAAAATGATTTAATATCGTATGTTGTTCAAACATGTCTATTTTAATAATTACTGTGTAATGAAAGTTGTATTTGTAGTATTGTTTATAAAGAAAGCATTAGGTGAAGCTGTATGTTTTCTATTCATTGATTTGAGTTGAAATGTGATTTTTCTACCAAAAAATGGCACTATTTATTCTTAAACCAATAAATAGTTACAAAAATATTGCCCGTTCAATGAAAGTGCCTCTATGACAAGGATTGGATAGGATGCTTTTATCCATTCTACCCACCAATTCTAAAATATTTTCATGAGGGGCAGGCCATCTGTCTCTGGGAATAAACATGGTAGATGACAGTTGGCAGCACACACACACACACACACACACTCCACAAGGAACAGAGAGGGTGCTTTTAAAAGTCTGGAGAGACAGATGGAACTAGTTTGCATGATTAAAAATGGACAGGTTGCTTACCCATAACTGTGGTTCTTCGAGTGGTCATCTGAGCATTCACACATAAGGGTTCTGCACCTGCATGGAGCCTCAATTTGGGAACATTCTACAGCTGAGATTTTTTTGGTGGGAACCCATCCCCCACCATCCACTGAGCATGTCCCTAATGATTCCCGCTCGTTCCCTCAGTTCCCTGAGACTGACATGGTACCCTCAGAACCAAAGGAAATTCTTGGTACCAAACTTGAACTCAGGTCCAACACCAAGTGGGGACAGTGGGAGGGTTGTGTGAATACACAGATGACTACCCAAAGAACCACAGTTACAGGTAAGCAACTTGTCCTTCTTCATGGTCTCTGTGCATCACACATACGGGCAACTAACAAACTGCCTTACTAGGAGGTCGGTCGGTCTGTCAACTTAAAATCAGTGACAGGACTGCTCTTCCAAAGGTGCACTCTGCTCATCCTTGAACATCAAGGTGATAATGCCTAGTAAAAGTGGATGGTTGTGATCATGTCACTGCTGGCACAGTTCAGGTAAGGATACCCCGTTATCCAATGCAACCGAAGTGGCCATGCCTCTGGTTGAATGCGCATTTACTGGTTCTGCAATCTGCATGCCCAAAAGGGTATATGCTAATTATATAGTCTGTACCATCCACACTGTGAAACATTGAGAAGAAATTGGCTGCCCTTCTCTCATGACCCCATACCACACAAAGAGCCTCTGTGTGTGTCGAAAAAACTCTGTCTGTGCCTTGTAGAAGGCAAGGGCTGGATGAGCATCCAATGTATGGGATGGCAAGCTTCCAGGAGAGAAGCCCAAGGTCAGTGGATGCCATGGATTCAAAAGGTTCTGCTGTCAAAGCTTTCAGTACCATGGAGAGACTCCAACACGGTACTGATGAACGAACTGGAGGAGCCACATTTTTTATTCCCTTAAGAAATAGATGCACTAATGGGTGCGAAAAAAGTAAGAAAACATCCAGTATAGCATGTTTATCTGAAATTGCTGCAAGATATACCTTAATTGATGAAAATGTCAGTCCCTTATCAAACACTGCATGGAAAAGTGTCAGAATAGCCGAGGTAGGAGATGGAACAGTCTCCCTGCTCCCCCTTCACAAGAGTCTCAAAAAGTTTCCACTTGTGGGCATAAGACACACTTTGTTGCTCCTGGTTGTGAAAAGATCTACTGTCGGAGTGCCCCAGCATCGAAATAAGGTGCAAAGGATTGTCAGATTCAACAGCCATTCATGATTCTCTCAACCCAAATGACTTAGAGTACTGACATGTCCGCTAACATGTCAGTACCAGCAGTGTGGACAGCTATGATATCGATTCCTCACTGGATGCACCAATTGTATAGACCATGGGTCAGGGAGATCAGGCTCTGTGATTGGGTCCCACGCCACCTTGCTTGTTCAAATATAATAAGCTACTACTGTGGTGTTGTCTGACACCACTTGCACTAGTTTGCACTGTAGGCTGGTGTCGAACATGATTTGAGCTTTCCTAACTGCCAAAAGTTTGAGATAATTGATGTTATGGGTTTTTTCTTGATTGTGCCATAGTCCTTGAATTCTTAGAGACCCACAATGCACTTCCCATTCCTCCAGAAGTGTGTTAGTATGATCGATGGTTGTGGATGAAGAAAAGGCATTCCTGCTAACAGATTGTATCTGTGAGTCCACCAGACTCTAGGATGTTGGCAGGCACCTGTAGCTGGTGTCAGTGATGGTCAGAATTTCTCAGAAACCAATTCTGCAGTGGCCTCATACACAGCCTTGCCCATGCCACCACCACTTCCATCACCGCCATGAGCCCTAAAAGTCTCTGGATTATGGCAGCAGTAACCATCTTGCTTATAATACTTTGTCTGCTAGGGCAATAATTGTGTCTGCTTGCTCCCGAGGTAAGTATGCATGGGCAGTCTTGGAATCTAACAGTGCTCCGATTAATTGTATTGTCTGTGTGGGATTAAGCGATGACTTCTCTAGATTGAGATAGAGACCTGAATCCTGGAGCAGCTATACTGTGACCAGAGTGTCTCAGGAAAGACTGGCCCTTGTAGGGGATACACTCAGCCAATCATCCAGGTAGGGATAAATTTGTATACCTCAGAGGCAAAGGTGAATGCATACTACTGCCATGCACTTCGTAAACACACAGGGTGCTGTTGACAGGCCAAAAGGAAACACCCAAATCTGGTATGTCTCGGGGCCAATTGCAAATTGGAGATATTGCTTGTAAGACTCCTCTATCACAATGTGGAAGTATGCATCCGTTAAGTCTATTGAAGCAAACCAGAGCGGTTTGCTCTGGTTTACCCCTTTTGCCAGAGCGGTAGTACGGTGGGCCATGTTATCATTCAGAACTTCTTTGGGATAATGAAGAAGTTGACCTCTCTGAGATCTAGAAGTGTGCAAAGCTTCCCATCTTTTTTCAGTACTGTGAAATAGCGGGAATAAAATCCACTTTGGCAGATATGTAATGGAACTAGTCAGATGGCTCCTTTTTGGAGAAGTGATAATGTCCCTTCCAAAACCACTATCAATGGAGGGGCAGCGTGGATGCCAAGGACAGAGGGTATTGAATTTGATTCTGTATCCCTTTTGGATGATCGACAGCACCCATTTGTCTGATGTTATATGCTGCCACGTGGGCAGGAAGGTGGCCAGGCAGGAGCCAAGGAGAGGATGAATGATAGAAAGGAGGCAGCGAAGAGCAGAGTCAAAAATGCCATTTGCTGGAATTGTCCTTGCCACTCCTAGATGTTCAGAACCAAAAGGATGAATACTGCCTCCTTGATCCCGACACAGACTGCTGTCGATGAGACTGTGCTGTTGATTGATGAGACTGGTGAAAGGGCTGGTGCAGCCAATGGCAGTAATGAAAAGACTGAGGTTGATGCTGTTGGCATCCCAACCTCATCTTCCTCACTGTGGTTCTTTTCTTTTGCACCTACTCCATGACATCATCAGTTCCTGTATTAAACAGTCCATCTTTATTGAACAGGAGGTCCTCAGTGCAGGAATATGCCTCCTGCAAAAGCTCTGCAGAATGTAACCAGGCATGACTTCTTAAAGCTATTGCCCCCACCATTGCCTTGGCACCACAATCAGCCTGATGTGTAGAGATATTAATTTCTTGGCGTGATAATTTTAGTGCCTCAGCTTGAAAAAGGTGCGCTAACTGTCTCCGATCATCTGGCAGATAATCACACAAGGAACTGACTTTTTCCCACAAGAATAGCTGATACCTTTCCATGGTGGCTTGATAATTTGCCACTTTCAGTCCTAATACTGTGGAAGAATAAAGTTGTCTACCCATTAGGTCGAGTCTTTTGCCCTCCTTGTCTACTGGCGAGGAGTGACTTCTTTGACATTGTCCTTGTGATGATTCTACAATCACAGAATTTGGTTTTGGATGGGAAAACAGGAAAGCCACATCCCTCTCCTGTACCTCATACATTGCTTCCAATCTTTTTGAGGTCGGTGCCATTGTCAAAGGGGATTTCCCATGACTGTTGCACAATTTGCAACAGTATAGAGAGAAATTGTATTATTATTATTATTATTATTATTATTATTATTATTATTATTATTAACATTTCTATACCACCTCATAGCCAAAGCTCTCTGGGAGGTTTACAGAAGTTAAACATTGAAATACAATATACAAAGTTTAAAAGCCATTTACATAAAAGAAAATATACACAAACAACATCTAACTAAAAACAACTTTGAACAGTCAGTCATAACTAAAGACACATCCAGGACCAAGTAAAACTCATCATGTTCTGCCAGATGCCTAGGAAAAGAGATAGGTCTTAACCTGGCGCCCAAAAGATAACCATGTTGGTGCCAGGCAGACTTCATTGGAGAGCTCGTTCCACAGATGGAGGGCCACCACTGAGAAGGCCCTCTCTCTTGTTGCCTCCTTCCAAGCTTCCCTCAGAGGAGGCACCCAGAAGAGGACCTTAGGTGCTGAATGTAGAGTACTGGTACTTTCATTTCGGGAGAGGCGTGCCATCAGGTATTGCGGTCCCAAGCCATGTAGGGCTTTATAGGCTAAAACTAGCACCTTGAATTGAGCTTGGAAGCATATAGGCAGCCAGTGCAAGTGGGGCAAAGTCAATCGTATATATGCAGTATAGACAGGCATCGAGGTTTCTGTACATACAGCATTGAAAATGGGATCCTTCAGTTTTTGTGTGGGTTGTTGGGTCTCAGAGCCCAGGGACTGAGCCATTCTAAGGACTTGGTCAGAGAAGTGTCCCAAATCCTCAGATGGTGAGGCACCCTCTTGCATTCCCACAGCCCCATCTGGAGAGGAAATTAACAGCACTACCACTGAAAGAGAAGTAGAGTTGGATTGGTAGTTGTCGTTATCAGATTGTGGAGAAACAGAATGTCTTAACTCCCGAGACTGAGTTGTCGCCACTGGTGGAATCTGTTATGGTATTGGAGAAGGGACTCTCAAAGTCTCTGATGGAGCAACACAGCCCGCTGCAGTTTGAGGTATATCAGCTGGGTATTGAGAACCTGGTACTGGCGGAAGCACGAACATGTCTCGAAGTGAAGGCTTAGGCAGTGGTGACAATGGCATCAGGCAATCCCATGGACGATCATGGGGAGATACAGCTCCAAAATATCACATACGATCATAATAATATCTGTCCTGGTGCCTTCAATCACTCCAGTATGAATGTCAAGGAGGGAGAGACCATTCTGAGCACCTGTCCTATTCATATACTGGAGACTGAGATCTCTCGCATCTTGGTGGAGGAAAATAATAACCTTCCTTGTGATCCTTCCCCGTGTTATTTTCAACCTTCCCTACGCAGGGTTGAAAATACTGAATCTGGAGATCCTTCTCAGTATCGAGGATCATGTTGATCCTGTGGGCTCATAAAGGGATGGCCAGCATGTTCATCAGCTCCCAAATGGTATCAAGTACTGTATTTCACCCTATGAAGTTGAGGGTAGCATAACTGGTTCCTGACATTCTTCCTTATTCGGTACCGATGGTACTACAGCTAAAGGTGAATCCAAAAGAGGAAGAGAAGTTGGGACAATTGATAATGATTATTTTGCTTTTCCTTAGGATCCCTAGATTCCCATTTCTTCTTTCTCTTTGAGTATCTGCCGCTGACTTTGACATTTTGGCTTTTTTGCCATTTTTTTTAGCCACTGTGAAGGCGAGCGACTGCCCTGGAGTTAGAGGGTCTACAAAAAGAGGACTTTGTCACCAGTTGGGAGGCCCCTTGAGAAGTCGATGAGGAAGAAGACAGTGGTTTGTTGTGACATCTTAGCCTTGGGCATAGGCACTGCCTCTAGTGCCCCTTTTCAGAGCTCCTCATGGAGTCTATCTGGCCAATTGCATCTAGCCTGTTTCGTGAAAGACTGGCAGTGGGGACAAGTTTCTACTATGTGTCCCTCTTGTAGACACAAGACACAGAGGGAATGTCCATCTTTAGAATTTTACTGCTGCACTTCACACATTTTCAAAAAAAGAGCCTTTGAGGCCAAACACCCTAAGGCGATCCAACAATCACATAAAAGATCACCAGCCAAACAAAAGGAAAATAAATTCAAAAAGATGCAGTAAGGAGAAAAAAAAAGAAAGTAAGAGAAAAGCAAGAAAGAATAAACCTCAGTTTTATCAGAACGAAACAAATGCAGTCTTTACAGACAGTGTTCCCTACAAGGCTCACACAATGGCAGTCAAAGAAGAACTGAGGGCACAAGCAGGAACCATTAGCGATGCGCACAGTGGATGGTGGGGGATGGGTTCCTGCTGGAAAATCTCCTCAGTTACAGAATGTTCTTGAATCAAGGTTTTGCGCAGGTGCAGAGCCCATATGTGTGATGCACAGAGACCACAAAGAAGAACCCACAGTTTGCTAACCATGAGTTGTTTCAGAGCATGTGGGGGTGAGCATGATGGCTCCCAATGACTTGCCTGTTTCTGCTTTGCTAAATAACCCAGGAATCCTGTTCCTGGATTGCTCTCCATGACATCCAAGCCAGAACTCTAGGTTGTTGAGGGAGAAACAACCGAAAGTTTTAACCCATGGCTTGTACTTGGGTTATAACTCTGGATTGCTTCTTCCTCAACAACCCAGAGTTTCAGGTTCGTACGTCATGGAGCACAACCAAGGAATCTTCCTGGGTTGTCTACCAATCCAGAATTGGGTGAGCAGTTAGGAGCCAGTATGCTGGTTTAATTGTGTGAATTAGGTCAGACTGGACAACTTTTCCTCCTTTAAAACCCCCCAAACAACCTGGAAGTTAAGCCTCCGTACCCACATTATTGGGGTTATTTTCCCCCGTCACTAAAAAAAATAGCTCGAATGATCCTTCCCATTTTGCTTCCCTTCTATAAGGTCATAAAATAGGGAAGAACTATTTTAGTTCAGGCCTTTCACTGGTTTATTGGTCTGAAACACCAGCATGACCTTGCCCATAGACATGTTTTTTGCTCTCCATTTTAAACATTTATTTGCTAGTGTGGAAAACCTTTAGAGCAGACCACTCAAATCTTTGAGCAGTTTATTTATTTCAGTAAATAATACACCTGATATGAACAAATGCCTTCTGTTGTAAGCCAGACACACAATCAAAGCTACTGTTGCTGAGGACAGCTGGGGACTACTTTAATCAGGAAAGGTTGAGTGGATAAAACTTTTATTTGGTCATTTCTACATCTCAAGGTAAGTTTTCCTATGATGATGAATATATTATTTGTAAAGCTCACAAGTAATAGGAAGAAAACGACTGGATTTAAATGTCGAGGGGTGCAATCCAGCCAAGGGTAAACACTTGTATATGCCATTGATTTCAATATGACATAATTAAACAGAAGTTTAATTCTCCTGTTGTCATAAATGAGCCATGCAGCACAATCTATGCATGTTTGCAAGTCCCATTGAGTTCAAGTATGTGTGTATAAATTGCAGCCTAAAAACCGCCTCTGTATCCTGCCCTATGTTTCAAAGAGTTTTGAGAAAATCAGAAAGTATTGATTAAGAGAGTTACATATATACTTTTCTTTACTGGCAGCTATACCAGAAATGGCAACAATGTACTTACTTTCCATGCTGCTCTCTATTATTGATCCTGCAAACATGGCTTGTGTAAATACTGGTGCATTGTCATTTATATCCAGAATGCGAACTCGAAGGTCAAGTTGTGTTTCCACTGATTGTCCAGTGATAACATTGATAGCATAACATTTAATCTGGATTAGAAAATTTAAAAAAAAAATATTTAAAAAGGACTGTTCTTAACCATTCAAAATACTGAAAACCACTCACTTGTTAAATAAACAACTTTCATCTAATTTATCAATTCTGATATTGTTGTTATTGTTATTATTACTTATTATAACATGTTTCCTGCCTTTACTCACAAGTTCAAGGCAGCAAAATGAGATAAATATTAAAAACAACCATAAAAAGAGTAAAAGCAGCATAATAAATAATAAAAAACTCCTTAATAGCAATGCAAACAGCCACCCATGTTATAATATCATAATCAGTGGAATGCCACACCAGAGAAAAATCAGCAGCAAAATGAAAAATATGGCCCCAAAGCTCCTTTCTATAAAGGAATGTTTTCACCATACGGCAGAATGCCATTCAAGAGGGGTGAAGGTAGGCTTCCCTTGAGAGGGAGTTACAGAACTTGTGTGCAGCCTCTGAGAAGGCCTTCATTCTGATTCCTCCCAGACGTACATCAGAAGTTGAGGGGCCTCTGCAGATGACCTTAGTAAGTAAGCAGGCTCCAGTGAGGAAAGACATCTTTCACATATTCCAATCGTAAATTGTAAAGCGAAAGGAGCATATAGTTAGAACTTACAATAAACACTGGATTCGCCTCTCGATCTACTATTTTTGTTATATTAATTTCACCAGTCTTTTGATTTATGACAAATACTCCAAAGGGATGCTGATCAATCCCTACTCCAGATATTTTATATAGAATTGGTTGAGTTTCCTCACAATCAGATCGGATCTGCAAGAGAAAGCAAAACAAAACTAGTTTTCTTCTTAATGATTCGGATGCCTTTCTCAACCTTAAGCGGTCCCTACGTGATCCTTAGCAGCTCTGACATCAACGTTGATACAGGAGTTGAATCAGAAAATTAACAAATGGGAATGGTATCATCTGTGATTTAACAGCACTTACTAAAACCAGAAGAGAAGCACTCCAGAACTTGCTGCTATGTGTACTAAGAGCCAGTGCAAATATTACTGCAGCTGTTTTATTCATGCAGTTAACTTCTCTCATGTGAGCAGTGTAATATCAAAGAAGGAGTCTCACAGGAGATGGCCATGCAACTGACGCATTGGGGCTGTTCACACAACACGTTAACCCACACTCAGTGGTTGAGTGTGGATTGTTGTTGAACTATGAATTGTTGAACTGTGGGTTAATGTGTTGTCTGAACCCAGGACATTTTCCTCAGGGTGGCTTGTTAACCATGCAGTATGGCTTGTTAAACACCTTGAACAACCCAACAACAAACCATGGGTTCTCAAGGTGGCTTGTTCGAGAAAAATAACAAGTCATCCTGCAGAAAACTTCCCGGGTTCAGGCAACACGCTAACTAGGGATTTGGAGAAATCTGCAACAGAATCAAATGAGTTCAGATTTTTATGAATCTTACCTGCAGATTAGTCAGTGGACTGGCTTTTCCCCTGTCAGGAAGATTCTGCAGACTTGCAGACTGTTTTTCTAACCTTTGAGAAGTTTGCGCAAATTTAGTCATAGAAAAATATGGAAAAAATTTAAAAAACTGGCCCCAAATGTGCATTTTCCCATAGGCTAAAGTGTGAAAATGCACATTGGGGGGATTTGCACATTTGTGGGAAATTGCACATTTTTGCAAGCACAAATTTGCATTGCACAAACATGAATTTGTGCAAATTCAGAAACTTTTAAAAAATCCGATTTCATCAATGAGTGGATGATGGAATGAAAGGCATCTGACAATCCATGAAACACAGACAGAATGGATTTTACACAGTTGCATACATCCCTAACGCTAACCCATGGTTCAGCAAACAACTCACAGTTCAGCAACTGTGTTGTGTGAACCCAGTCGTTCTGGTCTGATTCTGTCATTGATTCTGGCTTAATAAACCATGTTTTATTAAGCTGGGAGCAATTGTTGGGCCTGCATGCTCCCACTCCCTCTCATCTCTTTGGCTGCCAACTTTGGTGCTTGAGTGGTTATTTCTTTAAATTACAGTATCCCACAATGTTTGAAATGGGAACTATGGTTTGATGTTTATTTACTAACCAGACTCTGAAACTAGGATCACAGCACTGAAGATAGTATGTGAGGAGAGGGAAGGGGTGAGAGGCCTCCAACACCCATTTCTGGCATAATAAATCATGGTGTCATATCCAATGTTAGTCCTACATAGAGTAGGCTGATTGAAATGAATGTAACTTAAGTTAGTCATGACTAACCTGTCCCATTCTTTTAAATGGGCCTACTCTATCTAGGACTAACATTGGATACTAAGTTTATTAAGCTAAGATTGTTACATCCAAACTGACCCTCTTTCACTTGAGCAACCTACCTTCTTTTGCAAACTTCTGTTTTTGAAATTAATTTGTTAAACCTGTTTTTATATCTGTAGTTGCTGTGATCCACCTGCCATTTTGTGATCTGTCTGTGGCAGAATGCTCATCCAGACACAGTTTTAACAGTAACACAAAGTGGTGAGGAAACTATCCATCTCATCATTGCCCTCTGTTTATGTGAATCTTTACTTTCCCTTTTCTCTTTTGATTTTTAGGTGTTGAAGATTGCCTTCTCCCTTTCTATGATGCTGGCTTGCCCATAGAGTTGCACCACTATTCTCCTGCAGCAAAGCTATATGCCCATCCGTTAGGAAGTGATGGGATATCACGTAGGCATTGCATGGAGACTTGCAGGAGTATCTCAGAATGGGTAAACTGCACTTGGATTGTGCTTTGTCTGAATGTGTGAAAATGCCTGAAGCTAAATACTTAAAAGGTAAGATGCACAATGTTCTTAAAGTGAATGGAGGACTTCACTCTTTAATCCAGGGTTGCACAACCTATGGCCCGAGAGCCATGCACCCCATTCCACTGCTGAACCTTGTCACAGACTGAGCCCTAGCAATTGCTAAGCTGTTTGATTTTGATTTATACATCACAGAATATTAAATACCAGATCACCCTACCAAATTAAAAAAAACAACTCTTAGAGCTACAGTACTATAAGAAAAACAGCTACCTTATTATCAAAGTTTATCAGATCTTTGCTGTCACTTTCACACATTAGCTTGGGAGTCCATTCTTTCAAGCCCAGTGGACTTCGCTAGTTAGCCAGTATATGGGAGGATTCTTGTAAATTACTAAACAAAAAAGTACAAGTATTTTTAAAGGTGCTTAGACCTTACCTTGGCAATTGGATTTCTCTTTGAATTATCTTCTCCTTCCCTACAGGCTGCAGCAAATTTAATCCATTCTCGTTTCTGCCTTCGATATGTTTTCCATCTCTCCACACCTTTTTCATTCCATTCTCTCACCTTGAACAAAAAGCACACTAGCATTACTATGACTAATGGACTGCCATTATGAAGCAACTGTTCTGAATACTCAACATTATATATAATGTTACATATAATAGGCTAGCTCTGGTTGTTGCCTGTTTTCTTTCTTGAGGCTCCACCCCTGAATATCTCTAATGTTGCAGGATGCTCACAAATATTCAGACTTCTGAGAGTGAAGGGTCCACTGCAAACCACTGCCATTGTGGGGAGAAGTAGAAGATCTGGTTGGCTTTGCTATTACTTTGAGAATCTGTTTACTGTAGTGGGACCAAGGGGCCTGGAACCAGGTAAGCTGCAAACTGTGGAATTAGGGGCATAGGTATGGGCAGGAACTCTGCACAGTCTAGAGACAGAGGAGCTGTGGGTCACTGGAGAGACACGTGATTCAGGGCTAGGATTCTGAAGGAGGCAGGAGGAAAGTGTATGAAAACAAGGCCTATATGTAAGAAAGGCTGTGTACTGATTAAAGCCAGTATGGGATTAAATTACCTCAACATGAAAACTGCCAATGCTGAACTCCAGGGACACCTAGGAGAACAAAAAGAACAGAGTCAACACGATCCTCTTGTAATTTATAAGTTCGTATAAATACACTTCATCTATATCAAAGTCTGAATACTTTCTGAAGTATCCTGGAGTCTGAATACTTCACAGAGATAAAATATATGGAGATAACGAATCCTGTCCCACAATGTTCTTATGCAGGCCCATACACACACATGTATTTTCCCCCTCAACCCACCCTCCCTTCCTCATTTGTATCATTGCCTTCTGCAGTTGAAATCAACGCATCTCATACACTTCTCACTATCAGGGCTTAGAGCAGCCTTCCCCATCTGGGTGCCCTCCAGATGTGTTAGATTAAATTAAAGACTCAAACAGCATGGGTCATGCTGGCTGGGGATGATGGGAGTTGCAATCCAATACATCTGGAGAGCATCAGGAAGGGGAAGGCTGATTTATAGTGTTCAAATCCAATACATCTGGAGAGCATCAGGAAGGGGAAGGCTGATTTATAGTGTTCAAATCCAATCATCCCTGACCATTTGATTCAGCATTTGCCTAACAAATCAGCAGACACATGCAACCTGCACTACCATCCCGCTTTGGGCAAATGTTCCAGTCATGCCCCCATTGAACTCAGTTATAATTCTGGCTCAGATCCAAAGGACCAGATGGGAACTTTCCATGTAGCAGGCCTTAGAGGTTCCATCTTCTGATTGTGGGTCCCTTCTTGGGAAGGGACCCACAAAATGTGCCCTTCTTGGGAAGGGACCCACAATAATTTATACACTGCTGACAAAATGTGGTGGACCCTCGGGAGCATCCGCCAAACAGCACAAAAAGTTGCAATAGGAAATCAAGAAGCACTCGGCTATGTGGAAACACTTGTCTGTAGAAGCACTTGGCTATGCATAGAGAGTACTCACCCTACAACAAAACAAGACTGTATAAACCATTTTAGATTAGATGTGTGTGTGTGTGTGTGTGTGTGTATATATAGATGTGTGTGTGTGTGTGTGTATATATATATATATATATATATACACACACACACACACACATACATACATATATATATATATATATATATATATATATGAGAGTTATGCAAAATACTGTTTAATACATTACATAAAACTTATGTTGGCTTTATGAGAACAGTCATCTGAGCACCTGCATGGGGGCGATTTTGCAATATGAGAAAGATGATTTAATTAGTAACTCTTTCTTATGCTTTCTTGAAAACTGGCCTATATTGTCTTGTTTTATAGTCTGTTCATTTAAGTTGGCAGCTATGATGTGATGCGATTTGGATGAGATGGTGGGAATTAAGGCAGGACATAACTAACTTATACCCCACCTCCATCGTTTCCTTTATGTCAAATGATAGATTGTAAGCTCCTTGGGACAGGGATTTGTACTTTGTGAAGAGCCACGCATGCTGGTAGCTATATAGGCATGGCTACTTCTCAGTTCTGCCAAAAGGCCAAACTAGATGTGACACTAAATGCATTAGTGCTGCTGCATCTTTAAAAACAACCAGTTAATAGCAGGCATGATCCCAGGGCGTAGTCTGAAGGCACATGAGGCAGCCGCCTTGCTGAAGCTAAGCTTCCGTCGTGCATTAAAAACGTTGTTGTTCAGGCACAGGCAGGCATTTGGGGTGGGTTAGGGTATTTTAGAAAATGTTTTTATTGTAGAATTTTATAGTTTTAAACTGTTTTTATTGTATGTTGTACATCGCCCAGAGTGGCTGGGTGACCAGCCAGATGGGCGATTAATAAATTTAATAATAAATAAATAAAAATAAAATAAGCAGGTTTGGGTCTGGTCAGTGCTTGGAGAGGAAAGCACCTGGGGACCACATGTAGCCACCTTGAGTTCCATGATGGAAGAAAGGTGGGATATAAGTTAAATAAATAAATGGGGTGGGGAGACCTTGATCAGAAATGTTGTGCACAGGGTGGGGGGATTAATACTTTCCTTCTCCACCATGATCACAATTAAAATTGCCCCTCCAATAGCTGCTCTTAGTCCTGGATGGACGCTCCCATTGCCATTTGTGCGGATGAGAGCTTCCTTCCCAAGGCTAATAGCTGCAGAGAAAGGGGATTATCATTTAGATTATGGTTGAGGAGGTGAGCTGTGGTGCTCACAGCATGCATGGCTCTTCATAAATGAAAATTGCCCCTCCCCATGAATTTTTTTAAAAATTAAAGATGCAACAAGTGACAGGCTTAGCATTGTGCCTTAAGTCAAGAGCGTTTAAATCCCATGATTTCAATGGCAGATCTATAAGGATGTGCTTAAGTTCCCCACTGATATATTTTGCCTGGATATTGCAATTTTAAATCCACTGCATGCAAATGTGATAAACTATAATGTCTCCCCATATGTCTATTTTCTTCTTGGGTCTCTAACAACTATAATTATTCTCCCTATTTCTGAAGTTAATTGCTGAGTGCCGATCGTTATGTAGCCAGAATGGCATCATCCATGCACAAGGGGGAGGTATCAGCAGGCTTGGGGGAACCCCAATGTTAGTAGAAGTACACAAAATCTGTAAGGGGAAAATTCCTAAGGAGGGGGAACCCAAAACAACTCACTGTACTCAGTGGCCACAATGGATTCCTGCACTGAGCAGGGGGTTGGATTTGATGGTCTTGTAGGCCCCTTCCAACCCTACTATTCTATGATTCTATGAAAACACTGACTGGCTGTTGGGTGTATGTGTACGTCGAATGGAGTATTGTGGAAGAGGGCATGGCTAGCTGACTGGAACAGTGAACAGGAACACTGCACCCCACACTGCAATATTTTTGTTGCAGATCTCACTTATCATCTACTAAATAACGTTTAATTATACTTGTAAATCTATATTGAACATGGAATTGATCCCCAACATATAATAAAAACTAAAAGAAATATTGGATAACTTGCTCATACATGCACTTAGATCCACTGAAGTGAATGGGACACCTCAGGATCTCAACATGTGGGCTCTAAATTGGGACAACAGGCTTCATTTTAAAAACCACACTGCTCCTTAACACAGAACACCTGTCTGGCAAATAACCAATGGGAAATCTGCAGGCAGTGGCTCTTTAATAATTAATTGGCCTCTTGTAGTATGGATTAAGTCCCATGTTCACCACCATGCAGCACAATTGTATGAATGTTTATCTGGGGAGTAAATTCCATGTATTCCCAGGTTTAAAGCTAGATCCTTAAGGGAAGGGAAGAACAGAAATGTATTGAATGAATGAATGAATGAATGAATGAATGACGTTGCAATCCTAAACACACTTACCAAGAGAATGCCCCATAGAACACAGTGGGACTTACTTCTGAATAAGCATGCATAGGATTCTGCTGCATATGAAGAATTAACTAGCTTAGCATCCATTGGAGGACATTTGACCCTATGAGAGCAGCCATATAGAAGAAATAATACTTTCCTGGAATTTTGCTAGGCCTGGTTCCAGGGAGAAATCCTCGAGCATGACAATATTTTTGAATGAAGTCTGAATAATTATTTTCATTAATATTTCTGAAAAGTGCCCCTAATATTCAAACTGATTCAAATGTTCAGAAAAACAAAACAAAACAAGGGATAGCAGAAATGTCCACCTGAAATGTCTTCCACCTGAAGTGGTAGCTGTCCAGGTTCAGGAACATTTTAATAGGAGTGACGAGTGAGGGGCATTCAGAATCGTAATTCCCCATAACTGAAGTGGTACAGTCTCAGGAAGGCTCTACCTCCCTGGATGGCATCCCGGCCATTTCACAATCTTGAGCAGGGAAGTCACTCCTGGGTCTGTACCACCTATCTTTTCTGAATATTTGAATAAGTTCGTAATTATGGCAATATTGATACCATAGTCATTGCCTCATCACCACAGATCAGAGTAATACCTTTAAGAGTACAATTCTATTCAGGGATGGGATGTGGCCCTCCAGATGTTGGTTGGCTAGGGCTGACGGGAACTATAGGCCCAAACTTCTGGAGGACCACAAGCAGCCCAGCCCCGCTTGTCTTCTCAGGTGTAAATCCCACTGAATTCAATGGAGCTTCCTCCCTTGGAAGGGGGTATGGCAGCCTTCCTCAACCTGGTGCCCCCCAGATGTTTTGGATGACAACTCCCAGCATTCCTGACTTTTGGCCATGCTGCCTGGGGCTGATGGGAGTTGAAGTCCAAAACATCTGGAGGGCATCAAGGTAGAGAAGACTGGGGTTTCAGATGGCGGCCTAAATGAGCTATCTAGGATCAGCTTTATCTACAACCTAGCTAATCTGGAATACTTGAAGATATTTTACACCCTGGCCAGCACACTAATTTGTGCCCTATTGAATATAAATGGCCCTATAAGCTTCACTGGGATGCCAGTGCCATGGAAAACGATGGGGACAAATTGACTACAGCCAAGAATTTCAGTTTAACTTGGACTCTGGGTCAGGCTATCTAAATATAGGCCTAACCAACCAAAGTTTCTTCTCACACATAACTGGTTTTATTCCTCACAACTGCAACCAACTAACAATGGCCATCACTTTGTCAAAGTTGTAAATTAAATGGGACATGGAACAGTTTTAGAATTCAGCAGCGCTGAACAAGCTTAGTCACATTCAGGCACATTTTATTAAATACAAAAGAACAAAGGAAGAGCTGCTCTGCCTATAAAGATGGGTGTGGTCTGAATTTGGCAAGCATCGGTCTAGTCAAAGTCAGGGTTGTGGTGTTGCCTCCCCATCCCATGAGAAAGTTCTAGGCTGCACTTCCAGTTCACTTCTTCTCTAGTTCAAGCAGGATGAACGGTACCTCTAACATAGCTTTCCCCAACCTGGTGCCCTCCAGACTTCCTCCCAGCACGCCCCCACCCCCCAGGCAACAGGGTTTATTTAGCACTTATTTCCAAAACAGAATTTCAGTCCTTACTGGCTGTGCCACCACAGCAACTCTGTGACGCAATTAACTGTTCTCATTTTACAGAAAGGGAAGTGATGCTGAGAGACTGCAACTTGTTTAAAAGACATAGGCTCTTTCTTCAAAGGGCAATGTGGCAGGAGCTTGACAATTGTGTGCCAACACAGTTTCTCACTTCAGTAATGCTGCACTGAGTTCTCCAAAGCCTATATCAGTGGAAAATTTGCCATTGCTAAATTTAGGTGTGGTGGTGATAGACACACAACAGGATGTCATCAAGGGTTGACTCTTCCCTGTAGAGCTGCATTGGACTAAGAGAGGCAAGTGAAGAGGTCCTAAAGTGCAGAGCAAGTGGATGCCAAATAGGCATAGCTGTCAAGGGCTCCTTGGAGGGCTCTCTCAGTCTAATCCAGTAGCCAAGTCCAGACACAGACAAAGGGATTCTTTTCAAAGCTTTATTCTTCTTTTACAACTTAACAACTCTACAGGTAGCAGCAGCATCCCTATGCCCTAAGTTGGAACAGTTGGTCCCCGTTTGAAAGGCAATTACTGGCAGACTCCTGAATATAAGGACTAGGGAGAATCCCTCCCCTTTTCCTTTGGATCCTCTGGGCTCAACCGTTCTTTGAGCGCCAACCGGGCGCTACGCCTCCTTTCCGCGCCCTCCATTTGGCGCCGCTCTCTGCGTCTGTGCCGCGCATCCACCCAGTCTGCTATCTGTGCTGGGTCACTCCCTGGACTGCTTTCTAATCTAGGAATGTGGGTGGGAGGAATCTCTGTCAGCTGCAGGCCCTGGGAAAAAGGGGCGCGCTCCTCTCCCAGGAGCGACTGCTCTTCCTCCAAATCAGAACTACTCTGGGATTCTATGGGCTCAGTGTCCACCCTGACAATAGCCCCTATAGGCCTGATACACATCAAAGCACATTCTAAAGTAGTGCTGTGCTGAAACTCCACCTGCTCTTTCGCAAACTCTTCATTTCCCTGCGAAAGAGGCAGTCATTTTTCTGCCTCTTTCATAGGGATGTTGAGAATTTCAGAGAAATTCCTCAGGGTGTAGGACTATGTAATTATAGTATTGTGTTGGTTTTAATGTTCTTATTAATGTTTTAGCAATTATTGTGTATTTTAATGTATATCATAATGTATTCTAATGTGTTTAATATAACTCACTTAGAGATATTTTTAAATATAGTCAGGGTTATAGAACTCTATTAAATAAATAAATAATAAGGACATGGCTGAAGGAGAAAGTCTTGGCTAAGTCCTTTAGGGAGCTTTTCAGAAAGCTCAAGCAGCCGGAGAAGCTGCAAGGAACTGAATGGGATAAAAATGGTAAAATAAAGAGTGCCCACACCACACACCACCCCGCAGCCACCTCCTTATAGTAGGTAAGCTCTGAAGCCCTGCACCCTGTGAAATTTCTCCAAAATTCTCACCCCTTCCCATGATTTTAGGGTGCAATTTCTTTTCACCCCTCCTCCCAACGAATGGTCGAAAATGAATAAATGGAAAAATTTGGCACAGTGATATTCTAAAGCATCCACACTATAGATAACACCACGTTTTATTAATTCATGAGTTCCTCATATCTGGGGTCATCACTAGAACTGCCAGAACTACTGTTATCTACTTACAGAATTCCACCATGCCATCTTTCATAAGAATGAGAACTATACAAAAATACATCACCAGTGAATGATAGTAACCATGGTGTTTCTCTCTGGGAATGAAATATTCTTAGCAGACCTGTTTACGATACAAATATTTTGGTGCAAAGCTTATAGGACCTTGCATGTGATGTTATATTAGCTATAGTGTCACAAATGTTATCATTCTTAAATCTATTAATTACGATTGATGCAGTATGCCTATGTACAGCAGTTGCTGAGGAACATGGGCGGGAGGGTGCTGTTGCACTCATGCCCTGCTTGTGGGTTTCCTGCGGGCAGCTGGTTGGCCACTGTGTGAACAGAATGCTGGACTAGATGGACCCGTGGGCTGATCCAGCAGGGCTCTTCTTATGTTCTTAATTACTTCACTTTCCCCAGAGGGCTAGCTGTGTTAGTCTGTGGCAGCGAAAACAATGAAGAGTCTTGTGATGCATTAAAGACTAATACATTTATTATGGCATAAGCATTAGTGGACTAGAATCCCATTCACTGAAAGTCTATAGTTAAAAGCCATGAGAGAGGAAAAAGTAACTTAGGGAGTAATCCTATGTGGATTGACAGTCCCCTCCAACCCCAGGGGCGACAGCCTATCCAGTGCAGGGCAGGAGGAGTGGTGAGGAGAGGATCTCCTCCCCACACCCCACACCCTGCTTTTGTGGCTAGACAGCTGATTTCGGCTGTCTAGCCTCAGGACCTTGGAGCGCGGGAAGCGGTGGCTGGACAGCACATAGGATGTGTCGTACTGGCACTTCTGACCTCCCTGCCCTGGCCCACCTCCAGCAATGCCCCATTTTTGCTGCTCTGCACTGCTCTTATGACTCTTATGAGTCCATTATAGGCATATTTGATGCAAACCCTATTAGAACATATAAGAATGGTGTGGGAGAAATGTTGCTTGATGAATTATACCCTGATCTTAATAGTTGGTTTATCTGTCAGATATCAGTTTTGACTTAGTGTGTGCATTAAATTCCATACATCAAAACTAAGAAATTGGTGTATAGCTGCATTAGTTTGAATACATCATTTGATAAATTTGTCATGCTGTTGTTGACAAAAACAGCATGAATTAATGAAGGAAATAAGAATAGTAGTAAATTCAGAATGTTCATTGGGAGTGGCTTTGAGAAGGAAAAGTGGATACTCCAGAAACCAAACCAGCAATCATTAATGCAGGGGTGGGCAGAAGGGTGTGTTGCTCCTCTCCCTCTACTACATCCTCCCCAACCTGGCGCCTCCCAGATGTGTTAGACTGCAACCCCCATCATCCCCAGCCAGCATGATCAATGGATGTTGGATGATGGGAGTTATAGTACAACACATCTGGAAGGCACCAGGTTGGGGAAGGCGGCTCTAGTATATGAAACAATGGGATTTCCTTGTGAACATCGAAGTGCACACAGAACTCTGGACTGGGGTGCCATATGGAGTTCTAGAGCATGGAGAGGAAGACACAAAAATAAGAACGACAGGGTTAGATCAGTGAACAAAATCCTTAACAATAGCTACATGATTAGTCTGACTAACCTGGCCACTAAAGGATCTCAGATGGTAAAGGGCTAGGAAAGGCATTGTAGAGCTGCTGCCAGTCACCACAGACAGTACTGGGCTAAATGGCCCAATCATCTGAAGTTACTGAACTTCCTATGTTCAATAAAAAACCACTGCATCTTGCCTGACTAAGACTGACAACCCTAAACATACTTACCTGGGAGTAAGCCTCATTGGTGATAATTAGCCTTCCTTCTGAGTAAACGTGTATAGGATTGTGTAGTAAATTTGACTTTTTAGATGTATTCTAAGAATGAAAACTTGTACATTATTTGAACCCAAATTCCCAATGTCTGAGCTGTATATGAGAGTAGCTTCAGTCCCACCGCTTTAATATGCTGCTTTGCAACTTCTCCTTCAAAGCCATTTACAAACCTGAATTAACTAACCATTATCGGTGCCAAAGCAATATTACGTGCAATTATGGAATACTCCCTGTTCCACCTACTTGCATCCAAGTGACTGAACATGCCCTTAATTCCTGATTCGTTCTCTTTCCCAGCGCTGTTCATTTTAGGGGTTGAGTCTGCTGTCTTTGAAGTCAAGCAAGGGCATTTGTGTGAACAGGGCTGAGTATCCCAGTACACATTACGCTATTAGTCATCCTCGTGCTGTTGTAGTATGCTGTTGTGTCAGCAGTTTGGGCTATGCATTTTATTCCCGAGCCAAAACTCCCACTGAACAAGATTAGATCTTTCTTTTTATTAAATTTACTTCCAGAGTTCTGTAACTTTGCCTTCAAAATCCTGGCAGATGGCGTCTCCAAGCCGAAACCCTGTTACATGGTTAGAATTCCCACTGAAACTAACCGCAACTCACAGTGCACTACTACACATGCCTACTCAGAAGTAAGTCCCATTCAGTTCTATGAGGCTTACTCCCAGGTAGGATTGTAGCCTCAGTAGGAGTTCTATACATGTAAATGCCTGGTTGGGCTGGAACAGAGACAAATCCTCCGGGTCCAACTGGTGCAGCTGGTCCTCTTCCCCTCACACTCCTTCCCCTGCATGTAAATGCGTTTAGGATTAGGGCCTAAATATTCAGATACCTGGTGTCTGTCTTCAAGTGATTTTTTTTTAAGGCTTATTTTTAAATCAAAGCTAACCAAGAGCGTTTAATGTATTTAGGGGCTACTTGTTCCTTATTTAAAAATAAAATAATAAAAAACCTATTTTAAATATAAAGCTTTGGTCAACAAATCCACAAACCACATTTTAAGTTGTGATGTTGCTGACTGAACGTGGTAACCAGACAATCTCCGTCTGATCCAAGAAGAGTGATGCACATGTAGAAGCAGGCTTCTTCTGTGCAGGCCTGTATCCTGATGTGGATGTACACCTGAATACATCTCCCCAGCTACATTGTGATATACATCTGAGTTCCATTGAACAGACTGGACATGTCTTTGGATGTGGGTGGGGATACTTATCCTCATATCACAGGCTGAATGCAGCTAGCTTCACAAAAACTAGAGCTGGATTCAGTGGAGGCTGGTGGCTCCGATCTCAGTGGGGTGGTAAATCTGCTCCGGGTTACAGTCAGAACCAGTCAGAACTCTAATGGAGCTATCCAAGCTGCATTGCACTGGCTGGATTAGAACCTTTATGTTTTCCCTGTGCTGGGGACCATGAGGATCATGACATGTCCAAACAAACACACAGTTTTATTGTTAGGTGAATTAGAAATCCATCTACTAGACTGTGACCATATAGGTCACAATCCAGCCTATATATCTCAAAGGCCTTAAACACACCTAACTCCATGCTGGATTGTGATCGCAACCTTGTATGAGATGCAAAATCCTGGAAAAGGTTATTTGGCCCTCTGAGTTTGCTGTAACACTTAATTAAAATATATTCAAATAATTCAGCCTTTTAATTTTAATAATTAGAAGGGGAAAGGAAGGTGCTTAGATGAAATGACAAACAAAGATTTTAGCCATGGAGATGGTAATAATAAACCATCAGGCCAGTGGCAAAAAGAAAAATCATGCTGCATTGCCTTCATGAAGCAAGCCTGTACAAGTACTGTGAACACAGCCCAACCATATCA
Source organism: Heloderma suspectum (assembly GCF_057233095.1). Lineage (NCBI taxonomy): Eukaryota > Metazoa > Chordata > Lepidosauria > Squamata > Helodermatidae > Heloderma > Heloderma suspectum. The sequence goes on from NC_139461.1 coordinate 73,475,190, forward strand.
TTCAGCCCCTTGCTGTGAATATTTTTGGTCCAAACAGGTGTTAAACAATCAGACCAGATGGGGAAATATGTATTCCTCCCTCCCAAATAGAGAATGTCATTTGTCTCAAATAAAGTTGTTTGTTCAACCTTCCATGTATCTATACTTGACAATTTGGCCTTCTTATGCTTTCCAGAGTATTACCATTTATTCAAATGCAGATCATGATAAATAGACTTTTGTTTATTTCATTCTGCGGCTGGGGAGATTCTATGGTATTAGGAAAGTATGCATTTTGCTTCTGCCTCGGAATTCCCCTCCATTCCTCTCATATATAATATAGTTCCTATTTTTGATAACTACATACAATGTCATTCTGTGGCCCATATTGAAAGACAGACTTTAGATTTCATTAGAAATCTTCAGTGAATTTGGAACAATAGACACCCCCATCCCCTGCAATGCAGTATTACAAACTGCATTTGAAAGTCTGCTCACTGTCAAAAGGGAATGGTGTTCAGGTAACACAAGACCCCAGACCCATTGGGCTCATTGCACTAGTTCTGGGGTGGGCAAGTTGTGGCCCTCCAGATGTTTTGGCCTACAACTCCCATCATCCTTCACCGTTGGCTATGCTGGCTAGGACTGATGGCAGTTGTAGACTAAAACATCTGGAAGGCCACAAGCTGCCCTCTGTGTACATAGTAGTTTGGATTCAGGCCTTTATGTGTGACACCTGAGTTCATAGAAGCTTCCTTAGGAGATTGCTAAAAATGGAACTGGGTCATGTGCTAAAAGAGAGAATCTCTGCAGATAACATTGAAAGAGAGTGCAACAAGCACATCAAGCTTTGTACTTCAATCCTAGCCCTAAGAAATGCATGTTAAAACCCAATTTAACAGAACCTAGTAGTACAGGTAATAATGACACTGGTGTACAAATGGCCTAGTCTCATTTTTTAAGAGCAAGCAACACTCCAGAGTTTGAAGAGGCTTGTCTGTTATACCAAACATACAAGTACTAATTTGTTGCTTTGCTTTTTGCCAGCACTTTAGTTATTTACTTGACACCTGCCTGTATAGATTAGTTCTACCGTACTGAATGTAAAATAACCAGGGTGGCTTTGCTTAATTCATTTGAGCAATGAATCACAGTTTCACGTAGACACATCAACTTAAAACATTTTGAAATAGTGCCAGCAGGAAAGGGTTAAAAGAAAAACCGACTCAAATATACATTTGACCTGAACAAATGCCATATAAGAAGCCATTGCAAGAGGCTTTGTTGTACTCTTAAAGTTAAGTGGTTGTTGCAATTTTCCTGCATTCTAGAAAAAGAAATATAAACGATGAAGAATGGAGTTACATGAGAACATGGGCCATGAAGGACAATCCCTCAACATTTGATTGCTTCAGGGATCAAGAGGAATATACATGCTGCAGTTGCCAGTTCTTACCATAGACACCACCACTTCCCTCTTTCTATAAGAAAAACAAACACTGTAACCTAAAGCCTTCATATAAAGGAGTACCACGCTGACTAACGTTATCATATGTGCATATTTTTAGAAGTCAGCATTCAACCTATCCTCAGTGCTGCCACTTCACTGGAAAAGTCCAACTCAAGAGATCTGAGGATCTCAGACAATTGCTTAATTCTACCAGGCTCCAATTAAGGTAGAATAAAATAAACAGCAAACTACACAATATTTATGTTGTATTGCCTTTTCAAGGGAAGCATAATTTTGGATAAAGCTGGCAAGATTTAGTCCAGTTCAAATATTTCTACTCTTTATATTAGGAGACAAATGAGCAAAAAGGGATTGATTGTTATGTTGTATAGTATCAGACCTTCAATTTCATTTTAAAACAAAATCTAAATAAATAAGTTTTATCGTATTTAGAGTAGCTGATGGATTGTTGTTTTTTGACAGCATGATCCTATGCTTGTTTACTTGGAAGTAAGCCCTACTGAGTTCAATGGGACTTACTCCCTCATAAGTAAATATGGGATTACAGCCACAATCTCTCTCCCACCTCCCACCTACCCCCAGTCTTCACCTTAAAATGAGTAAAAACTATTAATGCAGAATTCAGGAATTACCAATGCACAGTTTAAGCTCTGCCTACGTCAAGCATTAACCTAAGCAGAATATAGCATCAGGCATCACCTTTATATAAAAGGTTGATCCTCAGCTCAAAAGGTAATACTGGGTTTTAAAATATTGCTTTAAAGATCCTTCTTACCATTAAAATGAACAGCACAGCAGCTGTTCTGTAAGGAAGCCAGTCCATTGCATCTGTTGATTCTTAAGTCCAAGAAAGAGATGATGATAATACTCCAGGTGGCTGTGCCCTTCCCTCCCCCCCGATGGCAGAGTCTGTTAAAAGACACTGCACCGATGTTCTTTCACCCAGGCTCTGGAGGGACCTCTGGCTTCCTCAGAAGGGAGCTCTGAAGATGCTGCATGTGTTTCCCCACCCAAAAATTCTGGGCAGGTCTCACTTGAACTGCTTGACAACATCATTATTGCTCCAAGGGAAAAGCTTAAGACACACCTTGATAGTTGTTGCAATGAAAGACTTGTTGGGCATTAAGAAAACATTTTAGAGATGACAGGATTTATTGGGGAACTACCAAATTAAATCCAAAGTAACCACCACAAAGAAATCTACAACTGAAATTGCTGCTATGATTCTGAATGTGGCTGGTGGCCTTCTGCTTACTTCCAGCTTTGAGAAGTAACATGAGATACAGTCATCGTATAAATAAAGGGAAGCTTGAAAAATTACATGCACATCCACAGTTCCATGTGCATTTTCCTACCAGGGCTTCTGTACATGTAGACTGCTCCATTCATTTTAATAGCTGATCAATATGCATCAATGGGCAAATATGCAAAGCTGGTCCTCCACTGGAGTGAATGGAAGTGTTCTTGGGCTTGTGGAAACATCAGAGCCCTGGTGCTCACAGTAATTAGCTGGATTGGAATGAATGAGTTCATTTTGTTTCTTATAGTCACAAGTTTTGTAGATCACAAATGGCCAAAGCTTTGTATTATTTCAAGAGAACAATTATTTCTTTCAAGAGTAACACTTTTAAAATTCACTGAACTATATATTCACTTGGTGTGTGTTTTTCAAATGAAGAAAAACAGACAGATGGACAGACAGACATAATTAACAGAGGTCTACCTTAGTAAGACGGGCATGATAAGGGACAAAGAAGGCAGGGACCTAACAGAAGCAGAAGAGATTAAGAAGAGGTGGAAAGAATACACAGAAGAACTATACAGGAAAGATCTTAATGTCCCTGATAGCCACGATAGTGCGGTCACTGAACTTGAGCCGGACATCCTAGAGAGTGAAATCAAGTGGGCCTTAGGAAGCATTACTAACAACAAAGCTAGCGGAGATGACAGTATTCCAGCTGAGCTATTTAAAATCCTAAAAGATGATGCTGTTAAAGTGCTGCACTCAATATGCCAACAAATTTGGAACACTCAACAGTGGCCACAAGACTGGAAAAGGTCAGTTTACATTCCAATCCCAAAGAAGGGCAATGCCAACGAGTGTTCAAACTACCGTACAATTGCGCTCATTTCACATGCCAGCAAGGTGATGCTCAAAATCCTACAAGCTAGGCTTCAGGAGTATGCGAACCGAGAACTACTGGAAGTACAAGCGGGGTTTCGAAGAGGCAGAGGAACTAGAGATCAAATTGCTAACTTTCGCTGGATCCTGGAGAAAGCAAGAGAATTCCAGAATAACGTCTATTTCTGCTTCATTGACTATGCTAAAGCCTTTGATTGTGTGGATCACAACAAACTGTGGCAAATCCTTACAGAGATGGGAGTACCAGACCACCTTACCTGTCTCCTGAAAAACCTGTACGAGGGTGAAGAAGCAACAGTAAGAACCAGACATGGAACAATCGATTGGTTCAAAATTGGGAAAGGAGTAGAACAAGGCTGCATATTGTCGTTCTGCTTATTTAACTTATATGCAGAGTACATCATGAGAAACGCTGGGTTGGATGAATCACAGGTCAGAATTAAGATTGCCATGAGAATTATCAACAACCTCAGATACGCAGATGATACCACCCTAATGGCAGAAAGCGAAGAGGATCTAAAGAGCCTCTTGTTGAGGGTGAAAGAGGAGAGTGCAAAAGCTGGTTTGAAACTCAACATTAAAAAAACAAAGATCATGGCATCTGGCCCCATCACTTCCTGGCATATGGAAGGGGAAGAAATGGAAGCAGTGACAGATTTTATTTTCTTGGGCTCCAAGATCGCCACAGACGGTGACTGTAGCCATGAAATTAAAAGATGTTTGCTCCTTGGGAGGAAAGCTATGGCAAACCTAGACAGCATAGTAAGAAGCAGAGACATCACCTTGCCGACAAAGGTCTATCTAATCAAAGCTATGGTTTTCCCAGTAGCAACGTATAGCTGTGAGAGCTGGACTATAAGGAAGGCTGAGCACCGAAGAATTGATGCTTTCGAACTGTGGTGCTGGAGAAGACTCTTACGAGTCTCCTGGACTGCAAGGAGGTCAAATCAGTCAATCCTAAAGGAAATCAACCCTAAGTGCTCACTGGAAGGACAGATACTGAAGCTGAAGCTCAAATATTTTGGCCAGCTAATGCGAAGAGAAAACTCTCTGGAAAAGACCCTGATGCTGGGAAAGACTGAAGGCAAAAGGAGAAGGGGACGGCAGAGGATGAGATGGCTAGATAGCATCACGGATGCAATGAATATGAACTTGAGCACGCTCCGGGAGAGAGCGCAGGACAGGAAGGCCTGGCGTGCTATGGTCCATGGGGTCACGAAGAGTCGGACACGACTGAACGACTGAACAACAACAACCTTAGTCATTTCAATAGGGAACAATGCAGTAGGTTTTATTTCTTTACAGATTTAAGGTGCACCAATGGAGTAATAGAGTTGTGTCCAATGTTATTCCTACTTACAGTAGACCCATTAAAATGAATGGGACTAAGATTGGATAAAACAATGGATACAATCAATATGGTGGGATGCACTTTGGGCCAGGCTGTGGATGACCACAAAAGTGAAGGGAGACTCAACGAATTCCTCCATCTCTCTTTGTATTCTTCTCAGGGCAAACCTTTACTGAGAATGCTCCTGAGTGTAGTGACTTAGTTTTCTTTCTTTAAAAAAGGCTCTGCAAATCACAGAAGTAGTAGGTTTGATGTCATGTCCCAAAGCACTTTTCTCACTCCTAAGCAGCTGGACATATCAGGGTGTGTCAGGAGGCTCATCCTGACTAGTGGCAGCATAATAGTTAATATTTTGGGGGGAACCCTTTTAAAGAGGGGGTCCCCCAGCAGAGAAAGTCATTCCCCCTCCCACTCTGTAACAAGGTGTATCTAGGTTTGTGTACATTCCTGGTATGACTGTATAAGCAGCTTGAGCAAAAGCTGATAGGAACCCACCCAACATCAGTGCGTACTAACAGGATGGTAAAGATGCATTGCTAAAACCTGCAATGTAATCACTATTAAACATCATAGACAGGAAGTGATACTAGACTAAAATATTTTGTGTTTAAAGACATGAGGAACTAACAAGAGGGAACTGACAGGATTCACCCCTGCAGAGACAGGAGTGCATGGCCAGGCACAGGACGTCCCCAGCACTACAAAGAAACTGGCCACTCTTAAGCATATACAGTTGGCAAAGTTATATATAGAGCACACAACTGGAAATACCCAATACAACCATTTCAACAGCAGTGGATTGATTAAAAAAAAGACAGACAGAGAGAGAGAGATTATGTTTACGTACAAACTTAGTTAGCAAGTGCAGCAAGAAAAGAATCCTAATTGTAAAGTAAGATGTGGCACCATGGTTTTCACTTATTTTCTATGCAGGATGCAGAAGCTTAATAAATAAATAACTCTATAAGGGTGCAATCCTATGGCCGCTAATGAGCGGCCAGAGAGCCATAGGATAGGGTGGTTCCCAGGAACTGACCTCGGAGCCCATGCTCCAAGGTCGGTTCCCTGAGAACTGACTTCCACCCCCTCCCGTGCTGCCTCATAGGCAGCGTGGAACGGCCCCGCACTCCATGCTCAGAAGAGAAGCACGGAGTGGCGAAAATGGGGTGTTCCTAGGGGTGTGCTGGGGTAGGGAGGACAGAAGTGCCGTTCTGATGCTTCCTATGCGTCGGCCGGTGTCTGCCCCCCAGCTCCGCCTTCCCTGAAAGCAGGGTGGCTGAAGCACGGAGGGGATGATCCCCTCTGCCCTGCTCCTGCCCAGCATTGGATAGGTGTTTGCCTCCGAGTTTGGAGGTGGCCACCTATCCCGATAGGATTGCACCCTAAATGTGTAAAATGGATGCACTACTGGTGGTAAATTGTTTTGTTTTGGAATGCTGTATCATGCACATTGCATTGCCTACATATCGGTTTATTTCAAAATAAAACAAAATTCTACATTAAAAAGAAAGAAACTTACTTTTTTGACATACATTTTGTGTATTTGTAGTAGAAAAATAAAATAAATAGCTGCTTCCATCCACTAGTTTTTATTTATCATTATATTTCTATTCTGCCTTTTTTCCTCTTTCAAGGAACCAAAAGTGGCTTACATAGTTCCCCTCCTCTCTATTTTATTCCTGTGAGGTAGGCTGGGCTGAGAGTCAGCAACTGGCCCAAAGTCACCCAGTGAGCTTCATGGCTGAGTGGGGACTAGAACCCAGATCTCCTGAATCCCAGTCCAACACTCTAACCACTTACACAGTGCTGCTTCTAGTGTCCCCCCCCCCATGTTTAAGGAGTCTAGCCCCTTTTGAGGACTTCCTAGAATAACAAGAGAGTGGCCTTTGGGTAACAGTATGCAATAAGATAGAGTTTCAGATACTTTAGTTCCAGGCTATTTAGGTACCTTTAAGTCAAAATCAGCAATTTGTATTGCAGTGAGACACATACTGGAAGCATGTGCTCTGCCTCTGAATGATGGCCCTTACCCATTTTTGTCTGATCTTTTGTCACAAGACTGCAAACTCCCTAAATATGGGTTACTAATGGAATGCCAAAAGCCAAAGCCTTCACACATCAAAGATACACATGACCACCAGTTCACCATAGACTGAGCACATGGGAGTCAACATGGGCAGAGTTTTCCCCACAGCTTTTAGGCACTTAGAACAGTTGTGTGTACGTAGGTCTCAAAGCTCACATAATGCATGAAACATTAAAATGAAGACAAATTTCATTTCTGTTTTTTCTGGATAAAATATTTTACCAAGAGCAAACATCTGGCACCAGGTGGGTTATTAATACATTTTTATACTTGAAGAAAAATAATAGAGTGGCCAGGTGTCCTACTTTACAGAGGACAGTCCTCTATTTTGGACAGCTGGCAGAGGACAGTCCTCTATTTGAAGAGGACACAGATATGCATCAAACTCACATGTGCTGATTGATATGTATAGATGCAAATATAGACACAATTACTATAATTTCACTAGGAATACAATATGCCTCATCATACTGGGGAAGACTGTGGGCAGGTGAGCTGTGTGCCTGCTCACTCTGCTGTTGAGGCACTCACTGTTGATAGGCAACTTGAAGGGCCACTGCTCTGTCTCCTTCTGGTTCTGCATCTTTAAATGAGACTTGGACTGGACAGGCCTTCCAATCAAGGATACCATCAAACAAAGAACTGACAGCCTTTCAAATACAGGACTCTCCTCTGTAAATTAGGACACGTGGCCACCCTATTGGTTTCCCCATCATCTCATATCCACCAAAAGTCACAGATGGAAATAGCGGTACTCTTGTGTACTTGCAACACCCCTCTTTTCACACTAAGAATCACTGCCTTGAGGCCCTCACTTCTTAATATAATATGGATGCAATCCTATGGTGATGGATGCCCATAAGCCTCCAAACTCGGAGGCTTACAGACATCCTATGCTGAAGGGAAGGAGTGGCAGAGGCAATTTTTGCTTCCATGTTCCTCCCACTGCAGAGAGGAGCTTTTGGATAGACAGACTTTTTCACCTGTCTAGCTGGGGCGTGTCACAGTGGGAGGAAAGGAGGCTGGGGAGGCCTCGGGATATGTTGTATCCTGGCTTCCACAGTTCCCTCCCCTTCCTGCCCACTGGCACCCCCCCCCTTTACCCCCTCTCTGACGTTGCCTTTGTGACCTTGGAGAGGCAGCTTGTGCAACTCTCTGTGTGTCATCTCTGAGGGGGAGGAGGAGGGAGCGGGAATTCTGGATCTGCAGTTGGAGCGCTCTCTCCAACCTCGGATCCAGGAATGTGAATTATACTATGGCCCCCAAATTGCTCCCTCCATTACTGAAGTCCCCTCTCTAGCTGTATGTTCTATTCTCCAACTCGCTACCCTTCAGATACTGGATAACAACTCCCACCAGCACCAGCTAGGGCCAAGGTGCCTGGTGGTGATGGAAGTTGCAGTCCAGCAAGTTTGGAGGGTACCACGTTGGGAAAGACTGCTCTATTCCTTTATTAAACAGTAGCTTATCTTGCACAGGTTTAAAATTGAAAATGTTTGCGCTTTTGGTTTAAGAGTTATGGGAGAAATAGAAATGTCTTATAATAGGCTCTGAGCAGTTCAAAATGGACCTTAGCAGTTGCAGTATTTAAATTTCAGATTATGAACGACATGGTACCTTAACGTTCATGAGTGTATATTTTTATGTATGTGCACTGGAGACAAATTGCATCCTCTTAGACAGGGGTGTAAAACCTCAGGCCTGGGGGCCAAATCCAGCCCACTTGGAGTCCCAATCTGGCCCTCTGGGGTTCCTCAGATGGTACAAAAAGAGAGACAAGCTCTGGTGCTTATAAAAATTATTCTTGAATAAGCTATTCTTAAATAAGCTCAACTCGTTTCGGAGATAATCCTTCTTCAGGAGCTGTGGCAAAACACAAATTATTTAAATGCAGGGAGGAAATAAAAATAAAAAGCCCACAACTTTTTTTTTTGGGCTTCCCTGCAGAGAACTGCACTCTCAAGGTAACGCTCCTACCTCCCTTCCCATGGCCCCACCCCCTTTCTCCCACCCACTGATCATTCGATAGTTTTCTGGCTTTTGTGCAGTTTTTTGCCCATTCTAAAAGGTTGCAAGGCCTCTCCTAAGGCTTAGTTCCTGGCAGAGTAAGAGCTTTCAGCTTTAATATGCTGGTAGTTTTGTCCCCACCCCTTTTGCCTTTGGCCTCACCCACCACTGAACTGCAACCCCAAAGAGCTTCTCCACAATGGAATTTGGCCCCTGGCCTGAAAGAGGTTCCCCATCTTTGCTCTAAGAGCTGAAAAAACAACACTTCCCTACAAAATTCTCCTCAAAATGCCTTTCAGAATGTTACTAGTAAAGATTCTCTTTATTGACCTAATGCTCATCTCATGATTTTTCCAGTTCTTTTCACTTCCAAGGATCATCTATATAGGTTGGATCCAGATTTCATCATACTTACAGAGCAGACCTATTGAAACCAGTGGGATTAAGTGAGCCATAGCTAATTTAAATTGATTTCAATAGGTCTACCCCAAGTATGACTAAGGGTGGATCCAACCCTCTGTCTTTAGTATATCCTTCCTTAATTCTTCCCTTCCTTCTTCTGAATACTTCTTTTTATAGCACTCAGGAGGTTATGCTAACACAGAGACCAGGTAAGTCATCTACAAACCACCCAACTAAGCAGTCTTTCTCAGGTGACTCTTTCATGCATCCCTTAGATCTGCAATATCTCAACAAACAGGACCATTTTTTCATTCTTCTCATTCTAACTCTAATGATATAGTCTGTACTTTTAGTTTGTTCTTTAAATGCTCTGCTCTGCTCTCCTCCCCTCACGGTCCCTCTCATCTCAAGATCTGGACTCGTTCTTTACAGACAAGATGGCTCCAATCCATCTAAAATTAATTATGACTGAGGGCCAAAGCGGATTTGCTTTAAATCCATATCTAGCAGCTATGTCTTTTTCATGTTTACTGTACAGTACAAGCAGGGGCTCCAATCTGGATTGGGACCTCCGTGTGTGTGGGGGTAGAGGGCTTTAATGACCTCCCACACAATGGACCCAATCTGGCTTAGGGGCTCCTGTGCTTATTTTAGAGTAAAAAAGAAAAAAAAAAGGGGGGGGGAGACATAGCTGCTAGATACAGATCTAAAGCAATGTCTGTTTTGGCCCTAAATTCTATTGAAAATGGTCACTTTAGTGCTTCCTGATGTTCTTTACTATTTCCAGATTGACCTACTTAACTTTGCCTAGTATTTTTATTGATAGATCATTCATCTTGCTAGTTTGATGACACCTTAGACTCTCAGTGTTTCTCCCATTCTCTTTTAAGTCCAACACAAACTTTGGATCCTCACCTATATATTTCTCCATGGGAGTGTTCTCACTACTTTTCTTTCATCTACTTTTCTGCTTCTGTTCTCTACTCCCATAACACCTCCTGTCTCTAAATTGCAGCAGTTCTTTAAAACTACAATTTCTTTCCCAGACCATTTTTGCAGTCTTTGCAACCCCTTTCCCTGTCTTCTGTATCTCGCACTGCTCCTACTGAGGTCGGTTTTACTATATATACAATTTCCCTGATTCTCCTTTGAGTATACTGTATGATTGCAACTGTTTTTCCTCAGTGCTTAGAAGGGAAAATCAGGAATACATATGACCAAGCTACCATGGGGTGACACCTCATGCTGATTTAACTTTCTATGTACACTCACAGGGTTATATCTAATGCTGGCCATCTACCAGCGGAATGGAAACTACTGGCAGAACAGATTTCCCCTGCTGTGATGAGTGAGCATCCCTGCAACTTTTTAAGCAGGGATGGGGAGTCTGTGAACCTCTAGATGTCGTTAGACACCAGATCCCATCATCCCTGACCACTGGCCATGCTGGCTGGGCTGATGGGTGTTGGAATCCAACAACATTTAGAGAGCCACAGGTTTCCTGCCCCTGTTTTAAAACATATGTATGTATGTATGTATGTATGTATATATATATGTGTATGTATGTGTGGAATTCCCCCATTCTTCAGTGCCGCAACATGGACAGCTACAACTGCTGTCGTTGGAACGATCCAGGTTTCATCTTATTCCCCAAAGGGACTCAGCTTTCAGAAAAGAGTATATTTGGGCTAGTGGACAAAGTGTATAAGAAGTCTGTTTGCAGTCGAGTCCATGCTTATTAAGATCATGAAATTTATAGAGGGATAGAATTCTTTCTATGTTTCCCTTAAGTACTTGAGTGAGTGAGCAATTACTGTATGAGAGGTTTGATAAATCTATCCCAGAGAAAAGTTGTCTGACTTGATTTAGAATGAGGGAGTGGTGTGTATGTTGCAATATCCCCATAGAAACCTCTTGTAGTACTTGAAACCTTGAGCAAATCCAGACAAAGCTCCTGCTACTCTCGTGCAAGCAAAAGGCCACGCCATTGAAAGCAAGAGTGACTATTAGGAAGGAATATGCATTTTGGATTGAAATACTGACAACCAGAAACAGGAGCACTGTTTCAGGGGTTTTTGTTGCTGTTCAGTCGTTCAGTCGCATCCGACTCTTCGTGACCCCCTGGACCACAGAACGCCAGGCCTTCCTGTCCTCCGCTCTCTCCCGGAGTGTGCTCAGGTTCATATTCATTGCATTTCAGGGGTTTTTGGGGGGGAGGCAAATAAATTTCAGTAAGGGGCAACAGTCACTATGAAGTTCAAATGCTGTTCATGGACATGTTCAAGATTAAAAGTGCAGTCCTATACATGTCTACTCAGAAATAAGTAGACATAGGATTGGTGCTATTTTATTTATTTAAAAAAAATGATAAACTACACCTTCATCCCAAAGGAGATTCCAGGGTGGTATACGTAAACATTCAGTACAAAACAATGGCCTCAATTTCCCCCGAAGGAATGTATTTTATGAGCATTTCTTCTGCTTACTTCTTATACTACACAATAGTCAGAGATCTAGGTATTCCTGAGAAAGAACCACACAAAGTCCTATTGGCCAGTCAAATTTATTTGCTAAAAGCCATTAGTTATCATCAACATACATACAACATAATCAGATTGAAAGATACTTGATACTTAGTAAAACAGATAACCCCAAAGAAACCGAACATACATTTGCTATAAATCAAATGATAAATAAACTTGTAAATGTACTAGAGCAGATGTTAAAATGTGCTCTACAAGGAAATTGAACTAATTTTACTGATAGTATACCCTGAACAACTTGAAGCAACTTTCCAGAAATATCTGGTTGATGTTTGCTCCCTCCTACATGCATAATCTGAGAGTTTTTGGAAATGATGCTTCTATCCAGGGGGGGATCTACATGGAAATGGAATGAGAAGTGCTTTCTGGTTATATCTGGATTTTCTTGAAATTACTTTGGTCCGTCAGGGGCGCACGAAGCAGGAAAGGCGGAGTATACAGCACCTAAAAACCCGTTTTTGTAGGTCACATGAAAGCGTTTCTCATTCCAGGTGGGTGGAGTAGAACTGAATGTTATCAACCCCATCAACCCTGCTCAGCAAATAAGAGAGGCTTATTCCCCACCCCTGTCCACGCTCACCCCTGTGTGTGTGTGTGGGGGGGGAGGAGGCTTTCCTGAAGAAACAAGCTTTTGGGCTGGGGGAAGCAGAGGCTAGCAGAGGGAGGCAACTCCAGCTCTTTCCCTCCATGCAGGACGTCTGCCCCCAGGCTAGCTATTCATAATATGACATGCACAATAAAGAATACACAGATGGGAAGATGAGGGGGTGGCCAGTACCGGGAGCCTTCAGTAGCGGTATTTCACAATAGTGTTACTACAATCTGCTGAAATGTAAACAATACAGGGAGCAGAAGGAGAAGGGGAGCCCCCACCCCAGTTCTGTGTGGCTCAGTCCTATGTGTGTGTCTTTGTTGTTGTTGTTGTTCAGTCGTTCAGTCGTGTCCGACTCTTCGTGACCCCATGGACCATAGCACGCCAGGCCTTCCTGTCCTGCGCTATCTCCCGGAGCGTGCTCAAGTTCATATTCATTGCATCGGTGATGCTATCTAGCCATCTCATCCTCTGCCGTCCCCTTCTCCTTTTGCCTTCAGTCTTTCCCAGCATCAGGGTCTTTTCCAGAGAGTTTTCTCTTTGCATTAGGTGGACAAAATACTGGAGCTTCAGCTTCAGTATCTGTCCTTCCAATGAGCAGTCAGGGTTGATTTCCTTTAGGATTGACTGATTTGACCTCCTTGCAGTCCAGGGGACTCGTAAGAGTCTTCTCCAGCACCACAGTTCGAAAGCATCAATTCTTCGGCACTCAGCCTTCCTTATAGTCCAGCTCTCACAGCCATACATTACTACTGGGAAAACCATAGCTTTGATTAGACGGACCTTTGTCGGCAAGGTGATGTCTCTGCTTCTTATTATGCTGTCTAGGTTGGCCATAGCTTTCCTCCCAAGGAGCAAGCGTCTTTTAATTTCATGGCTACAGTCACCGTCTGTGGTGATCTTGGAGCCCAAGAAAGTAAAATCTGTCACTGCTTCCATTTCTTCCCCTTCTATATGCCAGGAAGTGATGGGGCCAGATGCCATGATCTTTGTTTTTTTAATGTTGAGTTTCAAATCAGCTTTTGCACGCTCCTCTTTCACCCTCAACAAGAGGCTCTTTAGATCCTCTTCGCTTTCTGCCATTAGGGTGGTATCATCTGCATATCGGAGGTTGTTGATAATTCTCCCAGCAATCTTAATTCTGACCTCTGATTCATCCAACCCAGCATTTCTCATGATGTACTCTGCATATAAGTTAAATAAGCAGGGTGACAATATGCAGCCTTGTCGTACTTGGAAGTAAACCTCATGCTGTTCATGGGAGGCAGTGTGCTCATTTTTTGCAGCCATGAAGTGTCATCCTGTGCTGGGACTTACTCGGGAGTAAGTCCCAATACATTCAACAGAACTTACTCCCTGGGAAAAGCACAGAGGATCACAGCCTTGCTCTGCCTGTATTCCCTTTCCATGGCTGGAAATTTATATACCATGAACCTTCCCCTTGTTCCACATTTTCAGTGTAGCCTGGGATGGCCGGACATGTGTGATGTTGCTCAATCTCATACTAGGATCATATTCAAATTTAACTGACTGGAGGCTGATTGGGAGAGGACAGGAAGTACTGAAAGCAAGTTCAATGGGTGTCCCCCCCCCCCAATAAGCTGCCTCTCCCCCTTGGTGAGAGGTGCCACTCAGCAAATGAGAGAGGCTTGTTTCTCAGCCCTGTCCGGGCTCCCCGATGCTACTGCACTCTGAAATAAAGCTACATGTAGGGCTTCTTCACACGGAGCTTTTATCCTGCTATTGAGATTGGTTACTGATGAAAGTTTGCAGGTCCTTTAGATGATGTTGTCAACTTCCAGGGCATCTCCCCTGCATTAAATGATATTTATTCAATTTTTCTTATTCAAGATCAGAAATAATAAGCTATCAAATCACAGCACTTGAGTTCTGCTTGAGTTTCTTCCTGAAAAGAGGAAAATGTGCAATAAGAGTTCTTGGTTCTAAGGGAAGCAAAAGCCAAGTGTAGTCAAACGCGTACCCTGGATTTTAGGAAAGCTGATTTTCATAAACTCAGAACAATGATCAGTAAGGTCCCATGGCAAGCGACGCTAACGAGAAAAGGAGTCCAAGATGGGTGGGAACTTTTAAAAAAGGAAATTCTCAAAGCACAATCACAAACAATTCCAACAAGAAGAAAAGGTGGAAGACAACAGAAGAAGCCAATGTGGCTTCACAAAAAGCTTAGGGATGACCTGAAAACAAAAAAGGACACATATAGGAAGTGGAAAGAAGGCCAAGTAACAAAGGAAGAGTACAGGCAGGTAGCACAGAATTGCAGGGATGGCGTCAGGAAGGCTAAAGCAGAGAACGAGCTGAGGTTAGCGAGGGATGCTAAAAACAACAAAAAGGCTTTCTTCAGCTACGTGCATTGTAAAAGGCAGAGGAAAGAAATGGTTGTTCAGCTATTAAATAAGGATGGCAAAATGATAACAGATGACAAAGAAAAGGCAGAGGTGCTCAATTCCTACTTTGGCTCAGTCTTCTCCCAAAAGAGGGTCTATGACCCCCCTGGCAAAGGTGAAGTACAGGCTGAAGGGGCAGGATTGCAGCTTGAGATCGACAGGCATATGGTCAAGGAACACCTCATTACTTTGAATGAGTTCAAATCTCCAGGGCCAGATGAACTGCATCCTAGAGTCATAAAGGAACTGGCAGAAGAACTCTCAGAACCGCTGTCTATTCTCTTTGAGAAATCATGGAGGACGGGGGAAGTGCCAGATGACTGGAGGAGGGCTAACGTTGTCCCTATCTTCAAAAAGGGTAAAAAGGAGGAACCTGGGAACTACAGACCAGTCAGTCTGACATCAATCCCTGGGGAAATTCTGGAGCAGATCATAAAGCAATCCATCTGGGAGCACCTTGACAACAATGCCGTGATTACTCGAAGCCAACATGGATTTGTCAAAAACAAGTCCTGCCAGACAAATCTGATCTCATTTTTTGATCAAGTCACCTCCCTTGTAGACCGTGGGAATGCTGTAGACATCATATACCTCGACTTCAGCAAAGCTTTCGACAAAGTGCCCCATGATATCCTGATGAGCAAACTAGCTCGAAGTGGGCTAGATGAAACAACGATCCGGTGGATCCACAGTTGGCTACAGAATCGGACTCAAAGAGTGCTTATCAATGGGACCTTCTCAAGCTGGGGAGAGGTAACGAGTGGGGTACCGCAGGGCTCAGTCCTGGGCCCAGTGCTCTTCAACATTTTTATTAATGACTTGGAGGAGGAGGTGCAGGGAATGCTGATCAAATTTGCAGATGACACAAAATTGGGCGGGATAGCTAATACTTTGGAAGACAGAAACAAAATTCAAAGTGATCTGGATAGACTGGAGTGCTGGGCAGAAAACAACAGAATGGCATTTAATAGGGACAAATGCCAAGTTCTGCACCTAGGAAAAAGAAACCAAATGCACAGTTACAAGATGGGGGATACGTGGCTCAACCACACTACGAGCAAGAAGGATCTTGGAATTGTTGTCGATCACAAGCTGAATATGAGCCAACAATGTGATGTGGCTGCAAAAAAGGCAAATGCTATTTTGGGCTGCATTCATAGAAGCATCGCTTCCAAATCCCGGGAAGTACTAGTTCCCCTCTACTCAGCACTGGTTAGGCCTCATCTGGAGTACTGTGTCCAGTTCTGGGCACCACACTTTAAGAAGGATGCAGACAAACTGGAGAGGGTTCAAAGGAGGGCAACAAAGATGATCAGGGGACTGGAAACAAAGCCCTATGAAGAGAGACTGAAAGAACTGGGCATGTTTAGCCTTGAGAAGAGAAGACTGAGGGGAGATATGATAGCACTCTTCAAGTACTTGAAAGGTTGTCACAGAGAAGAAGGCCAGGATCTCTTCTTGATCATCCCAGAGTGCAGGACACGGAATAATGGGCTCAAGTGACAGGAAGCCAGATTCCGGCTGAACATCAGGAAAAACTTCCTGAGTGTCAGAGCAATACGACAATGGAACCAATTACCTGGGGAGGTGGTGGGCTCCCCCACACTGGAGGCCTTCAAGGCGAGGTTGGACGGCCATCTGTCAGGGATGCTCTGACTAGGATTCCTGCATTGAGCGGGGGGTTGGACTCGATGGCCTTGTAGGCCCCTTCCAACCCTACTATTCTATGATTCTATGAAGAGGAGCTAGACCACAGCACCATCTAGCGACTGTATTATGAAACCTATCAAAGACTCAGATAAGGGGGAAAAGGAGGGGGAAAAGACAGGGAAGGAAGCATGTGTAAAGGGAGTCCATTGTGATCCTGCATTTAAAATGAAAGCAGAAAGCCCATTTTGAATGCGGGATTTTATGCTGGGTTAGAAATGCTCACTGTGAATCATGAAAGCTACTACTGCACAATTGTGAAGGTTAGAAATAGTGCTGTAGTGCTTTTATGAATTGGAAAGGCAGGCTAGTTACTCTGACTGGCGAAAGCAACAACTGTGCAATTCTGAAGCCTCGCAGTAATGCTTTCATGAATGGGAAAGGCAGGCTAGTTACTCTGGTGAAAGCAACTACTTTGCTATCCTGACTCCTCAAAAATGCGCAACCGCAGTATTTTGAATGGGAAACACAGTCTGCACACTGTGCACCCTACCGCCAATGGGGAGAAAGAGTGAAGGGGGGAGGGAATGGGCGGCCCCACCTCTTGACCATGTCACTGTCAGGTCATGGCCACATCACAGAGGCACGTCCAGGATTTAATGAGGTGGGCAGGCCACACTGCAGCAGAACTGCCCAGGAGTTGCTTTAAGTAAAAAAATATGGGCTAAAAGGATTTTCCAAAAATGATGCTTTTCAAGAGGGAAGCTGCTGGTTGGCTGCGGACTGTCAACAGCATCATCTGTTGCAAACCACCCTGATGTGCTCTTCCTCCACATTAAATCAGCCATGTAGATTAGCTCTATGTGGTCCTTTTCTAATTTAGCAAGCTCCTCCTGATACTCATTATGTATGAAAAAATTTTTTTTCTTATGATTTTAAAGGAGACATTGGGCCATTGAGAGAGGGCCTAAATTCAAAGAGACAAATCCCATCCTATTTGCATTAGATTTTAATTAGATCAAGATGTGAAGCATACCTGTTTGATGATCACAATTATTATTTGTCCTTATTAAATCAGCATATAAAACATGGAAACATAGATCTAGTAACGTTGTGTCCTTTAAATAATTCCTTGTCTTTCTGGAAGGACTGTTCTTAGCCTTGCTCAAAACATTAATGATGCCTGCTTGGCTAAGGACTGTATGGTGGACAGTGCTGGGAGGACAACTGTTAACATTCCCCCCCCCCTTATTTTCCTTTTGTTGCATACACATTATAAAATGTTTTAATTTTATTTTATTTTATTCTATTGATTTGGTACATTTATAACCCACCTTATAACCCAAGGAGTGCAAGGTAATATACATTGTTTCCCCCCCCTCCATTTTATTCTCACAACAATCCTGTGAGGTAGGTTAGGCTGAGAGAAGGTGATTGGCTCAAGGTATCATGAGCGTCATGGCTTATTTTGAACCTGGACTTCTCCAGTCCTATACTGACTGTCTCTGCACCACACTGGCTTTTATGAAAGTAATATTATTTTATCCCCAGTTCCTATTCAATGATTGCTTCCCTCACCTTTATTGTTATGGTTAATGCTAACCCTATATAAAGACATAGGCTGGATCCAGAGTAGCGTGGAACAGAAATCTGTAAACTGGATTATCCAGTGGGCAGAAGCAGGGGGAGTAGAATTTTGCCAATTTCCTCTCCCACCTGCAGCCCCTGAAAATCTGCTCTGGAGGGTTGGTAGACCCTTCAGAACAGCATGTATAGGAGTGGTGTGGGCATGGTGGGCGGTGGAGGAGAAGGGATTATGCCAGCAAGGAGAAGGTGGTGGCGCCAGTGCAGCGGCAGCGCGGCAGCGTGGCGATGAAGAAGGCAATGGCTACAGCAGAGGAGGAGGAGGCAGCCCAGATAAGGAGCTGGGGGGTTGCGCGGGGTGTTGAGGGGGATGACCCGAAGTGGGGTTCAGTATCCGAATCCCGCTTCGGGGCCGAGTCAGGTTGAATCAGCCCGAGTCAAATCAGCCCTGAATCAGCCCGAGTCAAATCGGGCCCTCCTCCGAAGCTGTGAAGAGGCTTCTGAGTCAGATTGGGGGTCTCTGCACAGCTCTAGTTTTTATGCCATGTCATTTAAAAAGACTGTTTATAGTTTCATGTTAATGTTTTTATTGTTATTGCAAGATGACTTTGCTACTGGACAGCATTTAAGCATGGTTAAAAATAAATGCATAAATATTTGGTTAGACAGATATATTGCTTTATTTATTTATTACAGCTAGCATTTAACTCATGCTATTTCAGCAGATTCATCACTGTCAAACTGCTTCCTTCATTACATTTGCAAGTACCAGCTTTCCCCAAACCTGGTGCCCTTCAGATAGATTGGATTACAATTCCCATTCTGTGCTAGCTGGGGATGATGGGAGTGGAAGTCCAATTTATCTGGAGGGTACCAGGTTGAGGAAAGTTCTATGCATGTTATTGATTAATTACGTAGAAAGTTATGGGGTATGACAGTGGTGGTGAAATTATTATATTGTTATGGGTTTGGTCAGTCTGAATTACCTTCCAGAGGTCCCCTACAACTCAGTGCCTCTGATTACTAAGAGATTCAGGATCCCTTTGAACTCTAGCTCTGAAAACCTTTTGTTCTACTAAGCCAAGGTGAGGGGGCAAGTGAGGCCTGTGTCTGTAGCAGAAAGCCAAACTGTGCTGGGAGTGGATCTAAGAGGGAGGAGAGAGCTGATGTTGGCTCTCTGCAGGAAACCCCTAGACAGCTGAGGGGGAGGAGGGATCTGTTGGAGCAGCAGTGCTGTGGATCCTCATCTTTAGCTCCATGTGAATTATCTTTATATGACAGAAGCACCACCGTTTGACAGTATCCTTCTGTTCAGGAAACTGAACTCTGAGTAAGGAGTGGGGTATACAAGCATAATAAAATAATTAGCCAACATGTCTATGAGAACTATGGGGGGACCGTGGCTCATTGGCAGAGTGCACACTTTGCATGCAGAATGTCCCAGGTTCGATCCTCAGCAGCTCCAGGTAGGGCTGGAAAACCCCTGCCTCAAACCCTGCAGAGCTGCTGCCAGTCAGTGTTGACAATACTGGCCTAGATGGACCAATGGTCTTCCTATGTTTCTATGATCCCGTATCACCTTGTCTTGTATTTGCTGAGAACTGAAACCCTTTAATCACCGGAAACGTTAACTTGATCCGAAGGCCTAGATAGTGCTAGTACTGTAGAGAAAGTACCTCAGATGGTGCACCTGCTATAGGAGGGCAGTACAATTCTGTGGTCACCTGTGAATGATAACTGGGTTAAACCCTCACTTCCTCCTCTCATTTGAACTTTTCTATTGCACTTGTTGCACCCTGATGAGCTGTCTCTGAGTACATACGCCGACGTGCTGTCAGCTGTGACAGAATGTTTTATTTGGTCATTTAGATGGGTGGGGATTCATTATGATATGGCCCACAGGTATCAGGGACAAGCCCTTGATGACTACTTAGACTGGGCTGGGCTCCTACTGCAAGTCCAATGAACAGATGGCAATTGCTGGGATTAAGTGTGTGAACATGGATAACTCCTTGACACATCTGGTGAGTTTGGTACCCATGAAGCATTTGTTCCCTGAAATCCAAAATTCTAGCATGCACTTTCATCAGCTGCACACATATATAGTACTAATTGCAAGCTCAGGTACAGAGTTATGGTAGCGATGTAGCTAAAGGTGCTACTGAGAAACAAGAGGGAGCTATAAGCATGCAGGTTTACAGAAGAAGACAGAATATTTAGGGAAAACTCTAAGAGGGCCATGTCCACAAAAACAGCCCAGTGAGGACTGAGCATGCTCAGTTGCCACAGAATACTGAGTGTCTGGTGTGTGTGTGTGTGTGTGTGTGTGTGGTTGGGGCGGGGAATGGAGTATCCTGGAAGAAGGAATGGCTGGTGGGTTGGAACCTAAAGAGGAGTATCCACACAGCAACCTTCTGTTGAAGGCTTCACTTGTAAAACAGAATGCAGAACTATTCATATGCATTTTGCATTCCTATTGGCTGTAGACATAATCCTGGGGATCTCTTACCTACTCACTCCCACCAAATTCTTTCCCTTCCAGCATAAATCTGATGTTCCTGTTTTAATTGTGGTTAAAGAATACATCTGAACTATGGTCAATGCTAGCCAGATTTCCTCTTAACCAGGGTTTGCTAATCAGCTTCAAGCTTTGGTTTCAAACCCTGGTTAAGAGGGAATCCTGATTGCTGCTGTATCAGTGGCATATCCCTTATTTGCTCTAGAAAGGAAAGGCACTGGGGGAAGGGCACATATGATTGCCTAGTCCATACCCTCCCACTAAGGGTTGTGTGGTCCAGCAGCTCTTTGAAACTGGCGGAAGATCCATCACTTTGCTCCCTGCCCCTCCTGAGCCACTTAAGATTACAGTGCAAAAATACCAAATGATATACTGCTCTATTCCTTTGAGCCCTCTTTATATGCACATTACTTAGAGAAACAACACAATAGAATTGATCCTAGGAAACTATCATAGCAAATATATTCCATAAAACCTTATTCTGAATGTACATAACAGTAAAATAACCTCCCTGTTTGAGATAAGAAATTTCCTACACTCAAAAAATCAAAGCAAGCCAGTTGTTTATGCTTCAATATTTTCTTCATCACCCACAAAGTAAATATAATTTCTAGCAAAACAGTAAAATCTGACATCAGTATTTGAATGATGGGAGAATGGAAAGTTATCACTATGACTCAGTTAAGAGCATTTAGTCCTAGTTTACTTTGGCTTAATTGGGATGTGCTTTTGTCAACTGCTGACTTTCCATGAAATTCAGCTGGGTGGGCTAGCTAAAGGCTGATATAGATAACTGAGTGAGATAAGCATCACCATGGTGATGGCTGCCAAACAATCACCTCAGGAATTAATGGGATCACCTGCAGGTTTGTGGTTAGGTCACTTTCACCTGGAGGCACCATTTCTGTTAACTGATGTCTTCATATTGGTATTATGGACACAACTGTCAAGAGGTGCTACCCCCATGACAGAGATCTCGGTGGCCACATGCGGAGCACAATATGAGCTCTGACTGCCCAGGAATCTTGACATTAGCCCCAACTGCTCCCAAAGCAACTGTGTGGAAGCTACCATCTTGTGGGAACTGACCAGTGGGCCAAATAAGGCCTCTCCATAGCCATGACATGCATGCATGCATTCATTCATTCATTCATTCATTTACATTTCTATACTGACCAATAGCCAAAGCTAAGTTTAAAAGTTTAAAACCACAGTATAAAATAAAAATTTAAACCAAATAATTTAAAACCAAATAAAATCAAATAACCAAGCCAAAGCTCTCTGGGTGGTTAGCTGAAGCTCTCTGGGCGGTTAACAACAAACTGAAAGACTAAAATGCCTGGGAAAATTCACCTGGTGCTGGAAAGAGCATAATGTAGGCTCATGGTGAGCCTCTCTGGGAAGCTCATTCCACCATGGGGGTGCCACAACAGGTCCTCTCCTAAGTAGCCACCCACATCACCTCCTTTGGTGGGGGGTTCCTAGAGCAACACTACTCCTTATGCCACCTTGCACTGTGCGAAAGTCTGTACAGCTTCTTTGGAATTTCTTTTGATCTCTGGTGGTGGTTATGTCCTACTGAACTTGAATTGAGAGCCAGTGTGGTATAGTGGTTAGAGCGTTGGACTGGGACTTGGGAGATCTGGGTTCTAGTCCCCCCTCAGCCATGAAGCTCACTGGGCCAGTTCCTGACTCTCAACACAGGGTTGTTATGAGGATAAAATAGAGGGGAGAAGGACCATGTAAATCGCCATGAATGCCTTGCAAAAGGAAAATAAGCAGGATATAAATGTAATAATAAATAAAAAAATAAAAACTAGGGTGGCCACTTGTACATCACCAAAAAAGAGGAAATGCATCACCTAAAAAAGAGGACAAAAGAGCACGCAGATATGCATAAAATTCACATGTGGTAATTTATATGTATAGATGCAAATTTAGATACAATTAACATAATTTAACTAGAAATACAACACATCTCACCATAGTGGGAAGACTGTGGACAGATGATCTGTGTGCCTGCTCACAATGTTGACAAGGTGCTAACTTGATGGGCAACTTCAAGGCTGCTGCGGCTGTCCCTTCTTCTGGTTCTTATCTTTAAAGTGGACTGGACAACTCTTCAAATAGAAGACTGATGTCTGACAGCCTTTCGAACAGAGGACTGTTCTCTATAAAATAGGACACATGGCCATCCTAAATTGAACTGAGATTCGTGTGAGCCTCAAAATGTCTCATGAATGTGATTCCAGAACTAACTGTATAATGTCAGAGAATTAAAGAACCAGATTCCTCTATCTACATACTCTGAGTCCATTACTCTGGTTCTATTCAATCTTCATTGGTTACCCATCCACATCTCAAGATGCTGGTTCTTACCTAAAGCCGAAATGTCTTGGAAGTTGGATATCTTAAAGCCTACTTCTGCCATATGTCCCTTCAGAAGTTCTGCTCTAGGGTTATCTGAGGTGCCTGTGTAAGAACAGCCTGCCTGGCCCAATCTTTCAATTCATTTTGTTGTCTCTGGTCAAGAAAGTATTGATTTTCAGGGAAGTCCTTCTGAAATGCTGATTTGGTTGGATTTTCTCTGCTGCTTGCTGGAATATGAATTCTATTTTTGCTGACTCTTTCTTTAACTGATTTTGCTGATGGTTTACTTCTTGTGTTTTTTCACTGATTTTGCTGATTGTTCAAGTTTTGCTGGCTATTTTATATGTGTTGTTTTTGGGATGCAATTCTGTTTCATTTTGCTTGATTTTTTGTTCATATTTTGATTGTTTAGATTTAGATTTATTATTCCATTAGCCACTGGTTTGTTCACAGATTTCTGACATGTTGGTTGGTCCTAATAAAGGCATTGCCCAAAGTTGGATTTGTGAAATAAGTAAAAGCAGGATCCTATGCATACTTTGACAGAAAAAAGGACTACCACTCCCAGCATGCCCCAGCCAGCATGGTTGGTGGGGGCATGCTGGGAGTGGTAGGCCTTTTTTCTCCCTAAACATGCATAGGATGACACCCTAAATAAACAAAAACTCTGATCCAGCATTTCCTTAAGAGGAACTTGGACTGAAAAGCACATCATGGGGTTTTCTGGGTCACAAGGCTGCTCCCATTGAATTTAATATCAAAAGCAGATTTCTGTACATATTCCTTTCGACTTCTGAATCTTTCTCAAGTCACATTGTAACATATACAGATCTCTGGATCAGAGCAACATTATTTCCCTTGGAAGTTGGTAACATGGAGGGAAGATGTAGAGGAGTAGCTTCTTCAAAGAAAATGAGGTATTCTTCTAGGTTGTTTCTCATTTAGGGACTAACATAAAGCCCAAGCCAGGCTACATCTGGCAGGTTCAGGCTCAGAAACTTAGTCCCCAAATGTTTTTTTGTTTATTCATTTGTTAAATTTGTATTCTCCAGCAAAGGAGATTGTTACCTTGTCGTGGTGCTGGAGCTTGAACACCTCAATGATGCCATGAGCTAAACCGTGAAGGGACACCCAAGACGGGGAGGTCATGGCAGAGAGGTCAGACTAAATACGATCCCTGGGGAAGGTAACGGCAACCCACCCCAGTATTCTTGCCATGAAAACTAAATGGATCAGTACAACCAGAGATATGTCAGTATACCATCGGAAGATGGGACTCCCAGGTCAGAAGATGGTCAAAATGCTACTGGGGAGGAACAGAGGATAAGTTCAACTAGCCCCAGATGTGATGATGCAGCTAGCTCAAAGCTGAAAGGATGGCTAGCGGCTGACGGTGCTGGTGGTGAATGACGAATCCGATGTTCTAAACATCAACAAACCATGGAATGTAAGATCTATGAGCCAGGGCTAATTGGATATGGTTGTTGGGGAGATGTCAAGATTAAATATAGACATTTGGGGTGTCAGTGAACTGAAATAGACTGGAATGGGCCACTTCACATCAGATGACCACCAGATCTACTACTGTGGACAAGAGGACCACAGAAGAAATAGAGTAGCCTTCATAATTAATAATAAAGTGGCTAAAGCAGTGCTTGGATACAATCCAAAAAATGATAGAATTATCTCAATTCGAATTCAGAGTAAGCCGTTTAACATCACAGTGATCCAAATATACACCCCAACCACAGATGCTGAAGAAGCAGAAGTAAATTACTTCTATGAGGATCTGCAGCACCTGTTGGATAATATGCCAAAAAGAGATGCTATTTTCATTACAGGAGACTGGAATGCTAAGGTGGGTAGTCAAATGACACCTGGAATTACAGGCAAGCATGGTCTGGGAGAACAAAATGAAGCGGGACATAGGCTGATAGAATTTTGCCAAGACAACTCACTGTGCATAACAAACACTCTCTTCCAACAACCTAAGAGACAACTTTATATATGGACTTCACCAGATGGTTGACACCGAAATCAGATTGACTACATCCTTTGTAGCCAAAGGTGGCAGACATCTATATGGTCGGTAAAAACAAGACCTGGAGCTGACTGTAGTTCAAATCATGAACTTCTTATTGCACAATTTAGAATTAGACTAATAGGGAAGACCCACAGATCAGTTAGGTATGAGCTCACTAATATTCCTAATGAATATGCAGTGGAGGAGAAGAATAGATTTAAGGGACTAGATTTAGTAGATAGGGTCCCAGAAGAACAATGGACAGAAGTTCGCAACATTGTTCAAGAGGTGGCAACAAAAAACGTCCCAAAGAAAAAGAAAACCAAGAAGGCAAGATGGCTATCTGCTGAGACACTGGAAGTAGCCCAAGAAAGAAGGAAAGCAAAAGGCAACAGTGATAGGGGGAGATATGCCCAATTACATGCAAAATTCCAGAGGTTAGCCAGAAGAAATAAGGAATTAGTTTTAAAAAGCAATGTGCGGAAGTGGAAGAAGATAATAGAATAGGAAGGACAAGAGACCTCTTCCAGAAAATTAGATACATCGGAGGTAAATTCCAGGCAAAAATGGGTATGATCAAAAACAAAGATGGCAAGGACCTAACAAAAGCAGAAGAGATCAAGAAAAGGTGGCAAGAATATACGCAAGATCTGTATAGGAAGGGTAATAATATCGGGGATAGATTTGACAGTGTGGTCAGTGAGCTAGAGCCAGACATCCTGAAGAGTGAGGTTGAATGGGCCTTAAGAAGCATTGCTAATAACAAGGCAGCAGGAGACGACGGTATCCCAGCTGAACTGTTTAAAATCTTGCAAGATGATGCTGTCAAGGTGATGCATGCCATATGCCAGCAAATTTGGAAAACACAAGAATGGCCAACAGATTGGAAAAAATCAACTTATATCCTCATACCAAAAAAGGGAAACACTAAAGAATATTCAAATTATCCAACAGTGGCACTTATTTCACATGCCAGTAAGGTAATGCTCAAGATCTTGCAAGGTAGACTCCAGCAATTCATGGAATGAGAATTGCTGGATGTACAAGCTGGGTTTAGAAAAGGCAGAGGAACTAGAGACCAAATTGCCAATATCCGCTGGATAATGGAGAAAGCCAGGGAGTTTCAGAAAAACATCAATTTCTGTTTTATTGACTATTCTAAAGCCTTTGACTATGTGGATCATAACAAATTGTGGCAAGTTATTGGTGGTATGGGGATACCAAGTCATCTTGTCTGCCTCCTGAGGAATCTGTATAACGACCAAGTAGCAACGGTAAGAACAGACCACGGAACAACGGACTGGTTTAAGATTGGGAACGGAGTATGGCAGGGTTGTATACTCTCACCCTACCTGTTCAGCCTGTACGCAGAACACATCATGCGACGTGCTGGGCTTGCTGAATCCAAGGCTGGAGTTAAAATCACTGGAAGAAACATTAACAGTCTCAGATATGCAGATGATCCTACTTTGATGGCTGAAAGTGAGGTGGAGCTGAGGAACCTCATGACGAAGGTGAAAGAAGAAAGTGCAAAAGCTGGGTTGCAGCTAAACCTAAAAAACCCAAGATTATGGCAACCAGCTTGATTAATAACTGGCAAATGGAGGGAGAAAATGTGAAGGCAGTGACAGACTTTGTATTTCTAGGTGCAAAGAGTACTGCAGACGCTGACTGCAGCCAGGAAATCAGAAGACGTTTACTTCTTGGGAGGAGACCAATGACAAATCTTGATAAAATAGTGAAGAGCAGAGACATCACACTGACAACAAAGGTCCACATAGTTAAAGCAGTGGTATTCCCCATAGTAACCTATGGCTGCGAGAGCTGGACGATAAGGTAGGCTGAGTGAAGGAAGATAGATGCTTTTGCACTGTGGTGTTGGAGGAAAATTCTGAGAGTGCCTTGGACTGCAAGAAGATCAAACCAGTCCATACTCCAGGAAATAAAGCCAGATTGCTCACTTGAGGGAATGATATTAAAGGCAAAACTGAAGTACTTTGGCCACATAATGAGAAGACAAGATACCCTGGAGAAGATGCTGATGCTAGGGAAAGTGGAAGGCCAAAGGAAGAGGGGCCGACCAGGGGCAAGATGGATGGATGATATTCTGGAGGTGATGGACTTGACCTTGGTGGAGCTGGAAGTGGCGCTGGCTGACAGAAAGCTCTGGCGTGGGCTGCTCCATGAAGTCACAAAGAGTCAGAAGCGACTGAACGAATAAACAACAACAAAACAAATTTGTATTCTGCCTTTCCACCAAATGGTGCTCGAGGAAGCTAACAGCAAAAATGCAATTAGTTCTCCTTTTTGGTGATGAAATTAATTTTTGTTGGCAATGTGTAAGCAGCCACCCTAGGTGGGGCCTGTGGATTTCATTAAGGACCCATGCCTCCCACCCGCCCCGACCTGATTTGAGTACTGGGCAAAAAAGTTTTTCTTGGATTTTTTTTTTGTATTCCACTATGAATTATTAGTGGATTGTTGAATCTTAGTGTCATATTTATTAATATGAGATGTTTTGATTGGCTTATTGGACTATTGTTTTTATGACTATTTAAACTTGGCTGATAGGTTTTGTAATTTTTAGTGCAAATATTATCTTTTATTATATATGCTGGCATTGTTGTGAGCTGCTTTGACTAGAGTTCATCATGTGAAAGTGGCATACAAATGGGAGGAGATGGCGGTGAAGGGGATAGCTATAGGACTTAATAGTGCCCTTCAACTCCCCCTTCTTTGACGATGTTCAGCCATATGCACATTATGCTGAGTGCACTAAAATATGCCTGACACATCGGAATGGGAGGCCCATGTGTGTCACCCATACTGACATCCAGCAGCCCTCCTCCACCCCAGGACTGAAGTAGACACCCCATGATTCAAGGTGCGGCAGCATGCATAAGGTACATATAAGCCAGAAAAGTTAGGACGATTTAACGTTTCTTATTCATGCTTAAAAATAAACTGATGACTCATGAGAAAAAATGTTATGTTGTAGTAGTAAGCTACCAACTGCCAAGTTGTTAAGGTTATCTTAGGCTTCTTATAGTTGCACAGTCAACACACACAATGAATGAAAGTAAGGCATGCCATTACAGTATAATGAATACACCTACAGTTAGCATTCTAGTGCCCAGGAAACCAATATATAGTTCTTTTTCCATTAAGGTGATCACTATAAACCCCATGACTAGCGAACTTCAAACTGACCTTACAAAACATATAGGGCCGTTTTAAAGCCCTATATTTTTTTTTTGGCTGCTGCGTAAAGTTAAATGCTAGTAAGGAAGCACAGTCTTCATCGTTTTCTTCACAATGGAATCTCTAATAAATGGAATCTCTAATTACACTGTTCTTCAGAGCTTTTATCTTAGGGTGTTCTAAACTCTCACAGTGCAATCCTATACATGTCTACTCAGAAGTAAGTCCCTTTTAGTTCAATGGGACTTACTCCCAGGTAAGTGTGTATACTATAGGATACAAGCTCAATCTGTGATTTCTATTGTGCTATTTTTATGCTGTTCCTAATCATATTGCAAGGTAGTAAGTCAAATTTACTTCAGTAATGTTTCCATGTAATGTGGGTGTGAACGTTGTGCTCGGCTACTGCAAGCCTAAACACACCCTTTTCAGCTTTTCACACTGAATGTGCAAAGGTCAGAGGTGGAGTTGGCACATGGGGGCTTGTGTACGTGCCCCCTCCCCATACATTTAAGCCCACATGCATTCACCCAAATGCATGAATAGGGTGTTAGAGAGGCTTTGAATGTGACAATTCTGAGTAACCACTTAATAGAGCAGTAATAGTTGAATGCACATGGTCATCACATCCACAGGGGAAATTTGTGAAGGGATGTTGAGCAGGTTGTGAGTAAGTACACCCTGTTTAAGTTGTCTTCAAAAATTCTCTGTCACTCTTGAATTCTCCCACTGGAATTTTTCTTAGAGATCTTATTACAATCAATGTGCCAGATCTCACTTTTAAAGCCATAAATGGTTTGGGTCCTGATGACCTCAGGGAATTTGGTTTCTTTATGAGCCCCCTCCCGGTATGTAAAATCTTGCGCTGAGAACCTGATCAGGATTCCATTCTTATAATGAGGCTGGATTATAGCAGGAGCAGGTCCTTCTCTGTAGCTGCCCTCAAACTGTGGATCTTTCATCCAGGCAATGTTCATACAGCTTCTTCCTTGCTAGCTTTCTGAGCTCTCAGGTGGGTAAAAACCATTTTTGTTTCAGATGGCCTTTGAGAACTAATGACTGCTATGCCCTACTCTGTCCTGTTTTTGCTGTGATGTTGCTTTGTTGTTACATCAAATCTTTAGCCTGTATTGTATCATTTTATTGCTAGGTTATTGTTTATGAAGAGTTTAATAAACTACAATGCATTTTCTGTGTAGAGCCATATAGAAATATTTTTAATAAAAATAAATATGATAAATAAAAAATAAATACAACTGTAATATGCTTTGGCTGGATTACGCCCAACATTTGGCAGTGGGACACTGCTTAGAAGTTACAACATTATTGCTTGGGATCTGTTGAAGCCTGTGATTAAGATATTTCTTTGAAATGCGGTATTGATTATTCAGTCACCAGATGGATCTTCTTCTAAAGATTTGTATTAAGTTTAAGCGGAAAAAGCTAAAAAGAAAATGTAAAACTACGTGAGATCCTGGCTTCTTGAAAACTCTATTCGTCTTCTCTCCTTTTCTAGTTCTAGTTTCATCCCTTCCAGTTTTAAGAGCACTCAGCATGTTATATGTTTATCATTTATGGACACATGAATTCTCTTGAACGTTATATGCCATTCATAATACTGGGGAACCACACCTAAATCCTACGCCTTTTTTAGAAGTAGTAATTCTCACTTTGAGGTAGCACATTGCAAACTATCTTGAGTCTTCCCATGTGATCATTTAGACACGGGAGTCATTTTGGGGAGTACTCCCATCTTGTAAAACAGCTCATGTAGGAAGCAGCTTGAAGATGTCCTGTGAGTCATCTTTCAATGGGGCTTCTTGAGACTTAAATCCAGGTGTGGCCCCTGAGTCAAAACTATTTGGAAAGGTCCCCAATGATACAGCCAGAATCACCTGCTCACCTATGTTAACTGTGCACAGCCATTTTTTAAAGTTAGGATTTGCTGAACATCAATAATATTATTTTGTTATGTGTGTGGTAGTTATAGATGTGCACACATCCTGAGAGATACTGTCAATCAAACATCTCTAGCTATGTCATTAATTTGGACTTGTGTTGGTCCTCACGGGATAGCTTTGTGGCTAGAAAGGTGTAGGAAGCAATTAGGCAGTTGCTGCAATGCTCTCTTAGCAGACAGTTTCAATTTATTTTGTTTATTTAATATTTATACCCACTTTTCTAACAAAAGAATCAACAAAGTAACTTATACTAATAAATAATACAATATAACAAAGTAAGGCAATAACATAAAATTCAAATTACACGTTTCATTAAAACAAAGATAACAAGAGGCAGCAGTAGTAATATCAGCCATTGAAGACTTGCCATTGAAAGGAACCATGAAAACCAATTATGTGACAGTATCCTTTCAGGGGTGGGCAACTTACAGCCCGCCAGATATTTTTGGCCTACAATTCCCATCATCCTTTACCATTGGCTATGCTAGCAAGGGCAGATGGGAGTTGTAGGCCAAAACACCTGGGAGACCACAATTTGCCCACCCTTGAGTAGAGTATCAAGAACTGAAAATGTATTCTCTGTGTAAGATTGACTATTTCTCATTTTTCCATACATAGAACTGAAAGATTTAGCAGTTTGCATTAAACCAGAGCAACAAGAGAGGACCTGGGGTCCCTTTGACAATAATTGCCTCTTGCTGACTGTGTGTTTACATAGCATGCAGACAATATATGGCCCTTTGGGATGCCAAACCAGTACAAGGGTGGATAAGGTGGGGAAGAGGGCCTGGGGCATCAGCACTTGGGACAAAGGGGAGCTGGAAGTACTTTGAATGGCTCTATGCAGTTATGGATAAAAGCTGGGCCAGAACAAAGTTGACCCTGGGGTTTGGAGTCCCCCTGCTTCCCACGGACAGCCACAGGATTTGCAGGAGGTGGACTACTCTGCCAGACTGACTTTGCTGACTAAGGATGTGCTGGGTGCTTTGACCTCACCACTAAGCCATTAAATTCTGTCTGCAAGCAGCAGGATGCAGTGTGGAGGTGAACTTTGTGTTCTGCACAACCTCATAAGGAACTGACAGAGAGAGGGGACTTGTGCATGTACCAATGCATGCCACTAGTCATGTTTTCCCTCATTCCCCTGAATGATTGTACTACTGAATATTATACAAGGGACTCTAGGGTATTTCAGTTTACACAGAGTTTGGCCATCAACCTTCAGCTTCACCAGGACCATGCAATGAGGATGCCTTAGAGTCTTCAGCAATGACTCTGGGGCATGCTCTCATTTTGCGTGGGACCAGCCAGGTTAGAGGCAGCAACTTATCTAGTCAGGCTGACTGCCACAAAAACAAGGGACTGGCCCTTTTGCCATGTAACACTAAACCATAACTTAGCTCTATGGGAATGAGTCTTGAAGGTCCCCAGGCTTGCTTGCTGCCCACTCCTTTGGTGTAGCCACTAGGAGGATACCAAATGCATCTGCTTCCATTGTTAAACTAACTAGAGTTTAACAATGTGGCGTAGTGGCGAGAGTGTTGGACTGGGAGTCGGGAGATCCGGGTTCTAGTCCCCACTCAGCCATGGAAGCTTGCTGGGTGACTTTGAGCCAGTCACAGACTCTCAGCTCAACCCACCTCACAGGGCTATTGTTGTGAGGATAAAATGGAGAGGAGGAGGATTATATATGCCGCCTTGGGTTCCTTGGAGGAAAAAAGGCGGGATATAAATGCAATACATACATACATATATACATACATACAATAATAAAGTTCCCCATTACATCCAAACATGGGATAACTGTGGTTAGTTTAAACTATGGTTTGTTCAAACAAGCCGGAAACAAACAGTAGTATTTTTTAATCTTGACATGTCAACAAACCATAGTTTAAACTAACCAGCATTTGTATATAATGGGGAACTCAACTTAGTTAAAAAGCGGAAGTGGGTACAGTATGTTCATTGTATTGGAATGTACAGACCAGCCTTCCCCAATCTGGTGCCCTCCAGATGTTTTGGACTACAACTTCCAGCATTCCTGACCGTTAGCCATGCTGGCTGGGAATTATAGGAACTGAAGTCCAACACATCTAGAGGGCACCAAGTTGGGGAAGGCTGGTATACAATGTACATTCTGCTATCCCATCATTCCTTTCCAGGTGAAGTGAAATATCTGATTCACTTTTATAATCATTCAATCTTTCTTGCTCTGAAGCATTTCTAGCCACACCTCTACTTAATGCACAGGCTGTTCCACAGGACAAGCTACAACAATGACTAATTCCTCCTCTCTCTGCACAAGTCTGAGAAATTCTAATCCTTTACTGGTTATACTAGCATGATGTGTGTGTGTTTTTTTAAAAAATTAGTCATACAATAGAAGTCTTTTTCTCAAAGGTGGATGAGCTACCTATTCCATACAGAAAAATGCAGAATCCGTCTTGCTCTTTCAGACAGACACAGACAAACACATACAAATATAACATAGAAATTCATTGGTGATGCTAAATGTAAGTATTTTCCCAAGAGAAAAATTGTGCTATGCATTTTAGTATAATAATTAAAAGAAATGTGCAGAGAAATACTTCATAGGAAAACATGAACATGATTTCCCCCCAGAATACAAAAGAGCTGCATGCTTAAAAACACACAACTGAAGCAGAAAGTTTTAGAAAAATCAAATTCTCCTGACTGTCGTTTGGAGAGGATTTTGCTCTCTGAAGAGAACGAACAAGGTAAAAACTGCTAACACAAGGCATGTTCATGAAATACCTGCAGACAGTTCCCAACTGGGTGTGGACTGTAATTTTCTCCTTTGATTCTCTTTGCAGCCAAAGTGAACGCCCATTTCTACTTAAAATCATTTTGAAATCATTTGATCGAAAGCACCGATTTCCCTATGAATGCGCTACTATCCATTAAGTGCTTTGAAACTCAGAGATGGCTACAGATTAGTTAAAAGATCAAAAATGTGGTTGATTGCTATTAGTAAAAGGGGAAAACGGATGAATACTCAAGGCGGGTGGTCACCTCAGGTGGCAAAGGCTGGGTGGTATGGAGTGGGGAGGGGAGGGGCAGCAACTCCCCAGCCGTTCCCTTTTGTTTGAGGACACAGCCGTGTGTTCCAACCAAACTGCCTGCATGGCCTAAGCTACCCTGCTGTCCTCAGGTGAGGGGGGGGGATTCTGTCCCATCACCAGTGTTGAAGTAAGATTCAACTGCCAGTCCAGTGTGCTTCTATGGGTGGCATAGGAGGCACCATCACATTCTTCACCTCAGGCAGCAAATGCCTTGGGCTGCTCCTGCAAAACAGGCCAGGAGTGGGGAACCATTTTCAGCCTGAGGGCTGAATTAGCCCTGGGCCAGGACATCAAGGCTATATGCCAGCAGTAGGTAGGGCTACTGCCCAATGTGGGTGGAGCCATTGTCAGTGTGTCCCCTCCCACATTTTCACACATACAGACACACACCCATTCACGCATAGGCACACTCACGCAACCCATTCACACATAGACACACTCATGCAACCCATTCACACATAGGGCGAAGTCTATAACCAATCAAGTCAGTGGTCTTTTTTCTTCTTCATTTCCTTCATTAGATTATGGTTTGCAGCTCCCCATCACAATCCAGACTTGGATCGTTTGTGGGTATTTTGGACCCTTGGGGTCCACTGCATAATTTATCCTTCTGGATGTGACTCACATATGCAAAAGGGTGTGGCAGAGGAAAAGAAAAACTACATTTGCCCCCCGAGTGCATGCATGATACTCATACACAGCGCCAGTGTCAAGGGGAGGCATTGGCGGGCACTTGCCAAGGGCCCACATCCCAGAAGGGGCCCATTAACAACAGCCCACTGGAGTTGATCTTCTTCACAATGGGAACTTGCTTATTCACCTGCCGCTCACTCTGGCCCAGACTATGGTGGTGGTGAGAAAGAGGAGCAGTAGATACCACTGCTTACTTGCTCACTGGCTCCCTCCCTGTCAAGCAAGCAAGTGGAAGCCATGATGCGAAAAAGGATGAGCTGAGTATCCTGGTGACAAGGGGAGTGAGTGGGGTAGACTCACTGAAGGTGCCTTGCCCACGGTTATGCCAAACATGCCCCATTGGTATGCCAAACAATCTGTATTGGTTAGCTCTTATGGTGCCATTTGGGGTGTTGGTTTCTAGTAGTAATTCTCCCTTCTCATTGTTAGGTGATCAGTTAAGCTAAAACTGAGAGCACAGAGCACCTATTTAGTGAGAAGGATACCGATGTGTGACGTTGAGCGTGCGGCACTATATGTGAGGACCTCTAGGCTGGGTCCCTGTTCTGGTATGAACTGGAAGTGCTTCCTTTGCAATTTGGGAGCAGAGATGGATATTGGGGAGAAATTCAGTATTCATATACTTAAAACCCATTTAGGATAATTGGGAAAAGTGGAGGGGGCTGAACAGATGGTTTGACTTCTTAAGCAATAAAATGCAGATATTGTAATGATTATCTTTAATTAAAAAATTAGCATTGTGTGTTAGAAGCTCAGGCACAGCCATGTTTGGTAATTCAGCATAGTTCCCTTGTTATTGTTTCTGTGACTATTACATTTTCTAAAAAAAAAAAAATCTTACAAAGCATAGGAATCTTAAGATTTGTACATCAAAGGCTTATTTATAATTCATTTAAAAACATTTCTATCCCATCTTTCCACTATATAAGTCCTCAAGGCAGCTTACATAAAATTTAAAATCAAATAATAAATACAGCCAAAATAAGGCATAGTAAAATATAAGTGATGTTAATTAAAATCTTGTGTGAATAGGAAGGGCTTAGCCTGGTACCTAAGGTATAATAATAAAGGCAGCAGGAAAACCTCCTTAGGGACTGAATATCAGAAATGGGGTGCCACCACAGAAAACATCTTTCCTCCACTAGACATCTGCCTTATTTAAGGCAAGGGAATCCAGAGAAAGGCTTCAAGAGATGATCTTTATTGTCATGCAGGTGCACCTGGGAGAAGATGATCCTTGTCTTTTGAAATGGGGGACGGAATCACTCCCAGACATTTTTACAACATCCAGTGACAGTTACAAATACTTTCAGCGATCAGACAAGGGCAAATAGTTCTTTTACTCATGATCCTGCTCCTTTATTTTCTTAGAGTAAGCAACATATGTAGATGTCTTTAGTGTACCCAAAGTTGGCTACTATCCAAAGGATTGCAAAATTAAGGGTGCAAACCTATGCATGTTTAGACAGAAAAATGGCCTACAGTTTCCAGCATTCCCCAGCCAACCATGCTGGCTGGGGAATTATAGGAGTTGTAGGACATTATTCTGTCTGAACGTGCATAGGATTGCACCTAAGTTGCCTTTCTCCTCCTAGCCAACAGAGCTGCTCCTACCCACCAAACTGGTTCAAGTGCCCTTCCTGGTTTGCTACTGCAACCCATGTATTATGAGGATTGCAACCTTGTTCAATATTTTAGGCAAGTACCTATTTGAAATCAGAATTGGAATGTCTCAATCACAAGACTGGCAATAACTGATGTGTTTGACTTTGTAGGGAAGAGGGAAGTGTTTATTTCAAGCTGGCTTGAGTATTTTGTGAACTGCTTGAATCAATGGGTGGCAATTGTTCATGTGAACACATTTGGTAAACACCTAGTTTTGTATCCAACTGTGTCTGTCTGCCAGTGGAATGGACACCAGTGGCAGAATGGATTCCCACTCCCCTGCAGCCCCTACATGCCTCCAAATCTGCTCCAAAGAGTTGGGAGGTGGGGTGGAGATGCAGAAGGGAGAAGAGGAAGGGGGAAGACCTGTTACATGAGCAGAAATCCACTGGTGCATCACTGAATGGAACCCCAATGTTCCAGAACTCCCACAAGAGTTTTGTTTTTTTCCAGTGGGTAAAATCCAACATAAGGCCTACAGAGTGGACCCATTGAAATGAATGGAATTTAAGTTAGCCATGACTTACTGAAGTCCCATTCGTTTTAATGGGTCTGCTCTAAGTAGGATTTCTGTTGGATTATACCCTTTGTCTGCAATTATTATAGGTACTCTCAAATTTGGGTTGATGTCAGACATATTTACATCACCAGTTGCTGCTGGGTAGTGATTCAAACTGAGGTGACTGAAAAAGCCAGTTTGAATAAAGGGGATAATATTTCTCTTAGATTGCGGCTACATTGGCATACAAACTTTGCAATAAACAACATGTGGTTTCCTAACATGTTGTTTCTTGTTGCCCCATGCAAAAAATTGTGAGCATGGCACCCTTTCTTTGTGATATGCATCTCCAAGGATTGCCA
Source organism: Heloderma suspectum (assembly GCF_057233095.1). Taxonomy (NCBI): domain Eukaryota; kingdom Metazoa; phylum Chordata; class Lepidosauria; order Squamata; family Helodermatidae; genus Heloderma; species Heloderma suspectum. The sequence continues at coordinate 73,511,775 of NC_139461.1, forward strand.
GGTTTCCTGAGGCTCAGACCCTCTGGCTCAGAGGGTGGAGTCTGGGAGCTCAAGGGAGAGTGCCTTGCAGGGCAGGGTTGGCATATGGGGGAGTGGGACAGAGCCTGGCAGCACGTGCCGGGATTGGAGCAGCGGAGGCTGGTGGCTCTGATGTCAATGGGGTGGTGAATCCACTCTGGGTTTCAGTCAGAACTCTAAAGGAGCTATCCAAGGTGGTTCTGACTGAAACCTGGAGTGGATTAAATACCCCACTGCCATCAGAGCCACCAGTCTTCACTGGACTGGAGCCTACTGGGTCAGGACCTGCAGCCTGGAGGGATCGGGTGGGTTGCAGTCAGACCTTGTGGCAGCATCTAACAGGGCAAGGTTTACAGCAAAAGCTATTCATTCTCCTACAGCAGGGGTGGGAAACATGCAGCTCATGGGCTGCATGCGGCCCCTGCCATCCTCAATGCCTCCACCCCACCCCCATCCTCACCCTGATGCACGCCAAAATGATTTTTTTTAAATAACAAAATAAAATCGTGCTACGGAGCAGCTCTAGAGAGCTACAGTGGACAAATTTAGCATGCAAACAAGCAGCATTTGTCTGTTCTAGTGCTACCGAGGACTATAGAGCTTCTTTGACACTTAATTCTGGTGGTAAACTGGTGATTTATTTTTATTTATTCCCCCCCCCCAGTGCAGCCTATGGGGGGGAGGGGATCCTGGAGTAAAAAATGGCCCCCAGACCTCCCACAGTAGCCACTCCCTGTGCCACAGTATCATCTACAAGTTGTTTATCCCATTCAGAGAGAAATCCTATAGCCAATCAGTGACTGGGTTCAGGCAAGCATGGGGGGAAAAGAAGCCACCATGCCTTCTTCCCCTGCCCCTGCATGTGCGACCACCATTTGCATAATTACCCGCGATGCAGCATGGGTTGCCGTATCACCCGAACCCAGTGCAGCACATGTGGCTTCTTACCCACCCTGAAACCCATGGCTTGTAGTAAGGGTTGTGGGATGGGGAAGAAGCCAGCCACGCAGCACACTGCACTGGGTTCGTACAACACAGCAACCCGCGCAATATTCAAATGATGGTCGTGCACATGGCATGTACAGAGCAGGGAAAAGAAGTCATGGTAGCTTCTTTTCCCCCTCTGATCGTCCAAATGCAGCCATTACAGGAAGGAGCTCAGTACAAATATAAGCACCCTTTGTTCACCTTTAGCACTCCTATTATACAGCAGGGGGATTCTGAGTGATTTCTTAAATGTTTTAAAATAACTAGAATTTTTTATACTCGACACATCGAGATGGAGAAAAAGTGGGTTTTTTTTTCCTATGCAGTGAAGCAATGTTAAAGTACAGTATTTGTGGGAATGAACAATATATATTATTTTTTGACAGTTCTGGAGTCCAGTTACTCCTAGATCCAGTTGTTGTTTTACTAGGATATTACAAAAAAACAAAAACATGGTTCCACCTTTATTACCAAGAATATTTCTGGACGCCACATCTCTGAACCGTAACAGTTTGCTTTCTGTAAAATGAATGATGGATCAGAAAATGTGGGTTCAAAAGAGTGGTTTTGTGATTTAGAGCTGAGACCCCACCTCTGCCTTCATTAGTTTTTTGGGCAAGTTACTTTTCTATTAGTCTCACCACTTTGCCTTCTGGGGAATGGCTGTTTTGTGAGCCCACTATGGTAGTCACTTTGTGAGAGTGGCCATGACACTCTGTCAGTATTCCACTAACCCAAAATGTTTGGAGACCCCTGCTTTATGAAATTATAATGAAAACTGTGACCAAAAATACAAACCGTTTTTTAAAATTTTATTTTACAAAATTATTACATTCAATACAAACAGAAAAAAGATAGCAAACATCTTTTTCTAATTATATCAAGAACAGTGTTCTGTCAAGATTATATGACCACAGTGACTATTCCAGTAAAGAATTAAAAAATTAAAATTATCTGCAGTATTAATTACATTTGAATTTCCCATGTTTCTATATATAGATTCCATTAACTTATCCATTTCTGAGGTATCCAAACAATCAAGCATTCCCAGACTGTGGGGGAAATATAACCCATGGCCATTTTTGACAATATTGTGATACAACTAGTTCTATTTATTGCCTCTATATAGTGTTGTCTAATTACTAACAAAAAAGAATATATTATGTGGAACATTTATTTTAGCCAGACGTTTTATTTTTCAATATTTCACCCAAGCACATCAGCACAAGTAGAACTTCTAAAACTGAGTAATTCCCTGTGGTATATTTAAACTTTTGTACAATTCTAATGTAAAATAACAATATAAAACAATGCAATGTTTAATAGGTTTAGGTTAAGGAATTATGCTCAGAAACTATTTTAGGAATTGTGATTGCAGGGTTTCCCCAACTTTTTTTTTTTCCCCCAGAATTGGGGAAATAAAGTCAAAGAAGCTCGAGTTATACTTATAACACACCTGTGGGAGTGGGATGCTGAAGTCCGCAGTGCTATATTTCCTTCCACCCTGACAACATACGCGGTAGTAATTGAAGTCATTTAGATATATTTAATTAGCTTCATGTTTGATTACTAATTATTAGTAACTTCACACTTTGATCTCAAGATTAAAATGAATGATCACTAAATCAAAGGAAGCTTGAAGCAGCCGATTGCTGAGTGAGATAATAATTGAAGGGAAATTTTCTCTTTTTATTGAACTAACTCCTGCTGGTATGTGAGCACAGACTTTACTGAGTTCTTAAATTATGTGAACCAAGAAGAGCATAAGCTCTGCAGTACAGCTTGCAGAGAGGGCAAATATGTAGAAAGCATAAATTAGTCATCACTACAGTTTTTAAAAATACACAGGTTATGTTCTGCCACCCTCACCCATGCCCAATTCAAATAAGAGATAGTTGGACTTAATTTTTTTCTACCCATTACATATATATTCCATTAGGTACAGCCCAGTATTCAAATGCTATAAACTGGGAGATGAAACAGAGCTTTCGCACGCTACCATTTATTCTGGCCACACAAACCAACCTGTATTACTTCCATTCATTTCAATGGGATTTGGATACCCAATAGCAGGACTTGGTGAACAAAATTTTCTGTTTTAGGGCATACAAATGGAGATGTGCAAGAAAATGTTGTACTGTGGATAACTCGTGTTCAGTATTGCGGCCAGCGAACCATGTGCCTTTCCAGGATACTCCATTCTACCCCGCTGCTTTCCTGTTCCCCCCTAACAGACAGTGTTCTGTGGCCATTCAGCATACTCAGACCCCACTGGGCTGTTTTGGGGGGTCCCCCTTCAGGTTTTCCCCCATGTTTGTTTGTACTTCTGCAACCTTGGGGCTTCCCCAAGCTTTGTATAGGATTAACCAGTCTACATATGTATAATATTAACCAACTTGAACCAACTGAAGATCCCCAAGAATCTTACATAGATACTCTGAGTGACATTTCCTGTCTCATTCCCCCTTCTCTGTGGCAGAAGAATCAGGGGAGTGTAGCTACCATTATTCTTGAGGTGGAGTAAGGAGAGAGCTAAGACACTCTTCCTCAGAAAAGGCAGAAGGCAAGAGGGTGCTTAGCTCCTCCGCTCCATCGCAGTTATCCACTTGTATGCAGTAATAATAAAACAGATAAGAACAAACACACACAGTGTCTTTCCCTCACCCCTGCGTAAACACAGCCAGATCCCATGTATTTGGGATTAAGAAGAAAAGCTTCTAGGTCAAAGAACATGGTTCAAAAGCAAACAAGCTACCACCAAGTTGAAGAGGTCACCAGCATGATTAATGAGCAATGTCAAGGAAGCTGCTAGAGAAAAGAAGGCTCCCTTCAGAAAATGGAAGTCTTGCCCAAACAAGGAGAACAAAAAGGTACACAAACTTGCACAAAGAAAATGTAAGTAAACAATAAGGGATACAAAATTGGGTTTTGAGGAGCATTCCACTAGTAATGCTATACAATTATTAAATAAAAATTCTTTAAATACATCAGAAGCAGGAAACCAGCTAGGGAGATGGTTAGACTGCTGGATAACAAGGGAGTTAGAGGAGTGCTAAAGGAGCATAAGGAGATTACAGAGAAGCTGAATTAATTACTTTTGTCTGTCTTCACTGCAGATGAAGGACTTGTACCTGTGCTTGAACTGATATGAGGCAAATGGTGAAAGAGATTAACTTCTAGACCTTATTAACAATTTAAAAACAAACTAATCACTTGGTCCAAATGGTAGCCATCTGACAGTTCTTTAAGAACTCATATGTGAAGCTGCTAATCTTCTAACAAAAATACACAACATGTCCTTAAGATAGGTTTCTGTACCGAAGGACTGGAAAACGGCCAATGTAACGGGTTTTTTTTTTTTTTTTTAAGGATCTGAGGGGAAACCAGCAATTACAGGCCAGTCAGCTTAATTTCTGTTCCAGGTAAATGATTGGAAAACATTATTAAGGATAAAATTATCAAGCATATAGGACAAATCTTTCTAAAGAAGAGTCAACATGGCTTTTGCCTTTGAACACCAGTTGCTGGGGAACATGAGTGAGAGTGTGCTATTGTACTGATGTCCTAGACTAAACTAGATAAGCCTTTGGTCTGATCCAGCGGGGCAGTTCTTAGGTTATGTTCTAATATACAAGGCCATGTTTTCTGCTTTACAGAGTAGAATCTTCTGTTTGAACTGTCCTCTACTTGAAGGCACCCTCCCTTTGAAGGGCTCTATACTCCAAGTCTGGTTTAAAGATGGACCCATTAGCAGAGAGATCAGGAGCCTGTAAGTTGCCCATCAATAGTTAGTACCTGGACAGCTGACTGAGCAGGCAGACTGGTCACCTAGTCAAATCCATGTCCTTTTTGCCCTCTTTTTTGGTGATGCATTAAGTCCCCTGCCATGCCTTTCTTTTTAGAAAACTAGTACCAGGTATAACATTATAACTTCCATACCTCTGTACTAGATGAACTGTTTGAAAAGGGTACCAGATGAACTGTTTGAAAAGTGTACATTTCAAGTGCTAATGTGTATAATAAAACTTGGCATTTTAAAATGAAAAGCAGTGAAGATATAATTTTGACTAGAGAGAGAATGGGGTGCATAACCAGTGTACTGTAGTGGCTGGAGCAGTCTTCCCCAATCTGGTACTGCTGGGAATGATGGCAGTTGCAGTCCAACACATCTGGAGAGCACCAGGTTGGAGAAATCTGGGCTGGAATGTAACAAATAAATAACCCTTTCCCCCAGTGGGTGTTTTCCCACGCAAAATCTCTCCCTCAGGCTGCTTTTTCCCCTCAGAGCTTTCCCAGTACATATTTACAGTAAAGTATACAGTACAAGGGTAATTTTGAGTGGGAAAATGACCTACAGGGAAAGGGCTAAGAACCCGCTCTCCCTGTCACTCCTCTGCTCAAAATCACAGCCTCTTGAGCTTTTCCTTAACAACTACAACATTGGAGATTGCTACATGAATTTGCATGCAATGTGTACTTTGTCCCTTACAGATATGATTTAATTCATTTTGTATTTCTCATACACTGGAAAAACAGCACAGTTGTGTTTTAGTTGCAGACTATGTAATGGGTTTCCACAGGAAACACAGGAAAAATACATCAGGCATGTGAAGCTGCTCCACCAGTGTGTGGATTAACTTTAGTGAAACATTCAGCCCTGTTCTTTGAACCAGGGCACTGATAGTGCAGGAATGCAGTTCTGTTTTCGAATTAGTTGAAAATGATGAGAAAGAAAACAAATGGTCTGCCTGTGTGTTGTAGAAATGCATGACGCAAGGCAGCCCACACATTTACAAAAATAGTATTTCCAAGATAAATATAAGTATTCTTCAGCTTTATCAAAATTAATGGGAAGTTGCAGTCGTATTCTCATAGTAACGTTCGTTTAATGCACTTCAAATTTGTAATGCTCTTCAATTCAAGCACTAGTGTTCACATTGGGGGCTGGTTCATACAATGGTGGAGGTGTCACGGCTTCTTCTTCTTGGTTGGATCTCATACTACACTGGTAACATTAAGGTGGCCACTTGTGAATCTCCAAAATAAGAAGACAAAAGAGGGCACCAGTTTGCATAAAATGTCCATATGCTAATGGTTATGTATAGATGCAAATTTAGAAATAATTATTATAATTTAATTAGAGATAAAGTACATCTCACCATAGCGTGGAAGGCTGTGACCAGGTGACCTGTGTACTTTGCTCAGCCTGCTGTCCAGGTACTGTTGAAGAGCAACTTCAAGGCCCACCTCTGCCTTCTGATGGTCCTTTATCTTTAAACTAGGCTTGGTCTGAACAGCCCTTCAAATAGAAGACACTTTCAAAAGAGAGGGCAGTCCTCCAGCAGCTCTTCAAATAGAGGGCTGTCCTCTGTAAAAGAGGACACATGGGGATCTTGGATTGGATGTAGGATTTGCCTTCTGCGGACAAAAGGGTTCACTCATGGAAGGTGCTTCTGCTGAATTTGGGGGATCCCCCTTTCCCTAGGACTCCATAGCTTGCCCCATGCAGAGGGACCCTAACCCTCTGTGTAGCATTTTCAGGGGGCTGGAGGGTCTGCTGTGGGAAGGAATGGGTGAGGAAATCTGCCTCCCCCAGCCCAATTGCCAAGGGCCATTAATCTGGCTCCTACCTCATATCTACAGAAGGAATTTAGGCATGAGCATATGACCCTGGCCTGGATGTCTGATATACTCCTTGATCATCCTTTTTTTAGTTTGTATTAAAGACATGAATATGTAAATATTTCCATCTATGGCCTTAAATCATTTTTTTTAAGATGTCAAGCAAATAGAATATCTAGGTATACTTTTACATTTTGAATTCTCCAAAGCACTTTCCGAGCTTCTTAAAAACCATGACTTATTTGCAACCAAACTCATAAAAAGGCATGGGTGACAGTTCTTTTTCTATATTTTAAATTGTCCATGCATAGTCACATAGGCTAATTAGCATGCTGACTGTAGGGATATCATGTTCTATATGCAAACTCTCTACAGCTTCTAAGGCAAACTGAAACTGTGTTGCTAAAATTTAAGACTGACAACACAATCCTATACATGTCTACTCAGAAGTCAATCCCACAGAGTTCAAAGAGGAACACTCCCAGTCCCAGCTAAGCGGGTATAGGATTGCAGCCTTAATGAATGAAATAAGTAGAATGCAGCTATTCTACTTATAAAAGAATCTCCCTTATTCCAAGGACATTAGCCATTGGGCCATAACAAATACATTCCACATGCCCTTTAAAATATAATGGAACTTACACTTAAAGAGCAGTTTGGAAGGCAGAATCTTGATTTTTTTTAGAATAACATGCGCACCCCAGCAATTCAGAGTAACACAGGCATGTCTAAATCCCATCAACAGCATTTACATTTGTAAGTGAAATATTACTCATTTCAATCAGATATAGGTATGTCTTTCTTTCTTAGGACTGCATGTATATAAAGTGTGCTGGGATTAAGGCTGAAACATTTACAGTGCAATCCGGTGTGTGCCTAGCCTACTCCGATATTGTCCCATTGGGTTCAGTGGGGCTTATTACCAGGAATGTGTGGATAGGATTGCAGCTGTCATTGATTAATCAGTTATATTCACTGATTAAAAACCTTTTGGTTGAATAAAAAGGTCCCCTGATTAATCGGTTAGCAATTAAAAGATGTCTCTGATTAATTGGTTAGCTGGGTAGAGAGCATTCTACCCTTAAAGGCAGGCCTTAAAATAATTTTAAATAAAATAAAAGCATTATTAGAAGTACTTAAAAGAACTGAGTGGCAGGTGCCATCTTAGAAGATGCCTTCCTCCTTCTCTCAAATGCTTCTTCCAAGCTAGTGGCTCATGTGACACATGCACACACCATCCAGACAACAACAGGAAGAAAGGAGACTTCTGAGAGGGCAGATACAGGATTATGCTGCTAACCGGAAAAGAACAAAGGTAGCTGTAAGGTGTTGACCTTAAGAAATGTATAGGATTGTAGCTGCAAAACTCATACCATCCAAATACTAAAATTTATTTAACTGAGTGGCAGTTCTAAATGGGATTTAAATAATCAAATAATTATGCAGCATTTTCAGACCTCCGATTTACATCACTGTTGAACCTCTCGTACACCATTTATGTTATTGTGTAATAGTGTTTTTATCATGAAAGAGAACATGAAAGAGAAGCATTTGCATTGTGAATCAACGTTCTGACCAGTAAAGGTTTTATTACATTCACATTAGAAACCTCAATGAAGCAAGAGGTGCTTTGACAGCCCAATTATTTCCATGTTTATTTAAAAGTAAGTCCTGCTGTTTTCATTGGTCCCTTCTCCTAAGCAAATGTGCATAGGATTGCAGATATATGTTGGTGTGTGAAAATTCCATAACAGCTGTAAGAAAAAGACAAAACATGCACACTATCATTTTTTACATTTTGTGGTTATTTATGCATTATAAATGTATTACTCTGCTGTAGAGTAATGCATTTATACACTGTGTTATTTATACATTGAATCAAATCAGGCCCTCAATATGGCTTCATAGATAAATAAATGGAGCTAAATTTTGCGATTTCTTATATAAGTGATTGGCTCTTTAGACATGAGTATGAGTCTTCAGTCATAACAAAAATGTATTACTTTATCTGGGAATATTTAATGTATTGTTTCACAGGCATGAATACATAAATCTACACACACCACACACACACATCATTCTGAATAACAGCAGTAGGGAAACAGCATTCTGAGTGGGGATCAATGGGGATGGAGGCTTTCAACTCTCCAAGCCTCCAGCAATTTCCAGGAATTTGAGACTGCCATTTCCCTGCTGCTATTAGTGATGGGAAAGGGAAATAGCAGTCTTGGCAACACTGGAATCTCATCCTTAGCTCTCAGCAGGCATCTCTGAGCCCTGATGTGTGTGTGTGTGTGTATATGTATGGGAAAGATTGTGTGTGCATGCATGTGTGTGTGTGTGCATGTGTATATGGGAAAAAGAGTGTATGTGCATATATGTGCACACATGTTCAGCCCCCAACATGCCCCACAGGACCAAAAATGCTACCCCTGCCCAACTCAGATCATGCAGCCCAGCCACCAGGGGCAGCAAATGTCTCAGGAACAGAGGAAGCTGCCTTATACTGACTCAGACTCTTGGTCCATCTAGCCTAGTATTCCTGACACTGACTGGCAGTGGATCTCCAGGGTTTCGGGCAGGATATTTTCCTAACACTACCTGGAGATTGAATCTGGGACCTTCTGCATGCAAAGATTCTGCTCCACCACTGAACTGGAGCCCTGGCCAGAGTTTGCTCAATGCATGTTGGCTCATGATCATACAGCATGTTGAACCATTCACAAAAAAGGACTGGAGCCTCTCCACCTTTAGTCCTAGTTCAGACTGAATGCCAGGCACAAAAGACATATAAAATGAGTGTGATTGCCACTTCAAAACACACACACACACACACACACACACACATATACACACACACACACACAGTGGTTATCCAGCCTTATCAGGGGCAAGTTCCATGTTGCATGCAGCTATATGTATATATTTCCCCCATGTTTTCTTCTTTTCCCACCAAAAATTTCTAAAGCTAAAAGTTTCAGTGAAGGACTAATGGTGATTGTTTACTTTAACCCTTCTTCCAGTTCTGGTAATTTTGCTGTTTCCAAAATTGCATCCCCAGTCTCTTTTGGCTTAGCTGAGGAAAAGGTTCACATGCCTCCAACAGAGGCTACCTCCAACATTCTGCCTTCAACAGAGCAAAAAGCAGCTTGGGGAACAAATTTGAATGGGAAAATGGCCAGAAAGGAAAAGGTTAAGTAGCTTGTCCTCCACTGTTCCTCTATATCAGCTTTCCTCCTACCTGGTGCCCTCCACATGTGTCGGACTACAATTCACATCAAATCCATTGATGGAGGATAATGGGAGTTGTAGTCCAACATATCTGGAGGGCACCAGGTTGATGAAGGCTGCTCTGTTGAAGCTCTTCACCCTGAAGACGTCTATCAGTAAAAGAAGGAGAGAACATGTTGGAGAACAAGATACACAAGGCAGGGTATGTACTATGTGGTTTGGCCCTGAGTGATAAACAAAACAACTCAGGGTTTAGGCTTCAGTAGACAACAAAACCATTCAGGTATGACCTAAATCATATCCCTTATGAATATACAGTGGAGGTGAGGAATAGATTTCAGGGATTAGACCTGATAGACAGAGTGCCTGAGGAACTATGGACGGAGGTCAGTAACATTGTTCAGGAGGCAGCGACTAAATCCATCCAAAAGAAAAAGAAATGCAAGAAAGCCAAGTGGCTGTCTGATGAGGCTTTACAAGTAGCTGACGAAAGAAGGGAAGCGAAAAGCAAGGGAGAAAGGGGAAGATATATCCAACTGAATGCAGAGTTCCAGAGAATAGCAAGGAGAGACAAGAAGGCCTTCTTAAATGAACAATGCAAAGAAATCGAGGAAAACAACAGAATGGGAAAGACTAGAGATCTCGTCAAGAAAATCGGAGATCTCAAGGGAATGTTTTGTGCAAAGACGGGCATGATAAAGGACAAAGAAGGCAGAGACCTAACAGAAGCAGATGAGATTAAGAAGAGGTGGAAAGAATACACAGAAGAACTATACAGGAAAGATCTGAATGTCCCTGATAGCCATGATAGTGCAGTCACTGAACTTGAGCCGGACATCCTCGAGAGTGAAGTCAAGTGGGCCTTAGGAAGCATTACTAACAACAAAGCTAGCGGAGATGACAGTATTCCAGCTGAGCTATTTAAAATCCTAAAAGATGATGCTGTTAAAGTGCTGCATTCAATATGCCAACAAATTTGGAACACTCAACAATGGCCGCAAGACTGGAAAAGGTCAGTTTACATTCCAATTCCAAAGAAGGGCAACACCAAAGAATGTTCAAACTACCGCACAATTGCGCTCATTTCACATGCCAGCAAGGTGATGCTCAAAATCCTACAAGCTAGGCTTCAGCAGTATGCGAACCGAGAACTATCGGAAGTACAAGCTGGGTTTCGAAGAGGCAGAGGAACTAGAGATCAAATTGCCAACATTCGCTGCATCATGGAGAAAGCAAGAGAATTCCATAAAAACGTCTATTTCTGCTTCATTGACTACGCTAAAGCCTTTGATTGTGTGGATCACAACAAACTGTGGCAAATTCTGAAAGTGATGGGAGTACCAGACCATCTTACCTGTCTCCTGAGAACCTGTACAAGGGTCAAGAAGCAACAGTAAGAACCAGACATGGAACAACCGAGTGGTTCAAAATTGGGAAAGGAGTAGAACAAGGCTGCATATTGTCACCCTGCTTATTTAACTTATATGCAGGGTACATCATGAGAAATGCCGGGTTGGATGAATCAGAGGTCGGAATTAAGATTGCTGGGAGAATTATCAACAACCTCCGATATGCAGACGATACCACCCTAATGGCAGAAAGCGAAGAGGATCTCAAGAGCCTCTTGTTGAGGGTGAAAGAGGAGAGTGCAAAAGCTGGTTTGAAACTCAACATTAAAAAAACGAAGATCATGGCATCTGGCCCCATCACTTCCTGGCATATAGAAGGGGAAGAAATGGAAGCAGTGACAGATTTTGCTTTCTTGGGCTCCAAGATCACCACAGACGGTGACTGTAGCCATGAAATTAAAAGATGCTTGCTCCTTGGGAGGAAAGCTATGGCAAACCTAGACAGCATAGGAAGAAGCAGAGACATCACCTTGCCGACAAAGGTCCATCTAATCAAAGCTATGGTTTTCCCAGTAGTAATGTATGGCTGTGAGAGCTGGACTATAAGGAAGGCTGAGCGCTGAAGAATTGATGCTTTTGAACTGTGGTGCTGGAGAAGACTCTTACGAGTCCCCTGGACTGCAAGGAGGTCAAATCAGTCAATCCTAAAGGAAATCAACCCTGACTGTTCATTGGAAGGACAGATACTGAAGCTGAAGCTCAAATATTTTGGCCACCTAATGCGAAGAGAAAACTCTCTGGAAAAGACCCTGATGCTGGGAAAGACTGAAGGCAAAAGGAGAAGGGGACGGCAGAGGATGAGATGGCTATATAGCATCACCGATGCAATGAATATGAACTTGAGCACGCTCCGGGAGAGAGTGCAGGACAGGAAGGCCTGGCATGCTAGGTCCATGGGGTCACGAAGAGTTGGACACAACTGAACGACTGAACAACAAACAAGACAACAAAAGCAATAATCAGTGGCTGAAAAGCATCCCTTGAAGCTAAAGGGCACTGGTATGAATGGGAATGCCTTGACATCTGAGTGTAACAGAAGCAATCAGATCAGATAACCACTGGGAGCACTTTGTCCATTTCTTCTTTTTAGTATTCTCTACAGTAACAGCAGGATGCACAGACATTGCATGGAACCAGTCCTGCTTCAGGCAGCAGTTTAGGATTCAGGAACAATCTGCCTCATTGAGCACTGAGTGCTCAATGAATAGAACAGGAGAGGAAAACAGAATAGGAGAGGAAAATTCTCACGGAATAGGAGAGGAAAACACCTGTGGAGATTATTCTAGGTGAAGTGATCAATAACAGAACTAATAGTTACTGAAAGAGATTGTAACCAACTGTTAGTCTGAGCCTAAGACTACACACTGATGCCCTTCAAACTTACTTTTTTATGTGGCAGATTAATAGCCTTATGTACTTTTAGCTGGAAGCAGGTCTTACTGAATTCAGTGGGATTTACTTGGAAGTAAACATGCATCAGTTTGAGCATACTACTCAAAATGATATGCGAGTCTGTAGGTTTATGAATGTATGCAGATTTGTCTTTCTGCCTATATGATTACAGTTAAACATTCTGATTAGAAATAGCTATGATGGTACAATCTTTGAAGTAGGCATTTTGGTGCCACAGGCAATATGTTAAATTGTTCCTTCCACCTCCACACAGGTTACAACAGCTCCCCAGTTCCAGCAGTCTTTCCTCACTCATCCAAAGGGAGACCTTGCAGCTTGTGCCAAACCCCAAATGGCACCTTCCTTCTCCCCCAGCCCGCAGCTTGATACTTCCTGATCACCTGGAAGAGCCAATTTGATTGGACAGCTAGAGCTGGATTCAGTGCCCACCTAGGGGTTATCACCTCTTTCAGGATGCATGTACTTCTACTACTTTAATAGGTATACCAAAAGGCAACAAATGAAGCTGTACCCAGCACAACGTTTCTATCCTTAAAGGCGGCCTAATAATAATGTTCAATTAATTAATTAATTGTGAAGGAATGATAGTAGCTGTCCATAGGACTATTGATTGATTGATCATATTTCTATACTACTTTTCTGAGGCCAACCAAGGGAGCTTACCAAAAATTCAAAACATTAGAGACATCTTCACATAAAAGCACAAGAAAAACATTTAAAATAACATTAAACCCCCATAACAATGTAAAAAGCCAAGTTAAAAAGATATGTCTTGACCCCCTTCCTGAATGCTGGGTGCATTGGGGCGAGTCGCAACTCCAAACGGAGTGCGTTCCAGATTGTTGTTGTTGAACTTGTTGCTGGTGTTGTGTTTGAAAGTACATAAAGTTGTTGTCAGAGACATGATGTTAAATCAGGAAGGCTACATTCTTAAGCCCAGGATCCTTGGGATAATTTGCTGGAGCTGGCAGTTAAGAGAACCTGGAGCATGAAGTGCATTATTCACAAGGGGAGAAGATAGGCTAGGCCTGTAGTACATATATTGGACCTGTCCAATACAAAGTCTTCATACTGCTTGCCAATTGCAGGAGCCCATATTGAACACCTCATTCCATTCTGTGCCTGAAGAGGGCTCTGAAACCTGAGTGCACACAGTTTCAGGGAACTCAAGGTCTTATCCTCCAGCCATGAGGTACCAGTGTGGCCAGTTCAAACTCCAGACTCCTTGACAGCTGTAATGCAACCACCCTGAGGCCTTTGAGACAGGAGAAGAAATTATAGAAATAAACAGAACCAGCATTTATTACCTTTTCCACACCTCATGATGTAGACGGGGATGCTGTGAAAGTGATAAGCTAAGGGTGGAATCCTAAGCATGTTTAGACAGTAAAAATTCCTATGACTCTTAGCATTCCCCATCCATCCATGTTGGCTGGGGAATGCTGGGAGTTGTAGGACTTTTTATGTCTAAACATGCATAGGATTGCACCCTTAATCATATGCCTAAAGACATGCTAAAAATACAGAGGCAGAGTCTGAAATCAGATGCTACACGCAGTTGCGTGGAACTTTCCTCTGAATTTTTTTTAACGTTGAAGCAGACAGAAAGGGGGTAAAGGTGAGGAGAAATGCTGCTTAATCATTACCTCTCTAGCCATTTCCCCACTCAAGATCCGCACACACACCCAACTGCTTTTTTTCCAAAGAAGCTTGGAGGGGGATGGCTGAGCAGAAAAACAGCTGCGAGGGGAAAGTTTAAGAAGCTTCTCCTTTCCACACCCTCTTCATTCCTCTGCTTAATCTCACATCCTTCTAAGGCTGCTTTGTTGTTGTTATTTTGGTTTTTTTTTTTTAAAGTTGATTGAAGAAGTTTCTTCACTGATATCTGCCTCTGTTTTCTTGTAGCAACATACATATACCCTGGGTTATCCACTTGAGTTGTTTGTGTTTTGTTTATTTGGCTTATTGCTTTTCCTTGTGTTAACTATACTTCTTCTTGACATGTATCTTAAACTAGAGAGAGAGAGAGAGGAGAGGGAAGGAGGAATTTAACACACAGCCAAAAGTAACACTCAGTTCAATCCCACTACTGTAACCCTTTAAGGAATATTATTTATTTTATTTATTTATTGCATTTATATCCCGCCTTTTTTCCTCTTGCAAGGATCCTAAGGCGGCTTACATTATCCTTCTCCTCTCCATTTTATCCTCACAACAACAACCCTGTGAGGTACGTTGGGCTCAGAGTCTGTGACTGGCCCAAAGTCACCCAGTGAGCTTCCGTGGCCGAGTGGGGACTAGAACCCAGATTTCCCGGCTCCCAGTCCAACACTCTCACCAAAAACACATGAGACATTACAACCCCTTTCAATTTCCAGTTTAAAGCAGATTAATACTGTAGAAGACATTAATAACGATGTAATGACATGACTCTCATAATGTCTCAATATAAGATTTCTTTTTCATGCCTAACATTTTAAAACAAGTCTGCCTTTTGCATAAATAGGATTTGTGTTGTGTTATCAGCATTCTGTGTTATCACAGAAGTATGTGTCATAGATTTCTAGATTCTTGAGGTGGGGTTGAAAAGAATAAAAGAGTTCTCACAGTGGAGGTAAATACCAAGGCTTTACAAAGACTAAGTCATGCCAAAATGAGGTCTTTCCAGCACAGTCAAGCTGGCAACTTGATCAGTCGTACTTGCGCACCGAATAAATAAATATATTTTCTATAAACAGTGGCAAAGCTTTTATCACGAGAATGATCAGAATTGGACATCCCTGTCTTCATGTGGTTCCAGCTATAAGAAGAGAAATCAGACAGTCAAGTCAGGCGTGGTTCTGGAGTTTCACTGCTCAAGGCTAATTATTCACCAAATTCCCCACCCAAGAAAAGTTGTTTAGCAGGTTCTGCTTTGCAGACAGCCATCAAAGGATACAAGCCAAGCCAGTCTATTTTTGAGAGCACACTGCACTCAACAGCAAATATGTATACTATTTGACAGATACTTGGTTCTCAAGTATTATATACCTTATCTCAGATTAGATGCATTTTGTCACAAAGGACTCAGCCCTTTTCACTAGAAGGTTGGCAGGGTCACTTTCAGGATACCTAAGGGCACAATCCTATGCATATTTAGACAACTCCCAGCATTCCCCAGCCAGCTGCGGGGGGGGGGGAGGGGGGGCTTTGTAGACTGGAGGGAGGTCTTTCCCAAACCCATGTCGGAAAAGGTATACTTTCCTTTTGTGGGGTGGGAGCGTCTGAAGAATACTTGCCAGGTTTCACTGCAAAATGTAAACATATGTGTCTTTAGGCCCCACAAGTCTAATCTTTTAATGCAGACATCTAATACTGCAGAGGAAAAATGTACAGAAAGACGATGAGGGCATTTGTGGACATCCCAGTTATGGAATCTATTGTTGTTTATATCTGGTTCAAAAGACTGATTTATTTGGTAGGATGCCAAGTAGGCAACCTGCCTCATGCTCCTGCACAGAAACCCCAGGCACTGGTCTGTGTGCTTAGGGGAAAGCAAGAACTCCTTGAGGTCCTGCCTCTTTTTAAGAGAATGGAGGCATGCGGAATACTTGATTCCACAGTACCCCTCCCAAAACATCAGCTTGTGCCTATGATACAGTAGCCACTTGTGCATCCTCACCTCAAAAGAGGACAAAAGAGGACACAAATTTGCATAGTTTGCAAATTTGTGCTAATTTATATGTATATGTCACTTGTACTAATGTATATGTATAGATGCAAATTTAGACACAGTTACTATAATTAAATGGAAGCAGAGTACATCTCACCACAGTGGGGAACACTGTCATTCAGAGATCTGTGTAGCTGCTGTCAAGGTGCTAACTGTTGATGGGTAGCTTCAAGGCCCTGCTCTCCAGTGTTATGTTTTTTCCTTTCAGTTTCTCAACTGGACTTGGACTGGGCAGCCCTTTCAGTAGAGGACACCTACAAAGAGAGGACTAACTTCTGACAGCCTTTCAAACAGAAGGATTGTCTCTGTTGTAGGACTGTCCTCTGTAACATAGGACACATGGCCATCCTTAAATACCGTAGAGGGGGCTGGTATAAGATCGGCAAATTATTATCATGTGGAAGCATGGGCATGTCATATAGATACTTCTTATATTTTCGATTAAAGCATTATTTTGTTTACAGTGTTTGTGAAAACACAGTGAGTCAGCAAACACCTCTAGAAGGTATTTCATTCCTAAGGTACAGAAGAACGTTAAATGCTACTGGTTGATGGTGACATCTATATGGAACATGTAACACCACAGAAAGTAAGGATGTGGGAAATGGGCAAGGACAGGATTTTGTAACATCTCCTTCACAATTTATGGGTCTCTAATGCCTTGATCCCCCCCCCCCCCGCGTTCTCCTAAGGGGATGGATTTAATGGTGATGGTATATGTGTGTTTTGAAGGTTGGATGGAGGATGTGCTGTGAAGAAAAAGGCTGCCCGTCTGTTAAAAAAAAAAAAAGTATTTGGGGCAACTGGGCTGGAGGAATTTAACCCATCAAAGAGTTACAAGTAGAGGATGCAAAATGAAAGGCAAGCACTTCAGTGTTTTCATGAGCTTCTGGAGCAGGTACACCCTATTTTAACCAATCATTACACAAATAATCAGCTACAGAAATAATTACTTCCTTGGCTGAATGACAAAGGCATTCTCTCTTCTTTTTTTTCTAGCATACGAACTGTTGAATCTCTAAGGCACTGAACATGTCAAGACTGATGCTTTATGGTTTATACAGCTACCTTCAGATTAATAGTTCTCAGATCTACTTTGGATATGCTATGATATATTAGGGTGTGTCCCTAGTGCAAAAATCCAGTGTTGAGAGCTCCCAGATTAGTATTTCTTAATCTAATATATGCACAGAAAAATATATGTAAAACACTTGAACAACTTATTCATCTGGAGATGAAAATACCCTAGAAACCAGAAGACTTTGAGGTTCTGTATATGTTACACGGTCTCTGCGATAATGGTAATGATTAATGTACCAATTGTTGTGGCTTCTTTGAGTGCAATCTTAACCCCCAGAGATAGGTCACTAGTGAGATTTAGGACGGGTTGAGCCAGCTGGCCTTTGCTGCTGGAGAGGAGCTCAGCCTGTGGGGGTTCTGACTGCCCTGGAGATCCCTACCAGCATTAGTTGGAGGAAGGCCCCCCAAAGCAGCATTTTAGCGGCAGGGCAAATCCACACAAGTCCCCCAAGAGGCCTGTCTAGGGCTCTTCAGCTGAACAAACCTGGCGCTGGTGAAGCAATCCCCCTTTGCCCCCAGACCTTGTGTCCCAGCCAGTGGAAACTAGAAGGAATTGGAATGTGGTCCTAGATCTGTTGCTCTGCTCCACCCAAATCCCACTTCTGATTGCTCTGCCAGGTGCAATCCTATGTTTGATTACCTAGGAATAAGCCCCATAGAGCATAGCATGTTTTACTTCCAAGTAGATAAGCATAAGATTGTTCTTCCAAGAGGCTTGTAAGTAAATGAAATAACATGTGTGTTTGTGCTCATATGCAACCCTTTATTTTGTTTCTTGAGTGGAGGAAGAGCAGGAGTCTCTAAACCTTTTGGGCACATAGGCACATTTGCCCTTGCCACCACCACCAACTGGATGCTATAGATGGTGGGAAGCCAAGCCAATCACAAAAATGATGGGAATGTCCCCCCCCCTTTGTGTGTGCGTGCATGATTGTGCATCCTGTGGTTGTGCTACTCACTCTGGCTACTCTGTCTTCTGTCTCTCTCTGGCTCGTCTTTCCATCCTTTGATCTCTCTGGCTCCCCACTTCTCTATTTCTTTTCTCCCTTCCTTCGTTGCTTCTGCTTCTCTGTCCCTTCATTTCCTCCCTCCCTCCAGCTCCTCTTTCCCTCTTTCTTTCTCTCCCCCCGTTTCCCCATCACCATGCAAGTGAATGGAGCAATGATACACGGGCTCTGCCTTGTCTCTTTTCTTCATCCCTTTGTGTTTCTATTAACTTTTCTATCTCCAATATTAGGAATTGTAGTGGCTTTGTAGAGTCTGATCCATTTTGAAATATTTCCAGACCTGAAGAACTTCCATTGCTGGCCATACCAATGACATGTTGTAATCCAACCACAGTAATTGTTAATTGCTCTAGAGGAATGTGCACGAAAAGCCATGGTCTTAGTTTTAAGGCTAATCTGTGCATAAAATTGAGAGCCAGTGTGGCGTAGTGGCAAGAGTGTTGGACTGGGAGCTGGGAGGTCCGGGTTCTAGTCCCCACTCGGCCATGGAAGCTCACTGGGTGACTTTGGGCCAGTCACACACTCTCAGCCCAACCCACCACACAGGGCTGTTGTTGTGAGGATAAAATGGAGAGGAGGAGGATAATGTAAGCTGACTTGGGTTCCTTGCAAGAAGAAAAAAGGCGGGATATAAATGCAATCATAAATAAAAAATAATAAATCAAATTGAACTATTGGTTTGTAAGGCTAGCTTATCATCTCCTCTGGTGCTACTCACAGTATTTCTGGACATGTATAGACTGCTGGGTTTCTCTCACTTGCTGTGCTGTTCAGAGGACCAGCAAGGGGGAGAGCCCCTCCCGGTACACATTCTTGAGAGTGATAGTGACCCTGGCAGAGAGAGGGAGGCGCCACAGTAGTTTCTGGACGCTAGGTGCCGGCGCACTGTCAAGCACGAGATGGCGGGCGCTGAGAGGAGGCGCTCAGCCTGCTTGGCACGACGGCAACAGCGGCACCCCGATGCCCCATGGGAAAAGGGTGGACTCTCTCCTCCTAGCCCATAGGTAAAGAGGTTTCTCACCTTCCCCTCCAAATGGAGATCAACTGATTCCTAAGGTTAGAACCTCCGAGTAGGCAGCTCTCTTAAGTCTCACTGGTAGGATCAAGCAATGAGCATCTGTAAGCGTCATTAGGTTGAATGGGAATAAAGCCTTGGAAAAGAGCCCTATTGTCTGCGTGTTGATTCTGGCTACCTGAGGATTTCAGAAGGCAGCAGGGGCAACCTCCTGACATATATTGTATTTATATATGGTATTACAAGTTTGTTTGTTTATTTATTTATGGTATTATGAGTTTATTTATTTTCAACATTTATGTACTGCTCCACATCTAAACAGATTCCAGAATGGTGAACAATAAACAATAAAATAAATAAAATACTATATTAAAAGGTTTAAAAAACAATCCCGATAAAAGCATGACTGGTCAATTGAGGAAGGCTTCTTGAAATAAAGATGTCTTCAGCAGGCACTGAAAACAACACAAAGTTGGTGCCTGTCTAACCTCCATAGGCAAGGAGTTCTATGGAAAGGATGTCACCACACTGAAGGCTCTACTCCAGATGGACTCCAATCCGACCATAGGTCCATGTGGAACCACCTGGAGCATGCCATCCGGTAACCTCAGTGACTGGGCAGGTTGATAAGGAAGAAGGTGCTCTCTCAAATATCCTGGTCCCAAGTTGTTCAGCAGAAAACCTTAAACCTGTCTTGGTAGCAAATAGGCAGCCAGTGCAGTTCCCTCAGCAAAGGGGTGGCATGCTGAAAAGGGGCAACCCCTGACAACACCTGAGCTGCTGCATTCTGTGCTAGCTTCAGCTTCTGGACCAGGCTTGAGGGCAGCCCCACATAGAGCATGTTGCTGTAATGCAGTCTTGAGGTTACTAGTGCCTTTATCACTGTGGCCAAGCTATCCCTGTCCAGGAAAGGCCATCACTGGCATACCAGTTGAAGCTGGTAAAAGGCACTCCCAGCTGCCGTGGCCATTTGGGCCTCCAATGACAAAAATGGATCTCAGAGTACCCCCAGACCACACATTTGATCTCTCAAAGGGAGTGCAACCCCAACAGAACAGGAAATGAGCCTGTCTCCCAGGCTTGAGTATTAGGAGTTGTCTCAAATATTGTGAATTGGCCAAAGCATGGTCTGAAGGCACTTGAAGCAGCATACTTACTAAAGTAAAGCAGGTCTGGGTTCAGTCAGGGCTCAGATGGGAGACTGCCAAGGAACTTTGTATATGCTGCCTTCAGTTCCATGATGGAAGAAAGGAGTGTTTCAATGAAATCAAACAAACAATAAACAGAAATATTCCTATAGTTTTCCCCTGACAAACAGTCCCTCACACACACACACACACACACACACACACACGGGCTTCATTATATCTAAGGGGATATTGGACATTTTCCTTTGAACAGAAGGCCTCTGTGCTATATCACAATTAATTGTGAAACTCCCTTCCATGTCAGCACTTATTTGCCATATGTCATGGGGGGTAGGTGGACCTGCTGTTTAGAAAACAGAAGTCTGAAGTCCCCTTGGGACAAGCAAAGCTAGTCATACAGTTCTTTGGATCCTTGTTTCTTGGTGTGTTTATGTACAGAATAGAAGCTTAAATGGGTGTAGTAGCACCTGTTTAATTTCTCAGTCTGGTCATAATATTAGGTTAGGTATCACTAAATCATCATCTTCTCCAGCTTTTATGAGGCTTATCTTCTGCATGACGTTTCAGGAAATGGGTGCGAAGGGTGGACACAGCAACCCCTGGGCTTCCTTTAGGTGCATCGAGGCAAATTTAATTAATGAAAACTAAAACATCTATCAGTTAGCTCATCTTATTGGTAAATACGAATAATGAGGTACTATTAGAACATGCTGGTCCTCCTTCCGTTAAAGTATGACCTTTAATCTTGGCTAAGAACTACACCCAGATAAAAATAAATGTAGCAGAATGATCAAGGTGAAGGTGAATTGTCTCCCTGCCACCACATGCCTTTGTTCTTTTCATATCTCCATGTTTACATTTTAAGTGCTTTTAGCACAGATTGCATTTAAAAAATATTATTTGTGCATGCATATTGCCCTCTTCCTTTCTAGAAGCAGATTGTTAATAATGTTAGACAGCATTTGTGGTAGATTGACTCCTGCCTTATGTATGTATTGGCACAGGAGAGCTATTTGTTTTGGCTAACTGTAGATTTAGTTTGCAGAGCCAAATGGAGAGAAGCTGCTTCAAGAGATCCTAGTCAATAAACCCTCAACTGAGAATAGCACCACAGTATGTACCCTAGTGTTATACTATTGTTTCTTTCAGCAAGTCAGCAAACACATGCATTCACATGAATCTTTAAGTACATGCATATGGAGACCCTGGCCCAGCTGAGGTCCCCAGACCACATACATGAGGTACTGTACATGCATGCACACACATATTGTCAACATGTTACAAGTTTGCTGCAGAAAACAGTGGTGTAATCATGTACACATAGCAATCACCTTTGCCATGTAAAGTGTGGAATTGCCTTCAAAGATCTCTTGAACGCAAGGGGTCCTAGAGATGACTTTTCCAGACTTTCTTTATGATATTCCCTCTTAAAAGCAAATGGTGGTACTTGAACTTGCCCAATATGAGAAGGCCAAAAGGAAATACTAGAAACTACATAAAGTGGAAAGAATACTGGGGGAGAGGGTGTTCAGTAATTATTGGGGTTCCCCTCCCCCTCACAGAATGCCTCCATCTCTTCCCTCTGTTGGCATCCCTCCCCCAAGTATCTACATTTAGGTTGTGAGCTCCTTGGGACAGGTCACCTGCCTTTTGCTGATATTTCATGTTTGCTTTGGTCTATAAAGATCAGTGTGCATTGATGTCACCATCCATTCCAAACAAACATTTTACCATACTACGCAGAATGTACCAAATTATGGATGTGATCCATTCCATCCCATTACTCTGTATGAAACCAGCAATCTTGCTTCTGGGAGTGGGAAAGGAGGTTCCCAGAAAGTCGCACCTATCCTCAGAAGCATCACCTGTCTCTAATATTATATAATGAAGTCTCCATAAGCTTCAAGTTCAAAATATCTCAAGTCCTCAAGGCACTTCCTATAAGTTTTATTTGTACATATAGTACACTACTTATATCGGTGGAGGCCAAATACTATTATTAGCTGTGACTTACAAATGGAGAGAATACAGTACATAAATATTAAGGCCCTTCACAGTGCACATTTCACATAAAGAATCTGTGCTCAACAGTGGTACACAGCATATGAATAAAGGATCACTTTTCCATTAAAGCTAAAGAAGATGGATTGGAAAATCTCAGAGGGAGCAATCTACCAAGGAATGTTGCTTTGCAGCCTCCAGTGATTTCAAGTCATATTTGCTTCAGGGCCAAACATGGGATTGCATTTCACATATTGGGGGGGGGGTGTTTCTTCACGACAACAGAATGAGAAGCATGTCGGAGTATTACCCAGACTTTCATGGACATGGCTTTGGTCCGTCAGGGACACACAAAGCAAGATAAGCTGAGTGTGGCATACCTTTACAATCTGATTTTCAGGGGTCACACAGCACTTGAAAGGAGTATACTTCCAGATGGGTGGAGGGGAGTAGAACTGAACATCATCAACATGGCAGGGGCTGCTCAATCAATGAAAGAGGCTTGTTTCCTGCCCCTGTCCAGGCTCCCTGCTGCTACTACATTATTATGAATGGAGAGCAACTAATTTTCCCCATGTGTGCAGATTTCCCTGAAGAAGCCAAAATCCCCAGTTGTCCAGTACAGCATCTGAAGGCTCCCCCTGAGAGCTTTCCCCTACCTAATTTTGTCACATTCCTGCAATCTGCCGCAGGGTTACTTCCACCCCATTTTCCCCCATGTGTGCACTTTTGCTTATTGCTTCCAACCCCCCATTTCTCCCTTTCTCCTTTTCCCTGCTCATAATGAGAAGCTCCCAGAAAACCCAAAAGTTTGTTACTGTGATAAAGTGGAGAAGGGACTTTAAATTACAACGGAGAAATGACTTTACATCAGAGAAACAAAAGGACATCAAAGAAGCACAACATCGCAACAGCTATTTTAAGAATGCAATGGAGAAGCGAAAGAGCAGTTTAGGGCGAGTTACTAAAGTTAGCCTTTAACCCTTTCACTGCAGGGGAGCGAGATTTATTTCTTACTTCTGAGTAAACATGCACAGAATGGGGGAGGATCTGTTAAAGTTTAACAGCAGGCTAGCTAAGGTGAATGAATGTCCCCACTACTGCGGTAATGTGAGGGGTCACAGCTGCGCTCCTGGGGATTTTCTCAATGGGAAAAACTACTTCCACTCGGGAAACAAGAAGGAATGGGGTGTCCCACCCCCTTTACCATGTCACTGCCAGGTCACAGAGGATTTAATGCAACGGGGCTGGGGGGATGGCACACTGTGGTAAAACTACCAGGGAGCCGCTTTCAGTAAAAAAAAAAAGTCTGAATAAAAGGAGTTTTAGAAAATGCGGCTTTTCAAGAAGGTAGGGGCTAGTTGGCAGCAGATTGGTGACGATGTCATCTGTCATGAAGGAACTCAAACCACTCTAACTTCGACCTAAATTGCTTGAGAAGACAGCCTCTGGTTTTTGTTTTGCTGTTGTATTACAGCAGTGGTGAGGCCTACAACCCCAAATATAGGCCCCCCCCCACAATTGCTATTCATCCTAGGAGGGAAGCGGACACTGGTGCCAATGGCAGCATCCGTCTGGGGGTAAATACCAGCTTTAGGGTGGGGTGGAGTAATTTCCATAGGGACTGTAGTGCAGGAAGAAAGGATGAACCCCTTCCTTGTGCCCCATAATTCTGCTCCCGATCACCCCCATCCCACATGTCTGTAATTTATTAACAGTGGCAAAATCTTCAGATATGTGAAATGCAGTCACTGCATCAACTGCCAAAGAACGTTAGCCAGCCACTGAGGGACTGCAGCAGCAGCAGGGAGGGAAGGATGGTTTATTTTGCCATCATTGCCTGGGGAGGGGACAGCAGAATCACTGGCTCATCCCTGAGAAGGCCTCTGCAATGAGCCTAGAGCTTCTGGTACTGGGCCATTGTTCTGGACTCCGTGTGGGTGGCCAGAACAATTGACAACTACCAGGAAATCCTCTGTAGCAGCTCGATTATTATGAAAGCCAGGGGAAGGATTATTATTGCAGTCTTAATTCCTAGTGGGCTTCCTGGGTGCTATCTTGGTGAAGAACAGGAGAAGATCCCAGGCATTTTAGAATTCCAGCCTTTTAGCTCTGTAGTTTTAAATCTGCTATTGCATTTTAAATGGCTGCATTGCTGCTAGGTTTTACTCTGGTTGCATTTTTATACTGTAGCTTTAAGCTATTATACTTTATATATTTTTAAGCTGTATTTTGTGGTTTTAATATCTGTGAACTGCCCAGAGAGATTTGGCTATTGGGTGGTATAGAAATGCAACAAGTAAATATATAATAAGATCTGCATTTTCCACCAACCCGCTACTGAAAAGACCTCCAAGATGGCTGTAATTATATTTTCATGTGTTTTATAATCTTGTAACCTGCCTTAGTGTGCCCTGAAAGGTGAGTTTTACATCTTTTAAACAAACAAACAAACAAACAAACAAACAATATTGTCTTGTTTGGTGCTGATTCAGAGACACGTGTGGCTATGCTCTTTTCAGTCTTGGTAGATCATACCCTTCCTTATATATAATTGAGGAATCTTTTATATTTCTTCTGATCATGGGTCAACCACTTTTACAAGGGGCCTCTCTGCTGACATGGAGGGGATTCCACCTACCAAATTTCAGACAGTTTGGCCCAGTACTCTTTGTGCTAGGTGCAGCTGAACTTGAGTTTTTCCACAAAAACTCTCAAAGCAAAAAGAGATACCTCTCAGCGCCCTGCTGCTGCTGCTGCTGCTGCTGCCTGCCTGCCTACTCAGCTGTCTATGGCCGTGTCTCCATGACAACAGAAGGAGAAGCTAATGGAGGAGTACTGGATTTTAATTTAAAAGGAATCAGCTTTGCTGCAATGTGATCCATGCAGGGCTCCACGAGCAGGTTCTCTGGAGCAGTAAGAATCGCTTCACAGAACATACTTCCTGGTAGTGGTGGTGGTGGTGGTGGAGTGAACGTCATCTGACTGGCAGGGAATGCTCAACCAATAAGAGAGGCTTCCCCCTTCTCCTTCCTTTCTCCTTTCCCCTGAAAGTCCAGATGCCCCCGCATTTCAGGAGGAAGCCTTATTGAGCACAATGGGAGTTGCTTCTGAGCAGACACACATATGCTTGTGCTGGGAAAGAGAGCAGTAAACACAAAGGGGACCAGGTAAAATGAGGATCCAAAAAATCACAAAAGGATCCTCCTGATTTCATATGATTTTTAAAGGGGAGACCCACAAAACCACCATCCAATCACAAAGCACATCTGCCTCCAAGGGCTGAAGCAGAAAAATCATGGATCCACCACTTGTGGGTGCAGCCACTGTGGATAAAATTGGATTTGAGGCAGGGATCCTTAGGGAGCCTCATGATTTTTACAAGACAAATACCCCCAAACACCATCATATCACAGAGCACATATATGACCATGGATTGGGTGACAAAAAACATAGGTATGGGGGCTTCATAACACCATCATGTTATAAAGCCATGGATAAAACGCCCAATTCAATACGGATCCTCTGAATTTTTACATTGGGTCCCGCCTGCCTAACCACCCCCCATCAAAGCACAGAAATCACCTTTGTCCAAGTATGCACATTAAGAATCCCAGATCTGCTGCTTCCTAGCAGATCCCAGATCTTCTGCTTCACCTCAAATGGTGTGAAAAATCATATGAAATCAAGAGGATCCCTGCCTCAGATCCCTGTTTTTGCACCAGTGGCGGATCCATGATTTTTCTGCTTCAATCCATGGAGGCAGAAGTGCTCTGTGATTGGATGGTGGTTTGGGGAGTCTCCTCTTTAAAAATCATATGAAATCATGAGGATGCCTTTTTGATGGATCCTTGTTTTACTTTCTTCCAACACAAAGATGGAAACCAGCCCCCATTTTAACCCTCAGGTAGGGTTGGCGGAGAATTTCTCCCCGAATCTTTGGGAGGCTGAGCGCCGAGGCATTCGGCCCCCCGAAAGTGTTGGGGAAATTCTTCGCCGGCCCCCTGCCCCCCCCAGGATGGGACTTACCTTCAGCGAATGTCCTCCTCGGCGGCGGGTCCCGGAAGCGGTTCGGCGGTGGTTCAGCGGGGGCGGGGGCAGGGGCTAGTCTCCTGACCGGCTGCTGCCGCCACCATTACAAAATAGAAAAGTAAGTAAAAAAAACAAACAAACCACACCCGTGATAGGCTACGTGACGATTTATGTAGCCTATCACGGCTAGATTTCCAAAGTCAGCCGTGATAGGCTACGTAAATCGTCACGTAGCCTATCACGGGTGACTTTGGGGGGAAAAAAAGCACGTACGCAAATGGTGGCGGCCCATGGGCGCCGCCATTTGCATTCCTTATTTTGGCACGTCTACTCTACGTAAAGATTTACGTAGACTACGGCGAAAATAAGGGCAACGCAAATAGCGTTCCCTTATTTTCGCCGTAGTCTACGTAAATCTTTACGTAGACTAGACGAGCCAAAATAAGGAATGCAAATGGCGGCGCCCATTGGCCGCCGCCATTTGTGTACGCACTTTTTCCCCCCCACCAAAGTCACCTGTGATAGGCTACGTGACGATTAACGTAGCCTATCACGGCTGACTTTGGAAATCTAGCCGTGATAGGCTACGTTAATCGTTACGTAGCCTATCATGGGTTTTTTTTTTTTTTACTTTTTCTTTCACAGCCAGGGAGACGGGGCGCTTCTCCCCGGCCTGAATTTCGGACGGGTGAGGCGGGGCGCCTCCCCCCCGGCCTGAATTTCGGCCGGGCGAGGCGGGACGCCTCCCCCCCTTGCCTGAACTTTGGGGGGAGAAGCGAAGCACCTCCCCCCCACCGCGAATCACCCCTGCGAAAAGGTAAGTGACTTTCGTACATCCCTACCCTCAGGATCTCTGTAATGAAGGGGTGCTGTGCCTTGTCAATTGAGGGGATAAATCACTGGTGGAAACACCCCCAAGGACTGCTAGCTGTCTCCTGCTAGCAAGTGGTGGGGACGTGCGCCTCACCTCCTCCTGCCAGGGCGATTCACAACACTTTTTGCATATAAGTCTTTGTGCACATAGACTTTCAATTGCCATGTTATTTAACAACATGGTGATTGTGGCAGAGGAACCAGCGAGCAGAGCAGGGGCTGGGCGGGGTGGGGGGGGGCTTTCTCACTTCTCATATCCCTAAGTAACACCACCAGACTGATCTCTGTCTCTGAAACGCAGCCATTTTTCTCCAGTTATTCAATCTTCCCCCCTCCTCCACCACTGTCTCTGATTGGAGATTGCTGGTTTACGTTCAGCCCTGATTTGGCAACTACAGTTTCCATTTGCCAAAGCTCCCTCCCTCCCTCCTCAATCCTTTGCTGAACTTTCTGAACTTGATACTTTGGCACCAGGCTGTCTGAGTTGCTCAGAACGAATCACCAAGTCAGACAAGGTGCTTCGTATACAAGCTGCTTCGCTCCGGGGTGCTTCATTGCTATTCTGCTCCATCTCATACCACACGGAGGAACCTCTGAAACAACCCGCTTTGACTCGTTATTTGGGCTTCAGACCGAAGCGGTGCACAGCCCTATATTACATTAAGTATATGTATACACAATAAGAATACATGAAATTTATTTTACAGTAGAGTCCTGGCTAACTAATGTGGAACCTATGTACAATAAATATATAGACTTCCATTCCATGTCAGAATTAAGTCAGCTGTACAAATGTTTCAGGACAAATACAACAGAGTAGCATCCTTGGCCTCTTTACATAATGGTACCTGGAAAAGCTTGGCAGATAAAATCTGTTAGACCCTTCCCTCCAAGGCCCCACATTTAGATGCCCCTTATGTGTATGTTGTCTCTGTTAACACTGACTCCTCCTGTGCATGCACCGGGTCATTGCTGACCCCTAGAGGGACGCCGCTTACGCTGGTGTTTTCATGGCAGACTGTAGCGGGGTGGTTTGCCATTGCCTTCCCCAGTCGTGATTAGCTTTCCCCCAGCAAGCTGGGTACTCATTTTACTGACCTCGGAAGGATGGAAGGCTGAGTTGACCTGAGCTGGCTACCCGAGACCCAGCTTCCGCTGGGATCCAACTCAGGTCGTGGGGAGAGTTTCGGTTGCAATACTGCCGCCTACCACTCTGCGCTACTCGAGGCTTAATAGGAGGTTTATGAGCAGGGTTTTATACCGCTCCTTGGGACAACTCTAAAATACAGGCCTACAGCAGGGATTCTCCTAGACTCAGGGAAGAGAGGATGGGTGTATCCTGAAGGTAATTTGTACATAAAAGGATAGTGCACAGTTAATTCACTTTGCCTGAATACAACATAATGGGCCAGTTTGCATGACATGACAGGGGGCATGGCCATATGGAGAACCCTGGATTGGGACCCCAGGTGGGCCAGATTTGGCCCATGGCCATGGGATTCAACACACCTAGCATATGCTAATTTGTACGTACAGATACCACTTTAGCAATAATTACTATAATTCAAAATACAGTAGAAATTATAGAAATACAATACAGCTCATCATTGTAGGGAAAACTATCCTGAGCTTCATGACCAAGAGGCATTTGATACCAGGGTCTCCCTACTCCAGGTCCAACACTTTAGCCACTGTACTAGTACAAACCAGCTCCCAATTTTTAATATCCCACAATTACGAGAACATCCTTGTGTCAATACACTATAATATTACCACAAGATTAAAAGTATACTTGAACAGTTACTACAAATAAATGGTTGGACACCACAGAACACTTTACTTTTCTTCTGCCAGAAGATTAATGAGTTGTTTGGGTGTATTCTAAGGAGCATCTCCCTCTTTGTATAACTAACGTAGCTCAGCTGACAAATATATCACCTTGAGTCAACAGAGTTCTCAAGGTGCCTTGATATTTACATCATCCTGCATGAGGCAGAAGGGCAGGAAAGGGTGGACACAAGCTGATGGAAGTACAATGTATTTTCATTCTATAGTTGACAAAAGGTCAGCAAAATTTAATCAATTTACTTTTATGACTAATGATGATATAATAAACTGTTTGTGGAACAGTTGTTACCAGCTTCCTCTAGGGCTTCACAGCAAGATCAGTGGTTCTGTCAAACAAAGGATATTACCATTTTTTATTGCAAATTTCTTCTGCTTTAATACACTTTCAGTTCTGTTTACCTCTCCTCCTTTAAGCCCCTCCTCAAGACTTCAGTAAAGCCTGGAATCAGAACCACCCTGTACCCCTTAGCTGCACCTTCATTGTCATTTGATTCTCCCCTACCTCACCGACCTCTCCCCTTTACTCATACGTCAGTGTCTACCTCATCCTGGTCTTCTCTGTTTCTTAACAGGCCTGATTTTACAACCAGCAACCCCACATGACTGATCCATTACCCAACTCTGCTGCTCCAAGCTTCAGGTGGGGAATAGAGTGTTTAAATACTCCTTATTTCTTTTTAAAATTGCCCCACACAGAGAAACATAGTTTGGCAGGAAGAAGGCAGGTTCGGGAACCCTTCTTCCTGATATGCTACTTTTTATGTGCAGGGAGTACTTGACATGGGTGCGGGGAAGACATCCAAACATTTGGTACCCACCACCCACTGTCCAGCAAGAGAAACACCATGTTGGTTTGTTGAACTTGTAGACTGGCTTTTATAAATCTGAATCTGTACAAGGAAATTCTAAGACCTTTGGCCAAGGCTTGTATAAATCTGTTTTATGTTCTGTGCAGCCTCAAATACTAAATCAATATTAAATAGTATTAGTACTAGTTTCTGGACAGAGTGGGGTGGGTGGGTTGATCTAGATGACCTCCAAAGTACCAAGTCTCTTCGAATTCTAAAATTCTACATTTCTGTAAATACAGAGCTAAGGTCCTTACCAATTCAGCTGGGGAACTTATTGTGCAGTACCAGTCGGTCAGCACCTCATAATCACGATTTGATGCTAAATGCAAAATAACTGTAGGCCTGATCTCAATGACACACTCCTCTTCAAAATCTGAATGTTGCTGAGGACATATATATGGGGCATTTTACACATTGCACAGAGACAAACATACAGCTGGAAATGTGGTGAATTGTGACTCTTTGAATAGTGTATTTGTGTCACACGTTTTCAGAACAGTTTGTCACGTAAACCTGACGAGTAAGCATGTCACATTTTAAGACCAATACAGAGGGAGGTTTCATCTGGTGTGGAAAAAAGGTTATAAATCTAAAAGTCAAAGAAAGGAATGCAGATCGCAGACATCTATGCAATCCAAGTGGAACAGATAGGCAGCGTCCTGAGGAGACACCACATCCCTGATGTGTTGTACCATTAGGAATTAATTAGAATACAATGTTGGAGAATGAACAATTGAGGCAAAATATAATTTTCACCAGCATGACTTCTATTACTGTGAACCTGATCATTCAGGATTTCTATTTTGTATGGTCACTCTTCACAGTGTAGATGCAGAAGAAGAATGGAGTAAGGTAAGTGTGTTAAAATAAAATGGACAGCGCCTTTAATGACATAGTCACAAGGAAAATAAAACAGTTGGCTCAGCACTATTCAGAAAGGACAGCATTTTTAGTTGAATCATAGTCTGGCAGGTTATTACTTTCTCATGCATGATCTGTAGCCATTTCAGCTCATGTCAGCAGTGAGTCAGGGTGATGAGAAACAGGCTCTGTGGAAATCAAGTTTCTAGTGTAAGACAGAAACAAGTAAATTTTTAAAAAAGGAAATGGTGTCTGATAAACCACTGACGTTACCCCTGTTTCAAGCATTCATTCATTCCTCTTGTAAAATGAACATGCTTAGGTTGGTGCACAGCATCTGCCTCTCCTCCAATGTGTTCATGAGAAATGAAATCCTGAAAAGGGCTATCAGCTAAGCTATTTATGCAGTATCTGACGATAAATGGAATGGTCATGAACTGCCTCCATTTCTAGGCCTGGAATAGTGTGCAGTTGCAGAAAATAAGTATGTGTATGCATGTGTGTGTGTGTGTGCGCGTGCACATATATATGGGGGCCATACCGAATTGACAAGGACTATTTCTCAGTCATTTCACCCATCTGAAAATCGTCTCTTTTGCTTTGGCTATATTTCAAGTATATTGCAAAATTAATTTACAGGGAAGAGAATTGGAGCTGTTGCCTTTTTGTTTTCCCCAGAAAGCCCTGTTCTGAGGTGCTTCTTGCATTTTGGGAAATTTCAACTCAGTTTCATTCTGACAAACCCATGGAAAGGCACAGATGTGTCGCTGAGGTTATAATATCAAGACAGTAGGCTCTGCAGATGTCATTGGAAGCATAATTTTGCTTGAAGTACTTTAATTACAGGAACTAAGAAGCCCTGTGTGACTTTTAAGATTTAAACATCAGAATACAAAAATCATTTGAAAATGGTGGTGCGTGTGTGTGTACAACAAAAGACATTATTGTGAGGGACAAAGTAGACATGGGAGGGACAGGTATTATGTGTAAAGTTGAGGGAGGTGTTCTTACAAGAACAAGTATATGTGAGGGGAGCTGTACCATGTCTCCCTCTCCCACAGCTTACCTTGCCAAGCTCCATTTCATCAGAGCACAGGATAACTTCTTGTATCAGAAATGGGCAATCAAAGATGAAGACACACAATTTAAGGCAAACAAGGCTTCATGAACAGTCCAGGCAATTCAAGGCAGACATTAGTTTAGGAAAAGTTCAGAAAAGAAACCAGTTTGGGCAAATACAGACGTTGCTTACTGCAAAGTCTCTTCAGGCTGAGCACCAACTCAAATACAGGGGAGGAGCTGCTAAAGCCCCCTTCTATCTATCTATCTATCTATCTATCTATCTATCTATCTATCTATCCTGACGGGGGAATCTGGCCCATAAGTGGGTACTACATCAAAGAGGGTGCCTCTGTTCCACCCTTTTCAATAGATGTCTCCACCTGGATGACTCCACTGAAAACCCCTCCCCTGCAGAGTCTTTCTCCATTCCCACAGAAGATTTCTCAGGTTGTAAATCTGATTCAAGGCCATATGTTGAAGCTGTGGCTGATAGAGAGTATCACCCTCCTCCTTTGGCTTGTAATCAGATGGGAAGCCAGGCAGAGCCAGGCTGTCAGGCCTTGAGCTTCCCACAACAAGACAGGGTTCTAAACAATTCTGCTCTAAGTATGAATCAAAAACTGTAAGGCCCACCGTGGCACTGGAGCAAGGCCCAACAGGCAGCGTCCTAGCTCCCCTCATGTCTCATGTAAAAATTAAACTCACACTCCTTGGTTATACATAAATGAGATAGACATGTGAACAATGAACTTGGCAGTTTAGCCCCGAGATTCATTATTTTCAAAATGCGTTTTCAACTGGGAGTTTGTTCTTGCTTTCCAAAATGCATAGAATCATAAGAGGCGATCTAACACAATCCCTGAACACAAGACATGACCATCCACTCCCCAGCTCATCAGGGCTCTCCCATTTAGCAGGGTGAGTGGCCCATGTCAGCAGGTAGATTTGAGCTGCCATTAAAGGGCACCAAATTGTCCAATTAATATATATATATATATATATATATATATATACACACACACGCACGCACACAGACATACATACACACACATACACACACACACATACATATATATATATATATATATATATAACCACTGGGAATGAGAAGTGGGTGACCTTTGTAATTTCTGTCTCAGATACAAAAATGGCTCTGGTTGTCATGGTAACAGAACAGCTGACACAGCCCAACTAACAGAGTAACCCATTTCGGTGATTTGAAAACCAGCTAGATTTGCCTTGGACCCATTTGAAGGCCATCTAGTTCGACCTGGAGCCAAATCTAAATCTTGACTGAGAAATCCAAAGCTTTGTGCCTTCTGTTGACTGTACTTGGAAATTGATAAATGACTATACCCTTTTTTTGCTGTTTCACAGAACTGGATGAAATTCACAGGCATAGTAGCCCTTTGTGATGGGATGAAACCTGTCATATTTCAGACAAATAGATGCAGGGAGTTTTGTGCTAGACACCTTCAAATTGATATGAACTGCCAAGAACTTTTTGGCAGCATCATGCTTACCAAATTCCAGATTAATAGGTTCAAGGGGTTTTGTGCAAGAGCAGCCTTTACAATTTGAGGGTGTGTTTATTTTTTTTTTAAGTATGTGCTATGGTGTTTATGATTGATTGTTATAAAAATGGCATATAGCATGCAGGTGGTCCTAGCTAAGAAACCTGCAAAATTTTGGAAAGATAGGTACAGCGTTTTTTGTGAAGTCTTCATTTTTTCATGAAGTGATTTGTTTCCCTTTACCCCCTCCATGGTTTTGTTGGCAATTTATGAAAATAGCATGCATCATAGGCAGGAAACCTATGATGAATGAAGAACAGTTTAAGACTTTTTTATTTTCTGCTCATTTGGCACTGAAATCACAGAAAGCACAATAGGACAGGGTCGATGATGGATGTGTAGCATACTGTGGCAAAGATAGAAGGACTTGAACAGCCAGCATCCCGGTACTACACCCTGCAAGGTCCCACATTCTCAAACAACAACCAAACAAAAACAAAAAGCAACCCTTAACATTCCTGCTTTTGGAAGAGAGAATGAGCAAAATAGCAGTGAACACTAAAACAGCCCTGCAACATATTACTTCAGTATCTGTGCCCCAAAGCACTGGTATTGAAGAGCCCTGATAAAATCATCCACTCTAATTAGAAGCTTGAGCTATCATTCACAAAACTACAACCCCTCCTGTCCCTCCGCACCGTAGCATTTTCCTTGTATAGAGAACCTGGGGAGAAATATATCCATTTTGCAGCTACACTGTCTGGGTCTCTGTGTCCTTCTGAATGTGAATCACTAACCAAGATTTGGGCCCTGCCTCAATTTGGACACCTCCCAGGTCTTTCTGGATCAGCCTGATTCGCTCTGGGATTCGGCCAAATCTGAAGCACATCCCTAGGAAAAATCTTTACTTTTCCCTGCAAGAGAAGAAAACCGTTTCTAGATTTGACTAACATTTCTCTGAGATGACTTTTAAAATTGTTATTTTAAAAAAAAAAGTACTACATGGTATTGCAAGGAGGGACTGTGCAAAGGAGGCAGGTTTCTTCTTGCATAGAGATTCTGAGAATTTTCTCAAGGAAGTGGGAGGTGTTGACTTATGGTGTCAGTGTCAATGCCATTAGTTGAAGCTGTAACCTTGTCATTTGAGCAATGGGTGGAACACATGTAATTTCCCCAATGCGATCAGATTATTAACAACAAGCAAAAGTACTTAGTGTAATTATTTGAAATAATAACAATGCTGCTTTCTGATTGCTGTAAAGGCTTTGTCTCCATTATCATAGGGGAAAGGGAGAAGACAGCAGATGTCCGGGCTTTGTATGTTAATTAGCCATTTTAAATACATAAAGCAGATTATCAGAACAGTTACGGGTACCAGTGCAAACATCTAACTTGTGCTCACACTTATCTCAACTGCATGGACACATTAGTAAGGGTGACACATTAACAGATTGACAGGTGCATTTGCATAAACAGTCTCCATGTTACTTCCCCCATAAAAAAGAATAACCACACACACAAATCAGCAATACATTTTGCGCAGCGAAATAGCTGAGCTGTAAATCTGCAGTCAGTGTGGAGTAGTGAATAGTGACTGGACGTGGACTGGGGAGACCTGGGTTCAAGCCCACACTCAGGCATGAAGCTCGCGGAGGAAGCCGTTGGGTCTCTGAGCCTAACTCACCGCATAGGGCTGTTGTGAGGATAAAATGAGATAGCCCCCAAGTATGACACCCTAAGTTCCTTGGAGGACCACAAATGTGTGGATGGAATACATGTTTCCGCCTACTCTTTTTAAAATAGGCCTGCACAACTTGTTACTAACCAAACCCAATGCATTCTGCCAGCCACATAACTATCCTCCCCACCTGGCATTGTTGTTGTTGCAGTTCTAAGCAAAACCAGGAGGTTTCTTGAGCCCCTGATAGATCACCACATATAGCTGGTGGATTGCACTCAGATTGACGGGTGACAAGGGATGGTATCCAATGCTGTCTGACCACTAGGCTATTGACGTACTGATGGTGCAGGGATGGCCAACCTTTTTTCTATGAAGGGCAGCATTCCCTCCTGGGTAATCTGTCAAGGGCCACATGTGTTGGTGGTGGTGGTGGGGGCAAAGTCAGTGGTAGTCAGGCCCAGAACCAAAAGTGGGTGCATCATCCCTTTTCTCTTTCTGTCATCTCCTTTTCTCTTTTTCTGCAACCCTCTCCCTCCCTCCCTCCTCTTTTCCAACCAGTGGGCTGCCAGGGAAGGGACAGATCATTCTTGCCAGAGGTCTGAACCGGATGCATCCAGACAGCTTTTGAAATTAGGCTGAGGGCCATGTGGGGGTACCCTGGCCAAAGGAAGCTAGATGGGTGTCTTCGAGAGGGAGGGCCTTCTCAGTTGTGGTACCCCACTTATGGAATGCCCTCTCCAAAGTGGTTTGCCTGGCACCTATGTTGTTATTTTATTAGTGCTAGGCAAAGACCTTTCTTTTCTCCCAGGCATTTTAGAGATTTAGTTCTAGATTTTTATGGCTGTTATATCGACTCCAGTGCTGCTTGTTCTATTGCATTTTATTCTGTTAAATATTTGTACTGTATTTTATATTTTTAAGTGTTCATATGGCATTTTAGTGTTTTAATGTTTGTAATTTGCCCAGAAAATATTGGTTATTTGGCAGATTAAAAAACGAACGAATGAATGAATAGGACGGAGGGGCACATGGAGCCCTACAGCTGCAGGTTGCCCAGTTCTATGCTAGTTGTAAACTAACATGTGAGCAATGGGGAAAAGTGGCACTCTGCCACTGAATTTCGGCAGCAAATCACCTTGTGCTAATTATGTAGTGCAGGCATTAGTCTATGCTACAGCAATGTCAATAGCCCTACTGTTGGATCCTTCCCATTGCTTGTTTTAAAAGAAATATTAACTGAGGTACAATTTTAACATAAATCTGTGGGCCAAACTAGACATTACTTCAATTGTGTGACTAGCAACCACACCAGTTTTTTTTTTTTTTTGATGTAATACTAGATCTCTCCCCACCCTAGTTTTTATCAGGAACACAGAGTGTAGGTAGGGAAGGTTTAACCCTTCCCTCATGAGCAATGATCCTGATGAAAGTGGCCTCTGAACTGCAAGTAGCCTTGCCAACGGGAGCCCCCCCCCTCCAGTAGTTGTGGCATGGGGGCCAATTTTCCTTGGGATCAAGCTGGTGAAGTTAGGGTTCAACGTCCTCCCTCTGATGAGTTCTCCTCCCTGCACCTAGCACTGCATTTTTTAAATGCCTCGTGTGGTTGCTAGGCATGCATTTAAAGTAATAGTTTGTCCCTCAATCAGCACATTTTGTGTGCTGTTGTGGTGCTCAGTAACCCCTCAAAGTATTAAGACAACCTTTGGGACCTCAGGCCTGCAGGGATATCCCAGAAGCACACCCAGATAAATCCCAAATCCTATTCCTTGTGTTGGTGAGCAGTTTAGTATTTTGGGGTGGAGTATGGGAGCTTATATGTATTGTTTCAATGGCTCTCATGTCCTCAAACTGCACAATACGTGTGCTTGTCCTTCCTAAGCAGCAGATTAGAAGATCTGTAGGGTCAGTATGGGTAGTTACAGTCTGCACAAGAAAACTAAAGAATCCCCCTTTTCAGGTAGTTTCTCCCATGCTTCCAGTTTAACAGTGACTAACCAAAGCAGCTATATCAGAAGCTCATGAGTGGACTTGTCCATAGTCCCTTGTTTTAACCGCCTGCCTCCTCTCTCTTTGTGCAGCTCATCTCCATCATTCCCTATGCAAGGCTAGTTCAGACAGACCTGGGACAGTTAGGGCATTTCGGGATCAGGCTGTCTTTTTTTTCTTTTCTTTTTTTAAGAAAAAAAGAAAGATAATCAAGAAACAACATTTAGACACTTAGTTCGTAAGGCATATCCTTTTCATTCAACTGAAGTGTGGTTTCTTTATTGTTTAATCACAAGCCTGTAACAGAAACAGAAGGAAACCAATCTGTGTTCCCAGTGCCAACTAATGAGTGAGTCATGGCGTCTCAGCCAAGCAGGTGTGACATCTGATTCAAAGTAAGTATTTACGCCTCCCTCCCTGGAAGCATTTCTTTACCCAAAGGAGGAGTATCTAAATTAACTTATAAACTTAATACCAAGCCCTCTTTTAATTGGCAGTGTGACTGTGTGAAAATGCTGACTGAATGCTATTCATAAGTACTGGCCTTTTAGTAGGACATACTTGTGGGTGGGACATATAAGAGGAGAAGAAGAATAAAAAATCACTCCCATGAATATAATTTACCTAAGGTTTAGGATTGGCTGCAAACAAACCTTTGATATTTATATGGGCCTTTGATTTCTGCCCACAATAATGAGAGCAATAGATGCTGGAAAAAATTCTGTGAATGCAGCTGAATGAAGCTCCTCTGACATCCAAGGTGGACTCAGGTGACACAGCATTGCATGGCTGCCACTTGCAGTCTCCATAGAACTCCACAACTGTATGTTAATCTCTTGCAGAAAAACAACAACAACAAAGAGTGGGTGTCTGCATCCACCAGGGCTGGCCCAAGATATTTTGCTGCCCAAGGTGAAGGACAAGATAGTGCCCCCTCCTTTGTCCATGTACAGAAGGTGACTGGATGGGCAGCTGAATCTTACTTTAACACTGGTGATGTTACTGCCACACATCTGAGGCAGTAGGCTAAGTTAAGGGACCCAGGTTGTGTGGCATATTCCCTTCTCTCATCCCACAGAGGGGAACAGCTGGAGAGTTCATGAGAACAGCTGGGAGGCTGTCACCACTCCCCCCCAGCACCTGCCACCTAAGGCAATTGCCTCACTTCGCTTAATAGTAGGGCTGGCCCAGGCATTCACATAGGGATCTGGTTGTCTTTAGTGACAGCTGTTCATAAATGTGAGATTCAGCCTGCAAACACCACTGGAAATCTCAGGTGGCCTTAGGCAGGTCACTCCCTCCCTCTCCCTCCCTCCCTCCCTCCCTCCCTCCCTCCCTCCCTCACAATATGGACAGAATAATACTGGCTCCCTTACAGGGCAGTTGTAAGGATACCAATATGTGTTATCAATGTATTTATTTATTATGTGTGCCACAATAGTGACACCTATGTTAAGGCCTAACAGTAAATTGAATATTCCACCATGTTAAGGGTTAATTGGGGTGGTAGTGTAGTTCTAATCTTTATAAAATCAAATTTATTTTTTTATCTAAGTATTTCTATTTCACTTTTCCAGGCAAATTGCCCCCACAAAGTGACTTACAATATAACCAGACTAAATACAAAACACGTATAAAATAGGTTAGGGCAGCAGCACTGAAAAATCTTTGGAAACGTCAGCTTTGTCTAGAATGCTGCAGTGAAACTATTGGCTGAGGCTGCTTATAGGGAGCAAGTGACTCTCTTGTTACAACAGCTTCACTGGCTACCCATCTGTCCCAGGCACAGTTTAAAGTGCTAGTTATGACTGATAAAGCTCTACATGGGTGCTTTTATGATGACATCACCCTACCTCATTCATGGACGCTTATGGGGTGGCGGGGTGTGTGTGTGTGTGTGTTCCAGGTGACATCGTCTCCTACTTATAACCCTCCCGTGTTTTCCCACCACTTCATCCATATGTTTCCTTACAGCAGAAAGGTGTTTCTTGTTAAGGAAAAAAAGACAGAATTGCTGCACAATGCCTACTGGTTGCTAGCACTTTGCCTGGTAGCACCTCAAGAACTGGGATAAGGCTATTTGAAAGACAACATTCTCCCAAACGAGCCTGTCTTGAGTTTTAAGATCCTTGGGAGAGAGACCCTTCTCTCTGACCCACCACCGTTGGAGACACATTGGCAGGAAGTGGGACACGAGAGAGGGCAGCCACTCCTAGGCTCTTGAACTCTATATCAGTGGAGGCTGGGCTAGCTCTATCTTTGTTGTCCTGCTACTAACAAACACATATGTTTTATTCAGGCTTGATTACTGACGTAGTTTTTTTTAACTGGTGGGTGCTGTTTATTTCTTTTTTATTGATGCGTTTTTGCTTTAATTATAATTTTGTATTTTGTCTTGTGTTTTATTTTTTGTTAGCCACCTTGAGCACTACGGGTAGTGAAAAGGAGGGATATAAATTCAATTAATACATATAACTACAGTTTAGGAGATATTAATGGGAAAACAGTTGTGCACTGTTCTTGGTAAGGACACACATATAGCTGACATTTGTAGTTACTGGCATAGGACCTATGAAATTTGACAAGTCTCAAAAGATGCATAAGATTTTAAGCTGCTTCCACTTAAAATCAAGCCCCCCAAATCCTATTTACTTCAGTAAGAATATCTATTAGTATCAGGCTGAATGTCTGCCAATTCCTTCAAAAGATGCATTTGACTTTTCTGCATAAAACCTAGAGATGAAAGAAACCTTTACAAAGTAAAGGAGCATCACTGCATAGCATAGGTATTTGCCAACTGTTTTTGCTTTGTTAGTTTTGCCTTTATATTATTTTGTCTAGACTCTTTGCCTCCATTAAAAAAAGTAACTGCTAGCGCTCAGTTGCAAGACTAGATAGTCAAGATGAATATCTGCACAATAAGCAAAACACATTTAGAAGGTGATAGTTGCTTTGTTCCAGGGAGGAGCTTCAATGGAATGAAGAGCTGGTAGGCATATCCTTAGCACTACATCCCTGCCTTGAAATATGCAGAGGTAAACCTAGAAATAGAGTGCCAGATATAAACCAATACTTGGTGTGTTGGCTTCTACATACACCTTTCTGTCTATTTTCACGTGGTTTATGCACACTAAAAACACTAGCAGAGAGGGGCTGCCTTCTCCATTGTAGGATTTCTATTTGTTCTCTCTCTTTGGAGAAGGTCAATTTTGATATCTATCTTTTTGGCACATCAGATGATTGTGTCTGCCACATTAAAATGTTTCTGATAACTGTTCTGTTGGGAGTTTCTCACAAATTTCCCTCCACTAACTGCAGTTCTGTGTGTTTACTGCAGTCATTAGTATGGTTCCAAAGGCCAGGGTGAGCAAGGAGCTAGGGATGCAAATCTGTCAATTTCTCTGTGTTTCCAATTTTTCCAAAGTTAAGTTTGATTTGTCCCAAACTTTGAGAGTTTTTTCCATCTTAAGTTCCATTTGTCCTGAACTTTGAGAATTTTTCCACCTTTAAGTTTGGTTTATCACAGACTTTGAGAATATATTTTTAAATATACATGAAACTTTGTATGCATTTTTGTGCACATTTCTCTTAAGACATGTATTTTCCTATGCATTTTTGCCTAATATGCTGTTTTTTTTGCAAACAGTTTTCTTAATATAATGCATTTTGACATTATTTTAACTAATACACACATTTTTGTGTGCACTTTCCCATTATATATTCATTTTTGTATATTGCATTTTTGATTGTTAGAACTCCATTGCAAAATTAGAAGTGCAAATTTCAGAGGATAACTGATTTTTGGCTCACACAATGGTTCAAAAGTATGAAATTAGATAAGTTCATATTAAAATGAAAACTGAATGAATTCCTCCCCCCGCCCCATCACCATCTCTACAAGGAGCACAGTTGGTGCCATAATGTACTGCTATCCAATAAAGCTAGCTGCCACTGCCCAGGGTGGATGTGTAGTAAGAGAAAGGCAAGGGCTAGGTGTGTGCTGGAAGGACGATCTCTAGCGGCCACCTGTATTGGCTGCTGCTGGTGTTCCCTCTTTCTAGAGGGCAATTGGGGGGGGACTTCATTACACATCTTCCTTCATTAAGGGGTTAATGAATTTCACCTGGTTCAGGCAGCTTGGCAGATAAACACCACAGGCAATGCACATCAGGAAGGTTTTGGCTCATGGGTTGGCATTTTCACAAATCCTGTGTTATGACTCATCTAATTTGCTGTGAACAATGGTCAAGGAAGTCTTATATGCATTTAAATACAAAGCTGTTTTAAAGAGGGAAGAGAATATCTGACAAGTACCCAGCACAGTACTTGTCAGAGAGCCAGTGTGGTGTACTGGTTAGAGTATTGGACTGGGACTTGGGAGATCCAGGTTCTAGTCCCCACCCGGCCATGAAGCTCCCTGGGTGACTTTGGACCAGTAACTGACTCTAAGCCTAACCTACCTCACAGGGTTGTTGTGAGGATATAGAAAGGAGGAGGATTATGTCAGCCACCTTGGGTTGCTTGCAATAAAAAAAAAAAGGTGGGATATAAATGTAATAATAAATAAAAGAAAAATATATTTTCCATAAGAGTTGTTGTTGTTGTTGTTCAGTCGTTAAGTCATGTCCAACTCTTCATGACCGCATGGACCATAGCACGCCAGGCCTTCCTGTCCTCTGCTCTCTCCCGGAGTGTGCTTAAATTCATATTCATTGGATCGGTGATGCTATCTAGCCAATCTCATCCTCTGCCGTCCCCTTCTCCTTTTGCCTTCAATCTTTCCCAGCATCAGGATCTTTTCCAGGGAGTTTCCTCTTTGCATTAGCTGGCCAAAATATTTGAGCTTCAGCT
Organism: Heloderma suspectum; assembly: GCF_057233095.1. Classification (NCBI taxonomy): domain Eukaryota; kingdom Metazoa; phylum Chordata; class Lepidosauria; order Squamata; family Helodermatidae; genus Heloderma; species Heloderma suspectum. The sequence goes on from NC_139461.1 coordinate 73,553,977, forward strand.
TCAGTATCTGTCCTTCCAAGGAGCACTCAGGGTTGATTTCCTTTAGGATTGACTGATTTGACCTCCCTGCAGTCCAGGGGACTTGTAAGAGTCTTCTCCAGCACCACAGTTCAAAGGCATCAATTCTTCAGCGCTCAGCCTTCCTTATAGTCCAGCTCTCACAGCCATACGTTGCTACTGGGAAAACCATAGCTTTGATTATATGAACCTTTGTCGGCAAGGTGATGTCTCTGCTTCTTCCTATGCTGTCTAGGTTTGCCATAGCTTTCCTCCCAAGGAGCAAGCGTCTTTTAATTTCATGGCTACAGTCACCGTCTGCGGTGATCTTGGAGCCCAAGAAAATAAAATCTGTCACTGCTTCCATTTCTTCCCCTTCTATATGCCAGAAAGTGATGTGCTTAAAAATCTGGCTAAGTGGGCTGTATCGTTATGATAGTTTTGAAGGAGGACAAGTTGTACTAAAAGTACATATAGAATCACTAAATTCCACCCTCAGCCCCACCGATATATCCAGCAATGGTGCCCTATCTGTCCCTCAGAGATGAGCAGTTTAGAGATGAGCAAGAGGATGAAATGTGGCCATCTGGACACATGCTTGTTAGGAAATGCTACTGTGATCTCTGATGGACAGAGGTTTTAGCTCAGCATGCAAATGCCATTTAACGGAGGGCAGTTGATTGGTTCTACTTCTAAACAGAGCCATGATGGATCACCACATTGGTACACTAAGGAGAAATCTAGATAAAATGTCAAAGCTTTTTACTACAGAAAAAAACAAGCCACCAGCGGTGTCTAATTCTCAGAATCTTCAGTACTACAGCCAAGTGAAATACTGACACAGGATAGGATTATTATTTGTAGGAACAAGTTATTTTCAGTTTTCAACAAAATAAAACAGCAGCAGTTACTGAATGACAAAGCTTTTAACTTTCCTTTAGGTACCCAGGCCAACATCCACACTGCCTGATCAGATAAGCATCTTAACATAGCCTGTCCAAACAAAACACCACACTAAAAATATCCTTTTCTTATTTTTATCACTGTTGCTATCTGTACAACTAGGGTATTAAGGAGCTGCGAAGGCCAATTTCCTATGTTTTCAAGAAAGAAAGCAATTGCTTATATTCTGAATCTGACTGGAAATTGGACAACCTGATCTGCTCAAATCAGTTTAGCTGCTGTGACAGAAGCTGAAGAATGGTATCCTATGCTGTTGGTATCTTGAAGAATGGTAACCCAGATAGGGCAAAACTATGGATTTCTGCCCCATTTACCCTTGAAAAAAGAAGCTAAAATACTGTTTAGTTTCTCAGATATATGGGATCCCATAACATCCATCCATCCATATAACATCATCTGTCTACCTTATTAACACATAAAGATTACACTTTATTTTAAGCTTAGCACTTGCCAACTGGGCTGCTCATGCTTAGATGCCAAGATGGAATGTAATCAAGAAACAGAACCATAAAATGCTCTAATGTTCTGACATATTTTCCTTTGTTCAACTGAAATGATGAATTGTGATCAGTGCATTGTTCTTTCTTTCTGTTTCACAGTCTGACAAACATTTTAAGAGAGAAGGTGGGGGGGGAGGGGGTTGTTGCCTTTAACATAAGAAGAGCCCTGCTGGATTAGTCGAAAGGCCTATCTAGTCCAGCATCCTGTTGTTTCCCACAGTGGCCAGCCAGGTGCCTATAGGAAGCACACAAGCAAGGCATGAGTGTAATAGCACCATCTCACTTGTGATCCCCAGCAGTGCCTCTGATACTGCTGGACATAATATATAGCCATCATGATTAGTAGTCATTGACAGACTTATCCTCCATGTGATTCTTACTTTTGAAAGGCGTCTTCTCCTCCTCTTCCTTTGCCATGTGTGCATTTTTAGGGTCTTTAACTCTTTGATTTCTCCATGAGTTCAAGTTGCTTAGCTCACATTAGCCATATTCATCCTGTGCTTTCTCTTTCCTCCCCTAAATTTCTTTTGGAAACTTTCCGTTGCGGCTGCCCACCAACATGACAGCATCTACCAGCAGAGTGGATCCCTCCTCCTGTCTTGCAGTTCCCCATGCCACCTAAATCTGCTCCAGAGGGTTGGGGGGCCTTCCAGAGAACTGTTGGGTGTGTGTAGGGATATGAAGGCTTGAACAAAGAAATCAGAAAAAACCAAAAACCCCTGGGAAAAAATGGGTCAATTTTTGTTGTTGTTTACTCCCCATTCCCCCCCCCCCAAGCCCCAGCCTTCACATCTGTAGATGTGTGTGAAGGTGCTGCAGGGTAGAGAAGAGGGCAGAAAAGTGCTGTTACACAAGCAGAAGCCCACTTGTGCAACTTTGGATGTACCCCATAGCCATTTTTTCTTAATTGTGTGAAGAATTATATGTATTATACAACCTCTGATACATTTACTATATCCTAGCATGTGGGTTTTAGAGTTTTTAAAGATATAAACCTTATTCACAGATGGCCAGGAACTCCCGATGGCAGAAAATATAGTTGCTGAGCCACACCTGTAGAAGGAATCCTGGGTGCAGCTCTGCCGCTTTTGGTACCCCCCCCCCCAGCTTTTAAATTTTTTATTTTATTTTGGTGATGCAGGTATGAATCTTCACTGAAGGTGACACCTCTTTTGACCTCCATGTTTTCTTCTTAATGTTTATTGTCAATTCATCATTTATCGATTGCTCAGATAAATCAAATGGTGGTTTAGAGGTCATTGCTGTGTACATTTATTTGGCCGCTTTTAAAGTTCCTCAGAAAAACCATAACAGTGGTGAGATCCAGCTTTCAGATTCAGTTTGTCATGATTAAGCCTGCTGGGTAAAACTCATCTTAAGTATTATCCCTTAACACAATATCCATAAAGCTGAATATATATACGTGTGTGTGTGTGTGTGTGTGTGTGTGTGTTGTCCGTCCATCCCAGTAGTTAAAAAGGAATACAGCACAACTGGTTATTATGGGACAATTTTTATTAGCTAGTAGAAGAAATGTTTTAGAAGCTTGTGATGTTTCTTTGGGAACAATTGCTAAAGGTCTGGGGACTGCCTTGGCTCATAGCCTTACATGCTATTAATCATATCACTGCAACAGGGGCTGGGAATTGCTTTCTACTAAGGCTGCAATGTTTAGTTGGTTAATCTGTTAGACAAGTGGAACCCAATCATGACCAAGTTCCAATTCCTTGCATCAAGTTTTACAAATCCCACAATCAAATTAATTCAACCAGTGAATTTCTATCAGCCTAAAGGCAGCATTCATGCAGAAATGAATCAGCCACCCCTTGATTCCAGTGAGCACAGGGTGTGTTAGAAACTATGCAAGTTTGTAAAGAAGTCTTTCTTTTCCCTCGCAGCTATGCCAAAATATTATCATCTTCCTTTCCTTAGACATTCTTTTCTGACTCATGAGCTTGACCTTCTCTGTCATTGTCACTACCAAGCTGAAAATGCAGTTTATGATCCTTGTCCTTCAAAATGTGTAGGATTAAAAGGCACCCCTTCACTTCTTAATAATACTGCTTCTTAACACATTAGAAATGTTTCTACTGGGTGAAACGAGGCACACCCAATCTCCTTAAGGGCTGAGTACTCAGTTATCCAAACACACCCAGCATAAGAAACAACTCATGATTAGGAAGAGAAGCAGTAACTCTGGGCAGGCCCAACCTGCTCATCTGCTCTTTGCTTAACCTGTTTCTCTTTTTGGTGGATTTCTTATTAATTTTCAAACTTGTTTTTATTTTTTGTATTTACCTACATGGATGTTTCTCTCCCCACCCCCTCCTGCCCCTTACTTTTAGGGAGGGTTTAGCATATGTGCACAAACTGGAATAAACCCAAGCAAAGTTTCATTCTTGCATTCTCCTCCTGCACACTGGGGAAAACTTTGCTATCATTTCATTTCACTTTTAAAGAATCCTGGTTTGGCATGTCATATGAATCAGAGATCATGGTTTAAATTACACTCTGTTTCGTTAAACAAACCAGCTTCAGAAACCATGGTTTGAAGTTGGCTCATTTAGAAACTGACCAGAGTTTACTTTAAACCACAAAATCTGATTCATATAACAGGAAAAGCCAGGATTCTTCGAAGCTAAATCCTAGTGCTGCATGGCATACTATTCTGCAGGGTCCTTCAGTCCTTAGCAGTGGCTTTTCAGGGATGCAAGGGGCTTCATCAGAAAAAAATAGTTGTATAGGTGGAACTCTGTTTGTAGTTCTTAGGATCCAAGCCTCTGCGAATTCATTTCTGTGAAATGTCTATATATCATGACATTGTATATGATGTCTTCTTGCATTTACTTTGTACACAACAAATAGAAGGTCACATAAAATAGATTTCAAGTAATCTCAGGTTTTCCTGGTCAGAGGTCCCAAGTTCAGTGATTTTCTAATGTGAAGTATTTTGGACCATGACTCCAAAACTCTAATATAGTTTGCTGAGGATCCTAAAATGAACACCCTGGAACTTTATGCAATCCAACACATTTATATACTAAACACATTTCAGTGGTATTTGCTTACCAATGAATATGTGTAAGATCTGAGTGCCAGTACATTGTCTGTGCACTATGATTTATTGACCAACACAAAAGGAAAGGAGGTTGTAAGACCAATCAGCTATTCTTTAAATGACAATTAAGATTGCCCTCAACAGCTGCATATCCCTATGAGAATAAAACCAATTCTCAATAGTCCATCAAACTCTACCATCCTAGTTACGAGAAACTAGTGCATTCAAGAAACAGACCCCAGGATAGGGCTATGCAAATAGGAACAGACTTGATTCTCAGTGGCTGAGGTTACTGGGAGGAGAGAGCATGTTTTGCATTCATCCCTGTACTTTACCACCATGTGAGAAAGGAGTTCTATTCTCTCCAAAGGGGAGAAAAAATAAAGCACTGTGCTTAGAAATGAGGAGAAACCACCTCTGACAATAGGTGGTTAGTTCTCACTAGAGAGATCCCAGGGAAGGAGATCACAGGCACATCACACTTCTACACATATCACTTGTCTCCCCATTTTGGGGGTGGGGGTTAATCTGTAATAAATGGTAGTAAGCAAGAGAATATGCATTATTAAATGCTTATGAATTATTAAACATCCATGGCAAGACCAACTTATTATCATGATTTCAGAAAGCATCTAAGTGAATAAATGTGAAATATGTGCTGAAACCAAGACAATACATGCACAGGCAAGTTTAATCTTAGGATGTGGATCACCTGCAAAGAACATGCCCAAGATCGAGTGAAATAATACATACAGGACCACACCTAGTTTGAAGCATTCAAAGATGAAATTTCGTATGATGGAAATAATAAACACACCATTTCCAGTGATTACATTAATAAAAGCTGGGATAGCAGTTCAATCCTCTCTTCCCTTTTACCGAAAACCAGATCAAACGGATCACGTTGTCTGGCTGGGTGTCACACAAGCTAGGAGTGCCAGGTCAATAAAGCTTGAATGAGCAAGATGAAGACATCAGTCTGTATCCACATGCATATCTCCATTTGCAATGCATGGAAAGCTGCTTGTGCACAAAGATCTCCCTTGAGGGATCAGAGTCAGTGACTATTTCTACCCTCCAACAGAAAAATCTTACTAATAATGGGTTCATCAGCAACCATATAAACAACACTAATCATGGGGTAATATTTTTCCTCCCTCAAACGATATACATAGAGTCAGGCATTGTACTACAATTGTGGACTTCTGTAGGCATAGTCTGAAGTCTCAAATTCATGGAAGCCCTCCTCTGTGAATTGAAGGCTAACCGAATCATCTTCAGAGAGATATGCCTTTATTTATAAACTTGTAGCCAGACAGCAAACTTCAGACTTATAAGCACTGCAAATCATACTGAACACCAACACCTTGGAGTCTAGTCTGAACACGTACCTCTTGCAAAATAAGTAAATACATGCATTTTTTCCTTTTGCAAAATCTATGCTGATGATCCAGCTCTGTGGCCAATCAAATGGCTCTTCAGATGCCTTAGTCAGGGGCATTCCCACTGCTGCACTTTGCCAGTGCAGCAATGGCAAAGGCGGTTTATATGCCAGTATTGGGTTAGGTCCTTGTCTTGCATCTTGAATCTGCTCTGTGACCTTAAAGCGGTATAGTGGTTTACAGGATTGGGCCTTTAATTATTATTTCCTTGTTTTCTTCCTGTGGGGTGGTGGTGGTGTCATTCTCCAGGTATGAGTAACCATGCTTCAGTAAGCGGATTCAGCTGCTTGTCTTTCACTTTAGTGATTTATTTCTGATTTTTTTTTTAAGGAGCATGTAACAAACCCAAGATCAAAGTCAATATATTTAATTATCCTGAAATCTATTTTTCAGTTTCTTGTGAACAAAACTATGCATATGTATCCCACTTCCCTCCTAGCAGCTCAGGAGGGTGACATTCATGGTGTCAGCCCATTTTATACTCAGAATAACCCAATGAGGAGAGGCTGCGTGATAGTGACTGACCTAAAGTAAGTCAGTGAACTCCAAGACTGAATGTGGGTCTCCGCAGTCCAAGACCGAATGTGGGTCTCCGCAGTCCAAGACCAACAATCTGTCCATTATACCATTTTACTTGCAAAGATTTTACTTTGTCACTTGTGCTTACAGTTCCCTACATTCTTCACTTATGTTCGGTGACTTATTGTGGTACAAAGAACTCTGTCCCAACGGCTAGTTGCCCTGTGAAAACCACAGCAAGGGGAAAGACACTCTGACCTCCACCACCAGCTAGAGCAGGGGTTGGCAACACACAGCCCGTGGGCCAGATGTGCCCCCCTGGCCATTTTGCAGCCCCTGCTATGTTCCTTGCCACTGCCACCACCCACAATTGTGCCACTAAATCAGCCATGTGTCGAGAAAATGACACCTGTGGCAAAGAATTCTGGTGATTTTGTAGGGAAACAAGGCACATAGGGAGTGCATGCCACTTCCAGGAGTGCGATTCTGTTTGGAGACAAGGTGTGCACCCCCTATGCGCATTCTTTCCTTACAAAATCGCTGTGATTTTTTTGCCACTTTCTCTTCATGCTGCAGTTTTGCCGTTGGGCTTTTGGTGATGGCAGCACATTTGGCGGTGCTGGGGTGTGGCCTCTGACGGGTTCTGGGCTGGGTGGTTATGGTTCCCCAACCCCTGGATGTTGTCCCCTGAGCTAGAGGAACAAGGGCCACTGAGTAGTTCCATCTCCTGCACGCCAGGAAGAACACCACGGCATCCCTTAGCTAGACAAGGAGCTGCTTTGGGAAGTGTGCTTCCCTCCCTCTCCCTGCCAGAAAGCTCCATCACCAACAAACGTTTATTCGTGGCATGTGTGTTCTTATGCATTTTTGTGTTCTTAAGTTTCTCTCCATGGTAATTTTAGATTTTCTTCTGGTGCTTGTTTTAGTCTCTGCTGCTTTTAATTGCTGTATTGATTGTTTTTCATTGTTTTATGTTTTGATTTGATATATATGGATTGTGTGTGTGTGTGTGTGTGTGTGTTGAACATTGCCTTGAGAGCTATCAGCTATGGGGCGACTAATAAATTTTAGAATAATAATAAATCATATTATTATTAACTGCCAAATGAATTTTCCATTTAGTGAAAGGTGTGTGGCTTTTTAATTCTCTTCCCTAACAGGCTAGCTTACTAAAAACTATGGTAATTATAACTGCTCTGCTGTTACATCTTGCAGATATACATAGAGAATAATTTAGAACTGGTTTACATGCTTAAAAGCTAGGAATCCTAGAGGCAAACTGGGTGTATAAGTATACTGTTGACTTTGATGCAGCATGCAAAATAGGAGTGGGGAACCCCTGTCCTGCAGGCCCAATGTGGCCTGTGATGCCTTTGGATCCAGCCCACAGCCTCCCCGCATCAGCTCCCCACACACGGCAATTACATTTAGGGAAAAAGTCCCATTTTCTTGAATGGGACCTTTTTTCTAAGCCCAATTGCCACTTGGGGGAGTGATGGGCGGGGGCATCACAACTGATTTGGGAAGAGTTAACCCCCCTCATGCCACATGCTATGAACCCTCATACTTTCCTTCTGAGCAGCCATAAGACTTAGAAAAAAAAAAAGGTCCCATTCTCATGGCCTAGTTGCTGTGTGAGGGGGCAATGAAAGAATGGTGTGGACAATATGGTGCAGCAACAAGGCCATGGTGGCTTGAGGCTAGTGCCCGGTTTCTGAATTTGGAACTAAAGCTGAGAAACCTGAGGGTAGTCCTTCCCCACAGCAATTATCTAACCTTTTTTTCCACCAATAAGAAAATAAATTCCTTTTGGGTTCCCCGTCCTTGGAAGTCAGGTTATTATAGCCACTCATGCTCTATTTCTTTTCTGCTAAATCTATCCATTTCTGCCCTCCAGTCCACCATTAACACCAGTACCTGAACTTCATTAGTCGTATAGCCTCTCAGTTCTCTTCTCTCCCATTCTCACACCACCACCTTCTTCTGCTAACTTGGCAAAATGCTAATTTCTCTAACCTTCGTCGTTCCCTGTCTTTTCTAGTCAGGTTTATTAGAGCTGGTATACTGGCTAACCAAGCCATTTTTCTCTTTTGTAATGAATGCATGCAAGTGTTATTGAGAACACATATCTGTACCAATAAAGTGTGTGCTTTTAGACTCTGAATGAAAGTTAATTCATTCATTCATTCATTCATTTCATTTATTATATTTCTATACCCATAGCTGAAGCTCTCTGGGTGATTCACAAAAATTTGAGCTAATTTCCCCATTTTAGAAGTAGCCATTCCCTGTTTTAGTTAGAACATGGTTCATGAAGCCACTCTGTGTGCACCTCACCTATAGTTAAAGGCCCTCTTAGAGCTTCACTGGTCGTTACTCATGACTACATGAAAGTAACATGTCCATGTGAATGAAGATGCATGGCAACACACTGTGTGTGTAGTATTTATCAAACATGTGAAGTGGCTCTCCGAATCGAACAATGATTAATAAAAATCTATTTTTGTCATACATTAAACAGTACTAATATGGTTCCTAAATAACAATTTGTAGTCTTTCATTTTATTTTTAAATAATTATATGGTGCATGAAATGTTTATTTATGTCTTTAAATCCAATCAGCAAATTGGTGAAGCCACAGGAAGTTGAGACCTGAACATTAGCAACATTAGTAAATTGGATTGTGTGTTAAAAGTAGGTAATTATTTTCTAATTAAAAATAAATTAATACTAGAGCAGCCTTCCCCAACAAGATGCCCCCCAGATGTTTTGGATCACAACTTCCAGCATTCTCCACCATTGGCTGGTGCTTCTGGGAGGTGATGTCCAAAGCATAGAGTGGGGAAAGTTATTCTAGAGGAATGGCTCAAACTATGTAAAACCACTCTCAGAATATGGTTGCAATTTAAACATAAATTCCTAAAAGGGTTATTAGTCTGCTTCTATTGAACTGGTAGTACTTTGGTTGGCTTTGAAGGCTTCTAGTAGCCATATAAAAACATGAAACCGCTTAGAGCAGAGGTGAGGAATGTATGGCCCTCCAGATGTTGGTGGCCTGCAACTCCCATCAGTCTTAGCCAGCATAGCCAATGGTTAGAGATGATGGGAGTTGCAGTTCAACAACATCTGGAAGGCCTTACGTTCCCCATCTCTGACCTAGAGCAAGGGTGGACACCTTTTCTTAAAGCTTCCTCCTGTCCTTTGCAGCATGCAAACTTGGATTGCTAGCTGAAAATTACAAAAATGAAAGACATTCTTCAGTGATGGTTCATAGTAGTGAGTGCTCAGAAGCTAGATTTTCCTGAATCAAGGAATGTTCATCACGACTTACAAAACAATAGAGATGATCTTTAAAATAACTGATGATCCCTGAATAAGGGACATCTGAATAAGGATCACTTGAATAAAGGACATCTAGATGATGAAAAGGAAGACTAGATCAAGGAGAGCTGTGGAGTGTGTTCTATAGACAAGAGTTCTTCTGTATTTGATGTAATGAGAATCCAGGCAATTCAGATGGTAGGGAAGCAGCAAAGTAGCATGGCTCACTAAGAGCAGAAGTCTTGAATGGGTAGGGCAGGGCATAATCCTTGGATTGGCCTCAGCTGGAGGCTCCCTCTCCCTCAGTGCTATCTTGGTGGGATTCTGTGAAACCCAGAATCATTTCCTCCCAGGCAACAGGGAGGGAAGGGCAAGCCCTGAGGCCCAGTCCATCCAATTTCTTCTTCTCCCCAGCATTTCAGCAGGGGAGGGATACTTTGAAATGAGAAAGAGCACGTTCTGCAAGTCTTTTTTGGAACAAGCCCTATCAATTTTAGCAGGAGAGCTGAATTAACCCGGCCCTTTACTTTAGACAGTCAAAGCTTGAGTTAGCAAAAAAAGAAAAAGAGGGAGAGAGGGAGGGAGACAGGGAGAGAAAAGGAAGAAAGTTGCATTCACTTTCTCCATCATATACTTGTTGCTGCTGCTTTGCTGGCCTGGGCATCACTTTTTCCTTTCACCCTCACTCTCCTGAGGACCACCACTGGGCCCAAAAGGTCAGTAAACCAATAAGCCCCTGAACCCTCTGAATTCCAGAGTGCTGGAAATGGTGCTACCAGCTGTGGTAAGGTATAGAGGCATCATGTTGCGTAGAACTGTCTGGCTACAGCTTCTCTTCAGCCTACCGGTGAGTAGAAAATAATGTGGAATTGTCTGTACAGCAATAGCAAGTTGCCAGAAAACAAATCATTGTGAAATTAAGGGCCCAAATAACATTGCTGTGATTAGTTAAGTTCAAAGACAGTATAGCATTACAGATGTTTCTCTCATGTGTGTTGGGAATGGGATATGCTAAGAATGCACAGCACTTACTGTATTTTATGAAACTGATATAATTTAAAATATATTGTCTTTTCTTAGAACAGGGGACATCCCATACATCTGACACTTGGCAATGATGAATATGAAACTGAGAGTGTCTACCGTTATTGAAAGTGCTTCTACCATTTGCAGTAATCCTTTCCTAATTATCAAATGTAGTTAAATAAATACATAAATAATAAATCTAAGTAACATTGACAATTTAAAAACCAGTTTGGAACTTCTTTATTGTTAGTTAGGGTCTGATAATTCATTGGTTAATTTAATGTACTTAATGCATAGATCAATGTTTCAAACATGGGGGATAGCATGGAACCATTTGATACAGTTCTGTGGAATCATAGTATTCCAAAATCAGGTACATCTATTATGATTTAAGGAGTTTTAATATTCTGGAATCAGGAAACATTTTCAATAAACTTCAGAGACATTGGGAAACTTAAGCCCATACAAGATGTTCAGGGCTGCAATCCAAAACCCACTTACCTGAGAGTAAAACCCACCGAATTCAGTGGAAATTACTTCTGCTTAGACATGTATAGGATTGCACTGTAAATGTTCTGTACATTTATTTCTTTGTTTTCTGTATCAGACAGGGAAACTTGGCCCTCTTAGAATGGATGAAAAAGGAAATATTAGTGCATCAATGACATATGATATCAGGATAATTATTTCTGTATTTGCACTAAAATATTACAAAGCATTATGTTTAAATAAAATGATATTTGATTCTTTTGAGCAAAATCAAAATTCAGAAGAAGGAATAATCTCTATTTTTGTTAAACTTCCCTGCATTTGTTTGAACTTCTGTGGGAATTTATTATTAGTAAATGATTGCTGTGATTCAGTTCTGACTATTGGAAGTGGTTCATAATAGTTAGAAAGAATACAAATATTAGGATTATACTAGAGACATTTTCTGTTGTAGTTTTATAGCATAAAGGTCATAACTGTCATTCTGAAGATGGAGGCCTGGTTTGCACAGGAACAGGTTGTTTGATGTCATGTCCGAACCTGGAACTCTGGCTTTTTTTAGGGACAAACAACCCAGAGTTTGAACCCAAGGTTTGTTATGGGATTCAAACTCTCGTTTGTTGGTCCCTCAACAACCCAGAATTCCTGGTTTGTACATCGCAGCAAACAACCCAGGAATTGGTTGTTTCTAAACTGGATGCAAAGCAGAAGTGGTGAGCAGTCAGGAGGCAGAACACTCACTCCTGCATGGCCCCAACCAACCACGGGTTAATTCCTATGATTAATTCATTGCGTGAAAACTGGATCAGAGTATTTTCTTACACTATTCTACAGAGGTGACTTGGAATCATAAGCTGTCAATATTAATGCTAATCAGATAACAGAAACTATAAAAATAGGGAGATGGGAAGAAGTAAAGTATGATCCAACTACTGTTCATGTCATAATACTTAGGAATGTCCAGGAAAACCTTCCCGTCCACTCACAGATTCGTGCAAATAATGAGCAAGGGGTATGATACAGTTCACATAGGATGAATGCATGTGTGGAATGCATCCACACGTAAAAATATTTCTGCATAGTTAGCATATAAAAATAAAGAAATACAAGAAGAGCGAGTTTTTAGTTTTGGTTGAGGACTGTAGGGTTGGGCTGACCCATGTTGCCCCTCATCTAGGCCTAAAAGCAAAGGTAATTGTGACATTCTTTGTTATCTGTTGCAAAGGTCAAATTGAGGATCCTTGAGTTTCACCCCACCCCCAATCCATCACTAATATGATTAAGTTTCAGTGGCTCGTTTCATCAAATGTAGTTAAATGGAATTTTCAAAATGTATTTACTTTTAAGGAATTTAAAATGGAGCTGGAACTTTTGCAGCTAATTGTTTAAACACAGAGATAGTGTTAGGAAAATATACCTTTACAGCAGGAAACTCCATCACCTAGTTTTTTTCAGTCCATTGTGCTTTTAATGTTTGTGATGATATGCTTAATAATACAAAGCAATGCAAAGTAAGGTCAGGGAGGATCAGAGCAATGAATCCTTTTCCTCATCTCAAGATCCTAAGACCTGCTGATGTAGTTGAGAGGCCCAAGGAAACAGCCCATTTCGGGGTTTTATACCAGCTACTACTGGCAGGAGCACCAGAAGGAGTGGTTTTTCTCCAGCAGAGTGGACTGGAGCTGCTGGAGTGGGGGTGGATGGAGCCCCCTATTGATGGAGCTCCTCTTCGCCAGTGGCACAGGGGCACCTCCACTGAATGCTAAGCCTTTCCAATGGCCTAGGACTGCACTTACTTCTCTTCTACTAGAATTAATATTTTGTTCGTACATTAAGTTGTTTGAGCATTGTCACTGAATTTTATATTTCCTGCTTCAGAACTGCAAACCTTTGTGAGCCAAGTACTGCTAAATATTTTTATAAATTAAATTACAAGACCATCAGAACTTTGTACTTTCATATTAAAAAAAAGTGCATGTTCTTAAGCTTTTGAATTTCCCCCCTCCCCTTAGGTATTGAGTTTGTTTTGTGAAGCTTGCAAGAAAGTGCCGTTTAATGTCCCTCATAAACTGGAGGCAGGGATGTTTGTTGGCAGAGGTGAGAAAGTCTAAGAATGCCTTGCTTTTACACTTATGTGGATGTTAGCAATTTTAGTATATGCAATAATCTGCAGCTGATATCTGGCTGGCTGTTTCTAACAAAACTCTTCAAATGGTATCTAGGTGATATTTATGTTAAATTAAATTTTAACTAGAGTTGCTCACAGACACTGGAATTTGAATTCTGAGGTCACCAAAGTTCTCCTATACGCTGCAGGCCACTGGTGATATCAGCAGCTAAACCAATGGTAGCTAGAAAGGCAGTGGCTCTTTTGCATGTCTATTGCAACACTGATTTATGGAGCAATCCTAAGTGGGTTGGGTGGTTGGGTAAAGTGGTAGAACCCCTTCCACTGCTTATGCCCTTCCAGCTAATGCTGGCCAAGGCGGGAGTTGAGGGGGGCAGCTCTACTGGTCTTTTCAGTCCAGCAGATGTTCTGTTTTCTAAATTTCCCTCCATTAAAATCAATGGGAGAGGGAAATTATGTGTGCCAGGATGGTGAAGACAAGGAGCCCAATCCTGGGGCCTGTCAGAAGAATGGAGGGGCTTTGTATCCAGTGGAACTACCCCAAGAGCATGCCCCCACCCCTAGATGCACCCCTGGAACATGCCCCCTGCACCCAGAGTGTTGTGGGACCTACCAGCAGGAGTAACTTCACCAGCAGTAGATACACCCACAGAGTTTTCCTTGGACATAGCAGGAGCTGTTGAGGTGAATGTGCCTTCCCCTCTGGCAGAACTTTCTTCAGTTGGCAGAGAGGCACCCCTGCTCCCCCCACCCCTGGTCAGATGGCCATCTGAGGGTGTTAGGATTGTACGGTTAGGCAGTGGAGGCTGGTGGTTCCTACGATGTCAGTGGGGCGGTGAATCCGCTCCAAGTTTCAGTCAGAACTAGCCAGAACTCTAAAGGAGCTATCTAGGGTGCTAAAATCTAATTTTAGATTGACACACCTTGCTTACTTCAGAATTTTTCCTTTGTAAATGTTGCTTCTCCTACTTCAACTAGTTTTTGAAATTTACCTTTTCTTATAGTAAACGTGAAATGGTGTCTTAAGCATTCAGGAATAATTAGCTCAAGCAATCCCAACTTTACAATTCTGGAAGATGGTTCACTGTATACAACAAATGATATTTCCTTGTCTTCTCATGAAAACACTATCACCATATTCTTTAAAGACATTCATGAACAAAAGAAGATATATGGTAGTTTGCTAACCTATCCAAAAAAGGTATATATATTTTACATCATTATATTTCACACTATTTTTGCTCTTCAAGTTTGTTCCTCATCTTTTAACATTAATATTTTACTTTATATGATAGTCTACATGGCCTGTGCATAAGATCAGAAATTGAACATATAGTGTTAGCAATTTCCCAAATTACTGCTAAATATTCCCATTAAAATTGCTATATCAAATATAACTTTGACCAAGAGAATTAATGTTTCTAAGGGTGCAAATCCATACATGTTTGGCTGGGGAATGCTGAGAGTTGTAGGACTTTTTTCTGTCTAAACATGCATAGGATTGTGTCTACAAAGTTCAGTGCACTTTGTAGGGGGGGAAACAGAATTTAATGGGCATAGTGCAAGGAGGAGAGTATTAGAATTCTTTCACATGACAGAAGAATTCTACATAGTACAATTGTGCTAGAAGCCAGAAAGTAATATTTTAAGACTGGGCTGGCCCTACCATTAGGCTGTGAGGCAGTTGCTTCAGGCAGCAGATGCTGGGAGGCAGCAGAAAAGTGGTGGAGGAGGGAGCTGTGTGTGATACACACAGCTAGCCTGCTGCCTTCATCCCCAGTATTGAAATAAGATTCAGCTGGTAGTTCAGCCAGCTTTTGTACATGGAATAGGTGGGAACGCCATCTTGTTATTTTGCCTCAGGCAGCAAAATGTCCTTGGCCAGCCCTGTTTTAAGATGGCTAGTGAGTAACTACTTGAGTCACAGAGGGATTGAAAAATAGGGGAATGTACCTAACAAAATATATACCCCCAAATACATGATTTCTATTGCTGTTTGTTTAAACTATCTCTTTCTGTCTTCTAGACCAGAAGAACTAAGGAAAGACATGTACGAGATACTGTTCTAAGGTGAACTAAACGAAGATGGGTTCCTGTCCCAACCACTATAATGGAAAATTCTCTAGGACCTTTTCCAATGCAAATTCAACAGGTTTAAAAAAATAATACATCCGTCATTTTACAATGAAATTATCTTAACATCTAACCTGCACCAGATAATATATGTTACTGTGAAGGTATAGATTACTGAGAAAAGTGGGAGAAAACCCATCCTAGGTATTATTGAAGAATATGATTTGTAAGTGAAATGCTCATGAAATCAGTGGGACTTTTGACAAATGGAGGGAGCAATCCTATGGCCCCTAGACAGTGTCTGAGGGGCCATAGGATAGTTTGGATTGCCCAATCTGAGGTTGGAGAAAGCACTCCAACTTCAGAGGGGGGAATTGGAGATCTGACTCCCCTCCCCTTTGCAGCTGGTGAAGAAAGAACTGTGCCAGCTTGCTTACGAGGTCAGAAACTCAACCTCAGAGGAGGAAAGGGGGTATGCCAGTGGGCGGGAAGGGGAGGAGACTGGAGAGGCCATGATATGAGCTATCCTGAGCCTCTCCCAGCCTCCTTCTCTCTCCCTCTGAAACACCTTCACTAGATGGGCAAAAAAGCCCATCTAGCGAAAAATGCAGAGTGGGAGGAGAGGGAGGCGAAGATTGCCTCTGCTGCTCCTCCAGCCCTGCATAGGATGATCGTAAGCTTCTGCGTTTAGGGGCTTATGATAATCGAGGGTGCAATCGATAGGATTGTGCCCTAAATGATTTTAGGGATGAAATGCTAGGAGAGCAGTCATGAAGTTCTGAGCGTTTTACATTTTTTATAGGTGATTAGAGGGAGCACTCTCATCAGTGACAACTACAATGTCAAAAGTAGCCTTCAGAGTAGCACTCTGCAGTCCGGTACTCACAGCTACACAGTGCCGCTTTTCAATTCTTGCAAGGTAGCTTGCAAGACAAACTTGATCATCATCCTGGAAGTTCTTATTTTCATGTGTAAATTACTGCCCCACCTTGTAACTTCCTTTTGTTTTGCTGAGATTGTCTGTGTTAAACCAGTGTTGCAGATATATACCTTCAGTTGTATCCCATGTTAGTATAACTTAAGTCCCAATGCATTTCAATGGATCTACTTTAAGGAGGATTAACACTGTATACTACTCACTGTTGCAACGGTTTAGGATTGGAGATTCCATTTTTCCTCTGCTCACATCCTATGAACAAGTCTGTAATTACAACAGAGTAGATATGTGAAGTCTGGGTTACATACTTACAGCACAAATGGAAGCCCATTAAATGTCACAGCAAATGCCACCTTGAAGTCACATAGAAAGAAAAGCGTTTGTGCTTGGTGTCAGCTCCACACAAACCTGTAGTATTTGCAAGCATCTCACTAAACTTCCTACTGGTAAGAGCTGTTTGACAGTGGAACAGAGTGCCTTTGAACCTTGGATAGCTGCTTTAGAGTTTTCACTGAAACCCGGAGCAGATTCACCACCCCGACGAGATCGGAGCCACCAGCCTCCACTGGTGGTGGGCTCTTCTTTGCTGGAGGTATTTAAGTGAAGCTGTATGGCCATCTATCTTGGATGGTATAGCTGCAACCTGCCTTGTACATTCTGCATTAAGCTGGGGGTTGGTCTAGATGACCTCTAAAATACCATTCAGTTCTATAATTTTATGATTCTGCTATGTGGATTAGCCTAATCACATGGAATTTCTACTGCAATGCTAGTGGCCACCAGGAATGTGTAGCACTGGCAGGGATATGCTCCATTTAATCAGGATTATCCACACCAGGTTACAAGCATTATGGACCTTGTAGGGAGCCACTAACACATGGAAGTATTTTAGAACAATGTAGTGCAAAGGCATCCTTTGTGCATCCTGAGATTCCTAATGGATTCTGAATAAATAGATAAGAAGGAAGGAATTATAAGGTGTTTGTTAATAATGGTTTCTGCTTCAAGTTTGTTTGTATTTTCACAGTTGACTTCTGACACGGCTCTAAAATACAACATTACATATTCCATAAGTGGTCATGGTGTTGACAAACCCCCACTAAATTACTTTTACATTGAGAAAGAAATGGGAAGTCTCTTCGTTACCAGATCAATAGATTGGGAAGCATACCCAGAATTTCAGGTATGGGTTTCAAACTTGTCTTTATTGACTGATAATAAACAGTGGCTATTACATGGCTTCTTCAGCAAAGGAGATCATTACCTTGTCGTGGTGTTGGAGCTTGAGCACCTCAATGACGTCATGAGCTAAACTGTGGAGGGACACCCAAGACGGGAAGGTCATGGCAGAGAGGTCAGACTAAATACGATCCCTGGGGAAGGAAACGGCAACCCACCCCAGTATTCTTGCCATGAAAACTAAATGGATCAGTACAACCAGAGATATGTACCATCGGAAGATGGGACTCCCAGGTCGGAAGATGGTCAAAATGCTACTGGGGAGGAACAGAGGATAAGTTCAACTAAGCCCCTGATGTGATGACACAGCTAGCTCAAAGCCGAAAGGACGGCTAGCAGCCGATGGTGCTGGTGGTGAATGACAAATCTGATGTTCTAAAGATCAACACACCATAGGAACCTGGAATGTAAGATCTATGAGCCAGGGCAAATTGGATGTGGTTATTGGGGAAATGTCAAGATTAAATATAGACATTTTGGGTGTCAGTGAACTGAAATGGACTGGAATGGGCCACTTCACATCAGATGACCACCAGATCTACTACTGTGGACAAGAGGACCACAGAAGAAATGGAGTAGCCTTCATAATTCATAATAAAGTGGCTAAAGCAGTGCTTGGATACAATCCAAAAAATGACAGAATGATCTCAATTCGAATTCAGGGTAAGCCATTTAACATCACAGTGATCCAAATATACGCTCCAACCACAGATGCTGAAGAAGCAGAAGTAGATCAGTTCTATGAGGATCTGCAGCACCTACTGGATAGTATGCCAAAAAGAGAAGTTATTTTCATTACAGGAGACTGGAATGCTAAGGTGGGTAGTTAAACAACACCTGGAATTACAGGCAAGCATAGTCTGGGAGAACAAAATGAAACAGGACATAGGCTGATAGAATTTTGCCAAGACAACTCACTATGCATAACAAACACTCTCTTCCAACAACCTAAGAGACGACTTTATACATGGACTTCACCAGACGGTCGACACCAAAATCAGATTGACTACTTCCTTTGTAGCCAAAGGTGGCGGACATCTATACGGTCAGCAAAAACAAGACCTGGAGCTGATTGTAGTTCAGATCACAAACTGCTTATTGCACAATTTAGAATCAGACTAAAGAGAATAGGGAAGACCCACCGATCAGTCAGATATGAACTCACTAATATTCCTAATGAATATGCAGTGGAGGTGAAGAATAGATTTAAGGGACTAGATTTAGTAGATAGGGTCCTGGAAGAACTATGGACAGACATTCGCAACATTGTTCAGGAGGCGGCAACAAAAAACATCCCAAAGAAAAAGAAAACCAAGAAGGCAAGATGGCTGTCTGCTGAGACACTGGAAGCAGCCCAAGAAAGAAGGAAAGCAAAAGGCAACAGTGATAGGGGGAGATATGCCCAGTTAAATGCAAAATTCCAGAGGTTAGCCAGAAGAGATCAGGAATTATTTTTAAACAAGCAATGTGCGGAAGTGGAAGAAGATAATAGAACAGGAAGGACAAGAGACCTGTTCCAGAAAATTAGAAACATCGGAGGTAAATTCCAGGCAAAAATGGGTATGATCAAACGCAAAGATGGTAAGGACCTAACAGAAGCAGAAGAGATCAAGAAAAGGTGGCAAGAATATACGCAAGATCTGTATAGGAAGGATAATAATATCGGGGATAGATTTGACAGTGTGGTCAGTGAGCTAGAGCCAGACATCCTGAAGAGTGAGGTTGAATGGGCCTTAAGAAGCATTGCTAATAACAAGGCAACAGGAGACGACGGTATCCCAGCTGAACTGTTTAAAATCTTGCAAGGTGATGCTGTCAAGGTGATGCATGCCATATGCCAGCAAATTTGGAAAACACAAGAATGGCCAACAGATTGGAAAAAATCAACCTCTATCCCCATACCAAAAAAGGGAAGCACCAAAGAATGTTCAAACTATCGAACAGTGGCACTTATTTCACATGCCAGTAAGGTAATGCTCAAGATCTTGCAAGGCAGACTCCAGCAATTCATGGAATGAGAATTGCCAGATGTACAAGCTGGGTTTAGAAAAGGCAGAGGAACTAGAGACCAAATTGCCAATATCCGCTGGATAATGGAGAAAGCCAGGGAGTTTCAGAAAAACATCTATTTCTGTTTTATTGACTATTCTAAAGCCTTTGACTGTGTGGATCATAACAAACTGTGGCAAGTTCTTGGGGGTATGGGGATACCAAGTCATCTTGTCTGCCTCCTGAGGAATCTGTATAACGACCAAGTAGCAACGGTAAGAACAGACCATGGAACAACAGACTGGTTTAAGATTGGGAAAGGAATATGGCAGGGTTGTATACTCTCATCCTACCTATTCAACGTGTACGCAGAACACATCATGCGACGTGCTGGGCTTGATGAATCCAAGGCTGGAGTTAAATTGCTGGAAGAAACATTAACAATCTCCGATATGCAGATGATACCACTTTGATGGGTGAAAGCGAGGAGGAGCTGAGGAACCTTATGACGAAGGTGAAAGAAGAAAGTGCAAAAGCTGGGCTGCAGTTAAACCTCAAAAAAGCCAAGATTATGGCAACCAGCTTGATTGATAACTGGCAAATAGAGGGAGAAAACGTGGAGGCAGTGACAGACTTTGTCTTTCTAGGTGCAAAGATTACTGCAGACGCTGACTGCAGCCAGGAAATCAGAAGACGTTTACTTCTTGGGAGGAGAGCAATGACAAATCTTGATAAAATAGTGAAGAGCAGAGACATCACACTGACAACAAAGGTCCGCATTGTGAAAACAATGGTATTCCCTGTAGTAACCTATGGCTGCGCGAGCTGGACCATAAGGAAGGCTGAGCAAAGGAAGATAGATGCTTTTGAACTGTGGTGCTGGAGGAAAATTCTGAGAGTGCCTTGGACTGCAAGAAGATCAAACCAGTCCATACTCCAGGAAATCAAGCCAGACTGCTCACTTGAGGGAATGATCTTAAAGGCAAAACTGAAGTACTTTGGCCAAATCATGAGAAGACAGGATACCCTGGAGAAGATGCTGATGCTAGGGAAAGTGGAAGGCAAAAGGAAGAGGGGCCAACCAAGGGCAAGGTGGATGGGTGATATTCTGGAGGTGACGGACTCAACCTTGGGGGAGCTGGGGGTGGCGACGGCCGACAGGAAGCTCTGTCGTGGGCTGGTCCATGGGGTCACGAAGAGTCAGAAGTGACTGACCGAATAAACAACAACAATTACATGGCTTAAGGTGCAATCCTGTGCATGTTTAGACAGAAAAACATCCTACAACTCCCAGCATCCCTTGAGCCAGCCATGCTGGCCGGGGCATGTTGGGAACTGTAGGGCTTCTTTCTGTCCAATAGTGAGATTTCTTTTACTGTTCTGCATACATATCTCAAAAACAGACATATGGGTTATGCCATCAATCATGTTCATCTTCAATATAAGGATCAGAAAAGTTAAAAGCAACATATATTTAAAAAGCAAACTTTTGGCTTGTTAAAAGCAGTCAGTGACTCCTCTTAGGCAAGAAATTAAAAGTGAATGAACAGATGCAGCAAATGAACAGCTGTTGCAACCGGCCGGATTATATTTATTTTATAGGTAACTGCATGTCTGGGACCAACACATGGGGAGTTTTCAAACATTGTGCCTGCCACATAGAAACCCTTTTTGGTGGCTTCCATGCATAGGCCATGTTTACATTGGCTCTCCATTCTTTAGTATATAATAGCCTGGCACCATCCAGATGTGTTGGACTACAACTTCCACTGTCCCCAGCCAGCTTGGCCATTGGCAGTTTTGGTGAGCAATGATGGGAGTTATAGTCCAACACATCTGGAAAGCACCAGGTTGGAAAAAGCTGATAGATAGGATGAGAGTGATTTGGCTGCTTGCTGGGCAACATTTTGAATCACAAGCATGGGATGCATTGTACCTAGGGGTGCACGAAAGCCACTTACCTGGTCTCGTAGCTTGCTTCGCAGTGGGGGGGAGGTGCTTTGCTGCTCTCCCTGAAGTTCAGGCCGGGGGGGGGGAGGCTTCCCTCCTCGCCTGGCCGAAATTCAGGCCGGGGGGGAGGCTTCCTGCCTCGCCCGGCTGAAATTCAGGCCGGGGGGGAGGCTTCCCGCCTCGCCCGGCTGAAATTCAGGCCGGGGGGGAGGCTTCCCGCCTCGCCCGGCTGAAATTCAGGCCGGGGAGGAGGCGCCTCACCCGGCCGCGAAATAAAAAGTTAAAAAACAAACAAAACGCCCCCGTGATAGGCTACGTGACGATTAACGTAGCCTATCACGGCTAGATCTGCAAAGTCAGCTGAGATAGGCTACGTTAATCGTCACGTAGCCTATGACGGGTGACTTAAAAAAAAAAAGCGCGTACGCAAATGGTGGCCCCCATAGGGAGCCACCATTCGCGTTCCTTATTTGGTCGCTGTAGTCTATGTAAATCTTTACGTAGACTACGGTGAACATAAGGGCAACGCAAATAGTGTTGCCCTTATTTTCGCCATAGTCCACGTAATCTTTACGTAGACTACAGCGACCAAATAAGGAACGTGAATGGCGGCTCCCTATGGGGGCCGCCATTAGCCGTACGCGCTTTTTAATTTTTTTTTTTTAAAGTCACCCGTGATAGGCTACGTGACGATTTACGTAGCCTATCATGGCTGACTTTGCAAATCTAGCCGTGATAGGCTACGTTAATCGTCACGTAGCCTATCACGGGGGCGTTTTTTTTTCTTTTATTGGAATGGCAGCGGCGGCAGCCGCTGGTCGAAAGACCGGCTGCCGCCTCTGCCCCTGTCGAAGACCCGCCGAACCGCCACCGGGACCCGCCGCCAGGAGGGACATTCGGGAAAGGTAAGTCCCATCCCGGGGGGGGCGGGGGGGGCGGAGAATTTCTCCCCGAAACTACTTCAGGGGGCCGAATACGTTGGCACTCGCCCCCCCGAAGTTTCGGGGAGAAATTCTCCCCCATCCCTAATGTACCCATATGCCAGTCAGAGCCAGAAGCTCCTATTCATTCAGTTCAATAGTGCGAGGGGGTTGATAGGTAGTTGGGCCCACGTAAGCCAGTCAAACTGATGAATTATTTAGGATGCTTTCTCCCAGATGAAAGATTGCAGACAGGTTTTCCCTCCAAAACCCTGTTATCTTCCTTAACTTCTCAGCTTTCTGATAAGACCTCTTCCATACCAGTGGAAGAGTTCAAGAGAAGGTGACCAGGCACACAGATTTGGAGAACATGATATTGAGAGCCTATCAAGATGCCTCACCAGGCACACATAAAGGCAGACTGCTCACCACACCAAAACTTCGTATGGAAATCTGGACTAAAATAATTGTCATCTGATTGTCAAAAGGAACACTTCATCTGCTCCACAGCAACTGGGAAATAAAAATATTACTTTCCCTCTCTCTTATACAGCTGATTTGCTATGCAGTGACGTTGGATGGATATACACCTGAGATACCACTTGTACATACGATCAAAATAGAGGATGATAATGATAACGCTCCCATGTTTGACCATGATATTTATACTTTTCGCATTCTTGAAAACAGTGGAATCGGTAATGTTAATTTTTAAAAAATCTATTTGGATCAACATTGTAAAATGCTAATTAAATGTGACCATATCATTGGGACATTTGTACCAGTGTCATTTGATCAGTTTCCATAGAAATCTAAGTATATTTTGATAGTGAGAAATGCATGTTCAAAACCCTTCTAATTAGAACATACTTAAAAAGGGGTTTGGGGATGTATAGTTTGATCATACATCAAATAGATGTGTATGTGTGTATTTGGAAATGTATAGGCTTTAATTCTGAATTTATATCCAAGTTTAAAAAACATCTCCAAATACACAGATGTGTGTTCACACAGGTGTGCACACATACACATTCTTTCTCAGTTTGTAATATTGTAATTCAGTGTAAAATCTGCACTGAAAGAACTCCAGTTGATCCAGAGACCTATATGAATATGTGGAGTTTTTACTGTTACTCCTAAACTACAACCTTTTCCCTCCTTCTCTCTAGGGTAAGTCTTTTAAAAGTCTCCCTGGAGTTTAAAAAGTTGTTTGTAATATATAGAGGGCAATACAGAGGAAAGATGCCGTTTTTGCAGCCCAGTTAAATGATCCACCATGCATGCACAACCATATGAATACTCAGAAAGAATGGTATCTGGATTGACATCCATGTATGGTGTGATTGTTATTGGTTTAACTCATCGTTGGGGTGTTTTGACATTTGATGAATTTGAAACTAGGTTTCCTCCCCTAAAGAAAGGAACTGAACATTGCTTGACTTTCTTCTGAAATCTACATTTCCAGTATTTTATGTTCTTAATGCAAAGGGAACACACACACACACACACACACATACTTCCCTAAGCAACTTGTAATCAGGGGTCCTTGGTGTATGATGTTGTTTGTTTACTTACTGCACTATAAAATCAGAAGAAATCTGTTTTCAATGAGAATGTATATCTACAATATATATTTCATTGATCAATGTTCAGAAATGTTATACTTCTCCATAGATTTCTTATAAATAATTTTACCTGTTTTGGGGGGTAAATTCTGATGTGTATGCCTGGATTTATAAATTACATGAAAATTGGCTAGATCTAAATAATGTTTTGAAAACTGTGTTATGAAAGAAAGCTGGAAATTTAAAGTTGATTCCTTGTACATGCAGGGACACTAGTTGGACAAGTGACTGTGATAGACAAAGATGAGCCATACACCTTACATACCAAAGTGAAATATAAACTTGTGTCCCAGAATCTTCAAAGTTATCAGAATTCTCAGGCATTTGTTATACACCCTGATACAGGTTCTATTAAGGTAGCTTCATCAGATCTGGACAGAGAGGTAATTTTTCTGTGCATCTAACATTTATTGGCATTAAAATTTTGTGAATATAAGAGAAACATGCTGGATGTTAAACAGACGGGAGATTCAACAACAGCCCATACTCTGGGTTGTCATTACATGTGAACCACTGTCTCATTGTGGGCAATGAGGCTTGTCCCAAGAATGCGGGGCAGCCTCTCTTATTCTCATAGGAGAACCGGGGGGGGGGGGACCTGGAGAAGGGGAGTCTCTCTTATTGGTTGAGCAGCTCCTGCAAGTCAGATGACATTCACTCCACACACACCCCACCCCCAGAAGTATGTTCTGTGAAGTGACTTTTACTTGTGCAATACACTTTCTTGTGGAGCCCTGAAGGGAACAAAGCTGGCTCCTTGAAAAATCCAGGTAAGCCACAATTGGCTTCTCCTTCCATCTCCTTCCACTGTCATGGAGACACCCCCCCCCCCAGCCTAACTTAACTCACAGAGTGTTGTGAGGATAAAATGGTGGCGGGGGAAGGAGTGTGAACCATGTATGCTACCTTGAGCTTCATGGAGGAAAGGAGGGATATAAATAAATAAAAATAATGAATAAATAAAATCCCCAATGTCATGGGGACACTGAAGAAAGAGACATGCTGCCGTTTAGGATCAAGACACCAATCCATTTTTTCCCCTTTTAAAACAAAAAGATGTGCCTGTTGGTGCAAACAGCATGTAGCCAACCCTAATACTATTTTTAAGGTGCAAACAATGCCAAACCATTTTTTCAAAATGGTTTCTGCTACACCAACCAAATCACAGTATTTTTTAATCAGAAAAAGAACATTATGTCTCTGTATTTCTTTTAATATACTTCAGACAATATCACAGTATAAACTGAACATGGAAGCAAGAGACATGGGAGGCCAGGAATTTGGTTTGTGCACTACAGCAGAAGTGATGATAGAGATCAGTGATGTAAATGACAATGCTCCAAAATTAGTACAAACTGTGGTAAGTTTGTCTTCATTAAAATGCATCAGAGCTTTTAAAAACTTGCTTACCTCTTGCATGGTCTCAGTTTTCTATGGTGTTAATGTCATTAAAGCAGGTCTAATCCAGATTTAGTAATTCTTGGAGTAGCCCATGGAAATCAATGGGTCTTAAGGTAGTCATCACTAACTTCTCTAATTGATTTAAATGTGTCTAGTCTAATCATTACTCAGTTTGGATCTGACCCATAACATGTTAAATGGGGGGGAAGAATGCTGGCTGGGGAATGCTGGGAGGTGCAGGACTTTTTTCTGTCTAAACATACAAGGATTGCACCCTTAATCTTTGTTATTTTTGCCTTGGGAAATTGCTTCACTTTTCTAGAAATGTCTAAAGTGTTCATAAATGACTATTTGAAGACTATGTTTATTTCAGTATGAAGTGCACTTATCTGAAAATACAGTAAGTGGAGAAATATTGTGCATCCCTGTGATAGATGCTGATGAACCTGGAACAGCTTCATGGTTGGCTACATTCACCATTATAAAAGGAAATGAAGATAATAGTTTTTCTATTACTGCTGATCAAGAGATGAATGTTGAGTGTTTAGCTGCTTTAAAGGTAATCACAGATAGGAAAACCCACCTATGGTGGAATGAGCTAACATAGTAATAATTTAATCATTTTGCTTATTTTGAAATTAGTTAATGTTGAAGCCAATTCTACTTCCAGATTTTAAACTCTGTCTGGCTGTTCTTGAAACCTTATATTTCTAAAAGGTGACTTCTTTGAAATGTTTCTCTAATGGAAATTTCCTTGTTATTTATGTGATTTGGTGGAGGAAAAAAAGTCAGAGGAGGGGAATGAGGAGGAGGAGATGCTCAGTAAGATTTAAAAATACCTACCAATGAATGCTGTCATTATTTGAAAAGTTATTATAGCATCGCTGTACTAAATCATGCATTGCTTTTAATAAAAATACATTTATTTCCAGGGACTGGACTATGAAAACACCAAGGAGAGAAGATTAGAAATTGTTGTAAATAATGAAGCACCTTGTGCTCCTTCTTCAAGACCCCTTCCAACAAGTATGGCCACTGTTGTGATCAGAATTAGGGATCAGGATGAGGGACCAGTATTTGAGCCTTCTGAATATATTCTAAACATAAAGGAATGTTTGCCAGGTGGAACAGTGGTTGGTAATTACCAAGCAAGGGACCCAGAAACTGGAAATAGTGGAGGCCTAAGGTACAAATTTATTTTGGGCTAATTTAGTTTATAGATTGTGGATAAAATCAGGAATCAATTTTAACTGGTTTATACTATCACAGGGCATTCATGGCACATAGTCCGCCTCTGAAATCCTGGAGAGCTGCTGCCAGTCAGTGTCAACATTACTGGACTAGATGGACCAATGGTCTGGCTCAGTAGAAGGTGGCTTCCTTTGTTCCTAATATGTTTGTTCTTAACAGTTACAGAATAATAAATGACCCATGCCATTGGATCACCACTGATCACATGGGACAGCTGAAAACCACTAAAATTTTAGACAGAGGTATTAAACATGGAATACAGTCAATGCAATGTAACAGTCTCTGCAACTGATCAAAGTGAGTATCAAATACTGTGAAAACTTGCTGTCAATGCAGCATGCAGACTCCAACTGTTGACAGTGTTTTGTTGTATCTTCCTCTTAAACCATTGCTTCAAAAGTGCTCCAATTCCATTAGAATGATTTCACAACATGATTTTGGAATTATTATTATTAAACATTTTTCTTTACAAGCCAGTTTACTAGGGTCTAAATCCAATGTTATGAAACAGACTTCTGCTCACACAATGGGATTTCCCTCCCCCCCTCCCTTTGCAGTCCTCTGCATGCCCCGCAAATACCCCTCTGAGGCAGATTTGGGAGGCGTGTAAATGAGATCTGCCAGAGGTGTCAGTTCCACTGGTGGAAGGACACCATTGGATGCGATCCTAGGTGACTCCCTTCAGGCTTCAGTTTTTTCAGGCCTCATAGCTGGAAGCCTATATCATGTTGAAAAACAGATATTTTACTTTTCCCCATAATTCCACATTTGTTTGCTCCTGTATCAACTAAGTCTAGAGATTGTAAAATTAGCCATGATCCAGCAGCTCTAAATCATGCATGGAGCTCAGTGCTTGTAGCAGCTTCCTCTTATGAGCAGGTCAACATTTCCATGCATCCCTAACATATTTTCATTCACAGAAGAAAATAGAAACCTTTGTACAGGCAAGGGTTTAAATGAATGTAAGAACATAAGAGCCATGCTGGATCAGACAAAGGGTCCATCTGGCTCTGCACCCTAATGTTGCATGCTGGGACAAGAATGTCCTAACAAGATAATTACATTGTTACTGAAACGATAAATGGTTTCAAAAAATTAAGTGTGTGTGTGTGTGTGTGTGTGTGTGTATAAGAACAGCCATGCTGGATCAGTCCAAGGGTCCGTCTAGTCCAGCATTCTGTTCACACAGTGGCCAACCAGCTGTCCACCAGGAACCCATAAGCAGGACATGAGTGCAACAACATCCTCCCACCCATATTCCCCAGCAACTGGTGTACATAGGTTCATTTTCCTCTGGTACTGGAGGTAGCACATACCCATCAAGACTAGTAGCCATTGATAGCCTTTAACTCCAGGAATTTGTCCAACCCCCTTTTAAAGCCATCCAAATTGGTGGCCATCACCACATGCTGTGGTAGCAAATTCCATAGTTTAACTATGTGCTCTGTGAAGAAGTACTTCCTTTTATCTGTCCTGAATCTCCTGCCAATCAGCTTCATAGGATGACCCTGGGTTCTAGTGTTTTGAGAGAGGGGAAAAAATGTCTCCACATTCTGTGCTCCATGCATAATTTTGTAGACCTCTATCACGTCTCACCCTCCTTTTTTCCAAGCTAAACAATCCCAGCTGTTGTAACCTTCTCTCATAGGGGAGATGCTCCAGCCCCTTGGTCATTTTAGTTGCCCTTTTTCTGCACTTTTTCCAGCTCTACAATATCTTTTTTTAGGTGTGGTGACCAGAACTGGACACAGCATTCCAAGTGTGGTCGTGCCACAGATTTGTATTGAGGCAGTATGATATTGGCAGTTTTATTCTCAATTCCTTTTGTAATTATGCCTAACATGGATTTTGCCTTTTTACAGTGGCTGCACACTGGGTTGACATCTTCATCGAGCTGTCCACCACAACCCCAAGATCTCTTTCCTGGTCAGTCACTGCTAGCTCAGGTCCCATCAGGTTATACTTGAACTCGGGATTTTTTGCCCCAACATGCATCACTTTACACTTGCTTACATTTGCCATTTAGATGCCCATTCTCCCAGTTTGGAGAGATCCTTCTGGAGCTCTTCACAATCACTTTTGGTTTTAGCCACCCTAAATAATTTGGTGTAATCAGCAAACTTGGCCACTTCACTGTTCACTCCTAATTCCAGATCATTTATGAACAGGTTGAAAAGCATTGGTCTGAATACAGATCCCTGTGGGAGCCCACTATTTACTTCCCTCCTTGTTCAGTCGTTCAGTCGTGTCCGACTCTTCGTGACCCCATGGAGAATTTACCATTTCTTCCTACTCTCTGCTTTCTGTTCTTTAACCAGTTACTGATCCATAATAGGATCTGTCCTCTGATTCAATGACTGCTAAATTTTCTCAGGAGTCTTTGGTGAGGGACTTTGTCAAAAGCCTTTTAGAAGTCCAAGTAAACATTGTCTACTGAATCACCCCTGTCTATATGTTTATTGACACTCTCGAAGAACTCTAAAAGGTTAGTGAGATGGGACTTACCTTTGAGGAAGCCGTGTTGATTCTTTTTCAGCAGGGCTTGTCCTTCTATGTGCTTACAAATTTTATCTTTAATAATGCCTTCAACCAATTTACCTGGAACAGATGTTAAGCTAACTGGCCCGTAATTTCCTAGATCCCCCCTGGATCCCTTTTGGAACATTGGTGTTACATTGGCCATCTTCCAGTCCTCTGGTATAGAGGCTGATCTTAGGGACATGTTGCATATTTTGGTTAGAATATCAGTAATTTCATATTTGAGGGGTTTTTTGAGAACTCTGGGATGGGTACCATCTGGGCCCAGTGATTTATTTGCTTTCAATTTATCAATAAAGTTGAGACCTTCATCTTTTGTCACCACTATTTGTCTCAGTTCCTCAGACTCCCTTCCTGAAAACATCAGTTCAGGCACAGGTATCTGTCCTATATCTTCTGCAGAGAAGATGGCTGAAAATAATTCATTCAGCTTCTCTGCAGTCTCCTTGTCCTCCTTCAGTACTCCTTTAACTCCATTGTCATCCAGTGGTCCAACTGCCTCCCTAGCTGGTTTCCTGCTTCTGATATATTTAAAGAATTCTTTATTGTTGGCCTTGATATTGTTAGCGATATGCTCTTTAGAATGCTTTCTTGCATCTCTTATTGTCTGCTTGCATCGCCTTTGTGCAAGCTTGTGCTGCCTTTTGTTTTCCTCGCTTGGGCAAGGCTTCCATTTTCTGAAGGAAGCTCTCTTTTCTCTAATAGTTCCCTTACCACTGCTCGTTAACCATGCCAGCAACCTCTCAGACTTGGTGCTACCTTTCCTAACCTGTGGTATACATTCTAGCTGGGCTTCTGTTATTGTGGTTTTGAGTAATCTCCAAACATTCTGAAGGAATTTAATCCTCTTAACTCCCCCTTTTAATTTCCTTTTCACCAGTTCCCTCATTTTAGGGAAGTTTCCTCTTTTGAGGTCAAATGTGACTGTGTTGGACTTCCTGGGCAGTTTTCCACTTAAATACATATTAAATCTCAGAGCACTGTGATCACTGTTTCCAATTGGTTCAACAACATTTATATCTCGTACTAGGTCCTGGGCAACACAACCCAGGATTAAGTCCAAGGTCACCTCCCCTCTGGTCGGTTCCATGACCAACTGTTCTAGGGCACAATTGTTTAGGGCATCGAGAAATTTAACCTCTTTGTCATGACTGGAACATGCATTTGTCCAGTCAATGTGGGGATAACTGAAGTCACTCATTATGACAACATTTTGTTGTTTGGAGGCCTCCCTGATTTCATTTTCCATCTCAAGGTCACTCTGAGCATTCTGGTCTGGGGGATGTTAGCACGTTCCTAGCACTAAATTTGTTTTGGAGCCCAGTATTGTCACGCACAGCACTTCAGTGGAAGAGCCTACCCCTTTTAGGTGTTCTAGTCTGCTCGGCACTATGCCCTCTTTGACGTACAGGGAAACACCTCCCCCAGTATGGCCTTCCCTGTCCTTCCTATAGAGTTCAGAGATGACTGTATCCCACTGGTTCTCTCTGCTCTACCAGGGTTTTGTAATGCCCACTATATCCAAGTTTTCCTTTAAAACCAAGCACTCCAACTGTCCCATTTTGGCTCAGAGGCTTCTAGCACAGTGTCTCTCCCCAGGTGCCTCTGGTGTGTGCATCTTTTGCGATGGGATTTTGGCCCCTTTTGTTTGGCTGTTATGTTCTACCATGTACTCCTGGCCAATTCCCCCCCCCCTTCTACATTTGAGCAATCAGAAACATTTTCATCTTCATCCCTTTGGGATGATTTAACCTGAACTGGATGCTTACCAGCTCCTGTCGGCTGTCCCCCAGGGTTTAGTTTAAAAGCTTCTCTGCCACCCTTTTTATGTTTAGCACCAGCAGTCTGGTTCCATTTTGGTTCAAGTGGAGCCCATCCCTCTTGTACAGGCCCAGCTTGTCCCAAAACGTTCCCCAGTGCCTAACGAATCTGAACCCCTCCTCTCTGCACCACCGTCTCATCCATGCATTGAGACTCCTCAGGTTCACCTGTCTAGCTGGCCCTGCACGTGGAACAGGTTTATTATTGTCAGGGTGGACACTGAGCCCATAGAATCCCAGAGTAGTTCTGATTCTGAGGAAGAGCAGTCGCTCCTGGGAGGAGAGCACGCTCCTCTTTCCCAGGGCCAACAGCTGACGGAGATTCCTCCCACCAACATTCCTAGCTTAGATAGCAGTCCAGGGAGTAACGGAGCGCAGATAGCAGACTTGGTGGACGCGCGACGCAGATGCAGAGAGCGGCGCCAGATGGAGGGCGCGGAAAGGAGGCATAGTGCCCAGTTGGCGCGCAAACAACGGCTGCGCCCAGAGGATCCAAGGGAAAAGGGGAGGGACTCTCCCTAGTCCTTAAGTTCAGGGGTCTGCCAGTAATTCCCTTTCAAACGGGGACCAACTGTTCCAACTTAGGGCATAGGTACTGTGCTGCTCAGATCTAGTTGCAAAAGGTATAGTTGTTAAGTTGTAAAAGAAGAATAAAGCTTTGAAAGGAATCCCTTTGTCTGTGTCTGGACTTGGCTACTGGATTAGACTGAGAGAGGCCTCCAAGGAGCCCTTGACAATTACATTTAGTATAAGTAGGGCTAACCACAAGATATGGGAAATCTTAGCCTAATTACATTGCGTTGTATCTAGGGATGCTCAGATTCACCTCCATCCATGCCGCGTGCCACTCTCCATACCCCCACTAGCCTCCCGTTCCTGTTTGCTGCACCGTGCAAACAGCTGCATGGTCTCACCAAGCCACCATTTTACGAAAAAAATCACGGCTTAGTTTTTTCCGTAAATGTAATTTTGCATAAATGGCAGATGTAAATGTGCCGCTTACACAACATTACAGGCGTAAATGGGCCATTTATGCAACATTATGGGCATTAATGGGTCATTTATACCTGTAATGTCACATAAATGGCCCCCTTACAGCCGCCATTTACGCAATGTTACATTTACAAAAAATCCCAAGCTGCCCTTTTTTTGGAAAATGGTGGCTCAGAGGATCAGCAAGGACTGCCATGCTTCCCTAACTAGGTACATGCCAAGTTGGGCGAGTGTGGCAGTCTGCAGACTGGAGACCAAACGGAGGACTGGAGGCTAGATTCTATCCCCTTCCTGGATTCCCACGACATCCCTAGTTGTATCCAATGTTGTCTGTCCACCAATGGAATAGAATCCATTAGCAGAATGGATGTTTCATCCCCCTGTACCCCATGCCCTGCAAACTCTGTTCCAGAAGGCTGAGGAACCCTCTGGGGAGAGCATGGAGGAGGAGAGGAAGAGAAAATTCCAAAGCATGAGTGGATCTCTGTTTATGCAACACTGGATAAAAATTACATTTTTATTTATAAATTACATTTATATCTCCTATTTCCTCCAATGAACTCAAGGCAGCATACATGATTTCCACTAATTCCTGCCACTGCTGCTGAAGCCATTTCTGTTACTGGAATCGTCTCGTCTTCCCCTTCCTACCACACTTGCCTAGAACAGGTTTACTTTGTCCTCTACAGCTCCTATGGGTCAGAAAAAAAACACAGGATACCAGAGGAGATTATGCCCCCTCTTGACATCTATACTGATCCCATCTGAGCAGTGCCCTGGCCAGGATAAGAGTCAGTTGTTCATAGAATCATAGAATAGTAGGGTTGGAAGGGGCCTACAAGGCCATCGAGTCCAACCCCCTGCTCAATGCAGGAATCCAAGTCAGAGCATCCCTGACAGATGGCTGTCCAGCCTTGTCTTGAATGCCTCCAGTGTGGGAGAGCCCACCACCTCCCTAGGTAATTGGTTCCATTGTCGTATTGCTCTACAGTCAGGAAGTTTTTCCTGATGTTCAGCCAGAATCTGGCTTCCTGTAACTTGAGCCCATTATTCCGTGTCCTGCACTCTGGGATGATCAAGAAGAGATCCTGGCCTTCCTCTCTGTGACAACCTTTCAAGTACTTGAAGAGCGCTATCATATCTCCCCTCAGTCTTCTCTTCTCAAGGCTAAACATGCCCAGTTCTTTCAGTCTCTCTTCATAGGGCTTTGTTTCCAGTCCCCTAATCATCTTTGTTGCCCTCCTCTGAATCCTCTCCAGTTTGTCTGCATCCTTCTTAAAGTGTGGTGCCCAGAACTGGACACGGTACTCCAGATGAGGCCTAACCCGTGCTGAGTAGAGGGGAACTAGTACTTCCTGGGATTTGGAAGCTATGCTTCTATTAGTGCAGCCCAAAAGAGCATTTGCCTTTTTTGCAGCCACATCACATTGTTGGCTCATATTCAGCTTGTGATCGACAACAATTCCAAGATCCTTCTCGCTTGTAGTGTTGTCGAGCCACGTATCCCCCACCTTGTAACTGTGCATTTGGTTTCTTTTTCCTAGGTGCAGAACTTGGCATTGATCCCTATTAAATGTCATTCTGTTGTTTTCTGCCCAGCGCTCCAGTCTATCCAGATCACTCTGAATTTTGTTTCTGTCTGCCAAAGTATTAGCTATCCCACCCAATTTTGTGTCATCTGCAAATTTGATCAGCATTCCCTGCACCTCCTCCTCCAAGTCATTAATAAAAATGTTGAAGAGCACTGGGCCCAGGACTGAGCCCTGCTGTAACCTGCTCATTACCTCTCCCCAGTTTGAGAAGGTCCCATTGATAAGCCCTCTTTGAGTCCGATTCTGTAGCCAACTGTGGACCCACCGGATTGTTGTTTCATGCAGCAGTGCAAGAGCTTATAGAATTGGGCCACTTGTTTAGTTAGCCTAATAATAATTAGGTTGAAATAAAGGGATCACCTGTCTTGTTGTGAACATGCCTGAGTATTAAGATCTGCAGGAGAGGCCCGTTTGAGGCCACAATTACTCACAGAGACCCATTTACTGGGCACACATGTAAGGGCCTTCTCCTGTGTTGCCCCCAAACTGTAGAATTTTCTCTCTGAAGAACTACGATTGGCTCTTCCTCTAGGCCTGGCCTCTAGAAAGGGTGCAAAGACCAATCTTTTCAGTCTGGCCTTTCAAAGTGAGTAGTTTTAATATTTTTACTATTTTAATGCTCTCATTTTTATTATTTTAAAGTTTTGTTGTTTAAATTGTTGTTCACCACCCTGACAGCATTTTAGCAGATAAGGCAGCATATAAATGTCAATATAAATAAATAAACAGAAATGGGAGCAGAAACATGGTTGCAACCCTAAACATTTCGGAATATTTTGAATATTAATATTTGAATTTTCTCAGGACATTTTTGAAACCTTACTGATAATTCAAAAAGGGTTTTTTAACAGAACATTCTTTCTCCCTGTTGTACAGTAGTATAGTGCTGAATAGAAATAACTTAGTTCAGGTGCTTAATTATTCCTATAAACCCATGATTAGTCAGTTAATATGTTATTTATTTGATACCTGAAAGCCTGCATTTTCCTCAGATTCCTAAAGCAAATTCCAGCTTCTCTCGTTGAGTCCATTTCTTAGTTTGGCCACAGCAAAAGTCTAAGAGTTATCCTTAATCTATGGGAGGGAGAGAAAATTCTTTACAGTTTTATATAATTTTGGCTACAAAATTAATTTCATTGCTACATATATACATAGATGAGATGAAGCCAGCCTGTTTTGAAAAGTGTGTATATTTACAGTATTAAACTATTTTAATTCCCCAGGTGGTAAAACCGGCACTGGGGAAATTGTGATAAAACTGATGGATGAGAATGACAATTATCCAGTGGTTACTAGAAAAAAGTATATCATGTGTAAGGACAAAAAATCAATTTGTATTACGGCCCTTGATGCTGATCTGCCTCCCTACACTATACCTTTCCATTTTGAAATAGAGATGCCAATGGGCTTAACGTGGAGGATAACACCATACGAAGGTATGTATATGGCTTTTCTCACTCCTATAATAATAAGTATAGCTAATCTAGCAGTCATGTAAAAATGTTCATCACTGGATTTGGATGATTTGTTTTACAGATGAATCAGCATTGCTTTCACCAGTGGAAGATATAGACTATGGCTCTTATAAAATTCATGTTAAGAGATCTGATAACGTGGGTCACAGTGGAACAAGTGAAATAACAGTTCAGTATTGCAACTGTGTAGTTCCAAGTGATTGTTTTGAACTCAGCACAGACATCCCTAAGGATCGTGTTTCTTTAGCCATCCCTGCAGATCGTAGTCCATCTGAAGAGCTATCTAATACTGCTTTTGGTCCCTGGGGCATTGTTGCAACCATACTGGGATCACCGCTACTGCTGTGTAAGTAGACGTATCTCTTCTAGATGAAATGCAGAATGAACTACTAAGAGTCAAACTACACATTCCTTGTGGCAGCTACATTTTTCTTTACTCGGGGCTTTACTACATGAGGTATTTATTATGCGCTTGTCAATCCCTACTCACAATTGTTTACGGGATCTTTAGACAATGTCATGACCCGCCAATTTCATTTCTGTGTCTAACCAGCACTTTTGGCGAACTTTTTAGAGTAGGGAAAATGTGGCATTTAATTGTGAAAGTGAAAGAAACCGCTTTTTTTACTGGTGTATTTGTGCTATTCTGCTATACCAAAGTGCCACCTAGAGGTTATGTAGCAGAAAAGCAGGAAAAGGAATGCTCTTAGTATAGTCCTAAATCTCAATTCTGTGATGAGAACCTAAGTAGATACAGTAGATTAACAGCTGATTAACATCCTTGTGTAAAAAAGCTCTCATAAATAAGTGCAGGGGTCAATATTGGCCCCATAGTGGGGTGGGTGGGTTAGGAAACATTAACCATTTGCCCCCCACAGCAATCCCAATCCAGATCAAGGCTCTCGTACCTACAATTTATCTTGCCCCAAATGATCCATTTCTTTTAATGGGTCATTATTTGGCATGCCAGTTGCCACACCAGGACCTTGATCCAGATCGGGACTATGGTTGGCCATTTATGCTTTGCCAAAGAAGAGGAAATGGACAAAAGGGCACCTTCAAATATAGGTCCATCATCTGTAAAGCAGGGCACATGGCCACCCTAATAGGGACTGCAGTGAGGGCAAAAGTGTAAAGTCCCCTCTACCCCCTACGTTAAGGTCCTAAACTGGATCACACCCTTGTGCCCACTTTTGAGTAAAGAAAAAAAAGACACTTTTGCTAGCTAAGTCTCTAAAGTAACATGGGCTTTTTTCTGTATGGAGGAGCATTCTCTCATGTTAGCCTTAACCTGCCGTCGGAAGTGGTACAACCCAGATGTTGATTTATGACCTCATTTGCTGTTAGGAGAACTAGACCTCTGTTCCAGAGCTATTCACTTCACTCAAAGGAAGGAAGGAAAGAAAGAAAATGCTCTGAATTCAGAATAGTCACTCATGGCATTTTGCATCATATTTATTCTATCTAAGCAATCAGGGGTGCAGCTAGCTTTGAGGGCCTACTGGGCAGGTTGCTTTCCTGGGCCCACTCCCCCCTGTACCCCCCAGCCAGCCCCCTTGCCACCAACCAGCCCTCCTTCCTTCCCTTTGACCCATTTTTTAAAAAAAAATTACCTGGTGGCACCTCCTCCTCCTCCACCACCACCTACCCACCAGCTACATGCTGGCAAAAGCAAGTATTGAGGCAGGCCCCATGCCACACTATTTTGAAATAATTTTTTACAACTTACTTTTTGAGTAGAAGTGATCTGAACCTATCAGATGCTGCCTTTGGGGAACATTGCTGTTGCACCTACAGGAGCAATGAAAGGGCAGGCTTTATGTCCTGTGACCTCATTGGCCATGGCCCCCAAAGGCAGCATCTGATTGGTTCAGATCACTGCTACTCAAAAAGTAAGTTTAAAAAGTTATTTCAAAATGGCGTGCTGGTCACATCAATTCCTTTTGCAGCCAGGCAGTCAAGCCTGCAGCCATAGTCAGGCTGGGAGCAAAGAGAGGGAGGAGGGGCCACCACCACAAGTTAAGGAGGTCATTTGGGGGGCCCTAATACCCTGAGGCCATGGACTTGCACCCCAAGGTCTGGCTGGCTGTGCCACTGTAAACAGTGAACATTTCCCAGCACCCCTTCCTGAGTTACTTAAATATATACATTTGCTTCAAAGCCTTATAAAAATGAACACCAACTTACCACAGTAATTAAATCCAAATTCCTTCATACATGTTGTGAAATCACAAATAACATTTAAATCTCAGGTTTTGTGTATTTCTCTCCTGCAGTAGGCCTGGGTATACTCTTAGGCTTTCAGCTCCATAGCAAAGTTCCCATGACTCAAGAAGTGTGTGACAATTTAGCTTTCCAGAACTTAATTACATCAAACACTGAGGCACCAGGTGAAGAACTGATGGTAAGTAGTATTTTTGCCTAACTGTCTACTTTGCCTAACAAATGAGCAAACTAACCAGTTTGGTGTTCTAAAAAAGGACAACTGTATTTCTACGACACAGAGACCTGGTTCATGCATAGTGCCAATTCCTGGGTTAAACAACCCAGTAATTGGTGTGGCTGCACATGAGTGAGTGAGCACGCTGCCTGCCTTCCACCCACTCCTGCTTTGTAAACAAACAAAAAGGTAAAGGTAAAGGTGTCCCCAACCAGTCGTGTCCGACTCTAGGGTGTGGTGCTCATCCCCATTTCTAAGCCGAAGAGCCAGCGCTGTCCGAAGACGCTTCCGTGGTCATGTGGCCGGCATGACTGAACACCGAGGTGCATGGAACGCTGCTACCTTTCCCGCCGAGGCGGTACCTATTTATCTACTTGCAATTTCTTGCTTTCAAACTGCTAGGTTGGCAGGAGCTGGGACTGAAGACGGGAGCTCACTCCTCCGCGCGGCACTCGGGTCTCGAACTGCTGTCCTCCGACCTTCCGGTCTGCAGTTCAGTGTCTTAACCACTAAGCCATCGCGGCCCAACAAACAAACCATGGGTTAAAACTCTGGGTTGTTTAACCCTAGACAACGCAGAGTGCCAGTGGTCACACTTCATAACAACATCCTGTCCCTGGGTTGTTTCAGAAAGCAGAAGCAGGCAGGAGCCAGCACACTCACTTGCACGTACATACGAACAGCCCATAGTTCATTAACCATGGGTTGTTTGATTGTGCAAATCAGGAGACAGTCTATATTTATGTGATGACACATTATAGCAGTAAAAGTTAATTATACAAGCTCATTAGTATAGGAGGGGAAATACATGAATTGCCAGTTTTATCATTATGAAGAGGTGCATGTGCGCTTAAAGCTAGGTATTGCCCTTATTTTATGTGTGTGTGGAGGGGTTGGGGAAATCGGTGGCAGTGACACTGCTGAATGCATAAACATGCCAGTACAGTATTCAAAAGGTCACTTTTCAGTTTGATTGTTAAATGCTCAAGCAATTTGGTGTTTACTTGCAACTAGTGCCTTGAAGTGTCAATCAACCCCAAAAGTTGTGTGTGGGTCCAGAAAAGGCATCACTTTTTGGTTTTGGAGTTCAAGCTGAGCCAATTTTATTTGTTAAAGATGGAACTGGGACTGGAAAGTTAGCTGCAGCACTGTAACGTGGTTGCAGATGGGACCTACAGGCTGATATGTGTCCAGGTCTGTAAAACATATCTGGATCCTGTTCTGGATGGAAAGGTGTATTGGCAAGAAAACAGCGGAGATGGCAAGGAAATGGACGGGAGTTGCTGCTTTGAGCAAAATGAGGCAAGGAGAGTTGGTTTGGTATGGGCTAAGTGTGTACAGTGGAATATATAATTTGGTCTGGGTTGAGAGTGGGCTCAGGCCTTGTTTTGTATGACTGTTGAAGAATTTTCCCTAGCAAATTATAGGACAGACTTTTGCAACCTGGGGCCCTCCAGACGGGTTCCTGACCACTGGCCATGCTGGCTGAGGCTGAAGTCCAAGTCATCTGGAGGACACCAAGTTGGGGAAGGATACTATAGGTGATTAAAAGCAATTGCTTCTTCTTTCAGAAAATTCTGCTATCGTTTCCCTCCACCCAGGGTGTTCCCATCAAAACAATGAATGCATCTATGAGCATGAGCACAGTCGGAGAAAAAAATGGGAGGCAAGAAGGTTTGGAAGTGGTAAAAGGAGGAGGGCACCACACATCAGAATTAGTCAATGTGGGAGGAAATCACATGGCAGGATCTTTATGGGATTTTGAA
The DNA here is from genome assembly GCF_057233095.1 of Heloderma suspectum. NCBI lineage: Eukaryota > Metazoa > Chordata > Lepidosauria > Squamata > Helodermatidae > Heloderma > Heloderma suspectum. The sequence continues at coordinate 73,593,429 of NC_139461.1, forward strand.
CTCTATGGAATTCATACAGAGATTTCTGTTCAGAATGGCAGAATTTTACCAATTCTCACTTAGTTGAAGTAAGTCCAAGTCCAAGTAAGTATTCTAACATAGTTTTCCCCAGAGCTCATGTTTGAATTAATGTTAAGCCTATTCATTTCAGGATAATATATTTCACTTAGGTAGCTACTGTTGGTTCACTTTCTGGTTTTTGAATATTACTGTATTCCTCTAGTTATTTCAGACTGTTGGGCTTATTAGTAAACCAACGTTGTGTTGCTCCATTTAAGATGGTTAATTGGGGGGGGGGGCGGTGTATGTGTTCTGTTGTTTTATTAGAATTGCTTCTGTTTGTGGTGTGTATTTGTGTTGCACATCAGTGGTGTATTTATTTCTGTATTTCTATATTTATTTAAAAGATTTATACTCCACCCTTTCCTAAAAATACTACAAGGCAGCTAACAACAAACAATAAAGTTAAAAACTAAATTATAAAACTAAACAGGATAAAACTGAGATATAACATAATCCATGAAGCAGGAGAAAACAAGACAACAGCACCAATCAGCAGCTCATATCAGCACTATAAAACACTATCAGTAACCTATCAAGCAAGATGTTATAGGCTAAAGGCCATCTGATGAAAAGTCATGAGGGAGGGAGGAGGTAAGATGAACTTCCTTTAAGAGGGAATTCTGGAGCTTTAGAGAAGCTGTAGAGAAGGCCCTGGGGGTAGGCATTTTAGTGCCTTCCACATGCTTTGGACTACAACTCCCATAGTCCCTGACCATGCTGGCTGGGGTGGTGGGACTTGTAGTCCAAAACGTCTGGAGGGCACCAGGCTACCAACCCTAAACACTCCCATTATTTGAATGCAAAGCCTAATGCTGATGCTCAAGACATCATATGTATGATATGCAAGCTATTTTTTTAAAGAACTTAAATTATTTTATAAAAGTTTCTTTGCATTTAATTATATACTATGTGAGACATTTTTCTTTTTAAAAAATAGTATGAATGTACATCTTTCATATGTGGTAACCAATCAGAGAACACACTCTGATTAAAAATTAAATCATGATTAAATAATTAAATAATGAAAGATAAAATCTGAAAATGTGCTTTTAATGTCATGTAACCATTTAAGAAAATTGTTAACTTGCCTTTTCTTTCTATGCAGATGGTGTTTCTATGTGGACAGGATGAAGAATATAAACATGTTGGAGAATATGTACTTTCATATAAATATGAAGGAAAAGAATCATCAGTTGGTTCCTTAAGCTCCTGCACTGGCCAGTCAGATGAGGAAGAACTTGATTTTTTAAATCAGCCAGAGCCCCCTTTTAGGACATTAGTTGAAGCCTTTGTAAAGAAATAAGTGTGTTTCTCCTGGTCCTGAAAGCCATGAGCATAATCTACTGGGAAATTCTCTTGTGCAAGCTCCATTGAAATGAATGGATGTTCTTGTGGAGATCTAATTCATTTCAATAGGATCTGAGGAGGAAACATTCCTGTAGTTCATGCCCATTCACTGTTTTCAGCAGATATTCATTTTTATTTTATTCCCCCAAGTCAGCCTTCCCTCCACACTGCCCTCCAAATATGTTCAACTTCAACTCCCACCATCTCCAGCCAGCATGGCCCTTGGCGGGTATATTAAAAACTGATTTTAATATTGGTTTTTTAAAGTTGAGGATCTGAAATTTGTTATAGAATTTGGTCTATGTGAACACCAATTACGTTTTAAGCTTAGTCACCAATTTTAACATCTTTAGCAAAAGACTGTTCTGTTCAATCTGTGCCTATCTTTAAAACACTGCTTTAAAAACCATTAAAATTATTTGATTTCACCTTCAAAGTTATCTGCCAAATAAGTCTGTGTAGTACAAAGTATTATTTGATTGAGCCTCTTTTCTTTCTTTTTTTAAGGAGTTCTAGAAATAACTGATTAAATGTTACTGGTGTGCAAGTTAAAATATAATATTTTAACATTCTTACTTATATTACTTGTGTGCTGGGTTGTGGATCCTTGGCTACAGCCCAACACATAACTATATTTCTGCTTAGGTCAAACTGAAATCAATGGGATTTATGTCTATGCAACTGCACTAGATTACAATCTTTAGGTTTTTCAATCAGAAATGTGAAAATAATATTAAACTGGGAAACACTTCAGTTCACTAGCAAATAAATATTAATATACAGCTGCAGAAAGCTGCTGAGTGATTCAGTCCTGCTTACTTTTGAACAGATGTAGACAGGCTTGTCCTGCTTACTGGTGCGTAGATCGGCTGTTCATGCTTACGTCTGAGTAGATATGTTTCCTACTACAAATTGGTAACAATGGAATTTTGGGGTGCGTGTGTGTGATTTTTCAGCCCTGCCCACTTTTGCCAGTGGTGATGCACTGGAAAGCTTATCCAAAATGGAATCAGGCCCTCAGAATGAAAAAGGTTCCCTACCTCTGCATTAGCATATCAAAACTTGTAAAAGCAAGGGGCTGGATGTGCCTGATCTTGTCTGATCTCGGAAGCTAAGCAGGGTCAGCCCTGGTTAGTACTTGGATGGGAGACTGCCTGGGAATCAGACTTCCTGCACTGAGCAGGGGGTTGGACTCGATGGTCTTGTAGGCCCCTTCCAACCCTATGAGTCTATGAAAGTTCTATGAAAAAGCTGATTGCCAGTTCAACAACGAACTAGTGTTGACTGTGGCATATCAAAACTATCAGTTGGATCCAGACTTGGTCATAGCTGGAGTAGACCCACTGATATCAATGCGACTTAAGTTGGTCATGACTCACTTGAGTCCCAATGGTTTCAGTGCATCTACTCTCCAGCTATGATTGACTGGATCCAACTCTATATTTTTTCATATTCTGTCCACCAAATTTGCTGGACTTTAAAACAGGTTTTGCGTGCACCCATTTCAGGAACACTTGTAGAAATCAGAAGGTGAAATCCAATCTTATGAAGCTCATTCCATATAAAAGAATCACCACCTCTCTGTTGTCTGTGAGCTTATCAGCCCAGTTATATCCCCTACCAAGAACCTGCCTCTCCTCATCACCTCCTTTCTCCCACTCTTGAATCTGATTTGTATCCTTTAAGTGGTGCTGATCAATATGTGGAATCTGCATACTGATTACATTATCTGGCTTGGGGCAAGTGCTTGAAGTAAAATGACAACAATAAGCATTAAGCTAACTATTGATATTTGTAAGGTTTGACTGTTGGTATATGTCCCCAAATTGCTATCTTGTTTACCAGGTAATTTCACTTGAGCAAAGATAATGTGAAGGAAGAAAAATGAAGCTAACCAAGTTAACAAATACAATTTCAAATGCATGAAGTTTTATCCTTGCTATAGACATACGTACATACATACATGGGTATAGAAAACAAAATTGTAAACAGTGGGGCCAAAATGAAATGCAGAGAAATACATTTCTTTTCAAAGCTCAAGTGTATACAAGATAAGAGGCTAGCCTGCAGAAGTAAATTTTCTTAAAGTACAATCCTATGCATGTCTCCCCTTCATGGATCACTGCCGTGTTGTGGTGAAGGGGCTTGCGTAACTCAGTGAAGCCATAAGCTATGCCATGCAGGGCCATCGAAGACGGACAGGTCATGGTGGAGAGTTCTGACAAAATGTGGTCCACTGGACAAGGAAATGGCAACCCACTCCAGTATTCTTGCCAAGAAAACCCCCATGGAACGTATCACAAGGCTAAAAGATATGACGCCGGAAGATGAGCCCCTCAGGTCGGAAGGTGTCCACTATACTACTGGGGAATTGCAGAGGGAATTTCCAAGTAGCGCCAGAAAGAGTGAAGCGGCTGGGCCAAAGCCGAAAGGACGCTCAGCTGTGGATGTGTCTGGTGGTGAAAAGAAAGTCAGATGCTGTAAAGACCAATATTATTTAGGAACCTGGAATGTAAGATCAATGAATCAAAGTAAGCTGGAGGTGGTCAAACATGAGATGGCAAGATTGAACATCAACATCTTGGGAATCAGCAAACTAAAATGGACAAGCATGGGCAAATTTAATTCAGGTGACCATTATATCTACTACTGTGGGCAAGAATCCCTGAGAAGAAATGGAGTAGCACTCATAGTCAACAAAAGGGTGGGAAAAGCAGTACTGGGGTACAATCTCAAAAACGATAGAATGATCTCACTACGAATCCAAGGCAAACCATTCAACATCACAGTAATTCAGGTCTATGCCCCAACCACTGAGGCCGAAGAAGCTGAGGTTGATCGGTTCTATGAAGACCTACAACACCTTCTAGAACTAACACCAAAAAAGATATCCTCTTCATCATAGGGGATTGGAATGCTAAAGGAGGAAGCCAAGAAATCACCGGGATAACAGGCAAGCATAGCCTTGGTGTATAAAATGAAGCAGGACAAAGGCTAATAGAGTTTTGCCAAGAGAACACGCTGATCATAGCAAACACTCTTTTCCAACAGCACAAGAGGCGACTCGACACATGGACATCACCAGATGGTCAATATCAAAATCAGATTACGTCCTTTGCAGCCAAAGATGGAGAAGCTCTATACAGTCAGTAAAAACAAGACCTGGAGCTGACTGTGGCTCAGATCATGAGCTGCTTGTTGCAAAATTTCAGCTTAAATTGAAGAACGTAGGGAAAACCACTAAACCATTCAGGTATGACCTAAATCATATCCCTTATGAATATACAGTGGAGGTGAGGAATAGATTTCAGGGATTAGACCGGATAGACAGAATGCCTGAGGAACTATGGACGGAGGTCCGTAACATTGTTCAGGAGGCAGCAACTAAATCCACCTCCAAGAAAAAGAAATGCAAGAAAGCAAAGTGGCTGTCTGATGAGGCTTTACAAGTAGCTGAGGAAAGAAGAGAAGCGAAAAGCAAGGGAGAAAGGGGAAGATATATCCAACTGAATGCAGAGTTCCAGAGAATAGCAAGGAGAGACAAGAAGGCCTTCTTAAATGTACAATGCAAAGAAATCAAGGAAAACAATAGAATGGGAAGGACTAGAGATCTCTTCAAGAAAATCGGAGATCTCAAGGGAACGTTTTGTGCAAAGATGGGCATGATAAAGGCCAAAGAAGGCAGGGACCTAACAGAAGCAGATGAGATTAAGAAGAGGTGGAAAGAATACACAGAAGAACTATACAGGAAAGATCTTAATGTCCCTGATAGCCATGATAATGCAGTCACTGAACTTGAGCTGGACATCCTCGAGAGTGATGTCAAGTGGGCCTTAGGAAGCATTACTAACAACAAAGCTAGTGGAAATGACAGTATTCCAGCTGAGCTATTTAAGATCCTAAAAGATGATGCTGTTAAAGTGCTGCACTCAATATGCCAACAAATTTGGAACACTCAACAGTGGCTACAAGACTGGAAAAGGTCCAGTTACATTCCAATCCCAAAGAAGGGCAATGCCAACGAGTGTTCAAACTACCGTATAATCGCTCATTTCACATGCCAGCAAGGTGATGCTCAAAATCCTACAAGCTAGGCTTCAGCAGTATGTGAACCGAGAACTACCGGAAGTACAAGCGGGGTTTCGAAGAGGCAGAGGAACTAGAGATCAAATCGCCAACATTCGGTGGATCATGGAAAAAGCAAGAGAATTCCAGAAAAACGTCTATTCCTGCTTCATTGACTACACTAAAACCTTTGATTGTGTGGATCACAACAAACTGTGGCAAATTCTTAAAAGAGATGGGAGTACCAGACCACCTTACCTGTCTCCTGAGAAACCTGTATGAGGGTCAAGAAGCAACAGTAAGAACCGGACATGGAACAACCGATTGGTTCAAAATTGGGAAAGGAGTACGACAAGGCTGCATATTGTCGCCCTGCTTATTTAACTTATATGCAGAGTACATCATGAGAAAAGCCAGGTTGGATGAATCACTGGTCGGAATTAAGATTGCCGGGAGAATTCTCAACAACCTCAGATACGCAGACGATACCACCCTAATGGCAGAAAGCGAAGAGGATCTAAAGAGCCTCTTGTTGAGGGTGAAAGAGGAGAGTGCAAAAGCTGGTTTGAAACTCAACATTCAAAAAACTAAGATCATGACATCTGTCCCCATCACTTCCTGGCATATAGAAGGGGAAGAAATGGAAGCAGTGACAGATTTTATTTTCTTGGGCTCCCAGATCACCGCAGATGGTGACTGTAGCCATGAAATTAAAAGACGCTTGCTCCTTGGGAAAGCTGTGGCAAACCTAGACAGCATAGTAAGAAGCAGAGACATCACCTTGCCGACAAAGGTCCGGATAATCAAAGCTATGGTTTCCCCAGTAGTAATGTATAGCTGTGAGAGCTGGACTATAAGGAAGGCTGAGCGCTGAAGAATTGATGCTTTTGAACTGTGGTGCTGGAGAAGACTCTTACGAGTCCCCTGGACTGCAAGGAGGTCAAATCAGTCCATCCTAAAGGAAATCAACCCTGCGTGCTCATTGGAAGGACAGATACTGAAGCTGAAGCTCAAATATTTTGGCCACCTAATGCGAAGAGAAAAGTCACTGGAAAAGACCCTGATGCTGGGAAAGATTGAAGGCAAAAGGAGAAGGGGACGGCAGAGGATGAGATGGCTAGACAGCATCACCAATGCAACGAATATGAACTTGAGCACACTCCGGGAGAGAGCTCAGGACAGGAAGGCCTGGCGTGCTATGGTCCATGGGGTCATGAAGAGTTGGACACAGCTTAACGACTGAACAACAACATGCATATCTACCCGGACGTAAGTCTCATTCAGGTGAATAGGGCTTACTCCTAGGAAAGTGGGTATAGTATTCAAGCCTTACTGCATAAAACTCAGGATTTTAGAATACATATTTAAGGGCGTAAATCTATGCATGTTTAGACAGAAAAAGCCCTACTACTCCAAGTATTCTGCAGCCAGGAATTTGTTTAGTGCATTAAATGCTCTAACACAAATGTTTCAATGTACTTATTCTACAGACTTGGGTTATCTTGGATCAGAATGAAACAGATGTATTGATATTTCTTCAGTGAGGTTACTTTCAAGAATGGTCTAGTTGGATATTTTGCTAACTGCTAATTTTTTTTTAAAAAAAGTTATATTCTTTCAAAACAAACATTAAAAAGGAGCTTATTCCCTGTATGCTGTCTGTCTGTCTGAATGTGTTACAGAATAAATGAAGGCTGTATAATATGGCTGATAGTGACCAATTATGTTTATACATTACTTGTTACCACAGAAAAAATGTGTGTGGGTTTCTTCTAGTGTCCCCCCCAAATGTCAACTCATGATGCTTCTCCTCTGAGTAGTTTTGGGCTTTCAGCTGTCCTGCAGGCAAATGCTGTGCTCAAATGTCCATCCTACACTGTAAATACTACCCTGACAGGGCAAAGGCTAGCTCTCAGATGCCTTGAGACATTTACAGCAATGTCCATGTACTTTTACATGTAATAATTTCTTAATTGCTCAAACGTCAATCCTAACAGACATGCATTTGTAGCATTTGACTAATTATGGGCACAGTCCTATGGGACAGATGCCCACAGGACAGAGGATTCTGATCCTGGAGCCCTACATCCACCCTAAGCTCTGCTTTCAAGAGCCTGGTAGGGCTTCATTGGCCTCTCTGTCCTCTGAACACACATTTTATGTTAGATGGGCCTCTGAGCCAGACTAACTCATTCATCTTGTTGGGGGTGGGGATAGGAGCTGAAAGGCCTTTGGGTCTAGCAGATCCACGGCCTTTCCCATCCTTGCCCACTGGCCTATCTCCAACACATTCATTTCCTCCCTTCCTGATGTCATGGCATCAACCTCAGTGGAGGAGCCACACTGTGGAGCTTTCTGCAGCAGCTGGGGTGGTGGTGGTCTTGGGCAAGAGGAGATCCACAGCTGGATCTCCTTCACCAAGGTTGGAGCTCTGTCTCTGGTCTCGAAGGAGGAGAGCTTCAGCATCCTATGGCTCCTCAGATGCTGTCTGGAGACCATAGGATTGCTCTCTAAAGTGGTTTTCATGTTCACGGAAGGGAGCTATTTTACTCAATGTGTACTACTTAACACAAAACATTGCAATCTTCTATTGCATAAAGCACACACATGACTGCATTCATATTGTGGAAATGGAGGCTTTCCCTGCTGCAGCAACTGTGAACACCCCATTGGATTCTGCCCTAGGCTGAGAAATGACATTTATTCTCAGTGCCAAGCTTTATTTGGGACACGAGAGCATCCAGAGAAGAGCTTAGAGCAGTATTTTAGCATCATAGGAACTTTGCAAGGTAGATTAGGGTGGAAGATAGTGGTTTACCAAAGGCCACCCAGTGAGTTTCTTGTGCATTTCAATCTCGGCTTCCTGCATTTAACGTCAACGCTTTGACTTGAATGTACATCACATGAGTTTTTGCACTATAGGCACTACACTTCTCTTCCCCAGCCATCATGGTGTGTTGCAGGTGTGTTGCAAGTAGCACTGTGCCAATTTTTAATTTCCCCCCCCACCATTTGTTGGGTGGAGGGGCAAAAAGAAATTGCAGTAAGGGGTGAGAAATTCGGAGAAGGAACCTTACTCTAAGGAGTTGGCTGGGTGGTGGTGGTGGTGTGTGTGCTCTTTATTTTATAATGCTCCCTGCTGAGTGCCTGAAAGCACTCAGGATAAAATGGAGATGAGGAGGAGCATGTGAGCTACCTTGAGTTCCTTGCAAGAGGAAAAAAGGTGGGATATACAAATAATATAATAATAATAATGCTGAGTGGTCGTCATCGTCTTCTTCAGACTTTTAACAACAAAGCCAAACCAAAAATGGCTTGCTCAGCTTTCAAGCATTCACCAGGCAGCAGCACTAGAAAACCCCAAGGAACTCCTGGTTAAGTCGTCTAGGGGGCTTTTCAGAAAGCTCAAGCAGCCGAGGAGGCTGCAAGGACAGAATGGGGTAAAACAAAGAGTGCACACACCACTACCCCTCCCCCCGAGACTTCCTTACAGTAGGATAAGCACTGAAGCCCGTTAGCCCGAGAAATTTTCCTGACTGCCTCTTTTTCAGGGAAATAAGGGTAGGTGGGGTTCTGGCACAGCATTAGTCCCAAGTGGCAACTTTGGCTAGTCACCAGGCCAGTCCAAGACATTTTGCTGCCTCAGGCAAAGAACAAGATGGCTCACCCCTTCCAACCCCTGCCATTCCATGTAGAGAAGCCAACCAGACTCACAGTTGAATCTTGCTTCAACACTGGCAACAGGACAGTCTCCTTCACCACATCTGAGGGCAGCAGATGAGCTTAGGTCATACAGGGCAGGCTGCATGATGCACACTTTGCTGCTGCTCTCTGTCCCTCAGCATCTGCTACCAGAGGCAGCCACCTCATTCTGTCTAATGGAAGGGCTGGACCCAGTTGGTCATACCTTGTAGTACAGTTTGCATTGAATATAAATGTGTGACTATTACACAAGTAACCTTCTGTTATTAATTTGAGATATATATTCTCAATTTGTTTTAGGAGTACAGTTATGGAAGTGATTTACTACTGACTAAGCACTGGCCACTATTTACACAGAATATGCAACAATGCAACACAGAACATGCAACAGAATATGCAACCAAGCTACTTAAGGAATAATACATCCAAATATTGTAAGGGTGCTTATTATAAATCACAATATAACAAGTACATGTTCAAATACAACCAGGTATATTATTCTATTCAGCTACTGTGAGGTAAAACAGCTTTTATAGCAAGAATTTCAAAAGGTGTCAAAAACTCTCTGACCAAAATCCAAAGATCTGCTTTGGCTCACCCAAAGAGCTTGCACGAGCCCAGTGCAATGTTTTTTATCAGCCAGCTCCTATGTGATATCATAAATTGCCTTCCTTTTCAAAAGCAATTTGCCATGTGGAATGAGTGGCTGCTCTCTGAGGAACAAGTATAAAGACCCCTTGGGCTCACACCACCAGCGTCATGATTCTTTGGATCCTTCCCTCTACCTGATGTACCAGAAAATAATTGTTTAGAATGAGGAACAATTATTGCTGCAGTAGTTGGAGCTCTGCACTTGCAGTGGCTGCCTCTGCCCCTGGCTAGCTGTCCCACAGTTATGACATTGTGCCGACACCCAATGAAACTCAGAAGACACTATTCATACTCATAAGCTTCCCATTCCACACCTCACCTGCCTTAATAATAGACAGTTGGCTAGTATTTAATAATGGGATAAAAAATGAGAGAACACAAGAGAACTGCACAGTCGTGGACTAGGCTGCGCAACCCCTTCTATCGCAAGTACATTGGTGAAACCCCGTCTATTGCAACGATTCCTATATATGACTGGAATGTAAATGACAAGACAAAGAATGTGCTATTAAATCACTGTGTGAACTTCCACGGTCTTAGTCAGCCATAAGGCCAATAGTATGAATAAGGTCTCAGTGATTCAGGCTATTATGTGTAATTATTCTCACAATGAAAGGCAAGCTATGTGTTATTCATTTTGATAGGATAACCATCAGTAAACAGACAAATAAAAGTGTTGTTAGTTTCTTAGGTAGGACATGTATTTATATATTGTTTATGCATTCTTCATTTTGAATGACTCTGGATTTTGTTGTTGTTCAGTCATTAAGTCGTGTCCGACTCTTCGTGACCCCATGGACCATAGCATGCCAGGCCTTCCTGTCCTCCGCTATCTCCCGGAGTGTGCTCAAGTTCATATTCATCGCATAGGTGATGCTATCTGGCCATCTCATCCTCTGCCTTCCCCTTCTCCTTCAATCTTTCCCAGCATCAGGGTCTTTTCCAGAGAGTTTTCTCTTCGCATTAGCATTCTCTTCGTATCAGCTCCAGGTCTTGTTTTTACTGACTGTATACAGCTTCTCCATCTTTGGCTGCAATCTGATTTCGATATTGACCATCTGGTGATGTCCATGTGTCGACTCGCCTCTTGTGCTGTTGGAAAAGAGTGTTTGCTATGATCACCGTGTTCTCTTGGCAAAACTCTTAGCCTTTGTCCTGCTTCATTTTGTACATTCTTGCTTTCTCCATGATACAGTGAAAGTTGGTGATTTGATCTCTAGTTCCTCTGCCTCTTCGAAACCTAGCTTGTACTTCCGGTAGTTCTCGGTTCGCATACTGCTTGTAGTATTTGATCTCTAGTTCCTCTGCCTCTTCGAAGCCTAGCTTGTAGGATTTTGAGGAAGGTAAAAAAAAAAAAAAAAACGTGACAGGCTACGTAAAGATTTACGTAGCCTATCACAGCTAGATTTTCAAAAAACACCATGATAGGCTACGTAAATCTTTACATAGCCTGTCACGGCTGACTTGGGGGGGGCGGGGAAGCGCGTACGCAAATGGCGGCGCCCATGGGCGCCGCCATTTGTGTTCCTTATTTGGGTACGGGTAGTCTACGTAAATATTTACGTAGACTACGGCAAAAATAAGGGCAACGCTATTTGCCCTCTTCATCATAGGGGATTGGAATGCTAAAGTAGGAAGTCAAGAAATCACCGGGATAACAGGCAGGCATGGCCTTGGTGTACAAAATGAAACAACAAAGCATATTTGTTGTACAAAATGAAACAACAAAGCATATTTAGGATTGCAGCCTAAATCAGCCCAGAGTTCTGAGCTCTTTCAATAAAACCCTGCTATTTTAGCACAAGAATTTCAGCCTATCCAATAACATATAGAAAGGCAATTTGTAAAGAAGTAAAAGAGGTCAGCTGAAGGCCACAGTCTCCATTTTCCTACCCATTCATGTTCTCCCTATCAGTTTGCAACAAAGCTCAGATGCACCTGGATTGGAGCAGATGCTTTACAAGTTACCTGAGATGAAATCTAGTACCATTTTCCCATTTCCATTTAGGAAAGCTACTATATTGGCATAATTAGTTAAGACGTCTGTCTGGTGTATGATAATGACTATATTGAACCAATGCATTCTGTAATGAATAGCCAGGCCTAAGCTAGGGGGGAAATCTGATTTCAACAATCCCTTTGTGAAATTTTCCCCACTTTAAAGAACTATTAACATGATACACATTCTATTTTTGAGGTTCCTCTACTTAAAATGGTTTCTTTTTCTGTTGTATACATACAACATAACCATTTTTAACCAATTACAATACCCACTTTACAATGGAATCTTATCCTTAAGTTACACTGGATAGACATGGATAGGATTGATACAAAACCTTTTATGCCACATAACTCTACTGTTGTGTACTTAAATCTTCGCAGTGTTGTTGCAAGATCATAATTTAAAGGTCATGGTCAGTGCTATGCCATCAACACAGTACTTACAAGGCGTGGGGGATGAGTGGAGCTGGGTATGGTGAGAGAGGTGTGGAAGAGCGGCCAGCTTTGCTGGCCTAGGCCCGCCTCCTCCACCAGCATAAATTTCAACAGCAAAATAGTTGTCATAATTAAATATACACATACAGGAGTTCAATGGAGAGCCCACGATGACTGCCTCTCCCAACCCAAACTCCATTAGAGGATAGGATACCAAGGAACTCAGGAGCACAGAACCAAGAGTACATAAGATCAAATAAGGGAACACAGATCACATTTGGCTACATCATTGTCCCCATGCTCATTGTAAGTGTTGACACGTTTCAGCCTGTAATCAGTAACAGAAATCTAGATCACAAAAGCAAGGAAGATACAACTCAGTTTTATTAAACAGCAAATCAGGCAGACAGTTCAAACACAACAGGGGATTACTACCAAACAATGATGTCTCTCCGCTCATAGGTACAATTAACACCTTCTGTAAAGGAGGATTACCAGTTTTTTAAGTCTTCAGGTGGAACTAAGTCTTGGGCCTTTTCCAGTCAGCCCAGGGCTCCATTCATGGAACAGGCAGACTGTTCTGGATTTGACTCACCAGATTCTTCATTAAATGCCCTAGGGATTTAATCCTATGGCCCCTTGACAGCATCTGGGGTGGGGTATATTTCAAATTCCTGGATCAGAGGTTGGAGACAGCGCTCTGACCTTGGACCCAGGAATCTGTGCTCCCCTCCCCCACCCAAGCAGCATGGAGAGAACTGCACTGGTTGCCTCTCCAAGGTTGCAAAAGTGATCTCGGAGAGGAGGTAAAGGGGGCATTTCCATGGGTGGGGAGGGGACTGGAGAGGCTGGCTTACACAGTATCCCCAGGCCTCTCCAGCCTCCTTCCCTCCCCCTCCTCAGTGCCCCAGGTAGATAAGCAAAAAAGCTCATCTAGCTAAAATGCAGAGTGGGAGGCACACCTCCCATTCTGCACTAGATGCTCATAAGCGTCAGAGGCTTATGAACATCAAGGGCGGATCTCATAGGATTATGCCCTTAGGCTACAATCCTATACTCACTTATGTGGAAGTACATCCTATTGAGTTCAATGGAACTTACTGCTGCGTAGACATACATAGGATTGCACTCTTAGTGTCACCTTGTCTTTTCCAGCATTACTGGAGCTAGTTGTATTAGATAGTTCTTGGTGTCCCTTAGCTAGCTGTCCCTCTTACAGGGCCCTCTCAGTGGCTGCACCAATACTGTGGAACACCTTGCCCTGGGAAGCATGGTTTGCCCTGCTTTTAATGTCTTTTGCCATTTGGTGAAGACATTTATATTCTGGTAGCCTTTTGCCTGCGAAAAATTGTTTTGAGGTTGTTCTATGTATTTTTATTGTTTTTTGTTTTTTTACTGAATGTATGGTTTTATATGGTATTGTAGTTTTAAATTGCTGTGAGCAGCTCTGAGTAGTGCATGTGTACGAGAAAGGTAGGATATCAATTTCTATATATACAAATAAATAAATTCATCAAAGTCAGTATGCAGACACGTCACACCTAACGTTATCCTAATAATGAGGTCATCCAAACCATGCAGTGATGTTGGCAAATCAATTCAGCAGTGTCACAATGTCCACAAAATATAGTAAGTTCAGCAAAACAATGTATGAATCAATGAGCCCTCAAAGTTCAGCAACATCTCCTATGACCATGATTCTATTAAGATCATAAGCTATTTTTACTCCCTTAGCGATATCTTGTACCTTTATGGACTATGTTCTTTATGCTTCAAGGATGTCCATTCCCATACAACCCTGATCTGCTGATGAAGGCCTTTTGCCACTCTGCATAGACCAGAGTTGGGCAACCTGTAGCCCTCCAGATGTTGTTGGACTGCAACTGCCATCATCCCTGACCATCGGCTACGTTCCACAGGGCTGATAGGAGTCGCAATCCAGCAATATCTGAAGGGCCAGCAGTCACCCAGCCCTGCTGTAGACAAAGAGCTTTTGCTAGATAGTGCATCCCCTTACAGCCAGACCCTTCTCAACAAGTAGCACCACAATAGCACCAAAATGACATGGAATATCAGGCTTAAAAACCTTGAACTGTAAGAGGCAAGCCAGAAAACATACCTGTCCACCTGTTTCATCATATACCACAGATATATTTCCCTTTCACTCCATAATCCTTGGATATCTTATAAAAACATAAGACAGCTTTGAGTGGCGCTGAAAGTGATTTGACATCCTCCTCCTGAGTGTATTGTAACATCATTGTGATCTGTAGCTAAGCATACATAATAGTTTATTGTGCTAGCATATAACACATTTAAGAAAAAACAAAAATGAACAAAGGATATTACATAACTTTTTGGTCCTTTGTTTGGATGGTATCACCTTCCATAAAGAAAATCATATCATGTTATACATGGCTATAATAATAATAGCCAGTAATAAAAGCACGGCTGGCTGGGGAATGCTGGGAGTTGTAGGACTTTTCTCTGTCTAAACATGCATAGGATTGTGCCCTTAATTTCACCTCTATGTCTTCCTTTGTGATAGAAGTATCAACCCAAGACAGGGCACTTACTACAACCCAGCAAGGGGACTCCTATGTGTATCATCATAGGGGGTCCCAGAGACCAGATCTCCACTGTGTGGTTGCCAAGTTTTTTGTTCTTGCATACACCACATGCCATTCCAGAATGCATGATAGACAAAAATGTAAAAGATACAGCACCAGCCTGCATGAAGGTATAGTAATTGGAAAAGCTGCACCTGCTACCCCTTTTTCTGTTGTGCATCTTTCAAAGGCACTGGGGCTTGCCAGGATTAAAAAGCAGGCTACCCCATTGCTCTGTGATGCTTTCAGAGCTCACTTCTCCACCAATGTGGTTCAATAAAAGCTGTGTTTCCTAGCTTTGATTCTCTTCTCATTATTAGCTACTGCCCCCACCCCCCTGTTCCTCATCAATGGGGGCTACACTAGGAAGGTGGAAGAAGGATGACCACCTTCTAATCATAGGGCACATTTTACCAGGATCTCTCTAGTCCTGATGTTTTGGTGCCAATTGAGCAGAACAGAAACAAGTCTTAAACTGTTTTTCATTCATCATAACTCCCTAGCCCCTGAATGAATCCTTCTGAAATTTTGCAGGTTTCTTGCCCAAGGGACATCTCTATGACATATGTCATTTTCATAAAAATTGTCAAAAAAAAACATGGAGGGGTGGGTTATGGGGAAATGTATCACTTAATTCTCCTAGAAGATATAGGAGAAGATATAACGCTACCCTTCTACAAAAAATCTGCACCTATCCTTCTGAAATTTTTCAGTTTTCTTTTTTTTAGCTCAGAGCACCTCCGTACTCTATGTCATATTCATAACATTTGCCCTAAAAGAACATAACGGGATATTATGTTCTTTTTTGGACCCCGCCCCCAAATTTAAAGACCGCTCTTGCACAAAATCCCTTGTTTCTGTTCATCTGAACCTAGACAAGCTTGATCCCCTCATAAGGATCAACTATACCTGGAAATGTCTTAGTATTCTTTCAAGAAATAAAAAAGTTATCAGCAGTTTTCTTTTTTGAAAAATCAAAAGTTAAAGGTTCTGTTACAGATTTGGCCTTTACTGACTGTTTTCAATCTATAGTTCCAATATTTAGGAAGCCTTTGGCTGCTAGTTAACTACCCATAGCTGATCAATACACTTCAGAGTGTACACCAAAAATTGTTTTAGGTAGATTCAATTTTGGTTTTGTACTAAGAAGAATTAGTAAAGGAAAAAGCTTTTCGATCCATTTTTTTATTTTATTAGAAATACACTTTTAGCATCACATCAAAATATAACTTGCATAAAATAATAAAAACATTTTTGTTGTTAAACAGTGTTTTGCTAAAGATTCTTAAATATTAATAGCTTAACAGGAAATAGAGTTTCCTCAGTATTATTTGTTCTTAGACTTCTAGTCCTGATAGCTTAAGGATGCAATCCTATGCATGTTTAGACAGAGAAACACACATAGGATTGCACCCAAAAAAGGAGACATCTCATTCTAAGGACCAGGTTCTTTATTCAATACTGAACAGGCTATTCAGCTGACAGGTACACAGGCCTGGTGAGCTTCTAAAAAGAAGCTCCCACATTCTAAGATTAGCACATATTTATACTTCTTTGTGTAGAAATTACCTCATAGCTAATATGTGAATGACTGGCTACAAAGGTGGTGCCGACGAGAGAGATTTGGATTCTGGGACCACGGGCTATACTTCCTGGAAGATGGGCTGTTGGCTAGGGATGGGTTGCACCTCACAAAGGCTGGGAAGAATGTGTTTGGCCACAGCATGAAGAACTTCATCAGGAGGGCTTTAAACTGAATCCTACGGGGAAGGGAGATGTAATGTTGGGGGTAACAATGGACGTAGGCGCATGCACTGCAATGGAGAGAACAGCGCTGATAGCGCCCAATAATAGTCTTCAGACACATGTAGGAAGAAAGCCAGACTATGAAGCACATGGTCTTCGATGTCTATATACTAATGCCCAGAGTATGGGAAACAAACAGAACGAACTTGAACTCTTAATACAGGAGGGAAATTATGACTTGATAGGTATAACTGAGACTTGGTGGGATGACTCTCATGACTGGAATACAGCAGTTGAAGGATATAACTTGTTCAAAAAGAACAGGAGGAACAGAAAGGGAGGCGGGGTTGCACTGTATGTGAAAAATACATATCTCTGCACAGAAATACAGGAGGAGGAGCTTGGTAGCCCCATCGAGAGCATCTGGGTTGAAATAAATGGAGCAAAGAATAAAAGGAACCTGGTGGTCGGAGTCTACTACCGGCCACCCAATCAAGGAGAAGCCAAGGATGAAACTTTTGAAAAGCAAATAGCCAATGTTTTAAGGAAGCATGATGTAGTAGTAATGGGGGACTTCAATTTCCCCGATATTTGTCGGGAGACAAATTCTGCAAAACATGGCCCCTCCAGGAAATTCCTGACTTGTGTGGCGGATAACTTCCTCCTACAGAAAGTAGAGGAAGGAACTAGAGGATCGGCTATCCTTGACTTGATCCTAACCAACAGAGATGACTTAGTGGATAAAGTAGCAGTTAAAGGAACTCTGGGGGAAAGTGACCATGTTGTACTTGAGTTCTTGGTTCTAAGGGAAGCAAAAGCCGAGTGTACTCAAACGCGTACCCTGGATTTTAGGAAAGCTGATTTTCATAAACTCAGAACAATGATCAGTAAGGTCCCATGGCAAACAATGCTAGAGAGAAAAGGAGTCCAAGATGGGTGGGAACTTTTAAAAAAGGAAATTCTCAAGGCACAATCACAAACAATTCCAACAAGAAGAAAAGGTGGAAGACAACAGAAGAAGCCAATGTGGCTTCACAAAAAGCTTAGGGATGACCTGAAAACAAAAAAGGACACATATAGGAAGTGGAAAGAAGGCCAAGTAACAAAGGAAGAGTACAGGCAGGTAGCACAGAATTGCAGGGATGGCGTCAGGAAGGCTAAAGCGGAGAACGAGGTGAGGTTAGCGAGGGATGCTAAAAACAACAAAAAGGCTTTCTTCAGCTACGTGCATAGTAAAAGGCAGAGGAAAGAAATGGTTGTTCAGCTATTAAATAAGGATGGCAAAATGATAACAGATGACAAAGAAAAGGCAGAGGTGCTCAATTCCTACTTTGGCTCAGTCTTCTCCCAAAAGAGGGTCTATGACCCCCCTGGCAAAGGCGAAGTACAGGCTGAAGGGGCAGGATTGCAGCTTGAGATCGACAGGCATATGGTCAAGGAACACCTCATTACTTTGAATGAGTTCAAATCTCCAGGGCCAGATGAACTGCATCCTAGAGTCATAAAGGAACTGGCAGAAGAACTCTCAGAACCGCTGTCTATTCTCTTTGAGAAATCATGGAGGACGGGGGAAGTGCCAGATGACTGGAGGAGGGCTAACGTTGTCCCTATCTTCAAAAAGGGTAAAAAGGAGGAACCTGGGAACTACCGACCAGTCAGTCTGACATCAATCCCTGGGAAAATTCTGGAGCAGATCATAAAGCAATCCATCTGGAAGCACCTTGACAACAATGCCGTGATTACTCGAAGCCAACATGGATTTGTCAAAAACAAGTCCTGCCAGACAAATCTGATCTCATTTTTTGATCAAGTCACCTCCCTTGTAGACCGTGGGAATACTGTAGACATCATATACCTCGACTTCAGCAAAGCTTTCGACAAAGTGCCCCATGATATCCTGATGAGCAAACTTGCTCGAAGTGGGCTAGATGAAACAACGATCATGTGGATCCACAGTTGGCTACAGAATCGGACTCAAAGAGTGCTTATCAATGGGACCTTCTCAAGCTGGGGAGAGGTAACGAGTGGGGTACCGCAGGGCTCAGTCCTGGGCCCAGTGCTCTTCAACATTTTTATTAATGACTTGGAGGAGGAGGTGCAGGGAATGCTGATCAAATTTGCAGATGACACAAAATTGGGAGGGATAGCTAATACTTTGGAAGACAGAAACAAAATTCAAAGTGATCTGGATAGACTGGAGTGCTGGGCAGAAAACAACAGAATGGCATTTAATAGGGACAAATGCCAAGTTCTGCACCTAGGAAAAAGAAACCAAATGCACAGTTACAAGATGGGGGATACGTGGCTCAACCACACTACGAGCGAGAAGGATCTTGGAATTGTCGTCGATCACAAGCTGAATATGAGCCAACAATGTGATGTGGCTGCAAAAAAGGCAAATGCTATTTTGGGCTGCATTAATAGAAGCATCGCTTCCAAATCCCGGGAAGTACTAGTTCCCCTCTACTCAGCACTGGTTAGGCCTCATCTGGAGTACTGTGTCCAGTTCTGGGCACCACACTTTAAGAAGGATGCAGACAAGCTGGAGAGGGTTCAAAGGAGGGCAACAAAGATGATCAGGGGACTGGAAACAAAGCCCTATGAAGAGAGACTGAAAGAACTGGGCATGTTTAGCCTTGAGAAGAGAAGACTGAGGGGAGATATGATAGCACTCTTCAAGTACTTGAAAGGTTGTCACAGAGAAGAAGGCCAGGATCTCTTCTTGATCATCCCAGAGTGCAGGACACGGAATAATGGGCTCAAGTTACAGGAAGCCAGATTCCGGCTGAACATCAGGAAAAACTTCCTGACTGTAAGAGCAATACGACAATGGAACCAATTACCTGGGGAGGTGGTGGGCTCTCCCACACTGGAGGCCTTTAAGACGAGGCTGGACAGCCATTTGTCAGGGATGCTCTGACTTGGATTCCTGCATTGAGCAGGGGGTTGGACTCGATGGCCTTGTAGGCCCCTTCCAACCCTACTATTCTATGATTCTATGATTCTATGATCTACTGTCCCATAAATTAAGGCTCAGTCTTAATTATCTCATTATTAAACATTCCTTAAAAATTGGAATATACAAAAAAGGCTTACACATACACCTTTCAAGCTAGATACAATCAATTTGCATTATACCTTTGAGAAGATAACTCCTTAATCAAAATTTGCCATGTAAACCTAAGTCTATAAACACCTATTCTTACTCAAATAGGTTTCTGGTTCAACTTTTAGCTCAGCTTTTTGGTTTTAACTGAGCATTTTCTCTTTGGATACTATCCAGGTCAATTGACCATTATTTTTTATGCCAGTTACCCAGCAGAATGCATTATGAACCTGCTTGTGAACCTGTATCTTCCTTTTAATACAATTACTACTTTTACTTATTAACATTTTAAATTCTTCATTATTTATCAACAACATTTGGCATTTCCATTTCATAACAAGACATCCTATATTATTTTATGAGAGGTGGGTAGCATCTTCTCAGTCTTCCCTGCAAGTCCAATGAAGCAAAAACAGCTATTTCCTAAAAATCCAGGACAGTGCTTATTACAAATCCCCAGCACATTTTAGTGGGAAATTTGGCAGGTTTCATCCTCTCATAAGAGTCTAGTATGCCTGCAAACTTCTTCCCATTCTGTCAAACAGCAAAGAAGTTACAGCCATTTGTGGACTTCTCATGGGAGCAATGAAGCTTTGGATTTCTGAATCTCACCTCGGCTTCGGGCCCCAAGCTGAAGTGGGCAGCCTCCAAAGCAGTCCGAGCTAAAGCAGGTTGTTTTCCAAATCACTGAATCAGGGTCCGAACCAAATCTTGGGGTTGGTACGCACCTTTAGAGAAAACCCTTAACTAAATATGTTTTCAGACTCTCTCTCTGTGTGTGCAAAACATACACTTCCATACAATCTAAACTGCATGCTTTTTAAGTTTAAGGTCATAAAGGTATTTACATTCATTACTGCCACAATTCAGCGATACTTCACTTCCCAAAGACTAAAATGTTCAAAATTTGTCTCTCCAAATAAACCAGGCAGGATTATGCCAGCATCAGGAGTACCAATAGGTACTCCTTCGCAGGTACCAAAAAATATTAGGGTCCAGTCCTATGCGTCTTCAGTCTAAAGAAAGTCTTGACAGCTCTCATGGCAGCTGGGAGGTCCAGGATGTTTTCTGTCTACACATGCATAGAACTGCACCTTTATTAAACTCTTTTGTTGCTATGAGGAAATGTTGGTCTAAACTGACTGTTAGTAAGTTGTTGATTCCTCCCCCCCACCCTTGGAAAACTGAAACTTTAAAATCAATTAAATATATTTTTTTAAAAAAATCCTTGTTTCAATGAAGAACACAATTTGTATTGGGAAAAGGGGGTCTTTAATTTATATATGCTCCTCTATTTCCATAGCAAGCTTTAGAATGTTTGTTACTGCTGAGTTATAAATATCATTGATAATCCAGTTGAGAATTGTTCCTGCTGAGGTATTATTATTATTGATAATCCAGTTGTATTAGATACAGTGGACACTTAACAATAAGCGTGTATCCAATAAAAAAAGAGGTATAGTTGGAGGCGCAGAGAACAAGATAAATCAATCAATGTAACTTTGGTCAGGACAATGGAAACTACGCTACGTAGGTAGGGACTTCCGTCGGAATGTAGGAGTTATTTAACAAACAACTCCAAACTAAACTGCTTGGGCGCGGGAGGGGAGCCAGGCCGACGTTGCTGAAAGCAGCCAGGGCTTACCTGAACAGTCAGCCCTGGTCGTCAAAGGGAAACCTGAAAGGCTGAGGCAATTACGCGGAGGCCGCGCCTTCCACCTTCGCCCT
Source organism: Heloderma suspectum (assembly GCF_057233095.1). Classification (NCBI taxonomy): domain Eukaryota; kingdom Metazoa; phylum Chordata; class Lepidosauria; order Squamata; family Helodermatidae; genus Heloderma; species Heloderma suspectum. The sequence goes on from NC_139461.1 coordinate 73,614,882, forward strand.
GCCCGTGTGAACCTCGCTCGCTCCCCGCCCCGTTCGTGGCGAGGCAGCTGGGAAGGGCGTAGAATCGCCAGCAGCGCATCTCCGCTCTACCCAGCGCAGGGGCGGGGTTGGGGCCAAGGGAGTTTCCTGCTCTACACCTTGGCCAAGTATAAAGAAAGCAGGCAAGAAAAAAAAAAAGAGCCCCACTCCTAATTAAAAGTGTTCTCTCAGAAGCGCCGCTGCAAGCTCGCCTCCCTTTGTATTGCCCCACCCTTGCTAGGAGCAAAATCCTCCTGCGGACGGGAGGAGACAGCCGGAGCCGGAGTTAAGGAGGAGAAGAAAAAAAAAAAGGAGACGAAAGGGAGAAAACGAAGTCGCCTCCTCCTGCTGATCCACTACCGCCGCCGCCACCCTTGCAGCTGCTGAGCCGGACGGGGAAGCTCCGCCACACCTGGTCACCGTCGGCAGCAGCTAACCGTTCGAGTCCGGTTAGCCGCGGTTCTCGCCAGTCCCCTCAACCCGTTGAAACATGGCCCCGCTAGGAAGGGCCCGGCCCGGAGGTGGCTTGGGCAGCGCGGCGTGCCTCCGGCTGCTTGTCGGCCTCCTGGTGAGTGGGACCTCGGGAATGGGAGCGCGCCTGAGCGAGCGCGGGAAGGGGCGGCGGCGCGAGAGAGGCGCGTAAAGTTGCCAGAGCTGTAGCTCGAAGCGGACAGGCTGTGCAGCCGGTACTGGCCCAAGCAGGCGCTTGGTAGACTAGCCAAGTTCGGTCGGCAAAGCGCTGGCCTTGTGCGGGCGCGTGTTTCGGGGGGAGTTGCTGTGTTGTGGAAATAGCAATGAACCGACGCTTCTTTGCGGAGGGGGCGGGGGGAATGGAAGGGCTCCTTGACTGCTGGCACACGTTGGAACGCTGTTGTCGTTTTTTTCTTTTGTTTTCTTTTTAAATGTTCTTGCAGTTATAAAAACTGTTCGAAGAGTTTATCTCCTCCCCTTCACACGCGCATACACAGAGGAAAACGGGGAGAAAAATCCGTCGAGATAAGCTGTGAAGCTCTGAGGGGCTTTTTCATAGTGGGAGGGGGACGGTTCTCACTAGGCCCGCGGAATATGGCTTGTGCCCTTAAAGGAGGGAATGAGCGTGTTTGCTCCAAAGTGAAGATCAAGTGACCCCTTGTCTCTAGTTTTGCCTAACGCTGCCACTAATGTTTCGCAGGCGACTGGTGATAAGAGATGATCAGATCGCGGATAGCAATCTGGCCTCCCTTGGCCTGACCTCAGCAGAGCCCCCCCCGTCGCCCCCCCCTTCTGAGTTTCGTTGCTTGGCGAGGTGGGGGTGGGGAATGTACGAGCAAGAGAAGGTGGTGGTTGTATCCAGGTGTGTTTAGGGTAATAGTGATACACTTAAGTTGCCAGAGCACAATGCTATGGAGTTTTGTCTTGGAATGAGAAATGTTCTTTGTTTTTAGGGCACTGCGACACTACGGTATAACGTGGGGCAATCCGTGTGCCTTGAAAGAACTGGCATTTATTTTGCAGTTTTTTTGGGTTTTTTTTGCCATGGCTCCAGTTAACTTGTTTCTTTGATTTCTCCCCCACCCCCCCTGCACCTTTTCAAAAGAAATGTGCTGGATTTGACTTGGCTACATGTCCGCTTTTGTAATCTGCCCAGAGAATGTCTCTTATGGTCATGGACCATATAATAGAGAAGTAAATTCAAGCCAGATGGTTAATCTGTGTGATTTCATTTCAGTAGTAGAATCAGCAAGATGAATGAACTGAAACTTCAAGTGGGGCAAGAATAAGCTCAAGTCTAGATAAGAACAACAGGCTTTGTTCTTGTTACATTCCTCTGTTTTGGGCTGCATTTTTCTGGCCATTTGCGATCAGTGAATGATTGATCTAAGAGCCTAGTTTCTATAGCCAGAGGTTTTTGTGGAACAATAAAGTCATAAGTAAATGTGGGACTTGAGAGAAATGTTAATGTGGTAAAATGTAGTATTGTGAAATAAATGTTTGTGTAATTTTTAGATGGCCACTCCATGTCATTCTTGTAGAAAATAAGTTCTTTAGTATACTGTAAAGTGAGTCATATTTACCTGTTATGAGTTGTCATTCTTAAGCAGGCATCTACCAAGTTAGGGAAGGATGGATAAATTAAGAACCCTTTGTCAAATACAAATTGTATGTTATGAAGGCAAAAGAAAAAAAAGCAATTTTTGGTGTGTGTGTGTGTGTGTGTGATAGAGAGAGAGAGAGAGAGAGAGACTATTTTATTTCCAAAACCAGTAAAGAGTCTTGTAGCATCTCAAAGACTAACAAATGTATTATGGCATAAGCTTTCATGGGCACTCTATTCTCTATTTTTGATATTTTGGTAGATGCTTGTATGCATCTGATGAAGTAGACAGTGTCTGTGAAAATTTACGCGATAATAGATTTGCTAAGTCTTTAAGATGCCACAAGATTCTTTGTTGTTTTTTGCTGCAACAGACTAGTACAGCTTCCCTTCTGGATCTTATTTGAACTGATCCTCAAACACATTTTAATATAAGGATAAACTATAATAGAATACATCCTCTTTTGATCTATATAAAAAGGGGCGATTATGTAACTATATTTTGAGGCTGGAAATTGAACTCATAATCCTTTATGAACAATATGTCTGCTAATATGAAGAGACATTTACTTCTAAGGATTTCTAGATGCCTCTTATTTTAAAAAAATATGCATTAATTTGAAAGAATTTTCCTTTTTCATGATCATCGTAATCTCATGGAAAATAATGGGCTCCCTTTGTTACTGAGATCTTCATAAACCTATAGCACTTTCTCTGGAAGCTCTACATCCAGAGAATGGTGGACAGGCCCCCAGTACACTGAGGGTGCAATCCTTCATTCTGGAATTCAGTTGAATTGGCTTCAATATGACTAATTTGTAGTAGGTTTAATTGTGATTATTGCTTTGTATGAGACATCTCTTCAAATTACCCATGCGGATTGTATTGTCATAGCTGTAATGCCAAGACCATTCTTCATGCAATTAACAATCCTTTGCACCAATCACGAACCCACCTACTTCCATCATAATGCACTGGACTACATAAGAACACAAGACTGCAATGCTTAATTGGAATTTAGATAGGATAGCAATTGTCTTATTCTTAAATTATTACATTTAAATTGGTAATTTTTAAATATATATTCCATTACAGACTATTATCCAAAGTACTTTTGTTAGCAGTCCACTAAAGTATTTTTTGTAAAAATACATTTATTTATTTATTTCATTTCATTTCATTTCTGTACCACCCAATAGCTGAAGCTCTCTTAAATTCACTTCCTAGTCACTTGGAGTGCTTCTAATATGTGGTTCTGTTGGTTCTCTCTCTCCTTCCCACCCCACACACACATCAAATCCCCTTCCTAGTTCCCTGTCAGTGATTACTGTATAGAGAAGTCAGCAGCAGATGAATTTGGACACCCTGGGATTGAGTGTTTGTATTGAAAACCCTACAGGTGCGATTACATTTATCCAGTAGTCTCCCTCCTCACCTTTTGGCTAAGCTGCTAGAATGTTACAGTTGGCTATTTACATTTGGCCTTATGGACCTAATCCAATGTGATGCCTTAGCTGCCAGTGATTTGGAGACTTGCAGGTTTCCTGCTGAGGGTTCTTGGCACATTCTGTGTGGAGAGGATCCATGAGAGTAATGGATGTTTTACAGTTCACATGGTGTGGTGCTAAGTGGCAGACTGGGGGGGGGGGGTTTCAGCAGGAGAAAATCTTCCCCTTAGGCTGGCAAGCTGGCTTTCTCTTAAGCAATGGTCCACTGAAGTGGCTGTAGATCAGTGATTTCAGTAGTGCTAAGGAATCCTTTTCTGATTAGGTGAAATCCCCACTTGAAAAGCATGACTTGCTGAAAGATACATTTAGTAATACCAAACCTTTAGTAGCACTAGAAAAGCAGAAGGTACTGATGTCACAATAAGACAAGAAAAAAATGGGCTTTGAAAATCTCATTCTGTGGGGGAGGTGTCTGCCAGTCATGATTTTCAGGATACTGAAGAAATAGGTAATGCACAGATCCATCCTACTACTTACCAACAAGTCAAGTGCTGCTATTAATGAGACTGTGATGCCATCTCCATAAAAGGCAATGTTTTCCAGTGGAGTTGTCCTGGTATGTTGGCTCAAGTTGATGTAAAATCACTGTTTGCCACTTTGCTATTTGCTTTCAGGAAACTTACAACACAGTATTATTTTAACATATTGAAATACATTCCTAATGAGGGTCCTTTGCCTGGAAGGTTGATATTCTGCACCCATTTCAGTGACTACACTCTTGCAGGCAATGGCAGCCTGGGTGGCCTCCGTGATCTAATCACTCTTTATTCTACTGATATTCCTTCAAGGGAGCTTACTGAAAAGACCTCCCTGGAAAACCTGTTAGAGCAGCTGCAACTGCTAGTTTTGTTCCTTCATTACTGAAATGGTCATGTCCAATCTAGAGGACCAGCTGACTCACTCAAAGAAGGCATATTATGGAGGCAAATTATTCCACCATATCTGGAATTATTAGAGCCCACTAGCCTCAGAAATGTTTGGAGTGAAATTCTTGAAATACTGAATACTGTGCATCTCATCTGACACCACCTTATATCATGGAAAGGATGTTACAGACCTTCTTATGTCTCTCGCTGTTAACGACCAAGCTGAATTATTGCCTGTCAGACTTAAGAAGCTTCCACTATTTGTGTATATCTCATTGACAACAGTCAGGCAGCTCTTCTCATTAAGTATGGCACCACACTTATCTGGTAATGTGGCTGCAGTGCCAGACAATATCTGTTATGTTGGGACAACTGCCCCAAGATGTACATCTGCTGACCCTCTGTAACTGTCTCTAGTAAGGCCTCATGTTTCCAGATTTGTGGCAAACTATCATCACAGTATCTACTTTGAAGCCTGGATTGGATTTTAAGAATCCAGTTTACCAGCCCATTGTTTTAATATGTTGTGTCTGCAACGTTCTGAAATGCTTGTTCAGTGCTCACCTAGTCTTTTACCTTGCATTTAATAACCTACTGACAAAAAACAATGAATCTACTTTCTACAAATATCAACTTATTATTGATCACTTGATTCAGTTGGGAACTGGTTCACAAAGTCTTTCTGAGAACAGAACATCTGATAGTTTTTGTATGTTAAACTTTCAAAAGGCATATGCAATATGGGCTCTTCAGAGACCTTTATAGAATTTTGGATTAAGAGGCATTTTCATACAGGACTTTATGTGGAACTGTACATTTCAGGTTTACATTAGCCCTGTTCGGGTGTTCAACTTACTGGGTAGGCAAACATGAGCACCGGACGTGGGCCATGCTGATCAGCCCCTCCCACTGATGCCATTTCACTGAATTCAAACATCTGTAGATGGGAGGGGGAGGCTTCATGTGAGATGCAGCCCCATTAGCATGTCTCTGCATGGATGTGCAGCGTTGGGGCAGAGCTATACCACACTGCTCCCAGCTCTTTTGTACACCTATCTGATAAGTTGGCTATTGGCTCCACTTGTTCCAAATATTCTGAGAGGGAGGATGGTGCCCCTCACGGTAATATTCTCAGTGTGATTCTTTTCTCTGTAAAGATTAACAACATTGCTATCTCACTGGGAGCAGGCCACTGTTGTATGCTGCAAATCTACAGTATGTTGGTCTGTTCCAAGCTGGATGATGGCTTTGCAATTCTGTAAAGCCATTTATCAGGAGACAGCTGCTTGAGACATAATCTTGTGCATGTAACAGTGCAACATGATGTAGATACTGTTGCACCATAACATCTCGTTTTCATTTCTCATATCAATATCGTTATGCATTAGGGGGGTTCACATGACACCCCCATTCATTAAAGGAATGTGTGAGAGGGTCTTGGGGTCACCCTGAAAAGCTTTGTACCCCCCCATGACCATGATGGAAATGCTTCCCCACCATCCATGGACAGTGTGGGAAAGGGCTCTCCATGCATACTGTTACATGTGCATAGAGCTCCTTCATGCAGGTGGGGACCTGACTGAGCCAGAGTCTCTCTTGTGTGGAGAATCATTTGGAGCTCATGGTTGATGGGGAAGCTTTATGTAAGCCCTGCCAACATTATTTAGGGCCAATCATCCATTCTTAAACACTGGGGGAGCTTGGACATGGGATGCTTATATTCCTTAATATGACTGAAATTATGGAAAAACTAATCTACAAATAAAAGTTATATGAGTATACTAGATCTGCACCTGTTGATTGTAGCTTTGTACGTATAAACATAACCAAAATGTAACTTTCATTCTTTTTCCTGCAGATACTAAATTTACTTTGTGAAGCTTGCAAGAAAGTAACTTTTAATGTGCCTTCCGAACTAGGGGCAGGGACATTAATTGGCAGAGGTGAGACATTGAAAGAATACCTTTCAGACAAATCGCTAGAGCATAGATGGGCAACATGTGGCCCACAGGCTGTATGCACCCCCCGGCCTTGTTTAATTCCCCTTCCACTGTTGCTGCTGAATTTGCTGCCAAAATTTGGCAACATGGCAGCAAAAAGGGGCCATTTTAAAGAAAATGGGCCTTTTTTGCTGCAGCCCACCACATTTTAGTGACACATTTGGCAGCATGGCAGGGGTTTGATCCCTGGTGGCTGGGTGAGAGGAATTGGGATCTGGACCCTCGGATGTTGCCCACCCCTGCACTAGAACCTCTTCTCTGTTGTTTTTACAGTGATGTCTTTCATTTTTGTTTTTTGTTTTTGTCTTTTTGCTATGTTAATATTGTATATTTATGCATGCATATTTATTTGGAAGTAAGCCCCACTGTTCAACATGGCTGACACCAAGCTACGGAGCATAAGCCTGAAGTCCAAGGCTGCACTCCTCAATACACTTACTAGGGATTTGGCTGCATTGAATACAGCAGGAAGTTGTTCAGAATGCATAAGATGGTGAAGTTAGTTTCTTAAGTGTGGGGAAATAAGTTTATTTCAATAATGATACTAAACAAAACATGCCACTTAAGAACAGGTCAGCTGTAGCCAACAAAACTACCAAAAACGTGGTTTTTTTTTTAATTTTGAGGGCCTCATTCTCATCAGTGACCAGATTTATTATTTGTTTGCTCTTAGTTAGATTAGTAGCCTGCACCATTCTGAGGGCTCTGGGTGGATAACATTAGGTTTATTAGATTGGCACTTGAGTATCTAGATGACTTCAAAATAAATGAGGCTTTAGTTATTTATGTGCAGTCAAGCAAAAGTGGATCATGTGCAGTCAAGCAAAAGTGAATCTGTGCACTCCCCCACCCCATTTTCCCCCCCTTACAAGTAGGTTGATTTTAGCCACATTACTTTGGGGAATGGTCAGCAGCATATAATTCAGTGAATAGGCCTGTAAAATGTTTTACCCAGATACCTAAATATATGGCTTGTATCCAGTGGTGTCTCTCTGCCATCAGAACAGACACTGCTAGCACACTGAATTACCTGTCATCCCTGCACCTGCCCAAACACCTCCAAATCTGCTCCTGAGGGCTGGGGGAGTCATCTGGAGAAGATGTGGGAGGTAGAAGATGTGCAGAGGGCTGAAGAAGGGAAGGAAAGCTGCTTGTGTAACATTGGTTTTAGCCCCCTGTCACTCAGTTTCGAAGTATGTTTAAAGCAAGCTTAACTGACTACTAAACATATGAAAATGGAAAACTGGATAACTTGAATGTATGATCCCATCCTAAGACATGTCACTGAATACGTTGTTAGGAAGAGGGGGCAGATGCGGTGTCACCTCCAGTCCAATGTCACAAGTTATGCAGAGACTTCAGTCATTGCAGGAATATACATGTTCATTCTTGCACGTTTAGCTTGCAATTTTATGCATGTAAAAGACAGAAGAAAGTCCCACAACTCTCACTGGCTGGGGAATGCTGGGAGTTGTACTTCTTTCTAAACAACACGTAATTAAGATTTTAGGAAGCAAAATTAGGAATTATTCTTTGCTACTTAGTTTCTTTCTTTATAGTTTTTCCTTTTTTTAATACAGTAAATCTGGAACAGTGCCTTAGGAATTCTGACGTGATCAGTTCAAGTGATCCTGATTTCATAGTTCTACAAGATGGTTCTATATTCACAGCAAAGGCTGTTTCTTTGTCTTCTGAGAAGAAAACGTTTACCATATTGCTTAAGAATTTGCAGGATCCTCAACTAAAGAAAATACATGTCAATTTGCTATCACAACCCAAAAAGGTAAATTACATTCATTTATATTAAGATGTTTTATATATACCAATGTACATTTCAGTTATCTTCCTCAGTAGGCAAATCTAGCTGTTAACTGATGTCATGGATGTTGTCATTTGAACCACTATCATTGCCTTCCTAGTTCAGATGAAAATGTATATAGGATACTTGTGTTTAAGCCAGTTTAATCCCAATGTCTTCGCAGGGACCACCACACCAACCTACATCTAGGTAGTGAGTTTGGAACCAGGTGTTATTGGAACTAGAAGCCACGTGGTTGCCGCTAAAAGCAGCAACCTCATCCCCTCTTGTTAGTAAAACAAAATGCTTGACATGACACAACTGCAATGTGAGTTTCCTTGCCCCTGCAAGCAACAGCCGATGAAATGGAGTGGGAGCAAGGGAACTTGCACAAGGAGCAGGAAACCCTGCAGTGTGCTGATGTCATGTTTAGTACTATAAAACACATGAGGTAAATAGATGGGAGAGGAGGAAGAGGTATGATTCTGCTGCTTTTGACAGCAGTCGTGCAGCTCCAGTTATGTCTAGTTCTGCTTATAGCATGTAACTGTAGTGCTTACATGAGGTAGAGATGAAGGGTTAATCTCTTTCCAATTAAAACTGGTGTAGCAAATAAGGAATCATGTTTTAATTAAAGACATTAAAATTCAAGGGTGGGAAACCATATTTGGGGCAGTGAGAAACCTAATGGGCATAGGAGAATGAAAATGTTAAAACAGTTGCACAGAGCAGAGGAATTTAAAAGCCACTTTACAAAATGTCATGGCAATTCAAAGAGAAAAATCAGGTGGATTCCGTGGCTCTGATAGAGAGGAAGCTCCCACTGGCAGAAAGTGAGGAGGGAAGTAGTGTTCGATGATTTCCCCTGCACTACCCTCAGAGCTGTTCCAGAAGGTTCCTTGAGTTTCCAGAGCAGATTTTTTTTTTTGCGGGGGCATAAGGTCAAATCAGTCCATCCTAAAGGAAATCAACCCTGACTACTCATTGGAAGGACAGATACTGAAGCTGAAGCTCCAATATTTTGGCCACCTAATGCGAAGAGAAAACTCTCTGGAAAAGACCCTGATGCTGGGAAAGACTGAAGGCAAAAGGAGAAGGGGACGGCAGAGGATGAGTTGGCTAGATCGCATCACCGATGCAATGAATATGATCTTGAGCACACTTGGGGAGAGAGCGCAGGACAGGAAGGCCTGGCGTGCTATGGTCCATGGGGTCAGGAAGAGTCGGACACGACTGAACGACTGAACAACAACAACAACAAAGGCACTGTAGGGGGAAGGGGAAATTGGCCAAAGTCACCTCCCCCACCTTTCCACCAGTGGGAGCCTCTCCTGGATCAGAGCCCCTGATTAAATGCTGGAGAAAGCTGACAGGAAAAATAAATTGTATGAGAGAGGGAAAAATAGGGAATATACATATTACTAGTATATTACTAATGTTAGTTTTGTTTGTTTTTGTCTCCTAAACTCAGACACACAGAACAGGAGAGACTGTTCTGAGACGAACTAAGCGAAGATGGGCTCCTGTTCCAACCACTATAATGGAAAACTCACTGGGGGGCTTCCCAATGCAAATTCAACAGGTAACTTTTAATGAGCCAGGCAAATTATATGAAAAGGTTCTTTTCTATATTACCTGTAGAACATATGCTTTATGAACAAGATAAGCAGGAGAAAACCTATGTAAGCTATTAGCTTAGGAAAATAGCTGTGACTTTTGAGTGGCTTTGGGCATGAATGAACAAATTCAGCTAGGTCAATGTGTTATCAGTTATACATCAGTCTGGCAGCATTTTTTTCATCAGGCCCAAAGAGGATCTTGCATAGGAAAGCTGTGCAGTCTGTTGCTGTGTGTATAATGTGCTCACCTTTCTTACTCAAGACCAATTTCAGATGTGGAACTGACCTCACACATCAAAAGGCACCCAGTCTGTGACAATTCGATAAGATTCTACAGTCTAACCACTTAATATTTCCTCATAGTATTTCAGCTACTTCCATATTGGATAGCGACATTAATTGAGCTGATCATAGGTGAATATATCGCAGAAAATCATTTATTGAAAGTAGGGCTAGATTCCTGCATGTTGGCTTCTGTCCTTTGAGATTCACTGATGTATAGCTTGCAATGAATTTTTAGCACCAGTCCATTTCTCAAGTAACAATGGAGCAAGAGTAGTATGTTAACTTGGTTTACTAACACTTTCTCTAGGGAGCTGAGTAGAACAGATCTAAATGTAATTGAGTCATCCATTAACCTAGCTGTCTGTGCAGCTATAAGCAGAATTAGTACAGTGATTTAATACAATTCAGTTCAAATAATGCTAAAGGGATAGATCTGGACTGCTTATTGTCATAGAATAAAAGAAATGCTAGCCACAGAACACACTTTAGCATTGTAATATTTGACCAAGTTTACATTATGATCAAGAAAATTATCATAGTACTACTCAGATATATCTTCTTGCTTCTGCTGTCTCAGTTAAATAAAACACTGTCTCTGAAACAGCTAACAAAACAGCTCAAACAGCCCTTGAGTTGAGGTGATACCAAGTGTTGCTCCCATGCTAGCCACAAACCTCATTTTCTGATTCATAATATTGAGATACGACAGAACTGGGAATTATTGTACGCTATCCTTGCACTCTGGAATAGAACAGAATGGGATTTGCAGTCTGTCTAATATACATCTGTTTCTATATCTCTACATGCGCGCGCATGCACACACACACACACACACACACACACTGCATGCTGGGATCTCTAGAAGTAAATAAATAAAATAGGTTTATTTTCTAGAAATAAAACAGGTTTTTTGTCAGGGTGTCTTTGGCTGCAGATGTATGCTAAACAACTAGGGATGTACGAAAGTCATTTACCTTTTCGCGGATTCTGTTCATGGTAGGGGGGAGGCGTTCTGTCCCTCCCCCCGGAATCCTCGACGGGGGGAGGGCGATCCGGTCCTCCCCCCCCCCGGAATCCTCGACGGCCGGCTGTGCTCTGCGGCAGCTCCACGGAGTAGCCGGCCAGGCCAAGGCCAGGGCTGTCTGCAGCTGGATTTCTGGCCGTGGAGGGCTCTGGGTAAAACAAACAAACAAACATGCGTACTCAAATGGCGGCGGCTATGGCCACCGCCATTTGCGTTCCTTATTTTTTGCCGTCTTAGTCTACGTCAGTATTTACATAGACTAAGATGAAGAAAAGAAAGGGGAACGCAAATAGCGTAGCGGGAGCTATTTGCATTCCCCTTTCCTTTCTTCGTCTTAGTCTACGTAAATATTGACATAGACTAAGACGGCGAAAAATAAGGAATGCAAATGGCGGCAGCTGTAGCTGCCGCAATTTGCGTATGTGTGTTTTTTTTTAAAACCCAGATGTGATAGGCTACGTAAGTCTTTATGTAGCCTATCATGTCTATGGGGGGGAAAAAAGAAAAAGACCAGACTGCAAATGGCGGCGGCGGCAGCTGGTCAGAAGACCAGCCACCGCCGCTGGAGTCGCCGCCATCCGGAACATCCACCCCAGGTAAGTCTCATCCCGGGGGGGATCCGCGGGGGGGGGGGTGTGGCAGGCCGTTCCGCGATGGATTTCGGGGGGGCTGAATGCACTGGCATTTGGCCTCACCGAGATCCATCACGGAATTCTCTGACATCATCCCTATAAACAACTGCTTTCCTGCCAGTCCCCATTGGCATTTAGCGAAGGATTGACAGCACAGCTAGCAAGCATACAAAGTGTCCCAATAGAATCTGTAGTACTTACTTTGTGTGTGTGTCCTTTTTTTTTGTTTTTCCCAATTGAATTAGAATACAGCATTGGCCACCAGTATGTTTTTTAGTGGCATTCATATACCAACAAGTAGATTTGACAAAACAATATTAGTCAATAAGTTACTACAGAGTTAATTCTACCAGATGAAGTGATTCTAAGCAAAAATTAGCTCCATCCAAGCAAATAGGGCTTGCTTGCAAGTTGGATCTGCCATGGGTACTTGTAAGCCTCCAAGTTCAGAGGCTTACAAGTATCCAGTGCAGAGCGGGAGGCGCATTGTGCTGGGGATGGCCGGGCTTAGCTCGGATCCCTGCATTCCCAGTCTCCACCCCTCCCCATCCATCAACATATCCCCTTTTACCCCTGTACGAAGTCGCATTTGTAAGTTCATAGAAGCAGCCGGCATGGTTCTCTCTGCCCTGGCTGTGTGGGGCTGGGGGAATGGGATGGGAGCTGATAGTTTTTAAAAAGGGGAGCTTGTTTTTTAAAATTTGTATTTTCCCAAGTTATCAAAGTAAACTAATATGGGCTAATGTGAGCCCATTGTGCTAACCATAGCGTAGGCTCGTTTGGATAGATTCTGTTCTCAGGAGGTTTGGGAAATTGGGTTTGAATGACATAGAGTTTGGAAGGGAGCAGCTGAGGTTGGCTAAAGTGAAACTACCTGGCGAAGACAGAATATTTTTGAGGAGTACTGCTGAGACAACACTTTTACACAATCACAGCATGTAATATTTAATATAGCACTATATTAGCTACAATGCCCTTCCACATGGCCAAGGGTGTATCTAGTCACACATATGAACCATTCAGTGAAGATCCTTGGAAGCTTCAAATAAGCTTGTGGTTTGCAGGTTCAGTCAGTTTTCTTATTACTTATTGATCTTGGTGTGATTACCTGATGGAATATGATGGGGCTTTTAATGTCAGCTGTTTTTATCAGGTCCTGGTATTTTATTGTAGTTTTTTACTGGTTTTAAATTGTTTTTAAGTTTTGTATGTTAAAGATATTATCTTATGTTTTTATTATGTTGTATTTTGGGGGGTCGTAATTTCTGTGAACCACCCAGAGAGGTTTGGCTGTTGGGTGGTATAGCAACGAATATAAATGAAAACAAAATGAGCTTGGACTCCTGGGTCTATGGTCAGAGTGGTGTCTCTGGCCTCAGATCCAGGAATCTGGAATATTCTATGTCCCCCAGGATTGCTTCCTCCATGGGGTTATGATCACAGCCCAAACAATGTGTTCAGAATTTCTCTAATGTATATACTATGTATAATTTTAATGCCCAGGTATTTTCCATGTTTTATGAAGTCTGAACTAATTTTGATACTAGAAAATTAGAGACAGATTTATACTTCAGTTCTGAGATAAAGGATGCAAAGTGATAATGATTTTCTTTTGTTTCATACATTATTCTTTTTATATAGCTCTTCTCTGATACAGCTCAAAAGTATAACATCACCTATTCTATAAGTGGCCCTGGCGTTGATGAACCACCACTAAACTATTTTTTCATTCAGAAAGAAACGGGAAATCTATTTGTTAATAACGCAATAGATCGGGAAGAATATTCAGAATTTCAGGTACAAGTGCTAACTTGGTCAATTAAAAAAATTATAATGTGCAGTTCAATACATTATTATAATTTCTGTTCACTATTCATGGAAACTGTTTTTAACAATATATCAACAGTTTTTGTTATTTTTTTAACCTTGAATATATGAATCAGAAAACAACTGAAAGTACTTCCTCTCTTTTCTACAGATAATTTGCCATGCAAGGACACTAGATGGCTATTCTCCAGAAAAACCACTTGTACATTTGATCAAAATAGAGGATGACAACGATAACCCCCCAATTTTTAACCCAGATACTGTTGTTTTTAATATTGTTGAAAGCAGCAGAGTTGGTAAGCAAATATATCATTCAAGAAGGCCTTTCAATTAGTTTTATACAATGTTAAGAACTTTAGGCTACAATTCTATACTCACTTATCTGGGAGTAAGCCCCATTGAATTTAGTGGGACTTATTTCTGAGTAGATATTGCCTTGTCAGTCCTCTTGTTGGACTGGTGTTTGGCTGAGGTTAAGCCATTGTTGGGTAATTCTGATTTCTTTAGGTATATAGTGTTGGGTTTTTAAAGTATTGACTGCTCCATCACCTTGGAATGGCAGGTTGGAAAACTGACAAATATATATATAATTACACTAATTTTGTATTATTTTAGGGCTGTGTATTTGTCTCAGATGAAGCATGGGTCTGAGGCAAATATCCCTTCCTTGGGAGTATTTGGACTGTCTCAGTATCTGAGGTGACTGTGAGCTGAGCTGGTCAGGGGTGAAGTGGCCTGGCTCCAAGGCTTTGAAACTACATTGGAGTCTTGGTAGTTTTTTGTTGTTGGATACCTTTGTTGGAGACATTTTTGGACCTCCTTCAAGCTCTCCATAAATGGAAGTTGTCAGGCAGAGAGAAGGGGTGAGGCAGAGGAGAAGGGCATTTTGTGACTGACAGTTCCAGCTTCCAGTTAGCGTGTGTCTTTACCAGAGATTTCCTTGTGTTCCAATCAGTGCTTTTGGGAGGGACTTTGACACAATTCTGTACCCAGTTACCACTGGGAGTAAACACCTCTGAACTCAATGGGATCTATTTCTGAGTAGGCATGGATAGGGTTGTGACTGGTGTAAATTGAACAAAGATATATATACTATATTTTATTCATAACTCTCTAAGCAAGGCTCTGTAATTTTCAGCTGGCTTTATTGGCTGAGCCAAAAAAATCTTAGTCCGGAGGCCCCTTGTTTGGGCAAGCCACCCTAGGCCGTTTCCTCCAGAAGCCAGTGCAGGGTGAATGGCCGGTTGGGAGTCAGGACTCTCTACTTGCAAACCATGTGCTGTACTACTGAACTATGTCCCCTCCCCATCATGGTTTCGAAAACTTTCTGATTAGAATATTAAATTTTCATGCAGATTCATCTCTATGGAACATTTTCTTGATGTGAATAGTCTATATTTGCATTGTCCTTTTATGTTTAAAGGCACTGTAGTATTGTAAAAATATACCTAGTTTGAAGAGTGAGAGACTTGCTTTCATTAAGTACCAGCAAATGGACCTGGCTTTGCACAGGTTGGAACAGCCCTTAGCTTGATATAGTGAAGCCTTAAAGCAAAGCTGTGCAGCTGTCAGAGTTGGACAGATTGTACACACACCATCAGAATGAATCCATGGCTGCTGGCACCTCTAGCATGGCCTATGCTATGGAATGTGAGAAAAACATCACACTTACTGCCATTTTTAAGCAGGTTATTTTGTTAGGAATCTCTTTGATATGAAATGTGTTGATACAGTACTCAGAATTTTACGGAATGTTAATAGTCCAAGGTGCTATTCACTGCTGTACAACCTCTGTTCTTTTCAGCCGGTCTGGTGTTAGCCCTAATGGAATGAACAGAGGTTTTGTTGCACCAGTACCCCGTGGATTGTGATCATAGGTTTACTAAGGCCATAGCAAATAATTCTGTATTGTTTTCTTTTCAAATATTCTAGGCATATCAGCTTGTCTTGTTTATATGCAACAGGCTAGATTTAGGCTGGATGTTCAATAATTTGAGGAGTATGTTATAGAGGAATGTTAAAAATGTAATGACGATTTGTATATGCAGGCACTGTTATTGGATACATGATTGCAACAGACAGAGATGAACCTGGTACATTGCACACAGAACTGAGATACAGAATTGTGGGCCAGGATCCTGTACCTATTCGAGGTGGCAGTACATTTAATATAAATCCAGTTTCAGCTTGTATTACTTTGGCATCCCCAACCTTGGATAGAGAGGTAATTCTTATTAAAAAAATCTAATGTTGTAGTCATCTAGTATTGTGTCTATCTAGTATTGTGTCTATCGGTGGATCAGAATGGTGAGGGTGGGGTAGTGGACACATGAATATATGGGGAAAAACAAGAGAGGTATCTTTTCAGCAGCAGGAGTATACCAGCAAAAAGAAGAAAGTTGCAGTACTTCTAGTCTGTAAACTCTGTGTCCTACCCTTTTGGGCTATCACTCTTCCTCAGAGGCAATTTGTAGATGTTCTATACAATTTGGAGTACTGTAATATACTCTGCATGGAGCTGCCTTTGAAAAGCAGTTGAAGCTTCGGCTGATCTACAAAATGGGAGCCAGATTATTGACTGGGCCTGGTTATAGGGAGTGTGTGATTCACTTCTTACAACAGCTTCACTGGCTAGAATTCTGTTTTCAGGCACAATTCAAAGGGCTGGTTATGCCCTAGAAAGCCCTACACAACTCAGGACCAGGCTGTATGAAAGACTGTATTCTCCCATACAAGCTTGTCCAGTTTTAAGATCTTCAGGGATGCCGTTCTCCCTCTCCTGCCACCATTGGAAACACACCTGGCAAGAGAGGGCCATTTAGGTGGCTTTTCCCAGGCTCCAGAACTCCCTGACAAGGGAGGCTTGTCAGGCTTGTTCCATCTTTGTTGTTCTTCCACCAGCAGCCCAGCATTTTTATTCAGACAGGCGTTTGGCTTTTAAGCTGTTTGCTGAAGTAGGTTTTAACTGGTGGGTGCTGTTTTAATTTATTTTGTATTGATAAGTTTTTAACTCATTTTTATGTTCTAATCATAATTTTGTACTCTATCTTAGATTTAATGTTGTTGGCTGCCTTGTGTGCGATTTGTAGTGGAAAGGCAGGAAATCAATCAATTAATTAATTAAATATGAATCAGCCCATTCAGCCAAGCAAAGATTGGCACAGAATTTCCAGAAGAAATAATTTATAGCAACTTCCACTGTGTGGAGAGGGAGAAGCAAGGCTGTGCCTGGTCCTTATGGTAAAAGGACCAGGCACAACACTGCTGCTTGCTCATCCTGCAAGATCAGCATCCTAGGATCCTGCAATATATACAGTCCATTTCTAAAGGGAGGTAGTGCCTGGTATGGTGCTACTTGTATGGATGCAGTGAGTATGCAGACACATGCCTTCTCTCATCTATTGGTCAGGGTTTTAGTGTGTGTGTGTGTGCGTGCACATGCGCACCCTAGAGAAATGTGTGTGTGCAGTGCACAATAGCTTAATATGACTGACAGTTGGAAGATAAACATGCATTTATTCATATATGGTGTTTTTTTTTCTTGAACATTGCTTTCTTCAGGGCACTGAAGTTACAAAGACAGGTCAAAAGATGAAGAGCTCAGTGAAGGATTCTTGCAAATGCGTGGTAGGGGAGTCAGTCGCTAGACACTAGGACAGAACTGATGAATCCATGGTGGTTCATGAAAGGCTATGGAGAAGTGCATTTGGTGAAGTGCTGCTGGGCTGAAACCATGTGCCATGCTTGCAACCAGGTGGCTCCCTTACTTCATCACTGAGTTTCTAAGCTGAAGATAGAAAGTGTGCCTAAGGCTCCTATCCAAATTCTGATAGGGACTCAGTAGAGAGGAATGAGCTAGAGAGGACAAGATTACCATTACTTTCCAAAACCCTTAGTTTGAGGCCACAATTGTAAGGGGAGTAAATGTGATAGATAACTAGAATGGACTCAATATGTGTTGTAAGCAAACATCTCTCCAACCAAGCCAAAGCTTCATGTTCTTGTGCACATGCATGGACACACATATATACATAGGTTTCTAAGAGTCCAGGTCTCTGCTTTCTGTCAAGGGACAAAAAGCAGCCCCAACCATTCCTGATCAGCAGGAGTTATTCAAAGAAGCAGACTTGTCTGAACGAGTTAGAAAATACTAATACAGATTTTGTGTTAGTTCATATAGTGTTAGAATGTTCAAAGTGCTTTACATAGCTTATCTCCGTAATCCTTGCAGTCTTATAAAGTAATTCAGTAGTATTATTCTTGTATTGTGGATGAGGGTGGGTGAGAAATGGTGGCTTCGCTAAGGCCACCTGATAGGTTTATGTCCAAGACAAGATCTGAACTTTCACCTCCTGGTTCACAGCTGACACTATTAGGATAAGGACAAATGCTATATTAAAAGCGGACTGATTCTTCAGGTGCTGTGAGCCCACTTTTCCAATGAATGAATAGCTAGGCATACCAGTGAAAAAGGGGCTAGTTCAAACTATCAGTGTTGAGCATCTTCA
The DNA here is from genome assembly GCF_057233095.1 of Heloderma suspectum. NCBI lineage: Eukaryota > Metazoa > Chordata > Lepidosauria > Squamata > Helodermatidae > Heloderma > Heloderma suspectum. Next base: position 73,633,041 of record NC_139461.1, read on the forward strand.
CTCGGTCGTTTCTTCCCATGCTACCATGTCTGTTGCTTTTGAAGCTATAAGCTCAAGTGTTTTGTAGTGAGGAAAAGAGGTAGTTTCTCTCCTCGAAGCAGGTCTTTTCCTTGAAATGCAGGGCTGCTCAGCAGCTAGGGAGAGGGTCCGCACCACCGGCAAGGAGGCAAGTGAATTTATGGAAAGCTGCATAAGTGGCCTTAAAAGCATTTGTTTAGTTGGCATAGAAAACAATATAACTTCAATGAGTCACTAACAAAAGGATCTTGTGGTCCGTTGGTCTTTTTTCATTACTCTCTTTATAAGCATGAATGATGTTCATATACTGTTTCTTATGCTCTCTTTCAGGTTGTAGACAGACATGTGCTATACATAGAAGCAAGAGATATGGCAGGTCAGAGCTTTGGTTTGTGCAATACTGGAACAGCTGTAATTCAAATTGAAGATTCAAATGATCATGCACCCATGTGTGAACATGGCATGGTATGTCTGCCATTTTGAAACTTGATATAACATTTACATTTTTGAACATGTATTATTTGCTTTCAATTTTATTGGTGTTCCCATGAATTTCATAATTCTGTGTCCAAGCCTACAGCCTGTAACTCTAATCTGGTTACATCAGCTTTAACAAGAACAGAGGTATTTCCCTACCAGGCCATTTGCTCTCTTACAATCTTTTACTCTCTGCTGGAAAGACAGAGGCAAATACATATGTCAGGAATTGATATATTAATATGATGATTGAATTATACAGTGCCTTGCATAATTATTCACCCCCCCTTTGAATTTCCCACATTCCCACTTACGCAAGGCACTGTATCTTAACTTTTACACTTTTTTGTGTCAGTCTTTCCCAACCTGATGCTCTCCATACATGCTGGACTGCAACTCCCAAAATTATAAGAGTTGCAGTCCAACACTAGAAGACACTAGGCTGGGGAAGACTGTTTTAGGCCATAATTTATAAATCCACAGTGATTTAAAGAAACAAATGTGACAACATGTGTATACAAAATTAATATTCTTTGCGATTCCAGCAACTTGGAACTATGACCACATGCTCTTGAACTATGTATAATAAAAATTAATATCTGAAAATATTATTTATTTCAGTATGAAGCATATGTTCCCGAAAACACAATTGGTGCAAAAGTAGTGGACATTGGTGTCATAGACAAAGATGCGCATGGAACACCAGCCTGGCATGTTGTCTTCAAAATTATAAAGGGAAATGAAGATGGTGCTTTCAGAATTGATAAGGATCAGAATTCAAATATTGGTACTTTATGTATTGAAAAGGTAATGGAAGATAGAAAAGATATCAAATGTAATTGGATATGTTTTCATAAGCATTTTAGTATGTTTTAAGAGATTCCAATCCTGTTTGGCGAATACAGAAATTAGCAATAGTTTCCAGTCAGATTTTAAAACCTCTGACTCTCTACAACTGAACTGTTCTCCCTGAAATGTATCGTTATTCCTCAGCAATGAATTTTTCCAGATAATTATCTGTGCATTGACCACATATTTTAGCTGTCTTTTTTCCATTTTAAAGCCGATGTAGTTTTTCTCTTATGGACTCTTACCCCACCACACACAAAACCCCCTGTTGTCCATGAAAGGAAAAAGGATCACACAATAGAGTTCCAGTTGTGTATCATGGCTCAGTGTGGTTCATCATTCTCTCTATTACCAGTTTGCGGTATTTGAGTGCTGTTGCTTATGTAACCAAAATGGCAGCCATGCACAAGAGAGAGGTTAAAAAAAAATCTTTCGGAAAAAACACTGAGGGGGAACCTTCACCACCCTCAGTGGCCATGGAATGTTGACTGACTGTTTTAGGCAGTGGGGGAGGGGAGGAGGGCTGGTACAGAGTGGCAGGAACCCTGAACAGTGGCCCTTCTCTGGGAACCCCGACCAATTGAAATGAGGGATGTGGCTACTAAGAAGGTGGCCTTTTCTGTTGTGGCACCCTGGTTGTGGAATAAGCTCTCCAGAGATGCTCACCTGGAACCTATACTGTAGTCTTTCCAGTGCCAAGTGAATATATTATTTTGCCAGGCATTTTGGTATTTCTGTTGCTTTGGAATCTGTTACTGTATTTTAAATCTTTGCACTGCTGCTAGGTTTTATTTTCATTCCGATTTTATACTTTAGTTCTAAACTTTTGAAACTTTTGTATTATGTTCTATCAAGTTGTTTTTAAAAGTTTTACCATCCAGACAGTTTTGGCCATTGGGCAGTATAGAAATATAATTAATTGATTAATAAAAAACAGCAGTCCTCCACACTGCAACATTTGGTGTAGGTCCCACTTTCTTGTACTAGTGTACATAGGAAGTGGCTAATTTTGCTTCCTTTGAAATTACTGGAAAACCTGATGGATGGTAATGAGATTAGAGTACCAAGCGTTCATTGAAAAGCAAGTGTTTCTTAACTTTATCCTATTTTTGAGCTCTAGTCTATCCGCATATATTCAACAGGATAAACATTGTGGAAGAGGTGTCAGGCAGGACAAGAAAGTCTCTCTACTATTAAATGTCTATTTGGCACTTGCCAATAAGAGTGGAGCGTCAAACTGACTGCATGCTTTATCACCAAAACCTAAAAATGGAGGTGGCTCGAGAATAGTGCATATGCACTTTCCTGAACCTACTGGGGAATATCCCTAGCAGCAGAACTCAGCACACAGGTGCTAAGAATGAGTCTGCAAATGGAGATTTAAACTGAAGGAAAGCAAGTGGTCCCAGCCTATCACAATGATTGCTTAGGAACTGATACTTAACATTTGGGTTAGTGCTGAGGGAAGCATGTGATATATTGCAGCCTTCCTTAGAAGCTAGCCAAACCATAAGTTTATGAGCTGAGAATGGGTGGGCACATTCAATTGATCGTGACACCCATAAACAAATCTCAGGACATCAGTTGGGTCTTAATGGAGGTTGTCCTATCATATGCTGCCCTTGAGGTTAAGTCATCCCTAATAACGTTAGGGGTAATGAATGATGGCTGAGGACGCTTCCTCCCTGCCCCTGGCCTGCTGGGAGCTGCTTTCCTGTTCTCCCTACAGCCTTCTTTGAGCTTCCATAGGCTGTTCAGTAAAGCCCTTTTGTATCAAAGTACAGAGGGGGAAAGCAAAGTGGCTGTCTGATAAAGGTCCGTATAATCAAATCTATGGTTTCCCCAGTAGTAATGTATGGCTGTGAGAGCTGGACTATAAGGAAGGCTGAGCGCCAAAGAATTGATGCTTTCGAACTGTGGTGCTGGAGAAGACTCTTACGAGTCCCCTGGACTGCAAGGAGGTCAAATCAGTCAATCCTAAAGGAAATCAACCCTGACTGCTCATTGGAAGGACAGATACTAAAACTGAAGCTCAAATATTTTGGCTACCTAACGCGAAGAGAAAACTCCCTGGAAAAGACCCTGATGCTGGGAAAGATTGAAGGCAAAAGGAGAAGGGGATGGCAGAGGATGAGATGGTTAGATAGCATCACCGATGCAATGAATATGAACTTGAGCACACTCTGGGAGAGAGCAGAGGACAGGAAGGCCTGGCGTGCTATGGTCCATGGGGTCACGAAGAGTCGGACACGACTGAACGACTGAACAACAACAACAAAGAGAGGGGGAACTAGGAGGATTGGTTTTCCTCCACTGAGTACCTAACTAGAGGCAAGAATAGAAGGAACAGATTTTTTTAAGGCAGGTGAAAAGGTACTTGGCCAGCAGAAAGCCCATAAAATTCTTATTCTGTTGGCAAATCTATCTGAGAGGCCTCTGAAACCAAGGGAAGGGACAGTCTGTCCCCAAACTCCTTCAGAAGGGGGAATCAGATTTTTAAAAGAAAAAAATATTACTTTTCTTGTTTCTTTTTGCTATGAATATTAGATAATTGTGATGAAATGATGCTAACTTACAGTAAGCCTTGCCATGGACTTTGTATATATTTTCCAGGGACTAAACTATGAAAAAACCAAGGAGAGAAGATTGGAAATTGTTGTGAATAACGAAGTACCTTATGCTGTAGGACCAAATGCAAGAGCAATTTCTACAAGTACTTGCATTGTTGTTGTCAAAGTACGGGATTTGGATGAAGGGCCTGAATTTGATCCTTGTGTATATATATTAAATATTAAGGAATGTTTGCCAGGTGGAACACTGGTTGGCGAGTACAGAGCAACTGACCCAGAAACTGGAAATAGTGAAGGCATAAGGTATTGTATTTTATTGCCTAATTTACTTTATAGGATTTTTGCATTGTTATTAAAATATAGACATAGCTCTAGAGATGAAAAGTCTACTTTGTAAATATGGATTGTTATACAACTATGCAGGTTGGTTATCTATGTGTTACACAAACAGCCTATTCTGTTACTTAGGAGAATATGTATATTTGCACTGTGGTTATTTGATGGCACATGTGGGCAACCCTGTGAATTTCCCTCCACTGCCCCCAATTCTTTTTAGATTTTGTACCTCTGGCTTCCACTGGGGCCTAAAATGGACACTGTATCACACTAGCCTGCCATACTCTTTGGTTCCTCTCTTAATAAGAGCCTTGAGAGAGAAACTGTGGTGTACGGAGGGCTAGAGCATCCTTCACAGAGAACAGGGGGAAGGATGTATATGGGGGAGAGAGGGTGAGGAAGAGCCTAGGCCCCACCTGCTACTGGCATGCAGCACTCAACTTGCCACACACCCTTTTTCATGCTAGTCTGATGGTCTTATCTTCCTAACACAGTATTGCCAGAAGTAGAAGCAACAACAGAAGTGATAAATGTTCACACAGGTGCCGGTTTATTTTGTGCTCACTTGTCCATCATTTCAGAGAATACCTCCTTCCTCAGGGACTACCTGGACTGAATTAGACTCCATGTCTCTATACATCTGCCATTCCTTGTGCAATGACAAGGAATTTCGTTTAGCACATAATGAGGAATGAGGTATTCTCTGAAACACTGGGCAAATTGACATAAAATTTGTGTGATGTTGTATCACCTTTGTTGTTTTGGGATGCTTTGGTGCTTCCCTGTTGGATGTATGCCAGAAGTGCCAGCCAGTGGAGGGGAGGGGGCTAGCTTAGGAGGACGAAGTATTCTACAGCCCCAATCTCTTGCAAGATTTGACATCAGAATAATGGACTAAGGATTGCAGGGAACTACTACAGTCTTTAGCGATAGAAACATCTTCCTCTATATTCTGCAGCCTATTACCTGAATATAAAACCACTCTGTAATCAATAAAGCCACTCCATAATCAGTTGCTGTGTGATGCCTGGTACAAGGGAATTTCCACCTGCCTATTTCACAACATCAAGCTTGAAGACCTTTAAGACAGGGATGGGGAACCTCCAGCTCATGGGGCCTCAGGTGAAGCCACATGGGGAAGGCGATGGGGAAGCAAGATGGGAGCCTTGGTGGGCTTCGATTTGCCCAGACTTTCCCTAGCAGAGGAAGCCTGGGTGGAGTTAAGCCAGCTCCCTGACTGAGGTGCCAGCTGGAGGAGGACAGAGGAGTGAAGCTGGCGACTCTGTATACTTTGCTCTGTTCCTGGGTGAAGTGAAGCCCACCAAGAGGCCAGCTTTGCTCCCCCATCATTGCCTTCCCCATGTGGCCTTACCCCATCCCTGTCTTAAAGGTCTTCAAGCTTGGAGTTGTGAAATAGAAAGGTGCAAATTCCCTTGTACGAGCTAGGAAAAGCCTGGGCTGAGCAAAGCTGGTTCCCCAACTGAGGCATCGGCTCTTTGGCCATGGACCCAATGACATCACAGACAGAGCCCTGGCCCCTGATGTCATTAAGCCCATGGGGGCCTGGGGAGGGGCAAGCTGTTCCCTGGACCCTCAAAGGTTCCCCACCCCTTTTTGTATTTGTTTTTAACAGCTATATTTGTTTCTAACAGCTATAGAATACTAAATGATCCATGTAATTGGATCACTATCAACAACGTAGGCCAGATCAGAACCACTAAACTTTTAGACCGGGATCTACCAGATCTGAGAATCTACCAGTGTAACGTAACAGTCTCTGCAACTGACCGAAGTGAGTACCAGATGCCACAAGTAACTTACTTGTAAACTGCTGCACTTGAAGCTGCAAGATTTTCTTATGAGGTTTGCTCCCTCAAAGAAGCACGAAGGGCATTAAGGAGACTGGACCATTAAGGAAAAGCAGTGTTTGGACCTAGTTTTTCACTATCCTTATTTGTTACTAGGTTTTGTTTTAAAATTCATATCCTACTAAAATCTGTATAAGAATACAGTAGCGTAAGGCTTATTACTAGAGATCTACCAGACCCATTTTGCTCATTTTTGTTTTAAACTGAAGCTTGAGCAGTGTAGACATGCAGAAAATGTTGAAATGTTAAATATGTTTAAAGCTCAACCTTTGGGCAGCTCAGGAAGGGAGACGGAAAAGGCAAAGGGGAAGTTAATGAACACTGAGACAAATGCATATGCCCCACACTGTGCATGTAATGTAACATGTGACACAGTGTGTGTATGCACATGTAATAATACTTCTGTGAGCTCTTTAGAGTGCTGGGTGAATGAAAGAAGAGGCACACAATGTTGGGAAAGGGGCTGAAGAAAAGTCATTTGATAATAGTTAGAGGAGGAGGAAGAGAAACGGAGGAGAAAGAGCATAAAGGACAGCGGGAGAAGAGACAGAAAAACCAGAGACGAAAACAGACAATTGCAAGGGAAATGGGCAAACATATTTTGATCCCCTCATTCTCAGACTACAAGCCACCATGGCGACACGGGATTTACACATTTACATTAACAATATTCACTCAGGCTCTTTCGCTGACATGAAAGATGTGTATAAAAAGATGGTGGGGTTTTTAAGGTGGCAGTGATTTGAACATAGATGTTAATGGGAAAGAGGGATATCTTAGATCCTAAGATTTAGGAGGTTACTTCAAAATTGCCATTTTAATTGTTAAATATATGGATGATGTCCTGTTTAAAATAACAAGCTCCCACCCCATATTCAATATCTTTGTTCTACAAAAATTAGAATGTTTTATGGTTAACAATTTTAGTTTTTTCACTGGTTGCAGTGTTAATCATGTTTGAGGGTAGCCATGCTTTTTTCTTAACCAGACTGTGGAACCCTGAGTTTCCTTAGAATTGCTGATTGGTGATTGTACTTTGTGACAAAGGGAAGTCAGTATGTTGCCTAGGCAATCACAGGACTCTTTTATTCTGCATATGTAATGCCAGGAAGATTGGAACCATCCCATTTTCCCCCACAGTTCCCCATGGCTTTGCTCTTCCACCTGTTAGATATAGACCTGGTTTGCATGTAGCAACAACACAGAATATGGGTTCGAGATTGTCTTTGAATTGTAGGTTGTCATCACATGCAAACCTTGCACTATGGTTTAACTATGGGTTGTTAACCATGAATAACGCAGAGTTCACAACCCTACAATAAACCATGGGTTCTCTTCCTGGGTTGCTCGTGGTTAACAACCCATACTTAAACCATAGTGCAGGGCTCACACATAAGGACAATCCACAATTCAACAACAACAACCCATCCTTTGGGTTGTCATTATGTGCAAATCTGGCCATAGTGTTTTGGCTTGGTCAGGAGAATTGGATCAGCAGGAATCATCCCTTCCCCTTCCACTCAAGACGAGAGAATCTACCTACCACATAAAGGCATATATGGCATGGGTCTGACTGAAACCATGCTGGAAAAAATACAAGGATGCCTTTGAAAAAGGATACAACATTCATAAAGTATTATCATTCAATAATTAATTCTGTTTCCAAAGGCACCAGGAGGCGAACACAAAACCCATTTATGCATTCCTCAATCATCTGTATTTGTTTTTGTAAGGTCACCCCACTTACATGACACAGGCACATGCCCTGCCCTTTGGGCCTGCACAACTTTCTCAGACTTCCATGTGAAAGGGAGAAGCTCGGTCATTCAGCTGTTAATTGCAAACATGATGCCTTGTCTAATGAATGCCAGCTGTGCAAAAATGCAAGATCAACTTGAAATGCCTTGTAATTGTGAGCGTTTGGGGTGGGGGTGGGGGTGGGGGTAGGGGTGGGACCCCTCCCTGGGCACAGCTTCTCTTACTGAACCAATCTCAGATTTCTGGGTGAGTTTCCATGCAAATAGCTGCTGTAAACAAGAAATGTTATTCTCTTAAGCAGCACCATTTATAATTTCTGAAATGCAAGGCTTCTCATAACTTATTAGGATAAAACTTGTGAATAGCAATAAACTGTAAGGCTGGCACTAAAATTGTTTGTATTTCCTAGGTGGTAAAACAGGCACAGGAACAATAGTGGTTAATCTACTAGATGAGAATGATAATTTCCCAGTGATAATGCGAAAAGACTACATAATGTGCAGAGACAGAAAACCAATTTGTCTTACTGCCGTGGATGCTGATATACCTCCTCATACAGTTCCTTACCATTTCACACTTCCTGACCGGATGGTCCCACAGTGGAGACTAACTCCACATGATGGTGTGTATCTCATTCCTAAAATGTTACTTCTGGAGTAACAACTAAGTACCCATTTTGAAATTGTGTTCACCACTGAGTTTGTATTATTTATTTTACAGAAAAATCTGTGTATCTGGAACCAGTGGGCAACATAGATTATGGTTCCTACACAATTCCTGTCAGAGTAACTGATAATGCAGGCCAAAGTGGAATCACTGAAATAGTAGTTCGAGTGTGTGATTGTATCACTCCTAGTGATTGTAATCGTCAAGATAGGTTCATGGACCTACCTAATGTTACTCTTGGTATTTGGGCCATCCTCACAATGGTTTTGGGATCATTATTGTTATTGTGTAAGTACATTTATCCTTTTTAAAATATGAAATGTTACAGTTGCCATGAATATCATGTCGAAGGGGATACATGTAAGATTCAGGTTCCTTCTGACATCTTACTCCTGCAAAGCAGTTAAACTGGTTTATTTAAATCATTGCCCATTAAATATTGCATTGAAATGATAGTTTAAGCAAGTAAGCAAACAAAATACTACAACTGTGCTTCAGTCTGTATTAAGATCCATCCTGATTGTTTCCTTGAAATGCATAGGTACCCTGGTATAGCTAGTGATACTCTTCATGTGGAAGCAGGTTTCTGCAAATGTATCCCTTGCAGAATGGGGAGCCACATGGACAACTAGGAGGACTTGCCACCCTTTCCTGCCCCTGTTTTGGCCTTGCATGGTACCTTAGTGATGCTGTTGACAACCATCCCCCCAGCAGCTGCTGGGATAATCTCCTCCCACATCTGCAGCCTGAAAGTAGGGAGGAAGGCTGGTTGCTCATGAAAAGGCACTGCCACACTTTCCATAGCAAGCATGGTGAATGTAATCATCCTTCGTTTTAGCCGTTTTGTATATCTCCCCCTACCATCAAACTCTGTACCAAATGTCCAAGATACAGGAAGTTCAGTATGGCAAACATTGGAGGAGAGGGAAACTACTATACCAAAGTTGCTGATTAAGAGAGCTGTATTTACTACGTTTCTATTTCAGCCGTCTCTCTTCCAAGGGACACCCAAGCTGTCTCTCCTTTAAAATCAATATACAACACAATGATTTACACATATTAAAATCAAAAGTAGCCACCCATTTAAAATAACCACCACTTTAAAGTTGGGCAAACAAAAGTCTAGTAAACAATAGTCTTCACTCATCTCCTGTAGGCCCATGGTCATGCAATATTAAATTTCATCTTACTAGCTGAGCAGCAGCATTATAAATAAACATCAACTGCATATTAAATAAATATGCTATCGAATCAGGTTAGAACTTTAGAACTGGTAAAAGAATGCGATGGTTATCTCTGTTTTTAAGGTGGTTGAAACTAAGTATACCTTCATCGAGTATAATACTACATATACATTCCCAGACTCCCAATGGGGAATATTGTAATTTAGGAGGCTTTAACCAGGATAAAGAGAATGGATTACATTGCCGTATAACAGCATTTGGACAGATTTCTCAGGCTTAATCCAAACTCTGGCAGTTTGTTAGAACAAATGCCCCCAAATTAGAAGACGAGTTCAGACATGGCAGTAAACCTGTAGTTTAGTGGTGGGGAACCTCTGGCCTACAGCCTGGATCCACCTCACCAGGTCTTCTCAACTGGCCTAAAAGTCCCCCATCCTTTCCAAAGCCTCATCTCTTGGGAAAAGCAGGGGGCTCCATCAGGAGCTACCTCTTCAAGGCATCTGGAGCACATTGAGGTGCTTCCTGACAGACCAGCTCCCTCTTTGCTTGTGCTGAGCTGTTTCCTGAGCAGTGGGGAAGCAGGGATGATCATTTAAACCTCTTCTCCCCTTGATCCCCCCGCCCCTGCTGAGCAGCAGCAAAGAGGGAGTTGCTTCTCCAGCCTGACTGGTTATATGAGGCTGGCAAAGGAGTGAATTTTCATCAGATGGTATGGAGACTTACTAGGATGGCAAAGCAAGGACAAGAGCATTCTGCTTCACAAGCTTTATATGCTCTGGCTGGTGAAATGGCTCCCTATTTGCCACTGCTAGGCTGTTTCCTGAGCAGTATGGTAGAGTAGTGGGGGAGACTACAAGAACGTGAGATTTAAACCTCTCCTCCCTGCGATCTCCCCCCTCTATTCAGGAAACAGCTGAGTAGCAGTGAAGAAGGAGCTGTGAATGTGTGTGAGTAGATGGGGAAAGAGAGAGGGCTGTAGCCCCACCCACTTTTATATTTCACCCCAATGATGGCAGTCAGCGTTTGAAAGTTTAGCCAGAAGGTAATGCAGCCTTCCATCTTAAAAAAAAAAAGAAAAGAAAGTCCCCCATCCCTGCTCTAGTTAGTTAAAACAAGCCAGGATCAAACTGTGGTATGTCAGCCTGACTGGTTCACTAACTAGAGTTTAGACCAGCCTTCCCTAGCCCTGGTGCCCTCCAGTTGTTTTGAACTACAACTCCCACCAGCCCTAGCCAGCATGGCCAGTGTTCAAGAATGCTGGGAGTTGGAATCCAAAACATCTGGAGGCACCAGGCTGGAGAAGGCAGGTTTAAATTGACCAGAGTTTCCTTAGTTCAGACATAATGGGGAACTCTGGTTCCATTAGACTGGAAGCTGAGGTTTCCGATCTTCTTGGGTGTATGCCAAAGGAGAATGGCAGAGGGCACAAGCCTAAGGTTTGCCATACTAGGGTGAGCAACTTGTAGACCAAAACATTCAGAAGGCCACAACTCCCATACCATTGGCTGTGCTGGCTAGGTCTGATGGCAATTATAGGCCAAAACATCTGGAAGGCAATGTTGCCTGCCCCTGCACTAAACCATGGTTTGACATTATGTCTGAACCAGCCCTCTTAGTAAAAAGAATTGGCATAGTACTGAATGCAAGACTTTGCATATCATATGGTAAAGAAGCAAATTATCTTGTCTCATGGATTTCAGTAGCACTTATACATCTTTACACATGCTACTTAGAGGCAAGTTCCATTGAAGACAGTAACCCTACTCAAGTGGTCTGTACCTGAATAGGGCAATGCATGAGGAGGGGGAGCCCTCCATCACATTTTGTTGCCCTACACTCAGGCTGACTATCTGAAGAGGAGTGCTTCCTGTATCTGTAGAAGCTCTCCATGTGAGCAAGAAAGTCTATAGTTTGTTGTTAACTCTGGGTTTTTTAACCCATGAACAACCCAGAATTTCTGAGTTCCATGTCACAAAACAACCCAGGAATTGGGTGTTCCTGGGTTGTTAATAAAAAGAGAAAATGACGAGTGCTCCGCCTGTGTATTCCACTTTTCCCTACAGTTCCTGGGTTAAACAACCCAGGAATTGCCACCATGATGTGTGAACTGGGTCATTGTGAGGATAAATGATGAGGGGGTGGGATGGACTGTGTATGCTACCCTCATTAGAGTAAGGGTGTCATAACTGCTGTTTAACAAATAAATACTAATAACAAGTAACACATAGATGTACTGGCATCTCATTATGCCTCATTTCCCCCGTTTCCAGTAATCCTGATAACACTTTGTGGCTGTTGGGGTGCTGCACCTGTGACCACAAGTAAGCATGTGTGTGATGATTTAGCTAATCAGAACTTAATCATATCAAATACTGAAGCACCTGGAGAAGAGGTAATGGTAAGTTATTCTGTTTATTTATTATATCTAAGGCACCTACAAATACTAGGTGATACCTCAGCTTAAGGGATGGGCCTGCTGCAGCCTTCTAGGCTGGACATGTAGGGGAAGGGAAAAAGGCAGAACAGATTCCGTTTGAGAGAGTGAATGCATTTCTAATTATTGTTTAAACCTGAGCTGTGTGTAAATGACCTCTTAAATTCTCCACCCTATTTGTTGGCAAAGAAAACGAGGGGACCATTTCATGAAACTTCTTCAGAGGGAGGACAAATTCTTCAACAATTACTCAGGGATAGTGTTCACCATTAGCAGTGGCAGTAGCGCAGCTTCTTTCTTTTTTTCGTAAGGTTCTTTTGTGTGCTTCTGCTGCAAAAGTGGCCTTTTCCCAGCAGCATGAGAAAAACGAAAATCAGAAAAATACCTTCTGAAAAGTTTTGGCTGAGCTCTACACACAGAAATGGAAGGAGCTAGATGGAAATAGATCAGAGAGCTATTGTACTCCAACCATATGGAACAGCAAGAGATAAAAGGTCCAAAACACACGTGTTTTAAGCACGCTTTTTAAAAGGTATCCTTAATAGTGCCACTTTATTTTGAGGGGATAATAGTGGTGCAGGGCCCTGATATGTTGCTTTGCTCCCAATCCAGATCAAGGCCCTATGCCAGTTTTCTGCCAAAAATTGCCCTCAAGACTATTTTTTAGCTTGAAAGGCATTGTTGCAGAATCTTAGCAGGAAAATAATAGTGGGTGGGGGGAGAATGACTGACTTTTGGGCCCTCATCTCGATTGGGAGCACAGCACTAGGGCAAGACTCCATCTGGCTGCTTTCTTTCAAAATAAAAGTGACAGCATTGAGCACACTTTTAAAAAAGCATGTTTAATGTATTGGCCCAAATAGCACAGTTAGTAATCTCAGGAATTAAAGAAGAGGGTGAATATATTGTGAATTATTGTATTAATTTGAAAAGCAGATATTTTTAAGGCATCACAGTGTACAGGGTAGTTTCTTGTAGTAGACAGCAATAAACATTTGACACAAATAATTCTTAACTGGTTCAGATGAGAAAACTGAACTTAACAAACCATGTAATCATTCAAATCATTAAAGAATATAAGTGTACTTAATACTAACTACCACCATTTTTATAGGAAGGTGCTTATTTCAATAAAATGATTTGAATGGATCAAGGACAATGCAAAGAAATGGCAGCACTTTTCAGTTCAGTTTGTATTTTTGCACGTGTATCTATTCTAACAAGAATTGAACAGATGAGGCTTGGTTGCACTTTCTATTCTTGGGTAGTCAAGATAATCCAGTGGCTGGCTTTTCTGAATATATGTGTGACTGCTCAATCTGGTTTGGCTGAAAAAATTAGGCCCAGCCCCCATGGGATCACCTATCTTGGGAAAATAGAAGTGGTATTTTGCCATGGGTAACATAGGTGAATGCAACTCTGAATAGCTGAGCTACAACTATGTGAATGGAGGAAGCACAGGAGTTGAGGTTTTTCTAACTTGGGGTCCATAAAAATTGTCTATGTGCTGTCATGAACGTAAGTGGAGGGAGGTGAAAAGGCACAATGGAAATAGATCAGCTAAGTGTTAAATAAAGTCACGGATATTTAATTGGATTGGCCTCCAATGTAAGGTCTGTAGAGGACAAGCTTGGTTGGGCTGAAAATCCAGCAAAAATATGGAAGCAGAAATTGCATACCTTATTTCCATGATTGTGACAACATCCGAATCAACTCTCAGATGTCACCCTTTCTCTCCAAGCACCCTCATGTGGTTTTTTTTTGCTATAATTTTTTTCTTTTAGGACCCCAATATAATTCCTGTGAAAAAAGGAAACATAGTTACTTGTGATCAAGGGGCTGCTATATGTGATACTGGTGTGAAAACTGGTGGACAGGAATGCTTTGAAATGGTCAAAGGAGGACACCAGACACTGGAATCAGTCAAGGGAGGAGGACACCACACCTTAGAATCTGTCAAAGGAGTGGGACATCATACATTAGAATATGGAAGGGGAAATGGACAGTCCATGATGGATACATATAGATACAATTATTCAGAATGGCAGAATTTCACACACCCTCGCCTAACCGAGGTAAGTATGCTGACATATATTTCAGTTATTCTTAGCTCATAATTTTTTAGAGGTCATATTAATAATCTATAACCATGGGCGATATATTTTGAAGAAATGTATAGGATTTACTTTGAATTCATCCTGTGGCATGGAACATTACTGTTCTGACTTCCCTTCAGTTGTCCTATTGTGTTTGGATTTAGGAAAAAAAATAACTTTGCTCTGCTTGGAACAGTTACTTTGTTTTAAGAAAAGAAACACTGTTCTATCTCACCAGGTATTTGCAATTTCTGTTGGCTTTGTTTTGTTTCCTGCACTCCCCTGTAGTGCTCTTTTTTCCCTTCCTTCAACCTAATCTATCAGTATTTTTCCAGTATTGACCACCACTGCTGGTGTTAGAAGCTGCTTAGCTAGTGCAGCCTGAGAAACTATCTGGTATGAACTGAAGCCCAGAAGCTGAACCTATCTATAAGAAATGATATACCATTATGTTTTTCATTTTCTCTGTAAATTTTTTTTAACTGATAAAGAAGTTGATAACATGTGTGATCAGTAGAAGTTAAATTTGTTAATTTTTTCGTAGTATGAATGATATAGACCAATCATGTGCATTTTTTGTATATAGGAATCCATTAGAGGACACACTCTGATTAAAAATTAAACATTGAAAGGTAAATCAACGAAATTATTTTTATGCCATATGTTAAGATTAGTTTAAGAAAACAAATGACATGTCATTTTTTTTCCTATGCAGAAAGTGTATCTGTGTGGACAGGATGAAGAGCATAAGCATTCTGATGACTATATCCTTTCATATAACTATGAAGGAAGAGGATCTCCGGCTGGCTCTGTAGGCTGCTGCACTGATCAGCAAGAAGAAGAGGCGCTTGACTTTTTAGATCAGCTGGAACCCAAGTTTAGGACATTAGCAGAAACCTGTGTGAAGAGATAAGTGTGCTGTCCATAGTGCAGAAAACCATCACCCTTTCCACAAGATAGCTGTTTTAAAACTTGAATACAGCAGATTTTTCTTCCTTTTTTTCTTATGGGAGTGGTTAATCAAAATACATTCTAACATTAGGTTTATCAGTATCAAGGTTTCTGTACCAAAAGTTCAGGGTGCTGTGTGCTATTTGATCTACATATGTACTATCTTAGATTTACATTGAAATATCTATTTTTTAAACCAAATGTAAATACAGTTTTGTAGTTACATTGCTTTCTAAATAGCAACAAATTTTCTGGTTTTCTCTGCACCTACCTTTTACGGAAGGCAAAGTGTATTCTTTAACATTTTAGGAACTAAGCTTCAAAAACATTACTGGTTGTTTGGGCCTGGGTGGTAGTAACCTTTGTTTAATTCACCTGAATCTTTCCTTTAGTTGTATAGAAAGAAGTGCTACAACATTATTGCTGAATGTTAAAATACTTATTAATTTCTTATATTCTTATGAAAACCAAGGGTTTTGTTTTTAAGAATCGAGGCAATTGAATTAAAGCAACAAAATGTTACAGCCAACCATGCCCTTTCCATGTTCCACCATTCCACCCCCCCTTCATGGTTTTCCCCACCCAACAGGTACTCAGTGTTCTCTAGCCACTGAGTATGCTCAGTCATTATTGGGCTGTCCAGGAGCTTTTCCCCTAAAGAGGGGGGTAGGTTCTTTGGCAAACCTTGGTTTTCCCCCCAAGCCTGCTGATACCTCTCCCTTGTGTGTGGATGGTGCCATTTTGGCTGCATGAGGAACAGCACTCAGACAATGAGTTCGCCATTAATATAAATGATACGTTAGATCATACAAATTAGGCAAAAGCTCCTAAATTTGAAAATAAATAGGTGGTGGGGGGGAAGGGAGACATGTCTTTATGTATATATCTAGCATTTCTAAACTTTTTCTCTCTCATATTGCATTTCTGTGCACCAAATCTGCAGGAACGAAGGGGCGTGTTAAAGCCATTGTAGCAATAAGCATAGAAATGAAAGTGTGACATTCACATGCCATTGAAAAGAATGGCAAAGGCCACAATTTCACTCCAAGATTTTAAATTAATTCCAGGTATAACAGTGTTATTTGCTGCACTGGTCACCTAATGAATACTGCTGAGTGTTAAAAAACATTACATCAATCACATTTTAATTACAGATATAAGTTAGAAAAAATTGCTAGCATCAGTCACCACTTTCTGTCTCCTTCCATCTTGGGTAAAGTGGGGAGCCAAATTAAGAGATATGAAGGAATGATCTCTGCTGGCTGTCTGCATCACATGGTGGCTGATGCTTTGAAATTTGCATGCATGAATTTCCCTGATGTGTACTGTTCTGATGGAATGTAGGTTTGATATTTTTCATACAATATATTTATGTATTTACAATTTGCTTGGGAACATAAAACAAGTGTGTGGTACTGGAAATTTGGACTCCTAAAAGAGGGAAAGAGGCATGTAGCAGCTACTGGTTGGATATCCCCTGTTATACTTTGAGATCTACTCTCTTCAGTGAGGTGACTTTATAAAGGAGATGTATTGGCATAAGTAACATTGAATTGGATCCAGACTTCATCATGCTTAGAGTAGACTAATTTATCTTATTGATTTCAGCCGGTCTACTCCAAGTCTGGATCCAGCCTGCTGAATTTTTAAAAAAGTGTTATGCCTGTTACATTTCTTTACACTGGAAATTAATAGAGTTACAACAAATTGTTTTTGTTATGTTCAACTTAATATATTCCAGTTTTGTCTATGCTCCTGTACTTTGTTAAACCCATTTCAGTACCACTGATAGGAGAGTAACAGAACTGGTTTATATAATCATGAGTAGTGATTATTTCTGGAGCACTAAAGATCCTGAGCACTGAGAGAAAAGTACACGGTCTCAGGAAAAAATAAGAAATAGATTTGCCTTTTTAAAGGAACCTTTTAGACCAGTTAAAGTGAAATATTGAGCATTATGTGGATTTTGCCTCCCAAAGCCAATTGCACTGAATCCGCTTAAATCCAAATGTGTTGGTGTGATTGGTTTGTGGATTTGTCCACTTTAAACCAGTTTTTCCCCATGTATGTCAACTGTTAGTCTTATAGCCTTTCATACCATATGGATATATTTCTCTGGATTTGCAATATCCAGAAAAGCTATTAAACAGTGTTCCAAGTCAGTGGAAAGCCTTAAATGATTAACAACATGTCTTTTAGATTCAGGGCTTTATTAAGGGTTGGGTTTCTAATGCACAGACTTGGGTCCAAGATCTATATCTAATCTAGATATTACACACACACACACACACACACACACGTAAACTAGCGAATACTAAACGGGCCTTACTTTGGAAATCATGGCCATGATCCAGCTAACATTCATGATTAAGTCACATTGAAAGCAATGGAAACTTGAGTTAGTCACAACTACATTATACATTGATTTCAGTGGACAGATTTGACTAATTTAGCTGTATTGGGGCCCTTATAGTTAAATAGACAAAAGTACAAACTGAGGTAAAGAGATGGAACAGAAACTAAGAAGAATATGCTATATCAAAGCTATGTTCTTAGTATTTTTCTGGAAAGAATGATATCGAACTGATGGGAGAAAGGCATTTTTTCTGGTTCTTAAGTTTGTTTGTTTTTTTTTTAATTTTTTTAAAGAAAAACACAACAACAAAAACACAACAACAATACACATACACTAAAATATCTCTTAAGATTGTAAGATATCTACCTTTGCCTCCCCTTACACAACAAATGCTTATTATTATTCTCCAGTTCTTGTCTTAGCTGTATATCATACAGAGTTCATAGACATTATCTCCTTTCTCCTAATTTGAACAACAGAAAAAAGAATCAACCATCTCAGAGTTCAAAATCCACATACATAGATATCATTTTTCTCTATTGGTTTGTTAAGTTTTGAGAAAAAGTAAAAACTAAAGTATACTCAATTACCTGTTCAATATATTTTTTGGGTTATAAGATGAAATGTACAGAGCAAAAACGAAAAGCAACAAAAATTATGTGTGTGGTATTCTGGACAAATTTTACTAAAATGAAAGCCTACTCTAAAGTAGCAAATATTTCTGTTCAGTAATATTTTTTGTGTGTTTTGGGCTTGGCATCCACCAGTTTAAATCTGCCTAGGGACAGCCTCCCCCCAATTGTATAATATTTAATATCCAAGAAGAGTATCCTGTTCAGAATTATTGGAGAAAATGGAAGCCTTCAGAATAATACTACTTCTTGAGAATATGTATGTGATTTTAAAATGGGGACCAGGTTTCTTCCTGAATTTGTCCCCCCCCAAGTCTGCATTGATAACTTAATTTATTAAAACTAAAGAAGTCCTGTAACTCTATTCTTATTTCTTTAGTCACTTTAAATTGCAAAAGCCAATGAACATAATTAAGAAAAAGGTGGGGTGGACATTAGAAATGTTGCATCATATAGAACACTATAAAATAACGCATTAATTCCAAATCAGATCATGTTATATCTTTTCTGCTTTCTTAATTTAGATAATATTTATAAGAGGAAGTGCAATGTAATGGTTACAAGTATGTGGCATGAGCTGAAATATCCCTAGCTCAAATCTTCACTTGGTCATACATTTACTGCGTGGTCTTAGGCAAGTCACTATCTCTCAGCCCTCCAGTTGTAATATGGGGATAATAATACTGGGGCCGCAGTGGCTTAGTGGTTAAGACACTGAACTGCAGACCGGAAGGTTGGCAGGACAGCAGTTCGAGACCCGAGTGCCATGTGACGGAGTGAGCTCCCGTCTTCAGTCCCAGCTCCTGCCAACCTAGCAGTTCGAAAGCAAGAAATTGCAAGTAGATAAATAGGCACTGCTTCAGTGGGAAAGGTAACAGCATTGCATGCACCTCAGTGTTCAGTCACGCCGGCCACATGACCACGGAAGCGTCTTTGGACAGTGCTGGCTCTTCGGCTTAGAAATGGAGATGAGCACCACCCCCTAGAGTCGGACACAATTGGTTGGGGACACCTTTACCTTTACCTTTTTACATTACATAGTATTGAGACCTTGCATCTAAAGGGCTTTGAGCACCCAGGGAAAGTGTTCTATATACATGCAAATTATTATTGCAGTTTCTTGGTCATTGGAGCAGCTTAGACAGGGTCCCCACTCCTCTTAATTACCAGGTTCTCCCATTTGCTTGTTCTGCACTTGGGGACAAACTGTTAGAATTACAAAGATGACCCATAAATGTTTAGCAAATCATTCATTTAACTATGATGTTAATAGGACTCTTTGTTGCTGCAGTATACAAATATGGTGTCTTTCCAAGCTGTATTTGCCTATCAGGGATTCCTTGATGTGAAGATTAATGATAGCCCATAAGCCCCCCCTAAAGACAGCTTTGTCACCACTAAACATCTTCCCCTGCAGTGCACAATTCACATGCAGCAATGGTGAAGCATAACCAGCCTGGCTCGTGCCCTACATGAACCGTGTGTGTGACCTAGAAAATGCCCAAACGTCCCATTGGGTTGTTTAGCAGACTAGTTGATATGGAAAAGTTCCCTGAAAGAAGACATTTTGGAAACCACTGTATCTGGCAATCCCCTTGAATTACTAAATTTGCCAGCCTGAAAAAGAGAAAAATTGAAAATAATGTATGATTTAATATGTAGAGTTAAGAGTTTTGTATCAAATATTTATAAAAAATTTACAAAAGGCAGTTGATATATCATGTTTTATGTTTATCTTACCAGCAGAAACTGCTTTGACTCAAAATGAAATGGACTTGTACTTTCCACCTCTATTCGTCTTTAAAAGTGTCTAGTCATGTAAACATCTTGTTTAACTTCATATTTTAAATGCATTTTGTACAAGAATAATAAAGTGGCTTTTATTTCAAAATAAAGGGAGCCACTTCAGAACTGGCTCATTTCTTATATGTTCTGCCTACACTCACTGGTAGGTTCTGTTGCAAGCATGGGCAGAGTTTCAGTAGGGCTGTGGCTTGGGTTTTATTCATTGCTCAGGCTTTAGTACTAATTTCTGCTATATTGCCCACATCTCAGTCAACTGTTGCTGGGCCATATGATATGGAGGCTTCCATGCAGGCTTTCTCTGAGGTGGGACCCGGTTGATACAGTTTTATTCTCAACCAGTTATTTTATTGCATCTTATATTTTTATGGTTATGTTAACCACTTTGATAGTTCACTGGGAAGTGGTTTATAAACCTCTGTAATATAAACAAGAAATAAAAAATATCCTGGTTTCCTGGTAAGACAGACTTATTAGGCTCAGCTACCAGCACTGGCAAATTAGCAATGTGGGCAGTTTGTCAGTGCAGTAGGTTTTAAAGATCACACCTGTAATCACAATACAACAACTCTTTCAGTCAACTTGATTAAAAGAAACAAAACCACCAAATTCTAATGCTTGCCTGATAGATCCTAATGCATCCTTGTATTTGGGAGTTTTACATAAAAGTGATGGTATGGTCTAGCGCAGCCTTCCCCAACCAGCTGTCCCCCACATGTTTTGGACTACAACTCCCATTCCAGCCAATACAGCTGGTGGTCAGGGATAATTAGAGTTGTAGTCCAAAATATCTGGAAGGTGCCAGGTTGGAAAAGGCTAGTATGGCCCATTTTAGATCGTAAAATATATAGATCAATGGCGCAAGTCACAACAAAAGCAGAAAGTGTTGTTGATGTTGACAGTTGGTTCAGAAATGTCCAACACAATTTGTAGTCACACCTTTATCCAAATCGCAATTTGAGGGAGGGGGGAGTTGTAAAGTCTTTTTTTGGGGGGGGACGATTCTGCCCAATTGCAGCTGAGAATTCCAGTGCGCTGTAATCTTACTTTCACTTAGAAATACCCTACATTCTCAGAGCACTACACCACTGGGCTAATTGAATGGATTCACTCAAGGCTACAATGCAATTGCTTTATCTTTCCTCTTTAAACTGATACAGAATTAAATAAAAAACAGAAAATAAAGACATTAGTGTCCCCTTTGTTAAGGCCCAACAATTAAAAACAAGAACATTTCATATTAAATTGTGATTGGAGTGGGTGAGGTGTTCTCATCTTTATAAAACTGAAATGGTTTCATCAATCTCTCTGCAATTGTCAGGAGCCAGAAAGAAGTGTTGCTTTTACATACACGGAAAATTTCAGAAAGATCAGTGAAAGCTTGGGGGGAAAAGAGCAGTTTAAAAATAAAATACAACCCCCCTGCCCCAATCAAAAGTGACTGAGAAACTGATTGGTGCTGATCTTGTACACAATTTCTGGAAGAAAAAAAACACAAAGGATCCCCACCTCAAAGATTGGTGATATCCTATTCCACCTATGTTGTAGTTGGAAGAATGCTGTTTTTTCCTTCAAAATTCAATGACATCTAAAAATAATATGGATTTGAACATGTAATGACAGTCTATGGGATTCTCATAACAAGATGTAGCTGCACAAGCCTCTCTCTGCCTCACAGCTGATTTACAATGTTGAGGGGGAGGGGAATAACTGCTGCATTGTTGAAAGCAGGAGGAGGTGGTGGTGGTGGTGGTGGTCGTCTGTGGGAGCAGAAGGCACAACTCATTGGGGGAAAGGCAAGGCCTGGCACTACAGGCGGCATGGCCCTGTAATGGGATACATGTTTAAAGTTGTATAATGAACAACGGCTTTCATTCCTGTCAATCTCTTTGTGTACAAGCTCATTTGGCGATAACTGTCAAGTCTAAATTTGAGGTCCACCGTGAATGTGAGGTCTGGGCTGAATGGCCCTCCTGGATCCCCCTGTGATAAGCCTGGCCCCCACCCCCAACAATCCAGGTTTCTGTTTAAATTCCACACCCTGTAGGGGTGTGTGTGTCTCCCACCCCCCTCCCCCAGTATGTCTGTCTCACCCCAGTATATGTGTGTGTGCCTCCCAGGCTCTCTCTGTGTGTCTCCCTACCCCCCCCCCCCGTGTGTCTGTCCGTCCGTCCCACTGTATGTCTGTTTCCCTACCATAAGTGGGTGTATATGTCTGTGCGTCTCCCCATCCTCTGGTATGTTTCTGTGTGTGTCTGTATTGCCCTACCCCTCAGTATAGGTGTGTGTCTGTGGCTTCCTATCCCCAGTGTGTGTATGTTTCTGTCTCTCCCCACACCCTAATGCATGTGCTTCCGCACACTCCAGTACATCTCTGTCTCTACCCACCCTACCTAATGTCTCTTTGTCTGTCTCTCTCCACTCTCAGTGTGTGTCTCTCCCCCACAATGTGTGCGTGTGTCCTCCCACCCCAGTCTCCTGTCCCTGAAAAAGTATTAAAATGGATAATAAAATGATTGATTTGTATACACCTAAAAGAGACTGATTATTAAGTATGAACAGGATTGGTTCAGAAGAGAAAATCAAACCAGGTTAATGTTTTGATAGGTCAGCTTTACATAACTTGGGGCCACAATATCTGATGGAGTGTCTCTCCTGACATGAAAGTACCCAGACACTACAATCAACATCAGAGGCCTTCCTCCACGTGCCTTCTCTGAAGGAGGCCTGGAAAGTGGCAACAAGGGAGAGAGCCTTCTCAGTGCTGGACCCCCAGTTATGGAATGATCTCCCTACTTAGGCCTGCCTGACACCAACACTGTCATCTTTTCCGTGCCAGCTTAAGACTGTCCTCTTCTCCCAGGCATTTAATGGCATATGATGGGACATTTATGTCAGCTGCCTTTATCAGGTCTAGTTTTTTTTAATTGAAATTGTTTATCTGTTTAACATAAAAAGTTTAAAACTATTTAAAAAAATTGCACTGTTTCATCTTGTATTTTATGGTTTGTAATTTCTGTGAACCACCCAGAGAGCTTTGGCTATTGGGTGGTATAAAAAATGAAATAAAGAACAACAACTATTTGTTATTGTAGTTCAGCAACTGTTGTTGTTCTGTGTAATTCTCTACATGTCAACTCAGAAGTAAAACCCACTGAGCTTAGTGAGTCCTTTTTCTGTGTTCACATATATAGGATTGTTCCATTACACCCCAATCTTAAAAATAATTACTTGGAAAAAAAATATATTGAAATCAATAGGGCTTACTTCTGAGAAAACATAGGACAGGGCTGAGCAGTAAACCAGAAACACACACAAACACACTGGTATATTGTTGTGAACAAAAAATTGTGAACTGTCCAGAGAGCTTCAGCTATTGGGCAGTATAGAAGTGGTTCCGCTCCTAGTTGGATGGCCAATTCCAGAAAGTGGTGCTGGAGGATTATTGCTCTGTGCCTTGGCAACTATGCCATGGTTCCACAGGGCTTTAGTTTACCCCCATGCTGTGTAACATCTACATGAAATAGCCGGAGAAGGTCATACGGAGGTGTGGGTTGAGGTGTCCCACACCCAGCTCTACCTCTCTCATCAAACCCAGGTGAGGCAGTGGCTATTCTGAAAAAGTGCCTGGGCACAGTAATGGACTGGATGAGGGCCAATAAACTGAGACTCACTCCAGACAAGACGTAGGTACTGTTAGTGGGTGGTTCGTCTGCTTGACTAGGTGATGTTCAACCTGTTCTGGAGGAAGTTGCACTCCTGTTAAAGGGTCAGGTTCATAGTTTGGGGGTGCTCTGTGGCCCAGAACTGTCACTTGAGGCACAGGTGAACTCAGTGGCATGGAGCACTTTTTATCAGTGCTGGTATACCAACTATGCCCTTATCTGGACAGAGATAGCCTAGCTACAGTTATCCATGCTCTGATAACCTCTCATCTGGATTACTGCAGTGCGTTATACATGGGGCTGCCTTTGTAAATTATCAGAAAATTCAGCTGGTCCAAAACGGCAACAAGATTATCAACGGGGACTGGCCAACAAGATCATATTTTGCCAATACTTTCCCAGCTGCACTGGCTGCCAGTCCCTTTCCAAGCCCGATTGAAAGTGCTGGTATTAACATTCAAAGCCCTAAATGGCTTGGAGCCAGGTTATCTGATGGATCACCTCTTCCCATATCAACCTGCCTAGACCCTAAGATCACCTTCAGGGGCCCTTCTCCATGATCCCTGCCAAAAGAGGTAAGGAAGGTGGCTACCAGGACATGGGCATTTTCTGCTGTGGCACCCTTGTTGTGGAACAAGCTCCCTAGAGAAGTTCACCTGGCACCTATGTTGTACTCTTTCCAGCACCAGGTGAAGACCTTATTTTCCCAGGCATTTTTAGCTTTTTAACATTCCAGGTTTTTTTTTAGCTCTGCTGTCTTAAATCTGCTATTGCATTTTAAATATCTGCACTGCTGCTAGGTTTTATTCTGGTTGTACCTTTATTCTGTAGTTTTAATCTATTATATTTCATATTGTCCCCTTCATGGATCACTGCCTTGTTGTGGTGAAGGGGCTTGCGTAACTCAGTGAAGCCATAAGCTATGCCGTGCAGGGCCACCCAAGACAGACAGGTCATAGTGGAGAGTTCTGACAAAATTTGTCCACTGGAGAAGGAAATGGCAACCCATTCCAGTATTCTTGCCAAGAAAACCCCATGGAACCTATCGCAAGGCTAAAAGATATGATGCTGGAAGATGAGCCCCTCAGGTCGGAAGGTGTCCAATATACTACTGGGGAAGAGCAGAGGGAATTTCCAAGTAGCGCCAGAAAGAGTGAAGCGGCTGGGCCAAAGACAAAAGGACGCTCAGCTGTGGATGTGTCTGGTGGTGAAAAGAAAATCCGATGCTGTAAAGAACAATATTGTTTAGGAACCTGGAATGTAAGGTCAATGAATCAAGGTAAGCTGGAGGTTGTCAAACATGAGATGGCAAGATTGAACATTGACATCTTGGGAATCAGCGAACTAAAATGGACAGGCGTGGGCAGATTTTAATTCAGGTGACCATCATATCTACTACTGTGGGCAAGAATCCCTGAGAAGAAATGGAGTAGCACTCATAGTCAACAAAAGGGTGGGAAAAGCAGTACTGGGGTACAATCTCAAAAACGATAGAATGATCTCAGTACGAATCCAAGGCAAACCATTCAACATCACAGTAATTCAAGTCTATGCCCCAACCACTGAGGCCGAAGAAGCTGAGGTTGATCGGTTCTATGAAGACCTACAACACCTTCTAGAACTAACACAAAAAAAGATGTCCTCTTCATCATAGGGGATTGGAATGCTAAAGTAGGAAGTCAAGAAATCACCGGGATAACAGGCAAGCATGGCCTTGGTGTACAAAATGAAGCAGGACAAAGGCTAATAGAGTTTTGCCAAGAGAACACGCTGATCATAGCATACACTCTTTTCCATCAGCACAAGAGGTGACTCGACACATGGATATCACCAGATGGTCAATATCAAAATCAGATTGATTATGTACTTTGCAACCAAAGATGGAGAAGCTCTATACAGTCAGTAAAAACAAGACCTGGAGCTGACTGTGGTTCAGATCATGAGCTTCTTGTTGCAAAATTTCAGCTTAAATTGAAGAACGTAGGGAAAACCACTAAACCATTCAGGTATGACCTAAATCATATCCCTTATGAATATACAGTGGAGGTGAGGAATAGATTTAAGGGATTAGACCTGATAGACAGAGTGCCTGAGGAACTATGGATGGAGGTCCGTAACATTGTTCAGGAGGCAGCAACTCAATCCATCCCCAAGAAGACTTAAGGCTCCAATTGGAGCAGTACTTTCTGTTTCAAAAGCTAATGGCACAATCCTACGCATGTTTAGACAGAAAAATAGTCCTACAACCTGCAGCAGCCCTCTAGTTAGTCATACTGGCTGGGGCATACTGAGAGTTGTAGGAGTTTTTTCTGTCTAAACATACATACATACAATTGTGCCCTAAGTGCCTTTTGTTTGGACAGAGTCTGATATGCTGGGGAGATATTTCCTTTTCAAACACAAAGGAAATTCAATGATTTTAAAACCTGCTCATTTTAAAGACCAGAGTTAAGGCTATCTCATGTTCATCCAAACTCCGACAGCCAGGAAATTGGAAGCTAAAGCTGATGCCTTAGGAGACGTGCCTTGTGACCAGTGATGATGATGTGCAATGACACAAATTTGAAGGAAGAAGGGAGGATGCAATTTGAAGCAAAGATGTCAGGTGCTTAACCCTTCCATTTATCTCTTCTTTTTTACTGCAACACCATACCACCAAAACTATTTTATACCCATCAGGCATTTTAAGTTCCAGAGTAATGACAGATAGGTCCTGCAGCATGCATGCTGGTAGAAACCTCAATGTGGTAGACAATAAATATTTTTTTTTTCATACCCCCAACCCATTCTATCCCAACCAAGCATCTCATATTCCAACCCCCCCCAAATATCTTACAGCATGTCTGCTGATGGAAATGTCAATGTGGTGGTGAATGAATCCCACCCCCCTGCCCCATTTATCATAGAGCAGTTCCAAATCCAGAATAAGAAACTTGACGTTTTTATGTAATCCAGTGTGTTACCATAGCACTGAAACAAGAAACAAACAACATAAGGATCTTGAGGATGTGCTAGAAGAGGGTTCTCTTTCACTGTGTAACCCATCCTGCCAGCTACTGATGTAAGCAATGAACAGGCATGAGTCAACTCACAGGAGGATTCCTCTAATACAGCAAAGTTCAGATGCTTCACAAGGCAATACAGGACCAGGATAATCTTTGCTGGTTCCAGACACTCCATCCTCCCCATCGGGATTTGGGCCTGATAGAGCAAGGAAAAGCATGGGTGCACAGAGGGTAAACTGTAAGAAAGCACAATTTGTGACATTGCATGACATCATCGTTGATCACAGGGCATGTCTGTTAAGGGATCAGCCTTAGCTTCCTATTTCCTCGCTCTTTGGATTTTGTGCCAACATAAGATAGCCTTAACTCTGGTCTTTTAAAACAACACATTTTTAATAATTGAATTTGTTGTTGTTGTTCAGTCATTAAGTCGTGTCTGACTCTTCGTGACCCCATGGACACCAGGCCTTCCTGCCCTCTGCTCTGCTACTGTATAATTGATCATCCATTACACAATTACAACTAATATTTCTAGATAAAATGAAAATGAAATACTCTTAACTACACATATCCTGAAATTAAACCATGGAATAGAAATGGATGAAGAATATCACAACTATAATTTTAAGTGGTCCTCATGTGAGATTCTGAGGTGGTTATTTCTTTACTCAGCTCACAAAAATTGTGCTCAGACTTAAGAGGCATTCATTACAACATCAGTGTTTATGTAGTAAAATTATTTGCTGCATGTACATTCTGGAATTATATTGGTGTTTCCTGTAGCAGACATAAAAGTGTACATGATATACATCTAGCCAGCCACGTACACGCACCTGGGACCATGGCTCAATCACAATTCCCAGAAGAGTCAAAAGCCCTAATCCACTTCATTTATCTTAATGATTTATAGCACACCTTTTTGAACAAAGCCCCCCTTAAAGTGGCAAACAATATAAAGATACAATGTATAATATAACATATTAAAAACAAAATCTTTTTTAAAATTCTGGAAAAATAATACTTGTGAAAACAATTTTTCACAAAAAATCAGCAGCACATCCAATAAAAGTGCATCAGTTAAAAGCCACTTGAAACAGATAGGCTTTAAAGGCCTTTTTGAATGCCAAGACTAAACGGGCCAACTACTTCCCTTGGGAGGGAGTTCCATAGCGTAGAGGCCTCTACTGAAAAGGCCCTCTTCCTTGTTCTGATCAGTCTAACCAATCATAAAAAGTGGGCCAATGAGCAGGGCCTCCAAGACTTATCTAAGGGTATGGGGAGGTTCATGCAGGCAGTCCTTCAAATAACCTGGTCCCAAATCTTTTAGGGCTTTTTTAAAGGCCAAGACCAGCACCTTAAAGTGGTCCTGGAAATGCAGCTGTAGTCAGTCCAACTGCTATAGAACCCATATAATATGTTCTGACTGCCTGGTCCCAATGAGTACCTGCGAGGCGGCATTCTCTGTACCATTAGAAGTCCCACATTGTCTTCAAAAGCAGCCCCGCATAGAACGCATTCCATAATGTTCAGTATGGATATTATAAGAGGTTAATTATCAGCTGCAAATGGACTCGTAAAGAGGCAATGGAATTGAAACAGTTCATCTGGTGGCTCTGTGAGAGCCTTCCCCAACCTGGTGCCCATCAGATGTTTTGGATTTCAGTGGCAACCTTAAGTGCCATTTCCTGGTAGAAAGGTGAGGTACCCACCTTGTATTTATTTATTCAATAATTTATTCAATAAACAAACAAACAAACAAACCCCATTATCCCTAGCCAGCATGGCCAATGGTCAGGAATGCTGGGACTTGTAGTCCAAAACACCTGGAGGGCAACAGGTTGGAGAAAGCTATTTTATGACATTTATGCTAGTGATAAATATGGTGACCCTCAAAACAAAGATAGATCATTCTCCTAAAATAACCATGGGGTAGATTGGAAGTATACAGTCAAACTAGAACAGTACAAAGAACTTGGCTCCCCTTTTCTTTCTCAAATTCTATGCACACCAAAATTGTGGAATTCTTCAGTAACCGCAAATTATCTCCCTACTTACAGCCCAATCAAATCATATTTCTTGGAAGAAAGTCCAAATAATTTCAGTGGGACTTACTACATCTGCAAATGTGTGCTCAGGATTGCAGCCTCAGATGTCTAAAGCAGGAGTGGGCAGAAAGTAGATCTCCAGATGTTTAGGACTTCAACTCCCAGTATGACCATGCTGGCTGGGCCAAAGCATCTGGAGATCTACCTTCTGTCCTGCACTGATCTAAAAGATTAAGGTCCAATCCTATGGATTTTGATGATGGAAAAGAAGGAGGCTATAACCAGAAAGAGTAGTGTAAGCTTATTGCAAGCTGATGGCATGAAGTTCTTCCAGTGCAACAGGGTCGATAATGACAGTGACTGAGTCTGGAAGCATCATGGTGATATAGGTGGCATAAGAATGAATGCAGGCAGTGTTGGGGAAAACTCACCTATTGCATCAACAGAGTCTAAGGATGTATATATCTAAAATCTTTCAAATATAACAACCACAAAAGTAGCAATGCCTACTAGAAATATATGGAGCCAGCAAAATGAGTTCATAACAACAACCAAAAATGCCTTTCTGTCTTGAAAGCTACAATTCTTTAACAGCAACACCTCTCCACAATGTTCTGCACAATGTGTCTATGGAACCCATAAATTTACAGGGAATAATCAAAGACACCCTTTTAAGGTTCATTCTAGGTTCAACTTCCCTTCATTTTTTTTTTTTTAAAGAAGACTTAAGGCTCTTAAGGTTCATTTCATTTCATTTATTATATTTCTACATCACCCAATAGCTGAAGCTCTCTGGGTGGTTCACAAAAATTAAAAACCATTAAAATACATTATACATTATACCAAGTACAAAACCATTTACATAAAAATATATAAACAGACAGAGCACACAGAGATAATATGCATCTAAAAACAATTTTTAAACAATCAACCAAAGACAATTCAGGACCTGATTAAAAACTCATTATCCTGCAGAGCTGGCCGCCTGGTCTGCATCACTGCTGAATGCCGATACGACCAGCAGCCATTGCCATGCTGTATCGCTGTAAGTCTCCAGATGCAAATGGCTTAGTGGGCGCCATTTGCAGCCATAAAGCTGGTAGATTAGCCTAAATACAGCCAATTATGGCTGCATTTAGGTTAATCTACCAGCTTTATGGCCGCAAATGGCGTCCATTACGCCATTTGAGTCCCTGTTTTTTGACATGATAGGCTACGCAAATATTTGCATAGCCTATTGCATGAACAGGGATGCAAATGGCACCCATTATGCCATTTGCATCCGGAGACTTACTTACAGTGTTACGGCACAGCAATGGCTGCTGGCCATATCAATAGTTGGCAGTGATGCAGAGCAGGCGGCTGGCTCCGCAGGATCGACAGCAAGACGGATCCGACCCAGATGGATTCCAGGGGGAGGGGGAGGGGAGTGCTCTGTTCTGCCATGGACTTCTAAAGAATCCGGCCCCATTGGAGTCTGTGGCAGAATTCTCCACCATCCCTAGTTGGTACTTTGTCAATGTTTAATAAGATATATGCTGGTACATTTTATATTTCTTCTTGCAAGCTTTTTTTTTTTTTTTAAGCTGCAGAGCCCAACCCTATGCATGTTTAATTCAAACATTGTGTGCTCTGGTTGTAAATTCTAAATATTTAATTCTGACAACCAGAATCTTGCAAATCTTATTGTCAGCACCACATGCCAATCTTGTGCATGTTTTTACCAGCAAAGTAACCATTCAGGGATTCCAGTTTCTAAGCACATGGAGGGCGCAATCCTATGGGGATAGTCAGCCGCCTCCAAACTCGTAGGCGGCTGACTATCTAATGCAGAGCAGGTGGAGCATGGAGCGGGATCTTCTCCATGCTCTGGCTGCCCTGCATTTGTGGCTAGATGGCCAATCTCAGCTGTCTAGACAGGGCGCTTTGGAGCGGGCGGGGGGAGGCTGGACGGCACATAGGAAGAGACATAATGGCACTTCCGCTGTCCCCTCCCCACCCCCAGGAATGCCCCCTTTTCAGCTGCTCCGCGCTGCTCTTACAAGCGTGGAGCCAGGGATGAACCGTGCCGCCTATGAGGCAGTGGGGGAGGGGGCGGGGAGTCGGATTTCTGGGAACTGAGCTCAGAGTGCTGGCTCCAAGCTTGGTTCCCAGAAACGGAAAAATCCTGTGGCTGTCTAGACACTGTCTAATGGCCATTGGATTGTGCCCTTAATTCTTTAAGTAGTGGTGGCACCAGAAAAAAAAATTGTGTGTGTGTAGGGTGGTGGTAGCGGTGGCAGGGATGGTTCAGAAGGGACAAAGAAGATTAAGGGGCAATCACTGGCTTACATTTCAGAACTTTCTCACTGAGAAACATCTCTGTTTCACATTAACATTCCATTCTTCAACAAACTGAGAAGTAACTTTCATTGATTTCAAGAGCTTTTCTAGATGAGGCTGTTTAACCCACAGTTTATACTTCTGGTTTCATTGCAGAATTAAGATTGAAGCTCTACATAAAATTATTTTTCTTCCCTGCCTTTCTGTACTTTCTGCTACATAACCTCTAGGTAGTGCTGTGGTATAGTGGAATAACTCAGTTACAATGGTGGGGATTAGTGCTTTGTTTTGCTTTGGCAAAAAAGAAAAGAAAAAGATTTTCCCCGTTTCAAACCCCCCCCCGCCCCCCACATAACAGCTTTAAAAAAGAAGCAGCATCAGCAAAACTGGACAGGGACAGCATCATCTAAAGCACCCATAAGGAACTGTGAGTGAGGAATGGCAAGTGCACAATAAAAGCCTCATCTAGAAAAGCTCAATGTATGCTTGCAGCAAGTTGTAGGTGGTATTATTCTGTACATCAAAGAGAGTATAATGTCAAGTAAATTAAACATCCTGAAAGGGGCAGGCTCCTCCACAGAGTCACTGTAGGTGATAATACCAGGCTTCAAAAGTAATTTAGTGCTGGGGACATGCTATCATCCCCCTGACCAAAATGTTGAGATGGAGAATGAAATGAGAAAGGAAGTCTTGAAGTAATGGGTAACTTCAATTACCGTCACATTGACTGGGCAAATGCATGTTCCAGCAAAGAGGTTAAATTTCTCAATGCCCTAAACTACTGTGCCCTAGAACAGTTAGTCATGGAACCAACCAGGGGGGAGGTGACAGTGGACCTAATCCTAAGTGGTGCTGCCCCCAGGACCTAGTATAAGATGTGAGGTTTGTTGTACCAATTGGAAACAGTGACCACAGTGCTAGTAAATTTAATACATAGTTAAGTGGAAAATTGTCAAGGAAGTCCAACACAGTAACATTTGACTTCAAAAGAAGAAGCATCTCTAAAATGAGGGAACTGGTAAAAAGGAAGTTGAAAGGGGGAGTCAAGAGGGTTAAATCCAAAATCCTTGAAGGTTACTCAAAACCACATTAATAGAAGCTCAGACAGAATGTACTACAGGTCAGGGAAGGTAGCACCAAGTTGAAGAGGTCACCAGCATGGTTAACGAGTGGTGTCAAGGAGAAAAGAAGGCTTCCTTGAGAAAATGGAAGTCTTGCCCAAATGAGGAGAACAAAAAGGAACACAAAAGCGCACAAAGGAAATGCAAGCAGACCATAAGGGATGCAAAAGAAATATTTTGAAGAGCATATGGCTAATAGCATCAAGGCCAACAATAAAGATTCTTTAAATATGTCAGAAGCAGGAAACTGGCTAGGGAGGCAGTTGGACTGTTAGATGACAATGCTTAAAAGAGTACTAATGGAGGATAAGGAGACTGCAGAGAAGCAGAATGAATCATTTTGATCTGTCTTCATTGCAGAAGATGTAGGGCTGATCCCTGTGCCTGAATTGATATTTTCACCAAGTGGGTCTGTGGAAATCAGGAAAGAGTCAACGTCATAGGGCTCCTTGAATACACATCTCAACACCAGAATCTTAAATTGTGTGCAGATGTCACTTTGGAACACCATTCTGCATGTTTTTCTCATAGGGGCAAAAAGTCAGTTTTGGGGGCATAGCTCAGCTTCCTTTTGTCCGATCTGCCCCAAATTTTGCACCTAGATAGCTATGGTAATTTGGTAGCAGATTAGCTAGGTTTGATGCATAACAAAGCTTATTATGAGATGTTATAGGGGTAAAGGATTATCCTTCCATGTAGGGCCTCATGGATGGAAGCTAGCATTGCCCTTTGAGATATAGGTCTGTGGGGAGTTCTTCTAGTGCATAGGCTATGGTAGAATTTTTTTTTTTTGGAGTGTGAACATTTGAGCAAAAAAGAGTGAAAAGGAGTGATGAACAGCCTGTTACGCAAAATATGGATGGAAAGCCACCAGATTCTCCAGGCTGGGAGAGAATGGGCTAACTAGCAGCGAGGTCAAAATCCAGAAAGATCGGTCAAGGATTGGGGGAGATATAAGCTCCCCCCCACCTATTTGTTTGTATTGAGGGAAGTTGATTGGAAGCTTCAGAATGTTCATGTTGAGCTGTGGCATGTGGCCAGAGGGGGAGGAATTAAAGGGGCCCTCTGGAGCCCCATGGCAGAGCAGCTTGGTCCAGGTCAATCAATCGAGGTTTAAGGCAGGGATAGGGATGGCGGAGAATTCCGCCACAGACTCCGGGGGGGGGGGCGGATTCTTAGAATCTGCCCCCCCTGGAGTCCATGGTGGAATGGACCACCCCACCCCGCCACTCTGCGAAGTCCGACCCGGCCAGATCCTACCTGGCACCGCTGGGTCCGGCCGGGTCCATCCGTAGCCTATCACGGTAAAGAGCAGGGACGCAAATGGCGTCCACTACGCCATTTGCGTCCCTTTGCCTCACCGTGATAGGCTACAAAAATCTTTACATAGCCTATCACAGTAAGGTGAAGGGATGCAAATGACATTTGCGTCCAAAGACCAGCTGCGGCCGGAAGTCCGGCAGCGGCCGGCCCCAGCCAGCAGCTCCGTGGACTCACCGCGGAGTGGAGCTGGCTGGGGAGGATTCTGGGGGGGGAGGACCAGATTGCCTCCCCCCCACAGACCCCCAGCGGAGCCAGGTAGGTGGGGTTCATACACCCCTAGGCAGGGAGAGGGAATTAAAGGGGCTGTGCCCTGCCCCTGCAGAAGGGTGGTTGATTCGCTCTTTTGTTTAACCAAGTCAGTGTGTATTTAAAAAGGCTGCAATAGAAAGCATTGGAGGTGCGGAAGTCAGGGGGCTCATACTCTGTGTGTGTGCATGTGTATGATGGGGGGTGGGGAGTCGGCTCCAGGCTGGGAGGAGGGTATGGGGGGTTCATGCCTGGGTCTGCAGGGTGGGGTCTCAGGAGGTGATATCTATGGAGGGAGCTCAGGCATGGGGGGGGCATGCAGGGGGTGGAGTCTTGAGTGTGGTGGTGGGGGTTTGTATTGGGTGTGGGTGTCTGAAAGTCTGGGGTGGGGGATCGGAGGTGGAAGCTCATGCTTGGGGTGAGTATCTATGGATGGAGGCTCAGGGTGGGGGATCCAGGTTGGGGGTGGTGGTTTGGGGAGCTAGTACCTGGGTCTGCATGGTGAGCACTCAGGGGGGTGATGCTTGAGGTGGAGCCAGGAGGTCAGAAGCTAAGCACACCCTCCCCCAATATACCCACCTTAACTATTACCCCTATACTGGAACACATGCCCATGCCCCTGTGCCCCTACCCCATATATCACCCCCCTGAGGCCCCACACCAGACATTACCCTCCTGAGCCACCACTGTGCAGACTCAGGCATGAGCTCCCCATCCAGAGACCGAGGTACAACCCCCCCCACCTGGAGCCCCCACTGCCCTCCCAGCCTGGTGCCTCCAACCAAGCTCCCCACAGACCCCCACCCCTGGCACAAACTCCCACCCCTGATACCAGCCCTGGCATGAACCTCAACCCCAGACACCCATCCCTAGCACAAGCCCCACCCAGCAGACCCAGGCATGAGCTCCTCCTCTTGGGACAAAGTGTGGCAAGTGATGAGGGCAGGAGCCCATTGGGATGCACATGGGACTGTTGAACCATAGGGCTCTGGAACCTGTCACTCAACAGCCTGGGTGCTTGGACCTGTGAGATCTTATGCATGCCAAGTCAGAGTTGCCCCCTCATGCCTGAGTGAAAACAGCTGAGGGAAAGCCAGCAGTACAGGGGTTAACAGGTTGGCACCCATAGCCTCCACTCCATATCCCACTTCCCTTTTGTCCTACCACCCCCTACCCTGTGCCACTGTCAGCAGTGAAAGGGATAACAGCTTGTGCGCTGGTTGGCAGAGAGGAAGCTGGGGTCTCATGCCAGATAAAGAGAGAAAAGCCAGAGCCCCACAAAACAAAAAGTTAACTTTGGCCTCCATTGGGCTGCGGCAGCACTGCAAGGGCAACCCCCCGCCAGCTTTCTACCTGCCTATAGGAGTGCAGGAGTTAATTTCGGGCAACTCCAGTCACTAGCTACAAATGGTATCAGCTCATTGTTGATGTTAAGAGGAGATCAGTGGATGAGGATACATTTGTATTGGCTTGTAATTAGCTGGGGATGCATTTTCAGCTAGAATGTATCAACCGATTGTTGAAGCCTATAAGCCACTACAATGAGTACTGCCCCTGTAATACTATATGGTGCTAGCAGCTTCTGGTGATGGCACAAGATTGGAGGAGCTGGGAAAAACAGGGAAAAGGACAAGTAGTATAGGCTATAGGAGCCATTAACCCCTGCAGTGGTAGTGCAGCCCAATGGGGGCCAAACTGATAACCCTTGTACTGCTGGTCACAGGCTTTCTCTCTGTATCCCAACTGATAACCCTTTCACTGCTACAGGACTATAGGTAGCTTGATCTTCAGGTACAGAGAAGGGTACAAAAGCAGACACCCAGGGAGGCTTAATCAATATTAAATGAGGGGGTAACTCTGACTTGGTATCCATAACGACTCACAGGTCTGAGCACTCAGGCTGTTGATTTACAGGTCCCAGAGCCCTGTGGTTCAACAGTCATGTGTGCATCCCAAAGGGCTCCTGTCCTTTGTCACATGTGCTGGCCCCTTTGCCCAAGGTGCACTGTGGTTTGAAAGGGGGCTGGCTGGGGTTATGGTTGAAAAAATGATTTCCTAGCTTTTGTGTGTTCAGTCAACCATAACTCATGAACCACCATAGGTTTTGCCACTGACAAATATTATACGTTTTTCTGTTTCCTTGCTCAGGCTGTTGTTTGGAAAAATGGTAGGCAGGAACCTTCTGTTGCTCTGCTTATGCCATTGGTATAGTGCTCCCACAAGTGACCTCTAGTGCTACACCAATAGCATAAGCTGTTGTGATGGGTTCCTGCAGAACACCCATCACGGGAACTTACACTATTCGCATAGTGCGAGAAGTCACTTACGCTAGCGCTACATCAACTGCGTAAGTGGAGTGGCAGTGTTGGATATATAAGAGCCACGCTGGATCAGACCAAGGGTCTATCTAGTCCAGCATTCTTTCACACAGTGGCCAACCAGCTGCCCACGGGAAACCCACAAGCAGGGCATGAGTGCAACAGCACCCTCCCGCCCATGTTCCCCAGCAACTGGTGTACTCTTTGAACTGCACTTTTAAAGTTTACCAAAGGCATTTAAGTGAATTACCTGAAAACTCTTTTACTGTTTACTAATGCTCCTATTAAATTATTCATCTTATCCTTCCAGATCTTATTAAAATGGGACTTATCAAAATGATCAAGCTTGTTGTTTTTAATCACATCCATCACAGGAGAAACTGTAAACCCAGCAATATAATTAACAGGAATCAGCAGGAGAATTATCTTCTGGCTCCTAAAATAGTGTAATATCAGCTTTGCACCTAGTCCCATTAGAATTGACTGCCATTCTGTTAATACCAGATTATGTCAGCAGTTCTTGTTTTTTACATAATTGACAATGATCCAAACAGCATTTTAGTTACACCCAGGCTGGCTTTGCATATACTATTAGCTACAGTCAGGGCCAGAAATATTGGAACAAGGATAACTGTTTTGGCAGTTGGCCTCTGTACACCACCACATCGAAGTTGAAAGGAGACACCCAGATGGGAGTGAAGTCAGGACTTTCAGCTGTAATTCAAAGGGTTTGACAAAAATGGGGCACTAACCATTCAGGAAGGACAGTCAGTGGTATACCCCCCCCCCCATTGGCGGCTCATAAGTAATGGAACAAACCAACATCATTTCAAACTTAAGGATCTCCTTTAATACCTGGATGAAAATCCTTTGCAGTCAATGACTGCCTGAAGTCTGGAACCCATGGACATGACCAAATGCTGAGTGTCCTCCCTCGAGATGCTTTGCCAGGCCTTTCCTGCAGCTGCCTTCAGCTGCTGCTTGTTTGCGGGTCTTTTTGCCTTCAGTCTTGTCTTCAGTAAGTGAGAAGCATGCTCTGTTGGGTTGAGATCAGGTGACTGACTTAGCCATTGAAGAACATCTCACTTCTTTGCCTTGAGAAACTCTTGGGTAGCTTTTGCTGTATATTTTGGGTCATTATCCATCTGCAGTATGAAGCGGCGTCCTATCAGTTTAGCATTCAGCTGAATCTGAGCAGAAAGTATAGCTCTATACGCTTCAGAATTCATCCTGCTGCTTTTATCAGCAGTCAGTTCATCAATAAACACCAGTGACCCAGTTCCATTTGGCAGCCATACATGCCCATGCCATAACACTGCCTCCACCATGTTTGACAGGTGATGTGGTATGCTTTGGATCATGACCTGTCCCTTTCCTTCTCCATACTTTTCTCTTCTCATCATTCTCAGACAAGTTAATCTTGGTTTCATCGGTCCAAAGAATCTTATTCCAAAACTGGCCAGGCCTTTTAAGCGTTTGCTGGCAAAGGCTAATCTGGCCTTTCGGTTCTTGAGCATTACCAGTGGTTTCCACCTTGTTGTGAAGCCTCTGTATTTACATTCATAAAGCCGTCTCTTGACTGTAGATGTTGACAATGACATGCCTACCTCCGCAAGAGCATTGTTGACCTGGCTAGATGTTGTGAAAGGGTTCCTCTTCACCATGAGCAGCATTCTGTGGTCATCCACTTTAGTTGTCTTCCGTGGTCTTCTAGGCCTTTTGCTGTTGCTGAGCTTGCCAGTTAATTCCTTCTTTTTCAGGATGTTCCAAACTGTTGTATTGGCCAGTCCCACTGTTTTTGCTATCTCTCTGATGGGTTTATTTTGTTTCCTCAGCCTAATTATGGCCTCCTTCACTTGCATGGACACCTCTTTGGACCTCATGTTGGGAGTTCCAGTCAACAGCTACCAAATGCAAATGTAACACTCAGAACCACCTTCAGCCTCTTTATCTGCTTGATTGGTCATGGGGTACCCAGAAAACAGGCCACACCTGGCCATGCAGCTGCTTGTCAGCCCTTTGTTCCATTACTTATGAGCCATCAATGATGGGGGGGGGGGTGTATGCCACTGGCTGTCCTTCCTGAATGGTTAGTGCCCCACTTTTGTCACACCCCTTGAATTAGAGATGAAAGTTCTGACTTTGCTCCTATCTGGGTGTGTTTCCTTTCAACTTCAATGTGGTGGTGTATGGAGGCCAACTGCCAAAACAGTTATCCTTGTTCTAATATTAATATCTAATATTTCTGGCCCTGACTGTACCTTGAGTTGTTCAAGGTTTGAACTAGACAGGCAGAATACAAGTACAAGAAATAAATGAATAATTTTCATACAAAAAGTATGTAGTTTTTAGTATACATGGTGCTTTCCTTCCACAGCTCCATGGGTATAAGTGTATATGTAAAATACTGATTCCTGGTGACATGCTTAAATTAATGTTCCACGGAAAAACTAGCTTTGTTTTTCTTATAGCAACGCAAGCTGTATTATAGTAAACTCTGCTATAAATTCTCCAGAGGACTAGCAGACCAACCAGCTAAAAGAGTGCTTTTCAGCAGCGGTTGTACTGGAAAATATGTCTGTTGTCTCCCACCACCCGTTTTGTAGCATTTGGAGCTCTAGCTTTGCCCATAACAAGTGTGTGTATGGGTGGGGTGAGAGGTGGAGCACTTGCAAATTATTTTGGTGTTATAGAACTTTTAAAAAGACAGATACTATCTCCATGAAGTTGGTGGACAAAGACAGTCATATGAAAAGACCAGGGCATTAGGGCATACCAGAGATGGAGAATGGTGCAACAAGATGGGACAGAAAAGGTGAGAAATAACTGTGAGAAAGTTGGTGGACACTGGTCATCAGCAGCTTAAATAACCTATGGAGACCTGTAGAGCTCTGTATACCCAGGGCAAAAATAAATGTAAGACTTAGGGCGCAATCCTGTGGCCGCTAGACAGCAGCTAGCCAACTATAGGATTGGTCAGTTTCCAGGAACTGACCTTGGAACCTGCACTCCCAGGACGGGTCCCGGAGAACTGCCTCCCTGCCCCCTCTCCTGCTGCCTTGGAAGTGGCATGGATTGTCCCCATCCTCCGTGCTTGTAAGAGCAGCATGGAACAGGGCAAAAGGGGGTGTTCCTGGGGGCGGGCAGGGGCAGGGAGTGCAGCAGTCCCAGTATGACTCTTCCTATGCATCATCCGGCCTCCACCCTGCTCTCCAACATCTTGTGGCTAGACAGCCAAAATTGGCCCTCTAGCCATGAAT
Organism: Heloderma suspectum; assembly: GCF_057233095.1. Taxonomy (NCBI): domain Eukaryota; kingdom Metazoa; phylum Chordata; class Lepidosauria; order Squamata; family Helodermatidae; genus Heloderma; species Heloderma suspectum. The sequence goes on from NC_139461.1 coordinate 73,672,344, forward strand.
GTAGGGTGGTGGAGGAGAGGATCCCCTCCTTGCTTCTTCCACCATGCATTGGATAGGCAGTTGCCTCCAAGTTTGGAGGCGGCTGCCTATTCCGATAGGATTGCTCCCTCCAAGAGATAGGGAAGGGCCATAGCTCAGTGGTAGAGCACCTGCTTTGCATGCAGAAGGTCCCGGGTTCAATTCCCGGCCTTTCCAGGTAGGGCTAGGAAGACATCTTGCCTGAAACCCTGGACAGCCATTGCCAGTCAGTGTTGACAATACTGGGCTAGAAGGGCCAAGAAGGGCTTACACTTACTCAGTGTAAGGCAGCTTCCTATGTTTCTAGATGGAGAGGTAAAATGAAGACTAAAACTGTCCTTTCTGTCTGCCCTAATGTAAATTACTGTTCTAACAATAAATACACTCAGGGTGCTGTTGCACTACAACTTCAGTCAACCTGACCATTGCCCATGTTGGCTGGGGCTGATGGGAGGGAGTCAATGGAGGGCTGCAGGTTCCTCACTCCTGTAGGCAATCAGTTTGAGTGTTAGAAATACTTAGTTCCATTGCTGTTAAACGACCCTTGATGCTAAAGTGATTCTTTGCCAGCTGTGTTAGGAACAAGAGAAAGTAGGCACTTACCAGCCTACAATGCAATAAGCAATGGTATGAATGAGTTTTTTTAAAAAAAATAAATTGCAGGTGTGTGTGGGATAATATGGATTGGACCCTGGCATGGTGGGTAAGGGTGCTTTAACCCTTTGCTCCTGCAATGGTCCTGATCCCCCTGGCCTGCTATAGGCATGGGGGTAATGTGCCTATTCTCTCCAATGGGAGCTTTCCCTGCTACCCCATGAAATAGCAGATGTGTGTGAATCCAGATCAGGGCCACAGTGGGCCCCTACCCCATGCCCAGGTCCCAGTCTAGATTGGCCCCGCTGTGCCCACAATTTACTTTATAAAAGCTATTCACACAATCGCTAATTATGTGCATGGTCTCATGTTTAGTTTGGTCCTGTGAACTGGCTTGAAATTGGAGAAACAACTAGGGACCCACCTATGAAAAGGCTTCACTTCTTTTTTAATTCCCCACCAAATGTTCAAGGGCTTGGCACCCCAACTCTAGGTCTGGGACTTTTAAACTGGGATAGCAAACAGGAATCTCAAAACAAGCACTGACTGGTGTATTTGGACTGGCAGAGTTGGCCGAGAGTCTTGCACTAGGACCTGGCTTTGGTGCAGAAGTACTATAGTGCTTCTGCCTAGGAATGGAAGAACCCACAAATGTTGAGCTCAACTAAATTCTCTGAAAATCACTTCAGAGCTGATTTTGGCTTGTTCCCAATTTCATTTTCAACCTGTTTCTTAGCTCTTGCAAATGGGAAAGTGTGCATTTCAAACAGAAAAAGTGTGCATTTCTGTGCATATTTTTAAGAAGTGCATACTTTCCCCCATTGATTTAAGCATGAAAATGCATATTTTGGGGTGAAACAAGCATTTCAAAGCACTTTAAAAAATTCAAATGCAAGTGCAAATTCAGAAATTTGCAAACATTTATTGAAAAAAAGTACAGCTCATGTTCATGTTCATGATTGTGAAAAGGACATATTCGCATGATTTGGCAACAGAAACCAAATTCTTGTACATCTTTACTCCTGCCTAAGCATTGTGTGGTGCAGCTGTGCTACCACAAGGAACTTTGTGACACACTAAATGACTGGGAGAATGTTTGAGTTCCTCTCATGTTATGTGCTTTTTTTTTGCCTTAGCAGTTTCAAATATTAGCTAACCCCCCTGAGGAGCAAAGCAGTGGCTGCAGGGTATGTACCTTTCCTTGGAAGCTTTAGCTGCAATGACACCTGTTATAATTTGCACCACTGCAGCTTAAGCAGTGGTGCTGCTTCCCCAACCTGGTGCTCACCTAGCATTCCTGACCACTGGCTATGTTGGCTGGGGCTGATGGGAGTTGATGTCCAACACATCTGGAGGGTGCCAGGTTGAGGAATGCTGGCTTGAAAGTTACAGAGAAAGAGACATTTTAATACAGCTAAAGCTACAGAACAGGATAAGAACCTAAAGGATTATCTTTTTTTGCTTTGCTTTTCCTCTTTTAATGGGTGTGAAACACCACTGTCAAGCAGTGAGATCAGATCACTGGAATGGCTGAGAAAACAGGCCACCAGAAACTATGGAATTCCACAAAGAACTGGAATAGGTCAACTGGAGGCTTTGACTGTTCCAGAACTATACATTCTCCCAGCATTAGGGCACGTTTTAAGATGCAGATATCGGTACATGATTTTTCATGCTCTGTATGATTCAACCCCATTACCAGAGAAAAGGCACACAAGATTGTTCAAACATGTTCTGTCTACCAAAATGATTGCGCTACTGAAAGTCTGAAGAACTGGGGTTGCAAAATACATTTCAACATGACTCAGTTGCTGACAAGTTAAAACAGACTCAAAACAACAAATGAGGGGGATGAAGATGGAGCAACTAATGCTAACCACTGCCACATGAGGGATTCTTTCTCAAAGACATTTTTCTCTACTTCCCCAAACTGTGCCAGTCTCAAGGGTCTTCATATTAGCCTAAGGTCTGGAATACATGGACAGTACAGAAGACCAACTAGTCTTTCTGGCTTTCAGTAGAGTCCAGTGGGGAAAAAGTTCAGAGAGAGAGTGCGGTGGGGGTAGGGGGTGGGGAGAAATTGATGTAACTTTGCCAACTGGGAAAAGGGAGGAGGCCTCCTGGTTAATATATATGCTGAGTTTATAGCCTGAAATTAGCATGGGCATTCTTGCCCTAGCTTGTTCAGCTGCAAATGTACATACAGTAATTAACCCCTCTCCCTTCGTTCATGCCAAAGCTTCTTACTCTCTCACTGTTTCACTGGCTCCATTTCTGGTTATGGATCCACATACATACATAAGTATCCACTTATCTTATCTTGAACAAGAATAACGATAAAACAGTTTCACTTTGGGGGATCTGATGGTTTAGAGGTTGGATCCAGACTTAGTCATACGTACAGCGGACCCACTGAAATCAATGGGACTTAAGTTAGTAATGACTAAATTAAGCCACATTGATTTCAATGGGTCTGCTCTACATAGGACTAAATCTGGATCCAGGTCTAGGGGTACAACCTGTTCCTCTAGTTGCTAATGTGGCAGCAGTAGCCAGGAGTGCCTTCTACCAGCTTTGTCTTGTATGCTAGTGGCACCCTTGATTTAAGAAGCCGGATCGGTGTGGCTAAACAAACTATGATGACAGAGAAACTACACCAAAGAGACTATGGTACAAAATCAGATACAGAAAAAGAAAGGCATTTGGGGTTCAGTTTACAGTTGAAAATTGCAGATAACCATACTATTTCCTTCTACTATGGAGAAAAGATAAAATTCTTATCTATAGTACCATAAGACCAACAAAAAAGTATGTGGTATTGAGGCATATTGGTAAAGCCTACTCTTGGGGTGAGGTTTAATTGCCAAATAAAACCTGAATTTACAAGATACAGTGGGCATCTCGTAGCTTAACGAACAGTGGCATATAACATATACTTATCAGAAAACCAATTCATGGCTGGAAGCCTGCATTGGGAAGCTGAGAACAGGATGTACATGGAGATTAAATTAATCTCACACCCTGAAAACGTTCCCTTCAGGGCAGGGTTGGATCATATTTATGGAGGTGGCATGGGGAATCTTGCCCAGCAAGAGACAACATTTTCTTCAGAAGTATTTTGCTTTCAGATGTTTTCCCAAATACATACACATTCAGAAGAAGGAAAGCCCATGTAGGAGCAGAGTAACGGTTGCATAAGTACCTTGGAATCTCTTTCCATTCCTACTCCAAAGGCTGCATCATATTCTAAAAAGGAACCCGTTCCATGTGGGAAATTTTATACACCTTTTAGTTCAGCACATATGATGAATGTACATCATACTTTCTATTACAGATCCACAGTATGTGCAAAATCTGGCAAAACCAGAAAAATGTTCATGACATAGATGCAGTATTCATGCAGAAGTTACTTGCATGTAGAAAATTCATTCTGTGTGAAAACAGTTCATAACAAAACATTGGGAACAGTCTCAAAGGGAATGATGTAATTGCAGCTTTGCCCATACAAGTATTTTCAGTTCTTCAGCATTTGTACATTGACTGGCAATGTGGGAGAGGAAATTCAATGTGGGAGAGAGATGAGCAGGATCACATGTGCTGCCTTGGGCTCCTTGGAGCAAAGGCAGGATTTAAATGGAAAATATTATTATTAATAATAAAAGCACATGATATAGTGTACCGATCAATAACACAATGTTTGGTTCACTGTTCAGCACCAACAGTTATTCACAAGTTGTTGGTGTTTTTTTGTTTTTGTTTTTAAATAACACTCTCTGCCTCGGCTGTTTCTGGAGTACGGTTACTACCTGAATCTTCTTAATGTGCTGCTGATACTCACCCAAAAGAAACAGCTGCTTAGGGCTCCTAGAAAAATATTACCCTTACATATGATCTTTGGATCATTTCAGGCAGAGGTGGGCAGAAGGTAGATCTCTAGATATTTTGGACTTCAACTTCCAGAAGCCCCTGCCAGCATGGCCAATGGTCATGCATGCTGGGAGTTAAAGACCAAACATCTGGAAATCTACTTTATGCCCACTCCTGACTGAAGGGGCATTCTTGTGTCAGATTAGAGAGGAAATAAAGTTTCCATAGGCAATAACTTTTTATTTCTGTGAGGGGAAAAAGGCAAGTGAAGGCTATCCCCTCAAGAAGTAAAGATTTTCATTTAAAAATATTGGAAATGGTTCAAAGTAGGATTTTATTACACATGCACACACAGAGAGATAAATTTCACATTTAGCATATTTTAATATTTACATGTGAGTACTGAGAAAACCAAATGTGAATGCCCCCCAAATTTAGAGGTGAATGTTACTGGGTTATGCCCCCCCCCCCGGGAAATATCTATTTTTGGACATTAACATTAATCTGGGATTGTTAGCATTTGTATGTGAATGTCAAAAAGTGCAAATTTCTTATATATTATATTTTACATATTTTATGTAAATATAGGGTGAAATCCAATGTCATGCTAGTGGACGTTCTCGAGCACAACAGGACTTTCCTCCTCTCTCCTCCTCACCACAGCCCTTCACGCTGCATGAAAACTGGCTCTGGAGGGTTTCCTAGCACTCTGGAGCAGCTTTTTGGGTGCATAGGGAGCTGCAGGGAATGGGGGAATCACCCTCTCCTGGTACTGATAATGGAAGCAGTTCCGTCAGTGGACTAACAGCATTGGATCCAACTCATACATATTTACAGAGGGAGCAAGAGCGAGAGAGAGGTTGGTGCAAAGTGGCACACAACAGCAAAACAACAAGGAGGTTCTGGAACCACTGTGGATGGAGTCAGTCTTAAGGTAAAATATATAAGAAAGATGGAAAGACAGGGTGTGTGTGTATGCTAAATGTTTAGTTGCAACAAGCCTGTTGCAAGACATTTCAACTCACCTTCACATAGCCTCTCAGATTTACAGCTGCTTCCAATAGAACAAACAAAACAAAATGATATGATATGCTTGGCAAAAGGGAACATTTCTGGATCTATAGACTGAGAACTCTTAGTCCCAATGACCTTAATCTGGAGGACAGTTCATAAGCGTTATACCACCCATACCTCTGTTTCTTTCTCCTTAGGAACTTTCCTCTCCAGGCATTCCAAACTGCCACTCCTAATACCCAGTTAACAGCACAGCTACTGATGAAGGCAGAAGCCAAAATCTTTAGCTTAAATATATTTTTTGAATACTCTGTTAGTCTTTCTATCATTCATATATAATTTAGAACATTTCTCTCCCGCCCTATATCATTAAGATCTCAGGGCAGCGTACAGATGAAATCAATTTAAACAGTATAAAACAATACTTAATTTAAACACCTAAAACATATTAAACAATTAAACAAGCTAATACAAGTTAAAATCTAAAACAATAAAACAGTTAAAACAATGTGCTAGGGAATGCATTTAGCCCTCAAAGGCTTTGGTAAAAAGCCTTGTTTTTACTTGGCACCGAAACAAGACTAATGTCTGTGCCAGTTGGGCCGCCAAGGGAAGGGCATTCCACAACCGGGGTGCCACAGCTGAGAAGGCCCTCTCCCAAGTTCCACCATACTGTATGTCTTGTACTGGTGGGATGCAGAGGAGGGCCCCTCCAACAGATCTCAGCTCTCAGGCAGGCATATATAGGGAGAAGCGCTCCCTCAAATATTGAGGTTCCAAGCTGCTTAGGGCTTTAAATGCCATCGCCAAAACCTTGAATTCTGACCAGAAGTGTATTGGCAGCCAGTGCAATTCCTTTAAAACTAGTATTATATGAATTTTATGAGGCATTTTGGTCAGCAGTCTAGCTGCTGCATTATGCACTAGCTGCAACTTCTGAGTCGTCTTCAAGGGCAGCCCCACATAAAGTGAATTGCAATAGTCTAATCGGGATGTTACCAGCACATGTACTACTGTGGCTAGGTTATCCCTGTTCAGGAAAGGCTGTAGCTGGTGGATCAGCCGAAGCTGGCCCCAAGTACTCTGGGCCACAGAGTCCACCTGGGGCTCCAGTGACAGGGATGGATCTAGGAGTACTCCCAAGCTATGCACCTGCTCCTTCAGGGGGAGTGCAATCCCATCCAGGACAGCTCGCTTACCCAATTCCCGGACTCAGGAACTACCAGTCCACAGAGCTTCCGTCTTGTCAGGATTTAGCTTCAGTTTACTGGCCCTCATCCAGCCCATTATAGCCTCCAGGCACTGGTCCAGCACCTTCACCGCCTCAGCCAACTCCAACAGCACAGAGAAATAGAGCTGAGTATCATCAGCGTACTGGTGACACCCCACCCCAAAACTCCTAATGACCTCTCCCAACGGCTTCATATAGATGTTGAACAGCTTGAGAGATAGAATAGAACCCTGTGGCACCCCACAGCTTAATAGCCCTGGGGTAGCAGGAATCCTGCGACACCACTCTCTGGAATTGGCCCTGCAGGTAGGAGCAGAACCGCTGTAGCACAGTGCCCCCAACTCCCATCCTGCAGAGCAGAACCTGTAAGACACCATGATCAATGGTGCCAAAAGCCACTGAGAGACCCAGGAAGATCAACAGGGTAGCACTCCCGCGTCTTTCACCCAGAGCAGGTCGTCAGTCAGAGCAACCAAGGCCATTTCAGTGCTGTACCCTGGCCTGAAACCAGACTGAAATGGGTCCAGATAATCAGTTTCCTCCAAGAACGTCTGAAGCTGCCCAGCCACCACATGCTCAAGCACCTTGTCCCAAAAGGGGTTATTGGCAATGGGGCGATAGTTCTCACACACCTCTGGGTCCAGGGAGGGCCTCTTCAGGAGAGGGTGTGTTACAGCATCTTTCAAGGCAGCAGGAACCACCCCCTGACATAGTGAAGCATTACCACTCCCTGGACCCACCCAGCCAATCCACCCCTGCTAGATCGTATTAGCCAAGATGGGCAAGGGTCAAGCTTACATGTGGTGAGCTGGACTGATTCAAGTGTCTTGTCCACATCATCAGGCTGCAACCACTGAAACTGATCCCAGGAAACACAACCAGACGGAGCAATGGACATCTCCCCAGACTCTGCGATAACTGTGGCATCAAGTTCTGAGCGAATATGAGAGACTTTCTCCTCGAGGTGCCTAGCAAATCTATTATAGCAAATGACCGAGGGTTCCAATCCCAGTTTCTCTGAGCCTGAGCAAGATCCCAGCAGGCCCTTCCCCACTCAGAACAATTCTGCTGGGAGACATTTTGAGGATGAAATAGACGTATAATAAGGGTTTTTTTTTTGCCATCCTCACTGCCATGTAATAGGCACAATGAGGGTCTTTCCAATAGTCAATTGTACTCGCTCCAAGACCTGCGCCACCTGCACTCCAGCCTGTAGATCTTCTGTGAACAAAGGTGAATTGCGGGCTCCACAGCACCGGAGTGGGCGCTTGGGAGCGATACACACACACACACACACACACACACAGTGCTTTTTTCTGGAGAAAAAGGTACTGGAACTCTTGGATTACGCTTCCTTGGGAGAAGGTAGTGATTAAATTGTAATGAAGAGCATTAAAATAGTGGACAAACCCTATACACACACACACACACACACACACAGCAGAAGAAAAGGTGCCAGAACTCAGTTCCAGTGAGTTCCACCAGAAGAAAAGCACTATATATAAAATCTGGCTTAAAAAAACCCCCAAAACACGCCACTGGGTCAAGACATCACCATAATTTCTCTGAGTTCTGTATGAACAGATCAGGCATGGTTCTGCCCCCTGCGAAGTGAACTTTGCAGTATAGAAGCTCAGATATATCCTGGACTTCATGAGTCCCTGTAGAGTTATTCTCTAGTAGAAATGTTCCACAATAGAAACATAGTCCACTGAGCCTATTTAGCTTAGGCCAAGGCAGGGACTTCAAAATTCATACCAAGCAAAGGAGAGCAGCTGCAGAGCCAGGCTTTCAGAAGAAGAAATCAGACCCAGGTGAATATTCTTCAAAGGGCTGTCTTTTAATCCCAAACAACAACTGACTTGTCCTCTTTAACTGTGCCACATTGTGCATTAAAGGAATGTCACCATTCTTCTGACAGCATACTTTCTATATGCCTTTCACTTGAAGAGGTTGTCAGCGCTGCTGAAAAGAGCACTGAGCTTTGTATTTGACTTTCACAGAGCCAGTGCTTTATTGTGAAATAGTGTGGTGTTCAGTGCTTTATCATTGCTATGAGATGTTTCTTTTAAGTTTTTGTCAGGGCGTTGATTCCAGAGGTGTAACTGCATTCTTATGGACAAAAGCCAGTCTCCTCAAGCCAGAGTAAGGTGAACACGCATCCTACCTTAGAGAAGACAGTCCTCTATTTGAAGGGCTGTGAGAGGACTGTCATCCATTTGAAGGTGTCCTCTGTTTGAAGGGCTGTCCAGTCCAAGTCCAACGTAAAGATAGAGAACCATCAGAAAGGAGGGCTGGGCCTTGAGGGTGTCCATCCACAGTGAGCACCTAGGCAGCAGACTGAGCAGGCAAACGGCTCACCTGGTCACAGTCTTCCTCTCTATGGTGAGATGTATTGTATTTCTATTTAAATTACAGTAATTATTTCTAAATTTGCATCTGTCTGTCTGTCTGTCTGTCTGTGCATATGCACATTGTATGCAAATCTGTGTCCTCTTTTGCCCTCTTTTTTGGTGGTGATGTATTTCCCCTTTTTTGGCAATGCGTAAGTCAGCACCCTCAGCCAGAGCCTCAGTATACTCCAATGTGCTTACAAAGTTCCTATGTGAGTGGGCTTTAGGGCTGCGGAGGGCCACGCTCTCCCCTGGCAAATGTTTTGTTACTCCACTCATTTTCAGTAAAAGATCAATTCATTTCATTATTCATTTGTTATTTATTTTACTCATTGGAAACGTGCCTGTTCATTTCCATAACTCCCTTGTGTTTTCATTTGCAGCTGATTGTAATGCTGTTTTTAATGCTGCTGCTTCTGCTTCTGCTTCTGCTTCTTCTTTGGTGTTTTCCATGAAACAGCATATTTTATAGCTTTCTACTATCCCCCAAAGACTCATACTTAAACTTAAACTTAAGTTAGATAGTACAAATGGGCCACATTTTAAAGACAATTAAAAAGGCACATATCCTATATGCTCCCCATGGCTTTCAGTGGGAAACCCAGTTGTTCTTCCTCTGCATGCAACTTCTGTGTTTTCCATCCTGTAAGCGGGACTTCCTCAGGCACTCTTCTACCTTCCACAGGATCAGGTCTGCCCAATTTCAAAGAGAGCACAAAATAACCCCATTTTTAGAGGTTATTAACAAAGACATGCAACTACAGCTTAACAGTTCTCTAGGCTCAGTGGGCAGCTAAGGTTAGACCTTGGGGCTAATGTTCAGGGCCCCATGGTGTAAGGCCCCCTCAAATGACCACACAGAGAGTGACAGGTGATGAGGACATCAGATGTAGTCATGATGATACTATGATTTAAGTGGGTTTAAAAGGCTAAACTGAACATGCTCAGAGTATTTTCTTAAAGTCAGGATGGGCAAACAGCTGTGTTGTTGTTCTAACATATCAGGAATGTAGAAGCAGTTGTAAAGCATAGAATGGTGGTTGCTGGGGGAAGTAAAATGTTAGTTGTGTGCTTCACAGCCGAAGTAATACATGTGACCATCAAAAGCGGAGGCATAAAATCGTTAAGTCCAGAGTCTAAAATTACAAAGTTGCACCACCATCTAGGTTAAATAGAATGATAGCAGGGCTGCTGCTGCCCACCACCAGCTGAAAGTAGCTTGCTAGGGTTTAGCAAGAAGGAGTGGCCAGATGGTTAGCCTTCTGTGTTTAAAAAAGGTGCCATCTTTGCTCTATGGCAGCTCCCCTGTTCTGTATGGGACAATGGAACCTCATTGTCCCAACAGCCCTTGTGGACAAGAGAGGAAGAAGAAGCCAATGAGATGAATGACCATCCTTACCTTGCCCACCTGATGCTGCACCACCAAGGTGGAACTGGGACTTTCCTCCCGTCACAGAGGCCATTACAGCAGACTGTCCTTTGACTTTGAGCAGGAGAGGAAGAAGCAAACGATCAGTGCTGTCCCCTCTTTAAACCATCTAGTGTTTTAATTACCTATTATTCTTCCTCCTGAGTTATGTATGTTACTCTGGGAGCCTCGTTGGCTGAAGAGGATAAAAGAACTTAACATCAATAAATAAAATACTAGTTGCTGGAAGTTTTGATAGCCTTATAGACATGGATTTAAAAGGAGGCACTGGGAACCAAGTTCCTGGGTGGTTTTTCTCTTGTAAATGTATTCAAGGCTTTATGGATATAAAATGTCTTGCAGTTCTTTGTTGTTGTCATTGTGATTGCTGACTTGTGGTTTTGGAAATGTGCATGATGTTTTGTAGTTGCTTTTCCAGCACACTGCATCTAGCATCCAGGGTTTTTGCTTTCTATAACATATTGCTATATGTTTGGGGTTAATCTAAATGAGGTGGCCCTTACAACTCAGTGCCTCTGATTACAAAGAGATTCAGAATCTCCCTCAACTTTGTAACCCTTGAGCTGGTAACCTTTTGTCCTACTAGGCCAAGGCAAGGGGGTGAGCGAGGCCTGTATTTGTAGCAGGAAGTCAACTATGCTGAGAGTGGATCTAAGATGGAGGAGAGAGCTGATGTTGACTCTCTGCAGGAAACCCCTAGACAGCTGAGGGGGAGGAGGAATCTATTGGAGAGGCAATGCTGTAAACCTTCATCTTTAGCTCAGTGTGAATGATGAACCTTATTTGACAGAAACACCACAAGTCTCCAGTGTCCTCCTTCTCAAGAAAACTGAAGTCTGGGGAAGTGCTGGGACCCCTGAAACATCTTACCACTCAGAAGTGGGATGCATGAGCATATTATATATTGCATTGCTGGGCTTGCAAGTGACATTCTCTTTAATGATATAGGTCATCCCAGTCAGTCTGCTTTTGAAAGTGACTATTTATCATTTTAATTTAGATGACAATAACCTCCCAGACATGGAAATGTTCCTAATGTAAAAGAAAATCCAGCTCCAGGATTAGGAATTTTAGAGAATTCCGCCTCGGACTCCATTGAGGCCGGATTCTTTAGAATCTGGCCCCCCGGAGTCTGTGGCGGAACAGAGCAATCCCCCCTGCCTCCCCGTGAAATTTCCCCAGGACGGACCCTACCTTTTGTCAGCCGTCCACTGCCCTCATCTGAGGCCGCGAATGGCTGCCCGGTCTGCGGCCGGCATTTCCCTTGCTACTTTAGCCATGATAGGCTAAAGTATTTACATAGCCTATCAAGGCAAAGAGCAGGGATGCAAATGGCAGCCACTACACCATTTGCGTCCCTGCCTTTTGCCGTGATAGGCTACATAAATATATACGTAGCCTATCACAGCTAATGCAGGGATGCAAATGGCGGCCGCAGCCTGGCAGCAGATGGAGGTCCAGCTGTGGGTAGCCCCAGCCAGTGGCTCTGCAGACTCACCACAGAGCAGAGCTGGCCGGGGAGGATTCTGGGGGGAGGGACAGATCGCCTCCCCCCCCACGGACGCCCCAGACCGGAATGGGGTGAGTAATCTGTACACCCCTATCCAGGATGCTAGAAGGACAAGAGGACTTCTGAATATACCCCCAGAACACCCCATGTCCTTAACTCTGAGGATAATACCGAAACTTTAATAAGTTATTTCTGTTAATAAACCCTCTTTTGCAGATGTCTAACAGATGTTGCCTTTCTGAGAATTATTTCCATCCTCATCATACTTGGATCTGTCAACTTGACTATCAAGGCTTAATTTGAGTGGCAAAGGAGTAGGCTGAGAGATTTAATTAAGGCTGAAATCATGAGCATATTGATCAGGGAGTAGACAACTACATTCTGATGAAGTTTAGTTAAGATTGCACTGGGGTAGAACAACCCTATAGCATGAGAGAGGGAGAATTTGAGTCAGATAAACCACCTTTTCCCATGCCCTGCCAAGCTTGCACTGTCAGGGTGGAAGTGTGAAACATAGATTTCAATTTACCCAGGACCACTCAGTTGAACATGCTGAGAGGTTTGGGATCGTATGAGGTGGAGAAGAACACGCATACAACCAATGTAGATGAAAGAAAAGGAAATTTATTGAAAAAAAAGAAATAAGGAAAAGTAGAACCTCCCCAGAGAGTTGCACACTCTCTGAGGCTTAAGAGGTTGCACGCCTCCTAAAGAAATCTCAAAGAGTTTCAGGCTGTCTGAGCCTTAAGAGGTTGTGCGCCTCTTAGGCGAGAGCTTAACACAAAACAATCCTCAGGAAGTTGCACCCTTCTTGGTCAAAACTTAGTTACTCAAATGTGGTGCATTAAATTACTAAATATGCAGTTAGTTCCTGTTTGTTGCTCAGCTCCAGATCGGTCTATACCACAACTGGCCCACTGAGGCAATGGTGATACAGTGTCAGCCAGGCCCAAGCCTAAGCCTGCTGTCTTATAACCCAAACCCAAACAGTTAAGTATGACAGAACAAAGATAACTGCGCCTTATCTAAGCCCCGGACAATAAAATTCTTTCCCGAAATTCTACTCAACACATATTCACCACACGCTATCAAGTAATTGGCCGGAGAACTTAATACATGTCCTGTGGATCGAGGGTACTGTTGGTATGTGCACCTGCAAATGATCCAGATGCAACCACACCCCTCCTGAACACTGGCAAACCACTGGCAGGGGTTTTATACCCTTTCCTGTAGTTGGGGCTCTTGAGATCAAAGAGGGGTTCAGTATGTTCTTTGTTGTAATACATCATGTTCCCAATTTCCAGGATTGATATTTGTTGAAGACAGATGGACATCTCCTTCCGACTGCCCAACATTTCTCAAGGTTGCTTCTGTGATCATAAAGTGCCATCCTCCTCTTTTATTGGCCCATTTCCATCTTCCATAACTGATACTTTGGCAATCTTCAGCACATACCAGAGCACCCCCATTTGGCCTTTCTCCAATAAAGCCATTCATTCCCTATTCACACATCCCTTTCCTGACGTCAGCTAGAATACTGCATATGCACATGACATGGGGCCGATCTACATTGTGCCCGCCATCGCAATGAATTTGGTTTCACATCGGGTTAAACGCTCTCGCATTAAAACAGGATTATTCACATTCACCCATTTTCCCCGTTGCAGTGCTTCATCGAATGCGTGAGCTCGGTTCACACTCGAGTGCTGTGCTGTTTTCCTGCTGTTTTTCTGCATGCACTTGTCTGATCTCAGATGCTAAGCGGGGTCAGCCCCGGTCAGTAGTTGGATGGGCGACCGCCTGGGAATCAGGCTTCCTGCATTGAGCAGGGGGTTGTTGTATCCCTTCAAATGAGACTAAGTTTTACCCCCTCCTATCCCCTGCTCCGGATGTTTTTTTTTAAAATTAAGGCGTTATCCTCGCAGAATTGGGGCTTCTCCGCTATGTTTTTTTTTCTAATTCAGGCATGATCTTCGAAGCTTCACAACTTCAAATCTTTGAAGATCATGCCTGAATTAGAACAAAAAACATTGTGGAGAAGCCCTGATTCTGCAAGGATAATTCCTCAATAAAAAAACATCCGGAGCAGGGGATAGGAGGGAGTGAAACTTAATCTCATTTGAAGGGATAGAATAAGCCCCTGCTCAGTGCAGGAAGCCTGATTCCCACTTTCCCAGGCGGTCACAAATCCAACTACTGGCTGGGGCCGACCCCACTTAGCTTCTGAGATCAGACAAGCATGCACACATCCAGCCCTTTGCTTGTTGCTGAGGAAACGGGGGCTGCTGAGGAAGCTATGCGATCAGTAGCTGGAAGAAGACATGGTGCCATTGAGAGCTGTGATTGGACAGGAGGGAAATACAAACACCGCCATATATGGACAGGCAGGCGAGGAGACTATGACTGGATATGGTAGCGAAGGAAGAAAATCAGAGCACATTAAGGGGAAATACCAGGATATTAGGGTACTGAAAGCTGCAGCACGGAAGTGGGAAATTCCAGTTCCAGTTCAAGGTGGCTACTGCGTAGTGTGAAAAGTGGGCAGTGAAACCTCATTGGAAGCGAAAAAAGGCAGTAAGTGTAGATACAGCCATAGAATGGTTAAAAGTTAACCTTTTCACATTTCATGATGTTCTCAATGAACACTTGGATGTTTTGGGTTACAGGGTACATTCAGGATGTTTACAATTCATCTTACATTCAGGGTCAAACTTTGCCTTCTATTTGCTTCACACCACGTTTGTTACATTTCAAAAGAGGACAAGAGTTCATTGTGGTGCCTGAAGTCTGCAAGGTTACTAGGAGCAGGGAGAGAAGTTATAGAGGGAAGCAATCTTTATTGACAAAAATCAAGTAAAGGTAGATTTAAGAAATTAATAAAAGTGATAAGATATTAAAAGTAAGATATAAATTTAACTATTTAAGGGAAACATATGTGGATGTGAGGAGATATAGGGAAGACAACATGAAAAAAATAGGAAAAATAAAATCACACTGTATCAGAAGGTGAGCGGATGCAGGCAGCTTTTTACCTCCCCTCCCCCACCTTTGGCTCCCTTGTCGGGTTTCCTTCTTCCTCACTCCCACTGATCCATTTACATGGCATAGTTTTGCTGCCAGTTTGGGGAGGTTTCAGAGGATCCTACGAATCCAAGGCTCTACCGCATCTCCCTAGCACAACCCCTTTTTGCCCTCTCTGAGGCCAGAGCGCTGAGTACCTGAGGGTAAGGCCTGCAGATGTTTCCCCACTTGCAATGGGAGGCTTGCAAAGGTGAATTTCCTTCTCTGAAGGCAGACTCCCCCTCTGACCTTAGAGAGGGAGATTCACTCTACCCCATGGCCCTTGGGATGCCCTCTGAAGGATCAGCAGATTGCAACCCAAATAAGCCTTTCCCCCACCGTTTTCTTAGTTACTTATTTACACACACATTTTGGTGACTGAATGCACCCTGCTTGGATGCGAAGCAGTGATGCAGCTAGGGCCAGACTTCCGCGCCAACATCCAGGGCCCCATAGCTCACCCCCCACCCCAGGAAGCAGCAAGTGATGGGGGCAGCACCAAGCAGGTCCAGTGTCTGCACCTGGTCTGGCGTGGGCATACTGGGACCCAGCAGGGCTCATACCGCTAACTTGCTTCATTTATAGATAGGTAGATATAGCTGGGGGCAACTGAGCAGGTATATGGCTACAGATGCTCATTTCATTATTTTAACTTTACAAGTATATTATCCTTTTCTACAAAAAGTGCTTCTTCCCAAGTTAAATGTGTTTAGCATCAGGCCAGCAGAAGCCAACTCTATTTTATTCCTGTAGTCATGATCATGCTATGATTCAAGTGAATTTAAGGTGTGAAATTGCACATGCTGAGAGTATTCCTTGTTTGTCAGGTTGGCAAACAGCTCTTTTGTTTGCTCTAACGTACCATGAATATAGAAGCAGATGTAAAACATGGAATGGGCTGAGAGAGAGGGGAGGGGAAGAGTAATGTTAGTTGTGTGCTTCACAACCAAAGTAATACCCATGGCCTTCTACCCCCCCCCCCCGTAAGACCATTAAGTCCAGGGTCTAAAATTATCTAGCTGCATCACTGATTCAGAACCTAACTAAATGCAGCATTGTTTAGTCTTTCTTTCCTTCAGATAATTGATTTAAGGCAATTATTTGATAAGAAGAGGAATCTTCAGCTATAAAAAATTTAGGTCTTTTGTAAAATTAAAATATGGTGGAACCTTGAATTATTTTTTTAAAGATATCCCTATGTATACAAAATTGAAAAAAACAAAAACAAAATAGCTTGGTCCTATAACACAATTGCAAATAATTTAGCAGAACTGAATGTTGCTTTTTTTTTGGTTTTTGTTATGCCTAATGGTATAATTAGGAATATCCTAAGAGAATTCAGTGACTTGAGTTTGCGTAACACAGTTTGCCAGTCCTCACACATTATAATAATAGCAAAGATTTGCCACAAGATGTCAGCACACAATGTGTAAAGACTCCCTTGTCCTTGGCTTGTATATATTAAGAATGAATCCAGGACACCGCTATATTACACCTTTAAAAAAGGGGGAGAGAAGCACACGTATGAAGACATATACAGATTTGTGAATTGTGAGTCTGAATAACTTATGGGTAGAATTTTAAAAGAATGCAGGCTCCTAGAAGCCTACAGCCAAGAATTGGGAGGGCAGTTCAAATTAATCTTTGAAATTCAGATCCCAGTAAATGCCAGTGCCTCTTGGCTCTATTTTCACAGCGCCCTATCTCATTTGTCTCCCCCCCCCCGCCCAATGCAGTCTCCATTTCACCCTGTTCTTTACTTGATCCCTGTTTCCTCCACTGGAACTTCTCTCTGGTTCTTGTATTTCACCCACTACTTTACCATGTTACTTTAGCCACCTAAGGATTCCTGCTTCTTAGCTTTCCTGCCTTCTGGGATCTCTTCTCCATTCTCCTTCCCAGTCTTCAGCCTGCAGCAGTGCCACATAACCTCTCCTATACCTATGTAAGCTATTAATCCCAGCAAAACATACAAACAGTCCCTTCCCTCATAGAAGGTAGACTACAATCATTACGTTGCAGCAAATTCTTAGAGTAACTGTGATGTCACTAAATGTTCACAAACATTCCAACAGCTTAGCCAGTTGGTGCTAGATGCTCAAAGTAAAGAGCTGTAACTTCTCCCTGTTTCCAAGTGCAATACAATATCAATTTCTCTTTGGATCGCACTTTCAGCTTTACAGGATCGCAGGTACTTCTGCTCTTCAGACAATTGGGGAAAAGAAGGGAAATACAGGGCACAAAAACAAGTGAGTGAGACAGAAATGGAGAGAAAAGCATTGACAAACCCGGAGGTTTCTAAAAAATGGATCAGTTTCATGCTCCTGTTGAGCAAATGGGAAAGGCAGGGGAGCAAGTTCATCTGGACTGACTGGTTTGTCAATTTCACCTCTCTGTTTATTTGATCTCTCTGGCTTTCTGCCCAACATGCTGGTTCCAAAAGTCCCCATGCCCCTGGAATTGTCCTAAGGGGTGCATAAATATTAGTGCGGTGCCAAAATCCCACTGGCCTTGCACAGCCTCTTTTTCCCCCTGTGAAAGAGGCAGTCGTTTTTCTGCCTCTTTCACAGGGATGTTGAGAATTTTGGCGAAAGGCTTCAGGTGGCTGAGTGGTTTGTGTGTGCTCTTTATTTTACCATTTAAGCCCTGTTTTGTCTTTGCAGCCTTTCCAGCTGCTTGAGCTTTCTGAAAAGTCCTCAAGAGGTCTTAACCACCCTTGAGGCTTCCCAGTGGTGCCGCATGTTGAGTGCCTCAAAGTTGAAGAACTGTTTGGTTTTGTTTTGTTGTTGTAAAAGTGTTTTTAACAAGAAGAAGAAGAAGAAGAAGAAGAAGTCTTCATATGAACTCCTGCAGAGTCAGGAGGAGCCCACAGCACAGCTTTCCCCAACCGCACGTTTTTAGGCCTGACTGAGGAAACCAATTGAGACAGTTGCGGAATCACCAAAGAAAGAAAATCCAATGAACTGTGAATTCTATCCACAGAATCATGCTATTTCCAGGGTAATAACAACCCTTACACACCCTAAGTGAATACTGGGGTGCTCCTTCTGGAAAGCAAGCAAGAAAAAAAGTTTCCTTCTGTAACAAATAGATTCCATTTTGCCAAACAAGAAGTGTAATCATATGGAAAGACAAATGATGTTTCCAGACTAGGTTTTTATTGCACCATTGCTCTTGCCTCAGTCACAGAATGTTATAGGGGATCCAGACAATGTTGTCTTCCACTTGTGACCCTCCCATGTTTTCCCACCCATCTTTTTTCTTACTGCAGAAAATCCAATAAGAAAAGACTGAATAGCTGCAGAATGCCTTCTAATTGGTAGTGCCAAGAACTGTCTGTTTGAAAGTACTCAAAGCCTGGGTGGGAAAGAAAAATTGATTTTTTGCTTTATGGTGTTTGCAGCAATGAAATAAAAGAAAACAACGAGCAAGGTTCTTCAGAACTTGTCATGTGGGGTGGGGGGTGGGGAACAGGGCAAAAATGGGAGTGGTGTACTTGCTCCCAAAATCTACAGTTTTTAACAATCTTGTGTTGAAATACAGGAGGAATTTTGCAGACATAATTTGACTAAGCTGCAATCAAGATGCAAGACTGATTGTAAGTGTGCTGAAGATGGTGGGCAACATTTTTACATTTATTATCTACTCTATGTTTCTCTATTTTTGCACATATCTTGACATTTTATTGAGACCATAGTACATTCCACCAAAAAACTGTATATAGCACAATCACTCAGAAGAACACAATAGTTTAAATCTGATTAAATCCTATCCAGTTATTTTGATTACCTGGCCACAACAAGCCAATTTAGGGGATATACTGCCATCACGTGGTCATTTCATAAATCTGCAGATCCTTGACATGTAAGAGCTCATTCCCTTGAATATTATTTCACTTTTGCTATGAACAGATAGCTGTTTTCTCAAAATGTGAATAGGTTGCTGGTGTGTACTGAAACTGTACATCATTGTACATAGTAGCTGATCACCTCTGTCTATTTGATGCTACCTACCTTACTTGGGAACTGGATCTGAAAACAGTGTATTGGTTTTCACTTTGGAATGAAAACCGATGATTTCAACCAGTTGAATCATTCAGAAAATTTGTGTGGCATGTGCATATCTGACATGGGTTGATGGTGAGCTGGAGGAAGGGAGAAAGAGAGGCCAAATAGTGTTGGGAAATGTGGACCCAAATGGTTATATGAATCTACTATTTTTTAAAGAATTGTTCTGGTATTTAGACTTGATAAATTTCCACTATCCAAGGACAGGTTTGGGAAGTCCCTATTGCAGGGGTGGGCAACTTGTGGCCCTCCAGATCTTTTGGCCTACAATTCCCATCAGCCTTAAGTCACTACTAGGGCTGTGCATGGACCCCCCGATCAGCTTCATATGCTGCTTTGGATAATCCGAAGTGACCCTGATCCTCTTCAGATTGATTCGGACCCCTCCCGCTCCTACTTGGATCCGAAGCAAGAGTCAGATATCCAGATTGCCCATTTTTGGCATTTTCCCATTGACTTGCATGGGAAAATACAAATGGTCGTAACTTTTTCAGTTTTTATGATACAGGCATGAAATCTGGGGACCTGTCCAACCCCCTGGAGAGGAGGCGAATTACAAAAATTCAGACTGTTTGGTTTTGTGCTACGTGGAATTAAAATCTGATGTTTTCCACAGAAACTCTCAAAGTAAAGAGCTGTAACTTCTCCCTGTTTCCAAGCACACAGGTGACACCTTGGCCCCTCCCAGCCCCTCTCCAGGGCATCGCTCCCCCCAAAGCCCAGGCACTTTGGCCCACTGGCTTGTGTGCTAGGTGCTGGTGAAATGTGACCTTTTCAAGGAAAACTCCCAAAGCAAACAGCCGTAACTTCCCCCTGTTTCCAAGCGCACAGGTGACACCTTGGTCCCTCCCAGCCCCCCTCCAGGGCATCACGCCCCCCAAAGCCCAGGCTCTTTGACCAACCGGCTTGTGTGCAAGGCGCTGGTGAAATTTGGGTTTTGCCACAAAAACTCAGAAAGCAAAGAGCTGTAACTTCTCCCTGTTTCCATGGACGTAAGTGACACCTGGGCCCCTCCCAGCCCCCCTTGAGAGCATCCCACTTGCCAAATTCTGGGCACTTTGGCCCACTGGCTTATGTGCAAGGTGCAGGTGAAATTTGATTTTTTCCAGGAAAACTCCCAAAGCAAAGAGCTGTAACTTCTCCGCACCTCTGCCCCTGCCAACACCCCAAAGATGCCACATATTGCACTGAATTGCTTTGCCACACAGTGGACTGTTATTGGAGTAGAAGGTAATTAATATAAATACTATGTGCCTCATGCTTTTTCAACATTGCCTTGAAATTTGGACATATAGCGTTTTTGGAACGACAACCTAGCACGCGCACACAAACACACGGACACAGACACACAATAGCTAAAGAAAAGCAGAACTACCTAAGCAAATGACAGGTTTCCTTGATTTATTGTTTTGGGCAGTAAGATAAGAGCAGAAATCAAACAAACATTTTTAAAAAACCCTTCTTTAATTTTTGTTTTGGAGGATCAACAGAGAGAGAAGACAGAGACGGTTCACTCCAGCACGGTGGGCGGGGGGGGGGGGAACAAACACTACATAGGCTGCTATAATATGCCTTTCTTTCAGAATTTAGAAAGATAAAAGTAAATGCTTCAATATGACTTAAAAGGGGAGTGGGGAGGAACTTGTCCAGAAGTCAATGTTTGCTTTTAAAAATCAAAATAAGACTGAGTTTTTAAACATTGAAATGAGATAGAGTTGACAGACAGAAACTACAAGGAAATAGAGTGGAGAAAGCAGAAGTGATGGTCGATCTTAAACAACAAACACAGCCTTTTCCGGAGTCTAAAATCGAGATAAACAAACAAACACAGGAATGGCAGGGGAGGGGAGAGCATAGCAGCAACAACTGAGAAAAAACTATGTTAGTTTGAAAAATTATGGAAAGGAGAGATGAATCTAATCAAATACAAATAACAAACAAGTTGGAGATAGAAGGAAATAGGAGAGGGCAGCTGGAAGAGGTGCTGCAAAAGACACTGTCCCAAAGGGGACGGAGTATCAAGGAGTGAGGAAACGCTCCTAGTACAACCAAGCTGTTTCCTTTTAACTTAAATGTTGAGGAAAGCCTAGTGGCAATCAAAATCAAATGAATTGAAGGAGCAAGTCCTAGGAATGCAAGTGCACACACACACACACACGCGCACACACACACACGATCATCTACCCACACCAGCCTTCTCCCAAAGAGGGCTAGTGCAATAATCGAACACAGCCTTTCACCAAAGTATATATACCGCCTACCTCCACCTCTCTCTCATTGGAGACTGCTGGCATCAGTTCTGGCTGAGAGTTCCTATTAGTCAAAGCACACTCCCTCCTCCTCCTTCGCTCACCTTCCTGCTTCCCCCTGCCTTCCCACATGCACTCACCTTCCCCCTCTGTCCCTCCTCCTCATTCAGAAGTTGATACATTTTGGAGACAGCCTGTCTGGACTGCTGAGGCATTCAGTAGAGCTCCGAATATATGAGGCAGAGGAGGTGCTTCATGGTGGGGCACTTTGCCCCGGGGTGCCTCGGTACTGCTCTGACCTGTCTCAGATCATGAGGATTTTGCTCTGAATAAGCCTGCTTTGCCTTGTTATTCAGGCTTCATAACGAGGTGGTGCACAGCCCTAGTCAGCACAGCAGTGGTGAGGAATGATGTAGGCCAAAACATCTGGTGGGCCATATGTTGCCCACCCCTGTCCTATTGAAAAGTTGTTTGTGCCTCCACAATCTGAGATATGCCAGGTGACCACGACAGAAAGGGCCTTCTCAGCAGTAGCCCCTCATTTATGGAATACCCTCTCCAGGGAGTCTTGCCTGGTGCCTTCTTTACTGTCTTTTCCTGCCAGGCAAAGACCTTTTTATTCTTTTAACATTTTATTCTTTTAGTCCTGTCTTATTGTCTCATAGGTAGTGAATTTTGCTGGTTTTTTTTTTTAAAGCTTTCCCTGTTTTAAATTGATAATTTTAATGCTCCTTTTAAAAGTATTTTTTTTGTGTTTTATGGTTTCAATTAGTTTTTCTTATATGCTGTACATTGCTCAGAGAACTTTTGTTATTGGGTGGCTAACAAATATAGCAAACAAACAAACAAACAAACACATACATACATACATAAATGTAATTACCTACTTAAAGCTTGGAGTAATACTAGACCAGGGATGTGAAACATGTGGCCTTCCAGATGTCCAGGACTACAACTGCTATTCTCCTTGATCATTTGCCATGATGGCTAGGATGGATAAGAGTTTCAGTCCAACAACATCTGAAAGGCACAAAGTTGCCTACCCTTGACCTAACACAACAAAGTTGGTATATTTAGCAGCACTGCTATCTTTTCAGTGCCAGGTTAAGACTTTTCTCTTTTTCCAGGCAATTTGCAGCACGTGATGAGTTTTAATTGACCATAGATTCATTTTATGGTTTGGCTGATTGTTCAAAGTTTTAAGATATATGTTGTCTCTGTATATTCTGTCTGTTGTATATTTTTATGTATTTTAATGCTTTTAATCTTTGTAAACTGCCCAGAGAGCTTCGGCTATGGGGCAGTTGTTGTTGTTGTTCAGTCGTTCAGTCGTGTCCGACTCTTCGTGACCCCATGGACCATAGCACGCCAGGCCTTCCTGTCCTGCACTCTCTCCCGGAGCGTGCTCAAGTTCATATTCATTGCATCAGTGATGCTATCTAGCCATCTCATCCTCTGCTGTCCCCTTCTCCTTTTGCCTTCAGTCTTTCCCAGCATCAGGGTCTTTAATAATAATAATATTGTATTGGCTCATATTCCAAAATATATATTACAGCAACACCTTTATTGTTGTTGTTTATTCAGTCAGTCGCTTCCGACTCTTTGTGACTTCATGGACCAGCCCATGCCAGAGCTTCCTGTCAGCCGTCGCCACCCCCAGCTCCCCCAAGGTCAAGTCCGTCACCTCCAGAATATCATCCATCCATCTTGCCCTTGGTCGGCCCCTCTTCCTTTTGCCTTCCACTTTCCCTAGCATCAGCATCTTCTCCAGGGTATCCTGTCTTCTCATGATGTGGCCAAAGTACTTCAGTTTTGCCTTTAATATCCTTCCCTCAAGTGAGCAGTCTGGCTTGATTTCCTGGAGTATGGACTGGTTTGATCTTCTTGCAGTCCAAGGCACTCTCAGAATTTTCCTCCAGCACCACAGTTCGAAAGCATCTATCTTCCTTCACTCAGCCTTCCTTATGGTCCAGCTCTCACAGCCATAGGTTACTATGGGGAATACCATTGCTTTAACTATGTGGACCTTTGTTGTCAGTGTGATGTCTCTGCTCTTCACTATTTTATCAAGATTGGTCATTGCTGTCCTCCCAAGAAGTAAACGTCTTCTGATTTCCTGGCTGCAGTCAGCGTCTGCAGTACTCTTTGCACCTAGAAAGACAAAGTCCGTCACTGCCTCCACGTTTTCTCCCTCTGTTTGCCAGTTATCAATCAAGCTGGTTGCCATAATCTTGGTTTTTTTGAGGTTGAACTGCAACCCAGCTTTTGCACTTTCTTCTTTCACCTTCATCATGAGGTTCCTCAGCTCCTCCTCGCTTTCAGCCATCAAAGTGGTATCATCTGCATATCGGAGATTGTTAATGTTTCTTCCAGCAATTTTAACTCCAGCCTTGGCTTCATCAAGCCCAGCATGTCGCATGATGTGTTCTGCATACAGGTTGAATAGGTAGGGTGAGAATATACAACCCTGCCGTACTCTGTTCCCAATCTTAAACCAGTCCGTTGTTCCGTGGTCTGTTCTTACTGTTGCTACATGGTCGTTATACAGATTCCTCAGGAGGCAGACAAGTAGGGATGGCGGAGAATTTCTCCCCGAATCTTTGGGAGGCTGAGCGCCGACACGTTCGGCCCCCCGAAGTTGGTTGGGAAATTCTCCGCCGCCCCCCCGCCCCCCCCGGGACGGGACTTACCTCCTGCGAATGTCCCTCTCGGGTGCGGGTCCTGGCGGCGTTTCGGCAGCGTTTCATCACGGGCGGGGGTGGCGGCTGGTCTCCCAACCGGCTGCCGCCACCACCATTGCAAAAAAAAAAAACTAAAGTAAAAACAAAACAAAACACCCGTGATAGGCTACGTAACGATTTACGTAGCCTATCACGGCTAGATTTCCAAAGTCAGCTGTGATAGGCTACATAAATCGTCACGTAGCCTATCACGGGTGACTTTGAAAAAAAAAAGCGTGTACGCAAATAAGGCCATTTGCGTTCCTTATTTTGGCACGTCTAGTCTACGTAAAGATTTACGTAGACTACGGCGAAAATAAGGGCACGCTATTTGCGTTGCCCTTATTTTTGCTGTAGTCTACGTAAATCTTTATGTAGACTAGACGTGCCAAAATAAGGAATGCAAATGGCGGCGCCCCATGGGCGCCGCCATTTGCGTACGCGCTTTTTTCTTCTTTTTCTAAAGTCACCCGTGATAGGCTATGTGACGATTTACGTAGCCTATCACGGCTGACTTTGGAAATCTAGCTGTGATAGGCTACATAAATTGTCACGTAGCCTATCACGGGGTCTTTTTTATTTTTACTTTTTGTTTCGCGGCCGGGGAGACGGGGTGCTTCTCCCGGGCCTGAATTTCGGCCGGGCGAGGCGGGGCGGGGCGCCTCCCCCCCGGCCTGAATTTCAGCCGGGCGAGGCGGGACGCCTCCCCCCCTCGCCTGAACTTCGGGGGGAAAAGCGAAGCGCCTCCCCCCCACCGCGAAGCCAAGCTGCGAAAAGGTAAGTGACTTTCGTACATCCCTACAGACAAGATGACTTGGTATCCCCATACCACCAAGAACTTGCCACAATTTGTTATGATCCACACAGTCAAAGGCTTCAGAATAGTCAATAAAACAAAAATAGATGTTTAATAAACACCTTTATTAGGCCAACCAAAATGTCACAAAATAATGAGCATGATTTGGTTGGCCTAATAAAGGTATTGCCCTAATATAGATTTTGGAATTTTATTTATTTACATTATTTAAGGAACACCTTGTAAGAGAGGTAGGAAACTTTGGGACATCGAGGGGGGGGGACTTTTCACTCCCCACATGGGCGACGCTTCTGCCGCTGCTGCACCACCACCATTTGGCAATGTGGTAGTGGCAAAACGTTAACAGCTGTTTGGCAGCAAACCACAATGGAGGCTTCAAAGGGATGAACGGAACTCGTTTTCAAGCTGAATTCGTCTCCTTTAAGTCTCCATTGCAGTTTGCTGATGGGATTTGTCAGCAAACTACTGTTTTTTTTGCCACCCCAGCACAACTGAACTTTGGTAGTGAGGTGGGGGTGGCAGGGGCTGCAATAGAGACCAGGGGGGGCTGTATGTGGCCTACCCCTATAGCAAAACATTATCTTGATGGCTTACAGAATAAAAGCAACAAATTAAACACATAACAATACAATAAAAAATACATAAATATTTTAAAATGTACATATTTTAATAAATAAAATAAAAATAAATATAATGGTTTTCGGTTTTCATGAGTGTAAACAATTGAGGCCCCTTCATGGATCACTGCCTTGTTGTGGCGAAGGGGCTTGCGTAACTCAGTGAAGCCATAAGCTATGCCGTGCAGGGCCACCCAAGATGGACAGGTCATGGCAGAGAGTTCTGACAAAATGTGGTCCACTGGAGAAGGAAATGGCAACCCACTCCAGTATTCTTGCCAAGAAAAGCCCATGGAACGTATCACAAGGCTAAAAGAGATGACGCCGGAAGATGAGCTCCTCAGGTCGGAAGGTGTCCAATATGCTACTGGGGAAGAGCAGAGGGTATTTCCAAGTAGCGCCAGAAAGAGTGAAGCGGCTGGGCCAAACCCGAAAGGACACTCAGCTGTGGATGTGTCTGGCGGTGAAAAGAAAATCCGATGCTGTAAAGAACAATATTGTTTAGGAACCTGGAATGTCAGATCAATGAATCAAGGTAAGCTGGAGGTGGTCAAACATGAGATGGCAAGATTGAACATCGACATCTTGGGAATCAGCGAACTCAAATGGACAGGCATGGGCGAATTTAATTCAGGTGACCATCATATCTACTATTGTGGGCAAGAATCCCTTAGAAGAAATGGAGTAGCACTCATAGTCAACAAAAGGGTGGGAAAAGCAGTACTGGGGTACAATCTGAAAAATGATAGAATGATCTCAGTACGAATCCAAGGCAAACCATTCAACATCACAGTAATTCAAGTCTATGCCCCAACCACTGAGGCAGAAGAAGCTGAGGTTGATCGGTTCTATGAAGACCTACAACACCTTCTAGAACTAACACCAAAAAAAGATGTCCTCTTTATCATAGGGGATTGGAATGCTAAAGTAGGAAGTCAAGAAATCACCGGGATAACAGGCAGGCATGGCCTTGGTGTACAAAATGAAGCAGGACAAAAGCTAATAGAGTTTTGCCAAGAGAACATGCTGATCATAGCAAACACTCTTTTCCAACAGCACAAGAGGCGACTCTACACATGGACGTCACCAGATGGTCAATATCGAAATCAGATTGATTATGTCCTTTGCAGCCAAAGATGGAGAAGCTCCATACAGTCAGTAAAAACAAGACCGGGAGCTGACTGTGGCTCAGATCATGAGCTGCTTTTTGCACAATTTCGGCTTAAATTGAAGAATGTCGGGAAAACCACTAAACCGTTCAGGTATGACCTAAATCATATCCCTGATGAATATACAGTGGAGGTGAGGAATAGATTTCAGGGATTAGACCTGATAGACAGAGTGCCTGAGGAACTATGGACGGAGGTCCATAACATTGTTCAGGAGGCAGCAACGAAATCCGTCCCAAAGAAAAAGAAATGCAAGAAAGCCAAGTGGCTGTCTGATGAGGCTTTACAAGTAGCTGAGGAAAGAAGGGAAGCGAAAAGCAAGGGAGAAAGGGGAAGATATATCCAACTGAATGCAGAGTTCCAGAGAATAGCAAGGAGAGACAAGAAGGCCTTCTTAAATGAACAATGCAAAGAAATCGAGGAAAACAACAGAATGGGAAGGACTAGAGATCTCTTCAAGAAAATTGGAGATCTCAAGGGAACGTTTTGTGCAAAGACGGGCATGATAAAGGACAAAGAAGGCAGGGACCTAACAGAAGCAGATGAGATTAAGAAGAGGTGGCAAGAATACACAGAAGAACTATACAGGAAAGATCTGAATGTCCCTGATAGCCATGACAGTGCGGTCACTGAACTTGAGCCGGACATCCTCGAGAGTGAAGTCAAGTGGGCCTTAGGAAGCATTAGTAACAACAAAGCTAGCGGAGATGACAGTATTCCAGCTGAGCTATTTAAAATCCTAAAAGATGATGCTGTTAAAGTGCTGCATTCAATATGCCAACAAATCTGGAACACTCAACAGTGGCCACAACACTGGAAAAGGTCAGTTTACATTCCAATTCCAAAGAAGGGCAACGCCAAAGAGTGTTCAAACTACCGCACAATTGCGCTCATTTCACATGCCAGCAAGGTGATGCTCAAAATCCTACAAGCTAGGCTTCAGCAATATGCGAACCGAGAACTACCGGAAGTACAAGCTGGGTTTAGAAGAGGCAGAGGAACTAGAGATCAAATCGCCAACATTCGGTGGATCATGGAGAAAGCAAGAGAATTCCAGAAAAATGTCTATTTCTGCTTCATTGACTACGCTAAAGCCTTTGATTGTGTGGATCACAACAAACTGTGGCAAATTCTGAAAGTGATGGGAGTACCAGACCACCTTACCTGTCTCCTGAGAAACCTGTACGAGGGTCAAGAAGCAACAGTAAGAACCAGACATGGAACAACCGAGTGGTTCAAAATTGGGAAAGGCTGCATACGACAAGGCTGCATATTGTCGCCCTGCTTATTTAACTTATATGCAGAGTACATCATGAGAAATGCCGGGTTGGATGAATCAGAGGTCGGAATTAAGATTGCCGGGAGAATTATCAACAACCTCCGATATGCAGACGATACCACCCTAATGGCAGAAAGCGAAGAGGATCTCAAGAGCCTCTTGTTGAGGGTGAAAGAGGAGAGTGCAAAAGCTGGTTTGAAACTCAACATTAAAAAAACTAAGATCATGTCATCTGGCCCTATCACTTCCTGGCATATAGAAGGGGAAGAAATGGAAGCAGTGACAGATTTTACTTTCTTGGGCTCCAAGATCACCGCAGACGGTGACTGTAGCCATGAAATTAAAAGACGCTTGCTCCTTGGGAGGAAAGCTATGGCCAACCTAGACAGCATAGTAAGAAGCAGAGACATCACCTTGCCGACAAAGGTCCGTCTAATCAAAGCTATGGTTTTCCCAGTAGTAATGTATGGCTGTGAGAGCTGGACTATAAGGAAGACTGAGCGCCGAAGAATTGATGCTTTCGAACTGTGGTGCTGGAGAAGACTCTTACGAGTCCCCTGGACTGCAAGGAGGTGAAATCAGTCCATCCTAAAGGAAATCAACCCTGCGTGCTCATTGGAAGGACAGATAATGAAGCTGAAGCTCCAATATTTTGGCCACCTAATGCGAAGAGAAAACTCCCTGGAAAAGACCCTGATGCTGGGAAAGACTGAAGGGAAAAGGAGAAGGGGACGGCAGAGGATGAGATGGCTAGATAGCATCACGGATGCAATGAATATGAACTTGAGCACGCTCCGGGAGAGAACGCAGGACAGGAAGGCCTGGCGTGCTATGGTCCATGGGGTCACGAAGAGTCGGACACGACTGAACGACTGAACAACAACAAACAATTGAGGTATTACAATTCTCAGAACATGACTTCTTTGTAAGCAAGAATGATTCATACAAAAAAGGATAACATCAGCCCATCCATACCGGGAAGGATCCATTGCACCTGAAAAATAAGACTTTAGTGGGCTCAGACCAACAGATTGGTTTAGTATCCATTCTAGCTGTGACTTGACTCACTGTAGCTGTCAGAAACTCCACAGGCTTGCTGATTACTGTTATTCTTCATTAACGTATTAGAGTGCTTGTGGAAACAGTGCTTATGAAATCAGAAGATGAAGCCCCCAAACCAGGGGGGTCTGTCCACAACAATGGAGGGAGAAGCCAATTGTGGCTTACACAATTTTTTCAAAGAGCTGGCTTTGCTCCGCGCAGGGCTCCATGAGCAAGTGTATTGGATCAGTAAAAGTCGCTTCACAGAACATACTTCTGGGTAGGGGTTGGACTGAAGTCATCTGACTGGCAGGGTCTGCTCAACCAATAAGAGAGGCTCCCTCCTCTAGGCTCTCCCTGCTTCTCCTTTGAGAATAAGAGAGGCTCCCCTGCATTCAGGTGACAAGCCTCATTGACCACAATGGGAGTTACTTCTGAGTAGACACACATATGTTTGTGCTGGAAAAGAAGAGGGGAAGCCAGTCCCCTTTCTAACCCAATGCTGTGCAGGATCTTGTGATCAAAGGTGGAAGTAGTTACTTCCGAATGGCAATAAACCAAACTACAGAGAATCACAGCTTTGGGAAAGCGCTTTACAACCTTTAGGGAATTAGTGCTTTAAAATCTGCTATTTCAATTGAGGGGGATCTCTGTAAATGGTGATGTGGCATTCAGGGACAAGCTTCATTGACCACAATGGGAGTTACCTCTGAGTAGACACTAATTGGTTTGTGCTGGGAAACACAGGGATGGGAAACACCCCTTGACCGGGGTCATGGTGAAAGGCACACCTCTGGGCAGGGCTAGCATACCCGAGGTAAATGTGGGGGTTGGGGCACACAACAGCTATACCACAGAGAACCCAATGGCCACGATGTCATGCATCCCTAATGGCCTCCAAATGCAGCTAGCTTGGAATAAATCGCTCATGGAGACACACCCCAAGACACAATATTGATAGTAAATGGGATGCTGGATAGACTGTAGATTAGAATATCATCACTGTCCCCCTCTTAAATGAAGTGCTGTACCCAAATTTTTTTACTTGTTCAAGAACTTCATTATATTACTAGAATAATCTGTTAACTGAATCGAACTATTGGCTGTCACTTCTGATTAGGTAAAAAAAAGAAGAGAGTTTGGTAATGACTAAGGCTGTCATATGATTAAGAAAATTGTACGATGCAACAGGTGCAATCCTATGGTCCCTGGGAGGGTATTCGAGGGGCCATAGGATACTGCAGGCCTTCTCCCCCATGGGCGAAAAGGAAGGTCTGCTGCAGAGGTCCTCTCTTGTTCAGTGGCGAAAAGCTCCACCACTGCTGTGTGCTGGCAGTGCTCTGTGGGTGGGAAGGGCAAAAAGGGGGCATTCTAGGCTGGGCCAGGGGAGGCCTTGGATTCATGAGGTCCAAAGTCCCATCGTTCCCCCAGACATGTCCCCAGAAGGTGGGGGAAATTATGTCAGCCCAACTGGAAGGACACTTTAAAAAAGAGAAAAACAAGGTGGCGGGGGGGGGGTACCTTCCCCCTTTCACCCTGGCCAGAGTGAGCCTGGCAGGACTTAGGAAATGGCCGTCACTCTGCCGCAGACTCTGTTCCCCTGGACCTCCATAGAAATACTTGCATTGATTTCAGCAAAACAATCACTTTGAGGCAAAAAACATACTTTGTTTTTAGGTGATGCATGTATGTATCATATTAGGCTTTATCATCCCTCCTGTGTGAAATGCCTCTTCTGAGATGGGGCTTGCCATCTGCATTTTTATTTGTGTTAAATATAATTTCTTTTTTTAAAAAAAAATCTTCCAGACATTGTATTGGGACACATTTCTAAGGGATCAAAAGTTTTTAGTCAATTAATGTAAAGGATTAATTAAATTCCAGTCCTGGTAGCTACCACTAAAGAAGGAAAAATATTAGGACAATAAAGTATATCTGCTGGTTCATCATTAGTAAACAATGGTAATTAATAGATATTTAACAGCTAATAATGTCTATAATAAATAGTATCATGCAGTGCAATCCTATACATTTCTTAGAAGTAAGATCCATTGAATTCAATGGGACTTACTCCTCCACAAGAGAGTATAGGATTGTGCCTTTATTGTTATTCAATATATTTAGGCTAAAGTCATGTGTTTGCCAGATATTAAATTAATTCTCTTATTTAGGTAGAATTACATAATTCCCATTACATGCACATATGTGTTATATAATGACAGTTGTTTATAGAATATTTCTCCACTGCTAAATAAAATCAATAGGGAGTTGTTTTGTAGAAATTGTCCTGCTGGGCTGTATTTTTCTCCACCTGCTGTTCCTTTCCAACTTAGATTTATATCTTTTAAAAAATAACATGCAAGAGCACAAATTTTCCACCTATATTTGACCCTGTTGTTTATTTATCACTTCCTTGAGAAGGAAAAGCTCAACCAAACTAACTGTAACCCCCCCCCCCCACGCTTCAATGTACTAGAGAAAAAATATATCTATAAGCTTCTCTGCAGCTTTTTGTAGCTGGAGAGAATTGCACTCAGGAGCATAGAGAAAACTGCTTACCTTCTTCCAGGACCAGCTGGGACTCATACTAGGCATCTCCTGTTCTGTGTGCTGGTGGCCTTTTAGTGAGCCACTCAGCAAAGTGGAGAGCGACGAGTCAGTGAGAAAGAGCAGTAGCATTATTCCAAGTCCCAGAATGACTTTCCCCCTCCATTTCCATTGGCCCCTCTTGACCTGGTCTGTCTAGAAATATTTCCAGATCAGAAAACTGAGTATTTCCCCCCTAACCAATAGCTAAAATCTGGCCTTGTCTACATCTACGCTTGCTCCCGTGCCTGCCTGCTTGCCTCCCTGTCTTCCTGCTTCCTTTTATGACTCTTCCTGACCACCTTTTTGCTTCTCCCCCTGCCCCCCTTGTGCCTGTTTCAGTCTTCTTTGGATGGCCTCCTCAGCTTGTAGCCCAGCTGGTGTTTAACTCTGCCTCCTGACTGACTCTTCTGTGTCGATGTTCATGTGTCCCAAAGATCTGCCTAGGTGCTCCTGTGGGATCTGCTCCAGGACTCCATCCCATCCTGATCCTACTGGGACTCATACTTTCGGCTTTCCATGTGCTCATCATTGGCCTATGGCCCAGTGCCTGTACAGGTTGAATGCAGCAAACATTTAGAGGGAGAACCCATGGCTCAGTGGTAGTCCTTTACATCTAAAACAGGGGTGGGCAGCATGTGGCCCCAGCATGTGACCCTGACCCCTGCTACAGCAATTTTTTAAAAAAACAAAAATATGGCAGTGCTAGCACGACGGAGTGCTAAACAGGCCAAATTTAGCTTGTTTCCAAGCTACATTTGACCAGTCTAGTACTCCATAGTGACTAAGGAGCACTATCCAGGTCAGAGTGCTATACGGGTCAAATGTATCTTCAAAACAAGCTAAATTTGGCCTGTTCAGTGCTCCATAGCACTAATGTAGGCATTTATTTTTTTGCTTTATATTTCTTTGGGTCGCCCCATGGTCCCTCACATACTGCAGCCCGGGGTGTGTGTGTGTCAGGGGTGGTGGTGAAAGTGCCCCCCAGGCCCCCAAAGTTCCCCATCCCTCATCTGAAAGGTCCCAGGTTCAACTATTCACATCTCCAGTTAGGAAGGATTTCTTAAGCTGGCAGGGCTGGGAAAGGCCTCTTCCCAAGTCCTTGGAGAGCCACTGCCAGTCCCAGGAGACAGCACTGGCACAGAGAGATGAATAGTCTGAACTCCATGTAAAACAGCTTCACAGGTTCATACACATGCATTGTGTTAAGTCAGCCTCCTCCAACCTGGTCCCCTCCAGATGTTTTGGACTCCAACACCTCTAAGCCAGCATGGCCAAAGACTAGGAATGCTAGGAATTGTAGTCCAAAACAGGAGGTCACCAGTTGGAGAAAGCTGTTCTAGGCAATGTAGATCCAGAGAGAGAGAGAAAGAGAGGGAGGGAGGGAGAAGATGAAGAGGAAACAGATTTAGGCTACAATTCCATCTACACTTCCTCAGGAGTAAGCTCCACAGAACCCAATGTGGCTTCTTCTTAGACAAAGAATAACAGAATCATGCTGTTGCATTATTAAACTGCACATGTGAAAATGTCTTAGGCACATGGTCCTAGAAACTAACACAGTGATTCATAACTGTAGACATATGGCTTGAGTCCTGGTGCCAGGACACGATTCCTCAATTGTTGCACTAGTGCTTAGCATCAGACTTTGTACCATCACATTACACTGGGACTATTTCACAGTCATGCACCACTGTGCCAGATAAAGTCCTTGCTCAAGTGGGCACAGATGACCTCTTGCACAGCATCTTGAGGGCTGTCAGGACTGGTGGCCTCACACTGTGTGAAACCCCATGCCTAACTATTAGTATTACTGCTACGACACTTTACAAAGAATGAGAGGACAGGTCTCTTCCCCAAGTGGCTTTCAAGGTAGAAAATGTCACAATGGAGACAACAGAGGCCCTGGAGGGTTTTGAAGGATGGATGGGTCTTTAAGGGATGTGTAATCACAGATAACCCCTTCATGGATCACTGCCTTGTTGTGGCGAAGGGGCTTGCGTAACTCAGTGAAGCCATAAGCTATGCCGTGCAGGGCCACCCAAGACGGACAGGTCATGGCAGAGGGTTCTGACAAAATGTGGTCCACTGGAGAAGGAAATGGCAACCCACTCCAGTATTCTTGCCAAGAAAACCCCATGGAACGTATCACAAGGCTAAAAGAGATGACGCCGGAAGATGAGCCCCTCAGGTCGGAAGGTGTCCAATATGCTACTGGGGAAGAGCAGAGGGTATTTCCAAGTAGCGCCAGAAAGAGTGAAGCGGCTGGGCCAAACCCGAAAGGACACTCAGCTGTGGATGTGTCTGGCGGTGAAAAGAAAATCCGATGCTGTAAAGAACAATATTGTTTAGGAACCTGGAATGTCAGATCAATGAATCAAGGTAAGCTGGAGGTGGTCAAACATGAGATGGCAAGATTGAACATCGACATCTTGGGAATCAGTGAACTAAAATGGACAGGCATGGGCGAATTTAATTCAGGTGACCATCATATCTACTATTGTGGGCAAGAATCCCTTAGAAGAAATGGAGTAGCACTCATAGTCAACAAAAGGGTGGGAAAAGCAGTACTGGGGTACAATCTGAAAAATGATAGAATGATCTCAGTACGAATCCAAGGCAAACCATTCAACATCACAGTAATTCAAGTCTATGCCCCAACCACTGAGGCCGAAGAAGCTGAGGTTGATCGGTTCTATGAAGACCTACAACACCTTCTAGAACTAACACCAAAAAAAGATGTCCTCTTCATCATAGGGGATTGGAATGCTAAAGTAGGAAGTCAAGAAATCACCGGGATAACAGGCAGGCATGGCCTTGGTGTACAAAATGAAGCAGGACAAAAGCTAATAGAGTTTTGCCAAGAGAACATGCTGATCATAGCAAACACTCTTTTCCAACAGCACAAGAGGCGACTCTACACATGGACGTCACCAGATGGTCAATATCGAAATCAGATTGATTATGTCCTTTGCAGCCAAAGATGGAGAAGCTCCATACAGTCAGTCAAAACAAGACCTGGAGCTGACTGTGGCTCAGATCATGAGCTGCTTCTTGCAAAATTTCGGCTTAAATTGAAGAACGTCGGGAAAACCACTAAACCATTCAGGTATGACCTCAGTCATATCCCTTCTGAATATACAGTGGAGGTGAGGAATAGATTTCAGGGATTAGACCTGATAGACAGAGTGCCTGAGGAACTATGGACGGAGGTCCGTAACATTGTTCAGGAGGCAGCAACGAAATCCGTCCCAAAGAAAAAGAAATGCAAGAAAGCCAAGTGGTTGTCTGATGAGGCTTTACAAGTAGCTCACAAAAGAAGGGAAGCGAAAAGCAAGGGAGAAAGGGGAAGATATACCCAACTGAATGCAGAGTTCCAGAGAATAGCAAGGAGAGACAAGAAGGCCTTCTTAAATGAACAATGCAAAGAAATCGAGGAAAACAACAGAATGGGGAAGACTAGAGATCTCTTCAAGAAAATTGGAGATCTCAAGGGAACGTTTTGTGCAAAGACGGGCATGATAAAGGACAAAGAAGGCAGGGACCTAACAGAAGCAGATGAGATTAAGAAGAGGTGGCAAGAATACACAGAAGAACTATACAGGAAAGATCTGAATGTCCCTGATAGCCATGATAGTGCGGTCACTGAACTTGAGCCAGACATCCTAGAGAGTGAAGTCAAGTGGGCCTTAGGAAGCATTAGTAACAACAAAGCTAGCGGAGATGACAGTATTCCAGCTGAGCTATTTAAAATCCTAAAAGATGATGCTGTTAAAGTGCTGCATTCAATATGCCAACAAATCTGGAACACTCAACAGTGGCCACAAGACTGGAAAAGGTCAGTTTACATTCCAGTTCCAAAGAAGGGCAACGCCAAAGAGTGTTCAAACTACCACACAATTGCGCTCATTTCACATGCCAGCAAGGTGATGCTCAAAATCCTACAAGCTAGGCTTCAGCAGTATGCGAACCGAGAACTACCGGAAGTACAAGCTGGGTTTAGAAGAGGCAGAGGAACTAGAGATCAAATCGCCAACATTCGGTGGATCATGGAGAAAGCAAGAGAATTCCAGAAAAACGTCTATTTCTGCTTCATTGACTACGCTAAAGCCTTTGATTGTGTGGATCACAACAAACTGTGGCAAATTCTGAAAGTGATGGGAATACCAGACCACCTTACCCGTCTCCTGAGAAACCTGTACGAGGGTCAAGAAGCAACAGTAAGAACCAGACATGGAACAACCGATTGGTTCAAAATTGGGAAAGGAGTACGACAAGGCTGCATATTGTCACCCTGCTTATTTAACTTATATGCAGAGTACATCATGAGAAATGCCGGGTTGGATGAATCACAAGTCGGAATTAAGATTGCTGGGAGAATTATCAACAACCTCCGATATGCAGACGATACCACCCTAATGGCAGAAAGCGAAGAGGATCTCAAGAGCCTCTTGTTGAGGGTGAAAGAGGAGAGTGCAAAAGCTGGTTTGAAACTCAACATTAAAAAAACTCAGATCAAGGCATCTGGCCCTATCACTTCCTGGCATATAGAAGGGGAAGAAATGGAAGCAGTGACAGATTTTACTTTCTTGGGCTCCAAGATCACCGCAGACGGTGACTGTAGCCATGAAATTAAAAGACGCTTGCTCCTTGGGAGGAAAGCTATGGCCAACCTAGACGGCATAGTAAGAAGCAGAGACATCACCTTGCCGACAAAGGTCCGTCTAATCAAAGCTATGGTTTTCCCAGTAGTAATGCATGGCTGTGAGAGCTGGACTATAAGGAAGGCTGAGCGCTGAAGAATTGATGCTTTCGAACTGTGGTGCTGGAGAAGACTCTTACGAGTCCCCTGGACTGCAAGGAGGTGAAATCAGTCCATCCTAAAGGAAATGAACCCTGAGTGCTCATTGGAAGGACAGATAATGAAGCTGAAGCTCCAATATTTTGGCCACCTAATGCGAAGAGAAAACTCCCTGGAAAAGACCCTGATGCTGGGAAAGACTGAAGGCAAAAGGAGAAGGGGACGGCAGAGGATGAGATGGCTAGATAGCATCACGGATGCAATGAATATGAACTTGAGCACGCTCCGGGAGACAGCGCAGGACAGGAAGGCCTGGCGTGCTATGGTCCATGGGGTCACGAAGAGTCGGACACGACTGAACAACAACAACAACAACAATCACAGATAAGCCATAGCAGAATGGCTCTGTCCCAAATACTTAGCATGCGATGCTGCTTAAGAAGCTGCAAAGTAAACCTTTGTTGCAGCCCATTGGATTTGGGCTGTGTGTGCAAAAATGCACACATCTCATCAATTATGAGCAATCATCATGTTTCAATTGTGGCTAATCTTTTCCTGCAGGAGAACTATTACAATATACACTGCCAAATCAATGTGAAATGAAAGCACTAAACAGAATCTTGAAAAATAAGCATCAAAAAGCAATTCCCCACCCAGGTTTCAATTATCTCTATACGAAGTAGGCTTCCCTAAATACAATTAAATAATTTTTCCAAATGAACTATGCAAGCCATTTTTCTCTCCATTAACACCCCTCCACCGAAAAAAACCCTATTAAGGCTCATTAATGGACCAAAAAGAAGCCATTGGAATTTTATTCTACCCCGTGGGTGCTCATGTGCTTAGCTTCAACAAAACAAGTTTCCGGTAGGTAATCAGATTTGAATCAGTCAAATCAATTCAGCTTTTTTTCCTGAATGTCTGTTTGGAAATGCAGCCCTTTGTAGAAATCTCTTTTTGCAGAAGACGGGCAGTCAAGACCCAGAAAACTGACAAAATGTTAAAACACACAGAACTGTAAGTCAAAAATATCCATTTGACTTCCATAGGAGCACGTCATTTCCCCTAAAACAGCATCAGTTATTGAAATAGAGTTGAATAAAATGCTTGTCCTGGAATAAAATCTTGAAATCCTATCACCCTGTTCTGTTTGTTAAAGCTACACAAACTGTAGCAGATTATTCAGAAAGTGTCCATTAGTCACAATGAATGCCCGTAACAGTGGAGGATGGTGGCCCCAATTTCAGTGGGGGTGTGAATCCCATGGCCCTTGGTGAGAGACCTTTTGTCATCAAGCTTTTCCAGGAACTATATAAAGTCCATTCACACTGAGGTTATCATCAAGGGGCAATGCCTTGGCATGTGGGTACTTGGATCTGGTCTCCAACTGCCCTCTGTTTGCTGGAATGGGATTAGAGAGTTGGTGTGTTTTAGAAAATATTGTGGTAGGGAGGATTTATGGTGATTACCTAAATACTCACTGCGCTCCCTCCTCCCTCCACTGCACCAAAGTGAAGACATGAGCTTGGAAAGAGTCTGAGTTGTGGCTAACCAAGAGTAGAGATGTGAAGGCTTGGGAGGAAAAAAAACAGGGGAAAATTGTGTTTTCCCCCAAATTCCACTAGTTTCCAGGGTGGGGATGACCCAGTTTGTTTTAATTTTGGGGTCCCTCCACCCAGGCCTTCATAGTATGGTTGTGCACGGACCCCCGATCTGCTTCGGATGCCGCTTCAGATCATCCAAAGCAACCCTGATCCTCCTCGGATTGATTCGGATCCCTTCCAATCTGACTCAGATCCAAAGCCGAAGCGACATTCAGAAATCTGGATCGTGTGTTTTGGGCATTTTCCCATTGACTTGCATGGAAAAACACAAATGGTCATAACTTTTTTTAGTTTTTATGATTGTTGTTGTTTATTCAGTCAATCGCTTCCGACTCTTCGTGACTTCGTGGACCAGCCCACGCCAGAGCTTCCTGTCGGCCGTCGCCACCCCCAGCTCCCCCAAGGTCGAGTCCGTCACCTCCAGAATATCATTCATCCATCTTGCCCTTGGTCAGCCTCTCTTCCTTTTGCCTTCCACTTTCCCTAGCATCAGCATCTTCTCCAGGGTATCCTGTATTCTCATTATGTGGCCAAAGTACTTCAGTTTTGCCTTTGGTGGATACTGGCAATTTGGTCTCTAAGCTTTTACAATACAGGCATGAAATTTGGAGACCTCTCCACATGCCTGGAGTGGAGGCCACCTGCAAAATTTTGGACAATTTGGCAAAGTGGGTTTTGTGCTAGGTGGAGTTGAAATCTGATGTTTTCCACAGAAACTCTCAAAGCAAAGAGCTGTAACTTCCCCGTTTCCACACACGCATGTGACACCTTGGCCTCTCCCAGATCCCCTCCAGGGCATTGCACCCCCCAAAGCCCAGGCAGTTTGGCCCACTAGCTTGTGTGCTCGGTGCTGGTGAAATTTGAGTTTTTCCAGGAAAACTCCCAAAGCAAAGAGCTGTAACTTCTCCCCACCTCTGTCCCTGCCAACACCCCAAAGATGCCTCATATTGCGCTGAATTGCTTTGCCACACAGTGGACTGTTATTGGAATAAGAAGGCAATTAATATAAATACTATGTGTCTCGTGCTTTTTCAATACTGCCTTGAAATTTGGACATATAATGTTGCTGGAACTACAACCTAGCACACACATACATACGGACACAGATGCACATGAGCTAAAGAAAAGCAGAACTACCTAAGCAAATGACGGGTGTTTTTAATTTATTGTTTTATATCTCATGTTGTTTTATAGAAGGAAGAATAACTTCAAGAAATACAGGGCAATAGCACAGGCGATTGGATAACAGCCAAATCAAATCCTTAAAAAAAAAAAAAGTCTTTCATTTCTGTTTTGGGAGGATCAACATAGAGAAGACACAGATGGTTCACTTCAACACAGGGGTTGGGGGACAAACACTATACACATAAGATGCTATAATATGTCTTTTTTAAGGATTTAGAAAGAAAAAACTGAATGCTTGAATATGACTTAAAAGCAGGGACGGGGGGACATGTCCAGAAGTCAATGTTTGTTTTTAAAATTCTAAATAAGAGTGGGTTTGTAAAAATCTAACACAGTTGACTGACAAAAACAACAAGAAAATAGAATGGAGAAAGCAGAAGTAAGGCTCAACGTTACACAACAAACGCAGCCTTTTCCAGAGTCCAAAATCGAGATAAACAAAACAAACACAGGAATGGTGGGGGAGGGGGAGCATGGCAGCAATTTGCAAGGAAAAGCTACGTTAGTTTGAAAAAATATGGATAAGAGAGATAGAATCTAATCAAATACAAATCACAAATGAGTTGGAGGTACAACGATATAGGAGAAAGCGGCTGGAAGAGGTGCTGCAAAAGACACTGTCCCAATGGGGATGGACGATCAAGGAGTGAGAGAAGGGAACGCCCCCAGTACAACCAAGCTGTTTCCTTTTAATTTAAATTCTTAAAATTGAATAAATTGCAGGAACAACTCCTAGGAATGCATGCACGCACACACGATCATCTACCCACACCACCCCTCTCTCCCAAAGACACAGCTAGTGCAATGACTGAACGCAGCCTTTTGCCAAAGTATATACCCCCTTCCTCCAATGCTCTCTCTGATTGGAGACTGCTAGTGTTGGTTCTGGCTGAGGGTTCCTATTCGCCAAAGCACACTCCCTCCTCCTCCTGAGCTCGCCTTCCTGCCTCCCCACATCCACTTGCTTTCCCCCTCCCTCCCTCCTTCCACCACCTCCTCCCCCTCCACGTGAGCATTGAGAAGTAGGTACATTTTGGAGACAGCCTGTCTGGACTGCTGAGGCATTCAGTAGAGCTCCGAATATACGAGGCAGGGGAGGTGTTTCGTGGGGCACGCGCTTTGCCCTGGGGCGCCTCGGTACTGCTCTGAACTGCTTCGTATCATGAGGCGTTTGATCCAAAACAGCTCGCTTCGCCTCATTATTTGGGCTTTGTAACGAGGCAGTGCACAGCCCTACTTCATAGCAAGAGGCCTGGGCATGGATGGGAGTATTTGGGAAAAGGGATGTGGTTGCATCTTTCACTGTATTGAGACTTGAGAGCCAGTGTGAAAGGTGACCAGATAGTAACACAGATCATAATAATTTTCTAATAAACACTATAATAGCTTATATCTAATTTTCACCTCTTTGTTGTTGTATAGTCACATTCAATGGACCAGGTTCACAATGTCAGCTGCTTTGATGGTGTACCTCCATCCCTTATTCTTAATTAAACTCTCTTTTATTGCTGTGAAAAATGTGACCCTTTTGCTTGGTTTCTCCTCTATTTGGGTCAATCACTTTTCTTGATAGTTACTGTCAAACCTTTTATGCTGTTGTCCACCATTCTTATTTCTAAGTGTATTTGTCTAGGAGAGGGATGGGGAACTTAGGCCCAGGGGCCAATTCTGGCTATCCTAGGGGGGGCAAATCCAACCCTCTGTGGTTCCCCAGATGGTTATGCCCCCTTTCCTTGGCCCCACCCTCTTCAGCCTGGCCACTAATTGTTGGGTGGTTTCCTTTTTTAGTGTGGCTCCCCCCCTTGAAAAGGTTTAAATGCCTCTTCTAAGGCTCTGTTGCTAGCAGTAAGAGTTTTAAGCTACAATATGCTTGTATTTTTGGCCCCAGGCCCCCCAGCCCCTTTGTCCTGCCTCATTTACCTTCAGCTCCATTAGAGCTTCTCTGAATAGAAATCAGCCCTTAGGCTGAAAGAGATTCCCCACCCCTGGTCTGGAGGTATGGGGTGGGAACAGGTCAGTGAAACCAAATTACAATTCCCAAGTGGGCAATATGATAATGTGCATGCATATGACACCCTCAGTATGCATGCACCAACACTGTAAGATGATAGAGAACCCTTAGCAAGCAGGCATCCTTTCCCCAATGGTTGACAAGAAAGCTTTGTAAAATACTGAGCCGATTCACCCATCAATAAACTCTGCCGAGCCTCTAGAAATAAGCAAGCTAAAATGCCAAATACAAAACCCTTCCCAAAATCAAATTATCAAGTTACCCATTGGTGGCATAGAAAAACTATTCTAGGGTTCTAAAGGTGGAGCCAGCAACATCCAGAATACAGAGTCTAATGGCCAGGATTCAGGAGTTCAAAGGGGTTCAAATAGCTGCACATACTTGGGCTGAAGTCTCTCCTTGGGCAAGTCACTATGGCTACATTCAGATGTAATGACAAACCATGATTTGCCATTACATGCATGAGCAACTGTGAGCCTCAGGCTCCACTCCAGTGTTTCCTCTTTCCCTTCCCGAATCATCTGTGTGCAAGAGGAGGAGAACAGGAGCCAATGCTTTTCATTAGTGGCAAACTAGCAAACTAAAACAAACTTTGTTTTTTTCCCCCGAACACAATGGCAAAGTTTGATGTGCTGCTAAACAGAAGAGAAAGCTTCTAATCTCTTTCCATCCCATGCAGGAAAGGGGAGAAGGGATGGGGAAGCACATGATGAGCCTGAGGCTTATGGAAGGTTGTGCATGGAATGGTAAACTGTTTGTCATTACGTTGGAACACAGCCTTAGCATCTGCAACCCATCTGTACAATGGGAGTACCTGTGACCTAACTCCTTGTGTTGCATTGGCCAATTATGATGAAAACTAGCCTCACCTATTGTTTATTTGCAATCTATTTAGCACTCCCATTTCTGTTTGTTTAAGTAAGTCATGCAGAATTGTTTGCTACCTCACTGCATAGCTGGAGCATTTTAAAAAGATGAATAATAAATAACAGGCGCTTTATTTTCTCATTAGTTTCCCTTTGTTTCATGTGAATGTAGAATTTCATTAGAGTCACTATTCTACAAACATTCATGCATGACCCATTCTCATAAAGACAAAGCTAGTAACAATTTGGAAGACAAAACATGCATTTGTGAGCATTATCGGGGCAATTTTTGATAAACACCCTTTGGAAACACAGAGCACATGAGTGATGTTTTGATACCCACTTTAAATATTATACAATTGTCTAAGAAATGGAATATTTTTATTGCTAGCCAATAAAGCCTGCATTTTAATAGCAGAAGTAGCAATATAATACACAGAATACACATGCTGTCCAAGTTGCTAAAAACAATATTGGCGAATGCAGAGGAAAAAATATATGACAACGAAACAAACAATGACAAGGGAAAAAAGGTGGCATGACCGTTTTTCAAACCTAGTCATTCTGAACTTCTGGCACATATATATAACTGAGAGGCTATTAGGTAGTATAGAAATAAAGGAAGGACGGAAAGGAGGAAGGAAGGAAGGAAGGAAGAAAAAAAGGAGGGCAGCACCAAACATGAGAAAGCAAAAAATAAATAAAATAAAATAAAATGGAGGCATAACTTTAACATGGCACTAGAAAATAGGATTGTACAAAATAGTAAACTGTCCTTATAAAATTCCTGATGTGTTTGGTGAAACCTTCTTTATGGGCACAAGAACACAGTTTTGCTTTTAGGATGTGCACCAAAAAAGAAGAAATGCCTCACCAAAGAAGAGGACGAAAGAGGACCCCAATTTGGATAAAATGTGCATATGCCAAATTAAATGCATAGATGCACATTTACAAATACTCTAATTTAATTCCCACATTTGCATCTATGTATTTAAATTGGCTTGTGTGCATTTTATGCAAATCTGTGTCTTCTTTTGTCC
This sequence comes from Heloderma suspectum, assembly GCF_057233095.1. NCBI lineage: Eukaryota > Metazoa > Chordata > Lepidosauria > Squamata > Helodermatidae > Heloderma > Heloderma suspectum. The sequence goes on from NC_139461.1 coordinate 73,715,512, forward strand.
TCTTTTTTGGTGATGCATTTTGATCTTCCTAAGTAGGGTAAGATATATTGCATTTCTCTTTAAATGAAATGGAAATAAAATACGTCTCACCCTAGTGGGGAAGGCTGTGGCCAAGTGGCCTGTGGGCCTGCTCGGTCTGCTGTGGAACTGCTAGTTGTTGATGGGTGGCTTCAAGGCCCCTGTAGTTCTTCCTTCTTCTGGTTCTTTACCTTTAAACTGGACTGGACACAGCCTTTCAAACAGAGGGTGCCTTCAAACAGAGGACTGCCTTCTGTAAAGTCGGACACATCACCACCCTATTTCCTTGTAAGCACAATGTTGTCTTAATATGAAAAGCTGCATCTGGTTTTACTAAAACATGCCGGGCATTTTGTAATGGCATTTTATACAATATTATTTTCTAGTACCATTCTGAGATTTTTGTCTCCTTTTTTCCCTCCCATGTTTTTATAACTGGCCAGTTGTTTTCTGAAACTTAGGCTAATCCAGAAATTTCAAAATGAGAGAGCCATCAGATGTTGCTACAGTTTTCTGCAGATGCATTCTCAAATCAGGGCCAGTCCAGCCATATCGAGGCAAACTAGGCAATCACCTGGGGTATGGAAATTATAGGGGCGCCTTGTCTCAGCCATGTAAATGGCTTCCAGGAATTAAAAGCCAGCCTGCCTTATCCTCTATGCACAGGGATGCCCCAGACTACTCTTTGCAGCAGCAGTTCCTATGCCTCCTAGAAGTGGTACTTCACTAATGGAAGCCTGTCCCAGAGAATGGGTTGTTACAACTCTAGCCAGTGGAGGCTGGTGGCTCCAATGCCATGGGGCGGTGCACTTGCTCTGGGTTTCAGTCAGAACCAGTCAGAACTCTAAAGGAGCTCCCCAAGGTACCAAACCCTATCCCCAAACTAGGTTCAGTACCTTAGGTAGTTCCTTTAGGGTTCTGACTGAAACCCAGAGCAGATGCACTGCCCCACTGACATCAGAGTCACCAGCCTCCACTGACTCTAGCCTTGCCAAGCCAGGCTGCCAGGGCAAGCACTTTGTCGCATCACGCATGGGTCTAAATGAGACCGATGGCAGGTTAGGCCTGCTCTGCCGCTGGCAGGGTGTAAGGTGTTCCACCACTTTTTCGTTGCAACAGTTGCAATTGTTTCATATCGTAAAACCACAAATATCCTTTGCTGGTATTCAGAGCCACCAAACATGCAGAGAACACTACATATGAGCAACATCCAGTCATCTAGAAAACAATTTATTTAATTTAAAGGTCTCAAAAAGGGCTTAAATCCTCTTTAAGTTCCCCCTTAACTGCCATTGTACAATATACGGAAGATGTATACTATTAGCTTTAACTATTAGCTCACATTACTCATAGGAATTATGCAGTTACCATTGTGTTTATTGTCACACTAATTTGATTATAAATGCTAGAAATTATTGTGATAAAATATTAATTTGCTTGTAATGGCACATTTAGGAAAAGCATAATTATAATAGAACTTTATAACTTGCTATGTACCAGCACAAAACCACTGTGGAGGAAAAGAGGCCCTGAAAAGTAAACACCTGCTAGAATGTACTTGCTAGAGGTTAAAAACAAACAATCAGTTATGGTAATAATGCCTTGAATCATACGCCAAGAATTAATATCTGAAATATTTAAAGAAAACTGAACAAAATCACCAGAGTCCATCGGAGGAACATAGCATCTTTCTCCACCCTCAACTACACAATTCCCGACAAATAAGCAATGTCTGCCAAGTCAGGGGCACCAGGGGTGAACCTTGTACCTCATCCAAGAGGGGGAAAGAGGCTACTGGTGAGATGATAACTCCATTAATGACAAAGCAAAGTCAATATGTAACTAAGGATATGATCATCCTGATCCAGCACAGGCAGGGCCGGCATCAAAGGTAGGCATGGTTGGATATCTGCCGGTGGCCCATACCACAGCAGGGGCCCACTGACAAGAGCTCCTGGAGTTGCTTCTCCTCTTCACCAGTGCAACCTGGTTGTTCACCTGCCTCTCAATCTGGCCCTGACAATGGTGGTGGTGAGAAGGAGGAGCAGTAGATAGCAATGCCTACTTGCTAACTTGCTCTCTGCCTGTCAGACATGCAAATGGTAGCAGTGATGAGAAAGAGGATGATGAGCAGTAGCAGGTGGTGACACTGGCAGCGAGAAGGTAGACTCACTGAAGAAGGGCCCCCCACCGAGGGTGTCTTGCCCAAGGACCCTCAAAAACCTGGAGACAGAACTGAGCTAGGGGTATATGTGCACAGAAGTAGGCTTCTGCATACTTAGTTGATGAAGAACCGAAGGCGCATATATATGATGTGTGCGCAGTTCTCCTTCCAGCTGAGTTGCTGGGGCTCCACATGAGTAGGCCCGGTCTGAAAATGGGGAATTGCACCAGTCAGTTGTTTGGGGTGGGCAGTGGAGAGTTGCATTTGGTCCTTCTGTTCTTCCCATTGAACAGCTAATTGGCAGAATTGCCTGTTTTCTGACAGTGTTATGACTTGTGTCGTGCCAGTGTCTCCAAGCAACCATCATGGCGACACTGGGTACTTTCAGATGAGGTTTTTATTGAGCACTCACCCACCTTCAAAATGCTATCTTACATTAATTAATTAATTGATTGATTAATTAATTAATTACATTTCTATACCATAAACAGCCAAAGCTTCCCCTCTGGAATACATTACATAATGGATTTGCCTTAATACGTTCCTTTAAATGTACTCTAACAAGGTCATGGCCTCAAGACTGTGCATGCCTCATATAGCATGTACACCCATTCACACACACATTTTGGCCTGTGCCCCTGTCCTTTCCCCTAAACTGTCAAAACACCTTTTAAATACTATTTGCAGCTTGGCAAATATAGCTTGGCAAAATAGGGAAACACTGGAGCCAAAATGACAGGGAAAAGCTGGACATGTACAGATGGGCACGTGTGCCCCAAAGTGACTGCTCCTGCCCATGGTCAAAAGAAGAAGATAATTTCCTGACCAATAAAAAACGAAGAGAAATAAGAGATCAGGAAAAAACCTGCAAATTTTACACACAAGTAACAGTATTGTAATAAGAAAATTTATAAAACACTATCAAACATTTTTATATATAAACAATCTATTTATACAACATAGCTAAAACCCTCCTACAACCTTCAGTCTCAAATTGCAAGGGCAATCTGTAGGATTTCACATTGCTGTTTGCCAAACACATTTTGACTGGATAGTCTTCTTCAGTGGCCTCACTGCCAAATCTTTCCATGAATTGGTTTGAACAACTGTTTGTACTTCAAGAGAGCAACCCATAGAGAGACTCCATTATTGTTGTTGTTTTTATACAAGATACTTGGATGACATCTTTATAATTTGGAATGGAACTGAAAACATGCTGAAGGGATTTGATGAATGTATAAATTCTAAACATAGCTCCATTAAATTTGACTTTACATTGGATTGAGGCATTGTGCGCTTCCTGGATGTGGAAATTAGAAACTGCAATGGGCATTTACAAATATATCTACAGGAAACTCACAGATGTCTATACAATTCTGAAATAGGACAGTTATCATCCATCATTACACTAAAAAAAAATCCCCATATTCCCAAATGCTGGGAATATGGAGACACTGTAGTAATACCTCAGATTTTCTAAGATAGGTCAATGTACTTATGCAACAACTGAAGTACCGGGGATATCCTCTCAAGATCCTAAAACAAGCACCATATAAGGCTAAAAGTGTGGACAGAGGAGCATTGCCCCAGCCCAAAATACAAAGAAACCAGGTTGACGGGATGATAGTGCCAGTTACCTTTGATGCCTGCACTGGGAAAATTAAGACAGCTATTAATAACTTTTGGTACCTGTTGGAAGATATTCCCCGTTGTAGAAATGGCTCCCTGTTTTGCTCACATCACAAATGCCAGCAGAGTCTTAAGGACATGCTGGAACATACCAAGATGAGAGAAAAAGTACAGTACCCTGACAGAGCCTCAGCTGGATATGTACCCTGTGGAAACTGTAGTGTGTGTTCCAACTGTAGTAAAATAGACATTCAATATGGAGTACTAAATTAAATATATTCTTACATGTGACACCAAAGGAGTTTTATGCAGTCGAGTTTCCTGCATTTGGGGAAATTGCAGGGGTCAGCACTCAATGCTCATGTGCGCTACTTTATGTAGGGATGACCATACATATTGTCTAGACCCGCATCTGTGAACATAAACGTTGTATTAGAACAGGTAAAGTTCAGGCTCCCCTAGTCAAACATTTCCAGGAGCACAATGAGAAAAGCCTGAAGTTTCGGTGTATAGAACATATTTGGTGTCAGGGGAAAGAATTATACAACCAATTAAGGAAGAGAGAGGTCTACTGGATTCACAAACTAAACACACCGGTGCCTAAAGGCCTCAGTGATGATATTGATGGGATGGCAACTGTATCATGAGTATCAATATTTGTGATTTTGATTATAGTGAGTTCCTTCTTGCAAACATTATGCTTGTTAAACTCTCATATGGGAAGGAAAGTTTGCATTTCTTCTTAAAGTTATGTTTATGGAATATATTTATATCACTTGTTAGCTAACTTTTAATGAGGTCAGGTTTTATGACAGCTAAATACTGAGTTTCTTTCTTTAAGAGACAAAGGCTTTTATATTCAATTGACCTACTTTTTTAAGGAGTTGGCCTAATTATCAATACATCTCAGGTGAATTCTTTTTGGTTAGTACTAAATAGGCTAAAGTCACTTTAGTATGGTTTCAAAAGGGCAGGAGCACCAAAGTGAAGATATTTTCCCTGTAGGTGGATGTTAAACAGAATGGGGAGTCCCCCAATTGGGTTATTTTACATTTTTGAATATATGGGGAAAGCCAGAAACTATTTTTGTTTAATCTACTTTTATAGATGCTTGCTGCTTCAACTCTGAATTTAAAACTTTCATTCTGAGTACAGGAGTATTTTGCAACATCCACTCCAAGTATATGGTGAGCATTATTTGAAACAAAGGTAATGTTTTTGTGTGTGCAAATAATGGGGAAAGACCAGTAAGATGCAAAATGGCGACCTGTGGCAAACCGGTTTTGTGGGATCGGTTCCAGCTTCTTCCTCCTGATGAAGTGGACAAGGTGCTTTCATCTGTAAGGCCGACCACCTGCTTACTTCATCCTTGCCCATCATGGCTCATTATGGGCTGCAGAGAGAGACTGGGTGAGGGGATCAGGGTGGTGGTGAATGCCTCCCTTGAGGAGGGAGTGATGCCATCAGCCCTCAAGGAGGCAGTGATAAGACCGCTCTTAAAGAAGCCCTCCTTGGATCCTCAAATTTTGAACAACTTTCACCCAGTCTCAAATCTGCCATTTTTGGGCAAGGTGATTGAGCGGATGGTGGCGATGCAGTTGAAGGCACACTTGGAAGAAACTGATTATCTAGACCCATTTCAGTCAGGCTTCAGGATTGGGCATGGGACAGAAACAGCCTTGGTTGCCTTGGTGGATGATATGAGGAGGGCTCTGGGTAGGGGCAAATGCTCCTTCCTTGTTCTCCTTGACCTCTCAGCAGCTTTTGATACCGTTGACCACGGTATCCTCCTGGACCGCCTGGAGGGGTTGGGCATTGGAGACACCGTATTGTGGTGGTTCTGGTCCTTCCTTTCTGGCAGGTACCAGAGGGTAGCACTGGGAGAGGAGGTTTCGGACCCGTGGCCACTTACTTGTGGGGTGCCATAGGGTTCCATCCTCTCCCCGATGCTATTTAATATCTATGTGAAGCCGCTGGGGGCTATCATCAGGAGGTTTGGGGTGCGGTGTCATCAATATGCGGATGACACGCAGCTCTACCTCTCATTCAAATCTTCACCAAGGTTGGCCGTAGAATCCCTGTCCAAATGTCTGGAGACGGTGAGTGGCTGGATGGGGAGGAATAAGCTGAAGCTGAACCCTGACAAGACCGAGGTACTTTTGGTGGGAGACAAGAGGAGGCTGGGGGATGTTGACCTGGTGTTGAATGGGGTACGGCTACCCTTGAAAGACCAGGTCCGCAGCCTGGGGGTCATTTTGGACTCCCAGCTGTCCATGGAGGCTCAGGTGTCAGCTGTGAGCCGGACAGCGCTGTATCAACTCCATCTGATACGGCGGCTGTGCCCCTTCCTTCCCGACCATCTACTCCCATCGGTAGTACATGCCCTGGTCTCCTCGCATTTAGACTACTGTAATGCGCTCTACGTAGGGTTACCCTTGAAGACGGTTCGGAAGCTGCAGCTGGTACAGAACGCGGCGGCTCGCCTGATTAAAGGCAGCCGCCAGCGAGATCACATCACTCCAGTGCTGAAAGAGTTGCACTGGTTACCAGTTGTTTTCTGGACCAAATTCAAGGTGTTGGTTTTGACCTTTAAAACCCTATATGGTTCTGGCCCAGCCTATCTTAAGGAGCGCCTCCAGCAGCACCAGACAGGCCGCTTAACAAGATCAGCCTCGGATGGCCTTCTCTCTGTCCCATCAGCCAGGACAGCTAGACTGGTGGGGAGGAGGGAGAGGGCCTTTTCTGTGGTGGCCCCCACTCTGTGGAACTCCCTCCCTAGGGAACTCCGCCATGCCCCCTCTTTAATGAGCTTCCGTCGTGCATTAAAAATGTGGTTGTTCAGGCAGGCATTTGGGGTGGGTTAGGGTATTTTAGAAAATGTTTTTACTGTAGAATTTTATTGTTTTAAACTGTTTTATTGTATGTTGAACATAGCTCAGAGTGGCTGGGTGACCAGCCAGATGGGCGATTAATAAATTTAATAATAATAATAATCATCATCATTGTTATTTCTTTATCCTCCCCCCCCACCGCCCAATGTACATGTCCTGAATACTACTATTTTTAATGTTTGGATCCATGTTGAAGCAGACATTTGGAGTCTTGTAAATCTGTCACTGAAGAAGACTGTCCAGTCAAAATGTGTTCAGTGAGCAATGATGTTAAATTCTCCAGATTACCCTTGCAATTTAAGATAGTGAGGTTTGTAACAGGATTGTGATATGTTCTGTCCTCAAAAACGTTGTATGCATTCCTGAGAAGTTGGTTCACTTACTTACACTTTTTGTTGTGCAATTTTAGCTATGTTTTATAAATTATTTTTATAAATGCATTATAGTGTTTTAAAAATTGTATTATTACAATACCGTTACTTGTGTGTACAACTTGCAGGGTTTTTCCCCTGATCTGTTCCTCCTCTTTCCCATGTTATCCCATTCAAAGCACATGTTGCCAGTTGATGGAAAAGTGTATTCATGTCAATAAACCCAGGTGTACAACTCTTCCTTCAGTCATGGACTTAAATGTCTTATAAAGCTGGGATCACATGAAAACTCACTCCCTGCCAATCATTTAGTCTTGCCTCTAAGTGCCCCCAGGAATGCTGAATGGCAGAATACTTCAAAGAATTTCCCCAGGGTTGCAAAGTATATCAAAAAAATCAGCTGGGATAGCAGCTTTATTGAAAGAACACCCTGCAAACTGAAGCCTGATATTCCTCACAGATTATCTAGTGAGCTCCCCCGGAAGCTATACATCACTCCTAAAAAATTGCTCAGGGCTAATGAGTGCCTCAGAAAGGGCTGCTCCTCTGGTAGATTACCTTAGAAGAGATTGCTTAATCTTTTCAGTTTGAGCTGGGAGAACTGTGTAATAAAGGTAGAGTAAGGTTAGGTAATTCTTTCAATGCTCTCACTCAAACGGCTCTTGCAAATTCCCATGTTACTGGTACTGAACACTGTCCCCAGTCCCCTGCAAAACACGCAGTTGTACACATAAAAAAGGTTCCCCAAAACCAATTGTTCTATTGATAATTACTGAATTACTGCTATTCAATTACTGAATTTGACCAGGATTCATTGATTAGTCCAGAGACTGTATCAAAGCAATTATTAGTGACCACAAGTATTGGAGAACCTCATACTGTTATGTGTTCCCTGCTTTTTTTCTGTCTCATGGGAATTTTTTGGCCAGTGTTACTGGGATGAGTTCACTTGGGATGAAAGAGCCCTGGAGACTTCAGATTTTGTGAACAGTTTAGGAATTCTAATATATTAAGCAGTATAAAAATATGATAAAGTATTGTTATTAACAAATATATGACTACAGCATAAATGGATATATGCTGGTACTCCTACAAGGGTGCTCAAGTGAGTAGTTGTTAGAGAACTCCAGCCACTAGAGGATAAGACTAAATTTCAATTGGATTTCAGGTCTGGCTTTGGGTCAACCCCCTATGCTGGGCAGGAGAGACAGAGAGACTGTGACCTTGTTGATTCTTCTCTCAGCAGCTTTCAATAATATCAACATCATATCCTTCTCGATAGGCTTTCTGGGCTGGAGTCTGGAGATATGGTGGTAAGGTGGTCTCATTCTTACTTGAGCAGATGATTTCAGAAAATGGTGCTGGTAGTCTGCTGCTTGACTCTCTGGCAACTATGCTATGGGGTCCTGTTTTATCCTGTGCTTGTTAACATCTACATGAAGCCTCTGAGTGAGGACATCCAAAGGTTTTGTGGTTGGGTATAATCAGTTTCCCTATTGCAATGTGTTATATGTGGGGCTGCCTTTGAAGATGGTTCAGAAATGGCTATTAGCCCAAGATACAGTTGCAAGTAGGGATGTCAGAGAATTTCTCCACGAATCTCGGGGAGGCCGAATGCCAGCGCATTCGGCCCCCAGAAATTGGTGGAGAAACAGTCTGCCCCCCCGCCCCCCCCTGGGACGGGACTTACCTTGTTCGAATGTCCCTGGTGGCGGCGGCTCCGGCGGCGGTTTGGCGGCAGTTTGGCGGCGGCGGCTGCAGCAGCCGGTCTTCCGACTGGCTGCTGCCGCCGCCATTTCCAAGTAAACCCCCCCCCCAAAACAAACAAACGCGATAGGCTACGTAAAGATTTACGTAGCCTATCACGGCTAGATTTTAAAAAAACACCGGGATAGGCTACATAAATGTTTACGTAGCCTATCACGGCTGACTTAAAAAAAAAAAAGCGCGTACGCAAATGGCGGCGCCCATGGGCGCCGCCATTTGCGTACGTGCTTTTTTTTTTTTCAAAGTCAGCCGTGATAGGCTACGTAAATATTTACGTAGCTTATCACACGGCTGACTGCAGGGATGCAAACGGCGGCAGCTATGGCCGCCGCCATTTGCGTCCCGGCAGGAGACGAGGTTTCACGGCCAGAGGGACGGGGCGCCTCCCCCCCGGCCAGAATTTCGGTGGGGAGGGATGGGGCGCCTTCCCCCCGGCCAGAATTTCAGCGGGGAGGGACGGAGCGCCTCCCCCCCACCGCGAAGCAAACTTCGGGATCAGGTAAGGGACTTTCTTTCATCCCTAGCTGCAAGGTTGCTAACTTGGACTGAGCATTGTGTTTATATAACGTTATCCGTGTGCATCACCAGCTACACTAGTTCTCAGTACATTTCTGGACTCAGTTCAAAGTGATGTTTTTGACCTTTAAAAACCTTTATGACTGGGCCTGGGATTCCTGAAAGCCTGTTTGTCCTGCCCCCAAAGAGGAAATGCATCACCCCAAAAGTTTGCAAAAGAGGACACCGATTTGCATATATATGAACTTACCTGTATAGATGAGAATTTAGAAAAGAATGTTATAATTTAAATAGAAATACAGTACATCTCACCATAGTGAGGAAGACTGTGGTCAGGTGAGCTGTGTGCCTTGCTCAGTCTGCTATCCAGGTGCTGTTGATGGGCAACATCATGGCCCAGCTCTTCTGATGGTTCTTTATCTTTAAACTGGACTTGGACTGGACAGCCCTTCAAACAGAGGATGCTTTCAAAATAGAGGACTGTCCTCTGTAAAGGAGGACACATGACCACCTTATTGCCTGTCTGTACACTAACACCTCCAACAGAGGCCCTTTTCCAGATGCTTGTCCTTCTGAGGTTGTTGTAGTTGGCTACTGGGGAAATGGCCTACCCAGTGGTGGCACCCTGACAGTGGAATGTCCCCTCCAGAGAAGCTTGTCTGGTGCCTAACTTGATGTCATTTATGCATCAGGCAGACCTTTTTATTCTCCATGGCTTTTACATCCTCGGCACATCGCTTTTATGCTGTCTGATGTGTGTGTCCCCCCCCCCGATTGTTTTTTCTCCTGCCCTTTTTGACTGTGGTGGTTTGATGTTCTTGTTTTAAATATTTTTGTTTTAAATTGTGTTACTGTAATTTTTATGTTTTGCAAGCTTCCCTGGGAACCTATTGAAAGGTGGGTATAAATCAAATAAACAAAATCAAATAAACACTGGAAAATGACATTGCTAGTAGCAACTCACACGAAAACACATTAACAAGGCATCCCACAAAAGCAGAAATAGGGTCAGTGATTTAAGTGGAACTGGAGCCAGAAACAAAGACTGTCCCTGGTCAACAGGGACAAATGAACCATGTGCAGCTATCATATTTTGCAATTCCTGGACTGGAGAAGCAGTCCAGATATGGAACTATGAAATATAGCAAATTTTCATAGCACGTTAAACTGGCACAGGCACACAATCCCTAGTTTGGCTCACTCTGATGTGCAGAATCAACTAGGGATGTATGAGAATTTTGTTTCTGTTAGCAAATCATGCAGACATGTCCCATTTGCAATCCCGAATGCGAACTGAACGCAATCAGGAGCAGTTTTTTCAAGAACTGTTAGCAAATTCCCAAACTTGCATTTGTGTTCAAATTTTTTTTTTAATGCACACTTTGAAATGCACTTTTTTAAAAAATGCACATTTTTCATTCTTTAGTCAATGGGGGGAAAGTGTACACTTTTGAAAATTATGCACAGAAATGTGGACTTTCCCCGTTCAAATGAGCCCCCAGACAAGGAGGAAACGAAAACAGGTTCAAGCAGAAATGAGCTTCAAAGTGATTTTTGGAGAATTTTGGGATACTCAAAAATCTCTTGTTCTCCCATCCCTAGAATAAATTTACACACCAGTTTGATGTAGCTGACAAATTCCTGATGGCTAGGTTTTGTTTTAAACTAGCCATCATAGCTAGTTAAGCATGGGACTGGAAAGGGAGAGTTTTGGGGACAGAGGGCTGGGAAAAATCCCAGGGCTGGGATAAATTTCATTGCTAAAAATAAAATAAAATAAAATAAAAATAAAAATAAAAAATAATCCTACAGCCATTATAGCTTGTGACACCTCAAATGGTCATGCTCCATACAATTAGATCAGAGCGGTAGACAACATTCCAGGTGCAAGATGCTGGGAATATAGCCAGATCTTGTACATACCATAAGACAGTCTTCTCCAACTTGGTGCCCTGCAGCCATTTTAGACTACAGCTTCCATCACCCCAGCATAGAATGATGGGAGTTGTAATCCAACACATCTGGAGGGTACCAGGTTGGGGAAGGCTGAAGTAAGGTATCATTTAAGTGGATAAATTGACATTTCTTTGCCGGTGTGGCATAGCGGCTAGAGTGTTGGACTGGGAGCTGGGAGATCTGGGTTCTAGTCCCCACTTGGCCATGGAAGCTCACTGGGTGACTTTGGGCCAGTCACACACTCTCAGCCCAACCCACCACACAGGGTGGTTGTTGTGAGGATAAAATGGAGAGGAGGAGGATAATGTAAGCCGCCTTGGGTTCCTTAAGGAGGAAAAAAGGCAGGCTATAAATGTAATAAATAAATAAAAATAAATAAATAAATAAATTTCTTTCCAGCTGTTTCAACATATGCAACATTGCAGAAGCTCTCCTGAGCAGCAGCTATATAGGTCTTAAATCTATGCTGGTCCCATTTCTTTGATTGTATCTAAAACTGCTCTGTGTCAATTAGCAAAACGTCTTGAACTGGCCCTGACAACGGGAAGGGTTTTTTTGTTTTTTTTTTAATAAATGACACCTGTTTTTAGCCTTTCTTGAAAGTTGAAGCCAGTCAGGGTCCACCTCCTTCCTGACCTGTTGATCTTCAAGAAATATTGCAAGACACACCATTGAGGGCTGATTCATACAGCTGGTGTCTATCACCATGTGATCACCTGAGGGAGTATAGTCAGAGTGTAGTTGTATAGATACACCAGTTGGGCATTTCCTTTGTGACTGTATGCAAGGCTCCTGTGTTTTCCATGATCATGGGGTTGTTTCTTGAAGTGCTACATTTGTGAAAATTGCAGGGACCATGTGGCGGCACTGGGTCATACAATTGCACCTCCATGCTATACCAACCTGGCCATGGGCCTGCTGGCTGGAGGAACTGGCCACCAGTGCAGTTTATGCTGGCTGGCATACACATGATGGCTAGCTTTAATTCTCCAGTGATGGGCTCTATGAAAAACAGTTTGGGAAAAGCAAAGGGAAAGAAAAGTTGATTCTTTGAGGCAAGCTCATCTCATATGCATACATTTCGCATTTCATCCAAAGGGTTGGAGACCATTTAAGGAACCCTGTAAAGTATCTGACAGAAGAAATGCTGCAAGCTACAATTTATGATTAAAATCCAGCAAATTAAAATGGATACTTAAGGCATCACAGCAACAGGAGCTAATGTGTTTCAGTGCACTATTTGATTATTATATTATTTTTATACCAAGGTTTGGATCCTGAGTTGCCTTTCTGTTCATGGAAGGGACTCTGATCCAGCGAGACTCCTGCTGGTGGAAGGGCAGGGGGCTGATTTTCACCTTCCCCCTCTCCCTGCAGCCTCAGGTGCCTCCTCCCACACTGTTCCAACCCTCTGGAGCAGAGTTTTCAGTATCACAGAGTGATGTAAGGGGGTAGGAAGAAACTGCAAAAATCTTCTTGTCCCCATTCCACCAGTGGGAGCATACCATGAGCAGGGTTCTATTCATGGGAACTGAAGATCCAAGCCTATATGTCACCAATCTTTGCATGCTACAAACTGGCAATCTATAGAAAGTGGGGGCTCTTTCTGCAATACCTTCTAAAACATGTACTCACTTAAGGGCAGTGTACCATGTAGTTTAGCATGCTTTTTTTTTAAAAAAAAACAAACCCTCAGACATTTTTCCTGTTCACCTCAGTCACTGTTTAACATTCCATCTTCATGTACTGCCGACGTTGTTAAATTGCTTGCAACTGCAAAGCAGTCAAGCAGTACACAAATTAAGCCACAAAGTAATCGGATTTCAATCACTGAATATGCACAGTTCAATTAAGTTATTTATTGAAATGTTTGTCTTAGCTGCAGAACTCTATGCATATTTATTTTATTGCCATTCTAAATAAACCTTTTCTTTCTCCCATTAAAATATCCTGATGTGAAAATAAAATGTAACATTTGTTTCATAATTCAGGTTACGTTATTCCCCCAGGTATTTAAAAAGGAACAAAAAGTCAATTACCTTGAAATTTGCCAAGGGTGTGATTAAGCACACATAATAAAAAAAGAATAAATTGCACTATTTTTCCTCAAGGAAGCTATAATAAAAAGTGTATTTTGGGCAAGCTTTCATTCTACCGTTCCTTTTAAACCTACTCCCTCATGTGTTAAAATAAAAGGCACTGATCAGTACCAACCAATTCAATCTACTGGAGGAGTCAAAACACCCAGCAATATTGCTTTGCAGGCCTGAAATCCTATTACTAGATTATATTGTCCAAATTCCATTGAAAATACAGAAAGATTACTTTGGGGCAAGGAAATGACAGACTTTAGTCCACATACAACGTTTGCTACTTTGCTAAATGGTGCTAGGGGCTATGAGCAGAGTGATAAATGAGTCGCAATGAACTTGTGGCATTTAGTGTATTACTGAATCAAGCATATTACCCCAAATTCTTGTTAAATTTACCAGCTACCATGGAAGTAAATTGCAATGAATTTTTAAGCAAGCAAGGCCTAATATTTGAACTGAATAACAATGGATTTAATTGTATGCAAGTAAAATTACAGACACATCCAATAAGGACACATCTTCACAGGTAGAGTGTTGATTCCTCCCATTCCTGTTGTATGCTCTGACTGGCCACTTTTCATGTGATTTATACCTGGAAATATAGCAAATGGCTTAAACAATCCACACTTCTGTGTGCGATGTATTTGTGCTGCAGCTTCAGGTTTCTTTAGCTGTGGGGGTTTACTTGGGTGTCAAGTACATTAATTCAGGTGGCAATCCTAAGCAAACTATTAGAGAGTAAGTGCCAATGAACTAACTTCTGAGCCTGCTTTGGGTAAGCATGCTTAGGATCTGCACCTGCAAGCCACTCTAGGGCTACAGGGATCTCTTTCCAACTGGCATCCAAGAGAGTTGCAGGATCAGGACAGATGATACCGACCAAGACAGTGGCCATGGCACAAATCACCATGATTGCTAGTACTAGAGATGGGTGAATAACTCCCTCTTAGAATTCTTTCTTTAATCATAGTATGAATGAATTATTATTGGATTGTTTAATCTTGATGTATATTTATTAACATGAGATGTTTGATTAGCCTATGTGTATGACTATTTAAATGTTGTTATGACTTGTAACATTTTGGTTTTACCATGGAAAAGTGGCATACAAATAAACTGAGGATGATAACGAATTGACTCATAAAAACACTGATTTCTCTCCCCACACCCCATCAGAAACAAATCCGTTCATTTCCCAAGCCAGTCAGAGGGTATAAAAGATGCTGCTTCCCTGCCAACCTCCCAACCCTCAAAGCATTTATCCATCAGGATGATGCAGAGGGAGCAGGGCAGAAGGAAAAAAGCTCCTGGTGTGGATGAAGTGGAAGCCATGAATTCTTCTCCAGTTTGGATTTTGATCTGAGAAGAATTCAGGGAGTTTACAAACCTGCCTCTCCTATAAAGCAGCCTTTTAATAACCTACAAAGTTCATTTCTGATTCAGCCTTGGAAGAACTTTGCCAGCATTACTAGTTAGCATTCAAATATCCTTCCACACTTCTGATGTGGGAGGCATGAGGGCAGCTGTTGGCTGCCTGAGGCAAAGGAAAATGGTGCCCCCCAAGTTATGTAGAGATTCTGACTGGACTAATGTTTGAATCTCATTTCAACTTTGATGACATGATAGGATCCTCCTGAGGACAGCAGGCTAGCTTAGTGGGACAGGGCAATTCTCATAGTAGGGGAACAGCTGATTCATAGCATCTGGAGGGTGTTTCCTCAATCAGAGCAGGTAAGTGCTGCAGGAAGGCATGGAGCCAGAGCTGGCCACTGGCCAACTACTCTATGCACACATAGGACTTGTATTTTAAAATATTTGTATTTTGTAACCACCCAGAGAGCTTCAGCTAAGGGGTGATATAGAAATGTAATAAATAAATAAATAAATAGTAACATTGCCTGGGCTGTGTATTTTTGGTTTTAAATTTTTTTAATGCTACAGCCCTTGGGTAATGTTATAAAACTGATGCTAGTGCATTATAGCAAGAAAACACACTGGTATGGCCATTCCATTTCCTATAACATGCAATATGGAGATTCCTTCATAGACATGCATGCACTTTCATGTATGGAATGGTAATGCGAGAACTGTTTCAAGGGTTGTTGTTTTTCTTAACAGACAATCTATAAAATGACAGATTCCCCCTCTTCCCCTCCTATCTGCAAGTTTAGTATTCTGAATTCTACTGCAAACATTTCTGTAATTGTAAATGATGGAGGATATTTTTCTTTAGACTGTAACAAGTGCAGGATAGTCATTAGGGTGGTGGCACTGTGTGTGGGGAATATTTTTTCATATATCTCTGAACATCTTTACACTTGTTCTTTATTCTGCTTAAATGAGAAGATGATTTATAGCTTGTAAATTCGATGGTGTAATCTATCAAATGCTGGATCTGAAAGAGCAGAGCCATAACAATATTAAAAAGGCGATGTGCTTGTGGCATCTGGAGGGGATTAATGCCTCTTTAAGTTGCACGTGAGTGTGCCTCTCTTCTCCCCGACCTGTGAATTGGTATTATAATTCTGTCATTCCTGATGAATGCTGAATGTAAAGAAGTTGTTACTATTCAATAGGAGGGTGGCCATTTCTGTTTTTCCTTTTAAACAGCTTTGCCAATATAGCGATTAGAAAAACATTAAAACACCAAATGGCAGTTGACAGTACATTCATTATATTTTGCTTGATCAACTATATACTCTTGAATATTCTGTTTATATGTATAAAAAGGCTATGTCTCCACCTCAGTTTATCATTCATCATGGCTGCCAAATGGAACTTATAGAGTCAGGAATATCACATCACTGAGTACCAGTAGCCAGATGCAACAGCGTGGAAGGGCTGTTGACTTTGTGCCTTGCTGACGGGCTTCCCAAAAGTGTCTGTCTTGACTCTGTGGAAAACAGGACCTTTGGACTCACTGGACTTTTGGTCTGATCCAGCAGGGCTCTTGCATTCTTATGTTTTTGTTTTGAAAGCAGTGAAGCCATCTAGCAATGAGAAGCTCTGAAGCTATGACTGCCTTGTCTCCAACAGTATCCGATTTGAAGACCCAGGTTCCGTGTTTGCAGGGCAAGGTGGCAACCCTACTTGTCAGCAGTTCCACATTCACCTAACCAAGTTACCATAATGATTCTTGTTCTAAAATGGTTTCTTCGTTGTTCTCTCTCTAAAAGAACAGGCAGAAAAGTTTGCTGTTGTAGACAAACGAGACTGAAATGCTCCCGTGGTGAATTAGAAGGGGATGAGCCAGACAAAATAGGAGGAGGGGGATGATGCATGCAGAGTGGGACTGGGCAGCTTGCAGACAAGATTTTTGGGAAGTTCTTCTTCTCCAGGGCACCTGTGCACATAGCCCATGAAGGATCCTACAGCAGTGGGGGGAGTCACAGGACCGATCTACACATATGAGTTTTTTTGCTTCCAGTGACGTTTCACCACCTGTCTTTCACACTATGCAGTACCCACCTTGAATTGGAACCGGAATTTCCTGCTTCCGTGCTACCGCTTTCAATACCCTGATATCCCAGTATTTCCCCTTAATGTGCTCTGATTTTCCGCCTTCGCTACCGTATCTGGTTGTAGTCTCCTCCCCTGCCTGTCCATATACAGTGGTGTTTGTATTTCCCTCCTGTCCAATCACAGCTCTCGACGGCCCCATGTCGTCTTCTGATCTCATAGCTTCCTCAGCACTCAGTGTTTCCTCAGCAACAAGCAAAGGGCTGGATGTGTGCACGCTTGTCTGATCTCGGAAGCTAAGCAGGGTCAGTCCTGGTCAGTAGTTGGATGGGCGACCGCCTGGGAATCAGGCTTCCTGCATTGAGCAGGGGGCTGTTCTATCCCATCAAATGAGACTAGGTTTTACCCCCTTCTATCCCCCACTTTGGCTTAAAAAAAAAAAAAAGGCATTATCTTCAAAAAATCATGGCTTCTTCGCAATGTTTTTTTCCCCCTAATTCAGGCATGATCTTTGAAGATTCGAAGATTCAAAGATGTGAAGCTTTGAATCTTCGAAGATGCCAGCAGCACCCCCCAAACATGAGTGCTGGTTGCCGCCACCACTGCCCCTCTTCCTCGCGCCAGCTGTCAAGGGCTGGCACTGGGAAAAGAGCATTGGCAGACACCCCACAGTTGCTCCCCCCGGCCTCCAGCAGGTGGGGAAGAGAAGAGGATAGGTGCCTCCTTCTTCCCTCCACCCGCACCTGCTACAGCGGCAGTGGCAAGGGACAAGTTGGTCATTCTCCCCAAGGCCAGGAAAACATGTGGAAAACGACAAGTCTCTCCCACGCCACTGCCGCGTGGTGGGCGTGGAATCAGCAGAAACAGGAAGAGTTTCTGATCCTCCAATGAGAGCTGTCATCTTTAAGAGCAGGAAAACAGCACAGCACTCGTGTGTGAACTGAGCTCGCACATTCGATGAAGCACCACAACGGGGAAAATGGATGAGTGTGGATAATCACGTTTTAATGTGAGAGCGTTTAACCTGACAGGACACCGAATTCGTTGCGATGGCAGGCGCAATGTAGATCGGCCTACAGTGTGGGGAGGTGTGGTTAGAACCAGGACCAGTGTCAATGGTAGGTATGGTTGGTCACCTGCTGAAGGCCCACATCCCAGCAGGGGCCAACCAACAAGAGCCCCCTGGACTTGCTCCTCCTCTTCACCAACATACTTGTTCACCTGCCTCTTGCTTTGGTCAAGACAATGGTGGTGGGGAGGAGGACCAGTACATTCCACTGCCTACTTCCTCCCTGTCGAGAAAGCAGCTGGTAGCAATAATGAGAAAGAAGAGGAGGAGCAAGAGCAGCTGGTGACAATGGCAGTGAGATGGTGGACTCACTGAGGGAGGGGGCCTATTGAGGGTGTCATGCCTAAGGACCCTCAAAGCCCTGGAGCTGACACTGGTTAGAACCATTGATTAGGAAGTGGGAAAATCACATTCAGGTCCCTGCTCAAATAGAAAGCTCATTGGTTGGCCTTGGACAGGCCTCTCTCTCTCTCTCTCTCATACACACACACACACACACACCCCCAGAACCTAAATATTAAGCTGCCTTATGCTGAGTCAGATCATAGATCCATCTAGCCCACTATTACCAACTCTGACCATCACTGGCTCTCTAGGGTCTAAGGCAGAGGTCTTACACATGACCTGCTCCCTGATCTTCTTAACTGCAGATGCCAAGGATTGAACTTGGGCCTTTCTGCATGAAAGGCATATGCTCCTTTACAGAGCTATGGCCCTTTCCTATGACACAAGGTCCTTCTGAGGTTAAAAAACTGCTTAGAGCTCCTGGATAAAGCCAAGGTGGGAAGGGGGCAGCAATATTCCAATGGCTACAGGTGAGGCAGGTGGCCAGCAAGGGGGGGGGGCAGGACAGGCTGGCTCTTTTTGACCACAGCAACTGAAGAGGTTACTAATGGATAAGATCATTGGGCCAGGCTGGCAGCTGGGGAAAACGCAGAACCCCCTCTCCTCCCTCACCTGAACAGTGTTCATGTATCAGTTTTCACTATCCCCAGAAAAAAAAAGCTTGATGAACAAACAACAGATTACTCTTCCCATACATACCAGATTACTGTAATTTGGAGACTCTGTGGACATATTACAACATCTAAGGCATTATTGTACAGTTGATTAACTGCACACAGAAATATGAAAAGCAGCACAAACTGGTATACATTTGTTCACACTTGTTCCTCCTGCCCATTGACATATGATGATGTTCTCTGTAGGGACAATTTTGTAAATGCCTAAACTGCAGAAGAAGGCAAATCAAATAAAAGGCAACGGCGTTGTTTCTCATGACCAGCTAGTGTTCTACCCTTGATTTTAGCTGCTCCTCCAATCTGATCCCTTTTAACAGGGAAGGGGGCCACAACCCGTTCTGCAAGGATTGACGTTTACATATGTGCTAAAATGAATGAGCTCACTGTTGTTTAAATAGCTGTTTAGGCATACTGTAGCAGTGGTCCTTAATAATAATTTTGAACAATGTTAACGTCTGGAAGAATTTACAAGTGTTCAAGGTGGCCAATGAAAATGGCAGATATCAGCTTCTGGGAGGCCTAGAGAGGTCTGCAGGCCAGGCAGAAGGTCACCCTCCATCTTGCTGATGCTGAGCCTACAGTCTAACAGAATTTGAAGCATATTGAGCTGTGGAATCCTACTGGGAAGGAAAGAAATGGAGAAATGTGAGTCTGACCAACAGCTAGTGGACGGCTTGCAGCAGCCAACAGGACGATCCTTCCTGGCTTGTGAGCTGACTCCCTATAGAACAGGAAGCAACAGGAGCAGACTATCTGAAATGTCAGGGGTGATGGTGGCACATATTACAAGCAGAATTGTTCAGTGTTTGAATTACAGGGGGACCAGAGGACCTCCCCCTAGCTACTGTTTCTAGAAGGCTCCAGGGGGGCCACACATTGACTAAAATTAGAAAGAGCCAGGGAGTGAGTCTTGCAGATTCCCCTTTTTCTCATTATTTGAGCACCAGAACCATTCAATGCTACACACGTAACTTTTCTTGCCTTAGCTCAGGCTTTCTGAATCACTCTCCACAGGAGTCAATCCATGGATAAGTCCAGCTTTATACTTTTTTATTATTTACCTGTTGCTTACATATACAGTCTCCCAGAAGGATGAATGTGATATTTGACAGCACAGGTTACAGGTTTTTGAGGGCTTTTGAGCAAGTCTCCCTCAATGGCCCCGTCCCTTAGTGAATCTACCTTCTTACCATCATTGTCATCTGCTGCTCTTGCTCTTCTTCCTTCTCCCCCCTCCCATTTGCTTGCTTGACAAGGAGCCAGTGAGCAGGTAGGCAGTGGCATCTACTGCTCCTTCTCTTCATTTCTACTGTCATCTGAGCCAGAGCAAGAGGAAGGTGCAATGATGAAAAGGAGGAGCAAGTCCAGGGGGGCTCTTGTCAGCAGGTGCCTGCCCACACCTGCCCTTGATGCTGGCCCTGAATTTTGAATTGATGTTGCAAAAGGGCTAGGAGAAGGAGGGAAGGGTTGCCAACTGACAGCCAGCCTTGGACATAGAAATGAATAGCTATGACACTTGAATCCAGTTGGGGAGGGGTTTTAAATGCAAGACCCAAAGGCACAGGCCTATCTTGGCTGCTCACACACTCTTCTTGGCCTTTCCAGTCTCTGTTCCACTTGCTCATACCTGCTTCAGCTGCCAGTCAGCCCCCTGCTTTCTTTGTGAAAGCTCTCAAAGTTTTCCACCAGCTCTGACAGTCTCCTGGAGCTTGTACAGTTGATGGGGAGTGAGATACGCTCATACCTTTTGCTGCAAATAGGGGCGAGTGGCTGCATTTAAGGGAGGCTGCCGTGGAGGAAACTAAAAAACCTGGCCCAATGATGGCTTCGTTGCAATTTCCATACGGTGTTTCTGCTCAGTGCTGATATATTCTACCCAGAGAAGGGTTCTTGTGTCATTCACAGCAATGTGATGTGAGAAAAGGCCCAGAGGGCTGTGAAATATAGCAAGTATGGAACTTCATTTGGTTCTGCAAAAGCCTGTGCTACTGTTTATGTATAATATTACCTGCACTTCTAAACTGATTTCATATGTTTGGATGACATTTCTCAATAACTAAATGCAATGCAGGACCTTTTCTAGGGGAGGAGAATGGGGGCAACTGTCCCAGGCCTCATACATGGCAGGGGGACCACATCAGCATTGACAAACATGCCAACTGGGAAAGACACCCCCCCGAATTGGCTGTGAAGAGGAAGGAGGACACAAATAAAGAAGCAGCCTCCTGGCCTCTTAGAATCTTGAAAACTAAGGGCCCACATAAATGACACTTTCTTTCATCTCTGTATGATTCTTAAGAGCAATTTGTTCATACAGTCTACCTCTGAACAAAGAACTTTCTTTTCTAGAGAGTGAAACTCTTATTGGCAATTTGATTATGGTAATGAATACACAGTCAAATTTCATGGCTTTCTAGACCAGGCCAGCCAGAATATATTGATACAAAAACATGGCTTTATAATTTCTCTGCTAATAAAGATCCTCATTCATAGCAGCGTTGGACTGATTGTCTTTACAACATCCAGGCTAAATGCAGAATACTTTATACTTGAACAGTTATACAGAAGGAAAAAAATGTGGCAGGTGCAAATCTGCCACCCCCACTCATTGCTGCAATAGGGAAAGATAACCAGTCCAAGTTCTATCTTCCATGGCACCTTTCCCAAGGTGGTGCCCTCGAGATGTTTTGGACTACAACTCCCATAAACCTCAGACAGGGATGATGGGAGTTGTCGTTCAAAACATCTCGAGGGCACCACCTTGGGGAAGGCTGTTCTATCGGGCTCTTACAAGTCCTATGTCACGTTGGATCAGGAAATCCCACTTGTGCTTGACAACTCTTAGCTGAAATAATGAGTGGACTTAAGCAAAGCCAAAACCAAGTATTGGCATTTTGAAGTAAATTAACAGAAACAGTCAGCAGAGGGACCTCTGAAGACTTGGATGGCACAACCCACCACATGGTAGATGTCTGCTGGAGTACTGGGTCTAGTCTGAGCTTCTGTTATTATGAAGGGCTGAAAGAAACAGACTGAAGAAGGGCCTGAGGGGATAACTCCCCCTCCCCCACACAACAAAGAAAAAGAATTAGGGCTGGGTAATACTCATTCACCATCAAAAATTCATTGATTTTTGTCCTGAAAAATGCCTGTTATTTGAGCTAGAATTTTTGTTGACAAAGTACGTCACTCATGTGAAAAACCAACATTTCCAAGCCCTTTTGGCAGGTGGAGCTTCTCAGTGTTGGAAGACCCTTGACATTCATGCTGGTGAAGGGGGCAGGGTCTTCAGGGTCTCATAATGTTCACCTCAAGGAGGAGGTGAGCATTGCCCCTTTCCACCCTGGCTCACCCTCTCTCATCCAACCAGCCTCCAAGCCCCAACATGACAGCAGGAACATATCCAGTCAGACCATGTTGTTCAATGTTGCCTTCACTGACTGGCAGTGTCTCTCCCAGCACTACTTGGAGATGATGGGGATTAAACCTGGCACCTTCTTTGTTTTCCCCTCCCTCCCAGCCTCTAGCCTTGCTATTTCTCCCCTCCCCGTCTTTAGCTCACTTTTGACTAGCCAGGCCCCCACAGCAGCCATTATGTGACTAGCCACGACTTCCATGGGAGCCAGTTTGTGGTGGTTGCCCACAGCAGTTTTTCAAATTCCCAAACATGGCCATGGGTCCAAAAAGCCTGGGGACCTCTGACCTAGGCTCCCGCCAGTCAGAGCATGGAAGTGGTTATACAAGGCTGTGGCCCTGAGTGGCTGCTGAGCAAGCTGACAGGAGACAGAGGTGCTGTTGGTGGAAGGGGCGAGGAGGGGCTGGGGCAGGCAGAGGGGCTGCAGTGGAGGAAAATGGAGGATGTAAGTAGACCCAGATGTTAATATCCCTAGGGGCTGGGATGCAGAACCTCTTTCAGCCTGAGGGCCAAATTCCATTTTGGAGAAGCTCTCAGGGGCCACATTCCAGTGTTGGGTGGGGCTGAAGGCAAATGGGGCAGGGGTGTAAATACAACCCCCCCCCCAAGCATTGTTTAGCTTATTGTTCTTACTGCCAGTAACTAGGCCTTAGGGCAGGCATTTCAACCTTTTGGAATAGGGTAAAACTCTACAAGAAACCCCTAAACTACCAGAGAAAGTAGTAGTCAGAGGAAAGGGGTGGGGCCAGGGAAAGAGGGAGTGTTCATCTGGGGCCAGATTGGGCTCCCAGGCAGGCCAGATTTGGCCCCCAGGGCTGAGGTTCTGCACTCCTGCCTTAGGGCATTTCAGACACACACACTGACAAGTAAATGGCCTTTTGCATTTCCCAGGCAAAGGTAAAACTACATTGCCTAGAAGGGACACTCAAGGTTCTGGTAGTGAAACTGCACTGTATTTTCAGTGATGCACAAAGGAATAACAGGGTCACCAAGAAGGCTGAGTTGCAGGAAATCATGGTGATTGATCAATGTGCGTTTGAAACACATGGGATAGCTGTTTCCCTCCTCAAGCTTATCTCAGTGGCACCACTGTTATGAGATCTGTGTGACACATCATTTACCATACTTATTAAAATTACCATTTACACAGTATGCAGGGAAAAAGTTCCATAATATTAATTTCCCTCGGCAGTCATTTTGAGTTAATTACAGGGCAAATTAATTTATGCTTTGTGTGTTTAGGAAACCTCAAGAGAATATTCTTTCATTGATCAATAGATATTTGATACACAATGCCTGTATACTGTAATTTAATTATAGAGTTTCAGCACACTCATTTCCTAGGTATTCTGAGTCCAGATTTCTTGATATGAGCACCACTCCCCAATAGGATTCTTTTATGACACTAGGTCCCCTGATCTACTACTAATGAAAAACCACTTGTTTAGGGACGGTGGGGTTGAACTAAGCCCCCTCTCCCTCTATTGGTGTCGATCTTCTCAACTGGAGAAAGGTCCCAATCCAGCAACAGGTCAGCATATATAGTCTGAGGACCACATGTGCCACCTTGAACTCCTTGGAAGAAAGGCAGGCTACAAATGTAGCAAATACATACATACATACATGCTTTTGCACACGTAGTTCTTATTCCAATGGGGTGTGTGCATCTTGATGACTGATTTTCCATATGCATCACCCTAGCTGGATCCAATCACCCTAGCTGATTAACAATTCTGGCTTAAATGACTGGATATTTATCATAATCATGTAATAGAACAGATTTTCACAGTCTGGTGGTTGTCAGTAGCTAGGGTGCAACATTTTATATAAGAAGGTATTTTGAAAGAATCATGATTATTTAGAGAAGGTAAATCAGATTTTCGCATAGGCATAATACAAAGGAAACCAGTGTGAAATTAAGGTCACTGGTTAAAAAAACCCTTCCAAAATGGTTGTTTTTAACATAATGCAGATTAACCTACATTGCATTATGAACTACCCAATCACTGATCCTAGAATTTTCAAAGCACTCTATTTCAACGGATGAAATTTGCTATCATTGAGCTTTCGTTAATCCTTCCTTTTAAGGGTCAAACAAGACACCTCCCCCCCCTTCCCCTCCCCCCCTCTCTCCTCTCTGTGCGTGAGTGAGATGGATATTTGGATCATGGTCCTGGCATTGGGGGAGAGGATTAAACCCTCCCTCTGGGCTGATTCTAATGAAAATTGCACTTCTGGAGCTGCTATTAATAGAGGAAGGGGGAACATGCAGGCACCTTTATTGTTAACCCTCTCTCTGCGCTGCACACTGGCCCCAGTCCAAATAATCCCAATTGCTTTTAGAAAAAAAGAAAAGAAAATCCAGTAGATATGCATTCACACACCACCATTGCATCTAACTTGTCCCTTAGTTCCCACCCAAATTAAACAGGATATTGAACTTATTAGAATTATTTCTTGGAGAAACCATATTCTACACCTACAGTTTTCCATACAGTGGCAACAAATAGTTTAGTTGCTAGAGAATCAAACACTGGGTTCCAGGCTAGCAGTATCCTCATGAGTTGCATGCAAGATGCATCTTCCAAATGTGGAATTCCCTTGGATTGGGATGTTTGGCTTTACTTATTGCCAGGATTTTAGGGTCATGCCAACAACACAAGATCAAAGATGGCAAATGCCCAGCAAAGCAGCATGTGAATTCAAATTAAAACACCAGGTTTTTAGAACTATCGCTGAGATGAGAAATGGCTGCTGTCTACATGACATGCCAGACTAGCTATTTTCATTACAGAAAGAAAGGAAGGAACCCATGTTATCAGTCAAACTGGCTCCTTGTTGAAAGCAGCCTGATAACATTGTTCACTCTCACGAGGCTGATAGCCTTTCCCACCCAGCCCCTGCCTTCTCATACCCAGATAATCATTTTCAAATTAGCCCTCCAGCCCAACTGAAGCGTGTCAGGTCTCCCTTTTGTCCCTGCTGAACTTCAATAGCCAAATCAAAACACAAGCAAGAGGCTTCTATCCACGACTCTTTAATCCTTTTACTTCAGTGGGTCATACAGATGCTAATTGTCAGTAACTCACAGTCTACAGAGGAAAAGCCTTCAGGGAGTTCAAAGGGAAAAACCAGGAAGATTGAAAGTTGTCTACTGTTTGAGAAAAGGTGGGCACGCTTTCCTAAATTAAGGGGTGGGGATCTCCCTCTGTCTTGTGTGGTATCTATGTGTAGCTGTTCCCGCCGGGCCAATTGGGCAGATCGCCTAAGCTCCGCCCCTGCCATCTCTCTCTTGGCCCCGTGTCTGTGCCTGGCGTCTAAGAATTCAGGCTGTCCAAGCCCCACCTCTCCCTGTTCGCTGTCTCTCATGGGTGTGTGTGTGTGTGTGTGTGTGTGAAGAGAGCCTCTCTCCATCCAGCTGGACTATTGACACCTGAGGAGTTTGTCTCTCCCTGTCTGGAAGAGTCTGGGAAAGTTCCTCCCCCACGTTTTGCAGTTCCTCTTCGGAATCTGAGCTACTCTACCACTGCCTATGCTCAGAGGCACCCCTGACAAAGCCTCAGTGCTTAATTTCCAGAGAAACATGTACACTTCTTTAAAATGGCCACTTAATTAAAATGGCTCCTTTTTAGATTGTGATCTTCTACACCAGGAAAGGGGGATGTGTGTCCCTCTAGATGTTGTTGTACTGCAGTTCCCAATGTCCTTCACCATTGGCTATGCTTGCTAGGGCTGAAGGCAGTTGCAGTCCAATGACATCTGGATGGACATACATTCCCCATCCCTGCTATACAAACTCACCTGGGAATCCCATTGATCTCAGTATGTCTTAGTTCTGAGCAGACAAGCACTGGATTGGACTTTTTATCAGTGAGCCAGTCCTGAAGAGCTTAAATCTCTAAAGCAGGGTGAGGGTACTGCTTTCTTGTATTCATGCAATACTAACCTACCTGACCATTGAACAGTGTCCTTCCAGCAGTGTAATGGAAATCATTGGCAGAAGGGATTTA
This sequence comes from Heloderma suspectum, assembly GCF_057233095.1. NCBI lineage: Eukaryota > Metazoa > Chordata > Lepidosauria > Squamata > Helodermatidae > Heloderma > Heloderma suspectum. Next base: position 73,741,892 of record NC_139461.1, read on the forward strand.
CCCTCCCTCCTGGAAGCCCCCCTCATCTGCTCCAGAAAGTTGGGGGATTCTTCTGCTCAGATGTGGGGGGCATGCAGAAGTCTGCTGACACAATGTTGGATTTAAGCCCATAAAGCAATTTCAAGATCAATAAATTAAGCCCACCCCCAGCTGGCTAGCCACATGGCTACACAGATCAGTCACAATCCGTGAGTGCATAGATCTGACAGCACTTACTAGCTTTTCAAAGTACACTCTGTGCAGACAATAATCCTGTTGTGCTTTTATGCTTCACTACAGAAAGCCGCCCTTCTGTAATAAGAATGTCTTAATAGTGCACTCATTAAACCACCAACAGGGTGCTTATGCTTTATTATCTCTGCTTTTTTTTTTCTTTACTGACTTCCATTTTAGGTGCTCTGAATTCTTATCCTTCTATATGCTTTGTTTAACATGTTTATTGTTCCACATAGAAACATGCTGCTCTGAAATAGTTTAATAAGGGAGGTTTGGAATCAGTCTTCGCCACTGTTGATTCTGTCCTTGGCAAAAGAGGCCAACTTTGTTGCTGTTGCAAGCTCAGCTAAAGCTACTTTTTACAGCAGGGATAATACAAAATGCATGTCCATAAAGAACATTATTACTTGTGCCAAAAAGAAAGAAACAAACTCTTTGGATCATAGAATGGCTGCGTTTGCACATCTTACAGCCCCATTTTCAAGACGGACTAAGCCATGTGGGGAAGGCTGGTGTATAAATGAAATTCAACAGCTGCAACTGCTGCAGACCACAGAGCTTAAATTGCTGCAATGTCATGAAAATAAAAATATTAATCCACTGGTGCTTTACCTTTAAAATTGTTACATATAACAGCTAGAATGGAAAATATTGCACAAAGAATGAAATGGAGCCTAATAGCGGCATCCTGCCAAATATCGATCTACGTTGCACCTGGGGATTTGAAGGGCTTGCTTTCATTTACCAGAAGTAAGCAAAGCCCAACAAAGTTTAATGCCAAACACTATTATTAATCAAGATCAGATACTAAATAACCAAAAGCAGTTACTCCAGACTGACAGCCTGAAGCCCAAGTCAACCATGGCTGTGGGGCATAGTAAAATGATGGACTTGATATGTGCCATGTACATGTTTTCCTCAGTTTGTATTGTATTGGGAAGCCACACTTTATTATGGATGCTGGAAAGAAATTAGAATATAATGTGAAAAATGTTGTCTTTGTATTATAAAGAATGTGTCTGTTTTACAGGAAGATTATTGATATTAGCCAATGAGCAAACCAAAAGGTTTAATTCTGAGAAATGGATTTGAACCTATAAAATGAAAATAAAAAAAAATAAATTCTTGCATCTCCCAAAGTTTTAGGCCATGTTGGAAAATTACAGTATCTAGATGTCATGAACCAGGACCCCAGAACCTCACAGAGGATCCTGACTCCTCATCCTCAGAAAAAGAGTCTCCTGAATTAATGGTTCAGGGAGAGGATTTGGTTACAGAAAGGTGTCACAAGGCTTCCACTTCTCCAGGGCCCAAGATCCCAGGGATCTGGCCCTTTGCGCAGAGGAGGTCACATTGCTATCTTCAGTTTCTGAGGACTCCAGCCATGAAGAATGTAGTATTCCACAGCCACCCGTCCCCACGTGATCCACATCATTGCAGCCTGGGGCTGATAAAACAGACTTTAAGAGAAAAGGCCTCAGTCAGTTTGGAGGTGGGGCCAACCAACATAAAGGAAGCCAAACTTCTACATAAGGCTCAGCCTCAATCTGTTCCTTGTTGGAACAACATACAGACAAGCTCATCTGGTTTCTAGCCCCAGTACCACTTGAAGCTCTGCAAGGTGCTGCCCTGTTCTGTTCCCATTCTTGCCTCCTTGAGAAATCTACCTTACCCAAAACCTTGGTGAACACCCAACCCATAGTGGAACCCTGTAACTCAGACCTCACCAGCACGAAGCAATGCAAAACCCTCATCACAACAGAAGCTGAACAGAACACTAGATAATCACCCTTCTTAAAAGCTTTCTTCTTGAACTCAGTGGGTGACAGCTGAGATGCCCAATTAAAAATAAAACCAGTCATTCTGAAATGTAACCACTCTGTTTCAAACCCATGAGGATAACACAGCTCATGCTACAGAAAATCCATAGCTCTCCCAAGTTCTATAAATATAGTCCAACAGCAACTAAAAGAACATATGTTAGGAAATATGTCCCAGAGCCTCCAGTATCTTCATCTGGTGTGTATTCAGACCTATATACATTCTGCAAATGGAAAAAGATGGACAAATTCAAAGGCTATGCTCCACCCCCCTTGCTATTGGTGCTGCTGCAGCTGTGGGAGTGATCACCATAGGGCTTACACCTCTTTCCTCTACCCCGTACCCATCTGCAGCAGTTCCTCCTAAAAGTAAATGGCAGAGTTCTGGAGGGAAAGAGGATGATTATGTTGATACAGAGGAGGTGTGAACTAGCCTCTCATCATCAGGAATTAATGGTGGACCCAACTGTGCATGTGCCTGAGGATTGCAAGTGGGAGGAAGGAAGGAAGATGGCTGCACTGAGTTGGGAGAATGGATTGTGTCTGAAACTTCCATAATGTCAGTTAAACATATATGAAGACAACGGCTCAGTTCAGGCATAAGAATCTCAGTGTAGTAAGCATTACACTGCTTATTAGACTGAGAGTAAGCATTGTGCCCATGTGCTCTATCCTCCCTCCTCTTGCTCTCAGATGCCCACCTTCAGTGCTTCTATTATGGTTTATTAAACCATAGTTTCCTGTTACATGCAAACTGGTCAACTGCATTTTAATCTGTTTACAAGCCAGGATATAAAACAGGATCTGATGTTTGTAGCGAATACATAAAATAGTAGAAATGTGCCCATACCTGTTTCTAGGGGGTGGGGGGGAATGTTCTTCCTGGCTTCAAATTAGCTGGAAAAAAAATGGCTGTGTGGAGATGATGTGATTTGGAAAGAACTGCAGGCTAAAAGGCAAAAGCACTGTATCGAAAGAGCAAAGAGTTATTACACTATATAAGTGTCAGAGCACTAATTGGATGCCCTACAGTACAGAAGAAGTAGCCACCTCCTAATTCTGGAATAGCCTGGTGCCCTTGAACTGGTTACCAAAGCCTAATTATACATATGTCATCTTTTGTGGATGCTGATAATGCTTCTTTGAAGATTAGCTGACAGAGCCCTCTGAAAGTAATCTCTCTCTTTCATAGCATGTCTGATTTTACCTGCCTGCAGGGGCAACATTCTCCATGAGGTTTCATCACTGCTTAAATGATGGGACCATTTTGTGTGAACTTGCTGAAGAAAAACAAATAAATCAGTCTCAATATTGTTACTCTACTCTTAAATGGCCCTATGCAGTCTTCTCAACATTTATTGGCATTGTCTCTTAAGCTGCATATTCTTTCAATATGGCTACCCCTGAAATTAATGACTGGAGACTGGCTGTTCTGCAGTGAGACATTGTCTTAAGAGTGGGTGTCTGCTAATGCATAAACTCAAATGCCTGGCACAGCCCATCGGAGAATGCAAGCTTCACAAAGCTTCTATTCCTGTTGAGTTTGTAGGTTACCTTGTTTCAAAGTGACCCTGATGCATATCACATGGGCACTTTAACTATCCCGTCACTCTCCGTTGCATGAGTGATCATTTATGCTATTAGACCAATAAGCAGATTGGACTTCACTTGATACAAAAACTAGGTTTGAATAGGGCTTCTGGGAAACCAAGGCCAATTCACAAAGTTAATGACTTAGCCTCACAATTCTCCAATGGGAAAAAACATACATTTTAGTAACGTTGTGGATTCCTACTGCTTCTGCCCTTCGAGGAACACATTATCCCCTGGTTCCATGCTACTTGACTCCTTATGATCAGGTAAACACCCCCGCCCTGCCATTCCTCTTCTACAGTGATTCATAAAAGTGCAAAGGTCTGGTTTCTTTCTGCCCTGTGATAATGGAGGAACAGAACATGATTCACCAGACACATTCAGAGGAATAGGTTTAAATAATTAGAAGGATATTTTATACAGGCTAATCATATATTTGAGAAGATCAAGAAGAGATTGATTCACATGATTTTTGCATGTTAAATGGAGAGGAATGGAGAAAAGGGTTGCAGGTGGCAGGGCGTTGGATAAGGTTTACACGTGAGACAACATTGGATAGAAACTATTGGAATTATTTTTTTAACAAAAGCATTTTGCACAGCTGTGGTAGGTTATAAAAGCCAACACCATGGATATGGTCTCAGATGAGTTGTTACCTGCTGCACTGCCAATAACCTTATATTTATGCCTGCCAAAGGATGGCAGGGCATACGATGCTGGAAGCCTGTTTGAACTATTTTGTAGAACTCTGTTTAATATAATTAGATAGTTGGCATAAATTAAATACAAAGTCTACATTTAGCATGTACCTGCTTTTGAATATACTACTTGGAGACTTTTAGAATACAATTAAGTAAATAAAACAAGTAGTGTTTTTATTAATATCCTATTGACAAGTAAAGAACAGGTTATAGGATATCTGGAAAGCTATACACTAATAACTGGCTTCAAAGAGAATTCTCATTTTTGCAAGAGCAAAGACACTCCAGGTTGTCGCTGTTCAGCTGTGACACACAAGCATTTCCCCAGCCAATGAGGATACAGGATATGCTTTGATGGGTTTCCAATTTTGTTGCTACTCTTGTCCCATGAATTAACTATACAGCACACATTGTATCAGTAAGGCAATGAATTTTGATGTTTCCTAGTACTACAGTGAAAGAGGAATACTGAACTGTTTGCTTCCATTATATGCTAACATTATGTCCTTCCAAAGGATTATTTGAGTTCACATGCTTGCCCTAGAGTAATTTATTACCTTCATTCTCAGATATTTGCCCCTTTTAAAAAATGCCATTTTTTTTGGTCATGTATTTAAACCACAACTACCAGTCCATTATAGGTTCATGTTCATTTATTTGTCTGCATCCACTTATCAATCATTCACTTAGTCAATTGAAATCCTGTACTATCTAATCTCGATATACTGCATATTCCTCTTTCTACAGATGCATTCATCTCTGATCCTTGTTCAGTTCTGCAGAAACTTATTTTAAAGCTCTGACATGTATGCAAGTAGCTGTAATAAAAACAGTGACATAATAAACACTGTTTGTACAATTTACAGAACCATGCACTTCACACAGTCAAAAGCATATGTGAGAATGAAAGCGGAAGCTAGCTATACTCAACCCTTCCAATAAAGGGAATTTACTGTAGCTCTGTTTGCTTGTAATGAATCCATATTATGTTCTACATATTACATTCCACTGGTACCTATTTAGGAAGGTCGGTGCTACAGATAACATTAGGCTAAAGAATACTTGCAAGGAAATAAATCCCACTGAACTCAGGGCCAATCTACATTGTGCCCGCCATTGCAATGAATTCGGTGTCCCATCGGGTTAAAGGCTCTCGCATTAAAACTTAATTATTCACACTCACCCATTTTCCCCGTTGTGGTGCTTCATTGAATGCGCGAGCTTGGTTCACACTCGAGTGCTGTGCTGTTTTCTTGCTGTTTTCCTGCACGCACTTGTCTGATCTCGGATGCTAAGCGGGGTCGGCCCCGGTCTGTAGTTGGATAGGCAACCGCCTGGGAATCAGGCTTCCTGCACTGAGCAGGGGGTTATTCTATCCCTTCAAATAAGACTAAGTTTTACCCCCTCCTATCCCCTGCTCCGGATGTTTTTTTTAAAAATTAAGGCGTTATCCTCACAGAATTGGGGCTTCTCCGCAACGTTTTTTTTTCTAATTCAGGTATGATCTTCAAAGATTCGAAGTTGTGAAGCTTCACAACTTCGAATCTTCGAAGATCATGCCTGTATTAAGAAAAAAAACCATCACGGAGAAGCTCCGATTCTGTGAGGATAATGCCTTAATTTTTTAAAAAAACATCCGGAGCAGGGGATAGGAGGGGGTAAAACTTAATCTCATTTGAAGGGATAGAATAACCCCCTGTTCAGTGCAGGAAGCCTGATTCCCAGGCGGTCGCCCATCCAACTACAGACTGGGGCCAACGCCGCTTAGCTTCTGAGATCAGACAAGTGCGCACACATCCAGCCCTTTGCTTGTTGCTGAGGAAACTGGGGCTGCTGAGGAAGCTATGTGATCAGTAGCTGGAAGAAGACATGGGGCCGTCAAGAGCTGTGACTGGACAGGGGGGAAATACAAACATTGCCGTATATGGACAGGCAGGGGAGGGGACTACGACTGGATACGGTAGCGAATGCAGAAAATCAGAGCACAATAAGGGGAAATACCAGGATATTAGGGTATTGAAATTGGGAGCACGGAAGTGGGAAATTCCGGTTCCAATTCGAGGCAGGTACTGCATAGTGTGAAAGGCGGGCGATGAAACCTCATTGGAAGTGAAAAAAGGAAAAAGTGTAGATCCAGCCTCAGTGAGACTTCTGTTTAGTAGTGGGGGGGGGATAAATCATATATTTGCCAGTCAAGTTTTGCCTGATCCTCCTGAGAAAGAAAGAAGTTTGTATTTTCCTTTATCTTTTGCTCATCTATGTATGTGGTGTTACAATCTGTTCCATGTATAGATTTCATTCAGTCTATTCCATCTGTGTTTCATGGATTGTCAGGCACCTTTCATTCCATTGTCCTCTCATTAACGGAATCAGATTTTTTTAAGGGATATACAAGGATTTTGTTTCACTTCTGCTAATGCTCATTACTGCAAATTAGTACAAATGTGCACTCATGCTAATGTGAATTTGCACAAATTTTATTTATTTATTTATTTATTTATTTCATTTCTATACCACCCAATTGCCGAAGCTGTCTGGGTGGTTCACAAAAATTAAAACCAAACAGCACACAATAAAACAATTTAAAATATATAGAACATTAAAACCACAATATAACAATACAGCCACAATAAAACCTAGCAGCCGTGCAGAAATATAAAATACAGATTTAAAACAGCAAAGCTAAAAGTGTAGAAAGCTAAAATGCCTGGGAAAATAAAAAGTTCTTCACCTGGCATTGAAAGGAATACAATGTAGGTGCCAGGCGAACCTCACTAGGGAGCTCATTCCACAGCCAGGGTGCCACAGCAGAAAAAGCCTTCTTCCTAGTAGCCACCCGCCTCACTTCCTTTGGCAGGGGTTCACGGAGAAAGCCACTGAGGATGAAATCCCCCCAAAGTAAAAAAACACACACAACCCCTGTGCACAAGTTGGTGAAATCTGCATGACTCTGAAAACATTGCTCCAATGAGGCATCTGCAGGTTGGATTCATAAAAATCCAAATTCATTTGAATCTATTGTGGATGTCTCTGACATCCCTGGTTCCATGAATATCCCACTTAAACTACTTAGGCCCCAATCTTAAATATATCTCCACATTGGTTCCTGGGTAACTTACAGTGCAATCCCCTGTATGTCTACCAAGAAGTACATCCCCACTGAATTCAATGAGACTTCCTCCCAGGTAAGAGCGTATTGGATTGTGGCATTAAGTATGTTTCAGGCTGCAGTCGTAATACCATTATGTCATTATAGATATTAATGCAGACTTACTGTCTATACAATCTTTTTCACATATGGGACAGCTATCCCTCAGAGGATAATTTGATTGGGTAAAGGCCGTGCCAAGTCTGAACTCACTTGGCCTAGTGCGTTTTCTAGGAACTTGGCATGTGGCCTTTTCTGCAAACGATCGGCAAGGGGAAGACTAGACTCAGAGACCTGAGGTCTCAGGTCTTGAATCTCATCAAGTATTAACTTAGAGTAAGAATCACTTTAATAAATCACTACGGGCATGTTGAATCACAGAGGTCGCCATACACTTATTAAAGCTTTACTTTAGTAGCTGGCTACTGGGGAAATTTGTACTGACTGGTTCTTTGCAGAAATCAGCTCTTTAGTGTGAGGAAGATCCCCCCTTTTAGAAAACTAAGCAGTATGAAGAAATTGAGGTCATCTGGAAACCTTTGGTGAAATTATGTATTACAATTACATTACTATTAATAATAATAACATCATCCGTGCAAGGCAGACTTCAGCAGGCGCTAATGACAGCAATAGCCATTCGAACAAGGGTTAATGTAAGTAGGGAAATGGCAGTGTTACAAATGTTATTCTAGGGAACTTTATAATGGGAGTTGAATGCAGAGAGTAACAGATTTAAGAATATATAAATCATGCAGAGCTCACTAATTCCTCTACCCTAGAGACTACTGTAAAAATAGCTTTTATCACCTAGCTACTTGCTGCTTCAGTTGCAGCTATGAGTAGGATGGCTTCCATCAAGGCAATCGCTTAAAGAGAGACTCAATTAATGTACCTGCACTATGTCCTGCAATGCATATGGCATTGCTGAAACTGCAGTTGCATTTCTGCCCTCAGTACACATAGGGAGGCCACTTATGCATCACTAAAAAAGAGGACAAAGAGGATACCAATTTGCATAACATTTGCATATGCAAATATATGTATAGGTGCATGTTTTGAAATAATGACTTAAAAAAAAAACACATCTCGCCATAGTGATTAGGTGACCCACGACTGATTAGGTGACCCATGTGCCTGCTCAGTCTGCTTTCCAGATGTGAACTGCTGATGGGCATCTTCAAGGCCCCAGTGCTCTCTGTACTTACAATTATTATTATTATTGTTGTTGTTGTTGTTGTTGTTGTTGTTGTTATTATTATTATTACTTTAAACCAGAGTTGGACAGGACAGCTCTTCAAACAGAGGACACCTTCAAATAGATGACTGTCCTCTGTCAGCTCTCCAAAACAGAGGACTGTAAAGTAGGACACCTGGCTGCCCTCCATATACAGTAATTTGGAATTGGAAAGTGAATTCAGACATGGCTCTGCCAACTTCAACTTCTGACAGTGCTTCAGCACTTCCCTGGGGGCATCAGCTGGAAGCTGGCACACCTCGGTCTTTCGTTCACTCCCTAGCTTGGCTATTGAACTGCTGCAGGTTTGTAGTCTGAGTGAAGGAGAGTGAACAGGCCTCTTCTGCCTCTTCAAAATCCCCTTTTCCTTCTAGCTCAAATACTGACTCAGCTCCCCTTCAGATTACACCTCTTCTCCTTTATAACTGTAGCTCTCACCAGTTTTCCCTCAGTGGCCCAAGGTTACTCCCCTGGAACAGAAAGAGTTCCACCAAGCCTTATCTAAAGAGAACATGGAACTCTGCCACTTACGGGACATTTTGTACTAACTACAAAATGCATGCACCTTGCACCTGTTGTTATGAAGGTTTCCTACCTGTATGATCTCTGGTTTGATTCCTCACAAGCAACAATAGCAAAGGTCCAGGTTTACCACTTGACAACATTTTGAAGGGGAAACCAATGAATGACACCCTTCCTAAAGGCATGAAATGCATAGGGTTTGCACTGTACTATCAGAACCCCAGAACAAAACGTATCATATATGACAGAGTTACCCTGGACTGCCACTTTTTAAATGTTAAATTGACTCTAGGATTTCTATTTTATGAAACAGTTTCAAATGTTGTTGGTCCAAAAAGAACAAAAATAAAAGAAAATTTTAAAAGCTTGGTTCTTGAATGAGTCATATATTTCATTAACATTAACAAATCACAGGGTGGTGTATAAAATTCGCTAAAACAATGATTAAACTAAAATACAAAGACAGAAACAAATAGAGAATCTACTAAGCTAGTTATTAAAATCAGTTAAATGCCTGGGTAAACAGATGTGTTTTCAACAGGCACCAAAACACTCTCAAGAATGGTGTGTGTTACATTGCAAGGGGGGGGGGATTCCAGAGACAGGGTGCCAAAAACAGAACTCCCCCCGCCCCATCGCTGTTAAATTTCCTGTGCAGGCTACAGGACAACCATGTGGCTTTTAAAACAAAAACTATCCCCGCTTTTCCCTTTCACGGAAAAAGTCACTCCAAGCAGTTGTGTTAAAACAAACACAAGGATAAAAATAACAATAATCCATCATGAAAACAAAATTACCTGACTAAAGGCAGCACCAGGGAGCAAAAAACACAGAAAGAGCCCAAACTGACAATAAATAAGTTAAATTAAGTAGCGTTCAAATGCTTGCTTAAAAAGAAATGTTCTCAATTGCTGTTGGAATACACATAGAGAGTGAGATAATTCTTGGGCTGGGGGGAGTTCCACGTATAGCGTGCTGCCACAGAGAAAGTCCCGCTGTGCGTTGCCACCAACTGTGCCTTGAAAGGCATGAAAGAACCATTTGATTTTAAAGGTAGGGAAGGGTGAATCTGCCCGTTCTAGTTTCTCTGAGCGCTAATCTGAAGTTCAGTCCATCCCGAACTTTGAGAATTTTGTTTTAAAACCATTAAATGAAAAATAATAAGCATTTTTGTGCACATTTTACTGAATACATGCATTTTTGCCTAATGCACAAACAGTTTTGCAAGCAATTTTCCTAATATAATGTCTTCTTGAACATTGTTTTCCCCAAAATACACATTTCTGCATCCATTTTTTTTCCTGACTGGCAAGTTCCACTGCAAAATTCGAAGTGTGAATTTTGAAGGATAACTGATGTTTAGTTCACATAGTGACTCGAAAGTATAAAACTAGGTAAGTTTGCATTACAATTTCTCCCCCAGAATTTCTCCCCCATCCCTACTGAAAGGAAGGGCAGATTCGCGTGGGAGGAGATGGCCCTTCAAATAACTTGGTCCCAGCTGTTCAGGGCTTTTAATGGAATAACCAATGCCTTGAGTTGCACTTGGAAATAAGCTGGCAGCCAGTGCAGCTGATCTAATGAAGGGGTTACATGAGCACTTCGTCCCAGTTAAGATTTTAGCAGTAACAATTGAAGTTTCTTCTGAGTGGTTTTCAAGGACAGCCCCACACAGAGCACCCATGCAGAGTAGTCCAAACAAGACATGACTAATGCATGCAGCATCATGGCCAGGTCTAACATGACGAAGAATGGGCACAGCTGATGCACCAGCTAAACCTGGGCAAAAGCACACTGATGATGACATAAACTAATGCAAAATGAAACAATTTGCCCTACTCGTTTGTTTTGATTTAGATATCGAATTATTTGCAACACATGTGGCACTAGATTATGATTATATTGTGTGTGTGCGTGTGTTGGTGGGATTAGACAGAGCAGCTTTAAAACATTAGCAGCTGAGATTATTTTTTTAATCCGTTAAGATTATTTTATGTATGGAGAAGATATCATTGCTAGAATGATCTGTGTGACAGATAATACTCACATTTCACACACACAAAAATAAGTGTTTGAGAAAATGTCTTGTATTTGGTTTGTCTATGTCACATGGGATGAAGGTAACACATGGCACAGCAAGGTTGTCCTTTGCAGGCAGTTTAGCTCTTTGCAGACAGAAGGTGGTGCTGTTGATTAGCAACAGCCTACAAACGATATCTTCCTTTTCCTAGAAAAGAGATGATCAGTTCGCTATCACTGCAGTTACTCTTTATTGAACTTAAAAGAAGCAGCCATCTGGAACTTATTCCAGTATTTGACTTCAGTTACTTTACCGCTTAAGAGTGACCTACAGGGAGCTTTAACCATGTTATCCTCCCTTTTTAATGTAAATCAGAGAAAACAGCCAGCAAAAATAAGCAGTATAATGCAGTACATAATATGTTACAAGCATTAAGTGATATTAACTTCACTATCTGCTACAAAGAAGTATCTGCAAAATCATTTTGCTAATGCAGAGGAAGGCTCCATTTCAACCACAAGAGGATCCTGTGGAGGAGGACGTGTCCTTCAGCTTCAGCAGAAAGTAGACGTTCAACCAAATATTGACAACCATGAGACTGTAAATCTTGGGTGGTCATATGTCAGGGGAGGGCAACATTCAACCTCCACCCCCTCTGGTGTGCCCCACTCCCTGCTGTACCACTGAATATGGCAGCACCCTCCCCCAATTTGTCATTTTAGTGCTACAGGGCGCTAAAAGGATCAAATTTAGCTTGAGAATAAGCTACATTTGACCTTTTTAGCAGCTAGTCACAATTTATACGCCACCAATTTTCACCCTGGTGCCCCACGGACTCTACAGCCAATGGTGTGTGTATGTGGGGGGAAGGGGTTTGGGGTGAAAATGGTCCCTGGACCCAACAAAGTTTCTCATTTCTGCCCTATGTGTACAAAAGAATAGAGGAGGGAAAACAAGATGATTTAGGCTGCAATCTTATGGTCCTCAAAATGGTATCCCAGGACCATAGGATTTTTCAGATCTTTCCCTCCAAGGACAGGGTGGAGGATCCCTCCTTCCAGCTCCTGTGGAAATGTTCACACACAGCCCTTATATCCTCCAGCCCTATTTTGCCTCCTCTGAGGTTGGAGCTCCAACATTGGGAGAGGCAAAAAGGGGCAGGATTGGGGATGTGGTATGAGCGGATCAGGGGAGGTGTTGGATCCACAGGAACTGGTGTAAATAGTTTAAAAAATGAGGAAGTAAAAACAATACCTCTCTTCTGCCCTGATGGGCCCACGCTGGCAGGGCTCTGGAAGTCTTGGAGGCTCCAACACTGGAACTCTCCACAGCAGCAGATAGGGTTGCCCTGGCGATATATTACTACAAAATATAGCTGTGTGCCCAATTCATATGTTATGTATGAACCATGGGGTGGGTGTGGGGGGCGGTCTACATGTTTATTCTTGGGAGCCATCCATTCATGTCAATATTATATCAGATCTGGCAACTCACAGAGTTTACTGCAGAAACTTCTGTGATCTCTGATGGTTCAAAATGTTTGTCAGATATATGTTGTTGTTGTTGTTGTTGAGATCCTTAAATGATAAACAGATACCTCCCATTACTGGGAAAAGTGGCCCAGAGTGACATATGACCCAGCCCTTACACTGGAGCACCCTCATATGGGAGCTTTCAGGCATAAGAGCAATACAAGCCCAGGAAGATACCGTCAACTGCCTCAGGAACCACCACAGTGATGGAAGACGTCAGGTGGACACAACAGCTGGTGCCAGCTGGGGGTGGTGGTGAGAGCCTATTTGCTTTACGTTTAAAGAAAGCCTTAGCAGCAGATCCAGCTTTTGATGCTTGACACCTGAACTAAAATGAAAAAAAGAACATCTCCTATGCTGCATTTGAGCTCATTTTTAATGATGCAGAGATACAGAGTTGGACGGAGGGTAGTGGAACCCCTTGTGGAACCTGCCACAGATCAGTTTACATCGCTACATGATAAAGCTGGTTTGGCATGGATAGAGTAATCATTGAGTTTAATGGGTATTTAGAAATCCAGAAAGTGAATCCAGTCAGTTCCATGAATCTCTGGGCATAAACCAGCCACCAATACCTGTTCAAACTTTGTAATTCTAGCCAGCGTGTCCTATTCTTAGCATGCCAAAATCTACAGGCCTTCCTTAGTGCGTAGTGGCGTAGGAGTGCTTAGTGCTTAGTGGCGTACGCCAGTGTGGCGTAGTGGCTAGAGTGTTGGACTGGGAGCCCAGAGATCCGGGTTCTAGTCCCCACTCGGCCATGGAAGCTCACTGGGTGACTTTGGGCCAGTCACAGACTCTCAGCCCAACCTACCTCACAGAGTTGTTGTTGTGAGGATAAAAGGGAGAGGAGGAGGATAATGTAAGCCGCCTTGGGTTCCTTGCAAGGGAAAAAAGGCGGGGTATAAATGCAATAAATAAATAAATAAATAAATAAATAAATAAAATAAATAGTGCTAGCCAGCCAGTGCATGCTGGGAGCAGACTTCAAACCCCATGAAAAAGAGCTCCTCAGCTGTTCCTTCCAATCAGTTGCCAGGGCTTACCCCATGCCTAAGCATCCTAGTACCAGATGGTCAGGGCAGTGAGATAGATTCTTTGGGCTGCATCCAATGTTGCACGAGCAGACTTCTTCTCATGCAGCAGAACTTTCCCTTCCTCTTTGCCCCTGCAGCCCCCTGGACCCTTCCAAAATCTGCTTTGAAAGGTCCCCCAACCCTCTGGATCAGTTCATTGGGTGTGTGTGTGTGTCCATGTGGCTGTTCTAAGGAAAGAACATTTGTTCTGCTGATTGATGTTGTTCGGGGGGGGGGGGGGACACACACCACAAATTGCATGCAACCTTTTGATTCCAACTTTCCACTCTCTGCTAAAAAAAATATTGAGGATTCATTTTCCTTCCAATCTATGTCTTCCCAAAATCTGATTCATAAAGTGACTTTATAAAATACATAGAGCATTTTCTATGTATGTCATTAATCTTGCACTATACTGAACAGAGTTTTTTGTTGCCCTGCAGTGAGTTTATTTTAGTTGGCTGCAGCTTTAGCCCTTCTGCTTTTATTTATTGCCTATTGTATTAGGTACCTTGGATTTCATTGCTGCCTTTTTAAAGATTGTGCGCCACCTTGGAGGCCCATTTGGCTGCAGGGGGGATTTAAAACTATCTATCTATCTATCTATCTATCTATCTATCTATCTATCTATCTATCTATCTTAAAGATGTCTAATTTATATCTCCCAGTGAGTCAGAAAACTATTTTAGTATTTTTTTATGTTTATTCATTTATTTCATTTCTATACCACCCAATAGCCGAAGCTGTCTGGGCAGTTCATCAAAATTAAACCCTAGAAGCGTTTAATTGAAGGGTGGACAAGCTATGGCTCCATTCACCTCCACCTCATTCACATGCCCCCAGTGCAACATAGAAGCCAATTTCCCCTGATGCAATCTCATGTCTTTTAGGGAGTGTCTGAATGAAGCAACCAAATGAACATGGTTAACTGTGTGAATCTTTCTCACCCAATAGTCAGGTTCCTGGCAGGGCTAGGATTGGATGGGAAAAACCCATACAACTGGCCCCACTCATGTGGTTGTTTCATATACACACATTCAGGGGGAGGGGATTGCACCATAAGGAAATGGCTTCCATGTTGTTGCAGGTATGTATGAATAAGGCCCAAGATAAGGATGGGTTAATATACTTGCACATAACACAGGAATTGCAGAGGTGGAAGCTGACATTTCTAGCCTAATAGATGGTGTGAAGGGCAGAGTCGTCCTGCACCTGCTGGTCGCACCCCCTGATGGCTGCACGTTTGGTGCAATGTTTGAAAGGGGAGCCTAGGTGTGTACATCTGGATCAATGTAGGCTTTCCATTCAGACATTGTGCTGCTCAGACATTGTGACATCGGGGAACGGGGATTTGGTATACTTATGGAGGGAGAATGTGTGAATGGGGCCTTATAAATAATGTTAGTACAAACATTCCGTGATCTTGCTCTTTTGTGGTGATACAAGTTAGTTTTACAACTTTTTGCAGTCAGGGCATAACACCAGAATTGTTGTACTAGATCATACCAAAGGGCCATCTGACCCACCACCACATGATTTCTCAACTGTAGCCACATTGACTGAACGTTGCTACTGTGGACATTTTTTTTATGCAGCTACCCAGGCACAGAGGCAGACAGGAAGAAAAGGAGCCAAGCAAAGAGGTCGGAAATAGCAAGGTGGCATAAGTAATTGAGGAAGGGTTGTAGCTCAGTGGTAGAGCACTTGCTTTGCATGCAGAAGGTCTCAGGTTCAATCCTCAGCATTTCCAGGTAGGGCTGGGAAAAACTCCTGCCTGAAACTCTGGAGAGCCACTGCCAGTCAGTGTCGGCAATACTGGGTTGGATGGACCAATGGTATGATAATGTGTGTTTTGATGAATTCTCCATGCATATAGATTTGCTAAATTATGCATCATAATTTGGAGTTGTATGTATAGTGTTTAGATTAACCTTTATACTCTTCCATTATAATTTGCACCATGTCCTACCTACACCTGTTGAGAGGAAAGGTAATATTTGCATCCTGGTCTTTTCCCTCAAAACAATTTGCCTATCTAACTTACTTCTCCCCTCTTGCCTCCTTTTTTGGCACCAGCTTCAACTATATTCAGTAATTTTCTGCATCTCCAGCCTGTTCTCCAGTCGAGGTGCTTGCTTTTTCTATGCTTTTAACCTGATCATTGCCATCTAACCAGAGTGAGTACATCTCAGAATCTGAAGTGAGCAAACTTGCAGGAAGAGACAGTCCAAACCGTTAATCATTTCAGGGGGTACAGATACATTATGTTTGAGAAAAAAATAATGCTATGCTGATTCCTTCAGCATCCCTAAAGATGCTCCAACCCCTTGATCATCTTAATTGCTCTTCCTTGTATTTTCTTCAATTCTATGAAAGACTTCTTATAATAGCGTTAACTTGCTAGCCCTACCAAGAGAAACTCTTCCCTTATCTCTGACCTCTGCTGAGAGATTAGAAATAAGGGAAGGATTTCTCTTGGTACTGCTAGCACTAGCCAGTTAACCCTTTCCTTATCTCTGACTGGAGATACATATGTGTGTGATTTCATGTGTGTTCTTGTGTGTGTGTTCATGTATTGGGTCATGTGGTTTGTCTGTTCAGTCATGTGGTTCATGTGTTGGTTCGTGTGTTTGCACATTCATTTGTGTGTTCGTTCATGGATTTGTGTGTTCATGTGTTCATTTGTGTGTTTGCACATCTGTTTGTGCATTCATTCCTGTATTTGTTCATGAATTTATGTGTTCATGTGTTCATTTGTGTGTTTGCACATCTGTTTGTGCATTCATTCCTGTATTTGTTCATGAATTTATGTGTTCATATGTTCATTCATGTGCTTGTGTGTTTGTGTGTTTGTTCATACGTGTGTGTTTGTTCATCTGTGTATTCTCATGTTCATCTCTGTGTTTGTGTATTCATGTGTGCATGCAACCATGCACATGAGCATGTGTATGTGTATGCACATGCACACACATATGCTGCTCCTTGGCCTCTGGGATAGGGCCATCAAAATTGTACAGAGTATTCTAAACCTGAGCACATCATTTATTTATATAATGGCATCATAATACTTGTTCTGTTCTCAATCCCTTTTCTAATAATTCCTGCAATTGAATTAGCCCTTTTCATTTATGCTGCACAATGAGCTGACACTTTCAGTGAACTTTCCTCTAAGACCTCTCCAGATTTCTTTCAGGGAGAATTTAGACCCAGTTTAGAGCCAACAGCAGGTAGGTGAAGTTAATATGTTCTGTGACAATGTGTACCACTTTTCACTTGCCTATTTTGAATGTCGACTGGAAGGTCGGCAGGACAGCAGTTCGAGACCCGAGTGCTGCGTGACGGAGTGAGCTCCCATCTTCAGTCCCAGCTTCTGCCAACCTAGCAGTTCGAAAGCAAGAAATTGCAAGTAGGTAAATAGGTACCACCTCGGCGGGAAAGGTAACAGTGTTCCGTGCACCTCGGTGTTCAGTCATGCCGGCCACATGACCACGGAAGCATCTTCGGACAGCGCTGGCTCTTCGGCTTAGAAACGGGGATGAGCACCGCACCCTAGAGTCAGACACGACTGGTTGGGGACACCTTTACCTTTTTATTTTGAATGTCACCTGCCATGCACCAAATTTGGAGAGCTCTTTTTGGACCTCTTCACAGTCTGCTTTGGATTCCACCTTCCTAAATCATTGTGTGTTATCTGCAAACTTGGCTACCTTATCCTTCACCCTTGAATTTCAGATCATTTATAAATAGGTTGCAATCACGTGTACTCTTCCTTGGGAGGAAAGATGCATAGAATTTCACTGTAAGTTAGAGAGCATCTGCTTCCATAAAAATCCTTGGTGGACTGGGCTCCACTGTTTGTTTCAACCATGGAAAAACTGGCCACTTAATCCTATCAATTGTTGCCTGTTTTTTTAATGAGTTACCTACCAGTTCATCAGAGGACTTGCTAAATTTGATTAAGGGAAATGTTTGCCAGATCACCCAAGTCTACCTCCTTGTCCTCAAAGATTCTAAACAGATTTGTGAGTCAGTGATTCCCAGTGCAGAAACCATGCTGATTTTTCCTGATCAAGGCTTGTCCTTCTATATATACGTTACAATTCTAAATCACGCTTTCCACCAATTTACCTGGAATGATTCTGTTTTTGGATTCAGAAACTTGTTACTCTTTGTCAGTTTGTTGTAAACTTCATCAATGTATTACCAAAAAATACAGTTTATGTGGAGCTTTCTCTACATCATCATCTGCAATGAAAACTGATGAAAATTCAATCTGTTTCTGTAGTTTAGGCTCATAATGCCCACTGCAAAGAAGAGCTTATCCCCTCCCTCTCTGACTCACCTGCTACTCAGCTGCCAACCCCCCAAATGATATATGCCTTATTCCGGGTCAGACCATATCTACACTGACTAGCAATGGTGACTTTCCAAGTCCAACTGGCTGATAGCAGGGACTGAACCTGGGACATTATGCATGCAAAGCATGTACCCTATCACTGAACTATGGCTCTTGCTTAAAGTCAATGTCATTGTCTTCAGTGCTTTATTTACACCAAACAATCCTTCCCATCAGTTGTGTGTTCTTAGTTACAAGATAAACAAAACAAGAAAAAAGAGCCAGCTAAATGTATAAATATTAACTCAATTCAATAGAATTAAAATAATTAAAACCAAACTATTTACCCATAAAGAAGCAAAAAGATCAGTCTTAAGCAGGTTGGCCACAATCCATCAAAGACCTGGATCCAGAAAATTACAAACTTGTCAGCTATGCTAACTCCTGTCCCAAATAAATTGGTGGAAAACATTGTTTAGAATGATGTCAGTGGTCTTAAACCAATCTAATTTTCTGCAAGTTTGTGGCCAATTATGTGGCAATATGTCCCATTGAAATGAGGGTGACACATTCAAGTAACATGTGCAAGATTGGGGTCTTAGACTATAATAGAGCAATGAATTACAGAGAGTTTTGCTTTTGGGAAAAGTGGCCAAATTCAGCTTTCCACTGTAAAAGAGTTGTGTCGCAGTGAGATCTCTCCATGCCCCCAGATGCTTTGCTGGACATCCCTAGAGAGTAAAGATGAAAAATGGTGACATTTAAGGCTCTGCACATATCAGAGAGCCTTCAGAACAAATTACAGAATGTGAGACTGCTCCATCAGGAATCCTTTGAGACTGCTGTTATTTTTCAAAGTGCTTTAAAGTGTTTTCACAGAATAGGATCACCTTATATTTCTCTACTCAACTACTTCTCTGCACTCATTTCCACTTTTCCCTGTGACCCATGTCTCTGATTCCCAAACTGGCTTCAACATTAGTGTGTGTGTGTGTGTGTGTGTGTGCGTGCGCACATGAGGATGGGGGGAGAGTGGGGGGGAGAGAGAGAGAGTGAGAGAGAGTGAGAGGTGGGTGGGGTGGGGGTGGGGGGCATGGACAAAACATAATAATCTATACCATGTTGAATATACTTCAAGGTGGGTGGAAAATCTAATAGCACAACCATTTTGATTATATGAACTTCATATTACACATCTATCCATTGTCAGCTTGTGCATGCATGAAAACACACACACAAACAACCAAACCCCTCACATAAATATATGCATATGGGCTCAAGCTGATGGGATAAATTTCAGATTTCTGAACAGGACTATTACTGTCTCAGTCAGTTGCCTTATGGCAATACTTGGCCAGAGTTTTCATCTTGACAAAAAAAGTGTTGAAAGTCCAGGATATCCAAGCAATGTTTTTCCATGGGAGCTCATTGTTAGATGATTGCTTCTTGATACAGGACCACAATGCAATGTTCTGAATGGAAAAACAGTGGATAGTGTGTGTGTGTGTGTGTGTGTGTGTGTAACAGATCTTTCCCCACCCCCTAGCTAAGGAAGTTGTAATCTAGTTCTGTGAGTGATTGTAAAAAGAATAGGGACGAGAGAAATCTGTTTGGGGGGTGGAGTTTGATGGGTTTTTCTAAGCTTGGCCCTCCAGACTTTATTTTGGTTCCCTCTGCAGCGCCTGACTTGATCTGCAGTGAGTCGGGCCAGTTTGCAGATTTTCCAGGAATTTTGCACATTTTATTTTGGAAGGTTCTGTAATTTGCGCAAATTTGTGAGCAACTGATGCAAATTATGGCTGAATTCGCATAATTTCTGCAATTTTGGCTGAAATGTGAGCAAATTGCTCAGAAATATGGGCAAATTGCAGACCCTTCCAAAAAATATGTGCAAAGAAGTTCCCAGAGTTCAGGGAACAGCCTGAAGCTCAGCTCGCAGATGCAAAGTGAATCATACACGCTGCGGAACTCCATCGAGCCAAAAGAGAACCGGATTTCCCAGTGACGGAAATCCCTAGAAAAGAAACATTAGGAACTGCTGTTTGAGGCAGAGACTGCAACAGACTAGACTCTGAGAAAGCTGAGAGCTTGAGGCTCCATAAGCCAACAGCATTTGTGGTGCTGGCTGCCACTCTGGAGATGTGACATTGGAGCATGGATTTGTGTGCCTGCCAGAGTGCTTAATCCAGAAGTATTGGAGATCTTTCAGCCTGAGGGCCACATTCTATTTCAGAGATGCTCTTGAGGGACACATTCCAGTGGTAGGTGGGGCTGAGGGCAAAAGGGGCAGGGCCAGGGGGGCAGGACTAAAATACCAAACATACCAGCATATTATAGCTTAAAGCTCTTTCTGCTAGTAACTCAGCCTTAGGAAAAGTATTGCAACCTTTTAGCATGGGAAAAACTGCACAAAAGCCAAGACACCACCAAATGTTCAGTGGTCGGGGAAAGGGGGTCAGGTTTGGGACCCGCAGAGGGCCAGATTTGGCCCCTAGGACTGAGGTTCTGCACCCCTGGCTTAAGCTGTGCCTCCACCTATGCTCTCTGCCTGCATATTTGTAAAGAAACTCAAATATTACAAAATACCATAAGCCTCCAGTGACCTCCTTTCAAAGTAAACCAAACCTGGGTGAGTGCTGCACCCTTGGCACTTCTCATGGCTTGGAAAGTGGGCTGGATGTAATAACATCATGTTGTTGTTTTTCCTCTCAAATGATGTTAGCCTTCCCGATTTTGCATAGACAGCTGCTGCTTATGTTAAAACAACAAGACTGTGAAAGCAGCATCCCACGTTCGGAAAGTGGGGTATAGCTGGTGGATTCCCTGTAAATGATGGTATTGTCATAAAACAGAGCAGGGCATCATTGGTATCAGATGCTGCAGGGACTTTAGTCAAAGTGCTGAGATTGGCTTCTGTTATCTCTGCTCAACAGAAATCCCTGGAGTGGGGTGGGTAGGTGGGTGGATGGAGTTGATGAGAAATCAGTTGATGAGCTACAGCTGAGCAACTTGGGTGCAGACTTCATACTAGAGGTGTGCTTCAGATTCAGCCAAATCCTGAGCTGAATTGGGCTGATTCTGACAGATTTGAGAGATGTATGAATCAAAGCGGGTCTCCTTTGAAATGGACCACATTTGAATCTGAACACTCCTAAAGATTTCCTAGCAATCTGGATTTGGAGGGACACAAGGACCCAGGCAGCATGTCTGTAAAAACTGATATATTTCTCCCTAACCACTCTGTGAGAATTGCCAGATGTACAAGCTGGGTTTAGAAAAGGCAGAGGAACTAGAGACCAAATTGCCAATATCCACTGGATAATGGAGAAAGCCAGGGAGTTTCAGAAAAACATCTATTTCTGTTTTATTGACTATTCTAAAGCCTTTGACTGTGTGGATCATAACAAATTGTGACAAGTTCTTGGGGGTATGGGGATACCAAGTCATCTTGTTTTCCTCCTGAGGAATCTATATAACGACCAAGTAGCAACGGTAAGAACAGACCACGGATCAACGGACTGGTTTAAGACTGGGAAAGCAGTATGGCAGGGTTGTATACTGTCACCCTATCTATTCAACCTGTACGCACAACACATCATGTGACGTGCTGGGCTTGATGAAGCCAAGGCTGGAGTTAAAATCACTGGAAGAAACATTAACAATCTCAGATATGCAGATGATACCACTTTGATGGCTGAAAGCAGGGAGGAGCTGAGGTACCTCATGATGAAGGTGAAAGAAGAAAGTGCAAAAGCTGGGTTGCAGTTCAACCTCAAAAAAACCAAGATTATGGCAACCAGCTTGATTGATAACTGGCAAATAGAGGGAGAAAACGTGGAGGCAGTGACAGACTTTGTCTTTCTAGGTGCAAAGATTACTGCAGACGCTGACTGCAGCCAGGAAATCAGAAGACGTTTACTTCTTGGGAGGAGAGCAATGACAAATCTTGATAAAA
The DNA here is from genome assembly GCF_057233095.1 of Heloderma suspectum. Classification (NCBI taxonomy): domain Eukaryota; kingdom Metazoa; phylum Chordata; class Lepidosauria; order Squamata; family Helodermatidae; genus Heloderma; species Heloderma suspectum. The sequence continues at coordinate 73,764,042 of NC_139461.1, forward strand.
CAGTGAAGAGCAGAGACATCACACTGACAACAAAAGTCTGCATAGTTAAAGCAATGGTATTCCCCGTAGTAACCTATGGCTGCGAGAGCTGGACCATAAGGAAGGCTGAGTGAAGGAAGATAGATGTTTTTGAACTGTGGTGCTGGAGGAAAATTCTGAGAGTGCCTTGGACTGCAAGAAGATCACTCCATACTCCAGGAAATCAAGCTAGACTGCTCACATGAGGGAATGATATTAATAGGGATGGACAAAAGGGACTTACCTTGTCCCGCAGCTTTCTTCGCAGTGGGAGGGGGAGGCGCTTCGCTTCTCCCCCCGAATTTCAGGCGAGGGGGGGAGGCGCCCCACCTCGCCTGGCCGAAATTCAGGCCCGGGGGGAGGCGCCCCATCCCTCGCCGCCGAAATTCAGGCCGGGGAGGAGCGCCCCGTCTACCCGGCTGCGAAAAAAAATAAAGTAAAAACAAACAAACACACACCCGTGATAGGCTACGTAACGATTTACGTAGCCTATCACGGCTAGATTTCCAAAGTCAGCCATGATAGGCTATGTAAATCGTCACGTAGCCTATCACGGGTGACTTTGAAAGAAAAAAAAAAGCACGTACGCAAATGGCGGCGCCCATGGGGCGCCGCCATTTGTGTTCCTTAGTTTGGCATGTCTAGTCTACGTAAAGATTTACGTAGACTACGGTGAAAATAAGGGAACGCTATTTGCGTTGCCCTTATTTTCGCCGTAGTCTACGTACATCTTTACGTAGACTAGATGTGCCAAACTAAGGAACGTAAATGGCGGTGCCCCATGGGCGCCGCCATGTGTGTACACGCTTTTTTTTCCCCAAAGTCACCCGTGATAGGCTACGTGACGATTTACGTAGCCTATCACGGCTGACTTTGGGAATCTAGCCGTGATAGGCTACGTAAATCGTTACATAGCCTATCACGGGTGTGTGTGTGTTTGTGTGTTTTTTACTTTACTTTTTTATTTTGCAATGGCAGCGGCGGCAGCCGGTCAGAAGACTGGCCGCCGCCGCCCCCCCCACGCCGAACCGCTGCTGAACCGCTGCTGGGACCTGCCGCCGAGAGGGACATTCGCACGAGGTAAGTCCCATCCCGGGGGGGGGGCGGGGGGCCAGCAGAGAATTTCTCCACCAATTTTGGGGGGCCGAATGCATTGGCATTCGGCCTCCCGGAGATTCGTGGAGAAATTCTCTGCCATCCCTAGATATTAAAGGCAAAACTGAAGTACTTCGGCCACATCATGAGAAGACAGGATACCCTGGAGAAGATGCTGATGCTAGGGAAAGTTGAAGGCAAAAGGAAGAGGGGCCAACCAAGGGCAAGATGGATGGATGATATTCTGGAGGTGACGGACTTGACCTTGGGGGAGCTGGGGGTGGCGACAGCTGACAGGAAGCTCTGGTGTGGGCTGGTCCATGAAGTCATGAAGAGTCGGAAGCGACTGACCGAATAAACAACAACAACCTCTCTATGAATGGAAAATACCAAGGTGGGAGAAGGGTAGATAAGTCCACCTCTATGCTGTATGTCATTTTCATAACAATTGCCCACAAAGAACATAGGAGAGTAAGCATATCCTTTTTTGGGCAACTCCAAACTGTAAATGCTGCTCTTGCACACAGTTCTGTATCTGAATCTAGGCATGTTCCCCTCAGAAGGGGCAACTATGTCAAAAAAGAAATGTCAAAAAAGAAAGAAGTTAATGACAATCCCCTATTGTTCGTTGATTTCCAGTTATAGGCAATGAGAAATTTAGATTTGCCCCTGAGTTGAACAGGGCCTCCAAATTGATCTGAGGTGAATCGGGCTGTTTTCTGAATTATCAAATTGGGGTCAAAACTGAATCTTGTAGTTGATGCGCTACTCTACTTTATACAATAAAGGATTATATAATTCCTTTATTATTCCTGGATTCCATGCCAGAAATATGTGCAGCCTGTTTCTTTCTTGTATGCTGACTAAAAACTTAGGTCCAACTTTCATTTTAAAAAGATGGGGTGCTGCTTCCTGAAATAAGATAAGTAGGCAAGTTAGATAGTTTCTAGAGGTACTCAGAAAAGATCTGAGGAACTATGGATGTGATAATATTTAAACTGTTCCAGTTAGTGCTGCAAAGATACAGTTTGATCTGTGAGCAAAAATTCAGTTTAAATCACCAGTAGCTCCCCTTTTCAGTCTTGCCATACCCCTGCAGGTTAGAAATTCTCTTTGCATCTTTAGAAGTCATGAGTAAGGAATGCAGTATGATCACTGAGATTGTTTCTAACAGAAATAATGTGCACTATAAAAATGCAAATTCACTCATGAAATGGATTTTCACAGACTCTCTCATGTACATGACTACATGTAAATTTTACTTACTTGAAACCCAACCATAAAGTAGAGTGTGTGATGAAATATTCAGGCTGCAATATGAATCTTCTATCTCCCCAACCTGTTTTCTAACAGAGAATATAAATGAACATTTGCCCATGGGGTGCAAAGCCTGACAACTGCAGCTGCAACATGGCAGCCATGGATGGAATTGCATTATGAGAGTTGTGCCCAAAGTAGATGGATATGGGCTGCATCCTTGTCCACTATCAGGAGACCCACCACCAGTGTTGAGGATGATTCAGTTGCTCCAAGTACTGGGTAGAGATACTGGCATATCTGGGTAGAGCTATAACTGCTAAAGTGGCAGCAATTCCTTGTAGCTATTACTCTCTGCCCACATTCTCTGATGCCACTGAGGACAAAGGGCACAAACTTGTAGCTTTGGCTGTAGAGCCTGATGATTTCTTTCCATTTCCACTCTTTTCCAGTCACCCAGGGATGTTCCTGGGCTGAGAAGTCTTACAACTTCAGCTATAACATGCCAGACATGGCTGCAGCTCCCTCAATCATCAAAACATGATTATAAGAAGCAAAGTATTTTTAAAAATTCTTTTAGACCTCTTCCCTCAGATGTGAACCTATCTCTGGAAATCAGTAAGGATGCCATGTAGAGTAAGATCTTATGCAGTTCAAAGCAAGGGCGATGCAACCCTCATGTAAAGTGACTGAACTATGCAAATCAATTATGGTTAGTGGAATGGTTTGGCTTCTAAACTGGAGCAAATCAGTGTATCCTCTGGAATACTGAGAATCCACCACAATAAATGCCTAGCCCACTATGGGTTTGAATTTTTGTTTTCTGAAGATCCCAAATAGGAGTAGACTGGCATGGATTTGTGGCAGCAGCCAAGGCAAGATGTGGGAGCACCTCTGATATCATCCAAACCTGCCTGATCAGTAAGATCTTCATTGGAGGCTCTCCTGTGGATGCTCCTCCATCTGAGGCTAGGTGGGTGGCCACCAGGTGCCTCATTTGTAGAACTCCCTTCCCTTATCTATTTGCCTGGTGACCACTCTGGCTTTTAGGTGACAGGTAAAAATGATTCCATCTTATGGTACTAACAGTGCAATCCAGTGTGGATAGTTGGTCGTCTCTGAACTCAGAAGTGACCGACTATCCAATGCAGGGTGGGTAGGGATGGCGGAGAATTCTGCCATGGATTTCAGTGAGGCCGAATGCACTGGCATTTGGCCCCGCAAAACCCGTGGTGGAACAGCCTCCCACCCCCCGCGGAATCCCCCCCGGGACAAAGCTTACCTGGGGTGGATGTTCTGGCAGCGGCGGCTCTGGCAGCGGCTCTGGCGGCGGTGGCGGCAGCTGGTCTCTCAGCCAGCTGCTGTGGACTCAAATGGTGGCCGCCATAGCGACCACCATTTGCGTCTGGCCAGCCTACCATGATAGGCTATGTAAGTATTTACGTAGCCTATCACGGCAAAGGCAGCCACGCAAATGGTGGCCACCACGCCATTTGTGTAGCTGCCTTTGCCTTGATAGGCTATGTAAATACTTATGTAGCCTATCACGGCAAGCTAAAAAAACCAACAACAGCGTACGCAAATGGTGGCGGCTATTGTGGCCGCCATTTGCGTTCCTTTCCCCCCCCGCTGTTTTAGCCTACGTAAATATTTACGTAAGCCATTACGGCAAAAAAAAAGGGGAACGCAAATAGCGTAGTGGGTGCTATTTGCGTTCCCCTTTTTTCACTGTAATAGCTTACGTAAATATTTATGTAGGCTAAAATGGCGGGGGGAAAAAAGGAACGCAAATAGCACCCACTACGCTATTTGCTTTCCCCTTTTTTTTGCCGTAATAGCTTACATAAATATTTACGTAGGCTAAAACAGCGAAAAAAAGGGAACACAAATGGTGGCCGCCATAGCTGCTGCCATTTGCGTACGCTGTTTTTTTTTCCTGGAAGGCTGCCCAGCGGCCGGATGTCCAGCTGCAGGCGGCCCTGGCCGGTGGCTCCGTGGAATCTCCACGGAGGGGAGCCGGCCAGATTAGGATTTTGGGGGGAGGTGTGGAGCACCTCCCCCCCACTGCGAATCACCCTGTCGAAAAGGTAAGTGACTTTCATACATCCCTAAGGGTGGGCAGAGTGCGGAAGGGATCTCCTGATTTCGGCTGTTAGCTGTGGTACCTCAGAGTGGGGGCGGGGAGGGCGGACGGTGCATAGGAAGTGTCATAACAATGCTTCCGCCGTCTCCTCCCCTCCCCACCCCCAGGAACACCCCCTGTTCCCCTGATCTGTGCTGCTCTTATGAGCAAGGAGCTGGGGACAAACCATGTCTCTTACGAGGTGGTGGGGGCAGGGGAAGGGGTGGGGAGGTGGTTTTCTGGGAACTGACCTTAGAGTCCTGACTCCAAGGTCAGTTCCTGAAAACGGAATAATCCTATGGCCATCTAGCCTCTGTCTAATGGCCATAGGATTGTGCCCTTAGAGGGTTTTCATTAATGAAATTTGTTCCCATTGTTGTGACTGGGTTGTCATTACTCTATGTGGTTTTGTGGCTATGTACTGCTGGGTTTTAATGAATAAACAATAAGAATAAAGAATAGAACAAGAATAAAGCCTGTTCTACTTTATTAATATATCTCAGTGAAATATTTGTGGAAATCACCTTGAGGAATATGGTGTAAAAGGCCAGGTAGAGTAGAAAAGTTTAAAATAATAAATTAAATCCGGGTTTTCTCACCTCATTTGGCAACCGTTACAGTCTTTTCTTCTCCATTATCCAAGCTGGTGTTTCTGACATATTGGAAGCCACTTGAATCCAACTTGCATGTGTGTTGTTCAAATCTTAAGATTGCCTTCAAATCGCAAGTGTTTGTTTTTAAAGGTTTCAGTTTGCTTTATGGTTTATTATGGGCCAGCAGAACATACAGTTCAGCCAGTTGTAAGCATCAATGTGACACTTTCTCCCTGAAACCAAAGCTACTTTTATGCCCAGGGGCACCAGATGGCCAATTCACCCACCACAGCTCTACAAGCAGCAACCCAAATAATGCAATAACTGGTTTTGTCTTCCTTTCAAAGTATTAACTCCTCTCCTCAGTAACGTCTTTTTCTAGAAAAGCATCTGTCTACGGTACCTGAGCTTAAGCGCTCTTTTATGGTAAGTTACTTCCATATTTGTTGCTTGTGAAATAAATAAGAAATGTTTCTAGAGCCTGCATATTAATCTCCTTATTGTCTCTCTTCGAATAGCAAATGAATATGCACTGCCAAAGACTCAATCTGGATGCAATATTTTCCCATGATAAATATCTCTTCCTTTTCTTTAGCCCTGCAAAGCACTTTTGTCCCTTATTTGCCACTAATGCTTATGATAAAAAATTAAATTACTGTTCATCCTTTCCAGCCTTTCAATAAGTTTCCCTCAGAGAATGTGTGCTGAAGAACAAACATTTAAACAGGATGCAGAAGCTTTAGTTTTATACACAGCCCTGCTATATTATTCATTGCAATGCATTTTTAATGTCACAGAAAGAAAAGTAAAATATATTTTAATTTCTGGAGCTAGGCAGCCAAGTGATCCAAGGAATCATAAATTTACAAAGGCTGCAGACAGTAGCACTAGAAGGAAAGAAACAGCTCTGCCCTTTGGTAACCCTCCAGTTTCTATTAGAGATTCCTCCTGAAAGCTCTTATTAGTCAGCATTCTCCAGGGATTGTCACCATGGTGCCTAGGCCTCCAAAACTGTGGACTTACAAGCATTCAGTGTGTCTCAGATACCATTTTCTCCTCATGAAAAAATAGGTCAGGAAGAGTGAACTAATAATAATTTAAAAAGCTGGAAATAAAAGCCCAACTATTAACATAGCTTTTGGGATTATATTATGAGGAAGGTTTTTCCTCCCACCAATGACAACCAACTCTGATTCACGGAAAGAAACCATTCTGAGATTGTTTTGTATGTGGGGTTTTTAAGGGTTTTTTTAGGTTTTTTTTTTTTTTTTGGCAGGGGGACATTTATTCACGAGGAAACCCATTTTAAATAAATAATTGCAGTGATTTAAGTAGCGCCTTTTATAGCTTTTGAAAACCTGCATTTTATTTTAGGAGAACAGAGAGTATGCAACAGTCTTTTGCTAAGGAATTGTCAAGACTAATGATTTTCTTTGTGTTGTATTCTCTTGGAATTCAGCAATTTATCTTCAATCTACAAGCTTCACAACATCTAGTGAAGAATCGATTTACAAACCTCTCTGAACACAAGATTGCAGATTAAACCTTATGGACATCGTGTTCTTCAAACATGTGTACACCTTTCATGCTCCAGAATAAGGGAAGAACATAATAGTTTGATGTGAACAAAAGACTGTACAGAATTTTCTGCCTTTGTTCTGCAATTCATACTAAATAGTTCAAACAAATGTAATTTTCCAGAATGGATTTTAAATTGGGAGGGAGGGAACATAAGTATCCAAATGAGAACATTCAAAGGAAATTATACTAGGAAGTCCAGAAGTGATGGTATCAGAGACAAGAGTTTAAGCCAGCAAAGGATAGCTAGGAAGACATATAATAGCAGCAGCTGTCCTTCTAGTATTATTGTGAAGAAACAGAGCAATCCTCTGTTTTTGTATTTCATTGCTTTTATGATATTATAGGATTAAATCTGTCTGTCTGTCTGTCTGTCTGTGTGCGTCATGTGTGGAGGCTAGGGATGTGTGTACAAGTAACATGAGTGCTCACTGAAGTTCTCCAAATTCCATGTCAAAGCTTGCTTCATCTCGTCTCTGTATCAGATTGAGATCTTTATTTGTTTTCTTTTCACATAAAAATGTGCGCGTATTTTCATGTGTATTTCAGTTGTGTGCATCTTTGAAATGGACACATTCATATTCCATTGATTAAAGCATGTTTGTGTGCATTTTTTGAGAGTACGCCTTTTTTGATTAGCATTTTTCAAATCCTGTCAAACACATTTTTTTAGTCCACAAATCACATTGCAAGCTTGGAAATGTATGGAATTTGACCACAGAACGCATTCGAGTCCATGTTTGGTTGGGACGTGCGAAGTGGGTAAATCCTTATAAAAAACAAACTGAAATTAATTTCTCATACATCCCTTGTTGAGGCATCCACAATCCTATTCTTTCTCTCCTTTCCACCCTACCATGTGCACTATAAGGCCCCAAACCTTTCTGCCTTCAGTGAACACCCATTAGTTCACCACCTGAAGTATTGGTTTTAGCTACTTGAGTTCCGATCTCAACCCAACCTAGCGAAAGCCCAGCGAGACAGATCAAAATTCTTAGCATACGTTGAACCACTGCAAATTTATCAGTGCAGTTCTTGTTTTTTAAAACAAAAAAGAATCCCCCCCCCAACAGATTTTCTGTGGCAAACAACTTGCACACAGGCTTTGCCATTCTGTGCCATTGGCGTATCATAATATTTTACTTGCACGCTGACTCACTCATCTGAAAGAGGCATGCCTGCAAGGCTTTTGAATGAACACTGTTTCTCCCCCTTTCAAACGAATATTCTTTAAAAATTTCCAAAATTATTGAGAAACCTTCAATGTTATTTCCACAATACGTGTGCTGCGCTTACCCTATAGCAACTGCTAAGCTGAAGTAAAAAATCAGCCCACCACCTGGTGTCCCTAGGCTTTCTCACTCCAATTAATATGTAAGGGCAGCTCTCAGAAATGTCATTTGGGGACTTTAGGGAAACATAAAACCACTGTAAATCATATTTTAGCTCTATTTAATACTGAGCCCTCTCCCTCCAACACCACTATTCCACATTATGCCCTCTGGTCACTCTTTCTCAAAGGATATGTCCATGCTTGCTTCGACAGGTAAGAGAATTGTGGTGGTGTGTGCCATTTCCACTTTAGCTATAGGGTCATGGGAAACACCGCTTCATGTTTTTGTGCCATGCTTGTAGAAAACTGCACTGCAATATCGACAATAGGATTGTGTTTTCTATGCATAGTCAGTGATGTTTTGGGTTATTTTACACCTCTTTCTGAAGCTCAATTTATGGAAGTCAACCTCACTGAAATAAATAGGGATGACTTCCAAATCAGGGGTAGTTCTTGAGTTTTACTTTCAAGGTACAGTATAATCAGGGTATAATGAATTCTAAGCTCACGTTGCAGCTCAGAAGCTGTCATCTGCTGGTGAATCTCCAAGAGAAATCATCAAACTGAAGTTTTGAATTATTAACATATTCTAAGCAAGATATGGAGGAATGATAACTTTGATCATGATAACATCACCGTTCTACGATTTGTATTTCTGTCTTGTTTCTGGAGGGAACAATCCTATGGGGATAGGCAGCCTCCTCCGAACTCGGAGGCAATCCAATGCAGGGTGGGTGGAGCGTGGAAGGGATCTTTTTTTTAGCTGGTTGGCCACTGTGTGAAAGAATGCTGGAGTAGATGGACCCCTGGTCTGATCCAGCAGGGATCTTCTTATGTTCCTCTGCGCTCCAGCCACCCTGCATTCGCAGCTAGATTGCTGATTTCGGCTGTCTAGCTGTGGGACTTCGGGGGGGGGGGGAGTCAGACAACACATAGGAAGCACTGTACCAGCACTTCCGCACTCCCCACCCCTCTCCGCCCCTGGGAACACCCCCTTTCACCCTGCCCTGTGCTGCTCTTCTGAGCATGGAGCCCAGGGATGATCTGCGCCACCTACAAGGCAGCAGGGGAGGGGGCAGGGAGGCGGTTTTTGGGGAAGCAACCTCAGAATGCGGAGTCCAAGTTCGGTACCTGAGAACCAAACAATCCTATGGCCATCTAGCCACTGTCTAGCGGCCACAGGACTGTGCCCTAAATTGATTTTTATAATGTGGTCTATTTGGCTGGTGCAAGTAAATTTATGTACTCAAGGCAATGGAGTGACTCCTACTGCTTCTGCTCACATTATTATTATTATTATCATCATCACCACATAAGTGCCCAATAACCCTAGTTCTCTGGGAGGTGCACAATACATTAAAAATACTGGGTTGTATCTAATGTCATTCATTTCAATGAGTCTGCTCTAAGTAGGACAACATATAAAATGCAAACCATGAATAAAACCCTGCATGTAATATAACCAAGATGAAACTAGCAGCAAAGAGTAGAAACACTCCAGCAGCATATAAAACCAAGGTAAAACTAGCAGGAAAATAGAAGAGTGCTAAGATCTAAAAGCACTAAAAGCAGTTCTTGAAATGCCTGGGAGAATAAAATGGATTTTGCCTTGTGCCCAAAAGATCATAATGTAGGAGCCACGTGAGCCTATCTGGGAAGGTCATTGTATAGATGGCCCTCTCTCTTGTCACCACCCACCTTCCCTCAGTTGTCAGGGGTGCCTGAAGGAGGGCCTCAGATGATTTCCTTTAATTAATTAATTAACTGATTAATTAATTTTAATATAATATATTTCTCTTCTGCCTCACAAAATGGCTTACAATAACAATGTTAAAAACAAAACAATTTAAGAAACATAATAAAAACAACAGCTTAAATATGTATGTATGTATGTATGTATGTATATATAGGGGACCAGCAATAAGATTAGTAGAAAACGTGGCAGAAGAGAAAATGTCTTTAGGATCCATTTAAAGGACACAAGAGAGAAAGCCAAGTTGAGTTTCTGTGTTCAGTTTCCAGCAGGCAGTGAAAACACTTTTGTTCTGTTCAGCCTTTAATGTTTTTTAAGAAGATGGAGTTGATTCTAGGGATGGACAAACCCCTTTAAGTCTGGTCTGGGGGAGGGGGTCCTCCACAGGGAAATCTGGGCCACTTGGGCTCACTGGATTTCCCCAGAGCCCTGCGTGCACCCACCAGATTTCACAGGGTGCCTTTCCAGTTTTAAAAAGGCAAGGTCTGTGAATGGCAGCTACCATTTGCAGATTTTGGGAAAATTATGGCCATAAATTGCATATTTTCCACCATTTGTGGCCATAAAGCACTTACATCTATGTAAATTGCAGCTGTAGTCCTTTTCTGGCTGCAGTTTACGTAGATGTAAGCACTGTACAGCTGCAAATGCATTAAATATGCCATAAACAGCTGTGATTTTCCCAAGGTCCGTGAATGGCAGCTGCCATTCGCAGACCTTGTCCTTTTCAAACCTGGAAGCAGTCCCACGCGGAGTCTGGCGGGCGTGGAGGTAAGGGGAGCCAGTCCGCTGCAGACCCTGCAGGTTCGATTCTTGGGAATCCAATGTTATTTTAGACCACAGCTGATTTCTCCAGCATCCTTAGTTGATTCTACTCTCCAAAGTGTTTTAAAGCTAGCTCTATTTTAATCTGGTTTGCTGTTGTGCATTTATTTCAATGTTTTGTTTTGTACATCACTCCAGGGGCCCCATTAGGGCCCAAAGCCAATTTATATATATTGCAATAAATAAAAAATAATATCATTGAGTTGCATGAACTAGTTTCTAGACAGAATGCAAGAAGCTGAAGGGGTTTGAGGATGGCGTTCAAACAAACAATGATTAAAAAAGGCTGACATTGGACCAATAGCTCAGTTGCCTGAATTTAATTTTGGTTCTTCTTTCAAATGCTCCTCCTTCTTCCTGCTTAAAAGCCTCCCTCTAAACCTCCAGCTATAAACAATTTCAGTATCTCTTTTAACTTCAGTTTGCCTCCTTTTCTCCCTTCCCAGCTGAGACCGTGAATGTTGACAACAAGGGCTTTGTAAACAACAGCAACCAAAAGAGCCTAAAACAAGACAAGATCTGGCAAATTCCTGAAAACTACACTTCGGGAACATGGCATATTTTAGCTGCAAGCCATGTTGATGTCTTATATCACAGCCCTGTGTGCTAACATTACTCAAAGATAAATGCCCTTGATAAACCCTATCATTTTCACACTTTGAGAATAAAGCATTGAAATAATAAAAAAAACTGATGAAGCATAAAGTACTGAAGTAACATGTTATTTTCAACATTTTATCTGTCGTTTGCCATTTATTTCAACACCTTATATAGTACATTTATATATAGACATCTGTCAAATGAAGGTACAAATGCCTGTGGATTGCGGAACAGTCATGTGCTAAGGAGCTGTAAGAAAACAATTCTTTACCGGAATGGGGATGGGGTCAGAGAAGAATGCACTGGCCCCGTTGTTTAGCAGCATCAGGGGGCCCTGAATCATCAAAGGAAAGAGAGACAGCGAGAGAGCAATACAGCAAAGGCAGAAAAGAAGGAGAAAGACCAGTAGCAAGCTCTGGATATGCATATGGGGCACAATCCAGCCAAATCACATGTTTAATTCTCTCCCACTATGCACAGGATTGCTTTTTGTACCTTTTATGTGCCAGTCTTGATGCTGTTGGAGATTATAAAGGGAAGGGATTATAGGCCAAAGTGTTTCCTAATTAGTAGAACTGCAATTCCATTTCCACGTGCCAACTTCACTTCCAATAACCATTAGAACATTCCAGGTAGGGCCTGCCTCTTTGCGGCTTCCTTTCTTGCCAGCAGTTTTGGGCCCTCTCTTTTGCCCTCACAACCTGTCGGCCTGAATCATGAGATCTATTGATGCCACCGTGTGGGTTACAAAGTACTGTAAATTCAGTGGGACTTGCATGTCAGCATCCTTGCATGATTTCTCTATGTTATCGTTTCAGTATATAGCCGGGATGAGTGCTGATCTATGGGGATTTCTTTACATACGCAAACACATGCCTGCCACATTTCCCCTCCTTCTCAGCATTGCTTGTGGTATTCTCTTTCCCCTCCAAATAAAATGACTCATGAGAATGACGCTGTCTCACATTAGCCACCCATTACAGATGCTTTATGAAAGCTATAAGGGAATCTTTTGCCAAAGTGCCTCCAAAGTCATACGTACAAAATACTCACTGGAAGTGCAGCCCTGAACACGTTTATCATGGCAATTGCTAAACTTTATTTTAGTCTCCAACAGCTTAACCTTGACTCGCATGCCCCATGAGTATTTAAACCCCCTGACTTCCTAGAAAAGAAACTTCCGAAGTCTAGTTACCTTAATTTGGGAAATGAGAGGTGCGCCCCTAAGCCAGCCCTAGTGGTCTGATGTGGAGCTACCCAGAATGAATCTCGCAGAAGAGGTTGCCAGTATTCTTACGTTCCTATGTATCCCTGTCCCCCAAGGCTTATGCAATGTGGCTCTCTGGGGGCACAAGTGGTTCCAAAATGTGATAGAAATGAGGTTTCTTCACATCAGGCCTAAAGCCCTGGCAGCTGAGCCATAAACAGTTGTATCAACAGAGTGACCAGTGGCAGTGGTTGATGGTCTGTGTTGTTGTATAGCAGGGGTGCAGAACCTCCTATATCCTGAGGGCCAAATTCCGTTTTGAAGAAGCTCTCGGGAGCCACATTCCAGTGGTGGGTGAAGCTGAAGGCAAAAGGGGTGGGGCCAAAGGCAAGGGGGGTGCGGCTAAAATAGCATATTTTAAGAGCTTAAAGCTCTCCCTGCCAGTGACAAAGCCTTAGGAGAGGCATTTCAACCTTTTAGAATGAGAAAAAGACTGCACAAAATTTGGAAAACCACCTATCATTGGGGGAAAGAGGGTGGAACTAGGGGAATGGGGCATGGCTTTCTGAGGAACCTCCAAGGGCTGGATTGGCACCCCACAGAGGGCTGCATTTTGCAACCAGGCCTGGGATTCTGCACTCCTGTTGTACGGTATAATGTCCTGGGTCTAACCTCTGCCTGGAAATCCACTAGATTAATAATCTGATTCAGTGGAAAGGAGCTGCATGTGCTCATATGATGTACATTTCGCTAAATAAAAGAAATCAGTAAATGGAGACATTACACCAGTACTCTCTACTTTTTAGGACAATATTTGGGAATACACAACTGTCAACATGCTGTGGGATCCTCATTTTGTAGCATTTGCAGGCTATAAGCAGTGATGTTTGGGGCACTGTGGACAAAGGACTAATGAATGAAAGAGTTTTGATGGGTGGGTCTGGTCAAGAGAAAATAACTTTTAGTGCAAATCCCTAATAAAAGGTTTGGCAAGTACCATGCTAGAGGAAAGGTTAAAAAGAACATTCTAGTGTATTGCATAGGATCTGTATTCAAGAGACAAATAATGCATCCTACATCTTTGATCCATCACATTCTTGGCTGAGGTGATTTGTGAGTTCAGAATAATTGGAGTTGGTAGTGTATCATCAATACTCCTCAAAGAAATCATTCCTATCTGAAAAAACATACAGTAGAAATTAATGACTAAGGAAATGAAAACTTTCAGCAGATAGCCATGGTAGTCTGTTGCAGCAGAAATAACATAGAGTCTTGTAGCACCTTATGCTTATTATGGCATAAGCTTTCGGGGTCTAGAGTCCACTTCATCAGATGCATGGAGCGTTATCCTCTTTTGGTAGAAATACACACACACACATGGGTGCATTATATTTGGTGACATGAAACCATCATCCATGTTGATCCCTAAATTAATAGAAGCAAATGTCCTGACAAAGTTCTAATTCTGCAGCTTCATGCTGGAATGTCTTAGTGAAATTTCTTTGTAGGATAATGGTTTTCTGTCCCAATACAGGTGTTCATTAGTTCAGCAATGCTAAGATGGCTGTGCTGTGTTATCATCAAATACTGCTGTTGCGAATTGTCTCTGTGCTTATTTAAACTTCAGTTGAATTGCCATAGAATGTACTTTTTGCATTTGATGACATTGGACCTCACTGTTACCTTTAGTTTTTTGTGCATTTTCTGTTGTGATCACACTGTACGTTATACAACTCCTCCCATCATATCTAAGTACTTATCCATCTTCTTTCTGCATACAAATATATAATATATACAGTATATTAACAGTGAAATTCAGCAAAGTTGTGCTCCTTAGAGGAGGCATCCCAGTAATTTCAGAGAGCTTTGGCTATTGGGCGGTAGAAAAATAAATAAATAAATAAATAAATAAATAAATAAATAAATAGGCTTGGCTTTAGTTGTGAGCAGAGATGGGGTAATAAAGAGACAGACACAAGTGCTTGGATTGAAATTGGGCCACATTTATTGAAATATCTGCAAAGGGGAAAACCTAAGATGGGCACTGTCTGAACCAGCGGCTAGCTGGCACATCTATGGGTGAAAACATTCCCAGCCTGAGGGGTGGCGTGTCATCATCACCGCCCCTCCGGACTGCCCCTTATGGGGGAGGTAGACCTTCCGGTCACCCCCTCCCAGGGCCACAAAGCTCCTGGGTGAGTGAGGTGAGTCGGTCTCCTAGGCAACCCTTATCCCCTCGCCAAGCTGCAAAACCCATTTGGGAGGCCTCAGGCATCACCTGTCACCATAAGGTGCCTCTGAATGCTCACCATCCCTAAGCTCATTCTCCTTTGCCCATACTAGGCTGCATTTATGGCTGCATTTACCTGAAACTAAGACCTTTATGGCTGCAAATGGTGTAGTGGATGCCATTTGCATCCGCAGTCAAACAGCCCAGCCAGCAATACAGCAATGGCAGCCATATCGCTGGCACTTCGGAGCCGGCTGGCGAGGAGGATCCAGCCAGCGAGGATTCCTCCAGGAGGTGGAGGTAAGTCTTCCGATCCTCCATGGACTCCGGAGGCCAGATTCTTTTGAATCCAGCCTTGCTGGGTTCCGTGGAGGATTTCTCCCCCATCCCTACCTCTGACCACTCCAAAACACCATGCTGTGACCACATGAGCACACGCACGGGTTCACATCCATTCCATCGATCCAAAGGAGATGAAGGAGAACAATAAGTGACAGGGAAGGAGAGGCTATTCGCTAGCATCAAGGAAAAGCCCACATGTAAGTCCTGAAGGCCTTGGAGCACCACCTGGCCACTGCATTCACTTGATCTGGTGAAAAACACAAAGACGTGGCTGTAGGAGTAGCCCCAATGCTGAAAGAATGTGTCCTAAATCGGATTTTCTAGACTGAGAGTACTCAATGCCAGCTTAGTAACGGTTGTGCAGATCAATGGCCCTAATCTCTGGAGTGATAAAGGCTATCTGGGGAAAGGGGGTGCCTGTAGTCCACAGTCGCAGGTGACGTCCTGGCCCTGCCCTGGATGGCATGTCATGCACAGAAGCCTGTATCCTAGCAGCTGCCGGGATTGACAAGCCTCATGCTTAGTCGCACGCCCCCCTCATGTGCTGAAGGCCTCGTAGCCGATCCAACAAAACTTTGTCATTGCCAAATCGGACAGGTCTTGTGTATAAGGCCCCACCCGCATCCTAATAATTTCCAGATGAGAGATGATCCCATTGCTATTCTGATATAGCCGAATGCCATCTCCCAGTTCACTTTCCAATGGGCCTTGGCATGGCCCTCAAATTCCAAACATTCCTCCAATTAATTTGAGGAAGCAAGCAGGACAGATGATCATTGTCACTGGCCAACTGTGCCGTATGACCTGGGATTGGAAAGGTCCTTGCCTTTTCCACCAACAGGTTGTTCCCTCCTAGATGCAGCACCAGAACCTTCAGGGGAACACGCACCAAACCATAATGGAATGGAGTGGGAAGGAGGCGCTCGCACTGCATGCTGCACCTGTCAAACCACTGATACATGCACACTGGAACAGTCTGCTCTGGGATCTGCAGCCTGACCTATCAGCCCTCTGACCAGCTCATAACACCATGCTGTGTCCAGACATGAGCACGCACACACGCGGGTTCACGCCCATTCCATTGATCTAAAGGAAAAATAACGGTAAGGACAAGAAAAGAGATGCTGATCAGTGAAGTTCCACACTCTAGGAATGGTTGTTGTTGTTCAGTCGTTAAGTCGTGTCCGACTCTTCGTGACCCCATGGACCATAGCACGCCAGGCCTTCCTGTCCTGCACTCTCTCCCGGAGCGTGCTCAAGTCCATATTCATTGCATCAGTGATGCTATCTAGCCATCTCATCCTCTGCCGTCCCTTTCTCCTTTTGCCTTCAGTCTTTCCCAGCATCAGGGTCTTTTCCAGAGAGTTTTCTCTTCACATTAGGTGGCCAAAATATTGGAGCTTCAGCTTCAGTATCTGTCCTTCCAATGAGCAGTCAGGGTTGATTTCCTTTAGGATGGACTGATTTGACCTCCTTGCAGTCCAGGGGACTCATAAGAGTCTTCTCCAGCACCACAGTTCTAAAGCATCGATTCTTCAGCACTCAGCCTTCCTTATAGTCCAGCTCTCACAGCCATACGTTACTACTGGGAAAACCATAGCTTTGATTATATGAACCTTTGTTGGCAAAGTGATGTCTCTGCTTCTTACTATGCTGTCTAGGTTTGCCATAGCTTTCCTCCCAAGGAGCAACCGAGCAAGCGTCTTTTAATTTCATGGCTACAGTCACTGTCTGAGGTGATCTTGGAGCCCAAGAAAATAAAATCTGCCACTGCTTCCATTTCTTCCCCTTCTATATGCCAGGAAGTGATGGGGCCAGATGCCATGATCTTCGTTTTTTTAATGTTGAGTTTCAAACCAGCTTTTGCACTCTCCACTTTCACCCTCAACAAGAGGCTCTTTCTGCCATTAGGGTGGTATCATCTGCATATCTGAGGTTGTTGATAATTCTCCCAGCAATCTTAATTCCGACCTGTGATTCATCCAACCCGGTGTTTCTCATTATGTACTCTGCATATAAATTAAATAAGCAGAGTGACAATATGCAGCCTTGTCGTACTTCTTTCCCAATTTTGAACCAATCGGTTGTTCCATGTCCAGTTCTTACTGTTGCTTCTTGACCCTTGTACAGGTTTCTCAGGTGATAGGTAAGGTGGTCTGGTACCCCCATCTCTTTAAGAATTTGCCACAGTTTGTTGTGATCCACACAATCAAAGGCTTTAGCGTAGTCAATGAAGCAGAAATAGACATTTTTCTGGAATTCTCTTGCTTTATCCATGATCCAGCGAATGTTGGCGATCTGATCTGTAGTTCCTCTGCCTCTTCGAAACCCAGCTTGTACTTCCGGTAGTTCTCGGTTCATATACTGCTGAAGCTTAGCTTGTACGATTTTGAGCATCACCTTGCTGGCATGTGAAATGAGCACAATTGTACGGTAGTTTGAACACTCTTTGGCGTTGCCCTTCTTTGGAACTGGAATGTAAACTGACCTTTTCCAGTCTTGTGGCCATTGTTGAGTGTTCCAAATTAGTTGGCTTATTGAGTGCAGCACTTTAACAGCATCATCTTTTAGGATCTTAAATAGCTCAGCTGGAATACTGTCATCTCCGCTAGCTTTGTTGTTAGTAATGTTTCCTAAGGCCCACTTGACTTCACTCTCTATGTCAGGCTCAAGTTCAGTGACCGCACTATCATGGCTATCAGGGACATTCAGATCTTTCCTGTATAGTTCTTCTGTGTATTCTTGCCACCTCTTCTTAATCTCATCTGCCTCTGTTAGGTCCCTGCCTTCTTTGTCCTTTATCATGCCCATCTTTGCACAAAACATTCCCTTGAGATTTCCGATTTTCTTGAAGAGATCTCTAGTCTTTCCCATTCGATTGTTTTGTTCGATTTCTTTGCATTGTTCATTTAAGAAGGCCTTCTTGTCTCTCCTTGCTATTCTCTGGAACTCTGCATTCAGTTGGATATATCTTCCCCTTTCTCCCTTGCTTTTTGCTTCCTTTCTTTCTCAGCTACTTGTAAAGCCTCATCACAGCCACTTTGCTTTCTTGCATTTCTTTTTCTTGGGGATGGATTTCGTTGCTGCCTCCTGAACAATGTTACGGACCTCCGTCCATAGTTCCTCAGGCACTCTTGTCTATCAGGTCTAATCCCTTAAATCTATTCCTCACCTCCACTGTATATTCATAAGGGATATGATTGAGGTCATACCTGAATGGTTTAGTGGTTTTCCCTGCGTTCTTCAATTTCAGCTGAA
This sequence comes from Heloderma suspectum, assembly GCF_057233095.1. Taxonomy (NCBI): domain Eukaryota; kingdom Metazoa; phylum Chordata; class Lepidosauria; order Squamata; family Helodermatidae; genus Heloderma; species Heloderma suspectum. The sequence continues at coordinate 73,782,253 of NC_139461.1, forward strand.
ATTTTGCAACAAGAAGCTCATGATCTGAGCCACAGTCAGCTCCAGGTCTTGTTTTGACTGACTGTATAGAGCTTCTCCATCTTTGGCTGCAAAGTTCATAATCAATCTGATTTCGATATTGACGATCTGGTGATGTCCATGTGTAGAGTCGCCTCTTGCGCTGTTGGAAAAGAGTGTTTGCTATGATCAGTGTGTTCTCTTGGCAAAACTATTAGCCTTTGTCCTGCTTCATTTTGTACACCAAGGCCATGCTTGCCTGTTATCCCAGTGATTTCTTGACTTCCTACTTTAGCATTCCAATCCCCTATGATGAAGAGGACATCTTTTTTTGGTGTTAGTTCTAGAAGGTGTTGTAGGTCTTCATAGAACCGATCAACCTCAGCTTCTTTGGCATCAGTGGTTGGGGCACAGACTTGAATTTCTTTGATGTTGAATGGTTTGCCTTGGATTCGTTCTGAGATCATTCTATCGTTTTTGAGATTGTACCCCAGTACTGCTTTTCCCACCCTTTTGTTGACTATGAGTGCTACTCCATTTCTTCTGAGAGATTCTTGCCCACAGTAGTAGATATAATGGTCACCTGAATTAAATTCGCCCATGCTTGTCCATTTTAGCTCGCTGATTCCCAAGATGTCGATGTTCAATCTTGCCATCTCATGTTTGACCACCTCCAGCTTACCTTGATTCATTGATCTTACATTCCAGGTTCCTAAACAATATTGTTCTTTACAGCTTCAGAGTTTCTTTTCACCACCAGACATATCCACAGCTGACTGTCCTTTTGACTTTGGCCCAGCCACTTTACTCTTCCTGGCGCTACTTGGAAATTCCCTCTGCTCTTCCCCAGTAGTATATCGGACACCTTCTGACCTGAGGGGCTCATCTTCCGGCGTCATATCTTTTAGCCTTGTGATATGTTCCATGGGGTTTTCTTGGCAAGAATACTGGAGTGGGTTGCCATTTCCTTCTCCAGTGGACCACATTTTGTCAGAAGTCTCCACCATAACCTGTCCGTCTTGGGTGGCCCTGCACGGCATAGCTTATGGCTTCACTGAGTTATGCAAGCCCCTTCACCACAAGGCAGATGGACACAAGACCATAACTGTAAACTACCGGGAAGGCTACAACTGCTGCAGCCGAATGTGAGAGAAATCCCTATCAACCCTGGTACGGAAGGCCCTTGTCCTGTGCGCCATGAAGTGCAGCATGGCTTACCCTATCTAAATACACAGCACTCAATGAGAGCCTCTTAGTATGGTCTCTGGAAGTGCCGGCATCCGTGTATGAGACAAAACGTTGGCACTGGCGTTCAACCTGTCATTTATATGCCTCATGAGAAAACAGGTATTACGCAGGAGGCGGTGCAAATTCAATACTACTACCTGATCCATAATGATCAGATTGTGGGAGGACTATGTTTTAATGACATGAATGGAGGCTTGCCCTTCACACTCAAGGAATTTAAGAATGGACATAAAGCCTTGAATCGGCTTGCGTAGGTGATGCCGTGTATAAGAGAAGTTCGAATAACGGGATCTCAAAAGATCAGAGGGCCAACCCTTGGGCATGGCACTACTAGGGATGTACGAAAGTCACTTACCTTTTTGCAGGGGTGATTCGCGGTGGGGGGAAGGTGCTCTGCACCTCCCACTGAAATCCTAACCTGGCGGGCTTCGCTGCAATTCTGTGGAGCTGCCGGCCTGGTGCATTCGCAGGCGTTTGGAGCCTACGGACACAAATGGCGGCGGCTATGGTGGCCGCCATTTGCGTTCATGTTTTTGGCCATGATAGGCTACACAAATATTTACGTAGCCTATCATGGCGAAAGACAGGGGAGCAAATGGCTGCCGCTACGCCATTTGCGCCCCTGTTTTTTTACTGTGATAGGCTATGTAAATATTTACGTAGCCTATCACGGCAAAAAAACAGGAACGCAAATGGTGGCAGCTACGGAGGCTGCCATTTGCATTCCCTTTTTTTTGCTGTGATAGGCTGCATGCTTACGTAGCCTATCACGGCCTCCGCAGGGATGCAAATGGCGTCCCTGCATTAGCCGTGATAAGCTACGTAAGTATTTACGTAGTCTATCATGGCCTAAATGGAGAAGCAAATGGTAAGTGCTCCGTTTCGCATGCCTTTTGCGGGGTGGTGGGGCAGGGGGCTTCGTTTCGCCATGGATTTTGGGGGCCCGAATACACTGGCATTTGGCTTCACTGAGATCCGTGGTGGAATTCTCTGACATCCTTAGGCATGACACACCCAATGATCCCATAAGTTGACCCTAAAACCCAGCCTGCTAGAGGCGTCATAGTACATCTGCAGCTCTACCTTGAAGATGAACTCATGTTCCCAAAAAGGAAACACTGGCAATCTCCAGAAAATTAAAACCCCACTGAAATTGACTTCTGGGGCAGCGGGTATGGGGCTAACTCAATGGTGAGGGAGCCTAATCCCATTTGTGGTACTACAACACAGCCTCCACCAAAGGCTGGCACGGGACAGAAGCTATGCTGGTGAAAAGGACTCCGCCACTCCCTAAAGGGCATGAAGTGTGACATCACGAGAGCACCTGTATAGGTAAACCTGCATCGCTCCCCAGGCATCCTGTAGGCACTATCACTCTGAAGGTGCTCACAGAGTAAGAACAAGCAACGTCACATACAGACTTAACAACATGCATGCTGTGTCCTTAAATATAAATGTAGCCAAATATACTTACTGTAGATAAATCTCTGATTCAGAAAATGGTGCACCTGACACAAGCCCTGGAATGAAACCCAAAACATTTCTAAGATGCAAATTACAAAGCACACTGTGTCTGCCTGCCATGGAACCACTACAAAGCAATATGAAGGGCTCGGTCCCAACTGGGGAGAGCCCCTTTGGATAGGGCTGTTACTCCATGCCAGCCTTCCTGTCCCTGTATCAATACGAAGGCCTTGTTCCATTACTTCCCATTCACCGGATGGGGGAAGAGGACATCTACCCACTCCCCCCTCCGAAACTTCTTTGCTAGCTGGCAGTAGACAGTGTTGGAATTCTATCTTTACAGACTGTAACAATTGGACCTCCCTCCATAAGGTTGAATGGGATTGTACAATTGGGCAAGGACACATACACCCCATCTACACCCCTGCCCCATGTAATGTGCTCAGGTAAGCCCAGGTCGTGCAAGCACAAGACCCTTTGCACCTAAATCCTGATTTACTGAGGTGAAGGTATAGGTAGCTTGGCATGGTTCCGCCAGACACCGGGAGAGGGCAGGTGCAGGGGAGGGGATTAATCCTGTGACACCAACACTAAAGTTAACCCGGCACTAGGTGGAATAAAACTATAAAAGACTTGATAATACCAAAGTGCTCTGAGTCCGTAATTATTGACATAGAGGGCTGCAAGCTGGCTCAGATGTCACTAAGCCACGTTCTACACCAAATGACATGGGATGCCTTGGTCCTGTGGAGCTGCAGATCTTGAACTTGGAATAGGCACTGAGCCGGAGGATGCTTTGATGGCATCCAGATGCGCTAATGACATTGGATGACTTGATCCTTGGAGAGCTGCAGAAGGAACGGGCCCATAACCTGCAGCAGAGCCATGCTGGAAGAAGCTGTGATTGCGACCAAGCGTGCTGCAACAAAAAATAATAAGCTACTCTGGGTCTGTCTCTTAGTTTGTTTGCGGCCCGGAGTCCCTACGCATACGAAACGGGCAAAGGGAGGTGAGCACAATCCCTTAGTCTTTTCCACAGCCTTCAATCTAGCCCAGTTTAAGGTAAGTCCAGTTGGGCCTCATCTTCAGAGGAAGAATCATACCTCCCCCAATTCCTCTTGGCAAGTGGGTAGGGTGCATTGCCCTTCCTCAGCTTTCCCTTTCTTGTGGGGCATCCTATACAAAAATAACTATATCCATACATATGTATATTTATATGGGATTCTCAAGTCACCCATACAAATAGAGACCAGGCCCGACCCTGCTTAGCTTCAGCAAAGCAGAAGCCTCCTGTTCCTCCAGACCATGCCCTTACAGCAAATGTTAAAGCCGCTGCCCCACAAAATGAACGAGGAACAAGCCCTTACAACAACCCGGAGGCAGGTTAGGCAGAGGGCCAGGGATTGGCCCAAAGTTACTCAGTGGGCTTCATGGCCGAGTGGGGTAGAACCCATATCTCCAAGTCCCAGTACAGTACTCTAACCACTGCACCAAGCTGGCTCTCTAAACTGCCCAGGAGATGTGACAACGGAGGGACCCCCAACCCTGCAGGGCTACTGGTCTGCCTAAACAGGGGCCGGCAACGGCTCCACCAGGGTGTCAGGCAAGATTCTCTCCATGCCTCACCCAGGAAGCTGGGGATTGAGCCTCGGACTTTCTGCAAACAAAACCAGGGCTCTTTGAGGTGCTCAAAGGCTCCAGTCTGGAATTTTAGCAAGGGACTCCCTCTTTCAACAAGATACCATTTGAATGCTACTTGTTGTCAAGCACAGACAGACTGTAGGAGATGTGTGCCTTTAAAAGCTGCATAGAAAATTTCATAGATTCCATAGAATCAAGGGTTGGAAGGGGCCTTCAAGACCAACGCGTCCAACCCCCTGCTCAATGCAGGAAGCCTGATTCCCAGCCAGTCTCCCATCCCCAAACTAACCAGGGCTGACCCTGCTTAGCATCCAAGATCAGGATGAGAGGAAAGGGGCATCTCAAGCCCCAGAAGCAGACAGTTCACCCCCTGCCTGGGTGAGACCACCTGGAGGGGCTCCCCACTGGGATCACCCCCTCCCATATCTCCTTGGGGCCCATGCAGCCCAAACCTTGGGCCAAATGGCCAGAGGACCCATTGCCCTCTCTGGGGGTAAGACTGCATCCTCAGCAACTCTCCGAAGACAGCCAAAATTGGAGCTGCTGTTCAGGTGGTGGGTGAAAGGGGCAGGTGCCAGTGCCAGCTAGGGATGTCAGAGAATTCCACGATGGATCTCGGTGAGGCTGAATGCCAGTGCTTTTGGCCCCCTGAAATCCGTCGCGGAATGAAGCCCCCACCCCCCCACCCCACGAAAGGCGCATGGGACGAAGTCCCCGCCGCCCCCACCCCATGAAAGGTGCGCAAAACGGAGCACTTACCTGCTCCCGTCCATGCTGCTTTGCGAACGGCGGCCGTCCTGCGGCCGCCATTCGCTTCCTCTTCATAGCCATGATAGGCTACATAAATACTTACGTAGCCTATCACGGCTAACGCAGGGACGCCATTTGTGTAAGTAAAATATGTAAGTATTTATGTAGCCTATTACGGCAGGGGGAAAAAACCCCCCATCGTATGCAAATGGCGGCAGCTACCGCCATTTGTGTACGCTGGGGTTTTTTCCCCTGCCGTCATAGGCTACGTAAATATTTACATAGCCTATCACAGTTCAATACAGGGACGCAAATGGCGGTGGCTACGATAGCCGCCATTTGCGTCCCTGCAGGGCTGCTCAGTGGCCGGATGTCTGGCTGTGGGCGGCCGGGCAGGATTCCAGGGGGAGGGACGGAGCGCCTCCCCCCCTGTTAAGGATTGTGGGGGGACGGACGGAGCGCCTCCCCCCCACTGTGGATTGCCTGGTGCGGAGCCAGGTAGGTGTTTCGTACATCCCTAGTGCCAGCTTCCTTTCGCTGCTGCTGCCACAGCAAAAACTCAGGCCAATCCTGGCCTCAGGAAGAACAGGACTGCCACTGCAGACAGCAGCCCACTCAACTGCTGGCGGTGCGCAAAGAAGCTGCCACTTCTGTCAGAAGGAGCAGCTGCCCCCTGGCTCCCAAAAGCCACCGCTGCTACCACCGATTGTGGCTGGCACACTGCTGCAGCGGTGGCAGAAAACCTGGCCGGTCCCAGCCGAAGAGGAGATGCGCCACCGATCACGGCGGCACCACTGCCGATCAGGCCGTCACTGCCACTGCCCCTCCTCGCCGAGGCCACGGAGGGCGTGCCAAACACCTGGCAGCCGTGTGAGTGAGAGGCTGTTGGGAGGGGCGCGGAGCGTAAAAAGCCTCTCCGGCCCCTCCCTTCCCCAGTGGCGCCCATGGTGGCCCGCCACGTCTACTCACCCCACCCGCCCACAAAGGCCCCCCGACAGCCAGGCAAGCTGGACGTGGGGGAAGGGCATATGCTGTAACACAACACAAGCAGTTATTTGCACCACCACCAGCAGCTGTTTCCTGTGAGCAGGACAGAGGTTTCCTACTGTTCCCCATCTGCATATATTTCCCTAACTTCAGGAGAACATCACTGTATTCTCGTACCAATTGTCCTCTGCTGGTTGGTTCTTCCTATTCCTGCCCCACCACTTGAAAAAAAGCCCATTATGCAATTCAGTTGAGACTGATAAATGAACAATATCACATTTTTAGATTGGGTAGCCTTCAGAGGCTGTCTTCTAGCATACCACCTTCAAGTGTTGTGTTTATGCATACAGATGCACAAATATTAAATAAAATTTGGTTCATCCAGACAGTGAGAACTAAACTTGATAGCCACATGAACTTCCTCAACTAGGTATAAATGAGTGGAAATGTATAGTACAATCAGCATTGACAAAGATGAATTAAGATAACTATTTTGCCTATCAGCACTCACTCTGGATTATTCATACATTGTCTTTTGTGGTAAGAATATTTCAAGCTTTTCTTACAATTCTGTCTGTCATCCTGTCACATTTTAATGTCAGAGCTGCGTTCATTAGGGATGAATCTGCCCAGGGGTTTCTCTTTTTTGTGTTTCAGTTACTGACGCGTAAAAATATCACTATGTTGCTACATTATTTTTGTAAGCATGCAAACTGACATGTCAAGTTGGAAACCAACTACATGAGTTAGGAGCTATGGCTCAAATCTAGGGCTCCACTAAATATTCACATGCAAACATTTTCAACTTGTCCTCAAAATATTTTCAGCTTGTCCCTCAAATTTTTTTGAGTTCATTTAGAGACAGACAGCCAATAAACAGTTGCTTGCATACAATTAAGAAAAAAAACATGAAGGGCTTTTTCCTGACTAAACAGTCTCCACCGACCAGAGATAATATAGCCAGTGTGATGTTACTGTGACACCTCATTGCCAATTAAATTTGTCTGTGTGATGATGTCATGAAGCACATTCGGAGTGTGTTCAGGAAACATTTCCCTCACTCTGACTAGGTAAACATTTTTGCCCCTGTTCACATCTGCCCCCCAAAATCATTAAAAGGAGGGAGGCCCCCTTTTGCACCTTGCAAATGACTTGTTGAAAAGCACCCCAGGTTTATCTCAGACCTACTCAGTTCTGCTGGGTATTCTCCAGGAAAGGAGGAAGAGGTAAATGCAGATATAGTTCTTAGCAATAGAACTAACGAAAATGAGTTCCCTAATTTTTCTAGTTAAGAGTTGACTGCCCAGACAAATTTTATGATGGCTCCACAGTATGGAATTTTATAGATTTTTTTTAAAGTTGAGAAACCTTTAATTGGCAACAAACCACTATTTCCAGCTACAGGGCGGGTTTGAAAAAATAATGGTGCTGACCAAACCTGTGTTGCGAGCGGAGATGGGTTAAAGAAGATGCAGACAACAAGCTTGGGTTGAAAATTAGGCCACATTTATTAAATACTTGCAAAGGGGTAACTAGGACGGGCATCTAACTGTGTCAGCGGCTAGCTGGTACTTCTTGGGCGAAAACATACCCAGCCTGAGGGGTGGTGGTGATCTCGCCATCTCTCCGGACTGCCCCTTTTGGGGGAGGTAGACCTTCCGGTGTCACCCCCGACCCGGTGCCGCACAACACCTGGGTGAGTGAGTAGGGTTGGTCTCCCAGGCAACCCTTATCCCCCCGCCGAGCCGCACAACCCGTTCGGGGGGCCCTCAGGTGTCACCTGTCACCATAAGGTGCCTCTGCGTGCACACCATCCCTACTTTCCTGTTTTTGCCCGTCCTAGCCGCCACAGGAGTCACAAGCCTAGAGCTTGTGAAACTCCCCCCACCTGCGCAGAAGAACTTCCCGCAGGCCCCTTTGCAGATCAGACGGACATATGTTATTCACTAAATGAGACAGGCGGACACCGTCCCACCTGTAACGCTCCCTCCATGTCCACAGAATTCCCTGGTGGGTGGTGAATCCAACACCTCATTCGCCTGGCCATAAGCCAATTCTCTGTGCACTTTCAGACGTGCCCTGCCACTGGCAACATCATTCCATTCCTTCCTATTGATCCATGAGAGCAGTGAGGGCTGCAATAGGCTACCTCCAGCCAGGTATGCCAGACCATCTGCATCTCAACCAAGGCCTGTTCGATCAGGTCCTCGCCTGGCTTACAGCCGAAGTCATTCCCTCCAATGTGCAGCACCTGGACCTGCGGAGGAAGACTGACAAACTTTGGTGGGACAGAGTGAGGAGGGGACTCCCACCGTATGCCACGTCTATGGAGCCACTGGATCTTAATGTGACAGGGTGACAGAAGCTGAAGTCTGAAGACGACATACAAGCCCTTCATGCAGCTCCAGACATCATAACGTGCCCATGTAAGAGCACCCGTAATGGCGTACGACGAGTCTGCTGGTCTAAGTAATAAGCACATTAGAGCCAGCAAAGCAAAAATTCCGTCAGGAAGAAGCGGACAACTCGCGAATGCAGGCCGAAATGCTGCGAAGCCCCGTTTAAAATGTCGTAACATGCCTGAGAGAGAAATCTCCAGAGTCTGCCATGGAGACTGCTTCCATGTAACAACAGTGGGTTCTGAACTGCAAATTACCTAGGCCTAGCGGGGTAAAGCTAATGCAGAAACTGCCCAATTGCCCTTAAGTCAACAGTAAACCATTGAATTGATAAAAAACGGAGGCTCCTCCTCAGACCCGTGGCATTCCATAAAACCCGTAAGGTGCCACCAGAGCATAATCCGTTGACTTGCGTTTGGCCGTGGGCCACTGCCGTGCCCTTGCCATACCGATCAGTTTGATCGCAAATATGTAAATGGGTTACATTGGGCCAGACCTGTACCTTGAAGCAAATCGAGGCCCTCCGGGACGAGTTGACCTTGTGAGCCCAGACCAACCCTGCATTCTGTTAAGGCTGCTATGTGGAACAGGAAAAGTCTTATTGGAAAGCTCAAATGGAGGGCCATTACCCCCAGAGACCGAAAGGGGTATCCGGAGAGAGAGGGTGATTAATTTACTAATGCAGGCAACATCTGTGCCCAACACTATCTTGCACGCCGAAACCTAAAATCTGACATGGAGTCAGTGAAACCCACCTTTGTGGGCCGAAGGCTAAATGGCCAGCTTGCGACTTATGGTCCTAAATATTCTGTTGTTCCTTAAGGAGACGTGAAATTGTGGCCAATGATCTATAGATAATAGCCATGAATCCTATCACTGAGGCTTTGCCTAATGTGCGGCACACCCCATCTGCTCTGTCTCAGGTGGCTTCTGTACAGAGAGCCATGGAATGCAGGCTGGCATGCCTGGCTTCAGTATCCCGGTCTCCCATAGTACTGCAAGGATGGGATCAGGGAATGGAGCACCCACGGGGCTAAGGCCTGGGAGATGTTGACCTAATTGCATGACAAGGCATCGACAATTGGGTTTGCCTAACCTGGCACATGGTGGAGCCAGAACCAGATGTTGTAACACTGACTCTGGAGCGTGAACACACTGACACATGACATGACCCTCCAATTTCAGGAGGACGGAGAATGAATAACGTGGTCATGTTGTCATACCGAAGGGGGGGGTGTTACTGACTTGGCTATAAGGTCATCCCACAATGTGCTTGGCGGGGGCAGCAGTCTCCACTCTACAGGCCACTATCCACAGCACGATCGGACCTGCCCTAAGAATCTGAAACCCCGTGGGGTAGCGGCGGAACCATGTGAGTCCGCAGTCCAGCTTTGAGGAGAGGCTCACGCTTCCAGAAGGAGGTGCCATTAAAGCCCTACTAAGTTGAAGCCATGCCTGATGTATAACTGCTTGGAGTTGTGTCTAAGAGACCTGAAAGTTGTCCTGAGGGAAGTGAGAATAACATCTAAGGGTATCGGATAGGCTTCACCGAATGTTACCGTGGAAGACAGGCCATCAGCCTTTGTGAGCTAAGGGGCACCGAAGTAACAGTAAAGGGGAGCAATACTTGCAATAGGTCAGAACATTGACCACCGTCTTTGGACTCCATGTAGCACATGCCCCTCAGGGACCCGTGGACAGGATCCCAGACCAAGACAGCTGCCTCATGAAGAGGTGTGTCGCATTGAGCAGAGATGATCAGGGATCTTGTGATTAACTGACTGGCCCTCAGGGAAGAGAGGTTACGAATCAGGATAACTCCCTAGAGGATTTCTTGGGTACCATTTCACGAAGGGAGATCCCTAGAGTAGCTAATGGGGTGTGGAGAAAAAAAGGGGGGGCTAAAACCCTTCTGCCAGTACTGCCTTGTTAACCGCTTAGAACCTAGCATAAACCGAGTTCCAAGTTAAGACGCGTTCCCCCAGTTGGGGTAGTGTCTTAAAGCAGGAGTAATGGCGCCAACCTAACTAGGCATGGGCCATCCAGAGCTTCCTCCTGCCTCGGCTTTTCCAAGTGGGACCTCCCCATCCCTGGGCATTGGACAAGAGGTACATGAGTACTGACTGCTACAAGGGAGCATTCACGACGGAAACTGCACGTGTCCTGGGAGTATGTGCCCTTGGGGCTTTATTCCCTGCACAGATAGCAGTGCTGAAGCAGCGAACCCGCCATAGGCCGAGGGCCAGTGCACGAGACCACCTGGTGAATGTGGTCACTGCCAGATCTGTTGCCAATCCTGACCGGGAAGGAGTCAACAATGGGAGCGAAAGGTCCTGGTCCAACAGGTCCCTACGCAGAGCAGGGCAATGGCAACCCTCCTGCGAGAGGCCTCAACAAGCCATTCAGACACCTTCTCAGGTGAAAGACATTACGAGAAGGAGTAGCCCTGGTGACAATACAACTCACCAGATTAGCATAGAGATCTGATATGCTCCTTATGTGGATGCCTGAACAGGTGGGGGCAGGCGAGGGATCCTAAATTAATCCAGCAAAACCCAGTAAGATGCTGCATTAAGCGGCTGGGGTTACTGGGGTGTGACTGGCGGAGCTACAAGCGGCCCGGGCGTCCTGTAGGGAGATGACATTGGGAGGAACAGCTGCCCCAGGGAGGTAACCTAAGGCAGCAACACCACGGCCCTGAAGGTCACCCGACTGGACAAATGGGGTGAGGTGCTGTCATCTCACCCATATCCAGGGCAGCCGTGTCTGGGTCCCCGGGAGCAAGGGAGGCGATGCCACTTGTAGTGCTCCTGATGGAGATGCCCCATGAGGGCGGACCGCCTCCAGCTGTGGTGGGTCGCCTGGCCTGGGAGAAACCCCAAGGAGGAGGATGTTGCTTGGATCGCTGCTGACGGAGATGCTGCAGGAAGGTGGACTGCCTACAGTGGTGGAATGCTGCCATGGTGAACCTGCGAAGGCGAGATAGAGACCTCAATGGCATACGGGTGCACTGAACCCAGAGACGAGCTGAAATAGAAATAAGTAGCGAGTGTTGGGTCTGCTGTCGCGTTCACTTAGGCTGGACCAACAGGATCCCTGAAGAATGCTGAGCAAGAATTGCCACCCAAACCGGGTCTGTTATCATCAAACTCAGAATCGGGCCTTGGTAGCAGACTGTTGGGGATGGGAGGCAGGGCCCTACTCTTCCGGGGCCCAACCTTTCTCGATCTTTCAACCTTGGCCCGTCTTGGGGGGGGGCATGATGTAGAAAGTGAGGTAAGCTTGGTATGACATTGGCAAGAAGAAGCAAGGGCCCGTGTGCCCGGACCAGTCCAACACATCAACCACCACCCCAAGAAGTAAATGCGGCAAGGGTCAAAGCACATAGCAGGAGGTTCCAGTGGGCTAGTCACAGGGCACCCCGGGCAACAGGCGACTGTGCCGCCATTACCGCCAGATGGGGGGGACACCCTCAGTGTCTGGCAGCGGCTAGAGAGGTGAGCTCAAAAACATAGACCCTCTCTCTGTATGTGTCTATGTGTTCACGGTTAAGACACCGTGTGTCTAGCCATTAACTTTATTAGCTTATAGGGCAGGGGTGGAGAATCCGTGGCTCACTCAATGGCTCTGCAAGGGTTCAGATAGAGTTTTTCTAGCCCTATCAGGAAATGCCGGGACTGGACCTGGGACCTTCTGCATGCCCAGCAGGGGCTCAGCCTTAAACGATGCCCCTGGAAAGGAGTCTAGAACCTGGGACTCTCAAGTCCCGGTCCAACACTCTAGCCAATATAACACAGTGGCTTTGAAGGGGGCGCGGTTGCTGTCTGCTTTAATCCCGGCTCCAAAGAGGTGCAGCAAGGGCCTGCGGCCACGGGAGCCGCTCCTGAGCGCGGGCGCCCCCAGATGGTTATTTTGTTTTGTTCGTTTTGTGTATTTTCGAGTGTGTTTGTGTATTTTTTTTGGGGGGATGCACGTGCTGCCTCCGTAAGCTCCCCACGCTCGCGGGAGGCAGCAAGAGCTGGCGCCCAGGCCCGTGCAACCGCCAGCGAGAGCAAAAGAGGTTTTTTTTTTTTTTGGCTGAACGTTGGAAACTGCCTTATACTGGGCCAGACCATTGCTCCCTCCAGCCAGAGTGCCAACACTGCTCAGCAACAATGGCTCTCCAGGGTTTTCCGGCAGGATTCTTTCCTAGCCCTGCCTGGAGGTGCCGGGGATCAAACTTGGGACCCCTGGTTTGTCAAGCAGGTGCTCCCCCCCGGTGGGGGGGGTGGGCGCCTGGCTGAAGGTTTTTTTTTTTTTTGGAGCGGGGTCGCCCCAGCAGGGGAGTGCGCCAGGAGGTGCCGTGCCCGGGTGCGTGCCCGCACACCCACCCGCGCTCCCGACGGGCGGCAAGCGCCGGCTGAGGGGGCGGCACCCGCGCCCCCGCCACGAGCCCTGGCAACCCCGGGGCCACGGCGGTGTAGGCGCACGGCAATCCGCCGGAGGAGGCGAGCGGGGGGGCGGGTGCCCAGCCGCCAGGAGCGCGGGCGCCACAGCAGGGAGCGCACTGGAGGCGGCGCACCCGGGCTCGCGACGCCACAGTCGCAGGCCCCCCCATCGGGCGAAAAGCGCCGGCAGAGGGGGCAGCGCCCGCGCACACGTGCCCTCCGCCGTGAACCCCGGCAACCCCGGGGCCGTGGCGGTGCAGGCGCGCGGCAATCCGCCGGAGGCGGCGAGTGGGGAGGGCGGGCGCCCGGCCGCCGGGAGCGTGGGTGCCACAGCAGGGGAGCACACTGGAGGCGGTGTGCCCGGGCCCACGCCGTCCCAGCCAACGGCGCCCCTGTCGGGTGAAAAGCGCCGGCCACGGGGCGGCACCCACACAAACGCGCCCCCGCCGCGAGCGCCGGCAACACCGGAGCCGCAGCGGCGCAGGCATGCGGCAACCGCCCGAGCGGGGGACAATGAAGGGGGGCGGGCACCCGGAGGAGCCCCGGCCAGGTGGGGGCGCACACAAGCAGCGGGCAACCAGCGCCTCCCCCGGGCGAGCGCTGCCGGCACAGCCGCATGCACTCCCGCTGGCGCGACCAAGCGCTAACCGTGAAGGCAGCGGCGTCCGAGCATGTGCGCCTCCGCTGCGGCCGCCGGCAAAGCCGGAGCTACAGCAGGCGCGCCGAGCCCCCGGGACCAAGAAGGAGGAACTGAGGAGAAGGAGAAGTTCAAGTGGCTGGAACGACGACGACGACGGTGGCCGTTTCCAGTAGGCAGGTGTCCTTCGTTGTTTCTCGGCGGAGCTGTAGTTGTCTCAAGCTGCGTCGAGCCAGAGAGCTGAGATTGGGAAGGGGGCTGAGTTTAAGGCAACTCAGCCTGCCCCTCCTTGCATGGTGGTGCCACTGGGGTGCACCAATCAGAGGCCCCTATGTCTTGTCACCCCACCCGCCTACAATGCCCCCCCCCTTCGGCCAGACAAGCTGGCGCCGGGGTGAGGGCATTTGTGCCTTGTAATAGAAAACCACTTCACCCTGCTCGCAAAGAGGTGGAGGCTACTGCTAGTTACTCATTGGTGATAAATCTTTGCATTCTCAAAGGCACTTCTGTGGCTTCACAAGTTCCATGGCTGGGACTTGGTATTGCTGTCAGGTTTCAGAAATGTTTTAGTTCAAATTAAATCCCACTTCTAAGTCATGATGTACTGAGCCTGCTAAAATATTAAGGTCTTTGACATAATTTCTTTGATTATTCTGAAATCCATTTAAAAACAGATACACTCCCTGCTGTGTATTCTCCACTTTATTTAACATTTCTGGTATCTTACTTGTATAGACCTAGTGAGTGGCCAAACAGACTGGGGCCCAATCTACTTGGGTGATTTAGTGCAGACAGAGCGAGAGCACATCATGGTCAGTCATAACACATGACGTTGTTGCCACTCTGCAGCAACCCTCCAGCTTTCTTGTGAAAATGGCGCATTTTTGGAAAGTTGTTTTACTGCATCTTTTTTCCTTAAATGCAGCTCCCGCGTGGTTCCCCTGCAGTGTGCCCCATTCCCCTGAATTAAATGCTGCATGCTGGGCATGCCTAGGGGTGTTTCTGTGAGCTGATCAAGGGGTGGGGCTGTCCTCTCTCCCATTCCTTTTTTCCCATCATTGCCAGTAGTGCCCTTTTTGGACACAGGCTTAGGGTTCTTTTCCTGTCAGGTAGCACTAATTTGCAGTAGCGCTCTTTTGCAATAACGCTGTTTCACTCTTTCACCACTGGCACTCCCCTTCCCTTCTCCTCTGATTATTTTTAGTTTGCACTATATCACAGTAGTAACTTTTGCAATAGCGCTATTTCACAATAGCTCTGTTTCACTCTCTCACTACTTTGCAGTGGCATGCTTTGAATATAGGGTGTGTGGTGCTTTCTATGCAGCTCCCTTCCCAGCTGTTTATTTTTACTGTGGGCTACTCCACAGTAGTGCTATTTCGCAATACCGCTGTTTCACTCTCTCACTATTTCGCAGAGGTGTGCTTTTGATAAACTTCTCTGCTGTTTATTTTTACTTTGCACTATGCGGTGTGCAGCTTCTTATCAATGTAACTATTCTAGAAGCAGAGCACACTTATGAAGACAAATGGTGCATGTGAGGGGAAAGGTGTGGGGTAAACTACAGGGACATAATTGATCTCTTCCATTAAACTTCCCTGAGCAGGAGAGCATGGACAGGGGTGGGGAACAAGCCTCTCCCATTCACTGAACAGCCTCTGCATGGTTGATGATGTTCAGTTCTACTGGGCCTGGGTGAAAATATTCTCCAATTTGCCAGCCTTGAACATTTGAAATTAGCAGCTCTGCTCAGCTATAAAAATGAAAGGGGACTTTGTAAGGCAATTAAGAGGAAATGAGAGGAATTGAATTGTACCTTTATGAACAGCTGTGTTTACTAGCTCCTGTATACACTAATCAGAAAATCAGATTACCCATGTTACTATAAATATATCTTGTAATGAGAAACCAGGATTAAATTAAAGGTAGAACAGGAACAAAGACTTGTGTTAGCCTTGGAGAAGCTAATTCTCAGAGTAGCCCTTGTATCCTAGAGATAATTGTAGATTATTAAGAGCATCTCATAAAATCAAAGATTTGCAAACAGGTATGTTTATTTGTGAATGAACTAGCATATTGATGTTTACATTCTCCTATATGAATAGGTTTCCTGCCTTTCTAATGAGATTGTACCAGCTTTTAATACACAAGTCCAGCTAATCAAAATCAAGCGGCCATAGAACAGGAAAGGATAAGCAGTAAAATTGATATATTTGAAGTCAACAATAAAATTCCACAATAATCCATCACATAAAAAGTGCCTGTAGCTTATTAAGGAATTCAGTGCCATAGCATTAATTTATTAGTAGAAATTAATAGGCTCATGACAGCATCCTTGAGTAAAGGTCATTAGAAAAAAGTCTATTAGAAAACAACAACAACCAGCACCCCTCTAGGAAAGAACAAATGGTTACATCCAATGCTGCCCTTCCATTCTCAGAAGGGTTTTTGATCCCAAGGAGGTCTCTGCTGATGGCATGGGGAAGAATGGAAGGGGTGGGGGGGACTGATTCCTGCCAATCCCCCCCCCCCAGCTCTGCAAATCTATTCTGGAGAATTGGGAGGATCCCCTGGATCAGTGTGGGACGTGGTGTGTGGGGTGGTGTGTGGGGTGGTTACAGGGAGAAGCGCGGAATCAGAAAAAATCATTGTTCCCTCTCCATGAGTGGAGGACATCACTGGATCAAAATCCCTCCCACAAGCAGAAAGACAACAGCACTGGATGCAACTCTGTATGTATTACAAATGTTTTAAAGAAACAAAAACAAAACAAAATAATTTTTGCCTGTTGTGAAATGCATAGAAGATAGTTCCAGGAGACATCTTATATTGCTTTAATCCTAGTTCAGGTTATCACTTTCTTGTTTCCTTTAGTTTGTTGGGTTTGTTGTTTGTTTGTTTGTTTGTTTTAATCCTAAAAGCTCAAACAGGACTCAATAGCAAAATCGTGCTTCCTGGTTTGGTGCTATTTTTACATCTAGTGCCAACCTGGACAATTCCATATACTTCCTGATGTGTGTTCTCCATGAACTTGGGCTTCTGTACGATGATCAGGGCCAGCTACAAACAGCTCAACACACCACTGTCCAGGTTACAATGGAATCCATTTGGGCCTTTATAAGCCCAAATACGCATCATGGGCGAGAGAGATACAGAGCAGAGAGATGGGGAAGCTCCTACCCAGAAAAGGAGTTATCCACCCCCACCCTCCGACTTGCCTCCTTCATTGCTGAACTCTTGTGCAGTGATTACTTGAAGAAAAGGCACTTTTCACATACAAATCATAACTGAATCATAAACTGAAAATTCATATAAGGGTGCAATGCTAAGCAGTTGTATTCGAAAGTTAACTCCATCAAAATCAATGAAACTTACTCCAGAGAAAATATGCATATGGTAGGAGTGTTAATGTGAAATCATTATTTCTCTTTCAGAAATCTAACATGTGGGACAATATATGTCATCGAGTGCAAGTGCCTGGTTACCACATGCAGTATGTTGGCAAAACCACCATTGATCTTCATACAAGATTCAGAAACGATAAGTCAGCTATAATTACAAAGAAGAGAGAATAGCTGGGGGTGAAGCACTTTAATTAATGGCCACAGGCTTTCAGACATGGCAATATTTCCAACAGAGCAACCGTCTAACCTGGCAACCCTTGAAACAAGGGGAAACTTTTGGATTTATAGACTGGACACATTGACTCCAAATGGCCTGAACATGGAGAATGATGCCACCCCCTGTACTTCTCTTGAAATCTGTGAATTCCATCCACAGCATTAACATTCGATAACTGTCACCCTGGCGGGGCTTTGCTTCAGCTCAATGCTAACTGTCTGTCACTGATGAAGGCAGGCAGAAGCTGAAATGTAATGTTTGATAGAAATTAAAGAATGTATATTTATCCCTCCTTTGCCAATTGCTTTACTATATATATATATATATAGAGAGAGAGAGAGAGAGAGAGAGGTTGGTGTAAAGTAACACAACAGCAAAGCAACAAGGAGGCTCTGGAACCAACATGAATGCAGTCAGTCTTAAAGTAAAATGTATAAGGGAGATAGAAAAACTAACAACAGAGTCACATTATTGACTACAATATCAGTTGAGCTGAGCATCAGCAATATCTAGGGATACCCTCCTTTATGAAACAAAGGCTAGTCCTTTGAAAGAAAATCAGCACATTCCGTTTGTTGTGGACTACCATCCTGCTTCCCCAAATTACCACAAGATAATGAAAGATAGTTACCCTATTATATCCTATTGTGCTTGTTTAATGGAAGCCATTAATTCTCCACAACGCATCATGTTCAGGAAATCACCCAATTTGCATACATTGTTAGTTAAAGCTGCACTTAAACAAGATATTTGCAATCCAGGATCGCATCAATGTACATCAGCACATTGCATTACCTGCAGTTACCTCCAAGAAACCACTTCTAGACAATCGGTAACATGCACTTCCACTAATGTGGTTTATTTAATTGAATGTAAAAAAAAAAAAGGGGGGGGGGAAGGATGTCATATGCAATATGTAAGAAAAACTACGATGGACCTAAGAACAAGATTCTTTAACCACAAATCTGCAGTTCTTACTAAAAAACTGGAGCAGCTTGTTGCAAGACATTTCAACTCACCTGTACATAGTCTCTCAGATATACAGTTGCTTCCAATACAACAAAGGACACTGACATGCTTGACAAAAGGGAAACATCTGGCTTTACAGACCGAGAACTTTTCATCCCAATGGCCATAATCTGGAGGACAATTCGTAAGCATTATACCAATCATACCTCTGTTTCTTCTCCTAAGGAATTTTCTTCTCCAGGCATTCTGAACTGCCATTTCTGGTATCCATTTAACAGCACAACTACTGATGAGGGTGGAAGCCAAAACGTTTAGCTCAAACTATACTTTTCAAAATACTCTGTTGTTTGTCTGTCTGTTTGCTTATTTATTTATTTATTTATTTATGGGTCTGTGGAGTCTTAGATCTGCATTTCCCAACAGCCCCTGCTGAGATGTTAGGGTTGCCTGCTGGTGAAGAAGGAGGGTCAAAAGTGGAAGAGACACTGACACAGAGGGTAGAAGGACTGAAGCCTGGGAGCAGGTCTGTGAGGACTGGGAAGCCAGGAGCAAAGAAGATTGCTCTTGGGCAGTCTGGACTGGAGCAAAACTGTTGGGGAAAAGCCCTGGAACATGAAGGCCTGTTAAAGCTGTGCAGGAGCACTATTTAACTGACAAATGGTTACAGTGTAGATTCATTCCTTTTGTGTGTGCCACCCTCTAAGTGACTGAAAATGTCCCTGTTTTCCTATCCCATAAAACCACCTGTTGTTTCTACCTACCTCTCAGAGTGATTCCACCAAGGTTAGGACAGAGGTTACAAAGACTGAAGTGCATTCAGCACTTGCCTTCAAGACCCCAATTAAACAGCACGATGATTTATAAATTCATAACAATGTATTCTGGCATGTGACCACTGGAGAGTTCAATGTAGGCATTCTGTGTACTGGCAGAGGCTAAGGACAAATGATTATTCTTTCTGAAAACCTAACTTTTTGTTATAACACAGAGTAGCAATGTAGAAGTCTTTTCTTTTCTGAACACCCTAATGCTGCTTGGGAAGCAACCGTTGCATTCATTAGGGAAATGCCAGCCAAAGGGTCCTTTCCAAAGTTCTGTGTATTCCATGTGGAAAAGATAAGTATGTGAGTTTCCTTCCATAGCCCACTCATTACAAATCTATGCTGCAGCCATTACTGGTAGAGCTTAAAAAAATGATATTCCTTCCCCTCCCCCCTTAGCATGCTGCCTTGTAGACCAGTGTCACTAGGGAAATATCACAGGCTGCTTTATGGAAAGCTGCCCTATTTTATATGCAGGTACATCATAAAGAACGTTATGCCTGAAAGCCTTTCTAGGGACACAATGCTTTTTGCCTAGGTAAGAGTCCCCTTAACTATGAAAAAATGTATCTCCCATTTGCCACTCTTTTGCCCATTTATAATTTAAGAATATTCTTGCTCTCTCCAGCTTGAAAAAGCCAAGAGCCTCCCAGGAGCTGGGTCGCTTGCCCCGCCATCCCACCCCATTTTCTTCTGCCCTCGAACCTGTGCAATTAACTTCTGTCACCTTAAAAGCCTTTCTCACAGCGCACTGCTTCAGTTGTTGAAGCATATGTAATTACATCCAACAGAACCTGTCCTGGGGCATGCTAGTTTCATACAATTTTTATATCACCTTTTTTCATTATTCAAGCAGAGTGAAATCTTTAGGACAATGTGATTAGACAAAATTGGAACTATTCAAGGTTCAGTATTTTGTAGGAAATGCAGGCTTTTCAAATCTGTACAATGAGTTCAGAAACCTATTGTCAGAAGGGGAAAGGAATAATTTAATTCACTTGGCACATACTGGTCACTTTGTAATGTCTGGACACAATCCACCTGGAATATCTCCTGAGAAAGCCTCTCTGGACTGACTGGAACTCCTGTTCATTTCAACACAGCTTTCACCAGAGTTGTTCCCCAGTGGATTCTAAGTGTGGTCTTTGTCCTCATTTTGACTGGTTACAACTCCATATTAGTGATTCATTATGACTTTATGGACTTAGTTGACATTTAATTTGGTGGAAATTGAGTCAGTGATGGAATATCTGTAGCTCACTACACACCTATCTGTGATCTTTCTTTTTTTTTTTTTTTACTTTGCCAATAAGAATCTATGAAGACCAATTTCAGAAGGTGAAACAACTGAGGCAAGCTCTGCACCCCTTTCCCCAAGGTGTTGTTTTATTATTAAATCATAAACAGCAACCTGGGATAGATGGAGAAGGCAATCAGCATAACAAAGAACATTATCAACATTAGTAGCTAGCTATGCACTATGATTGCACCCCATATTAGCATCACAAGTGAGACAAAATGTCTTAACCCCATAAGTCTAAGGGTTGGATCCAGTATCTGCCTTTAGTTGATGGAAGGGCTTGAGTCACGGAAGATGCTTCCACCTGATTTTCAGGAATCCCCCCTTTCCCTCTGCTCCAGGGCTCACCCCACTCAGCAGGGTCCCCTGTCCCTCCAGGTAGCATTTCCAGGGGGCTAGAGGCACTGCTCTGGGGAGGAGTGGGGCGGGAAGTCTACTTTCATCAGCCCAGTTGCATGCACCTGAATCTGCATCCAACCCTAAGAGTTGGTTCATTCCCTTTCCCTGATTTGTGGCAGTCCTTATCTCATAGGGTTGGTCAGGCAGCTGTGTTGATCCATGTAAACCAGTTCTAGCAGTTTTCATTGCCACCAGGAACAGGCCTTTTGTAAAACTAATGGGTCTTAGTTGTCTACTCAAGACTGAGCCACCCCCAAATTGCATTACAACAGGGAACAACATATTGTTGCTGGGAAAATGCATCCCACCTCCCAGCTACTGTAAAGATTGCAGCTATGCTCAGATAGAAAAGGAAAGTCTGAAGGGGGGAAGCAGATGATGTCAGCATTCCTGCTAATAAAACAGTGTCAGTGCTGTGTCTCTGTGAGCCCTGGGTCCACTACACTACTGCTGAGGACAGAGATTTGCCTTGGGCAGCCAAGCCTCTGCTTAGTTTACTTTACCCAGGAAAAATAGAATCTTTAGGAAGCTAAGGTGCTGGGGAACATATGAAATGTTGATGGAATTCCGCTTTCCTGACAACACCCTGCTCTCAAGGAAAATCCCCCCACCCCCAGTGTCTGGTATTACCAATTGAAAAACAAAAGACACAACAGTTTGTAAGTGGCACATTTAGGTTCAGTTTCTTGGGTTTTTTTTAAACACATTCTTTTGTTTGGGAGAGATTGAGGAATTGGGGGGAAGTGATCCTCCAGCCTCTTTCATTCACCACTGCAGGGTTTAACATACTCAAGGTAGGGCTCTGCTGTCTACAGGCAAAGGCAAAGGTGTTCCCAACCAGTCGTGTCTGACTCTAGGGTGCGGTGCTCATCCCTGTTTCTAAGCCGAAGAGCCAGCGCTGTCCGAAGACGCTTCCGTGGTCATGTGGCCGGCGTGACTGAACACCGAGGTGCACAGGACGCTGTTACCTTTCCCGCCGAGGTGGTACCTATTTATCTACTTGCAATTTCTTGCTTTCAAACTGCTAGGTTGGCAGGAGCTGGGACTGAAGACGGGAGCTCACTCCGTCACGCGGCACTCGGGTCTCAAACTGCTGTCCTGCCGACCTTCCGGTCTGTAGTTCAGTGTCTTAACCACAGAGGAGCCTAATTAAAGTCTTTCATGCTGGTGACAACTGTTATCACCTGGCCATTGACACCTTTTGGAATTGCCTGAGGGCAGCTGAAAAACTCACTCTGCCTGTGATAGAAGCAAGTCTTTCCTCCATGAATGGAGTGGTGGGGTGAAACTAGAAAGTCCGTATTTATTCTTATTATTCGCAGCGTGCCTCAAGAATTGTGTGCTTTCTGGAGACTCTTAATAAGGAATATAGATATGCTGGATGAAATGAAATGCCTTTCCTCAAACAGCTCCCACAGATCACTTGTCTGATTCACACTAATAGGGTCCCAACCTTTTCCTCTCCCCTCTGTAACTGAATCAGCTGCATAACAGGCAGAAATTCAACTGGAAGAGCTTTCCTCATCACTGCACCTTCATATTGGAGAAATGCGGCACCTGTTTCATTTGTACAGCAAAAGCACAGGGAGCTTAATTTCAAACATGAAAGATCTGTGAGACAGACCTGTCTCGAATTTACTCCTTATCTAGATTATTATTTCAATTTATTCATAGGGGATTTGGGAGTGGCAGAAGGAATGTGGAAAATCTGTATTTGTTTTAATGACTCAGTGGAAGTGAAGGTGTTCGTGACTCTAAGGTGTTGGGATTCCGCACATGCACAAAGCCACCCTATCCTCTTTAACATCACTTCACATTGTTTCCCATAAACTGTATGGTGGGGGTGGTTTTTAGAGGGGAGGGGTGTTTCTTCTTTTTCTTTTTTTGGTGGGGGGGAGAAGACTGGATGCCAAGGAATCTGATGTCATATAAGAGGTGTTGGAGCTCAAAGCATTGCAACAGCCTTTGTCTAGATGTGATGGAAAGGCACTCTGCTCTTGTTCAGGAACACTCTTCTCTAGGCAATTTTCAAAGAAAATATTCTGCTGATGTGCATTATTTAGAGAAAGTGACAGATAATGAAAATTAAAGTGGGGAGAGAAAAGAAGAGGAGGAATCCCTGGGATTTACCCAAGGTCGGTGACAGAGAGGGAACACACTGGGGAGGATGTGCGTGTGTGTGTGAACCTGCTTAGCATATCAATTATGGAAATCTTAAAACAAGAGAAACAGTGGCAAAAGCTATTTGAATTAAAAGAAGAAATAAATAAAAAGTTAAATAAAAAGCTCAGTTCTAAGGTTATGCAAGGGTTGTTTAATGTTCACACAACACAACAGGGATATGCAAAATGGCAGCCGAAAGTGCCCTGCATGTGCCATAGCCTCGCCATGGGTTAAATAACCCATTTTAAATAATGACACTTTAAATAACCCATTGTGGGCTGTCATGTCATGCGAATTGGCCCCTTGAAGGAAGCTAGGTTAACTTTTACTTCACTATATAAGAATGCAATATGAAAATATTAACACTACGAATCCAAATCCATGGCTTAAAACACTTGAGGGCAGGTACCACTACATATTCCTTTGAAGTGTGTTGATGTTTCAATTAAGAGATAATCCATGATCAAATGGAGCAGCCATCTGGTGGATAGATCAGAGAAGTAATGGAGTCTTACAGATATAACTCAACTTTCTGAAGGATAATTTCCTTATACAGAAATCTTCCAGGGGCTTCAAGTCCATTCAGCTTTCAACTGATACTGACAAATCAGGTAAATTAATATCCCCAAGGGAAGATCTGCTTTTCATGGAATTTGAGTCAGCAGAAAGCCAATGTACAATCCAGATCCAGTTATTGGGGTCAAGTAGCTTTCTGCCTTACACCTAGGGATGTTGGAGAATTCTGCTACCGATCTCAGTGAGGCTGAATGCCAGTGCATTCGGCCCCTCAAAATCCGTGGCAGAACAAAGCCCCCTGCCCCACCACCCCATGAAAGGCGTGCGGAATGGAGCACCTACCTGCTGCCGTTCACGCTGCTTTGCGAATGGCGGCCACATCTGCGGCCGCCATTTGCTTCTTCATTATTGCCATGATAGGCTACGTAAATACTTACGTAGCCTATCACAGCTAATGCAAGGATGCCATTTGCGTCCCTGCAGAGGCCGTGATAGGCTACATAAATATTTATGTAGTCTATCACGGCAAAAAAAGAATGCAAATGGCAGCCGCTGTAGCCGCCATTTGCGTTCCTTTTTTTTTTTGCCGTGATATGCTACATAAATATATACGTAGCCTAACATGGCAAAAGACAGGGACGCAAATGGCAGTGGCTACAGTGGCCACCATTTGCGTCCCTGCGCAGCCCGGCAGCCGGATGTCTGGCTGCGGGTGACCCTGGCCAGCGGCTCCGCGGAGTCACCGCGAAGCAGAGCTGGCCGGGGAGAATTTCAGGGGGAGGGACGGAGCACCTCCCCCCCCACTGCAGATGTCCCTGGACGAAACCTGGTAAGTGTTTCATACATCCCTACTTACACCAAACAAAATTCTAATTTCAAACCAGCAATTATATTTAAATTGTTATTTCATTTATTCATTTACAATACACCTATTCAGCAGATACAGAGATGTTGTAAAAGTGGACTTTCTCTGGAGACCCCAGATCTAGGGATGTTAGAGAATTCTGCCATGGACTCCAATGAGGCCGGATTCTTTAGAATCTGCCCCCCCAGAGTCTGTGGTGGAATGGAGCAATCCCCCCTGCCACCCCGTGAAATTTCCCTGGGATGGACCCTACCTTTTGTCGGCTGTCAGGTCCATCTGCTGCCCCGGCCTGCAGCCGTGAATGGCTGCCCCAGTCTGTGGCAGCCATTTGCCTCCCTACTTTAGCCGTCATAGGCTACGTATATATTTACGTAGCCTATCACGAAAAGAGCAGGGATGCAAATGGTGTAGCGGGCGCCATTTGTGTCCCTGCTCTTTGCCGTGATAGGCTACGTAAATATATATGTAGCCTATCATGGATAATGCAGGGACGCATTTGTGGCCGCAGCCCGGCAGTGGACGGAAGTCCGGCTGTGGGCGGGCCTGGCCGGTGGCTCTGTGGGCTCGCCATGGGGCAGAGCCAGCTGGGGAGGATTCCAGGGGAAGGGACAGATCGTCTCCCCCCCCAGCGGATGGCCCCACTGGAACAGGGTAATTCATACACCCCTACCCAGATCACATCTCTTTGTGACTGCAATTTCCACTCAATCAGACATTCAGCAGAGCAGAAAGCTCATGTCTGGATGTGGGCAGTGAACAGATTTGACAGCAATTTCCAAAAGGTGCCATTTGACATGGCACCCTCCAGATTCAAGGGTTAGGAGGCTGATGTGAGCTAAAGGAGGAAGATCAATGAGGCTCATGTAAAACAGTGGCTCATCTCTTTCATTTTGGGATATTTGACTTCCTGTAAACCAAGGATAGGTGCCCTCCAGATGTTTTGGACTACAACTGCCTTAGACCCCAGCCAACATGGCCAATGGTCAGGGGTTAAGAGAGTTGTAGTCCAAAACATCTGGAGGGCACCAGCTTGACTACCCTGATGTAAACAGTTGTGAGAGTGGTATTTCAGTGCATGTACAAGCAAGCAGGATTAGACAGCAACTTTATATACTGATTGTCCTGCTCTCTTTGGCAATGCTGGCAATAATCTACAGCCCAAGGGTAAGTACAAGAGAGAGGAAGCAGACTTTGGATAGGCCTAAACTAGGCAGCAGTTCAATGGGAAACTGTTCATTGGAATGAGACAATGTGTTTACACAGGGCTTTAAGCAACTGCCAAGGATTTAATTTGTCTCGTAGCTGAAGATTGCTGTCTTGGGATGCTTACAGTTCAATCTAGGGATGTCTGTTGCTGGGAAATCTGGCCCTTTTTGGGAACGCTGGATTTCTGTGGCGCCCCCAACTTGGCTGGCATTTGTGAGCTGAGCTGCGAGTTTTCCTGGAAATCCAGGAACTTTTTTTGGTGTTTTAAAAATTTGCGTAAATAGACATTTTTGCCAATTGTACCCACAATTTGCGTAATTTGTGCAAAGGGCATGCACAATTTGCACAAATGCCTGTTCATGTATTTTTTTTAAATACTGAGTCTTTTGTCTCACTGAGGGCCAAGTTGGGCCAGCTGGTGGAAGCTAGAACAGAGTCTGCGGGGGCTGAGCTGATGAAAGCTCATGAAGCTCCACCCTCCAGCCAGATCCCTTCAACATTCCTAAATCTTATACATCTCTACTTGGAAGTAAGCACCACTGGGGAAATGCATCACCAAAGAAAGAGAGTAAAGGGTAGGGATGGCACAGACCCTGCCCCTGCTCGATCCCCCCCCCCGCGCTTGCCAAGCCACTAGCACTCACCCAGAACCTGTCTGCGAGCGCCATTTTGTGAGAAAAATGGCTATTGCAAAATATGCACAAATCTAGTCTTGCGCAAAATGGCACTGGGAATGGCCCTTATATACAAATTACAGGCATAAATGGGTCATTTATGGGAGAACTTGGAGAGGGGGGCGCCCGTCCATCCCTAATAAAAGGGGACACAGATTTACATATTTACATGTGCTAATTGATATGTATAAATGCACATTTAGATATAATTATATACAATACATCTCACCGTAGTGGGGAAGACTGTGACCAGGCAACCTGTGGGCCTGCTTGGTCTGCTGTGTCGGTGCTCACTGTTGGTGGGTAACCGTAAGGCCCCTCATCTCCTTCTGGTTCATTATTCTTAAATTGGGCTTGGACTAGACAGCCCTTCAAATAGAGGACTGTCCTCTGAAAGCCTTTGAAACAGAGGGCTGTCCTCTGTAATGTAGGGCATAATGCTCAGATATCATGGCTGAACAAGCCACAGCAACTTGTGTAAGGGGCCTGGGGCATGACCCCAGGGTTCCTGCATGTGCTGCCCCTGCCCTGCCCTCACTGTCCCAACTTTCCTAGGTTGAGCAGGAAGGTCTGAAGGGGGTTTCAACTCATATTTGCTTGCATGAAAACAGAACTCTCCATGCTATCAGGAACCCCATTTTATTGTGCCTTTGGCACATCCCCTTAGTCTTCATCCAGGACTGAAACTAAACCTAAGTACATGTAACTGAACCGAATGCGTATTCTTCCCTCATTTACTTTCACTCCCATTTTCTTCCTTTCCCTCTATTGCCTCACCCATGTCAAATTTTAGATTGTAACCTATCTGCTTGTTGTTACTCTGTAAAATGCCATGCCTGCAGATTGCACTATATAAGTAAAATATTCCATCCCTGTTACTCAACATCAGCGTAGGCCCATGGTTTATGCCAGCTTTTCCCAAACTGATGCTCTCCAGATGCTTTGGATCTCAACTCCCATCAGCCCCAGCCAGCACGGCCAGTGATCAAGAATGCTGGTAATAGCTATTCAAAGCATCTGGAGGGCATCAGGTTGGGGACTACTGTACGTTTGAGGATTGAGAGGTACAACAGTCTGAACCCTTCAAAGTTTGCGGTGTTGGTGCTCATTGGTCTCATTCATGGAAAGCATCTGCACAACCCCTTTGCCTTTCCCCCAGGGTTTTCTAGGAGTTGACTGTGTAGACTGGGTGCCCTGGACCAGGGAGAGGTAGTGTCCTTTATCCTCCTTTTCCAACAATGCCTCCATCTCCAAGAAAGGCATCACCAAAATCCCTTCATTCTTTACACAGTGTTTGCTATGTAGGCCAAGTCAACAACCTATGAATCAGTTGAATCTACCTTTGCTATCCCTGATCCCACATACATGCCCTAAATGAGTAATAATCCACTGTTGCACCCCTGTAAGGGTCTAGAAATAAAGTAGAATGTAATGATAAATGGTATTTAATTAAGTAATGACTCAGTGTCTGGAAAAAAGAGACTTATGTAGTGAGGGTGTCTTTTATCTTCCTGATGAAAATGCAAATTAAAACATTAATAGTTTATAAATGAATGCAACTAGAAGACAGTGAATGTGCATCCTGTTCTAAATTAAATAAAAGCAGCAATTGTTCCATTAAATGTGTAGGAGTAAATTTCAAGCCACTTCTAGAAGTACATATTTAAATATTTATCCTTGCTCAGGCTTTCTGCCAGGAAAAGGCCTCTTTCTTTATGCCTTATATTGACATATAGGAGGAAAGGCTTAAGAGTAGGGATGCCGAACCTCAGGCCTGAGCTCCCAATTCAGCCCTCTTAGATTCCCCATATGACCACACACCCTTTCTTTTCCCCTGATCACTGATCATTTGGTAGTTTCCCAGTTATATGCATTTCCCCCCTCCCCCATTCTTACAGATTGAAATGCCTCTCCTAAGGCTTACTTTTTAGCAATAAGAGCTTTAAGCTAAAATGTGCTGGGGTGGTGGTGGTGGTGTTGTATTTTGTTCCCACCCCTATCCCCTTTGTCCCCAGCCATCCCTGGAATGTGGCTCCAAGGGCTTCTCCAAAAAGGAATTCAGCCTCAGATTCAGACTGAAAGAGGTTCAACACTCCTGGTTCAGAGAATGTTTGCATAAGGCTCGATAGTATAACAAAGTATAACAAAAGGGATACTTTGGAGCCTATCATTGGATTTAAATTTGGTAAATGGGATATTGAATATGTCAGTGACAAACCTCATGTTCAAGGCAGCTCAATCAGACAAAGCATTCTCCACCCACATTTTATCATTTCATGAAATTCCAGGTGCCCCCACCATCTGGGTACGTGGAGTGGTGGCCACAGAGAGCGAGAGCTTTCTCAGTGGTGGCACCCCATTTGTGGAATTCCCTTCCCAGACAGGATCCACCTGGTGCAGACATCATTATCTTTTCAGCACCTGGCAAGACACTTTTATTCTCTCAGACTTGTAAATTTTTTAAAAATAGAAACATGCCATTATTGATTATATTACATCTATGCATTTTATCTTGTTTTCTGCAAACCACCCTGGAAGCTTTGCTGAAGGTTGGTATATAAATATTTTGAATAAATGAATGTAATGTTGCAGGCCCTTGCAGCATGTGAGGTAGGCGTCTAGCGTGGCTCCAAAGATCTGTATAGAACATCCCCACAGCTACTATAGATCTTCACCTCATTTGCTAGTCTGAACTTCTAGCATGGTGAGTAGGGTGGTCAGGTGACTTACTTTACAGAGGACAGTCCTCTCTATTTGACAGTATTCTCTATTTGAGAAGGTGTCCAGTCAAAGTCTGCTTTAAAGTCAAAAAACCATACGGGGGAAGAGCAGTGGCCTTAAAGTTGCCCAACAGCGGTTAGCACTCAAACAGCAGACTGAGCAGGCACACACGTCACCTGGCCAATCTTCTCTACTATGGTGAGATGTATTGCATTTCCATTTGTAGTTCTTATTTCTAAATTTGTGCCTTTACATACAAATGCACATATGCAAATGTTATGCAAAGTAGTGTGTGCTTTTGTCCTCTTGTTTGATGTGATTCCTCTTTTTGGGTAACGATTATGCGACCACCAAATGGTGAGAGGTTCCCTGCATCTGGCATGACTGATGTAGTTTGCTGTACTTTCAGAATACAAAAGAGCCGGTGTGGTGTAGTGGCAAGAGTGTTGGACTAGGAGCTGGGAGATCCGGGTTCTAGTCCCCACTCGGCCATGGAAGCTCACTGGGTGACTTTGGGCCAGTCATAGACTCTCAGCCCAACCCACCTCACAGGGTTGTTGTTGTGAGGATAAAATGGAGAGGAGGAGGAGGATAATGTAAGCCGCCTTGGGTTCCTTGCAAGGGAAAAAAGGCGGGGTATAAATGCAATAAATAAATAAATAAAATAAATAAAATGAAGCTTAAGAAACTGCTCTCATCCAGCTATGATCTGTCCCAGGTAAAGTTATGTTTTCTACAGTCATTGAGTTCTAGGCCTGCTAATGTAAAGCATAAATATGGATAATCTCTGACACTTGCTTTTCATGGGAGAGGTAGAGTTTATATCAGCTATTTCTCTAGAATCTGAGGGAAAATCAATAGTCTATATAGAACTAGCAGAGTTTAGTGTGAGTGCAAACATTTACAATGTTTGCTTTTTATGAATTGCTATTAGTAAAGCCTTTAAGACAAGTTTTGCTCCTTGTGTTTTTTGATCTTGTCTAGGTGACTCCAGTCATGAATGGAAACAAGGGGCTGATTTTCTTTCTATTCTTTAAATGAGGAGACCTGGCTTAATGTGTTTTATAGATTTTTCTGTCACCAAATTATTATTGCTGGTCCCCTGTGTAGCTGTCTTCAAGCACTTCTGTTTCACTGAAGCTTTTGTTTTAATAACAAAGCTAATCCCAAAGTATTTCTCTGGAATCACTCAGGAATATTAAGTGACTAAAACAAGTTTGTTTTTGTTTTTTAAAATACAGGCCTATGTTTGTCTGTACTAGAGCGACGTTCGATTCTAATTTATTCTGAAATTTCCTCCCAAATCTGACTCTGGCCCTGTGATTTGAAAAGCTGAAATTAAATGCTGCCTTACTATCAGGAGAGAAGTGGAACCATTATAAGGAGGTTTAAGATTGATAATTTGATTGACAGCACATTCTTGTACACAAACATAAGTCCCACTGAGTTCAGTGGGGCTTACTTCCAGGTAAGCAGGTATAGGAATGCAGTCTTACAGTTACTTAGGATGTCTCAGCAGATTTCTTCTCAGTGCTTGGGGTCTGAATGGTCACCATATTTATAGTCACCAGGTTTAAGAACAGAGTTGTCTTTCATAGAGATGCTGGTGACACTGGGAACATTTACCTTCCTCTGCAATGTGGGACACTGGGAACATTTACCTTCCAATGTGGGACACTGGGAACATTTACCTTCCTCTGCAATGTGGCTTGGTTCATTTGAATGCTAGAGATCTGGGGGCACCCCTTCCAGCGTTGCATGATTAGATTAATCTCCTGTCAAGTTGCAGAGTGGGGCTGGGACAAGTTAGGCCAAAGGCAGAGGTGGATTGAGATTAAGATGGTTTGTCGCTTAGACCAGTAAACAACCTTGCTTGTGTAGGGGTCAAGGAGAATCAAATGATCTGTTCTGGCATTGCTAGTCTTGCTTATTTCCTTGTAGCTCCATCCTCTGCAGGGGTAATGGGAAGGCTGAACTTCTGCCTAACATCCTTCACATCTTAGGTTTAGAACTGCCCCAGGCCATGAATTGTGATTCCTAGATTGTTTAATGGCAGCTGATGAGTTGTGGTTGCATGCATCTCTGGGCAGGTGGTGGTACCTTTTCATCATTTCCAGCTCAATATCTATACAAACTACAAGCAGGACCTGCAACCTGTGGGACCTGCAGGAATGTTGTATAGTCCTGTTCAGGCATCTTGGGGAAGGGAAGTTTCAAGAAGGGGATGGGGGAGGATAACTTCCCTTCCCCTGATGTACTAAACGGCTCAGGTTTGGAGCCCTGAAACCGAGCATTTTATAAGTATTTGCGTGTTATGTGTGTGCATGGAGGTTCTGGCGGAGAGTGGGAAAGGGAAAAGGTGTGCTTTCCCCTTTTCTTCTTCCTGAAACATCCCTGTATAGAGGGGAGTTTTTTTTTAAAAAAAACCCTCACAGCATGCATCCCTCCCCAAACACACACCTAATGCCCCACTCAACTATATTGACTTATGCAGTTAGGGCCTTTAGAGCTCCAATTCAATGTTCTTGTCTCCCCCTCCCATCTCCAATTACCATTTTTCCTTTTGTTAACAGACACCTCAACATTCTATATATCCTGGAACCAAACACATCCGTTTCAGGCCATTTTTTTAAAAAAGTTTCTTTTTCTTTTGATGCACAAACTTAGATTCTTCTACATACCTATGTATGTGTACAATTGAAGGTGTGAAAAGGACTTCTACTTTAGACGATTCCCCTAGCGCCATGTTATTTGCTTTCCTTTTCACCCTGGATACTGTTTTTGGATAGGATAATGACAACTAGAACCCTGACCATAAGTGGATTCCACATATAAGTACATTAAAGATCATAAAAGAATAACCAGGACTCTGATTTATTTATTTTATTTATTTCTTACATTTCTGTACCGCCCAATAGCCAACGCTCTCTGGGCAGTTCACAACAATCTACCCATAAAGCAATCTCTCTCTCCCCGGCTTACATCACTAGTTTAGTATGCAGAAGCATTTGGCAGAAAGCTTTGCAAAATTTGTGAAGTTGTGTTTTGAGAAGAAACCTATCATTTCCAGTCTGCAAAATTGCTGATTGAGCACTTTTTATAACCAACAATACCCATTAAAATCATTAATAGAACAAATCCCTCTTATCCTTCCCTCTTAGTGTTTTGCCTAAATAAATCTTATCCAGTTTATAAAAGGCAATTAACCTTTGGCATCACGTCTCATAGCTGTTCAATCACAGACATAAGAAAGCCAGCCTTGCCATCTCTTAGAGCTGCTCTAATAGTTAGAGCACATATCAGCATGGCAGTTCCTGTGCTTTAATACATAGTGGGGCCCAAACTAGAACTGAAGTAGCAGAACTGTGTGCTTCAACCTGAATCTGTGGCAGTCATAATGAAAGCAGTGGGTGTGTATGTGTGCGTCTGAATTTTAAGAGCAAAATGGGTGTATGGCTGAGAAATTAAATGAAGGGTTTTCAGCAGTGGTGCAGTGCTAAATTTTGAAGTGCAGGCACTCATTGGGATCGTTCCCATAGCCATGCCCTGAGGACAGTCCAAAAAATTGCAGGCAGCTGTGGGATCCATGTCAAGTAGGGCTGTGCACAGACCCCCTATTCACTTCCGAGGCCAATTTGGATCTTCTGAACCAGATCTGATTCACTTCGGACCAATTTGGACCCAATCTTATTCACTTCAGATTCCAATCCGCATCAAGATTTGGATATCTTAATCATTTGGATTTTATGTTTTCACATTGACTTGCATTGGAAAACAGAAATGACCATAACGTTTTCAATTTTTATGGTAAATTCATGAACTCTGGCATCCTGGCAGCCCCAATGGAGGTGACTGAACCTGCCAAATTTCAGACAGTTGAGCCCAGTAGTTTTTGTGCTAGGCACAGGTAAAATTTGCTTTTTCAAGGAAATCTCTCAAAACAAAGAGCTATAATTCTTCAGTGCTTCCACAGAAGTGCATGAAATTTGGGCACATGGCAGCCCCGATAGCTGAACTTCAATAGCCCCGCTGAACTTCAGACAGTTTGGCCCAGTAGTTTTTGTGCTAGCCATGCATAAGGTTTCCTTTTCTCAGAAACTAAAACCAAAGGTAAAAAACCACACCTGTTGGCCACACAGGGGTTTAGAGATCCTAATCAGAAGGTCTTTAAGGTGACAATTAGGAGGTCACTATCCCTAATCGCTGGTGTAGGTTTTTTTTTGAAGTGCAAAAGTACTTTCCTTTTGGCTGTCCTGAATCTGCCACTGACCTGAGGCTGTCATTAAGGGAAGAAAGAAAAGTTAAACATCTCCTTGGCTGCAAATTGCAATACACATTATATGGAAATGTCACACTGACTGAACTCAGTGGGGCTTATTTACTGATTGCACTGCTGCACTTTCTCTACTCCATATAATTTTATAAACCTCCCGTCCCCCTTATTTGCTGTTCTTCTAAATTAAATAGTCCAAACATTGAAGCTTTTTATAAAGGAGTTGTTCCAGCCCCCTGATCATTTTGGCAGCCCCTTTCCCCAGAAAGGGTAAGATGAAGCAAACATTAAAAAATATATATACATATAGCCTAGCCTGATCATATTCTTCTTATGATCATTTGATATACACAAGGGAAAACAAGCCACAGGCAAAGTGTCTTGGGAAATCAGCAAAAGTGATGCTTCGTATTATATGTATTGTGTACTGCTTTGCCTCACGACATATATTGGACTGTGTATTAGTGTACTGCTTTGGCTACACGCTGTTTGCTTGTGCACAAAAATGTGTATGGTGCACTCACACAGCACACACATGACCAAAAGAAAAGCAGATACAGAAAGAAAAAGAAAAACTACCTACAAGATAAGGGGTGAGGGGAAGAAAAATAACACTATTATTATATTTATGCCCTGCCTTTTCCCCAATACTGGGACACAAGGCAGCTTACAAACATATACAATGAAAACATATACAATTAAAACATGAAAATATAGAAAAGTTAAAATATAATTAAATACAATTAAAATTATATTAAAACATTAAAACAGCATTTTAAAACAGCATTTTAGCAGCTTACCCCCAGATTCCAACTATGTCCCAAAGGCCCACTGGAACAAGAATGTTTTAGCCTGCCTGCAGACACACATCAAAGAGGGAGCCATCCTAGGCTCCCTGGGAAGGGTGTTGCACAGCCATGGGGCAGCCACTGAGAAGGCTCCCTTCTGGGTTCCCACCAAACGTGCCTGTGACAGTGGTGGGACTGAGAGAAGGGCCTCCCCAGAAGATCTCAGGACATGGGAAGGTTCATAAGGGAGGATATGGTCTTTCAAATAACCTGGACCAGAGCCGTATAGGGCTTTGTAGGTCATAGCTAGCACTTTGAATTGTGCCAGGAAACTAGGGATGGTGGAGGATTCCGCCATGGGCTCCAGTGAGGCCGGATTCCTAAAATCCGACCCCCTGGAGTCTGTGGCAGAACGGCCTCCCCCCCGCCACCCCGCGGAATCCCCCCAGGTCAGACTTATCTGGTGGCAGCGGCAGCGGCTGCTGCGGCAGTGGCTGTAGCGGCTCCAGTGGCGGATGAAGTGGCAGCGGTGGCTCTGGCTGCTGCCAGGCTGCTGCGGCCGCAAATGGCATCCTGTGTAGGGGATGCCATTTGCGTTCCTACGCTAGCCGATGATAGGCTACGTAAATATTTACGTAGCCTATCATGGGCTAGTGTAGGGATGCAAATGGCGTCCCCTACACAGGATGCCATTTTCATCTGCAGTAGCCTGGCAGTGGCTGGAGGCCCTGCTGCAGGTTGTCCCGGCTGGCGGCTCTGCGGACTGGCCGTGGAGCGGAGCCAGCCAGGCAGGATTCTGGGGGGAGGGGGAGAGGAACGGATCGCTTCCCCCCCCCCCCCGTTGAGGATTCTGGGGGAAGGAACAGATTGCCTCCCCCCACCTGCGGACCCCAGTGGAGCCAGGTAAGTTGAGTTTCGTACACCCCTACCGGAAACAGATTGGGAGCCAGTGAAGCTGTTTTAACAAAGGAGTTGTATGCTCCCTGTAGCCAGTCCCAGTCAACTAAAGCCTAACAGAAAAGGGTTGGGTGTTGTTGTTGTTTTGGTATTCTTCAATTTTTTTTTCATAAGAATATTGTAAGTTGAAACATGGGAAGGGAAGGAATAGTACTTGAGAAGGGTGGGGAGCCAAAGAACAAACAGTACAAAGCAAGAAAACAAACTTCTAGGTTAAAAGTTCAGCCCTATCAGCACCTAGAGATGTCACTTTTAGGGATGTCAGATAATTCCACCATGGATCTTGGTGAGGCCGAATGCTAGTGCATTCGCCCCCCCGAAATCTGTGGCGGAACGAAGCCCCCCCGCCCCCATCCCGCAAAAGGCGCGCGAAACGGGACACCTACCTGCTGCCGTTCGCACTGTGTTGCGAATGGTGGCCACATCCACAGCCGCCATTCGCTTCTTCACTATAGCAGTGCTAGGCTTCATAAATACTTATGTAGCCTATCACGGCTAATGCAAGGACGCCATTTGCGTCCCTGTGGAAGCCGTGATAGGCTGCGCAAGTATTTACGTAGCCTATCACAGCAAAAAAAAGGGAATGCAAACGGCAGCGGCTACGATGGCTGCCATTTCCGTTCCCTTTTTTTTTGGCTGTGATAGCTACATAAACATTTACATAGGCTATTATGGCAAAAGGGAGGGGTGCAAATGGCATAGTGGCTGCCATTTGCGCCCCTCTTTTGCCGTAATAGGCTACGTAACTATTTACGTAGCCTATCACGGCCCCCCAAAACAGGGAACGCAAATGGCGGCCACCGTAGCCACCGTCATTTGCGTTCGCTGTTTGTTTGTTTTTTGCCATGATAGGCTGTGTAAATATTTACGTAGCCTATCATGGCAAAACACAGGGATGCAAATAGCGGTGGCTATGGCTGCTGCCATTTGCGTCCCTGCAGGCTGCCCAGTGGCCGGATGTCTGGCTGCGGGCGGCCCCGGCCGGTGGCTCCGCGGAATTGCTGTGGAGTGGGGCTGGCTGGCGAGAATTTTGGGGGGAGGGATGGAGCACCTCCCCCCCACCGCGAATGTCACCCTTCGAAAAGGTAAGTGACTTTCA
Organism: Heloderma suspectum; assembly: GCF_057233095.1. NCBI lineage: Eukaryota > Metazoa > Chordata > Lepidosauria > Squamata > Helodermatidae > Heloderma > Heloderma suspectum. Next base: position 73,818,175 of record NC_139461.1, read on the forward strand.
TACATCCCTAGTCACTTTCCAAGGCTCAGTTACTCTCTCCCAACTCCTCCTCTCCCTCTCCCTTCTCTAGCAAGTTGTTACATTTGCTCAGACAGGCTGTCTGGGCTTCAGAATTGTCCGAAGTGATCTCAAGTGCTTCGGATCTCTCTGACTTGCTTCAGACCACTCTGGATTTGGACCAAAAGAGTCCAAATCACCCCAATTTGCTTCAGAATTCAGGATTTGGACCAAAGCAGTGCACAGCCATAATATCAAGAAACCAGAGTTTTAATCTGGTAGGCGTTTACAAAACTAATGGGACTCAACTGTCCACTCAAGATGAAGCCACCCCAAATACTTTGCATTACAACAAGGAACAATATATTGTTGATGGGAAAATGCATCCCCTGCCTGCCCCCGCAGCTACTGTGAGGATTTCAGCTAAGCTTAGCGGGAACAGGGAATTCTACGGGGGTGTCATTTGATTTCATTTGCATTTGTTCAGTGCAAATGAAAAAGTGCCAGAGCTGCATCCCAGTGAGCCCTGGCTGGTTTCCAGTCTGCAGAATCCTGCCCAAAATGTGTAGTAGACTTCACTGCAGTTTGTCCCCCTCTGTCATCTGGCTCCAGTACCAGAAGTGAGCCTATATGGGGGGAAAGCATTTGGGGAGAGTGGGTGGCAGGGGGAGGGATCTACACTCCTCACTACATGCCTCTTTTACTCCTTAACCTCATACCAGAATGAGGGTAGGGAATCTCTGTTTAGTGTTACTTTGTGAATAAAGGGACATTGAGTTCCTCCACTACCATTTAGGCTATTGTTTTAGAATGGCTGCATTTTTTCAGAGCAATACTAGACATCCATTCAGGGTGGGCCCAAGTCATTTTGCTGCCTGAAGCAGAGAAGCAAATAGTGTCCCCCTCTACCGCCCCACGTCAAAGTTCATAGTACCCAAAGCCAGCCAAATTATTTGGGTACATGAGGCAGATATATCCATAAGCACCTCTCCACAGCCCTGGCAGTAGAATATAATAACAAAGTAAATTATTTAGCTCACTGTTTCCCTCCCTCCCAGCCTCTAGCCTTGCTGTTTCTCTCCCCTCTATCTCTTTGCCTTGCTATTTGCCCCTCCCTCCAAGCCTTTAGCCTCACTATTTCTCCCACACCTCTTTTGATGAGCCATGCCCTCATGGAAGCCATTATGTGATTAGCCACATCCTCTGTGGGAGCCATTTTGTGGTGGTGCCCACAGTAGCTTTTCCAGTTCCCAAATGTGCCTACAGGTCTAAAAAGCTTGGGAGCCCCTGAGCTGACAGTTTGCTACCCTTTTATGACACACAAAAACTGCTGCCTGAGACCTAATGGCAAAGCCAGCCCTGCATCCACTGTTCATTCACTATTCTTCAGAGAAGAACCCATTCTCCTAATCTAATAACTCAAACACATTCCAATAGGAATTTATTCAGAGCACAACCTATGCATGTTCAGACAGAAAAAAGTCATATGACTCCCAGGATCAGTGGTGTAGTGGAGGCAGGGTTTGCAGGAACCCAGCCCCGGCCCTTTTTCATTAGCAGGGACTCTGACGTCATCTGCCATCCCCTCAGAATTCCCTGTTCCCTCTGAGCTTAGCTGCAATCCTCACTGTAGCTGTGGGAGGAATGAATTTTCCAAGCAACAATATACTATTCCATGTTGGAATGCAAAATATTGGGGATGACTTGGTCTGGAATGGGCAATTAAGACCTATTTGCTTGGCCAAAGACATGCTCCTGGTGGAGATGAAAACTCCTAGAACTGGTTTGTTGATATGGATTGACACAGCTGCCTCAAATGTTTGGACTGCCTTTGGAGACTGTCACAGTGAGCTCCTGCATTTCCAAATTTACCACTACACGTGTGTGTGTGTGTGTATGTGTGTAGTTCGATCCAGCTGGGTGTATGGATGTTTTTGTTGAAGTGGGAGGGGGAGCTTAGGGAAGGCTAATGGGTAAAGTTGGGGCGCTAAGGGAGTGTGCAAGGGGGCTGTTTAAATGAGAAGGGATCTGTCCATTAGGGCTGAGTTGAGAGGGTGAAGCTTCCACAGAGTATTATATTTTGTAAACCTAAAATGTTTGTGTTTGAGTGAGTGAGTGGGTGGGTGAGTGAAAAAGAATAACACCCCTGCATTTTTTTCTCAGACATCCAGTTGAAATACCCCTGCCTTACTCTCAGCTGCACTGTCTTTGGATCCCAGTTGAAGGCTGTATATCTTACAAGGTTGTACAATCTTAGAAGGGGCATGGCTATGAGAGGGCATGGCTGGGACTGTCATGAAGGGACCCTGCACTTCTGAATTTGCCAGTACACTACCGCCCAGCATGCTGACTGGGGAATGCTGGGAGTTATAGGACTTTTTCTGTCTAAATAGGCATAGGATTGTGCCCTTAATAGATTATTTTTCCTCTGCTCAGAAAATTGGCTGTGGTAATGCCAATGGTTGAAAGTGTTAAAAAAAAAATAGAAATTTAGAATGAAGACAGTTTTAACAATGAAAAAAAGATGAGATAACTTTCTCCCATTATGGAGACATTATGACACAGAATGAATGTAAGAAATTCAATTTCCCTTCTCTCTAACCAACTCTCTAAAATTTACAAAATAAATTTTTTATTTTCCTTTTTAGTCAAATCTCTTTTTATTTATTCCTTTTGGTAGTCTATTTGCTACAGAAGCTCTAGATCACAATGTGATTTTTTAAATCTTAAAACATAGATATCCAAAAGCCTACATAAATTAAAAGCAAATAAGAATAGTAACTTCAAAAGGTTTATCTGTAGTCAAAGATACTATTACTACTAATTGGGGACCCTCTGGAGCAGATTTGGGGGGGGGCATGGACACTGGGGGAGGAGAGGAAGGGGAAGTCCCTTGTGTGAGTGGAAGCCTGCACATGTGTTGCATGCCACTCTTATGATTTAAATCAAATGTTATGAAAAATGACATCTTGCTTTTTCACTCTGGAAGGCCATATTTAATCAAGAACATTCTCATCAACATTAAAAAGATTCATCTCCATGAAGCATCCTATTATGACACAAAACAATATTTCTATGAAACCTTCTGTGATTATTAAAATAGTCTAAAAGTGTTTTTTCCCCAATGCAAAAAAAGAGAAATTAACTGACAGTGACTTAAACACACATTTTAATTGCAGAGTGCTTCCCCACAAGATTTATTGATTTGTGTGCTTATCTATTTAAAGCAGGCATATGGTTTGCACCCTCGGTGATCGTAAGCTCCCAAACCTGGAGGCTTACGATCATCCTATGCAGGGCGGGAGGAGTGGCGATCTTCACCTCCCCGTCCTCCCATCCTCCATTTTTTGCTAGATGGGCTTTTTTCCCCATCTAGCCAGGGCGTTTTGGAGGGAGAGGTGAGGCTGGCAGAGGTTCAGGATAGCTTATATCCTGACCGATCCAATCTCCCCCCTCCCCACCCACCTAAATGCCCCCTGATGGATCCACTGCTGACATGCCTAGGCTGCCCATGCAACAGCAGCATTGGATTCTACCCAAAGGGGGACAGCAGGAGCCTTGACACTGCCTGTCAACAGCACATAAACAGCAGACCAAGCAGGAACACAGGTCATAGTCTTCCCACTACAGTGAGATGTATGGTATGCAGTAATTATTTCTAAAGTTGTAGGTAAACTGCTCAGAGATATTATATATGTGGTGGGTCCTGCTTGTAGATGGGAATTGGCAGGATGTAAGGGAATTGATGACAGTGGATGCACCCCGTTGGATTCTTCCCGAGGACTACTACATAAATACATTTGTATGTATACATATAAATAAACAGATACAAATGTCATGCAAATCCGCATCCTCCTTTGTCTCTTTTTGGTGGCCATCCTACCTATGCAGTTATACTATCTCAGATTCCACTCTCACAAAGGCCCAAATCAAGCTGTCTCATGTGGCAAATACAGGGTCTTTCTTGCCTGTTGCTGCTTTTCTTTCCACTGCAACCCATGAATGTGCGTGCCTAGTAACTATTGGGAGGAATGTGCAGTGGATACAGACAGCCTCTGCTTTCCTCTTTATAAAAGTGAAGGAAATTAGAAATTAAGAGAAATGCAGAAAACATTAGACAATAGGAGGTAGTAACTAAATTTTAGATGGCTGCTCGGCAGTTTAATTTCTTCCCTAGTCCCTTATGTACAATGCATCCCTGGCTATAGTGATGAACATAAAACATATAAACACAGAAATAGGACATACTAAAAAGAACCAAACATATGTACCTGGTTCATTTGTGAAAGCTGGCAGATTAAATGCCAGCTGGTCTTGTCAGTTTTAACTGCAAGCAGATTGACCTTTACATTAGGTCATAATGTGAAAATTATTGTTCATGTATGCTGGATTATCCATGCCTTTGTCTCAGAAACATTTCCCTTCCAGTGCATTTTTCATTATTTCTAGAATTACTAGATTGACATCTAGCAAATGTGAATAGTTATTTTAATAGTAATATTTTGAAATTTACTGAATACCCCAGGTGGGGCATTTCTTACCTCTCTAGCAAGCCAGGCGTCTTCTAGAATAATATGGGGAAGGACCACAGTTCAGTTGTATAGCACATGCCTCGCGTGCAGAAGGTCTCAGATTTGATCTTTGGCATCTAGGGATGAAAAAACACCTACCTGAAACCCTGGAGAGCTGCTGCCAATCAGTGTCTACAATACTAGGAGAGATCAGCTAATGGTCTGACTCAGCTTCCTCTGCTCCAGCATTTGGAAAGATGCCTTTCTAATCTATTGTTACTTCTAACCTGCTATTGACATTTCCTATGAAGCAGTTCATCAAGTGGAAATAATTCAGAATTAAGGACATGAAAATGCCCCATTCTGTAGAGCAAAAGCAATGGAAAATTCAGAACATAAAAATTTGAGCACAATTATTATTTTTATTATTATTTAATAAATTTATATACCACTGTCCATATCTTAAAAAATATCTCGAAGTGGTTTGGCCCCTTTTACTTGACTTTGAATTATAAGTGTATAGAATGTATGAATACATTCAATAATGCATTGAAATATAAAAATATAGAATTGAACTGTTTGATAATAGCATGCTGAATAGCTATACATCCAAGCGATCATACTAGAGCATGATTTACAATCTTTAATATTCATAATATTAAAGACATAAATATTCATAATATTACCAGACATAATGTACAGCCAATGACAATATTTTTCAGTTATCTGTTGCCTTTAAAAAAATGTAACTACAGGTCAGATATGCTTAAATAGTTGGCAAATCAATATTATCTATTTATAACAAACAAACACTAGTATTAGCCACTGAGAGCTGAGGATCCCTTTCCACACTAGATGTTTTGTTCATGCACGTGTCTCAGAAGTCATTTAAATGGTCAAATCCACACTGTAGGAGAACTGCTCTTGAAGTCTTCATAAGCGGACATGGGTGTAAATCCTTACATGCTGCAGTTTTCAGTATGGGGATGACTTATGGGAGCATACCTTTGGACAAAAATTGCAGTGAAGGAAGCAGTCCTATGCCTCCTGTATTACTAAGGTGGATGAACCATTTTCTATAGTTCTAAATTGGCTGGATAGGAGTGTCATCATACAGAGGAACAAGCTGGATGTGATGTGGGAGATTTGTGACTGAATCTCCCAGTGACTTTTTCTCTGGTTAAAACAAAACTACCACACTGTGCATGCGATTTGTATTGGGCCATGGTGCTGGGGGAAGAGGTTTACCCCTTTCCTCCACACTGCTTTCCCAATGCAAATCACTACCTTCCAGATGCTATTAGCCACAGAAGGGAATAAAGACAGAATAAAGAATAAAGAATATCACACTCTATTTGGTCCTGATTATCACTGAATAAACCTAGTGTCCTGCACTAACTGGTCAGACTCTATACTAGGCAAATACATTGGACAAGTCAATTAAACAGGCAAATAGTTAAGCCCAAAGGTTTCAGGCCCGTACAGGACTAGATTAAAGAAGAAATGGTCAAGATACAGGCAATGGTCAAAGCACAAAATTACCAGACAACTTCCAGAAGAGAGAGAGGCCTGAGGCACAGCCAAGATCAAAACATGGAAGAGTAGTCAAGTTGAAATGCAGTCTAAGAAGAAGAGTCAGGCAGGAGTCCAGAGGTCAGTAGCACAGAGGCTGAAACACAAGGTAAAGTCAACGATGCAAGATACTGGAGCTGAAGACAAGATGTTATTCCAGCAATGGCTAGACTGAAAACTGAAGGCTTACATAGCCAGAGCTTCCTGAGACCACACGGAGTTCAGCTGCAGTTCCTTACAGGCCCTCTGGCAAAACTCCTACTCTTGAGGAAGTCTTTGTTCCTGAGGTGTCCTTTCCTCTTGAGGAGTCCTTCTTTGTAATCAGGCACGTCTTCTCTACAAATCCCTACTGGCTTGCGTCTTGAGGCAACAACACTCTCAGGGGCTAGGTGGCCACCCAGATTCTGCCTTTGAGGCAGAACACCCCTTGTCTGGTGGGACAGACCCACGGTCATCTTCCCCAAGGGCCCAGGCTCCCCCAGATCACCTGACATGGGTAGCTCTTTGGTGCAATTTCTCTCTGGGAGCTTTAGCTCCTCCTTAGAGGAGGATTCTCCCAGTGGGGGATGACACCTGGCTAGCTCCAGGGCCAGCCAAGACATTTTTCTGCCTGTGGTGAAAGACAAGATAGCATCTTTCCATTCCACACAGAGAAGCTGACTAGACTGGCCAGGAATCTTACTTCAACACCAGTGATGGGACAGTATCCAACACTACACCTGTGGTCAGAAGGCTAGCTTAGGGAGCACTAGGCACTAGGCAGACTGCATGACTCACATCACCATATCCTTCAACACAGGGGAATGGGGGAGGGCAAGCTGCTGCCGCCGCCACTGCCCCTACACATACCCCAGTATCTGCCATCTGAGAGAGCCACCTCATTCTGTCTAATGGTAGGGCTGGCCCTGCCTAGCCCCCACACAACGTACCTGGTTTGGAGAAGGTATGGGGCTTCCTAGACAGAATGCTCTTTTACCCCCATTAAGTGATAAGTGGACTGCAATTTTAGAGGAAGCTTCTCAGGGGTTGCAAAACCTACCCGCCCCAATTTGTGAGGAAGAAGAAGAAACACAGCTAAGATTTACGCTCCTATCTGGACAGGGATAACCTGGCTTCAGCTGTCTATGGTCTGGTAACCTCCAAGTTAGGTTACTGCAATACACTCTATGTGGGGCTGCCTTTGAAGACAGTTCAGAAGGTGCAGCTTGTGGAAAACGTGGTAGCCAGATTGATAACAGGGACAAGAAGGTCCGAACATATAACACCAATTCTGCCCCACTTGCACTGGGCCCAATTCAAGGTGCTGGTTTTGACCTATAAAGTCTTACATGGCTTGGGACCACAGTACCAGATGGAGTGCCTCACCCAGCATGAACTGACCCATACATTACATTCAGCATCATATAAGGCCTTCTTCAAGGTCCCTCCTCTGAAGGAGGCTTGAAGGGTGGCAACAAAGAAGACAGCCTTCTTGCTGGAGGCCCCCCAATTATGGAATGATCTCCCTGATGAGGCCCACCTGGTGCCAACATTGTTATCTTTTCGGTGCCAGGTTAAAACTGCCCTCTTCTCTCAGGCATTTTGAAGCATATAATGAGTTTTAAATCAGGTCCTGGAGTGTCTTTGGTTGATGGTTTTAAAATTGTGTATGCATGTCTCTCTCTATATATATATAGGGGGGGAAGGAGGGAGGGGTCTCTGTGTGCGCGCACGCTGTCTGTTTATATGTTTTTAAGTAAATGGCTTTGCACTTTGTGTAATGTATTTTTAATGGTCTTTAATCTTCGTGAACCACCCAGGGAGCTTTGGCTATGGGGTGGTATAGAAATATAATAAATGAATAAATGAATGAACAGTTCTACAATGATTTCATGATTTTAATTGTTCAAAATAATTTAGATTCAGAAAACCCTTTATTAAATGTCAGCATCTCATAGTGGTAGTAAGAAACTGATTAATGAAGCAATTGATCAGAAGAAACCAAATTCAGCTCTTGGCAGAGTAGGATTAATTATGTGAAGAAGATGAACTCTAGGAGGTGGTACAAGTGGGAGTTTTGAGTACAAGTTTTTCCCCCTAATATGAGTACAAGCTTATTTCAATATGTCTCATCTGGATTAGGAATTCCCCAGATGCTTTTCTTACAAGTGTTAATAAACCTGACAGAACACTATTAATCATGCAGCAGAACAGAAGGATCAGAAACTGTTGGTTGTCTCCATTTTATCTTTAATAACTTTCATAATGTATTTGAAAAATGTATAAAAGACTGGTAGGATCATCGGTATTGTTAATGTGGATCCTCATTCACACATACGAAGTTCATGTGTACAGAAGAGGCACGTGTTTTAGGGTTTTTAAATATGAGTCATGGCATGCCACAAGGAAGTTACATTTATGCCAGGGAGAAATTAGAAATCAGATAATGGATTAAGTTTAGAATCAAGAATGAACAGTTTTGCTACAAAACATCAACAATTCAATTAATATGCAAAGTTGGATGGTTGATTACAAAAGCACTTTGGATCAGCAATTCTTTGGTGGAACTCTCCAAAGCCAGTGCCCAGACTTCTGGGCTTGCCTCTTTGTATCCAATCCTGCCAATGTGGGAATGCAAACTATTATGCCAGTTTGTTGGCTTCTCTCAGCATGTGGATGTAAGAAGGGATACCCTCGCTTACGTCCACACTTGCTAGGGCCACATTACATGTTCTGGTTTTGGACCAACGTGCTCTTCTTGGGAGGGAAGGATTAACACATACCCCCTCACTGGCTTTTCCCAAAATTCCACCCCTGGCTGCAGGAGAAGGGGTTAAAAAGAAGTAGTCTCTATTGGAGTTAATCCCCCAACCCATGGGTTGGGGGTAGGGATTTCAAGACACAAATGGGGTTGGGAGGTTTAATCCTTCCCTCCTGGAGCATACTGGTTCTGATCCTAATTGGGACCACATGCAGTTACACTGCAGTAAAGAAAAATATCAGGTTTGGCTACACCTACATGATTAGCAGAATGTGTCGTTTGGTCCTATGTTTTGTCACTATATCAGTGCTGCTTTTATGCCAAGCTGGAAAGAGACAGAGTGGGTTGAGGCCTGGCAGCGCATTCAGTCTGCTTCTGATGGTGCTACATCAGTTATGGCATAGTCGCAGCAGCATATTGTCCTTAACATGGACAAAACGCGTGATTCTTCCTAAGGCAAGAAGCCATAATGCTGTTTGTTTTAATTACTAAAATCATCTTACATTCTCTCTTAGTAGATAGTTCTTTTTGCAATAAACATTCCAACTGCAAGAGGTCGATAGGATGTGACAAAATATCTGGCAATACTAGTAGGGAAAGATACAAGGGTGTTGCTCCATAAATAGCTATTAAGCCGTTCATTTCTAGTTACACTTATTTTTTTTTTTTAAATTACACAACTTGCTATTTGGCAGCTAGGAGATCCCTGATGGGAGTGAGAGAATTTATTAAAATGTATCCTGCTGACTTCAAGATGAAGACAATGAAATATGCAGATACTGTTGCTTTTAATTACACCAATAAAATAATTTTCTGGTCTCTCTCTCAAGACATTTCTTCAGTATAAGCAATGGATTTCGCAGTTGCTAGAGGCCAACAGGAAGTGATGAAAATGTGTTAATTTAAAGATGTTTTATTAATGACTGCAGAGTACCAAGAACAAATCATTCAAATGGATTGGGATTCAGTGCTCACTCAGTGCTTTCCTGTCTTAACAGGAAAAGAGCTTGATGATAGCACATCTGAAAATCCCATCCACAATAAAAAAGCAACAACTTATTGTCCTCTCTAAAATGGAATTGCAAATAAGGATTTTGAATGAGAATCTTGAATGGTTTAAAATCACCAGATTTTAAATCACCAGTGCATCACCAGAGGAGGAACCTGGAAGCACTGAGGAGCCCATCTCCAGACCACTCAAAGGCCCTCCTTCAGAGCCCTCCACTAAAATGAGGCAGTTGTTGTTCAGTCGTTCAGTCGTGTCCGACTCTTCGTGACTCCATGGACCATAGCATGCCAGGCCTTCCTGTCTGGCGCTCTCTCCCGGAGTGTGCTCAAGTTCATATTCATTGCATCGGTGATACTATCTAGCCATCTCATCCTCTGCCGTCCCCTTCTCCTTTTGCCTTCAGTCTTTCCCAGCATCAGGGTCTTTTCCAGAGAGTTTTCTCTTTGCATTAGGTGGCCAAAATATTTGAGCTTCAGCTTCAGTATCTGTCCTTCCAATGAGCACTCAGGGTTGATTTCCTTTAGGATGGACTGATTGGACCTCCTTGCAGTCCAGGGGACTTGTAAGAGTCTTCTCCAGCACCACAGTTCGAAAGCATCAATTCTTCGGTGCTCAGCCTTCCTTATAGTCCAGCTCTCACAGCCATACATTACTACTGGGAAAACCATAGCTTTGATTAGACGGACCTTCGTTGGCAAGATGATGTCTCTGCTTCTTACTATGCTGTCTAGGTTTGCCATAGCTTTCCTCCCAAGGAGCAAGCGTCTTTTAATTTCATGGCTACAGTCACCGTCTGCGGTGATCTTGGAGCCCAAGAAAGTAAAATCTGTCACTGCTTCCATTTCTTCCCCTTCTATATGCCAGGAAGTGATGGGGCCAGATGCCATGATCTTCGTTTTTTTAATGCTGAATTTCAAACCAGCTTTTGCACTCTCCACTTTCACCCTCAACAAGAGGCTCTTTAGATCCTCTTCGCTTTCTGCCATTAGGGTGGTATCATCTGCATATCGGAGGTTGTTGATATTTCTCCCGGCAATCTTAATTCTGATCTGTGATTCATCCAACCCGGCGTTTCTCATGATGTACTCTTCATATAAGTTAAATAAGCAGGGTGACAGTATGCAGCCTTGTCATACTCCTTTCCCAATTTTGAACCAATCGGTTGTTCCATGTCTGGTTCTTACTGTTGCTTCTTGACCCTCGTACAGGTTTCTCAGGAGACAGGTAAGGTGGTCTGGTATTCCCATCACTTTAAGAATTTGCCACATTTTGTTGTGATCCACACAATCAAAGGCTTTAGTGTAGTCAATGAAGCAGAAAGAGACGTTTTTCTGGAATTCTCTTGCTTTCTCCATGATCCATGTTGGCGATTTGATCGCTAGTTCCTCTGCCTCTTCGAAACCCAGCTTGTACTTCTGGTAGTTCTCAGTTCGCATACTGCTGAAGCCTAGCTTGTAGGATTTTGAGCATCACCTTGCTGGCATGTGAAATGAGCGCAGTTGTGCGGTAGTTTGAACACTCTTTGGCGTTGCCCTTCTTTGGAATTGGAATGTAAACTGACCTTTTCCAGTCTTGTGGCCACTGTTGAGTGTTCCAAATTTGTTGGCATATTGGGTGCAGCACTTTAACAGTGCTTAATATTTTATATTTATATTAATATTTAATATTTTAGGATTTTAAATGGCTCAGCTGGAATACTGTCATCTCCGCTAGCTTTGTTGTTACTAATGCTTCCTAAGGCCCACTTGACTTCACTCTCGAGGATGTCCGGCTCAAGTTCAGTGACTGCACTATCATGGCTATCAGGGACATTCAGATCTTTCCTGTATAGTTCTTCTGTGTATTCTTTCCACCTCTTCTTAATCTCATCTGCTTCTGTTAGGTCTCTGCCTTCTTTGTCCTTTATCATGCCCATCTTTGCACAAAACGTTCCCTTGAGATCTCCAATTTTCTTGAAGAGATCTCTAGTCTTTCCCATTCTGTTGTTTTCCTCGATTTCTTTGCATTGTTCATTTAAGAAGGCCTTCTTGTCTCTCCTTGCTATTCTCTGGAACTCTGCATTCAAGTGGATATATCTTCCCCTTTCTCCCTTGCTTTTCGCTTCCCTTCTTTCGTCAGCTACTTGTAAAGCCTGACAGCCACTTGGCTTTCTTGCATTTCTTTTTCTTGGGGATGGATTGAGTTGCTGCCTCTTGAACAATGTTACGAACCTCAGTCCATAGTTCCTCAGGCACTCTGTCTATCCGGTCTAATCCCTGAAATCTATTCCTCACCTCCACTGTATAGGGATGTCATGATTAATTGAATAGGGGTGCTCATAAAAGAAAGCACCTCTATTGGATTACTTGTGAATAGAGGCAGCTGAAGCAGAGTCCTCCTTGTAGCATGCAAGCGGGTTATGAGCAGGGCCCACTCAAGGATGTGAGCAGGGCCCACTGCAACCGACTGCCTCCTATTTCCCCTAAGGGCCCACAAAACTTACCTAGAGCAGGAAGAGGAGTAAACAGTGGCAGAGAAGATGGCAGCAGGTGCCCTAGTTCCTTGGCAGAGCACCATTCTTTTGGAGGAGGGGACTGGGGCTACAAGTCCCAGTGGAAAATTATAATATGCATGTCTATTTCCACTGACAGAGTGCAGTTGGAGCTCACACAAAGCCTCAAGCTCCTTCAGGGCAACCACAGGGATATCACACATAGTACTCTTCTCCAGAGATTCTCTCCAGTCCCATAATGCTCAGATTCCCACCATAGAACCATAGCACAAACAGGGATGAGGGAGAAATTTGTTTGGTTCACATTTTACTATGAACCAATCCAATTTGCACTTCCCAAACTAATACGCAAATCAGAATGCAATTATCTTTTGGTTTTTGAACTTCTTCAAATGTTGCTATCAAAAAAAGGAGTACAACAATGCATATATTAGGGAAAATCACATACAAATGCATTCATTAGGAGAAATCACTTGCAGAAATGAAAATACAAGCAAAATTGTGTACAAAAATGCAGATGGATTTTACATGCATCTGTATTTATATATAATTATTTACTATAGTAAATATAGTAAATAATTACTATACGCAATACTTCTTGCCATAGTGGGAATGTCTTTGACCAGGTGACCTGTGTGTCTGCTCTGTCTGTTGGCCAGATGCATTGCTAAATGTTGATGGGCAACTTCAAAGTCCCTGCTACTCTCCCTTCCTGTGGTGCTTTATCTTTAAACAGGACTGGACTGGACAGCCCTTCAAACAGAGACTGTCCTCCAACAGCCTTTCAAATCAAGGGTTGTTCTCTGTAAGTAGGACAAATGGCAACCCTGCCTAGCTATTGTGTCTATTCAATGTGAAGTTATAAGAGATTGACTCTGGAGAGATAATTCACAATTTTGCAATGAAAGAGGCCTGAAAAATACAGCTTTTAAACTGAATTGCTCTATTTATATAATGTTTGCAGCTGTGTTGGTCCCTTAGAATAAAACAATCAAAACATCAGCAGGATGACACTTTTATTAGGAACTAGAACCAATCCCAAACTTACAAAATAGTCAGCAAGCTTTGCATAGGACTTTTCATTAGGCTGGATATTCTCTTAAACAAAAACAACCAAATCAAATGAAGAGGGGTGGAGGGAGCTGTTTGGAATACATGTGGGAGGGGCCAATATCACAAGTTTGTACTGGGCCTGGAAAAAATGTTGCCAGGTCTCTACCTAAAGTTGACAACAAACACACTCAGAGACTGTCTGGCAATGCTGGAGCATGTAGTTTAGGGCCAGAACATGACTGATTGAACTGAGAGAAGACCAGTTTGGAGAGGTGAAGCCTGCACCATCTGCCTCCTTGCTGCAGCACCTAAAGGCTATATGCATTATAGGTCTAGAGCTATCTGGCTACTGACTTGTGTTCTAAAGCCAGCTTTCCAAAGCGGTTTCCAATCCTGACAACTCACCTTTGATTCTTGACTTCTCATCACATTAAGGAATACATGATCCTGCTACTTACCTGCCGACACCAGAATCTTCTTGCCTCCTGGAATGAAGGTACCCTTGGTGCTCTGTTTTTTTAAAAAATTGTTGTGTTTTTAATGGATTTGTTTTTATGTTATGTTTTAATTATGTTTTTGTTTTAATCTCTGTTTTATTATTGCTAGCTGCTTTGAGTGCCATTTTTTGGTGGAAAGATGGGATATCAATGTAATCAAAAATAAATAAATAAATAAATAAATAAATGACACCCTCAGTTCTTTCAGGAACAGATCGCCACCACAGCAGGATGACTGGTTCATACATGCATGCAATGATGGATGAACACCCTTTGGATTGCTAAGGAATTGGGCTTGCCCAAATAAACAAACCAGAATAAAGAAAATAGCTTGCCTTTTGCTTTTTTTCTGAGTCCATTTCTGAATTTGGGCCCCATCACTTTCCCAATAATTTCATTGGGCTCATGATATGTGTTGAATACGTCCCAGCCTTCCAGCCCCAAACCCTTGTGAGAGACCCTCAATTCTCATAAAGTTCATAGCCCAGATCCATAAAGGCTGCCCTCCTATCCTTCCCTTTCCCCAAACTTATGTGGAGGTGGCAGCAAGCCAATGTCAGTATCCCAGGCACAAGGAGCCCTGAGAAATGTCATTTCCAGGGAACTAGACATCCATACAATGGATATGAGTGCCCTGAAGAATGTCATTTCCCAGGGCCGCTGGTTCCAGGAACACTGCTGTTCCAGCATTCTCGGCACCAGGGAGGGAAGAAGGGAGGCTCCCTATCAGTGCAGCTACCGCAGGAGTAGGTTGGAGTCAAAATGGCAGTGGGGTGATGGCACCAGATGAGGTGGTGTTTTTTTTAAACAAGTTGCTCTAAAAGGCTCTGGGGGAGAGATGCAAGCTTGCCCTTATGAACTTTCCTTTTCCTATTTTTGGGACTATCTCTATGTGCATGTTTATGACAGCAAATGTGAAAGTGCCATCACAGATCAAACACCATAGAGACCTTTGGTATCATATGATGATTAGGGATGTCAGAGAATTTCGCCACGAATCTTGGGGAGGCCGAATGCCAGCACATTTGGCCCCCCGAAATCGGTGGCGAAATGGTCTGCCCCCCCCCCCGGGACAGGACTTACCTTGGGCAAATCTCCCTGGCGGCGGCAGCAGCGGCGGCGGTCGGTCTTCCGACCGGCTGCCGCCACCGCCATTTCCAAGTTAAAAAAACAACAACAAAAAAACGTGATAGGCTATGTAAAGATTTACAAATGCATAGATTTTTAAAAAATACCATGATAGGCTACGTAAATCTTTACGTAGCCTATCACGGCTGAGTTAAAAAACAAAACCAAACCGCACGTACGCAAATGGCGGCGCCCATGGGCGCCGCCATTTGCATTCCTTATTTTGGCACGTCTAGTCTACGTAAACATTTACGTAGACTATGGCGAAAATAAGGGGAACGCAAATAGCGTAGCGTCTATGCTATTTGCATTCCCCTTATTTTCGCCGTAATCTACGTAAATGTTTATGTAGACTAGACGTGCCAAAATAAGGAACGCAAATGGCAGCACCCATGGGCTCCACCATTTGCATACGCGTGTGTTTTGTTTTTTAACTCAGCCATGATAGGCTACGTAAAGATTTACGTAGCCTATCACGGCTGACTGCAGGGACGCAAACGGCGGCGGCTATGGCCGCCGCCATTTGCAGACCTGGCCGGCCAGGATTTGTGGTGGGAGGGACGGGGCGCCTCCCCCCGGCCAGAATTTCAGGGGGGAGGGACAGGGCGCCTCCCCCCTGGCCAGAATTTTTGGGGGGAGGGACGGGACGCCTCCCCACCAGCCAGAATTTCAGGGGGAGGGACGGAGCGCCTCCCCCCCACCGCGAATCAAATTTCGTAAAAGGTAAGTGACTTTTGTACATCCCTATGATACCTCAAACATAATGCTTTTGATCGAGCCCATTTATATATTCAGCTGATAGTTATCAGCTGATGTTTATGCATGTGTAAATCAGTCCTTTATGAATTCCAGGAGGGACCAGAAAGCCAAAGTTTGGTTAAAGTTCTGTAGTTGCTCCTTCTGCTGGTAGACTAACAATGCAGAAGGCCTAAAAATATTACTTTACTTAACTAAACTAAGGGGAGATCAAAGATGTGACAGTGCATTACAACATAACATGTTGTCAGGAAAACCAGTTGCTGACTAGATTCAAGAGCTTTGGCTACTGGGTGGTATAGACATGTAATAAATAAATAAAATTAAGCTTGGCTAATTCCAGATAATCTAACCATCCATTGCATTGCAAATGCAACTCTTGGTTTTCATAGCTCCATAGTGCTGTATGTTGAGCCATCACATTTACATTTTAAAATTTCAGAGACAGAGAAAGATGGATTAAACTCAGCGTGTAATATAGCACTCGTGTCTCTTGGGATAGAAAAACATTTTGTGTGGAGTCTGCTAGGATGCATCTGACCTCATACATATTAGACTTGCTACAAGGAGAAAAAGTGATTTATTGCAAGAGTTAGTTCCGTGTATTCACACTTGAGCAAAATGCCCATGCACAGTGGCTTCTACCAAGACAATAATGTGATCATTGTCTCCTAATACTATATTATGTCAGCAGCTGAGCCCTCAACCCAGATTTATTCTGTTATACTCCTTCAGCATTTCCCTCAGTTGGGGATACAATGTTCTCCTCTGGTTTTCTGTTTTATTTTTATGCTTTAAACCGGAAAGATTAATGGTTGCCCATGCCTATATCTTATTAAATTTGTAATTTTAGCAGTGTGGCTTCCTGGTATATGCATGGTAGAGGACTGTGCTTCCCTTGCCTACTGGTTTTGCAGAACTTTTAAACAAAACTTGTATACAGCACGGAGTCAGATTTGGATCTAATGACATTCTGAGCCATGGTAGTTGTGATTTGAATATGTTACTTGCTGTTTTTTGGGTTTTTTTAAAAGATAGTCAATAGCAAGTATGGAGGGGATTTTCTTCAGCACTGTGGCACATCGGGAGAGGGGTTTAAGCTTTTCTTTCCCCCCACCCCACAGTTCACTGTCATAAATCCCCCTCCCTCCCCCGCCCCCAGCTGGGCTGCTATTAGTCCTGAGAGGAAAGCTCCCCATTTTGCCAATGGAAGCTTCATTTCTGGGGCTAATAGCAGCTGTGTGGCAGGGAGATTTCCATCAGCACTGCGGCAGGAGAGGAAAGGGTTAACACCCCCCATGTGCTGCCATCCTACTGAAAATCCTCCTTACAGAATACCTCCTTACAATTTACAATTGAGAGAGAGAGAGAGAGAGAGAGAGAGAGAGGAGGACTGCCACTGCCACTACCACACTGACAAAATTCAGTGGTACAGCACCAAAAGTGGCAGTTTACTGCCGAATTTCACCAGTGTGGTGGCAGCCACAAAGGACCAATTTAGTTGGTAGTGTGCACCTTGTTTTAAAGCTAAACTGGCCTTTTCAGGTGCTGCCATGCTGGCAAAATTTGGCAGCAGAATGCCCCTTTTTTGCGACTCTCTCCATGACAAATTTGCCTGTGGTGGGGGGTAGCGGGGGCCACACAGAAGGCCAGGGGGGCATGTAGCCTGCGGGGCTTGTGTTGCACATCCTTGGTTTAGTGGTATGTCTAACTTGGCCCATAATTCAGCCTGCAGCGGAGGCTGGAGCCTCCGATTTCGGTGGGGCTGTGAATCCATCCTGGGTTTCAATTAGAACTAGCCAGAACTCTAAAGGAGCTATACAAGGTGCTGAACCCTATCCCTAAAATAGGTTAAGCACCTTGGAAAGCACCTTTGGAGCTCTGGCTGGTTCTGACTGAAACTGAGAAAGGAATAACAGCCCCACACTGAAATCAGAGCCACCAGCCTCCACTGGCAGCCTCTGCATGTTTCCAGCCACACTGCAATAAGCTGTTGCATGCTGGA
Organism: Heloderma suspectum; assembly: GCF_057233095.1. NCBI lineage: Eukaryota > Metazoa > Chordata > Lepidosauria > Squamata > Helodermatidae > Heloderma > Heloderma suspectum. Next base: position 73,835,934 of record NC_139461.1, read on the forward strand.
GCCATGTCCTAAACTGAGGCTTCTAACATCCACTCAAGCAGCTGACTAAAATCCACTTCTGCCAACCTTGAAATGGTCATGTGGATTAACTGTAAAAGGCGACTCTGAAATGAAGGTGCTACCAAAAAAATTATTCTGAGATTTACTCTCCTGATGAGAAGTTTTCGGTCACCATTCCTGCATCCTCTGTAGTGCCAAAAAGTAATGTAAAAGAAACTAAGGGTTTTCTCATCTGCACAGGAGGGTTGATTTTTCTTTCCTTTGGGGTGAAACTTTCTACACTTGTCAAGTGATAAGGTCAAAAGTTCTTCCAAAATATACCATGACAGAACTCATCCTGCTAAAATGTATGGGACCCAAACAGACTCTTTATTCCCCCCTATACATAGTAGCATATAAACAATGACACCAATGAATAAATAAATTGAGAAGGGCAGGTGGTTGGGGGATACCCCCCCAACACTTTAGCCAGAAATATTTGTTTGTAAACATTCATAAACCTTTAGATATATGTGACTCCCTTTCCCCACTGATTTACAAATACAGTGTTGTTCAAAGGGCTGTACTCAGGCTTGCTTAAAGACAGCTAATGGAAAGCAACGTATACAGTCAGGGCCAGAAATATTGGAACAAGGATAACTGTTTTGGCAGTTGGCCTCTGTACACCACCACATTGAAGTTGAAAGGAAACACACCCAGATGGGAGCGAAGTCAGGACTTTCAGCTGTAATTCAAGAGGTTTGACAAAAGTGGGGCACTAACTATTCAGGCAGTACAGCCAGTGGCATATACACACCCCCATCGTTGGTGGCTCAGAAGTAATAGAACAAACCAACATCATTTCAAACTTAAGGATCACTTTTAATACCTGGATGAAAATCCTTTGCAGTCAATGACTGCCTGAAGTCTGGAACCCATGGACATGACCAAATGCTGAGTGTCCTCCCTCGAGATGCTTTGCCAGGCCTTTATTGCAGCTGCCTTCAGCTGCTGCTTGTTTGTGGGTCTTTCTGCCTTCAGTCTTGTCTTCAGTAAGTGAGAAGCATGCTCTATTGGGTTGAGAGAGGTGACTGACTTGGCCATTGAAGAACATCCCACTCCTTTGCCTGGAGAAACTCTTGGGTAGCTTTTGCTGTATGTTTTGGGTCATTATCCATTTGCAATATGAAGTGGCGTCCTATCAGTTTGGCAGCATTCGGCTGAATCTGAGCAGAAAATATAGCCATATACACTTCAGAATTCATCCTGCTGCTTTTATCAGCAGTCAGGCCATCAATAAACACCAGTGACCTGGTTCCATTGGCAGCCATACATGCCCATGCCATAACACTGCCTCCGCCATGTTTGACAGAAGATGTGGTACGCTTTGGATCATGAGCTGTTCCTTTCCTTCTCCATACTTTTCTCTTCCCATCATTCTGGTACAAGTTAATCTTGGTTCCATCAGTCCAAAGAATCTTATTCCAGAACTAGGCAGGCTTTTTAGGTGTTTGCTGGCAAAGGTTAATCTGGCCTGTCTGTTCTTGAACGTTACCAGTGGTTTGCACCTTGAAGCCTCTGTATTTACATTCATAACGCTGTCTCTTGACTGTAGATGTTGACAATGATGTGCCTACCTCCGCAAGAGTGTTCTTGAGCTGGCTAGATGTTGTGAAAGAGTTCCTCTTCACCATGAGCAGAATTCTGCAGTCATCCACTTTAGTTGTCTTCCGTGGTCTTCCAGGCCTTTTGCTGTTGCTGAGCTTGCCAGTTAATTCCTTCTTTTTCAGGATGTTCCAAACTGTTGTGTTGGCCACGCCCAATGTTTTTGCTATCTCTCTGATGGGTTTATTTTGTTTCCTCAGCCTAATGATGGCCTCCTTCACTCGCATGGACACCTCTTTGGACCTCATGTTGGGAGTTCCAGTGAACAGCTACCAAATGCAGATGTAACACTTAGAACCACCTCCAGGCCTTTTATCTGCTTGATTGGTCATGGGGTACCCAGGAAACAGGCCACACCTGGCCATGCAGCTGCTTGTCAGCCATTTGTTCCATTACCTATGAGCCACCAATGATGGGTGTGTGTGTATGCCACTGGCTGTCCGTGCTGAATGGTTAGTGCACCACTTTTGTCAAACCCCTTGAATCACAGCTGAAAGTCCTGACTTCGCTCCCATCTGGGTGTGTTTCCTTTCAACTTCAATGTGGTGGTGTACAGAGGCCAACTGCCAAAACAGTTATCCTTGTTCCAATATTTCTGGCCCTGACTGTATGTGTCTTCTTAGCTCACACTACTCCAAGGTCTCTGGATATGCAACTAAAATTTTCAAATAAAACTGAAGGATCCCTGTCCTTTAGAGGCTTTATGTTTGGGTTAAATTTGACCAACACAGTGTCTAATCCCAACTTTGCTGTAACATTCTATACTTGGCTTTCCACCTTGACTTGCCCATCATTCATTAACATTCCCTGCCCTTCACCACCCCAAATTCTCAGTCTTCAAAGAATGGGGGGGGGGAATAAAAAGAAGTCGCTTCTCATCTCAGACGAACTGCAGTCTTCACATGGGCTTTACAATTTAGTAGACCATTTTTTGTGAACTGCCCAGAGAGCTTCGGCTATGGGGTGGTATAGAAAAATAATACATGAATGAAATGAATGACCATGCTGTCCTCCAATCTCAAAGTAAGTTCTCCATTAAGTTCTTGCCCCACCCCATGTTCTAAGAGAACACCTGATTCCCACTGGTTTGGACAGAAGCACACTTAACTGCCTTTGGATTGTGTCCAAATAATTTTAATATGGTATAAAGGCAAACCCTACATTAAGCAGCACCTATATCAGGCCCATTCATCTGAAGGAAGCTGCCAACTTGGGTCATGTCTGAAAATAGTTTCAAATAATTTTCATACTAGAGATGTATTTTCTTCCAGTTCAATGCTTCTTTGAAGTTTGCAAAGTTCTAAGAGACACCCAGCTTGTAACTTTGATATAACCATCTGGTAGTTATTCCAAAGAAAGTAAAAGGAAAGAAGAGGAAAAGTTAAATATAGGAAGTCAAGAAGAGATTAGCCTATAGAGGCGGAACACAATTACATCACAAACCATAAAATAAATGAATCTGCAGCAGCAGCAGCGTGCTCAAATAGATCAAATATGTCCTGATTATTTTATTCTGGTTCCTAGTATTTTACAGAGTTCCAGTATTTGCTCCAAACCAGGCGACTCACACATTGCTTTATACCTTCCTTCTGCATATATACTGAATGCATGGAGGGGTAAACAACCTAGAGTTCTAGTGACATTTTTAGCTAATTTCTCCCACATTGTTTTTGAACATTCTCATTGAACAGAAAATAAATTACTTTCCAAATGAAATTCAAAGAAGAAGAACATTTGGGAGAAATACTCATGGGTTGGATTTGGGTTTCTTGTGCTTAGGAGGTGGTTGAAGAGTACGCCTGGGAGTCCTGTCTTTCATTGTACAATCATCTCTCCAGCAGCCTGTAGCCTCCTTGGCTTCTCAAGCCTCAATTAAAGCCCAAGGGAAGATATCATGAGGTCATTCCTCCCATAGGGCTTTTTCTGCTTAGGAAGCACAGGCAGCCTGGGAGGCTGCAGAGCAATGGAGAGATGTGTAACAGAAAGAAAACACACTCAAAGCAACCCCACAGTGATTAGGTAAGCTCAGAAACATGAGAAAAATAAATGAGAAAACACCGTATGAATGAGGCAGAACAATGGAGACCTCATTCATGGGGAAAGAAAGAACACTTTCAGGAAAATGGAGGACAGATTTTTGCACAACACTACACTAGCCTCACCTCTTCCTTAGAGCGGCCACAGCACTTCCCCCCTCACACCTGCAATGTGGTTTAATGAAAATGGGGGCTAGCCTGCTAACACGGTTGATACTGTCACCACTTGCAGTGGCAGGGCAGTCCCCCCCAAACCCTTAGGAAAAAAAGGAATGTGCTACAACCCCAGCCAACGGCGAGTCCTACTTGTGAGAAACTGTTGAGAATTTCTCCTCCCCTGAAATTTGGTGACCCCACCCCCGCCGTTTCTCTACCGACAAAGAGGGTGGAGAATTTCAAGAGACTGCACTCCATTCTAGATTTACCCCATGGTTTGTTGTTGGGTTAAAACTCTGGGTTGTTTAACCCTGTAGGCAGAAGGCAGTGCGCTCACTGCAGCATGGCCATGGGTAACTATGGGTTGTTTAATTCATAGTTGTCTGCTGCATGTGAACCAGATCAATAATTGTCTGAAAAGTAGGATAAAATATAGTAAGTAAGTAAGTAAGTAAGTAAATAAATAAATAATAAAGAGAAGATTAATACATGTCTAAACTACAACAGCCCCCAAAGTCAGTAGTACTAGGAGCCTAAATCTTCAGGGTGTCCATGTGTCCTACTTTATAGAGGACAGTCCTATATTAGAAGGGCTGTCTTCTATTTGAAGGCATCTTCTCCTCTATTTGAAGGGCAGTCCGATTTAAGGATAAAGAACCAGAAGAAGAGCGAGTAGAGGCCTTGCATTCGCCCATCTGCACAATTATCAGCACTTGAACGACAGTGTGAGCGGCAGGCACACAGGTCCCCAGGTATTTCTATTTCAATTATAGTCATTCTTTCTGAATGTGCATCTCTGCATATCAGTTAACATATGCAAACTGTGCACATATCTGTGCCCTTTTTGTCCTCTTTTTTAGTGATGCATTCCCTCTTTTTTGGTGATGCACAAGTGCCCCCCCCCACTTCAGGAGCTGGGATTGGTGCTGTCCTGAATTTAGGCCCTAGTTATATAGCGGTTCATTTTCTATTTCCAGACACTCTGATCCTTCCCAGAGGTTCAGTGTACATATTGCCAGGCTTTTTTGTAACAAGAATATTTTGCTTAAATCTTATGGCAGCCTGAGTGCCCTTCAGCTTAATGAGCACCAGGGGTTTGGGGGACCCATCAGGATGGGAACTCTGATGGAGAGCAAGCCTGGCTGGACCACACTGGTAGTGTACAAAGCAGAGGAATTCATGATAGTGTTACAAGAACTGAGTTTATTGTCTGCTAATTATAGACGGAGTGTCCCTAACTCTTCTAAGTATCCTAATTGATTATGATTAGTTACATCTGTATGCTACCCTTCCTTTGATCCCCAAGGAGCTTTGAGAAGTGTTTGAGTCTCATAACTGTACGGTGAGATAGGCTAGGCTGAAAGAGAGTGAAATGAGCTTCACAGTTAATGTCAGATTTCAGATTTGAACCTGTCTTCCCACCGCCAGGCCCGACACTTCAGTCACTGCATGCTACACTGGCACAGTTTCTGGGTCATATTTTCAAGGGAAAGCTCCATTAATTTCAAGAGCTCTCCTTTCCATAATTGGTATATTTTATCTATGGAACTATAGTCTACAAATGCTACTATAAGGATACAATGGCAGTGCAGCATATTTTTCAGATACTACTATAAGGATACTCTGCATGGCAGCATATTCTACAGATACTACTCTAAGGATACTCTGTGGCAGTTTGCTACAACAACATGTTATCATGTAGATGTGTTTGTCATTGTCATGTAGATGTGTTTGTCATCTCATCAAGTGTCACTATGCCTCATGTCAGGATGGCAAACTGCTAATATCATGCCAGTCATATTATTGAATGTCACTTAATCAACCATCAGGCTCCTTATTTATGAAGAAGGCACCAATGACCTAATCATCCCTTGTGTACCATTTGCTATTTAATAAGGCCGTTCTCCAGTTAATGTTTTGCCCTAATAATAAGGGACATATTGTAAACACAGATGCTCATATGTGACATCTTTATCATCTGTCAACATGAAGCTGTCTTCGCCTACAGAGCAGAACTCTTCAAAGGCCTTTTTGAAACATAATGAAGTGACACGGAATACAGCCCTTTACAGAAAAGTATTCAGAGAAATCAAAGCAACTGCCGGGAAATGCAACATCCGTTTCTTTCCCCTGATCTCTAGGCAGCGAGTAGAACAAGCTTAGGAGCCCATGTTCATTCTTCTAGTTGTTTTAATTGTCAGGTCTAACTATATATAAGGCATACATAGTTACCCCACCCCATTTTATCTTCACAACAACCCTGTGAAGTAGACAGGGCTGGTACAAAATACTTTGCTGCCTGAGGCAAAGGTTGTCCCCCTTCTCATTCCCTGTATAGAAACTGGCCAGACTGGAAGGTGAAGCTCACTTCAACATTGCTGATGGTACAGCATTTTTCATTGTGCCTGAGGGCAGCAGGCTAGTTTAAGGGGCAGAGGTCAAGCCACATGATGCACATTTCTGTCCTTCAACATCTTGCTGCTACTCCCTGCCCCTCAGCATCTGCTGCATGAGGCAGCTGCCTCACTCTGGCTAATAGTAGGGCTGGCCCTGGGGGTGGATTAATCTGAGGTAGTGACTGGCCCAAGGTCACCCAGTGAATGCCATGGCAGAATGGGGTTGTGAACCCGGATCTTTCTGCTCCTATTTACCACCCTGACCACTATAACACATTGGCTCTTGAGAAGATGAAAATGACTTTCTAAAACTTTGTCATTTATAAGTCATTTAGAAAACAGTATTTTGCTATCTATGTGCAGAATGTTGCTGTATATTTTGTTATTACTGTGGGTGCTTGGAGCAGGCTGTAGTTTTAAAAATGGCATATAACACGAATCTAGATAAGAGAAAAGCCCTATTCAGGCATTCTGAAAGTGGTTAAAGTAAATGCATGAGGAGAGGGAGCACACTAGCCCTGCCCCTCCTCATGCATTTCCTTCACCCTTTATTGTGTGTGTGTGTGTGTGTGTGGGAGAGAGAGAGAGAGGGAGGTGACTTTCTGAAGAGGAGAGCCTCCTGTATCTGAGGAGGCTCACCACACAATTGAGAGCCCTGATTTTTGAGCATTCACATGGAAAGCTTCCATGGATACAGGAAACTCTTCACTTTGGAAAGTCACCCTCTATGTGTAGAATAGAATCATAGAATCATAGAATAGTAGGGTTGGAAGGGGCCTACAAGGCCATCGAGTCCAACCCCCTGCTCAATGCAGGAATCCAAGTCAGAGCATCCCTGACAAATGGCTGTCCAGCCTTGTCTTGAAGGCCTCCAGTGTGGGAGAGCCCACCACCTCCCCAGGTAATTGGTTCCATTGCCGTATTGCTCTGACACTCAGGAAGTTTTTCCTGATGTTCAGTCGGAATCTGGCTTCCTGTAACTTGAGCCCATTATTCCGTGTCCTGCACTCTGGGATGATCAAGAAGAGATCCTGGCCTTCTTCTCTGTGACAACCTTTCAAGTACTTGAAGAGTGCTATCATATCTCCCCTCAGTCTTCTCTTCTCAAGGCTCAACATGCCCAGTTCTTTCAGTCTCTCTTCATAGGGCTTTGTTTCCAGTCCCCTGATCATCTTTGTTGCCCTCCTTTGAACCCTCTCCAGCTTGTCTGCATCCTTCTTAAAGTGTGGTGCCCAGAACTGGACACAGTACTCCAGATGAGGCCTAACCAGTGCTGAGTAGAGGGGAACTAGTACTTCCCGGGATTTGGAAGCGATGCTTCTATGAATGCAGCCCAAAATAGCATTTGCCTTTTTTGCAGCCACATCACATTGTTGGCTCATATTCAGCTTGTGATCGACGACAATTCCAAGATCCTTCTCGCTCGTAGTGTGGTTGAGCCACGTATCCCCCATCTTGTAACTGTGCATTTGGTTTCTTTTTCCTAGGTGCAGAACTTGGCATTTGTCCCTATTAAATGCCATTCTGTTGTTTTCTGCCCAGCACTCCAGTCTATCCAGATCACTTTGAATTCTGTTTCTGTCTTCCAAAGTATTAGCTATCCCTCCCAATTTTGTGTCATCTGCAAATTTGATCAGCATTCCCTGCACCTCCTCCTCCAAGTCATTAATAAAAATGTTGAAGAGCACTGGGCCCAGGACTGAGCCCTGCGGTACCCCACTCGTTACCTCTCCCCAGCTTGAGAAGGTCCCATTGATAAGCACTCTTTGAGTCCGATTCTGTAGCCAACTGTGGATCCACCGGATCGTTGTTTCATCTAGCCCACTTCGAGCTAGTTTGCTCATCAGGATATCATGGGGCACTTTGTCGAAAGCTTTGCTGAAGTCGAGGTATATGATGTCTACAGCATTCCCACGGTCTACAAGGGAGGTGACTTGATCAAAAAATGAGATCAGATTTGTCTGGCAGGACTTGTTTTTGACAAATCCATGTTGGCTTCGAGTAATCACGGCATTGTTGTCAAGGTGCTTCCAGATGGATTGCTTTATGATCTGCTCCAGAATTTTCCCAGGGATTGATGTCAGACTGACTGGTCTGTAGTTCCCAGGTTCCTCCTTTTTACCCTTTTTGAAGATAGGGACAACGTTAGCCCTCCTCCAGTCATCTGGCACTTCCCCGGTCCTCCATGATTTCTCAAAGAGAATAGACAGCGGTTCTGAGAGTTCTTCTGCCAGTTCCTTTATGACTCTAGGATGCAGTTCATCTGGCCCTGGAGATTTGAACTCATTCAAAGTAATGAGGTGTTCCTTGACCATATGCCTGTCGATCTCAAGCTGCAATCCTGCCCCTTCAGCCTGTACTTCGCCTTTGCCAGTGGGGTCATAGACCCTCTTTTGGGAGAAGACTGAGCCAAAGTAGAAGGGGATGGAAACGTGTGAGGAGGAGGTAGGGCTGGTACGCTTCATCTCCTCATGCATTTACTACAGCCACTTTCAGAATACCTGAATAAGGCAACAAATAACAGAATGTATAAAATCTCAGATCATTAAAGCTTTGCCCTAGGAACCCAAAAGTAAGTCCAAGTACAAGTGACACTTTTGGAATGACACTTCTGGGGCATGTGGGAAGGGGAGATCTGAGTCATGTTCCAATGAGTCTTCAAAGAAGGAAAGGATTTCTGCAGCTGTGGAACCATTATTAAAGCATCGTCTAAGCACTGAGGATAAACTGGCATGTGGAACAATTAAAAGAACTCTGGGAAAGGGCTGACTACCTGCAAAGAGGGTCCTAACCAGTGGAGGCTGGTGGCTCTGATGTCAGTGGGGCTTTGCACCATGGATGGTGATGGCTCCTTTAGAGTTTTGACTGGTTCTGACTGAATCCCGGAGCAGACTCATCACCCCACTGACATCGGAGCCACCAGCGTCCACTGGTCCTAACAGTGGATCCTTAGGCCTGATCCTCAGTTGAAGCCTAAAGAAAATGTCAACCCTAAGAAAGACTGGAAATGTTACTGGTCTTGTTGCTTCCAAACTGTTTAACTTTCAGGCAGATCCTGCTCAACCAAATGTTTTGCTTTTCATAATAATAAGACTTCAAGACATTTTTAGAATTTGCTCATAATCAAGGCTTTACATTTTCCGTGGCCATCATGGATTTCTGTGGAATGCATCTTGTGCCGCAAGGCTGTTTCCCACCGACGCTAATTAATATTTCATGCTTCATTATAAAATATCTCCTTTTGGAGCTTTGTGCCATGCAGTTTGCAAATTATTACCATGAAGCAGGCAATGCCTGACTGTGAAATGTTCAAGTCAACTCAACATTAATTATAGGTGGATTGATACTTCAGTGTAATTAAGGTCCCTGTGTCTTCACATCCAACAAAAATAGGTCATGGGAGGAAAAACAACAGCAGTGTTTCTAGAACACAAGAAATCACAGGATATTTGCAATCAGAGTCGATCTAGTCAGAGAGAGAAAATGTTGTCTCCGCCACTTGTCCTGCATAGGTCTCCGTCTCCAGCATCTTACCATTTCCTTTTATGCTCACAGCTACTCTCCTACCCCTGCCAGAACTGTCGAAACTGTAATGTTGGGTGCCTCCTCCAAGGGAGGCTCAGAAGACAGCAACAAGGGAGAGGGCTTTCTCGGTGGTAACCCCACAATTGTGGAATGATCTCCCCAGTGCGGCCTGCCTGGCACCAACATTGTTATCTTCTCAGCGCCAGGTCAAGACTTTTCTCTTTTCCCAGGCATTTGCCAGCATGTGATGAGTTTTAATTGATCCTGGATTTGTTTATGGTTCGGCTGATTGCTCAAAGTTGTTTTTAGATATATGTTGTCTTTGTGTATACTGTCTGTTTGTGTGTTCTTTATATTTTAAATTTTGCGTACTGTACTTTTAATGTTTTAACCTTTGTAAACTGCCTGGAGAGCTTTGGGGGCAGTATAGAAATGCAATAATAACAACAACAACAATGATGCGCTGAAGTCTACGCAAGCTGAAGAGCATGAAGAAATGATTGTGGCAATGAGGGATGAGTGAGCAAAGTTGGAAGGGATATATCAGAGAGACACTATGATCAAGAAGGACTACAGTATTATTATTATTATATTTATATATTATTAAATTTATTAATCGCCCATCTGGCTGGTCACCCAGCCACTCTGGGCGATGTACAACATACAATAAAACAGTTTAAAACAATAAAATTCTACAATAAAAACGTTTTCTAAAATACCCTAACCCACCCCAAATGCCTGAACAACCACGTTTTTAATGCATGGCGGAAGCTCATTAAAGAGGGGGCATGGCGGAGTTCCCTAGGGAGGGAGTTCCAAAGAGACAAGAAGGTTGGAGGGTGCCAAAGAAGGGAAATGCAGTGTAGTCATGCATGCTGGGTGCTGCAGTTCCTAAACTACAAATTCTGTATCATTTGGGAAAAAATTGTTGGTGGGGGGACCAGACCATAGAATCAAAGAGTTGGGTGGAGGTCATCAGGTCCAACCCTCTGGTCGATACAGGAAATCCAAGCTAGACATTCATGACACATTGCTATCCAGCATCTGCTTAAAGACCACTAGTGAGGGAAAGCCCTCCACCTCCCTAAGGTAATTGGTTCCACTGTCAGACTACTCTTACCATCAAGATGTTTCTCCTAATGTTTGGCTGAAATCTACACTCCTGTAACTAGTCCTGCCCTCTGGAGCAGCAGAGAACAAGACTTTGCCCTCTTCTATGTGACATCTCTTTAAGGATTTGAAGAGTGCTCCCATGACCCTTCTTGAGTGCATCAAGATGGTGTGGGTATACAAGAGAGCTGGAACCAGGGTGAAAGAAACAAAAAAAGGCTGGCAATCAGTTGGACAGGTAGAGAGATAGTGTGCTGCCATGCCCATGGGGGAGTTTCAGTCACCAATGCTACAATCCTAAGCACACTTTCCTGGGAGTGAGGCCCATTGGACACAGTAGGATGTACTTATTCGTACAGCCTGTGCTGTAAATCACAAGATAACCTAGACATCCTAGATGGACTATATGGATTGTTTATATGCCTTATCTATGAAGTATCTAGATGCCGGTCTAGGGGGAGTGCACAAGGGCTGTGGAACACTATCAGCATAGGGGTCTAATCACTTGTAGGCAAGTGATTAGACTCACTGCCATTAAGCTCCATGGGCAAAAACCATCTCCTTTCACACTAAAAGCCAGCAAAGCATAGTGACATTTGTGAATCTACTCACAGTCAAATACTATTATGTTAAAGGCTACATAGTGCATCCATTAGGTAAAACACACTGCACAACCGTTGGCTTTAGAACTCAAAACTGACACACGGTCGGTTAGTATATTCAGGGTCTGACCACTCACTGTATTGGGAAAGGATTCCAGCTCCTGCACACATACTCTCTGATCCCATCGATGAGTAACCCTGGAGAGAGAGAGATAGGGAATAATTTGCTGTGCAAGCACCATTCTGTATGCTTGTGGCACACTGAGGTCAGTGTTGCATAGGCTAAACTTCTCAGCATAGAGCTGAACTACAATGTTTTTCAGTGTTTCCAGATCTATGACTCCAGTTCTATCTGGAGCATCACATTATTATTATTATTATTATTATTATTATTATTATTATTATTATTATTTAATGGGAGCATTTGCCTCTTTTAGACTGATGTTATCAAGTCTAAATAATGCTAAGGTTACACACATGCCATATTCAGTTGGACTTACTTCTGTGTAAGTGTGGATAGAATTGGGCTGGAAGACGCTGAGAGACTCTTCCAACCCAGTATTTATACTTTCTGGATTCCTTTGACTATTTAAAATGGCTATTGGTGGGGTGGATGGGGCAAATTAGCAATGAAAAGACACACATTTCTTGTTGGAATAGGTGTTCCAGTTCAGTTCATATTGATGTTGGAGGACAAATTTTATGGCAGTTCACTCCTTATATTTGTCTGCATCTTCATTCCGCAAAGGGATAATATCCATTCATTAGATTGTCATAAGATCTTATTTTCAGTTGTGCATTAAGTGCTTTTTGACATCCATGGCTTTGGAGATATGGTGGCTGCACTGCTGAATGACCTGGGAGTTAAATGGTGATACAGTATTAATCATTATGAGAGGTAAGCTTGCAAAAATGCATAAATTCACAAGAGAAGTCTGTTTTCAGGACAATTTACTATTCATACTTCATGTTCACACTGTGAATGATTGTAATTACATGCTGTGACAATAACACATTCATAAGACGGAACGAGAATGAACTTTTAGTGCATTATTTTAGGGCAGCAATTCACAGCCAGCCACAGAATTAGCACTGTGCAGAGACAGCCATTTTGCTGCAGAGCATGTTAGCTGAGGAACAATGTAATTCCATAAAGTTCCTGACCTTTGCTCTTGGAAAGAGTCTGTTAGCAGAGAAACAAATCTGTTTAAGAACTCTTCAGATAAGTTACAGAGACTCTCGACATGATTACCCGAAGTGGATGACCACAGAATAGAGATTTCTGGCGGGGGACGAGTGAACGGTCTATCTGGAGCACTTAAAAATAGCACGAACTGTCTTGAAACATGTAGCACTTTGATCCTGGCAACAGCTGTAGCAGCACAGCACTCAGAATGGCACGGACTGGCAGGGCCCCATTCCTTCTTCTTTACGCTCCCTTGTAACTGCTTTATGTAACAGCACAACTCCCAGTAACAAATTTTGTACAGCGAATGCCAGGGCCAGTCAAGATGGTGGCTAGGCCTGAGGGTCTGGCAAAGGGTCCAAGGCCCCACACTGCTACCATTCTCACGTTGCACAAAGCTCCCCAAAAAGTTAGGTGTTAAATGAACGAATTCTCGGTTTGCAGACTCTTCCTCTGAGGGAGTCTTGTTCATGTGTCTCATTCTGATTATAAAAATTGCACTATATTTGCTATGTGTGTGGAAAGTGCTTGTCAAGAATGATGGCCTGTTTCCCACCATGAGATCAACCCTGGGCATCACGTCCCAGGCATCCACATGGAATGGTGTGTTATCTGCCAGCTCCTTGGCCCTTGCTCCTTGCTCAAGTCAAGGCCCTGCTCAGTCCCCATTAATTGGGGACATAACAGCGGGGTCTGGTGGGGAGGTCCTAACCCTTCTGGACGAAGGTGGTCCCTTTGGGGGCTGAGCTGGTGATTGGCTAAGGGAAATCTGCCCTGGGTTGCTAGGGCTGGGCCTTAAAAGGAGGTTGAGGGAGAGGCATGGCGTCCCCCTTCATCATGGTGGTTTTGGACCTGCTGTTGGCTGGATGCTATCCTGGGAGGCTCGTACCTAGGTATGTGAAAGGATAAGCTAGCTAGTATGGTGATTTTGCTTGGGGGTGCAGTATAAAGGCTCTCTGTGGAAGTTTTGGTTTTCCTGAAAACTTTCAGCTTTGTAACCTTCTGTACAAACTACCACCTCTAACTCTCCCCTTCCCTCTATCTCTTCCCCAATAATAAACAGTTATCCAACTCCAAGTTGGTGTGATCCTTTCTGTTCAACTTCAGTGCTAAATTAAATCCTGCTCCTCTTGGCAGGAGGGGGCAGTTACTGGGTGTCTTTTGGGGGCTGAGGCCATGTTTGGCCTGTCCTACCTTGCAGGGACATGGGGGTTAGCTCCAGTGCTCCTTCACAGTGCTGAATTATAACACAGTGGAGGCTGGTAGCTCCGGTTTTGGTGGGGCTGTGAATCTACTCTGGGTTTCAGTCAGAACCAGCCAGAACTCTCAAGGAGCTATCTAGGGTCCTGAACCCTTTCGGGGCTAGGGTTCAGCACCTTGGGTACTGAAAGGAGATCAGCTCCTTTAGAGTGGTGTCTGGGCTACAATGAGATCGATATATTTCAAAAGGGCTTGGGGGAGCAAAACTAGTGCCAGTTCCAGGTGTGGGGAAAGGTGCTGTCAGTGTCCACCTCCCTGAGGTCACCCATTTCCTTCTCACCATCACTGCTGCCTTTGTCCATCCACTTGCCTCTCCCTCTAGGCCCCATGTGCACCACCTCCCAGAGGGCACGCAGAACTTATGGATCCTTCTTCTTGTCCCCCTCACTGCTCACTCACTTGGAGGGGGCAAGTGAGCATGTAGGGATGGGCGAACTTATCGTGGTCTGGGTCATGCACTGCTTGCCAAACCCCCACCAGCTGGCTGCCCCTGCTTACTGTGCAGGACAAGTTGCCAGGCAGTCTGTGAGCACCTGGTGAGCAGCGTGTGGCTGCCTGATCCCTCGCTGAGCTGCCATTCAGCATAAAAATGGTGGCTTGGCCTTTTTCGAAAAGGCCAATTTTACAGAAATGGTGGCTGTAAAGCAACCATTTATGCAAGATTTATGCAAGATTACAGGTGTAAATGGCCATTTACGCCTGTAATCTTCTGTAAATGGTCATTTTATGGCCACCATTTACATAAAAACAGCCTTTATGAAAAAGGCCAAGCCACCATTTTGCTGCTTTATGAGGGTGCACGCCAAGTTAGGCAAGCATGGCGATATGTGGACTAGTGTCCAGGGGGCTGAGCCAGTGATTTCTCACCATGCCTTGAGCCCCAGCCAGACGCCCGTGACATCCCTATGAGCATGCAATAGCAGCAAGAAGGAGCAGCCAGGCCTGGAGGCTCTAGGGATTGGCAGTGGGCCCCTTATTGGGATATGGCCCCTGTTCTGTCATGAAGATGCTGACCCTTGACATCAGTCATGAAGATGCCGCTGTGACACTTATTTATTTAGAACTCATGCTTCAAAAAGGATTGTCTATGCTACTTTCCTTTTAAGAAACAAGCTGCAGAAGGGAAAAGAGGTTCCATTAATTAGCAGCTGGTACAAAAATCAGTTCCAATTAAAAAGGGGGAAGGGACATAAGGAATGAAATGCCAGACTCCATATGAAAGTCTCTCAAGCCATTGTCCATTCAAACATACAACAAGGGCATCTTATCTCCCTCTGTAATGTATTCCAAGATTTAGGAGTCTAGTCAGAGAGAAAGGGCTGCAGGACAAATGAAAGACACACTACACATGCAGGTTGCAGGTCCATTTTTCAGAAAGCACCCTGGATCTTGCTTAGCAGACCAAGGTTATGAGGCTTCCAGTAAAGAGAAGGCTGAAGGTTTAGAAAAAGAGAAGGTCTGCCAATATAGGCCTCCAGTTTAAGTTGGGCTGTGGTTTTCCTCCCAGCATTTGCAAGACCTAACAAAGCATGGCTGTTTTGAACACAAAGGGTCTTGTACTGAAGTAGAAAGGGTTACACTTGTACGGGTAAAGGAACCTGCTGGAAGCTGAGCTAGGTTTTCTTGATTCCTCCTCCAGCTGTCCAGTCACTAACAGCTCCTTATGGCTGGGGCATCTGTGAAGCCAGAACATCTGGCAAGATTTTAAAGTCTGCATTTGCATCCTGTGGCACCTGTGGAGTGGTGGACCTGTGGATGAAGCGTTCCTTTCAAATATGGAACAGACTGGCAAACCAGTAGGGATGTATGAGGATTTCATTTTTGCTCATAAAGATAAAACATGTCAGCATGCCCCCGTTTGAAGCTCTGAACATGAATGCAAACACCTGTCTGACGAAAATATCCACAAATTGTTGAACACGTGCTCGCATTAATTTCATTCGTAATACCCAGTTCGATTTGTGCAAATTTCCTCGGTAGACTGAATCAGCCCCACTTTAGTCTATGGAGGAAATCTGCACAAATTTGGGGAGATTTGTACTACTCTCCCGATCGATTGCTGCTCGATTTGCACAAGTTTCACATTTGCGCAAAGCAAGCAGCGATTGCAAATGTGAATGGGAATTGGACACAAGATGAGTGGTGAGATGATGTTTGGAGAATCCTAGCGGTCTCGAACATCGCTTGTTTGCCCATCTCTAGAACCAGGGCTCTCAAACTCATGACTGGAACTGAGCCAGTTTCTCTCTTTATGGAGCCATCTGCTTCTGTGTAAGGATGTGGCAGTCTCCAGGCTTGGCTAGTTGGGAGGGGATGCTTAGAATCTAGTTCATTGTTAGAAATACCCCAAATATCTCTACATATCCATATTTTTTTTCTGCTGTGGCACACTGGTTGTGGAATGAACTCCCTAGAGAGGTTTGCCTGGTGCCTACATTGTACTCCTTCTGCGCCAGGTGAAGACCTTTTTTCATTTTCCCAGTATTTTAGCATTTTAGTTTCCTAGTCTTTTAGTTCTGGTGTTTTAAATCTGTATTTTAAAACTCTGCGTTGCTGCTAGGTTTTATTCTGGTTGTGCTGCCTTCAAGCTTTCATAATTCATATTGTTTTATGCTGCGCTTTGTGGTTTTAATTTTTGTGAACCAAACAGAGAGCTTTGGCTATTGGGAGGTATAGAAATACATACATACATACATACATACATACATACATTGTTTTCTGAAGAAATCTTGGGATCTGGAATCATCTTGAGACCTGTGTCATAAAACAACAAGCTTTCAAATACTTTCAAATGCATGTCAGGACTTGCCAGCTAGTCTGTAAGGGCCATGCTTGCTTCTACCTTCTGAACTACACTAAAAGTCTATATATATAAAAGGCCCTATATTTCATTCCATGTAAGCAGTTGCATCTAAGCAGAGCAATCCTACAATTCATTTATGGTGTGCATATGGTGGTGGGGAGATATGCTGATAGAGCCACCACTACATCCCTCCCCCCACCCATGGCAAGCTATGCTACCACCTGGGCTGGAGTGGATTCCCACAGTTTCTGTGGGCATGTTGGAGAAATTATAAGGCTTTAGACATGCCATGTTCACACCCACCACCAACATGCACACAACATGTCTCATTTTCTCTCACTCTACCAGTAGAACATTGCTGGCAGAACATCTATGCTGGGAGAGAATCATAGAATCATAGAATAGTAGGGTTGGAAGGGGCCTACAAGGCTATCAAGTCCAACCCCCTGTTCAATGCAGGAATCCAAGTCTAGAGCATCCCTGACAGATGGCTGTCCAGCCTCGTCTTCAATGCCTCCAGTGTGGGAGAGCCCACCACCTCCCTAGGTCATTGGTTCCATTGTTGTATTGCTCTAACACTCAGGATGTTTTTCCTGATGTTCAGCTGGAATCGGGCTTCCTGTAACTTGAGCCCATTGGCCTTTTTTGCAGCCACATCACATTTTGGCTCATATTCATCTTCTGATCTACAACACTTCCAAGATCCTTCTCACTCGTAGTGTAGTTGAGCCACGTATCCCCCATCTTGTACCTGTGGATTTGGTTTCTTTTTCTTAGGTGCAGAACTTTGCATTGATCCCTATTAAATTTCATTCCATTGTTTTCTGCCCAGCGCTCCAGTCTATCAAGATCACTTTGAACTCTGTTTCTGTCTTCCAGGGTATTAGCTATCCTGCCCAATTTTGTGTCATCTGCAAATTTGATCAGCATTCCCTGCACCTCCTCCTCCAAGTCATTCATAAAAATGTTGAAGAGCACTGGGCCTAGGACTGAGCCCTGCAGTGCCCCACTCGTTACCTCTCCCCAGTTTGAGAAGATCCCATTGATAAGCACTCTTTGAGTCCGATTCTGTAGCCAACTGTGGATCCACCAGATCATTGTTTCATCTAGCCCACTTTGAGCTAGTTTGCTCATCAGGATATCATGGGGCACTTTGTCGAAAGCTTTGCTGAAGTTGAGGTATATTATGTCCACAGCATTCCCACAGTCCACAAGGGAGGTTACTTGATCAAAATATGAGGTCAGATTCATCTGGCAGGATTTGTTCTTGACAAATCCATGTTGGCTTCGAGTAATCACAGCATTGTTGTCAAGGTGCTTCCAGATGGGTTGCTTTATCATCTGCTCCAGAATTTTCTGAAAGCTCCAGAGCTTTCTGCCAGCATGCTGAGGGCCTTCTGACAACATAGGTGTCCCCATGCTGTACCTCAGTCTTTGCCAGTGGAATGACACTTATACCTCCTTAGCCCTTTCATCTGGCTTTCAGCTGAGGTTAGGAATTAGTCAGGCTTAGTTAGATTGGCATTCTGCTATCATCAGTAGCGAGGGATCAAGGCTGTGTAAGCATGCACATGACCAGATGGTATGACTGTAATCCTATGCAGACTTACTTGGCAGTAAGTCCCTGTAAACTCAGTGGGACTTTCTTCCGAGTAAATATGAACAGAATCGGGCCATTTTGCCAAGCAGTTTATTCTTGCATAGTTGATGTTTCTTAAAAAAAAAGCTGGTGTGGGAGGTGTGAGCCAGATCAGAATCATGGTGTGGGGGAGGGGGTTGACCTTCTGTCCCTGCCATAGTCCTGGATGGAATAGCCTCCCCCATGCTGCTGGTTCACAATGGTGCCAATGGGAGCTTTCATCCCACTGTAGATAGCAATTGTCTCTGCATATAGGACTCTGACTGAGTGTATAGCAAGAGCAAAGGGTTAACTCCCCATGCCACCACACCATGGTCTCAGTCTGGCCCGATGTCATACTGAAACATGCTTAGGATTATGCTGCATGTGTAGGAAATTCCAGAAGTATTGGGTAGTATCCAATCATGGAGCTCCAGCATTAGCACTAATGATGTTGCACTAGCATAAATCAGTGCCTTTGCAATATAACTAGCGCAATGGGGAGAAGCAGCATTTTGCTACGAAATTTTGGCAGCGGCAAATTTCAGCGGCAAATCACTATTTTTTTCCATTGCACTAGTTAGATTGTGCAAGTGTTGGTTTTAAGAATGGACACCCCCTCCCGAAGTCCGGTATGGGGTTGGGCGTCCACTGTGGGGAAATCCGGACCACTTGGGCTTACCAGATTTCCCCAGAGCCCTGTGTGTGCCTGCCAGATTTCTCAGGGTGCCTTTCTGGTTTTAAAAAGACAAGGTTGGCTGCCATTTGTGGACCTTGGGAAAATTACAGCCATAAATTGCATATTTTACATCATTTGCGGATGTAAGGCACTTACATCTATGTAAACTGCAGTCATAAAATCACTTTTACGGCTGCAATTTACATAGATGTAAGTGCTTTATGGCCACAAATAGCATAAAATATGCAATATACGGCCGTGATTTTCTCAAGGTCCGCAAATGGCAGCCTTGTCTTTTTAAAACCTGGAAGCCATCCTGCATGGAGGCCAGAGGGCATGGAGGAAAGGGGAGCTGGTCTGCTGCTGCTGCTCCGGGGGGTGGCGGGGGGGTGGCGGACAATTTCACTGCCAATTTCGGGGGGCCGAATGCGTTGGCATTCGGCCTTCCCAAGATTCATGGAGAAATTCTCCACCATCCCTATGATTATGTGGACCTTTGTCGGCAAGGTGATGTCTCTGCTTCTTACTATGCTGTCTAGGTTTGTCATAGCTTTCCTCCCAAGGAGCAGGCGTCTTTTAATTTCATGGCTACAGTCACCGTCTGCGGTGATCTTGGAGCCCAAGAAAATAAAATCTGTCACTGCTTCCATTTCTTCCCCTTCTATATGCCAGGAAGTGATGGGGCCAGATGCCATGATCTTAGTTTTTGTAATGTTGAGCTTCAAACCAGCTTTTTGCACTCTCCACTTTCACCCTCAACAAGAGGCTCTTTGGATCCTCTTTGCTTTCTGCCATTAGGGTGGTATCGTCTGCATATCGGAGGTTGTTGATAATTCTCCCGGCAATCTTAATTCCGACCTGTGATTCATCCAACCCGGCGTTTCTCATGATATACTCCGCATATAAGTTAAATAAGCAGGGTGACAATATGCAGCCTTGTCGTACTCCTTTCCCAATTTGGAACCAATCGGTTGTTCCATGTCCGGTTCTTACTGTTGCTTCTTGACCCTCGTACAGGTTTCTCAGGAGACAGGTAAGGTGGTCTGGTACTCCCATCTCTTTAAGAATTTGCCACAGTTTGTTGTGATCCACACAATCAAAGGCTTTAGTGTAGTCAATGAAGCAGAAAGAGACGTTTTTCTGGAATTCTCTTGCTTTCTCCATGATCCAGCGAATGTTGGCGATTTGATCTCTAGTTCCTCTGCCTCTTCAGAACCCAGCTTGTACTTCCGGTAGTTCTCAGTTCACATACTGCTGAAGCCTAGCTTGTAGGACTTTGAGCATCACCTTGCTGGCATGTGAAATGAGCACAATTGTACGGTAGTTTGAACACTCTTATTGGCATTGCCCTTCTTTGGGATTGGAATGTAAATTGACCTTTTCCAGTCTTGTGGCCACTGTTGAGTGTTCCAAATTTGTTGGCATATTGA
This sequence comes from Heloderma suspectum, assembly GCF_057233095.1. Classification (NCBI taxonomy): domain Eukaryota; kingdom Metazoa; phylum Chordata; class Lepidosauria; order Squamata; family Helodermatidae; genus Heloderma; species Heloderma suspectum. The sequence continues at coordinate 73,856,379 of NC_139461.1, forward strand.
GTGCAGCACTTTAACAGCAGCATCTTTTAGGATTTTAAATAGCTCATCTGGAATACTGTCATCTCTGCTAGCTTTGTTGTTAGTAATGCTTCCTAAGGCCCACTTGACTTCACTCTCGAGGATGTCTGGCTCAAGTTCAGTGACCGCACTATTATGGCTATCAGGGACATTCAGATCTTTCCTGTATAGTTCTTCTGTGTATTCTTTCCACCTCTTCTTAATATCATCTGCTTCTGTTAGGTCCCTGCCTTCTTTGTCCTTTATCATGCCCATCTTTGCACAAAATGTTCCCTTGATATCTCCAATTTTCTTGAAGAGATCTCTAGTCTTTCCCATTCGATTGTTTTCCTTGATTTCTTTGCATTGTTAATTTAAGAAGGCCTTCTTGTCTCTCCTTGCTATTCTCTGGAACTCTGCATTCAGTTGGGTATATCTTCCCCTTTCTCCCTTGCTTTTCACTTCCCTTCTTTTGTGAGCTACTTGTAAAGCCTCATCAGACAGCCACTTTGCTTTCTTGCATTTCTTTTTCTTTGGGATGGATTTCGTTGCTGCCTCCTGAACAATGTTACGGACCTCCGTCCATAGTTCCTCAGGCACTCTGTCTATCAGGTCTAATCCCTGAAATCTATTCCTCACCTCCACTGTATATTCATAAGGGATATGATTGAGGTCATACCTGAATGGTTTAGTGGTTTTCCCTACGTTCTTCAATTTAAGCCGAAATTTTGCAACAAGAAGCTCATGATCTGAGCCACAGTCAGCTCCAGGTCTTGTTTTTACTGACTGTATAGAGCTTCTCCATCTTTGGCTGCAAAGTACATAATCAATCTGATTTCGATATTGACCATCTGGTGATGTCCATGTGTAGAGTCGCCTCTTGTGCTGTTGGAAAAGAGTGTTTGCTATGATCAGTGTGTTCTCTTGACAAAACTCTATTAGCCTTTGTCCTGCTTCATTTTGTACACCAATTTATTTATTATTAAATTTATTAATCGCCCATCTGACTGGTCACCCAGCCACTCTGGGCGATGTACAACCCACCATAAAACAATTTAAAACAATAAAATTTTACCATAATTTTTTTTAAAAAAAATACCCTAACCCACCCCAAATGCCTGCCTGAACAACCACGTTTTTAATGCACGATGGAAGCTCATTAAAGAGGGGGCATGACGGAGTTCCCTAGGGAGGGAGTTCCACAGAGTGGGGGCCACCACAGAGAAGGCCCTCTCCCTCGTCCCCACCAGTCTAGCTGTCCTGGCTGATGGGACAGAGAGAAGGCCATCCGAGGCTGATCTTGTTAAGCGGCCTGTCTGGTGTTGCTGGAGGCGCTCCTTAAGATAGGCTGGGCCGGAACCATATAGGGTTTTAAAGGTCAAAACCAACACCTTGAATTTGGCCCGGAAAACAACTGGTAACCAGTGCAACTCCTTCAGCACTGGAATGATGTGATCTCGCCGGCGGCTGCCTTTAATCAGGCGAGCTGCCGCGTTCTGTACCAGCTGCAGTTTCCGAACCGTCTTCAAGGGTAACCCCACGTAGAGCGCATTACAGTAGTCTAAACGAGAGGAGACCAGGGCATGTACTACCGATGGGAGCAGGTGGTCGGGAAGGAGGGGGCGCAGCCGCCGTATCAGATGGAGTTGATACAGCGCTGTCCGGCTCACAGCTGACACCTGAGCCTCCATGGACAGCTGGGAGTCCAAAATGACCCCCAGGCTGCGGACCTGGTCTTTCAAGGGTAGCTGTACCGCATTCAACACCAGGTCAACATCCCCCAGCCTCCTCTTGTCTCCCACCAAAAGTACCTCGGTCTTGTCAGGGTTCAGCTTCAGCTTATTCCTCCCCATCCAGCCACTCACCGTCTCCAGACATTTGGACAGGGATTCTACGGCCAACCTTGCTGAAGATTTGAATGAGAGGTAGAGCTGCGTGTCATCTGCATATTGATGACACTGCACCCCAAACCTCCTGATGATAGCCCCCAGTGGCTTCACATAGATGTTAAATAGCATCGGGGAGAGGATGGAACCCTGTGGCACCCCACAAGTAAGTGGCTACGAGTCTGAAACCTCCTCTCCCAGTGCTACCCTCTGGTACCTGCCGGAGAGGAAGGACTGGAACCACCGCAATACAGTGTCTCCAATGCCCAACCCCTCCAGGCGGTCCAGGAGGATACTGTGGTCAACGGTATCAAAAGCCGCTGAGAGGTCGAGGAGAACAAGGAAGGAGCATTCACCCCTATCCAGAGCCCTTCTCATATCATCCACCAAGGCGACCAAGGCCGTTTCTGTCCCATGCCCAGGCCTGAAGCCCGACTGAAATGGGTCTAGATAATCAGTTTCTTCCAAGTGTGCCTTCAACTGCACCGCCACCACCCGCCAATCACCTTGCCCAAAAATGGCAGATTTGAGACTGGGCAAAAGTTGTTCAGAACTTGAGGATCCAAGGAGGGCTTCTTTAAGAGCGGTCTTATCACTGCCTCTTGAGGGCTGATGGCATCACTCCCTCCTCAAGGGAGGCGTTCACCACCGCCTTGATCCCCTCACCCAGTCTCTCTCTGCAGCTCATAATGAGCCAAGATGGGCAAGGATCAAGTAAGCAGGTGGTCGGCCTTACAGATGAAAGCACCTTGTCCACTTCATCAGGAGGAAGAAGCTGGAACCAATCCCACAAAACCGGTTTGCCACAGGCCGCCTCTTGCTCACTAACTGTATCCACAGTGTGCAGAGTAACACACCTAATCTGATCAATTTTATCTGCAAAGTGCCTTGCCAAAGCCTCACAGGAGGCCTTAGAATGCTCCAGTGGTTCCGGAGCCACAGGACCGACCAGGCTCCGGACCACTTGGAACAGCCTCCTGGGGCAGCACTCTGCAGACGCGATGGAGGCAGCATAATATTCCTTTTTTGCTGCCTTCACCGCCATGTGATAGGCTGAAGATATAGCTCTAGCCCGTGTCTGATCGACTTTGGAGCGAAACTTCCGCCACCGGCGCTCTAGCCGTCTCACCTCCTGTTTCAGAGCTCGTAACCGCGGATTGAACCATGGTGCAGTCCGAGCCCTGTTCAGGGGGAGAGGGCGTTTCGGAGCCACCCGATCTAATGCCCCAGTAATTGCGGCATTCCAGCCACCCACCAGGGTCTCGACCGAGTGGCCGTTGGCATGCCCCAGAGAATCCCCAAGCGCGTTCAGGAATCCATTTGGATCCATAAGACGCCTGGGGCGGACCATTTTAATGGGTCCTCCACCCCTGCGGAGGGCTTGTGGAACCGAGAAGTCCAACATCACCAGATAGTGATCTGACCATGACAAGGGGGTGGTGGATATACCCCCGACTTCCAGATCACTCCCCGCTTCTCCAGAAACAAACACAAGGTCTAGTGCATGACCGGCTACATGGGTGGGCCCAGTTAGAATATGGTGCAGCTCCCAGGAGGCCATGGTCTCCATGAAGTCCCGAGGTGCTCCTGTGAGGATGGCCTCCGAATGTACGTTGAAGTCCCCCAACACCAGTAAGTTAGGGGACTGTACACGCACATCAGAGACCACCTCAAGCACCTCGGCCAGGGAGTCAGTCATGCAGCGGGGTGGACGGTACACGAGCAGAATCCCCAGACTGCCCTTCGGGCCCAACCTCCAGTACATGCACTCAACAACCTTGGTCTCCCGGAGAGGGGGTCTGGTGAAGACCAAGGACTCTCGGTAGATAACAGCCACTCCCCCTCCCCAATCCCCAGCCCTCGGCTGCTGTGCATACGAAAATCCAGCTGGACACATGGCTGCAAGGGTTGGAGCAGCAGCCTCGGCCAGTCAGGTCTTCGTAATACATGCCAGGTCTGCACCCTCATCCAGGATCATGTCATGGATGAGGGAGGTTTTCTGGGTAACAGACCTGGCATTGCAGAGCAGCAACCGAAGGCCAGAAGATAGGGTCACGCCTCCCCCAGCCATCCTTTGGCTCTGGACAGGCCCGGAGCAGGGGACAGATACTACACATCTCTCCCTTGTTCCCCTTACCTGGCATGGCCTGCCCCTAGCGCTCCGCCAGTGCCTGCCGCCCAGCCTCGGTATGTTCTGGCCCCCAACACTCCCCCCACTGCCTCCATCAGGTGGACACATGCCCCCTCGCTCCTGCCTATCAGGCAGGCTACCCACCCCTAAAAACACAACAAAATCCCCCCCAACAATATAAAACAAACAAACAAAACAATTAAAACCCCCTTAAAAATGCCAGGCAGGAGTCCACAGGGAAGGCCTGGTGGCAGTGGTAGCGGCGACGGCGGCAGCAGGCCCAGCGGCAGCAAGCACGCCTCTTCCCCAGTGGTGGTGGTGGTGGTGGCTTCTCCTGCAGGCCCTGGCTCTCCCAGGCCACCTCAGCCAGCCAGCTTATGTAGCCCCTCCAGGGAGGGGCAGGTGGAGCAGCACAGCTGGCTCGGTACCTGGGGGCCTGGTCCTGCAGGGACTGGCGGTCTGCCAGGCAGAAGTCCACAAGGAAGGCCTGGTGGTGGTGGCAGCGGCGGCAGCAGCAGGCCCAGCGGCGGCAGCAGCAGGCCCAGGGGCGGCAACAGCAGGCCCAGCGGTGGCAGCAGCAGGCCCAGCGGTGGAAGCAGCAGGCCCAGCGGCGGCAAGCACGCCTCTTCCCCGGTGGTGGTGGTGGTGGCTTCTCCTGCAGGCCCTGACCAAGGCCATGCTTGCCTGTTATCCCAGTGATTTCTTGACTTCCTCCTTTAGCATTCCAATCCCCTATGATGAAGAGGACATCTTTTTTGGTGTTAGTTCTAGAAGGTGTTGTAGGTCTTCATAGAACTGATCAACCTCAGCTTCTTCGGCCTCAGTGGTTGGGGCATAGACTTGAATTACTGTGATGTTGAACCGTTTGCCTTGGATTTGTACTGAGATCATTCTGTCATTTTTGAGATTGTACCCCAGTACTGCTTTTCCCACCCTTTTGTTGACTATGAGTGCTACTCCATTTCTTCTAAAGGATTCTTGCCCACAGGAGTAGATATAATGGTCACCTGAATTAAATTCGCCCATGCTTGTCCATTTTAGTTCGCTGATTCCCAAGATGTCGATGTCCAATCTTGCCATCTCTTGTTTGACCACCTCCAGCTTACCTTGATTCATTGATCTGACATTCCAGGTTCCTAAACAATATTGTTCTTTACAGCATCGGATTTTCTTTTCACCACCAGACACATCCACAGCTGAGTGTCCTTCCGGCTTTGGCCCAGCCGCTTCACTCTTTCTGGCGCTACTTGGAAATACCCTCTGCTCTTCCCCAGTAGTATATTGGACACCTTCCAACCTGAGGGTCTCATCTTCCGGCGTCATATCTTTTAGCCTTGTGATACATTCCATGGGGTTTTCTTGGCAAGAATACTGGAGTGGGTTGCCATTTCCTTCTCCAGTGGACCACATTTTGTCAGAACTCTCCGCCGTGACCTGTCCATCTTGGGTGGCCCTGCACGGCATAGCTTATGGCTTCACTGAGTTACGCAAGCCCCTTCACCACAACAAGGCAGTGATCCATGAAGGGGAGTTATATATTTGGCTGAGACTATTGCAAAAAGCCATCAAAGTTTGGAAATGAGGCCTGAATTCAAACTGGTTGACACTCTAGCAGTGAAGATCATTCAGTGAGAAGTCTTTTGTCACCAAAGAGTGTATTGATGACATGTGTGAGAGTATGTATGTGTGTGAGTATGTGTGTGGGGATGGGGATGGGTAGAGGTAATATTCAAAGTGAAAACAAGATGACAAATCCCTGGAATACCTTTGAATAATGTGAAGGATAATAGATAGCCCTGGAGTAAAATTTGAGGATGTATTTCACTCAGAACCTCAGATGCAGTCATAAAGCATGAGAGGTTTATGAATGGCAGCGGAGCCTCAGGAATTAATTCACTCTTGCATCTGCATTGAGACCATCTGTTGTTATTTATAAAAGACAACTTATAATTGCTATTTTTAAGCAAAGTAACAGTTGCAAGTGTAACCTTTTAAAAAATTAAAACACTGACTTATAAATATAAGAGCCCCTTTTAGCAAGACCGGTCAATGCTTCAGGTCTCTGAGGCTTTTGTCAGGAAACAAAATGATTAAAAACAACAACAGTAATCTAGTAGTAGCACCTTACCCTTCAGTTCTCCCCCCCCCCACTCTAAAATATGCAGAATGACTGTTTACACTGTTGTCTATATTAAAAACAAGTTGTGGAATAAGAATAGGAGTTTCTCTGACATCAGACAGCTGTTGATAACACTGAACCATTTATAGAGTAACTAAGGGGGCAATCCTATGCATGTTTAGACAGAAAAAGTCCTGCAGCTCTCAACATTCCCCAGCCAACATGGCTGGCTTGGGAATGCTGGGAGCTGTAGGACTTTTTCTGTCTAAACATGCATAGGATTGGCCCTAAAATAGGGTAATCTTGGCAAGGTATATACTTTACTTTTGTAGATGTCCCAGCTTAGTAGACTAAAACTGAATGAGAGAGTTGAGCCAAAATGTCTTCCAATTTCCCCCCCAACCATTTTTATTCAACATGATAGAACAAAGAAATTGCATTTTTAAAAATGTCAAAAGAAAAGTAAATTTCAGCGAAATTCTTGGGGTGTGGGTTTCTTGTGCTTACCTTAGTTATGAGGTGACTGAGAGTTGTGTGTGACTGATCTCTCATTCACTTTACTATTATCTCTCTGGTGGTCTGCAGACTTCCCATGCTTCAGTTAAAACAAAGGGGAAAGTGTGGGCAGCCAAGGAGGCTACACAGTGATGGAGAGATGTGTAATAAGTGGGGGGGGGCACACTCCACGCCCAGACATTTCACATTGACAAGGTAACCTCAAAAATACCACAAAAAGAAATTCAAAGGAAATTATAAGGTGTCGAGAATGAGGCAGGAAATCAGAGGCCTCCCTCACAGGGGAAGAAAACTTTCTGGAAACTGGAGGACAGATTTCAGCACAGCATAGATAGAACTGGATTTCTGGGCCCTATAGAACTAAAAATGGATTTCTAATGTTTCCATAGGGGACACTTTCAGAGAAATCAAATATTTCCCTAGGATTTCCAAAGAGTATTTTCTTTTTAATAGAAAAACATAACTGGTTAGGAAAGAACCCCCCTGCGTTTAGTCTTATGACTGTCCAGGGTTCTATTTCAGCATTCCTGAGAAGTCCCACTAAAAAAATCCCCTTCCAATATTTCATTTGCCTGTTTCTTTATTACTTTTGCTTACAAGATGCTGCTTGCAACTTATTGTATCAAATGGAAGGTCATTTGTTTTGCTTTTGGTGTTCTAAGGAAACTGTAAAATATAACTGAAACCTTTGCTTCGGTGAAAAAGCCCCCCCCGCCCCAAGCTAGCTAAAAAATAATGATAATTTTAACCATACAAATGTATTGGAACAATCAGCGTTGGTTTCTATGGCAATGTAGAAAATCCCCATAGATGACCCTGTTTTCTTTCTTACTTCTTGTTTGGAAGTGAACCCTAACTTCTCCTTGCTGTGTTAATATTCCTAATTATACGGGTTCTTGGCATCTTCCAGCAGATGCAATATTTTGGCTCTGTACATACGGCCTGAGAAATCAAACATGGGTAAAGCAGAAGCTTTAGTGCTCTCTGAAGCAGCTTGGGGCGTCAGGCTGTTTGAGCACAACAGAAAATCATTCTTAACAAGAGTGAAGATCTGGAACCACCTCAGAGAAATCAACTTGACACATCCAACCTTCTCTCTCTCTCTCTCTCATTTATTTTTTATTTGGTTTTTGTTTCTTTATTGTTTTTTGAAGAGTGCTTCTTCACTTTGTGTGACTTGAGCCCAGGTCCTGAGAAAATGTACACAAAGGAAACCTTTGGTGTGGTAGATGCGATCATGGAAGGATTTCTTGCCACTCAAATCCATGTCTGCTTTTGATAGATATGGGAAGGAAAAGGCCTTCCACAAAATTTGCAGAAATATCTTTCTGAATCCTCCATATGGTTGTCCACCAATACAATACTGACATATCTGGAACAGAGCATCCAGTGCTCCTTTCCTAGTGCAGGTTTTCTTCCGTGCTCATCTATATGTTAATTTCAAAGTTAACCCATTTAGCAAATGCACCCTTTAGCAAAACACAGATCCTGATTCCTATGGTCTCTGCTGAAATGCAGATTCCATTTTGTTTGTTTGTTTCAGTCATTATACATAAACAAGATTTATGCAAAGCATTAGGCCACTGTTAATTATCATGATCCTACTTCCACAGCTCCTGACTTAGCAATGCATTGAGTCCAGCCATTTTCACTTTACTCAGAAGAAATGAGAAGGAAAGCGTCAAGACCTGGGCCATCTTTTCAGAAATACTAGGCAGCCCAATCTTCTAGATCAGTTGGAGCTGAAGGGCTGCAAAGCAGTGATTCAGTCCTTTGCAGGTGAAATATGGGAGAGGCTTTGGATGTTCTAAACAACTTGGGGGAAAGGATGCACAACTGACGTGTGCTTCCTTTCCCCACACCTGTTTAGAATATACAAAGCTGAGGCCAAATATGTCTCCCTGCAAGGAGAGGCATCTGTTTCAAACATGGAGAAAAAACCATGCCCCTCCCCATAGGATACTCAGCTCTGGATGTTCTAAAGTAGGGGTGAGCAACTTGTGGCCCACCAGAGGTTTTGGCCTGCATTCTCCATCACCCCTCAACATTGGCTAGGGTGGGCTGATGGGACCTGAAGGCCAAAACATCCAGAGGGTCAGAAGTTGCCCACCCAGTTGTAAACCAACGTGTAAAGAGAAACTATATCGTATTTGCACTTCCTCTCCTCCTGCTTGTTTAGAATGTGCAAAAGCTCTGAGTAAATGCCCAGAGAATGGGCAGAGCTGGCTAGCTCTCAGAAGTTTGTTAGGAACCCCCTATGCCATTGCTTACTGCCAGCTAGGGCTTGTGCATGTTTGTCCCAGCCTCTGCACCTTCTGTGGACCAGAAAGGCCTGTAGGATTCTCCACAAATGACCAGTGCCTTTCTGTGGCTCAGCCTCCCACAGGTTTTGCTATTGGAAGGACAGGGGTCAGTTGCCAGACTAGATGGATTCCTGGACTGACTGGGCAGCCACTTACTCTTTGCCAAAAGAGAGGAAATGCTTTGCCGAAAAAGAGGGCACAGGTTTGCATAACATTTGCATATGCTAATGTATCTGTATAGATGCACATTTAGAAATAATTACTGCATTTTAAAGAGAAATACAATACATCTCACCAGAGTGGGGAAGATATGACCAGGTGACCTGTGTGCCTGCCTGCTCAGTCTTCTGTCTGGGTGCTAATTACTGATGGACAAACTTCAAAGACGCTGCTGCCCCTTTCTTTATCTTGGACTGGACAGCCCTTCATATAAGCCCTATTCAGGAATTCAAAAAAGGTCTAAAGTCAATGCGTGAGAAGGAGCACTCCAGCCCCGCCCCTCTCCTCTGTAGCTTTTGTCACCCTCAGCTCATTGAGGGTGACAGTCTGAAGAGGAGAGCCTCCTGTATCTATGGAGGCTTCCCACATGAGTCAGAACACAGATTTTCCAGCATTCTGGTTTGCATGGAGAGACCACACAGACAGAGGAGGTTCTCCACTTCAGACAGCCCCCTTCCAGGAGTACAGGGTGACAATCCTGAACTCCTGGAGGGGTGGGGTTAGAGCGCTCCTTCTCCTCAAGCATTGATTTTAACCCTTTTTGAATGCCTCAGTAGGGGTATAGAGGACACTGTCAAATGGAGGAGTATGTTCTCACAGCCTGTCAAATATATTACTATCCTCTATAAAGTAGGACACATGACTACCCTAGGTCTGATCTAGCATAGCTTTTCTTCTGTTCCAGGGAAGATGGTTACCTTTGTCCTAATCCTAATGGTAGCTATACTTATTTTATTATTCCCATGTAGTGGCAATGGAGGAAAGTCCATAAGCAGGAGGTGGCTCAGGATTTTTTTTAAAGGATATTATATCTATGAGAGAGAGAGAGAGAGAGAGAGAGATTGAGAGAGAGAGAGAGAGAGAGAGAGAGAGAACAAGATTGCCTGATATTATTATTTTTTTTAAATTCCATCTCAAGAAAACTATATCTTTAAGACTGCATTCCTATACATACTTACTTGGGAGTTAGTCCCATTGAATTCAATAGGGTTTATTTCTGAGTACACCTGCATAGGTCTACTCCAACCCTGAGTGAGAGACAGAGGATCAAGGCTTCATGTACCAGAGTTGCTTCTTCTGCCCAGGGTGAGAGCCTGTGGTAGTTAGAAGCAGGGCCTCCCCTGGGTGAGAGCCAAGGGGGAAAACTGTTTGCCACACTCCAGGTGTCAGATGGAATGAGCATGAAGTAATGGAAGTAGGTTGAAGGGCTAGGAAATTAGCGCCTTCTTGTACTTTATATTGCTTGCTTGGTTGGCAAGCCTGATGTCTAGATGTGACCAGTGGCTGGTTATAACCACAAGCTACAAACTGTGATTGTGTTGTCTGGTTGGGAGTGACTGTTGGATGAGTGGAGTGTATGTGTTGAATGGTTGAGGGTACGCTTGAATGGTGGGCGGGTGCTGAGAGTGTGTGGGTAGTTCTGGTGTGGTGAGGATGTGCCTGGGAAGCTCTGATACAGGGACCCAAGGAGGGGGTACCACTATTCCAGTGACTTGGAGCAGAAGGAGATAGGGCAGGAGCAGGGGGTTGGGACACCAAAGTAGAATGGGACACAGGTACCCACCTCCTCTAGCTCTCATGTGCCTGGTAGCTCATCCACTGAGCCCTCCTGTCTTGCGATGCTGTTATTCAATGCCAGGTCAGTCCACAATAAGACCGCACTCATCCATGATTTAATCATGGATGAGAAGGCCGACCTGGCATGTATTACTGAGTCTTGGGTGGGTAAGCTGGGTGGGGTTGACCTGACTCAGCTCTGCCTACCTGAGTACTCGGTGCAGCACCAACATAGGTTGGAGGGTTGGGGGCGGGGGGAGTCGCTGTGGTTCATAGAACCTCCATCTCTATCACAAGGAAACCACTCCACCTTGGAGCAGGCCTTGAGGGGGCTGTACTTGCTGTTGGGCCATAGAGACAGATTGGGGATGCTGTTGGTATACCGGCCACTCTGCTGCCCAGCATCCTCCCTGACTGAGCTGGTAGAGGCTTGAGTGTGGTGTTGGAGGAACCCAGGACAGTGATTCTGGGTGATTCCAACTTCCATGGTGAGGCTGTCTCTGGAGCTACAGCTACCTACAGTTCAGGACCTCATGGCCTCCATGGCAACCATAGGATTGTCTCAGTTTGTCATAGGCCCAACACATGAAGCAGGGCATACGCTTGATTTGGTTTTTGCTTAGGGATGGGGGAGAATTTCTCCCCGAAACTTCGGGGGGCCGAGTGCCAACGTGTTCGGCCCCCCGAAGTAGTTTCGGGGAGAAATTCTCCGCACCCCCCTGCACACCCCCCCGGGACGGGACTTACCTTTCCCGAATGTCCCTCCCGGTGGTGGGTCCCGGCGGCGGTTCGTCAGGTCTTCGACAGGGGCGGGGCGGCAGCCGGTCTTTTGACCGGCTGCTGCCGCCGCCATTCCAATAAAAGTAAAAAAACCCAAAACACCCCCGTGATAGGCTACGTGACGATTAACGTAGCCTATCATGGCTAGATTTGCAAAGTCAGCCGTGATAGGCTATGTAAATCATCATGTAGCCTATCACGGGTGACTTTAAAAAAGAAAAAAAAAGCGCGTATGGCTAATGGCGGCCCCCATAGGGAGCCGCCATTCATGTTCCTTATTTGGTCGCTGTAGTCTACATAAAGATTTACGTAGACTATGGGGAAAATAAGGGCAACGCTATTTGCGTTGCCCTTATTTTCGCCGTAGTCTACGTAAAGATTACGTAAACTCAATTGCACCTGAGTGCCCTCTCCAGCACTGTACAGCCCGCTCTGCTACTTGGTATACTGCGAAGCTGTGTTCAATGAAACAGGCTGGACATCGGCTAGAGTGCAAATGGTGTAGGATTCGAAGCGAAGATGACTGAGCATGCTCTAGAGCATGCCTATTGTGTGGCAGTGCGGGCAGCAAAGAAGGCTTGTTTTGCTGCCTCCATTGCGCCCTTGATTAGCTGTCCAGCAGAACTCTTCTGGGTGGTCCAGGGTTTATTAACACCCTCCCAGTAAATGGGGCCCTGGCCCTGTCGAAGACCCACTGTGACGTTTCTTCATCACGCTTTGAGGACAAAATCACCTGTCTCTGTAGTGAACTTGATGCTGTTGTTATCACAGTTCCAGTTGAGGTGTCTGATGCCACCATTTGCTTGGTTTTGTGGGATCAGTTCCAGTTCCTGTGGCCTGATGATGTGGACAAGGTGCTTGCAGCAATGTGACCAACCACATGCCCTCTCGATCCCTGCCCCGCTTGGCTAATAAAAGCCAGCTGAGTGGGTTATGACTGGGTGGGTCCAGGGTGTGGTGAATGCTTCTCTCTGGGAAGGGGTGGCCCCTGCTGCCCTTAAGGAGGCAGTAGTGCGACCACTCCTGAAGAAGCCCGCTGTGGACCCAGTAGTATTAGACAACTACTGCCCAGTTGCAAATATCCCTTTCTTAGGGAAGGTCCTTGAGAGGGGTGTGGTGGAGCAACTGCAGACACTCTGGGAGAATAATACTGATTATCTAGACCTGCTCCAGTCTGGATTTTGATCTGGTCATGGGACTGAATCAGCCTTGGTTGCCCTTTTTTGAGAGAGGGACAGGGTGGACACCATTTGCGTCTGGAGTTAGCCCAGTGATATAGCCCAGCAAAGGCGGCTGGCCGTATCGCCAGCGATGCGGACCTGGTGGCCAGCTCCACAGGATCGCTGCATGGAGGAGCCAGCCCAGATGGATTCCTGAGGGAGGTGGAGGTGAGTGCCCCATTCCACCACGGACTCCGGAGGCCAGATTCTTTGGAATCCAGCCTCATTGGGGTCCGTGGCGGAATTCTCCGCCATCCCCATTTGCGGCCATAAAGCTCTTAGGTTAACCTAACAGCTTTATGGCCACAAATGGCGTCCACTACACCAATTGTGTCCCTGGTTTTTCACGCAATAGTGCTACAGTGGCTCCAGTCCTACCTATGGGGCCGATTTCAGAGAATAACATTGGGTGACTATTCCTTGGCCCCTTGGCAATTGAGCTGCGGAGTGCCACAGCGTACCATCTTGTCCCCAATGTTGTTTAGCATCTATATGAAGCTGCTGGGAGTGGTCATTAGAGGATTTGGAGCTAAATGCCATTAGTATGCTGATGACACGCAGCTCTATCTCCCTGTGACATATGAATCAGAAGAGGCTGTGCAAGTCCTTGATCAGTGCCTCGACTCAGTAATGGGCTGGATGAGGGCCAATAAACTGAAGCTGAATCCTGGCAAGATGGAAGCCCTGTGGGTGAGTGGTTCCCAGGTCTGGGAGATAGGCTCTTTGCTTGTTCTGGATGGGGATGCACTTCTTCTGAAAGATCAGGTTCATAGTCTGGGGGTACTCCTAGCTCCATCATTGTCTCTGGAGGCCAAAGAGGCCACAGCGGCTCGGAGTGCCTTTTACCAGCTTTGGCTGGTTCACTAGTAGCTATGGCCTCTCCTGGACAGGGATAGCTTGGCCACAATGCTATAGGCATTAGTGACCTCAAGACTGGATTACTGCAATGTGCTCTATGTGGGGCTGCCGTTAGGGCTGGTCCAGAAGTTGGAGCTAGTGCAGAATGCAGCAGCTCAGCTGCTGTCAGGAGCTGCCCCTTTTCAGCATATAGCCCCTTTGCTGAGGGAACTGCACTGGCTGCCTATTCGCTACTGGGCCAGGTTTAAGGTATTAGTACTAGTGTCAAAGCCCTAAACCACTTGGGAGCAGGATACCTGAGAAAGTGCCTTCTCATCAGAGGGCTTGCTCCTGGTGGTTCCACATGGACCCATGGCCCGGTTGGAGTCCACCAGGAAGACAGCCTTCAGCGTAGTGGCCCCCTTCCTGTGGAATTCCCTGCCTTTGGAGGTCAGGCAGGCACCAAGGTTGTGTTGCTTTCAGTGCCTCCTGAAGACGTTGTTATTTCGAGAGGCTTTCCTTGAGTGACCAGCCACGGTTTGTTATGTTCAAAATGTGTTCTTTGAAAATGTTTTAATTGTTTTAATTATGGGGTTTTATTCTTTTATCTTGCTGTTCACAGCTCTGAAATCTTTGATGTGGAGTGGTATATAAATATTGTAAATAAATAAATAAAGCACTGTACTGTAAATTTTAAATGACTTCTCCCACCTTGTCTCCCGTCCCGCCCGCTTCCCACACACAGTGTCTAAACATTTCTGAGGGTTTTGCAAATGGTGTTGTACAACTTTCCTGTCCACCTAGGGGGACTGACACTGAAGCATTTAAAACAACACTGAACCCTAACACTTGCTGCTCCAAAATCAAGTGATTAAGAATTGGCATACTGTGAGTCTGCACTATTATTGCTGGGATGTGATCCTAGCAGGATAGGCAGACTGTTTGGCAAAACTATAGGTTTAAATACCAATGCTGTGTTTATGATTTACCCACATGCAGAGAACTAAATGTTACTAACTGAAAACTGCAACATTCTCCCCCTCTGACCACAAGAGGTCAATTGATTGAAAGGCAACGGATGGAACACAATTCCATCTAAGCATTTCTGCAGTTCCTATGAGGATTTTTGGGCAGAAGCAATGCTTTTTCAGTGAAGCTGCTTATGGGGTTTTGCTGCCTATGCAAACTTCCCCACTGTCTTTAAGCTTTATGTAAAGAAATCAACATTATGCCTCAAATATAAACCAAGAATGTGACAGAGAGATCTGTAAACCAATTAAGCCAGAATATTTGGGTTCAGAATCCAAGACTATGCCCATCTACAGTTGTGACTGACTGGAAGGACTTTATTGATAGCTGTGTCAGTGCAACCAACAACATCGTACCAGTGAAGAAGTGGCTTACAATGCAATTCTATAAATGTTTACCCCAAAGGAAGTGCCACTGAGCTCAATGGGGCTTACTCCCAGGCAGTGGCAGTGCAAGATGTCCTTCCACCTGAGGTGGGAGGACATGGACTGCCACCCCCCATCTCTGTCACTGCTTCCCATCACCTCTGCCCCCTAGTGGTGCCACCTGCATGATGCCTCATTCTGAAGACCCCCAAGAACCCATCTGCCTGATGGCTTTCTCTGAGGAACTGCTCCAGGGCCCCATGCCGGCTGCTCTCCTGCTGAGACATTTGCCACAGCAAGAGAGCAGGCCCAGTAGGGCTCTCTGCAACATCTGCTCTTGTGCCTCACTCCAGCAAGGTAGCAGCAGGCAGAAGTGGGGGCCTTTCTGGTTGTAGTGGGGACCCGATTCACCACTTCTTCCAACCTGCCACCTGAGGCAGGGGTTCACCCTCCCAGGTAAGTGGACGTAAGATAGCAAGCAGCCTTGGTGTCACTGCCTGGGGAGGAGACCCTCATCAATAGATGCATTGTCACAGCACAACGCCAGTATGCCAGTGGAGGCTGGTAGATCTGATTTTAGTGGGGCTGTGCATCCATTCTGGGTTTCAGTCAGAACCAGCCAGAAGGAGCTGTCCAAGGGGCCGAACCCAGAGTAGATTTACCGACCCACTGAAATTGGAGCCACCAGCCTCCACTGCAGTAAGCATAAGGTGGGTCCAGCGCTATATATCAGATCTGGCTTGAGAGGTAAAGAATGAGGGAGCCAAGTCTGCAAATAGCACTATATTATTCAAGGTGGTAAAACCCCACATTGACTGTGCAAAACTCAAAGCCAGTCAGATTGTGTGGTCAAGCAGTAGAATTGTAGATGTGATGAGATTAGATCACAGGCCCTTCTCCAGGAGCCTCTGCTGGGTGATGTGCAGGGGGTGGCTACTTGGGAAGAGGCCTTTTCAGTCATGGCACCTCCATATCGGAAAGTTTTCCCCAGGGAGGCTTGCTTAGCACTTACTTTGACATTGTTTCAGTGCCAGGTGAAGACCTCTTTGATTCCCAGGTCTTTAATGTTTCCATTTTTAATTTGTTTTATCTCTGCCACAGGGTTTTATGATGGTTTTTTATATGTTTCATTGTTGATCTGTTTGATCGTACTTTGGGGTGCCATCCTATGCATGTTTAGAACTGAAAAAAGTCCTACAACTCCCAGCATGCCCGAGCCAGCATGGGTGGCTGGAGGGATGCTGGGAGTTGTAGGACGTTTTCCTCTCTAAACATGCATAGGATTGCACCCTGCTCTATCCTTATTTTTTGTTGCAAGATGCCCTGAAAACTTTGTTATAGGGCAATATATAAATCTACTCAAAACAAACTAATAAATACCTTAGATATATGTAGGTGTAAACTATCATTTCACGATGACTGTAAGATATTTTCCGTATATAGGTAGAGTGAGTTTAGACACAACAACAACAACAACAACAGGGGAGAGGGGTACCTCTCAGGGGAGAGGGGTACCTCACCCTTTTCCCACTTGCCATTCCTCCTTAACCCCCACCCCCCGCTCTCAGGGGAGTCTAGCAATTTGGAGTGAGGAAACGATGGCCACAAAGAGGTTTAAGCAACCCTCACCTGCCACTTTTCTGTTCTAGAACCTCCCTCTGTAATGTTTTTTTTTTTTTCAGTTTAAAAAAGGCTGTCAGGATAATGTTATACACCTCTAGTTTACTCTGATGGTCTCAGTCAGGGGTGCTGCTAGTTACTTAAAAGATTCAGGGTTCAAGCCCATAGGATGCACATCTACGTAACATTTGCATATGCTAATGTGTGTGTGTGTGTGTGTGTGTAAATTTAGAAATAATTACTAGGATTTCATAGAATTCATTACTAAATTTCATAGAAGGCAAACCCAGCCAATCAGTATCCCATATAAATCATGCCAAATAAATTAGATTTTTCAATTAATTTGCACCCTAGGTCATCCCAATTCAGGAGTTCCTGTCCAGTTACAATTAGTTTGCAATGGCTATGAACAGGTGTGAAAAAATGCACACAAAAATTTGACTGGTAGTTTTTTTCATGACTTCTTTCACTGCCCCCTAAAAATGATAACCCCTTCCACCCCAAAATCCTGTGCATGGCAAATGAAGTTAAGAAAAAACCTCCATTGGCACCAATGAACATTCAGGGCCCTAGGAAATATATCAGGGGCTGTGGGAAATAGAATCAGGCCTAACAATGCTTCTAGAAATGTGCATGGCATTACACTTACATATGTCAACATGTGTCAAAGTGTTGCTATTTAAATTGAGATACATATTCTACATATATATTCTTCATCCCAGCCTGGGTTTGTTCTTGTCTTTGCTGGGGTGTGTGTATATATTCAGGTTTCTCCAAAACTATTTACAAATGCATAAAAATAGTTTGAGCAATGTAGTGCTTCTACGAAATATATTTCTCTCATCAAAAGGAAAGCATTTTCGTGCTCATCTTCTTTACCGCCTTCTCATCTTTCTTTTACTACACCATTAAGGTTAATGGAAATGCATCAGATGTCTGTCTGTCTGTCTGTCTGTCTGTCTGTCTTTGAAGTTCCTTGGAAGAAGCAAACGACAATAATAGACACCAATACTTATTTAAAGGACAGGGTTAGTTGTTGTAGTTGTTTTCTTCAATGTCTATAGGACAATGACTGCGGTGTATTTTTGAAGGGAAAATCAAACAGTCCTACTCCTTAATAACTTTGGGATATAAACATATGCACCACTTGCTGCACTCTGAGAGCCCAGAAGTAGATGCATTAGTCAAGGGCTATAAAACTGAGATTCTGTAGCTAGCCAGCCAGCCACTAAACAGTCTTTCCTATGAAGCAACATAAACATCTATCAAAACATATTCCTTTGCAGCAAGTGCAGGACATTAGAAATATTTGCCCTGCAAATTCCTTAAAGTCCTACGATTCTATGGGTTCCTACAAAAGTAGGTACTAGTGGACACATTTACTTGTGAGAGTTTACCTGGGAGTAAGTCCCATTGAAGTCACTGGGGCTTGCTTCTGAGTACACTGAGTACAATCCTGAGTATAGGATTGCACAGTTTGTGTCTAAAATAGTAGCACTGATGTAAACTCCTTGGAGGCAGAGAGAGAGAGAGAGAGAAAGAAAAAGAAAGAAAGAAAGAAAGAAAGAAAGAAAGAAAGAAAGAAAAGGATTTTAGGAGAAAGCCTTTCTGGGAAAATTTAGTAGCAAATAAATGAACACATTTCTTAGAACTGCTTTGGACATTTTAACGAATCAGCAAAGTGAGGAACCCTGAATTACTTGTGCTTTCTCTCCCCATGATACCAGCTCTCATCTAAAGGAAGGAGAATGATGTCCCTGCATTGGGAGACTCTAGGGATGTCAGAGAATTCCGCGACAGATCTCGGTGAGGCCGAATGCCAGTGCATTTGGCCCCCCGAAATCCATTGCGGAACGAAGCCCCCTCCCCCCAACCCACAAAAGGTGCGCGGGACAAAGTCCCCGCCGCCCCCAACCCACAAAAGGCACGTGAAATGGAGCACTTACCTGCTCCCGTCTGTGCTGCTTTGCGAATGGCGGCCGTCCTGCGGCCACCATTCGCTTCCTCTTCCTAGCTGTGATAGGCTACATAAATACTTACGTAGCCTATCACGGCTAATGCAGGGACTCCGTTTGCGTCCCTGCGGAGGCTGTGATAGGCTATGTAAGTATTTACGTAGCCTATCATGGCAGGGGGAAAAAAACTCCAGCGTACGCAAATGGCAGCAGCTACCGCCATTTGCGGACGCTGGGTTTTTCCCCCCTGTCGTGATAGGCTACGTGAATACTTACATAGCCTATCACAGCTAAATACAGGGATGCAAATGGCGGCGGCTACAACAGCCGCCATTTGCATCCCTGCAGGGCTGCCCAGCGTCTGGATGTCCAGCTGTAGGCGGCTGGGCAGGATTCCAGGGGGGGAGGACCGGATTGCCTCCCCCCCCCATCGAGGATTCCGGGGGAGGGATGGAGCGCCTCCTCCCCCCAGTGGAAACAGAACGGAATGGAAGGTAAGTGTTCTGTCCATCCCTAGGAGACTCTGGATCTTCCTATGGGGAACATTTCCATGTCTCTCCTATAGATGAGACCTAAGGTGCTTCTAGATGAGGCTTTTATGGTGCAATTGCCCTGCCTCATTCATAGAATTTCATCCACTTATAATCCTCCCATATTTTCCCACCACTTCTTCCATCATTTTTCTTACCAAGGGAAATTCATTAAGAAAGAAAAGATAGAATAGCTGCACAGTGTCTTCCTATAGTTAGCACCAGGACCCTTTCATCATCTGGAAGCAACCTCTCAAGGAGAGAAAATGTAAACCATTCTTGTAGGGATGTTAGAGAATTCTGCCACGGATCCCAGGGAGGCCGAATTCCAGTGAATTCAGCCCCCCGGAATCCATGGCAGAATGGAGCAACCTGCCCCACCACCCTGTGAAAGCCCCGCGAAACAGATCCTACCTGGCTGCGGCTCTGGTGGTGGCTCCGGTGGCGGCTCCGGTCACTGCTGGGCTGTGGCCGCAAATGGCGGCCACTATGCCAGCCGCCATTTGCGTCCCTGGCAAGCCGTGATAGGCTACGTAAGTATCTATGTAATCTATCATTGCTCAGGGCAGGGACGCAAATGGCGAAGCTGCCGCCATTTGCGTCCGTGTCTTTAGCCATGATAGGCTACATATATATTTACATAGCCTATCATGGCAAAAGACAGGGGCGCAAATGGCGTAGCAGCCACCATTTGCGCCCCTGTCTTTGCCGTGATAGGCTACGTAAATATATACATAGCCTATCACGGCAATAGGAAGGAATGCAAATGGCGGCCGCTGTAGCCACCGCCATTTGCGTCCGTGTCTTTAGCCGTGATAGGCTACATATATATTTACGTAGCCTATCACGGCTAAAGACATGGATGCAAATGGAGGCGGCTACGGTGGCCGCTATTTGCATCCCTGTGCAGCCCAGCCGCTGGATGTCCGGCTGCGGGCGGCCCCTGCCGGCGGCTCCGCAGAATTGCCATGGAGCGGAGCCGGCCAGGGAGGATTCTGGGGGGAGGGATGGAGTGCCTCCCCCCCACTGCGGATTGCCCAGTGCAGAGCCAGGTAAGAGTTTCGTACATCCCTACATTCTTGCCATGATTCGGATAAGGATGTTAGAGAATTCTGCCACGGATCCCAGGGAGGCCGAATTCCAGTGAATTCAGTCCCCCGGAATCCGTGGCGGAACGGAGCAACCCACCCCACCACCCCGTGAAAGCCCCATGAAACGGAGCCTATCTGGCTGCGGCTCCGGCACCGGTGGCGGCTCTGGCGGTGGCTGCGGTGGCTGCGGCGGGCTGTGGCCGCAAATGAATGTGATTCACAGACACCCCCCAGCAATTTGTTTAACAGCAGGCACACATTTTAAAAATGTGCATGAAAAAATGCATACTTTTGAAACATGCACAGAAACATATTTTAATCAATGGGAGAAGAATGCGTACATTTAAAAAATGTGCACAATCATAGAATAGTAGGGTTGGAGAGGGCCTATAAGACCATCGAGTCCAACTCACACACAATGCACAATTGATATGTACATTTGGAAAAATACACATGAAAATATGCATGAATTTTCATGTGAAAAGAAAAAGAAAGATCCCAATCTGATATGGACACGAGTCAGAATGAGCTTCAAGGTAGAATTTGGAGAACTTTGATAAGCTCAGGTTTTGCTTGCATGGACATCCCTAGTTTCATCCCACTTCTGCATCAGTTTGGGAAAATAAATAAGTAAATAAATAAAATGCTAGTTAAGTATTGTTCTTATTTCTTAATACCATAGTTGACTTTAATGGTGAAGAAGAAGGATGTTAGAGAATAAAATTAATCCAAATCTACACCAGGGATATTGGGAAGGGTGTAAAATGACAGTTCACTTGGGCAACAAGGTTTTTTTTAAAGGGCCCACCCAGCCACCTGTAAGAGTCAGCCCCTTTAAGATTCCACCCCCTCCCTTGCCATTCAGTGCTAAGAGGAATGTTGCATGGTTTCAGCAAGCAAGTTAGCCATCCTTTAATCCAGCCATCCCCAACCTGGTGCCCTCTGGATGTGTTGGACTACAACTTCAAGCATCCTTCAGCCAGCCATGCTGCCTGGGGGTTGCTGAGAGCTGTAGTCCAAATCTAGAGGGGAACAGGTTGGGGGAGGGTGCTTTAATCCCTCCCCAGTGCCCATGATGTAGCATTGTGCAGAGGCATTGGGGATAAACATACTTAAACATTGTGCAGAGGCGCTGGAGATATACTTAAGCAGCACACAGAGATGTCTCAGCAGTGGTTGGCCCTACTGTGGCCCCAGGCCGCTGGGATTTGCCCAAGGTAGTTGCGTGTTGGCATCAGGATTGGTTTAAAGTGGTCTACCAGGCATCTTCCTTATTAAGTTTTAGGCATCAATTTAAGATCTTTTTATTCGCTGTAGCTAAAATATTTTGATTTATCTGCTGATGGATTTCTAAAGCTGCTGCTTATTTGCTGTGTTATCAGTAGTTTTACTATTTTATTTGCAATGCTGCTTTTATTTTTTATTATTGTGATTTGATTTGATATTCTTATTTATCTCTGGAAATGTTAGTTAAAAATTTAAATATGAGTTACAACTCTGAAATAAATCACTCCCTCCAAGAGTGCAATCGGCTGGTGAGTGCCGCTACTTTTAGGACTGTAGCCAAAATGGGGCCACTGGGAAACAGGGGGGAGGCATCAACATATTCAGGGGAACCTCAAGGTTTGCCAAAGTACAATGAGGGAGCAATCCTATTTCCACTAGACAATGTCTAGAGAGCCATAGGATATGCTCATTTCTGGGAACCAACCTTGGAGCCTGTGCTCTGAGGTCAATTCCTGGAAAACTGACCTCCCCTCTCGTCTGTGCTGCCTTGGAGGCAGCACGGAGAAGTCCCGTCCTCCATGCTTGGAAGAAGAGCGTGGAGCGACTGAAAAGGGGTGCTCCGGGGGCGGGGCGTTCTGGGGCGGGGAGAGCGGAACTGCACGTACGATGCATCCAATGTATCATATGGCAGCTTCCTCTCCCGGTTGGCCCCCCTGCTGCTAGACAGCCGAAAACGGCTGACTAGCGAAAAATGGCAAGGCAGGAGTGGCGCGGAGGGAATGTGCCTCTCCTGCTTTGCTTTGGATAGGCAGTCACCTCCGAGTTCGGAGGTGGCAGGCTGCCTATCTAGTTAGGATTGTGCCCTAAATCTTCAGGGGAAAAACCCCCTAAATAGGACCCTCCCCTCTTCAGCTCAATGAGAACTGAGCATGCTCAGTTGCCACAGAATGCTGAGTGTCTGTTAAGGAGAAGGAAAAAAAGGAAAATGGTGGAATGGGCAATGGAATGAAGTATCCTGGAAGGGGGCATGGCTGGCTGAGCAGAACTTCATATTGCAACATTTTCTTGCAGGTCCCACCTCCAAATAAAATCAAGCCAAATCAAGTAACACAAGTAATGTGTGCTATAGGGAGGCTATCAGATTGAAGACCATTAGTAGTTCTTTAGAACATGGCTTGTCTAAAGAATCTTTATCCCAAAAAATGATTATAAGAATATACCAAAAGACCACATTGTGCTGTACAAGACACTCCCTGCATAGCCTGTCAAAAGCCTTTTCTGTGCCTTAGAGTCAATAAGGAATCATGCCTACTCTCCACAGCAGCAAAAACATGAATAATGAACAGTCTGTAATTTATAATTTATCACTATGGAACAAATCCCACTTGGTGTGGATGAAGCAACGTGGGTAAGATCTACCTAAAGTGTGTAGTGTGAGCATTGTGGGAATTTTTTATTTTTAAATAAATATTTAGGACACTGGCTTGTAGTTAGAACAGAAATATTTACCTGGTTCACAAAAACCTGAGATGGATGCTAAATACATTGACTTTGGTCAGGGTCCAGATGTTTGTGTTTTTTGGAGGAATCCAGCCCATGTGTGTGTGTGGGGGGGGGGGGGGAAGGAGTAAATGTTCTGTTAAAGCTTTTATACCATTCAGGGCTTTTCTACATGAGGCTTTTAACTTGTACCTTTACCAAGGCTTCTGCTTCCAGATTCTTTGTGGGATTAAGATTGGCTCCTTTACACATGGTTTCATCCAGGATTTTTCCTTCTCTCCTTTCTATATGTTCGATTACACAACCACTAGGTGGTGCTGTGGTATAGTATTGTTGTGACTTTCCTCTTTAAGAAAAACCCACGATAATGAGTGCAAAAATGGGAGAGGCCCTGGAGGATGACGATGTTGTGTAAAGGACCCATAAACTACCATGAGTGTAGAATCATGAGTAAACAATAAAAGCCTCATGTAGAAAGGTGTCAATATCATGCCCATCTGGGCCTAGAGACTTACTACTTTCCAGAAATTCACAGATTCATGTGTACTCAGAAGTAAGCCCCACTGATTTCAATGGAGCATACTCCCAAGTAAGTGAATATAGGATGCAGCTTTAATTGCTTTTTCAGTTTCAGACATATTAAATGGAACTACCAAAATATTTTTGCTGATTATCTGAATATGGAGGTCCCATTTTCACCCAAAGGTTGAGATTGCTTCCTTAGATGGAATATTCTTCCTAGAACAAAATGCTGAAAAGAATTAATTAAATTGATCATTAATTGCTTCCTGAGTAAAATGAGGCTGCCTCAGAGTGTCTTTAATTACCACAATAACATGGCATCTGCATATCTTTAAAGACTGAAAGCCAATAATTTACTATTCTTTTTATCCAGTTCTCAATAATTCTGTCTAATGAAAGTAAAAGCAAATTCAGTCTGTGAAGAAAGCAATTTGTTGACTTCATATCTGTCTTCATAATTCTCAGAAGTAGGAGCAGTGATATAGTTGGTTGTGCTTTCTTGCAGCTGAGCTTCAACTTTCTTCAGCTCATTGTATTGGCCTCATTTAATGATCCTACAAGAAGCATAAGCAATACCAGAACCTCACAAAGATGTTTTAAATACATCCCAAGAAAGAGACCATGAAGCATCAGGTGGGACAGACTGTGATATTGAAGAAGTCATTGGGTTGAAGCTTGACAGTTTGTACAAATGTTCATGACAAAGATGGAGTGTATTGACAGGGCTTTTATATTCCGACACATTCTTGTACTCTGGAGAAGTTCAGAACATTTGGAGAAAATGGCCATCAACTTTTCTTCATTCACTTCTGCGGTGTTTTACTTTCTCAAGGTAGAGGTCTGTTTTCTGTAGGAAAAGGAGCCTAATTAAAGTATTTAGTTCCCATGACAACTTTATTTATTTGCAATATTTCTTGGCTGCCTTTCAGTGCAGAAGCCACCCAAGGCAGCGTACAATAAGAAAATACATATTTATGTAACTTCATCACTGGACTATTGACATCCTTTTGTCAAGTGTTGCCTCAGGGGAGGCAGCTGAAATCCTCTCAGCCAGTGACAGAAACAAGACTCTTCTCCATGAATGGATTTTGGCATAACCGGCAGAACTTCAACAGGCAGAGCTCCCCCCATCATCATACCTTCACATTGGAGAAATGCTGCATCTGTTGCATTTGTGTAGCAGCTATTACAGGCACAATAAACTGCTATTCAAACATGAATATGGCTGCAACCAGGGAAGCCTTCCTTTTTAGAGGTGAGTAGAGCTTTCATGCTTCACTTTTCTGGGTTGGGCATGATGTCAAGTATGAGGTGCTGGGGCTCAAAGCTTTGCAGGACTCTTTGCCTGGATGTGATAGAGGAGCACTCTGCTCTTGCTTGAGAACACTCTTTTCTCCAGGCAATTTTCAAAGAAGAGGCTTAGCTAATTAGCATTACTGAGACTGAGACAGAGATTCCAATATGAAGTTGTGTGGGGGAAGGGAAAGAGAAGGAAGCCCTGGGTAAATATGTGGGGGACTTTCTGTGTGTGTGTGTGTGACAGAGAGAGACAGAGGGCTTCTCTACACAGAGGCTTTTTATCCTGCAGTTTTACAGGGGCTTCTGCTTCCATATTGTATGTGGGATTAAGATCACTCCTTTTCACACATTTCTGCTCCCCCCCCCCGGAGTTCTTTTATCTACAAGCTCTAAATATATAATTATACAGCCACTAGATGGCGCTGTGCTATAGCACCATTTCCTCTTTTCTCAGAGAAATTCAACTTGGGTTATTTAAATAGCTCATTATCCATGATCTTAAAACAAAAACAGGATAAAGGTCAGAAAGCATGGGAAAGGCCCTGGAGGTTGACAGCGTCATGTAACAGGCCCCCAAACTTCTGTGAGTAACCAAGCTCAATCTCAGAATAAAAGCCGCATGTGGGGAAGCCCAGAGAGAGAGAGAGAGAGAGAGGGAGAGAGTCAATATATTGAACCCACTGAGGCTCTGGGGCAAGAAATAAGCAAGGTGATCAAAAAAGCATTCCTAAACCCTGAAAGGAATGACCTGATGGAAATAGAGGAAAGTGCTTCACAGCATATGCAAGCACAATTCCTTCATTAACTTATCCAGCCCTTTGGCATCTGAAATAAAATTTTATGACTTTGAAGTGCCCTTCCAGGACAATTTTGCACAGCAGCATCCTAAGAGCATGTCAGTTATGGAAGTCCTTTACAAAAAACAAATCAAAAGGAAGTGGCAGGAACAAGTGTTGAAATAAAAGCAAGAAAGAAAAAAGTGAAAAAGAAAGAAAAAGGAGATGCCCTTGACTGCCTCTCACTGCTAAAAGTTCCCAGCCCCTGAAAGATTTCCTTCGGAATTTCTCCAGACGACTTGAAAATGTGAAGAAGGTGCTCCCTCCTTCAGATCCTTGGAGTGAGAAAGTGGGGACGCGCTCTGTTATCAGTATCACGTAGCCATAAGGGGGGTTCTTATTGGTTGAGTACCCATGATAAATACTGGAGAAACAGAGGGATAGTTGACAATGTAAGAAGAGCCCTGCCGGATCAGCCCAAGGGTCCATCTAGTCCAGCATTCTATTCACACAGTGGCCAGCCAGCTGTCGACCACGAACCCATAAGCAGGACACGAGCACAGCAGCACCCTCCCACCCATGTTCCCCAGCAACTGGGGAACATGGGTGGGATGTTATCTCTGGTACTAGAGATAGCACAGAGCCATCAAGACTAGTAGCCAAGACTGGAAAAGGCGTGGATACCAATGGAGCACAAAAGCACAGTAGGCAATAATGGACCACTAAGCCGAAAAAGAAATCTAAGTGAGAGGAGCTAGTTTTATGGGAGGGACAACTGTGTAATCCCTTCTCATCAGGTGAAGAAAATGCTATATGACCCGCAATCATGTGTCAAGTATAGGCTCCCACTATACTGATCTTGAATGGGTAGGGACAGAGAATTTGTTGTTACCATCTTTGCCTAGAAGACAATCAAATGTTTCAAGTCCTCTCACATCATTATAGGGCAACATTCAATTTTCCTGGAAAACCCTATAGTCAGATAGGGTGGGGAGGAATTACCATTTACAATAGGTCCATAAATATTGGCTAATGTTCTTGTTGTACCAAACAAAACAGGGAACACCCATTAGGGTCAAGTCTGGAATCAAACATAATCAGAGGACGATTCCTTTGTAGGAGTTTCTCAATTCCTCTTGCCTATTTGAGTTCTCTGCACAGCAGTCTTCACTCTTCACCCACTCATTCTCCAGTGAGTCATTCATACTTTCCCCAGGAGACATGGGCTTCTTGAAGCATCACAATGTTTGGCATGCAGTTTCTGAAGCAATGAAGTACTTACTTATGCATACTGGGACTCCAGAGATGTTTCACACCCCACAATATGAATTTAATGCAGACCTAACTGTAAGAAAAAACACAGCTTGATATAAGATATAGCTGTACCAATGCAGGTAAGCACTAATGAGCAGTAGTACTTACCAAACAAAGTCTTTAGTTTGAGAACTAGGCATTGAGCATGCAACTGAATAACCATAGGTTTGATCTAAGGCTGGGCCAAAATGTCTCCTCTCCTCAACTGCAGGCATTTCAGCCCAATCTTAGTTAGAACCCATGATAATCCATTTTGCAGGCAGCAAAACTGGGGAGCATTTGGGGTGGTGGTGGCAGCAAGTGGCAACATTTGGGGAGGCGGCAAAACTCACCAGAATTGAATGCTTTTCCTGGCAACTGCCTCTTTGCAGACATCCCCCCCCACCTTATAGAATGATGCCACATGATGATGTAGCATCACTCTGATGGGGACTTCTGGGTATTGGTGGCCCCCCGCACCAGCAAGGTGGCTGCCATTTTTTTACCCAGAAGCCCCCATCAGAATTATGCAGCATCAATATGTAGCATTATTCTGTGGGGGTGATGGGGAAAACTATGCTCCAAGAGGAGCATTCTGTGCCCAGTGAGTTTCACCTCACCCTGAATTCTCCCCTGAAATTTGATGGGATTCCCTGCTCCAAATGTTAGGTGAAACTTCTCAGGAAAGAACAGCACAGAGGAGAAAAGCGGGAAAGAAAAGTAGAAAGAAAGATGAAGAACAGAGAGAGGGAAGAAGGTATAGGAAACTTTTTTAAGCATTCTGGCCTAAAAACCCAGATGGGCCTACAGTATGGCTCCAGACCTTTCTGCATGGTGTCCAATTAAAACTAATATAATTTTTATAAGCCCAGAAAACAAATGCTAAAACATTTTGAGCAGTGTTCAGTAAATCAATCAATACTGGAAAGGAATGGTCAAATTACTCTGACATCACTGATAGCTTCTGTTCTGGCCCAACAATCAAAGACACTTTCAGGTACAACATGCTTTTATTTGATAGAGAGAAAATGCTGTAGCCTGGGAAGTTCACTCTCTACACAGTGAAATAAACTCCCCCCTGCATGCTAGACATGACTAGCTTTTTATTAGGAAATTGATTACACAGCCACCAGATCATGTGAAGAATGCTTGTTGAGAAAAAAGGAAGTGTAGCTTAACCACAAGTTCTTAAACCGTTGGCTGGCCTGTCTGGAGAATAGTGACATACAGGCAGTTCCCTATTTGGCTTGTTCACATATAGAAACTTTGCTGGTTAGGCAAACTAGTTTTTGGAACTTTGTAGATCTTGCATTTTTCAGAGAGAGAGGGTGGAGGTGGTCATGTATAAAGTCAAAAATTCCACAGTGAAGATACCCAGGCCCAACCTTCGCTGGGCCTCAATATGTCTTCCCTCTGGTCTATTACAGTTGGCCATAACACTTCTTTTTGCAAAGGCTGCTGGGAGGCAAGGTCAATGGGTTTTTCTACATGAGGCATTTATTGTGCGCTTGTCATTCCCTACTCACGGTACTTTAGACAATGACATGACCCTCCAGTTTCATTTCTGTGTCTACCCCCAAAAGAGATAAATGTCTCAGGATGCAAAGATTTTATTTATGGAAAGCCCAATGTGTTTTGGCCTCTTAGGGCATCTCCATGCCTGTAGTTTATCACACATTCACAGACGTTTGCTGGTCCATTACACAATGTTGTAATCCTCCAGTGATTTTCCTGCCATTTCCCCCTGCCTATCCCATGTTATCCCCAAACAGAAAAAATGCAGTATTTTTTCAGCCTGAGCAACAGGAACACCATGGTCTGCCTGTGTACTTCTCCTGTAGCATGAAAACCCTGCTTTGTTTGGGGTTGTTGGGGGCACGGTCATGATGATGACAGCAGTGATGTCGAGGTGGTGGGTGTGTTGGTATACTGTCTTGTCAGCTTGCTGCCATGCTGACTTGCCTCCATGCCTTGACTAAATGTTGTGCACTGGCTTTTGCTCCCAACTTTGGCTGCTTACTCCACAACACAGCATGGCCAGCATGCTGGGATGCCAGCATTCCAGCAATTCGCCAGGAAACCAGTGCCTGTGGGGGCAGGGTTTGGGCAGTTCAGTGGAGGTTGCTGTCCACCCACATTGTGTGTTAATCACAACCAAACCACCAGTAATCTGCGCGGGGAGGGAAAAGGGCAGGAACTAGGGAGGAAATTTTGTGATGCCCCCAGTGCGTGTAACTGCTTTTCGTGGAAAAGCAGCCACCCTGTGAAAAGATAAGGAATGGAATATAACGAAATAGAAACAACTGTGTAAAGGAGCCTGATCTAATCCCGTGATGAAACCAGATGGAGAAAGAAAGCCCCAGTATTAATGCGGATTTCTGCCCCCGTGTGATGAACCCCTTATTTAATTTGAGGGACAAAATGTGTTGGGATTTCCATTAATAAAATATTTTCATCCTGAGATGTTTCTCTCTTTTTTGGGTCTACTTTGGATGCTTACCAGCCCCGCTTCTGTGTTTAAACCAGCACTTTTGGAGACTTCTTTAGAGCAGGGAAGATGTGGCATTTAATTGTGAAAGCAAAGGAAAGTGTGATTTCCTCTTGTGTATTTATGCTATTCTGCTATACCACACTGCTACCTAGAGGTTATGTAGGAGAAAAGCAACTGCTCCTCATGTAGTGCTTGGATCTCAATTCTGTGATGAAACTGAAAGTAGATACAGCAGAGATTAACAGCCAATGAGCAGCCTCATGTAGAAAAGCTCAATGAAGCCAGCATGACCCACTCCTCTTACTTTTAGCTGTGCTTCATTTCAGGTATAGCTGTGGAGTTGTCAAGTACATCCTGAAAAATAATTGTGCTTTTTGCTTGCAGTTGGGGGCGGAGGCATTTATTTCTCTACCAGTGCCATTGTTGATTGGTGCTGTGCTCTGTTGAGGGGTGGGGTGGAAACTATTCTCAGCATGTCAAGTAGATAACATATCTGAAGAATGAATATTTTCTTGTCTACCCTGGAGCAACACATTGCAATCACTGAGAAAAGCTGGGTGTGTGTACAACAGCAGCAGCAAAAGAATTAGAGCATTTTTTTTAATTATGCAAAAGAATTGTTGAAAAGGATGTTCATTACCAAGCGGTAAACTTTTTCTCCTGATATGCCCCAAATTGCCATTTTCAAATTATACCTCATGGACCACAAGAAAGACATGGTGAGTTTCTTCTAATCAGTGTATGATTATTTTAATTAAAACATCTCAGTCCAATTACAGCTATTGATATTTCCTCCCCAAATTCATTTTGTCATCCACTGTGTGACCTAATGATGAGATGATGAGTTCCTGACTCTGGTGCTTTTTCATCAGAATAGTCCTGTGCCCTCTCTCATACCCCCCCCCCTTTTCAAATCAAAGATGTCACTAAAGATAAAATTAGACCTCACATTTGCAAATGGGTTGTTTTCATTGCAAAGCCAGTATTCGCATTTAATTAGATCGCATGCACCCAGGTACATACCATTGCCTGGCAATACGTACCATTAAATTCAAAATATAATTAGCTGACCTTTTCACAAACTGGTTTCCATGTCAGAACTCTGACCTTCCTAGATTGTACCACGAACTTTTGGCACACCATCAAGTGTACCATTAGGGCTTGCAATAAAGGCAAGGCTTACGGTGGCTTGAACTGTTTCACCAGGCAGTGATGACTGTATTTGAAATGTGCTAAAGGCGCTAATGTAAATTATTTAGATTCTCTGCATGGCACATGAAGCCAGCTCCTCTGCTTGAAGAGCCTAATCAATCCTTTTGCTTGATAGCAATTATAACTGAAGACAATAACAGCCATAGGTGCAAATATTGTTCAGCCATCTAATTCTCTTGCTGCCATGCAGATATAATTGGGGCAACCTTCGCATTTTCATTTTTGCTGGGGAATCTCATTACAATGATTTAACCATGTAGGCTGCAAATAGGAATCCTTTTAAATCTTCAGACGGCTGTGGGGAGAATTCCACAGATATATTATGAGGATAATTATCCAGTCTCAGAACAATATGATGCCATAGCTGTTCTCATCCATCATGAGTGCTAGAATATCCCCTTTCAGTGATGTGAGCAGTAAACTAAGCACTTCAAATTTGCAAGAAACATCTGCCCAATATTTGCTTCATTGGCTTGTCAATGGGCACCTTACTATTAATTTCTTAGTGGGATAGAGTTGAGGCATCACAAATGTGAATATTGACTCATTTTGAATGCTTTACCTACCTAAAGTTTTGCTCGTGTGTGTGTGTGTGTATATATATATATATATATATAATAAAAAATCCACACCTACAACCCCAAACTATCTAAATCTCTCTGTTAATACAAGTAACCAGCTGGTAGTGTTCAACATCAAGGAAAAATGTTCCACAGATCCATTATCTTAATAACCAGTTTTGCAAACTCAGTTAGAGACACTTTCTTTAAAGATAAATTAGAGAAGTCGAGGGGTCATCACTGAAACACACATGTAGGGAAGGGAATGAATTCAAAGGAGTGAAATGGCAGTGAAACAGTGCAGAAAATATAAGAAGCTGCCACAGCATTGGAGGCTGAATCTACACATAGCAGTTATACCATTATCATACCGTTATCATAACTATTAGTACACATGACACCAACGGGCACCAATAGTTATGATATCAGTATAACAGCCAAAGTCACGTTGACTTTCAGCCAAAGTCACTTTTTCCTCTAGTGTTTTTTGTTCTTTCTTTCTTTTTAAAAAATATAATGACATAAAACTCTCATATTTCTTGGCAGTTTAAGAAACTGGGAGTGGAGATTATTTTAACATAACTATTATGTCCAGAAATAATGTTTTTGCAGAAGCTGATTTAATGAGGTAAGGTCTGGTGATCTGCTAATTAAAATTCTAAAATTAGAACAAATGACAAATGTTGTGTCAAAATTTCCTGGCTGAAGAAGAACCTGTAAGTTAACAGTGATCAATGAACAGCACTGGTTTCATGACACTGCATATTCATTTCCTGAACCTCCTCTTTTATCTGTTAATTACTACCACTTTTTGGATTAAGACTAGGGGAAATCTAAGGGATTTTCCAACTGAAGTTTAGCTATGAATATGCATCACTTTGTCAGTGTACTATGGATTTGGGCAGAGTGCAATGTCCCATCCTGGACTAAAAATCCTTCTTTCTCTTTTAGTTTTTGGTCTGATGTGAAAAGTGTAGGATTCAAAGTAAGAAAACTGTCAAGGGTCAGCATGTGCCTTCTGTTGGAAAACTACAAACCCAGAAGAACAAATGTGGGCCGAAATCTGCGGAAAAATGAAGAATGGTGAAAATGAAGAATGGTGGATAACAAAGGATCTAACGTGACTTGTTAGAGATTTGATTTGGGCATCGAAGAGCTAGTTTGATATAATCCTCTGACCTTGGAAAGTGACAAGACAAATAGGGTTGCCAAGATTCTGTTGCAATTAGTTATGGACTACTAGAGCCAAAGTACAAGGTAGAAAGAAACCAGGGAGTAGGCAACCGGAATGAAGTCCAGTCAAGCTAATACTTGCAGCCATTCTTGGGCTGCAAAGTGGGGTGGGGAGATGCTTTTTGCACATTTGAGGTAGGTCTGGAGAAATTCAGATGACTTTCTCAAGTAGATCTTACATTTTTAGCAACCAGAGGCAGTAGCATATAGGGATGTACGAAAGTTCCGCCATGGATCTCGGGGAGGCCGAATGTGGCGGAACGGCCCGCCCCCCCCGGGACGGGACTTATCTTGGGCGGATCTTCCTGGCGGCGGAGGTTTGGCGGCAGCAGCTGCGGCGGCTGGTCTTCTGACCGGCTGCTGCCGCTGCCATTTTCAGTTAAAAAATCCAATAACACGTGATAGGCTACGTAAAGATTTACGTAGCCTATCATGGCTAGATTTTAAAAAAACACCATGATAGGCTACATAAATGTTTACGTAGCCTATCACGGCTGACTTAAAAAAACAAACAAAAAGCGTGTACGCAAATGGCGGCGGCCATGGCCGCCGCCATTTGCGTTCCTTATTTTGGCACGTCTTAGTCTATGTAAACATTTACGTAGACTAAGACGGTGAAAATAAGGGGAACGCAAATAGCGTAGATAGCGTTCCCCTTATTTTTGCCGTCTTAGTCTATGTAAATGTTTACGTAGACTAAGACGTGCCAAAATAAAGAATGCAAATGGCGGCGGCCATGGCCGCCACCATTTGCGTACGTGCGTTTTTTTAAAAAAAAAATCAGCCGTGATAGGCTACGTAAACATTTATGTACCCTATCACGGCTGACTGCAGGGATGCAAACGGCAGCGGCTATGGTCGCTGCCATTTGTGTCCCTGCTAGCCAGCGGCCGGATGTCTGGCTGCTGGTGGAGCTGGCCAGCGGCTCCGCAGAATCGCTGCGGAGCACAGCTGGCCGGCCAGGATTCCGGGGGGGAGGAACGGAGCGCCTCCCCCCCCGGCCAGGATTCCGGGGGGAGGGACGGAACGCCTCCCCCCCAGCATCAACATAATCCACAGAAAGGTAAGTCACTTTCGTACATCCCTAGTAGCATATAGTCAGAGACAGTAGCACAATCAGAGGCTTCTCCTTTTAACATTTCTTTTGTTCTTTCTTTGTTTTTTTCCTGCCATTTTCTTATAGCAGCAGTGAACCTTCTCCGTTATGGATGACTTGGAGGCAGGGGACTTACCTTTTTAGCTGTTAGAAACATTAGCACAGTCAGAGGTGTCTTCTTTTTAAACGTTTTGCTTGCTCTTTTTTCAACATGTTTTGCTGCTGCTTTCCTGTGGTAGCTTTGTTCTCAGGAGCCATCTCATCCCACAATACATGGATGATTTGAGGACCATGAACAGGAAATGTACCAATGGATGTTTCTGGGAAAGTCATTATCTCATAGCTTAGTGTACATGTTGTGAAAGGAAAGGAGAAAATAATTAGTGATATGCTGAAAATTTCTCTCACATTTTTTTCAACCATTCTTATTCAAATTCATTGAATGTAATTGCTTCTGAAAAGAAATTAAATTGTGAAGAAATTTCAGAGAAATTCTCATGGGTTGGGTTTGGGTTTCTTGGGCCTGCCTTATTTAAGAGGTGGCTGAGGAGTGAGCACAAGTGCCCTGTCTTTCATTGTACAATAATCTCTCTGGCAGCCTGTAGCCTCCTCAGCTTCCTACACTTCAATTAAAGCCCAGTTAAGGCACCGTGAGGTAATTCTTCCCACAAGGATTTTTAGATCAGGGTGTTCAGGCAGCCTCAGAGGCTAGCTATAATTAGGTAAACTCAAAAACACCACAAAAATGAATTATAAAACATCCTGAATGAGGCAGAACAATGGAAGCCTCTTTTACTGGGGGAGAAAACTTTCTGGAAATTGGAGGACCAATTTTGGCAGAGCACTAACTTCACCTCATCCCTGAAGCTGGACACAACACTGCCCCCACCTGCATCACAGTGGATGCAAACTGGGGGGCAACCTGCCAAGACATTTGACACTGTTGCAGCACGAAACCCCCCAAAACCTCAGGAAAAGAGAAAGAAGCTGTGCTACAAGCCCTGCCAATGGGGAGCCCTACCTGGGAGAAACTGTGGAGAATTTCTCCTCCCCTTGGAGAAATTCAGTGAAACCGTCTCTCAAATTTCTCTGCCTGTGGGTAAGGTGGAGAATTTCAAGAGGCCATTTGTGCACAGCTCTAAAAATATTGTAAAGTAATGTCAATATTGAAAATAATTAATGATATAATAGTAGTGTTCCAAAATCTCATAAGTTGGTTGCTCCAGGAGGGTACACTTCTCAGAAACTTTGGAGGAAAAAGCTCTTGCAGAGGCATTGTGAAGCTGAAATTATTGTAACAGAACATCAATAATCAGGAGAGCATACAGGCCACAGGTGCAGAGCTTCAGGCCCGGAGGCCATATTGGCCCTCCTGTGTTCCCAGTCTATCCATCTGGGGCTCTTCAGATGGCCATGCAGCCACCCCCTGGCCCCACCCCTATTTCTCCATTCACCAATCATTTCATAGTTTCTCAGCTTTTGTACAGTTTTTTCTTCATTCTAAAAGATTACAAAGCCTCTCCTAAGGCCTAGTTACCAGCAGTAAAGATGCTGGTATTTGGGGGATTTGGACCCCCACCCCTTTGGCCTTTGGCCCCACCCACCACTACAGCACAGCCTCTGAATGTTTCTTAGACATGGAATTCGGCCCCTGAGCTGAAAGAGGTTCTGCATCTCTGAAAGAGGCACTTTCTCAAATTAATCTGGAATTATCATGCAATGAGCACTCTTTGTGGATACAGTTATCATTCTAAATTATTGGTTGATTCCAGATTTATACTGAGAATAAACCCATTGAAATTAATAGGACTTAATTTAGTCATGACTAATTTGTCCCATCGATTTCAGTCTGTCTATTCTAAAGATGACATAATCTGGAAGTAAAAGCTTGGGTATTAAACAAATGTCAAAACTGAGCTGATGTTT
This sequence comes from Heloderma suspectum, assembly GCF_057233095.1. NCBI lineage: Eukaryota > Metazoa > Chordata > Lepidosauria > Squamata > Helodermatidae > Heloderma > Heloderma suspectum. The sequence goes on from NC_139461.1 coordinate 73,891,669, forward strand.
ACAGTTCAGCTGCCAACAGGTTTAAAATGAGCTTTTCAGTGATTGATAAACACTAAATATCACTTAATCTCAATACAGGTGATATTTTGAGGATATTTTATGGCAATTTAGTGGTTTAGCTGCACCATTTAATCAATTACTGCTTCTATCCCTAGTTTAATACAGAGTGATAACTTGATTATCAGCATGAGTCCAGAAAGACATCTGTATCTGAATGAATTACGAACGTGCACAAATATATCTAAGCGAGATGGCAATTTTAAGCATGCTTTTCTAGAAGTAATCATGTTGAACTCAAAGTGGCAAATAAAAATACACACATAGCCTCTCATAATTAAACAATGTGGTTATTACCAGCAAATCATGGCAAAATATTGAAGGGAAAGACAGAGGCATCCCTGTGTACAGGGATGCCATGATACATTTTGAGCAGAATAATTTTAATAACAAATCTGGAATTATTTAATTCATGCTTATTGTTAATGCCTGTCAGGGAACTGTTAACAGGCATTTAATTTTCCACTCTCTGAATTATCCTGGCTGCCACATGCTTGTCTTTCTAATTGTATATTTTTTCTATAACTTGATCCTAGAGCAAAATGATTTCCCACATGTGCTTGCACCTTTTGACTATGCCAACTGCATAGCTAATCAGATGAAGATTGGATCAGTCATCCAAAATAACAACATTTCTATTCACATGATCACCTGAGGTACCACTACATTTCATCCCCAGTCCTACATATTAGGGGATGTCCATGAGCGTTAATGTTTTAATGTAGGACAAGATGTATTTTTCAATCATTTTTAGTAGTTGTTCTTTTTTATATTTTAATTCTTGCCATTTTAAACTTTTCTGGTATAAATACAATAAAACTGTTGTATATCCAAGTATACAAAAATGTATTTAACTAGATTTTATTGTGTTTTGCATTGATGTTTGTTGCGCTAAGAGCTTTGGCTATAGGGTGACTCACAAACTGAATCAATGAATAATAAGATGTGATGGCCACCAACTTGGACAGCTTTAAAAGGGGATTAGACAAATTCATGGAGGATAAGGCTACCAATGGCTACTAATCACAGTGGCTATATATTACCTCCAGGATTAGAGGCAGTATGCCTTTGAATAACACAAGCAGGAGGGTGCTATTGCACTCATCTCCTTCTTGTGGGCTTCCCAATAAGGTATCTGCTTGGCCACTGTGAGAACAGGATGCTGGATTAGATAGGCCTTTGATCTGATCCTGCATGGATCTTCTTATGTTCCTTCCTAAGTTCTTAATGTTTCCATTTGAATTTGTGTTCATATTTCTAGTATTTGTATCCATTTGTATTTGTGTGTGGCTGTGAATTTTTATGGCTTTTGAATGGCATCAGAGCGTCCTGTGATTTTGCAAGTCTGCAGGCCTGTTTGAGCAAGGACCAAGACAGCCTTACCACTAGGCGGCAAAGGCAGCAGCCACCTAGATGAGCAGGCTACGGCGATTAGCAGTTAGTACCACCAGCATTTATAGCCACTGCATACCTTAGAACCCCACTTGTTGCCCCTGGCAGGTTCTCCAGCCTTGGATGATCTAAAAATGCTGCTGCAACGTGTGGATGTAAAGATAATCTCTGGATATAAGCAAATACAGCAGGCAGCACCCTAGGGGCTTCTCATGAGGCCTTGCTTTCAGAAGCCATTTTAAAACTGTGCATGTTTATGTTTGGCATGAAGGATTGTATCTAATGGTGTCCCTTCTGCCTGCTACTCGCATGCCCTCCCCCAATTCAGAGCCCCCCCCCCAAGGGTTGGGGTCCTCTCTAGAGCAGATTCGGGGTGTGTGCAGGGAGGAAGGAGGAAAAGGAAACCCCTGTTGCATGAGTGGAAGCCTATTTGCACAATATTGGATTTAGCCCAAATTTGGGATAATGTGCCATCTGGGCCTGCAAGTGCAAAGGCAGGAGAGACAAGAGCCTGGTCCGCTACAAGATGCCAGATATGAGAAAAAAAAATGGCAGAAATTTGGAAAACATGGTACAGGTGTCAACGTCACACTCTTGCTTAGAGTGACAATATAATTACTCATGGATATATGGAAGGAAAACACAGATGATGCAGCTGTAATCACTTTAAAAAGGTTTCCTAAAAATCTTTTAAACATCTTTTAAGTGAAGAATTACAATTCTGCATATACGTATATGCTTTTGTCTATAATACTGTAATATATATAGTTATGTTCCATGGGAGGTATGGAGTAAGCAAAACATTCCAATCCCTGATAATCAAGTGCTACAGTGGCCACTTACTCATCACCAAAAAAGAGGGCAAACGAAGACACAGGGCCAATTCACACACGCACGTGGGAGAGTGGTAAGGGGAACTACGTGGGGGGCTGGTTAGCAGAAGCACTACTTGTGGGTCTGTCTCACAACTGGGAACCACATGGTGCTGTGTGGTTCCATCCCCCCCCCCATAGTTAGCTGGCAAACTTACCAGAGTAGTTTGCTTGCATCCCTATGTCCTCCACAGCACGAATGGTCTCCCAGTGGCTGCTCCATTGTCCTGAATGGCCATGCGATCATTGAGAAAGTCTGCGGCAGCTAGAGCGTCGCCCACAGTAGTGGATGCTCTAGCCAGCAGACTCAGTGGTCACAGTCTGGAGGTCTTCTGGTGCCTGTTTTAACCACCAGGGAGCTCGACAGATGACATGATAAGCCTCCCCCTTAACCCTTTTGCAGGGGGTAGTTACTAGGAGTGGCTTAGTAACCATGTAGAACATGGTTTTCTGTCCCCACATGACACACTAAGCCACCATGATTACTGGAAATTCCCCAACCACCATGGCTTAGCATTACATGTGAAAAGGGCCAAAGATTTGTGTTAAATGTACATGTGCTAATATATATGAATAGATGCAAGTGTAGACATGATGACCATAATTTCATTAGAAATAGATAGGGATGGGGGAGAAATCCTCCACAGACACCAATGAGGCCGGATTCCAAGAATCCAGCCCCATTGGGGCCTGTGGCGGAACGGAGCACTCACCTCCACCTTGGCGCAGAATCCTTCCAGGTAGGATCCGTCGCTGCCTTGATCCTGCAGAGCCGGCTGCTTGCTCTGCGTCTCTGGCGAATGTCAATATGGCTGGCAGTCATTGCCGTGCTGTAGCGCTGTAAGTCAGGCTCCGGACACAATTTTTTTTTTAATTAAATTTATTAATCGCCCATCTGGCTGGTCACCCAGCCACTCTGGGCGATGTACAACATACAATAAAAAACAGTTTAAAACAATAAAATTTGACAGTAAAAACATTTTCTAAAATACCCTAACCCACCCCAAATGCCTGCCTGAACAAGCACGTTTTTAATACACGACGGAAGCTAATTAAATGGTGTAGTGTGGGTGCCATTTGCGGCCGTAAAGCTGGTAGATTAGCCTAAATGCAACCATTTACGGCTGCATTTAGGCTAATCTACCAGCTCTATGGCCGCAAATGGCGTCCACTGTGCCATTTGCATCCCTGTTTTTAGACGTGATAGGCTACGCAAATATTTGCATAGCCTATCACGTGAACAGGGTGATCCTAGTGCCTGGCTCCGCAGGATCAAGGTGGAGCAGAGCTGGCCTGGACGGATTCCGGGGAGGAGGAACGGATCGCCTCCCCCCTCGCCTTACCCCACCTGGAACGGGGTAAGTGATCCGCCCATCCCTAGAAACAGAGTACATCTCACCTTTATGGGGAAGACTGTGAACAGTTGACCTGTGTGCCTGCTCAGTCCATGTGCTAACTGTTGATGGGTAGCTTCAAGGCCCCCACTTTCACTTCTTAAGGTTCTTTATCTTTAAACCAAACTTGGACTCAACAGCCTTGTACATAGTGGACACCTTCAAATTAAGGGCTGTTCCCTGGCAGCCCTTCACCAAGAGGACTGTCTTCTCTTAAACAGGGCACATGACCACACTACTGAGTGTTATTTAGGAGGGCACACGACCACCTCTCTGTTCCAGTTCTGAAGTCCCCCAACTATCCCATCACCCGTTTTTTTTTACATGGAGCTGCTTTAACCATTGTCCCCTGTATGGGAACATGCCATATATATCCATGAACTCTTGTTGTAAGATTATCTGTTACCCGACCATTTTTATGGCTGGACAGTGCCTCCCGATAGTTAAACTAGATATTTTGTCCTCCACTTTAATCCCATTATTTCTTGTTCTATCTGCAGCAGCCAGTTTTGAAAGGTGTTGTAATTAACGTGTTCTCCTGACATCCCTTGACTATCTTTGTTTTTGCCAAAGAGACAGCGTAATTCGTCATAAGTTGTACTTAAGTAGGACATACAGATTCTTGCTTATTTAGACTAGAGGAAAAATAACTTTGGGAACATCCTGTTCTTTTTAAACCTCATTGTCCAGATAGCAGTTTCTTTACTACTCTTAAGTTTCTTCTTTTTTCTTTCTTTCTTTCTGCTTTTTGTTGTTGTGACATTAAATAGAAATTATGCTAGAAGCATATGAAGAGGTATGGTTTTAATTGCTTTATTATGAGAAATGATATGCTTTATATTTTTGCCCAGTAAATTCTACAGAGAAAATAATGTAGAAGGGGTATAATCCTCTTCTCTTAGATTATTTATTCACATTAAAGTTGAGCACGTTTGGAATTACCTGTTTGTGCATATGAGGGAAACCAGCCATAACAAGGAATCAGGGAACTAATTAGAAGTCCTTTATTGAAACTCTTGTCAATCAAAATAAGAAATTCTGTATACCTGGGAGGATCTCTGGCCTTTCCCCCCCAGCAAGGCTTTGCATGCAATGAACAGCATATAAACCAATATTTTGCACTGACCTATGAAAAGGTCAAACATGAAGAAAGAAGAAAAGAGTCTAATTAGAACTGATCTGTATATTTCCAGTGGAGCTCACGCCTGTTGAGCTTTCCTATTTCAAATTACCTGGCTGGCAGATTTAGTGAACTTTTTAGTAAGGGGACTTAGAACAGGCATCTTACTTTTAAAAAAAGGGGGGGGGGAAGAAAAGAGAAATGAAACTGCCAAATGGTCAGATTAAAGGCACATTCCTATGCATATTTAGGCAGAAAAAAGTCCTACACCTCCCATCATATGCCAGCCTGGCTGGGGCATGCTGGGACCTGTAGGACTTTTTCTGTCTAAATATGCGTACAACTATGCCCTAAATGATTAAACTGTTGCACTGAATGCAGATATGAATTGTTTGCTGATGCTACCACGGAGTCAATTAATCTGATGTTTGGCCAGGGACCTGATCAGGGAATAGATAAAGTGATACGAAAGGAATCAAACGGTTCTAATGTGGTTAAATTCAAGGCCAATGGTCAAAGGTGGTGGATGCCAAATGTGAAAAATTGCCAGGGCCCCCTGTGTGTGCAAAGCAGATGACATGGTGCTGAAATAGGTCCCAATGTTCTAATGCTGATCATCCAGTAGCAGAACGGAAACTGCTGGTAAAATGGATCTCCATTCCCCTCTGCACCCCTCCCCCCATCTGCTCTGGAGGGTTGGGGGACACTCCTAAGCAGATTTGCAGCACATGCATGGGGCTGCAGGGGAAGGGCAGGATGAGGAAGTCCTGTTGTGCCAGCAGAAGCCCCTTTGTGCAACCCATAGCCTTCATCCACAAAAGTGTTGCTTGTTAGTCCATACAAGAAAAACAGGCCTGTTTAACAGGTATCCCACAAAGTTGAACACAGCCATATATGAAGTATCCATGTCAAATGCAGACAAGTTGGAGCAGCTTGGTAGGTGCTTAATGAGGCCTCTGATTTTATTGCCTCAGTCACAGGCAACAGAAGTCAAAACGTGCCCCTTCTAAGCCACTGTGTGTGACTGGTGCTATGCTGTGCTTGACTTAGTGGATCACAAGCTGTGCAGGTCTGCAGTAAAATCTTAAACAAGATACATCTTGCACTCTCCTCTATCTTCTTAACTAATCCATACATCTAAGGAGGTGAAAAGGCAACAGAAAAGATGGAGGATGATTCCATTAAACTCTATATGTGAGCTTCTGTGGGCCGCAGTGACCCCCCCCACCCTCCAGTATTTGCCAAAATGTCCCTCCAGAACTCTAAGGTTTATTTATTTATTTTGTTTGTTTCTTACATTTATACCCAACCTTTCGTCCAAGGAGCTCAAGATGGTATACATGATCCTCCTCTCCATTCTATCCTCATAATACCCCTATGAAATAGATTAGGCTGAAAGTCAGTGACTGGCTGAAAGTCTCCCATTGAGCTTCACGGAAGAGTGGTGACTAGAACCTGGATCTCCCCATTCCTAGTCCAATACTCTAACCACTACATCACACTGGTTCTCAGTATGGGACTGCAATGACTTTGTTAGAGGTTTAAGATGTGACATTGCAAAGTTTATACATCATTTCTTTCAAATCTAAGACAAACATTTGATAAAGATGTGACAAAAGTAGACCAACTAAAGTGATATATTGGGTCATAAAGTCATTACAAACTGTAGTAAGTAAGCATTGAGACTACATTCTTTTTCTTCTAGTATAGGTGTTCATTCAGAACATCATATAAACACACCAGTGAAATGTTATGCTGTTTTTATATGTCCAGTCCATTGGCTACTTTCTGCATTCCTTAGATCAGTATGACAACCTCCAGCTGTCGTTGGACTGCTGTTCTCATCATCCTACACCATTGGCTATGATGGTTAGGGATGATGGGAGTTGCAGTCTGCCAACATCGGGATAGGCACACATTCCCCATTCCTGTATTAGGCCAAAAAGAGCAGTTTGATGTTGGACCATGCTAATTACATTACAAATAGGCCCTAGCTCAGGGAACTTGGGCTAAAGAGGCCTTCCAGGGTTAAACTAGTGAATGCAAAATATGAATAAAACAATGATATTATCTTTAGTAACATTTGGTTCTCACAGAACCTTTGCAAATCAGGAAACAGTTAAAACCAAATGGCTATGATAAAGATGGTGACACAAACTGCAACCCAGTGCATACTTCTATCTATCTAAAATTATTTATAGGCCACCTCTAAGGGTGGAACCCTTACTTACCTGAGAGCAAGTCCTGTTGGACACAGTGTGATGTACTACCAAGTAAACAAGCGTAGGATGGGCTGTATATCATGCATATGTAGATGGTTTAAGCTTTCAAGTGCTGAGATTAATGACAATGTTATTCAGTTCACTTGTGATTTATATACAGGGGTGGGGGGAAGACAGCAAATAAACTTCTCTCATGATTTGTTCCCTATAATAAGGCCCTGCACTAACACAGAAACTTTTTCCCATTTGACAGCACATTTTTAGTAGTTATCAGCATTTTGAGGACCAGTTTAGTTATTGCTGCACAGATTTACCTGCCTTCCTCCTTGAGCACTGAGATAAAAGCATGCATTTAATATATTAGGTTCTGAACACATACTGAAACTGAGGGCTTGGCTAGACGTTACAGTGGCAGAGAACCATGTGTGAGAGTTCGATTGCAGCCAAATGTATAGAAAGTGAGGGTGGGATTCAATTAAAATATAGCATAAGCATGTGGGAGGGGAGTAGATGAATCCTCCCCACTGCCTGTGTCTCCCCTCACAATGCTTCACTCCAGCTGTTTTTTTTTTTCCTGATGGGGGTTCTGGAGGTAACTCCCTCTTGGAAGAAAACAGAAAGAGAGAAGCAGTTTTAGAGGAAGGAGAATGGTTGAAGAAATGTTTGGTACCTCCCTCCTCCAAGCAATATTGAGATTTCAACAACCTCTACTCCCTACTTTGTATGAATTTGGCAGCACTGCAATGGTTACACCTGGGCTACATCTACACTAGTGCTTTTTATTAGCATTAAAGTGCACTGGTAACTGTTGGTAACATTACACATTCCATACACTGCTTTTCTAGTGTTATTCCCCTCTTTTTATTCTGTATTATCCAAAATACCACAACAGATGCCATTGTGTGCACTACAAGGTATAAATGCTCAAGAGGGATATAGCACCATGATGGGATTGTACCGATATGACATGAGGTATAGATCTGGCCCTGGACATACGTCAGTCATTGTAATGTCAGTCATGCTGTAACATCAATCAGTGAGATTTCACTATAGTTACTTACCGACAGTTCAAGCCAACCTACTGCTGCAAGAATGCTCTTTAATTTTATCCAGGGCCAGGGGTAGTTTGGCTCCTGGATGATTATACCCACACAGAGCTTCATGTTAGTTGTGCCATCTAAATGTACTGACTTATTTCATTAAAAACTTACAAAGGTTTTTTGGATGAAGGGTATCCAAGAGGGAGTGTTGTAAATAAACCTCCCAGTGCTACTGTTCTGGACTGGGTGTGCATCTTCCTTCTGATCTTTTACTGGTGAGCAAACCCATCTTGCCAGGTAAGAAGGGTATGGGGTAATGCAGGTTACCTCTCCATAGGGTGGCCATATGTCCTCCTTTACAATGGGCAGTCCTCTATTTGAAGATATTCTCCATTTGAAGGGCTGTCAAGTGCAAGTCCAGTTTAAAGATTAAGAACTAGGAGAAGGGAGAGCAGGTGCCCTGAAGTTGCCCATCAGCACTTAGTACCAGGACAGCAGACTGAGCAGGCACACAGGTCACTTGGTCACAGTCTTCTCCACTAGGGCGAGAAGTAATATATACAACAATTATTTTGAAATTTGCATGTAAACATATGCATGAGAATGCACACATTTTATGCTGCTCTCTGTCCTCTTTGTTCCTCCTTTTTGGTGATGCTGAAGCCATCACCTATTTTTCTATTGCATGGCCTATCTGCATTAGGAATTATACCAAGGACAGAAGGCAGTTGTTTTTATTGGAGTAAACCAGCCTGGGCTTACTGCATTGCCTGGATGTCTGATGTGAAACTGATGACTTGATGCAGAGAGGGAAATAAGCAGCTTCTCTCACAGATCAGAATTTTCCAATTTTCCTTTAAAGCAAAGGGGGAACCAGGGAACAAATTGTCACTTGCTTTGTTTCCAAAATTGTACCACTGTGCATTGTCTCTCACTCCAGGCAGGTTGTAATTGCACATCCTAGTCCCTGTGTGTAATTTCAGGGGCATATCCATCTACCCTGCCAAGAGGATACTGTAATTTTGCAGCTAAGTGGCAAAGATGACTCTTTTTTCTTTTATAATGACTCAGGCACTTATTGAGTCTTGTTGCTATTAACAGAGCTGCAGACAAGTTCAGTGTCCAGACTATACCAAAAAGCTCCCCTTTTAATTTCTTCTGTTTTCATATGTCACTCACACTGAACACAAACTACATTCCAAATGCTTAACACCATTGGTTTTTACCCCCAACTATGTAATGAATGCTGATAAGTAACTATAGGCTACAGCATCTTTCCCAGTGTTTCATTATCTTCTTCTCTCCCTACTCCCTACTCCCAATCCAACTTCTCCATTACCTGCTTGACAGCTAGATGAGGCTGTTATCAGAAGTAGCAGATGGCTGAATGAATCTTTCTGAGTTTTCAGTCATATACTTGGAGATCATTTCTTAGCAATATTGTAGAAATGTTATATTACAGTACAATTGCACATATAAGTGCATGGACAAAAAGAGAAGGCTGGTTGATCAAAATTCAAGACTTTTATGTCTTAAACTGGATGCCACCTTTCCTTACATCCAGAATAGTTTTATGGCAAATTCATATGATCATTTCCTCCCTAATAACCACCTTGTGTTCTGCACATGATTAATAGGTCATTTGGATTGTTCAACCCAGGCATGCCACAATGCATCTTCCAAATATGCGCAAAATGTTGGCAATTTGAACATGATTCAGATGACTGGTTCACCAAATTTGGAGAGAACTCAGTACAAGTCAATTGTCGGTATGCATATACAGGAGTTGTGTGAATCAACTCTTATATTTACCCCAGAAGAACTGCAGCAGTCCAGACTGTATTGCCACCCATTGAGATTGTGGTGTTGATGGAAATATGATACAACACAGGAACTTAATAGAATCATAGGCTAGACTGAATCTGAAAATCATGTATACCACCCTACTGCAGAACTCTTTATGTTCCAATCTCTGTTTACCATATACACTGGCACAGTTCAGATTTCAATCCCAGTTCAGACATACGTAACCCTAACCCTGTTATATCTGACATGGGGAACTGTGTTTTAATGTCAGTTTACTAACCAGGATCTTAACTGTGGTTTAGGAATCCTGGTTTAAGATCCTGGTTAGGAAATCGATATTTAACCACACTTTCCCATTTGAGATGTAACAGGAAGCTGTAGTTTAAACTAACTAGGACTGGCATACCAGTGAAAGGAGGACAAAAGGGAAGGAATAAGTGGGGGGACTGTGTGGGCAGATGCTAAATATGATTATGTATGTCTGAACCAGGCCAATTTCTTTATCCATTATTGTGTAGCACAGGGAAAGAATAGAAGTAAACAATATGCCTCACATAGCAGATACAATTAATTAATAGTTCACCCTAAAAAACAAAGAAGATGGCACAAGCAAGCAAGTTTTAAAACCTTCACTAGCCTAGGTGAATGCAAGTTGCTTTCTTACCATCATTGCAGGGTAGACCATTTCAGGCCATGGGTCCTGTACAATCTCACTTGTGGCAAGGGCTTCACATTGCTGGGTGTTGCTTTAGCTTGGGTTGCAGGATTCTACTAGGGATCAGATCTTCAGCAGGGGTCTGAGTTGGTCAGGTTTCACAGGGAAGCCAGATGCGAATAGATCAGCACCACAGAAAATTCCAAATGGTGCCAGGGCTGGAAGCCAGACAACTTGCCTGTACATTGCTCCAGCAAGGAGAAGATCAAGACTGAGCCTTAAATAAGAGTTTGGCTTCCTTTTAGCTGGTTGACTTTGCCTCCACACTGGCTGAGGTGTTACCTCTTAAAGGGGCCTGGCCTGTTTTAGCAGCCTCAAGCTGCAACAACATGGGAGTGGCTCTAGCATGCTAGTGTCTTCATGGCTGGAGTCCTCAAAGTCCAAAAATGGAAACTTCCTCTGGACACAGGGGAGCCAATCCCTGGGAGTCTTCTGGGGAACTAGATCCTGGGGAGGCAGAAGCTTTGTGATGCCTTTCCATGACTGATTCCTCTCCCTGAACTGTTAACTCTGGAGCATCTTCGGAGGAGGACAAGGGGTCCTCTGAGGATGAAGGTTTGGGGTTCTGCTCCATGACATTGGGCCATCAACAGCCAAAGCAGATCTGGACTGAGTACCAATAGATTCAGGGATCTCTATGAGAAAGTTTCCAGAATGTCAAAGGATCACACAGTAAGGACAGTCCAAGGGTTTTGTTATCTGGGATCATAGCCAAGATATCTATCCAAGGAGGATAGCATTGCTATGCAGAAAGGTGGCAATTAGGAGGGCATGGGAAGAAGCATGCAGACAATTGCAGCACAAACAGACAGAGCCAAATAGGCAAGACCCAGCTAGCTGTTGCCCAGACAGATCTAGATCTACCCAGGATGTATTGACTGTATAGCCAGCCAGGCCAGATGAGAAAAGACCACTGGGAGGTTGGAACCTGGGAATGAACCTACTGCCTCTTCCCCCTCCACTTTTGCAATGAGGACTGGCTTGCCATCCAAGATGCCAGAATGCAAACCAGAAGGTCACGACCTCCTTGTTCTGAAACAGTTCATGTCAACGTCAGGCAAGAATGGACAATGCATAGGCACACATGTACTGTGACAAAAGGTCTATGCAGGTCACCTCAACATGCATAGACTTGTTTGTGCGTGTGTGTGTGGGGAAGGGCATGCACATAAGCCCTGCCCCCAAAGTCCCTGCATGCCCAGTCCATCGAGACCTTTGTGCATTGAGTGGGAAGCTCTGAAGAGGCTTTGTAAGAGCATTGTGCTTACAAAGCTCCTATGACTGGGAATGTTTCCTGTCCAAACTCCCAATTTCACAACAAGACACTTGTGCTAATTACCATAACAATGGGTTCCATCCGGAAGAGGCATTGTATCTGCTATGTGAGGCATATTGTTTACTTCTATTCTTTCCCTGTGCTACACAATAATGGATAAAGAAATTGGCCTGGTTCAGACATACATAATCATATTTAGCATCTGCCCACACAGTCCCCCCACTTATTCCTTCCCTTTTGTCCTCCTTTCACTGGTATGCCAGTCCTAGTTAGTTTAAACTACAGCTTCCTGTTACATCTCAAATGGGAAAGTGTGGTTAAATATCGATTTCCTAACCAGGATCTTAAACCAGGATTCCTAAACCACAGTTAAGATCCTGGTTAGTAAACTGACATTAAAACACAGTTCCCCATGTCAGATATAACAGGGTTAGGGTTACGTATGTCTGAACTGGGATTGAAATCTGAACTGTGCCAGTGTGTATGGTAAACAGAGACTGGAACATAAAGAGTTCTGCAGTAGGGTGGTATACATGATTTTCAGATTCAGTCTAGCCTATGATTCTATTAAGTTCCTGTGTTGTATCATATTTCCATCAACACCACAATCTCAATGGGTGGCAATACAGTCTGGACTGCTGCAGTTCTTCTGGGGTAAATATAAGAGTTGATTCACACAACTCCTGTATATGCATACCGACAATTGACTTGTACTGAGTTCTCTCCAAATTTGGTGAACCAGTCATCTGAATCATGTTCAAATTGCCAACATTTTGCGCATATTTGGAAGATGCATTGTGGCATGCCTGGGTTGAACAATCCAAATGACCTATTAATCATGTGCAGAACACAAGGTGGTTATTAGGGAGGAAATGATCATATGATCATTAGAACAAGGATTAGAACATACCAAGATTTAAAACAATTTAAAACAGCTAAAAACAATTAACAATAAAATGTAAGACCTGATAAAACAGTGAAATTAAAACCCCCCATCAGACTAGTCTTTGTGACACAGTGCTCTCATGACCTTTATTATAACATTTATACTAGATGCTCAGTTTGTTCCAGGATAAAGTTATTTGCTTTGTTGGTGTGTATTTTGACCTAGTTGTTGTGATATGTATTGACTGATAGACTTTTTCACCAGCTGGATATGAGCAGTGAGAAGTTCCAGGGGTGCACAGCGTATAGGATTAAATATTATTTGTTGTTACAAATACCACTAACAGAAACATGGGAACTTCTAAACATTCGTTGTAAAACTGGTTCAGAAAGAAAAGGTGTAGCAATTTCAAGTTCTTCAATTACTATGAAATATTATCTTCATAGATCTTGCCCTGAAGACTACGATGCTATTTTTATTTTTTTTTAGAAAAAGCACTGGCTAGAAAAAGGATCTCTTGTTTTTTTTTCTGTTATAGTCATTGCATCTTTTGCTTATCAGCCCAGAAACACAGCTTGGAAACACAAGCTCCACAAAGATCTGAGCTCCACGAAGATTTCATTAGGAGTGATTGTTGAGACTCATCTCATGGTTAGAGAAAGATAGTAATGCTATGTGCATATACCTGGGAGTAAGCCCCACTGAATACAAATGTCAACATGCATAGGGTTACAATGTAAGACTGAAAAACTATGTATGCTTACTTTGGAGTAAGTCTTACTGAAATCAGTGGAACATATATTTCCAAGTAAAAATACATAGGATCAAGCTGTAAGTCTATTCTTTATACAATGCACCTCACACTAATATGTCTGATATAGGCGAAGTACTACCATTAGGAATCAGTTCTGTGTAACAAATGTGAAGTATTCTACAAGGCAAGGCAAAGTGTGACCTCCAGGTAGCATCATTATAATGGAAGAACTCTTTCACTACATCCTTGGGGCAAAGCTGACGAGGTCAGTAGCATAATGAGATCTTAGCTAATGGGCCAGCAAACAGGCTGCCAAAAGCCAGCCATTTAATGAAAGCAGGACAATAAGTTCTAAAAGGGACTCAGAGTGCTAGTCAAATGGTGGGAGAGCAACAATTTTCCAAAACTGTGAAGTGGCTCTTCTGAAATGTCATTGTGGATAAGGATGGGGTTATTACACTCAGAGGTACAGTTTTTGGACTCCAGCAATTTTGAGTTAATTTGTGTGTTCTGCTGAACTCTTCACCTACTTATTCGGCAAGATCAGTTTGTTAAAGCAATTTAAAGCACGGAAACAGAGCGGCCTTGGATTCCCGTGTTTCCTGTTAAGGCAAGTGTTCATTCCCCATTGATATGGCCCTTCTATTTCAATAATGACTTCCTGTTCAATGCATGCAAACTAAATTCTACGGTGTAATTTATTGTCACTATACAGGATGGTGAAAGGAATCAGAAGAGCTGAAGGAAAAGAAGTCTTTCATATACACAGTTTTCTCAATTTATTTGGATTATCTAATTAGAATTATGTATTGCTAGGTCACCATCCCTCCCCACCCCTCTCCAGCAAGACTTCATTTGAGGCCATGGCAAACTTCTGCAGAGCTGCTTAAGTAATAAAAGGGGGGGTTATTTTTAGCTGAACACTCTGAGTCCTCAGAAGTCGGATCTTGCTTCAGACATCGGAATCCTTTTTCTCTGTAGATGAGGATGATGACACACAGATGGAACTCATTACCTGCCGAGCCGCATGCCACTCAGGAGGAAGTTTAATGAGAGCACAAAAAGTGGCTCGGACTTCTACCATTGTCTTCCATCAATGATCGTCAAGACAACTGCAGGCGGTGTGACAGGCAACCCTGTATCTCACAGGGATTTACATACAGGGGATTGCACTGTCTACTTCCTAAAAAGGGCTAAGCTATCAAAGAAGGTTTGCCTGTCAGAGAGAGCAGAGAGCCAAGTATTCCAGCAGCATTAGCAGGCGTCAAGGGAAATGTGTACCTATAAACCTATGACATATAATCTTCTTAAAAATAATCTGTTAAGAATGGGAAATGTTATTTCAAAGATACAGCCATCTGAATGCACCTGCAAATAACTGTAAAGCACTTTATGTTTCAGGGAGGTAGGGGATGGATTTTCTTCTATAGGAGCAATAATGTTTTTCTTTTGGCAAAATCAGATATTAAAATAAAAAATAGAACCAGGCAATACTTAGATACCTTTTAAAAGGACAGAATGAGAGAGAAATGCATATAATTGTTTTAAAATACTTTGATCCTTCCCTACCATAACATTCTTATCTATTCTTTGACCTCCTCTAGGGTTGATGGATTGGAGCAAGAACACAATGATTTTTCTTAATTCATATTAA
Source organism: Heloderma suspectum (assembly GCF_057233095.1). Classification (NCBI taxonomy): domain Eukaryota; kingdom Metazoa; phylum Chordata; class Lepidosauria; order Squamata; family Helodermatidae; genus Heloderma; species Heloderma suspectum. Next base: position 73,906,857 of record NC_139461.1, read on the forward strand.
TCAGAACTAGACACAAAAGGTAGCAAGCAAAATAAATCTTGCACCCTTTGGACTCTCCATGCTCTGCTACCAAATTCACTTTGTTCAGTAAATCTGGTTGAAACAAAATGATAGATATTCCCTGTGCTGGTAATGGCAGTACAACGTGGATAAGGCAAAGTGTCATGTAGGCACAGAAGCCAATTTGTCCACTTACTTAGCTGTGCAGTGACTCATTAGATGAGGCTCTTCAATTTTTTGTAAAGGAGGAATCTAGTGTGATGTGGGTCTCTTAGTGTGACAGGCAGAAAGCAAAACCACTGCTGTTGGGTATGCTGCTGCTTCACTACCAACATCAAAAACTTTCAGTAGAAAATAATAATAATGCAGCATAGGGGAATATGATTGAGCAATGGGAAGCTGGCTTTAATGAACACTTGTTTGTCTAGCTGCAGGTTTAAACTGGATTTGCAGTATCACCTACCACCTCTCCATTCTGTGTGCCCATTGTTTGACCTTAAAGCTGTGATCATAACCTCACTTACATGGATATAAGCACCATTAAAGTCAATGAGACATTTTCTTTTGGGCAAGGGAAGATAGCAGAAGTACAGGGATGGGGAATTTAATGCTTATTTTAAATTTGACTTTTATTGAATACTTTATTTTTTAACCAACTGTCAAAAGTCGTGACAGTTCATGACAGTCGTGACAGGCAGAGGAACTAGAGATCAAATCGCCAACATTCGCTGCATCATGGAGAAAGCAAGAGAATTCCTGAAAAATGTCTATTTCTGCTTCATTGACTACGCTAAAGCCTTTGATTGTGTGGATCACAACAAACTCTGGCAAATTCTTAAAGACATGGGAGTACCAGACCACCTTACCTGTCTACTGAGAAACCTGTACGAGGGACAAGAAGCAACAGTAAGAACCGGACATGGAACAACTGATTGGTTCAAAATTGGGAAAGGAGTACAACAAGGCTGTATATGGTTGCCCTGCTTATTTAATTTATATGCAGAGTACATCATGAGAAACGACGAGTTGGATGAATCACAGGTCGGAATTAAGATTGCCGGGAGAATTATCAACAACCTCAGATATGCAGATGATACCACCCTAATGGCAGAAAGCGAAGAGGATCTAAAGAGCCTCTTGTTGAGGGTGAAAGTGGAGAGTGCAAAAGCTGGTTTGAAACTCAACATTAAAAAAACTAAGAACATGGCATCTGGCCCCATCACTTCCTGGGATATAGAAAGGGAAGAAATGGAAGCAGTGACAGATTTTATTTTCTTGGGCTCGAACATCAACGCAGACAGTGACTGTAGCCATGAAATTAAAAGACGCTTGCTCCTTGGGAGGAAAGCTATGGCAAACCTAGACAGCATAGTAAGAAGCAGAGACATCACCTTGCCGACAAAGATTCGTATAATCAAAGCTATTATTTCTCAGTAGCAACGTATGGCTGTGAGAGCTGGACTATAAGGAAGGCTGAGCACCGAAGAATTGATGCCTTTGAACTGTGGTGCTGGAGAAGACTCTTACGAGTCCCCTGGTCTGCAAGGAGGTCAAATCAGTCAATCCTAAAGGAAATCAACCCTGGGTGCTCATTGGAAGGACAGATACTGAAGCTGAAGCTCAAATATTTTGTCCACCTAATGCGAAGGGAAAACTCCCTAGAAAAGACCCTGATGCTGAGAAAGATTGAAGGAAGAAGAAGCGGATGGCAGAGGATGAGATGGCTAGATAGCATCACCGATGGAATGAATATGAATTTGAGCACACTCCAGGAGAGAGCGGAGGACAGGAAGGCCTGGCCTGCTATGGTCCATGGGGTCACGAAGAGTTGGACACGACTTAACAACTGAACAACAACAACAAAAGTCGTGAGCTTTTAGTATGGGAACAACAACAACAACAACAGACGGGGGGGGGGGAGAACTGAATCACCTACCAAAATTTCTCCTCTATCTTCTGTCTTTCCTTCTTCTCTTCCCAAAGGAGCTCATCACACCTCCTGACTCCATTCATTCATCTAGTGTCCCCAATTCTCCCAACATTATTCACCCATGACCATTAGAGGCTCTGCCTATAGATTCCCCACTTGTCTTCTCTCTTCTTAACATTAGAGACAAAATGATTAATGTTTCCCTAGACCTTGTGTCCTCTGTTGCCTAGTAATTTTTTACCCCATCCCCAGGGAATGCTGCTTCCCTCTTCACGTTAATTAACTAAAATCTCTGTGCCCAGAGAACGCAACTAACTCTTCCATAGACCTATTGAAATGATTGGAAGCAGTATACCAATGGTGCAGTTTGGAAGCTTGTACAGTTAAGTAATTGTGGCTACAATCTTATTCCTTTGTTGTTCAGTCATTCAGTCGTGTCCGACTCTTCGTGACCCCATGGACCATAGCACGCCAGGCCTTCCTGTCCTGCGCTCTCTCCCAGAGCGTGCTCAAGTTCATAGTCATTGCATCGGTGATGCTATCACCTCTGCCGTCCCCTTCTCCTTTTGCCTTCAGTCTTTCCCAGCATCAGGGTCTTTTTCAGAGAGTTTTCTCTTCACATTAGGTGGCCAAAATATTGGAGCTTCAGCTTCAGTATCTGTCCTTCCAAGGAGCACTCAAGGTTGATTTCCTTTAGGTCTGATTTGACCTCCTTGCAGTCCAGGGGACTCGTAAGAGTCTTCTCCAGCACCACAGTTCAAAAGCATCAATTCTTCAGTGCTCAGCCTTCCTTATAGTCCAGCTCTCACAACCATACATTACTACTGGGAAAACCATAGCTTTGATTAGACGGACCTTTGTCGGCAAGGTGATGTCTCTGCTTCTTACTATGCTGTCTAGATTTGCCATAGCTTTCCTTCCAAGGAGCAAGCGTCTATTAATTTCATGGCTACAGTCACCGTCTGCAGTGATCTTGGAGCCCAAGAAAGTAAAATCTGTCACGGCTTCCATTTCTTCCCCTTCTATATGCCAGGAAGTGATGAGGCCAGATGCCATGATCTTAGTTTTTTTAATGTTGAGTTTCAAACCAGCTTTTGCACTCTCCTCTTTCACCCTCAACAAGAGGCTCTTTAGATCCTCTTCGCTTTCTGCCATTAGGGTGGTATCGTCTGCATATCGGAGGTTGTTGATAATTCTCCCGGCAATCTTAATTCCTACCTGTGATTCATCCAACCCGGCGTTTCTCATGATGTACTCTGCATATAAGTTAAATAAGCAGGGTGACAATATGCAGCCTTGTCGTACCCCTTTCCCAATTTTGAACCACTCGGTTGTTCCATGTCTGGTTCTTACTGCTGCTTCTTGACCCTTGTACAGGTTTCTCAGGAGACAGGTAAGGTGGTCTGGTACTCCCATCACTTTAAGAATTTGCCACAGTTTGTTGTGATCCACACAATCAAAGGCTTTAGCATAGTCAATGAAGCAGAAAGAGACGTTTTTCTGGAATTCTCTTGCTTTCTCCATGATGCAGCGAATGTTGGCGATTTGATCTCTAGTTCCTCTGCCTCTTCGAAACCCAGCTTGTACTTCTGATAGTTCTCGGTTTGCATACTGCTGAAGCCTAGCTTGTAGGATTTTGAGCATCACCTTGCTGGCATGTGAAATGAGCGCAATTGTGCGGTAGTTTGAACACTCTTTGGCATTGCCCTTCTTTGGAATTGGAATGTAAACTAACCTTTTCCAGTCTTGCGGCCATTGTTGAGTGTTCCAAATTTGTTGGCATATTGAATGCAGCACTTTAACAGCATCATCTTTTAGGATTTTAAATAGCTCAGCTAGAATACTGTCATCTCCGCTAGCTTTGTTGTTAGTAATGCTTCCTAAGGCCCACTTGACTTCACTCTCTAGGATGTCCGGCTCAAGTTCAGTGACCGCACTATCATGGCTATCAGGGACATTCAGATCTTTCCTGTATAGTACTTCTGTGTATTCTTTCCACCTCTTCTTAATCTCATCTGCTTCTGTTAGGTCCCTGCCTTCTTTGTCCTTTATCATGCCCATCTTTGCACAAAACGTTCCCTTGAGATCTCCGATTTTCTTGAAGAGATCTCTAGTCTTTCCCATTCTGTTGTTTTCCTCGATTTCTTTGCATTGTTCATTTAAGAAGGCCTTCTTGTCTCTCCTTGCTATTCTCTGGAACTCTGCATTCAGTTGGATATATCTTCCCCTTTCTCCCTTGCTTTTTGTTTCCCTTCTTTCCTCAGCTACTTGTAAAGCCTCATCAGACAGCCACTTGTCTTTCTTGCATTTCTTTTTCTTTGGGATGGATTTCGTTGCTGCCTCCTGAACAATGTTACGGACCTCCGTCCATAGTTCCTCAGGCACTCTGTCTATCAGGTCTAATCCCTGAAATCTATTCCTCACCTCCACTGTATATTCATAAGGGATATGATTTAGGTCATACCTGAATGGTTTAGTGGTTTTCCCTACGTTCTTCAATTTCAGCCGAAATTTTGCAACAAGAAGCTCATGATCTGAGCCACAGTCAGCTCCAGGTCTTGTTTTGACTGACTGTATAGAGCTTCTCCATCTTTGGCTGCAAAGGACATAATCAATCTGATTTCGATATTGACCATCCGGTGATGTCCATGTGTAGAGTCGTCTCTTGTGCTGTTGAAAAAGAGTGTTTGCTATGATCAGTGTGTTCTCTTGGCAAAACTCTATTAGCTTTTGTCCTGCTTTATTTTGTACACCAAGGCCATGCTTGACTGTTATCCCGGTGATTTCTTGACTTCCTACTTTAGCATTCCAATCCCCTGTGATGAAGAGGACATCTTTGTTTGGTGTTAGTTCTAGAAGGTGTTGTAGGTCTTCATAGAACCGATCAACCTCAGCTTCTTCGGCATCAGTGGTTGGGGCATAGACTTGAATTACTGTGATGTTGAATGGTTTGCCTTGGATTCGTACTGAGATCATTCTATCATTTTTAAGATTGTACCCCAGTACTGCTTTCCCCACCCTTTTGTTGACTATGAGTGCTACTCCATTTCTTCTAAGGGATTCTTGCCCACAATAGTAGACATGATGGTCACCTGAATTAAATTCGCCCATGCCTGTCCATTTTAGTTCGCTGATTCCCAAGACGTCGATGTTCAGTCTTGCCATCTCATGTTTTACCACCTCCAGCTTACCTTGATTCATTGATCTGACATTCCAGGTTCCTAAACAATATTGTTCTTTACAGCATCGGATTTTCTTTTCACCACCAGACACATCCACAGCTGAGTGTCCTTTCGGGTTTGGCCCAGCCGCTTCACTCTTTCTGGTGCTACTTGGAAATACTCTCTGCTCTTCCCCAGTAGTATATTGGACACCTTCCGACCTGAGGGTCTTATCTTCCGGCGTCATATCTTTTAGCCTTGTGATACGTTCCATGGGGTTTTCTTGGCAAGAATACTGGAGTGGGTTGCCATTTCCTTCTCCAGTCTTATTCCTATACTATACTAATTTACCTGGGAGTAAGCACTCCTGTGCCTATTGAACCCAAAGGAACATACTTCTCAGTAGACATGTATAGGATTGCACTTTAAGTCCCATGGATTTAAATGAGACTCCTCTGTGTCATACATTCATTTCATTTTCCTTTAATTTTTTAATGTAGCTTGGAAAAAAAGTGAGTAAGGGGAGACATGACAGAAGTATATAAATGTATACATGGTGTGGAGAAAATGGATAGGGAGGCATTTTTCTCCCTCTCTCATAACACTAGAACCTGGAGTCATCCCATGAAGCTGACTGGTGGGAGATTCAGGACAAGTAAAAGGAAGTACTTCTTCATACATACAGTGCATAATCAAACTATGGGATTCACTACCACAGGACATAGTGATGCCCACCATTTTGGATGTCTTTAAATGGGAATTAGACAAATTCCTGGAGGAGAAGGCTATCAATGGCTACTAGTCCTGGTTGCTATATGCTCCCTCCAGTACCAGAGGCAGTATGCCATTGTACTCCAGTTGCTGGGGAACCTGAGTGGGAGGGCACTCTTGCACTCATGTCCTGCTTTTAGGTTTCCTGTGGGCAGCTGGTTGGCCACTGTGTGAACAGAATGCTGGACTAGATGGACCCTTGGTCTGATGCAGCAGGGCTCTTCTTATGTTCTTATGTTCTAAGACATCCACAAGATAAATCCTTCTGTTGCAAATGTCAATGAATCCTAGAACTATTGAGAGCTATCCAAGAACAAAGTCTAATGAAGGAAATTATTTATTTATGACATTTTAATCCTGCTGTTCCTCTAAGGAGCTCAGGGTGGCATACATAGCTTTCCCTCTCTCCACCATTTTATCTTCTCAACAATCAGGAGCTGCCATTTTAATTTGGAAAAGGGACATGTAAAGTTGGGGGTAACAATAGACGTAGGGTCATGCACCACAATGGAGAGAACACCTCTAATAGCACCCAATAATAGTCTTCAGACACATGTAGGAAGAAAGCCAGACTATGAAGCACATGGTCTTCGATGTCTATACTAATGCCCAGAGTATGGGAAACAAACAGAATGAACTTGAACTCTTAATACAAGAGGGAAATTATAACTTGATAGGTATAACTGAGACATGGTGGGATAACTCTCATGACTGGAATACAGCAATTGAAGGATATAACTTGTTCAAAAAGAACAGGAGGAACAGAAAGGGAGGTGGGGTTGCACTGTATGTGAAAAATACATATCTATGCACAGAAATACAGGAGGATGAGCTTGGTAGCCCCATCGAGAGCATCTGGATCAAAATAAATGGAGCAAAGAATAAAAGGAACCTGGTGGTCGGAGTCTACTATCGGCCACCCAATCAAGGAGAAGACGAGGATGAAACTTTTGAAAAGCAAATAGCCAATGTTTCAAGGAAGCATGATGTAGTAGTAATGGGGGACTTCAATTTCCCTGATATTAGTTGGGAGACGAATTCTGCAAAACATGGCCCCTACAGGAAATTCCTGATTTGTGTGTCCGATACCTTCCTCCTACAGAAAGTAGAGGAAAGAACTAGAGGATTGGCTATCCTTGACTTGATCCTAACCAACAGAGATGACTTAGTGGATAAAGTAGCAGTTACAGGAACTCTGGGGGAAAGCGACCATGTTGTACTTGAGTTCTTGGTTCTAAGGGAAGCAAAAGCCAAGTGTTCTCAAACACTTACCCTGGATATTAGGAAAGCTCATTTTAATAAACTCAGAACAATGATCAGTAAGGTCCCATGGCAAGCGACTCTATTGAGAAAAGGAATCCAAGATGGTGGGAGCTTTTAAAAAAGGAAATTCTCAAGGCATAATTACAAACAATTCCAACAAGAAGAAAAGGTGGAAGACAACAGAGGAAGCCAATGTGGCTCCACAAAAAGCTGAGAGATGACCTGAAAACAAAAAAGGACACATATAGGAAGTGGAAAGAAGGCCAAGTAACAAAGAGTACAGGCAGTAGGGGTGGACGAAAGTCCCTTACCTGTCCTCGAAGGATGTTCGCGGTGGGGGGGAGGTGCTTCGCTGCTCCCCCCGCGAAGTTCAGGCCTGGGGGGAGGCTTCCCGCCTCGCCCCGGCCGAAATGTAGGCTGGGGGGGAGGCTTCCCGCCTCGCCCCGGCCGAAATTCAGGCCGGGGAGGAGGCTTCCCGCCTCGCCCGGCCGCGAACGCGAAAGTTAAAAAAACAAAACAAAAACGCCCCCTGATAGGCTACGTGACAATTCACGTAGCCTATCACGGCTAGATCTGCAAAGTCAGCCGTGATAGGCTACGTCAAACGTCACGTAGCCTATCACGGGTGACTTTAAAAAAAAAAAAAAAGCGCGTACGCTAATGGCGGCCCCCATAGGGAGCCGCCATTCGCGTTCCTTATTTAGTCGCTGTAGTCTACGTAAATGTTTACATAGACTACGGCGAAAATAAGGGCAACGCAAATAGCCTATGGGGGCCGCCATTATCCGTACACACTTTTTTTTTTTTTTTAAAGTCACCCGTGATAGGCTACATGACGATTGACGTAGCCTATCATGGCTGACTTTGCAAATCTAGCCATGATAGGCTACGTTAATTGTCACGTAGCCTATCAGGGGGCATTTTTTTTTCTTTTATTGCAATGGCAGCGGTGGCAGCAGGTCGAAAGACTGGCTGCGGCTCCCGCCCCGCTCGAACACCCGCCGAACCGCTGGCCAGACCCGCCGCCGGGAGGGACATTCGGCGAAGGTAAGTCCCGTCCCGGGGTGTGTGTGCGGGGTGCAGGGGGGGGGGTTCGGAGGATTTCTCCCCAAAACTTGTTCGGGGGGCCGAACACGTTTGCGCTCGGCCCCCCGAAGTTTCGGGGAGAAATTCTCTGCCAACCCTAACAGGCAGGTAGCACAGAATTGCAGGGATGGAGTCAGGAAGGCTAAAGCTGAGAATGAGCTGAGGTTAGCAAGGGATGATAAAAACAACAAAAAGGCTTTCTTCAGCTATGTGCATAGTAAAAAGCAGAGGAAAGAAATGGTGGTTCAGCTATTAAATAAGGATGGCAAAATGATAACAGATGACAAAGAAAAGGCAGAGGTGCTCAATTACTTCTTTGACTCAGTCTTCTCCCAAAAGACGGTCTATGACCCCCCTGGCAAACGTGAAGTACAAAGACGAAGGGGCAGGACTGCAGCTTGAGATCGATAGGCATATGGTCAAGGAACACCTAATTACTTTGAATGAATTCAGATCTCCAGGGCCAGATGAACTGCACCTAGAGTAAAAAAGGAACTGGCAGAAGAACTCTCAGAACCGCTGTCTATTCTCTTAGAGAAATCAAGGAGGACGGGGGAAGTGCCAGATGACTGGAGGAGGGCTAATGTTGTCTCTGTCTTCAAAAAGGGTAAAAAGGAGGAACCTGGGAAGTACAGACCAGTCAGTCTGACATCACTCCCTGGGAAAATTCTGGAGCAGATGATAAAGCAATCCGTCTGTAAGCACCTTGAAAACAATGCAGTGATTACTCAAAACCAACATGGATTTGTCAAGAACAAATCCTGCCAGACGAATCTGATCTCATTTTTTTATCAAGTCACCTCCCTCGTGGACCGTGGGAATGCTGTAGACATAATATACCTCGACTTTAGCAAAGCTTTCGACAAAGTGCCCCATGATATCCTGATGAGCAAACTAGCTCAAAGTGGGCTAGATGAAACAACGATCCGGCTCAAAGAGTGCTTATCAATGGGACCGTCTCAAACTGGGGAGAGGTAACGAGTGGGGTACTGCAGGGCTCAGTCCTGGGCCCAGTGCTCTTCAACATTTTTATGAATGACTTGGAGGAGGAGGTGCAGGGAATGCTGATCAAATTTGCAGATGACACAAAATTGGGCGGGATAGCTAATACTTTGGAAGTAGGGATGTACGAAAGTCACTTACCTTTTCGCGGATTGTGTTCGCGGTGGGCTGAACATGAGGAAAAAAAAAATTCTGGCTGAACATGAGGAAAAATGTCCTGACTGTGAGAGCAATACGACAATGGAACCAATGACCTAGGGAGGTGGTGGGCTGTCCCACACTGGAGGCATTCAAGAAGAGGCTGGACAGCCATCTGTCAGGGATGCTCTGACTTGGATACCTGCTTTGAGCAGGGGGTTGGACTCAATGGCCTTGTAGGCCCCTTCTAACCCTACTATTCTATGATTCTATGATTTCCCACAGTGCCCTGGAGTGACTCTGCACTGGGGGTATTGGGGGAAAATTATAATGGTGGCTCCTATACAAAGCTTTCTGCTACCACCACCAGGTAAGCTGGTTCAAGATATCTTTTAAAATAAAGACAAGCAGTCTATACATTTATTTAATAAATAAATAAGCCAGAGGAAGCCCACTGACATAAAAGAGTGACCACCAGAGGGCACTTTGCCCAGGGAACTCTCAAACCTAGATCCAGCTCTGGACTAGTATTTTCTACCTTGTGAAAGAATGGTCAACTCTGTGTATTGCTTCTATGTGTGCATGTGTAGAGGACTGGAATGATCTTGGCATGCCCTTGATCTATCTATCCCATAAGCATCTCATTCAGAAACAAAATAATAAGCACCAGGCAATGTTGATCCAACTTAGATAATGATGAAAAAAACCTATGATTCCCCCCCTTCCAATTTACAAGGGTAATTAAACTTGAGAGGGTCATATAAACTGAATGACTAGTTGCAGGAAACAGAAGTAGAACTTCTTTCCATAGCTGTGACTGACAATTCTCCAATATCTATTCTATGTAGTGTCAGCCTGCTGATTTCTTGGACTCTTCTTATGCATCTGCAGCCCTTTTCTAAATACAATTTTATTTTGATCAATATGTTTTTATAAAGTGTTCTGAAAAGACACACTGAATTATTAAGCTGTGAATGTAATTTTCTTCCATCCACTTTAGTACCTTTGTCACAGTCCCATGCTTCAAAGCTCTTCGGTGATAATGAGCTTTTCCCCTTTTTCCTTATGTCTACATTTAATATATTTTGTTGTTAAAACTGTATCCCCGCATGAAATTATTTTCCAAATCCCTGCAGTTACATTTGATGTCAACATCTACAGAGAAGTTTTCCTGCTTTTTTCTATTTTTTCTCCCACTCCTTTTATAGATACACATTCTCCTTTTTAAATTCAAATTCCAGCTCTATTTTTCCCCTTCCTATTTTTAATTAAGGGATGCATTCCTTCATTAACAGTGTTTCAATCTGATTTTAACTGACTGACTTTCTGCCTTTGAAACTCTTCTTTCAAGGTTTTGGCTCATTTTGAAAGCTTACTTCCCAGACAGTTCTGCAGAAGAATTAGGTTTTCTGAGTTTCTCTTTTGTTAACAGCAGATCAAGCATTTCTTGGAACTTGGCATGACCTTTTCCCACTTTTGATGTTTTTTTTTATATTCCTCAGGTTAGCTGGCTTCATATCTCTGCATCAACAGGGAGCTTAGATCAGTAAGAATTAGCAGGGGATTGAAGTGGTATTTTTCCCCTTTCTGATCAACTGTCTAGATACTATAGATTAGCTTTATTTTTCACCTGTAATGTTTCTATGTTATATCATGGATTTTGTAGTTTAAATTCTCAGCTTTTCTGGAATTTTCCACATTTTATGTTGTTTTAAAACTCTCACGGTCAAGAACTTTGGATGTTTGTATTCAGCTGGCTGGATAACACCATATTGCACTTTGGAGGAGAATGTTTCCTCTTTGATGTAAAATCCAGATAGTTCCATCTACCTGCCTCATGCAAAATGAAATATCCGCATCTCCCTATGGTAGTGGTGCTGAACCTCAGGCCTCACTGGGTGGGCTACTCTATCACTCAATGCCACAACTGAGAAAGCCCCAGGATGGGAATGCTATGTGCTATAGTTATTGGAACCAGGCAAGGTTTCCTTAGGAAGGGACAGACTATTGCTACTTTTTAAATAAAGTTTAAATAAATTTAAATTATTTAATTTAAATAAATTTATCTCTTTGAGTTGTATGCAATATTAGTTCAATCCCATTCATTTCAATGGGTTCATTCTAAGCAGGACTGACATTGGATACAACCCTTTCTCTTATAGCCATCTCCCTTCTGCTTGGCTCTAGCCTAAAGGTTCTCTTAGCTCATGGGGTGGCTAAACAATTACTTTGAAGCACAGGCTGCTATTGGGAGCTTTGTTTAAAATTCAGATGAGCAATGCTTCTCAATGAGGATTAATTTATGTTGTAGAATCCTGTTTTGAGGGGTGGGTGGGCTGGCTTTCACAGAAAATCCTTTCTGATATGTATCACTGGAAACAAAGATGTGAAGGTTAAAGGCTGCTTTAGGTTGAGTTTCCTTTCTGCTGCTTTTCCCTTTTTTAGAATAAATTTAAATTCATAGAATCATTAAGCTGGACAGGAACAAAAGGCCATTGAATCCACATCTCTACAATGAAACTGGAACATCTTCAACCCCCACAGTGAAGACCACTAGTAGAGAATGTGTATACACACACACACACACACACACTTTAATTTTAAAGAAGCTGTGGGTTATCTTTACTTGTCCTTGGATTTGTGTAGACTGCCCTTGCACAGCAAACACACACACACACACACACACACACACACAGAGTTATTTTGCTTCTGTATGTCATGTTACAGCATTCAAAGCCCCCAAATAAAATGGCAACGTTGACTGAGTCTGAACTCATTACAAAAGAACTTCACTGGATAATTTGAGACACATTTTAATTGATCCTCAAGGGATGGGAAGACAGTATTTATTTACCTGCATGAGACTAATACTGTGATAAATCATACTGTGCACATTTTTCTTTCTCACACAGCTGTAAACCTATCTGCATGTTCATTAACTTCTCAATGTCTCTTTCCATTTATTAGTTTTGATTGCTGGCTTTCCATGAAAAATTAAGTCCCAGCTCTTGGATTGTGAATTTAAATTGTGTTTAGGCATTCTTGGGTATTTAACAAAAATAATGTAAATTTCAAAGAGATAAAATATAAATAAATTTGTAATGTTACTTATGTAAAATAATGGTAATGGGTCTTAAAAGGGGAGCTCCCTTTGCTGGTGGGGGCTTCAGTGGGAGGTCAGAGGGATTAATTATGTCCATGTAGGGATGGGTAAATCTGTCAGTCTCACTTCCTCCTGCATTTGAATTTTTAACATCTCAAGTTCTTTCCATCCCAAATATGAAGAACATTGTAAATTCTTACCCAAAACAAACAGAAACAAACATTTCTGCACCAGCCAAACTCAATAGGTACAGCTATTCCCAGCATGGAGGGGACCATGATATACCTGCCTGCCATGTAGCTGTTAAAAGTGAAGAGCCTGTCAGAAAAAAGGTGGTGATGACCCCAATTTTGCACTAACATGGTTGAATACATGGGAATACAACACCATATTTTTAAGAGGAAAGGACTCAAAGCCCTGGGCTTGGATGGACAAATCTCTCAGTCTTGGTTTCTCTCATATTCAATTTTTTTCAATCTCAAGTTCTTTTTGTCTTGAAAATGGAGAACTTTGTGGACTTCATTTATTTATTACACTTATATCGCATCTTTCTCCCATTGTGGAACTCAAGGAGGCTACATGTGATTCCCAGGTGGTCTCCCCTCCAAGCACTGACCAGACCCAGACTTGCTGAGCTTCAGCAAGGTGGCTGCCTCCTGTGCCTTCAGGCCATGTCTTGAGTACTTTGGTAAATTCTTATCAAAACTGAACTGAAACAAAATTCTCACCCCACCTATGTCCATGTCACTGGTACTTTGAACAAACCACTTACTTTGCCATCTATGCATTTCATTCTTCCTCCCCAATCAACAATGTTCCTTGTTTCACAAAAGCATATGCATGGCATTGTTACATATGTCTATTATGGCCCTATTCAGGCATTCTTCCCTCCACCCAGGTGATTACCACTGTGCGAGGGGAAATATGGGTTGTGCTCCCTGGCCCTGTTCCCTTCCTCAGGTCACCATTGCCACTCTCACAACCCCTGTGCATTGCAGGTTGAACATCTGCAGTAGTGAACCTGTAGTGAATAAGTAGCTAAAGTTGCTCCTTGTGCCATTTAACTTCAGTCAGAAGAGGCTCAAGGATACAGCAGCACTGCTGTCAGGGGTGGGGGGAAGAATGGCAGCAGGTACTATGTGGGCTAGTTGGAATGGGGAGGGTCTATCAAAAACAACCCCCCCCAATCTGGAGTGGGACTGTTCAGTGATTACATTCAGTGCTCCAATATAAGGCACAGGATGGGAAGGGGATCTTTAATAAAATCTGCGTGTTCCATCCTTGAATCTCCCATTATAGCCAAATTATGTCTCCCCCTTCTTAAAATGGTAGATAACAGGTTCGTTGCAAAAGGGCCTCCTCTGGCACTCTTGTAGTTTGAGTGGACAGACCTACCACTGGGTGCTTTAGAGCTGGAGACTATCACAGTAAAGCCTCGTGTGCTTTTCTGTCTCAAGTTTTATCCAAGAAAAGAAAGTCTTGATAGTGTTAGAAAAAGAGAGAAGCTGATTCTGTATTTCTTTCCAGCACAACCTCACTCTGTTAAAAGGGAATAGCAGTAATATATCTTTATTTAATTCTTGTGTTTTTTTCTCTCTCTCCATAGCATCCTGGCTTATGATGGCATAATGATTGAACTATTTTGTATCCATTTAATGTTAGATATGACATGCCTGCTTTTTCAAAAAAACAGATAAAAGGTACCTACTGTAAACTCTTGACTTAATGCTAGAAACTTCGGTATCGGCTTTCCACCTTTGGTAAATGTAACTGATGTTGAACTAATGAAAGACAGTAATAATGGAAAGTAAAACATTGTGTATCTGTGTATTCTATCACAGAATTCAGACTGCAACAAATTTTCCAAACCACACAATCTTTCAGTTTATCACAATCCGTCATATTCATGTCTGTTGCTATTTTATGACTTTCTGGGCACTTCAGATCCCTCTATGTCCTGGTTCTGCAAAAAAAATTATATATATATATATATATATATATATATATATATATGATTACTGAATGCTTTATCACTAAACCAAATCAAATTCAAAAGCTGGGTTATCATTCCTGTAAGTTAGCAAGCTGCTCTTCAGTAGTTTAGAGATATTTCAGTTATTTTAGTTTTCAAGGGTTGCACTCTCCCCAGTCAATTTTTTCACTATATAGTTTTGAAATATTGAAAATGCCCTCTTGTAAAATGGAAATTTTAATCAGACATCTTTTCTTCCATTACAGAGCAATCCTACTGGTGGGGGCAAGGGGAGCTGAAGGCAGAAGAACTGCCATATCCAAAGCCCTGCCTGTCTCATGCTGGGGGATGGGAGAGATCAATTCATCCACCAAACATTCCTTGATCCACCCCCTTTTTACCTCTACTGACACAGTGACAATGGCCATAGAGGTTTTCATGGGGGCTGGGAAGGGGCATCTTGGGTCAGATCTCCCTCCAAGTCCAGGCTGTTATCTCTGCCCTTGGAGGGCAGATCTGAAGTGTCCTATGACCCCTGGGATTGCAGCCTTAAAAAGCTGGGATCTAATGGCATCTTGCTTTGAACATATTGATGGTGCTGTATTTATTTTTTATAACTGATGCCCATATCTTTGCATATCTTCACTTTGGTCAGATAAAATAAGAAACATTTTGACATTTTTAAAGGACAATTCAAAAGGTTATCTATGCTTCTGAAAGCCAATTTTCTGATCCCACTCTTCCTTACTGTAATTTGTATAACATCTGTCATGTATAAAATGCTTTATAGCTGTTACCTGTACAACAATCCTGCAAAGTGGTTCAGATAAATAACTGAGGCTGGGAAATAAAGAACATATTAAACTGCCTTATTCTAAGTCAGAGCATTGGTCCATCTACAGTGAATGGCAGTAGCTTCAGATAGGAGTCTTTTCCGGCCTTACCTGGAGATGTCAGGAATTAAACCTACAGCCTCCTGTTTGCAACGCATGTGTTCTTTCCTTCCACTGAACTACAATCCTTCCTCAGTGGTATGCCTGAGGCTGGACCATGAGCCCATGGCAACCACATCATGTTGCCTCTTAGAAATTCATGTTGTCTTCTAGATCCAAGGTCAATGTCCTACTCACTGGGCTTCAGTGGCTCAGCTGCACCAGTGTAATGCCACAAACCCTGGGGCTGCATTGGTACTGTAGACTGCCTGAGAAGGCATGCTGCCACAGAAATCTGAGCCAGGCCCAGAGCTGCTTCCATGACAACAGCCACCATCAATAGATGCAGCTTAGCAGTGTTAAAGAAAGAAAAAGCATGTGCATTACAGGAGGAATTAGTGGAATAGGGATGGCTTGGGATAGGGAGGGCTACACATTTATGCTCCTGTGTTCACAAAGAACCACTGGGTTCAGGCACCTATGGTCAGGTTCCAAAGTGCTGCTTAGGAACTTAGTTGTTTGGTGGGCTGGCAGAAGTCCAATTGTCAAGGGGATGACTTCTTGTGCACCCTCTCTCCTGGAAGCATCAGACTCTTGCCAGCCTGCCAAACAGCACCAGCAGCGATGGCAGGGGAAAACATGTTTGGGGGGGGCACTCAAAGGCCATGAAGGGCCACATTTGGCCAATGGAACATGTGTTTCCCAGTCCTGCAATAAGTTAAACAGAAGTACAATAATTGCACCATAGTGGGTCAGACTGTGACCAGGTAACCTCTGGTATGCCTTGCTCAATGTGCTGTACAGGCCCTGTTGATGGGCAACTTCAAGGCCCAGCTCTTCCTCTGGATAGTTCTTTATCTTTAAACTGGACTTGGACTGGACAGAACTTCAGATAGGGGATACCATCAAATAGACAATTGTCCTCTGTAAATGAAAACACATGGGGGCCATTCACATGTAACAACAATCCATTGGTTTAAAAACTGATGGGTTGTTGGGGACACACAGGTGCACTGCCCGCCCACCATTTTTAAACCAGTGGAATGTTGTTACATGTGAACCAGGTCATGGCCTTCCTAAATACTAAGTTCATGTCAATCTCAGACATAGACTCCATGGGTGGTTGGGGCAAGTCACTGTCTCTCAGAGTCAGTTCTCCAGTTATAAAATGGAGGAAATAGCATAGGGTTGCCAATGGACCTGGCCTGCTCTTGTATCTGTAACAGCCACTAGATCAGCAGAAATCCATGTGAAACTTTACAGGTAGATATAAGCATGAATATCCACTGATGTCTCCTGGTCAGGCTAAAGTTAGACATAGGAACAGGGCCCAATTCAAAAGCTGGCAAACCCAAAAGTAACCTACATAGCTAAGAAGATAATAGAGTAAGGATTGCAAAGCACTTCAAACACACACCTCAGAAGTGTCATAGATATGATCAATATTTTAAAACATTTTTATTTCAAGCTAATATTGCTGCAAATAATGCTCAGTTGCTACAATACGCTTGAATGTAAATTTGGATGCCATTATGATAAAGAGAACATCTGACGTGTGATAACTTATCTGATCCTGCATTCATTTTTAAAGTGCTGATTGCTATTATCAAATTTTCTTAAATAAGGTCATTATTGTGTAGCAGAAATCAGAGTCAGAGAGACCTCGGAGTGAAGGAAAAAGAGATTCTTCTTTATTTAACGCGCGGGCTTAAGGCTGGAATCACTTCCAAAGAGCCAGAAGCCCTGAGGTACATCAGCAAATTGTTTTTATAGACATTATGACACATAGGAAAAAGCTCCCCCTCCCCTTTCTGTGTGGTTTTGCAGTATTCAGCATGTCCTCTTCTAGCACAATTGTTTATAGCACAGGAAATGGGTTCTAGGGCATGATAAGCAAAGAACAAGACCTTGATATGTAAGCCAAGTAATATGCAAGCCAAGCAGAGGACTGGAACATGATATGCCGTTTGGCTCAACCTCGGCCCGTTGATAAGTTAGGGAGTTTCCACGTTGCTGTTCTTGCTAAACCATGCCAGCTCAGCAAGAACATGAGACCACTTAGTCTGATCTCCGACATGGCTGCTACAATTGAAGAGTTTTGATTAGATGCTCCAAAGAAAATGTCATCACTGACACTTTAATTAAAAAAACCCCATTCTTTTTTCTGTGCATTTTAAGATCCCTGTCGATCAGTTAGTATTTCTCCCTATACTTGAAAAAACCTTGATTCTAAAATAAGATATATATTTTTTAACCAAGCAGGTCCAAATATTATTCTCATTATGGAATAAATGCATAATAAAAAAGAGATTGGCATGCTGCAGTTTGTATGCAAAGGCAGTTCTAATGAGAGGTAATTTTGTCTAGCTAACTTATGTCTGCAGTCTAGCTGGAAACAAAGCCACTTAGTGTGGAAAGTAGCAGTAATCAATTATTGATGTATGAATCCAAAGACATTAGGATGTTTCACCCGCTCTCTTTTGTTAAAAAAAGGATTATTTCCCATTCATTAGCATTAGCCAGAAGTCATTAATTTTAATATGTATTTGGGTAACAGTATTTAAATTGTAAATACTTCTACAGGCTCCACTTTTTTAGCCATAGTTAGCATATTTATGAGACAATTTAGTAACAAGATGCAATAGGACACAGATAGCTGAAGGTATCTTCACTTTCGGTGACTCTGCTCTAGCATTGCCTTAGGCATCTCTGGTTGCATTTTAGCACCCAGGAACATGTCACATGGTGGCTTTGAACAAGACTCTGCAAAAAAATTAAAACGGCAGCATATTGAAACGTATTTATCTCAATATGCTATCATGCACATACCTTTAGGACAATTCCCTTTCTGATGAACATGACCAAATATTAAAGCAACAGTGGTAATGTTAACAATAACAGCTA
Organism: Heloderma suspectum; assembly: GCF_057233095.1. Lineage (NCBI taxonomy): Eukaryota > Metazoa > Chordata > Lepidosauria > Squamata > Helodermatidae > Heloderma > Heloderma suspectum. The sequence continues at coordinate 73,925,119 of NC_139461.1, forward strand.
TAATATTCAGAGTAGATCTTATCACAACATTTCTGACCCACAGTATATCAGGACAGCTTTGTATAGGGTTCCCTGCCCCCCTCCCTCAGACAGAGCTTTTGGGCATTTAACAGCTACATGACAGGAGGAAATTCTGCAGGTAAGACAAATTGGGAAAGGCCTCTGCTTCTGGGTTTCTGCTTGTTGTGCAGCTCTTAAGGCACAAGAGCTCTGCCAGAAAAAAAGTGGCTGCTTTCCTGGGTTGTGTGGGGATGAACCGGTAAATCAGAATATGCCCCATGGGGTCACGAAGAGTCGGACACGACTGAACAACAACAATACTGTAGTTTGACCCTGAAATGTTGTGCACAGAAGTTGATGTTCTGTCATCCAGGCAATGGCAGAAAGCCATACCCTTGGCATTTGTACCAAGCCTAGCCAATCAAGACCTTCATACTGCCTGCCAATAACAGGGGCGGATGCTGCAGGAGAGAACCACAGAGAGATCCCTGTGGTGGCTAATGCCCTATTCAGGTGCTTCCCTCCATGCATTTACTCTATGTGTAAGTGGGGGAGTGGGGCTCCCTTTCTACACATAGTCAACCCCCCTTCCCCACCTCCCAAAATCTGTATGTCAGAGCATCTGTTTGTTTGGTCATGTGTCTTATTTTACAGAGGATCCTCTTCTATTTGAAGGTGTCCTCTTTAAACCAAGTCTGGTTTAAGTCTGGTTTAAAGATGAAGCACCATCAGAAGGAAGGGCTGGGCCTGTAAACTGACCATCAACAGCATCTGGCAGCAGATGAGCAGGCTCACACTTCACACACGTCACCTAGTTGCAGTCTTCCACACTATGGTAAGTTGTACTGTATTTCTATTTAAATTATAGCAATGATTTTTAAATTTGCATCTATACATATAAATTAGCATATGCACATTTTATGCAGATTGGTGTCCTCATTAGTAACGGTGAGTTTATGCATGTTCAGCTAGCAGGATGCACAACATCATGGTGAGGCAAGCAGATGCAGGCCTGCTCCATGTGTAGACTAGAATAAATGCATGGAGGGGAATATCTGACTAGGGCTCCTGTCTGCTCACTAGGCTAACTCCCAGCCTTAGGCCATGAGATTCTGGTTCTTCAGACCCTAGGATTAGGGATGGCACAGTGCCCGATTCAGTCCAGGAGTCCAGAGGCCCTGCTCCTGCCTATACCCCTGAGCTCTGCTTGCCGAGCCCCTCACTGTGCTCGCCCCCTGCCTGTGCTTGATCAATGGCCTGTACTCACCCAGCAGCCTTGTCGAGCTTTGCAGTCACAATTTTCCAAGAAATAAAATGGCGATCGCAAAATGCGCAAATTTGCGCACATGCGAAGATGCGCATTTTACGAATGCGCATATTTGCATATATGCGAAAATGCATATTTTACAAAAAATGCACATTTCAGTACATCCACTGTGTGCCTCCGCAAAAATGCACATTTCACAAATGAGAATATGTGCATTCACAAAATGTACATTTCCACGCATACAAAAACATGCGCATTTTTGCAGGCGCCACTTTATTTTTTTAGAAATGGAGATGAAGGAGCTTGATGAGGCCACTTGGGTGAGTGTGGGCTGCTCACTGAGAGTGGGAGGGGCTCGAGCGCAGTCTGGGAACCTGTGAGCAGGGGCAGGGGCTGGGTAGGAGTCTGGAGAACCCGGATGGGGGTGAGTTTGCACATCCCTACCTAGGATCTCTGGCCCTTCAGTCCCAACTACCCTTTGCTAACCTTGATTTCTGTTCATTCTACCATGACAGCTGGTGTGATGTAGTGGCTAGAGTGACTGGCCAGGGCCAGAAACACCTGAGTTCTAATCTTCACCCAGCCGTGAAGCTCATTGGGTAACCTTAAATGAGCCCCTCTCTCTTGGCCTCACCTACCTCACAGTGGAAGGAACCATGTACATTGTCTTCAGCTCCTTGGAAGAAATGTAGTAAACAAAGAAAGAAGAAGAAATGGCATGGGTTTTTCTATTCAGCAAACCTAAATAAATGAAAGATGTGTGTATGTGGGTAGGTGGGTGGGGGGAGTCTGCATATATTAATATGAGGATGCCTTCATGTTCTGTGGAAGTTTCTATTCAAAATATTTACAGAGACACAGTGACACAAACAGAAGTGCCCCCCATACCTTCAGGGTTTACAGATAATAATAATTTAAAAATTACTCCTTCGATACAAATATCTGCTGCTAGAAAAACATTAATATTACATGTAGAGCTTACAGATACAATTTACATCAAAGTACTTCACATCCAGCAAGACATCTTAGATGGCAGAAGGTCTGAAATAACTGTATGTAGGAAACTTATCTCAAATAATAATCATTTCAAAGAAATAACCTGCTTATGAATGCAGCTTTGGCTGCATTTGGTATTCAGCAAGCAGGCTCACTGTCATCCCTGCCAATCCTGAGTGATAAATGTTCAAAGGAACCTAGAAGAATATTGACAAACCCTCAATGTGTGTATGTATTAGAGATAAGGATGCCAAATTATATTTGCTTACACTCTTACAGTTTGAGCTACAACACAGTCAATTATGGATTTGGATTGTAGGTGATGTACTACCATTGGTTTCACTTTCAATGGAGAAATGGTATGTAGCTGCTATGAGACTGAAGTGTGAATCAGGGCATTCCAGAGTCTAATTTTTCCTCCGCTGTGAACCAAGTTGATGGCCTTCGACAAGCCACTACCTCCAAAGAAGAAATGGGTGATTCTGCCAACGTCACTTTCCCCCAACTTGTCAGATTTTCAGTTATGCTCATTCTGCCCCATTGCTGCTGCAATTTGTGAATTTTGTCTTTAGAAGTCCATATGAAAATGCGTACTTTTGCATGCATTTCTCCTAATATATGCAACATGGATTTGTCAAGAACAAGTCCTGCCAGACGAATCTGATCTCATTTTTTGGTCAAGTCATCTCCCTTGTGGACCGTGGGAATGCTGTGGACATAATATACCTCAACTTCAGCAAAGCTTTTGACAAAGTGCCCCATGATATCTTGATGAGCAAACTAGCTCAAAGTGGGCTAGATGAAACAACGATCCGGTGGATCCACAGTTGGCTACAGAATCGGACTCAAAGAGGGCTTATCAATGGGATCTTCTCAAACTGGGGAGAGGTAACGAGTGGGGTACCACAGGGCTCAGTCCTGGGCCCAGTGCTCTTCAACATTTTTATGAATGACTTGGAGGAGGAGGTGCAGGGAATGCTGATCAAATTTGCAGATGACACAAAATTGGGCGGGATAGCTAATACTTTGGAAGTAGGGATGTACGAAAGTCATTTACCTTTTCGCGGATTGTGCTCGCGGTGGGGGGGGAGGCGCTCCGTCCCTCCCCCCGGAATCCTCGACGGAAACCAAAGGCACAGTTACAAGATGGGGGATATGTGGCTCAACAACACTACAAGCGAGAAGGATCTTGGAATTGTCGATCACAAGCTGAATATGAGCCAACAATGTGATGTGGCTGCAAAAAAGGCAAATGCTCTTTTGGGCTGCATTAATAGAAGCATAGCTTCCAAATCCCGGGAGGTACTAGTTCCGCTCTACTCAGCACTGGTTAGGCCTCATCTGGAGTACTGTGTCCAGTTCTGGGCACCACACTTTAAGAAGGATGCAGACAAACTGGAGAGGGTTCAGAGGAGGGCAACAAAGATGATCAGGGGACTGGAAACAAAGCCCTATGAAGAGAGACTGAAAGAACTGGGCATGTTTAGCCTTGAGAAGAGAAGACTGAGGGGAGATATGATAGCACTCTTCAAGTACTTGAAAGGTTGTCACAGAGAAGAAGGCCAGGATCTCTTCTTGATCATCCCAGAGTGCAGGACACAGAATAATGGGCTCAAGTTACAGGAAGCCAGATTCCAGCTGAACATCAGGAAAAACTTCCTGACTGTTAGAGCAATATGACAATGGAACCAATTCCCTAGGGAGGTGGTGGGTTCTCCCACACTGGAGGCATTCAAGTCGAGGCTGGACAGCCATCTGTCAGGGATGCTCTGACTTGGATTCCTGCATTGAGCAGGGGGTTGGACTTGATGGCCTTGTAGGCCCCTTCCAACCCTACTATTCTATGATTCTATGATTCTATGCATTTTTGTGCACCCCCTTCCATGTGGAAAAGGTCCCCCCCCATTTTCTCCCATCCCAATTCTTCTCCAAAATTATAAAGTAAACAAGTTCAAAGCAAAAGCTTCAGGGCAGTAGCAGTACTAAAATATTTTTTTGTATCCAAAGGGAACCAACTGTTCATGATGGAATAAGGCACTTCAATCTGGAGTTAGATATGAATACACCCTAGGCAAAGAGTCACATACCCCCACAGTGTTACGTAATTACCAATAGGTATGTTGGTCAGGCTGAGGTCCCCACCCTAAGTATGGCAAACCTGGGGAAGTCCTGGCCTGCTTAGATTTGGACAAAGGACCTCTGAGGTATCAAAAGGAGTATTATTTCAGTATTTGTTTCACCTAGGGACATGGTTCCTCCTTTTATTCAAATGTTATAAAACCCCCAGGTTCAAATGTCCAGTGTTTCTGGCCTTTCACAAAGTCCGGGTATCACATGTTCCTGACTTCCTCAAGGTCCTGGTACCATACATTCCTAGTGCATGACAAGTTCAGTGTTCTTGGTTGCAGTTGTTCTCTCTCTCTCTCTGTTGCTCCCCTTTGCTGAAATCATTCTCAGGCCATGGAACTCTGGGTTCTGCCAGAGATCCTCATCAATCCTTTCCCCTAGAACACCCAGTTCTGGCCACCTAAGTCCCCACTTCTGCTGATGTGGCAACCCGCATACACATTTTTCAACGCTCCTTTTTCCTCAGGAACCACACCTCACCTCCATCTTCAGGATGATCCAATGGGATCCTGGAAAGGGATCTGTCAGTTCTGCTCTAATTTCTGGAGATCATTTCCCTAAATGTAGCCTCCTTCTTCCATCAAGTGATGATGTGAGTGCGTGTATGAATGTGCAGTTTTAACCAGCTTTTGGTTGGAAGCCTGGACACCTTGATGCAGAATTTCCCTAGCAGGGCATTGGAAAGGTTTGCAACCAGATTCCCATTCACTGGTCCTCCTTGTTTCCTTTTCAGGTCCTGCAGTCCTTGTGGTCGCCAACCCCTCCTAGAGGATGTGGGCAACATGCAAGGTGATCTGCAGTCTTTGTGATCCCATGAGGAAATCAGGAGAAGCAGCGGGTGGTGCACAAGGGGCTGGGAATCATTGTGGGTGTTCTAGATTTAACTGACCCATATTATCAGACATTCCACTTTTGCCATGGTGCCTTTATGCAAGGACTAGCTATTATGTTCTACCTGTGGCTAGAGACAAATTGCTGTAGGTGGTCTTTTGCTTCCCAACCTCATGATACTCTTCTCCCTTGCCTCTTTCCTTCTCTCTCCCTTTCCTAGGAAGCCTTAGAACCCAGATTTGCCAAGTCCTAACCCTTTCAGCCTCCTCCCCTCACCAAACTGAAATTTTCCAGCCCATTTGGGTCCAGACTCACCATGCATGTCCATGGCCCAGCCAGGCATGTACAGCTACCCTTAGTTTACGCACTGAGAAGTGTGTGAGTTAGTTTACCCAGCTTTGACCCCTGTGCATGGATGTCTATAGGTTTCATTTGGTTTTGTGCTTCATATGTTTAGTATGCTTAGGACTTTTTGTTCAATTAATTAACTCCATCCTGGAGTTCATATGATGCCTTTTACCAATACATTAATTCCCAGTGTGATCATCATGAATATGTCTTTATTCTTGTGGGTTTAATAAACCAATCCCCTCTGGAATAGGTGTGTGTGTGTATTGTGTGTGTACATGTGTGTGTGTGCATGTGTGTGTACATCATCAGGACAAATTTGTCTAGATGCACCACAGCCAATATTAACAGCTCCCTTAGACATATGTATTTTGAAACATGTGAATGCTCATGCATGTTTTTAACAACACACCTTTGCTGCTTTCCAGAAGCAAACACAAGCCCCCAGGGACCCACCTTTAGTGCAATAATCAGCAATAACTGCTCAGGAGACAACAGGGGGAGCAGGATTCTTTCCTCCTGCTTCCAGATAATTTGACCTATCACAAGTGATAAACTAGGAATTGGCATTCGCAGCAGGCCAGCATCCAGCGCATGCATTAACTTGGATGATGGGGTCAATGTGCCGGATCCAGTCTTAGTGATACTTAGAGAAAACCCATTGAAATCAATGGGACTTAATCATGACTATCTTAATTTTCCTTGATTTCAATGGGCTTACTCTAAATATGACTAAGGCTGGATCCAACCCAATCACTTTTTATGGTAACCAGGGTAAATTTTACTTAGCAAACAATAGCCTTGTTTGCTAGGATCACAGGCCTTTGTTATAAGTTATTATGGCAAAATGATTTTAATCCAGATCCAAATACAAAATGGCTTATTGAAGAACCTGTTTAAGAAGTGAGACTATTATAAGAAACTCTTTTCTTCAAGAGGCCATTTCACAAGCCATTTTGTGTCTGGATCTAGATTAAAATAATTTTGCCTGGAGGTGACGGACTCGACTTTGGGGGAGCTGGGGGTGGTGACAGCCGACAGGAAGCTCTGGCATGGGTTGGTCCATGAAGTCATGAAGAGTCGGAAGTGACTGACTGAATAAACAACAAAAAAGACTATTTTAAGAGCTTGTTTTCTGTCACTGTGAGTTTTTAAAATTATTAATGCCCTACCCCCGCATCCGGCTTGCCTGGCCATGGTGGGGGGAAGCAGCGACCAGCTCCGGCCGGAGCAGACAGGAGCAGCTGGCAGCAGCGGTGGGTGTCTGAAGGGGCCTCTTCGTGGCTTGTGCCACCCATGCAGTATTCACGGATGCAGCAGAGAACTCTGGCTGGCACTGGGTGGGGTAGCAGTCCCCTTTGGGGCGGTGGCTCCTTCCTGCGCCACCAGCAGCCTAGAAGCTGGCCACGCATTTTCTGGTGGCCCCGGTCCCAGTGGGCGTCTTGCTGCAGCCAGGCAGCATTCTTCGGGGCCTATTGGCCCAAGGTTTGGAGGAAGGGGTGTGCAGTATCGGCAGGTGGCCACTTGGTGGGGCTAGACCTCTGGGCCCTGGCTTTCTCTACCGGGGGGTTCCTGTAAGGCAGAGAGGGTTACTTGCCCATACCTTTGGCACCCTTCCCCAACCTCAGACTGAAGAGCACAGTCTGTATGAACGTGACACTGCTGTTTGACTGAAGCTAAGCAGTGTCAGGTCAGGTCAATTTTCAGGCACAGAGGCCAATTTGTTCAGGCATGGCCGGTCAGTGATTTCTGTAGCTGTTAGCCCCCCTTTTTTTCAATTGCCATTATGCCCCCGAGGAAGGGACTGGGAGGCAGGAAGGGAAAGGGTAGAGCCCCCCCAAAAAAAGAGGGCTCAGGCTGGGCGGGATTCTGAATCCAAGGATGAAGTGGGCCCAGACCTGGCTTCAATCCTTGCATGTCTAGAGGCCACAGAACAGAGCACTGGGATCGTTCCTCTTGCCCTGGCTGGGCCTAGCAAGGCCAGGGCATTCCAGTCCAAAAGAGTGCGGCAGCAGACACAGCGCTCACTGTTGCTTTCCATTTCAGCACGTTTAGATGCCATTGAGGCATCTGCCTCACCCTCCCTGGCCCACCCTGGTGTCAATCTGCTGCTTGAAACAGCACCATCTTTGGTGGCATCACACGCAGTGGGAGTGCAAGGAACATCATCCACCATTGTATCAGGGGACCCAGGTTCGGCTACCCTGGAGCCTGGACGCAGGTGAGATAACTGCTGCACCTCGCCCCACCTGGTCAGTCTGGGGACCTATGGGGCCTTGGGGATGCTTCCTTGGGGAGTGAGCCATGGGTGGCCTTTTTCTCCACCTCTGGTGGGGCAGAGCAACCTGAGCACAGGGGGCACCGGGACTCCACTGGAGACTGCCACAGGGGGCCTGGGGCTTCTGCCAGGGACTCCTGAACTGGCCCTACCCGGGTGGGCAGTGGCTCCTGTGCCAGCCGGAACAACACCTTCTGTTGCGGGTTCCCCTTTGGCTGGGTGTGCGTGTGTGTCCCCCGCCCCCCAGGTTGGGTCGAGTGATACCTTCTTCGCACCCCCTAGCACGGCGCCTGTGCCATCAGTTGTCCCACTGGCGACAACCCCTCAGCAACTCCTGATGGTAAACACCGCTTGCACTAGAGTCTGGAAGGGACCTGCGGGATTCACTCAGGGTCCCCTGCCCTTGCCCCCGCTGGCGCAGGTGGACCCGCAGGCAGCCACAGCGGACCCTTATGCTAATTTGGGGAGAGGACCAATGCCAATTGGCTTCCACCTCACTCTATTCTTTGCCAATTGGCTTCCACCTCACTCTAGCCACTAGGGAGAAGATTCTCTAGGGAGAATTCATTGATGTTTTCCTTGTTATTTCTTGAATCGGAATTGGGGATGTATGGATTCCTCACCATCTGTTCTGGTGGGAAATCTGTGTGGGGGGGAGGCGATCCGTTCCTCCCCCGCCCCAGGAATCCACTGGACCAACTCCACCCTGTGAGGATTCCGTAGAGCTGCACTGGCTATAGGGCCACTTACCTTGCCGGTCAGAGCTGTTCGCCTCCTCCGCGCCGATTGCCATTTCTTTTTTTCTTTTTTTAAATGGCGATCGGCAGGATGTGCCCATAGACTTATATGCAAATAGAGCTGTGAATCTTGCATATAAGCTATGGACACATAGACTTATACACAAGATTCACAGCTCTATTTGCGTATAAGTCTATGGGCACATCCTGCTGATCACTTTTTCTTTTTTTTGTTAAGAAATGGTGATCAGTGTGGAAAAGGCGAACAGCTCTGTGGAAGAAGCAGCCGAGTGCCATTCCACCTCCAATCCTCCTGGAGTGGAGGTAAGTGGTGCCGATCTGCTGCAGATTCCTGAGGCTGGATTCCAAAGAATTATTGAATCCGCGGCAGATTTCTCTAACATCCCTAACTGGACTACAATGACAAGAAAAAATCTCAGGATAAAGAGGCAGAGTGAAACAAGGGAAAAAAGATGGCATGCACCTGGGGAAACTGGTTGCCAGGTTTCTTGATTTATGCTGGAATCGTGCAGCAAAGATTTCTGGAATGGGGGTGGATTCTCACCAAATACATCGATGTAATTTATAGGGCTTACATGGAGTACGGGGGGGGGGGCGGGCTTGGCTGGCCTATGACAAGGCCTTCCGCAGAAGGGCCGCCATTGACCCTTCCATGCACTGGGATCTGAAGGAGCAGGACCTATGGCTCCTATTTATGACTCCTTCTAGGCCAGGTTTTGGCGATAGATCAGATAGTGGTCACATCTTGGCCAAACCAACACCCACATTGGCCTCTCAGCCTACTGTCGGACCAGTGGTTCAACATCGCTGGCTGTGCTGGGAATACAGCTCCAAGGGCTCCTGCTCCCGGAACCCACATAAGTTCCGCCATGAGTGCTCCGTCTGTGGCAGTCAGCACCCCTGCACCTCTTGCCCTAGAGCTAGGGGCTGGCATGGTCCCACGCAAGAGGGACAGGGCGGTAGGAAGTACAGTGGTGGGCAACAGCCCCCTCCTAAAGGGGCCCAGCCCAGTTAAGATTGGGCCAGTTCAATGGCTGTTGCAACGCTACCTGCACAGGGAAGATGCTATATACCTTAAGCGTGGCTTCATGCTCAGTTTTAGGATTCCTTTCCAGAGCCAGCGTAGGTTGCTATTCTCACATAAGCAGAAATCTGTCCTTGCCATGCAACGATTGGTACAGGACAAAACTGATAAGGAGGTGTTAGCGGGCAGGGTTATTGGACCCTTTGCCACCCCCCCAATACGCAACTTAAGGGTTTCCCCCCTGGGAATAGTGCCAAATAAATCCTCTGGGGAGTTCAGATTAATTCATAACCTCTCTTTCCCCAAAGGTCGGTCCATTAATGATGAAATCCCCAATCATCTGTGCTCAGTGCGCTACACCTCTTTTGATGAGGCTGTTTCTATGGTCCAGGCTCTCAGCCAAGGGGCTGTGATGGGGAAATGTGATATAAAGTCCACCTTTTGCATTTTGCTGGTCAGCCCTTTGGACTTTGATCTCTTGGGGGTTTTGTTTCCAGAGTAGGTTTTATTTGGACCGGGCCTTCCTGATGGGGTGCTCCATCTCTTGCGCCATGTTCGAGAGGTTCAGCACCTTTCTGGACTGGGCAGTGAGAGGCAGGTCAGGCCGGCAGGGTGTAGTCCATTATTTGGACGATTTCCTGTTTGCTGGGCCCCAAGGTTCCAATCAGTGCTCCGATTTGATGCAGGCACCTGCTTCCCTTTCGGATGAGCTCGGTGTCCCATTGGCACATGAGAAAACAGAGGGCCCATCTGCTGTTTTAACATCCTTGGGGATCGCGTTGGATACCCTTATGCAATGTTGCTGGCTTCCTCAGTCAGGACAAACTCACTGTCCTGCGTGCGAAACTCCCGGCGATTTGGCATTCCCGTAAGGTTTCCTTGTGGGAACTGCAGGAGGTAGTAGGGCATCTAAATTTTTCCTGTAGAGTAGTCAACCCCAGCCACACCTCCTTGCGCCAGCTTTGTTGAGCAATGCAGGGATTATGACAGCTGCATCACTGAACCAGGGTCACTTCTGCTGTGTTTGGACATGCAGGTATGGCTTCAATTTTTACAGGATTTTAATGGTGTCTCTTTTTGGAGGCACGAGTTGCTCCTCAAAGCCGACCTGCAGATCCATTCTGATGCTGCTGGAGTGCTGGGTTTCGGCATCATACGGCGTGAGCAGTGGTGTTTCGGGCAGTAGCCTGAGAGCTGGATGGCAGCTGAAATCTGTAAGAATCTTACCTTTCTAGAGTTCTTTCCTATTTACGTGGCTGTACACCTTTGGGCTGACCAAATGGCCAGTTCAGTGGCTCTCTTCTAGGGATGTATGAATCCCTTACCTTGCTCCGCTCAGGGGCATCTGTAGTGGGGGGGAGGCGATCCGTCCCTCCCCCTGGAATCCTGCCCGGCCATCTCTGCTCTGCAGCAAGACTGTGGAGCCCCCAGCCGGGGCTGGTTGCAGCCTGACTTTCAGCTGCTGCCGGGCTCCGGCTGCCATTTGTGCCCCTGCCAAGCCGTGAGAGGCTACGTAAGTATCTACGTAGCCTATCACGACAAAAGGCAGGGACGCAAATGGCGGCCGCTATGCCATTTGCATCCCTGCCTTTTGCCATGATAGGCTATGTAGATACTTATGTAGCCTATCATGGCTTGGCAGGGATGCAAATGGCAGCCAGCGTAGCAGCCGCCATTTGTGGCCGCAGCCTGGCAGCAGCTGGAAAACAACCTGGAGCCACTGCTGGAGCCACTGCCGGAGCTGGAGCCACCACTGGAGTCACTGGTGGAGCTGGAGCCGCCGCTGCCACCAGGTAGGCTCCGTCCCAGGGGGATTCAACGGGGGGGGGCAGGGGGGATTGCCCCGTTCCGCCACAGACTCCAGGGGGCCGGATTCCAAAGAATCCGGCCTCACTGGAGTCTGTGGCGGAATTCTCCAATATCCCTACTCTCTTCTGGTGTGACAACCTCACCACCGTTCACGTCATTAATACACTGTCCTCCAGAAACTGTAGGGTTATGATGTTGGTGAGAGTGTTTACGCTTCATTGTCTGCGACATAATATCTGGGCATGTGCTGGGCTTGGGCAATTCGATTGCCAATGCTTTGTCATGTAACCAGATCAACAGGTTCCGGGAATTAGCCCCATGGGCTTATCCATTACCAGACCCCATGCCTGCGGCACTGTGGGAGATTGGTGCACTGAGGCTGAGCACGCTGCGATGAACTCCATAGCTCCCAGCACTAGAGTCGCCTATGACAAAGCAGGCAGGGAGTTCCTTGCCTTCCAGAGCAAACTTCAGTTGCAGCACTTGTGGCCCATCCCAGTGGACCAACTGCTGCAATTCTGCGTGTACTCTAAGGACGGGGGGCTTTCTGCCAGGACCATAAGTGGTAAGCTTGCTACGTTGGCCTTTTGGGCTAAAATAAAGGGAGTAAACAACTCCATGTCAGATTTTAGGATGAGATGGGCCATACAGGGCTGGGTGAGAATGTTGCCTTCTCCAGCGGACTCTAGGCACCCCCTTTCTCCGGACATCCTTCTGGGTCTCCAGAGATTGTGGCCATCCATTTGCGCCTCACGCTATGAGGCTTCCCTGTTCCACGCAACATCTTCAAGGCCCTCAGGATTTCTGAATTGGTCTGGGCATCCAAAAGGAACTCATCAGGGAGGGCTCTGAGATATTCTGACTTACAGTCCAGTCCGGATATCATCTATCTCCACATACGGAGATCAAAGACTGATCAGTGCAACAAGGGCGTGACGGTGTCCCTCCATCGAGTGCAAATCGAGGAGTTATGCCCTGTTAGGGCATTAGGGGTTTTTCTGGATCTTTCTGGGCCTGTAGATGGCCTGTTGTTTTGTCACTTCGATGGTTCCCCATTGACAAAATTTCGGTTCTGGGCTGTCACCAAATCAGTATTGTCTAGCCTCGGCCTGGGTAATTTCCGATTTGGGACGCATACCTTTCATATTGGTGTGGCTTCCACAGCGGCCGCTTTAGGTCTCACACGATCAGGTGAAGGCGGTGGGCAGATGGCACTCCAAGGCCTTCCAGACGTACGTTTGGGGTTTGTCTGCCATTCGTGATTTGTTCCCTCTAGGCTTGTCCTTAATGTTCTTATTCCCCTAGATCGATGGATTGACGCCTGCCAGTGCGGGTGCTCATATGTGGACACAGTATGGTGTTTTGGGCTGCACGGAGGGCTTCCACATTGGCCTATGGATCACAACTTGGATTATCCCGGCACACTATGGTCCAGTGGCATGGCAAACGTGGCATGCGGTGGGAGTGCCTCCTTCCCACACTATTTCATCGAGGTTCGGTTGGTCTTCCCCTGCAGGTTTTGGTGCTGCATCTAGGGGGGAATGACTTGGGCCGTGTGCAAGGCAAGGACCTAATTGAGCAGGCCTTGGCCGATTTCCAGGTGATCCGGCACAGTTGGCCAGAGATGACCATTCTATGGTCCTTCGTGCTTCCAAGAATTAATTAGAAGGCTCAGAGTAAAGGAGCCCTTGACCAGGCACAGTGGAAAGTCAACCGAGAAATAGCCTGGGGGCTATATGAACATGGTGATGGGATCATCACCCATCAGGAAATTCATTGGACAAGGAGGGAGCTCTACAGACAGGACGGTGTCCACCTGTCTGATGCAGGGAATGTCATATTTCTGTCTGATCTGCAAAGGGGCCTGCGGGAAGTTCTTTGGTGCAAGTGGGGGGAGTTTCACAAGCAATAGGCTTGTCACTCCCGGTGGCAGCTAGGACGGGCAAAGGAGAATGAGATTAGGGATGGTGTGCATGAAGAGGCACCTTATGGTGACAGGTGATGCCTGAGGCCTCCTGAATGGGTTCTGAGGCTTGGTGGCAGGATAAAGATTGCCAGGGAGACCGACTCGCCTCACTCACCCAGGTGTTTGGTGGCACCAGGAGGGGGTGACAGGAGAAAGTCTACCTCCCCCATAAGGGGCAGTTTGGAGGGGCAGCGAGGCTTACACACCATCCCTCAGGCTGGGTGTGTTTTCGCCCATAGATGTGCCAGCTAGCTGCTGGTACAGTCAGTGCCTGTCCTAGGTTTCCCCTTTGCAGATATTTTCAATAAATGTGGCTCAATTTTCAATCCAAGCCTTGTTGTCTGTTTCTTCTTTACCTCATCTCTGCTTGCAATAGACAGCCTACTATAAAATACCATGCACTGTATGTTTTGTTGTTTGCTGAATGATCAAACAATGGATGCCTTTTTGGAAGAAAAAAAATGAAAAGCAAAGTCCAACACCATCATATCATCTCTGAAGAAAAAGAAGAAAAAAAGATGAAAATGGGAGTGTTCTTTTTGCGTGGCATTTTACGATTGGGAACTGAACAAGGATAAATTGACCAATTATATATGCCAACACTACTATTTATCTAGAACATCAGTATAGATTACAGTGGTTTCTTTGCCTTCTGGTATATGTGGAGAATAATCAAGCTAATGATTCCTTTTTAATAAATTAGAGTAGCTTTTGCCTTTAATGTTAAACATCACATCCAGCTTTGTAATGAATTACCCAGCAATTTGTTGGACTTTGAGTCCTAAAATTGCAAATTAGAGTCTTTATTCTTACTAGTTATGTATTGCATAGAAATCTGAGTTTCATGTATATTTGAATGAAAATTACACAGGGATATGGAGGAGAACTCTTTCATCTAATATATTTCAAAGTCAATATTCTGCCCCCTGGACGCAAAGAAAGGCAAAATCCCATTGCAGATGTCATGTTATACAAATTTACACATGGAGTGGAAACATTTCTAATTCACAGTAATGACTGGTAGAACTGTTGCAAATTAGACCGTGATCTGGTGTTGACATATGTCTTTCCATATGTGCTTCAATGGCTTTTGAACTTCCTTTTGGTGTATAAAAGAAGGAATAACCACAAGGCTACTGAGTCACTAATTGTGTGCTAGTTACTTGATAAGTGTATGTGAGATTTAATAACAAGTTATAACACAATAAGAAGTTCTGGCAGTTCGAAATATCAATTTAAAAAACTGGGCAAATCATGGCCTCTTGAGATTCTCCACCCTATGTGCGGGCAGAAAAATTGGAGGGACCACATTTCACCGAATTTCCCCAGGGGGGAAGAAAAATCCTCCAATTTGTTCACGACTGGGGCTCATCATTCACAGTGGCAGTAGCAAAACAACTTCTCTTGTTTTGTATTTTGCTAGTGCTGCAAGTGGCAGCAACAGCAGTTAGGTTGGTGGCCTGGTCATCATTTTGAATACTCAACCTTGCGCCAGACCTAGCATCATTTGTGTGTGTATTTGTGTGTGTATTTGTATTTGTATTGGGGGGGGGGATGGCAGCCATCACAAAAAATGGTTGAGAAAATTGGGAGAAAAATGTACAAAGTGGGCTTCTGGGGTGCGTGTGTGTGTGTGAGAAAAACACCCTGCCTCACATCTCTTAAAAAAAAAAAAATCCTTTGCACTTACTTTTTTTTAGAGAAGAGCATACAGAAATGCTCACTAGGATGATGAACAAATAACTACATGTAGAATTAAGTTGTGCTACCTGATAAAAGTACTGCTGAATCAAAATGTATTTGTTTCTTTGTATGTTTGTTTTCTTCAATAGATTTATATACCACTGTAAAAGAAGAAAAAAAGCAAGGGATAAAAAGATAGTGGTTCAAGTTTCAGTGCTTTAGTTCAGGCTTTAAGGACTGCTAGGCCTTGTTGCTGGAAAAGCAGTTTGTAATAAAAAGGAAGAAATATGTGGTATGTTAAGCGTACTTTTAGAAAGAAGGAACTGGACACAGTACTCCAGATGAGGCCTAACTGGTGCTGAGTAGAGGGGAACTAGTACTTCATGTGATTTGGAAACTATACTTCTATTGATGCAGCCCCAAATAGCATTTGCCTTTTTTGCAGCCACATCCCACTGTTGGCTCATATTCAGTTTGTGATCTACAACAATTCCAAGATCCTTGAAGTATTGGTGAGCCAAGTATCGCCCATCTTGTAACTGTGCTTTTGGTTTCTTTTTCCTAGGTGCAAAGCTTGGCATTTATCCAAGTTCTATTGGATATCTAATAGATAACAATATCTATTAAATGTCATTCTGTTGTTTTCTACCCAGCGCTCCAGCCTATCAAGATCACTTTGAATTCTGTTTCTGTCTTCCAGGGTATTAGCTATCCCGCCCAATTTTGTGTCATCTGCAAATTTGATCAGCATTCCCTGCATCTCCTTATCCAAGTCATTAATAAAAATGTTGAAGAGGACTGGGCCCAGGACTGAGCCCTGTGGTACCCTGCTCGTTACCTCTCCCCAGTTTGAGAAGATTCCATTGAGAAGCACTCTTTGAGTCCAATTCTGTAGCCAACTGTGGATCTACCTGATAGTTGTTTAATCTAGCCCACTTTGAGCTAGTTTGCTAATCAGGATATCAAGGGGCACTTTGTCAAAAGCTTTTCTGAAGTCTAGGTATATTATGTCCACAACATTCCAACAGTCCACAAGGGAGGTTACCTGATCAAAAATTGAGATCAGATTTGTCTGGCAGGATTTGTTCTTGCCAAATCCAAGTTGGCTTCGAGTAATCACTGCATCGTTTTCAAGGTGCTTACGGATTGATTGCTTTATAATCTGCCCCAGAATTCTCAGGGATTGATGTCAGACTGACTGGTCTGTAGTTCCCAGGTTCCTCCCTTTTGCCCTTTTTGTAGATAGGGACAACATTAGCCCTCCTCCAGTCATCTGGCACTTCACACGTCCCCCATGATTTCTCAAAGATATTATACAGTGGTTCTACAAGTTCTTCTACGAGCTCCTTTATTACTCAGTCTCAAGCTGCAATCCTGCCCTTTCAGCCCGTACTTCGCCTTTGCCAGGGGGGTCATAGATCCTCTTTCGGGAGAAGATTGAGCCAAAGTAGGAATTGGACACTTCTGCCTTTTCTTTGTCATCTGTTGTCATTTTGCCATCCTTATTTAATCGTTGAACCACCATTTCTTTCCTCTGTCTTTTATTATGCATGTATCTGAAGAAAGACTTTTTGTTACTTTTAGCATCCCTCGCTAACCTCAGCTCGTTCTCAGCTTTAGCCTTCCTGATGCCATCCCTGCAATTCTGTGCTACCTGCCTATACTCCTCCTTTGTAGGTTGGCCTCCCTTCCACTTCCTATATGTGTTTTTTGTTTTGTTTTCAGGTCATGTGTAAGCTTTTTGTGAAGCCACCTTGGCTTCTTCTGTTGTCTTCCACCTTTTTTTTTCTTGGCTGGCTGGGGAATGTTGAGAGTTGTAGGCCTTTTCTCTGTCTAAACATGCATAGGATTGTGCCCTAAAGCATTTTGGAAAAGAATGGACACTCCTGATCCATCACTTCCCAAGTCTCTGTGCTCCTACCATCTGAACAGGAAGACGTGGTACTAGTAGTTCTGAGGAAGAAGGAAAGTTTGAGGAAAGTGGTCTGGATTAAGCTATGGAATGGAATAGCCTGTAGATATTCCAGCCACATCTAAATTCATATGAATGCTTGTGAAAACCAGCCTTGGGGTTCATGTCACCATTTGGCATACCTAGAAGGAAGTCATTTAGATAGGGATGGCAGAGAATTCCGCCACGGATTTCAGTGAAGATGAATGCACTGGCAATCGGGAATCGGCCCCCTGAAACCCATGGCGGAACGGCCTCCCACCCCCGCCCCCCTGCGGAATCCCCCCCGGGATGAAGCTTACCTTGGGCGGATGTTCCAGCGGCGGCAGCTCTGGCGGAGGCTCCAGTGGCGGCAGCAGCAGCTGGTCTCTCGGCCGGCTGCTGAGGATTCAAATGGTGGCCGCTGTAGTGGCCGCCATTTGCATTCAGCCAGGCTGCTGTGATAGGCTACATAAGTATTTACATAGCATATCACGGCAAAGGCAGCCACGCAAATGGCAGCCACCACGCCATTTGCATAGCTGCCTTTGCCATGATAGGCTACGTAAATACTCACGTAGCCTATCACGGCAAGCTAAAAAACCCACACACACAGCGTACGCAAATGGTGGCAGCT
Source organism: Heloderma suspectum (assembly GCF_057233095.1). Taxonomy (NCBI): domain Eukaryota; kingdom Metazoa; phylum Chordata; class Lepidosauria; order Squamata; family Helodermatidae; genus Heloderma; species Heloderma suspectum. The sequence continues at coordinate 73,942,773 of NC_139461.1, forward strand.
ATGGCGGCCGCTATTTGCGTTCCCTTTTTTTCGCTGTTTTAGCCTACATAAATATTTACGTAAGCTATTACAGTGAAAAAAAAGGGGAACGCAAATAGCGTAGTGGGCGCCATTTGTGTTCCCCTTTTTTTCGCCGCAATAGCTTACATAAATATTTACGTAGGCTAAAACAGCGAAAAAAAGGGAACACAAATGGCAGCCGCCATAGTCGCCGCCATTTGCGTACACTGTTTTTTCCCCCCCGGAAGGCTGCCCAGTGGCCAGATGTCCAGCTGTGGGCGACCCCGGCTGGCGGCTCCGCAGAATCTCGGTGGAGCGGAGCCAGCCTGATCAGGATTTCGGGGGGATGTGTGGAGCGCCTCCCCCCCACCGCAAATCACCCCGTCGAAAAGGTAAGTGACTTCCGTAGATCCCTACATTTAGAGGACTCACCACCAACATGTAATAAATACAGCAAATTGTATCACACAAGCAGCCAAAGGAGACATTTTTAGTTAAGATTAAGAAAGGAGTGTCCCCTCCATGCCACATATCTTACCTTTGGTTAATTGGGAACAGTTACCTGATCCCTTCTCATCTGTACAAATTATTTATTTAGGAAAATATCACTAAAGATGTCCATAAACTCTTCTGACAAAACAGGGAAACATATGTTTTTAATGGTAACCTGAAACTGGACTTTATGGACAGCATCCCATGCTAGCAGTCCACCAGCCCAATCACATTGCACTAAAGGAATGACCGCTAGTGTGACAGGAAGCTTGTCCTTCATAACAGAACCACAGAAACTAGCCCAAACTAGTGCTTCTAGAATGAGACAATTGAGTGGAGCCCCCTTCTGTGACCTCCACTGACTTGCCCCATTCTGGAAGTGCTAGTTTGGGCTAGTTTCCAGCTGTGCTATGAAGTGCTAACTTCCTGTTGCACTAGTGGTAATTCCAGCTAGCACAAGTACAGGATTAGATACTACCCTGTGCCAGATGCATGATGGGTATAAATCGGTATACTTCTTCTCCTTACCTTCCTTTTGCATAGGTAAGTTGTATAGAGAGCACGAAGGCCCAAATCATGAGCAACATCTGTTTAGATAGCTTATCTTCTCTATACAGACTTGCATTATTTTCTCCTACTTAAGTGCCAGAGCATTCTCAGATATTATTTAGTATAACATCTAGGTGCATGAAAACATATTTAGTACCTTCAAGCTGAAGAGACTGAGATAAACTATGGGATTATAGTTGGCTGGTTATTTTTGGCTGGTTATTTGTGCTTTAATTTTGATGCAAGTGGTAGAACTGATTGTGATAACAAATTGTGGACAAATGTGCTTCGGAGCATGGCTGAGTGAATTCAGAATTGTAGAAGAGTTGTTTTTTAAAAATAAAAAAAATAAGAAGCAGGATGGAAAAAAGTAAGCAACAGATTTCTCTGTTTCCACTGCAGCTATTAAACAGAAAGTTTGCTTTGTAACAGAAGAGCGGAATGATTAAGGGTCAAATTGCTTTTTATCGTTCCCCAAACATGCTGTGTTTGTGTGTGTGGTGTGTGTACTTTACTCTGCAGTCTTTGGGTTTAAGAAGCCATGATAGGCAGTGTTATCCAGAGTGATAAAAAGCTCAGAGTTACGGGCTCCATCTGTTACCCAGGAAGATCTAATGCTAAAGACAGAATGAGAATACCAGCTTGACAGGCATAACTCAGAATGGTAAATTCTGCAGTCCTTTTTGAGCAGTTGGGAGGCTCATGCTGCTGCTCTTTATGAGCTGGGCAGAAGCAGGACTGTTTTGATTACATCTGAAACCAGGAGCCAATATACACTCAAGTTTTTTTTATGTTTCCAATGAGTTTTTGTTCCCCTCATTTCACATGATGCTCTGGCTGTTTTGTTTTGGAACCACAATTTCCTGCTGTGCTGTTATCGCTTTCATTACCCTGATTTTCCATGATTTCCGACTAGATTTCATTCATGTGCTCTGCTTTTCCTCTTTCATTACCGTATATGGGCGTGGTATTCTCCTCCCACACCTGTCCATATACGGCAGTGTTTGCATTTCCCTCCTGTCCAATCACAGCTCCATGCGTCTTCTGGCTACTGATAGCATCGCTTCCTCAGCACTCAGAGTTTTATCGACAACTTTTACCTCCCTCTATCCCCTGCTTTGGCTTTTTTTTATAAAAAATATATTAAGGAGTTATCTTTGAATCTTGGAAGAATTGTAGCTTTTCCAGGCCGATTTCTCTGCACACTAGGGATGTTGGAGAAATCCGAAACAGACTCAAATGAGTTTGGATGTCTTGTAATCCAGTCCGTGAATTCCTTGCTGGAGCAGCATCTGCCCCTCAGGTGGATTCCGTGGACATGCAACTTTTTTTCTTTAAATATGCAGAAGCTGCAACTTCCTTATAAATGTAGTAGTGTGTGTGTGTGTGTGGGGGGGAGTATTGTGCTTACCAGTAAAATTGTAGTCTTCTGTTATGTCTCCCATGTTGGTGCTCTTCCTGGAATTTCATAAAAGGACTCCCGTTCCTTTCATGGGCATTTCAGAAAGTTGCTTCCACAGAAGAAAAATGCCCATTGATAGCATTCTTGCCCTTTATCTTACACACACTTTTTCCAGTTGTTGGGGGTGTGGTCAGGAAGAGGAAGGCATTGAGGATGGGAGCGGGGTTGCACGGAAGGAGACCCGAGCAGATTTGACAGGCATGAGGGCAAGAATTGCCTGCTGATTGTGTTTCTTGCCTCTGCATTTCTCAGTTGGAGGGAGAAGAGGGTAAAATGCCTCCCTGCAGTGAAGGGAGACACATCTGATCCCCCACCCCACCAAGCTTAGAAGCAATGTCCTCTGTTGTTTCAAAGCACCCTATTAAGTTCAATGGGGCTTACTCAAGGGTTGCAGACTTACAGGGTGAACTTAGGTGTACGCAGAAGTAAGTCCCATTGAGTTCAATTTGGCTTACTCCCAAGTAAGTAAGTGCCCAGGATTGGAGCTGTGAGAAAAGAGTACAGCAGTTATGCTACCGGGTGAAGGAGGGGGGAAGGGGAGAGAGAGAAGGGAGCATGTGTAAAGGCCGTCACTTGTGATCCTGCATTTCAAATGGAAGCAGAAGACCCCATTTTAAATGCAGGATTTTAGGCTGGTGGCAGAGCCATATTTTTCTACTTCAGTCCGTGGAGGCAGATGCGCTCTGTGATTGGATACTGGTTTTGTGGGTCTCCCCTTTAATAATCATATGAAATTATGGGGATCACATTTTTTATTTTATGTACCCTTGTTTTACCCAGTACCTCCCAACACATTGGCTCCCTGGGTGGATGGGGGAGTCTTCTTTTTCAGCCAAGCAGGAGAAAGCCTTCAAAGTTAGGATTTCACTGGCTATTTGGGGAATGCTGGCTGGGGAATGCTGGGCGTTGCAGGACTTTTTTTCTGTCTAAACATGCATAGGATTGTGCTGTTCATGCAATTCATCTGGCAGAACTTGGCATCTTTTAAGATATATTTTTAAAGCAGTTGCTTTAGGCACTACTGCTTGGGTGGGAAAGCAGTGTCTTTCACCTCCAAATCAGAAGGCAATTTGCTTTCAGTGGGATTTCTGTCCCTCCTTGAAAAGAGGCAGACACAGGCAAACCTCTGGAGTTTGCAAATGATGGAATGAAAGATGCCTAACAAGCTACAAAAAAGAAATGGAAAGGATTTAACAACATTTGTAAATCCCTACTGCACACTTGCCCAGGCAAGCCCTGGCAATTGTAACTTTTTTCACAGTCACCTCCATGCTTGCAGCACGCTGTCCCAAACAGAAAGACACACACGCACACATCCAGGCAGACACTTGTCACTATCCACAGACTAACATCAATAAAAATGTCTGTAGACAATATTAACATCATGTCATGAGCGGCGGACAAAAACAGGGCAGTCTTCGAAGCTTCGAACCTTTGAAGATGAGAGCAGACCCCCCCAACCCGAGCACTGCAGCTCCACTGCTGCTGCCCCTCTTCCTCGCGCTGGCTGCAAGGGCTGGTGTGGGGAAAAGCACCTTGGCAGGCACCCCCCAGCCTCTTGCCCTGGCCTCCAGAAGGTACGGGGGGAAGAAGAGGATAGGTGCTTCCTTTTTCCCTCCACCCCCACCTGCTACAGTGGTGGTGGCAAGGGACAAGGTGGTCGTTTTCCGTAAGTCCAGAAAAACTTACAGAAAATGACCAGCCTTTCCTGCACCACTGCCACTATAGCAGTGATGGTGGGGGGAGGAGGACAGACGCTACCTTCTTCCCCTCTTCTTGCTGAGGGAACTGGTGTCCAGGGGGGTGGTGGAGCAGCAACTTCTCACTGGGCTTTAAGTCCCAACTGGATGCTTGCACCATCCCTACACACACACACGGATAGAGAAAGAGAGGGACGGTAGGCGGGGGATCGGCAAAAACAGGAAGAGTTTCTGCTCCTCCAATGAGAGCTGCCTTCTTTAAGAGCAGGAAAAGAGCCATTCGATGAAGTTCTGGAACAGGGAAACAGGGTGAGTGTGAATAATCACGTTTTAATGCAATGGCATTTAACTCAACAGTCTACTGACTTCATTGCGTTAGTAGACACAGTGTAGATCGGCCCCAGGTTGAAATGTATCCATTTTCGTTTGTGGTAAGGACAAATGGGAGGGCTGACTATTAAGCGAGCCTGTCCAGAAACCACTGGCCACAGAGCTTACAAAGGCTGGGCTGCTGGGTACTGTAGAGCCGGAAAACTGATTTGGTTCCAAGAAGAATGTGCCACATTGGTCCTTGTGAGTAAATGGTGTGTATTCTTCTTCTCCATAATAAATCATGGGGCAAACGTGACATCTTAAAAAATACATTACCTTAAATTTGTGACTTGGAAGAAAGCTGAAAATATAAACAATCATGCTCTTGTGCAAATAGATAGCATTTAAGGGGCTTGCTGTTTCTTAACTTCATGAAGGTGAGGACTGGAAAGGTGGGAACTGATATGCAGGGCTGCATTGGCTTCTTGTCTAAAGTGGCCAGAGTCATTCCTGTCCACCCATATTAATCCTGCCCTTAGAGGTAACTTTCAGACCATCAGGAAAATGCCATTTTTTCCCAACAAGTCTGAGAATGGATCCTCGTGAATAGGAACCATTGTGATGCTTCTGTGCTAAGTTGTTGTTGTTGTTGTTGTTGTTGTTGTTCAGTCGTTCAGTCGTGTCCGACTCTTCGTGACCCCATGGACCATAGCACGCCAGGCCTTCCTGTCCTGCGCTCTCTCCCGGAGCGTGCTCAAGTTCATATTCATTGCATCCGTGATGCTATCTAGCCATCTCATCCTCTGCCATCCCCTTCTCCTTTTGCCTTCAGTCTTTCCCAGCATCAGGGTCTTTTCCAGGGAGTTTTCTCTTTGCATTAGGTGGCCAAAATATTGGAGCTTCAGCTTCAGTATCTGTCCTTCCAATGAGCACTCAGGGTTGATTTCCTTTAGGATGGACTGATTGGACCTCCTTGCAGTCCAGGGGACTCGTAAGAGTCTTCTCCAGCACCACAGTTCGAAAGCATCAATTCTTCGGCGCTCAACCTTCCTTATAGTCCAGCTCTCACAGCCATACATTACTACTGGGAAAACCATAGCTTTGATTAGACGGACCTTTGTCGGCAAGGTGATGTCTCTGCTTCTTACTATGCTGTCTAGGTTGGCCATAGCTTTCCTCCCAAGGAGCAAGCGTCTTTTAATTTCATGGCTACAGTCACCGTCTGCGGTGATCTTGGAGCCCAAGAAAGTAAAATCTGTCACTGCTTCCATTTCTTCCCCTTCTATATGCCAGGAAGTGATGGGGCCAGATGCCATGATCTTAGTTTTTTTAATGTTGAGTTTCAAACCAGCTTTTGCACTCTCCACTTTCACCCTCAACAAGAGGCTCTTGAGATCCTCTTCGCTTTCTGCCATTAGGGTGGTATCGTCTGCATATCGGAGGTTGTTGATAATTCTCCCAGCAATCTTAATTCCGACCTCTGATTCATCCAACCCGGCATTTCTCATGATGTACTCTGCATATAAGTTAAATAAGCAGGGTGACAATATGCAGCCTTGTCGTACTCCTTTCCCAATTTTGAACCAATCGGTTGTTCCATGTCTGGTTCTTACTGTTGCTTCTTGACCCTCGTACAGGTTTCTCAGTAGACAGGTAAGGTGGTCTGGTACTCCCATCACTTTAAGAATTTGCCACAGTTTGTTGTGATCCACACAATCAAAGGCTTTAGCGTAGTCAATTAAGCAGAAATAGACGTTTTTCTGGAATTCCCTTGCTTTCTCCATGATGCAGCGAATGTTGGCGATTTGATCTCTAGTTCCTCTGCCTCTTCGAAACCCAGCTTGTACTTCCGGTAGTTCTCGGTTCGCATACTGCTGAAGCCTAGCTTGTAGGATTTTGAGCATCACCTTGCTGGCATGTGAAATGAGCGCAATTGTGCGGTAGTTTGAACACTCTTTGGCATTGCCCTTCTTTGGAATTGGAATGTAAACTGACCTTTTCCAGTCTTGTGGCCACTGTTGAGTGTTCCAGATTTGTTGGCATATTGAATGCAGTACTTTAACAGCATCACCTTTTAGGATTTTAAATAGCTCAGCTGGAATACTGTCATCCCCGCTAGCTTTGTTGTTACTAATGCTTCCTAAGGCCCACTGGACTTCACTCTCGAGGATGTCCGGCTCAAGTTCAGTGAGCGCACTATCATGGCTATCAGGGACATTCAGATCTTTCCTGTATAGTTCTTCTGTGTATTCTTGCCACCTCTTCTTAATCTCATCTGCTTCTGTTAGGTCCCTGCCTTCTTTGTCCTTTATCATGCCCGTCTTTGCACAAAACGTTCCCTTGAGATCTCCAATTTTCTTGAAGAGATCTCTAGTCTTTCCCATTCTGTTGTTTTCCTCGATTTCTTTGCATTGTTCATTTAAGAAGGCCTTCTTGTCTCTCCTTGCTATTCTCTGGAGCTCTGCATTCAGTTGGGTATATCTTCCCCTTTCTCCCTTGCTTTTCGCTTCCCTTCTTTCGTGAGCTACTTGTAAAGCCTCATCAGACAGCCACTTTGCTTTCTTGCATTTCTTTTTCTTTGGGATGGATTTCGTTGCTGCCTCCTGAACAATGTTACAGACCTCCGTCCATAGTTCCTCAGGCACTCTGTCTATCAGGTCTAATCCCTGAAATCTATTCCTCACCTCCACTGTATATTCATCAGGGATATGATTGAGGTCATACCTGAACGGTTTAGTGGTTTTCCCGACGTTCTTCAATTTAAGCCGAAATTTTGCAAGAAGCAGCTCATGATCTGAGCCACAGTCAGCTCCAGGTCTTGTTTTGACTGACTGTATGGAGCTTCTCCATCTTTGGCTGCAAAGGACATAATCAATCTGATTTCGATATTGACCATCTGGTGACGTCCATGTGTAGAGTCGCCTCTTGTGCTGTTGGAAAAGAGTGTTTGCTATGATCAGCGTGTTCTCTTGGCAAAACTCTATTAGCTTTTGTCCTGCTTCATTTTGTACACCAAGGCCATGCCTGCCTGTTATCCCAGTGATTTCTTGACTTCCTACTTTAGCATTCCAATCCCCTATGATGAAGAGGACATCTTTTTTTGGTGTTAGTTCTAGAAGGTGTTGTAGGTCTTCATAGAACCCATCAACCTCAGCTTCTTCGGCCTCAGTGGTTGGGGCATAGACTTGAATTACTGTGATGTTGAATGGTTTGCCTTGGATTCGTACTGAGATCATTCTATCATTTTTAAGATTGTACCCCAGTACTGCTTTTCCCACCCTTTTGTTGATTATGAGTGCTACTCCATTTCTTCTAAGGGATTCTTGCCCACAATAGTAGATATGATGGTCACCTGAATTAAATTCGCCCACGCCTGTCCATTTTAGTTCGCTGATTCCCAAGATGTCGATGTTCAATCTTGCCATCTCATGTTTGACCACCTCCAGCTTACCTTGATTCATTGATCTGACATTCCAGGTTCCTAAACAATATTGTTCTTTACAGCATCGGATTTTCTTTTCACCACCAGACACATCCACAGCTGAGTGTCCTTTCGGGTTTGGCCCAGCCGCTTCACTCTTTCTGGCGCTACTTGGAAATACCCTCTGCTCTTCCCCAGTAGCATATTGGACACCTTCCGACCTGAGGGGCTCATCTTCCGGCGTCATATCTTTTAGCCTTGTGACACGTTCCATGGGGTTTTCTTGGCAAGAATACTGGAGTGGGTTGCCATTTCCTTCTCCAGTGGACCACATTTTGTCAGAACTCTCTGCCATGACCTGTCCGTCTTGGGTGGCCCTGCACGGCATAGCTTATGGCTTCACTGAGTTACGCAAGCCCCTTCGCCACAACAAGGCAGTGATCCATGAAGGGGCTGTGCTAAGTATGTAAGGCAAAAAGCATAGATTTATAATCTGAACTAAATCAGCTTCCAGGAAAAACAAAGAAACAAACACATGCAAGCCATGTCTAAAAATTCAAAGCTGAGTAGAAGTTCTAGATGACCATGCTTGAGGGCTATAATTTTTCACTGTTTCCATCGAAGTGCATGAAATCTGGATACTTGGCAGACCCAGTGCAGGTTACGGAACCTGCCAAACTTCAGACAGCTTGGCCCAGTAGTTTTTGTGCTAGACACAGATAAAATGTGCTGTTCTCAGAAAATCAAACCAGAGGTAACACACTAAAGGGATAATCGGAGAAGTTAGGTGTTTAGGAGGTGATTAGGACGAGGTCACTATCCCTAATCTCTGGTGTAGGATTTTTTGAAGTGCTAAATAACCCCTCTCCCCTAGTACTTTTCTATTCAGCTTCACACTGGATGACCTCAGGCTCTTTTTGGCTGAATGTAATGCACATTACCTGGGAAAACAGGTCTGCCCTAGGCCAGGACACACTATCTGGACTGGGGGAGAGCCAGACTACTGGTGCTGCTGGTCCCACTAGCACCTTGCCCACCTCTGCCCCTGCCAAGGACCCTTAGATGCCTCATATTGGGCTTGCTTTGCACCTCAGTAAACAAACTGTATGTGTAGTGTTTCACCCACTATATTGTATGTACTCATGTGTAGTGCTTTGCGTCTGTGCGCATGCACAGACGCACACACACACATCCCCCAGAGGAGAAGAAAAGTGGATAAAGGGGGAAAAAAACTACCTACAAGCTAAGGGGTGGGGTGGGGAGGGATTTCACTATAAAGCCTAACAGAAGAGAAAAGGTGGGGGCGGGTTGTATTGTGTGTGTGTGTGTGTGTGTGTGTGTGTGTATTTAGAAAGATAAGAGTTGAAATGGGAAGGGAAGGAATACAGGAATTGAGAATGGTGAGGGAGGGGGGAAGACAAAGAACAAGGCAAGGAAACCAAAGTACTTTTAATTTTTTTTTTTTAAAAAATAAAGAATCTAGTAGAAAATATGAAAGGGAAGGCTAATAGGAATAATTGAAATGAGAAGGGCTGGGCGAGAAAGAAGAAGAATGAAAAATGAAGCTGCAGTAGAACACATACGCCACACAGATCTAGCTAGGCAACTCTCTCTCTCTCTAGGCAACTCTCACAGAGAAATGAAAGCAGAAGACTGTTTTCCTGTTATATACAGCATAGGGATGGCAGAGAATTCCGCCACGGATCTCGGTGAGGCTGAACGCCAGTGCATTTGTCCCCCTGAACTCCATGGCGGAATGACCTGCCCCCCCGCCCCCCCGTTGATCCCCCCCGGGACGAGACTTACCTGGGGCGGATCTTTCGGGTGGCAGCGGCTGCGGCAGCTGCAGCAGCTGCAGCGGCTGATCTTCCGACCGGCTGCCACCGCCGCCATTTGCAGTCTTGTAAAAAAACACACACAAAAACGATGTGATAGGCTACGTAAAGATTTACGTAGCCTATCATGGCTGGGTTTAAAAATGGCCACCACCATTTGCGTACGTGGGTTTTTGTTTTTTTCCCAGAGCACTCCGCGGCCGGAAATCTGGCTGCGGATGGCTCTGGCCTGGCTGGGCCTGGCTGGCTGCTCTGCGGAGCTGCCGCGGAGCACAGCCGGCTGTGGAGGATTCCAGGGGGGAGGAACGGATCGCCTCCCCCCCATCAAGGATTCCAGGGGGAGGGACAGAACACCCCCCCCCACCATCAACATAATCCGCGGAAAGGTAAATGACTTTCGTACATCCCTAATACAGCATCCCCCTCCACTATTGCCACTGATTCGAGACTGCTGGGTTAAATTCAGCCCTAATCTAGGGATGTTGGAGAAATCCTCCACAGCCCCCTGAAGTCCGTAGAGGATCGGATATCCTACCTTGTCTCCAGCACGAAGTCCTCGCCGGCGGATCCTCCCTGCCGCTGGCTCCGAAGACCCAGCAATACGGCCGCCATGGCCGTATCTCTGGACTGCAGACACAAACTGTGTCTGCTATGCCATTTGCATCCCTGCTCTTTAACGTGATAGGCTACCTAAAGATTTACGTAGCCTATCATGGTAAAGTGCAGCACGCAAATGGCGTCCGCTACACCGGACGCCACTTGCGGACGAAGACCGGCTGCAGGCGGAAGTTCGGCAGCAGCCGGCCCCGGCCAGTGGCTCTGTGGACTCGCCGCGGAGCAGAGCCAGCCGGGGAAGATTCTGGGGGGAGGATCGGATTGCCTCCCCCCCTGCGGACCCCCCAGTGGACCCAGGTAAGTGGGGTTCGTACACCCCTACCCTAATCTGGCAACTAAAGTTGACATTCTCCAAGGCTCACCATTTCTCCCCTCCCTCCTCCTCCTCCTCTCTCCTTACCCCGCTTGCCTCCTCTCCCCCTCCCTGACCTTTTACAAGTTGATACATTTTAGAGACAGACTGTCTGGGCTTCAGAATGGCTCTGAATCTCCGAAGTTCACCAAGGTGCTTCAGGGGCAACCCACTTCACTTCAGAACACCTCGATGCTATTCTGATCTGCTTCGGAGCTCAGTGAAGCTCCCTGAAGCCCCCTGATTTGCTTCAGGATTTGGGATTTGGACCGAAGCAGTGCACAGCCCTACAATAAAAGGTGTATATGTATGTGTACATATTACTTACTTTATGATACCAATACAGATGCATTGTGTTATTTTAATTGGCCTATTTGAAATGAGTGTATTATTTTCCCCACAAAGTTTATAAACGCTTGTCTTGCCTAGCTTTTTGATGAGGATACAAAGACTTCCATCCTGGATCAAACACTATGGAATTTTTTCGCCTATGAGAAATCTATGTAGCAAATGCCAAATTAGCATTAGCTATGCATTACTACTACTGATCAAAACATATCCATCAACATTAATAGCAAAATATTTACTGCTTCCTAGGAGGAAAGAATCTGTTATCTATTTTGAATAACATCTTTCATGCCAGTTTCATTACTGTGCTTAAATATTTATTATCATAGGCCTCTGCAAATGCAAATGAACTAAAATCTGATCATAACACCTACCAACTGAGATTCCTCCAGCCATTACAAAGTGTTTTCTTTCAGTATAATATTTTGCCAAATGTCTTTCAGAAATAATGGTTTGGTAGTTCTCACTGAAGTGGTACACCTGTGTCTGGCTTGTATCTCTATAGACTGTAGTCGGTAGTAGGAACTCTAAAAACGAACAATTTGTAATACTTTGTAATCACTTAGGGCACAATCCTATGCAGATAGGCGGCCACCTCTGAACTCGGAGGCGACTGCCTATCCAATGCAAGGCAGGAGAAGCATGAAAGGGATCATTCCCTCCGCACTCCTCCTGCCCTGCATTTTCAGCTAGACAGCTGATTGTGGCTGTCTAGCCACGGGAGGGCAGAGCAGGGGAGGAGGCTGCCGTACAACACATTGGATGTGTCGTACAGGCATTTCCGCTCTCCCTGCCCTGGAACGCCCCCCCCCCAGGAATGCCCCATTTTGGCTGCTCCGCACTCCTCTTGTGAACGTGGCGCATGGGGCTTTTACACGCTGGCTGCAAGGCAGCATGGAAGTGGGGGGAGGTTAGTTCTCTGGGAACCGACCTCGGAGCAGGGGCTCCAAGTTGGTTGGAAAATCAGATATCCTATGGCCGTCTAGCCACTGACTAGCGGCCATAGGATTGCTCCTTAGAGATTTTATTACATTAAGTGGTGTACGAGTACTACAAATGAATAAATAAAACCTAACTTGTCAGGGTGAAAACTTAGTAAGCTAGGATCCTTTCCCCTGACATCTAGATTTTTATGTTGAGGTGTTTTGCTTGTTTGTTCATTTGGTTTTTGTATGGAGGCATATTCAGTCATGGGAGTCTACAGTTCAAAGTGGTACAGCACAGACATCTTGATAAAAACTAGTCTCAGTCTCACTGCCTATTTATTGTTTTCAGTGTCCTAGGAGGGGTGCAGAGAAACACTCTTTACATTCTCAGTGGAAATAATTACTTCCTGGTGTGTGTGTGTGTGTGTGTGTGTGTGCACCCACGTATCTGTCTATCTATGAAAAACAGTGTTGCACCCAGAGAATTAATAAGAGATGATTAATTTGAAAGCTAACCAGTTGAGAATAAATATCTTTAAGATGTTTTAAGCATTTCTAGGTCCATCCGTGAATTCCCCTGACAGGACTTACACTGTGAAATGACATTTTTCTATAATTTTAAAAGCCACACACACACACACACACACACACTAAACACCACCACCAACAAAAAAAACCCTTTGGTTTACACAGATACACACAACAGAAAAAAAAAGTTAAGGCTATAGTATACAGCTTTCAACCAAGCACCAAAAAGCAGGGAAATTGTGAGCTAAAGCTCACAACCCTTAACATCACATCCTCCTTAAGGAGGCAGAAAGTGCAAGTGAAATTCTCATTCTCCCAGAACAGATGAACCATGTGGACAGGATGGAGAATACAATACTTGGCTCAACAATACTACAAGCAAGAAGGATCTTGGAATTGTTGTAGATCACAAACTGAATATGAACCAAGTGATGTGGCTGCAAAAAAAGGCAAATGCTATTTTTAGCTGCATTAATAGAAGTATAGCTTCCAAATCCCGGGAAGTACTTGTTCCCCTCTACTCAGCACTAGTCATCTGGAGTACTGTGTCCAGTTCTGGGCACCACACTTTAAGAAGGATGCAGACAAGCTGGAGAGGGTTCAGAGGAGGGCAACGAAGATGATCAGGGGACTGGAAACAAAGCCCTATGAAGAGAGACTGAAAGAACTGGGCATGTTTAGCCTTGAGAAGAGAAGACTGAGGGGAGATATGATAGCACTCTTCAAGGACTTGAAAGGTTGTCACAGAGAGGAAGGCCCGGATCTCTTCTCGATCATCCCAGAGTGCAGGATGCGGAAGAAAGGGCAGGGGGTTGGATTCGATGGTCTTATTGGCCCCTTCCAACCCTACAGTTCTATGATTCTATATGCAGAGGTGACTGTGGGATTGTGGAAAACTGATGATGAACAACTTAGGGCCTCCTACTTCTCATTTTTCTCAAAAGCAGCCTTCCCCAACCTGGTGCCTTCCAGATGTGTTAGATTGCAACTCCCATCATTGCTGGCCAGCATGGCCATTGGTACCCTCTTTTCAGAATTAGGGTAGAACATATGTGATCCACCAAAGTACTCCAAACAGGCACAGTAAATCTAAATTAAATGAATCTTGAATACCTGCTCTTTCTCCCTCAAACTTCCATGAAACTTCCTGATATTTTCAGGGCATGTAAACCTTGGGATGTACGAAAGTCACTTACCTTTCTGTGGATTATGTTGATGGTGGGGGGGGAAGCATTCCGTCCCTCCCCCCGGAATCCTCAACGGGCGGGGAGGCGATCCGTTCCTCCCCCCCGGAATCCTCCACGGCCTGCTGTGCTCCGCAGCAGCTCTGCAGAGCAGCCGGCCAGGGCCAGCCCAGACCAGAGCCATCCGCATCCGGATTTCCAGCTGCAGAGGGCTCTGGTTAAATAAAAACAAAACGCGTACACAAATGGCGGCGGCTACGGCCACCGCCATTTGCGTTCCTTATTTTTGGCTGTCTTAGTCTACGTACATATTTACGTAGACTATGACGACAAAAATAAAGGGGAACGCAAATAGCGTAGCGGGTGCTATTTGTGTCCCTTTTTGATTTGCCGTTTTAAAACGGCAAATCAAAAAGGGACACAAATAGCGCCCACTACACTATTTGTGTTCCCCTTATTTTCACCGTCTTAGTCTACGTAAATATTTGCGTAGACTAAGACAGCCAAAAATAAGGAATGCAAAAAAACAAAAAACAAACGTGTATGCAAATGGCAGCGGCTATGGCCGCCGCCATTTGCGTATGTGTTTTTTTTTTTTACCCAGCCATGATAGGCTATGTAAATCTTTACGTAGCCTATCACGTCTTGTAACCCCCCCCCCCCGACAAGACTGCAAATGGTGGTGGCGGCAGCTGGTCAGAAGACCAGCCGCCGCCGCCAAAGCCACCACCAGAACCGCTGCTGCCCGGAACATCTGCCCCAGGTAAGTCTCGTCCCGAGGGGGATCCACGGGGGGGGGGCGGGGGGGAGGCCGCTCTGCCACAGATTTCGGGGGGCCGAATGCACTGGCATTCGGCCTCACCGAGATCTGTGGCGGAATTCTCTGCCATCCCTAGTAAAACCAACATATTTTTCTGGTACCTGCAAATTTCAGGAAGATTGGTCAAACCATTTCTACTCTATAAAGGTTAGAACAACCCACCCCATCACCTCTTATAAGGATAGAAAGCTCATTTTACTGACCACCTTATGTATAGCCACCATGATTATGGCGACTATAATCTAACCATGTACCTTACTCCCTTCAACAGAACTCAAGGAGTCCTCCCAGCTTTTATCAAGTTCTGTTTGGTGGGCTATTTGACTGGTTGGGGGTGTGTGCATCTCCTGGGAAATCAGAGTTTGAGGAGAGTCCTCTTCATCTGCCAGTGTCCCATCAGAATCACTCCCTTCCCCATCTCTGTCTTTCTCAGCAGATTCAGCCCTCCCACCAAAGAGCTTCATCTCTTTCTCCTTCTCAGCCACTGACAATATGAGGTAAATAAATGGCAGTCTGTTCCCCCCCCCCCCGGCCTCAGCATTAGAAATCAGCTGTGATGGGGGGGAGCACTACTGAGCATGTCCATGCTTATAGTTCGTCCCATTGTCTATCTTTACAAGTAAAAAACAATGCTTGTCAATGTTTTTTTTCAAAGCTATCTGTGAGAGAGGGATGGGTTTATTTTTTTTTTGCTTTTTGTCTTTAAACTGCTTTTTCTACTTCAACAATTCACCAATCATCCTGACATTTTCAGGGTTTGTACAGACAATGCATATTTCTGGCACCTGAACATTTCAGAAAGAGTGGTGAAACTGTTTCAATTTTATAAAGGTTAGAACAACTCACCCCCCAATCAACATTTAACAGGGCGAAATGCTGAATTTACTGAAGGGCCTTAACATTACTGTAACTGCAGTGAGGGTAGTTCTAAAATTTTATGACAGTGCAATTCACATTAGTTACATTGGCTTAAGCTGCCTGAATTTGTTATGCTGAATGTCATGTTGTAAGATTTGGAGGCAGAAATGTTAACGGTCCAGTCTTTTGAGCCATGGTCAATGCAATGTGTTCTGACTATAACAGATCCTGAGTATCACACCAGGGCAGTAAAACAGTTCAGTGTTACCATACCCCAGCATGCCCCAGCCTGTGCCCTCCAGATGTGTTGGACTTCAACTCCCATTATTCAAGGGCTGCTGGGAGGCTGCATCTCCGGCCTCCCAGGAAGAAGCTCATAACAAGGGGGAAAGCAACCTGGCTCAGTACATCAGCCTGAGAGGGAAGAGCTGCAGGGAGCTCACTCCACCCCTCCCTGCTAGAAAGAACATGCAGCTCCAGCTGACCGTTCCCTGGGTCTGCAGACTGGCCTCATCCATCGGCCAGGGAACCAAGGGCCACCGGGAGGCTGCACCCTCTGCCTCCCAGGAAGAAGCTCATAACAAGGGGGAAACCAACCTGGCCCAATACATCTGTCAGAGATGTGTTTGCTTTCTTTCCCCTCCTCCCTCCCAATCCCTTTTCCTTTTGTCTCTTGCCTTTTCCATTGTAAGCCTGAGGGCAGGGACGGTCTTAATATTAGCCTTTGTAAGCCACTCTGTAAGCCACCTTTCTCAGCTGATGAGTGGGGTAAAAATGCTCTAAATAAATAAATAAACAAGCACATCTGGAGGGCACCAGGTTGGGGAAGACTGCCATATCCCAACCATCATTACTGACAGGTGGTTCCATTGTGCAGGACCAAAGTGACTGATAACTAGCAGGTATAGGTGTACAACTGTGGACAACTCATTGAGGGCTGGCTGTAACTGTTTCACCCTCCTGGGACTAAATCACTTTAGAATGCATATAACAGAGCGATCCTATGGCCCTGGGAGAGCATCCCAGGGAGTGTAGGATTTTTCAAAGTCCTCTTCCTCCTGATGCCATAGCGAATGCTATGGCCTTGGGAGGGGGACTCTGAATTCTGATCCCTTCCCTGCCCCCTCACGCCCGCTGTGGAAAGAACCATGGTGGCTGCTTCCCAAAGTTGCAAATGCAACTTTGGGGAGAGGAACACCAGAGAGGGTGTTCTGGTGGATGGGGAGGAAAGGGGAAAGGAAAGGCTCTATTGTAGAGGAAAGGCTCTATCCTCAAAGGATCTATTGTATCCTTTATCCCCCCCCCCGCCCCAGCCCACATCCCTGCTCCCCAGCAGTGCAACTCCTTTAGATGGGCTCAGAGAACAGTCTAGAGGGATAATATAATATAAAATAATTACAGAGAGGAAAAAATCGCCCCCATTGAAAATCACCTCCAGCAGGGTGTAGCATTCTCAGAAACCTCTGAGATGAGAGTCGTCCTTCTAATGGGAGCACAATCCATAAGGCTTGCAATATATCAGGGATATATCAGGCCAAAATAGATGTGACAGTAATTGCATGAATGGTCATGTGTGCTTGGTTGTTCTCTGGTAAATCACAGCTGCAGGAGGGCTCGGATTAGACTGGGAGCACAGCATGGGGCGAGGAAACGTTAACTTTTTGTCTCTCCCCTCCCTGCAGTCCCAGTTTGGAACAGGGGAACAGCACTCTCCTGCAGTTGCTATTTGCCCTATGAGGGAAGCTACCATTCATTGTTGGCTTTGCCTTTTGGGGGTGGGGTTGGTCTTTGCATTTTCTATTTCTGGCTGATTAATTTTATATAGTTACAGAAAGTGTAAATGTGCTGTGCTATGACACAACTCCCGTAACAAATTCACTCAGCTCCTGCAACCTATTCCTCCAACCCCCACCAACCTGACCTGTCTTTCCCTTTCATCCATCGACTAAGAGATACTCTTGTCGTCTGACCTGTCCACTGAACAAACAGAGATTCCTTATTGATATGGGGAGACGTGGTTCATGCATCATGCACAGCCACAGCTACCTAATCAAGAAGAACTTGTATTCCACTTAGCACTCTTTACTGGTGATATGTCAACTGTGGTTTCTTGGAGTAAAAGCCTCCACTGCTTTACCCTGCTGGGCCAATCCCAGAGCAGTAAGCGGAGCTACAGACACTCAGAGCTGTTTTTCTCATAGTTCTGTTCTTCTTTTACCATTTAGCAACCATTTATAAGCTGCTAGCCTTTCAGATGTGGCCCTTAACATTTCATGGCTTTCTATTTAAAATGCTCTCCCCTGGCCTCCCGAACAATAGTATATAGACTTTGATGGTCAGAAATGAAACAGTTGGTGTAATATTTCTAGCAGTGTATCCTGGCAAAACACCTGAAGCTGCACTACAGCAGCCTTTCCTGATATGAGTCCCTCCAGATGTTTAGGACTACAACTCCTATCAGCCTTGGCCAGCATGGCAAATGGGATGGTAGGAGTTGGGGGAAGGCCGCACTATAACCTATGCTTTTGCAACAACTCATCCACAGGCACTTTAGCTTGCTTGTCCCTTCTCTTTTTGTCATGTCTGCACTGACCATCCATTCATGGCTCAGAAGGAAGTCCCCTACCCCCCCCCCCACATTGGCCTGTCCCAGCATAAGAAGAGCCCCACTGGAACTATAAGCTGGATTCTAGATGCACCCTTGCTTTGATACGGTGGCGTTCTTCTTATGCTGGGGTGGCTCTGGCTCTATTTACACTAAAGAAGGCCAATGGGGGAGGGGCTGCTTCCTGCATGACACATGGAGGCATGACTGGAGATGAGGCACGCAGGCTGATGTTTGGCCAGTCAAATGATAGCAGGAAGCCCACAAGAAAAGAATGGCAAGAACAGATCAACCCTGTTATTTGGTCTCAGCAACCGACTGGTAGTGGGCTTACGCAGTCACAGGTTCCATTTCACTGTCATGATTTTTTCTACCCCCCCTGCCCCCCCGAAAACTTTACAGCAGGGTTGCAAAATCCTTTCAGCCCCATGGGCTACACTGGGGGCTGCACATGTGAGTATGTGCACACATACACATGCATGCCCATATGCAGACACGCACATACATTCAGATGCATGCACACCTTCCCCTGCCCCAGCAACCCAATCCAGGCTGCTTCAGGGTCCCCATTTGCTCCATTAGTGCCATGGCACCATGGGGTTTTGGTAGCAGCAGCAGCTTTTGTGGCAGCAGCTGGGGGTCTTGGGGGGGTGCACAACAGGGTTTGGGGGACAGAGATTGTGCACCCCTGCTTTAAAGCTATTAACACCAGTGATCATTGTCAGTGAATTCCATAAGTTGATCATGCATCATGTGAAGATGTACTTTCTCCTCTCAGTCCTGAACCTGCTGTTCATCAGTGTCATTTGGTTATCCACAATCTCCATAGGTTTAGATTCCTTTAGTGCTTCTCTTCCATCTTTTCTGATAGGCGTGGTTTTGTTGTGAGCAGTGACTCATCAGGCAGGTGAACCTATCACAGCTTGAGACAAACTCATAATAACCTTTCTGGTGGACACCATTTTATAATCCTGTTAACTTTTTAAATCAATAGCTCAATTAGTGCAGAAATGCTTTGTTGGCTAGTGAATTGCTGCTTAAATGAAACAATAATTCAAAACATTTTAAAAAATCCTATCCTAGCAACATATTTTCCTAATTAAATACTTCCAATCAAAATTTCTAATCCAAAACAAATGTTAATCACTTTATGATTTGCCATTTCATCAGTAGTAATGGGCAATGACACACTTAAATTAATAAGTGCTTAGTGCTAAATAAATGTGTTTTTTAAGGAGCACACAAAATTCCCCTGCCACAACCACCACTGGTGAATTGGATCTTCCCCTTCCTCACCCACAGCAGCTATCTCATGTCCACTGGAGTGGACAGAACACAGCAGAATGAATATACAGAAAGTGTGTAATATCCCTAATAATGTGGAAAGGCAATTACTATTCCAACTGTAGCTTATAGAGCTTTTCTACATGAGGCATTTATTGTGTGCTCATCATTCCCCACTCACAGTTGTTTATGGGTTCTTTAGGTGATGCCTTGACCTTTCAGTTGTGCTTATGTTTTTAATCAGCACTTTCTGCAAGTTTTTTTAGAGCAAGGAAAATGCAGTATTATTTATGAAAGTGAAAGAAAACATTATTCCCAGTTGTGTTATTGCACTATTCTGCTATGCCACAGTGCCACCTAGAGATTATGTAGCAGAAAAGCAGAAAAGGAAATGCTCTTCATGTAGTGCTTGAATCTCAATTCTGTGATAAAATCAAAAGCAGATGCAGCCAGCCTCATGTAGAAAAGCTCATTATTAGCACTAGGATCCACCTATCTGGACACAGTCCAGTATTGCCTATGTGTGTGTCTGTCTCCCCCTCAGTTCCTGACTGACATACTCTTCCTGTATTATTGGTACCTGTTCCCTGCCCTGGCTGCATTCATTCATTCATTCATTCATTCATTTATTGCATGTATATCCTGCCTTTTTTCCTCTTGCAAGGAATCCAAGGCGGCTTACATTATCCCCCTCCTCTCCATTTTATCCTCACAACTGCAACCCTATGAGGTAGGTTGGGCTGAGAGTCTGTGACTGGCCCAAAGTTACCCAGTCAGCTTCCATGGCTGCATGGGGACTAGAACCCGGATCGCCCAGCTCCCAGCCCAACACTCTCACCACTACACCACACTGGCTCTTTTAATTCTCTTCTGCCTGGAAGCTGCAACACTAGCCTGAACTCTCTGCTATATGAAGCCATATATGGGGGCGGGGAGGGGACCTGTCATTATGCACTGAGGTGGAAAAGGCTCTCTGCACATATTCAGATCCATTCTTAATTATTGTTTTGCACGTTCTAGGACTGAACTCTACCACTGAAAACAAGTCCTGGACTTAAACATTAGCAAGCCCTGGCTCAAATTAAGCCCTGAATGGTTCATTATTAAATAAAAGATATTCATTTTTACTGCATTTTCTATTGATACTTATAATAAGATACTTTCTCCTTTTCCACATGCTGAGAGACAGTATGTTCTTTATATTCTACACATTGCTAAGATGAACTTGCAAGTGAGCTGACTGTTAATTAATTTTTATCAAATAAAAGTATATCTGCATAACAACAATGCTGCTTATATAATGAGCAGGAGAATTGTATAGCAACCTTAATCAGTCTGAGTTATTATGAATCCAGGTTTCAATAAGAGCAACCCACCTAAAAGGGAAGACAAGAAAAGAGATAAGAAAGAAAAATAAAACAATATTTTAGTGATGTGCAGTAAAATCATATGCACGTTTACTCAGACTTAAGTTCCACAGTGTTCAATGGAGTGTACTCCCTAGTAAAGATTGCTGCCCTAAATTAAACTAATTAATTGGGTTTAATTAACTTTTCTGTAATCTTGTGCATAGTTACATATATTGAGGTAGCTGACTTCAGTCTTATGTGGTCTACTTTTTTGTTTTCGTTACTGGGATGCCTATGGTCCACCAGTGAGTTGTAAAGGTACAAGGCATGAATGCATACACAGAATCTGTTAATAACATCCAATGTATTATGTGCTCCTCATAGGTTTGCGCTTTTCCTTGAGATGCCTTGTTGGAACAGATCAAGGTCTACCTAATCCAACATTCTTTGCAAGAGTCTCAGCAACCAGCAGGCCCTAGGTGATCTAGTGGAGTGAAAATTGGTCAGTGATCCATTGATGGACTGCAATCTATGTTCTTCTCACTGTGTACTCCTTTGTTTTCTGTGCAACCAAGAGATGCACAAAACTTTGCAGGACCACTGGTTTGGTGGCCATTTGTCCTACTTTACAGAGGACAGTCCTATGTTGGAAAGGTTGTCCAGTCCAAATCTAGTTTTAAGGTAAAGAGCCACAAGACACTGTAAGAAGGGAGAGCAAGAGCCTTGAAATTGCCCATCAGCTGAGCAGGCACACTGGTCATCTGATCACAGTCTTCCTCACCATGCGCAAGCAAACCCAGTGGAGGCTGGTGGCTCCAGTTTTGGAGGGGTGGTAATTCCATTCTGGGTTTTAGTTGGAACTCTAAAGGTCCTATCCAAGGTGCTGCACCCTATCCCCAAAATGGGTTCAACACCTTGGATAGCACCTTTAGAGTTCTGGCTGGTTCTAACTAAAAGCCAGAATGGAAGCACTGCCCCCGCCCCAGCTGGAACCACCAGCTTCCACTGTGCAAACCTTATGAAAATCTGCATCCTCTTTTGTCCTGTTTTGGTGATGCATTTACTTTTTCTTTTTGGAGATGGTAAGTGGCACCCTAAGCTTGTCATTTAGAAGAAATGGATAGCAAGGCCAACTGACTGGACCTTAATCGGCTAGTGGATTCAAAGAGGAAGAGGTCTTTAAGGCATGAGAATCCTAGACAGTGCAGGGTTTTTAAAGGTTTTCAAGGCAGCAAATGATGTAGATGATCCATTTGAATGAATTTCCAGAGGGTAGCCCTGTTAGTCAGTCACAGCAAAAACAGCTAAGTGCCTTGTGGCACCTTAAAGACTAACAAATATTGTTATGGCATAGGCTTTCATGGACCACATTCTAGCACGAAATGGCTGAATTTCAATTAATCAGAAAATTCAGTTCTGTCACCTGTGGCTTGAATCAAAATAATGGCTTTTTATCCTTTCACCGGTGTAAATTACCTTACCAATGTCAGCCTGTTTTTTTATCATCAACACCTGTTTTGTGAATGATCATTGTAATTATGTTTACATTTGAGCTTTAGTGTAATTATCACAGTCTGACTGTATTTCTTGGATTTCACTTCAATCTGATCCCATTGCTAACATTATTACTTTCTTTCCACCTATTTGAATGAGACATTTTTATAGTGAATACAATGTAGCTATGCATGTGAAACCATTCACTGAAATGGAATGGCTCTCCAGCTCCAGCCATCTACTTCCTTAGCTGAAAACACTATTATCATCTCTTAATGCAAGAAAACATTGTTCAGTATATGAAGACATGTGATGTACCTGTTCTAAGATTTCAAGATTTCAATAATATACTTCAGTCTGTAGGGCTATTAAGCAAGCATCAGTCATGACTGTAAAATCCACTCGAACAAATACAAGGATTATTTGATGGTGTGGATATATGGGGCACAGCCGTCCTGGGCCTCTAAATGATTGCCATAAATGCCAGACAATTGTCAATACACTAAAGAGAAAACTAATGAGGTTCTGTGAAGAGGACTAGGCACTCAACAGGGATTCACTGTCTTCACATGCATCAAAATGAAACGCAATGTGGTAGAAAGGAAAAATTGTCTTATAGTGATTTTCTCCCCTTCATCTTCATCGCAAAAGGAAGTGTGTGCCTGAAGGAAAAATAAAGATAACAGAATTACAGCTGAGGCTTTATGGAAAGGTAATTTTTAGCTGTGAAAATTGCTTTTCATTTCTTCAGCTGAAAAAAACAAGGCACCATGAAGAAACAAACTACGGATCGTCTGGTTTTAATAAACACTATGGACTTCTTGCATGTTGTGCTTGTATTGTCATTATTGCCATCTCTACCAGCTCTGTGTGAACTTCCCAATGTGCCACACCATATTTGCAGATCTGTCATGTCTCCACTGCATACATGAAGATGTTTGAGTCTCATGGCTTGATCGGTAAACCTGTGATGGGGTTAGGGGCAATAACACAATTATTAATACCTGCACAAAACTGAAACTCCCAGAGCAACTTTGAGGGGTGGTGGTTTGTGGTGGTGGTAGAGAGACGACAATGGCAGTTGAAGGGAGTTACCTTTATTTTAAACATGTCCATGGAATCTGACCAGTCCTTTTAATCAAAAATAATATTTTGTATTGAACAAGAGGAGATGTCAGTTCAACCTAGGGTATGGTTTCTCAGTGTGGGGTGGGCCTCCCCAGAGAGAAAAGAGCAAACATCTTCATGACACTCCACTTCTATATGTTTCTTGTATCTTCTTTGGGCCAGGTGGCAAAGTGCTGATTTGTGTGGCTAGGCACTGTAAGTGTGCCTAGCCTCTTGTTGATAGACCTTGACTGACAGTGCTGGGACCAATGATGTGTTGTTGTTGTTGTTGTTGTTGTTGTTGTTTTACTTTAGTTGTCAGTTTGGCCTGGTTCATATGCACAAGAACCCCCTCTCCACACACAGTAGCCCCGTAGCCACGTGGAAGAAATAATATAAGAGTGGGTTACTGAGTGAAGGACCTTTGTTATTACCTGTGTGCATATTTTTGCTGGTAAAAAAAGTGCCACTGCACAGAAATTGCCAGTGGGAAGCACCATGGTCATGTTTGTTCATATGTCTCTTCCTCCATGTGGCTGTAGCTACAGGCCTACTCCAGATCATTTTAGTGTATATGAACTGGGCCTATGAGAACTGCTCTTCTAGGGTAAGATATTATTAGACTTTTAGATGTATTTTATTTTTTAAAATGGTAAGTATGGGAATTCAGAATATCAGTGAGTAAAGCGATGTTGATAGCCTGTAAATTTCAGAACTGCTTTCCGTGTGTGACCAACGTGTGGATAAACATACACAGGTTTCTCTCAGTCCTTTTGCCAGTGTGTATTGACTTGAGAGAATGACCTTTGCAAACAGTGACTTGTTGGAATATAAATGGGTAATGACTTTGAAAGCTTTTCACAAAGTTAACGCTCTCAGAGAATAGGCTGCTAGGAAATTAACAGTTCTGCCAGATGGTTTCTACCTGCAAGCTCTGCAATAATTACAAGAACATCATCATATTCCTGGTCTTTCATCACCTTGAATATTTTTATTACACTTGTGAAGACATCTTTAAACATTTCAAATCAAAGTGGGGGCACTTTCATTTGGGTGAGAAATGTCAGTCAGAAAGTTTCAGATGAAAGAAATGAATAATTTTGTATTAATTATAAGTTTGAGTTTCTTAGCAAGCTAATTCTATGATAGTTAAACTGGAACTCTGTTGATCTAACTCAAACAAAACTTGTATGTGTCAAAGGAGCTATTATACCTAGATGAACATTCTAGCTTTAGAGAATACAAGTAGACTGCAGACAGTCCTATTTACTCAGAGCCGCTCCTATTTTACACTAATTCAGTGAGGTTCAGTACATTCCTTTTTCCCTAGACAGAGGTAAATATGGAGAGAAATCATACCAATGCACAATTGGCTCTATCTTCCGCACTCTGCATGTTGCTGGAGACAGACGTGGTGTGTTTTTGTACTTCTCATCTTACTTCCCTGATGCTGTGTTGGATTAGGATTTGAGAGACCTGGTTTGAGTTCTCATTCAGCCATGTCCCATGAAGCTCACTGAGTGAATTTGGGCCAGTCACTGACTTTCAGCTTAACCTAGCCCACGAGGTTGTTGTTAGGCTAAAATGGAGAGGAGGAGTGTCAACAAGTATGAATGTAATGTGTACTGTTGATAAGAATTAATTGTATTTCATAGGAGTATTATTATAATCTCTCTGTGTTCAGTCAGTGTAAGTGCAGAGTAATTTGTTTATATATGCTATAAGCTAGATTTAAGTGCAAAATGTGTTCTTGGAACTAGGGTGGGGGAGCTTGCCGCAAGCACGCTGGTTACTTCTTGGAAGTAAAAAAGCTCTTTCTCTCATGATGAGATGAACCTATGCAAGGATGCTTGAAGTCAGCTGTAAGCTTGGCTGCATTGGGGAAAGGTCCTTGTGAGGTCATGGCTAGGAGCTATGACTGAGACTGAAGCTCCTGGTTTAGTCAAGCTGCATAGATATCTGTTTAAGATAAGGACTGTGTTGCATAGGTAGTAGGAATGACTGCAAGAATCAGCAGGCCTCAAACGCAACTGTTCTTTATTCAACACATACAGAAGTGAAGAATATAACATAGAGCTAGGACACATAACATAGAACTAACCTTAGGTAGAATGTTATAAAGAGCAAGATTTTGGCTTGGTTGAGCAGAGGAATCCTGGGAGAATGAGAAACCTACGAGACATGATTATCTAAGCTCTGCCAACCCTGCCTTCCAGATACATAAATATATGATTTCAATAATGACTACTTTGTAGTTTGAGAGGAATAGGACTTTAATTTTCATAAGAAATATGCTTGCCACTATTTATAATATATATATATATATATATATATATATATATATATATATATATATAACAGCCATTTATTTATATTCTAATCATCCTAATTGTATTGCATGTAGTAACATGTGTTGCTTGTCTTATCATTGCAAAGTTTTGTTATTGTCTAATAATGTTTGAGTGAGAAATATATATTTTGTGACACCCCCTTGTGTTATCTGGATTGAGGGGTGCTTCAGGAACCACATCCCATACATCAATTTTTGAAGCTCAGAACACTCCTCTGCGATTTATAAATCTCTTGCTGAATGGGGTCTGTCAATATACCACTATTTCCTCTCTTGGTCAGATAAGGGAAATAATCCAGTCGGATGGTGCAGGAATGTTTTACCCATCTCAGAGGTTCATACACCCATCTTCGGCTCCTGGGAGGAAAGGTGTAATATAAGCGAAACAAATAAATAAATGTATCAATGCAGTGTAGAGAGTTCCCCCATTGTTGTGTGCATGTTCTGTAATGTGTGAAAGGCAGTGCATTTTTTTTTTCATATATCACTGCCAGCACATACATCATGCTGTTAAGAAATAGCTAGGGTCAGACAAATTGGGGAACATCCAAAATAACCAGATGGAAAAGATGGAAGAGAAAGAACAAGTCTCAGGATGTAGGAAAATAAAGTTTTATTCTTCAAAGTAGCCCACTATTTTCCTACATTCTGAGACTTGTTCTCTTTTCCAGCCTGTTGAGAGATAGCTGCCTGAACATGTGACCATGGCAAAAGAAATATTTACACTGCCTTTCAAATATAGCACTATTTATTCATTTTCCTAAGCAGAGATTATCTTGGTCTTCATAGGTGTGGTAATAACATTCCTATCAAATCACTATAAAAATATTTTGTAAGTGGTAGGTGGTTTATGTGTTTGTACTGTAATTTCAGTGTCACTTTCAGTTCCATGAATATACACACACACACACACACACACACACACACACACACATATAACCACACACCTATGCTGGTCTTGATCATAAGAAACATAGATACTTTAGATACACCAACATTCCAGAATCATTACATACATGTTACAATGCTAGAATACAGTAACCTTTCTATAAAACAAATTTTAAAAAATGATTGCTTTTCCCATCAGAAGACCACTTACCTATTTTGTGTAGTATTCTTCATGTCAGTTTAATTATTGCTGTCCAAATGCAAATGGAGTGAAATTTATTAATAACACCTGTCCACTTAGATTCTGTTTTATCAGTCTATGCAGAAATACAATACTTCTTTGCAAATGTTCCATCACGATTCCAATTGTAATGGAAGTTAAGAGTGTTTAACTTGACATCCAGCAGTCAGGGGTGGGATGGGGGTTATTCTTTATGAATATGGAAGTTGCCACATGGATAGATTTCTAAAAAAGTCAGATTTGCTGCTGCTATCGCTGCCGCCGCTGCTGCCGCTGCCGCCGCTGCCGCCGCCACTGCTGCCGCCGCCGCTGCCACCACCACCAGGCCTTCCCTGGAGACTTCTGCCTGGCAGACCGCCAGTCCCTGCAGGACCAGGCCCCCAGGTACAGAGCCAGCTGTGCTGCTCCACCTGCCCTCCCTGGAGGGGCTACATAAGCTGGCTGGCTGAGGTGGCCTGGGAGAGCCAGGGCCTGCAGGTAGGGTTGGCGGAGAATTTCTCCCTGAAACTTCGGGGGGCCGAGCGCCAACGTGTTTGGCCCCCCGAACAAGTTTCGGGGAGAAATTCTCAGCACCCCCCACCCCCCGCACCCCCCCTGGGATGGGACTTACCTTTGCCGAATGTCCCTCCCGGTGGCGGGTCCGGCCGGCGGTTCGGCGGGTCTTCGTCCGGGGTGGGAGCGGCAGCCGGTCTTTCAACCTGGCTGCCGCCGTCGCCATTCCAATAAAAGAAAAAAAAAACACGCCCCTGTGATAGGCTACGTGACGATTAACGTAGCCTATTACGGCTAGATTTGCAAAGTCAGCCGTGATAGGCTATGTAAATCGTCATGTAGCCTATCACGGGTGACTTTAAAAAAAAAAAGTGTGTACGGATAATGGCGGCCCCCATAGGGAGCTGCCATTCCCGTTCCTTATTTGGTTGCTGTAGTCTACGTAAATCTTTACGTAGACTACAGCGACCAAATAAGGAACGCGAATGGCGGCTCCCTATGGGGGCCGCCATTTGCGTACGCGCTTTTTTTTTTTAAAGTCACCCGTGATAGGCTACGTGATGATTTACATAGCCTATCACGGCTGACTTTGCAGATCTAGCTGTGATAGGCTACGTTAATCGTCACGTAGCCTATCACGGGGCATTTTTTTTTTTAACTTTTTAGTTCGCGGCCGGGCGAGGCGAGGCACCTCCTCCCCGGCCTGAATTTCGGCCGGGCGAGGCGGGAAGCATCCCCCCCCAGCCTGAACTTCGCGGGGGGAGCAGCGAAGCGCCTCCCCCCCACTGCGAAAAGCTTCGAGGACAGGTAAGGGACTTTCCTGCACCCCTACCTGCAGGAGAGGCCACCACCACCACCACCGGGGAAGAGGCAGGCCTGCTACTGCTGCCGCTGCCACTGCTGCCACCACCACCACCAGGCCTTCCCTGGAGACTTCTGCCTGGCAGACCGCCAGTCCCTGCAGGACCAGGACCCCAGGTACCGAGCCAGCTGTGCTGCTCCACCTGCCCTCCCTGGAGGGGCTACATAAGCTGGCTGGCTGAGGTGGCCTGGGAGAGCCAGGGCCTGCAGGAGAGGCCACCACCACCACCAGGGAAGAGGCGGGCCTGCTGCTGCTGGGCCTGCTGCTGCTGCCGCCACCGCTGCCACCGCTGCCACCACCACCAGGCCTTCCCTGGAGACTTCTGCCTGGCAGACCGCCATTCCCTGCAGGACCAGGCCCCCAGGTACCGAGCCAGCTGTGCTGCTCCACCTGCCCTCCCTGGAGGGGCTACATAAGCTGGCTGGCTGAGGTGGCTTGGGAGAGTCAGGGCCTGCAGGAGAGGCCACCACCGTCACCGGGGAAGAGGTGCGCCTGCCTCTGCCGGGCCTGCCGCTGCTGCCGCTGCTGCCGCTGCCGCCGCTGCCGCCGCCGCCACCACCACCACCACCACCACCACCACCACCACCTGGCCTTCCCTGTGGACTCCGGCCTGGCATTATTTTTAAGGGGATTTTTAATTGTTTTTTGTGTGTGTGTTTTCTTTTTCCTGGGGGATTTTGTTGTGGTTTTAGGGGTGGGTAGCCTGCCTGATAGGCGGGAGCGAGGGGGCATGTGTCCACCTGATGGAGGCAGTGGGGGGAGTGTTGGGGGCCAGTACATACCGAGGCTGGGCGGCAGGCGCTGGCGGAGCGCTAGAGGCAGGCCATGCCAGGTAAGGGGAACAAGGGAGAGATGTGTAGTATCTGTCCCCTGCTCCGGGCCTGTCCAGAGCCAAAGGATGGCTGGGGGAGGCGTGACCCCATCTTCTGGCCTTCGTTTGCTGCTCTACAATGCCAGGTCTGTTACCCAGAAAACCTCCCTCATCCATGACATGATCCTGGATGAGGATGCAAACCTGGCATGTATTACGGAGACCTCGCTGGCCGAGGCTGCTGCTCCAACCCTTGCAGCCATGTGTCCAGCTGGATTTTCGTATGCACAGCAGCCGAGGGCTGGGGATCGGGGAGGGGGCGTGGCTGTTATCTACTGAGAGTCCTTGGTCTTCACCAGACCCCCTCTCCGGGAGACCAAGGTTGCTGAGTGCATGTACTGGAGGTTGGGCCCGAAGGGCAGTCTGGGGATTCTGCTCGTGTACCGTCCACCCCGCTGCATGACTGATTCCCTGGCCGAGGTGCTTGAGGTGGTCTCTGATGTGCGTGTACAGTCCCCTAACTTACTGGTGTTGGGGGACTTCAACGTACATTCAGAGGCCATCCTCACAGGAGCACCTCGGGACTTCATGGAGACCATGGCCTCCTGGGAGCTGCACCATATTCTAACTGGGCCCACCCATGTAGCCGGTCATGCACTAGACCTTGTGTTTGTTTCTGGAGAAGTGGGGAGTGATCTGGAAGTCGGGGGTATATCCACCCCCCCTTGTCATGGTCAGATCACTATCTGGTGACGTTGGACTTCTCGGTTCCACAACCCCTCCACAGGGGTGGAGGACCCATTAAAATGGTCCGCCCCAGGCGTCTTATGGATCCAAATGGATTCCTGAACGCGCTTGGGGATTCTCTGGGGCATGCCAACGGCCACTCGGTCGAGACCCTGGTGGGTGGCTGGAATGCCGCAATCACTGAGGCATTAGATCAGGTGGCTCCGAAACGCCCTCTCCCCCTGAACAGGGCTCGGACTGCACCATGGTTCAATCCGCGGTTACGAGCTCTGAAACAGGAGGTGAGACGGCTAGAGTGCCGGTGGTGGAAGTCTCGCTCCAAAGACGATCAGACACGGGCTAGAGCTGTATCACGTGGCGGTGAAGGCAGCAAAAAAGGAATATTATGCTACCTCCATCGCGTCTGCAGAGTGCTGTCCCAGGAGGCTGTTCCAATGGTCCGGAGCCTGGTTGGTCCTGTGGCTCCGGAACCACTGGAGCATTCTATGGCCTCCTGTGAGGCCTTGGCAAGGCACTTTGCAGATAAAATTGATCAGATTAGGTGTGTTACTCTGCACACTGTGGATACAGTTAGGGAGCAAGAGGCGGCCTGTGGCAAACCGGTTTTGTGGGATCGGTTCCAGCTTCTTCCTCCTGATGAAGTGGACAAGGTGCTTTCATCTGTACGGCCGACCACCTGCTTACTTGATCCTTGCCCATCTTGGCTCATTATGGGCTGCAGAGAGAGACTTGGTGAGGGGATCAAGGCGGTGGTGAATGCCTCCCTTGAGGAGGGAGTGATGCCATCAGCCCTCAAGGAGGCAGTGATAAGACCGCTCTTAAAGAAGCCCTCCTTGGATCCTCAAGTTTTGAACAACTTTCGCCCAGTCTCAAATCTGCCATTTTTGGGCAAGGTGATTGAGCGGGTGGTGGCGATGCAGTTGAAGGCACACTTGGAAGAAACTGATTATCTAGACCCATTTCAGTCGGGCTTCAGGCCTGGGCATGGGACAGAAACGGCTTTGGTCGCCTTGGTAGATGATATGAGGAGGGCTCTGGATAAGGGTGAATGCTCCTTCCTTGTTCTCCTCGACCTCTCAGCGGCTTTCGATACCGTTGACCACGGTATCCTCCTGGACCGCCTGGAGGGGTTGAGCATTGGGGACACCGTATTGCGGTGGTTCCGGTCCTTCCTCTCCGGCAGGTACCAGAGGGTAGCACTGGGAGAGGAGGTTTTGGACCCGTGGCCACTTACTTGTGGGGTGCCACAGGGTTCCATCCTCTCCCCAATGCTATTTAACATCTATGTGAAGCCGCTGGGGGCTATCATCAGGAGGTTTGGGGTGCAGTGTCATCAATATGCGGATGACACGCAGCTCTACCTGTCATTCAAATCTTCACCAAGGTTGGCCGTAGAATCCCTGTCCAAATGTCTGGAGACAGTGAGTGGCTGGATGGGGAGGAATAGGCTGAAGCTGAACCCTGACAAGACCGAGGTACTTTTGGTGGGAGACAAGAGGAGGCTGGGGGATGTTGACCTGGTGTTGAATGGGGTACGGCTACCCTTGAAAGACCAGGTCTGCAGCCCGGGGGTCATTTTGAACTCCCAGCTGTCCATGGAGGCTCAGGTGTCAGCTGTGAGCTGGACAGCGCTGTATCAACTCCATCTGATACGGTGGTTGCGCCCCTTCCTTCCCGACCATCTGCTCCCATCGGTAGTACATGCCCTGGTCTCCTCTCATTTAGACTACTGTAATGCGCTCTACGTGGGGTTACCCTTGAAGACGGTTCGGAAACTGCAGCTGGTACAGAACGCGGTGGCTCGCCTGATTAAAGGCAGCCGCCGGCGAGATCACATCACTCCAGTGCTGAAGGAGTTGCACTGGTTACCAGTTGTTTTCCGGGCCAAATTCAAGGTGTTGGTTTTGACCTTTAAAACTCTATATGGTTCCAGCCCAGCCTATCTTAAGGAGCGCCTCCAGCAACACCAGACAGGCCGCTTAACAAGATCAGCCTTGGATGGCCTTCTCTCTGTCCCATCAGCCAGGACAGCTAGACTGGTGGGGACGAGGGAGAGGGCCTTCTCTGTGGTGGCCCCCACTCTGTGGAACTCCCTCCCTAGGGAACTCCATCATGCCCCCTCTTTAATGAGCTTCCGTCATGCATTAAAAATGTTGTTCAGGCAGGCATTTGGGGTGGGTTAGGGTATTTTAGAAAATGTTTTTATTGTAGAATGTTATTGTTTTAAACTGTTTTTATTCTATGTTGTACATTGCCCAGAGTGGCTGGGTGACCAGCCAGATGGGCGATTAATAAATTTAATAATAAATAAATAAAAAAAGTGTCATCTTCAAAGTGGTGACCAAATTTAGATTCATCCTTGGATCCTGTAGCAGGTTTTATAGCATGATGGTCTAAAGGCACATGACATAGCAAGCTTGCTGAAGCTAAGCAGTTCTGGATCTGGCCATTACCTGGATCACAGAGAAGTACACTGTCTTGAGTTCCAACATGGAAGGTATGCAGCATATGATGGACTTTGATACCAATTTGTTCCAAGTAGCATGAATGCAATAAATTTTGTTTTTCTACCATTTACACCCACGTACGCCTCATCAGACCACTGTACCCTGGCTCCTGATTGCATGCTCTTGAAATAAAGACAGTTTTATAGATATGGATGCATTAATCCAGATGGATTTATGTGTACGAAAGAAATGAGAGTCAATTTAACTGAAACAATCATTTAAAAATACTGTTAATCTTGAAGAAACCCTGACAATTGCTGGCTCACAATAATAAAGCCTCTCTATTTATAGAAACGCAAGTATAAATACATAATGCTGTACACCTAATTTATCGCACGAGCAAGTGGATGGCTATTAAAAGAATTGTGAAGAATTAAAACCCAGAATAACAGAGACAACGTTTAAGATATCAACAAGAGGTCTACATGGGGTATTGGTTTTTGAGGATTACATCAAGACACATGCCATACGAGGCATGTAGGATATGTGAGGCACCAAGCCAAGGACAGCTCACCAGGGGGAAGTATCTAATGCTGCCCTTGCCCCAGCAGGACCCACTGCTGGTGCTGCAGGAAGCTAGCACTATCTAAAGTGACCAGGAATGAGACAAAATGCTTGTTTCCAGAACAAAACAGGTCAGCAGAGCTAGCAGGAAGGAACTCTGCTGACCTCTCCTGTTCAGGAAATGAGAATTTCAGCTCATTTCCAGGGTTGCTCTAGGAACTAGGGATGGTGTGGGCGCCTGATTCAGTCCGGGAATCCGGCGGACCTGCTCCTGTCCACACCCATGAGCCCCGCTCACTGAGCCCCTGCCCCTGCTTGCCCCCTGCCCACGCTCGGCAAATGGCCTGCACTCACCCCGGCGGCCTCATTCGCGGTCGCCATTTCTGAAGAAATAAACTGGTGATCGTAAAAATACGCAAATTTGAACACACATGAAAATGTGAATTTTTGTGAATGCGCATATTCGCATATGTGCAAAATGCTCATTTTCTGAAAAATGCACATTTTTACACACACACACACACACACACACACTAATGTGTGCCTTTGCAAAAATGAGCATTTCACACAAAATGTGCATTTTCGTGTGTATAAAAACATGCGCATTTCTGCGATCGTCATTTTTTTTAAATGGCGACCACAGAGCTTGACAAGACCACTGGGGTGAGTACAGGCTGCTTGCCAAGTGTGGGAGGGGCTCGAGCATGGTCCGGGGACCGGCAAGTGGGGCAGGGGCTGGGCAGGCGTCCAGAGAACCTGGACGGGGGTGAATTCGCACATCCCTACTAGGAAGTGCTGCTTTCTGTTGTGCCAGCGGTGGGTCCTGCTGGTGCAACATACTCAGTGGAGGTCCAGCAGCATTTGATACTGTCCCAAAATGTATTATGGCATTTCAGTGCTTGGCAATTAGGGATGTTGGAGAATTCCACCAAGGACTCTAGTGAGGCTGGATTCTTTAGAATCCAGTCCCCCGGAGTCCATGGCGGAATGGACTACCCCCCGCCACCCCCCAAAATCCCCCCTGGAACAGACCTACCTGGTGGTGGTGGTGGCGGTGGTGGCGGCTCCGGGTCGTCTTCCAGCCGCTGCCAGGCTGCGGCCACAAATGGCGGCCACTACACCTGCCGCCATTTGCGTCCCTGCCAAGCCGTGATAGGCTACGTAAGTATCTACGTAGCCTATCACAGCAAAAGGCAGGGACGCAAATGGCGGCCACTACGCCATTTGTGCCCCTGCTCTTTACCGTAATAGGCTACTTAAGTATCTATGTAGCCTATCATGGCAAAAGACAGGGACGTAAATGGCGTAGCGGCTGCTATTTGAGTCCCTGCCTTTTGCCATGATAGGCTATGTAGATACTTACGTAGCCTATCACGGTTTGGCAGGGACACAAATGGCGGCTGGTGTAGCAGCTGCCATTTGCGGTTGCAGCCTGGCAGCGGCCGGAAGTTCAGCTGCGCCGTGGCCTTGCTGCGGAGTGGAGCTGGCTGGGGAGGATTCTGGGGGGAGGGACGGATTGCTTCCCCCCCCCACTGTGGACTCCCAGCTGGAACGGAGTAAGTGTTCCCCACACCCCTATTGGCAATATCACTGTTCTCACCTACTAAGAGTCATTCACTGAACACATGGAGGGGGGTGGTGCCAGCTGCCTTCCCCTCCTGACCTTGCATTCAGCCAAAGGTGAGAATAGACTCTAGGCACTTATAACTATGTGTCAACATGATCAAGAACCCTGGCACAACCAGAGCTCCCAAGTGCAAATACAGACTCATACAGTTATATGCCTATGTCAAGGTTCCCCTTACAACCTGGACCCCTTGAGCAACTCCTTAAGGTTCTTTTACCTCCGTAAGAATCCCACATTCCTTCTTTTACCTTCCCTTTCCAGTAACATGGGGTTTAGACTGTAGATGTGGGGTGTCTGACACTCTAGACACAGGGTTAACTACAGCAGTTTATGGTAGATTTAAAGCAAACAAATTACAATTAAAGGTATTTATACAGTACAGCTGAGTGACACAAAAGGCCTTAAAAGAAAATAAAATTTGCAAAGCTCAAGTTCCTTTACCCTAGCTGTCCTTAGACTTTTCTAGGCAGCTTCTTCCTGCTCACTCTTTAGATTCTGCTCTCACTTCAGGCTCTGGCTGTCTCATTCTTGCTCTGGCTGAAGCCTGATCTTTCTGAGTCTCTCTGGCTCTCTCCTTCCTTTATATACCCTCCTCCTTCAAAACCAAAAGTACTGCTTCAGACCTGAAGAAATGAAACATACAGGGGAATTGAAACAGACTTAACTGGAGAAATGAAATGACTCCTCTCAAGTTTACCCCCTCCCAACAGACAACTCCAGGCCTCTAAGCCTGACCTTTTCCCCCCTTTGCCTTTGTAGGCCTCAAACTTTCACAGCCTGTAAATCTGTTCTTACCTTCAGCCAAACAGGCAATGTTCAGGGGCAGGGCAGGGCAACCTGCCATGGTTCTATTCCCCTTCTGTGTGTTCATGTAGGTGAGTTTAGGGCTAATGCCTGTCTGCTTTTGCAATCCCAGAGAAGCATCAAAGAATTAATAATGTAGCTGAGGTGTTTGTAATTCTGACCTGCTTCTGGATAACAAATTGTCCAGCTAGTAACACTTGGCTATATGATGAATCAAGCATCATGTCCCCCAAACATTCATCTGAAGCTTAAAATTAGATTCTGCAACGTTGAGCAGACCTAGCACGCAAAGTTTTGCAGAGGTCTGCACAAGAGTAATTTAATGCTCACCTGCACATACTCTTGCAAACAACTGATTGTGAGAAACTATGTAGACTAAAAGCTAGCTAGCTTCTAGGTGCATGCACAGAGGTTCATTGATATTAACCCCTCACTCTCAATGACATTCTCATTGATTGCTGTGAACTGTGTGACCAAACCACAGAATTAATAGTGTTTTATTTGGTGAGCATCTTCCACATTTAGGTCAGTTTTGTCTCTGGTTTCTTGCAAAAGTTTGATGTGTTTGTTGTTGTTGTCCCTCATTCAGATGTAAAAATGCATCTTGTCCCTAGGTGCATATGTTTTGGGAGAGGGGTGGTTTAATATCCAATTGGTTATCTGCCATGGGCCATGGCTGATACTGGAACTCCAATTCCTTGGGGGCAATCCATGAGACAACAATACAAACATGCAACAATTCAAAAGACAATATATACAGGCAGATGTATGTGGCTCCATCAGTGTAAATGTGCCCACATTGTGCGCTGGAGGAGTACTCCTGGAGAACAGAAATTTTGTTTCTCTAAACCCTTGCCAAGAATGCCAATTATGAATTAAGCCACAGAGAGTTTTCTCAAACTCTTTTTTTTAACCTATGGTGGGGTAGAAGGTGCATTCTACTTGATGGATCACCAGTTATGCATCACGACAGGATTATCACTGTTATGAATTGCTGTGTGCTAATTATTCTTTGTTTTAACTCTTTAATGTTTCATTGGCAAGCAGTATGATGGGGCCTTGAAGACAAAACCAACAAAACGTTCAAAGAAGTAGAGGATGCACATGATCTCAAGCATAGTCTGGCAATATTGTGCCTGCTATAGAAGACTGTGACTCCTGTGCTGGAACAATGCCATAACTAGTGATATCACAGCTATTGACCAAAGCTCATCCCAGCTGGTGTTCTGGAACAGCAGAGACTGTCCCTGTGCATGTATGAGATAATGGCACTTCAAACAGTATAATTGCACAGAAGCTTTTTGTGAATTCTGGCTAGATACTGAGATTTCAACCTGGAGGCTTTTCAGGAACAACGTGATGTGGCTACAAAAAAGGCAAATGCTATTTGGGGCTGCATTAATAGAGGTATAGCTTACAAATCATGTGAATTACTAGTTTCCTTCTACTCAGCACTGATTAGGCCTCATCTGGAGTACTGTGTCCAGTTCTGGGCACCACACTTTAAGAAGGATGAAGACAAACTGGAGAGGGTTCAGAGGAGGGCAACAAGGATGATCAGGGGACTGGAAATAAAGCCCTATGAGGAGAGATTGAAAGAACTGGGCATGTTTAGCCTTGAGAAGAGAAGACTGAGGGGAGATATGATAGAGCTCTTCACGTACTTGAAAGGTTGTCACAGAGAGGAAGGCCAGGATCTCTTCTTGATCATCCCAGAGCGCAGGACATGGAATAATGGGCTCAAGTTACAGGAAGCCAGATTCCAGCTGAACATCAGGGAAAACTTCCTGACTGTTAGTGCAATACGACAATGGAATCAATTCCCTAGGGAGGTGGTGGGCTCTCCCACACTGGAGGCATTCAAGGTGAGGCTGGACAGCCATCTGTCAGGGATGCTTTGACTTAGATTCCTATACTGAGCAGGGGATTGGACTCTGTGGTCTTATAGGCCCCTTCCAACGCTATGATTCTATGATGCTAAATACCACATTTAGATGGAGGGTCATGAGTTAGCAATGAGGCACAACTCTGGCTAGATACTGAGATTTCAACCTGGAGGCTTTTAAGGAACAAGAGGTGTCAGCACAACTTTATGTGCCTTCTTTAGCCTAGCAATAAGGTTCTGAAGGTCTCATTCACCATGCCAGGCACAACATGTTATGGTGATTGGAATGGCATTCCATGCCACTCACAGCTATTCAAACCACAGGGCTGTTAGAATGAGAAGACTAGACAAGTGGATTAGGCTCCCACAAATATGAAATTCCATTTTTGGGCAGAAATTACTGGTGCCACTGGACATACAATGTATAATTTGCATCTCTAGAACTTTGAGAGAACCTAGTTTTTCAAGAAAATGGTCCTGCTGATTAAGCAAGCATTTGGTGGTTCAGAAGCAACTTACTATCCATATAATAAGGCACATCTACTATCTCCATGAAAAAGGTCTATGACTCTGGAGTGTCACAGGTGGACCACTAAACATATCCTAGCACCATTTGACCAGACATGTGAGAAGTAACATTCCTCTGCCTCAGCCTTTCCCAACCTTGTGTCCTCCAGATGTTTTTTTACTACAGTTCCCAGCATTCCTGACAATTAGCCATGCTGGCTGGAATTAATAGGAATTGAAGTCCAAAACATCGGAAGGTGCGCGAAACGGAGCACTTACCTGCTGCTGTCCGCGCTGACTTGCGAATGGCGGCAGCGCTGCGGCCGCCATTCGCTTTCTCATCATAACTGTGATAGGCTACGTAAATAATTACGTAGCCTATCACAGCAAGCTTAAAAAAACACACCAGCGTACACAAATGGCGGTGGCTACGGCGGCCGCCATTTGCGTTCCCTTTTTTCGCTGTTTTAGCCTACGTAAATATTTATGTAAGCTATTACGGCGAAAAAAAAGGGGAACGCAAATAGCGTAGTGGATGCTATTTGCGTTCCTTTTTTTTGCTGTAATAGCTTACGTAAATATTTACGTAGGCTAAAATGGCAGGGAAAAAAGGAACGCAAATGGCACCCACTACGCTATTTGCATTCCCCCTTTTTTTTCACCGTAATAGCTTACGTAAATATTTACATAGGCTAAAACAGCGAAAAAAAGGGAACGCAAATGGCAGCCGTCATAGGCGCCGCCATTTGTGTATGCTGTTTTTTTTTTTTGTCTGCAGGCTGCCCAGCGGCCGGATGTCTGGCTGTGGGTGGCCCCGACCGGCGGCTCCACGGAATCTCTGTGGAGTGGAGCTGGCCGGACAGAATTTCAGGGGGAGGGATGGAGAGCCTCCCCCCCATCGCGAATGTCACTCTTCAAAAGGTAAGTGACTTTTGTACATCCCTAGTTTTGTGCTAGGCATAGGTAAAATTTGTTTTTTTCAAGGAAACCTCTCAAAACAAATAGCTATAATTCTTCTTGGAAGATCACCAAAAGTAATAATGCTTCATAGCATGTGTATTGTGTACTGCTTTGCCTCATAGTATATATTGGACTGTGTATTTGTGTACTGCTTTGGCCACACACTGTTCACTTGTGCACTATAATGGGTATGGTGCACTCACACAGCAGACACAGCACACACACAACCAAAAGAAAAGCAGATACAGAAAGAAAAAAAAGAAAAAAAAAACTACCTACAAGCTAAGGGGTGAGGGGAAGTGAAATAACATTAAAGCCTACCAGAAGAGAAAAGGGGTTGTTGGTTTTTTTTTTTTGTATTCTTTGTTTTTTATAAGAATATAGGGAGTTGAAAAATGGGAAAGGAAGGAAAAGTAATGGAGAAGGGCAGGGAGCCAAAGAACAAACCCTGCAAAGCAAGGAAACAAACTGCTGGGTTAAAAGTTCAGCCCTATTAGCACCTAGAGATGTCACTTTCCATGGCTCAGTTCCCCCTTCCCAACTCCCCCTTCCTTCTCTAGCAAGTTGCTACATTTGCTCAGACAGGCTGTCTGGGCTTCAGAATTGTCCAAAGCACTTCAGATCTTTCCGACCCACTTTGGACCACTCTGGATCCACTTCAGATTTGGATAGGGATGTCAGAGGATTCCACCATGGATCTCAGTGAGGCCGAATGCCAGTGCATTCACCCCCCCAAAATCCGTGGCGGAACGAAGCCCCCTGGCCCCACCACCCTGCAAAAGGCACATGAAACGGAGCACTTACCTGGTGCCATTCGTGCTGCATTGCAAATACGTAGCCTATCACGGCTAATGCAGGGACGCCATTTACGTCCCTGCGGAGGCCGTGATAGGCTACATAAATATTTATGTATTATTTTTTATGTATTATTATTATATGATTAATAATAATTATGTATTATAATTTGTTACGTATTATTTACGTAAATATTTACATAGCCTATCACAGCAAAAAAAGGGAACGCAAATGGCGGCGGCTACAGTGGCTGCCATTTGCATTCCTGTTTTTTTGCCGTGATAGGCTATGTAAATATTTACGTAGCCTATCATGGCAAAAAAACAGGAACGCAAATCGCAGCCGCCGTAGCTGCTGCCATTTGCGTCCGCAGGCTCCGCACGCCTGCGAATGCACCCAGCCGGCAACTCTGCGAAGTTGCTGCAGAGCAGAGCTGGCCGGGTTAGGATTTTGGGGGGAGGTGCGGAGTGCGTACCCCCCACCGCAAATCACCCCTTCGAAAAGGTAAGTGGCTTTCGCACATCCCTAGATTTGGACTGAAGCTGTCCAAATCACCCTGATTCCCTTCAGAATTCGAGATGCGGACCAAAGCGGTGCACAGCCCTAGTTGCTGCTGTCTTCTCCACAATTTTGTTCCAATGATTCATTCTAGCTCCCTTCCTCTGTGTAATCTCCTCAGTCTCTCTCCAAACTCTCTCCAAAGTCTCTCTCCTCTCAATCTCTTCTATCTCTCTCCCAATCTCCTCAGAACCCCTCAGCCTCCTATGGCAACTCAAGGGCTAAGAAGAGCTATGCTCCAAGCATCGCACGGGGGGCTACGCTGCATAGGGTGATCAATATTTTTAAAAGCATTTTTGCAATTGAACTCATGAGGCTTTAGACAGTTCCTTTAAAATAATGTACTCATTTAGAGTGTTCAAGCTTTGGTTTACTTTCATATCTGTCATATTGTGCTTTGCTGTTGCTCCACAGGCTTATATGCTAATACTATCGCTCTAAAACCAAGTCAGTTGAGCAAGACCACCACCTACAATTAATCCCCAGCTTTGCTATATAAAACTTACATGTTTCTCTTCTCTATCTCACAAAAAACTGGTGTGTTTTGTTTAGGGTGGTGCTGGTGCATGGATCCCAGTAACGGCTGGAATTTTATTTCAAAGTGGGGAGGATCAGACATTATTTGCTGCTTTGTCCCAGCAGCCCTAGGTACAATGTGAAATCTGCATAGCACCTAGCAGATGCTAATCTGATCTAGTCTGTTAATATATAAGCTCCTCCAATACTCCATTTTAAGACTGTGACTAATTGCATACTTTGCGGCTTGAATTGATATTCACTTTTTCATGGCTTACTATACAGCCAGATGACTAATTCTGGAGAACCTGAAAGCTCACTCAGTATTTTGTGATGTTTTGGTTGGTTCTAATTACTTAGGTTATTGTCCAACCAACTGTGGATCTTGAAATAAGTCACATCCTGTATGGTGCAAGTGGAAGGTATATCAACAACCTGATTATCTTCAGTAGAGCTGGCCTAAGACATTTTGCTGCCTGAGGCAAAGGACAAGATGGCCCTCACATTCCACACATAGAAGCTGACCAGATGGGTACTTTGATCTTATTTCCAACACTGGCATAAGGCAGCATCTTCCACCACAGCGGAGGGCAGCAGTTTGCAATAGCACGCACATTACTGTGTCCTCCAACACCTTGCCACTGCCCCTCAGCATCTGCTGC
Source organism: Heloderma suspectum (assembly GCF_057233095.1). NCBI lineage: Eukaryota > Metazoa > Chordata > Lepidosauria > Squamata > Helodermatidae > Heloderma > Heloderma suspectum. Next base: position 73,983,730 of record NC_139461.1, read on the forward strand.
CTGAGGTGGCCATCGCACTCTGTCTAATGGTAGGACCATCCGTGATTGATGTACAGCCTCTTCAAGCTTCTAGCTTGTCCAACTCCCTCTGATTTTTAAACTGTAAAGCAGTGATCCTTTATTAGTATTTGGAAAGACCATATTCAACAACATGGTTTCCTACTAGTGCCCAACTGGAAATACAAAGCGTTTTTAGAATTATTTGAATACTAAAGAAACTATATCAGTTGTTGCTTTAGTGGTACCTCTGTTGTCTTTTCTTTTAGTCAATGAAACTGTGATAAGATTTCAATTAAAATTTGTTACACCTTTTTTCTCTCTCATCAAAGCTGTTGTTTGCAAATGACATCCTTCACCTTCTGTTGCTTTAGTGTATTGCAACGAGTGGTTTTAAAAAGCTTTTAATACATTTTAAAGGCTTGCTTACTTTAGCAACACAACCCATTAAAATGTGTCATCCATTCTGTTGTTGTAGGATTAACACAGCAAGCACTATCTCCCCAAGGGTGGACAGCACTTTTGCATGTTTCAGTGTGATGCCCCCCGTTCCCATGGCATAAATATCAGAAAAAAAGTAGCATGTGGCATATTATTGTGAGAGACAGACATTCTAGAAAGTAGAAGAAGATTCCTGGTATCTAAATAATTATGATGAGTAGATCCCAGCTTTAGTTGCTTCCCTTAAACACACACACACATGCTGAAATGACAATGTAGACTTTATAAAAAAAATCATGAAAAAAATCAGGAAATAAAACCTGTTTTGGATGTTTTTCCTTCATTAGGGAATGAACTACTATTATGTCATTCAGCTGCAACTAAACAATAAGACCTGAGATTCTCTGTGTTATAATGAATCCTCAGACTGACCCCCTGAGATGGATCACCAGGTACGAAGTAAAGCTCTATGCTCCCAGCACATGGCTCAGAATGCCTGCCTATGATTAAAACATGTGCTCTATTGGCAGAAGTGTTTCCGAAGAGTCAGAACAAAAGATATAAAGACTGTTTTCACAGTGTGGTGCATCTCCTATAAATATGTACAAACAGATGGTTCAGGGCAGCCCACGCTCCTTAAAACAACTCACGTAAACCTGTGCGTTAACAGTAAGCATTGTATGGAAAAGCAGTATTGGAAACTAGTTCTGTTTGACTGGTATGCTTTATTTATAGAATGGCCATACTTGGTACATGCAATCTATTTCAGCATTTGATACAAGCCCTATTCAGAGCTTCTCCCTCAAGAGATTACAATTGTGTGAGGTGGGATGGACCAATCTATCAGTGTGGTTTCTAATTTTTCCCAGTCTTAAATGTGGTTGTCCCAAATGTTGAAATTTAAACAACAACAACACCCCTGCTCCATGAAAATTCATAAGTATTTTTGTGCACATTTCTCCTAATACATGCATTTTGTCTGTAGTTTTGCCTAATATACACATTTTTTGCAAGCAATTTTCCTAATATTATGCTTTTTTGAACAATAGTTTTTGATTGGAGAACTCCATACCAACATTTGGATTAGTGCAAATTTTGAAGAATAACTGAATCACATTGTAGTTCAAAAGTGCACAATTAGGTAAATTAGCATTAACATGTAAACTGAACAGATTTCTCCCCCATCCCTAGGTGGGGTAGTAGGACCACACTTTCTGGTAGGGATACAAATCCCACTCACCCGTCTGGTCTGGAGAATCCGTGGGGGGGGGAGGCGCTCCGTCCCTCCCCCTGGAATCCTCCCTGGCTGGCTCTGCTCTGCAGCAGCTCTTCAGAGCCGCTGGCCAGGGCTGGCCACAGCCAGAGTTCCAGCCACTGCTGGGCTGCTGCAGCCGCAAATGGCAGCCATCGTAGCGGCCGCCAGTTGCATCCTTGCAGTAAGCTGTGGTAGGCTACATCAGTATTTACGTAGCCTATCACGGCAAAAGGCAGGGCCGGAAATGGCGGCCACTACGCCATTTGTGTGGCGGCCTTTTGCCGTGATAGGCTACATAAATACTTACATAGCCTATTACAGCAAACAGCAGGGGCACAAATGGCATAGAGGCTGCCATTTGTGCCCCTGCTCTTTGCTGTGATAGGCTACATAAGTATTTACGTAGCCTATCATGAACAAAGGCATCCACGCAAATGGCGGCTGCTACGACAGCTGCCATTTGCGGCTGCAGCAGCCCGGCAGCGGCCGGGAGACCAGCTGCATCTGCCGCCGCCTCATCCGCCGCTGCATCCACTGCCGCATCTACCACCGCTGGAGCCACTGGAGCCGCTGCCAGGTATGCTCCATCCCGGGGGGATTCCGCGGGGTGGCGGGAGGAGGCCATTCCGCCACAGATTCCGGGGGGCTGGATTCTTAGAATCCAGCCTCACTGGAGTCCATGGTGGAATTCTTTGACATCCCTACTTCCTGGACCCACCCTCTCTGTCACCCATCCTTGCTACCATCCATACATGGGAGGTCAGTCTGAAAGTAGCCCACATCTGGCCTCTAATTTCCCAAAAGTTTTCTTCCCCTGTGAAAGAAACAGTGCTGGTTACAGGTTGAGGGCCCTTGGGCAAGATACCCTTAATGAGCCCCTTCCCTCAATGAGTCGAGCTTCTTACCACCATTGGCAGCAGCTGCTATTGCTTCTCATCATTGGTCCAGATCCTTCTTGCTGCTCTACAATACCCAGCCTTATTGCCTGATTCTGACTTTTCTTCCCACCTTTCTGATGCTGTGCTATACTGTGCTATGTAGTGGACACAAGTATGTCACAAGTCACAACTTGGTCTCCAAGAGAAACCACTGATATAGGCTTCCGGAGATTCCAAGTGATTCTGGGTTTTGCACATTGCCATTGTTCTTTCTTCCTATTTATTTATTTGACTTGTATCCCATCTTTTTACAAAAAATGGCACTCAAGGTGGCTTACAATCTCTAATAAAACTTGATAAAAACAATAAAACAAACACAATTAATTAAATGAAATTAAGAATTAATTAAATGCAATTAATCAAGTGCAACAATAATGGAGTCAGCCACCAACTCAACAGACCCACCTACACACTAAAGGCCTTCTTGAATAAAGCGATCCTTGCCTGCTGGCAGAAGGATACCAGAGAGGGATCGATGCTAGCCTCTCTCGGCTAGAAGTTCTACAGCTAGGGCGCAGCCACCAAGAAGGCCCTCTTTTGCCACCAAACATGCCTCTGAAGGCAGTGGTCTCAAAAGAAGAGCATCTCTAAATGTTCTTAAGAACCAGACACGCTCATATGGGAGAAGGCAGTATTTCAGGTAGCCTGTATCAATTATGCCACCACTGCACAGCCCCAACTTCCAGCAGCAGATGTGTGGGCAGGCAGGCAAATCAGCTCGGAGGGTGCAGGGCTGAGGAAGAGGAGGATATTTAATATGCACACCTGAGATCTGAACAAACCCTCTACAGAGATGTTATTAGAAGTACTAGCTTAAGCATCTGGCATAATCTCCAGGCTTGTTAATATAAAAATGACTTAATTCCTCTTTATTTCTGTTTTACCTACCAAGGAACCTTCATGTTACACTTAAGGATAGAGACAGATCTGCTGGATTTCATGTTTTCAGATATGGGAGATCAATGGTTGCATGCATCTTTGTTTCAGCAGTCCTAGGGGCATTTTTAGGTGCAACCTAAAACCTGCACAGCACATAGTAAAGCCTAATTTATTTAAGGCTGTATGATTCCAGCCTGTCAGGATCTCCGTCTTTATGAGTGGAGAGGGACTCCCCACAGAGGCTCCCAAACAGAGCCAAAAACTATGCCAGCCTGATAGCTAGCATAGTAAATTCCCTCTGTCAGGGGCAAGGTGAGAGGGAAACATCCCCTCCCTTTCTTCCTTGGCCAGTGAAAGCCAGCATGGCATAGGAAATGGTGGTTCCTGCACCACAATCCTTTTCCCCACTTTAGGATTGCTCTGTAAGTCTGCTCTCTTGTCCCATGCACTATCTTAAGACTGTAGACCAAATGTAGACGCCATGGCTTCAACATCATGACAGCATTTTCCCTCTCCCTCCCCTACTTTGTTTAACATTCAGCCTAATGAAGAGTTCTGGAGAACCTGAAAGCATTTTCACTTATTTGTGACATTTGGTTGGTCCTAATAAAGATATTGGCTGACCATGAACTTTGGATTTCCCCCCTAATGGTCCAAAACAGCTTCCTTTCCTTTCTGTAGCTCTTGCAGTCTCACTTAAGGCTATATCTACATATATAATACTTCACATCCCCCTTCTCTATGTTGACACTGTCTTCTGTTCAGCTAATTGCCAACATGTTAAATCCTCAACATTCTGCAGTCCAAAATTAGCTGTATACACATACACATAAATACACACCCACACACCACAAATAAAAATAGGAATGCTATACTTTGCAAATTAAAAACAGTGGGTATAAATTCAAAGTGTGCATTTTATTAAAGAATATTGGAATCATTTTAAAATGCCATCAACCAACTTTCCTTAAAAAACAACAACCCCCCTAACCAATGGATATATCTTCATATTTTTCATGGGTTTAATCTCATGCATTTCATACATTTTTGATTGAATCTCAAGTTACAGGAAGTTTTAATTATTCCCCCCTTCACTGTCTGTCTTTTCTAATTTACAATTTGAAAGGAAGCAATCAAGGCTGTCAAAGTGCTACTCAGACTCAAGGCCAAACTGATGCAATCAGAAGAGGGGAAAGGTCATTTTTAAAGTACCACAAAAGCAACACACATGCACCACTCCAGTCATTGCTTTTAGCAGCGAATAGCACTACAAAATCATTGCTTTTCGGCTTTAAGCTACAAGTGGAATTGCAATTGATCATCCAGACTTGAGAAGCTTAGCACATTTTGGTGTGTGTATTTCACTATGTTCTGTCCACATGGTGGGCATGACATAGGCAAATGGGCAGTTTTGTCCCATTTCCCCATTCCTCATAGTCATTCCCTCGTGACGGTTTGAAGCAGGTGCTTCTCATTGCCATTTTAGCATCCTTGTGTGTTTGTATTTTTTTTTAGGTTTTAAAGCAGTACAATTGCAAACATTAAAAAGGTTATTGCTTTTTAAAAGAGTGTATGAAGCACAGGGCAAGAAGGTTGCATTTAAGGGTACTTCTGAGTAAACATGGAGGGGTTGTAAGTCCCATTGATTTCACCTAAGAATGTCAGATCTCTAGTCTAGTCAATTTCAGAACCCCAATCTAAACCAGACAACACAATCTAGTCAGTTTCACAACCAGGCTAGAAAACATGCCTGCTATTGTTAGCTACATTGTACTACCATAGCACAATTGTGAATGATAAATAATAGAGTCTGCAGTACAGTAGTAGTGGATTGCAGCTAAATTTACTTTCATGTAAATATGGTTAGGGATTGAGTTGTCATCCCTGTCAATTTCTACTGAGAATACCTAATCTCTAGTCTTGTCAATTTCACAACTGGATCTAATCAGCCAACCAGATCTCATCAGTTTCACAATCTGGCTTGATTTTCCCTGCTTGTTAGTTGTGCCAAACATACTTATAGATAGGACTTGTAGTGCAGGATATGAAATGGCTCTGAAACTAGAAAATCACAGCAAGAAATGAGCAAAGGAGGAGCATCCATAACACATCATCCACCTTCCCCTGGGACGACTCCTCCCACTGTGCCTCAATCTCATATTTCCCTACCCTGCAAAAAGATTGTGCTACTGTTCTGCTCTTTCCTTCCTTAGTGGCTTTTCTGTGGTAAGAAAAAAACACACAGAAGAAGCAGTGAGAAAACACAGAAGGATTACAATTGGCTTACAACATGATCTGGTCCACCTGTAAAATTGCATGTAGACTAGACATGACTATTGTACATTAAAAGCCTCATCTTGAAGCATCCCAGCTACAGCCACCTGGGCACCAAAAGGCCATATTTGGACACTGCTTTTTCTGACACAAGCTGAGGAGTAGACTTTTTTCCAGTCACCCTATGTGAATACCTATGAGAGCATTTACCAAACGATAAGTTACCACAGTGTGCATAATAACCATCTCACAAAACAAAACCAGTCATCTGTATTGTTCTGCCAAGTGTGAGAATTTCCATATTTCCAAATATCGTAGAATTTCCTACGATATTTCCATATCTGATTAGAAATCTGTGGAAACCCAAAAGAATATAGCATCTTCTCACCACTTGTTTATTTAGTGGCAGCATGCACAGTCTGGCAAGTTACCACTTGACAAACAGTTATCTGTGTTCACCCCATGTGCTGACAGGCTTATGATATTTACATATGGTGTACAATTGATGGCTGGTCTATGGGACTGGCTATAGAGATCTTTATTTGTTCTAATACTTGAAGCTGTACGGTAAAACTGAAACGTTTGTGCTGCCTATAGAAGGCAGGAATTGCTCACTTTTCTTTGCTTCATGATATTTAAACTGAGGCAGCATTAGGTATTGATTTTGTACACAGGACAGGGTTGTTGTTGCTTTGTTAAAATATTTAATTTTAAAGCAAGCCATTTTTTTTATACTGAGATATACAAAAAGAAATTACATGATTTTTTTTTATTTACTTACACATTGTAATTGATGTATACTGCTCCACTGAACATTTTAAACTATTCAATTTATTTATTTATTTCATTTCTATACCGCCCAATAGCTGAAGCTCTCTGGGCGGTTCACAAAAATTAAAACCAAACAACACACAATAAAACAATTTAAAATATGTTGTTGTTGTTGTTCAGTCGTTCAGTCGTGTCCGACTCTTCGTGACCCCATGGACCATAGCACGCCAGGCCTTCCTGTCCTGCGCTCTCTCCCGGAGTGTGCTCAAGTTCATATTCATTGCATCCGTGATGCTATCTAGCCATCTCATCCTCTGCCGTCCCCTTCTCCTTTTGCCTTCAGTCTTTCCCAGCATCAGGGTCTTTTCCAGGGAGTTTTCTCTTCGCATTAGGTGGCCAAAATATTGGAGCTTCAGCTTCATTATCTGTCCTTCCAATGAGCACTCAGGGTTGATTTCCTTTAGGATGGACTGATTTGACCTCCTTGCAGTCCAGGGGACTCGTAAGAGTCTTCTCCAGCACCACAGTTCGAAAGCATCAATTCTTCGGCGCTCAGCCTTCCTTATAGTCCAGCTCTCACAGCCATACATTACTACTGGGAAAACCATAGCTTTGATTAGACGGACCTTTGTCGGCAAGGTGATGTCTCTGCTTCTTACTATGCTGTCTAGGTTGGCCATAGCTTTCCTCCCAAGGAGCAAGCGTCTTTTAATTTCATGGCTACAGTCACCGTCTGCGGTGATCTTGGAACCCAAGAAAGTAAAATCTGTCACTGCTTCCATTTCTTCCCCTTCTATATGCCAGGAAGTGATGGGGCCAGATGCCATGATCTTCGTTTTTTTAATGTTGAGTTTCAAACCAGCTTTTGCACTCTCCTCTTTCACCCTCAACAAGAGGCTCTTGAGATCCTCTTCGCTTTCTGCCATTAGGGTGGTATCGTCTGCATATCGGAGGTTGTTGATAATTCTCCCAGCAATCTTAATTCCGACCTCTGATTCATCCAACCCGGCATTTCTCATGATGTACTCTGCATATAAGTTAAATAAGCAGGGTGACAATATGCAGCCTTGTCGTACTCCTTTCCCAATTTTGAACCAATCGGTTGTTCCATGTCTGGTTCTGACTGTTGCTTCTTGACCCTCGTACAGGTTTCTCAGTAGACAGGTAAGGTGGTCTGGTACTCCCATCACTTTAAGAATTTGCCACAGTTTGTTGTGATCCACACAATCAAAGGCTTTAGCGTAGTCAATGTAGCAGAAATAGACGTTTTTCTGGAATTCTCTTGCTTTCTCCATGATGCAGCGAATGTTGGCGATTTGATCTCTAGTTCCTCTGCCTCTTCGAAACCCAGCTTGTACTTCTGGTAGTTCTCGGTTCACATACTGCTGAAGCCTAGCTTGTAGGATTTTGAGCATCACCTTGCTGGCATGTGAAATGAGCGCAATTGTGCGGTAGTTTGAACACTCTTTGGCGTTGCCCTTCTTTGGAATTGGAATGTAAACTGACCTTTTCCAGTCTTGTGGCCACTGTTGAGTGTTCCAGATTTGTTGGCATATTGAATGCAGCACTTTAACAGCATCATCTTTTAGGATTTTAAATAGCTCAGCTGGAATACTGTCATCTCCGCTAGCTTTGTTGTTACTAATGCTTCCTAAGGCCCACTTGACTTCACTCTCGAGGATGTCCGGCTCAAGTTCAGTGACCGCACTATCATGGCTATCAGGGACATTCAGATCTTTCCTGTATAGTTCTTCTGTGTATTCTTGCCACCTCTTCTTAATCTCATCTGCTTCTGTTAGGTCCCTGCCTTCTTTGTCCTTTATCATGCCCGTCTTTGCACAAAACGTTCCCTTGAGATCTCCAATTTTCTTGAAGAGATCTCTAGTCTTTCCCATTCTGTTGTTTTCCTCGATTTCTTTGCATTGTTCATTTAAGAAGGCCTTCTTGTCTCTCCTTGCTATTCTCTGGAACTCTGCATTCAGTTGGATATATCTTCCCCTTTCTCCCTTGCTTTTCGCTTCCCTTCTTTCGTGAGCTACTTGTAAAGCCTCATCAGACAGCCACTTGGCTTTCTTGCATTTCTTTTTCTTTGGGATGGATTTCGTTGCTGCCTCCTGAACAATGTTACGGACCTCCGTCCATAGTTCCTCAGGCACTCTGTCTCTCAGGTCTAATCCCTGAAATCTATTCCTCACCTCCACTGTATATTCATCAGGGATATGATTGAGGTCATACCTGAACGGTTTAGTGGTTTTCCCGACATTCTTCAATTTAAGCCGAAATTTTGCAAGAAGCAGCTCATGATCTGAGCCACAGTCAGCTCCAGGTCTTGTTTTGACTGACTGTATGGAGCTTCTCCATCTTTGGCTGCAAAGGACATAATCAATCTGATTTCGATATTGACCATCTGGTGACGTCCATGTGTAGAGTCGCCTCTTGTGCTGTTGGAAAAGAGTGTTTGCTATGATCAGCATGTTCTCTTGGCAAAACTCTATTAGCTTTTGTCCTGCTTCATTTTGTACACCAAGGCCATGCCTGCCTGTTATCCCGGTGATTTCTTGACTTCCTACTTTAGCATTCCAATCCCCTATGATGAAGAGGACATCTTTTTTTGGTGTTAGTTCTAGAAGGTGTTGTAGGTCTTCATAGAACCGATCAACCTCAGCTTCTTCGGCCTCAGTGGTTGGGGCATAGACCTGAATTACTGTGATGTTGAATGGTTTGCAGTGATCCATGAAGGGGCAATTTAAAATATATAGAACATTAAAACCACAATATAACAATACAACCACAATAAAACCTAGCAGCAGTGCAGGAGTTTAAAATACAGACTTAAAACAGCAAAGCTAAAAATTTAGAAAGCTAAAATGCTAAAATGCCTGGGAAAATAAAAAGGTCTTCACCTGGCGCCGAAAGGAATACAATGTAGGTGCCAGGCGAATCTCACTAGGGAGCTCATTCCAGAGCCGGGGTGCCACAGCAGAAAAAGCCCTCCTCCTAGTAGCCACCTGCCTCACTTCCTTTGGCAGGGGTTCACAGAGAAGGGCCGCTGATGATGATCTTAAGGTCTGGGCAGGCACATATGGGAGGAGGCGATCCTTCAGGTAACCTGGCCCCAAGCCATTAAGGGCTTTGAATGTTAACACCAGCACTTTGAATCGGGCCCGGAAATGGACTGGCAGCCAGTGCAGCTGGAAAAGTACTGGCGTAATATGAGCTCGCAGGCCAGTCCCTGATAACAATCTTGCTGCCCTATTTTGGACCAGCTGAAGTTTCCGGACCGTTTTCAAAGGCAGCCCCACGTATAATGCATTGCAGTAATCCAGACGAGAAGTTATCAGAGCATGGAGAACTGTAGCTAGGCTATCTCTGTCCAGATAAGGGCATAGTTGGTATACCAGCCTAAGCTGATAAAAAGTGCTCCGTGCCACTGAGTTCACCTGTGCCTCAAGTGACAGTTCTGGATCCAAGAGCACCCCCAAACTATGAACCTGATCCTTTAGGGGGAGTGCAACCCCCTCCAGAACAGGTTGAATATCACCTAGCCGGGCAGACGAACCACCCACTAACAGTACCTCCATCTTGTCTGGATTGAGTTTCAGTTTATTGGCCCTCATTCAGTCCATTACCGTGCCCAGGCACTGATTCAGAACAGCCACTGCCTCACCTGGTTTTGATGAGAAAGAGAGGTAGAGCTGGGTGGGTGTCATCTGCATATTGATGGCACCTCAGCCCACACCTCCGGATAACCTCCCCCAGCGGTTTCATGTAGATGTTAAACAGCATGGGGGATAAAATAAATCTGGACCAGATGGTGCTCTGAACGCCTCTACTAATGGAACTGCATTAATGGTGGTGTCCAATTCATGACGAATCTGAGCGACTTTATCCTCAAAGTGCCGTGCAAACTTGTCACAGCATGCTACCGAGGGTTCCACCATCTCTCTTCCTGGCCCAGAATGTAACAGGCCACGAACCACTCAGAAAAGCTCCACTGGATGACACTGAGAAGATGCAATGCTGGTGAAAAAGAACTGTCTCTTTGCCACCCTCACCGCCACAGAGTAGGCTTGATAGTGGGCTCTTACCTGTGTTCGGTCAGACTCAGCACGCGTTTTCCTCCACCTGCGTTCTAGCTGTCTCCCCTCTTGCTTCATTGCCTTCAGCTCAGGTGTATACCAAGGAGCTGGCTGGGCTCTGCTCAGAGGGATAGGGCGCTTGGGCGCGATCGTGTCAACCGCCCGAGTCATCTCTGCATTCCACAGAGCGACCTGGGCTTCGACAGGAGCACCAGCCATACCAGAAGGAAAATCCCCCAGAGCCCTCTGGAATCCATTGGAATTCATTAATCTCCGGGAGCGGACCATTTTAATAGGTCCCCCACCCTTGCAGAGGGGAAGGCTGCCAGGAGTCTAAACCTCAGCAGGAAGTGATCTGTCCATGACAAAGGGACACATGTTAATTCCTCCACTTTCAGATCACCATCCTCCTGCCCAGTCGAGAAAACCAGCTCAAGCGTGTGTCCTTTTATATGCGTTGGGCTGATGACATGTTGGGACAGCCCCATGGTTGTCATGGTAGCCATGAAGTCCTGAGCCGCCCCGGATACAGTGGCTTCAGCATGGAAGCTGAGATCCCCCAGGACCATCATCCTAGGGGTCCTCAACACCAAGTCCGAGACCACCTCGGTCAACTCAGGCAGGGAGTCTGATGGGCAGCGGGGTGGGCGGTACACCAACAGAATCCCTAATCTGTCCCGGGTACCCAACACAAGGTACAAACACTCAAGACCTGCACTCGAATGAGCAGGAAGCCTGGAGAGGGAGGTTGAATTCCTATAGACCACGGCAACCCCCCCTCCCCGACCCTCAAGTCGGTGTTGGTGCTGCACCGAGTACCCAGGAGAGCACAGCTGGGAGAGAGTGACCCCTCCCAGTTCCCCCACCCAGGTCTCAGTAATACATACCAGGTCAGCCCCCTCATCCACAATCAAATAATGGATGAGGGAGATTTTATTTTGGGCCGACCTGGCATTCAGCAGCAGCACCATCAGACCCGAGGGCAGACTGGTAAGGCTGCCAGGAACCGTCAGGTTGGGGGAAGAACCAGAAGAGGGGACAGCTGTAAGGTGTCTAGCCCCTCTTCTCCTCAGCTGGCCTGTTAATCCCCCAATGCCTTACCTCCCCCTGCCCGTCCGTGACCACAGTTATAGTGGCACCTCCCCAACCCCCTGAGTTGCCCAATAGTCCTCCCAGGCACATATTAAAATGTTAGAGTATAAAATGATTCAACAGTATAAAAGAAGCTGCTGCCCTCTGCTGCTGCTATTTGCTGCTGGTATCTGTGGCCGCTGGTGTCTCTGGAGAGGCAGGTGGGTAGGTCTTCAGATCCTACGCGACTCCAAGTGCGACGCTAAGTGCGCACTTAGCATCGCACTTGGCACGACGCCGAGGCGCTGCCTCTGGCAGCCCCGCCTTAAGTACCTGTTGGCGGGAGCAGAAGCAGGCTCAGGATCCATCTGGTGCAGCTGCTGGCTGGTCCTCCTTCCCCCAGGCTCTTTCCTGAGCAGCCTCTGGCAGCCCCGCCTTAAGTACCTGTTGGCGGGGGCAGAAGCAGGCATGCATAATCATAAATACACTTTTTTTCTCAGTAGTTAGCAATATTTAAAACACACACAGAAGAAACCCCTTATCTAGGTCCATACTTGTTCTAGGAACAGATCCTTTTGGTAGGTGAAAACAAGCAAATCCCTTCTGCTTATTGCACAAGCCATGTTTGTTTGAATGTTCAGTGTTTGAAGAACGTAGGGAAAACCACTAAACCATTCAGGTATGACCTAAATCATATCCCTGATGAATATACAGTGGAGGTGAGGAATAGATTTCAGGGATTAGACCTGATAGACAGAGTGCTTGAGGAACTATGGACGGAGGTGCGTAACATTGTTCAGGAGGCAGCAACTCAATCCATCCCCAAGAAAAAGAAATGCAAGAAAGCCAAGTGGCTGTCTGATGAGGCTTTACAAGTAGCTGAAGAAAGAAGAGAAGCGAAAAGCAAGGGAGAAAGGGGAAGATATATCCAACTGAATGCAGAGTTCCAGAGAATAGCAAGGAGAGACAAGAAGGCCTTCTTAAATGAACAATGCAAAGCAATCGAGGAAAAGAACAGAATAGGAAAGACTAGAGATCTCTTCAAGAAAATCGGAGATCTCAAGGGAACGTTTTGTGCAAAGATGGGCATGATAAAGGACAAAGAAGGCAGGGACCTAACAGAAGCAGATGAGATTAAGAAGAGGTGGCAAGAATACACAGAAGAACTATACAGGAAAGATTTTAATGACCCTGATAGCCATGATAGTGCGGTCACTGAACTTGAGCCGGACATCCTCGAGAGTGAAGTCAAGTGGGCCTTAGGAAGCATTACTAACAACAAAGCTAGTGGAGATGACAGTATTCCAGCTGAGCTATTTAAAATCCTGAAAGATGCTGCTGTTAAAGTGCTGCACGCAATATGCCAACAAATCTGGAACACTCAACAGTGGCCACAAGACTGGAAAAGGTCAGTTTACATTCCAATTCCAAAGAAGGGCAACACCAAAGAGTGTTCAAACTACCGTACAATTGCACTCATTTCACATGCCAGCAAGGTTATGCTCAAAATCCTACAAGCTAGGCTTCAGCAGTATGCGAACTGAGAAGTACCAGAAGTACAAGCTGGGTTTCGAAGAGGCAGAGGAACTAGAGATCAAATCGCCAACTTTCGCTGGATCCTGGAGAAAGCAAGAGAATTCCAGAAAAACGTCTATTTCTGCTTCATTGACTACGCTAAAGCCTTTGATTGTGTGGATCACAAGACCCCCCCTTCTAGGGTTTGAGAATGGTGCTGGAGTTGGCCTGTGATTGGTTGCAGGAGATCTTTTTTCAGTTGTCAGGGGCTCAAAGATAAAAATGGGAGGCTGAGAGGCTACCTCTGTCAACTTGCTTCAGGCTTGTGAGTTCTTGGATCCTGGAATGAGCTCTGTCTTGTTGGGAGACCCTTACTTCGGTAGTGTATAGGATAGGCTTAGATATTTTTTGTTGTTTTGCTTGGGGTATTGTTTCAAAGGTTCTCTGTGATCTTTTGTATAACTCCTCATCCCTTTATCTTTTCCCTACACCAATACACTTCATATCTACCTCCCTAGCTGTGTGTGCCTCCTTCCGGTAACCTTCAGTACTACATGCAGCACCTTTTGATGCCTCCTTTGTCTGTGTGTAAGTTTTCTGGCTTGGGGGCTTAAAATAGTGGGTGTCAGTTTGAACCCTTGTTTTGGCTTCCCAAGTGCATCCTGGAAGGTCTGAGAAGCCCTTGGCTCAGGCTGACAAGGATGTAAGAGGGTGGTGGCAGCCTTCTGATTAAGGGGTGTCCCTGCCTACACTTCAGGGAGTTGGGGTGACCCCTTTCTCCCTTCACTGAAGTACTGTTGGTATGTAGGCTGTCTGACCAGGAGGGGTACTCTTTACCCTCTCTGGATGCAGTTGCACTCCCCCTAAAAGGCCTTGTCCATAGTCTGGTGATGCTGCTAGATCCAGCTTTACCACTGGAGGTCCAAGAAACATCCCTGGAACAAAGCAGCTTCCACCAGCTTCACCTTATGTGCTGGCTGCAACCCTTCCTGCATGGTTATCCATGCTCTGGTAACTCTCAGATGGGACCACTGCCATGTGTTATACCTGGAGCTTTCATTGAAGACTTCTTGGAAACTTCAGTTAGTCCAATATTAGGGATGTATGAATCCCTTACCTGCCAGTCCAAGGGGGGGGGGTCCATGGGGAGGGGAGGTGATCCGTTCCTGCCCCCAGATTCCTCTTTGGCCAGCTCCACTCCGTGGCAATTTCATGGAGCCGCCGGCTGGCTCCAAAGTGCCAGCAATATGGCCACCATGCTGTATTGCTGGCTGAAGGGGACTACTGACTGAGGACGCAAATGGTGTCCGGGATGCCATTTGCGGCTGTAAAGGCCTTAGTTAAAGGTAAATGCAGCCATTTACAGCTGCATTTACCTTAAACTAAGGTCTTTACGGCCACAAATGCCGTAAAGACCTTAGTTTTTAATTAAGCCATTTGCATCTGCAGTCAGTCCCCTTCAGCCAGCGATGCGGCATGGTGGCCATATCGCTGTCAATCTGGAGCTGGAGGATCCGGCTGAAGAGGAATCTGTGCGGAGGCGGGGGTAAGTCTTCCATTCCACCACAGACTCCGCGGGGCCACATTCTAAAGAATCCGGCATCATTGGAGTCCGTGGTGGAATTCTCTGCCAACACTATCCAATATAGAATGGCTAGATAGGACTGGCCAATGGAAACATATCGTATTAATTCTTAAACAACCACACTCAATCCTGGTCCATTTCTGTCTTAAACTGAGGCCCAGCCTGGCCCTACACACTAAACAGATTCGGGGATACCAATATGACGCAAGTTCGCTTGTGTGAAAGAATGATTTATTGATGGAAAATGGATGCAGAGAAAGCAAAGGAAAGCTTACGCATCCCTTAACTCTTGGTTCAACTACTCTGGTTCCCAGGGGACTGATGGGGACTGTTCCTCAGGGCTAGTTAGCTGAGCAGATGGTACACCTTCCCCCTCTCAGACAAGAATGGGTAACATGCCAATTTGCTCAGGTTTTGAAAGAGCAAGCCTTGTTAGAAAACGGTCAGAAAGTGCACATGCTGCTCACCCCCCCCCCCTTTTACCAAGGGTTTCTCTCTTGGCAGCAAAATAAGTTTCTCACAGCACAGAAAAAAGCATCCCTTATCAGTTGGAAGGTTCACAGCGAGAAGAGTGACTACTGTGCGTTGTTTAAGCTTCTGTTACCAGCAAAAACGTGTGGCCTTCACTGTTTGAGAATACAGTTATGAGAGCTGACTCCAAAATCATGAAAATTGCCAACTTCCCTAGCAAATTAGTGTGCTTATCCTGTTAATTACGGCATTAAATACTGCATATGTCTCTGGGTAAATTCACACCTGGCTGCCTGCCATTCTTCCGGAGCCAAATCCAATACAATTTCCAAGTACGAATCAAAGTATTAGTATGAGTCTATATAGTCTGGAATTTTAACAGCCACCATGTCCCATGTGAACTTGGGTACACATTGGAGTAACCTCTGAAGGTGCTTCTCCAGGGGTCACTGCCTTCTGAGGCTAGGTGGGTGAGAGCCTTCCCAGTTACGGCACGCCGTTTCTAGAACTCTCGCCTGAGAGAGTCTGACCTGGCACGTAGCTCTCATGTCTTTTTGGAACTGGATGAAGACCTTATTTTCCCAAGTTTGAAACAAAAATTGTTTGAATTGCTTTTATCCTGCTTCTTTTAACTTATTTGACTGTTTCTGCTGTTTTTATGCCTTACGGTTATTGTTTCTTATTTGGCTTTAGCACTCAACCCAAGGGTGTTGAACCTCTTTCAGCCTCAGGGCTAAATTCCATTTTGGAGAAGCTCTTGGGGGCCACATGCCAATGATGGGTGGGGCCAAAGGAAAAAGGAGCGGGCCCCCAAATACCAGCATATGGTACCTCAAAACTCTTTCTGCCAGTCACTAAGCCTTTGTTGTTGTTGTTGTTGTTGTTCAGTTGTTCAGTCGTGTCCAACTCTTCGTGACCCCATGGACCATAGCACACCTGGCCTTCCTGTCCTCCGCTCTCTCCTGGAGCATACTCAAGTTCATATTCATTGCATCGGTGATGCTATCTAGCCATCTCATCCTTTCCCGTCCCTTTCTCCTTTTGCCTTCAGTCTTTCCCAGCATCAGGGTCTTTTCCAGTGACTTTTCTCTTCGCATTAGGTGGCCAAAATAGTTGAGCTTCAGCATCTGTCCTTCCAATGAGCACTCAGGGTTGATTTCCTTTAGGATGGACTGATCTGACCTCCTTGCAGTCCAGGGGACTCGTAAGAGTCTTCTCCAGCACCACAGTTCGAAAGCATCAATTCTTCGGCACTCAGCCTTCCTTATAGTCCAGCTCTCACAGCCATACATTACTACTGGGAAAACCATAGCTTTGATTAGACGGACCTTTGTCGGCAAGGTGATGTCTCTGCTTCTTACTATGCTGTCTAAGTTTGCCATAGGTTTCCTCTCAAGGAGAAAGCGTCTTTTAATTTCATGACTACAGTCACCGTCTTGGAGCCCAAGAAAATAAAATCTGTCACTGCTTCCATTTCTTCCCCTTCTATATGCTAGGAAGTGATGGGGCCAGATGCCATGATCTTAGTTTTTTTAATGTTGAGTTTCAAACCAGCTTTTGCACTCTTCTCTTTCACCCTCAACAAGAGGCTCTTGAGATCCTCTTCGCTTTCTGCCATTAGGGTGGTATCGTCTGCATATCTGAGGTTGTTGATAATTCTCCCGACAATCTTAATTCCAACCTGTGATTCATCCAACCCGGCGTTTCTCATGATGTACTCTGCATATAAGTTAAATAAGCAGGGTGACAATATACAGCCTTGTCGTACTCCTTTCCCAATTTTGAACCACTCGGTTGTTCCATGTCTGTTTCTTACAGTTGCTCACTAAGCCTTAGGAGAGGCATTAAAAATGCACAAAAGCCAGGACTTCTCCAAACAATTGGTAGCTGGGGGAAAGGGGGAGGGCATGGCCTTCTGGGGAACCCCAGAGGGCCAGATTTGGAGCCCAGCTGGGCTGAATATGGCCCCCAGGCCTGAGGCTCTGCACCCCTGGCTTAACATTTGTGAGCTGCCCTAGGAGCAGAAATACTTCGCTGAAGGATGGGATATAAACCTCTTAATAGCCCACTTCCCACATGGATCACATGAAGGGGGAATCTTGTGATTACTGAGGGTGGAGCCTCATTCCTGGCCCTGGCTCCAGAAGCCCATGCATTGGCATAGGCGCTCTGCATATAGAAAGCTGTTCACACATAGGATTTTCCTATGCAGACATGAACTTCTGGGGGGAAGAGGCAGCAATGTGCCTGATGCTGGGGCCAGCAGTATGCTCTTACTCCCAGCAATCACATGACACATCCTTCATATAGGAAGGAGGCTAATCGGTCAATCTGGGTAACGTATCACACAAAGATTTGGTGCTGTTCACTGGATAGATCAAAATAAGGAAAGAGCCCTGGAGTACAGCGCTGCTAGAGAGGTGGCGATGCTGCACAGCCATAACACCAATAACCTGCCAGTTCCTGATGTCTGGAAAAAAAAGATGTTTAGCCTGTGATTTCAACAGTGGAGGCTGGTGGCTCTGATTTTGTTGGGGCTGTAAATCCACTCCAGGTTTCAGTCAGAACCAGCCAGACCGCTAAAGGAGCTATCCAAGGTGCTGAACTTATTTTGAGGTTAGGGTTTACAGAATGGATTTACGGTCCCACTGAAATCGAAGCCACCAGCTTCCACTGGATTTCAATAGGAATCATCTCATTGTGGCACTGGTACTTACGATTTTGACCAATTTATCATTAAACGAAAAGGTAAGAGCATTGAAAAATAGCTCCATAAATGAAAGCATTAGGAGGCAGTTTTGAAATATATATTTTAAATGGAGAAGACAACACAGATATTAAGACCAAAACAATGCTGTATTGCAAGCCTCTAGTCTAGGGTTGATGAAATGACTCTCTTTTTGGCCCTTCTGAGGTTACACATTTCTCTTATCAGTTGCTACCTCTGAAAGTCATTGAAAGCAGAGCCATTGCTGGGAGCCATGAACTCTTTATCTTGTCAAGCTTGCTTCAGAAAGCAGGAGCCAAAGAAAGCCATAATTTAATCAGAGACCATTACAAGGGAGTTAATAAGAATGCTGATGCCAGTGAACAATGCCACAAATATTTATAGTGATATATTTCAAACAGTAATTGAATGTTGGAGGGAAAAATATTGGGGAGCCTTTCATCTGCCTTCTTATATTCCAGCTGCGGTCAGCTGGGAAAAAGAACAAGTGAGCAAACCAGCTGATATTGGAGTTAGGAATATTATCAGGAAGGTGTATATGCTAATAAAGTACTGTGAATGTTCTTACCACACACAGTGTCATTTTCTTATGGTCTTGCTGTGGAGCTGTTCATATAGGAACCCTGGGCACAACTGCAAGTATGTTAGTGCACATCACTTTCCTTGCTTTTACTGCTATCCATCTGTCATAGTGATCCAGATCTACAATCTGGGAGCCAGAGTATTCATAGAATCATAGAGAGGAAGGTACTTTGAAGATCATATAGTCCAATCCCCTGCTCAGTGCAACTCTGCAATGCAGGATGCATCTGACAGATGGCTGTCCAGTCTCTGCTTAAATACTTCCTCTGAAGGAGAACCCAGCACCTCCTGAGGCAGTCTATTCCACTGCCAAATAGCCCTCACTGTTAGTAAGTTTCTCCTAATGCTTATCCAAAAATTTGCTTCCCTACAACTTCCACCCATTGGTTCTAGTCCTGCCCTCTAGAGTAACAGAGAACAACTCTGCTCCATCTTCTGCATTACACCTTTTCAGATATTTGAGGACCTCTATCATGTCTCCCTTAATCATCTCTTTTCCAGGCTAAACATGCTCATCTCTTTCAACTGTTCCTCACAGAACTTGGTTTTCAGATCCCTGACCATCTTGGCTACTCTTCTCTGGACATGCTCCAGTTTGTCAATGTCTTTCTTAAAATGTGTATTCCACAGAATATGTCCTATCACAGACTAAGTGGAGCTATTTCTATCATTGTGAGACTACAAGGGGACAATTCAGTCTCTGCTAACACAGTGTAGCATCACTGAAGGCAAACAGGAAACACCATTGTAAGTGATGCATGAGAATTTTCTCATATCTGTGTCAGCTATTGTGCTTTGTTCCCTGGGGATACCAGTCCATTGTGTTTCAGCCTGAACTACCCTCCTGCAACTCATGTATTGTGCAGTCTTCTAATGTCATGAAACTGAAAATCAAGGAGACAAGCAAATGAAATTTATGTTGTGCTAATCTCCATCATACCTTGCCAGTATCGCTCACTGCTTTAAATTCATTCCTGTTCGCCATGTGTTGAGAGACTGAGAAAGTTTCAAAATACGAATGAGGGCCAAACAACACATTACACTCAGTAGCATCCAAATACGCATTTAGACTTTTTTTAATTACAGGTGTATGGGAGGCAATTGTTATTGGGACTGCAGTTATTGGGACGTGGGCAGGGGAGGTAATCTCTTCCCTCTCCAGCCATGATTGGAATGAAAATCCTACCCCTAAAAATAGAATAAAAATCAGGAGAGGCCTGGTGGGCACCAAGAGATGTAAGGTTAAGCAAAGATGATAATTTCATGACCAATAAAAGCCAAATGAGACTAAGAGATACTGTCTTACAGTATTTTATACATCTCATTATTATATTTTTGTTACTCGTGTGTGAGATTTGCAGTTTGTCCTGATCTCTTAGTCACACCAAGAGATGTATCCATGAGGCACATTAACGCCAACAGGTACCATGTTGGAGACCTATAAGCAAATGGGGAAAAGCTGGACAGTTTCAGTCCAGTTTCAGATCAGCACATCAGAGTAGCCGTATTCATAAAACTGATGACACATCATAAACATTTTAAACCAGAAGTTATTTAATCAAATGTACATTGCAAAGATTATTCATGCATCTGAACATGCATTGCAGGTGTGCTTATGCCACTACAAAGTATAATTCCAGAAGCAGAGAGGAGGAAGGTCCAAGGTGAAGGAAAAAAAGTTTTATGCAACCGGCAGTAGGGTTTGATGAAACAATTGTGGTGACTTTTAGAACTGCTCATGTGCCCTTAACATTAAGAGAATATAATGATAGCCTCTTGAAGCTCAAAGATTTGTTTGAGGCATGTTGAATCCTGATATTTGATTTTAATTCCTTTCAGTGAACAAATGACAGAAGGTCTAAATTGGGTCTGGCGTCCTTTGAAATACCAGCATCCTTGAAATTCTGTAGACAGAAGCCTAAACATCTATTGCACTCATTTCTGAATTCTGGTATTCATGAATCACTTTTTAGCCAGAAAAAACATGTGGTCCGTGATAATTAGGCATATATAAAAATTCATTTCAGTTCATTTTTGACCAAAAATAATGTAGTTCGCACCTCACAGACCTGAATGCAGATCACAGAATCATAGAATCATATAATAGTAGGGTTGGAAGGGGCCTACAAGGCCATCAAGCCCAACCCCCTGCTCAATGCAGGAATCGAAGTCAGAGCATCCCTGACAGATGGCTGTCCAGCCTCATCTTGAACACCTCCAGTGTGGGAGAGCCCACCACCTCCCTAGGTCATTGGTTCTAGGGATGTCACAGAATTCCGCCACAGATCTCAGTGAGGCCGAATGCCAGTGCATTCGGCCCCCTGAAATTTGTGGCGGAACGGCCTGCCACCCCCTGCCCCCCCGCAGATCCCCCCCGGGATGAGACTTACCTGGGGCGGATCTTCCGGGCAGTGGCAGCTCCGGTGGCGGCAGCTGTGGCAGCTGCAGTGGCTGGTCTTCCGACCGGCTGCCACTGCCGCCATTTGTCTTGTAAAAACAACAACAAAAAACGACGTGATAGGCTACGTAAATCTTTACGTAGCCTATCATGGCTGGGTTAAAAAACAACAACAAAAAATGACGTGAAAGGCTATGTAAAGCTTTACGTAGCCTATCATGGCTGGGTTAAAAAACAAAACAAAAACGCATACGCAAATGGCGGCGGCTACGGCCGCCACCATTTGCATTCCTTATTTTTGCTGTCTTAATCTACGTAAATATTTACGTAGACTATGATGGCAAAAATAAAGGGGAATGCAAATAGTGTAGCGGGAGCAATTTGCGTCCCTTTTTGATTCGCCGTTTTAGCCTACGTCAATATTTACGTAGGCTAAAACGGTGAATCAAAAAGGGACGCAAATAGCTCCTGTTACGCTATTTATGTTCCCCTTTATTTTCGCCGCCATAGTCTATATACATATTTATGTAGATTAAGACAGCAAAAATAAGGAACGCAAATGGCGGCGGCTGTAGCCGCCGCCATTTGTGTATGAGTCCCCCCCGCCAGAGCCCTCCGCGGCTGGAAATCCGGCTGCGGATGGCTCTGGTCTGGCTGGGCCTGGCCGGCTGCTCTGTGGAGCTGCCGCGGAGCACAGCCGGCTGTGGAGGATTCTGGGGGGGAGGAATGGATCGCCTTCCCCCCCGTCGAGGATTCCAGGGGGAGGGATGGAATGCCTTCCCCCCCCCCCCCACCATCAACATAATCCGCGGAAAGGTAAGTGACTTTTGTACATCCCTAACTGGTTCCATTGTCGTATTGCTCTAAAAGTCAGGCAGTTTTTCCTGATATTCAATCGGAATCTGGCTTCCTGTCACTTGAGCCCATTCTTCTGTGTCCTGCACTCTGAGATGATCAAGAAGAGATTCTGCCCTTCCTCTTTGTGACAACCTTTCAAGTTCTTGAAGAGCGCTCTCATTTCTCCCCCCAGTCTTTTCTTCTCAAGGCTAAACATGCCCAGTTCTTTCAGTCTCTCTTCATAGGGCTTTCCAGTTTCCAGTCCCCTGATAATCTTTGTTGCCCTTCACTGAACCCTCTCCAGTTTGTCTGCATCCTTCTTAAAGTGTGGTGCCCAGAACTGGACACAGTACTCCAGATGAGGCCTAACCAGTGCTGAGTAGAGGGGAACTAGTACTTCCCAGGATTTGGAAGCTATGCTTCTATGAATGCAGTCCAAAATAGCATTTGCCTTTTTTGCAGCCACATCATATTGTTGGCTCACATTCAGTTTGTGATCTACAACAATTCCAAGATCCTTCTCGCTTGTAGTGTGGTTGAGCCACGTATCCCCCATCTTGTAACTGTGCCCTTGGTTTCTTTTCCTAGGTGCAGAACTTGGCATTGATCCCTATTCAATGTCATTCTGTTGTTTTCTGCCCAGTGCTCCAGTCTATCAAGATCACTTTGAATTTTGTTTCTGTCTTCCAAAGTATTAGCTATCCCACCCAATTTTGTGTTAGAAATGTGATCAGCATTCCCTGCACCTTCTCCTCTAAGTCATTAATAAAAATGTTGAAGAGTGCTGGGCCCAGGACTGAGCCCTGCGGTACCCCACTCGTTACCTATCCCCAGTTTGAGACGGTCCCATTGATAAGCACCCTTTGAGTCCAATTCTGTAGCCAACTGTGGATCCACCGGATTGTTGTTTCATCTAGCCCACTTTGAGCTAGTTTGCTCATCAGGATATCATGGGGCACTTTGTCAAAAGCTTTTCTGAAGTCGAGGTATATTATGTCTACAGCATTCTCACAGTCCACAAGGGAAGTTACCTGATCAAAAAATGAGATCAGATTCGTCTGGCAGGATTTGTTCTTGACAAATCCATGTTGGCTTCGAGCAATCACTGCATTGTTTTCAAGGTGCTCACAGATGGATTGCTTTATAATCTGCACCAGAATTTTCCCAGGGATTGATGTCAGACTGACTGATCTGTAGTTCCCAGGTTCCTCCTTTCACCCTTTTTGAAGATAGGGACAACATTAGCCCTCCTCCAGTCATCTGGCACTTCCCCCATCCTCCCTGATTTCTCAAAGAGAATAGACAGCGGTTCTGAGAGTTCTTCTGCCAGTTCCTTTATTACTCTAGGATGCAGTTCATCTGGCCCTGGAGATTTGAACTCATTCCCAGTAATTAGTTGTTCCTTGACCATATGCCTATTGATCTCAAGCTGCAATCCTGCCCCTTCAGCCTGTACTTTGCCTTTGCCAGGGGGATCATAGACCCTCTTTTGGGAGAAGACTGAGCCAAAGTAGGAATTGAGCACTCCTGCCTTTTCTTTGCCATCTGTTATCATTTTGCTGTCCTTATTTAAAAGCTGAACCACCATTTCTTTCCTCTGTCTTTTACTATGCACGTAGCTGAAGGAAGCCTTTTTGTTGCTTTTAGCATCCCTTGCTAACCTCAGCTCATTCTCAGCTTTAGCCTTCCTGATGCCATCCCTGCAATTCTGTGCTACCTGCCTGTGCTCTTCCTTTGTTGCTTGGCCTTCTTTCCACTTCCTATAGCATAGCGGCTGCCATTTGCATCCAGCCAGGCAGCCATGATAGGCTATGTAAGAATTTACGTAGCCTATCATGGCTAACCCCCCCCCCAAACCCCAGCATATGTAAATGGCAGCTACGGCGGCCGCCATTTGCGTTCCCTATTTTTCGCCGATTTATCTTACGTAAATATTTACGTAAGATAAAATGGCAAAAAAAGGGGGAAATGCAAATAGCATAGTGGGTGCTATTTGCGTTCCTTCATTTTTCGCCATTCTAGCCTACGTAAGTATTTACGTAGGCTAAAACGGCGAATAAAAAAAGAACGCAAGTAGTGCCCACTACGCTTACGTAATAGTCTACGTAAATATT
The DNA here is from genome assembly GCF_057233095.1 of Heloderma suspectum. Taxonomy (NCBI): domain Eukaryota; kingdom Metazoa; phylum Chordata; class Lepidosauria; order Squamata; family Helodermatidae; genus Heloderma; species Heloderma suspectum. The sequence goes on from NC_139461.1 coordinate 74,007,665, forward strand.
TACGTAGACTAAAAGGGCGAAAAATAAGGAATGCAAATGGTGGCAGCCGTAGCCACCACCATTTGCGTACACCATTTTTTTTAACCCAGATGTGATAGGCTACATATGTCTTTACGTAGCCTATCACATCTGGGTTAAAAAAAGAGACCAGACTGCAAATGGCGGCTGCGGCAGCTGGTCGAAAGACCAGCCGCCGCCGCCGCCGCTGAAGCTGCCACTGGAGCCGCTGGCGTCCGGAACATCTGCCCCAGGTAAGTCTCGTCGCAGGGGGGATCCATGGGGGGGATGGCAGGCCGTTCCACCACGGATTTTGGGGGGCTGAATGCCAGTGCATTCGGCCTCACTGAAATTCGTGGCAGAATTCTCCGCCATCCCTAAGGTCACCAGCAGCACGATAGCTCCAACCTTGCAGTTTTTGCAGTCCTATGCAAACAGCACAACCAGGGGTTTTATACTGCCCCTGCATGTCTACACTAACCCAATTAGTAATATTCATTAACGAAGAAGACACATACAGGGACATCATAAGTACTTAATATAGCATCAGGAATTGGTTGCTCAACTTGATCTGGCTTAGTATTGTTTACAGTGGCTGGCTCTGGCTCTCCAGGGTTTTCAAGAGCTATGGCCCTTCCTGCCTCTACAATGTTTTACTGATTATAGTTAAGGGGAATTGTTATATACCTTTTGAATACATTTCCTCTTCCCAGTCTTTACATTTTTCCAAGATTTGCTTCTCCAAGCTATAAGAGGTAGAGGACATTTAATATGATCCCATTGGCTTGAAAAGAGTCTTGGTTGTGGAGCTGCAATACCTTTTGAAGGTTTGCTGGAACTGTTGGCTCAGGCTGCCAGTCCAATCTCTCTTCTGAGACTGTTTTATATTACCCTGTTAGCTGTTGCTGAGCATTCCAGATTGCCCTGTTGGTGGCTGTCATACAAACAGTATACAACATCTACATGAAGGTCACTGCTTCCTTCTTCCAAATGTGGGACGCTGCATCCACTTTCGCCCATTGCTATCAGACCACAGAAAAGGGGGACAAGCAGTGCTTGAATTACAAGGTAGTCAGAGAGGGGGCAGTCCTCTTAACTATCATTTTTAGAAGATTAGAAGGGGGGGCATGATTTGGCTACATTTGGGGGAGGGAGAATGAGGGGTGGGGCTTGTGGATCATATTAATACCCCCTTACCTTTTCTCCCATAGTTCAAGCACTGGGGAGGTCACTTGCTGTCCCCCATTTTCTGCTAGTTTTCTTTCGCTTTCGGCATAGCAGGAAAGTAGGGGCTACATGGTTTATCACAAGCACCGTCTGTATTATCAGTTCTGCCTCTGCGTGCCATTGGAAAGAGTGTGCTAACTAACTGCAGGAAGTGTCTGTCATAAATGCTTGACTTTTCTTTCAAGGTTATGCAAGGGGACAAAACACCTCAGACTTTCATTATAAGGCTTCAAGATCATTTTTACAAGCTCTGCAACGTTGATAGCTCTGAACTATCAAGAGCTATCAATGCAACATTGATAGCTCTGAACTATACATATATTCCCCCTCCAAAGGTTTTAAGGATTTGGGGGTTTATGATGAGCTTAAAGACTTACGGCATCTACAACTGTCTATGGGGAATATCTTTGCACATTTCAAAGTTAATTTTCCTCAACAAATAAAAGGCTAGGTCAGACATGCTATGTAAATAAGCTTTTTGCTTATTTCACATGGACTTGTTGAGTTTTAATACAAATATATGGAAGCTATTGGCTAAAGTGGAAATCAGATTCAAGTAATTAGAGATACAGAAAATTGTATATTTAAATATGTAGAAAAATGCCTGTTCAACATAAATATATAATTGTTTTAGAAGTACCTAATGGTGTGAGCATTTCCAGATTTTGTAAACTTCTGCTAAAGCTTCAAATTTTACCTCACCATTTTCATTCCTCAGGTCAGGAACAGAGTTTGTGGATGTAGAATATGCAGTAGTATCTGCAATTCTCCCAGGCACCATTGTTTAGTTTCTCATCTGGCAAGACCAGGGAGCTGTCCAGCAGGTCAGACACCAAAGTTTCCAAACTTAACAGGGGAGCTTCCCACCAAAGGAGCCAAAGAGAGCTGAGCAGGATGAGATGTTGCATTAGCAACTATTAGGCACCAACTGAACAGCTTTATAGTTGACCCTGCTGCCCTGCAATTTTGCTGTCAGACTACCACCATGACATGCTTAAGCATACATGGCAGGAACTAATTGTAAGGGAGTAAAGGGATATAAGGAAGAGAGCTATGGATTTCAGAACTAGAGGGGGGGGGGAGAGAGAGAGAGAGAGAGAGAGAGAGAGAGAGAGAGAGATGGGTCCTGGAAGGATGGCGGGCAAAGCAGAAATGGTGTGGGTCTAACTGTTAGAAGGGAAAGAGGACAACAGGTCACCTGTTTGGTTTGCCTAAGTATCTGGGACCTGTTTAGCAGCCTATCAGTGGATGCTTTAAACCAAGGGTGGGCAACATATGGCCTGCAGGCCCATGCATCCCCAACTGCTATATCGTGCAGTGGCAGCAAACAAATCAGCAGATTGAAAACAAGCTAAATATGTTCTCACCGCCCCCCAAATAGTGTTTTGCCAGTGAAATTCAGTGGCAAAAGGCCAATTTGTTTGCTACCACCAAATCTGGTGCTGCAACAGCAGCAGCAGGAGTGGCCCATTGTGGGGAGATCAGAGAGGTCAAAAGAAGACCTTGGTCCACCCCCAAAGGTGTCTCACTCCTGCCTTAAATAAAACAGGCAAGGACTAAGGGAGTTTTGTTTCTGAAATAGGGGCACCAGAATTGAAAGACTGTATTTCAAACAGGGCTGCACCAAATTGACAAGGACCATTTCTCAGGTGTTTAACCCACCTCAAAACTGGCCATCTTGTGTTGGCTAAATTTTGGTAGTGAGGTGAAATTCCTTTGCGGGGGAGAGAATTGGAGCTGCTGCCTAGAATGCCATGTTCTCAGGTGCTTTGTGAATTTTGGAAAATTTAAAATGGCTGCCTCCTTTTTCACTCACTGTCACTGTGGGCTACCAGCATAGTGGAAAGCAGCTGAATATCTCTTGAAAATTTCACACTTTTCCAGAGCAAGCAAATTGTTCCTCTAGCAATTCATTTAATTTGACAGGTGCAGTGTTAAAGAAAGGGCAGTGATTGAGAGAAGTTTGTTAAAAACATAAAGTCACAGTGTGCCATTCCATACAATCCTAGTTTAAACCCTGAAATACTAGGGGAATATGTTTTTTCTTTTACATTTGGATTTCTCCCCCCCTTCTTTATATAAAAAAGTCTTGCAAAGTACCAATAAAAACAAAGATGCTTTAGTTGAAAGCTAAAAGGTTTAAAAGATGACCTATGCATTATGGGGATGGGTGGTAGGTGGGGGAAAATAGATTAACAATTAAATCTGAAGTAAGACCCTCTAATTTCAGTGGGACCTTCTCCCAAACAAATGTGATGAAAAATCAGAGAAACTATAAGAAGAAACATAGTTGGGGGAAGGGTCATTTCACAAAACCATTTCTCCTCAAATTACTGGGTCAATTTCGTGATTATTTGGTTGAATCACTGTTTCTCCCCAACCCTAATTCCAAGACAAAATTGTACTGGTAAATGTTTGGGAGCCACTGTTGTCAATTATGTTTTGTTTCCTTGTATGACAGTGTTTTTCAGTATCTTTCTCGATGGTAGCATGTCATATGCTTATCATCTTCTTGTCTGCTCCTTGCTTCTCTATAATTGCTTGATACAAAAATCCATGTTCCTCCACTGTGGTAGGAATTCTACACATCCCACAGACTTCTGCACTTAATTACTCATTCACAAGTATGCTGAAATCACAAACGCAGTAGAATCCTAGGCACGTCTACTTGGAAGTTAGCCCTGCTGAGTTCGATGGACTAACTGTCAGTGTGTACAAGATTGCAGCTTTAATGTGTTCTATTTAAACAAACGCAAGTGAGTCTGGCTAGAGGTGTGAAGCAACACTTACTACTTAAAATTCAATTTCTATCTGAGGCAGTGTTGTTTGGATGATTCACCTGTGGATGCAGAACCCGCCCAGGACAATCCCCATGTCTGGAAAGGCCCTGATGGATTTAAATAGCTCCTTGGACTGCCAAGAGCAGTAAACCCTTGCATTAGTCAGATATCCATCACCCCACAGTGGGAGGGACTGGGCTGTAGCTCAGTGGCAGAACACATGCTTTGCATGCAGAAGATCCCAGGTTTAAACCCTACCCTCTTCAGGTAGGACTAGAGAAGAATCCTGCCTGAAACCCAGGAGAGCCACTGCTCCTCACTGTCAACAATAATGGGCTAGATGGACCACCAGCGTGAAGTATAAAACAACTTCCTGTGACCCTACAAACCCATTCTCAATGTTACTTTTTGGGGGGAAAGAGCACCAGTTACATGGCATGAAGAAGTATCAAACATAATTTACATTAGACTTCTTTGGCACAATATCATGTAAAAACCATGATTGCTGAATACCCCCCCCCCCCAGCCATTAAAAACCTAATACAGAGCTCAGATTTGCACAAGTTATTTGCAGGGTACATCCAAATTATATCTTTAATTAGTTTGCTTGTGTAAAACTTTTTTTCCCCTATTCCTTGTCTAGTCTTGGCAATCAAACAAGTAGTTCTGAAACACTGTTTCAAGACAACTAAGATGTGTCAGCTTCTCTCTCCCTCTGACTTGAAGCCACAATTAAATTGCCTCTTGTCAGCAAGAGGTTAGAACATTTATTTTGTTTCAGCTAGCAACAGACAGGCACATTTTGTAATGTGGTGCTGGAAAATACACCATCTACAAGCTGTTTATTATGTCAAAAAAGAAGGATGAGAGTTAACATGAATTTCACAATGAATGATTATATTACACATTCCTTTACCCAGATTCATGTTTCCATTGTCTTCCTCAAAACTCTTTCATTTCTTCCGAAGCCATGTCAACTCTGACATGGTTTTTTGGGAGGGGGAGGGGGGAATGAGCAATTGACTAAGGCCATTTTTGGAAGCCTACAAACACGCCCCCCCCCCGCACACACGTACACACACAATTTGCATCCATAGTGGCAGTTCCTTGGTTTTCCTGCACTGGCATTAGCAAATGCCTTCCTTATCTTCAGTCTTCCATCAGAGATTGGAGCTAAGGAAGAGATCCCCCCCCCCCCGCTAGCACTAGCAAGAGAATCCTCGGGCTTGTGTGGGTTTGTGAATGCATTCATGTGCAAGTGTGGTCCCCTCCCCTCAGTGCTGCCTAATGTGGTCCTTGGGGCCCAAATGGTTGTGCACCCTGGATTAAGAGTTAGTTTTACATATATTTGAGGAAATCAGTCTTTGTGAAATTTGATATAAACTGACTAGATCTGCACCTTTGGGACTAAAATGAGAAATGGAACTTGTGGCATAATCCTATACACGTGTACTCCGAAATGGCCCTGTTGTGTTCAGGTGACTGTGTCTTAGCTTGCAGTCTTACCTATTTACCAGCTTTCACAGATCTCTGAATGCTGTGAAATAGGGGAGGTTTTCTCACCACTTGCCAAAACCAGGCATACCATTCAACAATCAGATGAATAGTTTGGACATCATCCAGCTCTCCAGGGTGGGTTAACCAGGAGGGAAGAGCTGTAGCTTTGGGAAGGGCCATAGCTCAGTGGTAGAGCATGTATTTTATATTATACAAAATTGTCTGTGCTGTTTCTTGTGTTTTCTGTTGTACTTGATAGTTTTAGCTTTATTTAACCCACCCAGAGTACTTTCATTCTTGGGAAGGTTAAAAATATACTAAATAAACAGATAGGACCCCATGCCCTGCTTTATGTGTGACTGGGGCAGAACTGAGTTTATTTTTAGAAATATGATATTTTCAATGTAGAATTCTATTGTTTTAAACTGTTTTTATTATTGTACATCGCCCAGAGTGGCTGGGTGACCAGCCAGATGGGCGATTAATACATTTAATAAATAAATAAATAAAATCACATCTAGTTTGGCCAGCAGTGAAATGCTGTAAATGTAAGGATGTCATATGACAATCTACTACACGCAGGACTTGAGCTGGTTCCTCCAAGAGAGAGATGGCTTTCCACAGAGGAGTTTTCTATGGGGAGCAGAAAGGGGTTGAACAGGGACTAGGGTAACTGAATTACAAATAGCCCAGCTAGCCACAAGGGATCATGTTACACATTCCCACCCCATGTGTATGCACACACAGGCACATGCCAGACAAAGTAATGAAGAAAGCTCAGGAAGAAATGTTTTCTTTTAAAACTAGACTGCAGGGCATATTTCTCTCTCAAATGTCAAACAGGCTTCACAAGATCCTTCCTTGTTATCTACAATTTTTATACATTAGCTTCAGCTTCCCATTGTGAATAAGTGCTAGAAGAATCTATCTATAGTATGGATTTCCCCCCCATCATCTCTTTCATGTTTCTCCTTGACCTGTTTTTAACTTTCTTATGTTCTACCTCAAACATAAAGCATAAAATGACTAACTTAAGTCCCATTCATTTCAGTGGGTCTACTCTAAGGAGGACTTAGTTTGGGCTTGACCCAATATCTTCCCATATACGCATCCTTTATATCAGGGGTGGGAAACCTGCATCTCTTCAAATGTTTTGGCCTGCAACTTCCAATGCACCTCACCATTGGCTATGCTGGCTAAGCCTGATGAGAGTTGTAGGCCAAAATGTCTAGAGGGCCCCAAGCTGCCCACCCATGTCTTATATGATATTATTTCTTGTCAAATCAATGAAGTCATCCAAAGCCATCTTGACTGGGCTGTCTTCTGTCTGGGAAAAAAAGCTTCCTGGTTCTGACGTTATGGTGATCAGTAAGATAGGAATTGCAGCTGAAGCATCAACAAAGAAATGGTCTTTACGTTAGATATAGTGCTGGAGTGAGATGATAGTAGATGACATTTTTTAAAAAAGTACTTTTAACCATTTTAAATTATGGCAAGATGTACGTTCTGTAAACTTGTGGTACATCAGCATGTCTGCTTAGTGCCCTGAGCCATATGGAACTGTTATGAAAATTGGTGTGTGTTGTGGGGGGGGGGTAAAAAGGGAGGAAGAAACTCTGGGGAGTGGGGGAGTTCTTAGAAAAGTGATGCCCTCTTCTTGCATTACATGAAGTTTGGCTGTTAACACCAGCAGCCACAGCCTGCCTATGGTGTAGTGTCATTCCAGGGAGGGGGGCATTATGGAGAGAAATAGCCCCTGCCAGGCCATTGATAGGTGGCTCAACTCTATTTAAACCAAGAAGGCCAAAAAGTCACTGCCACTTTTTTTCTGAGAAGCCCCCTCCCTTCAAAATTTATAGTTTTTCTCCTGATCCCTCAAGTGCCAATATGCCCTACACACTTTGAGAATACCACAATGTTGGCCTCTCTGTCAAGAAACCAGATATGATTTGTGGGTTGCGTTTTTTTTTGTTTTTTGTTTTTGTTTATTTCCATTTATATCATATGATAAGCATAAAACCTTTCCTTTGTTGCTCTGATGTCTTGATTGACCTATTTGGACATGTCTTGAATTTGGGGGTATCTTGCACTCTTCATGTCCCGTTGTGTTTGATTATTACTTCATTCTTCTGACCTACCCCTTATTTTAGCTACCTTGTGGTTCATTTATGTAACCAATCATTCTGAACATTTTAGGGTGCAATCCTTTGCATGTTTAGGCAGAAATAAGTCCTAGAACTCCCAGCATCTCCCAGTATGGTTGGTGAAGGCTGGGAGTTGTAGGACTTATTTATATCTAAACATGCATAGGATTACACCCTTAAAGTATAACATAAGCCTCCCCAAAGGGTCTGAGAAATGGTGAGCTACAAAGTCAAATGAATTGATGTACTGGCAGCTGTTGGCCGTCTTAATAATGGCCAGTGATTAAGCATGCACAAATGTTAGGTTCATTATCTTACATGATAAGAAAAAATACACACTAACCATGCAATCCTATGGATGTCTGTTCAGAAGTGGATCTCATTGAATTCAACGGGGCTTACTTCTAAGTAGACATTATAGGATTTCACTGTACACTGAACATCAATATCACAATACATTGTAACTGCAGCATTTTTGTGTAAGAGTTAGCAAAGAGAAAATGCTTCTTCTTTAGACAATTACTGAGTCCAAATGGAAATAACCAAATCTGCTGATTTAAACAGTTTTGCCTTGGCTTTTTAAATTAATCCATCCTGACCTTAAAACATCCAATCAGAAATTCAGTGCATATTTTTTAAAAAAGAACTGGCATTACATAAAACTGGTTTGGAGAATCCATCCATCATGCATATGTATTATGCATTATATAATTTACCATTTATTTGTGTTGCATTTAAATGCCCAGATGTCTTCCTATTTGTAGTGGAAGGTGAAGAGATTCCAGTTTCCAAGTGATATCAGTTTTCCCACTCTGATTCCCAGCAGCTAAATTAAATCTCATTTGCTAATATTATTGTGGCCTAGATTAGACAAAAAACTTTTCACATTAGCAGTGCCAATTATGAAAAGCAATCTTATTATAATGAAGCATGAAGCACTACAGGTTATGCCACATGATTATTGTGATCCATCTGTTTTCCAAGTAAAAAAAATGACTGCTACAGTAGAAACTACAGTATTGCCAGCCAGACTATTTCATGAAGGATATGAGAGGTCAGTGGTCAGTCAGGTGAGAGTAGGGCTCATCTGATGACAGTTGTATTTATAGTTTCAGTACTTGTCCACTCTGGATGAGAGACAGGGGATAGAGACTTTGTGTGCTAGAGCGGCTTCTTTTGCCCAAGGTGGAAGGGTATGGTAGCTAGAAGTGGGGTTCCCTCTGGGTGAGACCCAGGGGGGAGAAGTGTGAGAGATGGAATGAGCATGAACTAGTGGAAGCAGCAGGCTGGGAAATACATGCTTTAGTTGTTCTTTATGTTGTTTGGTAAGTTGGCAGACCTGATGCCCTAGATGTGAATGGTGGCTGGTTATAACCACAAACTGTAAACTGTGATCGTGCTAAGCTGGTTGTATGTGATTGGTTGGATGAATGGAGTGTATGAGTTTTTGAATGGTTGAGGGTATGTTTGAATTGTGAGTGGGTGTTGAGAGTGTGTGGGTAGTTCTGTTAGTCCCCAGACCACCTGGAAGAGTTCCACTGCACAGCTACTCAAGGATGCAATGGAGGCACCAAAATAAGCCTTCTTTGCTACCTGCACTGCCATGTAATAGACACAATTATGTGTTCTAGAGCGTGCTTGGTTATCTTCAATTTGAGTCTTATGCCATTTGTGCTCTAGCCAACATCCAGCCTGTTTCATTGACCACAGCTTCTCAGTATTCCAAAGAGCAGAGCAGGCTCTACAGCACTGAAGAGGGCACACAGGTACAATTAAGTTGATGGCCCTCTGCATCTCACATTCCACAGTGAGGTCATCAGAGGCCATGCTCCTGGTGGTTCTGCATGGACCTATGGCCTGGTTGGAGTCCACCTGGAGAAGAGCCTTCAGTGTGGTGGCCCCCTTTCTATGGAACTCCCTGCATCTGGAGGTCAGGCAGGTGCCAACACTGTGTTGTTTCTGGTGCCTCCTGAAAATATCTTTCTTTCAGGAAGTTGACTGACCAGCTATGTTTTTTTATCAGTATTCTGTTTTTTATTCTTTTATCTTTTTATTTTTTATTGTTCACTGCTCTAAAATCTGTCTAGATGTGGAGCGGTATATAAATATTGTAAATAAATAAAAATAAATAAATTGATTCAGAGGGCTCTCAGTTGCTATATCCATAATTTCTGACTTCATCCATATACACATCTAGAATGTATAATAATACATGTATCGTCTTTCTGAATTGATTTACTAATTTTAAAGCATTTTCAGCATTGGTTCTTTGGCTTTGAAATAAATCAAGAGCAGGAGAGTGTGAGAAGTAGTTGGTGAGAACTTATATATTGCAAATGTGTCATTAAATGTGAACGTTTCTGATTCATCAGTACGTTCAGATATAGGATTGCCATGTGTCCTACATTACAGAGGACAGGACCAAGTGGCATGGGTTGTTTGAGGTTTAGACAACCCTCCAATAACCCTAAAACAAGCCATTGGTTATTTGAGAGTTGTCTAACCCTCAAACAACCCCTGCCTCTTGGGTTCACATGACATGCCAATCCATGGCAAGCCTGACACAATGTGACAGCCCCCATGGATAGGGATGTACGAAACCCCACTTACCTGGCTCTGCTGGGGCCGCAGGTGGGGGGAGGCGATCCATTCCTCCCCTCGGAATTCTCGATGGGGGAGAGGCAATCCCCCCCCAGAATCCTGCCTGGCCAGCTCTGCTCTGTGGCCAGTCTGCAGAGCCACCGGCCAGGCCGATCTGCAGTGGGGCCTCCACCCGCTGCCGGGCTGCTGCGGACGCAAATGGTGTCCTGCGTAGGGGACGCCATTTGCATCCCTACTAGGGATGTCAGAGAATTTCGCCATGAATCTTGGGGAGGCCGAATGCCAGCGCATTCGGCCCCCTGAAATCGGTGGTGAAACGGTCTGCCCCCCGCCCCCCCCGGGATGGGACTTACCTTGGGCGAATCTTCCTGGCTGCGGCAGCTCTGGCGGCAGTTTGGCAGTGGTTCAGCGGTGGCAGCTGCGGCGGCCGGTCTTCTGACTGGCTGCCACCGCCGCCATTTCCAGTAAAACAAACAAACAAACAAAAAAAGTGATAGGCTACGTAAAGATTTACGTAGCCTATCATGGCTAGATTTTCAAAAAATACCGTGATAGGCTACGTAAATGTTTACGTACCCTATCATGGCTGATTTAAAAGAAAAAAAAAACACGCGCATATGCAAATGGCGGCCCATGGGCTCCACCATTTGCATTCCTTATTTTGGCACGTCTTAGTCTACGTAAACATTTACGTAGACTAAGACGTGCTAAAATAAGGAATGCAAATGGTGACGCCCATGGGTGTCGCCATTTGTGTACATGCATTTTTTTTATTTTAAATCAGCCGTGATAGGCTACGTAAACATTTACGTAGCCTATCACGGCTGACTGCAGGGACGCAAACGGCGGTGGCTATGGCCGCCACCATTTGCGGACCTGGCCAGCCAGGATTCGGTGGGGAGGGACGGAGCGCCTTCCCCCCAGCCAGAATTTTTTGGGGGAGGGATGGAGTGCCTCCCCCCCGGCCAGAATTTTGGGGGGAGGGACGGAGCGCCTCCCCCCCACCTTGAATCAATTTCGTTAAAAGGTAAGTGACTTTCATACATCCCTGGTCCCTACGCTAGCCTGTGATAGGCTACGTAAATATTTACGTAGCCTATCACAGCTAAAGCGGGGAAGCAAATGGCATAGGGGATGCCATTTGCATCCCTGCTTTAGCCGTGATAGGCTGCGTAAATATATACATAGCCTATCACGGGCAAGCATAGGGATGCAAATTTGCGGCCACAGCAGCCTGGCAGCGGCCAGAGCTGCTGCCGCTTCATCCGCCACCGCCACCGGAGCCACTGCTGTATCCGCCACCAGGTAGGTACATCCTGGGGGGATTCCGCGAGGTGGCGGGGTGGGGGGAGGCCGTTCCACCACGGACTCCAGGGGGCTGGATTCTAAAGAATCTGGTCTCACTGGGGTCTGTGGTGGAATTCTCTGACATCCCTACCCGTTGATAAATTAACCCATGGTGGGTGGTTGTGTAATATGAACAAGGTCAATATCTGAAAACTCCATCAGGACCATTTCAGTTTCCCCCCATCCCCCAGGTTGGCTATACTCAACCCTGAGCCAATCTTCATGGAAATGCATAGAGATTAGGGATGTCAGAGAAATCCGCTGTGGATTCAAATGAGGCCAGATCCTTTGGAATCCGGCCTCAGTAATCCGCAGCGGATTGGAACCACTTACCTCTGCTCCAAGAGGACTGGAGGCGGAATGGCACTCAGCTGCTTCTTCCAGCCAGAGCCGTTCACCTCCTCCCTGTCCCTGCCGATTGCCTTTAAAAAAAAAATGGCTTTTTTTTGTTTAAGGGCAATAGGGAGGATGTGCCCATAGAATTATATGCAAATAGAGTCATGAATCTTGTGTATAAGTCTATGTGTCCATAGGCTTATATGCAAGATTCACCGCTCTATTTTGCGTAACTGGAACTTGCATGTTGTCATAACATAAGCCCAGGAAGATTGCTGCACAATAACGAATTAAAGGTCTTGCAAATTTGGTTTGGGTTTTTAAGCCTTTGCTTAAACACAGGAAGAGAAAATGGGACCCTATTGTTTTGTTTTTACTTAGTGTTTTGCCTGTCATAGTAAGTAAATTTAATCTCCATTATTAGTAACTGTCAACATCATACTTTGAGCAGAAGGCAAATACAGCAGGTGGTGAGAGAGAGAGAGAGAGAGAGAGAGAGAGAGAGGAGATGGCTGAGAGCAGAAAAGCAAAACAAATTGCCAAGAACTGTTAATCTAGTTATGAATAAATTTAAGTTAAATTAATATGCATGTGATGCTTCTGCTGAAGGTGAACGTTTGGCAGAAGAGGAAATAAATTGACCAATTGCTGTTATTAGACCATTTGTCAAAGAGCAGAAGTGTTAAAGCTTCTTATAATCTGTTAATTGCTTTTATCCTAAATCTGTAAACATGGCTTTAGAAAACATTGAGTGACTGCATTCAATATGACCTTATGGCACACAGACCCACTGCCCTGTTTTGCTATTGCATTTACGGCTGGATTCTATGAGCCACAATTCTAGCAACATGATACATAATGGGTCCTGCACAACCACATCACAACATCCAATGTGGCTTCACAAAAAGCTTAGAGATGACCTGAAAACAAAAAAAAGGATACATATAGGAAGTGAAAAGAAGGCCAAGCAACAAAGGAAGAGTACAGGCAGGTAGCACAGAATTGCAGGGATGGTGTCAGGAAGGCTAAAGCTGAGAACGAGCTGAGGTTAGTGAGGGATGCTAAAAGCAACAAAAGGCTTTCTTCAGCTACATGCATAGTAAAAGACAGAGGAAAGAAATGGTGGTTCAGCTACTAAATAAGGATGGCAAAATGATAACAGATGAAAAGGAAAAGGCAGAGGTGCTCAATTCCTACTTTGGCTCAGTCTTCTCCCAAAAGAGGGTCTATGACCCCCCTGGCAAAGGCAAAGTACAGGCTGAAGGGGCAGGATTGCAGCTTGATATCAATAGGCATATGGTCAAGGAACACCTAATTTCTGGGAATGAGTTCAAATCTCCAGGGCCAGATGAACTGCATCCTAGGGTAATAAAGGAACTGGCAGAAGAACTCTCAGAACTGCTGTCTATTCTCTTTGAGAAATCATGGAGGATGGGGGAAGTGCCAGATGACTGGAGGAGGGCTAATGCTGTCCCTATCTTCAAAAAGGGTGAAAGGAGGAACCTGGGGACTACTGACCAGTCAGTCTGACATCAATCCCTGGGAAAATTCTGGAGCAGATGATAAAGCAATCCATCTGGAAGCACCTTGAAAACGATGCAGTGATTACTCAAAGCCAACATGGATTTGTCAAGAACAAATCCTGATAGATGAATCTGATCTCATTTTTTGATGAAGTCATCTCCCTTGTGGACCATGGGAATGCTGTAGACATAATATACCTTGACTTCAGCAAAGCTTTCGACAAAATGCCCCATGATATCCTGATGAGCAAACTAGCTCAAAGTGGGCTAGATGAAACAATGATCCGGTGGATCCACAGTTGGCTACAGAATTGGACTCAAAGGGTGCTTATCAATGGGACCGTCTCAAACTGGGGAGAGGTAACGAGTGGGGTACCGCAGGGCTCAGTCCTGGGCCCAGTGCTCGTCAACATTTTTATGAATGACTTGGAGGAGGAGGTGGAGGGAATGCTGATCACATTTCCAGATGACACAAAATTGGGCGGGATAGCTAATACTTTGGAAGACAGAAACAAAATTCAAAGTGATCTGGACAGACTGGAGTGCTGGGCAGAAAACAACAGAATGACATTGAATAGGGATCAATGCCAAGTTCTGCACCTAGGAAAAAGAAACCAAAGGCACAGTTACAAGATGGGGGATACGTGGCTCAACAACACTACAACTGAGAAGGATCTTGGAATTGTTGTAGATCACAAGCTGAATATGAGCCAACAATGTGATGTGGCTGCAAAAAAGGCAAATGCTCTTTTGGGCTGCATTCATAGAAGCATAGCTTCCAAATCCTGGGAAGTACTCATTCCCCTCTACTCGCACTGGTTAGGCTTCATCTGGAGTACTGTGTCCAGTTCTGGGCACCACACTTTAAGAAGGATGCAGACAAACTGGAGAGGGTTCAGAGGAGGGCAATAAAGATGATCAGGGGACTGGAAACTGGAAAGCCCTATGAAGAGAGACTGAAAGAACTGGGCATGTTTAGCCTTGAGAAGAAAAGACTGGGGGGAGATATGATAGTGCTCTTCAAGGACTTGAAAGGTTGTCACAGAGGGGAAGGCCAGGATCTCTTCTTGATCATCCCAGTGTGCAGGACACGGAATAATGGGCTCAAGTTCCAGGAAGCCAGATTCCGGCTGAACATCAGGAAAAACTTCCTGACTGTTAGAGCAATACAACAATGGAACCAGTGACCTAGGGAGATGGTGGGCTCTCCCACACTGGAGGCGTTCAAGACGAGGCTGGACAGCCATCTGTCAGGGATGCTCTGACTTGGATTCCTGCACTGTGCAGGGGATTGGACTCGATGGCCTTGTAGGCCCCTTCCAACCCTACTATTCTATGATTCTAACTACTAATGGCCCATAGCGATGGGCATGCTGCTGTGGCTTTGTTTGGCTTTGAACTGGTTTGGTTACATTGTGACCTTTCTTGGGGAACATTTTGCCTATGACTTGTAACGTTGATGCATCATAGATGCTGCTGCTTGCATGCCCCTTATTGAAGCTTTCCCCAACCTGGTGCCCTCCAGATGGGTTGGACTACAAGTCCCAGCATCTAGGGGTGCACGAAAGCCACTTACCTGGTCTCGCAGCTTGCTTCGTGGTGGGGGGGAGGCGCTTCGCTGCTCCCCCCGAAGTTCAGGCTGGGGGGGGAGGCTTCCCGCCTCGCCCGGCTGAAATTCAGGCTGGGGGGGAGGCTTCCCGCCTCGCCCGGCCGAAATTCAGGCCAGGGAGGAGGCGCCTCGCCTCGCCCAGCTGTGAAATAAAAAGTTAAAAAAAAAATGCCCCCGTGATAGGCTACGTGACGATTAACATAGCCTATCACGGCTAGATCTGCAAAGTCAGATCTACGCAAATAGTGTTGCCCTTATTTTCGCCGTAGTCTACGTAATCTTTACGTAGACTACAGCGACCAAATAAGGAACGGGAATGGCGGCTCCCTATGGGGGCCGCCATTAGCCGTACGCGCTTTTTTTTTTTTTTTAAGTCACCCGTGATAGGCTACGTGACGATTTACGTAGCCTATCACGGCTGACTTTGCAAATCTAGCCATGATAGGCTACGTTAATCGTTACGTAGCCTATCACGGGGGCGTTTTTTTTTTTTTTACTTTTATTGGAATGGCGGCGGCGGCAGCTGGTCGAAAGACCAGTTGCCGCCTCTGCCCCTGTCGAAGACCTGACAAACCGCCGCCGGGACCCGCCGCCGGGAGGGACATTCGGAAAAGGTAAGTCCCGGCCCGGGGGCGGTGCAGGGGGCGGGGGGGTGCAGAGAATTTCTCCCCGAAACTACTTTGGGGGGCCGAACATGTTGGCACTCGGCCCCCCGAAGTTTCGGGGAGAAATTCTCCCCCATCCCTACCAGCATCTTCCAGCCAGCATGGTTGATTTTTTAAAAATCTCAAATTCTTTCCATCCTGCTTATGAAGCAAATTTGAAAAGAACTTACCAAAATTCCCAAACAATGCCTGTTTTGGCCTTGATTTGATCTCTATAGGAGAAGAAGTCTTGGACTTGTAAAACTCCCTCCTCCTTTTGTTGCCAATTTTGCAGACCCCCAAAGTTTGATTCTGAGTCTAGCTTAGGGATGGCGGAGAATTCCACCACGGATTTCAGTGAGGTCGAATGCACTGGCATTCAGTCCCCCGAAACCCATGGCAGAACGGCCTCCCGCCCCCGCCACCCCGGGGAATCCCCCTGGGATGAAGCTTGCCTGGGGTGGATGGGGAAGCGGCGGCGGCTCCGGCGGTGGCTCCGGCGGCTGGTCTCTCGGCCGGCTGCTGTGGCCGCAAATGGCGGCCGTCATAGCGGCCACCATTTGCGTCCAGTCAGGCTGCTGTGATAGGCTACGTAAGTATTTATGTAGCCTATCATGGCAAAGAGCAGGGACGCAAACGGCGGCCGCTACGCCGTTTGCGCTGCTGCTCTTTCAGTGATAGGCTATGTAAGAACTTATGTAGTCTATCACAGTAAAGGCAGCCACACAAATGGAAGCCAATATGCCATTTGCGTGGCTGCCTTTATCGTGATAGGCTATGTAAATACTTACGTAGCCTATCAAGGAAAGTGCAGGGGCGCAAACGGCGTAGCGGTCATAATTTGCATCCCTGCTCTTTGCGTGATAGGCTAAATCTTTACGTAGCCTATCACGTATTTTTTTTTTTTTACTGAAATGGCGGTGGCGGCAGCCGGTTGGAAGACCAGCCGCCGAACCGCCACCGAACCGCCGCTGAACCGCCGCTGTAGCTGCCACCGCCGCCAGGGACATTCGACCAAGGTAAGTCCCATCCCGACCGTTTCTCCACCAATTTCGGAGGGCCGAATGTGCTGGCATTCGGCCTCCCTGAGATTCGTGGAGAAATTCTCTAACATCCCTGCGTCAATGTTTACGTAGGCTAAGACGTGCCAAAATAAGGAATGCAAATGGCGGCGCCCATGGGTGCTTCCATTTGCATACATGCATTTTTTTTCTTTTAAAGCAGCCGTGATAGGCTACGTAAACATTTACATAGCCTATCACGGTGTTTTTTAAAAATCTAGCCGTGATAGGCTACGTAAATCTTTACGTAGCCTATCACTTTTTTTTTTTTTTACTGGAAATGGCAAAGGCGGCAGCTGGTCAGAAAACCGGCTGCTGCCGCAGCCGCCACCGAACCGCCACCGAACTGCCGTTGGAGCCGCCGCTGGAGCCGCCGCCACCAGGAAGATTCGCCGAAGGTAAGTCCCGTCCCGGGGGGGTGGTGGGGGGGTGGCAGACCGTTTCTCCACCGATTTCGGGGGGCTGAATGCGCTGGCATTCGGCCTCCCCGAGATTCGTGGAGAAATTCTCTGGCATCCCTACCCCCTGCATACGCAGACGGCTTCTTGGGAGATTCGCCACCTCAGGCAGGGCAAGGACTCAGTTTCCAGCTATGCAACAACTTTTCGCTTGCTGATGCAGGATTTACAGTGGAATGATGCCGCGCTGGTGGCTCAGTTTTTGGAAGGTTTGAACAACGAGGTCTTGAACGAGTTGGCGTGCACGCCCAGTCTGCCGACTTTGGAGGACCTCATCCAGACCTGCCTCCAGATAGATAGTTGGCTGGAAGGGCGCTGGCAGACCTGGCAGGGTGCCGGGGGCCGAGATTTCCCTCCTGTCAAGGGCTCCTTGGAGGCCTCTCTCAGTCTAATCCAGTAGCCAAGTCCAGACACAGACAAATGGATTCTTTTCAAAGCTTTATTCCTCTTTTACAACTTAACAACTCTCCTGTTAGCAACTAGATATGAGCAGCAGAGTACCTATGCCCTAAGTTGGAACAGTTGGTCCCCATTTGAAAGGGAATTACTGGCAGACCCCTGAACTTAAGGACTAGGGAGAGTCCCTCTCCTTTTCCCTTGGATCCTCTGGGCACAGCCGTTATTTGTGCGCCAACCGGTCACTACACCTCCTTTCTGCACCCTCCATTTGGTGCCACTCTCTGCGTCGGCGTCGCACGTCCATCAAGTCTGCTTCCTGCACTCTGTCACTCCCAGGACTGCTATCTAAGCTAGGAATGCTGGTGGGAGGAATCTCCGTCAGCTGTTGGCCCTGGGAAAGAGGAGCGTGCTCCTCTTCCAGGAGCGACTCCTCTTCCTCAGAATCAGAACTACTCTGGGATTCTATGGGCTCAGTGTCCACCCTGACACCTCCTCCCATTCCCCCATGTTTCCTGTCCCTTCCCCACCCCTGGCCCCTGCGGTCAGGGCAGAGGAGACCCTAATGCAGCTGGGAGCTACCTGAGCCCCGCTGCCACCAGAGGAGCGTGAGCGCTGGTGAGCTGAGTGCCGCTGCTTTTGGTGTGGAAAACTGGGCCATTTCACCAAGATCTGCTGCGTTAGATCCACATCTCCCCTCCTCTCCTTCTCCCTCCTCCTCCTCCTCCTCATCCGCAGGCCTGACTAGACTGCCCCGAAGTCTGTTGGGGGCCTCCAGTGTGGGGGTTGGTTCCCCACCGGGTGGGTGCCTTCTGCACCCCCCCACCCTCCCATCTGGTATTGCCGGTTCACCTACGATCCTCCCAAAGGGGTGGGGTGGAAGCCCTGGCTTTAGTGGACTCCGGAGCTACGACCAGTTTCATGGATGAAACGTTCGCTCTCTTCCACAAGATTCCTACCCTGCCCCTTCCTGCCCCCTTGGCAGTGGAGACCATCGATGGGCGTCCTCTCTCTTCGGGCGCGGTGACCTGTATTACAATTCCACTCACTCTGAGCGCCCAGTCCCACGTTGAACAGATTCAGTTTCACTTGGCCAAGGTTGCCTTATACCCAATCGTGCTGCGTGTTTCCTGGCTCTCTAAGCATAATCCTCAGATTTCTTGGGGGCTTCAGCAGGTGGAGTTTCCATCTCCCTACTGCTGGAAGCATTGCCTCCCAGAGGAGGCACCTGTCCCAGTCCAGGCCTTAACCCTTTCCTCTCCCTCCGCATCTGTTTCTGGCAGTTCTTCAGCTACCATCATCCTCCCAGAGAAGTATGTGGCTTTTCGGGATGTTTTTGAGAAGAAGGAGGCTGACCAGCTCCCCACACACCACCCTTTTGACTGTGCCATTAACCTCATTCTGGGGGCGACCATCCCCGCTGGCTGGCTGTATTCGATGTCAGAGCCGGAATTTCAAGCTCTGCGCGAGTTTTTGGACACAAATCTCAAACGTGGCTTCATTCACCCTTCCTCCTCCTCACCTGCGCCCTACCTTTTTTGTTGCCAAACCATCTGGAGAACTCTGCCCGGTGCATGACTATTGAGCCCTCAATTCGGTCTCCATCCCTGACAAGTACCCCCTCCCCCTCATACCTGAGATGCTGGAGTGCCTGGGGCGAGCCAAGATTTTCACAAAGTTGGACCTGCATGGCACCTACAATCTGATTCGCATCCGGGAGGGGGATGAGTGGAAGACCTCTTTTGGAACCCGGTACGGAGCATATGAATACCTAATGATGCCATTTGGGCTTGCCTGCGCCCCCCCCATGTTTTCGCATTTTATGAATGCCATCTTCCGGGACTATTTGTTAGGGTTGGCAGAGAATTTCTCCCCGAAACTTCGGGGGGCCGAGCGCCAACGTGTTCGGCCCCCCGAACAAGTTTCGGGGAGAAATTCTCCACACCCCCCCACTGCCCGCACACCCCGGGACGGGACTTACCTTTGCCGAATGTCCCTCCCAGCGGCAGGTCCGGCCGGCGGTTCGGCGGGTGTTTGTCCGGGGCGGGAGCGGCAGCCGGTCTTTCGACCGGCTGCCGCCGCCACCATTGCAATAAAAGAAAAAAAAAAACGCCCCCGTGATAGGCTACGTGACGATTAACGTAGCCTATCATGGCTAGATTTGCAAAGTCTAAATCTAGATTTGCAGATCTAGCCGTGATAGGCTACGTTAATCATCACGTAGCCTATCATGGGGGCATTTTTTTAAAAAAAAAAACACGTTTGAGTTTGCGGCCGGGCGAGGCGAGGCGCCTCCTCCCCGGCCTGAATTTCGGCCAGGTGAGGTGGGAAGCCTCCCCCCCCGGCCTGAACTTTGCAGGAGGAGCAGCGAAGCGCCTCCCCCCCACCGCGAACAAGCTTCGAGGACAGGTAAGTGACTTTCGTCCATCCCTACTATTTGGTAAGGATGGACGGAAGTCCCTTACCTGGTCCCACAGCTGTTTTCGGTGGGGGAGAGGCGCTCCATTTCTCCCCCCAAAATTCTTGGTGGGGGGGAGGCGCCCCGCCCCTCCCAGCCAAAATTCAGGCTGGGGGGGAGGCGCCCCATCCCTCCCTGCTGAAATTCTGGCCGGGGGGAAGCGCCCCGTCTCCCCGGCTGTGAAATAAAAAAAGTAAATTGTAAAAAAAAAAAAAAAAAGTGATAGGCTACGTAACGATTTACGTAGCCTATCACGGCTAGATTTCCAAAGTCAGCCATGATAGGCTACGTAAATCGTTACGTAGCCTATCATTTTTTTAAAAAAATTGTTTTACTGTACTAGGAAATGGCGGCGGTGGCAGCTGGTCGGCAGACCAGCAGCCACCCCTGCCACCTCCGAAACGCCGCCGGGACCCGCCGCCAAGAGGGACATTCGACAGAGGTAAGTCCCATCCCAGGGGGGCGGGGGGGTGTCGGAGAATTTCCCCACCAATTTCGGGGGGCCGATTGCATTGGCATTCGGCCTCCTGGAGATTCGTGGAGAAATTCTCTGACATCCCTACTATTTGGACACTTTCCTCATTGTATATCTTGATGATTTACTTATATTTTCTGAGGACCCCCACGCCCATCAGCATCATGTCTCCACCGTCCTCCAGTGCCTCCGCGAGAACCATCTGTCTGCCAAGCTGGAGAAATGTGTGTTTGACCTAACCTCTTTGGACTTTCTTGGCTACATTATCTGAGCTGATGGAATCAGGATGGATCCTGCAAAGGTCCAGGCTGTCCTCTCTTGGCAGGCTCCATCCACCAAGAAGGACTCACAATGTTTTCTAGGTTTTGCAAATTTTTACAGAAAGTTCCTGCCCAGGGATGGCGGAGAATTTCTCCACGAATCTTCGGGAGGCTGAGTGCCGACGCATTCGGCCCCCCGAAAGTGTTGGGAAAATTCTCCGCCGGCCCCCCGCCCCCCCCCAGGATGGGACTTACCTTCGGCGAATGTCCCTCTCGGCAGCGGGTCCCAGCGGTGGTTCAGAGGCGTTTCGGTGGGGGCGGGGGCGGAGGCCAGTCTCCCAACCGGCTGCCGCCGCCGCCATTACAAAATAAAAAACTAAAGTTAAAGAAAAACCAAACACACCTGTGATAGGCTACGTGATGATTTACATAGCCTATCATGGCTAGATTTCCAAAGTCAGCCGTGATAGGCTTCGTAAATCGTCACGTAGCCTATCACGGATGACTTTGAAAAAAAAAAAAAAAGCACATACGCAAATGGCGGCGCCCCATGGCCGCCGCCATTTGCGTTCCTTATTTGGAGAGGGGTAGTCTACATAAAGATTTACGTAGACTATGGCAAAAATAAGGGAACGCTATTTGCGTTGCCCTTATTTTCGCTGTAGTCTACGTAAATCTTTACGTAGACTACCACTGTCCAAATAAGGAACGCAAATTTGCGTACGCGCTTTTTTTTTTCAAAGTCAGCCGTGATAGGCTACGTGACGATTTACGTAGCCTATCACAGCTGACTTTGGAAATCTAGCCGTGATAGGCTACGTAAATCGTCACGTAGCCTATCACGGGTGTGTGTTTTTTTTTTCTGTACTTTTTTTTTTCGCGGCCGGGGAGACGGGGCACTCCTCCCCGGCCTGAATTTCGCTGGTGAGGTGGGGTGCCTCCCCCCCTTGCCTGAACTTCGGGGGGAGAAGCGAAGCGCCTCCCCCCCACTGCGAAGCAAGCTGCAGGATGAGGTAAGTCCCTTTCGTCCATCCCTATTCCTGCCCAGCTTTGCTCAGCTGACGTCTCCTCTCACAGACCTCGTTAAGGGCAGGAAATCTCCTTTTCATTGGATGGCATCTGCCCAACAGGAACTTTCGAGGAACTTAAGAGGCTTTTCAGTTCTGAGCTGATCCTGTTACATCCCGACCCGAGGAGGCCTTTTGTAGTGCAAACTGATGCCTCTGACTTTGCGGTGGGGGCAGTGCTTTTTCAATCAGATTGGGCGGGCGGCGGGTTGCAACCCTGTGCCTACCACTCCAGGAAGCTGAACATGTCTGAGAGGAATTATACCATCTGGGAGAAGGAACTGTTGGCCATCAAGTCCACTTTGGAGACCTGACGTCATCTTCTAGAGGGGGCACAGCACCCAGTTGAAGTTAGAACTAACCATTGCAACCTCAAACATCTTCAGACAGCCCGTGCCTTAAACCAGAGGCAGATTAGGTGGTCACTTTTTTTTTCCTGGTTCCACCTTAAGATTTGCCATGTGAAGGCCTCCGACAACCTACAAGCAGGTGCTCTTTCTTGTAAGCTGGACCTCCAGCCAGGGGGTGAGGGAAATCCCCCCCTCTCTGATTCTCCCCCCCCCAGAGCCTGGCGGCAGCTGTGGTACCTCACTCTTGGGAGGAGCTCCTTCACTCTGCACAGGCTCAGGATGTTTTTGTTCGCACAAAGGTGGAGGAATTGGGGCTAGCCTCTGTCCCCCCCCTACCCCTTTCTCTTTGCGAGTTGGCCTCCTTTACCATTCCGGCCAGGTCTATGTGCCTTCTAGACTCCTCCACGAGAAGGTCCTCCATCAGTGCCACGACTCCCCCACAGCTGGGCATTTTGGCGTCGCCAAGACCCTGCACGGAGTGATGCAGGATTTTTGGTGGCCTCGTGTGTGTTGGGATGTCAAGTCCTATGTTGCCTCCTGCCCAACCTGCCAGCAGGTGAAAGCCCCCTCAGGCAAGCCCACAGGCTTGCTTCACCCTCTGCCTACCCCCTCAGGACCTTGGAAAGTGCTCTCCCTTGACTTCATCACTGACTTGTCTCCCTCACACAGTAAGACCACCATTCTGGTGGTGGTGGATTTGTTTTCTAAGATGGCCCATTTCATCCCCTGCTTTGGGTTGCCCACAGCCAGGGAGATGGCAGAGCTATTTTTGGCGCATGTTTTCTGACTCCACGGATGGCCCGAGGGTCTCATTTCGGATAGGGGCCCCCAATTCACTGCCCATTTCTGGAGGGAGCTACTTGGGCTTCTACATGTGATGCTCCGTCTTTCCTCCACCCACCATCCACAGACGTACAGTCAGAATGAGCGCACCAATGCGACTCTGGAGCAATATTTGCGCTGTTATGTCAATTACCAGCAAGATGACTGGTTTTCTTTGCTGCCTCTCATAGAACTTGTTTATAACAATGCCTGCCATGCTTCCACCCACCAAACTCCATTTTTTTTTGCCAATTTTGGTTACCACCCCAAGGCTTTCCCATCCACCCTAGCTCCCTCTTTGGTGCCAGTGGCTCATGACTTTTTAGAGGAGTTGAGAGCGGTACACCACCTCTTACTGGACTCTCTCGAGCATGCCAAGACAGCCTACAAGGTTGTAGAGACGGCGCCAGCCGGGTCCGTCTCTGCAACCGGGGGACTGGGTTTGGTTGTCCACCCACTACCTCCCCTCTCACTCACCCGCAAGGAAGCTCACGCCTTGTCGCACGGGGCCTTTCCAGATAATGGCCCAGATTAACCCTGTTTCTTTTCGCCTGGCTCTCCCCCCCTCCATGAAGATCCATCCTGTTTTTCATCAGTCCTTGCTGTCCCCCCTGGTTTCTGGCGACCCTCATCGCTCGACCGGCTCCCCCCCCTGCCACCAGTGCTGGTGGAGGGGGAGGAGGAATTTGAGGTCATGGAGATTCTGGATTCCTGCCTTTCTCGCGGACACCTGCAATATCTGGTGGACTGGAAGGGGTACGGGCCAGATGAGTGATCCTGGGAACCCGCAGAATATGTACATGCTCCATTGTTGCTGAGGCATTTCCACCAGCTGTACCCCCACAAGCCCGGGGGGGGGGCTTATGGGAATGGGGATGATGTCAGGGTGGACACTGAGCCCATAGAACCTCAGAGCAGTTCTGATTCTGAGGAGGAACAGCCGTCCATGGGAGAGGAGCGCGCTCATCCCTCCCAGGTCCTGCAGCTGGCAGAGATTCCTCCTGCCAGCATTCCAGACATAGATAGCGGTCCTGGGAGTGAAAGAGCATGGGAGGAGGACTGGCTGGATGCTCGACGCAGACGCAGGGAGTGACGAGCTATGGAGGGCGCAGAAAGGAGGCGTAGCACCCATTTGGTGCGCAAGCAACGGTTCTATACAGAGGACCCAAGGGAAAAGGGGAGGGACTCTCCCTAGCCCATAAGTTCAGGGTCTGCAAGTGATTGTCGTTCAAATGGGGACCAACTGTTTCCAACCCGGGGCATAGATTACTCTGCTGTTCATAGCTTAGTCGCTGGTGATAGAGTTATTAAGTTGTAAAAGGAATAAAGCCTTGAAAAGAATCCTTTTTCTGTGTCTGGAGTTGGCTACTGGAGTAGACTGAAAGAGGCCAGCTAGGGCCCCCTGACAGGCACCTTGGGCCGCCTCTGAGGTGAGGCAGAGGGCCCCCAAAGCATCCCGAAGTGAAGAGGTGTGCTTTTGTGTGCTTCGGCATGATCTGGAAGCCCAGCCACCACACTGCTGCCGCCCAGCCCCCAGCTCCTTACTGGGGTCCTATGGACACACACCAGCAGCTGTCTTGTTCTTCTGGAAGGCAGAGCCATTTTTTAAATGGTGACTCCCTGTATTTCCAGAAATACAGTGAGTTGCCATTTTAGAAATGGCTCCCCCTCCGGAATAAGACAGCTGCTGGTGCACCTCCAGAGGGCCTAGGAGCTGGCGGTGGCAGTGGCTCCCCCACAGCACTGGCAGCAGCGTCTCCCCCGGCATGGCTCCCCTGGCAGTGACTCCTCTGGTGGTAGTGGCGGCGGCTTCCCCCAGCAGCACTGGCAGTGCTGGCATCCCCAGCGGTGCCCCCCCATGGGACAAGGGCCCAGGTGATGAGCTGAGGGCTGAGTGGTTTGTGTATGTGGGGGCGAGGTGAGTTCCGGAAGTCTGAATCCCTCTTCCACTTCATAGGCTGAAATTGGGGGGGCTGAATCAGTTCGAGACGAATTGGGCCTGCTTCGGAAGTCCTGAGCAGCCTCCGAGTAGGATTGGGGGGTCCACGCACAGCCTCAGTTCATATTTGCCTCTTCCTTCCTCTGGTGGATGGGAGAGCTGGGGAAGGGCGCCTCATAGCCCATTTTCCAAGTCACGACAATTCAAAGAAAAAGCTGAAACCAAGGATGGAACAGATTAGGGATAGCAGAGAATTCCGCCACGGACTCCAATGAGGTCAGATTCTAAAGAATCCGCCCCCCGGAATCCATGGCGGAATAGAAGACTTACCCCCGTCTCCGCACGGAATCCTCTTTGGCCGGATCCTCCAGCTCCGGATTGCCAGCAATACAGCCACCATGCTGTATCGCTGGATGAACGGGACGTACTGCGGCCACAAATGGCGTCCACGATGCCATTTGCAGTCGTAAAGGCCTTAGTTTAAGGTAAATGCAGCCATTTACGGCTGCATTTACCTTGAACTAAGGCCTTTATGGCCACAAATGGCGTCCTGGATACCACTTGCATCCACAGTCAGTCAAGTCCCCTTCAGCCAGTGATATGGCATGGGAGCCATATCGCTGGCGCTTTGGAGCCAGCTGGCAGCTCCGCAGAATCTCTGTGGAGTGGAGCTGGCTGGTGAGGATTCTGGGGGGAGGAACGGATCACCTCCCCCCCCCCCGTGGATCCCTCCCTCGCAGGTAGGGTCTTCGTACATCCCTAGAACAGATACATTTATTTATTTGTGATACTTCTGTACTGCTTAATATAATAAAATCCCTAAACAGTTCACATCCAAATATTAAAATCACATTTAAAATGCATTATTAAAAACAATTCCAATTACGATAATGGCACAAAGGAATATGAGCAGCAGTACGATGGAGCAGCATATGATGAGCTACAATTCATTCCAAGCCAAAGAAAGCCTGGGCAAACAAGTGTGTTTGAAACAGGCCATGTGTTTTCTGCTGTCTGAAGTGCATGCGGGAGGGTTTTCCAAAAGTTGGGCCCTGCTACCGAGAAACCTGCTGTAGAGGTATTATGTGGCGACATTC
Source organism: Heloderma suspectum (assembly GCF_057233095.1). Classification (NCBI taxonomy): domain Eukaryota; kingdom Metazoa; phylum Chordata; class Lepidosauria; order Squamata; family Helodermatidae; genus Heloderma; species Heloderma suspectum. The sequence goes on from NC_139461.1 coordinate 74,033,753, forward strand.
TGTTGGTTGCAGAATGACCAGGAAGGCCTTCTCTGAAGATCTTAAAGGTTGGCTAGCTATATATAAGGGAAGGCGGTCTGCTAGATATCCTGGCCCAAGTTGTTTAGGGGTTTGTATGATAACATAACTTTGAACATGGCTCAGTAGCAAATAGCCAGTGCAGTTCTTTTAACACAGGTGTTACGTGAGCATAGCTGGATCACAGGAGCTCCATCCCAACAACTTGGTTCATAAAGAATGAAAATAACAACACAATAATAAAAGGAAAGAACACAGACTATTAACTTGAATCTGTATTTTAATTAGCACAACTGAATGTACTTGGAGATAACTGACAGCTTGGGGTGGTGTGGGTGGATACTGAAAGATCTCTCTCTCTCTCTCTCTCTCTCACACACACACACACACACACACAAACACACACAATCACAGTTGGCATAATTGCAAATCTGGTGTGTGTGTGTGTGTGTGTATGTATGTGAAATATATATAGCACTGTATAAGATTTATATCCATATTATTTTACTGATATAGGTTATTATTTATTATTTGTTTTATTTATCACATTTCTATACCGCTCCATAGCCGAAGCTCTCTGGGTGGTTTACAAAAGTTAAAACATTGAAATACAATATACAAAGTTTAAAAGCCATTTACAGAAAAGCATATGGACAATACATACAAACAACATTTAACTAAAAGCAACTTTGAACTAAAAACAATTTAACAAAAAAATCCATCAATAAAACAATACAGCTTAAAACAACACAGCTTGAAAACAGTATACAAGAGTCAGAGGAAGGAACAAGAGTTCTCAAAAGGGAAGGCCTGCTAGAATAATAGAGTCTTTAATGCTTGCTTAAAAACCTTTAAAGAGGTTGGTCAGCAGGTACATTCCAACCAGCAGGTCACTCATTCCACAACTGAGGGGCCGAAAAGGAGAAGGTACTTATGACATATGTTTGACAAACACCAGTGATTTTTTTTAAAACAAATGCATATATGCATATGTTTTATATAGTGGATCAAGTAGTTCTTTGGGACAGTTTATCTGAAGCAAAATCAGAGGTCAACATTCACAGTTTCTGCTCCAATGTTCTTGCAAAATCTATTGCTTACTGCTATGTTCAATATCCTTGATGAAATTACTTGTAACAAGAGTGATGAATGCTTGATCCTAAAGCACACTTACTTTGAAGCACATTCCATTGAAAGCTATGGGATTTACTTTCTAAGGAAATACATTTCACTAAGGGTGTTCTATGTTTGTTTTGTAATAGAATGGCTTCAAAGTGAATAAGAATGCTAAATGCCTCTATTGTCACTGAGTGGGAATTATGAGCCCATTCAGGATCAAAATAAGCTTGGTAGTTGTTAAATTGTACAATATTTTGCTAGGGCTGACAACAACAATATACCTGACATTATAGTAGAACATTCTCTCTTTTGAGTCTGACAGTAAATTAACTAAGTGCAAGAAAAGCATTCCTTCACAGATCTTTAATCCTAACCTTCCAGCCACAGTGCTGCTGGAAATAGATAGCTATTTCATTTTATAAATGCAAAAGTGCCTCCATGCCAGGGATGTACAGATTTTGTTAAATCCCTTCCATCTGTGTTTCACACAGATTGCCAGGCATTGTTTGTTCCATTGTCTGCTCGCTGATGGAACTGGATTTTTTTTTTAGGGGTACACAAGAACGGCGTCTCCCTTGTGCAAGTGCATCTTTGTGCTAATGTGCACATACACTAATGCACATCAGCACAAATATTCGTTTGTGCAAATCCCCCCTGCCCAGCAAAAATAAACCTGGTCCACAAGTCCATGGAATCTGCATGACCCAGTAAAAGTCAGTCTGCTGTTGAATCCACAGTTTGGATTAATAGAAATCTGATCTTCTTTGAATCTGTTGCGAATTTCTCTGACATCCCTACTACGTACATATCAGGACATCAGCTACACTTCAGTATAGCACTGTTAGCAACTAGGGATGTACTGATCCCCTTACCTGGGGTCCGTGGGGGGGTCCACAGGTGGGGGGAGATGGTTTGGTCTTCCCCCCAGAATCCTCCCCAGCCAGCTCCGCTCCACGGGGAGTCCACAGAGCTGCTGACCGGCTCCGGCCGCTGCCAGACGTCCGGCCACGGCTGGTCTGTGGACACAAATGGTGTCCGGAGTAGGGGACGCCATTTGCATCCCTGCCATTGGCCGTGATTGGCTATGTAAATATTTATTTATATATATATTTATTTAAAATATTAAAATATTTATTTATAAAGAGCAGGGACGCAAATGGCGTAGGGGAGGCCATTTGCGTTCCTGCTGTTGGCTGTGATTGGAGTCCATGGCGGATTTCTACGTCATCCCTATTAGCAACAAGAGCACATAGTACCCAGATTAAAAAACCATGGTACCCATGTGAAAGGAATTCTTTTATTACAATCTGTTTGCTCTATTGAGCCAATTCAGTCCACTGTACCAAGGTATCTACCCTTGTCTGCTGCGAAAATATGCACAGCACATTTTGTTCCTCATCCACTCGGCAACATATACTGGAACGTGCCCATATTGTGATGTCAAGCTTTTCTATGTCCCCCACCTCACTACAGGCAATAAATGAGTGGGGATGTGGAAATGTAGAAGTAGGTTATCACAAGGCATACCTTAAGTTCCATTACAGGTTATGTAGGGGGATGGGAGCAGTTGTTCTTGATGGCAGCTGTGCATTTAATCAATGTAACATGTAATTCAGGCCCGTATTGTAACCAAACTGTATGGGGAAGCTGTGAAAAATTTAATTGTGTTAATTATTAGCAAGACAATGGACGTTTTGCTTTTGGATTATTTTAGTCCATTGGCACTGGGTAGAGGACAGTTCCTGGTTCTCTAATTATGACATAGTGTTTAGTCATTTAAGGTCCACACAGTGGTTTAGCTATAGGTGTAAATATCTTCTGTACAGTATTAATATTTTATGTTTTTCTTTATCACCCCCCCTACCATGTGTGGCGAACCTAGGGATGGTGGATGTGTGAAACTCAGTCTTGTCGAAGTTCTTGGTTTCCCATGGCCAAGCTCATTCTGTCCTGGTTCTGTGTGAGTCTAAATTGTCACACAGAAATCCATATTATTTTTGTGCACACTTTTCAAATGTAGAAGTTGTGTGTTTGTGCATTTTTCAAATGTGCACATTTTTGTATGCATGCCCCATTTGCTAAAGCATCTTTGTGTGCATTTTGGAAATGTACACAGTGGTTTTTGATCATTTTTCCAATGTGTGCACACTGTCGAATCCATTCTTTTTCTTTTGCAGAATGCATAGCAAGCCTGGAAATGTATAGATTTCTAATTGCAAATTGCATTCAATTTCCATACTTGGTTCCAGGATGTGTGAGTTTGGTAAATCTATAAAAAAAATACATCAACAGAATGAATTTCTCACCCATCCCTAGCTGAAGAGCACCATGACAAACCAAGATGGAATTACTGATGCTTGCTGAACTTTTTACCATTGACTAGAATGCTAGAAGGCTCATTCATTTATAAATGACCAAAATAAAAAGGTCAATGTTCCTGTCTTCCTAAAGTCTTGACAAATTTACCTGAGATGAAAAAAAATCATGATGCCTTCTAGAACTTCATGTATCTCTTATACATATCAGTAACTATAGTCATTATCAGACCAATGAGCACCTTTCCACAGTCAGACTTTGGAAGATGCATAGAAATGTGTGAGCTCACTTGGAGACACAGTGCCTCTTGCCAAATGGTGGATGGAAGGTAAAATTTATGTTTGAATACATGCTGGAAACGATCCAATAATATTGAGAACTACTTAACATATAAAAAACAAATTTTTGGGCACCCATTGTGTTGGCTTTTTTGTTCTCTTTCTTCATACTGTGTGTGGGCCTCTTGTCTGTGTGCTGTTATTGTTTTTACTCATTGAATTAAATCAGATTTGGTTCCAGGTGAGTGGGTATAGCATTGTTGCAGCTGAGATCTATCTGTCTAGACACTTCCTTCTAAATTCTTCAAATTCTTGACATTGCGTGCTCAAGTGTTAGCTCTCAAAGTCTGTTGGATAGCCCTTCCCACTAAATCATTGAGATCCCTTTTTGTATTTGAGAGCTAGCTGTGAGTATTGAACTCTGCTCTTTACACCTGCCAACCCGTTTCCTGATGTCAAAGATGCGGAGTTTAACATATTCGTTCTTTGTTTCTGCTGTCACAGCTTCACCTGAAGGCAAACATTCTTTTCTGCCTATGAAAGTAATCACTGGGCCAAGAATTCTCTGCTGCCACTGCCTTCTTTTCAACACCTTGCTCTCTTGAATATTTCTGAAGCTACACTCGGGTCCTAGGTCTTTTATACTCCAGTCCAGGCACGTTTTAACCATGGATGTCATTTGCTGAGTGCACTCTAAGAGGTAGTAAATGTATATGGTATGTGTGAAAGAATGGTATGGTATTTTCAATAAACAAGGATATTTTTGTCTTTCCCCCCTCTGTCTTCAACTCTTCATATACATATATAAATAAGTGTAACCTTACATTAATTAGTGCTGTGCCAATTTTTTTTTTATTTTTGGCAATTCATGGGGATGAAAGATGAAGACAACTCTTTGAAGCAAAGTTGTTGCAAGAAAGGCTGGGAAGGGGCATGAATTTTGAAGATATTTCTAACTAGGAAGTGGGAGTACAGGGGGTCCTTCTACCTTATTAAGGGCACAATCCTATGCATGTTCAGTCCTACAGAGAAACGTCCTACAACTTCCAGCATTCCCAAGACATCATGGTTGTCTGGGGAATGCTGGGAGCTGTAGGAATTTTTTTCTGCGCCCTAAGTGTATGAGGGGTCCAAATGGTCTATTAAACTGTGGTTTGCTTGCAGTGTCATTGGGCTTTTCTCAGACAGGCTTTCAGCCTGCAGCAGTTCCTGGAATTCCCATGTGACCCTATGCTGCTGTGTGGTACACTTAACAAAGTAAATAGAACCCATCATTCCCACTTCCTAGTTAGAAATTTCTTTGAAATTCACCCCCTCCCTGCAAAAGAGACAGGAAGAACAATGCCTCTTTCTACGGCTGGCTCCAAGTTTCTGAGGGCCCTTGGGCAAGACATCCCCAATGGGACCCCTCCCTCAGTGGGTGTACCATTGCATTGCCATTGCCACCAGCTGCTATTGCCCGTCGCCGTCTTTCTCATCATTGCTCCCACTTGCTTACTTGATGGGCAGAGAGCCAGGGAGCAAGTAGGCAGCAGCATCTCCTGCTCCTTCTCACCACCACCCTTGTCTGGGCCAGAGAGAGAGGCAAGTGAACAAACAGGTTGCAGTGGTGAAGAGGAGGAGCAAGTCCAGGGGGCTCTTGTCAGTGGGGTCCTGCTGGACTGTGGGTCCTTGACAGGTGCCCAACTATGCCTACCCTTGATGCCGACCATGCTTTTTTTGCAGGGAAGGAAGAATTTCTTGGATGATGATGATTTCCTTTCTATACTGCCCAATAGCTGAAGCTCTCTGGGCAGTTCACAAAAATTAAAACCACAAAGTGCAGCATAAAACAATATAAAATATAGAAGCTTAAAGCCACAATATAACAGTAGAACCAGAATAAAACCTAGTGTAAAGTTTCCCTCCCCCCCCCTTTCCTCCAGCACTCACAACACACAAAAGAGAGGCTTCAGTCTCACGCCTTTAATTCATTATTCAGGTTCATTACAGATGCAAATCCTCGAAGACTCTCCGGCTACGAAGGAATGCCTCCAGGGGATTCAAATGGGAATAAACGAGAGTTGCCCGCAGTTTGAAAGGGCGGCTGTTTGGCTAAGCTAACTTAGGGAGGGAGGTCCTGTCCCTCGCTTGCTGCTCCCCTGCGTAGCCTCTCACGCATCGCTAACCAGTTTGAACATCTAAGCTCCGCCCCTGACATTTCCCTCTTAGCTTTGCGACTCTGCCTGGCGTCCCTTAGTTCACAGACCTCAAGCTCCTCCTCCTCCTGCTCGTTGCTTCTCACAGAGGGGGGTGAGGATGAGGTTTTGCGCCCGGCCATCTGGGAGCTGGTAACCTGAGAAGCACGCCTACCCATATCTGAACTGGCCTGTGGAAAAAACCTCTCCCAGTTCTGGCTGCTCCTCTTCTGAATCTGAGCTGCTAACTATCTCCCTGTGCTCAGAATCAATCCTGACACCTAGCAGCACAGCAGAGATTTAAAATACAGATTTAAAACACCAGAGCTAAATACTGAAAGAATAAAAGGGTCTTCACCTGGTGCCGGAAGGAGAACAACGTAGGCGCCAGGCAAACTTCTCTAGGGAGCTCATTTTGTGGCTGGGGGGGCTACAGCAGAAAAGGCCCTCCTCCTGGTAGCCACCAGTCTTACTTCCTTTGGTGGGGGCTCCTGGAGAAGGACCTCTGAGGATGATCTTAGGGTCTGGGCAGGCACATATGGGAGGAGGAAATCCTTCAGATAACCCGGCCCCAAGCCAATTAGGGCTTTGAATGGCACTACCAGCACTTTGAATTGGGCCTGGAAATGGACTGGCAGCCAGTGCAGCTGGAAAAGTACTGACATAATGTGATCTCATTGGCCAGTCCCTGTAACAATCTTGCTGCCCTATTTTGGACTAGCTGAAGTTTCCAGACCATTTTCAAAGGCAGACCCACATATAATGTATATATACGTAGGGAGCAGGGTTCAGAACTGCTAGTCCAGAATATTATCATCTGACAGAGTGCATCAAAAAGTGTTTATAGAATACATAGGTGTCTGAGCTAAGAAAGCAATTCTTTTCATTCCTAAAACAATATTTTAATGAGACTATGAGAGGATGTGCTATTGTGTCAATGAGCTTTCAAACAATACCACTCATTTTCCAGATTTTGCCACTTGACATAGTCATTGCTTGAGAATTTTGTAATAGGATCTGAGGTAGATTGCAAATGAGTTCTTCCCATTCTGGGAGATTCTTCAGGCATCCCACAAATATGAATGACACATAACCATAGAAAGGGATGAAGAAGTCTAGCCAAAAGCAAACTGGGTGACTTTGGGCCAGTCACTGATTCTCAGCCTTACCTTGCTCAAAGGATTGTTGTGAGGATGAAATGGAGGGAAGGATCGTGTATGCTGCTCTAGGCTCTTTGGAGGAAAAGTGAAATATAAATGTAACAAATACATAAATAACTTTCTCCAAGGGGAGGAGAAATTCTCCAGCAGTTTCTTGGGAGTGGAGATCACATCAGCAGCAGTAGTACAGCTACGTTCTCCCCCCACTTTTTTTTTTTTTTTGCTGCTGCTGCTGCGAGTAGCAACTATTTTGCCACTATTCTGCATCCTCTGCAATGCCCGAGATCTAGCATTGTCCTGGGTCAGTGTGTGTGTGTGGGGGGGGGAGGGGGGATAGTGTTCACAACAAAAAATGGTGGAAAATAGTCAGAGAGAATTCTGCCAAATGGCCTTCTCTTTCGGGGTGTGTGCGTGCACGCGTCTGGGGGAAGATAAAGAAAAACTTCAGAAATTGTCTCAAAATGTCTTCTGTGACATTTTAGCCCAGCTCTAGTTTGAAATATCTAAGGAGTTTTGAAGGCAGCCAGAGAGTTTCAATAAGACTATCAACCTTTCTCAAGCAGTTTTCAGGAGATGGCTGACGTTTGAGAGGCAAACGCTTAAGGTTTAAAGTCTAAGCTATAAAGTGCCTTTTGACAGGCTCTTCGATACTGCAAAAATATTTTGCAACACAAATGTGTCATAAGTGATTGATTGTTTTCATCCCGATTGGTTTTATTCTAATTCATTCTAAGCCATTCTGAGCATTGCACATGCAAGCTAATGTTTTAAATATATTGTCTATCAATATGCCAGAAGATAATCTGCCACCGAAAGTGATGTATTACTTTCTGGTGTGTTGCCAGAAATTCCTATTTGGTGGTCCTCCTGCCCTCAGTTTGAGCCCATAGCTTTAGTGGTGGAAGCAAAAGCTGCAGTCCTATATGCAACTGCCTAGGAGTAAGTCCCATTTAACTCAAAGGCATGTACTTCTGCGTAGACATGTACAGGACTGCACTGTTAAGGGCCTACTTGACCTTAACATGGAATTTGATAAATGTAATGGAAGTATTGTATGAAAGGTTATTACAATATGTAATGAAGTCAAAATCACTATGTGATTGGACCAGATCACGGAGTTTTTTTGGCCTTCACTTCCCACAACTCCATGAGATGGTCATCAGCACTGGAAAAGTTCATGTCCATGTGTTTTGGAGAATTGTTTATATTATGATTATTTAAATGAAATATCATTGAATTATTTAGTTAATATTGAAATGTTTGCTGAATTGTTTTTTGAATTATTCTTATGCTTTTGACATGTTAAGGTTTTTTTAAAATGCACTGTGCATCACTTTGGGCACATTTGTGTGTGTGTGTGTGAGAGAGTGTGTGTGTGTGTTAAGAAAGACAGGATACAGTTTAAAACTAAAACGATGACAAAGGGAAACAAAAATTAAAATATTCCCTGATACGGGGGAAAGGCCCTATTCCACTGCTGGAGATGAGCTGATTGCCATTACTCTACCTCTAGCTTCCAGTTGTGACTTATCTATTTCATTATCTTTATATCCTTCCTTTCCTCCAAGGAGCTCAAGATAGTGTGTGTCGTCTCCCCACCCATTTTTAGCCTCACATCAACTCTGCGAGGTAGGTTAGGCTGAGAGATAGTGACTGGCCTAGTGTCACCCAGGGAACCCCATGGGTGAGTGGAGATTTGAACCTGGGCCTCCCCAGTCATAGTCTGTTGCTCTAACCACTAAACCACTAGAAATAGATGTGGTGAGGGTTATATAGACTGTGGGAAATGAACCAAGGATGATGGTCCTAGGAGGAGGTGATACAAGATTTTGCCTCTAAGACACCCCAGGGACAACTCAATAATCTCCTCTATATTTCAGCAGTAGTCCCACAGGATGGATCACCCTGGTGGAGGAAGAGTGTGCCCAGGTATGTTCCAGAGTCATTAGAGTAAGCAAAGGAAGCCTATGAAACAGCTAAATCCAGTTACCTCAAGCCTAGAAAAGAGCAAGTGCAAGGTTTCCCTCTTCCACTGAACTATTTGATGTGGAAATTGTCAGAGATCAGAGCTACCTTCATCAATTTGGTTGGCTGATTGCTCAAAGCTGTTTTTAGATATATGTTGTCTCTGTGTATACTGTGTGTACTGTGTATACTGTGTTTTTTTTATGGTTTTAGATTTTGCATATTGTATTTTTCATGTTTTAACCTTTGTAAACTGCCCAGAGAACTTCGGCCATAGGGAGATATAGAAATGTAATTACTGTATTAACAACAACAACAACAGTAATAATAATAGTAATAGTAATAATTTCTTGGTCTTCTTCAGACCATATCAACAGATGCAAGTTCAATATTAAAATACAAGGATGCAAAATAACTTAAACTGGGGTGCACAATGTGTTCTTTTGGCCTACAATGCCCATCTGCCCTAGCCAACATAGCCAATGGTAAGGGATGATGGGAGTTGTAGGCCAAAATATATGGAGGGCCATAAATTGCACACTCCTGACTTAAATATAAGAACTAGATGTCATTCAAAACTTTGAAAAGGGGGAGCACAAAACACAAACCCTCCCTGCATCTGGCCACATTTCAAGTTGAGTTCTATTGCCTTTGATCCGGGCTCAACATGAAATGGGGTTCACACAACACTCTTGCTGCTATCCAGGCGTCCTTACCAGTTCCCGTTATTTCCACAAGGGGAAAGACCCTTAGCTCAGGAGCAGAAGGGGGTAACAAATGGTGAGGAGTGCTCACCACATCACAACTAAAATTATCAAGGGGCTGGAACAACTCCCCTATGAGGGAAGGCTACAATAGCTGGGGTTGTTTAGCTTGGAAAAAAGGAGGGTGAGGGGAGACATGATAGAGGTGTACAAAATTATGCATGGTATGGAGAATGTGGATTGGGAGACATTTTTCTCCTTCTCCCATAATATTAGAACCTGGGGTCATCCCACGAAGCTGATTGGTGGGAGATTTAGGGATGGGCAAACCACCCCACGCCTACCCCACGGGCCGCTCGCTGGACTCCCACCATTCACCCACCCCTGTTGGGCTCCCTGGTCGAGCTGGTGGGTGATCCGTGGGCACCCACTGAGCAGCATGCAGCTGCCTCACTCCACAGTGAGCCACCATTTTGCGTAAAAATGGTGGCTCATTGTTTTACATAGAAGACCTTTTATGTTAATGGTGGCACTAAAGGAGCCATTTATGCAAGATTACATGAATGGTCTATGGTTTATGGCTGCCATTTATGTAAAATGTCTTTTATGTAAAACAACAAGCCACCATTTTTACACAAAATGGCAGCTTGCTGAGGAATTGGGTGGCTGCTCGCTGCTTACCGGGCACCTGAGGACCACCTGCTGGCTCTACCAGGTAGCTGAACATGGTGGTTAACTGGAGGTGGTCTGCAGGCAGGTCTCTGAGAGGCTGAGCGGAGGGAGTCCACCAGACTCCCCCCCCCAGACTTCTGTGACAGCCCTATGGAGATTCAGGACAGATAAAAGATGTACTTCTTCACACAGCCAAACTATGGAATTTGCTACCACAAGACGTAGTGATAGGGATGTCAGAGAATTCTGCCACGGACTCCAGTGAGGCCGGATTCTTTAGAATCCGCCCTCCCCCCAGAATCCATGGCGGAACAGCCTCCCCCCACTGCCACCCTGCAGAATCCCCCTGGGACGGAGCTTACCTGGCGGCGGATGAAGCTCCGGAGGCGGCTCCAGCGGAGGCTCTGGCAGCGGCGGAGGCGGTGTCGGCATCGGCGGCTCCTCCGGCTGGTCTCCCGTGTGTCAGCAAATGGTGGTCTCCTGTGGTAGCAAATGGTGGCCATCATAGTGGCCGCCATTTGTGTGGCTGCTTTAACATGATAGGCTACGTAAATACTTACGTAGCCTATCACGGCAAAGAGCAGGGGCGCAAATGGTGGCCATTACGCCATTTGCGCCCCTGCTGTTTGCTGTGATAGGCTACGTAAGTAATTACGTAGCCTATTACAAAAAAGGCAGCCAGGCAAGTGGCATAGCAGCTGCCATTTGTGTGGCTGCCTTTTTCATGATAGGCTACATAGTTACTTACGTAGCCTATCACGGCTGGCAGCCACACAAATGATGGCCAGCGTAGTGGCTGCCATTTGCGGCCGCAGCAGCCCTGCAGCAGCTGGAATTCTGGCTGCGGCCGGTCCTGGCCGGCGGCTCCGCGGAGTCACTGTGGAGCGGAGCTGGCCAGGAAGGATTCCGGGGTGGGGGGGAAGGAGCACCTCCCCCCCATTGCAGATGGCCCCAGCAGAACCAGGTAAGTGTTTCGTACACCGCTATGTAGTGATGGCCACCAATTTGGATGGCTTTAAAAGGGGTTTAGGCAAATTCCTGGAGGCGAAGGCTATCAATGGCTACTAGCCTTGCTGGCTATATGCTACCTTCCATATCAGAGGCAATAAGCCTATGTGTATCAGTTGCTGGGGAACATGGGCAGGAGGCTGCTGTTTCACTGATTTTTTGCTTGTGGGTTTCCTGTTGACAGCTTGTCAGCCAGTGTGTGAACAGAATGCTGGACTAGATGGAACCTTGGTCTGATCCAGCAGGGCTCTTATGTTCTTATGTTCAGGAGATGTCCTGCAAGGCTGGAAATTACATGTTATATATTTGATGAAGTGAATTTGTCAGATACCCATTGGGATCTGGCAAATTCAGTGGGCATCTTCCTTTGCCAGATACTCATTGAAATGCTGCTGCTGTCATTTCCATGGGGATCTGACACAAGAAGATGTACTTTGGCTGGGCCTCCGGAAGCTGTGGTGAAGAGTCTAGCCAGTTGCAACATGTGGCCAGTGAGACGTTTTTTAAACTGTACAAATAGAGCCCCCCCCCCAAACTTCAGCCAACCCATCTTATAAAGTAAGGCAAGCCACCCACCCTTGAAGTTTATTGGAAATTCCTTCTGCCCCTGCCCCGCCCATTTGTGTGTATGGGGCACAAATGGTCCCATGGCCCACAACTAGTTTATGTGCATAGATCTCACTCATGCAGATGGTGGTGTCATGGAAGGCTTAGAGGACACCGCAGCCAGGAAGGCAGTCAAGAACAACAGCAGCAGGAACTCCTGACTTCATCCAGATCCAGTGCCACCTAGTGACTAAGCCACATCCTGGTAGCATGGCTGTGCCCCATGAGCCTAGCATGGGATGTAGCATTAGCTGCAGCAGCACAACTCTCTTCATGCTGCAGCAACTGAAGCTACCCAATGCAATGAGCATGCCTGACCGGTTGCACCTTGGTATTCCTTCACGTTCGAGAGTTCTGCGTTTCTGAACAGGACAGTGATTTAAGAGAACTAGAAAGGACAGGGTTTTCTTTTCTGTGACATTTTATTGGAAAGGTCCCTTCTGAAAAGCCATTGGAAATTGCATCCTAAGATCCTTCATATGTTTTCTCTCCCTCCCGCCCCCAGGATTTCAGTATCTGTAGAATTCTTTGATGACATTTTTTTTCCTGACAAGCTGTGCTGTGCTTCCCTAGCAGAAGGAGCAGACGGTCTGAGGCAGCCAGACACACTTTATTATTTTTTTTTACTCTAAATGCTATCTTGGAGCAACTTTTATGCAAAAGGCACACTGTGAAGCTGTCATTTGTAACTTGGCTTTTGGGTGAATTCAGAAATACTGTCTGCTCCACCAGGTGTGCGACTGGCACCTACAATTAATAAATTAACACAATTGCCGTCAATTAATATTTATTTCCCTGTAAAGAGGTGGATAAATTGAATTCTTAAAAAAAGCAAGGGGTGGGGAGGAAGAAACCCCAATGCCAATTTTTCTCTTTAGGCAGGCCAATACGGTCCCACTTTGCTGATGGCAGGGAAATACCAGCATAACATAATCTCAGTCTTGTTCAATCCCAGCAACAAAGTAGAAAAAGCACGAGCATTGCAGTTGAAATGAGGCAATGCAGCAACCCCAGCAGACACTCCCACATTGTCCCTGGCAACTCCTCCGCTACTCTTCAATCATGACACTGCACACCAAATAGAAGATACCAATCGACTAGGGATGTACGAAAGTCATTTACCTTTCCACAGTTTTGATCCATGGTGGGGGGGACGCACTCCGTCCTACCCCCCGGAATCCTCCCTGGCTGGCTCCGTTCCGCGGCAGCTCCGCGGAGCCACCGGCCAGGGCCGTCCGCAGCCGGAGTTCTGGCCACGGCTGGCTGCTGCAGCCGCAAATGGCGGCCACTGTAGCGGCCACCATTTGCGTCCTGCCAGGCTGCCGTGATAGTCTACATAAGTATTTACATAGCCTATCACGGCAAAGAGCAGGTCACAAACGGTGGCCGCTACGCCGTTTGCGCCGCTGCTCTTTCCGTGATAGGCTACGTAAATATTTACGTAGCCTATCACGGTAAAGGCAGCCACGCAAATGAAAAGGCAAATGTGTGGCTGCCTTTATCATGATAGGCTACGTAAATACTTACGTAGTATTTACGTAAGTAGTTACGTAAATACTACGTAAATACTTACGTAGTATTTACGTAAGTATTTAAATACTTACGTAGCCTATCACGGAAAGAGCAGCGGCGCAAACGGTGTAGCTGCCGCCATTTGCACCCCTGCTGTTTGCCGTGATAGGCTATGTAAATACTTATGTAGCCTATCATGGAAGCCTGGCAGGACGCAAATGGCGGCCGCTACGGTGGCCTCCATTTGCGGCCGCAGCAGCCGGCTGAGAGAACAGCTGCCACCACTGCTGCCGCCGCCAGAGCCGCCGCTGCTGGAACATCCGCCCCAGGTAAGCTTCATCCCGGGGGGATTCCGCAGGGTGGCAGGGGGTGGGAGGCCGTTCCGCCATGGGTTTCAGGGGGCTGAATGCCAGTGCATTCGGACCCCTGAAATCCATTGCGGAACGAAGCCCCCCGCCCCCCCAACCCACAAAAGGCGCGCGAAACAGAGCACTTACTTTCTAAGGTCCGCGCTGCTTTGCGAATGGTAGCCATCCTGTGGCCGCCATTCGCTTCCTCTTCATAGCTGTGATAGGCTACGTAAATAGATACGTAGTCTATCACGGCTAACGCAGGGCCGCCATTCGTTTCCTCTTCATAGCTGTGATAGGCTACGTAAGTATTTACATAGTCTATCATGGCAGGGGGAAAACCCCCCAGCATATGCAAATGGCGGCAGCTACTGCCATTTGCGTACGCTGGGTTTTTCACCCCCTACCGTGATAGGCTACGTAAGTATTTACGTAGCCTATCACGGCTAAATACAGGGACGCCCAGAAGCCGGATGTCCGGCTGTGGGCAGCTGGAGCTGGCTGGCGGCTCCGCGGCTTGGCCGCGGAGCAGAGCCAGCTGGGCAGGATTCCGGGGGGGAAGACCGGATCGCCTCCCCCTCCGTCGAGGATTCCGGGGGGAAGGGACGGAGCACCTCCCCCCCAGCGGAAACAGAACAGAACGGAAGGTAAGTGTTCCGTCCATCCCTATCTGCAGGCCTCCTCTGAGACCGGTACGCAAATCCAGGAAAGGGCAAGAGCAGCATACAAAGAGTAGGATCACATATTCATTACAAACACACACATGCACCCACATTCATTTTACTTTTGTTTGACATTAAAAGGTGAAAAGTCCAAAAACGAATGTGATAAAGTAACGTCAGTGCATTTGTTTATGTTCTTCACCTTTGTTTTTATTTTTCACTTTTTTCTTCTTCGCATGGGGACTCTTTGCCCAGTCATTTGGCAGGTGATGCCCTGAGTGGCTAGCAGAAGGCCTGAAAACATTGTTCCATTTGGAGAGCAAATGCCAACATTACAGGTGGCAGAACACTGAAATCAACCGGAAAACAAAAGCAGCGATAAAACAAAAGTGAAGACAATTAAAATGAAGGTGATATGAAACAAATGCAATTAAAACAACATGAAATGAATGCGGCTTTAAAAATGAAAATAAAAACTGAAACTAAATGTGTGCACTCGTTTCATCCCCCTAACAAACAGGTCTTGCACATGGAAAAAAGACCAGGGCCAGATGAGAAGGAGATTGCAACAGACAGCCAACTCTGTTGTCCTCTAGGGAGAAAGAGTCCTTTATGTGGAATCTATCAGCTAGAGATGGCTCTTCTACTGCAGGACTGATGACCCCACTCAGGCAATATGCAGGATATGACATACAATGGACAATATCCAATGGTACTCCTACACAGAGCAGACCCATTGAAATGAATGGGCATCGTTTATGTAGGACTACCATGGGATACTGCCCAACATGTGAGCATTAGTCTGTGGGAGAGGACAGCACTTTGTGCAAGGCAGAGAAATGAGGACCACATGAACAAGGGAGAATGTCAGTTCCAACAGCAACTTCACAGGAATGTACATCCTCATCCTGGTAGTTCAGTGGGACACAGCAAAGCAATGGGAAATGGGGAGCTGTTGGCTTGGGCCCCACACCTGGATGATGGTAATGTACCCTCCACACCACAGGGCAAAACATAACTCTTGAGTAACTTGTTTTTAACAATACATTTGAAGGGACAACGAAGTAGAGCCTAGAGCTCAAACTCAAAGAGTGATCCTATTAGGAGTGATCCTATTCCTGCCCAGCAGTCATAACTTGGGGATGAGATTAAAGATAGGCCAAAAATCACCCCCCACACACACACACAATTTTATGGGTCCATTCAGCCCTTGTGAAAGTGGAGAGTTATTTTCTGTTGCTTTCAGCAGAGGGGCATAGAGAACTTCAGTTAAATTTTCAGGGGGTGGTGGGTTGTTTGGTGCATGGCACTCACCTTACGTTATTGAGGTGGCCAAGGGGCAGTTCTTGCTTAAAATGAAAGTAAAAGCTTCACACCTGCTTGTAGAGGTGCAAGGCTGTCTGAAATCTTCCAGCCCAGGAACACTTCCGAGAAGGCCCCTGGGTGGGGCAATTCTATGCTGTGTTCTTCCCATGGGCATTCCAGGAAGTGCTGCCAGGCCAGGAGGCTGCAGAAAGCCTCATGCTGCTGCAAGTGGGCACAAGATAGTTAAAAAACTTTAAAGCAAGGAAAATTCCTCAGCCACCTTGCCAAGAGCCAAACACCCCATTTCACCAAAGTGCTTTGGGGTCATCTTTGGATTTGTTTATTTGTCTTTTCTTTTGTTGTTGTTCAGTCGTTCAGTCATGTCCGACTCTTCATGGCCCCATGGACCATAGCGCGCCAGGCCTTCCTGTCCTGCGCTCTCTCCTGGATCGTGCTCAAGTTCATATTCATTGCATCGGTGATGCTGTCTAGCCATCTCATCCTCTGCCGTCCCCTTCTCCTTTTGCCTTCAGTCTTTCCCAGCATCAGGGTCTTTTCCAGTGACTTTTCTCTTCACATTAGGTGGCCAAAATAGTTGAGCTTCACCTTCACTATCTGTCCTTCCAATGAGCACTCAGGCTTGATTTCCTTTAGGACTGACTGATTTGACCTCCTTGCTGTCCAGGGGACTCGTAAGAGTCTTCTCCAGCACCACAGTTCGAAAGCATCAATTCTTTGGCGCTCAGCCTTCCGTATAGTCCAGCTCTCACAGCCATACGTTACTACTGGGAAAACCATAGCTTTGATTAGACGGACCTTTGTCGGCAAGGTGATGTCTCTGCTTCTTACTATGCTGTCTAGGTTTGCCATAGCTTTCCTCCCAAGGACCAAGCGTCTTTTAATTTCATGGCTACAGTCACCATCTGTGGTGATCTTGGAGCCCAAGAAAATAAAATCTGTCACTGCTTCCATTTCTTCCCCTTCTATATGCCAGGAGTCCTTTCTTTTACTTCAGTATAATTATGATTTGGGTGTTGAATCCTAGACTAGTGCATATTTATTAATGTGAGATGTTTTTATGTGTATGATTATTTAAACTTTTGTTGTGATTTGTAATCGTTCATTATTTAGAAATGTTTCTATATTTTATTGGTAAACTTTTGATGTTGTCAGCTGCTTTGAACATGGTTTTACCATGGAAAAGTGGCATACCAATAACTTGATGATGATGATCTTAGGTTACCCCCCCTCCCCGGGCCAAAAAAAGAGAAGCTTTTGACTCGTGGGAATTTAAACCTGAAAGCATTATGCACCAAAAATGTGGCAATGTACTATTTCTCATATTCCCCAAAGTCTGAGACATTTAAAATGAAATATTCAAAGTCTGCCCCCAGCAGAGTGGCCTCTGGCATTGTTATCTTAAAAATAATAATCTTAAATTGGGCAAGGGATGGTTTAGAATAGAATGTAGTATGGCTGGCCAGCACTGCTAGATTAAAACTTTAAAAATAATACGTTAGGGCTGCTATCCTATGCATGTTTAGACAGGAAAAAGTCCTACAACTCCCAGAATTCCCCAGCCAGAAATGCTGGCTAGGGAATAATGGGAGTTGTAGGACTTTTCTTTCTGTCTATACATGTGCAGTATGGCAGTCTATCTTATCTTTGTTTGGGGACTGGACTGGTTGCTGGTATGGAATGCTTCCAGTACAGTGACTGAAAAGGAGTGCTGTAAATGGTCAATTTTATGATGGATTGAGAAGCTAAAATCTTATCCTGAGTCAGAGAAACAAGGCAAATTATTTATGTCTTTGATTGTTTTAGCCCATTCATGAACACACACACACACACACACACACACACACTAAAAAAGGACTTGGAGCTGTCAAATGAATCCTACACTTGCCAATAATTTATTAATGGATTTGTGTGTGGTGTGGGGAAATAAGGGTATTTTTCCTCCCTTACCTAAAACTCTAAAGGCAAAGTCCCTTTAGGCTGCAATCCTATGCACATTTACCTGGGAGTAAGCCCAAATGAAAACAGTGGAACTTACATCAGAGTAAACATGCATAAGATTGTGCTGTTATTCATTTCTGTCAACTTTAAGTCATACACACACAAAATCATGTATCCTCTAGTTTGACCTCATTTCTTTCCTTTCATGGATTTTGTTTTTCATTGAATCCAAAGCCCCTCAGGCCCCATTCCTAGTTTTCTTTACCTAACCTTTAGTGTTTTAGCCTTATGACTTAAGATATGGATTTTTCTTTTCTTTTCCTTTGTCCCAAGTGCCTATTATGAAAAACTGTACTGTGTCTTTCAGACTGTGATACAAACTTTTCTGCCCTGACTTGTCTGGATACGAAAGCCATCAAGTTTCAGTTCATTTGCTATTTAGATCTCAGCTTAAAAGGACGTTCTCAGAGTAGCAAAGCAACTGTTGGTTATCAAAGTTGGTGACTCAGCACTTCAGTTATTTCATTTCATGTAAGGATTCTGGTAAAAATGCTCTTTCCCCCTTTCAGTATGTTTCAAAAGCAAAAAGATTTTTTCTCATCTTCCATTCCTCAAGGACATTGGCAGATCTCATCTACATTATATTAGTTTAAAATGTTTTACTCATGCAGTTGCTGCATTTTTTTTTGGTGCTACATTCCTTTCTTTTACTTTTCTATGCTCAGACAAGCAGATTATGATGGGTTTTAAAATACAGGAATTTCTAATAACTAGTGCATTGAGTCAGAATGGGAGCTTTTTAATAGTAACATCTTTGAAATGCATTGCACATGGCAGCCATGATCCTCAAAGTGGGCACCAAGTTGCAGAAGGCTGATATAGGCAATAAACGGAAATGATTATGTGACAACGCCATTTTTTAAAAAATGGGGATTCTTTGTTTGCCACAACAAGTTTGTATATAATCATGGTCTCCTAAATTTTATCAATCCATTGTTGATTAGAAGGTTGCTTGGGGGACTTTTAATTACATGCTAGGCACGACTTCGTTGCTGTATACAATAGCTTAAGAAGTTCTTTATACAGAAGCATAATGAGTGAGCTTCTCCTTAGGCTGTTTTAATTGTTCCATAAGTTTACCCATGGTATACCAAGGATTAGGGATGTACGGATTTTGTTAAATCTGTTCTGTTTGTGTTTTTGTGGGTTGTCAGGCATCTTTCGATCCATTGTCTGCTTATTGATGGAATCAGATTTTTTACACCAGAGTTTTGTTCCACTTGTGCTAATTCACATTAGCCCTAATTCGCAGTAGCACTAATGTGTACTTGCACAAACATGCTAATCTGCATTAGTTAATGCAAATTAGCACTAATGCACATTAACCAATGCAGATTAGCGCATTTCTGCAAGTGCATAATAGTGCTAGTGTGAATTAGTGCAAATACCCTCCCCCTCCAAAGGAAAAAACAGTCTGGAAGTCCATGGAATCCACGTGACTAGGAAAAAGCCAGTCTGCTGCAGAATCTGCATGTTGGATTTATAGAAATCCAAACTCATTTGAATCCACTGTGGATTTCTCCGACATCTCTACTGTAAGCCATGAGTTTCCTTTTCCCCCAAGTCTGTGATTTTGTTAGGGGGATTCATATCACCTGCTCCACACACTGAAAGCATATATGGGGGAATAGGGCTGTTTGGGCTAGCCCTGTCCCACTGCTCATGTGCCCAGTAGCTCTGACCTAACCTCTGTATGTCCAGAAGGCACCAGAAGGAACTCTACGCATCTGATGGATGCATTTTGAACTCCTCCACACAAGGGGGAAGCCTGGGCCAAACATGCACCCCCTCATGTGGAGGAGCTCTATGCATGTACAGAGGTACCTGTGTACAGCCCCTCCCAGTGCACAGAAGGGTGGGGGGTGGCATCCAGACATGACAGAGGTGGGGGGCATGGCCACTGGCCACAGCAGCGGGGCTAACCAGCATGGCCCCGCAACCCCCCTCCTTCATTCTTTCAGTGTGTATGTGTGTTGTATGTGTTGTGTGCATGAACCTCCTTGTTGTAGTGTTGTGTGGTGGTCTTTCATTTTGTCATGCTTTAATCCCATTCAAATTTATGGGACAAGTTAGTCATGATTAACTGAAGTTCCATTAATTTAAATGGTACCACAACAGGACTACCTTAGCCTGTATTGAATCCATGTAGCCTAGAATCCAAAGTCACCAAACTTCACCATTGTGTGACATGCAAAACAAGCTGGTCACTAAAGTATGGGGTCACCTGCTTTCAATAGCAATGGGTATTACTTCCCTTACTTCAAAATAAGTCTCCCTGCTGCATTGGGGGCCTCCTGATCATTCTTCTGAATGGGACCTTGGACTTTTTCCCTACAGTCTAATGCACCACTGATATCATGTGCTTTCAGCCAGAACCAGAGCCCCCCATGCTTGAGAAATCCTGCTTTTCTAAAGTAGTCTAATCATTTCCCCTCAAGAAAATAAAAGCAGTTGTACTTAAGTCATGGAATCCTTGATGGATATCTGGTTGGAGCCATGGCATCCTGTAGTGACTTGTGGAACTCCACAGGTTGCTTATCTCAAACAGCTGTGAAAAGGTTGAGCAACCTTTTTATCTTCCCCTGGAATTAAAAGGGGAAGCTTACAGTACCATCTGGATGAAATCTTCGAAGAACAGCTGCTTCTGTGGAGAAACAGAGGGGCTGAAATCTAAGATTAGATGCCTGAGTGTCATCTACTGAATGCTGTTTGAAACTCCTAAGCAGTTAGGAGACATAAGGACAAATGGCTCCAAATAGTATTTCTGAATTTAAACTACCAGTAATATCTGAGGACTTCTAATTAAATCTGCATGGGTTTTTTTTTTTTTTGCAATTATACTTGCTTGTTGTGCTTTTGAAAGTGGAGGATGGCAGTACCAAAGGAAAAAAAGAAAGGCTGCCACCTACTCCACCCCCCAATTGAGCCCTTGGCAAAAGTTTCTAGAAGTGCCAGAGATGAAGAGGAGTTGCTTGCTTTGATAAAAACTATGTCTTCGCAGCTACCAGAGCAGTCAAAGAAACCTGAAACAATTCAGGACTCAATTACAGCCCTTCAGGGGGCTGTGGATTTAATTAATATCTCTTTTCAAAAAAGATGGAATCGAATATTAATGCTCTTGAAGATTGGGTTTCTGCTCATGAAATGGCCATCGAAGTGTCTCATAATATTTTGTCTGTTCGAATTTCTCAACTGGAGGCCTGCACATGTACAGCGAATCTACGTATCTTTGGTATTAAAGATGTGGCTACTGATATAGGTTTGGTGGAATTTATGGATAAACTTTTGCACGAGCTATTTGCTTTACCATCTGATTTTTTACTTGATATTGAGCATGCATATCGTGTTCCTGGTTCAATATGTGACACTAAAGGGACTTTTGGGACAGTTATTGTTCAATTTTCACGAGTCTCTACAAAAAATTATCTTATGCTTCCAGCAAGAGAATGAGGTGAGCTTTGGTGGGGACCAGCAAATGACAAGACTATGCTCTTTCCTGATTATACTAAAGAAATCGCTGACAGAAGTAGGGATGTTGGAGAATTTCGCCACGGATTCCAGGGAAGCCAAATTCCAGTGCATTCGCCCCCCCTGGAATCCATGGCAGAATGAAGCCACCCGCCCCACCACCCCACGAAATGGGCCTGGAACAGAGCCTACCTTTGTCGGCCGTTCCGGTGCTCCTCGAATGGTGGCCGTGTCTGCGGCCGCCATTTGCCTCCTTTTGAATGGCTCTGATAGGCTACGTAAATATATACGTATATATTGCTGTGATAGGCTACATATATATTTACGTATAACGTAAATCATGGCAAAAAGACAGGGATGCAAATGGCGAGGGCTATGGCGGCCGCCAATTGCATCCCTGCGCAGCCCAGCGGGTGGATGTCCGGGAGAATTTCGGTGGGAGGAATGGAGTGCCTCCCCCCCCACGAATGACCCCGGACGAAACGGTGAGTCAGTTTCATACATCCCTAGACAGAAGAAGGCAATTCACCAAGGCGAGAAGCAATATAACCTGCAATATCATATTAAATATCTGGCTACATTTTGCATTCTTTTTGAAGGCCAGATGAAAAGATTTTTGGATCCTGATGCTGCAGAATCATTTTTAATTGGTATTAAAATTAAAACAAGGGAACCAACGCTCTCAGCCTCCGGAGTTGGAACTTAGCCATCTTTACTGTTCTTTTGAAGTGTTGTTTGGCTGGTAAGATGTTGATAAGATGTCTTAAGCTGATGTCGATGTGGTGTGCCAGAGCAAATGTTTGCATATTTTTGTTTTCTTTCTCCTTTTATGTGTGTTATATTGTAATAAAATGCCTATTTGTGTGAGTATATGTGTGTACACATATAAATATATTTTTAGATATGATATTACTTAAAATATACAAATGATTTGCTTTTGTTTTTTACTTTTTATCTTTTTTGCAAATGTTTTTTTCTTGTGCTTATTATTATTAATATTATGCGATTATTATTATTACTATTTCTTGTTGGTTAAGCCTTTAATGTTTATTAATACGTGTTAAATGAATGGTAACATATGGCCAATGGAAATGGGTTGTTTGCTCCCATTCCTTTGCTATAAGACTGAGGTTATTATATTGAAAGATAAAGTTTACCGTTTGTGGTGCAGCAGATTGAAGATTTAATAATACTTGCAAATGTTTGGAAGAATGCTGTATAGGTATAAACTGCAACTGGATATATATTTGGATATTTGGTTGTTCTTATTGAAGTTTAATATAATCCTTTTCTTTCTTTCTTTCTTTCTTTCTTTCTTCTTTCTTTTTTTCTCTTCCTTCTTTGCTATCCTCCCTTTTTTATTTTCCTCAGAATACTGTAATGTTGGAAACTGAAGATTCTGATTATGTTGTTGGTAGTGTTTATTTCATTTATAAAAATAAAAGAAACATAGATTAAAAAAAGAAAAAGAAAAGAAAAGCAGTTGTCTGATGCTCTGGATGGAAAATAAGTACAATAAATAACCTTGATGGTAGTAAGCAACCATTATGTTATCACAATGCAGCCATTTCTAATCAAATCTGGTGGAGGATATTTAGCCAGTAGGCTGGATTAGTTTTGAAACCAGAATGAAATTGAGAACAGGCAAGAATTTAGCAGCATCTGCCTCAGAATACTACTACTGCTACTGCCCCTACTATAACAATGATGAAGAAGAGAAATTCCTATGCATGCATATGATGAACAAATGAACTAAGGGCACAATCCTATGCATGTTTAGACAGAAAAAAAGCCTACAACTCCAAGCATGCCCCAGCCATAAGGACAACCAGTACCTTAAGTTGTCAAACAAAACTAGCATTATATGCTCCAGCTCACCAGCTCATTATATACTTCAGTTCACCTGAAATTCACTTGAAAGCAGCTATAAAAATTCCAAAATGCAAGATTTAGAAATCATGCACCTTCCACAAAAGGGGAGCTGTCATAATGGTGATAAGAAGTAGGGATGGATGGGTCAGTTTATTTCCAGTCCATGTCAATTTTGCATGTATTCAGTCATAAGTATGTTCTGTCCTGTTCCTGCAACAGTCCGTGGATTTTAAAAACCCCAAATGCATAAACATTAGCATTTAAACTGAATGCGTTTCCCTAAAATATGCATTTTATATGCCTTTCCCCCCAAATGGACATTTTGTACACGTGTTGTGAGCTGAGAAGTGCACTGCAAAATCTGGAGAAGTCCACAGTCTGCATTCTGATCTGAACTGGGATGTGAGAATTAGGTTGGTTCAGTAAAATATTCACCTAAATATTTAACTGAACCAACCTAACAACAACGACAACAACGACAATAATATAAATATGCAGACCAAACAAAATCCTTCAGTATTCCTAAAAACAAGAAAAGATATTCTAGGTCATAACTACAAAGCCTATAAACCACTGTTGTCTGACTGGCTTTAAAGACTAGCCTTCATGAATTCTTCCTGGATAAGACCCTTGCCTGCACTTTGTCCCTGTTATGACATGCCAATATTCATCCAGGTCCTTTGGAATGGAGCAAATTGGTGCTATTATAATTAGTCCCAATCAACAGCACTCCATACATTCCAAACAAAGATATTAATCGAGTTGAGTGTGTAAACGCAATAGCTTTTGGGACTAAGGCTAGGAAATAATAAAAAAAGAGAATGATGAAATTTGGGGAAAGGACAATATAAAATTATTGGAGAAGATCCAAACTAAGCTCTTTCACATCATCAACCTTGTCACATTAGAATCCATATTAAAATCTAATTTAGAAGGAGTCCAAATTAAAAAAGCTCACTTAATTCCTTCAATTTGCAGAACAATTCCATTCCATTAGGCAACTAATTTCTACCTGTCAGGTATAGAATGAAAGCGGTTCCTCTCAGGAGGAAACTTTTTTTACTTATAGTAATTAGATATGGGGAACCCAGGAAGATGTCTAAGCTGAAATAGTTAGCTTGGTTTAACTCTCTGAGCTCATCAGCCCATGAGTAAATGGCATCAAAGTGTTGGCCGCAGTGGTTCTGAGCTATGGAAAGTTCAAACAAGGCTGCATGTTTCATAATTAAGTAACAAAATGGCTTTAATTTTTATTAGAGAATCATAAAAGATTTACCTGTGTGAGGCTCAAGAGCATACATCCCTTTTGTTGATCTATTACTCTAATCAGCTCTTAGGGACAATACAAAGAGATCTTGATTACATTTAGAAGATAAGAGCCAGGAGAGTATAAGTAATGAAGCACATCATGGCCATAATAAATGTAGAACTGAAGAAAGTGTACAGGCAACATAAAATTGCTTCTTTTGCAATTCCCTTTAGATTGCACTTCCATTTATCTATTTACTTCTACCCAAGAGCATGTACTGTACTAGATGAAAGGGTGGGGAGGGGAGGGGGGGAATATGTCAAATATACAATTTGCCTGAGAAAATGAAATGCTACACTTGTCACTTAAAATCATTTTTGCTTTACTTTCTAAAATACAACAGACTTCAGAAATCCAGCACTCATATTTATTTGTAACATTTTTCATACACACGCCCAAGAAAACCTTTCTATACTATTTCCCCACTGAATCCCTTTAAAGGGATTGAAATCACCTTCTTTTGATATGAGACTTATAGTAATGTCTTCCATTCCCACATATATATTCTGCCACAGGGATGGAGGGGGGAAGTTGTGGGGGAGGGAATGATGGTGGAGGGAATATGTTTACGAGCGCTTTTACTTCAATTAACAAAATTTGCTTGCTCCTTTTTAATATCCTCTTTTAATGATGCTGTTTCTCCCTAAACACTGAAGGCTTTTGAGAGTATTGGAGGAAAAACAGGTACTTCGGGAAAAAGGGGGAATATATACATTATGAGAAGAACTGGCTGCAATTTTCATGGCTTGTATCATATACCTATTGCAATCTGCCAATAAATGATATGATAGCAAAATGAAGTATTTCCCCTGGGAGAAGGCAGCTCATTCTGGGCTTAAATGAGCTTCATGATTTGGAAATTTGCAAAAACAAATACCAAAAAAATGAGAGCAAATGCCCATTTGGAGGATAAACCCAGGAAAATTCCACTTTGCTGTTACTGTGATGTCAGCAGACACAGTGGTTGAAGTACTTGGGAGCAAGTTTATGGGGCCTTTATGAAATCCACAAGCTCCAACCCTGAATCCCACAAATAATAGGGGAACCTAGGCATGTAGAGCAGGCTTCCCTCTTCAGACCCTTCCCCCAATTAGGGCTAGCAGGGATGAGATGGCAAGGGTGGGACCAGTGGGTACAACCCAGATTATTATGATGACATGGAGGAGAACACTAGGGTGGCCACTTCTGAATTGCCAAAAAAAGTGGACATGCAACAGCAAAAAAGAGGACAGAAGAGGACACTGATTTGCATAAAATGTGAATATGCTAATTGATATCCATAGATGCACATTTAGAAATAATAATTGTAATGTGTTTCTATTGAAATTATATCGTACCAATGTGTAGAACACTGTGACCAGGTGACCTGTGCGCCTTGAACTGTCCAGGTGCTGTTAAAGTGCAGCTTCAAGACCTCTCTTCTTCCTTCTGATGGTTCTTTTAAAAAAAAAACAAAAAAACAAAAAACTGGACTTGGACTGGATAGTCCTTCAAATGGAGGACAACTTCAAAATTGAGGTTAGTCCTCTGGTAACACTTCAAACAGAGGACTGTCCTCTGTGAAAGAGGGCACCTTGCCACTCTAGGGGCTTCTGGGGATAGGGAGAGGGTGTGCTGTCTGTTGATCCTCTATCCATCAAGGCTCTTCATGCAATCCAGAATGCTGGAAAATCTGTGTTCTGGCTTGCGTGAAGAGCCTCCATGGATAGAGGAGGCTCTCCTCTTCAGTCACCCTTCATGAGTAGAGGGTGATGAATGCAACAAAGACAGGGCTGGAGCACAATCCCCCCTTGCTTGTTTGATCTACCTGGTAAGTGAACACCTGAATAGGAATACAGGCATTGGTAGAACAGTGGTGAGCTTGACCACCACTTCAGATCAGCTTCAGAGGCCCTGCTTTCTGTCCTGAATGAAATCAGGTGGGTAGTTGCAGGAGACAGGGCCTTTTCAGTGGTGGTGCCATAATTATGGAGATGCCCCATGTTCTTTCCCTTATGATTTTTATGGTGTCCGTAAGACTTCATAAACATCAACATGCTTTTGATGTATGAAACTGCTAATTGCCATGTTTAATATCCGGTGTTTAAATAATTGTTTTTTAAAGTCTTGTTTGTTTTTGGTATAATGTGTTGTGTTTGTACGCTGCTTTTGAATACTGAAAAAAAAGCAGAAAGTAGGCTAAAATTAATGAATGTTAACCAAGCTCCATATAGCTTGATGACAGGCCTGTTTACACAGAACTGCAGCATGTTGTTTTTTTTTTTTTCACTAGACCAAGGTAGGAAAGAAAAGTGGAAGCTTGGATGTACTTAAGGGAGAAAGCACATAGCATTTACTGTACCTAAATACAACACAGAGTGGGTGTGCCAGGAATCTACAGCCATAGAGGTGGGTAGAGCCAGAATGTTCCTGATATTTACAGCAATGTTGGGCTGAAGGGCTGAGGTCTCCCATCCCCTGTGTAGGGAACTACACTATAAATACTCCCAATCACTCCCTCTCTGCCCCCTTGCCAGAAATTCTAGCAATAGTATCTCTCTATTTCTCAGAAGTGAGAAAATCACTGATATTTCCAGCGAGGATTGGTTGATGGTGGAATTGTTGAAATCACAGAATCATAGGGTTGGAAGGGGACTACAAGACCATCGAGTCCAACCCCCTGCTCAATGCAGGAAGCTTGATTCCCAGGCGGTCTCCCATCCACGTACTAACTACTAACCAGGGCTGCTCATGCTTAAAACATTTTATGAAAAACTTCAAACTTCAGTATGTGGAATCTGTGAAACGAGGAGCTGTTTCTAAGGACATGTTCATATAGTAGTTGTTGGTGCTCACTGTTGGCCATAAGAAGCATCCTGGTAGCATAAGAAAAGTCTTGTGGAAAATGTAGATACATGTTTCCCCAGGACACCCTGATGCTCACAGATGGAGAATTAGCTGTGCTGATCTCATGTTCCAGGCTGCCATTTAGGTAAACAGGTTAAGCTGAAGCTATTTGGTGCATGTGTTGACTACTGGTAGTGGTTACTTTCTAAGAAGAGAGATGCCAAGGCTTTTATACCTACAAGGATGATTCTTTGGCTGACTTGTCTTCTCTTCCCATGATGTTTTAAGCTGGCATGCGGTGGTGAGAGAAGAACTCTGCATTCGTTCAAAAGCACTCTGTTCTTTACTTCTAGGCCACACATTCTAAATTGTGTCATAGTGGTAAAAGCAGGTTCTTAGTGGTGAAAGCAGGAACTGAGCCCTCATTATTTTTAAATCCTTCCTATCGAACCATTTCCTGTGGTCCCTACGCTCCAGAAGGGATTTCTATATTATAATGCCATGCCTACCTAGATTGCCATACATTTACCATGCTCATCTGACGTCCTTTCTCTGTATCAGGGGTGGGGAACCTCTTTCAGCCTAAGGATTGAATTCAATTTGGGAGAAACTCTCAGGGGCCACATTCTAGTGGGGGGTGTTGCCAAAGGCAAAGGGGGCAGAGTGGGACCAAAAATGCATCCCCTGCCCCTAGTACATTATAGTGTAAAGCTCTTATTGCCAGCAATCAAGCCTTAGGAGCAGCATTTCAACCTTTTGGAATGGTGGGGAAAGCTGAGAAACCACCAATTGATCAATGGCTGGGTAAAAAGGAGTGGGGCCATGGCAAGGGGCATAACCATCCAGGGAATCCTGGAGGCCTGGATCGGGACCCCAAGAGGGTCAGAATTTGTCCATGGGCCTGCAGTTCCCCACCCCTGCTCTATATTGCCATTCTACCCCAAGAAGCATACCGTGAACAATGGCGGTAACAATATGACATGAGAGGGAGGCAAAAGTCGTGGCAGTATGAAGACAGGGTCCAATGGTTGGCAGGAGACAGGAGATTAGGCTGGCTGTGTCCCTCTGCCAGATGCTTCATCAGCTGACTTGACTTGTCCCTCCCTTTTCAGCCATCAGACAAACATGATAAGTGCCATGGTCTGGTAGCTTGATGGAGGGAGCCACCAGCCTGGCTCTGTTCACCTTCCAGAAGCTTCAGCCACACTGCTGACACTTCCTAGCCTCCCAAGTTCCATCTTCACTCAGTGGCGATCTGATCTATGCAGTGCTGCCTCCAGGCATTGGCTATTTGGGGGTAAGATGTATATCATCAATCTGCTACAATTTCCCAGAACATCTAATAATGCTGATGGAGTTTCTCATGGCCTTTGTGATTCTTCATAAACCACAAGACATTGATGAAATTGGGAAGACTCAAGACTGGAATCTGGATCACGGGAAATGAACAGTAGAGTCACGGAGAGAAGCAAAGCTCTACAATGGTACACCTAGCACCAGCACAAGGAAAAAATAGATTAAGAGTTTCTCAGCATCAATTTACATTAGAAATGCCTTATTTGATGTCATCTGGGAAGATGGTGGTTTAAACTTGAGACTCTACTACAGGATGCAAGGGGGGAAACCCAACAGATTTAGCAACAATTCTATTTTTAAAAGTAATCTAAGCCTCTAGACCAGCCTGCCTTGACCCAGTGCCCTCCAGACATTTTGGACTACCATTTCCATCAGGCCTAGCCAGCATGGCCAATGGTCAGGGTTGATGGGAGCTATACTCTAAAACGTCTGGAGGGCACCAGGTTGGGAGAGGCTGCTCTAGAGGGTGGGAGTGGGGGTGGACAGTTGCAGCCAAAGAATATATGATCCTGAAGCGATGGACTTTAGAAAGGTTTTTTTTTTTTTTTTAATGGTAGCAAAAATACCTGATGGAGGTCTACTCAGAAGCAAGACTCATTGTGTTCAATAGAACTTACTTCAAGGTAAATATGTATAGCATTGCTTGGTCATATTCTGTTACGTAAATGAGGCTTTGCTTCTTCTTACAACATAAGATATGGGGGGATCTCAGAACTGAAAGGAGAGAAGATACAGCCTCTCTGTTAAACCTAGAGAAACTTTTGGACAGAGTTGCGGATTTGGTGGCTTCACCTAATCGTGCTTTGTACTTTGAAATAAGTGCAGAGAATGAAGTAAGGTAAATAATGAAGGTGCAATCCTACATGCATTTACCTGGGAGTACGCCCTACTGAAGTCAGTAGGGCTTACTGTTAATCGTAGCACATACTGTTGGATAACACTGAGGGCACAAGGGGCGAGGGCACCATTTTAATCTGGGGCTTTCTAATGAGAATGTATGGAATTTACAATAGATAGAATTTGAATTACAATTCACATAGCAGCAGTACAGATAAATCAGCCAGATAACTAGCTAGTAGATTCTTTTGTAGCTCACCTATCAACTGCTGAGAATGTGGGCACAATCCATTAGGGTCTTTGCAGAATGGATTTATTATGAAGCAATTGCTTCAAAGAACAAATTCCAGGAAGGAGGAGGCACCAGTTTCTTGCACACAACCTACAATTTCCCTGCTATTAAAAAACAAACAAACCACCACCACAAAAAACGACAATGTAGCTCCAGTGAGTCCAGTCTTAAGATGGATTCAGTGAATTCCTCTTGGCAAGCTTGTTCTCTGTGGCTGAATACCTTGCATACCTTTATTAGCAGCAGTCAATTGAATGAAAAATATTTTTTTTATTCCTACTTTTTCTCTCCCTTAGCAAGAAATAATAGAATGGAACTCTCAGATCTTTGCAAAATGTGTGAGGCTGATAGTTATAAAATGCCATAAAATTGCATAGAGAGTAGATTTGCTATATGGCAGCACTAAGAAGCAACAGACACAGCAATTCAGAGTATGACTCCTTCAGTCAATAACTGCAATTTAAGAGAATCTGAGGACAAAAAGGACAAGTTAAAGACCTTTTTTATTTTTTTTCATTGGTTGATCAGAGATGCCATAGTTAACTATAACAAAAGTAAAGGCTGTTTTGGAATTTGTTGGAAGTGATTTGCATAAGTATATATATGTATTTGCAGAATCTAAAATTCATATAATATTCTCTGCAGAAATTTTTGAAAGTATGTGCGTATTTAAATAGGCTTTCTTTTTTTCTTTTTAAAAATGTTTAGTAGCTGATGTTAGGGACTCTTTTCCACTAATCATTACAAGCTCTCCTATAATTATTTTCTGTCAGTGTGTCTGCAGTAAAAAAAAAAATCCTCATAAAAATTCATAGACTAAGCTTGCAGAGCATGAAAAGGAAATTTCCAAGGTACTCATCCACAACTAATTGTAGAATTTTTTTCAAATTAAGTGATTTGTGAAAAATATTACATATATATCAATAATGTATTTCCATATTGAATGTCTTTTTACTATTTGTTTTGGAGCTCATAATCAAAGCATTTTCAGGAAGAGTTTACATAATCAAACCCCCAGATGAATTACTTTCCCTTATCTTTCTAAGGGCACAATCCTATGCATGGTTAGACAGAGAAAAGGTTTGCTGGCTGGGGAATGCTAGGAGTTGTAGGCCTTTTCTCTGTCTAAACATGCATAGGATTGTGCCCTAATGGAATATGTGTATCTTTTGATCATTTATATTAAATCCCAACATTTGGAATATTCTATTTTTAAATTTCATTTCTGGTTTCCTGGGTGGGTTACTGTTTGCTTTTAGGGCAGCCTAACATCTTGATTTACTTCTGAGGAAGTTTTGTCCCACTGTACCATAGTTGGACTGCAGATCTGAGAGGCTTTTTAACCCCTCCTATGCCTTAGGAGGGAAGGAGCCTGGGGGAAGGAGGACCAGCCAGCAGCTGCACCAGGTGGTAGGGGTGGACGAAAGGCACTTACCTTTCTTTGAAGCTTGTTCGCGGTGGGGGGGAGGCGCTTCGCTGCTCCTCCCGCGAAGTTCAGGCCGGGGGGGGAGGCTTCCCGCCTCGCCCGGCCGCAAACTCCATTGTTTTTTTTTTTTAAAAAAAAACGCCCCTGTGATAGGCTACGTGACGATTAATGTAGCCTATCACTGCTAGATCTGCAAAGTCAGCCGTGATAGGCTATGTTAATCGTCACGTAGCCTATCACGGGTGACTTAAAAAAAAAAAAAAAAGCGCGTACGCTAATGGCGGCCCCCATAGGGAGCCGCCATTCGTGTTCCTTATTTAGTCGCTGTAGTCTACGTAAATGTTTACATAGACTACGGCGAAAATAAGGGCAACGCAAATAGTGTTGCCTTTATTTTCACCGTAGTCTACGTAAATCTTTACGTAGACTACAGCGACCAAATAAGGAATGGGAATGGCGGCTCCCTATGGGGGCCGCCATTATCCGTACGCGCTTTTTTTTTTTAAAGTCACCCGTGATAGGCTATGTGATGATTTACGTAGACTATCACGGCTGACTTTGCAAATCTAGCCATGATAGGCTACGTTAATCGTCACGTAGCCTATCACGGGGGCGTTTTTTTTTTCTTTCATTGCAATGGCGGTGGCGGCAGCCGGTCGAAAGATCGGCTGCCGCTCCCGCCCCGCTCGAACACCCGCCGAACCGCCGGCCGGACCCGCCGCCAGGAGGGACATTCGGCGAAGGTAAGTCCCGTCCCGGGGGTGCGTGCGGGGGGCGGGCGGGTGCGGAGGATTTCTCCCCGAAACTTGTTCGGGGGGCCGAACACGTTGGCGCTCGGTCCCCCTAAGTTTCGGGGAGAAATTCTCTGCCATCCCTACCAGGTGGATCCTGAGCCTGAGCCTGAGCCTGCTTCTGCCCCCGCCCACAGGTACTAAAGGCGGGGCTGCCAGAGGCTGCTCAGGAAGGAGCCTGGGGGAAGGAGGACCAGCCAGCAGCTGCACCAGGTGGATCCTGAGCCTGAGCCTGCTTCTGCCCCCGCCCACAGGTACTTAAGGTGGGGCTGCCAGAGGCAGCGCCTCGGCGTCGCGCCAAGTGAGACGCTAAGTGCGCACTTAGTGTCGCACTTGGAGTCACGTAGGATCTGAAGACCCACCCACCTGCCTCTCCAGAGACACCAGCAGCCACAATACCAGCAGCAAATAGCAGCAGCAGAGGGCAGCAGCTTTAAAGACAAGGGGAAAGGGGCAAACGTGGACTTTATCTGCTCCTTCTTAGCTGCTGTTCTCTTTTATCTCTTTTATCTTTTATATTCTTTTAAACTGTTGTGCATTTTATATCCTAACATTTTGATATGTGCCTGGGAGGACTATTGGGCAACTCAGGGGGTCGGAGAGGTGCCACCATAACTGTGGTCATGGGCAGGGGGAGGTATGGTGTTGGGGGATTAACAGGCCAGCTGAGGAGAAGAGGGGCTAGACACCTTACAGCTGTCCCCTCTTCTGGTTCTTCCCCCAACCTGATGGTTCCTGGCAGCCTTACCAGTCTGCCCTCGGGTCTGGTGGTGCTGCTGCTGAATGCCAGGTCAGCCCAAAATAAAATCTCCCTCATCCATGATTTGATTGTGGATGAGGGGGCTGACCTGGCATGTATTACTGAGACCTGGGTGGGGGAACTGGGTGGGGTCACTCTCTCCCAGCTGTGCCCTCCTGGGTACTTGGTGCAGCACCAACACCGACTTGAGGGTTGGGGAGGGGGGGTTGCCATGGTCTATAGGAATTCAATCTCCCTCTCCAGGCTTCCTGCTCATTCGAGTGCAGATCTTGAGTGTTTGTACCTTGTGTTGGGTACCCGGGACAGATAAGAGATTCTGTTGGTGTACCACCCACCCCGCTGCCCATCAGACTCCCTGCCAGAGCTGATGGAGGTGGTCTCGGACTTGGTGTTGAGGACCCCTAGGATGATGGTCCTGGGGGATCTCAACTTCCATGCCGAAGCCACTGTATCCGGGGCGGCTCAGGACTTCATGGCCACCATGACAACCATGGGGCTGTCCCAACATGTCATCAGCCCAACGCACATAAAAGGACACACGCTTGATCTGGTTTTCTCGACTGGGCAGGAGGATGGTGATCTGAAAGTGGAGGAATTAACATGTGTCCCTTTGTCATGGACAGATCACTTCCTGCTGAGGTTTAGACTCCTGGCAGCCTTCCCCTCTGCAAGGGTAGGGGACCTATTAAAATGGTCCGCCCCCGGAGATTAATGAATTCCGATGGATTCCAGAGGGCTCTGGGGGATTTTCCTGCTGGTATGGCTGGTCGAAGCCCAGGTCGCTCTGTGGAATGCAGAGATGACTCAGGCGGTTGACACGATCGCGCCCAAGCGCCCTCTCCCTCTGAGCAGAGCCCGGCCAGCTCCTTGGTATACACCTGAGCTGAGGGCAATGAAGCAAGAGGGGAGATGGCTAGAATGCAGGTGGAGGAAAACTTGTGCTGAGTCTGACCGAACACAGGTAAGAGCCCACTATCGAGCCTACTCTGTGGCGGTGAGGGTGGCAAAGAGACAGTTCTTTTCCACCAGCATTGCATCTTCTCAGTGTCGTCCAGCGGAGCTTTTCCGAGTGGTTCGCAGCCTGTTACATTCTGGGCCAGGGAGAGAGACGGTGGAACCCTCGGTAGCATGCTGTGACAAGTTTGCAATCAAACAAGGAGGGGATGTCTGGCTGGGTCTAGGAGGTTGTAAATTCCTCCTTGAGAGAGGGAGTGGTGCCTGCCACTTTAAAAAAGGCGGTAATTAGACCACTCCTGAAAAAGCCTAACCTGGACCCAGAGGATGTTAACAATTATAGGCCAGTGGCCAACATCCCCTTCCTGGCCAAGGTGCTTGAGCGGGTGGTTGTAGGACAGCTCCAGGCACTGTTGAATGAAATGGATTATCTAGATCCATTTCAATCAGGCTTCAGGCCTGGTTTTGGAATGGAAACTGCCTTGGTTGCCCTGTGGGATGACCTCTGCTGGGAGAGGGACAGGGGGAGTGCGACCCTGTTGATTCTCCTGGACCTCTCAGCGGCTTTCGATACCATCGACCATGGTATCCTTCTGGATAGGTTGTCTGGGTTCGGAGTTGGAGGCACTGCACTACAGTGGTTCCGCTCCTACTTGGATGGCCGATTCCAGAAGGTGGTGCTGGGGGATTATTGCTCTGTGCCATGGCAATTGTGCCATGGGGTTCCACAGGGCTGTATTTTATCCCCCATGCTGTTTAACATCTACATGAAACCGCTGGGGGAGGTTATCCGGAGGTGTGGGCTGAGGTGCCATCAATATGCAGATGACACCCAACTCTACCTCTCTTTCTCATCAAAACCAGGTGAGGCAGTGGCTGTTCTGAATCAGGGCCTGGGCATGGTAATGGACTGGATGAGGGCTAATAAACTGAAACTCAATCCAGACAAGACGGAGGTACTGTTAGTGGGTGGTTCGTCTGTCCGGCTAGGTGATATTCAACCTGTTCTGGAGGGGGTTGCACTCCCCCTAAAGGATCAGGTTCGTAGTTTGGGGGTGCTCTTGGATCCAGAACTGTCACTTGAGGCACAGGTGAACTCAGTGGCATGGAGCACTTTTTATCAGCTTAGGCTGATATACCAACTACGCCCTTATCTAGACAGAGGTAGCCTAGCTACAGTTATCCATGCTCTGATAACTTCTCGTCTGGATTACTGCAATGCGTTATACATGGGGCTGCCTTTGAAAACAGTCCGGAACCTTCAGCTGGCCCAAAATAGGGCAGCAAGATTGTTAACAGGGACTGGCCTGCGAGCTCATATTACGCCAGTACTTTTCCAGCTGCACTGGCTGCCAGTCCATTTCCGGGCCCGATTCAAAGTTCTGGTGTTAACATTCAAAGCCCTTAACGGCTTGGGGCCAGGTTACCTGAAGGATCGCCTCCTCCCATATGTGCCTGCCCAGACCTTAAGATCATCATCAGCGGCCCTTCTCCGTGAGCCCCTGCCAAAGGAAGTGAGGCGGGTGGCTACTAGGAGGAGGGCTTTTTCTGCTGTGGCACCCCGGCTCTGGAATGAGCTCCCTAGTGAGGTTCGCCTGGCGCCTACATTGTATTCCTTTCGGCGCCAGGTGAAGACCTTGTTATTTTCCCAGGCATTTTAGCATTTTAGCTTTCTAAATTTTTATCTCTGCTGTTTTAAATCTGTATTTTAAACTCCTGTACTGCTGCTAGGTTTTATTGGGGTTGTATTGTTATATTGTGGTTTTAATGTTCTATATATTTTAAATTGTTTTATTGTGTGTTGTTTGGTTTTAATTTCGTGAACCACCCAGAGAGCGTCGGGTATTGGGCGGTATAGAAATGAAATAAATAAATAAATAAATTAGGAGGACTACTGCCATCATGCTTTGTAAAGCTGTGTTCATGAGTAATGTTGTCCTGCTTCAGTGGGGCCAAGGCAGCTTAAGTTTCAAGAGGAGGTTTACAAGGCAGTCCAAGGTCTGGGCTGGCTGAATGCCAGCAAAATAGGGACGTCAGAGAATTCCACCACGGATCTCGGTGAGGCCGAATGCCAGTGCATTTGGCTCCCCAAAATCCGTGGCAGAACAAAGCCCCTGCCCCCCCACCCCATGAACGGCGCGCGAGATGGGACACTTACCTGAATGGCGGCTCCCTATGGGGGCCGCCATTAGCGTACGCACTTTTTTTTTTTTAAAGTCACCCGTGATAGGCTACGTGACGATTAACGTAGCCTATCACGGCTGACTTTGCAGATCTAGCCGTGATAGGCTACGTTAATCGTCACGTAGCCTATCACGGGGGCGTTTTCTTCTTTTAAAAAAACTTTCGAGTTCGCAGCCGGGCGAGGCGGGAAGCCTCCTCCCCGGCCTGAATTTCGGCCGGGGCGAGGCAGGAAGCCTCCCCCCCAGCCTGAATTTCGGCCGGGGTGAGGCGGGAAGCCTCCCCCCCGGCCTGAACTTCGCGGGGGGAGCAGTGAAGCGTCTCCCCCCCACCGCGAACAAGCTTCGACGAAAGGTAAGTGACTTTCGTCCACCCCTATTCTATAAACTCTCCTTGCCTAAGGCTGAAGCTGATAAGCCTGAGCTCCCAGAGCCCCATGCAGGGCTTGGCTGCAGGTCATTAAAGAGCTTCTGGCAGAAGTCTTACTTGTGAGGAGGAACTTACTCATGAAGAGGTCTTTACTACTGGGGAGTCTTCCTCAGCAAGTGAGCACTCCTTTGCCTGGCGACCATCCTAGCCTGTATTTTTAGGTGCCTGTGTTCTCAGGGTGGCTCAGGGGGTGGCTCAGCATCCCTCTCCTCTTCAGAGCCTGAACTCTCTACCTCTTGAGGAGGCAAATAAGAAGCCATCTCCTGCAAGGGCCTAGGACCATCATGGGCATCCCCAGGGACTTCTGAAGCAGCCAGTTCCCCATGGGATATCTGTCTCTGGGGGGTCTTCCAGTTGGCTGTGGGAAACCCACAAGTAGAATGTGAGTGCAATAGCATCCTTCCAGTCATGTTCCCTAGTGATTGGTGCACATAATCATATTGGCTCTGATACTGCAGGAGGCATATATGGCAGTATGACTGTGGCAGTATATGCTATAGCCATCAGAACTAGTTGCCATTTAGAGACTTTTCCTCCATGCATTTGTCTAATCCCCCTTTAAAGCCATCCAAATAGGTGGCCATCACTATACCTTGTGGTAGTGAATTCCATAGTTTAACTATGCACTGTGTGAAGAAGTACCTCATTTTATCTGTCTTGAAACTCCCACCAATCAGCTTCATGGGATGACCCCAGGGTCTAGTATTATGAAAGATGGAGAAAAATGTCCCCCTATCCATTTTCTTCATACCATGCATCATTTTTGTACATCTCCCCGTTCTTGTCTTTTCTCTAAGCTAAATAGCTCCAAACATTGTAACCTTTTCTCATGGGGGAGTTGCTCCAGCCCTTGATTATTTCAGTTGCCCTTTTCTGAATGTCTTCTGACTCTTCAAAGTTCAATGTCCTTCTTTTAGATGCGGTGATCACAACTGTACATGGTATTCCAAATGTAGTCACATCATATATGATATAAGAGCAGTGTGATTAGCAGTTTTCTTTTTGATTCCTTTCCTAGTTGGGCCTAACATGGAATTTACCTTTTTTTACAGCAGTCACAAACTGGGTCAATCTTTTCATTGAGCTGTACACCACAACCCCAAGATCTCTTTCTTGGCCAATCACTGCAAGTCCAGATCCCATCAGTGTATACATAAAATGGTGTGTGTGTGTTTTGCCCCATTGTGCATCAATTTACACTTGCTTACATTGAACCATGTTTGCCATTTAGATGCCCATTCTCACAGTTTGGGGAGATCCTTTTGCAGCTCTTTCCAATCCCTTTTTGTTTTAACTGCCCTAAATAATTTGGTGTCATCAGCAACTTGGCCACTTCACTACTCACTCCTAATTCCAGATCAACAGATTGAAAAGCATTGGTCCCAATACAGATCCCTATGGAACCAGGGCTCCTGCAAGCCCCAACTAAGTCTCTTTCTCCATGCTTCTCTTTGCATGGAAATGTTAAAACACACACACACACAAAACTGGGTGGAGTGGATGATGTCATAGGAGAGGGAGGGATTTCAGGGTGAGGACCCACCCCCTCGACATCATCCAGCCCACTGGCTTGGTCCAGGAGGGTAATCCAACCCTTGGATCAAACGTGGTTGCCCGTCCCTGTCCTATATGCAAGGGGAGGGGCAAATGTTTATGGCAAGAATAAAATCCACCTCCTGTGAAGGTGTGTTTTCTGGCTATGGATGTTTGAATATTGTGAAACATTTCTTCTGACACCATAGACACATATTTCTTTGTGGGACATTTTACAGCCCAAGGATACATTGAAAAATGTCTTGAGGTGGCAAAAGGCCCTACAAAAATGTTTGTATTATTTTTTTTATGAGTGCTGGATGAGATTAAACTCAATCCACCAGTCCATCAATCCATCAATCCATCAATCACCACTGGTTTTATATAATCCAACTGAACACAGAGAGATGGTTCAAGCATAATGCCAAACCATGGTTTATTGTGATATCTGAACCAA
This sequence comes from Heloderma suspectum, assembly GCF_057233095.1. Lineage (NCBI taxonomy): Eukaryota > Metazoa > Chordata > Lepidosauria > Squamata > Helodermatidae > Heloderma > Heloderma suspectum. Next base: position 74,072,115 of record NC_139461.1, read on the forward strand.
AGCCATCTAGCAGATCAAGGTTTGCAAGTGGCCTCTCTACAAGGTCTGATTTCAAAACCATGGTTTGAAGCTGGTTTGTAAACCACAGCTTGGGCAAATTGTGGCTTGATATTGCATCTGAACCAACCAACAAACTATAGTTAGGGATGTTACTCTCCTCTTATCTGTGGATTTTCATGAAGATGGGGGAAGACCAAAATAATGCTTTGCCTGTTCATCTAGGACACAAATCATAGAGTCTTTTTCAATTATGATTAGTGGTTTGGCATTGCATCTGAATCAATCTAGTGGTATATAAAAGTGGTAAGCAATTCAGCTATTGAAAGAAATACTGCTGCTTTGTTAAGACCCTTGACACTGTTGTACAGTGGGTTCAGGTTAGCCTGGTACAGTAAGTATTTTCACACCTCTGCTTGCCCAGGCTATTAGGATTTTTTTTAAAAACAACAACAACAACAGCAACAACAGTAGGTTGTTGTTGTTGTTGTTCAGTTGTTCAGTCGTGTCCGACTCTTCATGACCCCATGGAACATAGCACGCCAGGCCTTCCTGTCCTGCACTCTCTCCCGGAGCATGCTCAAGTTCATATTCATTGCATCAGTGATGCTATCTAGCCATCTCATCCTCTGCCGTCCCCTTCTCCTTTTGCCTTCAGTCTTTCCCAGCATCAGGGTCTTTTCCAGGGAGTTTTCTCTTCACATTAGGTGGCCAAAATACTGGAGCTTCAGCTTCAGTATCTGTCCTTCCAATGAGCAGTCAGGGTTGATTTCCTTTAGGATGGACTGATTTGACCTCCTTGCAGTCCAGGGGACTCGTAAGAGTCTTCTCCAGCACCACAGTTCAAAAGCATCAATTCTTCAGTGCTCAGCCTTCCTTATAGTCCAGCTCTCACAGCCATACGTTGCTACTGGGAAAACCATAGCTTTGATTAGACGGACCTTTGTCGGCAAGGTGATGTCTCTGCTTCTTACTATGCTGTCTAGGTTGGCCATAGCTTTCCTCCCAAGGAGCAAGCGTCTTTTAATTTCATGGCTACAGTCACTGTCTGCGGTGATCTTGGAGCCCAAGAAAGTAAAATCTGTCACTGCTTCCATTTCTTCCCCTTCTATATGCCAGGAAGTGATAGGGCCAGATGCCATGATCTTAGTTTTTTTAATGTTGAGTTTCAAACCAGCTTTTGCACTCTCCTCTTTCACCCTCAACAAGAGGCTCTTTAGATCCTCTTCGCTTTCTGCCATTAGGGTGGTATCGTCTGCATATCTGAGGTTGTTGATAATTCTCCCAGCAATCTTAATTCCAACCTCTGATTCATCCAACCCAGCATTTCTCATGATGTACTCTGCATATAAGTTAAATAAGCAGGGTGACAATATGCAGCCTTGTCGTACTCCTTTCCCAATTTTGAACCAATCAGTTGTTCCATCTCTGGTTCTTACTGTTGCTTCTTGACCCTCGTACAGGTTTCTCAGGAGACAGGTAAGGTGGTCTGGTACTCCCATCACTTTAAGAATTTGCCACAGTTTGTTGTGATCCACACAATCAAAGGCTTTAGCGTAGTCAATGAAGCAGAAATAGACATTTTTCTGGAATTCTCTTGCTTTCTCCAGAATCCAGCGAATGTTGGCGATTTGATCTCTAGTTCCTCTGCCTCTTCGAAACCCAGCTTGTACTTCCGGTAGTTCTCGGTTCGCATACTGCTGAAGCCTAGCTTGTAGGATTTTGAGCATCACCTTGCTGGCATGTGAAATGAGTGCAATTGTGCGGTAGTTTGAACACTCTTTGGCGTTGCCCTTCTTTGGAATTGGAATGTAAACTGACCTTTTCCAGTCTTGTGGCCACTGTTGAGTGTTCCAGATTTGTTGGCATATTGAATGCAGTACTTTAACAGCATCACCTTTTAGGATTTTAAATAGCTCAGCTGGAATACTGTAATCTCCGCTAGCTTTGTTGTTAGTAATGCTTCCTAAGGCCCACTTGACTTCACTCTCGAGGATGTCCGGCTCAAGTTCAGTGAGCGCACTATCATGGCTATCAGGGACATTCAGATCTTTCCTGTATAGTTCTTCTGTGTATTCTTGCCACCTCTTCTTAATCTCATCTGCTTCTGTTAGGTCCCTGCCTTCTTTGTCCTTTATCATGCCCGTCTTTGCACAAAACGTTCCCTTGAGATCTCCGATTTTCTTGAAGAGATCTCTAGTCTTTCCCATTCTGTTGTTTTCCTCGATTTCTTTGCATTGTTCATTTAAGAAGGCCTTCTTGTCTCTCCTTGCTATTCTCTGGAACTCTGCATTCAGTTGGGTATATCTTCCCCTTTCTCCCTTGCTTTTCGCTTCCCTTCTTTCGTGAGCTACTTGTAAAGCCTCATCAGACAGCCACTTTGCTTTCTTGCATTTCTTTTTCTTTGGGATGGATTGAGTTGCTTCCTCCTGAACAATGTTACGGACCTCTGTCCATAGTTCCTCAGGCACTCTGTCTATCAGGTCTAATCCCTGAAATCTATTCCTCACCTCCACTGTATATTCATCAGGGATATGATTTAGGTCATACCTGAACGGTTTAGTGGTTTTCCCGACGTTCTTCAATTTCAGCCGAAATTTTGCAAGAAGCAGCTCATGATCTGAGCCACAGTCAGCTCCAGGTCTTGTTTTGACTGACTGTATGGAGCTTCTCCATCTTTGGCTGCAAAGGACATAATCAATCTGATTTCGATATTGACCATCTGGTGACGTCCATGTGTTGAGTCGCCTCTTGTGCTGTTGGAAAAGAGTGTTTGCTATGATCAGCATGTTCTCTTGGCAAAACTCTATTAGCTTTTGTCCTGCTTCATTTTGTACACCAAGGCCATGCCTGCCTGTTATCCTGGTGATTTCTTGACTTCCTACTTTAGCATTCCAATCCCCTATGATGAAGAGGACATCTTTTTTTGGTGTTAGTTCTAGAAGGTGTTGTAGGTCTTCATAGAACCGATCAACCTCAGCTTCTTCGGCATCAGTGGTTGGGGCATAGACTTGAATTACTGTGATGTTGAATGGTTTGCCTTGGATTCGTACTGAGATCATTCTATCATTTTTAAGATTGTACCCCAGTACTGCTTTTCCCACCCTTTTGTTGACTATGAGTGCTACTCCATTTCTTCTAAGGGATTCTTGCCCACAATAGTAGATATGATGGTCACCTGAATTAAATTCGACCATGCCTGTCCATTTTAGTTCGCTGATTCCCAAGATGTCGATGTTCAATCTTGCCATCTCATGTTTGACCACCTACAGCTTACCTTGATTCATTGATCTGACATTCCAGGTTCCTAAACAATATTGTTCTTTACAGCATCGGACTTTCTTTTCACCACCAGACACATCCACAGCTGAGTGTCCTTTCGGCTTTGGCCCAGCCGCTTCACTCTTTCTGGCGCTACTTGGAAATACCCTCTGCTCTTCCCCAGTAGCATATTGGACACCTTCCGACCTGAGGGTCTTATCTTCCGGCGTCATATCTTTTAGCCTTGTGATACGTTCCATGGGGTTTTCTTGGCAAGAATACTGGAGTGGGTTGCCATTTCCTTCTCCAGTGGACCACATTTTGTCAGAACTCTCTGCCATGACCTGTCCGTCTTGGGTGGCCCTGCACGGCATAGCTTATGGCTTCACTGAGTTACGCAAGCCCCTTCACCATAACAAGGCAGTGATCCATGAAGGGGACAACAGTAGGTATAATTCAATAATTCTTTATGCTTAATTTCTAAAATTAGAGGTGCTGGGTTAGGAGCCATTTGCTCTCCACTCAATCTTTGCCATTAAATTATCATATCCATTTCAGGGAGGATGTTGGCTTTCTCTTTCTGTCTCTCACTCTCTCTTTGCTCTGAAGGGAATATTATGTAATGTGCTGGGGGAACATCTTTAATGTCAGCATACTTCACATGTAAGTGGATCCAAATATCCCAAATCATGGAAGTTCTAAAGTGTTCTGTGAGCAACCATTGGCATCTATAGTTCTTTTGCTCCCCTGATTATGTTCTTGCCCTCAAGCAAAATTAAATTGCCAAAGTCAAACATCACAAAAGAAGGACTTAAATGACAATGTTATCAGCACCTGCACTCTAGTTGTGCAAAGAGACCTCATATAATACATTTTATGGATTTGAAGTGAAGATGGTCTTGTATCTTGCATTATATCACATGCCCATGGTCTGGTGATGTTAAGAGCAAGGGGTGTGTGGCATGTGGGGAGAATTGTGAAACACACTTCCTCACCCCTTTTTCAACTTAATATTTGGGTCTGCTCTAGAGAATGTAGAAAATCATTCTCACATATATGAAATATGATTCAGCCCAAAATTCAATCATGCTGAATTAATGCTTTAAAATTATCCAATAATTATGCTAAAGGCAGCACAAGCACACACCAAGTGATAAGGGAGCCAGGGATTAAGCTGTGCATAAATTCACTCATACAGGAAAAGGTCACAGGCTGATATTACTGAAATTTGATTAGACTTAGGAGCCGTGTGCTTGAAATCAATGTTTTCTTGGCTTTGGCATTTCTGCTCTGGAGTCAACCTGTCTCTAGGGGCCTTGGGTCTAATCGCAGGATGTAACGATGTTACATTCTTTCCAGAGCATAAAGACAGCTAGAAATTAGAAAGGATTTACAGGTCAAAACAGTCAGACTTCTGCAATTCCTACAGCTGAGTAGCTTGCAAAGCTGAAAGGGAAAAGCTGCAGCTGCAGCTGTGAAGCTGAAGAAACTGTCATGTTGGTCAAAGCCCACAGGAAAGGTAAAGCAAAGGCTGACGATTTTACAGCTCTCTGATCATTTCCAAGAGAAATCTAGTCAAACTAGGATAAGTCCACAAAGGGCTCTGCACAGAAACATGGCTGCAAAGTGACTACAAAAAATGGAACTAATGACAATAATTTAATTCCACCATATATAAAAGGCCCCCAAAGCAGGATTTAGACATACAGTGTTTCCAGATTGTGAAACCTGACAGATATGGGGAAATAAGGAAAGTTTCTTAACTCTTACTTGATCCCTCTGTTGGCCTGAGCTTAACTGTTCAGCAGATAACACCTGCTGTAGAATTTGGCTTGGCTTTACTCATTCCCCAAATAAGTTAAGCTCACCACAAAATGTACAGTATTGCAGGAGTGTGTCCCTCCAGCCCTTGTCAGCAATGGGGCAAAAAGGATGTTCTGAAGAGAAGGAAGGGAAGACATGAATGTACCATCTGATCCCATTGAAAGGTGAAAATGGGCCCAAGAGCCCCTAAGATGGTGTCTACTCCCCCACATCCTGATTTCCGAATTGAAAACTGTTCCAGTGTTTTGAATCTGCTGAATAATTAAGTGGTGGTAGCTTTTTAATCAATCCAAACTTTTTAAAATTGCTGAATAAACATTGCAGTCCCAATTCAATGTCAAGATGCAGAGAGGTGTGGGCTGCCCACTTCAGTATTAGCATGCCGAGGTCCATGGCCTTGCTCTGTGCCAGGGTGCAGAACCTCAGGCCCAGGGGAAAAATCTGGCCTACCTGCGGGACAAGTCCGGCCCCCAGGGCTTCCCAGAAGGCTCCTTTCGACTGGTCTCACCCCCTTCCCCCCAGCTACCACTCGTTTGGTGGTTTCTTGGCTTTTGTGCCATTTTTCGCCCATTCTAAATGGTTGAAATGCCTCTCCCAAGGCTTCGTTACTGGCAGGAAGAGCTGTAAGTGTCAATATTTGGTTTTTTGGCCCCAGCCCTCTTGCCTTCAGCCCTGCCCACTACTGAAATGTGACCCCCCCAAGAGCTTCTCTGAAATGGGATTTGACCCTCAAGAATGAAAGAGGGTCTGCACCCTTGGTCTATGCCAAGCTCGCATTCCACACGCACAGACACCCAGCACCCCGTCTAAAAGTGACAACAGGGAACACAGTGATGATTATGTTTTTAACTTGCCTGCTATCACATTTAAGCCAGTTCCCACATCCACAAAAGTTCTTATACTCAAGCAGGGATGGCAGAGAATTCCGCCACGGATTCCAGTGAGGCTGGATTCTTTAGAATTCTTTAGATTCTTTAGAATCTGGCCCCCTGGAATCCGTGGCGGAACGGCCTCCTGCCCCCCGCCTCCCCCGGAATCCCCCGGGATGGAAATTACCTGGGGCGGATGCGGCAGATTCGGCGGCGGCGGCTCCGGTGGCGGCGGCTCCGGCGGCGGCGGCTCTGGTGGCAGCTGGTCTCCTGGCTGGCTGTGGCTGGGCTGTTGCGGCCACCATTGCCGTCCTTCAAGCTGTGATAGGCTACGTAAGAATTTACGTAGCCTATCACGGCTAAAAAACACAAAAAACCAGCATACGCAAATGGCGGCGGCTATGGCAGCTGACATTTGTGTTCTCTATTTTTCGCCATTCTAGCCTACGGAAATATTTACGTAGGCAGTTACGGCAAAAAAAGGGAACCGCAAATAGCGTAGTGGGCTCTACTTGCGTTCTTTCCCCCCCGCCATTTTATCCTATATAAATATTTACGTAGGCTTTTACGACAAAAAAGAAAGAAATGCAAATAGCGCCCACTACGCTATTTGCGGTTCCCTTTTTTTCACCGTAATTGCCTACGTAAATATTTACGTAGGCTAGAACGGCAAAAAATAGAGAACACAAATGGCGGCCACCGTAGCTGCCGCCATTTGCATATGCTTTTTTTTGGGGGGGGGTTAGCCGTGTTAGGTTACGTAAATTCTTACATAGCCTATCATGGCTGCCTGACTGGATGCAAATGGCAGCTGCCATTTGCGTCCGCAGCAGCCCGTCTGTGGCCAGAAATCCAACAGTGGACGGCCCTGGCGGAGCAGAGCCAGCCGTCGAGGATCCTGGGGGGAGGACTGGATCGCCTCCCCCTCTGTCGAGGATTCCGGGGGAGGGAAGGAGAGCCCCCCCACCGCAAACAGAATCCACGAACAGGTAAGTCACTTTCGTACATCCCTATAACTCAAGATATGTGTTTTACTTGTCTTTATTTTTAAATAAATAGGATCATTTTATTGCCTTCCAGATGCCCATCTTTCTTTGAACGCCTCCTCAAGCACATTTTCCCCATGATGTCTATTGCACAGTCCACTGGTACACATGTTGGTTACTAACAGAGCAATGCTACGTGGCATGGTGAGTGAAGTGGTGGATCGCCTGCCAGTTATAAAGCCCTGCTGGCTCGCCCTGGCCAGGGTAGGGGTGGGCGGGATAGACTTACCTCCTTTTCATTTAGGTCAATTTCTTTTCTACATCTCTCTCTTCCCAAGAGGAAGGAAAATAGCCTATTCCAGCCTGAAACTGGTATTGGTAAATGCCCAGTCCAGAGCCTCATGGGGGACCAGAAGGGCACTGGATCTAGTGTATCCCAAGCCACTTCTGCTCTGTCACAGAGTGCCCTGTTTTGGTGCCTACCATCAGCTGGAGCACAGCTAGGGATGTCCGAGAATTCTGCCACGGACTCCAATGAGGCCGAATTCCCTGGAATTGCTGTGCCGTATTGCTGCTGAGCAGAAACAGGAAGTGATCTGGATGCAAATGGCATCCACTACACCGTTTGCATCCCTATTTTTTCATGTGCTAGGCTACGTAAATACCTACATAAATACAAATGTGTAGCCTATCGTGAGAAGAAACAGGCACGCAAATGAATTCCCTGGAATTTGGCCTCCAGAGTCTGTGGCGGAACGACCCCACTCATCTCCACCTCCTGCTGGACCATTGTGGAGCTGAATCCTCCTCGCTGGTGGTTCCGTTCCGCAAGCAATATGGCTGCCATTGCCATTCATATTGCTGCTGAGCAGAAACAGGAAGTGATCCAGACGCAAATGGCGTCTGCTACGCCGTTTGCGTGCCTGTTTCTTCCCGTGATAGGCTACACGTCTGTATTTATGTAGATATTTATGTAGCCTATCGCGTGAAAAAACAGGGATGCAAATGGCGTAGCAGATGCCATTTGCATCCGGATCACTTCCTGTTTCTGCTCAGCCGTGATACGGCATGGCAATGGCGGCCGTATCGCTTGTGGAATGGAGCTGGCTGGCGGCTCCACAGACTCACCGCGGAGCAGAGCCAGCCAGCGAGGATTCCGGGGGTGGGGGGGAGGAACGGATCACCTCGGAACCCCTCGCAGACTCAAGGTAAGGGATTCATACATCCCTAGCACAGCTAGTGATACATTTCCTTCCACCAGGCTTTCTGTGGGTATAGCTGAAGTTGCTGGGGTGAAGGTGCCTCTCCGCCAGTAGAGCTCCTCTCCTCCAGAAGAGGGGCATGTCTGCCCCATCCTAATCACCTCCAGCCAGAGGTTCTGGGGGTAAGGATTACACTGTAAACTTAAGTACATGTAGCTGAAATAACACAGGGTCTTTCCTTGCCTCTACTTCCCTTCTGCTTACCCCTGCCTTCTCTTCCCTGCCCCTGTGGTCTCCTGTCAAAGTGTAGACTGCAAGCACTCTGGGAAGGGATCTGCTCTCCTGCACTCTGTACAGCACCCTGATGGTGAGATATTATCATTATTATTAGCAAACCTATTATTATTAAATGCAGTGTTTTAATATGTTTGTATCATTCTCAGGAAACAATTATCCATCAAGAGACATCTGCAACAAAAAGATGCAGTACTATCAGAAAGAAGGGTACTTTACCTCTGAATTAAGTCCCAGATAGTAATTATGGATGGAAGGAAAGTTCATTCAGCCAGTTTTTCATATGAATGTATCCAGTTTGCAGCTGCTGAACCTTAATTAATTAATTAATTAACTTACACTATTTATATACTGCTCCACATCAAAGATTTCAGAGCAGCGAACAGCAAGATAAAAGAATAAAACCCCATAATTAAAACAATTAAAACATTTTAAAACAACAGATTTTGAACATAATAAACCATGGCTGGTGACTCAGGGAAAGCCTCTCAAAGTAACAAAGTCTTCAGGAGGCGCTAAAAGCAACACAATGTTGGTGCCTGCCTGACCTCCAAAGGCAGGGAATTCCATAGGAAGGGGGCCACTACGCTGAAGGCTGTCTTCCTGGTGGACTCCAACCGGGCCATGGGTCCATGTGGAACCACCAGGAGCAAGCCTTCCAATGACCTCAGTGACCGGGCAGGTTGGTAAAGAAGAAGGCACTCTCTCAGGTATCCTGCTCCCAAGTTGTTTTGGTCTTTGTACACTAGTACTAATACTTTAAACCTGGCCTGGTAGTGAATGCATTTTTCAGAACTTTGTGCTGCAGTTTGAAACTAAAAAGATATGCACAAACATGTGTATATTAGGGTAAAGTATGCAAAAAATGCATTGTATTAGGGGAAAATTGCTTGCAAAAACTATGGACACTAAGAAAAGTGTGTACAAAAATGCAAATATTAGGAGAATTTAATGCTAAAATGTAGTATGAATTGTTTTTGTTGTCATTGCCAGATTTGGAAACTGATGCAGATACGGGCTGAATCAAAATTTTATTGGGAAAAAGAGAAATTAAGCAAAATAAAAAATGACAGAACCACCCATCCTTAATTCTAATACAGTTGTGTTCCCTTTTAACATTTTAAATACATTACAAAACTTAGACATGAAAAATCTTCATCTTTTTTCCCATAGGGTGTTATGGATGTAACACACTGTCAAGCTTTACTTGAAGCACCATTTTGCATAAGTCTGCAGCCCTTGGGTTTTTAAGAACTGGAGATCTGATAAAAGGTTCTCTAACCAGTTTGTGTTGAAATTCATCCAGTCACAACATATAAACAAGGGATATCTGTGATTCATGCAATGAACTCTGTGGGTTGGAGCCAGTTTTAGTTATGCTTAGTCATGCTTAGAGAAGACCAATTGAAATCAATGTGACTTACATTAGTGGCTAAGTCCAATTGTTTTCAATGGGTCTACTCTAAGTATGACTAAATCTGGCTCCAACCCCTTCAGGATATATCAGATAGGGTAGGGAAGAAGTGACATGATGTGGATCCCTTCATTCCCTAGTTATCAGAAACAGCCAGATGAAAACGGAGCATGAGCTAACACCACTTATGATTTATAGTGTCGGGGGGGAGCTCCTTCTAGGAATGTGCTAGTATTATACATTAAAGAGTGTTTGTCTTCTTCTAGATAAAACTGGCTGCTTATTGAGGTCTTCCTCATAGGCTCTTCTTCAGGTCCCTCAACCTTCTGAAGTGGGATGGGTAGAGACGCGTGATAGGGTCTTTTCAATTGTAGCATCCTTATTTGGAAATACTTCCCACACAAGATACTTGAGTACAGGGGCAAGAATGTGTGTGTACCTGGGCCCATACAATCATATGGATGAAAAGAAGTGGTGTCAGCACACACCTTTCACAGTAGCCTGAACCAGCCCGTGACTTTGCATTAATCTCTGCTGCAAGATGACTTTTAAGAAGTCAGCTTCTAGGGGGGGGGGGAAGGTAAGGAAAAACAGTTGTGCACAGTATGTGTGTGGGGGAAATATTGTGTGAATCTATTCCTCTCCTCACTTCCTTCCCAAACTCACAGTAGAAAAGATCCTATCAAACTAAAGGGTTACATTCTTCCCATAGAATGTTTGTAGAAATTCTGACAGCTTCAGTGGGCTGACCCCCAAATGCTGTGCTTTTCAACAAAGAAGTGGTTACATCCTAGCTTTGTCAAAGAGTTATGACTATCCTTGACCCATGGTTGCCAAGTTTCAGGGTAAGAATGTTAAACTGAAATAAAACCTTGGAAGGCCTTTTTTTTTTTAGTTATGCTTTTGCCTCCTAAAGGCTTTTAGATATTGCAAGCTTTTGTTGCAGGGCATCAGAAAAATCAGTGCTCAACGGAAACTCATCCCCATCTACAAAGCACCTAACAATCCTTGAAAGGTGTCTAGTAAGAGCTTTTTTTGAGGTCAGTATTTCCTGAAGCAGCTTCTTGTGCCTCTGGATCATTAGAGTTCACATCTTTGCACAGATCAGTAACTGAAACCAAAGAGAGAGGAGTTCTGCCAGTCTCCTTTGTCAACAGGATGGTTTCCAATAGGAGATTGCTGTGTTCAAAGGTGTTTTCCACCCCTTTTGGAATCTAAAAAGAATTGTGAAAGAGGACTTATTATTTTCTTGAGGAAAGTTCAGTAGCAATCCCACTAACATCTCCTCAAGCAGACAGCTAGAACCTAGGTGAAAATCCATTTTATACACTGTTTTATTATTTGCAGCATACTATTTGCAAACTCCAGGACTGATATTCTAAGTTATTCAATTAATTTTTTTCCCAACAGCGCTACAGACAAAATAAAAAGTTTTAGCTACTGCCTCATGAGTACTCAGTTTTTCCTTAATACTCCCTAATTGTTTGTTGGCTGTTCTCAATATTCGCTAAACAATACGGTGTTGTTGTTTTTAATTCCTACACTAATGCATCAAGAGTGGTATACTCCCTTGGTATTAAAATGCCATTTGTGAGATGCTTTGACATATACAGCATTGGGACAAAAGAAAAGCATACGGGAGAGGAAATCCAATAAACTGCTCTTTGAGGAAAATGGTTCTTCATTAATGAATTATAGTAGTACTTTGTTGTTGTTTATTCAGTCAGTCGCTTCCGACTGTTTGTGACTTCATGGACCAGCCCACGCCAGAGCTTCCTGTCAGCTGTCGCCACCCCCAGCTCCCCCAAGGTCGAGTCCGCCACCTCCAGAATATCATCCATCCATCTTGCCCTTGGCCGGCCCCTCTTCCTTTTGCCTTCCACTTTCCCTAGCATCAGCATCTTCTCCAGGGTATCTTGTCTTCTCATTATGTGGCCAAAGTACTTCAGTTTTGCCTTGAATATCCTTCCCTCAAGTGAGCAGTCTGGCTTGATTTCCTGGAGTATGGACTGGTTTGATCTTCTTGCAGTCCAAGGCACTCTCAGAATTTTCCTCCAGCACCACAGTTCAAAAGCATCTATCTTCCTTCACTCAGCCTTCCTTATGGTCCAGCTCTCGCAGCCATAGGTTACTACAGGGAATACCATTGCTTTCACTATGCGGATCTTTGTTCTCAGTGTGATGTCTCTGCTCTTCACTATTTTATCAAGATTTGTCATTGCTCTCCTCCCAAGAAGTAAACGTCTTCTGATTTCCTGGCTGCAGTCAGCATCTGCAGTAATCTTTGCACCTAGAGAGACAAAGTCTGTCACTGCCTCCACATTTTCTCCCTGTATTTGCCAGTTATCTTATCAATCAAGCTGGTTGCCATAATCTTGGTTTTTTTGAGGTTGAACTGCAACCCAGCTTTTGCACTTTCTTCTTTCACCTTCGTCATGAGGTTCCTCAGGTCCTCCTCGCTTTCAGCCATCAAAGTGGCATCATCTGCATATCTAAGATTGTTAATGTTTCTTCCAGCTATTTTAACTCCAGCCTTGGCTTCATCAAGCCCAGCACGTCGCATGATGTGTTCTGCATACAGGTTGAATAGGTAGAGTGAGAGTATACAACCCTGCCATACTCCTTTCCCAATCTTAAACCAGTCCGTTGTTCCGTGGTCTGTTCTTACCGTTGCTACTTGGTTGTTATACAGATTCCTCAGGAGGCAGACAAGATGACTTGGTATCCCCATACCACCAAGAACTTGCCACAATTTGTTATGATCCACACAGTCAAAGGCTTTAGAATAGTCAATAAAACAGAAATTGATATTTTTCTGAAACTCCCTGGCTTTCTCCATTATCCAGAGGATATTGGCAATTTGGTCTCTAGTTCCTCTGCCTTTTCTAAACCCAGCTTGTACATCCGGCAATTCTCTTTCCATGAATTGCTGGAGTCTACCTTGCAAGATCTTGAGCATTACCTTACTGGCATGTGAAATAAGTGCCACTGTTCGATACTTTGAACATTCTTTGGTGCTTCCCTTTTTTGGTATGGGGATATAAGTTGATCTTTTCCATCTGTTCTTGTGTTTTCCAAATTTGCTGGCATATGGCATGCATCACCTTGACAGCATCATCTATTCATCTTTAGGGGTGCACGAAAGTCACTTACCTGGTCTCGCAGCTTTTCGCGGTGGGGGGGAGGCGCTTCGCTGCTCTCCCCCTGAAGTTCAGGCCGGGGGGGGGGAGGCTTCCTGCCTCGCCCGGCCGCGAAATTAAAAGTAAAAAAAAAAACAACCACCCCGTGATAGGCTACGTGACAATTAACGTAGCCTATCACGGCTAGATTTGCAAAGTCAGCCGTGATAGGCTACGTCAATCGTCACGTAGCCTATCACAGGTGACTTAAAAAAAAAAAAGCGCGTACGCAAATGGCGGCCCCCATAGGGAGCCGCCATTCCCGTTCCTTATTTGGTCGCTGTAGTCTACGTAAATCTTTACTTAGACTACGGCGAAAATAAGGGCAATGCAAATAGCGTTGCCCTTATTTTCGCCATAGTCTACGTAATCTTTACGTAGACTACAGCGACCAAATAAGGAACGTGAATGGCGGCTCCCTATGGGGGCCGCCATTAGCCGTACGCGCTTTTTTTTTTTTTTAAAGTCACCCGTGACAGGCTACGTGACGATTGACATAGCCTATCACGGCTGACTTTGCAAATCTAGCCGTAATAGGCTACGTTAATTGTCACGTAGCCTATCATGGGGGTGTTTTTTTTAAATTTATTTTTATTGGAATGGCGGCGGCGGCAGCCGGTCGAAAGATCGGCTGCCGCCCCCTCCTCTGACAAAGACCAGACGAACCACCACCGGGACCCACCGCCGGGAGGGACATTCGGGAGAGGTAAGTCCCATCCCGGGGGGGGGGGTGCGGGGTGCAGGGGTGTGTGGAGAATTTCTCCCCAAAACTTTTTCGGGGGGCTGAACACGTTGGCGCTCAGCCCCCCGAAGTTTCGGGGAGAAATTCTCCACCAACCCTATTCATCTTGCAAGATTTTAAACAGTTCAGCTGGGATACCATCATCTCCTGCTGCCTTGTTATTAGCAATACTTCTTAAGGCCCATTCAACCTCACTCTTCAGGATGTCTGGCTCTAGCACACTGACCACACCATCAAATCTATCCCCAATATTATTATCCTTACTATACAGATCTTCCATATATTCTTGCCACCTTTTCTTGCTCTCTTCTGCTTCTGTTAGGTCCTTGCCATCTTTGTTTTTGATCATACCCATTTTTGCCTGGAATTTACCTCCGATGTTTCTAATTTTCTGGAAGAGGTCTCTTGTCCTTCCTGTTCTATTATCTTCTTCCACTTCCGTGCATTGCTTGTTTAAAAATAATTCCTGATCTCTTCTGGCTAATCTCTGGAATTTTGCATTTAATTGGGCATATCTCCCCCTATCACTGTTGCCTTTTGCTTTCCTCCTTTCTTGGGCTGCTTCCAGTGTCTCAGCAGACAGCCATCTTGCCTTCTTGGTTTTCTTTTTCTTTGGGACATTTTTTGTTGCCGCCTCCTGAACAATGTTGCGAACTTCTGTCCATAGTTCTTCCAGAACCCTATCTACTAAATCTAGTCCCTTAAATCTATTCTTCACCTCCACTGCATATTCATGAGGAATATTAGTGAGCTCATATCTAAGTGATCTGTGGGCCTTCCCTATTCTCTTTAGTCTGATTCTAAATTGTGCAATAAGAAGTTCGTGATCTGAACTACAATCAGCTCCAGGTCTTGTTTTTGCCAACTGCATAGATGTCCGCCACCTTTGGCTACAAAGGATGTAGTCAATCTGATTTTGGTGTCGACCATCTGGTGAAGTCCATGTATAAAGTCATCTCTCAGTTGTTGGAAGAGAGTGTTTGTTATGCACAGTGAGTTGTCTTGGCAAAATTCTATCAGCCTATGTCCTGCTTCATTTTGTTCTCCCAGACCATGCTTGCCTGTAATTCCAGATGTCGTTTGACTACCCACCTTCGCATTCCAGTCTCCTGTAATGAAAATAACATCTTTGTTTGGTGTACTCTCCAGTAGGTGCTGCAGATCCTCATAGAACTGATCTACTTCTGCTTCCTCAGCATCTGTGGTTGGGGTGTATATTTGGATCACTGTGATGTTAAATGGCTTACCCTGAATTCGAATTGAGATCATTCTGTCATTTTTTGGATTGTATCCAAGCACAGCTTTAGCCACTTTATTATTAATTATGAAGGCTACTCCATTTCTCTTGTCCACAGTAGTAGATCTGGTGGTCATCTGATGTGAAGTGGCCCATTCCAGTCCATTTCAGTTCACTGACACCCAAAATGTCTATATTTAATCTTGACATCTCCCCAATAGCCACATCCAATTTGCCCTGGCTCATAGATCTTACATTCCAGGTTCCTATGGTGTGTTGATCTTTAGAACATGGGATTCGTCGTTCACCACCGGCACCATCGGCTGCTAGCCATCCTTTCGGCTTTGAGCTAGCTGCGTCATCACATCTGGGGCTAGTTGAACTTATCCTCTGTTCCTCCCCAGTAGCATTTTGACCATCTTCCGACCTGGGAGTCCCATCTTCCAATGGTATATCGACATATCTCTGGTATAGTAGTACTAGATGCTAGGTAATGAAAGATTCTGGATATCTTCCATTAAGTTTTTAAATTTTAACCTAGATATGATATCATATGAGAAAACTTGTGTGTGTGTGTGTGTGTGTGTGTGTGTAATGCCTGCTGTCCCAAAAACACAACAGTCCCATGGGTAGCTTCCATGTTCTTATTGCAGAAGACATTTTTTCCCTCTGCATTTCTTTTTCTCACAATGCCCTGGAATGGCTCAACATCTGGGGCTCTGTTGGAAACAAAGATGGCACATGCAAGCCACCTTCTGCTGCCTGCCACCAAGGTAAGCCCCCCATGGGCCCACCATTGTAGGAAAAAGCCCAAATGTTCGCACTTGGCTGAGGGCCTGCTCAGTCTCTGCATGTAGAGATAAATGCTCCCGGAAGAAAGCAGAGCTGTTACTTCCTACTAGGGATGGCGGAGAATTTCTCCCCGAAACTTCGGGGGGCCGAGTGCCAACGTGTTCGGCCCCCCGAACAAGTTTCGGGGAGAAATCCTCCGCACCCCCCCGCACCCCGCACCCCCCCCGGGACGGGACTTACCTTCGTCGAATGTCCCTCCCGGCGGCGGGTCTGGCCGGCGGTTTGGCGGGTGTTCAAGTGGGGCGGGAGCGGCGGCCAGTCTTTTGACCGGCTGCCGCCACCGCCATTCCAATAAAAGAAAAAAAAAACACCCCCGTGATAGGCTACGTGATGATTAACGTAGCCTATCACGGCTAGATTTGCAAAGTCAGCCTGATAGGCTACGTCAATCGTCACGTAGCCTATCACGGGTGACTTAAAAAAAAAAAAAGCGCACGTACGGATAATGGCGGCCCCCATAGGGAGCCGCCATTCCCGTTCCTTATTTGGTCGCTGTAGTCTACGTAAAGATTTACGTAGACTACAGCGACTAAATAAGGAACGCGAATGGCGGCTCCCTATGGGGGCCGCCATTAGCGTACGTGCTTTTTTTTTTTTTTAAGTGACCCGTGATAGGCTACGTGACAATTAACGTAGCCTATCACGGCTGACTTTGCAGATCTAGCCGTGATAGGCTACGTTAATTGTCACGTAGCCTATCACGGGGGGCGTTTTTTTTTTTTTTTAAACAATGGAGTTCGCGGCCGGGCGAGGCGGGAAGCCTCCTCCCCGGCCTGAATTTCGGCCGGGTGAGGCGGGAAGCCTCCCCCCCCGGCCTGAATTTCAGCCGGGGCGAGGCGGGAAGCCTCCCCCCCAGCCTGAACTTCACGGGGGGAGCAGCGAAGTGCCTCCCCCCCACCGCGAACAAGCTTCGATGAAAGGTAAGTGCCTTTCGTCCACCCCTACTTCCTACCAGATTGGATCTGGGGAAGCTGTAATTCACCAGGCAGGAGCAGTAGAGTGGTGACTGGTTGGCAAATTCAGATGTGCAGGGTCCCTTTGTGACAGTCACAGCCATGCCCCCTTCTAAGATTATACAACCTTGTAAGATATACAGCCTTCAACTGGGATCCAAAAACAGTGCAGCTGAGAGTAAGGCAGGGGTATTTCAACTGGACGTCTAAGAAAAAATGCAGAGGTGTTAAAAGCTTTTTCACTCAGGCCTGATCGACATTCACAGTTTGTCATGTTTCCGAAGAGTTTCTGCCCCCCTCGGTGCACATGACGTTCATGCTGTATCGTTTCTGAGCCACAAATTTTCTTTGACCTGTTATCGTATTCATTTCCCTGAAATACCGTAATATACAAGTAGATTTCCATTCATGTGGTCCAATGTTTTGCTATAGGCGTGGTGTGCTCCTAAACCTGTCCTTATATGGTTGATGTTGTATTTTCCTACTGGGCAATCACAGCTCTCAATGCCTCCATGTGCTTTTCAGGCAGCTTCTAGCATTGGGAGCTCACTTCCCTGTGTGTTCACCCATAGTACTCTCTCCTCTCCGAGCTATTTTTTTAAAAAAACATTACTTTATTCTCTTCATATCATTGAAGAATCAGAGAGGGTCTAGGGACAATCTAACTTCATTCCAGTCAGGCAGCACTGGGTCCCACTTGCATAGACACACACACACACACACACACACACACACAGAAACACACGCACACACAAAAAAGGGAAGACAGCTTAAAATACAGCCATGTACAGATTCTGATCTTCATATCATGCAAAAAATACAGCACACAGAAGGAGCAGTCTCTCCTAAGCTTCAAAGTTTCAGAGAGTCAAGCTGACAGGGGAAAAAAAAAAGGCAGCTTGAAAAACATCCTGGGGGATCTTGATCCATATCTCCTTGCTCCATTGTTATCCAATTGCTAAAAAAAGAAGAGCGGATTGACAGATGTGTTTAAATCCATTCTGTCTCTGTTTTGTGGCTTGTTAGGCATTTTTAATCCGGTCCATGTTTTCTGGACCACCGTTTGTAAACTCTGGAGGTGCATTTGCCTGTGCCTGCATCTTTTCAAGGAGGGAGGGAACTCCCATTGAAAGTAAATACCCTTCAAGGATTCTTTCTGATTTGGAGGTGACAGAGTCTGCCTTTCCCACCCACGCAGTACTGCTTTACCTAAAGCAACTCCTTTAAAAAAAGAAAAACCCTCTTAAAGATGACCATACCTTGATGAATTGCACTAAAGGCACCATCCTATGCATGTTTAGACAGAAAAGAAGTCCTACAACTCCCAGCATTCCCTAGCCAGCCACATTGGCTGTGGAATGCTGGGAGTTGTAGGACTTTTTCTGTATAAACATGCATAAGGTTGCACCCTAAATAGCCAGTGAAATCCTGACTTTGAAGGCTTTCTCCTGCTTGGCTGAAAAAGGAGACCCTCCTGCCCCTATCAAAGGACAGAACTCATCTTTGTCCAAGTATGCACACTAAGAATCCCAGATCTGCTGCTTCACCTCAAATGGTGTGAAAAATCATATGAAATCAAGAGGATCCTTGCCCTGGATCCCTGCTTTTGCACTGTGGCTGTGCCCATGAGTGGCACATCTGTGATTTTCCTGGTTCAGTCCATGGAGGCGGATGTGCTCTATGATATGATGGTGTTTGGGGGTACGTGTCTTGTAAAAATCATGAGGATCACTGATCTTCATATCATGCAAAAAATACAGCACACGGAAGGAGCAGTCTCTCCGAAGCTTTGAAGTTCTGGAGAGTTAAGCTGGCAGAAAAAAAATAAATCAATGGGGCCAGGTGCCAAAACAGTTAATGCTGAGGTCCATAGAACAAGGGAGGAAGGAGAGAGGGCAGGGAATTGAGAGAATAAGGAAGAAGAGACTGCTCCCCTACCACAGTCTGCCCACTTCTACTGCAGTAAAGACTCTCCTATTGAACAGTATGAATCAAGGTTACGGTTTCAAGGAAGTACTGAAACAGGAATCTGGACTGAGTGTGAATTATCATGTTTTAATACGATTAGATTACCAGCGATATTCTACCGGCTTCCTTGCAATTACGTGCTAAGTGTAGATTGTCACTCACTCACTCAGACACAAATATTTTAGGTTTTCAAAATATGATACTCTATGGAAGCTTCACCCTCTCAACTCAGCCCTCATGGACAGATCCCTTCTCATTTAAGCAGCCCCTCTGCACACTCCCTTAGTGCCCCAACATTGCCGATTAGCCTTTCCTAAGCTCCTTCATTATATCTCTCCCATCCCACAACAGAAACATCCACACACCCAGCTGGATTGAACCACACACACACACACACACACACACTAGGGATGTCAGAGAATTCCACCACGGATCTTGGGGAGGCCGAATGCCAGCGCATTCGGCCCCCCGAAATCGGTGGCGGAACGGTCTGCCACCCCCCCCGGGACGGGACTTACCTTGGGCGGATCTTCCTGGCGGCGGCGGCTCAGGCAGCGGCTGCGGCGGTGGCTCGGCAGCGGCTGCGGCGGTGGCTCGGCAGCGGCTGCAGCAGCCGGGCTTCCGACCGCCTGCCGCCG
The DNA here is from genome assembly GCF_057233095.1 of Heloderma suspectum. Classification (NCBI taxonomy): domain Eukaryota; kingdom Metazoa; phylum Chordata; class Lepidosauria; order Squamata; family Helodermatidae; genus Heloderma; species Heloderma suspectum. Next base: position 74,091,531 of record NC_139461.1, read on the forward strand.
CCATTTCCAGTAAAAAAAACACAAAAACAAAAAAAGTGATAGGCTACGTAAAGATTTACGTAGCCTATCACGGCTGGATTTTTAAAAAACACTGTGATAGGCTATGTAAATGTTTACGTAGCCTATCACAGCTGATTTAAAAGAAAAAACACACAAATGCACATACGCATATGGCGGCGCCCATGGGCACCGCCATTTGCGTTCCTTATTTTGGCACATCTTAGTCTATGTAAACATTTACGTAGACTAAGACGGCAAAAATAAGGGGAACGCAAATAGCGTAGACGCTACGCTATTTGCGTTCCTTATTTTCGCCGTCTTAGTCTACGTAAATATTTACGTAGACTAAGACGTGCCAAAATAAGGAACGCAAATGGCGGTGCCCATGGGCGCCGCCATTTGCGTACGCACGTTTTTTTTCTCTTTTAAATCAGCCGTGATGGGCTACGTAAAAATTTACGTAGCCGATCACAGCTGACTGCAGGGACGCAAACGGTGGCGGCTATGTCCTCCGCCATTTGCGTCCCTGCTAGTCAGCGGCCGGATGCCTGGCCGCTGGCGGAGCCGGCCAGCGGCTCCGCAGAATCCCTGCAGAACAGAGCTGGCCGGCCAGGATTCGGGGGGGAGGGATGGAGCGCCTTCCCCCCCACCGCGAATGTCACCGTTCGAAAAGGTAAGTGACTTTCGTACATCCCTAACACACACACACACACACACCTACCTTCTTTGTCCTCTCCCTCCGATTTTTTTCTGTTTCCCTGCCCTCCACCAGGGTTTGTTTGCTCAGATACTTGCCAACCTTGTACGAAAAAGTGTAGCTGACAGTTGTTGTTGTTCAGTCGTTCAGTCATGTCCGACTCTTCGTGACCCCATGGACCATAGCACGCCAGGCCTTCCTGTCCTGCACTTTCTCCTGGAGCGTGCTCAAGTCCATATTCATTGCATCAGTGCTGACAGAGCAGGTTGCATTTGGCAGTTCTGCTTATGGTAGAAATTAATGTTCAAGAATTAGCAGTGCAATCCAATGGGTGTTTATTTTGAATTAAATTTACAGAGATCTTGGGAAGTCAGCTAAGGCTGCAGTCCTATGTACACTTACCTGGGAGAAAGCCCAACTGGCAATTGAACATAATGGGACTGACTTCTGAGTAAACACACATAGGATTGTGTGATAAATCCTAAAAACTGGCACAAACCAACTCTTACAATGGATATTAATAATTCAGTAGCTGAATATGACATCACCTTGCTTCTCATTTGCACCACCCATTTGCACCACCCATTTGCCTCCTTCTTTTCATTTTCATCATGATGTGAAAGAAACTTTCCCATAAAATTTCTCCAGCACCCCCCCCCCCCTGTAAAGCACAAAGAAAGCACCAACCCTAAACACACTTGCTGAAGGAGCTGATGTATTGCTGTGGCCCCATTCTCCTTTCCTGCCCTGGAATTGTGGGAGTGGGGTAGGATGGTGCTTTAGCTGGCTCTGGCTGCTGGCACTGGGGTATAGTTTGGAGATCTGGCAAGAACAAGTTTAAGCATCAGGAGTTTTAAGGGTGATGCAGTAATGAGCCCTCCCCTCAACAAACCTCAGTTAAGGGTATGTAAATCAGCTTTATGTGTGTTTTTAAATAAAAGGTACAAAAGAATGGAAGCACATTTTCAAGAGGAGGACAGGGGTCTAGGCCATTCACATCTCCACATCCTTACTTCCTAAAGGCAGATTAAATCTAAATGGTGTGAGGAAAAAGGAGAACATAATAATGATGATTATAATAATAGCTTGTATATATAAAAAAATAAGTTTCAAACAGCTATGTAACTTCAGATTACAAATTAACTTTAAATTTAAATTTAGACTGTAAGCTTCTAGGGGTAGAGACCTGACTTTTTTTGCTTATGATTCTCTGTAAAGTACCACATATATTGTAAAAACCAAAGCCTGTGCATCTTTGGGAAGCAGCTGAAGACATGTTTTATTCAAACTGTCTTTTGGTGACCAGCAACAGGGAAAGTTACAGTAGGTTGATTAGCATATTGTTACCAGCCCTGAGCCTTTGGGATGAAGTAGACTATAAAAAAAAGGTAAAGGTGTCCCCAACCCGTCATGTCCGACTCTAGGGTGCGGTGCTCATCCCCGTTTCTAAGCCGAAGAGCCAGCGCTGTCCGAAGACGCTTCCATGGTCATGTGACCAGCATGACTGAACACCGAGGTGCACGGAACGCTGTTACCTTTCCCGCCAAGGCGGTACCTATTTATCTACTTGCAATTTCTTGCTTTCGAACTGCTAGGTTGGCAGAAGCTGGAACTGAAGACGGGAGCTCACTCCGTCATGCAGCACTCGGGTCTCGAACTGCTGTCCTGCCGACCTTCCAGTCTGCAGTTCAGCGTCTTAACCACTAAGCCACTGCGGCCCCCCAGAAGTAGACTATACATCCAATCAATTAAATAAATACATAATACATCAGATATGGAGAACAATTATGATGTGTGTTTTTTTCTACCTCAGATAAAATTGTGACCATATCATATGGACAGAATAAAGCCTCATGGTCATGGGGCTTACTCTCAAGTAAGCACAAAGCAAATGTATGGAGGAAATGACTGTGTATGTGTGTGTGTGTAGAGGGAGAACAAGAGAAAAGCTATTTTATTTAACAAATTTATTGAAAGTCCATCAGGGTTGCTGGTAATGTGCACTTTAGGCCCTCACCCTCTGCAGGAACAGCCAAGAAGAAATGCAGCAGGCTACAGCCTTCCCTAACCTGGCACCCTCCAGATTTGCTGGACAACAACTCCCATTGGCTCCAGGCAGCATGTTGGCTATGCTGGCTGGGAGGGAGGATGATAGGATCTACAGTCCAACACATCTGGAGGGCACAAGGTTGGTGAAAGCTGGGTGGGAGATGTGATAGAGAAGTCCTGCGGCCCCTGCCCAGAGCTGTGTGTGGAGGCAGGCGAGGCAGCTGCTGCATTGGGGCTCCCAGTATCCACGTACGTGTCTTCTCAGAAGTAAGCATATAGATTTCAATGGGGTTTATTCCCAGGTACTCCTTATCATTTTAACTTAATTTTTAAATTTTCTTTTCATTTATTTTTCAGTCATATAGACTTCCTCTTCTCTCTTCCCTCCCCACCCCCCCACCCCTAGCGATGGCGGAGAATTCCGCCACGGATTTCAGTGAGGCTGAATGCACTGGCATTCGGCCCCCCGAAACCCGTGGTGGAACAGCCTCCCACCCCCCACCACCCGCGGAATCCCCCCGGGATGAAGCTTACCAGGGGCGGATGCGGAGGCGCTGGCAGCGGCATCGGCTGGTCTCTTGGCTGGCTGCTGCAGTCGCAAATGGTGGCTGTCGTAGCAGCCGCCATTTGCGTCCTGCCAGGCTGCTGTGATAGGCTACATAAGTATTTACGTAGCCTATCACGGCAAAGAGCAGGGACACAAACGGAGTCCGCTACGCCGTTTGCACCACTGCTCTTTCCGTGATAGGCTACCTAAGTATTTACATAGCCAATCACGGTAAAGGCAGCCACGCAAATGGCAGCTACAGCAGCGCAAATGGAGATCTTTAGATAGGGGTGGACGAAAGTCCCTTACCTTTCGCTGAAGCTTGTTCGCGGTGGGGGGGAGGCACTTCGCTGCTCCCCCCGTGACGTTCAGGCCGGGGGGGGAGACTTCCCGCCTCGCCCCGGCCGAAATTCAGGCCGGGGGGGGAGGCTTCCCGCCTCGCCCCGGCCGAAATTCAGGCCGGGGGGGGAGGCTTCCTGCCTCGCCCGGCCGCGAACTCCATTTTTTTTTTTAAAAAAAACACGCCCCCGTGATAGGCTACATGACGATTAACCTAGCCTATCACGGCTAGATCTGCAAAGTCAGCCGTGATAGGCTACGTTAATCGTCACGTAGCCTATCATGGGTGACTTTAAAAAAAAAAAAAGCGCATACGCTAATGGCGGCCCCCATAGGGAGCCGCCATTCGCGTTCCTTATTTAGTCGCTGTAGTCTACGTAAATCTTTACGTAGACTACAGCGACCAAATAAGGAACGCGAATGGCGGCTCCCTATGAGGGCCGCCATTATCCGTACGCGCTTTTTTTTTTAAAGTCACCCGTGATAGGCCACGTGACGATTGACGTAGCCTATCACGGCTGACTTTGCAAATCTAGCCGTGATAGGCTACGTTAATTGTCACGGGGGCGTTTTTTCTTTTTCTTTTATTGGAATGGCGGTGGCGGCAGCCAGTCAAAAGACCGGCTGCCGCTCCCACCCTGCTTGAACACCCGCCGAACTGCCGGCCGGACCCGCCGCCGGGAGGGACATTCGACAAAGGTAAGTCCCGTCCCGGGGGGGGGGGGTGAGGGGTGCGGGGGTGTGTGTAGAGGATTTCTCCCCGAAACTTGTTCGGGGGGCCGAACACGTTGGCGCTCGGCCCCCCGAAGTTTCGGGGAGAAATTCCCCACCATCCCTATCTTTAGGATGAGAAAGATACCTACCCGGTGGTGAACTGGTGAATTATGGGAGATAATTAGTATTGGCATCTCAAGGACCCACCATTTCTTTCAACAGAGTTTGTATTAGCAGAAAGGGCTGAGGAGGAAAATATCTTATAACACTCTGAACAGCATGTGGCTTTCAAGATGTAGGCCCAGTATTGCTACATATATGTTTGGGGTAGGCAACTATTTGCGGCCTCTGGGCACATGTGGAAATTTGAGAAACTGTCCTGGGTACCTCCCATGGCAGCCACATAATGGCTGCCATGGGAGGCATGGCAAGGAACATGTAACCTGCTCAAAAGATTGATACATGGCAGAGTGAGCCCCAATATGCTAAAGAACTCCTTTGAACCCACAGTTTTAAGCACCAACAGAAACCTATTTCACAGCAATCCCAGCTGCCGATAAGGAAATGTGTTGATTTCCTTAAAAGAAGGAGGGGCAAGGCACCTTGGCAGGTGACAAGAAAGGCATCCAGGGGCACATGGGCGCCAGTGGGCATCGTATTGCCTATCCCTACTAAATGTTATTTTTAGAATTAAAGTTTAATCAATTGCAATTACGTGTTAAGAGCAGGTTATGCAATCTGTTCTCAGGTGTGATGTCAAAATATTAAACTGCAGTAGCTGCCCCTTCTTTATTTTGTTTTTCAATCATGCATCTGCACTATTTATTACATTTAATGTAACCTTATCAAGGGGGAAACAGCAGAAATAGTGCTTTTAGCTGAAGTACCACTGAAAGTTACAGCCTCTCTGTGTTCTGGCAGCTGTGGCTGTAACTACCACAATATGAATATTTTTGGCGTACTAAACTGAGATTTCTTCTATAGCTAGTGGAATCACTGAACTATATGATGCAGCAGCAATGTATATTTATGGATTCTGTTTGCAATTCCTCCATGGAGACCTCTGAAAAAGATTGTAACGTATCATTCCAAACCAGACATGGGGGTGGGGGGAGTGGATGGGGTGCAGTAAAAAATCTCTGAGATAAAATATAGACATCAGAACTCAATGGTCCCTGTTCACCGTTAAAACAAATATTCTGCTATCTATTTGGAATAGTTAATTTACTTCCTTATGCAAGGTGTTGTGTGTTTTTTGTGTAAAAAACAAAACAAAAACTAAATTCAAAGTTTTCCTCTAATAGTGTTTCAGCAAAATCCCAAGGTTAAAAGCCGGGAAAGAAAGTCTTCCTTAAAATAACTATTTTTCCTTCTCTTTACTCTGAAGCAGAGATTCCCAAACTAGCAAGCCTCTCAGTATGATGTTTAAAATCTTTTCTAACCTCTTGAGTAGCTAAAGCCAAAGGCAGTTGGAGAGAGTGGCTTAACTAGATTTCTAAAAGTGCAATCCTATGCATGTTTAGACAGAAAAAAGTTCTACAATTCCCAGCATGCCCCAGTCTGCACAGCTGGGCTGGCTGGGGCATGCTGGGAGTTGTAGGACTTTTTTTCTGTCTAAACATGCATAGGATGAGCCCTAAAGCATTTAACAGGAAGGTGGTGTCGCTCAGTGGTAGAGTCCATGTTTTGCATGCAGACAACCTCAGGTCCAAGACCCAGCATCTTCAGTAAAAAAGGATCTCAACAGCTGCTCCTTTCACTTTCCCTGAATCCATTAAAATGCAGTCCAGAATTCTCCCGCGAGCAGGACCCTAAGCACCTGACTGAGTTCAATGGATCTTGCTCCCAAGTAAATGTGCCTAGTATTGCAATTTTTGCTTCCCCCTGTTTTTCCTCCCTGATCCCGTCTCCTTTTGTATCATGTCTATTGTATCCTTTTGTATCATGTCTATTGTATCCTTTTGTATCATGTCTATAAGCCATTTAAAAATTAGTATTAACATTTTATTTTTATTTTTTTTATAATGGTAAGAACAGACCAAAAAAAAAAAAAGATTATACTCAAAGCGAAACTACACCTTTAACGTAATTTGTAGTTTGGCCCACAGTTACCTGCATAAATCTGCTTGGGAATCAAGGATGGATCAGGCCTGTTATCTGTGCTGTAATTTCAGTGATGTACCTGAGAGTTTTTTCATCATTGGCTGTGCACTCCCACAGCAGACAAGAATTGAAAGATATCAAATGCAGATTGTTTGTACCACTTTAGCGCTGTGAGCATTTCTCTCAATTAGTTCAAAGATACATAGATCTTCAGTGAGACATGTGAATTTGTATATGTAATCACTTATCTGTATTCAATCCCCTTTTGTTCTCTCACACACTCTCACGTTAATATACCCCACACTGATTCACACTACACACATGTAGAACTCTTATATGCTCAGTATACTGCTTACACATGTTGTTACACATATCACTTTTATACACATAGCATTCAGACATATAGTCTGATACTTGACCAACCCATTAAAGTTCCAATCCTAAACACACCTGGGAGTAAGTCCTATGGAACTCTATTGGCATTCGTAGATGTGCATAGGATTACTCTATAAGAATACTACTTCCTCCCTTCACTGTTGAAACCCTCCTCCCAATGACAGGTAGTTTGATCTGTCCCTAAGCCTTGTTCATTTCACTGATTTATTGCATTTCTGCACCGCCCAATAACTGAAGCTCTCTGGGCAGTTTACAAAGATTAAGAGCCATTAAAAAAAAAAAAAATACATTATACCAAGTGTAAAACATTTTCAGACAAACATATAAAGAGACAGCACACACACACACACACACACACACACACACACACAACATATATCTAAGACAATTTGCTAAGAACATTTTAACCTTTGCAAATAACATTTTAAACTTCAGAGCCTGAGGAATGATTATAACATTCTGTAGCACCCTGGCAGCTGAGTGAATAACTAGTGAGGGCTCACATCAATTGGCTGAAGCCTGAGCTCACACAGCCACAAGCACTATCAAAGATGGAAGGCTAGTTTACTTGAAGACGGAACTGCAGCTTGCGTATTGTTCTGTGCTGTCATGATTATGTTTTAACACATTGCCACTGTTGTGACTGCACTTTGAAGCCAAAGGCTGGTATGGGGAGCAAAGAGTTTATTGACCCATTCCCTTCCAACCATTTTCCCACTGATAGTGATCTCAAGCTGCTTTTACCTACAATGGGGAAATGAAAGGGCTATTCAGATCTTTTCCCCAGTGAAGGGGAAAGGCACCTTGGGAGGAGTGATGGGTTTGAGCAGAAAAATGACAAAGTGGAAAGGGGTTAAGGAGGCCCTCCCTCTTGCACAGGTCTTTCACTTCAGATTTCAGCTTCAGTGGCTCCACTGTTTAAAAACCAACATGCAAGACAGGAATGGGCAACATGTGGCCCTTAGGCCACATGGGAGCTCCCCAGCCTTAAATGCAGTCTCTGCCACCCCCCATTGCCCTTGAATTTACCGCTGTGGCCATCAAATTTCAGAGAAAGGCTAAAATGTGTGTGTGTGTGTGTGGGGGGGCAGGCTGATGACATCAGTGAGATGTCATCAGATGACATCATGAGATGACATCATGGCCAAACCTACTGATGTCATCTGGCTCATGGAGGGCCTGGTGGGGGACAATATGTCCCCTCCCCCCACTCAGCTACTGTTCTGCATCCCTGTTCTACATGATACTACGTATCTGGGAAAGATTCCCTTATGAAAGCTAAAATAGCTTAGAGAACTAGGAAGTAGGTTTTCCATAAAGTACATAAGATTATCAGTTTGAGGTAAAACATGCATAACGGGCTCTGTGGCTTTGATAAATAATGCTGCTACCTCTTTTTGTTGGTGGGCTTTGTCACTCCTTAATGCATTTAGGAATAAGGATGCCTGGAACTGTTGGGCACACCAGAAACATTCCTTACAAAATGCAGAAGCAGAGGTCAGCTATAATAATGACCTTCTGTGGACCCATGGGGGTTTCTAATGGGGGATACTAATTAAGGTGTTGTAATTAGCAATAGTTCTAGCAATATTGGATTAATTCATAGTTCCTGGACATTTTCTGCCTTTTCTCCCTCTCACAGTTTAGGATATGACTTTTCTTACAATAACAGAGCTTAAAACGTACAGTAATGGTTTTAATGGCTTATTATTGGGTACTTCCCTTAACCTTTTGCTCTGGTCCCTTTCTTCCCTCCTGTATCACCACTTTAGATCAATCCAGGGCAAGGAGGCACAACTGCTTCCAGGAAGAGCAAGTATTCAATTCAGCATGGTGAACCAAGTGCCATGTAGGGATATCCCTGACTGTCACAAGGAAGGAAGAATACATTGGGCAGGATCTGATGCTGTTACAATGCTAACGCTAACCAATGCTAGTGCAATGTCAATAGCACTTGCTAGGCAAGAGTGGGGGGAGTGGTGATTTGCCACCAAATTTTGGTCACAAACCACACTGCTGAAATTCAACGGCAAATTGCTGCTTTTCCCCTTTAGCTAGCAACTGCTAATGATGTTGTGCTAGCCTTGGGGTGTACTAGTGAAACACCTTTAGAGCTAGCACTGTGACAGCACTGGGGCATTATGGGGCATGGGTGTGTCAGGTAATGTCTAACTAAAATGGTCTCAAAATATGTGCATTTCAAGCAATATCAACCAGTTTTATGTTTTACTGCTGAGTAAAATGTTCTTAAAAGAACTTACTTGGCTTATTTGGAGGGGACTGGCAGGGGGAAATGCTCCCAAAATCACACTGTCCCAAGTCACCTTTTTCATGGCTGCTGCCTGTTTGTCTTTATCTGCCATCCTTCCTATCCAGAAGACTCAAGAGTAAAGGCAGGATGCTTTTAATATATCTACTTCCCTCACTGTGATTTAGGGATGGTGGACCCACAGAGACTCCCACCCCCAGCTTTGCTCTGGCATATTCCACTGCCCCCCCAACACCCAAAAATGGTGTGTGTGTGTGTGTGTATGAAAAGTTTCCAAGCTAAACCAAGCACTCAAATCGCCACATCCCAAGCCTGTTTCCTGCACACTCTTTGCCATTGCCACCCCACCCCAATGCCAACACACATTTTCTCTGATCCCTGCTTCTTAAGAGTTAGAACAATAGTGATGAGAGGAAAAAGGGTGCATTTCCACCTCCCTCGACTCTATACACCTGCCGCCCACCCCCGCCATCTACCATCAGAAATATTGGGTGAAGTGAGTTATGGGAGGGTAGTTTGTTTAAGCACACAAGGAGCTGTAGTCCTTAAACAAACTGCAATCCCAAGAATCTACCAGGCTGCATCACAGTTGCCCTGTCTAATTCCTGTCTGTGTAGGAAGGAATAGAAGGAACTTTACAAAAATGATGCCCAGCAGCAGTATGGAGAATGAATGGGGGTAAATGCATCCCTGTTCATGCTCTCGCATTACTGAAATGGTTCCCTCAGATTCACAGATTATGAATGGGGTGGTGAACCTGGAGAGGCATTTTGGCTCAGCACTAATTTTCTATTTCCATTTTTCCATCCCCATCATTTCAGAGATGATGAGAAGAAGCTTAAGGCCAAACAACATGTGAGAACAAATGTGTTGTTACCAATTACATCCAGCTTTGTTTTAATACTTTGTGCCACAGGTGAGGGACAATTTTCATAGGCATCGCAGTGCATGGAAAGGGGAAGTTTAACTGTTCCCTCTCTGCCATGGTCCCAATGAAAATCTCTTTCCCCCCCCCCATTATTAGCCTTTTTAAAAAGCTTCCATTGGCACAACTGGATCTTTTTTCAATGGCTTTCTATGGCTAATAGCAGCACATGGTGTGTGTGTGTGTGTGTGTGTGTGTGTGTGCGTGCGTAGGATTTCATTGGGAATGTGGCTGGGGAAGGAAGTGTTAAACCCAGAAAGTACCAGGTTGGGGAAGGCAGGTATACTGTATAGATACTGTAGAGCTGCTGTCCATACACATAGGGCCTAATTTGAGACGGGGCTCTTCTCCAACAAAAAACATTTAAAAATATTGTCCTTGACAATATTGTCCTTAGCACATATTGTCCTTAGAACGAAAACAATCATTCTAAGTGGTGATAGAAAGATAGTGCCTTTCTATCACCACTTAGTGTAACTGAGGCCTCTAGTCAAAGATACCTATAACTGTTCCCACATCAGGAGCTTGCAGCTCTTACTGCATAGAGAGACGTGAAATGTCCATTTCAGGCATCACCAAGAAACATCTTGTTCCCTTCATATCTTCTTCATATCCACAGCCATTCTCTGCCGTTTAAGAAGAACTTAGGCCATGATTGCATAAGCAGCACCAGTGGATTGTTGGGTTTCCCCAGAACTCTAGAAGGACTAGAGTCCTGCCCCTTTTGGAATATGATTCCTGCAATTATTTGGAAGGTACATTTAGCGCATGACCTCCCTACAGATTTACAGTGACATAAAACACCCCACCAACCCCTCTTTACAAAACCAAAGCCAAACCTTTGAAATGGGATGAGTGAAAAGATCTCATTTGTACTAGTGAGCTCATCATTTATTAACTGTCTTTCTAAGGCCGGAATTATCAAGCGCCTTGATCCTAAACTCTTTGCTTAGAAGTTAAATCTCATTGATTTAAGGAGAACTTACTTCAAAGTAAGATATTCGTTATCTTTAACTGAAGAAGTAGGTTAGCATCCCAATCGTAATGCAGTAAGAACTGGGTTCTCTGACTCATGCAACTTAGCAAAACCTACCTACAAAAACAAACAATTATTATGCACATTAAAAACAGTTCATTGTTAGCTATACATCAATTATTTAGAGATCTGCAGCATTTCTATGGCAACTGCATACTTCATCATGATATATTATTCCCTATTGAAATTTGAAAGATTAAAATGAGGCTTTGGCTCTGTGACGTGAATAAATGGATCCTGTGACTATTTTAAAAGTGTATCACTGGAATTCAGATATCAAATGCAGATGTTGCATTAACATGGACATGCAAGGCTTTCTCGAACAACTGTCATGATGGCACCACAATGGTGCAGGTCTGCATTTATCACTGTCTAAATAGTTTTTGTTGTTGTTCAGTCGTGTCCGACTCTTCGTGGCCCCATGGACCATAGCATGCCAGGACTTCCTGTCCTGCGCTCTCTCCCGGAGCATGCTCAAGTCCATATTCATTGCATCAGTGATGCTATCTAGCCATCTCATCCTCTGCCGTCCCCTTCTCCTTTTGCCTTCAGTCTTTCCCAGCATCAGGGTCTTTTCCAGTGACTTTTCTCTTCGCACTAGGTGGCCAAAATATTTGAGCTTCAGCTCCAGTATCTGTCCTTCCAATGAGCACTCAGGGTTGATTTCCTTTAGGATGGACTGATTTGACCTCCTTGCAGTCCAGGGGACTCGTATGAGCCTTCTCCAGCACCACAGTTGGAAAGCATCAATTCTTCAGCGCTCAGCCTTCCTTATAGTCCAGCTCTCACAGCCATACGTTGCTACTGGGAAAACCATAGCTTTGATTAGATGGACCTTTTTGTCGGCAAGGTGATGTCTCTGCTTCTTACTATGCTGTCTAGGTTTGCCATAGCTTTTCTCCCAAGGAGCAAGCATCCTTTAATTTCATGGCTACAGTCACCATCTGTGGTGATCTTGGAGCCCAAGAAAATAAAATCTGTCACTGCTTCCATTTCTTCCCCTTCCATATGCCAGGAAGTGATGGAGCCAGATGCCATGATCTTCGTTTTTGTAATGTTGCGTTTCAAACCAGCTTTTTGCACTCTCTTCTTTCACCCTCAACAAGAGGCTCTTTAGATCCTCTTCGTTTTCTGCCATTAGGGTGGTATGGTCTGCATATCTGAGGTTGTTGATAACTCTCCCGGCAATCTTAATTCCGACCTGTGATTCATCCAACCCGGCATTTCTCATGATGTACTCTGCATATAAGTTAAATAAGCAGGGCGACAATATACAGCCTTGTCGTACTCCTTTCCCAATTTTGAACCAATCGGTTGTTCCATGTCTGGTTCTTACTGTTGCTTCTTGACCCTCGTACAGGTTTCTCAGGAGACAGGTAAGGTGGTCTGGTACCCCCATCTCTTACAGAATTTGCCACAGTTTGTTGTGATCCACACAATCAAAGGCTTTAGCGTAGTCAATGAAGCAGAAATAGACGTTTTTCTGGAATTCTCCTGCTTTCTCCATGATGCAGCCAATGTTGGCAATTTGATCTCTAGTACCTCTGCCTCTTCGAAACCCCACTTGTACTTCCGGTAGTTCTCAGTTCACATACTGCTGAAGCCTAGTCTGTAGGATTTTGAGCATCACCTTGCTGGCATGTGAAATGAGCACAATTGTATGGTAGTTTGAACACTCTTTGGCATTGCCCTTCTTTGGAATTGGAATGTAAACTGACCTTTTCCAGTCTTGCGTCCACTGTTGAGTGTTCCAAATTTGTTGGCATATTGAGTGCAGCACTTTAACAGCATCATGTTTTAGGATTTTAAATAGCTCAGCTGGAAGACTGTCATCTCCACTAGCTTTGTTGTTAGTAATGCTTCCTAAGGCCCACTTGACTTCACTCTCGAGGATGTCCGGCTCAAGTTCAGTGACCGCACTATCATGGCTATCAGGGACATTCAGATCTTTCCTGTATAGTTCTTCTGTGTATTCTTTCCACCTCTTTTTAATCTTCTTTGTCCTTTTCCTTTATCATGCCCATCTTTGCACAAAACGTTCCCTTGAGATCTCCGATTTTCTTGAAAAGATCTATTCTCTAGTCTTTCCCATTCTGTTGTTTTCCTTGATTTCTTTGCATTGTTCATTTAAGAAGGCCTTCTTGTCTCTCCTTGCTATTCTCTGGAACTCTGCATTCAGTTGGATATATCTTCCCCTTTCTCCCTTGCTTTTCGCTTCCCTTCTTTCCTCAGCTACTTGTAAAGCCTCATCAGACAGCCAGTTTGCTTTCTTGCATTTCTTCTTCTTGGGGGTGGATTGAGTTGATGCCTCCTGAACAATGTTATGGACCTCCGTCCATAGTTCCTCAGGCACTCTATCAGGTCTAATCCCTGAAATCTATTCCTCACCTCCACTGTATATTCATAAGGGATATGATTTAGGTCATACCTGAATGGTTTAGTGGTTTTCCCTATGTTCTTCAATTTAAGCTGAAATTTTGCAACAGGCAGCTCATGAGCTGAGCCACAGTCAGCTCCAGGTCTTGTTTTGACTGACTGTATAGAGCTTTTTCATCTTTGGCTGCAAAGTACATAATCAATCTGATTTCGATATTGACCATCTGGTGATGTCCATTTGTAGAGTCGCCTCTTGTGCTGTTGGAAAAGAGTGTTTGCTATGATCAGCCTGTTCTCTTGGCAAAACTCTATTAGCTTTTGTCCTGCTTCATTTTGTACACCAAGGCCATGCTTGCCTGTTATCCTGGAGATTTCTTGACTTCCTACTTTAGCATTCCAATCCCCTATGATGAAGAGGACATTTTTGTTTGGTGTTAGTTCTAGAAGGTGTTGTAGGTCTTCATAGAACCGATCAACCTCAGCTTCTTCGGCCTCAGTGGTTGGGGCATAGACTTGAATTACTGTGATGTTGAATGGTTTGCCTTGGATTCGTACTCAGATCATTCTATCATTTTTGAGATTGTACCCCAGTACTGCTTTTCCCACCCTTTTGTTGACTATGAGTGCTACTCCATTTCTTCTAAGGGATTCTTGCCCACAGCAGTAGATATACTGGTCATCTGAATTAAATTCGCCCATGCCTGTCCATTTTAGTTCGCTGATTCCCAACATGTCAATGCCATCTCATATTTGACCACCTCCAGCTTACCTTGATTCATTGATCTGACATTCCAGGTTCCTAAACAATATTGTTCTTTACAGCATCGGATTGTCTTTTCACCTCCAGACACATCCACAGCTGAGTGTCCTTTCGGCTTTGGCCCAGCCGCTTCACTCTTTCTGGCGCTACTTGGAAATTCTCTTTGCTCTTCCCCCGTAGTATATTGGACACCTTCCAACCTGAGGGTCTCATCTTCCAGTGTCATATCTTTTAGCCTTGTGATACATTCCATAGGGTTTTCTTGGCAAGAATACTGGAGTGGGTTGCCATTTCCTTCTCCAGTGGACCACATTTTGTCAGAACTCTCTGCCATGACCTGTCCATCTTGGGTGGCCCTGCACGTCACAGCTTATGGCTTCACTGAGTTACGCAAGCCCCTTCGCCACAACAAGGCAGTGATCCATGAAGGGGCTAAATAGTTTAGGCTATCAGAAATGTAACAAATAAATAAATAAAATAAAGCAGGGGGTGCAGTTTAAACTGCCATAGGGGTGTAGGGAGATGCCAAACCCTTCCCCTGCCAACATCCCCTGCTCCGGGCACTTTTTTATCTAGCATTTCAGTTTATTTTTGGAGCCCAGCTGGGGGGAAAAGGACCTTGGGGGATGGCCTACAAACATGCAAAGGATTCAGCACCTCCTCAATCTGCACTCCTTTGGCACTGTAAATCTCACCCTTAGCTTTAAATGCAATTGGGGTAGGCCTGCATTTAAAGAAATGGGCTTACTTACATAATACCATTATATACAGTTTGGGTCTCTGTGGGTGAGGTTCAACTCCTTGCTCAATCCTGAAGCTAATTAGGTGTCCCTGAGTCTATGGCAATTTTGTAGTCTAACTTATCTCACAAGGTTGTTAAGAGGAAAAGTTTGTACTGAGTAGTGCTGTCCAAATGATTAATAATAGCCTTCCAGTGATTACGAAATGGAAGACTCCACTTCTCCATGATTACTTGGAGCTGATTATTCTATTATATCTGTACCTCTCATATTATCCATATGAGCGCTCCAAAAATATGTAGACAGTGTGGTTTTGTAAACACACACACACACGTACACACACACTTTTCAGTGCCAACTACATGATCAAATTGTAATTTCAATCTGATGTTTCCACTATAGAAACATAATGTGAATTAGCGCTAATGCGAAGTAGTGTTAATGCAAGTTAGCACTAATGCAAATTAGCGCAAGTAGAACAAAAGTCTGGGGGAAAAGTCTAATTCCGTCAAAGAGTGGACAATGGAGCAAAAGACTCTTGACAATCTGTGAAACACAGATGGAACAGATTTAAGAAAATCCATGCATCCCTAACTTGAGATACACATGCTTTGGTGATAACAGTGGTCATTTACACATTGCCAAAAAAGAGGAAATGTTAAAAAGAGGACAAAAGAGGAACATATAAATCTGCATATGCTAATTTATAGGCAGTGTCCAGTGGAGCTGCTCCACCTCCACTGGTTCTGTTTTGCTCGTGAGAGCAACCACTTGTGCAACAGGGCTTTTGCACTTCTAAAAATCACCCCAGAAAGTAGTGGAAATGCTCAGTCCTGGATCAGGACAGGTCAGGTGAGCTCCCTTCTGAGAGTTCTGCTGTGCTGCTCCATTCAGGAAAGTGGCATTTACATTCATTCTGGGTTATTTTTTGATATACAAAAGCCTTGTTGCATGAGTGGTCACTCCTGTGAGCACACAGACACAGCAGGATACTAGCCTTTATGTATAGATGCAAATTTAGAAGTAATATTGCTGTAATTAAAACAGAAATACCATGCATTGCACCATAATGGTGAAAACTGTGAACACTTGACTAGGGATGTCAGAGAAATCCACAACGGAACCAAATGAAATTGGATTTCCATGAATCTGACCCGTGGAATCCGCTTTCCCCCTGTTGGCCAGCTTCTGCAGACTTGCGGACCAGCTTTCTAACTTTCCTGAATTTTGTGCCAGTTTTGTCACCGAGAAATATGCAAAATTAAAAAAAAAACCTGGCCAAAACTGTGCATTTCCCCCATAGGCTAAAGTATGAAAATGCTCACTTGCGGGGAATTTGTGCATTTTTGCATGTGCAAATTTGCACTAATTTGGAGACAAAAAATATCCAATTTTGTGGATGGGCGGACAGCAGAGCAAAAGGCACCTGACAATCCTCAAAACACAGGAGGAACAGATTTTACACAATCTGTGCATTCCTACAGGTGAACCATGTGCTGCACCCCTGCAAGGCCCCTGGTCTCTCTTCTTATGGTTCTTTTTCTTTAAATAATACTTGGACTGCACAGTCCTTCAAATACAGGGCAACTTCAAAGAGAGGACTGTCTTCTAACAGCCATTCAACAAGAGAGCTGTCTTCTGTATAATAGGACAGATGGCTATCCAATGTGGTGATATGATACATAGGGAAAACGTAATGAATTATCCAGAGTTAGGGATGTTGTGAGCGCCCGACTTAGTCTGTGAGGCCGGCAAAATCCCCCACACCCAGCCCCCGCTCACCGAACTCCAGGGCACTGATGGGCCCAGCCGACAAGTACCCTGGAGCTCGGCAAGCGGCTGGGAACAGCTTGGACTTGGCTGCCTGGTTGGCTGTC
Source organism: Heloderma suspectum (assembly GCF_057233095.1). NCBI lineage: Eukaryota > Metazoa > Chordata > Lepidosauria > Squamata > Helodermatidae > Heloderma > Heloderma suspectum. The sequence goes on from NC_139461.1 coordinate 74,108,359, forward strand.
CTTGACAGCCAAGCCAACCAGGCAGGAGGAACAGGAGGCAGCACCCCATCTCACGCACCCTCCCAGATGCTCCCCACACTCACCCGGGCCCCAGTGAGCACCAGCCATTTTGCTGACTTGGGGTTTTTTTTAGGAAAAAGGGAGCTAACCCCCTTCCCGCGCTTATTTAAATGTGTGCATTTTTTAAGATCTGTAAAAAAAAAAAAAAAGGCAGCAAAATAGTGGACGCTTGCTGGACGGGCCCAGAATGAGTGCAGGCGACTCGACGAGCTCCTTGGGGCTCAAGCGCAGGTCCTGGGGGGGGAGTGGGGGCGGTGCTTGAGCGGGCGCCCGGAGAACCCAGGCAGGGGTGGGTTCACCCATCCCTATCCAGAGTAAATTTTATACTTGGGTAGTTAGAGGCTCCTAAGTTCAAAGCATGTGCACAATCCTGTTAAATGTGTTTACCATTTACAGACAGTTTAAAATAGTCAGATGTTGGGCCTGACTCTTTCTTGGTCACTACTTCTAAGGTTTCAGTTCTTCAGATTTTACCAAAAGAATACAATCAAGTAATTCGTAGTTGTACTTTGTACTTACTCACATAAAAATGTAACAGGCTTGCAAACCTGCCCTCAGTCTACCCTTGTTTCCAACTTTGGCTAATTCTAACTTCCCATTTCCTTTTAAGCCAATGCATTATGCAGCTGGTTGTGCTTCCTTTAATTTACATGAAATATAAGTCCAAAGGTCTGGATGCATATAATGCAGTTGATTAGGTAGTCACTTGAGGACTATATGCGGTTTGGTAGATAAACTGGTTTGCATGATTTATTTGGTTTCCAAAGAGTTTGCATCATCTCAAATGACGGGATCAATAAAAAAATGTTTCAGATGAAACTGTAATTGCTTTGAAGGATTAAAATTTTAATCATGACTATTCAATTACCAATTAACGTTGAGATTCCACAGTTTGGATCTTTATGCAAATAGTCCCATTGTTATGAAGATAAAGGCAGCATACAGGTTTGAAATTGACTCTTGTAAAATGATTAAGAATTAGTAGAACTAACTCCCATTGAAATAAACTCCTAATTTAATTTTGCTGAAAGGATTGTGCCTCATATGTTATAGCCTCTTTCTCATGAAAATATAGATACAGCTGGTGGAAAAAGACACTCCATTACATATGGACAGAATAAATAAAATTGCATCTATATTGAAAGTTATCCATATGTTTGCTTATGAAATGGATGTTCAAAACAATCTATCTTTTTTGATACATGTTCATGATGTCTTGTGAAACTTACATGTGCTGTTTGTTAGCTGTGAAATCATTTTAGTCCTCTTCTTTCCTTCATATTTAAAATAGCTAATTATTAAGACACTATGACCCTATATAAGACAAAAGATGTGAATTCTTTATGACAATCCAAAGGGATATAACAAGGAAGAATGGAAAAGAATTTAATAAAGATAGGTTGAGACAGGATATTGAAAAATATTTGGTAATGATCTGGCTTCTCCTGTCGTAGAATGGTAAATGCTAACTTGCTCAAGTAAGGATGTAATCATATAGAAACTTACGTACTTGGAAGTTAGCCCCACTGAATGCAATGGGGCTTACTTCTGAGTAGACATATGTAGGATTGTGTTGTAATGTATGAATAACTTAACCAAAACAGAAGTTAATTGGTTGGATCCAGACTAAGTTAGTCACACAGGTCCATTTAAATCAATGTGAAAACTTAGTCATGACTAACTTAACTCTCATAGATTTCAGTAGGAACTATGACTGACTAATTTAGTCTGGATCCTACCCAATATGTTGTAAGGAGATAAATAGGCAGCACTAAAAGGAACTTTAGAAAAGATCACAATCCCAGACATCTAGGACTTTCTGTAAGCGCTGAACAGTTTTAGAAAACTCAGCATGCTCTTAACATCTCCTTTTGCACCAGAAGGGAAAGATATAAATGTTTTAAAGAAATACATGAATAAATAAATAATATTTCTGAGATGGAGCTGATGGAAATAAGAAATGCCTAGACTTAAATGCTTTATGGAAATTAATTCAGAATCTTGGCTAATATTATTATACACCAGTAACATGCACAAAGGGTATCAGTTGCATTAATGATGATGGATATAACTATTGTACTGAGAGAACAGTAGAACACCCTGAAATACCCTGATAAGCCACAAACAATTTATTTAGTTTCAAACCTCTCTGGAAGGATCCAGAGCAAAGCCTCATACTTGTGCTATCAACAACAACAAAGAATCACTTGTCCCTGCCTGGCTGTCTCAGACCTGTCCTTAGATCTTGCTTTGACTCCTGTGTTCATAAAAACACGAGTCAGCAACTAATTCCTGTCTGAAAGAAGCATGTACATATACAGAATCCATATGCTGCCAAACTGCAGTAAAACTGAGCAGTGCTGAAATTAAACATTCTGCCAGAAAGCAGTATTGATAAAAAAGTTAGTATAACACTATAGTTTTTCCCTGCTGTGGAATTTGTAAAGAGTTTTGTCTATCTTCTCCTTGTAACTGAATGAATTACTTTGGCTAAATAAGATATTTTTAAAACAACAACAACAACAACAAGAACAATTTGATGGTTATTTTTAAGAGGTTCGTAGCTCAAAATGTAATGAAATAATTGTATACATGTGACTGAGAAGGATACTTATTTCCTTCCGTGACTGCCTCTAGGCTTCATGGCTTGTCATTTAATACAGTGCTAGAATACAATAACTTTCAGCAGTCTGATATAGTTGTGACATACCGTTCCTTCAAATCTTACTTTATTTCGCAGTTTTGCTTCCTGTTTCTTGTTTGACTCTAGCCTTATTCAGGCATTTGGCCTGAATGTGTGAGGGCAAAATGTCTGTATGGGGCCAAGGGTGTGTATTGGCCCTGCCCCCCTTCTCCTCCACTCTTCACCTTTGCACATCATAGCACAGTCATAGAATTAATTGTCTAACGTTTTATGCATTTATTAGGTGAATTGGTTAGCTAACCATAATAATCTAAATTTAGTTATATTCATAACACATACGTTACTTGTTCTTCAGCAGCTGAACTACTTTATCAGTGCTTGCATGTTAAGGGCACAATTTATGCATGTTTAGACAGAAGAAAGTCCTACAACTCCCAGCATTCCCCAGCCAGCCATGCTGGGAGTTGTAGGACTTTCTTCTGTCTAAACATGCATAGGATTGCACCCCAATTCTTACCTCCCAAATAAATGTAATCCTTGTTTATGAAACTATCTAGGACTGTATTATTTTCTAGTTGTATCTCTTATTCTGCATATCCCTTGCAATTTTAGAACATTTCCTTTTCTCGACAGTGGTAATTTTGTTGCTGTTGTTGCTTGTAAAAATGATGGGGACATAATCATAACTATTTGACTCCAAGGCCACCTACCACAGCCAGAGTTTAGAGATGGACACTTAATTACATCTTGCCATTGAAATTTAACATGAGGGCAGATGTGGGGGAGAGACATGTTGTGCTACAGAAAGGAACAGAGAAGTGGAGCAACAGAATGGCAGCAGATGCAAGTGGAAGGCAGACATTTATCTATTTTATTTAAGGGATTTATACTGCACCCTTCAACAACTGCCCAGAGTGGCTTACAAAGAATTAAAATTGCAGCAAAAAAAGGTAAAACAACTGGTATTTTTTTTAAAAAAAACACACAATGTAAAAGAACAGTATAAAAGCAGCCAGCAGAAATAAAGCAAATTTTAAAAAAACTGCATTAAAGTCATCAGCAGAGATAGAACAAGGAATATTTTAAAAGCTGGGGTAGGTGGGTGGGTGGTAGTGGTGCTGCTGAAATAACATCAATGTACGTGCCAGGTGAGTGCCCCTGGGGATACCATTCCACAGTTGGGACAACACCACTGAAAAAGCCCTTTGTCCAATAACCTTTTGATATGTTCAATGCAGGGTGACCATCTACTTTATCTTGAATCCAGGGTGGAGAGAACATGGGATTGTGGTGGCAGGACTGCCCCTGGTGTACAAATGTTTAATTGGAGGTCAGAAATATGCCTACATGTGTATAAATGTATGAATGTAGTGCTTTCTCCTTGCTGTATTTGGAAGCTTTATTTTTCCAGGTTCCTGATAATGTAGGAAGAGTCTTATGTATATCTAGTACACATTGGTTCTGTTCTAACCTATAATGCATGTAGATGGGGACAGGGGCAAAAATAGCTTGCCAGGCATGATCCCCCCCCCCTGCATCCATTCATAGTTTTCTGAGAAGACCTAAAGGTTGACTGCAATCGTGACATGAAGCAGGGATGGCCAGGCAGTTGCAGTTCAGCTGAAGGCAGCCTTGGCATCAAGTATATTGAAAGTAGCAGGTATAATCTGAACACTGATACTGCTAAAGTCTTCTTGCAAATGGGAATAAAGTCAATCGATCCTTTCTCTTGTTCTTCAGGTATATTAGGAAGGACAAAATGAAAGTAAATTCATCGAAAGGATCTAGGTCATTTATAAATCTGTATGCATTAGGATATTGATCTCCTGGCACTCCTGTGAGAAGGTAATCTGAAGAAACCACAGTAAAACAAAAAAGTGTACAGTATATTGTCCTTTGCAATACAGTATGAAGTTTACAGATGATCTCTCTTATGAGCAATGAGAGGAAGCATGAAGAGCTGCCTGGACAAAAAAGGAAGAGAATGTAATAATGGGATTGTAAATTCCATTGTAGTTGCATTTATTTATACATTAAGCACAAAAGTAGTATTTTGTGAAACACTCTTAGGAGACTGACACAGTTAAGCTGAAGGACTTGAATTTAAGAAGATTTAGTCCTTGATCCCAAGCATATTAACTTGGAAGTAAGTGCCACTGATTTATTTTAAGAAAGAAATTTTATTGTGAGCCTTTTTGACTACTATTCAAAGCCTTGTAGTGAATTTAAATTGCATTTGCATTTAAAATAGGAATTGGAAAGAAAAGAACATAGCATTATCATCCAAGCCCAGTAAAATAACAACAACAACAACAACCCCCAGTCTTCATGTCAGGAAAAGATAATATATCCATCGTTGCTCACCAAAACACTTCTAGGTCTATTCTCTTGACTTGCTATTCTCAGATAGATAAACCTCTAGACAGAACTCTTTTTCAAAAAGGCAACACCTTCTGTTAGAAGTATAGAGCTGCTAAAATTATTACAATTGATTGAATAATCCCCTGTACAATAGCATTGGGTATGTGCATTTATCTATGTGCATTAGACGAATGATAATTAGGAAGAATATTCACATATGTGGCAGCACATGCTTCTTCATTCATTACCATTCCGACAAGCCCACTACTTGTTGGGATGGTAGACCACAACATGGTTAGGATGTTGGGATGGTTAGTCCACACAACACAGACACAGAATTCCTCTTTAGCCAGTGTGGAAGAGAAAAACAATGGCTTGGATTGAGACAAAATGAATTGAACTTAAGTCTGTCTGAAACCAATGGGACAAGTCAATCATGACTTGTGTCTCACTGATTTCAATGGTAAATAAGTGCAACTAACTTTGTCTAGATCCAACCCAATGAAATTAGGATTGACATTAGCTCCCTTCATGGATGAATTGCAGCATCACCAAGAGTGTGCTGCTGGCCCTAGCCTTGGCACTGGGCACATGTCTGGCCCCGCCCCCTGACATGTTTGTGTGACTGTAGGTGTGGCTAAAACTCCTTCATACAAGCTTTGGCAGTGCAGACAATCCATACTAGGAGTGTGCACTGACCACAAGTTTGGTTTGGCAATTTGGAAAACAGCCCAATTTGGCTTGGACAGGTTCGGAGGCTGCCTGCTTTGACTTGGGTCTGAATCTGACTCTTGAAATCCAAATATTCATGCCTCCCATTGACTATAATTGGAAATCAACAAATAGCTCCCCCCTCCTTTTGTCAGAATTGGATGAAATTTGCCATCATAGTATTTCCATATCAGGGAAGTATATCTTCCAAAATCTACACAAATAGGTTCAGGTTTGTGTGTGTGGTATACACCTTTAAATTACAGCTTTTAAAAAACTGAACTGCCAATTACTTTTTTATTTCTAGGCAGAATTGGATGACATATGCATGAATAGTTGCCCCTTCTGAGGGGATCCAACCTGCTAATTTCAGATGAATAGATTCAGGGAAATTTGTGCATGAGTAGCATTTACAGTTGAGCCCCCCCCATTGCTTATTCCCCTGTCTTTCTGAGGGAAATTGTTATGAAAATGATATACATCATAAAGGTATCCCTAGTTAAGAAACCTGAACAATTTCAGAAGGTTAGATGCAGTAGTTTTTGTGGGAGTGTTGAATTTTGGGGGAGTGGGTAAGTGATTCCCTTTCCCTTACACCTCTCCATGGTGTTTTCTTTTTTTGGAGGGGGGGATTTGTATGAAAATGGCATATGCCATAGAGGTGTTGCTGGGCAAGGAACCTGCAACATTTCAGAAAGATAGGTGCAGGGGCTAGGGAGTTAGGATGAATGAAAAACTTGTTTGTGTTCTGCTCAATTGGCACCAAAGTCACAGAAAGTGCAATAGGACTGGGGTGGATGATCGATGCGGAGCATGCCCTGGCAGAGGCAGAAGGATTTGAACATCTAGCATTTTCCAAGCAAGCAGCACCCAATGCTACATCCTCCCAGGTAGGGATGGACAAACTCACTGGGCCGTGTGCCGAACTCCCATTTGCCCGACACTTGCTGGCTACTGACCCCTGCTTGTTCTGCCCGGTGAGCCACTGGGCTGTCTGCAGGTGCCTGGCAAGTGGCACACAGCCACCTGTTCCCTTGCCGAGCTTGGCATTTTTTGTAAATCCCCATTTACGCAAATGGCAGGCGTAAAGCAGCCATAGATTACAGGCATGAATGGACCATTTCTGCCTGCAATCTTGTGTAACTAGTCCCTTTATGCCCACCATTTGTGTACAATTACAAAAAAGGCCAAGCTGCCATTTTTACATAAAATGGAGGCTTGGTGGACCAGTGAGGAACACCATGCTTGTTTGACTTGGCACGTGCTGAGTCGGGCGAGTGCAGCGATCTGTGGACTGGTGGCTGGGAGGCTGAGCAGGCAGGGGGGAGTCCACTGGACCAAACCCCACTCAGACTCCTGTGATGTCCTTACTCCCAGGTCTTACAGGTACTTCATCAAACTCCTTTTCATGTCCCTGCTCCTGAAAGGGAGAACTAGCAAAGAGCACTGAACACTAGTTCAGTCCTGCAATATATTACTTCAACATCCTCCCCCAAGGCACTGGGATTGGAGAGCCCTGGTAAAACCATTCACTACGATCAGAAACTTAGAGCTGCCAGTCACAAAACTACACCCCTCCCACTTCTCCCCACCGTGGTGTTTCCTTTATATGGAGAGAGTCAGGGGAAATGCATCCATTTGTGGAGGCACACTGTCTGGGTCTCTGGGTCCTGAATCTTCAGGAGTGTTCAGATTTGGATTCAGTCTGCTTCAGAGGAGTCCTGCCTCAATTCAGACATCTCCTGAATCTGTCCGAATCATAGGGGTGTACGAAACCCCACTTACCTGGCTCCGCTGCGTTCCGCAGGTGGGGGGAGGCAATCTGTTCCTCCCCCCGGAATCCTCGACGGGGGGAGGTGATCCGTTCCTCCTCCCCGGAATCCTGCCTGGCTGGCTCCGCTCCGCTCCGCGGCCAGGCCATGGAGCCGCTGGCCGGGCCAACCCGCAGCGGGGCCTCCAGCCGCTGCTGGGCTGGTGCGGACGCAAATGGCGTCCTGTGTAGGGGACGCCATTTGCATCCCTACACAAGCCCGTGATAGGCTACGTACATATTTATGTAAGCTATCACGGCTAAAGCGGGAATGCAAACGGCATAGGGGACGCCATTTGAGGCTGCGTCAGCCCGGCAGCGGCTGGAGCTGCCGCCAGAACCAGAGCCACAGCCAGGTAGGCTCCGTTTCGCAGGGCTTTTGTGGGGTGGTGGGGCAGGGGGATCCTTTCTGCCACGGATTCTGGGGGGCCGAATTCACTGGAATTCGGCCCCCCTGGGATCCGTGGTGGAATTCTCTAACATTCCTAATCAGGCTCAGCCCAATTCAGTTCAGGAGTCAGCTGAATCTGAGGCATACCACTAGTCCATGCTGATGTGTGGATATCTGTGGGTGGGGCCAGCAGTGTAGCCCAACTGCCGGTAATCATGTGATTTTCCCTTCATGCGATTCACACATGAAAGATGCTACTGTCCGTTTCCCCCTTTACGGACAGCTCAAAGTGGCTTTCATGTGGGTCGTTTTGCCTTTTGTTGGTTAGCTGCTCATTGGGTTGCTTCAAAGGGTTTTGATCCTCAAGTTAATTATGAGACAAAGTTGCTATAAAGTGAGTTTTCCCTATCAACTTTGCATGGTGAGCCTTTTTATTCCTAAAAATTCCTGCACCTGATAATAACTGGTAAATTATTATTATTATTATTATTATTATTATTATTATTATTAACATTTATATGCCTCCTTGATTTTTACTACAACATGGAAGCAGAATGGAAAACCTTATCCTTGTAGTGACGCCATCACATGGGGAATTAGTGTAAGAAACGGGCAAAAGAATTTGAAAGGATCAGCTATATTCAAAATTACTTGAAAACTGAACACACTAATTCATGCTTTGTGTTGGGATAGCAAACCAATGAAGCATTTCTGTGAACTCAGTATAGACAATTGCCAGCATATATATTACTTTTATAGCATGACTAGTACACCTGAAGTGACTTTGGTGTGTAGAGAATCTATTAACAAAATAAAGATTTACTTTCTTCAAGTAAGAATATGGGTGTTATCTTGAACACTGTCCTTTCCACTTAACATTTGGCAAACCCTTGGAACAATGTGTTTTAATTTGCTGAAGTGTATTAATAAAGACTGACACCCACTTCACCATGTAGATATTGATTTTAATGTTCATTATGATATATGGGCAGCAGTCTATACTGCAAACTTCAGAGATTTTTTTATTGCTTACCCTGTACTATTGCAAGTAAATACTGTACAAGCAACTCAGCATTCTTTTCATGATATTGTAGAAATACACTGTAATCTCGGTATCTTTTCATTCTGTTGGAATAAGCTGAATTATATTTGCTATAAAGCAGAGACATCTTATAGTGCATTTGTCAAAGGCTGAATCTACACATAGCAGTTATGCCATTATCATAACTATTGGTGCCCATTGGTGTGATGGGTACCAATAGTTATGATAACGGTATGATAATGGTGTAACTGCTATGTGTAGATTCAGCCAAAAGTAATTCTACCTGTATAAGATTAGGACAAGTCTGCTTGTGAGTAAGACCTATTGATTTCAAAGGAATCTGATTGTAAATAAGTATGGTGAGAAGCCTAGCATAAGGTCTTGTATATGTTAAGCATTGGCAATAATCAATATAGGATGGATTTTAATTAGTGACAGGTGACATCCTGCATGGGTTCCACCACTAGAAGATGGGTTAGCACAGATGAAGTTCCTCTACTTACAAAAATGGCAATTGCCCTTGGTAAGACTGAAGGGTACAGAAAAGCATAGGTGACCACTGACAGCAGCCTTGGTTGTTCTGCTTTTGTGCCCTTCCTTGTTTTCCAGCTGGAACAAAAGCTGATCGGGTAGTAGTAAAGTCCTCCTTTTTGCAAACCATCTCTATGGCCATCTCCATGGTTTCTCCCAGAAACAAATAAATACCTTTTCTCCCATGTGGGGCTTCCTTTCACATTTACATAAGATGCACCCATCCCCTTGGGAATTCTGTGGCAGACATATTATGCAAATGTGCAAAGAAGCTCAGCCCAAATGGGTCAACATTTGAACATTCTGGAAGCAATGTGGTGGGAGCCACCCACAACTGCCCAGTTTGATACTTAAACTGTCAATTTAGCTCTGCTGTTCACTTAGAATCCTAACTAAGGAAGGCAGAAGTTTAAACAGGGTTCTCTATTTTGTCAATCACCTGTTCTAATGTTTGACAGTATACTTCTAGGATCCAGAGCCTACATGTTTGCAGTGCTGTTTGGTTGCTTTTATTAATATCAGCAGAGGATAACATTTTGTGCATTTGACACAATGGGCTCTACTCTGTCAGTGCACATTAATAGTGCAGTCTTATGCATATTTGCATGCAGGCTTGCCCTGAGGTGTGACCCAGCCCACAGAGTTATTGCTGACTAGTGATTATTATATTATATTTTTATTGTTATATTTTTATGGATTATTATTTAACCACTTTGATAGTTCACTAGAAGGTGGCACATAAAGCCATGCAAGAAAATAAAGAAATATTTACTTGGAAGTAAATCCCACTGAGTTCAGTGGGACTAGTCCTGGATAAGCATGCATTGGATTTTAGCCTAAGCTTCTTAGTCTCTAAGGTGCTCTAAAACCTTTTGTTTCTTTTTGATATATCAGACTAATTCTGGTTGATCTACTTTCTGTCCACAGTAATAATCTATAAAATATTGATTTTGTTAATCAGGTATTGTATCCTGCATTTCCGTTATGGCCTGTGGCTAATGTAGAAATAAAACTGAATTACCTAGCAACAGCCTAATATGGTTACTCCTCCTTCTCTGGAATTTGTTGCTTATCAAAACAGCTGAAGAATGAAAACACTAACACTACAATGGCCGCATTTTCCTGAACAAAGTTATCTGACTTTAAAAAATGCAGTACACTATGGAGAAATAAAGGAAGGGGAAACCACCTTGCCAGGGAAACAGGACAAATGTGCAGCTCAAATTTGATTTTGTGGGAGAATAGACTCCTTCACATGGGGCTTTTATCCTGCTATGGAGATTGCTTACTCACAGAAGTTTGCGGGTCCTGTACACGACATAGCCCTCCTCCAGTGAACTTCCCACTCTTTGCGAGCTCTACTGCATTGTTTTCCATGATGATGAAAGTCCGGCATTTTCCCTCCTCCCACCACGGAGTCGATATAAATGGGGGGTATACTGTTTAAAGTCTCTTTTATTGCAAATAAAACAACAGCACCACCTACTGGCTTTGTAATGAAACACTTAGAAGTTTAGTTTTTTAAAAAAGCCATGCGGAGAGGACCCGATCTAATCCCACAAAGATTCCGGAAGCAGAAGCCCTGGTAAATTGCAGGATTTTTAGCCTTGTGTGATGAAGCCCTATGTATTGGAATGCTGTCGTGTCTCCGTATTCAGTGTCATGGTGCCACACACAAAACACAGCTCGAATGGGTGTGTGCCTGCAATATTATATGTACTTACAAATGCTGAGATGTATTGACGGCATCTAAAGCATTTGGGAATTGAGATTATCTGGTAGGAAATTCAACAAGATATATTAAGTACCCACTCATTCATGAACCACAGCTAGTACCGATTGGGTTAACTCGGGGCTTTAAGAAGTGAAATTAATATTGTTGGTAAATGGGAACTAGGGATGTACGAATCCTACTCACCCGTCCGTTCCGGGGCATTGGCGGTGGGGGGGAGGCACTCCGTCCCTTCCCCCGGAATCCTCCCTGGACCGGCTCTGCTCCGTGGCGGCTCTGCAGAGCTGCCAGCCGGGGCTGGCTGCAGCTGGAATTCCGGCCGCGGCTGGGCTGCTGTGGCCTCAAATGGCAGCTGTCGTAGCCACCACCATTTGCATGCTTGCAGTCAGCTGTGATAGGCTACGTAGGTATTTATGTAACCTATCACGGTAAAGGCAGCCACGCAAATGGCGGCCGCTATGCCATTTGCGTGGCTGTCTTTACCATGATAGGCTACGTAAATACTTACGTAGCCTATCACGGCAAAGAGCAGGGGCGCAAATGGTGGAGCGGCCACCATTTGCATCCCTGCTCTTTGCTGTGATAGGCTACGTAAATACTTACGTAGCCTATCACGGCTGACTGCAAGCATGGAAATGGCAGCTGCTAAAACGGCTGCCATTTGCAGCCGCAGCAGCCCAGCAGCGGTCAGCTGGGAGACCAGCCGGAGCCGCCGCCGCATCCGCCGCCGCATTCGCCGCCAGGTAAGCTCCGTCCCGGGGGGGGGGGGAGGCTGAATCTGGCCTCACTGGAGTCCGTGGTGGAATTCTCTGACATCCCTAATGGGAACATCAGAATAAAGTGGCTACTGACCACAATGTCCAATAATAGGCACACATCCTTATTTAGAAACTTTTGAAGTCCTCAAAACAAGAAATTCAAAACTAACAAATTGCAGATGCTGGGGTCTTCTCCTCTGATTTATGTTTTTAAAAGAACAGTTTGTTCGTCAGCATTTTAGTGACTATGAGACGTCTACATTGCATCTTCTGTGTAGATGCTAAAGGCCATTTTAATAATGTGTTTATCTATGGCTAACAACCATAATTAGCTTAAGTTATGGAATACTCCAAACAAATGAAGAACAGTTTATAGTTGTTTTGAGGAACATTTTGTGCTGCTGCTGTTTTGTTAAATATTTGCAGAAAACATGATTTGCATCATTTGCAAGTTACATAAACCTTTAGTAATTATGGCCCAAGGTATTATCCCTAAGTAATTTAAGTAATTCCCAAAGTGTGCTTCTCGGTGTACCATGCATTAATCATCTGTTGTGTCTATTATGAATGCAAAAGCAATTAAGTCGATCTGTTGTGAGGATAGGTTATTGCCAGGTTTGTGAAAAAAACATTTTTTTCCACTGGTATTATTACCAATGAAGAACAATCTTTTTATGCTGCATTATGCCAAAAATGTGTGAGGCCTTTAAAAAAAATATTAACATGTAAGAACATATTATAGCCAGTTAAAAAAATGAACACTGACAAACATTTTTTTTAAAAAATAAACATTACCACACTGTGATCTGTAGCATAAAACACTGGGCTGCATCCAGGGTCAACCTTCTGTGGCTGGAAGGGTACTACTCGTGGAAGGTGCCTCCACCTAGTTTTTGATGGATCACCCCATTCTGCAGGCCCCCCTGACTAGGGTTGTGAGAACTCACATGAGTCTGCCCCATGACCTGCTCAGCAGAACTCTGCCCACTGCTGGACCTGGCTTATGCTGGGATGCGAGCTGGCTGGTGGTTCGCAGGGGCCCAGCGAGCACTGCTGCTGCTGCCTCCGTGAGCAACTGCGTCCCTCTCTGCCAAGCACTGGGAGAGAGGGCTGCAGTTGCTCCTGGCAGCTGCAACGTGGTGACTGCTTTCCTCTCCTGTTGCCCAGAACAACTGTGTCCCTCTCTGCCAAGCAATGGCAGAGAGGGGTACAGTACGGTGATGGGAAAGGGCCTCTCCCACCGCTGCCGCCCAGAGCAACTGCACCTCTCTCTGCTCAGCACTGGCAGAGAGGGCAGAGGGGTGCGGTTGCTCTCTGCGGCAGGATGGGAAGGCTTCCCATCCAGCTGTCACCCCTCAGGCAAGGAGTGGGACCTGCTGCGCTTGCCTGACTCGGCATGCACCAAGTCAGGCAAGAGCAGGAAGTCACAGACTGCCATCCAGGGGGCTGAACTGGCAGGAACCCACTGAGCCCGAGCCCCCAAATAGATGCTTGCAACATCCCTACCCCTGTTTAGCATTTTCAGAGGGCTAGAGGGCCTGTTGTAGTGAGGAGGGGGTGAGGAAGTCTCCTTCTGCCAGGCCTGTTAACACTCATCTAAATCTGGATCCAACCCACTGTATATTAACCCCATTTGCAGTGGCATAAATACAGATTGGTTGCAGATTTGCAAGGGGGTTGACAGATACTAAAGATGGGACTGTGGTAACAAAAATAAAACAGGAAACATTCCCAGAAATAGGTGCTATATTAAAGTTGAGAACTACATCAGATCAACCTGGATTCAAATCTTTGCTCAGTTATAATGAAGCCCACAGGGTAATGCTGAGCCAGTCTCTGTCTAACTTACTCCACAGGGTTGCTATGAGGATAAAAGTAGGGGATCATGTACACCAACCTGAGATCCTTAGAGAAAAAGTGGGATAAAATGTACAAAATCGATTATGGAATGAACTTCCGATTGAGGTCCACCTGGCACCAGCACTGTCATCTTTTAAGACTGTTCCCTCCTCCCAGGCATTTAGTGGCATATGAGAGGGCAATTATGTCAGCTGTCTTTATCAGGGTGAGCATTGTTTTGAAATTGTTTTTAGCTGTTTAAATTGTTTTAAATTTTGTACATTAAAAAATTATACTATGTTTTATTATCTTGTATTTGTGGTTTGTAATTTGAGCTTTGGCTATTAGCTATTGGGCAGTATAGAAATACTACTGCTACTACTACTACTTCCCCCTCCCAAAGTGTTCATTATTATTTTGGTTCCTGGGTTATTTTAAGGATATAAATCTTCACCAAAGAAGATTTTGTCTTTGATTTGGACCCTACCTGTAAATTCATACCCGTTGCTGGTAGCTCTTTCTCCATGGCTTCTTATTCACAGCCCTCAGCATCTCCATGATCCACCTCTTCATCTTGTTCATCGTTCACTGTAACCTCCAGCTTCATAGACACTGTGACAAATGTATACCGGTTGTTGGGGAGATGGCTGTTGCTTTCATATCCTGATTGTGTGTCTGGTTGACCACCGTGGACCTTTGGTCTCATCCAGCAGAGTTCTTCTGATGTTCACTTATAGTGGTGAAAGATGCCAGGGAGAAGAGGGAAGCCGGCCTCTCAGCTGTCATCCATGGGGCAGGACTCAGGCAAGCAATTTGGGATGATGTAGAACTTGTAGCCTGGACCAGATCTTGTGAATGCATCACTTTTGTGAGATGGCACCTGACCTGTGTGGGGACAGCATACTTGCAGGCATACTGATTATTTTGATGATGGGTCACCATATTGTAGGGATGTACGGAAGTCACTTACCTTTTGCGGATTATGTTGATGGTGGGGGGGAGGCATTCCGTCCCTCCCCCCGGAATCCTCAACGGGGGGGGGAGGTGATCCGTTCCTCCCCCCTGGAATCCTCTGCGGCTGGCTGTGCTCCGCGGCAGCTCCACGGAGCAGCTGGCCAGGCCCAGCCAGGCCAGAGCCATCCGCAGCCGGATTTCCGGCCGCGGAGGGCTCTGGGGAAAAAACAACAACAACCGCATACGCAAATACATTCCTTATTTTTGCCATCTTATTTGCATTCCTTATTTTACCATCTTAATCTATGTAAATATTTACGTAGACTAAGACAGCCCAAAATAAGGAACGCAAATAGCGTAGCAGACGCTATTTGCGTTCACCTTATTTTCGCCATCTTAGTTTACGTAAATATTTACATAGACTAAGACGACGCAAAATAAGGAACACAAATGGCGGTGGCCATAGCCACTGCCATTTGCATATGCCTTTTTTTTTTTTACCCAGACGTTTTAGGCTACGTAAAAACTCACGTAGCCTATCACGTCTCTGTAAAAAAAACAAAAAAACAAAAACTGCAAATGGCGGTGGTGGTAGCCGGTTGGAAGATCAGCTGCCGCTGCCGCCACAGCCGCCGCCGCTGGAGCCACTGCCGCCCGGAAGATCCACCCCAGGTAAGTCTCGTCCCGGGGGGGATCCCCGGGGGTAGTGGGGGGTGGCAGGCCGTTCCGCCACAGATTTTGGGGGGCCGAATGCACTGGCATTCGGCCTCACCGAGATCCGTGGCGGAATTCTCTGCCATCCCTACCATATTGTCAGGATCCATAGTGGCTGCAGTGCAGATACACTAATGATGGCAGTTCATACAAACACTTACCCAAAGCAATTACCCAGTCTTTGACAGTCTGTGATCTTACTGGCTCTGCAAGATGATGCTCATGTGAGGGACACCAAACTTGCCCTTATCTGTTTGAGAATGTTTCATATCTTCCAAGTAGGAACAAGAGGATTTTTCCCATTCTCTTCCTCCACTGTTTCTCTGTTTTGTTCTGCCTTGTTTTCCACTCCTCCTGGATTCCAGTTCAACAAGGATAATTTCTAAAACTGTGTCTGAAATTGGAAAGGAGAGGTTCCTCCTGTGCAAGCACTGAGTCATTGCTGACTCCTAGAGGGACGCTGCTTTCACTGGTGTTTTCATGGCAGACTGTAGCGGGGTGGTTTGCCATTGCCTTCCCCAGTCATGACTATTGGAGCATGTACCATTTCCTTCAGCTTACAGTTCATTTCACTTGCATCATCCCACTCCAATTCATGTTAGAAATATTGGATTATACAGGATCTGCCTCCTGTTGAAGGAACAATTGTGCTCACAGAAGGTGCATCTACCGGATTTGGGGGAAACTGTCCTACCCTCCCCACTACAGCTCATCCCATTTGGCAGGGTTACCCAATTTTCTGTGTACCATTTTCAGGGGCTGGAGGGGCTATTGTGCTGAGGAGAGCTCAGGGAAGCCTGCTTCTGCCAGCCCATATGCATGTGCCTAAACCTGGATCCAATCCATGCAGATGTGCATTGATAAAACACTTGAAGAAAAGCAATCTGGATGTAATTGTAAATTGGATTACATTGTGATTCTTTTTGTTGAGTATTTCATTGATGCACACATGCGCTCCTGCACACTGGTAAAACACCACACAAAAAGAATCCTGAAACAAGCATATGTATGATGTTGTGCTGTGTTCCCCCTCATGTGCACAAGTGCAGATGCACATCCTGCCCCCTACAGGTGTTAATTTACTCAGGAATGCTTAGATGGTTGTCATCACCAATTGCTGCTGCTGCGAAGGGCCACTGTGCTTGTTTTGCACAGGTTTAAGCACTGTGCTTATTTTGCATATATTTCTTTTGCATATTTGAATGGTCACAGACTGTACTTTTTGATTTCATTGCTATTAAATGCCAAGCTTTGCATTTTCCCCCTTTACATGTATCTCTCTGTGTGTGTCTGTATGAGTATACCTGATAATTGAGGATTTCACATCATGCATCTGATAATGTGATCTCTGGTCCTCAAGAGCTTATGCCATAATGCAATCCTTAGTTTTTAAGGTGCCACAAGATGCTTTGTTGTGTTTTTCAGTACACCTAATACAACAAGGATCTTGATGCAATAGTATCCCTACTCAATCATTGTTGTCCGCATATAATGAGGGAGAGGGTGGCCCTGCCCCCTCTGTTACATCCCCTCTACTTTTTACACAGCAACCTGATGTATTTGTGCTAGTGTTACACCGAGCTTTGGCTATTGGGCTGTATAGGAATCTAATAAATCTAATAAATAAATACATGATCAGGGTTTTAAACTGCATGCGTATCCTACATGTGTAGAGCAGTTTCTCCCCACTGCAGACCTGCTCCCCCGTGCCATGCATGAAAGGCAGCTGCCAATGGGTGGCAGGGATGCACCAAGGTGGGTGGGACCAGCAAGCACATCCCTGCTCTCCCTCTCATCATACAAGCATGACTGGATAGGGCTAATGTGAGAGATCACATCAAAAAAACTGCTTTTGTTCATTGTTCCATCAATGTACATGTGCACGTTGGTAGTACTGAGGGTAGAGGGTAGACAAAAATGAACTGAAAGTGGTTGTAAGCACAGCACTCTGTACAAGTGTGGAAGGAAACAAAATGTAACCATGGAGAATTTCTATCACATCAGATCCCGGAAAAGGGCAATGAATTCAAAACTCCAAAATCTGGGGAGAAGTTTGCTAGAGCTGAATTTTTGAAGTACCCCTACTCCCAACCCAACCAGAATGTAGAGTGCTCTATCAGTTCTATGTACAGTTGTATTCCAAATGTTACTACAGTATACCAATAGGAGGCAAGCTAAGACAAGAAAAATTGCAAGGCCATTTTCACGAAGATGTAGTGGAAGAATTCTTTTATAGTTATAAATCCCATGGGACATACACTTTCCACTTTGACCTTTTAAGCTCCTATTTATCAAAGCATTGCCTTGTAAAGTTTTGCCCTCTTTTTGTTTTCAGTAAAAGCTTCTGTTTAAAAGGGGATGCATTTTTTTAAAAAAATCAAGAGAGAGAGAGAGAGATGTCTCCAGCTTTTAATGGTAAACGGCACAACATTAATGAGTGTTTAAATGTTTCAGAGCAACAAAGACATGCAATGTTACTCTAAAATATTTGCTTTTCATCTCACCAGGGGCAACTTCATTTAACAGATCAACAACTTCTGTATAGTGCAGTGTGGTGCTTTGTTTGCTCTAATGCTCCCTTTCTGTTTCCTCCAGGTAAAAAGGCTGCAGTCACGATATAATTCACCTGGAAATGGTAAAGATGTGGTGCTGTCTGAATTGTGGGTCAATGAGATTTAAAAGAAAATTGAAGGGCCAGTATGAATTCTTTCCACTTTCATTGATTTTTCCCTTTCACATAAGCAAGAACAATAGTGAGCTTTCAGTGTAGAACTAAATCTTAAACAGGATTTTGGGATTGCTAGATTCTGTTTATCAAATATTCATTCTAAAAACTATACCACATTGATATGTCAAATAATGGGAGCACTTTAAAGACACCAGGAACCTGGGGTGGGAGGCATACTAACCGTGCTATTGTGTACATGTCTTTTCAGAAGTACGACCCATTGAGTTCAATGGGACTTACTCCCAGGTAGTTGTGTATTGGATTGCAGCCTAAATATATTAATGAGAATCCTCTAAAAGAACCAAATAAAAGATATATTTTTGTGGAAGGAGGTACATATATATTAGTTATGTTATACCATTTGACAGAACAGTCAGCCTTAAAGCTACTATAGGGAATATTATGCAGAAAACATGATCAATACTGGTGTGTGTGTGTGTATGTGTGCTAGACTGCCATCTGGCACCATGCAAGTGCATGGAGAAGTGTGCATTTAACCAGTTTAGGATTTATATTATATGTACTTACTGATACAATTACAGATTGCATTGCAGCATGGTAGTTTGTAGAGAAAAGAGAATATGGTGGCCAAGGCTGGTGACTGAAACCAACAAGTGCAGAGTAAGAGGTCAGAGAGCAGACTTGGCCAACTCATGTGCTTTATAATATACATTGTGCAAAAGGAGCCATAGCACAGATACACTTCCTTAGTATGGTGTGGGGGGCATCACTAAGCATTAGCATCACTAAGCAGAGCTCATGGATCACACGCATGTACCAGATGGTATTGCCATGTTAATTACCCTGGCCCTGCCCACAGTGGTTGGATGTCTGGAATGGGGCTGGTCTCATTAACCAAGTGGCACTGGGCAGTGCAGTCATGCAAGCCGGGAGCTCCACCTGGTGCCAAACCTGCCTGCCATCAAGGAAGTGGTGGTAGGTGGGTACCACCTGCGGGGGGGGGGGGCGGCATGATGCCACTGAGGGGCCTTTGAGGGCAGCTTGCCCAGAGCCTCCCCAAACCTGGAACTTGACCTGCCTTTGCTGAAAGCTGTAGGTATCACGACTTTATGAACTTGTGTGATGAAGTTCAGAGTGCTGTGAGCAGCTCAGTGGTAGAACACATGCTTTGCATTTAAAAGTCCCCAGGTTCATCCCCCAGCATCTCCAGGAAGGGATGGGAAAGACTCTGTCTGAAACCCAAGGAGAGCCGCTGCCAGTCTGTGTAGACCATACAAAGCTAGATCAACCAATGGTCTGATTCTCTATAACAAGTGTGGGGAACCTGAGGCCATCCAGATGCTCCTGGACTACAACTCCCAGCATTCCTGACCACTGTTCATGCTTGCTAGGGGTGATGAGAATTGGAGCTCAACAACATATGGGTGTTTGTGCCACAGGTCCCCCACCCCTTCTATATAAGGCACCTTCCTACGTTTCACATTTTGCTTGAATTCTGGCACTTCTAAAAGCAACTAGTATAGTCACCTACCAGGTTGCTGGGCGGCTAGAAGGCTGCCAGGTGGCTCCCAGGAAGAAGGCCTGTTCCGCTGCAGCCACAGCTGTGGGATGAGTTCTCTAGGGAAGTTCATCTGGCACCGACATTGTACTCCTTTCGGTGCCAGGTGATGACCTTTTATTTTCCCAGCATTTTAGCATTCTAGTCTTTTAGCTCTGTTGTTTTAAACCTGTATTTTAAATATCTGCATTGCTGCTAGGTTTTATTCTGGTTGCACTTCTATACTGTAGTTTTAAGCTTTCCTATTTTATATTGTTTTATGCTGTACCTTGTGGTTTTAATTTGTGAACCGCCCAGAGTTGTTTGGCTATTGGGCGGTATAGAAATAAAATAAATACCTACATGACTTATGAGAATGTTTTGCAGTCTCCCATACAGCACTCCTGCAATGTTTTCTGGGATCATGTTTGCCTCAACTTCACTGGCTAGCTGCTGAGATATTTACCAACCTAAGAGATTCTTATATCAGCCCCCATGCAAGCTGCATGCACCAAATCAGGCCCTGCTTTTCATTCCATCAATAAGACAGGTGAGGGCCTGAACTGCCAGGAGCAGGGCTTTACAGTGCTTCCCCTGAGGCTGTGGAATGATCTCTCCCCACTCTCCCACGTTAAGCTATGAAGTGGTAGTGGCTGCATTCAGGAAAGACTGCCAGATGTTCATGTTCTGGCTGGCTAAGGCCTGTCTGGACTGAGCAGGGGTGGGCAATTTCGGAGAGTCTGAGGACCACTGTTGAGCCCCTGGACCTCCCACAAGCTTCATTCCTGCTGCCACTGCTGCAGCATCGAATTCAGTGGCACTGGCAAAATAAATAAATAAATAAATAAGTGGTTGTCACTGAATTTCTGTGGCAAACTACAAACATTTAGTTTGTTCTCAAACTAAATTTCTCTATTTTATTCTTCTGTAGTGGTTTGCCACTGAAATTTGGTGGCAAACCACCAATTATTTTTCTGCTGCCACCATGAATTGCATGTTGCATTCCACTGGGTTAAAGGATTTGAGTTGATTTGGGTAAAGTGGAAATTAGTCGATACTGATATCCTCTGTCATATTCTGTAGGTCTTGTTATATGCTTTCATTGCTTTTACCCATTGTAAGCTGTTTTGAGGTTGTGGAGAAAAGGACTATACGTGGTGTAACAAACAAAGGAATCTGCAACTTCAGCAGCAGTGTACCACGTGGCTTGGTCCCTCCTGTTCTTTGGATGTGGTGATGCTGCCACTGTAAAGCACACATGCCATCTTCCTACTTTTTCTTATATTTAAGGAATGCAGAACCTGAGGCCCAGGTCCAGCCCACCTGGGGTCCCTCCAGGGTATCCCCAGATGGCCACACCCTATTTCTCTGGCTCCACCCCTTTCCTCCCTACCAGAGATCATTTGGTATGTTCCTGGCTTTTGTTCAGCTCTTTCCCCATTCTAAACAGTTGAAATGCTTCTCCTAAAGCCTGGTTACTAGCAGTAATCTCTTTAAGCTAAAATATGCTGGTATCTTTGGCATTTTGGTCCCACCTCTTTTGCCTTTGGTTCCACACACCTCTTGAATATGGCCCCCAGGAGCTTCTCCAAAATGGAATTTGCCCTACAGGATGGAAGAAGTTCAACACCCCTGTTATATTTGCTTCAAATGAAGCAAAAGGTGAAGTGAATGGCACTAGAGGACCTGTGGCATGTGGCACCATGTGTTGCGCTTGCTCTGGGCTTGTGAGCACATCCACACTTTCTGAGGGGGTTTCTCTGCGCTGCAGTGTTATCTTTTGGAGGTGCTAATTTCAGTGGGGAGTTCCTTACTTTAGTTATGCCTCCTGGCTACTTTTTTTTGGCCAGGCAATGCCAGGTATTTTTGCTCTATGTAGTTCTGCAGCCATTAACGGTGACTGAGTTCTTGTTAATGCCTTTGCCCTGTAAATATCAACACCTTGAGCAAGTATTTGGCTTGGATTTTCTAGGGATTTACTCTTTAACTTGAAATCTGTTGTATTGAACACAATCTTGCCCCTCAGCATGTGGTCTTCTGCACCTTCACATTCGCAGTCTCTCGTGTTTGGCTTTAGTTCTGTTACAAAGTTACCTACTGCTGCTACCTCATCAAACTTATGCTTCAAAAACTGGTATCTCTTTAAAACTGGATTCTGTTGTAGTTCACAATAATTTCTGAAAGCTCTTAGTGCTTCCGTTCAGGATCTCCATAGGCAGCGTGCATATTATTACAAAATTCCAACGCCTTGTCTCCAATGTGATCACACATGACAACAATTTAAATTCTTCAAAGTGGGAAATGGCTTTGGTGACTGCCAAGTAAATCAAAAATTTGTACTCCCACCTTCTTCAGTTTTCACTAAGGTTGCCTGTTAAGCATAACTCTGTTAGAGTGCAATCCTAAAGGACTGATGCTCTATAGAGAGAGGGCTCCAAGATCAGAGCTCTTCATCTATTCAAAGCCATGGCAGGCAGGGTAGGATGAACACTGGAGGTGTTTTCACCTCCCATTCCTGCTTTTAAACATTTTTAGCTAGACAGGCATCTTGGCCCATCTAGATAACCTACCTTTAAGAACACAAGAACACAAGAGCCTTGCTGGATCAGACCAAGTGTCCATCTAGTCCAGCATTCTGTTTACAGAGTGGCCAACCAGCCATGGATGGGAGACCCACAAGCAGGACATGATTGCAACAGCACCCTCCTGCCCATGTTCTCCAGCAACTGGTATACCTTTCAGATGGGGAAGGTGAATGGAGAGGCTCTTGGATAGTGTGGACTCCCAACCTCTCCTTCCCTATCCCCATCCACCATCCCACCCTCTTTTTCCTTCTTGACTCTTTTCCCAGGCTGTTGTTGCATCCTTGGAAGGAGAAGCTGCCCAGTGCTTTCCATGGTGGCTGCAAAGAGTGGATGGGAGGTCACAGCTGTGCCTCAGGGAAGGAAATCCACACCCTGCCAGGGACCTTAGGATTGCTCTGTTAGTTACTTAAATGGTTCCACTTGTTACTGCAGTCAGTAGGACTTTCTATCTTCCTGGTTAGACTGCTATTAACTCAGTCAGGAAAAAAAAAGATTCAGTTATTTGATACCATATAATATGCAGGGTATGTACACATACAATTGTGCTTCAGATTACAGAATATTGCTCCTTAGTGTCACACAAATGCACCACAACTCTAAAGGAAGAATGAGATTTAGTCTAGGTGCCTATAGTTTCTCAAAATGGCTAACTGGGTGAGTTAAACAGAGAAAAGGAGGTACAAGGACACTGAGAAAGAGAGAGAGGGACAGGAAGTGGACTGTTCCAGTCTTCTTAAAGATAAATCACTCATATATCACAAACAGCAGATTTGGCATACGTTATAGGGGCTATTTATTGAATATGGCATTATATTTTTACCAGATAATTTAAACGCCACAGGATTGGAGTATGTCCAATGTAGGTACTATGTAAATGCCATGCTTTACCATGACATCTACTCAGGAATACATGGGTGAATTTACAGTCTGATGCGAGTAAAGGGAAAAAAAAGCTATAGATGATTTATTTAAATTTCCACAATAATAACGAAGTAGGAGAAATGGTTTCAATTGCTATTATTCCGTAAGTAAGATCCAGTGGAAACATTGTCAGTCAAAGTAAAGTATGGCCAGGCAGTTAAAATAGTACATAATCTTCATGCTGCAGTCATTCTAAATCTTCATCCACACAAGGCCAAACTGGAAACAGGGAGCTGACTGGACTAAAAAAAAACATTTTGGCAATGAAACACCTTGTGAATTATGATGGCATTCAAAGCTGGCTAACATAATATGTACATGGAATGAAAATTAATGGTACTGAAATCAGCAGAAGAAATGCCACTGTATAGGGTTTGCTGCCAAATAATGATCTTGGGCAGTGTTCAGGTGTTCTATACTCTTTTGTCCATTCATGTACAGGCCCTTGGGAAGAAATTATATATTGCACAGTTGGATGTATTGTTGTTATTGGATTAGTTACAGAAATGGAAAGTATGGAAGATACTAGCCATGGCTTGGAATCCCAAGCTAACGAAGTTTCCACCTTTTGATGTATGGAAGTTCTTCAAGTTAACTGAGTGTTGTCTGGCATGGGAGCTAGATGGGATGGAAAACTACCAATCAGATGCAAGGCTCATATAGCAAGGACAGGAGCTTCTCCTTTGGAACAGGCTGTCTTAAGTGTTCAAAGCCAAGGTTAGACTGGAGCTGGCTGGTGTGCTCTTACGAACTAGGGGTGTATGAGAATTTTGCCTATGCATGCAAAAAATGCGAGCATTTCCTGCTTGAAACCCTGAACGGGCAAGAGAGCAGGGGAACACGTCTGCTAAGAATGTTTACAAATCTTTGAACATGTGCTCACATTCAATTTGTGAAATTTCCCTTTTTGATTTTGCATAAATTTCAAAGATGTGCAAATATTAAAATCACCCACACTTTAGCCTAGGGGGAAAATTTGTGTAAATTTGGGGATTTTTCACACAACTTTCACATTTCATAGCTGTTCTATTTGCACAATTCTCCCCTTCATGCAACACAAACAGCAATCATGAGCATGAGCACAAATTGGGGAGAGATGAGCAGAGGGCTGATGTTCAGAGAAGTTTAGTGAGCTTGAACATTGCTCATTTGCCCATCCCTTCCTCGAACTCTTGGGCTTGCATTGATACCTTTTGGGAAATAGAGCCCTGCCTATGCTGACAGCTTTCCCCCCAGCTTCTTAAAGACTAAAACAGGCGGTTTTTCAGAAGGCACTTGAAGACCTCAGCGTTCTTTTCTGTAAATAAAGCCAATCCTGGAAAGGTTGCCTTATACCGGTCAAGATATGTGGATAAGAGAGGAAGAGCCCTAAAACACTTAGCTTGTGCCACAGGAAGAAGACTTCAAATATTCCACCTAGTAGCTTCCATTTGGAATACTGGCCACTGAGGCACATTTCTTTCAACAACATAAAACCATATGATAACAGCAAAAAAACAGTGGGCTGGTGGTTGCTCCATGCAATGATCTGAAAACAAGGCTCAGGTAATACTGAAGGATGGCAATGAATAGATAGCAGTTGAGACAGTGCACAGATTCAAAGGTGGGCAAAGGGTGCAATCATCAATTATTCCTGGTGTGATTAGATCTGGGTCCATCCTATATCCATCCTATTGAATCCAGTGTCTGCAGCTCTCAAAGTCATTTTCTTCTCTTTTGTTGTTTTGTCTCAGTTGAACCCAGAACACTTTCCTTTGATCCTTTGTCAACACCATATAAAAAAACCTGGGCTCTGAGCCCTCTGTGTTCTGGATATCTCCACCAGTCCCACTTTACTGAAATCACTTACTGGTCCCTGGACTCTCCCACAAGGCAGCATACTATACTGGAGTCCTGGTGCATGGCTAGTTCCTTGGCCTTCTGAGAGTTTGATAGCCCTGGTCTCTGATTGTATCCTGTTGCTCTGGTTGCATCTGTTGATTCTCACCCCATCGCTAAAATCATGTTGAGCCACAGACCATTGGGGTTAAGCCACATAGACTCACTAAATTTTGTCCCAGACCACCTGGTTCTGACCACTTAGGTCCCTACTCTAGCTGAACTGGTGACCTGCCTGCAGTCTTGCTCAAGGCTTCCTTTTGCTATTATCTAGGGATGTACGAAAGTTCCACCACAGATCTTGGGGAGGCCGAATGCCAGCGCATTCGGCCCCCTGAAATCGGTGGCGGAACGGCCCCCCGCCCCCCTGGGACGGGACTTACCTGGGGCGGATCTTCCTGGTGGCAGCGGCGGCGGCAGCAGCTGCTGCGGCGGTTCGGCTGTGGCGGCTGCGGCGGCCGGTCTTCCAACCGGCTGCCGCCGCTGCCATTTCCAAGTTAAAAAAAAAAGAAAAAACAAAAAAACGTGATAGGCTATGTAAAGATTTATGTAGACTATCACGGCTAAATTTTAAAAAACACTATGCTACGTAGATGCTATGCTATTTGCGTTCCCCTTATTTTCGCCATGTTTACGTAGTCTACGTAAATGTTTACGTAGACTAAGACATGCCAAAATAAGGAACACAAATGGCAGTGCCCATGGGCACCACCATTTGAGTACGCACATTTTTTTTTTTTAATCAGCCGTGATAGGCTACGTAAACATTTATGTAGCCTATCATGGCTGACTGCAGGGACACAAACGGCGGCGGCTATGGCCGCTGCCATTTGCGTCCCTGCTAGCCAGCGGCCGGATGTCCGGCCGCTGACGGAGCTGGCTGGCAGCTCCGCAGAATCCCTGTGGAGTGGAGCTGGCCGGCCAGGATTCGGGGGGGGGGGACGGAGCACCTCCCCCCTGGCCAGAATTTCGGGGGGAGAGACGGAGCGCCTCCCCCCCAGCATCAGCATAATCCATGAACAGGTAAGTGACTTTCGTACATCCCTACTATTATCTCAGGAGTTTCCCTGAACCCCAGCACCATCTTCAGGAAGGATCCAACGGGATTCCAGGAAAGGTATCTTTAAGCTCTGCTCTATTGTCTAGAGATAATTTCCCTACTAGCTGTAGCAAATTTCCCTTTGACCAGAATTTACTAAGTTTGCACCTGTGAGACCTGAACATGGATTCAAACGCAATCTGCGGTCAAAGTCTGTACATTTCTGAACTTGCAATGTGATTTGTGGATCCAAAGAGAGAGCATTTGGCAACACTTCTTTCTTTATTTAGGGATGTTGGAGAAATCCTGCACGGACCCCAATGAGGCTGGATTCTATTGAATCTGCCCCCCTGCTGAAGTCTGTGGAGGATCGGATCCCCCTAACTCCTCCTCTGTCACGAAGTCCTCACCGGTAGGGATGGCAGAGAATTCTGCCATGGATCTCGGTGAACCCCGAACTCCGTGGCGGAATGGCCTGCCCCCCCTGCCCCCCCCGCAGATCCCCCCCGGGACAAGACTTACCTGGGGCAGATCTTCCAGGTGGTGGCGGCTGCGGCGGTGGCTTCAGCCGCCGCCATTTCCAGTGTTAAAAAAAAAAAGACGTGATAGGCTACATAAAGATTTACGTAGCCTATCATGGCTAGGTTAAAAAACAACAACAAACGACATGATAGGCTATGTAAATCTTTACGTAGCCTATCACGTCTGACTTTAAAAAAAACACACAATGTGTGTACGCAAATGGTGGCGGCTATGGCCGCCGCCATTTGCGTTCCTTATTTTGGCCCGTCCGCTACGCTATTTGCATTCCCCTTATTTTCGCCGTCTTAGTCTACATAAATATTTACCTAGACTAAGACGGGCCAAAATAAGGAACGCAAATGGCGGCGGCCGTAGCTGCCGCCATTTGCGTACGTGCGTTGTTTATTTTTTTAAAAGTGAGACGTGATAGGCTATGTAAAGATTTACGTAGCCTATCACGGCTGACTACAGGGACGCAAACGGCGGTGGCTATGGCTGCCACCATTTGCGTCCCTGCTAGCCAGTGGCCGGATGTCCGGCTGCTGGCGGAGCTGGCTGGCGGAGCTGGCTGGCGGCTCTGTGGAATCCCCGTGGAGTAGAGCTGGCCAGCGAGGATTCTGGTGGGAACTGGCAGATCCAGGTAAGGCCAATTTCGTACACCCCTACTCACCAGCGGATCCTGCCTGCCGCTGGCTCCGAAGCCCCAGTGATACGGCCGCCATTGCCGTATCACTAGATGGACTGACAAACTGCGGACGCAAATGGTGGCCAGCATAGTGGCTGCCATTTGTCTCCCCTGCTCTTTGACGTGATAAGCTACATAAATCTTTGCGTAGCCATTTGCGTCCCTGTTCCTTCGCGCGATAGGCTACATAAAGATTTACGTAGCCTACCACGTCAAAGAGCAGGGGACACAAATGGTGGCTGCTACGCCATTTGCATCTCTGCTGTTTTCGTGATAGGCTACATAAATCTTTATGTAGCCTATCACGGCTAAAGCATGGACGCAAATGGCATCCCCTATGCCGGTTGCCATTTGCAGCTGCAGCCCGGCAGCAGATGGAAGTCCGGCTGCAGATGGGCCTGGCCGGCGGCTCTGTGGACTCGCCGAGGAGTGGAGCCAGCCGCGGAGGATTCCTGGGGGAGGGACGGATCGCCCCCCCCCCGTGGATGCCCTGGATCGGAAAGGTAAGTTGATTTTGGACACCCCTATATTTATTACATTTCTATATTGCCCAATAACCGAAGATAACATGTGTACATTTGAAAAATGCACACAAACACAATTTAATTAAAGAAAGAAATAACATGTGTACATTTCAAAAAACTCACACAATTGGTGGATGCATTTCAAAAATGCAGTTGGAAATTCATGCACATTTTTGTGTGAACAGAAAGAAAAACAAAAGCTCACAATCTGATATGGGCACAAGTTGGAACAAGCTTTGAGATGGAATTCAGAAAACCTCAACAAGCTCAGGTTTTGCGGATTCACACATCCCTACTTGTCATTCATATTTTGTATCTACCTCAGAATTGGGAGAATGCTCAGACACCTACATTGTACATTAGACATGCAATAAACTATCCTCTCTATCTATAGCGTTGCCCTTATTTTTGCCGTAGTCTACGTAAATATTTACATAGACTACCCGGGCCAAAATAAGGAACGCAAATGGTAGCGCCCATGGGCGCCACCATTTGCGTACATGCTTTTTTTCCCCCCAAAGTCAGATGTGATAGGCTACGTAAGGATTTATGTAGCCTATCATGGTGTTTTTTGAAAATCTAGCCATGATAGGCTACGTAAATCTTTACGTAGCCTATCACGTTTGTTGTTGTTGTTGTTTTTTTACTGGGAAATGGCGGCGGCGGCAGCCGGTCGGAAGACCGGCTGCCACCGCACCGCTGCCGCACCGTGGCCGGGAGCTGCAAGCGCCAGGGACATTCGCGCAAGGTAAGTCCCATCCCGGGGGGGTGGAGGACCATTTCTCCACCAATTTCAGGGGGCCAAATGCGTTGGCATTCGGCCTCCCAGAGATTCATGGAGAAATTCTTCGACATCCCTACGACTGAGATTGCTTCTGCATGGAAGTTTGTGGGCTCTTTACATGATGCCGTGACCCTACCATCACCTACCTATTTACGTAGGCTAAAACGGCGAAAAAAAAAGGAACGCAAATAGTGCCCACTATGCTATTTGCGTTCCCCTTTTTCTCACTGTAATAGCTTACGTAAATATTTACGTTGGCTAGAACAGCTAAAAAAAGGGAACGCAAATGGTGGCTGCCATAGCTGCTGCCATTTGCATACACTGTTTTTTTTTTCCCCCGGAAGGCTGCCCAGCGGCCGGATGTCCGGCTGTGGGTGGCCCCGGCCAGCAGCTCTGAGGAATCTCTGCAGAGCAGAGCCAGCTGGATTAGGATTTCGTGGGGGAGGTGCAGAGCGCCTCCCCCCCCCACAAGTCACCCTGTCGAAAAGGTAAGTGACTTTTGTACATCCCTATCTGTTTCCTCCATGAAAAGAGTTAAAGCAGCAAGAAGAGAAACGAGATCAATGACAGATAATGGAAGACTCAGATACAGGGAGAAGGAGGGGAGGAAGCGCATGTAAAGGGAGTCAATGGTGATCCTGCATTTAAAATGGAAGCAGAAAGCCCCATTTTAAAAGCAGGATTTTAGGCTGGTGTAGAAATGCCCAAAGTCTGACATTGACATTTAAAGCTGGTTTTCTGTCATTTGTACATACACCAATAGTGGAAGAGTGACATAAAAAGAAGTAGTGCTGTGTCAAAAATTTCTTCCACACTTTTTTCAACCCCCTTCATTCAATTGGATAGAAAAGAAATTCCTTTTGAAAAGAATTTCAGAGGAGGAGAACATTTTGAAGAAATTCTCATGGGTTGGGTTCAGGTTCATGTGCCTACCTTACGTCTGAGGTAGCCAAAGAGTCTGAGTGTGAGTGCTGTCTTTAACTGTACAATCATCTCTCTGGCAGCCTGTAATCTTCTTGGCTTTTTACGCTTCAACTAAAGCCCAGGGGAAGACATCAAGAGGTAATTCCTCCCTTAGCACATTTTCAGACCAGGAAGTACAGGCAGTCTGGGAGGCTGCAAAGCTATGGAGAGATGTATAATAAAAAGAAAACACACACTCTACTCTCTTGTACCCCACCAAATTTTCTCTTCCATTTTTGTACTGTCCCCCCCCCCTCCGCCCAACAATGTCCTTGAATGACACTAAGTATGTGGCATGCTGAAGGATAAAAAAAGGCAACCAGGCTGCCAGCACATTTGCTTCTGTTACCACTTGCAGTTGCCACACAAAAAAGGAAAAACCCTGAGGGAAAAAGAAAGAAGCTGCATAACAACCACTGCTAATGGTGAGCTCCACCTGTGAGATACTGTTTGAGAAGTTCTCCTCTCCCTGGAGAAATTCAGTGAAATTCTCACCCCATTTTTTTCTGCCCACAAACAGGGTGGAGAATTTTAAGGGGCCATTTGTGCACAGCTCTACTTAAAAGTGCTTTTACATGTGAAATCTGTGTTAATCCAAATAATTAAGTGGAAGAATGTTGGCTTTACTTCACTGGTTTTGGCATAACTGGGTTAGAGATTCTGCTTTGTACATTGAGGTATAACATAGCCCAGATTCTGTGTATGCACATAATAATACTGTCACAAATGTATCACAAATACTGTCACAAAAATAATTATTCAATTATTTCCATGTTTCTAAAACAATTCAGATAGGCCAGAGACTTTGGGAACTTTCTGAGGTCTTTAATTTGGCACTTTTCCTTTGAGTTAAGTCCATGGACCCTGTAAGCGTGTAACAAAAATCCTAATTAAGAAATCTCCTTTTAGCCTTCTTTCACATACTCAAATGCCTCCTCATTAAACTGGTAAGAAAATAGAGTTCTTCAGGATACTTTAATTGGCTTGAAAGCTTGTAAGATAAACAACCATTGTCACAGCGATGAACCGTAGACTTCAGATACTATGCAAGGGGACATAATTGAATTCTAGCCTGCATTTTCACTGTTCTGATTCAGGACCAGATTTAGGGGCAGGTGAGCTATGAGTCTGCCTGGGGTACCAGGCTTGGGAGACACTGTTATAGACAATCTATTCAACTATCCACTCAACAGCTGAAACCAAAACATCTTTACATGCACACCTACCAACACTGAACTGTGTGGCCAACATTGTGTTAATGTGCTTTTACTGTTATTCATGGGGAAATGTATAACATCCATGCTCGTGTGTGTGTGTGAATGATTTGACTAGGAACCTGATTTGGCACTTCAGAAAATAGCTTGATTTGGCTTGGAATGATCTGCAACAGGTACTGCCTTGTTGTGGCGAAGGGGCTTGTGTAACTCAGTGAAGCCATAAGCTATGCCGTGCAGGGCCACCCAAGATGGACAGGTCATGGTGGAGAGTTCTGACAAAATGTGGCCCACTGGAGAAGGAAATGGCAACCCACTCCAGTATTCCTGCCAAGAAAACCGCATGGAATGTAGGGATGTATGAAAGTCCCTTACCTGAACCCAAAACTTGATTCACGGTGGGGGGGAGGCGCCTCATCCCTCCTCCCTGAAATTCTGGCAGGGGGGGAGGTGCCCTGTCCCTTCCCCCAAAATTCTGGCCGTGGGGAGGCGCCCTGTCCCTCCCCCCTGAAATTCTGGCTGGGGGGGAGGCGTCCCTCCTGCTGTGAATCCTGGCTGGCCGGGACGCAAATGGCGGCGGCTGTAGCGTCCCTGCAGTCAGCCGTGATAGGCTACGTAAATGTTTACGTAGTCTATCACGGCTGAGTGAAAAAAAAACACCGCACGTACGCAAATGGCGGCGCCCATGGGCACCGCCATATGCATTCCTTATTTTGGCACGTGTAGTCTACGTAAGCATTTACATGGACTATGGTGAAAATAAGGGGAACGCAAATAGCACCAGCCACCACCACTGTCGCCGCCCCCGCCCCGCCGCTCCTGCTGCCCCGCCGCACCCGCTGCTGCACCTGCCGCCGCTTACGTTGACTTACGTAGCCTATCACATCTGGGTTAAAAAAAATGCGTACGCAAATGGCGGCGGCTACAGCAGCCACTATTTGCGTTCCTTATTTTTTGCCGTCTTAGTCTACGTAAATATTTATGTAGCAGCCGCCATTTTTGTCCCTTCTACTCAGCGGCCGGATGTCCGGCTGCTGGCAGAGCCGGCCGGCGGCTCTGCGGAATCCCCGTGGAGTGGAGCCAGCTGGGCAGGACTCCGGAGAGAGGGACGGAGCACCTCCCCCCCCACCGCGAAGCAGATCTGCGAAACGGTAAGTAACTTTCATACATCCCTAGATCCCCCTCCCCACACAGCCACCCATTTTCTGCTCTATATGATAGACTGACTCCACATTTCTTGTGTTTTATCTTTTTGGATTTACTTAATGTCTGGCAAAGAAAGGGAAAGCAAGTGTATACGGAAGTTTTCAAAGATCATGAACTACACATTAAAATAAAAAAGAGCAAACATTATTGGCAAAAAATACTCTTGTAAATACATTCCATATGTTTTTGGCAGACACATCCTGAAGAGTTCCTTGTGTATATTGAATGAGTAAATTTCTGCAAGTAGTGCAGACATAATTAAAATCCTATTGAAATTGTACATTAGAATAAAAACAAATTGCACTTTTAATCCCGTCTGTACTTTGTCGGGAACACGATCCCAACACGAAACATTAACTAAATGTTGTAATCATGATTTTAGGTGCCATCCATCAAATGCTTCTCATGCACCAGCCCTGTTGAAATGAGTGGGACTCAGATTGCTACTGTGCTCATCTGCCAAGTCTAGTCACTTCATAGCCCAGTGGGGTGGTTTAAAGGGAAGCTGTGCAGGCAGAAAAGTATTTTCCTCATGGGATACACATAGCACTCAGGAGAAAAACACCCTCCCAAGATCTCACTTCCAATCTTTCCACCATCAACTTGCCTTCTTCAAGCACTGAGACTTAGCAACACTGAGAAGAAGTGAATCTTGGTAGACTAGGACTGTTGAGGTGGTGGCAGCAGTTCTCCTCCAGACCTCCACCCATGTGAGAGGTCCAAAGAACAAAAGAACATAAGAGCATAACGAGAACCATGCTGGATCAGACCAAGAGTCCATCTAGTCCACATCCTGCTTCTGATAGTGGACAACCAGGTGCCTCCTGGAATCTCACAAGTGGGGCACAAAGGCAATAACACTTCCATTTTGTTGCCCCAGCAACTGATATTCAGTGACAACATGCCTTTGAAGATAGAGGTTTTACTTAGCCATCATGGTTCATAGCCACTCATAAACACCCTCCATGTATTCATCTAATCACATCAGACCAAGATGGGCTTCTGTCCTGGATGGGTGAATCCGTCAGTTGCATACTTAAAATCTCAAGTTCTTTCTCCTAATATGAAAAAACATAGCAAATTCTAGTATTTTTTAAAAATCAAAAACAAACAGAAACAAAATTCTCACCCATCTACATCACCCAACACAATAGGTACAGCTATTCCCAACATGGAGTGGATCATGATGTAATTTCTTGCTATGCAGCTGTTAAAGATGATGAGCCTGTCAGAAAAGAAAAAAAAAAGTGGCATTCAGCATGAACCATGGTTCATGGTTGAGGGACTCAAAGCCAGCTAAGCATTCCAAACCCTGGACCTGGATGGACGAATCTGTAAAATTTCATTTCTTTCATTTCTTAGATATGCTTGTTATGTGCTTAGGGTTTTTTTTTAAAAGTGAAGCTTCTAGAAGGTTCTGGACATGGTGCAAGCATGTGACAGGGTGCATAATATTTTGCTGGTCCCCTATGGTGTCATGAGCACAAACCAGGATATGCCAGTATCTCCTGCTACCAGATTCCAGAACGTAGTTGGAAGTGCAAATTTGGGGAGAAAATTACATTCTTCTCAATGCACAACTGAGCCTGAGCCTGGGCCACCTAAAAGAGGCAGTGGTGAGACCACTCCTGAAGAAAGCCTCCCTAGACCTGGAAAATCTTAAAAATTATAGGCTGGTTGAAAATGTTCTATTCTTGGGCAAGGTCCTTGAGCAGGGAGTTGCCAACCAGCTCCAGACACGCTTGGATGAGACTGGATCCATTTCAGTTGGGGTTTAGGCCAGGTTTGGGCATAGAAACAGCTTTGGTTGCCCTGTATGATGACCTATGTTGCGAGAAAGATGGGGCGTGTGACCTTGTTGATTCTCCTTGATCTCTCAGTGGCTTTTGATACCTTCAACCATAGTATCTTTCTGAGACAGCTCTCTGAGCTGGGAGTGGGAGGCACTGCATTGCAGTGGTTTTGCTCCTACTTGGAGGGTTGGCTCCAGAAGGTGGTGCTTGGGAAACATTGCTCAGCCCCATGGAATCTCCAATATGAGGTTCCATGGAGTCAGTTTTGTCCCCCATGCTGTTCAACATCTACAGGAAACTGTTGAGTGTGGTCATCTGGAGTTTTGGAGTATGCTGTCATCAGTATGCTGATGACAAGCAGCTCTATTTCTCCTTTTCTTCTTCAGATGAGGTTGTGGATGTGCTGAATCACTGCGTGGCTGAGAGAAAGGACTAGATGAAGGCTAATAAACTGAAGCTCAATCCAGACAAGACTGAGATGCTGTTGATGGGTGGTTCTGCTGACCTGATGGAGGGTGTTCAAGCTGTTCTGGATGGGGTTGTACTCCTCCTGAAGGAGCAAGTCTGTAGCTTGGGGGTCCTCCTGGAACCATCTTTGTCACTTGAAGCTCAGGTAGCCTCAGTGGCACGGAGTGCCTTCTACCAACTTTGGTTGGTGGCCTGGCTATGCCCCTATCTGGGCAGGGATAACCTGGCTTCAGTTTTCTGTGCTCTGGTATCCTCCAAGTTAGATGACTGCAATGTGCTCTACGTGGGGCTGCCTTTGAAGACGGTTTGGAAGCTGCAGCTTGTGCAAAATGCAGCAGCCAGATTTATAACTGGGACTAGAAGGTCTGCACATATAAAACCGACTCTGGACCACTTACACTGGCTGCCTATATGCTTCTGAGCTCAATTCAAGGTGCCGGTTTTAACCTGTAAAGCTCTACATGGCTTGGGACCACAACACCTGATGGCACGCCTCTCCTGAAATGAATCTACCCATATGCTACGTTCAGCATCTAAGGTCCTCCTCTGAGTGCCTCCTCCAAGGGAAGCTCGGAGGGCAGCAATGAGGGAGAGGACTTCAGTGGTGGCCCCCATCTGTGGAACAAGCTCCCTGATGAGGTCCATCTGGTGCCGACATTATTATCTTTTCAGTGCCAGGTTAAGACCTATCTCTTTCCCCAGGCATTTGGCAGCACACAATTAATTTTAATATGTCCTGAATATGACTTTAGTTATGATGGACTGTTCAAAGTTGTTTTTAGTTATATGTTTATGTATATTGTCTGTGCGCTTTTATGTAAATGACTTTTAAACTTTGTATATTGTATTTTAATGTTTTAACTTCTGTAAACCACCCAGAGAGCTTCAGCTATGGGGCGGCATAGAAATGTAATAAAATAATAATAAAAACAAACAAAAAACATCAAATTCCACTCCATCAGCTGATGGAACAGCAGAGTGGATTTTCTCTCCCACTGCATCCCCTGTCCCCCCCAATCAGCTAGAGAGGGTTGGGGACCCTCTGGAAAAGATTTTGGGGTGCAGTGCACAGTGAGCTGCAGGGGAGAGAAGAGGGCAGGGAAGTTCAATTGTATGAGCAGAAATCTGCTTGCACCATGTTGGATGTTGTCCAGTAACAACGAATTATTATTTGACTGGGAAAATGGAGTTTCCTACAGCGGATAAGCTAGTGATTGGAAGATATTTGGTTACATTGCAATAATCTTGTGAACAATGCACACTCCCTGCACAGTGAACGAAGCCTCTGAAAAGTCTTTAAGTGACTACCATACTTTCAAAAGACTATTGCCTTTCTATCAGAGCACATATTCTTTTTTTGACATCTCATTTCCAGCTCTGCTTGTTCTTACTTCTGTGAGCCTGAACATTCTTGAACTTTGAGTTCAGTGACATAAACCTCAGAGGGAATTGAATAGAACTGATAGAAATTCCGATATTTCGCCGAAAAGAAACAGAATTGCTTCTTTCTTGGGAAAGTTACCAATTGACTGCAACATTCAAATTCTGGCATGCTTAATCAATCAACTTCTGAGCCCTTTCATAGTTGTCAGAAATGGAGTTATGGCCCCTGCCCTAAAGAAAAGGAAAGGAAAGAAAAAGGAAAGAAATGAAGCATTCAAGAACCAGAATATAACTTTGTCACAGTCATGAACATTTCCATCTGAATGCCTCGAAACCCAAGATGTTAGAAAATGGAAGTGTTATTTACCCAACATTTATAAGCACAAACTTATATAGCAAACTGTCAAATGTACAGCTAGGCCATTATGCGTTTAACAGCTTTAATTACTGAGTACTTCAAACATTTCTTATATTATGCCATCTGGTACCAAGGAGCTTTAATGAATTTATAAACTTAATGGAATATGTCCTGCACATTCAGAATGTTTGAAAATTTGTTGCTAGTCACTGGTAGATGACAGATTCATCAACACAAGCAAATAACAAACCCTTGCAGTCTTTTGCTTTGGGCCATTAAAGAGTCAACCAATTGTTAACTTTTGGTAATTATTGCTTAAATAATTGGGTAGTGGGAAATATTAAAGTTTATAACTCCAATATAACTTCTTCATGCAATTTGAAGTAGGAGAGATTAGTTCTCATACAAGCACCAATTGTTCTTCTAACTTAAATCCCTTCAGAGAGAGAGAGAAAAAAAACCTGTTAAATTTATTTCCTGTTGTCAGTCTGGACTGACTTTTTCTTTTTTCTTTTGGTTTTAATCATGTAAAAATAATTAGACAAACCAATTGGCAAACTGTTTTCCAGTAGATATGTGCTAGCATAAAACCTGAAAATCATTCTGCAGATAGAAGAAAAATAAGTACATCCAATACTTGTGTGAAAGACAAGTATGGTTGAAATTAATCAATTTCTCTGTATATTACAATTAGACAGTATTGGAAAACAAGTGTTAATTTTTTATGATTTCCATGCATAGGAGACTGCTTTTTCTCAAATTCAAACTAGATGTAAAGTCTCTAAGGCAAAATAGAACCACCCAAAATAATGCTGGTGGGTAAAGTATTCTTAGGTTGCCATTCCTTTATTTAACGATATTTATACATCACTTATATTAAGTTTTTTGTGGGGGTTTTAAGCAATGTGCAGAGGACAAGATGACCATCCTGGGATTGCCTGTTGGAAAACGTTTGTTTTTTGAAGGCTCCAAAAACTAAGAAGCATTTGTAATGGTAGGGAGTTCCAGAGAGTGAGTGACATTGAAGGCCCTGTTCCAAGCCGTGATGGACCACACCTCCAACATCTTGTGTATCACCAGGAGGGCCATGACCTTCTGATCAATTTAACTTTACTCAGAAAGATTCAACTTGAATTGAACTGACTCATCACTATTCCAGCTTTAACCTTAACAAGTTATTGCCATTATGTGGCTTTCTAGTTCACAGAATCTAGACTGTTTCTCCACATTGCTTCTTTGTCACTATAATTTCTTTCACTTAGATTATTGTCCCTCTTAGGCAGGCAGTCAAAAAGAAATGGCAATGGTGACTAGGAATGGATGGACTCACCCGCCGTATCTGGTTTCTCCGAGGGCTTGCTGAGCTGCTGCTCACTACACTGCGTGAGCTCCTGGATGGCACAGTGAGCACCAGGCAAGTGACGCAGGGCCACCCAGTCACTAAGCGAGCTGCCATTTTGCATAAAAATGGCGGTTTGGAATTTCTGGGAATCTAATGTTGTGTAAATGGCAGCTGTAAAGGGGCCATTTATGCAACATTAGAGGTGAACAGTGACTCTTGCCTCTGCCATCTGTCAAGCCTTCATGGTCCCCTCCCTTGCAAGGCAGGGGACTGTGAAGCCTTGACAGGTGGCAGAGGCAGGAGTGACTCCTCACCTGTAATGTTGTGTAAATGGCCTCTTCACAGCCACCATTTACACAACATTAGATTCTTGGAAATCCCTGAGCCACAATTTTGCATAAAATTGCTTAGGGACTGGGTGGCTGCCGGACCTGATCGCCAGGGGCGAGTCTGCTCAGCAAGTGGGTCTGGGTGACCGCAGAGACTCAGCAAGCAGGTCCAGGGGTGTGAGTGGGGGGGGGAGAGTCCACCAGACTCCACCCCTTCCCAGATTCTCATGACATCCCTAATGGCGATGCAGATTGCTTGACTGAAATCATTACTTCTCTTTTTTGTTTGAACTAATTTTACTTTAGAAATGTTTATGCTGATTTTCAACACAAAATGTTTTCCCAAGGCAACTCACACAGTAAACAAATTCTAAGAAAATAATAATAATAATAATAATAATAATAATAATATCAGCTTCTAAAATATTAAAAAATATTATTTAAAATATTATTTAAACAATAACTAAAAGGGCAGCCTAAAACACACCGGATAGCACCTGTGACCCCATTTCAAATCCTTTCCCCTCATACCTTATATGTGACATTTGTCTTGAAATTAAGAATGCAGAAGATTCCAAGAAGGAAACAGTCGTACTTAACTGAGTAGTTTTATGCCTGTATAAGGTTATTTGCCCCTTCATGGATCACTGCCTTGTTGTGGCAAAGGGGCTTGCGTAACTCAGTGAAGCCATAAGCTATGCCGTGCAGGGCCACCCAAGACGGACAGGTCATGGCAGAGAGTTCTGACAAAATGTGGTCCACTGGAGAAGGAAATGGCAACCCACTCCAGTATTCTTGCCAAGAAAACCCCATGGAACGTATCACAAGGCTAAAAGATATGATGCCGGAAGATGAGCCCCTCAGGTTGGAAGGTGTCCAATACTACTGGGGAAGAGCAGAGGGAATTTCCAAGTAGTGCCAGAAAGAGTGAAGCGGCTGGGCCAAAGCCGAAAGGACACTCAGCTGTGGATATGTCTGGTGGTGAAAAGAAAGTCAGATGCTGTAAAGAACAATATTGTTTAGGAATCTGGAATGTAAGATCAATGAATCAAGGTAAGCTGGAGGTGCTCAAACATGAGATGGCAAGATTGAACTTGGGAATCGACATCTTGGGAATCAGCGAACTAAAATAGACAAGCATGGGCAAATTTAATTCAGGTGACCATTATATCTACTACTGTGGACAAGAATCCCTTAGAAGAAATGGAGTAGAACTCATAGTCAACAAAAGGGTGGGAAAAGCAGTACTGGGGTACAATCTCAAAAATGATAGAATTATCTCAGTACGAATCCAAGGCAAACCATTCAGCATCACAGTAATTCAAGTCTATGCCCCAACCACTGATGCCAAAGAAGCTGAGGTTGATTGGTTCTATGAAGACCTACAACACCTTCTAGAACTAACACCAGAAAAAGATGTCCTCTTCATCATAGGGGATTGGAATGCTAAAGTAGGAAGTCAAGAAATCACCAGGATAACAGGAAAGCATGGCCTTGGTGTACAAAATGAAGCAGGACAAAGGCTAATAGAGTTTTGCCAAGAGAACATGCTGATCATAGCAAACACTCTTTTCCAACAGCACAAGAGTCGACTCTACACATGGACATCATCAGATGGTCAATATCGAAATCAGATTGATTATGTCCTTTGCAGCCAAAGATGGAGAACCTCCATACAGTCAGTCAAAACAAGACCTGGAGCTGACTGCGGCTCAGATCATGAGCTTCTTGTTGCAAAATTTTGGCTTAAATTGAAGGATGTAGGGAAAACCACTAAACCATTCAGGTATGACCTAAATCATATCCCTGATGAATATACAGTGGAGGTGAGGAATAGATTTCAGGAATTAGACCTGATAGACAGAGTGCCTGAGGAACTATGGACAGAGGTCCATAACATTGTTCAGGAGGCAGCAACGAAATCCATCCCCAAGAAAAAGAAATGCAAGAAAGCCAAGTGGCTGTCTGATGAGGCTTTACAAGTAGCTGAGGAAAGAAAGGAAGCGAAAAGCAAGGGAGAAAGGGGAAGATATATCCAACTGAATGCACAGTTCCAAAGAATAGCAAGGAGAGAAAAGAAGGCCTTTTAAATGAACAATGCAACGAAATTGAGGAAAACAATAGAATGGGAAAGACTAGAGATCTTTTCAAGAAAATCGGAGATCTCAAGGGAACGTTTTGTGCAAAGACGGGCATGATAAAGGACAAAGAAGGCAGGGACCTAACAGAAGCAGATGAGATTAAGAAGAGGTGGAAAGAATACACAGAAGAACTATACAGGAAAGATCTGAATGTCCCTGATAGCCATGATAGCGTGGTCACTGAACTTGAGCCGGACATCCTAGAGAGTGAAGTCAAGTGGGCCTTAGGAAGCATTAGTAACAACAAAGCTAGCAGAGATGACAGTCTTCCAGCTGAGCTATTTAAGATCCTAAAAGATGATGCTGTTAAAGTGCTGCACTCAATATGCCAACAAATTTGGAACACTCAACAGTGGCCACAAGACTGGAAAAGGTTGGTTTACATTCTAATCCCAAAGAAGGGCAACGCCAAAGCGTGTTCAAACTACCATACAATTGCGCTCATTTCACATGCGAGCAAGGTTATGCTCAAAATCCTACAAGCTAGGCTTCAGCAGTATGCGAACCGAGAACTACCGGAAGTACAAGCTGGGTTTCGAAGAGGCAGAGGAACTAGAGATCAAATCGCCAACTTTCGCTGGATCATGGAGAAAGCAAGAGAATTCCAGAAAAATGACTATTTCTGCTTCATTGACTATGCTAAAGCCTTTGATTGTGTGGATCACAACAAACTCTGGCAAATTCTTAAAGACATGGGGGTACCAGACCACCTTACCTGTCTCCTGAGAAACCTGTACGAGGGTCAAGAAGCAACAGTAAGAACCAGACATGGTACAACCAATTGGTTCAAAATTGGGAAAAGAGTACGACAAGGCCGCATATTGCCGCCCTGCTTGTTTAACTTATATGCAGAGTACATCATGAGAAACGCCGGCATAGGGATGGACGAAAGTCCCTTACCTGATCCCGCAGCTTGCTTTGCGGTGGGGGGAGGCGCTCCGTCACTCCCGCTGAAATTCTGGGTGGGGGGGAGGCGCCCTGTCCCTCCAGCTGAAATTCTGGCCGGGGGGGAGGCGCCCCGTCTCTCCGGCCGAAATTCTGGCTGGGGGGGAGGCGCCCCGTCCCTCTGACCGCGAAACCTCATCTTCTGCCGGGATGCAAATGGCGGCGGCTGTAGCCGCGGCCGTTTGCGTCCCTGCAGTCAGCTGTGATAGGCTACGTAAATGTTTACGTAGCCTATCACTGCTGACTTTGGAAAAAAAAAAAAGCACGTACGCAAATGGCGGCGCCCATGGGTGCCACCATTTGCGTTCCTTATTTTGGCACGTGTAGACTACGTAAACAAATAGCAAATAGCGTTCCCCTTATTTTCACCATAGTCTACGTAAATGTTTACATAGACTAAATGTGCCAAAATAAGGAACACAAATGGCGGCACCCATGGGCACCGCCATTTGCGTACGCGCTTTTTCCCCCCAAAGTCAGCCGTGATAGGCTACGTAAACATTTACGTAGCCTATCATGGTGTTTTTTGAAAATCTACCATGATAGGCTATGTAAATCTTTATGTAGCCTATCACATTTGTTGTTGTTGTTTTTTACTTGGAAATGGCGGCGGCGGCCACACCGCTGCCACACTGCCTCCGGGAGCCGCCGCCCCCAGGGACATTCGCTCAAGGTAAGTCCCATCCGGGGGGGGCAGACCGTTTCTCCACCAATTTCAGGGGGCCAAATGCATTGGCATTTGGCCTCCCGGAGATTTGTGGAGAAATTCTCTGACATCCCTAATGCCGGGTTGGATGAATCACAGGTCGGAATTAAGATTGCCGGAAGAATTATCAACAACCTCAGATACTCAGATGATACCACCCTAAAGGCAGAAAGCGAAGAGGATCTCAAGAGCCACTTGTTGAGGGTGAAAGCGGAGAGTGCAAAAGCTGGTTTGACACTCAACATTAAAAAAACAAAGATCATGGCATCTGGCCCCATCACGTCCTGGCATATACAAGGGGAAGAAATGGAAGCAGTGACAGATTTTATTTTCTTGGGCTCCAAGGTCACCACAGACGGTGACTGTAGCCATGGAATTAAAAGATGCTTGCTCCTTGGGAGGAAAGCTATGGCACACCTAGACAGCATAGTAAGAAGCAGAGACATCACCTTGCCAACAGAGGTCTGCATAATCAAAGCTATGGTTTTCCCAGTAGCAACTTATGGCTGTGAGAGCTGGACTATAAGGAAGGCTGAGCACTGAAGAATTGATGCCTTCGAACTGTGGTGCTGGAGAAGACTCTTACGAGTCCCCTGGACTGCAAGGAGGTCAAATCAGTCCATCCTAAAGGAAATCAACCCTGAGTGCTCATTGGAAGGACAGATACTGAAGCTGAAGCTCAAATATTTTGGCCACCTAATGTGAAGAGAAAACTCTCTGGAAAAGACCCTGATGCTGGGAAAGATTGAAGGCAAAAGGAGAAGGGGGCGGCAGAGGATGAGATGGCTAGATAGCATCACTGATGCAATGAATATGAACTTAAGCACACTCCGGGAGATATCGGAGGACAGGAAGGCCTGGCGTGCTATGGTCCATGGGGTCACGAAGAGTCGGACACGACTTAACGACTGAACAACAACAACAACAAACGTTATTTGTGGTATCTGTTGTAAATGTGAGGAAGTTATGGAATAAATCCCAGTTCCTGCTTACTGGGGGTGGGTGGAGAATGTCCAGTTGCACCAGGTGTAGGGAGGCAGTGGGTAGCCTATGTCCTTTTTCTGGCCCAGCCACATGGCCTCTGTGGCCATACTGTTTGATGAGGACATCCCGGGGGACTAATCAATGCCA
This sequence comes from Heloderma suspectum, assembly GCF_057233095.1. Lineage (NCBI taxonomy): Eukaryota > Metazoa > Chordata > Lepidosauria > Squamata > Helodermatidae > Heloderma > Heloderma suspectum. The sequence goes on from NC_139461.1 coordinate 74,151,049, forward strand.
CCGCATGATCACCATGTGTGTGTGTGTGTGTGTGAGTGAGTGTGAAGCTTGGGGTAGCAGACCAGGGAAAGGTAGTTCCCTCTTTGGTCCACCTCTGAGTAACATTATTTATGCTTTTCCCATGGCATTGGCAATTGCCAACTCAGCATTTGAGGTGCCTGATAACTGGATCCTTGATGCATGCCATACCAAACTCTGTAAGCAATGAAGTTGTGGCCATTTATAACCCATTCTTGGCTATGGGTGCAATCCTATTGGGATGGCTGTCAGCCTCTGAGCTTGGAGGCTGATGGGCATCCTATGAAGAGCAGGAGGAGCATGGAGGCAATCTTTGCCTCCACTCTCCTGCTTTGCATTTTTACTAGATGGGCTCCCCCCCCCCATCTAGCTGGCACTTTGCGGAGCAGAAGGGAAGGAGGCTGGGAAGTCTGGAGGATTCTTCATAAGCTGGCATCCCCAGTCCTCTCCCCTCCCCATCCACAGAACTGCTCCCTTTGTCAGGGGTGTTTCTGAGTGCAGGGATTGGAATAGCAGTTCAGATTCTGAAGGAGAACCGCCAGACATGGGGGAGGTGTTTTCCCAGGCTAGTCCAGATAAGAGTAGGCTGGCTTCCCAGGTTACAAACATCCAGCTGGCTGAGGATGAGGGTCCCTCTTCACCCCCCCCTGTGAGAGGCAGTGAACAGGAGGAGGCGAGGTCTGGGGAGTATGACCTAATAGACGCCAGATGCAGGCACAGAGTAAAGAGAGAGAAGGCCAGGGTGGAACTTAGACAGCCTACCCGATTGGCCTTGTGTGAAAAGCTGTGACTCATGAGAAGAGTGGGACCTCCCCTCCTTAAGTTAGGCTAGTCAGACCACCTCCCTCATCAAATGGCGGGCAACTCTCGTAACTTCCTTTTGAATAGGGATGGCGGAGGATTCTGCCATGGATTTCAGTGTGGCTGAATGCACTGGCATTCGGCCCCCCGAAATCCATGGGAGGACAGCCTGCCACCCCCCCATGGATCCCCCCTGGGACAATTACCTGGGGTGGATGTTCCGGACAGCGGCAGCTCCAGCGACGGCTTCGGCGGCGGCTGGTCTTCTGACCGGCTGCCGCTGCCACCATTTGCAGTCTCGTCTTTCGTTTTTTTTTTTTTTTTACCCAGACATGATAGGCTACGTAAAGACTTACGTAGCCTATCATGTCTGGGTAAAAAAAAAAAAAGTGTACGCAAATGGCGGCGACTATGGCAGCCACCATTTGTGTTCCTTATTTTTTGCTGTTTTAGTCTACATAAATATTTATGTAGACTATTACGGCGAAAATAAAGGGGAACGCAAATAGCGTAGTGGGCACTATTTGCATTCCTTTTTGATTCACCATTTTAGCCTACACTGGGAATTTGCATCTGTATGACCCTATGAAGTAATGGATTGAAAGCTGTAGATTGAAGCCTCTTGTCTGTGTATGTTTGGGCTTAGAAGTAAAGTGGGGGCTAAAGGAATCCTGACACCCCTTACTTCCTCTCCAAGATCATTTTTGCTACCTTGGAGAGGCAGCCAGTGCGGTTCTCTCCATGCTGGCTGTGAGAGGGAGGGGGCAGGGAGCTCGGACCTCTGGGTCTGAGGTTGGAGTGCTGTCTCTAACCTCGGAACCAGAAATCTGAGCTATCCTATGCCCCCTGGACACTGTCTAGAGGCCATAGGATAGTTTTCTATTTGAGTTTTACTGCCTCTTCCTATCTACCTGCACCCTATCGCACTGCAGGCACAGTACAGGGTTCATTCAACTGGGGCCCATGAGATTTGGACAATTGTGTGTTGGGTATGTGAATGAAGAGCTGCTATGAGAGCAATGTAGGTGAGAAATGCAGGCTAGAAATTCTAGAATTAAAAACTTCCATAGCAAAATAATTCAAGTTTGTGCAACTCAAAGAGAATGAGAGAGAGAGAAATCTCTTTGGTATTCAATAGGTAGTGAAGTCAGTAAAGCATGCATGATCTCTCTCCCACTATAAGCACCAAATTATGGCAAGTATTTCCTTGGTAACCAACAGGCTCATAAATAAAATAAACACTGGTGTGTGTAATGAATGGTTGGCATATTATTCATCCTGGAAAAATGACCTTTTCTTTTAGACAGCATGTTTTTAAAGCTAAAGGATCACAGATCGCTTTTGTGTGCAATTACCTCGGATGTGGCTTGAAAAGCTTCAAAATAAGTAGCATGTTATCCTGTGATAGTGCCCACCCACAAATATTAGCTAGCCTATTATTGTAGTTTGGCATTATCCTTGCCCTCTCATATGTATTCTGTTTATATCTGAAGAAATTAATAGAGGGGTCCAGTCTCAGGATTAGAATAATTTAGATAGCAACAATAACAAAAGTTCTTCAACACAGAAGCAAGTGTCTCTTCAGCTCTTGCTACCAAACATCTAAATTATATTAACTGGTAGTAGTAGTCAAAGGAGAAAGAAGGGAAAGCCTGGTTTAGATTATTTCCAGTACAGCCACTTTTTTGTGGGTTGCATAAACTATAGAGCCAGTGTGGTGCAATCGTTAGAGTGTTGGACTGAAACTCAGGAGATCTGGGTTCTAGTCCCTACTTGGCCATGAAGCGCACTGGATGATTTTGGGCCAGTTACTGACTCTCAGCCTAACCTACCTCACAGGGCTGTTGTGAGAATAAAATGAAGAGGAGGAGAGAAGAACTCTCAGAACCACTGTCTATTATCTTTGAGAAATCATGGAGGGCGGGTGAAGTGCCAGATGACTGGAGGAAGGCTGATGTGGTCCCTATCTTCAAAAAGGGCAAAAAGGAGGAACCTGGGAACTACTGACCAGTCAGTTTGGCATCAACCCCTGGGAAAATTCTGGAGCAGATGATAAAGCAATCCATCTGTAAGCACCTTGAAAACAATGCAGTGATTAGTCAAAGCCAACATGGATTTGTCAAGAACAAATCCTGCCAGACGAATCTGATCTCATTTTTTGATCGAGTAACCTCCCTGGTGGACTGTGGGAATACTGTGGACATAATATACCTCAACTTCAGCAAGCTTTCGACAAAGTGCCCCATGATATCCTGATTAGCAAACTAGCTCAAAGTGGGCTAGATGAAACAACGATCCGGTGGATCCACAGTTGGCTACAGAGTCGGACTCAAAGAGTGCTTATCAATACGATCTTCTCAAACTAGGGAGAAGTAACGAGCGGGGTTCCACGGGGCTCAGTTCTGGGCCCAGTGCTCTTCAACATTTTTATGAATGACTTGGATGAGGAGGTGTAGGGAATGCTTATCAAATTTACAGATGACACAAAATTGGGTGGGATAGCTAATACCCTGGAAGACAGAAACAAAATTCAAAGTGAACTTGATAGGCTGGAATGCTGGGCAGAATGAAATAATGCACAGGTACAAGATGGAGGATACTTGGCTCAACAATACTACAAGCGAGGAGGATCTTGGAATTGTGGTAGATCATAAGCTGAATATGAGCCAACGATGTGATGTGGCTGCAAAAAAGGCCAATGCTATTTTGGGCTGCATTAATAGATGTATAGCTTCCAAATCAAGTGAAGTACTAGTTCCCCTCTACTCAGCACTGGTTAGGCCTCATCTTGACTACTGTGTCCAGTTCTGGGCACCACACTTTCAGAAGGATGCAGACAAACTGGAGAGGGTTCAGAGGAGGGCAACAAAGATGATCAGGGGACTGGAAACAAAGCCCTATGAGGAGAGACTGAAAGAACTGGGCATGTTTAGCCTTGAGAAGAGAAGAGAAGACTGAGGGGAGATATGATAGCACTCTTCAAGGACTTTCAAGGTTGTCACAGAGAGGAAGGCCAGGATCTCTTCTCGATCACGCCAGAGTGCAGGACACGGAGTAATGGGCTCAAGTTACAGGAAGCCAGATTCCGGCTGAACATCAGGAAAAACCTCCTGACCGTTAGAGCAATACGACAATGGAACTAATTACCTAAGGTGGTGGTGGGCTCTCTTACACTGGAGGCATTCAAGATGAGGCTGGACAGCCATCTGTCAGGGAAGCTTTGACTTTGATTCCTGCATTGAGCAGGGGGTTGGACTCGATAGCTTATAGGCCCCTTCTAACCTTACTGTTCTATGATTCTATAATTCTAGGACTATGTAAGCCACCTTGAGTTCCTTACAAGAGGAAAAAAAGGGGGGAGCTATAACAACAACAACAACAACAGTAATAACAATAACAACAGCAACAGCAACAACAGCAACAACAACAACAGGCTATTGTAATTCAGGGCTGCCCTGGAAGATAGTTTAGAGACTACAACTTGTGCAAAATGCAGTTGTATGGATGTCGATAGGTTCAGCTGCATAGTTCTTAAAGAATTGCACAGGCTGCCTATTTGTAGGGATGTCAAAGAAATCCACAGTGGAATCAAATGAATTCAGTTTTTTTATGACTCTGATCTGCAGATTCCACAGTGGACCAGCTTTTCTCCTGTCAGGTGGATTCTGTGGACTTGTGGATCTTTTTTCTAACTTTCCCAAATTTTGCGCAGATTTAGTAATAGAACAATATACACATTTTTAAAAAAACTGGCCCAAACTGTGCATTTCCCAATAGGCTAAAGCATGAAAATGCACATTTTGGGGGGATTTGCACATTTTTGCAAGTGTGAATTTGCCCAAATGGAAATTTGTGCAAATACAAATTTGTGCAAAGTCAGAAACTAAAAACAAAATCAAACCTAATTCTGTCAATGAGCAAATGATGAAATGAAAGGTGCCTAACAATGCATGAAATGCAGATGGAATGGATTTTACACAATCCATGAATCCCTACCTATTTGTCACTGAGCCCAATTCAAGGCATTGGTTTTGCCATATAAAGCTCTAAATGGCTCTAAAGGAGTGCCTCTCCCTGTATCATTCTGGCCATGAATCGTGATCCACGAGGCAAGTCCTTTTGGTTATATCATCAGTTAACTTCCAGCTGTGGAATGTTCTCCCCTGGAGGTTAGACTGGTGCCAACTTTGCTCCGCTTTCAGCACCAGGTGGAATTTTTTTTTTCAATAGGCCTTCAATAGGCCTATGTATTACAGCAAGATAGTTAACAGGCGATGCATATGAAATTTTTGCTACTGACCAGTTGCTGTGTATTTTATTGGTTTTATAATTATTGTGGATTGGGACCTCCCCTGGTATTGTTTTGTGACAAAGGGCGGGATATAGTATACATTTTATAAGTAGAATAAATACATAAGATTCCTGAACTGACAATGAATAGAAACTGATGGTTGATTTCCAGAGGCTGTCTTCAGTTTTACAGTCTTGCATTTATGAAGCCCATTTTTAAATAACAACTTCCTTAGCTTCTCTTCTGAAAATACCACTATTCAGATTTTCAGTCATGGTGACTGAATGTATAGGGAGAAATGGAATCATATACAGTGTCCTCACCCCCCCCCCCCATGAATATAGCATATTGCAGGGAGACAAAAGTTTTCAGAAATGTATAATGGGGCTCAGGGCACCAAGGCAGCAGTGTTTCGTATGAGAACTGGGGTGTGCACTGTTCCAGGATGTGGGTTCTGATGGTGCTTTGTGATGTGGCATAGGTTGCAGGATTCTGCTATGGATAGAGATGGTTATCATGGGGAAATCCAGCCCGTTTTGGGGTCACTGGAGTTCTCATCTGCCCCCGGCTGGGCTTGCATATGTGAGCCAAGCCAGGGGCTCTTCCCAGAAATCTGGGAACTTACTTGAGTGTTTTTGTTTTGTTTGTGTGTATAACTTTGTGCAAATCACCTCCATAATTTGCACAATGTAGGCAAGCACACCCACCCCGTCGCCACCACAGTTGAGCAAATGCCCCCTCTGTGCCAGGCACTGGCAGAGATACGGTGGTTGCTCGACAGCAGTGGTGGTGGTGACAGGGTAGAAGCTGGGAGGGAAGTGCCATGGCACTCCTCTCCCGGCTCCCACTCTACTGCCTCTGCCAACCAACTGCCCCTCTCTCTGTCAGACACTGGCAGAGAGAGGGGTGGTTGCTTGGTGGCAACGGGGACTCCTGCCACTGCTGCCTGCAACTCCTCATGCTCCCCTTGCTGGTGTTGGCAAGGAGAGCGTGAGGGGCTTGTGCATGGCAGCTGTGGTGCTGACGGCAGTGGTGCTGTTAGGGGTGTACAAAACCCCACTTACCTGCGTCCACGGGGGGGTCTGCCGGGGGGGAGGTGATCCGTTCCTCCCCCCGGAATCCTCAATGGGGGGGAGGCCATCTGTTGTTCCTCCCCCCTGGAATCCTCCCCGTCCGGCCCCAGTTTAAAAAAAAAATGTGATAGGCTATGTAAATCTCTACATAGCCTATCACATCTGACTTTAAAAAAAACACACACATGCGTACGCAAATGGCTGCGGCTACGGCTGCTGCGATTTGCGTTCTTTATTTTGGCCCCTCTTAGTCTACGTAAATATTTACGTAGACTAAGACGGCGAAAATAAGGGGAATGCAAATAGTGTCCGCTACGCTATTTGCGTTCCCCTTATTTTCGCCGTCTTAGTCTATGTAAATATTTACGTAGACTAAGACGGGCCAAAATAAGGAACGCAAATGGCGGCGGCTGTAGCCGCCGCCATTTGCATACGTGCATGTGTGTGTGTGTTTTTTAGTCAGATGTGATAGGCTATGTAAAGATTTATGTAGCCTATCACGGCTGACTACAGGGCCGCAAACAGCGGCAGCTACGGCCACCACCATTTGCGTCCCTGCTAGCCAGTGGCTGGATGTCCGGCTCCTGGCGGAGCCGGCCGGCAGCTCCGCAGAATCCATGCGGAGCACAGCCGGCTGGCCAGGATTCCGGGGGGAGGGACACAGTGCCTCCCCCCCCAGTGGAATCTGGCAGAGCCAGGTAAGGCCAATTTCGTATATCCCTACTGGGAGACCAGCCGGAGTAGCCACCGCCACTGCATCCACCGTGGCCACCACATACGCCGCTGGAGCCACATCAACCACCTGGTAAGCTCCGTCCCAGGGGGATTCCATGGGGTGGTGGGGTGGGGGAGGCCATTCCGCCACTGGAGTCTGTGGTGAAATTCTCTGACATCCCTATCCCTAGGGATGTATGAAAGGGACTTACCTTGTCCCGCAGCTTTTTTCGCGGTGGGGGGAGGCGCTTCGCTTCTCCCCCTGAAGTTCATGGGGGAGGAGAATTTCATGGGGGGGGAGAATTTCTCCCCGAAACTACTTTGAGGGGCCAAATACGTTGGCACTTGGCCCCCTGAAGTTTCGGCGAGAAATTCTCTGACACCCCTACCTATCCCTAGGTGCTGGCAGTGGTGGGTGGCAGCAGCAGGAACTCCTGCCATTGTCACCTGCTGTCCACACCACCACCACCATGTGCAAACCCCTCATGCTCTCCTTGTCAGTGTCAGCATCGGCAAGGCGAGCACAGGGGGTTTTGCTAGTGGCTGATGTTCGCAAGCTGGCCTGACTCACATAGGTTGAGTCGGGCCAGCTTGCGGAGAAGCAAGCCAGAATCCGGGGGTCCGAGACAACAAAAGCTCAGCAGACTTGACCCCCTGGACAGATTCCTCCTCCATCCCTAGCTATGGATCAGTTCTTGAGCATGGAGCTTAGGTCACATTTCTCAGGAAGCAAGAAGGAAAGAGGTCAACACCATGGAAAGCTCCAAGTGGTGCTGGGTCTGGAAGCTAGGTAAGGTTGTCTTTACATTGTTCCAACAAGGATCAGAACAAGACTAAAGTTTAAATAGAAGTTTTGCTGGATTTAGGCTGGTGGGGCCCACCTTCATACTGACTGAGGCTTTGTCTCTTAAATGGGCCTGGTCTGATTTAACAAACTCAGGCTGTGATGATGTGGGAGTAACTGTGTCCTCATGGCCTGATTCTTTGGAGTCTGAGGATGGAATGCCCTCTTCTGGATGAAGGGGAGCTGGTCCCTGGGGTCTTTCTGGAGAACTGCATCCTGGGGAGGAGGAAACCTCATGATGCTTTTTATAGCCGAGTCCTCTCCCTGAATCAATAATTCTGGATTCAATTGAGGACATGGGGTCAGAATCCTTTGAAGATGAGGGACTAGAGTTCTGGTCCATAACAGGTGTTTCATGTAAGAAAGTTTCTACTTTCACCGGCGAATTGTTGGGGGGTATGGCACAACCAATCTGCCCCAGCATCAAGCAGCTGCAGAGGACTATTGAGTCCTCTATTCACCTCTGGGACTGGTGTGCAGAGCAAAAGTGGCTTTCACACTTCCTGAATGTTCCAAAGCATTCTTTTCTCAAAAAATGTATATGGTTTACATTTTTAAATGTGCATTTTTGAGGGGAAAATACGTTTCAAAATGCAAGGGAAAATAAGCTTTAAATATGCCTTTAAATATGTATTTCAATGCCAATTCCTGTGCATGTTTTTTTTTTTAATTGCAGATAAATGTGGAAATAGGGATGGAACAGACTGAACACATGTGAAAGTGACCCAGACCAGAATAGAAGATCTCATCATTCCCTAACTTTTGGTAACATGGGTGATGCTTAGGTCTGACTGGTACCCCATGGGAACTGAGTGCCTGCCATATATGCCCTTGAATTCTCAGAAAAGCTTGGCAGATGTGTAGGAGCACCTCACAAATAAGTCAATTTGGAATGCAGGAAGTCTGAAGCAGCACCAGAGGGGGCCAAACATCCCCCACCAAGTAGCTTCTCTCCTCACCCTCCACCCTTGGTTGACTCCTGTGTTTACCTGAAGGACGGGCACAGTTCACAAACTGTAACCGAATCATAAGCCAGACATTAAAATGAGGCTGCTGTCCTAAGGATGCTTATCTGAAAGTTAAGTCCAATAAAATCAACAGGACTTGGCTCCAGAGAAAATATGTTTAATGTTAATGTGAAATATTTCTGTTTCAGAAATCTAACATATGGGACAAAGCTGCTCCCATCTAAAAATATACTTTCCTTCACCACCTCCACCCGTATATTTTCTGGTGTCACACCACTGGTTTGAAAAACACTGGTTTATAGAATCTCTCTATTTAAAACAATAAAACCACTACATTTCAAAGATATGAATAGTCTCTTCAGATCACTAAACAAAATGCACCTGAGATCATACAAAGGAGATTACAAAGGATCACAATTAACTTCCAAGTAATTTCAGAATTACCTTATGCCAAAGTCTGAAAGTCCTGAATGGTCCCTTATGTTTAATAGGATGAATGAAATAAGAAAAAAAAATTCACCTCCTTATTGATTACTATGACAGGAACAAATTAACTTTCAGGTACATTTTTATTTTAAAATTCCACTTATACTGATGTATATTGTCTAGGGATGTACGAAAGTGTCTTACCTTTTAACGAAATTGATTCGAGGTGGGGGGGAGGTGCACCGTCCCTCCCCCCGAAATTCTGGCTGGGGGGGAGGCGCTCCGTCCCTCCCCCCCTGAATCCTGGCCGGCTGGGTCCGCAAATGGCGGTGGCCATAGCTGCCGCCGTTTGCATCCCTGCAGTCAGCCGTGATAGGCTACGTAAAAGTTTACATAGCCTATCATGGCTGATTTAAAAGAAAAAAAACACGTGCGTATGCAAATGGCGGCGCCCATAGGCGCCGCCATTTGTGTTCCTTATTTTGACATGTCTTAGTCTACGTAAACATTTACGTAGACTAGTTTGGTGAAAATAAGGGGAACGCAAATAGCGTAGATGCTACACTATTTGCGTTCCCCTTATTTTCGCCGTCTTAGTCTACGTAAATGTTTACATAGACTAAGACGTGTCAAAATAAGGAAAGCAAATGGCGGCGCCCATGGGCGCCATTTGCATACACACATTTTTTTTCTTTTAACTCAGCCGTGATAGGCTATGTAAACATTTGCATAGCCTATCACGGTATTTTTTAAAAATCTAGCTGTGATAGGCTACGTAAATCTTTACGTAGCCTATCACTTTTTTTGTTTTGTTTTTTGTTTTTACTGGAACTGGCAGCGGTGGCAGCCAGGTGGAAGACCGGCTGCCGCTGCCACCGAACTGCTGCCGAACCGCCGCCGGAGCTGCCGCCGCCAGGAGGATTTGCCCAAGGTAAGTCCCGTCCCGGGGGGGGGGCAGGGGGGGCAGACCGTTTCACCACCGATTTTGAGGGGCCGAATGCGCAGGCATTCAGCCTCCCCAAGATTCATGGCGAAATTCGCTGACATCCCTAGTATTGTCTAGACTAGTTAGTTAAGCAGTGCATTGTTGTTCTACTTGGTTTTTCATTGTATTACTGATGTTACATAATCATGGTTCACTGATGGAGAAGCCATGGAGTGCCTCGAGTAAATGAAGGCATATTTTCTCCCTATAATAATAATTGTAAAAACCCCATTGCGTGAAAATAGTAGCTTTATTCACACCTTCAGACTCAGATGACTCAGTACCTGAACAACGTGTATTAATTTGAAAGTCTGCATTAGTGATGGTGGAGAATTCCGCCACAGACTCCAATGAGGCCGGATTCTAAAGAATCGCTACGCCATTTGCATCCCTGTTCACACGATAGGCTACGCAAATATTTGCATAGCCTATCATGGCCAAAAACAGGGACACAAATGGCGTAGTGGATGCCATTTGCGGCTGTAAAGCTGGTCGGTTAACCTAAATGCAGCTGTAAATGGCTGCATTTAGGCTAATTGACCAGCTTTATGGCCGCAAATGGCACCCACTAGGCCATTTGCATCCGGGGGACTGACTTAGACAGACATATGGACGGCAATGGCTGCTGGCTGTATCGACTTTCTCCAGCCTTGCAGAGCTGGCGGCTGGCTCCTCAGGTTTGAAGCAGAGCTGGCCTGGACTAGAGATGGAGGAGAATCCCGCCACAGATTCCAGTGAGGCCTTTAGAATCCACCCCCCCCCCGGAATCCATGGCAGAATGGCCTCCTGATCCCCCCCTGTTCCCCCGCTGAATATCCCCGGGATGGCACTTACCTGGGGTGGATTCGGTGGCGGCGATGGCGGATTCGGCGGCGGCGGCAGCGGCTGGTCTCCTGGCTGGCCGCAGCAGGCTGCTGCTGCCACCATTGCTGTCCTTGCAGCCAGCCATGATAGGCTACGTAAGAATTTACGTAGCCTATCACAGCTAATGTACAAAAAACCCACAAAAAACGCAGCGTATGCAAATGGTGGCGGTGTGGCCTATTTTTTGCTGACTTATCTTACGTCAATATTTACGTAAGATAAAATGGCGGGAAAAAAGGGGAATGCAAATAGTGTAGTGGATGCTATTTGCGTTCCTTTATTTTTCGCCGTTCTGGCCTATGTAAATATTCACGTAGGCCAGAACAGGGAAAAATAAAGGAACGCAAATAGCGTCCACTATGCTATTTGCGTTCCCCCTTTTTTTTGCCATTTTATCTTACGTAAATATTGACATAAGAGAAGTTGGCAAAAAATAGGCCACGCAAATGGCAGCCGCCGTAGCCGCCACCATTTGCATACGCTGCGTTGTTTTTTTTTACGTTAGCCGTGATAGGCTATCATGGCTGGCTGCAAGGACGGCAATGGCGGCCGCTACAGCGGCCGCCATTTGCATCCGCACCAGGCCATCCGCAGCTGGAAATCTGGATGTGGACGGCCCTGGCCAGCTGCTCCATGGCCTGGCCGTGGAGCGGAGCCAGCCATCGAGGATTCCAGGGGGGAGGGCTGGATTGCCTCCCCCCCCGTCGAGGTTTCCGCACGGAGGACGGAGCAAGGGTAAGTCAGTTTCGTACATCCCTAGCCTGGACATATTCCGGGGGGGGGGAGGAATGGATCGCCTCCCCCTCCCTGTTGAGGATTCCGGGGGGAGGAAGGGATCACCTCCCCTCCCCCGGCGGACCCCCCGTGGATGGCAGGTAAGGGGATTCGTACATCCCTAGTCTGCATAATAGACCTTCACCCTTCCCAATAAGTGTATAATGGTGTGCTTCTATAGTCTATAACAGGGGCCAGCAATGTGGCACCCATGGGTGCATGGGTACTTGCCAAGACTCCCACCCCCCAGTGTGCATGTGAAGCAACAGAGGCCTTGGTATTGGGTGGGCTTTCCCCTTCCTCCAGCTGCTTTTTTGAAGGGGGACCCTGTTCCCCATCTCTGTATCATTGGATATGCTTTAACAGGATCCAATGCCAAACAATGGCTGAAGGTGGGCAAGAACTGTGTGGGAACAAGAAAAGTGAGATTGTAGAGAAGGAGGGCAAGAAAAGTGCTCAGGATTATACTGAAAGGCATGGAAGACAATGGGTACTCTTGGTCAAGTCATTATTACTTAACCTAACTATCTCATAAGATTATTTTGAGAATAATATGCACTAAAAAGAATATATTCTAACTCTATTAAAAATATAAGCAATCCTCTAATCTCTGTGTTTTCATCTAGCAGTCTCTTTCTCCCCATTCACTTCCTATCACATTTATCATTTGCAGTAAAGAGACTGATTTTCTATGTCATTCGGAACTTCTGCCCTTCCTGATGTTTAAGTGGGGATGTACAGATTGTGTAAAATCTGTTCTGTCTGTGTTTCACTGATTGTCGGGCATCTTTCATTCCATAGTCCGCCCATCAACAGAATCAGGTTTTTGTTTGTTTGTGCATTTGCACAAGTGCACATTTGCACAAATTCCCCCCAAATGCACATTTTCACACTTTAGCACATGCAGGAAGGGTGAAGTTTTGGCCGTTTTAAAAAAAAATCATATTTTTCTATGATGAAATTTGCACAAAATCAGGAAAGTTATAAAACTGGTCTAGAGGTCTGTGGAATCCACCCAACAGGGAAAAGCCAGCCTGCTGAAGAATCCATGGGTGGGATTCATGATAATCCAAGCTCATTTGGTTCCGTTGTGGATTTCTCTGACATCCCTATGTTTCACTACTTCAGTTTTTTTAAAACATGCATGTCTTCTTCCCTTTATTGTGCTTTATGAAGGTCTTTAACTTTTATTTTAGCTTAACTCTGTGCCCTGTTACTCTGAAAGCCCCCCTTTACCCTCAATGAAATATTATATTGGACTCAATGTTTTCCTGGACTAAAGTTGGCTCTGCCATTAAACTTAATGCTAGCTTAAGCTAAGCTTGTTTTCTCATTCCTTTTAATGGCCAAGTGTCTGTCACATACACTAGAATGGTCCTTTTTGTTCTGGTGCTTTGAATTAGGGCTGTGCACCACTTCTGTCCGAATCCTGAATAATGAGTCAGGCTGCTTCAGAGGTCGTTGTGGTGTCGTGTCCAGACCAAACTCCACTCCGCTAAAATGTAGCCACCGCCACATCGCTGAGCTGCAGTTCGATCAGGTGGTAGAAGGATTAGCCAGCGCAATGCAACATTACCAGGGTACCAGGCCCAATTGTACAACCATCTTCGAGGAGGCTCCTTCTGTGTACCCCTGCTTCAGAGGTGCCTCTGCATGATACAAAGTGGAATAGCAATGAGGCGCCCCAAAGCAAAGCAGCTTGTATACGATGCACCTCGTCCGACTCAGTGATTAGTTCTAGGAGTGCACGAAAGCCACTTACCTGGTCTCGCAGCTTGCTTCGCAGTGGGAGGGAGGCGCTTCGCTGCTCCCCCCAAAGTTCAGGCCGGGAAGGAGGCTTCCCGCCTCACCCAGCCGAAATTCAGGCCAGGGGGGAGGCTTCCCGCCTCACCCAGCCGAAATTCAGGCCGGGAAGGAGGCGCCTCGCCCAGCCGTGAAATAAAAAGTTAAAAAAAAAAAAACGCCCCTGTGATAGGCTACGTGACGATTAACGTGATAGGCTATGTTAATCGTCACGTAGCCTATCACGGATGACTTTAAAAAAAAAAAAAGCGCATACGCAAATGGCGGCCCCCATAGGGAGCCGCCATTCGCGTTCCTTATTTGGTCGCTCTAGTCTACGTAAATCTTTACGTAGACTACGGCGACCAAATAAGGAACACGAATGGAGCCTCCCTATGGGGGCCGCCATTAGCCGTACGTGCTTTTTTTTTTTTTAAGTCACCCGTGATAGGCTATATGACAATTTATGTAGCCTATCATGGCTGACTTTGCAAATCTAGCCGTGATAGGCTACGTTAATCGTCACGTAGCCTATCACGGGGGCGGTTTGGTTTTTTTTTGCTTTTATTGGAACGGCGGCGGCGGCAGCCGGTCGAAAGACTGGCTGCCGCCTCTGCCCCTGTCGAAGACCTGACGAAATGCTGCCGGGATCCACCGCCGGGAGGGACATTCGGGAAAGTAAGTCCCGTCCCGGGGGGGGTGCGGGGGGTGGGGGGGTGCGGAGAATTTCTCCCCGAAAGTACTTCGGGGGGCCGAACACGTTGGCACTCGGCCCCCCGAAGTTTTGGGGAGAAATTCTCCCTCATCCCTAATTAGTTCTGAGCAACCCAGACAGCCTGGCAACAAAAATATCAACCTGAGAAAGTTCAGCGAGGGCTTGAGGAGGAGGGAGGGAGGGAGGGAGGGAGAGAGGATGAGAGGGAGCTTTGGTGAATGGAAACTCTAGTTGCCAAATCAGGGCTGAATGTAAACCAACAATCTCCAATCAGTGACAGAGGCGGAGGAGTGGGTAAAACTGAATAACCGGAGAAAAATGGCTGCATTTCAGAGACAGAGATCATTCTGGTGGTGTTACTTAGGGATGTGAGAACCCAGCCCTGTCTGGGTGCTCTGGACACCCCCCCCCCAGCCCCTGCTCCACTCACTGGTCTTCCCACCTCTGCCACAATCACCTTGTTTTTTTTTTTTAAAAAAAAAATATGGCAATTGCAAATCTATGTACACATAGACTTATATGCAAAATGTGCCATGAATCTTGAGTATATGGGTGATTCATCGCACTTTTTGCATATAAGTCTATGTGAAAACATAGACTTATATGCAAAAAGCACTGTGAATCACCCAGGCAGGAGGAGGAGGAGACATGGCACATGCCCCTACTGCTAGCTAGCTGTCTCCTCCTTGCAAGCAGGAGATGGCTAGCAGAGGGGGGCATATACTGCACCTCCTCCTCCTCCTAGCTGGTTGGCTGTCAAGGACAGCTGACCAGCAGTGCAGTGCACTCTCCCACGGTGTGCTAGCTGTCTCCTCCTCATGAGCAGGAGATAGCTAGCAGTCCTTGGGGGTGCTTCCACCAGCGATTTACCCCCTTAACTGACAAGGCACAGTGCAATCTTTCCCACAACAAACTCATTAGTGTCTCCTCAGAAGTAACTCCCACTGTGGTCAATGAGGCTTGCCCTCTTAATACCCACAGAACGTATAGAGGACCCCCTCAATTGACAAATCACAGCATGATCTCGAGGCTCCTATTCTTCTTTGTTTGGTTTATTGCATTAGGTAGGGGTGGCGGAGAATTTCTCCCTGAATCTCCGGGAGGCTGAATGCCAACGCATCCAGCCCCCCGAAATTGGCGGTGAAATTCTCCGCCACCCCCCCGCCACCCCCCAGGATGGGACTTACCTTCGGCGAATGTCCCTCCTGGCGGCTGGTCCCGGCAGCGGTTCAGCGGCGTTTCGTCGGGGGCGGGGTGCCGGCTGCCGCCACCGCCATTACAAAGTAAAGTAAAGTAAAAAAAAAAAACCCAAAAAACCTGTGATAGACTACGTAACGATTTATGCAGCCTATCACGGCTAGATTTCCAAAGTCAGCCGTGATAGGCTACGTTAATCGTTATGTAGCCTATCACGGGTGACTTTGAAAAAAAAAAAAGCACGTACGCAAATGGCGGTGCCCATGGGCGCCGCCATTTGCGTTCCTTATTTGCTCCCGGTAGTCTACATAAAGATTTACGTAGACTACGTCAAAAATAAGGGCAATGCAAATAGCCTTTATGTAAAAAAATAGTCTTTACGTAGACTATCCAGGACCAAATAAGGAACACAAATTTGTGTATGCGCTTTTTTTTTTTTCAAAGTCACCTGTGATAGGCTACGTAATGATAGGCTGACTTTGGAAATCTAGCCGTGATAGGCTGCGTAAATCGTTACGTAGCCTATCACGGGTTTTTTTTCCCCCCACTTTTTCTTTCGCAGCTGGGGAGATGGGGCGCTTCTCCCCGGCCTGAACTTCGGGGGGAGAACCAAAGCGCCTCCCCCCCACCGCGAAGCAAGCTGCGGGACCAGGTAAGTCCCTTTCGTACATCCCTAGCATTAGGAAGAAACTTCGACCCTTCGTTATAGAGATCCTGTGGGTTAAAATGGAGGCTGGTTTCCATCCTTGTGTTTACTGTTCTCTTTCCCAGCACAAGCATATGTGTGTCTACTTGGAAGTAACTCCCATTGTGGTCAGTGAGGCTTGCTCCTGAAATGCAGGTGCATCTGGAGCTTCAGGAGAAAGGAGAAAGGGGGTAGAGAGGGAAGCTTCTCTTATTGGTTGAGCATTCCCTGCCAGTCAGATGATGTTCACTTCAACCCCCCCCCCCACCAGGTAGTATGATCTGTGAAACAATTCTTACTGCTGTAGAGAACCTGATCGTGGAGCCCTGCATGGACCACACTGCAGCAAAGCTGATTCCTTTTTAAAAAAATCCAGTACTCCTCCATTAGCTTCTCTTTCTGTTGTCATGGAAGCATGGCCATAAACAGCCGAGCAGGCAGGAGGTGGTGGCGGTGCAGGGCTAAGTGGTATAGCTCTTTGCTTTGAGAGTTTTTGTAGAAAAAGTAAAATTTCAGCTGCACCTAGCACAAAAACTACTGGGCCAAACTGTCTGAAATGTGGCACGTGGGATCCTCTCCATGTCAGCAGAGTGGTCCCCAGGTTTCATATATTTATCACAAAAACTGAAAAAATTATGGCCATTTGTGTTTTCCCATGCAAGTCAATGGGAAAACATCCAAACCGAGTGATCTGGATATCCAAATCTCACTTCAGATCTGGAACCGAGTTGAAGCAGAGGGGGTCTGAATCAGTCCAAGTTGAAGCAGGGCTGATTTGGAGGTTCTGAAGCAGCACCCAGAACAAAGCGGGGGATCCATGTACAGCCCGCTTTGGATAATTACTGTCATGGCAGTGTATCCAAATTGTATGTTTCTCTGTGAAAAGGTTTAGTGTTTACATGCACTCAGTCCAAAGAAAATAATTTGAGTAACTGCACTTCATGTGCTCCACAGAGTGTAACATTAAAGATGGTGGTTTTAGGGCTGGGCAAAAATGGCATCTCAAATGGCATCTCACCTCCATTTATAGGACGTGGAGATATTTCACCAATTATTCTCCAGGATATGTAATTCTCCAGCAGTTTTTTTGTGTGTGGGGGGAGGAGGGCAAAAAAAGAAAATTTCTCAGAAAACTCTCTCCTTATAAATTTTGGCCCCATGTGCTAAGAAAGGAAGGCTGGATGGAGTAGGGGCCACACTCATTACTTCCTTCAGCAATATTAAGATATATTTGGTTGGATCTATATTTGTGCCCCAAATGCTCCATCCCATTCATGGGTGGCAAGATGAAGGGAACATTTTCCCAAATATTCTCTAGAGGGATCCTGAAATTCTCCGACACTTCCGTGAGAAGCTTGAAAAAGGAACATCTCAGAATTATTTACAGAAATGTTCTCAGAGAACATTTCAGCCTAGCTGTTGGTGGCTATACTTTTTTTTATTCCTTGTTATTGGGGCTAGAAGCTGCCTCCTGGTGAAGCTGGAACTGTGAAATGATGTTTGCACATGAACTGAAACTTGCTCTGAATAGTAACGGAAATGTATTTATCCTGTGGTCTTAGCTTACCGTCCCTTTTGACCATCCTTCTCCAATCTGGTGACCTCCAGATGATCTGGACTCATAATTTTTGTGAACTGTCCAGAGAGCTTTGGCTATTGGGTGGTATAGCAATGAACTAAATAAATAAAATAAACAAGGCATGCAGGTGGCACACTAGTCAAAGCTAAGCGAAAACACTCCTAGACACACCAGCCAGCTGGACATCCGGGAGCAATGTTGAAACTAGGAGCACTCCCAGGCTGTAAACCTGTTCCTTTAGAGAGGATCCATCCAGAACAAGCTGTACTCCTAACGCCAGATCAGCTTGTCTGCTGACAATCTGGATTGTGTCCCAGTGTGTTAGCCCACATCCAGTCCTTCACTGCATTTAGGCAATGGTTTAGAACTTCCACAGTTTCCTTGGCATTAGTAGAAAAAGAAAGGTGAAGTTCATGTCATCAGCTTATTGATAGGACTCAAGTTGAAATTTCATCCATTGACAAACATCCATCAACAATGGACAAACTTCAAGCTTCACTGTGGTTTCACTATGATGTTCAGTTCCCATCATCCTCATGCAACAGCATTTCCCATAAAAGGCTTAGAAATAGTAGACCATATGTTTATGTTTCCATCTGTAAACACAAAACTATATTTCCCGTGATGCACTGGGCTCTTTTCTTTGACTTCACCATGAGACCTAGTTTAATGATATTTAGTTTCTTTCTTTCTTTCTTTCTTTCTTTCTTTCTTTCTTTCTTTCTTTCTTTCTTTCTCTCTCTCTCTCTCTCTCTCTCTCTCTCTCTCTCTCTCTCTCTTTCTTTAACCCTGCTCTACTTCAGCTGAAAAGGCTCCCTGAACAGCTTACATAAGATCAATAACAAACAAGATAATCCTTGCCCCAAGGCTTACAATATAAAAGACAGGGCACAAAAGGAAAAGGGAATGGAAGATGAAAACAAGCAAACTCAGGCACCATTTCTTAAAGCTACAGAGTTCTTAAAATGACTGGCTTGAATGGAAATAGTACAGGGAGGGAGAAGAGGAGCCAAATGGAGCTGGTCCCTTAGCAAAGCCCCTGGAGTGGGCCCTGCTTCCTATCTGTCCTTCACCTGATACTGCTGCTCCCCAGAACACCTTAATGTTTTGCTCTGTATTGGGAAACACCACCAGGAGACTTCCAACCTGAGCCTCTCCATGTTTACTTAGAAGTAAGTCTCACTGAAGCCAATGAGACTTACTTTCAAGTCAGTGTGCAGCGATAGTGTTTCTGGTTTTACAGCTGTCTAAAATTGAGGAATAAGCAGTTTTTATTTTAAAAGAAAGAAAGAAAGGACAGGCAGAAAGAAAGAAATTGCATCGGTTGGGGAAAATAGCCCCCCTTAAAAAAAAAGAAATAAAAATTGTAAGTGCAATTTGTCTCAGCTCTAAATTCTAATAATTTTCTTACTAATAATACTGTAGCATTGCGTAGTCAGGTCTAATCTCAAAGAGATGGGGCTGGATCCTATAATCATATTGAATAAGCCATCTGACACGGCATCTTTTTTTGTTTCTAAGAGCCAGCATCTCCCAGACAAATTAATATGAATTATGTACAGAAACTCCGCTTGTCCAAACCAATTTCCTCTTCCAGTTTTCTTTTCTGTTCCAAGCCCTACCTACAGTCATAAGAGAGATATTAAAAACCCCTAAAGCTGCTCTTCTTTTAAGTATGCAGTGACACATATATAGCATTTCATGGTCACCTCCAAAAGCATGAAAACAATCAGCTATGGATTACATTGGCATATGTTGCCTTATAAATAATCACAAAGAAGTAATGAAAGGCATCTGTAAAATAAGGACTCTGTAAAAAATCAGCTTTTATTAGGATTACTGTAAACAACAGCACCCTGTGTAGAGGAAAATGTAACAGCTTTTCCATCTTTTGCAGGGGGTGGGGGTGGGGAGCTAAGAATGTGGATTTGTGGCATACCTGTTACTTGTACTATTGTTGTTGTTTCTACAATTTCTGCCAAATTCAGTTTAGCTCTCCCATTCTGCTCTGAATGAACTGTCATAAGCCAATTCCAGAGACATCCAGTGCTTGTTTGTGCTACAGTAGGGTCATGTCTGGCTGGGGGGGGGGGTAGTGCTGAACACTTTGTTTTTTGCATGCTGCAGTATCTCAACAGCACCTGATGAAAAATGACATTTTACAGTGGTGTCAGTGCCCTCTTTACGGACTTCAGAATGATAACACAGGACAGGTGAATTTGAAACAAATTATTGATCCATTTGCCCGATTATGATGTACACTGAGATCTGCTATGATGTGTACTGTTCAGTAGGGGTTTCTTCCCTTATAACAGCAGCTTGCATGTTTTGCTCCAATACTTTCCCTTGTGACTTTGGATGTTTCAGTGCTGGGCAGAGCAATCCTATGGTTGGGTTAAGATAGCTGCTGCTATACCAGAGCTTACACAGACAGCAGTGACATTAAAATCCTCCCTCTCCACTGCAAAACAGCAGGTAAAAATGAGGGGATATAGTAA
This sequence comes from Heloderma suspectum, assembly GCF_057233095.1. Lineage (NCBI taxonomy): Eukaryota > Metazoa > Chordata > Lepidosauria > Squamata > Helodermatidae > Heloderma > Heloderma suspectum. Next base: position 74,171,263 of record NC_139461.1, read on the forward strand.
AAAAGAACAGCCAATTCCATAGTTCCCCTAGCAACACTGTCATCACCCACCAATCGCAATGATGCTAGCTAATGCTGCCCCTACTTTAGCTGGGCATGGAAGGCATCAGTCAACATGTGACAATGGCAAGAACCCTGAGACAATGTAATTAAGACTATCCCACACACAACACAGAAGCATGCATCCAGAAAGAGGTCACAGCAACTCCCTCCCACCCCCGCGCACACACTTAGGGATGAATGAGAATTTTGTCTCAATTCGTTAAACGTCAAAACTTGCTGTGTTCACACCCCTGAACATGAATGCAAGTGCAATTTTTGGGCAAAGCTCATGTATTCCTGAGCTTGTCATTGCATTTGTGAAATACATTTGTTAGAAAAATGCACACATTAAAAATGCGCATTTTTAAGAAAAAATATGCATTTTCATACTTTAGCCAATGAGGAGAAAAGTATGCATTTGGGTAAGTTCATATCAAACAACAAACTGAATGAAATTCTCACCAATATGCATTGGCTAAATTCAGTAGTTGCAGCTATTCCTAGCATGAAGGGGGCCATGTTGTACCTGCCATGTCGCTGTTAAAAATGAGGAGCCTGTCAGAAAAAAGAGCTGGCAACCCTAATTTAGCACCACAAAGGTGGCTGAATAAACAGGGATTTATCCCATACCATTTCTGCATCAGTTTGCAATTTTTTAAAAAGTCTGCACAAAAACATATATGCATTTTTTTGCATGTACTTAGATTCATACATGTTGTGTGTACATTTCTCCATATTAAAATGTTTTGCAAGCAATTAACTTAATATATGCCTTCTTGTATGCAATTTTCTACGGTCTACACATTTTTGTATGCAATTTTTAAATTGGAGAACTGCAATGCAAAATTTGGAGAAAACTAAAGGATAATTGCATTCTGGTTCATGGATTAGTTCAGGACATGCAACTTCTATTGGCGCATACTAAAATGCAACATAAACAATCCCACCCCACATCTCTACTACTGCCAATTAGCCAATTAGAGTAGACAATCTAGAAGAGATGATCCAATGTTCTGACTCCCTGTAAGGCACTTTCATATGTTTAGGACTTGAGCTCAAGCCTCCTGCTGGTGAGAGCAACACCATAACTCCAAAGACCCACCACAACAGGAATTTTGAAGTCTCCTATTGACTCCCCTTCCATTGCCTACAACCCAGAACCCTAGTACCCAGTACTGAAGAAGTTCTAAACAGAGCTGTAGCTTAGCAGAATAAGCACATACAAGAGGCTCCAGGTTCTGCCTCCAGCGACAGACTCCCAGGAGAAATGGATGGAAAAATCCAAACACACCTTCAACAATGAAGTACTATAGTAAATCAGAATGACTGGCAGATGGGTCAATTGCCTCACCATGAAACCTCTCTACTGTGACATTTTCTCTCTACTGAGTAATCACAACTAGTCCCCACAATCAGGGAAAAGGAAGCAAAGCCAGTACTTGGTAACTCTAGGTAAGCATAAGCCCTAGCAACTCCTTATTAACCATTGCATGTGACAATATTTTGTAGATCTGCAAATCAAGACTTGGTTAATATGCTCAGAACATTAACTAGATCCTTGTTGCTTAGCATTCATGTTTCATGAACATTCTCTCCCCATACACACCTTTTGGTGATTTTGGCATGATGGTGCCATTTTCAAAGAAAAACAGACTTCATTTGTTTGTTTTTAGGTATTTCTATACTGCTTTTCAGAAGAACCTCACAAAACTGTTTGCTTAAAAGCATTAAAACTACAGATATAAGGAAAAGTACAAGAAAAAAATGAAGACAGAGCAACAGAGAAATTGTAAATGCCATCAGTCAGAACTAACTAACTAACACACACACACACTAAACAGCCTGAGTGAATCAAAAGGTCCACCCAAAGGATAATTGAGCTTACACCAGGTGAGAGCATTCCCAAGATGGGGCATCACAAGAGAAAAAGACCTATTACATTCCCCACCTTCCCCGCTTCAAGTGGGAGGACAACATGCAGAAGGGCCTTTGATGAGTATGTTAATACCGTGGAAGGTTTATGTAGGGTCTTAGGACCCAGGCAGTGCCAAAGGTGGCATGGAAGCTGTGCCTGATTGGAAATGAAAATGGCAGTGAACTGGTATTGATAAAAAAATTGGAGCTCTTTGTGAAACATTTAGGGTGGCAAATCTCTTTTTATGCTGAAACTATCCACCCTCTGAACATTCAGCACTGCCCTTTCCAACTCGCTTTATGAATGAAGAGTGGTCACCAATAGCTCAGCGAGGGTTATGTGCTGTAGGATAACTATAATATTCTATAGTTCTACAGAATTTAGTGGATCATCCCTCAAAGCAAATTGGGTGAACGCTCATACCTCAGGGAAATATGTGTTACCTTTTCCACACCCACAAAACTAAAGCTTATATAGCTGCTTTGATGGAAGAAGACGTTTTACTCAGAATTCATATCTTTGTGGGTAAAAGGAGAGCCGGTGCGGTGTTGTGTTGGAATTGAGAGATCTAGTCCCCACTTGACCATTGGGCGACTGTGGGCCAGTCACTGATGCTCAGCCTTACCTACCTCACAGGTTTGTTGTTCAGATAAAATGGAGAGGAGGAGGATGCCTTGGGTTCCTTGCAAGAGGAAAAAAGGTGGGACATAAATGTAATAAAAAAATAAATTAAATACTTCCAAGATGGACTGTCATGCATGTGTGTAATGGACCAGATGTTGCTTTGTATTAATAAGCCTTATATCTGTCCCATTCAAAACCACATTGTCACAGCTCTTTAACACTGATTAGCCAAACCAGAAGGACAACCAGATTACACTTGGATACATAACTTCCAGTAATTTACACCATTCCACTCCTTTCAAACTCAGACAGGTAGGGGTTCCCCTATATCAACAGTCAGAGGTCTAGCCACCATGAATCTGTGCACACCTTCCTTGCTACGTAAGATTTTCCAGCCCACCACCTGTCCAGCATTGTGATGTGTCCAATATTTGATTTAGGCTTTCTGGATAGCCAAACAGTTGAATATCTCTGGAGCAAGCTATTAAAGAAAAGAAATACGTACGCTGAAAAACTTAGCATAATTTCAGCCTATGAAAGAAACATAAACTCAAGTTTGAACTAATTGCTGCTCTAAAATAACTATAAAAGTTATCTACCATAAATGAGACCATTGGGTGGAGAGCAAAAAGCCATCCTGCCAAGCTTGCAAAAACTATCCCTGGCAGAGTCTCCATAAAGCACCTCATGAACGTCATTAAAAGAGACAACTCTCTCTCCATACCACTTCTTTGGATGCAAAAGTGAAATCCTGTGAAGGGAGATCTGTTTTCTCACATTTAAGAGGGGTTTGGATTGTCCAACAAGTGCAGAAGAGCCACTCATTCTATTTGTTCCTTTTGCTTGTGAACATCCACAGCTACACTAAGACCTTCTTAGTAACACGATATTACACTGGGATTAGGGATGTCACAGATGCCCGATTGGGACTGGGAATCCGTTGGGGGCCCCCACCCGCACCCCCCAGACCATGCCCGCTGAGCCCCTGCCCTTGTTTGCCCCTGCTCGCACCCTTCCAGACTCACCCTGACTTGTCTGGCAAGTGCCGCCATTTTGTCACTTTTTTTTTTTTTTAATGAAAAAGAGAACTTTAAAATGTGCATATTTAGATATGCACAGTTTGGGGACAGCTTAATATGTGCAATATTAGAGGCATACTGCTTTCCCAGCCCCAAACTCTGCATATTTAAATATGCACATTTTTAAAGCTCCCTTTTTTTTCGTAAAAACAAGGCGGCAAAATGGCGGCACTTGTCGGGTGGGCCAGGGGTGAGTGTAGGGGACTCAACAAGCTCATGAGGGCTCAAGCGCAGGTCTGGGGGCGCAAGTGGGGGTGATGCTTCAGAGGGCACCTGGAGAACCTGGGCTGGAGGGGGGTCACACATCCCTAACTGAGATGAAGGAATGGATCTGTCTTGATGACCTGTCTCAGCTAGGAAACCTAGATGTATTTTAAAGACAGGAAAGACAGGGTGTAAAACTTGCAATAAGTATTTTAGAAGAAAGGGCTGATGCAATGCCTCCTGCAAGCAGTGCCACTCATAAACACCTCTGCTGGCACTCCATATGGCTACTGCATTAAGATGTCTTTATCATGTGCACCAGCCCAGACATTTGCAGTGCAGGCACACCAGAACAACTGCCCCTTGAGGTATGCAATGCTGGCATGTCAGTGCTCTACATGAGCTGGAACATGGGTTAAGAACCTTTTATTGTGGCTGTATGGAACATGGCCATAGGTAAAGGCTTTTCCATGGTGCTGCATCCAGAAGCCAGTGTATCTCAATCTGCTCAGAAACAGATGGATCAGAACATTAATACTAAGTACAGACATGTTTCCTATTGATGTGACAAGCTGATAAACTGATTTGCTCCATAAATTTGAATCCAGAAAAGAATGGGCAAAATACCTCACTTAAATTACAGGTATTATATGTTGATCATTCTGCCTACACTACACACCCACTGTTAAAGTGAATAGACACTACATTAAAAATAAGTAAACTATGCTTCTTACATCATACAGAATTGTATGATGTACACTGAAAAAAGAAAAGCAAATAAAAATAAACACAAGCCAAGCATGTGTTTATTTTTATTTGCTTTTCCTTTTTCAGTGTATGTCATACAATTCTGTAAATCATCTAGAGCGGTGGATAGGCATATTTAAAAATATAAATATGATCATAGAATCATAGAATAGTAGGGTTGGAAGGGGCCTACAAGGCCATCGAGTCCAACCCCCTGCTCAATGCAGGAATCCAAGTCAGAGCATCCCTGATAGATGGCTGTCCAGCCTCATCTTGAACACCTCCAGTGTGGGAGAGCCCACCACCTCCCTAGGTAATTGGTTCCATTGTCGTATTGCTCTGAAATATACCAGAAGCACAAAATATTACATGCACCCTTCACATACCCAATGCATTATTGAGAAAAGGTGAATCTGCTATGGCTGCCTGCGATCCATGCCTTTTTGTATGCACTGGTAGTAAACATAATGCCTAGGCATAGGTATCTTTTCCCTACAGTGGAACACGGTATGGCTTACAATCTGGATTGGTGATGGCACTGAACCCTCTCAGATATGGATTGAAAGGCTCCATGTTCTGAACAAAGACATAAGAGCAGCTGCTGAATGGGTCCTTGACAGTAAGGGAAAGTGTCCTATTCTGCTTTTTTCTCGAAGAATCCCCTTTCCTGCTTTATGTCATTGCAGACTTCGATCAATGAGGATTACTTTTACAGTGCATGCTGCCTTTTTATTATACACAAATGCACTAATGGTACTGTATCATCTTTTCTTGTCCTCAGGCAGCATTGGAGACTGAGAGCTATCGAGACATAAATTAGATGTGAAACTTGGAGGCAAAGCTAAGCAGAAGGAGGGAATAAATGTAAAAATCTGAACAGAAGACAGATGAGCCCAGCCAGCCACAGCAGCCTCACAAAAGAAGGAAGAACTCCTCTCTCTCTCTCTCTCTCTCCATGTGCATTTTAAAGTACCACAGAGTGATTAGGAATACAAGGTAGCCCAAGTATGTATGCATGGCTAAAGCGCATGGCTAAAGCACAGTTTGCCAGCCACAAGCAGCTCCCAGGAAATTCAAGAATGGCTGCAGGCAGCAAATGAACGAAAATGAGTGGAAATTAAATTAAAATAAACCTCTGCTGTATATATGCACTTAGGGAACCCGATTTGATCTGGCTCAGATTATTATGCTACCTAATAATACATATTATTTTGGTTGAACAGCTTCTTGTATGTAACCCAGTAAACTGACGAGAAGTGAAAGAATAATTTAACGGCCCACTATCTTATTGCTTGTGTCACTGAGGTTTACCCAGTTCATTCTGGTCTTGTGACCACTCTAACATATATGGATGTAAGTAGCAGTGGGAACGTAACAATGCCAGCAATGATTAGGATTATAGGAATACCCTTTGTTTAGTCATTTGGTTTACGAATGTCACTCATCTAGTAACTTCTATGAAGGTATGTATATGTGTGTTTTTTACTGAGTAACTTGGGCTGTAGTACAAACAAATATGTATTCCTATATTTAGATTTTTTCTCTGCTGCTGTTTGTTCTTGTAGTTCTCTGTCTTCACATTCATAAGAATATTACAGAATATAAACTAGAAATGTGTTTAATATTATTTCAAAAAGTTGCTTTGTAATATTGTTAGTTTTTTTCCTTAATTCAGACAAAGTGGTGAAGTCATTGTTGTGTTTATTCATTCAGTTGCTTCCGACTCTTCGTGACTTCATGGACCAACCCATGCCAGAGCTTCCTGTCGGCCGTTGCCACCCCCAGCTCCCCCAAAGTCGAGGCCATCACATCCAGAATATCATCTGTCTATCTTGCCCTTGGTCAGCCCCTCTTCCTTATGCCTTCCACTTTCCCTAATATCAGCATCTTCTGCAGGGTATCCTGTCTTCTCATTATGTGGCCAAAGTACTTCAGTTTTGCCTTGAATATCATTCCCTCAAGTGAGCAGTCTGGCTTTATTTCCTGGAGTATGGATTGGTTTGACCTTCTTGCAGTCCAAGGCACTCTCAGAATTTTCCTCCAACACCACAGTTCAAAAGCATCTATCTTCCGTTGCTCAGCCTTCCTTATGGTCCATCTCTTGTAGCCATAGGTTACTATGGGGAATACCATTGCTTTAACTATGTGGACCTTTGTTGTCAGTGTGATGTCTCTGCTCTTCAATATTTTATCAAGATTTGTCATTGCTGTCCTCCCAAGAAGTAGACATCTTCTGATTTCCTGGCTGCAGTCAGTGTCTCCAGTAATCTTTGCGCCTAGAAAGACAAAGTCTGTCACTGCCTCCACATTTTCTCCCTCTATTTGCCAGTTATAAATCAAGCTGGTTGCCATAATCTTGGTTTTTGGGGGGTTTAACTGCAACCCAGCTTTTGCACTTTCTTCTTTCACCTTCGTCATGAGGTTCCTCAGCTCCTCCTCGCATTCAGCCATCAAAGTGATATCATCTGCATATCTGAGACTGTTAATGTTTCTTCCAGTGATTTTAACTCCAGCCTTGGCTTCATCAAGCCCAGCACATCGCATGATGTGTTCTGAGTACAGGTTGAATAGGTAGGGTGAGAGTATACAACCCTGCTGTACTCCTTTCCCAATCTTAAACCAGTCCGTTGTTCCATGGTCTGTTATTACCGTTGCTACTTGGTCATTATACAGATTCCTCAGGAGACAGACAAGATGACTTGGTATCCCCATACCAACAAGAACTTGCCACAATTTGTTATGATCCAGAGATCCACACAGTCAAAGGCTTCACAATAGTCAATAAAACAGAAATAGATGTTTTTCTAGGGATGTACGAAAGTCATTTACCTTTCTGCGGATTATGTTGATGGTGGTGGGGGAGGCGTTCCATCTCTCCCCCCGGAATCCTCGATGGGGGGGAGGTGATCCGTTCCTCCCCCCCGGAATCCTCCATGGCCAGCTGTGCTCCATGGCAGCTCTGCGGAGCAGCCAGCCAGGCCCAGGCCAGAGACATCCACAGCTGGATTTCCGGCCGCTGAGGGCTCTGAGTAAAAAAAAAAAAAAAAACGCATACGCAAATGGCGGCGGCTACAGCCGTCGCCATTTGCGTTCCTTATTTTTGGCCGTCTTAGTCAACGTAAATATTTACGTAGACTATGACAGCGAAAATAAATGGGAATGCAAATAGCATAGCGGGCGCTATTTGCTTCCCTTTTTGATTTGCCATTTTAGCTTACGTAAATATTTACGTAGGCTAAAATGGCAAATCAAAAATGGACGCAAATATAGGGATGTACGAAAATCATGTACCTTTCGTGGATTATGCTGATGGTAGGGGGGGAGGCATTCCATCCCTCCCCCTGGAATCCTGGACGGGGGGGAGGCACTCCGTTCCTCCCCCCCGGAATCCTCTGCGGCCGGCTGTGCTACGCGGCAGCTCCGTGGAGCAGTCGGCCAGGCCTGGCCAGGTCAGAGCCGTATGCAGCCGGATTTCAGGTCAGAGCCATCCGTAGTCTAAAACGTCTGGGTAAAAAAAGAAACACCAAGCGCGTACGCAAATGGTGGTGGCTACGGCCGCCGCCATTTGCGTTCCTTCTTTTTGGACGTCTTAATCTACGTAAATATTTATGTAGACTATGACGGAGAAAATAAGAGGAATGCAAATAGCGTAGCAGACGCTATTTGTGTTCCTCTTATTTTCGCCGTCTTAGTCTGCTTAGTCTTAGCCCAAAATAAGGAACGCAAATGGTGGCAGCCATAGCCGCCGCCAATTGCATATGCCTTTTTTTTTTTTTTTACCCAGTCGTTTTAGGCTACGTAAGTTTTTATGTAGCCTAAAACGTCTGGGTAAAAAAAAAAAAGGTGTATGCAAATGGCGGCGGCCGGCCATAGCCGCCGCCATTTGGGTACGCTTTTTTTTTTTTTACCCCTAGATTTTTTTACCCCTACGTAAAGATTTACATAGACTACAGCGACCAAATAAGGAACGCGAATGGCGGCTCCCTATGGGGGCCGCCATTAGCATACGCGCTTTTTTTTTTTTTTTAAAGTCACCCGTGATAGGCTACGTGATGATTGACGTAGCCTTTCATGGCTGACTTTGCAAATCTAGCCATGATAGGCTACGTTAATCATCACGTAGCCTATCAGGGGGCTTTTTTTTTAAAAAAAAAACTTTTGAGTTCGCGGCTGGGCGAGGCGGGAAGCCTCCCCCCCGGCCTGAACTTCGCGGGGGGAGCAGCGAAGCACCTCCCCCCCACCGTGAACAAGCTTCGGCGAAAGGTAAGGGACTTTCGTCCACCGCTATTCCAGTCCATTTTAGTTCACTGACACCCAAAATATCTATATTGAATCTTGACATCTCCCCAATAACCACATCCAATTTGCCCTGGCTCATAGATCTTACATTCCAGGTTCCTATGTTGTGTTGATCTTTAGAACATCGGATTTGTCGTTCACCACCAGCACCGTCGGCCGCTAGCCGTCCTTTCGGCTTTGAGCTAGCTGCGTCATCACATCTGGAGCTAGTTGAACTTATCCTCTGTTCCTCCCCAGTAGCATTTTGACCATCTTCCGACCTGGGAGTCCCATCTTCCAATGGTATTAGGCATGGCGGAGAATTCCGCCACGGATCTTGGTGAGGCCGAATGTGGGGGGCTGAATGTGGGGGGCCGAATGCGCTGGCATTCAGCCCCCCAAAATCTGTGGCGGAATGGAGCCTCCCGCCCCCCATCCCGCAAATGGGCCCTGAACGGAGCCTACCTTTGTTGGCCGTTCCGGTGCTCTGTGAATGGCAGCCGTGTCTGCAGCTGCCATTCACGTCTTTCGAATGGCCGTGATAGGCTACGTAAAGCTGTGATAGGCTACGTAAATATTTATGTAGCCTATCACAGTGAAAAAGGGAATGCAAATGGCGGCTGCTGTAGCCATTTTTTTTGTTTGTTTTGTATTTAGCTGAATTTAGTACTAGGCAAAATAGTACTAAAGAAAAGAAAGCCTTGTTTGAGAATATGTAGAAGATATCCAAGGTGCCATAGTTGTTTACATCACCACTGAATTCTCCATGACAAGTTGTTTCTCTAGAAATCATGTTGCCATGCTTATTGGGAGCTGAAAGACCACTCTTAACTCAGACAATAGCATTGTCCTAGATACCAGAAGGCTCTTCCCCCTTAACAAAGCCGTTCCCTTTTTTTGCCATGATAGGCTATGTAAATACTTATGTAGCCTATCATGGCTAACGCAGGGACACCATTTGTGTCCCTGCAGAGGCTGTGATGGGCTACATAAGTATTTACGTAGCCTATCATGGCAAAAAAAGGGAATGCAAATGGCGGCGGCTACGGTGGCCACCATTTGCGTTCCCTTTTTCACCGTGATAGGCTACATAAATATTTACGTAGCCTATCACAGCTAAAAAAAGGAACACAAATGGCGGCCACCATAGCTGCCACCATTTGCATTCCTTTTTTTTTTCTGTGATAGGCGTAGGGATGCAAATGGCATCCCCTACACAGGACGCCATTTGCGTCTGCAGCAGCCCAGCAGCTGCTGGAGGCCCCACTGCGGGTTGGCCTGGCCGGTGGCTCCGTGGCCTGGCCATGGAGCGAAGGCAGCCGGGCAGGATTCCAGGGTGGTGGTGGAATGGATCACCTCCCCCCACCTGTGGAACCCGGCGGAGCCAGGTAAGTGGGGTTTTGTGCACCTCTAGATGGTATATCAACATATCTCTGGTTGTACTGTTTCTAGGGATGTACGAAAGTCACTTATCTTTCTGCGGATTATGTTGATGGTGGGGGGGGGGAGGCGTTCCGTCCCTCCCCCCGGAATCCTCGACGGGGGAGGAGGCGATCTGTTCCTCCCCCCCAGAATCCTCCACGGCCGGCTGTGCTCCGCGGCAGCTCCGCGGAGCAGCCGACCAGGCCCAGCCAGGCCAGAGCTGTCCGCAGCCGGATTTCTGGCCACGGAGGGCTCTGGGAAAAACAACAACAACAACCCATATACGCAAATGGTGGTGGCTACGGCTGCCACCATTTGCATTCCTTATTTTTGGCCGTCTTAATCTACGTAAATATTTACGTAGACTATTATGGCTAAAATAAGGGGAATGCAAATAGCGTAGTGGGCGCTATTTGCATCCCTTTTTGATTCGCCGTTTTAGCCTACGTAAATCTTTACATAGGCTAAAACAGCAAATCAAAAAGGGATGCAAATAGTGCCCACTATGCTATTTGTGTTCCCCTTTATTTTCGCCATCATAGTCTACGTAAATATTTACGTAGTTTAAGATGGCAAAAATAAGGAATGCAAATGGCGGCGGCCATAGCCACCGCCAGTTGCGTATGCGTTTTTTTTTTAAACCCACCCAGTTTACATTTTTTTAAACCCACGTAAAGATTTACATAGCCTATCATGTCATTGTTTTTTTTTTTAAACCTAGCCATGATAGGCTACATAAATCTTTACGTAGCCTATCACGTCTTTTTTTTTTTTTTTACAAGCCTGGAAATGGTGGCAGCGGCAGCCGGTCGGAAGACCAGCTGCTACCGCCGCCGCCGCCGCCGGAGCCGCTACCACCCAGAAGATCCACTGCAGGTAAGTCCTGTCCCAGGGGGGATCTGCAGGGGGGCGGGGGGGTGGCAGGCCGTTCCGCCATGGAGTTCGGGGGGCTGAATGCACTGGCATTCAGCTTTACCGAGATCTGTGGTGGAATTCTCTGACATCCCTAAGTTATTGACAAAAGGATTTTCTTCTATGCTCATAAATTATATTTTTGTAAGAGAGAAAGTGGTCTCTTGTGTAATTATGGTCCTGCCCAAAAGATCCTACCAATTTACCTGAAGAAATGTGTGTGTCTGAAAAGCACAAACAGGCTGAGCTTTCAGGTGGTAGGCAGAAATGTCTGCATAGTAAAGCTGCCTTATCCCAAATCTGTCTGTTTGTGCCCTGATATCCACAAAAAAATAGGAATACAAATAAAGAACCAAGCCAGGGGAGAGACTTATGAAGATTCTTAGATCAAATGGAGCTATGAACAGTAGGGAGAGTTATAGTGAAAACAGGACAGTGTCCTACAATATCTGAGTTATGAGTTGTCTTACGTCCAACGGAAGGGAAATGTAGGGGTGTACGGATTACCTACTCCATTCTGCTGGGGCCATCCACTGGGGGAGGGAGGCGATCTGTCACTCCCCCATGGAATCCTCCTTGGCCAGCTCCGCTCTGCGGGGAGGCTGCAGAGCTGCCAGCCGGGGCCGCCCACAGCTGGACTTCCATCCACTCCTGGGCTGCGGCCACTGTAGTGGCTGCCATTTACATCCCTGCAGTAGCCGTGATAGGCTATGTATATATTTACATAGCCTATCACGGCAAAAGGCAGGAACGCAAATGGCGGCTGCTACGCCATTTGCGTCCCTGCCTTTTGCCATGATAGGCTACGTAAATATTTATGTAGCCTATCATGGCAAAAGACAGGGATATAAATATTTACGTAGCCTATCATGGCAAAAGACAGGGATGCAAAAGGCGTACCTGCATTAGCTGTGATAAGCTACGTAAATACTTATGTAGCCTATCATGCCCCTTCATGGATCACTGCCTTGTTGTGGCGAAGGGACTTACGTAACTCAGTGAAGCCATAAGCTATGCCGTGCAGGGCCACCCTAGACGAACAGGTCATGGCAGAGAGTACTGACAAAATGTGGTCCACTGGAGAAGGAAATGGCAACCCACTCCAGTATTCTTGCCAAGAAAACCCCATGGAATGTATCACAAGGCTAAAAGATATGATGCCGGAAGATGAGCCCCTCAGGTCGGAAGGTGTCCAATATACTACTGGGGAAGAGCAGAGGGTATTTCCAAGTAGCGCCAGAAAGAGTGAAGCGGCTGGGCCAAAGCCGGAAGGACACTCAGCTGTGGATGTGTCTGGTGGTGAAAAGACAATCTGATGCTGTAAAGAACAATATTGTTTAGGAACCTGGAATGTCAGATCAATGAATCAAGGTAAGCTAGAGGTGGTCAAACAGGAGACGGCAAGATTGAACATCAACATCTTGGGAATCATCGAACTACAATGGACAAACATGGGCGAATTAAATTCAGGTGACCATTATATCTACTACTGTGGGCAAGAATCCCTTAGAAGAAATGGAGTAGCACTCATAGTCAACAAAAAGGTGGGAAAAGAAGTACTGGGGTACAATCTCAAAAATGATAGAATGATCTCAGTACGAATCCAAGGCAAACCATTCAACATCACAGTATTTTCAAGTCTATGCCCCAACCACGGAGGCCGAAGAAGCTGAGGTTGATTGGTGCTATGACAACCTACAACACCTTCTAGAACTAACACCAAAAAAAGATGTCCTCTTCATCATAGGGGATTGGAATGCTAAAGTAGGAAGTCAAAAAATCACTGGGATAACAGACAAGCATGGCCTTGGTGTACAAAATGAAGCAGGACAAAGGCTAATTGAGTTTTGCCAAGAGAACACACTGATCACAGCAAACACTCTTTTCCAACAGCACAAGAGGTGACTCGACACATGGACATCACCAGATGGTCAATATCGAAATCAAATTGATTATGTCCTTTGCAGCCAAAGATGGAGAAGCTCTATACAGTCAGTCAAAACAAGACCTGGAGCTGACTGTGGCTCAGATCATGAGCTTCTTGTTGCAAAATTTCAGCTGAAATTGAAGAACGTAGGGAAAACCACTAAACCATTCAGGTATGACCTCAATCATATCCCTTATGAATATACAGTGGAGGTGAAGAATAGATTTAAGGGATTAGACCTGATAGACAGAGTGCCTGAGGAACTATGGACAGAGGTCCATAACATTGTTCAGGAGGCAGCAACTCAACCCATCCCCAAGAAAAAGAAATGCAAGAAAGACAAGTGGCTGTCTGATGAGGCTTTACAAGTAGCTCACGAAAGAAGGGAAGCAAAAAGCAAGGGAGAAAGGGGAAGATATACCCAACTGAATGCAGAGTTCCAGAGAATAGCAAGGAGAGACAAGAAGGCCTTCTTAAATGAACAATGCAAAGAAATCGAGGAGAACAATAGAATGGGAAAGACTAGAGATCTCTTCAAGAAAATCGGAGATCTCAAGGGAATGTTTTGTGCAGACGGGCATGATAAAGGACAAAGAAGGCAGGGACCAAACAGAAGCAGATGAGATGAAGAAGAGGTGGCAAGAATACACAGAAGAACTATACAGGAAAGATCTGAATGTCCCTGATAGCCATGATAGTGCGGTCACTGAACTTGAGCCAGACATCCTCGAGAGTGAAGTCAAGTGGGCCTTAGGAAACATTACTAACAACAAAGCTAGCGGAGATGACAGTCTTCCAGCTGAGCTATTTAAAATCCTAAAAGATGATGCTGTTAAAGTGCTGCACTCAATATGCCAACAAATGTGGAACACTCAACAGTGGCCACAAGACTGGAAAAGGTCAGTTTACATTCCAATCCCAAAGAAGGGCAATGCCAAAGAGTGTTCAAACTACCGTACAATTGCACTCATTTCACATGCCAGCATGGTGATGCTCAAAATCCTACAAGCTAGGCTTCAGCAGTATTTGAACCGAGAACTACTGGAAGTACAAGTGGGGTTTTGAAGGAACTAGAGATGAAATCGTGAACTTTCGCTGGATCATGGAGAAAGCAGGAGAATTCCAGAAAAACGTCTATTTCTGCTTCATTGACTAGGCTAAAGCCTTTGATTGTGTGGATCACAACAAACTGTGGCAAATTCTGAAAGAGATAGGGGTACCAGACCACCTTACCTGTCTCCTGAGAAACCTGTACGAGGGTCAAGAAGCAACAGTAAGAACCAGACATGGAACAACCGATTGGTTCAAAATTGGGAAAGGAGTATGACAAGGCTGCATATTGTCGCCCTGCTTATTTAACTTATATGCAGAGTACATCATGAGAAACGCCAGGTTGGATGAATCACAGGTCGGAATTAAGACTGCCGGGATAATTATCAACAACCTCAGATATGCAGACGATACCACCCTAATGGCAGAAAGTGAAGAGGATCTCAAGAGCCTCTTGTTGAGGGTGAAAGAGGTAGGGGTGGACGAAAGTTGCTTACCTTTCGTCGAAGCTTGTTCGCGGTGGGGGGGAGGCGCTTCGCTGCTCCCCCCACGAAGTTCAGGCCAGGGGGGGAGGCTTCCCGCCTCGCCCCAGCCAAAATTCAGGCCGGGGAGGAGGCTTCCCGCCTCGCCCGGCCGCGAACTCGAAAGTTTTTTTTTTAAAAAAACCACCCCCGTGATAGGCTACGTGTTGATTAACGTAGCCTATCACGGCTAGATCTGCAAAGTCAGCCGTGATAGGCTACGTTAATCATCACGTAGCCTATCACGGGTGACTTTAAAAAAAAAAAAGCGCGTACGCTAATGGCGGCCCCCATAAGGATCCGCCATTCGCGTTCCTTATTTGGTCGCTGTAGTCTACGTAAATCTTTACGTATACTACAGCGACCAAATAAGGAACGGGAATGGCGGCTCCCTATTACGGGGGCTTTTTTTTTTTTTTTCTTTTATTGGAATGGCGGCGGCGGCAGCCGGTCGAAAGACCGGCTGCCGCTCCCGCCCCGCACGAACACCCGCCGAACCGCCGGCCGGACCCGCCGCCGGGAGGAACATTCGGCGAAGGTAAGTCCCGTCCCGGGGGGGGGGTGCGGGGTGCAGGGGGGTGCGGAGGATTTCTCCCCAAAACTTGTTTGGGGGGCCGAACACGTTGGTGCTCGGCCCCCCGAAGTTTCAGGGAGAAATTCTCCGCCATCCCTAGAAAGAGGAGAGTGCAAAATCTGGTTTGAAATTCAACATTAAAAAAATGAAGATCATGGCATCTGGCCCCATCACTTCCTGGCATATAGAAGGGGAAGAAATGGAAGCAGTGACAGATTTTATTTTCTTGGGCTCCAAGATCACCGCAGACGGTGACCGTAGCCATGAAATTAAAAGACGCTTGCTCCTTGGGAGGAAAGCTATGGCAAACCTAGACAGCATAGTAAGAAGCAGAGACATCACCTTGCCAACAGAGATTTGTCTAATCAAACCTATGGTTTTCCCAGTAGCAATGTATGGCTGTGAGAGCTGGACTATAAGGAAGGCTGAGCGCTGAAGAATTGATGCTTTTGAACTGTGGTGCTGGAGAAGACTCTTACGAGTCCCCTGGACTGCAAGGAGGTCAAATCAGTCCATCCTAAAGGAAATCAACCCTGAGTGCTCATTGGAAGGACAGATACTGAAGCTGAAGCTCAAATATTTTGGCCACCTAATGCGAAGAGAAAAGTCACTGGAAAAGACCCTGCTGCTGGGAAAGACTGAAGGCAAAAGGAGAAGGGGACAGCAGAGGATGAGATGGCTTGATAGTATCACCGATGCAATGAATATAAACTTGAACACACTCCGGGAGAGAGCGGAGGACAGGAAGGCCTGGCGTGCTATGTTCCATGGGGTCATGAAGAGTCGGACATGACTTAACGACTGATCAACATTAAGCCTATCTTGGCGAAAGTACAGAGGAAATGGTGCCCGCAGACTGGGGCAGCCATCTGTAGGGCAGTGGATGGCCAAGAAAGGTAGATTCCATCCTGGGAGGATTTCGCAGGGTGGCAGGGGGAATTGCTCCATTCTGCCATGGACTCCAGTGGGCTGGATTCTAAAGAATCTGGACTCACTGGAGTCCATGGCAGAATTCTCTAAAATCCCTAGGGAAATGTGGCAAAAACCAACAGCACCCATAGATCAGAGTACCTTCTGAACAGTCCTCAAAAGGTGTAACAGCACATCTCATTTGCAATATTTTCAGACTTACAGCTACTGAATTATGCAGTGCTTTAGGGTGTGATACAGAGGTATGTTCTACTGAATTCAGTAAGACACAAGTGTCTATCTGTGTGCTAGAACTCAATTAATTATAATTAAACATACATAGGTTCCCCCTAAGTTTCTCTAGAACAGGGGTGCACAGCCCTTTCAGCCCCAAGGGCAATATGTAATGCTGGCTTGGGGGTCAGGAGCTACACACATGCACACACACCAGCCCTCCTGAAATATATCTATTTCCTCACTGCTAGCAGTTACAGCAAAATAGAAATTTGTATGAAGATCTCTGTAAGAGGCACTGGAGAGTACAGGCAATAGGGAAATTGGTGGTGGTAGGGCGGTCAGGGGGGAATTTGGTGGTGGTAAGAGGGTCAGAGCACCCTTGGAGGGCTGCAATAAAGGCCTTGGAGGGACACGTGCAGCCCCCTGGGCTGCAAGTTGTGCACCCCTGCTCAAGATTGTGCTACATCACTAAGAATGGCTACTCATTATTGAAGAGAAGTCTTTTTGTAACAGTATATTGCACAGAGGATGCAAACATTTGTCCGTGTTTACTGAGATGGAAAAGCTTCACAAAAGGGTATGATAATAAGGTACGCCAACACATTTGTGTTTCCATGGAAACACATGACCATTCACTACTGTCCTTGCCTCTGACAGAAATGATGTATACTCATCTTTCTTCAGTCATAGGCAAAGGTGTGTGTCCATGGAAACCTGAAAAGGAAAACATGAAATGACAAAGTGAGTAAAATCCCTCTTAGCAACACTAGCAGAACATGGACATATTCTTTGTCAACTTCCGTCCCTGTCTGTAAAAAAGCCAAGCAATGCACCAAGAAATTCAACCACAAAATAAATGCTGCAATATATAACATTTCAATTTTTCATTGCATACTTTTCCTCTTAGAGCCAAATACAAGATCAGTAAGGGGAGGATGCCAAAGCTATGTATCTGATTTGATAACTGTTATTATTGACATTCTTGGATTGACTTTGACCAGTTGTTGTTGTTATTATTTTGTTTTACTTCATTGTTCTGGAACACAAGATACCAAGCACATATCCAGCATTCAACTGCTGAAATGAAAACAAGAAAAGAAACTCAAACCTACCTGGGAATCACATTGATTAAAACCTTTTCCCACCTAAGCCCTAATATTGAATTGTGATGATATCCCCCTTTCTCTTAAATTCCTTTAGCTTTATGTAATCTACCTAGAGATATTTTGTTATTGGGTGTATTAAAATATAATAAAGAAATGAAGAAATAATATATATTTTTAAATTGATGCCAAGGAGGCTGTGGAAGCCCTAAACTGTTGTCTGGAAGATGCAGTGATAAACTGGATGTGGATTAACTAGTCAAGGGTCAAACCACACAAGAAGTTTTATTGGTCAGCTGACAAGCCAATCCAGGATGTGGGGCCTGGCTTGTTCTGGATGGGTTGCGCTCTTTCCGAAAGTCAGGTTCACAAGTGGGGGGAGAGGTGCTTCTGGACCCTGAATTGCTCCTGGAGGCCTTGAGTGGCTGCTGTGGCCAGGAGTGCCTTTGCCCAGCTTCAACTGGTGCACCGAGGTAGATTTGGCTGCTATGTATCTATGTATCTATGTAGCCTATCACGGCAAAGAGCAGGGGTGCAAATGGCGTAGTGGCCGCCATTTGTGGCCGCAGCCTGGCAGCAGTCAGAAGGCAACCCGGAGCTGCCGCCTCTGAAGCTGCAGCCGGAGCCGCCGTCAGAGCCAGGTAGGCTCCGTTCCAGGGGGGATTCCGCAGGGTGGCCGGGGGGATTGCTCCATTCCGCCACGGACTCAGGGGGGCCGGATTCTAAAGAATCCTGCCTCACTGGAGTCCATGGCAGAATTCTCCAAAATCCCTAATTCTTACCGAAATCACATCATGTGTGGAGGAAAGGTTTATTCCTTCTCTTCTCAGCTGTGACCCCCTTGAAATCATGTATTCAGTGTCACAGGTTGTTTGTCCCTAACGCTACTCACATTTTAAAAACACAATCTTTATACCAGACCAGAGTTGTTGAAAGTCTTCCAGCTTGAGGCCCAAATTCAATTTCAGAGAAGGTCACAGGGGCTCAATTCCAGTGGCTGAAGACAAAAGGGGCAGGGCCAAAATCACACTCACACACACACTCCAAAAAACAACCTCTCTCTCTCTCTCTCTCTCCCTCCCCCCTCCCCCGATAATTTAGCTTAAAGCTCTTACTGGTAGTAACTATGCTTTACGAGAGGCATTTCAACCTTTTAGAATGGGGAAGAAATGTGCAAAGGCTGGGAAACGGCCAAATGATCAGTGATTGGGTGAAAGGCAATGTAGCTAGGGGAAGGGGGCATGGCCATCTGGGGAACCCCAAAGGGCCAGATTGGGACCCCAGGTGGGAGGATTTGGCCCATGGACCTGAGGTTCAACACTCCTGTTTCATACCATAACTGAAACAAAATCTGAGTCAGGCTCAGTGAACTGTGAGCAGCTCTAGAGTTTCTGTAGTATTCAACTAATAATCTAATCCATCGCCATACATGGATGTGTGATAAGTTGTCCTTTCAGGGCTGTGCTAGAGTAAACTCTGACAATCAGGGCCCACGTGGCCTCTTTGTCCTTGGTAGGGATGTCAGAGAATTTCGCCATGAATCTCGGGAAGGCCGAATGCCAGCGCATTCGGCCCCCCAAAATTGGTGGTGAAATGGTCTGCCCCCCCATCCCCCCCGGGACGGGACTTACCTTGGGTGAATCCTCCTGGCGGTGGTGGCTCCGGCGGCGGTTCGGCGGTGATTTGGCGGCGGCGGCTGCGGCGGCCGGTCTTCTGACCGGCTGCCGCCGCCGCCATTTCCAGTAAAAAAACCACAACAAAACGTGATAGGCTACGTAAAGATTTATGTAGCCTATCATGGCTAGATTTTTAAAAAATACTGTGATAGGCTACGTAAATGTTTACGTAGCCTATCACGGCTGAGTAAAAAAAAACACCACGTGTACAAAAATGGCCCATGGGCGCTGCCATTTGCGTTCCTTATTTTGGCACGTCTAGTCTACGTAAACATTTACGTAGACTACGGCGAAGATAAGGGGAACGCAAATAGCATAGCGTCTATGCTATTTGCGTTCCCCTTATTTTCGCTGTAGTCTACGTAAATGTTTACATAGACTAGACGTGCCAAAATAAGGAACGCAAATGGCGGTGCCCATGGGCACCGCCATTTGCGTACGTGTGGTTTTTTGTTTTACTCAGCCTTGATAGGCTACGTAAACATTTACATATGGAAACATATCACGGCTGACTGCAGGGACGCAAACGGCGGCAGCTACAGCCGCCGCTATTTGCGGCCCGGCTGGCCAGGATTCAGGGGTGGAGGGACAGAGCGCCTTCCCCCCAGCCAGAATTTCAGGGGGAGGGACAGAGTGCCTCCCCCCCACCGCAAATCAAATTTCGTTACAGGTAAGTGACTTTTGTACATCCCTAGTCCTTGGGTCCAAGCCAAGATTTTACTGTACTTTTGCTTGCGGGTGGGGGCATTGGCTACTGAGAAAGCCCTGGGGAAGATGAAGCAAAAAGGCCTAACTCCCTTTCATAGCTTTCTCAGAAAATGTCCCCTAGATGTTAGGAATGAGTATGAAACCTGGGGTGTGCCTCCACCAGCGATTTACTCCAAGCTGGCTATGTGTTGAGGTCATTAGGGATACATGATGTTGTGGCCATCCAGCAATGACACCAGAGCTTTTCGGGGGGAAACCAGATTTCCTGAGACTGCCTAAAGTCTGATGCTTTTCCAGATGCTGTGTGCCTCAGCCCCTGCATTTACCTTGGGTATGCTAGCCCTGCCCAGGGGTGTGACTTGACCCTGGTCAAGGGGTGTTTCCTGTCCCCTGTGTTTCCCAGCACAAACCAATTAGTGTCTGCTCAGAAGTAACTCCCATTGTGCTCAATGAGACTTGCACACATCAGAATTTACAGAGATTCCCCTGAATTGAAATATAGATTTTAAAGCACTGATCCCCTGAAGCCTGTAAAGCACTTTACTGTACCTGCAATTCTCTGATTCTCCATAGCTTGGTTTATTGCCTTAGGAGGTAAGTACTTCACACCTTCATTACAGGGATCCTGCAGTTAGAAAGGGGGCTTGTTTCCCATCCCTGTGCCCCCCTCTTTCCCAGAACAAGCATATTGTGTTTACTCGGAAGTAATTCCCATTGTGCTCAATGAGGCTTGCTCCTGAAATGAAGATGCATCTGGACTTTCAGGGGAAAGGAGAAAGGGGGGGAGGGGGGAAGCCTCTCTTATTGGTTGAGCAGCCTCTTCCAGTCAGATGACATTCACTCCAACCCCCACCCCCACCCAGAAGTATGTTCTGTGAAGCAATTTTTACTGGTGTGGAGCACTTGCCCATGGAGCCCTGCATGGACCAAAGTGCAGCAAAGCTGATTCCTTAAAATAAAATAAAAAATCCAGTACTCCTCCATTCACTTCTCCTTCTGTTTTCATGGAGACACAGTCCCGGGCTATATCTGAGAGCTCAGCCATAGCAAACCAACTCTCCATTCTCTCCTTTGTTAAGAGGGAAGAGCCTTCTGGTATCTAGGACAATGCTATTGTCTGAGTTAAGAGTGGTCTTTCAGCTCCCAATAGCACGGCAACATGATTTCTAGAGAAACAACTTGTCATGGAGAATTCAATGGTGATGCAAACAACAATGGCACCTTGGATATCTTCTACATATTCTCAAACAAGGCTTTCTTTTCTTTAGTACTATTTTGCCTACTCCAAAATTGAGCTCTTGCACAACACTGGATTAAATTAGGTTAAAATTAGGTTAAGATTAAATTCCACCATGCACCTTTTCCACAAATGGAAGGGACAAAATAGGGTCTGGCTACTTCACACTGTCCTTCTCCTGAGTTCTAGCTAGTTCTATCATGTTTCTGCCTTCCTGGTCTGCAGGCAAACCCTCCCTTGTATCCCCTCTGGACTTGCAGTTTTGGCAGAGTAGGAATGTGCTCCTGCCATCTGGAGAGAAGCAGCAGCATGTCTAGATGACAGTGTAGCACAGCTAATCAGAGTTTTCCTGGGAGCCCAGGCATAGATGCGTAGGCTGATGATACTAGTAGAAAGCTTCACATGTCCCTGGACTGCTTTCATAACTGGCTGCACAGTTGGGCACAGTCTTCCAGAGACCACTTCCCCTCATATGCAAAAGAGGTACACTCAGAAATCAGAAGGCCTATCACAGCCTTCCCCAACCTGATGTCCTTCAGATGTTTTGGACTACGATTTCCATCAGCGCCTGTCAGCACATACAGTATTTGGGGTTATGGGAATTGTAGTCAAAAACATCTGGAGTGAACCAGGTTGGGAAAGGCTGGTCTATCACATATCAATGGTGAGTACAATTCCTTGTATGTATGCAGTGCCGGTTGCACATTTTGAAGGGTCCTTGGGCAAGACACCCTCAGCAGCCCTCTGTGTTATTGAGTTTACCTTCTCACCACCACTGGCTATTGCTCCTCATCCTCTTTCTCATCATTGTTACCACTTGCTTGCTTGACAAGAAGAGAGCCAGTGAGCAAGTAGGCAGCATCATCAACTGCTCCTCCTTTCCACCACCATCATGGTTAGGGATGGCGGAGAATTTCTCCACGAATCTTTGGGAGACAGAATGCCAACGCATTCGGCCCCCCAAAATTGGTGGGGAAATTCTCCACCGCCCACCGCCCCCCCCTCGGGATGGGACTTACCATGGCCGAATGTCCCTCTCGGCGGCAGGTCCCGGAGGCGTTTCGGCAGCGTTTCATGGGGGGCGGGGGCGGCGGCTGGTCTCCCAACCGGCCGCCGCCGCCGCCATTGCAAAAAAAAACACCACCCGTGATAGGCTACATAACGATTTATGTAGCCTATCATGGCTAGATTTCCAAAGTCAGCTGTGATAGGCTACGTAAATCGTCACGTAGCCTATCACGGGTGACTTTGAAAAAAACAAACGCGTACGCAAATGGCGGCGGCCCATGGGCACCGCCATTTGCGTTCCTTATTTTGGCACATCTAGTCTACGTAAAGATTTACGTAGACTACGGCGAAGTAAGGGCAACGCAAATAGCGTTCCCTTATTTTCGCCGTAGTCTACGTAAATCTTTACGTAGACTAGACGTGCCAAAATAAGGAATGCAAATGGCGGCGTCCATGGGCCGCCGCCATTTGCATATGCACTTCCCCCCCCCAAAGTCACCCGTGATAGGCTACGTGACGATTTACATAGCCTATCATGGCTGACTTTGGAAATCTAGCCGTGATAGGCTACGTAAATCGTTATGTAGCCTATCACGGGTGTGTGTTGTTTTTTTTTAACTTTTTTTTTCGCGGCCGGGTAGACGGGGCGCTCCTACCCAGCCTGAATTTCACCGGCGAGGGATGGGGCTCCTCCCCCCCGGCCTGAATTTCAGCCGGGCGAGGCGGGGCGCCTCCCCCCCCTCACCTGAACTTCGGGGGGAGAACCGAAGCGCCTCCCCCCCACCGCGAAGCAAGCTTTGAGAACTGGTAAGGGACTTTCGTCCATCCCTAACATGGGTCTGGGCCAGTGTGAGAGACAGGTGAATAAGCAGGTTGCAATAGTGAAAAGGAGGATCAACTCTAGGAGGCTGTTGTCAGCAGGCACTTGCCAGGATGTAGGTCCTTGGCAGGTGCCCAACCATGCCTACGCTTGATGCTGGCCCTGGATGTATATTTACCATATGACTAACAAGTAGTGTCTCCCCTGCAGTCATTGCAGTGAACAGGCTACTAACCAGGGGAGGCTGCTGGATCCAATTTTGATGGGGCTGAGATTGCATTCTGGGTTTTAGTTACAACCAGCCAGAAGTCTAAAGGAGCTATGCAAGGTATTGGACACATTTTGGGGGTAGGGTCCAGTACCTTGGATTGCTCCTTTAGACTTCTGGCTGCTTGTAACTAAAACCCAGAATGGAATCTCTGCCCCACTGAAATCAGATCCACCAGCCTCCCCTGCTACTAACATCTTGACTTTGTGACATGTGAAGCAGCCCTAAGATGAACACTGACTGGGAATTGTATGTATTAACAACTTACAAATCCTGCCTGTTTCACACTAATCAAATTTAATGACAACCTGCTTATGATCATCAGTCAATTGACCTAATTTGTCAATTACAGAAAGGAAGTATCGGCTGGAAAACCTTTAGGAACTAGTGATCTGCAGAGATTGCATTTAAGATGGGATAGCCACTGATGAACATTTCCACTGATTAAAGGTTCACTGCAGGTTTTGACAAGTTCACAAATGAATGCATCTTTAAATTAGTTTTCATGGACAACTGGCTGAGAAGGGTACAGCTAGTAGAACAGTGTTCATTTCAAAATGTGTATTGGATATTTGCAATGGTGTTTCTCCCTTTGCAAATATTGCTCACAATTTGTGGATGAGAAACAGAGAGAGGGAAAGAAGGAAAGGGGGGTGTTCATCACATTCACATGGCACTTTTATCCTGCTATTGAGATGGCTCTCTCTCGGAAGTGTGTGGGCTCTTTAGATGATGCCTTCACCCTCCAGGATGTCTCCCGCCATTTCCTCCAGCCTATCTCATGTTTTTCCCAAACACAAAAATGTATTTTTTCCAGCCCATGGAACAGGAGCGCTATGACCTCCCTGTGAAATTCTCCAATAGCAGGAGAAACTGCTGTGTCTGTCTGCTGCGGGCGTTTGTTTTTGTTGGGGGCATGGTCAGGATGGGATCTGACAGGAGTGAGGGCAAGAATCTCCTGCCTCTGCATTTCTCAGCTGGAGGGAGAAGAGGGTTATTTATTTATTTATTTATTTATTTATTTCATTTCATTTCTATATCGCCCAATAGCCGAAAATGCCTCCCTGCAATGAAGGGAGACACATCTGATTCCCTATCCCAGCAAGCTCAGAAGCAACATCCTCTGTTGTTTCAGAGCACCCTGTTAAGTTCAATGGGGCTTACTCCCAAGTAAGTGTGCTGAGGGTTGCAGACTTACAGCACATTCTTACATTTTATGTCTACTCAGAAGTAAGTCGGAGGTTTCCCGGGAGCTGCAAGAAAACAGTACAGTAGAAGTTAAGCTACGCAAACAAGTCTCCCCCCGCCCCTCCTTTGCATACGTGCCAGGGAGGGAGGAAGGCACTCCCTCAGCTCAAAGCATGTGGCTGCCATGTAAAGAAGCCCTTCCTAATTCTGCAAAGAAACTGAAAGCAGGAAGCTCTGGAAAGCATGTGGGTTTTTGTGGGGGGTTTGCTTTATGTAGAAACACCTAGTGAGAGAGAAGAAATGCTATTTTAAGCAAAGTTTACATCAGGTTTACATCAAGGTTTGTTTGCTCTTAAAAACAAAATAAAGTTTCTAGTTATCCTCTATTCATAATTTGATTGGTTGAAGTTTTGATATTGGCAGTAAGAGGATAACTCAGGAGGAGTCACAGCCCTAATAAGATCAGAATCTTGCACTTAGAGTATGCAGACTCCATATCGGGCTGTGAAGAAACTGAATATATAGCATTGGCTTTTTTTCAATAGAGCTGTAAGGGAGGCTGAATAACAGATGTTGTGCAACTGGCAGCATCTTCTAGTAATTCTCATGCATTTTCCCCAGTACAATCTACCAGGGTTAAAGCTTGATAATATCCCACAAACTAAAAAGGCTACAGATTATTTATGGGTAGGCTGTAATTCCAGTATTTTAATTATATACAACAGATTTCTAAGCCTTTCCCCTTTTACTCTTTGACTAATTTTGATGGTCGCCTTCATAGGGAACTCAATACTAGCCCAGAGTCTATCCCTGAATGTCATTTAGGAGCATGTAATCCAATCAACAGAATTGTACAGAGCATCTGTACCTGAGGTTTATTGAGATTGTGGTCTGATAAAGCTTCAATAGGATTGAAGGAGAGTATTGGAAATGTTATTTAAATGACTTGGTATAAAAATAGTCATCATTATACATTTAATTATGAAAAGAATAGTTTTGCAGATATTAAATACACTCTCTGTGACACAGCTCTCCTTTTGCTTCTAATGTAAGAAAAAAATGTTCTAGTTCAAGTACATTCAAAGCAGTGATTTTGGGATGGAGTTTATTGACCTTTATCATACAGGTAAATTTACATGTCTACTGTTGTCCCCCCCTCTTTAAATCTAAGCTTCTGAGCAAAGCCTGAGAATCTATTAGAAAGTTTTAAAAGTCTTGTTTATCTTGGCATTGTAAGAAATTCCTTGTTTTGCATAGAAAAGAAACTAGAACTGCCAACAGATGAGGAAAAAATACAAACAGAGGAATGTGTGTGTGCATGCATGCACTAATTTGTCCACTTCAGCTGTCAACTACTTTGTTGACTCCCATTCCACGTACAGACACAGACACAGACCACTCTGATCATATGTTGGGTGAATGGTTTGGACTGAATCTAAAAACCCCATTCTCCATCCCCCAATAGGTGGCCAGACATGAAAATACTTTTTTTTTAATGGGTGGTGTAGGAAAGTGAGATAGATCCTTGGACACAGATGCATGCAGAAATGCCCTCACCCCGGCGCCAGCTTGTCTGGCTGAAAGGAGGGGGCATTGTGGGCGGGTGGGGTGACAAGACGTAAGGGCCTCTGATTGGTGCATCCCAGTGGCACCACCACGCTGGGAGGGGCAGGCTGAGCTGCCTTAAAGCTCAGCTCCCCCTCCCAATCTCAGCTCTCTGGCTCAACGCAGCTAGGGAGAGTTACAGCTCCGCCTGAAAACGAATGAAGGACACCTGCCTGCTGCAGATCAGCTTCGTCGTCATTGGACTCCGCGTGCAATCAGCGTGCCTAAACCGCTCCACGTCGACGCTTGCCTTGACTCCAGCATTGCTGGTGCTTGTGGCGGGGCGCTCGCGCTCCAGCGCAGTTTCCTCGGGCCCGCCGCCTGCCCTGTTGGCGGGAAGTGCTGGCATTGGTGCCGGTAGGCGCTGGTGGTGCAGCGCCTGTTGCCGCAGGCGGTTGCGGGTCATGTGGGCCCCGGTGCTTCCGGCGGTGCCCCCCCCTTCCTTCTTCCCACCTTTACTAGGCGTACCTACCCGGCCCTGGGTTTGCTGGCGCACGCGGCTGGGGCACTCGTACCCAGGTGCCGCCCCCTCCTCGGCCAGCTCTTATTGGGTCGGCGGGTGGTCCAGCGGTTGCGCCTGCGGCATGCGCCCTGGAGCGGCACCCATTGTCCTACTCCCATACGGGGGCACCGCCTCTTGCGGCTGCGGCTGCGGTGCACCCGCCCTCCCTCGTCTTCCTCCTCCTCTGGCTGCGCCCCCGGGATTGTTGTCGCTCCCGGGTGCGGCGCCTGTGTCCCGCTCTCCTGCGGGGTCGTCAGTGTCATCGTCGTCGGCGCGCCTGCCTCCTCCCTGGGGTTGCGGCGTGTGAATGCCGCTGCGCCCCTGGGGCGCCGCTGCTCGCGGCGGGGCGCGTGGGCTTGGGCGCTGCTCCCTCCTCGCATGTCTTGCCTTGCCGGCGGGTACGCCTCTGTCGGCGCCGGCGGCGGGCATCAGGGGGCGGCGCCTGTGTCTCACTCCCCTGCGGGGGGGCGCCGGTGCTTTCGGCGGTGGCGCACCCCCCCTCCGTTACGACTCCGGCGGTCGCAGCGCGCCCGCAGGCCCCGGAATTGCGTCGCTTGGGGCAGGCGTGCCTCTGCGCCCCCCCCCGGGCCGTGGATTGCCGCACCGCCGGGAGCGCCGGCCTTTCTCGCCTCCCCCCCGATTGCTGGCTCTTGTGCTGCCCAGGGAGCGCAGAGCGCTCGCAGCGGCGGCGCGTTCACGCCCCCCCAAGACAAGCAAATACACACACACACTGAACAAAACAAAACCTAATAATAATAATAATAATAATAACAGTAGTAGTAGTAGTAGTAATAATAATAATAACAACAACAAATTAAACAATGGGGGAAGAAGGGGGGGAGGGGAAAAAAAAGGAAAGAGAAAGAAAGGGGAGCAAGGCAATGCCCGCGTTCAGGCCCAGCTCCTGCGGCCATGGGCCCTTCCTGCACCTTATGGGCACCAATTTTTTGCAATGGGTGACAATCGCCCCCTTCCTTCGCACCACTCACATCTTTAGTCATTATCGGCCACAGAGTATGGCCCTCCTATCTAGAGGCGCTCCCCACTCCCATCCCAGGACTCTCCGCCTTAGCTTATCTCGGGTCTGCAGTTCTCGAGGCCTGTGTGGTGTTGTCTGTTGCCCTCGATGCCCAGTGTGTAGCCTCCTGCTGCATTTACTTATAGGGGTGCTGGTTGGAGTGTTGGACTTGGTCTGGCATCCGGGCTATTGCTTCTTTCTGACAACCAGCAGAGGGCTAGAGGTGCTAGCCATTGTCTGATCTGGGAAGTTAAGCGGGGTCAGCCTTGGTCAGAATTTTCCAACATCGTGCCAAGCCTAACCCACTTTATTCATTTGTCCCCCAGGAAAGGCCAAGGTAGAAAGAAAGGGTAGGGTAGGGCCCCTGCCTCCCCTCCCCAAGAAACCACTTCCAAGGCCCGATTATGAGTCTAATGAGGAGGCAGACCCGGTACTGGCATCAACTCTTGCTCGTTTAGAAACCAATGAGAGTTCCTCGTGGATCTCTCCCCCTCCCCTGGTCAGGCCTTAGAAGCCCTCGGCTGTCCAGCCCAAATGAACATGACAGCAGACCCAACGCTCTCTACTACTTTTTCTTTCAGCTCATCCGGATGCTCTTGAAGCCTCCACTTCTTCTTCATTAGCTCTTCTGGATGGCTCACCACCCACGGTTGAGCTCCTCCCTTCTGCAACCTCCTCTTTCCCGAGTGCCCAAGCATCAACATCTAAGTTTCCAGTCAAGGATCAGAGCACGGTCACAATGGGTGCAGCTCGTCTGGATGCTGTTGAAGCCTCCATCTCCTTCCTTGTGGTTTCGCCCAGGCGACACACTACAGCTGGGGCGGTCCGCCCTCCTGGGGCATCTCCGTCAGGAGCACTGCAGGCGGCATCGTCTTCCTTGCTCCCAGGGACCCGGATGCGGCTGCCTTGGATATGGGTGAGATGACTGCACCTTGCCCCACTTGTCCAGACGGGCGACCTGCAAGGCCATGGGGTTGCTGCCTTAGCTTACCTCCCTAGGGCGGCTGGCCCTCCCAATGTCACTGGCAACTCAGTAAGTCACACTCCACGGTAGCCCCAGCCGCTCAACTCAGCATATTACAGGGTTCTGCTGGATTAACTTGCGATCCCTTGCCCTGCCCCCGCCCGCTTGGGCATCCACGTAGGTGGCATATCAGATCCCTACGCTAACCTGGCAAGTTGGGATGCCACCAGGGCTACTCCTCTTCCTAATGGCTTTCACCTGAGGCGGTGTGTGACTGGATTACATTGAGGCCTTTCACAGGAGGGCTGCCATTGACCCTTCTCTGCACAGGAACCTGTTGGACCAGGACCTTTCGCGCCTCTTTTGACTCCTTCCCGGCCTGTTCTGTGACAGATCTGGCAATAGCCACAATCACCAGGCTGTCTCCCGCAATGGCCTTTCGCCTATGGCGGATCCGCTGCTTCAGCACCGCTGTCTGTGCTGGGAATACAGCCCCAAGGGTGCATACTCCCAGAACCTGTGCCTTTTTTCGTCATGAGTGCTCCCAAGTAGTAGTCAGTACTCGTCCTCCCCTTGTCCAATGCCTGGGGATGGTAGGGTCCCCCCCCCTTGGAAAGGCCAAGGCAGTAGGAAGCTCTCATGGGCCCATGCCTGGTTAGGTTGGTGCCGCTACTCCGACTTTAAGTTGCTACCCCAACGGAGGGAACACGTTTTAACTTGGAACACGGTTTTATGCTAGTTTCTAGGACCCCACCCCCTTTTCTAGGTCAACACATGCCATCCTTACCTCGTAAGCAACATTGCTCCTAGCCAGGCGTTGACAGGTTCCTGACAGGTTAACATGGCAGTACTGGCAAAAGGATTATAGCCCCCCCTTTTTTCCACACCCTGTTATCTACTCTATGGATCTCCCTTCTGGAAATGGTGCCCACGAAATCATCTAGGGAGTTTATCCTGATTCGTAACCTCTCTTCCCGGGGGGCCTGCCTGTTAATCAAGAGATTCCTGTTCATCTGTGTTCAGTGTGACACACCTAGTCGACGGGGCAGTTGTCTTGGTTTAGGATCCCGTCCACGGGTCCCTGGTGGGCATACTCTACATGGAGTCCAAAGACAGTGGTCAGTGTTCTGACCTAACGCAAGCATTGCTTCCCTTTCCTGTTACCTCGGTGTCCCATAGCTCACAAAGGCTCAGGGCCTGTTGCCCACATCAACATTTGGTAAGCCAATCTGATACCCTTAAGCGTTATTCTAGCCTCCCTCAGGACAACTTTCAGGTCCTTTGAGCACAGCTTCAAGCAGTTATACATCTTCCTATGGTTTTCCTTTGGGGGGACCATGCGAGATATTGTAGGGCATCTTCTTTTCACAGTTCGGGTAGCTGCCCCTGTACATGCCTTCTTGCGCCAGCCCGGTCTGGGCAATGTAGGGTCGGCGGCTTCCACACCATTGAACTAGGGTTACTTCTGCTGCGTGCAAATATCCATAGGCATGGCTTCTACTTGGTAGGGCTTTAACGGCACCTCCTTGCGGAGGCATGAGCCGCTCCTCAAAGCCAGACTGCGGATTCATTTGGTTCCACCGCTGCTCAAGGTGGTTTCGGGCTCTTAAGGCAGGTACGATTGTGCTGAGGGTAGTGGCCTGTAGAGTGGTGGCTGCAGTTTCTGAGCACACCTTCAATGACCTTATAGTCAAGTTAGTAACCACCCCCCTTCGGTATGACAACGTGACCACGTGATTCATTCTCTGTCTTCCTGAAATCGGAGGGTCATTTCATGTGTCAATGTGCCCACACTCCAGTGTCAGTGTTACAACATCTGGTTCTGGGTCTACCATGTGCCGGGTTAAACAAACCCAATGGTCGACGCTTTGTCATGAAATTAAGTAAGGGACTTCCTGGCTTTAGCCCCGCTGGTGCTCCATTCCCAGATCACATCCTTGCAGAGACTGGGAGACTGAAGCCAGGCATGCCATCCTGCATTACAGGGGTCTCCGCACAGGAGCCACCTGTGACAGAGCAGGTAGGGTATGCCGTGCATTAGGCAAAGCTTCAGTGCTAGGATCATAACCTTACCTATAGATCATCGGCTGCAATTTTGCACCTCCTTAGGAACAACAGACTATATATGGGTCTATAAGTCGCATCCTGGCCACTTAGCTTTCCGGCCCACAATGGTGGGATGTTCTGACTCTAAGTCAGATTTTGGGTGCGGCAGGCGATATAGGATTGGGCATAGATGTTGCCTGCTTTTAGTAAATTTAGTCACCCTCTCTCCCCAGATATCCCTTTTGGGTTCCTGGGATAATGGCACTCCATTTGCGCTTTCCAGAAAGACATTTCCCTGTCCACGCAGCAGCCTTAATGGCCTTTGTCAACCCCCCCCCCATTAGGAATTCAGGGTGGGTCTGGGCTCCCAAGTACAACTTGTCCCGGAGGGCCTTGATACAGTTCAAGGTGCATGGCTGGCCAAATGTAACCCACTTATGCATTTGGTGATCAAAATTGATCGGTATAGCAAAGGCACGGCAGTGGCCCATGGCCAAAATGCAAGTCAATGGGTAGTGCCCCATCAGGACCTTAGGGTTCTATGGAATGCCGTGGGTCTGAGGAAGGGCCTCCATTGTATCAATCCAACGGCTTACTGTTGATATAAGGGCAATTTGGGCAGTTTCTACATTAGCTCTACCCCGCTAGGCCTAGGTAATTACGCAGTTTAGAACCCACAATCGCTGCATTGAAGCAATCTCCATGATAGTTGCTGGAGGTTTCTCTCTCAGGCACATTATGGCAGTTTAAAAAGGGGCTTCAGCTCTCCGGCCTGCGTTAGTGAGTCGGCTGCTTATTCCTGACATAACTCTCGCTTTGCTTGCCCCAATGTGTTTATGCCCTAGACCAGCAGACTTGTCGTACGCCGGAACGGGAGCCCTTACATGGGCATGTTATGACGTCTGGAGCTGCACGAAGGGCTTGTACATTGATTTCAGACTTCAGCGTCTGTCACACTGTCACATTAAGATCCAGTGGCTTCCCAGATGAGGCATGCGGTGGGAGTCCCCTCCTCACTCTGTTCCACCAAAGTTCATCAGTCTTCCTCTGCAGGTCCAGGTGCTGCACATTGAGAGGAAGGACTTTGGCTGTAAGCCAGGCGAGGACCTGATCGAACAGGCCTTGGTTGAGATGCAGGTGGTCCGGCATACCTGGCCAGAAGTAGCCTATTGCAGCTCTCACTGCTCCCATGGATCAATGGGAAGGAATGGAATGACATTGCCAGTGGCAGGGCACGTCCGAAAGTGCACAGAGAAATGGCTTATGGCTTATGCGAATGAGGTGATGGATGCACCATGCGCCAGGGAATTCTGTGGACATGGAGGGAGCGTTGCAGGATGGACAGTGTCCTCTCTCATGTAGTGTATAACAGAGTTCTTTCTGATCTGCAAAGGGGCCTGCGGGAAGCTCTTCTGCGCAGGTGGGGGGAGTTTCACAAGATCTAGGCTTGTGAGTCCTGTGGCGGCTAGGACGGGCAAAACAGGAAAGTACGGATAGTATGCATGCAGAGGCACCTTATGGTGACTGGTGATGCCTGAGGCCCCCCGAACGGGTTGTGCGGCTCGGCGGGGGGATAAGGGTTGCCTGGGAGACCAACCCTACTCACTCACCCAGGTGTTGTGCGGCACCGGGTCGGGGGTGACACTGGAACAATGACCAGATTGAAAAAGCAAGGTATACAAGATATATAGTTAAATCTGACTAGCTATATGGTGTTGTGATGTCATGATGGTCAGTATGTCATGATGGTCATGATGGCCTGATTGGCTGAGATCACAGGGGGAAGAAGCTCTTTTAAGTTAAAAAAAATGCTCAGGGAAACTATGACCATAAACAAGTGTGAAATAATGCATGAAAGAGTGGAACTTCGGTGGGTGCTGCTTGTTTTATTTGTAAGTTTTTGCAGACCCTTTCTTAACCCCTCCACCCTTTTTGGTGCAACACTACTCTAAACATTCAAAAAGCACTATGTAACTAGTAAGTACTAAAATGTTACATAAGGTGTGCATACACACACACACACGCACTACACAAATCCTAGTACAGCTACACCTATGCTTGATATAACCAAGACAGACAGGAAGAGGTCAGCTAGCACGTCAAACTCAAACAAACTTTCCTAACACTTGTCAACACAGGTGAGAGAAAACTGACATGCTCATTTATACCATATTAACATCTGTTACCACAGGACTTCACACACATAAAAAGAGACGCTCTAAGACCCTGTGTGATTACATGTGACATCTTAGAAAATATTTGTCAACTTCAGTCATTGTCCTGTACGGAGTATGCATTTCATGGATGAGTAGCAATGTAAAATCACTTTTACTTGATGAAGTGCCATTGACGATGTCTAGATTTACTTACTAAGTTTTCTCTCCCTCTCTCACACACACTTTTTAAAGCTGATTCTGTTTTAGGTTATGCTTTTCCTCGGACATTACACATGCATCTATTCTTAGGCCATCCACACCAAATACTTATTAGATGATATAGTTATAGATAACAGACACTTTCGGTATCAGTGGAATGAGGCATTTAAGAACTTGGAAAAATGCTGCTGTTTTATTACAGGAGCAGACATGGTGGGGACTTCGGTTTTGTTCCAGAAACCTTATCCTAGTAGTCAGACATTATCAGTCAGTAGCAATAAAAAAGAATGACCTCTTTCCACAAAAAACAAACAAAAAAAATGAACAAAAACTGTATAAAAGAACTGGTCCAGACTTGATGACTCATTGCAGTTTATTCAAAACACTTCCTTTTATTGCACTGTGCTGTTCATACAATACTAGGGAACATCCATTTACAATCTGTTCCAGACATTAGCACAACACTACTGGTTTTAAAGTGCAGCTAATCAAATGAGGGATTGGCTTCAAGAAAAAAGGTAGATTTTTTTTTTTTTTAATGCAGGGATGGCCCTAGACCAGCTACCAGCAACTGACACTCTAGGCAAATCATGCAAAGCCAAAGGGGAGATCTAGGCTGAGGTTTTTGGTTTAATGTTTTTTAAGTGTATTTCTCTAAACAAGAGTCATAATTATTTGGTTTTTCCACCCATACTTCTGCTGAAACAGTGTTTCTGAGATCAGATCAAATAGGGACACAAAATTTTCATTTTGGGGATTTTTTTTTTAATTTGTATTTTTTTCCTTGAATGTGGTGCCTCACTTAGGGGTGTACGAAACCCCACTTACCTGGCCCTGCCACGTTCCACTGGGGGGGGAGGCACTCCATCCCTCCCCCCGGAATCCTCGATGGGGGGGAGGCACTCTGCGCCTCCCCCCGGAATCCTGGCCGGCCGGCTCCGCTCCGCGGGGATTCCACCGAGCCGCTGGCTAGCTCCGCCAGCATCTGGACATCCGGCCGCTGGCTAGCAGGGACGCAAATGGCGTTTGCGTCCCTG
This sequence comes from Heloderma suspectum, assembly GCF_057233095.1. Lineage (NCBI taxonomy): Eukaryota > Metazoa > Chordata > Lepidosauria > Squamata > Helodermatidae > Heloderma > Heloderma suspectum. The sequence goes on from NC_139461.1 coordinate 74,205,258, forward strand.
TATTCAGCCATGATAGGCTATGTATAGGGGTGCACGAAAGTCACTTACCTGGTCTCGCAGCTTGCTTCGCAGTGGGGGGGGAGGCGTTTCGCTGCTCCCCCCAAAGTTCAGGCCGGGGGGAGAGGCTTCCCTCCTCACCCGGCCGAAATTCAGGCCGGGGGGGAGGCTTCCCGCCTCGCGCGGCTGAAATTCAGGCCAGGGAGGAGGCGCCTCGCCTTGCCCGGCCGCGAAATAAAACGTTTTTAAAAAAGTGCATACGCAAATGGCGGCCCCCATAGGGAGCCGCCATTCGCGTTCCTTATTTGGTCGCTGTAGTCTACGTAAAGATTTACGTAGACTACGGCGAAAATAAGGGCAACGCAAATAGTGTTGCCTTATTTTCGCCGTAGTCTACGTAATCTTTACGTAGACTACAGCAACCAAATAAGGAACGCGAATGGCGGCTCCCTATGGGGGCCGCCATTAGCCGTACGCGCTTTTTTTTTTTTAAAGTCACCCGTGATAGGCTATGTGACGATTTACGTAGCCTATCACGGCTGACTTTGCAAATCTAGCCGTGATAGGCTACGTTAATCGTCACGTAGCCTATCACAGGGGCGTTTTTTTTTTTTTACTTTTATTGGAATGGTGGCGGCGGCAGCCAGTCGAAAGACCGGCTGCCGCCTCTGCCCCTGTCGAAGACCTGCTGAACCGCCGCCGGGACCCGCCACTGGGAGGGACATTCGGGAAAGGTAAGTCCCATCCCAGGGGGGGGCGGGGAGGTGCGGAGATTTTCTCCCCGAAACTACTTCGGGGGTCGAATATGTTGGCACTCGGCCCCCTGAAGTTTCGGGGAGAAATTCTCCCCCATCCCTAGCTATGTAAAGACTTACGTAGCCCATCAAGTCTGGGTTAAAACAAACAAACAACGTGTACGCAAATGGCGGTGGCTACGGCTGCCTCCATTTGCGTTCCTTATTTTTGGCCATCTTAGTCTACGTAAATATTTAACAGCGAAAACGGCGAAAATAAGGGGGAATGCAAATAGCAAAAATGATTTGCCTTCCCCTTTATTTTCACCGTCTTAGTCTACGTAAATATTTATGTAGACCAGGATGGCCAAAAATGATACACAAATGATAAACACAAATGATAAACCCAGAGTATCACGAATGGGGGAAAAAGAAACAGACTGCAAATGGCAGCGGCAGCCGTTTGGAAGACCAGCTGCCGCCGCCACCGCCGCTGGAGCCACCACCGTCCAGAACATCTGCCCCAGGTAAGTCTCGTCCAGGGGGGGATCCGCAGGGGGCGGGGGGGTGGCAGGCCGTTCCGCCACGGAGTTCGGGGGGCCGAATGTGCTGGCATTCAACCTCACCGAGATCCGTAGTGGAATTCTTTGACATCCCTAGCCTCATTTAACTTCGCAACCTAGGCAACCACCTAGTTTGCCTATAGGGGTGGGCTGCTTTGTTTGTATGTTTAAGGATACATTTCTGCTGTGATAATGAGACATGCTGGTTTGTTTGTTTTTTAGCCAACAAGCCTTATGGTTATGGTGGAATGAGGATTTCACACTTTGGCTTTTTTTTTTTTTTTTAAGGAAGGTGCTTTCTATATTTCAAGAAGCCAAATTGATAGAACAAAACTTTTGTGCTCAGTGTGCATTCTGCACTCCCACACTGTTCACTCTGATGCAATTTACCACTGAATCTAGCATAAGATGTGTTGTTGTTTTTCTTCCAATGTAACATTGCATGTTAGACAGTAGGCTTGTACTGCTTGTCTTGGAAATGCTATTATACCTGTGTGGAGTCAAGCCTGTGTCCTGTGCTTAAGGGGCTCAAACACCTGTTTTTGATATGTCTGCATAATTCCTATTAAGTAGGGATGTTAGAGAATTCTGCCACGGATCCGGGGGGGGGCGAATTCCAGTGAATTCGGCCCCTCAGAATCTGTGGCGGAACGGAGCCCCCCGCCTCTCCACCCCGCGAAAGCCCCGCGAAACGGAGCCTACCTGGCTGTGGCTCTGGCAGCGGCAGCGGCGGCTCCGGCGGCAGTGGCTCCAGCGGCTGGTCTCCTGGCCGGCGGTGGCTGGGCTGCTGCCACTGTCATTGCCATCCTTGCAGCCGTGATAGGCTATGTAAAAATTTACGTAGCCCATCACGGCTAGCCCCCCAACCCCCCCCAGCATACGCAAATGGTGGCTGCTACAGCAGCCGCCATTTGCGTTCCCTATTTTTCGCTGATCTATCTTACATAAATATTTACATAAGATAAAATGGCAAAAAAACAGGAACGCAAATAGCGTAGTGGGTGCTATTTGTGTTCCTTTATTTTTCGCCGTTATAGCTTATGTAAATATTTATGTAGGCTAGAACGGCGAAAAGTAAAGGAACAGAAGTAGCACCCACTACGCTATTTGCGTTCCCCTTTTTTCCGCCATTTTACCTTATGTAAATATTTACATAAGATAAATCGGCGAAAAATAGGGAATGCAAATAGTGGCCGCTGTAGCCGCCGCCATTTGTGTACGCTGGTTTTTTTGGGGCGGGGGCTTTAGCCGTGATAGGCTATGTAAATTCTTACATTGCCTATCACAGCTGCCTGGCTGGACACAAATGGTGGTCGCTATGGCGGCCGCCATTTGCGTCCGCAGAAGCCCATCCGCAGCCGGAAATCTGGCTGTGGATGGCCCTGGCTGGTTGCGGAGCGGCCTGGCTGTGGAGCGGAGCCGGCTGTTGAGGATTCTGGGGGGGGGAGACCGGATCGCCTCCCCCCCGTCGAGGATTCCGGGGGGAGGGATGGAGTGCCTCCCCCCCCCACCACGAAAGATTCCACGAAAGGTAAGTGAGTTTCGTACATCCCTAGGAAAAACCTAGCAAAACAACAGTTATGGGCCCAAAGAGGCTAGGGATGTACGAAAGTCACTTACCTTTTCGAACAGTGACATTCGCGGTGGGGTGAGGCGCTCCGTCCCTCCTCCTGAAATTCTCTTCAACCAGCTCCACTCCACGGAGATTCCGCAGAGCTGCTGGCTGGGCTGCCCACAGCCGGACATCCAGCCACTGGGCAGCCTGCGGGGACACAAGTGGCAGCTGCTGTAGCCGCCGCCATTTGCGTCCCTGTATTTTGCCGTGATAGGCTATGTAAATATTTATCACAGCAACCCCCCCCAAAAAAAACAGCGGATGCAAATGGTGGCGGCTACGGTGGCCGCCATTTGTGTTCCCTTTTTTTTGCCATTTTAGCCTACGTAAATATTTACGTAGGCTAAAATGGCAAAAAAAAAGAGAACGCAACTGGTGGCGGCCGTAGCCGCCGCCATTTGCGTTCCCTTAGTTAAGCCGTGATAGGCTTTTAAATACTTACATAGCCTATCACGGCTTCCGCAGGGACACAAATGGTGTCCCTGCATTAGCCGTAATAGGCTATGTAAGTATTTACGTAGCCTATCATGGCTACATGGAAGAAGCGAATGGCGGCCGCAGACACGGCCGCCATTCGCAAGTCAGCGCAGATGGCAGCAGGTAGGTGCTCCATTCTGGGCCCATTTCACGGGGCGGGGGGGCGGGCAGCTTCGTTCCACCACAGATTTTAGGGGGCTGAATGCAATCCATGGAGGAATTCTCTGACATCCCTAAAAGAGGCCCATGGTACATTACAGGTCATATGCCACAGTCAAAGCTATTGTATCATCTGAAATGCAATACTCTGCCCACCTGGGTACTCAGAGCAGCACCAACATAGGTTGGAGGGCTAGGGTGGGGGGAGTTGCAGTGGTTCATAGAACTTCTATCTCTATCACCAGGAGACCACTCCACCTTGGAGTGGGCCTTGAGGGGTTGCACCTGATGTTGGGCCATAGAGACAGATTAGGAATGCTGCTGGTGTACTGCCCACCTTGTTGCCCAGCATCCTTCCTGACTGAGCTGGCGGAGGCAGTCACAAGTGTGGCGTTTGAGGAACCCAGGACAGTGGTTCTGGGTGACTTCAACTTTCATGCTGAGGCTGTCTCTGGAGTTCCAGCTCAGGGCTTCATGGCCTCCATGACAACCATGGACTCTCTCGGTTTGTCATAGGCTCAACACATGAAGCAGGACACACCCTTGATTTGGTTTTTGCTCCAACTTGTGAGTTAGGTAGTCTGAAGATTGGGGGGCTCCAACTAACCCCATTCTCATGGTCAGACCATTTCCTCATGAGATTTGAACTTACAGCATTACTCTCCTCCCATGGGGGTGGGGGATCTATTCAGATGGTCCACCCAAAGAACAGCGTGGAACAGTGAGATGCAGAGGGTCATCGACTTGATTGCACCTGAGTACCCTGTCTGGCACTGTGGAGCCCATTTTGCTCCCTGGTATATTGGGGAGCTGTGGTCAATGAAACAGGCTGGACATCGGCTAGAGCGCAAACGGCACAAGACTCAAAGTGAAGACAACCGGGCATGCTGTAGAGTGCATAATCGTGCCTACTGCATGGCAGTGCGGGCAGCAAAGAAGGTTTATTTTTCTGCCTCTAGGAGTGCTCGAAAGTCACTTACCTCGTCTCGCAGCTAGCTTCGCGGTAGGGGGGAGGCGCTTCGCTTCTCCCCCCGAAATTCAGGCCGGGGGGGCGCCTCGCCTCGCCCGGCCGAAATTCAGGCCGGGGGGGAGGCGCCTCGCCTTGCTCGGCTGCGAAATAAAAAGTAAAACAAAAACAAAAACGCCCCCGTGATAGGCTACGTGATGATTAACGTAGCCTATCATGGCTAGATTTGCAAAGTCAGCCGTGATAGGCTACATAAATCGTCACGTAGCCTATCACGGGTGACTTAAAAAAAAAAAAGTGCGTATGCAAATGGCAGCCCCCATAGGGAGCCGCCATTCGCGTTCCTTATTTGGTCACCGTAGTCTACGTAATCTTTACGTAGACTACAGCAACCAAATAAGGAATGCGAATGGCGGCTCCCTATGGGGGCCGCCATTAGCCGTACGCGCTTTTTTTTTTTTTTTAAGTCACCCATGATAGACTACGTGACGATTTACGTAGGCTATCACGGCTGAATTTGCAAATCTAGCCATGATAGGCTACGTTAATCGTCACGCAGCCTATCACGGGGGCGTTTTTTTTTTTACTTTTCTTGGAATGGTGGCGGCGGCAGCCGGTCCAAAGACCAGCTGCTGCCCCCGCCCCTGTTGAAGCCCTGCCGAACCGCCGCTGCGACCCGTCACCGGGAGCGACATTCAGGAAAGGTAAGTCCCATCCCGGGGGGGGGTGCGGGGTACGGGGGGGTGCGGAGTATTTCTCCCCGAAACTACTTCGGGGGGCCGAATACATTGGCACTCGGCCCCCCGAAGTTTCGGCGAGAAATTATCTGACACCCCTATCTGCCTCCATTGCATCCTCAAGAAGCCATCCAGTGGAGCTCTTCCAGGTGGTCCGGTGGTTGGTAATACCTTCACCAGTAAATGGGGCCCTGGGCCCATCGAGGACCCGCTGTGACCTTTTTGCATCGCACTTTGAGGACAAAATCACTTGCCTCTGGAGCGAACTTGATGCTGTTGTTAGTGCAGTACCAGTTGAGGTGTCTGATGCCACCATCTGCCTGATTTTGTGGGATCAGTTCTAGTTGTTACGGCCTGATAATGTGGACAAGATGCTTGCAATAATATGACCGACCACGTCCTTTCTTGATCCCTGTCCCTCCTGGCTAATAAAAGCTAGCAGAAGGGGTATGACTGGGTGGGTCCAGGGAGTGATAAATGCTTCCCTTCAGAAAGGGGTGGTCCCTGCTGTCCTTAAGGAGGCAGTAGTGTGGCCACTCCTGAAGAAGCCCACTCTGGACCCAACGGTATTAGACAGCTACCGCCCAATCGCTAATACCCCTTTTCTAGGAAAGTTACTTGAGAGGATTATGGCGGACCAACTGCAGGCACTCTTGGGGGATACTGATTATCTAGACCCATTTCAATCTGGGTTTCATTCTGGTTACGGGACCGAATCAGCTTTGGTCACCCTGATGGATGACTTTATCGAGAGAGGGACAGGGGGAGTGCAACCCCGTTACTTCTTAGGGATGGGTGGATTCCCTACCTGCTGCTCCAGGGGGAATCTGACCATGGTGGGGAGGCGATCCATTCCTCCCCCGGAATCCTGGCCAGCCGGCTCCACTCTGTGGCAATTCTGCGGTGCTGCCGGCTGGCTCTGAAGCACCAGTGATATGGCCGCCATGCCGTATCGCTGGCTGAGGGGTATTGACTAGGGATGTATGAAAGTCACTTACCTTTTTGCAGCTTGGCTTCGCGGTGGGGGGGAGGCGCTTCGCTTCTCCCCCCGAAGTTCAGGCGAGGGGGGGAGGCGTCCCGCCTCGCCCGACCGAAATTCAGGCTGGGGAGAAGCGCCCCATCTCCCTGGCCGCGAAACAAAAAGTAAAAAAAAAAAAAGACCCCGTGATAGGCTACGTGACAATTTACGTAGCCTATCACGGCTAGATTTCCAAAGTCAGCCATGATAGGCTACGTAAATCGTCACGTAGCCTACCACGGGTGACTTTGGGGGGGGGGAAAGAAGCACGTACGCAAATGGTGGCGCCCATGGGGTGCCGCCATTTGCGTTCCTTATTTTGGCACATCTAGTCTACGTAAAGATTTACGTAGACTACGGCGAAAATAAGGGCAACGCAAATAGCGTTCCCTTATTTTCGCCGTAGTCTATGTAAATCTTTACGTAGACTAGACGTGCCAAACTAAGGAACGCAAATGGCGGTGCACCATGGGCACTGCCATTTGCGTACGCGGTTTTTTTTTTTCAAAGTCAGCTGTGATAGGCTGCGTGACGATTTACATAGCCTATCATGGCTGACTTTGGAAATCTAGCCGTGATAGGCTACGTAAATCGTTATGTAGCCTATCATGGGTGGTTTTTTTTTTTTTACTTTAGTTTTTTTTTTTTTTGCAATGGCGGCGGCGGCAGCCGGTTGGGAGACCAGCCGCCACCCCTGCCTGAGACGAAACACTGCCAAACCACCGCCGGGACCCACCGCCGGGAGGGACATTCGCCGAAGGTAAGTCCTGTCCCGGGGGGGGGAGTGGGGGGCCGGCGGAGAATTTCCCAACCAACTTCGGGGGGCCGAATGCGTTGGCGCTTGGCCTCCCGAAGATTCGGGGAGAAATTCTCCGCCATCCCTAGTATTGACTGTGGACGCAAATGGTGTCCAGTACATTTACACTGGACACCATTTACAGCTGAATTTACCTTAAACTAAGACCTTTACATAGGGATGGACGAAAGTCCCTTACCTGGTCCCGCAGCTTGCTTCGTGGTGGGGGGGAGGTGCTCCGTTCCTCCCCCTGAAATTCTGGCCGGGGGGGAGGCGCCCCATCCCTCCGGCCACGAAACCTCTTCTCCTGCCAGGACGCAAACGGCGGCAGCTGTAGCCGCCGCCGTTTGCGTCCCTGCAGTCAGCTGTGATAGGCTACGTAAATGTTTACGTAGCCTATCACGGCTGACTTTGGGGGAAAAAAAAGCGCGTATGCAAATGGCAGTGCCCATGGGCGCCGCCATTTGCGTACGCACTTCCCCCCCCCCAAAGTCAGCCGTGATAGGCTATGTAAACATTTACGTAGCCTATCACGGTATTTTTTGAAAATCTAGCTGTGATAGGCTACGTAAATCTTTACGTATCACGTTTGTTGTTGGTTTTTTTTTTACACTTGGAAATGGCAGTGGCGGCAGCCGGTCAGAAGACTGGCCGCCACTGCTGCTGAACCGCTGCCAAACCACCGCCGTGAGATGCCACCGCCAGGGACATTCGACCAAGGTAAGTCCCATCCTGGGGGAGTGGTGGACCGTTTCTCCACCAATTTCGGGGGGCCGAATGCATTGGCATTCGGCCTCCCGGTGATTCGTGGAGAAATTCTCCGACATCCCTACCTTTACAGCCACAAATGGCATACTGGACACCATTTGCATCCACAGTCAATACCCCTCAGCCAGTGATACGGCATGGCAGCCATATCGCTGGTGCTCTGGAGCTGAAGGATCCAGCCAGACAGGATTCCTCAAGGAGTCAGAGGTAAGTGCTCCGTTCTGCCATGGAGTCCGGCGGGGTGAATTCTTTAGAATCCAGCCTCATTGGGATCCATGGCGGAATTAGGGATGTTCGAAACACTTACCTGGCTCTCTTCCAGGGCATCCATGGGGGGGCACTCCCTCTCTCCCCCCGGAATCCTCCCTGGCTGGTTCCACTCCATGGTGACTCTGCAGAGCCGCCGGCTGGGGCCAGCCGCAGCTGGAATTCCGGCCACGGCTGGGCTGCTGCAGCCGCAAATAGCAGCCGCTACGCCGGCCGCCATTTGTGTGGCTGCCAAGCCGTGGTTGGCTACATAAGTATTTACGTAGCCTATCACGAAGAAAGGCAGCATAGCAAATGGCAGCCGCTACACCATTTGTGTGGCTGCCAAGCCATGATAGGCTACGTAAATACACATGCCAGCAAGGTTATGCTCAAAATCCTACAAGCTAGGCGTCAGCAGTATGTGAACCGAGAACTACCAGAAGTACAAGCTGGGTTCCGAAAAGGCAGAGGAACTAGAGATCAAATCGCCAACATTCGCTGGATCATGGAGAAAGCAAGAGAATTCCAGAAAAAGTCTTTGATTGTGTGGATCACAATAAAGTGTGGCAAATTCTTAAAGTGATGGGAGTACCAGACCACCTTACCTGTCTCCTGAGAAACCTGTACGAGGGTCAAGAAGCAACAGTAAGAACCAGACATGGAACAACCAATCGGCTGCTGTCGGGAGCTGCCCCTTTTCAGCGTGTAACTCCTCTGCTGAGGGAACGGCACTGGCTGCGTATTCGCTACTGGGCCAGGTTTAAGATATTAGTACTAGTGTACAAAGCCCTAAACAACGTAGGACCAGGATACCTGAGAGAGCGCCTCCTTCCTTCCCAACCTGTCTGGTCACTGAGGTCACTGAGGTCATCAGAGGGCATGTGGTGGTCCCACATCGACCCATGGCTTGGCTGGAGTCCACCAGGAAAGATCCTTCAGTGTGGTGGTCCCCTTCTTATGGAATTCACTGCCTTTAGAGGTCAGGCAGGCGCCAACATTGTGTTCCTTCTGGCAACTCCTGAAGACGTTGTTATTTCAAGAGGCCTTCCTTGTATGACCAGCGTGGTTTGTTAAATTCTACTTTGTTGGGGTTTGTCTTTTAAAAAACGTTTTAAATCCTTTAACCTGTTTTATTCTTTTACCATGTTGTTCACTGCTCCGAAATCTTCTGATGTGGAGTGGTATATAAATATTGTAAATAAACAAACAAACAAACAAACAAACACATTTTTACTGAAACAGTTCATGTTCTTGTTTAGTACACTTGGTGCTTTTTTACTGGCCTTATTTTGTAGGCCTAAAACAGATTAATTGGGAATATCAGAAACAGCCTTATATCAAGTCACATTGTTGATCCATCTAGCTCAGTATTATCTACAACAAGAATGGTCCTCCAGACTTTTGGTCTACAACTCCCATCAGCTCTGGCCAGCATAGCCAATGGTGAGAGATGCTGGGAGTTGTAGGCCAAAACATCTGGAGGGCCTCAAGTTGCCCACCCCAGGACTACACTGACTGGCATTGGCTCTCTAGGGTTTCAGACAGGAGTCTTTCTCAGTGCTACCTGAAGATGCTGGGATTGAACCTGGGACCTTCTACATGCAAAGCAAGTGCTCTACCACTGGACAATGGTCCTCCCCCAATTAAACAAATAGGTCTTTCCACACCAGTTATATCAGGGGTGGGCAATCTGTTGCCCTTGGACTAATTTCAAAAGTCCTTTGCAAGTGATCAGTTCAGACATCTAGCAAGACTGATCTGTTCCTCCCCTGACATCCTACTAGACAGGGAGGGAGGGCCATCTCCACTTTTGTCTCTGGTCCCACCCATTACTGGGTTCAGCCCAGCCTGCCATTGGGAAGCAGACCCTGTAAAAAAAAAAAAGGATCCCCAGCCTTGACTTATATACATGCCAAGAAAAGTATCACATGCTCAGTTTCATAGCACCAGGCTGCTGTTACAACAGGAACAAGGCCAGTAAAAAAGGTGGCAAGTTTACAAATCATTGAATGATGAGATTTTTAGTGATGTGATTTACATGCAAGTACGGACCTACCATTTAGGGATAAGAGATCAGAAATGTCATAAAATAGAGTTACTCTGTTAAAATATCTGCCCCCTTTTACAGGAAGGAAAGTCCCATTCACTTCACCCACCCCCATTCTGCACTCTAAGACAGCCTTGACCCTTCTGCATCTTTTTCTGATCCCTCACACACAGTGACAATTTACATGATTCAGTCAAGGCAATAAATTAGATAGATTGCCTTAATAAATGTTTCAGTTCTGACCATGACTTCAGCACACTGATGACATTCACAAAAGATCAAAAGGTTCTGCACCAGCCTAGTTTTAGTCATTTGTTTAATCATTACTGCTGCTCCATCTCCCTTTAATGTATGTTATGGTTTACTTTGCAAAAGCTCTCTCCAGTGCCTAGGAATAGGATGAAAAATAACACAGTTATTAACCTAGATTTCTTGCAAATCTGAGCACAATGCAGGTGGCCTGGAATACCAATTTTAACTTGTCTCTGATGTGACAAACAGAACCCAAATGAACAAAATGCATGGAATAGGTGATAATTTAGGGTGAAAACAGACATTACTTTACATTTGCATCTAGCAGCATCTAGCTTATTTAACTTATATGCAGAGTACACCATGAGAAATGCCAGGCTGGATGAATCACAGGTCGGAATTAAGATTGCTGGGAGAATTATCAACAACCTCAGATACACAGACGATATCACCCTAATGGCAGAAAGCGAAGAGGATCTAAAGAGCCTCTTGTTGAGGGTGAAAGTGGAGAGTGCAAAAGCTGGTTTGAAACTCAACATTAAAAAAAACTAAGATCATGGCATTTGGCCCCATCACTTCCTGGCATATAGAAGGGGAAGAAATGGAAGCAGTGACAGATTTTATTTTCTTGGGCTCCAAGATCCCCGCAGACGGTGACTGTAGCCATGAAATTAAAAGACGCTTGCTCCTTGGGAGGAAAGCTATGGCAAACCTAGACAGCATAGTAAGAAGCAGAGACATCACCTTGCCAACAAAGGTCTGTATAATCAAAGCTATGGTTTTCCCAGTAGCAACGTATGGCTGTGAGAGCTGGACTATAAGGAAAGCTGAGCACCGAAGAATTGATGCTTTCGAACTGTGGTGCTGGGGAAGACTCTTACGAGTCCCCTGGACTGCAAGGAGGTCAAATCAGTCCATCCTAAAGGAAATCAACCCTGAATTCTCATTGGAAGGACAGATCCTGAAGCTGAAGCTCAACTATTTTGGCCACCTAATGCAAAGAGAAAACTCCCTGGAAAAGTCCCTGATGCTGGGAAAGATTGAAGGCAAAAGGAGAAGGGGACGGCAGAGGATGAGATGGCTAGCTAGCATCACCGATGCAATGAATATGAACTTGAGCACACTCTGGGCGAGAGCGGAGGACAGGAAGACCTGGTATGCTATGGTCCATGGGGTCATCATGAAGTGTCGGACACGACTTTACAACTGAACAACAACAAAGTGCCATTGAACACAGTGAGATTTATTTCTGAGTAAACATTGGATTGCCCTGTAACTGTTGATTTCCCCTCTTAGCCTTTGCAGAAATGGTAATTAAACTTAAAATATAAAAAACCCAAAATGATACTTTTTGTTTCAGAGCATCAATTCACATTCTTCAGGGGCTGTTGAATGAGTTACTTTGAAAAATAAAATATTCTGCTATGTGTTTCTTTTTGTTTCCTGTTTTGAAAAGCTTTGATCAATGGGCTTTTAAATATGCCTGTAAAATCTGTACAGCATAACTTCAAATGCTATTTCAAGTGGACAGCAGCTGTATGGTGTCTCTGATTACTCTTATTCCTGGCTTTAACAATTCTTAACAAGGACTATTTAAAAACATAAACTGATCACCCAGGCTTGACAGAGTTGTCAAAATATCTCCTTCCCCATGCCAAATGCTTTGGTACAAAAGGAATGCACCTAATTTAAGCCTTCAGTCACATTAAAATGCTTTAAACTTTACACAGCTAATTTGTTCTTTTGAACTTGGCAGTGTGAATGCTTCAATGGGCATAGGTTGGGATGTCTCCCTGCATTCTGTTAAGTTCCAAATGAAAATCCATTCTAAATAAAAGGAAAAATGAAAGGCTAAGGTGTTTCAAATCTGCCTTATGTGGGAAGACAGTTGGTTATAGATTTCTTTTTAAGGTGAAAATGAATCAAATGAACAATGTTTTGTATAGAAACTTTTTTTTTTTTCCTTTTGGGAACCCGCCAAATGGGAAGAGGTATGTTCAAGAGCAGGGCTCGCACTCATGGAAAGCACCTCCTCTGCCCAATTTTTCAGGGATCTGTCTTCCCCCTTAGCTCCCCATATAACAGCCCACTCTATTCAGAATGGTCCCTACCCCTTGGGAGAGGTGTTTCAGGGGGCTTGGAAAACTGCTGGGGATAATAGGGGACAGGAAGTTTGCCTTCCACCCACCACGTTCCACATACTTTCCTCTGGATCAAACCCCATAGGTCTAAGGCTACAGGAAATGCAAGGCTGCCACTGAAAACAGCTGCCCCATATCTCCTTCTTTGTTCTTTCTCTCCCATCCTGAGCTGACTGAGTTTCTGGTTAAGAAAGCTCTCTATGGTGAAGCTAACTGAAAGCTGTAGGGTTGCCTTTTCTGTAAGTGTTCTTCACTCCTTTCACAGCAATCCACAAAAGATAGCTGAAAGGCAGGGCATCATTCACCACTGCCAAAAGTGTACAAGAAAATCACACACACACACACAGCTTTTTATCCCAGCCCTATGTATAACTACTCTTTTGTTCATTGAGTTAGGGTGGTTAAAAATAAGATAAAAAGTGGTCTGTTTGCCTCTTTGGATAAGCGTTTAAGGTGCTTTGTTGGTTTCTGTCTAATCCTTTGTGCAAATTACCTGGATGTATTAAACAGGAATGAAAGGCATTAGCCAGGGTCGCAAGAAGCAGCAGATCAGCATACTCATTTTTCTCATTAGTGGGCAGACACTGAATAAGTCCTTCCAATCTGATGACTTTGATCACTACTGTGAGGTTTGCTCTCATGAACAAAATTTTCGGCAAGGCATATGCTCTAGGCACAGCTAGTCTACATTAAGGAATGCTTCATATATCATTCTTTTTCCTACATATAAATTATCTCAGCATCAGAAGTGTGATGCATGCATGAGAATTTGTTTTGCTGGAGTCATTCAGCATAAAACCTCCTGTAACGTATGTGAAGGCGTATATTCTTTTTCTTACATCTGCCTCTTAGAATTTTTATCTGCTGAAGTTGTAACCTTCCTCAGTTAGTCATGGGAAAATGCTCTTCAGCTTAATTCGAAATAAGCCCAGTGTTTAGGAGCTTGCTTCGGAAATGTTTTCATACTACTGGTTCATATGTATGTAGTTATGGTGTTGGGTGTTCAGTGCATCATTGTATTGTTGATGGGGATTTGTAGTTCACAGCAACAAGCATGCCTGAAAGGCAAAGCTGCTTGGATTTAATTGCTCCTCCACCAAAATAAACATACCCAGGAATGTTTTAGATTAGGATCAAGAGAGGGGTTTAGGGGGAATGGGCAACAGTGACATGACGAGCTTTTCTAGATGAGGCCTTCATTGTGCATTCAAATTCCTCACTCATCATTGTTTACAGGTGCTTTAGACCAGGACTGTGCACCGCTTTGGCCTGAGGCCTGGAGCCCGAGTTGAAGCGGGCCGCTTCAGGCCCCTTCTGAGGTGAAGCGGAAGGGACACAAAATGACTCAAAGTGGGTCAGGGGCTCTCTGAAGCGCTTTGGTGAGCTTTGGAGCCTCAGCACCCTGGCCCAGCTGCGCCAGTGCCTCCAGCTCTTTACCTGAGCCATCGTGAGGAGTCACCATCGCCATTGGTGACACTGCCATCGCTGCTGCCACCTCCACTGCTGCTGCTGCCACTCTCTGAAAAATGGCAACTCCCTGCAACAAGAGCCAGGAGCTGGTGGAGGTGGCGGCAGCAGCAGCAGCAATAACAGCAGTGGCGGGCAGTGGCGGCAGCGATAGCAGCTGCAACAACAGTGGCAGCGGTGACAGCGGAGGTGGAGGAGGTGGTGGTGGAGTGGAGGTGGCAGCAGCAGTGGCAGCAACGTGGATGGTGACTCCTCCTTGTGATGCTGCCGGTACACATCCTGAGGGTCCAGGTAAGGCACTGGGGGCTTGCACAGCATGGTGGGGGCATCAGAGGGCTCCCCGAAGAGGGATTTAGCACAAAGCAAATCAGGCCCACCTTGGAAGCCCCAAAGCAGCTTCTGAGACAGTTTGGGGGTCCAGGCACAGCCCTACATTAGACGATATTGCCACCTTACAGTTTTGCTTCTGTTTTTCAAAAGCAATTTTGCTGGTTTTTTTGAGAGCAAGGGAAATTTGGTATGTTTTAGCATCATGAAACAAAGTACAAGTCCCTACCAGAAGGGATGGGTGAACTTACCTGGGTCTGCCTCACGTGCCGCCCGCGTCACAGACCCTGGCCAGCCCCCCGACCCTTTTCAGCATGGGGTGTGAGCTGCTGGCTGGTCTGCGGCCCTCCCTGTGAATGGTGCTCAGCCACCCGTTCCTTCTCTGAGCTGCCATTTTGTGGGAAATGGTGGCTCATTCTTTTACAGAAAGGGGCTTTTTATACAAATGCCAGCCGTAAATAAGCCCAATTATACAACATTCGCTTTTATCACATCTGCTTAATTTACAATAGTAGGTTGACATAGAGCCACAGTCACTATGGAAGCAAAACAAGCAGAAGCAGTAACAAAATGCCTGCTTATCATGATTAGTTGCTGTGCCTATGGTTTCAGTTCCAGGCTTTTTAACTTATTGCTTTCTTTAGCAAAGCTTAAGCTTAACATAGGGCACAATCCTATTGAGATATATTGTCGCCTCCGACTTCTTCTATCCAATGCAGGGTGTCAGTGATTCCCTCCATGCTCCAGCTGCCCTGCAGTTTGTCTTACATGCCTGGTTTTGGGCATCTAAATGCAGCTTCAGGGAGGGGGTGGGAACAGGGCTGGAGACCACTTAGGAAACTGTCTAAAATAGCTTCCATCATGGTCTCCTCCCCTCCCTGCCCCTGGGAATGCCCCCTTTTCACCCTGTCCATGCTCCATGTTACAAGCACAGACAGGCAAGGAGGGGCAGCCGCCATGGTTCTCTCCACCCCAGCTACGACGGGGAGGGGGAGGGGAGCATGGTTTCCTGGCTGCGAGCTCATAGTGCTGTCTATGAGCTCAGAGCTGGGAAACCGAAAAATCCTATCTTCCCCAGACACTGTCTAGGGGACATAGGATTGCTTTCTTAGGGTTTAAAGTAAAATAATGAAATGCATATGCATTGCAAAGAGGACTTTTTCATTTCCTTTTGGATCGATTCAATTGAAAGGGTTACAGTAACAAAAACTGAACACTGCAAAGATGGTGGAGTTTGGCTGCCCAGTCATGCCAGCCATGCAGACCATGCAAGCACAGAAAGTATCAATTAACTTGTAAATGATTTTGGCTTAAATTACAAAATATTAACAGTCTTTGGATCAGTTAGCACGCTTTATAGATTTGGGAATTACGCACCAACTAGTTTTGACTTATGAACTAACTAATTTTAAGTTTGGGCAGCATCATTTTTTAGAGAAATGCTCATTTAAATGTTATTAAAATATGTGTTTTAAAAATGTAGATTAATGCAGAAATGGAATGCAGCAATGTTGGGTAAACAGATGTGGAAGTGACGCAGATTGGAAAGAGACAGTTACATTTATCCCTAACAAAACACTGCTTGGTCAAGTGGTCTGCACATGTAGTTGAGAGAAACCAATGAGAGTTTCATTAGGAATCAATGGCTGATATTATATTAATGGTGTTCCTGAAGTGGCAATTTGCCCTTCTCACCCCCACTGGGAGGAAGCTACTGGTGGGAAGGCTTGGGACTCCCACATGCCTGGGGGCTGGCCAATCAGGTGTGGGAAGCCTGTCACATTTAAGGAGGTGGGGCCTCCCTCAGGGCCTTTCTTTTCCTGGCCTAGCAATCCCCACCCTCCCTGTGCCACAGAAATAAATTAGCCAGTCTCCAGTTTTGGGTCTCTGATTAGGAATTTTTTAATCATCTCCTTACTGGCCTTGGAGTTGTCTTTTTGTCCACCTACTCCTTAGTGCCTCATCATGCAGAGGGATATATTCTTGATCTGGCCATTTGTCCTCCCCTTTGGTCACCATCAGCAGGTAATGTGGGAAGCCTAGCAGCTGAGTCTATTTATACTGGTGAGGACCCTGAGACATGAGATAGTGAGGGGTCACTAGTGTCAGCCTATACTGGTTTGAGGGGATATGGGAGGAAGCCACTCTTGGACCCTGGAAACTTTGCCTTGCTGGGCAGTGGGTGTGGGGTGGAGTCAGGGAACATGGCAGGCGATGAAAGGCTCAGATCTGGTAGGTATCAGGCCTGCTGATATATACCTAGGGAGGTAGTGGGCTCTCCCACACTGGAGGCATTCAAGATGAGTCTGGACAGCCACCTGTCAGGGATGCTCTGACTTGGATTCCTGCATTGAGCAGGGGGTTGGACTCGATGGTCTTGTAGGCCCCTTCCAACCCTACTATTCTTTGATTCTATGATTCTATGCCGCCTATAGCCAGGGTTGGATTGCCCAATGGGAGGCAGCTGGATTTTTTCCAGCCAACTTGCTGAGGGAATGAGCATGTACTTATTGGAGATCCTAAGCTGCACTCACCCCTAGCAAAACACTGCTTGGTCAGGTGGTCTGTACATGAAGTTCAGAGTAACCAATGAGTTTCATTGGGAATCATTGGTCCAGGGGTGCAGGACCACTTTTGAGTGGAGGATTGAATCCCCCCCATGGGATGGATGATGTCAGAAGGCATGGAGGCCAACCCCCCTCTCAGAGAAACCCAAGGAGGCTCTGTGTGCCAGGTGTGGAACCCCCATGGGTTGGATTAGACCCACCAGCCTGAGGTTCTGCATTCCTGCTTTAGCCCAAGTTGACTGTCTTGCATGTCTTCTTTTGGTGGGGGGCAAAGAAGGTTTGCTCACACATCCACAGAGCAGCTTGGTTAGTATGAATACTGACTATGCATATGAACAATCTCACCTGATCCAATGTGGAAAATAATTTATGCAGGGAAAGACAATCAGCTCATAACACAGGTGTGCATTTTTGTATTCTGAAACAGGTGAAATTACAAATATTAGAAACATCTCTAATCTCAGTATAAGTATTTGGTTAAGGCCTACATCAGTAATACAAATCCTTAATTCTTAATTATCTTAGAACCTACTTAAACCTTGAAAGCACAGAGTTTGTTGCGGGGACTCAACCTTAGCTTTCACTACATCCATCATCTCAAAATGCCAGAGACCAATAATATTAGAATTCATAACACAGAAGTAATCTGGGGAGCTGTTATTTTTTCTGGTGTTTATAATGCGATCCTTTTACAATAAAATGTCATTGGAAATAATTTAATTATAGCAAGAATAAATCACTAGGCATACTTTCTTAGTTCAGGGGGAAATATTATTTCTTTTAAAAAAATTAATTGCATTGGGGAAAGTAGCAGTCACAGCAAATAAGTACATGTAGAATGACTTGAGGTAAAATGCCAGGGATTTGTTTTTTGCTTTTTTGTGGAGGTGGTGGTTGTGAGGGGCGGGGGCACCACAGTAGTTAGGTGGAGCTCAGTCATATTTTCTGTTGCACCTCGATAAGCACTTTTGTTCAAAAAGAATTTTAGGTTATGTATAAAGATGTGTCTAATGCCTGAATTTCCTCTGTGTTAGGTTATGTTTTTTAAGTAGTCAATCAGTGGCAGTCTTTGCATGGCAGAAGAGCATGCGTACCCCTCTGCCCTCCACAATTCAGATAGTGATGTGGTCCACACAATCACCATGGTTAAACAAGCCACAGTGGCTTGTTTAAGCCATGGCATGTGCCATTTGCCTAATCATCTGTCCAGGCAAAACTTGTCATGTCATCTAAACCTGGGTGGCAAGGCTCGTGGGTGAGGGAAACAACCCTCAAATAAACCAACAGCCCATGGGTTATTTGAAGGTTTCCCCCTGCTCCAACAAGCCATGTTGCCTGGGTTCAGATGACATGGCAAGTCTCACTCAGACAGGTGATTAGGCAAATAGTGGCTAGTATGTGCTGCAGCTTAAACAAGCCATGGTGGTAATTGTGTGAACCGGCCCAGTGTCATGCATCATGCAGGCACTCTATGCAGATGCCCAATCAGTGCTTGATCTATGCCATCATGATCTTTTGTTATTGTTGTTGCTATGTTCCTTTTTTATTTTGGTCTGGTTTTTTGCATATTCCCCCCCCCCCACACCACTTTTTTGGGGGGGATTATCTGCATGATGGAAGGCAGGAGTGTGCACACTTCTCTACCACATGAAAACAGTCACCATCAGGCTAAGGCTGCAGTCCTAAACAAACTTATTAGTGAGCAAATCTCATTAAGCTCAGTGGGATTGACTTCTGAATAGTAGGCTTAGACTGTGCTATAATGATCTGAATCATCCCAGTGTCTCTACTATTCTTTGCATGAGGAAATGAAGTAAGCAGGCAAACCACGGTAGTCACTGTTTATAGTCATGGATGATTCTCTCAACATCCCAAATGTCCATAATAGCAGTCTCATTATGTAAGTAGTATACACCTGCCCTGGGGCTTCCCTGGTCTTTTCCACACATCAACATTTAATCTTTGTAAGTATGACCCCCTTTGAATCACAGCCACCTTGTCAGTGGGGAGAACCTCACATCGACTAACATAACTTTTCACTATTTAGAGGCCCTTAAAGCCATATTTTTGGCTCTTTTATTGACATGACATGATTTCATGTAGAAGGCTCATCCATGCATTGCATCATTTTATGCATTTGATTCTTAACCAAAATTCATTTATTGGCAGGTCTCAGATGGTACCTACATAAAGCTGTAAATCTCAATTTTTGTCTGTTTGCAATTGTGGACTTGCATAATGCCTGGCTTCTGTAAGAGTAAAGTTCTTCATTCAGAGAAGCCAAGAAGATAAGGGATAGTAATATCACAGAAACCTGAGAGTAGATCTGTTGAAGCAGTGATTCATCCAAAATTTAGTAAAATGAATTAATCCAGTAATTTGAGGAGAAATGAAATCACTTTGTTTCACTGATTCATTGGCACATTTTGTTGGGAGTAAGTCCCATTGAATTCAAAGGGGCTTACTGCTGATTGGACATGTGTAAGACTGTAGTGTTAATCTCTTATTCCCCACTCCCCCCCAAACAAACAAACAAACAAACCAGCAAACAAACAAAACCCACAGCACAGGACTCCCTTTAAACCTTCAGGACTGTTTTTGTATAAAACATCTTTGAGGTTTTGCAGGGAATTCTTATGCATTTTGCCATTTCACCATTTCATCGAAAAGTCGACGAACTGAAACGATCCATTTCGATTGCATGAAATGGCTTCAAAATGATTGTTGTCCTTTCAAATCAGACTGAGGACTTTTCTTTTAAATAATTTAATATGAAGAAGCTACATTCTGTCAAGTCAGATTAGATCCATGACCCGCCACCACCAGCATGGTAAAAAGTGAATAGTTACACAGATAAGCCAGTTGTAAAATAAACAGTTGCACTGGATGGGTAGCGCAGCAAAAGTGTCAAAATACTTTAGTGGTAATGTGTCAAGTTAGATGTGTAAGTTAGATGTCATTTCAACACCACAGAAATATATTCACCCACCCCCGCAACGCACATTTTTCAGTTTGCGCCAAAATATAGAGATACTCAGCTATTCTCAGTGGTGCAATGCTCCCTTCACTGATTTTGAGTGAATGAAACCACACCGTCATACGTTACACATTCCAGGCTGCATTGTAGAGAAAGGCATTTTTCTTCATTTAACACATTCACATAAGCATACTTGCACTTGATTCCCCCCCTCCCCCCCATGGATGAAAAAGTTAATCAAATTATTCATTAATCAAATATTAAAAGTGAGAATTTTTAATTGGAGCCATTCTCTGTGTGTGACTGTTAATTGCTGATAAAGCTCTTTAAAGCAAACTGTATACATTTCTTGACATGGGCAATGGGTTAATAGGTTTCTCCATATTCTCTAGGATTATTTCTGGTACAATCCTATGAGTCATTGCACTGGGCTAATGGATCTTTGGATGAATCATAATGTTGCTCTGAACCAGCTAAAGCTGATCCATGGGACTAGGCTGTTAATCAGAATAAATGTTCATTAAACATAAAAGTGTAATCACTTATGTAAGTGATTATTCAATTAAAAGTAATCAGTTAATCAACTGAAAAAACCTTAATTAGCCTATATGTTTGTTTATCTTCCTTTAAGCTGTTTTATTTTTCTCTAAATCTATATTTTAATTCATTTCTTTTATTGTGTGGCAAGTAGGGATTTTGAAGAGGCCACACATAGGTTTGTAAGGTAATAAATGGTGATGATGGATTGGTGTCAGGAGTGCCGCAGTGGCCTCTTTGAAAGGATTCTTTTCAGGGCTTTAATCCTTTTACAACTTAATGACTCTTTCAGATGCTATTCACCAGCGACTAAGCAAGGAACAGCAGAGTGGCCTATGCACCGAGTAGGCAGTTGATCCCCATTTGAAGGAGAGTCACGTGAAGACCCTGAACTTATGGGCTAGGGAGAGATCCTCCCTCTTTCCCTTGGGTCCATGGGAGGCAACCGTTGCTTGCACACCAAACAGGCGCTACGCCTCCTTTCCGCACCCTCCATCGCTTGTCGCTCCCTGCGTCTGCGTCGAGCGTCAAGCAAGCCCCGCTCCTGCACTTTCTCACGCTAGGATCATTATCTATCTTAGGAATGCTGGCAGAAGGAATCTCTGCCAGCTGCTGTGCCTGTGAGGGATGAGCTGGCTCCTCTCCCACGGATTGCTGATCCTCCTCAGAATCAGAACTGCTCTGGGGTTCTATCAGCTCAGTTTCCACCCTGACATCATCCCTGCTCCCATGAGGCCCCCCCTCGTGCTCTTCCCCTGGGCCCCCAGGTTTGTGGGGGTACAGCTGATGGAAACGCCTCAGCAGCAACAGAGCATGCACATTTTCCGTGGGTTCCCAGGTTCACTCATCTGGCCCGTATCCCTTCGAGTCCACTAGATATTGCAGGCGGCCGCGAGAAAGGTAGGAGTCCAGAATCTCTGCGATCTCAAACTCCTCCTCCCCCTGCACCAGCACTGGCAGCAGGGAGGAACTGACCGAGCGATGAAGGTCACCAGAAACCAGGGGGGACAGCAAGGACTGATGAAAAATAGGATGGATCTTCATGGAGGGGGAGAGAGCCAGGCGAAAAGCAACCAGGTTAACCTGGGCCGTAATCTGGAAAGCCCCGTGCAGTGAGGCACGAGCTTCCTTGCGGGCGAGTGAGAGGGGAGGTATTGGGTGGACAACAAAACCCAGTCCTCCAGTTGCAGAGACGGACCCGGCTGGCGCTGGCGGTCTGCAGAGGCCTTGTAGGCTGTCTTGGATTGCTCGAGGGAGTCCCGTAAGAGGTGGTGTACTGCTCACAACTCCTCTAAAAAGGCATGGGCCACTGGCACTGAAGAGGGAGCTAAGGTGGACGGCAAAGCCTTGGGGTGGTAACCAAAACTGGCAAAAAATGGAGTTTGGCTGGTGGAAGCATGGCAGGCATTGTTATCAGCAAATTCCATGAGAGGCAGCAAGGAAAACCAGTAATCTTGCTTGTAATTGACATAACAGCGCAAATATTGCTCCAGAGTTTCATTGGTGCACTTGGTCTGACCGTCCGTCTGTGGAAGGTGGGTGGAGGAAAGACGGAGCATCACATGGAGAAGCCCAAGTAGATCCCTTCAGAAATGGGCAGTGAATTGGGGGCCCCTATCCGAAATGAGACCCTCGGGCCATCCATGGAGCTGGAAAACATGCGCCAAAAACAGCTCTGCCATCTCCCTGGCTGTGGGCAACCCAGAGCAGGGGATGAAATGGGCCATCTTAGAAAACATATCCACCACCACCAGAATGGTGGTCTTACCGTGTGAGGGAGGCAAGTCAGTGATGAAGTCAAGGGAGAGCAGTTTCCAAGGTCCTGAGGGGGTAGGCAGGGGGTGAAGCAAGCCTGTGGGCTTGCCTGAGGGGGCCTTTGCCCGCTGGCAGGTTGGGCAGGAGGTGACATAGGTCTTGACATCCCAACATACACGAGGCCACCAAAAATCCTGCATCACTCCATGCAGGGTCTTGGCGATGCCAAAATGCCCAGCTGTGGGGGAGTCGTGGCACTGATGGAGGACCTTCTCATGGAGGGGTCTAGAAGGCACATAGACCCGACTGGAATGGTAAAGCAGGCCACCTCGCAAAGAGAAGGGGGTAGAGTGGGTGGGGCAGAGGCTAGCCCCAATTCCTCCACTTTTGTGCGAACAAAAGCATCCTGAGCCTGTGCAGAGTGAAGGAACTCCTCCCAAGAGTGAGGTACCACAGCTGCCGCCAGGCTCTGGGGGGGAAGAATCAGAGGGGGGGATTTCCCTCACCCCCTGGCTGGAGGTCCGGCTTATGAGAAAGAGCATCTGCTTGTAGGTTGTCGGAGGCCTTCACATGGGAAATCTTAAGGTGGAACTGGGGGAAAAAAAGCGACCACCTAATCTGCCTCTGGTTTAAGGCTTGGGCTGTCTGAAGATGTTCCAGGTTGTGATGGTCGGTTCCAACTTCAACTAGGTGCTGTGCCCCCTCCAGCAGATGATGCCAAGTCTCCAAAGTAGACTTGATGGCCAACAGTTCCTTCTCCCAAATGGTATAATTCCTCTCAGACATGTTCAGCTTCCTGGAGTGGTAGGCGCAGGGTTGCAACCCACCACCCGCCCGATCTGGCTGAAAAAGCACCACCCCCACCGCAAATTCAGAGGCATCAGTTTGCACCACAAAAGGCTTCCTCAGGTCAGGATGTAACAGGATCGGCTCAGAACTAAAAAGCTTCTTAAGTTCCTCGAAAGCCTGTTGGGCAGATGCTGTCCAATGAAAAGGAGATTTCCTGCCCTTAAGGAGGCCTGTGAGAGGAGATGTCAGCTGAGCAAAGCTGGGCAGGAACTTTCTGTAGAAATTAGCAAACCCCAGAAAACATTGCAAGTCCTTCTTGGTGGATGGAGCCTGCCAGGAGAGGACAGCCTGGACCTTTGCAGGATCCATCCTGATACCGTCAGCAGAGATAATGTAGGCAAGATAGTCCAAAGAGGTTAGGTCAAACACATATTTCTCCAGCTTGGCATAAAGATGGTGCCCATGGAGGTGCTGGAGGACAGCGGAGACATGGTGCTGATGGGCGTGGGGGTCCTCAGAAAATATAAGTAAATAATCGAGATACACAATGAGGAAAGTGTCCAAATAGTCCCGGAAGATGGCATTCATAAAATGCGAAAACGTGGGGGTGGGGTGCGCAGGCAAGCCAAAACGGCATCACTAGGTATTCATACACTCCATACTGGGTGCTGAAACAGGTCTTCCACTCATCCCCCTCCCAGATGTGAATCAGATTGTAGGTGCCACGCAGGTCCAACTTTGTGAAAATCTTGGCTCGCCCCAGGCGCTCTAGCATCTCAGGGATCAGGGGGAGGGGGTACTTGTCAGGGATCGAGACCGAATTGAGGGCTCTATAGTCATGCACCGGGTGGACTTCTCCAGATTTCTTGGCCACAAAGATGGTAGGGGCACAGGCGGGGGAGGAGGAAGGGAGAATGAAGCCACGTTTGAGGTTTGTGTCCAAAAACGCTCGCAGAGCTCAAAGTTCCAGCTCTGACATTGAATACAGTCATCCAGAGGGGATGGTTGCCCCCAGAATGAAGTTTATGGCACAGTCAAATGGGCGGTGTGGGGGGGAGCTGGTCCACCTCCTTCTTGTCGAAAACATCCCGAAAAGCTGCATACTTCTCTGGGAGAATGACGGTAGCTGAAGAACTGCCAGAAGCAGATGAGGAGGGGGAGGAATGGGTTAAGGCCTGGACTGGGACTGGTGCCTCATTCAGGAGGCAATGCTCCCGGCAGTAGGAAGACGGAAACTCCACCTGCTGAAGCCCCCAAGAAATCTGAGGATTATGCTTAGAGAGCCAGGAAACACCCAGCACGATTGGGTATGGGGGAACCTTGGCCAAGTGAAACTGAATCTGCTCAATGTGGGACTGGGCGCGCAGAGTGAGCGGAGCTGTAATCTGGGTCACCCCGCCCAAAGAAAGAGGACGCCCATCGATGGTCTCTGCCGCCAAGGGGGCAGGAAGAGGCAGGGTAGGAATCTTGTGGAAGAGGGTGAAGTTTTCATCCATGAAACTGGTCGTAGCCCCCAAGTCCACTAAAGCCAGGGCCTCCACCCCACCCCACTGGGAGGAGCGGAGATGAACATGCAATAGCATATGGGAGGGGGGGTTGCAGAAGGCACCCACCAGGTGTGGAACAGACCCCCACACTGGAGACCCCCAACAGGCTTGGGGGGCAGCCTAGTCAGGCCTGGGGGCAAGAAGGAGGAGGGGGAGGAAGGAGAGGAGGGGGAGGCAGAGGAGCTGCGGGTCTAGCATGGCAGGTTTTGGTGAAATGTCCCAGTTTTCCACAGCGAAAGCATCGGCGCTCAGCACGCCGCCGCTCTAGTTCCTCCGGCGGCAGTGGGGCTCGGGTAGCTCCCAGCTGCATTGGGGTCTCCTCTGCCCCCACTGCAGGGGCGGGGGGGAGGGGGCAGGAAATGGTGGGGAATGGGAGGAGGGAAATCTCAGCCCCCAGCGCCCTGCCGGGTCTGCCGGCAGCCCTCCAGCCGACTATCTATCTGGAGGCAGATCTAGATGAGGTCCTCCAAAGTAGGCAGGCTAGGCATGCGCACCAACTCATCCAAGATCTCGTTGTTCAAACTGTCCAAAAACTGAGCCACCAGCGCAGCATCATTCCACTGTAAATCCTGCATCAGCAAGCGAAAAGTTGTCGCATATCTGGAAACTGAGTCCTTGCCCTGCCTGAGGTGGCGAATCTCCCGAGAAGCCATCTGCGTGTGCAGGGGGTCACCGAAAAATCTGGCCATCGCTGTCATGAAATCTTGATAGTCCCCGAGCAGGGGGTCATTAGCGAGAAGAAGTCCCGAAGCCCATTTAGCTGCCACACCTGAAAGTAGGTTAATGATGAAGCCCACATGAACCTGTTCCTTCAGGAAATCCTCAGGTTGAAGGTGCATGTACAGCTCCGATCGGGCCCAGAAAATCTGAAAAAGTCCTTTCTCCCCAGAAAACCTCTCTGGCAAAGTCACCGGGCACTTGCGGCGGGGGGGGGGGAATCGGAGGTGGTGGGGGTTGAGCAGCAGCTTGTAGATTCTGTATGGCAGTCGTCAGTTGAGCCACTTGATCATGGAGAATCTGGTTCTCTTGCGCCAGAGCTTGCACTGCCGTGTCCCTGGCACCCTCCGTTCGGCAGTAGAAGAAAAGAGAGAGAGAGAGAGAAAAAAAGAGGAATGGGGATCAAGCTGTCAGGAGTGCCCTAGCGGCCTCTTTCAGTAGACCCCAATAGCCAACTAAAGACACAGATGAAAGGATTCTTTTCAAGGCTTTAATCCTTTTACAACTTAATGACTCTTTCAGATGCTATTCACCAGCGACTAAGCAAGGAACAGCAGAGTGGCCTATGCACCGAGTAGGCAGTTGATCCCCGTTTGAAGGAGAGTCACGTGAAGACCCTGAACTTATTGGCTAGGGAGAGATCCTCCCTCTTTCCACGGGTCCACGGGAGGCGGCCGTTGCTTACGTGCCAAACAGGCGCTATGCCTCCTTTCCGCGCCCTCCATCGCTCGTCGCTCCCTGCGTCTGCGTCGAGCGTCAAGCAAGCCCCGCTCCTGCACTTTCTCACGCTAGGATCATTATCTATCTTAGGAATGCTGGCAGGAGGAATCTCTGCCAGCTGCTGTGCCTGTGAGGGATGAGCTGGCTCCTCTCCCATGGATTGCTGATCCTCCTCAGAATCAGAACTGCTCTGGGGTTCTATCGGCTCAGTTTCCACCCTGACAATTGGATCCAGACTTACTCATACTTAGAATAGACTCAATGAGTCTATTCTAAGTATGACCAAGTCTGGATCAAACCCAATAACTGTCAAAAAAAAATCTTCATGATTAAACAAAGCATCATTTTAATCAATCAAATATTTTAAATTTATTAACCTAATTGATTGATTGATTGATTGATTAAACACTATAGTCATAAAGAATCCCAGCATGACAGCCAGACTGTGTATTTAAAATAATAATAATAATAATAATAATAATAATAATAATAATAATAATAAAAAACACAGATATCTGAGCCTATATTTTGGAAGAATTCCTCCCACATATTTCTGATGTCAGTGGTGCTAGAGCCAGATCAGAAAGTTTCCAAGTGATTGCATTGAAATGAGATATTATAGCTCCCTCTTCTTAGCACAACTATTTGACAGAAAAGTGAATTTGCAATTGGTACCATTTACTGTATTCATTATAATTTGTCATGAGTCTGAGGTATAACTTTTTCTGCCTCATCTGTTCTGTGAAAGGTAAAATAAATGGTACTGCTTTGACCTTTTTTAGTATTCTGTAATTTGATTCGCTTGCCATTCCCATCTTCCCCTGTTTACAGTCTCCACAACTTGTGACTGGAATGGACAGTCAGTCAAAACAGAATGCTGAAAAGGTCAGTGCAGTACCATTCACTGCATATTTTTTTCTTTCTCAGAACTCATGGAGTATTTAAGTCTGTAATCTTGATTTTGGTGACAGATTGCCATGAGATCAGGTGAACATCTCCCCCCCCCCAACATGATGGGTTCCCTTTTTTAAACAACAGTTGTGATAGAAAAAGAAAGCAGTACAATCACTGCTGTGCCCATAGGAATAGTTAGAATAGCTCATATTTTCGGTTGTTCATTCTTCTTGTTGAAGTTCTGGGTTAGCCGCCTTGTGTCCCAGTACAGGGAAAAAGGCAGGGAATAAATAATAATAATAATAATAATAATAATAATAATAATAATAATAATTTGGACCATAGTGAAAAAGATCTTGATTTGTGATCCTCTGCCATGGTGTTCTAAAATGGAAAATGGAAAACTGGATGACAAGGAACAGAGTTCAGCTCTAATTTCACTAACCCTTTAAAATTAACATTACTAACAGAAGAAAATATGCATTTAGAATTAGAGACCTTCAGGATGCAAGTCTAAGCCCACTTATTATGGAGTTAAGTTCCAATTAACTTAGTGGAACTTATTTCTGAGTAAACATGTATTGAATTGCACAATATATTTCCTCCTTCATGACCACTGAATGGATGAGGAAATGAGCTGGGCACTCTGCAGACTATCCCAACAGGTTTGCTAGGACTGTTGGTGTATAAGACTCATGCAAGAAGGCAATATGACAATGGAACCAACTACCCAGGGAGGTGGTGGGCTGTCCCACACTGGAGGCCTTCAAGACGAGGCTGGACAGCCATCTGTCAGGGATGCTCTGACTTGGATTCCTGCATTGAGCAGGGGGTTGGACTTGATGGCCTGTAGGCCCCTTCCAACCCTAATATTCTGTGATTCTATGATTCTATCTCACACATCCCATGTGCCTGATCCTGCCAACACTCTTAGCCTTTGCAAAATATATTTATTCCCAGTGGTGTAATAGGAGGGGAAACACATAGGAGCACAGGAGCATTGAACTCAGTGGTGTTTATCTCTGATTGCCTAGATTCATTGATTATAATCACACCCTGAATGGGTGAATGGGACAGCAGAAAGGATAAGACTGAAATTAGGTTATTTATTAGTCTATTAGTTTATTACCCCATGCTACCTGGGGGATGCTGGGAGTTGTAGGATTTATTTTTGTCTGAACATGCATAGGGTTGTGTTCTTAGTTTGAATTTTAATGTGAACTTACCTCATTTCACATTCTTGAACTTAAACTCAATTATCCTTCAAAATTCATACATCTCTGAATTTTGCAATGAAATTCTCCAATTAAAAATACATACAAAAATGTTTATACTAGGGGAAAGTGCACACAAAATTATGCATATTTGTGAAAATAATGTTCAAAGTGCATGTTATTAAGAATACTGCTTCCAAAAATATGTATATTAGGCAAAACCACATACGAAAATGCATGTGTTAGGAGAAATATACTAAAAATGAGTATGAATCATCATGCATACTCAAAGTCTGGGATGACCTGAATTTAAGACTGGAAAAATGAGATATGGAGAGAAGCTGAAACCTACAGATTCATCCATCCCTAGTCACCACACCAGTTTAATCATTGTGGACTTTCTCCCACTACGGTGCAAAATGATAAGTTGATTTTTTTATCTTCGAAACAAGCAAGTTCCTTTTTTCGTTAATTTCCATGCTCAGATATAGTTTACTGCTTGCAATTCTAACCCTGCATAGAGTCATAGGGTGGGAGAGGATTTACTGAATGGAATAGAAAAATGACAGATGACAGGGGGCTGTGACAGTGCCATTGTCGGTAAATAAAAGTGTAAACGTTCACAATGTCTCTGTACAGGCACTACACTTGGAATTTACTTAGAAGCTAAATGCAGCAATCCACTTGCAAACATTCTGTGAATCATTGGATCTACAATCCAGGATCTGAACTGAGCCTTACTAATGACTATTTTTAATTATTTTTTAACATTCATCTTCTTTTCACGTGTGAGAAAATTCTATCATTTTTCTATAGCACTTCATTGCAGTGATCAAGGATTCTCAGTCTATATCAGCCTTTCCCAACCTGGTGTCCTCCAGATGTGTTGGCACAGCCATCGACTATGCTGGCTGGGAATGATGGGAGTTGTAGTCTAATGCATCTGGAGAGCACCAGGTTGGGGAAGACTGGTCTATGACATACTGAGCATGAAAGGGCCTCAGCAGTATATTTTCTTCAGGCTTATTAAAACAACAACATAGTTTGGACATATTCTTTGTTCTGTTGAAAATGGACTGCAGATGTTCACCTCCAAGGGTATGCGATGGAATCCATCTGTTACAGCAGGCATTTCTGTTGAAGATGGGATGTTTTGCCTTGTGGGGAAAGACAATGGGATGAGGGTTTCAAATCAAAATCATCTTCTATTTCATTTTAAAGCATTGAATAGTAAGGTGGAGGGAAGAGAAGTTTGTGACGCTTTGCGCTGCTGGAATTTGCACCTTCTCTAGGCTTATGGTTCCTAAGGGTGCTCAGATCTGCTTTTTTTTTACATGAGTGTTGTATATTTCAAATTAGCCCTGTTGCCAAAATGAAACACTGAACAGCAGTAAGTGTACAAATAGCAGAGAACATTTTTTGGAGCAGGCTTCTACAAACAGGATATATAAAAGGGTTTTGTAATGTTCACAACCCTCTCAGGGTTCACTTCATTGGAACTCTGCCCAAGATAAGGCCAATTAAGCACTGATACTCATTATCAGCAACTTCATGTTAGTTTACACACAGGCTCATTTCCAGGATGAAGGGGAAAGGAACATTTTCTTGGATATCAGTCTTCTAGTGATAAAACTACACAAGCAAAAGTATCCTTTCAAACACTTAGAACAGCCTTCCCCATCCTGGTGCCCTCCAGATATGTTAAACTACAAACCCCATCATTCCCAGCCTCAGAATGGTGGAAGTTGCAGCCCAACACATCTGGTTGGGGAAGGCTGACTTAGAATATTGTGGGAAACAATGTTCTGCCTTCCTTTGAAGGCCAGACTTAACGTGAAGCAATACAGAGCAGGACCTTTCAGGAGCAGATTTGAGAAGGGGGCCGTTTTCCTGCCTCTGCTCTCTATCAATGTATCTCAGGAAGAAACAAGCTCCAGTCCAGAGCAGGAGACACATAATTTTAAGATTTTGCTTTCAGAGGCAAAAATGTCTATGGCTGTCATGTTTTCCTTTTGTCTTCTTAACACAGCAAAATCACACAAGTAAATGAAAATGAAAAGGTAGGTGTGTGTGTGTGTGTGTGTGAGAGAGAGAGAGAGAGAGAGAGAGAGAGAGAGAGAGTTCTGGAAATCAAAGGGCTTGCTCATTTGGAGGCCTGTGACACTATTCTGCCTTCGGTAAGTATATGCTGTTTGTCAATTTACAGTGAAGATATGTGTATTTTAGAACAGAAGAGTCTCTGGAAGGACCCTTACTCTGTTCATTGCAAACATACCTATTCCTCTCCTGCAGGAGTGCTGAACCTCAGGCCTGAATCTGGCCCACCTGGGGTCCCAATTTGGCCCTGCAGTGTTCCTCAGATGTCCACACACCCTTCCCACGGTCCCAGCAACTTTCCCTCAGCTACCAGTCATTTGGGTCATTCTCAGTTTTGTGCTAAAAGGCTTAGTTATTGGCAGTAACAGCTTTAAGCTAAAATAGTCTCATATTTTTGGTCCTACCCCTTTTGCTTCTGGCCCAGCCCCCTTTTGTCTTCAGCCCTGCCTACCACTGGAATGCAGCCCCCAAGAGCTTCTCTGAAATGGAATTTGGCCCTTGGGCTGAAAGAGGTTCTGCACCCCTACTTTCCAGGGTTGAGCTCTGGAAAAGACACACAACCACTTCTATAAGCAGGGCAGGCCTGACCATTAGGCAGAGTGAAGCAGACATGTCAGACAGCAGATGCTGGGAAGAGCAAAGTGTTGGAGGAGAGAGGTGTGGGCCATGTGGCATGCCCTGCACCTGCTAAGCTAGCTAGCTGCCTTCAGGTGTGGTGCAGGATGTTGTCCCATTGTTAGTGTCAAAGAAATATTCAGCTGCCAATCCTGTTGTCTTTTGTTTATGGAATGAGTGAGGGAGCCATCTTGTAAGGATGTATGAATCCCTTACCTCATTCTGCGTGGGGTCATTCGCGGCGGGGGGGAGGCGCTCCGTTCCTCCCCCCGAAATTCTCCCCAGCCGGCTCCACTCCATGGCGACTTTGTGGAGCTGCCGGCCAGGGCCGCTTGCAGCCGGACATCCGGCTGCTGGGCTACACAGGGATGCAAATGGCGGCCGCCGTAGCCACTGCCATTTGCATCCCTGTCTTTTGCCATGATAGGCTATGTATATATTTACGTAGCCTATCACAGCAAAAGACAGGGGCGAAAATGGCAGCGGCTATGGCGGCCGCCATTTGCGTTCCTGCCTATTGCCGTGATAGGCTATGTAAATACTTACATAGCCTATCACGGCCATTTGACGGAATGCGAATGGCGGCCGCAGATGCGGCCGCCGTTCGCGGAGCACCGGACGGCTGACACAAGGTAGGCTCCATTCCAGGCCCATTTTGTGGGGTGGCAGGGGGGGTTGCTTCGTACCACCACAGATTCCAGGGGGCCGAATTCACTGGAATTCGGCCTCCCTGGCATCCATGGCAGAATTCTCTGACTTCCCTACCATCTTGTCCTTCACGTCAGGTAGTAACATGTCTTGGGCTGGCCACGTCTATATGTTTCAAGTAGAAACCGGATGTGTATTGCACTGAATGGCTGGAGCCCTGTGATGTCACAACCTCCTCCAGTCCTCAGAGCAGTTTTGTACTTTGAAAAAGTGTCCCTTTTAATTAACAAGAAACAGATGAATTGATAATCAGATGAATATTCATGTGGTGCATTAAAAAATAAAACATGCGGATAGCCCACTTGAAGAGGTGTGTGTGTGTGTGTGTGTGGTGGCAGTGGTGAAGTCAGGCTCAGATCACTTCTGAAGAATTCACCATGAGGCTTAAAATTAGTAGGTCTAAATAGAAAAGAATGTTCATCTATTAGACCACAAATATTCCTGCTTTATCAAAGTGTCACGAAGGGAGCCATCCTATGGTCTCTGGAATGATAGCTGAGGGGCCATAGGGTGTGTTGGACCTCCCTGTCCACCACTGGGGGTGCTAGTGGTGCTTCGACAGCAGTGGTGCAACTGTATGTGTTGGCAGCATATTGGGGCAGTCATATATCTGCAGGATCCAATGCCCCCTCATTTCCCAACATGCCCCCCCAGACCTCCAAATCACACCAGCAATGGAGCTGGAGTAGTTCATTCCCTTCCATTGGCTGCAATGAGAGGGGAAATAACAAAATAAAAACAAAATGGCCACCTCCCATCCTGACCGCTGTGATGCAGTGGTGGTTCTGCTGTGGATCCTCCCCCCCCCCCCACACACACACATGCACCAGGTAGGCAGGATTGCTCTGCCTGGCTGCAATCCTATAGCCGATTACCTAGGAGTATGTCCCATTGAACTCAATGGGATGTAATTCTGAATAGGCATGTATTATTTAATCATCTAGATTAGTTGATCTGGCTGCCATTAGAAATGTGTGTGTGTCTGGGGGTGGGGTGGGGCAGGAGAGGGTCCCCTACAGCAAAGTAAGTTGGAATTATGGAAATTCTCTACCTTAATACATTGAGTAATCAATTATATTTGCATCCCACTTTTCAGCCCAGTTTGGTTCCCAAAGCAGAAATCTGTTGATCTTGTCTTGACAAATATTGTAGTATATAAACTATTCCTTACTAATAAATGATGCCTTCAGCATGTTAATAATAATTAATATGTCTGAAAGACACTGATACTCATTATGAAAGGAGCTATTGATGGGAAGCTACAAAGCACAGGCAGTTTGTATTAAAATGGAAATAGCTACTTTTGTTCTCAGATTATTTTTATTCTGCTGACTTCCAATGCAAAATTTAGAGACAAAGAAAGAATATGAGGCTTCATTCAAGTTTTTTAAACGGAATCTCTTATAGTTAGAGTTTTAATATAAAAGAAGATAGCAACATAGCTTTGTTTTATTTTTCTAAAGCAAAAACATGGTATAAACACAATTTTTGTGCAGATCAGGACTAAACGTTTCTCTGAACTCACAGAAAAATCATTTGAAGCCATAGTGCTAAGTTACAGAGAAGTCGATTTCGGTTCAGACTTCAGAGTAGGGGGTGGGTGGGGGGCAGGAATCCTACTTAAATTGGGCCTGGAAACAAATAGTCAGCCAGTGAATCTGGTACAGAATTGGTGTAATCTGTTCCAGTGCTTAGCCTCTACTAGCTTTCTTGCTGTCACATTCTGTACCAACTGAAATTTCTGAACCGTCTTTGAAAGCAACCCCACTTAGAGTGCATTGCTGTAATAATGGATGTGTGATTCAGGGAAGCCCCAAAGCGGTTTCTTTCCCACCACTGGATCCCAAGGACCTAAGTGGCAGGCCTAGGCAATCTGCTTTCGTTCCTTAGGATGCTCACCAGTGGTTCCGTTCATATTTTATTTTCCTGCACTGCCCTGACATTGTGACTGACCTGTTTAATTATGTAGCACTACCTCTAATTAATCCCTGAATTCCACTAGAATCAGTGTAGAGTAGATCGGGTCCAGAGGTGGAAGGAAAAAAAATCTGACTGTACATACTCTGAATCCTCATTAGGTGGAAGGATGGGTATTGAGACAAACTGAAATGGGGGCTTACTAGGGATAGTGTGGGATTTATAGCCCCTCCTTCCTCCCTACCAGCTTGCATGGAGATGCTACAGACATCCATATCCTTGTCAGGGCCAACCCTACCATTAGGAAGAGGGAGGCAGTCATCTCAGGTGGCAGATGCTGAGAGGAGGCAGCAAGCGATTGAAGGAGAGAATTGAGTGCCAAGAGGCCTGCCCTGTGCCCCTTAAGCTAACCTGCTGCCTTCATGTGCAGTGGACAATGCTGTTCCATTGTCAGTGTTGAAGAAATAGTCCAGTTGGCTTCTGTACATGGAACGGGAGAGGTTGCCATCTTGTTCACCTCAGGCAGGAAAATGTCTTGGGCCGGCCCTGAACCTTGTGTCTGTCCCACCTCTGATTGTGGCAGATGCAACACCACCCCCACCCCACTTGCCCACTTCCTGCTATGAGGAAGGAAGCAGAATTCTCTCCCACCCCACTACAATAACTTGGGATAAAGCATTGCATCTGCTAAGTGTCCTGGCTAATCAATAGATTGACTGGATGATCCTGGGAAAGTCAATAGATCTCAAGTTCAGCTTCCTATTTGAGAAGAACAACTATAAGGAAAAGAAGAATTATGGATAGGAACGGCTATGTACTGAAATAAAATATCTCTTATCTATACATCCCAATTTTATTGTATCCTCATTCATGTACAGGCTTGATCTGACTTTCCCCCACAATTCATTTCATTCCTAACCATGTTTAGTTTGCAGTAAATCCCACTGATTTCAGTGGGACTTACTTTTAAGTAAGCATATTTTAAGACTGATGTTAGTTTACATTGAAATGAATTTAGAACCTCTAGAAAACACTTCTCTTTATTTTTAAATGTTATGTCAGAGATTCACGGTGTTGCTTGCAAGTCCTATGTAGCAAAAACCCTAAATTTTCTTTTATTTTTTTCCCCAGGGTGAATGTTAGTTTATATTGTCATTCATCAGTGATGTGTGGAAATAGGACCATATTTCATTTTGTTATATCAGTGCAGTTGTAATGGGAACATCTTTGACTCAATTCCCCACTTTAATGGAATTGTGGTTACCCTCTATCGTGAGGTTTCAAAACTCACTTCATGCTCACAATAACTCTCAGACTTGATGATGCTAGCTACTTTTTATTACACTATTCAGTATAAAATATTACGACAAAAGCTATGCTATTAATATTGCACATATCACCTACAGCCTAGGTAATTTTGGCACCAAAGCTCTTTTTCATCTTTATACATTTCCAGTGCTCAAATGCTGAAATACCATGGAAAGCAAATAGCTACCTTAAAAGTATATGGATTGCACACATGTATTTAATCAGGAAATTATAAGGGAAAATGTTTGACAAGATTACAATATCGACAACATTAAGAATGCAACATAAAACATAGCTTTAAAGGGGGGGGGGGAGAAATCCAGCATAGAAAATACCTTGTGCACACACTACTTTTCCAAACATTTACTGTAAGGTTTTAATTTCACTGTAAATTAGTTGCCTTTTGACACTGAGTTATGCTAATATTAGGGATGGATGTGTCTGTTTTGCTTTCTATAACATTCACTTCTTTTTTCCAAGGACACATTCATTCCATCCTGTTTCCCCCTCAGTTCACTTA
This sequence comes from Heloderma suspectum, assembly GCF_057233095.1. Taxonomy (NCBI): domain Eukaryota; kingdom Metazoa; phylum Chordata; class Lepidosauria; order Squamata; family Helodermatidae; genus Heloderma; species Heloderma suspectum. The sequence continues at coordinate 74,240,454 of NC_139461.1, forward strand.
AAAAAAGAAGTCCACACAAATGTTCGTATGCATTTCGATGCACATTTTTGTGCTCATGAAAAATTGCATGCATTTTTGTATGCAATTTCTTCTAATATGCATTTTTGTAAGCACTTTCCTCTAACACAAGCCTTTGTACACAACTTTCCCTAATGTGTGCATTTTTGTAGGCAACCTTTCCTAATGTATGCATATTGGTACACTTCTTTTTTTGAATGGAGGACAACTGCATTGCAAAATGTGGAGAAGTGTGAAAACAGAAGAATGATTACATTCTGGTTCACATATTAGTGGGAATTGGGTTGGTTTTTATTAAGATGTGAACCAAATGATGGCAAGAACTGGGAAGCCCAAGTGGGGCTAAGCAGTAAACGAACAACTGGGTGTTTTAAAGTGGGGAATTAGGAATGAGACCAGAGACATAGAATTTTATTTATTTATTGCATTTCTACCCCGCCTTTTTTCCTCTTGTAAGGAACCCAAGGCGGCTTGCATTATCCTCCTCCTCTCCATTTTATCCTCACAACAACAACCCTGTGAGGTGGGTTGGGCTGAGAGTCTGTGACGGGCCCAAAGTCACCCAGTGAGCTTCCATGGCTGAGTGGGGACTAGAACCTGGATCTTCCAGCTCCCAGTCCAACACTCTAGCCACTAATAGAATGATCAAACTAGGAATGGTTGAGAAATTCACTCTGTTAAGAGGTGTGTGTGTGTGTTTTACAGATTTACCCTCCTGGAAATGAATGCAGATCCAAATGCAATTTGTGGTTGGAAATCTGTACATATCACAGCTTGCGCTGCATTGCACAAAGCAAAAATGCATCCATTAAAGTGTGCACATTAAGATGGGCACAAACACACTTTAGTCAATGGATGCATGTGTGCAAAAATGGATACATTTGCAAAATGTGCACAAAAATATGTATGTATTTCTGTGTGGGGGAAAAAAAATCTGCATAGAATAGGGATGGAACTGGTTTGGTAGTGGTGGAAAAACAAGAACCCTGATGGAATTGAGCTTGACAGATCTGTCCATCCATAAATCAGACATGGTTTATTGCAAACAAAGAAAGAGTATACACAACCTTCAAAAAAACCACTCATCAACAGGCCAGGGGCGAGAAAGTCTTTGCTCTTGGTAAGGGAGGGAGGTTGCATTACAGCAGCTAAATTAGCTTGACAGAAAAACCTGGAGTAGATGTGTGTGTGTGTGTGTGTGTTAGAGGGGGAGAGGGAATGAGAGAGAGAGAGAGAGAGAGAGTTTTCTAGTTCTGGATGGATTCAGCAAGTGTTTCTACCCTTTCCCCTCCCTTCCCTTTCTAGAAATACCACAGATGTAATTGGTGAGATCAATCTCTCTCTCTGCTGCTCAGTACTGTGTTTTTAGTCTCTCTCCCTCTCTATATGCAAAGCTGCTTCCCCCACACAGTCTCTTTTGATTACCTCCCCCAGCACTGTCCTCCTACTGGAACTCAGTAGAAGCTGCTGCTAAAGGACCTTTACAGCCCAAGTTTCCACCCATCACCCTGAAAATATATTCCTCCCAAATACCTCCCATTCAATGAGCTCCTATCACTTCACTCCAATTGCAGGAAGTTTGTCTTTTTCAGAGCAGGAAGACTTGCCTTGTAGATTGACTGACTGGATGGGAGATGGCAGAAAGCAATTTCAAATCTCCCTTTTATTTCCCTCAGTTGCATCCTTTCCTTTGTGTCTCTACCTCTGCAGCCTTTCCCCATTCTCCAGCTTGCAAGTGGCTTCTCTCATTCCTTTCCACATTGGGGGGAAAAAAAGATCAACTCCCTTTGTTTTGTCCTCTACAGGCTGATTAAAATAAGAAACAGAAGAAAACAAAACAAAATAACAACTGGGTTGTGAAGGGAGCTGTTGCAGTGCCAGAGAAGGAAAAAAGTACTGGAGTGGATGTCTCTGGGAGAGAGGGAAAGACTGTGAGTGTCTTTCCACACTATCGCCTTCACTTCTTTTCCAACATTGTTGCACTGTTTCCCCAAGCACATTTTCTCTCGTGTGTGTAGGGATGCACGAATCCCTTACGTGGCATCCGCTAGAGGGGGGAGGCGATCCGTCCCTCCCCCCGGAATCCTGCCTGGCTGGCTCCACTCCGTGGCAAGTCCGGGGGGCCGTATTCTAAAGAATTCGGCCTCATTGGAGTCTGTGGCAGATTTCTCCGCCATCCCTACGCGCATGTTTCCATTTCCCAAAAGGACCCGGTCTATCATCGTTGTACCCTGGCAGGCTGTGCTGTTTCCATGGAACCTTGATCGCATTATTCTCTTGATGGCTGGGTGGAGCCTTTTTGGAGTGGGTTGGGTCTGTTTACCGCATCTGTTTTTCCACCTCCTCCTCTTTCCAATTCCCCTCTCCCTCGCCCCCTCTGCCCCACTGAAGTTTCCTGCTCTGGCCAGTCTCCTCCTTGCTTTCCCAGCCCTTTTGGTTTGCTTTAGAGAAGGAGCAAAAAATCAAAGCATTGTGTCTGGAGCATCCCCCTCCCTTTAAACCTTCCTTGTTGCCCCTAAAACAGAGATTGAAACCACAATTGTGCGTTAACAAAGGGGCAAAAAATCAAAGCACTGTGTTGGGGGGGGCTTTAAATCTTCCTTATTGCCCTTGAAACAGGGATTTCAAGCGCAATTGTGCATTAACGAAGTGGCAAAAAATCAAAGTGGTGTGTCGGGAGCATCCCAAACCTAGGGATGTCAGAGAATTCCACCACGGATCTCAGTGAGGCCAAATGCACTCCCCAAAATCTGTGGCGGAATGAAGACCCCCACCCCACCACCCCACGAAAGGCGCGCGAAATGGAGCACTTACCTGCTGCCGTCCACGCTGACTTGCGAATGGCGGCCGTGTCTGTGGCCGCCATTTGCTTCCTCATTATAGCCATGATAGGCTATGTAAATAATTACGTAGCCTATCACAGCTAATGCAGGGATGCCATTTGATGCTATCACGGCAAAAAAACCAACAACAACAGCGAACGCAAATGGTGGCGGCTACGGTGGCCGCCATTTGCATTCCCCTTTTTTTGCCGTTTTAGCCTACGTAAATATTTACGTAGGCTATTACGGCAAAAAAAAGGGAACACAAATGGCGTAGTGGCCGCCATTTGCATTCCCTTTTTTTTCGCCATAATAGCCTACGTAAATATTTTTTTTAAAAAGGGAATGCAAATGGCGGCCGCCATAGCTGCCGCCATTTGCGTCCACTGTTTTTGTTTTTTGTTTATGTTGTGATAGGCTATGTAAATATTTACGTAGCCTATCACGGCAAAATACAGGGACACAAATGGCGGTGGCTGTGTCCCTGCAGGCTGCCCAGCAGCCGGATGTGGAGTGGAGCCGGCCGGAGAGAATTTCGGGGGGAGGGATGGAGCACCTCCCCCCCACCATGAATGTCACTCTTCAAAAAGGTAAGTGACTTTCGTACATCCCTACCCACACCTAGGGATGTCAGAGAATTCCGACACAGATTTCGGTGAGGCCGAACTCCGTGGCAGAACAGGCTGCCACCCCCCCACCCCCCCGCAGATCCCCAACAGGATGAGACTTACCTGGGGCAGATCTTCCGGGTGGCGGCGGCTCCGGCGGTGGCTTCGGCGGCGGCGGTGGCTGGTCTTCCGACCGGCTGCCGCCGCCGCCATTTCCAGTCTTGGTTAAAAAAAAAAAAAAGATGTGATAGGCTACGTAAATCTTTATGTAGCCTATCATGGCTGGGTGGGTTTTAAAAAAAAAAACACATACGCAAACGGCAGCGGCTATGGCTACCGCCATTTGCATTCCTTATTTTTGGCCGTCTTTACGTAAATATTTACGTAGACTATGATGGCGAAAATAAAGGGGAACACAAATAGAATAGCGGGCGCTATTTGCATCCCCTTTTGCTTCGCCCTTTTCGCTTACATACAGATTTACGTAGGCTAAAACGGTGAATCAAAAAGGGATGCAAATAGTGCCCGCTACGCTATTTGCGTTCCCCTTTATTTTCGCTGTCATAGTCTACGTAAATATTTACGTAGATTCAGACGGCCAAAAATAAGGAACACAAATGGCGGTGGCCATAGCTGCCGCCATTTGCGTACACGGTTTTGTTTTGTTTTTTCCCCAGAGCCCTCCGCAGATGGAAATCTGGCTGCGGATGGCTCTGGCCTGGCTGGGCCTGGCCGGCTGCTCCGCGGAACTGCTGCGGAGCACAGCCGGCCGTTCGAGGATTCCGGGGGGGAAGAACGGATCGCCTCCCCCCCCGTCGAGGATTCCGGGGGGAGGGACGGAACGCCTCCCCCCCACCATCAACATAATCCGTGAAAGGTAAGTCACTTTCATACATCCCTACCCACACCCCTTTAAACTTCCTTTCTTGCCCCTAAAATGAGTGCTTATGTGTCCATCTTTTCATCTCTGCCTGACCACTCCCTCCAGGATCATCTCCCCATCTCCTTCACACATCTTCAGTGTAGGGTTGTGCGAAACCCCCTTACCTGAAGTCCGTGGGGGATCCGCGGGGGGGGGGAGGCGATCTGTCCCTCTCCCCCGGAATTCTCCGGCCGTTGGTGGACTTCCAGCTGCTGGGACACAAATGGCGTCTGGCGTAGCGGACGCCATTTGCGTCCGTGCTCTTTGCTGTGATAGGCTATGTAAATCTTTACATAGCCTATCACAGCAAAGAGAAGGGACATAAATGGCATCCGCTACACCGGACACCATTTTCTTCCGCAGGATGGCAGCGGACAGACCGGACCGGCCAGTGGCAGGTAGGATCTGTTCTGGGGCAACTTCACGGGGTGGTGGAGGTGGGTGGTCCGTTCCACCACGGACTCCGAGAGAGTCATTGGAGTCCGTGGCAGAATTCTCTACTTCAGTGTTCCCACCTCCTGAGCTGTGTTTCTAGGACAACAGAGGGAGAAGCTAATGGAGGAGTATGGGATTTCTAAAAAGGCTTTCTCCTTCTCCCCCCTTTCTCCTTTCCCCTGAAAGTCCAGATGCACCTGCATTTCAGGAGCAAGCCTCACTGAGCACAATGGGAGTTACTTGCGAGTAGACACACATATGCTTGTTCTGGGAAAGCGGGGGGAGAACACAAAGAGGGAAACTAGCCCCCATTTTAACCCAGAGGACCTAACTGACCACAATGGAAGTTACTTCTGACAAGAGTTTAATGGGTTTGTTGTGGGAAAGAGAGTGAAACTAGTCCCCACTTTAATGCACAGGATCTTTATTTGGAAGCTGCGAAGGAGTTACATCCTAAGACAATGGACTGAAGTGTCAAGATCGCTCTTAATTGCATTTACGGAATTGGGCTTAAAAGTGTGCCATTTCAATTGAGAGGGAATCTCTGTTGCTTCTGATGTAGGCATTCAAAGACAAGCCTCATTCAGCACAATGGGAGTTACTTCTGAGGAGACACTAATGGGTTTGTTGTTGGGAAAGTGAGTAGTAAAGAGAAAGACAGAATCCAGCCCCGACTGTAACCCGCAGGTTAGCCATAATGAAGCTGCTAAGTACTTTTGGCCTAAGGCAATTCATTGGAGCCTTGCTTGGTTACTTAAACTCATTTAAGCAAATGGGCTTTAATGTGTGCCATTTCAATTGAGGGGGAATCTCAGCCTCATCCACCACAATGGCAGTTACTTCTGAGGAGACACTAATGGGTTAGTTGTGGGAAAGAGGGTGAAACCAGGCCCCATTTTAACACAGAGGATCTCTATTTGGAAGCTGTGAAGGAGTTACATCCTAAGGCAATGGACCAAAGCCTTGAGATTGCGCTTAATTGCTTTTCAAGAACTGAGGGCTTTGATACATGCTGTGTCAATTGAGGGGCTTCTCTGTCATTTTGGTGATCATTGAGAGTGCAAGCTGCATTCAGCACCATGGGAGAAAACACCCCTTGACTGGGGTCATGGGCTGTGTTCTAGTGCTTATTTTCAATAGGCATGGCGGAGAAATCCGCCACAGACTCCAGTGGGGCCGGATTCTTTAGAATCTGCCCCTCCAGAGTCTGTGGCAGAATGGACTACCCCCCTGCCACCCCACGGAATCCCTCCCCCGGACGGACCTTACCTGGTCATCGGCCGTCCGGTCCATCCTCAGCTGCCCCTAGGGGTGGACGAAAGTCACTTACCTTTTCTCGCAGCTTGTTCGCGGTGGGGGGGAGCGCTTCACTGCTCCCCCCGCAAAGTTCAGGCCGGGGGGGGAGGCTTCCCGCCTCGCCCGGCCGAAATTCAGGCCGGTGGGGAGGCTTCCCACCTCGCCCGGCCGCGAACGCGAAAGTTAAAAAAACAACCAAAAAAATGCCCCCTGATAGGCTACGTGACGATTCACGTAGCCTATCACGGCTAGATCTGCAAAGTCAGCCGTGATAGGCTACGTGAATCGTCACGTAGCCTATCACAGGTGACTTAAAAAAAAAAAAAAGCGCGTACGCAAATGGCGGCCCCCATAGGGAGCCGCCATTCGCGTTCCTTATTTAGTTGCTGTAGTCTACGTAAATGTTTACGTAGACTACAGCGAAAATAAGGGCAATGCAAATAGCTCCCGCCCCGCTCGAACACCCGACGAACCGCCAGCCGGACCCGCCGCCGGGAGGGACATTCAGGGAAGGTAAGTCCCGTCCCAGGGGGGGTGGGTGGAGGATTTCTCCCTGAAACTTGTTCGGGGGCCGAACACATTGGCGCTCGGCCCCCCGAAGTTTCGGGGAGAAATTCTCTGCCATCCCTAGCTGCCCCAGCCGTCTGCTGCCCCGTCTGCAGATGCAAATGGTGGCCAGCGTAGAGGCTGCCATTTGCATTCCTGCCTTAGGCCGTGATAGGCTATGCAAGTATTTATGTAGCCTATCATGGCAAAAAGCAGGGATGCAAATGGTGTAGCGGGCGCCATTTGCGTCCCTGTTCTTTGCCGTGATAGGCTACATAAATACTTACATAGCCTATCATGGCCTAAGGCAGGGACGCAAATGGTGGCCGCTACGCTGGCTGCCATTTGCGGCCACAGCCCAGCAGTGGCCAGAAGTCTGGCTGTGGCCAGGGAGGATTCTGGGGGGGAGGGACGGATTGCCTCCCCGCCCAAGTGGGTGCCCCCCTGTGGATTGGTGAGTGGGGTTCGTAAACCCCTAATTTTCAATGATGTTTTAAAATTTGGTCCCTTGGCATCCTGCTCCAAAATGGCTAAGAAACATCCAGAAAATAGGGAGGGAAGGGGTTGGGTCACTGTGATCAGAGCGACACCCCCCCAAAGGCCGGGCTACATGCCCCATGGGCAGGGCTAAGATAGCGAACCCAGTGCGATTGTGGAAACAGGTTGGTAATGGAGCTGCCATAACCGGGAAAAGTTGGACTATAAGCAGTCTCAGAAGAAGTGGTTTTTCAGTGATAAAAGGCGACACTGGGGCTGAGTGGCCATGATATCATGGAACCAGAGACCCCATGGCACAGGCAGGTTGGAGTAAATCGCCGGTGGAAACACAGGCTGTATCTTCTAACCATTTTAACAGTTTTCAAAACCTAGTGAAACCTAGTTTTGAAAACAGATGCTTCCTGTGCTAGGGCTTTCCAGGGAAGTGGAGGCAATGTTAATTTTCAGAAAGAGATCTGCAGATTCAGGCTTCTGGGGAACAATTCCATCTGCACTAGTAGCCTTTCTTCTAATTTCTGTGAGAGGGGCAGGCAGCCACTTGCTGGGTGGAAAGGGAAAGCTACTCTACATGTGTTTGGAGGCATTTTCTCTATATTCTTACTGGTTAGCAGAAATATTGGGGGGGGGTACTAAGCACAGACACAATTTCTTGTCCCACTTAGGCAGCATTCAGTTAGGATCAGCAAGTATTTAGTTAACACAGTGAAAGAGTTTGGAATTGCAGAGGTAGACTAAGAAGACCCTGTTAGGGTTTTAGATGGGGGAAGGAAGAGGAGAGGCTGCTACAAATAGGGAGATAGGAGGGTACAAGAGATTGGATAAAGATGTGAGGGGAATATTTGGGATGATGATAAGGACTTGAATGGAGATAAATAGACCTGAAGAGTAGGGATGTCAGAGAATTTCTCCACAAATCTCGGGGAGGCCGAATGCCAGCACATTCGGCCCCCCGAAATTGGTGGAGGAAAGGTCTGCTCCCCCGCCCCCCCCCGGGATGGGACTTACCTTGGTTGAATGTCCCTGGCGGTGGCGGCAGCTCCGGCGGCGGTTCGGCGGCGGTTCGGCAGTGGTTCGGCGGCGGTGCGGCGGCGGTTCAGCGGCGGCGGTGGCTGGTCTTCTGACTGGCTGCCGCTGCTGCCATTTCCAAGTAAAAAAACAACAACAACAAGCAAACGTGATAGGCTACGTAAAGATTTACGTAGCCTATCACGGCTAGATTTTTTAAAAAAACTGTGATAGGCTACGTAAATGTTTACGTAGCCTATCACGGCTGACTTTGGAAAAAAAAAAGCGCGTACACAAAAGGCAGCGCCCATGGGCGCCATTTGCGTTCCTTATTTGGGCACGTGTAGTCTACATAAACATTTACGAAGACTAATGTGAAAATAAGGGCAACGCTATTTGCGTTGCCCTTATTTTTGCCGTAGTCTACGTAAGTGTTTACGTAGACTACATGTGCCAAAATAAGGAACGCAAATGGCGGCGCCCATGGGCGCCGCCATTTGCGTACGTGCTTTTTTTTTTTTTTTCAAAGTCAGCCGTGATAGGCTACATAAACATTTACGTAGCCTATCACGGCTGACTGCAGGGATGCAAAAGGCGGCGGCTATGGCCGCTGCCATTTGCGTCCCGGCAGGTCTAGAGGATTCGCAGCCAGAGGGACGGGGTGCCTCCCCCCTGGCCAGAATTTCGGCAGGGAGGGACGGGGCGCCTTCCCCCCACCGCAAAGCAAGCTTCGGGATCAGGTAAGTGACTTTCGTCCATCCCTACTGAAGAGACATAGGTGAACACTTCTTTGGAGTTAGTGGAGAGAAGGAATGAAAGAATGAAGAAAGAAAAGATTGAAATGCAAATGTTACCTATTCCAGCTTTAAGATAATAGAGGGAGACTTTTCGTTCAATGTCTGCTCTGATCTGGGGGTTCATTTTGGGACCAGAACACAAAATACTGGGGGGGGAGGGGCTGTTCCATAAAGATTCTGGATCCCTCAACATCCTGGCCCTCAAAGTACACTCTGGTAAAGGCACAAAGAGGAGATGATAGGGAGTCGAAGGCTGTTGATGCCTTCTTAGATCCCTTGGACCCTAACCTTCCAAGTGCAAAACAACAAAAATTGAGTCAAAGGGGGAAGGGAAACTAGGAAGGAGGATTGGGGGAGTTGGCTATGGAAGATCAACTCTTGCAAGGAGCATAGAATAAAGTGGACACTTACTGGAAATAATTCCTTTTTAAGTTTACGGGAGGGTTTTCCACTAAAATCAAAAGGGGCAAGGGCTTATCCAGGGTACTACTGGGCTTGCCTTTGGTGGCGAGTACAAAAATGCAGAGTGAGAAGGGGGAGGTCTGCGTGGAAATCCTGGATGGAGATTTCGAAGCTTTACAAATGCTGAAGAGTGTTAACGTTTTAGCCAGTGGTGGCCGCACCTTGGCATGGAGCTTTCCCTCTTTAGGGTCTGGCTGGCCAATCAGGAGTGTGCCTTAGATGGTTTGGGTTAGGGACTGGGCAGGAAGACAGCCACTGCATATTCAGAAGATCCCATGGCCATTGCATAGGAGTGGAAACCACACCTGTTGTGTACACCAAGAGAGGATAGCCCATGAGCATCTAGTTTATTGCCCTGTATATCCAAGCTTTTACTTTGACATATCTTATCCAGGCAACATGGGAGTTTCTACAATCAAGGTATTAAGAGAATTCTTAAAACAGGAGGAAGGCTGAGCTGCTTGGTAAAAATTGGCATTAATGGAACAAGGTATTATGAATTAAAAGTGAAATAAAAGTGTTTTTGCTTTCTGGCAAAAGAGAAACTAGGAGGGAGCCTAATGGATTTCAATTGGGAGAGTATACCAGAGTTGTAACCACCACCACCACCACAGAAAAGACACTGGGTTGGATCCAGATTTAATCATGATTACAGTAGGCCCATCAAAATTAATGGGACTAAAGTCAGCCATGACTAGCTTAAGTCATATTGATTTCAATGGGACTAACTCTAAGTATGACTGAATTGGAATCCAACCCCTTGTCTCTCATGTTCACTTGCTAAATCTTTCCGGATGGCACTGAGAGCAAGGCATCAACCGTAATTCATACCTTCGCCATTTTGTTGCAGTTACTATGTACAAGTAAATCTGGGGGTACACTAGAATGGAAGCTGCACAAGTGAATACTGCTGTAATTTAATACAAAGTGAAAGAGGCAAACATAGTGGTGGGAACAGCTGAGATCTTCCCACCACTTTGAATCATATGCCATTGTGGAAAGAATTTGGCATACCCATTGTAGGTAAAGGAGGTGGACTATGTACAGCTGCTCTTACTGCCCTTATAGAATTCTATGGAGTGACCACACTTGGAACCCTGTAAACGGTTAGGGTCACCACACAAAAAAATAGGATATATTGTAGAGGGGAAAATGCACAGAAAAGGGCAACTGAAATTATCAAGGGGCTGGAATAACTCCCCTATGAGGAAAGTTTATATCTGGGATGGTTTAGCTTAGATAAAAGGTGAGTAAGGGGAGACTCGATAGTGGTGTACAAAATTATGCATGGTGTTTGGGAAATGGCTCAGGAGACATTTAAAACTATCTGACTCTTGCAGATGATCCTTCTAATCCTGTAAATGCCACTAAGCCCATCCAGTATTATGTGAGATTTGTTGGATTCATCTTTTCTTTTTTTTTGGTCATGGTTGGATCTTTCTGTACTAGTTTGGAGGGTGAAATGTTATGCTGCATCACATAATATGAAGATGATGAAATGAAGAATGTGCTGTCAGAGAGCAGACCATCTGCAACCTTATGAAAGTTTATACAGAGAAAAGGCCTACAATTTTCAGCACACCCCAGCCAGCATGGCTGGGTAGGGGGTCCTGGGAGTTACAGGGCTCATTTCTGTCTAAATATGCATAGGATTGCACCCTAAGACTATTTTCACAAGTAATGCATACATTGCATTTTGCATTTCCCAGATTTGTAATTAAAAATTAAAAACCTTCTTGTCAAAGCCAAGCATCTAGTATATACACCTAGCCTAGTGCATACTACTATTCAGTCTCAGGGACTGACTGATTTGTTTCATCTGTCTTATTTTGCTGCTGTTTTTAGTAATTGATTATACAGTTTCATTGTCGTATTTCATCATATGTATTGGGAGGGCTTGCCCTGAAAGGTGGCTTAGAAATAATGTAGGTGATTAGATAGATAATTCAACAGATAATTCAAATGCCTCCCCCCACCCTTGCTTTCTGGGTCACATTAAAAATATTCACAAGCAATACGTTTGAGGCCCCAAATGCTCTTGGTCTCACTTATCAAGAAAAGCAAAAGCATAGCAGCCCAAAGATCAAGGACAAAATCAGAAAATCAATAGCTCCCTCCTTTTAACACTCATATCCCAAGGTAGTGGAGAGATAGACATGTTAATGAATATACTTCTGCCCACCAATGAACTCATTCATTGTTTCAAAGACAAGTGAATGACAGGCACAGCACTAACAAAAAAAAAAGGAGAAGAGCCTGCTTTATTTAAACTCATTCTTCTGTTCAAAGATAAAATAGTATAGCATTGTAGCTCCTTTATCCATCTATCCATCAGGGATGTCAGGAATGGACAGAATTTTGTGTGCCAGTACTATGCTTCCAATTAATCAAAGTTTGGCACTTGTGATTTTACTTAATCCCATTTTGCTACATTATTGATTTTTCTTCCCCAGGCCTGGGAGCGTGTGGCTCTCAAAACATGTATTTCATGTCAGCAGTTGTCTTTTTAATAGGTCGAGTGAAGCGAGCCCATTCAGCTCAGTGATCATCCTGTTTGTAATTCAATAACTTTTAAAAAGTGTAATCCAGTCAATTCTAGTAATTCAAGAAATGTCATAGGTTTCCATAAAGTGTGTTCCATAAGGTGTGTGTGTTGGGGGGAGACCTCAAACCTATTTATGTTTCTGAAAATGCAGTGGATATGGTCTTACCACAGTGGTTCTCAAGTGATAGGGCAGGCTGCAGTGGAGAGCACCAAACAATTTTGAGAGACATTCCTCTACCTCTTCCAGATCAGTTTTTATGGATAAGTTTTGGATGGGCCAGGACACAAAATGTTCACCTTATTCTTTCAATGGTATAACATAGGCATTTGTTGTCAGAATAGACCCTTCTATGCCCACAAGATTCACTTATTCTTCCAGAACCTTGCCTGTTTTATTTCGGAGATTGCTTTTTATCCCGCCACCCTCTTTGCCCTTTCCACCATCAACATGGTTTATACGTAGCATGGTTTACTTTAAGGGGAAAACATGACATTTGTACACAGCTTGTGCTCATTCTTGTCTTTCATCCCACAAAAATGGAATGAAGAACTTTCCCCTTAGGGCACTTCTGCTTCTGGGATCCCTGAGGGCAACTTTTTCACACTGTCAATTCAGCAATGTAGTACTAAAATGGAAGCACAAAAAGGCCTCAGGAAGAATATCCCTCAGTAAATAAGGCACCTTCTCCCCACTCCCCGCTTTCAAGTTTGAAACCTCAGTTATTCAGTCTTCATAGTTCTTCAGCTGACACCCTTTTGTGGTATAGACTGCTCTTACATTTAAATACATACACTTACCAATGTTTGTGGTAAATACAATCAAACTTGATGGGCTTTCAGTCCACACTCTGTATAAATCAGGCCTTACACATACATACCTGCATGATGAGGGCAAGCGGGGGCATAATCAGAACTTCGGGATTTGAATCGTTGGGGCAATGGTAAGAGAATGAGTACAAAGGAATAGAGGTCCAGAAAAACCCAGGGGCTGTTACTGATAGAAAAACTTCCATCAGCCCCAGATATGACATTGGGCTAGTCACTATCTCCCAGACTAACCTAACTCTCAGGATTGTTGTGAAGAAAGAAGGGGGACCATGTGTGAGCTCTTTGGAAGTAAAATGGGATAAAAGCATAATAAACAAAAATACATACATTCATTTTTTAAAAAAATATGTTTCTTTACAACTGATCTTTGATATTAATTTACTAAGCTGCAGAGGATAAAAGCTGGGGGTGGGGGGGGTGCATCTTCATGAGGTGGGGAAGAGAAAGTAGTCCATTTCTTGGTTCTGCAGGAGCTATGTGTAAGAGCATATTTGCTGTGTCCCAGGAGCCAATCTATTGGAAATCCCAAAGTTTTAGAAATTGCTGTTAAATTCATGATGACAGATAACCAATAAGCCAGGTGGTGGAAGCTATTCCACCCCTTCATAGGACTATGAGATGTGTTCCTCTCTTGCCCAAGAAAGAACTACAATCCTGAAGATGTTAGATCAGAGTATGTATTTATTTGCACTATTTGCTGGTGAAATTATATTTTCTAATTTGCTCCTAACACACGTTCATACTTGTGTCAAGTAGCAACAAATCCAGCCTGCTATGAAGACACATTAGAGAGCAATACTTCTGGCAATAATATAGACGCCAAACTACACTATCATTCTATGATGATTTACTACTGTCGTGTGAACAAAGTGAGTGTACAGGTCACTGGAAAGACATAGAAAATCTTTATGCCCAAACAAGCATCCCCCCTCCCCCATTTTCACTATAGCTGTCAATATAGGGGTTAAATTCAGTTTGATTTTATAACAGTCTAGAGGGGGTATTATATTAAAAGGCTGGGCTTATGTGCCTTAAACTATATAAGGCGTCCAGTTACAGGACTGAATAGAAGGATATGGGCCTTTTTGTTGTTTATTCGCTCAGTCGCTTCCGACTCTTCGTGACTTCATGGACCGGCCCACGCCACAGCTTCCTGTTGGCTGTCGCCACCTCCAGCTCCCCCAAGGTCAAGTCCATCACCTCCAGAATATCATCCATCCATCTTGCCCTTGGTCGGCCCCTCTTCCTTTTGCCTTCCACTTTCCCTAGCATCAGCATCTTCTCCAGGGGATCTTGTCTTCTCATTATGTGGCTAAAGTACTTCAGTTTTGCCGTTAATTAGTTTAATACCATTCCTTCAAGTGAACAGTCTGGCTTTATTTCCTGGAGTATGGACTGGTTTGATCTTCTTGCAGTCCAAGCCACTCTCAGAATTTTCCTCCAACACCACAGTTCAAAAGCATCTATCTTCCTTCGCTCAGCCTTCCTTATTGTCCAGCTCTCGCAGCCATAAACTGCAGAATAATCTCACCAAAAGTTCATCTACAAAATGAAGATTCTGGGATTGTTGATATATCCTACACAATGGCTGATTATTTATTTTCCCAGAAATGTGAGCTCCAGAGGGCAGAAGGTAGATCTCCAGTTGTTTTGGACTTCAACTTCCAGAAGCCCTTGCCAGCATGGCCAATGGTCAGGGATGCTGGGAGTTGAAGCCCAAAATATCTGGAGATCTATTTTGTGTCCACCCCTTCATAGAGATTATGATAGCTCTGCTATTCTTTACAAAATGTGGCTGGGTCTTCATGTGCTGGAAGTGATACAGCTTTTCATAGATGTCAAGCCTCCTCACAACCTCCACTTCAGTTCAGGGTGCAAGAGTGGATGGGCTGAATGTGTGAATGCTGTCCTTACAAAACCCCCTTTCAGGTATGTCAGGGAAGAGGTTTCAGACCAGCTTGCTATTGCATGCTATTTTCCTATGTTCATAGTGCAGTACAAGAAATTTATTATCACTTATTTTTGCTGCATGCATAACATGGACATTCTGGCTCAGAAAGCTGAAAGACATGAGTCAAGAGTATGCATCAGTGTATTTCTAGTCCATGTCAGTTTGGCATATATTCAATCATAAGTCTGTCGTGTTCTGTCCAATTTTTGCAGCAGTTCGCAATTTTTTTAAAAAAATGCATAAAATTTTGCATTTATTTTCATATGCAGTTTCCTAAAATACTAAGATGTATACAATATTCCCTAATACACACATTTTGTATACAACTTTCCCTAATACCCATATTTATGTATGCAACCTTTGAGCTAAGAACTCCATTGAAAAATTCACAGAAATCAATTGAAAAATGTAGGGATGTATGAAACACTTACCTGGTTTCGTCCAGGGACATCCGCGGTGGGGGGGGGGAAGTGCTCCATCCCTCCTGCCAAAATCCTTAATGGGGGGGAGGTGATCTGTTCCTCCCCCCCAGAATCCTGGCTGGCTGGCTCCGCTCCGCGGCCAGGCTGCGGAGCTGCTGGCTGGGCGAACCCGCAGCGGGGCCTCCAGCCACTGCCAGGCTGGTGAGGATGCAAATGGCATCCTGAGTAGGGGACGCCATTTGTGTCCCTATGGTAGCCCATGATAGGCTACATAAATATTTACGTAGCCTATCACGGCTAAAGCGGGAATGCAAATGGCATCCCCTATGCCATTTGCATTCCCATTTTCTCCATGATGGGCTACATAAATATTTACGTAGCCTATGATGGCTAAAATGGGAATGCAAATGGCATCCCCTACACCATTTGCGTCCCTGCTTTAGCCATGATAGGCTACATAAATATTTACGTAGCCTATCACGGGCTACCATAGCGACGCAAATGGCATCCCCTACTCAGGATGCCATTTGCGTCCGTAGCAGCCCGGCAGCAGCTGGAGCCGCCACCACCAGAGCTGAAGCCGCTGCCGGAGCCGCAGCCAGGTAGGCTCCATTTCGCGGGGCTTTTGTGGGGTGGTGGGGCAGGTTGCTCCATTCCACCATGGATTCCGGGGGGGGCCAAATTCACTGGAATTCGCCCCCCCGGGATCCGTGGCGGAATTCTCTAACATCCCTAGAAAAATGCATAGAAGAATCTGAAAAATAACTATGTTCCTGTGCTGAGTAGTCCTGGAAGTGTGAATTAGGTTCACTTTAAAATGAACCCAACAAAATCCTCCCCCAGCCTTAGTCAAGAATTCTTCTTACTCTTGCCAAGGATTGATTGATTCTTTCAATTCACTCGAACATCAGTATAATTAAACCAGAGGTGTAATCAAGTGACTTAATTATAGAAGGCCATTTTCCATGATGTGAAAATCCAGATGTCATTTATAATGATCCCATGTATAGATTTAAAGATGGCAACTATCTAAACAAACATTGGCGCTTTGAATGGAACAGGTAACAGACTAAAAGCAGTGGTGCAGGGACAATGAAGATGGGAGAGCAACAGGGCATGTGGGCGGCAGGCACATATTTGTACACAGTTTATTCTGATGTTGGAGAAATCTGAATTGGAATCAAATGAGTTGGGATTTCTTATAGGGATGTACGAAAGTCACTTACCTTTAACGAAACTTGATTCGCGGTGGGGGGGGAAGTGCTCCATCCCTCCCCCCAAAATTCTGGCTGGGGGGGAGGTGCTCCGTCCCTCCCCCCCAAAATGCTGGCCGGGGGGGGAGGCACTCCGTCCCTCCATCCCTGAATCCTGGCCGGCCGGGCCCACAAATGGCGGCGGCCGTGGCCACCGCCATTTGCGTTCCTGCAGTCAGCTGTGATAGGCTACATAAATGTTTACGTAGCCTATCACAGCTGAGTAAAAAAAAAAAAAGTGTGTACGCAAATGGTGGTGCCCATGGGCACCGCCATTTGTGTTCCTTATTTTGGCATGTCTTAGTCTACGTAAACATTTATGTAGACTACGGCGAAAATGAGTGGAACGCAAATAGCGTAGCGTATACGCATTTGCGTATGCGCTTTTTTTTTTTTTTACTCAGCCGTGATAGGTTACGTAAACATTTACATAGCCTATTGGGGTGTTTTTTAAAATTTAGCCGTGATAGGCTACGTAAATCTTTTTTGTTTTTTGTTTTTTAAAAAACTTGGAAATGGCAGCGGTGGCAGCCCATCGGAAGACCGGCCGCCACAGCCGCTGCCGCCGCCGAACCGCCGCCGGACCCGCCGCCGCCAGGAAGATTCGCCAAAGGTAAGTCCCTTCCTGGGGGGGCGGGGGGGCAGACCATTTCGCCACCAATTTCGAGGGGCCGAATGCGCTGGCATTCGGCCTCCCCGAGATTCGTGATGAAATTCTTTGATATCCCTAGATTTCTATGAATTTGACCTGTGAATTCTGCAGTGGACTGTCTTTTCCAGAGTTGCACATAATCTGTGGACTTGTGGACCTTTAAAAAAATAATCTGGAATTTTATGCAAATTTAGTCATAGAAAAATACATAAAATAAAAAACACTGTCCAAAAATGTGCATTTTCCCCATAGGCACATAAGCATGAAAATGCACATGGGGGGGGGGATGGGGGGATGCACATTTTTGCAAGTGAATATTTGCACAAGTGTGAATTTGTACAAATTTGTGAAATTGGAAAAACTCCAATTCCACTAATGAGTGAATGATGGAACAAAATGCCCCTGACAATCTGTGAAACGCAGATGGAATGAATTTTACTAACTCCGTACATTCCCAATATAAAGGAAATGACATATGTCAGGTGGCCCATGATCACAGGGATCCTTCATTAGTACAGACTTTGCACTGGATGGGTCAATGGTTTGTCAGATTTGTCAAATAGCTGATGTTAAATATTGTTGTGCTGCTGCAGTTGTATCATCAGCTAAGGGAGCAATCCTATGGCCACCAGTCGGCAGCTAAACAGCCATAGGATATGTGGTTTTCCGGGTACCAACCTCAGGGCCTGCGCTCCCAGGTTGGTTTCCAGAGAACTGATCTTCTCTCCCTCCTGTGCTGCCTCACAGGCAGTGCAGAATGGCCCCGTGCTCCCCACTTGGAAGAGGAGCACGGAGCGGCCCAAATGGAGCATGCCAAGGGGCATTCCTGGGTGGGGAAGGCAGGAATGCCAGTACAACGCATCCTATGTGTCATTCTGGGACCTTCCTCCCCCACTCCACCTTCCCACAGCGAGACAGCCGAAATTTAATGAAAGGCTTTTTAGCTGAAAATGCAGGGCAGGAGAAGCGCAGAGGGGATGATCCCCTCCGTGCTTCTCCTGCCCTGCATTGGATAGGGGGTCGCCTCCGGGTTCGGGGGCAGCCATCTATCCCCATAGGATTGTGCCCTAAATGTATCAGCAGCTAAATGGGGCTCAATAGGTAGACACTATTGATAGGAACTAAGGTAGCATATTGGCATTTATTTTGAACAAGGTGCTAGCTTTAGTGTAGAAAGAACATCTGCCCTTTTTATTGGCCTCTCCCATACTTAACCACTTTGGAGTTCAGGAATGGTTCCAAAAGTATAAGCTGTGCATGAAGTAAGTAGGGATCATGAAGCAATTATGCAGTCCTTCCATACAAAGTTCAGCTGTTGAAAAGAGAACCTCGCTGGATCAGACCAAAGACTTAGCTAGTCCTGCAACTTCTTTCCCACAGTGGCCAATCAGATGCCTCTGGGAAGCTCACAAACAAGACATGAGGGCAAATGGTGTTCGGAGGCTTTTTGCCTCTGGTCCAGGAGGTACCATATAGCCATCATAGTGTTATGAAGTAGCTGTCTTTTGAGTGAACAGTACTGACTCCATTTTGAGACACTTCTAATAAGCCAGGCATCTTCATCCCCAGTTTCAGCAAAGGTGGGAGAGAAGCACAGGAATGGGGTGGAGAGCAATTACGTAAGACGAGATCAAGCAATTCAGTTTCAAATGGATATCCTAAAATGCATGCCCCAAAGGCAAAGGTGGGGGTATAAATTGAGCAAAACATGAACGTGCTGTATAGCAAGAGTGATATCTAGTAAGGTACCTGGTCAACTACCTGCAATATACTCCAGTATATCCTATCCTGTGCCAGCATCTTGATCATTTTGGGTTCACTTTTCTACATTTACCCCAGCTATACAGTACCCTTTCTGTGCACAGTATTCCAGGTGTGGTCACATCATAGAGTTGTATAAAGGTATTTACAATACTGACAGTTTCATTTGTGATCTCTTTCTTAGTGATCCCTACTTGGAATACTCTGTTTTCACAGCAGCCACACACTGGGTCTACGTTTTCATCAAGCTATTCATCATAATCCCAAGATTCCTTTCCTGGCTGGTCACTGCCAGCTCAGACCCCATCAGTGTATATGTGAAGTTAGGAATTTATTTTGCCCCAGTGTACATCACTTTTCACTTACATATATTGAGGTGCATTTGCCATTTTATTGCCCTTTCACAGATTTTGGAGAGATCCGTTTGAGCTCTTTGCAACCCCTTTCTGTTTTTAACACCCTGAATTAACACAATAACTGTGTTTTAACGAGTGATGGGTGAACCTACCCCAGTGAATTCATTATTTCCTTGCAAAATAATGAATTCATCCATGTTAGCTTGGATGAGAGTTTTCCTTTAATACGAACTCTCATTCCATGTATAGACGTTTTTGTGCATGCACAATATCGAAGTGCATGTTGGGAGCTGTAGTTTGGAAATGCATAGTGTGTCATGATGTCATGCATCACCACATTGTGTATCCCATTCCTGATTAGTTTTTTCATGTAGCCTTTCTATGCAAAGTTTACTCACCATTGGTTAGCAATCATGATGGAGGAGAGTCCAGAAATAGAGAAACAGGGTGTGTATAAACTTACCTGGCTGCTTCTTTGAATGTGATTGATTGTAGTTAAAGTGACATCATCACATTTTACCTTAAGCAAGAAAAGGTTAATTCAACCAACTTAGTACATACACAGAAATGGCATTGTTTAGATGTAGACTGCACATGCTCTGAAGCTTGTGATCAATTCTAAACTTCATAGTGAATTCGTAAAACACCAGTCCAGGCTCATTACAATGGTGAACATTACAAAGAGAAGAGTTTCTACTAGCAAGCCAACTAGCTACAAAATTCAGCAGCATTACTAGTTTTGAGTGACCATACTGATCCATAAGAGGACCTGTCTGTCACATTTACTCAGGAGCCATAGGCATCATTGCTGGATGGACCATTCAGCTAAAGTGATTCATTCACCCCTTGTCTGTCTGTCTTTCTTTAGTGGTGGAGAAACTGGAGATGTCTATTTAGGTTAAGAATGTTGACTTTGTATTTCACCCAGTCTTTCCAATAACCCTAAAGGTTCACTTCATTTTGGACCACGTATTTTCTTTCTCTCATTTTGCCCTATTGGAAAGAAATCATAGAGAGAATCATAGAATCATAGGGTTGGAAGGGTCCTACAAGACCATTGAGTCCAACCACCTGCTCAGTGCAGGAAGCCTGATTCCCAGGCGGTCTCCCATCCAAGCACTAACCAGGGCTGACCCTGCTTAGCTTCCGAGATCAGACAAGATCAGGCACATCCAGCCCTTTGCTTGCAATGTGTCATCATGTGGATGAATTTGAAATTGTTCTCATGCTGCTCAGCTGACTGACAGCTCAACTATTAATTATGGAGTGCCAGTC
Organism: Heloderma suspectum; assembly: GCF_057233095.1. Lineage (NCBI taxonomy): Eukaryota > Metazoa > Chordata > Lepidosauria > Squamata > Helodermatidae > Heloderma > Heloderma suspectum. Next base: position 74,260,906 of record NC_139461.1, read on the forward strand.
ATTTTATATCTGTTTCTACTGCTGCTCCCTTAAATTGCTACACAATAATATCCTTTGAAAATATTTGGTTTTACTATTAACATTCAGTAATGTTTAAATATTGGACCTATTTATTCTTCTGCAGCATTTACTCATCTATGGTGGCATGTAACATTTTCTGCAATTTTGTACAATAAAGCTATTTTTTAGTAAACCATTCTGGTGATGACTGGCTATATTTGATGATCACACATTGAAAATGAAAAAAACACACAACCTTTATTAATCTAAAAGCTGTCCATATTCCTACCAAAATCCCACAATGTATTCACTTGGTCTAGAGAGCCCCATGTGTTCTCCAATGCACACCCTAAGCGTATGCAGATTGCAATACATTTTGTATTTTGATTGCAATTGTATATGCAGATTGCAATACATTTTATTGGAAGTAAACTATACATGCAAACAAAGGAATGCAATTTAGAAGATTTGGGGCTCATCTACACTAGGCTTTTACTCCAGTTCTGCTTTGCCCCCAAGACAATTATGTCAGATGGTACTTACCCATCCCCATAGCTAATGCAAAGTTTCTTGACCCAAATCCTTCTTTTAAAATTCTCTTTGTGGCAAGTTTTCCACTCACAGTGGCTTCAGTGCAGTTTGGGAGTCCATGTGACTTCAGCTGGCTTCAGCACAGGTTGGTGGAAATGGCACTGATTTGCAGATGGAAAGAGTTGCATGGGGTGGGGGCTTATGTCTACCCAGAAGTAACTTACTGCCTTGGGAGTCAACCCTGCTGCTTTGAAAGGATACCATTTCGACCCTGTGCTCAACTGTTGCCTACCCCTTTTAAATATTCACTGAGCAGAGGAGTGGGGAGCTGCTTTGAAAGCACAGTGTTTCAACCCTGCACTTAGTCACTGCCTGTCCCTTTAAATATTCACTGAATTCAGGAGCATAACGAGGCTGTTATGTATGGAAATGCAAAGGTATGAAGAGTCTTACTGATTTTAAAAACTTCACTGAGTGAAGGGGGGGGGGAGAGGCAGAGAGCAAGCCTCCTCGCTTCCTCACACCTACCCATTTGATGATGTTCAGTTCTACTCGTTTGCCCCATGCAAATGGATTTTTTAAATGTATACACAGCATTACTGGAGGACCTTTTAATTTCATAAAAATCCTTATTTAAACAGAACTGCCTCAAAAACCCATTCCCATGTAGATTGGCTGTTGCTTCTGACACTTAACTGAATGGGGAAGGCAAGGCATTGTGTGTGAAAGAACTCTGTAGACATCTCACAATATTCTCCCACACCTGGAACAGAATGCTGGATTTGATATCCTTCCTTCACAATCTCACTCATAATGGATCACCAGAATCTAAGTAGAAATGTATCTAAGTAGAAATTTAACTTAGGCTAGAATCATGATGAGTGAGTGGTATATTTTGCTTGTACATCCACAATTTGTTACGTGTAGTAGGTTCTGTTCAGAGCTTTGAATGAATATCTGGAGGCCAGCAGTGGGACTAGTAGGGGTAATCCTGCTCCTCCTTCCACATATTGATATCAGTGGGTATATCATGTGAACAAGATTACAAAACACACATCATGTCCTAAGTTGATAGGGTCTAGTTGTCTCCATCAAAGCCTCACCCTGCTTTTGCATCAATCTTATCCTCTTAAGATACACTCAAGGTAGTGCCATGCTTATCCTTAGATTTAGTCTACATAACCAGGAAAATTATTTATTTATTCCCAGATGCTCACACTGTCTTTTGAGCATCTGTACAATATCATGCTGTCAGAACCCTATAACAACAGTGAGAAACTTGGTCTCACAAGTGGGTAAGTTTCGTTCAACTGGAGTCTTAAAATATTTGTGAACAGTGTCTTGCTTCCCATTTGATTATATTTTTATTTTTTGTAATCTGCACTTGCCAATAGCTTGGTGCTCATGCTTTTGTGCATCAGTCACACTGAAAATTTGATCACTGTAAAGTAGGGATGGACAAACCAACCTCCGTCCATGCCCGCCGGGTGCTCACTGAGCCACTGCTGCCACCTGCCCCTGCAAGCCCCACCATGCGAACCCTGGATGGCCCGATGAGTGCCCAGCGGGCACAGGGGGGCTGCCAGTCCAGCCCTTAGTGAGCTGCCAATGAGAGGCAGCAATGGCAATGAGAGGAGGCGGGGCAAGTCAAGTGCCTGTCATTGTGCACACGTCTCCCTTCTTCCTGCTGGGGCACCAAGGAAGACTTGCATGCAAGGCAGGCACTGGACTTGCCCATGCCTCTCCTTGTAAGCAGCAAGTCTCCTTTCTCCGCACTGGGGCGCCAGCAAGGAAGAAAGGAGACTTGTGTGCATGTAGACTTATATGCAAAAAGCACTGTGAATTGCACACGTATACAAGATTCACAGCGCTTTTTGAATGTAAGTCTATGGACACAGACTTCCAATTGCCATGTTTTTGGAAGATGTGGCGATTGTGGTGGAGGCAGACGGGCCCGGGTAAGTTGCAGGCTGCTTGCCGAGCATGGGAGGAGCTCAAGGGGGAGGGGCTTAGCAGGAGGGGCTTGAGCAGGGGGAACAGCTCAGTGGGAGTGGCTCGGCAGGTGCAGGAGCTGGTGGTCCAACCGATTTGCAGACCGAAATGGGCACCTGTGCCATCCCTATGATAAAGTAGGTTTCAGAAACACAACACTAAAAGTGCTAAAATACAGCACTGTATATTTTTGTCTTCTTCTTGCTTGATTTGAACATAAGGTGAATGTCCATTTAATAGGAATAGGAACCCAAATTGTTCCAGATGTTGACTCAAATAAATTATTGTAAGGCTTGGGTGGAATATATTTTCACTTGAGAATGGTGAAGGTTTTATAAATGCTCTCCACTATATTCGATTTTCCTTTGGTCTGGAGAGATTAGTCTGGTGTTGACATAACATATTCTTTTGAAAACGCAACACAATTTCAAAAGATACGCCATGTTGGCTCATGCATATTTTCACAGTACTTTCCAGGTGTTGCAGCTTCCTGAAAATAGGCTTTTATTACATTCTTTCAAATGCTACATGTTCTTGTTACCTGCAAATCTGCAATGCCATTGTCCAATGCAATTAGAACTGTTACAAATGAAATGGAAAGAGCAAGATAAGAGGTTTTAAAAGAAGTTCAAACTGCATGTCGTATCTATGACTTACATCAAATTCAGTTCTTTCTTTACAGAAGTTAGAATAGCAATCCAACATATATTTATTTTTTCCCAGGTCTGTATGTTACTGCAATGCAGCCAAGAGGTGAACTGAAGAGCGCCATGGGAAGTGAAGAAATCAGAAACCAATATGATTCCCTAAAAAGCTTTACCTGCTTCTTTTGCGTGCTGTCTTCTTCTCCAGTGGATTCTTTAAAGAAACTTCTGGAATAGAGGATGCTGCTGACCTTCAGATATAGGCAGCATTCAGAACAGAAATCTGGCCAATCATTTTCAGAAAGATTGTGGGACAGGGATTTATGCTAGCAAAAGTACTTACTAGTCGTGAGTGAACCATGTGGATTATACTCAAGCTATGTAATGCTGTGAAGGCGTCAAGCAGATTTCACAAGTATGAGCCAGGAAAAGGACTTGTTACAAGCAATGTCTTCTGTCCCTGGTAAGAGGGAGGACCTATAACTCAGTGGTAGAACTTGGGTGGTCATATGTCCTACTTAACAGCCGACAGCCCTCTGTTTGAAAGCACCCTCTGTTGGAAGGCCTTTCCAGTCCAAGTCAAGTTTAAGGATAAAGAACCATAAAAAGAGGGAGGAAGAGAGGGGCCTTGAAGTTGCCCATCAACAGTTACTACTACAGTGACATGTATTGTATCCCTATTTAAATTCTAGTAATTATGTCTACATTTGCATCTCTCTAATTATATACATTAGCACATGGGCATTTTATGTGGATCTGTGTCCTCTTTTTAGCAATGTGTAAGTGGCCACTAGGGTTGTTGTAGAAACCTGCAATGGAATCAAAAGAGTTTGGATTTCTATGAATCCGGCCCACAGATTCCACTGTGGACTGGCTTTTCTCAAGTTGCACAGATTCTGCAGATTTGTGAGCCTCTTTTTTTTTTTTTAACTGTCTGGAATTTTACACAAATGTAGTCATAGAAAATATGTAAAATAATAAAAAAAACTGGCCAAAAAGGTGCTTTTCACCCATAGGCTATAGCATGAAAATGCACATTTGGGATGAGGTTGCACATTTTCACAAGTACGAATTTGCACAAATTTGGGGAACTGGAAAAAACCTGATTCGGTCAAGAAGAAGACAATGGAATGAAAGGCACCTGACAATCTGAGATATGCAGATGGGAGGGATTTTACAAAATCTGTACATAGTGGCCAGTGGCCACTGCCATAATCATTGGCAGAAGACAATACTGGTAGTTTCTACCAGAGATCCTGGAGATTGTAGTTCAACCCCAATGATCCTGACCTGAACAAAGATGTTGTCAGAGTCGGTATGCTGGCAGGATTTCCTTGAGTGCAGAAAGAAGCATGAGGGAAGGAACGTCTTCCTTTGAAGGAGCTGCTGCCCCCTGCCACCCCCTCCTGGGCCTCAAGGTAAGCTTTTTCCCATTGGGGAGCAGGATGGCGGGAGGGGATCAAGCTGCTTTCAACTTTGTTTGGAATACCCTACATCCCCCATGGTGTTTTGATGTTCAGTCAGGCTTGGGGGTTGGGGGTGATTCATTTTCAGGGTGAGCAGCTTTCTGCTTGCCCATTCCTACAAAATATATCAATGGCTTTACTCAATATAAGGCACCTTCACATCCTCATGATGAGTGCAGCTTGAAAAATATGCTAATTGTTTTGGAAAACAAATACTTGGGAAATGAGTACCTATGGAATACCTGGGGCTAGGAAGGTAGGGAGTCAATAGCCTTTGGACACTGCATGAGTTTTCTGATTTTTGTTGCACTGTGATTTAAAGTAAGGGATGTATCTGTGAATGTAGATTCTGTATTAGAAGGGGTAAGGCTGCTCTTATTAAAATGAATTTCATATACAGATTCACGGGGTGTCAGTGTCAAATATACATGTGTATTTATTTAATGTTTTATCCTTTTCCCATCACAACTTGGATAAAGAAATTGGGAGCTGAAATGAGTATGTGTTAGCTGGAGTAGTATCTCAGAAAGAACTAGTGATATTGATGGAAAATCCCTTCAGAGACTTCTGGAAATCTGCATGATGTGTTGGTCTCTGAGGGCAGATGATCTTATCAGAACATTTCAAATGATGTCACAAAAGACAGTTGGCCAACAAGTGAGTCCAACTGAGGCAAAATAACCCAAAAAGGAAAGCTTTCAAGGAGCTGGAAAAACTCATCAAATGCTTGATAAAAAAGGTTCAACAATTTGAATGCCAACCAATATCTATCTTTAATGTAGTTCTTATATGCTTAAACAGAAGTTAAAACATGCCTGAGGAGCTCATAACAATAGATTTCATTTTGAGTTGCAAGTGAAATAATAAGAAATGAATCTGTTTTCTTATTCGGAGAAGTCATGATCAAAACATGCACATATGTGTACAGCAGGGAGAAGCAAGTGGGGACTCAACTTGGCATCCAAGAGCTTCCTATCCACAGTAACTGTCCTAGAGTTCTTTCCCAGGGATCCCAGTTCCAGGAATCTTTCCCTTTTATGCATCTCAATTAGTGCTGTGCCAAATTTTTGATCACAAACATGTCCAAGATGGGGAAAAAATGCTTTGGGAAAGTTCCACTAACCCCCCTACTTTCCACTATGGGGTGCATACACCTTTTCATAGCCATCGTTCTCTCATCTGCTTGCTTCAGCACCATTATTTTTGCATCAAAGGGGTTGACTCTCTCCATCACAACATGATCCCACTAATCAGGGATCCTGTTGGGACTGTCTGTTAAACATAATGACATCACAGCACCAAATAGCCAGTCAGATTTGGCTATGTGATGATGTCAGTAAGGTTGCTTTCCCCTCACTTTGAACTTTGGATGGCCAATAAAACATAATAAAATCATACAGCATCAACTGCTGAAAGAGTAAAACAGGCAACAAAAGAAACACAGATTAGTAAATTTACAAGTTGCAGCAACACAGATTCAGTCAAAAGCCTGGGTGTACAAATAGCTCTTTAATTGGCACTGAAAGCTTGTAAGCCTTGATACTGGCCATATATGAGGGGAGAGGGAGTTTCACAACTGGGGTTCCTGTAATGAGAATGCCCTCTCTCAGGTTGCTGTGTATCGAACTCCAGTCAAATGCAGTACCATCAAGAAAACATCCCCATTAGAGTTTAATATCTGGGCTTGTGCACTTGGGAGAAGGCATTCACCAGGTATCCAGGTTCTAAGCCACATAGGGCTTCATATGTTAGCACAAGCATCTTGATCGTGGCTCAGTAGCTTATTGGCAGGCAGTGCAACTCCAAACAAATGTGGCACTGTCAAGAGGGCATCCTCAGTTCTAGCTTCACAGAGAATCTCCATCACCTCTGCTCTAGCCATCATCTGAGCTTTCTCACTGCCCATAGCTACACTGAGAACCAGCAGACTACTCAGACTCCACAATGAGGGAGAGGGCAATTGGGGGTGACCATGTCAACAGTCTATCTCATCATTCCATTATGAGTTCTGAGACCAGGATTGTCAGCCCTGTCATCTGGAAAGTTCCACAGAGCATTCAGGAATGCTGCAGTTTCCATAGGTCTCTGGGGCAGACCATCTTAATAGGTCCCCCACTCCTGCAGGTGGGCAAGTTGGCCATCACTCCAAACTTCACCAGGTTTGTCTGACCATGACAACAGGGTAATGACACCCCCCTCCATTTCAGACCACCCTCTTAATGACTTGGGAGAAAGACCAAATCAAGTGTAGGTCCTGCATTCTGTGTTGGGCCAAGGACATATTGAGAAAGCCCTGTGTTGTCATGGTGTCCATGAAGTCTGCAGCCAGTGCTGACAAGGTGGCTCCAATATGGATGCTGAAGTCCCCAAAGACCACCATCCTTGGATTCTCCAACACACCCCTGAGACTATCTCTACCAGCTCATATAGGGAGGCTGCTAGGCAACACATTGAGTAGTACACCAGCAGCAGCCCTATTTTGGCCCAATACCAGATACAAGCCTGCAAATCGTGCGCTGGTATGGAATGGAATCCTGATGAGGGAATGGAATCACTATGGTCCATAGCCCATCCCCTCCCTTCCTTATGTTCTGAAACAAGTGCTCAGGTGGGCAGAGCTGAGTCAGGCTAACATTGCCCAGCTCTCCCATGCAAGTCTCAGTAATACTTGCCGGGTCAGCCCTAGGGATGGGTGAACATGTGATGTTTAAGCTTGTTGAAGTTCTCCAAATTCTTCCTCAAAGCTCAGTTTGCCTTCTTCATGTTCCTGAATATGAGCGTCTTTTCTTTCTGATTGAGAAAAATGCACATTTCCCCCCACAGGCTAAAGCACCAACATGCAGATTTCAGGGCAAATGCACATTTGCACTTGCATGCATTTCTGGAAGTGCACACTTGTGCAAGTGCACACTTTTGAACATAAACACAAGTTTGGGAAATTGCAATCCCCCCACCCCCCAATCGAGTTTCTGCTTGCGTTCATGTTCAGGATTGTGAATGGGTCATGTTCACATGATTTGAGAACAGGAAATAAATTGTTGTAAATCCCTGGTCAGCTCCCGCATTGACAATTAAATCATGGATAGTAGAAATTTTATTTTGGGCTGACCTGGAATTAACCAACAGGCAGCACCATCAGACCAGAGGGGAGGCTGGGCAACCTGGGTCCTGATGGATTGAGGGCTGTCTGGTTAAGGGGACAACGTTCCACCAGTGTTCCTCATGTCTCCTCATCTGGCCAGTCCAACTCCCCCTCCTGTGCCATACCTCCCCTTGCCTATCATGCCTGGAATTTTGGCACCCCCATTCTTCCCCATATTATTATCACCCAGGCACATTACAATGATACCAACAATTGGGAAGTGCAAAGGCATGCAGGTAGATTGACTGGATTTTTGTAAAATGCAGGCAATATAAACCCATGCTGTAGACAACAGCAAACAGGCTAAAGCAAACAGGCTAAAACCAAACACCAAACTCTTCCTCCTCCCCAATCAGATCTTCATGCTGCTCCTCTCTCAAGCCACTTATCATTACTCCAAATTACATCCTGTATCACATCCAGGAACTTTCCTCCTTTCAGGTTCTCACCTTCACCATAACACAACACAGCCCCAGAATTTCACCCTGTAATGGTCTTCCCTCTTGAAGTGAAGTAAATCTAAGGCAGGGTCTGGAGGCACTAAAGCACAAAACAGCAGCAGCAGCAGCAGCAGCAACAACACACACAACATTCTGAAATACACTCCCTTTTCAACATTGCCAGCTTTGAGCCACTCCCCGCCACACTTCTCCTCCACAACAAAATCTCTGCTCAATCTGCTTTTTCTGGATGTGGTGGACAATCTCAAGTCAAAGACTCTGTATGCTTAGTCTGTCTCTCCCTTAGTCCCCAGCATTCCATCCACTCATGTCTAGGGATGTGCAAATCAACCAAACTCAAGTTCACTGAAGTTCTCCAAATTCCATCTCAAAGCTCATTTTGACTCAAGTCTCTATCAGATTGCAAGCTTTTAAAATTTTATTTTATCAAGAAAATCCATGTGTATTTTCGTATGCATTTTCCAAAAGTATGCATCAGTTTTGTGCATCTTTAAAATGTGCACATTCTTCTTCCATTGATTAAGTCATATGTGTGTGCATTTTTTTCAAAAGTACGCATTTTAATGCACACTTTTCAAATGTATGCATGCTGTTGGATGCATTTTTTTATGTCTATGAATCACATTGTCAGCTTGAAAATGTACAGACTTCAACTGGAGATCACATCTGAGTCTGCGTTTGGTGCAGAAGGTGCAAACCGGCGTGAATCCTGATAAAAAATGAACCGAAACAAATTTCTCATACATCCCTACTCATGCCTGCACTTCCTGCCTGTGCTAGATGTGGACACAGTGGCGGCTCTTTGGGAGCATGGGGCCAGCTGCACATCGTTCAACACCCCTGCCCTGATGGCCTGGGTCTCTTCAGTCTGATACTGTGTCTCATGTTCTAGTCACTGTTCCTGTCTCCTGCAAGCCACTCAACTCAGCTAAGAGCCACAGGATGGGAGACCTTGTGCTCTTGCCCTTTGGCTCATGGGATTTGCCAAGGCCAAAGCTTTATATTACCTGAAATGGAGGGAGATAGGGATATACGAAAGTCTTACCTGGCTCCGCGCCGGGCAATCTACGGTGGGGGTGAGGTGCTCCATCCCTCCCCCCGGAATCCTCCCCGGACTGGCTCCGCTCCACACCGGCTCTGTGGAGCCGCTGGCTGGGGTCGGTCGCAGCTGGAGTTCCAGCCATGGCCAGGCTGCTGGGGCTGCAAATGGCAACCATCGTAGTGGCCGCCATTTGTGTGCTTGCAATCAGCCATGATAGGGTACATAAGTATTTACGTACCCTATCATGGCAAAGAGCAGGGACAGAAATGGCGGCCGCTATGCCATTTGCACCCCTGCTCTTTGCCATGATAGGCTACGTAAGTATTTACGTAGCCTATCAAGGCAAAGGCAGCCATGCAAATGGCAGCCGCTACGCCATTTGCGCGGCTGCCTTTACCATCGTAGGCTATGTAAATACTTATGTACCCTGTCACGGCTGACTGCAAGCACGCAAATGGCGGTTGCTACAATGGCCACCATTTGCGGCTGCAGCAGCCCGGCAGCGGCCGGCTGGGAGACCAGCCGGAGCCACCGCTGCTTCATCTGCCGCCAGGTAAGCTCCATCCTGGGGGGATTCCATGGGGTGGCGGGGGGGAGGCCATTCCATCATGGATTCTTTAGAATCCAGCCTCACTGGAGTCTGTGGCGGAATTCTCTGACATCCCTAGAGGATGTCATTTTTGTGGATTTCAGACTTTTGCAAGATGTAATTTCAGCTCTGATTAAGATAATAAATATTAGATATTGGTGAATAAGATGCTTCTGGTCAAATGCATTATGCCAAGCACATAGCAGAACGTTTCTGTAGTGTCTCCCATTCCATAATGGCGCTGCCACTCTTGAAGGATCAGTTTTATTCAGAAGAGTTTGTGATGGTGCCACTGCTCTTATAGAAGTATTGACAACATTTCAACCATCTGGAATTTTGAAACCAAATGAAAAACAAGAAAAAGAAAACCCACAAAGATATCTTGCAATTATCCACATATTTTCTTTTCTTCTTCTTCTTCTTCTTCTTCTTCTTCTTGTTCTTCTTCTTCTTCTTCTTCTTCTTCTTCTTCTTCTTCTTCTTCTTTTTCTTCTTCCTTTTGGAAAAAGAACAAGTAAACATGATATAGAGTTAGCAAAGAATGTCTACATTGTGGCCATGTCAGTCTTCAACAGTGCTGATTCATTGGCATGTGAAGCATAATTTCTCTGAACCACTTATACTGGACATATGAAAGAGTTGTTTATCATTATTCTGCTTTGGTGCTTAATTTACTCACTAACAAGAGACTGTTGATCAGCTCCTCAGCTGCTACCAGAGAATGGAACAATGAAACTGTGAATGTACATCAGCTAAAGATATGACCCCTTCATTTCATATGACTTTTCCAGATGCATGATAACAAATCCACAGATCTCAAGATCAGCTGTTATTTTCAAGTATTCATGATAGCTATGTCAAGAATAACAGTCTTGAAAAGAGACTGGAATTCTTTGATGGTTGTATGAACTGTTTAAAGTGACATTGTCAGAAAATAATGCAACATAAATGCTTTTCTTGTGTTTAGTTTATTAAAACTAACGAAAGCTGGTTGAATAAGCTGGTTGCATGGGGCTATCAACTAACAATAGTGTAATCCCATCCCATGCAAGTTTAGTCATGCAAGTAAATCCCTGTCTCTTCAGAGGGACTTACTCCCAGGTACATAGGACTGCAGCCTAAAATGTGTAAGCCAAATGAGAGGGGGGGGGAGAGAGAGGTTTTATCTTATTTTATCAGAAATAGGATTTCCTTTGTTCATCCAACTCAGTGCTAACAGTGACTAAACACCCACTTCACAGAAATGCTTGAGTATGCACTGGTCTGCTACATATACCTTGATGTTTCCTGTAAAATAAGAGAACCACACTTAAAAACAACAACAGCCCTATGTGTTCTGCATGTACATGCCATGGGAACTGTTGGGCTCTGAATCCTTGAAACAGGAACATTTTTTTAAAAATGTGTGGCAATCTCACATGTTATAGGGAACACCCTGGGCAAGCACATAGAGGCACTCCAGGCAGATATATCACACATGATATTTTTCTGGCATTTGCATTGAAAAAAAAGTGCTACGTTCTCATGTATGAAACTCACAGAATTGTCTACCTGTATGTGTATCTATGTTTGGGAGCCACTCCATTTCCCAGATGTGTTTATACTCAGTAAACATATACTTGCATTATTTATACATGTTATGACAGGTGGGCATAAGGTAGATGTTTTGGACTTTGACTTCCATTGGCTATACTAGCAGAAGCTAATGGGAGTTGAAGTCCAAAACATCTAGAGATCTATCTTCTGCCCACCCGTGTTAGTATATAAACATTTTGCACCATGTGTGAAGTGACCTTGAGCTTTTGATGCTTTCTAATGCTTTTGCATAGAGGGAAAAAAAAAACCCATTATTGTGTGAACCAGTTCTATATCTATTCACTTTCAGACATGTTATTGGGAATACTCTTCTATGCATGCACACAACTTCTCTCTGTTTATGCAGGACCAACACAACCATATAATATACCCTATCTGGGGGGATAGCAAGGAAAATATGGTTGTTTTGATCTCACTCTTTGTCCTTTGCATTTCACCATCATTAAACTCTCTGTGTCATAGCAAGCTCTTTTATTATGCCCAGATATCCTCTGCCCTTTCAGACAGAAGCAGTAACTCCTGATGATGAAAATGTGTTTGATCATGTGCACTCATATAACTGCTCAACTCCAACAAGAAGTATTAAAGGTAGGCTGAGAACCTGAGACTCTGACAAAGAAAGAGTAAAAAGACTGACAGTTTAGTCTGAAATGGGCTGTCCTTTTCTCTGACTTGCTAGAACATAGGGTTGGGAGAACCAGGGATGTTCATGCTTGCTGAAATTCTCCACACTTTTCCTTGAATCTCAATTCAGCTCACCCCAGTTTTTGTTTTTTGCTTTGTTTGAATGGGGGAAAGCGTGTATTTCTGTGTGTATTTTTAAGAAGTGTGCACTTCCCACCATTGACTAAAACACAGAAATACATTAAAAAAATATGCATTTCAAAGTCCTGTCCCACTAACCATTTAGAGTTCTGTGAGACTGTCAGTAGACATAAAGACAGGGGTGATCAGGTAGACCTTATTTACTTGGACTTCCAAAAGGCTTTTGACAATATCCCTCTGCAAAGACCCCTGAGCAAACTTAGCAGTCATGGAATAAGAGGACAGGCCCTCTTATGGATCAGTAACTGATTTAAGAACAGAAAACAGAGAATAGGAATAAATGGTAAATTCTCCCAATGGAGGGAAGTAAATAGTGGGTTCCCACAGGGATTTGTATTGGGATTGATGTTCATAACTTGTTCATAAATGATCTGGAACTAGTAGGGATGGCGGAGAATTTCTCCACGAATCTTCTGGAGGCCGAGTGCCGACACATTCGGCCCCCCGAAAGTGTTGGGGAAATTCTCCACCGGCCCCCTGCCCCCCGCCGGGATGGGACTTACTTTCGGCGAATGTCCCTCTCGGCGGTGGGTCCCGGCGGCGGTTCGGCGGCATTTTGGCCGGGGTGGGGGCGGGGGCGGCGGCAGGTCTCCTGACTGGCTGCCACCGCCGCTGCCATTACAAAATAAAAAGTACAGTAAAAAAACAACAACACACACCCGTGATAGGCTACGTGATGATTTATGTAGCCTATCACAGCTAGATTTCCAAAGTTAGCTGTGATAGGCTACGTAAATCGTCACGTAGCCTATCACGGGTGACTTTGGGGGAAAAAAAAAAGCGCGTATGCAAATGGCGGCGCCCCATGGGCCCCGCCATTTGCGTTCCTTATTTGGACAGGGGTAGTCTATGTAAAGATTTACGTAGACTACAGCAAAAATAAGAGAACGCTATTTGCGTTGCCCTTATTTTCGCCATAGTCTACGTAAATCTTTACGTAGACTAGACGTGCCAAAATAAGGAACGCAAATGGCGGCACCCATGGGGCGCTGCCATTTTACGTACATGCTTTTTTTTCCCCCCAAAGTCACCCGTGATAGGCTACGTGACGATTTACGTAGCCTATCATGGCTGACTTTGGAAATCTAGCCGTGATAGGCTACGCAAATCGTTACATAGCCTATCACGGGTGTGTCTCTGTGCGTTTTATTTACTTTTTTTTTTCATGGCCGGGGAGACGGGGCGCTCCTCCCCCGCCTGAATTTCGCCGGCGAGGGATGGGGCGCCTCCCCCCCCAGCCTGAATTTCGGCCGGGCGAGGCAGGGCGCCTCCCCCCCTTGCCTGAACTTCGGGGGGAGAACCGAAGCACCTCACCCCCACCACGAAGCAAGCTGCGGGACAAGGTAAGTCCCTTTCGTCCATCCCTAGGAACTAGGAATAAAAGGTGAATTTTTGCAGTGGAGGGAGGTAAACAGTGGAGTCCCACAGGGATCTGTATTGGGACCAATGCTTTTCAACTTGGGCTGAATCTACACATAGCAGTTATACTGTTATCATACCACTATCGTAACTATTGGTACACATGACACCAATGGGCACCAATAGTTATGATAATGGTATAACTGCTGTGTGTAAATTCAGCCTTGTTCACAAATGATCTGGGATTAGGAGTGAACAGTGAAGTGGCCAAGTTTGCCAATGACACTAAATTATTTAGGGTGGTTAAAACAAAAAGGGATTGTGAGGAGCTCTAAAAGGATCTCTCCAAACTGGGAGAATTTGCATCCAAATGGCAAATGCAGTTCAATATAAGCAAGTGTAAAGTGATGCACATTGGGGCAAAAAATCCCAACTTCAAGTATAACCTCATGGGATCTGAGCTAGTGGTGACTGACCAAGAAAGAGATCTTGTTGTAGTGGTGGACAGCTCGATGAAAATGTCAACCCAGTGTACTCTGATAATACTCACATGGAAGAGCCATTTGTTAACACCATGATGGGGCTGTTCACACCATCCAAAAAGTCACATTGTAGTACATCCCAAAACCTGAAGTTATATAAGATGCAACCTGTAACTGGAGAAACATTTCTGACATTTTATACTCTGATTTGGAATCTCCAAAAACATTGCACATTTTCTTCCACCCCAAAGGCACATTTTTCTTCTTCTTTTTTTCTTTTTGAGGAAGAGAGATCAGATTTCTGCTGAATATTGTCTTTCTTTTTGCTATTAGACTTGTTGATTGATAAGATGTTTTTCACAGGAGCTGCACTGGCTTTTGAACAGGGTTGAATTTTGCGAGCGGAGATGGGTCAAAGAAGACACCGACAACATTTGGGTTGAAAATTGGGCCACATTTATTGAAGATATCTGCAAAGGGAGTACCTAGGATGGGCACCTGACTGTGTCAGTGACTAGCTGGCACTTCTTGGGTGAAAACACACTCAGCCTGAGGGGTGGCGTCAATCTCGCCACCCCTCCGGACTGCCCCTCCTGGGGGAGATAGACTTTCCCCTGTCACCCCCTCCTGGTGCCGCACAACACCTGGGTGAGTGAGAAGGGTTGGTCTCCCAGGCAACTCTTATCCCCCTGCCGAGCCGCACAACCTGTTTGGAGGGCCTCAGGCATCACCTGTCACTATAAGGTGCCTCTGCAGGCACACCATCCCTAATCTCTTTCTGCTTTTGCCCATCCTAGTTGCCACAGGAGTCACAAGCCTATTGCTTGTGAAACTCCCTCCACCTGCGAAGAAGAATTTCCCGCAGGCCCCTTTGCAGTTCAGACAGAAATATGTCATTCCCTGCGTTGGACAGGTGGACATCGTTCTGCCTGTAAAGCTCCCTCCTAGTCCACAGAATTTCCTGATGGGCGATGAACCCATCACCATGTTCCAATAGTTCCCATTGTACCCTTGCTGGACTGATCGGTCTTTGATCTTCAAATGTGGAGGTGGATCAGGTTGGGACAAACCTGCACATCGGAGTACCTCAAGGCTAGGGATGGCGGAGAATTTCTCCCCGTTCCTCTCCATATGAGGAACAGGGAAACCTCATATGGGGAAGAACAAATGGAGGGCCATAATCCCTGGAGCCCAAGAAGGATAACTGGAGTGAGGGGACGCCTGGAATCTGGCATGGCAGGTGACATCCGTGCCCAACCTTGCACCGCTCGCCTAACTCGGAAATCTGATGTGGAGTTGTCAACTCCTTTTACCTTGGCCCAGAAGGCCAAAGCAGCAAGCTTCCCACTCATGGTCCTGGCAGATAGCCCCTTGTTCCTTAGATGTATGCAAAATTGTAACAAGTGGTCCACAGGTAAGGGCCATGAGTCCTGTAGCCGAAGTCCACTCCTGAAGGTGTGGAATTCCCTACCTGCTCTTTTGTAGGCGGCTCTAGTGCTGGGAGCTATAGAATTCTGGATAGCGTGCTCGACTTCAGAATGCCGATCTCCCATAGTCCTGCTGGCACTGGGTCTGGTAGTGGATGCGCCCATGGGGCTAATACCCAGAACCTGTCGATCTGGTTTCACCACAAAGCATCAGCAATTGGGTTTCTCAAACCTGGTACATGGCAGGCTCGGAACCAGATGTGACGAAGGCACTGGAGTATGAATGCTCTAACCAACCCTTTGGTTTCTAGAGGACAAGGTATTAACAACGTGCACGATGGCCATGTTGTCACACCAAAAGAGGGCAACAGAATTGGCCATTAGGTCGGCCCAGATGTGTACAGCTACATAAATAGGGAAAAATTCCAGGAAGGTAAGGTCCTGACAAATACCAGTGGCAGCCCAGCTTACTGGCCATTGGCCAAAGCACCATCGATCCTGCCATATTAGTCCAAAACCCAGGGCGCGGTGGCATCTGAATGAATCTGCAGGTTGGCACAGAGGAGCAACTCATGCCTCCAGAAAGAGACACCATTAAAATCCCGCAAAAATTTAAGCCATACTGACAGGTCCATGCACATGGCAGAGGTGACCCTGGTGCGATGATGCGGCAGTTGAAGACCATGCACTGCCCAACATAACCAGTGCAGGAAGGTGCGGCCAGGGGCTACCACCCTACATGCGAAGTTCAAATGCCGTACCACTTCTTGAAGGGCTCTGAGGGAGACTTTATGAAGCTGCAAGATGGCCTGGAGCTTAGCTCAAAGGACCAGTAGTTTGTCCTGAGGGAGGCGAGAACATTGTGTGAGGGTATCCAATTCGATCCCTAAGAATGTTAAAGTGACTGATGAGCCCTTGGTCTTCTCATGGGCCAAAGGAACACCAAGGTCAGAGGAAAGGGATACAAATGCTTGGATTAAGTCTGAATATTGACTGCTGCTGCTAGGCCCAGCGAACAGAAAATCGTCTAAATAATGGACCACATTCTGGGAACCCGACCTATCTCTCACGTCCCAGTCCAGAAAGGTGCTGAACCTCTTGAACATGGCACAAGAGATGGCGCATCCCATGGGGAGGGCACAGTCGATGTAAAACTTATCCTGGAAACAGAATCCCAACAGATCGAAGTCTGCAGGGTGGATAGGCAAAATGCAAAAGGCAGATTTGCACTTGCCCATCAGAGCCCCGCAGACAAGATCCGGGATCATGGCCACCCCCTCATCGAAGGAGGTGTACTGCACAGAACAGAGATAGTCCAGGATCTTGTCATTAATGGACTGGCCCTTAGGGAAAGAGAGGTTATGAATCAATCTAAACTCACCAGGGGATTTCTTGGGCACTATCCCCAAAGGAGAAATCCGAAGGTTGGGTATCGGGGGCATGGAAAAGGGACCTATAACTCATCCTGCTAGTACCTCCCTGTTGATTTTCTCCTGAACCAAGTGTTGCATGTTGAAGATGGACTTTTGATTACCAGCGAAATACGGCCTGCGCTGACCCTGAAAAGGGGATCCTAAAGCCCAGCGTGAAGCTGCGTTTCAAGTAGATCGCGTCCTTCCGGTTAGGGTAGCATTCCAACAGCTGAAGGAGTGGCAAAACCTTAACTGGGCTGGGCCCTTTGGGAGGGGGTTGTTGCCCACTACCGGGCTTCCTGCCACCATGTTCTTCCTTTGGGGGGGCCCTCCATCCCCTGGCTCCAGGGAAGGAGGCACAGGAGTGCTGACAGCCACAAAGGGAGCATTCGTGTTGGAAACGGCATGGGTTATGGGAGCAGGAGCCTTTGGAGCTGAACTCCCAGGACAGCCAGCAGTGTTGAACCCCTAAACCCGCAATGGGTCTGGAGGCCATTGTGGGAGACAGCTTGGCGAGAATATGGCTGCTGTCAGGTCTGTCACTGAAGCCCGCCTAGAAGGGGTCATAAATTGGAGCCAAAGGTCCTGGTCCTTCAGGTCCCAGCGCCTGGAAGGGTCAGTGGCAGTCCTACGGCGGAAGGCCTCGTCATAGGCCAGCCAGGCACTCCCTTCGTACTCCATGTAAGCCCTATAGATTATATCCAAGTATTTGATGAGGATCCACCCCCTGTCAGGGAATCCCTGCTGGAGGATGCCAGCATAAATTAAGAAACCAGGCAACCAATTCGCCCAGGTGCATGGCACCTTCCGCCCCTTACCGCGCTCAGGCTCCTTATCATGGTTCTTTTCTCTGTCACTAGAATCGGGCTTCTGAAATAACAGGGAAAAGACATCTATAAATCCCCCCCCCCGCAAAATCTTTTCTTTGGTGGCTACTGTCAGGTGGAAGCTGATAGGTGACGAAGTAGCCTCAGTGGGCAGGGCTCCCCTTCCCACGTTAGCGTACGGATCAGCTGGTGCCATTGGTGATGTTGAGAGAGAAGGCGGGCCGGGGACTGAAGCCCCAGGCTGGGCCATACTGGCCACAAAGGCGGAGGTGACTGTAGGGATGTACGAAAGTCACTTACCTTTTCGCAGCTTGGCTTCGCGGTGGGGGGGAGGCACTTCGCTTCTCCCCCCGAAGTTCAGGTGAGGGGGGGAGGCGTCCCACCTCGCCCAGCCGAAATTCAGGCCTGGGGGGGAGGCGCCCTGCCTCGCCCAGCCAAGATTCAGGCTGGGGAGAAGCGCCCCGTCTCCCCGGCCGCGAAACAAAAAGTAAAAAAAAAAAAGAAGACCCTGTGATAGGCTACGTGATGATTTACGTAGCCTATCATGGCTAGATTTCCAAAGTCAGCCGTGATAGGCTACATAAATCGTCATGTAGCCTATCACAGGTGACTTTGGAAAAAAAAAAACGCGTACGCAAATGGCAGCGCCCATGGGCGCCGCTATTTGCATTCCTTATTTTGGCACGTCTAGTCTACGTAAAGATTTACGTAGACTACGGCGAAAATAAGGGCAATGCAAATAGCATGCCCTTATTTTCACCGTAGTCTACGTAAATCTTTACGTAGACTAGATGTGCCAAAATAAGGAACGCAAATGGCGGCGCCCCATGGGCGCCGCCATTTGCGTACGCGCTTTTTTTTTTCCCCCCCAAAGTCACCCATGATAGGCTACATGACGATTTACATAGCCTATCATGGCTGACTTTGGAAATCTAGCCGTGATAGGCTACGTAAATCATCACGTAGCCTATCTCGGGTGTTTGGGGTTTTTTTGCAATGGTGGTGGCGGCAGCCGGTCGGGAGACCGGCTGCCACCCCCACCCACAACGAACTGCCGCCGAACCACCGCCAGGACCCACCGCCGAGAGGGACATTCGCCGAAGGTAAGTCCCATCCCAGGGGGGGCGGGGGGTTGGCAGAGAATTTCCCAACCAACTTCGGGGGCCCGAATGCATCGGCGCTCGGTTTCCCGAAGATTCGGGGGGAAATTCTCCGCCATCCCTAGGTGACTGAAGACATCGTGGCTGAAGGGAAAGGCCAACCCTGGGGTGTAAACCAAGGCATCCAAGCCCATGGCCTGGTATGTCCCCTGCCTGGCCATGTGAACTGAGGTGCAGAGGCCATCTCACTTGAGACCAAGGTAGTTGTGCTTGTATCCCCTGCCGGCAAGGCGGAAGATGTTGCCTTGGTAACTGGAGATAAAATGCCCCAGGAAGGTGAACCGCTCCCGTCGGTGGTGTGCCATCGAGGTGAGCCGTCAAGGATGAGGTGGAGGCTTCAATGGCATCCAGACGCACTGCAATAGAAAGCAACAGTGAACGTTGCGTCTCCTGTCACTAGGGGTGTACGAAACTCTTACCTGGCTCCATGCCGGGCAATCCGCGGTGGGGAGGAGGTGCTCCGTCCCTCCTCCCGGAATCCTCCCCGGCTGGCTCCACTCCACCGCAACTCCGCGGAGCTGCCAGCCAGGGCCGCCCTCAAGCGGACATCTGGCCACTGGGCTGCAAAGGGACGCAAATGGCGGCTGCTGTAGCCGCTGCCATTTGCGTTCGTGTCTTTAGCCGTGATGGGCTACGTAAATATATACGTAGCCTATCACAGTTAAAGAAACGGACACAAATGGCGGTGGCTACAGCAGTCGCCATTTGCGTTCCTTCCTATTGCTGTGATAGGCTACGTATATATTTACGTAGCCTAGCGATGTCAGAGAATTCCGCCACGGATCTCGGTGAGGCCAAATGCCAGTGCATTCAGCCCCCCGAAATCCATGGCGGAACGAAGCCTTCCGCCCCCCCCCACAAAAGGTGCGTGAAATGGAGCACTTACCTGCTGCTGCGGCCGTGTCTGCCACCGCCTTTCGCTTCTTCATTATAGCTGTGATAGGCTACGTAAATACCTACATAGCCTATCATGGCTAATGCAGGGATGCCATTTATGTATTTTAAGTATTTACGTAGCCTATCACGGAAAAAAAAGAGAGAACGCAAATGGTGGCCACCATAGCAGCCGCCATTTGCATTCCCTTTTTTTTCCCCGTAATATTCACGTAGCCTATCATGGCAAAATACAGGGACGCAAATGGCGGCGGTTATGGTGGCCGCCATTTGCATCCCTGTGCAGGCTGCCCAGTGGCTGGATGTCCGGCTGTGGGCATCCCCAGCCGGTTGCTCCGCGGAGTCGCCGCGGAGCGGAGCGGGCCGGGGAGAATTTCGGGGGGGCGGGACAGAGCACCTCCCCCCCACTGCGAATGTCACCCTTCAAAAAGGTAAGTGACTTTCGTACATCCCTAACATAGCCTATCACTGCAAAAAAATTCTATAGGAATTCAATCTCCCTCTCCAGGCTTCCTGCTCATTCGAGTGCAGATCTTGAGTGTCTGTACCTTGTGTTGGGTACCCGGGACAGATTAGGGATTCTGTTGGTGTACTGCCCACCCCGCTGCCCATCGGACTCCCTGCCTGAGCTGACGGAGGTGGTCTCGGACTTGGTGTTGAGGACCCCTAGGATGATGGTCCTGTGGGATCTCAACTTCCATGCTGAGGCTGCTGTATCCAGGGCGGCTCAGGACTTCATGGCCACCATGACAACCATGGGGCTGTCCCAACATGTCATCGGCCCAACGCATATAAAAGGACACACGCTTGATCTGGTTTTCTCGACTGGGCAGGAGGATGGTGATCTGAAAGTAGAGGAATTAACATCTGTCCCTTTGTCATGGTCAGATCACTTCCTGCTGAGGTTTAGACTTCTGGTGGCCTTTCCCCTCTGCAAGGGGGGGGACCTATTAAAATGGTCCGCCCCTGGAGATTAATGGATTCCGATGGATTCCAGAGGGCTCTGGGGGATTTTCCTGCTGGTATGGCTGGTGCTCCTGTCGAAGCCCAGGTCGCTCTGTGGAATGCAGAGATGACTCGGGCGGTTGACACGATCGCACCCAAGTGCCCTCTCCCTCTGAGCAGAGCCCGGCCAGCTCCTTGGTATACACCTGAGCTCAGGGCAATGAAGCAAGAGGGGAGACGGCTAGAACGCAGGTGGAGGAAAACTTGTGCTGAGTCTGACCGAACACAGGTAAGATCCCACTATCGAGCCTACTCTGTGGCGGTGAGGGTGGCAAAGAGGCAGTTCTTTTCCACCAGCATTGCATCTTCTCAGTGTCGTCTGGCGGAGCTTTTCCAAGTGGTTCGCGGCCTGTTACATTCTGGGCCAGGGAGAGAGACAGTGGAACCCTCGGTAGCACGCTGTGACGAGTTTGCACGGCACTTTGAGGATAAAGTCGCTCAGATTCGTCATGAATTGGACACCACCATTAATGCAGTTCCATTGGTAGAGGCGTTCAGAGCACCGTCTGGTCCAGTTTTATTGGATGAGTTTCAGTTACTGAGGCCTGAGGATGCGGACAAGGTGCTTGGCCAAGTCCGATTGACCACTTGTGTGCTTGACCCTTGCCCTTCATGGCTTATTAAATCACACAAGGAGGGGTTGTCCGGCTGGGTCCAGGAGGTTGTAAATTCCTCCTTGAGAGAGGGAGTGGTGCCTGCCACTTTAAAAAAGGCGGTAATTCGACCACTCCTGAAAAAGCCTAACCTGGACCCAGAGGATGTTAACAATTATAGGCCAGTGGCCAACATCCCCTTCCTGGGCAAGGTGCTTGAGCGGGTGGTTGTAGGACAGCTCCAGGCACTCTTGAATGAAACGGATTATCTAGATCCATTTCAATCGGGCTTCAGGCCTGGTTTTGGAATGGAAACTGCCTTGGTCGCCCTGTGGGATGACCTCTGCCGGGAGAGGGACAGGGGGAGTGTGACCCTGTTGATTCTCCTGGACCTCTCAGCGGCTTTCGATACCGTCGACTATGGTATCCTTCTGGATAGGTTGTCTGGGTTGGGAGTTGGAGGCACTGCACTACAGTGGTTCCGCTCCTACTTGGATGGCCGATTCCAGAAGGTGGTGCTGGGGGATTATTGCTCTGTGCCATGGCAATTGTGCCATGGGGTTCCACAGGGCTCTATTCTATCCCCCATGCTGTTTAACATCTACATGAAACCGCTGGAGGAGGTTATCCGGAGGTGTGGGCTGAGGTGCCATCAATATGCGGATGATACCCAGCTCTACCTCTCTTTCTCATCAAAACCAGGTGAGGCAGTGGCTGTTCTGAACCAGTGCCTGGGCACAGTAATGGACTGGATGAGGGCTAATAAACTGAAACTCAATCCAGACAAGACGGAGGTACTGTTAGTGGGTGGTTCGTCTGCCCGGCTAGGTGATATTCAACCTGTTCTGGAGGGGGTTGCACTCCCCCTAAAGGATCAGGTTCATAGTTTGGGGGTGCTCTTGGATCCAGAACTGTCACTTGAGGCACAGGTGAACTCAGTGGCACGGAGCACTTTTTATCACCTTAGGCTGGTATACCAACTACGCCCTTATCTGGACAGAGATAGCCTAGCTACAGTTATCCATGCTCTGATAACTTCTCGTCTGGATTACTGCAATGCGTTATACGTGGGGCTGCCTTTGAAAACGGTCCAGAAACTTCAGCTGGTCCAAAATAGGGCAGCAAGATTGTTAACAGGGACTGGCCTGCGAGCTCATATTATGCCAGTACTTTTCCAGCTGCACTGGCTGCCAGTCCATTTCCGGGCCCAATTCAAAGTGCTGGTGTTAACATTCAAAGCCCTTAACGGCTTGGGGCCAGGTTACCTGAAGGATCGCCTCCTCCCATATGTGCCTGCCCGGACCTTAAGATCATCATCAGCGGCCCTTCTCCGTGAACCCCTGCCAAAGGAAGTGAGGCGGGTGGCTACTAGGAGGAGGGCTTTTTCTGCTGTGGCACCCCGGCTCTGGAATGAGCTCCCTAGTGAGGTTCGCCTGGCGCCTACATTGTACTCCTTTCAGCGCCAGGTGAAGACCTTTTTATTTTCCCAGGCATTTTAGCTTTCTAAATTTTTATCTTTGCTGTTTTAAATCTGTATTTTAAACTCCTGTACTGCTGCTAGGTTTTATTGTGGTTGTATTGTTATATTGTGGTTTTAATGTTCTATATATTTTAAATTGTTTTATTGTGTGTTGTTTGGTTTTAGTTTTTGTGAACCGCCCAGAGAGCTTCGGCTATTGGGCGGTATAGAAATAAATAAATAAATAAATAAATAAAAAGACAGCGGCGCAAATGGCGGCAGCTATGCCATTTGCATCCCTGCCCTGAGCCATGATAGGCTACATAGATACTTACGTAGCCTATCATGCCTTGCCAGAGATGCAAATGGTGGCTGGCATAGTGGCTGCCCTTTGCGGCCATAGCCCGGCAGTGGCTGGAGCTGCTGGAGCCGCCGCCGCCACAGCCGCCGCCTGCCGGAACTGCTGCCGGAGCCACAGCCAGGTAGGCTCTGTTTTGCGTTGCTTTCGTGGGGTGGTGGGGCGGGTTGTTCTGTTCCTCCCCAGATTCCGGGGGGCCAAATTCACTGGAACTCGGCCTCCCTGGGATCTGTGGTGGAATTCTCTAACATCCATAGCTGTCGTGTTCTCTTGGGCTGGACTGCCATGGTTTCCTTGGTCCCAGCCGGGGGAGGGGGGAGAATCCCAGAGGACCACTCAGCGGCTTCCAGGTGGGAAAGGATGGAAGCCAAGACTGGGCTCGCTTCATCCTCGGACTCAGAGTCGGGTCTACGCTGTGGCCTTTTTGTGGGAGGCCGTGGAGCTTTCCTGTTCCCTTTCTTACCACCTTGACCCTTTTTGGGAGGCATGATGAGACAGAGAAAAGACAAGGATAAAGGGGGAGGACAGAGGTTTAGAAGTCAGGGACCACCCAAAGCCACCCTGCGTGCCTAACGAGCAGTGGGGGGGGAGGAGACCGGAACCCAGATCCCTGGTCACAGCCCAAAGCTCTAACCACTACGCCACACTAGCTCATAGGGGATTCAAACCAGGGCTGATTGGCAGGGCTGCAGAGTGGATAAAACCAGCACCTATGGGCCCTCTGAGGCTGGGAAGGCAGGCCAAAGGGCGCCAGCTGGTAACTGCCCACCCCTGGACAGGGAAAGCCAAAATCTTTGGGCCTAAGGCCCACGGGAATCCAGTCCCTGAGGGTTGGGCCACTGAAGGCCCTGGGGGGGTGCTGAAGGGGAGTTTAGCGCCCCCCTGCAAAGGCACGAACTTGCGGGGAGCAAGCCTAATGGCTGCATGTCGACGACCATGTGCCCAGGGAGTCGCAGGCTGCCCAAGCCACATCCTCCGGGCGAACAGCGGATGCTAAGGAGGCATGCGCCATGTGTGTTGTCTGGTGCGACCGCTGCCGCCTTGCAGCAGAGGAGTGCAGCTGCTGGCACTGGCAGGAACTGGCAAGGCCATCTGCCGCGTCCGCCGGGAGGGAGGAGGCAAAGGACAGCCGGAGGACGAGGCGTGGATGCAGGTGTAGCTGCTGCTGCTGGCAGAGACCGGCAAGGCCGCAGGCCACAGCTGCCAAGAAGAGGAAAGGAGAGGGGCACATGCGCTGGCACCCCTGGAAGCATGGCATGTGCCGGCGGCAGGAAGGACCCAGCGAGCCGGCTGAGCTGGGACCACCGTTGCCCCCAGCAGCGAGGTGTGGCCGCAGCCGGCGGAGGAGAGGCAAGGGGTGTGTGCGCCGCTGAAGCGAGCGCTGGTGCCCCTGATGTGCAGCAAGTGCCGACGGCCCAAGGATGCCGAGCATGCGGTGGTGTAGGAGGAAGCAGGAGCCTTTAGAAGCGGAGATCCTGAGCATCTCGGGAAGGTCAGCAAATGTTCTCTCTCTTGCTCTGAAACTGCGTGAGCGAGAGAGCTTTGGTTGGGGGGGCAGAGCTTAAGGCAACTCTGCCTGCCCCTCCCCACTCAGTGGTCCCACTGTGGCTGCCAATGACAAACACCCACGTCATCTCTCTCCACCTGCCCACAATATCCCCCCCCCCCTTTCAGCCAGGGTTAGGGCATTTCTATGAAGACAAATGAAAAAATTATCCAGAGTAGACATTTTACACCCAGGACTGCTTGAAAGCTATTTTGGTTTGAAAACCAGGGCTTTAACAACAACAGAAACCCTCCTACAGGGTTGTGTTGAGCTGAATGAAACCAATAGGCTTGGCAAACTCCTGTCTCATGTCGTTAACAGGGAGTGTAGCTCTTACTGGAACCCATCCATCCATCCATCCATCCATCCTTCCCTCTCAAAGTTAACAGCTCCCGCACATGTGCTAAAAGAAAAGCTCTGCCAACCCATCTGATAAGCTTTTTAAGAAAACGCTGAATTATTCCTGTTTTCATTTTTTTTAAGACTTATTGATTTTCAAGAGGGTTACTTTGAAGCCTAGTGCATCTCACAGTGTTAAAAAGCTATTTGCTCATCCTACACAAATCCCAGTTCAAGCCACACTCCTTATTAAACTTGGTACAGGAAAAAAAACCCCTCTCTTCAGCAAAGGTTCACCAGCTTTCCTTTTTATATTAAACCTATGTTTCTAAACTCCCTGGGTTCAGTGGCTGCAATGTAGACTGCAATAATAATATAAATAAGAATCAACAGTGGCATTTTTATCCTTGTCTCTTTGTCCCTCAAACCTTTTCACTGATAGATTGGGTGTCTTTAAAATAGCTATTCAAAAAACAAAAATAACAGAAGAAAAGGAATCAGTCAATGTCAGTTTTTCATGTATTCGGATATGTCCATTCCATCTTGTTTCTGCATCACTTAGAAAAAAGAACAAAAATTATTTTCATAGACTATTTTTCCTAATGCATATATTTTATACACAATTTCCCCAATATACACATTTTGTATGCAATTTTTGAACTGAGAACTGCATCAAAAAATTAGTAAAAGTGAACAATCTGAAGCATAACTATGTTCTGATCAGCTTATTAGTCTGGGCAGTGCAGATTAGATCAGTTTGCTTAGAAACACAGACCAAACAAAAATGCCCCCCATCTCTGCGTTAAAACAGGTCTAAGGGCCAATCTACACTTATGTTTTTTTTTCCGCTTCCAATGAGGTTGCAAAACCTGTCTTTCACACTACACAGTACCTGCCTTGAATTGGAACTGGAATTTTCTGCTTCTGTGCTACTGCTTTCAATACCGTGATATCCTGGTATTTCCCTTAATGTGCTCTGATTTTCTGCATTCGTTACCATATCTGGTTGTAGTCCCCTTCCATGCCTGTCCATATACAGTAGTGTTTGTATTTCCCTCTTGTCCAATCACAGCTCTTGATGGCCCCATGTCATCTTCCAGCTACTGTTTGCATAGGTTCCTCAGCACTCCCTGTTTCCTCAGCAACAAGCAAAGGGCTGGATGTGTGTACACTTGTCTAATCTCAGAAGCTCAGCAGGGTCAGTCCTGGTCAGTGCTCGGATGGGCAACCGCCTGGGAATCAGGCTTCCTGCATTGAGCAGGACGTTGTTCTATCCCTTCAAATGAGACTAAGTTTTACTCCCTCCTATCCCCCGCTTTGGCTTTTTTAAATATATATATATATATATAATTAAGGCATTATCTTCAGATCTTCAAAGCTTCAAAGCTTCAGATCTTCAAATCTTCAAATCTTCAAATGTTCAAAGAAGCGAATCTTCGAAGAAGTGAATTGTAACTTCTCCAGCCCGATTGCTCTGCAAACTTGCCTGGGCAAGCTCAAGCAAACATAAATGTTTTCACAGTCCCATCCATACTTGCTGTACAGAAAACACACACATATCCAGACAGACAGTTCAAAGTGTCCATGGACTAACATCGATAAAAATGTCCGTGGACAATTTTAATGTCATCTCAGGAGCGGGGGGCAAACACAGGGTGGTCTTCGAAGATGCGAAGCTTTGAAGCGTCAAAGAAGCTATCAGCCCCCCCCCCCAATGCGAGCACTGGGTGCCACTGCTGCTGCCCCTCTTCCTCATGCCGGCTGTCAAGAGCTGGCATGGAGAAAAGAGCATCGGCAGAGAGCCCCCAGCCTCTTGCCCTGGCCTCCAGCAGGTGGAGGGGGGAGAAGAGGATAGATGCCTCCTTCTTCCCTCCACTCCCCACCTGCTACAGCGGTGGCAGGAAGCGACAAGCTGGTAGGGGTGGATGAAAGTCCCTTACCTTTCGTCGAAGCTTGTTCGCGGTGGGGGGAGGCGCTTCGCTGCTCCCCCTGCGAAGTTCAGGCCGGGGGGGAGGCTTCCCACCTCGCCCCGGCCGAAATTCAGGCCGGGGTGGAGGCTTCCTGCCTCGCCCGGCCGCGAACGTGAAAGTTTAAAAAAACAAAAACAAACACCACCTGATAGTCTACGTGATAATTAACGTAGTCTATCACGGCTAGATCTGCAAAGTCAGCCGTGATAGGCTACGTCAATCGTCACGTAGCCTATCACGGGCGACCTAAAAAAAAAAAAAGGCGCGTACGCTAATGGCGGCCCCCATAGGGAGCTGCCATTGGCGTTCCTTATTTGGTCGCTGTAGTCTACGTAAAGATTTACGTAGACTATGGCGAAAATAAGGGCAATGCAAATAGCGTTGCCCTTATTTTCGCCGTAGTCTACGTAAATCTTTACGTAGACTACAGCGACCAAATAAGGAACGGGAATGGTGGCTCCCTATGGGGGCCGCCATTATCCGTATGCGCTTTTTTTTTTTAAGTCACCCGTGATAGGCTACGTGACGATTGACGTCGCCTATCATGGCTGACTTTGCAAATCTAGCCGTGATAGGCTACGTTAATCGTAACGTAGCCTATCAGCGGGCATTTTTTTTCTATTATTGCAATGGCGGCGGCGGCAGCAAAAGACCAGCTGCCGCTCCCGCCCCGCTCGAACACCCGCCGAACCACCGGCCGGACCCGCCGCCGGGAGGGACATTCGGCGAAAGTAAGTCCCGTCCGGGGGGGGGTGCGGGGTGCAGGGGGGTTCGGAGGATTTCTCCCTGAAACTTGTTCGGGGGGCCGAACACGTTGGCGCTTGGCCCCCCGAAGTTTCGGGGAGAAATTCTCCGCCATCCCTACAAGCTGGTCATTTTCCCTAAGGCCAGGAAAACATGCAGAAAACGACCAGCCTCTCCCATGCCAGTGCTGCTGTAGCAATGATGAGGGGGGGAGGGAAGACGAGAGGTGCTGCCGTCTTCCCCTCTTCTTGCTGAGGGAACTGGTGTGCAGGGGGGGCAAATTCTTGCAGGGCTTTGAGCCCCAACAAGATGCTCATGAAATCCCTACACACATGTAGGGATAGAGGAAGAGAGGGATGGTTGTTGGGGAATCAGCAGAAACAGGAAGAGCTTCTGCTCCTCCAATGAGAGCCACCATCTTTAAGGAAGGAAAACAGCACGGCACTCGAGTGAACTGTGCTTGCACATTTGATTAATTACTGCAATGGGGAAACAGGGTGAGTGTGGATAATCACATTTTAATGTGATGGCATTTACCTTGCCAGTCTACCGAATTCGATGTGCTAGTGGACCCAATGTAGATTGGCCCTAAAATTTCTAATGCAGGCCAATCCTATACAGGCCAATCCTATACATACCTTAGGAGCACAATACTAGGGATGTCAGAGAATTTCTCCACAAATCTCGGGGAGGCTGAATGCCAGCGCATTCGGCCCCCTGAAATTGATGGAGAAACGGTCTGCCCCCCCGGGACGGGACTTACCTTGTGCGAATGTCCCTGGCGGCGGCGGCTCTGGCGTCGGTTCGGCGGCGGCAGCTGCGGCGGCTGGTCTTCTGACTGGCTGCCGCCACCGCCATTTCCAAGTTCAAAAAACCCCCCAAAACACGTGATAGGCTACGTAAATCTTTACGTAGCCTATCATGACTAGATTTTTAAAAAACACCATGATAGGCTACGTAAATGTTTACGTAGCCTATCACGGCTGAGTGAAAAACAAAAACCTCACGTACGCAAATGGCGGCGCCCATGGGCGCCGCTATTTGCATTCCTTATTTTGGCACGTGTAGTCTACATAAACATTTACGTAGACTACAGCGAAAATAAGGGGAACACTATTTGCGTTACCCTTATTTTCGCCGTAGTCTACGTAAATGTTTACATAGACTACACGTGCCAAAATAAGGAACGCAAATGGTGGTGCCCATGGGCACTGCCATTTGTGTATGCGCGTTTTTTTTTTTTCACTCAGCCGTGATAGGCTACATAAACATTTACATAGCCTGTCACGGCTGACTGCAGGGACGCAAACGGCAGTGGCTATGGCCGCCGCCATTTGCATCCTGGCAGGACAGGAGGATTCGCGGCCGGAGGGATGGGGTGCCTCCCCCCCAGCCAGAATTTTGGGGGGGAGGGATGGGGTGCCTCCCCCCTGGCCACAATTTCAGGGGGAGGGACGGAGCGCCTCCCCCCCACTGCGAATCAAGCTTTGGGTTCAGGTAAGGGACTTTTGTACATCCCTACACAATACTTTCTGATGGATAATTTTCAAAAATATATAGAAAATATAGAAAAATAAAAATGGTAGTATTATGCACATTCTCTACATAAGATCCTTTGTTCCATTTGAAAATAGAATCCACACTGATTATCTTGTCAGTAGAATAAAGAATGTTTAGGATAATCGGAGAAGTAATTTAGTTTGCAGGGCATATGTTTTTCATGCAAAAAGATCCTGGGTTCAATTCCTGCATCTCCAGGTGGGATTGTGAAAGACTCCTGCCTGGAACTCTGGAGAGCCACTGCCAGTCAGTGTAGACCAGGAGCAGGGGGGTGGGAGGAGATGGGGAGAGAAGGTAGATCTCCAAATGTTTTGGACTTCAACTCCCAGAAGCCCCTGTCAGCATGGCCAATGGTCAGGAATGTTGGGAGTTGAAGTCTAAAACATATGGAGATCTGCTTTCTGCTCACTCCTGGTACAGACAATGTTGAGCTAGATGGAACCAATGGTTTCACTTGGTATAAGACAGCTTCCAATGTTTCTTTGTATTTTAATCGCACAAGCCACGGCACAACATTTTAAACATTTACATCACATGCAATATGTTCAGTAAGATGACATGGAGGATACTTAAGGTACAACCCTAAACTTGTTTACATGGAAGCCAGTTGCATGAATGAGTCTAACTTCTGAGTAAGCCTTTTTAAGGGTTGGGTTGTTACATATTTCATTCTCTATTCCAGTGATAAGTGTAGGAGTCACCAAAGAAACACTTACACCCTGTTCAGGCGTCTGATTGCACGAGGGCTCAGTATGTGTGTGCAGTGGCAGGGTATGCCTGCAAGCCCCACCCTAACATCCCAGTGCAGGTAGGTCTTCTTTAGACCTTTATACAGGTCTAAAGAGGGTTTCTTTAGATCTTTTTGTCCAAACACACTTAGAAGCCTCTCTGAAGTTTGGAACCTTGATAAGGCAGGGTTTCTATATCTAATCACACAGAGGCTTCTAGGTGTACTCAGGTGAATGCACATAGAAGCCACTTTCAGATCTTAGTGCTGAACATGCAAAGGTCTAAAGAGGAGCCCACACAGTTCAGCCTCATGCATTGAGGTGAATGCCTGAATAGGGCTTTATGTAACATGCATGCTCCACCAAGGTGAAGGATTAGCATTGTGGGCCAAAACTCTATAGTGACTTAAGGAATTTTGGTCATGCTCCAAGGCTTCTGGAGCAATGAGATCACAGTTCCTTGTTGCACTAGAGGTCTTTGGGCATGTGAGCCAAAATTGAATGCACCCTTGCCTCACATGCCCAAAGACCTCTAGTGAGACAAAGGGGTGGTGAAGTTACCAGTTTTCTGCACCAGAGGCTTCATAGAGTGCTAAGCAAGACCCGGAAATGTCACCAGACCCTGAGACAGCTTGCAGTGTTTCCCTCCCCCGCCCCATTCACAGTTGAGGAACAACATTTACACAGCATATAGATTGCTCCAATAAACAGGGGAAAATATAATTATTAAGGAATGTGTAACTTGGAGGGGATGTTACTGAAAGGTAATGGAAGAAAACAAGGAAGCTGAAGGATCACTGATCAACGGATCTTTAAGAGATCAAGTTGTAAAACTGTGATCAACATCATCATCATGGGCATTAAGACTTATTGATGAAAAATATAGGTGGGCAGAGAATAGTTATTAAATAACATTTATATTCTTGTTGGAATTTAAGAACTAATATTTATATGAAGCCAAAATCAGGTAAAAATATTTGCAAAATGCTGACAAAGCTAGATGTATTTCCTCAGTTCAAAATCTTGGAACTGGAATTTATGGTCATTATCCAGTTCTGGAAGTCCATCAGTGCTAAACACATTGCTCTAGCAGAAGTAAGAACTAGTGCAATAGGGGGCTAGAGCTTGCTAGCCCACTCCCAGACATTAGCCCAAATTAGGGTTGGCAGAGAATTTCTCCCCGAAACTTCGGGGGGCCGAGCGCCAACTTGTTCAGCCCCCCGAAAATGTTTCGGGGAGAAATTCTCTGCACCCCCTGCCCCCGCACCCCCCCGGGACGGGACTTACCTCTCCCGAATGTCCCTCCCGGCGGCGGGTCCTGGTGGCGGTTCGTCGGGTCTTCATCAGGGGCGGGGGCGGCAGCCGATCTTTCGACCGGCTGCCGCCGCCACCATTCCAATAAAAGTAAATTAAAAAAAAAAACACCCCCGTGATAGGCTACATGACGATTAACGTAGCCTATCACGGCTAGATTTGCAAAGTCAGCCGTGATAGGCTATGTAAATCGTCATGTAGCCTATCACGGGTGAACTTAAAAAAAAAAAAAAGCGCGTACGGCTAATGGCGGCCCCCATAGGGAGCCGCCATCCACGTTCCTTATTTGGTCGCTGTAGTCTACGTAAAGATTTACGTAGACTACAGCGACCAAATAAGGAACGCGAATGGCGGCTCCCTATGGGGGCCGCCATTATCCGTACGCGCTTTTTTTTTTTAAAGTCACCCGTGATAGGCTACGTGACGATTTACGTAGCCTATCACGGCTGACTTTGCAGATCTAGCTGTGATAGGCTACGTTAATCGTCACGTAGCCTATCACTGGGTCGTTTTTTTTTTTTTACTTTTAATTTCGCGGCTGGGCGAGGCGAGGCGCCTCCTCCCCGGCCTGAATTTCAGCCGGGCGAGGCGGGAAGCCTCCCCCCCGGCCTGAATTTTGGCCAGGCGAGGCGGGAAGCCTCCCCCCCCAGCCTGAACTTCAGGGGGGAGAGCAGCGAAGCACCTCCCCCCCACCGCGAAAAGCTGCGAGACCAGGTAAGTGACTTTTGTGCACCCCTAGCCCAAATTAGTGTGTCAGGAATGGGACATGCCAGCAGAGCTCCCTTCCATGAGCTCCACTAAGTTGTGCCATTCTGGAAGTGCTAATTTGGGCTAGTTTCCAGTTCTGCTAAGAAGCGATTGCTCCCCATTGTGCTAGCATTCACTTTTGCTAGCAACATGGCAGTGCTGTATCCTATGCTTGTAATGTGTTAATATTTCTATCGTCAATATTGTGTCCTTGTATGTGTAGATGGTTCATATTTTCTGAATCACCTTTTTGCTGGTACAGGAAATTTTAGGACTGGAATTCCTGGTAATTTCAAAAATCCTCTATCTGAAAACTTAAATGGAAAGCAGAACCAACTCTCAATAAAACTTTTCTTGATCCATCAGTATTTTTAAGCAGTCAGTGCAAAAGAGACTAACAAATACAGCACAATTTTATTCTGCTAGTTTTCACCAGCCTACATCATGTCTTCTCATGTTAAATTGTGCTTAAGAGGATATGACCTGACTTAACACAACCCAGGAGAATGTGACATTAAATGATGTGACATGGTGGAAATTTGCAAATGATAACCAGAAGATCCACTTTGCCTGGAGGGCCTGAGTAATCTCATTTTATTTTTTTTTAAACCATTTACTACATCTTTAATTCTCAGAACCAATGGTTCATCTTTTGAATAACAGTTGTCATGTTGTGCCTTGACCTTCATGCAGCCATCACAAACTCAATGGGTCAACTTCATCAGTTTCTTTGCAATAATCATACAGATCTCACCTTTCCCATTAATGAAAACAGAACCAGCTAGTGTGTGTGTGTGTGTGTGTGTGTGTGTGTGGACAAAAGGAAACTGTTATGTTTGTATAATCACCTTATATTGAGTTTAACGGATGAGGATAAGGAAAGACATTGCATACTTATAGAGCTGGCAGCAAAATCACTGAGATAACGGTTATATTTTTACTGGCTATAAAATCTATAACCTTTTCTTTTCCTAATGCAAGCTTATAGTAGTACAAAAAGTTGTTATGTTAATTCAGTTGGTAGGGCAAATTTATAAGAAATGTGGGATCTATGATATATTTCATTCTGTGTTACATACAAAATACCACATACTCGAAATCAGTAGGACCTACTTTGAGGCAAATGCCCACTCTAAATATCTTTCACTGTGCACCTTAGCCATCTCATTTATTTCAGTGGAAGGATTAGATCTCTATATGCTATAACAGAGGAATGTGGGCATTGATCTGCATTATGTGTTTATTCTAAATATTTAGATTCTGTCTTTCCCAGGCTCAAGGTAGTTTACATAAAAATGCAAGAAAACAAGATGATGCTATAGTTAATTTAAAACAATAAACCATGAAATCCCTAAAAGAAATTCAGCAGCCAGAAAAATAGTGATTCAGAACAGTCCCGTACCAGGTCAGTCTCCAAAAGCTACCTGAAACAGGTGGGTGTTGTAGCCCTTTTGAAAGATGTGATGGATCAGGGGGAAGACTTTCCCCAGTGGTGGGCCCTCTTTTTGTAAAGTTCTCCCCCATCCCCAAAGAATCCTGGTAGGTTGCATCACAGGCTACTCCTAGCTTGAACACTCTAGGTCAGGGATAGGAAACCTGTACCCTCCAGATGTTTTGGACTACAACTCCTCTGACCATTGATCATGCTGGCTTGGACTTATAGGAATTGTAGTTCATCTGGAGAGCACCTGGTTGCCTAAAAGGTAAAGGTGTCCCCAACCAGTCGTGTCCAACTCTAGGGTGCGGTGCTCATCCCCGTTTCTAAGCCGAAGAGCCAGCGCTGTCCAAAGACACTTCCGTGGTCATGTGGCCGGCATGACTGAACACCGAGGTGCACGGAACGCTGTTACCTTTCCTGCCGAGGCGGTACCTATTTATCTACTTGCAATTTCTTGCTTTCGAACTGCTAGGTTGGCAGAAGCTGGGACTGAAGATGGGAGCTCACTCCGTCACGCAGCACTCGGGTCTCGAACTGCTGACCTGCCAACCTTCCAGTCTGCAGTTCAGCGTCTTAACCACTAAGCCACCGCGGTCCCACCTGGTTGCCTACTCCTACTCTAATCTGTCCAGCTTCCTGGGGAGTTTTAAGCTATACCCCTAAGGACACAAGGAGTAGCTTAACAACCATGAAGTCTTATGCAGATATGGGGAAGATGTTAGTAAGAAATTCCAGAGAAATAACATTTAAAAAACAAGGAAGCCCACTATTCATATATATAAAATAATTTATTTGGGAGAAAGGAAGAAAAAGGGTAGGCAACAATCACAAACATAGCCTTGCAAATAAAATCAATGTTGCCAGTAAATTAAGTAGCTACATATTTACCTGCTTGAGTACAGTATAAAAGAGTTAGCCAATTCCAACTAGTTGAAGTCTCTCAGAAAGAAAGAAAGAAAGAAAGAAAGAAAGAAAGAAAGAAAGAAAGAAAGATTAACTTGAGGATATCTATTACAACATAAAAACAGGGTATCACTCTATTTAGGGTTCACTACAGGGAAGTAAAATCATAGACAGTCAGGAGACACGGTTGGTCTGTGGAGAAAATAGGAATTTGTCACATAAAGTCATAGGGGAGTGGCTAGGGAGGTAATTTTAGAGCAAGGGTGGGCAAATTCTGGGGTTGGGGTACTACATTGCCCCCCAGAACCCACTGGGGATATGCTGCACCTCTATTGAATTTGCTGCCACCGGGGTCAAAATTGTGGCAATTTTGTAGGAAAACAAGGCCTGTGGGGAGCATGCTGCATGCCCCATTTCTAAAGAGAACCACACTACCAGGATGCTTCTGGGAGCACAATTCTGCTTGCGAACACTCCCCATGTGCCTTATTTCCCTGCAAATTTGTCGTCCCCTCCCCACCTGCTGACACTGAAAAACCGATGGAGGGAGATGCACCTGCTTTCTCTTTCAGTGGCTACAGTACAGTCGCAGGGGACACAGTAGGGGTGTGGGGGTGGAAAAATGGCCTTGAGGAGCTGCATGCCACTGACATGATGCCTCCCTGTGTTTTAGAGCTTCAGGGCAATTGCAGTAAAAAACCTGCTCTTAGCTGTAAATCAGGGATAGGGAAACTCTTCCAGCTCAAGGGCCAAATTCAATTTTGGAGAATCTCTCAGGGGCCACACTAGGGATGTACAAAACTCACCTTTTCGCGGATTGTGTTTGCGGTGGGGGGGGAGGCGCTCCGTCCCTCTCCCTGGAATCCTGCCCAGCTGGCTCCACTCCGCAGCCGGTCAGGCCCATCCGCAGCCGGAGTTCCGGCCGCAGACAGGCTGCTGAGGATGCAAATGGTGGCCACCGTAGTGGCTGCCATTTGTGTCCAGCCAGGCAGCCATGATAGGCTACGTAAGTATTTATGTAGCCTATCACGGCTGGGCAAAAAAACAAAACAAAACAAAAAGCGTATGCAAATGGTGGCCGCTATGGCGGCCGCCATTTGTGTTACCTATTTTTTGCCAGTTTAGTCTACGTAAATATTTACGTAGGCTATTACGGCGAAAAAAAAGGGGAACACAAATAGCGTAGTGGGCACTATTTGCGTTCCTTTCCCCCCCCTCTGTAATAGCTTACATAAATATTTACATAGGCTAAAATGATGGGAAAAAAAGAATGCAAATATCACCGACTATGCTATTTGCATTCCCCTTTTTTCCGCTGTAATAGCCTATGTAAATATTTACATAGACTAAAACGGCGAAAAATAGGGAACACAAATGGCGGCCGCCGTAGCTGCCGCCATTTGTGTATGCTGGGTTTTTTTTTGGGAGGGGTTAGCCGTGATAGGCTATGTAAATTCTTACGTAGCCTATCATGGCTGCAAGGATGGCAATGGCGGCAGCAGCAGCCTGGCCGTGGCTGGCCAAGAGACCAGCCGCTGCCGCAGCTGCCAGAACCTCCTCCGCCGCTGCCGAATCCGCTGCATCCGCCCCAGGTAAGTGCCATCCCGGGGGGATTCCGCGGGGGGGTGGGGGGGCAGGGGGCTGTTCCGCCATGGATTCCAGGGGGCCGGATTCTAAAGAATCCAGCCTCACTGGAATCCATGGCAGAATTCTCTGCCATCCCTACTGCCAGCACTGTTGCTGGTGTTGCCACTTGCAATGGCAGCATACGAACACAAAAAAATGCTTAGGAAGAAAGAAAGAAGCTGTGCTACAAACTCTGCCAATGGTGAGATCTAACTGTAAGAAACTTCGGAGAATTTCTCCACTGCCTGGAAAACATTTGGTAAAATTGCACCCCCCCCCATTACTCTGCCCACAAATAGGATGGAGAATTTTGAGAAGCCATGTGTGCACAGCTCTAATTTCAATCTTCTACAATGGGGAAAAAATCACCCCAAAGCAGAAAGCACACCAAAAGTCAGAAGAAAGGGGATATGGTCAGGAGATGGGGTATGGCTGTCTGGGGCATCCCAAAGGGATGGACTGAGATGTCAAATGGGCCGGATTTGGCCTGCATTTCTGAGGTTGCCCATCCCTGCTGCAAATGGTGCAGAGCTAATAAGGAGGTTTAAACTGACATGGAGCTTCACAGAGGCAGAGAGGATCTGAAAGGTCTCCTGGTCCCAGGCACAATGAATTTTGCCCAGAAGCGCTCAGGTACCCATTGGTGCTCCCACAAAACTGTCAAATATGTCCTCACCTTCCCATATTTACCAGGACATAGGCAGCAGCGTTTTGCACTTAGCCGAAACATCCGATTCATTTTTTAAAGGCAGCTCCAGTTAAAGTACATTACAGTAGTCAATCATAGAAGTTTCAAAACTATAGATAAGGATGATGGGATCCCTATGTTCCAAAAGGTTTGGTGTAGCTTCTGATAAGGCATGTCTGTCCTGATGGACACTGGTTCTACCTGTTAGTAGGGATGTTGGAGAATTCCACCACGGACTCCAGTGAGGCTGGATTCTTTAGAATCTGACCTCCCAGAGTCTGTGGCAGAACGGGGCAATCACCCCCGCCACCCCGCGGAATCCCCCTGGAATGGACCCTACCTGGCCTGGCGGTGGTGGCTCCAGTGGTGGCTCCCACGGTGGCTCCTGTGGCGGCTCTGGTGGCTCCGGGTGGTCTTCCAGTTGCTGCCGGGCTGTGGCTGCAAATGGCGGCCACTACACTGGCCGCCATTTGTGTCCCTGCCAAACCGTGATAGGCTACATAAGTATCTACGTAGCCTATAACGGCTAACACAGGGATGCCATTTGCACCCCTGTCTTTTGCCATGATAGGCTATGTAAATATATACACAGCCTACCACGGCTAATGCAGGGACGGAAATGGCATAGCGGCCGCCATTTGTGTCCCTGGGGTAGCCGTGATAGGCTACGTATATATTTACGTAGCCTATCATGGTGAAAGGCAGGGACGGAAATGGTGTAGCAGCCGCCATTTACATAAGAGCTTACGTAAATATTTACGTAGGCTAAAACGGCGGGGTAAAGAAGGGACGCAAATGGTGCCCACTATGCTATTTGCTTTCCCTTTTTTTTTTTTCACTGTAATAGCCTACATAAATATTTATGTAGGATAAAATGGCGAAAAATAGGGAACGCAAATGGCAGCCGCCGTAGCCGCCGCCATTTGTGTATGCTGTTTTTTTTTTTTTGCCTGCCATGATAGGCTACATAAATACTCATGTAGCCTATCACGGCAGCCTAGCTGGATGCAAATGGCGGCCGCTACAGCGGCCGCCATTTGCGTCTGCAGCAGCCCGTCCATGGCCGGAACTCCAGCTGCAGGCGGGCCTGGCCAGCTGCGGAGCAGAGCTGGCCGGGCAGGATTCTGGGGGGGGGAGGACCAGTTTGCCTCCCCCCCATCAAGGATTCTGGGGGGAGGGATGGAGCGACTCCCCCCCACGAATCAGATCCGCAAAAAGGTAAGTGACTTTCGTACATCCCTACTGAGAACCAAACCCTTCAGGAACACCAGCTTTCACTTTGCAACAGCTGTACCCACTGTCCCACAAGCTTCAACCCTTTTTTACCTACTCTGCATTCCAGAGAAACTCAATATGCTCAATTGGTTCTCTTAACCCACTACAAGAGAAGTAACCAGGTAATGGATATAATAAAAATCAATCAACAAGTGGGAATTTGGATTTTTTAAAAAAACAAAGATTTATTTAAAACATGAACAGTTACATTATTATTCATTAATACTTGGTCCTCACTTCCCTATCTACTCTACCCCTTCTAAAATCCTATACACAAACCCCACTACCTAGACGTTGCTTTCATGATCCCTAAGGCTTGTCCGTCTAACAAACTGTCTGCTCATTCCTTATATAACCTCAGAATCAGAATCCTCACACACACTCAGGCCCCTCCCACCTTTCACT
Source organism: Heloderma suspectum (assembly GCF_057233095.1). NCBI lineage: Eukaryota > Metazoa > Chordata > Lepidosauria > Squamata > Helodermatidae > Heloderma > Heloderma suspectum. The sequence goes on from NC_139461.1 coordinate 74,299,452, forward strand.
CACTCCCTGGCATACTATCCATCCTATCTTATCTGGGTTAAATTTAGCAGCATAAAAACATACATTACAAAACAGGCAGATGTTACAGATGTCCTCAGCAGGTTGTGGCAGTTGGAGAAACCTCTGTGCCAATGAGATATTTCTGGATGAATGGGTTTATTACCAGATTGAAATGAACCATTTCATTAAGGCCAGGATATTCATATTTTTCTGTTGGTGAGTTGCAGGCTCACTGTGGTCTTCACAGGCTGATCCACACAATCTTGTTTAAGGTAGAGGATATGGATTTAGTCCTTGACTTCAGTTAAAATTTTAGTTCAGGCTATAGGCAAGCTATTTATGATTACATTTGAAATTGCACTTCCAACCAAGTCTTTCTTTTTAAGATTTACAACATAGTTAATTTTGCCAGGGTCTTCATGCCCTCCCTAACCCATGTTATTGACTTAAGGTGCAATCCTATGCAAGTTTAGACAGAAACCACCACCCCCAAACCCACCATCCTATAACTTCCAGCATGTCCCAGTGAGTTATGGCTGGCTGGGTCATGGTGGAAGTTGTAGGACTTTTTTTTTCTCTCTAAACTAGGGATGTATGAAAAGGACTTACCTTTTGCGGATTATGTTGATGGGGGGGGGAGACATTCCGTCCCTCCCCCCGAAATCCTCGACGGGGGGGAAGGCGCTCCGTTCCTCCCCCCCAGAATCCTTGATGGCCGGCTGTGCTCCGCAGCAGCTCCGCGGAGCAGCCAGCCAGGCCCAGCCCAGCCTAGCCGAGAGCCATCCGCAGCTGGATTTCCGGCCGCAGAGGGCTCTGGGGGAAAAACAAACAAACCGTGTACGCAAAATGGTGGCAGCTACAGCCGCCGCCATTTGCGTCACTTATTTTTTGCCGTCTGAATCTATGTAAATATTTACGTAGACTATGACAGCGAAAATAAAGGGGAATGCAAATAGCATAGCGGGCGCTATTTGCATCCCTTTTTGATTCACCGTTTTAGCCTACATAAATATTTACATAGGCTAAAATGGTGAATCAAAAAGGGACGCAAATAGCACCTGCTACTCTATTTGCGTCCCCCTTTATTTTCACTGTCATAGTCTACATAAATATTGACGTAGATTCAGACGGCGAAAAATAAGGAATGCAAATGGCGTCAGCTGTAGCCGCTGCCATTTGCGTATGAGGTTTTTTTTTTTTTTTAAACCCACCCAGCCATGATAGGCTATGTAAAGATTTATGTAGCCTATCACGTCGTGTTTTTTTTTTTAACCTAGCCATGATAGGCTATGTAAATCTTTACGTAGCCTATCACATCTTTTTTTTTTTTTTATAAGAGTGGAAATGGTGGCAGTGGTAGCCGGTCGGAATACCAGCCGCCGCCGCTGCTGCCGCTGGAGCTGCCGCCACCCGGAAGATCCACCCCAGGTAATTCTTGTCCCGGGGGGGATCCGTGGGGGGGCGGGGGGGCAGGTCGTTCCGCCACGGAGTTCGGGGGGCCGAATGCACTGCCATCCCTAGTCTAAACATGCATAGGATTGTGCTTTTACTAGGTTTTATGTAGGGATGTCAGAGAATTCTGCCACGGATCTCGGTGAGGCCAAATGCCAGTGCCGCTGCCATTTCCAGGCTTGTGAAAAAAAAAAAAAAGACGTGATAGGCTACATAAAGATTTATGTAGCCTATTATGGCTAGGTTTAAAAAAAAAGAAAAAAAGATGTGATAGGCTACGTAAATCTTTACATAGCCTATCGTGGTTGGGGGTGGGTTTTAAAAAAAAAACGCGTACGCAAATGGCAGCGGCTACAGTCACTGCTATTTGTGTTGCTTCTTTTTGGACGTCTTAATCTACATAAATATTTACATAGACTATGACGGTGAAAATCAAGGGGAACGTAAATAGCGTAGCGGGCACTATTTGCATCCCTTTTTCATTCACCATTTTAGCCTACGTAAATCTTTACGTAGGCTAAAACGGGGAATCAAAAGGGGACACAAATGGCGCCTGCAACGCTATTTGCATTCCCCTTGATTTTCGCCGTCATAGTCTACGTAAATATTTATGTAGATTAAGACGGTAAAAAGAAGGAACGCAAATGGCAGCGGCCGTAGCCGCCGCCATTTGCGTACGCGTTGTTTTGTTTTGTTTGTACCCAGAGCCCTCCGCGGACGGAAATCTGGCTGCTGATGGCTCTGGCCTGGCCAGGCCTGGCCGGCTGCTCCGCGGAGCTGCCGTGGAGCACAGCCAGCCGTTTGAGGATTCTGGGGGGAGGAACAGAGCACCTCCCCCCCGGCCAGGATTCTGGGGGGAGGGGTGGAATGCCTCCCCCCGACCATCAACATAATACGTGAAAGGTAAGTCACTTTCGTACATCCCTAGTTTTTTGCACCAGGTGCTTGCTCAGGCATTTTAGTTGGTTGGACTTGGTAAGTCTGGATTGATCTGTTCCTTCATGCTATCCCAGCTAGGGATGGTGCAGGCAGCTGATTGGGTCCAGGAGTCTGGTGGACTCTCCCTGCCCACATCCCTGAGCCATGCCCACTGAGGCCTTGCTTGATCCCACCCCCATGCTTGCCGAGCTACCTGTACTCACCTGGGACCCGTCCGCTAGCACTGTGAGCATGTAATCTTGTGTATGTGGGCTATTCATGGTACCATTTTACGTAAGTCTAGATGTGCGCATATTTTGTGATCACCATTTTTTCCTCAAAATGGCACTCGCAGCACTCGCAGATGGGCCCTGGGTAAGTGCGGGCAGCTTGGTGAGGACAGGGGGTGGGGTCGAGTGTGGGTCCGGGGGTGTGCGAGCAGGGGCAGGGGCTCGGCGCTGGCGGTACCAAGAGAACAAAGAAGGGGGGATGCCTGTCCATCCCTAATCCCAACTAACACATAAACGCTGTAGTTCACAGGTGGGCAAACCATGGCCCATGGGCTGCATGCAGTCCATGCAGCCCTGGGGAGCCCCACCCACTTTTCCTTGCCTCCCAGCTGATCAGCTGGGCAGCAGGGAAAAGACTGCCATTCTGGTGCTATTAGTAGCATCAAGATGGCAGTCTTTATTGGGTTCACAGCAATCCCATCTCCTGATCTCAGTTGGCAGGGAGGTTTTGTTTAAGCCTCCCTATCCTTGCACACTGAGAAGTGGAGGGATGGGGAAGAGTATGTATATGTGTGTGTGGTATGTGTGTGCCTGTGTGTTCCCATATGTGTTTGTGCAAATGTCGTATGTGCATGCATCTATGAGGCATTCAGCCCATCGGCCATCCAGTACCACATATGGCTCTTGGAGCCAAAAGTTGCTTGTCCCCCTCCAACTGATAAATTGCAGGGGGGTGGGGGGTGGTTTTAAAGGGAAATATAAAACTAGGCCCCCTAAACATAAAAAGGAATTTGTTAGGCCTTCTGTATAAAGAAGTGAATGACCACTATCACACGTTAATTAGATTAAAAGTTGCTTTGGAGATTTTTCTTTAAATGCTTGGAGTTGCTTTAAAATTCCTTTTAAAAACCACAAATACTCTATTTCATACATATGCAAAATAGTGCTGCTTCTCCTTTGTCAACCAGTGTTTTCTCCACTCAAACAATCATGCATTTATTCTTGCTAAAAAAAAAGAAGAAAAATGATTAACTCATGTGAAAAACAATCTGGCCCTTTCAATATTCATTTAATTTTGCTTTAGTATCTTGGAGCAACTTAAAAAACAGCTCCCCCCCCTCCACCACCTCCAAATGCATCATTCATTTTTAGCTTTACTGCTTGGATTGTAGTAATGCAGGAAGCAGAAAGCAGAGAGAGAATAACAAATAATGCAAATAATATGGTTTTTGTAATACACAAAAATGAAGGTCTAATTCAGGAGAGCACAAAGGTGTTTCAAGGCAAAAATATAACATCCTAGAAATGAATGCTTTTGCAATACGCTGCATCCTGGTGATGAAAGACAGATCATCTGTTAATATGTTACACCAGCCATCCCCCAACCTGGTGCCCTCCAGATATGTTGGACTTACAATTCCATCATCACCACCAGCTATCATGAATCCAGTTGGGGATGATGGGGATTGTTGGATAACACATCTGGCTAAGCACCAAGTTGCGGAAGGCAATGTTAAGCTATGTCATGGCATGTCTGATATATTATTTGTTCACTATGAGAGCCACGAACAGCATAACAAATCAGATCAATCAAACAGAACCTTGCCCATGCCTTTGTTCATACATATTGCAGCAAGAACAATGGTCCTCCATCCTTGCCTATACTAAATTCTTAGCAGCTCCCTACAGATTCTCTGGAGTCTCAGCTCATTGATAGGTAGACCAATCTTCTTTTTCCCCAGTTGTTTGTGCAAGTGGAATATTCTAAATATTGGGTATCTAATGGAGGCTTTGTGCAAGTGGAATATTCTTCTACTTTTGCAAGGTGGGGCATCTAGAATTTGAGAATTCCTCTTAAGCCACTGCAGCCACCCAATGCTTCCCAAAATTTTGTTCCTGAGGGTTGGGGTCCCCTCCAAAACATAATGGGATATGATATGGAGGGCTGTGTTTGTTCAGGGTGGGGGTGGTGGGTGGTGAATATTGGGTGCCCCACTTAGTACAAGAGGAAGCACTTTGCATTAGCACAACACCACTACTGCAGGGGTGGAGAACCTCTGTAAGCCTGAGGGCTACATTCAGTTTCAGAGAAGCTTTTGGGGGCTGCAGTGGCTTAAACTTTCATGGCCAGGAATTAAGTCTTTGGAGAGGCATTTCAACATTTTAGAATGGAGAAAAATACTGCACAAAAGCTGGGAAACCTGCACCACCAAATGTCTGGTGGTTGGGAGGAAAGGATATAGGGTGAAAGGAAGGAGGCGATGCTATCTGGGTAACCCAGGAGGGCTGATTGGAATCCCAGGATGGACAGATTTGGCCCCTAGACCTGAGGTTCCCCACCCCTGCACTATTGAATACAACCTGATGTATGTACAGTGATGCCACCTGATGAGTGAGAGACAGAAAGAGAGATCCAGCGTAGCAGTTTTGGACTTGGAGCAGGGAGATTCCCCCCACTTAGCTGTGGTACTCATTGGATGATTTAGGGGCAGTCACTGCTATGGATGTGGAGAAGTTCATTTGGTACACATTTGAATGCAAACTTACCTAATTTTGTATTTTCAAACCAATACATGAACCAAAACTCAATTATCCTTCAAATGTGTGCTTCTCCAAATTTCCCATCCAGTCAAAAAATGTGTTCAAAATGTGCGTATCTTAGAGGAATGCACACACAAAAACTATGTATATTTGTGAAAATGATGATCAAAGTGCATTATATTAGGACAATAGCTAGCACAAATGAGTACATTAGGTAAAATGAAAATATGAAATCCATCAAAATGAAACAGAAAAATGCATATATTAAAATAAATACACATGAAAATGCATACACATTTTCATGCAAATGTAAAAAAAAGAAAAAAGAAAACACTTATCAAGTTTTGGGACCAAGTGAACTTAAGACTGGAAACATTCTCAAAGTTTGGAACGAACTTAATTGGCAAAATGAGAAAGAGTGAGAAACCAAAAGTGACAGATTTGTCCTTTGGTAGATTGCTGCCCCTCAGCCTAACTGACTTCACAGGGCTGGTATAAGGATAAAATGGGGGAGAGGATAAAAGAACCATGTAGGTTCCTCTTTGGAGGAAGCGTAGATGGAATATATTATACTAAGTTAATCATTGGGAATTAGAAATAGAAATAAATTATTGTCTACTTTAGAACTTCAGAGGTAGACCACTCATACTGGGAGGGTTTTTTTTTTTTTTAAGAGTTTGATCTAGAGATCTTTTTTAAAGGTTTGACCTTACTAGAACTGGTTTCGTCCAGTCAGGGCAACTCGAGCAATAGATGACTAGAAAAAAACAGCACTAACCTGAAATTTACTTTGGCCACAAAAGGTCTGAGGAAGCTTCCATTAAAATATAGAATGAATGCATACCAAGACAAGACTTAAGCAATAGTTAATGGGCTGTAAATTCATACAGACTTTGACCAACTGCTGTGGCAAATAACATACACACCTTTTACTGTGTTCTTTATGAATCTTCTAGAGAATCTGTCAATGTGTCCAGCTGTGATAACGATGTAATAATGTAGTGCATTAGAGTATTGCATTTGGGCCTTAACGGACATGGTTTCAAACTTCCACTCAGCCTTGGGAAATTAGTATGTTCTTAGCCTAACCTGCCTCCCAGGATTTTTATAAAAAAAAAATCTCCTGGCAAAATCCCATGTATGCCTCCCTGAACTTCTTGCAGGAAGGATAGGATACAGGTCTGACAAGTAGACAGAAACTGTCCTAGATGGGGTTGTACTCTCTCTGAAAGGTCAGGCTCACAGCTTAGGAGTATTCCTTGGTCTACCTTTGTCACTTGAGGCTCAGGTATCCTCGGTGGCACAGAGTGCATTCTGCCAACTTAGGTTGGTATACCAGCTGCAGCCTCTCTTAGATAGATGTAGTCTGGCCATGATGATGCATGCTCTGATGACATCTTGTTTATACTACTGTAATGGGGTTGCCCTTGACGATTGTTTGGAAGCTGCAAGTGGTTGAAAATGCAGTAGTCAGGATTTTGACCAAAACAGCATACTGGGAACATACCTCACCATTTGAGAGCTCAACATTGGCTGCTGGTTTCAGTTCCAAGCTCAATATGAGGTGCTGGTTTTGAAGCCTTTCATGGCTTCAGTCCCAGGTACGTTAAAGATCACCTAGTCCCATTTCAACATTGTGCTGTTAATTTTCATAGGCTGCAATCCTGAACACACAACATGTCTACTCAGAAGTAAGAACCTAGTGAATCCAATGGGACTTACTCCTTGTTAAGAGTGTGTGCAGGACTACAGCCTTACTAGGGAGTAAGTCCCACTGAATATAGGAGGGGTTACTTCTGAGAAAATATGTATAAGATTGTGCTGTAAGAAACTGCCTAACTTCCTAATCATTGATTGTGATATCTTAGTATTTATGCTGCTTTCCTGATTGCTGAATGTTTAGCTCATACTAGATTTAGAATTAATCTTCTTTTATTACAAGCAAAGAAATAATTGTTGTATGAGAAGGAGGAGGAGCAAGTAAAACTACAACAACCAACTACAACTACTCCTCTCTCGTCGGTGAAGTTGTATGATTCATTAAAAAGGGGCCTTCCAAGACATATTTTCTTGGAGAATTAGTACATTGAAAGTGAATATAGATCTAAGAGTGTTAAATATTCCAACAGAAGAGGAAACACCACTTGACAATATGTCTGTCGAAAGACAATAGGTAAAAATGTTTTGACAGTATTCCTGGAAAAGAGGAGGAGGAGGTAGCATATTTCCAATTAAAATTAATGGAGAGCAGAATAGAATAAAAATTAACATGGCATTAAAGACAGTCAGGAAGGAGGAAAAATATTATTTAATCCTTGTATATCCGACCAGTTCCTCCTACTGTGCCTTCAGAACCTCTACAAGCACATTCCACATAACTCAGGCAAATGAAGCAATTTCAGTTAAGTCATGCCTTTGACCTCAAGATTCAGCACAGCAATAGTATTTTTGTTTCAGATTTGTTCCAACCTGAAGTCACCATACTGATTTCCTACCTTTTCACCAACATGAACATTAGATATTTGCCCAAGCACTGCAGGTGTCAAATACAAGGGACTGTATCCAGTGTTATGCTAGCAGAAAAAGTACAAGACGTAGCATTGTTCCATTAGCATTTGTGCAATTGCTAGCAAGACAACCAGCCCAACTAGTGCAAGGAAAACCTAGCCTAATGGAGATGTAACAGTTGCGAGTGGTGGAGATGGGTAATAAAAAGACAGACACATGTGCTTGGATACAAATCGGGACACATTTATTGGAATATCTACAAAGGGGAAACCTAGGACGGGCACTAAACTCTGCCAGCCACAAGCTGACATTGCAATGGGTGAAAAACATTCACAGCCTTCGGAGTGGAGTGTCAACATCACCACCCCACAGGGCTACCCCTTAGGGGGAGATAGACCTTCCCCTATCACCAACCCCCCGGGCCACAAAACACCGGGTGGGTGAGGTGAGTCGACCTCATAGGTAACTCTCATCTCCCAATGGGCTGCAAAACCCAGAGCGGAGGCCTCAAACATCACCTGTCACCAGAAAAGTGCCTCTGAATGCTCACCTTCCCTATTCTCATCCCCATTGCCCATCCTAGCAGCTATTTGAAAATGCTACCAAACTTGAAAGGAATTAGATTTAGATCAAATTCACCTAAGGACTCACCCTCCCCCATTACAGTGTGAAGTAAGCAAAAAGACAGAGTCCCTGCCAGTAAGACTATGAGCCAAAAATTCCTACTTGGCCCCCAAAAGGGCGACCAGTTAAAACCCACACTATGTAAGGGAGGGTGGGAGGGAGCCACATGTCCAAGAGGCATTTGGGAGGGGGATGGAGGGCTAAAGGAGGCCTCTCCGTCCCCTCCCACCTCTGATGGTCCCACCACCGAGCAGCCAGTGGATGCCAGGTACATCTCCTCTCCCCACCCCCACCTCACAATGCCCCCACGACCCCACAGCCAGGCAATCCAGATGTGGGGTAGGGCACTTTGTGCAACACCTAGTGAAATGGCTTGTAGAACAGCTTTTGGAGCAGCTTGTGCAACATCTTGTTCAACAGCTACTAGAATGGCTTGGGAAACAGTTTACACAAGCTGACTGGGGCATGCTGGGAGTTGTAGGCCTTTCTCTATCTAAACATGCATAGGATTGCACCCTTAAAGTATTAGATTTTACACTTCTGCAAGGGTGAAAACAGAGTTTCTGCAAATGGTAGAAGCTTTGTGCTAGCAGAATGACAAGGGTACACTATGCAAAATTTTGACTCTGGAAGAATGTTGACAGGGATATGTTTGAGGATGTGTGTGTGTATTTATTTACATTCAAACAGATCAAGGACTCGTTCTAATGTTAAATACAAACAATATGGTGTCATAGTTGGGACAATGAACTAGGGCTAGGATGGTCCAGGTTGAAATCCCCACTTGGCCATGAAGTTTATGGGGTGACGTTGAGCCAGTCACTCTCTCGCACTCACTCTAACCTACTTCGCAGGGCTGTTGTGAGATTCAAATGGAGAGGAAGACCATGTAGTCTGCCTGAGTTCCTTGGACAAAAAGTATTGTGAATATAATACATAAAACAATACACTTAACATAATTATAAGGGGAAGCAGCTGGAAAAAATGGCATTTTATTTAAATGCCAGAAGGCTCAAATACAAGCATGTGACCAGCTGCATGCAAAACTTCTGGGGCTTTCTGCAGGAGGTTAGCATTTCATACTAGCATCTGTCTTTCCAAATTTTGGAAATACAAGCAGGGAAATGGAGCAACAGATGTAGCCTTGTGTGGTCCAGATAAAAATGAAAAACAAAATGACCCCAGATACGATGTTATAGTTTATTTGGTTAAGTTAAGTCCTTGTACCCAGTGGTGTAGCAGAGCAGGAATGCAGGAAATCACATCTCCAGGACTTTTTTCAGAGCAGGGTCAATTAACATCATGTACCTGAGCACCAAGATAATCGACACCCTCCCTGCTGTGACAAATGAATGAGGTGATACCAAGGCTTTCTAATTTTACTACTGTTTGTGACAGATTGATATAGAAGAAGTCAAAACACGAGGAAAATAATTCCACAGGGGTGGGTTGAAGTTTCTACTTCATCCTAGTAGTTCAAAAGGTAACAACTTCTTTGCAAGAGTTAACAGTTTCATTTCAGATGGCTGCAGAGCTTTGAGTAAAGTTCACTCTGCTTTACCAGTTCAATTTATACAGTAAGAACCAATGAAGCTTGCTTTGGATAGGATTGCATAGGCCTTGCAGTCATGCTATTTCTAATAAAATAGGTATTGTGCTATGTATTCATGCTCTTGGGGGGGTGTTTCTCTCTCTGTGTATTTCTCTCTGTGTGAAGTGCAGTAGCTTATCGTACATTGCTACAATAAGCTACTGCACTTCAACATTTGTTTGTACACCATTGCTTATACCTCACTCTCCAGAGCACAGAACTTTCACAATTCCAAACTATTCTTTGGACTTCAGCTTCCTGGGAGGTCAGAAGAGAATGCAAGAAAGTTTTAGTGCTAGATTTCTGGATGGTGAACCAGGAAACTCACTGGCAGACCTTGGGGAAGTAACTGTCTCACAGACTAACCTACCTCATAGGATTGTTGTGAGATTTAAATGAGATTATCCCCATATGAAGTCCACCTTAAGATTCTGGCAGGAAGGATGGGATAAAACTGCCATAAATTAAAAGAAATTACTTCTTTAAGCAAAATGAGAGGTAAAAACAGCAGCACATCACATTATAAAGAATATATTCACAAAACAGTTATACACAAACACCTTAGAAAGATATGTGTGTTCCTTAACAAACTACTCTGTAGTACTAACACCATTTAACTGTTCTCAGAAAACTTGGGGAAGAAAATGCCTATATTCTGGCATTATAATGTAAAATTTCATCTAGAACAGAGGGGATATTGGGCTTTTGCAGAAAAGGAAATAAAAACAGATTATTTTTATCTTTAAAGTCTATAATTGTGAGTTCTGGAGAGAGAGAAATAAGAAATTAGTTTTTTCAACAGGTAAGTAATCACGTCTTTCTTTAAATCAATATCTGGAGACAGCTGTAAGTACCTTGTGCCAAAAAGTTTGCACTCAATATTTTATATATAAATGGGATTTTCCACTTCAGAGCTTGGTTTAGAACCAAGATGAAAATCTAGAGCCATGTATAAATATACACAGTATATGGTTATTTCATAACAGCTGATGAAATCACTTCAATAATTCACCTTATTTTCTGGTGTAGGGCTACTGTGCTTGAAACAGATGCATATTAATAGGCAGAAAACCAAGAGATGCAACTTTCCCCATCACAGAAGTTACACCAGTTAAATTTCTATCTGCCATGTTGCCATTAAAGACACAGGAACTCTTGTCACAAAGAAGAAAGCAAACCTGTGCAATGCAAATCTGGCTGATTTTGGCTTTTCAGTGATAAGAACTAGGGTAGTTATTGATATGGGGAGTAAACACCTGTTGTTGTATTTAGGGGTTAGCAGAAGGTAGATCTCTGGGTGATTTGCAGTAGATCAGTAAGGGTTTCTGATTCCCAGTTGTCTAACATTATCTACCCCCCCCCCCCGGCCACCCTATATCTGGTTATTGAATAAGAACACTTGGGAGAAAAACAGGAGTAGCTTTGTGTGTGAAAACAATTCTGAACTTGTTTCTGGTACTGATCTCAAATTCCTGGGCTGAGTATATGTTCAGAGGCTCCCTTAATTCATAGCATATGCCCTCCTGCCTGAACCACTACTTTGCACCTAGTGGCTATCAGGGTTGGTGGATCTCTCAGGCTTCTAGTAAAAATAAAGTGGATTATGTAAGTCTGGTCTGCCCACCCCTATTTTAACATATACTCTGTCCAGTTCCTAAGACGTTAAGGTTACAATGCAGGTTGCATGCAGGTTCCCTTCTCCCCAAGGCTGGCATCAAGGGTACGCATGGTCAGGCACCTGCTGAGGGCTCACAGCCCAGCAGGGGCCCATTGACAAGAGTCCCCTGGCTGGACTTGCTCCTGCGCTTCACTACTGCAGCCTGCTCATTCACCTGCCTCTTGCTCTGTGTCCAGCAATGGTGGTGTCAGAAGGCCGAGCTTCCTCATCATAGGACAGGATGACAGAGACATAGATTCAGTGACTTAGCTTTACTCAAAGTGAATCAGGAGACACAGATCACACTTCAGAAGTCATTAAGCTTAGAAGTTATAAATAAGATAACTTGAGAGCAAATGGCCCATGGTTAGAATAAGGAGCAGTCCAGAAGCAAGTACACAGTCATAGTTATTAAGTTAGAGACTTAACTCTAGAACAATGTTAGGGGTTCAAAGCACTTCAAGATCCAGGTTTATAATAAAAGATTCAAAAACAGGCTATGGTTCACAATTCAAGAGGAGTCATGGTAGAACGTGAGGCAAAAACAGAGATGTTCCCAAATGCAGGATCTCTATGTCAGGAGCCCCAAGCTGACTCATGTTCAAGAATACAGGAATAAGTCACAACAAGCCAGAATCCTGGTATATTGGAGAAGCTCCATATTTCGGGATCTCATGTTCCTGGGGTCCAAGTCAAATTAAGCCCAGGAATTCAGGAATTAACTAGACAAGATGGAATCCTGAGCAGCTGAGAGCAGAGTGGATGATGAGTCGAGGGAAGAGAGTGTTTCAGTAGTTCAACTGACAGAAACTCCATGTAAAAAGGATAACAGGCATTAAAGAGAGGGTGGCTATTCCCTGGCAGGGAACCAGACAAAGTCCCAAATTCCTTGTGCAGCATTAGTAGCCAGTTTGGAGTAGGGATGGCACAGGAGTTTGAAAAGGGGTGGAGTCTGATGGACTCCCCCCCCCCAGTCCAGCCTCCCGGCCTCACTCACCAAGACCTGGGGTGCTGATGGACACAGTAGCTGAACACTCCAGGGCTCCGCGAGTGGCTGGAAGCACCTCAGCGCTCTTGCCCTAGCTTCCTTGGGAGGAGGGTTTCTGATTCCCAGTTGCCTAACGTTATCAGAGGGCTGGGGGCTGGTAATGCCAGGACCTGCCCTGCCTCTGCCAGCTGTCAAGGGCTTCCTTAACAGCTGGCATGGGGAAGAAGGGCCTCAACGGTGCCCCAGTGCTCTTGCCCTGGCCTCCTCCCAAGGAAATTGCAAAGAAGAGAAATGGGTTCTCAGGGTGCAGGATTGAATTTATTTTAAGAAGCCCAGCGCGTTTCAGCCTCTTTTTTCTTCTTATTTTAGGCCTTTTTCAGGGGGATGTAACCTAAATGATAACAACATTTTCAAATAGGACAACACATAGTTAAAACATTACTGCAATATAAATTGCCATAGGGGCTAAAACATGTATAACATTATTTTTTAAAAAAATATATAAAACCTACTTTATTCCTTAAAAAAATAACATTTTTTTTAGGAATAAATAACATAATACATACTCGCTAAAGAAAGAAGTCTGCATATTTTTTTCAGCAAAAGATTGTCTCCTGTCTGTGTTGATCTACTGGTGACTGGAAGAATTTTTTCTCAAATCTTATCTTATGCTCTTTTTGTCCATTTCTTTCTTACTCTGTCAGGTGTTTCCATGTTGATGTAATCTGGACAAGGTCTCAAAGCTGCACAGTGCTGTGATAGCTAGGAAGTATATGTAAATCACCCACAGGTCATAAGAGTGGTAAAAATTCAAAGTCTTCATTTAGACAGAGTGTTCAGTCTCAAAATCCACGCAGCTTCTCTCCTCGACAGATATTTCTCCTCCTTGATATCAAGCTTATCCAGTACCCAAAATTTTATATCTGTGGAAGAATGTTGTTGTTCTGCATAGTGGCTTACAACTTACAAGTGGGGCACCTGGTCTGTTGTTCTTAATGTTACTCAGGTGTTACTCAGCCAGGTGTATCCATCTTTTTAAAGGTCTTTCTGGTTTTCCCACATAAAACCTAGAGCAGTTACACCGGGCAGCATAAACTACAAAGGCACTATTGCAGGTAGTTAAATGCTTCAAATTGTATGCCTGCTGGTTGGAGGGATTTTCAAATTCTGTAATTTTGGAGGCGTACTTGCCATAGCTGCAGTGTCCACATAGGTGATGGCCCCCAGGCATGGAAACACCTGGCAGGACATTGACTAAACTTCTGTTGTGTTCTTTAAATTCACTCCTTATCAGAAGATTTCTAATATTCCTGGTTCTTTTAAAAGAAATCAGTGGTTTGTCTTGGCAACCTGAAATATGTTGTAATTTATGCCAATCTTTTTATGCTCCTTTGCAATTTGTTAGTAATATGATCAAAAGTTAAGGCATAGTTAGTTTGGTCTGTTCTTATTGTATCTGCTAACAGCTCAGCCCACGGTCTTTATTCTTCCTTTTTAAAGCCCTGTATTATTATAGGCTCGGGGTATCCTCTTTCCCGTAGATGCATAGAAAGAATGTGTGATTCCTGTCTGAAATCTGATCTGTTTGAACAGTTTCACTTTAGTCGTAGAAATTGTCCATATGGGAGGTTGTGCCTTAGTGGGCTGGGGTGTGAGCTATCACAGTTTAAATATGTACAAACATCAGTGGGCTTTCTATAAATTGTAGTGGCAAGTTGTTTCCCCTCCTTTCTCACTATGAGATCTAAAAGGTGAACTTCCAGGGTGTTAGAATAAATATCAGAGTTGATGTTTTCATCCCTGGTATTTACCTACATTATGAATTGCTGTAGCTCCTCCTGGCTCCCTCTCCAAATGGTGAATGTGTCATCAATATTCCTCAGCCATATCAAAAGTTTAGTTGTATATTGGCCCTCAGGTGATAAAAGTTCTTTTCATATTCTGCCATATATAAATTGGCCACTTCTGGGGCGATCAAGAAGCCCATGGCAACCCCCATAATTTGCCAGTAAAACCTGTTATCAAATTGAATTTTTTTCTTTTTTGGCAGATTGCTGTTTCTGCAAGGGAGAGAAGAAAGTGGGTAGGAGGATTTTTTTTTTTCCTGTTCTCCTATCCAACGTTTGTTGTATAACTTTTAAGGCATCTTTCCGATGTATATTGGTGTATAAAGATCTTACATCCATGGTGAACAAAATATACTTCCCCTCTGTGAACAGCTTTGATTTTGTTAGTGAAGTCAGAGGAATCATGTACATAAGATGGCATTAAAGGTATGAAAGGTTTTAGGAAGTGCTGTCTAGGAAGTCCTGCACAGGGGTGCCGTCAAGGCCCTTCCTTCCTGTGCCAGCTGTTAAGGAAGCCCTTGACAGCCAGTGGAAGCAGGATGGGTCCTGGTGCAGCCAGTGCTCTTACCCCGGCATGGTGAGAGTGCTGGGGGCTGACTGTGCTGAGACCCATCCTGCCTCCACTGGCTGTTAAGGAAGCCCTTGTCAGCTGGAATGGGGAGGAAGGGCCTCGGTGGCACCCCAGTGCTCTTGCCATGCTGGGACCCATCCTGCTTCCATCAGCTGTTAAGGGCTTCCTTAACACCTGGCATGGGGAGGAAGGGCCTTGGCTACACTGCTAGATGAGAGTGCTGGGGACTGGCCATGCTGAGGAGTCAGCAGTCAAGCACAGAAAGCACAAGGGCTTGACTGCCAGAGTCCTTGGCATGGAGAGGAGGGGCGGCTCAGTGGGAGGGGTGAGCAGGGAGGCTCACCAAGCAGGTCTGGGATGCATGAGCTTGGGGGGGGGCAGCTTGTTGAGCTCCCCTGTGCCCCAGACAGAGATGGGTCCATCCATCCCTAGTTTGGAGCTTTCATTTTACAAGATACCCTGGAAGCACGAACAGACCATGCAGAAAGTGTTCAGGAAAGCAAGACCACTGCAGACTGGGAAGAAGAGTTCTAGGCAAAAAAAGATGTTGACACCGGCAAGACTCTCTCATGTTATCAGTCACTGTGTCCTGACAAGGGATCTTGGCCCATCAGTAAGCACTATGTTAAAACAGGATGGCTTTGCTCTGCCCTCTGAAGCTGATGCTCCCCTAAACTTCCCTCTTTCCCTCATGCTTGGGTCCATAGAAGATTTCTCAGGTAATAAATCAGAACTTAACTCAAGGTCAGAGCTCGCAGCTGCTCCAAAAAGGCAACCCACTCTTCTGAAGTTTACCCCTCCTTTCTCCAGTAATTAGCTGAGACGTTAAGCAGAGAAAGCTTCCATGGCTACTAACTTCCCATGGCTGTACTGGATCTTACAGCAAACTTTGGTTCAGAAGCTGCAGGGTTTACTGGGATGGGACAGATCATGACAGGTGGTGGTGAGGAGGGGGAGCTGTAGATGTCACTGCCTATGTGCTCACTGGCTCTCTGCCTGTCAAGCGAACAAACTCTACCAATGATGAGAAAGAGGAAGAGAAGCAATAGATGCTGGTGACAATGATGATGAGAAGGTAGACTCACTGAGGAAGGGGCCCCCTTGAGGGTGTCTTGCCCAAGGGCCCTCAAAAACCATGAACTGACACTGATGTTCCTTCTTCTCAGTTTTATATGAGTCAATTCTAAAAGCGTTACACCAATCCTAAAATCTTAAATCTAATTTTTAAGCTTAGTTTTAAAAGCTAAAATTTAAGGTCACTTAAAGGGCTAATCAAATCTGATACTTAAAGCATTAGCCATGTTTGGTTCCAAGATAGTTCTACATTGAGAAATGATTCCAAGTCCCATCCTAGAAAAAATCCAAGTTCTATCTCCAGCGATAACTCCAGAAAATAAAAGATCAAAATTATCTGAAAGTTAAAGGATAAAGTCTAAGCATCAAAGAGATCTACAGTTACCAAAATCCCTGGGTTCAATGGTCCAGCAAAGATCAGAGGTGGAGGCAAGCAGGAGTGTAAGGTGAGCTTCAGACAAGTCATGTCTGCCCAGCTACACAGACTTTTATATCCTTGTTCTGGTCAGGCACAGGGGCTATAGTGGTAATGGTACCATCCATCCATCGATCAGGAATGAGGTGCCCACCTGTTCCTAGGACCCTCATGTTTTATGCCCAAGTTCTGTTCTGGGAACATCTACCCCAGTCCCTTTGTTATCATGGCATGTCCTTGCTAGGGATGTACAGACTGTGTAAGATCTGCTCCATCTGTGTTTTGTGGATTGTCAGATGCCTTTCCTTCTGTCGTCCGCCTACAGACGGATGTGGATATTTTTTTTCATCATGTGGAAAAATACGCAAATAATTATGTAAATATATATGTAAGTATTTACATAATTTACCTCAGAATGTAACATTTAGTGTATTGTCCCCCATTCCATTTAACGTTTTCTTTGCAGAAACGTATGTATTTTTCTAAGGATTTATATGCATAAATTTCAGGAAAGTAAAAAAATAATCCGAAAGTCCACCGACTCTGCACAGCCTGTGGGGGACACTCCATAGTAGATTCTGCAGGGTGGATTCTTAGAAATCTGAGCTCATTTTAATCCATCTTTAATTTCTCCAGCATCCCTAGTCCT
Source organism: Heloderma suspectum (assembly GCF_057233095.1). NCBI lineage: Eukaryota > Metazoa > Chordata > Lepidosauria > Squamata > Helodermatidae > Heloderma > Heloderma suspectum. The sequence continues at coordinate 74,316,517 of NC_139461.1, forward strand.
TGCATAGTCTCCTCTGCAGTCCTTAGGGATGTACGAAACCACTTACCTGTTTTGTAAGTGGCATCCGCGGTGGGGGGGCAGGCGCTCCATCCCTCCCCCTGGAATACTCATCGCCAGCTCCGATCCGCTCCGCAGCGACTCCATGGAGCCGCTGGCCAGGTGCATCCGCAGCCAGACATCTGGCTGTGGCAGGTCTGCGGACGCAAGTGGTGGCCGGCATAGTGGCCGCCATTTGTGTCCCTTCACTGAGCTGTGATAGGCTATGTAAATATTTACGTAGCCTATCACGGCAAAGAGCGGGGACGCAAATGGTGTCCGCTGTGCCATTTATCAATGGTAATAAAACCAGTTATGTTCATTTACATATATGCATTGTTAACCATTTTATATATGCACACTAAAGCACCACTGGCCAAATCTAAGAAGGGCAATCTATGCATGGATACAGAGTTGATGTAGTAGGTGTGCGTACCTTACTTACTGATGTTCAGTAGTAGTGCCTTTACATGTTTGGAATATCTGGTATCTAATATACCCTTTGTCTTCACCACCCAGTGGTAAAGTTAGGTAATTTTAAACTCTGTCTTATGGAGAGGGGCTCTTTAGATGGTTATGTGTATTACTTCCCTTACTTATGCCCAAGTTTGTTCTGGGAACATCTACCCCAGTGATAAGCCAGCCTTATTATGTTTGGAGGCTCTCCTACTCATTCTGATCAGTGGGTCTCTGAACGTCTGCCCTAAAGTCCCACTCTACAGCACTAGGGATGTATGTGAATTTCAGTTTTGCTTGGAAAACACAAAAGCACGCCCTGTTCAAAGCCCTGAATGCAGGCGTGAGTTCGTTCCCAGTGAAAATATTTGCAAAGTGTCAAACACATGCTAGCGTTCATGTCATTCCCGATTCCCTCTTTGATTTGTGCAAATGTTCTAATTTGCACAAATTTCCCCAATAGACTGAATTAGCCCAGCTTTAGTCTATGGAGAAAAGTGGCACCCATTAGGACATTTGCACCAATTTCAGAAGGTTTGTGCAAATCTCCTGTTATATTGCTGCTTAATTTGCTCAGGTTTCCTGTCCGCACAGAGTGATCCATAATCACAAACACAAATGCAAATGGAAATTGGGCAGGAATCAGGTGGCAAGGCAATGTTCGGAGAATCCTTGCAATTTTGAGCTTTGCTTGTTCTCCCATCCCTAGACAGCACCATTGTCCCCACCAAATGAAACCAATTACTTATATGATTAGATATGCTCATGTTCAATGCCTGTTACACTTGCCTTTCTCTTTCCTCTTTCTTCTCCCCTTGCTCTGTTGTCTGTCCCATCGTCAAAGTGGTCATTTAGATTGTAAGCACATTGAAGCAAGGATTTGTTTTTCATGCTTACTCTTTGTGCAGAAAAAGGTTATCTGCTCAAAATCTTAAAATTAATATATATTGAAAGAAGTGTTTCCCTCTCTGTACAGCCCATGTTGGCATTGGAACTGTAATGATATCCAATTATCACATTCTTTTGTCAAATGCAGAAAATGATCGTTGTGGCTGTAACTTGTTAAAGTTTTTTTTTAAAAAAAAGAGAGAGAGAAGAAAAATGCAATAGTTACTAGCATTAGTTACTTAGCCAAAAATAGTGAAGTGATATGCCAAGCTGACAAGAGGCGATTTTGTGTGATTGCCTAAGTAACACTTAACGTGTGTGCCTTGATTTTCCATCTGTTTAGCTGGGGGGAAATGTAGATTTTGCTATCAATAAACTCTGGCTCCCCAAATGAATTGTAGAAGTAAGGAGAGAGTAGTTTGAACATTGAAATAACAATGTTTTTAATGGATTTATTTTGGTCAGAAGCCAGAGAACAGTAAATTAATAGCTGAGAGACACAATCATTCACCATGAAATATGTTCCAGTGGTGGAAAAGCTTTCTTAAAAATGAACTCAGCCTTACCCAGAGTCAGAAATCTACTAGATGCTGTTTAAATCCCACAGGGCCATAATTGTGTACATCCAAATGGCCTTGCAAGAAATTGAGTTGTTTCTCTACAGTGGTACAAAAACAATTGTTCACTGCCATACCCCTTTTCCTCCATGGCAGATAACAACAGAACTATTAAAACTTATACTCATGTAATCCTATTCAGGTCACCAGTGAGATAACATCACTCAAGGTCCTTCATTTACTCCTTTGGTCTGTGATCCCAAGAAGATATTATTGTCAATGGGATTTTTGCCTGGTATGGCCGTATTAAATTGTTACTACTAGTGCTGAACCAAAGTTTCACCCTGGCAAAACTTGAGTGCGTAATGTAGAGATTAAATGCCCCCTTCTGGGGAAATCCAGCTAGGGTGGGAAGCAGAATCCAACAATGACTTTCAATTTATTTTATTTAAGGAGCAATCCTACCAGGATAGGCGGCCGCCTCCGAACTCAGAGGCGATCACCTACCCAATGCGGGGCAGGAGAACTGCAGAGGGGATCATCCCCTCTGCACTTCAGCCGCCCTGCATTTACAGCTAGATAGCTGATTTCAGCTGTCTAGCCATGGGAAGTCGGAGCATGGGAAGCGGCGGCCGGACAACATGTAGGATGTGTTATACCGGATTTCCAGCTTCCCCACCCTGGCACGCCCCCAGGAACGCCCCATTCTTGCCGCTCCGTGCTCCTCTTCCGAGCATGGAGCACAGGGTTGTTCCACACTGCCTACGAGGCAGCACAGGAAGGGGTGAAGTTCGGTTCTCAGGGAACCAACCTATCCTATGGCTGTCTAGCTGCTGACTAGCAGCCATAGGATTGCGCCCTTATTTGTTTTATTTCACTGTGTGTTTGTAATTTTAAAGTATTGATTTGAATAGTGTACATGTGTTGTATTGTTTTTATATGAGTTGTTAGCCACTCTGAGCTCCTTGTGAGGAAGGGCAGGATATAAATATAAATAAACAAACTGCTTCTGCTGTGACCGTTCACAAAACTGGCTGATAAAGAAGAGCAAGTTTCAGTACAGTGCGGGAGGAGACAGAGCATTGCCAGATTGTCCAGACGGCCTAGTGATTCTTCCCTCCTATGGTGATGTTGTCTTGACAGCTCACAGACAGCACAGATGTTTTCCCACAGTGGGCTGTGAAAAGCAACAGTGCTGGCTGGGAGAGAGGGAATTCCATGGTTCTCCTTCTCTTCTAGCCAGCATTGTGCTATGAGTTGTAGCACACAGTGTAGACTGGAGGAGATGGGGAACCAGGTAACTCATAGCACAGGTTGAGGTGGAGAAGATGGAGAATTTCTATGCTGTGAGTCACAGGCACAGCCTGGGGCTAGAAGAGAGGGGATTTGGCAGTTCTGTCTCTACCCTCCTGGGTGGTGCTATGATGCATGACTTTCCCCTCTGCCATAACACAGTAGATGAACTGCACCCTTCTTTGAAGCCCACGGATGAGCCCATGAAGCTAAACCTGAGGGTTCCATTCAAACCTAGTTAATAACAGACCTGCACCCTGGGTGCAACCCATCAAGCCAAATGCATCCCACCTGCCATGTATTGTGGTCTATCAGGGGGTTGATAAATGTCCTGTTTCGCTGCTTGCCTAGGACTTAAAAACTTTGGTCCCATCTATATGGCACCGCTTTGACTCCCCACCCCATCGCAACTGCACAGCAACATGGCTTCGAGTTGGCATGCCCCGCAATAATGCTCGCAGTGTACTGCATGCTTCCCGAACAGACTCACTGTGCCCATTTTTTTGCCATTTTACTGAAATGCACAGCTGTGCGCAGTCCCGTGAGTGTGGGGGTGCAACACTTCAGTGGCTGTTTTGTATTGGAGGGGCTCTGCTGTGTCTTTCCATCCCTTTTAAGGTAAAAAGTGGGTGTGTTGTGTGCTCCTTCATTTCCACCCCATCAGTTTGACAGTTCCCCAGCCCGAGACTCTTGTGATGGTTCGCACTCACAAGCGTGAGCACTACATGCCTAGCCATCACTCCAAAATGGTGGCCCGAGTGATATTGGTCCTTCGCCAAGACCCACCCGCCTCCAGCTCTTGGGTACAAAGTCCACAACCATTGCAAAGATATGAAGCTGCAAAACCGTGTGAAATTGTGATTAAATAGATGAAAACGCCCCTCTGTGCCTCTGTAACTGTGCAGCTGTGAAAGGATGGGGGGAGTAAAGGGGCATCACAGAGTGATGCAGGCACTACACATGACTACAAAATGCCCACTGCAAAATGTGAAGTTGGTTCGGGGAAGGAACGGATGGCCCACAACTAAGGGGAAACCCGCAGCAAACCCAAAAAATTGCAGTAAAAAGTCTCCTTGGAATTCCTCATTTTCCGGGTGAAAATCACAGATGGCCTCGAAGTCGTAACCATGTCATCTATCACAACGGACCTTGACTCGCACCCACCCCAGAGTAAAAGCCCACTGTAGATGGGGCACTGGTGAGAGGTGTCGTAAAGCACCTACTAGGTTACAATAAAAGGTGTCCCCAACCAGTCGTGTCTGACTCTAGGCTGCGGTGCTCATCCCCGTTTCTAAGCCGAAGAGCCAGCGCTGTCCGAAGACACTTCCGTGGTCATGTGGCCGGCATGACTGAACACCGAGGTGCACGGAACGCTGTTACCTTTCCCGCCGAGGCGGTACCTATTTATCTACTTGCAATTTCTTGCTTTTGAACTGCTAGGTTGGCAGAAGCTGGGACTGAAGATGGGAGCTCACTCCGTCACGCAGCACTCGGGTCTCGAACTGCTGTCCTGCCGACCTTCCAGTCTGCAGTTCAGCGTCTTAACCACTAAGCCACTGCGGCCCAAACTAGGTTACAATACATGACTGCATTTGGCTTGATGGGCCATAAATTGTACAGATCTATACCATAAGAATAATTTACTACCTGACATGTATCCCCCCTCTCTCACACACACAGAGTGGTGTGGGAGGGGTGTTGATCAGGTGGGAAGAATCCACAAGGTGTGAAGGATGCATGGGGTTGCTTCATTTAGGCTGCATTCCTATAAAGATTCACCTACAACTACGAGTAATCTCAGCTGATTACAGTGGTACTTACTTCAGAGTAAGGCACAGGATTGTGCTGCCACTTACAAATCACAATACTTAGCAACATGGAATCACATTATGATGTAGCAGGGTTCACACCACTGTGCGTGTGTGTGTGTGAGAGAGAGAGAGAGAGAGTGCTTTCAGACAGACAGCTCTCAGGGCTAACTACCACAACACACTTTGCAACTATTCTATCTCTTTCAATCCTTAACATACTTTTTGTGTTAAGGAAAAAGATGGAAGAAGTAGGGGGAAAATGCAGGACGGTTACAAATGGAAGATGACATAATCTAGATGACATCCCAGTAAAATTTAGCGATGTCTGAAAAATTAGTTTGTTTTTTATCTGAATTTACTAGGGATGTACGAAAATCAGTTACCTGTTCGCGGATTATGTTGATGGGGGGGGAGGCATTCCGTCCCTCCCCCCAGAATCCTGGACAGGGGGGAGGCGCTCCGTTCCTGCCCTCCGGAATCCTCCGCGGCCGGCTGTGCTCCGTGGCAGCTCTGCGGAGCAGCCAGCCAGGCCCAGCCAGGCCAGAGCTGTCTGCAGCCGGATTTCTGGCTGCGGAGGGCTCTGGGAAAAACAAAAACGCGTACGCAAATGGTGGTGGCTACGGCTACCGCCATTTGCGTTCCTTATTTTTGACGTCTTAATCTATGTAAATATTTACGTAGACAAAGACGGCGAAAATAAGGGGAACACAAATAGCGTAGTGGACGCTATTTGCGTTCCCCTTATTTTCGCCGTCTTAGTTTACGTAATTATTTACGTAGACTAAGACGGCCCAAAATAAGGAACGCAAATGGCGGCCGCCATAGCCACCGCCATTTGCATACACTTTTTTTTTTTTTACCCAGACGTTTTAGGCTATGTAAAAACTTACATAGCCTATCACGTGTGTGTAAACCCCCCCAAAAAAACTGCAAATGGCGGTGGCGGCAGCCGGTCGGAAGACCAGCCACCGCCGCTGCCGCCGGAGCTGCCGCCGCCCGGAATATCCACCCCAGGTAAGTCTCGTCCCGGGGGGATCCGCGAGGTAGGGTGAAGGGGCAGGCCATTCATTCGGCCTCCCCGAGATCAGTGGTGGAGTTCTCTGCCATCCCTAGAATTTACCCAGTTTGCACCTCCTGGAAGTGAAAGTACGTAGACTCCAAGACAATGTGCAGCCAAAGTCTGTATACTTCTGAGCTTGCAATGCAATTCACAGAACAAATAAATTGTGTTAGAAAATGCATACATTAGAAAAAATGTGCATGAAACATGCTTTCTTTTGAAAAATGAGCAGAAACATATTTTAATCAATGGGAGAAAAATGCATGCATTTAAAAATGCACACAGTTGATGTATATATTTGAAAAACTATGCATGAAAGTACACATGGATTTTCATGCAAAATGAAACAAACAAACAAACCCCAAAGTTCATTATCTTATATGGACACAAGTTGGAACGTGATTCAGTGTGGAATTCGAAAAACTTCAATGAGCTAAAAGTTTTCTGATTTCCCCATCCCATATAAAATTCCATGTTTTAGGCACCAAGAGATAGAAAGGTGGACAAAAACTCACTTCATAGGAGTGATATAGACACTTCTCAGAGAAACAGTTTGCCAGGCAAACTACTTTTTTCCAGTCTGGATTAGTTTGCATTGCTCATGTCAAAGTGGATGTATATGCTACTTGAAACTTTGAAAAACTGTTTGGAGTAATGGCTTGTCAAACCATATTCTGAGGCTATGGTCACAAAACCTTATCACCATGGGCAAAAGAGGAGAGACTTATGTCCTATGAAAAAGATCGATTTATGTTATCAAACTGAAAATTAAGAATAGCCTAATACACCCTAATGTATTAATACTGTGCACTGATGGTTCTTCATAGGGATGTCAGAGAATTCAGCCATGGATCTCAGTGAGGCCGAATGCCAGTGCATTTGGCCCCCAAAATCCGTGGCGGAACGAAGCTCCCGCCCTCCCACCCCATGAAAGGCGTGCGAAACAGAGCATTACTTGCTGCCATCTGCACTGACTTGCGAATGGCAGCCACGTCTGCGGCTGCCATTCGCTTCCTCATCATAGCCGTGATAGGCTACGTAAATAATTACGTAGCCTATCACGGCTAATGCAGGGACACCATTTGTGTCCCTGCGGAGGCCGTGATAGGCTATGTAAGTATTTACGTAGCCTATCACGGCAAGCAAAAAACAACAACAGCGTACGCAAATGGCGGCGGCTACAGCGGCCACCATTTGCATTCCCTTTTTTTCGCTGTTTTAGCCTACATAAATATTTACATAAGCTATTACAGCGAAAACAAGCAGAACACAAATAGCATAGTGGGCGCTATTTGTGTTCCTTTTTTTTTTCCACCGTAATAGCTTACATAAATATTTATGTAGGCTAAAACAGTGAAAAAAAGGGAACGCAAATGGCGGCCGCCGTAGCTGCCACCATTTGCGTACACTGGTTTTTTGTTTCTTGTTTTACCTGCAGGCTGCCCAGTGGCCAGATGTCCGGCTGCGGGCGGCCCCGACCGGCGGCTCTGCGGAATCTCCGTGGAGCAGAGCTGGCCGGATTAGGAGCACCTCTCCCCCACTGCGAATCACCCCGTCAAAACGGTAAGTGACTTTCGTACATCCCTAGTTCTTCACTAGAGATGTGAAAATCAGAAAAAAAACTTGAACTTGCTGAGGTTGCCTCGAAGCCTGGTCCAACTTGAGTATTTATGAGATTGCAACTGTGTGTATGTAGAGTGTGTGTGTGTGTGTGTGTGTGTGAAAAGCATGTGCTTGGGTGTGTATTCAAAATTACACAATTTTCTCCTATTGATTAAAGTGTGTTTGTGTGCACTTTTAAAAAAGTATGTGTTTCTTCATGTATATATTTCTAAGGTATGCATTTTTTGAACACATATCCCCCCCCCCCTCCGAACAGCACTGCGAGTTTGGGAATGTACTAGCTTTGATGGCAGATTGTGCTCATATTTGCATTACAATTCTGGAGGTGCAAATGGGGTAAATTCTGAACAAACTGAAATGAATTTCTCATACATGCCCTATTCTTCATTGGGAAATATCAAAACATATATAGTGAGACTGTTTTTAAGGCGGCATCACATGATATCTCACTAACTACAGATCAGTAGCTAGTACTGACATTATTAAATATTCCCACGCAGATGAAACTTTAATTTAAAATAGTACCTCTGTCAGCTCAGGCAGGATCAAAAGTGCATCAGGATATGTGGCCATTCATCATGATTTTTCTAGGGATGGCGGAGAATTTCTCCCCGAAACTTCGGGGGGCCAAGCGCCAACGTGTTCGGCCCCCCGAACAAGTTTCGGGGAGAAATCCTCCGCCCCCCCCGCCCCCGCCCCCCCCCCGGGACGGGACTTACCTTCCCTGAATGTCCCTCCCGACGGCGGGTCCGGCCGGCGGTTCGTCCGGTGTTCGAGTGGGGCGGGAGCGGCAGCCGGTCTTTCGACCGGCTGCCGCCCCCGCCATTGCAATGAAAGAAAGAAAAAAAAGTCCCCTGATAGGCTACGTGACGATTCACGTAGCCTATCACGGCAAGATTTGCAAAGTCAGCCGTGATAGGCTACGTGAATCGTCACGTAGCCTATCACGGGTGACTTTAAAAAAAAAAAGTGTGTACGGATAATGGCGGCCCCCATAGGGAGCCGCCATTCCCGTTCCTTATTTGGTCGCTGTAGTCTACGTCAATGTTTACATAGACTACGGCGAAAATAAGGGCAACGCTATTTGCGTTGCCCTTATTTTCGCCGTAGTCTACGTAAACATTGACGTAGACTACAGTAACTAAATAAGGAACGCGAATGGCGGCTCCCTATGTGGGCCGCCATTCGCGTACGCGCTTTTTTTTTTAAAGTCACCCGTGATAGGCTACGTGACGATTCACGTAGCCTATCACGGCTGACTTTCCAGATCTAGCCGTGATAGGCTACGTGAATCGTCACGTAGCCTATCAGGGGACGTTTTTTTTTTTTTTTACTTTCGTGTTCACGGCCGGGCGAGGCGGGAAGCCTCCTCCCCGGCCTGAATTTCAGCCGGGCGAGGCGGGAAGCCTCCCCCCCCGGCCTGAATTTCGGCCGGGCGAGGCGGGAAGCCTCGCCCCCCCGGCCTGAACTTCGCAGGGGGAGCAGCGAAGCGCTCCCCCCCACCGCGAAAAAGCTGCGAGAAAAGGTAAGTGACTTTCGTTCACCCCTAGATTTTTCCTGACAAATACAAGGATTCTTGTCAGTTTCTAAAATTAAGACACTTGTTCAATTATAACTCTGACGTCAAGTTCTATTACAAGAGAAGTGCAATTCTAAAGCAAGCAGAGACAACACAATAACTATCTCACTATATGTTTTTGATCAAAGGGCAGAGACAAAGGGCATAATGAATGAAGTTCATTAACTCCCCAAATGTCCTATTACATGTCCCCCCACCCGCTTCCGTAGTAGTGAGAAGTTCCAGGGGCAGCAGTATTGGGTGTTTGTTTTCCTTTGGATGAAACGGCAGTTGAGACTTATGGAGTTTTTGTGATACTTGCTTTCTTTGCAGATGTATATGTTTTACTTGAATAACGGGAGATCAACGGCAGGCACTGTTAAAAGCAGCAGATTCATTATCCCACATCAGATTCTCACAAAGATGCCCTACACCACCAGCATGCTTCGAACCATCAGCAATCTCTTAGCTCACACTCTATACTGACTCTGTTCCAAAACTGCAACCTGTTATTTCTTCACAACAGAACTCCCACTGGGGAAGGGGTGACCTTCCCCAAGCACTGATGGCTATTTCATTCAAACTCACAGAAAGACTGCAAACTATCTCCCAACCCTCAGCCCCCATCAGCCAACCAATGTGGGGACTTCACCAACCAGCAATCTAAATAATGAAAGAAAGGTTTGTCAGCAAGACAACAGAACAACAGCAAACAAATACAAAGAACTTATATTTTCATATTTTGGATTTGCCATACCAAGAACTGTTGATGCTTTGTTTTTTAAATATCACTCTGCTATCACCAAGTTAACTGGAGCACTTGGTGATTAAGAATCTAACTGAGTGAAAATTAGGGATATAACATAGGTCATTAAGAAGGTATCATATTGGAGCTGTACTGTGTTTAGACTAATTTGGATATTTGGCAAATGTGGATAATGGAGTATCATCTGTTGTGCTTGCTCATTTACATTATTATTACTTTCTTTCCAGTATCAAAATGAAACACATCAAATATAAGCTGAAGGGAATAGTTTAATAGTGAAAACATCTGGATGGGTTCTCTGGGATGAGAGCTTTACATTGCATATAGTCAAGCAATTCAGTTCATAATCCTCTCAATGGCAATTTAAACATCTAGGACTTTTATACCACTTTTGTTTCTTCAAATGCCGAAGAACTCCACCACTATAAATGTTGCATCCAATGTTGGTCCTAGGCCCAATCTACATGGAGGCATCTTCCGACGCTGATGCAGTTTAAAAACACATTTTCTTGAATTCGCATCTCCTCTTCCCATGGCACACGAAGCCAATTAAAGTGGTGTAGAACGGATATAAATCTCACTTTTGTGAGACAAATATAATCTTAAACTGCATTAATTTAGCTATGTAGGTGGAGTCTTGGGACATCAACAAGTTTCTTTCCTTTCTTTTTTCTTTTTTACTTTCATTAACCTTATTCACAGGTGTGATGATGCAAAGGAGTAGAGGGGTGTTTTTTTAAAGTTATCCCAAAAGTTATGTGCGGATTTTCTGAGGACTAAGCTGCATTGAAGAGAATGTGATTTACTTCTGAGCAGACATGTTTATTGGCGCATTTTCAGCTAGTTGTTCCTTGAGGCAAAGAAATAACAAGGATAAAGGAGACAAACGGGAAGGACTGAAAAGAAAAGACATTCTAAACCTTATTTTTTTCAAAGGCAGGGGGAGGGGAGAGGGGAGAGGGGAAGCAGTATTCCAGGAATGGGCTAATAACTTCTCTCCACCTAGGGACATCAGCAAGTTTCCTTCCTTCCTTCCTTCCTTCCTTCCTTCCTTCCTTCCTTCCTTCCTTCCTTCCTTCCTGTTTTTGTTTTTGTTTTTTACATTAATTAACCTTCTGTGATTATGCGAAGGAGTAGGGATGTACGAAAGTCACTTACCTCTTTGCAGGATTGGATTTGCGGTGGGGGGGAGGCTTTCTGTCCCTCACCCCGGAATCCTCCCTGGGCCGGGTCTGCTCCACAGCGGCTCCGCGGAGCTGCTGGCCAGGGCCGTCCGCAGCCGGAGTGGCCACCATTTGCGTGGCTGCCTTTACCATGATAGGCTACGTAAATACTTACGTAGCCTATCACGGAGAGAGCAGTGGTGCAAATGGTGTAGCGGCCACCATTTGTGCCCCTGCTCTTTGCTGTGATAGGCTATGTAAATACTTATGTAGCCTATCACGGCAGCCTGGCAGGATACAAATGGCAGCCGCAGCAGCTGGCCAAAAGACCAGCCACCACCGCCACCGCCGGAGCCCCGGGTAAGTTTCGTTCCGGGGGGATTCCGCGGGGTGGTGGGGGGTGGGAGGCCATTCCACCGCAGACTTCGGGGGGCTGAATGCCAGTGCATTCAGCCTCACTGAAATCCGTGGCAGAATTCTCCACCATCCCTACGAAGGAATGGAGTTTAAAAAAAAAAAAAAATCAGCCCCAAAGCAACATGCTGACTTTCTCAAGAGTAAGTTTCATTGCATTTACTCTTTAGTTCACTGCACAGGGCAGAGAGAGCAAAAGAGAGAGAAAGAGCAGGAAAGAAGCCAGAAGAAACATGAATCTGTGAATGACACATACACATCTCTGCAGGTACACATTAGCAAACACAATTAAAACAAACAAAATGATCTTGGTCAGTGGAGGGTGAAGCCAACAGGAAGGGTTGACTCCTCCCATTCCTGTCAGGTCCACCCTTCTCTGACCCAACTTTCTGTTCCTCCTTGTGCTGAAGCCAGTCCTCCCCACCCTCCAGTGTAGTACCACAAGTTTAGGACACACAGTGTCCCCAAACAGAAAATCCATCACAAAAAGACTTTGGAAAAATGCATTTTTTATGGCAAGAAGATCTGGGACTGATACAGATTGGGGTAACATAATGTGTCATGCCCATGTGTGAGATGCAGTAGCACCATGGTAAATTCACCATGTAGATAGCGTCCTAGTTAGAATAGATCCACTACAATGAATGGGAGTTAAGTTAGACTATCATTGTATAGAACCCATTGAATACAACCAATTACAATCATAATCATAACCATGTATCCCAATATGGGGGGAAAACATGGTAGGATAGAAAGCAGGGCCTTCTCACATCAGGAATATTTCCTCCTTCCTGGCTAAAGTATACCACTTCACAGTTACTCTCTGAAGAGCCGTTTCTACTCCTTATGCCAGTATTGTTTGTTCCTCATTTCATGTGCAGGAGGAAGTTTTTCAGGGCAGCCTTTTACAGTCAGTTAACTTGTAACTGGAGAGACTACTGGAGGCTATTATAATCTTTTTTTTAAAATTTACAAATATACAAGGGGAGTGGAAGAGAAAGAAGAGGCATGCATGCAAATAGCGGTAACCCTAAAATAGCAGCAGCCTGCATTTTTTGTTTCAGTTGCAAACAAAAAACAAAACACACACACACACAGAAAAAGAAATACTTTAACTTTTTCCACACAAACTCCAAAAAAGTATTTCCTTCACCCTGTACTCAGGCAAATAGATACGATGAGTATTCCTAGCTCTGCTTTCCCCAAAAACGGAGCTTGTGGGAGCCACAGAACCCTAGACAGCTCCCTCAGCAGCACCCACCACCTCTTCCCCTTCTGAGTGTTAAAGCATTTTATTAATTTATTACTGGGGGCAAAGCAAAGTGCTTGTCTCCAGTACTGTATTTCCCCTTGGGAGCCCAGAGGCATTCTTAGGAAATGCATTTTGCAGTGCACCTAGCACCCATGCACTAAGAATTGTAACAACAACAACAACAACAACAACGAGAAAGAAAAGAAGAAAAGAAAGTGGTACCCCACTGTTGCCACTACCTGGAAAACGTGGGAATGGGGAGGGCAGTGGGGAGTGACAGGGGGTTGTCTGTGTTTTGTCTGTGGTGTATGTCTTGTCTATGTTTTGACACATACACAGAGCGTGGGTGGGGGTTGCACCCAGGATTTTGTGGCCAGTCATGCCCGCCCCAACACGGCAGTTAAATATAAGTTAAAAATAAGTCATACTGTATTTCCTCCAGAAGTGAAAAGCTTTTCATAACTTCCTTGTTCCTGACATCAATATAAAATATAGATGTCCTTATCCTAAATAAATCATTGAAAATAAATTTTGCACTTAAGGGGTTTGTCAGATTTGGGGGGCAATAATTAATGACCTGTCCATCTGAGGAGATATGTATCAAGTCAAAACAAACACACCAGGCAGAGGCCAATACAAAGAGATAATGGATATTATGGCGAGTGGTGTCTTGAGGGAGAAGACACTTTTCAAACCACAGTAAGATCAATGAGCAGGCACTAGCATCCATGGGGGGATGCATTTGTTCTGGGCTGTTACACTGCATAACAAATGTTAGAAAACTCTATGTGAAGATGGGGGAAATCGTAACGTACTCCTTTACTCCCCTTGCAAAGCCTTTGAAAATCAAAACCAACAGCACCTATATTACAGCATATAGCTAGGGAGACAGATGATGACTGCATCTTTGTTTAGAGCAGGGGTGGAGGACCTTCGGCCCACAGGCCAAATGTGGCCCTCCTGGGGTCCCTATCTGGCCCTCTGGAGTTCCCCAGATGGCCATTCCCTCTTTTCCAAGCCATGCTTTTCCCCTGATTGCCAATACTGCTGTAGGCTTCCAGCTTTTGCACTGTTTCCCCCCATTCTAGAACATTGAAATGCCTCTCCTAAGGCTTTGTTACTGGCAGTAGAAGTTTTACACTAAAATACACTGGCATTTTTGGTAGTTTGGCACCACCGCTTTTGCCTTCAGCTCCCTACCCTTTTGCGATTGTCCCCACCCATCACTGGAATGCAGCCCCTGAACACATCTCTAAAACTGAATTCGGCTCTTGGGCTGAATGAGGTTCCCCACTCCTGATTTATAGCATATATGCATATAACGTGTACTATAGTGAATGTAAAATATTTGGTGAATGTTAACATTCGCAAATAAGTATTGTGGATTGCTCCCACACTAATTTTGCATCAAACTCTTTTAAACAGAGATGTGGCACTGTACATGTGGCATAGGGCAACTTCCCCGAACTCAGTGTGGGTATACTTGCTACTACAGCAAGAGCTGGGAGATTCCATGTCCTGGTACTCACCTTGTGAGGGTGACTCCATCCTTCCTGACTCCTGGCATCAGTTCAGCAATATAATTTGTCACTGGTCTTCACTACCTACTGTCAGGGTTGGGCCTTGGGCATAAGCCTTGAATGATCCAGGAGCTGGGAACCAGAAGACATGGGACAAGCCAGGAGGCAGGATCATAGAACAAGTCAGAACTGAAGGGCAAGCCAGGAGGAAGGACCAAAGCACAAACCAAAAGTCAAGACCAAAGAGCAAGTCAGAACCAGAGGATAAGCCAGGAGGCAAGACCAAGGAGCAAACCGGGAGACAGGACCAAAGAACAATCAAGGGTACAGGGACACACTAGAGCATAGAAAAGCTCTGTTGCTTGAGCCAGGCTCACTGGAAGAAAAGATCCAATGGTCAGCCTGGGTAAGCAGTCAGTCCAGATCCAAAAGATTCTTCACTGAGAAGATGGCCATCTGCAGTTTTGTGGTTCACCTCAGTGTAAGTGCACACAGCCTTGATTTGGACCAGGATTTAAGCATTTCCCCCTCCCATTTTCATCCTGAGATTCTCCCATGGGGAGTTAAGAAAAGAAGAAGTCTGCATTGGAATTAGGGAAGCTAAGGGGACTGCTTCAAATAAGGTTTTCTTTTGTGGTGGGGTGTGTATGGTCTAGGTGGTAGGATCACGGAAATGTTGGGGGGCAGCGGTCTGTGTACTACTTTACTGCACATGCTTCAAAGCTCACAACCAGTTCTGAATTTAATAGCAAATGTGTAATACATCGATCCAGGCTCACTACAAAGGTGTGCATTACAAACACAGAGGGTTTTGACCAACAAACCAGCGAATTACAAAATTTGGCAGCATCACTAATTATTGTGGGAATGCTCCTAGATTGGGAGAAGGGGGCACTGCTTTGCCTGGGGCCTACATCTTCAGAATGATTGCATACTCTCTCCCCGCTCTTTTCCTAAGAATATGATGTGCTGCTTTCCTGCTCTGTCCAAAGCCCAGTGCCATATTGATTGATTTACATGTTGACAGTATATTGTTGAGTAACTAAAGATCACTTCATGGGAAGACCGAAGCATTGACTACCACCTTCACTGTTGGATCCCTAACTTTATCTTTATAGTGTTACATTTTGCAAGTAACATTCTCTAGCCACTATCTTCTTGCTTTTCAATAGCAATTTTAATGAATTTATCCTTTCTGACATTTGCATTTGTCTTTAAATGCCACCAGATAACAGGGTTTTAATCATTCCAAATAGCTTTTTAATTATAGACCTAATTACTTTTGCAGAAGGTTAAGCTGCACAAACAAGAATAAAACTGTTTGCTTGCGCTGCTGTTGAGAATGATGTAGTGTTTTCACATTAGGTATTCAGTAAACTTCCTCGGTCAGTTTTTTACATGACATTAAAAAAAACCTTGTACATCAGAAAAAAAGAATTAGATTTCAGGACAGTTTAACTTTCAACTATGTGGAATGCCCATTGATCTTCTTAATTAATTATGAAATCAAAGCCAGCCATTCTTTTCAATTGAAGTCAATGTGTACATGAGTGCATGCACATGCAGATATATACATGGGGAGGTACACATTTAGAGAAAAGGATATTTGGTCTGTAGATCCCCCCTCCCCGCCCTTCCTTCTCCTTCTGTACTTTCACAAACATTTATGTATTTCTTTTCCCCCTTGGACAACATGTTACGCTGATCTAGTGTAAGACATCACACTAATGGAATTATTTGTGAAATTATTATTATAATGGATTTATTGGAATGAAGATTCTCTGAATAGTCAGTTGGCAGGGGAAACACAGAATTAATTTATGCACCATTCTCTTGTTTAATAATATAATCAGTGGGGGCTACTTCTGGTGTGTGAAAATAAGGGTAGATTAGACCCATGTGGGTTGCTTTGCTCCCTCCTGTTGAAAAACATTCCAGGTGAATTTAAATTTTATGGTGTTATTATTATATTGGAACAGCTGCCTAACAGCACGGCTTACTTGCATCCATTTCTTCAAATAGTATTTATAAAATGTACATTACTAATTTTAGCTCAGAACAGCCCCAAATGCTTATATCTGATTGTAGTGCAGATCCAAATATGTCCATCAAAATAGTAAAATCAAACCATATATTTCAATTTATAGGCTACATTGTACCCGGTTAGAGGGGATATTTTAACATCATTTACTATGAACAAAAAGATACTGAATTATCTTCCATTCAAGGTGGTAATGGGGTGAAATTAGGGGTGTGCACCAATCACAAAATTAGGTTTTTTACTCTAATTCAGCAATTCATAAAACAGCCAGAGTAATCTCCAGCATCTCTAAATCTCTAGACTGCTAACAAAGCTTTGGGAGGGTTCACATTTTATTAAGTTTGCTTGGAGGATACCTGTTTCAGTCTGGACATATCCTGAATTTTTCTAAATCACCTGACTTGGTACTGGCTTTGAGATTTGGCCACCTTTGCTTTGATACGCAGTCCAAGGCATAAGTATCTGGACTCCTGGAGCCATTTGGCCCATACATCCTGGAAGAAGCAATGAAGACAACATATGGGATTAATAAGAGCAGCAGCAACTTTAAACTTGCAGGGATCTGCAGTGAGCAGAAATGTACTGGCAATATCTAACTTTGTTCACCAGTGTAGGTATCCCGGTTGTGAGAATCATCCTCTCTCAATCCTACTCAGCTCTCTAACAGGTGACTGGCTAATCCCACACACTGGATTTTGAAGTGGGTGGGGTGGTCAATGGTGGCTAAGAAAGAGGAGGCACCACTTTTTCAAGGCAAGCTGCCCCTCACTCCTGGTTGGCCCTCAGGCACCACCCAGCACCCTTGCTCCATCCAGCAAAGGAATAGGGCAAATCCAACAAGCCCACAATGGAAGCGCCATTCCTTGTCATAACAATATTTAAGCAATGGAAGTTATGAAACAAACAGGTAGATAGATGTCATTAAGGGCACAGTCCTATGAGTGTTTACAAAGAAAAAAGCCCTACATCTCCCAGGTAGTTGTAGAACTTTTTTCTGTGTAAATGTGCACAGGATTGTACCCTAAATTGTAAAACTCAGATGTTACAGGATTTGACAAGCAAGATTTTAAGAATTCATTGCAGTTGTTGAAATTTTATGGTTCTCTCAGACATGTTTTTGAGCAACTGGCTGCAAGTTGGGCTGCATTTGCCTTCTGGATGATGTTGAAGGGACCCAAGTGTGCCCCAGTCCGAAAGGACAACTTTATGTCAGAGGAAACTCTATGTAAATAACCTTAATTACTTTTTTCTACACCCCCCTTTCCCCCAGCTTGAAGCTTCATTTTGATGGGCAAACTGCAGATCATATGGAAGCTATTTAGGATCCTGCCAAGTTGGTTTTAATTTGAAATAGTTGGGTGTAGTAACCTACAGACCTTGTGAAGCTGCTGCCCTCTCAAGGGTGAAAGTAGGATGGCATTTGACTTTGGAATGCACATGCTCAGGAACAAAATATTCAGTGCCCCCCCCATTAAAACAGATGACAGACAAAGAAGGCCAAATAAAGGTTCACATAGCTAATAGCCCAAAGGCTAGACAGCAGGAATCTTATTAATGCAGCAGCTTTGCCACAGGCTTAAAATCCTGTTGTTCTGTAACATTTTACATCAGCCTTACAGAACACTAACTTAAGGAAAAGTCTCTGAATATAGATCTTTGCTAGTTTTGTTTAATAGTGAAGGGAAGGAGGCAATACATGAGAGGTACCAACGTATCAGCTAGACAGCAAAATGTCCTTCCTCCTAATGTTGCCTCTAAACTTTCACCACAAGTAAAAATTGAAGTACAGATCCTTCAAAGTAAAAACATCTGAGGAAGTCTGAAAGCGTTTCTGTTAGAGCCAATAACTTGGCATGTAGCTGAAGGTTAGCCTTTTATTTATTGTAGTGTAAGCACATGCAGTGCCAATTTGGATCGGGATCACCAGGCACTGGGAGTGGAGGATTAAAACTTTCCCCACCATATTTTCTGAAATACCCCACCCCTATGAGGGGAGGAAACAAAAAAGCCACCACTGATGCTAATGGAGACTTTAAAAAATCACAGGGATGGATTCAAGAAATATGGTGGAGGAAGGTTTAATCCTTCATTCCTGGTGCATGGTGGTCCCAGCTTGAATTGGGGCCACATGTACTTACACTAGAGTACATAAAAAGTTGACCTTCAGCTACATGCTATGTGATTGGCTTAACATATTGTTGACTCTGAAACTACTGATTTCTCCACAAATTCACTCTCATCTTTCTTTGGGATCATGCTGGGGGTGCTTCAGTTTAAGTTGGCTAAGTTAGAACTTGTTTGTTGATGCCATTATGAAAGGAGAATGGTTAAATAAGACATCTTCAAAGAGCCAATCCAGATGATTAAACAAGCACATGGTAGAGTCCTCCTACAATGCCTCCATCACAGAATGCATGTGGGAAATCACTTGCTTGAAAGCCTTTCTAAAAGAAATACTGCTTTCAACATGGGAATGCTTTCAAGTATGAAATGCCCACAGGCCTCAAGTTGTACAATTCCATGGCAAATTAGCAAATTGTGAACTGAGTCACGCAGCATATATAGTTTGGGATGCCACTGAAAATGGTCACCTCATGAAGAGTGCTTTCATCCTGACAGAAATGTCTAGAAATTACTCCTAGTGCGGACTGCTGCCATCTTGCTTTGAATTTCTCTGCAGCACTCTCCTCCTAGCAGCTGCCAGTGGGGGCATGAGCACTCATAAGATCAGCGGCAGGCAACTTGTGGCCCTCCAGATGTTTTGGACTACAACTCCCATGACCCCTCACCATTGGCTATGTTGGCTACAAGTTGATGGAAGCTGTAGGCCAGAACATCTGGAGGGCCACAAGTTGCCTACCCCTGCCCAAGGTGATGGTAGTCATCCATGGAAGTAGGTCTAGATGTTATAGGCAGGACAGGGATCACGCAGGGAGGCCATTTTTGGTGGTAAATGCTGCCACTGCACTAACAGGAATGTCTGCTAGCACAACAGAAAAGTAGTGCTGGCTAGCACAACTGGAAACTACCTGATACCATTGCTTCTGGAATGGGACAAGTCAGTGGAGCTCCTGGAAGGGTTTCCTGGGTTGTGCTAGGTTCCCACTGTGCAAGAGCTGGCAGACTGCTGGCATTGGATGCTGCTCAATATCTTCAATTTCATTCAGGCTGCATGTCAAACTTGTAGAACAGAGATACAATCTCAACAGGGAGATACAGCCCCTGATATTTTGACCACCATTTGTTATCAGTCTGAGGAAGATTTTGAATGCAGATTTTATTTTAGCATTAGCATTAGGTCATCAAAATTTTAACTTTGCCTGAAATATGGCAATAATTATAGAAGGGATGGTTCTATAAATTCCTTTTATAGTATTATGATTTTTGCCCCTCCCCCCTTTTAAAAGTATCTCTGTGCAGAATTACCCATCTGGTCTTATTTTTGAGAGATACTTCAGGAACCATATTAAAAAGTTTTCCCTTCTTCTTCTGCAAGAAAATGGGTGGGGACAGAGCAGGGAACTGAATATTGGTATAATACGTAAGTTGGTATAATATCTAAGCACTGATCCAGGAGGCATTCCTTAATTGACCAGTTACAGTTTTTATTGGCATTGTGTTTTTAAACAAGTATATTTTTAATGTGGTGTTTTAAATCTTTTTATTCTTTTATCATTTTATTCCTTGTGTTCACCGCTCTGAAATCTGTTCTAGATATGGAGTGGTATATAAATATTGTAAATAAATAAAATAAAAATTCCCAGTTCCATGCTAAATTCATAAGTAACAGTAACAAAATCTATGTAGAATATGAGTAGAGTCATTAATTATTGTATTTATATAAATAAATACATGACCAGCATATGGAGCATAGAACAGGAAGAGACTTTAAGCCTAATCCTCTCTATGGTTACTCAGAAGTAAGCCTGACTATGTTCAATGGGCTTACTCCCAGGCAGACCCAGTGTCACTACATGGCATGATCAGGCTAGGGCCCACACCACTAATAATGCTTGCCAGAAGTCCACACTGCTTGAATCTCCCATTCTGCCCCTCCCACCCCCCAACTACAGCTGAGGCTGCCATCTTTATTTTCCAAAATGCAATGAGTCAGAAGTTCTAGTTCTGGTGCACTGCTGGTAAATATGCATGACCATTTGCTGGGTGTGGTGCCTCTTCCATAAAGGAGGGGCACATCATATCCCCCTCTTCCCATCCTATAGGGAAGATATGACACAGTAAATACTGCAATTACCCACTTTATTGACCTTTGTTGTAGCACAGGGTCTGAGTCCTTTATGGAACTGAATTCCTATGGAATGGTGAAGAGCACAGGGAAGTAGTTGCACAATCAGGATCAACTGGGCTTGTTGTTGTAGAAGTGGATGAGCCCTTGTATGCCCATCAATTCTTGTGCTTTTCTGGATGCTACCAGAAAAGTTGGTATCAATATACTAAATAAATATAATAATAATAATAATAATAATAATAATAATAATAATAATAATAATAATGGTACTACCTGAGCTGGGATGTTTGTCTTATGCCACAACTGGCAGTCCAGCTCCCCCAAGGCTGGAGTTTTGGAACAGTTCTTGCAAGGAGTTTTGTCTAAGAGGCTGCTGTGTGAACTTTACTGGGATAGTTCCTCATTGGAACCTCCCCCTGCTACATGGCAGGTTCTCCCTCATCCACTTTGCCTCCATTGGTATTCTGGGCTGTCTTGGTGGTACCCTGTCTCAGATTCCAAAAACCTGGGAGCAGGTCTGGCTCCAGAGAAGCATATTTAGGATTGTTGTAGCCTAGTCAGGTTTGTGCTCAAATGACTGAGGTTAGATGTAATGCTCCCTAGATCCCAAGAACTGAGAAAGCAATTTTGAGTATTCCATCTGTGTTTTAAGTTTGTGTATAACAAGAGCAGGACATTTGGATGAGTTTAACCGGTCTGTTTAAGACAGGGGTGGGGAAACTTTGGCCCTCCAGGTGGTTTGTGCTACAACTCTCATACTGTTACCATTGGCCATGCTAGCTGGGGTATGTGGGAATTTTAAGTTCAAAACATCTGGAGGGCCAAAAGTTCCCCACCTCTGGTTTAAAGGAATATTAATAAACTCTTATAATTATTTCATTTAATTAATGGGTATGTGTTATTGCTGCTGCTGCTGTTGCGATTCTCATTTTCCAAAGCCTGTGACATCAAATGAGCCTATCACTTAACTAATGTGCACACATTATTTTGAAGTACATGACAATAGTTTCCCCTTCTACCAAAATTCCCCCTAAACATCTTTCCCACAATTACCTATTTTCTATTCAGTTTTGAGATGGTTTTTAGGGTGGAGTCATCACTGAAAGTCTGCTAAGCTGTGTTTATGCGTGCCACACAACCTCATCCACCACCACACCCCAGCAAACATCAGGCATACCGGTCAGCAAGGTATTCCATTACCCAGCAGCCCATGCAACATCTGATACTTTTTTAAGATATGCAGGGGCTGTTTAAATGTCTCTTGACCTAAAACAGTGTGCCACTGTGCCAGCATGCTGCAGAACCACCCTGGCACCCTCCTCTAACTGTTCTGCAGGCACCAGAACCTCCACTTACCAGGACTGAAACCAGGGAGCTTCCTTATCTGCAGTCTTAAGATATAATGCACCCATTTGGTCTGTTGTGGCTGACCTGCTGATTGCTCAGTTAATGCAGGAGGGAGCAGCTAGCATGGCTCAAGAGACTGAGAGAGGACAAAGCTTCCAGGAGAGAAAGGAAGCATGTTGCGAGTGGAGATGGGTCAAAGAAGACGCAGACAACAAGCTTGGGTTGAAAATTGGGCCACATTTATTTAAATATTTGCAAAGGGGTAACTAGGATGGGCATCTAACTGTGTCAGCGGCTAGCTGACACTTCTTGGGCGAAAACACACCCAGCCTGAGGGGTGGTGGTGATCTCGCCATCCCTCGGGACTGCCCCTTCTGGAGGAGGTAGACCTTCCGGTGTCACCCCCAACCTGGTGCTGCACAACACCTGGGTGAGTGAGTAGGGTTGGTCTCCCAGGCAACCCTTATCCCCCCACCGAGCCACACAACCCATTTGGGGGGCCTCAGGCGTCACCTGTCACCATAAGATGCCTCTGCATGCACACCATCCCTACTCCCTTTCCTGTTTTGCCCATCCTAGCTGCCAAGTGGAATGTGACCGATGATGTAGATTGTATTCCCCTATAGGACACACCCACCCCACATAACAGTGTGATGTAGGCGAAAAAGACCCACAGTCCTAGGCCTATCGGACTGTGAGCCAAAAAATTCCTACATGGCTCCCGAAGGGGCAACCGGCAAGAACCCACACTGCTTAGGGGAGGGTGGGAGGGAGCTGTGTCGCACCAGAGAGCTGAGATAGGGAGGGGTAGGGGTGAACGAAAGTCACTTACCTTTTCTCGCAGCTTTTTCGCGGTGGGGGGGAGCGCTTTGCTGCTCCCCCCGTGAAGTTCAGGCCGGGGGGGGAGGCTTCCCGCCTCGCCCGGCCGAAATTCAGGCCGGGAGGGGGAGGCTTCCCGCCTCGCCCGGCCGAAATTCAGGCCGGGGAGGAGGCTTCCCGCCTCGCCCGGCCGCGAACACGAAAGTAAAAAAAAAACAAAAAAAAGTCCCCTGATAGGCTACGTGACGATTCACGTAGCCTATCACGGCTAGATCTGGAAAGTCAGCCGTGATAGGCTACGTGAATCGTCACGTAGCCTATCACGGGTGACTTAAAAAAAAAAAAAAAGCGCGTACGCGAATGGCGGCCCCCATAGGGAGCCGCCATTCGCATTCCTTATTTAGTTGCTGTAGTCTACATCAATGTTTACGTAGACTACGGAGAAAATAAGGGCAACGCAAATAGCGTTGCCCTTATTTTCGCCGTAGTCTATGTAAACATTGACGTAGACTACAGCGACCAAATAAGGAATGGGAATGGCGGCTCCCTATGGGGGCCGCCATTATCCGTACACACTTTATTTTATTTTTTTTAAAGTCACCCGTGATAGGCTACGTGACGATTCACGTAGCCTATCACGGCTGACTTTGCAAATCTTGCCGTGATAGGCTACGTGAATCGTCACGTAGCCTATCAGGGGACGTTTTTTTTGTTTTTTTTTTACTTTCGTGTTCGCGGCCGGGCGAGGCGGGAAGCCTCCTCCCCGGCCTGAATTTCGGCCGGGCGAGGCGGGAAGCCTCCCCCTCCCGGCCTGAATTTCGGCCGGGCGAGGCGGGATTTTCTTTCATTGCAATGGCGGGGGCGGCAGCCGGTCAAAAGACCGGCTGCTGCTCCCGCCCCGCTCGAACACCGGACGAACCGCCAGCCGGACCCGCCGCCGGGAGGGACATTCAGGGAAGGAAAGTCCCGTCCTGGGGGGGGGGGCGGGGGGCGGGGGGGCAGAGGATTTCTCCCCGAAACTTGTTCAGGGGGCCGAACACGTTGGCGCTCGGCCCCCCGAAGTTTCGGGGAGAAATTCTCCGCCATCCCTAAACAAAAAACAAAACGCCCCCTGATAGGCTACGTGACGATTAACGTAGCCTATCACGGCTAGATCTGCAAAGTCAGCTGTGATAGGCTACTTCAATCGTCACGTAGCCTATCATGGGTGACTTAAAAAAAAAAAGCGCGTACGCTAATGGCGGCGCCCATAGGGAGCCGCCATTCGCGTTCCTTATTTAGTCGCTGTAGTCTACGTAAATGTTTACGTAGACTATGGCGAAAATAAGGGCAATGCAAATAGCGTTGCCCTTATTTTCGCCGTAGTCTACGTAAATCTTTACGTAGACTACAGAGACCAAATAAGGAACGGGAATGGCGGCTCCCTATGGGGGCCGCCATTATCCGTACACACTTTTTTTTTTTTTTAAAGTCACCCGTGATAGGCTACGTGACGATTCACGTAGCCTATCACGGCTGACTTTGCAAATCTAGCCATGATAGGCTACGTGAATCGTCACGTAGCCTATCAGGGGGCGTTTTTTTTCTTTTCTTTCATTGCAATGGCGGTCGAAAGACTGGCTGCTGCTCCCGCCCTGCTCGAACACCCGCCGAACCACCGGCCGGACTCACCGCCGGGAGGGACATTTGGCGAAGGTAAGTCCCGTCCCAGGGGGTGTGCGGGGGGTGGGGGGTGTGCGGAGGATTTCTCCCTGAAACTTGTTCAGGGGGCCGAACACGTTGGCGTTCGGCCCCCCGAAGTTTCGGGGAGAAATTCTCCGCCAACCCTAGGGAGGGGGTCGAGTTTAAGACAACTCAGCCTGCTCCTCCCCAACTGGTGGTGCAACTGGGGTGCACCAATCAGAGGCCCTTACGTCTTGTCACCCCACCCGCCTGCAATGGCCCCCCGTTTCAGCCAGATAAGCTGGCGTCAGGTAGGGCATTTCTAATGTAATTAGCTTCCGATTAACTACTACAGGGGGTAGTCAGTATTCCCTAAAAATTAGCACCAATTATTCATGGGTACCCAAAGCCTGAAGCACCTTGTAGCTAAGGAGCAACATGTAACCTAATGAAAATGACATTTTAAATGAAGTTGAATATGGTACATGACATTTCTGATGTGGAAGAATGGAAGTGATGTATCCCATGTTGAGAGGTCAACCTATTCATAGCTTACACCACAAGGGGAGGGGAGCAATCTGGCTTCATTAAAGATACCTGCATTCAAGAACACTTACAAGAAGCAATCTTTACATTCTGTAGGGGAAGCCAGAGGGTAGAAGGCTTCTTTTGAAAAATCTGCAGTAGATTGAGATGGCAAAGGTAGCTAAGGGTATTCTGAAGGGTGGGGTGATAGAAAATAGGCATGTGAAAATTGATGGGAATTATTTGGTATTGCTGCCTCCTGTTAAAAAGGCAGTTAGCAGAGACAAAAAAGGCAGAACAGAATGAGAATTTACTAGTCCCACATGCACACAAAGCTAAAAAAAAAGGAGACCACCCTCCTTCGGTGAAGAAAAGGTAAAATGGGTTTACTGATGATATTCTTGCCTATGAGATGCAGGTACAGCAGAGTTTCAAAACAAAGGTTGTTCTGTCCATTTCTTTGTGTTCTACCACACTAGCAGGAGAGAGAGCAAGGACAACTTCCCCAGCAAGGGAGGGGGAGAGAGGGCAGGAGCAGGCAAGCACACTGTAGGGTATAGAGATCCTAAGGCTACTGTGCCCAGACATCTCATGAACAAGCTGCAACACACTACCCCTTCCTGTAACTTGAAATATTCCCAAACACAAATGAGTGAAACGTGAGCTAGGCAAGGTTCTCTGGATTTTACATTGAAGCTTATTCTGACTTGTGTCTTTATCAGATTGCAAGCTTTCATTTTTCTTTTTCTTTTTCTTTTTTTCAGGTTCAGTTTATTTTATTGCTTCCTGGTTCAGTGCATCTGGGGATTAATGATGAATTGCCCATGAATTGCCCCTTATTCAGTCAACTGTTACCTGCTTGGTGTGTGTGTGTGTATGTGTGTAAATTACTATTTCAATTCCTCACCACCACCACTATTTTGCAATAAGGAAAGAAAAGACAACACTAATAATTTAAAGAAATTAGTAATTAAATACACCACCTGGTGAGGGTCAAAAGCTGACTGAATAAGGGGCAATTAAGTGACAATTCAGTAATAATCCTTCATGCACACTGATTAGGGAAGTAATAAAATGGGCTGAACTTGTAAAGGCAAGCTTACAATTAGCAGTAGAAAGGGCCTTTGCTGAATGAAACTTACTTATGAGAAGACATTATAGAAGGAGGATCTTAGCCACTTGGAAAGGAATTGCTGGATAATGTAGTGGTATATTAAATGCCACGTGAGTTCTCCATTTCAGTTCTGCTTCAAGTTACTTGCAGGAAAGTGATATTTCAGCAGCTCTAGAAGGCATCTCATGCAAAAAGAAATTGGAAGAGCTAAAATATAATGGGAATAGAATTTGAAATGCATTTTTTTAGGTAGGGTATGATTTATTCTACATTAAAGACATTAATTTTCTTAGCCATTGAGGGCAGTGTGCCCAGTGAATAGATTCCGAGACATGGGAGGGTGCATGACTTCAAATACCTATTTAGTCATAGACTCATTAGGTGGCCTTGGGCAAGTAATTCTGTCTCATGCCCAATTTCCCACCTGCAAAATGGGATTCAGAGACCAGCATTAGAATGTTGTCTTTCAGAGAGGAAAATGGGCACTCAAGCATTTGCATATGAGAAGTGAAATATAAATGCTTAATAGTAATAATAAATGATGAAATAAAGACTCCACAGTGGCGAAAACCTGGAAATACTGAATGGCAAGCTTAGCAGTATGATTGCAGTTTCCAATGTGTCCTCAGGACTTTGTTCACATTCTGTGCTTTTAACATAGTGCAAAGATACAAGCTGGAAGGAAAGCAATATTATGTTGAATTCCCGGCTCAGTTGAATGCTCATGGCTTCTCTACTTTAGCCTTCTGGTTTCTTCTCATTATGCATTTACCTTCATAAATGCAAAACTCATTCCTGCAATAAGAAAGAAAGAAAGAGAGAGAGAAAGAAGGAAAGAAAGAAGGAAAGAAAGAAAGAAAGAAAGAAAGGTTTATGAGTGGCTGATAGAGAAGCAGCCTTGAGGGAGGAAGCAACCTGCATCCACTGAATATTTCCCCTATAATATCCACTACCATACAATGTCACTTTCTGTTCCATCATCCTCAGGTAAGGATTATTGTAAAAGCTTTATATAACTTAATGCTGCAGGAGAATCTCACTTTATGTACATCTTTTCTTTGTACTCATCCTCAATGGTGAAACATGGATGACTTTCCTTCTAGTATAGCCTATGTTTCTACCTATTAGAACAGAAGCTCTCTTTGCACAAGAGCTCAAGCATCCATTTAATGCATGAGAAGAAAGGGGGGATGCATGAGTTAGCCACATCCCCAGTGTCAGTATAACATTGTGGCCATGCCCTTGATGTTTCTGCATTCAGTTGAACTCATGAAAGTGTCCCCTATACCCATACAGGCACATTGGGGCTTCCTTGTGGTAGGGAATCCTAACTGGGCATGGTTCCAGGGCTCATGGAAGCCCCTGCATGTCTACACCTGTATGCACATCGATGTAGATGTATTTTTCACATGTTGAATGCACAGACATCAGAGAGCATGGCCAAAGGCGAATGCTGATGCTATGGGGCAGGTGACAAGCTGGCACAGGCACAGCCCTGCTCCCTACTTATGCATTGATGATTGACCTATAGCCCAATTAGACTTCACCCGAAGAAGAGTGTGGATGCCCCCTTTCTTTGGAACTCCCTGCCCCTGGAGGTCAGGCAGGCCCCCAAACTGTGCTACTTTTGGTCTCTGCTGAAAACAGATCTTTTCCAGGAAGCATTCCTTAACTCACCAGTTAAGGCTTTTATTAGCATTCTGTTTTTAAAATAACAATTTCAATGCTGTTTTAATTATTATTATTTTTAAACTAATTTACTTATGTTCACTGTTCTGGAATCTGTTTTAAATATGGAGCAGTATACAAACACTGTAAATGAGTGAATGAATGGGCTATAGTTAGTAATGATTTAAACATTCAGCAGGTCATTGAGTGCAATATGCATCACTTCAGATATAAAGGGCTGTATCCACTGCTGCCCCTGAACCTCTGCTGTTTGTGTTGCACCAGTGGTGGGTCTTGCTGGTGCAACAGGAAGCTAGCACTCCCTAGAGAGACCCTGGAAATGAGCTTTTTCTAAAAACATTAGTTTTAGAATTGGATAGGTCGGTGGAGCTCACTTCTATGAGCTCTGCTGACCCATTCCATTCTAGAAATGAGAGCTTTGTCTCATTTCTGGTTGCCTTAGGAAGCACTAGCTTAGCTTCTCATTGCACCAGTGGTGGATCCTCCTGTTACATGGGCAGCATTAGATACTGCCCATGGTCATAGAATTAAGCCATGGATACTCACAGGATTGACCCATCTCAGAATACACATGTGAATTCATATTTGAAAAGCCTTGCACTTTAAAATCACCTTGTGTTTGAGAACTTAGCACATCATGGGGAAAGATATTTCATAGAATCATAGAATCACAGAATAGTAGGGCTGGAAAGGGCCTACTAGGCCATCAAGTTCAACCCCCTGCTCAATGCAGGAAGCCAGGTCAGAGCATCCCTGACAGATGGCTGTCCAGCCTCGTCTTGAAGGCCTCCAGTGTGGGAGAGCCCACCACCTCCCTAGGTAATTGGTTCCATTGTCGTATTGCTCTAAGAGTCAGGAAGTTTTTCCTAATGTTCAGCTGGAATCTGGCTTCCTGTAACTTGAGCCCATTATTCCGTGTCCTGCACTCTGGGATGATGGAGAAGAGATCCTGGCCTTTCTCTCTGTGACACCCTTTCAAGTACTTGAAGAGCGCTATCATATCTCCCCTCAGTCTTCTCTTCTCAAGGCTAAACATGCCCAGTTCTTTCATAGGGCTCA
Source organism: Heloderma suspectum (assembly GCF_057233095.1). NCBI lineage: Eukaryota > Metazoa > Chordata > Lepidosauria > Squamata > Helodermatidae > Heloderma > Heloderma suspectum. The sequence goes on from NC_139461.1 coordinate 74,345,419, forward strand.
CTCTTCATTAGGGGTAGGTGGATCACTCACTGTCCATTCCACAACGGTGTCTGCAGGGTGGGGGAGGTGATCCATCCCCCCACCAGAATCCGTCCAGGCCAGCTCCGCCCTGCCTCGATCCTATGGAGCTGACCGCCAGCTCCGCTTCACTGGCTAATATCGATGCAGCCAGCAGCCAATACCATGCCGTATCGCTGTAAGTCAGGCTCCGGACACAAATGGCGTATTGGCCGCCATTTGCGGCTGTAAGGCTGGTAGATTAGCCTAAATGCAGCCATTCGCCAGTGAAGCGGAGCTGGCAGCCGGCTCCGCAGGATTGAGGCAGCGACGGATCTGACCCGGATGGATTCCGCGCGGAGGTGAGTGCTCCGTTCCACCACGGGCCCCAATGGGGCCAGATCCTTGGAATCCAGCCTCATTGGGGTCTATGGTGGATTTCTCCCCCATCCTTACTCTTCATAGGGCTTTGTTTCCAGTCCCCTGATCATCTTTGTTGCCATCCTCTGAACCCTCTCCAGTTTGCCTGCATCCTTCTTAAAATGTGGTGCCCAGAACTGGACACAGTACTCCAGATGAGGCCTAACCAGTGCTGAGTAGAGGGGAACTAGCACTTCCTGGGATTTGGAAGCTATGCTTCTATTAATGCAGCCCAAAATAGCATTTGCCTTTTTTGCAGCCACTTCACATTGTTGGCTCATATTCAGTTTGTGATCTACAACAATTCCAAGATCCTTCTCGGTTGTAGTGTTGTTGAGCCACGTATCCCCCATCTTGTAACTGTGCATTTGGTTTCTTTTTCCTAGGTGCAGAACTTGGCATTTATCCCTGTTAAATTTTATTCTGTTGTTTTTTGCCCAGCACTCCAGTCTATCAAGATCACTTTGAATTTTGTGTCTATCTTCCAAAGTATTAGCTATCCCGCCTAGGGATGTCCGAGAATTCCACCACAGACTCCAATGAGGCCGAATTCCAGGGAATTCGGCCTTCGGAGCCCATGGCAGAATGATCCTACTCATCTCCGCCACCTGCTGGACCATCACGGAGCCAAATCCTCCTTGCTGGTGGCTCCATTCTGCAAGCAATATGGCTGCCATTGCTGTCTGTATCACTGCTGAGCAGAAACAGGAAGTGATCCAGACGTAAATGGCATCTACTGTTTGCGTCCCTGTTTTTCCTCGCGATAGGCCACACGTCTGTATTTATGTAGATATTTACATAGCCTATAGCATGAAAAACAGGGACTCAAATGGCATAGTGGATGCCATTTGTGTCTGGATCACTTCCTGTTTCTGCTCAGCAGTGATACGCCATGGCAATGGCGGCTGTATCGCTTGTGGAACGGAGCTGGCTGGCAGCTCCATGGACTCACTGTGGAGTGGAGCCGGCCAGGGAGGATTCCGGGGGGGGGGAAGGAATGGGTCATCTTCCCCCTCTGCGGACCCACCCATGGACTCAAGGTAAGGGGATTCGTACATCCCTAATCCTGCCCAATTTTGTGTCATCTGAATATTTGATCAGCCTTCCCTGCACCTCCTCCTCCAAGTCATTAATAAAAATGTTGAAGAGCACTGGGCCCAGGACTAGGGATGGGTGGATTCCCTACCTTTTGGTCCTCTGGGAATCCGCCCGTGGGGGGAGATGATCCATTCCTCCCTCTGGAATCCTTAGGAGCTGGCTGTGCTCTGTGTTGATTTCGTGGAGCTGCCCGCCAGCTCCGTATTGCTGGCAATACAGCTGCCATTGCCATGCCATATCACTGAGGAATGACTCCAGATGCAAATGGTGTAGTGGACACCACTTGCGGCCATAAAGCCCTTAGTTTAACCTAATTGCAGCCATTTACGGCCGCATTTAGGTTAATCTAAGAGGTTTACGGCCGCAAGTGGTGTCCACTATGCCATTTGCATCTGGAGTCATTCCTCAGAGATACGGAGTCGGCGCACGTCCGCAGCATTGCTGTGGGGCGGAGCCGGCTCAGAAGGATTCTGGAGGGAGGCGGAGGTAAGCTATCCTTTGCGCCGCAGACTACGGAGGCCACATTCTTTTGAATCCAGTCTCACTGGGCTCCGTGGCAGAATTCTCCACCATCCCTACCCAGGATTGAGCCCTTCAGTACCCCGCTCATTACCTCTCCCCAGTTGGAGAAGGTCCCATTGATAAGCACTCTTTGAGTCCGATTCTGTAGCCAACTGTGGATCCACCAGATCGTTGTTTCATCTAGCCCACTTTGAGCTACTTTGCTCATCAGCATATCATGGGGCACTTTGTCGAAAGCTTTGTTGAAGTCGAGCTATATTATGTCTACAGCATTCCCACAGTCCACAAGGGAGGTTACTTGATCAAAAAATGAGATCAGATTCGTCTGGCAGAATTTGTTCTTGACAAATCCATGTTGGCTTCGAGTAATCACTGCATTGTTTTCGAGGTGCTTATATGTAGGTATCTTAAGATGCAGCAAAACTCCCTAACATCTCAGGTGAGGTGGCTGGTGGCCAGAGGGGGCTTTCGTGGTCATGGCATCTCACATATGAAATGTTGTGCCCTGAGAAGCTCACCTGGTACCAACCTCAATGGCTTTTCAGCACCAGGCAATTTTTTTTTTAAATTTGCCCAGGGAAACACACATGATGTGATGTTATGACACAGGTATGTTTTACAACATGGTATTAAAGAAAGAGAGGGAAATTTCAATAGGGAGCTTATCTCTTCCATTCCCAAGTGCAATTGGATCCTATTGTCACCACAGCATAGCTGGAATGCTTAGGGACATTTTTCCTAAGCATTCTAGCTGGGCAGAGTGTCAAAATTGACTCTGGCTGCACTGGGGTTTGACCCTTAGTTTTTCAAAAGGGCAACCGTTAAGTGACACACTTTTTGAACCGCCGGGTGACATCCTCACTGATCTGAGAAAGTCTGACAATGACATTGTTCATGAAGATGCCATTCAGGGTAGCATGGTCTTTGCTCTCTCTCCACATCTGAGTCAATACCAGCAGTTCACAGGAGATAGAAGGTGCTGATCCTTCTTGAACTAATGTGTTTTTTTCCTTGTGCTTTTGATATGTGGTTACATTCAAATGTGATCTCACATGAATATTTTGAAATGATACAGTCCTTTGAGGACTATACCACATGCTCTTCCCGAATATTTTAAAATCAACTTTATACTGGGATATATCATATACATTTTATTCAACTATGTTTATTTTTTTTTTAAGTAGATGGAACAACAATTCATCATGACTATGTTTATAAGAAAGGTCATGAACCTTTGGAGGATGTGTAGTCCAGCATTTACAAAGAGACAGGACTGGGAGCCAATTTCACTTTGACTCTTTATGTGAAGCACAGCCCCATACGTTTCCTAAAAGCTTAGCAGAACAGATGCTTGATGTTTTCCCTGATCTTTAGATTACCTTTTAAAAGAAATGTGCTGCCATTTGAAACCCACAATTTGTATCATTTCATCTAGCAAATGGCCTGAATTGTTATTGGATTACTTGGTAGATTGAGAGTAAATGGATAGTGAGCCTAAGAATATAGTACTTCTCATTCTTGGTTAAACATTATTTACTAATTACATTGTTACTTCATCATCTGGCAGCTCATTCCTTGGGAAGAGTACAATTCATCTCTAGGGCTACGCTGCCAATTTCAGTTTCATTTTGAGTGGACTTCTTCTGTGGTTTAAAATCTAAAAAGAAACACCTTTACTGGATTTTTTGCTTAGCGCTGTGTGAGAACAAGGCTCAGGGAGATATATAAAAGAAAATAAATAATCCCCTAGTTCTTGGAACAAAGAAGGACAAATCATCAGGTTATATCATAGAATCATAGAATCATAGAATCATAGAATCATAGAATCATAGAATAGTAGGGTTGGAAGGGGCCTACAAGGCCATCGAGTCCAACCCCCTGCTCAATGCAGGAATCCAAGTCAGAGCATCCCTGACAGATGGCTGTCCAGCCTCGTCTGGAACGCCTCCAGTATGGGAGAGCCCACCACCTCCCTAGGTGATTGGTTCCATTGTCGTATTGCTCTAACAGTAAGGACATTTTTCCTGATGTTCAGCCGGAATCTGGCTTCCTGTAACTTGAGCCTATTATTCCATGTCCTGCACTCTGGGATGATCAAGAAGAGATCCTGGCCTTCTTCTCTGTGACAACCTTTCAAGTACTTGAAGAGCGCTATCATCATATCTCCCCTCAGTCTTCTCTTCTCAAGGCTAAACATGCCCAGTTCTTTCAGTCTCTCTTCATAGGGCAAGTCCTGCTTTGAGCAAATTGAGCAAAGTTAGTGCAAGTCCTGCTTTGAGCAAATGGACAAATGGCAGAAAGGAGATCGATTCTTAATTTTCTTCCATGAAATGGGAAATTCATCCTCCCCCATTCCAGTATGGGAAAAAGTCACACCCCAAACAAAATGCAATATAGTGCAGAAGAAACCAGCATCAGCATTATTAAAACGTCCTGTTCATTCTATGGGAAATTGTATAATCCCACTATTGAGATGCACAATTGCACTGTAGTTTAGGGATAGCTTCAGAATATGTTTCCACCAGGTTCTGGCCCAAATTTTGCAGTTCCATATTTCGTGATTCCCAGATTGGAACGTGGCAAACTGAAATCTGTTTTGGATTTTGTAAGAGTAATTTTTTTTCCTGAGGAAAAACTGAACTGATGAAACTTTTGGAAGAACAGGGTTATATTTAATCTCCCATTGTTAACAACTTGCAGAATGATGCAACGCTGAAATCTCACAACTGAAATCAATAGGGAGATTGGAAGAGGCTGCAGAAGCCTATGCAAGTAGCTGGCAGGGAGCAAAATGCATCCCACCACTGAAGACCCTATTTCCCCTAATTTCTTCAGCAGCAAGTTGCTTTTTGCTTCCCATCAGGCATTTTTGGGTTGCAGTCCCCTTCCATCTCCCTACTGATTTCAGTGGAGACATCCTGTACTGCAAATGCAATTGTGAGAGACGTATGCCTCTAAGGAAATGGCACCTGCAAAGAATTCTGTGCATTATGTAGGCCTGAATTATTGGGAAAGTTACAACAACTGGATCACATTTGGCGATGAAAATTATAGTCCTACAGGCCTAGTCCAAATCTGAACCACAAATGTGAGGGCAAAAGGTTAAAGCCCCCCTCCTCTCCATGCTAGAATACCAATCTGGATTGGAGCCCCTGGGTTCACTTTAGATTAAGTAAAAAAGAAGAAAGAGAAAAGACATAGCTGCTAGCTTCTTCTGCAAAGTGACATGTAGCTTGGCCCTTAGGGAGGCAGAAATAACTGCCATAGGTTATCCTGTTATTATAGGTTATATCAGAGTTATATCATAGATTATCCTCCTATCATAGGTTATCCTGTTCTGTAACTCAGGGCTGACTATCTCAGTTCTATGGTTGATTTAAGGCAAGAAGTTTGGGAGGATTAGGAAATGCGCTTTTGCACCCAGAGGAAATGAGAGACGGTGGGAAATGGAATCAAGTAATATGACAGCAAAACTGTTAATCAATGAAATTCAAAGTGCAGCTCTGTAAACCTTTTTTTTCTTCATTTGCCAAAGTTACAAAAAAGATATTTTGGCTTAAAATGCATACCAGAATCTATGAACTCCAAAATGAACATCTTTTTCATCAATAGTATTATCAATAGTGCCTGCTTGCCTCCCTCTCATCCCCTCTCCCTCCCTTGCCCCCTCCCATCCTCTCCTCAGGTTTTGTCTAAATACAACTTTGAATATTGTCTTCCTGGTCTAGCAAAGCTTTACTAGTAGGAATGTATGAGAAATTCATTTTAGTTCATTTTTGATCAGGATTTTATCCAGTTCGCACCTTCCAGAACGAACACGGATTTGGAAACAATCTGCAGTCAAAGTCCATTCATTTCCAAGCTTGCAATGTGATTCATGGGGAAAAAAACCCTCTGGATTTGACAGCATGTATACATTCAAAATATGTGCATGAAACAATGCATACTTTTGAAAAATATGCATAAATATGCTTTCATCAATGGGAGAAGAATGAATAGATTTCAAAGATGTGCACTATTGATGCATGCATCTGGAAACACACACACAAAAATACTCACAGATTTTTATGCAGAAAAAGAAAGCTCACAATCTGATACAGACTGCAAGATGGAATTTGGAGAAATTCAGCGAGTTTGAGTTTTGCTGATTTACACATCTCTACTTACTAGGATTTGTGTTTTGCCTTTGTCCCCTGGCACACCCAGTTTCAGCTGATTCTGCCAAACCAGTGGTGGGCAACCTGTGGCCCTCTAGATGTTTTGGCCTACAACTCCCAACATCCCTCACTATTGGCTAAATTGGCTAGGGATTGATGGGAGCTCTAGGCCAAAACATCTGGTGGGCCAAAAATTACCCATCCCTATACCAACCCAACAGTAGTACATCATTCCATGCATGAGCCAGCTGTGGAACAAGCTCTACTGTGCACATGCATCTGATCACACCTTTCTATTCAATAATCCAAATTTATTTATTTATTAAATTTCTGAATTGACCATCTGGCCGGTCACCCGGCAACTCTGGGCAATGTACAATGTTACAATTTAAAACAGTAAAATTATACATTAAAACATTATTTAAAAATACCCTAACCCACCCCAAATGCCTGCCTGAATAACCAAGTTTTCAGTGCGTGGCAGAAGCTCATTAAAGAGGGAGCATGGTGGAGTTCCCTAGGGAGGGAGTTCCACAGAGTGGGGGCCACCACAGCGAAGGCCCTCTCCCTCATCCTCCCCAGCCTAGCTGTCCTGGCTAATGTGTAGGGATGTCAGAGAATTCCGCCATGGACTCCAGTGAGGCTGGATTCTTTGGAATCCAGCCCCCTGGAATCCATGGTGGAACAGCCCCCCCCACCCGACGGAATCCCCCTGGGACGGAGCTTACCTGGGGTGGATGAGGTGGCTCTGGCTGGTCTCCCAGCCCACCACTGTTGGGCTGCTGCGGCCGCAAATGGTAGCCGCCACCATTTGTGCCCTTGCAGGCAGCCATGATAGGCTTGTTGTTGTTCAGTCATTCAGTCGTATCCGACTCTTCGTGACCCCATGGACCATAGCACGCCAGGCCTTCCTGTCCTGCACTCTCTCCCGGAGCATGCTCAAGTTCATATTCATTGCATCGGTGATGCTATCTAGCCATCTCATCCTCTGCCGTCCCCTTCTCCTTTTGCCTTCAGTCTTTCCCAGCATCAGGGTCTTTTCCAGAGAGTTTTCTCTTCGCATTAGGTGGCCAAAATATTAGAGCTTCAGCTTCAGTATCTGTCCTTCCAATGAGCACTCAGGGTTGATTTCCTTTAGGATGGACTGATTTGACCTCCTTGCAGTCCAGAGGACTCGTAAGAGTCTTCTCCACCACCACAGTTCGAAAGCATCAATTCTAGGGTCGGCGGAGAATTTCTCCCCGAAACTTCGGGGGGCTGAGCGCCAACATGTTCGGCCCCCTGAACAAGTTTTGGGGAGAAATTCTCCGCACCCCCCCACCCCCCGCACCCCCCCGGGATGGGACTTACCTTTCCCGAATGTCACTCCCGGCAGCGGGTCCCGGCGGCGGTTCGTCGGGTCTTCGTCAGGGGCGGGGGCGGCAGCCGATCTTTCGACTGGCTGCCGCTGCCGCCATTCCAATAAAACTAAAAAAAAACCCCGCCCCCGTGATAGGCTACATGACGATTAACGTAGCCTATCACGGCTAGATTTGCAAAGTCAGTCGTGATAGGCTACGTAAATCATCACGTAGCCTATCATGGGTGACTTTAAAAAAAAAAAAAAGCGCGTATGGATAATGGCGGCCCCCATAGGGAGCTGCCATTCCCGTTCCTTATTTGGTCGCTGTAGTCTACGTAAAGATTTACGTAGACTACGGAGGAAATAAGGGCAACGCTATTTGCATTGCCCTTATTTTCGCCGTAGTCTACATAAAGATTTACGTAGACTACAGGGACCAAATAAGGAACGCGAATGGCGGCTCCCTATGGGGGCCGCCATTTGTGTACGCGTTTTTTTTTTTTTTAAAGTCACCCGTGATAGGCTACGTGACGATTAACGTAGCCTATCACGGGGGCTTTTTTTTTTTTAACTTTTAATTTCGTGGCCGGGCGAGGCGAGGCGCCTCCTCCCTGGCCTGAATTTCGGCTGGGTGAGGAGGGAAGCCTCTCCCCCCGGCCTGAACTTCGGGGGGAGAGCAGCGAAGCACCTCCCACCCACCGCGAAAAGCTGCGAGACCAGGTAAGTGGGTTTCGTGCACCCCTAATCAATTCTTCGGCGCTCAGCCTTCCTTATAGTCCAGCTCTCACAGCCATAGCCTATCATGGTAAAGGCAGCCACACAAATGGCTGTTGCTGGCCCCAGCCTGCGGAGCTGCCACAGAGTGGAGCTGGCCGGGGAGGATTCCGGGGGGAGGGACGGAGTGCCTCCCCCTCACGGCAGATGCCCCAGCGTGGAGCCAGGTAAGTGTTTCATACATCCCTACTAATGGGACAGAGAGAAGGCCATCCGAGGCTGATCTTGTTAAGCAGCCTGTCTGGTGTTGCTGGAGGCGCTCCTTGAGATTGGCTGGGCCGCAACCACATAGGGTTTAAAACGTCAAAACCAACACCTTGAATTTGGCCCAGAAAACAACTGCTAGCCAGTGCAACTTCTTGGTTATTTTACATAAGTCTCTTACACTTACATAAAGCAACTAGCCTGGCGGTTGCCATGGCTGCTGCGTGAGGAAGAAGGGCAATGGTAGTACCCTAGCACTCTCTCTGGAGTCCAGGGCTACAGCATGGGGGCTGGCTGTTGAGGCACAGCCCTTGACAGCCGGTGCGAGGAAGAAGGGCAATGGCAGCACCCTGGTGCTCTTGCCCTGGCTTCCTCTAGACTAGGCCAGGGTGAAAGGCTGGGGGCTGGCCATGCTGAGGACTTGGCAATCAAGTCCTTGTGTGCATAAAGCACAAGCGCTTGACTAGAGTCCTTGGCATGGAGAGGAGAGGTGGCTTGCATGGCTCGTGGACAGGCAGGGTGAGCTAGGAGACTCACTGAGCAGGTCCGGCCCACGCAAGCTGGTCGGGGGGAGCTCATTGAGCTCCCCCTGACCCTGACAGAGATGGGCTCATCCATCCCTAAGTGAGAGAGACAAGGGAAATCTATCTTTTTACCTCAAAAGCTGCTCTTACTGTTAGAGACCAGGGCAACCACTTTCAGTAAAGGAGGACTCCAAGAAAAACTCCATAGGGTGTGATCCTTCTTGACTAGGAGGATCCAAAGAGGCCTCAGCATGTGCGAACAGTTCTGCCAGCAAACCTAGAGTCAATTTTTCCATGTCTGGTGGTAGCCCCTCATACCTCATGGGATGTCACCTAACCTTTGGGTGTAGCTTTTCAGGGTGGCTAGAAAGCCACTGTGTGCATGAAGAATGCCACATTGTCCTTTGGATCCCATATCTGATTTTTCATTTATATTTTTATCCTGCCAAGGAGCTCAAGTCGGCATAGATGGTTTATCCCCCCTCCTTCTCATTTTATCCTCACAACTATCCTGTAAGAAAGGTTAGGCTGAGAGATGGAGACTGGTCAAAGTCTTACAGGGTCTTTTTCCTTTATTTAACATAAGCTGCCTGTTTTGGCTGCAAACTCAGAGGCTCAGCATTATTCCAAAAAGAACTCTAAGCCTGAACAGATGTTACTCACCCCACTTCAGGGAGAACCCTCAGCACCACCTCATACACTGTTAGGACCCAAGGAATCAGTTCTCCCCATAACCTCCAAGGAAGGCTCTTCCAAAGCCTTTCATGTAGCTTGCAGCTACAAAAATGAGCATGAGTCCTTTAAGGTTTACAGTCAGTACCAAATGGGGGTGGAGCTTCTGAAGAACCTGAGCCAACCAGTCTACTTAAAGCCCCCAAGTCTTACTGGCCACATTTTTCTTTTTTGTCAAGTACATTGTGTGCTTTTGTTGTTTTTATTGCATATGTGTTTTGTATAGCTTCTTGTGGTAAAAAACACTGGGCTGTGGTAAGCAATCCAACATTAATTGATAGATAATAATAATAATAATAATAATAATAACAACAACAACATTGAAATGCAGGGTGAATTCATCTGAGAGAAATCAGTGGAGGCCTTTCATTTACGCTCACCCAAGAGGTAGGCAACTTATCATTTGCAGTTAATCGATGTTCATGAATGTCATATAATTATCTTACAATCCTAGATTGGAAGTAGCCCTGGATATCTTTTGGAAAATGTTTTATTTCCCCTGTACATCTCTGACAACAATGGATGCTTTACAACTCTTCACTTATTGTGGAATAACATGCAACACCATAGAGAAATCACTTGGTATATCTACTTGCCAGGATGAGATTATTTATTTTGCTTTTCCTTCAGTACTGAATAATGCCTGAAGTTTTCAATAACAACTAATAAATCTTGTATTTATATCAACATGAAAGGTCACACTGGTAGATTTTAGATTTGTTTCCTATAACCGCTCTTGAATAAATAAAATAATAAACAGTGACACTGTATGGAGTTTTATAATGTAATTTGTACATGTTTTCAATTCTCTTGCTCATCCTTGTTTTACAGATGAAATTACTGGAATAAGCTGGCCATCCTCCAGCTATTAATAAAATCCCTCCAGACACTCCACTTTATAAACCTTGAAAACAGCATCTGTAGCAAACTGTAAAATATTAATCCACTGCTCATGAACAAAAGATACTGGGGTTGTTCTGAAAACTAGAATGCTAAGAGCCATAAAGAACAAATAACATCACATTCACAATATTGCATTGAAATAGGAATACCTGGTACCTCCCCCACCCCTGAAATGACTGTTACCGCAGAAAGTATTGGCCACTAGCTTTGTAGTCCAAGTTCACATGTACAGTAACAACTTCAGTAATCCAAATGGCCTAGAAAATGGCAACTAGATGAGAAAAGCAATAGTGTCAAGAGGAAACATCTCCTGAAGGCAGGGTCAGGGGGTGGATTCAGGGCTCTGTGTATTCCAGACCATTCCAGGAAAGCACAGAAAACTCATACTAAATCAATACCAAATCAATTTGGTACTGGGTGGGTACACAGAAGTCAGCAACATTTCATTCTTCACTAACATTAGTTTCTCACCTGTGTAATGGCAAAGATAGACTCAAAAACATGTGGACAACATCTGATAAAATAATCTTAGCAACCAGAGTAAGGCTCAGTAGGAAGGGTACGAACATTCTGCATTCTCAAGTTTGGATAGAATATAGCAGCTGAATACACATCTTGGTATCAACTGAAACTGAGGCAAAATGTTAGCCCCATCCCCTTTTCATAAGAAAAGGGAGGTGGTCAGGCAAAATGATAAGCAGGAAAAAAAAAATCTGCCTTTCCACCAGGTGAGTGGGGAGAAATTAAAATTGGACGGGGAGGGAAGGTTTACTAGGAGTCACACAACAAAGAAGCGTTCAACCAGGCAATGTGGGAAACAAGGCAGCCTGCAGGGCCGCAACTGGTGGCAACTTTGCAACCTCCAGTTGCAGTGCCCGGAAAAAATGACATTTCAAAATTGATGGGGGAAAAGGGGAGAGAATCACCCCCACCCTCCCCCCTTCTTGGTTCTGCTGATGGAAGCAGTCCTTGTCAGTGGAAAACCTTCACTGGATTCCACCCATAGTATTTACATGCATCTCTTGTGGATATTTTAAAATAAATAAATAAATAAATCACAGATGAATGCAGAAATGGGATGGAATGGACTTACGAGTGAAAGTGACATGGACCCAAAATAGACTGATCTATCCCTACTATTGTCCCTGGTGGCTGCTGCTGCTGGGATCAGTTCTCTCAGTTTCCCTGCTTGGGTTCTATTCATGGGCAGGACAAATGCCCAGAAGCTGAATTTCTCCCTGCTGATGAGAAGCACATTTGGAGAATAGGTGGCTCTACTCTATTATTTTTTAATTCCTCAGTATTTACTAGTCACAAGCAAGCCATTGTAGAAAGTGTGTTTTCTACCATGCCATGAATCACTTGGGGATGGGGGTCGATATGTTCCCAAGACGTCTACCTTTTAAGGATTTTAAGTAAGTAAAGCTCTTCCATCAAAATGGCAGAGAAGTAGGTGCTCATTTCCCACTGTTATCTTTCTTAAATTGCATTCTTCACATGCTCACACTGACAAAGAAAGATGGGAAAGAAAAGGAGACAAAGAGGCAAACAGGTAGATTGAGGACAACTGCTGGAAAGTGTGTGTACTCTGACCACTTACTTGGTCCCTCACATTCCTCAGAAAAGGCAGCACTTTAATTGCTCGTTTCCTACTGACATTGGATGTGCTTAATTGGCCTAGGGGTGATTTTCGAGGAGTGCTGAGATGGGAGGAAAAGCCAGCGTCCTCTGGGATGATAGCTTGCCTGTTTTGTTTTGTTTTTCTTCCCTCTTTCTTCACTGTAATGGGACTGCAAAATAGCATTTTTGATCCTGACATGCGTGTTTGATGTCTGCTTCAATTGGGAACAAAAGCTTCGTCTTCGCAGATCTAGTTTTCAGAAGCTATCTTTGCTAGCCAGAGGGGAGGGGTGTGGAACAAAGAAAAAGAGAGAGAGAGAAGGAAATGTTTTGATTTTGGGCTTCAGAGTGTGAATATTGTCAGGCCTCGATGAACTGTGTCATTTCCAGTGAGCTGACTCAGAGGTTTTCTCTGCAAAGAGTCGCTGAATAACAGTTTGTGCTGGCAGCTGCCTGGCTGCTGTTGGGTTTCTAATGTATTGTTTGAACACTCACATGCCTGTGACATTTCAACAATGCAGTGTAACATCACGCTTGGCATGGTGAACCAACTTAAAGCTTTATAGTGTGTCCCCACCCCCCACTGGGCATGGATCCTTCACAAAGGGATTAGAAGCTGAAATGTTTATGCTTTCACAGCCCATTGATTGCAGGCAAACTGTAAATACAGACCTTTGCAATACTGAAGGAGAGAAATCTGTGAAAAAGCCAAACGCAGGATATCTAAGAGCAAAGTTTTTTTGGTAGAAAACTCACTTTTTGACTATTTGCCTCCAAGTCAAAGTTTCTTGATCAAGTATTCACTGAAGAAAGGGGTGTGCAATATTCTTAATTATTAAGGCATAATTATTAAGGAAATGTGGACATTTTCTTCCCAGCAAGGTTTCTAACTTGGCCTTTGCTTTGACAAGAGGGGTTTGTGTTCTGATGTGGGGTTTGATTTTTACATGTGGTTGACTAGTGACTTCCCTTCAAAACAACAACAACAACAACGGAGGTGGTACAGTCATACTCAAGGACCTCATCACCTCACTGCTGTTTGAATCAGCTCAAAAAGTAAAGGCATGGCTGCTGCTCTTTTTTTAGAGACAGAACTCACGATCACCAATATTCCTTTTCAGGAATTCAAAATATGGAAGCATGGACTAGAGGGTGCCCCACCCCACTCTGATCTCCTCATGATGATGAGGATGGCCTGCAGTGAAACTATAATGTCATTCAGCTGAATGAGGTTACAGTGATTTGCATGATTGGCAACCCTGATTGTGCAGGGTTCCAGATCGTGTGCAGCATTGTAACCACATTCAGCTGAACACAGTTTAGAATTTCATTGCAGGCCATCCCCATCAACATAAAGACGTTTTCTAAATGCCTGAATCTGTTGCTCTTGCTCTCTCGTGCACGCACGTGCATGCACACACACACACACACACTACATCAGCCTTCCCCAATTTGGCGCCTTCCAGATATGTTGGACTACACCTCCAATCATCCCCATCTAGCATGCCATTGACCATGGAGGTTGGGGATAATGGAGGTTGCAGTCCAACACATCTGGAAGGCACTAGGTTAGGGAAGGCTGCTATAAATATATATTCAAGTATGCATACATTCATATTTGGAAGGACTATAACAAGAAACATCTGTAGAATCCTGAACATCCCTCTCAAATGTTATCAGTGTTTTCTTCTTTCAGTTTGCTTTAGACTGCCAGCTGTATTTTATCCAAAGGTATAGAAAGACTAAGAGCCTTCCTGGTTTTTTTATTTATTTTTATTTATTTATTTATTTAATTTCTATACCGCCCAATAGCCGAAGTTCTCTGAGCGGTTCACAAAAATTAAAACCAAACAGCACACATTAAACAGTTTAAAATATATAGACCATTAAAACCACAATATAACAATACAACCACAATAAAACCTAGCAGTAGTGCAGGAGTTTAAAAATACAGATTTAAAACAGCAAAGCTAAAAATTTAGAAAGCTAAAATGCTAAAATGCCTGGGAAAATAACAAGGTCTTCACCTGGCGCCAAAAGGAATACAATGTAGGTGCCAGGCGAACCTCACTAGGGAGCTCATTCCAGAGCTGGTGTGCCACAGCAGAAAAAGCCCTCCTCCTAGTAGCCATCCGCTTCACTTCCTTTGGCAGGGGCTCACGGAGAAGGGCCGCTGATGATGATCTTAAGGTCCGGGCAGGCACATATGGGAGGAGGCGATCCTTCAGGTAACCTGGCCCCAAGCCGTTAAGGGCTTTGAATGTTAACACCAGCACTTTGAATTGGGCCCGGAAATGGACTGGCAGCCAGTGCAGCTGGAAAAGTACTGGCATAATATGAGCTCGCAGGCCAGTCCTTGTTAACAATCTTGCTGCCCTATTTTGGACCAGCTGAAATTTCCGGACTGTTTTCAAAGGCAGCCCCACGTATAACGCATTGCAGTAATCCAGACGAGAAGTTATCAGACCATGGATAACTGTAGCTAGGCTACCTCTGTCCAGATAAGGGTGTAGTTGGTATACCAGCCTAAGCTGATAAAAAGTGCTCCGTGCCACTGAGTTCACCTGTGCCTCAAGTGACAGTTCTGAATCCAAGAGCACCCCCAAACTACGAACATGATCCTTTAGGGGGAGTGTGACCCCCTCCAGAACAGGTTGAATATCACCTAGCCGGGCAGACGAACCACCCACTAACAGTACCTCTATCTTGTCTGGATTGAGTTTCAGTTTATTGGCCCTCATCCAGTCCATTACTGTGCCCAGGCCCTGATTCAGAACAGCCACTGCCTCACCTGGTTTTGATGAGAAAGAGAGGTAGAGCTGGGTGTCATCCGCATATTGATGGCACCTCAGCCCACACCTCTGGATAACCTCCCCCAGCAGTTTCATGTAGATGTTAAACAGCATGGGGGATAAAATAGAGCCCTGTGGAACCCCATGGCACAATTGCCATGGCACAGAGCAATAATCCCCCAGCACCACCTTCTGGAATCGGCCATCCAAGTAGGAGCGGAACCACTGTAGTGCAGTGCCTCCAACTCCGAACCCAGACAACCTATCCAGAAGGATACCATGGTCGATGGTATCAAAAGCCGCTGAGAGGTCCAGGAGAATCAACAGAGTTGCGCTCCCCCTGTCCCTCTCCCGGCAGAGGTCATCCCACAGGGCGACCAAGGCAGTTTCTGTTCCAAAACCAGGCCTGAAGCCCGATTGAAATGGATCTAGAGTTTAAACTCAAACAATGTAGAAACATATGTAATATATGCATTATGAATTCTGAATGCCAGTGCATATTGTAAAGTAAAGTCGTGAAAACCTCTATAACAACATGTGGAGTGTCAACAAAATATGTGGGGTTTTATATATTCTTTAACATTACAGATTGGGGAGATGTTCCGAACTTTGTTAATTGTACACAGTTTATTAGCCTCCTTGTTTCATCCTAAAAGGTGCAACCTTAACTAACAGAGCAGAGTAGAGAAATACTTATGAGGGGGAAATATGTGCACTTAACAATCTTGTCTTGTTTGAACTTCTACATTACATTTTATTGAGGAACTCTTAGAATCTAAGGGCAAGAATGGAGCAAATCAAAGCCAAATACAACCTGCTTCCAAATCCCAGAATTATGTTTTCCTATATTAGACCCCTCCCCAAAACTAGAGTGTGGCACAGACCGTAAGCATGAATAAACCTAGTGTGTGCAATTTGAATAACACTAATCTCGCTGTAGAATGGTAAGAAGAGGCAGGCCATTGACGTGATCACCCCCGAGTGCCCTCTCTGGGATGGTGGAGCCCACTTCGTATATCAGGGAGTTGCAGATAGTGAAACAGGCCAGACATTGGGTAGTGTGCAAATTATGTTAGCACATAAGTATGTTACTGTGCGATGGGACTTGTTTGTGAATCAGGAGAATGTATGTCCAAAGAAGTGCTTTTGTGCAGTGTGGATTCTCTCTCACCTCCCCCCTTATCAACAAAAAGTGAAAATGTGAAAGTGGGCCCCATGTTGAAGACTGGGAATCAGAGATGGGTCTTGAATCTGGACAGGTTGAAGATCACTGGTTTAAAGAATGCATATACCGTCTTCCAAACAAATGTTTAAAGCACCTTACAGTACAGTGACACCGATAAATGTTGTAATGATAAAGAAATGAAAAATAGAAGATAAGAGTATCCCAGCAAATTCATCCCCCCTCACCCATCAATCCATTTCATGCCGTTCAGGAACTAATAACAAAAGCATGGTTTTTTGTTTGTTTGTTGCTTTGCCAGGATTGTACCTGACCTAGGGTGCCAAAATACCTTGAGATGAGAAGGTAAAGGGCCGTTTCCGCAACAGTCGATTTAGGAAAAACAAGAGCCGCCATCCTGCATTAAAATGGTGGCTGCTAAGGAGCATGGACACAAGCGGATGGGCCCGGTAGGCCCTTCTGCCCCACCAGCGCCATTGCTGCCTCGGTAGCCATGATGGGGGGAGGAGGAGAAGGGAGCACCACTCTCCTCTCCTCTTGCCACATCCCAGCTCCCTCTCTGGCATTGGTGGGGTGGGAGGATGACAAGAGAGATGTCCCTGTTGTTGTCCTCTTGCTCCACTGGCACCACTGCTGGTGTGGTATCCACGCTGGGGTTGCAGGGAGAAGGAAGCAGTGGCACTGGCAGCGAGCGGTGAACTGATCCTGGGCACTGCCAAGCTCTGGGGCACTTGGCGTCCAGGTCTGTGAGCACCCCACAGCTTGGCGAGCAGGGTCTGGGAGGCTGAGTGTGGGGGAGCCCACTGGCTCCCCGGACCCAGTTGGGCACCACCAGCAACCCTACTCAGAGTTTCTTCTACCAGCTTTGGCTAGTATACCAGCTACAGCCTGTCCTGGACAGGGGTAGCTTGGCCACAGTGGTACAGGAGCTTGTAACTTCAAGACTTAGATTACTGCAGCACACTCCATCTGGGGCTGACCTTAAGGTTGGCCCAGCATCTGCAGCTAATGCAGAATGCTGAAGATCAGTTGTTGTCGGGGGCTGCCCCTTTTCAGCATGCAGCACCTTTGCTGAGAGATAGGGATGTTAGAGAATTCCGCCACGGACTCCAATGAGTTCGGATTTTTTAGAATTCAGCCCCCCAGAGTCTGTGGCAGAACAGAGCAATCCCCCCCACACACAAAATTTTCCCAGGATGGACCCTACCTGTTGTTGGCCAGTCCAGTCTGTCTGCTGCCCCGGTCTGCGGCCGCGAATGGCTGCCCCGGTCTGCGGCCACCATTTGCCTCCCTACTTTAGCCTTCATAGGCTACATAAGTATTTATGTAGCCTATCATGGCAAAGAGCAGGGACGCAAATGGCGTAGCAGGCGCCATTTGCGTCCCTGCCATTTGCTGTGATAGGCTATGTAAATATATACGTAGCCTATCATGGCTAATGCAGGGACGCAAATGGCGCCCGCTATGTGGACACCATTTGCAGCCGCAGCCTGGCAGCGGACGGAAGTCTGGCTGTGGGTGGGCCTGGCTGGCAGCTCCGTGGACTCGCCGTGGAACCAGCCAGGGAGGATTCCGGGGGGGAGGGACGGATCACCTCCCCCCCACTGCGGACGCCCCAGAGCGGAACAGGGCAAGTAATCTGCCCATCCTTACTGAGAGAACTGCACTTGCTGCCTATTTGCTACTGGGCCTGGCTTAAAGTTTTCTTATTGGTGTATAAAGCCTAAATAACTTGAGATCAGGATATTTGTGAGTGTGTTTCTGAGGCATTTGAGCATTTTAGCTTTCTAGTCTTTTAGCTTTGCTGTTTTAAATCTGTATCTTAAATCTCTGATTTGCTGCTAGGTTTATTCTGGTTGTATTGTTATATTGTGGTTTTAAGGCTTTTATATTTTATATTGTTTTACTGTGTGCTTTTTGGTTTTAATTTCTGTGAACCGCCCAGAGAGCTTCGGCTATTGGGCGGTACAGAAATCAATCAATCAATCAATCAATCAATTCAATTCTCCCTTACCAAGCCCCCGGTCAGTAGGTCATTGGAAGAGAGACCCCTGGTGGTTCCACATGGAATTGAGGTCTGTTTAGAGTAGAGCTTTTCATGTACTGGCTCCCTCTTTGTGGAATCTTCCAAATACATTTTTATTTAAACAAACCTTTCCTGGATGACCTTTCATGGTTTTGTTGGTATACCTTGATTCTAAGTATTTTTTTGTATTTGGATTTTTTTTCTTTAGTGTTTACCACTTGGGAATCTTTTAAAGACATAGAGTGTTCTATAAATTTTGAAAATAAATTCATAGTAGCAGTCATGCTAAATCCCATACTCAGGGGTGTACGAAATACTTATCTGGTTCTGCTGGGGCCATCCACGGTGGGGGGGAGGCACTCCATCCCCCCCTGGAATCCTCCCTGGCTGGCTCCACTCCATGGCAACTCCGCGGAGCTGCCGGCTGGGGCCACCTGCAGCCGGACCTCCGTCCGCTGCTGGGCTGCGGCCGCAAATGGCTACGCCATTTGCATCCCTATATTAGCTGTGATAGGCTACATAGATACTTATGTAGCCTATCACGGCTTGGCAAATGGCGAAGTGGCCACCATTTGTGGCCGCAACCCGACAGCAGCCAGAAAACCATCCTGGAGCTGCTGCTGCTGTCAGAGCCACTACCACTGGAGCCGCTACCAGAGCCATCGCCGCCAGGTAGGCTTTGTCCTGGGGGGATTCTGCAGGTGGCAGGGAGGATTGCCCCATTCTGCCATGGACTCCAGGGGGGGCAGATTCTAAAGAATCCGGCCTCACTGGAGTCCGTGGCAGAGTTCTCCAACATCCCTACCCATACTGTAGATGGGTCTCTTATTTCCCCAGAATAACTGTTTGAAGTTATTTGCACATTCTGAAGGATTTTAGAACCCTATCAGTATGGTGATTAATGTCAACCAAGCCCATATTTTTAGACAAATTCAGTCCTGGATTTATTTTCTATATATCCCCACACTTTTTGCTTTGGGCCTTAGGAAGTGGCCCAGAGAAACCTGGGTTGAAGTTCCTGCCATCAACTTATTGGAAGGCCTTTTGGCAGGTCACCTTCTCTCAACCTTAGTTGCCTAACTGGAAAATGGGAATTATTATGTCTCATAGGGCTGGTGTGAGGACCATTTTTTTTTTGTTTTTTTTAATTTTTTAAGCACTACTATTTCTTTAAACAGGAGCTGGAGAATTGGATTAGCCTCAGAGGCTCGATTGCACTCTGGGAACAATCTGGTGGGCTAGCTGATGACAGGGGCAGAATCCCTCTCCCTAAAGCCCCTCCCCATCCCTTGACATCATCAAGTGCTGCCTCCTCCCCTGATACCCATTTAGCTGTCTCCATGCAGAGGGAGGCACAGAGCCTTGCCCACCACTTTTATCCCCATTAGAATGGAGAGTGCCAGGTGAAAAGACTTTGCCTGCACTTGGAGGAGCAGGTCCTCCAAGCACCAGCCAAGTGGCACGCCAGCTTCACCCACCACTTGTCATCTCAGTGGGGAGAATAAATTATTATCCTTACAGTGGAAAGTTCTGAATGAAGTATTTGCCAATCTTTTTTTTCAGTGTCTTCAGTACTTAAATAATGCTGACTGGAATCTATCTATCTATCTATCTATCTATCTATCTATCTATCTATCTATCTATCTATCAGAAAACCTTCACTTGAGCAGCTAGTGCAGTGAAAATGGAACAGCCCTCTGCATTAATATTCTCAAAGATATTTCTATTGCTCTTTTTCTTTAAAGTTGTTTTAATAGGGGTAAGAGGCTGATGGAAGGAATGGCTTGCTCTGCCTGCCTGCCTAATTTCCAGCTGCTTTTTCCTAGGTCTGAGGTGTGTCAAATAATGTGTCAATTGAGCCAGTCAGACACTGTTTTAAAGGAGAGTTAAAATAGACGTCAATATTTGAGAGTCTTGACTACAATGCAAACTCCAGTGATAATAGAAAAATGAAAACAAGAAAAATAGGCCAATTCAAAGAGTCTAGAGAATTAGTCTGTCAACAACTGGGAACTTTACAATCTATAATCAGATGGCATAGGGTTCCTTGATGTCTTCTTTTCTAAGGAAAATATAGCAGAAAAAGAAGCTGAAACACTGGGGGGCAGGTAGACAAAGCTTCTATTTTAATAATACAGTACGAATTATTTGCATGTGCCAGACTAGGGATTAGGGATGTACGGACTGTGTAAAATCCACTCCGTCTGTGTTTTGTGGAGTATCAGGCACCTTTTGTTCCATCGTCTGCTCACAGACAGATGCAAAAAAGCTTTTTCGTCATGCAGAAAAATACACAAATAATTACGCAAGAGGTTTCATAACAATTCACATAATTTACCTCAGTGCGTAAGATTTAGCATATTGTCCCCCATTCCATTCAATGTTTCCTCAGCAGAAACTTGCATATTTTCCTACAAAAAGATCTCGTAAATTGCGGGAAACTGGGAAAAAAAATCTGAAAGCTACAGACTGCACAGCCTGGGTGGGTCGCTTGCTCTGCAGCGAATTCTGCAGGTCAGATGCTTAGAAATCCGAGCTTATTTTAGTCCATCTCAAATTTCTCCAGCATCCCTAATAGGGATGGATGGACTCCCCAGAGTCTATGTTCAGTGGGCGCTCGAGCAGCTGCTGCTGTCACTTGTCCATGCGAGCCAGGCTGCACGACCCCTGGAGGGCTCGGTGAGCTGTCCAGGAGCACACTGCAGCTGCCCATTCCTCCATGCGAGCTGCCATCTTTTATGCCAGATGGGGCACACTATTTTCATATATTCACTGTTGTGCATAATGGTGGCCGGAAATAATCAATACTTTCTCTCCCTCCCATCCCAGCTACTGTGGGGGCAGTGGCTTGATGGGAGGAAGATGATAAGAGGGGCTTCCTTCTTGTCATCCTCCCATCAAGGTGCTGCCTTTGCAGTAGCTGGGAGGGGAGGGGGAGAAAGGATTCCTCCTGTCAAGCCCTCCCACCAAGCCATGAGCCCGCAGCTGCCCATCTCTGCGAGTAGCCATTATATGTAGAGATGGCAACTCACTATTATTTAAATCTTGTGCACAATGACTGGCAGTAAAGTGCTGGCCATTGTGTGCAAGATTTAATTTATGGAAAATAGCAAGTTGCATTTTTACATGTAATGGTGACTTGCACAGAAGGCAGATAGCTGTGGGCACTCGTGGGAAGGACTGGCAAGTCCTGGCAACTCGTGCAACTTGGTGGGCAGGAGTGAGGGCTCATATAGCCATGTCTGGCAGGCTGAGCTGGGCAGGAGTCTGTTGGACTCCACCCAGTACACATATACTGACATCCCTATGCCAAACCCAGCACTACACCAAAAATGGGTTGTTGTTATTTTTAAATAATTTTCTGCTTGTAAGCTATGCTTATGTTAATAGTGTGCTTTAGTGTAGGGTTGTCAAATGCAAATGGGATGGAAACCCAAATTCGGGGTTGCCAACTCTTGAAACAACAAGAATTCTGGTATATGGGGTCCCCTGCATGTGTCTAGGGGTTTAGACTAAGTTTAGGGTGAAGCCCAGCACAAAAGCTATCTTTCACATCTTTGGATAGCACCTCCTCCACTTCTGTATGCCTTGCTGCCTTAAAAACACACCCACCACTTCGCTTAGAATTTCAGCAGACAGCATGAGAATATGGAGAAATGGAAATATGGAGAAATTTTGCAACCCTGAGAATGTAGCTGAGAAAATGAGGAGGCGCTCTCTGATCAGCCTTAAACAGACTTACTCTCAGGGATGCAGTCCTATGCACAGTTACTTATAAATAACCCCCACAGAACTCAGTGGGACTTACTCCCATGTAAACATGCATATGACTATGCAGTAGAAACATGCTTAGAATTGTGCTGCACAAAAAATACAAGGGAATATTGGGAATACTATGAATGCTCCTTGGAAATCATGAAATTGAACGTTCAGGTTGTTTGACAAGATTTCCCTGAAGTATTGCAATTTCTGTTCATACCAAAGGCATGATAAATAGTAAAGCTCAGAATTTAGATTAGATCATTTTTACTGGAAGCTTAATTCCACAGAGTAGAAATTATATCAGTGTCTTCTTTAATAACAGAATATGGAAAACAGTTGCTAATGTTGTGTATAGCAATGGCATCATCAACATCCTCTAGTTCAAATAGTATAGCAGGTCCCAAATGAACATACAGCATCTGTTTATTATACTGGATACATTTCCTTGAGCTCTCCATTTTTTGTTCAGTTTCTTATTTTTTATTCATTAAATGCATTTCCTTATTTTAATTGAACTACAGCAAATTAAACTAATTTTCAAAAATCCTTTCTGTTTGCTAACCAAATAAATGAAGTCCAGGCCTAAAGATCTGATTAGTTGCAGCCAAGTAAACAGAGAGCTATCTCATTCTGCCCACTTGCCAAGAATGCATCCTGCCCCCCTCCCAGTGGTGCTGGTAGGGCAGAATTTTGAGGCAAAGGACTGGGGCCACACTCAGCAGACTGAACAGGAGGGCCCCCAAATGCGGTAGTGAAATGTGTAAGTGAAATAATACATATTTACCATATAAAGGACCACCCCACCTCCCATAAAACTGTTAGATCCAGAGTCTAAAATTACTTAACTTCTGCCAACCTGAACTGGTCTCTGTCTTTACTATCTACATGCTTATAGAATGCCACACACATAGGGCAGAGGGAACTTCAATACCACACTCTTATTGTCAACCAAGTAGGGATGTCGGAGAAATCTTCCATGGACCGCAATGAGGCTGGATTCTATTGAATTCGGCCCCCTGAAGTCTGTGGAGGATCAGATCTCCTACCTCCGAAGTCCTCGCTGGCTGGATCCTGCTTGCTGCCAGCTCTGAAGCCCCAACAATATGGCCACCATTGCTGTATCGCTGGCTGGACTGACAGACTGCAGCCGTAAATAGCGTCTGCTACGCCATTTGAGTCCCTGCTCTTTGATGTAGCCTATTGTGTGAAAAATCTTTACGTAGCCTATTGCGTGAAAAAACAGGGACACAAATGGCGTATTTGCATCCCTGTTCCTCCCCGTGATAGTCTACATAAAGATTTACGTAGGGATGTACGAAACTCACTTACTTTTTCGCATTAATGGCAGCTGTATCGCTAGGGCTTTGGAGCGCTGCAGAGCATACCACCTAAGTAAGGTAGTAAGCCAAAGAAACACAAACCCAACCCATGAGAATTTCTCTGAAATTTCTTCACCATTGAATGTCTTTTTGAAAGCAATTTCTCTTCTATCAAACTGAATGAGAATGGTTGGAAAAAAATGTGGGATAAATTTTTGGCACAGCGCTATTAAATTCTTTCCATCCCTACTCTTATCAACAACAACCTGAACCAAGACTCCCACTCATCCCTATTCTCATGTGCATGGTTGCTCATCCTCTTGCTACATCACAGTTGTACTATGGAGCTGGAGGTTCTACCACTTGGTTGTAGGGGTGTACGAAATACTCACCCCATTCCGTTTTGTGGTGTCCGCTGAGGGGGGGGGGAGGTGATCTGTCCCTCTCCCCCGGAATCCTGGCTGGCCGGCTCTGCTCTGTAGCGATAAGTGATGCATAACTTGCACAAATGATGTTTTTACCCCCCCCCCAGATGCAAAAGTTCCTGGATTTCAGGAACATGCCGCTGGCCTGGCTCGGAAATGCAAGCAGAGCCGTGGGGCTTGAGGAAATCTGGTGAGGCAAAAAAGGGACGGATTTCCCCATGACAGCTATTCCTAAGTAGGAATACCTACCAAATTTGGCTGGTGCTAATGGGTGAGAATTTAATTTCACTTCATTTTGGATAAGAATTTACCAAAATTCACAAAATCCTTCATATTTGGGAGAGAATGAACTTGAGACTTTAAAAATTCAAATGCAGGAGAAAGCCAAAATGACAGATTTGCCCATCTCCACTCTTGACCATTCTACTATTGCTGATTCAATATGGTAGTAGTTTTCCTTAAGAAAGAAAACAGATTTTTTAAAAAAACATATCAGGAAAACTGACAGCTAGTGCATTGATACTTTTCCACCTCTTCGCTTCACCTTTTCTCCATTCTTCTCAACTATTTGGGGAGCTACACAATACACTTAACAGTGTTGCAGTCTTCTACAGTCCCCCATTCTCTAAGTGCTGCTTTCTATTTTCACCAAAGCACAGATTCCTAGACATTTTAGGTGAGCAAATAAATATTGTTTCAGTGCTAACACAGCCCTTCAATCCAGGATAAGTAGCCATTTGCTTGAAATCATTTTGATTGTTTTTGAATGACTGCCTGCAGCTAGTATATTGGCTGTGTGGTTAACAGCGCACTTCAGTCTTCAGAGCTGTCAATTTGGCACTTTTTATGAAAATTAAATTCATTGCAAAGG
Source organism: Heloderma suspectum (assembly GCF_057233095.1). Taxonomy (NCBI): domain Eukaryota; kingdom Metazoa; phylum Chordata; class Lepidosauria; order Squamata; family Helodermatidae; genus Heloderma; species Heloderma suspectum. Next base: position 74,370,090 of record NC_139461.1, read on the forward strand.
AAGAAAATGTTCTTGGGGTTTCTAAAATGGAAATGCCAATGAATTTGGTCACCTGAAATGGATGGCTGGGTCTAAGTGATGTCTAGCACAGCTCTCCCCCCCCCCCCCGCCTTCTTCTTCAAAATGAGTCTTGTTTTGAAACAATCCTAAGAAAACAGTAATTATTACTCATGGGAGATATTTTGTTAAGATCAACAGGATTATTTAGGTTAGTAGGTGTGATCAGCAGATTGTTTTAGCTTAGCAATTTAACATGAAGAGTGTGGGGTTTTTATGAATGAAACCCCGTTTGGGCGACAGCTTGTGTTTACTATGTCAAAGCACCTATTAAACTCTCAAGCCTTTCAGGTGACATGGTAAATACCAGCTGTCACCAGAATAACCAACAAGGAGAAGAAGTTCTTCCCAACAGGCACTATAAAGAGTGCTCCAAGATCATGTTATAGTTAAAAGAAACCAAAGACATTTTCAGACTGCTTTGTTTTCTGTAAAAAAATAAAATGCTTCAACTGTGATACTTCTGCACTTCTCCCACCTTGTGTAATCTTGTTCTTATGATCGGCAATCATGGTTTTAAGGGGGTCTATTTTTTTCTGCATAAAATAAATCACACTGATAAACAGGAAATGCAGAATCAGGTTACTTACGTTTTATATAATCACAATCACCACCTGCCATGTTCCATTTTCAAAGTCCAATTTACCTTCCAGGGACAAACACTTGCATGAATGCAAAGAGCCATATGTCTGAAATTTCTAAAGCTAATCCACAAACTGTGGATACCAAGGGAAAGCTTAGACTTGCCTCGTATGTTTCAATAGGACTTCCAGGAGACTACTGTGGGGAACTGGATTATGCTTTGCAAACAGTGTGTGTGTGTGCATGTGAGCATGCAGCATTAGATTGTTTAAATGGTTTGCGTGGATCATCCTCAACTCTCATACCGTAGGTCAAATTATGAAGCATTCAAAAAAGAATTCAAGAATTCATACCATCATTAATCTAAAGAGCTATAAAATGAGAAAACTCCATATTAAAAGTTCATACTAATATATGATGCAATGCTGTAAAACAAAGAACCCAATGCGTAGATTATGAGACTCCTTTTCTATTACTAGACTGTAGCCCAGACATAATTAGCGCAAGTGACAAATGGTTCAGATTGTTTTATTAATTCCAGCCACATTCTGGCAACAAGTTTCACATTTTCTTTCTTCTGCTTGACTACAGAAGTTGAACCAGTATATACTCAACCCATGTCCTGATGCATATCTGTTCTCTCCTTGGATTATATAATAATACTTTCTCTCTCTCTTTCAGTGTTCGATGTACAAATAAAACCACTTGACATTTTGACAGTTAATAGGTTTGTTCATATGTGAAGAAGCCAACTGACATACCCATCTTTGGCTACTTATAAGCTCGATGAAGTTCTTCATGTGAAAAAAATTCTTTTCATCAACTGCAATATTAGAGTGAACTGGAGTGATTCATGTCACAAAGAAAAGTCTTGCAGGTCATTCAGTGTAAGAATACAGGGATCTGAAAAACATCGTCTTGTGTCAGCATTGCCACTGTGAATGGGATATGCATGTGTTGTTGTTTTGTCTGCTGTTCATCAACAACAGAAAACAAGAAATGGCTTGGAAAAATTCTGAGTCTTTACAATAAAGAGAGGGAGAGAGCGTGCACTATGTCTAATACTTAATCCTATACATGTTCTTGGGTGCTTTAAATATCCCATAAATAAACAAAAAAGTCTACTCAGAAGTAAGCCCCACTGAGCTTACTCCCAGGTAACTGGGTATAGGATTGCAGTTTAATAGTGATATATGAAACCTTCCTATCCACTGAAGCAGAAAAGAGTATTCTCCATTATCATAATATCATAATAATGTCTCCCATGTTGTTCAAGAAGACCACTTTCTCCCTCATGTGGGATATGAAAGCAGCCACAGAGAGGATAAAAGCACAGCAACTCCTGGGGTTGGAGAAATATGCCATTTTCTCGTGGTCTCTGCTACTCTGAGAAAAAACCTTAAAGATTCCGGGATAATAAAACAGCTTGCAACATATCCCTTATTTTGCATACTTCTGGCATTATTCTGAAAGTGTTAGAGGGGCTGGGCTATAAATCTACATTGCTGAAATGCCATCAAAATTAGTGCTGTGCATGACACAGCAGTGTAGTGGAATATACATTATAGCATATGAAATTGATAAGCACTTATTGTATTGTGTGGATGTTATTAGTACTCTCTGTGTTGTGAGGTAACTGTGAGTAATAGAATGTATTCTTGGAAACAGAGGAAGTTTGCCACAAGTGGGTCGACCAAGTATGGGAAGCAGAAAACTGCTGAGGTTAGCAGGGGTACCTTCATCTAGATGTTACTGGTGTCAATGACAAACCTGGCTACTTTGGGAGAAATAGGAATAGTGGTATGACCAAGTCTGGAACTAAGGATGAGGTCATCAACATCATGGGAGTTATAAAAGACCAGTGTTTGATTTGTTTGGGAGAGAGATCTTGGGAGAATGAGAATCCCACCAAACTTATGCAGGCTGGCTTTGCCCACCATTTGCATAAATATGAAACTTTGATATTAATTGTTAGATTGAGAGGAACTTAGAACTCTGTTAACAATATGCTTGCTGCTATTTTTATTATATTCTTAGTGATTGTAACTTGTGTGTATTTAGGGATGTTTGTGATCTGCTTCCTCATAACAAAAGCATGTTATTCTCTTAGACTGTTTGAGTAATAAATATATACTCTTTAATACCAAATTTATCTTGTCTGATTTGAGAGAATTTTCAAGGACCACTACCCATATATTAATTCTTATCTTAGCCCAAAATACTCAGTAAGGATTTGTAAATCTATCACTGAGTGGGGTCTGTCTTTAAAGCCATTGTATTCTCTCTTGATCAGGTGAATCTCAGATACACCCATTCAAGTTTGGGAAACAAGCTAGTCTGATGGAGGGAGAAAGAGTTTTAACTGGAATCAAACTTGGGAACTTCTGAATGCAAAACATGTACTCCGAAGCCACATCCTAAAGGTGTATGGGGGAGGGGCTTCCCTGAGTCACCCCACCCTGTGCCACATAACTCCAGACTGGTGAGGCAGATTATTCCCAAAGATAAACTATATCCTGCCCATGAGCCTGAGCTGCAGGCTTCTGGACTTGCCAATCACCATAAAGGTGCCTTGGGGTGCTCACCAACTCTGGCTAGCCTGCTAAATTCCCACACCTTCCTGCCATATAACAAATTTACCTATTTAACAAGCTCTCTCCTCCTAAACCAAACCAATCAAGCCAATCGAATACAGTACAGAGTAGGCAAACAAACAAACAAACAAAATCCCTGGCTCACCAGGCCAGTATGTGAACAGACCCCAGATCCCTACTTGTCCCTCTAAGGGAGTGACCAACTAATCCTACTTTGAGGGAGGGAGGACAGGAACTGGAAGGAAAGAGGGCAAGCAAGTGGGAAGGAGCCGGCTTTTAAAAGACCCAGGTCCTCCCTCCGATGTGGTATGGTGTGCGGCTGCATGCTCGCTGACATGTCCATGCTTCTTCCTCCCTGGCCCCAAAAGCGTCCCTGCCCCCCGCCATCCCAGCAGGGCTGAGAAATGAGGTTTTTTAGTATGTCAAGGTTCCTCATGGCACACTTTTCTTAGGCTATCTCACACTATAGGAATGGGTGCCTGTGAGCATCATACAGTTGGAAATACTTGAAGAAAACTCCCTTTTCATCCTTTTAAAAAAAATCGCTCCTCCAGTGAAAGTCAAACAATTCTGATGCTTACTTTTTCACCTTCTGCTTACTTTTTGTGGTCTTCTTTATGATTTTAAATTCAAACCTCCAGACTTCTTTCCCCCATATTTGTTTCACCTCTAAGTTCCTGATCTACCTTCTCCACTCTTAGAAATCCTATTGCATGGACTGTTTTAATATTTCTGAGCCAATATTTCCAACTGCACTGAAAAAACAGAAGTTAAAGAACAAGTTTATCTGTAGCTGTTAAATACAGAGTGAACTGGCACAAGCCCTTAAGGATTACCCCAGTTCCATTTCTCCTCCTTCATCTCTAAAAATAATTCCCAGTAACCCACTGATATGAACAAAAACCAGCCCTTCTTATGAATTTTTATTCCCTACAGAGGCTTATGGTACTATAAAGCAACCACACTATCAAAAAGATAGCATCATCTCCCTCCCTTTTATTAATAAGAGAGAACCTCCTCATCTTGTGCTGGTTATGATATGAACAGTTATTGGTGTAGGTAGGTATTGCTCACTCTAGGTCATTCCAATAGAGACTTTGATTATCTAAGTCATCACAAAATAATGATATTCATTACTCTTCACAATCTTTGTCAGAGTGACAATAACAGACTGTAAAATATACGGTACTACTTAGTGTAAACAGAGCACAGGCAATTGCAATAGTGTATTCAAGGGCTGCATGGCGACACTCCAGAGAGTCAACAAAATAAGAAGCTGAACTTGTAAAACTAAGCCCTTAATCTTTTGAATTAGAGCAAACAAAGGTGAACAAAGCAGATAGGTTCTCCCTCTCACCACCTACATATTTTTTGTTGAGATCTTATTTTTAAGATTACAAAGGGAAGCACAGGATTAACATGCAGTCTTTGAGGGATTTTTGAGGTCATGCCCTCTCAGTATGCCATTTCCGTTATATGCAGAACATATAACAAACTTCAAAATAAAGCCTAAATAAAGAAAAAAAGATGAGTTTTTATTACTCAGTTTCCTTTCCACACAGAACTTCAACACTATTTATGCTGATTGGAAGTTTACCCTTCTGTTGATTTTTTAAAAACTAGAATAAAATCCCTGTAACTGAAATCTCTTTCTCTCTCTCTCTCCTCACTCAAATCTTATTTTTATTTTTAAGAATATCAGTTCTTGTAATAAATAACTCTTCAGTCATAACAAAGCTGCAGAAAAAAATTGTTTGTTTGTTCTTAAATTGGTGCAGTTGGCACCTTCAGAATGGTGACAGAGGTTTTTGTGATGTCTGACAAAACACCTGTATCAATAAGATGGATGACAACAATTGAGTTCTTTTTAAGGGATACCCCCAAGACCTCAACCAGACCATATCTGCAATACGATAATTCTACTGAATGACATGAATGACTTTCAGGTAGCCTTGCCTTTATCCCCATGACAACCTGAGCTTCAGAAGTCAATGCTCCATTCTCCACTTATTGTTTGTTTTCCAGCAGAGCCATCCACTGTCCTGACCAGAAAGGAAAATTATTCCCCCCGTGGTATTATCTGTGTCCTGATAGACCTGCCATAAGCCATCTAGAAAATATTTTCATTTGGTCATAAATAGCACTATGCACTGAAAGGAACACAAGCAGATTTTTCATTTTGTGCCTTTACTGTTCAGTGTACCCTATAGTGATCTTTGGTTCTTGAAACAGGATTTAATGAAAAAGTGAATGTAAAAAGGATAATGTAGCATGAAAGTGGATGGTGAATGAACCACAGCTAATTATATAAAAATTAGGGCTGCAACCTTGAGGTAATTAATTAATTAGTTAGATTAATTAATTAATAACATTTCAAAAGTCTTAAAATGTGCCCCCAATTAACTGAGCAACAATATTATGTAAGTATTAATTTCAGTATAAAAACTGCAGATGGCACTGGCAGTGAAAATTTTTGAAGAGTTAAAAGAGCTACTCCACCTTCACTCTCTCACAGGAGAAAATGTATGTCATACACACACATGGACAGCCCTACCATTAGGCAGATTGAAGTATCTGCCTCAGGCAGCAGAAGTTGGGTGGTGGCAGCAAGGTGCTGGAAGAGACAGCTGTGGGCCATGTAGCCTGCCCTGTCCCCCTAAACTAGCCTGCTGCCTTAAAGTGTGGTGGGGCATGCTCGGTCACCAGCACTGAAGAAAGAGTCATTTGCCAGTCCTCCTGTTGGCGTTTTTATATGGAATAGGAGGGGGTGTCATCTTGTCCTTTGGCTCAGGCAGCAAAATGTCTAGGGCTATCCCTGCACCATCTGAACCCATACTTATGTGTGTGCGTGTAATCAATTAATGAATTAGTTAAAACTCATGATTAATCAGCTAAGATTAGGGATGTAGGGAAGTCACTTACCTGTTCGCGGACTAAGTTTATGATGGGGGGAGGCATTCCGACCCTCCCTCCGGAATCCTGGGGGGAGGCACTCCGTGCCTCCCCCCCGGAATCCTCCACGGCCGGTTGTGCTCCGCGGCAGCTCTGCAGAGCAGCCGGCCAGCCCCAGCCAGGCCAGAGCCATCTGAAACCGGATTTCTGGCCGCGGAGGGCTCTGGGGAAAAAAACAACAACCAAAACCGCGTACGCAAATGGTGGCGGCTACAGCCGCCGCCATTTGCGTTCCTTATTTTTGCCCTCTTAATCTATGTAAATATTTACGTAGACTATGACGGCGAAAACCAAGGGGAATGCAAATAGCGTAGCGGGCGCTATTTGCGTCCCTTTTTGATTCCCCGTTTTAGCCTACGTAAATATTTACGTAGGCTAAAATGGGGAATCAAAAAGGGATGCAAATACTGCCTGCTACGCTATTTGCGTTCCCCTTGATTTTTGCCGTCATAGCCTACATAAATATTTACATAGACTAAGATGGGCAAAAATAAGGAATGCAAATGGCGGCGGCTGTAGCCGCCGCCATTTGCGTACGCGGTTTTTTTTTTTTACCCACCCAGCCGTGATAGGCTACGTAAATTTTTTTTTTTTAACCTAGCCATGATAGGCTACATAAATCTTTATGTAGCCTATCACATCTTTTTTTTTTTTTTTTACAAGAACAAGAGTGGAAATGGCGGTGGCGGCAGCCGGTCGGAGGACCAGCTGCTGCAGCCGCCACCGCCGAAGCCACCGCCAGAGCCACCGCTGCCCAGAAGATCCGCCCCAGGTGAGTCTCATCCCGGGGGGGATCCACGAGGGGGGCGGGGGGGTGGCAGGCCATTCCGCCACAGATTTCGGGGGGCCAAATGCACTGACATTTGGCCTCACCGAGATCCGTGGCGGAATTCTCTGCCATCCCTAGCTAAGATTCCTTTAATTGGATGACATCTCTCATATAAATAAACACAACTGGGGCATGTGTGCATCTTTGCACAAATCTCCTAATCTGGGCTCTGATCTTCAAACTTAGTCAATATAATTTGAAAGTCGTTCTGGCTGCTAGGACAAGGGAAGAAGCTGTCATTATAACCTAGAGAACACTCATGTCTTCAAGCCACACTTAAACTCTATTGAACACAAGGCCAGTGGTATTTTAAGACTTAGGGGATACAAGCTGTATTTGAGTGTAATCCTCAATGTAATTATAATCACGAGGAAGAAGAAAGCAGGGCCATGCTCACTGCCCCCCTCCTGCTGTCCCTACACTGCAGAGAGGTCTGAAGAAGGGGGCCTGCTCTGTATGTGTACCCTGCCCCTGCTCCATGTTTTAGAACTGCAGGGTTTTAATCATGGGGTAAGCCTATGCACAGTGGAGGCTGGTGGCTCCGATGTCTGTGGGGTGGTGAATCCGTTCCGGGTTTCAGTCAGAACCACGCATAACTCTAAAGGAACTATCCAAGGAGGACCTGGGAAGGCTCCTTTAGAATTCTGACTAGTTCTGACCACAACCTGGAGTGGATTCACCACCCCACAGACATTAAAGTCACCAGCCTCCACTGCTTATGCATGTTGTTGAGCAGGCTCCTATTCAGCCCTTCCCCCAAGGCCCAGGGATGCAACAGCCGGAGTGGGGCGAGCAGGCATGGCCTTGTTCCCTCACTTCATGCAATCATAATGACATGAAGGGTAATGCTCAAACAGGGGTAGAATATAATTAGACTCTCCTGGAACAGTGAACTGGAGCAAACACTATATTTTAATAACGAACCAGAAATACATGCAGAGAATTAAGGCACAGGAAACCAAAGGACCATGTGTAGGTTGACTAAACAGTAAACTTTGACAAGCAATGAGAGGCCTCATCAAGGTACTCAGTGTCAGCTTCCAGTTTGCCATTTGAGTTGAGCAGAAGCAGGGAGTGATTTTCTGCTTGGCAGAGAATTGAACTATAGGATCCCTTTTTCTTTCTTCCTATTAATATCTCTCAAGTATCTTAAACTAGAGATCAGCTTGAAAGTTATCCTCCTTTCCTGTTGTTTTCATTGTGGATAGGGCAACCCATCAAATTCACCCTTGGAGAGGCCTGCTCCAGGTTTTCATGGTTTCAATAGATACAAATCTATTGAAATGGGATTCACACTACCATATTTCATGTGCAGTAATGCTTATTCTCATATGATTGGGCTGCCCCAGGAAATAATCACCATTCAGTGATGTTTGCCACATAAAGCACCCCCGCCCTTTGAACTTCTGGAAGGCAAGTATAATTTATTTCAAGTCAAAGTGTTTCTGTATTTGAAAGATCACCTTCTCCCATATAATCCTACCTGGACCTTTTCTTCAGATTCCCTGCTCCAGCTGCCCCTGCCAAATGGAACAATGTGTGTGGCTACCATGGAGAGGACTTTTCAGTGGTAGCATCCTGGCTGTAGAATGCCACCCCAGAGAGGCTCACCTGGTGCTGTCTTTATGGACATTTTAGTGCCAGGTGATGACTTTTAAAGTTTCTTTTCCAAGGCATTTTAAAAATCTGTGATCTTCAATTTTAATCTACTGCTTATCTGTACTGTTTTTAGTTTTGCTGTGAACTTGGTTTGCTGAAAATTTCACGCTGCCATTTGTTGTTCCATGGTTCTTGCATTTTAATATTCTATTTTGCCATTTTATGTTTGTAAGCCACCTAGAGAACAGTGTTATTATTGTTATAAAAACTAAAAGTCAATACATAAGTAAGTAAATGTATAATCTAGATTTTAAATCTATGAAACTATTAATCATAAAGCTCACTGTAAGTGGAAACTGCATTTGTCTACTCATGAGGTGTTTGCTACCAATGCTTATATGATCAACAATTTTGACTTAAGGTGACCTAAAAAAAAAAAAAGGCTAAAAGAAAAGTGACTGACCAGCAGTGGAAGCTGGATAGCAATTAGGAGAAGCTGCCAGATGGTATGTGAGCATAGGACTGGCACTGGATATGAGAAGAGTAGACAGCCGTGCTTACTTTGATGATAGATTTGCTGCCTGGAAAAGGCTTGAATGCTCCTGTGGTCTTCTCCCCAGTGTTCTAATGGGAAACTAAGAAAGTTCATAGTAAAAACTTCCCATCCCCAAGAACTGTAAAGCAACCATGTCTTTCTTGGTATATTTAGTTCTTCTGTCATGAAGAATTTAACCCTTTTGTTCCTTAACCCCCAGTTCTGCAGAAGGCAACACTTTGGATGGGAACAGAGGCATGGATGAACTATAACAGTGGAAAACCCTAATAGGTTTAGTCCATGTATTAGGGATGTAAGAACTCACCCTAGCTCGGTTTCTCCAGGTGCTCGCCAAAGTGGTGCCCCCACTCGCACCCCCCCAGACCTGTGCTTGGGCCGCCCACAAGCTCGGTGAGTTCCCCAGGCTCACCACGATCCCATTTGGTGAGCACCCACCATTTTCGCACCTTTGGTTGCTATGTAAAACAGGAAGTTTAAAAAATGCACATATTTACATATGTGCAGTTTGGAGCTTGGAAAGCTGAATAAGCGCAATATTAGAGGTATAATCCCTCTAATATTGGGCTTATTTAGCTTTCCCAGCTCCAAACTGCACATATTTAAATATGCACATTTTTTTTAGCTTCCTGTTTTACGTAGCAATCAAAGGCACAAAAATCGCGGGTGCTCACCAAATGGGAATGTGGTGAGTCCTGGAGGGAGCAAGCGGGCACAAATGGGTGCGAGCCGGGGGCAAGCAAGGACAGCGTCTCGGCGGGTGCAGTCCGGGGGCTGTGGGAAGGGGGATCCTGATGAATTCCTGGACTTTGTTGGGCACCTGCGACATCCCTACCATCTATCTTGCAAGGTGGGTGTCATAGGTAGAGCTCAGAAGTATGCAAAATATATGTTATTGTGAACTGAACTGGAATATGGAGTTAGTAATGGGATGAATGCACCCTAAGTAGGGATGAGCAAATCAGCAAAACTTGAGCTCCGTAAAGTTCTCAGAATCCCCTCTTGAAGCTCATTCCAACTCAAGACCTTATCAGATTATGAGCTTTAGTTTTTTTCTGTTCTCATGAAAATCTGTATTTGCATGCATATTTTTCTGAATGTACACATCAGTTGTGCTCATCTTTGAAATGTACACATTATCCTCCCATTGATAAAAGCACATTTGTGCACATTTTTCAAAAGTCCACATTTGTCATGTGCATTTTTCAAATGTACACATGCTGTCAAATGCAGGGGGGTTTTCGCTCGTGAATCACATTGCAAGCTCAGAAATGTATGGATGTCAATTGCAGATTGTGTCCAAGTCTGTGTTCAGTCTGGAAGGTAGTCTGGAACTAGGTAAATCCTGATTAAAAAATGAACTAAAATGAATTTCTCATACATCCCTAATGCTAAGCAACTGAAACTTAATTGAGATAAAATAGAGGGTCCTCCTAGTTAGAAGGTCATCCAGTCTGGAAATAGAAGTTAAGCCTGCATTGGATGGGGTATGAGTCTGCCCGTACATTAAAAACATCTAGAGAGGTCCTCTTTTGGTTCCAAAGTCACATTTGGTGATATTCGGGGAGAGAGCCTTTTCTGTGGCCACAACCAAATGTTGGAACTTCCTTCCTGGGGAGATCTGTTTTGCCTGCATCTTATGGGCCTTTTGTCATAGCATTAAAAGTTTCTGTTTGAAAAGGTCTTTATTGCTGGCCTACAATGCTTTCTTGGGGGCTTTTGGTGGGTTTTAAAACTATATTTTAATGTTGTCTTAACTGATTTTTGTTTGTTTGTTTATTGGTCCATTTGATATTGTAGGTCTGGTTCCATTTATAAACAAACAAATGAACACAAACAAACCTTATAGCTATGGCAGCATGACTTGAGGGACAAGGGTGCCCAGTTCTGGTAAAGCTAGTCCAGTAGCTGCTTGATATTGTCACAAGAATCTCCCTGCACCCCAGGCAAGAGTCACTCACCCCTCTGAAGTCATTCTCTCTACTTTATAGTTTTATGGTTTTGTTTCCTCTTAGTTGCACCCCAGCCAGAAGAAAGAAGTAAGACACAGCTATTGGATGAACTAGGCAAAAACTTTATTAACTCAGGACAGCAAGATCTGTAGCAAGGTCAACTAAGGAATAAAATGAGACAAGGGTCTGCTTGCAACCTCCTCAGCATATTGTGGGTGAACACACCCTTGCTCCGGGCACAAGCGGTAGGACTCCCACTTGCATCCCACTGGCCACTTCTCAGTTGAGGGGGCCCTCTGTGACATTGGCAGGCCTCAAATTGGTTCCTTTCCCCATGCCTGGGTCCCATAGCCTTTATCACAAAGATGCCTCAGGGTGATCACCAATGAGTGATTGTTCTTCTTTTTTTTCCCATACACTGTCATGATGTGGTGGCCCACCTCTTTATGAACAGTGCCACCCATTTCAATATCTGGCCCAGTCCTGCCTCACAATGGGGGTGGATGCAATGTGACCCCATGTTACCATCACCTGGAACAGGCTTGAGACAGGGGAACTCTTTCTGTTGTTTTTATTCTCATGTGTTTTTATTCCTGTACAGAAACCAAAAGGGAGGTGCCAGAAAGAATAGAAAGGACAAACGAAAAGGCAAAAAAACACCAGTTCTCAAAAATGCTAGCAATGCAAATTAATTGCAGCCTGACATGTTTCAGAAAAGGAAGCTCCCTCTTTAGGGGCAATGTACAAAAGATTACCAATTAAAATCAGCTAAATAAACAAAGGTCTATATAAAAAGGTGTAAAAGAATAAAACATCTAACATGTCAAACTATTTAAAAGAATAAAACCATCAAAACTTTTAAAGTACGAATATTAATGCAAATGGAAGGGACAAGAGCAAACAATTCATTACAGATCAGTACTATATGTGATAAATATATCTTTGACATCCAAATTCTGAAAACAAGCTAAAGCATCTTAGGGCACAATTAAGGGTGTGGGGAAATCTGGCCCTTTTGGGGTTCGACAGATTCCCTTGGAGCCCCTGGCTTGGCTCGGCTTGCATTTGTGAGCCAAGCCACGGGATCCCCACTGGAATTTGCAGATTGCTGCTGCCGTGGCAAATCTCCCACTGGTCTGCCAGGGTCCAGCAGGAAGAGCAGGAGAACTTGGGCTGCGGTGGGGCAGCAGTGGTGGCAGCAAGGGCAGCACCACGGCTCCTTCCCTCCCTGCTGCCACCGTGTTGCTGGCACCAGCCTGCCTGTGTGCAAGTGCCACGTCCTCCCTGTTGGGCCAACAAGGACAACGAGACACTTGTGCACAGGCAGTGGCCAGAGGGAAACTGCAGCACCAGCTGCTCTGTGCCACTCTCTCACTCTCCATGCTGGTGCCTGGCTGGTTCCTGGTAGGGAGAGCAAGAGAGTGGCGCAGAGCAGCCGGCAATGGTGGCGGTGGCGGCAGAAGCCTGTGCCCAGATGGAATCCTCCACCATCCCTAGGCAGAATCCTGTCAAATGCACCCTTGGTGATTGGAAGCCCCCCGCCTTGGAGGCTTCCTATCCTCCTACCCTGAATTTATCACTAGACAGACTTTTTTGCCCATCTAGCTGGGGGCTTTGGAGGGGGAGGGAAGGAGGCTGGACTGGAGAGGTCTCAGGATAGCTCTGGTCTCCTCCCCTCCCCGCCTAGTGAAATGTCCCCCTTTCCCCATCCCCAAGGTTGATTCTCTGACCTCGGGGGGCAGCTGGTGCAGTTCTTTCCGTGGTGGCTACAAGGGAGTGGGGGAGGAGGAGGGGTTAAGATCTCTGACTCCCCCTTCTGAGGTTGGAGTGCTGTCTCGACCTTGGAGGGGGAAATCCCCAGTATATTATGGCCCCTCAGATGATGTCTAAGACCATAAGATTGCTCCCTTACAGAAATGGTGACTGTCCTTGGGTACTTACAGATGGAGAGCTCCTAGTGCTAACACTTAGAAGCCATTGTGTTGCTATTCCATCTCTTTCCCTTTAAGATTTTTTTGAGGAAAGAAAAAAGATGGAAGAAGCAGTGGAAAGCATAGAAGAAGTAGGAGCAGAAGGCAACAGCATCTTGATTCCCTGTAAAATTACATGAATGTAGCAGGGTAAAGAAGCACTAAAAACCTGGTCCATGTCCTTCTGTCTTCAGTCTGGAGACCTCCTCCATATGTCTGGGCTATGGGGAACTGTCATCCATGCCTTCTGAATGTGGGTTTGTTTCACAATGTTTGTGTGCCATTTTTCATCCATAAAGGTCCTCAAAGCAGTTTGTAATAGTTAAGTCAGATTTATATAGGCAAATGATTTTGCCCTTACCGGAAAAGACCTGGAACATCAGGTGTTGTTGATGGTATGAAACAATGGTGTCATGCAGCACCTGGCTCAGCTCCCCTGAAAGGTGGTGGGGAATGCTCTTCATAAAGAAGAAATTGAAGTTTTAAATGGTTTTACATGAAAGCAGCAGTTGTTGCTGGGAGGCCTTCATAGTGCCACTGAAAACTATGCCTCAGAGATGAGACATACATACACACACACACACACACACACACACCGAAAGAGAGAGACAGACAGAGAGAGACAGAGACAGAGAGAGATTTCTGGTTCCATCATGTTTTCTTCTGACAAGTCTTAGAATATTTCTATAAAGAGTTTCAGACTTGATCGTATGTTTCCCTCACTGTCAAATTAGAGATGCCTGGAAGCTAAGGAACACAGGAGAAATCACATTTTTCAAAAAGACACTAGATAGTTCAATAAACTGCATTGAAAGGACAAAAAAAGCCAAAGGGCAATTTGGTTTGGAGAACATCCCTTCCCAACTTTTCAAGTGGTAATCAGATAGGCCATGAATGCAATAGCGAAACTCCATCACTGAGGGCAAAATTGTTTGTTAAAACACACATAGTGGGGCTATGCATGCTAGCTTCCTCTACTCTCCTGCAAGTGCACATGGCCCCAATTCATATCACTACCATGGTGCTCCAGGAGAGGAGGATTTAAGCTCCCCTCCATTTTTTTCAGGAAATTGACCCCCTCCCCCAACAGGGGAGGTTAAAAAACACACACCCAACACACATATTTCAATTGTGTGTTGGGGGGAGGTGGAATTCCACATACACACACACACATAAGGTGGTGGTGGTGGGGAGCTTAAATCCTCCTTCCCCAGAGTGCCGTACCCCTGATCTGAAACAGAGCTGTGCATGCTTACAGGACAAAAAGAGAAAGTTAGCATGTGGAGTGCCACTCTGCATGCTTTAAAGAATACTTAGTTTGGGCTGAACTTTCCCAAGAGAAAAATGTATATGAACAAACATAACATTTGACATAACAATACACCATGTCCCTTCTGAATATGGAAGGCGGTCCAGACTGTGATTGTAGTTCTTGGTCAGAATTGACTTTTTCAGCCTTATTATTTGAGAAATGAATGGCTATTTTGAATATAATGCTACATCATTATTTGTTATAGATATGGTTTGTTGAACAAGCCAGGATACCACTCACAGACATCTAAACAAATAATGTTTTGTTTTCCTAATGTTAGTTTGCAGTTCCCCTGCCTCCCCTGTGAGTGCCCAACTGCTATACAACTTGTGGTACCTGACAGCCAGCAAGTAGTCTTGAACAGACATTACCATTATCATTTCTCTTTGGCTGACTGCAGAAATAGCGTGGGGGACATCAGTGCTGTTCACTTCAGAGAACTATGACCACTCTCAGCAAAAATAGCAGCCCTAAAGCATCGCTTCTTTCCCCTGTTCCCACACACTGCTTACAAAGGCTTGCTAGCCCTCTCTGCTAATTATTTCCTCCCATCTTTCCCCCCCAAAGCCCCTCCTTCAGTATCAACTTTTTCAAAAAAAAGAAACAGGGTTTTCTCCCAGTACATTGGATTGTATCCAATACTGTCCATCCATCCACCACTGGAACAGCAATTGCTGGTGGAATGGATTTCCCCTCCCCCTGTCATTCCCTGGGCACCCTTGAAATCTTCTCTGAAAGATTAGGAGACCCTCTGGAGCAGATTTGAGTGGGTGCAGTGGGGAGGAGAGGTCTGTTTGCACAGACAGAAGTCTAGCCACACGGCATTGGATATAGAGTCCTAAACTTTAATGGTGAGCAAGCAGAACAGGGTTTGGCAATAATGTGGATCCTTAGGATATAAAAACACATGGGTAGACTGCTCCAGAAACAGCATTTAGCAGAAAGTGAGTGGTGTGCTGGCGGCGGTGGTGATGTGGTGGTGGTGGGATTTTAGATCAAACTGTGCAGTTGCATCTATTGAACAGTTGGTATAGCTTACTAAAAGCAAAGAAAAAGAGCCCATGGGGAAAAGATCATGGTTCCTATAAAATAATCCTTACAGGGCTGGTATAGAGCAAGCAGCTGAGGTGGAGAAAATTTGTCAACAAGGAGGTGGGCCCTGAAAGGAGCCTGTTGCCAAGCAGAGTGAGGAAGATGGAGAGGATTGGAAAAGAACCAGGGAGAGTCTTTCCCCTGCATGAATGATTTCATTTCTGAGCCACTCTTGTGTCTCTGTAGCCAGGCCAACAGTGGGCGTGGTACAACACAACAAGCTAGGATTAGGCCAGGATACTGAGATATAGCAACAAACCAAGATCAGTGAAAGCTGAGAGTCACAAGTAGGGATGTCAGAGAAATGTGCAATGGTATGGAACCAAATGAGTTCGGATTTTTATGAATCCAACCAGCGGATTCTGCAACGGACCAGCTTTTCCCCTGTCGGACGACCAGCTTTTCCCCTGTCGGACAGATTCCACAGACTATGGACCAGTTTTCTAACCTTCAGGAATTTTGCACAAATTTTATCATAGAAAAATAGGCATTTTTTTTTTTAAACCAGCTGAAAATGTCCATTTCACCCATAGGGTTAAGTGTGAAAATGCATATTTGGGGGGATTTGCACATTTTTGCACATGCGAATTTGCGCAGATTTGGAACTAAAAAACATTCCAGTTCTGTCAAGGGGCAGATGACAGAATGAAAGGTGCCTGATAACTTGCAAAACACAGGTGGAATGGATTTTACACAGTCTGTACATCCCTCATCACAAGCCAACTACAAACCATGGTTTCAGTTTGTGGTTTGCTGGCCCCAAACAAACTATAGTTAGTTGGCTGAGTAGGTTCAGACATACAAACAAGCCAGAGTTAAGTTAAATAAAACATGGTTTAGCATCACATCTGCACCAAGTCAATGAGTTATGTTGGTCCAATAGAACCATTTTAAGATCTTTTTACACAATCTATGACCACCACCGGGAGCACACGCAGCATCCCGTGCACTTCCTCTACAAAATATACTGAAATATAAATTCTCAGTGTAACAAAGTTTATTGCACTGTGGAGGATAGCACATTATTATAATCAGGAAAATATTGCTTTTGGAATCACTAATGTTGTTTCCATCATTACTCCATACTGAACATGATCCTTCCATTTAATTATTATTCCTTTTTCATATCAGCAACCTTCACAGAATAGCTGTGTGCCTCTCACTGGTGGGAAATCTCTGATTTTTCAGAGGAAATGTATTTAGGTTTATGACTGTATATAAATATGTATAATTTTCCTCAAAAATGTGAGCATCAGATTACAAGAGGAACAGAGTAAATGACAAACAGAAATACTGCCACTCGTACCCTTTTATCTACAGGTTTTAGTTAGAAATAGAGGAGAAAAAAGCAAGCCTAAAGCCCATGAAAACAAACAAAACACCAAAAAAACCCAACAACAACTATGCCCCGAAAGTTATGTGTAATGTGTCAAAGTGTAGAATATAACATATAAAAGCCAAGAGGTGTCTCTCTCTCTCTCCATCTCTCTCTCTCTCTCTGCAGTGTGTGTGTGTGTGTATATCTATCTATCTATCATCTATCTATCTATCTATCTCTATCTCTATCTATCTATCTATCTATCTATCTATCTATCTATCTATCTCTTCACCAATACTGAGAATTATTTATGTTTTCCAAAAGGTACTGCAATGAGCCAGCATCTTCTGAAGCCTAGCCAAAGCCTACAAGCTTTCAGAAAGAAAGAAAAAAATCCACTGAACATTTATTTTCCTTTGATCCATTCCATTCAGACTGCTTTTCACAGCTCACTTCTAGTGGTGCAGTCCCAGCGAAGTGGATCATACTATACCAGTGCTGTTCAGTTAAATAGGATTAAACTGGCATGAATGATCTTTGAATTATGCTCTTTAAGATTGAACATGTGAGCATTTCACTTGTAAATGACTAAAATTAACTTCAAATGAGATGTGACTGTAGCCAGGAGTGATGTTGTCCAGTTTAGGCTGTGTGACAG
Source organism: Heloderma suspectum (assembly GCF_057233095.1). Classification (NCBI taxonomy): domain Eukaryota; kingdom Metazoa; phylum Chordata; class Lepidosauria; order Squamata; family Helodermatidae; genus Heloderma; species Heloderma suspectum. The sequence continues at coordinate 74,387,558 of NC_139461.1, forward strand.
ATGCTCCCATGCCTGGTACGGACCTGGTCACGATCATATACACATGACTTTCATTGCAATTGAACTACAGTAATGCACTTTTTTGGGGACTGCTCTTGAAAACCACTCAGAAACTTTGTGTAGAATGCTATTGCTAAAATCTTCACCAGGGCCAAGTGCTGGGATTATGTGACCCTATTATAATACCAGCTGTACTGGCTGCTGGTGCTGGTGCATTTCTGAGTGCAATTCAAGGTGCTGTTCATCACCTTCAGAGCCTGAAACAACTTGTGACCAAGGTACTTGATAGTCTTCTCCCAATCCGCCCAAAGTTTAATATCAGCTGATGCAGCCCTCTTGTGTGTGCCATAGCCTTCTGAACATAACAACAGCCATGCTGGATTAGGGATGTCATGGGCGTCTGGCTGGGGCTTGAGGCCTGGTGAAAAATTGCTGGTTTGGTCCCCTGGATGTCAATCTGTGGATCACTGCACTTGCCTGGCTCAGTATGAGCTGAGTTGGGCAAATGCGGATATCCCTGATCCCTTGCTGAACTGCAAATTGGCGGCTTGGCCTTTTTCATAAAGGCCAATTTTATGTAAATGGCAGCTGTAAAGCAATCATTTACAGAAGAATACAGACATAAGTGGCCATTTACATTTCTGCAAAATGGTGGCTCGGTGAGGAATTGGGCAGCTGTGCTCCACTCTCCAGGTGCTTACAGACTGCCCAGCAACTTGCCATACGTGGTGAACAGTATCAGGTAGTGCACAACCTGGAGCATGGTGAGTCCGCCCATCCCTATGCTGGATCAGACCAAGGGTCCATCTAGTCCAGCATTCTGTTCACACAGTGGTCGACCATCTGTCGACAGGAAACCACCAGCAGGACATGAGTAGGGATGTACGAAAGACACTTACCTTGCCCGAAATTTGATTCACGGTGGGGGGGAAGCACTCCATCCCTAACCCCAAAATTCTGGCCAGGGGGGAGGCACCCCGTCCCTCCCCCCCAAAATTCTGGCCGGGGGGGAGGCGCCCCATCCCTCCCACCGCAAATCCTGGCTGGCCGGGAATGCAAATGGCAGCGGCCATAGCCACTGCCATTTGCGTCCCTGCAATCAGCCGTGATAGGCTACGTAAATGTTTACGTAGCCTATCATGGCTGAGTAAAAAAACAAAAACAAAAAACCGCGCGTATGCAAATGGCGGCGCCCATGGGCGCCGCCATTTGCGTTCCTTATTTTGGCACGTGTAGTCTACGTAAACATTTACGTAGACTACGGCGAAAATAAGGGGAACGTTGCATCTACACTATTTGCGTTCCCCTTATTTTCACCGTAGTCTACGTAAATGTTTACATAGACTACACGTGCCAAAATAAGGAACGCAAATGGCGGCACCCATGGGCGTCGCCATTTGCGTACGCGCGTTGTTGTTTTTTTTACTCAGCCGTGATAGGCTACGTAAACATTTACGTAGCCTATCACGGTATTTTTTAAAAATCTAGCCGTGATAGGCTACGTAAATGTTTACGTAGCCTATCACTTTTTTTGGTTTTTTTTTTACTGGAAATGGCGGCGGCGGCAGCCGGTCGGAAGACTGGCCGCCGCCACCGCCAAACCACCGCTGAACCGCCGCCGGAGCTGCCACCTCCAGGGACATTCACACAAGGTAAGTCCCGTCCCAGGGGGGGCGGGGGCGCAGACCGTTTCGCCACCGATTTCGGGGGGCCGAATGCGCTGGCATTCAGCCTCCCTGAGATTCATGGCGAAATTCTCTGACATCCCTAGACATGAATGCAACAGCACCCTCCCGCCCATATTCCCCAGCAATGCCGGATCACCCAACTGTTTACTTCCCTCCATTGGGAGAATTTACTGTTTATTCCTACTCTCTCCTTTCTGTTCTTTAACCAGTTACTGATCCACAAGAGGACCTTTTCTCTTATTTCATGACTGCTAAGTTTGCTCAGGAGTCTTTGGTGATGGATTTTGTCAAAAGTAGGGATGTCAGAGAATTCTGCACAAATTTTAAATTAGGGATGACGGAGAATTCCGCCACGGATTTCAGTGAGGCTGAATGCACTGGCACTCAGCCCCCGAAATCCGTGGTGGAACGGCCTGCCCCCCCGCCCCCCCAAGGATTCCCCCCAGGATGAGGCTTACCTGGGGCAGATGTTCCGGACAGCGGTGGGTCCAGCGGTGGCAGCAGCTGGTCTTTCGACTGGCTGCCGCGGCTGCCATTGCGGTCCTGGTCTTTGCCGTGATAGGCTACATAAGTATTTACATAGCCTATCACGGCAAGCCAATAATAATTAAAAAAACAGCGTACGCAAATGGCAGCGGCTACGGCGGCCGCCACTTGCGTTCCCTATTTTTCGCCGATTTATCTTACGTAAATATTTACTAAGATAAAACAGCAAAAAAAAGGGGAATGCAAATAGTGTAGTGGGCGCTATTTGCGTTCCTTTATTTTTCGCCATTCTAGCCTACATAAATATTTATGTAGGCTAGAATGGCAAAAAATAAAGGAACGCAAATAACGCCCACTACGCTATTTGTGTTCCCCTTTTTTTCACCGTTTTATCTTATGTAAATATTTACGTAAGATAAATCGGTGAAAAATAGGGAACGTAAATGGTGGCCGCCGCAGCCGCTGCCATTTCCGTATGCCGTTTTTTTTTCCTTCCAGAAGGAATTTGCCCAGTGGCTGGATTTCTGGCTGCAAGAGGCCCCGGCCGATGGCTCTGCGGAATCTCCGCAGAGCAGAGCCAGCGGGAGAAGGATTTCGGGGGGAGGTGCGGAGCGCCTCCCTCCCACCGGGAATCACCTCGTCGAAAAGGTAAGTGACTTTCGTACATCCCTATTTTTAAATCGGATCAAATTCTGACAAATCTGGTCCGCGGAATCCTCCTCGGAATGGGGCGGCCCAGTCGACCCGGACCAGAGGTCACGCGGACCTTTTTTTTTTCTGTCCGCCGAATGGCAGATATTACGAAAATAATCACAAAAAGAAATCCATAAATTGGAAATGGAAGAAGAACACGAACAGCTTTACCCTTTTTACAATATTAAATAGGCATTTTCCCTGTGACCCAAGGCTTTCTTTCTCTGGGACTAAATCATGAAGTCCAAGGAAATCCTCCATCTTTTCTGCTTATTGTATCTGGAGGTGAGGTCAGGTGAGGTCAGGTCAGGTGAGGTCCGGTCCGGTGAGGTCCAGTGAGGTGAGGTGAGGTCAGATCAAGTGAACGGAAGTTACGTGGGGAATCCCTGCGAAGGGCTTTACCCTTTTAATGAAAATAGGCATTTTCCCTGTGATCCAAGGCTTACGGAGACTGACGGTGGGTGCGCAAAAAGGATTTTTATGGCAGTACTTACGGAATTATTTATGTAAGTTCAGGGAGCCAGAAAAAAAAAACAGGGGAATCCGTAGGGATGTCAGATAATTCCGCCACGGATCTCAGTGATGCCGAATGCCAGTGCATTCAGCCCCCCAAAATCTGTGGCAGAACGGCCTGCCACCCCCCGCCCCCCACGGATGCCCCCCGGGACGAGACTTACATGGGGCGGATGTTCCGGGTGGTGGCGGCTCCGGTGGCAGCTTCGGCAGTGGTGGCTTCAGCAGGGGCAGCGGCGGCTGCGGCTGCGGCGGCTGGTCTTCTGACCGGCTGCCGCCGCTGCCATTTGCAGTCTGGAGGTTTTTTGTTTTTTTTTTACAGGGACTTGATAGGCTACATAAAGATTTGCGTAGCCTAACATGGCTGGGTTTTTTAAAAAAAACGCATACGCAAATGGCGGCGGTTACAGCCACCGCCATTTGTGTTCCTTATTTTTTGCCGTCTTAGTTTACGTAAATATTTACGTAGGCTAAAACGGCAAATCAAAAAGGGATGCAAATAGCGCCCGCTACGCTATTTGCGTTCCTCTTTATTTTCGCCGTAATAGTCTACGTAAATATTTACGTAGACTAAGATGGCGAAAAATAAGGAATGCAAATGGTGGCGGCTGTATCCGCCGCCATTTGTGTATGTGGTTTTGGTTTTGGTTTTTTTACCCAGAGCCCTCTGCGGCCAGAAATCCGGCTGTGGATGGCTCTGGCCTGGGCTGGGCCTGGCTGGCTGCTCTGCGGAGCCGCCGTGGAGCACAACCGGCCGTTAAGGATTCCAGGGGGAGGAACGGATCACCTCCCCCCCTGTCGAGGATTCCGGGGGGAGGGATGGAACACCTCCCCCCCCCATAAACATAATCCATGGAAAGGTAAGTGACTTTCGTACATCCCTAGGAATCCGGGGCATACGGATGGTAGAACCACTCTTGGCTCTGCGGAATCCTCGTGGAACCGAGCTGCTCCACAAGAATTCCGGGGGGAGGAACGGATCACCTCCCACCCCCGTGGATTCCCCACTGGAACGGATGGTGGGGAATCCATACACCCCTAGTCAAAAGCCTTTTGGAAGTCCAAGTAAAATGTCTACTGGATCACCCCTGTCTACATGTTTATTGACACTCTCAAATAAATCTGAAAGGTTAGTGAGGCAGGACTTATGTTTGTGGAAACATGCTGACTCTTTTTCAGCAGGCCTTGTCCTTCTATATGCTTACTAATTTTGTCTTTAATAATGCTTTCAACAAATTTAACTGGAACAGACATTAAGCTAACTGGCCTGTAATTTCCTGGATCCCCCATGGATCCCTTTTAAAAAATTGGTATTGCATTGGCTGTCTTCCAGTCTTGTAGTACAGGGGCTGATCTTAGGGACATGTTGCATATTTTGGTCAGAAGATCCAGCAATTTCATAATTGAGTTCTTTGTGAAATCTAGGATGGATACCATCTGGGCCCGGTGATTTATTTGCTTTGAATTTATCAATAATTAATTGAGAACTTCAACTTTTGTCACTGCTATTTGCCTCAGCTCCTCAGACTCCCTTGCTGAAAACATCAGTTCAGGCACAGGTATCTGTCTTATATCTTCTCCAGTGAAGACCAAAGAGAAGAATTAATTCAGCTTCCTTCCTGAGGTATGATTGGTGTCAACACATAAGAAGGCTTTTTTTGTGGCAGCCTCCATATGTGGAACTCCCTTCTCCAAGAGCTTTCATTATCTCCCTCTTTACCTGTATTCTGCTTGTGTTTGAAGACTTTTCTTTTCCAACAATCCTCTGATTCTCTTGCTCTTTAGGTTATTACCTGCCAGTTCTTGCTCACTGGGTTCTTTTTATGGTGTTTCTACTCTGGAAATGTGTTTCTTATTTACTTAGTTTAATGGTTGGAGTATTGTTATTTTTCCCTGTGTGTTTATTGCATCTTATTTATCCGCTTTGAGCATCTCCAGCAAAGGGGAAAGCAGCACAGAAATTTTAGTATAAACAAATAAACATTAATGTGCAAGTGAGCTTTCCAAAACTTTCCCTAAAAACTTTAAAGGAAGCTACTGGATCAACTACATTCTTCCAGAAATGTTCACCTCAGAAATGTCTCCAAATCATTAAATGTGGCATCTTTCAAGCACCTCCTAAAAACTTACCTTTTCACTCAGGCTTTCCTTGGGTTGTAACTGCTGTTGGATTTTACTTTGGTTTTACATGCAGCTTTTAAACTTTTGAAGTCTTATATTAGGTTTTATCATGCTGTATATGGCTTTAGTTGTTGTGAACTGGCCAGAGAGCCTCAGCTGTTGGGCAGTATATAAATGTAATAATAAATAATAATAAATTAACAAACATTAATGTTTGTTAGTGGAAAAGAGGAAGAGGCTTCCCAATTATAATCAAGAGGAGTTGGAGTTGTCCTTTTCACAAGATGTATTCCATGTTCTCCCCCCACCCCAAGATGAGGATTCTTCTCTTGGCAATTTCCCCCATTTTGTTATGAATTGACAGCCCAATTCTAATTACCAGGAGAAATTGCAATGAGCATAAGGGCCAACCTACACTATCAAATTCCTTTGGGAAAGGGCAGTCATGATCACTGAAGAAGTACCAGTTGTCCTCACATAAGTGGCCAGTTTATAGTGAAATATTTTCACAAAGACATTTATGGGACTACAGAAAGTAAGTGGGGCTGTGCACGGACCCCCCCTCCACTTTGCTTTGGATGCCACTTCAAACCTTCCAAAGCAGCTCTGCTTCACTTCAGACCAATTCAGACCCAACCCACTTCACTTGAGGTTTGGAGTGAGATTTGGATATCCGAATCATTCAGATTTGACATTTTCTCATTGACTTGCACTGAGAAACAGAAATGGCCATAACTTTTTCAGTTTTCAAGATAAGTATATAAAGTGGGGAAGACTATCAGCCCCCATGGAGGGGATTTCACCTGCCAAATTTCAGACAGTTTGGCCTAGGAGTTTTTGTGCTAGGCATTAAAATTTGATTTTTTTCAACAAGAAGTCTCAAAGCAAAGAGCTATAGCTTTTTACACCAGGATGCATTATGCAGACTTGGAGAAAGCCAGCTTGGCTACCTATGCTGCTAGTCCCAGCAGCTCCTCATCAACCTCTGCCCCTGTCAGGAGCACCCTAGCGGCCTCGTACAGTAGACTCCAATAGCCAACTCAAGACACAGACAAAAGGATTCTTTTCAAGGCTTTAATCCTTTTACAACTTAATGACTCTTTCAGATGCTAATTACCAGAGACTAAGCAAGGAAACAGCAGAGTGGCTTTTGCACCGACTAGGCAGTTGATCCCCATTTGAAGGAGAGTCACTTGAAAATCCTGAACTTATGGGCTAGGGAGAGATCCTCCCTCTTTCCCTTGGGTCTACAGGTGGCAGCCATTGCTTGCACGCCAAACGGGCGCTACGCCTCCTTTCCACACCCTCCATCGCTCGTTGCTCCCTGCATCTGCACTGAGTATCTAGCAAGCCTCATTCCCGCACTTTCTCACTGCTAGGATCACTATCTATCTCAGGAATGCTGGCAGGAGGAATCTCTGCCAGCTGCTGTGCCTGTGAGGGATGAGCTGGCTCCTCTCCCATGGATTGCTGTTCCTCCTCAGAATCAGAACTGCTCTGGGGTTCTATCGGCTCAGTTTCCACCCTGACATCATCCCCGCTCCCATGAGCCCCCCCATGATCTTCCCCTGGGGCCCCGGGTTTGTAGGGGTACAACTGGGGATGGCGGAGAATTTCTCCCTGAATCTTCAGGGGGCTGAGCGCCAACGCATTCGGCCCCCCGAAATCGGCAGTGAAATTCTCCGCCACCCCACACCGCCCCCCGGGATGGGACTTACCTTTGGCAAATGTCCCTCCTCGTGGCGGGTCCCGGCGGCAGTTCGTCGGCTTTTCGTCGGGGCGGGGGCGGCAGCCGGTCTTCTGACCGGCTGCCGCCGCCGCCATTACAAAGTAAAGTGTAAAAAAACAAACAAACCCTGTGATAGGCTTAGGGATGTACGAAAGGGACTTACCTTGTCTCACAGCTTTTTTCACGGTGGGGGGGAGGCGCTTCGCTTCTCCCCCCAAAGAAGAAAGGCCGGGGGGGGAGGCTTCCTGCCACGCCTGGCCGAAATTCAGGCCGGGGAGAAGCGCCCCGTCTCCCCGGCTGTGAACTTCAAAAGAAAAGTAAAAAAACAACAAAAAAAAGCCCCATGATAGGCTACGTAACGATTTACATAGCCTATCACGGCTAGATCTGCAAAGTCAGCCGTGATAGGCTACGTTAATCATCACGTAGCCTATCACGGGTGACTTTAAAAAAAAAAAGCGCGTACGCAAATGGCAGCCCCCATAGGGAGCCGCCATTTGCGTTCCTTATTTGGTCCCTGTAGTCTACGTAAAGCTATTTGCGTTGCCCTTATTTTCGCCGTAGTCTATGTAAATCCTTACGTAGACTACAGGGTCCAAACAAGGAATGCAAATGGCGGCTCCCTATGGGGGCCGCCATTAGCGTACGCGTTTTTTTTTTTTTAAAGTCACCCGTGACAGGCTACGTGATGATTAACATAGCCTATCACGGCTGACTTTGCAAATCTAGCCGTGATAGGCTACGTTAATCGTTACGTAGCCTATCACAGGGGCGTTTTTTTTTTTTTACTTTTCTTGTAATGGCGGCGGCGGCAGCCGGTCGAAAGACCAGCTGCTGCTCCCGCCCCTGACGAAGACCTGCCGAACCACCGCCGGGACCCGCCGCCGGGAGCGACATTCGAGAAAGGTAAGTCCCATCCCGGGGGGTGGTGGGTGAGGGTGGGGGGGTGGCAGAGAATTTCTCCCCGAACCTTCAGAGGACCGAATGCGTTGGCACTCGGCCCCCCGAAGTTTCGGGGAGAAATTCTCCCCCATCCCTAGATAGGCTACGTAACGGTTAACATAGCCTATCACGGCTAGATATCCAAAGTCAGCCATGATAGGCTACGAAAATCATTACGTAGCCTATCACGGGTGACTTTGAAAAAAAAAAAGTGCGTACGCAAATAGCGTTGCCCTTATTTTCGCCGTAGTCTATGTAAATGTTTACGTAGACTACAGGGACCAAATAAGGATCGCAAATGGCGGCTCCCTATGGGGGCCGCCATTTGCGTACGCGCTTTTTTTTTTTTCCAAAGTCACCCGTGATAGACTACATGACGATTAACGTAGCCTATCACGGCTGACTTTGGAGATCTAGCCATGATAGGCTATGTTAATCATTATGTAGCCTATCACGGGTTTTTTTTTTTATTGCACTTGTAATGGCTGCGGCGGCAGCCAGTCGAAAGACCGGCTGCCGCCCCCACCCGTGACGAAGACCCGACAAACCGCCGCCGGGACCCGCCGCCGGGAGGGACATTCGTGAAAGGTAAGTCCCATCCTGGGGGGGGGGTGCGGTGGAGAATTTCACCGCCGATTTCGAGGGGCCGAATGCGTTGGCACTCAGCCCTCCGAAGTTTCGGGGAGAAATTCTCCCCCATCCCTAGGGCCACAGGGACCGATGAAAAACAGGATTGATCTTCATGGAGGGGGGGAGAGCCAGGTGTAAAGCAACCGGGTTAATCTGGGCTGTAATTTGGAAAGGCCCCGTGTGGTGAGGTGTGTGCTTCCTTGCGGCCGAGTGAGAGGGGAGGTATTGGGTGGACAACCAAACCCAGTCCTCCAGTTGCAGAGACGGACCTGGCTGGTGCTGCTGGTCTGCAGAGGCCTTGTAGGCTGTCTTGGATTGCTCGAGGGAGTCCCGTAAGAGGTGGTGTACCACTCGCAACTCCTCTAAGAAGTCATGGGCCGCAAGCACCGAAGAGGGAGCTAGGGTGGACGGGAAAGCCTTGGGGTGATAACCAAAACTGGCAAAAAATGGAGTTTGGCGGGTGGAAGCATGGCAGGCATTGATATAAGCAAATTCTATGAGAGTCAGCAAGGAAAACCAGTCATCTTGCTGGTAATTGACATAACAGCGTAAATATTGCTCCGGAGTCAAATTGGTGCACTCGGTCTGACCGTCCGTCTGTGGATGGTGGGCGGAGGAAAGACGGCGCGTCACATGGAGAAGCCCAAGTAGCTCCCTCCAGAAATGGGCAGTGAATTGGGCCCCCCTATCCTAAATGAGACCCTCGGGCCATCCATGGAGCCAGAAAACATGCGCTAAAAACAGCTCCACCATCTCCCTGGCTGTGGGCAACCCAGAGCAGGGGATGAAATGGGCCATCTTAGAAAACAAATCCACCACCACCAGAATGGTGGTCTTACCGTGTGAGGGAGGCAAGTCAGTGATGAAGTCAAGGGAGAGCAGTTTCCAAGGTCCTGAGGGGGTAGACAGAGGGTGAAGCAAGCCTGTGGGCTTGCCTGAGGGGGCCTTTGCCTGCTGGAAGGTTGGGCAGGAGGCGACATAGGTCTTGATATCCCGACACACACGAGGCCACCAAAAATCCCACATCACTCTGTGCAGGGTCTTGGTGAAGCCAAAATGCCTAGTGGTGGGGGAGTCATGGCACTGATGGAGGACCTTCTCGCGGAGGGGTCTAGAAGGTACATAGACCCAACCAGAATGGTAAAGCAGGCCACCTCGCAAAGAGAAGGGGATAGAGTGGGGGGGGCAGAGGCTAGCCCCAATTCCTCCACTTTTGTGCGAACAAAAACATCCTGAGCCTGTGCAGAGTGAAGGAGCTCCTCCCAAGAGTGAGGCACTGCAGCTGCCGCCAGGCTCTGGGTGGGGGGGAGAATCAGAAGGGGGGAATTTCCCTCACCCCCTGGCTGGAGGTCTGGCTTATGAGAAAGAGCATCTGCTTGTAGGTTGTCGGAGGCCTTCACATGGGAAATCTTAAGGTGGAACCAGGAAAAAAAAAAAGACCACCTAATCTGCTGCTGGTTTAAGGCACGGGCTATCTGAAGATGTTCCAGGTTGCGATGGTCGGTTCTAACTTCAACTGGGTGCTGTGCCCCTCCAGCAGATGACGCCAGGTCTCCAAAGTGGACTTGATGGCCAACAGTTCCTTCTCCCAGATGGTATAATTCCACTCAGACATGTTCAGCTTCCTGGAGTGGTAGGCGCAGGGTTGCAACGCGCTGCCCGCCCGATCTGGCTGAAAAAGCACCATCCCCACCACAAAGTCAGAGGCATCAGTTTGCACCACAAAAGGCCTCCTGGGTTCGGGATGTAACAGGATCGGCTCTAGGGATGGGGGAGAATTTCTCCCCGAAACTTCGGGGGACCGAGTGCCAACGTGTTCGGCCCCCCGAAGTAGTTTCGGGGAGAAATTCTCCGCACCCCCCCGCACCCCCCCCCGGGATGGGACTTACCTTTCCCGAATGTCCCTCCCAGCGGCGGGTCCCGGCAACGGTTCATCAGGTCTTCGACAGGGGCAGAGGCGGCAGCCGGTCTTTCGACCGGCTGCCGCCGCCGCCATTCCAATAAAAGAAAAAAAAACCCAACACCCCTGTGATGGGCTACGTGTCGATTAACGTAGCCTATCATGGCTAGATCTGCAAAGTCAGCCGTGATAAGCTACATGAATCGTCACGTAGCCTATCACGGGTGACTTTAAAAAAAAAACGCGTACGGATAATGGCAGCCCCCATAGGGAGCCACCATTCGCGTTCCTTATTTGGTTGCTGTAGTCTACGTAAGATTTACGTAGACTACGGCGACCAAATAAGGAACGCGAATGGCGGCTCCCTATGGGGGCCGCCATTTGCGTACGTGCTTTTTTTTTTTAAAGTCACCCGTGATAGGCTACGTGATGATTAACGTAGCCTATCACGGCTGACTTTGCAGATCTAGCTGTGATAGGCTACGTTAATCGTCACGTAGCCTATCACGGGGGCGTTTTTTTTTTAACTTTTTATTTCGCGGCTGGGTGAGGTGAGGCACCTCCTCCCCGACCAGAATTTCGGCCGGGCGAGGCGGGAAGCCTCCCCCCCCGGCCTGAACTTCGGCGGGAGCAGCGAAGCGCCTCCCCCCCACCGCAAAGCAAGTTGCAAGACCAGGTAAGTGGCTTTCGTGCACTCCTAATCGGCTCAGAACTAAAAAGCTTCTTAAGCTCCTTGAAAGCCTGTTGGGCAGATGCCATCAAATGAAAAGGAGATTTCCTGCCCTTAAGGAGGGCTGTGAGAGGAGATGTCAGCTGAGCAAAGCTGGGCAGGAATTTTCTGTAGAAATTAGCAAATCCCAGAAAACGTTGCAAATCCATCTTGGTGGATGGAGCCTGCCAGAAGAGGACAGCCTGGACCTTTGCAGGATCCATCCTGATATCGTCAGCTGAGATACTGTAGCCAAGATAGTCCAAAGAGGTTAGGTCAAATGCACATTCCTCCAGCTTGGCATAAAGATGGTGCTCGTGGAGGCGCTGGAGGATGGTGGAGACATGGTGCTGATAATGCCAAGGTCGTAGGTTCGATCCCCATATGGCCCACCAGTGTGGCATCATTCCACTGTAAATCCTGCATTAGCAAGTAGGGATGTACGAAAGTTCCGCCACGGATCTCGGGGAGGCCGAATGCCAGCGCATTCAGCCCTCCGAAATCGGTGGCGGAATGGCCCCCCCCCCGCCCTCCCGGGATGGGACTTACCTTGGGCGGATCTTCCTTGCGGCGCCCAAAGTAAGGAATGTGCATTTGACCTAACGTCTTTCAGCGGTTCGGCGGCGGCGGCGGTGGCTGTGGCGGCCGGTCTTCCGACCGGCTGCCGCTGCTGCCATTTCCAGTTAAAAAACAAAAAAACGTGATAGGCTACATAAAGATTTACGTAGCCAATCATGGCTAGATTTAAAAAAAACACCATGATAGGCTATGTAAATGTTTATGTAGCCTATCACGGCTGACTTAAAAAACAAACAAAACGTGCATACGCAAATGGCGGCGGCCATTTATTTTGGCACATCTTAGTCTACATAAACATTTTCGTAGGCTAAGACGGTGAAAATAAGGGGAACGCAAATAGCGTAGACGCTACACTATTTGCGTTGCCTTTATTTTCACCGTAGTCTACGTAAATCTTTACGTAGGCTACCCGTACCCAAATAAGGAACGCAAATGGCGGTGCCCATGGGCGCCGCCATTTGCGTACATGCTTTTTTTTTTTTTCAAAGTCAGCTGTGATAGGCTACGTCAAGATTTACGTAGCCTATCACGGCTAACTTTGAAAATCTAACTGTGATAGGCTACGTAAATCTTTACATAGCCTATCACGTTGTTTTTTTTACTTTGTAATGGTGGCAGTGATGGCAGCTGGTTGGAAGACCGTCCGCCACCGCTGCACCGCCGCCGCGACCCACCGCCGAGAGGGACATTCGCACGAGGTAAGTCCCATCCCGGGGGGGGGCAGGGTGGCGGAGAATTTCCCCACCAATTTCGGGGGGCTGAATGCATTGGCATTCAGCCTCAGAGATTCATGGAGAAATTCTCCGACATCCCTAGTTTTTTTCTGGTTACATTGATAATTTCAAATTGCTATGGATTTAAAGTACAAGCTAGTAGATTTTGAAGCTGTAACTGAGGAATTTATATTGACCAGTTCCAAATGAACAATTCTGAAAAGTAAAAGCAACAACAACCACCTTCTCCTGTTCATAATGAACCTGATACCACCACAAAGTTTTGCTGTTGTAGCTTCTTGGCATGTAGCCTCCTACTAGCATATATGGATTTTGGCTGCTCTTACATTTAATTTGCATCTGAAATACAACATCTGCCTTGAAATATTAATTAGCTATAAGTCCTTTATGAAATAAGCCAATACAGAAAGTTTTGATTAAGCTCAGTTCATTTATTATCCCTCTGATGTTTATTTAGTACAGTTGTAATGTTTCACTAGTGCATATCACTTTCAGTTTGATACAGTTGCCGAGACTTAGTTCTTGTAACTGCATGTGGTTTCACATTAGGATAATCAGGTCTATAAGTCTGATTAGAATTCCATAGAGATGTCAGAGGTTTCCGCCACGGATCTTGGTGAGGCCGAAAGCCAGTGCATTCGGCCCCCCGAAATCCATGGCGGAATGACCTGCCACCCCCCGCCCTGTGCAGATCCCGCCCGGGACGAGACTTAACTTGGGCAGATGTTCCAGATGGCGGCGGCTCCAGCGGCGGCTTCAGCGGCAGCAGCGGCTGGTCTTCCAACCGGCTGCCACTAGGGATGGACGAAAGTCCCTTACCGGTTCTCGAAGCTTGCTTCGCGGTGGGGGGGAGGCGCTTCGGTTCTCCCCCCGAAGTTCAGGCAAGGGGGGGGAGGCACCCCGCCCCACCCGGCCAAAATTCAGGCCAGGGGGGAGGTGCCCCGTCTCCCCGGCCACGAAAAAAAAGTAAAGTAAAAAACACACACACACACACCCCTGATAGGCTATGTGATGATTTACGTAGCCTATCATGGCTAGATTTCCAAAGTCAGCTGTGATAGGCTATGTAAATCATTACGTAGCCTATCACGGGTGACTTTGAAAAAAAAAACAAAACAAGCGCGTACGCAACTGTCGGCCCCCATGGGCACCGCCATTTGCATTCCTTATTTTGGCACGTCTAGTCTACGTAAACATTTACATAGACTATAAGAAAATAAAATAATAAGGGCAAAGAAAGTAAGGGCAACGCAAATAGCGTTCCCTTATTTTCGCCATAGTCTACGTAAATCTTTACGTAGACTACCCCTGTCCAAATAAGGAATGCAAATGGCGGTGCCCATGGGGGCCGCCATTTGCGTATGTGCTTTTCTTTTTTTCAAAGTCACCCGTGATAGGCTACGTGACGATTTATGTAGCCTATCATGGCTGACTTTGGATATCTAGCCGTGATAGGCTACGTAAATCGTCACGTAGCCTATCACGGGTGTTTGGTTTTTTTTAACTTTACTTTTTTATTTTGTAATGGTGGCAGCAGCAGCCAGTCGGGAGACCTGCCGCCGCCCCCGCCGAAACGCCGCCAAAACGCTGCCGGGACCCGCCGCCGAGAGGGACATTCGGCCACGGTAAGTCCCATCCCAGGGGGGCGGGCAGGGGGCCGGCGGAGAATTTCCCCACCAATTTCGGAGGGGCGAATGCGTTGGCATTCGGCCTCCCAGAGGTTTGTGGAGAAATTCTCCGCCATCCCTAGCTGCCACCGCCGCCATTTGCAGTCTAGTCACTTCTGGTTTGTTTGTTTTTTTACATAGATGTGATAGGCTACTTAAAGACTTATGTAGCCTATCACGTCTGGGTTAAAAAAAAAAAAAATACCGCGTACGCAAATGGTGGCTGCTATGGCCCCGGCCATTTGCGTTCCTTATTTTTGGCCGTCTTAGTCTACGTAAATATTTACATAGACTAAGATGGTGAAAATAAAGGGGAACACAAATAGCGCCCGCTACGATTTTTGCGTTCCCTCTTATTTTCGCCGTCTTAGTCTACGTAAATATTTACATAGACTAAGACGGCCAAAAATAAGGAACACAAATGGCAGCGGCCATAGCCGCCGCCATTTGCATATGCATGTTTTTTTTTAAACCCAGATGTGATAGGCTACGTAAGTCTTTATGTAGCCTATCATGGCTGAATACAGGGACGCAAAAGGCGGTGGCTACGGCAGCCACCATTTGCATCCCTGCTAGCCAGCAGCTGGATGTCCGGCTGCTGGCGGAGCCGGCCGGCGGCTCTGCGGAATCCCCGTGGAGCAGAGCCGGCCATCGAGGATTCCTGGGGGGAGGGATGGAGCGCCTCCCCCCCTTCACGAAAGATTCCACGAAACGGTAAGTGCCTTTCATACAACCCTAGAATTCCACATGCTAAACCCATTTTCCAAAAGAGTTCAAGCAGCACACTAATCAAACATACTCCCATGCTGCTGGTCATGCAGAATTCAACACCAATGGTACTGAGTGGCCAAATTCTAGAATCTTTCTACAGGTGTTCCAGAAATTAATGCTGTGATTATTCTAAAGACATTCACGCTGAAACTTTTGACAAGAATTGTAACAGCGTTCAGTATGCTGATTGAACAGAAAACAGGTGTGGGTTGCTTTAGTCTAAACCTATTCACCTGGGGTAAAATCCAGCATAAGTCCTACTTACAACAGGACCATTGAAATAAATGGAACTTAAGTATGTAATGACTAATGTAAGTCCCATTCATTTCAATGGGTCTATTCTCAGTAGGACATCCATTGGATTTTACCCCTGGTATCCTTTTTTTCCACCCAAAATGAATTTTTCCATCAAAGATATTTAGGATAAAATTAAAAACTTACTGTTTCATTTCTAAAATCTATATAGCCAACATTTCAAGAAAAAAAAAATCATAGTTCATGTTTTGGACTTGCTGTTATGAAATCAAGATATTCACCTAAAAAAGGAAAAACAGATTGGCTTTTGAAGTATACATATTCAAGAGATAAACATCCTTTGTTTCCCTGCATCCCAATGGGGGCAGGGGGCATTGCGGTCACCTCGGAGGTAGAGGGGACAGCATAAAGCATACAGTCACATGTTGTGTCTGTATGCAGACCAGCTGAGAATGGAACCAGAGGCCTCCCCTCACTGGTAATCTTTGGATCTTTGTGGCACCCACTCTCAAGGCTGCAGTGTAGCTATAACTGGTCACTTTAGTGCCGAGTGGGATTTTTTTAAACACACACACACACACACACACACACACACACACATACACACATATATACATACATACATATATATATATATATATATATATATATATGTATATGTATATGTATATGTATGTATGTGTGTATATATATATATATATATATATATATATATATATATGTTTTAAATATATATATGAGTCTAAGCCCACCACATCTGTGCTTAGTGTGCATGTGGTGTGTTTGCATGTGTGTATTGATTACACACATACTTACATACATACATACATATATAAGAAGTGTGCACTGACCTCAGACCTCAATTCAATGTTTTGGAAAACATCCCACTTCTACTCAGGCCAATTTGTAATCAGACCCCTTCAGCTCAGGGGCTGAAGCACCAAACCTGAGTCAATGTTTGGAAAAATGACTCTTCATGCTTAGGGATGTCAGAGAATTCCGCCACGGATCTCGGTGAGGCTGAATGCCAGTGCATTCGTCCCCCTGAAATCTGTGGCAGAACGGCCTGCCCCCCGCCCCCCGCAGATCCCCCCCGGGACGAGACTTACCTGTGGTGGATCTTCCGGGCAGAGGTGGCTTTGGCGGCGGGTTTGGCGGTGGCAGCAGCGGCAGCTGGTCTTCTGACCGGCTGCCACCACTATAATTTGCAGTCTGGAGGGTTTTTTTTTTTTACAGAGACATGATAGCAGGCTACGTAAAGATTTACGTAGCCTATCACGGCTGGGTTAAAGAAAAAAAACGCGTACGCAAATGGCGGGGGCTATGGCCGCCGCCATTTGCGTTCCTTATTTTTGGCCATCTTAGTCTATGTAAATATTTAAATAAAATAAATAAAATAAAGGGGAACGCAAATAGTGTAGCGGGCGGTATTTGCGTTCCCCTTTATTGTTACCGTAATAGTCTACGTAAATATTTACGCAGACTAAGACGGCCAAAAATAAGGAACGCAAATGGCGGCGGTCATAGCCACTGCCATTTGCATACGCGGGTGTTTCGGGTTTTTTTTTACCCAAAGCCCTCCGTGGCCGGAAATCCGGCTGTGGATGGCTCTGGCCTGGGCCTGGCCAGCTGCTCCGCAGAGCCACTGCAGAGCACAGCCGGCTGTTTGAGGATTCGGAGGGGGAGGAATGGATTGCCTCCCCCCATCGAGGATTCCGGGGGGAGGGATGGAACGCCTCCCCCCCATAAAAATAATCCGCGGAAAGGTAAATGACTTTTGTACATCCCTATTTATGCTTACTGTTGACTACCATGGGAAATTAAAAACAACAACAACACCCTGTAACTTTTTTCTCTTGCTCAGAACTGGATGATAGTTTCATGCATAGTAGCACCCTAGAAGGAGATTGCACCTGCCCAATGTCAGAAAAATAGGAACAGGGTTTATATTTTGATTTTATTTTAAAGGGAACTACCAGTAGCATTGTTATTACTTGGAAGAATTGCATAAAACTTCAGGATTCATTGCTCCATCAGAGGAGATGATGTCTGCCAAATTTCAGTATGGTAGCCACAGGGGGTTTTGTGCAAGGGTGGCCTTGACATTTTGAGGTATCCAAAAGAGAACATACTCTTCTCCCTACTTTCCTTGTGGACTATTGTTCTGAAAATTACAGACAGCCTAGAGTTGTCCCTAAGTAAGAAACCAGCAAAGTTTCAGAAGGAAAGGTGCAGCAGTTCATGTGGAAGTGGAGTTCTCCAATTTGGAGGAGATTTGCTTTCCCTTCCCTTCCCTTCCCTTCCCTTCCCTTCCCTTCCCTTCCCTTCCCTTCCCTTCCCTTCCCCAATAGTTTTTGGATAAATTTGTATCAAAAGGCAGAGGTCATTAGAGGCATCCCCCAGGCAAGAAACCTGCAAAGTTTCTGAAGGATATACAGAGAGCTTCGGCTATTGGGCGATATAGAAATAAATAAATAAATAAATAAATAAACAAACATGCATGCAAATTTAAAATAACTAGAATTTATTTACATTTCACCAATGCTAGCAGCAGGGGAACATGGGTGGGAAGGTGCTATTGCACTCATGTCCTGCCTGTGGGTTTCCCATGGGCCTCTGGTTGGCCACTGTGTGAACAGAATGCTGGACTAGATGGACCTTGGTCTAATGCAGCATGGCTCTTATGTTCTTAAATAGAGAGTGCCTCTGAGCATGTGCAGAATGCTTTTCTTTCACTACTGAGCACTTACGTTCTCCCCTACCAATTCTATTCCCCTCCATGCAACCATCCCTCATCCTACCATCCCCCAGAAACTCTTCATAAAAACAGACATCTTGTTTTGTGCAACTCTTCTCTACCTCCTCCTTGTTATGAACATTGCTCTCATTTATTGTTCGTCCCCATAACTTCATTTGTGCCAAGACTTCAACAGGATTCAGCCTATGAGTCTGTTTTCAAAACTAGGGCTAAGTTATGGAGAAACTCTGAGCAGGTACTAGTGCCTTTACCTCACCATTGAAGCTAGAGTTCATGCAAAATAATAAAAAAAACCCCACAAATTTATTTTATTTTATTTCTTTAAAATATTTGTATCCTGCCCTACTTCATTAAAATCTAAGGGTGGCATACAGATAAAATCAATTTAAACAGTGTAAAACAAACTATTTAAATAGCTAAAATGTATTAATTCATTAAGCTAGCTAATACCAATTTAAAATCTAAAACAATAAAACAGTTTTAAAAATAACTGTAACAATAAGAAATGTAGGGTTGGCGGAGAATTTCTCCCCGAAACTTCGGGGGGCCGAGCGCCAACGTGTTCGGCCCCCCGAACAAGTTTTGGGGAGAAATTCTCTGCACCCCCCACCCCCCGCACCCCCCCCAGGACGGGACTTACCTTTGGCGAACGTCCCTCCCGGCGGCAGGTCCGGCTGGCGGTTCGGCGGGTGTTCGTCCTGGGCGGGGGTGGCAGCCGATCTTTTGACCAGCTGCCGCCGCCGCCATTGCAATCAAAGGAAAAAAAATGCCCCCGTGATAGGCTACGTGACGATTAACGTAGCTTATCACGGCTAGATCTGCAAAGTCAGCCGTGATAGGCTATGTCAATCGTCACGTAGCCTATCACAGGTGACTTAAAAAAAAAACAAAAAACGCGTACGGATAATGGCGGCCCCCATAGGGAGCCGCCATTCCCGTTCCTTATTTGGTCGCTGTAGTCTACGTAAAGATTTACGTAGACTACGGCGAAAATAAGGGTAACGCTATTTACGTAGCCTATCACGGCTGACTTTGCAGATCTAGCCGTGATAGGCTACGTTAATCGTCACGTAGCCTATCACGGGGGTGTTTTTTTTTTTAAACTTTTGAGTTCGCGGCCGGGCAAGGTGGGAAGCCTCCTCCCCAGCCTGAATTTCGGCCGGGCGAGGCGGGAAGCCTCCCCCCCGGCCTGAATTTCGGCCGGGAGAGGCGGGAAGCCTCCCCCCTGGCCTGAACTTCGCGGGGGGAGCAGTGAAGCGCCTCCCCCCCACCGCGAACAAGCTTCGAGGACAGGTAAGTCACTTTCGTCCACCCCTAGATAGGCTACATAAATGTTTACATAGCCTATCACGGCTGAGTGAAAAACAAACAAACTGCCCATGGGCGCTGCCATTTGCGTACGTGCGGTTTTTTTTTTCTCACTCAGCCGTGATAGGCTACGTAAACATTTACGTAGCCTATCACGGCTGACTGCAGGGACGCAAACGGCGGAGGCTATGGCCACTGCCATTTGTGTCCCGGCTGGCCAGGATTTGCGGCGGGAGGGATGGGGCGCCTCCCCCCTGGCCAGAATTTCAGGGAGGAGGGACGGGGCGCCTCCCCCCCACCGCGAATCAACTTCCAGGTTCAGTTAAGGGACTTTCGTACATCCCTAGGAATCTGTGGCAGAACGAATCCTCCCCGCCCCTCCACCCCGCGAAATGGTCTCGGAACGGAGCACCTACCTGCTGCCATCTTCTAGGGATGTACGAAAGTCATTTACTTTTTTGTGGATGTGATTTGCAGTGGGGAGGAAGGTGCTCCTTCCCTCCCCCTGGAATCCTCGATGGGGGGGAGGCGATCCGGTCCTCTCACCTGGAATCTTGACTGGCCAGCTCTGCAGAGCAGCCGGCCAGGGCCGTCCACAGCCGGAGTTCCGGCCATGGATGGGCTGCTGCAGACGCAAATGGTGGCCGCCGTAGTGGCCACCATTTGTGTCCAGCCAGGCTGCCATGATAGGCTATGTAAGTATTTACATAGCCTATCAAAGTAGGACAGAAAAAAAAACAGTGTACGCAAATAGCAGCGGCTACAGTGGCCGCCATTTGCGTTCCCTATTTTTCGCCGTTTTATCTTATGTAAATATTTATGTAGGCCATTACGGAGTAAAAAAAGGGGAACGCAAATAGTGTCCACTACACTATTTGCATTCCCCTTTTCCTCACCGTAGTAGCCTACGTAGTAGCCTACGTAAAATATTTACGTAGGATAAAATGGCGAAAAATAGGGAATGCAAATGGCGGCTACCGTAGCCGCCGCCATTTGCTTACACATTGTGTGTTTTTTTTGCTTGCCATGATAGGCTATGTAAATACTTGTGTAACCTATAGCGGCCTCTGCAGGGATGCAAAAGGAGTCCCTGCATTAGGCGTGATAGGCTACGTAAGTATGTATGTAGCCTATCATGGCTATGATCAGGAAGTGAATGGCGGCCGCAGGGCAGCCGCCATTCACAAGTCAGCACGGATGGCAGCAGGTAAGTGCTCTGTTTCATGCGCCTTTTGTGGGTTGGGGGCTCCGTTCCGTGCACCTTTCGTGGGTTGGGACGGGGGCTTCGTTCCGCCACAGATTTCAGGGTGCCCAATGCACTGGCATTCGGCCTCACTGAGATCCATGGTGGAATTGTCCGCCATCCCTACCATCCACGCTGCGTTGCGAATGGCGGCCTCATCTGTGGCCGCCTTTCGCTTCTTCCACATAGCCGCTATGCAGAGCGGATGGCAGCAGGTAGGTGCTCCGTTCCGGGCCCATTTCGTGGGGTGGGGGGACTTCGTTCTGCCACGGATTTCGGGGGACCGAATGCACTGGCATTTGGCCTCACCAAGATCCATGGCGGAATTCTCCGCTATGCCTATTTATGGCAGCAAATGGTGTCCACTATGCCATTTGCGTCCGGAGGTGCCTCAGCCAGCGATATGGCATGCCAATGGCAGCTGTATTGCCAACGATCTGGAGCCAGCTGCAGGGAGGATCCGGCTGAAGAGGATTCCGGCGGGAGGCGGAGGTAAGGGATCCTTTCCGCCACAGACTCCAGAGGCTGGATTATATTGAATCTGGCCTCATTGGGGTCTGTGGTGGAATTCTCCGCCATCCCTAGTTTCACATACGTGTTAACGCTAATGAAGTTGTGGACCTAGTTTACCTTGTATTAACTTGTGTCTTGCATCTTCCCTGTGGGTGTGGGCACAAATGTGCTTGCAGCCAAAAGTCAGGTACCTAATTGAGCCTATTCTCCCCTCAGCTGGTTGTGCCTGTCAGCTTTGTATTTAGTGTTTATGCTGTAATTCCTTGATGTGATAGTGATGCCCTAGACTGGGGTGGGGGCAATCTGTAGCCCTAGGGCCACATGCAGCCCTCGGCTTAACTTCATGCGGCCTTCTGCCTAATTTCAAAAGGCTGCATGTGATCAGCTCAAACCTCTGACACAAGCAATCTGTCACTTCCCTGGCAGCCCACTGCATGGGAGGGAAAAGGAAGGGAAAGACAAGGGGTAAGCAGAAAGTGAGAAAAGAGGATGGCAGAAAGAAAAGAAAAAAAGGATGACCCACTTACCTTTGCCTCTGGCTCTACCTGCCAATGACTTTGGCCCCATTTAGGGATGACCAAATTCACCAACTGCCACGCCATGTGTCAGGAATGCCTTGGTGGCCTCCCCCAGTAGATCCCAATAGCCAACTCAAGACACAGACAAAAGAGAATTCTTTTCAAAGCTTTAATTCCATTACAGCTTAATGACTCTTTCAGTTGCTAATCACCAGTGACTAAAGCAAGGAACAGCAGGGTAGCCTAAGCTTCAAGTAGGCAGTTGATCCCCGTTTGAAAGAGAGTCACTTGAAAACCCAGAACTTATGGGCTAGGGAGAGATCCTCCCTCTTTCCCTTGGGTCCTTGGGAAGCAGCCATTGCTTGCATGCCAAACGGGCGCTACGCCTCTTTTCTGCACCCTCCATCGCTCGTCGCTCTTTGCGTCTGCATTGAGCATCTAAGAAGCCCCCCTCCTGTATTTCCTCACTACCCGGGTCGCTATCTACCTCTGGAATGCTGGCAGGAGGAATCTCTGCCAGGTGCTGAGCCTGTGAGGGATGAGCTGGCTCCACTCCCATAGATTGCTGTTCCTCCTCAGAATCAGAACTGCTCTGGGGCTCTCTGGGCTCAGTTTCCACCCTGACACCATGCTCATCTCACCCCTGCCAGCTGCCTGACCCTGTGTGGCGCATGGGGTGAGCCACCAGATGGTCTGTGGGCACCTGGGGAGTGGTGCGCGCATTCCCCTTGTCCTGCAAGCTGCCATTTTGTGGGAAATTGTGGGTGAGCTATACATGCACATCATGATTTTACACATAATGGTGGCCATAAATAGTGCCATTTATGAAGCATTGCAGGTGTAAATGGTCTAATTAAACAATTTGTGCAACATTGCAGGCATACATGGTCTAATTAGACCATGTATGCCTGCAATGCTGCATAAATGGTGCTGTTTATGGCCATCATTATGTGCAAAATCATGATTTACATATATAGCTTACCCACAATTTCCCACAAAATGGTGGCTCAAAGGGTGGCAAGACGCTATGAGATTGCCCATCTCAGGGTGTGCTGAGTCTGGCACGCTTAGGGGTCCATGGACGGGTGTCCGGGGGTCTGAGTGGGTGGATGTCCACTAGACTACACTCCCTGGATTTCCACAACTTCCCTAACTCTATTCACTGCCAACATGCAGCTCCCAAAGATTACCCACAAGGAAACTGAGCCCATGACAGAAAAAGTTTGCTGACCCCTAGGCCTGTGAAGCAACTGAGGTAAAAGTTTAATGGTGATGTTTTCTTTCAGTGATGAGTGTAATAGTACAGGACTACAAATGGGCTAAACGTGTTTCGACTTATCATCTTCATCAGTAGCTTGTGAAAAATTACGAAGTAAAAACATAACAAATCAACAATTGCACCGCCAGATTCTCAACAAAATAATTGTGTTTTTGAAAGGCAACTGATGCTCACCACTATTTTTGTTAATTGTATATCGGTAAGGACCGTTGGTGCCTTGTTGTTGACTCTAAGTTGCTACTGAGCCCACCCACAACACCAAAGTCATAACATGGAAACAAATGAAACTAGGCTTTGGTATGATCTGATCTTCAAAGTAGAACTTATTGATTAAAGAAAATATTTCTGAAGTGAAATGGCTTGCAACCCTTCCTTGTTTACAGGTCTATACTCTGAATTCTCACAGATGGTTCTTTTGAAGGAGGATAATGGTCATGATAAAACAAGCACAATTGGATTTGCAGCTGTGAAACTTGGAACCATGCTTTCGTTATTTTTATCCTTAAAAAAAATCCTTTTATCCTATCCATTTAGTAGGCAAAGTATTCATGTGGTCTGAAAGCCTCAGTGCAGCTCTAGAAGGTACTGAATGACAGTTCAGGAGCACATTGTGAGGAGAATGATTGTGAAGCACTGTCAGGACCTTTATAGTCAGGGTAAAGATATACCTCAGCAACTAATGAAGTATCAAAACAAATTAAGAAGGTACTGTTCTGCATTTCATGCAGATGCTTTGCCGTACATACGCATTTGGGGTATATAATAATTTTGCGTGGTGTGCCTTTTAACTTTTCCTATTTTATTGGATGTGAGAAGCACCCACACTGGCACACTTCATCAGGTAATTATATTCAGCAGTTCCCACAAGGAGATATTTCACACTTAGTTCAAAGATGGACAATGTCTCATTCAATCCAAACACACAGGCTGAAAAAAGATGCCACCCGCCCACCCCCTGCCCCTGCTTGCATGCACCCGGACCTGAGCTTGAGCTCCCTGCCGCTCGCTGAGTTGCCTGCACTCGCCCAGGCAGCCTCGTCGAGCTCCGCAATCACAATTTTTTGAAAAATGCAATGGTGACTGCAAAAATGTGCATATTTGTGTATTCACAAAATGAGGCCATGAATCATTTGCTTGCCTGTAATCTTGTGCATTTGGGCCATCGACTGCCCCATTTTGCATATATGCAAATGTGCACATTT
The DNA here is from genome assembly GCF_057233095.1 of Heloderma suspectum. NCBI lineage: Eukaryota > Metazoa > Chordata > Lepidosauria > Squamata > Helodermatidae > Heloderma > Heloderma suspectum. The sequence goes on from NC_139461.1 coordinate 74,411,796, forward strand.
TTGAAAATGCGCATATTCGCATATATGCAAAATGGGGCTGTTGATGGCCCATATACACCAGATTATAGGCACTTGGAATCTTGCCTATATGGACTATTTATGGCTCCATTTTGCATATACTAGAAAATACGCATTTGCAAAGACAATGCATATTCGCACATATGTAACTGTGCACATTTTTGCAAATGCACACATACGTATATATCCAAAATGAGGCAGATAATTGCCCATATACACAAGAGTACAGGCAAGCATCTTTCCTATATGGGCTATTCACAGCCCTATTTTGCATATATGCAAATATGTGCTTTTCCATGATTGCCATTCCTCCCTGAAAAATGGCAATTGCACAGCTCACTGCTGCTGCCCAGGTGAGTGCAGGAAGGGGGCAAATGGGAGCAAGGGCTTTGGAAGAACGGCTCACGGGCACAGGTGGGGGGGGCATTCGGATGGATTCCTGGATGAAATCAGGTGCCTGCACCAGCCCTGAATGCCAGGAGTAGGGATGTACGAATCCCACTCACCAATCCATTCTGGGGCATCAGTGGTGGGGGGAGGTGCTCCGTCCCTCCCCCTGGAATCCTCCCTGGCTGACTCCACTCCATGACAAGTCCGCAGAGCTGCCCACCGGGGCCAGCCACAGCTGGAATTCTGGCTGCGGCTGGGCTGCTGCAGCCACAAATGGCAGCCCCTATGCCAGCCGCCATTTGTGTGGCTGTCAAGCCATGAAAGGCTATGTAAGTATTTACGTAGCCTATCACAGCAAAAGGCAGCCACACAAATGGCGGTCGCAATGCCATTTGTGTGGCTTCCTTTTGCCACGAAAGTCTACGTAAATACTTACGTAGCCTATTACGGTAAAGAGCAGAGGTGCAAATGGTGTAGAGGCTGCCATTTGTGCCCCTGCTCTTCGTTGTGATAGGCTACATAAGTATTTACATAGCCTATCATAGCAAAAGTAAGCCAAGCAAATGACGGCTGCTACAACGGCTGCCATTTGTGGCAGCAGCAACCTGGCAGCAGCCAGGAGACCAGCCGGAGCCGCCACTGGAGCCACTGGAGCCACCGCATTCGCCACCAGGTAAGCTCCATCCCGGGGGGATTCCACGGGGTGGCTGGGGGGGGAGGCTGTTCCGCCACAGATTATGGGGGCCGGATTCTAAGGAATCTGGCCTCACTGGAGTCTGTGGCGGAATTCTCTGACATCCCTAGCCAGGAGCAAGAGAGGGTTCAAGGTAATTTGAAAGCCAATATACTCAAAGCAAGGGTAGAAGACCTGCTATCATTAATTGCTATTAGTTCTCCCTTCCAGGTGAGCCTAGAGGTGGATGTGTTACACCAGTTATTGGAGCCTTCCATTTTGATTTCATGAAAGCCCACTTCAGGCATTATTAAATAGGAAGAGTGGAGAGGAGATGGGGATGCATGCTCATCCCTGCCACCTCCACCCGGGACCTCCTTGTGTTGACAGGAACCAGTTAAATTTCAGCCTGCTATGCACCTGTTAAAAGCACAGGAGCCCTTCTATAAAAAAGTTGGCAAATATTTCAGCCTTTCTTGCTGGCCCAATGTCAGGGGTCAGCATGGGTAGGCAGTTGCCAAAGGCCCAGAGGCTCCGAAGGGCTCATCCTTGATCCTGCTGCAGCTGTTGTCAGGGTCAGACTGCTGCTGTGATGGCTGGTGCTCCTCTCTCCTCCTCGTAGCTCAGCCAGCTCCACTAGCAAAAAGAAGCACCAGGAGTTGCAACCAGCTGGATGAGCCTGCAGTGTCCGTGCTATGCCATTCGAAAACAAAACTTTTATTATATGTTTATTACATTTTTATACTGCCCATTAGCTGAAGCTCTCTGGGCAGTTCACAGACAATGCTTAAAACCATACAATACAACAAAATAGTAAAATATAAGTTTAAAACAGAATAAAACCAAGGTAGTAACCAAGATAAAAGCCAGCAGCAGTGCAAAAATCTAAAAATGCACTAATACAGTTTTTAAAACTGAAGGGCTAAAACGCCTGGGAAAATGCAGGGGTATTTGCCTGGTGCTGAAAAGTTCACAATGCCAGGCTAGCCTCTCTGGGGAGGTCATTCTACAACCAGAGTCCCACCAGTGAAAGGGCCCCCTCCCTAGTAGCCACCCACTGCATCTCATTCAGCAGGGTCACCCGGAAAAGATCTTCTGAGGATTATGTTAGGGTCCAGGCAAGTCTATATGGAAGGAGAGTATCCTTCAGGTAGCCTGGCCCCAAGTCATTTAGAGTTCTGTAAGTTAAGAGCAGCACTTTGGATCTGGCACGGAAATGTAGACCATAAAGCATTGGCATAACATGATCATATGGGCCAGCCCTCATTAACAGCCTTGCTGCCCTATTTTGGAATAGCTGAAGTTTCTGGACTCTTTTCAAGGGCAGCCCCGATGTATGATGCATTGTAGCAATCCAAATGTGAGGTTACCAGAGTGAGGATAACTGTAGCTAGGCTATCTCTGCCCAGATAGGATCATATTTGGTATATCAGTATTGATTTATTTGCCTAAGAGAACAATCCTGTGGCCCCTAGACAGTGTCTGAGGGGCCATAGGATCCTTCTGATTTCCAGATCCGAGGTCAGAGACAGCACTCCAACCTTGGCAGGGGGAATCCACGATCCATCCCTCTAGGGATGGTGGAGAATTCCACCACAGACCCCAATGAGGCTGGAATCTAAGGAATTGGGCCCCCAGGAGACCATGGTGGAATGGCACCACTCACGTCTGCCACCCTGAGGACCCAGCTGGAGCTGGATCCTTCTCAGGGCAATCCTGCAGGGCCACCAGCCAGCTCTGGAGTGCCAGTGATATGGCCGCCATTGCTGTAACACTGGCTGAGGGGGAGTGTCTCCGGATGCAAATGGCTTCCAGTACGCCATGAATGCCCCTTCATGGATCACTGCCTTGTTGTGGCGAAGGGGCTTGCGTAACTCAGTGAAGCCATAAGCTATGCCGTGCAGGGCCACCCAAGATGGACAGGTCAAGGCGGAGAGTTCTGACAAAATGTGGTCCATCGGAGAAGGAAATGGCGACCCACTCCAGTATTCTTGCCAAGAAACCCCCATGGAACATATCACAAGGCTAAAAGATATGACGCCGGAAGATGAGCCCCTCAGGTTGGAAGGTGTCCAATATACTACTGGGGAAAAGCAGAGGGAATTTCCAAGTAGTGCCAGAAAGAGTGAAGTGGCTGGGCCAAAGCCGAAAGGACACCCAGCTGTGGATGTGTCTGGTGGTGAAAAGAAATTAGGGATGTCGGAGAATTTCTCCACGATCTCCGGGAGGCCAAATGCTAACGCATTCGCCCCCCCGAAATTGGTGGAGAAACAGTCCACCACCACCCCGCCACCCCCTGGGATGGGACTTACCTTGGCCGAATGTCCCTGGCGGCGGCAGCTCCCAGCGGCGGTTTGGCGGCGGCGGCGGCGGCCGGTCTTCCGACCGGCTGCCGCTGCTGCCATTTCCAAGAGTAAAAAAAACAAACAACAAACGTGAAAGGCTACGTAAAGATTTACGTAGCCTATCATGGCTAGATTTTCAAAAAACACCACGATAGGCTACGTAAATGTTTACGTAGCCTATCACGGCTGACTTTGGGGGAAAAAAAAAAGCACGTACGCAAATGGCGGTGCCCATGGGTGCCACCATTTGCATTCCTTATTTGGGCACGTGTAGTCTATGTAAACATTTACATAGACTACGGTGAAAATAAGGGTAACGCTATTTGCGTTGCCCTTATTTTCACCGTAGTCTATGTAAATGTCTACGTAGACTAGACGTGCCCAAATAAGGAACGCAAATGGCGGCGCCCATGGGTGCCGCCATTTGCATATGCGCTTCCCCCCCCCAAAGTCAGCTGTGATAGGCTACATAAACATTTATGTAGCCTATCACGGCTGAGTGCAGGGACGCAAACAGCAGCGGCTATGGCCGCCGCCATTTGCGACCCGGCAGGAGCAGAGGATTCATGGCCAGAGGGATGGGGCGCCTCCCCCCCGGCCAGAATTTTGGCCAGAGGGACGGGGCGCCTCTCCCCCAGCCAGAATTTCGGCGGGGAGGAATGGAGCACCTCCCCCCTACTGCGAAGCAAGCTGCGGGACCAGGTAATGGACTTTCGTCCATCCCTAAGTCTGATGCTGTAAAGAATAATTTTGTTTAGGAACCTGGAATGTAAGATCAATGAATCAACGTAAGCTGGAGGTGGTCAAACAGGAGATGGCAAGACTGAACATCGACATCTCGGGAATCAGCGAACTAAAATGGACAGGCATGGACGAATTTAATGCAGGTGACCATTGTATCTACTACTGTGGGCAAGAATCCTTTAGAAGAAATGGAGTAGCATTCATAGTCAACAAAATGGTTAGGGGTGAACGAAAGTCACTTACCTTTTCTCGCAGCTTTTTCGCGGTGGGGGGGAGCGCTTCGCTGCTCCCCCCGTGAAGTTCAGGCCGCGGGGGGGAGGCTTCCCGCCTCGCCCGGCCGAAATTCAGGCCGGGGAGGAGGCTTCCCGCCTCGCCTGCCCGCGAACACGAAAGTAACAAAAAAAAAAAACGTCCCCTGATAGGCTACGTGACGATTCACGTAGCCTATCATGGCTAGATCTGGAAAGTCAGCCATGATAGGCTACGTGAATCGTCACGTAGCCTATCACGGGTGACTTTAAAAAAAAAAAAAAAGCGCGTACGCGAATGGCGGCCCCCATAGGGAGCCGCCATTCGCGTTCCTTATTTAGTTGCTGTAGTCTACGTCAATGTTTACGTAGACTACGGCGAAAATAAGGGCAACGCAAATAGCGTTGCCCTTATTTTCGCCGTAGTCTATGTAAACATTGACGTAGACTACAGCGACCAAATAAGGAAGGGGAATGGCGGCTCCCTATGGGGGCCGCCATTATCCGTACACACTTTTTTTTTTTTTTAAAGTCACCCGTGATAGGCTACGTGACGATTCACGTAGCCTATCACGGCTGACTTTGCAAATCTAGCCGTGATAGGCTACGTGAATCGTCACGTAGCCTATCAGGGGACGTGTTTGTTTGTTTTTTCTTTCATTGCAATGGCAGGGGCGGCAGCCGGTCGAAAGACCGGCTGCCGCTCCCGCCCCGCTCGAACACCCGACGAACCGCCAGCCGGACCCGCCGCCGGGAGGGACATTCAGGGAAGGTAACTCCCGTCCCGGGGGGGTGTGTGCGGGGTGCGGGGGGGGGTGCGGAGGATTTCTCCCCGAAACTTGTTCGGGGGGCCGAACACGTTGGCGCTCGGCCCCCCGAAGTTTCGGGGAGAAATTCTCCGCCATCCCTAAAAATGGTGGGAAAAGCAGTACTGGGGTACAATCTCAAAAATGATAGAATGATCTCACTACGAATCTAAGGCAAACCATGCAACATCACAGTAATTCAAGTCTATGCCCCAACCACTGAGGCCAAAGAAGCTGAGGTTGATCGGTTCTATGAAGACCTACAACACCTTCTAGAACTAACACCAAAAAATATGTCCTCTTCATCATAGGGGATTGGAATGCTAAGGCAGGAAGTCAAGAAATAACCAGGATAACAGGCAAGCATGGCCTTGATGTACAAATTGAAGCAGGTAGGGATGGCAGAGAATTCCGCCACGGATCTTGGTGAGGCCGAATGCCAGTGCATTCGGCCCCCCAAACTCCGTGGCGGAACAGCCTGCCCCCCCGCCCCCCTGCGGATCCCCCCCAGGACGAGACTTACCTGGGGCAGATCTTCCGGGCAGTGGCGGCTCCGGCTGTGGCTTCGGTGGCGGCGGTGGCAGCGGCTGGTCTTCCAATCGGCTGCTGCCGCTGCCATTTGCAGTCTTGTAAAAAAACAACAACACAACAACGACATGATAGTCTACGTAAAGATTTACGTAGCCTATCATGGCTAGGTTTAAAAAACAATAACAACGACATGATAGGCTACGTAAAGATTTATGTAGCCTATCATGGCTGGGTTTAAAAAAACAAAAACAAAATGTGTACGCAAATGGCAGCGGCTATGGCCGCCGCCATTTGCGTTCCTTATTTTTGGCCGTCTTAATCTACGTAAATATTTAGGTAGACTATGACAGCGAAAATAAAGGGGAACGCAAATAGCGTAGCGGGCGCTATTTGTGTCCCTTTTTGATTCACCATTTTAGCCCAAGTAAATATTTACAAAGGCTAAAACGGTGAATGAAAAAGGGACGCAAATAGCGCCCACTACACTATTTGTGTTCCCCTTTATTTTCGCCATCATAGTCTATGTAAATATTTATGTAGATTAAGATGGCCAAAAATAAGGAACTCAAAAGGCGGCAGCTGTAGCCGCCGCCATTGGCGTACGCGCTTTTTTTCCCCCCCAGAGCCCTCCGCGGCAGGAAATCCGGCTGCAGACAGCTCTGGCCTGGCTGGGCCTGGCCGGCTGCTCCGCGGAGCTGCCGCGGAGCACAGCCGGCCGTGGAGGATACCGGGGGGGAGGAACAGATCACCTCCCCCCCATCGAGGATTCCGGGTGGAGGGATGGAATGCCTCCCCCCCCATCAACATAATCCGCTGAAAGGTAAGTGATTTTCGTACATCCCTAGAAGCAGGACAAAGGCTAATAGAGTTTTGCCAAGTGAACACGCTGATCATAGCAAACACTCTTTTCCAACAGCACACGAGGTGACTCTACACAAGGACATCACCAGATGGTCAATATTGAAATCAGATCGATTATGTACTTTGCAGATAAAGATGGAGAAGGTCTGTACAGTCAGTAAAAACAAGACCTGGAGCTGACTGTGGCTCAGATCTTGAGCTTCTTATTGCAAAATTCTGGCTTAAATTGAAGAACCTAGGGAAAACCACTAAACCATTCAGGTATGACGTAGATCACATCCCTTATGAATATACAGTGGAGGTGAGGAATAGATTTAAGGGATTAGACCTGATTCTTCTGGAGGAGAACATTTTAATAGGTCCCCCACCCTTGCAGAGAGGAAAGGCTGAGAAGAGCCTAAATCTCAATAGGTTTAAACCTCAATCTGACCATGACAAGGAAATAGACATTAATTCTCCCGCTTTTAGATCCTCCTCCTCCTGTCCAGTTGAGACAGAATACTTATATTTTGAGTGGCAGTGATCTGAACCAATCGGGGGGGAGTGGCCAATGATGTCACAGGAGTGGTGAAAAGCCCTCCCCTTCACCACTTCAGTGCCCTCGTTTGTCATCTGCTTCCCAAAGGCAGTGTCTGATTGGTTCAGATTACTACTTCTCAAAATGTAAGCTAAACATTTTTGTTTTCATTCAAATAGGGATGTTGCGGGAGTCCGAGAAGGGGATGGAGTCTGACAGACTCCCCCCACTTGGCCTCCTGGATGCCATTCGCTGAGCCACTGCCGGACCCACTCTCCAAACACCTGCACAGTCCCTGAGCACCCAGTGGCCACCTGTCGCCTTAGCAATCTTGAAGTTTTCCAGATATGTAAGGTTACGTAAAGGGAGGCTATAAAGGGGCCATTTGCACAGCATCACAGGCATGCATGGTCCACTTACACCTGAAATGCTACATAAATGGCACTTCTACGGCCACCACTTATGTAACATTACATATCTGGAAAACCCCGAGCCGCCATTTTTATGCAAAATGGCAGCTGGCTAAGTGGGCGGGCAGCCCCGCAGTGCCTGCCCAGTGCTCATCAAGAGCTCCAGCAGTTCATGTAGTGCGGCAAGCAGGGGTGGGGGCAGCAGCAGCTTGGCAAGCACCAAGTAAAACCAGACAGAGGTGAGTCTGGGTCTGGCTGGCTGCTGCCCATGGTGCTTCCTTTTGCCAGTGGGGAGGCTGCACCAGGAGGAGGACGGGAGGAGGAGGAGGAGGAGTTGCCGCCACTGCTGCCACCAAGAAAGAAAGAGGGAGGGTGGGCGGCCAGGCGGCCGGGCTGGCTGGAGGTGGTGGCGGCAGAATGATGGCAGCAGCGGTGGGGTGTGTGCGAAAGTGGGGGGCCTTTCAGCAGCGGTATGCTGAAGGCTCACAGGAGGCTGGTGCTGGCCCCGCTTTCTTGCTTTCTGCTTAGTCTGCAGAGAACTGATTAGCAAGAAAGACAATCCATCCTCCTTCTTTCCAAACAGTTTAGTTTGCATCCAGGCTGCAGTTGGATTAGAATGTGAACAGAATGAATTCCTTCCCCACCCCTTTCTCTAATACAAAGCCCAGCTTCACGGATGGTGGGAAGTCGGGAGGACCACGTAATTTAAAGGACAAGGCTTTTGCCATTCTTTGGGTCTCTTAAAAGTGCGGTCATCCTTTTGGAACAGGCCCAGTATTTGGAAGGGGATCCAAACTCCTGACATGCTTTTACACACAACGAACTTCACATACATGCCTTTTCCCATTAATGTTATGAGGGTTTCCTTGTCTGCATGAACCTCCATACACACGTTGTCAGTCAGAGACACTACTGGTGCACTGCTTGAGTGCCATTCTGTGTCCTACGCAGAAGTCATTACTTCTAAGCATCAACTCCTTACCTGTAAAACAGGGAATATTAATGAATAATCCATCAGTTTTATCACGGGGATTAATGAGATATGAATTATAAAGCATATTAAAAGTGCTATGGAAATGTTAAATAATAGATCAGTGTCAAATATTAGTCCAAACATTTTTCTCCCTCTCTCCAATTATGTCTTCTTGCTTTTGAAAACCTGCTATCATTCCTAAAAAAAAAAGAGAGAGATGAATTTGTACAGTAGAGCCGAAGCCATTTATTAGACTTAATTAAGTGCATTTTTCTGCAGAAAGGATGTACAATAAATGCAATCCCCATCAACATGACAAATAAAATTGCACATTGCACCAATAGAAAATTAGCCTTCCACTCTCTTTATATCTCAACGAGGGCCTCGTTTCCAACAGGGATGAGAGAGACTGATTTTAATTGAAAAACTCAGACTGCAGTTAATTATTCTTTTGTTCTTTAGATGTACAAAGAAATGCTGGCATACCATGCAGAGTTTCTCTGATGCATCCCCCACTTTTTAAAAAAGATGGAGGGGAGGAGAAAACAACTTAGATTATACTCTGACATTTGTTATCATAATCAACATTAGATTTAAAGAAAAGAAAAACAGACATCCCCCCACACGCACGCACACAGTTAGGAGAGACATTACTACATTATTAATGGGGCAACCATCTTTTGTTCATTATACCCTAAGGGAAGATTTCACTTCAGTATTTGCCAGTGCATATACACCTTAGAAAGTAGCATGATGTTTATTAAAATCCACAATAGGGTTCTAAATATTTTATAGCTTGTCATTTTTCATTTTTTACCATTATATTGAAATAGACTCTTAAAACTGAGTGTCTATCCTATTTTCCCCTAGGAATCAGACTGTTTTAGGATGTTAATACCTGCTGCTACACTCCTGAGTGGTGGTGGGAAGTTTGGGCAGCCTTAACACAGGGTTAGGTTCCTATGGACTTGTGACTTACAGGCTATTATTATTATTACTACTACTACTGCTACTGCTACTGCTACTGCTATTACTATTACTATTATTTACTTTTTCTTTACAATGGAACAGTTATTATAAGGATACAGACACATGCACACACTCGGGATGACTGTTTTTGACCATTTTGGGTTCTCATTTTTCCCATTTTAAGTGCCTTCCTTGCCATTTCTGCATCGGTTTGTGACTTTTGGTGCTGGAAAGAATGATCTGTACATGGTACAAACAATACAGTTGGTAGGGAAATTGGTAGGGGGAAAATTAGGGGCTATAGTTAAAGCCTTGGGGGATTCAGGTTGTACAGTCCTGCTTTAGAACATGCTTTCAAGGATGACATCACTGGAAATAGCCATTTTGCATAACAGAAAAACATCGCTATAACAATATTCACTATTTTTTAGACCTGTAATTTTGAAATTTACAGAGCAAAGTCTGATATTTGACGAATTTGTCTATGGATTGGAGAGCTACTAAGATAGCCTGAAATCTATGTTTTAAATAATTGCAAGAGTGATACATGAAAAAAAATCCTCTATTTCCACTCCCAGCCTCACTATGAAGTGATTGAATTGATCACTGCATCACAAAATTACTACTGAATGGAAATAAACCAAGAGAAAAGGAGAGATCATTACGAATCCTTGATGAAAAATGGTGGAGCAGTTTATCCAAATGATTGCTTCCCGCAATTCACTTAGCTGTCTTTATATGCTGGGTTGCATCGAGGGTGATTAGATCAAATGATTACGAAGTTCTAAAGAGGAATTGATAATTAGTAACTTAAAAAAATATATAGCCAGCTACTCACTCACCAAATTCAAAAAGCATGGGGGAAGAGAGAAACACTTATGGTTTTTAATATTGAAAAGGGAGAGGAATGCCCCCCAAAGCTGGCATGATGTTAAAACCACAGAAGACCTTTCCAGGCATTCAACGAGCAATCGGGGTTCTAAAACATGCAGGTGGCTTATGTGTGTAGAGCAGGTTTCCTGCTTCATACCTTCCCTGTGCAATGCATGGAAAGCAGTGGGGATGGGAGGCAGCCCCGCCCCCCCCTCGTCCAATGAGGATGACTGCCCAGGGCCAACGTCTGAAGCTGTAAGGATCATAAGATGGAGGGAAGGGAGTGCTGTGCTGACTTAGACTAGCCCATGATGCTTCCAGGCTTTCTCTCGTCATTCACTTGGGCATGTAACTCCCACGTATACGCATGTCATCAGGTGCGTATGAGAAATTCTTTACATTTGTTACTGACTGGAATTTAGCCAGTTCACACCTCCTGGAGCAGAACGTGGACCCCAAATCACTCTGCCGTCAAAGTCCATACATTTCCAAGCTTGCAATGTGGTACACATAACACAAAAATCGCATTAGGAAAATGTGCACTTCTGACAAAAATCCATATGTTGACCCATTTCAAAACATAGTTTAATATAGTCAGATCCCACCGATCCGACTCGGACATTGCTTTGCAGTTTCTGAGGCAGGCCCAATTCAGCTTGGGCAGATTTGCCCTCCCCCCCCCCGACCAGCCTTGGCCCTGAACCTGAAGCGGGATTCGGATGTCAAACCTAGGGATGTACGAAAGTCACTTACCTGTTCGCGGATTATGTTTATGGTGGGGGGGAGGCGCTCCGTTCCTCCCCCCCCCCCGGAATTCTCCGCAGCCGGTTGTGCTCTGCGGCAGCTCCATGGAGCAGCCGGCCAGCCCCAGCCAGGCCAGAGATGTCCACAGCCGGATTTCCAGCCGCGGAGGGCTCTGGGTAAAAAACCAAAAACAAAACCGCGTACGCAAATGGCGGCTACGGCCGCTGCCATCTGCGTTCCTTATTTTTGCCCTCTTAATCTACGTAAATATTTACATAGGCTATGACGGCGAAAATAAAGGGGAACACAAATAGCGCATCGGGCACTATTTGTGTCCCTTTTTGATTCCCCATTTTAGCCTATGTAAATATTTATGTAAGCTAAAATGGGGAATCAAAAAGGGACGCAAATAGCGCCCGCTACGCTATTTGCGTTCCCCTTGATTTTTGCCGTCATAGCCTATGTAAATATTTACGTAGACTAAGATGGGCAAAAATAAGGAATGCAAATGGCGGTGGCTGTAGCCGCCGCCATTTGCGTACGCGGTTTGTTTGTTTTTTTAACCCACCCAGCCGTGATAGGCTACATAAAGATTTATGTAGCCTATCACCTCGTGTTTTTTTTTAACCTAGCCATGATAGGCTACGTAAATCTTTATGTAGCCTATCACATCTTTTTTTTTTTTTTTTTTTTACAAGAACAAGAGTGGAAATGGCGGCGGTGGCCCGTCAGAAGACCAGCCGCCACAGCCGCTGCCGCCGCCACCGGAGACACTGCCGCCCAGAAGATCCGCCCCAGGTGAGTCTCGTCCTGAAGGGGATCCGCGGGGGGGGGCAGGCCATTCCGCCACAGATTTCGGGGGGCCGAATGCACTGGCATTCGGCCTCACCGAGATCCGTGGCAGATTTCTCTGCCATCTCTAGTCAAACTCCACTTTGTTTCCCCCCCGACATCCCCATGCAAACTCCCTCACCTTGCCGTCATCACCACCTCTGCTGTCGTCATCCTCACTGCTTCCTCCTCCTCCGCCTTCTCTGCCCTCACTGCTGTCCTTGCTGCAGGTTCCTCTGCCACCATTGCCACCATCCTCGCTGCCCTCAACTGCTGAGGCCTGGATGTGCACAGTGACTCTTACTGCAGACAGTCGCCATTTTTAAAAATGGCGACTCCCTGCAGTAAGAGTCACTGTGCATGTCCAGGCCTCAGAAGTTGGCGGCGGTGAGGATGGTGGCGGCGGTGAGGATGGTGGCGGCGGCGGCAGCAGTGAGGGCGGCAGTGGTGGTGAGGACAGCAGTGGCAGTGGTAGAGGCGACGATGGTAGTGGCAGTGAGGACAGCGATGGTGAGGATGGTGATGGTGGTGGCGGTGGCTCAGGTAAGGACCTGAAGGCTCCAGGGGGCTGGGGCAGGGGGATGAAGCTCTGAAGCACACCGAGGACTTCAGAGAGCCCCTGACCCACTCCAGGTCACTTCGTGGCCCCTCCGCTTCTCCTTGGAAGGGGCACAAAGTGACCCAAAGCAGCTGGCTTCGACTCAAGGTTCAGGCCTTGAGCCAAAGCGGTGCACACCCTTTGATACATTTCAAAATTGTGCACAATTGATGTAAAATATATAAGAAAATATTTTGTGTGTGTAAAACGAAACACTTGCAATCTGATACAGACATGAGTTGGAATGTGCTTCTCGGTGGAATTCAGAGAACTTTGATGAGCTTCTCATATCCCTGTGTGTGAATAATACAGGTCTATGGCGGTGCTAACACAGCAGATATATGCACTATGCTCTTAGTACCATTGGGAATGGTTACTTCTAAAATGGGGAAATTTGCTCTATCACTCATTAAAGAAAGTCTAGAAACATAGCTTTTATGTTTATAGGTTTTTGTTCTCAAACACACTCACAAGCCCATCCATTACATAAGAGAAAAATGGCCTGGTTAGTATAGCTGTCCCCTAACATATGGGTCAATGTACTAGTTCTAATAGGCCTATCTATAATATATAGATGAAGAGAAAGCATTTGTCAAATAGTGAGGAGTAGATGGCACTATGGAAATGACAGAGCAGGGGATTGGAAGGCTATGCAACCAAGGGAGCTCAGGTGCTGGTGACAATGGTAGACCATGGGGGTAGAAATATTTAGATTTAGGAGAAAACAAAAAGAAATAGAGCAGGAGTGGCTATAATTACCTGACTTCAGAGGAAGGGGAACTTAAAGGACTTCACTTCACTGGTTGCTTGCAAAAAGTTAGGAAAATGTTGTGGGCAGGGATCTCAGCACCAGCCCCAATCCCAATTCAGAATTGGGGCCACAGGCTCAAATCACTTAAGACATGCATGATCATTGATTCACAAGCTGCAGATAAGAAAGTTGGGTGTGTCTCATGATTTTGAAAACAAATATGTATAAAACCATGGGGTGTTATTACAACTTGATTATACGTTATTAAGTGCTGATCGTTCCATAACAAAATCTTGCATAATTTCAGTGCAAAGATAGAATCCGCAGTGTGAAATGATAAGTATGGTCTGGTATTGTCTATTGGTAGATGGTTGTAAGAACAACTGTTACTAGAATCCAGCTTTCCTATATATGGAACCCTCTGCTACTGTGCTGGTGAAACTGCACTGGTGGAACAGTGAATCCGTGATGGAACTCTGCCAGGGATGGGGGCAGCACAGTGGAGGAACACACTTCTACCATATCCTCTACCCCTCCAGACCTCAAAACCATGCCACTATTGACAGCACAACTTTACCACAGTCCTGCTGGGGATACACAAGAATTTTGTTTCTGTTCACAAATCCTGCAAACATCTCCTGTTCGCAATCCCCTAAGTGAACTTGAGCAGGAGTGCATTTTTGAGAGAAAAGTTCACAAATTCCTAAATTTGCAATCATGCTTGAAAAATTCTTTCCCCACCCCAATTGCATACTTTGAAATGTGCATTTGTTAAAAACACATCCTTTTTCATACTTTAGTCAATGGGGGGAAAGTGCACACTGTTGAAAAATATGCAAAAATGAGCACTTTCCCCATTCCAATGAGCCAAAGAACAGGTTGAAAATGGGAGGGAGATGAAAGGAATTTTGAAGTGTTTTTTGGAGAATTTAGGCAAGTTCAAAAAACACTGTTTCTCTCATCCCAACCCTGAACAAGGCATAAGGCATTGTCCTCCCGCTGAGGACAATGGAGGGGGGAAAGAATTAAACAAATACTATGCTTTGCCTAAATTGTATTGCTGTAACACTCCCCCCCCCCAATAGTGAGGAGCAGTGTTGCTCATAGACTTACACGCAAAATAGTGCTGTGGGTCACCCATATACCCTGGTTTCACAGCACTATTTTGCGTATAAGTCTATGGATAACTGCTGCTGATTGCCATATTTTTTAAAAACATGGAGATCAGGACAGAGACACACAGGCCCAGGTACGTTGCGGGCTGCTTACTGAGCACGGAGGGGGGCTTGACTGCAGCTTGGAGGGCCAGCAAGCAGTGGGAGAGCTCGGCTGGCACTCAGAGAACCCAAGCTGGGATGGGTTCTCACATCCCTACTCTCTGTCTCTCTCTCACACATGCATGCATGCACACGCACACACCTTACTTTGGACTGTATATTGTTACATATTTGCCTACATTTGAAATCAGTATTTAATGGATTTCACTTTCCTTCAAGCCCTCATATATATTTTTCAACAAGCACATCTGGGCTGCTCCCCCGCAACGCTACCATAAAAATGAGGGACATAAGAGTTTCTTTTCCTTCCTCCTACTCACCACATTTTTTTCCCAAATACAACTTAATTTGATAAAGTATCGGGTCCATTTTTCTTTTGTTTGCAACACATATAACTATAGTCATCTGAAAACATATCGGTACTTATCTATATGTCATCAGTAGGCATACATTTCTAAGTGTACTGCCGAGTTATGTTAAACTCTTGATTAATTTGTTTGTTCCATATGCAGAACTTTTATATATATATTTTTTTACTGTATCCATTTGAAAGAACAATTTATTGGAATAGAATCAGTCTGAAAGAACTGCAGTTTCTGTCTTTACCTCACATCATATTAAACTGAGGAAATGTTGGATATTAATATGAAATAAATAGGCTCGTGGTGAGCCAGAATCAAAATCAGTTTGCCTCACTTCAGCAATTTCTTTCTTCGAAAAGCAAATTTAATGCAATAAAATGCCCAGGTTTCTTTTCTTTCTCCCTCTCCCCGCTTCATTTTTCATCTCTCTTGCTTTTAAAAATCTTGGCCAAGGGAAGGATCCAGCCAAGCCAACATATAACAAGAGCAAAGAATGTGCCATTTTGGAGATTTACACTTCAGTTCTGCCGATCACAAAGAAGCTGAGGATAAAGTTCACAGCTTGCCAAGGATTGCCTGAATGAACTGAAATGATTAACCATGTGAAGGATCACCATCATTAGATGAAACCAGCGTCAGTTTGCTAGCCAAGTTGCCCAGGGCCAATTTTTCAAAAGGGCACAGAACCAGCCATTTCCCATTTAGGAACCTAAATGGAGTGGGTAGCTATCCAAAGCATTTAACAAAAAGCAGTTCCCATTACTGTGAGGACAAGCTGTTGGGATCTGAACACTCCTGAAAACATGGCCTGTAATTCTGTTTCTGTCTCAAAGGAGAACATTTTTTAAATGCTACAGAAAAATAAGTCTTGTCCCCTGCCAAAACCCAATCAAATGTACTGGCAAATCAGTTTATAAACCTGTAACCTCCCAAGCCTCTCCTCAGATACAATTACTGTAGCTAAAGTCTGATAAAAGCAGATTACTGCCGTTCCTTGAACTTCAAAGTACTTAGGGATATCTGTTAACACTGTGGTACCAGAACTTCCCCGGGCAGATTACTGAAGGGGCTGAATTAGTCACAGAGGACAACTGACTGATCGGAATCATATTTCCTGATAGGATATTGGTTATTACTCTACCATGCTTGCTTCAAAACAGATAAACAAATAAATCAACATGCTCTCATGAAAGATGTCCCTGTATCTTAATCATACCCCGATAAGATCTTCCTAGAAATATGTCAGAAAATTGGTCTATATCTATTATACACCAAACATTTTTGAAGCAAAACAAAGTTTAAACAGACACACAGGGATGGGGGATGAGGGAAAAATTGCTTGGCTCCATTTTAATATGAACTTACCAAATTTGCACTTGCCAACTTTACACATGAACTGGAATGCAGTTAGACAGACAATATTCATACTTTTCCAGAATTTCTTGGTGCAGTTTGCAAATGAAATAATGAAGTTTTGAGGTGGGTGAAACCGCTTAGAATTGGTCCTTCTCAGTTCACTACAATGCAGCTTCCTATTGCCTGCACATAGAAATAAGCTAGCTTAATTAAGGAAATGGCTATAGTTCCGTGGTAAATATTATAATAGGATGTCTGGCTTGAAATTATTGTTCTCTTAACTCTAATGTTAATTTTGATGTTTTCATTTTATACCTTGTATGCTGCTTTGGAAACAAATTCTATTTTGAAAAGCAGCTTAGATGCCTCATAAATAAATACATATATGCTTTGCATGCAAATAGGGATGTACGAATCCCTTACCTGGCTCCACGCCAGGGTATCCTCCCTGGCTGGCTCCACTCCGCGGTGGCTCCGCAGAGCTGCCGGCAGGGGCTGGCCACAGCTGGAGTTCCAGCCGTGGCCAGGCTGCTGTGGACGCAAATTGCAGTTGTTGTAGCCGTGATAGGCTACGTAAGTATTTACGTAGCCTATCACGGCAAAGAGCAGGGATGCAAATGGCGGCTGCTACTCCATTTGCATGGCTGTCTTTACCGTGATAGGCTATGTAAATACTTATGTAGCCTATCATGGCAAAGAGCAGGGACACAAATGGTGGCCACTACACCATTTGTGCCCCTGCTCTTTGCCGTGATAGGCTACGTAAATACTAGGGATGTACGAAAGTCACTTACCTTTTACGAAATCTGATTCATGGGGGGGGAGGTGCTCCATCCCTCCCCCCAAATTCTGGCCGGGGGGGAGGCACCCCGTCCCTCCCACCGCAAATCCTGGCCGGCCGGGTCTGCAAAAGGCGGCGGCCATAGCCGCCACCATTTGCGTCCCTGCAGTCAGCCGTGATAGGCTACGTAAATGTTTACGTAGCCTATCACGGCTGATTAAAAAACAAAAAAAAATGCATACGCAAATGGCAGCGCCCATGGGCGCCGCCATTTGCATACGCATGTTTTTTGTTTTTTTTTAATTAGCCATGATAGGCTACGTAAACATTTACGTAGCATATCATGGTGGGTTTTTAAATCTAGCCGTGATAGGCTACGTAAATCTTTACGTAGCCTATCACGTTTTTTTGTTTGTTTGTTTTTACCTGGAAATGGCGGCAGCGGCAGCCGGTTGGAAGACCGGCCGCTGCTGAACCGCCGCCGGAGCCACCGCCGTAGTCGCTGCCGGAGCTGCCGCTGCCAGGAAGATCTGCCTAAGGTAAGCCCATCCCGGGGGGGGCGGGGGGGGCCGTTCCGCCACCGATTTTGGGGGGCCGAATGCACTGGCATTTAGCGTCCCCGAGATCCATGGCGGACGTTTCGTACATCCCTACGTGGAGCTGCCTTTGAAAACAGTCCGGAAACTTCAGCTGATCCAAAATAGGGCAGCAAGGCTGTTAACAGGGACTGGCCAATGAGCTCATATTTCATCAGTACATTTCCAGCTGCACTGGCTGCCAGTCCATTTCCGGGCCCGATTCAAAGTGCTGGTATTAACATTCAAAGCCCTTAAGGGTTTGGAGCCAGGCTATCTGAAGGATCACCTCCTCCCATATGTGTCTGCCTGGACCTTAAGATCATCTTCAGAGGCCCTTCTCTGTGAGCCCCTGCCAAAGCAAGTGAGGGGGGTGGCTACTAGGAGGAGGGCCTTTTCTGCTGTGGCACCCTGGCTGTGGAATGAGCTCCCTAGTGAGGTTCGCCTGGCACCTACATTGTATTCTTTCCAGCACCAGGTGAAGACCTTTTTATTTTTCCAGGCATTTTAGCATTTTAGCTAGGGATGTACGAAAGTCACTTACCTTTAACGAAATTTGATTCGTGGTGGGGGGGAGGCACTCCGTCCCTCCCCCTGAAATTCTGGCCGGGGGGGAGGTGCTCCGTCCTTCCCCCCCGAAATTCTGGCCAGTGGGGGAGGCGCTCCGTCCCTACACCCCCGAATCCTGGCCGGCCAGGCCCGCAAATGGTGGCAGCCATAGCTGCTGCCGTTTGCGTCCCTGCAGTCAGCCGTGATAGGCTATGTAAATGTTTACGTAGCCTATCACGGCTGAGTAAAAAAAAAAAGTGCGTACGCAAATGGAAGCACCCATGGGTGCCGTCATTTGCGTTCCTTATTTTGGCACATCTAGTCTACGTAAACATTTACGTAGACTACTTATTTTGGCACATCTAGTCTACGTAAACATTTACGTAGACTATGGCGAAAATAAAGGGAACGTAAATAACGTAGACGCCACGCTATTTGCGTTCCCCTTATTTTCACCGTAGTCTACGTAAATGTTTACGTAGACTAGACATGCCAAAATAAGGAACGCAAATGGCAGCACCCATGGGCGCCGCCATTTGCATACACGCTTTTTTTTTTACTCAGCAGTTATAGGCTATGTAAACATTTACGTAGCCTATCATGGTATTTTTTAAAAATCTAGCCATGATAGGCTACATAAATCTTTATGTAGTCTATCATGTTTTGTTTTGTTTTTTTACTGGAAATGGCGGCGGCGGCAGCCGGTCAGAAGACCAGCTGCCGCAGCTGCCGCTGCTGAACCGCCACCAAACCGCCGCCGGAGCCGCCCAACCAGGAGGATTTGCCCAATGTAAGTTCCGTCCCAGGGGGGGCGAGGGGGCAGACCATTTTGCCACCAATTTTGGGGGGCCGAATGCGCTGGCATTCGGCCTCCCCAAGATTCATGGCGAAATTCTCTGACATCCCCAAGCTCCTTAGACTTTTAGTTTGCTGTTTTAAATCTGTATTTTAAATCCCTGCACTGCTGCTAGGTTTTATTCTGGTTTTATTCTGGTTGTATTGTTTACTGTGGTTTTAATGTTTTATATATTTTGTATTGTTTTATTGTGTGCTCTTTGGTTTTAATTTTTGTGAAACGCCCAGAGAGCTTCAGCTATTGGGCAGTATAGAAATAAATAAATAAATTCTATGGCTTTATGGATTTGGCCTTACCTTGAAAAGCAGGTCAGCCTCCCCCCCACACACACACACTAGGCAGTCCTCTCTGCCATTTCCACCTCCAACACAAACACAGACACCCATTACCTGTGAGAATGGGGAGGATTAATCAGTGGAAAGGAGAGCTCGCTAGAGACAGGAGAGGACTTATCAGCCTTTTCTTAACTGAAAACCACATCCAGATAGGGATGTCAGAGAATTCCGCCACGGATCTCAGTGTGGCCGAATGCCAGTGCATTCGGCCCCCCGAAGTCTGTGGCGGAACGGCCTGCCCCCCCGCCCCCCCACCCCCTGGGACGAGACTTACCTGGGGCAGATTTTCCGGGCGGCAGCGGCGGTGGCAGCGGCTTCGGTGGCAGCGGCGGTGGCGGTGGCCGGTCTTCTGACCGGCTGCCGCCACCGCCGCCATTTCCAGGCTTGTGAAAAAAAAAAAAAAAGACATGATAGGCTACATAAATCTTTACGCAGTCTATCTTGGTTGGGGGTGGGTTTAAAAAAAAAAGCATACGCAAATGGCGTGGCTACGGCCGCTGCCATTTGCGTTCCTTCTTTTTACCGTCTTAATCTACGTAAATATTTACCTAGACTATGACAGCGAAAATAAAGGGGAACACAAATAGTGTAGTGGGTGCTATTTGCGTCCCCTTTTGATTCGCCGTTTTAGCCTACGTAAAGATTTACGTAGGCTAAAACGGTGAATGAAAAAGGGACGCAAATAGCGCCCACTATGCTTTTTGCGTTCCCCTTTATTTTCGCCGTCATAGTCTATGTAAATATTTATGTAGATTAAGACGGCCAAAAAGAAGGAATGCAATTGGCGGCGGCCGTAGCCGCCGCCATTTGCGTATGCGGTTGTTTTTTGTTTGTTTGTTTGTTTTTACCCAGAGCCCTCCACGGCCGGAAATCCAGCTGCGGACGGCTCTGGCCTGGCCGGGCTGGGCCGGGCCTGGCTGGCTGCTCTGCGGAGCTGCCGCGTAGCACAGCTGGCCATTCAAGGATTCCGGGGGGAGGAACGGAGCGCCTCCCCCCCCGGCCAGGATTCCGGAGGGAGGGACGGAATGCCTCCCCCCCCACCATCAACATAATCCGTGAAAGGTAAGTAACTTTCGTACATCCCTACATCCAGAGGGATAATTGTGTTAGTCTGTTGCCGAAAAACAACAAAAACTTGTTTTTTAAAAAATAATAAAAAATAAACCCACTGTTCTTGTGGCATGGGGAAAGGTGTTCCATCTGCGTTCTGTCTCTCGCCTTTGAGCAAGTTGGCTGAATTCTCTTGTTCCTGTGTCCATTGGCATCGAGGGAGCCATCCCCATCTTCTATCACAGGTCTGTGTTTCCTTTGCACTCTCTATTGAGTGCAGTTCCATTATGCTGGCCCGCTCCCCACCATCACATCCAAGATTAACCAGACTAGTTTTCCACTACAGGCACAGCATGCAGCCCACTGGCACTGGGTGACATAATTTCTAGACACTGTCAACTGCAGCCGAATTAGATGGGTGCTGTGCTGCTGGCATGGAACTAAGTGGCAGTTTGGTGCTCTTGAATGTCGAATATTGCTGCCCTCGAGTAGTAGAGATGGAGGTCAACATTCTGATCCATCTGCTGATGTAGACAGGAATGTGCAGTCTCATATTCCATTTGGGGCCACTAAGCATGACTTTCCTTCACACATACAGCTTTGCTCTGAATGTGGATTTCTGCACAGGGCTCCACAGCGCTAGAGAAATTGGCTCAGTCTCGGTAAATTTGTTTGTTTGTTTTTTATGTGTTTAAACTCATGTCCCTACTCCTCTTAAACATATTGAATGGACACACAGAGAATCCATTTTGTCACACTGAAAAAGCATCGATGTTTTCCCACTGCACGGCTGGCACTGTATGTTATGTATTTCTGAGGTGTTTACAGCCGTGGCCTCAAAGATAAATGTGCCCTCACCAAACAATCATATCTATCTAACTGCAGCATATTCTGAGTATAAAAACACTATATTTCTCTGATGCAGAAGAGTAGCGCTGTCTTTTGCAGGTGTCTTTTGAAACCTGTATTCGGACAGATCAATAGTAATTAACAGAGCTTGTGAAGTCTGTTGCTTCATCTTCCTTCTATAGAATAAAACGTACATCCAGGTTTTTTTATTTTCTTTTATGACACGCTCTCAAGCTAAAAAATCTCAAGCACACCAAATGTGTGCCAGTGACTAGGCGATGTATACATGCAAACATTGCTGATAGTCAAGCAGCGGCCCATGAAACCACTCTTGGTTTCAGTGGTAAGATATAAATGAATACTGATTGCACTCTGATGTTAGCCTAATTTATATTGTTAAATGCACTTCTCCAAGCAGTGAGAAATTCTGAGGGTAGCACTACAGAGCTTAGTTCCTTCTAAACGAGAGAGTGTTGGAGATTAGGGTGTATTTGTAATATTTACTTTATTTTACAGTGTCAAAGCAGAGTATAGTGCAGGCAAATTTAGCCCACTCATTAATCCTGCATCAGATACCTAGAGAGCCCCATTTCAGCTAAATTCAGCTAAACTCTCAGTTGTCTCTCTCTCATTTTAAAGTACCAGCTATCTCCTTTTCACTCCTTCCTCCTACAGAGCAGTGGGTTAATATCCTCCTGCTGCAGGTTAATTGTCCATTCAGGAAACCATTGAGTGGCATTCAGAAAAACGAAGACAAGAGACAAGAATAATATGAGGGCACTAAGCACTTGCCTGATAGAAATGTCACTTCTGGCATTAGGAATGTTTGAGAAACCTGCAGCAGATTCAAATGAGGTCAGATTTCTGTGAATCCAACCTGCAGATTCCGCAGCAGACTGGCTTTTTCTGAGTCGTGCAGATTCTGCAGAGCAGATTTTTACTGGGAGGATTTGTGCAAATGCACATTAGTGCTAATGAGCACTCACCCTAACGTACACTTCTACAAGTGCACAATTGTGAAAGCGCAGACACAGGTGTTGCACATTATTTATACAGAACACTAAGTAATAATAAACTCATATAGTCAAGTGCACGAGTGCTAGCTATTAATTCCATTCATAACTCACTGGTTAGGGCAGCATGATGCTGTGCCAAAAATTTCTTTCACTTTTTTTTCAACCATTCTCATTCAATTTGATAGGAAAATAAATTGTTTTTGAAAAGAAATTCAAAGGAGAAGAACATTTCTAAGAAATTCCCGTGGGATAGATTTGGGGTTCTTGTGTTTACCTTACTTACAAGATGTTCAAGAGGTGTACACGACCATCCTGTCTTTCACTGTACATTCATCTCTCTGGCAGCCTGTAGCCTCCTCAGCATCTTCCTACTTCAATTAAAGTGAAGGGAAGACATCCTGAGGTAATTCCTCCCATGGGGCTTTTTTGGATCAGGAAGTGCAGGCAGCCCGGGAGGCTGCAGAGCAATGGAGAGATATGTAACAGAAAGAAAACACACCCTTGGCCACTGCCAAATTTTCTCCACCATTTCTGTGGTTGCCCCCTTCCCACCCCCCATGCCCTTGAATGACACTAGGTATGTGCCGTGGTGAAAGATGCAAAATGGTGACCAGGCTGCTAACACATTTGCTGCTGTAGCCACTTGCACTTGCAGCAGAAACAACAAAAACCCTGAGGGAAAACAGGACGAAGCTGTGCTACAACCAGTGCTGATGGTGAGTTCCACCTCTGAGAAACTGTTTGAGAATTTCTCCTTTCCCTGGATAAATTCAGTGAAATTGTCCGCCCAATTTCTCTGCCCGCAAATAGGGTGGAGAATTTCAAGAGACTTGCTGTGCACAGCTGTCATGCAATGCAGTTCATAATTCACAGGATACTACTACTACTGTAAAATCATCATCATCATCATAAACAACAACAGCGGCAATAACAACCAGATTCTCCAGTGCTTTACGATTACACAGAGTTCTTTATAAGTATAAAATAGGTTCATATTGGCCAATATACTATGAATTCTCCTTAGTAATTTTGCATCATGATCTTTAAATAGGGAAGAGCCAAAATGGGTGGGAGGTCCATTATATGTAGGGATGTCATGAGTGTCCATTAGGGGGCTTGAGCTCAGCGGGTTCCCCCCAATTTGGCCCCCTGGATGCCAGTCTGCGACCCGCTGCTCTTGCCCAACTCAGCACATGTTGAGTTGGGCAAATGGGTTGGACCCCACTCCTTGCCCGAGTGTTGCTCTAGGTAGCAGCGGTGACAGGATGGGAACAGAGAGGGGGGAGCTGTTTGCCTCTCGCTTCCCATCCTGCTGTCACCACCAAAACTAAGGGCAACTGCGTCCCTCTGCCAGCACTCAGCAGAGAGGGATGCAGTTGCTTGCAGAGGCAGCAGCAGCAGCACTCACCAGGCTCCTGCCAACCACCAGCCGGCTCGCATCCCAGCGCAAGTCAGGCAGGTCCAGCAGTGGGTGGGAATCCAGTGAGCATGTCACAGGGTGGACTCGGGTGAGTTCGCACAGCCCTAGTTATTTTGGCTTTAAACGGGGATTATGGAGTTCATGGAGGCTACAGCTATCAATGGGAACTAGTTATCATAGCTACGTACTACATCCAGGATCAGAGGCAGCAGGCCTCTCTTGCTGGGGAACATGAGTGGAGGGTGCTACTGCACTCATGTCCTGCTTGTGGGCTTCCCATGAGCATCTTGTTGGTCATTATGTGGACAGAACATTGGACTAGATAAATCTTTGTGCAAGGCTGTCATATTCTTACTGAAAGTATAGCTTCTGTGCATGCACCTAAAAAGTAGTTGGCTATCAGCAACTGTCTGCAAAATGTAGATTGTGCATACATTAGATTGTGCACCACCGAGCTGGTGGGGCAGAGGACAGGATCACCAGAGGCAACCCATAACACAGAAAGGGGCAGCTGAGGTATGTGAACTTTAACATCATGAGTGCAAAGCATGTGGGAATTCATACAACCACACCAAAAACATATATTTGGGCCCACTTTCTCCTGTTCCAGCAACAACTCCCATTCCACAGAGAATCGCATGACTTTAGATCATGAGTGCAAAACAGTGTGTGTGTGTGTGGGGGGGGGATCCAATGAGCTTCATAAAATGACCACAATGGCACCTTCTGAGCCATAAGGAAGGGATGGGGGGTTCTCTCACTAATGCTTCTGTCTCACTGCCAGGGAGCACAATTAAGTATTTCAGGCTTTGGGAGGACTGGGTGAGAGAATGACCTCCCTGAAAGCCAGCCCCCCCCCTACAAGGAAACTTCTGTATGAATGCGGGAAATTATGGGATTTTTTAAAGACATTTTTCTCCCTCTCCCATAATATTACAACCTGGGGTCATCCCATGAAGCTGATTGGTTGGACATTCAGGACAGATAAAAGGAAGTACTTCACATAGTGCATAGTTAAACTATGGAATTAACTTTCATAAGATGTTGTGATAGCCACCAATTTGGATGTCTTTAAAAAGGGGATTAAATAAAATCATGGTGGAGAAGGCTATCAAAAGCTACTGGGGCTGATGGCTATATGCTACCTCCAGTATCAGAGGAAGTAGGCCTATGTACGCCAGTTGCTGGGGAACTTGGGTGGGAGGGTGCTGTTGTACTCAGGTCCTGCTTGTGGGTTTCCCGTGGGCAGCTGTTTGACCACTGTGTGAACAGAATGCTGGACTAGATGAACCATGGTCTGATCTATCATGGCTTTTCTTATGTTGTTATGTTAGAATAGTCTGGGGAAATGTTCTGAGCATGCACAACTCTTGTACATGCCCAGTATTCTCCTTATCTGGCAAGGGAAGAAGAGGGGGAAGGAAGCACAGAGTGCTGCCGTTGCCACACACTGCTTTATTTTAAATCGATAAAGGCATGGGGGGGTGAGGGAAGTGGAGGAGGGAGGCAAGAAGCAGGAGGCACTTCAATACCCTCCTTGCCTCTACCAGCAAGCTGTGCCTATGCATGCAGAAGCTCAATTTCTAGCCTGAGCTGAGGAAAAGCCTTGAGAAAGAATTATGCTTAATTTGGATATCTGTTCAGCATTACATGCTGCCCAAATCCTGAGACAGTCAGATTACAAACTTTTTGCCATCACTATGATATTGCAAAAGTATTTCCTGGATGCACATGAAACAGATCAGATGGATAAATGGGGGTTTTGGTAAGTCTTCCCATAATTTTAGAAAATCATTCTACAATAGTTGAAAGTGGAAACCCAAGTTTTGATTGAAATGTAACGGGGCAGAGATTCACAACTTTCACGTGCATCCACTTGTACGTACAGTACACACATCTCATGCATTGTGCTCACACATGGTCTTTTTTGCTGCTTCTTATATTATGTGAACCCCTTGCAACTTCAGCAGGATTGAGTATGAGTTAGTTTTCCAACTGGGATTAAGTGCCATGTCGATCTTTGAGTAAATCATTAGATCTAAAGTGATGTGATGCAAATAATTATTTTCCATACATCTTTAAACAACCTTCAGATACAAATGATTTTCTGGTGATTCTGCCTTTGGGCAATTCTCCTTTTAATTAGACTATAGTGTAGAATGATCTGAATGAATGGATACTTAATTCAAGTTTAATCTGTGCACTGTCAGAACATACAATGAAATAATATTAATCTTTTCCAGGATCAAACAAGAAGAAACCATTCCTTCCAACTGTAAAGATGTTCTATAAAAAGGAGAACGGCAACTGTGCACAGCATTCTGAGGCTTTTTACTTGCCTATTTACAGAACGATTAAAATGGGCAGGGAAATGTCCCTTTAGTTAAGGTGAGTAGCAAAAAAAAAAAAAAAAAGCTCTGCCATTATAAGCCTCAACATACAATTGCTGATAAAAATGACACCTTTTGAACTAATAACCTGAAAGCTGGCAACCATGATTTACTTGATGAGGTCTATGGGGTTCATCACACAAGGCTGTTTATTTCAGTTTACTGGGGCTTCAGTTTCCACATTCTAAGTTAGATGAAGATCGGTTCTTCACACAGACAAGGTCTCTGCAGCTTGGGGCAGAGAGCAAGTGGCGAATCAGTGGGTCTCTCAAGGGATTCAAGTCTCTCTCTCTCTCTCTCTCTCTCTCTCTGCAAAGCGGCATGCCAGGGTGTGTGTGTGTGGCTTCGTTGCTGTCAGCCATTCGGGGGGGGGGATCTTCATCTTGTTCCTCCCCCACCCAGCTCCATGCTGTCTTTGAGCCTCTCCTTGCCTGGCCAAGAAAACTCTCCTCCCAGCCCACGTCAACAGGCAGACACACTAGAGGACTGGGGTGGTAGGGGGAAGAGAGCAATTCTGATTTTCCCACTCTTCACAATGGCTTCTTCCCCCCAGGCTGTGGTTATAGCAGAACCACACATTTACACGAAGCCATTAAAGTAGATTTACATTTAAATAGTGGATTATCTCAGGGTGTTTTTTTTTAGCTGGATAAAGATCCTATACAGCTGGATGTGCCCTGGAGGTTGATGGCATCATGTAAATGACCAGCAAACTTCTGTGAGTGACCAATCATGACAGCACTAGAAATGCCTCATGTAAAGAGCCTATGATAATGCTAAATTTCAAACTTATTTGAGAAAAAAAGAAATGCCACAGGTACTATGATTTAAGGTGCTCCGAGAGTGCAGCAGGCTCCAGCTGGCCTGAGAAAGGAACCAGATATAAAGAGGAGCAATAATCTCCAGTAGGCATAGATGCCAGGCTCAATGCGTGTCAGTTTTTTGTGGTTAAGCTCATTCCACCCCATTTCCACGCCAAGTTGTATTTTCTAAAAATGTCCATTCAGAAAATTGTATGTATTTCTGAAATGTACACATTAATATACACATTACACGTGCACACTTCTGGATGCATGCACTCACTGACTAAGAACGTAAGAAGAGCCATGCTGGATCACATCAAGGGTCCACGTAGTCCAACATTCTGTTCACACAGTGGCCAACCGGCTGCCCATGGGAAACCCACATGCAGGACATGATTGCAACAGCACTAGGGATGGATGGACCCTCTCCGTCCGGGGCGGGGGGAGCTACCCCCCCAGCTCACACAGCCTGGACTCACTTGGCGAGCCTCCCTGCTTGCCCCACCCACCCACCAAGCCATGTGAGCCACCCCTCCTCTCCATGCTTCCAGCAAGGACTCGAGCAGTCAAGCCTTGTGATTTATGCACACAAGGGCTTGATTGCTGAGTCCTCGGCATGGCTAACCCCCAGCGCTCTGGTCCTGGCTTCCTCAGGAGGAGGCCAGGGCAAGAGCGCTGGGGTGCCACTGAGGCCCTTCCTCCCAGAGCTTCCTTAACAGCTGCCACATGGAGGAAGGGCCTTAGCATGGCCAGCCCCCAGTGCTGTTGCCCAGGCCTACTCTAGAGGAGGTCAGGGCAAGAGCACTGGGGTGCCACTGAGGAAGTCCTTGACAGCCAGCAGAGACAGGAGGGGTACTGGTGCAGCCAGCCCCCAGTGCTCTTGCCCTGGCCTCCTCCTGAGGAGGCCAGGACTAGAGCGCTGGGGTGCCACTGTGTTGCCACCTGGTCGCCAGACTCTGGGGTGCTTGGCATGATCCGGGTCTGTCAGCACCCCAGGGCTTGATGAGCTGGGTCTGGGAGGCCTGATGGAGGGGAGTCCACTGGATTCCACCCTCTTTTCAGTCTCCTGTGCCATCTCTAAACAGCACCGTCCCACCCATGTTCCCCTGCAACTGGTGTACATAGGCTCACTGCCTCTGGTACTGGAGGTAGCACAGAGCCATCAAGACTAGCAGCCATTGATAGCCTTTTCCTCCAGGAATTTGTCCAACCCCCTTTCAAAGCCATCCAAACTGGTGGTCATCTCATCACCACATCTTGTGGTAGCGAATTCCATAGTTTATCTATCCACTGTGCAAAGAAGTTCTTGTTTTATCTGTCCTGAATCCCCCACCAATCAGCTTCATGGGATGACCCCAGTTCTAGGAGTTTGAGAGAGGGAGAAAAATGTCTCCCTATCCACATTCTCCACACCATGAATAATTTTGTACACCTCTATCATGTCTCCCCTTACCCTCCTTTTTTTCCAAGCTAAACAATCCCAACTGATGTAACCTTCTCTCATAGGGGAGATGCTCCAGCCCCTTGATCATTTTAGTTGTCCTTTTCTGCACTTTTCCCAGTTCTACAATACCCTTTATTGAGGTGTGGTGACTGGTGACCAGAACTGTACACAGTATTCCAAGTGTGGTTACATCATAGATTTGTATAAGGGCAGTATGATAACGGCATTTTTATTCTAAAGTGTGTTTGTGCACATTTTGGAAAACGTATGCATTTTACTTTGTGCATTTTTCAAATGTGCACATGCTGTCAAACACTTTTGTTTTGTTGAATGAAGTACAAGCTCAGAAATTTATGGACTTCCAACCACAAATTGTGTTTGGGTGTGCGTTTGGGTCTGCTAATGTGAATTGGGTAAATCTGTAAACAAAATAAACTGCAACAGAACAAATTTCTCACTCATCCCTGATATTCAGTGGTAGTAATACAAAACTGGCTTGATAATGAATCAGTTTCTGAAACACTCGATCTGCTTAACTTTAGTGCTGTGCTGAAAATTTCTTCCACTTTTTAAAAACCATTCTCATTCAATTTGATAGAAAAGGAATTGCTTTTGAAAAAAAAATTCCAAAGTGAGTGAGGCAGTAAAACAGAAGCCTCTTTTGCGGGGAAAGAAACTTTCAGGAAATTGGAGGACTGATTTCAGCATAGCACTAGTTTCAGCAAGAAGATCAGAATCTAGACTTCTGGTTTCTCTGTAACATATTTTTGCTACAGCCCACAATTGCTACCAGGTTTAGCCTGAAGCAAAATTCAAATTTAGAATTTTTTCCTCAGTGAGTACCATGCAGCTATACAGCTACATCCTATGCATATTTACTTAGAAGTTAGGTATCACTGTGTTCAATGGGATTTAGTCCAAAGTAAATAGCATAGAATTGTAACCTACTATGCAATCCTATCCTATACATGTCTACACAAAGACCAGTCCCATTGAGTTCAAAGAGGCTTACTCCCTGGTAAATGGGCATGGGATTGCAGACTAAGGCTGAAATACTATACACACTTACCTGAGAGCAAACTTCATTGAACCGACTGACACTACCTGGAAGACCTCCTTCTCCCATATGAGTCTGCCCAGGTTTTAAGATCTTTGTGGGAGGTCCTTCTCTCAGTACCACCTCTACCAGAGGCATGTTTGGTGGTGACATGAAAGAGGGCCACCTTGGTGGCTGCTCCCTGGCTTTGGAACTCCCTGCTGAGGGAGACTAAATTGGCTCCCTCTTTGCTGTCCTTCCACTGGCAGGCAAATATATTTTCATTCAAGCAGGGCTTTGGAATGTAAGCAGGTCTGTGGGGCTGGGTGCTGTTTTTATTCTATTACTGTTGTGTTTTTAATTGTGTGTTTAATGTAATTTATTATTGTTTTAACTAAGTTTTATTTTTGTTTTGATTATTGTTAGCCACATTGAGTGCCATTTCCCTGGTAGAAAGGAAGGATATATGTCAGATAAATAAACAAAGACAATGGGACTTGGGGTTTGACATACATAGGCTTGCACTGTAATTCTCCCTGAATGAGCTAAAATAAATGGATTGCTCTTATGTACAGGATGAGGAATTATCTCCTGGAATTCCTCTAACATTTTTAATATGAAAATCTGTTCGTGGCTTTTAACAAATTCTTGGAGAATGTAAGCAGCTATCAGCCCTAAACTTTCTGTTTGGTTGCCTACATTTGACAGAACCGTTATGGTTGCTGTAGCAACAATTTTTGACAGTACATTTAAAGCATTTTAATCTGGAAAATGAAAATATGTGTTCAGTTTTCTCCAGGGCGCCTTCCATCATTTAAAATAAATGCCAGAAAAGATTGCATACTTCATTCTAAATTAATTTTCTCAACATCGGAATTAATTAGACACCAAATATCCAAATGTGTGTGTGCTTTGCCTGAAGTTTGGCTAAATGGAGATAAGACTCTTAACATTTTACAGAGAAAGGATTTTACAGAGAAAGGAAACTAGACACTACATTAAATGCATAGCAACTTGGTGGCCCTAACATTGTTTTATGTACTATGGTGTAAGCGTGGGGCCCCAATCCAGATTGGGACCACCACACATGAGGAGGGAAGTTATACCTTCCCACCCAGCTGCCCCTCCCAAATTCCGCACACAAACACACATACACACAGGGGCTTAAAAGGGTGTGTGTGAAAATCTCCATTGATGACAGTTTTTTTCTTTCTTTTGCCCCCATGCAATGTGGGGAGGGTATTTAGGGGATAACTCACTGGATGGTAAGTTATAATCC
This sequence comes from Heloderma suspectum, assembly GCF_057233095.1. Taxonomy (NCBI): domain Eukaryota; kingdom Metazoa; phylum Chordata; class Lepidosauria; order Squamata; family Helodermatidae; genus Heloderma; species Heloderma suspectum. The sequence goes on from NC_139461.1 coordinate 74,442,456, forward strand.
CCCTTCTGATGTGTGGTAGTCCCAATCTGGATCAGGACTCATACACTTACACTAGAGTAAAACAATAATAATGTTAAGATCACCTAGATGTTACACATTTAACGTAGCATGTACTTTAGTCCTGAGTAGTTATAAATCATGAAATTAATGGAAATTCGTAGTTTCCAGAATGCCATTTAATTTTTGTCAAGCTTGTTGCCTTTGTTGTATGCATGACATATACACCCTATACATAGTGTGTGTGTGTGTGTGTGTGTGTGCATGCGCGCATATACTATGTACTGTAGTACAGGTATTCTATATGTACAACATGTACACATGTCCTATATGTATATATATTGTCCTATATGTATAGGACAAACAATGTCACGAACATACATAGGAACATGGTTTCATAATGTTTTGAACATTGAAAAAGAAGAACACAGGCCAAAACGAACATGTTCATAATCTTTTACTATTTCATTTTTTAAAAGACAATGATTTACCACCTACTGAATATCTATCTATATCTATAAGTATATGTATATATGTCTGCCTGCTTGCCTGCCTCTCTCTCTCACTCTCTCTCTCTCTCTCTCTGTCTCTTCTGAATATACAGATTTTTTTTACACTTTGGGATGATCAGGACGCAGATAGCCATATTAAGAAACAATCTAGATGATAAGTTGTTGCATACATGACTGCATATGACTTATGTGGGTTCTTCTAAATAGCACCTGCTGACAATCAGAACTGGGACCACAGATCATGGTGTGGTGTTGGTGGTGGTGATGGTGAACTTTCCTCCCCCATTGCAAGCCAAGAAAAAAAAAATCAGCCCTTCCCAAAGCTGCTATTTTTCTCTGGGGGCAGGCTGCCATGTAAAATGCTAAATGTAATCACCCATTTTACATATCATCTAGGGTGGCCTTAATTATTCTAATACATATCAAGGACCCTGAAGATACGATATGGCCCATTCCATTGGCTCAGCTGGGGACCAGCTGCCATTTGGTCCCTCCTTTTCCAGAGTGGCCATTCCATTTCATTAGTCATGAAACATTTATGTAGCAATGAACAATTGGTGCCTACCTTTGCTTGTTTTCCCTGTTCACTCCCCATTCTCCACCCCCCCCCTTTGTATTGTGTCTATCAGTGTGAGCAGGGGCTGTGGGGGGCAGGCTTGTGGGGGAGGACTCTGTACAATGCCTAGAAAACTTTCGGTGCCTTATACATAAGTAATGGAATAATAATAATATAATGATGATGGTGGTAATAACAACAACAACAACAACTGCAGGCCATCATGTAAGTGTTCATTTCCATGATGGGCTTCTTCAACATTCCCTGGAACTCAAAATGTAGTAGCCGTTTCATGAAGCAAAAGAAGAGTAGAAATGTTTCAAGCTGTGTGGGACACTGAAAACACTTGCAAGCAGTCCAGCAAGTGGAGCAGAATGGTCTGGAACAGAGGAGACACCAGAAGTCCAATTCTACCTAGAATACCCTGAAGTAAATGGGATCTAAGATCCCTAACTTTGTACATGTAGTTTGAGATTGCAGGAGCAGACGATTGGCATAATGTGGGTGTGGCCAAAACAACAGGGACATTTCCGCTTACAGCACATCATGTACAACAGGAGCCTCCCGTTCTTTAATCAAACAATGGGGAAGAGCAAGGTTCAAAAGGAATTTTGGAAATATTAGCCTTCTAACATCAAGGAGATTATAAATTGCGAGTGTAAACAAGCAAGGTATTGATCTGCTAGTTCACACTAGCCAATAGACAGTTTGACCTTCAGTGATTATCTGCCCAAGCAAAATACTAAATAAGAGCCACAGAAGAAGAAAAGCATACGATTAACACGATAATTTGAAGTACGACAGGTTAACAGCACCCAAAGTCACACAGATGCCAGTGCCATTTTTCAATGTGCAATCAATATGCAGAACTATTACTCTATCGCTTCTGACGGCACAAAGCCAGTTTAATTAGTATTGGTGAGCATGCCTTTGTATAGTAAAAAGAGCTCATTTGTTGAGAGTTAAAGAATGAAGGCATTATTCCTTCCACTAAAAATGATGCTGATGATAATGATGACAATTATGATAACAAAAATAAATAATAGCTATCTACAAGCATGCAGCTTGCAAGTTGCTTCTTTAATATTTGCGCTGTTTTGTTCTGCATGTAGCAAACTAGTGCACCAGATCAATGTAATGTATTGTGTGCATATAGAACTTGGAAGGCATGAACCAGGGGCATGTTTTCACAGTGGCAAACTCGATAGGTAATGAGGCATACCAAAGGTATATTCCTGGAAACCTAAGGATTGTGGATATAATCACCCATGGAACAGAGCAGTTATCACAGCTCCCTGCCTAAGTAAATTGTTATGAAATTGCTCGGAATCATAGGCCTCAAGGGACTATGCCCATGTTATACCACATCTTTAATAGTCCAACAGTCGATCATCCTCCCAATCACCTTGTGAAGTTGGTTTCATTTACAAAATGAGGCCTTAGGGGTTCATCACACAGAGCTTTTATCCTGCTATTGAGATGGCTCTCTCTCAAAAGTTTGAGGGCTCTTTAGATGATGCCATTACCCTCCAGGATGTCTCCCGCCGTTTTCCCCAGCCTATCTCGTGTTTTTCCCAAACGCAAAAAAGGTGGTATTTTTTCCGGCCCACGGAACAGGAGCACCATGACCTCCCTGTGAAATTCTCCAATAGCGGGAGAAACGACTGTGTCTGCCTGCTGTGGGAGTTTGTTTCCAGTTGTTGGGGGCATGGTCAGGATGAGATTTGACAGGTGCGAGGGCAAGAATCGCCTGACGATTGAGTCTCCTGCCTCTGCATTTCTCAGTTGGAGGGAGAAGAGGGTAAAATGCCTCCCTGCAATGAAGGGAGACACATTTGATCCCCCACCCCACCAAGCTCAGAAGCAACGTCCTCTGTTGTTTCAGAGCATCCTATTAAGTTCAACGGGGCTTACTCCCAAGTAAGTGTGCTGAAGGTTGCAGACTTACAGTGTGACCTTATGTCTGCTCAGAAGTAAGTCCCATTGAGTTCAGTGAGGCTTACTCCCACATAAGTGTGCCAAGGGTTGCAGACTTACAGAACAGTCTTACATTTTATGTCTATTCAGGAGTAAGTCAGAGGTTTCCTGGGGGCTGTGAGAAAACAGTATAGCAGAAGTTAAACTACAGAAACAAGACTCCCCACCCCTCCTTTCCACACATTCCAGGGAGGGAGGCACTCCCTCAGCTCAAACCATGTGGCTGCCATGTAAAGAAGCCCTTCCTAATCCCGCAAGGTACCAAGAGCAGGAAGCTCCGGAAAGGATTTTTGCAGGTTTTTTGCTTAATGTAGAAACACCCTTAGTCTGAGATTTAAGCAATTCAGTAAGTGAACAAGATCTTAAGCACATTACAGCAATGTAAATGAATGGCAGTACCCTGGACGTAGAGAACCATATTTAGTTGTTTTATTAATCTCTTCTGTTTACAGCTCTCTCTCTCTCTCTCTCTCTCTCTGTAATGATAATGCTGCTGTAAAACATTTCAGCATGATTTCCCAGTGTAGCTGTGAATATAGTGTGATATATTTATCAAGCCTCTTCCACACCACCAAATCTTCTATATCTTTCTATAGCGTCTAAGCTGTTTATCAGCTTCTGAGAGTGAATCTAAGCTCGGAGAAAGAACATCTTGTCATTTTCTCTTCCGGAATTAAGCTCCTAGAGTTATCTGAAGGCAAGTGAGTGTTAGGTCCAGCAACTGCAAATGCAGCCTGTTTGTGGGTATTGTGATGAATAAGTGGATGTATGCCACTGACTTGTTATATGTTTCTCACTAATATGCTGGGTAGTCTTGGTTTGAGGAGTGCTTATTTGTGTTCCCTACAGGAGTGATGATCTGTGGATTAAAGATATCTGTATTACTTGGGAAGAAAATAAATCCATCCTCTCCTGAGGGGCTGTTGCTGATCTCATGTTCTCCAGCATGGTGATTCTGATGAGGGGATTCTTTAGAGATGGGAAAGATTTGAGGGGTGGCTGGCTACTTGTGCCAAAAGCCCATTTTCTTTCCATAGTCACAGACAGTTGTTCAAAAGAAATTCTCCTGTACTCAAAAGATGTGCATGTTTGAGTCTCAAGGACTGCTGAGGTCTGCTGGGCATGTATACATGTGCCTCTGCCAACTTGATTGTCATCTGAAACTCCCCTGAGGCTATAACATGCCAAGCCAGGACAAGGTTCTCAATATGTCATTTGAGATTTAGATTTTTCATCCAAGGCCTGTTGGGTACCTGTTCCAAATGTACCTGTTGGGTACATTTGGAATTACAAGCAACTGATCTCCTTTGGCAGAACAATTTGGAATTGAAGTAATTAGGCACCAGTAATCCTGGCTGGACTCTCATTATACAGCAAAACCTGATGAGCTTTTTTTTTTTTTTTTTTTTGGCATAATCCCTTGATTTGAAATGTTGGAGTGCACACACTTCTAAAACATTGTTCATGGGAGCATGCATTTTTGAAAGGTATCAAGACAGGTCAATGCTTATTACAAAGGGACCTAGTATGAGTGGAAGCAAAGATAACCCCAATCATTAGCAAATATGGCTTTAACAAATAGATTAAAGAGTAAAAATGAGATGAGAGAATATTAGATGCATGGAAGCAAAACCAGTGGTTAATAGTGCATGGACTTTATATAATAAAGAATATTCTGGCTAAGAATGTTAGATTTGTTTAGACTGTGAGCATTATTCCTCATAAACAAAATCACAAAAAACAAATCATATTTTGTTTTTGTGATTTTCTTTATCATAAAATCATTTTGTTGTTTTTGTTTAACATAAACAAAATCACAGAATCATTTATCATTGATTTTGAGTCCTAAGCAGCCTGCCTGTGCCTCGAGATCTTCTGTAACGGCCCTTCTCCAAGTTCCCTCTTTAGCAGAGGTGCATGATGTACTCACAAAGGCCTTTTCTGCAGTGGGACCCTGACTCTAGAACGCTCTCCCTGAAGAGGCTTCATAGTACTACAATGTTCTCAGATCCAGGTTAAGGCCTTCCTGTTTGCCCAAATATTTTATAGGAATGTTTGGTTTGTTGTTTTGTTCTTATGTCATAAAACATGCTCCTGCAGTGGGATTTCCCCTTCCTCTCATCCCCCCCCCCACTATCCATGTGCACCCAAATCTGCTCTGGAAGGTTCCCCACTCACAGGAGTGTCCCCCACCCCTCAGGACCAGATTTGGGGGGCACACAGGGGGCTACAGGGGAAATGGAATCAGTTCTCCAAGTGGTATTTGTTCCAGTAGCACACTGGCACCACTGGATACATTCCTGAGTAGGGATGGAAGAATCTATCAGTTTCACTTTCCTTTCTATTCAACCTTTTTTTTTAAAAAAAATCTCAAGTTATTTCCATTACATTTATGAAGAAATTTGTGAATTTTGGTAAATTCTTATTAAAAATTAACCAAAATGAAAATTCTCACCCATGTGCACCAGCCAAATTCAATAAGGATTGAATGTGCACCCCGGTTATGGAATGTCCTCCCCTTCAAGGCCCAATTGGGTGCAGATGTTGGTTTCATTTCAGTGCCAAGTTAAAACATGGCTTTTCACCAAAGCCTTTGAGGGCTAAATGAATTCCCTAAAGTTGCACACTGATTTAATTCTTTTAGATTTTAATTGGTATTAACTTGTTTGATGTTTTAGTATGCTTTTAGCTGTTTAAATTATTTAGTATTTTATACTGTTTAAATTTATTCCATCTGTACGCCACCCTGACATCTTAATGATATAGGGCGGGATAAAATTGGTTAAAATAAAATACATAATAAATAAATAAGTAGTAGTTATTCCAGTCATAAAGAGAACCATATTGTGTTGCCTGCCATATAGCTGTTTAGGGATGGATTGACTTACCTCCACCTGGTCACACGCCACTTGCTGAACCCCTGCCAGCTATCACCCCTGTTCGCCATGCTGTTTGAGCCGCTGAGCAGTCTGGGGGTGCCTGGTGATTGGCACACGGCCACCTAATCCTTCGCCAAGCTACCATTTTGTGAAAAAAAGGCAGCTTGGGATTTTACATAGATGTAGTGTTGCATAAATTCCAGCTGTAAAGGGACCATTTGTGCCTGTGATGTTGTATAAATAGCCTCTTTGCGGCTACTATTTATGCAACATTAGGGATGTTGTGAGTGTCTGGCTGGGGCTCAAGGCCCAGCAAGGAATAGCTGGCTCGGCCCCCTGGACACCAGTCCACAGCTCTCCATGCTTGCCCAACTTGGTGCATGCTGGGTTGGGCAAGTGCACGGACCCTGATCCCTCCCTGAACCACAAAATGGCAGCTTGGCCTTTTTCATAAAGGCTGATCTTATGCAAATGGTAGCCGTAAAGCAACCATTTACACAAGATTACAACTGGCCTTGTAACCCTGCTGTCGGGCACTCTTGACATCCCTAATACAGGGGGTTAGGGCCAAAATTTCAAAAAATACCAGCATTTTGAAGCTTAAAACTGTTATTGTCAGTAAATAAGCCTTAGGAGAGGCATTTCAATCTTATAGAATGGGGGGAAAAAACTGCCCCAACCCAGGAAACCACCAAACTATCAGTGGTTGGGGAAAAGGAGGTGGGGCCAGGGATGGCTGGATTGGGATGTCAGTTGGGCCTGATTTGACCCTGGGCCTGAGGCTCTGCACCCTGCCCCTAATGTGTCCTTCATATATATTCTGTGCTAGTAAATTTTTATCCACTTTTGTGAGCCACTCAAGAATTGCATAGTTCCATGGGTGTCAGATTGGCCACCTCTGTTCTACAGAGAAGCAGAAATCATCAGCTAGTCACTCAGGGGTACCGTCCTAGAGAGGTTTACATTAAAAATAATATATTTGGTGGGATACATCCAAATGATTCCATTTCCAGTATACTCTTTACAGAGGCACAGACTAATCACATTTAGAGTATTATCCCCTTTGCAATGCCACCCCTATTTCAAAGACCTCATCATATCAAGTATTAAAGAGAAACTATAGGGTAATTATATGTCTGACTCAGCTGGCAATGTGGGATGTTGCACTATTGCTGCAATATTTATCATCATAATTAAACTACCTAATCTTAAGAAAATGGTAATCTGACATCCCAATTCTGAACGCATTAAATGTAAACACATCCCATTAAAATCAAGGTGACTTGATTCCACAAAGGTATTTATCACAGAGGAGTAAGGCTGCTATTTTCATCCCATGTACTCAAGGGCTTTTCAGTGGAAATCATAGAATAATAGGAGGTTTGGAAAGGACATGAAAATAATTCAGCTCTCCACCCCAGGGCAATGCCCTGCAAACATCAGCTCTGAATAAAAGGAATCAGAAATCCAATGCTACAACTCTGCATAGCTGTCAATACTTATTTCTCTGACCTCCCTTCAAATTAACTCAGAACATGCTCACATTCTTCCCAAAACAATGTGAAGACTTCCAACAATTTTTCTGAGCAAGTCCAAGGTAGGGATGGCACGGACGCCCATCTGGGTCCAGGACCAGGAGTCCATTGGGCTCCCCACCATCACCCACACCCCCAGACTATGCCTGCCAAGCCTCTGGCCTCACTCGCCCCCACTCGTTCCCTCCTGTCCACACTCACCCAGACCCATCTGTGAGCACCCGCCATTTTGCTGCATGTATTTTTATGGGGAAAAAGGAGGTCATTAAAAATCTGTATATTTAAATATGCATAATTTCAGGCTGGGAAAGCTTGATATATGAAAACCTATTTACACCTCTAATATTGCATATATCAAGTTTTCCCAGCCCAAATTTGCGCATATTTAAATATGTGCATTGTAATGATCTCCTTTTTCCTGTAAAAATAAGCTTGGCAAAATGGTGGGCTTTTGTGGATGGGATCCAGTGTGAATGGCTTGGTGAGTTCATGGGGGCTCGAGCGCAGGTTTGTGGGGCTTGAGTGGGGGCAGTGCTTCAGGAGGCACCTGCCGATACCAGACAGGGGGTGAGTTCATCCATCCCTAGTCTGAGGGCTCCAAGACATTATCTCGTATACCCTTGCACCCATCTCTACCAAAGTCAGAGCCCCTTTTTACCTGCCCCTCTACAAATTGATGGAGAAAAGCCACTCCATTAGATTGTATGGGGCAAGTAAAAGATGCTGCATAGGAAAAATCCAAAGATGGAGAGTGCCTGCCTCCTTTAGAGGTCCCAACGTTCCCCTCCCTTAGATTTTGCCCCATTTTTTTTTTTTTTATCTTTCTCCATAGGATTTGATGGGGCAGGTTCTCTCTCAATGTTTTGAACATTCAGCTGCAAAAAACTCACCTAAAGTACATTCATTATTCTGAAGAAAGAGTATTAGGTGTTTCTGCTGGATTGGAACACCCAGCATCTTCCCTTCCTATTATTCACACTGGACAATCTAGAGCTTCTTTTTTGAGTACTTAATACATTCTTACCCACTAGTGCATTTATAGCATGTAACATCTACTGTTACTTCTTTTCTGGTACCTTGTTGTTGTTCAGTCATTCAGTCGTGTCCGACTCTTCGTGACCCCATGGACCATAGCACGCCAGGCCTTCCTGTCCTGCGCTCTCTCCCGGAGCGTGCTCAAGTTCATATTCATTGCATCCGTGATGCTATCTAGCCATCTCATCCTCTGCCGTCCCCTTCTCCTTTTGCCTTCAGTCTTTCCCAGCACCAGGTCTTTTCCAGGGAGTTTTCTCTTCGCATTAGGTGGCCAAAATATTGGAGCTTCGGCTTCATTATCTGTCCTTCCAATGAGCACTCAGGGTTGATTTCCTTTAGGATGGACTGATTTGACCTCCTTGCAGTCCAGGGGACTCGTAAGAGTCTTCTCCAGCACCACAGTTAAAAAGCATCAATTCTTCGGCGCTCAGCCTTCCTTATAGTCCAGCTCTCACAGCCATACATTACTACTGGGAAAACCATAGCTTTGAGTAGACGGACCTTTGTCGGCAAGGTGATGTCTCTGCTTCTTACTATGCTGTCTAGGTTGGCCATAGCTTTCCTCCCAAGGAGCAAGCGTCTTTTAATTTCATGGCTACAGTCACCGTCTGCGGTGATCTTGGAGCCCAAGAAAGTAAAATCTGTCACTGCTTCCATTTCTTCCCCTTCTATATGCCAGGAAGTGATGGGGCCAGATGCCATGATCTTAGTTTTTTTAATGTTGAGTTTCAAACAAGCTTTTGCACTCTCCTCTTTCACCCTCAACAAGAGGCTCTTGAGATCCTCTTCGCTTTCTGCCATTAGGGTGGTATCGTCTGCATATCGGAGGTTGTTGATAATTCTCCCGGCAATCTTAATTCCGACCTCTGATTCATCCAACCCGGCATTTCTCATGATGTACTCTGCATATAAGTTAAATAAGCAGGGTGACAATATGCAGCCTTGTCGTACTCCTTTCCCAATTTTGAACCAATCGGTTGTTCCATGTCTGGTTCTTACTGTTGCTTCTTGACCCTCGTACAGGTTTCTCAGGAGACAGGTAAGGTGGTCTGGTACTCCCATCACTTTAAGAATTTGCCACAGTTTGTTGTGATCCACACAATCAAAGGCTTTAGCGTAGTCAATGAAGCAGAAATAGACGTTTTTCTGGAATTCTCTTCCTTTCTCCATGATGCAGCGAATGTTGGCGATTTGATCTCTAGTTCCTCTGCCTCTTCTAAACCCAGCTTGTACTTCCGGTAGTTCTCGGTTCGCATACTGCTGAAGCCTAGCTTGTAGGATTTTGAGCATCACCTTGCTGGCATGTGAAATGAGCGCAATGGTGCGGTAGTTTGAACACTTTTTGGCGTTGCCCTTCTTTGGAATTGGAATGTAAACTGACCTTTTCCAGTCTTGTGGCCACTGTTGAGTGTTCCAGATTTGTTGGCATATTGAATGCAGCACTTTAACAGCATCATCTTTTAGGATTTTAAATAGCTCGGCTGGAATACTGTCATCTCCGCTAGCTTTGTTGTTACTAATGCTTCCTAAGGCCCACTTCACTCTCTAGGATGTCCGGCTCAAGTTCAGTGACCGCACTATCATGGCTATCAGGGACATTCAGATCTTTCCTGTATAGTTCTTCTGTGTATTCTTGCCACCTCTTCTTAATCTCATCTGCTTCTGTTAGGTCCCTGCCTTCTTTGTCCTTTATCATGCCCGTCTTTGCACAAAACGTTCCCTTGAGATCTCCAATTTTCTTGAAGAGATCTCTAGTCTTTCCCATTCTGTTGTTTTCCTTGATTTCTTTGAATTGTTCATTTAAGAAGGCCTTCTTGTCTCTCCTTGCTATTCTCTGGAACTCTGCATTCAGTTGGGTATATCTTCCCCTTTCTCCTTTGCTTTTCGCTTCCCTTCTTTCGTGAGCTACTTGTAAAGCCTCATCAGACAGCCACTTGGCTTTCTTGCATTTCTTTTTCTTTGGGATGGATTTCGTTGCTGCCTCCTGAACAATGTTACGGACCTCTGTCCATAGTTCCTCAGGCACTCTGTCTATCAGGTCTAATCCCTGAAATCTATTCCTCACCTCCACTGTATATTCATCAGGGATATGATTGAGGTCATACCTGAACGGTTTAGTGGTTTTCCCGACGTTCTTCAATTTAAGCCGAAATTTTGCAAGAAGCAGCTCATGATCTGAGCCACAGTCAGCTCCAGGTCTTGTTTTTACTGAGTGTATGGAGCTTCTCCATCTTTGGCTGCAAAGGACATAATCAATCTGATTTCGATATTGACCATCTGGTGACGTCCATGTGTAGAGTCGCCTCTTGTGCTGTTGGAAAAGAGTGTTTGCTATGATCAGCATGTTCTCTTGGCAAAACTCTATTAGCTTTTGTCCTGCTCCATTTTGTACACCAAGGCCATGCCTGCCTGTTATCCCGGTGATTTCTTGACTTCCTACTTTAGCATTCCAATCCCCTATGATGAAGAGGACATCTTTTTTTGGTGTTAGTTCTAGAAGGTGTTGTAGGTTTTCATAGAACCGATCAACCTCAGCTTCTTCGGCCTCAGTGGTTGGGGCATAGACTTGAATTACTGTGATGTTGAATGGTTTGCCTTGGATTCGTACTGAGAGCATTCTATCATTTTTAAGATTGTACCCCAGTACTGCTTTTCCCACCCTTTTGTTGACTATGAGTGCTACTCCATTTCTTCTAAGGGATTCTTGCCCACAATAGTAGATATGATGGTCACCTGAATTAAATTCGCCCATGCCTGTCCATTTTAGTTCGCTGATTCCCAAGATGTCGATGTTCAATCTTGCCATCTCATGTTTGACCACCTCCAGCTTACCTTGATTCATTGATCTGACATTCCAGGTTCCTAAACAATATTGTTCTTTACAGCATCGGATTTTCTTTTCACCGCCAGACACATCCACAGCTGAGTGTCCTTTCAGGTTTGGCCCAGCCGCTTCACTCTTTCTGGCGCTACTTGGAAATACCCTCTGCTCTTCCCCAGTAGCATATTGGACACCTTCCGACCTGAGGGGCTCATCTTCCGGCGTCATATCTTTTAGCCTTGTGATACGTTCCATGGGGTTTTCTTGGCAAGAATACTGGAGTGGGTTGCCATTTCCTTCTCCAGTGGACCACATTTTGTCAGAACTCTCTGCCATGACCTGTCCATCTTGGGTGGCCCTGCACGGCATAGCTTATGGCTTCACTGAGTTACGCAAGCCCCTTCACCACTATAAATCTAAATGTTTGTTTGTAAAATTAATAGATATTAAGTGCTATGATTTAGTAACAATAGACTTCGGACAGGGCAAATACTGCATGTATTTGCCACCTTGGGATCCTTGGAAGAAAGGTGGGATATAAATGTAACACACACACAAACAAACAAACAAACAAACAAATGTGGAACTAGGCATTCCAAGCAAGACAACAACAATGGGACTTGGTGTTACAAGGAAGACATGGGGTACCCAAACCTATATTTTCCTCCAAATGCTAATATGGGGAGGAGGGCATTTGTAGTGGGGTTGGGAAGAACTTATTTATCTAGTGGAACATAATGCCACTAATGGCTCTTTCAGTTTCATTCCCCAACTTTGCCACCAAATAACATCAACTAAACAACATGGCTACATATAAAACTGCTAGGCTTTTCATAAAACTATAAGTTCCATCCAGGATTGCTTTGAAAGTCACAACCACAATGCATAATATTTGGCTTTGTATATGGCTAAAATGAATAGTTTGCCAACAATCACTACTTTGAAATTTAATCAACTGAATTATTCAGAGATTAGTGTCAAAGGGCAAATATATTTTAAATAATTGAGGAAAGCTTTGCAAAAGTGAGTGGCTAATTAAAAGTGGATAAAATAAAACAATTGCTTCAGTTAAAGAGCTGCTTAACTTCATAGCACAGAATAAATTCAAGGTGACTACCAGCAAATTGCCTTGTGGTCCAGAGAGCTTTAATAATTATGCAAAGTTATTTTTGCAAAGATGAAATTCATTTGCATGATTGTACTATGAAATGTAAGATCTTTTGCCAAAACAAGTTCAAAAATTTTTATCTATTTATCTTGCAATTATATCTTATATTCTATTCTATATTATCCCTGGCTTGCTTTCCTTTGCTCACTGTCTCAGTTTGCTTGGGCCTTTGAGACATTGATGCAGTTCACAAGTCATGCCTACCCAGGGTTTAAACAAACCCTGAGTAGCTGTGAATGAGTGGGAGTAAGCAAGCATGCTGGGTCCTGGCTGCCTACCCACTTTATTCCTGGGTTGTTTCTTGTGATGTCTGAACCCAGAAGTCTGGGTTGTTGGAGGAAAGACAACCCAGAGATTGAATCCACTGTGGATTCAAACTCTGAACTGTCAACAACCAAGAGTTCCAGGTTTGGACCTCGCAATACACAATGCAGGCACAGAATGTCATTGGGCTGTTCATCGCAGGAGTGGCGAGTGACCAGTAACCAGCATGCTTGCTCACTCCTGCTCATTTTCAACAAACGACAGTTAACAAAATTTGGGTAGCTGATGATGTCCAAACCAGGTTATTGGTTTGGATTCAAATTTGGGGATGGCGGAGAATTTCTCCACGAATCTCAGGGAGGCCGAATGCCAACGCATTTGCCCCCCCCGAAATTGGTGGTGAAATTCTCCGCCCCCCACCCCCCCGGGATGGGACTTACCTCCTGTGAATGTCCCTCTCGGCAGCGGGTCCCGGTGGTGGTTCGGTGGCAGTTCGGCGGGGGCGGGGGCGGCGGCCGGTCTTCCGACCGGCTGCCGCCGCCGCCATTACAAAATAAAGTAAAAAAAACCAAAAACACCCATGATAGGCTACGTAACGATTTACGTAGCCTATCATGGCTAGATTTCCAAAGTCAGCCGTGATAGGCTACGTAAATCGTTACGTAGCCTATCACGGGTGACTTTGGAAAAAAATAAAAATAAAAAGCGCGTACGCAAATGGTGGCACCCATGGGCGCCGCCATTTGCGTTCCTTATTTGGGCCCAGGTAGTCTACTTAAAGATTTACGTAGACTATGGAGAAAATAAGGGCAACGCTATTTGCGTTGCCCTTATTTTCACCATAGTCTACGTAAATCTTTACGTAGACTACCCAGGCCCAAATAAGGAACACAAATGGCGGACCCCATGGGCGCCGCCATTTGCGTATGCACTTTTTTTTTCAAAGTCACCCGTGATAGGCTACGTAACGATTTACGTAGCCTATCACGGCTGACTTTGGAAATCTAGCTGTGATAGGCTACATAAATCGTTACGTAGCCTATCATGGGTGTGTGTGTGTGTTTTTCACTTTTGTATTTCGCGGCCAGGGAGACGGGGCGCTTCTCCCCGGCCTGAATTTCAGCTGGGCGAGGGGGGGTGCCTCCCCCCCTGGCCTGAACTTCGGGGGGATAACTGAAGCACCTCCCCCCCACCACGAAGCAAGCTGCAGGACCAGGTAAGTGCCTTTCGTACATCCCTTCAATCCCTGTGTGAGTGGATCCTCTCCTCCTCACTGGATTCCCCCATTTGTGCCCCATCTCTGTTCCAGAGGGTCCCCCCCAGCCCCTGCTGGTGGAACAATGCCATTGGATTCAACCCTGTCTATCTATCTATCTATCATCTATCATCTATCTATCTATCTATCTATCTATCTATCTATCTATCTATCTATCTATCATCATCATCTATCTATCATCTATCTCCCAGCATGTAGTAGAATTGACTTAGTGTTGAACAAAAATCCTACTTGAATGCCTTATAATTTTGAGTCTTGCATAGCTGATTGGCATTCAGATAAGAAAACTATTGATCAGCAACTCTAGAAAATGAAAACAGGGAAAAAGAAAGCGAATGAAAAAGCCAAAATATAGTTTTTTAAACAGAACGCAAGTGGCTTGTTTCTCTTTCTCTCTCTTTTTTCTTTTTTGAGAAAAAGCACCAATTTATTCTAAAAGCTAAATGATGATGGCATCACTTTTTAACCAACAAGTAGTCCTTGACATATCTCATAGAAGACTGGAAACAAGTGTTTCTGCCTTGCTTCAGGTTCTCAAAGACATTACTGATGGAATATAATCTTTCTTGAGAAAAAATATATGTTAGTACTAATACACTAGGAATGAAGTAGGCAGATGTGATGGATAGACTCCAAGCTGGTGTGTGTGTGTGTGTGTGTGTGTGTGTGTGTGATATATATAGTGACTAACAGTTGGGAAAAACAGATTGGAGAGAGTGCACATCCCAGATTCTGTATGCTGCATGTTTGCCATTGTATAAGGGCAATATATTCCACTCACATACTTGAGGCTTTTTGCCAGTTTTATATTTTTAAACCATGACAACAATCACCACTGAAATTATCTTCTGTGTTTTGTGGTACCCATTAAGTAGATACAGTATCATTTGCCTTCATTTCAATTCGGGTGGGTAGCTCATCAAAGCACATCAAAAATTCACTTCTTGGGAGTGTATGCTTCATTTTCACAGAACCATTCCCTTTCATGTCCTTTTAGAAATATTGTGGTCTCCCACCATCCGACATAATAAAAAGAACCTGCTTAGTCATTAGGCCTTCATTTGGCTTTTAAAGGAGAAACAACTGTTACAGAAAGAATGCAGCCAGAAGATTTCCATAACAATATGATTCGAGTTCTGGCAATTTTGTCACAGCTTCCTTACATGGGTAAAAAGTACTCAGATGAAAGGAACTTTCCTCCAGCTGACCTAAGAATACTGCTTGTTAAAAAGATTGTTAAAAATCAGTTGGAAAGGGGGTCAAAGATGACTGTGCTCAAACTTCTGCAAAGATGAAATATAATATGGAGAAAAAATAAAACTTTCCTACACTATATTGGAGCAGGCTTTAAGGCCTGAAAGCCATCCTTTTTGATACGCTAAAACTCAGATATGCAGTTGAGGCTGGCGGTTCCAATGTCAGTGGGGCAGTGAATCCGCTCTGGGTTTCACTCAGAAGTCTAAGGGAGCTATCCAAGGTACTTCACACCTTGGATAGCTCCTTTAGCATTCTGAATGGTTCTGACTGAACCCTGGAGTGGAGTCACTGCCCCACTGACATCGGAGGCACCAGCCCCAACTGTAGATACGTTTGCAGAAATCTTGCCTTCTACCTTTCTGATACTCAGTACAGAATGTGGCAGGAGAAAATTCCTAAAAATAAAACAGTTGTCATACAAAACAGGCTACCCTGACAATACTTTGTGTACTTTATTTTCACAATGACCTGGTTCGCATGACATGACAAGACAACCCACCATGGTTGATAGCCATGGAGGGTTGTTGCATTGTGTGAACTTGTTGCGGTTTCCACAGGGTGATTTATTTTTCAAGAAGAAGCCACCCTGAGAACACATGGCTTGTTGTAGGGTTGTTCATACCCATGCTGGCTTCTCATTTTTTTAAAATCCATTTTTTATTGTGAGTTTCAACAAAACAAAACAAACAACCAAAAACATAACAAAACCAAAAAATTGAAAATATAACAACATACTCTAAAGTCCTCATTTTCGAATATTAAAACATTCTAGATGGGAAAAAGGAAAAAAAAAAGAATAGGTTATACATAAACTTCAGTAAAAGCAGACCAAATATCCAACTATAACTCCATTCACAAGTGATGCCTATATATCACTCTTTCAAATGTGGCTAGTGTTCAGTTTTCAATCCATTGCATTATATCTGGTGAGCTTTTATCCTTCCAGTATTGTAGTATCAGTCTTTTAGCAGCCAAGAGGGCATGAAAAATCCATTTACTTTGACTGTGTGTCACATTCCTCAAAGCAGGTAAATAGTTTAAGAAAACATGTACATCAGTAAATATTAAAGAGCTTTCCAATACAAAGTTTATCCATATGTTAACTTCCTCCCAAAAAGGAGGCAACTACTGGGTATTTCCAAAACATATGAATAAAATAAGCATTAACTTCATTACACCTCCAACAATTAGCCAAGTTTGACAAACCTATGTTAAAGAGAAGTTGTGGCATCCAATAGACCCAAAACAATTTTTTTTTTGCTGAATAAGAGGTAATCAGAGGTCCATAGAGATATCGGACATAGACGTCAAAACAGCAGTCCATTGATTAGACAAAATAGGACATTCCAATTCCCTGTTCCATTCCTGCTGTAGATCCCATGTACCATATTTATTCACTGATAGTAAGTATTTATAAACATGAATTGTGGGCCGATATATACGTTCAGCTTCAATAAGTGTTTCCAATAACAAAGGAGACTCCCTCCAAGGCAGTAAAAACAGCAGGACTAAATCTAGATATTAACAAACATTTCAATTGCAAATACTGCCATTCAGCGGTAGCAGGCAAATCAAATTTATCTCACAAAGTTGAAAATGTCAACAACTCATCATCAACACCAATCATTGATCCAGGATACAAATCATTTTATTTGTCCAGGTCTGCCACAGCAACATTTTCTTTCCTATTCTTAGATCTGGATTTCCCTATAAAGTCAATTTGGCATGGGAAAATGGCTCAGATTGTAATTGGCATGACACTAAACACCACACATCTCTAACCGCCAACATGGCAAGAGGAGCTCTATCTTCCTTAATATGCCAAGAACCGAATACCATCCATTTGGAGAGAGGCTCCAGACAGGAAGATTCTGAAACTGACCAACATGGAAAATGAAATCTTAGTGGAAAAGACCAAAATTTAGCACAGGTCAGCAAATAAGCCCTATAATAAGCAGCAAGATCCGGAAAGCCAAACCCATCTTCTTTAGTTGGAAGTTGCATCTATGGAATACAGCAATTAAAGGATATAACTTGTTCAAAAAGAAGAGAAGGAACAGAAAGGGAGGTGGGGTTGCACTATATTCTGAGTTAAGATAAATGGAGCAAAGAATAAAAGGAACATGGTTGTCGGAGTCTACTACCAGCCACCCAATCAATAGGGATGGATGAAAGTCACTTACCTGATCCCGAAGCTTGCTTCGCGGTGGGGGGGAGGTGCGCCGTTTCTCCCCCCCAAATTCTGGCTGGGGGGGAGGTGCCCTGTCCCTCCCCACCGAAATTCTGGCCGGGGGAGAGCGCCCCGTCTCTCCGGCCGCGAATCCGTCTCTCCGGCTGCGAATCCCAGCCGCGAATCCTGAATCACCGCAAATCAAAGCTACAAAAAGGTCGGTGACTTTCATACATCCCTAATCAACTGCAGTGATTTGAGAAAGTGCTTGCTCCTTGGGAGGAAAGCTATGGCAAACCTAGACAGCATAGTAAGAAGCAGAGACATCACCTTGCCGACAAAGGTCCGTCTAATCAAAGCTATGGTTTTCCCAGTAGTAATGTATGGCTGTGAGAGCTGGATTATAAGGAAGGCTGAGCACTGAAGAATTGATGCTTTCGAACTGTGGTGCTGGAGAAGACTCTTACGAGTCCCCTGGACTGCAAGGAGGTCAAATCAGTCCATCCTAAAGGAAATCAACCCTGACTGCTCATTGGAAGGACAGATAATGAAGCTGAAGTTCCAATATTTTGGCCACCTAATGCAAAGAGAAAACTCCCTGGAAAAGACCCTGATGCTGGGAAAGACTGAAGGCAAAAGGAGAAGGGGACGGCAGAGGATGAGATGGCTAGATAGCATCACTGATGCAATGAATATGAACTTGAGCACGCTCTGGGAGAGAGCGTAGGACAGGAAGGCCTGGCGTGCTATGGTCCATGGGGTCAGGAAGAGTCGGACACGACTGAACGACTGAACAACAACAATTGAATCCAGTCTGCCTTTTCCGGTTCAGCTGAGGTTTACCCGTGTCTGCCTCCTTTCAAGGAGGGAGGGAAATCCCATTGAAAGCAAATTGCCTTCTGATTTGGAGGTGACAGACACTGCTTTCCCATCCAAGCAGAAGTGCCTAAAGCAACTGCTTAAAAAAATTATCTTAAAAGATGCCAAGCTCTGCCAGATAAATTGCATGAACGGCACAATCCTATGCAAGTTTAGACAGAAAATATGTCCTACAACTCCCAGCACTCCCCATATTTCTGTCTAAACATGCATAGGGTTGTGCCCTAAATAGCCAATGAAATCCAAACTTTGAAGGCTTTCTCCTGCTTGGCTGAAAAAGAAGACTCCCCCATCCACCCAGGGAGCCAATGTGTTGGGAGGTACTGGGTAAAACAAGGGTACATAAAATCAAAAAGGATATCCTCATCATTTCATATGATTTTTAAAGGAGAGACCCACAAAACCAGTATCCAATCACAGAGCACATCTGCCTCCACTGACTGAAGTAAAAAAAAAAAGGATCTTCCACCAGCCTAAAAATCCTGGATTTAAAATGGGATTTTCTGCTTCTGTTTTAAATGCAGGATCACAACTGACTGCCTTGACACACGCTCCCTTACCCCCTTTGCCTTACCCCCACTTCTCCTGGTAGCTTAACTTCTGCTGTACTGTTTTCTAGTGGCCCCAATCCTGGGCACTTACTTACTTGGGAGCAAGCCACATTGAACTCAATGGGACTTACTTCTGAGTAGACATGAGATCGCTCTGTAAGTCTGCAACCCTCGGGTAAGCACCATTGAACTTAACAGGGTGCTCTGAAACAACAGAGGACGTTGCTTCTGAGCTTGGTGGGGTGGGGGATCAGATGTGTCTCCCTTCATTGCAGGGAGGCATTTTACCCTCTTCTCCCTCCGATTGAGAAATGCAGAGGCAGGAGACGCAATTGGCAGGCATTTGTCTGTATTTGTCCCAGCGATAGGCTAATGGCAGCTTCCATTAGAATTTCACCTTCCGGATAGCCGCTCCGCAGGAAATCCTCCAGAGCTGGAGGTAAGTGATGCTGTTCTGCTGTGGAATCTGGAGGTCGGATTCTCTGGAATCCGGCCTCATTTGAGTCCGTGGCGGAATTCTCTGATGTCCCTAGCTTTAAGGAATGTCACAAGAGTCCAGTTGGGGCTTGAGGCTCAGTGATTTCTTGACGGCTCAGCCCCCCCCCATTCCAGTCCATGGATCCCTGAGCTTTCTCAACTCGATGTGTGCCAAGTGAGGCAAGCACGGAGATCCCCATTTGTTCACAAGCAGCCATTTTGCATAAAAATGGCAGCTCCACTATTTTCATCCATCACCATTTGCATAAAATGGTGGCCGTAATAGCCACACGTAAGCAAAATTACAGGCGTAAATATTTGCACAATATTTACACAAAATGGCAGCTCGCAGGGTATGGGGACACCATGTGCCATGTGCCGCAACCATCTGGCAGCTCGTGCGGCGTGCCAAACAGGGCCAACCAGCTGGCAGGGGTCTGGCAAGAGGCACACGAGGTGGGCTCTGGTGAGTTTGCCCATCCCTACTTTAAGGATACAGAGCAGTTGGTAAATGTGGGTGTGAGCAGCAGGCATGGCAGTTCCCTCTCCATCCTGTGTAGTCTGTTTTTGCTAGGACCAGTGGGCATGACCATTTCGAGACAAATTCAGTTGGTGCTAGCTCTTCTGTTTTTGAGATGATAGCATAAGGACTTTTTATTCCCTATTGCTTTTAACACGCTATTGCTTTGTTCTCTCCATTTTCAAGTAACTTACAGTGGAATCCTATATATGTCTGCTTTCATGTAAATGCGTAGGGGATTGCCGCTCAGACTGGTGCTAGCAGCTGCTTTTTAAATTGTTTTATTGTGTTCTTAATATCATTTTGTGCTTTTTTTGTAAATGGCTATGGCTATGGCTATTTTAATAAAGCAGTGGTTTGTATATTTGAAATACAGAAAATAAATTATCTGATGGAGTCACAGGAGATACAAAACACACACGTATGTGGGACTCTTCAGGGCCTGGTGGCCAAGAGTGAGGAAGAAGCCACTCCTTTTCTGTAGGTGTCTTTGGTGTCTTAGAAATGGTGAATGATCCAGCTACACCTTCCACTGTGAAAGGAGTATGCGGGACACTGTCAAGAACAAGGATGGGTCCCCTGTTGTTTAACTAAGCTTTTGAATGGTTTTCCACTTAAACTGCAGGATCAACTGCTTGACTAATGTTTTAATGGCCCTTTGAGAAGAGGAGTGTCATTCCCCCAAAAGCTAAAACTATATTTGCTAGTAACAGATGGTAACCAAGCTGGGGGTGGTGGCGGTGGCAGCAGCAGCAGGAGAAGTAGTTTTCCCAACTCTGGCCTGCAGAAGAATGGGAAGCAGTAGATTGTGGAGCACTTTTCAAGAGATCATGCAATGCAAAAGCTGGCAGAAGGTGTCCTAAGAAATCACTTCATTTCTGTCCTGTGACTGTGACTATCGGTTAAAAATATAGCTCCACCATCTATTCCTAATACGTTAGATTCCCCTGCCCCCTCCCACCCCAGAACCCCATCAAATACATATCTGCTAGAGATAGTTTAACTTCACTTGAGTATAGATTCCAGAATGGCAGCTGTATTAGTCTGCAGCTATGGAAACAACAGAGCAATCTAACCCCCCAGACCTGCTGACTCACCTCTGTCTGCACTCATCTCTCACTCACCGAGCTGCCTCCACTGCCTGCCCTTACACACCATACCGTGCGAGCTGCAGGAGGGATCAGCAAACAGCTGGCGAGCGCTGCGGGGCTGTCCGTTCCTGTAGCAAGCCAAGCTGCGATTATATGCAAAATGGCAGGAATAGGGGAAAATGGGGGAATAAGGGAACAGCTGCTCATTTTTCAATGAAGAAGCTAAAATCCACAATTATCCAGTACAGCATCTGAAGGCTCCCCATGAGAGCACCCACCAGCACAATTGTGCCCCATTCCACCAAACAGTCAGGGCATTATACCTCTCTCCCCATTTCTCCTTTTCTGGCCACTTCTCCCTGCTTACAATGACAGGATTCCCTGCTGTCCGTGAAAGCCTCCTGTGATCGTGCAATCCTGGTTCCCAGATCGCTACTGCGATAAAGCTCTAATACTAGGGGTGTACAAAAGACTTACCTGGTTCCGCTGGGGCCATCCACAGAAGGGGGGGGAGGCGCTCCATCCCCACCCCTGGAATCCTCTCTGGCCGGCTCCATGGCAACTCTGCGAAGCCGCCGGGGCTGGCTGCGGCCGGAATTCCTTCTGCAGCCGGGCTGCTGTGGCCGCAAATGGCAGCCGCTATGCCAGCTGCCATTTGCATGGCTGCCAGCCATGATAGGCTACCTAAGTAATTACATAGCCATCATGAAAAAGGCAGCCATGCAAATGGTGGCCACTATGCCATTTGTGCCCCTAGTCTTTGCCGTGATAGGCTATGTAAGTATTCATGTAGCCTATCACATTAAGGCAGCCATGCAAATGGCAGCCTCTACGATGGCCACCATTTGCAGCTGCAGCAGCCCAGCAGTTGCTGGGAGACAAGCTGGAGGAGCCACCGCTGCATCCGCCACCACCGCCGGGGCTGCCGCCGGGTAAGCCGCATCCACCACCAGGTAAGCTCCGTCCTGGGGGATTCCGCGAGGTGGCGGGGGGAGGCCTTTCTGCCACGGATTCTGGGGGGCTGGATTCTAAAGAATCCGGCCTCACTGGAGTCCGTGGCAGAATTCACTGACATCCCTATCTAATACACATTTCTGTAATGGCAAACTAAGGCATAGAGGGAAAGATCCCTGTTTGCAACTCTGAAAATGCTTGCGGATGGTTGGTCCTGCAATGCTTGTTGGCTGCTCACCGAGTCATCCAGCAGCTTGTGCAGTGAGCAGGGATGGGCAGCGGAGGCAGCTTGGCGAGCAGGGTCTGGAGGGGCAAGTGGGGGTGGGGGAGTCCATCAGACTCCACCTCCCTCCTGGATGACTGTGCCATCCCTAGCTAGGGGAGGGGGCTTAGGATGAGGCAGAGGCACTCTCCCACCAACAGAAAGGAGCTCCACTTGTAGGGGGCTCCATTCACCCTGGAAGCTCATTCTGTCCACAGAAAGGATCAAGCCCCTTAGCTACCCCAGCTGGAAGCTGGCATAGTTAAAAAAAAAATGAAGATATCCCAGGATGTCAATGCCCCCAACTCACATAAACGCAAATACTTCAGGCTCTGGCTGGTACAAGTCTGCAGTGCTGAATCCACCACTTCAATCCCCCCAACCCCATTTAAATTAAATTTGCTGTGATACATATTTATTATGGCATAAGCTTTCATGGACTAGAGTGCATCTGATGATGTCGACTCTACTCCACAAACACATATACCAAATTAAACTGATTGGGCTTTAAGGCGCAACAAGTGTCTTTGGTGTTTTTGAGAACAGCTGCTGAAGCCCAATGTGTGTGTGTGTGTGTGTGTGCGCGCGCATATGTAGACATATTTCAGTCATAGTCAGGTATGAATAAAGATATGCATTTGCCTACAATTAGTTCATCCTGCCAACAGAATGGCTTCCATCAGTGGAATGGGAAAGGCTGATTCCCCTCCCCCTGCAGACCTCCACACCCTCAACATCTTCTCTGGAGGGTTTGGGAACCCTCTGGAACAGATTTTGGAGGGGCATGGGGGCAGTGGTGTCATGATACATGTCAAAGTGCAGGTGATGAGGGTCCCCACAGCCCCACCCTTAAAGAGAGTTCAAAAATTCAGACAGCTGTGTTGATCCACATCAACAAACCAATTCCAGCAGTTTTCTTCTCTACTGGGAGCAGATCTTTTGTAAAGCCACCGGTGTCTCAGTTGCCCACTCAAGACTTTTCATTACAACAAGGAACAGTATATTGTTGTTGGGAAAAATTTGTTCCCCTCAGCTACTGAGAGGATGGCAGCTAAACTCAGAGGGAACAGGGAACTCTAAGACAGGTAGCAGAAGACATCCGTGTCCCTGCTAATAATAATAAAAAAAACCCTCCAATGCTGCATCCCCGTGAGCCTGGCTTTGCTACACCACTTCATGGGGGGCTGCAGGGGGAACTGAGGAGAGGACAACCCCCTTGTGCAAGTGGAAGTTGGCTTGCATGACACTGGATTTCACCCATAAATCACAGTTCAAAACTCAAGACAACTCAGCTAATATACAGCTATTTTTCCAGCCTGTATAAAAAAATCCAGGAAGATCTGCAAGGAGAAAATGCACAAACCCTTCAGTCCTAATAACTACATTTACAATGTGAAGTCACCTTGATTTCAGCAGAACAATAACCTACTTCAACTTAAGACTACTTGGAAACACAGCTGACACATAACTGTGGTCAGATAAAGTACTTTATTTCACTCTGGGATCTCTTCTTTGTCATAACTTGTGCAAATCAAAGATGCAGGCCTGACAGAGTTTAAACAGAACCTTCGAATATTTATTTTAAGGAGTAATGTAGATGAATAATACCCGTCAGCTGATTTCAACAGCCTCAATTATCAAAACAACATGACTCCATCTTTGTGTGAATATTGAACAGCTTCTTTCTGAAGATTTTTTTTTAAAGGCAATAGATATGTGTGTGTGAGTTTAAAAGATAAAATAATGGAGATAAGTTTTCTCTAGCTATGTTTGAAGAAATTCTGATGTTTTTGATATCCGACTTTACACCAGAGTTTCTGTGGAATGAAGGTAACCTGGGAAGGGGAGAAAGTCCCCCTTCCAGCATTTTCAGAAACCCAGTTTGACCCACAGAAACCATGAATAGAGGTAAAAAGTGAAAACTAATAAGAAGAAAGGGGACATTATTTTCCAGGCCTACCATAACACTTCAGCTGCATTGTATCCATTACTTCAGTAGACCTATAGGTGCAGATACCAGCCCCACTACAGTCATTGGGATTAACTGGCATACATACATTCAGCACTTTGCTTATCTGCTTGATATATATGTAGAAAAACAAAAAACAGCAAATGGCGTCTGGGATGCCATTTGGAGCTGCAGTCAGTCCCCTTTAGGGATGTACAAAAGTCACGTACCTGGTCTCGCAGCTTTTTTCGCGGTGGGGGGGAGGCGCTTCGCTTCTCCCCCCGAAGTTCTATTTGCGTTGCCCTTATTTTCGCCGTAATCTACGTAAATCTTTACGTAGACTACAGGGACCAAATAAGGAATGTGAATGGCAGCTCCCTATGGGGGCCGCCATTTGTGTACATGCTTTTTTTTTTTCAAAGTCACCCGTCATAGGCTACGTGACGATTAAAGTAGCCTATCACAGCTGACTTTGCAAATCTAGCCGTGATAGGCTACGTTAATCGTTACGTAGCCTATCATAGGGGCATTTTTTTTTTTTTTTACTTTTCTTGTAATGGCAGCGGCAGCAGCCGGTCAAAAGACTGGCTGCCGCCCCTGCCCCTGACGAAGACCTGCCGAACTGCCGCCGGGACCCGCCGCTGGGAGCGACATTCGTAAAAGGTAAGTCCCATCCTGGGGGGGGCAGGGGGGTGGGGGGGCGGATAATTTCTCCCTGAACCTTTGGAGGACCGAATGCGTTGGCACTCGGCCCCCCGAAGTTTCGGGGAGAAATTCTCCCCCATCCCTCCCCTTCAGCCAGCGATATGGCATGGTGGCCATATCGCTGGCGATCTGGAGCCGGAGGTTCCAGCCGAAGAGGATTCAGCACGGAGGCAGGGGTAAATCTTCTGTTCTGCCACGGACTCCGGGGGGGGGGGCATTGGAGTCCGTGGCGGAATTCTCCGCCATCCTTACTCTTCTGTTGTATCAATGCATGACCAGGGGGTAGGGTCATGCTGAATAGCCTCACCTCCCAGTGTAACATAGTCAAACTGGCCTTTCCCCCTGGAGTCTGGGCATGCAGAGCAAACATCTGTAGGAAGGGACCCTTCAATCATACAGCTTAATGCAGAGGGTTTCAGGCTGTGTGGAAACCTTCAGGAGTACAGCTGAATGTGCAAAGGCAAGGCTCCCTCTCTGCAGATATTTGCATTGTATGGATAGACACTGGGGCAGGGCTAGTTGGAATGCACAACTTTGGGAGCAGGATAGTTGTTGCAGCCCTGCTCAGGCATTGATAGAACATTGCCTAACACTAGTGATGGACAAACTTACCCCAACAGAAATAATAATTTCCTCATATAGTTCCGAATTCCTCTGTCTAATTTCAGATGAAAGTTCTCCATTATTCTGAGTTATCATTTTGTATATATGAACTACCACAGAAGCACAGATCTCCTCCTTGCCCATCAGCCAGTCACCCCAGCCTGCATTGCTCCCCTTCCACCCTCCTCTTCCTTGAAGCACCATGTGTTCATGCTCCTAGCAAGTGCCACTGTTTTCAGACAGCTTTCTGAAAGCTTTTTCTACTTTTTTCCTTTTCAAAAAATATACATACATGAATTTGTATATATCCATAGCAATTAATGCATACAAAATGCATTTATAGTTATTTATTTATTTCATTTCTATACCACCCAGTAGCCAAAGATCTTTGGGCCATTCACAAATATAAATGAAAATACAACTTTCTATCAATTATCCATAGGCTTCAACAAAAGCTGGAGCTATCCAAATAAGTATTCATTTGAAGGTGGCATCTATATGCCACCTCTTCAAATGCTGAAAGCATTATAAGGTCCTCAGTCTGTTGCATTATAGGAGGTGAGCATTTATCTTTCCAGTATTATAGTATCAGTCTTTTAGCTGTCAAGAGGGCATGGAGAATCCATTTACACTGACCTTTCATTAATGTCCATGAAGCAGGTAAATAATTTAAAAGAGTGTGTACAAAAGTGAATATTAAAGACCATTCCAGTACAAAGTTTATCTGTATAATAACCTCCTCCCAGAAAGCAGCTGCTGCACATTGCCAAAACATATGTTTAAAAGAGGCATTAGCTGCATAGTACCACAAACAATTAGGCTATTTAGACAATCTCTCATTAAAGAGATGTTGCAGTGTCCAATAGACATGAAACAAAATTTTTGCTGAATAAGATCTGGATTCAGTAAACAAACAGACTTTTCAGATTGTGTCTGTGTCCTCTAAGAAGACTTGTTTTGAATCTACAAAACATTTTATATGCTTAATTTGAGTTCCCACACATTTTTTTGCAGAGCCCCAAATAACAAGTCGCTACATACATACATACTAGAAACTTGGATCCTTTTTCAATGCTAAAGAGAGAAGTTTGGCTATTAGATGGCATAGAAATGTAATACATGGGAATGAATGAACAAAAAAGCATACTGCTGGTACAATGCTGGTATAGGCCGATAATTACTTTGTGTATGTGCATGTGTGCATTTTACTAAATGAACTCAGACAGATGACTTTTTTTTCCAACCAAAAGGGAATTTTGCTGTAAGGAAGTTAATTCTAGGACATTGTCACAGTGAAACACTTCCTTCAGTTCTGCACTACAAACTGATATGTTGATGGGTGTCTCTTTCCCTCTCGTTTCAATCCTGAAGCCCCAGTGTGAACAATACAGCAGCAGTCAGAATACAAGGGCAGGCCTGTACTTGAGACTTCAACCCATCCATCATATGCAGTCTACAACAGTGGGGAGTGTTAATGCTGCACAGGCCCTGTGTGATGAGCTGAAATGAATGAAGAGGTGATGGAGCAGGATGTGTTCAGAAGAGCCCTGGAGACATTCTGAAGATGTTCTGAGGGCAGTTTCACATCAAGTGCCTGTCTGTAGTTCTGCAGTCTGTTCCCAAAAGTAAAATAAAAACCTCTTTCATATCGAGTAAAGCTTTCAACATAGTCTTCTGTATTAGGCTGCTACTTCTATAGAATATTCAAGGGTGTCATTTTAAAAAAATGCAGGGGGATAGACTTCTCTAAGTGGAGAGGGGCAAAGTTCTCACAAGGTTTAGAAGGGGCACTCTTGATATATTTACATTTACCAACACAGTCCTATCCATGAATTATACCCATTGGCTGGATAGGAATGCTACTCAATCCCTTACACCAGTGGAACAAAATATCATACTGGTGTACTGGATTACTGCCAGCTTAGTCCAGCACTGCCATAGCTGTGATGCTGGTAGGACACAACTGGTGTAAGTGGAAAAAAGTGAGTCCAGAATTTTCAACACGTACATACCTATTTCACAGCAATCCAAGTTCCAATGAGAAAATGAGTTGTTTTTTTAAGAAAGAGGGGTAGGGCACTTTGCTGGGTGCAAAGAAATGTATCCAGGGATAAATTGGTATCCATGAGCAGTACGTTGCCTACCTCTGGTTTAGGGGAAATGGTGGGGACTTGCTAAGGAGGAGAAATGTAACTTGCAGCAGTGAAATCTGGAGGCAGCAGAAGGCTGGCAGGGTAGCATCTAGAGTGGGCTTGGTCTTCTAAGACTTCAAAGAACTGTTGGGAAAAAGCCAAGCTTTTTCTGAGAATTTGCTAAAATAGCTTAGAAAGAATGGGCTCATTCTGAATAGAGATTTTGGCGGGGGGATTGCATCTCAAGCTTAGATGAAATCATATTTACAGGAGAATGCTCTTGAAAATCAGATTCTGGAGTATTTCCTTCCTCAGCCCATATTTTCTTACAAAGTGCATCTGTTTGTTGGTCTTTAGAAGATGGCTTGCACTTTGAAATGTAATCCATTAAAACCAAATATAAAGCATTAAGAAAACAGACCACAAAATGAGAATAACATTTTCAGAAGATGATCTCTCCAGCTGGAATATTTTCCTCCAGCAGTCTTGGCAGGATTCCCAAAGCCTTGGTTAATAAAGGATTGGTTCATTAAAATACAAGACATTAGCTAATTAGTCGAGTCTCTCCATATGAGACTCTGAGTTTGAATTTCAGATTAGAAATGTAGAGCCTAGACTTTGGACAACTAATCAGTAACAAGATAGGTGTTTGTTAGGCCTTACTGCAGTGACGTGGGAGCTGCTTTCCCATAAGTTCATCCCACAGAGCTGCTGCAATGTTTAGGGACCTGCCACCATGTAGGAGAGACCAATCACTAGGGATGGCGGAGAATTTCTCCCCGAAACTTCGGGGGGCCGAGCGCCAACGTGTTCGGCCCCCTGAACAAGTTTCGGGGAGAAATTCTCCTCACCCCCCCGCACCCCGCACCCCCCCCCCCGGGATGGGACTTACCTTTGCCGAATGTCCCTCCCGACGGCGGGTCCAGCCGGAGGTTCGGCAGGTGTTCGTCCTGGGCGGGGGCGGCAGCCGATCTTTTGACCGGCTGCCGCCGCCACCATTGCAATAAAAGAAAAAAAACCGCCCCCATGATAGGCTACGTGATGATTAATGTAGCCTATCACAGCTAGATTTGCAAAGTCAGCCGTGATAGGCTATGTCAATCGTCACGTAGCCTATCATGGGTGACTTTAAAAAAAAAAGCACGTACGGATAATGGCGGCCCCCATAGGGAGCCGCCATTTGCGTTCCTTATTTGGTTGCTGTAGTCTACGTAAACGTTTACGTAGACTACGGCGAAAATAAGGGCAACGCTATAAAATAAGGGCTATTTGCATTGCCCTTATTTTCGCCGTAGTCTACATAAACATTTACGTAGACTACAGCAACCAAATAAGGAATGCGAATGGCGGCTCCCTATGGGGGCCGCCATTAGCGTACGCGCTTTTTTTTTTTTTTAAGTCACCCGTGATAGGCTACGTGATGATTTATGTAGCCTATCATGGTTGACTTTGCAGATCTAGCCATGATAGGCTACGTTAATCATCATGTAGCCTATCATGGGGGCGTTGTTGTTTTTTTTAAACTTTCGAGTTCGCGGCCGGGCGAGGCGGGAAGCCTCCTCCCTGGCCTGAATTTCGGCTGGGCGAGGCGGGAAGCCTCCCCCCTGGCCTGAACTTCACGGTGGGAGCTGCAAAGCACCTCCCCCCCCGCGAACAAGCTTTGAGGACAGGTAAGTCACTTTCATCCACCCCTACCAATCACCCAGGGCCTTACCCCCTAATCATCTGCCAGACTGCCACCAGTCCTCCTGGCCAGGGGCTGATTACATGGTAATGGCCAGTCATCATGGTTGTGTTATAGAAATTTCAGTTGTAATACGTCTGTTATCCCATAATTTTATAAGCTAGGCTATGTCTATTCTACCTCTGTGTGAAATTGTCATGCCAAACAAAGACACTGTGCCTTATCAGAGACTCAGGAATGCCAAGAATGTATTTACGTTAGGATACAAGACTACCTCTCTGCACATGCCTAGATATGTAAAAGGCGCTGCCTGCTTTCTGTTTCCTTCTCAGCTAGACAAAGAGATTAGTACAGCCCAAGCATAAGACAGCCCCCAAAGGTCTTGCCTATATAAACTTTTGGATCACATTACTTGATTGTGACCTTTGTTGGAGCGTTAGCCCCAAGGGTTGCCTTATTCTGCAGAATAAAATCGTGTTGGATCAGATCTCTGCCTCCTCTTGTACTCGGTAAACAAATTGGAAAGTCTACCAGGAAAGAACACAATTTTTGTAACAATTTCTGGCGACCATGAAGGGACTCCCTGTGTGACCTGGGAGCTGGACAAACACTGGATCAACCCAAGCAGAGGGCGCCCTGGACCTTGTTTGGTTCACTGTGAGGTTTGAGGCGGCTGTTGCCTGGCAACCCGGTTAGCAAAGGACTCCTGAAGAGATGAGGCGAGTGGTGGTCTTTGGAGGACAGGATGAAACACTGTCTGACTCTGGGGTCGTTTGGAGGCTGAGCTACAAGGTAAGTCGGATTGCACTGTCTGGGCCATCTGGGGAGTGTAAATCTCCCAATCTTGTCCAGTTGGGCCTTGCTCAAGCAGCAACAATTGGATAAAGAAGAAAGAAAATATATAGGGCCGACAGGATGGGATCGAAAATTCCATAGAAGAACATAGCCAAGACCCACTGGGATGCATGCTTAAGAATTTTAAGTTGTTTAAGTTGGATTATGGTGTCAAGATGACAAAAGAAGAGCTCATAAAGTTTTGTAATGGGGAGTGGGTGACATTTGGTGTTGGCTGGCCAACTGGGGGAAGCTGGGAAAAAAAATGTTGTGTCCAAGCTATATAATAAAGTGATTGTTGATAACCATGGGGATCAGCTCCCTTATATTGATGCTTGGCAAATGTGGATATTGAAAAATCCTGACAGGATAAGAAAATGTAAAGGTCAATATTGTAAAGCCATGATGGTACACTCTGAGGTGAAATGCAAGATTCCTGTTCTCCCTGATTCAGGTCATATGGAAGGAGACCCTGCCCAAGGTGTGCTGAGTTTTCCCCATCCTATTTGGCCTGTTAGGTTGGGAGGGGAGGTTGCTGGGGGAGGGAGGCCTCCCCCCCTCCCAGAGAACCCATCTGTTACATTTCCGTGTCTCGCTCCCTCTGTGCTGAAAAATCCTCCACCATATTCGGGTTTGTTAGAGGAAGCAAGAACAGCTGAAAAGCTTGTAACTCCTGAGTAAAGAGATTTATTTGAAGCCTTAAAGACTGTAGCAGAATCAGGAAGTAGAGAGGATATTTTGGATGTCATGGAAAAAGTTGTGGATGTATATTCGCCCCTACAGCCAGAAAGGGCTCATAGGAGTGCAAAATGACAAAAGTGGGAAGACAGCTCCCCCTGCAGGAAGTAGTTGGCCCTAACGGATGGGCTCTTGTTTATGTGCCATTCACTACATCTGACCTGTTTAATTGGAGGAATCAGAACCCTTCCTTAAGGGAGGATCCTCAGAAAATGTACAGGCTGTTTGAATCTATTTTCCAAAGTCATAATCCTACCTGAGGAGATGTGCAAACCATGTTAAACAAACTTTTAACTCCAGATGAAAAGTGGATGGTAGAAACACAAGCCTTAAGGCAAGCCCAGACTGAAAATGGAGCTGGTGGACCACTCCCAGCCCAGGCATTGCCAGATTGGGAGCCGGGTTGGCAGGCTGGGTCAGAGGAGCTGATCCACTACAGGCGGGCATTTTACATGGAGTTCAAACTGCAGTAACCAAGACTACAAATTTAAGCAAATTATATGAAGTCCAGCAGGGACTGACTGAAGACCCTAGTGCATACCTTCAGAGGTTGTTTGATGCATTCCATCAGTATAGTGATATTAACCCTGACGCTCAAGAGAATTTAAGGATGGTTAACATGATGTTTATTGCTCAAGCGGCAACAGACATTAAGAGAAAGTTGCAGAAGACTGATGAGGATGGAGATTGCTTATAAGGTGTTTGTAGGGATGTATGAAACTCACCTTTTTGTGGAATCTTTCATGGTGGGGGGGAGGCACTCTATCCCTCCCCCCGGAATACTCAACGGGGGGGGAGGCGATCCGCTCCTCCCCCCCAGAATCCTTGACGGCCGGCGGATTCGGCGGGGGTGGCGGCGGTTCTGGCAGCAGTCGCGGCGGCTCCAGCGGCTGGTCTCCTGGCTGGCTGCAGCCGGGCTGCTGCGGCCGCCATTGCTATCCTTGCAGCCAGCCGTGATAGGCTACATAAGAATTTACGTAGCCTATCATGGCTGGGTTAAACAAACAAACAAACAAACAAACCGGCGTACGCAAATGGCAGTGGCTAAGGCGGCCGCCATTTGCGTTCCCTATTTTTCGCTGATTTATCTTACGTAAATATTTACATAAGATAAAACGGTGGGAAAAAAGGGAATGCAAATAGCATAGTGGGCTCTATTTGTGTTCCCCTTTTTCTGCCATTTTATTTTATAAATAGTGTTGCCCTTATTTTCTCTGTAGTCTACGTAAATCTTTATGTAGACTACCAGGGCCCAAATAAGGAACGCAAATGGCGGCACCCATGGGCGCCTCCATTTGCGTACGCACTTTTTTTTTTTTCAAAGTCACCCACGTAACGATTTATGTAGCCTATCATGGCTGACTTTGGAAATCTAGCCATGATAGGCTACGTAAATCGTTACGTAGCCTATGACGTGTGTGTGTGTGTGTGTTTTTAACATTCACTTTTTTATTTCACGGCCGGGGAGACAGGGCGCTTCTCCCCGGCCTGAATTTCGGCCGGGCGAGGCGGGGCGCCTCCCCCCCTGGCTTGAACTTCGGGGGGAGAACCAAAGTGCCTCCCCCCCACCGCGAAGCAAGCTGCGGGATCAGGTAAGTGACTTTCGTACATCCCTACCGGCCAGGAGACCAGCCGCCAGAGCCGCCGCCAGAGACGGAGCTGCTGCCACCACATCCGCCACATCCACCCCAGGTAAGTACCGTCCTGGGGGGATTCCGTGGGGGGGGCGGGGGGGCATTCTGCCATGGATTCCGGGGGGCCGGATTCTAAAGAATCCAGTCTCACTGGAATCGGTGGCGGAATTCTCTGCCATCCCTAGGTGTTTGTGAGTCGTGAGAAAGTAGAGAAGAAGGAAGCAGATAAGAAGGTCAGACAGAATGCAGCTTTGATTGCAATGGCGGTCACAGGGCAAGTCCCTGATTGGGCAGATAAAGGTTTGAAGAAGGATTTTGGGACTCGGAGAAAGCTGCATTTGAGGAGAGATGAATGTGCTTACTGTAAAGAGAGGGGACACTGGTGAAAAGACTGCCCAAAGCTAAAGGGGGAGAAGAGGGGGGCAATGGTGGCCATGGAAGGAGAAGGATCAAATTGACGGGGACCAGGGTCTGAGATCTCCACCCTGAAGAGCTGTCTGGCTCTGAAGGACCCTCTGGTTACAATAAGGGTGGAGGGAAGAGAAATAATGGGACTTATTGACACAGGAGCAACTTATTCCATGCTGCCAAAAGCACCAAAGCCACAAATTAATAAAGACAGAACTGTAATAATTGAAGGGATGGAAGGCCAACCCACTAAGGTCCCTTATACCTTTCCCCTTCTTCTCACAAAGGTTGGAAGTTGTCATTTGGAGCATGAATTTGTTGTTCTGAAAGGTGCCCAGTTGCATTTCTTGGTCGGGACTTGTTGACAAAGTTACAAGCAGAAATTTTCTTTCGAAATGACAAGATGGTTGTTAGGTTGCCAAAGCAGCAAGGATCTAACCATCAGATATGTTTGCAAGCTTATGTGGATGAGAACATGCGATGTACAACAGAGACTATTTTGTGTACGGTTTTGAGACTATTGTGCTATCTCTCCCTAAGCCAGTTTCTCTGAGCCAGGCACCTGGCACCTGAGCAGCTTGGTGTAGTTTTTGCCTGCTATTTTATTTTGCTCACTGGAGAAGCATGGGCTTCACAACATTTTTCAGTTTAAAATATTGTCTTCACTCCCCACTTGGATTAATTCTCCCTACCTGTACTTTGCTGAGTTCTACACTCTGGATTCTAGGAGGGGTCTCTTTCAACCTTCCTTTGGGTCCACAAAAGCCTGGTCTTCAGATCTCTGCTTGGGATCTGTAGAGGTAGCTTTACCTTCCTGTTAATCCCCCCCTCCTTTTCTCTAAAATTTAGAACCATACTGCTACAATGCTGAAAGCTTCAAATAGTGCATTAACTAGTTTGGACCGGTGGAAGTTTCAGTAGAGCCAAGTAACAAGTCAAACTGCTGCTGGGCCTACTAACATTGTTTTTTTTGTTTTTTTTAATAGGCCTTAAAACTGTAGTGTATATTGCGAAGTGTACGCATGTATTTTCTTTATAATCATTGCATGTTTCACATTTTATTTCTGTATATGATGTTCTTCTGCATTTAATTTTCTTCATAAACTATTCATATCTTAAGACTTCTCACATGGCATGATTTCATTTGTTTAACAACTTAAAAGGGTATTCACTGTTTTCCTGGTTAAGTTTTAAAATATATTTTCGAACGTATTGAACTTTTAGATAGCTTTTTAGATAGCAGGAATCTGTATTTGGACCAATGATTTTCAACTTGTTCATAAAGACAGTGTGGTGTAGTGGTTAGAGTGTTGGACTGGAACCTGGAAGATCCGGGTTCTAGTCCCCACTCAGCCATGAAGCTCACTGGGTGGCTTTGGGCCACTCACTGACTCTGAGCCTAACCTACCTTACATGGTTGTTGTGAGGATGAAATGGAGGAGGAGGATGCCCATGGAAGCTGCCTTGGGTTACTTGCAAGAAGAAAAAGGGCAGGATATAAATGTAATAGTAACAAATGTAATAGTAGTAGTAGTAATAATAATAATAATAATAATAATAGTAATAATATTAACAAATGTTCTGCAACTAGGACTAAGCAGCAAGGTGGCGAAGTTTGCTGATTACACCAAATTATTTAGGGCAGTTAAAACAAAGAGGGATTGTGAAGAGCTCCAAAAGGATCACTCCATAGTGGAAAAATGGATATCAAAATGGCAAATGCTGCAGTTCTATGTAAGCAAGTGTAAAGTGATGCACATTGGAGGGGAGGGGAGGGGGGGGAATCCCAACTTCACTTGTATGGTTGTGACTGACCAAGACAGAGATCTTGGGCTTATGGTTGACAGTTCGATGACAATGTCAACCCAGTGTGCAGCTGCTATGAAAAAAAAAAGGCACATTCCATGTTTTCCAAGGCATAAATAGGAAAGTAATCAACTTGGCTGAGGGGATGGGAAAATGCTGCAAGGCACTGATGTTTCAACACACTCTTAAAGCCCCCCCCCCGATCCATGATTTTCTGGTTCAAGTCAGGCAAATACTGTATAAGGACAGTAATTTCACATCTTCTCAGGGCAATTTCTGTGGAATCAAACAAAAAGAAAAGTGCAGACTTCTCAGTTACACAGGAGTCTTTGTACAACAGAATCAGAATCGTGCACTCAGAAATTTTCATCATTTTTTTTTTTATCACAGAAGCTTCCACACTGCCAATCACTTTTTCAAAATCACTTTTAGTGAAAGATATAGATTGAAAGTGTATGCAAGCCTATTCATTCATTCATTCATTTATGTATGTATGTATTGCATTTTATTCTGCCTTTTAGCCCAAAAGTCTCCCAAGGTGACTTAAAAAGATAGGAAATAAGACAGTACCTGTCACAGGCTTACATTCTAAAAGACATAACAAAAAAAGGAAAGGGGATTGGGAGGGAGGAGGAAACACAGAGCCAAGATGGAGAAGCCATGTAGCGTAGCTGTTTCTCATTACACACTGCATGGTGCATGCAACAACACAATGCAAAAGGAGGATCATCAAATCAAACATGCTATAAAGGCTTTGGGAAGTTTGCAGCCCAACAAACCGCGTGCACGTTGAACTCAAAGAAGTTGAACTCAAAGAAGACCATTCCTGCCTGCAGGCTTACAATCTAAAAAGGCATGACACACAAGGAAAAAAGAATGAGGGATGAGGGGTGGGGAATAGGATGCAATCCTAGGCACGTTTAGGAAGAAATAAGTTTTACAACTCCCAGCATTCCCCAGCCAGCCTTTCAGTAGGAATGGTGCTGCCTCTTACCATCGTCGCCCTCAGTACAGCCTGCTGGAATGGAATTTTTAGGCCACTTTTAAGGGTAGAACTTACAGGATAAAAAAAAAATACAAAACTATACAAATGGACACTTTTTTAAAAATAAAGATTTCATTTTTGAAATAGATTATCTTTTTCTACAAAAAAATGGTGCTGATCTGAAGTAAATGGGTTCAGCATCAGGATAGCAGAAGCAAGCTCCATTTTATTTCTGCAGTCATGGTTGTGATACAATTTGAGTTTAAAATATAAAACTAAACATGCTCAGAGTACTATTATTTTTTAATCAGGGTTGGCAAACAATTGTACACCATGGATTGGTGAGGCAGGGGTGTGCACTTGTTCCTGTATTCCAAAGGCTGCTTTTCTGTGTGATTCTGAGAATATCACATGTTATTTTAATTTTGATCATTGTCATTGATGTTATGGTTTGGGGTGTTTTTGTGTATGTCTGAAGGGGGGGGTTGCAAAGGGTTCCTGCTGGCTTCCAAGGGATATAATCATCATGATCATCATTACATACAAAGGGATGCCAATTACTTTCTCCTGAGCAGTCCAGTCCTTACATCTTACAGGTAAGATATGCATATTCTAGGGAGCTTTGGCTATTGTGTGGTATAGCAATAAATAAACAAACAAACAAATAAATTTGTACTGTGCTGCTTCTGAGTAGGCCTACTCTTATGGATGCTTTGTAGGGATGTACAAATCCCTTACCTTGCTCCGTGGGGGGGGGGAGGCAATCCATCTCTCCCCCCAGAATCCTGCCCAGCCGCAGCCAGACTTCCAGCCACTGCCGGGCTGCAGCTGCAAATGGCGGCCGCTACACTGGCCGCTATTTGCATCCCTGCCAAACCGTGATAGGCTACGTAGGTATCTATGTAGCTTATCACGGCTTGGCAGGGACACAAATGGCAGCTGGCATAGCAGCCGCCATCTACGGCCGCAGCCTGGCAACAGCTGGAAGATAACCCAGAGCCGCCACCGGAGCTGCCGCCAGAGCTGCCGCTGGGGCTGCTGCCCGAGCCGCTGCCGCCAGGTAGTCTCCGTCCCAGGGGGATTCCGCGGGATGGCGGGGGGGATTGCCCCGTTCCACCACGGACTCCAGGGGGGCGGATTCTAAAGAATCTGGCCTCACTGAAGCCTGTGGTGGAATTCTCCAGCATCCCTGATGCTTTGTGATGGATTTTTGGATGATTTCTAGGGATGTACGAAAGTCACTTACCTGGTCTCGCAGCTTTCTTCGCGGTGGGGGGGAGGCGCTTCGCTTCTCCCCCTGAAGTTCAGGCTGGGGGGGGAGGCTTCCTGCCTCGCCTGGCTGAAATTCAGGCCGGGGAGAAGTGCCCCGTCTCCCCGGCCGCGAACTTCAAAAGAAAAAAAAAAGGAAAAAAAAGCCCCATGATAGGCTACGTAACGATTTACGTAGCCTATCATGGCTAGATCTGTAAAGTCAGCTGTGATAGGCTACGTTAATCATCACATAGCCTATCACGGGTGACTTAAAAAAAAAAGCGCGTACGCAAATGGCGGCCCCCATAGGGAGCCGCCATTCGCGTTCCTTATTTGGTCCCTGTAGTCTACGTAAAGATTTATGTAGACTACGGTGAAAATAAGGGCAACGCTATTTGCGTTGCCCTTATTTTCGCCGCAGTCTACATAAATCTTTACGTAGACTACAGCGACCAAATAAGGAATGCGAATGGCGGCTCCCTATGGGGGCCACCATTAGCGTACGCGCTTTTTTTTTTCTTTCAAAGTCACCCGTGATAGGCTACGTGATTATTAACGTAGCCTATCACGGCTGACTTTGCAAATCTAGCCATGGTAGGCTATGTTAATCATTACATAGCCTGTCACAGGGGCTTTTTTTTTTTTTTTTACTTTTCTTGTAATGGCGGCGGCGGCAGCCGGTCGAAAGACCGGCTGCTGCCCCCGCCCCTGACGAAGACCTGCCGAACCGCCGCCGGGACCCGCCGCCAGGAGCGACATTCGTGAAAGGTAAGTCCCATCCCGGGGGGGGCGGGGGGTGGGGGTCGGAGAATTTCTCCCCAAACAACCTTCGGAGGACCGAATGTGTTGGCACTCAGCCCCCCGAAGTTTCGGGGAGAAATTCTCCCCCATCCCTAAATTGATTTCAGAACTAAAGCATGGATGTTGGGAGTAGGGATGTACGAAAGTCACTTACCTGTTTGCGGATTATGCTGATGCTGGGGGGGAGACGCTCTGTCGCTCCCGCTGAAATTCTGGCTGGGGGGGGAGGTGCTCCATCCCTCCCCCCCCCCGAATCCTGGCTGGCCGGCTCCGCTCCGCAGGGATTCTGCGGTGCCGCCAGTCGGCTTCGCCAGCAGCCAGACATCCAGCCGCTGGCTAGCAGGGATGCAAATGGCGGCGGCCATAGCCACCGCCGTTTGCGTCCCTGCAGTCAGCCATGATAGGCTATGTAAATGTTTACATAGCCTATCACGGCTGATTAAAAAAACAAAAAACAAAACGCGCGTATGCAAATGGCGGCACCCATGGGCGCCGCCATTTGCGTTCCTTATTTTGGCATGTCTTAGTCTACATAAACATTTACGTAGACTACGGCGAAAATAAGGGGAACGCAAATAGCGTAGCGTCTACGCTGTTTGCGTTCCCCTTATTTTCATCGTAGTCTACGTAAATGTTTACGTAGACTAAGACGTGCCAAAATAAGGAACGCAAATGGCGGCATTTGTGTACCCACGTTTTTTTTTTTAATCAGCCGTAATAGGCTATGTAAACATTTATGTAGCCTATCACGGTGTTTTTTTAAAATTTAGCCATCATAGGCTACGTAAATCTTTACGTAGCCTACACTTTTTTTGTTTTTTGTTTTTTTTTAAACTTGGAAATGGCGGCGGCGCCACCAGGAAGATCTGCCCCAGGTAAGTCCTGTCCCAGGGGGGTGGGGGGGCGGGGGGCCATTCAGCCACCGATTTCGGGGGGCCAAATGCGCTGGTATTCGGCATCCCCGAGATCCGTGGTGGAACTTTCATACATCCCTAGTTGGGAGGCTTTCAGAACTTGTTCCTATGTTCCAAAGGCTGTTTTTCTATCTGGCTCTGAGAGTATCACATCATATTTTAATTATTATCATCGTTATTATGGCTGTGTGGACACTCTGCTCTCATTCATCACCTGACTCTCTGTGAAATGGGAGTTACTGCTAGAACAGGAGTATGTAAATGCAAAGGAGTACTTTTGTCTGGTTATGTGTCCCCCCCCTTGCATATATTGTGCCTCAGTTTTCTCCTTCTGTGGGAGAAGGAGATTCAAAGACTGCTCCTCATCCGCTAATCCCCCTTGGCTCCTCCTCTCATGAGCTCTTTGCTCTGCCTCTCATGACCCCTTGGCAATGCCTCTATGCAGACGTCTGACTGTGCTGTGCCCTCTGTCCCACTGTTCAGACTGGACACCAGCCTCCACTGTATGATAGTTGTGATTAAAATTATGCATGGTTAGAGAAAGTGGACAAGGATACATTTTTTCTCATTTTCACATAACACTAGAACCTAGGGTCATCCCATGAAGCTGATTAGTGTGAGATTCCGGACAGATAAAAAGAAATAGTTCTTCACACAGTGCATAGTTAAACTATGGAATTCTCTACCACAGGATGTAGTGATGGCCACCAATTTAGATGGCTTTAAAAGGGGGTTGGACAAATTCATGGAGGAAAAAGTTATCAGTGCCTACTAGTCTTGATGGCTGTGTGCTACCTCCAGTACCAGAGGCAGTGAGCCTATGTACACCAGCTGCTGGGGAAAGGGTTCAGTGGGCAGTGCTCTTGTGCTCATGCCCTGCTTGTGGTTTCCTGGTCAACAGCTGGTTGGCCACTGTGTGAACAGAATGCTGGACTAGATGGACCCTTGGTCTGATTCAGCATGCTTCTTATTATGTTCTTATGTTCACTCAACAAGAGATGGCAGAGAATTCCGCCACGGATCTCGGGGAGGCCGAATGCCAGTGCATTCAGCCCCCCAAAATCTGTGGTGGAACGGCCTACCCCCCACCCCCCCCATGGATCCCCCCGGGACGAGACTTACCTGGGGTGGATCTTCCGGGCGGTGGCTCCAGCGGCGGCTTCGGCGGCAGCGGCTGTGGCAGCTGTGGCGGCTGATCTTCCGACCAACTGCCACCACCGCCATTTGCAGGTTTGTTTGTTTGTTTGTTTGTTTTACACCGATGTGATATGCTACGTACGTTTTTATATAGCCTAAAACATCTGGGTAAAAAAAAAAGCGTATGCAAATTTTTTGTGTACGCAAAAAAAGCGTACGCAAATGGCGGCGGCTATGGCCGCCGCCATTTGCGTTCCTTATTTTGGGCCGTCTTAGTCTACATAAATAATTACATAGACTAAGACAGCGAAAATAAGGGGAACGCAAATTGCATCCACTATGCTATTTGCGTTCCCCTTATTTTCGCCGTATTCTACGTAAATGTTTACGTAGACTAGACGTGCCAAAATAAGGAACGCAAATGGCGGCCATTTGCGTACGCGTGGTTTTTCTTGTTTTTTTTTTACTCAGCTGTGATAGGCTATGTAAACATTTACGTAGCCTATCATGACTGATTGCAGGGACGCAAACGGCGGCGGCTACGGCTGCCGCCATTTGCATTCCCGGCCAGCCAGGATTCGCGGCGGGAGGGATGGGGCACCTCCCTCCCGGCCAGAATTTTGGGGGGGATGGGGTGCCTCCCCCCTGGCCAGAATTTCAGGGGGAGGGACGGAGCGCCTCCCCCCCACCGCGAATCAAATTTCGGGCAAGGTAAGTGACTTTCATACATCCCTAGAAAGACATTGGTCAACTCACAGAATGACTTCACAATAGAATTCCTCTAGCAATACAGTAAGGCTCAGATGCTTCATGAGGCAATACAGGACCAGGACAATGTGGGGCATCTTTGCTGGTCCCAGACACTTCATCCTCCCAATCTGGATTTGGGACTAAAAGACCCAGGAAAAGTGTGGGTGCATGGAAGGTAAATTGGAAGCAAGCACAATTTGTGACATCGCATGACATCATGACTTATCACGAGGCACATCAGATAAGGCATCCGCCTTAGCTTCATGGAATTTGGACCAATGTGAGATAGCCTTATCGTCTGGGCTTTTAAACTGATGGGTTTTTTTATGATTGAATCAGAAATATGCCCTGTTGGTGTTGAAGGGAGGTAAGTGTGCATAGAATTGCAATTTTAATTTGCAAATTTAATGTAATCCCAGACTTCAAGTCACTAATCCCATACTTTAAGTAACTTTACAGCAGCCCTGTGGGCTTTGGGCATAGAGGTCCAGGAATACCTCAGGCTGTATCAAGAATGGACAAGAATGCTAATCAGTTCAAACCATTAAGTACAGAGTAGATATCTGAATATCCAGTGTAGAGATGTCAGAGAATTCCACCACGGATCTCGGTGAGGCCAAATGCCAGTGCATTCGGCCCCCTGAAATCCATGGAAGAATGAAGCCCCCTGCCCCCCCCATGAAAGGCGCGTGAAACAGAGCACTTACCTGCTGCTGTCCGCGCTGACTTGCGAATGGCAGCCGCATCTGCGGCCACCATTCGCTTCCTCATTATAGCCGTGATAGGCTACGTAAATAATTACGTAGCCTATTACGGCTAACGCAGGGACACCATTTGCGTCCCTGCGGAGGCCATGATAGGCTACGTAAGTATTCACTTAGCCTATCATGACAAAAAACAGGGGACGCAAATGGCTACGGAGGACGCAAATGGCTACGGCGGATGCCATTTGCATCCACTTTTTTGCCGTTTTAGCCTATGTAAATATTTACGTAGGCTATTAGGGCGAAAAAAAAAGGGAACGCAAATGGCGCCCACTATGCTACTTGCGTTCCCCTATTTTTCCCGCCGTAATAGCTTATGTAAATATTTACGTAGGCTAAAACGGTGGGAAAAAAAGAAATGTAAATGGCGGCCGCTGTAGCCACCGCCATTTGCGTACACTGTTTTTGTTTTGTTTTGTTTTGCTTGCAGGCTGCCCAGCGGCTAGATGTCCAGCTGCGGGTGGCCCTGGCCGGCGGCTCTGCGGAATCTCCGCGGAGTGGAGCCAGATGGATTAGGATTTTGGGGGGAGGTGTGGAGCGCCTCCCCCCCCCGACAAATCACCCCATCGAAAAGGTACGTGACTTTCGTACATCCCTACATTTGGGCCTACTTAAATATTTACATAGGCTATTACGGCAAAAAAAAAAGGAACACAAATGGTGTAGTGGCCGCCATTTGTGTTCCTTTTTTTTTTTTTGCCGTAATAGCCTACGTAAATATTTATGTAGGCAA
The DNA here is from genome assembly GCF_057233095.1 of Heloderma suspectum. NCBI lineage: Eukaryota > Metazoa > Chordata > Lepidosauria > Squamata > Helodermatidae > Heloderma > Heloderma suspectum. Next base: position 74,484,464 of record NC_139461.1, read on the forward strand.
AAACAGCAAAAAAAAAAAGGGGGGAACGCAAATGGCGGCCGCCATAGCCGCTGCCATTTGCGTCCGCTGTTTTTTTTCTTCTTTTTTGCTGTGATAGGCTACGTAAATACTTACGTAGTCTATCATGGCCTCCGCAGGGATGCAAATGGTGTCCCTGAGTTAGCTGTGATAGGCTACGTAATTATTTACGTAGCCTATCATGGGTATAATGAGGAAGCGAATGGCAGCAGGTACGTGCTCCGTTTCGTGCGCCTTTCGTAGGGGGGGCGGGCAGCTTCGTTCCGCCATGGATTTCGGGGGGCCGAATGCACTGGCATTTGGCCTCACCAAGATCCGTGGCGGAATTCTCTGACATCCCTACTAGGAATATGAGGCTCAGACAAGTCACCTGAAGACAGTATCTCTATGCTTTGGAGATCAAAGTTGTACAAGCCAGTATCAATCTGGAAAAAGATGTATCCTTCAAGATGAATGAGGTAGCTTTGATATGTATGTGTTCAGTGTACCAGCTTTGTCAGGAGAAGTGTTAGCATTGTTGAAAGATCAGAATTGGTCATATTATTGCCTCGGGTCATTGTCATCTCTGCAGCAGAATACATGGGACTTTGTGCTACAATTAATAGAATCCTGGCCTTGAACAATGACATTATATAGTCCATAGAGAGTTGTATCAAGTAACTGCATTCTTTAAGGTAATATCCTATGCCTAAATCAAGGTCAAAAACAAGGGTTTTCACCATTGTCACTAGTCAGGCATTTTATGATTCAAGACAGGAAGCATTAAAAACACCACTGCTGACTACACTACTCAGAAGCTTGTGATGAAAGCTGACAACTAGCAGGTGCCCTTTCAGAAGTGGTAAATATTTCTGTCTGTTCAATCTTGAGGGGAAGACTAAAGAGTAATTTTGCCACATCTTCAACTTGAATACACCCACTCTTTGAACAGAAGTTGGAGGACTTAAAAATGATGCATTAAAGCTGAGTTTCTTGTACAAGATGTCAGGCAGGATAAACTAGGTTTTTTTCCTCTAACTAGTGATGCTTGAACTTCTCCAGGTTTGATTTGGAATGGACTCATTTAATTTAATCTATTCTGGGGAACCAAATTAGCAAATTTTAAGCTCTAGCCAAGTATGCACTCAAATTCTCATCTCATGTCTCATCTTTACTCATCTTTTAAAAAGGATGAGATAAAGATGAAATAAACAATATTTTTAAAATAAATTGTATTTTATTTATTAACAGTACAAAACCCCTTTTTCTCACTAAAAGTATTGTTACTAATAATAGTATTAATAGTAATATTTTTAGTGAGAGCAATGTGACTGAAGATGCTTCATTACTTTTGAAAATCTTGGTTTAACACTTTGTGATACAGTGATTCAAATATCTGGTTCTAAGTTCAGTTTATGTCGATACTTGGTTTTAATGGCTGTCAAAGCTGAAAAAGGCACCTTACAAAGATACATAGATCCAAATGGAAGAAGTGAATCATTGGCTGAGCTTACTAAATCAAGATACTCATTTTTCAATCCCATCCACCAATTATGCAAAGGTTTTTTTGTTGTTGAAACTGAGCTAGTAAATTTCCATCTTCCTTGATGTCAATCAGTTGTTCTCGAAAACTCATTGGAAGGTGTTGCATTTTGATATTTTGAACAAATGGGTTCAGAACCCACTGAAACTCTTTGTTTGGAAGATTTGTGTGGAAGATTTTTAAACAGGTTAGAAAATTCAATTTCCAAGTTTTTAAAGTGTGCAGTTATGAGAGTTTTTATAGGTGACACACTCACATTGTTTTCGGCAACAAAATCACATACTGATGGAAACATTTCCAAACATCCACTTTCAAAATGCTCTCTCCATAGCATGGGTATCTTTTGAAAAGCAGTTACTTTCTCACTCATTGTTAAAACATCACCTTTACCTTGAAGGAACAGATTAAATGTGTTTATTTATTTCAAAAGTATCTGCTAGGTAGCATACTACTGACAGCCACTTGTCATCACAGAAAAGGTCAGCAACTTTGGAACACTTGTCCCTTATGAACCTGCCCGTGTCCTGAGATCTTCTGGGGAGGCCCTTCTCTCAGTCCCACCACTGTCACTGACATGTTTGGTGGGAACTGGTGAGAAGGCCTTTTCAGTGGCTGCCCCACAGCTGTGGAACACCCTTCCCAGGGAGGCTAGGATGGCTCCCTCCTTGATGTGTTTCCGGAGGCAGGCTAAAACATTTTTGTTCCAGCAGGCCTTTGGAACATAGTTAGAACCTGGGGGTAAGCTGCTAAAATGCTGTTTTAAAATGCTGTTTTAATATAATTTTAATTGTATCGTTGTTTAATGTATATTTTAACTTTTGTATATTTTCATATGTTTTAGTTGTATATGTTTTAATTTTTGTAAGCCGCCTTGTGTCCCAGTACTGGGAAAAAGGCAGGGTATAAATATACTACTACTAATAATAATAATATTTGATGGCTGTCCAGACGAAGTCTGTTTTAAAGTCAAAAAATCATCAGGGGGGAGATCAAGGGCCTTGAAGTTGCCCATCAACAGTTAGCACATGGACAGCAGACTTGAATAGGCACACATTATGCCCTCACCCCGGCGCCAGCTTGTCTGGCCGAAAGGGGGGGGCATTGCGGGCGGGTGGGGTGACAAGACGTAGGGGCCTCTGATTGGTGCACCCCAGTGGCACTACCATGCAAGGAGGGGCAGGCTGAGTTGCCTTAAACTCAGCCCTCCTCCCAATCTCAGCTCTCTGGCTCAACGCAGCTAGAGAGGAAACCACGAAAAACACTTGCCTCCTGAAGACCGGCTTCATCGTTTGCCAGCCACCTGGACTCGGTGTGGAATCTGCGCACCCAAAACTTAGCTGGTGCTCACAGCGGGGGCGCACGCTCCGGCGCGGCTCCATTATGGCCAGCAACTGCCCTGTCGGCTGGAGTGCCTGCCGATGCTGGCGCTTTCTGTCCTCGAGGGCCCCGGCGCTTGCGGGGGCGGCGCGCCCGACCCCTCCTGCTCCTCGCTTCTTCTTCAGGCGGTCGCTGCGCACCTCCACTGCCGCGGCCCCGGAGTTGGTGGCGCTCGCGGCGGAGGCGTGTGTGCGCGGGCACTGCCCTCCTGGCCAGCGCTTGCCGCCCGATGGGAGCGGCGCCTCCTGATCTTCCCTGATGGGGCACCGGCGCTCGCAGCGGCCGTGAGCCCGCCCCCCCTTCCCTCCTCCTCAGGCGGTGGCCGCACGCCTACCCCGCCATGGCCCCGGGATTACCGGCGCTCGTGGCAGGGGCGCGTGTCTGCAGGCGCCGCCCACTCAGCTGGCGCTTGCCACCCGGCAGGAGCGCCAACAGCTGTCCTGGCGTGCGCCCGGGCACAGCGCCTCCTCCTTTGGCTTGTTGCCGTGCACCTGCGCCGCCGTGGCCCCGGAGTTGCCGGCGCTCGCGGCGGGGCGCGTGGGTACGGGCGCCGCCCCCTCGGCTGATGCTTGCCACCTGGCGGGGGTGCCGGCGCCTGTGCGGGCCTGCGCCTGGGTGCGGTGGCTCCTGCTTCGGCCTGTTGCCACGTGCCTGCGCCGCCGCAGCCCCGGGGTTGCTGGCGCTCGAGGCGGGGGCGTGTGTGCACGGTCGCCGCTCCGTCGGCTGGTGCTTGCTGCCCATTGGGAGAGCCGGCGGCTGTGCCAGCGCACGCACGGGTGTGACGCCAGCTGTCCTGCTCTCCTGCGGGGGCATCTGGGCTCGCATTGGCCGGGTGCCCGCACCCCTTCTCTCTGCGTGCAGGGGCCATGTGGCTGCGGCCCTGGGGTTCCTGGCACTCGCGGCAGGGGAGCATGTGCGTGAGAGTCGCTCCCTCAGCCGGCACTTGCCGCCCCAGCAGGAGCAGCGGTGGCTGTGCGGCGCGCGCCCAGGAGCAGTGCCTGTTGATCCGCTCCCCTGCTGGGGCGGTGGCCGAGCACCCGCACCCCTTTTTTCACCACACACAAAAAATAAACAGGCTGGGGTGCAGAGCTGATTGGCACCAGCTCTCGCCGCCTCCCATGAGTGTGGGGCGCTCACATGGCAGGACGTGCGTCCCCCCAAAAAATAAAATAATAATAATTAAAACAAAAACAAAAACAAAACAAACAAACAATGACAACAAACAAACACAGCCACAGCTCCCCGTAGTACTCCCACTGTGGCTCCCGGGTCACGGGTGGTCTTGGCTGGGGGCACCCGTGCTCGGGATCGGCTCCTGTGGCTGCGGGCCCTTGCTGCACCTCTTGGGTGCCGGGCTTGCGGCAGCCGGCCACCGCACCCCTTTCAAAGCCACTGTGTTATAGCGGCTACAGTGTTGGACTGGGACGTTAGAGACCGAGGTTCTAGTCCCCTTTCCAGGGGTATAGTTTAGGGCTAGAGCCCCTGCTGGGCATGCAGAAGATCCCAGGTCCAGTACCTGGCATCTCCAGGTAGGGCTAGGAAACCCCTTTCTGAACTAGGGATGGACGAAAGGGACTTACCTCGTCCCGCAGCTTGCTTCGCGGTGGGGGGAGGCACTTCGGTTCTCCCCCCGAAGTTCAGGCGAGGGGGGGGAGGCGCCCCGCCTCGCCTGGCCGAAATTCAGGCCAGGGTGGAGGTGCCCCATCCCTCGCCGTTGAAATTCAGGCCGGGTAGGAGCGCCCCGTCTACCCGGCCGCGAAAAAAAAAAGTAAAACACACACACACACACGTGATAGGCTACGTAATGATTTACGTAGCCTATCATGGCTAGATTTCCAAAGTCAGCCGTGATAGGCTATGTAAATCGTCATGCAGCCTATCACGGGTGACTTTGAAAAAAAATAAAAGCGCGTACGCAAATGGCGGCTCCCATGGGGACCGCCATTTGCTTTCCTTATTTTGGCACGTCTAGTCTACGTAAAGATTTACGTAGACTACGGCGAAAATAAGGGCAATGCAAATAGCGTTCCCTTATTTTCGCCGTAGTCTACGTAAATCTTTACGTAGACTACCCCTGTCCAAATAAGGACCCGCCGCCGAGAGGGACATTCGCTGAAGGTAAGTCCCATCCCGGGGGGAGGTGGGGGGCCGGCGGAGAATTTCCCCAACACTTTCGCGGGGCCGAATGCGTCGGCACTCGGCCTCCCGAAAAGTCGTGGAGAAATTCTCCGCCAACCCTAAGAACCCCTGGCAGCATCAGTGGAGGGGGACACAGTTTCTCCACTCCTGCCCTATAAACTAATAAGGTTAACGGCTAGACACACGGTGTCTTAAATGTCAACACACAGAGCCATACAGAAAGAGGGTCTATGTTTTTTGGCACTCACCTCTCTAGCCGCTGCCAGACACGGAGGGTGACCCTTCTGTCTGGTGGTAGTGGCAGCACTGCTGCCTGTTGCCCGGGGTGCCCAGTGAGTAGCCCACAGGAACCTCCTTCTAGGTGCTTTGACCCCTGCCGCATTTACTTTTAAGGAGTGGTGGTTGGTGTGTTGGACTGGGTCCGGGGTCCTGGGCCCTTGCTTCTTTTTGCCAATGTCGTGCCAAGCTTACCTCACTTTCTACATCTTGCCCCCCGAGAAGGGCCAAGGTTGAAAGAACGGGAGGGGTAGGGCCCCACCTCCCCTTCCCAACAGATCACTGAGAAGGCCCGATTCCGAGTTTGTTGATGAAACAGACCCGGTTTCTGGTGGCAATTCTTGCTCGTCTGGAGGCTGCTGAGCATTCTTCAGGGATCCCTTCCCCCTTCCCCGGCCAAGCCTAAGGAACCCCCGGTGGTCCAGCCTAAATGAACGCGACAGCAGACCCAATTTTTGCTGCTACTTTCTATTTCAGCTCATCTCTGGGTTCAGTACACCTGGACGCCATGAAGGCCTCCACCTCACTTCGCAGGTTCACTATGGCAGCACTCCTAGTGATGTGCAAAAGTCACTTACCTGGTCCTGCAGCTTGCTTCGTGGTGGGGGGGAGGCACTTCAGTTCTCCCCCCAAGTTCAGGCCAGGGGGGGAGGCGCCCCGCCTCGCCCAGCCGAAATTCAGGCCAGGAAGAAGCGCCCCGTCTCCCCGGCCGCGAAAAAAAAAGTGAATGGAAAAAAACCCACCTGTGATAGGCTATGTAACGATTAATGTAGCCTATCACGGCTAGATTTCTAAAGTCAGCCGTGACAGGCTACGTAAATCGTTACGTAGCCTATCATGGGTGACTTTGAAAATAAAACGCGTATGCAAATGGCGTTCCTTATTTGGAAATGGCGTTCCTCATTTGCGTTCCTTATTTGGTCCCGGGTAGTCTACGTAAAGATTTACGTAGACTACGGCGAAAATAAGGGCAACGCTATTTGCATTGCCCTTATTTTCGCCGTAGTCTACGTAAATCTTTACATAGACTACCCAGGACCAAATAAGGAACACAAATGGCGGCGCCCATGGGCCGCCGCCATTTGCGTACGCGCTTTTTTTTTTCCAAAGTCACCCGTGATAGGCTACGTAATGATTAACGTAGCCTATCATGGCTGACTTTGGAAATCTAGCCGTGATAGGCTACGTTAATCATTACGTGGCCTATCACGGGTGTTTGTTTTTTTTTACTTTATTTTGTAATGGCGGTGGTGGCAGCCGGTCGGAAGACCGGCCGCTGCCCCTGCCCCCGCCGAAATGCCGCCGACACGCCGCCGGGACCCGCCGCCGAGAGGGACATTCGCATGAGATAAGTCCCATCCCGGGGGGGGGGGGGCGGGCGGGGGGGTGGAGAATTTCACCAACAATTTCGGGGGGCCGAATGCGTTGGCATTCGGCCTCCCCAAGATTTGTGGAGACATTCACGGCCATCCCTAAGCACTCCACCACTGCAGGCAGTCCACCTTCCTGCGACATCTCTGTCAGCAGTGGTCCAAGCAACATCCTCCTCCTTGTCGTTTCGCCCAGGCGACGCACCACAGCTGGAGGCAGTTCGCCCTCATAGGGCATCTCCGTCAGGAGCACTGCAAGTGGCATCATCTCCCTGGCTCCTGGATATGGGTGAAATGACTGCACCTCGCCCCACTTGTCCAGACGGGCGACCTTCAGAGCCGTGGGGTTGCCACCTTAACTTACCTCCCTGGGGTGGCTGTCCCTCCCAATGTCATATCCCTATATGATGCCTGGGCCGCCTGCAGCTCCGTCAGTCACACCCCAGTAACCCCAGCTGCTTAACACAGCATCTTACAGGGTTTTGCTGGATTAATTTGGGATCCCTCACCTGCGTTTTAACTTGGAACACAGTTTCATGCTGGGTCCTAGGACCCCTCCCCCCCTTTCTCTAGGTCAACATAGGCCATACTTACCTCGTAAGCAACATTTCTCCTCGTCAGGCATCGACAGGTTCATGAGAGCTTAATAAGGCAGTACTGGCAGAAGGGTTATAGCCCTCCCCTTTTTCCACACCCCGATATCTACCCTAGGGATTTTCCTTCTCGAAATGGTGCCCAGGAAATCCTCTAGGGAGTTTATCCTAATTCGTAACCTCTCTTCCCTGAGTGTCAGTCAGTTAATCACAAGATCCCTGATCATCTCTGCTCAGTGCGACACACCTCTTCGTTGAGGCAGCTGTCTTGGTCTGGGATCCCGGCCATGGGTCCCTGATGGGCATGTGCTACATGGAGTCCAAAGATGGTGGTCAATGTTCTGACCTAACGCTTGTATTGCTCCCCTTTCCTGTTACCTCGGTGTTCCTTAGCTCAGAAAAGGCTGAGGGCCTGTCTCCCACATCAACATTCGGTGAAGCTAATCCGATACCCTTAGGCGTTATTCTCACCTCCCTCAGGACAACTTCCAGGTCCTTTGGGCACAGCTCCAAGCAGTTATACATCTTCCCTGGGTTTTCCTTTAGAGGGCCATGCAAGATATGGTAGGACATCTTCTTTTCACAGTTAGGGTAGCAGCCCCTGACCGTGCCTTCTCGCGCTGGCTCAGTTTAGGCAGTGCAGGGACTGCGGCTGCCACCCCATCGAACCAGGGTTACTTCTGCTGTGTGCATGTATCCATAGGCATGGCTTCAACTTAGTAAGGCTTTAATGGCACCTCCTTCTGGAAGCATGAGCCTCTCCTCAAAGCCGGACTGTGGATTCACATGGTTCCGCCGCTACCCCAAGGGGTTCCAGATTCTTAGGGCAGGTCCGATCGTACTGTGGGTAACAGCCTGTAGAGTGGAGGCTGCTGCTGCCGCCAAGCACATTTGGGATGACCTTATAGCCTAGTCAGTAACACCCCCCCTTCAGTATGACAACATGACCATGTTATTCATTCTCCGTCCTCCTGAAATTGGAGAGTCATGTCATGTGTCAGTGTGTTCACACTCCAGAGTCGGTGTTACAACATCTGGTTCTGGGTCCCCCAGGTACCGGGTTAGGCAAACCCAATTGTCAGGAAATTAGGTCAATGTCTTCCGGGCCTTAGCCCCGTGGATGATCCATTCCCAGATCCCATCCTTGCAGTACCATGGGAGTCCGGGATACTGAAGCCAGGCATGCCATCCTGCATTCCTTGGCTCTCCATATAGGAGCCACCTGCGACACAGCAGGTAGGGGGTGCTGCGCACTCGACAAGGCTTCAGTGATAGGACTCATGGCCCTTATCTATAGATCATTGGCCACAATTTCTCACCTCCTTAAGGAATAACAGACTATCTGAGACCATAAGTCGCAAGCTGGCCATTTAGCCTTCCGGCCCATAACGGTGGGATTCACTGACTCCATGTCAGATTTTAGGTTTGGTGTGCAATATAGTGTTGGGCACAGATGTTACCAGCTTTAGTAAATTAGCCACCCTCTCTCCCCGGATACCCCTTTTGGGCTCCGGGGGTAACAGCCCTCCATTTGAGCTTTACAGTAAAATGTTTCCTTCGGAATTCAGGGTTGGTTTGGGCTCCCAAGGCCGACTTGTCTCGGAGGGCCTTGCTTTGCTTCATGGTCTGGACTGATGTAACCCATTTATGTATTTGGTGATCAAACTGATCAGCATGGCAAGGGCACGGCAGTGGCCCACGGCCAAATGCAAGTCAATGGGTTATGCCCTGTCAGCACCTTATGGGTTTTATGGAATGCTGCGGGTCTGAGGAAGGGCGTCCGTTTTATCACTTCAACAGCTTACTGTTGACTTAAAGGCAATTTGGGGCAGTTTCTACATTAGCTCTACCCCACTAGGCCTAGGTAAGTTGCACTTCAGAACCCACTGTGGTTGCATTGAAGCAGTCTCCATGGTAGCCGCTGGAGGTTTCTCTCTCAAGCATGTTATGACATTTTAATGTGCTTATTCCTTAGACCAGCAGACTCGTCGTACGCCGATATGGGTGCTATTACTTGGGCACGTTATGATGTCTGAAACTGCATGGAGGACTTGTATGTCATCTTCAGACTTCCGCTTCTGTCACCCTGTCACATTAAGATCCAGTGGCTTCACAGTCGGGGCATACGGTGGGAGCCCCCTGCTCACTCTGTTCCACCAAAGTTTGTCAGTCTTCCTCCATAGGTCCAGGTGCTGCACATTGAGAGGATGACTCCAGCTGTAAGCCAGGCAAGGACCTGATCGAACAGGCCTTGGTTGAGATGTAGGTGGTCTGGCATACCTGGCCGGAAGTAGCCTATAGCAGCCCTCACTGCTCCCATGGATCAATGGGAAGGAATGGAATGACGTTGCCAGTGGCAGAGCACATCCGAAAGTGCATAGAGAAATGGCTTATGGCCATGTGAATGAAGTGATGGTTGCACCACCTGCCAGGGAACTCTGTGGACATGGAGGGAGCGTTACAGGTAGGACTGTGTCCGCCTGTCTCATTTAGTGAATAACATATTTCTGTCTGATTTGCAAAGGGGCCTGCGGGAAGTTCTTCTGCGCAGGTGGGGGGAGTTTCACAAGCTCTAGGCTTGTGACTCCTGTGGCGGCTAGGACGGGCAAAACAGGAAAGTAGGGATGGTGTGCATGCAGAGGCACCTTATGGTGACAGGAGACGCCTGAGGCCCCCCGAATGGGTTGTGCGGCTCGGCGGGGGGATAAGGGTTGCCTGGGAGACCAACCCTACTCACTCTCCCAGGTGTTGTGCGGCACCGGGTTGGGGGTGACACCGGAAGGTCTACCTCCCCCAGAAGGGGCAGGCCGGAGGGATGGCGAGATCACCGCCACCCCTCAGGCTGGGTATGTTTTCGCCCAAGAAGTGCCAGCTAGCCGCTGACACAGTTAGATGCCCGTCCTAGTTACCCCTTTGCAGCTATTTCAATAAATGTGGCCCAATTTTCAACCCAAGCTTGTTGTCTGCGTCTTCTTTAACCCATCTCCGCTCGCAATGTTTAATTATTTAAAGAATAGTTGTCATTTCTAAATTTGCAACATACCCATATAAACATGCATATGTAAATGTTATGCAAATTGGTCTCCTCATTAGTTCTCTTTTTGGTGATGCATAAGTGGCCACCCTAACTGTCATAATGACCTGATTCAGATGACATGGCAGTAGGGGTGGACGAAAGTCACTTACCTTTTCTCGCAGCTTGTTCGCGGTGGGGGGGAGCGCTTCGCTGCTCCCCCCACGAAGTTCAGGCCAGGGGGGAGGCTTCCCGCCTCGCCCAGCCGAAATTCAGGCCGGGGGGGAGGCTTCCCGCCTCGCCCGGCCGCGAACACGAAAGTTAAAAAAAAAAAAAAACGTCCCCTGATAGGCTACGTGACGATTCACATAGCCTATCATGGCTAGATTTGCAAAGTCACGGGTGACTTTAAAAAAAAAAAAAGCACGTACGCGAATGGCGGCACCCATAGGGAGCCGCCATTTGCGTTCCTTATTTAGTTGCTGTAGTCTACGTAAATGTTTACGTAGACTACGGCGAAAATAAGGGCAACGCAAATAGCGTTGCCCTTATTTTCGCCGTAGTCTACGTAAACATTTACGTAGACTACAGCGACCAAATAAGGAACGGGAATGGCAGCTCCCTATGGGGGCCGCCATTATCCGTACACACTTTTTTTTTTTTTAGAGTCACCCGTGACTTTGCAAATCTAGCCATGATAGGCTACGTGAATCGTCACGTAGCCTATCAGGGGACTTTTTTTTTTTTCTTTGATTGCAATGGCGGGGGCGGCAGCCGGTCGAAAGACCGAGCTCCCGCCCCGCTCAAACACCGGACGAACCACCAGCCGGACCCGCCGCCGGGAGGGACATTCAGGGAAGGTAAGTCCCGTCCCGGGGGGGGTGCGGGGGGCGGGGGTGTGTGGAGGATTTCTCCCCGAAACTTGTTCGGGGGGCCGAACACGTTGGCGCTCGGCCCCCCGAAGTTTCGGGGAAAAATTCTCCGCCATCCCTACATGGCAGCTCACCATGGTTTATTTTACCCTTGAGAAGCTACAGAGCATGTCAGTCACCTTAGGAATATGTACCCCTGACCAGGAGTTGTTGGAGGTTGCTGGTCTGTTGTAGGGTTATGTGAGGGTTGTTTAGCCCTCAGATAACCCCCACTGGCCATGACACAAGTTTGCATGACACAACAACCCCTGACAACCCCTGGTCAGGGGTTGCATATTCATACTGGGGGCCAGCATGCACCATACCTCCTCAAGGATAAAGTAACCCATGATGGGCTGTTGTGTCGTGTGAACTGGCCCATTGTGCACAGTCCTTTTTGATTAACATCAGAACAGCTAAAGAAGACAGAAGATAAAACATTTTGTTTTGAAATGTTAATATTTCTGTTGTGTTAATCACTGTATTATATAACATTATAAACCAGAACTAATTCTGTTTAATACTGGATGAATCAAAGAAAGGAGGTACCATAATCACTAAGCTTAAGTGACAATTGCTTGCCCAATTGCCACAGACAACATTTTGAAAGTATCTTGTAGATTCTTAAACTAGGGATGTACGAAAGCCACTTACCTTGAACAAAATTTGATTTGCGGTGGGGGGGAGGTGCTCCATCCCTCCCCCCGAAATTCTGGTGGGGGGGAGGCGCTCCGTTCCTCCCCCCCAAAATTCTGGCCAGGGGGGAGGCGCTCTGTCCCTCCCCCAAAAAAATTCTGTCCGGGGGGGAGGCACTCCGTCCCTCCACCCCCGAATCCTGGCCGGCTGGGCCGCAAATGGCAGCGGCCGTAGCTGCCGCCGTTTGCATCCCTGCAGTCAGCCGTGATAGGCTACGTAAATGTTTACGTAGCCTATCACGGCTGAGTAAACAAAAAAACAAAAAAACACTGCATGTACGCAAATGGCGGCACCCATGGGTGCCGCCATTTGCGTTCCTTATTTTGGCACGTGTAGTCTACGTAAACATTTACGTAGACTACAGCGAAAATAAGGGGAACGCAAAAAGCGTAGACGCTACGCTATTTGCGTTCCCCTTATTTTTGCCGTAGTCTACGTAAATGTTTACGTAGACTACACGTGCCAAAATAAGGAACACAAATGGCAGCACCCATGGGCGCTGAAATTTGCGTACGCGCGGTTTTTTTTTTTACTCAGCTGTGATAGGCTACATAAACATTTACGTAGCCTATCACGGTATTTTTTAAAAAATCTAGCCGTGATAGGTTACGTAAATCGTTACGTAGCCTATCACTTTTTTTTTTTTTACTGGAAATGGTGGCAGCGGCAGCTAGGAGTGCACGAAAGCCACTTACCTGGTCTCGCAGCTTGTTCGCGGTGGGGGGGAGGCGCTTCACTGCTCCCCCTGAAGTTCAGGCGGGGGGGAGGCTTCCTGCCTCGCCTGGCCGAAATTCAGGCTGGGGAGGAGGTGCCTCTCCTTGCCCGGCCGCGAAATAAAAAGTTAAAAAAAACACAATAAACGCCCCCGTGATAGGCTACGTGACGATTAACGTAGCCTATCACGGCTAGATCTGCAAAGTCAGCCATGAGAGGCTACGTTAATTGTCACGTAGCCTATCACGGGTGACTTAAAAAAAAAGCGCGTATGCAAAGGCTGGCCCCCATAGGCAGCCGCCATTCGCGTTCCTTATTTGGTCGCTGTAGTCTACGTAAATCTTTACGTAGACTACGGCGAAAATAAGGGCAACGCAAATAGCGTTGCCCTTATTTTCGCCGTAGTCTACATAATCTTTACGTAGACTACAGCGTCCAAATAAGGATCGTGAATGGCGGCTCCCTATGGGGGCCGCCATTAGCCGTACGTGCTTTTTTTAAAAAAGGTCACCCGTGATAGGCTACGTGACGATTTACGTAGCCTATCATGGCGGACTTTGCAAATCTAGCCGTGATAGGCTACGTTAATCGTCACGTAGCCTATCACGGGGGCGTTTTTTTTTTTTTACTTTTCTTGGAATGGCGGCGGCAGCAGCCAGTCAAAAGCCCAGCTGCCGCCCTCACCCCTGACGAAGACCTGATGAACTGCCGCCGGGACCCACCGCCGGGAGGGACATTCGGGAAAGGTAAGTCCCATCCCGGGGGGGGTGCGGGGTTGGGGGGGTGGTGCGGAGAATTTCTCCCCGAAACTACTTTGGGGGGCCGAACATGTTGGCACTCAGCCCCCCGAAGTTTTGGGGAGAAATTCTCCCCCATCCCTAGCGGCAGCCAGTCGGAAGACCGGCCGCCGCCGCCAAACCACCGCCGAACCGCCGCCAGAGCCACTGCCACCAAGAAGATTCACCCAAGGTAAGTCCCATCCTGGGGGGGCAGGGGGAGCAGACCGTTTCGCCACCAATTTCAGGGGGCTGAATGCACTGGTATTCGGCCTCTCCGAGATTCGTGGCAAAATTCTCTGACATCCCTATCTTAAACAGAAAAGACCTCATAGCTATAAAGTGGAAAGCTTTGCTAATCCCCTTCAACTTATTTCTTCTCATTAGAATCCTAAATTTTACTCACTGACCTCAGAAAAGCTAGGCCTATTCCCCAAGGTCTGTTTAGTCTGATAATTAGGCCACTTAAGAAAAAAACATTCAAATGCTGCTTATGAGCTAACTGCTAGACACAACCAGTATAATCTAAAATAATAATATTGTGTACACTTAACTTTTAAAGAATAAAATGAGTATACTCTTCTTTCTTCTCATATCCTGAGTCTGCCCGGTCATAATATTTGCCATTACTTACCACTTAGGAGTAATTTTAGAACCTTGTTGCAAATTTACAGTAGTTATGCAAGTCCCATTAATGTTAATAGATATCATGAGGCTAACTTGCAAAGCACAATATTTAAAAACACTCTTTCATGTCAAGAACTATGAAGCTCCCTCTATATTTGGAATTAGCGGGGGGGGGGCGGGATTTGAGATAGATTTAACGCAGTCCAATTTAGTCCGCAATGGCCTCCAATCTGAGGGGAGTGGGATCTTTATTATGCACCAATGTGGTGTAATGGAAATATATCTGGGAAATATGGGTTTAAATTTTATCAGAGCCATCAACTTATTAGGTAACATTAGGCTAATCGCAGCCTCATTGCCTCGTCAGCAAAGTGGGGGAATAGCAGTGACCTACTTCAAAATGTTGTAAGGATAAGATAAAAATGGCAAAGGACTTTGCATATTAAAAGCATTATATGCATTAAAAAAAGGATGACTCCCATGTTCTTAAGAGAGAACTGAACTGGAGAAGGGCCATTTTAAATTATATGATATGCCATAGGCAATATCTGTCTGCAGGTAATGCATTTCATCAAAAGACTTCAGAATTGTTCAGCTAGTTTCATTCTAAGCTCATGGTCTGTAGGCTATACTCCTGTAACTTGCAGCACAACCCCATGCATGCCTGCTCAGAAATAACCCCACTGAGTTCAATGAGACTTACTCCCAGGTACGTGAAGCCTCGTTAAACTCAATGGGGCTTCCTTCTGAGTAGACATGCATAAGATAGCACTGTTATTTTTTTTAATTGCTCAGACTTAGTGTGGTAAGAGTATTACACCTTAACTCTGGAGTTCTGCGTTCAAATCTTCCCTCAGCCACGAGAGCTCACTGGGTGACCCCGGACCAGTCACTAGCCTACATGACCTTACAGGTTTGTTGTGATGGTAAAATGGGTGGGAGAAAACTTAATATGATGTCCATAGCTCCTTGGAGGAAGGGCAAGATAAACATAATAAATGAAACCATTATGAGGGCATATAAGTCCCAAGAACAGGGATATTGGAGGAGTCCATTCAGGGGGTGAAACTTGCTGAGCTTTAGCCAGCTTGGCCCCCTGGACTTTGGCTCACTTTCCCACGATCTGGCCTGACTCGATCTGTATCATGTCAGGCTAGCTTGTGGGTTTGGGGGTTTTTATTTGTGTAAAGCACTTGGCGCAGATTATGGCCACAATTTGTGCAAATTGCACACATTATGGCTGAAATGTGTGTAATTTGCAGAAATGGCAGCTGCTTTTTACACACACATGGAAAATGTCCTGGATTTCAGGAACAAACCCCCATCCCAGCTCACAAATGCAAGCCAAGTCGAGGGTGCCACAGGAATCCATTGCGCACAAAAGGGCTGGATGTCCTGGTGACAGACATCCCTACCTAAGAAATTATTAGTTTTATTTATTTGTTTCTTCATCCAAACTACTTGTATAATGCTTGATATCCTAAGACCTAAGTGGTTTACATTAAAATAAATACATAAAATAAAATAAAATATAAAAGCCAATGTAAAAACAGTATAAAATAATAAATACAGCTCCACATAAGCACACTACTGTAGTCTAATCTTGACGTTACCAGTGCATGGATCACCATGATTTAGCTATCCCTGTTCCTATCCAGGAACAAGCATAGTTGGCACACCAGCCAAAGTTCGTAATGGGTGCTCTGGGCCAGTTGGATCACCTGCTCTTTCAGAGGGAGTGCAATCTGGTCCAGAACAGGCAAATACCCCAATTTCTGGGATCTGCCCACCCACAGGGGCTCTTTATTATTAGGATTCAGCTTCAGTTTATTAGCCCTTATTTAACTCATAACTGCATCCTGGCTCTGGTGCAGATCATGCATGGCCTGTCCTGATGCAGATGTCACAGAGAAATAGAATTGGGTGTCACCTTGCCCCAAATCTCCTAGTGACTGATCCCAACAGCTTCATATAGATATTAAATAAAGTTGGGAACAAAGTCGTTCTCTGTGGCACCCCACAGTTCAACTGCCAGGAGATCAGGACACGGTCACCCAATGTTATTCTCTGGAACCAGCCAAATAAGTAAGAACTTGACCACTGTAAAACAGTGTCCCCAGCTCCCAACTCATGGAGGTGATCGAAGGACGATAGCACAGTTAATACTATCAAAAGCTGACAAGAGATTGAGAAGACGTAACAGGGTCACATTTCTCCTGGTCCTCTCCAAGCAAGGCTAATTCTGCCCCCAAACTGGGCCTGAACTCAGACAGAAATGGATCCAGATAACCAGCTTCATTCAAGAGCACCTGCAGCTGAGACACCACCAGTCCCTTGAGCGCCTTGCCCAGGAAGCAGGTATTTGTGACTAGGGATGTAGGGATTCCGTAAAATCCGCTCCATCTGTATTTTGCGGATTGTCAGGCACTTTTTGTTCCATTGTCCATTCACAGACAGATTCATTTTTTCCCCATTGTGCAGGAAAATACACAAATAATTCTGTAACAGCAATGTACATAATTTACCTTAGTACATAACATTTAGCATATTGTCCCCCGTTCCATTCAACTTTGCCCCACATGCAGTCAGGGCCAGAAATATTGGAACAAGGATGACTGTTTTGGCAGTTGGCCTTTGTACACCACCACATTGAAGATAAAAGGAAACACACCCAGATGGGAGCAAAGTCAGGACTTCCAGCTGTAATTCAAGGGGTATGACAAAAGTGGGGCACTAACCATTCAGGAAGGACAGCCAGTGGCATACACACACACCCATCGTTGGTGGCTCATAAGTAATGGAACAAACCAACATCATTTCAAACTTAAGGATCGCCTTTAATACCTGGATGACAATTCCTTGCAGTCAATGACTGCCTGAAGTCTGGAAACCATGGACATGACCAAATGCTGAGTGTCCTCCCTTGAGATGCTTTGCCAGGCCTTTACTGCAGCTGTCTTCAGCTGCTGCTTGTTTGCGGGTCTTTCTGCCTTCAGTCTTGTCTTCAGTAAGTGAGAAGCATGCTCTATTGGGTTGAGCTCAGGTGACTGACTTGGCCATTGAAGAACATCCAACTTCTTTGCCTGGAGAAACTCTTGGGTAGCTTTTGCTGTATGTTTTGAGTCATTATCCATCTGCAATATGAAGTGGCATCCTATCAGTTGGGCAGCATTCGGCTGAATCTGAGAAGAAAGTATAGCCCTATACACTTCAGAATTCATCCTGCTGCTTTGATCAGCAGTCAGGTCATCAATAAACACCAGTGACCCAGTTCCATTGTCAGCCATACATGCCCATGCCATAACACTGCCTCCACCATGTTTGACAGATGATGTGGTATGCTTTGGATCATGAGCTGTTCCTTTCCTTCTCCATACTTTTCTCTTCCCATCATTCTGGTACAAGTTAATCTTGGTTTCATCAATCCAAAGAATCTTATTCCAGAACTGGGCAGGCTTTTTTAGGTGTTTGCTGGCAAAGGCTAATCTGGCCTGTCTGTTCTTGAACGTTACCAGTGGTTTGCACCTTGTTGTGAAGCCTCTGTATTTACATTAGGGTTGGCGGAGAATTTCTCCCCAAAACTTCAGGGGGCCGAGTGCCAACGTGTTCGGCCCCCCGAACAAGTTTCGGGGAGAAATTCTCCACCCCCCCGCCCCCTGCACCCCCCCGGGACAGGACTTACCTTTGGCGAATGTCCCTCCCGGAGGCAGGTCCGGCCGGCGGTTCGTCGGGTCTTTGTCCGGGGCGGGAGCGGCAGCCGGTCTTTCGACCGGCTGCCGCCATTCCAATAAAAGAAAAAAAAAACGCCCCCATGATAGGCTACGTGACGATTAACGTAGCCTATCACGGCTAGATTTGCAGTCAGCCATGATAGGCTACGTAAATCGTCATGTAGCCTATCACGGGTGACTTAAAAAAAAAAAATGGGCGTACGGATAATGGCGGCCCCCATAGGGAGCCGCCATTCCCATTCCTTATTTGGTCGCTGTAGTCTATGTAAAGATTACGTAGACTATGGTGAAAATAAGGGCAACGTTATTTGCGTTGCCCTTATTTTCGCCATAGTCTACGTAAAGATTTACGTAGACTACAGCGACCAAATAAGGAACGCGAATGGCAGCTCCCTATGGGGGCCGCCATTTGCGTACATGCTTTTTTTTTTTTTTTCTAAATCACCGTGATAGGCTACGTGATGATTTATGTAGCCTATCACGGCTGACTTTGCAGATCTAACCGTGATAGGCTACGTTAATCGTCACGTAGCCTATCACGGGGGCGTTTTTTTTTTTTTTACTTTTAATTTCGCAACCGGGCGAGGCGAGGCGCCTCCTCCCCGCCCTGAATTTCAGCCGGGCGAGGCGGGAAGCCTCCCCCCCCAGCCTGAACTTCGCGGGGGGAGCAGTGAAGCGCCTGCCCCCCACCGCGAAAAGCTGCGAGACCAGGTAAGTGACTTTCGTGCACCCCTAATTTACATTCATAAAGCCATCTCTTGACTGTAGATGTTGACAATGACATGCCTACCTCCGCAAGAGCATTCTTGACCTGGCTAGATGTGAAAGGGTTCCTCTTCACCATGAGCAGAATTCTTCGGTCATCCACTTTAGTTGTCTTCCGTGGTCTTCCAGGCCTTTTGCTGTTACTGAGCTTGCCGGTTAATTCGTTCTTTTTCAGGATGTTCCAGACTGTTGTATTGGCCACTTCTACTGTTTTTGCTATCTCTCTGATGGGCTCATTTTGTTTCCTCAGCCTAATGATGGCCTCCTTCACTCACATGGACACCTCTTTGGACCTCATGTTGGGAGTTCCAGTGAACAACTACCAAATAAAAATGAAACACTCAAAACGACCTCCAGGCCTTTTATCTGCTTGATTGGTCATGGGGTACCCAGGAAACCCCCTTCATGGATCACTGCCTTCTTGTGGAGAAGGGGCTTGCATAACTCAGTGAAGCCATAATCTATGCTGTGCAGGGCCACCCAAGATGGACAGCTCATGGCAGAGAGTTCTGACAAAATGTGGTCCACTGGAGAAGGAAATGGCAACCCACTCCAGTATTCTTGCCAAGAAAACTCCATGGAACGTATCACAAGGCTAAAAGAGATGATGCTGGAAGATGAGCCCCTCAGGTCGGAAGGTGTCCAATATACTACTGGGAAAGAGCAGAGGGAATTTCCAAGTAGCGCCAGAAAGAGTGAAGCGGCTGGGCCAAAGCCGAAAGGATACTCAGATGTGGATGTGTCTGGTGGTGAAAAGAAAATCCGATGCTGTAAAGAACAATATTGTTTAGGAAACTGGAATGTCAGATCAATGAATCAAGGTAAGCTGGAGGTGGTCAAACATGAGATGGCAAGATTGAACATCGACATCTTAGGAATCAGCGAACTAAAATGGACAAGCATGGGCGAATTTAATTCAGGTGACCATTATATCTACTACTGTGGGCAAGAATCCCTTAGAAGAATGGAGTAGCACTCATAGTCAATAAAAGGGTGGGAAAAGCAGTACTGGGGTACAATCTCAAAAATGATAGAATGATCTCAGTACGAATCCAAGGCAAACCATTCAACATCACAGTAAGTCAAGTCTATGCCCCAACCACTGATGCCGAAGAAGCTGAGGTTGATTGGTTCTATGAAGACCTACAACACCTTCTAGAACTAACACCAAAAAAGATGTCCTTTTCATCATAGGGGATTGGAATGCCAAAGTAGGAAGTCAAGAAATAACCGGGATAACAGGCAAGCATGGCCTTGGTGTACAAAATGAAGCAGGTAGGGATGTCAGAGAATTTTGCCATGAATTTCACTACGCTATTTGCGTTCCCCTTATTTTCGCCGTAGTCTACATAAATGTTTACATAGACTACACGTGCCAAAATAAGGAACGCAAATGGCGGCGCCCATGGGCGCCGCCATTTGCGTACGTGCAGTTTTGTTCTTTTATTTAACTCAGCTGTGATTTTATTTAACTCAGCCGACAACTGAATGCAGAGTTCCAGAGAATAGCAAGGAGAGAAAAGAAGGCCTTCTTAAATTAGCAATGCAAAGAAATCAAGGAAAACAACAGAATGGGAAAGACTAGAGATCTCTTCAAGGAAATCGGAGATCTGAAGGGAATGTTTTGTGCAAAGACGGGCATGGTAAAGGACAAAGAAGGCAGGGAGCTAACAGAAGCAGATGAGATTAAGAAGAGGTGGAAAGAATACACAGAAGAACTATACAGGAAAGATCTGAATGTCCCTGATAGCCATGATAGTGCAGTCACTGAACTTGAGCCGGACATCCTAGAGAGTGAAGTCAAGTGGGCCTTAGGAAACATTAGTAACAACAAAGCTAGCGGAGATGACAGTCTTCCAGCTGAGCTATTTAAGATCCTAAAAGATGATGCTGTTAAAGTGCTGCACTCAATATGCCAACACATTTGGAACACTCAACAGTGGCCACAAGACTGGAAAAGGTCAGTTTACATTCCAGTTCCAAAGAAGGGCAATGCCAAAGGGTGTTCAAACTACCGTACATTTGCGCTCATTTCACATGCCAGCAAGGTGATGCTCAAAATCCTACAAGCTAGGCTGCAGCAGTATGCGAACCGAGAACTACCGGAAGTACAAGTGGGGTTTCGAAGAGGCAGACGAACTAGAGATCAAATCGCCAACGTTCGCTGGATCATGGAGAAAGCAAAAGAGTTCCAGAAAAATGTCTATTTCTGCTTTATTGACTACGCTAAAGCCTTTGATTGTGTGGATTACAACAAACTGTGGAAATTTTTTGAAGAGATGGGAGTACCAGACCACCTTACCTGTCTCCTGAGAAACCTGTACGAGGGTCAAGAAGCAACAGTAAGAACTGGACATGGAACAATCAATTGGTTCCAAATTGGGAAAGGAGTACGACAAGGCTGCATATTGTCGCCCTGCTTATTTAACATATATGCAGAGTACATCATGAGAAACGCCGGGTTGGATGAATCACAGGTTGGAATTAAGACTGCCGGGAGAATTAACAACATCAGATACACAGACGATAGCACCCTAATGGCAGAAAGTGAAGAGGATCTAAAGAGCCTCTTGTTGAGGGTGAAAGAGGAGAGTGTAAAAGCTGGTTTGAAACTCAACATTAAAAAAGTGAAGATCACGGCATCTGGCCCCGTCACTTCCTGGCATATGGAAGGGGAAGAAATGGAAGCAGTGACATAGGGGTGCACGAAAGTCACTTACCTGGTCTTGCAGCTTTTCGCGGTGGGAGGGAGGCGCTTCGCTGCTCTCCCCGCGAAGTTCAGGCCGGGGGGGGGAGGCTTCCCACCTCGCCTGGCCGAAATTCAGGCTGGGGGGGAGGCTTCCTGCCTCACCCGGCCGAAATTCAGGCCGGGGAGGAGGCGCCTCGCCTCACCCGGCCGCGAAATTAAAAGTAAAAAAACAAAACAAAACGCCCCCGTGATAGTCTACGTGACGATTAACGTAGCCTATCACGGCTAGATCTGCAAAGTCAGCCATGATAGGCTACATAAATTGTCACGTAGCCTATCACGGGTGACCTTAAAAAAAAAAAAAAGCGTGTACGCAAATGGCGGCCCCCATAGGGAGCCGCCATTCGCGTTCCTTATTTGGTCGCTGTAGTCTACGTAAATCTTTACGTAGACTATGGCGAAAATAAGGGCAACACAAATAGCGTTGCCCTTATTTTTGCCATAGTCTACGTAATCTTTACGTAGATTACAGTGACCAAATAAGGAATGTGAATGGCGGCTCCCTATGGGGGCCGCCATTATCCGTACGCGCTTTTTTTTTTTAAAGTCACCCGTGATAGGCTACGTGACGATTTACGTAGCCTATCACGGCTGACTTTGCAAATCTAGCCATGATAGGCTACGTTAATCGTCACGTAGCCTATCACGGGGGCGTTTTTTTTTCTTTTATTGGAATGGCGGCGGTGGCAGCCGGTCGAAAGACCGGCTGCCGCTCCCTCCCCGGACGAAGACCCGACAAACCGCCGGCCGGACCCGCCGCCAGTAGGGACATTCGGGAAAGGTAAGTCCCATCCCGGGGAGGGTGCGGGGGTCGGAGGGGTGCCGAGAATTTCTCCCCGAAACTTGTTCTGGGGGCCGAACACGTTGTCGCTCGGCCCCCCGAAGTTTCTGGGAGAAATTCTCCGCCATCCCTACAGTGACAGATTTTATTTTCTTGGGCTCCAAGATCACCGCAGATGGTGACTGTAGCCATGAAATTAAAAGATGCTTGCTCCTAGGGAGGAAAGCTATGGCAAACCTAGACAGCATATTAAGAAGCAGAGACATCACCTTGCTGACAAAGGTCCGTGTAATCAAAGCTATGGTTTTCCCAGTAGTAATGTATGGCTGTGAGAGCTGGATTATAAGAAAGGCAGAGCGCTGAAGAACTGATGCTTTTGAACTGTGGTGCTGGAGAAGACTCTTACGAGTCCCCTGGACTGCAAGGAGGTCAAATCAGTCAGTCCTAAAGGAAATCAACCCTGAGTGCTCATTGGAAGGACAGATACTGAAGCTGAAGCTGAAATATTTTGGCCACCTAATGCAAAGAGAAAACTCTCTGGAAAAGACCCTGATGCTGGGAAAGACTGAAGGCAAAAGGAGAAGGGGACAGCAGAGCATGAGATGGCTAAATAGCATCACCGATGCAATGAATATGGACTTCAGCATGCTCCGGGAGAGAGTGCA
Organism: Heloderma suspectum; assembly: GCF_057233095.1. Classification (NCBI taxonomy): domain Eukaryota; kingdom Metazoa; phylum Chordata; class Lepidosauria; order Squamata; family Helodermatidae; genus Heloderma; species Heloderma suspectum. Next base: position 74,507,187 of record NC_139461.1, read on the forward strand.
GGACAGGAAGGCCTGGCGTGCTATGGTCCATGTGGTCACGAAGAGTTGGACATGACTTAACGACTGAACAACAGCAACAACAACCTAGGAAACAGGCCTCACCTGGCCATGCAGCTGCGTGTCCACCATTCGTTCCATTACTTATGAGCCACCAATTATGGGTGTGTGTGTATGCCACTGGCTGTACTTCCTGAATGGTTAGTGCCCCACTTTGGTCAAACCCCTTGAATTACAGCTGGAAGTCCTGACTTCGCTGCCATCTGTGTGTGTTTCCTTTCAACTTCAGTGTGGTGGTGTACAGAGGCCAACTGCCAAAACAGTTATCCTTGTTCCAATATTTCTGGCCCTGACTGTATATTTACCAATCTCAGCAGGAACTTGAGTTTTTTCCTACAAATAAGTATGCGTACATTTTGGGAAAGTAGGGATGTACGAAAGGGACTTACCTTGTCCCACAGTTTTTTCGCGGTGAGGGTGAGGCACTTCGCTTCTCCCCCCGAAGTTCAGGCAAGGGGGGGGAGGAGTCCTGCCTCGCCCGGCCAAAATTCAGGCTGAGGGGGGAGGCGCCCCGCCTTGCCCGGCCAAAATTCAGGCCAGGGAGAAGCGCCCCGTCTCCCCGGCCGCGAAAGAAAAAGTAAAACAACAACAACAACAACAAAAACCCGTGATAGGCTAGGTAACGATTAACGTAGCCTATCACAGCTGGATTTCCAAAGTCAGCCGTGATAGGCTACGTTAATCGTCATGTAGCCTATCATGGGTGACTTTGGGGAAAAAAAAGCGCGTACGCAAATGGTGGCAGCCCATGGGCACCGCCATTTGCGTTCCTTATTTTGGCACGTCTAGTCTACGTAAAGATTTACGTAGACTACGGCGAAAATAAGGGAACGCTATTTGTGTTGCCCTTATTTTCGCCGTAGTCTACGTAAATCTTTACTTAGACTAGACGTGCCAAAATAAGGAATGCAAATGGCGGCGCCCATGGGCTGCCGCCATTTGCGTATGCGCTTTTTTTTTTCTTCAAAGTCACCTGTGATAGGCTACATGACGATTTACGTAGCCTATCACGGCTGACTTTGGAAATCTAGCCGTGATAGGCTACGTAAATCATCACATAGCCTATCACGGGTGTGGTTTGTTTTGTTTTGTTTTTTACTTTTTTATTTTGTAATGGCGGCTTCGGCAGCCAGTCGGGAGACTGGCCGCTGTCCCCGTCCCCGACGAAACGCCGCCGAGACCCGCCACCGAGAGGGACATTCGCTGAAGGTAAGTCCCATCCCGGGGGGGGCAGGGGGCCAGGGGAGAATTTCCCCAACACTTTCAGGGGGCCGAATGCCTCGGCGCTCAGCCTCCCAAAGATTCGTGGAGAAATTCTCCGCCATCCCTATGGGAAAGTAAAAAAAGAAAATCTGAAAGTCCATGGACTCCGCACAGTCTGATGCACTCGGTCCATAGTGGATTCCTCAGGTCAGATTCTTAGAAATCTGAACTCATTTTACTCTGTCTCAAATTTTTCCAGCATCTCTATTTGTGACTGGATGATAGTTGGCATGGAACCCTGGTTCCAGAGAGTTTTTTTCAGGAGTCGTCACACCACTGCTTCTTTATTTGGTTATTTATTGCATTTCTATACTGCCCGATTGCCAAAGCTCTCTGGGCAGTTCAGAAAAATTAAAGGCAGCAGGGAGGGACTAGAGATGGATGGGCGCCCCTGCCTGGTTTTGCCAGGCACCTGCCCAACCTCTGCCCATGCTCGTGTTCCCTTGGACCCATGCTTCCCTCCCCAGCTGCACTCACGGAGCTGCTCTTACTCACCTGGAAAATAAATGGCACTCACAAAATATGCTCACATCTAGTTGTGTGCAAAAGTGGGCCATGAATGGCCAATATGTGCAAGAATACAGGTGCTTATGTAGGTGTAGTTGTAGATGTGCATACATTTTGCAAGTGCCATTTTTTGGTAAAATGGTGCTTGTGGCGCTCACCAATGGCTCCCGGGTGAGTCTGGGTGCTTCAGTGAGCACAGGGGTGGGGGTGGGGAGTGGGGACAGGGGCTCACTTGTATGGGTGGCGGCGGGGGGGAGTCTGCCAGACTCCCAGACCTGATCGAGCACCCACGCCATCCCTAGCAGGGACCATTCCATCATGCAGGAATAAATTCACCAGTCCCCTGATTCATCCAGTCAATCCTGAACAACTAGCTCAAAGAAGCCATGAAGGGCAAGGTTTAAATAGAGCATATGATGGGTCATACACATTCAGGTGTCTTGTCACCATCCTCAGGCTCCAAAAACTAAAACTGACACACAAAACTGGAAGCCTCCACAGACTCTGTGTCAATACCCGTGTTCAAGTTAGCATGAAGGTGATCGATTTTGTCCTCAAAGCGCGTGGCAAACTTGTCACAGGGAGCCTTCAAGGTCTCTCAAACTGGATTCATAGAGGTAGATGAAAGCAACCCTGGACAATTCAGAAAAGCTCTGCTGGACTCAAGATCACAATGGAGGCAGCGAAGTAGGCCTTCTTGGCCGCCCTTGCTGCCACACATTCGGTGCAGTGATGAACTCCCCTGCACGTTCCATCATCCTCATCACAACTCTCACCTTCCAGCCTCCTTCCAGCCTGTTTCATCACCTGAAGCTCCTTAAGAACCAGGAAACCATCTGAACTGCCTGCACAGTGCTGAAGAGGGTGCTCAGGAGTGATTCTGTCCATGGTCCTTCATGCCTCACAGTTTCACAGTGTGGCAAGGGTCTCAGCAGAATCGCTGGCTCTGGCTTCTGGAAAATCCCTGAGAACACTCAAGAACCTGTCAGATTCCGTAAGTCCCTGAGGGCAGACCATCTTAATGGGTACTCCACCTTTACAGGGAGGGACTGGCACTGTGAGACTAAGCTTTACCAGGAACTAAAGGAGCACATCCTGAGTTTTAACTGTAAATTCCTTTATACTTCTGTATTTTGCATTCAGACATCAATATGTGATTACAATATGTTGTATTAAAACATATCAGAGTCTGTCCATCAGAATTGCATGACTAACTTTATGTTCAGAAGTTAGAATGTTTGTTAGCATTCTGAGGAAACACAGCTAATGATTGGTGATGGTGGAGGTGTTTTCAAGTGACAGACAACAATATGCTGTCCTGTATTCTCTTGTCTTGCTTATATGATCCTGCATTTGACTTACCTTTGGCTCAGAACATAGTACTGAAATAAATACCTTCCTTTCCAATGGTATAATTCTATATATTTTCATGGGAGGTCTGCTATGACCCTCAAGCCTTGTTAACTACTGTTTGACCTAAATCACATATTAACCTTGGCATAATCTCATTCTGTCATCTCTTTTTAGCTCTGAGCACATATATCATTACATTTGGTTTAATTAGGTTTCACTTTATTAATCAGGAAGATGCTTTCATTAAATAATTTTTCACTGGGTGATGGCCTAACCTGTGCAAGCAAAAATACTTAGGTTGGAGTGTATTGACTTCTGCACAAGCTTAATGGGGGAAAAAAAAGATAGTATGATCTGTAGAATGATGATAGTATGATCTGTAGAATTAAAATTAAATTGTGGGGCACTGAAGGAAAAACACACATCATCTACTACATTCAATCTCTCTCTCTCTCTCTCTCTCTCTCTCTCATTCACAAGTGAAGGTGTTGCAGATTACTCACTAATTGGTTCTTCTAAATGTCTAATACTACTTAATGTGACGAACATTCTTACATCAACTCTTGAACATTCTCTTCTGTAGAATGTTCACAATCTGAACAGCTAAGGATTGTTCTTACAAGTTAATAATGAGTGCTTTAAAGATGGTGGTGAATCTTAGAAGTGGGGGGGGGGGACTCAGAATATGAATTTCCCCAGTTTCACAATCCATTATGATCTGGGACCTCTGAATTTGGGCCCATCTCATAATAGGTTGCCTGCTGCTGAAAGCTGTTGCTCCCTAACAGTCCCCCCATCCCAAGCAAACTTACCCTGTGGCAGAGAGGGATCACGGGAGACAGAAGAAGTCTTGATTTTATTCTTAAGTCCTGGATACTCCTCAGCATTCTTTCCTGACAGGATACATGTGGGAGTAGTGGGGGGGGGGGGCGGGGGAGGCATGCTGTTGCATGATTTCTGCTCTAATGCATTGAACTAGGAGGCATAGGAATCTTTTTCAGGTCATATGCACTCCCCAGCATAATATCTATCTCTCTATCTATCTATCTATCTATCTATCTATCTATCTATCTATCTATCATCTATCTCTATCTCTATCTCTGATAGCTGGCCAGTTATGTATCACCAAAAAAGAGGACAAAAGACAACAAGGATATGTATAAAACTGGCATAAGCTAATTTATATGTATAGATGAAAATTAAGACCCAATGACTATACATCTCGCCATGGGTGACCTGTGTGCCTACTCAATCTGCTGTCCAGGCAGGTGCGAACTGATGATGGGAAATTTCAAGGCCCCTGCTCCCCCTTCCTATGGTTCTTTATCTTTAAACTGGACTTGGACTGTTCAACCCTTCAAATAAAAGATGCCTTCATGCCTTTAAATAGCAGGCTATCCTCCAACAGCCTTTCAAATAGCGGGCTGTCCTCTGTAAAGGAGGACACGTGGCTACCCTAACCCCTCAACATGCCATGCCGAAAGGATGAGGCCTATAAATCCTCTGTATTCGACAAGCATTCCTGACTATCCCCCAGACCGCATTCTGAACAGTACGTTTATTTGGGAATTAGGAGTGTGAGGAACTGGCAGGGAAAAGCTTGGAAAGATCCAAGCTTTTTTCTAGGATTTCTCCCAGAAAGCTTGGAAGAAATAAATTCATTATGAAGCAAGCTGCAGCAAGCTTGCCCATCACTATTTGTTACAGGAATGGATACTATGCCATTATTACTCAGTGTTGACTAAAAATGAAATTGAAATGATCCAATGACACAAGGGATACTTTATTGCATTTTCATAAAGCAGTTTAATTTTGCAACCATCTGACAATAAAAGTAAATTATTCAAGTTTAATAGAAAAACTAGCATCAAAGGGAATGAAATATATATTTTACAGCAATGGGAACAATGTGTAGTCGAGGGTACGGAAGTGTGGTAATAAGTTATGGGAGCAAGATTGACAGGAAGGAAATCATTTTATAGTGTTAGATTGTTCTAAAAAAGAGAAACAAATTACTCATTAGAACTGCATCAGCTTATACTTTCCATCTCAGTAACACAATAATTTATATCCTGATATAAATTGATGCCACAAGACTCTTTGTTGTTTATATCCTGAGTTAGCACAACAGGCCACCCTGTCTTTCCCCCCATTTTTCAGTTTTTATAATGTTTCTTTACTCCATGGATATAAAGCATATAAGGATGCAATCCTATGGGTTGTGCCCTCATGAGACAGAGACCTCTGAATTAGAAGGCTTCTGTGTATCTCATGCCAAGCTGCTGCTGACCAGGGATGAGGAGCAACGGAGGTGATTTTTGCCTCTATGTCCTCTTCTTTCCTCTAGATAGGCCTCTGAGCCCATCTTAAGTAGACATGTTGATGGGGGTGGGGCTGGAGAGGTTATAGGAAACATCAGATCCTGGTCTGGCTTCTCCCCTCCTACCAGAACACCCCCTTTCAGAGTTCTCCAAGGTTTCCCAAGCCCACTTTTGCAACCTCAGAAAGCAACCAGTGCAGTTCATTCCATGGTGCCTGCAAGGGGTTGGGCAGAGGGATCAGATTCTGGAGTCCCCCTTCTGCAGTCATAGCATTCTCTACAGCCTGGGGGCAGGGGCTGGGATGCTCTCCTAGGACCACTGGGTTACTCTCTAAATGTACTTTTAAGATCTGATTTTTTAAAAGGAGAAATGTGCTTAAAAATGAGAAAAAGTGTATTGCGTATAGAAATGTTCAAAGTGAAGAAGAAAAACAAACTTGCTTTTGTGCAGGTCCCATTCTTGCGAGCAGAGATGGGTTAAAGAAGACGCAGACAACAAGCTTGGGTTGAAAATTGGGCCACATTTATTGAAATAGCTGCAAAGGGGTAACTAGGACGGGCATCTAACTGTGTCAGCAGCTAGCTGGCACTTCTTGGGCGAAAACACACCCAGCCTGAGGGGTGGCAGTGATCTCGCCATCCCTCTGGACTGCCCCTTCTGGGGGAGGTAGACCTTCCAGTGTCACCCCCAACCCGGTGCCGCACAACACCTGGGTGAGTGAGTAGGGTTGGTCTCCTAGGCAACCCTTATCCCACTGCCGAGCCGCACAACCCGTTTGGGGGGCCTCAGGCGTCACCTGTCACTATAAGGTGCCTCTGCATGCACACCATCCCTACTTTCCTGTTTTTGTCCGTCCTAGCCGCCACAGGAGTCACAAGCCTAGAGCTTGTGAAACTCCCCCCACCTGCGCAGAAGAACTTCCTGCAGGCCCCTTTGCAGATCAGACAGAAATTTGCTATTCACTACATGAGACAGGTGGACACTGTCCTTCCTGTAATGCTCCCTCCATGTCCACTGAATTCCCTGGCGGGTGGTGCATCCATCACCTCATTCGCCTAGGCCATAAGCCATTTCTCTGTGCACTTTCGGACATGCCCTGCCACTGGCAATGTCATTCCAAGCCTTCCCATTGATCCATGGGAGCTGTTAGGGTTGCAATAGGCTACTTCTAGCCAGGTATGCTGGACCACCTGCATCTCAACCAAGGCCTGTTCGATCAGGTTCTTGCCTGGCTTACAGCCAAAGTCATTCCTCTCTACGTGCAGCACCTGGACCTGTGGAGGAAAACTGACCAACTTCAGTGAAACAGAGTGAGGAGGGGGCTCCCACTTATGCCTCGTCTGTGAAGCCACTGGATCTTAATGTGCTGGGGTGACAGAAGCTGAAGTCCGAAGACGACATACAAGCCCTTCGTGCAGCTCAAGACATCAAAACGTGCCCATGTAAGAGCACCCATTCCGGCGTGCGACAAGTTTGCTGGTCTAAGGAATAAGCACATTAGGGCAAGCAAAGTGAAAATTGTGTCAGGAAGAAGCAGACAACTCGCAAGCGCAGGCCGGAATGCTGTGAAGCCCCATTTTCAAACTGCCATAACGTGCCTGTGCGAGAAACCTCCAGTGGCCACCATGGAGACTGCTTCAATGTAACAACAGTGGTTCTGAACTGCAGTTATCTAGGCCTAGCAGGGTAGAGCTAATGTAGAAACTGCCCAAATTGCCCTTATGTCAAGAGTAAGCCGTTGAAGTGATAAAACGGAGGCCCCTCCTCAGACCCGCAGCATTCCATAAAAACCCATAAGGTCCCGACGGGGCGTTTGGCCGTGGGCCACTGCCGAGCCCTTGCCATACCGATCAGTTTGATCACCAAATGCGTAAGTGGGTTACATTGGGCCAGACCTGAAACTTGAAGTATATCAAGGCCCTCTGGGACAAGTTGGACTTTGGACCTCAGACCAACCCTGAATTCCTAAGAGGGGGGGGCTTGCAGAAGGCCATTAAGGCTGCTGCATGGAACAGGGAAACGTCTTATTGGAAAGTGCAAATGGAGGGCCATTACCCCCGGAGCCCGAAAGGGGTATCCGGGGAGAGAGGGTGGCTAAATTCACCAAAGCAGGTGACATCTGTGCCCAACCCTATATTGTGAGCCGCACCCTAAAATCTGACATGGAGTCAGTGAATCCCACCGTTGTGGGCTGGAAAGCTAAATGGCCAGTTTACGACTTATGGTCCCAGATAGTCTGCAGTTCCTTAAGGAGGCGCAGAATTGCGGCCAGTGGTCTATAGGTAAGGTCCGTGAATCCTATCGTTGAAGCTTTGCCTAATGCACAGGCACACCCTACCTGCTCTGTCGTAGGCGGCTCCTGTACTGAGAGCTATGGAATGCAGGATGGCATGCCTGGTTTCAGTCTCCGTCTCCCATAGTACTGCAAGGATGGGATCTGGGAATGGAGCACCCACGGGGCTAAGGCCCGGAAGTCGTTGACCTAATTTCATGACAAAGCATCAACAATTGGGTTTGCCTAACCCGGCACATGGTGGACCCAGAACCAGATGTTGTAACACCGACGCTGGAGTGCGAACACACTGGCACATGACATGACCCTCCAATTTCAGGAGGACAGAGAATGAATAACGTGGTCATGTCATCATACCGAAGGGGGGGGGGTTACTGACTTGGCTATGAGATCATCCAAAATGTGCCTGGCAGCGGAAGCCTCCCTCTACAGGCCACTTCCCACAGCACGATCGGACCTGCTCTAAGAGTCTGAACCCCCCCGGGGTAGCGGCGGAACTGCGTGAATCCACAGTCCGGCTTTGAGGAGCGGCTCACGCCTCCAGAAGGAGGTGTCATTAAAGCCCTACTAAGTTGAAGCCATGCCCATGGATACGTGCGCACAGCAGAAGTGACCCTGGTTTGATAGTGCAGCAGACGCAGTTCCTGCACTGCCCAAATTGAGCCGGCGCGAGAAGGCATGGCCAGGGGCCACTACCCTAACTGTGAAAAGAAGATGCCCTACAATATCTTGCATGGCCCCCCAAGGGAAACCCTAGGAAGATGTATAACTGCTTGGAGCTATGCCTAAAGGACCTGAAAGTTGTCCTGAGGGAGGCGAGAATAATGCCTAAGGGTATCAGATTGGCTTCACCGAATGTTGATGTGGGAGATGGGCCCTCAGCCTTTTGTGAGCTAAAGGACACTGGTAACAGGAAAGGGAAGCAATACTTGCATTAGGTCAGAACATTGACCACCAACTTTGGACTCCATGTAGCATATGCCCATCAGGGACCTGTGGCTGGGATCGCCAACCAAGACAACTGCCCCATCGATGAGGTGTATCACACTGAGCACAGATGATCAGTGAACTCATGATTAACAGACTGGCCCACAGGGAAGGGAGGTTACGAATCAGGATAACTTCCTAGAGGATATCCCTGGCACCATTTCGAGAAGGAAAATCCCTAGGGTAGATATCGGGGTGTGGAAAAAGGGGAGGGCTATAACCCTTCTGCCAGTACTGCCTTATTAAGCTCTCATGAACCTGTCGATGCCTGACGAGGAGAAATGTTGCTTACGAGGTAAGGATGGCCTATGTTGACCTAGAGAAAGGGGGGGAGGGGTCCTAGGACCCAGCATGAAACTGTGTTCCAAGTTAAAACGCATTCCCCCTGTTGGGTAGCGTCTTAAAGCCGGAGTAGCAGTGCCAAACTAACCGGGCATGGGCCCGCCAGAGGGAGCAGTAGCCTGCCCCTGGGCTTCCTACTGCCTTGGCCTTACCAAGGGGGACCCTACCATCCCCAGGCATTGGACAAGAGGTGCAGGAGTGCTGACTGTTACAAGGGAGCACTTACGACAAAAAAGCACGTGTTCTGGGAGTATGTACCCTTGGGGCTGTGTTCTCAGCACAGACAGTGGTGCTGAAACAGCAGACCTGCCGGGCTGAGGGCCAGTGCGGGAGACAGCCTGGGGAATGTGGCCACTGCCAGATCTGTTGCCGAAACACAGCCGGGAAGGAGTCAAAATTGGAGCGAAAGGTCCTGGTCCAACAGGTCCCTGTGCAGAGAAGGGTCAATGGCGGCCCTCCTGCAGAAGGCCTCAACATAAGCCAGTCACACACCTCCTCAGGTGAAAGCCATTACGAGAAGGAGGAGCCCCGGTGGCATCGCCACTCGCCAGATTAGTGTATGGATCTGATACGCCACTTACGTGGATGCCCGAGCGGGCGGGGGCAGGGCGAGGGATCCTGAATTAACCCAACAGAACCCTGTAAGATGCTGAGTTAAGTGGCTGGGGCTACAGTAGGGTGTGACTGACGGAGCTGCAGGCAGCCCGGGCGTCATATAGGGAGATGACCTTGGGAGGGACAGCTGCCCCAGGGAGGTAAGCCAATGCGGCAATCCCAAGGCCCTGAAGGTTGAATGTAGGAATGGCGGAGAATTTCTCCCCGAATCTTTGGGAGGCCGAATGCCAACGCATTCGGCCCCCCGAAATTGGAGGGGAAATTCTCCGCCGGCCCCCCGCCCCCCCAGGATGGGACTTACCTCCTGCGAATGTCCCTCCCAGCGGCGGGTCCTGGCGGCGGTTCGGCGGCATTTCGTCGGGGGCGGCGGCCGGTCTCCTGACCGGCTGCCGCCGCCGCCATTACAAAATAAAAAAGTAAACAAAAAACAAAAAAAACACACTCCCGTGATAGGCTACGTGACGATTTACGTAGCCTATCATGGCTAGATTTCCAAAGTCAGCCGTGATAGGCTATGTAAATCGTCACGTAGCCTATCACGGGTGACTTTGGGGGAAAAAAAAGCGCGTCCGCAAATGGCGGTGGCCCATGGGTGCCACCATTTGCGTTCCTTATTTTGGCACGTCTAGTCTACGTAAAGATTTACGTAGACTACGGCGAAAATAAGGGCAACACTATTTGCTTCACCGCGGCCTGAATTTTGGCCGGGTGAGGTGGGGTGCCTCCCCTCCCAGCCTGAATTTCAGCTGGTCAAGGCGGCACGCCTCCCCCCCCTCGCCTGAACTTCGGGGGGAGAAGCGAAGTGCCTCCCCCCCACCACGAAAAAAGTTGCGGGACAAGGTAAGTCCCTTTCGTACATCCCTAGTTGAATGTCTGGACAAGTGAGGCGAGGTGCAGTCATCTCACCCATATCCAGGGTAGCCAATCCAGTGTGGGCATGCTCTGATCCTGAAATGGAAAAATGGATGTTGTTGCTTGTATGCTCGGGGAAGAGGAGGCCGCAGGAGGAGGAGCTCCATCGTGGGCGGTGAGCCATCCGGAAGAGCCAGGAAGAGGAAGTGGATGATTAAACAGTGTTCAGGCGAGCTGAAATAGAAAGAAGTAGCGAGCGTTGGGTCTGCTTGTCACGTTCGCTTGGGCTGGACCGCCGAGGGTTTCCTAGGCCTGGCTGGGGGAGGGGGTGATCCCTGAGGAACACTCAGCAACTTCCGGATGAGCAAGAATTGATGCCAGTACCGGGTCTGCTTCCTCATCAAACTCAGGATCGGGACTTGGCAGCGGTCTCTTAGGGAGGGGAGGCGGAGCCCTACCCCTCCCTTCCTATCCCCCTTGGCCCTACCTTGGGGGCATGATGCCAAAAGTGAATTAAGCTTGGCGCGATATTGGCAAGAAAGAAGCGAGGGTCCCGGGTCCCAGTACCCAGTCCAACACTCCAACCACCACCCCTAGGGGTAAATGCGGCAGGGGTCAGAGCCCACAGCAGGAGGTTCCAGTAAGCTACTGACTGGGCTCCCTGGTCAACTGGCAGCACCCTGGGAGGAGGGGAGCGCTGCCACAACTGCTTAGGCCGGAGGGGCGCCCCCTGTGGTTGGCAGCGGCTAGAGAGGCAAGGCACTGCTCTCTCTGAGGATCGAACTTGAGACCCTCAGTTTATGAGACTGATGCGCTGCCAACTATGCTAAGAAGATGAAGGGGGGCGGTTGCCGCCTGCTACAAGGATTGGTGCCCAAGAGGCGCGGCCAGGGCCCGTGGCCACTGAGCCACGCCTGCGCGTGGGCGCTCCCGGCCGAGAGCGCCCATGACCGGGAGCCAAGGCAGGCGCACAACCGGGAGCTGCGGCTGCCCATTTATTTATTTATTTATTTATTTTGTGTGTGTGTGTGTGTGTGGGGGGACACAAGTTGCTGCTGTGAGCGCCCCATGCCCCCGGGAGGCAGTGAGAGCTGGCGCCGATGTGTTCTGCGCCCAGGCCCGCGTGCCCACTGCCGGTGAGTAAGAAAGCGGGGGGGCGGACACGCTGCCGCCGTGAGCGCTGGCACCCCAAAAGCCAGTAAGCGCCGGCAGTCACCGGCACTGCGCACGAGCACGCCCGCTGCCAGAAACACCGGTGCTCTCGATGCACGGCGAGCCTGGCTAGGAGGGGCTGCATGCAACACGCGCACGCTGCTGCAAGCGCTGGCAATCCCCGAGGCTACAACGGCTGAAAGAGGCGAAAAGGGTAGGGAGGGAGGGAGGGTGGTAGGCAGGCAAGCTGGCGGGCGGGCGGGCGGGTCAGTGGGCAGGTGGGCTGGCGGGCGGGTGCCGCCAATGCCGGCACCCACGCAGGGGACCAGACCAATGAGCGCTGCACCTGGGCGCGTGCTGCCGGCCCAGCCGCTGGCAGGCCCTCCGAGGCAGCAAGCGCCGACCAAGGGGCGGCGCCTGCGCCCACATGCTGCCGCGAGCACTGGCAAACCTGGAGCTGCGGCAGGCGTGCCGGGAAGACGGCGGGCAAGGAGAAGGAGGGGGCGGGCGCGCTGCTGCCACACGCGCCAAGGCCCCCAGGAAGCAGCAAGCGCCGGCGGCGATAGGCGTCGCTTCCTAGTGCACGCTGCAACAAAAGCTGGCGCTCACCGGCGCCACTCAGAAGCGCGTGCCCCTGCCAAGAACGCCGGCGCTCCCACCGGCACGGTAAGCTGGCTACGAGGGGCAGTGTGCGGCACGCGCAAACCCCAGGGCTGCAGCGGCATAAGGGGACCGTGGCAGCCGAAGGAGGCAAAAAGGTGGTTAGGTGGGTGGGTGGGTAGGCGGGCGAGTGCTCAGCCGCCGCCAGCACCAGCACCCCGCAGGGGAGCAGAGCCACGAGCACCGCACCCAGGCGCGAGCCACCGGCACAGCCGCCGGTACTCCAGCCGAGGCAGCAAGCGCAGGCTTAACTCCGGCGCCCACGCACGTGCGCCACTGCCGCGAGCGCGGCAACCCGGAGCTGCAGCAGGTGCGCCGAGCTAACTGCGGGAAGCGAGGAGCAGGAGGGGGGCGGGCATGCCGCTGCCTCAAGCACCAGAACTGCCAGGGGGCAGCAAGCGCTGGTGGCGACAGGCACCGTGCCCTAGCGCGTGCCGCCACCAACGCCAGCGGTCCCGCGAACGCTGGCAACACTGGGGCGAAGCTTTTTTGGGTGTGCTGATAGCACGCTGAATCCAAGGAGGCTGGTAGCTGAAACGACGACAAATCTGGTCTTCAGCAGGCAGGTGTCCTTTGTTATTTCTCAGCGGAGCTGTAGCTCTCTCTAGCTGCGTGGGGCAGAGAGCTGAGATTGGGAGGGGGGCTGAGTTTAAGGCAAATCAGCCTGCCCCTCCTTGCATGGTGGTGCCACTGGGGTGCACCAATCAGAGGCCCCTATGTTTTGTCACCCCTCCTGCCTGCAATGGCCCCCCCCTTTCAGCCAGACAAGCTGGCGCTGGGGTGAGGGCATATCTCAAAGGAGATAACATAAGAGAAAACCTACAAATTATGCTTAACGTTTCATGCATTTCCCTTATTTTACACTCACATATTCCATTTTATATTCGTATCTCTTAATTAAACTTTCTATTTTACTTTTTAAAGTGTTTACTTTTTATTTTCAACTAGAGGCCAAACTGCACATGACACTAAACGCATCACTCTTTAGCAGTCATGGGAAGCAATCAGGACTGGTACCTCTGCACATGTGGGAGGCGGGGAATAAAAACTCCTTATTATTACATTTATATCTCACCTTTTTTTCCTCTTGCAAGGAACCCAAGGCGGTTACATGGTCCTCCTTTCCATTTTATCCTCACAACAACCCTGTGAGGTAGGTTAGGCTGAGGGTCAGTGACTGGCCCAAAGTCACATGGTGAGCTTCATGGCCTAGTAGGGACTAGAACCTGGATCTCCCAAGTCCTAGTCCAACACTCTAAGAACTACACCACACTGGGTCTCTTTTACCCCCCTTTGAAGTACCAACAAATATCACCACCCCTGACCCCCACACAAGCAGCTACTTCAGAGGAAAGCTCCCACTGGTACAAATGGAAACTTCACTCTTGGGCTACCAGCAGCCAGCTGCAGAAGGTGATTTTTGCTGGTACCACAGTGGTTCATAAAAGGGTCCCCCCACCCATACCAGGAGTCACAATCCCAATCCCCTACCCTTGCTATTTCTCATTAAACCCCCTCACACACTAATGTTATTTATTTATTTATTTATTTATTTATTTATTTATATTTATAGTTATTCATTTATTTCATTTTCTATACCTCCCAATAGCTGAAGCTCTCTCGGCAGTTCACAAAAATTAAAACCAAAAGGCACAGGATAAAACAATATAAAATATAAAAGCATAAAAGCATAAAACCACAATATAACAATGCAACCAGAAATAAAACCTAGCAGCAATGCAGAGATTTAAAACATAGATTTAAAACATCAGAGCTAAAAGACTAGGAAGCTAAAATACTGGGAGAATAAGAAGGTTATTCTGGCGCCGGAAGGAGTACAATGTAGGCACCAGGCAAACCTCTCTAGGGAGCTCATTCCACAGCCGGGGTGCCTCAGCAGAAAAGGCCCTCTTCCAGGTAGCCACCTGCCTCGCTTCCTTTGGCAGGGGCTCATGGAGAAGGACCCCTGAAGATGATATTAGGTTCAGGCAGGCAAATATGGGAGGAGGCGATCCTTCAGATAACCTGGCCTCAAGCTGTTTAGGGCTTTGAATGTTAATACCACCACTTTAAATCAGGCCCAGAAATGGGCTGGCAGCCAGTGCAGCTAGAAAAGTACTGGCATAATGTGATCTCATTGGCCAGTCCCTGTTAACAATCTTGCTTCCCTGTTTTGGACTAGCTGAAGTTTCCAGACCATTTTCAGAGACATCCCCACACCCCATTGCAGTAATCCAGATGAGAAGTTATCAGAGCATGGATAACTGTAGCTAGGCTATCTCTGTACAGATAAGGGCATAGTTGGTATACCAGCCTAAGCTGATAAAAAGTCCTCCATGCCACTGAGTTCACCAGTGCCTCAAGTGACAACTCTGAGTCCAAAAGCTATGAACTTGATGCTTTAGGGGGAGTGCAACTTGATGAACTTAATCCTTTAGGGGGAGTGCAACTATGAACTTGATCCTTTAGGGGGAGTGCAACTATGAACTTGATCCTTTAGGGGGAGTTCAACTATGAACTAGGGATGGCGGAGAATTTCTCCCCGAAACTTCGGGGGGCCGAGTGCCAACGTGTTCGGCCCCCCGAACAAGTTTCGGGGAGAAATCCTCCGCACCCCCCCCGGGACAGGACTTACCTTCACCGAATGTCCCTCCCGGTGGCTGGTCCGGCCGGAGGTTCGGCGGGTGTTCGAGCGAGGCGGGAGCGGCAGCCGGTCTTTCGACCGGCTGCCGCCGCCGCCATTGCCATGAAAGAAGAAAAAAAAAACATCCCCTGATAGGCTACGTGACGATTCATGTAGCCTACAACGGCTAGATTTGCAAAGTCAGCCGTGATAGGCTACGTGAATCGTCACGTAGCCTATCACGGGTGACTTAAAAAAAAAAAGAGTGTACGGATAATGGCGGCCCCCATAGGGAGCCGCCATTCCCGTTCCTTATTTGGTCGCTGTAGTCTATGTAAACATTTACGTAGACTACAGCGACTAAATAAGGAACGCGAATGGCGGCTCCCTATGGGGGCCGCCATTCGCGTACGCGCTTTTTTTTTTAAAGTCACCCGTGACAGGCTACGTGACGATTCACGTAGCCTATCACGGCTGACTTTGCAGATCTAGCCGTGATAGGCTATATGAATCGTCACATAGCCTATCAGGGGAAGGTTTTGTGTTTTTTTTACTTTCGCGTTCGCGGCCGGGCGAGGCAAGGCGCCTCCTCCCCGGCCTGAATTTCGGCCGGGCGAGGCGGGAAGCGTCCTCCCCCGCCTGAAATTCGGCCGGGCGAGGCGGGAAGCCTCCCCCCCTGGCCTGAACTTCGCGGGGGGAGCAGCGAAGCGCCTCCCCCCCACTGCAAACGGCCTTCGATGACAGGTAAGTGACTTTTGTCCACCCCTACTATGAACTCGATCCTTTAGGGGGAGTGAAACCACCTCCAGAACAGGTTGAACATCACCCAGCTGGGCAGACGTAGGGATGTACGAAAGTGACTTACCTTTCGCGGATTATGTTGATGGTGTGGGGGGGAGGTGTTCCATCCCTCCCCCTGGAATCCTTGACTGGGGGAAGGCGATCCGTTCCTCCCCCTCGGAATCCTCAATAGCCGGCTGTGCTCCACGGCAACTCCGCGGAGCAGCCGGCCAGGCCCAGCCCAGCCCAGAGCCGTCCACAGCTGGATTTCCGGCTGTGGAGGGCTCTGGGGGGGAAAAAAAAAACACGTACGCAAATGGCGGCGGCTACGGCTGCCGCCATTTGCGTTCCTTATTTTTGGCCATCTGAATCTATGTAAATATTTACGTAGACTATGACGGCAAAAATAAAGAGGAACGCAAATAGCGTAGCAGGCGCTATTTGCGTCCCTTTTTGATTCACCATTTTAGCCTACGTAAATCTTACGTAGTTTTTTTTTTAAAACCCACCCAGCCATGATAGCTATGTAAAGATTTACATAGCCTATCACGTCGTGTTTTTTTTTTTAACAAGACTGGAAATGGTGGTGGCGGCGGCAGCCAGTCAGAAGACCAGCCGCCGCCGCCGCCGCTGGAGCCGCTGCTGCCCAGAAGATCCGCCCCAGGTAAGTCTCGTCCTGGGAGGGATCCGCGGGGGGGCGGGGGGGCCGGCCGTTCTGCCAAGGAGTTCGGAGGGCTGAATGCACTGGCATTCGGCCTCACCGAGATCCGTGGTGGAATTCTCTGCCATCCATAGGCAGACGAACCACCCACTAACAGTACCTCCATCTTGGCTGGACTGAGTTTCAGCTTATTGGTCCTCATTCAGTCCATTTACATGCTGAGGCACTTATTCAGAACAGCCACTGCCTCACCTGGGTTTGATGAGAAAGAGAGGTAGAGCTGGGTGTCATCTAGATATTGATGGCACCTCAACCCACACCTCCAGATAACCTCCCCCAGTGGCTTCATGTAGATGTTGAACAGCATGAGGGATAAAACAGAGCCCTGTGGAACCCCATGGCATAATTAGCATGGCACAGAGCAGTAATCCACCCGCACCACCTTCTGGAATCAGCCATCCAAGTAGGAGCAGAACCCCAACCCAGACAACCTATCCAGAAGGATACCATGGTTGATGGTATCAAAAGCTGCTGAGAGGTCCAGGAGAATCAACAGGGTCACACTCCCCCTGTCTCTCTCCTAGCATAGGTCATCTCACAGGGTGACCAAGGCAGTTTCTGTTCCAAAACCAGGCTTGAAGACTGATTGAAATGGATCTAGATAATCCATTTCAATCAAAAGCGTCTGGAGTTGTCCTGCAACCACCCATTCAAGCACCTTGCCCAGGAAGGGGATGTTGGCCACCGGCCTATAGTTGAACCTCCGGGTCCAGGTTAGGCTTTTTCAGGAGTGGCCTGATTTGCACCTCTTTTAAAGAGGCCGGCACCACTCCCTCTCTCAAGGAGGAATTTGCAACTTCCTGGACCCAGCCAGACATCCCCTCCTTGTTTGATGTAATAAACCATGTAGGGCAAGGGTCAAGCACACAAGTGGTCTACTGGACTTGGCCAAGCACCTTGTCCACATCCTCAGGCCTCAACAACTGAAACTCATCCAATAGAACTGGGCCAGATGGTGCTCTGAATGCCTCTACCAATGGAACTGAGTTAATCGTAGTGTCGAATCCATGATGAATCTGAGCAACTTTAACTTCAAAGTGCCGTGCAAACTTGTCACAGTGTGCTACAAAGGGTTCCAAATCACCTCTATCAGCTCAGGCAGGGACTCTGATGGGCAGCAGCGTGGGCGGTACAACAGCAGAATCCCTAATCTGTCCCAGTTACCCAACACAAGGTACAGACACTCAAGATCTGCACTCAAATGAACAGGAAGCCTAGAGAGGGAGATTGAATTCCTATAGACCACAGCAACCCCCCCCCCACAACCCTCAAGTTGGTGTTGGTGCAGCACTGAGTACCCAGGAGGGAACAGCTGGGAGAGAGTAGCCCCTCCCAGTTCCCCCACCCAGGTCTCAGTAATACATACCAGGTCAGCCCCCCCTTCACAATCAAATCATGGATGAGGGAGATTTTATTTTGGACCAACCTGGCATTCAGCAGCAGCAGCAGCACCAGACTCGAGGGCAAGCTGGTAAGGCTGCCAGGAACCATCAGGTTGGGGGAAGAACCAGAAGAGGGGATAGCCATAAGGTGTCTTCTCCTCATCTGACCTGTTAATCCCCCAATGCCATACCTCCTCATATCCATGACCACAGTAATGGTGGCACCTCCCTGACCCCCTGAGCTACTCAATGGACTTCCCAGGCACATATTGAAAATGTTAAAATATAAAACAATATAAAAGAGGGAGCAACAGCTAAGATACACACAATAACACAACTTCAAGTAACATGTTTAATGTCACATGGAGTTTGGCCCTATGCTCTCTTTAGGTATGACTGAACTCACCCCTGCCCACGCTGTGTGCTGCTCACCAGACCCCTGCCGGCCGGCTGACCCTGTTTGTTGCATGCTGCAAGCTGCCAAGTGGCCAGCAGGTGCCCAGAGTGTGGCAAGCGGCAACGTGCCGCTCCACCAAGCCACCATTTTGTGGAAAATGGTGGTGCGTCCTTTTATGTAAAGGGCCCTTTTGTGCAAATGGTAGCCATAAATAAGCCCATTTACACAAAATTAGTGGCATAAATGGTCTATTTAGGACCTTCACTGACCTGCCTTGTTCCAGAAATGAGTGTTTCCAGTCATTTTGGGTTGCCGCAGAAGTGCTAAACTGCCATTCTACAAGTGCTGGGTTCCACTTGTGCAATTGAATTGGTGGGGTGTAAGAGAAGCAGCAGGGGCAGAAATGCCCCATTGGATCCTGCCCTGTATCCCCTAAATCTGGTTTCTGCTGTTCATATTGTATTATTTTATCTTGCTATATTCATTCTAAATAGATGCAAAACTACTCTTTTACTTCTCTGGCATTCTTAGTTGTGAAGTTCATTCCTATAAAAGTTTACTACTTGGCAAAAATGAAAGCTTTTATTACACAATGACCTTGCACCTGTCTACTTATCAGTTACATCATAAATATCTCTGTCTCCAGTTAGTCCGTCTGTTGCTGTTCAGATTCACATGATGCCAACTGGCAATACAGATCAATGTTCTCACTGTTTCTGTTCCTGTCTCATGATGCTGATAATGTGCCTTTCCCAAATGACATTTTTATGGATGGATCTACATTTCTAAATTATTTTATCCATCTTATGCTGCAGGTGAGGGCTCTCTGCTGCAAGATTTGTAGATAATGGACAATGGAGTTGCTTCTCAGGTATTTTAAAGATGGTGTGTGTGTGTGTGTGTATGTGCGTGTGTGTGTATGTGTGTGTGTGTGTGTGTGTGTGTGCATGCAGACATGTTTGACAAACCTGTTCAAGATGCAAACCACTCCTCTTAGAACAACTGCTAAACTTACCCATTTTTAATAATTGACTAAAATCTTTCAAATGGCGGAGTGTTTCATAAACATATAGAAGATGCAAACCACTACTCTTAGAACAGCTGCTAAGCCTATCTCTTTATAAATGAGTAACTACAATTCTTGAAATGGCTGCAGTCTCACATCTGTGCTTTAACGGTTCAGAGTGATTCTAATAGCGGCCCAATGTAAATCACCAACCTGGAGAGAGGACTTCTAAGCCACTGAGAATTCCGTATCATATGCCTTTGCTGTCTGAGCTTGGTGAAAGATGGTATCATTAAAAGAATGTATTTGTTATAATCTCAGATATCGTAATAGGATGTAGAGGAGGCAATGGTAACTAAGGAAAAACAACCCCATTATATAGGAGTCTTATGATCTGATTTCATATTTTTATTCAGCTGCCTGCAATGGGATTGAAATTAAATAACAGCAGTAGCAGTGCAGTGCAGGATATTTAATTTACACTACATGTCCCCCGACCTCCATCTAAATCACTCACCTCCCCAAGCCATTAAATTATTATTTCCATGGTAGGACAAATAACTTAGGAGGGGGGATTTAAATCAGGAAAATTATGCAGGAGGAGAGAGGGTTAAATAACATCTCTCCGAGTGCCACCACTCTAGTTGAATTCAGAACCACCACCATCTGCTTTTAAGTAATAATAAAAAGAGGGCCTCACTGCCACTGTATTTATTTATTTATTTTATTTATTTATTGCATTTATACCCCGCCTTTCTCCCTCTCGCAAGGAACTCAAGGCAGCTTACATTATCCTCCTCCTCACCGTTGTATCCTCACAACAACAACCCTGTGAGGTGGGTTGGGCTGAGAGTCTGTGACTGGCCCAAAGTCACCCAGTGAGCTTCCATGGCCAAGTGGGGACTAGAACCCGGATCTCCCGGCTCCCAGTCCGTCACTCTCGCCACTACACTACACTACACTGTAAACAAAAGCAGCCAAATATCCCTCATCTCCCTAGTGAACAAATTGTCCTGTGAAGTTGGTTGGTAGGGGAGATTGGCCCCGTGCTATCCCCAATCTTTCACAACCAGGCAAATATTCCAGAAACAAAGCTTTAAGCCATAACCATCTTTCAGACTTCTGCAAGATTTGGGAATGTACTGCTGCTGCTTCCCCCAGGCCACCACAGTTTTTTTTCCCCCCACCTCCTGGTATCACTGTAGAGGCATTAGGATCCATTTAATTGTGCCTAGAATACACTAGGAAATAGTATAGAGATGTGGGGAAACTGGGGTAATGTGCTCTCTGAGAGTAGCAGGTAAGGTATGCTTTGTAAGATTCTAAAGAGTATTCAAGGTTGGCCTCATATGAAGCTCATTATAATAACAGCTTTGAGGGGTGGAAGGCATGAACAGGGGTTGCCAGATCCCTATCTGAAAAGAAGGGAATAGCCATCTTTAGGGATGAGTGTGTGTGTGATTTGTTCAGTTCACATTTTAATGCAAATTTATCTAATTTTGCACTTTTGAACCACTCAGTTATCTCTCAAAATTCACACTTCTCTGAATTTTGCCATGGAGTTATCCAATCAATAGATGCATACAAAAATGCATATATTCAGGGAAATAGAATGAAAACACTCATTATATTAGGAATATTGCTTGTGAAAATGCATACAAAAATTCATATAAAATGCATATTAGGCAAAAATGTATACAAAACACATGCATTAGGAGAAATGTGCACAAAAGTGCTTATGAATTTCTATGTGAACATTAAAAAAAAATCTCCAAGTTTGGGATGAACTTTTAAGACAGGAGAAATTCTCAAAGTTTGAGACAAACTGAACTTGAGATCAGAAAAATGAGAAACTGAGAAAAAACAAAATGGACAGATCCCCCTCCCTAATCATCTTGCTAGGGAACATGAGGTCCTTAATTACTATTAAATAAATTATAATCTGTTATGGAACACAGACACAAAAGAAATGTCTGTCTTATGAATAGGGATGGGTGAACTTCTTACAGTCTGTGTCACGTGCTGCTCACCAGACCCCAACCAGCCACGTGCAGTGAGTCACTGGGTGGTCCATGAGTGTGCAGCGGGCAGCACATGGTCACCCGTTCCTTTGCCAAGCCACCATTTTGTAATCTTGCATAAATAGCCGCTTTATGGCCACCATTTGTGTAAAATAGGGCTTTATGAAAAGGCCGAGCTTCCATTTTGCAGCTTGGTGAGAGATTGGGGATCCCCATGCTTGCCTGACTCAGTGCGAGCTGAGTTGGGCAAGTGCGGGGATCCACAGAGTGCTGACTTTCTTGCCAGACCTTGAGGCCCAGCCGGGCGCCTGCAATATTCCACTTAATGAAGGAAAATGAATGAACTCAGCAAAACTGAGAAGCAAGTTCTTTGTACTCTGATGTCAATGGTGGGGGATGAAATACTTTTGAGTTCATTTATTTTAAATGAACAGGGTTCCCCAGTTTTGTCAGACTCATAAATGGACTTGTTTACTGAAGTTCAGTGGAGCATGTTAAAGTCAGCCCAAAAAGCAGGCTGATTTCGTGCAGGAGCAGCCGTCATGGCCTAATGTCAGTCAGCAGAGTGTCTCAAGGTTATTTGGAATGCACTGAGAAACACGGAAATCCACTACAGCAGCTGGTTAGGAGGAAAAAGCAAATCCCCCCTTTTTCTCCTGGTAAAACTAATAGTTGCTGTGTCCAGTGATGGATTTGCTCACTGACAAAGCTATCAGAAAGCTGCCTGTAGTATCACTTACAGCAATAGAATTATTATTTTCAGTGGCATTATTTTACACGCCTGTTCTCCTCCAAGAAGCCAAGTCTGGTATACATAGGAATATCCTAGTTTTATCCTTGCAGCAACATTGAAGGGTGGGTTATACTTGGGAAATAATGACTAGCCCAAAGCCATTAAGTGAATTTCATGAACAGCCAAGAATCTGAACCCAAGTTATTTATTTATTATGTATTTATTTACAGCCCACACTTCCAACATAAATTTATGTTACCAGAGCAGCTAACAAAGCAGTAAGAGACAATAAAAAATAGAAAATAATATCATCAACCATACAAGCGGGCAGAGCGGACGCTACGCTATTTACGTTCCCCTTATTTTCGCCGTCTTAGTCTATGTAAATCTTGACGTAGACTAAGACGTGCCAAAATAAGGAAGGCAAATGGCAGTGGCTATAGCCGCCGCCATTTGCATATGCGTGGGTTTTTTTTTTTAAGTCAGACGTGATAGGCTACGTAAACATTTACATAGCCTATCACTTTTTTTTTTTTAAACCTAGCCGTGTTAGGCTACATAAATTTTTACGTAGCCTATCATGTCTTTTTTTTTTTTTAACTGGAAATGGAGGCGGCGGCAGCCGGTCGGAAGACCGGCTGCCACAGCTGCTGCTGCCGCTGAACTGCCGCCAGAGCCGCCGCTGGAGCCGCCGCTGCCCGGAAGATCTGCCCCAGGTAAGTCTCATCCCGGGGGTGGGGCGGGGGGGCAGGCCGTTCCACCACCGATTTTGGGGGGCCGAATGCACTGGCATTCAGCCTCCCCGAGATCTGTGGCGGAATTCTCTGACATCCCTAGTTCTTTCCCCCCAAGAAGAGCCTACACTAGCCTGGGATAGCTACTTTCTACCCCCATTGCTTCAAGTGTTGTCAGGGGTATTTCTGAATGCAGGGAGTGGGATAGCAGTTCAGATTATGAGGGAGAACCACCAGACATGAGGGAGGTGTTTTCCCAGGCTAAACCAGACATGACTGGGCTGGCTTCTCAGGTTACAAATCCCCAGCTGGCTGAGGATGAGGGTTCCTCTTCACACATCCCTGTGAGAGACAGTTAGGGATGTCAGAGAATTCTGCCATGGATCTTGGTAAGACTGAATGCCAGTGCATTCGGCCCCCCAAAATCTGTGGCGGAATGAAGCCCCCGCCCCCCCATGAAAGGTGCATGAAAGGGAGCACTTACCTACTGCCATCTGTGCTGACTTGCGAATGGCAGCCGCTCTGCAGCTGCAATTCGCTTCCTCATCATAGCTGTGATAGGCTACGTAAATAATTACGTAGCCTATCATGTAGGGGTGGACGAAAATCACTTACCTGTCCTCGAAGATTTCCCGCGGTGGGGGGGAGGCGCTTCGTTGCTCCCCCCGCGAAGTTCAGTCCGGGGGGGGAGGCTTCCCACCTCGCCCAGCCGAAATTCAGGATGGGGGGGAGGCTTCCCGCCTTGCCCGGCCACGAACTAAACAGTTAAAAAAAAAACGCCCCCATGATAGGCTACGTGACGATTAACGTAGCCTATCAGGGCTAGATCTGCAAAGTCAGCCGTGATAGGCTACGTAAATCGCCACATAGCCTATCGTGGGGGCGTGTTTTTTTTTTTAATTGCAATGGCGGCGGCGGCAGCCGGTCGAAAGATCAGCTGCCGCCGCCGCCCCTGACGAAGACCCGATGAACCGCCGGCCGGACCCACTGCCGGGAGGGACATTTGGGAGAGGTAAGTCCTGTCCCGGGGGGGGTGCGGGGTGTGGGGGGGGTGCGGAGAATTTCTCCCTGAAACTTGTTCGGGGGGCCCAACACATTGGCTCTCGGCCTCCCGAAGTTTCGGGGAGAAATTCTCCGCCATCCCTACTATCATGGCTAATGCAGGGACACCCTGCATGTTTTTTTTTTTTTTAGGTTGCCATGATAGGCTACGTAAATACTTATGTAGCCTATCACGGCAAGCTAAAAAAAAAAAAAAAAGCATATGCAAATGGCGGCGGCTACGCAGGGATGCCATTTGCATTCCCTTTTTTTGCTGTTTTAGCCTACGTAAATATTTATGTAAGCTATTACAGTGAAAAAAAGGGGAATGCAAAATAGCGTAGTGGGCACTATTTGCATTCTTCCCCCCCTGCTGTAATAGTTTACATAAATATTTGTGTAGGCTAAAAGGGCGGGGAAAAAAGGAACGCAAATAGAGCCCACTACGTTATTTGCATTCCCCTTTTTTTTGTTGTAATAGCTTACATAAATATTTACATAGGCTAAAACAGCAAAAAAAAAGGGAACACAAATGGTGGCTGCCGTAGCTGCCGCCATTTGCGTACGCTGTTTTTTTTTCCCTGCAGGCTGCCCAGTGGCCGGATGTCTGGCTGCGGGCGGTCCTGGCTGGCGGCTCTGCAGAACCTCCGCGGAGCAGAGTCGACTGGATTAGGATTTGGGGGGGAGGTGAGGAGAATCACCGTGAATCACCCTCTCAGAAAGGTAAGTGACTTTTGTACATCCCTAGAGACAGTGAATAGAAGGAGGGGGGTTTGGAGAGTCTGATTTAATAGACGCCAGGCACAGGCGCAGAGCAAAGAGAGAGAAGGCAGGGGTAGAACTTAGACAGTCTACGCATTTGGCCTTGCATGAGAAGCTGAGCTGAGAAGCCTCATGAGAGAGAAGTACCTCCCCTGCCCTAAGTTAGGCTAGTGAGACCGCCTTTCTCTTCAAATGGCGGGCAACTCTCTAAACTTCCTTTTGAATTTCCCTGAAGGCATTCCTTTGTAGACTAAGAGTCATTGAGAATTTGCATCTGTATGACCCTGTGAAGTAATGGATTAAAAGCTGTAGACTGAAGCCTCTCATCTGTGTTTGTTTTCAATGTTGAAATAGAGTGGGGACTAAAGGAATCCTGACAAGTGTGGAAGGATCTATAACAATAAAAGAGGATGTCTGTCTGTTGGTCGGTTGGTCAGTCAACATCATAGCTCCAAAACTGTGACACCTAGACTAGGGATGGCACAGGCACTTGATTCAGTCCGGGAATCTGGCAGACTTGCTCCGGCCCCCACCCTGAGCCCCTCTCACCGAGCCCCTGCCCCTGCTTGCCCCCTGCCCATGCTCGACAAATGGCCTGCACTCACCCTAACAGTCTTGTGGAGCTTCGCGGTTGCCATTTTCTGAGAAATAAAATGGCAATTACAAAAATGTGCAAATTTGCGCACATGCAGAAATGCACATTTTGTGAATGTGCATATTTGCATATGCGAATATGTGCCTTTTGCAAAGGCACATATTCATGTATACATGGATATGCGTATTTTACAAAAAATGAACATTTTTGTACACACACAATGTGTGCCTTTGCAAACCTGTGCAATTCACATATGAGAATATGAGCATTCGCGCAATGCACACTTTCGCACGTACAAAAACATGCACATTTTTGTGATCGCCATTTTATTTTTTTAGAAATGGCAACTGCAGAGCTTTACAAGGACCCTGGGGTGAGTGTAGGTTGCTTGCTGAGAGTGGGAGGGGCTTGAATGCAGTCCAGGGACCGGCAAGTAGGGGGAGGGGCTGGGCAGGAGTTTGGAGAACCCAGACAGGGGTGAGTTTGCACATCTCTAACCTTGTCACCAGAAATCTGGAATGCATACTAAGGCAACTTGAAGGCTGTGCACCTTGGGGATATTTTTCTTTTAAAAAAAGATTAATTAATTTAAATTGATTTAAATGTGCCCATGTGATTGAAGCTGGGGCTGTGCACAGACCCCCTGCTTCACTTTGGATGCTGCTTCAAACCCTCCAGATCAGCCTTGCTTTGACTTGGACTGATTCATACCCCCTCTGCTTTAACTCGGTTCTGGGTCCGAAGTGAGATACGGATAGGGATGGCAGAGAAATCCGCCACGGATCTCAGTGAGGCCGAATGCCAGTGCATTGGGCCCCCCGAAATCTGTGGCGGAACAGCCTGCCACCCCCCCATGGATCCCCCCTGGGATGAGACTCACGTGGGGTGGATTTTCTGGGCAGCGGCAGCTCCGACGGAGGCTTTGGAGGCAGTGGCGGCTGCGGCGGCTGGTCTTCCGACCAGCTGCCGCTGCCGCCATTTCCACTCTTGTTCTTGTAAAAAAACAAAAAAGACATGATAGGCTACGTAAAGATTTACGTAGCCTATCATGGCTAGGTTTAAAAAAACATAGGGATGTACGAAAGTCACTTACCTTTTCGCAGCTTGGCTTCGCGGTGGGGGGGGAGGTGCTTCGCTTCTCCCCCTGAAGTTCAGGCGAGGGGGGGGAGCCATCCCGCCTCGCCCGGCTGAAATTCAGGCCGGGAAGAAGCGCCCCATCTCCCCAGCCGCGGAAGTGTAAAAACAAAAACAAAAACAAAAAAACCCCGTGATAGGCTACGTAACGATTAATGTAGCCTATCATGGCTAGATTTCCAAAGTCAGCGTGATAGGCTACGTAAATCATTACGTAGCCTATCACGGGTGACTTTGAAAAAAAAAAGCGTATATGCAAATGGCGGCGGCCTATGGGCGCCGCCATCTGCATTCCTTATTTGGTCCCGGGGATTCCAGGGGGAGGAAAGGATCACCTCCCCCCCTGCGGACCCCCCATCAGACTTGGGTGAGTGGGGTCAGTATACCCCTAAGTAACACCACCAGAATGATCTCTGTCTCTGAAATGCTGCCATTTTTCTCCAGTTATTCAGTCTTCCCCCCTCCTCCACCACTGTCACTGATTGGAGATTGCTGGGTTACATTCAGCTCTTTTTTGGCAACTCGACTTTCCATTTGCCAAAGCTCCCCCACTCCTCCTTCCTTCCCCCTCCCTCCTCCTCCTCAACCCCTTGCTGAACTTTCTCAACTTGATACTATTGGTGTCAGACTGTCTGGGTTGCTCAGAATGAATCACTGAGTTGGACGAGGCACTTTGTATACAAGGTGCTTCACTTCAGGGCTCCTCGTTGCTATTATGCTCCACCTCGTATCACATGGAGGCACCTCCAAAGCAGCCTGCGTCAACTCGCTATTTGGGCTTTGGATCTAAACAGTGCACAGCCCTAGTTCAAGCCTCCAGTAACATCTTCAGTCACCTGAGGCAGACTTCCCTAAGCAGCACGTAACTTTGCTGTACATATAGTTTGAAGCCAGGGGTGATTATACACTGAGAGACAGAGTTTTATGGTTCTCCCTCCCCCTGCTTTGGGGCAGCCCCTTACAGGGCAATGGAGTGGTCAGGGGACATGCCTAGGGGTGACAGCAGCCATGGCTTCACTCAGACAGGGTGAACAAAATGTGTCTAACTTTGACAGCTGAGTACACTTGCTTGAAGGCTTTATATCATAAGAACATAAGAAGAGCCATGATGGATCAGACCAAGGGTACATCTATCTAGGGATGGACAAAAGTCCCTTACCTGGTCCCGCAGCTTGCTTCGCGGTGGGGGGAGGTGCTCTGTCCCTCCCCCTGAAATTCTGGGCAGGGGGGAGGCGCCCCATCCCTCCCTGCCGAAATTCTGGCTGGGGGGGAGGCACCCCATCCCTCTGGCTGAAATTCTGGCC
Source organism: Heloderma suspectum (assembly GCF_057233095.1). Taxonomy (NCBI): domain Eukaryota; kingdom Metazoa; phylum Chordata; class Lepidosauria; order Squamata; family Helodermatidae; genus Heloderma; species Heloderma suspectum. Next base: position 74,534,822 of record NC_139461.1, read on the forward strand.
GGGGGGGAGGTGCCCCGTCCCTCCGGCCGCAAATCCTCCTGGCCGGCCGGGACGCAAATGGCGGCAGCCGTAGCTGCCGCCATTTGCGTCCCTGCAGTCAGCCGTGATAGGCTACGTAAATGTTTACGTAGCCTATCACGGCTGACTTTGGGGGGGGAAGCGCATACACAAATGGCGGCACCCATGGGCGCCACCATTTGCGTTCCTTATTTGGGCACGTGTAGTCTACATAGACATTTACATAGACTATGGCGAAAATAAGGGCAACGCAAATAGCGTTGCCCTTATTTTCGCTGTAGTCTACGTAAATGTTTACGTAGACTACACGTGCCCAAATAAGGAATGCAAATGCGCACACGCTTTCCCCCCCCCAAAGTCAGCCGTGATAGGCTACGTAAACATTTACATAGCCTATCACAGTGTTTTTTGAAAATCTAGCCGTGATAGGCTATGTAAATCTTTACGTAGACTATCATGTTTGTTGTTGTTGTTTTACTTGGAAATAGTGGCAGTGGCAGCCGGTCGGAAGACCAGCCACCGCTGCCGCACCGCCGCCACACCGCCGCCGGGAGCCACTGCCGCCAGGGACATTCGCGCAAGTTAAGTCCCATCCCGGGGGGAGGAGGGGGGGCGGACTGTTTCTCCACCAATTTCGGGGGGCCGAATGTGTTGGCATTCGGCCTCCCGGAGATTTGTGGAGAAATTCTCCAACATCCCTACATCTATCCAGCTTTCTGTTCACACACTGGCCAACCAGCTGTTGACCAGGAAACCACAAGCAGGGCATAAGCTCAACATCTTCCCATCCATGTTGCCCAGCAACTGGTGTACATAGGCTCTCTGCCTCTGGTACTGGAGGTAGCACATAGCCATCAAGACTAGTAGCCATTGATAGCCTTCTCCTCCAGGAATTTGTCCAACCCCCTGTTAAAGCCATCCAAATTGGTAGCCATCACTATATCCTGTGGTAGCAAATTCCATAGTTTAACTATGCACTGTGTGAAGAAGCACTTCCTTTTATCTGTCCTGAATTTCCCAGCAATCAGCTTTTTAGGATGACCCCGGGTTCTAGTATTTTGAGGGAGGGAGAAAAATGTCTCCCTATCCACATTCTCCACACCATGCATAATTTTGTAGACCTCTATTATGTCTCCCCTTATCAAACCAAGGGGTATTCCAATGCATGCAAAGCCAAGTCTGTTCGTTAGTTTAACATAAATAAAAAGATCTTCCCGGTTGAAAAGCCTGGCAAAATTTCCACTTGCACCTTGTGCCCTGGCCAGCACAAACTGGCAGGGCTTGTGATGAGGTGGTAGATCCACCACATTACTCCTCCATAACCCCACATAGGATTGCACTGTAAATGACAAGTTAAATCAGCAACAGTACATTCAAACAAATAGCAAAAATAAAGCTGCTCTAGTTTCTTACATTAAAAACACTAACTGCAGTGGTTCTTAAAAATCTGGGAACCCAAAAGTCTTATTACTATACTGCATCAGAATTCTTGTCTTTCCTTCCTTCCATTCACCACCTACCAAGTGAGCAGTTAATATTTTCAACTCTGGAACGGCTGTGTGGGAAAAACCATACACTGGCTTAGATTGCCAACGTCTGCAATTACTCTAGCAACAGCTTGCTTAAGTTATCTACGGCTGTTGGCTATACATGCATTTGTATGCTGTGCACTGGTTCCCTGCTTTGGGTTTAGGCTGAACTCTTGGGTGGACAGTCATCCTGTGTAGCAGGGATTTGCATGGGAAGGCCTTGTAGTTTCGTCCAAGTCTATTACACTTTGACACAATCTGCAAGATGGATGAATATGAGGGGATCTATATTTTTTACTTTAAAGGGATGAATTTGATCCAAAGAATTCCATCTGGCTATGGAGTGTACAAGGCATTCCGTGCAAGTAGAATGTTCCCCATGAACCTCAGTGTCAGGAAACCATTCCCCAACACCAATGCGAAAGAGAGAGTTCTGCTCATAAAGGCTTGTGTGTGCTCTGAGGCTGCTGGATTGAGGCATGTATTATAAAAGACCATCTGAAGCACTCCCCACCCCCAGCCAGTATCATCAAGCAGCAGAACTATTAACAGAGCAATGGCTAATTGCACTGGTTAATAATGTGGTCCTATGCAAAATCAATGGTCCTCCACTCAATTTACATGCTATAAAATGGTCTGAAATTGCTTAGGCCAGCTACTGCAAGAATTAGGCTTTGAGAAACTTCATCAACACTTTAAGAACTCGCCTGCTCAGTATGAAAATCAAAATCAGGGAGAGTTTGTCAATCCATTTAAAGGGGAAAGAGGGCAAGAAATCGATAGTAATCTACCATTTATGAGTTTTCTAAATAGTAGTTCCTTCAGCTGTACTCAAGCACTTGTCCTCCTCCCCGCCCTCTGTGTGTGTTTGTGTGTCTCCCCACACTCTATACACCTTTGTAAACATTCTCTCAAATTTCAGTTGAAAATGCACTATGTGCATTTATTGATGAGATGACTCTTGACTCATGATATCAGAGGACAGTCTGGCTCCAGGAGCAGGTAAAGAGCTATCTAACAGGAGCCTTAATGATCTTAGTCCTTGATAATAACTGTATCTGTAGGCTCAGCTTCACTTAAACATTGGTGTGAGTGTGCTTGTTTTTAAGGCTCTTATGTCTTCTGTCAGTTTTTCTTTTTCTTTTGGCCCTTCTTACTTTTCACTCAGGCCAAAAGGTTCTGGACAGTCTGCTGCATAATGGCACACAAGACTGGAAATCAATCCCAGGTCAGATGGCAGTGTTGCAAAGAGGAGAATTTCAGCCAAGATACAAGCCAAGAGTACCACTCCAAAATACCAGGCCTGGTGGGACAATGAGTTAGGACAATTCTGCATGAGGTCTTGCCTTGGGAAGTTTTTTGTGCTGAATCAGATGTGTTGTGGTGATGTAGTGGAGCCAGGACTTGTAGGGATGAAGCACTGACACTGTTTTTATTAGCAGGGGTGTTCACATCATCTGCCACCTTCCTAAGGATTCCCTGTTTCCTCTGAGCTTGGCTGCAATCCTCACAGTAGCTGGGGGGAAATGAGTTTTCCCAACAATAATATATTCCCTGATTTAATACAAAGCATTTTGGGATAGCTTGGTCTTGGACAGGCAATTATTTGCTTTACAAAACCCATTTGTTTTACAAAAGACCTGCTCCAGGTAGAGTTAAAATTGCTAGAACTGATTCGTTGCTATCGATCAATACAACTGCCTGAAATTTTGGACTCTCCTTCAGTGCTATGGGGGTTGTCATGTACTTCAAAATGTACCTTTGCCCCACTGGTTGCAAAAGGAGCTCCATACTTCAAAGAAGAAGGTATTCTAAAAGTTAAAAACTTCCATTTAAGAGAGGCATTATGCCACTTACAGATTCATGCACTAAAAAACATGGAAGGTGCAAGTTAAGGCACCTGGACCATTTCCTGCCTCCAAGATGACGGTCTGCAGAGCATGGCTCCACCTTCAAAACCAGCCTAAAATAATTGTAAATAAATAAATAGAATGTCGTCCCAGGGCCATACTGGGGTTAGGAAATGGTGGCCGCTGGCCAGAGGTCATTCCCTAAAAGAGCTCTTCCTAGCCAAACTACATCACTCCCCCACCCAGACAATAAGGGGGGAATACAAAGCTTTCAATGCCTCTTACCATGCTACAGCTAAAGTAGACACACATCCTTCCCCCTGGAATCAATTTGAATATTTCTATTCCCCCAGTGTTACACACATTTCATTTCAGGGCCCAGATTCATCATCCTGTATCACTGAATACCCTTTCAGTGAACTAGAGTTCAGCCGTAAATCAGACCTATTATAAATACATCTAAGGAAGGAGTGGTCTTGGCCTCCATAACTGAAACTGTAGTGAGAGTGAGATCACTCCTGAATAAATTTTCATTCAACCCATAGGATCTGGGTGATGATTGGCCAGTATCCAACCTCTCGGTTTTGGTGATATGATGGAGTGGATAGTAGCTGTTCACTTCCTGACAGTCCTGGATGAAATTAATTATCTGGACCCATTTCACTCTGGCTTCAGGCCTGTGTATAGAACAAAAACTGTTTTGGTTGCACTAGTGGATGGGATTTGGTAGGAGAAAGATGGGATAATGTGTCCCTTTGAATTCTACTGGACCTTCTATAGTCTTCAGTACCACTGGACTATGGTATCCTTCTCAATCTCAGCTGCCTGTCAGGTTTGGGGAGGGTGTAACTGTAGTTGGTGATGATTTGCTCCTATTAATCATGTAGATTACAGAGCTGATCATTTGGAATTGTCTCTCCATCCCATGGGAACCTTCCCATTTTAATTCTAAAAGAAGCTGCTGAGAGCAGTCATGCAAGATTTGGAGTTCAGTGTGATTGATATGGATTAGGGTGAAGACATAACATTATCTCTTTCTTTTTCTCAAACTCCGTAAAATCATTGGTGTCCCTGAACAGGTTCTGAAATCATTAATGGGCTGAATGATGGCCAATGGATTGAAGCTCAGTCCAGATACGGAGGCAATAATACTTTGCAGGCCTGTCAATTTGGGAGTTGGTGGACAACATGTCCTGGATGAACAGTGCTCTCCTGGGAGGAGCTGCTCTAAACTTGGATAAACCAGTCTATTTTTGGTCAATGTCTCTTTTGCATGTGTTTACCCATAAGTCCATTCCATCCTATTTTCACATTTATCTGGAAATTGCTTTTAAAAATATGTATGAAAATCTGCATTGAAGTTCATATTTAAACACATATTTTTTTCTTAAAAATATACATTTAAAACATATTTTCTCCATAAGTATGCATTGTAAAATGTATTTTGAATTGATATTGTATTTGAGTTAACAACTGTGTGGGAACATTCAGGAAGTACAGGTGCTGGTGAATACAATACTGGGCTAGTTTTCTTTCTCTGTCAGGTTTACAGCTTGGCAGGGCCAACATAATGGCTTGATAGTCAGGTGTGGCATGGAGTGTTTTTTTTCCAGCTATGACTGGTACACCAGCAGTCCCTGTCCTACAAAACAAAGACCTGACCTCTGTTATTCATGCTTGGGCACTCTCTATTGTAGATTATTTTAATGCGCTCCAGTCAAGCATTGTGGCAGGCTGACTGCCAGGATGAAGCAGCTAGACAAGGACATGCTGGAAAACTGTTCCAGAATGAAGCAGCCAGACTTCTATCTAGGACTGGGCCAAGATAACATATTAGACCAGTCCTCAAAATGCTGCCAGGTTATCAGTTTGGTTTTGGGGGACAATTCAAAGCATTGTTTTTGGCCTGGGGCCCAGGTAACCTGAAGGAACACCTTCTTCCTTAAGTACTGCCCCTTGCTTTAAGATAATTCATAGAGGTTCTGCTAAGGGTGATCCTATGAAGTCAATCTAGCTATGACAAGGACATGAACCTTCTTGACACTGGTGCCCTACCATTAGGCACAGTGGAACAGACACTTCAGGCAATAGACATTGAGGGGCAGGAAATGGCAGGGACTTAATAGAGGACAGAGCTGTATGTGCTACTGGAAAAGGGACATCACTGTCCCTTTACCACTGTTGAAGTAAGATTCAGCTACCAGTCTGGTCGGCTTCTGTACAAGAAATAGGGGTGGGAGGCACCCTCTTGTCCTTCACCTCAGGCAGCAAAATGCCAGGTCAGCTGTTGTAGTGCCCCACCTACGGAATGCTCTTCCAGGAGAGATTTGTCTAGACTTTTCACTGTCCTCTTTTAGATTTTTTTAAAAAGCCACCTTCTTTGGTGGGGCTTTCCCCTTTGTTTGGGCCTCGTGTGGCGCATAGTGGTAGGCTGCAGTATTGCAACCAAAACTCTCCCCACGACCTGAGTTAGATCCCAGCAGAAGCTGGGTCTCGGGTAGCTGGCTCAGGTTGACTCAGCCTTCCATCCTTCCGAGGTCGGTAAAATGAGCACCCAGCTTGCTGGGGGAAAGGCCTCTAGGGGTCAGTAATGACCGGGTGCTTGCACAGGAGGAACCTTTCCATTCCTTTCCCCTTTGTTTACAAGTCCCTGTGGTGGAAAACTGTGCTCTGCAATTCTATGACTTTAACGTAGCTCTAATATTTTTGTGGTGTGAGTTTGGAATTATTTAGAAGTGTTTTCAGCTGTATTGATGGATATGATATCTTTCTGTATTGACTTTTAAGCCATTTCAAAGACTTTGCTGGGAAGTGGAAAATAAGGATAATATTATAGCCATGGTCTTTTCTGCTAACTAAGTCATGACACTAAGTATATTGCCAACAGAGAACGAATGTTCACCATGGTTCTAGGCCTCACTTACTAAACAAAGCAACGTGTGCTGCTGTGCAGTATAATAGTTGTATTGGGTAGGCTGGAGGGACCAAAAAAGAAGAACTGCAGGAAGATGCAACAAATTATACACCAAAGAGCTCTTAAGGACATACAACCTTGTGATCTTCACAGAAAATATCTTCATGTGCATCCAATGGCATAGGCAGGGGCACATGAGCCAGTTTTGGTTGTTTGCATCTTAAAGAATATTTACATCAGGGGTGCAGAACCTCAGGAGCCAGGGGCCAAATTTGGCATGCATGAAGCCCCAATCTGGCCCTCTGGAATTCCCCAGAAGGCCATGCCCCAAGCCCCTTACCCTCAACCACCAATCCTTTGGTGGTTGCACAGATTTTTCACATGTCTTCTGCATTCTAAAAGGTTGAGGCTTAGTTACAGGCAGTAAGAGCTTTACAGTAAAATATGCTGGTAATTTTGGTACTTTGGCCCTGCCTACCACTGTAATGCAACTTCTGAGAACTTCCCCAAAATGGAATTGGGCCCTTGGGCTGAAGGGGTTCTGAACCCTTGATTTACATAAATACTAGAGATGTGACCAATCTTTGTAATTCCTTGGCTCAGAGAACACACTTCAACAACTCATAATGCTGGACTTTAAAAAAAGGTAAGTGTTACCCCTCCCCCAAGTTCTTCTCCAGCATAGATTTTAATCTGAGCGGGAAAATAATTTTCCCCTCTCTCCCATTGCAGCCACCAGGTGAGGGGAGTTGGGGCCTCTTGGAAGGGTGACAGTTATGAGCACATTTAGAACACTCAAGGCTGGGATTTTTTCCCAAGCTTTCTCCACTTTTGCTTATAATTGCCTGACCCAGTAAAAATCAAGCCCCCCAAGGGAACTCATCCAACTCTAATAAGGACATTCTATTGATGTTTTGCAAACATAAAATAATTCTATCCCAGACTGGTTTGGTTGAGAGAGTGGAGAAGAGAACAGTGTTGTTATTCATCACAAACTCCATCTTTCGAATACCATGGAATCTCTGAGGCAGCTTCAAGCACTTTTTCCTAGTGCCTCTGTAGGCTGCCTTTTGAAGGTTAGGTGAGCACCAAAATGTTACCTTTTGTTTTCCTTTTGATTTTGCTGTGTACCACGAGATTCCATGTCTTTTCTTTGAAGATCACGCTGACTCCTACTTCTGTGTTGCTTGTATCCCCTTCTAGTCCCTATTGCTTTTTTCCTAACTCTCTTTCAGCTTTTCTCTTCTCTCAGTGCTTTATCTGTGCAATTCCTCAGAGCTTCATGCTGAAGAGGCATGACTTGACTGCGAGCTTTCAAGAGTCACAAATGAAATGAGCTCAGGAACTCTACAATGTCTCTTGATGCCAAGTATGAAAAACCCCCTTAGCTGCTCAGTTTCACTGGTCATCTACTGATGCCTATGAGGAAAAGATGGAACAATAAAATTAAAGGGAATACAAAAGCAAGAACTATCTTGATATAATGGACAGTAGCAATATTGGACTATCTTGCACTAAACACAGTTCTGAAGCACATAAAATCAATTTCTTTCTATGGTAGACATTTTAAGAGACTGTATAATGTTCAAAATATCCTCTCAGAGTTGCACTATCTCGATGGTTGTAGATCTTGACAGACCATATCATTCTTCCAACCAACAATTGAATTAGTTCAATTCATGGAGAGAGCAGAGGACAGGAAGGTCTGGCGTGGTATGGTCCATGGGGTCAAGAAGAGTCGGACATGACTTAACGACTGAACAACAACATGGCAGTATTACCATCTTATTCACACTGTCATCCTGCAAAATCTGCTCAACTATGGCAATTCGACGTGAAACCTCCCAATAATGTAGCAAGTAGAGTTACTCCTTCAGTGGTATTCTAATTAAGTAAAGGAAGTTGCCAGCTCAATCCACAAATCAGGTAAGCAAAAGTAACTTGAAGGGAGTAACTTGTATTTAGGCATTTAAGCATAACCCAAAGTTACTTAGATTTATAACCGAAGGCTATGAGATGTGCAGCTAGCATGTTAGTCTACAGTTAGTCTATCAGTTGCTAGATGTGAATTCTGCAACTGGCACAACAGCCAACCAGAACTCTTGCTCCCCCCCCCGCCCCGCCCCACCCCGCCCCGCCCCGCCCCGCCAGTATGGAAGTACATAAAATTCATTGATACAGTTAAGGTTGAACTGCATTTGCAGCATTAACCAGTTTCTCTGCTTGTTGCACCTCAAACCTGAATCTAGGATCTAGGCAGGGATATAACTCCAAACTCTCAACCCCTGAAATACTCTGTTCAAAGATAGTGATGACCAGGCGATTCCCAAAAAGGTGCTAATTGGTCCCTGTCCCAATTAACCTACCATTTTTGCCAGATCTCCTTAGTCTGAGCTACTCCTTCTTGGGTAAGTTATTTTGCATATATTGTGAGGTAAGACTCTAGTCTTACCTCACTTTGTCTCTGACTGCAGTTCCTTGGTCCAACTGCCCACACAACATAGGCTGATATGCACATAGGAACTCTTGTAACATGGGTGGAAATTAAGGTGGCTGTTAATGCATTACCAAAACAGAAGAAATACATTACTCCAAAGAGAACTAATTTGCATAGAATTTGCATATGGAAATTATATGCATAGGTGCAAATTTAGAAATAATAATGAAAAGTTAAATAAAAACACAAGACATTTCACCCTAGTAAAGAAGACTGGCTTGGTGGTCTGTTTGCCTGCTCAGTCTGCTGTGCAGGTGTTTGTTGGTGGGCAACTTCAAGGCCCCTGTTGCTCTCCTTCCTTATAATTCTTTGACTTTAAACCAGACTTAGACATGACACCTCTTCAAATAGAGGGTGCCTTCAAATAGAGGACTGTCCTCTGCCAGTTATCCAGAATAGAGGGCTATCCTCTGTAAAGTAGGACACCTAGCCACCCTCGTAGGAATGCAGAAGAGAGGGGTGACCTACTAATAGTTATGCTGCTGCAGCTGCTAAATTGGGCAAGTCAGCAACATTTACCTGGGTCAGAATAAATCCCAAATTTACCCACATCAGAACATAAGAAGAGCCATGCTGAATCAGACCAGGGTTCCATCTAGTCCAGTACACAATGCCAATCTGTTACCTGTGAGAAGCCCCTGAGTATGATGTGAGTGCGATGGTACCCTCGCATTCATGTTCCCCAGCAACGAGTGTCCAGAGGCATACCACCTCTGACACTGGAGGTAATACATAGCCATCAAAAACCCTAGCCATTAATAGCCTTATCCTCCATGGGTTATCCACACTAAAGTGGCTCATGGATTGGACTCTTTGTGATGGAGAGTTGCCTTTATATTTACTGCATATACAGTAAGACAGACAGCAGATGGATGCAATATTACTGTTCTAGATGGATACTGATTCCTTTTCTTATAAATAGAGGTGTATGAACCCCACTTACCGTTCTGCTCCGGGGTCCGCTGGGGGGGGGGAGGCAATCCGTCCCTCCCCCTGGAATCCTCCCTGGCCAGTTCTGCTCCGCGGCAAGTCAACGGAGCCTCTGGCGGGGGCTGCCTGCAGCCAGACTTCCATCCGCTGCCGGGCTGCAGCTGCAAATGGCATCTGGCGTAGGGGATGCCATTTGCATCCCTGCTCTTTTTGTGATTGGCTACGTAAATATTTACATAGCCAATCACGGCAAAAGGCAGGGATGCAAATGGCATCCCCTACACCAGATGCCATTTTGTTCCACAGCCCGGCAGAGGATGGCTGCGGAACGAAGATGATGGACCCGGACCAGCCGCTGCCAGGTAGAGTCCGTCCAGGGAGGATTTTGGGGGGTGACGGGGGGTAGTCTGTTCCACCATGGACCCCTGGGGGGGGCAGATTCTAAAGGACCCGGCCTCATTGGAGTCCATGGCAGATTTCTCCGCCATCCGTACTTATAAAGTAGAAGTTCTATAGGTGCAACAAATGTATCTCCCCCCACCTTATGCCCTCTGTGAAATAAGACTATCCTTTGGAGCAATTTTGCACACACATTTGAAACAGTTCACAAGAAAATAACTATGGGGAACCAGGAATCCACCCCCCTTACAGAGGCAGCCAGACCAAGGCTTCCTCACATTAGGATGCACATCCAAATGCACATACTATTGGAAGCAAAGCAGTGCAGAAGAACGATATCTGCCCTTTTTTTGTGACCCCTGCCTTCAAAGGTGCATTTGGTAGTGACACAAAACAGGGCCTTCTCTGTGGTTGCTTCAAGGTTGTGGAACTTCCTGCTGAGGGAGGCCAGGTTCGCTCCTGTCCACTGACCTTCCACCAGCAGGCAAAGACCATTTTATTTAAGCAGGCCTTTGGCATGTAGGTGGGTCTGTTGGGTTGGATGCTTCTTTTATTCTGTTATTGCTGTGTTTTTAATTGTGTTTTAATGCATTTGTTTTATTATTGTTGTGATCAATTTTTATGTATGATAGTAAGCTGCTTTGAGTGCCATGGTAGAAAGGCAGGGTACAAATCAAATCAAATGAAAAAATAAACACTACATTACCTGGTAGGTTAGCTGGAAACTCTATTTACAGGTCAGCATTATTTGGCATTTGAGCATATTTCAGCTAAACAGAGCCTCCAGCTTATGTATTCAATGATTTAAGTGAAAGGCCCTGGGAAAAAGGGGCGCGCTCCTCTCCCAGGAGCGACTGCTCTTCCTCTGAATCAGAACTACTCTGGGATTCTATGGGCTCAGTGTCCACCCTGACAGACGGATCCCCACAGCACACTCGGCGAGCATTTGCAAGCTGAGGGGCGGGTGAGTTCCCGAAACTCGAGAACTTTCCACTTTTATTTTTAATCCATGAGTAGGGATGTCAGAGAATTCCGCCACGGATCTCGGTGAGGCCGAATGCCAGTGCATTCGGCCCCCCGAACTCCATGGTGGAACGGCTTGCCACCTCCCCGCTCCCCCGCGGATCCCCCCCCGGATGAGACTTACCTGGGATGGATGTTCCGGATGGTGGCGGCTCCAGCGGTGGCTGCTGCGGCGGCTGATCTTCCGAATGGCTGCCGCCGCCATTTGCAGTCTGTTTTTTTCTTTTTTTCCCCCCATTCGTGATAGGCTACGTAAAGACTTACGTATCTTATCACGTCTGGGTTAAAAAAACACAAAAACGCATATGCAAATGGTGGCGGCTATGGCCACCGCCATTTGCGTTCCTTATTATTGGCCGTCTTAGTCTACGTAAATATTTACGTAGACTAAGATAGCAAAAATAAGGGGGGACGCAAATAGCATAGCGGATGCTATTTGCGTTCCCCTTATTTTCGCCATCTTAGTCTACATAAATATTTACGTAGACTAAGACGGTGAAAATAAAGGGGAATGCAAACAGCGTCCGCTACACTATTTGCATTCCCTTTCTTGTCTTCGTTTTAGTCTACGTAAATATTTACGTAGACTAAGACAGCCAAAAATAAGGAACGCAGTTTGGCCGCGGAGCGGAGCCGGCCGGGCAGGATTCTGGGGGGAGGGATGGAGTGCCTCCCCCCCATCAAGGATTCCAGGGGGAGGGACAGAGCGCCTCCCCCCCACCATGGATTGCCCGGTGCGGAGCCAGGTAGGTGTTTCGTACATCCCTATCCATGAGCCATGATTTGCACAAAATCATGAGTATAAATATTTACAGAAATTGTGCTTTGTGCAAAATGGTGGGCAGAAATAGCATAATTTTGAGCAAATTGCACTATGTACAGCCACCATTTGCTGAAATTACAATTTCCATAAATACTTGTACTCAAGATTTTGCACAAATTACAATTTGCAGAAATTAAGAAAAAGCTGAAAACCGCAAGTTTGTCCGACTCGGTGTGCATTAAGTCAGCCAAGCCCAGGGATCTGTAAGCCAGAGTCTAGGGGGCCGAGCTGGGGAAAACTCACTGAGCTCTACCCCCCCCAACTGGATTCCTCCAACATTCCAAGAGTTGTGTAGTCAAATTCTATAGCAATCTTTCTTGCTCTGGGATACAGATTCCCGTTGCTGAATCAGGATAAAACTACTAAATGGGCCTAGGACTTTTTTTGCTATTCATTAAACCCAGAATCTATGTTTTCCCTATATGTACTTACTGGGTGGGAATCTTCTAGGGATGTCAGAGAATTTCACCACAAATCTTGGGGAGGCTGAATGCCAGCGCATTCGGCCCCCCGAAATCAGTGGTGAAACGGTCTGCTCCCCCGCCCCCCCAGGACGGGACTTACCTTGGGCGAATCTCCCTGGCGGCGGCGGCTCTGGCAGCAGTTCGGCGGTGGTTCAGTGGTAGTTCGGTGGCGGTGGCTGTGGCGGCCAGTCTTCCAACCGGCTGCCGCCGTCGCCATTTCCAAGTTAAAAAACAAAAAACAAAAACATGATAGGCTACATAAAGATTTACGTAGTCTATCATGGCTAGATTTTAAAAAAATACTGTGATAGGCTACATAAATGTTTATGTAGCCTATCATGGCTGAGTTAAAACAACAACAACAACCGTGCGTACGCAAATGGCGGCGCCCATGGGCGCCGCCCTTTGTGTTCCTTATTTTGGCACGTGTAGTCTACGTAAACATTTACGTAGACTACGGCAAAAATAAGGGGAACGCAAATAGCATTCCCCTTATTTTCGCTGTAGTCTACATAAATGTTCATGTAGACTACACGTGCCCAAATAAGGAACGCAAATGGCGGCGCCCATGGGTGCCGCCATTTACGTATGAGTGGTTGTTGTTGTTGTTTTTTTAACTCAGCCGTGATAGGCTACGTAAACATTTACGTAGCCTATCACGGCTGACTGCAGGGACGCAAACTACGGCTACTAGGCGGCTACGGACACCTCCATTTGCACACCCGGCCAGCAGGATTCGCGGCAGGAGGGACGGGGCACCTCCCCCCCCGGCCAGAATTTCGGGGGGGAGGAACGGGATGCCTCCCCCCTGGCCAGAATTTCAGGGGGAGGGACGGAGCGCCTCCCCCCCCCACGAATCAAATTTCATCAAAGGTAAGGGACTTTCGTACATCCCTAGAATCTTCGCAGATGGAAAATGATCTAAGTCTTAACTGCTAACTTCCATTAAGTGAAATTAAACAGTACAGAACAGTGGGTTAGATCCAGCAAAAGCCTTCCATGGACAGAATGGCTCCTACCATCACTGTGAGGGTTTTGATCCTGCAGAGCTTTTCCACTAACTGAACAAGGGAGGCAATCTCCATCGATCCCCACCCCCACCCTGCAGTCCCTAATATCCCCAGAAAATCTGCCCTGAAGGGTTGGGGACCCCCTAGTACCATGGGGGAAGGTGCTGCTGGAGGCTGCAATGGGAGGGGAAATCAGAGAAGATTGCTCCCCACCCCCCTTTATGCTAGAGGGAATGTTCCGGGTAAAATTCTGCTCAGGGATGCTGCTGGTAGCATAATAAAAGTTCTGGACCCAAGCTATTGTTTAATGTGTACAATCTCTGACCAATCTGTAAGGATTGTCATGAAGGCACACATTTCACTCCAGCCAAATTCAAAGAAGTTCATCAAAGGAGCTGGAGTTAGACACATAGGTGGAAAACTAGCCCACTGATGACCTTGTTACCAGGAAGCCCCATAGCCCTGCTATTTTAGTGGTACGCCTCACACCCCTTGACTCTAAAATTTCCATTTTGTTCAAAACAGCTAGGTTAGCAAAGGGTTTAGGATCAGCCAGGGTACAAGAGCTACTATTTGCACTCACTGAGCTGTAAGTCAATGAAATTAGTCAAGACACCCCCACCCTCCAGAGTGCATGGAATGGAGACTTCAGAACATTTAAATGCCTCTCTAATTGTTAAGTTACTATCCTAATGAAGCTGCTCAAGATTGAGTCAGCCAATCCAGAGCCCTGCTGGGAAAAAATGTTCCATTCATGGAGCATCACCATCACCAGTAAAGCCATTAATAGTCATTAGTAGTCATTAACAGCCATTAAGGATAGGGACCTAAGCCTCAATCTTTCCATACATCACCCATTGCAGCCTACTATTCTTCTACATTTTGTACGTGGAGCATTTGATCCCCTTTGATGCCCTTTGTATTGGGAATAGCCACCCCACCTTCTCATCTGCTTTAAAACAGGGTTTTCTTTCCTGAAAGTGTGGAGAATGCTGAATTGGAGTTAGAGCTAGTTTGACTCTGCTTCCGTCCCGTCCCCTCCTCTTCCTGCAGTCTCCTTCCCTCCATCCATGTTTGTTGTTTTGTTATTGGTTAAGTCAGGGCTCCCAGGGAACACACAGACTTGTGTTTCTCCTCCAAGTTTTCCAGCAAGGAACACCTTATAATGTGATAAAGTTGAAGGAACTTGACAAGGGCATCACTAGCTCCAGTTCCCCATTTCAGAATCAAAGAAGGACAACCCTGGACCTGGCAGGAGCTCAGAACCATTGTTTCTCAAATCTTTTGTATCCCTCCTCCTCTGGAATACTGTAGGTAAATGTTGATGCTTTAATCTTTCTCTAACTTTCCACTTTTTCTCTGTCATCTCTCTGCTGTACCTCTCATGCTGTCCAAGCCCATGCACACAATCTTGAATTTCCCCATTGTGTTTAGGCCTCCCAACTCCACCTGGCAAATACTTCATGTCCTCCCTGTGCCCTTATTTTGCCACCATAACTTCTCTGCCTTCATCTTTTACTGTCTAGCTCTTGGTTATACACAATTGGTAGTCCAAGTTTAATTGAATCAATATAACCAAGTTCTCTACTCTGTATTAAAGTGATATGCTTGGGTACTCTCATGTATTTTTTTTTTTTTTTGTAATGAATCTTGTATGATTTGATTCAAGTATTGGCCTATGTTTAATAGTTAGGTTTACTATTACCTTGGTTCAAGTGTAAAGCACAATCTCCCAATGGTGCACCACATTTCTAGGCCCCCGATCAATACTTACATGTTACACATGTGCACAGGCATCTTGTGGTACATGTGTGACTGGGGACATGAGGCAATGACCGCTCCTACAAACATGTGTCATAAAACTGGGCACATACTATTTTTCAACTAAAGGAGCAATGGGATACCCACCAAAGCTGCTGCATCTACCATGGAGGACACAGCTATTTGTTCAATAACCAGTTCCAAATTAACTACCCTATTTAGACCAATATTTAAAAGCTGACACACAAATGGAATGGGAGACCATTAGGAAATGTAGAGAGAGCAATATCCAAAAAGGGAACATTGAACAACAAAAGTGATCACATCTGCCCAATTTGGCTTCTGTTCTTTCTCCTTGGTGCCTTAGGTTTTGCTGTACCACCTGTTAAAATGCTGGATTCAGAAATGAATTCCACACAGCCTTTTCTTCACAGAAAGTAGATTTATTGGTGCTTTCATGTAACCAGGAGTTCTCAGTACCACATTTCTTGTCAGTCTTACAAAGGAGATAGAGCCATTGATATAATAGAATGTTGCCACCCCTTATTTCAGTGTCTGTGATCAACACATCTTCTTCTAGCTTCTCTTGTTATAAGATAAACTGCCTGAAACCTTCAAGTCTTACCCCCAAATAAATTCTGTTTTCATAACTCCATTTCTTGATTCAATTTCAGATGGGAACTTAATGACATCAACAACTTGGAAGTGACATTACATGGCTGACCTGCAAGAAACAATTACTCTCCGTATGAGATTTATGAAGAATGTAATTCAGAAGGCCATCAACAGCTGGTCCCCTCTCAGACTCTCATAACTGGAAAGAGTCAAATCTATCAAAATGGTTTTAGCTCTCCAGATTAATTACATGTTTAGAATGCTTTCAGATTAATTATCTCTGGGTTTTCAACATTTGAAGTGTCTTATATTGGAAGAATAAGAATGGAGTGAAGCAAGAATTTTGCAAACAAGAATTGGTTTACATGACCAGTTCTTGGAAAAACATCCAAAATAGAAAATATGATTGATTATTTACTATTTCTTTGCAAGGCTGTGTTCTTGATACTGTGCCAATAAGCCTAGCAACAAAAAGTCCCTTGAAAACTGGCAATTCTCCATGTTAGGGTATCATATATTATACTATCATGCTTCAAACTTCTGTTTACATAACCCCATTTTCTAATCCCCACAAGGAAAAATGACCCACTTTTTAATTTATATTTCAAAATTGCTTGGAATATAATCAACAAACACATTACTTTATGCTTTTCTGCCTGGAAAAGTACAAACTGAACAAGGATTACATTAAGTTTAACATGAATGGTATGGCCAGTACTCATACTGACACAACTAAATGAAGGCCTACAGGGATCAAACAATCTATCTATCTTCTGTCTGTCTGTCTGTCTGTCTGTCTGTCCGTCCATCCGTCCGTCCGTCCATCCATCCATCCATCCATCCATCCATCCATCCATTCATCCATCCATCCATCTATGGTACTAAACACTCCAGCCATGGGCAGTGATTGCCAACAGTTCCCTGAAGTGCATTCCAGCTGGCCTTCTAGTGACCATGGTGACCAATACAGAACTACACTTCAGAAGGTGAATGTGTCACTATAAAGGAAATGAGCTATCACAAGGGGCTTTTTTTACAAGAGGCATTTATCGTGCAGTTGTCATTCCCTACTCATAGTTGTTTATGGATCCTTTAGACAATGTCATGACCATCCAGTTTCACTTTTGGTTTTTCCTCCAGTTTTCACTTCCATTTTCACTAACCAGCACTTTTGGCAATTTTTTGTAGAGCAGGGAAAATGGAGCATTTAATTGTGAAAGTGAAAGAAAGCATTTTTTTCTACTGTATATTTGTACTATTCTGCTGTACTATACCACAGTTCCACCTAGAGGTATGCAGTGGAAAATCAGGAAAGGAAGCACTCTTCATGTAATGGTCAGATCTCAGTTCTGTAATGAAACTGAAAGTAGATACAGCAGATTAACAATGGATTAACAGCCTTGAAGAAGTGAAGACCAAAAGAGAGAGTGAACCTGTTTACACAATCAAAGGGTGGTTAACAAGCCACAGTAGCTTGTTAACCACCTTGCACATGCTAGTCGCTTTACATAATTACCGGGCACAGCTTCTTGTGTTGTCCAAACCCAACGAAGGTGGCTTGCTGGGGTGGTTAACAAACTACCCAGAATCCATGGTCTGTTGTATGATTGTTGCTGGGTTTGGATGACACAGAAAGCTGTGGCAGCGCAGGCTTGGAATGGCAATCTGGTTAGGGGTGGACGAAAGTGACTTACCTGTCCTCGAAGCTTGTTCGTGGTGGGGGGGAGGCACTTCGCTGCTCCCCCCGCAAAGTTCAGGCCGGGGGGGAGGCTTCCTGCCTCGCCCGGCCGAAATTCAGGCCGGGGAGGAGGCTTCCCGCCTCGCCCAGCCGCGAACTCAAAAGTTTTTTTAAAAAAACAACGCCCCCGTGATAGGCTACGTGATGATTAATCTAGCCTATCATGGCTAGATCTGCAAAGTCAGCCGTGATAGGCTACGTCAATCGTCACGTAGCCTATCACGGGTGACTTAAAAAAAAAAAAAGCGCATACGCTAATGGCGGCCCCCATAGGGAGCCACCATTCGCGTTCCTTATTTGGTTGCTGTAGTCTACGTAAATCTTTACGTAGACTACGGCGAAAATAAGGGCAACGCAAATAGCGTTGCCCTTATTTTCGCCGTAGTCTACGTAAACCTTTATGTAGACTACAGCAACCAAATAAGGAACAGGAATGGCGGCTCCCTATGGGGGCCGCCATTATCCGTACGCATTTTTTTTTTAAGTCACCCGTGATAGGCTACGTGACGATTGATGTAGCCTATCACAGCTGACTTTGCAAATCTAGCCGTGATAGGCTATGTTAATCGTCACATAGCCTATCATGGGGGCATTTTTTTTTTTTTATTGCAATGGCGGCGGTGGCAGCTGGTCGAAAGATCGGCTGCCACCCCCACCCAGGATGAACACCCGCCAAACCGCCGGCCAGACCCGCCGCCAGGAGGGACATTCGGCAAAGGTACGTCCCGTCCCGGGGGGGGGGTGCAGGGAGCGGGGGGGCGGAGAATTTCTCCCCGAAACTTGTTCGGGGGGCCAAACACGTTGTCGCTTGGCCCCCCGAAGTTTCTGGGAGAAATTCTCCGCCATCCCTAAATCTGGTGCCCACAGGCACTGCAACTTACTATGGCTAACAGCCATGGTGAACTTCAGTGATTGTGTGAACCAGGTCAGAGGAAAAAAACTCAGACAGTTGAAAGGTGGAATAGGCTGAGCTACTTTAATAAAGCTGTGTTCATGTCTGCTGTAACTGAACGTATCCATGTACTTTGTCATGTACAGCAGCAGTGAGTTGTGATAGGGAAGCTCCCCAGGCTTGCATTGCAATGCGTTCATTTTTTTCTGAGCTTTCTGGGAGAATTTTTTCAAAGCTTTTTTTCTGAGAAAGCTGTGGAAAACCCAACTTGGGATATCACCCATAGCCCTTCCTTCCACTCTTCCACTTTACAAGCCAATTTTCCCTTTTGAAGGGATGGGGGGAACATGGTATGGTTTCAATGAATTATAGGTCCAGGAGCATCATTTCCTACCAGGGTACATGGGAGTTGTAGTTTGCTATGCTTCCCAGTTCTATTCTTTCAGCTGAGCAGGATGGAAAACTATGCACACTGGCAGGAAAGAATTAGTAGTGTTCAGTTCAGTCTTATCTCCAGCAAGCTGCCAGTAGTTTTTCCCGTCCTTTTACAAGGTTAAGTTGGCTTGGAAGGGAAAGAAATCTTCCCAGGACCCTGAAGAATGTTGCAACTATGGGCTGGTTGCAAACTTCCCTTTTAAGGCAAGGTCCAGCAACTCCAGCCTTATCATGTAGTGTTGTCTAGGGATGTCTGGGAGGAAGAAAAAAAAATTGCAGCCATGAGGAAGTGCAGTTCTTCCAGCAGTAAGTTCTCTCTTCCAGGTTTTCAGAATGACAATCCAACTCTGTCAATAGGGCAGCAAAATTGGATGGTGGTAGGGATGTATGGATTTTTTAAAATCTATTCCATCTGTCTTTCATTCTGTCATCCACTCATTGATGGAATTGGAGACTAGATATAGATATATAGATACCAGAATTTTGTTCTACTTGCACTAATGTGCATTAGCAGACAACACCCCCTCCCCCCCATGAAAAACTGGTCTGGAAGTTCACAGAATCTGTGCAATTCATTAAAAGCCATCCACAGGACAGATTCATAGAAATCCAAATTGATTTGAATGTGTTGTGGATTTCTCCGACATCCCAAATGGGGGTGGGGAATGCAGCTCAGCACTAATGCTGAAACACACATAATTCTGAAATTTGCTTCATCAGTAATATGTTATTGACTATCTGACTGGCAGCAATTCCCTACTGATAGAGACATATTATGTCTTAGCTGTACCATTTTAAATGCTTGGCAGATATTGGCCCTTAAGCACTGCAAGATACTTACACATGCCCTTCCCAGTGAATTATGCTCTTTCCTAAATGTTCCTGGATATCTAGAGGTCCACATACTCATAAGGCAAGTGCAGTGTTAGGAACAGCTATTTTACAGTCATAACATTATTCATTCATTCATTTATGCAAAAATGCATCATCATAATTTCCAACACTGCCATTACCTGGAGTAGTAAGGGAATGGGGGATTTAGCTGCAAATTTATGCCATCCAGCTTGTATAACTTGAGCACTGGATGGCACAGTCAATAAGATTCCCTTGCAGTTATATCAATGGAGTTAACTCATACATATAAGAATTCTGGAAGTATGAAATTCTTGAATATGGTAGGGCTGTGTAGGGACCAGCCAACCTACTTTGGAGACTGACTTGGAGCTTCCAAATCAACCCTGACCAGCTTCAGCCCGATTTGGACCCAGTCTGACCCGCTTCAGACTCCAGATACAAAGCAGGATTCGGACATCCAACTCATAGTCCTCATAGCATCTAACTGTCCTTACCTGGACCCGTGGGGAGTGCCCACAGCCTTCACCCTCGCCAAGAGAGCTGCCTTGTCTTTTCTGGAAATAAAATCTTATGAAAATGGTGGCTGTAAGGCCGTCATGTACATAACATTACAGGTGTAAATGGTCCTTCATGCCTGTAATGTTGCATACATGGTGGCATTATGGCTGCCATTTGCATGAGATTTTATTTCCAGAAAAGACAAGCCACTATTTTAAAAGAAATTGGTGACTCCCTTGAAGAGGGCAATGGCTGCGGCCACTTCCCACAGGTCCAGATAAGGAGCAGGGGGCTCACATGTCTGGGCGGGTGGCTGTCTGGATTGGCCTGAAGTGCTCCAAAGTGCCTCAGATTGACCCAACATGCCCCAGACCACTTCAGACCAATCCCAGCCTGCTCTGGATCCAGACTGAAGTCAGCCCACTTAGGCCGGAATTTGGATCTGGAGCCAAAGCAGTGCACAGCCCTAGAATATGGACTACAAATGTAGTCTATATTTTATAAGTTTGGAAGAAAGGTTTGTGGTGAATAAAGATGGATGGAACAGTCTATTTCCCATCTGTATAAGTTTTGCCTGTGTTTTTTCTTAAGACCATTTCATTCTGTTTCTGTCTGCAAGCATTATTTTTAAAAATACACACTACAATAATTTAGTGTTACAAGGTGGCCCAAAGGTTGCCTTTACAGTTTTCTAGTTCCCTTTTTGCCCTGACAATAGCCACTACAGGCAGAAAACCTGTTTGTGCCACCACAACCATGCTACAAATGCATCTGGGAGCAATGGATGTGATGACATGCTTCCCTTCTCAGGGACAATGTATGGGAAGAAAGATGGGTCCATTCAGACAGAGACTTTTCTCCCACTTTACCACGTCCCTCAGAAGGACAGCATCCTGTCACTCCCAGGGGCATTTGTGGCCTCATTATGAATGCATATGTGGCAGTTGTGGTGACAGCACAACTTTCTAGTTGGTTGGTGTGGCTATTACTAGTGATAGCTGAATCTGTCAGTTTTTCTTTCTCCAGCATTCATCCTTTTTTAAAAAAACCCTCAAATTGTTTCTCTCTTGAATATGAAGATCTAGAATATAACCATGTTCTAATCCACACATTAGTCTGGAAGGTGCAGATAAGATTGGTTCACTTCAAAATATGGACCAAATTATTCAAGCATCCCTAGCAGTGAGTCAATGACTGGTTCACATGATCACCACAGCCTACTGTGGCTTATTTAAATAAGCCATGGTGGGTTGCAAGACCTGCTGGAGCATGCCGGATGACTTTTGAATATTTGAGCTTTGACCACAGCTTTTTGTGACATCTGAACCTGGAGATGGTGGATTGCTGGCATGGTTAACAAACCACCCAGAACCCATGGGCTGTTTTAGTGCTGTGTGTGGTTTGTTAACCATGCCAACAACCCAACCTCACTGGGTTTGTATGATACAATAAGCTGCAGTCATGGCTTGAATATTCAAAATGGCCGCGCACACATGCTGCAGCCCATCATGGATTAAATAACCCATGGTGGGCTGCTTGATAATGTGAACAGGCCCAATATCACTCATGAAAGTTTTTTATTTATTTTACATGTATCCATTGCCCAAAATAATTAAATATTAACCAAAATAGTGTTTTGCAGACTTCAGTTTTCTCTATTTTACATATGGAAACAACATTTTACCACCGAAGTGCAAAATTCTAATTTTAACAATATTTAAGTTTAATTTTCTAAACAAAATCTAAATAAGGAGGTGCTAATTCCTGCTTCCAATTAAACTAAGTAAGACAAAGGGGCTTGGAGAAAAGGAAATAAAAGCTCAAATTGAAAGAAAACAATAGAACGCGTAATTGATATATACAAGGAGGGGGAATAAGTTACAAATAAGTGCAGGCCAGATTGTACATTTCTCAAGCAATAAAAGTATCAAGTAATTATTGTCTAATGAAAGCTAAATGTGGGAGAGAGAGAGAAAAATGTAAGAATTTCTCTACCCAGACTTAAAAAAAGGTAAAAAGGGCTGCAAAGTAAATGGCCATCTGCTGAAACATTTGCTGCATCAAAACTCAATCTTTCATTTATGATCTCTTCCATATCAGCCTGAGGAGAAAAACACATTACATTCTAAACAACAGATAAACAGTTATTCATTTATATCACGACATATTTCCCAATATACAAATAACGTTTCACCCACACGTAATGAAGAGATGACACTCAAAGATTTGGGGTGTTTTAAACAAGCAACATATTTATTGAATATTAATAGGGATCTGCAGTGGGTTATTGCTAGGGATGGATGGATAGATATGACAAGTGTGATCTCACAAGGGGGCAATCTACTTTACAACTTTAAACTGGTTTCAAACTGGTTTATCTAAAGGGATCCTGCAGTTTCATGAGGGTACTGAGAATTCTTTGCTAGAGACCTCTGTCCGCTGCCCAAGCAGCCCCTCTTCCTAGAGCTACAGTTCCCAGAATTCCTGTATTTGGTAGCCATAATCGCTAAAAACAGTTTTGAAACCATTTTAAAGTTGTAATGTAGACTGCCCCTTTGTTTCTCATTAGTTCAACATTAAGTTCATTCCATTCTTTTAGAAAAGTTTTCATGAACCTGACAGCCAGGAACCTGCCTCAATGTCTGTCAAGTCCCAGTTGTTGGCAGTGGGGTTTCCTTTGCAAGGAACATGTAGAAGGCACCAGACAGACATGCTTTCTCAGGTGCTGCCTGGGCTCAGTCTCCTGCCATCAGTCTGTTTTTCTCCCCTCTGACTACTCTCCCTTCTGCCACTACTCCAGAGCCTTTCCCCTCCTCTAGGGGCTGCATGCCTCCCAAGCACGCAAGCTAGTCCCATTCTCCTCCTGCCACTCCAGCCTCCAGCACCAGTTCTGGTCAGTGGTTTCTTGGTCCTGGCCAGCCAGCTACATTTGCTCAAAGTGGCTTATGTCTGGAGCTAGGGGGCCCTGGGAGGTAGGGATAAATTTGTCAATCTTGGTCTCACTGAGATTATCATTGTTTTTGGTTTGTTTGGTTAATCTCATTTAGGGATGTCATGGGTGTCTGATGTCGGGATGCAGTCTGACAGATTCCCCCCCACTTGGCCCCCCAGCCCCCATTTGCAGACCATGCATAATTCACTGGACCCATCTGTAAGTGCCACGTGGTCTATGAGCATCCGGCAGCCCACCTGCTCCTTCCCGAAGCCACCATTTTGTACAGCAATTGCAGCTCGGGCATTTCTGGGAAGGGAATGTTGTGTAGAGTGTGGCCATAAAGGGCACTCTCCACAACACTGCAGGCATGAATGACCCATTCATGCCTGTAAGGTTGTGTAGATTGCCCTTTACAACCACAATCTATGCAACATTTCCTCCCTGGAAATGCCCAAGCCACTATTGTTGTTCAAAATGGCAGCTTGAGGAAGGAGCGGGCAGGCCTGCTATGCTTGCCAGTCACTCACTGAGCTGTTGAGGGGCTCACACAGTGCAGGTGGTGGTGGTAGTGGATTGGCAAGCGACCACTGAACCCAGATGGGGGTGAGTCTATCCATCCCTAATCTCATTCCACCCCATTTTTGCAGGAGCTTGCAATTAAATATATATACACTAGGCATGGCGGAGAATTTCTCCCCGAAACTTCGGGGGGCCGAGCGCCAACGTGTTCAGCCCCCCGAACAAGTTTTGGGGAGAAATTCACCTCACCCCCTCGCCCCCCGCACCCACCCCCGGGACGGGACTTACCTTTGCCGAATGTCCCTCCCGGCGGCGGGTCCGGCCGGCGGTTTGGCGGGTGTTCGTGCGGGGCAGGAGCAGCAGCTGGTCTTTCGACCGCCTGCCGCCGCCGCCATTGCAATAAAAGAAAAAAAAAATCTTTACGTAGACTACGTAAAAAAAAAATCTTTACGTAGACTACGGCGAAAATAAGGGCAACGCTATTTGCGTTGCCCTTATTTTCGCTGTAGTCTATGTAAATCTTTATGTAGACTACAGCGACCAAATAAGGAACGCGAATGGCGGCTCCCTATGGGGGCCGCCATTATCCGTACGCGCTTTTTTTTTTTTAAAGTCACCCGTGATAGGCTACGTGACGATTTACGTAGCCTATCACGGCTGACTTTGCAAATCTAGCCATGATAGGCTACGTTAATCGTCACGTAGCCTATCACGGGGGCGGTTTTTTTTTTTAACTTTTTATTTCGCGGCCGGGCGAGGCGAGACGCCTCCTCCCCGGCCTGAATTTAAGCCAGGCGAGGCGGGAAGCCTCCCCCCCCAGCCTGAACTTCGCAGGGGGAGCAGCGAAGTGCCTCCCCCCCACCGCGAACAAGATTCGAGGACAGGTAAGTGACTTTCGTCCACCCCTAATATATACCCATACAGAACTTCAAACATTTTTGAGTAAACATTTTCCTCAATGTGCACAATTTTTGTGCATATTTTTTAAACATTCACATTTTCCCCTAACTACTTTAGATTGGTGAAATGCAGTTGTGTGCACACTTTCCCCAATAACAGCATTTTCCCCAAGATGAGCTGCATTCAAAATCTCACAGGTATGCAGCTCTGTCCTGACTCACTGAAAGCAAGGCTCAGGAGATGCAAATTCAGTATATCCTAAATAAATAAATAAATAAATAAATCTATTGGGAGACTGCCAAATAGGTATGGGGTGGCTGGCTCTTTCTGGTATTTACCTTACAAGCTGCCATGACTGGGCGGTGGCAGCACAGGGAACCCCCAAGGTAGCAAGACACTACACACATACAATCACAATGATCTGGTTTGCACAACATGACAACATGCAGGGTGGCTTATTTTGCACGAACAAGCCACCCTGAAAACCCATGGCTTCTTTTAGGGTTGTTGATACCCATGGTGGCTTACCTGAACTTGGTGGCCAACTTTTTCATGGGTTGTCAGGAATGGCTAGAGAGTCGGCCAGCCAGAGCAGTAAAAACTGAGGCAGGGACTGAGGAAATGTGAAGTTCTGCTGCAAAGGTGCCTGGCATACATGTCAGATCTGGTGGGAGGACTGTGGAGGAATGAGAGCAGAAACAAGCCATGGCAAGCCTAACCATCTGTTGGGTTAGCAAGCAAAAAACCAGTCCATTGTGGCTTGTTTGCAGGGTGGCTTAGTGTGATGTGCAACCCCTCCCAATGGCTTTTTCAGATGTTTGGTTGATGTCATCTGAGCTGCATAAAGAGCTGCTACGTACAATTGGCTTGCTATACTGAACTGTGCCCACACATTTCTGTTTCAAATGTCTACATGTATGAATTGTGCATAAGTGGTTTATATATCACAACTAAAAAGATGGGAAAATAAGTGATTACATATATTTTGCATGCTCATAGAAAACTGAGTATATAAATGGAGACTCCCACTGAACAATCCTCAAATAGCACTGCTCTGATTAGGTCAGAATATAACAGTTTCTCTCAGGTAAAAAGTCGTAGGAGTAGGCTGCTGGAACTATTTTATATCCATCACTTTCAAATAAGAAGAAATGTCTCATTTTCGAAAAAAGAGGGAGAATGTAGGTATGCTCTTTTGCATTAAAAGAGATCCTTAAATATTAAGCAGTTCACTCTGCTGTGCATTCTATTTTCAAAGTCTCCTCTTTTCTCTAAAACAAAGAAATTGTCTTAATCCATTTCCATTTCTCCAGCTACTGTCTGAGGATCAATTTTTGATTTACTTTTTTTTATTTTCACATTCTTCACTGCAGCACACTCATCCTTAGTTAGATAAAGTGTAAAAAAGAATCAAATGAAGTTTCTTATAACCTTTCAAGTAAGGAGTGGGACAAAAGAATAGAATGAAAGGATGTTATGAATTGTTTTTCTAGTCCTCTGGCAATTGTTATAGCAATACTAGTAGGTTTTCTTTATTCTATGCTTCTCTTTAATGCATCTGTATGAAAATTCTGACAGAACACACATTTTTCACATATTCTGCACAGGTAGTGCCCAATGTCCCCCCTCCCCCCAATGCCTGGAATGAAGAGATGAGATGCAGTAGCTGTTTTGAACTATGGGTCACCACCTTATTAACTTTTCACATGGCTGTTCTGCAGTGTAATTCTCTATTTAAATACCAACTCTCCCCCTGCTTCGACCCCAGGTTTGTTTGTTTGCTTATATGACATTTCCATGCTGGCCCATAATATAACATTAACTGGGCTGCTCACAGTTAGGGATCTACGAATCCCACTTACCAGTCCGCTGCCTGGGTCTGCTGGGGGGGGGGAGGTGATCTGTCCCTCCCCCCCAGAATCCTCCCCAGCTGGCTCTGCTCTGCGGCAAGGCCGCGGAGTCGCCGGCCAGGGCAGGATGCAGCCGGACTGCTGCAGCCGCAAATGGCGGCTGTCGTAGCGGCCTCCATTTGTGTCCTTGCATTAGGCCGTCATAGGCTACGTAAGTATTTACATAACCTATCATGGCAAAAGGCAGGGACACAAATGGCGGCCGCTACAATGGCCACCATTTGTGGCCGCAGCAGCCCGGCAGCGGCCAGAAGACAACCCGGAGCCGCCTCCACCGCTGCCGAAGCCACTGCTAGAGCTGCCACCACCGCCAGGTAGGTCCGTCCTGGGGGGGATTTAGGGGGGTTGCAGGGGGGGTAGTCTGTTCCTCCACAGACTCCAGAGGGCCAAATTCTAAAGAATCCGGCCTCACTGGAGACTGTGGTGGAATTCTCCAACATCCCTACATTACTTAAATAAACAAAAACAATGTAAGAACAAACTCAAATCTAAAACCATAAAAGCAACATAAAATTCAGCAAGACACAAAACCCTCCACAACCCCAAAATTAAAAACCCAGATTTTAAAAATGCAAAGCTCAGACTACATGCTATTTTAAAAGGCTTCAGTGCACATTGCACTGAAAAGACCAGAAGGGTGGCACCACAAGATTAGGAAGGGTGTTTCTAGGGATGGCGGAGAATTTCTCCACGAATCTTCAGGAGGCCGAGCGCCGAGGCATTCGGCCCCCCGAAAGTGTTGGGGAAATTCTCCGCCGGCCCCCCGCCTCCCCCTGGGATGGGACTTACCTTCAGTGAATGTCCCTTTCGGCGGCGGGTCCCGGCAGCAGTTCGGCAGCGTTTCGTCGGGGGCGGGGGCGGCGGCCAGTCTCCCAACCGGCTGCCGCCACCACCATTACAAAATAAAAAAGTAAAAACACACACACACCCGTCATAGGCTACGTGATGATTTACGTAGCCTATCACGGCTAGATTTCCAAAGTCAGCCGTGATAGGCTAGGTAAATTTTCACGTAGCCTATCACGGGTGACTTTGGGGGAAAAAAAAGCACGTACGCAAATGGCGGCGGCCCATGGGCGCCGCCATTTGCGTTCCTTATTTTGGCATGTCTAGTCTACGTAAAGATTTACGTAGACTATGGCGAAAATAAGGGCAACACAAATAGCATTCCCTTATTTTCGCCGTAGTCTACGTAAATCTTTACGTAGACTAGACGTGCCAAAATAAGGAACGCAAATGGCGGCGCCCATGGGCCGCCGCCATTTGCGTATGCGCTTTTTTTTCCCCAAAGTCACCCGTGATAGGCTACGTGACAATTAACGTAGCCCATCAGAGCTGACTTTGGAAATCTAGCCGTGATAAGCTACGTTAATCGTTACGTAGCCTATCACGGGTTTTGTTTTGTTTTTTACTTTTTCTTTTGCGGCCAGGGAGACGGGGTGCTTCTCCCCGGCCTGAATTTCGGCTAGGCGAGGCGGGGCGCCTCCCCCCCCTCGCCTGAACTTCGGGGGGAGAAGCGAAGCGCCTCCCCCCCACTGCAAAAAAAGCTGCGGGACAAGGTAAGTCCCTTTCGTACATCTCTAGGTGTTTCATAACTGGGCTGCCACTACCAAAAAGTCCCTTGCCATAATACTTGCCTACCTGTCCTAGGTCTATTCACTATGAATTTGAGAGCTAGGAGGAGACATTGCGGCTGTTCACACAGCACACTAACCCACACTCTCCTTTCCTTTGGAGCCAAAGTGGGTGGTGATCGGGGCAGGGTCTTTTTGGTGTTGGTATTCTGATTATGGAATACTTTCCGTAGGAAGGTTCCCTTGGCACCATGACTGGTGCATTTTTGTAGATCTTATGAGCTTCTAAACTGATACTTTTAAAGAAAAGGTTCTATGCTGAGGTTGTTACTCATTAGAGATGGTGCAGGAACCTGAGGAGGGGGTGGAGTCCAATGGACTCCCCCCGCCATCCAGCCTCCTGGACACTGCTTGGCGAGCTGTGGAGTGCTGATGGACCCGGCCACTAAGTGCCCTGGAGTAGGGATGTATGAAAGTCCCTTACCTGAACCCGAAGCTTGATTCGTGGTGGGGGGGATGTGCCCCATCTCTCCCCCCTGAAATTCTGGCCAGGGGGGAAGCACTCCATCCCTCCGGCCGCGAATCCTCCTGTCCTGCTGGGATGCAAATGGCAGCAGCCGTAGCCACTGCCATTTGCATCCCTGCAGTCAGCCATGATAGGCTACGTAAATGTTTATGTAGCCTATCACGGCTGAGTGAGAAAAAAAAAAACTGCGCGTACACAATAGCGTACACGGCTATTTGCGTTCCCCTTATTTTCGCTGTAGTCTACATAAATGTTTATGTAGACTACACGTGCCAAAATAAGGAACACAAATGGCGGCGCCCATGGGCGCCGCCATTTGCGAACGCACGTGTTTGTTTGTTTTTTTCACTCAGCCGTGATAGGCTGCGTAAACATTTACATAGCCTATCACGGTGTTTTTTAAAAATCTAGCCGTGATCGGCTACGTAAATCTTTACGTAGCCTATCATGTGTGTGTGTTTTTATTTTTTTAACTTGGAAATGGCGGCAGCTGGTCGGAAGACCGGCCGCCGCCGCACCACCGCCGGAGCCGCCGCCGCCAGGGACATTCGCACAAGGTAAGTCCCGTCCCGGGGGGGGGGCGGGGGGGCAGACTGTTTCTCCACCAATTTTGGGGGGCCGAATGCACTGGCATTCGGCCTCCCTGAGATTCGTGGCGAAATTCTCTGACATCCCTACCCTGGAGTTTGGCAAGCGGCTGGGAGTGGTGCCGAGGACTCGTCCTGCCTCTACCGGCTGTCAAGGAAGCCCTTGACAACCAGTGGGGCAGGAGGGGTCTCATCAGTACCCCAAGTGCTCTGTCCGGGGTAGAATGCTTGGGGCATGGGGGGCACCGAGGACTTCAGCAGTCAAGCCCTTATGCACATGGAGCACAAGGGCTTAACTGCCAGAGTCCTTGGTGCACAGTGAAGGGGTGGCTTGCGTGGCTCGGCAGGTGGGC
The DNA here is from genome assembly GCF_057233095.1 of Heloderma suspectum. Lineage (NCBI taxonomy): Eukaryota > Metazoa > Chordata > Lepidosauria > Squamata > Helodermatidae > Heloderma > Heloderma suspectum. Next base: position 74,564,377 of record NC_139461.1, read on the forward strand.
GGGGCAAACAGGGAGGCTCGCCAAGCAGGTCTGGGCTATGTGAGCAGCTGCGTGCAGCTCATCGAGCTCCCCTGCACCCCACATGGAGATGTGTTCATCCATCCCTATTCATCATGCTGTTTGATTGTATTCATGTTGTATTATTTTATTGCTGCTCTTGAGAATGATGTCTGAAAGCCTTTTTTAAAGAAAGAGCAACAGAATTTCAATGCTGTGTAATAAATATTCATAAATAATATGAATTTGACTGCCCCGCAAGTATGGGGCAGTCAAAAATATATTACAAATCTAACAATTACAAGTTGTGATTTTGCAGCATCGAATTGTGTCCATGCAGCGGATGAAAGGAACAAACCTAGGGATGTCAGAGAATTCCACCACGGATCTTGGTGAGGCCTGCCATCCCCCTGCCCCCCTGCGGATCCCCCCCCGGGACGAGACATACCTGGGGCAGATGTTCCAGGCAGTGGCGGCTGCAGCAGCGGCTGCAGCGGCTGCGGCGGCTGGTCTTCTGACTGGCTACTGCTACTGCTGCCGCCATTTGCAGTCTTGTCATTGGTGTTTTTTTTTTTTTTTACAGAGACGTGATAGGCTATGTAAAGACTTACGTAGCCTATCACGGCTGGGTTAAAAAAAAACCACGTACGCAAATGGTGGTGGCTATGGCCGCCGCCATTTGCGTACCTTATTTTTCGCCGTCTTAGTCTACATAAATATTTACGTAGACTATTACAGTGAAAATAAAGGGGAACGCAAATAGCATAGTGGGCGCTATTTGCGTCCCTTTTTGATTTGCCATTTTAGCCTATGTAAATATTTACGTAGCCTAAAACAGCAAATCAAAAAGGGACGCAAATAACGCCCACTATGCTATTTGCGTTCCCCTACTTTTTCGTCGTAATAGTCTACATAAATATTTACATAGACTAAGATGGCCAAAAATAAGGAACGCAAATGGCAGCGGCTGTAGCCGCTGCCATTTCCATACGCTTTTTTTTTTTTTTTTTGCCCAGAGCCCTCCGCAGCTGGAAATCCGCCTGCGTATGGCTCTGGCCTGGGCCTGGCCGGCTGCTCCACGGAGCTGCCGCGGAGCACAGCCAGCCGTCAAGAATTCCGAGGGGGAGGAATGGATTGCCTTCCCCGCCGTCGAGGATTCCGGGGGGAGGGACGGAATGCCTCCCCCCCACCATGAACATAATCCGTGGAAAGGTAAGTGACTTTCGTACATCCCTAAACCACAGACACCAACTTAAATCGGTTACTAAATTGGCCACAACTTTATTGATTTGAATAGGATTGGCGGAGGCATAGGGCATGGATCCCCCATCAGACAGCCTGCCTGCTTCCCAATATTCCTTCCGGGCCCGCCTGCCAGGAGCAGTGGTGATGGGTGGAAGGGTCAGAGGCCCACCACACGCAGACAGCTAACATGAACTCTTTCCCTCCACCCTGGATGTGGCACACCTGCAGTCCCCACACTGGCCTGGTCTTGGTGCCACAGCCACCCAGATCCCTTAAGGGGATCCCACTGCAGGGAAGCAGGGAGCCCAATCCCACTCTCCCTTCCAAAGTGATCCAGCCCAATGCCTATCACGCCCCACAAAGTTGTGACATAAACAGCACAATTCCACCAAGACAGCACTCAAATACTTCAACTTATTTAAACACGGACTACTCTTGAAATGAGGAAGGCGAAAACCCTGCCCCCTCTTTCTTGCCAACTGGAAGGTAGGGGAAATTCCTTCCAAGCCCCATTACTGGAAACTAACTTCAGTCCACTGCAAGATCTACTATTCCCAGGTGCGGGTGGGTGAGGGGAAGCTGGCAACAGCAAAGGCTCCAGCCGACGCATGCGTCTTCGCTCTTTTATGGGCCCCAGATGGCCGAGAGGGTGGACTGCCTGTCACTGTTCCTGCCCGTGGAGACAACCTGCATTTTGAGTGGGTGGTCAGCACTCATGCTGAGGGGAGGCACCGCTGCTCCTGCTGCCCAGGCTCTCACCAGCTCCCTTCCTTTCCCCCCACAGGACCTGCGCGCCTCACAATGGTGGCTCCCCGCTAAGTGGGGAACTGTATTTTTGGCAACATCACTGGTTAGGAAAGGTTGTTCTAGGACCATAGGAAGCTGCCTTATATTGAGTTAGACTATTGGTCCATCCATCCCAGTATTGTCAGCACTGACTGGCAGTGGCTGTCCAAGGTTCCAGGCAGGATCCCTTCTCAGCCCTACCTGAAAATGCCAGGGGTTACACCTGGGGCCTTCGGCATGAAAAGCAGAAGCTCTGCTACTGAGCTAAGAGCACTGAAGATTAAACATGTTCTGGCTCATAGTTCAGCTCCTCTACTGTGTCTTCATTCCCGGTTTGTGGGGGCAACAAAATTTTTGCCACTAAGAAACAACTTACTTTTAACAACTTCTTGCTGAGTATCCAGCAAGCATCTGACAACACTTTTCAACGATTCAGAACATGAAGAAAAGAATGATATCAAGCACAAAGTAGACAGGAGTAGTTACTCAAATTGACATTTAGTACGGGCTTTCTGATGTCTTCCTTTGTTAGAATGAAAAATCCATTAAAATCCTTATCTTTCCTTATAGGACAAATTTAGAGTGAAGAATTCAAGTCTGTTTGAGTCTTCAAAACTGCATCAATTAAGTTTCAAATAACACATATGAAAATTATGCAGTTCTCAGTAGCAGATAACCCTGGTCATTGTCATTATTATAATTCAGAAATAGATGTATGGATAGGACTGCATATTGAAACTGAATTGTCTCAGCCTGTTGTCCACAGATTAGAGATGCACCTCCTAATGCACAAGTCTGTAGTTTTCCTAATTACATATTTCCATCAAACCCTTGTTGGTCGTGAGTGTCTGATTTCCACAAGTGTTGCTATATAACTCTCTGACATCAATTGTATATTATGAACACCATTCTTCTGATGTGGCAAAAGCCTAAATATTCCAATTAGGATGACACTGAATATGTTTGCAGGTGTCATTAAAATGTGTGAATGACTAGGGATGGGCGAGAAATTAATTTGGTTCACATTTCAGTGTGAACTTACCAAAGTCACATTTCCCAAACCTGAACAAATGAGAATGCAATTTAAACATTGAAATCCATACTTTACAAAAGTTTGTGATGCGCTTTGGAAAAATAACATGTTTACAGAAACAGAAACATTTGAAAACATATGCACAAAAAGTGTGTATCTGAAAAAATTGTGTACAAAAATATGTACATCAATGAGACTCCCCTCCCACATTACTGTTGTAATGGTGCTGTTTATTCAATATTCCTTGTTCAAAGAACAGCAAAAATGTAATCAATTGCTTCTATTCTCTGACCTCAGATTGATCCAATAGTTTGTAGGGCTTCTATTGTTATTGTAGCTTGCCTTGTCTGACAACAAATCAACCGTCATATCTAAAGAAGTTAAGGCGCAAAGAGTGAGATGTCATCAATATGCTGAGGACACTCCGCTGGATTTCTCCTTGTCATCTGACTCAGGTGATGCTACGCAAGTGCTGAACCAGTGTCTGGACTCTGTAATCGGCTGGATGAAGATCAGTAAACTGAAACTGATTGTGATGGAGGCCCTGTAGTGTCTAGCAGTATCCTGGAGTCTAGCAGTTTCCTGGATATGGACTCAGAGGCTGAGGAACCAGAGGTGCCATCACATGAGGCACCAGGCCCAAACGCTTCTGTGGAATCAAATACCCCCAAGCCCAAAATATTGGGGACCCCCAATCACACGATACTGGAGATTCCCAAGCCCTAGACCCTCAAGCCTGGATGAAAAACTGCAGCCTCTGGGCCCAGCTCCAGCACTAGACCTGCACGCCCAGTATTTGGGTGTACACTACAGATACACCTGCACACCTAGACCTGCACACGCAGACCTGCACACCCAGTACATAGGCATACTGCCTCTGATACCCTCCAGTATCAGAGGTAGTATGCGGTATGCCTACATACACCAGATGTTGGGGAACATGGGTGGGAGGGTGCTGTTGCACTCGTGACCTGCTTGTGGGTTTCCTGTGGGCAAATGGTTGCTGGACTAGATGGACCTCTGGTCTGATCCAGCAGGGCTCTTCTGATGTTCTTATCTCCTAGACATCCACAATCTAGGGCTGGACAAAAGTCACTTACCTGTCGTCGAAGGCCGTTCGCGGTGGGGGGGAGGTGCTTCGCTGCTCCCCCCGCGAGGTTCAGGCCGGGGGAGGAGGCTTCCCGCCTCGCCCGGCCGAAATTCAGGCTGGGGGGGAGGCTTCCCGCCTCGCCCGGCCAAAATTCAGGCCGGGGAGGAGGTGCCTCGCCCGGCCGCGAACGCGAAAGTAAAAAAAAAAAAAAAAAAAAACGCCCCCTGATAGGCTACGTGACGATTCACGTAGCCTATCACAGCTAGATCTGCAAAGTCAGCCGTGATAGGCTACGTGAATCGTCACGTAGCCTATCACGGGTGACTTTAAAAAAAAAAAAAGCGCGTACGCGAATGGCGGCCCCCACAGGGAGCCGCCATTCGCGTTCCTTATTTAGTTGCTGTAGTCTACGTAAATGTTTACGTAGACTACGGCGAAAATAAGGGCAATGCAAATAGCGTTGCCCTTATTTTCGCCGTAGTCTACGTAAACATTTACGTAGACTACAGCAACCAAATAAGGAACGGGAATGGCGGCTCCCTATGGGGGCCACCATTATCCGTACACTCTTTTTTTTTTTTTTTTAAAGTCACCCGTGATAGGCTACGTGACGATTCACGTAGCCTATCACGGCTGACTTTGCAAATCTAGCCGTGATAGGCTACGTGAATCATCACGTAGCCTATCAGGGGGCTTTTTTTTTTTTTTCATTGCAATGGCGGCGGCGGCAGCCGGTCAAAAGACCGGCTGCCACTCCCGCCTCGCTCAAACACCCGCCGAACCGCCAGCCGGACCAGCCACCGGGAGGGACATTCGCCAAAGGTAAGTCCCGTCCCGGGGGGGGTGCGGGGTGCGGGGGGGGTGCGGATTTCTCCCCGAAACTTGTTCGGGGGGCTGAACACGTTGGCGCTCAGCCCTCCGAAGTTTCGGGGGGAAATTCTCCGCCATCCCTACCACAATCCATGGAACCAGTGTGTCAATGCTGGCAGTGTGCCTGGCATGAGGTATTGCAGAGATGAAACATTGCTAAGCACCAGGCCAGGGATCTGTCCCTCTAAGACAGGGGTGGGCAAAATGTGGCCCATGAGCCACATGCACCCCTAGGTTTTTTTTTAGGTCCTACTGCCCCCCCCCCCCGGTGACACAAAAAAAGCAATGGTTTGCCAATGGAATTCAGCAGAGCAGCAGCAGAGGCAAAATGAGTCTATTTTCTTTAAAACAAGACCTGCAGGGAGAGTATACCTTGTTTTAAAGCAAAAATCTTGCTCCTGGAAACCTGCTGGGAGTGTGATTTTGGTTGATAGGGTTGTGCGAACTCACGTGAGTCCATCCTAGGACCTGCTCACCAGAACCCTGCCCACTGCCGGACCTGGCTCGTGCCAGGAAGTGAGCTGGCTGGTGGTTTGCAGGGGTCCAGCAAGTGCCGTCTCCGCCGCCGCCCAGAGCAACTGCATCCCTCTCTGCCGAGCACTGGCAGAGAGGGGCGCAGTTGCCCTCCCACTTCCCATCCTACCGTCTCCACTGCCGCCCAGAGCAACTGTGCCCCTCTCTGCTGAGCACTGGCAGAGGGGCACCGTTGCTCTCAGTGGCAGGATGGGAAGCGAGAGGGAAGTGCTGCTCCCTTCTCGCCTCCCACTCTGCCGTCTCCGCTGCCTCCCAGAGCAACTGCAGCCCTCTCGGCAGAGAGGGGTGCAGTTGCTCTCAGCAGCAGTGGTGTGACGACAGCAGGATGGGAAGCCTTCCGATCCTTCCACCCAGGGGAGCTGCACCCCTCCCTGCCCAGCACCAGCAGAGAGGGGTGCAGTTGCTCTTGGCAGCAGGATGGGAAGGCTTCCCATCCTGCCATCACCTCTTTGGCAAGGAATGGGGGCCCGCTGCATTTGCCCAGCTCGGCATGTGCCAAGTTGGGCAAGAACAGGAAGTCGCGGACTGGCTTCCGAGGGGCCAAACAGGTGGGATCCCGGCAAGCTTGAGGCCCCAAGGGATGCTTGTGACATCCCTACTTGAGAATAAGGTTCCTCCTCCCTGCATGCCTTGTTGGAGACATAAATCAGCAATTCAACAGCACTGCAGTGACAATGTTGGTGGTGGCACAGAAGGGAGCAGCTCCTGATAGGCTCTGGGGGGAGTTTTTCCTCAGACCCATCAAAGGTCCCCACCCCTGCTCTGAAGCTTCCCACTTTGTAAGAAGGGGTGGAGTCTGAGAAGGGGCTTCTGAACTGAAGCATAAAAGGCTTCACTCTGTCTCAAACCTCGTTGGAGAAAGTTGCTCAGTAGGACCTCTGCTTCAGGATGCAACATCTGGACTGTCTGTCCACACTGAGCCCCCAGGCTGCTGCTTTGGACCAGAAAACCTTGCGGGTACAGGTGATTCCTGTACCTGGGAACTGGGTGTCTGTGAAAGAGCAGATGTATAGCTTGGGGGTACTCCTTGATCTAGTGCTGTCCCTTGAGGCCCAGCTGGCCTCAATGTCTAGAAGAGGCTTTGATCAGCTTCAGCTGGTTCGCCAGTCTGGTCACAGTGGCCCACACTCTGGTAACCCCACAGCTGGATGACTCTACTGCATTGTATATGGGGCTGCCCTTGAAGATGACCTTGAAGTGTCAACTAATGCAGAATGTGGCTGCTAGATCGTCAACAGGTGTGGTCAGATGGAAATGCATTACACTGATCTTGAGGGAATGGCACTTGTTGTCTCCTTGCTCCTGGGCCCAATTCAAGCTGCTGTTTCAAAACCCTGAATGTCTTGGGACCCAAATACATGAAGGAGCATCTCTCCCTATACCAGCCTGCTCTTCTCAAAGTACTTTCCACACATTATGCATCAATAAGGGAGGGAGCCTTCTCTGTTATGGCATATTGCTTGTGGAACATCTTTCCCATACAACTGTGACTGATGCAATGTTATTAGCTTTGGGGTGCAATCCTAAGTGTGTTTAGACTGAAAAAAGCCCTACAACTCCCAGCAAGCCCTGCAACACACATTGTCCAGTGTTGCTATTATTCACCTTTCATTTCAGATGAAATTGTGGCTGGGGCATGCTGGGAGTTGTGAGCCTTTTTTCCTGTTCATACATGCATAGGATTGCACCTTCACTAGCTGTTAGGTGCCTGGTGAAAACTGTTTTGTTTGGTCAGGCATTTTAGTTGGTCAGACCTTTGATATGCTACTGCCTTCTACTTGTTTTATTATTGCATTTTGTATTGTTTTGATTGTATTTTATGACTATATGGCCATCTGGGGCTACATTTTGTACATTTTGATAACAGGTGGATTAAAAGAAGTTTTAATAACAGAAACCTAAATAACCACTATTTACCAACAACCTCCTTGGGTATTAAATAGGGGGGTCTGATGCCCCCATGTCTTGAAAGAATGCATGAGGGAGTCATGGGGCAATACAGATGAGCCCAGACCCCACCACCCCTGGGTCCCCCTTCGTGTGGGAGAGCTCATCAGTATGCACATAGAGCCCCTTCTGACATGTTCTGAAAGCATGCACAGCTGGGTGCATGGATGATGCAGCCCTGCCCCAGAGCATGGCAGGTGTGGGATTAGGTGATGCAGCCCTGTAACCCACCACATGCATTCTTTCAACATAAGGGTCATCTGAACTCCCCCCACTATCTCCCTTCAACCTGGAATATCATGCAGGAAGCAATGTGCACATGAAGCTCCTGCATGTTTGGGCTCCCCCCATTCACTTCAATGGAAAGGAAATATTGTGCACAAAAAGGGATGAGCGCATGTACTCTGTGTCCTTAAATTAGAGCGAATGGGGTGAACCCTTACAGGCAAAGGAGCTCTGTGTGCACATCAATGCCCTGAAGCAAGTAACTGGATCAGGGTGTCTGACTTCCAGGAATATATGAATACTTCCAATTTGTTCTAAGTGAGAACTATGTCTTTTAAGAAGAACAACATATCATATGAAAGAAAGAAAGAAAGAAAGAAAGAAAGAAAGAAAGAAAGAAAGAAGGGAACTACAAAGTTCAGCTCAACAAAATGGTTAAGTCAAGTCACTTCAGGAGCTCTGATAACAAAGTGGCTTAGGAGATAGCAGAATAGAAAGAGGGAACAACTTCCCAAACTCAAGGAGACAGTTTGTTTGAGAAGGTTTGGGTCAAAAATGTAATGCTGCAGGAAGCATACAGATGTAGTGTAAATACTGCCGGAACGGCATAAAGAAAAGCACTATTTTGCTGCCTGACCTGTATATGTTGTGAGGATAAATACAGCAGAGAATTTTTCTTTCCCGGGCTGTCAGTCTGGCAACTTTCATAGGCACTAAATTTCAGAGAAAAAGGAAAACGCATTTTATTACTTCACTTATCTTCTCCCTGTGGTATCAATTGTCAAAAAGTGTTGCCCGAGGTTTTAGCTGCCCAACTTCTATTGACTTTAACGACAGAAGCATGGCTAAAACCCTATGTACTGCTATAAAAATTTACCCCATGTGTCGACCTAATCATATCTGCTTAGTTTACTGACAAAAATAAGTTGTTATTACTGTCAGTTCAGCAGAGCCAGAGTAACAGATAAAAAGCAAGCTGAATTACACTTTGCCTTCTGTGTCATCGACAAAATTGGTCACCCAGTTTCTAATCCAGAGTTGTTAGGGAAGGCAAAGATTAATGATGGGCAAATCTAAATGGTTAGGCATTTGGCCCAGTTGCTAGAGCTACTCAAAAGTTCAGATGTTAATTCCAACTTAAGCCAAATGTAACCGGACTTCTTGGGCTCGCAAAATTGAGCTGGTAATATTGTAAAATTGGATGCTTTATGGGATTGTTAGTCCCATTTGTTGTAGGTCACAGTAAAAAGGTTGGACAAAGACCATTTTTCTTCTAGGCCAAGGAGAAGGGAAGAAGAAGATTTATCATTGTGTGCATAGTTACAGGTCAATAAATGGAAAGCAGATAGCTGATACTTAACAGACACTGTGGCTGTCTTCAACACTGGGCCAGCAAGGGTAGGCATGGCTGTGCACCTGCCGAGTGTTGCATAAGAGGGACAACTCTGCATGCTTCCAGACACTAGGGGGTGAAAGAGAATGTCCTGTAGCTTCACCAGTTCCTATTTCCTGCTCCCTCCCTATCCTCTTCCTTCCGTCTCTTTCTTCTCCCTGCCTCTGCAACAAACAAGCACCATGCAGTCTCTCCAGAGTGGAAGCAAGTAACCATGCCTCACTCATTTACACACATACACCCAGCTTTAGAGGGTGCTTGCACTGCAGTTAAACAATGCAGTTAGATAGCCTTCTCTGACAATGTGTATAAAAGCACTAGTACTGTAAAGTAAGTTGATTATACTTCTTTTAAACTGGCTCTAGCCTGTGTTTATTACCTCCAATCATAATTGCTCTGTTGCCACACTTTCTCTGTATAAAGCTACTCTGCTGTAAGTCATACTACACTTTCCAACACCGAGGGCCTAAACCTCAGCAGGGGCCCACTGACAAGAGCCACCTGGACCTGCCCCTCCTATCCACCATTTCAATCTGCTCATTCACCTGCCACTCAGACTGTCCCAGCCAATCATGGTGTTGAGAAGGAGGAGCAGCAGATGCAAGTGCTTACTTGCTCACTAGCTCTCTGGCTGTCAATCAAGCAAGTGGTTGCAATGATGAGAGAAGATGAGAAGCAAGAACAGCTGTTACATTGGTCATGAGAAGGTAGACTCACTGAAGGAGGGGCCCATTGAGGATGTCTCACCCAAGGGTTCTCAAAAACCTTGAGCCGGCACTGTGTCTTCATTTGACTGTAGATGAACAAAGCAAATAGCCAGTGAAACTTCAGCAGAAAGGCATTCTACACATGCTCAATGCCAACATCTTTGTTATTATTTCAAAGCTGGCTTCAGATTTGGCCAAGATGTTCTTGAATGCCCAACCCCCCACCGAGCACCAGCATTAGCTGTGGCAGCGGTTCCTCCTCCAAGTCTCCCATACAAGAGAGAAGGTTGCTGCTCCTGGCAGCCATTGCCAGTCAGTTACACACTTTTCAGCCTAAGTAGGAAAGTGAGCAGCAATAGCAGCCAGGAGAAGCTGGCCACTAGGTGAGGGCAGATGATGAGCAAGCTGTGGGAGCTGCTCCTTGCTACTTGCTTGCCCCTCATGATCCTTCCAGATAAGACTTTTATTGTGCAATTGCCCTGCATCATTCTCAGAATTGTACAAAGTATTCAGAAGATGTTATCTGCAGATTTTAACCCTCGTATGTTTCCCACCACTTCTTCCATCTTTCTGTTAGCAGAAAAAAAATCTGTGCCTGGAGATAGAATCATAGAATAGTCAGGTTGGAAGGGGCCTATAAGACGGTCGAGTCCAACCCCCTGCTCAATGCAGGAATCCAAGTCAAAGCATCCCTCACAGATGGCTGTCCAGCCTTGTCTTGAATGCCTCCAGTGTGGGAGAGGCCATCACCTCCCTGGGTAGTTGGTTCCATTGTCGTATTGCTCTAACAGTCAGGATGTTTTTCCTGATATTCTGCTGGAATCTAGCTTCCCGTCACTTGAGCCCATTATTCCATGTCCTGCACTCTGGGATGATCAAGAAGAGATCCAGGATCTGGCTGAGGTGACATTTATGCCTTAGTCATGTCCCTTTTAGGCTACTGTAATGGGCTCTGCATAGGGCTTCCTTTGAAACTTCAGCTCATCTAGAATGCTACAACCAGATAGTTGACTGGGGCTGGTTATGGGGAGCACATGACTCCCTTGTTACAAAAGCTTTGGTACCGGTCTGTTTCTGGGAACAATTCAAAGTGTTGATTATGATGTATGGATAAAGCCCTACTGGGGATAGCTGAATCTGCCAGTTTTGCTTTCTTCCACCTTCAGTTTCTAAATTCCCAAGTTCGTTTTTTCCTAAATATGAAGAATTTTGTGAATTTTGATAATTTCTTACCAGAAACAACTGAAATGAAATTCTCACCCATCTCACCCAAGTTCAATAGGTGAAGCTATTCCCAGCATGAAGAGGACAATGATGTACCAGCATGTCATGTAGCTGTTAAAGATGAGGATCCTGTTGGAAAGAAGAGGTGGCAACTCTAATGAAGTGCTAACATGGTTGAATGTATGGAGGATTCAAACTCAGACTTTTAAGAGTAAAACACCCAAAAGCCATGGCCCTGGATGGACAATCCTGTCATTTTTGGTTTCTCCCACCTTCAGTTTTTTAAATCTCAATTTCCTTTCATCCAGAATATAAAGAACTTTGCAAATGTTGGTAAATTCCTATCACAACTGAACTGAACTGAGATGTGCACCCATCTCTCTAGCTCAATTAGGGATGTACGAAAGTCACTTACCTTTTCACAGCTTGGATTCGTGTGGGGGGGAGGCGCTCCATCCCTCCCCCTGGAATCCTCCCTGGGCCGGCTCCACTCTGCGGCAGCTCCGTGGAGCCGCTGGCCAGGGCCGTCCGCAGCTGGAGTTCCGGCCACGGATGGGCTGCTGTGGATGCAAATGGCAGCCGCCATAGCGGCAGCCATTTATGGCCTGTGAAGCTGCCATGATAGGCTACGTAAGTATTTAAGTAGCCTATCATGGCAAGCCAAACCCCCCCCCAGTGTACGGCGGCCGCCATTTGCGTTCCCTATTTTTAGCTGTTTTAGGCTATTACGGCAAAAAAAGGGGGAACACAAAAAGCGTAGTGGGTAGGGATGGTGGAGAATTTCTGAGAATTTCTCCATGAATCTCGGTGAGACCGAATGCCAACGCATTCGGCCCCCCGAAATTGGCGGTGAAATTCTCCACCCCCACCACCACCCCCAGGATGGGACTTACCTCCTGCGAATGTCCCTCTCGGCAGTAGGTCCCGGCGGCGGTTCAGAGGCGTTTTGGCGGGGGCGGGGGCAGCAGCCGATCTTCCGACCGGCTGCCGCCACCACCATTACAAAATAAAGTAAAAAAAACCAACAACCCGTGATAGGCTATGTAACGATTAACGTAGCCTATCACGGCTAGATTTCCAAAGTCAGCCATGATAGGCTACGTTAATCATCACGTAGCCTATCACGGGTGACTTTGGAAAAAAAAAAGCGCGTACGCAAATGGCGGCGGCCCATGGGCGCCGCCATTTCGTTCCTTATTTTGGCATGTCTAGTCTACATAAAGATTTACGTAGACTACGTCGAAAATAAGGGCAACGCTATTTGCGTTGCCCTTATTTTCGCCGTAGTCTACGTAAACATTTATGTAGACTACAGCGACCAAATAAGGAACGCGAATGGCGGCTCCCTATGGGGGCCGCCATTAGCGTACGCGCTTTTTTTTTAAAGTCACCCGTGATAGGCTACGTGACAATTAACGTAGCCTATCACGGCTGACATTGCAGATCTAGCTGTGATAGGCTACATTAATCGGCACGTAGCCTATCACGGGGGCGGGTTTTTTTTTTAAAAAAAAACAATGGAGTTCGCGGCCGGGCGAGGCGGGAAGCCTCCTCCCCGGCCTGAATTTTGGCCAGGTGAGGCGGGAAGCCTCCCCCCCCGGCCTGAATTTCGGCCGGGGCGAGGCGGGAAGCCTCCCCCCCGGCCTGAACTTCGCGGGGGGAGCCGCGAAGCGCCTCCTCCCCACCGCCAACAAGCTTCGACGAAAGGTAAGTGCCTTTCGTCCTCCCCTAGAAGGGGGCTGAGTTTAAGGCAACTCAGCCTGCCCCTCCTTGCATGGTGGTGCCACTGGGGTGCACCAATCAGAGGCCCCTACGTCTTGTCACCCCACCCGCCTGCAATTCCCCCCCCCTTTCAGCCAGACAAGCTGGCGTCGGGTAGGGCATATCTGTGAAATGTAGACAGAATGGGTTTTACAAAATCCGTCCATTCCTAGTTTGTAGTAAAGATCAAGGAGACTCTCTCATTTAGCTTACAGAAATCAGATTTCAAGTGTTTTAACGGAAGCAGAAATATAAGTTAACGCTGCCTCTCTTACTAATTCAAAGAGGGCAATTGATTAATTTGACCATGGTATAAAGCAACAGTCATCTTCACTATGAATAGAAGGTAGTTAATAGCTGGTATGCAAGGTTTCCAAAGGCTCTTGTAATGGGTGCTAATAGTTAATGGGATAGGCTACAGTCTGCTCCCTGAGCAATTACACACCCAGTTTGGGGGCAGCTGAAATATCAATCCAACCCCAAGGCAGGGAGCATGTACAACGGCTGTACTACTGTAGAACACAGGGACTTACCTGGGCTCTTGTGTATCTATGACTGACTTAGGCTCTCTCAGAGGCGGGGTAAAAAAAAATGCAGCCATTTGTGGCTGCCTTCAGATATTGATTGATTGATTGATTGCATTTATATCCTACATTTCTTCCTCTTGCAAGGAACCCAAGGCAGCTTACATTATCCTCCTCCTCTCCATTTTATCCTCACAACAACAACCCTGTGAGGTAGGTTGGGCTGAGAGTCTGTGACTGGCCCAAAGTCACCCATTGAGCTTCCATGGCCAAGCGGGGACTAGAACCCGGATCTCCCAGCTCCCAGTCCAACACTCTTGCCACTACAACACACTGGCTCTTAGAGGCAGCCTTGAAACATTTCAGTTCTCCTGACCCCATTTTGTCCTCTTGCCCTTCTCCACTGTAAGTTTCAGACCTTCAGACCCAGCATCATCCAACTATGTTTGTGTTTTAATTGTGTTTTTAATTATTGTTTTAATTAAGTTAGCATTTTAAATTTTGGTTCCTGTTTTTGTTAGTTTCCTTGCTTTGAGTGCCATTTTCATGGTGGAAATGGACATAGCTTGGTTGTAGAGCTCATACTTTGCATGCAAAAAGTCCCAGTTTCCCAGGTTCAGTCCCCAGCATCTCCAGGTATATATGGCAGAAAAAATTCCTGCCTGAAAACCTGGAAAGCCACAACCACTCAATGTCAACAATCATGGGCTAAATAGAGCAATTGTCTGACTCAGTATAAGGCAACTTCCTATGTACCAAAGGCAGGGCATAAATCAAATAAATAAATGCATTTCCTTGAGATCAGCCTGCTTTAGTCTCATTGCACACCTTCTCTGTATGGTAGAGATCAGTTCTCAGTGTCAATGCCAATCCCTTGTTCCCCTCTTTTATTTCCTGGTCATCTTCCAGTGTTCTAGTGCACCCTCTCTATTATTCTCCCACCCTTTTTGACCTGTTGCTAGATATTCCCTTTCACACTGAAGAAGCTACACCATGAAATTGTCCTGTCAGTGGGGCCTGTTCACTTCTGATGCTCTGCTGGCACCTTGACATTGTTATCCCAGGTTATTCTAAACGTGAGAAGTGAATGGTAGCACACCAGACTTTCACATTGTTGGCCTATTGGGTGGCAGAGCTCTACAGCCCCAGCTAACAATGGCTGCATACGAATAATACAAACTAGAGCAGTGATGGCAGCCTATTTGCGTTTGCTGCTAAACTGTTATTCTACCAGACTAGGTTTATTGTTAACAATGTCATGCTCTAGGGGGAAATATTCTTTGCAGTTCCTTCTCCTTTGGGGAGGAAGGGAGAGAGAGAAAGAGAGAATCTCTGTAAATATTGTGTGAGGGTACATTTGAAATTAACAGAGTATGGAATACTGTGAATTGAAAGCTATAACGTAACTGAGCTTATCAAAATCTCTTTCTTGATCTACTGCTTCAATTTAATGAGCATACTAACATTTCGGCAACCATTCTGCAGTGAAAAAAGTTTCCAATAATTAAGGATAATTGGCAATAGAAATAAAATGAACAGATGATAATGACTCTGCTGCAGTCTTTAGCAGCCTGCTCTTTCAGCCTTTGCTGGGTAAGACAGCAGAGGGAAAGGTTTTTAAGTGGCAATCTAAACTGGTCAACTGTGTCTTGATGACTGTGCACCTAAAATTTTATATTCTGTGCCTCTGCCTGGATTTCCGTTCACTGTGCTGGATTTCCTAGACTGCCCCCAGCATAATATTCCAGGGTTAATTGCCAGCCAAATTAAGTCTATATTTAATGATTATACTGTGTCACATTCTAAGCTTCTATTAGCTCTTTCTCTAATGCCATCAAACATAAAACACATCATTGTCAACACCCTACCTAACTGTTGTGCCAGTTTTGATGGGCTTTTTAGATGAAAGTGCTGTAAATGTAACAGTGTTGCTGCACATGATGCCAGGAGTTTTAAAATATGAATTCCGTTTTCCAGTTTCCTGAGTACTTTTCTGGTGCAGTAGAAGAGCACAGGATGACTCTTCACTGCAAAACAGTAATTGGACATTTTTAATTGTAGCATTCCTCCCTAATGTCACTCAGACTTTCCATTTAGCCCTCATTGCTGTTCATGGTTTAGTTTGTTCTCTTTTTGCCATACCATATGATTCTCATTCACAGTATCTGCTTATTTATTAGGTCTGTTTGCTCTGTTTTAGGGGGAAACTGTGATTTCTTTGGTTTTGTATGCATGCGTCATGTTTTTACCACTAAAAAAAAGTATGCAGGAGGATAAAAAAAAAAAAACTGTTCTGAGGACAATCATTATTCAAGGCTTGAAGGCAGGTCTGCTGTTGCTATGTTAAATCATCATTATCACCATAGTACTTCTAATTTGTAACAGCCATTACCATCTTTATTGTTTTTGTCAGCTAGGTAGTGCTTTTCAGATGCTGGATTATTTGGGGGCAGATCATCAGATGAATGAGAGAATGATGGTGCAATGTAGTGCAATATATGGCAATGCTTTCAGGAGGTTTATTCAGTGTAATATGTGCTAGTCCATCAGCTTGTCTGAGAGGAACTCCATCAGACCCCTCCCTCAATGGTCACCTGGCAGCAGCCATTCCATCAGGCTGCAGCAACAGGAAAGATGGGAATCAAGGCCTACTCCATCTGCTTTGCACCATTTGGATTCTTCTCCTCCCCATCAACCATTTCCACTCGAGCTGGTCATTTTAAAGTTCTTGTAACTTTACGAACTGGGGACTGAATGTGCTCGTTTTCGTCTTTCCTCCTCCTACCTTTAAGTGGCGATCCTATGCACACTTCCCTGGGAGTAAGCCCTCTTGAAGACCTCAATGGGACTTAGCTGTAGACATGCATAGGGTTGTACTGCTAGATTGTTAGCCTGAGGACAGGGACTGTCTTGTTTGCTACTGAGTTCATATAAGCTGCTCTAAAGCCTTTTCAGCTGAAGAGAGGTGTGCATGTAAAAAAGTTTCAAAATAAATACATAAACAAATATGTTCTTTAAGTCTTTAAGTTTAAATACTGAACTCTTGATACTGAGAGGTGGATTAATGTTAAGAAACAATAAGAGGAAGAGTCTGAGACATAAGATTTGTTTTATGTCTCATATGACAAAGCAACCATTGGAAGACATCAGTAAATTCCATCAGGAGCAGCTCTTGTCCATAGCATTCCTAGCTAGGGCAATATTTGTTCCTGAGAATAGCATGGGGACCTTAACTTGAATGTAGATTTCTGGCATATATCTTTTTTAGATCATGGGTGGGCAACATGTGGCCCTACAGGTGTTGTTGGACTTCAGCTCCCATCAGTCCTAGGCAACATAGCCAATGGTGAGGGATGATGGGATCTGCAGTTTCCTACCCCTGCTTTAGATATTGTTAAAGGGGCAGGTCAGAAATGCTTTCAGTTGTAGGAGTAGTTTTATAATACTATGATTCATAGGCAGATGTAAGCTAAAACACAAGATTGGCAGTGACTGTATTGTAATGTGCTGTAATCTTTTAGTAACTGCAATGAACTTCTATTAATTCTTTTAGTATACTGCACAATGCCTAATGTTCCTTACGTATGTACAGTGCATAAGCTATTCCATCAAAAGATTCTTGAGGAGTGTTCATCATCAACAAGAAAGGCACAATCCACTCCATGCCCCATTTTTGACAATGTGGGCACATTTCTTCGTGTATAGGTCAGCCAACAGGAGAGAGGGTTGGCAGAGGGGATAGAACAGGAAAGGAGTGGAACATTCAAATAGTCCGTTAGTTCTATTATTAATTTTCTAATAGTAAGTCTTGATGTAAAATGTATATGTGACATTAAATGTGTATATAAACATTTAATGTGCACATCTCCTCCCTTAAATTAGCAACCATGGGAGCCTGAGCAGGCTCGGGACTGTGGCTTGCAAGGAGGGTAGGGATGGCAGAGGATTCCTCCACGGATTCCAGTGAGGCTGGATTCTTTAGAATCTGGCCCCCTGGAATCCATGGCGGAACGGCCTCCTGCCCTCCTGCCCCCCCGTGGAATCCCCCCGGGACGGCACTTACCTGAGGCGGATTCGGCGGCGGCAGCAGCTCCGGTGGCTCCAGCGGTGGCTCCTGCAGCTGCTCTCCTGGCCGGCCATGGCCAGGCTGCTGCTGCCGCCATTGCCATCCTGGCCTGCAGCCAAGATAGGGTACGTAAGAATTTACGTAGCCTATCACGGCTGGGTTAAAAACAAAACAAAACCCAGCATACGCAAATGGCGGCAGCTATGGTGGCTGCCATTTGTGTGCCCTATTTTTGGCCGATTTATCTTACATAAATATTTATAATAATACAATAATATAAATACCCCACTACGCTATTTGCGTTCCCCTTTTTTTCGCCGTTTTATCTTACGTAAATGTTTACTTAAGATAAATGGGCCAAAAATAGGGCACGCAAATGGCGGCGGCCATAGCCACCGCCATTTGTGTACGCTGGTTTTTTTTTGTTTTTTTTAACCCAGCCATGATAGGCTACGTAAATTCCTACGTACCCTATCACGGCTGCAAGCAAGGATGGCAATGGCAGCGGCTGCAGCCTGGCTGTGGCTGGCCAGGAGACCAGCCGCTGGAGCCGCCGCCGGAACCACCCCAGGTAAGTGCCGTCCCAGGGGGATTCTGCGGGGGGGGGGGCAGGAGGCCATTCCGCCATGGATTCCGCGGGGCTGGGTTCTAAAGAATCTGGCCTCACTGGAATCTGTGGCGGAATTCTCTGCCAACCCTAAGGTGAACAAGCAGGTTGCCATGGTGAGGACGATGAGCAAGTCCAGGGGGCTTTTATCAGTGGGCCTCTGCTGGGGTGCGGATTCCCAGGAGGTGCCCAATCATGCCTCCCCTTTACACTGGCACGGTGAGAGAGGCTCCTAAAGTACTACAGTATCACATGTGTAAATGCCCCTAGCTTTTAATACGAAGGTGGGGCGGGGGGATGAATATTAAGTTGAACTAGCTCAGCAAGACTTTTAAAGCCACATCAGACTGATTTTCAATCATTTCCTAATGGCAGAGTGAAGAGGCTGACCATATTATGTTCTGCAATGTCCTCAACGCGCATACAAAAGTTCGTATTTTGTATTGAGGATATCCTCAACGCGCATATAAAGAGTGTTATTAAGAGAGATGTCTGAAACTGTGCAAATTTCCTGTGGTGAAAAGGAATCGGAATAGAAGAGGAAATTAGTTCTGAAGTGCTGTAAAATCCTGCAACGTTAATGTACCCTAAGGAGGATGTTAGAGCTAAGGTTTTAGACATACTTATATAAAGCTCCCCATCTTAGAGGTAATGAAGTGATGCTGACAGTTTTGCCATAATGTCTGTGAAGTGTTTTTTTTAACGACACAAGAGTAATAAGTCTCCAAAGCAGTAATCCTTGGAGATTGCACCCCGCCCCCAAATCATAGCCCCCAATGACAGAAAATGAATGTCATTCATAATTTATCAAAAAGGAGAAAAGAAGAAAACACAGAAGAGAAGAAAAATCCCCAGCCTCTATATGTAATGCAAATTGAATGCATCTATCGTGAAACACAATGCACAAAGAAATAGCTGTACAGAGAACTTGTTTTAGACTTAGAAGAGCACTCAGTTAATTGTTGTGGCTAGGATTTTAATTTTCTTCACAGTGAAAATTACATATGAGGAAAGCATCTGCCACATACGATATTTCCTGGGCTGTATATTTTAATGGATTAATTACTTTGCTTATTCTACAATTTCCCTTCCCTCCCCACCAGTGATAGATACCTATCATTCATCTATGTGCTTGTTTCCTTTTTCCTTTTTCTTTTACTTGCCTAGGCAAAGGTGGTGATGCTGTAAATGGTTTTTGTTAGAAATCTTACAGGGAAATTATTACATGTATGTTTAGAGTGCAATCTTATGCATGTCTGCTCAGAAGTAAATCCCATAGAATTCATTGGGGCCTACTCCCAGGTAAGTGAGTATAGGGTTGTTGGCTTAGTCTGTTCTTTTCCAACACTCTTCAGATTCAGGGAGCACATGAATGAAATGGGGATTTTAATTAGAGCTGTGCAAAAATGGCCTCTCAAAATTCTCCAGCCTATTTGTGGGCAGAGAAATCGGCAGGATAATTTCACTGAATTTCTCCTGAGGAGGAGAAATTCTTCAACAGTTTCTCACAGATAGTGCTCACTACTGGCAGGGGTTGTAGCACAGGTTCTTTCTTTTTTTCTGAGGGGTTTTTGGTTTATTGCACTGCTTCTGTAGTGTTCAGGCTTCCACTTTTTTGAGGCAGAAATTTGAATTTCTTTTGGTGGTCTTTTTGAGCTTACCTAATCACTGTGAGGTGGCCAATGGTGCTGTGTGTGTTCTCTCTCTCTCTCTCTCTCTCTCACACACACACACACACACATCTTTCCATTGCTCTGCAGCCTCCCAGGCTGCCTGCACTTCCTGAACTGAAAAAGCCCCATGGGAGGAATTGCCTCATGATGTCTTCCTCATGATGGCTTTAACTGAAGTGTGGGAAGCTGAGGAGGCTACAGGCTGCCAGAAAGATGACCATACAATGACAGACAGGACACTCATGCACACTCCTTAGCCACCTCATAAGTAAGGTATTCCCAAGAACCCCAAACCCAACCCATGAGAATGTCTCTGAAATTTCTCCTCCTTTGAATTTCTTTTCGAAAGCTATTTATTTATTTATTGCATTTATATCTCACCTTTCTCCCTCCAAGTAATCCAAAGTGGTGTACATAAATAAACCTCCTCCTCTCCATTTTATCCTCACAACAACAGCCCTGTGTGGTAGGTTGGGCTGAGAGTCTGTGACTGGCCCAAAGTCACCCACTGAGCTTCATGGCCGAGTGAGTGGGTATTAGAACATGGATCTCCCAAGTCCCAGTCCAACACTCGAACCACTACACCACACTGGCTGATTTATTTTCTATCATACTGAATGAGAATGGTTGAAAAAAACATGGGATAAATTTTCAACACAGCATAATTTTAATCACCTTCATCACAAAATGCAACAATGACATTTGCTCAAAGTGGACCATATAAAACCTATTAGTCCTTTTCAGAAGTTCCCACCGTATGTTCAGTGAAACACTTACATCAGGCTTTCCCAACCTTGGGTCCCTAGATGTTGTTAGTCTACAGCTTCCATCATCATCCCCAGTCAGAAGGCCAATGGTCAGGGATGGTGGGAGTCTTAGTCCAACAACACTGGTGGACCCAAGATTGGGAACCAGCCCTACATGATGAGGAGGATACCAGACTGAATGGAGAAATCAAATCGATTTCTACATGCTAAGAGCCCTTTCAGACATTCTGTTGACTACCCTACATACCCTAGGGTGAAGACAGATAGATATTCTGATGTGTCATAGAAATAGGTTGAATACACATTCACTGCATTCCAAAGCATTGATTTGCAGAGCAGAGGATTATGTTTCAGGCACTTCCACCCACACTTAGAATGTCTGTAAAGGTATTAGATGTTATATAAACACATGGATCAGAGATGAGCCAGGTGTGGGGGATAAGACCATTTTATAAGGTGAAATATAAAATATAAACACATTCTGCAAGTAGATATGCCATCAAGGGTAGGCAGACTTTCGGCTGACAGGATCTGCTTTGTTTTCAGCTAGAACCCAAATGGAGTCAGGTGCAATATAGTGGTTTAAGAAGGCAGACACAGAATTTCTGAACAAGGTACCCAAGAGCATGTGTTCAGCCCAGGAATTGATTTTCAGTAGGGATGTCAGAGAAATCCACAACATAACCAAATGAGTTTGGATTTTTATGACTCTGACTGGCAGATTCCTCAGCAGATTAGCTTCTCCCCTGTCAGGTGAATTCTGCTGACTTGTGGACCATTTTTCTAATTTGCCCACTTTTGTGCAAATTTCTTCATTGAAAAACACACACACACACACACACAAATGGTAAAAATGTGCATTCCCCCATAGGTAAAGCATGAAAATGAACTTTTGGGGGGATTTCACATATTTTGCCGGAATCTGCACATGTTCACGAGCGCAAATTTGCACAAACTCAGAAACTAAAAAAAAAAAATCCAATTCCGTTAATGGGTGGATTGCAGAATGAAAAGCACCTGACTATCTGCAAAACACAGATGAAATGGATTTTGCGCAATCTATACATCCCTAATTTTCAATATCAGAACTGGAGCTTGTACAGAAATCCTTTCCAACAAAACTCCACTCCTATTTTCCTCAAATGTTCTTGATTTCAGCAGCCTAAATTAGGAGGAAAAGAAGCTTTTTTTGTTGCTATTGTTACACCACTGAGAGTCAGAAGCCCTTCCTAATCTACCATATCACCCAATCTGCAATCTGCTCACCTCTGCATGAGTCAATCAGTTAGCAAGTTTCAATTACTAGGGCATCAACAGGCTCATAGAAGTTGGTAAGCTTGGACATTCTTAACCTTCACAGTCTGCTGTTCATTCTGCATAATGTCCAGAATGTCCATGTTGTGCATCATCAACATGCTGAACAATTGACACTGAATCAAACGATAGGAGGAACTGATAGCTATTGTGATTTTCTACAGACCCCATGTGTTCCTTGGAAGTTTCACATCAATTTGCTCACTTCCTCTTTCAGCTAGAAAGGATCTAGCAGCTAGATTTCTATTATGTGTATGATCAACACGTGTTATCACTTTGATGATGTTAAGAGCCTGTCAAGTTGTCAGTATTCACAAGCAATGTACAGAGCCAAGTGGAAGGAAATGTTATATACCTCAGTAAGATTACCACTTCAGTACCACATGATGGACATATGTAGGCAATAGCACACAATTGCCATAAACACACTCACAAAACGTTAGGCTGTATGTGACCAGATGACAGTAACGGCTGCAAGCAATTGCAAATGTTCTTAGTGTGAATTATTATATTGGAATGGACTTGAAAACCAATTTCTACTGAAATTCTAATGGAAAGAGGTTCTGGTCATCATGAACAAAATGTTCTAATGGAAAAAAAGGTTTTCAGGGAAGCATTCATGGTTTAAATTTGGGAGTTGCTCAGAAGATCATGTAGAGAGGTTGAGCAAAATGTCCATTCAGGTTGTGTGATTCTGTGGTGAAATTAAGCAGAAAGGTTATTATTACTTGTTTGCTCTGTGATGAAAACTTTCTTGATTCTCTGGAGACTCCTTTGGTTTCTGCAAAGCTAGGACAATCTAGCCCTTAGAAAAGGAATGGGGAACTTCTGGTACCCAGGGTGAATTAGGCCTGCAAGGTTTCCCCATTCAGCCAAGGAGGCCCTGGTTGAGACCACTCCCTCAAACCCTTTCCCTCCTCTAAGGCCAGCCTCTCAGAAAAGTGTGCCCCAGTCTGGCAATGGAGGAAGAAACTGGGTCTCCCTGCTTTCCTCTTTATGCACAAAGAAAGGAGAAGTATGTCTGTTCTCTTTCCACATGGCCAGACTGTTCTGTTTTCCTCTCTGTAGTGTACAAAGAGAAACAGATAGACTTTTTCTCCCTGTGCAGAGAGACATGTGTTTGAATTGGGTATCTGTTTGTGTGAGAGGGAATGGGGCGCATCATTGTGACAGGGAATGGGGGCGTGTCCTCCCATTTGGGTAGTGGCCCCACCCACTGCTAGCATGTGGCCCCAACATGCTTCTGGAGTGCCAAAACCACCCGTGGAGGAAAAAGGGTTCCCCGTCCCTGCCTTAGAATGAAACATTTGGGGTATTTTTGCCTGTTGCAAAACAGTTCCCAAATTGGTCAGAAAAAGTGAAATGTGTAATCAGTTTCATGAGTTTCAAAAAGTGTCTGCCCCATATTCTAAGACGTTCAACAGAGGCTCTTCTTCACTTGCCCCTGCCATCAGAAATGTGGCTGGTGGCTTCAGGGGAAAAGGACCTAATCAGTGGTGGCACTTTGGCAGTGGTATGCTATCCCCAGGGAAACTTGCCTGGTACCTATTTTGGTGCCATATCAGAACAGAGCATCATTGTTATTTTCCTACACAGTTATATCCTCTGTAAATTGCTTTTATACTGCTTGATGATGGTTTTCGTTCTGATGGCTGCTATTATACTGTTCTTTTATATTGTGGGTAGAGATTTCAGAGAAATCTGAAATGGACTGAAACGAGTCTGGATATCTTGTAATCTGGCCTGTGGATTCTGTGCCAGATCAGTATCTGTGCGTCAGGTGAATTTCTGGACATGAAGCTTAAAAAAAAATAATCTGAAATTTATGTAAATAAATTCATAGGCAAAACAACAAATTAGATGAGGAATGTTACACAATTCACAAATATAAATTCTGTAAACTGTTACTTAAATACATCTGTAACTTGCTGTGAATTTATTTATGTAATTTTCTGAGCAGGAAAAAAGCTGAATTTGAGAGTGTGTGAATGATGGACCTCAAAACTCCACCCAAATCATGGCCCTGATTGGGGGTTGGACGTGATGGTCTTGTAGGCCCATTCCAACCCTACTATTCTATGAACGCATGAGGGATGGATTAAATACAATCCGAACATCCCTAATTGTGGTCTTTTGATGTTTTTGTTTTAATGTTTTTGTTCTCATTTGTTTTATTGAAATTTTAACTTTTTGTAAGTCACCCTGGAAACATGTGGAAGGGTGGGGTATAGATCAAATTAAAAAAAAAAAGTAAATAAGAACACAATAAAAAACAGTGATTTGATTGTGAAGGGCAATTAGATTTGCTTCAGTTTTTTGTGGAATGAGTTTATTCTATTCATACAATGATTGGCATGTCAACTGAAATTATCTGTCACAAAATAAAACCACAGCTGTCCCTGTGCTTTATCCAAAAAGAAAAAGAAAAAAAAGGCTAATTTAATACTATGTAGAAAGCAAGATGGTATGGTTTGCTGAAAAGAGGACAGTTTTTATTCATCTGGATGCTGTGTGAAAGAAGAGACAAAAATAATTTAAATATAACAAATTACTTGAAGAGGCAATGTTTATGATGTTTGATTTTAGCGTGTTTCTTGGTACACAAATATGTGTGGTTGGATTCTCTGCTAAATACAAAATGAAGAACACAGTTAATCTAACCATTGCTTGGGAGGAAGTTGCAATGTTACTGTGTTTAACTTTATGCAATTAGTGATTAATATACCTTCTTAGGATATGGAGGTGGAATAAATTTGGTTGGATTCCCTAGGTGAATCTATCTGATCCTCACTTCCTGAACTAATGTACAGATCAAAACATAGTTCACACATGAATTGCACTGTAAGTTGTACGAAGTGGTCCAAGGGTTGCCTTAAAAAACAAAAACAAAAAAACCAACATCAACCAATATCTGCTAGGGATGTCTGTTGCCAGGAAATTCAACCCTTGAATTTCCTGGCAAGTTCCATGGCATGCCTGACTTGGCTTGCATTTGCAAGCTGAGCTGTGGCTTTTCCCCAAACTCTGGGGACTTTTTGCATATTTTTTGCATGCGTTGGCCATAATTTGCGCAAATCAAGATTTGCGCAAATTATGGCCACAAATTTATGGCCACAAATTTGTGCAAATCATGCAAATCTGTGCAAATTTCAGCAGCACTTTGCACAAATTTTTCCCCAAAGGTGGAAAATGAACTTTGGGGTGCCCCCAAAGGGGTTGTACCCCCAAAGCACTAAGTAGCAAGACTCAGGTTTCCCCCATCACCTCAGAAGTGCCTTAGGGCACAATTCTATTCAGTTAGGTGGCTGCCTCTGAACTCAGAGGTGACCGCCTATTCAATGCAGGGCAGGAGAAGCATGGAGGGGATCATTCCCTCTGTGCTTCTTCTGCCCTGCATTTGTGGCTAGACAGCTGATTTCAACTGTCTAGCCATGGGAAAGAGAGGAGGAGGCTGCCGGATAACACATAGGATGTGTTGTACCAGCATTTCTGCTGGTACATTCTGCCTTTCCCGGCCCAGGAAAGCCCCCCAGAATGCCCCATTTTGGACGCTCCGTGCTCCTCTTCCAAGTGTGGAGCACGGGGGCCATTCTGCACTGCCTGTGAGGCAGCACAGGAGGGGGTAGGTCAGTTCTCCAGTAAATGACCTTGGAGCGCTGGCTCTGAGGTCGGTTCCCAGAAAACCACATATCCTATGGCCGTCTAGCCACTGACTAGCGGCCATAGGATTGCTCTCTCTTAGAGTGCTTACTGACCTTCTTACCTATCTATGTTACTATTCCCACACAGCCAGGCCATCAAGATAGCATAATTTGCCTAAAACAATTACATACTCCCCAGGCAGTGTTTGCCATACCCCAGGTGGACACCTTAGAAGAATAGGTGAAAATACCTGACAGGATGAACTGAACTTAGAATGGAACAATTCTCAAAGTTCAGAATGAATGAACAGAAGGTAAGACTGGAAAAAGAAAATGAGAGAAACAGAGATGGACAGATTTGTCCCTCCCTAGCCTTGTCCCAATTCCAGCTGCCTAAAACATGCCTCATCCCAAAACCATTTGGGTAGAAGAATGGACTAGTGAAGACCATGTAAGAATGGATGTGAATGTGAGCCTCATTTCTATAAAACATCTAAAAAATAATGTGTTCATCATCTACTCCTGAACAGTAAGTCTTTGCCACTGCACATCTTATCTTGATATTCCAAAGAAGTAGCCATGGATACAAGGAGTGATCTTTTAATGAGGCCATAGCATTATGTCTTATACTAGCTTGAACCTGCAAGCTCAATGTTGTCTAGAAAATTCTTATTGTGACTTCCATCCTAAGGTAAGTTGTCATGATAGACAGCATTATCTGAGCCAAACAAACCATTTCTTGTATGCCTCCACATCTTGTAACTTCTATAGCCCTATGTAAGTAAATAATAGCAACATTAATAATGTCAAATATTCATTAAAAAATACTGTCACAACAATCTTAACTGGAGTGGATTCTCTTTATGATTTTAAGCAGTTATAAAATATTCATTTGTTAGTGTTTTATACTGAAGTTAATTTGTCAGTAATTATCCAAATAAAGTTCTTAAAATTACCCAACACTTAAATACTTACGGTGCTGCTGAATTTTTATTGGAGCTAACTGATATCCACTCATAAATATACTTTGCAATTTCCATCCATAATCCATTCAATACTATTATTTTTCTGCTTTATTATTTTTGTTTTTTCAGATCCTTTAAATTTTCATTAACATTTTTTTCTGTTCACTTTATGACTTTTTCAGTTATTTCACATAATCTATCCTTGTTACATAATAAAATATGTCATGCTATAATTTATTTATATAATTTTACACAGCCTTTCAGATAGTAACTGTATGCTTAAATTTACCATCAAGCTATTCTTGTATGGTCCAATCTTATGTGCTTTTCTACTGGCAAAGTTATCTATGATGGGAACAACATTTGTAACAGCACAATAACATGTGCTGAGAGAGAGAGAGAGAGAGAGAGAGACAGACAGACAGACAGACAGACAGATAGATAGACAATCTTTAAATATAAATGTAAGCAGGGTGGCTCCTACTGACTCTCTCTTCTTCCCCCACCATAAGGAATCTGGAATGTCATGACATGCCAGCATTCAAGTGTTGCATTGTGGGAAGACATGGCAACTTCCATCCACTGAAGATTTCTGGGTGTGTTTTTTAAAGAACATTTTAATAGCAGACACAGCCCTTTGCTAAGCCCTTCTCTGTAAGCCCCCCCCCCATAAAAGGTTTACACTTCCACATGCCTTCCAGAGAATGTTGCCAAAGAATGCCTGCCCACTCCATGGCCTGAGGATGGGACTACAAAAGTGAGCAGGCATTCTTTGCCCATTGCTAATATACACCCAATACAGAGAACCCACCAATCAGATGAGAGGGCAGGCAGCATGGTGCTTCATCTCACTAGCATTGTAACATACACATTTTGAACATCACCAGTGGGGACTTTGGTAGTGGGAACCATAGTGGAAAGGCAATTTGCACAAGAAGGGACTATTCTGCACAAACACCCTGATTTCAGAGCAGATCTAGGTATGTATTTCTATTTGAAAACCTCTTACAGGCAGCTAAACCCACCACGGAGTTCCAAACTCTCCACAGGAACCTCAGCTTAACTTAAAACAGATTTAAACCAGTGTTCCGTTCTGTTGCTGATAGTATCTATTTATGTGGTTAGCAGTATTCATTGTATGTAATTCAAGAGTTGTATGTGTCACTGTCTAAACATTTGCATGTGATTGTATTTCTTAGTACAATACAGGTATTGTATTATTGTTTGGTCTTTGCATTGGTGGTGTAGATACCTAACAGTAAGACTGCTACGCATGTATCCAATGTTTCCCCTTGTACCCTTACTGTATCTGTGGTACTGGTGGTGGTGACAGAATGGCATTGGCTGTAAAGAAATCTGTACAATATCATGTACTACGTGAGCATTGTCTGTTGGCTAAGCTGCATGGGCTAAACAATCCTTTCTCCCTCAACAGCTGATAGCAACATCTCCGACACACAAGATTGGGTAAATAGGCACTGTGCAGTAAGGGGAGTCATTGGCCATGAATCCCCACATGCAGGTGGGACCCCCCCCATCACCCCGCCATACAGTGTTGAAGGGAGCACAGACGTCTCTCCAGTGTAGCAACAGGCACCCTGTACCCAGCACTGCCACTGCTGGCCAAGCAGTCGTGATCCCTTTAGGTTTGCAGGAGCACAGCTGGCCGCAGGGAGCTCAAGAAACACCCACTGTACATATAGGCTCACTACAGCTCCCTACAGGGGAAGGACAAGTACTCTAGCACTAACCACAATCATTCCCCCAATAGGTGGAGGCTTAAATGCCAACTACAAGGAAGGTGGGTGTCAGGGGGAGGGCTGAGGAAAAAGCACCGGGAGAGCACTGAATAGGCAATTCTCTCCCCTTTCCTCCCCACAATCACTCCCTCTCTCATACCCAAAAAGTATCTGGGCAAAGGATTACTGGCTGAAACTCCTGACCGCTGCTCACAGCTGTCCACATGACCCTGTTGATACCAGACACAGACAGTAAAATGCATCTTTATTCCAGGCTCATGGGAACTAAAACCAACACACTCACTCTGTAACCACCCTGACTCTTCTGTCCACTTCCTCTTCCTCCCAGGTCCCTTCCATGCCCCTACTACCATCCTCAGCATGCAGTTCTCCTACCCTCATACCACAGGCCCTCATAGGTCTGCATAGGCAATCCTCAAATGGATTGCCTGTCTAGGAATGGAACAGGAGATTTGGCCTTCGTTCTACTAATTCTTTCTAGCAGGGCTCAAATCTATCTTGCCTGTTCCCATTCCAGTTTGCTACTAGCATGTGTGCTCCAGTGAGAGTGAATTTGTGGCTTCCTTTGTTGCGTCATCTAATTCCTCCCTTTCCTTCCCTGGCAGAAACAAAAACAATTCTTTTTTTCAGATGAGCATAGCTCCCTCAGTACTCTTGTCCCACAGAAACTTGTGTCTTTGATATGCAAGCCTCTTCCCAAGCAAGCTTCAAGGGTGTTCTGTTGTACAGTACTGCCCATCCTGCTTTCCCTTTCTGCTGCTAACCATTGATCAATCAAAAGAGAGGTCATTTGCAGGCCATGTGGGAGAGTCGTATAACGGGAATCAGACCTCTGTGTGCAGGGATTCCTGGAGTTTCTCAGTTTCTGTGCTTTTGTTGCCAGCATCATTCACACTAAAGGTCAAAGCACTATGGCACCCCCATTGTGTCTGTCAGGTAATACCTTATGCATGTGCACTGTGGTTTGTGGGGGCATGCCTCCATTGCCGTGCAAGCACTGGCTTAGGGATGTCAGAGAATTCTGCCACGGATCTCAGTGAGGCTGAATGCCAGTGCATTCGGCCCCCCGAAATCCGTGGCGGAACGAAGCCCCCCACCCCCCATCCTGCGAAAGGCACACAAAACAGGACACCTACCTGCTGCCGTTCGTGCTGACTTGCAAATGGTGGCCGCAGCCGCAGCCGCCATTCGCTTCATCACTATAGCTGTGATAGGCTACGTAAATACTTATGTAGCCTATCACGGCTAACGCAGGGATGCCATTTGCGTCCCTGCGGAAGCCATGATAGGCTGCGTAAGTATTTATGTAGCCTATCACGGCAAAAAAAAGATGAACGCAAATGGCAGCCGCCGTAGCTGCCGCCATTTGCGTTGCTGTTTGTTTGGTTTTTTTGCCATGATAGGCTACGTAAATATTTACATAGCCTATCATGGCAAAATACAGGGATGCAAATGGCAGCAGCTATGGCAGCCACCATTTGCATCCCTGCAGGCTGCCCAGCGGCCAGATGTCTGGCTGCGGGCAGCCCTGGCCGGCGGCTCTGCAGAATCTCCACAGAGCGGAGCCGGCCAGAGTGAATTTTGGGGGGATGGACGAAGTGCCTCCCCCCACCACGAATGTCACCCTTCAAAAAGGTAAGTGACTTTCGTACATCCCTACACTGGCTACTTCTGTGCTGGGCTGCTTTGGGGAATGTTGTTGGCATGCTGTCATATGATTGGTGTGTCCTGCTGGTACTATTTATCATCATGGATGCTGGGGAAATGGCTGGAGGTGGTGCTAACTTCTGTGTGAGTTAGGGCATGGTCATTGCTTTCTCAGCTTGACAGCTGGGACTTCACAGGAATGCAGAGGTTCCTGGCATGGCAGAGCAATTAAATTGCTTTTTGAGATTGACATCTAGATGGAGTTTAGATTTACTAAAATTCTTCTCTAATTCTGAAAAGTGACAAGTTCAAGGAATTTAACATGTGTGTTTTAGGGCACACATAGATCTGAAGATACAATTTCTGAAGACTATGGATCAATTTGTTAATGTGTTAACCCTGTGACCCCATAAAACAACACCATGTACCCTACCAGAACACTTTATCTTGTCCATGTGGATGGATGCCCCCCAGTTTGGGTCCTCCAGGAACCCACTGAACTGCTGACTCAGCTCATGTGCCCCCAGACCCACACCTGAGCTCCCTCCACCCTGCTTACTGAGCTGCCCACACTCACCCCAGACCCATCTGCAAGTGCCATGAGCACCATTTTGGAAAAGGAAATGGTGATCGCAAATACGTGCACATCTAATCTTATACAAAATGGCACTGTGAATGGCTGATATATGCAAGATCACAGGCATAAATGGCTGATTTACGCCTGTAATCTTTCATATGTTGGCCATTCACAGCTCCATTTTGTGTAAGATTAGATGTGTGCATATTCATCACCATTTTCTTTCACAAAGTGGCACTTGCGGAGCTCACACATGGTTCCAGGGTGAGTTCGTGTGGCTTGGTGAGCATGGGGGGGCACTCGAGTGGGGGCAGAGGCTCAGTGGGTACAGCTGGAGGCCCTGGGCAGGGGAAGGTCCACTGGACTCCCAGACCCAATCAAGCACCCGTGCCATCCCAAGTATCACATGTGAAACATCTGGAAAAGTTGGTGTGTTTAAAACATTGGCATGAGCTTTCATGTATCCGGGATTGAAATATATATAATGTTTTATATGCCAGGAAAGGGGGGGGGGATCAATTTACCTGTGACAGCTGTTGAAAAGTGTGCTTAGTTCACAGTTTATATAATGAAACAATTTTGTCAGACTTTGGTGCATTTTATGCTTTCCCCATATGCCTTAGTGTTAGACTATAAGCTTCATTAGGTGGTCCAATGAATCTCACATATAATAAAAGTAGAAAATGTGTTAAGTGTATGTAATACTTATATTTGAAACCTTTAAAAAATTTTAAATCATATTTAATTATGAATCTGTTTAGGCTGATATATAGATATAGATATTGACATAGATAGTTATAGGTGTGTGTGTGTGTGTGTGTGTGTGCGTAGCACACACATCATGCGCTCCAACACATTTCCATATTGAACAAAAATACTAAAAAATGAACCTTAATATATTTTATTTAATCCGATTGAAAAGTGAGATTGAACTATTTAAATACGTAGAATGTATGTATGAAGGTAAAACACTAAGTACCTAACTGTGCAATCCTATGCATATCTATGCAAAAGTAAGCACCACTGAGTTCAATGGGATGTACTTCCAGGTCAGTGGCATAGGGTTTGCCAGATGGCCATGGCGTGCCCGACTTGGCTTGCTTTTGCGAGCCGATCGATCTGCATGATTTCCCTGAGTTCTGGGGATTTTTAACACATTTTATTGCCTCGTCCATAAATTTGTGCAAATAGAGATTTGTGAAAATTTTGGGCACAAATCGCACAAATTACAGTCATAATTTGCACGAATTTCAGCTGTAAATTGCACAAACTTGCATAATTTGTGCAAATTATAGCCATAATTTGTGCAAATTATGCAGATTTGCATCATTTGCAGTTGAACTTTATGCAAATGTCCTTTTAAGCAAAAAAATGATAATTTATGGAAATTCCGCCAGCTGGCCTGACTTGTTACACATAGGGATGTCGGAACTCACCCACTTGCCAGTCCCCGAAACATGATTGAGCCCCTCCCATGCTCGGTGAGCAGCCCGCACTCTCCCCAGAAGCCTTGTTGAGACCCGCAATCATCATTTTTTTTGAAAAATAAAATGCTGATCACAAAAATGTGCATGTTTTCGTATGCGTGAAAATGCACATTTTTTGAAAATGCACATATTTGTGTGGGTGCATTTTCGTATGTGATTTTATTTCTCAGATAATGGTGACTGCAAAGCTTGATGAGGCTGCCAGAGTGAGTGCAGGCCATTTCCCAAGTGTGGGCAGGGGGTGAGCAGGGGCAGGGGCTCGGCAAGTGGGGCTCGAGGGTGCAGGCAGGGGTAGTTCCGCCGGATTCCCGGACTGAATCGGGTACCTGTGCCATCCCTAGTTGCACGTTGACTTGGGCTAGCTGGCAGAAGACAGAACGGAGTCTGGGGCTGAGTTGCTGCAAACTCGTCAAGCTCCAGCCCCCAACTGGTTTCCTCCAACATCCCTAGTTCTAGCCTCACAACCGTGAATAAACTTTGAAAGTTTCCTTGGAATATGTTAGATGTTTTCATACCTGATACAGCTTTGACTGACATGAAGCATTAAGGCATGCAACTTCCCACCAGCTTTCTAAAGTGGTACAATCTAAGGTACATGACATGAATCATATGGCATTAGTTGTGCTCCTGAAATTTTCTTCCTTTTTAAACTTGAAGCAGCCACCCAGTCTGAAGTCTCCACACAAGACTGGTGCAAAGGGAGAGGCATCTTAACCATTTCCACTCTGCTGGTCTTTCACCTCCATGTCACACAATGCTGGTTAAGGTATGATTTTTGACCAAATTGTGTAGGATTGGCCTTGTGTACCTATTTTATGGATAAGCATCAATTGGAGTCCTAGTTACTTAATACTGTTTTCCTTCTAATAAAGGAATCCTGTCTGCTGCTCATTGTTTTCTGTTTTCTTCTAAGCAGGAAAATGTCCTGATCATGCCTGGGGATTTCTCATGGTACAAATGGAGCCTTTCCTGGTTCAGAATGGACAAGGCTCTGAACTTTACCCCTGCACTGCTAAACAGCAGCTAATATGTTTGCATATGTATGCAGGAACATGTGCAAGCCATCATGTGTCTGGCAAATAAAATACATGAATTGCCACTTAGCATTTGCATAAGCACAGGCAGTGTGGGTGTTAAGCCTTATTACAGGATAATTTCATGTTTCTCCATACAGTTTTGGCAATTTCAGTAGCAGTGATGCATTGCTAGGAAGAGCAACAATGTTTCTATTTTAATTAGAAGTCAAAAACCCACTAATGAAGTACGTCAGCACGCAAGTGCATAAGGAATGTGTTAGCCACTGAGTAATGGCAGAGGTCTTAAGAGCTTATAGCATATCTATACTGAACTTGACCATATAGCATTTGCAACTTGTGGCCAATGTGATTGGTAGGGTGGAAGGAAGGACATCGGAGGGGTCAGCAGAGGTGGAGCCAACAGCATCTAATTTTGTTACATTAAAGTGACAGGGCATCCATTGCTTTTTCTCTGTGACCAACTGAATTGTAAAAGCAACAGACCATCCACTGCTTTTCCTTCATGCAGTCACAAACCAAAATAAAAGTATAACAAAAACCCAGAGCTATTTTTCTGCAGACCCAGACCAATCAAAGCATTCACACACACACACACACACACACACACACACACACAGCACCACAGAAAGCAGATATGGGTCTTATAAAAATGCCCAAACCCACTACAGTATCTTGGTCAGAAAAACTGCTACTGCCCCACAACCACATATTGCTCAAAGAGAGAGAGAGAGAGAGAGAGAGAAAGAGAGAGAGATGACCCATAACAACTACATCTCATTCAGAAAAAAAGAAATGACCTGCAGCCACCGCAGCTTACTCTGAAAAGATGAGTCATAACCACCATATCTTAGAAAAAATGCAATGCCCCACGGCAATAACAGCAACAGCCATCCTCTCCCCTCTCCCCAAATTATAAAAGGAATACAATAATTTCTGTGAGCTCAGAAAAAGGAATGAAAAAAAAGAATCACCAAAATAAAGTAAGTCACTCCCCCCACCAGTCCCAAAGCCATTTTCAATGGCTGGCCGGCTGGCCCATCCCCTGAACAATTCTAACAACACTTGGAATTGGTGGCACCCATCCTACTCCCCTCCAACTTTGTTCTGATTCGCTAGGGGGCTGCTGGGTAATGTGGCTTCCTCTTTTTTTATGAACTTCCTGACAATCAAGAGAGCCACAGGTAAGGTCGCCCCAGGTAGTCCCCCCCCCAATGCACCCCCCCGGACCATGTCTTTCATGGGGAGGTTGTTCTGCACTTGTGTGTATATGCACAAAAACATGTAGTGAAGCTGGCTCAGCAGGAAAATACTTCACAGTGACAGCCAGAAGCCACCCACACAATCATCATCCCAGTGCCATGCACAGAGAAAGGTGGACACATGGTCAGGGTAGATGTAGTTTTTGACACAGACAATGGTGGGAGGGGGGACATGGCCACAGTTGGGTGTTTGGTGCCCCTTGAGCCCAGAAAGACCAGCCATCCCTGCTATTCAGTAGGAAAAACCAGTCAGAACATTCCCCATAATGAAATGTGTGAGGTTAGACAGGCCCATTGCTTGCCAAATTGTCTTGGATAGAAGACTGGAATTAAATCACTAGGCTACAAACAGATTTTTATGTTGCCTGGGTTCTAGGCAGACTGGATAGAGGGACAATAATGAAATTGGCCTGAGTGGGGACCCCAGTGCAATTATTATGAACAGGCCATAACTAGGGATGGTATGGGCACTCGGCTGAGCCCCAGAGTCTGATGAATTCCCTGCTGCTGCCCCCACTCACCCCCCCCATGCTCACTGAAGTGCCAGCACCTACCTGGAGCTGTTCCTGAGTACCCATCATTCCTGTGATCACCATTTTTCCCCCGCAAAATGGTGACTTGGGAACTTCCATAAATGTAATATTGTGCTTATAGCAACCGTAAATGCCCTATCTCTGCAATATTATAGGTGTAAATGGACCATCTATGCCTGTAATATTGTCTTTACAACCAGTATGTGAGCAATATTACATTTACGGACGTTCCCAAGTCACCATTTTGCAAAAACAAAAGAACAAAAGCAGTGACTGCAGGAACAATGGGCTCTTGGGAATGGCTTCAGGTAGGTGCTGTTGCCTCAGTAAGCATGGGGGGAGTGCATGAGCTATCTATACCTACTAGTCATGATAGCTATATGTTGGTATATGTTAGAATCAGATGTTGTATGCCTCTGTATACCAGGTTCTGGGGAACAATAGCAGGAGCAGGTGATTGCATTCATGTCTTGCTTGTTGGGCTTCCCTTTGGCATTTGGGTGGCCACTGTGGAACAGAATGCTGGATCAGGCAGGCCTTTGGTCTTATCTAGTCCAACTCTTTTTAATATCTTTACAAACGTGATACAGAAATTGAAGCAGCACACGTAGTGTGCACTGTGGAGGCTTGCAAGAACACAGCAATAATTTTATTCATAAATTAAACAAGATAGTCAAGATTTTACTGCAAGGAAAAAGAAATTACACTTCCATACTGGATACTGGGGGAAGGGACATGATAGCATATTAGTGTTAAGTCTTCTTACCTCTCAAATTTTCAGTACCAAGGACAGCTTGCTGGAGGAAGAAAAAAAAAAGGTCGTATAACTCTGATAAATGCAGTTCTCCTGCCTAATCTAGTTTGTCATTGCAGCGGCTCTCAGCAACGACTATGCATCATGCCTCCCAAGAATAAATATTAAGGCTTTTATGAACTTTTCATTCTCAGGTCCCAGGAAGAAAATGATTTGATTTTACCCCCTTTCCCCCCTCCAAGATTGTAGTAAGCTTTGCTTCTGTTTTTCCACCAATATTGAAAAGGAAGACCAGCTTTTAGTGTGTTTAGGATACCTATTTCCTTGTGAAGTTGTTACTGTAATGAGAGATTTGGATACACAGGAGATGTATATATACATCTCAATACATTATTCTCAAATAGAAATGAAGAAAAAGAAGGTAAGAGCAGACGATAACCAAGTGGGCTTAGAGGTCCTCAGGGTGATCTGGCACTTGGTAATGCATTAGCTCCCTGTTTGCAGTCAGGCAGAAACCAGAAGCGATTTAATATTCATTTAAAGCACAGGTGCAGTATCTGCAGCTTTGGCTTTAGCTTTATGTGGTTATAACCCTTCTAATATTTGAACTGATAAAAGGAAATTGTTAAGCTTTAGCTTCAGGCATGTAACTTAGATTGAAAAATTGCTCTGCTTCAAAATATCACTGTCTTCTAGCAGCAGCACTTTAATAGGCACTAATGTTGAAGTTCCTGATAAAATGAAGGAGCTCAATTAGCAATATACATGGCCAACATAAAATTTTGTTTCTCTGATTTCCTCTCAGACTCAACAGCTTCCCAAACAACATCTCCACTAATGTTTCTTGATGCTACTCCCTCCATTGATGCAGGGGCATGTGGCATACTGGAAATGTTCAGTGCTTCTCCTTTTATGGCCAGATGGCCTCACTAGAGAACAAGAATCACCTTCGCGGACAAAGACCAGTAATGCATATTTGCAGATTTCTCAGCCCCAATTAATGCCCCCCTGGGAACTTCAGTCTGAAATGGACTTTGATTGACCAAACACAAAGTTAATGTGTTTACTTTGCTTCCGAAATACCTTCCAGGTTTAATCCAGCTCAAAACTGGTCAATTTATTTCCAGAACCAGAGGCAAAATTCTGTCCTTTCTCTGTGTTCAGATTAGGGAAGCATGAACCTGTCATTTTCTCTTTCTCTTACATTCATTTTTTTAAAAAAATCTCAAGTCCTTTCTCTCCCTAAAATGAAGTTTGTGAATTTCATTAAATTCTTATCAAAAACAAACTGAAACAATATTCTCACCCATCTGCACTGGCCAAATTCAATAGGTAAAGCTATTCCCAGCATGGAGAGAACCATGTTATACCTGCCTCCCATGTATCTGCTATAGATGAGGAGCCTGTCAGAAAAAAAGGTGGCAACCCTAATTCAGCACTAACATGGCTGAATACACAGGGGTTCAGAGCCAGACTTTTAAGAACAAAGCACTCAAAGCCCTGGGCCTGGATGGACGAATTTGTCAGTTTCGGTTTCTCCCACATTCAAGTTTTAAATCTTTAACTCTTTTTTGTCCCAGATATGGAGGACTTTTGAAATACTGGTAAATACTTATCAGAATTGTAGGGGTGTATGGATTCCCCACCATCTGTTCTGGTGGGGAATCACTGGGGGGCGGGAGGTGATCCATTCCTCCCACCCGGAATCCTCCAGAGCGGTTCCGCTCCGCTCAGATTCCGGGGGGGGGGAGGGACTGGCTTGAGGGCACTTACTTTCCCTCCTGCCAGCCAGACCCGTTCACCTCCTCCTTGTCCCTGCCGACTGCCTTTTTAAAAAAGTCTTTTTAAAAAAAGGTGATGGGGGGGGATGTGCCCATAGACTTATACACAAATAGAGTCATGAATCTTGCGTATAAGTCTATGTGTCCATAGGCTTATACACAAGATTCACCACTCTATTTTGCGTGTAAGTCTATGGGCACATTCTGCTGATAGATCGCATGTGCCCATAGACTTATACGCAAAATAGAGCTTTGAGAATTTTGCCAATCTTAAATTTGGTTCATCCCAAACTTTGAGAAATTTTTAAAAAGCTTGCAGAAAAATTCATAAGCATTTT
The DNA here is from genome assembly GCF_057233095.1 of Heloderma suspectum. NCBI lineage: Eukaryota > Metazoa > Chordata > Lepidosauria > Squamata > Helodermatidae > Heloderma > Heloderma suspectum. The sequence goes on from NC_139461.1 coordinate 74,601,919, forward strand.
GTACATATTTCTAATACAGTACATGCATTTTTGCCTAATATTTTTTTTTAAAAAAAACAAAACACATTTTTGCAAGCAACTTTCCTAATATAATTGGGGTTTGAACATAATTTCCTATAATATTCACATTTTTGTATGCATTTTTGATTGGTGAACTCCACTGAAAAATTCAGAGAAGTGCAAATTTTGAAGGACAACTGATTTTTGGTTCGCATAGTGATTCAGAAGTGTGAAATTAAGTAGATTTGTATTAATGCAAATTGAATTATTTTCTCCCCAATCCTTAGGCCCATCACCAACCAGTTCAGTTATCTCTAAATTATCACTGCACCTTTTGCCTTTTTGCTCTTTTTCATTGATGCAAGTGGGAGGAGCTTAAGCTTGATGATGTGGGCAACTAATTCAACTTGCAACACTGCTCTCCGCCCCTAAAAAAAAAAATAGAAGAAGTGAAACAGGAGTTCACATTCTTCTCTGCATTCTTCTCATATTCTCTATGAGACAGTGAAACTTTGCATCATCCATTTTGTTTTCACATCCCGTATGTCTTCAAGGGCTTCTTCTCCAAGAGCCCCTGCTACTGAAAACCCATGTTCCACTTGTGTGCAAAATGTTTCAGGCCCCACATCTTCCAAATGAGAATAATGAGGCTAACACAAGCTACTTTTAAGGCCTTCTCCATTCCAACTGTGCAGTAGCACTGTGTATGTGACCTTTTGGGCTCATATGAAAGTGGCAGAAATGCTGGATGACTACTAAAGGTCAACCCCAGATGCAACAGCACAACAAAAAGTTTCCTACTTCCCATCAGTCAAGAGCACAATCCTATGCATGTTTAGACAGAAAAAAAAGTCCTACAACTCCCTGTAGGATTTTTTTTCTGTCTAAACATACGCAGGGATGCATCATAAGAGGATTTGGAATTGGAAGTAGTGGTTTAAGTCCTGCACACAAAATTATGATGAGTGATGTTTAGTTATGTTCATATACAGAGTCTGTGTCTGAAGACTAACCAGAACATTTAATGGAAATAAATGAGACCCACACAGAGAGACAAACATTTGAAAACAGCACATATCAACATATTTTTTTCTGTTATTTGGAGGCTTGAGTCAAATTGTTTCTGGAAGATAAAGGTCCCTCTAGTTTAGATTAGATGGAATGTCACTAGCTGGAATTTAATCACTTAGGTCACATAGGAAGAAAACTTTGATAAAACACTTAGATAAATACAACACACTCTTTTTATCTAGAAATATTAATCTAGTTGCTTAATAGAATACCAGTACCTGTTCTGTCTGTAACTTTAAGAACTGGGGAATCTGTTTTGTTGGGAAGCCACATTTCTCAATAATGCATATGCATTATTTAACTCATTAGGATATTGCAGATGTAGGCAACTCCAGATACTTTGGACTACAACACCCATAAGCCCCAGCCAGCTAGGGCAATGGTCAGGGAGTATGGGAGTTGTAGTCCAAGACATCTGGAGGGCACAGGTTTCCTACCCAATATATGTTGTTGTTGTTGTTGTTCAGTTGTTCAGTCATGGCCGACTCTTTGTGACCCCATGGACCATAGCACGCCAGGCCTTCCTGTCCTGCTCTCTCTCCCGGCGTGTGCTCAAGTCCATATTCATTGCATCAGTGATGCTATCTAGCCACCTCATCCTCTGCTGTCCCCTTCTCCTTTTGCCTTCAATCTTTCCCAGCATCAGGGTCTCTTCCAGGGAGTTTTCTCTTCGCATTAGGTGGCCAAAATATTTGAGCTTCAGCTTCAGTATCTGTCCTTCCAATGAGCAGTCAGGGTTGATTTCCTTTAGGATGGACTAATTTGACCTCCTTGCAGTCCAGGGGACTCGTAAGAGTCTTCTCCAGCACCACAGTTCAAAAGCATCGATTCTTCGGCACTCAGCCTTCCTTATAGTCCAGCTCTCACAGCCATACGTTGCTACTGGGAAAACCATAGCTTTGATTAGATGGACCTTTGTCGGCAAGGTGATGTCTCTGCTTCTTACTATGCTGTCTAGGTTTGCCATAGCTTTTCTCCCAAGGAGCAAGCGTCTTTTAATTTCATGGTTACAGTCAGTCTGTGGTGATCTTGGAGCCCAAGAAAACAAAATCTGTCACTGCTTCCATTTCTTCCCCTTCTATATGCCAGGAAGTGATGGGGCCAGATGCCATCATCTTAGTTTTTTTAATGTTGAGTTTCAAACCAGCTTTTGCACTCTTCACTTTCACCCTCAACAAGAGGCTCTTGAGATCCTCTTCGCTTTCTGCCATTAGGGTGGTATCGTCTGTGTATCTGAGGTTGCTGATCATTCTCCCGGCAGTCTTAATTCCGACCTGTGATTCATCCAACCCGGCGTTTCTCATGATGTACTCTGCATATAAGTTAAATAAGCAGGGTGACAATATACAGCCTTGTCGTACCCCTTTCCCAATTTGGAACCAATCGGTTGTTCCATGTCGGGTTCTTACTGTTGCTTCTTGACCCTCGTACAGGTTTCTCAGGAGACAGGTAAGGTGGTCTGGTACTCCCATCTCTTCAAATAATTTCCACAGTTTGTTGTGATCCACACAATCAAAGGCTTTAGCGTAGTCAATGAAGCAGAAATAGATGTTTTTCTGGAATTCTCTTGCTTTCTCCATGATGCAGCGAATGTTGGCGATTTGATCTCTAGTTCCTCTGCCTCTTTGAAACCCAGCTTGTACTTCTGGTAGTTCTCAGTTCACATACTGCTGAAGCCTAGCTTGTAGGATTTTGAGCATCACCTTGCTGGCATGTGAAATGAGTGCAATTGTACGGTAGTTTGAACACTCCTTGGCATTGCCCTTCTTTGGAATTGGAATGTAAACTGACCTTTTCCAATCTTGTGGCCATTGTTCAGTGTTCCAAATTTGCTGGCATATTGAGTGCAGCACTTTAACAGCATCATCTTTTAGGATCTTAAATAGCCCAGCTGGAAGACTGTCATCTCCGCTAGCTTTGTTGTTACTAATGCTTCCTAAGGCCCACTTGACTTTAGGGGTGCACGAAAGTCACTTACCTGGTCTCGCAGCTTGCTTCGCGGTGGGGGGGAGGCGCTTCGCTGCTCTCCCCAAAGTTCAGGCCGGGGGGGGGAGGCTTCCCTCCTCGCCTGGCCGAAATTCAGGCCGGGGGGGAGGCTTCCCGCCTCGCCCAGCCGAAATTCAGGCCGGGGAGGAGGCACCTCACCTCGACCGGCCGCGAAATAAAAAGTAAAAAAAAAAACACGCCCCCGTGATAGGCTATGTGACGATTTACGTAGCCTATCATGGCTAGATTTGCAAAGTCAGCTGTGATAGGCTACGTTAATTGTCACGTAGCCTATCATGGGTGACTTTAAAAAAAAAAAAAGCACGTATGCGAATGGCGGCCCCCATAGGGAGCCGCCATTCATGTTCCTTATTTGGTCGCTGTAGTCTACGTAAATCTTTACGTAGACTACGGTGAAAATAAGGGCAATGCAAATAGCGTTGCCCTTATTTTCTCTGTAGTCTACGTAATCTTTACGTTGATTACAGCGACCAAATAAAGAACTCAAATGGCGGCTCCCTATGGGGGCCGCCATTAGCTGTACGCGCTTTTTTTTTTTTAAGTTACCCGTGATAGGCTACGTGATGATTTACATAGCCTATCACGGCTGACTTTGCAAATCCAGCCGTGATAGGCTACGTTAATCGTCACGTAGCCTATCACGGGGGCGGGTTTTTTTTTTTACTTTTTTTGGAATGGCGGCGGCAGCAGCCGGTCGAAAGACCGGCTGCCGCCCCTGCCCCTGTCGAAGCCTTGCCAAACCGCCGCTGCGACCCGCCACCGGGAGCGACATTCGGGAAAGGTAAGTCCCATCCCGGGGGGGGGGGGTGGGCAGAGAATTTCTCCCCGAAACTACTTCGGGGGTCCAAATACATTGGCACTCGGCCCCCCGAAGTTTCGGGGAGAAATTCTCCCCCATCCCTACTTGACTTCACTCTCGAGGATGTCCGGCTCAAGTTCAGTGACCGCACTATCATGGCTCTCAGAGACATAAATATCTTTCCTGTATAGTTCTTCTGTGTATTCTTTCCACCTCTTCTTAATCTCATTTGCTTCTGTTAGGTCCCTGCCTTCTTTGTCCTTTATCATGCCCGTCTTTGCACAAAATGTTCCCTTGAGATCTCCAATTTTCTTGAAGAGATCTCTAGTCTTTCCCATTTTATTGTTTTCTTTGATTTCTTTGCATTGTTCATTTAAGAAGGCCTTCTTGTCTCTCCTTGCTATTCTCTGGAACTCTGCATTCAGTTGGATATATCTTCCCCTTTCTCCCTTGCTTTTCACTTCCCTTCTTTCCTCAGCTACTTGTAAAGCCTCCTCAGACAGCCACTTTGCTGTCTTGCATTTCTTTTTCTTGGGGATCGATTGAGTTGCTGCCTCCTGAACAATGTTACAGACCTCCATCCATAGTTCCTCAGGCACTCTGTCTATCAGGTCTAATCCCTGAAATCTATTCCTCACCTCCACTGTATATTCATAAGGGATATGATTTAGGTCATACCTGAATCGTTTAGTGGTTTTCCCGACGTTCTTCAATTTAAGCTGAAATTTTGCAACAAGAAGCTCATGATGTGAGCCACAGTCAGCTCCACGTCTTGTTTTGACTGACTGTATAGAGCTTCTCCATCTTTGGCTGCAAAGGACATAACCAATCTGATTTCGATATTGACCATCGGATGATGTCCATGTGTAGAGTCGCCTCTTGTGCTGTTGGAAAAGAGTGTTTGCTATGATCAGCGTGTTCTCTTGGCAAAACTCTATTAGCCTTTGTCCTGCTTCATTTTGTACACCAAGGCCATGCTTGCCTGTTATCCCGATGATTTCTTGACTTCCTACTTTAGCATTCCAATCCCCTATGATGAAGAGGACATCTTGTTTTGGTGTTAGTTCTAGAAGGTGTTGTAGGTCTTCATAGAACCGATCAACCTCAGCTTCTTCGGCATCAGTGGTTGGGGCATAGACTTGACTTACTGTGATGTTGAATGGTTTGCCTTGGATTCGTACTGAGATCATTCTATCATTTTTGAGATTGTACCCCAGTATTGCTTTTCCCATCTTTTTGTTGACTATGAGTGCTACTCCATTTCTTCTAAGGGATTCTTGCCCACAGTAGTAGATATGATGGTCACCTGAATTAAATTCATCCATTCTTGTCCATTTTAGTTTACTGATTCCCAAGATGTCGATTTTCAATCTTGTCATCTCATGTTTGACCACCTCCAGCTTACCTTGATTCATTGATCTGACATTCCAGATTCCTAAACAATATTGTTCTTTACAGCATCAGACTTGCTTTTCACCACCAGACACATCCACAGCTGAGTGTCCTTTCGGCTTTGGCCCAGCCGCTTCACTCTTTCTGGCGCTACTTGGAAATTCCCTCTGCTGTTCCCCAGTAGTATATTGGACACCTTCCGACCTGAGGGGCTCATCTTCCGGCGTCATCTCTTTTAGCTTTGTGATATGTTCCATGGGGTTTTCTTGGCAAGAATACTGGAGTGAGTTGCCATTTCCTTCTCCAGTGGACCACATTTTGTCAGAACTGTCCACCATGACCTGTCCGTTTTCTTGGGCGGCCCTTCACAGCATAGCTTATGGCTTCACTGAGTTACGCAAGCCCCTTCGCCACAACAAGGCAGTGATCCATGCAGGGGGATCTTGTGTACTTCATACCCATGCAAAAGCCTATAACAGAATTTTAGTGTATGGGGTATATTATTCAGTATACCCAATGTATACTGACTAATATACCCCATACACTAATATTCTGTTATAGGCTTTTGCATGGGTATGAAGTACACAAGTACAATTGAGTACATCTATTTCAGCTTCTAGAGAAGGAGCAGCTGCAGGGAGCTCACTTCACCCCTCGCTGCCAGAAGGGACCCACAGGTCCATCTGACAGTTCCCTGGGATTACAGACTCTGGCCTCCTCCATCCTCCAGAGAAGCAAGGGCCACTAGGAGGCTGTACTCCCTGCCTCCCAGGAAGGATATTATGGCAAGGGGGAGACTAACTGGGCTGCAAACATCAGCCAGAGAGGACCAGCTGCAGGGTGCTCACTTCACTCTTCACTCTTCACTCCAGAAGTGACATCTATAAGAATTCTGAAACTAAGAACTGGTGCCTGAGCTTTGATCCCCGCCCCTTCCAATCCCCTTTCCTTTTGTGCCATGCCTTTTAACTTATAAGCCTGACAGCAGGGGCTGTTTCATTATTAATCTTTGTAAGCCAATCTGGGAGCCTTTTTTGGCTGAAGAATGTGGTAAAAATACTGTAAACAAAACACTTTCTAAAAAGAAAGAAACAGTCAAATTTAGCAAATATTGTGAGGTTCTCCTGCATAATCTAAAAGAGGTCTGGTATTAACAAGAATGTCTAGGAGAATGCATCCACTCTGAGTGGAGATTTCTTGTCTTGTTTTGTACACATGCTATCTTGTAAGGTCATTTCCCAGTTGCCCATGTTTTTGCGCCCTAGCACAGGCGCTGTGTGAGAAGATAAGCTTGACCTATTACAACTGCTTTGTACAACTTCAGCAACAGTTGACGAAGTAGTCTATCAGATGAGGGACAAGCAGGAAGAGGCTGCTAAACTCTTTTCACCCCCACCTTGGCACTATGTTTCTTTTCAAAATCACCCTCCTCACACGGCTATTGAATCTGTGTGGGGAAAAGATACAGGGTTCCTGTGGCTTCAGGACTGGCCCTACCATGAGGCAGAATGAAGTGACTGCCTCAGGAAGCAGATTTGGGGTGTCATGAAAGGTTGGCAAATTGTTAGACATTTAGGTAGGGATGGGGGAGAATTCCACCATGGACTCCAATGAGGCCAGATTCTAAAGAATCCCCCCCCCCCCGGAGTCCATGGTGGAACGGAAGACTTACCCCCGCCTCCGCGTGGAATCCTCTTCTGCCGGATCCTCTGGATCCAGATAGCCACTTAGCCAGCGATACGGCCGCCATGCCGTATCCCTGGCTAAAGGGAACTGACTGTGGTCGCAAATGGAGTCCTGGACGCTATTTGCGGCCATAAAGGCCTTAGTTTAAGGTAAATGCAGCTGTAAATGGCTGCATTTACCTTAAACTAAGGCCTTTACAGCCGCAAATGGCTTCTTGGATGCCATTTGCATCCACAGTCACTTCCCTCTGTTCAGCCAGTGATACGGCATGGCAGCTGTATTGCTGGCACTTCGGAGCCAGCCGGCAGCTCTGCAGAATTGGCACAGAGCGCAGCTGGCCAAAGAGGATTCTGGGGGGGAGGAACAGATTGCCTCCCCCCCGTGAACCCCACTGCGGAATGGCAGGTAAGTGTTCAGCCCATCCCTACATTTAGTAGGGGTGCACGAAAGTCCCTTACCTGTCCTCGAAGCTTTTCACGGTGGGGGGGAGGTGCTTCGCTGCTCCCCCCGCGAAGTTCAGGCCGGGGGGGGAGGCTTCCCGCCTCACCCGGCCAAAATTCACTCGCCCGGCCGCAAACTAAACAGTTAAAAAAAAAAACGCCCCCGTGATAGGCTACATGATGATTAACGTAGCCTACAATGGGTGACTTTAAAAAAAAAGAAAAAAAAGCGCGTACACAAATGGTGGCCCACATAGGGAGCCGCCATTCGCGTTCCTTATTTGGTCGCTGTAGTCTACGTAAAGGTTTACGTAGACTACGGCGAAAATAAGGGCAACGCAAATAGCCGCCATTATCCGTACGCGCTTTTTTTTTTTAAGTCACCCGTGATAGGCTACGTGACGATTTACGTAGCCTATCACGGCTGACTTTGCAAATCTAGCCATAATAGGCTACGTTAATCATCACATAGCCTATCACAGGGGCATTTTTTTTTTCTTTTATTGGAATGGCGGTGGCGGCAGCCGGTCGAGAGATCGGCTGCCACCCCTGCCCTTGATGAAGACCTGACAAACCGCCAGCCGGACCCGCTGCCGGGAGGGACATTCGCCAAAGGTAAGTCCCATCCCGGGGGGGGGGTGCGGGGTGCGGGGGTGTGTGGAGAATTTCTCCCCAAAACTTGTTCAGGGGGCCGAACACGTTGGCGCTCGGCCCCCCGAAGTTTCGGAGAGAAATTCTCCGCCAACCCTAACATTTAGGGAAAAATCCCATGGCCACTAGACACTGTCTAGAGGGCCATAGGATATGCTCTTTTTTAGTCTTTTCCAGGAACCAACCTTGGAGACAGTGCTCTAGGTCGGTTCCCGGAAATCTGACTTCCACCCTTGTCCGTGTTGCCTCCGAGGCAGCGTGAAGAAGCCCCAGAAGATGAGCATGGAGCGACTGAAAAGGAGCAGGGCTGGGGGGCGTACCAGCATGAGGAGAGTGGAGCTGCACGTACAACACATCCTAAGTGTCATACAGCAGCTTCCTCTCCTGGTTGGCTGTCTAGCAAAAAACAGCAAGGCAGGAGAGGCACGGAGGGAACAATCCCCCCATGCCTCTCCTGCCTTGTTTTGGATAGGCGGTCGCCTCCAAGGTCGGAGGTGGCTGCCTATCTACTTAGGATTTTGCCCTTATTTTATTATTATTGCATTTTTGTTGCCAGGGAGGGGGAGAGGTGCTTGTGAGGTTTTCACCTTCAGGTGCCAAAATAACTCAGCCTTGGCCTTGGGTACTGAGCGCTTGTCCTGGGTGGGTGGGGGCACCATTTGCTGCTCTGCCTCAGGCAGCAAAATGTCTTGGGCCAGTGCTATGTGGCTTTCCACTACAGGTGGAAAAATAACCTGAAAGGGGCAATTTTGAATTAAATAACCCCAGTAGAGAAAAAAGTTCAGCAGCTTGTTGTAGCACTTCTTCCACTCAGAAATGCATTGCCCAGCAGAGCTGCCCCAACCATTGGGCAGAGTGAGGCAGCAGCCTCCGGAGACTGTGGCTGTGAGACAGAAAGTAGTATCAAGGGTGCATGTGCCACATGGCCTTCCCAGGCTGCTTTGGATTTAAACACAAAAAACAAAAAACACCCAAAGCAAAACATGGTGGAAAGAATGTCAGAAGCCTGTGTAATATGCAGTTTGGGCTGAGTGATGTTTTAGAAGTCCCAAGAATAATAGTCTGGGCTTCTAATTCTTGGAAGCTTTTTTCATTGCTCCTAGTCCTACTGACATTAAACTAGGGATGGGGCAAATGCCTGACTTGGTCTGGGAGTCCTTGGGGCTCCTCCCCACCCATGCCCCCGGACCGCACCCACCAAGCCTCTGGCCTCACCTGTCCCTGCTCATGCCCCCCTGGACGTTACCCGCACTCACCCAGACCCATCCACGAGTGCCCACGATTTCACCGAGCTTATTTTTACAGGGAAAAGGAGGTCATTAAAAATTCACATATTTAAATATGCACAAATTTGGGCTGGGAAAGGCTGATCTGTACAATATTAGAGGCATAAATGGCTCATTTACACCTCTAATATTGTGTAGATCAAGCTTTCCCAGCCCAAACTTGTGCATATTTAAATATGCTCATTTTTAATTATCTCCTTTCCCCCCATAAAAATAAGCTCGGCAAAATGGCAGGTCCTTGCAGATGGGATCCATGGTGAGTGCAGGTGGCTCTGCGAGCTCATGAGGGTTCAAGTGTGGGTCGGGGGGGGCTTGAGCAGGGGCAGCACTTCAACAGGTGCCTGCTGGTACTAGACAGGGGTGGGTTCGTCCATCCCTACATTGAACCTAAGTGCTGCGTAAAGTGGTACAGCTAGGGTTGGATCTTGGGACCAAAGTCTTGGGATCCCACAGCCCAGCCCCCACCCCATGACCACCCAGAGAGTTGCAGGTGATGGAGGGAACAGCAAGCAGGCCTAGTGTCCACATTTGGGCTGACATTGGCATGCCAGGACTCACCAGGACTGATGCTGGTTGCCACAGCTTGCTTGCTTGCTTGCTTCTTATTTCTAAATGTATTTTATAGCCTGGGGACAGATGGCTGGGCATGTACATAGATACAGACACTCTTTTTTGTATTTACTTTTAAAATATATTATCTTCTTCTTCAACAACAAAATGGTGCTTGTTCCCAAGTAAATGTTCTAGCATCAGGACAGTAGAACCAAACTACATTTTATTCCTGTTGTCATGATGTCACTGACTGAAGTGAGTTTAAATTGCAAAACTGCACATGCTCAGAGAATTTATTTTGATATCAAGGTTACCATACATTTTCTCTCTCTCTTTCTAACATATCAGTCCAGGAATTGGATAAGTGACCTGTTCTGGATGTGGTTGGACTCCCCCTGAAGGAGCAGGTGTGTAGCTTGGGAATACTCCTAAATCCATTTTTGCCACTGGAGTCCCAAGTGGACTCCGTGGCCCAGAGTACTTGGGACCCACTTCGGATGATCCACCAGCTACAGCCTTTCCTGGACAGGAATAACCTAGCCACAGTAGTATATGCACTGGTCACTTCCCAATTAGACTACTGCAATGCATTTTACATGGGGCTGTCCTTGAAGATGACTCGAAAGTTGCAGCTAGTGTAAAATGCTGCAGCTAGACTGCTAACCGGAATCTCATAAAGATCAAATAATACCAGTCTTAAAAGAATTGCACTGGCTGCCAATATGCTTCCAGTCGGAATTCAAGATTCTGGTGATGACTTTTAGAGCCCTAAGTGGCTTGGGACCTCAATATTTGAGGAGTGGGCCTCTCCCTATATATGCCAGCCCAAGGACTGAGATCTGTTGGAGGGGCTGTCCTCTGTATGCCAACAGCGTGAGACATACACTATAGTGAGAGATGGGGGAGAGCCTTCTCTGCTGTGGCACCCCGGTTGTGGAATGCCCTCCCCTTGGAGGCCTGATTGGTGCATACATTGGTTTCATTTCATCGCCAAGTAAAAACATGGCTTTTTACCAAAGCCCTAAAGGGCTAAATGCATTCCCTAAAGTAGCACACTGTTTTAACTGCTTTATTGTTTTAGATTTTAATTGGTATTAGCTTGTTTAATGGTTTAATATATTTTTAGCCATTTAAACTATTTATTGTTCTATACTGTTCATATAGATTTTATCTGTACACTGCCCTGAGATTTTAATGATATAGGGTGGGATACAAATGTTATAAATAAATAAATAAATAAATAAATAAATATCAGGTGCATAGAAACAGTTGTGAGCATGGAATGGTGTGTGGGGGGGGGAGAAAAGAGAAACATTAACTGAGTGCTGCACAACAGAAGTAATGCACATGGCCATCTAAAGGGGCGCATAAGACCATTAAGGGCGCAGTCCTCTGGGGATGGCCATAAGCCTCCAGGTTTGGAGGCTTATACAGACATCCAATGCAGAGCAGGAGGAGTGGAAGAGGCGATCTTTGCCTTTGCACTCCTCCCACTCTGCATTTTAACTCCATGGGCTTTGTATGCTTGTCTAGCTGGGGCTCTGTAGAGCAGGAAGGAAGGAGGCTGGGGAGACGTGGGGAGACAGCATAAGCTGGCCTCCCCCGTCCCCTCCCCACCCCACCCCACCCATCAGCATGCTCCCTTTCCCTATTCTCTGAGGTCATCTTTGTGACCTCGGAGAGGCAGCCGGTGTGGTTCTCCTCACACTGGCTGTGAGCGGGAGGGAGCTGGGAGCTCAGAGGGCTGTCTCCAACCTCGGATCCAGGAATCCGAACTATCCTATGGCCTTCCAAGCTCTGTCTAAGGGCCATAGGATAGCTCCTCTCGCCCAGAATCTAAAATTACCTTGCTGCACCACTGGTTGAATATTGAAAACATTGTAGCCAAGATGGAGCCACCCATGCACAGAAGGGAGGTTCAAGCATATTAGGGGTGGGTGCATTCTGAAGCACATACAATTAAAGCTTAAGAGCACCATGATCGGGGAGAGGGCTGAAAAACCTGGACCTGAGGACTATACATGTGGGTTGCCTTCATGCTGCCATAGAATCCTGGCAGCAGGAGGGCAGAGCCCAGGCACAAACCCTCTGCCCCAGCCTTGTGGTCCTTCCCTAGTCTTCCAAGCCCAAACAGTCAGATTTCCTACTTCTGCTCAGAGGATAAGCCATGGAAGCTCCCACAATGACACCCAAACCCCAAGGATCTTGCAATGATATGAAATGATCCCTTGCAAGACTGTCATAGGTTCAGTGCCTTGTCCAAGGGCATTCTCCCACTCTTCTCCATGTTTGCAGGACAGGCAGCAAAAGCTCGCTCACTGGTGCCCAGCTGAGCTGCCACACAAGACAGGAAAACCACCCCCTGCCTGAAAGAAACAGAATGAAGAGGTAGACAAGAAAGGCATGTGAAGAATACACACAAACTCTGGGATAAAAAAGCCTAATGACTAAGAAGTTTAAACTGGTAGAACAATAGATGATAGATAGATAGATAGATAGATAGATAGATAGATAGATAGATAGATGATAGATGGATAGATAGATGATAGATGGATAGATCTTTATCATCTAACGATAGATATCTAATGAGAGAGAGAGATGGTTAATCACTATTATTCAAACAACCCCTCCCCCCAAAAAAACTTCCTGAACTGATGGAATGCAGGACTCCTACCCAAACCTTGCATCAGTTTCCAGTAGCACAATGTAAATAATGCTAATGGCTGGTCACCATTGGATCCTTCTCTTTATTTGCCCTTTTCACCCCAGTGTCTCCCAGTCATAATTAAAGGCACCCGACAACATTTCTTTTGCAAGCCACTACTTGTAGAGGTGTAATAGCAAAACTTACTGTTAATGCATTTCTCTCTCTCTCTCTCTCTCTCTCTTTTTTTTAAGGATCCCGATCCTCTGAAAGCCAATTCAGTTAATTTCAAGGGAAACATTACTTGCTAGATCAGGCTGTTTTTGTTTTTTCCCCAAGTGATTTCCATGGTGGTTCCACATTCTGGAAAATTACTCCTTTGAAACAAGCAAAATAGAAGTATCCCACATTATGGTCTGAAGGTGCATGAGATAGCCACTATGTGAAAGCTAAGCAGTTATAGACCTGAGTGTTATGATTATGATTATGATTATGATTATTATGACTATTCTTAATATTTTGAATGGGAGACTTATGATTGTTTTGAATTTGAATAGAACCTAATCTACAACACCTTGAACTCCATGGTGAAGGAAAGCTGGGATATGAGTGCAATAAAAAACTAAAGTGGGAACCTGCTTCTTTTGAAGAAGAAACACTGGGTAATACAAGCTCTACATAGAGTGTGCACACACATACACACTTGCTACAAACCAATTAGGAACAGGTCAGCACACTGCTGTAGATCTGGATCCGGGCTGCGCCAGACTCCAGTGAGGCCTCACCATAGTGCTGTCAGGAGCGCCCTAGCTGCCTCTTACAGTCACCTCCAATAGCCAACTCAAGACACAGACGAAAAGGATTCTTTTCAAGGCTTTATTCTTTTTACAACTTAATGACTCTTTCAGATGCTAATCACCAGCGACTAAGCAAGGAACAGCCCTGGGGAAAGAGCAGAGTAGCCTAAGCTCCAGGTAAGGCAGTTGGTCCCTGTTTGAAGGAGAATCACGAAAAGACCCTGAACTTATGGGCTAGGGAGAGATCCTCCCTCTTTCCCTTGGGTCCTCGGGACACGACCGTTGCTTGTGTGCCAAACGAGCGCTACGCCTCCTTTCCACACCCTCCATCGCTCGTTGCTCCCTGCATTGGTGCTGAGTGTCCAGCAAGCCCACCTCCAGTGCTCTCTCACTGCCAGGGTCACTATCTATCCCAGGAATGCTGGCAGGAGGAATCTCTGCCAGCTGCTGTGCTTGTTAGGGATGTACGAAAATCACTTACCTTTCGGGGATTATGCTGATGGTGGGGGGGAGGCACTCCGTCCCTCCCCCCAGGATCCTGGACGGGGGGGAGGCGCTCCATTCCTCCCCCCCCCGGAATCCTGGCCGACTGGCTGTGCTCTGCAGCGATTCTGTGGAGCCGCCGGCTGGCTCCGTCAGCAGCCGGATATCCGGCCGTTGGCTAGCAGGGACACAAATGGTGGCAGCTGTAGCCACCGCCGTTTGTGTCCCTGCAGTCAGCCGTGATAGGCTACGTAAATGTTTACGTAGCCTATCACTTCTGACTTAAAAAACAACAACACGTGTATGCAAATGGCGGCAGCCATGGCCGCCGCCATTTGTGTTCCTTATTTTGGCACGTCTTAGTCTATGTAAACATTTACGTAGACTAAGATGGCAAAAATAAGGGGAACGCAAATACAGTAGCATCTACACTATTTGCGTTCCCCTTATTTTCGCCATCTTAGTCTACGTAAATGTTTACATAGACTAAGACGTGCCAAAATAAGGAACGCAAATGGTGGTGGCCATGGCCACCGCCATTTGCACACGCGCGTTGTTGTTTTTTTAAAGTCAGCCGTGATAGCTGACTTAAGCTATTTAAGCTTAAATAGCTATTTATTTGATTTAAAGCCGTAAATCTTTATGTAGCCAATCACAGTTTTTTTTTAAACCTAGCCGTGATAGGCTACGTAAATCTTTATGTAGCCTATCACTTTTTTTTTTTTTTAACTGGAAATGGTGGCGGTGGCGGCCGATCAGAAGACCGGCCGCCGCAGCCGCTGCCGCCACCGAACCACCGCCGCAGCCGCCGCTGGAGCCGCTGCCGCCAGGAAGATCCGCCCCAGGTAAGTCTCATCCAGGGGGGGGCAGGGGGCAGGCCATTCTGCCACCGATTTCGGGGGGCCGAATGCCCTGGCGTTCGGCCTCCCCGAGATACGTGGCAGAACTTTCGTACATCCCTACGAGAGATGAGCAAGCTCCTCTCCCACGGATTGCTGTTCCTGCTCAGAATCAGAACTGCTCTGGGGTCCTATTGGCTCAGTTTCCACCCTGACATCATCCCCACTCCCATGAGGCCCCCCTCATGCTTCTCCCCTGGGGCCCCGGGTTTGTGTGGGTACATCTGGTGGAAGCACCTCAGCAGCAACGGAGCATGCACATTGTCCTCAGGTTCCCAGGATCGCTCATCTGGCCCATACCCCTTCCAGTCCACCAGATATTGCAGGTGTCTGTGAGAAAGGCAGGAGTCCAGAATCTCTGCAACCTCAAACTCCTCCTCCCCCTCCACCAGCATTGGTGGTGGGGGGGAGCCGGCCGAGTGATGAGGGTCGCCAGAAACCAGGGGGGACAGCAAGGACTGATGAAAAACAGGATGGATCTTCATGGAGGGCGGGAGAGCCAGGCAAAAAGCAACAGGGTTAATCTGGGCCGTAATCTGGAAAGGCCCCGTGTGGCAAGGCATGAGCTTCCTTGCGGGTGAGTGAGAGGGGAGGTATTGGGTGGACAACCAAACCCAGTCCCCCAGTTGCAGAGATGGACCCGGCTGGCGCCGCTGATCCGCAGAGGCCTTGTAGGCTGCCTTGGCTTGCTCGAGGGAGTCCTGTAAGAGGTGGTGTACCACTCGCAACTCCTCTAAAAAGTCATGGGCTGCCGGCATCGAAGAGGGAGCTAGGGTGGATGGGAAAAACTTGGGCTGGTAACCAAAATTGGCAAAAAATGGAGTTTGGCAGGTGGAAGCATGGCAGGCATTGTTATAAGCAAATTCTGCGAGAGGCAGCAAGAAAAACCAGTAATCTTGCTGGTAATTGACATAACAGTGCAAATATTGCTCCGAGTCGCATTGGTGTGCTCGGTCTGACCGTCCGTCTGTGGATGGTGGGTGGAGGAAAGACGGAGCGTCACATGGAGAAGCCCAAGTAGCTCCCTCCAGAAATGTGCAGTGAATTGGGGCCCCTATCCAAAATGAGACCCTCGGGCCATCCCTGGAGGTGGAAAATCTGAAAAAGCCCTTTCTCACCAGAAAACGTCTCTGGCAGAGCCACCGGGCACTTGTGGCAGGGGGGAACCGGAGGTGGTGGGGGTTGAACCGCAGCTTGCAGACTCTGTATGGCAGTTGTCAGTTGAGCCACTTGATCCTGAAGAGCCTGGTTCTCTTGCGCTAGAGCTTGCACTGCCGGGTCCATGGCAGCCTCCAGAGGCAGTAGGAGCAGAGAGAGAGAGAGAAAAAAAAAGATGAACGGGGACCAAGCTGTCAGGAGCGCCCTAGCTACCTCTTACAGTCACCTCCAATAGCCAACTCAAGACAAAGATGAAAAAGATTCTTTTCAAGGCTTTATTCCTTTTACAACTTATTGGGTATAAATTACATATTTACATAAGTTGCGTATAAGTTTATACGTGATAGGCTACGTATAAGTATTTACGTAGCCTATCACGGCAGGGGGAAAAAAAACCCAGTGTATGCAAATGGCGGCGGCTACCGCCATTTGCGTATGCTGGGTTTTTTCCCCCTGCCGTGATAGCCTACGTAAATATTTTTTTTTTGCATCAATACAAGGATGCAAATGGCGGTGGCTATGACAACCGCCATTTGCGTCCCTGCAAGGCTGCCCTGCGGCTGGATGTCCAGCTGTGGGCGGCTGGAGCCAGCCGGTGGCTCCACAGCTTGGCCGTGGAGCGGAGCCGGCCGGGCAGGATTCCGGAGGGGAGGACCGGATCGCCTCCCCCCTGTCGAGGATTCCAGGGGGAGGGACGGAGCGCCTCCCCACCACCACGGATTGCCCGGCGCGGAGCCAGATAGGTGTTTTGTACATCCGTATTTCCGCTCCCTCCATCTGTCGTTGCTCCCTGCATCAGCACTGAGCATCCACCAAGCCCCCCCCACTCTCTCACCGCCAGGGTCTAGGGATGTACGAAAGTCACTTACCTGGTCCCGCAGCTTGCTTCGCGGTGGGGGGGAGGCGCTTTGGTTCTCCCCCCGAAGTTCAGGCCGGGGGGGGAGGCGCCCCACCTCGCCCAGCCAAAATTCAGGCAGGGAGGGAGGCGCCCCGCCTCGCCCGGCCGCAAAATAAAAAAGAAAATGTAAAAAAACAACAACACAAACCCGTGATAGGCTACGTAACGATTTACGTAGCCTATCACGGCTGACTTTGGAAATCTAGCCATGATAGGCTACGTAAATCGTTACGTAGCCTATCACGTATTATTGTGGTTTTTTTTACTTTATTTTGTAATGGCAGCGGCGGCAGCCAGGCGGAAGACGGGCCGCCGCCCCCACCCCCGCCCCCGCCGAAACGCTGCTGGGACCCGCCGCCGAGAGGGACATTCGAGGGAGGTAAGTCCCATCCCGGGGGGGGGCGGGGGGGCAGAGAATTTCACCGCCAATTTCAGGGTGCCGAATGCATTGGCATTCGGCCTCCCCGAGATTCATGGAGAAATTCTCTGCCATCCCTACCAGGGTCACTATCTATCCCAGGAATGCTGGCAGGAGGAATCTCTGCCAGCTGCTGTGCTTGTGAGAGATGAGTGAGCTCCTCTCCCAGGGATTGCTGTTTCTTCTCAGAATCAGAACTGCTCTGGGGTCTTATTGGCTCATTTTCCACCCTGACAAGTGCTGCAAAAGGCCCCACCACCGCCATACTGCTCTCCACTGCTGAAGCCCCCACCCACAACCGAAGCCCTCACCAGCCGCAAAAGACCCTGCCCCCTACTGACAAAGTCCCCACCCCACCCTGCCACCCCCGGCAGCCAGGCTTCGCTCCATTTCTTACCTGGCAAGGGGGTGGGGGGATGGCAGTGGCAGCTCCTTCTCCTCACCTGGCTGACCCCACCGCTAGGGATGTCGGAGAATTTCTCCACGAATCTCTGGGAGGCCAAATGCCAACGCATTCGGCCCCCCGAAATTGGTGGGGAAATTCTCCGACACCCCCCTGCCCCCCCTGGATGGGACTTACCTCTCGCGAATCTCCCTCGCGGCGGCGGGTCCCAGTGGTGGTTCAGCGGCGTTTCAGTGGCAGCGGCGGCCAGTCTTCTGACTGGCTGCTGCTGCCGCCATTTCCAAGTGAAGTGTAAAAAAAAAACACAACGTGATAGGCTACGTAAAGATTTACGTAGCTTATGACGGCTAGATTTTCAAAGTCAGCCGTGATAGGCTACGTAAATCTTTACGTAGCCTATCACGGCTGACTTTGAAAGAAAAAAAAAAGTGGGTATGCAAATGGCGGCACCCATGGGTGCCGCCATTTGCGTGCCTTATTTGGGCCCGGGTAGTCTACGTAAAGATTTATGTAGACTACGGCGAAAATAAGGGCAATGCTGCGTTGCCCTTATTTTCGCCGTCGTCTACGTAAATCTTTACGTAGACTACCTGTGCCCAAATAAGGAAGTTCCAAACTTAGGAAGAGTTTACGTAGCCTATCATGGGTTCTGTGCCTTCCAGCCTCTGGGCAAACATATGAGGAAAATGCAGAATAGCTTATTTTATGCTGTCAGAGGAATCTTTTCAGCCTTAATCTTATTTCTGAGAATAAGATTTCTTTGAAATCTCTAGATCATATATACAGAGCAGCTGGGCTTTAAGTAGGGATGTCCGAAAGGGATTTACCTGGTCCTGCAGCTTGCTTCGCGGTGGGGGGGAGGCGCTTTGGTTCTCCCCCTGAAGTTCAGGCCGGGGGGGAGGTGCCCCGCCTCACCCGGCCGAAATTCAGGCTGGGGGGGAGGCGCCCCATCCCTCGCCACCACCTTGGAAGTTCCAAACTTAGGAAACTGTTCCAAACTTAGGAAGCCGGGCTGCGGCCACAAATGGCAGCTGCTACGCCAGCCACCATTTGCATCCCTGCCAAGCCGTAATAGGCTACGTAGCCTATCACAGCAAAAGGCAGGGATGCAAATGGCATAGCAGCCACTATTTGCATCCCCGCCTTTTGCTGTGATAGGCTATGTAGATACTTATGTAGCTTATCAGGGCTTGGCAGGGATGCAAATGGCGGCTGCTAGGACAGCCGCCATTTGCAGCTGCAGCAGCCCGGCAGTGGCTGGAAGATGACCCAGAGCTGCTGCTGGAGCCGCCGCCAGGTAGATCCATTCCAGGGGGATTTCGGTAGGGATGGCAGTAAATTTCTCCCCGAAACTTCGGGGGGCCGAGCGCCAACGTGTTCAGCCCCCCGAACACGTTTCGGGGAGAAATCCTCCGCACCCCCCACCCCCCGCACCTCCCCCAGGACGGGACTTACCTTTGCCGAATGTCCCTCCCGGCGGCGGGTCTGGACGGCAGTTCGGCGGGTCTTCGTCAGGGGCGGGGGCGGCAGCTGATCTTTCGACCGGCTGCCGCTGCCGCCATTGCAATAAAAGAAAAAAAAAAAACGCCCCCATGATAGGCTACGTGACGATTAACGTAGCCTATCACGGCTAGATTTGCAAAGTCAGCCGTGATAGGCTACGTAAATCGTCACTTAGCCTATCACGGGTGACTTAAAAAAAAAAAGCGCGTACAGATAATGGTGGCCCCCATAGGGAGCCGCCATTCACGTTCCTTATTTGGTCGCTGTAGTCTACGTAAATGTTTACGTAGACTACGGCGAAAATAAGGGCAATGCTATTTGCATTGCCCTTATTTTCGCCGTAGTCTACGTAAAGATTTATGTAGACTACAGCGACCAAATAAGGAACGCAAATGGCGGCTCCCTATGGGGGCCGCCATTATCTGTACGTGCTTTTTTTTTTTTTTAAGTCACCCGTGATAGGCTACGTGGCGATTTATGTAGCCTATAATGGCTGACTTTGCAGATCTAGCCATGATAGGCTACGTTAATCGTCACGTAGCCTATCATGGGGGCGTTGTTTTTTTTTTAACTGTTTAGTCCGCGGCCGGGCGAGGCGAGGCGCCTCCTCCCCAGCCTGAATTTCGGCCGGGCCAGGCGGGAAGCCTCCCCCCCAGCCTGAATTTTGGCCAGGCGAGGCGGGAAGCCTCCCCCCCTGGCCTGAACTTCGCGGGGGCAGCAACGAAGCGCCTCCCCCCCACCACAGGAAATCTTCGAGGACAGGTAAGTGACTTTCGTCCACCCCTAGTCTCAGCTCTCCATTGGAAATAGAGTGATAATCAACTTACCTTCGAGATTGTTGAAACAATCAGTAAAATAATGTAGCCCTGTTTAGGTGTTGTTGCCTGAACTAGGGATGGCGGAGAATTTCTCCATGAATCTCCGGGAGGCCAAATGCCAACGCATTCGGCCCCCCGAAATTGGTGGTGAAATTCTCCACCGCCCCCCCCCCCAGGATGGGACTTACCTCGTGCGAATGTCCCTCTCGGCGGCGGGTCCCGGCGGTGGTTCGGCGGCGGTTCAGTGGGGGCAGCGGTGGCGGCCGGTCTTCTGATTGCAAAATAAATTGCAAAATAAAAAAGGAAAGTAAAAAAAAAACAAAAACACACCCGTGATAGGCTACGTAATGATTTACGTAGCCTACATGGCTAGATTTCCAAAGTCAGCCGTGATAGGCTACGGAAATCGTCAGGTAGCCTATCACGGGTGTGTATGGTTTTTTTTTTACTTTACATTTTTTTCGCGGCTGGGTAGACGGGGCGCTCCTCCCCGGCCTGAATTTCGGTGGCGAGGGATGGGGCGCCTCCCCCTAGCCTGAATTTCGGCCGGGCGAGGCGGGGCGCCTCCCCATCCTCGCCTGAACTTTGGGGGAAGAACCGAGGTGCCTCCCCCCCACTGCGAAGCAAGCTGCGGGACCAGGTAAGTCCCTTTCATCCATCCCTAGCCTGAACTGGTAGAGAGACAAGTACAGTTTTGCATACTAGCCCTGCCCTCAACATCCCTGCATGCACCAGCTCTACACCTGACCCTCCATCTTAGGGATGTACAAAAGTGACTTACCTTTTCTCAAATTCTGTTCATGGTGGGGGGGGGAGGCGATCCAGTCCTCCCCCCTGGAATCCTCGATGACCGGCTCTGCTCCACGGCGGCTCCGCGGAGCAGCCGGCCAGGCCAGGGCTGTCCGCAGCCGGATTTCTGGCCGCGGTGGCTGCTGGGTAAACAAAAATCAAAAAACGGTGTATACAAATGGCAGCAGCTACGGCCGCCGCCATTTAAGGATGGGAGAGAATTTCTCCCCGAAACTTCGGGGGGCCAAGTGCCAACGCATTCGGTCCTCCGAAGGTTGTTCGGGGAGAAATTCTCCGCAAATAGCGTTGCCCTTATTTTCGCCATAGTCTACATAAATCTTTACGTAGACTACAGGGACCAAATAAGGAACGTGAATGGCAGCTCCCTATGGGGGCCGCCATTTGCGTATGCGTTTTTCTTTTTTAAAGTCACCCGTGATAGGCTACGTGATGATTAACGTAGCCTATCATGGCTGACTTTGCAGATCTAGCCGTGATAGGCTACGTAAATCCTCACGTAGCCTATCACGGGGCTTTTTTTTTTTTAACTTTTCTTTTGAAGTTCGCAGCCGGGGAGATGGGGCGCTTCTCCCCGGCCTGAATTTCGGCCGGGCGAGGCGGGAAGCCTCCTCCCCCGGCCTGAACTTCGGGGGGAGAAGCGAAGCGCTTCCCCCCCACCACGAAGCAAGCTGCGAGACCAGGTAAGTGACTTTCGTACATCCCTACCGCCATTTGCGTTCCTTATTTTTCATTGTCTTAGTCTACATAAATATTTACGTAGACTATTATGGCAAAAATAAAGGGGAATGCAAATAGCGTAGTGGGCGCTATTTGCGTCCCTTTTTGATTTGCTGTTTTAGCCTACGTAAATATTTACGTAGGCAATTACGTCGGGAAAAAAATGGAACCACAAATAGCACCCACTATGTTATTTGCGGTTCCCTTTTTTTCCCGCCGTAATTGCCTATGTAAATATTTACGTAGGCTAGAACGGCGAAATATAGAGAATGCAAATGGCGGCCGCCGTAGCCACCACCATTTGCATACGCTAGGGGTTTTTTGAAGGGGGGTTAGCCGTGATAGGCTATGTAAATTCTTACATAGCCTATCGCAGCTGCCTGGCTGGACGCAAATGGCAGCTGCTATGGCGGCTGCCATTTGCATCTGCAGCAGCCTGTCCATGGCTGGAAATCTGGCTGCAGACGGCCCTGGCCGGCTGCTCCGCGGCCTGGCCGCGGAGCGGAGCCACCATCGAGGATTCTGTGGGGGAGTACCGGATTGCCTCCTCCCTGTCGAAGATTCCGGGGGGAGGGACGGAGCACCTCCCCCCCACCGCGAAAGTTTCCGCGAAAAGGTAAGTGACTTTCATACATCCCTATTTACACATGCTTCCTTTCCCTTCTCCCCTCCCCTCCTTCTCCCTGTATCTGAGTCTTCCATTATCTTTCATTGATCTCGCTCCTGTTCTTGCCACTTTAACACTTTTCACAGAGGAAACTGAAGCAGAACACAATGGGGTAATTCGATAGCTCATTATCTGCAATCTATTTAAAAAAAGAACAAAGAGCATTTAGTGCAGGAGATGTCCTGAAGGGTCATGGCAGGGTCATGGCATCTTGTAAAGAGCCCACAAACTTCCATGAAGGAGCAATCTCAATTGCAGGATAAAAGCTCAGTGTGAAGGAGCCCATAGCTTAACTATGTGTTGCGTGAAGAAGTACTTTCTTTGAACTGTCCTGAATCTCCTACCAGTCAGATTCAATGTATGACCCCGGGTTCTAGTATTTTGAGAGAGGGAGAAAAATGTCTCCCTATCCACATTCTCCACACCATGCAAAAATCTTGTACACTTCTACCATATCTCCCCTTACCCTTCTTTTTTTCCAAGCTAAACAATCCCAGCTGTCATACTCATAACCTTCCCTCATAGGGGAAATGCTCAGGCTCTTGATTGTTTTAGTTGCCCTTTTCTGCCCTTTTTCCATCTTGACAGTATCATTTTTTAGGTATGGTGACCAGAACTGTACACAGTATTCTAAATGTGGTTGCACCATAGATTTGTATGAGGGCAGTATGATATTGGCAGTTTTATTCTCAATTCCTTTTCTAATTATGCCTAACACGGAGTTTGCCTTTTTTCCTAGCAGCTGCACACTGGATCAACATTTTCATCTAGCTGACCACCACAACCCCAAGATCCCTTTGCTAGCTCAGATCCCATCAGGTTATACTTGAAGTTGTTGTTGCTGTTTTGTCCTAACATGTATCGCTTTGCACTTGCTTCCATTGAATGACATTTGCCATTTAGATGCCCATTTTCCCAGTTTAGAGAGATCCTTTTGGAGCTCCTCACAATCCCTTTTTGTTGTAACCACCCTAAATAATTTGGTGTCACCAGAAAACTTGGCCACTTTACTGCTCACTCCTAATTCCTGATCATTTATGAACAGGTTGAAAAGCACTGGTCCTAATGCAGATCCCTGCAGGACCCCATTATTTGCTTCCCTCCATTGGGAGAATTTACCATTTATTCCTACTCTCTGCTTTCTGTTCTTTAACCAGTTACTAATCCATGAGAGGACCTTTCCTCTTATTCCATGACTGCTAAGTAAGGAGCCTTTGGTGAGTTGTCAAAAGCCTTTTGGAAGTCCAAGTAAACAGTTCTACTGCATCACCCCTGTCTACATGTTTACTGACATTCTCAGAACTCTAAAAGTTTCACGAGACAGGACTTACCTTTGTGTAAGCCATGTTGCTTCTTTTTCAGTAGGGCTTTTCCTTCTTTATGATTACTGATTTTATCTTTAATGATGTTGTCAACCAACTTACCCAAAACAGATTTTAAGCTAACCAGCTTGTAATTTCCTGGATCTAAGGATGTACGAAAATCACTTACCTTTTCGAAGGGTGACATTCGCGGTGGGGGGGAGGCACTCTGTCCCTCCCCCCAAAATTCTCCCTGGCTGGCTCTGCTCTGTAGCAACTCCATGGAGGTGCTGGCCGGGCCCGCCTGCAGCCAGACATCTGGCCACTGGGCAGCCTGCACAGGGACGCAAATGGCTATCATGGCAAAAAAAAAGGAATGCAAATGGCAGCCGCCATTTGCGTTCCCTTTTTTTTTTTTGCCATTATAGGCTATGTAAATATTTACATAGCCTATCACAGCTATAATGGCATCCCTGTGTTAGCCGTGATAGGCTACGTAAGTATTTACGTAGCCTATCACGGCTATAATGAAGAAGCGAATGGTGGCTGCAGACGTGGCCACCATTCGCAAAGCAGCGCGAATGGCAGAAGGTAAGTGCTCTGTTTTGCGCACCTTTTGTGGGGTGGGGGAGCGGGGGGCTTCAATCCACCACGGATTTCGGGGGGATCCATGGCGGAATGGTCTGACATCCCTACCTCGATCTAGGGATGTACGAAAGTCACTAACCGTTTCATGGATCTGCTTCACGGTGGGGGGGGTGCTCTGTCCCTCCCCCCAGAATCCTTGATGGGGGGGAAGCGCTCCGTCCCTCCCCTCCAGAATCCTCCACAGCTGGCTGTGCTCCGCAGCAGCTCCGCAGAGCAGCTGGCCAGGCCCAGCCAGGCCAGAGCCGTCTGCAGCCGGATTTCCAGCTGCAGAGGGCTCTGGGAAAAAAATAAAACAAAACTGCATACGCAAATGGCGGCGGCTACGGCCGCCGCCATTTTCATTCCTTCTTCTTGGCCGTCTTAATCTACGTAAATATTTACGTATACTATGACAGCAAAAATAAAGGGGAACGCAAATAGCGTGGCGGTTGCTATTTGCATCCCTTTTTGATTCACCGTTTTAGCCTACGTAAATATTTACATAGGCTAAAATGGGGAATCAAAAAGGGACGCAAATAGCGCCCGCTACGCTATTTGCGTTCCCCTTTATTTTCACCGTCATAGTCTATGTAAATATTTATGTAGACTAAGACGGCCAAAAATAAGGAACACAAATGGCGGCGGCCATAGCCACCGCCATTTCGTACGCATTTTTTTTTTAAACCCAACCATGATAGGCTACGTAAATTTTACGTAGCCTATCACGGCGTGTTTTTTTTTTTTTTTTTACAAGACTGGAAATGGTGGCGGCGGCAGCCGGTCAGAAGACCAGCCGCCGCAGCTGCCGCCGCCCAGAAGATCCACCCCAGGTAAGTCTCGTCCCGGGGGGGATCCATGGGGGGGTGGTAAGCCGTTCTGCCACGGAGTTCGGGGGGCCGAATGCACTGGCATTCGGATTCGCCGAGATCCGTGGTGGAATTCTCTGCCATCCCTAGGCACAATGGCAAAAGCAGCAGGGATTAAAATGAAGGATCAAGCTAGGCTGAGTCCTCAAAGTCAAGTCTAATTGCGTACTTTTGATTTGATGTTCTTGCAAGGGCTTTATAGGGCCTGGTGTGTCCTGATAGGTTTAGAGAATCAGCTGACAATAATCAAGCTGGGTGGTCAGCAGACTTCCTTCATCCTGAAACTGCAGCCTACAGGATACCCTTTCCCCTAAGGCCTTATCTACCTGGCCTTCTGTAGGGATGTACAAATCCCTTACCTGGCTCTGCGCCGGGGCATCCGCAGTGGGGGGAGGCGCTCCGTCCCTCCCTCCAGAATCCTCCCCGGCTGGCTCCGCTCCACGGTTCCAGCCGCGGCAGGCTGCTGCGGGCGCAAATGGCAGCCATCATAGCAGCCAACATTTGTGTCCTTGCGAGCAGCCGTGATAGGCTACGTAAGTATTTACGTAGCTTATCATGGCAAAGAGCAGGGATGCAAATGGCATAGCAGCCGCCATTTGCGTTCTTGCTCTTGGCCATGATAGGCTATGTAAATACTTACGTAGCCTATCACAGCTGCAAGAACGCAAATGGCAGCTGCAGCAGCCCAGCTGCAGCTGTCCGGGACACCAGCTGGAGCCTCCACCAGAGCCGCCACCGGAGCTGCCGCCGCCACATTCACCCCAGGTAAGTTCTGTCCTGGGGGGATTCTGCGGGGTGGTGGGGGTGGGAGGCCATTCTGCCATGGATTCCAGGGGGCCGGATTCTAAAGAATCTGGCCTCAGTGGAATCCGTGGCAGAATTCTCTGACATCCCTAGTCTTCTGAGGATCCAGAGTGCTGGAAGTAAGGTGCTAGAATCTGGCTGATGGAGACTACAGTTCAAGGCCTCCCTTGGTGCTTCACACAGCCTCAGTTTTGTTCCCCGATTCCCTAATTCAATTTTTGTTCCATTTATAGAAGCGACTAATATAGGGGTGTTGGACCTCTTTCAGCCCTAGGGCCAAATTCAATTTTGGACTAGCAATAAGGGGCTACATTCCAGTGGTGGGTGGGGCCGCCTAAGGCAAAATGAGCCAGGGCCAAAATCTGAAGCTACCAGCATAGTTCAGTTTAAAGTTCTTACTGCCAATAACTAAGCCTTAGGAGAAACATTTCAACCTTTTAGAATGAGGAGGGGGAAAAAACCCACACAAAAGCTGGGAATCTACCAAATGATCTGTGGTTGGGGGAAGGGTGTGTTGCCATCTGGTGAACCCTGGAGGGCCAGATTGGGGTCCTAGGTGAACTGCATTTGGCTCCCCAGGCTGAGGTCTACTGCACCCCTGCAGTAGTATGTTACTAGTCACTAGTAATGTTTTCATACATTAATTTCCCCTAGATTACTACACCAAGAGGTAATTGAAGTGGCTAGTAATAATTCATTAATAGTTGGAAATCCACTTGGAGAAACTGCTGCCTGCTTCAAGCACAGCATGAGAAGATGTGGCAACTAGCAGAATGAAAACTATCTTATTCAGAAGCAAGCAGCTGGAAAAAAATGTGAACACAGGCCTAGAATTCCCAATAATGGAAATAAAACCTTCTAGTGGATTAAGTATTTGCCAGACCGGGCTTTTCAAATCAAGGGTATCCTTAAAACAATGATTCCTCGTAACTGAACATTAAATCAATGAGCCCCTGTTTAAATACAGGATTCTACAAATTCACTAAGACCTATTCATTCTAAACTGAGAAAGTCATTGAATGAACTGGTTGTGGCATTTCTAAGAAAGAAATAATTTGCAAGGTCAAGTGCAGGATCATTTCAAGGTCTTTAGGGTCCCCTCCCCTATTTTGCTTAGATGTAACTGGGAGCAGATGGTCAAGTTGAACATCTGGCTTAGAGAGTCAGGATCAATGCTCCTGACATTCCTGAGTGAATTTCTTAGGTGTGTGCAGAAAATAATTGGTGACAGAAAGAAGAATCAGGAGTAAGGCAAGAGGCCCAAAGTAAACCATTTTCTGATCCTATCAATAAACCGAGTGACTGCTGTTGTCACCCTTGTCAGACCCTGGCATGCCACGAGTGTTTTCTGAAGATTGGGGTGGCACTTAGATTACTGCAGCAGTGTCCCTTTGAAAAGGAATGAATGAAATCCTCTCACAGCCCATTTCATTCACATTTGATGTCTAAGGTTGTCATGTTTGCATTTCAGCTTCATCTGAGTTGTTGAGACATTTCAGAGCCAGTTTGTAAGATGATCCTCCCTCCCACATTATTGACATAAAAAAGAAAAAAGGGGGATTCAAAACTATCCTTTTAAAGAAAACAGTCTAAATGCAACTCAGCTGTACTCAATTGTTTTTCTTAACCCATTATACATTCAAATATAATGAGAAAGGCTTTTGTTATAGAAGTATTAAAATCTTTCAATAAAAATAAAATAAGAGATAAATATTATTTATTTATTTATTTATTTATTTCATTTCTATACCGCCCAATAGCCAAAGGTCTCTGGGCGGTTCACAAAAATTAAAACCAAACAACACACAATAAAACAATTTAAAATATATAGAACATTAAAACCACAATATAACAATACAACCACAATAAAAACCTAGCAGCAGTACAGGAGTTTGAAATACAGGTTTAAAACAGCAAAGATAAAAATTTAGAAAGCTAAAATGCTAAAATGCCTGGGAAAACAAAAAGGTCTTCACCTGGCGCCGAAAGGAATACAATGTAGGCACCAGGCGAACCTCACTAGGGAGCTCATTCCAGAGCCAGGGTGCCACAACAGAAAAAGCCCTCCTCCTAGTAGCCACCCGCCTCACTTCCTTTGGCAGGGGCTCACGGAGAAGGGCCTCTGATGATGATCTTAAGGTCCGGGCAGGCACATATGGGAGGAGGCGATCCTTCAGGTAACCTGGCCCCAAGCCGTTAAGGGCTTTGAATGTTAACACCAGCACTTTGAATCGGGCCCGGAAATGGACTGGCAGCCAGTGCAGCTGGAAAAGTACTGGCGTAATATGAGCTCGCAGGCCAGTCCCTGTTAACAATCTTGCTGCCCTATTTTGGACCAGCTGAAGTTTCCGGACCATTTTCAAAGGCAGCCCCACGTATAACGCATTGCAGTAATCCAGACGAGAAGTTATCAGAGCATGGATAACTGTAGCTAGGCTATCTCTGTCCAGAGAAGGGCGTAGTTGGTATACCAGCCTAAGCTGATAAAAAATGCTCCGTGCCACTGAGTTCACCTGTGCCTCAAGTGACAGTTCTGGATCCAAGAGCACCCCCAAACTATGAACCTGATCCTTTAGGGGGAGTGCAACCCCCTCCAGAACAGGTTGAATATCACCTAGCCGGGCAGACGAACCACCCACTAACAGTACCTCCGTCTTGTCTGGATTGAGTTTCAGTTTATTAGCCCTCATCCAGTCCATTACCGTGCCCAGGCCCTGATTCAGAACAGCCACTGCCTCACCTGGGTTTGATGAGAAAGAGAGGTAGAGCTGGGTGTCATCCGCATATTGATGGCACCTCAGCCCACACCTCCGGATAACTTCCCCCAGCGGTTTCATGTAGATGTTAAACAGCATGGGGGATAAAATAGAGCCCTGTGGAACCCCATGGCACAATTGCCATGGCACAGAGCAATAATCCCCCAGCACCACCTTCTGGAATCGGCCATCCAAGTAGGAGCGGAACCACTGTAGTGCAGTGCCTCCAACTCCTAACCCAGACAACCTATCCAGAAGGATACCATGGTCGATGGTATTGAAAGCCGCTGAGAGGTCCAGGAGAATCAACAGGGTCGCACTCCCCCTGTCCCTCTCCCGGCAGAGGTCATCCCACAGGGCGACCAAGGCAGTTTCCCTTCCAAAACCAGGCCTGAAGCCCGATTGAAATGGATCTAGATAATCCGTTTCATTCAACAGTGCCTGGAGCTGTCCTACAACCACCCGCTCAAGCACCTTGCCCAGGAAGGGGATGTTGGCCACTGGCCTATAGTTGTTAACATCCTCTGGGTCCAGGTTAGGCTTTTTCAGGAGTGGTCTAATTACTGCCTCTTTTAAAGCAGCAGGCACCACTCCCTCTCTCAAGGAGGAATTTACAACCTCCTGGACCCAGCCGGACAACCCCTCCTTGTTTGATTTAATAAGCCATGAAGGGCAAGGGTCAAGCACACAAGTGGTCGATCGGACTTGGCCAAGCACCTTGTCCGCATCCTCAGGCCTCAGTAACTGAAACTCATCCAATAAAACTGGACCAGACGGTGCTCTGAACGCCTCTACCAATGGAACTGCATTAATGGTGGTGTCCAATTCATGACGAATCTGAGCGACTTTATCCTCAAAGTGCCATGCAAACTTGTCACAGCATGCTACCGAGGGTTCCACCGTCTCTCTCCCTGGCCCAGAATGTAACAGGCTGCTAACCACTTGGAAAAGCTCCACTGGACGACACTGAGAAGATGCAATGCTGGTGTAAAAGAACTGTCTCTTTGCCACTCTCACCGCCACAGAGTAGGCTCGATAGTGGGCTCTTACCTGTGTTCGGTCAGACTCAGCACGAGTTTTCCTCCACCTGCGTTCTAGCTGTCTCCCCTCTTGCTTCATTGCCCTCAGCTCAGGTGTATACCAAGGAGCTGGCCGGGCTCTGCTCAGAGGGAGAGGGCGCTTGGGCGCGATCGTGTCAACCGCCCGAGTCATCTCTGCATTCCACAGAGCGACCTGGGCTTCGACAGGAGCACCAGCCATACCAGCAGGAAAATCCCCCAGATCCCTCTGGAATCCATCAGAATCCATTAATCTCCGGGGGCAGACCATTTTAATAGGTCCCCCACCCTTGCAGAGGGGGAAAGGCCACCATATAATGAAAGCTTCAGGACAGTCTTTCATATATTAATTGCAAATTCCTTGTCTAAGGAAACGTGACTTTGAGCCAAGTTACAAGGCATTTTGTGGGAAGCAAATCACTTCACTAACTTGTACCATCTAGACAAAGTTTCATAGTGCATATGTCCTGTATGCCATACTTTCATACCAAGATTATAGCAAGGTGGTTGGTGGTGGTCATCTGTATTGAACATAGTACAAGCAAAACTACACATTCTTCCACATGTGATGGGCATGATAATTTGTAGGAAACATTTAGCTTATTATAGTGTACCTTATTGGCCACATCATGGATGGTGACCCTTCCTTACATCCAGTTTATGCTTCATTATGTTGCAATACCAACTGAGTGATATCCAAATCATGGACCAAAAGAAGTCCATTTATGGAGTATGCTGGACATATTGATAAATCAGCAACACAACCTGGAAAATATAAAGCAGGCTATATCTGTTAGCACTTTCTAATACACCCCTTAACCAATGTTGAGGTTTGACTTTGTGTTTGGCCTATAGTACAGGCCTCCTTTGGGACATGCTCATCAACCACCACCACCCTCCAACTCTCAACAAGAAAAGGCAGACATGACTCACCCTTGTTAAATCTACAGGATCTAAATGGTATGTATACAAGTCATGGTTCAGACCCTTCCTTGCTCTGGTCTTTGGGAAAAGTAAGTAGGTAAGGGCCAGATCAGCCAGAAGACATCTCCTTTGGTTGTCAGGGAGTTCCTTCTCCACCCTCTTAATCTTGTGCTTCTCTGGCCAGTTGTGACTGGAAAACAACCTTCAAGTAAATCCATGGCTGATGGACCACCCCTTTCCAGAAGCTGATATAAGAAATCCAGCAGAACTGGCTAGCAGATATAACCCTCAGTTGGAGGATCTGGTCTCTGCTGTCTTCCTGATAGGCATCCCTGCCTTCTCCTTCTGAACTTCTAGAACTCCAGTCAGGGTCAGAGATGTAAGCCCTGTTTCCCAAACCTTCTGTCTCTCAAGACCTTAATCTTGGACCCTGGGGTATTCCTCCTGAGGCTGGAGCTACATCTGTTTCTCCTCTGTCCCAGTTCACTTCCTGGTACTCTCCCTAGCTATTTTTGGTCCTCTCAGCTCATTCAGCAGGCCCAGTCTGTTTTTGCTTCCTGCTCCCAGCTATATCTCTCCATAGTCTCACTCCTAGGCACTCTTCTCCTCTTCCTGACTCTCCCCTTCCCACTTTCTGTCTCCTGTTTATGCTCTCTCGCATATTTCCACACTCCCTCACATTCTTCTCATGCTTTGGATCTTCTGTCTCTGCCGCCTCCGTTCTCCTATGCACTCCTCTCTCCCCACGCCTCCCAGATTTTCCTTGGGGGTTTTGACGTCTCCTCTGCCATGATTAGCTACAACTGTGACTCATGTCTGGCAGAGGGTGAGCTAACAAATGCACAAGCCCTGTTTTCTATGTCTTCTTCAGGCACCACTACTTGTGGCTAGCCTGGCAGAGCCTCACCCGGGACTCCTAACCGGATTGGGGCAGTGACCCCCAATGGTCCTACACATATATTTTCAGCACTCTAACTAGATTCCTGGTCTATAATTTTCTTTACATGTATAGACCAAAAGTACATGACCAGTGATGGCAATTTGATGGTAATTTTGTTTCAATTTAATTTATTTATTTATTTGGAAATTCATATACCAGCTTTTGCATGAGCTTCAAACAAAATCACACAATAAAACCAACTACAAAATGAAGTAGTAGATTAAAAAACACAGGAGCAACAACCATGAGAGCACATTTAAGCCATCTTTAAAACCACCATGATTCCAGTTGTGAGAGGGGTGATTATTATACAGATATCAAACACCATTAAATGCCCCAGAGAACAGGACAAACTTTACTTGGCACGTAAAGGATAGTAAAAAAAAAAAGGCACTAGGAAAAGATGTCAACATAGGAAGCTTTATAAGATGGATGATACCACCAAGTAGGCTCTCCTTCCAGTAGCCACGCACGTAAACTTCAAAGGTGGAGGCTGTGATAAGAGATCCCCTGACAAAGATCTGAATTGACGTTTCATGTGGGAACACCTTGTCCTTCAGATGCTTTGGCCCCAGGCCATTTAGGGCTTTGAAGGCCAGGACTTTAAACTGATCTTGGGCCAAGAAAGAGACTGGCAGCCAGTGACAATCTTTTAACATTGCCGTGTGATCATGGTGATCAGTCATATTCAGTTGTCTGACTGCTGTATTCTGAACTAGTTGTTGTCTCCAGATGCTCTTCAAGGTCAACCTTATGTACAGTGCACAGCAGTAATCTAGCAAGGATGGTACTGGGGAAAGGGTAGGCAACCTGGTGCCCTCCGGATGTTTTGGACCACACCTCCCATCATCAGTTATAATTGTCCATGCTGGCTAGGGCTTATGGGATTTGTAGTCCAAAACACCTGGACGGCACCAGATTCCATACCCCTGCATGGCAGGTCATCTCTCTCCACTAAGGGATGTGACTGGAGCACCAGAGAAGCTCATAAAAGACAAAGCAAGGTACTCAGGGCCGTCTGAGCACCTGGCTGCAGTGCTGGATCTAGCCACCCAAGCTGCAAACCTGGGCCTCAAGGGGGAGTATGACCCCATCTAGAACAGTCTGAACACCATTTCCCCAGACTGATTTTAAGAATGACTGTTATTGATCTAGAAATAATAATAATCAGAATAATTATTTAGCTGAAGTTGTACTGAGCTTTGAAAGAAATTTTTACATGAGAACTTAAAATCCTCAAAAACTAAACATGTTAAGGAGAGGCATGGTGACTAGCCTACTTTGAACAGGTGAGATGGGACCCACATGAGCTGTTGGAGGATCTGTGATCAGGTACCTGTACCTTTTATACTGCAGTGCAAATACCAGTTCTGGGGGATCCAGCAGGATGTTAGACTGGCAGAAAGCTTGGAAAACAGCATGGGTGGCTAATCTTAAAACCCCCTCCCACTCCAGTGCCACACTCTCAGTGCACTTCCCCTTCCCCATGGGCAATTTTATTCCAGAAATGTAGGACAGCCAACCCAGGATCTTAGCATCTGATCTGGTTTAGCCCTCAGGTCCTTTGTAGCTTGCTGCTCTGTTAATTAATGCCATTGGAGCATGGGGTGTGTGTGTGGAGGTAAATAATCCCATGGTTTCCCCAGTTAAGTTTTCAACAATTGTTTCTATCTCTTTTTAATCTGTTGGGTCTATCATCATGAATCATGTCTGTTACCAAAGGCAAAGAAAACAGGAACTCTGCTGATATATCTCCACAGTTATACATGATGCCACCAGACATTCTTTGTATGATAGGCCAGATAGAAAAACACAAATGTTATCAGGGCTGCATTCTACAGTAAAGCAGTGGTAAAACAGTAATGACTTTGTACAAATGTTTTCTGCTGTCCTTCGGCACACCACAATTTATTAAGTAAGTTTAAGAAGCCGTTGAGGGATTCAACAACAGGATGTGCTAAATGAGAAACTGGCAAAGGCTTCTAGCATGGGTCTGGCATACACACCTCCATAGCACAACTGTTGCTTCTGCTCCTGAAAGTGCATTTCAAGATCAATGCATGCAGTGAGGCTTTGTACTGTTACTCTGTAACACATGGGAAATGGTTCTTGTTTGAACAAGATCTAAAGAGAGATAGGGTGTGTCTGTGTGTGTGTGTGCGTGCGTGTGTGTGTGCATGTGTCTGTGTGTGTTAGGAATGGGGCTATAATGGTGTTTGATGTTTGTAATTTGGTTGGTGCTTTCAGGTTTCCTGTTTACCTTAGGACAGGGTAGTAGTACCACAGCACTGACACATTTTAATTTGTATTAGTCCGGAAATGTGATGGTCACTTCTGGAAGCAAGAAGCTCAGAAGACAGGAACACATACTGTATGGATATAGTCACCATGTGGTTGAAATGAAGGTATTTACAGAGAAATTACCTCAGGTTGTTCTGCTATGTGGAGAAGTGGATGTGAATATTGAGAATACTGTAGGAATATCACACTTCCCCCATCATAGTAGGGACTATGTAGAATCATAGAATAGTAGGGTTGGAAGGGGCCTATAAAACCATTGAGTCCAACCCCCTGTTCAATGCAGGAATCCAGGTCAGAGCATCCCTAACAGATGGCTATCCAGCCTCATCTTGAATGCCTCCAGTGTGGGAGAGCCCACCACCTCCCTAGGTCATTGGTTCCATTGTCATATTGCTCTAACAGTCAGGAAGTTTTTCCTGATGTTCAGCCGGAATCTGGCTTCCTGTAACTTGAATCCATTCTTCGGTGTCCTGCACTCTGGGATGATCGAGAAGACATCCTGGCCTTCCTCTCTGGGACAACCTTTCAAGTCCTTGAAGAGTGCTATCATATCTCCACTCAGTCTTCTCTTCTCAAGGTTAACATGCCCAGTTCTTTCAGTCTCTCTTCATAGGGCTTTGTTTCCAGTCCCCTGATCATCTTTGTTGCCCTCCTATGAACCCTCTCCAGCTTGTCCGCATCCTTCCTAAAGTGTGGTGCCCAGAACTGGACACGGTACTCCAGATGAGGCCTAACCAGTGCTGAGTAGAGGGGAACTAGTACTTCCCAGGATGTGGAAACTATGCTTCTATTAAGGCAGCCCAAAATAGCATTGGCCTTTTTTGCAGCCACATCACATTGTTGGCTAATATTCAGCTTGTGATCGACAACAATTCCAAGATCCTTCTTGCTTGTAGTGTTGTTGAGCCATGTATCCCCCACCTTGTAGTTGTGCATTTGGTTTCTTTTTCCTAGGTGCAGAACTTGGCATTTATCCCTATTAAATGTCATTCTGTTGTTTTCTGCTCAGCGCTCCAGTCTATCAAGATCACTGAATTTTGTTTCTGACTTCCAAAGTATTAGCTATCCCGCCCAACTTTGTGTCATCTGCAAATTTGATCAGCATTCCCTTCACCTCCTCCTCCAAGTCATTAATACAAATGTTGAAGAGCACTGGGCCCAGGACTCAGCTCTGCGGTACCCCGCTCATTACCTCTCCGCAGTTTGAAAAGATCCCATTGATAAGCACTCTTTCAGTCTGATTCTGTAGCCAACTGTGGATCCACTGGATTGTTGTTTCATCTAGCCCACTTTGAGCTACTTTGCTCATCAGGATACAGGGCACTTTGTCAAAAGCTTTGCTGAAGTCGAGGTATATTATGTCCACAGCATTCCCACCGTCCACAAGGGAGGTTACTTGATCAAAAAATGAGATCAGATTCATCTGGCAGGATTTGTTCTTGACAAATCCATGTTGGCTTCAAGTAATCACTTCATTATTTTCAAGGTGCTTCCAGATGGATTGCTTTATCATCTGCTCCAGAATTTTCCCAGGGAGTGATGTCAGACTGACTGGTCTGTAGTTCCCAGGTTCCTCCTTTTTGCCCTTTTTGAAGATAAGGACAACGTTAGCCCTCCTCCAGTCATCTGGCACTTCACCCGTCCTCCATGATTTCTCAAAGAGAATAGACAGTGGTTCTGAGAGTTCTTCTGCCAGTTCCTTTATGACTCTAGGATGCAGTTCATCTGGCCCTGGAGATTTGAACTCATTCAAAGGAAGTAGGTGTTCCTTGACCATATGCCTTTTGATCTCAAGCTGCAATCCTGCCCCTTCAGCCTGTACTTCGCCTTTGCCAGGGGGGTCATAGACCCTCTTTTGGGAGAAGACTGAGCCAAAGTAGGAATTGAGCACCTCTGCATTTCCTTGTCATCTGTTATCATTTTAATAGAAATAAGATGTGAGAACGCCCTTGCTGATACAAGATAAAGCACCAAGTACTCCCATTCCTTTGATGGACAGGGGTAAACCTTTGTTTGGTCTAAAAGTTATCGACTCTGCTTATTCATGCAGGGGTACTGGGGTTAAGCTTTCCCACCCATGCTGTTTTCTCATGGTTTTCTGCCAATCTATCATCTCCCCCCCCCCCCCAAGGCTGGTATTTTCTGTTGCAATAAAAAGAATAATTCCATGTTCTCAGCATTTGTGTTTCACAAACAGCACCCCCTCCCAAACACACACCACACACATACACCCACACACTACCAAACTACTTTTTAAAGGGCCAAAGCACACATTACTTAAAAGATGTAGCTAGCAGCTTTGTCTGTCTTTCTCTCTCTTTCTCTCGTAAGGTCAGGGCCCCTGATCTGGGCAGGGGCCCTCACATAGGTAAGTGGATTTAATCCTTTCCTCCTTTTATGGGCCCAATCTGGATTGAGGGCTCTACACCTGCAATATTTATTGCCAAATAATGATCCATTTTCTTTAATGGATCACTATTTCAAAACATAAATTGCATGCACGGGGGCAGGGGACTGATTCAGATTTGGACCACAGTAGGAGGGAAAGGGCTGAAGCCCCTTACTGCCCATACTGGGGCCTCAGTCCAGATCAAGGGACCTATGCTTACTCTAGGGGAAAAAGACAGAGGGAAAATTATTTATTTATTTATTATATTTCTTGGCCCCCTTTCAGGGCAGAAGCCCTCCCAAGGCAGCTTACAGCAATAAAATACATAAAAACAGTTAAAATATTAAAAGTGATAAAATCATAAAAACAATAAAAGCCAACAATAAAACCAGCAACAATGTTAACAGCAGTACCAGCAACAATAGCAGTCATGTCATGAGAAGGCCAAGGTAAAATAATATGTTTTCAGTAGGGATGGCAGAGAATTCCACCATGGATCTCAGTGAGGCCGAATGCCAGTGAATTCGGCCCCCCGAACTCCATGGCGGAACGGCCTGCTACCCCCCCACCCCCCCGCGGATCCCCCCTGGGACGAGACTTACCTGGGGCTGATCTTCTCGGCGGTGGCGGCTCCAGCAGCGGCGGCGGTGGCCGGTCTTCCGACCGGCTGCCGCCACCACCATTTCCAGTGTTAAAAAAAAAGACGTGATAGGCTACATAAAGATTTACATAGCCTATCATGGGTAGGTTAAAAAAAACACCAAAAAATGACATGATAGGCTATGTAAATCTTTACGTAGCCTATCACGTCTGACTTTAAAAAAAACAAAAACGTGTGTATGCAAATGGCGGCGGCTACGGCCGCCGCCATTTGCATTCCTTATTTTGGCCCATCTTAGTCTACGTAAATATTTATGTAGACTAAGACAGCGAAAATAAGGGGGAACGCAAATAGCTACGCTAATTGCATTCCCCTTATTTTCACCATCTTAGTCTACGTAAATATTTGCGTAGACGAAGACGGGCCAAAATAGGGAATGCAAATGGTGCTGGCCGTAGCTGCCGCCATTTGCGTACGCGTGTTGTTGTTTTTTTTTTAAAGTCAGACGTGATAGGCTACGTAAAGATTTACGTAGCCTATCATGGCTGACTACAGGGACACAAATGGCGGTGGCTACGGCCGCCGCCATTTGCGTCCCTGCTAGCCAGCGGCCGGATGTCTGGCTGCTGGCAGAGCCGGCTGGCAGCTCCGCGGATTCCCCGCGGAGCAGAGCCAGCCGGCCAGGATTCCGGGGGGGAGGTGCAGAGCGCCTACCCCCCCCCGGTGAGGATTCTGGGGGGAGGGACGGAGCGCCTCCCCCCCAGCGGAACCCGGCGGAGCCAGGTAAGGCCAATTTCGTACATCCTTAGTTTTTAGGGCCTTCTTAAACGTCTGCAATGATGGAGCATGGAAGACCTCCGATGGAAACTTGTTCCAAAGGAAACAATGTAGCTGCTAGCTGTAGTGTTGTGATGTGTGTTTTGGGTCTAAAGTCAGGGTGTTTCAGAAACAGTTCGTGTTATGCCAAATTGCTCTGCTGTTTCAAGGGGGAAAGCCCCACTGGGTGTCCATGAAGTAGTTCCCTGAATTATGGCCAGCATAAGCAACACAGCTATTCCTGCTTATGTTCTGTTCTGACTGGAGGCAACTCATTATTGTTATCGCTTACTTTTGGTCCCTTTAGATAACAACCTCCACTAGTTATGATTCACAATGCAAAAGCTACAGCTTGCACATCACACTTTTTAGAAAAAAAACAAGGGCCAGCTCTTTGTGGGCCTTAATTTTCTCATGACGAAGCACAAGTGTAGTGTCTGTCTTGTCAGAGAGGGCACAACTGCACACAACGTATGTAGTGTATTATCACGGGGCCCATTGTCAGTGGGATCCAACGAGGCACCAACTAGGCTTCCTTGTGTTTTTTCTGCACGTTCACCTTCTCTCTGACAAGGATTCCGCACAGACGTGACTCGTGACAGCAAACAAGTTTTATGAGTGTTTATGAATATGTGTTTAGGGTTGTTTTCCTCAAGCAGTTTATGCTGTTGCTTCTCTTGCATGGGGTGCCTGTCATCATCTCAATTTTCTTTTAACCAGCTCATCAATTCTCATTAGGCTGAGACAAATACATAGGTGTTAGGAGGAATGCAAAATAAAAATGACTCTCCAAGCTGCTACAATCAAACTTGCAATGAGATGGGCCTGATCCAGGTCTTCACTATGGGAATCAACACTTTTGCTATTGCCATTTCCCAGCCTTATGGCATGAACCTGCATGCTACTGCTCAGGGGCGGGGGGGCAGTGTCAAACCAGGAAATTTGGCAGCAGGCACCTCACTCCATGTCACGCTGGGACAGCTCACAGGCAGATGGAGTTATTGGCCTAACATTTGCTACATATAATTGCCAGCAACAGTACTGCTGTTCCTTAGCTCAGCCGGTCCAGAGGAACTAGTAGGAACATGGCTGCCTCCATGTAACTGTTGCTCCAGGCTTGGTTCCTCATTCTGAGCAACTTGTCTCACAGGGTAGCAACACTGCCTTGCCTCCCTCCACCAGCCTCATTCAAAACCTGACCACCCATCTAGAATAATAGAATCACAGAATCATAGAATAGTAGGGTTGGAAGGGGCCTAGAAGACCATCAAGTCCAACCCCCTGCTCAATGCAGGAATCCAAGTCAGAGCATCCCTGACAGAAGGCTGCCCAGCCTCATCTTGATCACACTAACTGCTTCTGACCCTTTGAATCCTTGTCTGTCTGTTCCAGAACTCAACCATTAGCTCGGATCAGATAACATCATTTGCCCCAGCTATACTGGGCCCTGACAGTAAGGACAGAATTTCATCTCAAATCTCACACAACAGATAAATCAACCCAAAGCCAAATTTTCCCCACTTGGACACACTCCTTTTATTGAGGGTGAAGAAAAGCATTGAAGGTGGAGATCAATTTTGTGACTAAGAACATTGCATCTACAATTGTCCTATCTCATTCAAAATATATGAAAATGCAAGCAAATCAGGAAAATCAATATTCTCTCCCTCTTTCCCCCCTGTCAAATGAGTTTCAGTGCAGGAGTTATTTCCTACTTAAACACAACAAACAAAGTAAAAGCAATTTGCAAGTTTGATCTAGCAACCATTAAAAAAAATAGATAAAGCAGCAGAATTCCCATGAACACTCTGCATGGCCCATTCCTTGGCATTTTAAAAATGTTCCCATTCAGTGTCAAATGGACACTTGCCATGGCAAGATGAATGCACGTTCTTAACAGAAAAGTGTCCATCTCTCCTGACACCTTAGGTGCACTGAACAAATTCAATATGCTTCAACTATGATTGTGCAAATACATGTTTGATGCACCACATGGAAGCAGTGGACACCTGCTGCAAGGTGTCACCCAGTAATATTGCACATCTGATAGAGCAGCCCTAACATTATTTCATTCAAAAGGCAAAGCTTGGCACCCTGCTGAAAACATATCAGTTACATGTAGTGCTGGTGACCTGAAAACTGAACAAATTGTGTTCAGGATATACTAAGTGTATATACTAAGTGTATATACTAAGTGTGGCAGGATATACTAAGTGCCCCTTCATGGATCACTGCCTTGTTGTGGCGAAGGGGCTTGCGTAACTCAGTGAAGCCATAAGCTATGCCGTGCAGGGCCACCCAAGACGGGCAGGTCATGGCAGAAAGTTCTGACAAAATGTGGTCCACTGGAGAAGGAAATGGCAACCCACTCCAGTATTCTTGCCAAGAAAACCCCATGGAACATAACACAAGGCTAAAAGAGATGACGCCGGAAGATGAGCCCCTCAGGTCGGAAGGTGTCCAATATACTACTGGGGAACAGCAGAGGGTATTTCCAAGTAGTGCCAGAAAGAGTGAAGTGGCTGGGCCAAAGCCGAAAGGACACTCAGCTGTGGATGTGTCTGGTGGTGAAAAGAAAATCCGATGCTGTAAAGAACAATATTGTTTAGGAACCTGGAATGTTAGATCAATGAATCAAGGTAAGCTGGAGGTGGTCAAACATGAGATGGCAAGATTGAACATCGACATCTTGGGAAACAGCAAACTAAAATGGACAGGAATGGGTGAATTTAATTCAGGTGACCATCATATCTACTATTGTGGCCAAGAATCCCTTAGAAGAAATGGAGTAGCACTCATAGTCAATAAAAGGGTGGGAAAGGCAGGAATGGGGTACAATCTTAAAAATGATAGAATGATCTCAGTACAAATCCAAGGCAAACCATTCAACATCACAGTAATTCAAGTCTATGCCCCAACCACTGATGCCGAAGAAGCTGAGGTTGATCGGTTCTATGAAGACCTACAACACCTTCTAGAACTAACACCAAAAAAAGATGTCCTCTTCATCATAGGGGACTGGAATGCTAAAGTAGGAAGTCAAGAAATCACCGGGATAACAGGCAGGCATGGCCTTGGTGTACAAAATGAAGCAGGACAAAAGCTAATAGAGTTTTGCCAAGAGAACACACTGATCATAGCAAACACTCTTTTCCAACAGCACAAGAGACGACTCTACACATGGACATCACCAGATGGTCAATATCGAAATCAGATTGATTATGTCCTTTGCAGCCAAAGATGGAGAAGCTCCATACAGTCAGTAAAAACAAGACCTGGAGCTGACTGTGGCTAGATCATGAGCTGCTTCTAGCAAAATTTCGGCTGAAATTGAAGAACGTAGGGAAAAGCACTAAACCATTCAGGTATGACCTAAATCATATCCCTTATGAATATACAGTGGAGGTGAGGAATAGATTTCAGGGATTAGACCTGATAGACAGAGTGCCTGAGGAGGTCCGTAACATTGTTCAGGAGGCAGCTACGATATCCATCCCAAAGAAAAAGGGGATGGCAAGAAAGCCAAGTGGCTGTCTGATGAGGCTTTACAAGTAGCTCACGAAAGAAGGGAAGCAAAAAGCAAGGGAGAAAGGGGAAGATATATCCAACTGAATGCAGAGTTCCAGAGAATAGCAAGGAGAGACAAGAAGGCCTTCTTAAATCACTTCCTGGCATATAGAAGGGGAAGAAATGGAAGCAGTGAGAGATTTTACTTTCTTGGGCTCCAAGATCACCGCAGAGTCGCAGACGGTGACTGTAGCCATGAAATTAAAAGATGCTTGCTCCTTGGGAGGAAAGCTATGGCCAACCTAGACAGCATAGTAAGAAGCAGAGACATCACCTTGCCAACAAAGGTCTGTCTCATCAAAGCTATGGTTTTCCCAGTAGTAATGTATGGCTGTGAGAGCTGGACTATAAGGAAGGCTGAGCGCCGAAGAATTGATGCTTTCGAACTGTGGTGCTGGAGAAGACTCTTACGAGTGCCCTGGACTGCAAGGAGGTCAAATCAGTCCATCCTAAAGGAAATCAACCCTGAGTGCTCATTGGAAGGACAGATAATGAAGCTGAAGCTCCAATATTTTGGCCACCTAATGCGAAGAGAAAACTCCCTGGAAAAGACCCTGATGCTGGGAAAGACTGAAGGCCAAAGGAGAAGGGGACGGCAGAGGATGAGATGGCTAGATAGCATCACCGATGCAATGAATATGAACTTGAGCACGCTCCGGGAGAGAGCGCAGGACAGGAAGGCCTGGCGTGCTTTTGTCCATGGGGTCACGAAGAGTCGGACATGACTGAACGACTGAACAACAACAACATACTAAGTGTCTCCAAGTAAAAGAGTTTTGCATAGGATCCTGACCACTAAGTTCTCCCTATCTCAGAAGAATTTCTATGTCCCTGGTAGGGGTGAACAAAAGTCACTTACCTTTTCTCGCAGCTTTTTCGCGGTGGGGGGGAGCGCTTCGCTGCTCCCCCCGCGAAGTTCAGGCCGGGGGGGGGAGGCTTCCCGCCTCGCCCGGCCGAAATTCAGGCCGGGGGGGGAGGCTTCCCGCCTCGCCCGGCCGCGAACACGAAAGTAAAAAAAAAAAAAAAAAAAGTCCCCTGATAGGCTACGTGACGATTCACGTAGCCTATCAAGGCTAGATCTGGAAAGTCAGCCGTGATAGGCTACGTGAATCGTCACGTAGCCTATCACGGGTGACTTTAAAAAAAAAAAAAAAGCGCGTACGCGAATGGCGGCCCCCATAGGGAGCCACCATTCGCGTTCCTTATTTAGTTGCTGTAGTCTACGTCAATGTTTACGTAGACTACGGCGAAAATAAGGGCAACGCAAATAGCGTTGCCCTTATTTTCGCCGTAGTCTATGTAAACATTGACGTAGACTACAGCAACTAAATAAGGAACGCGAATGGCGGCTCCCTATGGGGGCCGCCATTCGTGTACGCGCTTTTTTTTTTTTTTAAAGTCACCCGTGATAGGCTACGTGATGATTCACGTAGCCTATCACGGCTGACTTTGCAAATCTTGCCGTGATAGGCTACGTGAATCGTCACGTAGCCTATCAGGGGACGTTTTTTTTTTTTCCTTTCATTGCAATGGCGGGGGCGGCAGCCGGTCGAAAGACTGGCTGCCGCTCCCGCCCTGCTCGAACACCGGACGAACCGCCAGCCGGACCCGCCGCCGGGAGGGACATTCGGGAAAGGTAAGTCCTGTCCCGGGGGGGGGTGCGGGATGCGGGGGGTGCAGAGAATTTCTCCCCGAAACTTGTTCGGGGGGCCGAACACGTTGGCGCTCGGCCCCCCGAAGTTTCGGGGAGAAATTCTCCGCCATCCCTAGTCCCTGGCATTCTTTTTGGATGTCTCAATTTTGCTGTGAAAGTCTTTGGGTGCCCTGAAGGGTAACAACCATACTTTACTTGGCAGCAGTAAACTAGACAATAAACCATGACAAATGGTGTGACTACCTGCAGTAGGAGCCTGGAGATTAAGTTACGAGCAGTTTATATCTGGTAAAGATAAGATATTTTGTATAACAGTTCCCCACAACTTGCTCTTCCATATATTAGGAAACCACGTCTCTTCATGCCTGTACGCTTTAGGTCTGAAGCAATCAGCGTCGTGGGTAGGCGCTAGCATAAAAGGAAACCCATGGCAGAAAATAATATCCTTTTGACCTAGAAGCATTTAGGACATCAGAATAATCCTCAGCTGCATCAATAAAAGAAAAATAATGCATCTCTTGTGACATGCGTAACTCACTCTGCATGAATTCTTAGCATGGAGTTATTTTCGAACTGTATTGAGTTACAAAAAGCTACAGATTTCATAGTACAGATTACAGGAGAATTTTTTTATATTTATTTTATTTTTTAATAAATTATCTTTTTTAGCCACAGCACACCTGCCAAATTTCTGACAGTTTTTAATTAAAAAAAATGATGCAAGTGAACTGAAGGGACTGAGAGTGTAACAAGTGCACATCATTATCCAGTTTAAAATATATATATAGATATATATATATATGTATGTATGTATGTATGTATGCATGCATGCATGCATGCATCCATGCATACAGTTGGTGATCTCCGATGACCTCAGGCTCTCAGTGGTATTCTGACAGAGGCAGGAAGACACAGAAACTCTGCCAGGCAGGACCTGTGGTAGTTCTAGAGAATCTAATACATGGCAATGGGTGCTGACCTCATATTCTAAATGGAAGAGCAGCCTGGGGCCACAAACACATAAACAATGCCTTGCCCACCAGGGCATGTTAGGGAAGGGTGGCCAGGGGCCAGAAATGGATCAACAGTGCCTTGCTCACCAGGGCATAGTACAATTATTCTCATGCTTTGGTCACTCTAGATTGAATGAGTACAGTTTAAGTTCCTCAACGAGGAGCTTTTGATAGGCAAGCGTGGTGCACGCAGCCACAGTAATGGCAGCTCAAACAGCATATGTTTAAGTTGCTTCAAAAAAAGCTCATTATGTTTATATATTTCTTTTCATAATAAGAAAGAAAGAAAGAAAGAAAGAAAGAAAGAAAGGGAAAAGTAATAACATATCAACATTGCCTTGCCCACCAGGGCATACAGAACAGTGTGGCAGGGACAAACCAAAGCCAAGCCTGCCAAGAGGGCATATTCTGTAATAGGAGAAGACAGTGAGGGGTGTCTGGGACTTGACTGCCCTGGGGCAAACAGCAAGAGCAAATGAAAAGCGGATACAGAATGAAAACTCCCTACATGCCAAAGGGCAGGGGGAAGGGAGTAACAGTGCATTACACACTGGGACTTGAAACTAGAGAGTGTGCATCACTGTCATCAGACACCTCTGATGTAACGTCCATCTTCCTGGAAACAGAAATCCACCCATGCCAGGAGGGCACATTGATTGGACAAGAACAATGACAGTTGTCTTGATGGACCAAGGCAAAGGCACTGGCACATGGCTGGTGGGGAGAGAGAGACACTCAGGAGTGCAGCAGGATGCACATAAGCAATAGGCCCATGGTGTCAAAGCCACCAAGCCCAGCTATTCCACCCAGGCATGGGACATGGGGCATAGGGCGGGAGGGTAACCTGGTTGACCTGCAAGGCTCATCTCAAGGATCAAGCCATGTGTACACGTCGGCATTACAGTGAAACTGGGAAAGGCTAATTAAATTAGGGATGTACGAAAGTCACGTACCTTTTCGAAGGGTGACATTCACGGTGG
Source organism: Heloderma suspectum (assembly GCF_057233095.1). NCBI lineage: Eukaryota > Metazoa > Chordata > Lepidosauria > Squamata > Helodermatidae > Heloderma > Heloderma suspectum. Next base: position 74,646,615 of record NC_139461.1, read on the forward strand.
GGGGGGGGTGCTCCGTCCCTCCCCCCAAATTAATCCCTGGCTGGCTCATCTCTGCAGCGACTCCATGGAGCCGCCGGCCAGGGCCGCTCGCAGCCAGACATCCAGCCACTGTGCTGCAAAGGGACGCAAATGGTGGCCGCCATAGCCGCCGCCATTTGTGTCCCTGTATTTTTCCGTGATAGGCTATGTATATATTCACATAGCCTATCACAGCAAAAAAAAAAAAAGGGGAACGCAAATGGCGGCAGCTATGGCAGCTGCCATTTGCGTTCCTGTTTTTTGCCGTGATAGGTTACGTAAATATTTACGTAGCCTATTACGGCAAAAGACAGGGGCGCAAATGGTGGCCACTACACCATTTGCGCCCCTGTCTTTTGCCGTGATAGGCTACGTAAATATTTATGTAGCCTATCACGGCAAAAAAAGGGAACGCAAATGGTGGCAGCTACGGCGGCCACCATTTGCGTTCCCTTTTTTTGCCGTGATAGGGTACGTAAATATTTACGTAGCCTATTACGGCCTCCGCAGGGATGCAAATGGCATCCCTGCATTAGCCAGGATAGGCTACGTAATTATTTACGTATAGGGATGGTGGAGAATTCCGCCACGGATTTCAGTGAGGCTGAATGCACTGGCATTCAGCCCCCTGAAATGCGTGGCGGAACGGCCTGCCCCCCCGCACCCCCCACGGATCCCCCCCAGGATGAGACTTACTTGGGGCAGATCTTCTGGGCGGTGGCGGCGGCGGCGGCAGCGGCTGGTCTTCCGGCCAGCCGCCGCCACCACCATTTGCAGTTTTGTTTTGTTTTTTTACCCAGACGTGATAGGCTACGTAAGTTTTTTAAAAAACTGTGTTAAAAAAAAGGCGTATGCAAATCACTACGCTATTTGCGTTCCCCTTATTTTCGCCGTCTTAGTCTACATAAATATTTATGTAGATTAAGACGGCCAAAATAAGGAACGCAAATGGCAGCAGCCGTAGCTGCCACCATTTGCGTATGTGGTTTTTGTTTTTTGTTTTTTCCCAGAGCCCTCCATGGCCGGAAATCCAGCTGCGGATGGCTCTGTCCTGGCTGGGCCTGGCCGGCTGCTCCGCGGAGCTGCCGCGGAGCACAGCCAGCTGTGGAGGATTCCAGGGGGGAGGAACAGAGCGCCTCCCCCCATCCAGAATTCCGGGGGGAGGGACGGAACGCCTCCCCCCCCACCATCAACATAATCCGTGAAAGGTAAGTGATTTTCGTACATCCCTACATTTGCATTCCTTATTTTTTCGTCGTTTTATTCTACGTAAATATTTACGTAGACTATTACGGTGAAAATAAAGGGGAATGCAAATAGCGTAGTGGGCGCTATTTGCATTCCTTTTTGATTCATCGTTTTAGCCTACGTAAATATTTACGTAGTCTAAAACGGCAAAAAATAAGGAACGCAAATGGCAGCCGCCTTAGCTGCCGCCATTTGCGTATGCGTGGTTTTTTGAGGTTTTTTTTTACCCAGAAGTGATAGGCTATGTAAGTCTTTACGTAGCCTATCACGGTTAAATATAGGGACGCAAACGGCGGCAGCTATGGCAGCTGCCATTTGCGTCCCTGCTGCCCAGTGGCTGGATTTCCAGCTGCAGGTGGAGCCGGCCGGGCAGGACTCCAGGGGGGAGGGACGGAGCGCCTCCCCCCCCGTCGAGGATTCCAGGAGGAGGGATGGAGTGCCTGCCCCCCACCATGAAGCAGATCCGCGAAATGGCAAGTGACTTTCATACATCCCTATTTACGTAGCCTATCATGGCTATAATGAAGAAGCGAATGGCCGCCGCAGATGCGGCTGCCATTCACAATGCAGCGCGAATGGCAGCAGGTAAGTGCTCTGTTTCGTGCACCTTTCGCAGGGGGGAGGGGGAGAGGGGCTTTGTTCCACCATGTATTTTGGGAGGCCAAATGCACTGGCATTTGGCCTCACCGAGATCCGTGGCGGAATTCTCTGACATCCCTAAATTAAATCAGTTATAGTTCTGTTGGGTGTGGCATGCAGGCAGGCAAGCAGGCAGAGGCTTAAATAAAGTAATAATAGCAGTAGTAATAAAAAATGTAATGCCCTGCCTGACTTAAATAAAGACAAAAACTAGCCAGCAGAAATAAAAAGGAACAGCAGGGGTAGCCCAGCAGGGGCAGCTTAACTTTAGGGAAGACCAGCTCCACTCCACTCCGTCAGGCTCGCTGTGGCTGAATGGAATACTCACTCCAACCCAGGGCGGTAGTGATGAAAAACAATATAAGACTCTTCGAGGCATTTTGGAATGAATTGAGGTAATTGGAGTGAATGAGTACACTTCCCTTAAATTAACAGCCATGGGAGGGAAAGTCTGGTGTCAGGGAGTTAGTGAGGGACAACAATCTTGGACTCATGGGAGTGGAATAGAGGAGATTAAAAATACAGTGCTCATAAGGCCCTGTAGGACTGAGTACAGTGTAAATCCTTTAATGAACATCCATGGGAGGGCAAGTCTGGTGCCCCAGAGGTAGGGAAAATAATCCCAGACTCTATGCCCGGTAATGGGGAATGAATGACTACATGCAAGGGTAAGTCTGGTGCAAGCAGACATGCTGCTGCATCTTGGGAAACAGTTATCAACACCTCCATGAAGCTGATTTAGGGAGCAATCCTATGGCCACTAGAAGCTGTCTAGAGGGCCATAGGATATCCTCTTTTCCAGGAACCGACCTTGGAGCCCGCTCTCCAAGGTCAGTTCCCAGAAAACTGACCTCTCCCCTCATCTGCGCTGCCTTGGAGGCAGTATGGAGAAGCCCCATCCTCCACACTAAGAAGAGGAGCCTGGAGTGACTGAAAAGGGGCATTCTGGGGGAGCATTCCAGGGCAGGGAGAGCGGAGCAGCGCATATGACAGATCTGATGTGTCGTACAGCAGCTTCCTCTCCCGGTCAGCTCCCCCTCTCCTAGACAGCTGGAAACAGCTGTCTAGCGAAAAATAGCAAGGTAGGAGAGGCATGGAGGGAATGATCCCCCCATGCCTTTCCTGCCTTGCTTTGGATAGGTGCTTGCCTCTGAGTTTGGAGGCAGCCGCCTATGTAGTTAGGATTTCACCCTTAACCTGCCAAATTTCAGGCAGATGGGTACAGTGGCTTGCCATTTGTGCTAGCCACAGGTAAACATTGCTTTTTTCAAGAAAATCTGTCAAAGTAAAGAGCTATAATTTTTTTGTGCTTCCACATAAGTTCATAGAATTTGGACACCTGGCAGCCCCTATGCAGTTGACTAAATCTGCCAAATTTCAGACAGTTAAGTCCAGTGGCTTTTGTGCTAGCCATGCGTAAATTTTCCCTTTCTCAAAGACTAAAACAAAAAGTAAAAACTGTCAAGCCACACAGGGGATTAGAGATTCTAATCAGAAAGTATCTAAGGTAACCATTAGGAGGTCACTATCCCTAGTCTCTGGTGTAGGGTTTTTTTGAGGTGCAAAAAACCTCTCTCCCCCTACTTTTCTGCTCTTATATGCCCACCATTGGGAGCATGGTTGCAATGAAATTTTGAAGAGGAGAGGGAAGGGAAGAAAGAGCTCCTTGTGAAATACTGGTATTTCATACGGCATCTGATTTTACTGCTCCAAACTGGAACCTTTGGCTTCTGCAGAAGTTTAGTAGCTTCAGTACAGCAAAGGATCCAATCAGCCTCCACAAACTTATTTCTCCCTCTCCACTTTAATTTCTCCTAAATAGCTGTAGGACTCAAATAATTCTAAAAGGAGGGTTAGGACTTTGTGGTGCTATGATTAGGGATGGCGGAAAATTCCGCCATGGACCATGGTGGAACAGAACACTTACCTCCGCCTCCCTGCAGAATCCTCTTCAGACAGATCCTCCAGCTCCGGAGTGCCAGCGATACAGCTGCCATGCCGTATCTCTAGCTGAGGGGGATTGACTGCAGACGCAAATGGTGTCCAAGACACCATTTGCGGCCGTAAAGGTCTTAGTTTAAGGTAATTGCAGCTGTAAATGGCTGCATTTACCTTAAACTAAGACCTTTACAGCCGCAAATGGCATCCTGGATGCCATTTGCGTCCCTGCTTTTTTTTCTCACGATAGTTCACTACACCATTTGTGCCCTGTTTTTTCACACGATAGGCTACACAAATATCTGTGTAGCCTATTGCAAGAAAAAAAAGCAGGGACGCAAATGGCGTCTTGGACGCTATTTGCATCCACAGTCAATCCCCCTCAGCCAGCGATATGGCCATGGAGGCCATATCACTGATGCTTTGGAGTCGGCCGGTGGCTCCGCAGAATCGCTCCACAGAATTGCTGCGGAGCAGAGCCGGCTGAAGAGGATTCCGGGGGGAGGAATGGATCGCCTTCCCCCAAGGGCAGATTCCCAGCTGGACCAGCAGGTAGAGAATCCATCCATCCCTAGCCATGATTGAGGAACTTCTGAGGCTTTTAAATAGGTTCTACAGTTTTAAAAAAATGAAATCTAGAAAAAGCCCTCAGCCACCTCACCTCATAAAGTTAATTTAAGTACTTACAATCTTTGCAAACCCTCCACAGCCTCCTAAGTTCCTCTGAAGTATTATCACTCTAAAAGGAGCTACTTGGCTTAGGAAATTCTCTCTAACCACCATCACCACCCACCCACCCTGCATTTCCAATCCAATTCTTTTCTTCTTCACTCCCCCATCCTGTTCTTTCTTTCTCTTCTTTATTCCTCCCAGAGCATATCTTGGGGGAATTCTTAAACAGAACTCTTTTTCATGGTGAAGAGAGTTCTGAACTGTATTTGACTTTATTGAAACAGATAAGAGGGTTGGTTTTTCTCCTCCTCACTCAAGCATTTGAGAAAAGTGGGTTCACATGGTTGCAGAGAAACAAAACTGGGGCTGTTTTGTTTGTCGGTTGCCATTATCCAGCCATAGGAAGGGCTGTAGCTCAGTGGTAGAGCACATGCTTGGCGTTCAGAAGGTCCCAGGTTCAATCCCCAGCATGGCCAGGTAGGGCTAGGAAGAAATCCTGCCTGAAACCCTGGAGAGCCGCTGCTGCCAGTCAGTGTCAACAGAACTGGGCTAGATGGACCCAGGGTTAGGGATGTACAAAAGTTACTTACCGTTTCGCAGATCTGCTTCATGGTGGGGGGAGGTGCTCTGTCCCTCCCCCTGGAGTGCTGCCTGGCCGGCATGCAAATTTACCCAAAAACTGTTGGGGAAGGGGTGAAGGGAACGCAAAGTGAAACACTCCTTTGTTCAAATGGGAGAACTCCCCTTTCACATGAACTGCTGCACCTATCCTTCTGAAACTTTGCTGGTTTCTTACTTAGGGATGCCTCTAGGCTGTCTGTAATTTTCAGAACAATGTTCCAGAAGGAAAATAGAGAGATAAGTATGTTCTCTTTTGGAGAACTCAAAATGTCAAGGCTACCCTTGCACAAAAACCCCTGTGGCTATCATTCTGAAATTTGGCAGACATGATCCCCTCTGATGGGGTAAGGAATCCTGAAATGTTTATCCAATTCTTCCAAGTAATAAAAAATGTTATTGGCCCTTTAAAAGAAAGTCAAAACATAAACCCTGCACCTATTTTTCTGACATTAGGCAGGTGTAATGCCCTTCTAGGGGGCTACTATGCCTGAAATTATCATCCAGTTCTGAGCAAGAGAAAAAAGTTACAGTTTTTTCTAATTTCCCATAGTAGTCAATAGGAAGCATAAAGACTAATTTTTCCAAAACTTGACTCAGGTTTGATGCTGAGCTGAAGTGGTCCAACTACAAATTGGCCCAAGCAGAAGTGGGATGTTTTCTAAAGTGCTGAATCAGGGTCTGAGTTGAAGTGGGGTGGGGGGGTCAGTACACACTTCTTATGTATAATGTATGTATGTGTGTGTGTGTGTGTGTGTGTGTGTGTATGTATGTATGTAATCTATACACACATGCAAGCACCACACACACACACACACACACATATAAGGTTTGCTTAGACTCAGATATAGATATAGATATAGATGTAGATGTAGATGTAGATGTAGATGTAGATATAGATATAGATATAGATATAGATTTCAGCAGTATGCGAACCGAGAACTACCGGAAGTACAAGCTGGGTTTAGAAGAGGCAGAGGAACTAGAGATCAAATCGCCAACATTCGCTGCATCATGGAGAAAGCAAGAGAATTCCAGAAAAATGTCTATTTCTGCTTCATTGACTACGCTAAAGCCTTTGATTGTGTGGATCACAACAAACTGTGGCAAATTCTTAAAGTGATGGGAGTACCAGACCACCTTACCTGTCTCCTGAGAAACCTGTACGAGGGTCAAGAAGCAACAGTAAGAACCAGACATGGAACAACCGAGTGGTTCAAAATTGGGAAAGGAGTACGACAAGGCTGCATATTGTCACCCTGCTTATTTAACTTATATGCAGAGTACATCATGAGAAATGCCAGGTTGGATGAATCAGAGGTCGGAATTAAGATTGCTGGGAGAATTATCAACAACCTCCGATATGCAGACGATACCACCCTAATGGCAGAAAGCAAAGAGGATCTCAAGAGCCTCTTGTTGAGGGTGAAAGAGGAGAGTGCAAAAGCTGGTTTGAAACTCAACATTAAAAAAACTAAGATCATGGCATCTGGCCCCATCACTTCCTGGCATATAGAAGGGGAAGAAATGGAAGCAGTGACAGATTTTACTTTCTTGGGCTCCAAGATCACCGCAGACGGTGACTGTAGCCATGAAATTAAAAGACGCTTGCTCCTTGGGAGGAAAGCTATGGCAAACCTAGACAGCATAGTAAGAAGCAGAGACATCACCTTGCCGACAAAGGTCCGCCTAATCAAAGCTATGGTTTTCCCACTAGTAATGTATGGCTGTGAGAGCTGGACTATAAGGAAGGCTGAGCACCGAAGAATTGATGCTTTCGAACTGTGGTGCTGGAGAAGACTCTTACGAGTGCCCTGGACTGCAAGGAGGTCAAATCAGTCCATCCTAAAGGAAATCAACCCTGAGTGCTCATTGGAAGGACAGATACTGAAGCTGAAGCTGAAATATTTTGGCCACCTAATGCGAAGAGAAAACTCTCTGGAAAAGACCCTGATGCTGGGAAAGACTGAAGGCAAAAGGAGAAGGGGACAGCAGAGGATGAGATGGCTAGATAGCATCACGGATGCAATGAATATGAACTTGAGCACGCTCCGGGAGAGAGCGCAGGACAGGAAGGCCTGGCGTACTATGGTCCATGGGGTCATGAAGAGTCGGACACGACTGAACGACTGAACAACAACATAGATATAGATATAGATATATGCATGCATGCAAATTTGTGTTATGGGCCTGTGCCTCAGATCTTTTAAGAACCTAACAATACCCCTGGCAACAGGACATATTATTCTTGAAAGAGGACAGTGCCTAGCCCACCAGGTCATATTAGTCTTGAAAATAATTAAGAAGGCAGGGGGCGGGGAGAACAAGCAGAGAGAAGAAGCTAACTAATAAAGTGAAAGTTTTGTTTTTTCAGTTAATAATCTAGAAGACAAAGAAGAGTTGAATGGTGAAGGACTGGGTAGGAAAGAATAAAAAGAAGCTTCACACCCCCTTCCCCTGAGATCTAACCAAACTGAATGAACAAACGCAGCTCTCTAACCTAACCAACTCCCTAGCGTTCTCCCTGTCATAAAATGAACAAATGTAGGCTTTTGCCCAAATATATGCAGTATCCCCCTCCCCTCCAGCACTGTCACTGATTGGACACTGCTGGGTTAATTTCAGCCCTAGTTTGGCCATTCACCCAAGCTCCCCCCTCCTCCTCGTCCTCCCCTCCTCCCTATCCTTGATCTTCACATTGATACATTTTGGAGCCAGCATGTCTGGGCTCCTCAGAACACATCAGAAGATCTCCAAATATACGAGGTGGGCTAAGGCACCTCATAGGTGACCCGCTTCACTTCAGAGCACCTCAGTGCTGTTCTGATCTGCCTCATAGCACAATGAGGCACCTCCGAATCGGGCTGCTTTGGCTCGTTATTCGAGCTTTGGACTGAAGTGGTGCACAGCCCTAATTTTTTTATATATAAAAAGGGTTTGCATGAAAATTCATAAGCATTTTTGTGCTGATTTCTGGATAGGGTATTTCTGGCTAGATTAGGATACATGAATTTTTGCCTAATGTATACATTTTCGCTAACACTTTTCCTAATATAATGTATTTTTAACATTTCCCTCCTAATATACACATTTTTGATTGGAGAACTTTGTTGCAAAATTTTGAAAGTGAAAAATTAGATAATTTTGCATTAAAATGTGAACTGAACAAATTTCTCCCCCATCCCTAGGTGCAACATAAGAAATATAGGAATATGGGATTAGGGTAAAAATTAGAGGTACGTCCTTGATAATCAGATCCTTGATAAAGTACCAAAATGAGAGAAAGTACAAAAATTAGGGTTAAGAAAGTTCAGATTTACATTAGCCTTTTCCCCCCTCAAAACCATTTCTTTTCCTTCCCATTTTGACATTAGGCTTCCTGGCAGTCAAAAGCTTCTTTGGGAAGTTTGTCTAGTACATACTGCTGCATAGGACTGGAATATTCAGAAAATAATATGTTTGCATGGTATTCTAAAAATATGCACCAACCAATCTGTAGTAGAAACTTTTGATAATCTGGGGAAGCATTCATTTGGGTTCTCTAGCTCTACTTCCCAAATATCACAGCAAGGTGTCTGTCCTTGCAAGAAGAATTCTGGCAAAACCGACAGAGGACGGAGACATACTTCAGTGGGTAATCAAGTACTGTCATTCCACCAATGGAAGGCAGAATGGAGATGGGGTGATTTTCAATAATTTCCCCTCCTACTTACAGTCCCATCCCCAAAGAAAATATCTGCTCCAGACCATTCCCAAACCTTCTGGAGCAGATTGGGAGGGGGGTCACAGGGGACACTGTCACAGGAGGCTGCAGGTATGGGGGGGATCACCTGAAATCACCCATCCTCCTTGTTCTGCTGACAGATTCTTTTAGTCAGTAGGACACTATTTGGATTCCAGCCCTATGTTTTAAGTGTGACAGAAGTGGTGGAAGCTGCCAACAGACAGGCCTCAACAAGTGCTTCCAATAGTGAAGGAGACTCTGGCGCTGTAAAAGCAGCAGGCCGAACCTAGATTCTAAAAAATGTTGCAATTGTATTGCCATCCAGCTAGGGTTGGCAGAGAATTTCTCCCCAAAACTTCAGGGGGCCGAGAACCAACGTGTTTGGCCCCCCGAAGAAGTTTCAGGGAGAAATTCTCTGCCCCCCCCCGCACCCCGCACCCCACCCCGGGACGGGACTTACCTTTCCCGAATGTCCCTCCTGGCGGCGGGTCCCGGCGGCAGTTCGTCAGGTCTTCATCAGGGGCGGGGGCGGCAGCCGATCTTTCAACCGGCTGCCACAGCCACCTTTCCAATAAAACTAAAAAAACACACAACGCCCCCGTGATAGGCTACGTGACGATTAACGTAGCCTATCACGGCTGACTTTGCAGATCTAGCCATGATAGGCTACGTTAATCGGCACGTAGCCTATCACGGGGACGTTTTTTTTTTAACTTTTTATTTCGCGGCCGGGCAAGGCGAGGTGCCTCCTCCCCGGCCTGAATTTCGGCCGGATGAGGCGGGAAGCCTCCTCCCCCCGGCCTGAACTTCGGGGGGAGAGCAGCGAAGCGCCTCCCCCCACCGCAAAAACCTGCGAGACCAGGTAAGTGACTTTCGTGCACCCCTACATCCAGCCATAGCAGGCAAATCCTATTTATTACGCAAAGCTGAGAATGACAAAAACTGATTTATGTTTTGTGATTTATCTATGTTCTTGTATACTGCCTTGAGAGGACTTTGTCTAGAAAGGCAGCCTAAATAATGCTTACAATCAATCAATCAATCAATCAATGTATTATGACTTCATTGAACATTATTGCATGTTTGCAACAGATCCCCTTGCCTGTTTTGCTTATTTTTACTCATGATTAATAAAATCATGGGTTTTTCATCCCCTGATGTTCACATGTATGTGCCATAAGAAAGGCTTTGGTAGGCATTTAGGCATGACTGATTGATTCCTGGGTAATAACCTATGCATCATCTGGCTAAGGTTAAGTGCATGTAAATTATCATTATGACCCTGAGAGCTCCTGCAGTTTTGTCACAAATACGTGTTTCCATTAACAATCACAGCATTTATTTCTTCTCTTGTTCTTGTAAGAGGCGAATTCGCACCCCCTGGGATCATATACAAAGAAGGAGGTCCATTTATACAAGGCATGGAAAAGGTTCAATGAGTCATCAAAATATAGTAATTTGACAAAGAAAAGGTTCTGTAATAATGCTTTAGGAAGTTGGAAGTAATTGCAGCACATGCACAGAACACTCATAAAAAAGGCACTGTGCATAAGTGAAATATTATTATTTTAGAAATAAATTACAATTTTTGTCTGAACATTGCCAATTAGGTGAATAAGATCTGTCAGCTTGATTTAAAACAACTTTTGGAGTAGCAACAATTAATTCCTAGTTTAACAAAAAGCATTTAGAGTGCAATCCTATGCATGTTTAGACAGAGAAAAGTCCTACAACTCCCAGCATGCTGAGTGTTGCAGAGCTTTTCTCTATCTAAACATGTATAGGGTTGTGCCCTTAATTGTTTAAATGCAATACACAGTGTTCCATCATTAATTATTTCTTTCTCATAAGGAAGATTTTCTTTCTATAGTTACTGTCATTAATTCTAAAGGTAACACAGTATAAATTATACAACATAAAGGTTTACTATGTGAACCAAAATCAACCCAGAACAAAACCCCAACACTAAAGCAGCAATCCTATACCTATTTACCTTGGAGTAAGCCCCGTTGAGTTTTATGGAACTTACTTCTGAGTAGACATGTATAATAGATCACACTGCTAGAGTTACTCATCTTCTGGGACTATTGTAGATTAAAAAGGCACAATGTTTATTGCCAAACCATAAAGCTGAGAGTACAGACAAATGCCCAAGCCATGAGCAGACAGTGTGTGTGCGTGTGTGTGTGTGTGGGGGGGGTATTCCTGAGTAGGAGTATGGGAGAAATTTGTTCAGTTTGCATTTTAATATGAGCTTGCCTAATTTCACAATTTTGAACTCTTACTTGAACTGAAACTTAATTATCCTTTGAAATTCACATTTTCCCATTTTTTTTCCAGTGGAATTCTCCAATAAAAATGCATACAAAAATGTGTATATAAGGGGAAAGTGCACACAAAAATGCATATGTTCATGAAAATAATGTTAAATTGTATTATATTAGGAAAATTACTTGCAAAATGTGTATATTATGCAAAACTGTGTACAGAAATGCATGTATTAGGAGAAATGCACACAGAAAAGTGCATGGATTTTCAAGGGAAGTTTAACCCCCCCCCCCTCAGAATTAAGGATGAACTGAATTTAAGATTGAACAATTCTCAAAGTTTGGGACAAAATGAACTTAAGATAGGAAAAATGAGAAACTGAGAAAAACTGACACTGACAAATTCATCCATCCTTATTCCTGAGGCCTTGGTCTTCAGGCGATTTCAATCTGACCTGCTTGAATAGCTCCAAGATGTACAACTTCAAGCTGTCAAGCAGAAACCCCAGAGGGCTTCCTTTTAACCTTCGGAGCTTAGGGAGGGGACTTGAGCATAGCTGATCAAGGGAATACCCAGCATAGTAGACAGGAAGGGACTGAGCTCTTTATTCTGCCAGGCCCTCAAGGTTTCATAAGGAGCTAGATTTTGGATTAAATCAACCTTCCCCAATATGGCGCCCTCCAGCGGCAACTCTTATCAGCCCCAGCCAACATGGCCATTTGTCAGGTATGGTGGGAGCTGTAGTCCAAAATGTCCAAAGAGGACACCAGGTTAAGGGACACTGGTATCAATGTTTAAGACAAGGGCATTCAGGCACATCAAACAATCCCCAAAGAGACTGGACATACAGGTGTTTTAGGCAAATTCTGTAACTGAGACAGATCACAGCACAGAGGGAGTTTAAGGGTGCAATCCTATGGGGATAGGCGGCCACCTCCATAATCAGGGGTGACTGCCTAAAATCAGGGCAGCAGAAGCACATAGGGGATCACTCCCTCCATGCTTCTCCTGCCCTACATTTGTGCCTAGACAGCCGATTTCAGCTGACTAGCCGTGGGAAGGTGGGGGGGGGGAGGCTGCTGGATGACACATAGGATGTGTTGTACCAGCATTTCCTCCTTCCCCACCCTGGAACACCCCCTGGAACACCCCATTTTGGCCCCTCCATGCTCTTCTTCCAAGTGTGGAGTGCAGGTCTGTTCCACACTGCCCTGCAAAGCAACGCGGAAGGGGGGGAAGGTTGGTTCTCTGGGAACCGACCTCAAAGTGTGGGCTCCAAGGTCAGTTCCCAGAAACCCACATATCCTATGGTCAACTAGCTGCTGACTAGCAGCCATAGGATTGCTCCCTCTATGTGCCTATTATCAGGACTTTTTTTAAAAAAAGGCAGTCCAGGAATTCAGCTTTATGTCTTGAACTATTAGTACCATAGGTACTTTTTTCTTTTCAGAACAGGGGAATATTTGGAAGTATTACCTGCTTTCATGTCTTTCAGGAAAAAGTTGAGTAAGAGGGGCCATGATAGGAGTGTATAAAATAATGCATGGTGTTTAGAAAGTGGATAGTGAGGCATCCCCCCCGCCCCGCCCATCATCGATGAAGCTTAATGGTGGGAGATTCAGGACAGACAAAAGAAAAGTACTTCTTCACATAGCACATAGTTCAATGATGGAATTCACTACCACAAGATGTAGCAATAGCCACTAATTCGGATGGCTTTAAAATAGTGCTGTGCTGAAAATTTCTCCCACATTTTTTGTCAACCATTCTCATTCAATTTGATAGAAGAGAAATTGCTTTCGAGAAGAAATTCAATGGTGAAGACATGTCAGAGAAATTCCCATGGGTTGGGTTTGGGTTTCTTGGGCTTGCCTTACTTAGGAGGTGGCTGAGGAGTGAGCACAAGTGTACTGTTTTTCACTGTACAATCATCTCGCTGGCAGCCTGTAGCCTCCTCAGCTTCCTACACTTCAATTAAAGCCCAGTGAAGGTAATTCCTGCCATAGGGCTTTTTCAGATCAGGACGTGCAGGCAGCCCAGGAGGCTAGCTGTGATTAGGTAAGCTCAAAACCACCACAGAAATAAACTATAAAACATCCTGAATGAGGGAGAACAATGGAAGCCTCTTTCATGGGGGGAGAAAACTTTCAGGAAATTGGAGGACTGATTTTGGCACAGCACTAACTCCACCTCATCCCTGGAGCTGGACACAACACAGCCCCCCCCCCCGCTCACAGCTGCATTGCAGGGGATGCAAAATGGGGGCCAGCCTGCCAAGACAGTTGATGCTGCTGCAGCATGAAAAGCCCAAAACCTGTGCTACAGTCCTGCCAATGGAAACCCTACCTGGGGGAAACTGTTGAGAATTTATCCTCCCTCTGGAGAAATATGGTGGAATTGTTTCCCAGATTTCTCTGCCTACAAGAAAGGTGGAGAATTTCAAGATGCCATTTACACACAACTGTGCTGTAAGGGGGATTAGAAAATTCATGAAGGATAAGACTATCAATGACTACAAGTCATGATGGCTGAATCATAGAATAGTAGGGTTGGAAGGGGCCTACAAGGCCATCGAGTCCAACCTCCTGCTCAATGCAGGAATCCAAGTCAGAGCATCCCCGACAGGTGGCTGTCCAGCCTCGTCTGGAGGGCCTCCAGTGTGGGAGAGCCCACCACCTCCCCAGGTAATTGGTTCCATTGTCGTATTGCTCTAACAGTCAGGAAGCTTTTCCTGATGTTCAGCTGGAATCTGGCTTCCTGTAACTTGAACCCATTCTTCCGTGTCCTGCACTCTGGGATAATCAAGAAGAGATCCTGGCCTTCCTCTCTGTGACAATCTTTCAAGTCCTTGAAGAGTGCTATCATATCTCCCCTCAGTCTTCTCTTCCAAAGGCTAAACATGCCCAGTTCTTTCAGTCTCTCTTCATAGGGCTTTGTTTCCAGTCCCCTGATCATCTTTCTTGCCCTCCTCTGAACCCTCTCCAGTTTGTCTGCACCCTTCTTAAAATGCGGTGCCCAGAACTGGACACAGTACTCCAGATGAGGCCTAATCAGTGCTGAATAGAGGGGAACTAGTACTTCCCAGGATTTGGAAGCTATGCTTCTATTAATGCAGCCCAAAAGAGCATTGGCCTTTTTTGCAGCCACATCACATTGTTGGCTCATATTCAGCTTGTGATCTACAACAATTCCAAGATCCTTCTTGCTTGTAGTATTGTTGAGCCACGTATCCCCCATCTTGTAACTGTGCATTTGGTTTCTTTTTCCTAGGTGCAGAACTTGGCATTTATCCCTATGAAATGTCATTCTGTTGTTTTCTGCCCCCCGCTCCAGTCTATCCAGATCACTTTGAATTTTGTTTCTGTCTTCCAAAGTATTAGCTATCCCGCCCAATTTTGTGTCATCTGCAAATGTGATCAGCATTCCCTGCACCTCCTCCTCCAAGTCATTAATACAAATGTTTTAATTCTCAGTGGTTCGCGGCCTGTTACATTCTGGGCCAGGGAGAGAGACGGTGGAACCCTCAGTAGCACGCTGTGACAAGTTTGCATGGCACTTTGAGGATAAAGTTGCTCAGGTTCGTCATGAAATGGACACCACCATTAATGCAGTTCCATTGGTAGAGGCGTTCAGAGCACCGTCTGGTCCAGTTTTATTGGATGAGTTTCAGTTACTGAGGCCTGAGGATGCGGACAAGGTGCTTGGCCAAGTCCGATCGACCACTTGTGTGCTTGACCCTTGCCCTTCATGGCTTATTAAATCAAACAAGGAGGGGTTGTCCGGCTGGGTCCAGGAGGTTGTAAATTCCTCCTTGAGAGAGGGAGTGGTGCCTGCTGCTTTAAAAGAGGCAGTAATTAGACCACTCCTGAAAAAGCCTAACCTGGACCCAGAGGATGTTAACAATTATAGGCCAGTGGCCAACATCCCCTTCCTGGGCAAGGTGCTTGAGCGGGTGGTTGTAGGACAGCTCCAGGCACTCTTGAATGAAACGGATTATCTAGATCCATTTCAATCAGGCTTCAGGCCTGGTTTTGGAAGGGAAACTGCCTTGGTCGCCCTGTGGGATGACCTCTGCCGGGAGAGGGACAGGGGGAGTGCGACCCTGTTGATTCTCCTGGACCTCTCAGCAGCTTTCGATACCATCGACCATGGTATCCTTCTGGATAGGTTGTCTGGGTTGGGAGTTGGAGGCACTGCACTACAGTGGTTCCGCTCCTACTTGGATGGCCGATTCCAGAAGGTGGTGCTGGGGGATTACTGCTCTGTGCCATGGCAATTGTGCCATGGGGTTCCACAGGGCTCTATTTTATCCCGCATGCTGTTTAACATCTACATGAAACCGCTGGGGGAGGTTATCTGGAGGTGTGGGCTGAGGTGCCATCAATATGCGGATGACACCCAGCTCTACCTCTCTTTCTCATCAAAACCAGGTGAGGCAGTGGCTGCTCTGAACCAGTGCCTGGGCACGGTAATGGACTGGATGAGGGCTAATAAACTGAAACTCAATCCAGACAAGACGGAGGTACTGTTAGTGGGTGGTTCGTCTGCCCGGCTAGGTGATATTCAACCTGTTCTGGAGGGGGTTGCACTCCCCCTAAAGGATCAGGTACATAGTTAGGGGGTGCTCTTGGATCCAGAACTGTCACTTGAGGCACAGGTGAACTCAGTGGCACAGAGCACTTTTTATCAGCTTAGGCTGGTATACCAACTACGCCCTTCTCTGGACAGAGATAGCCTAGCTACAGTTATCCATGCTCTGATAACTTCTCATCTAGATTACTGGAATGCGTTATACGTGGGGCTGCCTTTGAAAACGGTCCGGAAACTTCAGCTGGTCTAAAATAGGGTAGCAAGATTGTTAACAGGGACTGGCCTGCGAGCTCATATTACGCCAGTACTTTTCCAGCTGCACTGGCTGCCAGTCCATTTCCGGGCCCGATTCAAAGTGCTGGTGTTAACATTCAAAGCCCTTAACGGCTTGGGGCCAGGTTACCTGAAGGATCACCTCCTCCCATATGTGCCTGCCTGGACCTTAAGATCATCATCAGAGGCCCTTCTCCGTGAGCCCCTGCCAAAGGAAGTGAGGCGGGTGGCTACTAGGAGGAGGGCTTTTTCTGTTGTGGCACCCTGGCTCTGGAATGAGCTCCCTAGTGAGGTTCGCCTGGTGCCTACATTGTACTCCTTTCGGCGCCAGGTGAAGACCTTTTTATTTTCCCAGGCATTTTAGCTTTCTAAATTTTTATCTTTGCTGTTTTAAATCTGTATTTTAAACTCCTGTACTGCTGCTAGGTTTTATTGTGGTTGTATTGTTATATTGTGGTTTTAATGTTCTATATATTTTAAATTGTTTTATTGTGTGTTGTTTGGTTTTAATTTTTGTGAACCGCCCAGAGAGCTTTGGCTATTGGGCGGTATAGAAATGAAATAAATAATAATAAATAATAATAATGTTGAAGAGCACTGGGCCCAGGACTGAGCCCTGCGGTACCCCACTCGTTACCTCTCCACAGTTGGAGAAGATCCCATTGAGAAGCACTCTTTGAGTCCGATTCTGTAGCCAACTGTGGATCCACTGGATCGTTGTTTCATCTAGCCCACTTTGAGGTAGTTTGCTCATCAGGGTATCATGGGGCACTTTGTCGAAAGCTTTGCTGAAGTCAAAGTATATCATGTCAACATATTCCCACAGTCCACAAGGGAGGTTACTTCTTGATCAAAAAATGAGATCAGATTTATCTAGCAGGAACTAATATTTTACTAGGGTTGTGCAGGGACCCGCTGATCCAAATTGGAAGCTGCTTCGAGGCTTCCAAGGTGGGCCCGATTCAGCTCGGGAACATTTCCCTCCCCCAACCCACCTTGGCCTATGAAGCTGAAGCAGGATTCAGACATCCAAATCCTGCTTCAGGCCCCCCCAACACAGCCCCCAGCCCCCAGCTCCACCCAGCCCCCTGCCCTTGTTCCATGTGTGTGGGGGGTGCCGCCGCCAGGGGAGCCACTCCACCACTGCAACTGGTGCTGGTGGGAAAGTTGCTGCTGACACTGCCACGTAAAACACTGCCCGTCGCAGCCCACCAACCGCTGACAGGCACGAGGGCAAAATTCGCCCTCCAGCTGCGCTCTCTCCCTTCCTTGGAAGGAGGGGAGGGCTCCTGGTTGGAGGCTGACTCCTGCCTCTGCTGAAGCCTTTACAGGTTCCTTGCTTGCGAGGACCCCATGAAGGCTTGAGTCAGGTGGCGGAGGCAGGAGACGCCCTCCAACTGAGAACTCTCCCTTCCTCGGAAGGGGGGGGTGCCTGGTTGGAGGCCAATTCCTGCCAATGAGGACTGGGTGCTGCCGCTGCCACCACCAGCTCCCAGGCCCTCTTGACATGTGCCAGCAACTGCCTTGTTCTGGGGAAAGGGGGGATCCTTTCCCCCCCTGTTTTTGTGCCATGGCTGTGCCCACAAGTGGGAGATCTGTGATTTTTCAGGTTCAGTCCGTGGTGGCAGATGTGGTCTGTGATATGTTGGTGGTTTGGGTGATTTGCTCTGCAAAAAATCATATGAAATCAAGGGGATCCCTGCCAAGGATCCATGTTTTTGCACCGAGGCTGCACCCATGAGTAGCTGACCCATGATTTTTCTGGTTCAGTCCATGGAGGCAGATGTGCTCTGTGATTGGACGGTGGTTTTGTGGGTCTCCCCTTTAAAAATCATATGAAATCATGATGATCCCGTTTTGATTTTATGGATCCTCATTTTACCCACTTCCCATAGCATGAGCTTTTTTCTTGGCTTCGTTCTGCCAAGGGAGAGTGGGAAGGGTTAAGGCTTCCTCTACCAGGCCTGGCAGAGACTGGGGAAGTTGCTCCCAGTGGCTAGTTCTGGAGCAGAGAGAGAAATGCCATGGAGCTTCCCTCTCAGCTCCTGTCCCATCCTGCTACTGCCACCACTGCCACTATCATTGCACACAGTGGCAGCTCATCAGGGCAACGGGAGGTTGCTCAATTATCAGGCGGCTCGCACACCCCAATGGATTGTCTTGTGCCCCTCCCTGTGGTCTGTGCACCCTGCTTTGGACATCACTGCTCTAGCCAAATAATGTTCAGACAGTCCTCTCCTCTCCAGTAATACCACCTCTCTCACAATGAACAAATGGAAGCTGACTCATAGCAAAGTTCCCTCCCTTCCTCCTCCTCCTCCCTCTCCTCTACCCTTCCCCTGCCTCTACCGGTGGCTAGATCTCTCTCAAATTGATATATTTGGTGCCTCCATGTCCTTCCCCCTCCTTCCTCCTTCCCCTGCCCCTCCATTTCATCTTTCAGAAGTTGATGATACATTTTGGAGACAGCCTGTCTAGGCTGCTCAGAAGGCAAAAGAAGAGCTCGGAATAGACGAGGCAGATGAAGCACATCATGGAGGAGCCGCTTCGCTTTGGGGCACCTTGGTGCTGGTCTGATCCCTTTGTATCATGATGAGGCACCTCCAAATCAGCCTGCGTCGCCTTGTTATTTGGGCTTTGTACAAGGTGGTGCACAGCCCTATATATTACCACCAGTATCAGAGGCAGTATGTCTGTATGCCAGTTACCAAGAGGTCTGTCATAAGTCCCTTGCCATCACTTTCTGAAACCTACCTGCAAGGAAGCACTGGAGCCACTGCAAAAGCCCCCCCCCATCCCATCCAAGCAAGGTAGCCCAGAAGCATACCGTGGTTGCTGTATCAAAAAGCCACTAATCCAGCAGAATCCACAGCAGTGCAGTCTCCTTGTCTAGCTAGCTCCCAATGAAGATCATCTTCTAGAATGATCAAGGCTATTCCCATCCCAAACCCACATCTGAAGCCAGACTAAAATGGGCCCAGATAATTAATTTCATCCAGGGATTCTTTGAGTTGGGTCACCACTACATGAGCAAGCCCCTTACCCCATAATTTAAGTTTTAAACATATTTTCTCAAAAACACATTTCTAAATGTGTTTTCTCTCAAAACACACATTTTAAAAATTTACTTGGATATATTTCTGGAGCCAGTAACTTAAGTTCCAATCTGCACATTGGTTCAGGAGGGGCAAATTAGGTCAGCTTCTATCAGAATTGACAAATACTATATGCCTCAAGCATCTCGCATTTGCAGTCTCTCTAAACTTACTTTAGTAAACTTACTGAGATACTAAACTATTGGAAAATGTTACTATAAACGTGTGTGTGTGTGTGTGTATCTCACATGCACACACATGTATAATGCATATAATACTAGGGATGTATGGAACCCCTACCTTTCGGTCCGGGAGGGCATTCCGCGGGGGGGGGGGAGGCGATCTCTTCCTCCCCCCTGGAATCCTCCAGAGCAGCTTTGCGTCCGCTGGATTCTGCGGAGCCACACTCCAGCTCCGTACCGCAGCCGATATGGCAATGCCGACCACTGTTACCATTTCTCTTGGAGAAAGACAGCTGCAAATGGTGTAGTGGATGCCACTTGCGGCCATAAAGCCCTGAGTTTTATGTAAAGAGAGCTGTAAACAGCTGCAATTAGGTTACACTGAGGGCTTTACGGGCACAAGTGGCATCCACTACACCATTTGCAGCTGTCTTTCTTCAAGCGAAACAGTAATAGCGCCCACCATTGCCGTATCACTAAGGATCTGGAGCAGGAGTGCCAGTCCATGGGGGATCCTCGGGAGGTGGAGGTGAGTGGTGCCATTCCACTGTGGGTTCCGGAGGCCGAATTCCAAAGAATCCAGCCTCCTTTGAGTCTGCAGCAGAATCCTCTACCATCCCTATATAAAAAATACACACTAAGTTTACACACATACAAGTTTAAACTTAGCTGTGAAACTATAGAAGACTTTTTGCTCTCCTGGGAGGGTGGGGGGATATAAAGAAAAGCATTCTGTGTTTTTAAAACAGTTCAAAGCAAATGAAGTAAATTCAAGCCAATTAAGAAATTAATAATGAGAAATACTGGAATTCATTCTCTTAAAATAGGCAAAGGTGTATATGTAGGTGTGTGCACTTGGAAGGGGAAATAAAGAAGCGACACGAAGAAATAAAGTTTTCCCTAATTTTGCTGTGGGTGTTCATCACTAATTGCTGTCTTCTGGGCATACTGTGAATAACAAAACTTGGATGTAGTTTAATATTATAATATAGATTAATCAGCAGGGCATAACTGCAGGTTTGCAGATCTGGCATACAGCTGTTTGATTATATAGGTTTTCTATTTTGCCAGCAGTGGCTATAGATTTTCAGCTTTAAGCCTTTAGAGAGAGAACAGGAGGGAGGGAGATGAAATGAATGGATGAAAGAGATGACTGTGCACTGTCAAATTAATGCTAGAAATTTCATGTGAAAGGTTAGAGCTGCAGCAAAATTGATTTGGCTTGTATTTTGTGTTGAATTGCAAATTTCCCGTTTTTGGAGGGAGGGGGTTGCTATTTTTGGCAGACTACACACCTATTTTTTTTTTCCTGAAATCCTCAAGTTTCACTGGGTGGGGGGAGACAACTTGGCACCATTTTACATCATTTGCTGCCAACCATTGAGTCGCCCTCCACAGCTGACAATCCTGCCACTCCCACCACTTCTGCGACAGCTGCCAGCTTCATTGCTGCTGCCACTTCTCTTTCCAAAACACGGCCATATGTGCTGGGATCAGCCAATTGTGTGAACACCAATCTCCTGGACCCAGAGTGTCCCAGGGAGTCCTGGTGAGTACCTGGAGCTCTATGAAAACCTGGGCTGCGAAATCAGCAGAAGCTCACACACGGCCACACGGCAAATGAGAATAGTGTGATGATTGCATCACATCACAGCTCTCCATGGTATGGTGATGTCATTCCATAAGGAAGGTGTCACACATCTGGAAAATTAATGCAAAGGAGTATTTAAGAAAATATCAGTCAGTGGCGGTTTAGGCTGGGGGAACTACCATGAGCAGTTCTGTCACTCCTAAGAATTCCTAGTCAGGTATGACACCCTGTTCTATGGCTTGATTCTGTTTGTATAGGAATCTGTATGCTTGAATAGAATTAGTTGAGAGAATAGAAGGAAAAGATACACGATTTCCAGCTATATAGAGAGAGCACAAAGTTGGCACATGCAACTATTTTACTAGAGCTGTGCACCACTTTGGCCTGAAGTCGAACTCCCAGCCAAAGCACGGTGCTTTGGCCTGCTTTGTGCTGCTTCTGAGGTTAGGCACGGAGGGGCACAAAGCAGGTCGGGTTGCTCTAAAGCACTTCAGCATGCTTCAGAGTGATCTGGAAGTCCAGCCATGCCACCACTGCCCAACCCCCAGTTCCTTACCTTGGCCCTTGGGACGCGTGCTGGCAGCCATCTTCTTGTCCCAGAGAGTTGCCATTTTTAAAATGGAAACTCCATGTATTTCCCGGAATAGATCCTGAGCAAATGGCAGCTGTCAAGCATATAACATTAATGTAGTGCACTTGATGGCTTGACAGCAGCCATTTGTGAGGGATCTATTTCTGGAAATACATGGAGTCACCATGGAGACTCCCTGGAACAAGAAGATGGCTGCTGGCGCATGTCCCAAGGGCCCAGGTAAGGAGGTGGTGGCAGAGGCAGCAGGGACTCTGATTCCCTGGAAGAAGATGGCTGCCAGCACGCATCCCGAGGGCCTAGGTAAGGAGCTGGGGACTTGTGTGGTGGGAGCATCCTTGGAGGTCAAAGCAGGATTCCACCATCCGAATCCTGCTCCAGAGACTGAAGCTGGTCAGGGAGTCCCTGAAGCAACCTGAAGAGGATTGGGCCCACCTCGGAAGCCCTGAAGCAGCCTCAAGGAGGATCTGGGGGTCCCTGCAGAGCCGTACTATTTGCATCATTTCAGATATACAGAAAAATCCAGTTTCATCACAAAGGGATGAAAGTCTCAGACCTGCAGGTAGGTATGTCAGGGAAATCCGGAATGGATCAAAATAACACCAAATTTCTATGAATCTGGCCCCCATAGAATCCAGAGAGAACTGGCTGAGGACTTGCAGACCATTTTTTAAACTTTCCAGAACTGTACACAACTTTGGTCGTACAAAACTATGGAAGTGGAGTAAAAATAGGGCAATGTATATGCCATTTAAACACACACACGCACAATGTTTTACACACCTCTGACCTCTCTTCAGCTTCTGCAGTATAGCAGTCTTTTAAATGTGTGCTCTGCTCACTGATTTTATGCTGACTTAAGAAAAGTATGCAAAATGTTATGTACCAGGAAAAGTCCATAAATTGTGATGGATTTTTTGGTGTACTTTTCTGGAGGGGGAGGGGAATTGGCATCTGTCAATGAGAGGACAACAGAGCGGATGATGCCTGACAATCCACAAAACACACATGGTGCAGATTATACAAGACCTTTACATCCCTGCCTGAAGGTCCTAATTCGAGTCTGTTGTCTACCACATCTGTATTGTGTTATGGCCTTTAGCAAGTCCCTGTTTCTCGAGGCCAAAGTAGGTGTTCACTTTACTGGGAAGGCAGTGCACAGGGAGGGGTGGTTGATCTATTTATTCCTCTGCAATTAGAATGAAAATCATCACCCCCACCAATGGTACCAATGGGAACTTTTTTCTAAGGCTTCAAGCCACCTGGGGTCATGGGAAGATTTCCATTCCAATCAGAGTGGGGTGGGAGATGAAGAAACAAGCCTCCCTTCCTGGCATGCTGCCTTCCCAGTATATATCCCGCTTGCACTTGTAATTACGTATGGAAAAACAAGATGTGTTGCTGGCTACATCCTACATATGAATGTCTAGTTTAGCCCTCAGTCACCCATCCAAAAAAAATGGAACAAAAGTGGCCCACCTTACATAGTTGCTGTGAGGGGAAAAATAAAGGTATGAAGCATTTTGCTTGTTAAAATGATTTAACAGATGATTTAACAGATCACTGCTGGTTTCATTGCAAAGCTTTTCACAGAATCCACATGGGGATTGCCTGTACTACCTCTCCACTGAGTCAGACCTCTTGTGCGTATTCTTTAGTTCATTGCCTCAGAGAACTTGTTTTTTTCTTGCAGGCAGATAGGAAGCTGCGAACTTTAGCTAGTGTCCATTAATGCAAAATGTAACTTTTCCCTCAGGTTACAATTCAGTGCTACTGATGCCCTGCTCTACTTCATGAGATGGTTTCTTTTGCTGAACAATTCTTGAGTGACATGCAGAGAGCAGTGGAGGAAGAATCAGCAATATCATGCCTCACTAACTCCACTTTAACAGATCCAGCTAGGAAATTCAGAGTTATTTGAGCTCAAAACTGGAAGTGTCTCTAATTCACACACTGCTGGTGAATGTAGTAAAAATTATGCCACTGATACGACTACAATCCCCCCACCAAGAGTATCACAGAATCTGTTGTTTTCTTTGTGAAATTAAGTGCAATGTACTGTGAGATCAGGGGGTCATCCTTCTGCAGAGAGCAGAACAGTCCAAAGAAACAGTCATGTTCAGCATTTTCATCAAACAGCTCCTGTATCATCATCGTCACCATCATCATTATTATTAAAAAAACATATCCTGCCCCATGAGGACCCAATCTTTGATGAAGCATGAGACTGCCATGCAAGGCATATCATAGCATATGTTCTTGTGCATATCCCTCCTGAAATGTGGGAATACCCTCCTTACCATATGGCAGGATGATAAGTAGTCCTGGGAGCAAGAGCTTAGCTTGGGATAGTTTGTTCATTTGTATGGGCTCTATGCTATGGATGTGTGATAAATCCCTTCTGTTGTATTTCTGTGTGTGTGTGTGTGTGTGTGTGTGTGTGTTTCTCCAATGTACATCACCTGGAAACAATCATGGACTGGACACACTTCGCGTTCAGAGCTCTCTACTTTTGAAACATGCACAATTGAAAAGTGTGCCAAGAAAAATGTGTATATATTTTTTAAAGAACTACAAACATGCTTTAGTCAATATGTGGATGCATATGAAAATGCATACAATTTGAAAAATGCACACACGCACACGGATCTTTCTCCATAAAAAAAATATATCCACACACAACCAGCATGGAACAGACTTGGAGGTGGGAAATGAAGATGTCCATGTGAATGGACTTGAAAGATCTGCCCATCCCTATGCTATGCTTTTGCAAAATGGAGCTTCAACAGCAGATGAAATAAGTCCAGATTAAAGTGTTACTGAAGCCTTCAATTCCTCACTTGTGGAATTCTGTTCAAATGGTTGTTTACTAGGCTCCATCATGACAGGCTTTCAAGTGGGCCCTACAAACTTACCTGTTTATCATGGCTTAATTGAGCTAGGACTTTATTGTATGATTTATTTGATTGTATATGATGCTATTTGGTTTTAAATATTGATTTTGATTCATCATTGTTTTTATCATTGTTTCATTGTCTTATGGTTTTACATTTTATTGTACACTGTGTTAGGACAGTTTACCCCAAAAGGTGGCTTATAAATCTTATAAACAAACAAACAAACTCAATTACTTCAAAATATACCTTTTCTGACAGGATACAACACCATTGTCTGATAGTATCATTGTATGAGACCACAGACTTTCACTGAATTTAATGTCAATTGACACTTTACCTGAAGTAATTTATAACTTCAGTTTTGCTATAATAAAGGCAGCTGTGGGCTGCTTCATCACCGATCTCTCCACCCAGTTGAGAATCCACATACATTAATATGCAGATAAATTTAACAGTGTGAAACAGCCCTGTCTGAGATACCCAAATGGTGCTGGGGCTGAACAAAAATATATATACTCTGAATTTGTATATTCCAAAAGATAACAGATTTCTCATTAACAGTTTTGCCTTTGGATGATCTGCGTAAGTCAAATTCTCTCAGCATTTGTTTATCATTTATGGAATTGATAACCTGCTCTTCCTCTAAAGAATTAATGGCAGTGTACATGGAATTTACTGATTTTATCTTCACAACAACACTGTGAAATGACCCTGTGAAATAAATCGAGCAGAACAATAGCAACTGGTCCCAAATCACTTGGAGCTTTTCTACATGAGGCATTTATTGTGCACTTGTCATTTCCTACTCATGGTTGTTTATGGGCTCTTTAAATGACATCATAAACCTCCAGTTTTGCTTCTGTGTCTAATGAGCACTTCCAGCAAGTGTTTTTGTTTTTTTTTCCAGAGCAGAGGAAATGCAGTATTATTGGGGAAAGTGAAAGAAAACACCATTTTCATTTGTGTATTTGCACTATTTTGCTTTACCACAGTGCCATCTAGAGGTTATGTAGCAGAAATACAGCAAAGGAAAAGCTCTTTATGTATTGCTCAGATCTCAATTCTACAAAACCGAAAGTAGATACAGCCCATTAATAGCCTTGTGTAGAACAGCTCCCAGTAAGTTTCATGGATGAATAGGATACTACATTGTAATCTAACTTATCACAGTATGCAATCCAGCCCACACTTAAATCTAACTAACTCCACTCACAGACAATTGGTGTGAAGGGGGTCCATGCAAGCAAAGGGGTACTGGGGCTGCACTTCTGGCCCCACCCTCATTGTCACATAGTGTCTCCTCCCGCAGCCCAATGGCTATTCATTGCATGTGGACAACTGTGACAGGGAAGCCTATGTACATAGACTATGCTGCTTAGTTTTCTACAGCTCCTATGGAAAACCTATGCACAAAGAGGTGTATGTTTGCAGGCTTCCCTGGCTCAGACATTCGCACCTAATGTGTAGGTGCCAGGACAGGGCTGGGGAAGCTGTGTAAGGTCAGAAGCAGAATCAATGGTATGGACCCACTGTATCTTTAATTGTGTGGAGCCCTGACAGATAAGCAATGTGTGAAGGAGACCACTGAAAACAGTTGCTGCTGCTTACTCATTGTCCACAGTGCAATACAAAGTAAAAAGAGTAAGCCCAGTGAGAGCAAAGTGGCTTAAGTATGCTATAGGGATGGTGGAGAAATCCACCACGGACTCCAATGAGGCTGGATTCTAAAGATCCGGACTACTCCCCCCCCCCGAACAAACTACTCCCCCCTCCGAAATCCTCCCCAGATGGATCCTACCTGCTGCTGGCCGATCTGGGTCCGTCCACTGCTGCTGTCCATCCGCTGCCCTGGACTGCGGCCGCAATTTCAAATGACATCCAGCATAGGGGATGCCATTTGCGTCCCTGCTTTTGTCAGTGATAGGCTACGTAAATATTTATGTAGCCTATCACGAAAAGAGCAGGGACACAAATGGTGTCTGCTACGCCATTTGTGTCCCTGCTCTTTGCCGTGATAGGCTACGCAAATATTTACGTAGCCTATCACTGACAAAAGCAGGGATGCAAATGGCATGCCCTATGCCGGACGCCATTTGCGGCCGCAGCCCAGCAGTGGATGGAAGTCCGGCTGCAGGTGGGCCCAATCAGCGGCTCTGTGGACTTGCCGCAGAGCATTCCGGGGGGAGGGATGGATCGCCTCCCTCCCACCACGGATGCCCCCAACCGGAATGGTAAGTGGGTTTCGTACACCCGTAGTATGCTAAACTCTGTGTCATTGTGGCCACACTGTCAGCTCCGACAACTTACAGCATGTTTTTATTCTGAATCTCAGAACTCAGTTTTCTCCACTGAATGTAGATTGTAAGCCTTCTAAGTACGACCATGTTCCTTCTGTGCTGCCCAACCCATATCACACTGCTGAATAAATATTTATTGACAGTGGAAATGAAGATGACTGGGGGTTGTTTGCGTGAGGGAGGAGGTAAAGATGAGGCCAAGCTGACTCAGGAGCAATACCGTTAGTTGATGTTGAAGAAGGGTTGAAAGAGAAGAAGGAATGAGTCTGACAAATCAAGCGGAGCTCCCCTCATATGTTCCTTGTGTGAAAGGGCATCAGACAGTTGCTTGAAAGTGGGCCATGCTCCTAGCCCTGCCTCTAGACACCAACCCATTTGTCACCTGCAACAATAAAGCCTATGTTCAAGCAGCTGCTTATGCATCATCTGCATGACTTGGGCACCCAATTAGACTGATATCCCAATCATGTTGAAGCCCACCTGTGAGCAGCTGCTTGCATTTAGGCCTCCGCACTGCAGACAACCATGCAAATGATGACACATATCTGCCATGCCCCACATGATCTGCATCAAGCAGAAGGAGGCCACTTCTACACCATAGGTTTCCTCCATAGGGATGGAACACCTAATTGACCAGGGTTCCCCTCTCCATATTGAAAACCCTACATGTGGAGAAGCAGGGATAGACAAATCTGTCCATTTTGGTTTCTCTCCGTTTCTCATTAACTTTGTTTTATCTCAGACACTGAGGATTGATCCTGCCTTAATTATGGTTCATCCCAAAGTTTGAGGGGTTTTTTTAAAGTGTGCATCAAAATGCATAAGCATTGTTGTGCACATAATACATGCATTTTTGTATGCAGTTTTGCCTGATATACACATTTTTGCAAGCAATGTTCCTAATTTTTGAACATTATTTTTGAACATTATTTTCTCTGATATACACATTTTTGTATGTATTTTATGATTGGAGAATTCCACGGCAAAATTTGGAGAAGTGTGAATTTCAAAGGATAACTGACACTCCAGTTTCAGTTTGCATAGTGGTTAAAAAGCATGGAACTAGGTAAGGTTGCATTAAAGTGTGAACTGAACAAATTTCTCCCCCATTCTTATGTAGAAGTGACCCCCCTCAGGCTGATGTCAATCACATGTCAGCCAGGGTGTGTAGCCAACATGTCCAACATGGCCAAGGAGATGGGGCTAGCCACACTGATTCCCACTAGCCCATTCACACATCTGGAACCAAACACCTGAATACTAAATAGGGCTGTAGTTAAAGTGGAAGTCAGGAGAAGGTGAATACTGGGCAGAGTGAACCCGAGGAACAATATAGCCATGGAAAAGGGGAAATGATCTGGTCCCTATTTTTGTCAGTCATGACCATTTACACTTTTTAAAGGATCTTAGAAATAATTTGTTCTTTACATTTGTACAGTGCCCACTCAAAAGAGAGCCAGATAATAAAATGATAAGGAGAGAATCTATAGATAGAACTAAGCTCACTGTTAAGAGTTGAAAATGATGGCTGAACACACATTTTTCTGCAAAGTGCAACCCAAATCTTTCTAAGAAGAAATGAGTTGAATTTTATCATTGAGAGTGATTTTTTCAGGGCATTTTCCGCTATTAATAAAAAGTAATCAAGATTTTAAGAAGAACACAAAGAAACACACACACACTCCTGGTCGTTTATGAGAGTTGACTGTTCCACTGGAGCCATTATGGTTTACCATGTGTTTAAGACCTTCTAAAATGTGAATTATTGATAGACTCCAAGGAGCAATGAGGGCTTATCATATAAATATTTATTCAGTGTGTTCCAGAATGGATATTATTGACCTCACATAGACCATAATAGCTCCAAGTGGTCTATTATGTGAAGGGATTTAGACATCTTCTTAAATACACACACACATCTAACTTCTTGAGCAAAACATGAGACAAATGCTATTAAAAACATATAAACATAGAATCAGTTTTGAAAATACTAGGCTTTTTATATACCTAACACACAAACTTGGGAAAGAAATGGAAGATCAAGCCAGAAGAGGGTGAACATAATTTCCTTCCACCAGATGTTCTATAACTCACAGTAATGGCAAAACCTTGTCGTGGAATGGAAACAATTCACCCTTCCCATTTCAAAACTCTCTGTTTGAAGTCCAGCACAATACATCCTCCCCCAAACAACTGCAACCACCACCACCACCACCACCACAACAACAACAACACAACAACACTTCTAATAACAGTCTTTGGAGGTTCAGTTTTTGGGCCAATCTACACTTTTTTTTAATGCTTCCAATGAGCTTTCGTTGCCTGTCTTTCACATTACGTCGTCCCCGGTTCATATTGGAACTGCAATTTCCTGCTTCCTTGCTACCGCTTTCAATACCCTGATATTCTGGTATTTCCCATTCAAGTGCTCTGCTCTTCTGTGTTTGTCACCATATAAGGTCGCCCATGCGTGCCCATATACGGTGATGTTCGTGTTTCCCTCCTGTCCAATCACAACCATCAATGCCCCCGTGCGGTCTTCCAGCTACTGATGGGCTAGGATAGATTCCTCAGCACTGCAAGTTTTATCACCAACCAGCAGAGGGATGGATGTGCATGCGCTTGTCTGATCTCAGAAGCTCAGCAGGCTCAGCCCTGGTCAATACTTGGATGGCAGACCGCCTGGGGATCAGGCTTCCTGCACTGAGCAGGGAGTTGTTCTTTCCCTTCAAATGACACTAAGTTTTACCTCCTTCTATCCCCGGCTTTGGCTTTTTTTCTTTTTCTTATTAAGGCATTATCTTCAAATCTTCAAAGAAGTGAATCTTCGAAGAATTGTAGCTTCTCCAGCCTGATTGCTCCGCATATTTGCCTGGGCAAGCCCCGGAAAGTATAATTTTTTTCACAGTCCCCTCCATGCTCGCAGCATGGAAAGAAACACACACACATATCCAGGCAGACAGTCATTACTACTCACGGACTAACATCAATAAAAATGTCTGCCGCTCATTAGATGACGTTAAAATTGTCCATGGACATTTTAATTGATATTAGTCCATGGACACTGAGGACTGTCTGCCTGGATATGTGTGTATTTTTCTTTCTGTGCAGCAAGCACGGATGGGACTGTGAAAACATTTACACTTGCCTGGGCTTAGGGATGTTGGAGAATTCTGCCACAGACTCCAGTGAGGCTGGATTCTTTAGGCAGTGGTGGCTCTGAGTGGTCTTCCAGTCTTCCGGCCACCATTTGCATCCCTGCAGTAGCTGTGATAGGCTACGTATATATTTACGTAGCCTAACACAATGAAAGGCAGGGACACAGATGGCATAGCGGCCACCATTTGTGTTCCTGCCTTTTTGCCGTGATAGGCTACGTAAATATATACATAGCCTATCATGGCTATGGCAGGGATGCAAATGGCGGCCGCCATGGTTGCCACCATTTGCAGCTGCAGCCCAGCAGTGGATGGAGGTCTGGCTGCGGGTGGCCCCATGGAGTTGCTGTGGAGCAGAGCAGGCCAGGGAGGATTCCGGGGGTGGGGGGGATGGAGTGCCTCCCCCCCCATGGATGGCCCCAGTGGAACAAGGTAAGTGTTTCGTACACCCCTACCTGGGCTTGCCCAGGCAAGTTTGCGGAGCAATTGCGTTGAAGAAGCTACAATTCTTTGAAGATTCGCTTCTTTGAAGATTTGAAGATAATGCCTTAATTTTTTTTAAAGCCAAAGCAGGGGATAGAAGGAGGTAAAACTTAGTGTCATTTGAGGGGATAGAACA
Organism: Heloderma suspectum; assembly: GCF_057233095.1. Classification (NCBI taxonomy): domain Eukaryota; kingdom Metazoa; phylum Chordata; class Lepidosauria; order Squamata; family Helodermatidae; genus Heloderma; species Heloderma suspectum. Next base: position 74,677,031 of record NC_139461.1, read on the forward strand.
ACCCCCTGCTCAATGCAGGAAGCCTAATTCCCAGGCAGTCTCCCATCCAAGTACTGACCAGGGCTGAGCCTGCTGAGCTTCCAAGTTCAGACAAGTGCATGCACATCCAACCCTCTGCTGGTTGGTGATAAAACTGAGGAAGCTATGCTAGCCTATCAGTAGCAGCTGCCCCTCTTATTCGTGCCAGCTGTCAAGGGCTGGTGTGGGGAAAAGAGCCTTGGCAGACACCCCCCAGCATCTCACCCCGGCTTCCAGCAGGGGGGGGGGAGAAGAGGACAGGTGCCTCCTTCTTCCCTCCCACCTCACCTGCTACAGTGGCGGTGGCAAGGGATAAGGTGGACATTTTCCCTAAGGCCAGGAAAACTTGTGGAAAATGACCAGCCTCTCCTGTGCCACCGCCCTGTAGCAATGATGGGGGAGGACGAGAGGTGTTACCTTCTTCCCCTCTTCTTGCTGAGGGAACTGGTGTCTGGGCGGGGGGCGGAGTGGCAACTTCTCACTGGGCTTCAAGCCCCAACCGGATGCTCGCTTCATCCATACACACATACACAGGGATAGAGGAAGAGAGGGATGGTGGGCGGAGTATTGGCTGAAACAGGAAGAGTTGCCAAACTTCCAATGACAGCAGCCTTCCTTGAAAGCAGGGAAACAGCATGGGACTGGAGTGTGAACCATGCTTGCACATTCGAGGAGGTACTGGAACGGGGAAAGAGGGTGAGTGTGGATAATCATGTTTTAATGCGAGTACATTTAATCTGAGAGTGCACCGACTTCACTGCGATGGCAGGCACAATGTAGATCAGCCCTTTGGAAACATGGGCTTGGAAACAGGAACATTTGAGGGCTTGAACATTTTCTGGCAGTAATATGTGATGCATGAGGCTGGTTTAAACACAACATGGGGTCTTTTGCAATCACAGCTGGGCTTTTCTGATGCAAGCTTCCAGGCACTGTGGTGTGTAGGGATGTACGAAATGTACTTACGGTTCCGATCCGGGGCATCCGCAGTGGGGGGAGGCACTCCGTTCCTCCCCCCAGAATCCTCCCCGGCTGGATTTGCTCTGTGGCAACTCCATGGAGCTGCTGGCCGGGGCCACCTGCAGCCGGATTCTGGCCACTGCTGGGCTGCTGCAGCCGCAAATGGTGTTGCCCTTATTGGTGTTGCCTATTTTCGTTGCCCTTATTTTCGCCATAGTCTACATAAAGATTTACGTAGACTACAGCGACCAAATAAGGAACGCAAATGGCGGCTCCCTATGGGGGCCGCCATTTGCGTACGCGCTTTTTTTTTTTTTTTAAGTCACCCGTGATAGGCTACGTGATGATTGACGTAGCCTATCATGGCTGACTTTGCAGATCTAGCCGTGATAGGCTATGTTAATCGTCATGTAGCCTATCACGGGGGTGTGTTTTTTTTTAACTTTTAATTTCGCGGCCGGGCGAGGCGAGGCGCCTCCTCCCCGGCCTGAATTTCGGCTGGGCGAGGCAGGAAGCCTTCCCCCCGGCCTGAATTTCGGCCGGGTGAGGCAGGAAGCCTCCCCCCCCAGCCTGAACTTCAGGGGAGAGCAGCAAAGCGCCTCCCCCCCACCGCGAAAAGCTGCGAGACCAGGTAAGTGACTTTCGTGCACCCCTACTCCCATCTGCTCACCCTCTTGAACCCACCCTGCCGAGCCACTGCCTCCAACAGCTGAGCTGCGCAAGTGGCCAAGACTTACCAGATCTGTCTGCTCATGCCCAGGAACCGCCCATACCCCATATGAGCTGCCATTTTAATGCAAGATGGGGGCTCTCATTTTTCATATATCTAATGTTGTGCACAACAGTGTCCATAAAGGGCCATTTCCACGAAATTAGAGGCATCTAATGTTTTGGAAATGGCCCTTTATGGCCACCATTGTGCACAACATTAGATATATGGAAACCTAGAGCCCCTACTTTGTGTTACAATGGAGGCTCGCATGGAGAAGCAGGTGACTGCAGGGTGCTCCTGGACCACTCACTGAGCCTTCCAGGGGCTTGCATGGCCTGGCTCGTGTAGGCAGCAGTGGCGGCTGTTTGAGCATTCGCTGACCACAGATTTGGGTGAGTCCTTCCATCCCTAGCAGTCCTATGTCCACTTACTTGAGAGTAAGCCCCATTGAATGCAATGAGGCTTACTTCTGAGTAGACATGAATAGGATTGTGCAGTTTGGATGCAGTACTTTGGTCCCTTGGAGAGCATCACAGCAGCTATAGGATATTGTGGACCTCCCTCACCACCTGTGGAGATGGAAGTCCATGGCTGGAGGAGAAGGTTTGTGAAGAAATGCCATGTATATAACTGTTGTTGTTCTGTAAATACTCTGTGTGTGCTCTGAGATGCTATAATGTATCTGCATAGGCCTGAGGCCTAGAGTTGTTGCTATGCTGAAGGGCTGTTTTAATAGTGGCTGCTTGGTGATGTTCTGAATGGGGAGAGAGAGATGATTGCTTTGAGAGCCTGGATCAGGTACACTCATCTGAGTGGGTGGCTGGGGATTCTAGCTAGGTGGTTTTTTTGTTTTTTTTTTAACTCAGCCGTGATAGGCTACGTAAACATTTACATAGCCTATCACGGCTGACTGCAGGGACGAAAACGGCGGCGGCTACGGCCGCCGCCATTTGCGTCCTGGCAGGAGAGGAGGTTTCACGGCCGGAGGGACGGGGTGCCTCCCCCCCAGCCAGAATTTCATCCGGAGGGATGGGGCGCCTCCCCCCAGCCAGAATTTTGGGGGGAGGGACAAAGCGCCTCCCCCCCACTGCGAAGCATGCTTCGGGATCAGGTAAGGGACTTTCGTCCATCCCTACAAGTCAGGCAAGTGAGGCAGCCTCTGCTCCTTGCCCAAGTGTTGCTCTCGGCAGCAGCAGTGACAGGATGCAAGCTGAGAGGAAAGTACCATGGTGCTTAGGGATGTCAGAGAATTCTGCCATGGACTGAAATGGGATCGAATTCCCTTCAGTCCGTGCCACGGAATCCTCTGCGGAATGGCACCACAAGGTCCTGCGGAGCCAGCAGTCATGCGGCTTTTCTGTTGTTGTTCGCAAGGAGTCATGGAATTTTCATAAATAAAAATGCAGTATAGTAATATTATGGTAATAAATACGTAAGGTGTTTTTTTTAATGAATTGTGCTTACTGCCTTGTTTGTGGGTGTTCTTTTTAAATTGAAATCCTCCTCTGTTGGGGAGTTTACTTTCAGCCAAAACACTTCCTCTTCCTAGGGGCTTCCCAAAAGAAGGCTTTCTTAGGTGTGCCTGAGAGATAAACTATCTGTTTAAAGCAACACTGTTTTAAAGAAAGAAAAAGGTCCTGGAGCCCTGCACGATGTATTATTCTCCCTGCTAAGCTACAGGACCAGCGTGGTTATTTTAAATGGTTTTGTCTTTCTTTAAAACAGCATTGCTTTAAACAAATAGTTTATCTCTCAGGCACACCTGAGACAGCCTTCCTTTGAGAACCCCATATAAGGAAGAAGAGGTGTTTTGGCTGAAAGTAATTACTGCACGTCAGGGCAGGGGGAAAAAAATACGTAAATATTTACAAAAAATAGCGATTCTTACAGAAGTTACGCAGACTCACGGAGACGGCTGAGCACAGGAATTAGGTTTGTTGGTACAGATTTATCTACATAATTTTTGGAGCAAAAAAAAGAGAGGAGAATTCTGGGGATAAGTGAACTGAACAGCGGAACGGAGCACTGGACACAAACTGTGGAAGTCAAACGGCACGGAAGGTACACAATTCATACCTCCCTAATGGTTCTTACCTCTCGGTTCCCATCCTGCTGCCTCAGGTGCTGCCACTGAGAACAACTGTGCCCCTCTCTGCTGAGCACCAGCAGAGAGGGACACAGTTGCTCTTGGTGGTAGCAGCAATATTCGCTGGGCTCCTCTGAACCACCAGCTGGCTCGTGTCCAAGTGCAAGCAGGGGGGGAATGGGCAGGGATCCGGTGAGGATTCATCCATCCTTAGCCACCGCCAGCACATGGAGCTGCGTGAGCTTTGTCACAGCCTGGCAAGTGCCAGACAAAGCCACAGGCCTGCCTGACCCCCTAATGAGCGACCATTGTGTGCAACAATGGCAGCTCAGCTGCTTCCAGGTAGGTAATGTTGCATTCTTGGTTGCCGTAAAGGCCCCAAGGTCAGTTCCAAGAAAACTGCCTCCCTGCCACTCCCCTGCCACCTTGTAGGCAGTGCAGATCATAAGAGCAGCATGGAGCAGGAGGAGAGGACATGTTCCCAGGAGTGGGGAGGGGACCTCAGAAGGGCTGGTACAATGCTTCCTATGAGTCATCTGCCCCCCCCTGCTCCAAAGCGCTGTGACTAGACAGCCAAAATTGGCCATCTAGCCATAAATGCAGGGTGACCGGAGCACAGAGGAGAAGATCCCCTCCGCGGTCTGCCCGCCCTGCATTGGATAGGTGGTCAGGCAGCTGCCTGTCCCCACAGGATTGCGCCCTAAGAGAATTGGTGGCAGCAGAAGAGGGTGAGCTTGCAGAGAGGGGCAGAGAGTTCCTTAGACCCTGAAATATAAACATTTGCTAAAAGTAAGAAACCCCATAGGTGGCATTGCCCAGTTTAGGCGCAGTTTCTCCATAGGCAATGCTGAAGACAAAATCCCCCATAGGGCTAAAAAGGGGTATGTCAGGGTCAGATTGGGGGAGGCACTGGATGTGCTAGGTTCAAAGCCATCCAGTTTCCCTGACATAACCCTGATAAGGGTAAAAACAACCACACCACCACTGGAGCTGTTAGAGTTACTGTCCCTCTCATGGGAAGCAGTGTGTATTGGCCCCAGGATCGTAGCCAAGTCGTTTGCAGTGTTAGAGGTCCATAATGCTTGCTTAAGTTCATTATTGGTGCAATTCCCATGCTAGCAAGCCTCTGAGCATGTGCAGATGAGTCAAAGGGCCGATAACGGCCTTCTTGGCACATTCCTTGCTCATGAGGAGAGTCTTTATCTCTGATGTGCCTGGGAAGCAAAGTCTGTTTACAGGGGGCTGTGCTCGAGAACCAAACACTTCTAGCCTATGCTGGGAATGGACGCGAGGGGGGCTTGCTACTGTTGCACTGCCTCATGGCTGACATGTAGAGTATAAGACCCGTTGTACCCAGTGGCTCCGGGTTCAGAGAAGCTGTCTGAGCCAACCATTGGGTGCGCCTGTGAGCTGTAAGTTACTCAATGAAGCTTCCTTGTAAGCAAACCTTTGAGTCTGATTTATCACTATCTTGGCACCTCTAACCTAAGAGTTCAATGCCCACTGCAGGGGCGACACACAGTGAGAGAGAAAATAGAAAAGGTCAGCCATGGATGATATAAAGGTAAAGGAGGATGAAAAAAGCCACCTCCTACCTTTCACCCTGTGTGGCATGAGCCTGGCAAGGCTGTGGCAGCTCTTCTTTAGAGTTCTTCCTCTCCTGCTCCCACTGGGTTCCTCTGCCCACATGACACTTTGGCCTCAGACCAATTATACATCCTCTCCTTAAAGAGCTAGGATTGGTTGACATATTCTATTTCTTAAAAAAAACAAAAACAAAAAAAACTGGCAAAAGATGGTTGTGTCTGCTTTGCCTCTTTCTGTTTCACTTTTAGGAGGTTTTAGCTATTACCTTATTAAGTTGGTGAATTATTTATATTATTAATAAAATTGCAGTCACCTTTTATGACAGATTCTGTCCTAATTAGTACCTATTTCTTTCAAGAAATCTCTTTTTCCCTCAGTGAGAAAGAACAGTAATAAGCTGAAAACTACTGAAATGTAGATTTGTGGGTTACCAGCTTCTTTTAACTTCATTTCGCACACTGTATATTATATTTCCTGTTATGGAACATGATTTTGTATGAGAATTTCAGCCTCTTCTTAGCTCAAAATATACTTCTCAACTCAAAATATAGTATGGCTTTTAAGTAATGAGAACCTTGAACACGGTTTATAAGAAAAGATGTCCATTCACAGTGCATGTGGGGAAATTAACAACCACGTTCTTTTATCTGGACTGCCAAGGGTATCTTGTAGTGCAGTGAGACTTGTATTTTTATTACAATTTCCTCATGCTATTTCTAGTAGCAATAGTATGCCCCACTTGGATTTTTCTAACACCATGTATTCCATGTTTATGCACCATGGAAATGTAGAGCATTATGGCAGCTTCAGTTCAAGACACTTCCTTAAATATCATGTCAGTAATGACAAGCTTAGAAAATGCTCTTTATGACATTTGTTACAACCCACTAAGATTTATCTTGAGCAATTTTTTTTAAAAAAAACACTACCATGATACGTGCACTATAAACCTAAGGTTTGAATGGTAAGAGTAAATGAGAAAGGAATGAGGGAATGCTAGTGTCTTTTCTTTAGCTCTCCTAATCACTAGTACCATTGTATAGGATCTGCTATAAACAATTAAAATATGGCATTTCTTGAAAAAATAATGCTGTGCAATAGTATTACAGAACTGTGACTCTGAAAAGAACTGGGGGGAAATCATGCAACCCAACTGTTTGTCCTGAGAAACAAGCCCTATTTAGGCAGTATTTTTCATATGATCAACAATGTCATTTCTGAGCTTGCAATCTGATTTGCAGACCTTGCAAAACTTGATTCGACGACATGCATATATTTAAAAAATGTGTACATTTCAAAATGAGTACGTTTCAAAAATGTGCATAATCATGGGAGAAGAATGTGCACTTGCGAGCGGAGATGGGTTAAAGAAGACGCAGACAACAAGCTTGGGTTGGAAATTGGGCCACATTTTATTGAAATACTTGCAAAGGGGTAACTAGGACGGGCATCTAACTGTGACAGCAGCTAGCTGGCACTTCTTGGGTGAAAACACACCCAGCCTGAGGGGTGGCGGTGATCTCGCCATCCCTCCGGACTGCCCCTTCTGGGGGAGGTAGACCTTCCGGTGTCACCCCCAACCCGGTACCGCACAACACCTGGGTGAGTGAGTAGGGTTGGTCTCCCAGGCAACCCTTATCCCCCCGCCGAGCCGCACAACCCGTTCGGGGGGCCTCAGGCGTCACCTGTCACCATAAGGTGCCTCTGCATGCACACCATCCCTACTTTCCTGTTTTGCCCGTCCTAGCCGCCACAGGAGTCACAAGCCTATTGCTTGTGAAACTCCCCCCACCTGCGCAGAAGAACTTCCCACAGGCCCCTTTGCAGATCAGACAGAAATATGTTATTTACTACATGAGACAGGCGGACACCGTCCTACCTGTAACGCTCCCTCCATGTCCACAGAATTTCCTGGCAGATGGTGCGTCCATCGCCACATTCGCATAGGCCATAAGCCATTTCTCTATGCGCTTTCCAACGTGCCCTGCCACTGGCAACGTCATTCCATGCCTTCCCATTGATCCATGGGAGCGGTGAGGACTGCAATAGGCTACTTCTGGCCAGGTATGCCAGACCACCTGCATCTCAACCAAGGCCTGTTCGATCAGGTCCTTGCCTGGCTTACAGCCGAAGTCATTCCTCTCAATGTGCAGCACCTGTACCTGCAGAGGAAGACTTAACAAACTTTGGTGGAACAGAGTGAGGACGGGACTCCCACCGTATGCCTTGTCTGAGAAGCCACAGGATCCCAATGTGTCGGGGTGACAGAAGCTGAAGTCCGAAGATGACCTACAAGCCCTTCGTGCAGCTCAAGACATCATAACGTGCCCATGTAAGAGCACCCGTTCCGGCGTACGACAAGTCTGCTAGTCTAAGGAGTAAACCCATTAGGGCAAGCAAAGCGAGAATTGTGTCAGGAAGAAGCGGATAACTCACGAACGCAAGCCGGAACGCTGTGAAGCCCCATTTTCAAACTGCCATAACGTGCCTGTGAGAGAAACCTCCAGTGGCATAACCCATTGACTTCTGCTTGGCCGTGGGCCCCTGCCGTGCCCTTGCCATACCGATCAGTTTGATCACCAAATACGTAAGTGGGTTACATTGGGACAGACCTGTACCGTGAAGTATCTCAAGGCCCTCCGGAACAAATCAGACTTGAGATCGTGAAGTATCTCAAGGCCCTCCGGAACAAATCGGACTTGAGATCCCAGTCCAACCCTGAATTCCTGGGGGGGGGCTTGTAGACGGCCATTAAGGTTGCTGTGTGGAACAGGGAAACGTCTTACTGAACAGGACAAATGGAGGGCCATTACCCCCGGAGCCCAAAAGGGAGGTATCCAGGGAGATAGGGTGGCTAAATTCACTAAAACAGGCGACAACTGTGCCCAACCCTATTGCACTCCGAACCCTAAATCTGACATGGGAGACAGTAATTCCCAGCGTTGTGGGCCGGAAGGCTAAATGGCCATCTTGCGACTTATGGTCCCAGATATTCTGTTGTTCCTTAAGGAGGCGCGAAATTGTGGCCAATGAACTATAGGTAAGGGCCATGATTCCTGTTGCCGAAGCTTTTGAAGCTTTTTCCTATTGCGCAGCACACCATACCTGCTCTGTTGCAGGCGGCTCGTGTACTGAGAGCCATGGAATGCAGGATGGCATGCTTGGCTTCGGTATCCCAATCTCCCATAGTACTGTAGAATGGGATCTGGGAATGTATGCACCAGCGGGGCTAAGGCCTAGAAGTCATTGACCTAATTTCGTGACAAAGTATCGACAATTGGGTTTGTCTAACCCAGCACATGGCGGACCCAGAACCAGATGTTGTAACACCAACACTGGAGCGCGAACATACTGACGACTGACATGACCCTCTGATTTCAGGAGGATGGGGAATGAATAATGTCATCACGTTGTCATACCAAAGGGGGGGGGGGTTACTGATTTGGCTATGAGGTCAAATCAGAATGTGCTTGGTGGCAGCCACCTCCACTCTACAGGGCAATACCCACAGCACGATCGGACCTGCCCCATGAGTTTGAACACCCCCCCACCGGAGTAGTGGTGGAACCCTGTGAATCTGCAAGCAGGCTTTGAGGGGCAGCTCACACCTCCGGAAGGAGGTAGCCATTGAAGCCATATTAAGTTGAATCCCTGCCCATGGATATGTGCGCACAGCAGAAGTGACCCTGGGTCAATGATGCAGCAGCCGCAGTCCCTGCACTGCCCAAACTGAGCTGGCACGAGAAGGCACGGCCAGGGGTCGCTACTCTAACTGTGAAAAGAAGATGCCCAACTGTATCTTTCATGGCCCACCACAGGAAACCCTAGGAAGATGTATAACTGCTTGGAGCTGTGCCCAAAAGACCTGAATGTTGTCCTGAGGGAGGCGAGAATAATGCCTCAGGGTATCAGATTGGCTTCACTGAATGTTGATGTGGGAGATGGGCCCTCAACCTTTTGTGAGTTAAGAGACCCCGAGGTACAAGGAAGGGAAAGCAATGTTTGCATTAGGTCAGAACATTGACCACCATCTTTGGACTCCATGTAGCATATGCCAACAGGAACCCGTGGCCGGGATCCCAAACCAAGACAACTGCCGCATCAACAAGGTGTATCGCACTGAACACAGATGATCCGGGATCTTGTGCTTAACAGACTGGCCCTCAGGGAAGATAGGGTACAAATCAGGATAAACCCCTTAGAGGATTTCCTGAGCACCATTTGGAGAAGGGAAATCCCTAGCATAGATATCGGGGTGTGGAAAAAAGGGGGGGCTATAACCCTTCTGCCAGTATTGCCTTAAAACCTCTCACAAACATGTCGACACCTGGCGAGGGGAAATGTTGCGTACTAAGTAAGGATGGCTTATATTGACCTAGAAAAAAGGGGGAGGGGTCCTAAAACCTAGAATGAAATTGTGTTCCAAGTTAAACGTGTTCCCCTAGTTGGGGTAGCATCTTAAAGCCGGAGTAGCGGGGCCAACCTAACCAGGCCTGGGCCCACCGGAGGGAGCTGTAGCCCACCCCCTGGCTTTCTACTGCCTCGGCCTTTCCAAGGGGGACCCTACAGTCCCCAGGCATTGGACAAGAGGTGCACGAGTGCTGACTGCAACAAGGCAGCACTCATGACAAAAGGGCACAGGTTCTGGGAGTATGTGCCCAGGGGCTGTATTCCCATTACAGACAGCGGTGCTGAAGCAGCGGACCTGCTATAGGCCGAGGGCCGGTGCGGGAGACAGCCTGGGGAATGTGGCCACTGTCAGATCTGTCGCCGAAACATGGCCGGGGAGGAGTCAAATTGGAGTGAAAAGTCCAGGTCCATCAGGTCCCTGCGCAGAGAAGGGTCAATGGTGGCCCTCCTATGGAAGGCCTCGACATAAGCCAGCTGCACACCTCCTCAAGTGAATTAGTTTTCTAATCATTCTATTATTTTTATTTTTATTTATTATTATTTTTATTTATTATTATTATTATTATCATCATCATTATTTTTAATAACTATTATTTATTCTTCTTTTATTTTCTTTCCTTTTCATTTTTTTAAAAAATTATTATTATTATTTTATTTTAATTGTGGGGGGGCGCATGGTTTTTTGTTTGTTTTTTTTTTTGGTGGTGGTGGGGGCGGACGAGTGCTCGCAAGAAAGGAAGCGGGGCAAGTACGCCGCCGCTCAAAGCGCCGGCACCCCCCCAAGGCCGGAAAGCGCTGGCAGCCACCAGCGCCGCGCGCACGCTCGTGGCACATGGAGCTCACACCGGCCCAACGCACGGAGACACACGCCCCCCGAGAGCGCTGGAGACCTGGGGCCGCGGTAAGGGGGGGTACCCAGCCGCCACAATCGCCGGTGCCACGCGGGGGAACAGGCCAACCGGCGCTGTACCCGAGCGCACGCCGGCACAGATGCCCGCACTCCCGCCAGGGCGGCAAGCGCCGGCTGGGGGAGGCGGCGCCCTCATACAAGCGCTCCGCTGTAAGGGCCAGCAATCTTGGGGCCGCGGCGGCACAGGCACGCTGCAGCCGGTGAGGGAAGTGCGGGCGCTCGGCCTCCGCGAGCGCCGACGCCCCAGCAGGGGAGGGAAGGACGGCGCGGAACCTGGGCACGCGCCTGTACAGCCGCCGGTGCGACAGCCCAGGCGGCAAGCGCCGGTTGAGGTGGGGGCAGCGCACACACACAAGCGCCCGCCGCGAGGGCCTGCAATCCTGGGGCCGTGGCGGCACAGGCACACCGCGGCCAGGGAGAGGGAGGGGAGGGTGCTCGGCCTCCACGAATGCCGGCACCCCTGCAGGGGAGGCGCGGCACCCAGGCACACGCGGGCACGGCTGCCGGCACACCCGCTGAGGGCAAGTGCCGTTTGACGGAGGGCGGCGCCCACACATGCGCCCTGCCGCGAGGGCCGGCAACCCAGGGGCCGCGGCGGCATGGACCTGTCACAACTGGCGAGAAGGAGGGGCGGGCGCTCGGCCTCCGCACCTGCAGAAGTGAGGAACGACGGCACCGCTCCAGGACACGCACCGGCACAGCCGCAGGTGCTCCGACCAGGGCGGCAAGCGCCAGCAGGGAAGGAGGGAGGGGCAGGCGCGCTGCAGCCTGAACCGACGAGGCCTGTAGGCACAGTGCCTGAACGTGCTCCGTCACCGACGCCAGCACCTCTGCCAGCAGGGGAGGCGCCGGCCATGGTAAAGCCGCGCAGGAGCATGCGCACCCCGCTGCGAAGTACTAGTTCCCCTCTACTCAGCACTGGTTAGGCCTCAACGTCAGCAAGGCTTTGGGCGCACAGATTGCATGCCGAGTTCATGTGGCTGGGAAGGCGAAGAAGCCGGTCTCCAGCAGGCAGGTGTCCTTCGTTGTTTCTCAGCAAACCTGTAGTTCTCTCTAGCTGCGTTGAGCCAGAGAACTGAGATTGGGAGGAGGGCTGAGTTTAAGGCAACTCAGCCTGCCCCTCCTTGCATGGTGGTGCCACTGGGATGCACCAATCAGAGGCCCCTACGTCTTGTCACCCCACCCGCCCGCAATGGCCCCCCCCTTTCAGCCAGACAAGCTGGTGTCGGGTAGGGCATATTTCAAAAATGCATGCATTTCAAAAATGCACACAATTGATGTGTATATTTGGAAAAATACAGATTGCAAGAAGAAAAACAAAAAACAAAGCATGCAATATGATATAGACTCACCTCTGAATGAGCTTCAAGCTGGAATTTGGAGAACTTCACAGAGCTCAAATTTTTCTGAATTGCACATCCCTATGCATCTATATCTGTTCTTTTTCTTTACTCAAAAGTAAGTGTGGGGGACCCAATCAGGACTGGAATCTGAGCATAGGGTTATGGGTATTTAACCGTTTGCCCCTCACTGTGGTCCCAATCTGGATCAAGGGGACATGTCTGCAATTAACATAAGGAAAAAGCCCCCATTGTAGTGAATGGAGCCATTTTTCCCCCGTGCAAATTTCAGGCCCAGGGAAGGGGTGATTTGGATAGGGAGCATGGCAAAGGGGAAAAGTTAAAGCCCCTATCCACATACTAAAGTCCTAATCTGTTTCAGGTCCCCACACTTACTTTTCAGTAGAAAAAGAGCAGACATAGCCACGTGCCATACATTAAAAGTAATGTGTGGTTTGCCCATTAGAACCCTACATCTGAATCAATGGGAAAGCCTATGCCTGCCTGTCAAGCAGGATCTTCAGTACATATATGTCCCTCATGCATGGATGGTAGGAGGGTGAAATCTGTGGACTGCAATGATGGTGAAGGACCAGCAGGCATGCCCCCCCCCCCAATGGGACTGTTGGCCTTCTTGGGAATAATACCCCAATAGGGCTAATGTCACATCTGCATTCACATTCTACACAAATTCTATATGAAGCTAAGCTTTTGCTGCAGCAGAGCCAGAACAAAATATAGCCCGATGGTCTGTGATTGCCAGGCCTTTTTTTTGCCTCCTCTATACTGCATCTACTAGGGAAGAAAAAAAAATGGCTTGGGTGGCATTTTCTAAATAGGCTTGTCACATGGCAAAGCACGTGAGGGAAGAAGGCACAATAGGTGAGTCAATAGTGAGCACTTTGCCTGAGGCACCTTTATGGCGATCAGGAATCTACCAGACTGGCCCCTTAGGGTTGTGGGACTCTAGGGAAAGAAGCCTCTACGAGGCTTAACTGGATCACACACCTAAAGCTTTGTGGCTCGGGGCAGTAGTTACTTGGGAGCGCTTCCCTCAGCTGAAGCCAGGTAATATAGTGGCTTCAGAAAGGGGAAGTTTAATCTAAGTAAGACCGTATAGGAGGAGCAGCAATCGGCTCCAGCCTCACCCACATCCCACTTTAATTATGTCCTGCTGCAGATCTAGGGATGTACGAAAGTCACTTATCTTTTCGATGGGGTGATTCGCGGTGGGGGGGAGGCACTCTGCACTTCCCCCCCAAATCCTAACCCGGCCGGCTCTGCTCTGCAGCGACTCCGCGGAGCCACCGACCGGGGCCGCCCGCAGCTGGACATCCAGCTGCTGGGCAGCCTGCACAGGGATGCAAATGGCGGCCACCGTAGGCACCGCCATTTGCGTCCCTGTATTTTGCCGTGATAGGTTACATAAATATTTACGTAGCCTATCACAGGGGAAAAAAAAAAAGCACATGCAAATGGCAGCGGCTACAGTGGCCGCCATTTGTGTTCCCTTTTTTTCCCGTCATGATAGGCTACGTAAATATTTACGTAGCCTATCATGGCAAAACAGAGGGGTGCAAATAGCAGCCACTATGCCATTTGCGCCCCTCTGTTTTGCCGTGATAGGCTATGTAAATATTTATGTAGCCTATCACGGTGGAAAAAAAGGGAACGCAAATGGCAGCCACCGTAGCCACCAATTGCATTCCCTTAGTTTTGCTGTGATAGGCTACGTAAATACTTACGTAGCCTATCACGGCTTCCACAGGGATGCAAGTGGCATCCCTGCATTAGCCGTGATAGGCTATGTAAGTATTTACGTATCCTATCACGGCTATATGGACGAAGCGAACGGTGGCCGCAGACGCGGCCGCCATTCGCTATGTAGCACGGACGGCAGCAAGTAGGTGCTCCATTCCGGGCCCATTTCATGGGGTGGGGGGGGCGGGGGCTTCATTCCACCATGGATTTCAGGGGGCTGAATGCACTGGCATTCGGCCTCACCGAGATCCATGGAGGAATTCTCTGACATCCCTATGCAGATCTTTTATGTCAGTTAAGAAAGCATGGCCCCTACATACCCAACATTTGAGTCTTGCCTCTTTCTTTCTGGTACAGACACAAATGAAGATTTTCCGCATCCTTAGCTCTGGTCCCTAGGAGCTAAAGGAATTATTTATTTATTACTATTTAGTTAGTTCATTTATATCCCACCTTTCCATCAAAACATGGCGCTCTAGGCAGCTAATAATAGAGCACAGGTTAAAAATAGAATCTGTATTAAAACACAGCATAAAAACCAATAAATTAAAAACTCGATTAAAATAAGCAACAGTAAAAATAAATGAACAGCATGGGCCAATTAAAACCCTCTTCAACAACAGGAATGCAAGTCTTGAATGTTCTGGTATATTAGAATTGTTTTAGATGGCCATGGGTGTCCTCAATGCATTCAACATTTTTAGTTTATTTAAAACTGGAATGGAAAATTAGTATTCCTTCTATTCTTTCTATATACTGTGGCATAATGAACAAGCCACAACCTTGCAATAAAGAAATGGCTGCAAAATAATTAATAGATTTTTTTAAAGTCATTTTTTGAAGTGGCTTATGTATGCAAACCATGTGGTTTGTCTGTAATTTTAAAATGGAAGATAAGAGTGTGTTTTTGTTTTTTGAAACCCACCCTTATAAGGCAATGTTATACATGTCTACTCAGAAGTAAGCCACTTTGAGTTGAATGGGACTTCGTCGCAAATAAGTAAGTGTAGGATTGCATCCAGAAGCATTGGATAGTCAAAAAATTAAGAGCTTTGGACTTCTGTCATAATTAGAAGTGATTTGAAAACCAGTAGTCAAATTACTAGACTAATTTGCATTTTACTGCGTAAAAAAGGAGTAAGCTTGAGAGTTAAGATTTACAGCAGTGTAAGTGGCTAGGAAATACAGAAGTAAGGTGAAGGTCAACAGACAAAAGTTTGCCAGTTATAGATTTCTTAGAAGGACAAAACCTACAATATCCTTCCACTCTCCTTCTCTTCTATCAGAGGCAACATCTTGCTCAGTCACAAAGCTGAGCCTGAAATAGTGTCTATAGATAAAAGATGTGGTTGACTTCAGCACAGCTAAAACCTTTGCTCTTTGATTGCTAGATGGGATCTGGATGAAGCAACATATGCCCCCAAACTGATTTCATATGTAAACATTCATGATAAGTCACAATGAATGGCACATTTAGAAAGACAGAGCAACAAAGATTCCTGTTTTGTTCTGGGTTTCTACCCTCTGTTCATCTTATCACTGGAAAACCTCTCCTGGATAATAAAAGGGCTCTTGAAAGAACCTGAGAAGCTTTTTATTTTATTTTAATGTATACAGAGTCTTTTATATGAGATAAGTGCAAAATGATTGGGAAAGACCCCAGAGCAGGTGGTATTAAAAGGACACTTAAACTAGCTAATTAAAGTGGGCAAGTTAGACTCTCATAATAATCAATAAACATCAGATATTTCAGAGGAGCAATGCATGAGGGAAAGACTGCACTTATGAAAGAATGTAAGGAGGGTCAGAAAAGCTGGCTATCTTTGTATAAGTTTCTCACTTTCTCTCTCCCTCATCCTGTTGCATATACTTTTCTAGGGCAAATTAAAAGAAACATAAAAACAGAGGTTCTAGTGAAACCCAAATTGGGGGAGTTTGGATGAACACCTCCAGGTTGAAATGTCCCACCTCAATGCAAGGTGAGCCCAGATGTTTCCAAATTTGGACCCGGGTTCATATTGCCTTGAACTGAGGTTTGTGTGTGCACCTCCACTGTCAGCCTGCCCTCTTTTTTCTGCACTGCCCCCTTTCCCTAGCCCACTTGCCTTCTCCCAAACATACCTGGGCAAGGGCAGTGTCCGCTACCCCCCCCTTCACCTTGACACCTTGTCTCCTTCCTCTTTCTCGGAAGGGCTTTATGGAAATGCTTCTTGATTGTCCCCATGTTTGGCCAACATGGGGAAAGACTATGTATGTACTGATATATGTACATTGAGCTCCTCCATATGAGGGGAAACTTGGCCCATGCAGGGTCTCTCCCCCACATAGAGAAGCTCCCCTTTTGGGGGGGAAGTCATGTCAGCTACACTTTCTTTGTACCTATGTTTCTCCCTCATTAAATGTATTTGTGTCCACTCATTCTTACTCTCTGCTTTCAGCAAGTATCTCTTCAACGATACAAGGAACCTTAAAAAGAGAAAGAGAGAAAGAGAGAGAGACAGAGAGAGAGAGACAGAGAGAGAGAGAGAAATACACATCACATTACACTTTTGTAATATGACATTACAAGCATAAGGGCCATAATGAAGGGTTCCTGATATTGTAGGGGGGTGCTGCTCATATAAGGCCTAAAACATACAGTCCTATTTTTATTTAGTCACGCTCAGCCCATGTTCTAGGGCACAGTCCAAACAGTGCAATGCAATCACCTTTCTACTTCCATCTTGAATTTTCTGTAGGGATGTCAGAGAATTCTGACATGGATCTCAGTGAGGCCAAATGCCAGTGCATTTGGCCCCCCAAAATCTGTGGCGGAATGAAGCCCCCCGCCCCACAAAAGGCATGCAAAACGGAGCACTTACCTGCTGCCATTCACGCTGCTTTGTGAATGGCATCCGTGTCTGCGACCGCCATTCGCTTCTTCATTGTAGCCATGATAGGCTACGTAAATACTTCCGTAGCCTATCACGGCTAATGCATGGACACCATTTGCGTAGTAAGTATTTACGTAGCCTATCACAGCAAAAAAAAAAAAAAGGGAACGCAAATGGCGGCAGCTACAGCAGCCGCCATTTGCATTCCTTTTTGTTTTCTGTGATACGCTACGTAAATATTTACATAGCCTATTACGACAAAAAACAGGGGCGCAAATGGCGGTGGCTCTGGCAGGCTGCCCAGTGGCCAGATGTCCGGCTGTGTGCAGCACCAGCTGGAGGCTCTGCAGAGTCACCATGGAGCGGAGCCGGCCGGGGAGAATTTCAGGGGGAGGGATGGAGCGCCTCCCCCCACCGCGAATGTCACCCTTCGAAAAGGTTAAGTGACTTTCGTACATCCCTAATTTTCTGAAAACAGTGTCTGTGTTCAAAGACAGCCACACACCAAAGAATTCATAGATGCTTCTTTGTATAGCATAGCATAACATAAACAAGAGCAAACAGTCAGACTGGCAGACTGGCAGAGGAAGTGTCAAAATAACAACAGTTCATGAAGGTGACTCATAGCATCCAGGGCTCATAGCCACTGGGGGCTATCATCAGGAGGTTTGGGGTGCAGTGCCACCAATATGCAGATGACACGCAGCTCTACCTTTCATTTAAATCCTCACCAAGGTTGGCTGTAGAAACCCTGTCCAAGTGTCTGGAGTTGGTGAGTGGCTGGATGGAAAGGACTGAGCTGAAACTGAACCCTGACAACACTGAAGTACTCTTTGTGGGAGACAAGGGGAGGTTGGGGGAGGTTGACCTGGTGTTTAATGGGGTGTGGCTACCCCTGAAGGACCAGGTCTGCAGTCTGGGGTTCATTTTAGACTCCCAGCTGTCCATGGAGGCTCAAGTGTCAGCCGTGAGCCGGGCAGCGCTGTACCAACTCCATCTGATATGGCGGCTGAGCCCCTATCTCCCTAACCATCTGCTCCCATCAGTAGTTTGCGGCGGCATGCTTGATTAAAGGCAGCCATCGGCAAGACCACAGCACTCCAGTGTTGAAGGAGTTGCACTGGTTACCAGTTGTTTTTTTGGCCCAGTTCAAGGTGTTGGCATTGACCTTTAAAACCCTATATGGTTCCAGCCCAGTCTATCTTAAGGAGAGCCTCCAACAACACCAGGGACACCACTCAATGAGATCGACCTTGGTAGGCCTTCTCTCTGTCCCATCAGCCAGGACAGCTAGGCTGGTGAGGACTAGGGAGAGGGCCTTCTCTGTGGTGGCCCCCACTCTGTGGAATTCCCTCTTTAGTGACCTCTGCCATGCCCCCTCTTTGTTGAGCTTCCGCCAGGCCTCAAAAACCTGTCTGTTCAGGTGGGCATTTGGGGTGGGTTAGAGCGGTGTTGTTGTTTTTATGTTGTTTTGTTCAGTTGATTATGTAAATTTGTTATTAGTATTGTGTACTGCCTAGAGTGCCCTGTAGTGAGATGGGTCACTAATAAATCAAATCAATCAATCAATCAATCATAGGGTTAGCATTTTACATCAGACAAACATGTAATGTAAAAGTGAGGGCCTTAGAAGGCCAATAGTTATGACCACTGAGGTAAGGAAGTTTTATCTCCCTTTCTAAAATTCTGTGTCCCTCCCTCTGTCCTTTGGATAAACAGGCTGAGAAGTAGACTTGCATCCCAGTGAAACTTTCTTTTGAGGAGAGTCTGTGAGTGGAGTTTGCCTTGTGTTGTTGGTGTTCAGTCGTTAAGTCGTGTCCGACTCTTCGTGACCCCATGGACCATAGCACACCAGGCCTTCCTGTCCTCTGCTCTCTCCCGAGGTGTGCTCAGGTTCATATTCATAGAATCATAGAATAGTAGGGCTAGAAGGGGCCTACAAGGCTATCAAGTCTAACCCCTACTCAATGCAGGTATCCAAGTCAGAGCATCCCTCACAGATGGCTGTCCAGCCTTGTCTTGAATGCCTCCATTGTGGGAGAGCCCACCACCTCCCTAGGTAATTGGTTCCATTGTCATATTGCTCTAACAGTCAGGAAGTTTTTCCTGATGTTCAGACGGAATCTGGTTTCCTGTCACTTGAGCCCATTATTCCGTGTCCTGCACTCTGGGATGATCAAGAAGAGATCCTGGCCTTCTTCTCTGTGACAACCTTTCAAGTACTTGAAGAGTGCTATCATATCTCCCCTCAGTCTTCTCAAGGCTAAACATGCCCAGTTCTTTCAGTCTTTCTTCATAGGGCTTTGTTTCCAGTCCTCTGATCATCTTTGTTGCCCTCCTCTGAACCCTCTCCAGTTTGTCTGCATCCTTCTGAAAGTGTGGTGCCTAGAACTGGACACAGTACTCCAGATGAGGCCTAACCAGTGCTGAGTAGAGGGGAACTAGTACTTCCCGGGATTTGGAAGCTATGCTTCTATGAATGCAGCCCAAAAGAGCATTTGCCTTTTTTGCAGCCACATCACATTGTTGGCTCATATTCAGCTTGTGATAGACAACAATTCCAAGATCTTTCTCACTTGTAGTGTTGTTGAGCCACGTATCCCCCATCTTGAAACTGTGCATTGAGTTTCTTTTTCCTAGGTGCAGAACTTGGCATTGATCCCTATTCAATGTCATTCTGTTGTTTTCTGCCCAGTGCTCCAGTCTATCCAGATCACTTTGAATTTTGTTTCTGTCTTCCAAAGTATTAGCTATCCCACCCAATTTTGTGTCATCTGCAAATTTGATCAGCATTCCCTGCACCTCCTCCTCCAAGTCATTCATAAAAATGTTGAAGAGCACTGGGCCCAGGAATGAACCCTGCGGTACCCCACTCATTACCTCTCCCCAGTTGGAGAAGGTCCCATTGATAAGCACTCTTTGAGTCTGATTCTGTAGCCAACTGTGGATCCACCAGTTCGTTGTTTCATCTAGCCCACTTTGAGCGAGTTTGCTCATCAGGATATCATGGGGCACTTTGTCGAAAGCTTTGCTGACGTCGAGGTATATGATGTCTACAGCATTCCCACGGTCCACACGGGAGGTTACTTGATCAAAAAATGAGATCAGATTTGTCTGGCAGGACTTGTTTTTGACAAATCCATGTTGGCTTCGAGTAATCACGGCATTGTTTTCAAGGTGCTTCCAGATGGATTGCTTTATCATCTGCTGCAGAATTTTCCCAGGGATTGATGTCAGACTGACTGGTCAATAGTCCCCAGGTTCCTCCTTTTTACCTTTTTGAAGATAGGGACAACATTAGCCCTCCTCCAGTCATCTGGCACTTCCCCCGTCCTCCATGTGTCCTTTTTTGTTTTCAGGTCATCCCCAAGCTTTTTGTGAAGCCACATTGGCTTCTTCTGTTGTCTTCCACCTTTTATTCTTGTTGGAATTGTTTGTGATTGTGCCTTGAGAATTTCCTTTTTTAAAAGCTCCCACCCATCTTGGACTCCTTTTCGCGTTAGCGTCGCTTGCCATGGGACTTTACTGATCATTGTTCTGAGTTTATTAAAATCAGCTTTCCTAAAATCCAGGGTACGCGTTTGACTACACTCGGCTTTTGTTTCCCTTAGAACCAAGAACTCAAGTGCAACATGGTCGCTTTCCCCCAGAGTTCGTGTAACTGCTACTTTATCCACTAAGTCATCTCTGTTGGTTAGGATCAAGTCAAGGATAGCCGATCCTCTAGTTCCTTCCTCTACTTTCTGTAGGAGGAAGTTATCCTCCTACATTGCATTGCAATGTATTCATTGCATTGGTGATGCTATGTAGCTATCTCATCCTCTCCCGTCCCCTTCTCCTTTTGCCTTCAATCTTTCCCAGCATCAGGGTCTTATCCAGGGAGTTTTCTCTTCGCATTAGGTGGCCAAAATACTTGAGCTTCAGCTTCAGTATCTGTCCTTCCAATGAGCACTCAGGGTTGATTGCCTTTAGGATGGACTGATTTGACCTCCTTGAAGTCCAGGGGACTCGTAAGTGTCTTCTCCAGCACCACAGTTCGAAAGCATCAGTTCTTCGGCGCTCAGCCTTCCTTATAGTCCAGCTCTCACAGCCATACATTACTACTGGGAAAACCATAGCTTTGATTAGATGGACCTTTGTCGGCAAGGTGATGTCTCTGCTTCTTACTATGCTGTCTAGGTTGGCCATAGCTTTTCTCCCAAGGAGCAAGCGTCTTTTAATTTCATGGCTACAGTCACCATCTGTGGTGACCTTGGAGCCCAAGAAAATAAAATCTGTCACTGCTTCCATTTCTTCCCCTTCTATATGCCAGAAAATGATGAGGCCAGACACCATGGTCTTGGGTTTTTTAATGTTGAGTTTCAAACCAGCTTTTGCACTCTTCACTTTCACCCTCAACAAGAAGCTCTTTAGATTTTCTGCGCTTTCTGCCATTAGGGTGGTATTGTTCGTGTATCTGAGGTTGTTGATAATTCTCCCAGCAATCTTAATTCTGACCTGTGATTCATCCAACCCGGCGTTTCTCATGATGTACTCTGCATATAAGTTAAATAAGCAGGGCGACAATATGCAGCCTTGTTGTACTTCTTTCCCAATTTTGAACCAATCAGTTGTTCCATGTCCGGTTCTTACTGTTGCTTCTTGACCCTCGTACAGGTTTCTCAGAAGACAGGTAAGGTCATCTGGTACTCCCATCTCTTTAAGAATTTGCCACAGTTTGTTGTGATCCACACAATCTAAGGCTTTAGCGTAGTCAATTAAGCAGAAAAAGACGTTTTTCTGGAATTTTCGTGCTTTTTCCATGATCCAGCGAAAGTTGGCGATTTGATCTCTAGTTCCTCTGCCTCTTCGAAACCCAGCTTGTACTTCCGGTAGTTCTCGGCTCACATACTGCTGAAGCCTAGCTTGTAGGATTTTGAGCATAAACTTGTTGGCATGTGAAATGAGCGCAACTGTATGGTAGTTTGAACACTCTTTGTCATTGCCCTTCTTTGGAATTGGAATGTAAACTGACATTTTCCAGTCTTGTGGCCACTGTTGAGTGTTCCAAACTTGTTGGCATATTGAGTGCAGCACTTTAACAGCATCATCTTTTAGGATCTTAAATAGCTCAGCTAGAATACTGTCATGTCTGCTAGCTTTGTTGTTACTAATGCTTCCTAAGGCCCACTTGACTTCACTCCCTAGGATGTCCGGCTCAAGTTCTGTGACCACACTATCATGGCTATCAGGGACATTCAGATCTTTCCTGTATAGTTCTTCTGTGTATTCTTTCCACCTCTTCTTCATCTCATCTGCTTCTGTTAGGTCCCTGCCTTTTTTGTCCTTTATCATGCCTGTCTTTGCACAAAACATTGCCTTGAGATCTCCGATTTCCTTGAAGAGATCTCTAGTCTTTCCTATTCTGTTGTTTTCCTTGATTTCTTTGCATTGTTCATTTAAGAAGGCCTTCTTTTCTTTTCTCTCCTTTCTATTCTCTGGAACTCTGCATTCAGTTGGATATATCTTCCCCTTTCTCCTTTGTTTTTTGCTTCCCTTCTTTCCTTCAGCTACTTGTAAATCCTCATCAGACAGCCACTTTGCTTTCTTGCATTTCTTTTTCTTTGGGATGGATTGAGTTGCTGCCTCCTGAACAATGTTACGGACCTCCATCCATAGTTCCTCAGGCACCCTGTCTATCAGGTCGAATCCCTTAAATCTAATCCTTGTCTCCACTGTATATTCATACAGTTTGCCTTGTACTCAATGTAATTAGCATCTCCTTCAACATGGGAATTCTGGAGTTGTTCACAGTGTGTCCGGCGGGAGGACAGAGTGAGTCTTTCATTCAAAACCTAAGCTGGGAAACTGAAGTCCATGTTTATGGATTTGACCTCTACGAAAAACAAATTTATGAAGCAAGCTGAAGTGACTGCCAGTTTTGAGATGGGGTAGCAATGTTATAGATTACTTTGGTTTGCTTTCCTCATGCCAGGTACAGCTTGACTAATTTGACTATCTGAAGCTATATCCTCAAGATGTTTGATGCACTTTGACTTCAGTGATGATCCTGATGCACTGTACATAGCTGGCTCCTGCTCTCTGGAGGAAACGGTATCCTGCAGGCATCATCTATAGTAAACTAGAATTAAATGGATTAAACTGGTGTGTGTGTGTGTGTGTGTGTGTGTGCGCGCGCACGCGTGAATTCTGCCTTGAACTGGGGGGGTGGGATTTGATTATCCCTTCCAGATGTATGATTCTATGAATGGGTGGGGGGATCCACCTTTTGCTTTCATCTTAAAATCATTCATTTCTATGTTAGCCTGAGTAATCCTATGGCTGCTAGTCAGTTGCTAGACAGCCATACGATATCTTGTTTTCCAGGAACTGAGCTCGGAGCCTGTGCTCCGAGGTCAGTTCCCAGAGAACTGACCTTCCCCCTATTCCTTGCTGCCTCACAGGCAGCGCAGAAAAGCCCCATGCTCCGCACTTGCAAAAGGAGCTCGGAGCAGCCAAAACAGGGCGTTCCAGGGGGTGTTACAGGGCGGGGAGGGCGGAAATGCTGGTACAACACATCCAAGCCGAAATTGGCTGTCTAGCCAAAAATGCAGGGCAGGAGAAGCGCAAAGGGAACAATCTTCTCTTGCCCTGCATTGGATAGCAGTTGCCTCTGAGTTCGGAGGCAGCTGCCTATTTCCTTAGGATTGCACCCTAGGACCGATTTCTGCCTCAGAAAAAAACAGTATGCTTTTTATTTGTCTTTGCTCATTAATGTAACTGTGTAGATTTAAAGTTGCACTGCTGAGGTCGGATAAATGAAGTGGTAGTAACAACAATCCCCATCACTTTTACTACCCTCTTTCCCTGCCCAACAGTTCCCTTGAATTATTTTAAATAGGGAATATACATGCATATAATGTAGGGATGGCAGAGAATTCCACCACGGATCTCGGTGAGGCCGAATGCCAGTGCATTTGGCCCCCCGAAATCCATGGCGGAACGGCCTGCCACCCCCCTGCCACCCCCATGGATCCCCCCCGGGACAAGACTTACTTGTGGCGGATCTTCCAGGTGGCGGCGGCGGCTGCGGCGGCTGCGGCGGCTGGTCTTCCGACTGGCTGCCGCCGCCGCCATTTGCATTCTTGTTAAAAAAAAAAAGATGTGATAGGCTACATAAAGATTTACGTAGCCTATCATAGCTGGGTGGGTTTTTTAAAAAAACAACAACGACAGGATAGGCTACATAAATCTTTATATAGCCAATCATAGCTGGGTGGGTTTAAAAAACAAACAAACCCGCATACGCAAATGGCGGCGGCTACGGCCGCCGCCATTTGCGTTCCTTATTTTCGCCGTCTTAGTCTACGTAAATATTTACATAGACTATGATGGTGAAAATAAAGGGGAACGCAAATAGTGTAGAAGGTGCTATTTGCGTCCCTTTTTGATTCACCATTTTAGCCTACAAAAAGATTTATGTAGGTTAAAACGGGGAATCAAAAAGGGATGCAAATAGCTCCCGCTACGCTATT
This sequence comes from Heloderma suspectum, assembly GCF_057233095.1. Taxonomy (NCBI): domain Eukaryota; kingdom Metazoa; phylum Chordata; class Lepidosauria; order Squamata; family Helodermatidae; genus Heloderma; species Heloderma suspectum. The sequence goes on from NC_139461.1 coordinate 74,701,202, forward strand.
TGCATACCCCTTTATTTTCGCCGTCATAGTCTATGTAAATATTTACATAGATTCAGACGGCGAAAAATAAGGAACGCAAATGGTGGTGGCCATAGCCTCCACCATTTGTGTACGTGAGGTTCCCCCCCCCCCGAGCCCTCCGTGGCTGGAAATCCAGCTGCGGACGGCTCTGGGCTGGCTGGGCCTGGCTGGCTGCTCCACAGAGCTGCTGCGGAGCACAGCCGGCCATCGAAGATTCTGCGGGGGAGGAACGGATTGCCTCCCTCCCCATCGAGGATTCCGGGGGGAGGGACGGAACGCCTCCCCCCCCACCATCAACATAATCTGCAGAAGGTAAGTCACTTTCGTACATCCATAATATAATGGCTACAGGATAAGTCAAACAAGAGAGAAGATAAACAAACTCACAATAGATGGAATTCGTAATTAACATAAGTTATTACCAGCTAAAAGAGAGAAGGAAAAATTCAATACAACATGAAAAACAGATATAGCCATCTTTACCATCATGTGGGTGCCAAGAAACTGGATTACTGAAACAGGAGGTAGATGTCATTCTATAGCTGAAGCTGCATTTTTATTTTATTTTTACTAGTGGAACAGATATTGAATTGACACAGATCTTCATAACTCTGTAAAACACATCCATGCTGTACTGTCTTGTATGGAATCAACTAAAGCTCTAGCTTAATATGTAGTAGATATAATACACTAGGCAGTAGTCTTGGGTCCTCTGAATTATTAAAGCTAACCAGCACTAGGGATGTATGAGAAATTTGTTTCAGTTCATTTTTTATCAGGATTTAACCAGTTATTTATTTATTTATTACATTTCTATACCACTCAATAGCCAAAGCTCTCTGGGCAGTTCACAAAAATTAAAACCACAAAATAAAGTATAAAATACAATATAAAATATAAAAGCTTAAAACTTCGGTGTAAAAGTGCAACCAGAATAAAAGCTAGCAGCAATGCAGAGATTTAAAATATAATACGAGATCTAAAACAACAGAGATAAAAGACTAAAATGCTAAAATGCCTGGGAAAATAATAAAAAAGGTCTGCACCTGGCACCAGAAAGAGTACAACGTAGGCACCAAGCAAGCCTCTTTAGAAATCTCGTTCCACAACTGGGGTGCCACAGAAGAAAATGCCCTCTTCCTGATAGCCACCAACTTCACTTCCTTCCAGTCCACATCTTCAGATTTCAAATCTCAAATGCCCTCTGCAGTTGAAGCTTACAATTTCATTTGTAGACCCCACAAAAATGTGTTCAATGGCATGCATACATTTGAAAAATGTGCATGAAAAAATTGTACTTTTGAAAAATGCACCGAAATACACTTGATTCAATTGGAGAAGAATACTACATTTGAAAGATGTGCACAGCTGATGTGTATATTTGGGGGAAAAATATGCATGGAAATATGCATGGATTTTCATGCAAGAACCCCCCCCCCCCCCAAGTTCTCAATCTGATACAGACCTGCATTGGAATGAGATTTGAGATGGAATTTAGAGAACTTCAGGGAACTCAGGTTTTGCTGATTCACACATCCGTAAGCAGCACAAAACCTAGATCACTCTAGGTCGCGAGAGCCTGTGTGTGGGGTGGTGGTGGAGTCCAATGGACTCCGCCTTGCCTTGTCTGCTGTCCTGGACCCCACTTGCCAAACCACGGGACACTCGTCGTGGACCTGCTTGACAAGCTCCCTGTGGCTCAGTGAGCAGCCAGCAGCTGCCCATCCTCCCTAGCAAGATGCCAAGGTGTGCAGCAGTGGTGGTTCGGGTGCTTCCAGGTAGGTAACGTTGCATACTTGGCAGACGTTAAGGGCCCATTTACACAATATTACCGGCATGAATGGAACATTCATGTAGGGTTGGCGGAGAATTTCTCCCCAAAACTTCGGGGGGCCGAGCGCCAACGTGTTCGGCCCCCCGAAGAAGTTTGGGGGAGAAATTCTCCGCACCCCCCGCACCCCCCCGGGACAGGACTTACCTTTCCCGAATGTCCCTCCCAGCGGCGGGTCCCGGCGGCGGTTCGTCGGGTCTTCGTCAGGGGCGGGGGCAGCAGCCGATCTTTCGACCGGCTGCCGCCGCCGCCATTCCAATAAAACTAAAAAAAAAAAACACGCCCCTGTGATAGGCTACGTGATGATTAATGTAGCCTATCACGGCTAGATTTGCAAAGTCAGCCATGATAGGCTACGTAAATCATCACGTAGCCTATCACGGGTGACTTAAAAAAAAAAAAGCGCATACGGCTAATGGCGGCCCCCATAGGGAGCCGCCATTCACGTTCCTTATTTGGTCACTGTAGTCTACGTAAAGATTATGTAGACTACGGCGAAAATAAGGGCAACGCTATTTGCTTTGCCCTTATTTTCACCGTAGTCTACGTAAAGATTTACGTAGACTACAGCGACCAAATAAGGAACGCGAATGGCGGCTCCCTATGGGGGCCGCCATTTGCGTACGCGCTTTTTTTTTTTTAAGTCAGTCGTGATAGGCTACGTGATGATTTACGTAGCCTATCACAGCTGACTTTGCAGATCTAGCCGTGATAGGCTACGTTAATTGTCACGTAGCCTATCACGGGGGCGTTTGTTGTTGTTTTTAACTTTTAATTTCGCGGCCGGGCGAGGCGAGGCGTCTTCTCCCCGGCCTGAATTTCGGCCGGGCGAGGCGGGAAGCCTCCCCCCTGGCCTGAATTTCGGTCGGGCGAGGCGGGAAGCCTCCCCCCCCGGCCTGAACTTTGGGGGGAGAGCAGCGAAGCGCCTCCCCCCCACCGCGAAAAGCTGCGAGACCAGGTAAGTGGCTTTCGTGCACCCCTACATTCATGCATGTAGTGTTGCATAAAAGGGGCCTTTATGGCCATCAAGTACTCCACATTACTTACCTGGAAGCACCTGAGCCATCATTGTTGTGCACAATGGTGGCTTGCTGAGGAGGACAGGTGGCCCTGCACTTTGTTGGACACTTGTTGGGCCACAACAAAGCTTGCACAGCGCTGCAAGCAGGGGTGAGTGGTGGCAGCGGCTGGGCAAGCACCTGATGAAGCCAGGCATGGGTGAGTCCTCCAGATGTTTTGGACTAGATCAACCCTAGCCAGCATTGCCAATGCCAATGGTCAGGGATGACAGGTGTTGTAGTCCAAAAAATCAGGAGAGCACCTGGTTGGGCAAATCTGACCTATATAATCCTGTTTTAACTGTCCAGACATTTGAGATGTATGGCCATTTTCCTACTACAAAGAATTAGCATGATCAGTAACTTACAGTACACTTGAGTATATGGGCCAATAATGACAGATGAAGAACTTTGTTTTTTATAAGAGTTTGTAATCATTGGAGTTTACACATAATGTTTCAGTCAATCTAATGAAAAGGCAGCTAATTCTCAGATGTAGTGGGAGACTCCTTGCTGCGTGAGATTGAAACCCAAGTATGTCGTGAAGACCCATGGACTCGCCAGGTATGCTGTCTCCCCGGAGGATGGATTAGAGATGTGACTGAAGGATTGCCTGCACTCATAAAGCCCACTGACAGGTATCCCTTTCTTCTCATCCATGTGGGAACAAATGATACTGCCTAGCAGAGATATGAAGAAATCAGGTCAGACTTTGAAGCTTTGGGAAGGAAACTTAAGAACTTTGGGGCCCAGATAGTTTTCTCATCCATCAATCCAGTAGTTAGAAGAAGGATAGAAAGGGAACGAAAAATACTCTGGGTGAATGACTGGCTATGAAGGTGGTGCTGGTGTGAGAGACTTGGATTCTGGGAATATGGGCTATACTTCCTGGAAGATGGCAAGGGATGGATTGCACCTCACAAGGGCTGGGAAGAATGTGTTTGGCCACAGCATGAAGAACATCATCAGGAGGGCTTTGAACTGAATATAGGGGAGGGAGATGTAAAGTTGGGGGTAACAAGGGATGAAGGCTCATGTACCACAACAGAGAGAACAGCTCTAATAGTGCCCAAAAAATAGTCTTCAGAAATATGTAGGAAGAAAGCCAGACTATAAAGCACATAGTCTTCAATGTCTATACACTATTGCCCAGAGTATGGGAAACAAACAGAACAAACTTGAACTCTTAATACAGGAGGGAAATTATGATTTGATAGGTGTAACTGAGACTTGGTGGGATGACTCTCATGACTGGAATACAGCAATTGAAGGATATAACTTGTTCAAAAAGAACAGGAGGAACAGAAAGGGAGGTGGAGTTGCACTATATGTGAAAAATACATATCTCTGCACAGAAATACAAGAGGATGAGCTTGGTAGCCCCATCGAGAGCATCTGGATCAAAATAAATGGAGCAAAGAATAAAAGGAACCTGGTGGTCGGAGTCTACTACTGGCCACCCAATCAAGGAGAAAACGAGGATGAAACTTTTGAAAAGCTTGCCAAGGTTTCAATGAAGCATGATGTAGGGCTGTACGAAAGTTCCTCCACAGATCTCAGGGAGGCCGAATGCCAGTGCATTCGGCCCCCCGAAATCGGTGGCGGAACGGCCCCCGCCCCCCCGGGTCAAGACCTACCTTAGGCGGATCTTCCTGGCAGTGGCAGCTCCAGTGGCAGCTCCGGCGGTGGTTCAGCGGCGGCAGCTGCGGCGGCCGGTCTTCTGACCGGCTGCCACCGCTGCCATTTCCAGGTAAAAAAACAAAACAAAAACATGATAGGCCATGTAAAGATTTACATAGCCTATCATGGCTAGATTTTAAAAAAACACCATGATAGGCTATGTAAATCTTTACATAGCCTATCACGGCTGATTAAAAAACAAAAAAACGCGCGTACACAAGTCATCTAGATAGACTGGAGTGCTGGGCAGATGACAACAGAATGACATTTAATAGGGATAAATGCCAAGTTCTGCACCTAGGAAAAAGAAACCAAATGCACAGTTACAAGATGGGGAATACTTGGCTCAAAAATACCACAAGAGAGAAGGATCTTGGAATTGTTGTCGATCACAAGCTGAATATGAGCCAACAATGTGATGTGGCTGCAAAAAAGGCAAATGCTATTTTGGGTTGCATTAATAGAAGTATAGCTTGCAAGTCCCATGAAGTACTAGTTCCCCTCTACTCAGCAATGGTTAGGCCTCATCTTGAGTACTGTGTCCAGTTCTGGGCACTGCACTTTAAGGAGGATGCAGATGATCAGGGGACTGGAAACAAGCCCTATGAAGAGAGATTGAAAGAACTGGGCATGTTTAGCATTGAGAAGACTGAGGGGAGATATGATAGTGCTCTTCAAGGACTTGTTGACTTGAAAGGTTGTCATGGAGAGGAAGGCCAGGATCTCTTCTTGATCATCACAGAGTGCAGGGCACGGAATAATGGGCTCAAGTTACAGGAAGCCAGATTCCGGCTGAACATCACGAAAACTTACTGACTGTTAGAGCAATACGACAATGGAACCAATGACCTAGGGAGGTGGTGGGCTCTGCCACACTGGAGGCATTCAAGACGAGGCTGGACAGCCATCTGTCAGGGATGCTCTGACTTGGACTCCTGCATTGAGCAGGGGGTTGGACTCGACGGTCTTGTAGGCCCCTTCCAACCCTACTATTCTATGGTTCTGTGATTCTATGTATCAAAAGAAAGATCCATTCTAATATTTTTAGGCTTCCATGTAGAACAGAGTTGCAGATGCTTATGTTCCATTAAAATCAGTGAGACTTAAACATGTATAATTGTCTGATGAGCTACAGTCCCAAATCACAATAAACAGGACTGTGTAGTTAACGCTCATTTCTTTTGTTACTTAAGAGTCATCATTGCTATTTCTGTGTGGTCATTTTCCCCCATTGCCACTCCAGCAATGCTGGAACTAGGAAATCAGGTGGGAAGGGTGATGGCATGGGTCTGTCCATATCCATACTGATCACTCCCCATGGAAGAATACACACAACATCTCCCCCTCCCACCCGATAGCCTTATTTGCAGCATGATTGGAGCAACCACCCAGAAATGATAACCATGCAATGGAGGCAATATAATAACCAGACACAAGTCTGCTTGTCCAAGGAGACTTGGTTTTTGTTTTTGTTTTCAAAACAGCCCCCTCAGCATGCACACATTCAAACTGCCTGGCAATCCACTTTTGAAACCAGAGAATGTTCAAGTATGTCTTGCAATGCAGCATGTGAGTTGTGCTTTTTGGAGAAATGTATCACTTGGGCTTTCCTGATTAATAGAAGCCCCTGACTGCACCTAAAGAAGCCCACGTCACACCAAGTACTAGTCTAAACATAAGACGCATGGGCTGTGCTTCTAATGTGTACTTTGGGGTTCTGATGCTCACAGACACATACAATTTACAAGAACTTTCATATTCTCTATCATGAGGTGGAAAACACATGATAAATGAATGTGTGTTGTGTGTGTGTGTGTGTGTGTGTGTGTGTGTAATCTCTTCCTTCATTAGGGATGTGCAAACAAACCCACCACTGTCCGGGTTCTCCAGGCACCCACCCAGCCCCTGCCCCCGCTCACCAGTGCCTGGACCACACTCAAGCCCCTCCCATGCTCGACGAGCAGCCTGCAGCCCTGCACTCACCCCAGAAGCCTCATTGAACTCCGTGGTTGCCATTTTTTGAAAAATAAAATGGGTATCGCAAAAATATTGTGTATGTTGTGTATGCATGAAAATGCACATTTTTTGCGAATGCACATATTTGCATATGTGTGAAATTGTGCATTTTTGCAGAAATGAGCATGTTCACGCATATGCAAATATGCACATTTTTGCACTCATCATTTTTATTTTCAAAAAAAATGGTGGCCGCAGAGCTCGATGAGGCTGCTGGGGAGAGTGCAGGCTGCTCGTCAAGCATGGGTGGGGTGGGGTGGGGTGGAGCAGGGGCAGGGGCTTGTCAAGTGGGGCTTGAGGGTGCAGGCAGGGAGTGTTGTGCTGGATTCCCAAATGGAATTGGGCACTCGCACCATCCCTATCCTTCAAAAAAGAAGATGGGAAGTCTCACCTTCCAAGGGTAGGGATGTCAGAGAATTTCACCACAAATCTCGGGGAGGCCGAATGCCAGCGCATTCGGCCCCCCGAAATCGGTGGCGAAACGGTCTGCCACCCCCCGCCACCCCCGGGACGGAACTTACCTTGGGCGAATCTCCCTGGCGGTGGCGGCTCCAGCGGCGGCTCCAGCGGCGGTTCGGCGGCGGCCGGTCTTCCGACCGGTTGCCACCGCCGCCATTTCCAAGTTAAAAAAAAAAATGTGATAGGCTACGTAAAGACTTACGTAGCCTATCACGGCTAGATTTTTAAAAAATACCATGATTTATGTAGCCTATCATGGCTGAGTGAAAAAAAAAGCAAAACCGCACGTACGCAAATGGCGGCGCCCATAGTAGACGCTACGCTATTTGCGTTGCCCTTATTTTCGCCGTAGTCTACGTAAATGTTTACGTAGACTAGACATGCCAAAATAAGGAACGCAAATGGCGGCACCCATGGGCGCCGCCATTTGTGTACGTGTGGTGTTTTTTTTTTCCACTCAGCCGTAATAGGCTACGTAAACATTTACATAGCCTATCACGGCTGACTGCAGGGATGCAAAAACATTTGCAGTCCCGGCAGGACAGGATTCGTGGCGGGAGGGATGGGGCGCCTCCCCCCCCGGCCAGAATTTCAGGGGGGAGGGACGGGATGCCTCCCCCCTGGCCAGAATTTTGGGAGGAGGGACAGAGCGCCTCCCCCCCACCGTGAATCAAATTTCGTCACAGGTAAGTGACTTTCGTACATCCCTAGGTCTTTGGAATGCCCTCAAGCATTTGGCACTTAAAAGGCATGTTCTCTAGGGATGGCAGAGAATTCCGCCACGGATCATGGTGAGGCCGAATGCCAGTGCATTCAGCCCCCCGAACTCCATGGCAGAATGGCCTGCCACCACCCTCTGCAGATCACCCCGGGATGAGACTCACCTGGGGAGGATCTTCCGGGTGGCGGTGGCGGTAGCTGCAGCAGCGGCGGCAGCTGGTCTTCCAACCGGCTGCCGCCGCTGCCATTTCTACTCTGGTAAAAAGAGAAAGAAGAAAGAAAAAGAAAGACATGATAGGCTACGTAAAGATTTATGTAGCCTATCATGACTAGTTTTTTTTAAAAAAAAAAACACGACGTGATAGGCTACGTAAGTCTTTACATAGCCTATCATGGCTGGGTGGGTTAAAAAACAAACAAACCCGCATATGCAAATGGCGGTGGCTACGGCCGCCGCCATTTGTGTTCCTTATTTTTGTCCTCTTAATCTACGTAAATATTTACATAGGCTAAAACGGGGAATCAAAAAGGGACACAAATAGCGCCTGCTACGCTATTTGCATTCCCCTTGATTTTCGCCATCACAGTCTACCTAAATATTTACGTAGACTAAGAGGGCAAAAATAAGGAATGCAAATGTCAGCGGCCTTAGCCGCTGCCATTTGCGTACACGTTTTTTTTTTTTTACCCAGAGCCCTCCGCAGCCGGAAATCCGGCTGCTGATGGCTCTGGCCTGGCCGGGCCTGGCTGGCTGGTACGCAGAGCTGCCGCGGAGCACAGCCAGCCTCAGAGAATTCCAGGGGGGAGGAATGGAGCGCCTCTCCCCCACCATCAACATAATCCGCGAACAGGTAAGTGACTTTCGTACATCCCTAATGTTCTCTATACATTGACTAGCAGATCATTAGAGATCATTGAAATAACCTCAACACTGTTGATCCCTACTCCTCTCCTGTCTAGGGATGTTAGAGAATTCCACCACGGATCCCAGGGGGGCTGAATTCCAGTGAATTCGGCCCCCTGGAATCTGTGGTGGAAAGGAGCAACCTGCTCCACCACCCCGTGAAAGCCCCCCAGAACGGAGCCTACCTGGCGGCGGCTCCAGCGGTGGCTTCGGCTCTGGCGGTGGCTCCAGCAGTGGCGGCAGCGGCTCCAGCCGCTGCCGGGCTGTTGTGGACAAAAATGGTGTCCTGAGTAGGGGTGCCATTTGCCTTCCTATGGTAGCCCATGATAGGCTATGTAAATATTTACGTAGCCTATCATGGCTAAAGCGGGGACGCAAATGGCATCCCCTATGCCATTTGCGTTCCCATTTTAGCCATCATAGGCTACATAAATATTTACATAGCCTATCACGGAGAAAGCGAGAATGCAAATGGCGTAGGGGATGCCATTTGCGTCCCCTCTTTAGACGTGATAGGCTACGTAAATATTTACGTAGCCTATCATGGGCTACCCCAGGGACGCAAATGGCATCCCCTACTCAGGATGCCATTTGTGTCCGCAGCAGCCCGGCAGTGGTTGGAGGCCCCACTACAGGTTGGCCTGGCTGGCGGCTCCATGGCCTGGCCACGGAGCGGAGCTGGCTGGGCCGGATTCTGGGGGGGAGGAACAGATCGCCTCCCCCCCATCGAGGATTTCAGGGGGAGGGACGGAGCACCTCCCCCCCACCATGGATGTCCCTGGATGAAACCAGGTAAGTGTTTCGTACATCCCTAATGACAAGTGTGGCTTCCCTCTTGTTCTCTTCCCATCAAGGTGCTGCCTTTGAGGTAGCTGGGATAGGAGAGGGAGAAATGATCACCCACCCCCCAAGCCTTCCAACTTCAGCCACCTGTCTGTGTGAGTAGCCATTATACATAGAAATGGTGACTTGCTATTTTTTGTAAATTAAATCTTGCGCACAATGGCCAGTTAGAAAGTGTCGGCCATTGTGCTAGGGATGGCAGAGAAATCCGCCACGGATTCCAGTGAGGCTGGATTCTTTAGAATCCAGCCCCATGGAGTCTGTGGCAGAATGGACTACCCCCCTGCCACCCTGCGGAATCCCCCCCCCCAGACAGACCCTACTTGGTCGTCGGCCGTCCGGTCCGTCCTCAGCTGCCTCAACTGTCCACTGCCCCGTCTGCAGATGCAAATGGCAGCCAGCGTAGCAGCGGCCATTTGCATCCCTGCCTTAGGCCATGGTAGGCTATGTAAGTATTTACGTAGCCTATCACAGCAAAAAGCAGGGATGCAAATGGTGCCTATAAATCTTGCGCACAAATACTTACTTTATTTACTTAAGTATTTGCACATAAATACTTACGTAGCCTATCACGGTCTAAGGCAGAGATGCAAATAGTGGCTGCTACGCTGGCTGCCATTTGCGGCCTCAGCCCAGCAGCAGCCGGAAGTCTGGCTACGGCCAGTCCTGGCCGGCAGCTCTGCAGCCTTGCCGCGGAGCGGAGCGGAGCTGGCTGGGGAGGATTCCGGGGGAGAGGGACGGATTGCCTCCCCACCCAAGGGGACACCCCCCCGCAGATTGGTGAGTGGGGTTCGTACACCCCTACTCCTGTCTGCTGTCTTTTGTATTCTGCTAGAATACCATTTTTAGGCCAAAGACCAGAGGGTCAAAGTAGGAAAGTGACTGTGTCGACAAAAACGCTCACCTACAGGTGACAAGCTATGAGAGAAAAAGGTATGTCATTCTTTGGAAACTAAACCTATTCAGAAAGACAGATTTTGCCAAAGGCTTTTTTTTTTAAGTTTCTTTAAATTCAGGCATTTGCCTTCACAGAGAGCAGACACCATTTTGTTTTTTGTTTTTTTAAACTAGAATGCAATCTAAAGATAATTCAGGGGTTGTATTCTTCAGTGCTGCTTGTCAAAGTACACTCTAGGCCTTTTCTTGAAGAAGAAAAAGATAGTTCCAATGCTTCATCCTAGCTTTATATCTTTCTGGTTGTCACCCTGGGAAATCAGTCATTAACTATAACAACAGCGTGTAGCAAACCTGCCTCCCATATTCATATTTATCACTCAATCTGGGAGCTGTGCAAGGCGCATTGATAACAGTGCCTGGTAATTGGAACATGCAGCATCAGCATGTCGCTGTCAGATCACTCCTTTGTACTACTGCATGCAGCTTAAAGATTTTTTGCTGAAATCCTGAGTTATCAGGAACATGAGCTGAACTGAAACTTCTAATACATTTTAAAATTTTCTGAGTAGAATGTTGAGATTCAGACACAGTTGTGAGAAGTTTCCAGCACATGCTGTGTTCCTCCTCCTCCCCTCTTTGGCAACATATGAAACACAGCCTAAATATTTTTTTAATGCTTATCATCTGAGATCTATGTTTTCTCTCCTCATGCCTAACTTGGGTGGTCTGTTGCCTTTAGCTTGTCCACTTGAGTCTAAAGGAAACTTTTTCCCAGGTTCAGAAATATGTTATTCATTGGTGCATTTTTGAGTATTGTATTTATTTTCAGGCAGTTCAAGAATGTCAGATGTTCTTTCTCTAACTATGAGCCAGTCTACATGTTCTGGCAGCAAAACAAGGGGTGTGAAAGAGATTTGCTTAATAAATGTTTATGAACTTACTTAATTCGCATGTCTCAGAACCGAACACAGCCCTAAATGCAATTCCCATTCAGAAATCTGCACATTTATGAGCTTGTAATCAATTTGTGCACTCCCAAAAAATGAGCTTGGAAGGGTACATACGTTTGAAAAATGCACATGAATAAACATGTACATTGAAAAATATGCACAAACATGCTTTAGTTAATGGGAGAAAAATGTGCCCTTTCTAAAAATGCACACTAAAATGTGTAAATTTAGAAAAAAATGCACACAGAAATACATAGGAATTCCATATGAGATAAAAAAGCTCACAATATCATATGTGCCGAAGTCAGAATAAGCTTCAAGTTGGAAATAGGAGAACACTGATGAGCTTAAGTTTTGCTAATTTGTATATCCTTAAACATAGTTGGGATGGGTATGTATGGCCAAGTGCAGACATGATCGGAAATTGTAGCCAATCCTGACTCTGTAATATAGGGGTTCCAAAAGTGCAGCTTATGGGTTGCAAGTGCCCTCCCAAGACCTGTCTGGTGGCTGCCCAGACCCGCAGAAAAAGAAAACACAAGGAGGGGAAAAAAGGAAAAAATTCTTTGGGAATAGGTTCCATGGGTCCTGCCACAGAAGCCTCATTCCTAGAGTATCCCTGGAGCATCCTAGCAAGCAGTGCTCAAAGGCTCCTGCTTGCTTCCTAGGATGCTCTAGGAACAGGGCTTCTGTGGCATGAACTGCTGTGTGTTTGTTTTTCTGAAAAAATCCCAAGTAACAGTGTGTGGGATGTCAGGATCCTTCAGCAAGAGAGTGCCTTAGAGAAGGGAGAAGAGCTAGGAGCCAGGATTCCTGGATGGCTGGGTGGTTTGAGAACTGAGGTTTCTGGGAGGAGTGTTGGTTTTATTAGTTCAAAGCAGGTGCCAGGCCTCTGAAACTCTTAGGCAGGAGTTGGATTTGAAGGCGGGTGGGCAGGCGGGAGGGGTGTGTGTGAGAGAGTCTGTTGTATGTTTTATGTGAGTTGTATGTGAATATCATGTGTGTGTGTGTGTGTGTGTGTGTGCATGTGGCCACCAGATGTAGTCCTCAGAGCTGTGAAGGATGTGCAGCCCTGATCTAATGGGTGTACGTTACATGTTTCCAAATCTTTCATGTTCATGTAAAAATGTAGTGTGTGTGAAGAGGTCTGGAGGAAGCATTTTTGTGGAGATCCAGGAAAACTTTCTTCCCATATGGATATTCCAGCTACAGCTTTCATATTATGTAACACAGCTTTTAGGACAATCATGTACAACTCCATTTGCTACTTGTTTTGAATAGACAGAGTAGGGATGGCAGAGAATTCCACCACGGATTTCAGAGAGGCTAAATGCACTGGCATTCGGACCCCCGAAATCCGTGGTGGAACAGCCTGCCCCCCCCACCCCCCGCAGATTCCCTCCGGGACGAGGCTTACCTGGGGTGGATGTTCTGGATGGCAGCTGCTCCAGTGGTGGCTCCGACAGTGGCTCCAGCGGTGGCGGCAGCTGGTCTTTCGACTGGCTGCAACGGCCGCCATTGGCATCCTGGTCTTTGCCATGATAGGCTACGTAAGTATTTACGTAACCTATCATGGCAAGCCAATCCAAAAAACCGAAACAAACAGCATACACAAACGGCGGCGGCTACGGCGGCTGCCATTTGCGTTCCCTATTTTTCGCTGTTGTAGTCTATGTAAATATTTATGTAGGCTATTATGGCGAAAAATAGGGGAATGCAAATAGCATAGTAGGCACTATTTGCGTTCCTTTTTTTTCACCATTTTAGGGCAGCGGTGGCTTAGTGGTTAAGATGCTGAACTTCAGACAGGAAGGTCGGCAGGTCAGCAGTTCGAGACCAAAGTGCTGCGTGACGGAGTGAGCTCCCGTCTTCAGTCCCAGCTTCTGCCAACCTAGCAGTTCGAAAGCAAGAAATTGCAAGTAGATAAATAGGTACCGCCTCAGCGGGAAAGGTGCAACTCGGTGTTCAGTCATGCCGGCCACATGACCACGGAAGCGTCTTCGGACAGCGCTGGCTCTTCGGCTTAGAAACAGGGATGAGCACCGCACCCTAGAGTCGGACATGACTGGTTGGGGACACCTTTACCTTTTTAAAAAATATTTACGTAAGCTATTATGGCGGGAAAAAAAGGGAACACAAATAGCGCCCACTACACTATTTGCGTTCCCCGTCTTTTTTGCTGTAATAGCCTACGTAAATATTTACGTAGATGAAAACGGTGAAAAATAGGGAATGAAAATGGCGGCCGCCATAGCTGCCGCCATTTGCGTACGCCTTTTTTTTTTTTGGATTGGCTTGCCATGATAGGCTACATAAATACTTACATAGCCTATCACAGCAGCCTGGCTGGGCTAGGGTTGGCGGAGAATTTCTCCCCGAAACTTCGGGGGGCCGAGCGCCAACGTGTTCGGCCCCCTGAACAAGTTTCGGGAAGAAATCCTCCGCACCCCCCTGCCCCCCGCACCCCCCCAGGGACGGGACTTACCTTCGCCGAATGTCCCTCCCGGCAGCGGGTCTGGCCGGCGGTTCGGCGGGTGTTCGAGTGGGGGGGGAGCGGCAGCTGGTCTTTTGACCAGCTGCCGCTGCCGCCATTGCAATCAAAGAAAAAAAAACGCCCCCTGATAGGCTACGTGACGATTCACATAGCCTATCACGGCTAGATTTGCAAAGTCAGCCGTGATAGGCTACGTCAATCGTCACGTAGCCTATCACAGGTGACTTTAAAAAAACAAAACAAAACAACTGTGTATGGATAATGGCGGCCCCCATAGGGAGCTGCCATTCCCGTTCCTTATTTGGTCGCTGTAGTCTACGTAAAGATTTACGTAGACTACGGCGACTAAATAAGGAATGTGAATGGCGGCTCCCTATGGGAGCCGCCATTAGCGTATGCGCTTTTTTTTTTTTTTAAGTCACCCGTGATAGGCTACGTGATGATTCACATAGCCTATCATGGCTGACTTTGCAGATCTAGCCGTGATAGGCTACGTGAATCGTCACGTAGCCTATCAGGGGGCGTTTTTTTTTTTTTTTAACTTTCGCGTTCGCGGCCGGGTGAGGCGGAAGCCTCCTCCCCGGCCTGAATTTCGGCCGGGCCAAGGCGGGAAGCCTCCCCCCCCAGCCTGAACTTTGCGGGGGGACCAGCGAAGTGCCTCCCCCCCACCGCAAATGTCCTTCGAGGACAGGTAAGGGACTTTCGTCCACCCCTAGGCTGGACGCAAATGACGGCCGCTATGGTGGCCGCCATTTGCGTCCACAGCAGCCCGTCCACGGCCGGAAATCCAGCTGCAGACGGCCCTGGCCAGCTGCTCCACGGCCTGGCAGGATTCCGGGCGGGAGGACCTGATTGCATCCCCCCCGTCAAGGATTCCAGGTAGGGATGGTGCAGAATTTCTCCACGAATCTCCGGGAGGCCGAATGCCAATGCATTCGGCACCCCGAAATTGGTGGTGAAATCCTCGGCTCCCCCGCCCCCCCCGAGATGGGACTTACCTCCTTCGAATGTCCCTCTCGGCGGTGGGTCCCAGTGGCGTTTTGGCGGTGTTTCGGCGGGGGCGGGGGCAGCGGCCGGTCTTCCGACCGGCTGCCGCCGCCGCCACAACAAAGTAAAGTAAAGGAAAAAAAACACGTGATAGGCTACGTAATGATTTACATAGCCTATCACGGCTAGATTTTCAAAGTCAGCCATGATAGGCTATGTAAATCTTTACGTCGCCTATCACGGGTGACTTTGGAAAAAAAAAAAAGTGCATACGCAAATGGTGGCACCCATGGGCGCCGCCATTTGCGTTCCTTATTTGGGCAGGGGTAGTCTACGTAAAGATTTACGTAGACTACAGCGAAAATAAGGGCAACGCTATTTGCGTTGCCCTTTTTTTCGCCGTAGTCTACGTAAATCTTTACGTAGACTACCCCTGCCCAAACAAGGAACGCATACACGCTTTTTTTTTTTTTCCAAAGTCAGCCACGATAGACTACATAAAGATTTACGTAGCCTATCACGGCTGACTTTGAAAATCTAGCCGTGATAGGCTATGTAAATCGTTACGTAGCCTATCACGTGTTTTTTTTAAAAAAAAAAAAATACTTTTTTTTAATTTCGCGGCCGGGGAGATGGGGCGCTCACCCCGGCCTGAATTTCAGCCGGGAGGGGTGGGGTGCCGAAGCGCCTCCCCCCCACCGCGAAGCAAGCTGCGGGACCTGGTAAGGGACTTTCGTCCATCCTTAATTCCGGGGGGAGGGACGGAGCACCTTCCCCCCACTGCAAAAAATTCCGCAAAAAGGTAAGTGAGTTTCGTACATCCCTAAGACAGAGATAGGATTGGTCAAAGTATCTCTAACAAACGAGTTAGGAAGAATAATGTGCCCAGGCACACACATCTTTGTAATGTCCAAACGTTAGACAAATTTCAAACATGGAGCTTCAGGATATTTGAGATGTAAGCAGGAAAAGTAGCATCTGAAGAAGCAACAAAGCAGAAAGATGGTATAATCTACATTCAGAACTAATGCATTGTACAGTATGAAAAGCTTTGCATGTGCTCCCTACACACATGGAGCTCCTGTATCAGTGGACTTATCCAGTGATTTCAGAGAGAGGAACTGCTCTGCACATGTGGTGGGGGGTTCATTTACAGAGTAGCCCTTTGCACTGAACTCAATATAACAATGCTTGTAGTTGTGTGAGATTCATATTAAGCTCTTAGGTATGTAAGGAGCCCCTTTTATATATTTAACCTGTTCTATATGTTTCAATTGAACTTTTTGGTCTCTGTAAACTACTCATTTCCTTTGGGCATCTTAAAAAAAAAAACAGAATTAGTATGCAGACTCTGCATTTATTTCTAAATAAGAAGTCACCTGCCTCCCAAATTCTATGCTTTCTTAATAGCAGAAAGAACTTGAAAATGGTTGTAGGTTGGCTCCAAAGCTAAGAAAACAAACACTGGGTAATTACAGACTACCTGGACAAACCACTTATGCATTGAATTTTCTATGTTACATATGCATTTGACATATTAACTTCAAGCTCATGTACAACAAAGCCCACCTGTCCAAGTCAGCCCTGTAAAGTCTCTGCTGATGTGGTCTCCAGAGTTTCTCCCTCCCAATCTTTAAGCTAAACTTCAATGAGAGATGTAATGGTGCCTTCAAAGAGTGGTAATACAAGAAGGAAGATGGCTATTTCTGCACTCACTAAGATAAGATAAAGATCGACAAATCTGTCAGTTTCACTTTCTCCCACGTTTTATTTTTTAAAATCTCTAGTCCTTTCTGTCTTGAATGTGAAGAAATTTGTGATTTTTAGGAACACAAGAAGAGCCCTCCTGTATCAGACCAAAGATCTATCTGTTCCAGCATTCTGTCCCCAGAGTGGCCAACCAGATGCCTATTGGGAGACTCTCAAGCAGGGCATGAGTGCAATAGCACCCCCCTGCTCATGTTCCCCGTAAATTGGTATGCATATTGCCCCTGATATTATTGGTAGCATATAGCCATCATGACTAATAGCCTTGCTAGCCTTATCCTCCATGAGTTTGTCTAATCCCTTTTAAAACTATCCAAATTGGTGCCCCTCATTACATCTTGTAGCAAATTCCGTAGTTTAACTATGTGCTGTGTGAAGAAGTACTTCCTTTTATCTGTCCTGAATCATCCACCATTGAGCTTCATGGGATGACTCCAGGTTGCATTATATTATGAGTGAGGGAGAAAAACATATTCACTTTCACCACACCATTGTATACACCTCTATCATATCTCCTGTACCCACCCTTTTTTCTAAGCTAAGTAGTCCCAGACATCATAAACAGTCCTAGGGGAGTTGTTCTAGCCCCTTGATCATTTTTGGTTGCCCTTTTCTGCACCTTTTCTGGTAAAGTTTTATCAGAAAGGAACCAAAGAAAAATTCTCACGCATCTGCACTGGGCAAATTCAATAGGTACAGCTATTCCCATCATGGAAAGGACCATGTACTTGTCTGGCATATAGCTGTTAAAGATAAGGAGTCTGTCAGGTGGCAATCCTAATTCAGCACCACAAATATAGTTGAATACATAGGGATTCAAGCCCAGACTGTTAAGAGCTAAGCACTCAAAGCCCTGGGTCTGGATGGATGAATCTGTCCATTCTTCCCACCCAGTTCTATATCTGTCTGTCTGTCTGTCTGTCTGTCTGTCTATCTATCTATCTATCTATCTATCGATCATATTTCAAAATCTTTCTATCCTGAATATGAAGAAATTCATGAATTTTGGTAAATTCTTATCAAAACTGAACTGAAACAAAATTCTCACTCAACCCTAGTAAGGGAACAAGGAATACTAGGGAGTCCAGTTGATAGAACCATTTTTCTTACTTTGGAGTTCCTGCTTGACCCTTCCCCCTAAGTTATTCATGTTTCATGATTAGATCAGATCTTGATGACAATTTCACTTTCGTTTTTCTAAGTTACAGTGCAGTTCTGTAACTGTATACTCAGAAGTAAGCTCCTTTGAAGTCATTTGAAGAAGACTGCAGACAATGTTGAAATCAGAGACTATAAAACAACTTTTTTTGGGGGGGAATGGGAGCTGCTGCAGCAGAAGAGGAGTAGGGGTGGAATCAAAGGCTGGCTCCAGTGCACACAACTTCTTAATTCATAAATGGCTCCTTGGAACTGAGGCCCAAATGTTTTCAGGATGCCATTACATTTAGAAAAACACTAAGTATCATAACATATATTTTATTAAGCACAGGCAAATTCAGTCAAACAAAAGATGAGTTTCTATGGTAGAGGCTACACTTACCTGGGAGTAAGTTCCTTTGAACTCTAGAGAAGATACTTCTGAGTAGACACGTAGAAGACTGCACTGTCAAAATCTTAGAATGTTTCATATTGATATTTGGCACCAAATTTAATAGATTTAATAAGTCTCATGAAGTGCAGTCCCACTGAATATTGAGGGGATTGGCTATAGAGGGAGTGATCTCAGAATTGAGCTGTTCTTTCTGTCTGTCTTTCTTTAACCTTTAATTAATTTAATTTAATAGATTTAGATACTGCTCTTAACAGAGCAGTATGAGGATATGTTTGAGGTCACATATTCTACCATTTTATCAGTCAGCCTGAAGACATTAATATTATATGGATTAGCCAACTGCACCACAAAGCTTTATTAATGTACAATGGGATATCCCCATTAAGTAATGGCATATGAAAGCTGCTACTCCTATAATCATCAGGCTGAAAGGCATTCCTTTGCTCTGCTAAGAATGTTGGCAAAAGAAAGAGCCACAAAAGGGACTGGAGGCCAAATCATGTATTTTATGAAAACTGTCTTTGACCCATCTCAGCTGTGGCTGATTGGAAGGAAGTTCCCTCTTATAGGGTATTAATATTAATGCAGATCTTTAGCTGTTTTTTCCTTTCATTAATTAACTGGAAAAGCAGCAGAGTCCAAAATCAATCTTCTTAAAATTTTATATCTTAACCTTTCTTCAAGTACAACCAAGGTTCCTCACCTTTACATTTGATTTGTAAGTTCCTCTTGGAAACTTTGACACCAATAATGCTGATAAGCAAGTCTTCCCACCTGGAGATAGCAGACGACTGAAAATGAAATCATGAAGCAGAGTATAAATGAGAACCTGAAGCACAAGAGAAGGTTATTACTTCCTAAAATGAGATGTAACCATTCATAAGAAACATATAGCATTACCTGGTCCCTAAAAGCTGTTAGTCCAGATCGAATGTCCCATGTTAGTAAATAATGGGCAGCATCCAACGTAGTTGCTCGACTCCTGCTGGTTCTGTTGCACTTGGAGGACCCACTGCAACAGGGCTTTGGTGCTTCTAAAAATAACCCCAGAAACAAGTGGAAACATTCATTTTTGTGAGCTCTGGTGACCTGGCCCATTCCAGAAACTAGCATTTCTGCTCATTTTCGATTATTTTTAGAAGTGCCCGAGCCTCATTGCATGAGCAGGGAGTCCTGTGAGTGCACAGGCACTCAGTGTACAAGTAGACTGTTGTCTCTCAAATGGACGCTGGAGAAAAAGAGGCCTTGCCCCTTTTACCTTTGGTCCCACCCATTTTTCCTTCACCCCCTACCACCATCACCATAATGGAAGCCTGAGGGCTTCTCCAAAATTGAATTTGGCCCTTGAGCTGAAAGAGGCTCAATATCCCTGCTGTAGCTGAGGAAAGAAGGGAAGCAAAAAGGAAGGGAGAAAGGGGAAGATATATTCAACTGAATGCAGAGTTCCAGAGAATAGCAAGGAGAGACAAGAAGGCCTTCTTAAATGAACAATGCAAAGAAATCGAGGAAAACAATAGAATGGGAAAGACTAGACATCTCTTCAAGAAAATTGGAGATCTCCAGGGAATGTTTTGTGCAAAGATGGGCATGATAAAGGACAAAGAAGGCAGGGACCTAACAGAAGCAGATGAGATTAATAAGAGGTGAAAAGAATACACAGAAGAACTATACAGGAAAGATCTGAATGTCCCTGATAGCCATGATAGTGCACTCACTGAACTTGAGCCGGACATCCTCGAGAGTGAAGTCAAGTGGGCCTTAGGAAGCATTAGTAACAACAAAGCTAGCGGAGATGACAGTATTCCAGCTGAGCTATTTAAAATCCTAAAAGATGATGCTGTTAAAGTGCTGCACTCAATATGCCAACAAATTTGGAACACTCAACAGTGGCCACAAGTATGGAAAAGGTCAGTTTACATTCCAATTCCAAAGAAGGGCAATGCCAAAGATTGCTCAAACTACCGCACAATTGCGCTCATTTCACATGCCAGCAAGGTGATGCTCAAAATCCTACAAGCTAAGCTTCAGCAGCATGTGAGCCAAGAGCTACTGGAAGTACAAACGGGGTTTCAAAGAGGCAGAAGAACTAGAGATCAAATCGCCAACATTTGCTGGATCATGGAGAAAGCAAGAGAATTCCAGAAAAACGTCTATTTCTGCTTCATTGACTACGCTAAAGCCTTTGATTGTGTGGATCACAACAAACTGTGGCAAATTCTTAAAGAGATGGGAGTACCAGATGACCTTACCTGTCTCCTGAGAAACCTGTACGAGGGTCAAGAAGCAACAGTAAGAACCGGACATGGAACAACCGATTGGTTCCAAATTGGGAAAGGAGTATGACAAGGCTGCATATTGTCACCCTGCTTATTTAACTTATATGCAGAGTACATCATGAGAAACGCCGGGTTGGATGAATCACAGGTCGGAATTAAGATTGCCGGGAGAATTATCAACAACCTCAGATACGCAGACGATACCACCCTAATGGCAGAAAGTGAAGAGGATCTAAAGAGCCTCTTGTTGAGGGTGAAAGTGGAGAGTGCAAAAGCTGGTTTGAAACTCAACATTAAAAAAACTAAGATCATGGCATCTGGCCCCATCACTTCCTGGCATATAGAAGGGGAAGAAATGGAAGCAGTGAGAGATTTTACTTTCTTGGGCTCCAAGATCACGGCAGATGGTGACTGTAGCCATGAAATTAAAAGACGCTTGCTCCTTGGGAGGAAAGCTATGGCACACCTAGACAGCATAGTAAGAAGCAGAGACATCACCTTGCCAACAAAGGTTCGTCTAATCAAAGCTATGGTTTTCCCAGTAGTAATGTATGGCTGTGAGAGCTGGACTATAAGGAAGGCTGAGCGCCGAAGAATTGATGCTTTCAAACTGTGGTGCTGGAGAAGACTCTTACAAGTCCCCCGGAAATCAAATCAGCCCATCCTAAAGGAAATCAACCCTGAGTGCTCATTGGAAGGACAGATCCTGAAGCTGAAGCTCAAATATTTTGGCCACCTAATGCGAAGAGAAAACTCCCTGGAAAAGACCCTGATGCTGGGAAAGATTGAAGGCAAAAGGAGAAGGGGACGGCAGAGGCTGAGATGGCTAGATAGAATCACCGATGCAATGAATATGAACCTGAGCACACTCTGGGAGAGAGCAGAGGACAGGAAGGCGTGGCGTCACGAAGAGCCCATAGGGTTACAAAGAGTCGGACACAACTTACCGACTGAACAACAACAACAACTCACTGCACTGTAAGGGTAAAGTCAGATATAATATTTTAAGTGTGGTGGAAGTGGTTTAAACTACCTTGATTGTTTTTAGGCTTGGGTAGGGATGGAAAGCACACCTCCATCCACCCCCTTCAGGTGGTTGGCAAGCCATCCTCACTGCCCGCCCACACAAGCTGCAGGGCAGCTCAGTGACTGCCCCAAAAAGGCTGTCCATCCTTTTACTGAGCTGCGATTGTGTGCACAATCATGTCTCAGTTTACTTCTGCATTTTTAAACTTGAGTCTATGGCTGCCTGAAAGGGGCAATGTTTCAGGATTACAGTGTAAAGGGCCCCTCGCAAAGGGATGGCTGGCCCTGCAGAGCTTTTCGCCAGTTACTGAGCAGGGAAGCGAGCCTCCTGCAGCCCAGTGAGCAGGGTCTGGGAGGCCAGATGGGTGGGGAGTCTGTTGGACTCCACCCCCTCCTTGGACTCCCGCGCTATCCCTGGGCTTGGGTATAAATAGCAGGTGGGAAAACCAAAAACATTTGATGTCCTGATAACAAAAGCCTCTGTAGTGTATGTCTGTTTAAACTAGGAAATGAAAGGTTCCTCCTGTGCAAGCACCGGGTCATTGCTGACTCCTAGAGGGACGCCACTTTCGCTGGCATTTTCATGGCAGACTATAGCGGGGTGGTTTGCCATTGCCTTCCCCAGTCATGACTACCTTTCCCCCAGCAAGCAGGGTACTCATTTTACCGACCTCAGAAGGATGGAAGGCTGAGTCAACCTGAGCCAGCTACTGGGACCCAGCTTCCTCTGGGATCGAACTCAGGTCGTGGGGAGAGTTTCATTTATTTTATTTATTTTATTTATTAAATTTATTAATCACCCATCTGACTGGTCACCCAGCCACTCTGGGCGATGTACAACCCACCATAAAACAATTTAAAACAATAAAATTTTACCATAATTTTTTTTTAAAAAAATACCCTAACCCACCCCAAATGCCTGCCTGAACAACCACGTTTTTAATGCACGATGGAAGCTCATTAAAGAGGGGGCATGACGGAGTTCCCTAGGGAGGGAGTTCCACAGAGTGGGGGCCACCACAGAGAAGGCCCTCTCCCTCGTCCCCACCAGTCTAGCTGTCCTGGCTGATGGGACAGAGAGAAGGCCATCCGAGGCTGATCTTGTTAAGCGGCCTGTCTGGTGTTGCTGGAGGTGCTCCTTAAGATAGGCTGGGCCGGAACCATATAGGGTTTTAAAGGTCAAAACCAACACCTTGAATTTGGCCCGGAAAACAACTGGTAACCAGTGCAACTCCTTCAGCACTGGAGTGATGTGATCTCGCCGGCGGCTGCCTTTAATCAGGCGAGCCGCCGCGTTCTGTACCAGCTGCAGTTTCCGAACCGTCTTCAAGGGTAACCCCACGTAGAGCGCATTACAGTAGTCTAAACGAGAGGAGACCAGGGCATGTACTACCGATGGGAGCAGATGGTCGGGAAGGAAGGGGCGCAGCCGCCATATCAGATGGAGTTGATACAGCGCTGTCCGGCTCACAGCTGACACCTGAGCCTCCATGGACAGCTGGGAGTCCAAAATGACCCCCAGGCTGTGGACCTGGTCTTTCAAGGGTAGCTGTACCCCATTCAACACCAGGTCAACATCCCCCAGCCTCCTCTTGTCTCCCACCAAAAGTACCTCGGTCTTGTCAGGGTTGAGCTTCAGCTTATTCCTCCCCATCCAGCCACTCACCGTCTCCAGACATTTGGACAGGGATTCTACGGCCAACCTTGGTGAAGATTTGAATGAGAGGTAGAGCTGTGTGTCATCCGCATATTGATGACACTGCACCCCAAACCTCCTGATGATAGCCCCCAGTGGCTTCACATAGATGTTAAATAGCATCGGGGAGAGGATGGAACCCTGTGGCACCCCACAAGTAAGTGGCCACGGGTCCGAAACCTCCTCTCCCAGTGCTACCCTCTGGTACCTGCCGGAGAGGAAGGACTGGAACCACAGCAATACAGTGTCTCCAATGCCCAACCCCTCCAGGCGGTCCAGGAGGATACCGTGGTCAACGGTATCAAAAGCCGTTTCAGTTGCAATACTGCCGCCTACCACTCTGCGCCACATGAGGCAAACTAGAGCTGCATACAAATAGCCTCTCAAAATTCTCCATACTATTTGTGGGCAGAGAAATTGGGGGGACCATTTCACCAAATTTTCCAGGGAGAGAAGTTCTCCAACATTTTCTCACAGGTAGGGCTCACCATTGGCGTGGGTTGTAGCACACTTTTTTTTCTGCACTGGCAGCCTGGCCCCCATTTTGCATCTTCTACAACACCCCATACTTAGCATCATTCCAGGGCAGGGGATGGGGAATGTAGACACCACAAAAAAATAATGGTGAAGAAAATTTGGAGAGAATTCTTGCAAAGTGGCCTTTTATTTCTAAGGGCGGGGTGGGGGTGGAAAAATCTCAGGATTTTTCTGAGAAAAATGTCTTCTGAGAAATTTGGACTCAGCTCTAGTTATCACTCATTAGGGTTCAGCACCTTCCCCTCCATCTTCCAAATGCAGGTGCTGATAATGCCACACCTTCCCTGCAAGCCCTGTAGCAGGTGTGCGGGGAATAGTGTTTCATCCAGCTCCAGGGAAGAGGTAAAGCAAGTGCTGTGTAAAAATCTGACCTCCAATTTCCTGAAAGTTTTCTTCCCTCATTTGAATGAGGGAAGAAATTTTTCCATTTTTTCCGCCTCATTCTCAAGGCATTTTATTATCTATTTTCAATTTCTTTTGCTGGTGTTTTTGACCTAACCACTGTGAAGTAGCCAAGGGTACTCTTTCTTTCTTTCTTTCTTTCTTTCTTTCTTTCTTTCTTTCTTTCTTTCTTTCTTTCTTTCTCTCTCTCTCTCTCTCTCTCTCTCTCTCTTTCTTTGTGTTACACATCTCTCCATTGCTTTGCAGTCTCCCAGGATGCCTGCACTTCCTTATCTGAAAAAGCCCTATAAGAGGAATTACCTCATGATGTCTTCCCCTGCGCAGGAAGTGCAGGAAGCCAAGAAGGCCACAGACTGCTGGAATGATGATTGTATGATGAAAGACAGGACATTCACACATACACCTCAGCCACCCCCTAAGCAAGATAAGCACAAGATCCCTGAAGCAAACCCGTGCAAATTTCTCCATAATGTCATCTCCTTTGAATTTCTTTTTGAAAGGAGTTTATTTTCTATCAAATTGAAATGAGAATGGTCAAATGGTGGGAGAAATTTTTGGCACAACACTTGTTCAAACCATTTCTGCCACACTTAATGTCACAACTGTCTTCACCCTCAGTTATACAATCACAAAAACAGTAGCAGTAGGATTAGGCTTCTGTTGTGCAATCCCCTTGCCTCATTCATAGCATTTTACAGGGATCTAGGCATCATGGCCTTCCATTTGTAATCCTCCCATGTTTCCCCTGCCCTGCTTGGTGCTAAAACAATGGTCACATCCTGAGGACCCAAGGGTAAGAGGGAGGACCTCTCCATAGCCCATAAGTTCAGAGTCTTCCCGCTCCTCTCCTTCCAATGGGGACCAACTGCCTTACCTGGAGATTAGGCTACTCTGCTAACTACCCCAGTGCAGTTCCTTGCTTAGTCACTGGTGATTAGCATCTGAAAGAGTCATTCAGCTGTAATAGGAATAAAGCCTTGGAAAGAATCTTTTTCGTCTGTGTCTTGTGTTGTCTATTGGAGGGGACTGTAAGAGACAGCTAGGGCTCTCCTGACATTTACCTGGAAATAAGCCACATTAAGGACAGTGGGATTCATTTACCTCAGATTAATTATTATTATGTTGTTAAAAGCATTTATAAATCACTTTTCTTGACCACCCAAGACCTCAAGGCTATGTACAATTAAAAAACAACAACAATAACATTATACAGTAAAATCAAAACAGAAAGCAGAAACAAAACATTCTTTAAAACAAGCCAGAACAATATTAAACTCCATCAAAGTGTTGGCAAAACAGTAGTTCTTATGGCCTATATAAAACACAGCAGGGATGGAGCCAGCCTGATCTCCCTCAGGTGGGAGTCCCACTGTTGGGGTGCTGCTACAGAAAAGACCCTGTCTCTTGTATGCACCAGACTAGCATCCCTTGGCCTCTAAGGAAGATCACACATTACAGGCAGGCTCATACAAGAGGAGGAAGTCTTTCAGATAACCTGCCTAACTAAGCTATTAAACATGCACATGACTGGTTTGTAAGTATAGGACATTTCAAAGTTTGTATTTCTAGCATCTTGGGGTGTTTTGTTTTTTACTTTGACAATTCATGCAATATTTCTTAGGCTCCCTGGGCCTTGAAAACCTTTGGATCTGTCAGAGAGACAACATTCCTACTGTGAAACTAAAAGAAAATAAATTGAATCAAATGTGTTTGATTTGAAAAACCTGTTGGGGATTTGTTTTGTTTTTAGCCTCTGTAACTGATTACTTATTGTTAGAAGGTTAGTGTTGAACTACAATTCCAATTATAACACTTAATGATGTCTCTTATTGTAAAGAGAACATCTTATTTTGTTGTGTTGTCACATGTAGCTTTTATCAAAATATAATTTTCACACATAGCACTTTCCTGCCATAAAACGTTGTCCCTTGCATCTGTCAGCGATCAGACAGATTTCTAGTAAAAGCAGATAAAAGCCATTCCTGAGCAAACTCAAACAAGAAGTATTTTGCTAGAGGCTTTGAAGGGAGGCCAGGTAATATACCTCTAAGGATGTAAAAGACTCGTAAAAACTGTCTACCTGCCTAAATCTGCTAAGGTCTGCTTGCCATATGTGCAGGCTTCAGGTATCATACAAATGAAAGCTTTATAAAGTGCAAGAGAAATATTCTATTTTGCTCTTAATACAAATATATATTTTATAAAGAACATAATGGCAAGTCAATAGGTACCATCAACCACTTCTTCCTTTAAACGTGGAACATAATTAATTATTCCTTTTGGGGGGTACAAAAATATTAAAGGCAAATCTTATCCACCAGCTGCCCAGTATGGCAACAGGAGACAATTATTTTCAAAAGGCAGGTTTTTGTAATCATTTATATAGGGAATTGATGATTATTCATTCCCACAGTAATCCCAAGAACCAGGTGATTATATTTTACTGAGGCTCTCAGCAGGACATGTTCAGTCAGTGGCATTGGATGAGTTGCTGCATGATCTAGTACATATTCTAGTGGATAAACTAGATGAGATGACAAAGGTTAATGACTGGATATTCCATCTCTTTTGATTCTGGAAAATAATAGACAGAGTGGGCTTCTGGAACACCATTAAGTGTAGCCATAAATGTTCCTTGATAGGGCAAATAGCAGCTTCTGAGAGGGGCAGGGGGTACTTTCATTGGGCAAATAGCACAGGGGCAATGGAGTACCTGCTTCCCCCAGTGCTGTGTCTCTATCCAGACTGTGTTGCTTCTGTCAGTCCATTGTTTTTTCCCCGTTAGAAGGAAGGGTCTAATGGCTGTCTCATCTGAAGCCTTGACCACATTCTGGCTGGCACAAGTCACTCACGAGGCTTCACTCTGTTTGGGGTTCCTCCCCTATCATTGTCCCTGAAGAAAAGAGGGAGTCAGAGGAGCTTGAGGACCCTCCTCACTCCCATTGGCATTCACTGTTCCAAAGAAATAAAGGTGCCAAGAAATGGAATTTTCTCAGAGCCTCAGCATGCTTAAGCTTTGTTCCAAGCTTTCATGGTGTATCTGTGTGTGTATATGGAGGTGGTGTGTGGAGACCCTAGCTTTATCATCCCTGCTTCACCCCTTCCTCTTTCTCTCACAGTGGCACAATAAACACTTCACCATGAGAAAGGGCCTTGGAAGGAGGGATTCACATGCCACACATTCCTCAGTGGCTTCTCATCTCAGGCAAATGTATGCAGCCTGTGGCATGCCCTCTGCCTCACACCAAACCTACTTCAAAGAACACAGAGTTCCTCTGTTCTGGTCTCTTGAAAAACCTTCAGCCTGTTCTATTCCATTTCTCCCAGTGGTTCTGCCAGACAGAAGAGGGCCACAGGTGAACTGAGAGGAAGGGAAGTTGCTTACATCATGCTCTCTGACACTCTGCTGTTTCCATAAGTGCTAAAGAGACATACAGTAAGTTGCAACCTGGGGCAAAAACTGCACAAGAAAACCACCTAATCTCTAGCTATCCAGCACACAATCCCACTCACACTTTTTCTAGAGACTCACCAGCCTTCCTAGGTTATGCTACAATGTTGTTTCCAAAGAAGTTGGCACTAAAAGTAGAGTGGTACTGAGGAAGCTTGAATTCTTATATACTGATGTATATGAGTTCAAGAGATCTTGTGCTCATATGTACATCAGATTCTCATACTTGTACAGAAATATAAGAATGTAAGAACATAAGGGAAGCCATGCTGGATGAGAACAAAGGCCTATCTAGTCCAACATTCACAGTGGTCAACCAGATGCATGTGGAAAGCCTACAAGGACGATATGTGCAAGAGCACCTGCCCTCTCTTGTTCCCCAGCAACTAGTGTACAGAGGTATACTGCCTCTATTGCTGGAGGTAATATATATACATCATGACCAGTAGCCTCCATGAATTGTCTGTTTAATCCCCTTTTAAAGCCAACCAGGTTGGTGACCATCACTACACCTTGCAGTGTAATGTATTCCATAGTTTAACAATGTGCTGTGTGAAGAAGTTCTTCCTTTAATCTGTCCTGAATCTCCCACCATTCAGCTTCATGGGATGACCCTGCATTCTAGTATTATGAGAGAGGGAGAAAAACTTCTCCCTACCCACTTTCTCTACAACATGCATAATTTTGTATACCTCCCCATGTCTCCTGTTTTTTCCAAGCTAACAAGTCACAGATGTTGTAACCTTTGATGTTGCAACTCATAGAGGAGTTGCTCCAGCACCTTGAGCATTTTGGTAGTGCTTCTCTGCACATTTTCCAACTCCCTAATATCCTTTTTGAGTGCCTAACAAATCTAAACCCCTCCTCCCTACACCATTGTCTCATCCATCCACTGAGACTCCCCAGCTTCACCTGTCTAGCTGGCCCTGCACATGGACCAAGTGGCATTTCAGAGAGCCCTCCCTTGGAGGTCCTGCTTTCAGACTCCAACCTAGCAACCTAAATTGGCTTAAGAACACAGGAAGCTGCCTTATACTAAGTCAGTCATTTGGTTTGGACCATCTAGCCCTTTATTGTCAACATTGACTGGCAGCTGCTCTCCAGGGTTTCAGGCAGGAGTTTTTCCAGCTCTACCTGGAGATGCCAGGGATTGAACCTGGGACCTCCTGCATGCAAAGCATGTGCTCTACCACTTACAGGGCCTGACAACTATATTTTCCCATGTTTGTGGTACTGACATGCACCATGACCACTGACTTCAGCAAAGCAATGTTCATCGGTTCATCCTCCAAGGAATGGGTCCTTTCTAATGGATCATTTCCCGCTTCCTCAGAATACTGCCCTGCTTCTTTGAGAATCACATTCTCCATGACAGCAGAGGAGCTGTCACTCAGGGACTGGGATGCTGCTATCAGGTCCCTGACAAGACTTCTTGAACACCTGACAACACTAAAATGAGCTATCTTCCTGAAGGCAGGAGGAGTCAGTGGGGAAAGGTATAATGGGACTTGCAAAACAGAAGCTTCCAACACTGCTTCAAGGCAGATACTGCTGTCTGCCAGTGAATGCTACTTTTATTGTTATAGCCAATTGAATCTCTCATGGATTTTCTTAAATGCAAATGCAGCTGTTCAAAGGTGTGGGGAAAGATTCAGTCAAGATCGTGGCATTGGAACAGGAGGGTTAAGCTTTCCTCCCATACTATTTTCCCCATGAAATCCCCTGCCCCAACTTCCATTTGCCCTGTGGAAGAAAAAAGCAACAACCCCACCATTCACAAAATGGCTGCAGTCACAGATATCTTACCAACTCATGAGGTTGTACCCTTTTTTATTATTCTGATTCCCCCCTCAGCTGACTCACAAGTATGGCCTTTATCCCTTCTTGATAGGAGACCTCACAGTTAAAAACAGATAGTCTGGACCAGCCTTCCTCAACCCGCTGCTCTTCAGATGTGTTGGGGATGATTATGGCTCCCAATGGCCATGCTGGAATTCTGAGGGGCACCAGGTTGGGGTAAGCTGGTCTGGAAGATGCCAGTCCTGCTGTGTTATTGAGATGTGGTTCCAATTACCTGGAACCTACAATGGAAATAATTACCTAGGGAGGTAGTGGGCTCTCCCACACTGGAGGCATTCAAGATGAAGCTGGACAGCCAGCTGTCAGGGCTGCTCTAACTTGGATTCCTGGATTGAGCAGGGGGTTGTACTCAATGGCCTTGTAAGCCCCTTCCAACCCTACTGTTCTATGATTCTATGTATTTACTCATCACTGGCAACCCTTATACTCTATCAATGTTTTCCCCTGGACTTAGGGCTCCTTCACACAGGGCTTTTATTGCATGCTCATAATTGGTCATTCACAGAAGTTTGTGGGTCCTTTAAACAATGTTGTCAGCCTCCAGGGCATCTCCCACAGTCTTTAAACTTTACCCCACTTTTAAAAAGTTCAGAGATAATGCAGTATTTCAATGTCAATCCAATTTAATGGCCATGTGAAATTGTGCTGTTCTACTATAATCACAGTGCCATGAGGTAAATATAGGGTGGCTCCATATAATAAGCTACTCCATCATGGAAGAAGGAAAGATACTCTGTGCTAGTCCCTCCCCCTGCCCACTCCTCTCTCTCCTCTGCCTAAGCTACTTGGCAGAATTTTTCTATAATGGAAGAACATATGTATGCTGCTCTGAGCTCATTGGAAGAACAGCAGGATAAACATGTAATATGGAGTTGGTGTTACATATTCTGGCTCGTCCTCTCTGACTGGGTAAATTGGGGCATCCTCTCTGCTACCTCAGTGAAGTCAGCAGGATGAGGAGAAAAGGGAAAAAAGACATAGCAAATAAGTGGTGAAGAGGCTGCGAGAACTTCCAGAGAAGGATAGCCCTGAAAAACAGCCTGGTCAGCCTGTGTAAGGGTGGTGGTGATCTAAATCCTGCAAAGAATCTGGAAGCAGAAGCCCCACTAAACTGCAGAATAAAAAGCCCCAGGTGAAGGAGACCTTATTCTAATTTTTCTCTACCCCACTGTTCACAATAGTGATAGATTTGGGTTTACTTTCACCCTATTCCAGGTCTGGCCAAGACTCAGCCTTGGGACAGGCCCTCAGAAAGGGCAAACATAGTGCTTGTTTTAACTTTAGGCTCCTGTTAAAACTCTCAAGTTTTCTGTTTGATATACAAATGTGAACTACTTCAGCTAATGTTTAGGTATTAGGGATGTATGAGAAATTTATTTCAGTTTGTTTTTGATCAGGATTCACTCAGTTCACGTATTCCGGACTGAACATGGACTTGGATGCAACCTGTGGTCGAAGCCCATACATTTCTGAGGTTGCAATGTGATTTGTGGACCCAAAAAAATGTGTTTAATAGCATGCATACATTTGGGAGATGTGCATGAAAAAATATACATACTTTTGAAACATGTGCACAATTGCGAGCGGAGATGGGTCAAACAAGCTCGGATTGAAAATTGGGCCACATTTATTGAAATATTTGCAAAGGGGTAACTAGGACGGGCATCTAACTGTGTCAGCGGCTAGCTGACACTTCTAGGGCGAAAACACACCCAGCCTGAGGGGTGGCGGTGATCTCGCCATCCCTCCGGACTGCCCCTTCTGGGGGAGGTAGACCTTCCGGTGTCACCCCCAACCCGGTGCCGCACAACACCTGGGTGAGTGAGTAGGGTTGGTCTCCCAGGCATCCCTTATCCCCCCGCCGAGCCACACAACCCGTTCGGGGGGCCTCAGACGTCACCTGTCACCATAAGGTGCCTCTGCGTGCACACCATCCCTACTCCCTTTCCTGTTTTGCCCGTCCTAGCCGCCAAGTGGAATGTGACCAATGATATAGACTGTATTCCCTTACAGGACACATACAACCCTCTTAACAGTGTGACGTAGGCAAAAAAGACTCACAGTCCTAGGCCAATATGGCTGTGAACCAAAAAATTCCTACATGGCTCCCAAAGGGGCAACCGGCAAAACCCACACTGCTAAGGGGAGGGTGGGAGGGAGCTGCGTCATGCCAAAGAGCTGAGATAGGGAGGGGGGTCGAGTTTAAGACAACTCGGCCCGCTCCTCCCTGACTGGTTGTGCGACTGGGGTGCACCAATCAGAGGCCCATACGTCTTATCATCCCACCCACCCGCAATGGCCCCCCCCCTTTCAGCCAGACAAGCTGGTGCCGGGTAGGGCATTTGCGAGCGGAGATGGGTCAAAGAAGACACAGACAACAAGCTTGGATTGAAAATTGGGCCACATTTATTGAAATATTTGCAAAGGAGTAACTAGGACGGGCATCTAACTGTGTCAGCGGCTAGCTGACACTTCTAGGGCCAAAACACACCCAGCCTGAGGGATTTTTATGTGAAAAGAAAAACAACAACAACGAAGCCTGCTATGGATGTGTTGGAAAGAGGTTTGAGATGGAATTTGGAGAACTTTGGCAAGCTCATATTTTGCTGATTCGCACATCCATATTAAGTATACGCTTGATGCTGTTGGATTTAAAGTGGGATGCTTAAATCCCATGCTTGCTGTGAAATTCTTTTTGATTTGTTTGAGGATTGTTGTTCTTTTTAGGGGGGAGAATATACTTCCATGAATAAAAGGTTAAATCCCACTTTTGCACCATTTACACCTCTGATTGTGTTTCAGTAGCCCTCTGCCCTATACGCCAAAGTAAACTATTTATCAGGCTTTTGTTTGCAATCATAGGAGCAAAGAAATCTCTGAACTTCATTTGACAGCAATACAGCCATTGCTTCCATGAGATTATGCCACAGGACTTACTTTATAACCCTGCATCTGACACTGTTTGTGTGAATTACAACTGTGTGATATGTTATAAAAGTATATGATTTTCATGATGGCATTAGCTTTATTGAGCTAATTTAGCATTATGAAGCAACCCAAAGGCAATAATAAAACAGAATATCATTTTCTGCCAGAATAAAATTCAGCTCAGCCTTTGTTGACAGTACTAACGTGTGTATGATCAAATTTGAATTTATATCTGATGTAGGTAGTAATATTGGCATTCCTGTCATCTATCAAAGGATAATATAAGTCAGCAACAACTTGCCAATGGGAGGCATATCATTAGAATATATTTATGAGTATATATGTCATAACATTTATTGTGTGCAGAGATTAAAGTGGTGGTGGGGGGGTAAATTGCATGCAGTTATTTGCACTGTTTGGGGCACATGTTGCAGCAAACACCTACAAACCTGTAAAGATTTACTAGGTAGTTTAGTTCTGTGGCTGAACCCAGACATCCAAACGGTACTCAAATGATTCTTCTGTAGAGTGCGTCCATGATATAGATGCCATGCTGATGTCTCCTGAATACAGTGCATACTTCCTTGTAGATGTTCTTCACATCCTTTTTACAAACCTTGCATGAATAGTGATTTGCAATGAGCTGGTATGGTATAGTTGATAGGGTGTGAGACTCTGGGTTATTTTTGGTTTGTTTCCATTGTTAGCAGCCCTGACAGGATTCATACTATGAATCTATATGTTTTCATGATTTGATATGTTTTCATGATTCTATATGTTTTCATGATTCTATGTGTTTTCATGATTCCAGGAGGAGGGGGGAGGGACCATGCATGCCATCCTGAACTCCATGGAGGCATGGTGGGATGAAAATATTGGGTAGGATCAAGATGTATCCACACTTAAGGCAGAGCCATTAAAATCATTGGGACTTAGGTTAGTCATGATTAACATATTAATTTCAGTAGTTCTCCTCTAGGTATGACTGAATCTGGATCCAAGACATTATAATGTAATTCATATGTCACTCTTTTATGGAATGGTACAAGCTAGGCTTCAGCAGTATGCGAACCGAGAACTACCGGAAGTACAAGCTGGGTTTCGAAGAGGCAGAGGAACTAGAGATCAAATCGCCAACATTCGCTGCATCATGGAGAAAGCAAGAGAATTCCAGAAAAACGTCTATTTCTGCTTCATTGACTACGCTAAAGCCTTTGATTGTGTGGATCACAACAAACTGTGGCAAATTCTTAAAGTGATGGGAGTACCAGACCACCTTACCTGTCTCCTGAGAAACCTGTACGAGGGTCAAGAAGCAACAGTAAGAACCGGACATGGAACAACCGATTGGTTCAAAATTGGGAAAGGAGTACGACAAGGCTGCATATTGTCACCCTGCTTATTTAACCTATATGCAGAGTACATCATGAGAAATGCCGGGTTGGATGAATCAGAGGTCGGAATTAAGATTGCTGGGAGAATTATCAACAACCTCCGATATGCAGACGATACCACCCTAATGGCAGAAAGCAAAGAGGATCTCAAGAGCCTCTCGTTGAGGGTGAAAGAGGAGAGTGCAAAAGCTGGTTTGAAACTCAACATTAAAAAAACTAAGATCATGGCATCTGGCCCCAACACTTCCTGGCATATAGAAGGGGAAGAAATGGAAGCAGTGACAGATTTTACTTTCTTGGGCTCCAAGATCACCGCAGATGGTGACTGTAGCCATGAAATTAAAAGACGCTTGCTCCTTGGGAGGAAAGCTATGGCCAACCTAGACAGCATAGTAAGAAGCAGAGACATCACCTTGCCAACAAAGGTCCGTCTAATCAAAGCTATGGTTTTCCGAGTAGTAATGTATGGCTGTGAGAGCTGGACTATAAGGAAGGCTGAACGCCGAAGAATTGATGCTTTCGAACTGTGGTGCTGGAGAAGACACTTACGAGTCCCCTGGACTGCAAGGAGGTCAAATCAGTCCATCCTAAAGGAAATCAACCCTGAGTGCTCATTGGAAGGACAGATCCTGAAGCTGAAGCTCCAATATTTTGGCCACCTAATGCGAAGAGAAAACTCTCTGGAAAAGACCCTGATGCTGGGAAAGACTGAAGGCAAAAGGAGAAGGGGACGGCAGAGGATGAGATGGCTAGATAGCATCTCCGATGCAATGAATATGAACTTGAGCACACTCCAGGAGAGAGCGCAGAACAGGAAGGCCTGGCGTGCTATGGTCCATGGGGTCACGAAGAGTCGGACACGACTGAACGACTGAACAACAACAACAAACCCCTGGATATCAAGGCTGCCTTGAACCCCTTTTCTTGGTTCAAAAGTCACTGAATTTAGAATCAGACAACCATATAGGACAGCCTTGCAAATAAGCCCAAATAAACTCCACAAAAATGCATTAGACTATATGCCTGCACATACCTATGTCAACCACCACTGTCACCTCAACAGTGGAGGAGGAGGAGAAGGAGGAGGAGGAACTATTTTCCCATTTACTAAAGCTTCCCTATATGATAGGCTGGAGGCAGTTCTTACTCACCACAGGTGAGCAGACAAGTGATTATATAAGGTCTGTGATGGAAGCTTTCCCACAGGGGTATAGGGATGGGGGAGAATTTCTCGCCGAAACTTCGGGGGGCTGAGTGCCAACGTATTCGGCCCCCCGAAGTAGTTTCGGGGAGAAATTCTCCACACACACCCCGCACCCCCCCCCAGGATGGGACTTACCTTTCCCGAATGTCGCTCCCGGTGGCGGGTCGCAGCGGCGGTTCGGCAGGTCTTCCACAGGGGCGGGGGCGGCAGCCGGTCTTTTGACCGGCTGCCGCCGCCGCCATTCCAAGAAAAGTAAAAAAAAAAACACCCCCGTGATAGGCTATGTGATGATTAACGTAGCCTATCATGGCTAGATTTGCAAAGTCAGCCGTGATAGGCTACATAAATCGTCATGTAGCCTATCACAGGTGACTTAAAAAAAAAAAAGCGCGTACGGCTAATGGCGGCCCCCATAGGGAGCCGCCATTCCCGTTCCTTATTTGGTCCCTGTAGTCTACGTAAAGATTACGTAGACTACGGCGAAAATAAAGGCAACGCTATTTGCGTTGCCCTTATTTTCGCCGTAGTCTACGTAAAGATTTACATAGACTACAGCGACCAAATAAGGAACACGAATGGCGGCTCCCTATGGGGGCCGCCATTTGCGTACGCGCTTTCTTTTTTTTAAGTCACCCGTGATAGGTTACGTGATGATTAACGTAGCCTACAATGGCTGACTTTGCAGATCTAGCCGTGATAGGCTACGTAAATCGTCACGTAGCCTATCACGGGGGCGTTTTTGTTTTTTTTTTACTTTTTATTTTGCCACCGGGAGAGGTGAGGCACCTCCTCCCCGGCCTGAATTTCGGCCAGGCGACACGGGAAGCCTCCCCTCCCCCGGCCTGAACTTCAGGGGGAGCAGTGAAGTGCCTCCCCCCCACCACGAAGCAAGCTGCAAGACCAGGTAAGTGACTTTTGTACACTCCTACAGGGGTATAATCATTCCATAAAATACCCAGAAATACCATCTATTATTTTTATTCATGTGTAGAATTATTGCATAGAACAACAAGAGCAGCAGCAGCAACAACAACAACAAATCATAGAATCATAGAATAGTAGTGTTGGAAGGGGCCTACAAGGCCATCGAGTCCAACCCCCTGCTCAATGTAGGAATCCAAGTCAGAGCATCACTGACAGATGGCTGTCCAGCCTCGTCTTGAACGCCTCCAGTGTGGGAGAGCCCACCACCTCCCTAGGTCATTGGTTCCATTGTCGTATTGCTCTAACAGTTAGGAAGTTTTTCCTGATGTTCAGCCGGAACCTGGCTTCCTGTAACTTGAGCCCATTATTCCGTGTCCTGCACTCTGGGATGATCAAGAAGAGATCCTGGCCTTCTTCTCTGTGACAACCTTTCAAGTACTTGAAGAGTGCTATCATATCTCCCCTCAGTCTTCTCTTCTCAAGGCTAAACATGCCCAGTTCTTTCAGTCTCTATTCATAGGGCTTTGTTTCCAGTCCTCTGATCATCTTTGTTGCCCTCCTCTGAACCCTCTCCAGTTTGTCTGCATCCTTTTTAAAGTGTGGTGCCTAGAACTGGACACAGTACTCCAGATGAGGCCTAACCAGTGCTGAGAAGAGGGGAACTAGTACTTCCCAGGATTGGGAAGCTATGCTTCTATTAATGCAGCCCAAAAGAGCATTTGCCTTTTTAGCAGCCACATCATATTGTTGGCTCATATTCAGCTTGTGATCGACAACAATTCCAAGATCTTTCTCGCTTGTAATGTTGTTGAGCCACGTATCCCCCATCTTGTAACTGTGCATTGAGTTTCTTTTTCCTAGGTGCAGAACTTGGCATTTATCCCTATTAAATGTCATTCTGTTGTTTTCTGCCCAGTGCTCCAGTCTATCCAGATCACTTTGAATTTTGTTTCTGTCTTCCAAAGTATTAGCTATCCTGCCCAATTTTGTGTCATCTGCAAATCTGATCAGCATCCCCTGCACCTCCTCCTCCAAGCCATTAATAACAATGTTGAAGAGCACTGGGCCCAGGACTGAGCCTTGCGGTACCCCACTCATTACCTCTCCCCAGTTGGAGAAGGTCCCATTGATAAGCACTCTTTGAGTCTGATTCTGTAGCCAACTGTGGATCCACCGGATCGTTGTTTCATCTAGCCCACTTCGAGCTAGTTTGCTCATCAGGATATCATGGGGCACTTTGTCGAAAGCTTTGCTGAAGTCGAGGTATATGATGTCTACAGCATTCCCATGGTCTACAAGGGAGGTTACTTGATCAAAAAATGAGATCAGATTTGTCTGGCAGGACTTGTTTTTGACAAATCCATGTTGGCTTTGAGTAATCATGGCATTGTTTTCAAGGTGCTTCCAGATGGATTGCTTTATCATCTGTTCCAGAATTTTCCCAGGGATTGATGTCAGACTGACTGGTCTGTAGTTCCCAGGTTCCTCCTTTTTACCTTTTTGAAGATAGGGACAACATTAGCCCTCCTCCAGTCATCTGGCACTTCCCCCGTCCTCCATGATTTCTCAAAGAGAATAGAAAGCAGTTCTGAGAATTCTTCTGCCAGTTCCTTTATGACTCTAGGATGCAGTTCATCTGGCCCTGGAGATTTGAACTCATTCAAAGGAATTAGGTGTTCCTTGACCATATGCTTATTGATCTCAAGCTGCAAATCTGCCCCTTCAGCCTGTACTTCGCCTTTGCCAGAGGGGTCATAGACCCTCTTTTGGGAGAAGACTGAGCCAAAGTAGGAATTGAGCACCTCTGCCTTTTCTTTGTCATCTGTTACCATTTTGCCATCCTTATTTAATAGCTGAACAACCATTTCTTTCCTCTGCCTTTTACTATGCACGTAGCTGAAGAAAGCCTTTTTGTTGTTTTTAGCATCCCCTGCTAACCTCAGCTCGTTCTCAGCTTTAGCCTTCCTGACGCCATCCCTGCAATTCTGTGCTACCTGCCTGTACTCTTCCTTTGTTACTTGGCCTTCTTTCCACTTCCAATATGTGTCCTTTTTTGTTTTCAGGTCATCCCTAAGCTTTTTGTGAAGCCACATTGGCTTCTTCTGTTGTCTTCCACCTTTTCTTCTTGTTGGAATTGTTTGTGATTGTGCATTGAGAATTTCCTTTTTAAAAAACTCCCACCCATCTTGGACTCCTTTTCTCGTTAGCGTCACTTGCCATGGGACCTTACTGATCATTGTTCTGAGTTTATTAAATTCAGCTTTCCTAAAATCCAGGGTACGCATTTGACTACACTCAGCTTTTGCTTCCCTTAGAACCAAGAACTCAAGTGCAACATGGTCGCTTTCCCCCAGAGTTTGTGTAACTGCTACTTTATCCACTAAGTCATCTCTGTTGGCTAGGATCAAGTCAAGGATAGCCGATCCTCTAGTTCCTTCCTCTACTTTTTCTGTAGGAGGAAGTTATTCGCCACACAAGTCAGGAATTTCCTGGAGGGGCCATGTTTTGCAGAATTTGTCTCCCAACAAATATTGTGGAAATTGAAGTCCCTCATTACTACTACATCATGCTTCCTTAAAACATTGGCTATTTGCTTTTCAAAAGTTTCATCCCCGTATCGAATATCCTCGATATTCTAAATCAGATAGAATATCTTGGATATGATTGTACCCAAAAGTGCTGGCAAAGAACTTGACCATGATAAGTCCTCCCCCAGCCCCAAGGTATAGCAATGGTGGAATGCACAATGGGCCAAGTTTTCCTAAGAGCCAGTGTGGTGTAGTGGTCAGAGTGTCGGACTGGGAGCCGGGTGATCCGGGTTCTAGTCCCCACTCGGCCATGGAAGCTGGCTGGGTGACTTTGGGCCTGTCACAGACTCTCAGCCCAGCCTACCTCACAGGGTTGTTGTGAGGATAAAATGGAGAGGAAGAGAAAAATGTAAGCTGCCTTGGGTTCCTTGCAAGAGGAGAAAAGGCAGGATAGAAATGCAATAAATAAATAAATAAATAAATAAGAAGGTGCACACACTATGCTTCCTGTAGGTGCTCAGCAATAAACACAGCTAGGAGCCAGATTTTTTAAAAAATATTAATAATATAATTCTTTGCCAAGATAGTAGGAATCCAAGGGAATAGAATTTATTCAAAAAACTACACAAGTAAACAGCACCATATGCACACTGTTAAGAAAAAAAAACCTGCTTGCTTTTGCAACTGGTGGACCTTTCAATTGCACAAAATGAAAGAAGCTTAACTGCCTTATTTGAGACTTTATATTTCTTCTTTACTTACTCCCCCGTATCTCACCATGAGCTTATATTCACACATATATGTGCATCATAGGGATGTCAGAGAATTTCTCCACGAATCTCCGGGAGGCCGAATGCCAACGCATTCGGCCCCCCAAAATTGGTGGAGAAACGGTCTGCCACCCCCCGGAATGGGACTTACCTGCCACCGCCACCATTTCCAAGTAAAACAACAACAACAATAAACGTGATAGGCTACATAAAGATTTACGTAGCCTATCATGGCTAGATTTTCCAAAAACACCGTGATAGGCTACGTAAATCCTTACGTAGCCTATCACGGCTGACTTTGGGGGGGGGGGAAGCGCGTACGCAAATGGCGGTGCCCATGGGCGCCGCCATTTGTGTTCCTTAGTTGTGCACGTGTAGTCTACGTAAACTTTTGAGTAGACTACGGTGAAAATAAGGGCAACGCTATTTGCGTTGCCCTTATTTTCACCATAGTCTACGTAAATGTTTACGTAGACTACACGTGCCCAAATAAGGAACGCAAAAGGCGGCACCCATGGGCGCCACAATTTGCATACACACTTTTTTTTTTTTCAAAAGTCAGCCGTGATAGGCTACGTAAGGATTTACGTAGCCTATCATGGCTGACTGCAGGGACGCAAACGGCGGTGGCTACGGCCGCCGCCATTTGCGAGTATCTGATCACTCTCACCTAAATGTCTTAATTTCTTCCATTAAAAGCTATTGTGCTTGTGTGAGATGAGCTGCTGTAGAAGTTAGGGATGGACAGATCAGACGATTTCTAGTCCATGTCAATTTTGCATGTGTTCATTCATAAATCCATTCCAACCCTTTTCCACATCAATATGCATTTAAAAGAACAAAAAACAGAAACCATCCACTTGAATATTTGTACAGAAATACTATTTAAATACATATTTTGAATGCATTTTACCACAAAATAAGCATTTCTAAATGCCAGAAAATCAGTGGTGGTGGAGAAAATTCAAGCAGGAATTTTCCCCATCCCCAGCTCACCCCTGCCACGTCCTTCCTCTCCCAAGGTCGATGTTGCTACCTCAGGAGGGGAGTGAATGGGCATCCTGGAGGCAGGCTGGTGGGCAGGGAGGGAAGAGGTTGTGGATTCTGCCAGATCCACAAGCATCTCAGAAACTGTCCTTGCCTCCATCTGCGTGCATCAGCTAGACAGGCTCAGAGACCCATCAAGCAGAAATACAGGAAATGAGAAGCTAAAAAGCCTCCATCGTTCCTCTCACCCTGCTGGCAAGTGTCCAGTGGAGCATTGGATACTTGGAAGCCTCCAATCTTGGAGGCTTCTGACTTGTAGGCATCAATCCAATATGATCGCACCCTAAATGTATCCTACAATACACAGTTTTAACATATTTTGGTATTTTTTTTTAGCAGAGAATTGCATTGCAAAATACAGGGAAGGGCATTATCCAAAGGATAATTAAGTTTCAATCTGTCCAGAAGGTATGGATCTGGTTTGTTTATTTCTTTAATCTGTATCAGAATTCACAAAGATCACATTATTCCTCAAGCATTCCCTAGTGGACATTTGCTTTTTGAACTGTGATGGGGTCTTTCACTTGGTGTTGTAGTCACTGAGTAATGAACACACACACATATGGAAATGCACCCCATACTTTCCATGCATCTATGAGAAGGAGGAACACCTTAATCTCCTACTGGCCACCGGAGATTAAGGACCAATTGATATATTACAAGATAGTGGACTGAACACTTGTTTGCCAAAAAACAGAAACCAGACAGAGAGACATGGACAATCTCAGCTCCCCAGCAAGAATAAATGTAATAATATCTGTATTTGCAAATGTTTGTTGGATAGGCTGCTAAAAAGAAAAGAAAAAAAAAGATTCCCAACTAAAAGGAGAAAGTTTCTGGTGTGTGTGTGTTTTATAAAGATGGCATCAAGGGATGGACTGTCATGGGAGGGAAGTCATCACAAATGAGAAAAATTGAGATCTATAAATACATATATTAAGAATCCGCTAACATGTATAACCCCTTCATGGATCACTGCCTTGTTGTGGCGAAGGGGCTTGTGTAACTCAGTGAAGCCATAAGCTATGCCGTGCAGGGCCACCCAAGACGGACAGGTCATGGCAGAGAGTTCTGACAAAATGTGGTCCACTGGAGAAGGAAATGGCAACCCACTCCAGTATTCTTGCCAAGAAAACCCCATGGAATGTATCACAAGGCTAAAAGATATGACGCCGGAAGATGAGCCCCTCAGGTCGGAAGGTGTCCAATATGCTACTGGGGAAGAGCAGAGGGTATTTCCAAGTAGCGCCAGAAAGAGTGAAGCGGCTGGGCCAGACCCGAAAGGACACTCAGCTGTGGATGTGTCTGGTGGTGAAAAGAAAATCCGATGCTGTAAAGAACAATATTGTTTAGGAACCTGGAATGTCAGATCAATGAATCAAGGTAAGCTGGAGGTGGTCAAACATGAGATGGCAAGATTGAACATCGACATCTTGGGAATCAGCGAACTAAAATGGACAGGCATGGGCGAATTTAATTCAGGTGACCATCATATCTACTATTGTGGGCAAGAATCCCTTAGAAGAAATGGAGTAGCACTCATAGTCAACAAAAGGGTGGGAAAAGCAGTACTGGGGTACAATCTTAAAAATGATAGAATGATCTCAGTACGAATCCAAGGCAAACCATTCAACATCACAATAATTCAAGTCTATGCCCCAACCACTGAGGCCGGAGAAGCTGAGGTTGATCGGTTCTATGAAGACCTACAACACCTTCTAGAACTAACACACAAAAAAGATGTCCTCTTCATCATAGGGGATTGGAATGCTAAAGTAGGAAGTCAAGAAATCACCGGGATAACAGGCAGACATGGCCTTGGTGTACAAAATGAAGCAGGACAAAAGCTAATAGAGTTTTGCCAAGAGAACATGCTGATCATAGCAAACACTCTTTTCCAGCAGCACAAGAGGCGACTCTACACATGGATATCACCAGATGGTCCAGATTGATTATGTCCTTTGCCAGATTGATTATGTCCTTTGCAGCCAAAGATGGAGAAGCTCCATACAGTCAGTAAAAACAAGACCTGGAGCTGACTGTGGCTCAGATCATGAGCTGCTTCTTGCAAAATTTCGGCTTAAATTGAAGAACATTGGGAAAACCACTAAACCGTTCAGGTATGACCTAAATCATATCCCTGATGAATATACAGTGGAGGTGAGGAATAGATTTCAGGGATTAGACCTGATAGACAGAGTGCCTGAGGAACTATGGACGGAGGTCCGTAACATTGTTCAGGAGGCAGCAACGAAATCCATCCCAAAGAAAAAGAAATGCAAGAAAGCCAAGTGGCTGTCTGATGAGGCTTTACAAGTAGCTCACGAAAGAAGGGAAGCGAAAAGCAAGGGAGAAAGGGGAAGATATATCCAACTGAATGCAGAGTTCCAGAGAATAGCAAGGAGAGACAAGAAGGCCTTCTTAAATGAACAATGCAAAGAAATCGAGGAAAACAACAGAATGGGAAAGACTAGAGATCTCTTCAAGAAAATTGGAGATCTCAAGGGAACATTTTGTGCAAAGACGGGCATGATAAAGGACAAAGAAGGCAGGGACCTAACAGAAGCAGATGAGATTAAGAAGAGGTGGCAAGAATACACAGAAGAACTATACAGGAAAGATCTGAATGTCCCTGATAGCCATGATAGTGCGGTCACTGAACTTGAGCCGGACATCCTAGAGAGTGAAGTCAAGTGGGCCTTAGGAAGCATTAGTAACAACAAAGCTAGCGGAGAGGACAGTATTCCAGCCGAGCTATTTAAAATCCTAAAAGATGATGCTGTTAAAGTGCTGCATTCAATATGCCAACAAATCTGGAACACTCAACAGTGGCCACAAGACTG
This sequence comes from Heloderma suspectum, assembly GCF_057233095.1. NCBI lineage: Eukaryota > Metazoa > Chordata > Lepidosauria > Squamata > Helodermatidae > Heloderma > Heloderma suspectum. The sequence goes on from NC_139461.1 coordinate 74,744,267, forward strand.
GAAAAGGTCAGTTTACATTCCAATTCCAAAGAAGGGCAATGCCAAAGAGTGTTCAAACTACCGCACCATTGCGCTCATTTCACATGCCAGCAAGGTGATGCTCAAAATCCTACAAGCTAGGCTTCAGCAGTATGCGAACCGAGAACTACCGGAAGTACAAGCTGGGTTTAGAAGAGGCAGAGGAACTAGAGATCAAATCGCCAACATTCGCTGCATCATGGAGAAAGCAAGAGAATTCCAGAAAAACGTCTATTTCTGCTTCATTGACTATGCTAAAGCCTTTGATTGTGTGGATCACAACAAACTGTGGCAAATTCTTAAAGTGATGGGAGTACCAGACCACCTTACCTGTCTCCTGAGAAACCTGTACGAGGGTCAAGAAGCAACAGTAAGAACCACACATGGAACAACCGAGTGGTTCAAAATTGGGAAAGGAGTACGACAAGGCTGCATATTGTCACCCTGCTTATTTAACTTATATGCAGAGTACATCATGAGAAATGCCGGGTTGGATGAATCAGAGGTCGGAATTAAGATTGCTGGGAGAATTATCAACAACCTCCGATATGCAGACGATACCACCCTAATGGCAGAAAGCGAAGAGGATCTAAAGAACCTCTTGTTGAGGGTGAAAGAGGAGAGTGCAAAAGCTGGTTTGAAACTCAACATTAAAAAAACTAAGATCATGGCATCTGGCCCCATCACTTCCTGGCATATAGAAGGGGAAGAAATGGAAGCAGTGACAGATTTTACTTTCTTGGGCTCCAAGATCACCGCAGACGGTGACTGTAGCCCTGAAATTAAAAGACGCTTGCTCCTGGGGAGGAAAGCTATGGCCAACCTAGACAGCATAGTAAGAAGCAGAGACATCACCTTGCCAACAAAGGTCCATCTAATCAAAGCTATGGTTTTCCCAGTAGTAATGTATGGCTGTGAGAGCTGGACTATAAGGAAGGCTGAGCGCCGAAGAATTGATGCTTTCGAACTGTGGTGCTGGAGAAGACTCTTACGAGTCCCCTGAACTGCAAGGAGGTCAAATCAGTCCATCCTAAAGGAAATCAACCCTGAGTGCTCATTGGAAGGACAGATAATGAAGCTGAAGCTCCAATATTTTGGCCACCTAATGCGAAGAGAAAACTCCCTGGAAAAGACCCTGATGCTGGGAAAGACTGAAGGCAAAAGGAGAAGGGGACGGCAGAGGATGAGATGGCTAGATAGCATCACGGATGCAATGAATATGAACTTGAGCACGCTCCGGGAGAGAGCGCAGGACAGGAAGGCCTGGCGTGCTATCGTCCATGGGGTCACGAAGAGTCGGACACGACTGAACGACTGAACAACAACAACAACAACATGTATAAGCCTGAAATTCTCATGGTTAAGCTCTTTTCTTGCATGCAGGTCATACTCCCCCTAGCCTTGCTTTCTGTGCCTTTTCCTCATCTTCCCCCTGAGGGCTAGACTCAGTGAAATGCTACCAACTGTGTTGCAGTTCTAAGAGTAGCAACAATAAAGCTACTCTTTGCATGTGACACCAACAATCAATTTTGTCTCTAATGCTGAAAAAAGTGCTTCTTAGCATAACCCTTGTATGATGGGCCAGAATCAAGAGCTTAGCTTATGTCTGTTAATTCTACTGGCTCAAGCCCCCACCCAAGAACTTGGAAGTCATTTATATGTATGGGCAAGTTCTTCTCCACTCACAAAATACAGATGTGAAATCCAGCATTGTTATTCAAATACAAAGAAACAAACAATACCATGGAAAAATTAGCAGCTTTGTCAGAACCTTTGGCATATAAACTGATCTATTGCTGAAGGGGCTTTTAATTGGTTGGGTGCTTTTGATTTTTTTTAATCATGTGTTAACTTACCTGTTTAGGTTCCTTTTAATTGATTTGTTTTTGTTATGTTTTAATTAAGATTTTGTTTTTAATTTGTATTTTATTGTTAGTTACCTTGGCCACCATTCTGGGGCAGAAAGGTGAAATATTAATTAATTAATCAATCAATTAACTGTGTTTCTGAGGGCCAAATCAGACATTATGTTATCCATACAGTTAGCAATCATGTGATGCCGCCTTCTTCTTCTTCTTCTTCTTCTTCTTCTTCTTCTTCTTCTTCTTCTTCTTCTTCTTCTTCTTCTTCTTCTTCTTCTATTTTTTAAGTAAAGACCAGCTGTGTGTGCGGGGAGAAGGGGCTGATCCAGATTGGGACCATAGCAGGGAAGTTTCCCCCCTCCCCAACACATGCACCATTTGCACTGGAGAAAAGCTTCCAATGGCACCAATGAAAGCTCTCATCCCAACACGAACAGCAGTTGCAAGGGTCCATGGTCTGGACTGAGACCATGTTGAGGGCCAAGGATTAAAGCCCCACCCTGATTATCACAACACACATAGGGAGGGGGGGTGGAGTTTCACTGGCAACCACCGATATGGTTCAGTAGGTGATGCTGCCAGCAATTGCGGCATTACAATAACATTAGAAGGTTGGGGACCCTTTTAACTCTGGGAGGCAACACTGCAGGTGGTGTGCCAAAGTCAGTACCATGCAAATGCAAGGATGCTGATAGGGATGGCGGAGAATTTCTCCCCGAAACTTCAGGGGGCCGAGCGCCAATGTGTTCAGCCCCCCAAAGAAGTTTTGGGGAGAAATTCTCCGCACCCCCCCGCACCCCGCACCCCCCCCTGGGACGGGACTTACCTTTCCCGAATGTCCCTCCCGGCGGCGGGTCCCGGCGGTGGTTCGGCAGGTCTTCGTCAGGGGCAGGGGCGGCAGCCGGTCTTTCGACCGGCTGCTGCTGCCGCCATTCCAATAAAAGTAAAAAAAAAAAAATGCCCCTGTGATAGGCTACGTGACGATTAATATAGCCTATCACGGCTAGATCTGCAAAGTCAGCCATGATAGGCTACGTAAATCGTCACGTAGCCTACCACGGGTAACTTTAAAAAAAAAAAAAGCGCGTACGGCTAATGGCGGCCCCCATAGGGAGCCGCCATTCATGTTCCTTATTTGCTCGCTGTAGTCTACGTAAAGATTACGTAGACTACGGCGAAAATAAGGGCAACGCAAATAGCAAATTGCGTTGCCCTTATTTTTGCCGTAGTTGACGTAAATGTTTATGTAGACTACACGTGCCCAAATAAGGAACACAAATGGCGGCGCCCATGGGCGCCACCAGTTGCATATGCGCTTTCCCCCCCCCCAAAGTCAGCCGTGATATGCTATGTAAGGATTTACGTAGCCTATCACGGTGTTTTTTGAAAATCTAGCCGTGATAGGCTACGTAAATCTTTACATAGCCTATCACATTTGTTGTTGTTGTTGTTGTTTTATTGGGAAATGGTGGCGGCGGCAGCCAGTCAGAAGACCAGCCGCCGCCGCACCACCACCACCGAACCGCTGCCAGGAGCCGCCAGCGCCAGAGACATTCGACAAAGGTAAGTCCCATTCCGGGGGTGGTGGCGGGGGGGTGGCGGACCGTTTCTCCACCAATTTTGGGGGGCCGAATGCGTTGGCATTCGGCCTCCTGGAGATTCATGGAGAAATTCTCCAACATCATTACCTCTGCTCCAAGAGGACTGGAGGAGGAACAGTACTCGGCTGCTTCTTGCCAGCCAGAGCCATTTGCCTCCTCCCTGTCCCTGCTGATTGCCATGTCTTTAAAAAAAGAAAGAAAGAAAAAGTGATTGGGAGGATGTGCCCATAGACTTATACACAAATAGATTCATGAATCTTGCATCTAAGTCTATGTGTCCATAGGCTTCTACGCAAGATTCACGGTTCTATTTTGTGTAAAAGTCTATGGGCACAGCAAAAAATGGCAATCGGCAGGATGTGCCCATAGACTTATATGCAAAATAGAGCCATGAATCTTGCGTAGAAGCCTATGGACACATAGACTTAGACGCAAGATGCCTGACTCTATTTGCATCTAAGTCTATGGGCACATCCTGCCAATTGCCTTTTTTTTTTTTTTAAGACATGGCAATCAGCAGGGACAGGGAGGAGGCGAATGGCTCTGGCTGACGGGATGGAAGGTAAGCGGCCCCTAAGCCAGTTTCCCCCCCACTGGAATCCTTGCAGAGCAGAGTCGCTCCAGAGGATTCCAGGGGGGAGGAACGGATCACCTCCGCCCCCCACGGATTCCCCACCAGAACAGACGGTGGGGAATCCGTACACCCCTAGCTGTGCTGAAAATTTCTCCCACCTTTTTTGTCAACCATTCTCATTCAATTTGATAGAAGAGAAATTGCTTTCAAGAAGAAATTCAATGGTGAAGACATGTCAGAGAAATTCCCATGGGTTGGGTTTGGGTTTCTTGGGCTTGCCTTACTTAGGAGGTGGCTGAGGAGTGAGCACAAGTGTCCTGTTTTTCACTGTACAATCGTCTCTCTGGCAGCCTGTAGCCTCTTCAGCTTCCTACACTTCAATTAAAGCCCAGGTTAAGGCACCATGAGTAGGGATGTACAAAAGCCACTTACCTTTTCGCAGCTTGGATTCATGGTGGGGGGGAGGCACTCCATCCCTCCCCCCGGAATCCTCGCTGGGCTGGCTCCGCTTCGTGGCGGCTCCGCGGAGCTGCCAGCCAGGGCCATCCGCAACCAGAGTTCCGTCCGCGGATGGGCTGCTGTGGACGCAAATGGTGGCCATAATAGCTTACGTAATTTTTGCCATAATAGCTTACGTAAATATTTATGTAGGCTAAAACGGCGAAAAATAGGGAACGCAAATGGCGGCCGCCGTAGCTGCTGCCATTTGCGTATGCTGGTTTGTTTGTTTGTTTGTTTTGCTTGCCGTGATAGGCTACGTAAATACTTTTATTTACGTAGCCATCACAGCTATGATGAAGAAGCGAATGGTGGCCACAGGGCAGCCGCCATTCTCCAGTGAGCACGGACAGCAGCAGGTAAGTGCTTCGTTTGGCACGCATTTCATGGGTTGGGGGTGCGGGGGCTTCATTCCGCCATGGATTTCGGGGGGCCGAATGCACTAGCATTGGCATTCGGGGGGCCAAATGCACTGGCGAGATCCATGGCGGAATTCTCTGACATCCCTAAGTCCATGAGGTAATTCTTCCCATGGGGATTTTTTCAGATCAGAATGTGCAGGAAGCCTGCGAAGCTACCAGTGATTAGGTAGGGAGCGTCAGGGTGGAAACTGAGCCCAGAGAGCCTCAGAGCAGTTCAGATTCTGAGGAGGAACAGCTACCTGTGGGAGAGGGGCCAGCTCATCCCTCACAGGCTCAGCACCTGGCAGAGATTCCTCTGCCAGCACTCCAGAGATAGAAAGCGACCCGGGTACTGAGGGAATGCGGGAGGGGGCTTCTTAGACGCTCGACGCAGACGCAAAGAGTGACGAGCAATGGAGGGCGCGGAAAGGAGGTGTAGTGCCCATTTGGTGTGCAAGCAACGGCCGCTTCCCATGGACCCAAGGGAAAGAGGGAGGATCTCTCCCTAGCCCATAAGTTCTGGGTCTTCAAGTGACTCTCTTTCAAATGGGGATCAACTGACTACTTGAAACTTAGGCTACCCTGCTGTTCCTTGCTTTAGTCGCTGGTGATTAGCATCTGAAACAGTTATTAAGTTGTAAAAGGATTAAAGCTTTGAAAAGAAATCCTTTCATCTGTGTCTTGTATTGGCTATTGGAATCTACTGGGAGAAGCTGCCAGAGCGCTCCTGACAGGGAGGTTGGAGAATTCCTCCATGGACTCCAATGAGGCTGGATTCTTTAGAATCCAGCAGCCCAGAGTCCATGGCGGAACAGATTACCCCCTGCCACCCCCCGAAACCCCCCCCCAGAAAGGACCTACCTGGCGGCGGCAGATTCAGCGGCGGCTCCGGGTCATCTTCCAGCTGCTGCTGGGCTGCTGCGGCTGCAAATGGCGGCCGTCATAGCGGCCGCCATTTGTGTCTGTCCCTTAGGCCATGATAGGCTACGTAAGTATTTACATAGCCTATCATGGCCTAAGACACAGATGCAAATGGCAGCCGGCGTAGCAGCTGCCATTTGCTTCTGCAGCACGGCAGCAGTGGCTGGAAGTCCAGCTGTGGCCCGCCATGGCTGGCAGCTCCGCAGCTTTGCTGTGGAGCGGAGCTGACCGGGGAGGATTCCAGGGGGGAGGGACGGATTGCCTCCCCCCCAGTGGATGCCCTGGACCGGAATGATTAGGTAAGCTCAAAAACACTACAAAAATCAATTATAAAACATCCTGAATGAGGAAAAATAATGGACGCCTCTTTCATGGGAGGAGAAAACTTTCAGGAAATCCAAGGACAGATTTTGGCACAGCACTAACTCCACCTCATCCCTGGAGCTGGACAGAACACTGCCCCCACCTGCATTGTGGTTAGGGATGGTGGAGAATTCCACCACAGACCCCAGTGAGGCCGGATTCAAAGGAATAGGCTAGCCTTTTGCGTGAAAAACCACAGACGCAAATGGCGTAGCAGACGCCATATGCGGCCGTAAAGCCCTTAGTTTAAGCTAAATCCAGCCATTTACAGCTGCATTTAGCTTAATCTAAGAGCTTTACAGCCGCAAATGGCATCCAGTACACCATTTGCATCTGGAGTGAGCCCTCAGCCAGTGATACAGCATGGCAATGGCAGCCGATCACTGGCGATCCAGAGCCAGCAGCCAGCTCGGCGGAACTGGTGCAGAGCGGAGCCGGCTGAAGAGGATTCTGGGGGGAGGGACAGATAACCTCCCACTGAGGGCGGATTCCCCCCCCCGAGCAGCAGGTAGGGAATCCACGCATCCTTAATTGCAGTGGATGCAAACTGGGAGCCAGCCTGCCAAGACAGTTGCTGCTGTTGCAGCACGAAAAACCCAAAACCCTTACCAAAAAAGAAAGAACCTGTGCTACAAGCCCTGCCAATGGGGAGCCCTACCTGGGAGTAACTGTGGAGAATTTATCCTGCCTCTGGAGAAATTCAGTGAAATTGTCTCCCAAATTTCTCTGCCCACAAGCAAGGTGGAGAATTTCAAAAGGCCATTTGCACACAGCTCTAGTTTTGCCTAGTGAGCCATCTCAGGGGCCTGCACAGCTGCTATTTACTTCTTTAAAAAAGAAACAAACTATTCATGCAATTGCTAATCATGTGAATAATGTCTAGTTTGGCCTTGAGATGCACTCAGTCTAAGAGTTCTTCTGGAGTGCAGTTGCTGTTGCTGGGAAATTTCCTATTCTCCTGGTTCTGGTAGGGATGAGGGAGAAATCTGTTCAGTTTGCACTTTAAAGTAAACTTAACGCATTTTCCAGGTTTGAACCAATACGTGAACCAAAACCCAGTTATATCCTTAGAAATGTGCACTTCCCCAAATTTTGCAAAGGAGTTCTATTTTTTTTTAAAAAAAAAATACATACAAACATGTATATATTAAGGGAAAATGCACCGAAAAATCCATATATGTGAAAATAGCTGTATGAATGCATTATATTAGGAAAATTGCCTGTAAAAGTGAGTATGCTACACAAAATTACATGCAAACATGCACGTATTCAGAGAAATGCACAAAAAATGCATATGGACTTTCAAGAAAACATTTTCCTCAAAGTTTGAGATGAACCCAATTTAAGACTGGAAACATTCTCAAAGTTCGGGATGAACCCAATTTAAGACTGAAAAAATGAGAAATTGATAGATCCCAAAACTGACAGGTTCACCCATCCTTAGTTTCTGGATGATCCTCCAACCAAGCTGAGAACATTTTTGTCCCCAAACTCCAACCGATTCAAACAGTTGAACTCCAACCAATTCAAACACCAACCAATTCAAGAAGCTCACCACAGTGGCAGAAACTCAAACAGAGGTCATGAGAAACCCAAGGAGAGAATTGACACATTTCTCACCTAGCCATACTAGACATAGGGCAGTATATTCAACACTGCCCATGCACCTCCATTGAATATGTTGTGCCAGCAGGACCCCCTATTGTTGTAATAAGAAGCCAGCACTTGCTAGAACCACCCCCAAAGCAATCTGAAACACTCATTTCTGTAACAGGACAGGTCAGCAGAGCTCCCTTAGGCTGACTTGCGGGTCCAGAAGTGAGCATTTTGGTTCATTTCTGGTTGCTTTAGGAAGCGCTAGTTTCCCATTATGCCAGCAGTGGATCCTGCTGGTGCACAGGCAGCATTGGATACTGATCCTCAGCCAGACTCTCCAAAGCCAGATCTCTCCACAGCCAGATTATGGTGGGAATTTCACAGGCTTGGTGGAGCAAGGAACACTCTCGGTGGGTGATACTGGGACCACCACTTTTATCTTTTCCCTAGTAAATGTTGTAGCTTTCTGGCAATCTATGATTCTTATGTAAGCAAGCCTCTTGCTAAGCCTACAGGGAATGTTTGCTGTCTAAGTAATGCACCTACAACCATTTGATTTCAAAGAACAGATAAAGCATGGAACAAGTCTCTAATCTTTTAAGAGATTTGCAGATGGATCCGTTTCTAAGTGGAAACTTACCTCTGTCTTTCTGGGTAAATGAAGAGGTAATGGGAAATGGATTTGACTCTGCAGACTGTGCAGTTAATGATTCAATTTGAACCTCAAAAGGTCTCACAACAGAAGGTAGATCAGACTTTTTAAGTGGTTATGCCTGAGCTAAAGTGGTTTAATTGTTAACAGACTGGACCAGAGTCATCCATTTTATCCCTTAGAGACTGTATTCAGCATTTTGATAATGAGAACAATGCTGGGGCAGACAACTTCCTTTCATCCTTATAATTTCACTTAACCTTTGGGGCATGTCCAGTCTTACTAGATCACTCTTTTAATCACTGCACATCTTAGAACATTCCTATAAAATAAACAGGTGACATTTTGGGATAACAACAGCACTAGCATGGACTGTGGGGAGGGTAGTTTCAGAGGAGTGTTGTTGTTAAATGTTAAAGTTCAGGCTTAAGGCTTTCAGATATAGAAAGATAGACAGCTCAATGGATCAATTGATTGATCAATAGTTAGATACATAGTCAGATAGAAATATGTTCTTACAACAGTTGCCCATTTATCAAGAAAAGGTGGATGTGGCATGCATTGTACAGCTTTCATGTGTGTACAAAGTGTACATTATCACAAATATTAGCTCGCAATCATGTATTTGGCACCTTTGGTGGTTTTTGAACATTGATTAAAGCCGCATTATGCTGCAGCACACACAAAAATGTTGTAGAAGCATCTGTGTTACTTCATTGCCTTTTTCATTTATCATGACTTCCTCTATCACATCATGTCCCAGAAACTTCACTCTCTTTTTCCAGATGGCTGTGTAATATTTTAATCCAAATTTAGACCCACCATACCAAACTCCTGCCTGATCGCTGTAGCCCAGGGGATTTCAAGCTGTCATGGTGACCCTGGCTAAGTCAGTCTGTTCCAGCCTTCCAACAACAAAACCGAGGCACACAGTTTAACTTGAAGCACTCATGCTGGTTCCGGGCCCAGAACTAATCAAATTAAAGGTGGGGCGGGGGGGGGATGGGGTCAATTAGATGCATGCAGTCCCACAACATTATTTACAGTTCATGATCAGGAAGAGAAACCAGAAAAACCAAAAGCAAACAGAAGCGTCCGCACAGTTCAGAAAACCCACACAGCTACCCAGAAATTGAAGTGCAATTATCCAGATGGTTTTTAAACAGACTTTTTTATTTTATTTTTTTTGTCTCCCAGCCACTCTCAAGTGTTACTAGCTGTATAGTTTGCATTTAAATGAATTCCATATGCAGATAAGCTGTGGCTGCAGCCTCTATCTCAGAGAGGTGGAAATTCTTCTGGGTCAGCAGCTTGCTGCCCCCTGGCCCATTCAAGACAGATGAAACACCTAGGAACTTGCATCTGCCCACATCCTATGAACATTTAAAAGCTTTACCAAGAGAAGGAGAAATGGGGAGGATTCCTTGGGCTCTTACTAGGTGGCTTCCTTCATCCCCCTCTTGTTGAGAAAATCACCAGGAGTGGGGGAGCAGTTGTTTGAAGAACTGTGCTATTATTCCCCATTATTCTGCTGAGTCCAAATAAAGATAAGCAGAAGGAAAAGGAGGAGCCAATGAAAACTGATTATGGTGCCCTTGGAAACCAATGTTTCTTTCAAGTAGGGGTGAGAGAACCAGAGATGTTTGAGCTCACCAAAATTCTCTAAATGTCACTTTGATGCTCGTTTTGGCCTGCTCCCACTTTTGTTTGTGACCTGGTTCTCAGTTTGTTCAAATGGAAAAATTGTGCATTTTGAACAGAAAACCTGCATTTCTGTACACATTTTTCAAAAGTGTGCACTTTCCCCCCATTGACTAAAGCATGAAAATGCTTTAAAAATGCATGTTTGAAAGTGCACTTTTTTTTTTTTTTTTTTTGAAAAATGCACATTTTTCAAACATAATCACAAGTTTGGGAATCTGTGAACTTTTTTTTTTAAATATGCTCCTGTTCACGCTCAGAGTTGTGAATGGGGCAAGTTCAGATGATTTGCAAATGGACATGAATTTCCCATACATCCCTACTTTCAAAGGACCTATGTATCATCATACATGTTGCATTTTCATCCCATCCTTCCCCTAAGAAATCCAGGGGAGTGCACATAGTTTACAATCTCTCTGCCTCCCTGCTTTTTCCTCAGAGCAATCTTGTGAGGTATAGTAGACAGAAAGCTAGCTAGCTCAAGTTTATCCAGTGAGTCTCATGACTGAATGGGATTTGAATAGGACTCCTCAATCCTAGACCAACACTCTAACCATTACACCGCATTTGTTCCCTCACCTGAATTCTATGAGTACAGTTTATTCCATGAATTTAGCCTATAAGATTCATTTAAAGTCTTTCTGTACAGGATGGTTATATGAATAATTGTTATGATGGTTGAAGGCAGAGCAAATGAAGTCACTGATGATACCCCGACCCTTGTAAGACGTATGCATGTAATTTATGCAAAGACACTATGAGTTTTGAAAAACAAAACAAAGCCACATCTGTTTCTTCTAGCTGAGGTTTGATTTATCTCCACTAGGCCAGTGGTTCCTTTATGGTAGCCATCTGTCATATTTCCCTCATATGCTGAATCCATTACACAGTTTCAAACAACCAATTTAAACAAACCACGAACAAGAATGCTTTCTGGTAAGAGCTGCTTATAAATGAAATGTGTATTTCTTCGGAAGACAATATGAATGAATTACTGAGACCATCCCGGGAAGTGGCAATATGCCGTTTGATGTAAAAAAAAGTTACGTACCATTATGAATGTGCATCACTTATCTCAGACTATTAGAAGCAATCTCTAGGTCAGAGATGGGGAACCTGTGACCCTCCAGATATTCTTGGACTTCAACTGCCATCACCCTCAGGCAGCATGGCCAATGGTCAGGGTTAATAATAACCTTGAGGTGCATACCCCAGGGTCCTCTTAGTATGAATTACAAGTTTCAGATGTCTAGCTTTCATGGTCTTGGAGCTAAGGTACTGATAGACAGACAGACATCCTCTTTTATTATTGGAGATGAGGTGGAATTTATGTAGAATGTTGTAATTCAGAAAGTGTGGAAAGGAAAGGAAAGGTTCCTCCTGTGCAAGCACTGGGTCATCACTGACCCCTAGAGGGACGCCTCTTGCACTGGCGTTTTCATGGCAGACTATAGTGGGGTGGTTTGCCATTGCCTTCCCCAGTCGTGAGTACCTTTCCCCCAGCAAGCTGGGTACTCATTGTACTGACCTCGGAAGGATGGAAGGCTGAGTTGACCTGAGCCAGCTACCTGAGACCCAGCTTCCACTGGGATCGAACTCGGGTCGTGCGGAGAGTTTCGGTTGCAATACTGCCGCCTACCACTCTGCGCCTCACGAGGCTCAGAAAATGTAATGTATAGTAAAAAGCAATCTGGCTCATAGGAATTGAGTAAAATGACTATATTACCTAAGACTATCCTAAAGAACGTCAATGTAACATCATCATCCCATACCTGCAGTGGAATTACCTGGGCAAGATTCTGGAGTCAGTGTTTTCAAGGTCCACTTGAAAGCAGGAGAAGCCTACACACTTGGGATGAAAGGGAGACCCAGGCTGAAAGCCCAATTTAAGTGTAGACAGAACTAGGGGACAGGGACTACCATATATCTGAAGGCTTCTCCAGAAATAGCAAATATCTACAAGACAACAACAATACTGCCAACAACTTCAGTAGGACTATGATACTTGTCTACAGATGAAAAAAAATCAAGAAATGTTGAGGCCATGAAAAAAAAAGTGGTGGTTTTTTGGTGTGTTTTTTCAGAAGAACTGGAAATTTTGGAAAAATAAGCAATACTTACCTTTTTAGCGCTCTTTGCAGACCTGAGGTCACTTTGTTGCTTTCAGACAGCCTTCTCCAACCTAGTGCCTTCCAGATATTTTGGACTTCAGCTCCTATCCACCTCAGGCAGCATGGGCAATGGTCAGGAATGCTGGGCACTGTAGTCCAAAACATCCAGAGTGCACCAGGCTGGGAAGGGCTGCTTTAGGAACATAAAGCAGCCTTTCTGTTCCTAAAGGTATTTTATGTATGACTTAGTTTACTCATAAAATTATCATTATATTTTAAAACGTTTAAAAGTAAACACAGTAAATTTGTAATTATTGCCTGAATACATTAGAACTACATTGTATGACTGCTAGAGCATCAGAACAAAACCCACACTGTCAAGAATGCACAGTTACTGCCAATAATGCACAATGGTGACTCTACTCACATTTTGGGAAACTGAGCATACACGTCTATCAGTAAAATATACTTTAGATTTAGATTACTATTTTTAACGTGGAATGAAAGAACGAACTATGCTGGGAATCTTACAGAGAAAAATATTGTTCCCCATGGCTTCATTATTTCCAGATATGTTACATCTCTAGTCTTTCTATAAAAGTGTTCTTATTACATAGTTTTTAAAAAATCATTTTGTGGAGAGTAAAGGCTGGGTAGCAATATATAAATACTTTATCTTAAATTCTAAAAGAAAATATTTCATAATCCAAAGCTGTTCAATTTTTTGGGAAAAAACCCAAAAACAAATATGGTCCTTGGAGGAAAAAAAAAAAAAAAAACCACAAGGGAAAAAATTGGGTTTTTCTTAATTTTTCTGGTCCCCCCCCCCAGGGCTTTCACATCTCTATAGTGGCCTATGAATGAGATCCACTGACCATAGTAGTACCACCACCACCACCACCAGCACCACCACAATGACTTACCCTTGTCACTATCTCCCTACATGTCAGAAAACTGATAGAGAAAAGTATGTTATGAACTCATGCTGCTGTGTCATTTCTTTGCTTGTGGATCTCTAGAAGCCCCCACAGGAATCTCATGAGAGTTCTGCCAAGTTGGTTCTTGGGTAAGGCTTCCTACCTAAGATAAAGTATCATAAGCCTTAATCAAGAATGCAGCATCTGCTTACCTCTGCCAGACACCATCTTTGATATGTGAGCATGCAAGTTCTCCCTAAAAGGTCACCTGTCAAAGGTCCCTAGAAGGTCACACATCCAAGATGGCACTCATAGAGAGAACCTTTTGGAGAGTAATTTGAATGCTCCCAACAGTCCAGCCCTTTCTTCGGCCACTCTTTTCATTGCTGCTGCTTTAACAACAGCAGCATGGAAATTTTATGCACAGAAATCATTCTAGAGGTATAATTTGAACCAGAGACCTCCCAGATGCACTACATTACACTGAGCCAATTCTCAAGGACAAGAGATGCTCTTAACCAAGCCTATGGCTGGAGTAAGGCTTGAGTCTCAGTCTCCTAGTTCAGTAAGGGAGTATAAAACACCCTTTACCATTCATCCATGTACAAAGCATTTCTTATACGTATAACATTCAGGTTCACTATTGACAGCAAATTTTAGTGGACCAAAATCATTTACCATGATGTCTGTGGAAAGCCTATGTCTTAGACATAAGGTGTACAGACTTAAGGCTTCTAGGATCCAACCTTCCCCCCCACTCCTGATTACCCCAAACATTCATCATTTCAGCAGTATAATTCAGGCAATGTCCAGGGTCAGGGGAGTCTTTTGTTGCTTCTATTGTTAAATAACCGGGAGTCAGAAATAGGGATGTGTGAATCAGAAAAACTTGAGGTTTTCCGAATGCCACCCCACAGCTCATTCCGACTCATGTCCTTATCAGATTGTGAGGGGTGTGTTTTTCTTTTCACATTAATATTTGTGTGGATTTTTGTGCATATTTTTTTCAAAGTGTACTAATAAATTGTGCACATTTTTTAAATGTACGTTTCTCCCATTGACTAAAATATGATTGTGCACATTTAAAAAGATGCATGCATATTCTCATGAACAGTTTTCAGGTGTTTGCATTTTTCCAACACATTTTTTTTCATTCCATGAATTGCATTGCAAGCTCAGAAATATATGGACCTTGACCGCCAATTGTGTTCAGATCTGCTTTTGGTTCTGGGAGATGTGAACTGGATAAAATCTGTTCAAAAACAAACTGAAATGAATTTCTCATATATCCCTAGTCAGAAATCCTTGCCAATCTACTACAGATCACCCAAGAGATCCAGATCTACCATCTGCCCATCTCTGCCTTCAGAGTATCCAGACAAAATTTGACTGGAGAAAGAAGTCCAATATTAAATGACTGTTAAATAACACCACCATCACCACATAAAAAACAACAACAACCTCAACAACAACCTCAACAACAACAACAACAACAACAACGAAGCTAAATAGCTGGAAGTGCTTGTGATGCCCTAGTTATTATTTTAGCGAATGTCTGCCACTGAGAAGACCTTTGCAATGCTTTCCAGAATCAGCAATATCTTTTGTCTTTGGAAAGATAATAAAAAAAAATCTCTAGGCCGAGATCTGCTTTTATTATCTTTTTACCCTCTGTTATTTGTTACACCACTGAGAAAAACAATACATAATAGTTTTGAATCCTGCTTTCAAAGAAATATGTTTGTGTGCCTGCGCGGTGACATTGGTATAGCTTTGCCACATGATACATATAGAAGAGACTGGGGAAATTAGTCTCAGATTTATAAACAAAACCCCTTACACAAGTGACTCATTCAAGCTGGCTGTAGATAGCCCTTAATGGGAGCACATATGTTTATGCTAAATAACCTGTAGTACCAACTGAGGTGCCACAATTCTCTCCACCATTAGCAAGATTGATTTTGCCTTGGAGTACCTCTACTCAACAGAAGTACCCTTCAGGTAAGTCGAAAAAGTTATCAGGCATGTAGTGTAAATGAGCAGTGAAGATTTGGGAGATGCAGGAAACTGTAGTGTTTCACTGAAAAAACATTTTTAGTTCCCAGTGATTCAAAGTAGTCATCTGTCAAAATGAAATTACGAGATATGACTGCTGCTGCTTTGCAGTGATTCTCAATGGCTCAGAAACAAGGCCTGGCATGGGAACAGAACTTTTAAGTTTAAACATCCAGATATATGAATAAATTGTATGCATCACTAGCCAATAATGCCTTATAGTAATGCCCAGGATCCCTGCCAATATTTCATATAGGATTTTGAAGATTCCATGGTGATTTTGTTTACACATCACCACAAACAGTAGAAATACCTGTCAACAAACATCCTTCATAATTTCATCTCAGGCACTTGGTGAATAATATCATGTTTAGTCAAAGAAGAAAAGTTTGATAATACTTTGTTTGAAGTCAGCCTTTCCAAATTTCATGAAGATTACATCTATTAAAGGAGATGAAAGAGGATGCAGTGAACTGAAACATCTTCTGTAAAATGCAGTTACTTACTTAATGCATGGTTGAATGGTCCAAAATGCTTCTCATCTCTTCCAGTTTAGCCACAAACCTTAGGAGCCACTTTATGTGGAATCATATTTGTTGTGAAGTTACAATGAAGTTTTTCCACAGAAAATGTATAGGGTATTTACAGACAAATAACCTGAAACACCCATATGCAAATGTGAGAGATTTGTGAGATGGATCTTCAGATATGCTAGCACAACAGAATTTTACTTATAACAGGGAATCAGGTTTGGTGACGAGAGGGGGTTTATTAAAACTCCTCAGTACTTAAGGTTAAATAGAAGCTTAATCAAAACAATGTAAACATGATTAGGTATGTTGGTATGTTGTTGACCCAATACGACCTATAACAAAGTAATTATGAGAAAGAGTCTTGAACCTCTCTTTTGATACATCTTACATTCCTTTAGAATTAAACATATTTTCGACCCTTGCCATTCTTTAGTTTTAAAAGCCACATGGAGTGAGCAATCCTATGGCTGCTAGACAGTGGCTCAATGGCCATAGGATATCTGGTTTTCTGGGAAACGACCTCGAAGCCCAGGCACCAAGGTCGGTTCCCAGAGAACCAACTTCCCCCCACTTTTGTGCTGCCTTGGAGGCAGCGCAGAACAGCCCCATGCTTCGCACTCACAAGAGGAGCACAGAGCAGCCAAAAAGGGGTGTTCCTGGAGGGCGTTCCGGGGCGGGGAGGGCGGAAATGCCTGTACAACACATCCAATGTGTCATACAGCAGCCTCCTCCCGCCGCTCTGCCCTCCCACCAGTAGACAGCCACAATTGGCTGTCTAGCCATGAATGCAGGGCAGGAGAAGCATGGAGGGAACAATCCCCTCCATGCTTCTCCTGCTCTGCAATAGATAGGCTGTCACCTCTGAGTTCGGAGGCAGCCACCTATCTGAATAGGATTGCGCCCTAAATAACTTTCATGTTAATGAAATCTAGTCATTATGCATATAACACAAGACATCATCTGTTTCACAGAGAACCTACACTTTATTTTTACCTGAAAACATTCTCCATCCTCTGCTCATTTATCTTCTGTTCAAATAACAAAGCAATAGCAGCAGCTGAGTACTCCCCATGGTGATGGTGCTCAATGCTTCAGGTCCTCACCATGTTCTAACTTCTGTCCACAGACATTCATCCCACTTGGTCCATTCCCAGCTTTGACCTCAAGCTCTTCCCCAGTATCCCTTCATTCCTTCTACTTGCTTCTGAACTAGTCCACCCAAACTTTATTCACTGGACCTCAGGAGTTTCCAAAAATATTTCATATATATAGAATCTCTGTCTTCGCTCTCACCTCCTCACCATTGCCACTGCTATTCAGCAATGCAATGCAACCCCTTCTATTACATTAAAAATAAGAAATTCAGATAATACAGAATGGAATGAAGCTATAGACACAAGCATGACTTGAAAAGTAGTAGTGTTGCACAAATGCTAGTTTCGCCCCCTGGAGGCTAGTCCAATTTGCCCCAAAGAGGAGAGTCAACTTCAGGCTGGGTCCAACTCGATTTTATTGTTTGCAAACAGTTTGACAAAGGAGCTCACGCTCAAAAGCAGAGTCGACCCCCGGCAACCCCCGCGCTGCAGTTTTATCACTTAGCTTGCATTCCTCAGCCAGCGTGTTACTTTTGATTGGTTGCCAGAGGTTTGCTTAGCAACCTTATCTTAGAGTTACTGTCCGCTCATTCCAGGCATGCGCAGCTCTTACAATGCTACGTGGTGCTTAAGGCACATACAATGGCTTTTAGGTTACATTTTTACTACAATTCCCCCCTCAAGATGCTTTCTTCTTATAACACTTAGTCTACTTCAGCCATCGCTAATCTCTGGTAATGTACAAACATTTCCCTGCTGACTACAGATTCTACTGTACGTTTGACTAGGGCTATAATGCAGGGAAGTATGCAGGGTAATAAGCACAAAATTAGCATAACTAAGCAGAATATCATAAATCCAGTCTTCAACCAGCGAAAGTTTGGCAACCATGAAGTCAGCCAGTCAGTACTCCACCCGTTCCAGGTTTGTACTGGGACGTGAGTTATTTTTCTAATTTTGGTTGCAATATCCCTAAGGATATCGCCATTGTCATCAATCTGCAAGCAGCAGTCTGTCCAATTAAACTTCTGACAAAGGCCCCCCTCTGCTGCTAACACGTAATCAAATCCCATCCGATTTTGGGTGACAGCATTGCGGAGTTGGGTTAGCTGTGTGGCTGCTAAATCTATGGCCCTTGCAGTCTCGTTTGCAAAGATTTCCACTATTGCCTGAAGCCGGATTATGCGGTTAGTAAGGTACATGGGTTCTCTCCCCACCACGTTGGGTTCCCAAGTGGCAGGCCCATAATACCTTATTATCCTTTCTGCCGGCCACTCATCATTTCCCCATCTTTGTGTAGCAGACAAGTCTTCCATGCTCAGGGATCTTTTACCTATTCCGTATAGTCGGTGCAGTACTTAGGCCCTTTGAGGCAACAGCGTGAATGGGGGCCTTAATATCCCAGGATAACACACGCCAGTCCAGTTGGCGGGCAACTGGGTGTATGCGTGAGTCCCACAGATCCAATAATGGCCAGTCAAAGCAGGCCAAGACTTGTCTGCTAGGCCATATTTTTGGGGATCCAAATACTGATTGTAATATCCCAAATATAGGGTTGAATCTCCACGCGGGCTGAGAGTTCCATTCATATAGCAAGCTCTAGCATTTTGATCTTTTGTCTGATTTCGAATGCAATAGAACAAGGATTGTGAGCTACTATGAGGGATTGACCACAACACACACTTGTGGCCACCTATCACCCTTGAAACCTCGGGCTGAAGGGTGATGTAATCTGCATATCCTGCACAAAAAGTTCTCTTTGAGGTGTGGTTGTTATGCCATGCACCTCCCTTTACTATATAATTCCTGCAGCTGCTATTTCCTACAAAGTGTGTATGTGTGTCAGACCTGTTTTGCATGAAGCACCATTCTCCTAATTGGGGCCGTACCTCCCATGATGGAGTTTGACTTAAGATAAAATCATCTTCCCAAGTAACATTTGTTTGTTTATGTATTCTATAATCGGTGTGTACTAATTCAGTCAGGTTCAGAGGATGAGGGATCCATGTGCTTACCTTTCCCTCATTCTCGGCCTGTATGCAGACCCAGCAGATCGAGAGGTTCAAGTATCTGGCTACAGCTTCGGCTAGAAACAGCATGCTGTTTTCTCCTACAGCTAGATTTAGACTTAGGATTATTACTAACAGACACAGCTGCTGCATACTTAATCTTTGGTCCTTGTTTTACATAATCTTAATTTCAGTTCTGAAATAGGATAACTATGCCAGTTGTCTTTATCCCGCTGCTTGCAGGCTTCTTCTTCTGAGAGGAGGTCAGCTTCCGGAGTGACCATGCCCTGGGAGCTGGTGTCCTCACCTTCGTTATACCTTTTTATTCTGGAACAGTGAGTCCACCTGTCATTTCCGCTGAGCTTGACAGCTGTATGGGTTACCAACAACACCTGGTATGGTCCCTCCCACCTCTCAGTTAGGGGGCCCTTTTTCCACTTTTGGAGCAGCACCTGGTCCCCCGGCTGGAAGTTGTGGATCGGAACATCCAGCGGTAGGCTCTGGAATGGTGCAGCAAACCTGTGAAGGGATGACAAAACAGACTGCAAGGCAATAACATGTTCTCCAATTTCAGTTTTTCCCAAATCGACAGTGACTTGTTCCCTCCACCCTGCTGGCAGAACCCTAGGAGGCATTCCAAACATTAATTCAAAAGGTGACAATTTTATCCCTCTACGTGGAGTGCTACGAATGCGAGTTAAAGCCAGTGGGAGCGCCTGGGGCCACTTTAAGTGGGTCTCTATGCAAATTTTTGTTATCATTGTCTTTAATGTCCTATTCATGCGCTCCACCTGACCTGAACTCTGAGGCCTCCATGGGGTATGGAGTCTCCATTTAATGCCTAAAGCTTTAGACACTTCTTGCACTATCCTTCCCACAAAGTGGCTCCCTTGATCCGACTCAATAGACTCAGGCAACAGGAACCGAGGTATCAGCTCCTGGAGCAGGAAGCGTGCCACTGTTGATGCTGTAGCTGTCCTTTTAGGGTAGGCCTCTACCCATCCCGTTAGCTGGTCCACCAGTACCAATAAATATTGGTGTCGGCCTGACCTTGGAAGCTCTGCGAAGTCAATCTGCCAGGCCTGTCCAGGGTAGTGCGCCCACTGTCATCCTCCCATTGGCGGTGGCGCTCGGGCCCCTTTTGGATTTACCTTCTGGCAGGTGGGGCATCTTGCTGCGACTCGTTGGGCTTCTACATACAATCCCGGTGCCACAACCTGTCGAACAAGTAAGTCTCCCATTGCGGTGCCTCCCATGTGGGTCTTCGCATGAAGTTGTTTTACCACTTCTTCTGCCAGCCATCGGGGTAGCATAACTTTTCCTCCTGGGACTATCCACCACCCTCGGGGATTTTTTTTGGCTTTGTTTTCCTCAGCAGCTTTGTCATCAGCCTGGGTGTATTTTGCTTTATAGTCTTCCAAGCGGAGGGGTATCTCATGGGCTAAGCCTTGAAACACTACTTCTCCTCCCATCTGTGCTGCTTCTTTGGCTGCCATGTCGGCCTTCGCATTTCCCCTTCTCTGGTGCTCATCTGTGGCTCTGCCATGCGCTTTTACATGCACCACAGCTACCTCCTTTGGCAGTTGGAGAGCCTCCAGTAGTGCCACAATCTGCGGTCCATTTGCAATCTTCTGTCCAGAGGCTGTGATGAACCCACGTTCTTTCCACAGTAGTCCATGGGCATGTACGGTGGCAAAGGCATAGCGTGAGTCTGTAAATATGTTCACTCTTTTATCCTTTCCCAATTCTAGTGCACGTGTCAAGGCAGTGAGTTCTGCTGCTTGCGCTGACCAACTTGCGGGGAGTTTCTCTTTCCACATAGTTTCAGTCAGCGTTACCATGGCGCATCCTGTATGTCGTGTGCCATCGATTACGTTGCTTGAGCCATCTACAAAGAACTCTTCTTCTGGATTTTCAAGCGGGTCATCTGTCAAGTCGGATCGAATCAATACTGTTTGAGTTAACACTTCCAGACAATCATGACATGGGGGTCCTGGTTCTGGCAGAAGGGTGGCTGGATTCAGGGCCGTGGTATGCTTATAGGTGAGGCCTGGATTAGATAACAAAAAGATCTCATATCTAGATTGTCTGGAAGGGTTTAAGAACTTTCCTCCCTCTGCTCCAAGGATTTGGGGCACGCCATGTGGGGTGTGTATCTCCATGTTAGCTCCCATGACAATCTTTTGTGCCTCCTCTACAAGGGTAGCAGTGGCCGCCACGGCTCTCAGACATGCTGGCCACCCTTTTGCTACAGGGTCCAGGACCTTGGAGTAATAGCCCACAGGCCTCCATGTCGGGCCCACTGGTTGAGTCAAGACTCCCGAGGCAACTCCCTTGTTCTCATGCACGTACAATCTATAGGGCTTGCGCCCATTTGGAATCATGAGTGCTGGAGGTTGTGAGAGGGCAGTCTTCAATAGTTCAAATGCATGCTGATTTTCTTTGGTTCATTTCCAACTTGCGAGGCCCTCTTTGGTAAGAGACTCATACAGGGGCCTAGCCTTTCCCCCATAATCAGGAATCCACATTCGGCAAAACCCTGTCAGACCTAGAAAGGCTCGTAACTCCTTTGGGCTTTTAGGAGCAGGCATATTTTGTATAGCTTGAATTCGATCTTTGCTCAGGGCTCTTGTTCCCATTTCAATTTCATAGCCTAAGAAAGTGACCTTTGGTTGGCATATTTGAGCCTTCTCTCGTGATACTTTGTACCCCCTTTCTCCCAAGGTGTTCAGCAAAGACTCTGTTGCTCTCTTCCCCGTTTGCATGCTAGGGCTCGCTATCAACAGGTCATCAACATATTGCAACAGCGCCACCTCCTGGTGCTTGTCTCTCCACTGCTCCAAATCCTTCTGCAATGCTAATCCAAAAATGTGGGGGGCTGAAACGAGCCCTTGGGGCAACACAGCCCATAACAATTGAGTTTTATGATAAGTATCTGGGTCTTCCCATTCGAATGCAAATATTTTCTGGCTGTCTTTGTGCAGTGGGATAGAGAAGAAAACATCTTTTAAATCTAGGACGGAAAACACCCTTGCATTTGCTGGAACTTGGGTCAAAATGGTGTGGGGGTTCGGAACCAGGGGATGATCCACTAAAACTTTCTTGTTTATGGCTCTCAGGTCTTGCACCAGCCTGTAGGAGGCGCTGTTTGGTTTGAGCAACCCCAATATTGGGGTGTTAAAGGGGGATGAGCCCTCTACTAGCCAGCCATACTTCTTAAACTTTTCAATAAGCGGTTTAAGCCTGCACGAGTAGCTCTCTTCAAAGGATACTGTTTCACACACACAGGCAGCTCTCCCTCCTTTAGGGGAATTTTGATTGGTGTTACATACTTTGCCTGAGCTGGGGTTCCATCTGCCCATACACACGGGTCAACATTTTCAAAGAGCTCAATCCCCTTGGCCTTTGACACAGTTTCAGTTGCCTGGAGGGCCATCTGGTAATTTGAGCTCTGCTTCACTGGTAGCTGTACTACAATCTGATCCCCATGAAAGAAGATCTCAGCTTGCAGCTTCGTCAGCAAGTCCCGCCCCAGAAGGGCAACCGGACATATGGGCAAGACCACAAAGGCATGTTCTAGTCTATTGTCTCCGATCTTTGTGAGGAGGGGCTCACATACAGGCAATCTAGCCTTTCTTCCTTCAATTCCTTCTATTGTCACGTGTCGTCCGCTTTCTTTGGCGAGGGGGGTTTTTGCAGGGATCATGGAAAAGGTGGCTCCAGTATCTACCAGAGCCTCATAGTCTCTGCCACCGACCCTTATCTTTACCATGGGATCTTCCCGAGTACTTACTCGTAGGGTGGTGGCTTTAGATCCCGGTCTCCTTCAGCTACATTCCTCAGAGGAGTCTGCTCTCAATTGGCGCCCCTCCCCCTGGCTCTTCTCTCTCTGCCTTCTCAGCGGGCAGTCCTTCTTCCAGTGTCCCTTCTCTCGGCAATATGCACATTCGTCAAACCTCGGGCGGCCCTTTCCCTTCTTCTGCCCCCCCTCTTGCCTCTGCTGAGGCTCTATGCGTCCTGAGCTGCCACTCAAGGCGGCTGCTAGCATCACCAGTTGCTTTTCGCCATGTTTTGTCTCCCTTCTTTCTGTTACTTGCTCTCGGTTGCCATACACTTTATATGCAATCTCTACCAACTCGGAGAGTGGCTTGCCCACGGCTCCTTCAGCTTTCTGCAGCTTCTTTCTTATATCTGGTGCTGCTTGCCCTATGAACATTGTATTTACCATGCGCTGGTTTTCTGAGGCTTCAGGATCTAGGTCACTAAACTTCCTAAATGCATCAAACAACTGTCCTAGGAACACAGAGGGATTTTCATCCTTCTCTTGGTGGACTTCATACAACTTTGAAAAGTTAGTCACACGTGGTACAGCTCTCCCCAATGCCTCCGCTATTATTCCCAAATAGTCCTGACTCCGCTCTCGGTCCCTGGGGTCGTTGGGACGCCACTCAGGGTCTACGTGGGGGCATAATTCATGGGGGTCCCTAGTAGTTCCTGCTACTCGCTCCTCAGCGATCCTATTAGCGGTGCCTTGCACTAGGCGCCTTTCCTCGGACGTTAGTAGGGTTTGCAACATCATCTGCACATCTGCCCATGTGGGACGATGCATCTGCCCCATAGATCGAAATAAACTTTGCATCTTATCAGGGTCTTCTCTAAAGGAAGGATTCTGATTTTTCCAATTGAACAGATCAGCGGTGCTGAAGGGCACATATACAAATGCAGTCTGCCCCTCCCCTGTCATTACCTCTCGCATCGGGCACTGGTATTTAGGGTGCGGGTTTCGGGTAGCCCTAGGCTCAGCCAGAGGAGAAAAATGTATTGCTAACTGGGATGGGTCCCGCAGGGGTCTTGGTGAGCTGGGTTGGGCCACTTGTCTTGGGACTTGGTCAGAAGAGGAGTCGGCAGGGCACGAGGGAGTCACGTTATACTCTCCATCATAGGGTGGTGGTTGAGAGAGACTTTGCGATGTGGACCCGGCTGGCCGGGGTTGAGAGGCTGTGGCCACCGTTAGGGTACTTTCTACTGGAGGTTGAGGCGAAATTGCACGATCACGATCCTGCCCCCTCAAACCTTGCGCCAAGTCTATCTCGTCTTCTCCCTCTAAGATTGCCTTTCCCTTCCCTCCCTTCATTCTCCAAGGGTCTGCAGCCAGCATTTGTTTGCACATCTCTCCTTTACATTGTTTCACCCAGGAAGGGTTGCTCAAAGCGCAACTCAACCATGAGTCTATATAGGGATACTGATC
The DNA here is from genome assembly GCF_057233095.1 of Heloderma suspectum. Taxonomy (NCBI): domain Eukaryota; kingdom Metazoa; phylum Chordata; class Lepidosauria; order Squamata; family Helodermatidae; genus Heloderma; species Heloderma suspectum. Next base: position 74,768,421 of record NC_139461.1, read on the forward strand.
CCAGTGCCCATCATTTACAACAATAACATGCACTTTTCTAATTGTGGCCTCATTAAAGGAGCCGATATCTGGCCAGTTGACTCCAAATGACGGCCATTCCAATTGACAGAGTGTAACCAGCTTGCCTTTCGACATCTTAGTGCCATAATTTTCTTTGACTTTGCTAAAGTTCTTTAGCATGCATCCCAAGGGAGTGGCAGAGCTTTCTAAACGGGAGCTACCCGCCCCCATTGTGCCTACCTCTGTTTGAAACCATACACGGAGCCTGACAAACCTCCGACACTTACACAGAGTCTAACAAACCTCAGACGTTTACACAGAGTCTGACAAACCTCAGACACTCCGAAGGCAACTCAAACAGAAAGACAGAAGGGAAATCAAGTACTTACTCTGCCCAACACCCTAGTGCCGTCTCTTCAGACCCATTCAGCCTGGTTGACTCAATCAATGGAGTCCACGCCTTTAACCTCCTGGGTGTCCCGACCCCCGTTCTCTGGTGCTGTGGCAGACCTCAAAGGCGGTCCGGCACGCCCCACAGGCACCTTTGCCGGTTCTGTCGTTTGACCCCAGGGTGGTCCAAGGGACTCCTGGCTGCTCGTCAGTTTGTTGCACAAATGCTAGTTTCGCCCCCTGGAGGCTAGTCCAATTTGCCCCAAAGAGGAGAGTCAACTTCAGGCTGGGTCCAACTCGATTTTATTGTTTGCAAACAGTTCGACAAAGGAGCTCACGCTCAAAAGCAGAGTCGACCCCCGGCAACCCCCGCGCTGCAGTTTTATCACTTAGCTTGCATTCCTCAGCCAGCGTGTTACATTTGATTGGTTGCCAGAGGTTTGCTTAGCAACCTTATCTTAGGGTTACTGTCTGCTCATTCCAGGCATGCGCAGCTCTTACAATGCTACGTGGTGCTTAAGGCACATACAATGGCTTTTAGGTTACATTTTTACTACAGTAGGGGAACCTACAAGAAATCTATCCTGCATGCACCCCTTCAAAAAACACAGAAAGAAAACTTTTTACAGTAGCATTTCTTTAATTCAAATATATATATATATATATATATATATATATATATATATATAAAATATCTGGGATGAATATTTTATATATATATAAAAAAACAAAGTAGTGCCCAATCACAAATATGCAAGCTTAAAAACAACAAGCAGGAAGACAATATTAAAGTCGATATTACTACCTTAGACTCTTGAAAGAAACAAGACACCGCTAATATAAATAGTAGCTAGAAATCTTTAACACCAATGTCCTAAGCAGGTGTTGCCTCCACATTTACTCTACATGTGAAGGAGGAAGTGGGGCTGCATGCTTGACATCTATTTGTTTGGCATGATGTCGGCAAAGGACAGCCTATGAACGTAAAGCTGTATGTGCACCCTGAGAAGCTTAAATGTATCCAGAAGAACTAGGCCTGCTTAGGGGTAGAGATTTTCATTTAATTCACATTTTGGTATGCACCTACTAAATTCACACTTCCCAAATCAATATGTGAAAAAGAACACAGCTGTCAAATATTCACACTTCTCCAGATTTTTTGATGCAGTTTTCTGGACAAAGAATACATATAAAAATGCCTATATTATATAAACTTGAGCACAAATATGAGTATATTAGTGAAAGAAACGTTTTCCTCAAAACATCTCCCCCCGCCTTGAAAAAATGTGCATATTAGGCAAATGTGTGTACAAAAATGCATATATCAGGAGAAATGTGTACAAAAATACATACATTTTTCCATGTGGCTTTTCCACATCTGAAAGCAGATGTAGAAACAGATGGAATGAACTGAAAGTTGGGAGAATGAGAAACTGAAATGGGCAGATTTTTCCATCCCTAGGCCTGCCTCATATTTCCATATTACATAGATACAAACATACACAGGGAGTCAGACACCCACCTAGAAGTTATTTCTAAACTCCCTTAGAAATCCTTTTGGACTGAGAGAGGTGGTTCACATGTAAGGAGAAGCCACCATGGGTGAATTTCCTCATGGTGCTTTTTGTCATGGCCGTCACCACTATTTTGAATATTCAAGCAGCGGGCGGGGAGGACACCATAGCTTGCCATGACATGCAAACCCACTGAGGCTGGGTTGTTGGGGTGGTTAACAAGTCACCCAGAACCTGGGGTTGGAGATGGCTTGTCAACAACTCCAACAACTCAGCCTCACCAGGTTCACACGTAACAGCAACCTAGGGTGCACCCCTGTGAGAGCTTGAATATTCAAAATGGTGGCAGCTGCTTCAACAAGAAGCCCCATGGGGCATTCACCCATGGTAGCTTCTTGTTATGTGTGAACCAGGCCAAAGTGTGGGGAATAAAGTAAGTAAGTAAGTAAAAGGCTAGAAGGTTGTAAGTAGAACCACAGAAATGGCCATGGCAGTGGTGACAGGAAGTCAGATATAGCAGCACAGGCAAGGTTCCAGCTTGCCTAAATGCCCTGTAGGAAGCTGAAATACGTGATCACACAATTGCATTTCACATGCACATAACTCCAAACTGAATGCCATCACATTCACAAAGGAACCGTTTTCCCCTTCAGTTAACAACCCAGCTGGTTGTACTTCCTTCTGAAAATGTTTTCAAAACTTACACGCTACCATAAGAAACATGTAGCTCATTGACATCTGGTTTGGGTCTTCTTAGATGGAGAAGATTTGAAATGTATTCAACCTGTCTGGATTCCTGAACATTTTTCCCAGAGAGAGAGAAGCAGCAGCACGTAAGCCACAGAGAGTTACAGTGCACCATTCTTCGTCCTGAAAGCTCTTGCCTCTTGTTGATAGAGGAGAATGGGAACTGTGGTTATCTGTGGTTACTAGTGTCGAAGTTATAGCTGTGATGTGAACACTAGAGTGAATAGAACATGGCATGCTTGCCATGTTTACACCGAGCAATATGAACCTCTGGAACTAATAATGTGTCTTCACAAGACTGTACTCAGTTTGACTTGTTAGGATCAAACTAGACATTCTAGGGAAGCCCCTTGAAAAAGAAGTCCATTCACGTAGGGGAGCATGAAAAGATAACATCCCCAAAGATGGAGTTGGATGGGTGAATGTCACCAAACTTTTCGGGTGGGGGGAGTGTGGCTTACCTTATTTAAATGAGATGCCAGATTCAACGCCCCCTCCCCCCTTTAACTTTGGACAAACACACTTTTGTGTGGCTATTCAGGTCAAGTGTGAGGCATGCTGGGCCCTCCCAACTCTGCTGCATTTCCTGCTAGGTGTGCAGGGTAGAATGCCCATGGGAACATTCCTGTGGGCATCGTTGTTTGGCCTGTGCCAAGCAGCAAACACAGTAAGGTGAGGGGAGTCTGGCGTACCTTGTGCCCACTACAGGCTGCCATGACAGGCTTGGGTTGTTTTTTTTCCAAAAGTTTCAAAAATAGGGAGGGAACCTTCAGTACCTCATTAAATATGGTAAGCCAAACCCACCTGTACACTGAAAAGTTTGGTGAAGTTCAGCTGTCCCTGCAAAAGGAGCAGAATCCCTCCCCCCAAGGGACAAAGAGTCCTCTGAAAAAGGGTGAGAAAGTTCATTCAGCATTCATTAAAAACAAAGATACAGATGTTGGTTGAAAAGCCGACAACTCCATCTGGCATCCCCAACCCCACATTATCCCCTGGCTTATGTGGACTGCCTTCCTATTATCCCTGTCTAGTAGTATATATCATGCAGAGGGGTGGGCAGCTAACATGTTTTGGAAGAGCTGGGAGCACAGTGGATGATACTGATAATTACCTACTCAATAAGAGGGGCCCGCAGATAGAGACTAACATGACAAGACTCCCTTGCTCCAGGCTCCTCAGTACAGGGAGGGCTCAATTACTAGTTCCACTTTGGACCGCTCTTCTCAGGGAATTATCAAAGCTTTCAGCCAATGGCTGCCAGCAACTATAAGGCAATTTTCAGGCAATCACATAAATCCAGCTGCCTTGAGCGAGCGCATCTATTTCCCCCTTCTTCAACAAAGGAAAAGCCCCATGCAAATGCACCCTTCATATTTCTTGCTGAAAGTAGCACTTTGCACTCAAAATGTCTGCCTGGCCCATCAGCATGGCTGGGAAAGAGCTCTGGCTCTTCTCTTGGACGGTGACAACAGACATCCGTGGGTAGGACCTTGAGGGCACATGCTCTATGATCTAAATTGTTTCAGAGACAGCGGCCATGGTACATTTAGCTCTTTATTTAGCCAGAATAAAAACGATTCTGGATTCATACAGTCAGGAGCCAGATACTTTCTAAAATGATGGCATTTATTTAAAATCAATCAGCACTATTATGAAGTCAGTTTCTTTCTCTTGAACATTATTATTTATTGTTGTGTCACTTAATAAAGGTCAACCATCCAGCAAGTAGATTGACTAGTGAGCCTTTCAGCTAGCATTAGAATCTATCACACTGAATGGAAAAAACCCAAAAAATTTCAGAACCTGCCATTCTCATGAGGATCTATTTAATGAGATAAAAGTATGATGCATTAGCAAAGCAAAACACAAAACAGTAAACACTTTTTAAGTAACGGTGTGAAGTCATTGATTTATGGCAATATCTTTTGCCTAGTAGCCTGCATGGTAGCTATTTAAAACTGTTAATTACCTACTCAATAAGAGGGGCCCGCAGACTAGAGACTCACATGACAAAACTCCCTTGCTCCAGGCTTCTCAGTACAGGGAGGGCTCAATTACTAGTTTCACTTTGGGACCACTCTTCTCATGGAATTAAAAACACTTTCAGCCAATGGCTGCCAGCAGCTGTAAGGCAATTTTCAGGCAATCACATAAATCCAGTGAGCTTTGAGTACGGCCTGACCCTTGGATACCATATCTGTGTATGGATGCAATCACTTGCATGCAGCTAATTTGTATTGGCCTCCCAAATGCAGTGATCATCTTATTAGGAGGGAGGTTGCTGACTGTGTGTAAAACATCCATGTGATCTGTTGAGGATATGCTTAGGTCCTCAACATGCATCCCCCAGCCATGTGGAAGAGCATCCAAACCCAGTCCCATTTCTGTGGCATGAAAAGGATAGCTGAGGGCCAAACTACACATTATGTTCATTACAAAGTGTGTCGCTGACCCAGCTCTCATTTTCTGACTCTAGAGTAAATGTGCATGACCCAGATTTGGATCAGGACCAATACACAGGGAGGGGAGGATTAAAAGTCCCTCTCTCAGCTGTTTGCTTCCCAAGATCCTGGCGTAGGAGTTTTTAAAAGGGGAAAGCCCCTGCTAATGTTGATGAAGGCATTTTTTTCACCACTGAGAAGACAGTGGGATGATTTCAGGGAGGGAGAAGCATGTTGGTGCATGTTGGCCCCAAGTTGAACTGGGGACCTACAATAAGAAAATAAGATGGATCAGCTACACTCTACTCAATTAAACTAAATATCAAATATGTAGTTTGAGACTCTGAGGGCCAAAACAGGCATTGACCTAGTTAGGACAATCGCGGAGGTGAAATAACCCATCGTGGGTTCTTTCCTCGCCCCCACATATGCTGGTTGCATGACCACAATTTACAAAATTACCCACAATGCAGTGTGAGTTGTCATGCCATCCAAATCAGGTCAATGCACGGCATGTCAAAGGGACTTCTTACCCACCCTACACCCCACAATCTGCAGTAGGGGTTGTGGGATGGATGAGAAGCCACCCCTGTCGCATCACGTGCCAGATTCGGATGACATGGCAACCTGCACTGCATTGTGGGTAATTATGCAAATCACAGTCATGCAACCAGCATGTGTGAGGGAGGAAAAGAACTCACAATGGGTTATTTCACCCCCACGATCGCCCGAACATGGCCATTACTTTAGATCTGTACTCTTTTTTTCATTTTTGCAGTAGGTGCAGGGGCCTGATCTGGATCTTATAATCCCACCTACCCCCATGGTAGGGTCTGGATCCATATTGTGTAGCGCTTTGCCCACTATATTGTATGGACTTGTGTGTAGTGCTTTGCACGCAACACAAACACACAGCACACACACCAGCAAAAGAAAAGGAGATACAGAAAGAAAAAACTACCAACAAGCAGGGGTGGGGGGAGTACACTATAAAGCCTAACAGAAAAAGGGTTGTGTTTTGCAGGGGGGTTGTATATTTTCTTTAGAAGGACAAGAGTTGAAATGGGAAGGGAAGGAATACAGGAATAGAGAAGGGCGGGCAGGCAAGGGGGGGCAAAGAACAAGGCAAGGAAACTAAAGTACTTTTTTAAATGCTTTTTTGTTTTTGTTTTTTTAATAAAGAATCTAGTAGAAAATAAAGAAAGGGAAGACTAATAGAAATAGCTGAAATGAGAAGAGCTGGGTGGGGAGGAAGAAGAATGAAAAGTGAAGTTGCAGTAGAACACACACACCACAGATCTAGCTAGCCAACTGTCTCTCTAGCCAACTGTCTCTCGTCTCACAGTGAAACAAAGGCAGACTGTTCTCCAGTTATATACAGCACACACACCCCTCCTCCACTATTGTAACTGATTGGAGACTGCTGGGTGAAGTTCAGCCCTAATCTGGCAACTAGAGTTGCCATTCATCGAAGCTCACCATTTCCCCTCTCCTGGAGTCCTCTCCCCTTTCCCCCTCTGTCCTCCTTCTCCTCGCCCCCTCCCTGATCTTTCACAGGTTTTAGGGACAGGCTGTCTGGGCTTCGGAATGGCTTCAGGGCAGTAGCTCCAAATCTCCAAGGTGCACTGAGGCACTTCAGGGGTGACCCACTTTGCTTCAGACCACCTTGGGGCTGTTCTGACCCACTTTGGAGCTTAATGAAGCACCCACAAAGCACCCCAATTCGCTTTGGGATTTGGACCAAAGCAGTGCACTCCCTATTTTTAATTTAAATTTAAAATATTAACACAAATAATCCTAAAATTTGTTTGCATACATGAGCCATGCAACCTATCTCCCCCCACCCCCCCAATGTGTCTGATCTTTGCTGGCTAGACAATGAGAACATTCACCTGCCCACTTCACCACCACAATTTGACTTTGATCCAACATTAAAATGTGGTTTTTTTTGTAATTCATACTAACATAGATTCCGAGTTAATGTATATTTTCTATGCTCTGCAGACTGCCATCTTTGCACAAGCTCAGTCGTTTGGTGCAGTATCCTTTTCATTTCAGAAGGAAGTGAAGACATCATTTTACAATATGTGGGATGGGTGGAATTAATTTACTTTAACCCTTCCACATCAGCAGTATGCCATGTTCTGCAATGAACAGGCATTTCGACAACAATGTTGTTTCTGCCTCTAGTTGCTCTGTTTCATAGCCCCCCTCTCTCAGTGAGTCCACCTTCTCACTACCATGGTCACCAGCTTCTATTGCTCCTCATCTCCTTTTTCATCATTGCTACCACTTGCTTGACAGGTAGAGAAGCCAGTGAGCAATGGCATCTGCCCCTCCTCCTTCTCACCAGTACCATTGTCTGGGGCAGAGCAAGAGGCAGGCGAACAAGCAGGTTGCATCGATGATGAGAAGGAGCAACTCCATGTAGGGATGTATGAAACTCCCCGTACCTGGCTCCGCCGGGTTCCGCTGGGGGGGGGGGAGGCACTCTGCACCTCCCCCCCGGAATCCTAGCCAGCCGGCTCCGCTCCATGGGGATTCCACAGAGCCACCGCCAGCTCCGCCAGCAGCCGGACATCCGGCCACTGGCTAGCAGGGATGTAAATGGCGGCGGCTGTAGCCGCCGCCATTTGCGTCCCTGTAGTCAGCCATGATAGGCTACATAAAGACTTAGATAGCCTATCAAGTCTGGCTTAAAAACAACAACAACAACAACAACAACCCCGTGCGTATGCAAATGGCGGCAGCTACAGCCGCCGCCATTTGCGTTCCTTATTTTTGGCCATCTTAGTCTACGTAAATATTTACGTAGACTAAGACGGCGAAAATAAGGGGGAACGCAAATAGCGTCTGCTACACTGTTTGCGTTCCCCTTACTTTTGCCGTCTTAGTCTATGTAAATATTTACATAGACTAAGATGGCCAAAAATAAGGAATGCAAATGGCAGCAGCTGTAGCCGCTGCCCTTTGCGTACACTTTTGTTTGTTTTTTTAAGCCAGACGTGATAGGCTACGTAAGTCTTTAAGTAGCCTATCACGAATGGGGTGAAAAAAAACAAAAAGACTGCAAATGGTGGCAGCGGCAGCCGTTCGGAAGACCAGCTGCCACCGCCGCCACCACCGAAGCCGCCACTGGAGCTGCCGCCATCCGGAACATCCGCCCCAGGTAAGTCTCATCCTGGGGGGATCCGCGGGGGGCGGGGAGGGTGGCAGGCCATTCCGCCACAGAGTTCGGGGGGCCGAATGTACTGGCATGCAGCCTCACCGAGATCCGTGGCGGAATTCTCTGACATCCCTAACTCCATGGGGCTCTCATCAGTGGGCCCCTGCTTGGATGTGGGCCCTTGTTAGGTGCCCAAACATCCCTATATTAGGGATGTACGAAAGTGACTTACCTTTCGCGGATTATGTTGATGGTGGGGGGGGAGGCATTCCATCCCTCCCCCCGGAATCCTGGATGGGGGGGAGGCGATCCGTTCCTCCCCCCCTGGAATCCTCCGTGGCCGGCTGTGCTCCAAGACAGCTCCGCGGAGCAGCCGGCCAGGCCCACCCCAGGCCAGAGACATCCGCAGCTGGATTTCCAGCCACGAAGGGCTCTGGGAAAAAAGAAAACAAAACCACGTACGCAAATGGCGGCAGCTACAGCTGCTGCCATTTGCTTTCCTTCTTTTTGGCCACCTGAATCTACGTAAATATTTACGTAGATTATGACGGTGAAAAGAAAGGGGAACGCAAATAGTGTAGCGGGCGCTATTTGCATCACTTTTTGATTCATCATTTTAGCCTACGTAAAGATTTACGTAGGCTAAAACGGGAAATCAAAAGGGACGCAAATAGCGCCCGCTACGCTATTTGCATTCCCCTTTTTTTTTTGCCATTTTGTCTTACGTAAATATTTACGTAAGATAACTCGGCAAAAAATAGGGAACATAAATGGCGGCTGCCGTAGCCGCCACCATTTGCGTACGCTGGGGTTTTTTGGTGGGGGGGTTAGCTGTGATAGGCTACATAAATACTTATGTAGCCTATCACGGCTACCTGGCTGGATGCAAATGGTGGCCGCTATGGTGGTCACCATTTCCGTCCACAGCAGCCCATCCGTGGCCGGAAATCCGGCTGTGGACGGTCCTGGCTGGCTGCTCCACGGCCTGGCTATGGAGCAGAGCTGGCCATCGAAGATTCCGGGGGATAGGACCAGATCACCTCCCCCACCCGTTGAGGATTCCAGGGGGAGGGATGGAGCGCCTCCCCCCACCCCACCCCACTACAAAAGATTCCATGAAAAGGTAAGTGAGTTTCATACATCCTTAAATCCGATGTTGCAAAGAACAATATTGTTTAGGAACCTGGAATGTAAGATCAATGAATCAAGGTACGCTGGAGGGGGTCAAACATGAGATGGCAAGACTGAACATCAACATGTTGGGAATCAGTGAACTAAAAAGGACAAGCATGGGCGATTTTAATGCAGGTGACCATCATATCTGCTATTGTGGGCAAGAATCCCTTAGAAGAAATGGAGTAGCACTCATAGTCAATAAAAGGGTGGGAAAAGCAGTACTGGGGTACAATCTCAAAAACAATAGAATGATCTCAGTATGAATCCAAGGCAAACCATTCAACATCACAGTAATTCAGGTCTATGCCCCAACCACTGATGCCGAAGAAGCTGAGGTTGATCGGTTCTATGAAGACCTACAACACCTTCTAGAACTAACACCAAAAAAAGAGTCCTTTCCATCATAGTGATTGGAATGCTCAAGTAGGAAGTAAAGAAATAATGGGATAACAGGAAGCATGGCCTTGGTGTACAAAATGAAGCAGGACAAAGGCTAATAGAGTTTTGCCAAGAGAACACGCTGATCATAGCAAACACTCTTTTCCAGCAGCACAAGAGGCGACTCTACACATGGATATCACCAGATGGTCCAGATTGATTATGTCCTTTGCCAGATTGATTATGTCCTTTGCAGCCAAAGATGGAGAAGCTCTATACAGTCAGTAAAAACAAGACGTGGAGCTGACTGTGGCTCAGATCATGAGCTGCTTCTTGCAAAATTTTGGCTTAAATTGAAGAACCTAGGGAAAACCACTAAACCATTCAGGTATGACCTAAATCATATCCCTTATGAATATACAGTGGAGGTGAGGAATAGATTTCAGGGATTAGACCTGATAGACAGAGTGCCTGAGGAACTATGGACAGAGGTCCATAACATTGTTCAGGAGGCAGCAACGAAATCCATCCGAAAGAAAAAGAAACGCAAGAAAGCCAAGTGGCTGTCTGATGAGGCTTTACAAGTTCGGGGTGAACGAAAGTCACTTACCTTTTCTCGCAGCTTTTTCGCGGTGGGGGGGAGCGCTTCGCTGCTCCCCCCGCGAAGTTCAGGCCGGGGGGGGAGGCTTCCCGCCTCGCCCGGCCAAAATTCAGGCCGGGGGGGGAGGCTTCCCGCCTCGCCCGGCCGTGAACACGAAAGTAAAAAAACCCAAACAAACACGTCCCCTGATAGGCTACGTGACGATTCACGTAGCCTATCACGGCTAGATCTGGAAAGTCAGCCGTGATAGGCTACGTGAATCGTCACGTAGCCTATCACGGGTGACTTTAAAAAAAAAAAAAAAAGCGTGTACGCGAATGGCGGCCCCCATAGGGAGCCGCCATTCGCGTTCCTTATTTAGTTGCTGTAGTCTACGTCAATGTTTACATAGACTACGGCGACCAAATAAGGAAGGGGAATGGCGGCTCCCTATGGGGGCTGCCATTATCCGTACACACTTTTTTTTTTTTTTTAAGTCACCCGTGATAGGCTACGTGACGATTCACGTAGCCTATCACGGCTGACTTTGCAAATCTTGCCGTAATAGGCTACGTGAATCGTCACGTAGCCTATCAGGGGACGTTTTTTTTTTTTTCTTTCATTGCAATGGCGGGGGCGGCAGCCGGTCGAAAGACCGGCTGCCGCTCCCGCCCCGCTCGAACACCGGACGAACCGCCAGCCGGACCCACCGCCGGGAGGGACATTCAGGGAAGGTAAGTCCCATCCCGGGGGGGGCGGGGGGCGGGGGGGCAGAGGATTTCTCCCCAAAACTTGTTCGGGGGGCCGAACACGTTGGCGCTCGGCCCCCCGAAGTTTCGGGGATAAATTCTCCGCCATCCCTATTACAAGTAGCTGAGGAAAGAAGGGAAGCGAAAAGCAAGGGAGAAATGGGAAGATATACCCAACTGAATGCAGATTTTCAGAGAATAGCAAGGAGAGACAAGAAGGCCTTCTTAAATGAACAATGCAAAGCAATCGAGGAAAACAATAGAATGGGAAAGACTAGAGATCTTTTCAAGAAAATTGGAGATATCAAGGGAACGTTTTGTGCAAAGACAGGCATGATAAAGGACAAAGAGGGCAGGGACCTAACAGAAGCAGATGAGATGAAGAAGAGGTGGAAAGAATACACAGAAGAACTATACAGGAAAGATCTGAATGTCCCTGATAGCCATGATAGTGCACTCACTGAACTTGAGCCGGACATCCTCGAGAGTGAAGTCAAGTGGGCCTTAGGAAGCATTAGTAACAGCAAAGCTAGCGGAGATGACAGTCTTCCAGCTGAGCTATTTAAAATCCTAAAAGATAATGCTGTTAAAGTGCTGCACTCAATATGCCAACAAATTTGGAACACTCAACAGTGGCCACAAGACTGGAAAAGGTCAGTTTACATTCCAATTCCAAAGAAGGGCAACGCCAAAGATTGTTCAAACTACCATACAATTGTGCTCATTTCACATGCCAGCAAGGTTATGCTCAAATTACTGCAAGCTAGGCTTCAGCAGTATGTGAACCAAGAACTACCGGAAGTACAAGCTGGGTTCTGAAGAGGCAGAGGAACTAGAGATCAAATCACCAACATTTGCTGGATCATGGAGAAGCAAGGGAATTCCAGAGAAACATCTTATAGAATCATAGAATAGTAGGGTTGGAAGGGGCCTACAAGGCCATCGAGTCCAACCCCCTGCTCAATGCAGGAATCCAAGTCAGAGCATCCCTGACAAATGGCTGTCCAGCCTCGTCTTGAAGGCCTCCAGTGTGGGAGAGCCCACCACCTCCCCAGGTAATTGGTTCCATTGCCGTATTGCTCTGACACTCAGGAAGTTTTTCCTGATGTTCAGTCGGAATCTGGCTTCCTGTAACTTGAGCCCATTATTCCGTGTCCTGCACTCTGGGATGATCAAGAAGAGATCCTGGCCTTCTTCTCTGTAACAACCTTTCAAGTACTTGAAGAGCGCTATCATATCTCCCCTCAGTCTTCTCTTCTCAAGGCTAAACATGCCCAGTTCTTTCAGTCTCTCTTCATAGGGCTTTGTTTCCAGTCCCCTGATCATCTTTGTTGCCCTCCTTTGAACCCTCTCCAGCTTGTCTGCATCCTTCTTAAAGTGTGGTGCCCAGAACTGGACACAGTACTCCAGATGAGGCCTAACCAGTGCTGAGTAGAGGGGAACTAGTACTTCCCGGGATTTGGAAGCGATGCTTCTATTAATGCAGCCCAAAATAGCATTTGCCTTTTTTGCAGCCACATCACATTGTTGGCTCATATTCAGCTTGTGATCGACGACAATTCCAAGATCCTTCTCGCTCGTAGCGTGGTTGAGCCACGTATCCCCCATCTTGTAACTGTGCATTTGGTTTCTTTTTCCTAGGTGCAGAACTTGGCATTTGTCCCTATTAAATGCCATTCTGTTGTTTTCTGCCCAGCACTCCAGTCTATCCAGATCACTTTGAATTTTGTTTCTGTCTTCCAAAGTATTAGCTATCCCTCCCAATTTTGTGTAATCTGCAAATTTGATCAGCATTCCCTGCACCTCCTCCTCCAAGTCATTAATAAAAATATTGAAGAGCACTGGGCCCAGGACTGAGCCCTGCGGTACCCCACTCGTTACCTCTCCCCAGCTTGAGAAGGTCCCATTGATAAGCACTCTTTGAGTCCGATTCTGTAGCCAACTGTGGATCCACCGGATCGTTGTTTCATCTAGCCCACTTCGAGCTAGTTTGCTCATCAGGATATCATGGGGCACTTTGTCGAAAGCTTTGCTGAAGTCGAGGTATATGATGTCTACAGCATTCCCACGGTCTACAAGGGAGGTGACTTGATCAAAAAATGAGATCAGATTTGTCTGGCAGGACTTGTTTTTGACAAATCCATGTTGGCTTCGAGTAATCACGGCATTGTTGTCAAGGTGCTTCCAGATGGATTGCTTTATGATCTGCTCCAGAATTTTCCCAGGGATTGATGTCAGACTGACTGGTCTGTAGTTCCCAGGTTCCTCCTTTTTACCCTTTTTGAAGATAGGGACAACATTAGCCCTCCTCCAGTCATCTGGCACTTCCCCGGTCCTCCATGATTTCTCAAAGAGAATAGACAGCGGTTCTGAGAGTTCTTCTGCCAGTTCCTTTATGACTCTAGGATGCAGTTCATCTGGCCCTGGAGATTTGAACTCATTCAAAGTAATGAGGTGTTCCTTGACCATATGCCTGTCGATCTCAAGCTGCAATCCTGCCCCTTCAGCCTGTACTTCGCCTTTGCCAGGGGGGTCATAGACCCTCTTTTGGGAGAAGACTGAGCCAAAGTAGGAATTGAGCACCTCTGCCTTTTCTTTGTCCTCTGTTATCATTTTGCCATCCTTATTTAATAGCTGAACAACCATTTCTTTCCTCTGCCTTTTACTATGCACGTAGCTGAAGAAAGCCTTTTTGTTGTTTTTAGCATCCCTCGCTAACCTCACCTCGTTCTCCGCTTTAGCCTTCCTGACGCCATCCCTGCAATTCTGTGCTACCTGCCTGTACTCTTCCTTTGTTACTTGGCCTTCTTTCCACTTCCTATATGTGTCCTTTTTTGTTTTCAGGTCATCCCTAATCTTTTTGTGAAGCCACATTGGCTTCTTCTGTTGTCTTCCACCTTTTCTTCTTGTTGGAATTGTTTGTGATTGTGCCTTGAGAATTTCCTTTTTTAAAAGTTCCCACCCATCTTGGACTCCTTTTCTCGCTAGCATTGCTTGCCATGGGACCTTACTGATCATTGTTCTGAGTTTATTAAAATCAGCTTTCCTAAAATCCAGGGTACGCGTTTGAATACACTCGGCTTTTGCTTCCCTTAGAACCAAGAACTCAAGTACAACATGGTCGCTTTCCCCCAGAGTTCCTGTAACTGCTACTTTATCCACTAAGTCATCTCTGTTGGTTAGGATCAAGTCAAGGATAGCCGATCCTCTAGTTCCTTCCTCTACTTTCTGTAGGAGGAAGTTATCCGCCACACAAGTCAGGAATTTCCTGGAGGGGCCATGTTTTGCAGAATTTGTCTCCCAACAAATATCGGGGAAATTGAAGTCCCCCATTACTACTACATCATGCTTCCTTAAAACATTGGCTATTTGCTTTTCAAAAGTTTCATCCTTGTCTTCTCCTTGATTGGGTGGCCGGTAGTAGACTCCGACCACCAGGTTCCTTTTATTCTTTGCTCCATTTATTTCAACCCAGATGCTCTCGATGGGGCTACCAAGCTCCTCCTCCTGTATTTCTGTGCAGAGATATGTATTTTTCACATACAGTGCAACCCCGCCTCCCTTTCTGTTCCTCCTGTTCTTTTTGAACAAGTTATATCCTTCAACTGCTGTATTCCAGTCATGAGAGTCATCCCACCAAGTCTCAGTTATACCTATCAAGTCATAATTTCCCTCCTGTATTAAGAGTTCAAGTTCGTTCTGTTTGTTTCCCATACTCTGGGCATTAGTATATAGACATCGAAGACCATGTGCTTCATAGTCTGGCTTTCTTCCTACATGTGTCTGAAGACTATTATTGGGCGCTATCAGAGCTGTTCTCTCCATTGCAGTGCATGCGCCTACGTCCATTGTTACCCCCAACATTACATCTCCCTTCCCCGTAGGATTCAGTTTAAAGCCCTCCTGATGAAGTTCTTCATGCTGTGGCCAAACACATTCTTCCCAGCCTTTGTGAGGTGCAACCCATCCCTAGCCAACAGCCCATCTTCCAGGAAGTATAGCCCGTGGTCCCAGAATCCAAATCTCTCTCGTCGGCACCACCTTCGTAGCCAGTCATTCACCCGGAGTATTTTTCGTTCCCTTTCTATCCCTCTTCTAACTACTGGAAGGATGGATGAGAAAACTATCTGGGCCCCAAAGTTCTTAAGTTTCCTTCCCAAAGCTTCAAAGTCTGATGTGATCTCTTCGTAGCTCCGCTTGGCGGTATCATTTGTTCCCACATGGATGAGAAGAAAGGGATACCTGTCAGTGGGCTTTATGAGTGCTGGCAACCTTTCAGTCACGTCTCTAATCTGTCCTCCCGGGAGACAACAAACCTGGTGAGTCCACGGGTCTTCGCGACATACTTGGGTCTCGATCCCACGCAGCAAGGAGTCTCCCACTACTACCACTCTTCTCTTCTTCTTCTTGTAGGCCTGGGTTTCATCGCCTCTGTTTGACTGACCTTTAGCCTCTTGCTCACTCTCATGCAGGTTCCCCTGTGATTCTTCCTCTGCAGGCTGTCCTCCAGTCTCATCTGCAAGTACCTGGAATCGGTTCCACAGCTCCACCGCTTCCACTGGTGCAGAATGACGTCTAGTTCTTCTTCTCCTAACTGTCACCGTTTTCCAAGGAGTATCCTCTACTCCATTTTTCTTCACCTCAGCATTTCCCACTGCCTCATCTTGCTGTTGCTCTTCAAGCTTCTGGTCTGCCCTTTGCTGCTGTAGTTCCCCCATTCTGTCCAAGAACTCTTCGTGTTCTCTTATTCCCCGGAGGGTTGACAGTCGCCGCTCCAGTCCACTTACTTTTTCCTCCAGCAGCGTGATCAACTTGCACTTGTTGCAGGTGTAGGCCATGTTGTTCTCAGGCAAGAAAACAAACATTGCACACACCTTGCAGGTCACCACCACTGGAGAGTCTTGTCCTTCCATAGCCTCTTTTCCCTTTTTGTGTCTAGCTTTGTGATTGTTCTAGACTAGTAGACTAGCCTGTGCCTGCTCCTCTACTCAGTAGAGGTTAAAAGCAGAGTCCCACTGGGGTGGAAGTGTGTGTTACAAGACAAATAAATGAAAAAAAGTTAGTAAAAAAAAAAAAATGTTAGGGGCCTCCCCCTTGACCTCCCCTGCCGAACTCCCCTGGCCAACTCCTGTTTGCTCCCCCTGTTCGCTCCCCCTGTTCGCTCGTTCTCTGGGAGCTTGCCTGCTTCTGTAGTCCCTGGACCAGCTGGAGCAGCTTGCTCTGCTCTGCTCTGCTCAGCTGGGAGGCGGGAAACAGACTGAAGCTTCCCGCCCAGTCAGCTGCTGGGAGTACTCAGGCCACACCCCTCCAATTCAGTTGGAGCTCTCAGAAACTCCTGGTGAGCTCACAGCCAGTCAGAAGGATAAAGGGCAGCGCCCTGGGCTTCCTGCAACCCACTTACCTCTTAGCCTCTGTCTCCTTTGTCTCCTTTGTCTCTTCAACCACTGCAACTCCCCTGGCCAACTCCTGTTTGCTCCCCCTGTTCGCTCGCTCTGTTCGCTCGCTCTCTGGGAGCTTGCCTGCTTCTGTAGTCCCTGGACCAGCTGGAGCAGCTTGCTCTGCTCTGCTCTGCTCAGCTGGGAGGCGGGAAACAGACTGAAGCTTCCCGCCCAGTCAGCTGCTGGGAGTACTCAGGCCACACCCCTCCAATTCAGTTGGAGCTCTCAGAAGCTCCTGGTGAGCTCACAGCCAGTCAGAAGGATAAAGGGCAGCGCCCTGGGCTTCCTGCAACCCACTTACCTCTTAGCCTCTGTCTCCTTTGTCTCCTTTGTCTCTTCAACCACTGCAACTCCCCTGGCCAACTCCTGTTTGCTCCCCCTGTTCGCTCGCTCTGTTCGCTCGCTCTCTGGGAGCTTGCCTGCTTCTGTAGTCCCTGGACCAGCTGGAGCAGCTTGCTCTGCTCTGCTCTGCTCAGCTGGGAGGTGGGAAACAGACTGAAGCTTCCCACCCAGTCAGCTGCTGGGAGTACTCAGGCCACACCCCTCCAATTCAGTTGGAGCTCTCAGAAGCTCCTGGTGAGCTCACAGCCAGTCAGAAGGATAAAGGGCAGCGCCCTGGGCTTCCTGCAACCCACTTACCTCTTAGCCTCTGTCTCCTTTGTCTCCTTTGTCTCTTCAACCACTGCAACTCCCCTGGCCAACTCCTGTTTGCTCCCCCTGTTCGCTCGCTCTGTTCGCTCGCTCTCTGGGAGCTTGCCTGCTTCTGTAGTCCCTGGACCAGCTGGAGCAGCTTGCTCTGCTCTGCTCTGCTCAGCTGGGAGGCGGGAAACAAAAGCAGAAAATCTATTTCTGCTTCATTGACTAAACTAAAGCCTTTGATTGTGTGGATTACAACAAACTGTGGCAAATTCTGAAAGGGATGGGATTACCAGACCACCTTACCTGTCTCCTGGGAAACCTGTATGAGGGCCAAGAAGCAACAGTAAGAACCAGACATGGAACAACTGATTGGTTCAAAATTGGGAAAGGAATATGACAAGGCTGTATATTGTCTGCTTATTTAACTTATATGTAGAGTACATCATGAGAAACACCAGGTTGGATGAATCACAGGTCAGAATTAAGATTGCCGGGAGAATTATCAACAACCTCAGATATGCAGATGATACCACCCTAATGGCAGAAAGTGAAGAGGATCTCAAGAGACTCTTGTTGAGGTTGAAAGTGGAGAGTGCAAAAGCTGGTTTGAAACTCAACATTCAAAAACAAAGATCATGGCATCTGGCCCCATCACTTCCTGGCATATAGAAGGGGAAGAAATGGAAGCAGTGACAGATTTTATTTTCTTGGGCTCCAAGATCACCGCAGACGGTGACTGTAGCCATGAAATTAAAAGACGCTTGCTCCTTGGGAGGAAAGTAGGGGTGAACGAAAGTCACTTACCTTTTCTCGCAGCTTTTTCGCGGCGGGGGAGAGCGCTTCGCTGCTCCCCCCGCGAAGTTCAGGCCGGGGGGGGGAGGCTTCCCGCCTCGCCCAGCCGAAATTCAGGCCGGGGGGGGAGGCTTCCCGCCTCGCCCGGCCGAAATTCAGGCCGGGGAGGAGGCTTCCCGCCTCGCCCGGCCGCGAACACGAAAGTAAAAAAAAAAAAAACACACGTCCCCTGATAGGCTACATGACGATTCACGTAGCCTATCACGGCTGACTTTGCAAATCTTGCCGTGATAGGCTACGTGAATCGTCAGGTAGCCTATCAGGGGACGGTTTTTTTTTTTCTTTCATTTTTTTCTTTCTTTCGAAAGACCGGCTGCCGCTCCCGCCCCACTCGAACACCGGACGAACCGCCAGCCGGACCCGCCGCCGGGAGGGACATTCAGGGAAGGTAAGTCCCGTCCCGGGGGGGGGGGGCGGAGGATTTCTCCCCGAAACTTGTTCGGGGGGCCGAACACGTTGGCGCTCGGTCCCCCGAAGTTTCGGGGAGAAATTCTCCGCCATCCCTAGAGGAAAGCTATGGCAAACCTAGACAGCATAGTAAGAAGCAGAGACATCACCTTGCCGACAAAGGTTCATATTCTCAAAGCTATGGTTTTCCCTGTAGCAACGTATGGTTGTGAGAGCTGGACTATAAGGAAGGCTGAGTGCTGAAGAATCAATGCTTTTGAACTGTGGTGCTGGAGAAGACTCTCACGAGTCCCCTGGACTGCAAGGAGGTCAAATCAGTCCATCCTAAAGGAAATCAACCCTGAGTGCTCATTGGAAGGACAGATAATGAAGCTGAAGCTCCAATATTTTGGCCACCTAATGCAAAGAGAAAACTCCCTGGAAAAGACCCTGATGCTGGGAAAGACTGAAGGCAAAAGGAGAAGGTGACGGCAGAGGATGAGATGGCTAGATAGCATCACTGATGCAATTAATATGAACTTGAGCACACTCCAGGAGAGAGGGGAGGACAGGAAAGTCTGGCGTGCTATGGTCCATGGGGTCACGAAGAGTCAGACACAACTTAACGACTGAACAACAACAAGATGTTTCAAGTCAGTTGGTGTTACATAGGTGTTGTTTTATTAAATCCTTGCCTACTCTGCCCCATCTAATAATAGTCTTTAAAATAATAAATAAACCTCCCTCCAGCTCCCAGGAAATCTATCCACTCCCAAAGCTAGAGCCCAGTGTCCTTCCCAAACATCAAACAAGCAAACCCCATCTAACCGCTAAGGTCAAGCCCAGCTCCTGTTATTCTCCCTCTCCCCCAACAGAAACCCCCCC
The DNA here is from genome assembly GCF_057233095.1 of Heloderma suspectum. NCBI lineage: Eukaryota > Metazoa > Chordata > Lepidosauria > Squamata > Helodermatidae > Heloderma > Heloderma suspectum. The sequence goes on from NC_139461.1 coordinate 74,787,763, forward strand.
ACAGCCAATCAGGAGAAAGTATTTCAATTCTGACCATTCCAATTCCCCCCTCCCAGTACTTACCAAAGCCTTAAAGAGACAAGACATATTGTAATACATCAACCATGAGAGCAGACATTAAAGAAGACAATTAAACAATATACCATTTCGTCACACTGGCCCTGATCTCATAATAACAGAAAACTTTCATCGTAGGGTTATAAAGTTGGATTTGTAACTCGGTGAACCACCCCTTTCTTCTCCTCCCCCCTTTTTTAAAATAACACTTAAAGAAGTCCAATAGCCAGAGGAAAACGTTCCAGCAGCAGCTATGCCCTCCTCTGCCCCCGAATGACCCTGGAATGACACTCTGCAGCATTGCTTACATCATTCCAGGGTTATTCTGTGGATAAACATGGCTCTGTCCTCCAGCTGCTGCTTCTGCTGCTGCTAAAGCCAGATGGCCTTTTCAAGTTTTAAATTAATTAAAAGTTGGTGCTCTTGCAGCGGCAAACAGCACTCTTCGTGATTTTTTTTTTTTTTTTAAAGAGGAGGGGAATAATAAGAAGCAGCAGCACTACCACCACGGTAAGCAAAGTACTGAAATTACAAAATCCATTTTAGAAATGAAACGGCTCCCCAAAATTCAGGTGACCCAGCAATTTCGGGGTGGTTTTTTGGTTCAGCCCTAGCACTGGTCTGGTGAGTGAATTTTGCACAAGGATGGTATTCCAAACTTTGTTGTGCCGATCTAAAATGGCCAGAGGTTCTCTCAGCTTCCAGTGATTGCTAGGGATGTTGGAGGAATCTGTCCAGGGGGTGGAGCTCATCGAGCTTTCATCCCCGGACTTCAGCTCATTTCCCCACGATCTGGCCCAACTCAGTCTGCATCTAATTGGGCCAATTTGCAGATTTCCCTTTTTTATTTGCATACATTGAAATGTGTGCAAATTGCAGCTGCAATTTGTGTAAATTATGCAAATTATGGCCAAAATTTGCACACATTTTTATGTATGCAAATAAAAAACAAATGAAAAATGTTCCCTGATTTTGGGGAAACCTCTGTGGCTCAGCCCACAATTTTGAGCCAAATCAGGTGCTCAGCTGGAGTCAGTCAAGCCCCTAAAGGACCAGATTTCATAGCAATGGGCATCCCTATTTGCCTTCCTTTTCTAATTCTCCTCAAGTTCCTTCTATCTCAAACATGGTAAAGTGTGCAAATTTTGCTAAATCTGTATAAAAAATTATCTGAAACAAAATTCTCACCCATCCCTAGCTCATAAAAAGAGAAGAAAATAAATATTTTTTCCCAAGCCCATTCTGAAGTTTGGCCTGACTGCGCTTCCAAGTATGTTGCTGGGAGCATGATATGTTCTGGAGGCCTTCCTGCCCAAACATACCTATAACCCCCCGAATACTCGAGGTGTCACTTCCTTAAACTTATATAATGTTGATGTATCATGGTAATTTATTTATTGCATTTATATCCCACCTTTTTTCCTCCAAGTAACCCAAAGTGGCACATATAATCCTCCTCCTCTCCTCACAACAACCACCCTGTGAGGTAAGTTGGGCTGAGAGTGTCTGGCCCAAAGTCACCCAGTGAGCTTCCATGGCTGAGAGGGGACTAGAACCCAGGTCTCCAGGCTCCCAGTCCACCGCTCGAACCACTATACCACACTGGCTCCCATGGTAAGGCCTCATTTGACTTTAAATACTACAATGATGGTAACAAAAGCACCCAGTGCTGCCAGGAACTATGATTCCATATACAGAGAGCGAGAGGGTGACAGAGAGCATGGTAGCATCCTAGGATTTCAGGAACCATGGGAACTAGATTTCCTATGATTCCTGGTGACCCCAGACACATAACAGTAGTATCTGGTACCTAATGAAGTCCCTCACCTCCCTTCCTCCCCACTGCTCTATCCACTGAGTTTGGATGGGAAAGGGAATGAGGCAGAGGTGGCTGTGGGAAGGGCTCATAGTGGATGAGCCCATCCTGAACAGAGCCCCAAATTTGGAGGTGTTTGGTATCAATGTAGAATGAACTCAGGAAGTTCTAAAGTGTGTGCGTGGGGGGGGGTCTTTCTCAATATTCCAGTTTTGACTTTCACCACCATCACTAACATAGTAAGGGTTATAGCCCCAATAAGTTTGCCTCCTTGAGAAAGATGGAACCTCCAGCTTGACAGCATCGGTTATTTCCTCAAAAGACAAACTTTCAGAAAACCTTTTTTTCCCTTGGCAACCAACCTGAGTTCTATAGGGATTTCATAATGATGATTGCATCATTCTAAGAAGAGATAAGGCAAGAAAATTGCATACTTATCTAATTTTTAGAGCACAGACTCTCTCTCTCTCTCTCTCTCTCTCTCTCTCTCTCTCTCTTTAAAGCAGTCTATTTTTCCCCCCAATAGGACCTTTGCAGGGATGCCACTTTCAATGATATCATTAACCACAATTACAAGAATTCCACCTATCTCAAGCTCTAATCATACTGCGATAGGTTGTCATAAATCAAAGTAACAGTTTATAAAATGTGAGCTTCTTATTCACAGGAATATGTGCTTGTTATATTCATTGTACCTTGCATTGTCTTAGCTCTTTTCTTCTCTTTTTTAAAATAGTATCTATCGCAGGGGTAGGCAACCGAGTGCCCTCCAGATGTTCTGGACTACAAATCCCACCAGCATCAGCCAGAATGTCAGTGATCAGGTATTATGGGAGTTGTAGTCCATGCCTGCCCCTGATGCATTGGTTTCCATAAGCTTCTGGCAGTGGTAGTATTGAGCAACAACAGGCAGCAACAACAAAAGGAAGAAGAGAGGATTGGGATAGGACATTTGGAAGGAGGAAGCATAACATTAAATTCAATTTCCTACAGAGGTGGTGAGCACTTTCTCACTGGAAATTTCCAAGCAGAGGCTGGGTAGACATCTGTTGGGGAATCTCTGCTTTTCAGTTTCTGGTTCATTGAACAGGGGGTTAGACTGGATAAGCTACAAGTCCCCCTCAAATGCTATGATCCTATGCAAATGAATTTCCTGGAATTTTCCAGTAATAATAAAACAGATAAGACTTACTTAGACATTTTCAAAATTACTTGAACAAACACGTGGGCACAGGGGTGGGGTCGGGTGCTGAGTAGCTCCATAACCACAACATTGTGTGCATCATTTAGTATGAACATCTGCAGGCATTTGCACATACAGCTGTACATGTGGAGGCTTCTATGGGATCCCAAACCCTGTGCTATTGAGGTTTGTTTGTTTATATATTTGGTTTGTACTAGGGATGTCAGAGAATTCCGCCATGGATCTTGGTGAGGCTGAATGCCAGTGCATTCAGCCCCCCGAAATCCGTGGCGAAACGAAGGCCCCCCCATGAAAGGAATGCGAAACAGAGCACTTACCTGCTGCCATCCGCTCTGACTTGCGAATGGCGGCTGTGGCCGCCAATCGCTTCCTCATTATAGCCATGATAGGCTACGGAAATAATTATGTAGCCTATCACGGCTAACGCAGGGACGCCATCTGCGTCCCTGCGGAGGCTGTGATAGGCTACGTAAGTATTTACGTAGCCTATCACAGCAAACGTAAATACTTTACGTAGCCTATCACAGCCTCCGCAGGGACGCAAATGGCGTCCCTGCGTTAGCCGTGATAGGCTACGTGATCATTTACGTAGCCTCTCATGGCTATAATGAGGAAGCAAATGGCGGCCACAGCCACCATTCGCAAGTCAGAGCGGATGGCAGCAGGTAAGTGCTCCATTTCGCATGCCTTTCATGGGGGGGCCTACGTAGCCTATCACGGCAAACCCCTTCATGGATCACTGCCTTGTTGTGGTGAAAGGGCTTGCGTAACTCAGTGAAGCCATAAGCTATGCTGTGCAGGGCCACCCAAGATGGACAGGTCATGGCGGAGAGTTCTGACAAAATGTGGTCCACGGGAGAAGGAAATGCCAACCCACTCCAGTATTTTTGCCAAGAAAACCCCATGGAACGTATCACAAGGCTAAAAGAGATGACGCCAGAAGATGAGCCCCTCAGGTCGGAAGGTGTCCAATATATTACTGGGGAAGAGCAGAGGGTATTTCCAAGTAGCGCCAGAAAGAGTGAAGCGGCTGGGCCAAAACCAAAAGGACACTCAGCTGTGGATGTGTCTGGTGGTGAAAAGAAAATCCGATGCTGTAAAGAACAATATTGTTTAGGAACCTGGAATGTAAGATCAATGAATCAAGGTAAGCTGGAGGTGGTCAAACATGAGATGGCAAGACTAAATATTGACATCTTGGGAATCAGTGAACTAAAATGGACAGGCATGGGTAGGGTTGGCGGAGAATTTCTCCCCGAAACTTCGGGGGGCCGAGCGCCAACGTGTTCGGCCCCCCAAAGACATTTCGGGGAGAAATTCTCCGCACCCCCCCGCACCCTGCACCCCCCCCGGGACGGGACTTACCTTTCCCGAATGTGCCTCCCGGCGGCGGGTCCCGGTGGCGGTTTGTCGGGTCTTCGTTAGGGCCGGGGGCGGCAGCCGGTCTTTCGACCGGCTGCCACCGCCGCCATTCCAATAAAAGTAAAAAAAAACAAAACACCCCCCCGTGATAGCCTACGTGACGATTAACGTAGCCTATCACGGCTAGATTTGCAAAGTCAGCCGTGATAGGCTACGTAAATCGTCACGTAGCCTATCACGGGTGACTTTTAAAAAAAAAAAAGCACGTAGGCAAATGGCGGCCCCCATAGGGAGCCGCCATTCCCGTTCCTTATTTGGTCGCTGTAGTCTACGTAAAGATTACGTAGACTACGGCGAAAATAAGGGCAACGCTATTTGCGTTGCCGTTATTTTCGCCGTAGTCTACATAAAGATTTACGTAGACTACAGCGACTAAATAAGGAACGCGAATGGCGGCTCCCTATGGGGGCCGCCATTTGCCTACGCGCTTTTTTTTTTTTTTAAAGTCACCCGTGATAGGCTACGTGACGATTTACGTAGCCTATCACGGCTGACTTTGCAGATCTAGCCATGATAGGCTACGTTAATTGTCACGTAGCCTATCACGGGGGCGTTTTTTTTTTTAACTTTTTATTTCGCAGCCGGGCGAGGCGAGGCGCCTCCTCCCCGGCCTGAATTTTGACTGGGCGAGGCGGGAAGCCTCCCCCCCGGCCTGAACTTCGGGGGGAGAGCAGCGAAGTGCCTCCCCCCCACCGCGAAAAGCTGCGAGACCAAGTAAGTGGCTTTCGTGCACTCCTAGGCATGGGCGAATTTAATTCAGGTGACCATCATATCTACTACTGTGGGCAAGAATCCCTTAGAAGAAATGGAGTAGCACTCATAGTCAACTAAAGGGTGGGAAAAGCAGTACTGGGGTACAATCTCAAAAACGATAGAATGATCTCAGTACGAATCCAAGGCAAACCATTCAACATCACAGTAATTCAAGTCTATGCCCCAACCACTGATGCCAAAGAAGCTGAGGTTGATCGGTTCTATGAAGACCTACAACACCTTCTAGAACTAACACCAAAAAAAGATGTCCTCTTCATCATAGGGGATTGGAATGCTAAAGTAGGAAGTCAAGAAATCACAGGGATAACAGGCAAGCATGGCCTTGGTGTACAAAATGAAGCAGGACAAAAGCTAATAGAGTTTTACCAAGAGAACATGCTGATCATAGCAAACACTCTTTTCCAACAGCACAAGAGGCGACTCTACACATGGACATCACCAGATGGTCAAAATCGAAATCAGATTGATTATGTCCTTTGCAGCCAAAGATGGAGAAGCTCTATACAGTCAGTAAAAACAAGACTTGGAGCTGACTGTGGCTCAGATCATGAGCTTCTTGTTGCAAAATTTTGGCTTAAATTGAAGAACGTAGGGAAAACCACTAAACCATTCAGGTATGACCTCAATCATATCCCTTATGAATATACAGTGGAGGAGAGGAATAGATTTCAGGGATTAGACCAGATAGACAGAGTGCCTGAGGAACTATGGACAGAGGTCCGTAACATTGTTCAGGAGGCAGCAACTCAATCCATCCCCAAGAAGAAGAAATGCAAGAAAGCCAAGTGGCTGTCTGAGGAGGCTTTACAAGTAGCTGAGGAAAGAAGGGAAGCGAAAAGCAAGGGAGAAAGGGGAAGATAAATCCAACTGAATGCAGAGTTCCAGAGAATAGCAAAGAGAGACAAGAAGGCCTTCTTAAATGAACAATGCAAAGAAATCGAGGAAAACAACAGAATGGGAAAGACTAGAGATCTCTTCAAGAAAATTGGAGATCTCAAGGGAACGTTTTGTGCAAAGACGGGCATGATAAAGGACAAAGAAGGCAGGGACCTCACAGAAGCAGATGAGATGAAGAAGAGGTGGAAAGAATACACAGAAGAACTATACAGGAAAGATCTGAATGTCCCTGATAGCCAGGAGAGTGCGGTCACTGAACTCGAGCCGGACATCCTAGAGAGTGAAGTCAAGTGGGCCTTAGGAAGCATTAGTAACAACAAAGCTAGCGGAGAGGACAGTATTCCAGCCGAGCTATTTAAAATCCTAAAAGATGATGCTGTTAAAGTGCTGCATTCAATATGCCAACAAATCTGGAACACTCAACAGTGGCCGCAAGACTGGAAAAGGTCAGTTTACATTCCAATTCCAAAGAAGGGCAATGCCAAAGAGTGTTCAAACTACCGCACCATTGCGCTCATTTCACATGCCAGCAAGGTGATGCTCAAAATCCTACAAGCTAGGCTTCAGCAGTATGCGAACCGAGAACTACCGGAAGTACAAGCTGGGTTTAGAAGAGGCAGAGGAACTAGAGATCAAATCGCCAACATTCGCTGCATCATGGAGAAAGCAAGAGAATTCCAGAAAAACGTCTATTTCTGCTTCATTGACTACGCTAAAGCCTTTGATTGTGTGGATCACAACAAACTGTGGCAAATTCTTAAAGTGATGGGAGTACCAGACCACCTTACCTGTCTCCTGAGAAACCTGTACGAGGGTCAAGAAGCAACAGTAAGAACCAGAGATGGAACAACCGATTGGTTCAAAATTGGGAAAGGAGTACGACAAGGCTGCATGTTGTCACCCTGCTTATTTAACTTATATGCAGAGTACATCATGAGAAACGCCGGGTTGGATGAATCACAGGTCGGAATTAAGATTGCCAGGAGAATTATCAACAACCTCCGATATGCAGACGATACCACCCTAATGGCAGAAAGCGAAGAGGATCTCAAGAGCCTCTTGTTGAGGGTGAAAGAGGAGAGTGCAAAAGCTGGTTTGGAACTCAACATTAAAAAAACTAAGATCATGGCATCTGGCCCCATCACTTCCTGGCATATAGAATTAGGGATGTACGAACGTCACTTACCTGGTCTCACAGCTTGCTTCGCGGTGGGGGGGAGGCGCTTCGCTTCTCCCCCCTAAGTTCAGGCTGGGGGGGAGGCTTCCCGCTCCGGGAGAGAACGCAGGACAGGAAGGCCTGGCGTGCTATGGTCCATGGGGTCACGAAGAGTCAGACACGACTGAATGACTGAACAACAATCATGGCAAAAAAAACAACAGCAGATGCAAATGGCAGCAGCTACGGCAGCCGCCATTTACATTCCCTTTTTTTCCCACTGTAATAGCCTACGTAAATATTTATGTAGGCTAAAACGGCCCCCCAAAAAGGGAACGCAAATGGCGGCCACAACGCCATTTGCATTCCTTTTTTTTTTGGCCGTAATAGCCTATGTAAATATTTACATAAGCTGAAATGGCAAAAAAAAGGGAACGCAAATGACGGCCGCCATAGCCACCGCCATTTGCATCCGCTGTTTTTTTTGCGGGGGTGTTGCCGTGATAGGCTACGTAAATATTTACGTAGACTATCATCGCAAAATACAGGGACGCAAATGGCAGCGACTACGGCAGCCACCATTTGTGTCCCTGCAGGCTGCCCAGCAGCCGGATGTCCGGCTGCGGGCGGCCCCAGCAGGCGGCTCCGCGGAATCTCCGTGGAGCGGAGCCAGCCAGAGAGAATTTTGGGGGGAGGGACGGAACGCGTCCCCCCCACCGCGAATGTTACCCTTCAAAAAGGTAAGTGACTTTCATACATCCCTAGTTTGTACCCTATCCTTCTACCAAGAAAAATGGCACTCATTCAAGGTGGCTTTCAATCATGAGTAAAACTTGACTGAAACAATAATAAAACACATGCCTTAAAACACAATAAAAACAAAATGATGATGGAATAGAAACCATTATTAATCTTCTTCTTAAGGTGTCAACTAGGGTTGGCGGAGAATTTCTCCCCGAAACTTTGGGGGGCCGAGCACCAATGTGTTCGGCCCCCAAACAAGTTTCAGGGAGAAATTCTCCACACACCCCCGCACCCCCCCGGGACGGGACTTACCTTTCCCAAATGTCCCTCCCGGCGGCGGGTCCCAGTGGCGGTTTGTCGGGTCTTCGTCAGGGGCAGGAGCAGCAGCCGATCTTTCGACCGGCTGCCGCTGCCGCCATTCCAATAAAACTAAAAAAAAAAAAAGCCCCCATGATAGGCTACATGACGATTAACGTAGCCTATCATGGCTAGATTTGCAAAGTCAGCGTTTTGTGTTTGTTTTGTTCATTTCTTTCATTGAACCACGTTCCTAGATATTTGTATTTTGTGACTCATTCAATTGGCACATTATTTATCGTAATATTAAATGCAGTAAAGAGTTGGGGTTTTTTTGCTTATCATCATATGTTTTGTTTTCTTAATATTTATTTTAAGGCCATACTCATTACTTACTTTATTAATCTGATCTATTAATTTTTGTAAATTGGATATATTATCTGTCATTACTACAGTGTCATCAACATATCGAATTGTGTTAATTATTGTTTCATTGATGTTTATGCCAGCCATTTGTTCGGCAACTGCTTCATTAAATATAGCTTCAGAATATAAATTGAATAGCATAAGTGACAGGTCACAGCCTTGTCTTACTCCTCTTTGAATTTGAATTTCTTCAGATAACTCTCCATCTATACAAACTGAGGCTGTTTGATTCCAATACAAATTTTCTATAATCCGAATCTCTTGATTAACAATATCAGTTTTTCTCAGTATGTCAATCAATCACTCACGACAAACTTTATCAAATGCCTTCTCATAATCAATAAATCCCATGTATATGTCTTTATTCATATCAAGATATCTTTGAATTAAGATGTTAATTCCAAATAATGCTTCTCTTGTTCCCATCCCGCTTCTAAATCGAAACTGTGTTTCACTTATATACAGTTCTAATTTCTTATACATTCGATTGTAAATAATTTTAAGAAATATTTTTAATGCATGGCACATAAGGCTGATTGTCCTGTATTCGGAGCATTCTTTAGCATTGTCTTTTGGGGGCATTATTAATAAAATAATAAAAAATAGGGGTTCTGGTTTGCATTTACACACAAAGGACTCCTCCCTGCAGTTATTCCCACTGTAGGCCTAGTAATGCCTAAACAGGGCTAGACTCATCCTTGCCCATCCTACTGCCCTCTAAATGTGTTGGATTACAACTCCCATCACCCCAGCCACTATGATCATTGGCTATTCTGGCTGGGGTGATGGGAGTTAAAATCCAACACATCTGGAGGGCCTCAGATTGGGGCTAGAATGACATGGGGTAGGTACAGGGTTACTTTCCGGCACTACTGTGTAACCACAAACAAGCCGCCACAAACACAAAATTGAGGATAAAAGACTTCCAGAGAAGATCATAGAATCATAGGGTTGGAAGGGGCCTACAAGACCATCGAGTCCAACCCCCTGCTCAATGCAGGAAGCCTGATTCCCAGGTGGTCTCCTATCCAAGTACTAACCAGGGCTGACCCTGCTTAGCTTCTGAGATCAGATGAGATCGGGTGCACCCAATCCTTGAAGAAGGCATGTCATCAGGCAAGCTTGATACTTCCTAAACGAGAGCTCAGCCTCTTAGCCACTATACTACACTAACTCTGAAATGAACTTTTAGTTAACAGATCCATGTGTTACGCATTTTGGGACAATGGTGATGATGAACATTTTTGCCTTGCTCTTCACCTTTCCAAGAGTGGTGTACAGAAGAACCATAAAAAGACAGTCTGTGCCCACAGGCTTACAAATGAAACATACAAAAGGAAAAAGGGATGAGGAGGGAAGATGAAAACAAGCAACTCAGGCACCACTTTTTAAAGTTTTTATAGTTCTTATAATGACTAGCTAGAGCGGAAACAGTTCTGGGCCTAGTTTCTCAAGAACCAGTTCTAGAACAAGGCAGCAGCATGGAAGGTAGCAGGACATTTAGTGCTGGCCTGAAAGTTGTCAGATGAGAACTTTCAGTTTGAATTTTGGAGGTGGGGGTGTTTGCAGGAGATGAAACAAGAGATGAACCTTCCCCTCAATTTTCAGGTGTCTGGGTCAAAGACTGAGGTGGGGATAAACTTTACTGCTGCTGCCCAGAGTTCCTCCCACAGCCACCATGTTCCTTCCAGAAGCTCCCATAAGAGTGAAGCTATGTAATTGCTCCCAAGGACTTTTGGTGAAACTAAATGGTGGTCAGCAGGGAGTTGCTATTGTGGGGAGCTCCAGATTTTACTCTGTATTGAAAAATACCCGCTGCCTCTTGTGTGGCCTGCAAATGGAGCCACAAAGGTGTGTGGATGGGTCCATTTTTGTTCAGCCTTAGGAAAGATCCACATGAAGAAAAAAATATGGAGGCTCTAAGGTGAGCTTTATCTCAGTTTCCCTCTATTGCTAGCTAATCAGGCTCACTATTATCATCTGGCTGGGGAGACCAGACAACAAGGGGAACCAAGCCACAGAAAGGGAATTCAAGTGCAAGCAGGCACTGCAGACAGGCTGGCTGACCTCAGCCTTCCATGGAGACCCTACTGAAGACACGCACTGAGTTCCCTACCCAATCTCTCTTGTCTCCCCTTTCTTCCATGCATTTTGCAAAAGTCTGCATTGTTAATATGCAGGCACATGCACAGTGCAAGGTTTTAGTTTAAAAATAATCCCCAGGACAGTAATTTATCCAAAATATTGAACGGAAATCATGGCAGTTCTGGGAAAATAATGACAGTTGGAGGTTCTGCAGCCCATGCAGTTAGCTTGACACAGACGACAAGCTTCTCCAGAAGTTTACTTCCTTCCGACTTCCTGTCAATCATATTATGTGTGAGGCACTCCAGGTTGCAAAATGCATATTAAACGGTGCCATTGGTATAATGTCTCTGTGAAACAAGCACAAAGTCCTCATTCTTGATGCAAAGCTGCTCTCACAAGTGCCATCCTTGGAACAGAAGTAGCCCAAGTGTTGCAAATTATATAGGATGAAGCCATTTGACCAACTGTATACATTTCACTGGTGAAGCACTCACACTTTTGGATGAGGTTTGCCTGGGACGGACAACTCCTCAGTGAATTAGGTCTTTAGTCTCTAATTAATCAGTTTTGTTGCGCTGTGACACAACAGAGAATTGGCTAGAGTTTAACAGGACAACCTCTGTGTATTTCAATGAAATGCCTTTCTTTTTGTAAATGTTTTGTAGACTGTTAAATTAATAAGGTAGATTATTGTGCTTCCAAATTAAGATATGTTCATTATATAAATCTTGTGGAAGATAATAACACAATCTGTACATTAATCTACTGCATGGCAATTAGACTGGAAATTAGAGCTGTGACCTCAACATTGCAATGAAGCATTTTTTAAAAAAGAGGTGTCAAAAACAATTTTTTTTAAAGAAAAAAAGTAATGAAATTTTATGCAACCCACTTATTGGTCACCTTCCCTGCAATTAAATGTCTCTGGAGGAACTGAATAACTTTTTTTGTATTAGACATACATACATTAGCATGCAGATAAAGGCTAGAGGAAGTAGAAATAAGTAATGAATAGCAAACAAAACACACGTGTTTCATAAAAGATTATCTATGGTTAGTCTGCATCACGGAACATATTTTATTATTGTGCTGAGATTGCAAGGGCAACAAGGACCTCACAACACACCATGGACTTTAGTCTGAGTAAGCAACAGCACATTATCTGTATCTGAGCCTGATTCTATTCTGACTGACAAAAAGGTAGGAATGTGTGAGAAATTTGCTCCATCAAGGGTGTTTTTTTGAACAAATGGATTTATCCAATTCACATCTCCTGAACCGAGATGTGGACCAGAAGGCAATTTGCAGTGGGAAATCTGCACATTTCCAAGTTTGCGATATATTCCACAAAATAAAATGCATTCAGTGATTGAAAAATGTGCAAAGAAAAATGCAAACATTTTGTGTACAAAAACACTTTGGTCAATGGGTCCATATTTAAAAATGCACGCAAAAGTAAGTACATTCATGTGTACCTTACAAAGAATGTATAAGGCCACATGAAGCCTGACCTTTCTCTTTTCCTTGCCTCTGTAGGCCTCAAACCTTCACTAGGAATGGATGGATGCCCCCCTGTCCGGCACCTCTGGGCACCCACCAAACTGCTGCCCCCAGGCCTACCTGCACACCCTCTGCAGTCACCCAGTTGCCCACACCTACACTGAGTGGTCCACAAGCACACATCATTTTGCAGAAAAAAAGGCAACTCAGGAATTTCCATAAATGTAATATTGCGCACATAGCAGCCATAAAGACACCATCTATACAATATTACAGGCATAAATGGCCCATTTATGCCTGTAATATTGCACACATGGGGGCTTTACGGCTGCTGTGTGTGCAATATTAAATCTATGGAAGTTCCTGAGGTGTCAGGGGTGGGGGCAAAATGGTGACCATGGGAATGATGGGTGCTCGCGGATGGCTCAGGGTAGGTGAAGGTGGCTCAGCAAGTGAAGGGGGGCGCAAGTGTGTATGGGGGAGTCCGTCACACTCCCAGACTGAGCCGGGTGCCTGTGCCATCCCTAATCTTCACAGGGTTCCTAATCCACTCTCCTCACTGCTCTTTAGCACTTGAAAGACTAGAAGAGAAGGCAAATTAACAATTGAGCAAATAATAGACTCTGATTGAGAGACAGAGTCAGGTGATCAGGCTGAACCCTGAGTGTACATACAAGGCTCACAAGATGAGTACACAAGAAATGCAAATTCACTTCTAAGAAAGCACTGGGATGGTGAAGAGAACATAGAATGAGTAGACAACCTGGTGCCGCCCAGATGGTCTAGACTATAATTCCCATAATCTCTAAGCCTGGGCGATGCTGGCTGAGTCTTATGGTGTTTGTAGTCCAATACATCTGGAGGGCATGCCCCTAACACAGAGCGCTAGAATGGTGAAGAGAACATAGACAACTCTAACACCCCACGGAGTACTGCTGTACTCCACGTCGGTGTACTGGAGGGCAGTACACCTACATGGATAGCAAACCAGATTCCTGAAACTACCTATTTACATAGAATATACTTTACTTATATATGCTAGAAGTGAAAGGTGAGGCGTTTGCTGCAGACTGTCAAGTGACTGTGCACCACTTTTCATCTTGCTTGCTTCCTACTGTAAATTATACCTAAGAATGTTTTTAAAACTTAGGATGGAAGCCAAGGAGGAGGAAAATGATGTTTTCTCTAGTACCGTAATTTCTCACTTGAGAAGCACATAATTTAAAGACAGCTGCAGAGTATTCCCTTTTCTGTGTTTACTAAGGAGAGGAGGCCTTCAAAGCAGAGATTATCATTTAATTCAGATAGCTGGAGATTTTTGGAGGGGCTGGGAATGAAGATTGTCTTGCACAGGATGGGCACTGCATGATAACCAAAATAGGTGGGAACCTCTGTGGGAGGCCTGGAGGCTGCAGCAGCATTTCTGTAAATAACAAATATGCAAATTGGGCATGCTAATTAGTATAACTCATTTATCCAGCAGGCCCTTTATTGCTGTAATTTGGAGGGTGTGCTCTTGTGTAGGGAGCTCAAATTTTACACAAGATAGCCGGACAGAAGCAGATAGAAGGGTTGAAACGAGGGTGGGTAAAAGGGATCTTGAAAGACATGGGGATTTGTACCTAGTATAAGGTGTTCGAGGCCTAGAATGTCTTCCTTCATTTGGTTCTTCCATGTGCAGCAATGGAACTGTTCCAGGTTTCAAAACTTTCTGTAACACCTTCTACACTGAACATCCTATCCAAATCACAGATACAGAGATGATGGCAAGACACGCGGAGGCATGCCCAGAGGCAGCCTTTATATTTCATATCCAGCAGGAGGTAGAAAGCCCAATATTATACAAACTGCAAGAGACTAGACAATCTCCCCCCACCCCCACTCCAAATAAAGGGAAAACCTGTGCCCTCTTGAGGGTACTAGGCACAATGAAGATGATAACTGTCTCCTCTAAAAGAGGGCAGCCAGCCAACATGAATAATATTACATGAAGCCTAATCCTATGCATGTTTACTCAGACACAAATTCCCACCATATTCAATGGAGCTTACTTCCAAGCAAGCATACGTAGGATGCAACCTTAGGGTTTTGTATGTGTGTGTGTGTGTGTGTGTGTCTGCACTCTTAGAAATAGTGAAAAAGTGTAGATCAGTAGTTCACTGAATCTAACCTTAACATGTATTTCTGTTCATTCAGTTCTCAGACAGTTAGTCTAAAATCCATCAGGTGTAAATAATACATGCTGAGGGAATACAAAGCGTGATTCACCAACCATTTAAACTGGCATAGTCCTATTGACTTAATGGGTCTATATCTGTATAAATGGCTCCAGAATCACCCGTGATGACTCCTGTTCCATATGCAGAGAATTTTGGTGCCTTTCCAGATACTCTCACTCTCCCAGGAGGGCTGCACAGTTGGACCTGGAAGAATCAAACAATGTTGCCCCAGCAACTGTGTAAACCTTCAATGGAAGAAATAAGTACATAGCCAAAGAAGCACCATTACTGCATGCAGTCTCCCTTCGCAAGGGCTCCATTTGCATACTGGGAGGAAAATGGAAGAACCATAGGCATCGGGCTAGGAAACAGCAGAATGCCTTCTTAAGGATTAGTTGTTGTAAGCTTTGCTTTGGAAAACTGTCTTTCTGTTTGGAATGTGGCTTAGTTTTCAAGACAGGGATATGCCTGAGGAAGGCTTCAATATAGGGAAGACTGCCATCTTGAAAGTCCTCTAAGAAATGCATTAAATAAATACAATAAAAATATAATAACTAAACCAACCCACCCTGGGGGGCAAGGAGAGTATTGTTGGAAGCAATTATTTTATTTATTTATTTAAAATATTTGTAAGTCACCTTTCTGGACAGACTCCACCCAAGCTGATGAACAGCAATGGAGACATAAAATGAAATAATACCACATTGGATTAAGGCTTAAAAATAATGCAAGTACTTTATAGTTCAATCTGTACAAAACAGTTTCCCAAGTACCAGCAATAAAACTGCAGCATTTCCATAAAAGCACACTGATTAAAAGCCATTTGAAATGGTGGTGGCAGTGGGGAGTAGGGGTTAAAGCCTTTTTGAATACCAGGATTGAAGGGGACAATTCCACATCTTGTGGGAGGGAGTTCCATAGAGTAGGGGCCACTACTAAGAAGGCTTTGTCCCTAATGCATACAAATCTTACTGGTCTTAAATATGGGCCAACAAGCAGGGCTTCCTATGCTGATCTAAAGGCACAGACAGGGTCATATAGGCACAGGCAGACCTTCAAATAACCTGGTCCCAAAGGCACCAGTAGCAGGGGGCCTGGCAACAAGTTGCTAGAAATGGCTTGGCAGGGCACATGCAGCCTTTGAGCTGCACATTTTGCACACCTGCATTAGGTCTTTAAATGTAAGAACCAGCATTCTGAATTGGGCCCAGAAATGCAGTGGTACAGAATCAGTGTGTAATATACGTTGACCTCCTAGCCCCAACAATGAGCACTGCATTTCTTACCAGCTGAAGTTTCCAGATCATCATCAAAGGCATCCCCACACAGAGCATATTACGGTCTCATCTGGATGCAGCTAGTGCATGCTTAATGGAGGCCAGGTCCACTTTCTCTAGGGCAGCCTTCCCCAAACTGGTGCCCTCTTGATGGGTTGGACTATCTATGCTCTGTCTAATCCTTCCTTTCATCTATCCTGAATCTCCCACCATCTAGCCTCATTTGATGACCCCAGGTTGTAGCATATGAGATGGGAAATTCTCTCTTTCCACTTTCACCACACTGCGCATAACTTTATACATTTCTTTCATTTCCCATTTTGCTTACTTTCCCCCTAAATGAACAGCCCTCACATATAACCTTTCCTTTGCTCCAGGTCTCTGATCACTTTGGTTGCCCTTTTCTGCCCCTTTCTCTTGCAATCAAATTGTCAGCAGAAGGGACACACTCAATCATACTCTCACTAAAAGAATAAAGATGTAAGAACACCCCCTAGGAAAAAAAAAGAGGAAATAGAAGCATTCCTAATTTTCATGAGCACATCTCAAATTTTGAAAAATTATGGTTCAGTGGTTCAATTAATTATATGAGCAGAGTAATTAATGGCTTCCAGTTTTTGTATTAAAGGCAGGAGAAAAAAAACACACCTTCTTTTCCTACATTCTTTTCTGCCTTCCCCATCAATAACCATTTTCTCTCTCTTGTTCTTCATATAAGTTAGAGCTACCTTTGTCAAAACTTAGTTCCACTTTCCTATTCTGTTTCTATTTCCGTACTCAACTCAACCCTATAACTATATAACACTTTACAGCTAGAAAACTGATGCTGGTAATAACACCTTTAATCAGGAAAGATTCAGTAATGTTGGCCTCTTTGCTCATGCAAGCTCATAAATCAATCCAAAAAGCAGCGACAGACACAGCATGAAAAACGGGCATTTCCACTGTATTAGTCACACCCATTATATTTCTATACTAGTGATGGGCAGCATCATTTATTCCACTCTTTTCAAGGTAAATCACTATGTTCCCACAATTGACCTCAGACTTTAATATATGACATCTTGTAGATATTGCTTGTGATGTAAAATTATTGTTGCCTACTTATTATAAGCTTGAGTACACCTATCCAATTTGCAAAAGTACTTGGTACCTGATGTCTGGAAATGGGTTGAGCTCTGGCTAAGACACATCCTAATAGGACAACAATCTGTGCAATTAGAGCAGATATAATTAAACATGATAAAAATGACACCATGTATATAAATACTTGTAATCAGTAAATAAATATGGTAGAGTCTAAGGCTCCTTCACACTGAGCTTTTATCCTGAGATATGCCCTCACCCCGGCGCCAGCTTGTCTGGCTGAAAGAGGGGGGGCATTGCGGGCGGGTGGGGTGACAAGATGTAGGGGCCTCTGATTGGTGCACCCCAGTGGCACCACCATGCAAGGAGGGGCAGGCTGAGTTGCCTTAAACTCAGCCCCCCTCCCAATCTCAGCTCTCTGGCTCGACGCAGCTAGAGAGAACTACAGCTCCGCCGAGAAACAATGAAGGACACCTGCCTGCTGGAAACAGGCGTCGTCGTTGTTCCAGCCACTTGAACTCCGCATGCTATCAGCGCGCCCAAGGCCTTGCTGCCACGCCGGTGCTTGCCGCGGCTCCGAGATTGCTGGCGCTTGCGGCAGGGTGCGCATGCTCCGGCGCGCCTCCCTCATGGCCGGCGCCTGCCCTGCCAGCGGGAGCGCCGGTGTTTGTGGCGGCGCGCGCAGAGGGTCCCGGCGCTTGCGGGGGCAGCGCGCCCACCCCCTCCTTCTCCTCAGTTCCTGCCGTGGCTCGGCACACCTGCCACAGCTCCGGGTTTGCCGGCGCTTGCGGCGGGGGCGCATGTGCTCAGGCGCCGCCCCCTCCTCTGCCCTGAGCCGGCGTGAGGGCCGTCGGCTGTGCTGGTGGCACGCATCTGGAAACAGCGCCCCCACCCCCCTCCTTCTTGCTCCCGGGGGCTCGGCGCGCCCGCCGCAGCTCCGGCTTTGCCGGCAGCCGCAGCAGAGGCGCACGTGCTCGGACGCCGCCCCCTCCACAGCCGGTGCTTGTCGCGCCGGCAGGAGCGCAGGCAGCTGCACCAGCAGCACTCACCCGGGGGAGGCGCCTGTTGCCCGCTCCTCATGCGCAGTCCCCCCGGCCGAGACTTGCCCTCTGAGCGCCCGCCCCCCTCTTTTCGCCTCCTCGGGTGGTCGCTGCGCACCTGCACCGCTGCAGCCCCGGGGTTGCCGGTGCTCGCGGCGGGGGCGCATGTGCACGGGCGCCGCCCCCATCGGCTGGCGCTTGCCACCCGATGGGGGCACCGGCGGCGGTGACGGTGAGCGCCCGGACGCTGCGCCTCCTAGTGCGCTCCCCTGCTGGGGCGCCCGCCCCCCCCACCGGGGGTCGCAGCTCCGTGGGGGGAGACCTGCTTTGCATGCCGGGGGTCCCAGGTTTGATCCCTGGCAGCTCCAGGCAGGGCTAGGAAAGAATCCTGCCTGAAACCCTGGAAAGCCATTGTTGCCGATCAGTATTGCAACTATTGGGCTGGATGGAGCAATGGGCTGACCCAGCATAAGGCAGCTTCCAACGTTCAACCCCCCCCCCAAAAAAAAGGTTGGAGAGCAGAGCTGTGCGTGCCACAGGGCCTGCCTTGCATCTAGGGATGTCAGAGAATTCCGCCACAAAAAAGCCCGCCCCTCCTCTTCTTTCAGCGCACGCTCATCTGTGGCGCCAGTGGCTGAGGGCAGTTACCGGCTTTGAGGGGTGCCGGCACTTGCGGTGGCGACGTGCCGCCCCCCCCGCTTTTGTCCTCGCTGGCGGTTGCACGGGCCTGGGCGCTGAGCAAATCGGCGCCAGCTCTCACTTCCTCCTGCGAGCGTGGGGCGCTCGTGGCGGCAGCACGTGCATCCCCCCTAAAAAGACAAACAAACATGAAAATAAACAACAAAAACAAAACAAAATAACCACCTGGGGGCGCCCGCGCTCAGGAGCGGCTCCCGTGGCCGTGGGCCCTTGCTGCGCCTCTTGGGCGCCGGGCTTGCAGCAGGCGGCAACTGCGCCCCCTTCAAAGCCACTGTGTTGTCGTGGCTAGAGTGTTGGACTGGGACTTGAGAGACCCAGGTTCTACACTCCTTTCCAGGGGCATCGTTTAAGGCTGGCGCCCCTGCTGGGCATACAGAAGGTCCAGGTCCAGTCCCTGGCATTTCCAGGTAGGGCTAGAAAACCCCTATCTGAACCCCTGCAGAGCCATTGGGGGAGCCACAGATTCTCCACCCCTGCCCTATAAGCTAATAAGGTTAATGGCTAGACACACGGTGTCTTAAATGTGAACACATAGAGACATACAGAGAGAGGATCTATGTTTTTGAGCTCACCTCTCTAGCCAATGCCAGACACTGAGGGTGCCCCCCCTGTCTGGCGGTAGCGGCGGAGCTGCCGCCTGTTGCCTGGGGTGCCCAGTGACTAGCCCACTGGAACCTCCTGCTATGTGCTCTGACCACTGCCGCATTTACTTCTAGGGGTGGTGGTTGGTGTGTTGGACTGGGTTCGGGCACCTGGGCCCTTGCTTCTTCTTGCCAATGTCGTGCCAAGCTTACCTCACTTTCTACATCATGTCAAGGCCCGATTCTGAGTTTGATGATGAAACAGACCTGGTTCTGGCAGCAATTCTTGCTCATCTGGAAGATGCTGAGCATTCTTCGGGGATCCCTTCCCCCTTCCCCGGCCAGGCCTAAGTAACCCCCGGTGGTCCAGCCTAAGCGAACGCGACAGCAGACCCAATGCTCGCTACTTCTTTCTACTTCAGCTCGTCGCTGGGTTCAGGGCACCCGGACACCATTGAGGCCTCCATCTTGCCTTCGCAGGTTCACCATGGCAGCACTCCACCACTGCAGGCAGTCCACCTTCCTGTGGCATCTCCGTCAGCAGTGATCCAAGCAACATCCTCCTCCTTGGGGTTTCACCCAGGCGACAAACCACAGCTGGAAGCGGTCCACCCTCGTGGGGCATCTCTATCAGGAGCACTGCAAGTGGCAACACCTCCCTTGCTCCCAGGGACCCAGACATGGCTGCCCTGGATATGGGTGAGATGACTGCACCTCAACCCAGTTGTCCAGACGGGTGACCTTCAGGGCCGTGGGGTTGCCGCCTTAGCTTACCCCCCTGGGGCGGCTGTCCCTCCCAATGTCATCTCCCTATATGACGCCCGGGCCGCTTGCAGCTCCGTCAGTCACATCCCAGTAACCCCAGCCGCTTTACGCAGATCTTACAGGGTTTTGCTGGATTAATTTAGGATAGGGGTGGACGAAAGTCACTTACCTGTCCTCGAAGTTTGTTCGCGGTGGGGGGGAGGCGCTTCGCTGCTCCCCCCGCGAAGTTCAGGCTGGAGGGGGAGGCTTCCTGCCTCGCCCGGCCGAAATTCAGGCTGGGGGGGAGGCGCCTCGCCTCGCCCGGCCGCGAACTCCAAAGTTTTTTTTTTTTAAAAAAAAACGCCCCCGTGATAGGCTATGTGACGATTAACGTAGCCTATCACAGCTGACTTTGCAGATCTAGCCGTGATAGGCTACGTTAATCATCACGTAGCCTATCACGGGAGCGTTTTTTTTTTTTTTACTTTCAAGTTCGCGGCCGGGCGAGGCGGGAAGCCTCCTCCCCGGCCTGAATTTTGGCCGGGGCAAGGCGGGAAGCCTCCCCCCGGCCTGAATTTCGGCCGGGGCGAGGCGGGAAGCCTCCCCCCCCAGCCTGAACTTCGCGGGGGGAGCAGCAAAGCGCCTCCCCCCCACCGCGAACAAGCTTCGACGAAAGGTAAGTGACTTTCGTCCACCCCTAATCGTCACGTAGCCTATCACGGGGGCGTGGTTTTTTTTTTTCTTTTATTGGAATGGCAGGGGCGGCAGCCGGTCCAAAGACCGGCTGCCGCTCCCTCCCCGGACGAACACCCGCCGAACCGCCGTCCGGACCCGCCGCCGGGAGGGACATTGGGCAAAGGTAAGTCCCGGGGCGGGGGCGGGGTGCGGGGGGGTGCGGAGAATTTCTCCCCGAAACTTGTTCGGGGGGCTGAACACATTGGCGCTCGGCCCCCCGAAGTTTCGGGGAGAAATTCTCCGCCATCCCTAATTTAGGATCCCTCACCTGCCCCCGCCCGCTCGGGCATCCACGTAAGAGGCATATCAGATCCCTACGCTAATCTGGCGAGTTGTAATGTCACCTGGGCTACTCCTTCTCGTTATGACTTTCACCTGTGGAGGTGCGTGACTGGCTTATGTTGAGGCCTCTCGCAGGAGGGCCACCATTGCCCTTCTCTGCACAAGGACCTGTTGGACCAGGACCTTCCGCTCCAATTTTGACTCCTTCCCGGCTGGGTTCAGCAACAGATCTGGCAGTGGCCACATTCACCAGGCGGTCTCCCGCACTGGCCCTCGGCCTATAGCGGGTCCGCTACTTCAGCACTGCTATCTGTGCCAGGAATAAAGCCCCAAGGGCACATACTCCCAGGACACGTGCAGTTTCCATCGTGAGTGCTCCCTTGTAGCAGTCAGCACTCATGCACCTCTTGTCCAATGCCCGGTGTTGGTAGGGTCCCCCTTGGAAAGCCGAGGCAGTAGGAAGCTCTGGTTGGCCCATGCCTAGTTAGGTTGGCACCGATACTCCGGCTTTAAGACACTACCCCAACTGGGGGAACACGTCTTAACTTGGGACATGGTTTATGCTAGGTTCTAGGCCCCCCCTTTTTTCGCTAGGTCAACATAGGCCATCCTTACATTGTAAGCAACATTTCTCCTCGCCAGGCGTTGACAGGTTCAGGAGAGGTTAACAAGGCAATACTGGCAGAAGGGTTTTAGCCCCCCCTTTTTTCCACACCCCGTTAGCTACTCTAGGGATCTCCCTTCTCGAAATGCTGCCCAGGAAATCCTCTAGGGAGTTTATCCTGATTCGTAACCTCTCTTCCCTGAGGGCCAGTCAGTTAATCACAAGATCCCTGATCATCTCTGCTCAGTGCGACACGCCTCTTTGATGAGGCAGCTGTCTTGGTCTGGGATCCCGGCCACGGGTCCCTGATGGGCATGTGCTACATGGAGTCCAAAGACGGTGGTCAATGTTCTGACCTAACGCAAGTACTGCTCCCCTTTCCTGTTAGTTCGGTGCCCCTTAGCTCACAAAGGCTGAGGGCCTGTCTCACACAGCAACATTCGGGGAAGCCAGTTAGGGATGGATGAAAGGCCCTTACCTGTTCTTGAAGCTTGCTTCGCAGTGTGGGGGAGGCGCTTCGGTTCTCCCCCTGAAGTTCATGCGAGGGGGGGGAGGCGCCCCGCCTCACCCGGCCGAAATTCAGGCCGGGGGGGAGGCGCCCCATCCCTCGCCAGCGAAATTCAGGCCGGGTAGAAGCGCCCCGTCTACCCGGCCACGAAAAAAAAGTAAAAAAACAACAACACCCCCTTGATAGGCTACGTAACGATTTACGTAGCCTATCACGGCTAGATTTCCAAAGTCAGCCGTGATAGGCTACATTAATCGTCACGTAGCCTATCATGGGTGACTTTGGAAAAGAAAAAAAAAAGTGCGTACGCAAATGGCGGCCCCCATAGGGCACCGCCATTTGCGTTCCTTATTTGGTCCCTGTAGTCTACGTAAATATTTACGTAGACTACGGCGAAAATAAGGGCAACGCAAATAGGGTTTGTTTTTTTTAAGTCACCCGTGATAGGCTACGTAACGATTAACGTAGCCTATCACGGCTGACTTTGGAGATCTAGCCGTGATAGGCTACGTTAATCGTTATGTAGCCTATCACGTTTTTTTTTTTTTTTTACTTTGCTTGTCGAAAGACCGGCTGCCGCCCCCGCCCCTGACAAAGACCCGCCGAACCGCTGCCAGGACCCGCCGCCGGGAGGGACATTCGTCAAAGGTAAGTCCCATCCCGGGGGGGGGTGGGGGGGCGGAGGGGGCGGAGAATTTCACCGCCGATTTTGGGGGGACGAATGCGTTGGCACTCGGCCCCCCAAAGTTTCGGGGAGAAATTCTCCCCCATCCCTAAAGCCAATCCGATACCCTTAGGTGTTATTCTCGCCTCCCTCAGGACAACTTTCAGGTCCTTTAGGCACAGCTCCAAGCAGTTATACATCAGGCATGGCTTCAACTTAATAGGGCTTTAATGGCACCTCCTTCCAGAAGCGTGAGCCTCTCCTCAAAGCCAGACTGCGGACTCACATGGTTCCACCGCTACCCCAAGGGGTTTCAGATTCTTAGGGCAGGTCCGATCGTGCTGTGGGTAGTGGCCTGTAGAGTGGAGGCTGCTGCCCCCACCAAGCACATTGTGGGATAACCTTATAGCCATGTCAGTAACACCCCCCCCTTCGTTATGACAACATGACCACGTTATTCATTCTCTGTCCTCCTGAAATTGGAGGGTCATGTCATGTGTCAGTGTGTTCACGCTCCAGAGTCAGTGTTACAACATCTGGTTCTGGGTCCACCATGTGCCGGGTTAGGCAAACCCAATTGTTGATGCCTTGTCATGAAATTAGGTCAACATCTTCCGGGCCTTAGCCCCGTGGGTGCTCCATTCCCAGATCCCATACTTGCAGTACTATGGGAGACCGGGATACTGAAGCCAGGCATGCCAGCCTGCATTCCATGGATCTCCGTACAGGAGCCGCCTGCGACAGAGCAGGTGGGTTGTGCCGCGCTTTAGGCAAAGCTTCAGCTTCTGTCACACTGTCACATTAAGATCTAGTGGCTCCATAGACGTGTCATACGGTGGGAGTCCCCTCCTCACTCTGTTCCACCAAAGTTTGTCAGTCTTCTTCTGCAGGTCCAGGTGCTGCACATTGAAAGGAATGACTTTGGCTGTAAGCCAGGTGAGGACCTGATCGAACAGGCCTTGGTTGAGATGCAGGTGGTCTGGCATACCTGGCCGGAAGTAGCCTATTGCAGCCCTCACTGCTCCCATGGATCAATGGGAAGGAATGGAATGACGTTGCCAGTAGCAGGGCACGTCTGAAAGTGCACAGAGAAATGGCTTATGACCATGTGAATGAGGTGATGGATACACCACCCGCCAGGGAATTCTGTGGACATGGAGGAAGCATTACAGGTGGGACGGTGTCCGCCTGTCTCATTTAGTGAATAACATATGTCTGTCTGATCTGCAAAGGGGCCTGCGGGAAGTTCTTCTGTGCAGGTGGGGGGAGTTTCACAAGCTCTAGGCTTGTGACGCCTGTGGCAGCTAGGACGGGCAAAAACAGGAAAGTAGGGATGGTGTGCACGCAGAGGCACCTTATGGTGACAGGTGACGTCTGAGGCCCCCCGAACGGGTTGTGTGGCTCGGCGGGGGGATAAGGGATGCCTGGGAGACCAACCCTACTCACTCACCCAGGTGTTGTGCGGCACCGGGTTGGGGGTGACACCGGAAGGTCTACCTCCCCCAGAAGGGGCAGTCCGGAGGGATGGTGAGATCACCGCCACCCCTCAGGCTGGGTACGTTTTCGCCCAGGAAGTGCCAGCTAGCCGCTGACACAGTTAGATGCCCGTCCTAGTTACCCCTTTGCAGCTATTTCAATAAATGTGGCCCAGTTTTCAACCCAAGCTTGTTGTCTGCGTCTTCTTTAACCCATCTCCGCTCGCAATGAGATTGCTCCGTCATGGAAGTTTGCTGGCTGTTTACATGACATTCCAGGTGTCTCCTGTACTTTGTTCCATTTTTAAATAGATCACAGATAATGAGCTATCAAATTACCCCATTGTATTCTGCTTCAGTTTCCTTCGTGAAAAGAGTAAAAGCGGCAAGAAGAGGAGTGAGATCAATGAAAGATAATGGAAGACTTGGATATGGAGAGAAGGAGGTGGAAGGGGGTGGGGGGAAAGGAAGCATATGAAAAAGTGATTCATGATCCCACGTTTAAAATGGAAGCAGAAAGCCCGATTTTAAATGCAGGATTTTAGGCTGTAGAGATGCCCTAAGACAGGAATGGAATAGAGAATTGGAGCTCCCCATTTTGCCTAATCAATGGATCATTGTTTTAACGGCTGTACCTGAAGTATCTATGGACCTTAGGCTATGCTTTATTCAGCAAAAAAATCTTGTTTCGGGTTTATTGGACTCCACAACGTGGTTTGTCTAATTTGCATAACAGTTGGAGACGTAATACACCTAATGCTTCTCTTATTCATATGTTTTGGCAATACCCAATAGTTGCTGCCTTTGCGGGCAAGGTCATAATATGGATAAACTTTGTACTGGACTGGAACACTCTTTAATATTGAATGGTGCACATGTCCTCCTAAACTATTTACTGGTTTCTTGGAAGTTAACATATGGTCAGTGCAAATGGATTTTCCGAACCATCTTGACAGCCAAAAGACTGATATTACAACATTGGAAGGATGAATGTTCAACTCTTCTACTGCAATGGATTGAGGATATAACAACACTATCAACACTGAACAGGTGGCATATAGGCACCAGTCATGAATGGATAGATATATGGATAGTTGGTCTGCTTTTCTTGAAGCTTATGTATAATCCCTTGTTTGTTTCTTTGTTTTTCTTTTCCTTTTTTCTAGAATGTTGTATTTAATGGAATATTGATATTTCTATGCATGTAATTTGTCTTTTATTTCCCTTTTTCTGCACAATTTGTTTTGTTTTGTTAAAATCACAGTTAAGAAGATTAACCCCCCCCCCCAAAAAAAAAGACACCAACCCACCACTCTTCCTGGCTTTATCTAAAAATTAGCCTTAAAAAAAAAAGAAAAGAAGCACAGTGCTTCCACAAGATCCTTAGGCTTGGGAGATCTCCAGAAAGGGTAAGTCTTGGATGTGGATCAGTCAGTGAGAAAACATGTGTGAACATCTCTGAAACCCCACAGTGGTGTAGTGGAGCCAGGGCTCACAGAGATGCAGCACTGGCATTTTTTTTTATTAGCGGGGACACTACCATCTGCCACCCCCCTCAGAATTCCCTGTTCCCTCTGAGCTTAGTGGCAGTCCTTACAACAGCTGGGGGAAAATGAATTTTCCCAGCAACAATATATTGCTCTTTGTTGTAATGTAAAGTATTTTAGGGTGGCTTGGACTCAAGTGTCTTTTTTTTTTTAGCGGAAAGGTGGGATCTGTATTAAATAAATGCATAAATAACTGAATGGGCAATTTGGACCCATCAGCTTTACAAAAGCCATTCTCCTAGCAGATGACAACTCCTAGAACTCATTTGTTTATATGGATCAACACAGCTGCCTGTAATTTTGGACTCTCCATGGAGGCCTGGCTATGAGGCCTGTTATGATGAATGGCTGCACTTCAAAATTTACCACTATACCATAGATGCCCAGACTTGGTGCATAGATGGTAATCTTCTAGGTTAGACATTATGGTGAGATACAGAGGAGAAGGTATGGTAGATGCAAGTGAATAGCAGCTTTAATGATAGAAAACAGCACCTTGAATTGTGCCTGGAAGACAAGAAGAAACTGGGATGGATTCTAGGGCACTGGAGTAGTGTGCTCTGCTCCCTTATCACAAGGTTTGGCCATCTCATTCTAAATTTTTAAATGGTCATCAAGGGTAATCTGACATTGAGCACATTATTGTTTCTGCATTGAGCAGGGGGTTGGACTCGATGGTCTTGTAGGCCCCTTCCAACCCTATGTTTCTATAAGTTATATGATCTATGAGTTATGAGTTATTGTATTCTAGCTTTATACAATAAAAACATGAACAGCAGGCTCATGATCTTAATGCAACAAGAAGGGTCACAGTCTTCCTACTTGATGAAGCTTTTCATGATATTGGTTGATACCTTGAGAAGAGATAATGATTTATTTAGGGCGCAATCCTATTGAGAAAGATGGCAGCCTCTGAAGTTGGAGGGTGCTGAGTATCCAATGCAGAGTGACCAGAGCACAGAGATGATCTGTACCTCATGCTCTGGCTGCCCTACATTTTGGCCACACACAGGCAATTTTGCCTGTCTAGCTGTGGTTTCGAGGGAGAGGGTTGGAGGATGCAAGGTGCATAGGAAGCTGTGTAATGCAGCTTCCACAGTCTCCTCCCACCCCTGCCCCTAGGACCACCCCCTTTTCCCCATCTCCATGCTCCATTTCTGAGCATGGAGACATAGCTGGCACGGGGAGAACTGCGCCGGCTATGAGGGGGAGGGGGAGGGAGCAGGGAGCATGGCTTTTGGGAACTGAAATCAGAGCCTGGCTCCGACCTTGGTTCCCAGAAACCAAAAAATCCTATGGCCCTCTAGAAGTGTCTAGTGGCCATAGGATTGCTCCCTCCATAGAGTAATATACCACTTACCATATATATATATATATATATATATATATATATATATATATATATATACACACATATATATATGAAAGAGGCGAATGGGATTAGTGTTTTCTTATCTATCACCAGGGTGTCTTTTTCCAGGCCACTAAAAAATATAAAACCATAAACATTTGTCCCCATATGAGGGGCCCAAGTATTCCACTTCAGATAAGTATTCAGATAACCATGTAAACCGTAATAGGAAAGTAAACATAACAGTGTATTTGTTTGCTCTTGGAAGGTTGAGAGGAGAATTTAAGGCTGGGTGTTTCTGGGCAGGAGTTTCATTTTTCTTTTCCCTGTTCTTTAAGGGCATTTATTCTGATCAGGTATTCTGTGTAGATCTTGGGCATTTGTAATGAGCTAAGAGCACAATCCTATCAGATAGATGCTCAGAAGATGGAAGGCTCTGATCTTGGAGCTGTCCATCCACCCTAAGCCCTGATGGCATTGGCAACTAGAGACTGGCTGGGAGGAATGGCAGGGGCTTTCTTAGCCTCTCCATTCTCTGATTTAGCTGTTTCCACTAGACAAGCCTCTGAGCCTGTCTAGCTCACTCACATTCTCCGGTGCACAGATGGTAGATGAGAGGCCTTTTGATCTGAAAGATCCATGGCTGCTCCTCTCTCCTCCTTGTCCCACTCACTGGCATGCCCTGGCCTGTCCCTCCCTCAGCAAGGTCAGAACTCAGACTTTGAGAAAGGAAGACACTGCAGAGTTTTCCATGGCAGCTGGGGAGGGGTGGGGGGATCCCCACCTGGATTTCTGCCTCCTAACTTGTACCTCTGCCTAGGGCCCCAGAGGCCTTGGAGGAAATGCTCAGTATCCTATGGCCCCTCAGGCACTGTCTAGGGGCCACAGGATTGCTCTATAAGTGATTGCCAAACCGGTATGTTATCTTGGAGCACCTATCTGTATGCTTAAGATATGCACTATGTCCTTGAACTGTTGCTTTTTTTAAAAAAAAAAAGCACAATAAATAACCAAATGTTTTTTTAAGGAATTGGCTGAATCATTCTTGTAATAGCAAATATTACATCTGGGAGCTTTTCAAGCAGAGTAAAAGAGAAATGTGTTATACAAATCCCTGTATATTCCCCAAAGGGAAAAGTATTAAGCTATAAACTGAAAATATATTAATGGTCAAATATTCAGAAACAGAGATTTCAAAGAAGGAAATAATGTTAATGGTCCCAGAAAAGAAATACTATCAAAGTTAATATTGGTTTGGTAGCCAATCAAACAATAGGACTTAAAAGCACTCAAGTTATCTGCATCAGACTTTTCTATGGCCTGGTTACTAATATTGGTGTTGATTTTTTTTCTTTACTGGATGATACAAACCTTACATTTGAACTTATCTCTTAGTACTAAATGTGTGCTATGTATCTTGCTAAGCATGTTTTTGTACTGGACATTTCTCCTTATTTTAGTTTTACTGCAGCCACCCAGAATGATGACTCATATCTGAATATTATGTATCCTGAAGCATCATTTCAGCATTTTATGTGGGAATTGTTTATCTTGTGCAATGTTTCCTTGCATCTTGGGGAACGAGCTTTTCTACATGAGGCTGTTAATCCACTCTATCTGCTTTTGGTTCCATCGCAGAATGAGATCCGAGCTCTACAAAAAGAGCTTTTCCTTTTCAGGTACATAACCTCTATGTGGCCCTGTGCTAAAGTGGAATAATGCAACTGCACAAATGGGCAAATACATTTTCTTTCGCTTTCATAAGTAATACTCCATTATCCCTGCTTTAAAAAAACAAACAAACAAACAAAAACCCTAGGAAAGTGCTCTTAAAAACAGATGCAAAACTAGAGGGTCACATCACAACATCATCTGAAGAACCCATAAACAATCATGAGTAAGGAATGATGAGCATACAATAAATGCTTCATGTAAAAAACCTCAGTGTCTAACAGTGTGCAGTCCTATTCATGTTAACTCAGATGTGAGACTCATTGAATTCAATGGGACTTACTCCCAAGTAAATGGGTATAGGATTGCAGCTAAATGACCAAGCTGCATGGGAGGGTCAAGTTGGCCTTTCCTCCTGGATTGGTACCACCTCTTCCTAGCAGAGAGTCCATTTCATGCAGCTGGAGTCTGCATCCAAGCCATCTGGGTGAACAAAACTTCCTCACCTATATGGTTTGAATATGGAGCCCCCAGCTCCATGTGAACCATTTATGGGTAAGTAGCTTCTAGGGGTGTTGCAGGAGTCTGAGGGAGGGGCAGAGTAAGGTGGACTCATCCCCCGCTCAGCCTTCCAGACTCCCATCTGTGGACTGCCACCACTTACCCACCATGTTCAACTCCTTGGTCAAGCTGGCAGGTGGTCTGCTGGTGTTTAGCAAACAGCTCACGGCTGCCTGACTGCTCAGCAAGATGCCATTTTGTGTAAAAATGGAGGCTTGTTTTTGGCTTAAAAGGCATTTTATGTGAACAGTGGCCATAAAGCAGCCATTTACTTAAGATTACAGACGTGAATAGACCATTTGCATCCACCCGCTCGGCCCCCTGGACTGGAGTCCGCAGACCCTGCCGGACCCTGTCAGCTGCCTGTAATGTTGCATAAATGGGCTTATTTATGGCCACCATTTGCATAAAAGGCCCCTTTATGTAAAAGAACGAGCCACCATTTTCCGAAAAATGGCAGCTTGGTGAGGGAGTGGGAGGCCATGAGCTGTTCACCAGGCGCCCACAGACTGGCTGGCAGCTTGGTCTCCATGCCAAACAGGGGTGGGCGGCCAGCAGGCGTCTGTTGAGCAGTGTGCGAGGTAGAACCAGGTAAGTTTGCCGATTCCTAAGCTGGACCAATGACCTGACTTCATAACACAGCTCTATCTACTCACATTAAAAGTCAACAACAACATTTGAGTAGGCATCTGAATTTGCTTGTGGTTCTTACACTAGAGAAGTTTTACATCAACACTAAATATGAATAAATTGTCCCCTTCCAAGATCCTATCTGCACACCCAAGCTCCCAAGCCTTTCATCCAAAGGAGCCTTTCATTTCCTTCTCACCCAAGACTATTTAAAGTTCACTACAAATAACTATTTCCTATTTGATAACTTGTTTATTCATATTCTCTTGTCCTGTGGTGAGAAGAATTTTACTACTTCTCTGGATTAGGAATGGGAGAATCAGCAAGGCTAGAGTTTGTTGATGTTCTCTGAGTTCTACCTCAAAGCTCTGTCTACCTTGTTCCCATTCCTAAATGCAACATCATTCCTAAATTTTTTATTGTTCAAATGAGAAAAGTGCATTTGGGTGCATATTGTTTAAAGTATGCATCCAAATGCATACTTTCCCCCATTGGCTAAAGTGTGAAAATGCTCATTGTTCTCAAAATGGGGTATATGTAAAGTGCACATTTTTCTAATGAATGTGTTTTGCAAATGCAGTTGCAAGCTTGGGAATATGCAAGCTTTGTTCGAAACATGCACTCGCAACCTGGTGCAAACTGGGAAAGGTCTGATGTTAAAATATGCTTCTCGTAAACAGGTGACTCACTCAAGTAGTTCTATGCAGAGGACCATGGTAAAACTGTGATAAGATTGTTCCGGCGGTGTGTGAAGAATGCCATGTACATTCTTCGGTAATGTTTACTTTGTGTGGCCTTTGAGAAGCTCTATAGGCCTGAGTCCTGGTGCTGTTACTGTACTGAAGGCCTGTTTTAGTAGTAGCTCCTTGGTGGCATTCTGAAAGGGGAGAAAGAGACAATTGTTTGTAGTATTTTTACATACGGTCTGGTTTTACATAGGAAAATTCAAGTTTGATTGGCTCAGGGGTTCTAGCTAGATAAAAAGGAGCGGTTGGGAAATGACAGTTGACAGTTGGAAGTGAAGGAGTCCATTGGTGTGTGAGAGAAGGACTGAGGAAATGCTAAGGGGAAAGTGAGTAGCTAAGGCCTGAATATTAAGCTATTCCTTGACTCTGTGTGATAAGTTGTGGGTGTATTTGGCTGGGGTGAAGGTTTAGAGAATTTGGCTTGAAGTAAACAAAAAACAAACAAACAAAATGTCATGGAGGGAGCAATCCTGTGTCCCTTAGACAGCATCTGGGGTCTGGGGGACATAGGATTTTTTTTTGGTTTCTGGCCTCCGAGGTCTACAAACTATGATGTTGTTGACTACAAACTATGTTAAAGAGGTTTCTTAATATATGCAGATGAAAGGGGGAGAGAATATGCTTCCATTTGGGCTAGATAATTTAATTCTGAACCCTTCTGAGAAGTTATGGCAATCTCTGCATCACACACAGCTTACCCTGTATTCACATACTGACTGTTGTCTGTCAGGATCCTACCACCTGTGATAAATAACTGAGATTAATTGAGGACCAGAGTCCTATGCCGATGATAACTTTATTTGCTGCAGACATGCTGCCACATGTCTGTAATTGTGTTATGCTTCTGAATAAGCCCATCGTGTTCTAAATCTGTTCTCACATTCCTGAGAAATTGCTATATTTTGGACAGCATCAGAAGCTGCACATGGCCCGAAGAGACTGCTACTGTAGAAGCCGTTGAAATGCATGACTGCATTACAGTCACCTCTGTTTTCTGTTCATTCCCTGAGTCATAATGACACTGCTGTTGAATTCAACTGAACTGTGAATGCTGGGAAAAGTTGAAGTAAGGCTTTATGCACTTCCTGTTACACAGCACAGAAAACAAATATTCAGCATTAACTCATTCAAGCTTCTTAAGGGATTTAATAACCCATACCAATTGCTGAGTAAGCTATAGCAAAAGTAAACAGGTCTGGGATGAAACTATCACTGTTATCAGTCTGGGAAAACAGTTGCTTTTCTCAGGGGTTATTATAAAGCTGTAGGTTTGGGTACTGGAAGCCCAGGTCAAATCCCTGCTCAGCCATGAACCTCACTGAATAGTGTTGGGAAAGTCACTATCTGTCAACCTGATCACAGCTGTTGTAACAATAATACCTGTGAGATGGAAATTACCAGCACACTTTGTCCTAAATAATGGTATAGAAAGACCATAAAAGAGAAGAAATGCCCACACTAGTCACATAATAAGCCTTTATTCCATAGAATAAAGGTATTGCAGTGGACATCTAGTATAGCCCTCTCCCATTTTCCCAATACATACATTATTGTACATATTTGAACCTGCTTTGTTTACTCAGCACTGCCAAATTGCATTCCACTGATATTCAGGACAACATGCCATAAAATGTAATATGGAACCAGGAGGAAAACAAAAGTGGAATTTCAGTTCATGCCTAAGATCATTTATTTTTCTACTTACCACTAGTTGGCTGCTCCCCTTTTCCAAGTATGCCTCATCAAGTTATTGAACCTCAGCTATTTCCTCTGGATTGTGCAGGGTGTCAGGATACTTGCTTGTTGCTACTGACCAGTGAAAGGTCTGAAGAACGTTTAGAAGCCTGGGCTGGTTGGCCTGAGTTACACTAGACTAAAAAATCAGCCGGAAATTACAAAATCAGAACTCTGGTTTATTGTGCTTCCTCAGCATGTATGGACTGACATAAAACACAAACATTAGTCTACAAAGTGTCTCAGTGGTTTGTACAGTAGACTCAAGTCTTCTCTAATTATCCACAAATCATGTTCTAAGAAATCATTTACTATATAAGGGAATGTACCCAACAATCTGAGGGCTATTTGTCTTAAAGTGGCATGGAAGCCACTGCATCATGGATCCTTTGTATGCTACTTCTGGATGGAATGTTTGGATTTCTAAGTCACTTTGAAGGAACCTGTAATGTATTGGCCCTTTTTGCTTGCCATCCCAGGAAGTGCCTGTTTCAGCTCTGGGTGAGGTGGTTTTAGTTTCTGTTCTGCAATTGCCAACAGTAGTGGTATAGTGTATGGCTTGTTCTCAATAAGCTTTTATAATAACAACAACAACAACATTGCTGTTGGTTTTACATTGTCTGTGCGGTCTTCTCTTCATGATTCACTTCAGAGCTGACACCTTCCCACACCAGCGCTGCCCACCTCCTGAGCAGGGCAACACTGCAGTGTATAACAGCCAGGTTTCCGCTTCCTCCCACATGCAGCTTCTGATGTTTCCAGAGCAGTGCAGGAAAGAGAGAGACTGCAGTGTCTACCATGCTGCTAAAGTAACACTGGAAGGTGTGGAGATGGCCTAAGTGCCAGGCTTTGACATGTATACATGTTTTTCTGAAGTTTCTCATGAAGTTTTATGTCTTTCTTTTTTGTCACCAATTATGAAACTCTGCGTGCTGAGGAAAAACAATATTTTCTTTTCTTTTCCAATGTGTGAAAATTCTAGCCACTAGCCTCTATGCAATGTATTTGTGCCAGAAAAATGTATATGCTTCTGCAATACTAAGTAGAAATGAAGACTCTCCCAAAGGATACAGTATCAGTCTTGCTTCTGAGAGATTAGTTTGTTCAAATTACTCATGGGGCATATATTGCATTTAAATTGCTTTGGGTCTGACGAGTAATGGTAAGAACAATCTTAGTGCTCGGTGTCACCATCTGTAAGTTCTTGAAAATAACCTGATGATTACCAGGTGTAATGAAATGGTGGTATTACATTAAAAGAAAAAGAAAATCACAGCATTAGTAAGAATCGAAAAAGCAGCTTGTCGGGTAACTGAGTAACTAAGGACTAGAAGGGACTGCTCCAGTTTCAGGAATAGATGACTATAAGTGGAAATGAATTATCGCCATATTATGACAGAAGCCCTAAAAGGATTACACACCACAAGCAAATCAAGAGAATTCTTCACGATTAATACTTTTATAGTAAATGACAAATAAACACACATACATTTCATTTACACTTGTGGTCAAAATGGTGTTTTCAGTGAACTCTTGAGAAGGCAGGGAGGGGCTCTCCATTTTTGAAAAGTGTGTTTCAGAGGAAAGTGGTTTTCTCAGTAGGATGGCAATTTTTACAGATTTAACATGCTCTTTCTAAATGTCAGTAATTCACCAAAAGCAACTGATGACAGGAAAGCTTATCGTAGCTTCAGCTATCAAAAAAGGAAAAGAAAGAAAAAAGAAAAATAAAGCAGAAACCCTTATACAACAATGTGTGACTAACAATTTCTATTCCATATGAGAAAAATGAATCAGACCCTCTGGTTGTGTGAAACACAGATCTTGAGTGTGATCTGATAAGAGGCAGAAAGAGAGAAGGCAGCTCAAAGTTCTGATATACCGACTTTGAAATATGCACCAAGCGAGCAAGTTGTATGGAAGAAAACGCTTCATCTTGTTGAAAATGGTTTTATGGAACTTGGAAGACTGTAATATCAGTAACAGACTAATTGTGTGGAATCTTGCACAGAGGCATGCATAGCAGTGGCAACATTTAAAGCTTTGATGCAATTTGCAATGACATCCTTCTTTCACACTTCAACAACAGAATGGGGGGGGAATACTAGCAATAATTTTCAAATAAAATATCTGTCACAAATGAAAGCTCATGAAACTTCTCAGAAAGGTGTGCTTTAATTACTTTATTCTAAATTCAGCCCTGATCTCGCTTCACCTCTTCTAACTGCATTTTCTCTCTTTACACACACACACACACACAGACCCCTCCTGAAATGAATTATGTTAATTTTTCTCTTTACTACAGAGACTAGTGAAGTCCTCTGAATAAGCAAAGGTCATGTTGGAAACTGAGTCTTTCATGCTCTTCCACATGCCTTACTGGCAATTCCACATTTACCCTGTTTAGGCATTCATCTGAATGTGTGAGGCCTTAAAGTGTGTCCTAGGGTGGGGCCATGTATGCTGGCCCTGCCCCCTACATCTACAGACACACCAGCCCCACCTCTTTCAGTCCAGAGCTTGCCATGTTGAACTGACATGGTCTGAAGGGGCGTTCTGCTTGTGTTTGCTAGAACGCAAGTAGATCTCTCTGCATGATTACAGCGTTGATCAAGGTTCTTGACCAGGCTGAGAGAGTTCAGGCAAAAGTGAATAGGGCTGAATCTACACATAGCAGTTATACTGTTATCATACCATTATCATAACTATTGGTGCCCATTGGTGTCATGTGAACCAATAGTTATGATAATGGTATAACTGCTATGGGTAGATTCAGCCTAGAACTCCCTTTCAGATCTTGCTGGTTCTGCAAGGCAAGGTTTAAACTGAGCGGGGCAGAGTCAGCATACCCAGAGACATAGGGGGTAGGGCCAGCATGCCTGGCCCCATCCTAATACACAGTTTACGCATTCATGTGTTCAGGCGACTGCCTGAAAAGGGCTGTAGCCCCTCTGTTCTTCAGCCATTTTTGGTGGACAGTTTGCTCTCTAAGTCGGGTAGGCAACTCCCCTTGCATCAAGTAGTGAGTGCATTGGGTGTTAGGTGGGTAGCCAGGAGTCAGACACATGCTTGGGCATTCACTAACATATACACACACACCACCACCACTACTCTCAGACATGTATGCACGTGCACACACACACACACACACTTCCTAAGCCTTAGTAATATTGCTGGGGTGGGGATGAGGTTAAAACCTCCCCTATCACAGAGATGCGGCTGAAGATCACTTTGGTTGGTGGAGCCTGTAACCTCCCTCAATCCCAGTGTTATTGAGTAGTATCACTGCAATAGAGGAGAGATTAAAACTGTGTTGTGCTCCACACACACACACACACACACACACTTTTGCGAAATTCTTCCCTCACTTAAAAAGAGGCATTGTTTTTTCTGCCTCTTTTGCAGGAGGGGGAGAACTTCAAAGAAACTGAAGGAAGGAAAGCTTTTTAAAAAGAGTTTCCTAAAGCTCTAAAAGCCCCATTCTTGCTTGCAGTAGGGTAGGGCGCTTAGAGCCAAGGCTTCCAGGCCAGCAGCAGTTCTTGAAAGCTCAGGAGACCACACAAAGTCATGGGGTCTCCTGGGCATTCCAGGAAGTGTCAGCAGGCTGAAATCCTTTGGGTAAAGAGCCCTGCAATGCTGTGACAGTACATGGGCCATTTTGAGAGTTAAAAAACAGACAGAAGCCTCCTTCGCCACCTCCTGCTCTTACAAAGTAAAGAGAAACCCTGCATCTCCTCCCCAATAATAAAAAATGAACAAAATTCTCTCTCTCCCTATTCTCTTTTGTTGGAATCTTCATTTCAACCCCATCCTCCACAAATTGCCAAAAAAGGAAACCCCAAAATATTCAGCATAGCACTCATTAAAACTTTCTCTCCATCCATTGCAGCAATGCTGCTGAAGATCACTACAATGGGGAGGAGGCTTTAACTTCACCCCCATTATTATTATTATTATTATTATTATTATTATTATTATTATTAAATGTATTAATCGCCCATCTGGCTGGTCACCCAGCCACTCTGGGCGATGTACAACATACAATAAAACAGTTTAAAACAATAACATTCTACAATAAAAACATTTTCTAAAATACCCTAACCCATCCCAAATGCCTGCCTGAACAACCACGTTTTTAATGCACGACGGAAGCTCATTAAAGAGGGGGCATGATGGAGTTGCCTAGGGAGGGAGTTCCACAGAGTGGGGGCCACCACAGAAAAGGCATTCTCCCTCGTCCCCATCAGTCTAGCTGTCCTGGCTGATGGGACAGAGAGAAGGCCATCCGAGGCTGATCTTGTTAAGCGGCCTGTCTGGTGCTGCTGGAGGCGCTCCTTAAGATAGGCTGGGCCAGAACCATATAGGGTTTTAAAGGTCAAAACCAACACCTTGAATTTGGCCCAGAAAACAACTGGTAACCAGTGCAACTCCTTCAGCACTGGAGTGATGTGATTTCGCCAGTGGCTGCCTTTAATCAGGTGAGCCGCCGTGTTCTGTACCAGCTGCAGTTTCCAAACTGTCTTCAAGGGTAACCCCACGTAGAGCGCATTACAGTAGTCTAAACGAGAGGAGACCAGGGCATGTACCACTGATGGGAACAGACGGCCGGGAAGGAAGGGGCGCAGCCGCCGTATCAGATGGAGTTGATACAGCGCTGTCCAGCTCACAGCTGACACCTGAGCCTCCATGGACAGCTGGGAGTCCAAAATGACCCCCACGTTGTGGACCTGGTCTTTCAAGGGTAGCCGTACCCCATTCAACACCAGGTCAACATCCCCCAACCTCCTCTTGTCTCCCACCAAAAGTACCTCGGTCTTTGCAGTGCTCACTGCTCAGTGCAATGATACATTGCAGTGATTCTCAAGGGAAAGAGAGTGCACAAGGAGTCATCTCCATACACCCTCTTTCCTTGCAGCATGAGGCTCCTGCCAGCTCACTGGACACTTGTTGGGTGCGCTGGTGGTGGGAGACTCCATGGGCCAATCTACACTTATGGGTTTTTTCGCTTCCAATGAGGTTTCACCACCTGTCTTTCACACTACGCAGTACCCACCTCGAATTGGAACCAGAATTTCCTGCTTCCGTGCTCCTGCTTTCAATACCCTGATATCCCGGTATTTGATATCCTGGTATTTCCCCTTAATGTGATCTGATTTTCCACCTTTGCTACCGTATCTGGTCGTAGTCCCCTCCCCTGCCTGTCCATATACGGCAGTGTTTGTATTTCCCTCCTGTCCAATCACAGCTCTCGACAGCCCCATGTCATCTTCTGATCTCATAGCTTCCTCAGCACTCAGTGTTTCCTCAGCAACAAGCAAAGGGCTAGATGTGCATGCACTTGTCTGATCTCGGAAGCTAAGCAGGGTTGGTCCTGGTCAGTAGTGGGGTGGGTGACTGCCTGAGAATCAGGCTTCCTGCATTGAGCAGGGGGTTGTTCCGTCCTTCAAATGAGACTAAGTTTTACCCCCTTCGGCTTTTTTTTTTTTTTAAATTAAGGCGTTATCTTCAAAGATCATGTCTGAATTAGAAAAAAAAAATAATGGAGAAGCCACGATTCTTTGAAGATAATGCCTTAATTTTTTTGTAAAAAGCCAAAGGGGGTAAAACTTAGTCTCATAGGAAGGGATAGAA
This sequence comes from Heloderma suspectum, assembly GCF_057233095.1. Taxonomy (NCBI): domain Eukaryota; kingdom Metazoa; phylum Chordata; class Lepidosauria; order Squamata; family Helodermatidae; genus Heloderma; species Heloderma suspectum. The sequence continues at coordinate 74,825,929 of NC_139461.1, forward strand.
CAACCCCCTGCTCAATGCAGGAAGCCTGATTGCCAGGCGGTCGCCCATCCCACTACTGACCGGGGCCGACCCTGCTTAGCTTCTGAGATCAGACAAGCGCACGCATATCCAGCCCTTTGTCTATTGCTGAGGAAACACTGAGTGCTGAGGAAGCTATGCGATCAGTAGCCAGAAGATGACATGGGGCCGTCGAGAGCTGTGAGTGTGGTGGGCGTGGAATCAGCAGAAACAGAAAAAGTTTCTGATCCTCCAATGAGAGCCTCCATCTTTAAGAGCAGGAAAACAGCACAGTGCTCAAGTGTGAACTGAGCTCACGCATTCGATGAAGCACCGCAATGGGGAAAATAGGTGAGTGTGAATAATCACGTTTTGATGTGAGAGCGTTTAACCTGGCAGGACACTGAATTCATTGCAATGACAGGCGCAATGTAGATCGGCCCCATGTAATCCTCTTTCCTTGTGACATCGGGCTCCCACCAGCCCACTGAATAGCTGCTTGATTGGCTGGTGCAAGCATGCTGCTCCAGGGAAAAGGGATGCATGGGGATGACTCATCAAGTCATCATGGTCCCTCTTCCCCTGTGGCATTGAGCTCCCACCAGGCTGCCAAAGAGTCATTTGACCAAGGATGGGTGAACGAGTGCCATTTGAGATGGCCAGGATTCTCCAAACATCGTCTCGCCAGTCATTTCATGACCGATTCCTGTTCACCTTTGTGGTTGGTGCTTGCTTTGCATGGACAGGAACAGGGTGCAAACTGAGCAGTGATTGAATGGGAGATTTGTGCAGATTTCCTGATTTGCCCAACTTTCCTCTATAGGCTAAGCAAGGGTGATTCAATCTGCAAAGGAAATTTGTGCAAATGAGGAATTTTGCACAGATCAAACTGGGAACTGGGAACAAGATGAACGTGAGCACATGTCCGGTAATTTGTAAATATTCAAATGGGGCATTCTTGCATGTTTTGCAAGCAAACATGACATTCTCAGACATGCCCATGTTTGACATGCTGGTGGGAGCCTGCTGGTCCAGGGCAGTGCTTTTGGTGGTAGCAGCAGGGTGGCAGTGGCAGGAGGGAACATGAGGGGGCCTCACAAATGCATGTTGCCACCCTTGCTCCACATTATACTGTTGATGTATATTGCATGACAATGCAAAAGCCTCTTTGATTGTCACAAACTATTCAGAAGGATGAATGCAGGGAAGGACTTCCTTTTTATGATGGCAATGGGCATAAATGATGACATCTGCGACTAGGTAATCCCAAGCACCATACTGACTTCTTACAATGTAGTTGGGAGAAGTTCTGAAACACCTTCCAGCGTGCCAGTGGTTACAAAGAATTATTTGAAGTTAATAGAGTTCTGCCATCCGTTCTGTATAAAACAGTTTAATGGGCATGCATAGCTTCTCCCCTGCTATGAAATCTCCATCCTTTTCTCAGAAGTTTTAAAAAGCAGTTTATAAAACAGATTGCAATAATCTGGTTTTTTGACTTGGATGTTGATCTCCTGACTTCATTCACTGATGGAGTCAAAATGCTGAAAGATTTGAGTCTCATTAAAGCAGTATAGTTGGCAGAATAGTGAATTTAAAAAAATAAAGTCAATTGCTAATTTGTCTGATTGTGGAGTCATTCAAATTCTCTTTACTTTGATCCCTAAATTAATTCAATTTCAGGAAATGTTGTCTAGCTGCTGAATGTTGGAAAGTTGAAGCAGTTACATTTTATCAAGCAATCTTCCAAATTCTAACTCATTAGTAAGCCCTCTCTGAGCTATACTTAGTAGAATAACATTCTCTAAGGGCACACAACCCTATCAGGCTGCAAACCACTCGATGGAAGTTTCCAATCTTGGACGCTTCTGGCAATCCTTTGCCTTGCCAGGCTGTTGCTGGAAGGGCAGGAGGAGCTATGGATCTGATTTTCACCTCTCTCTCTGTCCTCCTCTAAAAAAAATTCCCTCTACATGGGCCTTTGAGTCCTTCTAGAGGAGGTGCAGTGATAGAGGTGGGGCCAGGGCTGGAGAGGCATAAGAGTTTTTTGTATCCAGGCCTCTCCCCTTCACACCCCGCCCACCAGAACACTCCCTTTCTGACCTCTACAAAGTCTTCAGAGGCTGTTTTTGTGACATCAGAAAGCAGGCGCAAACCCCCAGATTATTGCAATCTGTTTTATAAACCTTGGAAAGTGGTTCTTTCTGCAGCAGCTGTGAGGGGGAGGGATTGGATCATGAAGTATCCCTCCTGAAGTCATAGCAGTATCTATGGCTTTGGCGGCGGAGGGGGGAATGAAAAATCCTATGGTCCTTGGGACACTCTCCAGGGGCCATAGGATTGCTCTCTAAATTAGTTATAGTTTGCAATGCAGGATGTATGGACTAGTTTTGTTTTTCCTGTGCTATATAAATGTGGTTGTGAATTTGTTTAAATTGATTCATTCATCAATTCCATAAAGTTATGCTGTGGGAAATTCATCATACATTATTTATGGATCTCCTACTAGTAAATCGTAGTGGAAGTTAAGATAATATTGTGAACCATTTTCTGGTTGATTCTTTTTTTTTAAGTAGAGAACAAAGCTGCAACTAGTGATCAGAATATGAAGACTCAACTTCTTCAGGATAACAGGACAGATCTTTTGAGATCTAAATCAGTATTTCCAACTAATGTAAAACAATAGTTCTGAATAAAGGTGTTTTTGTTCAGTCATTCAGTCGTGTCCGACTCTTCGTGACCCCATGGACCATAGCACGCCAGGCCTTCCTGTCCTCCGCTCTCTCACGGAGTGTGCTCAAGTTCATATTCATCGCATCAGTGATGCTATCTACCCATCTCATTCTCTGCCATCCCCTTCACCTTTTGCCTTCAATCTTTCCCAGCATCAAGGTCTTTTCCAGTGATTTTCCTCTTCTCATTAGGTGGCCAAAATATCATCCTCAGAAGAGTGATGAGCACAATGAAAAGGTATGCTCACCATTTGATTTCATGTACAATATAATCTTATCATGTAGTGGAATTATTACACATTTTAGGCTGTATCCAATGGTGTCATTCCACTAGCCCAAAGCTTCTACCACTTGCAGAAACCTAATTTTCATCTTTGTGCAAGAATCAAATCCAAATATTTTGATTCTACTTACACAAGCCATAGTTCAATCCGTTTCACAAGCTATTCCAAAATCTCTTGCACAAATCATTTCACTAGTTGTTTCACTAGTTCTTATTACTTCATTAGGCTAGGTGTTGCTTACACTAGTTAGGGATCGTCAAATATGTCAGGATCGATCTTACTGAGGTCCTCAGTTTTCACCACCAAACTTGTTCCAACATTCGATTGCAAGCCTTTTTCACCACATGGAAATGTGTAGGGATTTCCGTGCACATTTTTCTGAATGTACATATTATCTGTATGCATTCCTTAAATATACACATTTTTCCATTGAAAAAAGTGGTCTTGTGCACATTTTTTCAGTTGTATGCACATTTCAGATCAACACATTTTTGATATATATTCCCCACCCTCCCCTGAAACCCATCATAGTCCTCAGAAATGTATGAATGTCATTAACAAGATGCATTCCACTCTGTATTCAATCTTAAGAGGTGCAAATTGGTTATTCTCGCATTAAAAAAAAATCTCACTCATCCTGTAGTTCTTGTAGCAGCTGCACAAGCTCTAGCAGAACAATGCCACCCTTTGCACTTTTTCTTCTAGTATAACTTTGGATACCTGTGAACCATGGGCATTGTTATAGTAGGCACACCAGTGCATGTTCCCCGGATCTTCTGAGTTGTGCCCCGGTATTTTAGAGCTCCACCAATGCCATCATTTGCCTTAATACAAGCTTCTGAGCTCAGTAGCCTTGCAGTGACTAGGAGACATTAGGACTCACTCCTTTAGCAGACCAATAAGGGTTGTAGAATGAAGGAAGCAGCCTGTTAAATTATAGGAGACACTGCCACGTTTCCTTCTACTCTCTGCTCATTGCTTTTCTCTCCCTTACAACTCTTACATGCCCACTGCTGGGAAATTACTTGCAATGAAAATTTGAAGAGGGAGGGGAAAGGGTAGGGAGATCTCCCTATGAAAAAGTAGTATTTCATACTGCAACTGTTGTTGCTGCTGCTGCTGCTGTTGCTGTTTATTCAATTTATAACTAGAGATGTACAAAACACTTACCTGGCTCCGTTCCAGGGCATCCGTGGTAGGGGGAGGCACTCTGTCCATCCCCCCGGAATCCTCCCTGGCCAGCTCCGCTCCGCGGCGACTCCACAGAGCCACTGGCTAAGGCCAGCCGCAGGCAGAATTCCGGCTGCTGCCGGGCTGCTGTGGCCTCAAATGGCAGCCGCTACACCATTTGCATGGCTGCCAAGCTGTGATAGCCTACATAAATACTTATGTAGCCTATTACAGCAAAAAGCAGGGGCACAAATGGCATAGCGGCTGCCATTTGTGCTCCTGCTCTTTGCTGTGATAGGCTACACAAGTATTTATGTAGCCTATCATGAAGAAAGGCAGCCACGCAAATGGCGGCCGCTACGACGGCTGCCATTTGTGGCCGCAGCAGCCCGGCAGCGGCTGGGAGACCAGCTGGAGCTGCCACCATATCTGCCACCAGGTACGCTCCATCCTGGGTGGATTCCGCGGGGCGGGGGGGAGGCCATTCCACCACGGATTCCAGGGGGCTGGATTCTTAAGAATTCAGCCTCACTGGAGTCCATGACGGAATTCTCTGACATCCCTATTTATAACCCACCTATATACAAATACTCTAGGTGGCATACAAAGTTAAAAACAATTTAACAAAAAATCCAACAATAAAAACAACACACCAGAAAAACAGTATATAAGAGTCAACAAATAGGAATGAGCGTTCTAAAAAGGGAAGGCCTGACAGAATAATAAGAGTCTTTAATTCCTACTTAAAAACCTTCAAAGAGGTCAGCAGGTGCATTTCAAATGGCAGGCCATTCCACAACTAGGGATGTACGAAACTCACTTACCTTTTCGCGGAATCTTTCGCGGTGGGGGTGAGGTGCTCCTCCCTCCCCCCAGAATCCTTGACGGGGGGGAGGCGAGCTGCTCCTCCCCCCCAGAATCCTCGATGGCCAGCTCCACTCCGCGGCCAGGCCATGGAGCAGCCAGCCAGGGCCATCTGCAGCCGGATTTCTGGCCGCAGATGGGCTGCTGCGGACGCAAATGGCGGCCACCATAGTGGCTGCCATTTGCGTCCAGCCAGGCAGCTGTGATAGGCTAAGTAAGAATTTACGTAGCCTATCACAGCTAACCTCACCCCCCCCAAATGCAGCATATGCAAATGGCAGCGGCTACGGCGGCCGCCATTTGCATTCCCTATTTTTCGCTGATTTATCTTATGTAAATATTTATGTAAGATAAATCGGCGGAAAATAGGAAATGCAAATGGCGGCCGCCATAGCCGCCACCATTTGCATATGCTGTGGGGTTTTGGGTTTTTTTTTTGAGGTTAGCCGTGATAGGCTATGTAAATTCTTATGTAGCCTATCACACCTGCAAGGATGGCAATGGCGGCGGCAGCAGCCCTGCTGCGGCTGGCCAGGAGACCAGCCGGCAGAGCCGCCGCCTCCTCCTCCACTGAATCCGCCGCATCCGCCCCAGGTAAGTGCCGTCCCGGGGGGATTCCGTGGGGGGGGGGCAGGAGGCCGTTCTGCCACTGGAATCTGTGGCAGAATTCTCCGCCATCCCTATCCACAACTGAGGGGCAGAAAGGGAAAAGGTCCTCTTGCATGTGGCTGCTAATCTCACATTAGGCAGCCATAGCAGATAGCCCTCAGAGGACCTTAGGGGGCAGATTGGGATGTAGAGGTGAAGGTGCTCCCTAAGGAACCTTGGACCTTGACCAAGTTTACTGCTCCTAACTGGAATTTTTGGCTTCTGCAGAAGCTCAATGGCTTCAGCAATCAACACAGCAAAGGATTCAAACTGCATTTTCCCCTCTACCACAAACTTTATTTTCCCCTCTACCTTTAACTTCTTAGCTGCAGGCAGCAGACTATAACAATAGAAGGGTTAGAGGTATGTGCTGTCAAGTTCCAGGAGATGCTGAGAGGCTGCATGAAGAGTGTGCCATGTCACTGCCAGCAGGCATGGGTTTTTTAAACAAGTTTTACCATTTTGTTTTGTTTTTAAAGCAAGAAAAAACCCTCAGCCACTTCACCTCATAAAGTTAATTAAAGTATGTACACAACCCTCCCACCCCTCCCAAAGTCCTCTGAAGTGCTACCACTCTGAAAGGACCCACTTGGCTTAGGGAATTTTCTCCCCTTCCATTTCCAGTCACCATCCTTCTTGTCCTCTTCCTTCTTCCCCTGTCCTGGTCTTCCACTCTGTTCTTTATTCCATCCAGAGCAAGTCTTGGGGAAGTCTCAAGATGGGAAGATAGTGATAAGAGACATTCTGAACTGTATTTGATTTTATACAAACAGACAAGAAGATTTGTTTTTCTCCTTCTCCTCGCCCAACTCTTTCAGAAAAGTGGGTTCACATGGTTGCAGAGGAAGCAATCTGGTGATATTTTGTTTGTCAGTTACCATTATCCAAGAATGGATTGTCAAACTTTAATAAAAACAGGAGGGTTTTTGTTGTTGTTGTTGTTTTGCAGGGGGGCGGGGGGGATTCTGCTCACTTATGCAATCCTATGTATGTTTACTCAGTAGTATAGGTGTGGACAACACACAGGCTGCAAGCCACATGCAACCCCACTGCTCCCTGCTGAAGCCCTTGCTGCCCACAAATACCCCCCCTTTTAATAGCAGTTAATGGTAGTTGCTATGGAGCACCAAAATGTTGACCCTTTTGATACTCCGCAATCGATATGAGTGCCTTACTGCCTTTTTTTGTTTGTTTATTTTTCTTTTTTTCTTTGGTACCCACATGGGGGAAGGTGGGGGGCAAAATGGCCCCAGACCTCCCAAAGTTGCCACCACTGCAATAGTAAGTTCCATTATGTTTAATGGGGCTCACTCCCAGGTAAGTGTACATAGAATTGCAGCCCAAGTTACTTTCTGAGGGTGGTTTGCAGTCTGGCTCCTCTGCATTTTTACTCGGAAATAGGTCCTGAGTTGTGTGAGTGTGGTACTGCAGGATTAATAAACTGCCAACCCCATTCCACTCCTCTGACTTGGCTACCCTTACAATCCAACACGATAGATGTGTTGCCATTTGTGTTTGTATTTGCAATGGACTATAGCTTCAGTGGTGAGGGAAAGTCATGTGGTACATGCACAGAGGTACTTTCTCCATGACTTAGCTCTAGTATTGAAAACAGACTCCTTGGCTGAATCCTGGTAAAGTCTTGGCGCAAACTAAGTTATGGGAAGGAGGTGACAACAAGAGCTTGCACATAACAAGCTGGAGGTAGAGAACAGTTCCAAAAAACCAAAAACAAAACATCTGTTTTTATGAAGAGTTGCTGTAGGACAGAAAAAGGAGGATGGATTGTTGTGTGGAGGGGAAGACAATATATGTGATCTGGTTGTAGTTTTCTTTCAACAGGTGTGGCCAGTACTTGATCTCTAAAAAGCGAATGCTGAGGCTTTAATTTCTATGGGATATATTCCATTACTATTAAGGGAGGAAGGGACTGTAAATTGCTTAGTGGCAAGAGAATGCATATGCTCAGAGGCACTCTTTATTTCACTCTTGTTTTTGCTGACACTGATGAAATGTAAATACATTCTAGTAATCCTAAATTTGCATATATGTGTACATGCAAATTTGTGTCATGGGCCTGTGTCCCAGATCTTTGCAGTACTTAGCAATGCCCCTGATGTGAACCCACATTTCCCCTCCAAGATAGTGGGGCTGCAGGTGGGGGAATACAGCTGCCATTGTTCAGGTATTTCCAGGCACAAGTCAGGCTATAAGACTGATATGGTTGTCAAATAAAACCAGGGATGGCATTTCAAGTTTCAATGGGTGGAGAAATTTCAGCATATGTGTGTGCAAGTTTTGGATATATTCAAGATTAAATTGTGAAAATAAATGCGTGTTAAGAACAGTTGTGGTCACTTTTTATAATAACTCACAATATTTTTATAATACTTTTTCATAATACCTAAAGTTATAGGTACTCCTGAGGAATAATCACATATGATGTGAGATACAGGGCAGCAACTGTTTTACCTGCCCTAAGTGGCACCATTGACTGGCACCTCCAGCTTAGTTAGAGATGGATGAATCTGTCAGTTTGGGTTTATCTCAGTCTCTCATTTTTCCATTCAGTTTATCTCAAACTTTGAGAATTTCTCAAGTCTAAAGCTCAGTTTGTCCTGAACTTTGAGATTTCTTTTTAAAGTGTGCATGAAAATTCATAAGATTTGGGGGGCAGATTTCTCCTAATACATGCCCAATATACATTTTTACAAGCTGTTTTCCTAATATAATGCATATTTGAACATATTTTTTTTCTAATCTATGCATATAACTCCATTGCAAAATTCAGAGAAGTGCTAATTTCAAAGAATAACTGTGTTTCTGTTCATATAGTGCTGAGAAAGTGCAAAACCAGGGAAGTTTGCATTAGAATGTGAACTGCATGAATTTCTAACCCCACCCAAGTTTAGTCACAAACAAGGCAATCAAACCCTTGCAACTGCTGATATCCACAATTTGTTGGTCTGTGGTTGATGTCTAGAAAAGCTGTACTTCTTATGTATGGTTGTAAGCGCCTTTGCTTCAGTCTACATTAAGTTTTTAAAAATATCTTTTTCAGAGGATGCCTAGCATATAGAAGAATGCAATTTTTTATTTTAAAAAAGATCTATGCATAGGGATGGCGGAGAATTTCGCCACAGACTCGGGGGGGGGCAGATTCTTGGAATCTGGTGCCCCCAGAGTCCGTGATGGAACAGACCACCCCACCCCGCCACCCCGCGAAGTCCAACCCAGCCGGATCCTACCTGGTACTGCCTGGTCCGGGTCCGGCTGGGTCCATACTTGGCTGGTCTTCAGATGCAAATGGCTTCCTACCTAGCCATTTATATTGATTAAAAGATTTATGTAGCCTATCACGGGAAGGGGAAGGGATGCAAATGGCATCCGCTAGGCCAGACGCCATTTTTGTCCAAAGACCAGCTGGGGCCGGAAGTCCAGCTGCGGCTATCCCCGGCCGGCAGCTCCGCAGAGTTGCTGCAGAGAGGACCCGGCCGGGGAGGATTCCGGGGGGGAGGACCGGATCGCCTCCCCCCCCCACAGAACCCCCAGAGGACTCCAGGCAAGGGGGTTTTGTACACCCCTATTATGCAATGTATTAGTTCTTCATACTATTTTTTTAGCACTCTAACTCAGCTCTCTGGATATTTCCAAAGAAACCTGAATTATATTATAGCTCCAATTCAGAGTACAAAATCCTATCATTAAAATGAAAACCAAACAGAATTTCTGCTACATTTTTGTTGTTGGTACAAGTAGGGCCTTGCAGCTTGAATATAAGATATTCTTTCTTCTCCAAATGATTATGTCTACGTGGAAGCACCAGCATATATTGATTAAAATGTGGGAGAAGAACAATTAGATCCCTTATTATGAATTTCATGTTGTTTTACAATTTAGTAAAGAGTGTATGGGGGAAAGTGAAGCAACACTTACTCCTTATTAGGGATGTACGAATCTCACTTACCTTTTCGCAGATTTATTCGCGGTGGGGGGAGATGCTCCATCCCTCCCCCCGGAATCATTGACAGGGGGGGAGGCGATCCGGTCCTCCCCCCCGGAATCCTGCCTGGCCAGCTCCGCGGAGCAGCAGCTCCGCAGAGCAGCTGGCCAGGACCATCCGCAGCCGGATTTCTGGCCACGGACGGGCTGATTCGGGCGCACATGGCGGCCACCTTAGAGGCCGTCATTTGCGTCCAGCCAGGCTGCCGTGATAGGCTACGTAAGTATTTACATAGCCTATCATGGCTAACCTCCAAAAAAAACACCAACAAACCAGCGTATGCAAATGGCGGCTATGGCGGCTGCTATGGCGGCCGCCATTTGCGTTCCCTACTTTTCGCCATTCTAGCCTATGTAAATATTTACGTAGGCGATTACAGCGAAAAAAGGGGAACACAAACAGCATAGTGGGCGCTATTTGCATTCCTTTATTTTTTGCCGTTCTAGCCTATGTAAATATTTATGTAGGCTAGATCAGTGAAAAATAGGGAACGCAATTGGCGGCCGCCATAGCTGCTGCCATTTGCATATGCTGGTTTTTTTGTGTGTGTTTTTGGAGGTTAGCAGTGATAGGCTACATAAATACTTATGTAGCCTAACGCAGCTGCAAGGATGGAAATGGCGGCCGCAGCAGCCTGGCTGCAGCTGGCCATCAGACCAGCCGCCGGAACTGCCACCACCAGAGCTGCCGCCGCCGCCGGAACCGCCACCGCCAAATCCACTGTATCAGCCCCAGGTAAGTGCCGTCCTGGGGGATTCTGCGGGGTGGCAGGAGGCCGTTCTGCCACGGATTCCGGGGGGCCAGATTCTAAAGAATCTGGCCTCACTGGAATCCGTGCCAGAATTCTCTGCCATCCCTACTCCTTCTGCCTGTCATTTTCAAAGGGGGGTTATTTCAATAACATTTCTATGTAGTGTACAGTTTGCCATAAAACCTTTCCTGCAAAGAAAAATGTGATGATGTGACTCAGCTCTCATTACAGCCATTATCAGGAACAGGAAGGATTTGAGGTTAAGCTTATCTGACCAGCCCTACAAGAACAAAATTTAATAGCCTCATCTACTTAAAGCAGGCATAAGGATCCTCTCGCTCATTGGCTAAATCCAGTCTGCAAGGGGGCAGGTGTCCTGGTCTAGCCCAACAAGCTTCTTTTCCCAGGCCCGCCCTTCTCTCCCAAGCCCCACCTGTTTCCCCTGCCGCAGCACTGAGACAGAAGAGAAACTAGGGCTTTTCTCTAATGTACAGGATTCCAAGACAGACAGAGGCAGATGAGAAAGATATCTTGAATTCCTTCAGTTGGACTTCCCTCCAACAGGACCATCTACTACCAGCTTCCCTGAGGGAAGGTTTCCAGGAGAGAGAGGGAGGCAGTGAGGAGGATAACACCAGGGGCCTGCTCCTATTCCCTCCCACACGGGGCCATCTGCCACCCATTGCCTTGTGGGAAGGACCCTGCTGACTATTTATATGTTGATATCGTTTGGGGTTTGAGTTATTTCATTAATATATTTGGGCATTATCTGTAATCCACCTTGGAAGGATTTGTATCATGAAAGATGGGATATTAGGGATGTATGAAAGTCACTTACCTTTTCACAGGGATGATTTGTGGTGGAAATCCTAACTCAGCCAGCTCCACTCCGTGGCAACTCAGCCTCCTGCCCCCGCGCCCCCCCCGTGGAATCCCCCCGGTACGGCACTTACCAGGGGCAGATGCAGCGGCAGCGGTGGCAGCTGGTCTACGTAAGAACTTACGTAGCCTATCACGGCTAACACTCCCCCCAAAAAACCCAGCATATTCAAATGGCGGTGGCTACGGCGGCCACCATTTGCGTTCCCTATTTTTCGCCCATTTATCGTACGTAAATATTTACATAAGATAAAACGGTGAAGAAAAGGGGAACGCAAATAGCGTAGTGGGTGCTATTTGCATTCCTTTATTTTTCCTCGTTCTAGCCTACATAAATATTTAAATATATTCTAGCCTACGTAAATATTTAAATATATTCTAGCCTACGGAAATCCAGCTGCGGACGGCCCGGAGCCAGCCATCGAGGATTCCGGGTGGGAGGACTGGATCATTTCCCCTCCCGTTGAGGATTCCGGGGGGAGGGACGGAGCACCTCCCCCCCCACCGCGAAAGATTCCACAAAAAGGTAAGTGAGTTTCGTACATCCCCATTTGGATGTTCTCCAGTTTTGTTTGATCCTTGTTTGTTTGTTTGTTTGTTTGATCCAAATAGCGTTGCCCTTATTTTCGCCGTAGTCTACGTAAACATTTACGTAGACTACAGCGACCAAATAAGGAACGGGAATGGCGGCTCCCTATGGGGGCCGCCATTATCCGTACACACTTTTTTTTTTTTTTTTAAGTCACCCGTGATAGGCTACGTGACGATTCACGTAGCCTATCACGGCTGACTTTGCAAATCTAGCCATGATAGGCTACGTGAATCGTCACGTAGCCTATCAGGGGACTTTTTTTTTTTTTCTTTGATTGCAATGGCGGCGGCAGCAGCCGGTCGAAAGACCGGCTGCCGCTCCCACCCCGCTCGAACACCCGACGAACCGCCAGCCGGACCCGCCGCCGGGAGGGACATTCAGGGAAGGTAAGTCCCATCCCGGGGGGGGGGTGCGGGGTGCGGGGGGGTGCAGAGGATTTCTCCCCGAAACTTGTTTGGGGGGCCAAACACGTTGGCGCTCGGCCCCCCGAAGTTTCGGGGAGAAATTCTCCGCCATCCCTATAGGCTACGTAAACATTTACGTAGCCTATGATGGTGTTTTTTTTTAAAATTTAGCTGTGATAGGCTACGTAAACCTTTATGTAGCCTATCAGGTTTTTTTGTTTTTTAAAACTTGGAAATGGCGGTAGCGGCAGCCGGTCGGAAGACCGGCCGCTGCTGCCGAACCGCCGCCGGAGCCGCCGCCACCACCAGGAAGATCCGCCCCAGGTAAGTCCCATCCAGAGGGGTGGGGGGGGGTGGCGGGCCGTTCTGCCACCAATTTCGGGAGGCCGAATGCGCTGGCATTCGGCCTCCCCGACATCCATGGTGGAACTTTCGTTCATCCCTAGCTGCCATTTTGCTTCAAAATGGCAGCTCAGCCTTTCTCCTAAAGGCCAATTTTATACAAATGGCAGCCATAAACCGGCCATTGATGTATGATTACTGTAATCTTGCATAAATGGTCACTTTGTGGAAGCCATTTACATAAAACCAGCCTTTCCAAAAAAGGCTGAGCTGCCATTTTGCAGTTCAGCAAGGGATCAGGGATCCCCATGCTTGCCAGACTTGGCACACACCCAGTCAGACTAGCGCAGGGATCTTCAGACTGGCATCCAGGGTGCCAAGCCAGTGATTTCTTGCTGGGCACCAAACCCCAGCCGGATGCTGACAACATCCCTAGTGCCAACCTCTTGATTATTTTAATTACCCTTTTCTAGATCTATAATATACATTTTTTTTTAGATGGAGTGATCAGAACTGTACACAGAATCCTACATGTTAGTTTAAATGCATGGGGCAGTATCCAACGCTGCTGGTCCACTCGCCATCAACATAGTATTAGCATAAGCAACCTCTAGCGCAATGCCAATAGCATATGCTGGTGTGATGGGTTTTGCAGGGGAATCCCGCCACTGGAGCATAAGCTATTGGCATTGCTCTAAACATTTCTTATGCTACAATATGTCACTGGTGTAAGTGGAGTGGTAGCACTGGACATTGCCCTTGGCTGACATCAACTTGCATCTCTTCCTTATTTCTCCTGATAACTTATCATTAATGCAGTCATGTGACACAATGCTCAGCATGATGACTTCTTATCGCATAGCACACATCTACTTCACCTAAACATTACCAGGAGAAACTTGGAGAAGTAGTATATCAATGGCAGTATCATTATAAGGTAAGATGTAGTTTGGCCCTTAATATGACTGTGCCATGGATTTCTGTAAATTATGTTGTTGTTCAGTCGTTAAGTCATGTGCGACTCTTCGTGACCCCATGGACCATAGCACACCAGGCCTTCCTGTCCTCTGCTCTCTCCCGGAGTGTGCTCAAGTTCATATTCATTGCATCGGTGATGCTATCTAGCCATCACATCCTCTGCTGTCCCCTTCTCCTTTTGCCTTCAGTCTTTCCCAGCAGCAGGGCCTTTCCAGGGAGTTTTCTCTTCACATTAGGTGGCCAAAATATTTGAGCTTCAGCTTCAGTATCTGTCCTTCCAATGAGCAGTCAGGGTTGATTTCCTTTAGGATTGACTGATCCTTGCAGTCCAGGGGACTCGTAGGAGTCTTCTCCAGCACCAGTTTGAAAGCATCAATTCTTCGGCGCTCAGCCTTCCTTATAGTCCTGCTCTCACAGCCATACATTACTACTGGGAAAACCATAGCTTTGATTAGATGGACCTTTGTCAGCAAGGTGATGTCTCTGCTTCTTACTATGCTGTCTAGGTTTGCCATAGCTTTCCTCTCAAGGAGCAAGCATCTTTTAATTTCATGGCTACAGTCACCGTCTGCGACTCTGCGGTGATCTTGGAGCCCAAGAAAATAAAATCTGTCACTGCTTCCATTTCTTCCCCTTCTGTATGCCAAGAAGTGATGGGGCCAGATATCATGATCTTGGTTTTTTTAATGCTGAGTTTCAAACCAGCTTTTTTTGAACTCCTCACTTGCACCCTCAACAAGAGGCTCTTTAGATCCTCTTTGCTTTCTGCCATTAGGGTGGTATCGTCTGCATATCTGATGTTGTTGATAATTCTCCCGGCAATCTTAATTCCGACCTGTGATTCATCCAACCCGGCGTTTCTCGTCATGTACTCTGCATATAAGTTAAATAAGCAGGGCGACAATATGTAGCCTTGTCATACTCCTTTCCCAATTTTGAACCAATTGGTTGTTCCATGTCTGGTTCTTACTGTTGCTTCTTGACCCTCGTACAGGTTTCTCAGGAGACAGGTAAGGTGGTCTGGTACTCCCATCTCTTTCAGAATTTCCCACAGTTTGTTGTGATCCACACAATCAAAGGCTTTAGTGTAGTCAATGAAGCAGAAATAGATGTTTTTCTGGAATTCTCTTGCTTTCTCCATGATCCAGCGAATGTTGGAGATTTGATCTCTAGTTCCTCTGCCTCTTTGAAACCCAGCTTGTACTTCCAGTAGTTCTCGGTTCACATACTGCTGAAGCCTAGCTTGTAGGATTTTGAGCATCACCTTGCTGGCATGTGAAATGAGCGCAATTGTACGGTAGTTTGAACACTCTTTGGCATTGCCCTTCTTTGGAATTGGAATGTAAACTGACCTTTTCCAGTCTTTATTATTTATTAAATTTATTAATCTCCCATCTGGCTGGTCACCCAGCCACTCTGAGCAATGTACAACATATAATAAAACAGTTTAAAACAATAAAATTCTACAATAAAAACATTTTCTAAAATACCCTAACCCACCCCAAATGCCTGCATGAACAACCACATATTTAATGCACGGCAGAAGCTCACTAAAGAGGGGGCATGAAGGAGTTCCTTAGGGAGGGAGTTCCACAGAGTGGGGGCCACCACAGAAAAGGCCCTCTCCCTCGTCCCCACCAGTCTAGCTGTCCTGCCTAAAGGGACAGAGATAAGGCCATCCGAGGCTGATCTTTTTAAGCGGCCTGTCTGGTGCTGCTGGAGGTGCTCCTTAAGATAGGCTGGGCCAGAACCATATAGGGTTTTAAAGGTCAAAACCAACACCTTGAATTTGGCCCAGAAAACAACTGGTAACCAGTGCAACTCCTTCAGCACTGGAGTGATGTGATCTTGCCGGCGGCTGCCTTTAATCAGGCGAGCCGCCACATTCTGTACCAGCTGCAGCTTCCGAACCGTCTTCAAGGGTAACCCCATGTAAAGCGCATTACAGTAGTCTAAACAAGAGGAGACGAGGGCATGTACTACAAATGGGAGCAGATTGGAAGGCAGGGGCGCAGCCGCCGTATCAGATGGAGTTGATACAGCACTGTCCGGCTCACAGCTGACACCTGAGCCTCCATGGACAGCTGGGAGTCCCAAATGACCCCCAGGCTGTGGACCTGGTCTTTCAAGGGTAGCCGTACCCCATTCAACACCAGGTCAACATCCCCCAGCCTCCTCTTGTCTCCCACCAAAAGTACCTCAGTCTTGTCAGGGTTGAGCTTCAGCTTATTCCTCCCCATCCAGCCACTCACTGTCTCCAGACATTTGGACAGGGATTCTACGGCCAACCTTGGTGAAGATTTGAACAAGAGGTACAGCTGTGTGTCATCTGCATACTGATGTCTTGTGGCCACTCTACAGTCTTGTGGCCACTGTTGAGTGTTCCAAATTTGTTGGCATATTGAATGCAGCACTTCAACAGCATCATCTGTTAACCTGGGAACTACAGACCAGTCAGTCTGACATCAATCCCTGGGAAAATTCTGGAGCAGATCATAAAGCAATCCATCTGGAAGCACCTTGACAACAATGCCGTGATTACTCGAAGCCAACATGGATTTGTCAAAAACAAGTCCTGCCAGACAAATCTGATCTCATTTTTTGATCAAGTCACCTCCCTTGTAGACCGTGGGAATGCTGTAGACATCATATACCTCGACTTCAGCAAAGCTTTCGACAAAGTGCCCCATGATATCCTGATGAGCAAACTAGCTCGAAGTGGGCTAGATGAAACAACGATCATGTGGATCCACAGTTGGCTACAGAATCGGACTCAAAGAGTGCTTCTCAATGGGACCTTCTCAAACTGGGGAGAGGTAACGAGTGGGGTACCGCAGGGCTCAGTCCTGGGCCCAGTGCTCTTCAACATTTTTATTAATGACTTGGAGGAGGAGGTGCAGGGAATGCTGATCAAATTTGCAGATGACACAAAATTGGGAGGGATAGCTAATACTTTGGAAGACAGAAACAAAATTCAAAGTGATCTGGATAGACTGGAGCACTGGGCAGAAAACAACAGAATGGCATTTAATAGGGACAAATGCCAAGTTCTGCACCTAGGAAAAAGAAACCAAATGCACAGTTACAAGATGGGGGATACGTGGCTCAACCACACTACGAGCGAGAAGGATCTTGGAATTGTCGTCGATCACAAGCTGAATATGAGCCAACAATGTGATGTGGCTGCAAAAAAGGCAAATGCTATTTTGGGCTGCATTCATAGAAGCATCGCTTCCAAATCCCGGGAAGTACTAGTTCCCCTCTACTCAGCACTGGTTAGGCCTCATCTGGAGTACTGTGTCCAGTTCTGGGCACCACACTTTAAGAAGGATGCAGACAAGCTGGAGAGGGTTCAAAGGAGGGCAACAAAGATGATCAGGGGACTGGAAACAAAGCCCTATGAAGAGAGACTGAAAGAACTGGGCATGTTTAGCCTTGAGAAGAGAAGACTGAGGGGAGATATGATAGCACTCTTCAAGTACTTGAAAGGTTGTCACAGAGAAGAAGGCCAGGATCTCTTCTCGATCATCCCAGAGTGCAGGACATGGAATAATGGGCTCAAGTTACAGGAAGCCAGATTCCGGCTGAACATCAGGAAAAACTTCCTGAGTGTCAGAGCAATACGGCAATGGAACCAATTACCTGGGGAGGTGGTGGGCTCTCCCACACTGGAGGCCTTTAAGACGAGGCTGGACAGCCATTTGTCAGGGATGCTCTGACTTGGATTCCTGCATTGAGCAGGGGGTTGGACTCGATGGCCTTGTAGGCCCCTTCCAACCCTACTATTCTATGATTCTATGATCTTTTAGGATTTTAAAAAGCTCAGTTGGAACACTGTCATCTCTGCTAGCTTTGTTGTTAGTAATGCTTCCTAAGGCCCACTTGACTTCACTCTCGAGGATGTCAGGCTCAATTTCAGTGACCACACTATCATGGCTATCAGGGACATTACGATCTTTCCTGTATAGTTCTTTTGTGTATTCTTTCCACCTCTTCTTAATCTCATCTGCTTCTGTTAGGTCCCTGTCTTCTTTGTCCTTTATCATGCCCGTCTTTGCACAAAACATTCCCTTGATATCTCCAATTTTCTTGAAAAGATCTCTAGTCTTTCCCATTGTATTGTTTTCCTTGATTTCTTTGCATTGTTCATTTAAGAAGGCCTTCTTTTCTCTCCTTGCTATTCTCTTGAACTCTGCATTCAGTTGGATAGATCTTCCCTTTTCTCCCTTGCTTTTCGCTTCCCTTCTTTCCTCAGCTACTTGTAAAGCCTCCTCAGACAGCCACTTGGCTTTCTTGCATTTCTTTTTCTTTGGGATGGATTAAGTTGCTGCCTCCTGAACAATGTTATGGACCTCCATCCATAGTTCCTCAGGCACTCTGTCTATCAGGTCTAATCCCTTAAATCTATTCCTCACCTCCACTGTATATTCATAAGGGATATGATTGAGGTCATACCTGAATGGTTTAGTGGTTTTCCCTAGGTTCTTCAATTTAAGCCGAAATTTTGCAAGAAGCAGCTCATGATCTGAGCCATAGTCAGCTCCACGTCTTGTTTTGACTGACCTGGCATGCTATGGTCCATGGGGTCACGAAGAGTCGGACACGACTGAACGACTGAACAGCATAGAGCTTCTCCATCTTTGGCTGCAAAGGACATAATCAATCTGATTTCGATATTGACCATCTGATGATGTCCATGTGTAGAGTCGCCTCTTGTGCTGTTGGAAAAGAGTGTTTGTTATGATCAGCATGTTCTCTTGGCAAAACTCTATTAGCCTTTGTCCTGCTTCATTTTGTACACCAATACCATGCTTGCCTGTTATCCCGGTTATTTCTTGACTTCCTACTTTAGCATTCCAATCCCCTATGAGGAAGAGGACATCTTTTTTTGGTGTTAGTTCTAGAAGGTGTTGTAGGTTGTCATAGAACCCATCAACCTCAGCTTCTTCAGCCTCAGTGGTTGGGGCATAGACCTGAAAATACTGTGATGTTGAATGGTTTGCCTTGGATTCATACTGAGATCATTCTATCGTTTTTAAGATTGTACCCCAGTACTGCTTTTCCCACCCTTTTATTGACTATGAGTGCTACTCCATTTATTCTAAGGGATTCTTGCCCACAGTAGTAGATATAATGGTCACCTGAATTAAATTCGCCCATGCCTGTCCATTTTAGTTCGCTGATTCCCAAGATGTCGATGTTCAATCTTGCCATCTCATGTTTGACCACCTCCAGCTTACCTTGATTCATTGATCTGACATTCCACGTTCCTAAACAATATTGTTCTTTACAGCGTCGGATTTTCTTTTCACCACCAGACACATCCATAGCTGAGGGTCCTTTCAGCTTTGGCCCAGCCGCTTCACTCTTTCTAGCGCTATCTGGAAATTCCCTCTGCTGTTCCCCAGTAGTATATTGGACACCTTCTGACCTGAGGGTCTCATCTTCCGGCGTCATCTCTTTTAGCTTTGTGATACGTTCCATGGGGTTTTCTTGGTAAGAATACTGGAGTGGGTTGCCATTTCCTTCTCCAGTGGACCACATTTTGTCAGAACTCTCTGCCATGACCATCTTGGGTGGCCCTGCACGGCATAGCTTATGGCTTCACTGAGTTACGCAAGCCCCTTCGCCACAACAAGGCAGTGATCCATGAAGGGGTCTGTAAATTATACTTTCCATTTTATTTGCAGTGCTTTTCACAGTAATTCTAAACAATTAATGTGCTTTTTTCACTGCTGCAGCACATTGAGTTGATGTTTTCAGTGAGCTTTCCACTATGACATCATAACACTTTCTTGGTGATTCACAGCCAATTTAGAGCCCTAGGATTTTGGTCCAAATATGTATCACTTTCATCTACACTCATCTGTCCTTCCTTTGCCCAGTCACTCACTCTAGAAATCATCTTGAAATTCTTTGCACACTCTGCTTGGACGTTTACCATCCTAAATCAACAAAGTTGGTTATATCACTGTTCATACCTGATTCCAGATCATTTAGACATTTGAGATATGGTTAGAGCAACTGGTGGTGTGGTGGGATTCTAAAGGAGCAATCTTGATCATATCTGAATGTAAAGAGACATTGGGAGCCAGCATGGTGTAGTGGTTTGAGTATTGGACTGAGAGGTGGGAGATCTGGGTTCTAGTCCCCACTTGGCCATGGGAGCTCACTGGGTGACTTTGGGCCAGTCACAGACTCTCAGCCCAACCTACCTCACAGGGTTGTTGTTGTGCGGATAAAATGGAGAGGAGGGGGATCATGTAAGCCGCCTTGGGTTCCTTGCAAGAGGGAAAATGGTGGCATATAAATGCAGTAAATAAATAAGTAAATAAATAAATAAGGTGCATGGGCTTTGCTAGACTGGTCATTTGGAGATAGAAAAAACCTCAGGCCTTTGGCCACTTTTCCCTCTTAGGTTCCTACTGATACTTTAACAATACAAAGAGGGGGAAAATAACATCTGAAGCAACCCTAGGATTTGATACAATAACCTGTTAGCTTTTATGGGGAAGATACCTCTCCTAACCTTGCTTCCAACTATTAGAGGAGTCATTCTTCTAATTGTTAAAGATATGAGGATCTCATTTTCAGCAAGCACATTGGAACAGTTCTCATTCTTCTCTGATTTGACTCCAGAGATTCTGAAAGATTTGGCAAGGGCATTTGGGTTCTTCTCAAAATGCTGATGTGTTATCCAAGACACCTATAATAGTCATAGTGTGATATTGGAGGTGAAATGCTCTGATAAAATGATGTACCTTTAGAAGCATTTGATTGCTCTCTTCTCTTGCTTATAGCAGTTGAAAAGTGCAAGTAGCAAGAGATAGCTAGACCTGCAATTCTTGTGGCTGAGTTGCACAGCCTCAGGCAGGTCACAACTGCTATTAATTCATCAACCATAGGAAGAGCATTTTCAATATTTCAGCTCTTAAGACTAGCAGGGATTTTTCTCAGCCTGTAAAAAGGTTTTAATTTAGCTGAAAATAGTGGCAGCTGCTACTTCTGCCTCAAGCTACAATTGCTTTTGCCCTGAAAAAGTCTTCTTGCATGTTAAATATGCAATCTAAGTGCCAAGTTATCTTTCACAATATTCTGTATTCTTTCCCTGTTTATTCGAACACACTGCAACTCCCTCTATAGAGCAATATACGGTGTGGAACAGTGTCTAGCAAAAATCATGAATTTCCATCATGTAAATATGGAATGCATAATTACGAGCTGATGGTCCAAATTCCATAATAATGTAGCCAGATGAAATGTGTTCTAGGATGACAGTGGGACTCTCACTAGTGTGTCTCTCGTTAATGCTTGTTAAAAGAAAGCAAGGTGAATATTCTGAACTAGATCCTCATCTATAGATTTGTGTGTATGCCATTCAGGCAATAAGAATGTATGTTTGTTTTTCATTATACACACACACACACACACACACACACACAAACACACCATTTTAACAACAACAATAATAAATAGTCCTCTCTTGGTATAAAAGATGTGATTAACAACCGATTGCAATGTCAAAAATTAATGAAATGTCAACACAATTATACAGAGGGAATGGCTAAATGGATTTGTTTGCTGAAGCTATTTATGCATTATGTAGTATTTCAAAATTATATAATTTGGCAAATGAAATTCAGAATTCTTCTGCATTCTTAAAGTATAGCTTATTCCTCAGAATGAATTTTATTGGATAGTACATATAACAAGGTTAGCAAAGCAAACTCTAAAAGAACTGGATCTGAATTAATTTGTTAGAATTGAACATTTTGTGGCAGTAAGATAACATAGCGTTTAGTGGAAAGTGGAAATGGCTGTTGAAATGTCCAGTGTGAGACCTTTTTGCAGATTTACCACCACCTCTCATTAACTGTAGGGGATGAAACAATTTGAAGCTATTTTATCATGGAGCTTCACTGGGTAAATGTAGAAGTAAGCTCTTGAGGACATACGAACCTTGTTTTAATGTTGGCTAGATATAGATAGACAGACAGACAGACAGACAGACATAGTGTCTGTCTGTCTATCTATCGCATATGAAGGAACATAGAAAGCTGTCTTATACCAAGTTAGACCATTGATCCATTTAATTCACTATTGACCAATTGGCCATGGGTCTTTAGAGTTTTAGACAAAAGTCTTTCCCATCCCAGCGTTGAGATGGCAGGGATCAAACCTGGGACCTTTTGCATATAAAGCATGTGATTGCCACTGATCTACAGCCATTCCCTTACTTAATATTTTTTATATATACTTCAGGGACACTTCATGCAATACAGATGCCCTGTGAAGTATACTGAAACTGCTTCTTCACAGCAGCTGCTACATGTGGCAAGACTCACCTTTTAATTGTGTGTGTGTGTGTGTGTGTGTGTGTGTGTAGGGGGTTAAATGCTCATCCAAAAGCAATAAAAATATTACAAAAGAGGCAATGGCCTGGATCCAGACTTTTCCTTCCATAAATAAAAAGGATCCTTATTTTCATTTGCATAAGGATCCTTATTTTCAATCCAGCAGAGGCTCTCAGTAGTAGAAAGGGGAAGAGTCTCCCAATGCTGTGGAGCAGATTTTCAGGGAATGCAGAGGGTGGGGGGAATTGGGAAAAAAATGCTTCCCCCTTTCTGCCACCTGGAGCATCCCATGAGTGGAACTCCATTCACAGGGGCTAGATCTACACACTAGTGCTTTTTATTAGGGATGTACGAAAGTCACTTACCTTTTCGTGGAATCTTTTGTGGGGGGGAGGAACTCTGTCCCTCCCCCTGGAATCCTCGATGGGGGGGAGGCGATCCAGTCCTCCCCCCCGGAATCCTCGACGGCCATCTCCACTCCACGGCCAGGCCATGGGGCAGCCATCCAGGGCCGTCCGCAGCTGGATTTCCAGCTGCGGACGGCCTGGTGCGGACGCAAATGGCGGCCGCCGTAGCCAGACAGCTGTGATAGGCTACATAAGAATTTACGTAACCTATCATGGCTAACCTAAAAAAACCCACAAAAAATGCAGTGTATGCAAATGGTGGCAGCTATGGCAGTTGCCATTTGCATTCCCTATTTTCCGCCGATTTATCTTACATAAATATTTACATAAGATAAAACGGCAAAAAAAGGGGAATGCAAATAGTGTAGTGGACGCTATTTGCATTCCTTTATTTTTCGCCATTCTAGCCTACGTAAATATTTACGTAGCCTATCACGGTCCAAGGACGGCAGTGGTGGTGGCAGCAGCCCTGCCGCGGCCGACCAGGAGACCAGCCACCAAAGCTGCTGCTGCCACCACCGGAACCACCGCCGCCGCCAAATCCACTGCGTCCGCCCCAGGTAAGTGCGGTCCCAGGGGGATTCCGTGGGGGGGCGGGGGGCAGGAGGCCGTTCCACCACGGATTCTAAAGAATCCAGCCTCACTGGAATCCGTGGCAGAATTCTCCACCATCCCTACTTTTCCCGCTTTTTATTCTGTTTTATCCAAAATACTGCAGGCATCTCTACACCTGCAATTTATCGCACATTCATGATCGGCCACTCATGGAAGTTAGCAGGTCCATTAAAGTTGTAATCCTCCAGTGATCTTCCCACCATTTCCCCTTGCCTATCCCATGTTACCCCAAATGGAAAAGCTGCAGTATTTTTTCAGCCTGTACAACTGGAGCACCATGATCTCCCCATGTATTTCTCCCACAGCACAAAGAAACTGCTCTGTGCGTGCAGTTGTGGGTGGTTACTTTGATTTGTTGGGGGTGCGGTCGTGATGATGATGGCAGTGACATTGGGGTGGTGGGTGTGCGGGAATATTGACCTGCTGGCTTACTTCCATATTGGTTTACCACCACATGACTAAATGCAATGCACCTACTTTTGCTCCCAGCTGTGGCTACTTACTCCACAACACAGAATGGCTAGCATGCCAGCATGAGAGCATTGCAGCAGTTCACCAGGAAGCCGATGCCTGCAGGGGTGGGGTTTGGGCAGTTTGGTGGAGGTTGCTGTCCACCCACATTGCATGTCAATCACAGTGAAACCATCAGTAATCTGCAAGAGGAGGGAAAGGGGCAGGAACCAGGGAGGAAATTCATGAAGCCCCCAGTGCATGTAATGGCTTTTTGCAGAAAAGTAGCCACCTCATGAAAAGGTAAGGAATGGAATATAATGAGATGGAAACAACTGTGCAAAGGAGCCCGATCTAATCCTGTGATGAAACTGGATGGAGAAAGCCCCAGTATTGATGTGGATTTCTTTCCCTGTGTGCTGAACCCCTGAAACAGATGTCATTGTGTGTGCTGCCAGGTATAAATGCACAAGAGGGATATAGCATCACCATGATGGGATCATATCAATATGACATGAAGTGTAAATCTATCCTTGATCTCTGTATCTGAATTTGAACCAAGATTGATATTGCATAAGAATGGAATATTTCCCAAGATTGCCAGAGAAGCTTTGTAGAGACATGAGACACTGCAGTGGAAGTGGGGCTTAAAGGTTTCAGAGCATGGGTGAAATCTCCTCCATTGTCTTTCGGTGGAAACTCCATTCACAATTCTTTAGATCTTGCCCCAGCACTCTACTTCAGAGTAGAGTCAGCAGCTGGGGGCATCTTTCAATCTTTTCCAGAATGCATATGCAGTTCCTGCTTGAAAGAAGGTAAATCTGGGGGTCAAAGTAACGCAAACTCTAAGGGCAGTTTAAGATCCTATGCTTGAGATTGGTCACATCTCTTTCTTGAAAAAACTAAGGATGGCAGAGAATTCCTCACGGAGTCCAGTGAGTCTAAAGAATCCGGCCCCCCGGAATCCGTGGCAGAACGGCCTCCTGCCCCCCGCCCCCCTGCAGAATCCCCCAGGACGGCACTTACCTGGGGCATATGAGGCGGATTCGGCGGCGGCAGTTCCGGTGGTGGCGGTGGCGGCTCCGGCGGCTGGTCTCCTGGCTGGCCGCTGCCTGGTTGCTGCAGCCACCATTGGCATCTTTGCAGCTGTGATAAGCTACGTAAGAATTTATGTAGCCTATCATGGCTAACCCCCCCAAAAAACCAGAGTACGCAAATGGCGGCGGTTACGGTGGCCACCATTTGTGTTCCCTATTTTTCGCTGTTCTAGCCTACGTAAATATTTATGTAGGCTCTTACAGCGAAAAAAAGGGGAACGCAAATAGCATAGTGGGCGCTATTTGCGTTCCTTTTTTTCCCGCCGTTTTATCCTACGTAAATATTTACATAGGCTTTTATGGTGAAAAAAAGAAACGCAAATAGCACCCACTACGCTATTTGCGTTCCCCCCCCTTTTTTTTTGCCATAATAGCCTAAGTAAATATTCACGTAGTAACTAAAGTTTCGTACTAAAACGGTGAAAAATAGGGAATGCAAATGGCAGCCACAGTAGCTGCCACCATTTGCGTACGCTGTTTTGGGGTTTTTTTTTTTGCCTGCCGTGATACGTAGTGGCTGCTACGGCAGCCGCCATTTGTGTCTGCAGCAGCCAGTCCACAGCCGGATCTCCAGCTGTGGACGGCCCTGGCAGGATTCCAGCCAGGCAGGATTCCAGGGGGGAGGACTAGATCACCTCCTCCCTGTCGAGGATTCCGGGGGGAGGGACGGAGTGCCTCCCCCCACCGCAAATCACATCCGCGAAAAGGTAAGTGACTTTCGTACATCCCTAGAAAAAACAAACAAACCCTGCAATGGAGAATTCCACTCTGGATCAGGACCACAGCATATTGGGGACAGTGTTTAATCTCCCTGCCATCTTCTTGTGGACAATCTCACCACGACCAAGCTGTTATTTGCCCTGATTATTAAAGGTTACATAATTTTACAGTCCTTTCTAGACAGTTCAAGGGATTTCACATAAGAGTCATTTTCTCCTGTTTTTTCCCCGGGAACATCCTCCCTTAAGAAAAGCAGCATTTTTGTGAACAACAACAAGAAGTCAAACTAGAATTTGCTCCATAAAATGGTTGGCTGTTCAAGGCAAAATTTGCCCCAATAGTTTTGAATTTAATACCTGGACATTAAACATTGTCTAGTCTATAGTCATTTGTAGTATGTCTCAATGTTTACATTGATCTTATTATTGCCACTTGTATCATGGATACATGTATCATCAGTGTTGTCTGGTAGTGCTGTTCAGGTTGTTCAGCACTCACTGAACAACCTGCAAGTTGTAAACATTGTTTGAAAGAAATCTATACTCATTGGGTGAGTATGAGTAAGCAATGGTTTAGCTGCCTGTTTCTCTATATGCATATAGTCACTGACACATACATGCATCAGATTGAGAGGATCACATACATTTTGGTATCCAACGAGGGAAAATGGCATAACATGCCTTTTTAGATGTACAAAATCATGGAAAGGGAATATGTGTGTATGAGTTTATATATATATATATATAGATATATATATATATATATGCAATATAAATAATGCATCCCTCAATTTTCCTGCTGCCCTTGGTTGCCTTTGTCATTGGCTTTATCCCTAATATAATGTTTACTAAGAGTTCTGTGGAAGAACTGTATTTCCATAGCAACAAATGAACAATACTAGAGAGATTAATCATTTCTGCATTATCTGTGTAGAGTTTGCTGTAAAGCAACATTTTGTAGTTTGATAATTGCAAGTCTAGAGTGATTTTACATTATGCAATGATTAGCATAAACACTTTAAAAAGACAAAGAATGCCTATTGAAATGAGGAGAGCAATGCAGAATGGGTGATACTTTATCGCAAACAAATACTGTATGAAGAGCTAAGTCTTTGCAACACATTTCCAATTCAAATTCATTTGGTATTATCCATTTCCACTAGATGTCTTAATGGAAGAACGTCTATGACAGCCATTAGCTGCCCTGCCTAAGATGGCCTCTGAGGAGCAGCAGACCATTTCCACAATGCAGCTGTGGGGCCTGGATATATTATCATCTGCCCAAGCATTGTCAGGTGCGGCCTAGTGCTTATCTTCAATGGGACATCAAATGCAAGAAGTGTGCTTCTTCTGTTCTCAAATCCCCTTGATTGTTCTGCTTGCCTCAGGGTAAAATGGTTTAGATCGGCTCCTCTGTCATCCATGTCATGGAGAAAAAGAAGATATAGAGAAAGTTCACAATGTGATGACAATTGCCAAGGAGGGTATTTCTAAAGCCAGTGAGCATCTGGTTACTACTGACCATGCCATAGTGAGAAAGCAAGACTGCCAGATTTAGACCCTAGGAAATTGCAAACGTATTTACTTGGAAGTACATATGGCTGAGAGCTGGACTATAAGGAAGGCTGAGCGCCGAAGGATCGATGCTTTCGAACTGTGGTGCTGCAGAAGACTCTTACGAGTCCCCTGGACTGCACGGAGGTCAAATCAGTCAATCCTAAAGAAAATCAACCCTGACTGCTCATTGGAAGGACAGATACTGAAGCTGAAGCTCAAATATTTTGGCCACCTAATGAAAAGAGAAAACTCCCTGGAAAAGACCCTGCTGCTGGGAAAGATTGAAGGCAAAAGGAGGAGGGGACGGAAGAGGATGAGATGGCTAGATAGCATCACCGATGCAATGAATATGAACTTGAGCACACTCCGGGAGAGAATGGAGAACAGGAAGGCCTGGCGTGCTATGGTCCATGGGGTCACAAAGAGTCGGACATGCCTTAATGACTAAACAACAACAACAAGCTCAGTTGATTTCAGTGAGCCTAAGTGTTCAATCCCCTTCATGGATCACTGCCTTGTTGTGGCGAAGGGGCTTGCATAACTCAGTGAAGCCATAAGCTATGCCGTGCAGGGCCACCCAAGACGGACAGGTCATGGCAGAGAGTTCTGACAAAATGTGGTCCACTGGAGAAGGAAATGGCAACCCACTCCAGTATTCTTGCCAAGAAAACCCCATGGAACGTATCACAAGGCTAAAAGAGATGACGCCGGAAGATGAGCCCCTCAGGTCGGAAGGTGTCCAATATACTACTGGGGAAGAGCAGAGGGTATTTCCAAGTAGCGCCAGAAAGAGTGAAGTGGCTGGGCCAAACCCGAAAGGACACTCAGCTGTGGATGTGTCTGGCGGTGAAAAGAAAATCCGATGCTGTAAAGAACAATACTGTTTAGGAACCTGGAATGTCAGATCAATGAATCAAGGGAAGCTGGAGGTGGTCAAACATGAGATGGCAAGATTGAACATCGACATCTTGGGAATCAGCGAACTAAAATGGACAGGCATGGGTGAATTTAATTCAGGTGACCATCATATCTACTATTGTGGGCAAGAATCCCTTAGAAGAAATGGAGTAGCACTCATAGTCAACAAAAGGGTGGGAAAAGCAGTACTGGGGTACAATCTTAAAAATGATAGAATGATCTCAGTACGAATCCAAGGCAAACCATTCAACATCACAGTAATTCAAGTCTATGCCCCAACCACTGAGGCCGAAGAAGCTGAGGTTGATCGGTTCTATGAAGACCTACAACACCTTCTAGAACTAACACCAAAAAAAGATGTCCTCTTCATCATAGGGGATTGGAATGCTAAAGTAGGAAGTCAAGAAATCACCGGGATAACAGGCAAGCATGGCCTTGGTGTACAAAATGAAGCAGGACAAAAGCTAATAGAGTTTTGCCAAGAGAACATGCTGATCAAAGCAAACACTCTTTTCCAACAGCACAAGAGGTGACTCTACACATGGACGTCACCAGATGGTCAATATCGAAATCAGATTGATTATGTCCTTTGCAGCCAAAGATGGAGAAGGTCCATACACTCAGTAAAAACAAGACCTGGAGCTGACTGTGGCTCAGATCATGAGCTGCTTCTTGCAAAATTTCGGCTTAAATTGAAGAACGTCGGGAAAACCACTAAACCGTTCAGGTATGACCTAAATCATATCCCTGATGAATATACAGTGGAGGTGAGGAATAGATTTCAGGGATTAGACCGGATAGACAGAGTGCCTGAGGAACTATGGACGGAGGTCCGTAACATTGTTCAGGAGGCAGCAACTCAATCCATCCCAAAGATAAAGAAATGCAAGAAAGCCAAGTGGCTGTCTGATGAGGCTTTACAAGTAGCTCACGAAAGAAGGGAAGCGAAAAGCAAGGGAGAAAGGGGAAGATATACCCAACTGAATGCAGAGTTCCAGAGAATAGCAAGGAGAGACAAGAAGGCCTTCTTAAATGAACAATGCAAAGAAATCGAGGAAAACAACAGAATGGGAAAGACTAGAGATCTCTTCAAGAAAATTGGAGATCTCAAGGGAACGTTTTGTGCAAAGACGGGCATGATAAAGGACAAAGAAGGCAGGGACCTAACAGAAGCAGATGAGATTAAGAAGAGGTGGCAAGAATACACAGAAGAACTATACAGGAAAGATCTGAATGTCCCTGATAGCCATGATAGTGCAGTCACTGAACTTGAGCCGGACATCCTAGAGAGTGAAGTCAAGTGGGCCTTAGGAAGCATTAGTAACAACAAAGCTAGCGGAGATGACAGTATTCCAGCCGAGCTATTTAAAATCCTAAAAGATGATGCTGTTAAAGTGCTGCATTCAATATGCCAACAAATCTGGAACACTCAACAGTGGCCACAAGACTGGAAAAGTTCAGTTTACATTCCAATTCCAAAGAAGGGCAACGCCAAAGAGTGTTCAAACTACCGCACAATTGCACTCATTTCACATGCCAGCAAGGTGATGCTCAAAATCCTACAAGCTAGGCTTCAGCAGTATGCGAACCGAGAACTACCGGAAGTACAAGCTGGGTTTAGAAGAGGCAGAGGAACTAGAGATCAAATCGCCAACATTCGCTGCATCATGGAGAAAGCAAGAGAATTCCAGAAAAACGTCTATTTCTGCTTCATTGACTACGCTAAAGCCTTTGATTGTGTGGATCACAACAAACTGTGGCAAATTCTTAAAGTGATGGGAGTACCAGACCACCTTACCTGTCTCCTGAGAAACCTGTACGAGGGTCAAGAAGCAACAGTAAGAACCAGAGATGGAACAACTGATTGGTTCAAAATTGGGAAAGGAGTACGACAAGGCTGTATATTGTCGCCCTGCTTATTTAACTTATATGCAGAGTACATCATGAGAAATGCCGGGTTGGATGAATCAGAGGTCGGAATTAAGATTGCTGGGAGAATTATCAACAACCTCCGATATGCAGACGATACCACCCTAATGGCAGAAAGCGAAGAGGATCTCAAGAGCCTCTTGTTGAGGGTGAAAGAGGAGAGTGCAAAAGCTGGTTTGAAACTCAACATTAAAAAAACTAAGATCATGACATCTGGCCCTATCACTTCCTGGCATATAGAAGGGGAAGAAATGGAAGCAGTGACAGATTTTACTTTCTTGGGCTCCAAGATCACCGCAGATGGTGACTGTAGCCATGAAATTAAAAGACGCTTGCTCCTTGGGAGGAAAGCTATGGCAAACCTAGACAGCATAGTAAGAAGCAGAGACATCACCTTGCCGACAAAGGTCCGCCTAATCAAAGCTATGGTTTTCCCAGTAGCAACGTATGGCTGTGAGAGCTGGACTATAAGGAAGGCTGAGCGCCGAAGAATTGATGCTTTCGAACTGTGGTGCTGGAGAAGACTCTTACGAGTCCCCTGGACTGCAAGGAGGTCAAATCAGTCCATCCTAAAGGAAATCAACCCTGAGTGCTCATTGGAAGGACAGATAATGAAGCTGAAGCTCCAATATTTTGGCCACCTAATGCGAAGAGAAAACTCCCTGGAAAAGACCCTGATGCTGGGAAAGACTGAAGGCAAAAGGAGAAGGGGACGGCAGAGGATGAGATGGCTAGATAGCATCACGGATGCAATGAATATGAACTTGAGCACGCTCCGGGAGAGAGCGCAGGACAGGAAGGCCTGGCGTGCTATGGTCCCTGGGGTCACGAAGAGTCGGACACGACTGAACGACTGAACAACAACAACAACAACAAGTGTTCAATAGGTAATGCTAGGATATGGTTTTACAGACACAGAAGGGTCATCCTACCCACTGCAGGAGCCAGGGAATATGTGAGTCTTTTATCTCAGTTTCACATGCTTCCATGAACCCCAGCAATCATGTTCCTTTCTTCCCCCTCCCCATCCAGTCTGCTTCAGAAAGTCACAACAGGGGTCCAGCCACAAAGCTTTGTGCAGCAGGTAGGAGGGGCAGGTGGTCTGGCTATATATAACCACGCTCCACCTCCCCTTCATCAGTGGTGTTTATTCAAGGGGTAGGGAGAAAAATTGTTTGGTTCCCATTTTTTATCAAATACATGCACTGAAATTCAGTTATCCCTTGAAATGCACATTTCCCACATGCCCATGTTCAGTGAAAAAGTAAATTGCTTATAAGGGCACTCATATTTTTGTAATTTTGCATGTGAATCAATGGAGGCTTCCCAGTCTATTTATGCTCGAGTAAATGTCGTCTCGAATTAGCAATGCTTTTTGATGTGTTTTCTCTCTTCACCAATTCTAAATATTTTTTATTGTTACTCTTTTAACAGAACTGCTAAGTTTCTTTTACAGCAACATTGAATTTCAAATGGAAATAGATTTCATTACTTATTCATAGAATCTGATTCACCCTGATTGTTATATTATTTCTGGTGTTGACACTTCTTGGTGAATAGTGTGCAAAGCTAGAAGGCATTTATGTGACCATGAAATGCCATAAATAATCAAGGGATGCCACGTCTGTCTTGAATAGGGGCTTTGCAGCCTTTTGACAATTAAAAGAGGAACAAAATAAACCTTTGTAGTTCACATTCTGCTTCTGAACTTCATCACTTTATTTCCTTTGCAGTAACCTGTGCTAAATATTAACTACACTACGATGACTTTAGTGTTTGTGGGGGGATCACAAAATGACCCCCTCCAAAAGCTTAATTTTCAATTATAATACTTGATGGTGGTTTTTAAGTATTATCTGCATCTTTGGGGGGTAAGAATATGATTCAGATGTGTAAAAATAAAACCCACATTTTTTTGTGTTGACCTTTTTTTGTCTGGGAAAAGAAAAAGGAAAAAAAGCGGTTGTCAGCTCCCATTAGGAATAAAGAACACCAGTAAAACAGATCTTTTTGGGGAGGAGAGCACTGGTCTTGTAAAATCCCAGGAAATATTTTGAACATTTCTTGGTCTCAAGTCAAATGTCAGTCTTCCAGGTATGTTGTATAAGACTTTTCTCTTTTTTTCAAAAGAGGCAAGATTGTATTTATTTAGTTGTTTGGATTAATGGGGCTAAGTATGAACGGCATTGTTACAAATTACAAACTGTCAGGGTATCAACTGGCAGTATGTCCTCTTATTTCAATGACATGGGCACCAAGGCTGGAATCATTGTCACAGCCATTATCCATAAATAACACAAAAGAAATAAACAATGCATCAGTCAGCACAGCTCTTTTGTATTTTAGTTTGATAAAATTATTGTCATGTTTGACCTAGAAAAGGAGAAAGATAAAGTGGGCAAGGTGAGTATTTTTATGGATCAACTCAACCCACAGAAGTTGGTTCAATAAAAGTTTCATCTTACTTATTTTATGTTTTGTTTCAAGGTCAGCTTTCTCAATATTCCCTTATGAGAGCTGGCATAGATGGTACATTCACCACAGGGATGTGCCTGGACTCATACAGAGAGTCTTAATAGACAATCCCCCAGGGGATGGGTAGGGAAATGTTATGCAAATGTACCATCTAGTCTACCCCTAGATCTACAGAGTCTTTATCCATATAAAGCAGCGATGATTAACATTTTCTTTCCTTATGCACTCCTCCCTCAGGTCACTGTTGCCTTGCCAGCACTTCAGCCTTATTTAATCATGGTGGCTTAGTCCCAGAGATGTTTAATGTTGGGTAAGAATGTTTACTGAATCCTGGTATGAAATACTGGAATGAAAGGGGGGGCGGAATCAAATTGAGAAGTTTGGATGCTGCTGTGGCCTAATTTTAAACACATGTCTGGGATAACCTGAGGGCTCAGGACATTGGCCAGTTAGGGTAGGAGGTCTATGTAAACTTCTGAAGGAATCATAGTGGAGTTATATTTGGACTTTCTCTGGCAAATGATCAATACTTGGTAGGTTTACAGAAATGAAGCAACAATGTATTTGATATGCATATCCAAATGTTTATTGCACAACTAAGTACAGTCAGGGCCAGAAATATTATTGGAACAAGGATAACTGTTTTGGCAGTTGGCCTCTGCACACCACCACATTGAAGTTGAAAGGAAACACACCCAGATGGGAGCGAAGTCAGGACTTTCAGCTGTAATTCAAGGGGTGTGACAAAAGTAGGGATGGGGGAGAATTTCTCCCCGAAACTTTGGGGGGCCAAGTGCCAACGCATTCGGTCCTCTGAAGGTTCAGGGAGAAATTCTCCGCCACCCCCCCCACCCCCCGGGATGGGACTTACCTTTCACGAATGTCGCTCCCAGCGGCGGGTCCCGGTGGCGGTTCGGCAAGTCTTCGTCAGCGGTGGGGGCGGCAGCCGGTCTTTTGACCGGCTGCCACCGCTGCCATTACAAGAAAAGTAAAAAAAAAACCAACGCCCCTGTGATAGGCTACGTAACGATTAACGTAGCCTATCACGGCTAGATTTGCAAAGTCAGCCGTGATAGGCTACGTTAATCATCACGTAGCCTATCACGGGTGACTTAAAAAAAAAATAAAACACGTACACTAATGGCGGCCCCCATAGGGAGCCGCCATTCGCGTTCCTTATTTGGTTCCTGTAGTCTACGTAAAGATTTACGTAGACTACGGCGAAAATAAGGGCAATGCAAATAGCGTGCTCTATTGGGTGGAAATCAGGTGACTGACTTGGCCATTGGAGAACATCCCACTTCTTTGCCTTGAGAAACTCTTGGGTAGCTTTTGCTGTATGTTTTGGGTCATTATCCATCTGCAGTATGAAGCGGTGTCCTATCAGTTGGGCAGCATTTGGCTGAATCTGAGCAGAAAGTATAGCCCTATACACTTCAGAACTCATCCTGCTGCTTTGATCAGCAGTCAGGCCATCAATAAACCCCAGTGACCCAGTTCCATTGGCAGCATACATGCCCATGCCATAACATTGCCTCCACCATGTTTGACGAATGATGTGGTATGCTTTGGCTCATGAGCTGTTCCTTTCCTTCTCCATACTTTTCTCTTCCCATCATTCTGGTACAAGTTAATATTGGTTTCATCAGTCCAAAGAATCTTATTCCAGAACTGGGCAGGCTTTTTTAGGTGTTTGCTTGCAAAGGCTAATCTGGCCTTTCTGTTCTTGAGCGTTGCCAGTGGTTTGCACCTTGTTGTGAAGCCTCTGTATTTACATTCATAAAGCCGTCTCTTGACTGTAGGGATGCACGAAACACTTACCTGGTTTCGTCCAGGGACATCCGCGGTGGAGGGAAGGCGCTCCATCCCTCCGCCCGAAATCCTTGATGGGGGGGCCGATCCGTTCCTCCCCCCTGGAATCCTGCCCGGCCAGCTCCGCTCCATGGCCAAGCCATAGAGCCACCGGCCAGGCCAACCCGCAGCGGGGCCTCCAGCCACTGCCGGGCTGCTGTGGACACAAATGGTGTCCTGAGTAGGGGACGCAATTTGTGTCCCTATGGTAGCCCATGATTTACGTAAATACATAAATATTTACGTACCTATGATGGCTAAAAAGGGAACACAAATGGAGTCCCCTACGCCATTTGCGTTCCCGCTTTAGCTGTCATAGGCTACATAAATATTTACATAGCCTATCACAGGCTACCATAGGGATGCAAATAGCATCCCCTACTCAGGATGCCATTTGCGTCCGCGGCAGCCCGGCAGTAGCTGGAGCTGCCGCCGCCACTGGAGCCACTGCCGGAGCTGAAGCCGCAGCCACCACCGCCACCGCCACCAGGTAGGCTTCATTCCAGGGGGCTTTCACAGCGTGGTGGGGTGGGTTGCTCCGTTCCGCCATGGATTCCGGGGGGCCCAATTCACTGGAATTCAGCCCCCTGGGATCTGTGGCGGAATTCTCTAACATCCCTACTTGACTGTAGATGTTGACAATGACATGCCTACCACTGCAAGAGCATTCCTGACCTGGCTAGATGTTGTGAAAGGGTAGGGGTGGACGAAAGTCACTTACCTTTTCTCGCAGCTTGTTCGCGGTGGGGGGGAGTGCTTCGCTGCTCCCCCCGCGAAGTTCAGGCCGGGAGGGGAGGCTTCCCGCCTCGCCCGGCCGAAATGCAGGCCGGGGAGGAGGCTTCCCGCCTCGCCCGGCCGAAATTCAGGCCGGGGAGGAGGCGCCTCGCCTCGCCCGGCCGCGAACGCGGAAGTAAAACAAAAACAAAAAAAACGCCGCCTGATAGGCTACGTGACGATTCACGTAGCCTATCACGGCTAGATCTGCAAAGTCAGCCGTGATAGGCTACGTGAATCGTCACGTAGCCTATCACGGGTGACTTTAAAAAAAAAAGAAGTGCGTACGCGAATGGCGGCCCCCATAGGGAGCTGCCATTCGCGTTCCTTATTTAGTTGCTGTAGTCTACGTAAATGTTTTCGTAGACTACGGCGAAAATAAGGGCAACGCAAATAGCGTTGCCCTTATTTTCACCGTAGTCTACGTAAACATTTACGTAGACTACAGCCACCAAATAAGGAACGGGAATGGCGGCTCCCTATGGGGGCCACCATTATCCGTACACACTTTTTTTTTTTTTAAGTCACCCGTGATAGGCTACGTGACGATTCACGTAGCCTATCACGGCTGACTTTGCAAATCTAGCCGTGATAGGCTACGTGAATCATCACGTAGCCTATCAGGGGACTTTTTTTTTTTTCTTTTATTGCAATGGCGGGGGCGGCAGCCGGTCGAAAGACCGGCTGCTGCTCCCGCCCCGCTCGAACACCCGACGAACCGCCAGCCGGACCCGCCGCCGGGAGGGACATTCAGGGAAGGTAAGTCCCGTCCCGGGGGGGGGCGGGGGGCTGCGGAGGATTTCTCCCCAAAACTTGTTCGGGGGGCCGAACACGTTGGCGCTCGGCCCCCCAAAGTTTCGGGGAGAAATTCTCCGCCATCCCTATGAAAGGGTTCCTCTTCACCATGAGCAGAATTCT
This sequence comes from Heloderma suspectum, assembly GCF_057233095.1. NCBI lineage: Eukaryota > Metazoa > Chordata > Lepidosauria > Squamata > Helodermatidae > Heloderma > Heloderma suspectum. Next base: position 74,861,637 of record NC_139461.1, read on the forward strand.
GCAGTCATCTACTTTAGTTGTCCTCCATCATCTTCCAGGCCTTTTGTTGTTGCTGAGCTTGCCAGTTAATTCCTTCTTTTTCAGGATGTTCCAAACTGTTGTGTTGGCCACTCCCACTGTTTTTGATATCTCTCTGGTGGGTTTATGTTGTTTCCTCAGCCTAATGATGGCCTCCTTCACTTGCATGGGCACCTCTTTGGACCTCATGTTGGGGGTTCCGGTGAACAGCTACCAAATGCAAATGTAATACTCAGAACCACCTCCAGGACTTTTATCTGCTTGATTGGTCATGGGGTACCCAGGAAACAGGCCACACCTGGCCATGCAGCTGCTTGTCAGCCATTCATTCCATTACTTATGAGCCACCAACAATAGGTGTATGTGTATGCCACTGGCTGTCCTTCCTGAATGGTTAGTGCCCCACTTTTGTCAAACCCCTTGAATTGCAGCTGAAAGTCCTGACTTCGCTTCCATCTGGGTGTGTTTCCTACAATGTGGTGGTGTACAGAGGCCAACTGCCAAAACAGTTATCCTTGTTCCAATATTTCTGGCCCTGACTGTATATCTGGAAATTGCTGATAAAATAAGTATACAGTGATGATGCAAAACAGCAACCATATACGAGTTTCCCACAACTTTTTGTTTGGATGCACCTGCTTTGCATGAATTTTGCAATATGCAAAACAGCCCTCAGAGCATCACTGGGTACCAGAAATAGTCTGGAACAGTGCAATGGCTAGGCCTTTCTAAGGCCTGTGGCATCAAATATAATCATAGATTCATAGATTAGCTAATCAAATGTATCTTAGAAGTGATACAACACTGCCTAATGGAAAATGCTATCCTCAGTAGTGATTCCTACTTAATTTCTCCTACTAACCTAATCCTAACATTGTTATGAAGGCTACTAGATTAACAAATTCCTGTGACTGTATCCCCCCCCCCCCGCCCCATTATTAAAATCAGGCAGCTAAAACTGCTGGGTTTTCTTCAGCTAATGCCTTGTAGTAAATCCATTAGAAAGCCATTGGTATCTAATTGTCTAATCACAGCAAAGGCCTTAGAGTGACATGGCTATAATGGGATCAAAGTAGATTGTAGTGCTCTACCTCCAGTCTCCGATCTATTTGGTAGATAGCAATGACCTTGCAGGTAATTTCAGTTAATTTAATGAGACTAAAGGAAAAAGAAAAGAAAAAGAAAAAACAAGAGGAGGGAAATGCCACTTTGATTAAATGGGCAAGCAAATGCACACTAGTTTGTTTTCACCTTTTAAAAAGATAAAATTTGGTGTGAATGAATAAATATGTCAATTTTTATGTGGGCTTTTTAAAGAAGTCACAAACTCATGTGGAAATGAAAGAGAATGAACTGAAGAGTTGGAAAAGAGAAACCGAAAGGAACTGAGACTGACAGTTTTTCCCATCCCTAATTGTACATAAGGATGCACAAAACCTGCCACTTCATTTCCATAGGGTTTTCTGCTTTGTCTCCTCACACTCTCAGTTACACATAGATAGTATGTAGAAAGTGTTGATTAAGAACCTTTGCTTAATTGTGGTAGTTGCAGATGATAGTGTGCATTCAAAAAATGCATATCAGAATGCACAGCCTGTTGAGCATATTGCAGTTCTGTCACATTTGTACTCAAATGCAGATTCCAATACACATTTGGCCTCTGTTTCCCCTCTTCCTGTCCAGCTTGCCCAACGCTTTGTTCATCAGTTGCTATTTTTTCCCCTCCAACAGAATTTGACATAAAAAATCAGCTTAGTAGCTAGGGGTGTGAACCAACTAGGGATGTACGAAAGTCACTTACCTGGTCTCGCAGCTTGCTTCGCGGTGGGAGGGAGGCACTTCGCTTCTCCCCCTGAAGTTCAAGCCGGGGGGGGGGAGGCTTCCCGCCTCGCCCGGCCAAAATTCAGGCCGGGGGGGAGGCTTCCCACCTCGCCCGGCTGAAATTCTGGCCGGGGAGAAGCACCCCGTCTCCCCGGCCGCGAACTTCAAAAGAAAAAAAAAAGCCCCGTGATAGGCTACATAACGATTTACGTAGCCTATCACGGCTAGATCTGCAAAGTCACCCGTGATAGGCTACATTGCGTTGCCCTTATTTTCGCCGTAGTCTACGTAAAGATTTACGTAGACTACAACGACCAAATAAGGAACGCGAATGGCGGCTCCCTATGGGGGCCGCCATTAGCGTACGCGCTTTTTTGTTTTTTAAAGTCACCCGTGATAGGCTACGTGACGATTAACGTAGCCTATCACGGCTGACTTTGGAAATCTAGCCGTGATAGGCTACGTTAATCGTTACGTAGCCTATCACAGGGGCGTTGTTGTTTTTTTACTTTTCTTGTAATGGCAGTGGCGGCAGCCGGTCAAAAGACCGGCTGCCACCCCCACCCCTGACGAAGACCTGCCGAACCGCCGCCGGGACCCGCCACCGGGAGCGACATTCGTGAAAGGTAAGTCCCATCCCGGGGGGGGGGAGAATTTCTCCCTGAACAACCTTCGGAGGACCGGATGCATTGGCACTCGGCCCCCCAAAGTTTCGGGGAGAAATTCTCCCCCATCCCTAGAACCAACCACAAAATTCTGTTTGGACCTGATTTGGTAATTCATAAAACAAGCCAAATCAGCTGAGACCAATTTAGAACTTGCTAGGGATGTACAAAATTGGCCTTACCTGGCTACGCCGTGTTCCACTGGGGGAGGAGGCGCTCCACCCCTCCCCCCGGAATCCTCGCCAGCTGGCTCCCCTCCGGCCATCCCGGCCATCCGGCCGCTGGCTAGCAGGGACGCAAATGGTGGCTGTAGCCGCTGCCGTTTGCGTCCCTGTAGTCAGCCATGATAGGCTATTTATGTACACTAAGTCTATTTACGTGGACTAAGACGGCGAAAATAAGGGGAATGCAAATAGTGTAGTGGACACTATTTGTGTTCCCCCTTATTTTCGCTGTCTTAGTCTACGTAAATATTTACATAGACTAAGATGGGCCAAAATAAGGAACGCAAATGGCAGCAGCCGTAGCCACCGCCATTTGTGTATGGGCGTTTTGTGTTTTTTTTTTAAGTCAGATGTGATAGGCTACGTAAAGATTTATTTATGTAGCCTATCACATCGTTTTTTGTTTTTTGTTTTAACCTAGCCATGATAGGCTACATAAATCTTTTCGTAGCCTATCACGTCTTTTTTTTTTTTAATACTGGAAATGGCGGTGGCAGCCAGTCGGAAGACCAGCCTCCGCCACCGCCGAAGCCTCCGCCAGAGCCGCCGCCGCCCGGATTATCTGCCCTAGGTAAGTCTCATCCCAAGGGGGATCCGCGGGGGTGGCGGGGGGGTGGCAGGCCTTTCCGCCACGGAGTTCGGGGGGCTGAATGTACTGGCATTCGGCCTCACTGAGATCCATGGCAGAATTCTCTGCCATCCCTAGAACTTGCCTGATTCAACTCGGGACTGAATCTGAAGCAAGATTCTTGCCTCCCATTGACTAGTATTGGAAATCAACAAACACCTATGACTTTTTAAAACATTTTTACAGAAATAGATGACATTTGTAGGCATAGTTTCTCTTTCTGTGGGGATAAAGCCTGACAGATGTAGAATCATTGATGCAGGGTTTTGTGCAAGGTGAGTCTTTCCAGCAGAGGTGCACAGTTTTGACCTACAGTTCCTATTGGCCCTCACCAGCATAGCCATAGGGGTGGACGAAAGTCACTTACCTTTTCTCGCAGCTTGTTCGCGGTGGGGGGGAGCGCTTCACTGCTCCCCCCGCGAAGTTCAGGCCGGGGGGGGGAGGCTTCCCGCCTCGCCCAGCCGAAATTCAGGCCGGGGGGGGAGGCTTCCCGCCTCGCCCGGCCGAAATTCAGGCCGGGGAGGAGGCTTCCCGTCTCGCCCGGCCGCGAACACGAAAGTAAAAAAAAAAAAAAAACAACGTCCCCTGATAGGCTACGTGACGATTCACGTAGCCTATCACGGCTAGATCTGCAAAGTCAGCCGTGATAGGCTATGTGAATCGTCACGTAGGCTATTACGGGTGACTTAAAAAAAAAAAAAAGCGCATACGCGAATGGCGGCCCCCATAGGGAGCCGCCATTCCCCTTCCTTATTTGGTCGCTGTAGTCTATGTCAATGTTTACGTAGACTACGGCGAAAATAAGGGCAACGCAAATAGCGTTGCCCTTATTTTCGCCGTAGTCTACGTAAACATTTACGTAGACTACAGCAACTAAATAAGGAACGCGAATGGCGGCTCCCTATGGGGGCCGCCATTCGCGTACGCGCTTTTTTTTTTTTTAAAGTCACCCGTGATAGCCTACGTGACGATTCACGTAGCCTATCACGGCTGACTTTGCAAATCTTGCCGTGATAGGCTACGTGAATCGTCACGTAGCCTATCAGGGGACGTGTTTTTTTTTTTCTTTCATTGCAATGGCGGGGGCGGCAGCCGGTCGAAAGACCGGCTGCCGCTCCCGCCCCGCTCGAACACCGGACGAACCGCCAGCCGGACCCGCCGCCGGGAGGGACATTCAGGGAAGGTAAGTCCCGGGGGGGGGGGCGGGGGGCGGGGGGGGAGGATTTCTCCCCGAAACTTGTTCGGGGGGCCGAACACGTTGGCGCTCGGCCCCCCGAAGTTTCGGGGAGAAATTCTCCGCCATCCCTGCATAGCCAATGGTGTGGGGTGAGGTGATTTGTGGGCCAAAACATCTGGAGGTCCACAAGTTGCCCACTTCAGCTTTACAGTTTGGAGGTGGTTAATAAAAGGTTTGCTAATCCACCCCCTCTGCCCGACACACACACACACACACACACACACACACCATTGTTTGCTGGGCAATTTGTATGAAAACAACAGATATTATAGAGTTGTCCCTTGGTAAGAAACCTTCCATGATACAGAAAGACTGGTACAGGGAATGCTGTGGTGGGTGACATCAAGGTTGATTTTGGGGTGGGAAGGGAATTTTAAGTGACCCCCCACACACACACACACACACAGAAAGAGAGAGACACCGTTGTGTGGGCAATAAATGGCATATGTCCAAGTTGTTTGACAGCACTCGAGGTGGGAGGAGATGAAATTCTGAAGGAAACATGGTATAAAATGAGACAGGAATTCAGCTAGGGATGTCAGAGAATTTCTCCACAAATCTCCAGGAGGCCGAATGCCAACGCATTCGGCCCCCCGAAATTGGTGGAGAAATGGTCTGCCACCCCCCCTCCACCCCCTGGGATGGGACTTACCTCCTGCGAATGTCCCTCTCGACGACGGGTCCCGGCGGCGTTGCGGCAGCGGCGGCCGGTCTTCCGACCGGCTGCCACCGCCGCCATTTCCATGTAAAGTAAAAAAACAAAAAACCATGATAGGCTATGTAAAGATTTACGTAGCCTATCACGGCTAAATTTTCGAAGTCAGCTGTGATAGGCTACGTAAATCTTTACGTAGCCTATCACGTTTTTTGTTTTTTTTTAACTTTACTTTTTTCTTTCGCGGCCGGTAGGGATGGTGGAGAATTTCTCCACGAATCTCCGGGAGGCCGAATGCCAACGCATTCAGCCCCCTGAAATTGTTGGGAAAATTCTTCGCCCCCCCGCCCCTCCCAGGATGGGACTTACCTCCTGCGAATGTCCCTCTCGGCAGCGGGTCCCGGCGCTGTTTTTCGTCGGCGTTTCAGCGGGGGCGGGGGCAGTGGCCGGTCTTCCGACTGGCTGCCGCCGCCGCCATTACAAAGTAAAGTAAAAAAACCAAACACATGATAGGCTACGTAACGATTTACGTAGCCTATCATGGCTAGATTTTCAAAGTCAGCCATGATGGGCTACGTAAATCGTTACGTAGCCTATCACAGTTGAATTTGAAGGGAAAAAAAGCGCGTATGCAAATGGCAGCGCCCATGGGCACCGCCATTTGTGTTCCTTATTTGGGCACGGGTAGTCTACGTAAATTTTTACATAGACTACCCGTGCCCAAATAAGGAACACAAATGGCGGTGCCCATGGGCGCCGCCATTTGCATACGCCCTTTTTTCCCTTCAAATTCAGCCGTGATAGGCTACGTAACGATATACATAGCCCATCACGGCTGACTTTGAAAATCTAGCCATGATAGGCTACGTAAATCGTTACGTAGCCTGTCACGTGTTGTTGTTGTTTTTTTCAATTTACTTCTTTATTTCGCGGCTGGGGAGACGGCTCCCCCTCGGCCAGAATTTCTGCAGGGATGGATGGGACGCCTCCGCCCCGGCCAGAATTTTGGCGGGGAGGGATGGGGCGCCTCCCCACCTGCCAAGTATTTCAGGAGGAGAAACGGAGCACCTCCCCCCCCCGAAAAAAGCTGCGGCACCAGGTAAGGGACTTTCATCCACCCTAAATTCAGCCAAAGAAGTGAGGCGACCGTATAGGCAATGCTTAGACATTGCATGCATGCATGTTCAAAAGGAAAAATCCAGGCAGCAGTTGATCCTTCTAATAAAGACAATGTGAAGTGATGTATCATACAGCACATTGCATTCCTGTTTACAAAGGAAGAATCCCAGTCTTGGTTGCTTCTGCGAGTGAAGAAAATTGGAAGATGGTAGACAATTTTTTTTACAATCTTTTCTTTTACACCTGTTTTTCTCAACAATTGGCACCCAAGTTCCAAAAGCAAAGTTGATGACTAGACACATGAGCATGTGAAAATAGAAAATGGTCTGGCTGATGCCTGCTGACACCTCTACAAAAAGAACCCTCTTTGCAGTGGGCATGGGCTAGCTCACACTAGCAGCAGCCACAGAGCTGGGGTGAAGCTGCTTTGTCTGCTCCTGCAAATTGCTCCTGCCTGCACAGACTGGGCATTTGAGTTTGGGGGGAACTCAGCTGGGCATGGACAGTGCCAACAATAACTCTACATCTTTCCCTATGGGCACCGTGTGCTTTGCCACCAGCACTAACTGGTTTCATAAAGCAATGTGCCAGATGCCTCATTAATAAAATGAGTGTCAGTGGGTGTTTGCATGCACCCTAGGTCACAATGTGTGTAAAATAAAATTCACACATCACACAACAAACAGCACACACACACACTTAAAATAGGGAACACAAAACTTGATTCAAAATAAAACCCAACTTGTACAACTAGGGCCAAAATGTGAAGGGAAATGAGAGGTACTTGAATCTGAGAGGATGGCTTGGCTTAGCCCACCTAGTGAGCTTTATGTGGATTTGCTCCAGCTTTGGTGAGTTTACAGAACTAGGGGTACATTCCATAATTCTGAAGCAGCAACCAAGCACACTTTCCAATTTTTGCTTGGGCTCTAATAGCATTCTCCTACCCATGTTTTTAACTTTATAGAATGCTTCTTTCAAAACCCTAGAAGGACAGCCTCTTTGCTTAAGGTGTATGATGATTAGGGATGTCAGAGAATTCTGCCAGAGACTCCAGTGAGGCCGGATTCTTTAGAATCTCCCCCCCCCCAGAATCCGTGGCAGAACGACCTCCCCCTCCCACCACCCCACAGAATACCCTCGGGATGGAGCTTACCTGGCGGCAGATGCGGCGGCGGCTGGTCTCCCGGCTGCTGCTGGGCTGCTGTGGCCGCTAATGGCGGCCGTCATAGTGGCCACCATTTGCGTGGCTGCCTTTTGTCGTGATAGGCTACATAAATACTTATGTAGCCTATCATGGCAAAGAGCAGGGGTGCAAATGGCAGCCACTACATCATTTGCGCTCCTACTCTTTGCCGTAATAGGCTACGTAAGTATTTATGTAGCCTATCACGGCAAAAGGCACCCACACAAATGGCGTAGCGGCCATCATTGGTGTGGCTTCCTTTTGTCGTGATAGGCTACATAAATACTTATGTAGCCTATCATGGCTTGGCAGTCACGCAAATGGCGACTGGCATAGCGGCCGCCATTTGCAGCCGCAGCAGCCCAACAGTGGCCAGAATTCCAGCTGCGGCTGGCCCCAGCCAGTGGCTCCGCTGAGTTTCCACAGAGTGGAGCTGGCCGGGGAGGATTCCAGGGGGAGGGACAGAGCACCTCCCCCCCACTGCAGATGCCCTGGAATGGACAGGTGAGTGGGATTTGTAAATCCCTAATGATGATAATTTTAAGCTCATTTAGAAAAATCTAGGGATGTACGAAACCACTTACCTGTTTCGGAAGTGGCATCTGCGGTGGGGGGGAGGTGCTCTGTCCCGCCCCCTGGAATCCTCCCCGGCCGGCTCTGCTCTGTGATGACTCCGTGGAGCTGTTGGCCAGGTGCATCTGCAGCCGGACATCCGGCTGCAGCAGGTCTGTGGATGCAAATGGCGGCCGGCATAGCGGCTGTCATTTGCGTCCGTTCGCTGAGCCGTGATAGGCTATGTAAATATTTACGTAGCCTATCACGGCAAAAGCGGCGACACAAATGGTGCAGCGAACGCCATTTGTGTCCCCGCTATTTGCCATGATAGGCTACATAAATATTTATGTAGCCTATCACGGTTCAGCGAAGGGATGCAAATGGCGGCTGGTGTAGCTGCCGCCATTTGCAGCCGCAGCCTGGCAGCAGCCGGAGCCACCACCGCTGCCAGAGCTCCACCCAGGTAGGCTCCGTTTCGCTGGGCTTTTGGGGGGTGGTGGGCGGGTTGCTCCGTTCCGCCATGGATTCTGGAGGGCCGAATTCACTGGAATTCGGCCTCTCTGGGATCCGTGGAGGAATTCTCTGACATCCCTAGAAAAATCCCTATAATTACTGCAATGTCTACACAGTCTTTATATCTGAGAATATGGTAAATTCCTTGGAAGAGTCACAGATTTATTGTGAGGACAAAATGGGAACAGGGAGAACCCTGTACATCACCCTGAGTTCTGTTGAGGAAAATTGGGATAAAAAGATAATAACAAAAACATTGTTAACTGCTTCCTAATTTTAAAATGGGTGCTCCTTTGTCTTTGACCTAGGGGTGGACGAAAGTCCCTTACCTGTCGTCGAAGGACGTTCGCGGTGGGGGGGAGGTGCTTCGCTGCTCCCCCCGCGAAGTTCAGGCCGGGGGGGAGGCTTCCCACCTCGTCCCGGCCGAAATTCAGGCCGGGGGGGAGGCTTCCCACCTTGCCCCGGCCGAAATTCAGGCCGGGGAGGAGGCTTCCCGCCTCGCCCGGCCGTGAACGCGAAGGTTTTTTTTTTTAAAAAAAACACCCCCTGATAGGCTACGTGACGATTCACGTAGCCTATCACGGCTAGATCTGCAAAGTCAGCCGTGATAGACTACGTCAATCGTCACGTAGCCTATCACGGGTGACTTAAAAAAAAAAAAAAGCGCGTACGCTAATGGCGGCCCCCATAGGGAGCTGCCATTCGCGTTCCTTATTTAGTCGCTGTAGTCTACGTAAATGTTTACGTAGACTACGGCGAAAATAAGGGCAACCCAAATAGTGTTGCCCTTATTTTCGCCGTAGTCTACGTAAACATTTACGTAGACTACAGCGACCAAATAAGGAACAGGAATGGCAGCTCCCTATGGGGGCCGCCATTATCCGTACACTCTTTTTTTTTTTTTTTAAAGTCACCCATGATAGGCTACGTGACGATTGACGTAGCCTATCACGGCTGACTGCAAATCTAGCCGTGATAGGCTACGTGAATCATCACGTAGCCTATCAGGGGGTGTTTTTTTTTTCTTTGATTGCAATGGCGACGGCGGCAGCCGGTCGAAAGACCGGCTGCCACTCCCGCCCCACTCGAACACCCGCCGAACTGCTGGCCGGACCCGCCACCGGGAGGGACATTCGGTGAAGGTAAGTCCCGTCCCGGGGGGGGGGTGCGGGGGGCGGGGGGGTGCGGAGGATTTCTCCCCGAAACTTGTTCAGGGGGCCGAACACGTTGGCGCTCGGCCCCCCGAAATTTCGGGGAGAAATTCTCCGCCATCCCTACTTTGACCTCAACCTCCTATTTGTCTCCAAACTTTCTAATATTCTTTTTGTTACAATGCCCCATAAAACTTCTCTCTGCCCTGTTTTGTTTTTAGCATGTTTTGTCCTGCTGATGTTTGAGTGCCTTATAGGTGCTCCATATTCCAAGCTTTGTGTGCATGTGTGTGGTGGTGGTGGTGGTGGTGGAGGACACCTGGAAATTTACTCACATGAAAACTAATTCACAAATCTTAAAGAAAATGTGCAGCTCTTTAATAATAGGAGTCCTAGCATTCAAAGAAGACTTAGGCAATAGAAAATGAAGTATATTGATTCCAAATAATTAAAACCCCATAGTAATATGAAGATGAGGAAGGGCAGAAAGAAATGACATTTAAAACAACACCATCACAGAGCTACACCTACTATCAGTATGCTTATCTTTAACAGGGAATTTCTGTAATAAATATATAGAAGAAAATTGCTGAAGTAATAAAACGTAAGCACTGCAACAAGAGGTTTTCCTCACCATCAACATCTGGTGAGTTGCCTGGTGAGTTCTGCTTATATCATTATATGTGCAGTCATTTTATCTTCATTGCATTCAATGCATTTATATTTTTTCCCTCTCCCTTCAACTTCTTTCGGTTCTAGTGTCATCACATGAACCCAGAAAGGAGAATTTCCAAGCCCAGTGGTAATCCTTTTTCTCCTGAGGTTTCACAATTCCTAGTAATGGAAGAAGAATAATTTCTAAGGGAATAGTTTGAAGAGTTTAATGAGAGCAAAGGCTGAGCTACTGTTCATTAAATTTCAAATATTTCAAGTGAAAGCCAAAAAAACACAAATCACTTAGAAAAGGCAGGATGGGAGGAAAGTGCTGAAAAGGAAGTCACTTAGACTCACAAAATTACTTCTAAATGACTACGCAAATTAACACAAAAGGAAGACAGACTCCACATATAACCAAGATGCACTCTAATAACATTGCTGCTGATATCCATTTCACTTGCTTGATCTGTGCTAAAAAATATCCAAAATGCAGAAGGTTCAGAATATTTCCGTGTACCCTAAGCACATTTATTCGTAAGTAAGTCCTATTGAGTTCCCCACTAACAGTACATAGATTGCAGCCTTAATCACTTTTCCAGCAGGAGGGAGTGGTGAGCAAAAAGAATGATCTGCTTCAATATGAATAACAAATGTTAAGTCTCAAAAGGCACACTCCATTACCATTGCTGCATAGATGAAAAGCAACTCTACAGTCAAGGGGAATGAGAACATAGGATAAAAGAAAAGGATTGGCACAAACCATTGTTCATCATCTCTGAAACATGCCACCAATATCTTCATAAACATCCCCCAACTAGGGGTGTACGAAACCCCGCTTAACTGGCTCTGCCGGGTTCCACTGGGGGGGAGACGCTCCGTCCCTCCCCCAGGAATCCTCGCTGGGGGGGAGGCGATCCGGTCCTCCCCCCCGGAATCCTCGAAAGCTGGCTGTGCTCCACGGCGGCTCCACGGAGCAGCTGGCCAGGCCCAGGCCAGGGCCGTCCGCAGCCAGATTTCCAGCCGTGAAGGGCTCTGGGTAAGGGGGAAAAAAAACGCATATGCAAATGGCGGTGGCTATGGCCGCAGCCATTTGCGTTCCTTATTTTTCTTTGTCTTTTTTTTTTTTTACAGAGACGTAATATGCTATGTCCCCTTCATGGATCACTGCCTTGTTGTGGCGAAGGGGCTTGCGTAACTCAGTGAAGCCATAAGCTATGCCGTGCAGGGCCACCCAAGATGGACAGGTAATGGCGGAGACTTCTGACAAAATGTGGTCCACTGGAGAAGGAAATGGCAACCCACTCCAGTATTCTTGCCAAGAAAACCCCATGGAACGTATCACAAGGCTAAAAGAGATGACGCTGGAAGATGAGACCCTCAGGTCGGAAGGTGTCCAATATACTACTGGGGAAGAGCAGAGGGTATTTCCAAGTAGCGCCAGAAAGAGTGAAGCGGCTGGGCCAAAGCCGAAAGGACACTCAGCTGCGGATGTGTCTGGTGGTGAAAAGAAAATCTGATGCTGTAAAGAACAATATTGTTTAGGAACCTGGAACATCAGATCAATGATTCAAGGTAAGCTGGAGGTGGTCCAACATGAGATGGCAAGATTGAACATCGACATCTTGGGAATCAGCGAACTAAAATGGACAGGCATGGGCGAATTTAATTCAGGTGACCATCATATCTACTATTGTGGGCAAGAATCCCTTAGAAGAAATGGAGTAGCACTCATAGTCAACAAAAGGGTGGGAAAAGCAGTACTGGGTTACAATCTTAAAAATAATAGAATGATCTCAGTACGAATCCAAGGCAAACCATTCAACATCACAGTAATTCAAGTCTATGCCTCAACCACTGAGGCCGAAGAAGCTGAGGTTGATCGGTTCTATGAAGACCTACAACACCTTCTAGAACTAACACCAAACAAAGATGTCCTCTTCATCATAGGGGATTGGGATGCTAAAGTAGGAAGTCAAGAAATCACTGGGATAACAGACAGGCATGGCCTTGGTGTACAAAATGAAGCAGGACAAAAGCTAATAGAGTTTTGCCAAGAGAACACGCTGATCATAGCAAACACTCTTTTCCAACAGCACAAGAGGCGACTCTACACATGGACATCACCAGATGGTCAATATCGAAATCAGATTGATTATGTCCTTTGTAGCTAAAGATGGAGAAGCTCCATACAGTCAGTAAAAACAAGACCTGGAGCTGACTGTGGCTCAGATCATGAGCTGCTTCTTGCAAAATTTCGGCTTAAATTGAAGAATGTAAGGAAAACCACTAAACCATTCAGGTATGACCTAAATCATATCCCTTATGAATATACAGTGGAGGTGAGGAATAGATTTAAGGGATTAGACCTGATAGACAGAGTGCCTGAGGAACTATGGACGGAGGTCCGTAACATTGTTCAGGAGGCAGCAACTCAATCCATCCCAAATTAAAAGAAATGCAAGAAAGCCAAGTGGCTGTCTGATGAGGCTTTACAAGTAGCTGAGGAAAGAAGGGAAGCGAAAAGCAAGGGAAAAAGGGGAAGATATATCCAACTGAATGCAGAGTTCCAGAGAATAGCAAGGAGAGACAAGAAGGCCTTCTTAAATGAACAATGCAAAGAAATCGAGGAAAACAACAGAATGGGAAAGACTAGACATCTCTTCAAGAAAATTGGAGATCTCAAGGGAACGTTTTGTGCAAAGACGGGCATGATAAAGGACAAAGAAGGCAGGGACCTAACAGAAGCAGATGAGATTAAGAAGAGGTGGAAAGAATACACACAAGAACTATGCAGGAAAGATCGTAATGTCCCTGATAGCCATGATAGTGCAGTCACTGAACTCGAGCCGGACATCCTCGAGAGTGAAGTCAAGTGGGCCTTAGGAAGCATTAGTAACAACAAAGCTAGCGGAGATGACAGTATTCCAGCTGAGCTATTTAAAATCCTAAAAGATGATGCTGTTAAAGTGCTGCATTCAATATGCCAACAAATTTGGAATACTCAACAGTGGCCGCAAGACTGGAAAAGGTCAGTTTACATTCCAATTCCAAAGAAGGGCAACGCCAAAGAGTGTTCAAACTACCACACAATTGCGCTCATTTCACATGCCAGTAAGGTGATGCTCAAAATCCTACAAGCTAGGCTTCAGCAGTATGCAAACCGAGAACTACCGGAAGTACAAGCTGGGTTTCGAAGAGGCAGAGGAACTAGAGATCAAATCGCCAACATTCGCTGCATCATGGAGAAAGCAAGAGAATTCCAGAAAAATGTCTATTTCTGCTTCATTGACTATGCTAAAGCCTTTGATTGTGTGGATCACAACAAACTGTGGCAAATTCTTAAAGTGATGGGAGTACCAGACCACCTTACCTGTCTCCTGAGAAACCTGTACGAGGGTCAAGAAGCAACAGTAAGAACCGGACAGGGAACAACCGAGTGGTTCAAAATTGGGAAAGGAGTACGACAAGGCTGCATATTGTCACCCTGCTTATTTAACTTATATGCAGAGTACATCATGAGAAATGCTGGGTTGGATGAATCAGAGGTAAGAATTAAGATTGCTGGGAGAATTATCAACAACCTCCGATATGCAGACGATACCACCCTAATGGCAGAAAGCGAAGAGGATCTCAAGAGCCTCTTGTTGAGGGTGAAAGAGGAGAGTGCAAAAGCTGGTTTGAAACTCAACATTAAAAAAACGAAGATCATGACGTCTGGCCCCATCACTTCCTGGCATATAGAAGGGGAAGAAATGGAAGCAGTGAGAGATTTTACTTTCTTGGGCTCCAAGATCACCACAGACGGTGACTGTAGCCATGAAATTAAAAGACGCCTGCTCCTTGGGAGGAAAGCTATGGCCAACCTAGACAGCATAGTAAGAAGCAGAGACATCACCTTGCCGACAAAGGCCCGTCTAATCAAAGCTATGGTTTTCCCAGTAGTAATGTATGGCTGTGAGAGCTGGACTATAAGGAAGGCTGAGCGCCAAAGAATTGATGCTTTTGAACTGTGGTGCTGGAGGAGACTCTTACGAGTCCCCTGGACTGCAAGAAGGTCAAATCAGTCCATCCTAAAGGAAATCAACCCTGAGTGCTCATTGGAAGGACAGATACTGAAGCTGAAGCTCCAATATTTTGGCCACCTAATGCGAAGAGAAAACTCTCTGGAAAAGACCCTGATGCTGGGAAAGACTGAAGGCAAAAGGAGAAGGGGACGGCAGAGGATGAGATGGCTAGATAGCATCACCAATGCAATGAATATGAACTTGAGCACGCTCCGGGAGAGAGCGCAGGACAGGAAGGCCTGGCGTGCTGTGGTCCATGGGGTCATGAAGAGTCGGACACGACTGAACGACTGAACAACAACAACAACAATAAGCTATGTAAAAACTTACGTAGCCTATCACATCTCTGTAAAAAAAAAAAAAAAAACAAGACAAGACTGCAAATGGCGGCGGTGGCAGCCGGTCAGAAGATCAGTAGCTGCAGCCACTGCCGAAGCCGCCGCCGGAGCTGCCGCCGCCGCCCACAACATCCGCCCCAGGTAAGTCTCGTCCCGGGGAGGATCCGCGGGGGGGAGGGGGGGTGGCAGGCCATTCCATCACGGAGTTCAGGGGGCTGAATACACTGGCATTCGGCCTCATCAAGATCCGTGGGGGAATTCTCTGACATCCCTACCCCCAACTGTATAAACTTTCAGCAAGGGGATCTGCAGCAGAAGTAACTGAACCGGCATTGTTAGTATTAGCTAATTTTGGTAGGGATGTCAGAGAATTCCACCATGGACTGAAATGGGATCAAATTCCCTTCATTCCGTGCCTCAGAATCCTCTGTGGAACGGCACCACAAGGTCCTGCGGCGCCAGCAGCCATGTGGCTTTTTTTTTGTCATCTGCTCAGAGTCACGAAATTTTCATAATTAAAAATGCAAGGTAGTATATTCCGATAATAAATACGTACTTTTTTTTTTTTTAAGAATTATGCTCATCTCCTTGTTTGTGGGTGTTCTTTTTCAATTGAAATCCTCTGTCTCCATTTACTTTCAGCCAAAACACTTCCTCCTCCTCGGGGCTTCCCAAAACAAGGCTTCCCTAGGTGTGCCTGAGTGATGCACTCTTTGTTTGAAGCAACGCTGTTTGAAATAAAGAAAAAACCTTTTGAAATTACCATGCCGGTCTGGAGCCCTGCACAAGGTATTATGCTCCCTGCTAAGCTTTCTATTTCCACATCCAGCGTTGTTGTTGACGTTGTGAGGCTCAAATGGAGAGGAGAACCAACTCTGGGCATGTCTACTCAGAAGTAAGTCTTACTGAGTTCAATGCGACTTACTCTTACACATGTCAGCACCCCACTTGCCCCCAGCTCAGCTTTGTAGTTCCACATCCAGCTCATTAGGAAACCTCCTGTTAGTTATCTCACTGGGTGACATTGGGCTACCACCATTTGCGTACGCTGGGGTTTTTCCCCCTGCCGTGATAGGCTATGTAAATATTTACATAGCCTATCATGGCTCAATACAGGGACACAAATGGCGGCGCCTACAACAGCCGTCATTTGCATCCCTGCAGGGCTGCCCAGTGGCCGGATGTCCGGCTGCGGGCGGCCGGAGCTGGCCGGTGGCTCCGCGACTTGGCCGTGGAGCAGAGCCAGCCAGCACGATTCTGGGGAGAGGGACAGAGAGCCTCCCCCCATCAAGGATTCCAGGGGGAGGGACAGAGCGCCTCCCCCCCACCGTGGATTGCCCACCGCAGAGCAAGGTAGGTGTTTCATACATCCCTACATCTGTGGAAGAAGGGTGGCCTTCCTCCACAGATGCTGCTCCTCTTGCTGCTGGCTCTGGCTGCAGTTGGGGCTCTTGGATCTCCTCCTCTTCCTCTTCCTCCTCCTCCCTCCTCTCCCTGTCTGCGGCCCTCAGTGCCTCCTCCACCAGCAAGGCATGATGCGCAGCTCTGGGATGTCACAGTAACAGAATGAATGCATTTATATATGTGGTGAGTGAACAAAACCACATTGATTGATTGATCTGTCAATCACCATCCCCACTACCATAAGAACCACTGATTCTGTCCTCCCACCACAACGTCTAATGATGAGGTGATAATTAGGGAGGCAGATTATACAGTACTGACAGTTTTGGTGTGATGGGGACTGTTGGACTTCTGTAAACATGCACAGGATTGCAATTCTCATCCCCATTTCTACAATTGCAATGCCGTGGTATTTATTTATTCTATTGATGTATTGCATAAATGCCACTTTTTTTCCTAGCGCAAGGAACTCAAGGCAGCTCACATTATCCTCTTCCTCTCCATTTAACGCTCACAACAACAACACTGAGCTAGGCTGAGGCTTTCTGACTGGACTAAAGTCACCCAGCGAGCTTCCATGGCTGAGTGGACTATACCTAGATCTCCAAGCTCTCAGATCAACACTTGCTCATGAGTTGACTTAAGAGCCAATGTCTTGGTAGAAAGGCGGGGTGGGTGGGGTGCAAAATTTCGGCAATCACTAAATGAAGAAGGATGATGTGTACAGACCGAGAGGCTGGTCCTGTTGCTGCTGGGCTGGTGCCAGTCCCCCTCTGTGCACTGTGTAGGGATGGCAGAGAATTCCGCCACGGATCTCGGTGAGGCCGAATGCCAGTGCATTCGGCCCCCTGAACTCCATGGCGGAATGGCCTGCCGCCACCCCGCGGATCCTCCCCGGGACGAGACTTACCTGGGGCGGATCTTCCGGGCGGCGGTGGCTTCAGCGGTGTCTTCGGTGGCGGCGGCAGCTGGTCTTCCGACCAGCTGCTGCCACCGCCGCCATTTCCAGTCTTGTTAAAAAAAAAGAAGAAGAAGACGACGTGATAGGCTATGTAAAGATTTACGTAGCCTATCATGGCTGGGTTTAAAAAAAAGACATGACGTGATAGGCTACGTAAATCTTTATGTAGCCTATCATGGCTGGGTGGGTTTAAAAAAAAAACGTGTACGCAAATGGCAGCGGCTACGGCCACCGCCATTTGCGTTCCTTATTTTTGGCCGTCTTTGTCAATGTAAATATTTACGTAGACTATGATGGCGAAAATAAAGGGGAATGCAAATAGCATAGCGGACGCTATTTGCATCCCTTTTTGATTCACTGTTTTAGCCTACATAAAGATTTACGTAGGCTAAAATGGTGAATCAAAAAGGGACGCAAATAGCGCCCGCTACGCTATTTGCGTTCCCCATTATTTTTGCCGTCATAGTCTACGTAAATATTTACATTGACTAAAACGGCCAAAAATAAGGAAAGCAAATGGCGGTGGCCGTAGCCGCTGCCATTTGCGTACGCGGGTTGTTCTTCCCCTCCCCCCCCAGAGCCCTCCGCAGCCGGAAATCCGGCCGCGGACGGCTCTGGGCTGGGCTGGGCCTGGTTAGGGATGTACGAAAGTTCCGCCACAGATCTCGAGGAGGCCGAATGCCAGCACATTCGGCCCCCCGAAATCGGTGGCGGAACGGCCTGCCACCCCCCCGCCACCCCCGGGATGGGACTTACCTTGAGCAGATCTTCCTGGCAGTGGCGGCTCCAGCGGCGGTTCCAGCGGCGGTTCGGCGGCGGCTGTGGCAGTCGGTCTTCCAACTGGCTGCTGCCGTCGACATTTCCAGTTAAAACAAAAACAAAAACGTGATACACTACGTAAAGATTTACGTAGCTTATCACAGCTAGATTTTTAAAAAACACCGTGATAGGCTACGTAAATGTTTACATAGCCTATCACGGCTGACTTTGGAAAAAAAACACAAAAAAACGCGCGTACGCAAATGGCGGCGGCCATGGCCGCCGCCATTTGCATTCCTTATTTTGGCACGTCTTAGTCTATGTAAACATTTACGTAGACTAAGACGGAGAAAATAAGGGGAATGCAAATAGCGTAGACGCTATGCTATTTTTGTTGCCCTTTAGTCTACGTAAATGTTTATGTAGACTAAGACGTGCCAAAATAAAGAACTCAAATGGCGGCGGCCATGTCCGCCGCCATTTGATTACACACGTTTGTGTTTTTTTAAAAAATAATCAGCTGTGATAGGCTACGCAAACATTTACGTAGCCTTTCATGGCTGACTGCAGGGACGCAAATGGCGGCGGCTACAGCCGTCGCCATTTGCGTCCCTGCTAGCCAGCGGCCGGATGTCCGGCTGCTGCGGAGTTGGCCAGCGGCTCCGCAGAATCGCTGCGGAGCACAGCCAGCCGGCCAGGATTCTGGGGGGGAGGAACGGAGCGCCTCCCCCCCAGCCAGGATTCTGGGGGGAGGGACGGAACACCTCCCCCCCACCATCAACATAATCCACGGAAAGGTAACTCACTTTCGTACATCCCTAGGCCTGGACGGCTGCTCCGCGGAGGTGCCATGGAGCACAGCCGGCCATCGAGGATTCCAGGGGAGAGGAACGGATCACCTCCCCCCCATCGAGGATTCTGGGGGGAGGGACGGAACGCCTCCCCCCCCACCGTCAACATAATCCGCGAATGGTAAGTCACTTTCGTACATCCCTAGCACTGTGCAGAGACTGGCAGCAGCATTTCCCTGGAAATGGACAGTGTGTCAGTGTGTAATATGAGTTGTAGCCAGGCCTGCATAATCCTATGCATGTGGTTGTACAGGAAAAAGCAATGCAGTTCCAGTATCCCTTCTTCAACCAGCCAAAGTGGCCGGAAGATTATGGGACCTTTTTCTGTCCAAGTTCAACAAGCATAGGATTGCAGGTTAAATGTCAGGATTTGCTTGTTTCCACATGAGACCACAAAGAGATAGCTTCATTTTCGGTACACATCATTGTTTTCATATTTAGTTAAGCTTGATGATAGGATGGGATAAATATAACTTACCAGGCATATGCCTCTGTGAAAATGGGTGCTAGCCTGCCTTGACCCACACTCTGTCGATGCGCCAGTAGTAGGCGGGGGGTTTGGACAGCAGTACCCTCCTCTCAGCAGCAGCTATCCCCTCCCTGATGAAGGACTGCTTCAGCGCCTTCCATTTGGACTGCAATTGTCCTGTCGTGCGATGGTGGCCCACTCGCTCCATCCTCCTCTTCATCTAGCCCCAATAAACTTCATTGCTGCAGAAGCAGCTGCCAAACAGCACTGCCACTGCCTCACTGCTCCTAATTTTAATTAGGAGGGCCTTGGTCTCCTCATGGTCCCACCTCCTGCCAAGCACTGGTGCAGCCATTTTAGTGCAGCCACACTACTACACACAAACATACACACACACCAGACAGCCACGCACAACCACCACTTAACTACACACACACAGACCAAACCAGACAGAAACACCACCATGCACAACCACACACACACACACACAGACCAGACAAAACCACCACAATGCACAAACAACACTGACACAAGCAAATCCACTAAGCACCACCACTAACACACAACACAACAGAACTCCACCCACAAATCACCATGCAGACGCAAACGCAGTTGCAGATGACATTCAGGAAGTTAGCAAGAAGTTGACGACAGACTTTGCAGAAGCAGAGCTGCAGCCCCATTTTTTTTTATTTCGGAGATAGTTTTCTGAGGTTAACAAGACCAGTAAACATGAGGAACATCAAGCACAAATACACAGAAATTAATAAAATCACACTCCCTGTCCGAGAAAACAAGACAGTGGGGGAGCGCACAGAGGGCAGGAAACATTCCAGGCAGCAATAAAAAAAAAAAAACATAAACAATTATGAAAATAGCAGGAAAGTTCTGGCCAAGGCAATCACAACAATGGCGAGTGCGGCGGAAGTTACAGGGGGATTCCCCCCAAGGGAGAAAATACATAAGCAATCACAACAAACAATGGCGAGTGCAGCGCAAGTTACGGGGGGATTTCCGCCTAGGGAGAAAATACGTAAGCAATCACAACAAGCAATAGCGAGTGTGGCGGAAGTTACGGGGGGATTCCCGCCTAGGGAGAAAATATGTAAGCAATCACAACAAACAATAGCGAGTGCAGTGGAAGTTACATAGGGTCAATTCCGGCCGACTGAAACTACGTAAATATTTGTGAAAAATAGTCTTTTGCGGGATGGCAGAATGCGACGGGCGGCTGTTGGGCGCAGAGGATTTTTCGACAGATGGTGCAGATGTATTTAAGTAACTTCCGAGGCGGAAAAAACCCAGAGGATTTTGGGGGCTTGCGGCCAGCGGAACGGGACAGAGGACGCAAACTGCAGAAGTCAAGCAGGACTGTATGAGCACAGTTCGTACATCCCTATCATTGCCCACCTGTCCTGCTAGCCATATCTCAAGGATGCAGGGACCTAACATATCTTCAAAATGATGCTGAACACATCACCTGCCATCTGATCTCAAAAACCTGCAGCATCAGCTGTGGAGGCCATCTCTGTTCTAAAGCAATGGATGTTAAAAGCAGACACTGCTGTGCTCAAGACCCTCTTAGTGAGCACCAGAACTGTTGCTTTGTTAGCAGTATCATCACATCTAAAGCACTACACACTAGTTCAGGGGAATTAATGAACAATGGAGATTACTGTAACAATGTGAGGGTCAGTTTACCCAAACCCATCAGCCTGTGGCAAGTGGAGCTCCCCCCCCCCAGCTATGCTGCCAAGAGCTGACCCAGGTATGTTCATTCCAGTACCATGCAGCGAACTCAGCATGGATTGGCTTTTGACAATAGATCACAATCACCTGAAGCTGCAGCTACTGCTATTATTGTTGATGTTGTGTAGCAATTAATAGTATTAATATTTAAATATAATAGTCACCCAATAAGGATCCCAAGGAGGTTTGCGGAGGGGATCAAGGCCATAAAAGCATTCAAAACACTCCAAACAAAACTAAACATGATAATGGCAGAACTACAGGGAAGCCAGCTTTCTAATTCTAAAAAAGTCTGTGGTTGTGATTGCCCAAAGCCAACCCAGGATGACCTCAGCTAAGAAACATGGCAGCCATTGGCTGAAATGTCTATGTGAATTGACCCTAACGTGTCTTTAAACTACTGTAAAATCTGTAGTTCAATAAGCTCACTGTTGGTGCATGAAGTTGTCACACTGATAGGTTCCTTCCAGTGATATTCTGCCTGACAGTAAACTTAGAACTTTGGAGTTGTCCATATTGTGTGGGTGTTAGTTCAGTGCTTTTAGATTGTCCTGTGATTGATTCTACAAAGCTCTGGTCTGCCCACTCAGCTGACCTTTAACAAAAGGATGAAACTTGGCATTCCCTGACTTCAGAACAGGTTAAAACATGTCTGACCATGAAATGCACTAATTATGGAGAAACAGTTTTGATGGAAGGTCACCTTTAAGGATATGTCCCAACTGAAGAAACATAATTTAGGTTTTACACATGGTGGCTGCAAGATAAAGGCGAGATCCTGTCCATGAGTTGTACTTCCCCATCAGTACTAGATCAGCCCCTGGAATAAACAGGAAAATAGACACTAGATCCATTGTGATTTCACTGTTGTTTATTTACATGGACATTTTTAAAGAACGTGATAACTTTTGCACCCCACTCTGACAAGAAACAGAATGCAGGATAAGGCTAGGCAAATGAAGGGGGTGTGAAAATGCAAATAAGAGCAGGCTCAACTCTGCTATTGTCAGAGAGGTATCCAGCAAATGTCTTTTGGTGGAACACCAGGAATTTTGCTGGGGCAGGGTAGGGATGTACGAAAGTTCCACCATGGATCTCGAGGAGGCCGAATGCCAGCACATTCGGCCCCCCGAAATCGGTGGCGGAACGGCCCACCACCCCCCCGCCAGCCCCGGGACGGGACTTACCTTGAGCGGACCTTCCTGGCAGTGGCAGCTCCGGCGGCGGCTGCACCGGCGGTTTGGCGGTGGTGGCTGCAGCGGCCAGTCTTCCGACCGGCTGCTGCCGCCGCCATTTCCAGGTTAAAAAAAGAACAACAAAAAAGAAAAACAAAAAAATGTTATAGGCTATGTAAAGATTTACATAGCCTATCACAGCTAGATTTTTAAAAAACACCATGATAGGCTATGTAAATCTTTACGTAGCCTATCACGGCTGACTTAAAAAATAAAAAAAAACACGCACGTACGCATTTGCGTTCCTTATTTTGGCACGTCTTAGTCTACGTAAACATTTACGTAGACTAAGACGGTGAAAATAAGGGGAACGCAAATAGCGTAGACTAAGACATCTTAGCATAAATGTTTACGTAGACTAAGACATGCCAAAATAAGGAATGCAAATGGCGGCGGCTACGGCCGCCGCCATTTGCGTCCCTGCTAGCCAGTGGCTGGATGTCCGCCTGCTGGCGGAGCCGACCGGCGGCTCCGCAGAATTGCTGCAGAGCACAGCCGGCCGGCCAGGATTCCGGGGGGGGAGGAACGGAGCGCCTCCTCCCCGGCGAGGATTCCGGGGGGAAGGATGGAACGCCTCCCCCCCCATCAGCATAATCCCAGAAAGGTAAGTGATTTTCGTACATCCCTAGGGCAGGGTGATCGTAGAGAGAATCTAGACACATGTGCATGCATGCTCTTGGAAAACCTAATATGGGCAGAGACTTGGGTAGAGTCTATGGGATCTGTGCTGAGTTTCAGCACCCCCAAGGCCTTCCACACTGAGTGTAAAGTGCTCAACACTTTCTCCTTGATACACAGGGCCTAAATAAGACTTTTAATAAATGTATACTCATGTAAAATGCCACCCAGCTCATCTCACCGGTTATACAGTGCTTGCAAAAAGCCTTTTCAGTTAATGCAGGCTAGACTGCTATACACAGAGAGCACTCAACTCATTCCCCTAGTTATGTAGAGCCTGGAAATCCCTTTTCGTTACTCTAGAGTAGTCTACCAGTTATGAAAACCACTGACAGAGAAAGGTGTGTGCATGTGTGTTCTGCAAAGGCAGCAGAAAACCTTGCTGCTGGAATCCAAGTATTCCAACTAAGGATGCCCATTGCACCAACTACAATTAAAGCATCACTCTTTATCACCAGGTTCTAATTTAGGATAGCTGGAGAGATACAGCTGTGTATGCAACGCACTACCTATGTCTGGAGGGTATTTTGGAACAGGTTCCCTATGAGCTTGGTCTGTGGAATGACCATCTGCCATGGTCCTCTCTGTCTACTGTCCTTGGATCATGCAGCAAAGCAGGAAGGGTGACAATTCGCTGTGCACTCCAAGATTGCTCCCACTTTGGAAACCACCACAGTGGTGTACTTCTCTCCTTAACCCTCTTTTTGCTTTCCCCATATCATTTTTTAAAAAATCTGAACCAAAAATCATATTTAAATACACACTTTTGAATGCATTTCGCATGAAGTCTGCATTTCTAAACACATCTTATCTCAAGATACACATTTATCCTAAAATATGCATTTTATCAGCATTTTGGTATGTATTGTGATATGAGAACTGCATCAGAACATTTGGAAAAGTGTGAAATCCCAGTGATAACTGCATTCCAATCTGCACATTAGTCTGGGAGGTGAAGATTAGGCTGGGTTGCCTCAAAATGCAGACCAAATGAAATACTTGAGCATCTCTAGCTGCAGGTCATAGCGTGAAAACTAATAACAAACAATCCTATGAAAAATGCAAGTGCTTCACTCATGCTTTGCTATAACCCCTCCTTGAACAGCTGACAAAAAAAGTTGTACTTTATATTTAGGTTGTACTTTATATTATTCATGTTTAGAAATCTCAAGAGTAGAACCAGAAGCCCTTTGAAATACAGCACATAAACAATGTATTGAAATATGTGTCTGCTAGAGACTGTGTATCTCATTGAGAAAACATTGGGTATTAGTTGCTGAACTTTGATATGTATCAAGCATTCCTTAGAAGATGTTAAAATACAAAAAGTGCATGCAAAACAAGCTTACCTAAACCATATACTGAAATAAATGCTTTCAAGGTGCCTGCTTTTATCCTGTAAAATTCATAAAATAATTTGCTTCTCTTTTATGTGTTGGAGGAAAGCTCATTTTTATCTAAATAATAGTGAAAGACAAGCCAGGAGCAGATAGGTCCAAGAGGGTCCAGAGAGATGTATGTGTCAAGGGGTTTGTTGCCTTGTGTCTGCTATTTTTGCCCGTAATGTGAACACATCAAGGTCATGTCTGCATAAAAGGCAATGCTTGCATACATCTTGTGTACAGGCTCCAATCGTGCCATCTTGAAGGTACAACCTGAGGTTACAGACTGCGGTTACATGGTACCAAGCACATGTGGATGTATGTGGTGTCAGCTGCCATGGACATGGGACCCTGAAAGCAGAAAGGCAGGGAGTGGTGAGCGGAAGGACCAGTAGCCACTGGCCCATTCCATCACCATTGGTCTGTAGCAGGGGTGTCAAACCTCTTTCAGCCAAACTCAGTTTCAGAGACGCCCTTGGGCGGCTGCATTTCAGTGGTAGGCAGGGCCAAAGACAAAAGGGGTGAGGCCCAAATCCCCCCAAATCCCAGCATGTTTTAGCTTAATGTTCTTCCTGCCTGTAAGGCTGTAACTAAGCCTCAGGAGAGGCATTCCAACCTTTGAGAATGGGGGCAGGGGGAGAGAGATGCACAAAAGCTGGGAAGCCACAACAATCCACAGTCGGGGCAAAGGAGGTGGCACGATGGGAAGGGGATGTGGCAACTCCGAACACAGCTGTCAGGTAAAAGGAACAGTGTTGCAATTGATTACATAATGAGAATCTGTTGCTGCGTTGCGTCAAGTGGGGGTGGCAGAGGAATCTGTCTGGGGAGTCAGGTCTAGGGATGCTGGAGAAATCTGCAGTGGATTCAAATTAGGCCAGATTCCAAAGAATCTGTCCTCCGGAGTCCACAGCGGACTCACCTCTGTGTCCACAAGAGTTCCCGTGGGGCAACTCTCTAGCTTTCTAAAAAATGCAATATGCTAATGGTGGCTGCCATTCGGTTATTTCAGGAAAATTACAGCCATAAATGGTGTATTGTATGCCATTTGTGGCCACAATGCACTTACTTTTACATAAATACAGCCATAAATAGATGCAATTTATGTAAAAGTAAGTGCTTTACAGTCACAATTGGTGCAAAATATGCCATTTATGGCTGTAATTTTCCCATCTTTTGCGGGAAATATTGCGTCTTTTAGAAAGCTGGAGAGCCACTCCGCTGCAGAAGAATCTGAATTGCCCTGTGACAGACCCCCCACCCCAGACTGGATGTTGGGGGCTTCAACCATCCCTAATCAGGTCCACCAAGCTTTCAGTGGCTCAGTCCCCCAGACTCCAGCTTGCTTGTCCACAAGCTGGCCCGACTCGACGCAGGTCAAGTCAGGCCAGGTCACTGACTTCTGCCACCACCATTGTCATTGCTGTGTGTAAGTCTCTCCTTCTCCCTCCTGGGTCCCAGGAGGGAGAAGAAGAGATTTGTGCACAGGGACCTGCCATGTCTGAGAGTCTGCAAGTTCTAGAGGGCAGCCTGCAGTTCAGTTCATGAACACAAGCTGAGCTAGGGGCTCCAGGGAAATCTATCGAGCCCCAAGAGGGCCAGATTTCCCTGTACCAGACATCCCTAGCATCAAGTGAAGAGAGGGCCACTTTCCTAAGGTTTTCTATCAGGGTATTATTATTATTATTTTTGCTGTTTTTGTTTGCTTGTTTGTTTGTTTTCTTACTGGTATTTGTGAATAGGCACTCATGATCCTACAGCTAGGAATGCAAATCACACCAACCTGCACATTTGGGTGCTAGACTCTGTGTTCTGATTATATATGTATGTAGCAGCGGTAAACAGTTTTAAAGTTCTGAATATAACCCACCAAAAAAGAAGGGTGGAGTTTGCAACCAGCTGGCAAGGAGCCTTGTATAGGCTTCATGGGTATACTGTTGCTTTGAAAACAAGTGGTATTTTTTTAAGACTAGCACTTTCTGTTTGTGTCCTGCCTGCTCTCCCACACATAATTTGTATATTTTAAAGAAAAGAAATAGATAGTACGAAAACACCACATATTTCTGACATTCTTTCCTCAGAAGGAAACAGAACTATAAAATGCTACCCTGAAGCTTCTTTGTGCCCGCACAATTTACTGATTATGTCTTATTAACATTTATATCCCACCTTATTTGATAAAAAGCCATCAAGGCAGAGCACAACCACTTAAAACAATAAAATCTTTAAACATTTAAACACACACGCACAAGAACATTGAAGAAACAGTAACACATTAAAACCTCTGCATAATTTAAAAGCCTAAATTGAAAAGTTGTGTCTTTACATCCTTTTTAAAGGCCAAGAGAAGAGGGGAGCAATCATAGTTCATGAGGGGGTGCATTCTAGAGTATGGGAGTAACACAGGAGAAAGTTCTTTTAGTCATGGCCAACAAACAGGCCTCTTTGGCTAATGGTATCCTCAAGAAAGCCTCCCTTGCAGATCTTAACCCCCAGGAAGGTTAATAATGAGACCAGCGGCCTCTTAGATAGTCAGGTATGTCAATTAGGACTTTAAGGGTCAAAACCAACTCTTGAATTGGGCCCAGAAAGCCATTGGCAACCAGTGCAGGTCTTTCGATATAGTCCCAATATCATGCATGGTTACCAGCCTAGCTATTGCATTTGGCACCAATTGAAGCTTCTGGACACTCTTCAGAAGTAGCCCCATGTAGAATGCATTGCAATAGTCTGAATGTGATGTATCCAAGGCATGAATAACTGTTGCCAAGTCAGACCAATTCGGGAAGGGTTGCAATGCACCAAGCGTAATCGTGCAAAGGCACTTCTTGCCACTAATGCCACCTGAAGAAGATCCAGAGACCATGTACAATCAAGGAGCACTCCCAAGCTACACACCTGATCCTTCAGGTGAAGCTCAACCTCTTCCAGAACAGGTTAAATCCCAATCCTCAAGTCAGACTTTCTACTGACAAGCAACACCTCTGTCTTGTCTGGGTTTAACCTCAGCTTGTTCACAAGTAAGGAGTGTGAAACAATGTTCATATTACTATGTGGCAATGACAACATTTTGGTATTTCTAATTAACTCCTTAAACAGGAGTAATACAGTACAATGTCCACTGCTGAAATTTAGGTCACATGAATATATTGCCATATGCTGTATGATGACCCCCACTCCCTGGGAGCAATTAAATTACAAAGCCACAAACTTGTACATGCTTTGCTGTTTGCCTCCCTCCCCTGTCCCCTTCCCTAAAATAACACTCTAAATGCATGGATGAATACAGTGCACATGTTTAAAAGGTTTATGGCTGTAGTGTCTTGTAAGCATAACCTTTATAGGTCAAGGATCATTTCTGCACAACAAGCCAGATGGCCCTAAAGTCTTGTAGTGGGTTGAGGTTTGATTTAATTTTTGATTCCAAGACTTAGCAGTCTACAGAGAAATCCCTTTTGCAAACAGCAGCTTAGTGCTTAATTGGAAAACTCCGTTATTCTGTATAAAGTAAACCTCTCCAGATCCACCAACTGAAATCATCCAGAACCATGGACTAGTTTCCAGAAGCATTAAAGCTTAGTTGTAGGGTGGAGTTGTTCTAGTCCACATTTTGCTTCAAATGAAGGCAGGGGCTCAAACTCCCCAAGCCCCTGTAATCATGGCTGTTTGAAAGTGTTTGCACTTATTGGGTGAAATCAAATTGTGTCTGTCCACTGACAGAATGTCAGCCATTAATGGAGTGTGGATTCCCCTGCCTCCCTATAGCCTCCTGTGCCACCCCCACACAAATCTGGTCTGTGTGGTCGCTGGTTGATGACTCTCCAGATTAACTTTGGGGAGTTGCATGGGAGAAGAAATGACAGGAACACTTTGTTGTATGAGCAGGACTCCACTCACACAGTGATGGACATCAGCCAGTTTCTCCCGCTCTTTCATTCTTCCATAGGTATTCTCAGCCAATCAGGAATCACATACTGGACTGGATATGATGACATCATGACACTATGTATCTAATCAAATGTGGCTAAGTGCTGATGTCACTAAGGCCAAATGAAGCCCATTTAAAGTGAGTCCAATGCTAGGTATCCTTGTCAAATCAGCATCCAAGCCAATCTTGTACCAGTCTATGAATCACGCCCCAACATTTGCCAGATAGGGCTCCTGTTTTGATGCTGAACATTTTTGTAGGGTTCCTCCTCTGAGCTCAGCCCTAGTTAGCCATTGCTAAGCTATGGAGAATATGCATAGAATTACATGAGAAACTTACATTAATTCCAAATTTAGTCTTTATGAACAAGCAATATTTCAAAGAATGCCAAGTGGATTCATAATAATGGAAATAGGAATTATAGAGCTGCCATCACCTTCTGTGACACGTTCCCTCTGCTTTTGTTGATATTTTTCCCTTTCCTTAAAAATTAAAAATAGCTTCACGCAGCTGCTGTGTGAAGTGAAATACTGGGTAAACTTACTGGGAGCTATACAGTGCAAACCATTGTACTGCCTTTAAGGCAAAAAGAACAGCAAGAAATTCAAACTGAAAAATCATGGGAAGAAAAGAGAAGAAGCCATCTGTTTTGTGTTGATATCTGCTCCTGAATTCCACTCTATAATGCCTATTTTTGTGTACACAAACTTATGTCAAAATGTTTAGCTTCTTTTCTGTCCTCTCACTGCTGGAGTTACATTGCTGGGTTAGGACTCATGTTTCTGATGAGTATTATTAGGGATGTTGGAGAAATCCTCCACGGACCCTTCTGAAGTCCGTGGAGGATAAGATCTCCTACCTTGTCTTCCAGCATGAAGTCCTCACCAGTGGATCCTCCCTGCCGCCGGCTCCGAAGACCCAGTGATACGGCTGCCATGGCCATATCTCCAGACTGCAGACAGAAATGGCGTCCGCTACGGCATTTGCGTCCCTGCTCTTTAACATGATAGGCTACGTAAATCTTTATGTATCCTATCACGGTAAAGAGCAGGGAAGCAAATGGCATCTGCTATGCCGGACACCATTTGCAGATGAAGACTGGCTGTGGCCGGAAGTCCGGCAGCAGCTGGCCCCGGCTGGTGGCTCCGCCGACTTGCCGCAGAGCAGAGCTGGCCAGGGAGGATTACGGGGGGAGGACTGGATTGCCTCCCCTGTGGACCCCCCCAGCGGACCCAGGTAAGTGGGGTTCGTACACCCCTAAGTATTATAGAAAAATGTTATTAATGGCTTGAGCCATTGCTCTGAAGGGAACATGTCTGATAGCTTTACGACTTACTGGAGGCTGAGCTTTAGCAACTTAACTCAGATCTTCTACCGTCTCCTGCCACTGGGATGTTGGTAGGGATGTTGCGGGAGTCTGAGAGGGGGGTGTAGCCTGGTAGACTCCCCCCCCCCATTCAGCCTCCCAGACTCCAGTCTGTGGACTGCCACTGCTTACCCATGCCTGTCATCTCCCTGGATGAGCCCCTGGGTGGGCCATGGGTGCCCAGTGAGTGGTGCGTGGCCAGCCAATCCCTCAGCAAGTCACCGTTTTGCATAAAAATGGCAGCTCATTGTTTTACATAAAAGGCCTTTTGTTTTTACAAATGGTGGCCATAAAGCAGCCATTTACATAAGATTACAGGTGTGAATGGTCCATTTCTGCCTGTAATCTTGCATAAATGGCCACTTTACAGCCGCCATTTGTGTAAAAGCCCTTTTAAGTAAAACAACAAGCTGCCATTTTATGCAAAATGGCAGCTCTCTGAGGGCTTGGGTGGTGGCGTACTGCTCGCCGGGCACCCACAGACTGCCCAGCTACTTGTCCAAGGAACTGAACAGGGGTGGGTAAGTGGAGGCTGTCCAGCGAGTGGTGCGAGGGGTGGGCACAGGGTGGTTCATAGGGAGTTTGAGAATTCCGCCATGGACTCCAGCGAAGCTGGATTCATTAGCATCTGGCCCCCCAGAGTCCGTGGCAGAACAGAGCAATCCCCCACCACCACCCCACGGAATCCCCCTGGGATGGAGCCTACGTATATACTTACGTAGCCTATCACAGCAAAAGACAGGGATGCAAATGGCATGGCAGCTGCCATTTGCGTCCCTGCCTTTTGCTGTGATAGGCTACGTAGATATACATAGCCTATCACGGCTTGGCAGGGACGCAAATGGCAGCTGCTATGTCGGCTGCCATTTTCGGCCGCAGCAGCCTGGCAGCGGCCAGAAGACAACCCAGAGCCGCCGCCGGAGCCACCACTGTCAGGTAGGTCTGTTCCGGGGGGGATTTCAGGGGGTGGGGGGGGCAGTCCATTCTGCCATGGACTCCGGTGGGGCTAGATTCTTTAGAAGAATCCAGCCTCGCTGGAATTTAGAATTCTTTTGAATCCAGCGATTCCAGCCTCAGTGGAGTCAGTGGTGGAATTCTCCAACATCCCTAGCTAGAGACCTCTGGTAGGCAGCTCTCTTAAATTTCCCTCATTAGGCTCAGGCAATTAGCATCTGTAAGTGTCATTAGGTTGAATGGAAATAAGGCCTTGGAAAAGAGCCCTATTGTCTGCGTGTTGATTCTGGCTACTTGAGGATTTCAGAAGGCAGCAGGGGCGACCTCCTGACATCTGTGCTGTTTATTGTTTTGCATTATATTGTATTTTATCCTTTTCAAAAGGTTTTATTATTTTTTTTATATTTTTAACTGTTTGTAATCTGCTCACGGAACATTAGTTATTGGGTGAATTATA
This sequence comes from Heloderma suspectum, assembly GCF_057233095.1. NCBI lineage: Eukaryota > Metazoa > Chordata > Lepidosauria > Squamata > Helodermatidae > Heloderma > Heloderma suspectum. Next base: position 74,892,661 of record NC_139461.1, read on the forward strand.
AATGTAATACATACATACATACATCTGATGGAGTTGAAAAAGCTGTATATGGACTAGGGATGTGTAAATCACCCAAATGTGAGCTCACGAAAGCTCTCCAAATTCCATGTCAAAAGCTCGTTCCAACTCAAGTCCATATCAGATTGCAAGCTTTTTTTTTTGCATGAAAAGTTGAAAACCCATGCATATTTCTTCCAAATCAATGATGTGCATTTTTTAAATGAGTGCAGTATTTTCCCATTAATTAAAGTATATTTGTGCACATTTTTCAAAAGTACACATTTTTCATGCACATTTTCCAAATGTATTCATGTTGTTGAATGCTTTTTTTCTTTTTTCTTTTTTTTTTTTACTACAAATCACATTGCAAGCTCGGAAATGTACAGACTTCAGCCGCAGATTGCATCCGAGTCTGTGTTCAGTCCGGAAGGTGCAAACTGGGTAAATCTTGTTTAAAATAGGGATGTGCGAATCCCTTACCTGGTTCCGGTCGGGGCATCCGCTGGGGGGGGGGAGGCGATCCGTTCCTCCCCCTGGAATCCTCAACTGCGGGGGAGGCAATCCGTTCCTCCCCCCCAGAATCCTGCTCAGCTGGCTCCACTCCACAGCCATGCTGCGGAGATGCCGGCCATGCCGATCCGCAGCAGGGCCTCCAGCCACTGCCGGGCTGGTGCGGACGCAAATGGCGTCCTGTGTAGGGGATGCCATTTGCATCCCTACGGTAGCCCATGATAGGCTACGTAAATATTTACGTAGCCTATCATGGCTAAAGCAGGGATGCAAATGCCGCCAGAGTGGCATTCATTCGCCGCCGGAGCAGCCGCCGGAGCCGCCACCAGGTAAGTCTGTCCTGGGGGGATTCCACGGGGGGGTGGGGGGGCGGGAGGCCATTCCACCATGGACTCCAGGGGGGGCAGATTCTTTAGAATCCAGCCTCACTGGAGTCTGTGGCGGAACTCTCCGCCATCCCTAGTTTAAAAATGAACCAAAATTGATTTCTCATACATCCCTAATATGGATTCATGCTGTTATTTTACAGGGCTCTGCTGATTTCTCCAATATGGAGATCCAACTCTGAAGAGGTGATACTCCTTCTTTAACCACAATATCCATTTCACTTATTTTTTTTAAGCACTGGGCCCCTGGTAATTTCACTGGGCCCCTGGTATTGGATGCCTAGGCACACTTACTTTAAACATCCTCAGCCTGGCCTTGATGTTGTGAGTGAGGCTCCTTCGAGGACTCAAGTTAGAATGCTCACACTCCCTCCAATTCACTTAAATTCTACAAATAAGGACTAAAACACTGACATGAGCTAAATGCATTTATTAAGAAAGATAAAGAAAGTTTGATGCACATGCAAACCTTCCACTCAGCTTAGCAAAGCCATACTTACAAATTTAGCAGCTGTGTGCCTGTCATTCACACCATACTTTATCAGCAAAGGAGATCTTCTTTCATTCACTGACAAAGGGAACCTTCTCACAATCCAGGACCCTGAACTGGGAGGAGGACACACCTAGTCCCATTACGCTTAGGCTTAAAAAACTTTTCAAAAATTGGTGACATCCTTCTTAACGCATATTCTAAAATCTTCAGATCTATTGGCCCACATAATTCTTTAGGTCATCTTATTCCCAGAAAGCCCAACCTTTTGTCTCCAAAATCACCTCTCTTCTTGATGTAAGGTGTTGACACCAAAATGGGCCTAAGTTCTTATTTTCTGCAGTTAATTGATCTTTTTATACTTTGGTTCTGTCTAGATATAGGGGGATCTAAAACTACAATATCGGCAATTCTGGACAAAGAGAAAACTGAATATGCAGCATCTGCATTCCTTTTTATAACCTTTGGTCACTTTCATACGTTCACCTTCACACATACAAGGCCTCACACAATTTGAAGAGCAATAAAACATTCCTTAGCAATATATGTATTGCTTCTAATAAGCTTCTAATACAATGGATCTCTGCCTCTGTGTTTCCCTGCTTGCAACCTTAAACCGTATAGTGTTACCTCCACTTATAAGTACTATCCCTTAAGCCCCCTTCAGCATATCATGTTAATAGGCTCTCACAGCCCTTGAACTCCCCTGCACCCCAAAAGCTGTGCACCCCCATATATGCATACCCCTCATAATATCTCTGTACTAAATGGGGAAAAAAGGAATATCCTTACAGTAGGGAATCCAAGGAGGCTCCAAGGGACAGATGCACAACCTCTGTGAGCCGGACTAGGCCTGCAGGCCAGAGTTCCCCATCCCTGGTTTACAGGATTTGTGTGTTGTACAATGTGGATTGGCAAAAACGTATCACAATTAACATTTTGTAAGTCAATTAATGGAAGTTCTTTGCACACAGGAGTCACTGAGTTAACTGTTATTCCCTAAGTGCAAACAAGAAGGTGGTTCCTACCTATTCGTCGGAAAATAATAATACTGTACTATATGATGAAAAAAGTAGTCTTCATGCCACTAGGGCACACTGTTCTGCATTTTTCATATTGCCCTCTATTCATTCTTATTAGATGAGTAAACTTTTCCGCTAAAGCAATGCAGCATAATTTTTGATACCATATCTCCAGGGTTACAACAACCTTCAGAAAACAGTAGGGATGTACAAAAGTCACTTACCTTTCCGTGGATTATGTGGGGGGGGAGGCATTCCATCCCTCCTCCCGGAATCCTCAACAGGGGGGGAGGCGATCCGTTCCTTCCCCCCGGAATCCTCCATGGCCGGCTGTGCTCTGCGGCAGTTCTGCGGAGCAGCCGGCCAGGCCCAGCCAGCCCAGAGCTATCCGCAGCCGGATTTCCGGCCATGGAGGGCTCTGGGAAAAAAATAATAATAAAAAACTGCATATGCAAATGGCGGCAGCTACAGCCACCGCCATTTGCGTTCCTTATTTTTGGCCGTCTTAATCTACATAAATATTTACGTAGACTATGATGGCGAAAATAAAGGGGAACGCAAATAGTGTAGCGGGCGCTATTTGCATCCCTTTTTGATTCACCGTTTTAGCCTACGTAAATATTTACATAGGCTAAAATGGTGAATCAAAAAGGGTCGCAAATAGCGCCCGCTACGTTATTTGCGTTCCCCTTTATTTTCGCCATCGTAGTCTACATAAATATTTATGTAGACTAAGACGGCCAAAAATAAGGAACGCAAATGGTGGCGGCCATAGCCGCCGCCATTTGCATACGTGGTTTTTTATTTTTTTTTTAAACCCAGCCATGATAGGCTACGTAAATCTTTGCATAGCCTATCACGTCGTGTTTTCTTTTTTTAAATCCAGCCATGATAGGCTACGTAAATCTTTGCGTAGCCTATCATGTTGTGGTTTTTTTTTTTAAACCCAGCCATGATAGGCTACGTAAATCTTTATGTAGCCTATCACGTCATTTTTTTTAAAAAAAAAACCCAGCCACGATAGGCTACGTAATGTAAATCTTTACGTAGCCTATCACATCGTGGGTTTTTTGTTTTGTTTTGTTTTTACAAGACTGCAAATGGCGGCGGCGGCGGCGGCAGCCGGTCGGAAGACCAGCCGCCGCAGCTGGAGCCACCGCCGCCCGGAAGATCCGCCCCAGGTAAGTCTCATCCCGGGGGGGATCCGCGGGGGGGCGGGGGGGGCAGGCCATTCCACCATGGAGTTCGGAGGGCAGAATGCACTGGCATTTGGCCTCAATGAGATCCGTGGCGGAATTCTCTGCCATCCCTAGAAAACAGTAGTGTTTGTGTTACATGAGCATTCTTTTCAAAAGTCCAAAACCTAGAACAGGCTTCAGCCATGACACAGAGGACTGGACCTCATGCTCTTGGCTAAAGTTGACACCTTTTAAACTAGATAACAGACATAGCCCTTTAAATCTCTGACTAATGTAGGAAATAAGCCAGCTACGGCTCCTCCTGCTACCTCTAGGCGCCTTTCATGTGCTTCTTCTTTCTCACCTGCTTTTTATTTGATTTGTATCCTGCCTTTCTACCAAGAAAATGACACTCAAGGCAGCTTGTTACAAGGAGCGATAGATGTAGGGGTGTACTTCAGGACTGTAGAGGAAACTGAAGGGAGAAGCCAAGGCAGCCTTTTCTCTTGGTTTAGCAGAAGCCTATGCTTCATGTAGTTCTCCTGCATTTACCTTTATCCCAAATTATTTGATTCTGTGTAGGAAGAGAGAGGAATGGGGAGAGTATGGAGCTAGAAGAAACAGAGGAGAGAAAAAGAGAAGGGGGGGGACACAAGAAAGGAGAAGCCACTGTACTTCTGCATCAGCATGGTTTCCACTGAACACTCCAGGATATTTTCCCCTCCAAATGAACAGGTTTCTCTTTCTTCCTTACCTCATCTTAGATTTTGTTTCACCTTGTTTCAATCCATAAGCCTCTATGACAAGCTGCATGCAGAAGGTAATTCTTTGGAGTGTGTGGAACAGCTATCCTTTGTGGGGCAAAACTGGGTTTATAGTTAACACTAGGGCTGTGCAGGGACCCCCGAGTTGACTTGAGAGCTGCTTTGTGGCTTCAGAGGAAGGCCTGATTCAGCTTGAGCTGATTTGGGGAGGGTGACCCAACTTGGCCCCAAAGCGAGATTCAGATGGCTGAACCCCACTTTGGGGTCCACCTGACGCCCTCGCGCAAACCCCCAGCTCTTTACTTTGCTGCCTCCTCCTGCTCCATCACCACCTCCGTTGCTGCCATCTTTTTCTCCCCTGTCATTGCCATCCCCAACCTCCTCCTCTGCTGCCTCCTCTGCCGCCGCCACCAGCAACTGAGGCCTGGACACGCACAGGCTCTTATTGCAGGGAGTCGCCACTTTTAAAATGGCAACTTCCAGGAACTTCCAGGAGGCAGAGGTGGTGATGGAGGTGGTGATGGAAATGGCGATGGAGCCAACGGAGAAGACGGCAGTGGAAGCAATGGCAACAGAGGGAATGGCAGAGGTGGCAGTGGAGGCGGCAGTAGCAGTGATGGGCGGTTCTCAGGTAAGGACCTGGAGGTGCTGGCGCAGCTGGGCCGGGGGTGCTGAGGCACTTCAGAGAGCCCCCAACCCAGTCTAGGTTGCTTCATGCCCCCTCCGCTTTGCCTCAGAAGTAGGGATGTATGAAAGTGACTTACCTTTAATGAAATTTGATTCGAGGTGGGGGGGAGGTGCTCCATCCTTCCCCCCCGAATCCTGGCCGGCCGGGTGTGCAAATGGCGGTGGCCGTAGCCTCCGCCGTTTGCGTTCCTGCAGTCAGCCGTGAGAGGCTACGTAAATGTTTACGTAGCCTATCATGGTGGATTTAAAAGAAAAAAAAAACACGTGTGTACGCAAATGGTGGCGCCCATGGGCACCACCATTTGCATTCCTTATTTTGACACATCTTAGTCTACGTAAACATTTACGTAGACTATGGCGAAAATAAGGGGAACGCAAATAGCGTAGTGTCTATGCCATTTGCGTTCCCCTTATTTTCACCGTCTTAGTCTACGTAAACGTTTACGTAGACTAAGACGTGTCAAAATAAGGCGCCGCCATTTGCGTACGTGCGTTTTTTTCCCCCTTTAAATCAGCCGTGATAGGCTACGTAAACATTTACGTAGCCTATCACGGTATTTTTTTAAAATCTAGCCGTGATAGGCTATGTAAATCTTTACGTAGCCTATCACTTTTTTTTTTTTTCTGGAAATGGCAGCGGTGGCAGACGGTCGGAAGACCAGCTGCCACGGCCGCCACCGCTGAACCGCCGCCGAACCGCCGCCGGAGCCGCCGCCGCCGCCAGGAGGATTCGCCCAAGTAAGTCCTGTCCCAGGGGGGAGGGGGGGGCAGACCGTTTCACCACCAATTTCGGGGGGCCGAATGCACTGGCATTCGGCCTCCCTGAGATTCGTGGTGAAATTCTCCGACATCCCTACTTGGAAGGAGCTCAAAGTGACCCGAAGTAGCCAGCTTTGACTTGGGCTTAGGGCCTTGGGCCGAAGCAGTGCACAGCCCTAGTTAGCAACACATCTTGATATTATATTGGGTTATTGACATATTTTCAATCTACCTACTATTATATAGGTGTGTTAGTGAACTGTTCTTTCTTTCTTTCTTTCTTTCTTTCTTTCTTTCTTTCTTTCTTTCTTGAATTACCTGTTTCAGCATTTGGAGTTGGGTTTTGCCATCTGTGGCTACATAATTTTGTCCCCCCCCACACACATACCCCTTTTTTTCTCTCCTTGCAAGCATGTTGTGGTGAAATGGTATTTTGTTTTGTGTTCCATTGTATATTTGAAAGTTTGTTTGCATGACTGATGTGTTCTAACATCTCCTTTCTGCTAAATGCTTTGCTGGGGAGTGGGGAGTTAGAATGATCAAATTTTTAATGGTGTCTCCAGATTGGCTGTTCCTTTTTCAGTTGGGAGAGGAAGGGAATAAGGGGCACTTGGTCTTCTTTAGCTGTTTAGATATGGATTGGCTTTCTGAGGGGTAGGATTATGGCACTGGGCTCTAGCCTGGGTGGTGGTTAGATTCCCCTGGGAGGTGGAGGAAGGTATATTTATTATTTTAAATCCTTATTATTAGAAGGGGTAGAGTAGCTGAGGAATTAATAAAAACTTAAAACAATTTTTCCACTGTTTTGAAAGATTTTATACCTTGAAAATAAAGTTTCATTTTGTATTTGTTCTTCCAAACCATGCCATTCTTGGTCTCATTTGTTACTAGAAAAAGATTTAGATGGAACTATGAAAGAAATAAGCCACAGTCTATGAATTTACACCCACTCACTCACACAAAAAGTTAAGGTTTTCTCCTCATGAAGAGGATGGTGACAGCATCCTAATAAAGGTTTATAAAAACAGGTTTATAAAAACAGGTTTATAAAAAGGTTTATAAAAAGGTTTTCTATTTAAAAAAAGGAAGGCAAACATGGTAGTGGTTGCCGGGGGTTTAGTTGAAGTATTCCTTCCATACACACTTGCTCTAAGGTATTATCTCAAGGAAGAGGTTGAGGGAATATACAGGTACTGAAATTCTGGAGCTAGAATTGGTACTTGGTGTTGTTAAAATATTTATGAGGAGTGGTAATGATATAATCACAGATGGGGGAAGGGTGATACGGCACAGGTGTGCACTACATTTTATGCTGGACATTTAATTTGGATGAAGGCCACCAATGCCTAGACACATAATAACCCAGGCCTCAGAGCAGAAGGATTTACACTAAAAGTTGGATTACCATATGGCCCAGTTGGCAGGATTTTGTCCAGATTCTGGCCATGCCATTCACTGCTGGTTGATACCATTTGCTGGCTCAGATTCCAAGATTTCATTATATATCTAGCACTTACAAACCCTATTCAGGCATTCAAAGGAATGCATGAGAGCTCAAAGTGTTGACTGGCATAGGGCTTCACATGCACCCCCCATCTCCATGCATGCTGTCCCTGCCCCCCCCCCCCAGTTCATGTTGAATGGCAAGGGTCTGAATAGGAGTTCTACTTACATTCACTTCAAAGCTAGTGGAACTCTCATTGTGATAAGGGACCTTGCTTGATCAGGGTTCTCTGCTTGATCAGAGTTCCTGATCATAATGAGAATTCTACTTGTGGTCAAGTAAACTCAAGTAGATCTTCCATTCAGACCTTACTGTTCAACCCAGAAAGGTCTGAACTGGGGCCGGGGGAGAGGGCTGACACACAGAGAGGAATGTGCAACCCCAACCCCAGACACACTTTGAGCCCTCATATGAGCCTTATTGTGAGGTCTGCTAACTAGATCAATAATAAATTTAGCAATAGACTGTCATTTCAATTCATTTCATGAACTTTGAGCCCTTATGAGTTCCCTTGGACACCTGAATGGGGCTACAGAAGCAGAGATGTGAAGTAAAATGTGCAGAGCTAGCACTGGAGCTGAGCTAGGGCTCAAGGCAAACTCACCATGGATGATTTTTCACTGCTGCCTCCTTTCTAGTGTGACCTGGGAACACTGATTCAGTTATTTATGTCTAGAATTGATGCATGTCTCTCTAGCCACATGAACTGCTTTCAGTGCTAGGTTTTGTGTCAGAGTATCTAGTTCTCCTGCTCTTTCCAAAAGCCTAGAATAACAGGACCCTTTAACTATGTGACATGCCAACAACAACAAAAAAACCATGAAGTCAACTGAGGAGAACCTTGCCAAGGGCCTTCCATGGTGACCCCAAGGAGTCCTCACATGGCGGCATATGCATTGTGAGTTTGATGCACTCGCATTGCTATGTTCAAAGAAACCCCTACTATATGGGCTGTGGAAGTTGCCACCTGGCCTCAGATGTATCAGCTGAATTACAGTATATACCTATTATAAATCCCATTTGCTTTTCTCTCCTTAGGACACTGACACATACAATTTCACTTGCGTGATTGTAGTTATTCAGCCCAGGCTAGTTCCAGCTCACAAGCAGGAGACTGCCCTGTAAAATACCATTCTCTCTGCATTATTTCCACTGTCAAGAGTGCTGGGAGCAAATACGTTGTCTTTTTCTTCCAGGAGGAAAAAAAAGAATACTTTTATTCTTAAAAGGGCACTTTTTTGGTTGTTTTCACCAAGTATTGCTGGAGCCAGGTTCTGTGCCGCGGGAGAATACAATGAAGAAGAACCAAGAAATGAAAAGGGGGAAATGTGCCTAAATAAATGCAGCTGGTTGGCATTTTCTGGTGTGAGATCCAACTAAAGAGCCAAGCTCTGATATGGGGAAAAAACTGAGGAAGTATTGGAATGCTGACTTACACTGTTCATCCTGAACATAATGAAATTCCAGTCCTGCCAGTGGATCTGGATGCCAGACCCTCATAGCTGCAAGCTCCAGACTGTAACTCAATCTATCCATTTGAGAAAATGAGTATCTTTTTATACATAGTGCCTTTGTTAACTCCCTTTCTAATTAACCTGATTGTTGTGAAGGATTAGGACAATTTTTGTGTCACGAACCAAAGATTTAATAGACATAATTTGACCATTCATTCAACAGCATTGGATAGGATGGCTTTGTTCCCAAAGACAACAGACTGTCCTAAGCCTCTGCTATATCAGGCTAAATGACTTACACAACTGGCCCACACTGCAGAGCTCCAGCTAGGTATAAAACAGATGAAACAAGTCGAGCTATCTTCTCTCATTATTTTGTCAATGTGCCAGTGCTAAGTGAGCACAGAAGCCATATAGTTATTGCATGGGGGAAGAGGAGAGAGCTGATGAAATTATGGCTCAGCTGCCTTGATAAATGCCTTTGCAAAGGCTTTTATACCACAGTTGCTATTGCCAGTGAAGAGAATGACAGGGAGAAAAGCATGGAACTTTGGGGAGAGGTTTCATCCATGCTTCTGCTTTTTAATGTTCACAATAATTTAATTTTAAAAAAATAATTGAATGCTAACAGTAACAGGGCTTTGGAAAAAACCTCGGTAATACAAGAGAATTGATACAGATTAAGTAAATGAAAACTGGACAGGGAGGAAGAAAGCAGGAAATGTTAAAAAAAAAAAAGCAAAGAAAAATGAATGAATGCAGAAAAGGACAACCATGAGGCAGAAGAAAGTTATTTGGGAGAAAATATAGGGAAATTAAATAAGATCAATGTGAATGTTGGCTTGCCGTACTGCTCCATATCCCTGAGCATCTCCACCAATGGAAAGGGAAATGAAAGCACACAGAGATGTCCTACTTCCATTGAAATGAATAATTTATTTATTACATTCACATCCCACTCTTCCTTCAAGGAGCTCAAGGTGCCATGTGTAGTTTCCCCATCTTATTCTCACAAGAACCCTTTGAGGTAGGTTAGGCTGAGAGAATGATTTCTGAAGGTATGTTTCTCTTCTGATTAGCTTGCTATAGTTTTCCGTTCCAGTCTCTTCCTCCCTTAATATCCCTCTGTACAGTCCTGATACAATTTCCAACTGTCAGGCATATCATTTGTGCAACCCATTTATTGGATGAATTTAGCCTGTTGTCTGTTCATGAATTATGTGAACAGCTTTAGACCTTTGGAAAATTGTTTGGTATTTGAAATGTTTACTGAATGTTTTATGCAAACATATGCAGCTCATAAATTGTGTGCAGACTGTTCATGGAATTATGGTACAGAAGGTGTGCCAGGGCAATTTCAGCCATAGGCTTAACATTCCTAGCATCAGGGTCATGACTGCAGTAGACAGAGCTCGGGACTTACAATGCATGATTCTCCAGAACTGTATGAAAAAAAATCAAACTGAAAAGCCATCACTGGAATGGGAAGCATGTAGAAATAATTGAAAGAACTGCCAGAAACTTTTGAGAGACGATATTCCTTATTCCATCAAGTGGGAGTCCAACACTTAGAAGACCTTTCTGGAATCAGACCATATCAGAGGTGTTCCAAGGAAATGATTGAGCTTCTAGTGCTTATCATGATCAGGGGAGCCTTTGGATCTATTGGATCCAGAGCCCCCTTGTTCCCCAGAAACACCCCTGGAATGCCCTCCTTTTGCCCTTGTCATCTCCAGTCAAGGGAGGAACTTCATTTCTGTGGGTGGCCATACAAGAAGGCTATAAGCAGGGCCTGCTCTCAACCTTGTTGTTTTGTGTGATATTTGTTCTATGTCATTATATGAATGGTTTTATACTTTATGTAATGTATTTTAATGGTTTTTAATGGTTGTGAACCTCGCAGAGAGCTTCAGCTGTGGGGCAGTATAGAAATATAAGAAATGAAATGAATGACACCTGCCCTGTGAGTGTCTGCTGCTGCCTTCAGAGATCCTCAAATGGTACATGTGTGGTAGAATGCAATTCTGTGAGGGTGGAGCTTGACACTAGAATGCTTCCCACCCACCTTATGAACTCAACTCTTTATCACTTGAGCCAGCCACCATCTTTCAGACTAACTTTTCTATCTCACAAAAAGATGGTGAAGCAAATGGTATCGCCTCCTTTGTACATCACCCGGAGCTCCTAGAAGGAAGGCTACACTAAAAATGTGGTAGATTAAATATTTAGGGCAGGGTGCAAATGGATTGATCCTGTGAGGAGTATGGATCCTTTTGCACCTCTGTGGCTCACCACAAGCATGAAACAAATGCATGCACACATTCCAGTTTCCAGCAGCCATTCCACACACAATGGCCCTGTGAAGTACCCACCATTGTTTAGGGAAGTACGAAACCACCTACCTGTTTCATAAGTGGCATCCGCAGTGGGGGGGAGGCGCTCCATCCCTCCCCCCGGAATCCTCCCTGGCTGGCTCCGCTCTGCAGCGACTCTGTGGAGCCACCGGGCGGGTGCATCTGCAACTGAACATCTGGCTGCGGCAGGTCTGTGGACACAAATGGTGGCCAGCATAGCAGCTGCCATTTGCATCCCTTCGCTGAGCTGTGATAAACTACATAAATATTTATGTAGCCTATCACGGCAAAGAGCGGGGACGCAAATGGCATCCGCTGCATCATTTGTGTCCCCGCTTTTGCCGTGATAGGCTACATAAATATTTACGTAGCCTATCATGGCTCAGTGAAGGGATGCAAATGGTGGCTGGTGTAGTGGCCGCCATTTGCGGCCACAGCCCGGCAGCGGCCAGAGCTGCGGCCAGAACCGCCTCTGGAGCCACAGCCAGGTATGCCCCATTCCGGGGCACTTACACGGGGTGGTGGGGCAGGTTGCTCCGTTCCGCCATGGATTCCAGGGGGCCGAATTCACATTCGGCCTCCCTGGAATCCGTGGCGGAATCCTCTGACCTCCCTACCATTGTTCACTATTGGGCCCAGCAACTTCAGATAAAGGAAAGCAAATGCCCTGCCTAATACACTCTTCATTTTATTTGAAGCTTCACAAAGGAATAATTTCCTGTTCAATGGTCCCATGCAATGGCTGGCAATGCTTCTTTGTTGAAATCCATTCTGTGTTCAGTAAATAAATAGTCGATCAAAATGCCTGCTCATTGACATTGCTCAGAGGCACAGATAAAATCCCCAGCCAATTATTCTACTAGTCTAGGAAGCAGGTAGCCAGCAGATAAACAATATTTTTGTCCTTTGTGTGTGTTTGCGGGGGGCAGCGGGGTGTCTCTGTGAGAATGCCTCCTGCACTTATTTTACATATTTCCCTATCAGAAAGGAAGAGGAGGAAACAATATTCTAGTAAGCAGCAAGCTTCCAGCTCATGCAATTGTCATCATGCCAACTGGCTAACACAGGTCACACGTTAGTTCAAATTACTTACCCTGGTGGCTCTAAAATAACAAAGTTGTTTCTAGAAAGAAAGAAAGAAAGAAAGAAAGAAAGAAAGAAAGAAAGAACACCAGGCAGTTCAAATATTCAAACTTGTAACAACAACAACAACAACAACAACAACAACTTGCAACATATATTAAGCAGTGGTACAGTTCCAGTTTCTACTGTACTCCTCCAAGGGAGTACACTGCCACGAACAGAAAGGGTGTGGGTGGAATCCACAAGAGGAACAAAACAAAAACAGGTGTTGTTGATGGATGCCAGGTTAGTGAGTGGAAAAGGTTGTATTATCTCTGACCTTATAGCTGAAGAGCATGTCACCCTGGACTGTGTCAGCAAAACCTGATTTGATGACTGGGGAGGAGTCAGTCTCTCCCAAATGTGTCCACCAGGGTTTCTTGTGCAGCACCAAGCTTGACTGGAGGGGTGGGGAGGGTCTATAGGAATTCTATCTCCCAGGTCAGATATCCCCTCCAATAATCAGCCAGTTTTGAGTGCCTGTACCCAGTGTTGGGAACCCAAAACAGGATTTTCCCCTTCTGGTCTACCTCCCAACCTCTGTAATTCCGGTGGCTTGGCTGTTTTTTGGAACCACCCGCCCCACTCCTTAACAGTCTCCCTGCCTGAGCTGACTGGGGTAGTCTCAAGTGTAGTATTGAGGACCCCAAAGCTTGTGGTCTTGGGGGGACTTTAATATTCATGCCAAGTAGGGATGTCAGAGAATTTCTCCACGAATCTCCAGGAGGCCGAATGCCAACACATTCGGCCCCACGAAATTGGTGGAGAAACGGTCCGCCACCCCCCCCCCCCCCGGGATGGGACTTACCTTGAGCGAATGTCCCTGGCGGTGGCGGCTCCCGGCGGTGGTTCGGCAGTGGTTCGGCGGCAGCAGCGGCAGCCGGTCTTCAGACCGGCTGCCGCCACCGCCATTTCCAAGTAAAAAAACCAAACAACAAATGTGATAGGCTACGTAAAGATTTACGTAGCCTATCACAGCTAGATTTTCAAAAAACACCGTGATAGGCTACATAAATGTTTACGTGGCCTATCACGGCTGACTTTGAAAACAAACAAACAAATGCTCATACGCAAATGGCGGCGCCCATGGCCGCTGCCATTTGCGTTCCTTATTTTGACACGGGTAGTCTATGTAAATATTTACGTAGACTACGGCAAAAATCAGGGCAACACAAATAGCGTACATTTGCATACGCACTTTTTTTTTTTTCAAAGTCAGCAGTGATAGGCTACGTAAACATTTACATAGCCTATCATGGCTGACTGCAGGCCAGGGACGCAAACGGCGGCGGCTACGGCTGCCGCCATTTGCGTCCTGGCAGGAGAAGAGGTTTCATGGCCGGAGAGACGGGGTGCTCCTCCCCGGCCAGAATTTCGGTGGGGAGGGATGGGGCGCCTCACCCCCGGCCAGAATTTTGGCGAGGAGGGACGGGGCACCTCCCCCCCCCAGAATTTCGGGGGGAGAGACGGAGCGCCTCCCCCCCACCGCGAAGCAAGCTTCGGGATCAGGTAAGTGACTTTCGTCCATCCCTGATGCCAAGGCAAACTTGTCAGGGGTGGCTCAGAATTCCATGGTTGCCATGTCAACCATGGGCCTCTTTCAGACCATATCTGTCCAAACACATGTGGCAGGACACACTTCCGACCTGGTTTTCTGTCCTGTATTATGATAAAATGATATGTAGGTGAAAGAGCCAGTAGTGACTTCGCTGGCATGGACAGATCATTATCTGATCAGTTTTGACTTTCAGGCTACTGTAACCTCTGCAGGGGTGGGGGACCAAGTTCAATGGTCCACTCCCAGACACCGATGAATCTGGATTGATTTCTGCGGCTGCTGGAGAATTTCCTGCAATCTTAGCCAGCAGTCCTGCTGAGGTTCTGGTCACTGCTTGGAATAAAGGAAATGTCCCAGGCTATCAATATGATGGCTTCCAAACATCCTTGAGCTAGTTGCAGAACCATGTCAGCTCCTTAGTATTCGGAGGAGCTGAGGGTGATGAAACGACTGTGGGCACAAGCAGTTTCCGAGTCAGATCGGGGTCCCCTGCACAGCCCTAGCTTTGGATAACTACCACCCCCTGTCAAAGTTTTTACCATTAAAGCCTTTAATTGCTTGGGACTACATTACTTGAAGGACTGCAGTCACCCATATCAGCCTGCTCACATGTAGGAATGTACGAATCCCTTACCTTGCTCTGCTGAGGGGCATCCATGGTGGGGGGGAGGCGATCCGTCCCTCCCCCCGGAATCCTGCCTGGCCGGCTCCGCTCTGCAGACTTCTGGCTGCTGCCGGGCTGCGGCCGCAAATGGCAGCCGCTACTCCAGCCACCATTTGTGTCCCTGCCAAGCCGTGATAGGCTACATAAGTATCTACGCAGCCTGGCAGCGGCCGGAAGATGACCCAGAGCTGCCTCCAGAGCTACCACCGGAGCCGCTGCTGCCGCTAGGGATGTACGAAATCCCTACCTGGCTCCGTGCCAGTCAATCCGTGGTGGGGTGGAGGTGCTCCGTCCCTCCTCCTCGAATCTTCCCTGGCTGGCTCCGCTCCATGGCAGCTCCCCAGAGCCACCGGCTGGGGCCAGCCACAGCCAGAGTTCTGGCTGCTGCCAGGCCGCTGCGGCCGCAAATGGCGGCCGTCATAGCGGCCGCCATTTGCGTCCTTGCAGTAAGCCTTGCATTTGCGTCCTTGCAGTAAGTACATAGTACAAATACCATGTAAGTATTTACATAGCCTATCACGGTAAAAGGCAGGGATGCAAATGGCGTAGCCTATTACACGTAGCCTATTATGGCAAAAGGCAGCCATGCAAATGGCGTAGCAGCCGCCATTTGCTCCCCTGCCTTTGCCATGATAGGCTACGTAAATACTTACGTAGCCTATCACGGCTTTCAGCAAGGACACAAATTGTGGCCGCTACGACGGCCGCCATTTCCAGCCGCAGTGGCCGGGAGACCAGCTGGAGCCGCCGTCAGGTAGGCTCCATCCCAGGGGGATTGCGCGGGGTGGCGGGGGGGAGGCTGTTCCGCCACAGATTCTGGGGGGCCAGCTTCTAAGGAATCTGGCCTCACTGAGTCTGTGGTAGAATTCTCTAACATCCCTAGCCGCCGCCGGAGCCACTGCTGGAGCCGCCGTCGGAGCCATGTAGGCTCCGTCCCAGGGGGATTCCGCAGGGTGGCAGGAGGGATTGCTCTGTTACACCACGGACTCCGGGGGGCCAGATTCTAAAGAATCCAGCCTCGCTGGAGTCCATGGCGGAATTCTCCAACATCCCTACTCACATGTTATGACCAGCCAGAGAGGCTTGTCTCACTTGCCCACCTATGAGGGCAGTTAGGTGGGTACATGAGAGCGGGCCGTTTCTGCAGTGGCCCCACATCTCTGAAATAAGGTTGGGGGTCCACCAGGCCCCATCATTGCAGGCTTTTAAGAAGACCCTGAAGACTTGTTTACTTTGGCCTTCCAGCAATCTTGTTTTATCAGACTGGGTTATAGCTGCAGTTGTGTTGTAGGTTCTGCCTTTGGCTGGTGGGGGGGGGGGTTTGGAACATTTGCTGTTTTTATTATTGCATCATTCTTGTTTTTTATATGAATTTTATTATATGCATTTTATTGTTGTATGCCACCTTGGGAGGGCTCCTGCCCTGAAAAGCAGCCTAGAAATATTATAAATAGATTGTGTCTGTCTGTTCTTCCTAACCTGGATTAGTTCCTCTCATGTCTCTCATTGTCCCAGTCTTCTCATCTTCCCAGCCTTCATTTCCTACATCCTCTCTGCTCATCCTTTCTTCTTCCTCCCCCTCCCCCTCCCCCTCCCCCATCTCCTCTGCTCTCTCTAGGTGCTTTATGTGGCTATTTATTTTCAGCCCTGCCTCTTCCTCCAGTGCTCAGCTGGCACCCACATTCCAGGTTCTCAGCAGGTGATGAAGCTTGCAGCCACTCCTAGTCAGCACTCGTGCCATGGTGGGGGGGAGGCAAATACCCACAGACCTTTGTTTCCTCATTCAATCAGATCAAAGTACTGATTTGACCAAGTACACTAACAGCAATCTACAGGATGTTTCCAGTAATATATATTAAGTATAAGGCTTAAGAGAAAGGAAAGGAAACCCTTCATAATTTACAGGCCGGGAATGCCAGTAGATATATCACTTTTCCACTGGTCCCTCTGAGATCTTCTCCTTACATGCAGTGAATGCATGGGGGAGAGGGAAAGTAGGACTGCACCTACCAGACCTCCTGGCCCCACCCTCAGCCTGCATTTTTCGGAGTTTTGGCTCCATGTGCAGAGGTCAGTGCAGGATACATGGGGCATTGCAGCATCAGGGACAGCATTTCAATCTCACAACCCTCTTCTCTACAACCGCCTTCTCAGTGTTCATATGGAGTAAGTTTGAAAGAGGCTTCTACCAAGCTACCAAGAGTAGCTCGGTAGAAAATATAATACAATTGTAGTCTCTGCAAGTTCCTATTATACAGAATATTATAATGCAAAGTTGTTTTTTTTATGTTCTTCAGGAAAGCTCAGTGAATAATTCATAATGCATCATTTGTTAGATGCAGTTTCCTCTGATTTCTGAGGGACTGAAACACATCACATCCTCACATATTTATTTGTTTAAAATATATATATTGTGTGTCTTTATCAAGCGCAGTGGGGAATATTACACTTTCCTTCTTAATTGTAATTGGTAATAGACATGATATAGCCTAATTTTCCTTCCTGATTAAAATGATTACAGTCATATATGTATACGAATGAGTGTGTGTCTGTCTTTCTGTGTGTGTATGCATACATAAAATAAGTTAAAGCTGGCTATTGCCTGTGAATAGGGATGGATAGATCTGTCAATCACACCAAGGTGGTTAAGTTTTTGAGGTCAAGGTCATTCCATCCCATTTCTGTATGAGCGTGTGTTGTTGTTTTTAAATTGTCTGTGTTTTTCATAGTGTAATGTACTCATCAATGTAAGCATTTTTGTGCACATTTTGAACATACACATTTTTGGATGCATACACCCATTGACTACAGCATTTTTGTGTGCATTTTAGAAAAGTACACATTTTTCAAATAGGAACATGTTGAATACAGTTTTGTTTCACAGAATGCATTGCAAATTCAGAAATGTACATATTTCCCACTGCAAATTGCATTCGGGTCTGTGTTCGGGACCAGGAGGTGAGAATTGGGTAAATCCATTAAAAACAAACAAACAAACCTTGAGCCCCTTTAACTGAAGAGCTACCATGACTTTAAATGTTCATAAATGCTTTAGCTGCTTGAAAGGGAATATTGATAAATTCTGTAGAAGCAAGTTTAAATGCAAGGGAAAGAACTTCACACAAGGCTTAGGACAGGGATGAGGAGCCTGTAGCCATCTGAATACTGTGGGACTCCAACTCCCATCAGCTCCAGACAGCATGGCCAATGGTCAGGGATGATGGAAGTATACTCTAGTAACATCTGGAGGGACAGAGGTTCCCCATCCCTGGCTTAGGGAGAGGACAACATCAGAGTGCTGGCAGGAAGTGGGCAAATACAGAACTGCTTGTTATGGAAAGTGAGGCTGTCTCCAGAGTTCCAGCTCAGGACTTCATTGCCTCCATGACAGCCATGGGGCTGTCTCAGTATGTCATCGGCCCAACACATGAAGCAGGGCACACCTTTGATTTGGTTTTTGCTCCAACTTGTGAGATGGGTAGTCTGAAGATTGGGGGCTCCAAGTAACCCCATTGTCATGGTCAGACCATTTCCTGGTGAGATTTGAACTTACGGCATTACTCTCCTCCAGTGGGGGTGGGGGACCTATTTGGATGGTCCGCCCCAGGAGACTGATGGAATCCAATGGATTTCTGAATACTCTTGGGGATTTTCCAGTGGAAAGCTGGTGATCCAGCAGAGACCCAAGCCTCAGTGTAGAACAGTGGGATGTGGAGGGCCATTGACTTCATTGCACCTGAGTGCCCTCTCTGGCACTCTGGAGCCCATTCTGCTCCCTGGTATACTGGGGAGCTGCAGTCAATGAAACAGGCTAGATGTCAGCTAGAGCTAGGGATGTACAAAAGTCACTTACCTTTTCGCAGATGTGATCCACGGTGGGGGGAGGAGGTGCTCCGTCCCTCCCCCCAGAATCCTCCCTGGCCGGCTCTGCAGAGCTGCCAGCCAGGGCTGTCCACAGCTGGAGATCCGGCTGTGGACGGGCTGCTGCGGACACAAATGGCTGCTGCCATAGCGGCCGCCATTTGCATCCTGCAAAGCTGCTGTGATAGGCTATGTAAGTATTTACGTAGCCTATCACGGCAAGCCCCCCCCAAAAACAGCATACACAAATGGCGGCGGCTACGGAGGCGGCCATTTGCGTTCCCTATTTTTAGCCGTTTTAGCCTATGTAAATATTTACACAGGCTATTACGGCAAAAAAAGGGGGAACGCAAATAGCGTAGTGGGTGCCCTTTGCGTTCCTTCCCCCCCCCATTTTAGCCTACATAAATATTTACATAGGCTATTACTGCGAAAAAAAGGAACACAAATAGCACCCACTATGCTATTTGCGTTCCCCTTTTTTTCGCTGTAATAGCCTACGTATTTACATAAGCTAAATATTTATATAAATATAAATATTTACGTAAGCTAAAAATAGGGAATGCAAATGGCGGCCGTCGTAGCCGCCATTTGCATATGCTATTTTTTTTTGGCTTGCCGTGATAGGCCACATAAATACTTACGTAGGCTATCACGGCAGCCTTGCTGGATGCAAATGGCGGCCGCGGCACCTGGTCAAAAGACCAGCCGCTGCTGCTGCCGCCGGAGCTGCCACCGCTGCTGGAGCCCCAGGTAAGTTTTGTTCCGGGGCTATTCCGTAAGGGGGTGGGAGGCCATTCCACTATGGGTTTCAGGGGGCCGAATGCCAGTGCATTCGGCCTCACTGAAATCCGTGGCGGAATTCTCCGCCATCCCTAATAGGGATGTACAAAAGTCACTTACCATTTTGCGGATCTGCTTTGTGGTGGTGGGGGAGGCACTCCGTCCCCCCCCCCGGAATCCTCGATGGGGGGAGGAGCTCCGTCCCTCCCCCCGGAATCCTGCCTGGCCAGCTCCGCTCCGCAGGGATTCCACGGAGCCACCGGCCGGCTCCACCCGCAGCTGGACATCCAGCCGCTGGGCAGCAGGGACGCAAATGGTGGCGGCCGTAGCTGCCGCCGTTTGCGTCCCTGTACTTAACCATGATAGGCTACGTAAATATTTACATAGCCTATCATGGCAAAGTAAAAAAAAACCCGTCCGCAAATGGCGGCGGCTACGGCGGCTGCCATTTGCGTTCGCTATTTTTCGCTGTTCTAGCCTACGTAAATATTTATGTAGGCTAGAACGGCTAAAAATAGCGAATGCAAATGGCAGCTGCCATAGCCGCCACCATTTGCGTACGCTGCGCCCAGCCAGGAGACAAGCCGCCACCACCCCTGCCCCCGCACCCGCCGCCACTGCAACTGCCGCCCCCACCGCCCCTGCCGCCACACCTTCCTCCGCACCCACTGCCACCGCCCCTTCCACCACCGCCGCGCCGCCACCGCACCCGCCGCCGAAGATGCTGCTGCATCCGCCCCAGGTAAGCTTTGTCCTGGGGGGTTCCACGGGGTGGGCGGGGGGGCAGGAGGCTGCCTGCCATGGATTCCGGGGGGCCGAATGCACATTCAGCCTCACTGGAATCCGTGGAGGAATTCTCCGCCATCCCTAACCCCTAGCTAGAGCACAAATGGCGCAGGACTCCAAGTGAAGACGACCGAGCATGCTCTAGAGTGGATAATTGTGCCTACTGCATGGCACTGAGGGCAGCAAAGAAAGTTTATTTTGCTGCCTCCATTGTGTCCTCAAGTAGCTGTCCAGTGGAGCTCTTCCAGGTGGTCCGGTGGTTGTTAACGTCTTCCCCAGTAAATGGGGCCCTGACTCCATCGAGGACCCACTGTGACCTTTTTGCATCGCACTTTGAGTACAAAATCACTTGTCTCCACAGTGACCTTGATGCTGTTGTTAGTGCAGTACCACTCGAGGTGTCTGATCTGCCTGATTTTGTGGGATTTGTTCCAGTTGTTACAGCCTGATGATGTGGACAAGATGCTTGCAATACTGTGACCGACCATGTGCCCACTTGATCTCTGCCCCTTCTGGCTAATTTAAAGCTAGCCGAGGGGGTATGACTGGGTGGGTCCAGGAAGTGATAAATGCTTCCCTACAGGAAGGGGTGGCCCCTGCTGTCCTTAAGGAGGCAGTAGTGTGGCCACTCCTGAAGAAGCCCACTCTGGACCCAATGGTATTAGACAACTACCGCCCAGTCACAAATACCCCTTTTCTAGGGAAGGTACTTGAAAGGGTCATGGGGGACCAACTGCAGGCACTCTTGGTGGATACTGATTATCTAGACCCATTTCAATCTGGTTACAGGACTGAATCAGCCTTGGTCACTCTGATGGATGACCTTTATCAAGGAGGGACAGGGGGAGTGCAACCCTGTTAATTCTGCTTGATCTCTCATTGGCTTTTGATACCATCGACCATGGTATCCTCCTGGATCGACTCTGTGGGATGGGTATTGGAGGCACTGTGCTACAGTGGTTCTGGTCCTACTTGCGGGGCCGATTTCAGAAAGTAACATTGGGTGACTATTCCTTGGCCCCTTGGCAATTGAGCTATAGGGTTCTGCAGGGTACCATCTTGTCCCCAATGTTGTTTAACATCTATATGAAGCCGCTGAGAGAGGTCCTTAGGGGATTTGGAGCTAAATGCCATCAGTATGCTGATGACACGCAGCTCTATCTCCCTGTGACATCTGAATCACGAGAGGCTGTGCAAGTCCTGAATCAGTGCCTAGACTCAGTAATGGGCTAGATGAGGGCCAATAAACTGGAGCTGAATCCTGGCAAGATGGAAGCCCTGTGGGTGAGTGGTTCCCGGGTCTGGGAGATAGGCTCATTGCCCATTCTGGATGGGGTTGCACTCCCTCTGAAAGATCAGGTCTGCAGTCTGGGGGTACTCCTAGATCCATCATTGTCGCTGCAGGCCCAACTGGTCGTGGCGGCTCTGAGTGCCTTTTACCAGCTTCGGCTGCTTCACCAGCTACAGCCTCTCCTGGACAGGGATAGCTTGACCATGGTGGTACAGGCATTAGTAACCTCAAGACTGGATTACTGCAATGCTTGTGGGGCTGCCCTTAAGGCTGGTCTGGAAGCTGGAGCTAGTGCAGAATGCAACAGCTCGGCTGTTGTCAGGAGCTGCCCCTTTTCAGCAGGTAACTCCTTTGCTGAGGGAACTGCACTGGCTGCCTATTCACTACCAGGTCAGGTTTAAGGTATTAGTACTAGTGTACAAAGCCCTAAACAACTTGGGACCAGGATACCTGAGAGAGTGCCTCCTTCCTTACCAACCTGCCTGGTCACTGAGGTCATCAGAGGGCATTTATTTATTTATTTTATTTCATTTCTATACTGCCCAATAGCCGAAGCTCTCTGGACGGCATGTTCCTGGTGGTTCCACATTGACCCATGGCCCGGTTGGAGTCCACCAGGAAAAGAGCCTTCAGTGTGGTGGCCCCCTTCCTGTGGAATTCCTCCCTGCCCTTAGAGGTCAGGCAGGTGCCAACACTGTGTTTCTTCCAGCGCCTCCTAAAGATGTTATTTCAAGAGGCCTTCCTTGCATGACCAGCCATGGTTTGTTAAATTCCATTTTGTTGGGGTTTGTCTTTTAAAAAATGTTTTAACTCTTTTAACCTGCTGTTTTATTCTTTTACGGTGTTGTTCACTGCTCCGAAATCTTCTGATGTGGAGTGGTATATAAATATTGTAAATAAATAAATAATAATTAAATAAAAGTGAGGGTCCAGGAGGTAGATACATTTAAAGGCAGGAGCCTAATGGCAAGGTATCTGAAACCCCCCTCCTCCCAGCAGATATAGACAGCCAGCTAAAAGGCTGGAACTTGAGGAAAAGGAAGCAGAGGAGAAAGGGGGCTCAGAGGTCAATAGAAAATGAAGTAAATTCTCCAAACAAGCTTTGGTGCAAGAAAGATGGACTGCTGTTGTCTAGAAGATGGGGAAGAGAAAAGGACATTGGATAAATATATAGGCTTACACCAGGGCAGCTGAGTGGGATCAGGGCCTATATTAAGACTGGCTGGTGTAATTGATGGTCTGGTCAGTTGATTTTATTGCCTATAATATAAATACAGGTTCTTACAATGTTTCTAGAACACAAAGAAAGAGACAGACACAGAAAGAAAAAGGTTGAACAGGCCATTCAAATCAGGTCATCATCTGCATAACTTATAGCAACATATTTTAGGAACTTTGCTCTAATTTTTTTAGCAGCCATGGCAAATAAGGCTACTTGATTAGTTGCAGAAGGATCCAGATCTACAAGCAGTGTACACATCTGCTCAACCAAAGTTCTATCAGACATTCTTGCCAGCAAAAGTACAAATCTTTTCCTGAGACTGGAATATAGAGTGTATATGTGTGTGTGTGTGTGTGTGTGTGTATGTGTATATATATATATATATGTATATATATATATATATATACACACACACACACACACACACACCCTCTATTGGTGGAGCCCCACATATACAAAGGTGCTGAAATATGGGAACATTTATATACCTCCCATCCAGATATACACAAGGCATAGTCTGGAAGTGTAATTCCATAAATGCTTCCCTTAGCTCTGAGTAAGTCAAGGAATTAAGATAATTAGAGAAAGATCGCTTGCCCTTGTAAAGATTGTGCCACCTGCTAAATCCTTTCTGTTGAATGTTTCCAACATATTTATTAGCATCATGCAAGTATAAGCAACCTCTAATTTTAACCTTAGACTCACTTAGATGAAAGGAAGACAAGGAAAGAGAAAAATGGGCCAGTTCTTCGAAACAAGAAGAAGTCCAGCCAGCCCTGTTCTTCTGTTCTAGATAGCAAAGTTTAGCCAAATGGTGGTCAGGCATGTTAATCGATCTTTTTCAGATAAAAGAAAATGGCCTCATTCACTCTGACAGACAGTGATGATAGCCACACTTCAGCATGAAGAAGAGCAGCTGGAGTGCTAGGAGGAAGGACTAGAATGCCTCTTAGAAATTTATTCTTTATATCCTCAAGATGGTCTGTTTTACCCAGCCTCCAAATTTCTGCACCATACAGAACTTGTGCTAACTGATAGAATAGACATTAGGATGAAAAGCAAGGACCTTGTGGAGGGGGGACATAAAGAGATGAGACACAAGTAGCTGGTATAAAACTTGGGCCACATTTATTGAAATTGATCAGATCTGCGAAGGGAAACCTAAGTGGGCAACTTCTCTAAGCCAGAGTAGCCTGGGACTGTATTGGGCAAGACATTCAGTGCCTGTAGTGTGGCACCCTTGATCACCACCCTACAGGACTGCCCAATTCTTGGGACGGGAGACCTTTCCCTGTCACCCCACCCCTCAGGTCACAAAACTCCAAGTGGGTGAGGAGAGTTGGCCTCAAAGGTAAATCCCATCTTCCAACAGTTGGCCACAAGACCCTGAGCTGGAAGCCTCAGGCCTTACCAGTCACCTGAAATGCTGCCCCCAAATGCTCACCAACCCTATAGCTAGGGATGTACGAAAGTCACTTACCTTTTTGCGGATTATGTTGATGGTGGGGGGGGGAGGCATTCTTGAATCCGGAATCCTTGACGGGGGGGGAGGCGATCCATTCCTCCCCCCGGAATCCTCCATGGAGCAGGCAGCCAGGCCCAGGCCAGAGCCATCCACAGCTGGATTTCCGGCCGCAGAGGGCTCTGGGTTAAAAACAAAACAAAAAAAACAGCGTACGCAAATGGCGGCGGCTACGGCCGCTGCCATTTGCATTCCTTATTTTTGGCTGTCTTAGTCTATGTAAATATTTACGTAGACTATGACGGCGAAAATAAAGGGGAACGCAAATAGCATAGCGGGCGCTATTCGCGTCCCTTTTTGATTTGCCGTTTTAGCCTACGTAAATATTTACGTAGGCTAAAATGGTGAATCAAAAAGGGACGCAAATAGTGCCGGCTACGCTATTTGCATTCCCCTTTATTTTCGCCGTAATAGTCTACGTAAATATTTATGTAGACTAAGACAGCCAAAACTAAGGAATGCAAATGGTGGCGGCCGTAGCTGCCGCCATTTGCGTATGTGGTTTTGTTTTTGTTTTTTACCCAGCCATGTTAGGCTATGTAAATCTTTACGTAGCCTATCACGTCTTG
The DNA here is from genome assembly GCF_057233095.1 of Heloderma suspectum. Classification (NCBI taxonomy): domain Eukaryota; kingdom Metazoa; phylum Chordata; class Lepidosauria; order Squamata; family Helodermatidae; genus Heloderma; species Heloderma suspectum. The sequence continues at coordinate 74,917,147 of NC_139461.1, forward strand.
TAACCCACCCCCCCGACAAGACTGCAAATGGCGGTGGCGGCAGCTGGTCGGAAGACCAGCCGCCGCAGCCCCCGCCGCAGCCGGAGCTGCCGCCCGGAAGATCCGCCCCAGGTAAGTCTCATCCCGGGGGGGATCCATGGGGGGCGGGGGGGCAGGCCTTTCTGCCACAGATTTCGGGGGGCCAAATGCACTGGCATTCGGCCTCACCGAGATCCATGGTGGAATTCTCTGCCATCCCTACCTATAGCCCACCAACGGTGCCCACACTTAACTGTCACAGGAGGGTGGCAAGCCTCTGCTTAGCCATTCTCCTCCCATCTGCTGAATTAATTCCAGCACACCCCATCACAGATCGGCCCCCAAACCAAATCATTGCCCTTGTCTGATAAGTGGACACCATCCTGCCTATATAGCTCCCTCCACACATGGGAAATATCTGGATGTCTTATAATCCTATGCAACTTGAATGTTGGCCAGAGCCTGTGAAATTAGGGCCTTGCCCTTTAACTCCTCAAAATTAAAAACTTTCCTTTGCAACCCAGATTATTCCACCCAGGTGCCAAGCCATTCATGCAGGGTGACACAAAATGATCTTGCTGTAATAACGTGGGCAGGAGGCGCTCCTACCACATGCCATGACTGCCCACAACTGCATGTTGGTACACTGGCTGAGTCCAAGCTGGCTCCACAGCTTAACCTGGAAGCCCTCTGTCCGGCCCATTACACATCTGCCCAACAATGGAATGCTGGCACACTGGCTGAGTCCAAGCTGGCTCCATAACATACTGCTGTGCCCATGTATGAGCACACTCACCAGTTCCCAACGATCCAGTGATCTAAGAGAACAAAACCAATAGGTGAGCTTGAACACTAGATAACAATGTACAACTAGTGCCCCGGGAATGACTGCATGTAAAATTGAAAGGTCTTAGAGCACCATCTGCACCCTTCTGAACCTTATCAGGCATGAACCAAGAGAGACGGCTGTAGAAGCAGTCCAGGTATGGAAGGAATGCGAAGACTCCAAGGCCTACCACTTCCCAGGTCACCTTTATGATCACCCAAATGAATGCTTCAATTAAGGGGGAACTGTGATAATGAAACAGGGGACCCGTCCCTGCCCCATAATACCAATGAAAGCCATCACAGCCTTCACTGAGCATAATTCCATGACCTGGATGGGAAATAAGGACACTTGTACACCTGTTCCCCGCAGGTTGTTCCTGGGTTGAGAAAGCCAGATAGGGGTGTACGGATTCCCCACCGTCTGTTCCAGTGGGGAATCCGTGGGCGGGGGAGGCAATCCATTCCTCCCCCCTGGAATCCTCCAGAGCAGTTCCGCTCAGCTTGGATTCTGGGGGCAGGGGGAATGGCTTGGCGGCGCTTACCTTCCCTTCTGCCAGCCAGAGCCATTCGCCTCCTCCCTGTCCCTACTGATTGCCATGTCTTAAAAAAAAAAAAAAAGGCGATCAGGAGGATGTGCCCATAGACTTATATGCAAAATAGAGCTGTGAATCTTGCGTATAAGCCTATGGACACATAGACTTATATGCAAGATTCATGACTCTATTTGTGTATAAGTCTATGGGCACATCCTCCCCATCATTTTTTTTCCTTTTTTTTTTTAAAGACATGGCAGTCGGCAGGGACAGGGAGGAGGCGAGCGGCTCTGGCTGGCAAGAAGCAGCCGAGTGCCGTTCTGCCTCCAGTCCTCCTGGAGTGGAGGTAAGTGATCCTGATCCACTGCGGATTCCTGAGGCCAGATTCCAAAGAATCCGGCCTCATTTGAATCCGCAGTGGATTTCTCTGACATCCCTAGAGCCAGATACGTATGACCTGTTGAGAGAACTGAATATCCAACAACTAAAAAGCCCATTTGGACACATCGTCCATGGCTGCTACCACTAATTAGGAAAGATGGAACACCCCAGAGAAAACTGTCAATTCTGCAGCATGGAATAAAATCACATCAAAAGGAGAGTTGCACTGAGGGCTGCTGACCCCGCAGTCATGGTGAAATACCAGGGGGGCATGGGTACCTTGAATAAAATCTGTGGGCCACACTCTTGCCAACTCTGTAGGGTGCACTGGATCCTAAACTCTATGGTGTATGTCAGGCATCCTTCAGACTTGACCAGAAGACAAGTGCTGCCAGCTTACCACCAATAGTCCTATACTCCAAGAATGGACATGGAACCATAAAGATGAACTACCGAAATGGCTACAACTGCTGCAGCTGAATGTCATACCCAAAAGCCAAGGGCCCCATATCTACCTAGGTATAAGAGGCGCTTGTACTGTGAGCTATGGGGTGCGCCATGGCTTGCCCTGCCTAAATTCACCAATCTCCCAGAGAACCTCTGGCATGGTCTCTGGAAGTGCCAGCACCCAGGGAGCCCCTTTACCATAACGTTTGCATCTGGTTATGCGACAAAACTCCGGCACTGGCGTTGTCCTGGTCAGTTATATGCCTCATGATAAACCAGATATTGCACCAGAGGCAGTGCAAATTAAATGCTACAGCCAGAGCCATCACTTGGGAGGACCTGTGTGTTAACGTCATGAATGGAGGCCTGGTCTTCACACACAAAAAGTATTTAGGAATTAGACATTAGACATTAGATCTGCCCATATAAGTGCTGCCATGTATTGGAGAAATTCTAGTAAATGGGATCTTGAAAGAGCAGTGTGGCCCACCATTGCAACGATCCTGCAAATTGACCCTAAAACCCAGCCCACTGGAGGCATCAGAGTGTATCTGCAGCTCAACCTCGATGAGCAACTTGTGTTTCCTGAAATTGAAATGCTGTTAAGCTCTGGAAAAAATTGAAACCCAAACCTAAATCCTCTCCCCTGGTGGGAAAAACCCTAACTCAGTGGTGTGGGAGCCAAAGCCCTTGTGTGGCATGGCACAGCCTCCACAGAAATGGCTGGCCTGGGGCAACACAGTGGCGCTGCTTGTGAAATAAGGTGTCCACCACTTCCTAAAGGCCATGAAGTGGGACATTATGAGAGCGTATTATTGTCAAGATCTTCTGTCTTAATGCCTAGACCGTATCCCTTGGGATTTTATGGCACGGATTAATGGAGTCCAGCACAATTATCCAGAGACATTAAGATGGGTAGTGGGCCTTTGGTCATCTCATCAGGAAGGGTATTCCCAGTTCCTTGGTCACTGTTTTGAACACTTAGATTAAGTGAGAGGACTGGGCAGCCACTCCCAGAACCTGTAACAGAAAATCATCTGAATCATGGACCATATTTTGCAAGCCCCTTCTGTCACTCACCCCTATTCCAAAAAGGTGCCCACTGCTGAGTCAAAAAGGGCATCCCCCCAGGTGCCCTTTAGGCACTATTATTCAGGAAGAGACTCTCAGATTAAGAACAGACAAGGCTGAAAATGGGCCTAGAATCCTGTATGCTGCACCTCCTTATCAATATTTAATTTGACCAAATGTTCCTTGCTGTGGATAAATTTCTGATTCAGAGAAAAGTGGGCCTTACACTGGCCCTGAAACAAAATCCAGAACCCTTCTAAAAAAAACCCTTTCTAAGCATACTGCATCCTCCTGCCACAGGACTGCTGCAACAGTCACATGAGGGGCTTGATTCTAACTGGGCAGGGCCCTTTTTAGATAGGGCTATTGCCCTATGCCAGCCTTCCTGCCTCCCTGTTTATCCCAGCTAAGGCTCTGCAACCCTTAAATCTTTGGGGCAGCTGGAGCAAGCATGTTATCCACTACCTATTGAGTCTTCTTGGTAGAATAAGCAGGTCTGGGCACAGGAAACTTGTGAACAAAATCCCCAGCTGAGGTGGGATATTGTGTGGCCAGGATGTGGCCACTGTTGGACCTGTCTCAAAACCGAGCCTGGCCAGAGTCAAAAACCACAGCCAGTGTTCCTAGTCCTTCCTTGATGTCCCATTGAATGAAGGGGTCAAAGGCCAATCCAACCCCTTCAAAGAAATTTCTGTTGGACAACACCTGTGAAAAAGATGAAACCAGGCACAAAGTCACCCATGTGGGGCCACTGATTCCCGAGAAGGGTGAGGCCCTATTGGCCCACCCAACAAACCTCAGGCCTAGAGGCCCCAGCTGAAGTGACAGAAATGCTGAGTTCCCACTGAAGAAGGCTGTGCATGCAGCAACAAGCCTCAGCTGCACAGCCCTGGAAAGCCGGGACCCAACCGCCACTGTGGAGCTGCCACCACCCCGATTGTGCCCCACACTGGCAATGGAGCCACAAAGTCGCTCTCCTGAGCAGGGAGGAGGAAACAACCAGACATGCTCCTTGAGGCCGAAACGTTCCTGTCCACACAGCCGTCTCTTCTCCAGCTGCAGAAGCGCATGTTCAATGCTCTGCAGCCAGCTGTGCTTCGAAGAGGGAGAGGGGAGGGCCCCTCAGCCTAAGGATGGCCAGTAAGCCCCTCCCCTCCCTGCTGGTACCACTAAGGAATGCCAATATTGTTCCTCTCGTCTCTGCCTCCCCCCCTCTGCACCCACAAAATCCTTCCTGCGGCCAGGCAAGCTGGACATGGGGGAAGGTACTAAAAGAAAAACGTTGACGAGGGGAAGGTTGTTGTGTATCAAAGGTTATGAGTGGTTCTGGTAGCAAAAGAAAGGACAGACAAAGGTGCCCAGGAGCCTGGAGGATTGGATCAGAGAGGCCATAGTTGTACTACAGGGTGAATTCACATACAGAACAAACCAGAAAAACCTTCAGCTTTGTTGCTCTCCTCTGAACCCTCTCCAGCTTGTCTGCATCCTTCTTAAAGTGTGGTGTCCAGAACTGGACACAGTACTGCAGATGAGGCCTAACCAGTGCCGAGGATGGGGCTGTTCCACGCTGCCTCCAAGGCAGCACGGAAGTTGGGGAGGTTGGTTTTCTGGGAACTGTCCTCAGAGCACAGGCTCCAAGCTCGGTTCCCAAAAAACAAGATATCCTATGGCTGTCTAGCCGCTGTCTAGCGGCCATAGGATTGCTCCCTCCATAGCCCTTGGGTGTGTTTTAACTGCTGTTTTTACAAACTGTTCTTATTCCTGCAAAGGAATATTGTTGTTATGGTTGTTTGAGTTTTAAAGATCATTTAAAGGTCTTCAGTAGTATCTATTTATTATAACCATGTGGGAGTTTCTCCGTTTTTGTGAACCACCCAGATTGGCTATTGGGCAGTATAGAAAAGAAATGAATGGATAAAATTCAATGGGATGGAGGTCTGTCAATGCCAGTGTACTTAGACCCCCAACGAGCTATATGTCATTTACCTCAATTGACTGTAAGCCCACAAAGTATAGCTCCAGCTGTGGACAAGTCTAACCCCTCCTTTTCACAGACCTTGGAAGGGGAGGTGTAAATGTTCTGTGGGGAGCAGAAAAAAGGGAATCTGCTGCCCATCATGGCCTTCAAGCTCTCCCCCACTAGCATGCATGCCCCATCCACCCTCTCAGGCCTTAAGGAGCATGGCCAAGCACCTTTCTGATCCACACATCCTTCCCTTTCACCCCTAAAATGGTGGTCACATATGGTCCAGAAATGGAGCCTGTGTTCAACTGAAGCCCTCACCCAGATAGCCTAGAGAAGGAAGATCACACCCTAACTGCTCCAAGTGATTTCAGCTCTGTTTTGACTTTCCTTTCCAAAGTAGTTAAGTTGCAGGAGCCCTCTCCTTCTTTCCTCCTTCTCCACCACCTTGTCCTTTACAATTGACAACCTGGCAGCTGGACATGGACCAAGCCACCACTTCTGTCACAGCTGCCACTGTGCCTTCCCTGGTGCTATGAGCCATGTGCTCTTCCAAACCACACTCCTCCAAATTCATTGGCCTGGAGCAGACCACACCTTATTTATCTCTGCAAGGGGCACCACTGGGAAACAAGCCTCCCCTCCAGTCCATCCCAACCAAATTGCATCCCCCAGGCCAGTATTATATAGTGGGTCCATCTCAAAAAACAGAGTTGCTATCTCACTTGCGTGCATGCAGTGCAGCCAGCAAGATATTGCCACATAGCCATATGCTGCGTCTCAAAATCCCATGCTCAGTTGTAGGGCCTTAATGTCCATTATCTATCAGGCTGTAGAGTTCTCCATCAGCAGTAGTTTCCATACCACCTTCAAGCAACCCACCCACATCACATTGTCATTATCGCCCTGGAGGTTACCGGAGCATGGACCTCTGTGCCCTGCAAATGCAGATCTATGAGCCGGAAGCAGTCAGCTGCCCAAGTATGTTTTGCACTTACAGCAGCAACAGACAGAGGAAGTAAAATGGACTGGACTCATTTGCTATCATTGAAAAGATATTTCACTCTATGGCCCTAAGAGAGAATAAGCTAAAAATGGCTTTTATGTGTTGATCACTGCTACATTAAAGTGAACTAAAAGTGCCTTTAAAAAGCTAACCTGAAAGAAAGGAAACAGCTGCTGTTGAAATGAGCTGATTAGTTGCAGACATGAAAGCAATAGGAGCAACAACTTGAGCTCCAGCAAGGGATTTTGAATTTAAGCTTACAATTAGATGGCTGCAGTTTTCCTCCAATCTCATTTGCAGCTTCACCAGGGAAAAGAGAGGATAGATGCTGTGGCAGTGGCAGGGAGGGGGATGCTTCTTGGGAGCTAGTGCAGGTTTTTCCATGCAGGAGGACAGAAAAGTAGATCTGCAGCTGGCTTCCACAGCTAGTATACAGAGCTGACTAGAATTAGCCACTGACATGCAGTGTCTCCAGAGTAGCCATCAAAAGTGCCACTCTAAGCTTCTCTTGCAAGTGTCATTGTAAGGTGGTGGTATCTGGTAAGCTAAAAGATTGGTTGATGAGAAACTGCAGGAGTTGTGTCAATGAAAGTAAATGTATTTGTGTGTGTGTGAGTTTAAGTTTTTGTCTATGCAAGAAGCTGACCCTCACATTAGTTTCCATGTGTTGCCATTCCTGAAAGAAAGGTGTGGCATATATTCAAGACTGTTCATGATGTCTGGAGAAAGCAGCATTTAGAGCAGGGGTGGGCAGCCTATAGGGATGTTAGAGAATTCCGCCACGGACTCCAGTGAGGCCAGATTCTTTAGAATCCAGCTCCCCGGAGTCCGTGGCGGAACGGAGCAATCCCCCCCGCCCCAGCAGAATCCCCCCGGGACGGAGCCTACCTTGTCGGCTGTCTGCTGCTCTGTGAATGGCTGCCCCGGTCTGCGGCCGCCATTTCCATTCTACTTTGGCCATGATAGGCTACGTAAGTATTTAGGTAGCCTATCTAGGGATGGCAGAGAATTCCGCCACGGATTTCAGTGAGGCTGAATGCACTGGCATTCGGCCCCCCAAAACCTGTGGCGGAATGTCCTCCCCCCCCCACGGAATCCCGCCCAGGACAAAAGCTTACCTGGGGCGGATATTCCGGTGGCGGTGGCTCCAGTGGCGGTGGCGGCGGCAGCTGGTCTCTCGGCTGGCTGCTGTGAATTCAAATGGCGGCCACCATGCCATTTGTGTAGCTGCCTTTGCCATGATAGGCTATGTAAATAGGCGTAGCCTATCACGGCAAGCAAAAAAACAACAACGCGTAAGCAAATGGTGGCAGCTATGGTGGCTGCCATTTGCGTTCCCTTTTTTCACTGTTTTAGCCTATGTAAATATTTACGTAAGCTATTTCAGTGAGAAAAGGGGAACGCAAATAGCGTAGTGGGCACTATTTGCATTCCTTTTTTTTTTTCGCCGTAATAGCTGACGTAAATATTTACGTAGGCTAAAACAGCGAAAATAAGGGAACGCAAATGGCAGCCGCCATAGCCGCCGCCGTTTGCGTACACGGTGGGTTTTTTTTGGAAGGCTGCCCAGCGGCCGGATGTCCAGCTGCAGGCGGCCCCAGCTGGCGGCTCCGTGGAATCTCTGCGGAGCGGAGCCGGGCGGATCAGGATTTTGGGGTGAGGTGCGAAGCGCCTCCCCCCCACACGAATCACCCCGTCGAAAAGGTAAGTGACTTTCGTACATCCTTAAGCCTATCATGGCTAATGCAGGGATGCCATTTGCGTCCCTGCGATAGCCGTGATAGGCTACATAAATATATACATAGCCTATCACGGCCACTGCAGGGACACAAATGGTGTAGCGGCGGCGATTTGCATCCCTGTGGTAGCCGTGATAGACTACATATATATATACGTAGCCTATTACGGCAAAAGGCAGGGACGCAAATGGCATAGTGACTGCCATTTGCATTCCTGCCTTTTGCCGTGATAGGCTACGTAAATATATACGTCGCCTATCACGGCTACCTCAGGGATGCAAATGGTGGCCGCTACCCATTTGTGGCTGCAGCTAGGGATGTACGAAAGTTCCGCCACGGATCTCGGGGAGGCCAAATGCCAGCGCATTCAGCCCCCAAAATCGGTGGTGGAATGCCCCCCCCCCGGGACGGGACTTACCTTGGGCGGATCTTCCTGGCGGCGGCGGCTCTGGCGGTGGTTCGGCGGTGGCAGCTGCGGCGGCCAGTCTTCCGACCAGCTGCCACCGCCGCCATTTCCAAGTTTAAAAAAAAAACCCACAAAAAAATGTGATAGGCTATGTAAAGATTTACGTAGCCTATCACGGCTAATTTTTTTTAAAAAAACGTGATAGGCTACGTAAATGTTTACGTAGCCTATCACGGCTGATTAAAAAAAAACAAGACATGCGTACGCAAATGGCGGCGCCCATGGGCGCCGCCATTTGTGTTCCTTATTTTGGCACGTGTTAGTCTACGCAAACATTTACGTAGACTAAGACAGCGAAAACAAGGGGAACACAAATAGCGTAGCGTCTACGCTATTTGCGTTCCCCTTATTTTCGCCATCTTAGTCTACGTAAATGTTTACGTAGACTAAGACATGCCAAAATAAGGAACGCAAATGGCAGCGTCAATGGGCGCCGCCATTTGCGTACGCGCGTTTGTTTGTTTTTAAATCAGCCGTGATAGGCTACGTAAACATTTATGTAGCCTATCATGGCTGACTGCAGGGACACAAGCGGCGGCGGCTACGGCTGCCGCCATTTGCGTCCCTGCTAGACAGCGGCCAGATGTCCGGCTGCTGGCGGAGCCGGCCGGCGGCTCCGCAGAATCGCTGCGAAGCGGAGCCAGCTGGCCAGGATTCTTGGGGGGAGGAATGGAGCGCCTTCCCCCCCAACATCAACATAATCCGTGGAAAGGTAAGTCACTTTTGTACATCCCTAGCTGCAGCCCAGCAGTGGATGGAAGTCCAGCTGCCGGCGGCCCGGGCGGCGGCTTCTCAGGCTCCACATGGAGCGGAGCTGGCTGGGGAGGATTCCGGGGGGAGGGAAGGATTGCCTCCCCCCCCAGCCGAAGGCCCCAGCGGAACAGGGTAAGTAATCTGTACACCCCTAGCAGCCTGCTTCCCTCAGCCTCATTTCATGTAGCTCCCACCCTAATTTCTAAAGCCATCTGCATGTTTTTGGTTCAGAGCTCTGTCAAGAGCAATCTCACCCTTCCCTGGCAGCTTGCTGAGTGGCAAGGAAGAAGAGGTGTGAAAGAAAAGGAGGCATCAAAATGAAAGGGAAAAGGAGGTGGCAGAAAGAGAAAGGGGGCGACCCACGCACTTTTCACTGGCGCCCTGCCCACTGCTGATAGAGGCCCCCAACAGATAACCTGGTAGTAAAAGACATGTAGCCCTCTACAGAAAAAAAGGTTGCCCGGCTCTCGTACAAAGTATTTTAACACATCCCTTATTCAGTATCCAATAACCAACTTGGTGTATGGCCTTGCGATTCTAGCCATGCTGTATGGACAGAATTTTGAAATGGACTTTTTGTCAGCTATCCATCAACCATATTTATTATGTAACCATGCTTTCATATATTATTGTGTATTTCATTAATGATACAATTTACAATGGTTCTATATTTTGAGGTAATATTCTGTTGTGTTACTATTGCTGTGTGTTTTACCAGTGAAACTATCACATCAATTTATGTGTATTTATTTGTGTCATATATACTAATAGGAAATTCAGTTCTCCAACTGCCAGTCCTTATGCAGCCAAAATGATACCATCCATGCTCAAGAGGGAGGTATTAGCAGGCTCAGAGGAGCTTCAAGTGTTGCAGAAGTTCAAAAGATATTTAGAACCTACCCAGAAAGGGAGGGGATCGGGAAAAATTCCCAAGACAATCCAATGAATATTGGCATGCTCAGTGGCCATGGAATGCTGACCAAGTGTTGAGAGTTGGGGGAATGGAAAACCAAGTAGAAGAGAGAATATAATATCTTGAATAGGAGCACTCCAGAACTGTAACATTTTGTTGCAGGTGCCACGTATTTATAACACTTGTTATAGCTTGTATAGCTTGTTGTGTTTTTACATTGTTTTTGTATTAAATATGTGATTTTTTATTTTGTTATTATTTGATTTATTATCCATTATTCTTGCCTAATTGTTATTGTCCTCTCTTTTTTCTTTCCTTTTTTGTACAAAATTTCAGACAAATTGGTTTCTATTTTGTTTTCCTTTTCAGCATTTGATCCTCATTTTCTAATTTTCTCATGTTGCAATATAATTTTATTGCATGTAAGTTTTATATTTGTCAATCCCTCATTACCTTGCCCTTCAGATACTATTTCGATTTGTGTTCTGCCTGACTGGATCCATAGCATTGTCAGAGTCAGTAGAGACTCCCATTTTATCACCCATAACAAATAAAAGTTATCTGCACTCTTTAAAGTCTAGCTGTGACTCTGAGGGTCCATAAGTTCAACAACATACTGTTGATGGAAGGCCATAATACCAACGAGCAGATGAGACAATTAGATTGTAACCATTTGTTTAAAGGATTTAGAGCCTCTTCATTGCCTCTGCAAGCTATTATTAGTGTTTTATTGCTTTGCCATATATTGAAAGACAGATAAGATAAGAGATAATTTTACAGTCTGTGGGGCTATCTTGTAGGGGAGCACATTAAAAGGTGACACCGGGGAACCTATGAAGTGCTACATAAATTGGAACCACAACCCACTTACTAGTCTGGAGTAGACTCAGAACATTTTATTCAGCCTTGGTGTGCAGAAAATGGGAAGTGTGTATTAAAGACAACGTGGCTTCTTGTGTGGAGCAAGTCATTTTTCAAAGCACTATAGAACCTGTAGCTGTACAGACTTGTGTACAAAACCACACACCGTATCTCCATTTAAATACTTTCTTCTTATAGGGCTAGAAAATGTGCCTGCCTTAAGGCCACTTCTGAACTTAGCTTCATAGTGAAGTATAAATACCTGTCCAAACGACACATGTCATCAGTGCCTCTAATATGATTATATCAATTTTGATTGGATTTCAGGTCTGGTTTTGACACAGGAACTGCCTTGTTCACCCTGACGGTCACCTATGCCAAGCAAAAGACAGGGGAAATATGGCCCTGTTAATTTTCCTACAATACCACCAACCATAGTATCCTTTTGGAGAGGCTCTCTGGGATGAGGATTGGGGATACTGTAACTGCACTGTGATGGTTCTTTGGCTATCAGGAGGGCTGACTGCAGAATGTATGTGATGCTAATGTGATGTATGTCACTGTTTGACCCCATGACATCTGTTCTTTCCTATTCTCTTCAACATCTATATGAAGCCACTGAGTGAAGTCATCTGGGCATTTGGAATGAAGCATTATCAGTATGCTGATAATAGTACCCATCTCTATTTCTCTTCTGCATCTGATTCAAGTGAGACATTAGCCCTATTCAGGTATTCTGTTTCTGTGTACCCTACACATATGAAGAAGGGAATGCTCTCACCCTGTCACCTCCTTGCATGTTGCTGTCACACTGTAATCACAGAGGGTGACCTTCTGAAGAGGAGAGCCTCCTATATCTTTGGCGGATTACCATGCGATCAACATCCCTGATGTCCCAGCATTCTCAATTACATGGAGAGTCTCTGTGGATATACAAAGCTCCCCTCTTTAGAAAGTCACCCTCCACAAGTGCAGGGTGATGGAAACATGAGGTGGGAGCAGGCTAGAGTGCTGTACACAGAAATGGAACACCTGAACAGGGCTATTGGAAGTGTTAAACTAGTAACAGACTGCATGAACAGCAATATACTGTAAGTTGGTCTAGATAAGATGGAGGCAGTTGCAGCCCACTGGGGTGGGAGGCAGTGAACTACCTACTATTTTCCACCTCCCTTTTCCATCTCCCCCAGTCCCCCCAGATCCAGCAGCAGATCTTAACCAGTGCAGTGCATGATGCTGGCTTCCTCTTCCTCTCTCTTTCAGTTGCTTGCTACGGGGAATGTTCTGAGCATATGCAATAGCAGTGCATGCTCAGAATGTTCTCCCAGGTAATACTGGGGTGGTGGTGTTTTGTTAGGTTTTTAAAGGTCAGTGGATGCTTGCACAGACTGAGGAAATAGCTTGCAGGCAGGGCAACCTACTGTTTGCTCTCCCCAAAGTCAGGCATTCCTCAATAGTGCTCCCTGGCTGAGAGCACAGGGATTAAGGAGAGAGCCACCCAACCCTTTGGGTGGCGAAGCAGGCACATGAACCAATCCCCCATCAGTGTTTGTTTGTTTGTTTGTTTAAAGAACAAATGAACTACATGACTGAGCCTGCACAGTGTGATAGGCAGTGGAAAACACCAGCAGCCAAAGCTTCAGCTTCTTGCAGACTTTCCCTGCCTTTCTCACTGCAATGCAGGAATCAGAGAAGCTGTTCCTGTTTGCTTGGCACCAAGAGAGATGAGCTGAGAGAAGCTGGCTCAGGTAGGAGTGCTTTTTCATTGACCTTCATGCAAGCACCCATGGCCCTCATTCATCTGCCTGGTGAGGGGCTGCTCAGCCTCTTCCAGATGGAGTTATACTCCCAAAGGAGCAGGTTCACAGTTTACAGGTGCTTCTAGATCCGTCTTCATCACTGGAGGCCCAAGTGGGATGGATCACCAGCTGCAATACTACTTGAGCAGACACCGTCTGGCCACTGTCATCCATGCTCTTGTAATCTCCAAATTAGCCTAGTCTAATGTGTTGTATGTGGAGTTGTCTTTGAAGATTGTTTGGAAACTGCAGTTAGTTCAAAACACAGCCCCAAAGTTGCTAACTGAAACCAGGTAATAGGAACACACATCTTGGCAGTGTTTAAACAACTCTACTGGTCAATTTCCAGGCATCATTTAAACTGCTGCTTGCCTTTAAAGCCCAGTAGCTTGCAGTCTGCGTATGTGGTGGATCACCTTCTCCAACCCAAGTTTGTTTATATACACTGAGATCATCTTTGGAGGCCTTTCCAAAGGTGAACCTGCCACGTGAGGTGAGGAGATGTGGGTGATAATGGGGGAAAGGGCCTTCTTGGTGGTGGTGCCCTCCCAGTATGCTCTCCTAACAGAAGGCTTGCCTGGTATAAACTATGTTGCCTTTTCAGGGTCAGGAGCTGCCACAGATGGTAAGCCACTGAAATGTGGGAGGCAGCTTCTCAGTGAAGTACCCTCAGGTCCTGGACTTCTACCCAGCCAAGCTGTCTACTGGACCCTCCTGGACAGGAAGGATTATAAGGTTTCCTGTTGTTCCTATTGAGCAACAAAGTCTTCCCAAGCTCTGGTTGTTCCTGTATTCTTGGTTCTTTTTTGGTCCTGACTTCTGGCTTGATCCATGCCTCATGCTTTGCCCTTTAGTCCTCCTGATTTGCACTTTGGCCCTGACTATGGACTTTATCCACAGCCCCTGGTTCCTGGACTCTGCTCCCCATGACCAGTCCCCAACACAGGTCAAGACCTTGCCCAAGGTCTGTAAATTCTCAATTTTATCTGTACTGTTTTATCTGCCTTTGATTCATTGTTGTTTTTCTTTGTGTTTTATTGCTTTATTTGTAAGTCACCTTGACCACTTTTATTGAAGGGCAGCATATAAGTACTTAAAATATGAAGGATACATGCATGTAGAGATCACCACTATATTCTTTAAAATATGCAAGCTAAAGTAAGTGGGAAAAGACCAAACCTTATACACAGGTATTTTTACATGTGCACAACCTTCAGAACTGACACAATACGCATATGTTTTCCATTATTAATTTTCAAGATGTTATACCTTGCCATAATAATAATAATAATAATAATAATAATAATAATAATAATAATAGTCCAAGGTGGCTAAGATCATCAATACCATGCCAGTATTTTCACAACTTCAATGTAATGTAATAAAATACCAAGCACAAAATTTATTTAAACTATGGGTACAATCCCCAATTATTTAAAAAGCACAACACAAAAATCAAAGTTTGTACAATACAATGTAACAGGTTCTCATAGAGACCATCACAGGCTACATAGGAATGAAAATAAAGAATATATAGTCCATAAGATGAGAATAATGGGTTAGTAGTCCATATCACTCCTTGCTGGATGCTCATGGAATTGGTGAACAGAAGAGGATGCTCGTTGATTTCAAAACAGCACCAAATGCATTTTGGCCTACGTGGCCTTCCCCAGTGGCAGAATGAATCTAACTGCCGCTTATACAATCCTTGATATGCAGACCAGCTATCTAGTTTTTGGTGTATCCATATCAACAGTGCCTCTTCTACATTCAATATATCCAGGTCTGTTACTCTGTATTCTAGTGAGTAGTGTTTGTAACGTATGTTGTATAGTGTGTGTTAAGATATACATACATGGCCTTTTCTTGGTTTGGCTAAGATCATCAACAATAAAACATAAACATTAAAAATTATATTAAATGTTCTTCATGAATGAACAGAATCATATGGGAGATAACGGTCCTTCAGATACCTAGGATACTTCAGACACAAAAGCTCTATTCAGGGTTCCCATCATGTGTATGTCCATAGACACCCTTCAGACTGATGCCAGTCATATGTCACCGGGGGAAGGTGGCTGCATGGACGCTGGTGTCTAACAGGCAGAGCTAGCCCATGCATGCTACGGAGCCCCTTGACACATTTGGTGCCCGTGGGAAGTGAACACCAGAATCAGGCTCGAGGTATATAGGGACTGTATGTAGGGATGTGCGAAAGTCACTTACCTTTTCAAAGGGGTGATTTGTGGGGGGGGGGGAAGGCGCTCTGCACCTCCCCCCGAAATCCTAAACCGGCCGGCTCCACTCCACAGCAACTCTGCAGATCCGCCGGCTGGGTGCATTCGCAGGCGTGCAGAGCCTGCAGACGCAATGGTAGCAGCTCCAGCGGCCGCCATTTGCGTTTCCTTTTTTTGCCATGATAGGCTATGTAAATATTTACGTAGCCTATTACGGCCTCCACAGGGACACAAATGGTGTCCCTGTGTTACCTGTGATAGGCTACATAAGTATTTATGTAGCCTATCACAGCAAAAATGGGGAAGCGAATGGCGGTCGCAGATGCGGGCGCCATTCGCAAATCAGTGCGAATGGCACCAGGTAAGTGCTCCGTTTCACGCGCCTTTCGCAGGGTGGTGGTGGTGGGGCTTCATTCCGCCACGGATTTTGGGGGGCTGAATGCACTGGCATTTGGCCTCACTGAGATCTGTGGCAGAATCCTCTGACATCCCTAATTGTATGTGAGGAGAAAAAAATGCAACTGTGGCTTTGAGATGCCAGAGGGTTGCTGCTACTTAAAGTTGACCAAATGGGCTAGATAGCCTTGTGACTTGATTCAGTAGGAGGCAACTGCTCACATCTTGTATGCTTTAAGATTTGTTCAGAAAGCAGGTGTTGCATATTCACAGGCCACCTGGTCCACTTAAAATATATTTTGGGCTAGCCAAGAGACAGAGAGTTAATTTTTATGAAAGTAGTTTGCTCCATATTGTGGAAGCCCCCAGTGCAACTATGTATAGAATAAGAAATTCTCCAACACTGAGAAGGGGGAAAGAATGTGCATTTAAAAATGCCAAATGAGAGAAGAAGTGATATGCTTTTCAAAATACCAAAATAAAGGAAGAGAAAAGAATGGAAAGCAGTTAAACCTTGGCCATAACACTCAGCATCTAAAGGAGCTTGAGGGCTCCAATTGAAGGCAGCAGGCAGGCGTGCAGGTCAAGAACAAAGGTTTTGGAATCAGCACTGAACTCTCTCCTCCCACTGGACCATTTTGGTTTGTATAGCCTGAAAACTGTTCAGACACAGACAGCTGTCTACTGACAGATTGCAGGGGACTCAGTTATAAAGTGTTTGCCTCAAACTGGGATATTTAAAAGAAACAACAAAATTTGGTGAGATACATGAGGCTTAGGATGCTTACAAAATGTTCCCAATCTGAATTTACTTCCCATATTTTGGAGTTCCTAATGATCTAATCTTGTTTGCAAAGCAGCAGTAATGCATGTGATTCATAGGGTGCTTCTAGACAGAAGGATCTTAGCACTACCAATGAGAAGATATTGTTCGGCTTTTCTGCCCTTTTTTCTTTCATGGATTTTCTGTTGGAGAGCCAGCTTGGTGTAATGGTTGATGTCAGGATTGATTCTGAGCACAGGGAGATAGTTAGCAGCTCAGATTCAGAAGAGGAGCAGCCAGAACTGGGGGGAGGCTTTTTCACAGGCCAGTTCAGATATGGGTAGGCGTGCTTCTCAGGTTACCAACTCCCAGATGGCTGGGCACAAAGCTTCCTCCTTACAGCCCTCTGTGAGAAGCAGTGAGCAGGAGGAGGAGGGGCTTGAGGACTGTGACCTACGAGACGCGAAGCAGAGATGCAGAGCTAAGAGGGAAACATCAGGGGCGGAGCTCAGATGGTCGAAATGGTTAGTGATCCTTGAGAAGCTACGCAGGGAAGCTAGTGATGTACAAAAGGGACTTACCTGGACCTGCAGCTTGCTTCGCAGTGGGGGGGAGGTGCTTCGGTTCTCCCCCCGAAGTTCAGGCCATGGGGGGAGGTGCCCCGCCTCGCCTGGCCGAAATTCAGTCTGGGGGGGGGGAGGCGCACCGCCTCACCCAGCCGAAATTCAGGCCAGGGAGAAGCGCACTGTCTCCCCGGCCGCGAAATAAAAAGTGAAAAAAACAAAACAAAAAAACCACCCGTGATAGGCTACGTAACGATTTACGCAGCCTATCACGGCTAGATTTCCAAAGTCAGCCGTGATAGGCTACGTTAATCGTTACGTAGCCTATCACGGGTGACTTTGGAAAAAAAAAGCGTGTACGCAAATGGCGGCACCCATGGATGCCGCCATTTGCGTTCCTTATTTGGTCCCGGTTGTTTACATAAAGATTTACGTAGTCTACGGCGAAAATAAGGGCAACGCAAATAGCATTGCCCTTATTTTCGCCGTAGTCTACGTAAATCTTTATGTAGACTAGCCGGGACCAAATAAGGAATGCAAATGGCGGCGCCCATGGGCACCGCCATTTGTATACGCGCTTTTTTTTTTTCAAAGTCACCCGTGATAGGCTACGTAACAATTAACGTAGCCTATCACGGCTGACTTTGGAAATCTAGCCATGATAGGCTACGTAAATCGTCACGTAGCCTATCACGGGTGTGTTTTTTTTTTACTTACTTTTTTATTTCGTAATGGCGGCAGTGGCAGCCAGTCGGGAGACTGGCCACCGCCCCCGCCCCCGACGAAACACCGCTGAACCGCCACCGGGATCTGCCACTGAGAGGGACATTCGCTGAAGGTAAGTCCCATCCCGGGGGGAGGGGCGGGGGGCCAGCGGAGAATTTCCCCAACACTTTCAGGGGGCCGAATGCCTCGGCGCTCGGCCTCCCGAAGATTCGTGGAGAAATTCTCCGCCATCCCTAACTGAAATCCCCCAAAGCTATAAGCCCTGGGGTTCTCAACATCATGTTTGAGACCACCTCCATCAGCTCAGACAGGGAGAATGTTGGGTAGTGGGGTGGACGGTACACCAACAGAATCTCTCTCCTGTCTCGGGTGCCCAACACCAGGTACAGATACTCAAAACTGTCTGACTGTTGGATAGGGAATCTGACCAGGGGGATAGAGTCCCTATAGACCAAGGCTGCACCCCCTCCCCAACCCTCTAGTTGAGCTTGGTACTGCATGAGAAACCCTGGGGGATGCATTTGGGAGAGACTGCCTCCTCCCTGTTCATCCAACCAAGTTTCAGTAACACAGGGCAAGTCAGCATGTTCTTCAGCTATAAGCTTAGAAATGATACTGCCTTTTTGCGTAGCTGACCTGGCATTCATCAGCAGCACCTTCAGACTATTCGGGACTGGAGGCAAGCCACCAGAATTACTGAGGTTGGAAGACAGAGCAGAAGGGCATAAAGCACGCAGGTGTCTCAGTCACCTTCCCCTCTCCCAATGTCGTCACCTCCCACCACCATAACACCCTTTGTCCAGCACTACATCTATAGTATGTCCATTTAAGGGGAATGCCCCTGCCCCTCTGAGTTGGCCTCACTCAATTTGCATCAAGTCAGGCCAGCTCATGGGTAAGTGAGCTGAAGTCCAGGGCCCAAGCTGATGAAAGCCTGGCAAACTTCACCCCCCAAACAGATTCCTCTAACATCCCTAATCTGGAAGCACCCCGATTCACCATTTTTCTGGTTTTGATTTCCAGATTTTGTTCAGATCACTCTGCATGCTAAGTTTTCTCATCAGTATCTCCCCCTTACAGATTACCCTGTGCCTATTTGCATTGGTTAAGACACTGAGCAAAAATGAATCTTGATTTTAGCATGTGATTGCATCATGATTCCTTTGCATATAGTTTTAGTCAAAGCTCATAGGTGTTCACATGCATCGACAACCAGGAACAGGGGAGAGGTGACACCAAGTGAAAACTGTGGCAAGTTGTGCATGCACCAATTCCAATATTCATTTTAGAAATTCTCCCAATTAAACTGGAAGGCAAGTAGAATGGGGCAGAGCCAACCTAAAAGACAACAACCAAAGAGGATGTGTGGGACCATCCTCTCAATTCTAAATCAGATAGAGATGTTGGAGAATTCCACCACGGATTCCAGGGAGGCCGAATTCCAGTGCATTCGGGCCTCCGGAATCCATGGCAGAATGAAGCAACTCCCCCTGCCACCCCCCGAAATGGGCCCGGAACAGAGCCTACCTGTTTGCAGCCGTCTGGTGCTCTGCAAATGGCTGCCGCGTCTGTGGCTGCCATTCTCCTTCCCACAAATGGCCGTGATAGGCTACGTAAGTATTTATGTAGCCTATCACAGCTAATGCAGGGACGCCATTTGCATCCCTGTGGAGGCTGCGATAGGCTACATAAATATATGCGTAGACTGTCACGGCAATAGGCAGGAATGCAAATGGCAGCCACTACGCCATTTGCATCCCTGTCTTTTGCTGTGATAGGCTACATATATATTTACGTAGCCTATCATAGCAAAAGACAGGGATGCAAATGGCGGCAGCTATGGTGGCTGCCATTTGCGTCCCTGCGCAGCCCAGCAGCGGCCGGATGTCCGGCTGCGGGCGGCCCCGGCCGGTGTCTCCACGGAGTTGCCACGGAGCAGAGCCAGCTGGGGAGGATTGGGGGGGGGGGCGGAGCGCCTCCCCACTGCGGATGTCCCTGGACAAAACCAGGTAAGTGTTTCATACATCCCTAAAATCAGATCCTTCAGTTCACTGGCTCCTTACACAAATAGTGTTTAAGAGACCTCTGAAGACTTAAGGCGCCCACTCCTGCAAGCCACTGTATTATTTAATGGTATTTTCACTGGGGAAAAAAAAAAAGACATCACAGACTAACTTCAAAGCTTGTTCAAGCCTTTCAGCTTGAAACGTTAAGAGCTTTACAAAACAAACATGTTTTCATCCTCAAAGAATGACATTTGAAAGAACTGTCTTAACGGCTAATGGTACATGTAGATGTTTGCGTGTAATTTCCAGGCCAAACAGCCTGTCATTTTTTGTTGTTACAGTGACACAGTACCACTATCTTTCGGCATAATCCACTGGGAAGTTCTCCTCCATAAACCTCAGTGAAATGAATGAAAGGTGTGAAGAGGAATTAGTGTTCAATAGAGATTCATTAGACTAGAGATGGTTTTATATTCTTCTGTTCATGAAATGATTTGTGCTATGGCACTATGAAGCCACAGCAGCACTGCAGTTGTGCAATAAAAAAGAGGCAAAAGGTCCTTCCCTCCACCCTGCACATAACCATCACATGAATGCCCAGTTGTGCAATGGTTCCCCTGATCATGTGGAAGTTTATCAGTATAGAGATTGTGCTCCTCCTCCACAACACCATTGCAGTGCTGGCCAGAGGTAACAACACAACCCTTCCTGTGCATGTCTACTTGGAAGCAAACCCCATTGACTTCAATGGAGCTTACTCCCAGGTAAGTGGATACAGGACTGCAGCCTGACTAGATGAATTGAGACACAATCTGACAGACACCAGCAATGGAGCAATGAAATCTGGAAGATGTCAGACATCAAATATGCTTTTATCTACTTAGAATGAAATTAAGTTATGATATAAAACAACAAAACAATATGCAAAACTGGGCCTAGTTTGACATAATGTGAGAAACCCCTGAAAACAAGTACTATAAATAACTGTTAGAACTGATAAGCTACAAAAAATGTGCTGTTATAAAGCCAAATGCATTCAGTGTTAGGGATGAGCGCAGTGCCAAAAATTTATCCCACATTTTTTTTTTGACCATTCGCATTCAATTTGATAGAAAATAAATTGCTTTTGAAAAGAAATTCAAAGGAGGAGAAATTTTGGAGAAATTCTTATGGGTTGGGTTTGAGGTTCTTGTGCTTACATTTCTTATGAGGTGGCTGAGGAGTGTGCATGAGTGTCCTGTCTGTCATCGTACAGTCATATTTTTGGCAGCCTGTAGCTAGGGATGGATGAAAGTCCCTTACCTGTTCTTGAAGCTTGCTTCGCGGTGGGGGGGGAGGCGCTTCGATTCTCCCCCCGAAGTTCAGGCGAGGGGGGGAGGCGCCCCGCCTCGCCCAGCCGAAATTCAGGCCGGGGGGGAGGTGCCCCATCCCTCGCCGCCGAAATTCAGGCCGGGTAGAAGCGCCCCGTCTACCCGGCTGCGAAAAAAAAAGTAAAACACACACACACGTGATAGGCTACGTAACGATTTACGTAGCCTATCACGGCTAGATTTCCAAAGTCAGCCATCATAGGCTATGTAAATCGTCATGTAGCCTATCATGGATGACTTTGGAAAAAAAAAAGCGCGTACGCAAATGGCGGCTCCCATGGGAACCACCATTTGCGTTCCTTATTTTGACACTACGTAGATTTACGTAGACTACGGTGAAAATAAGGGCAACGCATATAGCGTTCCCTTATTTTCGCCGTAGTCTAAGTAAATATTTACGTAGACTAGACGTGCCAAAAGAAGAAATGCAAATGGCGGCGCCAATGGGCCGCTGCCATTTGCGTACGCGCTTTTTTTTTTCTTTTTCAAAGTAACCCGTGATAGGCTACGTGACAATTTACGTAGCCTATCACGGCTGACTTGGGAATCTAGCCGTGATAGGCTACGTAAATCGTTATGTAGCCTATCACGGGTGTTTTTTTTTTTTTTACTTTACTTTTTTTTTTTGCAATGGTGGCGGCGGCAGCCAGTCGGGAGACCAGCCGCCACCCCTGCCCCCGACAAAACGCCGCCGAACTGCCGCTGGGACCCGCCGCCGAGAGGGACATTCGGCCACGGTAATTCCCATCCTGGGGGGGGGGCGGGGGGCTGGCGGAGAATTTCCCCACCAATTTTGGGGGGCCGAATGCGTTGGTATTCGGCCTCATGAAGATTCATGGAGAAATTCTCCGCCATCCCTACCTGTAGCCTCCTTGGCTTCCCACATGTCAGTTAAAGCCATCATGAGGAAGACATCATGAAGCAATTACTCCCATGGGGCTTTTTTAGGGATGGCGGAGAATTTCACCATGGATTCCAGGGAGGCCAAATGTCAGCGCATTCAGCCCCCCGGAATCCATGGCGGAGCGAAGCCCCCCCGGCAAAATGCACGCAGAATGTAGCTTACCTGCTGCCGTTTGCTGGTGCTTTGTGAATGGCGGCCGCGTCTGTGGCCTCCATTAGCCTCCCCACGAATGCTGTGACAGGCTATGTCAGTATTTACGTAGCCTATCATGGCTAATGCAGGGATGCCATTTGCATCCCTGACTCCCTGCAGAGGCCGTGATAGGCTACATAAATACTTACGTAGCCTATCACGGCAAAAGGCAGAGATGCAAACGGCAACCGCTACGCCATTTGCGTCCCCGCCTTTTGCCGTGATAGGCTATGTGAGTCGCTGCGGAGTGGAGCCGGCCTGTGAGGATTTCAGGGGGAGGGACAGAGCACCTCCCCCCTCAAACCGTGGATGCCACAAAACAAAATGGTAAATGATATTTGTACATCCCTAGGTTTTTTCAGTTCAGGAACTGCAGGTGGCCTGGGAGGCTGCAGAGCAATGGAAAGACAGAGAGAAACACAGAGAGAGAAAACACACACCACACCCTGGCCACCTCACATTGATCAGATAAGCTCAAAAATACCACCAAAAGAAATTAAAAATTCTGTCTCCAAAAAGTGGAAGCCTCAACACAGTTGAGTGTTGCGACCTACTGTTGCCACCAACTAGGGTTGGCGGAGAATTTCTCCCCGAAACTTCGGGGGGCCGAGCGCCAACGTGTTCGGCCCCCCGAATAAGTTTTGGGGAGAAATTCTCCGCACCCCCCTGCCCCCCGCAACCCGCCCGGGACGGGACTTACCTTTGGCGAATGTCCCTCCCGGCGGCGGGTCCGGCCGGCGGTTCGGCGGGTGTTCGTCCAGGGCGGGAGCGGCAGCCGGTCTTTCGACCGGCTGCTGCCGCCGCCATTCCAACAAAAGAAAAAAAAAACGCCTCTGTGATAGGCTATGTGACGATTAACACAGCCTATCACGGCTAGATTTGCAAAGTTAGCCGTGATAGGCTACGTAAATCGTCACGTAGCCTATCACGGGTGACTTTAAAAAAAAGAAAGAAAGCACGTACGGATAATGGCGGCCCCCATAAGGAGCCGCCATTCCCGTTCCTTATTTGGTCGCTGTAGTCTACGTAAAGATTTACGTAGACTACAGCGACCAAATAAGGAACGCGAATGGCGGCTCCCTATGTGGGCCGCCATTAGCGTACGCGCTTTTTTTTTTTTTAAAGTCACCCTTGATAGGCTATGTGTAGGGGTGAACGAAAGTCACTTACCTTTTCTCGCAGCTTTTTCGCGGTGGGGGGGAGCGCTTCGCTGCTCCCCCCGCAAAGTTCAGGCCAGGGGGGGAGGCTTCCTGCCTCGCCCGGCCGAAATTCAGGCCGGGGGGGGAGGCTTCCCGCCTCGCCCGGCCGAAATTCAGGCCGGGGAGGAGGCTTCCCGCCTCGCCCGGCCGCGAACACGAAAGTAAAAAAAAAAAAAAAAAAAGTCCCCTGATAGGCTACGTGACGATTCACGTAGCCTATCACGGCTAGATCTGCAAAGTCAGCCGTGATAGGCTACGTGAATCGTCACGTAGCCTATCACGGCTGACTTTGCAAATCTAGCCATGATAGGCTACGTGAATCGTCACGTAGCCTATCAGGGGACAGTTTTTTTTTTTTCTTTGATTGCAATGGCGGGGGCGGCAGCCGGTCGAAAGACTGGCTGCCGCTCCCGCCCCGCTCGAACACCGGACGAACCGCCAGCCAGACCCGCCGCCGGGAGGGACATTCAGGGAAGGTAAGTCCCGTCCCGGGAGGGGGCAGGGGGCGGGGGGGCGGAGGATTTCTCCCCGAAACTTGTTCGGGGGGCCGAACACGTTGGCGCTCGGCCCCCCGAAGTTTCGGGGAGAAATTCTCCGCCATCCCTAGCTATGTGACGATTAACGTAGCCTATCACGGCTGACTTTGCAGATCTAGCCATGATAGGCTACATTAATCGTCACGTAGCCTATCACGGGGGCATTTTTGTTTTTTTTTACTTTTTAGTTCGCGGCCGGGCAAGGCGAGGCGCCTCCTCCCCGGCCTGAATTTCGGCCGGGCGAGGCGGCAAGCCTCCCCCCCAGCCTGAATTTCGGCCGGGCGAGGCGGGAAGCCTCCCCCCCAGCCTGAATTTCGGCCGGGCGAGGCGGGAAGCCTCCCCCCCAGCCTGAACTTCGCGGGGGGAGCAGCGAAGCGCCTCCCCCCCACCACGAACAAGCTTCGAGGACAGTTAAGTGACTTTCGTCCATCCCTACCACCTACAGATAGGGATGTACGAAACCCCCGTTACCTGGTTCCACTGGGTTTCTCTGGGGGGGGAGGTGCTCCATCCCTCCCCCCAGAATCCTCACTGGGGGGGAGGTGCTCTGCGCCTCCCCCCGGAATCCTGGCCGGCCAGCTTCACTCCGTGGGGATTCTGCGGAGCCGCCGGCCGGCTCCACCAGCAGCTGGACATCCGGCTGCTGGCTAGCAGGGACGCAAATGGCGGCTGCTGTAGCCGCCACCGTTTGCGTCCCTGTATTCAGCCGTGTTAGGCTATGTAAAGACTTATGTAGCCTATCACGTCTGGGTTAAAAAAAAACAACAAAGCGTACGCAAATGGCGGCGGCTACAGCTGCCACCATTTGCGTTCCTTATTTTTGGCCATCTTAGTCTACGTAAATATTTACGTAGACTAAGATGGCAAAAATAAGGGGGGACGCAAATAGCGTAGCAGACGCTATTTGCATTCCCCTTTATTTTCACCATCTTAGTCTACGTAAATATTTATGTAGACTAAGACAACCAAAAATAGGGAACGCAAATGGCAGCGGCCGTAGCTGCCACCATTTGCGTACGTATGTTTTTTTTTTTAACCCAGACATGATAGGCTACGTAAGTCTTTACGTAGCCTATCACGAATGGGGGGGGGGAGACTGCAAATGGCAGCGGTGGCAGCCGGTCGGAAGACCAGCCGCTGCCGCTGCCTCCACCGAAGCTGCCGCTGAAGCTGCCACTGTCCGGAACATCCGCCCCAGGTAAGTCTCATCCTGGGGGGGATCCACAGGGGGCAGGGGGGGTGGCAGGCCGTTCCGCCACGGAGTTCAGGGGGCCGAATGCACTGGCATTCGGCCTCACCGAGATCCGTGGCGGAATTCTCTGACGTCCCTACCTACAGAAGCAATGCAATAAACCAAAAAACCCTCCAGAAAAAAAGAAAGACCTGTTCTATAACCCCTGCCAATGAGCCCTATCTGTGAAAAACTGTAGGAGAATTTCTCCTTCCCTAGGAGAAATTCAGTGAAATTGCCCCCCTTTCTCTGCTCACAAATAGGGTAGAGAATTTTGAGAGGCCATTTGTGCACAGCTGTTAGGGATGGCATGAGGTTGTTGGTATAAAAAGCAAGTGAAATCAGTAGGGTAAACATACGAAGCTGCCGTAGAGTGTCCAAGTCAGACCGATGGTCCATCTAGTGCAGTATTGTCTCCCTGCTGTGGCTGTCCAGGCTTGGTACCAGTGATCTTTTAAAAGCGGAGATGACAGAGTGCTTTAGATGCTTTAGATGCACCCAGAACTCTGTGCATCTAAAGTACTCCCTCTCTCACTGAGCTACAGCTGCTCCCAGTAAGGAATGGCATCTTCTCACATGCTTCCCATTCCCTCCCAACTGCAAAAACAATGCCTTTGCCGCATGTACGTTCACAAAATGAAAACTAATCTAAGAGGTGACATGCTGCGTCACTAAAATCAGCGGCAATTAAAAACGCCAGGGAAGGCTTATCTTTCCTGCAGTGACAACCCACCAGTCTTAGTCATACACAATGCAATTTGTAAAGCTTGTCAGACCAAGTCATGCTTCCCACTATGGTTTATCAGAAAATGTGCAGTCGATAACTCTTGAGTCTGGCTCCCAGGTTTGTGGTCGTTTTGACTCAACTAACTACGCAATGCCAACTTCTACCATCTTCATCCGGGCCCTCCCTCCTCCAGTCTTGAAGGTATTTACCTCTTCAACTGCATGAACAGTGGCTGCAACATTAAATTTACTAAGGGCTCAGTCCTATGCATGTTTAGACAGAAAGAGGTCCTACAGCTCCCAGCATTCCCCAGTTAGCACCCTAAGGCTGCAATCCTATACACACTTGCCTGGGGGAAAGCCCCACTGAACTCAGTGGGACTTACTTCAGAGTAGACATCTATAGGATTGCATTGTAAGTATCCTATGGAAGAAGAGAGGAGGCTGTACAGCCCAGGAGTTAGGGAGGGTAGTTATTATTTGTTTGTATGTATTTGTTACATTTAAATCCCACCTTTCCTGCAAGGAGCCCAAGTGGTGTATGTGGTCCTCCTCCTTCTCTCCATTTCATGTTCACAACAATCCTGTGAGGTAGGTAAGGCTATTTCATGGATGCTAGCTGGGAGAATATGTGAAGTTTGCAATACATCAACATAAAAGGGTGTTTTACAGCTTAATGTTTACTTGACAAACTGTCTAGATTTATTCTCAGAACCACAAATTTTTTGAAAAGTTAATATGCAAATTTGCAAGCTAGTCATGGAAAAGGTTTTAAAGACAATTTGCAAAATATAAACTCAAAGTGTAGGGTGAGCCAATTCACATATTGCATTGGGACTTTTTAAGCCCACTTTTGAAGTCATGGGAGTCATCCTTTCTCAGGAAAAGTATCTCATGGATATGAGCCACAGCAGCTTCCATGATTAGCCATGCTCTGAAACATAAGTGGAACATTGTGAATTGAGAGAGAGAGTCAAGAGTGACAGGCCCCACTGCAAAGAGTGCCATGCCATTGTAGCAGAATAATTGCTAGTCACTCACTTGTGCAGTGCTATTATATACACACACATTTTTTTTTTTAGGTGTACATTTTTTTCTTGGAGAGAAAATACAATTATATGAAGCTTCTGAAGAAATGAAAAGCTACATTGAAAGTATACTACCACCAAATGAAAAGGCACTAACATTTTTTTCCATTGCAAATTGCTCTCCCTCTTTTTCTTACTGCTTCTATTATATTCCAGTAGCTTACTACTACTTCAGAAAATAATATATTAATGATGTCACAGCCTGAGACAGACTATTCTACTATGTACCAAATTAGATCCAAAACCCAGGTCTAGTGTCAGCCAAATTATCACCCCAGAGAACATAAAAACAGCTGAGGCTCCTGCTTATTTGCCATAAGGGTATATTATTCCAAGTGATCATATTCAGCATTAACTTCAAATCTGAAGATAGAGATTTATATGATTTTTGATAAATCAAGGGAAATCATGCTTCCATTTCAACATGCCTAGTTTAAATATCAGGTGGTTTATTTTTCACTAAAAATATTTTGTGCTCAGTAAAATACAGGATCTTATCTTTATGAAATTGTATTTTAAGCATAAGCATAAAGAGTGTTTATTATGAATCTGGTATAATTTAACAGGTTTAAGGGTATCCAAATACTTGATGATGGAGAGTCCAGCAGACCCAGAGGGTAAACAGAAGAAAAGAAGGGGAGATGTGTGATCAGATCACCCTTCCTGGAAAATGAATGCACATGGATATCACACACACACACACACACCCCTGATCAATGAAATCAAATGTGCCATATGGCCTTAGTTCAGATGTATGTTGTGTCTTTGCCTTGTTTGAAGTCGGGACGGGGGGGGGGGGCTTTTGGGTGAACTTCAAAATGTCTGGGAGGTCAGTCCTGTGCAGAGAAGCAGATCAAAATCTGCCGTCCTAAGAAAAGCTTATCTCAATGTACCCAAGTTATTTTAACCTCTGTATCTTTTGCAAGGCTTGTATTGATGATACTGAGGATGTCTGGTTCTCAAAAAGGCCACAGTGAGATAACAAAAACTTCTCTTCTGCATCAGCTCTAAAAAAAATCCTGATGGCAAGCCAGAAAATGAAAGCAAAAATTGTAAAGCTGGACAGTTCCTGTCACAGGGTTCAGGAAAATATTTGCTTATCTTTCTGAGCACAAAGATTTCATCTGTCCAATCCTTTGTTTCAAGTTCTTTCTCAGAAAATAAATAAATAAATAAATAAATAAATAAATGTATATAATTGTCCACGAAGATCCCATTATTTGGTCCACATTTGCAGTGAACCATGTGTCAGAAAATAGCATTTACTCAAGATAATGAGCTTTATTCAATAATCAAACTGTGGCAAAGATACAATCTAGAGGTGATCTGAAAAGCTGTGATGGCTCAGATTGATTCAGTTAAAGTTTCAAAACCTGTTTGACCTGCATTGGCCATCTAGCCACACAGAATACATGCAGTTCTCTAGGTATCATCATAGGTGATGGGCAAAAAGCATGCACCAAGACAGTGTTTACTATAGTAGATAGAAGTTGAGTCTTTGCAGAAGCTGTCTGATTATGCTCTGAACTTGCTGGACTGGAGCCAACATGGATTTCTTTTGAGACTAGCACAGTCTGTGTTTGAAGTCACATTCTTTCCATTCCTTCTGTAAATCTTGTGATATCTCAGGATTGTATGCTGTGCATTGCTGGATCTACAGCTACAATGGCATCCAGATGCACCTTCCATAAGTTCCATCCATCGGGACAACCGGAGCCATCCCTATTCTGTTCAGGACCTGGTGCCACCATTGCTCATGTCTTCATAGCCTCAGAGTACTGTGATATATTCTTTGTGGGCTGCCTTTGCATATTGTCCGGAAGCTTCAATTGGTAATGCGTAGCACTAGCAGCCCACCTCCTGATAATTTTGTTACCGGAGGCTAAGATTGCTTCCAAGCAAAGTGAAGGCCTCCAGCCACTGCCATCTTCATTTCTCAGGAATGCAGCTCAGCTACATGTGGGGCTCAGAGACATTCTGAGGAAAGGAAGATGGCAGGTAGCTGCAGACCAGTGCTTTCATCTGGTCTACAGCCACCAAGAAAAGGGAGGAAGAGAAAGAGGGACCTGTCACTTCTATCTGATAAGCTTGGGGGGTGGGTAAGGAGAGCAGCAGGGGGCCAGGAGGGGCAGCAGTACATCAGCTGGAGGACATGAAAGCTACAGGAAGATGGGGGGAGTATAGCAGGAAGCCAGCAGGGGCTGGGGGAACCAGCTGGGAGCCACCTGGTGGGAATAGTTGTGTATTTCTGTCTGAATGGATGGGGGCTGCATGTGTGTGAGAAAAAAGGGAGAGAGTGAGAGAGACAGCACATCTTTGGGTCTGAGACAGGCAAAGAGATGGGTGGGATGAGTTGGCTGGCAAAGTGTGGGAAGAGAAAAAGTGTGCCTTCTGTGAAATAGGTTTCTGTTGAAGCTAAAAACTGAGTTCGAATGAGTGGGGGGTGGGGTTGTGTGTGTGTTGGGGGCTAAGTCTCCACCTCTGCCTTGTTCTCAGTCTTTTGGGCAGGTTACTTGTCTTCTGTGACTAGCCACAGCTCCCATGGCAGCTATGTCATGGCGGAGCCCAGGACAGTTTCTCAAATTGCCAAATGTGCCCATGGGTTCAAAAAGCTTGCCTATCCCAGATTAATGGCTTGGATCCTACATACCTCAATGATTGTCTTTCCCCTCACTACTTTTATGTTCACATGCAAGCATCTTCTTCACAGTGCCATCAGTGCATCAAGTTCAAGCAGCAAAGGCACATAGAAAAGAATGATCACTGACCACCTTTTAATTATGAAACACTCTTTCTCTAAAGGACCATGAAAGTCTATATTTGTCTGCCTCCAAGAAGCTTTGTAAAACTTTCTTGGTTTTATTATATTTTTCTTCTTCTTAAACTGTCAGACAGAAACCAAAGCACATGGTAAGTCAGCCTTGAAATTAGAAGTTCCTTTAAGCTTTTGTCTTACCAAAATTCTGTAAGAGGCCTGTGCAAGGGCAGCAGGAAGCCAAACAATAAATGCTGATCATGGTGAGTGCAGTGCCCTGCAAACAATGCTAGGCAATGGCACAATGGTGGCTTCTCTCCTTGACTTGGATCGTACGGAGGTTTTCACAGCAGGAGAATCTGGGGCCTACAGCCCAATGACACAAGCTCCACAGGGTTTTTTTTAATTATTATTTATTTTAAGTAGAAGGAAGTGTGCTTAGTTGGGGTCCCACATCTGCCTATATCTTAAGCATCTGAAGTTCCAAAAGTCAATTTGTAGTTGATTTCCCTAATCCCCCTGACCCTTTTGCATGGGAAAATGAAATGGCACACCTTCCTCTTTCATTATTTTCAGACTAGGGATGGGTGAACATGTGCCGTGAGAACTCACTGAGGTTCTCTGAATTCTTCCTTGAAGTTCAGTTCACTTTGTGTCCCTGAACACAAGCGTCTTTTTCTCTTGTTTAATCAGGAATGCACCGTTTTGATTGGGAAAGATGCGCATTTTTAAAAGTGCACATTTTTCCCAATTGAAAAATATGCATTTAAAAAAATGCAATTTTTTCCTGATTGAAAATATGCTTCCTCTCCATAGGCTGAAGTGTGAAAATGCAGATTTTTGGCGGGGGAGGGGGATGCACATTCATTTATTTATTTTATTTATTTTATTTATTTCATTTCTATACCGCCCAATAGCCGAAGCTCTCTGGGCGGTTCACAAAAACTAAAACCAAACAACACACAATAAAACAATTTAAAATATATAGAACATTAAAACCACAATATAACAATACAACCACAATAAAACCTAGCAGCAGTACAGGAGTTTAAAATACAGATTTAAAACAGCAAAGATAAAAAATTAGAAAGCTAAAATGCCTGGGAAAATAAAAAGGTCTTCACCTGGCGCCGAAAGGAGTACAATGTAGGCGCCAGGCGAACCTCACTAGGGAGCTCATTCCAGAGCCGGGGTGCCACAACAGAAAAAGCCCTCCTCCTAGTAGCCACCCGCCTTACTTCCTTCGGCAGGGGCTCACGGAGAAGGGCCTCTGGTGATGATCTTAAGGTCCGGGCAGGCACATATGGGAGGAGGCGATCCTTCAGGTAACCTGGCCCCAAGCCGTTAAGGGCTTTGAATGTTAAGACCAGCACTTTGAATCGGGCCCAGAAATGGACTGGCAGCAAGTGCAGCTGGAAAAGTACTGGCGTAATATGAGCTCGCAGGCCAGTCCCTGTTAACATGAATGGGGAGCAATAATCCCCATTCATGCAAGTGCACACTTTCAAACATGAATGCAAAGTTCAGGAAATTGCAAATATTTCCCAAGAGTTGCATTCTTGCTCACATTCAGGGTTGCGAATGGGATATGTTCACATGATTTGCAAACAGGAACGAAATTCTTGAGCATCCCTATTTCAGATGTTATATAAGACGACAATAAAGCAAACGGGGGAGAGAATGCACCCCACTTGAAGTTTGGATGTTACTTCTTGAAGGACAGCCCTTTTCTACTGTCTTCTTTTCTTCATTGTTGCTGCTGCTGTTGTTTGTTGTTGACTCCCTTTTCCCTCATTTTCATCATGCGACTGAGTCTTGGACCAAAGTCAAAAAGAGCTGGCGAACCATCCTGGCCTTTGATTGTATGGATAGGCCTCCTGTTGCCAGGCTTTAAAAGTGAGCTGGTTCTATGACCATTTGGGCCCTGTTCCTTCAAGGCAATAATTGGCTCTTGTCCCACTTAGCCTGAATGGCAGCAAGGGGAAGAAAAGGGAAAGGTCATGTGGCTTATTGCTCTCAGTCAGCAGGGTGGAAGAGTGATAGAAAGCAGTGATGGCAAAAGAGGCAGGGGAGAGAGGTTAGAGCCTGGCAGTAACTGCAAACGAAGGAGCAAAATAATGGAATGAAAGGCAGGTGGGAGCTGCTAATAGTGCAATCCCATGCCGGTAAGTACCATTCCATTTAGTAGGATTTACTTCAGAGTTAGCATGTATGGGATTGGGTTACAAGATATCTGAGTAAAGGATTTCGTCAAGAGAATATATATGTTTCTGTCCAGCAAGTAATTGTGCATGTGTGTGTCCAATGAAGTCCTGCATATATGCACCAGTTAATGTGCCAGGATTCTGTCCATTGAGATTCATGGTTTAAATGAGTCTTCCTCAATTTTTGACTACAACTAACAGCATTCCTTATCATTGCTCTGTTAGTTGCAGCTGATGGGAGCTGAAGACCAGAATACCTGGCAGGCCCTAGGTTGGGGAAGGCTTGCTTAGAAGTTTGTCAGTGTCTGCTTTCAAATGAGCTCTTAAGAGAGCAATCCTACCCTTGCCCAGCTTCTGCTGGTTGGAGCTCTGACATCAGACCCCCCCTGGCCCCAGTTCCAAAGCCCTGCCAGGCACTTGTTAGCAGGGCAGAAGTAATGATGGAGCCATATCTTTCTGTTCCCCCACTCTCCATGTGGTTTTGTTTTCCCTCTTAGAAAAAAAAATAGTCCCTCCCATTGCAAGCAAAGGGAGGGAATTCAGTCATTCATTTCATTTCTATACCACCCAACAGCCAAAGCTTTCAGGGCTGGTCTAAATGTTTCCCCATACTGAGATTGTGGTTAGGGGCTGAGAGGTCTGGATCCACAGCCACTTCCCTTCCCACCCACCAGCACATCCTGACATATCTTTCTCCTCCTCACTGAGGTCAGAGTTCCAACTGCAGAGGGGAAGATGCTGCAGAGGTTTCCATGGTGGCTGGAAAAGGTGGTCTGTGCTCAGATTTTCCTCTCTGAGGTGGGAGCCCTGACTACAGCCTTGGAGAGAAAAAATCCACACAATCCTCTGGCCCCTGGGACACCCTCCCCAGGACCATAGGATTGCTCTCAGACAGTTGTAAGAACCTTAAAAGGCAATGTAATTGAGCTTATTGAAGGCAGAAGGCCTTATGAACCTGTCATAAGGTGTGTTTTGCTTCTGAATAAAGTGCAGCACAGATAGCATAAGACAGAATACATAGGGGTAGGAGGGATACCTAAGAGCACCAAAAATTCATATAGGCCTGATTGAAGATTAGTTCTAGTTTAAGCCAGAGTCAATTTTGGGAAATGTCTGTTGGGTAGCAGAGTCATTTCGACTTTGAAAAAGAGAGATGTCTATGGGGAAAGCTCGTGGTTGATGCACTTTTTAAAGACAAGATGCCAATCATGGGGTACACACAGAGACAGGATGCTTAAGGAGGAGTTGGGGTTTTTTCGAGTTTCTTTGGAATAATATCAGAGGTGATGTTAGTACTCAGTTTTAGAGTAAGGGGCTTAGTTGGAGCTAAACTGCCTTACGATAAGCAATCAGCAAGCTTAAAACATAATCCTTACAAAGTATGGAAATAGGCATTGAAATGGGCATAATACAAGGGTTTAAACAGAGCCTCACCCCAGATACCAGGTTCTGCCTTCATTCAAGGAGATTCCTAGGGTCTTTGAAATAAGACAGATCCTTCACTGGTGAATATAGTAAGCTAATTCTATTCTTTTTCTATTTCTGTCTTAAGTATGAAAGGTATGTGTGCTTGTTATGTGTTTCTAATAAAAGCATTCTATTCTATTTTAAATTGGTCCTCTTCTTCTGCATGATCCTCTGTTATGGCTTGCAGGGTGACCTCAAGCATCCCCAACAGCAACATTTGCATCCTCCAAATGGGGGGGGGGCACCTGCTCCAGAGACAGGAGGAGAGGGGATGAGAGAAGCAGGCAGGATGGTGGGCAATGTGTGTGTGTGTGTGGGGGGGGTGCAGATGGTGGCCTGAGAAAGTCCAGCCTGACAGGGAAGGGGGGAAAGGGGAGGTGATCTGGAGGCCAATAGGAAGTGTTGGTGCAGGTGAGCAAGGCAGGGAGGGAGCAGTCATGCAGCCACGACTGTTAGCTTCTCAACTTAGTGTGTGTGTGTGTGAGGGGGGGGGCTTGTAGGGGGCGGAGAGTCTGCTCCTGAACCCTATCTAATTGCTGAGCATGGGCTCCCAATTGCAGGGAGGGTTGTAAGCAAGTTCATCTGAATGTGGTTATAACTACGGATGCTGGAGAAATCCGCTGCAGACTCCACTGAGGCCAGATTCCCAAGAATCCAACCTGCAGAGTCCACAGTGGACTGGCTCCTCACCTGTGCGTCACCTGGATTTTCATGCAGGCATGTTTCCAGCTTTAAACAAGGCAAGATATGCTAATGGTGGCTGCCTACCTTGGGAAAAGATGCAGCTGTAATTACGCCATTCGCAGCTGTAAAGAACATTGTTGTTGTTCAGTCGTTCAGTCGTGTCCGACTTTTCATGACCCCATGGACTATAGCACGCCAGGCCTTCCTGTCCTCTGCTCTCTCCCGGCGTGTGCTCAAGTCCATATTCATTGCATCGGTGATGCTATCTAGCCATCTCATCCTCTGCCCTCCCCTTCTGCCTTCAGTCTTTCCCAGCATCAGGGTCTTTTCCAGTGACTTTTCTCTTCGTGTTAGGTGGCCAAAATATTTGAGCTTCAGCTTCAGTATCTGTCTAAAGAAATTACTTCCATGTAAATTGCAGCCATACAGCACTTATGGACACAGTTTACGTAGAAGCAAGCACTGCATGGCCACAATTTACTAGAAAGAAAGAAAAAATATAACAATACACTGAACTACAATATACATTATTTTCTGGTGCATGGTCTGCTAGCTGCACTCGGTCTGCCCTCCTCCTTTGCCCACTAATATTTCTGGGAGTCAAATGAACTTTTCTGTGTTACATGTCTCTCACCAGCACATGAATCCCAAGGAAAGGCAGAGGCAACTTGACCAGCTTCCTCCTCTCCTTCAGCTGTAGCATCCCTTTGGGGTTTACACCTGGAGCTACAATGATGGGGAAAAGAAAGGTGGCCAGAGCCAAAGAGCTGGATTCCAGCATTTTAACTATCTTTGGAGAAAAAGGAATTAAAGCAGAACCTGCTGAGAATCTTCCTTTGAATTGGCCTCTCTAGACAAATTTCACTCTTGAATTGCTACCTGCCAGTCAACTGTTAAAGGCACAGGAGACTAGGGATGGTGGAGAATTCCACCATGGATTTCAGTAGGGATGGCGGAGAATTTCTCCACGAATCTCCAGGAGGCCGAATGCCAACGCATTTGGCCCCCTGAAATCAGTGGAGAAATTCTCCGCCGGCCGCCCGCCCCCCCCTGGGATGGGACTTACCCCGTGCAAATGTCCCTCTCAGCGGCGGGTCCCAGCAGCGTTTCGGCGGCGTTTCGGCGGGGGCAGCGGCAGCGGCCGGTCTTCTGACTGGCTGCCGCCGCCGCCATTGCAAAATAAAAAAGGAAAGTAAAAAAAAACAAACACCTGTGATAGGCTACGTAACGATTTACGTAGCCTATCATGGCTAGATTTCCAAAGTCAGCCGTGATAGGCTATGTAAATCGTCATGTAGCCTATCACGGGTGACTCTGAAGAAAAAAAAAAGCGCGTACGCAAATGGCGGCGCCCATGGGGCGCCACCATTTGCGTTCCTTAGTTTGGCATGTCTAGTCTACGTAAAGATTTACGTAGACTACGGCGAAAATAAGGGCAACACAAATAGCGTTCCCTTATTTTTGCCGTAGTCTACGTAAATCTTTACGTAGACTAGATGTGCCAAACTAAGGAACGCAAATGGTGGCGCCCCATGGGCGCCGCCATTTGCGTACGCGCTTTTTTTTTTTTTCAGAGTTACCCGTGATAGGCTACATGACGATTTACATAGGCTATCACGGCTGACTTTGGAAATCTAGCCGTGATAGGCTACGTAAATTGTTACATAGCCTATCACGTGTGTGGTTTGTGTTTTTTTTACTTTACTTTTTTTTTCGCGGCCGGGTAGACGGGGCGCTCCTTCCATGGCCTGAATTTTGGTGGCGAAGGATGGGGCGCTTCCCCCCTGGCCTGAATTTCGGCCGGGCGAGGCGGGGCGCCTCCCCCCCTCACCTGAACTTCGGAGGGAGAAGCGAAGCGCCTCCCCCCCACCGCAAAGCAAGCTGCGGGACCAGGTAAGTCCCTTTCGTCCATCCCTAGATTTCAGTGCCCCCCAAAACCCGTGGCGGAACGGCCTCCCACCGCCCCGCGGAATCCCCCCTGGGACGAAACTTACCTGGGGCAGATGTTCCGGCAGCGGCGGCTCCAGCGGTGGCTGTGGCGGCAGCGGCAGCTGGTCTCTTGGCCGGCTGCTGCGGACTCAAATGGTGGCCACTATGCCATTTGCGTAGTAGCTGCCTTTGCTGTGATAGGCTACATAAATACTTACGTAGCCTATCAAGGCAAGCAA
This sequence comes from Heloderma suspectum, assembly GCF_057233095.1. Classification (NCBI taxonomy): domain Eukaryota; kingdom Metazoa; phylum Chordata; class Lepidosauria; order Squamata; family Helodermatidae; genus Heloderma; species Heloderma suspectum. Next base: position 74,953,140 of record NC_139461.1, read on the forward strand.
AAACAACAACAACTGTGTACACAAATGGCGGCGGCTATGGCGGCTGCTATTTGCCTTCCCTTTTTTTCTCAGTTTTAGCCTACGTAAATATTTACATAAGCTATTACGGCGAGAAAAAAAAAGGAACACAAATAGCTCCCACTATGCTATTTGTGTTCCTCTTTTTTTCACCGTAATAGCTTACGTAAATATTTATGCAGGCTAAAACTAGGGGTGTATGAAACCCCACTTACCTGGCTCTGCCAGGTTCCGCTGGGGGGGGGAGGTGCTCCATCCCTCCCCCCGGAATCCTCGCCCGACATCCGGGCATCCGGGCATCCGGCCACTGGCTAGCAAGGATGCAAATGGCGGCGGCCAGAGCCGCTGCCGTTTGCGTCCCTGAATTCAGCCGTGATAGGCTACGTAAAGACTTATGTAGCGTATCACGAAGGGGGGGGGGGAACAGACTGCAAATGGCTGCAGTGGCAGCAGCCGGTTGGAAGACCAGCTGCCGCCGAAGCCGCTGCTGGAGCTGCCGCCGCCCGGAACATCCACCCCAGGTAAGTCTCATCCTGGGGGTGTGCTCTGCGGGGGGGCGGGGGGGCAGACTGTTCCGCCACGGAGTTCGGGGGGCTGAATGCACTGGCATTCGGCCTCACCGAGATCCGTGGCAGAATTCTCTGACATCCCTAGCTGAAACTGCAAAAAAAAAAAAAAGGGAACGCAAATAGCGGCCACCGTAGTCACCAACATTTGCGTACGCGGTTTGTTTTTTTTGCTTGCCATGATAGGCTACGTAAGTATTTACATAGCCTATCATGGCAAAGGCAGCTACTCAAATGGTGTGGTGGCCGCCATTTGAGTCTGCAGCAGCCGGCCAAGAGACCAGCTGCCGCCGCTGCTGGAGCTGCTGCCAGAGCTGCCGCCACCAGAACATCCGCTCCAGGTAAGCTTCATCCTGGGGGGGATTCCTCGCGGGGGGGAGAGGCTGTTCCGCCATGGGTTTCGGGGGGCCGAATGCCAGTGCATTTGGCCTCACTGAAATCCATGGCGGAATTCTCCGCCATCCCTACAGGAGACTATTGCCAAGAAATGAGCTAGCAACATTATGTGGTAAATAAAATACAGCATGCATTTGTCAGAGAATGAGATTATAGACTGGTCAGTTGATCTGGAACAATGGACCTAAGTTTTTTGGACCTAGTCAAAGTTTCAGAATTCTTAAAATAGTTTTTTTGCTTCTTTTTAAAAAACTTTAAAGTATCACCCTTTTATTTTCTATTTTTGTTTCTAGTTCTGTAACAATAATTCTCCTGTTTCAAATGCTGGACCCCAAAATACTGTTTTGCAGGGACAGAACTTTCCTAGACCTTTTAATTATGAAAACAAGATTTTTCAGCCCTGTTTGCTTGCCAATGTTTCTTTCCTCCCTTGGTCCTTGCTTTAGCAGCAGTTATCCATTCTTCCTAGATTAGTTACATGAGTGATCCCAGTCAATCAGTTATCATGTAGAGAACAGGATGATGTCACTGTGCTACATAACCAAACAGATTGGACTATATAATGACATTAGTGAGAGCAAACAAATACATTTGAGCATGAGGCCAATGCTTCCTGGATCAGTCACATGAACAATTCCAGTCCACTGGGGACTATGTAGTGAACACAGTGATATGACATATAACCAGTCAGATATGGCTACATCACTCAGAGCAAATGAAGCCATTTGATATATACAGAATGATGCCACAGGCGCCCAACTAGGTCCTGCAGTCCATTGGGCTCTCCCATCCACACTCAACCCCATAAACCCAGCTCGGCAAGCCACTGCCCCCACCCGCCGAGCTGCTCGAGTGTCCGGGACTTACCGGACCTGTCCACATGCGCCCAGGAGTTGCTCATCTTCCATGTGATTCCATTTTAATGCAAGATGGGGGCTCTAGTTTTTTGTATATCTAATATTGTGCACAATGGGGGTCGTAATGGGCCATTTCTTCAACATTAGAGGCCTCTAATGTTGTGGAAATGGCCCTTTACAGCCACTGTGTGCAACATTAACATGTTAATGTAACATGTAACTGTGCGCAACATTAGATATATGAAATCTAGAGCCCCTGTCTTACATTAAAATGGTGGCTTGCATGGAAGAGCAGGTGGCTGTGGGGCACTCCTGGACCACTCGACAAGCCCGTCAGGGATTTGTGCAGGCAGGCTGGTGGCAGCAGCAGCTCCTTGAACACCCACTGAGAACTTGGGTGAGTCCGTCCATCCCTATATGCATACTCAGTAGAATAAGGTTGTAGAGATTCGAAGTGATAGAATGGACTATACCACTTCACACTGCAGGTGAGGGGGTGCCATTTTTAATCTCCCAATGTGAAGAACTTCTGAAAACAGAAAACTAACACAATGGGAGCTGGGTGGGCTGGAACATTTCTCCGGGTTAAGTTAGGTTTTTGACTTGCAGGGGTTTTTTTTAAAAAAAGGGGGAGCTTTCAAAAATGACATCCAAAATTGATACAGTCCACTCTGCTTCCTCAGTTTTATATCAGCTGCTGCATGTGTAGATCAGGCAAGAGAGGTAGCAATGTGAATAAATAAATAGTTGAGATTCAAAGAATCCAGCATAGGGGAATTAATATAAGCAAGTTGCAAAGAAGCCTATGATGATGTAACTTCTCAAAACCTGTGAAAATTCTCAGTTCTCCGTGTGTGTGTGTATAATATGCAGCCCAGTGGAAACTAATTTGCATGTTATAATTACCTTACCAACTGCCTTTTAGAAGATAAAACAGAGCCATTAACCACACTTTAATGTTATCACAGTTTCTTTACTAAATACATTTGCTTTATGGTATTGCTCAACAATTCTTTTTTGGGAACATGGCAAAAAGCATGCTTCATAGCACAACAGAGTGGACATTTTTCAAGGATTAAATTTTGTGTTGTGTAATATTATTCAGTAAAACCCAACTTAATTATACGTTGTTGTTTTATAGCAGGTAGAGAGAAGCTAACATAGTGCAGGTGTTCACCGTATCTTCTGATTATCCATGTATATGTATAAATATGTACAATAATAATTGTAATATTTGGACATGCATTAGAAATAAATTATATACCCCCTTCATATTGAGCAGGTAAGTTATTACTAGAATTTATGCAATGAAGTGGGGTAAAAGAGAATTACAGGAGATACTATGAATGTTGGAATTGTCTGTGCAGCAGTTCCTAAATCTCAGCCACCATAAAATCAAGAACCATAGAAGAGATGTTGTTTCTTCTTCTCCCATAGAAACTGACAGGGAACATAGGAAGCTGCATTATACTGTCTCACACAGACCATTGGTCCAGCTAGCCCAGTATTGTCGATGCTAACTGGCAGTGGCTCTCTGGGGTTTCAGGCAGGAATCTTTCCTCGCTCTACCTGGAGATGCCGGGGATTGAACCTGGGGCCTTCTGCATGCCAAGCGTGTGCTCTACCACTGAGCTATGTATCCTCCCACAGTGCGAGCCACTGTGTCTTACTTTAGGCATGTCGCAAGCTGCTTCCATATGGGTTTTCTTCTCACCCTGCCATTGCACATAGTGCCATAGAACCCCCATCATGTGGAAGACCAGAGGCTTCTGTATCACTGCATCTTCATGGTAGGAGCCACTATACCTATTGGACAGTTGTCTGCCAGACCAGAAGCTTCTGGTCTGGAAGCTTCTGGCACCAAGGTGGAAACTTTCGATGTAATTTGGTGGATCCATGCGGCAAGCCACGCTCGACATAGCTTGCTGCAGGGATACAGTAGTACAGTCTCTCTCTGATGTTTAGACTTTTTGGCACACACGATACAAAAAGCAGGTAGAGTAAAGCTAAAAAAATACCACTATGTGAAGCAAGACAACTGTAGCCTCAGGAATTAGACCCACAGAAAGTTTTAAGCAGGATCCTTGGATATCCCAGCAAAGAGTTAAACTGCAGTGACAGAATACCTCTGATTTTCCAAAACTTGATATGTCTATTTGCTGAATACTCAGAATTAACAACAAGGGCTGGATTTGCCATCAGGCCTTACTCATCAGGGCCTTAAGGCATTTATCTGGCTGGTATTGGTTGAGAAGATGCTGACCAAGTTGCACCAGTGGTCTGACCTGGTACGGCAGTTCTTCTGCTCTTAGGCAGATAGATGAGGCACACTAGGGCTGCTATGTTGGCAAAGGATTTCTAATTAGATGCTCATTGGCATGTAACATTATCTCACCCCACGAAGCCTCATGGGCCACACTTTGTTCTTCGATCTGAGCCAGAAGACTTTGCTTTAATAGCTGCTTGTTTGTTTCTTGCATTGATATACTGCCATTCATGAACATTTATCACAGGGAGGATCACAATGCAAGTTAAAATCAAAAACAGCAACAATGAAATATACAGTAAAACAGTTAATCAGTAAAGCAACTAACACAATTAAATATCAATTAGAATGAGTTAAAAAAACACATAATTCCCAGTGCTTAAAAAATACAGCTTCCATCCGTTCTTAAAATACAACTCATTAAAATGCCCGAGAGAGAATAAAAAATATATTTACTTAACTCTACCTAAAAGACAGAGCCAAGATGAAATATCTCAGAAGACATGTTTCTGTGAAAATGTATGGGACTTCCCCCCCCCCCCGATGTCCATAGCTAGGGATGGCATGGGCACTCATTTTGGTCTGGGAGTCCAGCGGACTGCCTCTGCCCCCTGAGTCATTCCCACTGAGCCCCTGCTCGAACCCTCCATGCTCACCAAGACAACTGTGCTCACCCACACCCCATCCTCCTGCTCTGCAGCCACCATGTTGTGAAAGAACATGGCGATCTCAAAAATGCGCACATAGACTTATATGCAAAATGGCACCATGAATTACCCATATACACAGGATTATAGGTGTAAATAGCCCATTTGTGCCTGTAATCTTGCATATATGGGCAATGTGTGGCGCCATTTTGCATATAAGTCTATGTGTGCATTTTTGCGATTGCATTGCCATGTTCTTTTCGCAACATGGCGATCATGGCGCAGGCGGATGGGGCTCAGGTGAGTGCAGGTGGCTCAGTAAGCAGATGTGGGGCTCAAGCACAGGTCCAGGGGCATGACAGAAGGGGCAGGAGCTGGGCAGGTGCCCAGAGAACCCGGACGAGGGGACACCCATCCAATACTATCCATAGAAAAAGGAGGCACTTTTATTCTCCACCATTTTTGGTGTACTGCTCACTGTCCTCCCCCACCCCCTTGCTCACACACACACACACACACACACATACAGCTCCAGAATGATGCTCAGTCTGGCGCATTGTGGAGAATGCAAAATGGTGGCCAGACTGCGAGCCCAATTGCTGCTGCTGCTTGCAGTGGCAGCAAAAACAAACTTGGGAAAAATGAAGGAAGCTGAGCTACTGGCACTGCGAATGGTGTGCCCTGCTCTGGAAAACATTTTGGAGAATTTCTCCTCCCCCTGAAGATATTTGGTGAAATATTCCCTCTAACTTCTCTACCCACAAATAGGGTGGAGAATTTCAAGAGGCTGATTTGCGTGCAGCTCTACTAAAAGATAATAGTGAATGCCAGGGGAGCTTCTTTGTAAGGGAGTTCCAAAACAGATGAAAAGGCCTCCTCCTTCATTGTGACCCTTTTGATCTTTCTGACAGTGGTGTCTTTCTGACAAGGACATCAGTGGAAGTTCTTCATTGCCATGCAGAATGATACAGGAGGACACCAGGAATATTATCACCACTGAGAGTGTGTGGGGCTGGGCTGAGGTGTGTAAGCTGGAAAAGCACCTAGACAATGGCACGTGTAATAAACAGTCAGTGAATGCCTAGTCGCACTCCCAATATCTTTCATGTTTCTCTATAGCAGGAGAGGGGCAACCTTTTTGGAGTGTGGGCTGCTTTGGCCCCTGTGGAGCTCTTTGGTGATGGCTGGGGTAGCAGTGCATGGGGCCATAGCATACACATGTTCATTCACAGATTGCCTGCCTGCCTGCCTGCCTGCCTCTCTCTCTCTCTGTCTCTCTGTCTCTCTGTCTCTCTCTCTCTCTCTCTCTCACACACACACACACACGAACAGGATTAATGGGAGGGTTCAAAACAGGGGTGCACAACCCATGGCCCAAATGTGGCCCTCAGGAGCCTTCCCTGCAGCAGCATGGCAGACAACTGTCCAATAGGTATAGTGGCTCCTACCATGAAGATGCAGTGATACAGAAAGCTCCTGCTGTTGCTATGCTATCTGGCATGGAGTTTTCAAAAGCACAAGGCCATGTTTCCCTTGCAGAATCCACTCCACCCCTAATCCTGTTCAATAAAGGAAGTGACTGTTACAGCCTGCTAAACCCTTGCTATTGGTGTCAGTGGCTGCCCCAGAGCCCACTTAGCATGCCCACTTCTGGATCACTAAAAAGTGGGGTGGCAGAGGGAAGAAGGCCTATTTGTATAAACTCGCGTAGGCAAGTAATTTAGAAATCATTCTTGTAATTTAAATAGAAATATAGTGCATCTCACCACAGTATGGAATGGGAAACTGTGACCAGGTGACTTGTGTCCCTCGCTCATTCTGCTGCCCAGGTGCTGTGGATGGGCAATGTCAAGGCCCAGCTCTTCCTTCTGATGGTTCTCTGTCTTTACATTGAACGTGGACTGGACAGCCCTTCAAATAGACAGTCCTCTGGCAGCCCTTAAAGTAGAGGACTGGCATCTGTAAAAGAGGACACATGGCAACTTCACCCACTGCATTATAGTGTTCTGCACTTGGGAAGGAACTGGTGTCTCCTTCTGCTTGCTTAGTTTTGCGTTGTGAATGTGAACGGGGTTAGCTGACATCCTGTCGCCATTGCTATGAGTTTCTTGGTGTGTCTGTGTTTTTTCCCTACATGGGCAATGTAGAAGCATTGGTGGTAAAGTGACCTTATGATTATTAGTGGAGTTACCAGCTACACTTTGGGTGTGTCTGTCTGTGTGATGACACATTGGCCTTTGTTTCTATGGCTACTGATACTGTGTTATTGTCTCTGCTGCTGGTTGAGTTTAGGATTATGACTACATTATGTCAGTGTTAGCCCTGATGTAGTACCTGCCCAGCATAGTGGGACTATAGGATCATCACATAAGGATTTCAATGTGTCCGAATCATCAAGTGGACTATATAGAGCAGAGGTGGTCAACTTGTGCTCCTCCAGATGTTTTGGCCTACAACGCTTATCATCCATCACCATTGGCTATGCTGGCTGGGACTGATGGGAGTTGTAGACTGAAACATCTGGATGGCCAAAAGTTGACCAACTCTGACATAAAGGGATGTTCCAAAACTGGATCAGCTCATGAACAAACTTGCAAATGGTGTAACCACTCACATTACTGGATTTATGATGCACAAAAGTCAACTCGGTCTGAATCAACACAGATTCCACCACATCGAGATGATCATGAGCATTAGGAATGCATATGAGCATTTTAACCTATTTTTTTTCCTCCAGTCATCTGATAAGCTGGATGACATAACAGCTTTTATTGGACAACATGCAAATGTTTATGATTTTTATAGTGGAGAGCCTATTATAATGCTTCGCTGTACACCTCTTTTCATTTGCAATCGGATAAAGCCATATATGATTAGGGATGTGTCAGTCAAACTCAAGCTTGCTGAAGTTCTTTGAATTCCATCTCAAAGCTTGTTCTAACTCAAATCTGTATCAGATTGTGATTTTTTTTTTGTATGAAAATTCATGGGTATGTTTATGTGTATTTTGTCAAATGTACACATTCTTCTCCCATGGATTAAAGCATATTTGTGCACATTTTGCAAAAGTACATTTTTTTCTTGCACATTTCCAGATATACACATGCTGTCAAATGCATTTGGGGGGGGGGGGTTCCACATTTCACATTGCAAGCTCAGAAATGTACAGGCTTTGACCACAGGTTGTGTCTGAGTCTGTGTTCAGTCCAGAAGGTGTGACCTGGATAAATCCTGATGAAAAAGGAAATGAAATGAATATATCATACATCCCTATACATGATCTAGAATCTCAGCCGTTAGCTTGAATGATCAGGGGGAAAAACACCAATGCTAAATCCCACACTCAATGTTGCCTGATCTTCTGTAAACATAATTTGTGTAAAAGCTTGAAGCTCATATTCTGGTTTGGGAAAGTTCAGTGCTGTTTGTATTCTACAGCTACAAATAAGTGTTATAACAAAATCTAACATGGGGATTTACCACAGAATAAATAGACTTGTCGAAGATACATTCATTTTCATAGATTTCCCCCCCACACACCCCACCTCACAAATAAGCTCTCTAAATCCAAAGTGAACTTGAAGGCATTAGTACTCAACTCATTTGCATTCAGTGTTTGCTCACAAGGTTTGCTATTTTCCAGCTTTGCCAGCTTTTTTTTTTTTTTTTGCTCTGAGCTGCCTGCCTCCCTTTTATTTTGTGCATCTCTTCTTACTAGAATGCAGGTATTCCCCCCTCTGATGTCTGATCTCACTGATATAAGAGAAGGAAATGTTTTGACATCAGTTGCTGCTGAGGGCAACGTTTACAGATATGCAAACACATCTGTTCTGCTAAATGGTGTTATGGGGCCCTTGTTGCTGTATCCTCCTCAGCCCGGCACAGGCTGGCACATTCCTGTTTAGTTTTCAAAGTGTGTGGGGGGTGGGGGGGGTGGGGGGCAATAATGACATTAAGAAAAATCATGCTGTCAGTTCACACTGAAAATATACATCTGATGTCTCCAAAGTAAAGGTCCATTTCCTTTTAATTTCACACTTGTACCAGTGTGTGTGTGTGTGTGTGTTTGCTAGTTTGCTGATGAGCCTCTCTCAAGGTATGTTGAGTCCTTATAGCTGTGGTTTTATTTGACAATCCATTCAAAACACAGTTGAGCCCCTTCAATTAAACAACAATCCAAATCAGTCACCATAGGAGGCATTTAGTGTCTTGTTTTGAAGCAATTAATTGTCCATCTGAAGAGCAAAAACGAAGCTGGTTGTAACTGGGAATATAGGCATTTTCTGCCCAGTGGGAAATCCCCCGTCCTATTTTATTTATTTATTTATTTATTTTACCATGAACTTTTGTTTTATTTTGCAATAGTTAAAAAATAAAGGCAAAAGAAGAACATACATAATAATATTAACAAGATCACTAAAGAAACAAGGACATTCACTAATTATAATTCTTAGTCTATCACCAATATGCTTGTGGAAAAGAAGTAGGTTCAAAAAGGAAGGAGAAGAGGCTAGGGATGGGGGAGAATTTCTCCCCAAAACTTTTGGGGGCCAAGCGCCAACGCATTTGGTCCTCCGAAGGTTGTTCGAGGAGAACTTCTCCGCCCCCCGCCCCCCCCGGGGATGGCACTTACCTTTTATGAATGTCCCTCCCGGCGGCGGGTCCTGGCAGCGGTTCGGCAGGTCTTCGTCAGGGGCGGGGGCGGCAGCCGGTCTTTCGACCAGCTGCCGCTGCCGCCATTACAAGCAAAGTAAAAAAAAAAACAACGCCCCTGTGATAGGCTATGTAACGATTAACGTAGCCTATCACGGCTAGATTTGCAAAGTCAGCCATGATAGGCTACGTTAATCGTCACGTAGCCTATCATGGGTGACTTAAAAAAAAAAAGCGCGTACGGCTAATGGCGGCCCCCATAGGGAGCCTCCATTCGCATTCCTTATTTGGTCCCTGTAGTCTACGTAAAGATTTACATAGACTACGGCGAAAATAAGGGCAATGAAAATAGTAAATCTTTACGTAGACTACAGTGACCAAATAAGGAACGCAAATGGCGGCTCCCTATGGGGGCCGCCATTTGCGTACACGCTTTTTTTTTTTCAAAGTCACCCGTGATAGGCTATGTGACGATTAACGTAGCCTATCATGGCTGACTTTGCAGATCTAGCTGTGATAGGCTATGTTAATCGTTACGTAGCCTATCACAGGGGCTTTTTTTTTTTCTTTTGAAGTTCGTGGCCGGGGAGACAGGGGGCCTCCTCCCCGGCCTGAATTTCGGCCGGGCGAGGCGGGAAGCCTCCCCCCCAGCCTGAATTTCAGCCAGGCGAGGAGGGAAGCCTCCCCCCCCCGGCCTGAACGTCCGGGGGGGGCAGCGAAGCGCCTCCCCACCACCGCGAAGCAAGCTGCGAGACCAGGTAAGTGACTTTCGTGCACCCCTAGAAGAGACTAAAGCATTACATACCATACTAGAGTATGGTTTCTTAGAGTCTTAAGGCAGCTATTACTGAAAGTCCAGCAGGGAAGCTGCCTTTTAAAGTTTAATATTTTCCCAACATATAAGACACACACAGAGGAGATAAAAAATATAAAATTTTACCCCTTGCTGTCTCTCTCTCTCAGGCGGAAACCTCTGTTTTAAATCACTTTCTGTGGATTGTAGTCTGCTCATCCCTTACTGTATAGGGTTGGGGATTATGTGTAGTATATAGGGTTGGGGATTATGAGCCAGTTGGAAGCAGACTCATTGGCAGATCACACTCACCAAAAGGATAGGGGCATTAAGATGACAAATATACATTACAGCTAAAACCACTGGACAGTTCTGGATTGTGCCAAATCCTCAATCAGCATTCATTGCCACAAGTATAGTACAAAGTGAAATGAAAGTTGATATGGAAGAAAAAAGAATGAGGAGGCATGATGAAATGGAGGAGAAAATGTGCTTCTAAAATGTTCTAGGTTATTTTTAAGAAGAATCAGCAACAGCAACAGCATAGTTTAGTTGATGTCACGACGTTCTCTTTATGGTGAGGTTGCATCCAGTTTATGTCAATGCTCATACTGATCTTACTAGGACTACATCCTTAGAAGCTAACAACTTTTAGCTGGAAAATATCTCCGATATAAAGAGTGTGGAGTGGTTTATTCCTCCATCTGAGTTTTCTCCACTACAGGCCTGTGGTGAACATGACCTGATCAGGGATGTGTGACAGTGTGAATCAGCAAAACTTGAGCTTGCCAAAGTTCTCGGAATTCCATCTTGAAGCTCATTCTGACTTGAGTCCATATCAGACTATGAGCTTCTTCTTTTTCTTTTCACATGGAAATCCATGTGTATTTTTCCAAATGTACACATCAACTGTGCACATCTTTTAAATTCTTCTCCCATTGAATAAAGTGTATTTGTGCACATTTCTGAAAAGTGCACTTTTTTCAAATGTACACATGCTGTTTAATGCAATTTTTTGGGTCCACAAATCACACTGAAGGCTCAGAAATGCACAGACTGTGACTGCAGATTGTGTATGGATCCATATTCAGTCCAGAAGGTGCTAACTGGGTAAATCTTGATCAAAAATGAGCTGAAATGGATTTCTCATACATCCCCAGATGTGACGAACATTGGCCCAATTTCTGAGGTCTGATAAGCTTAGCAATGTATGATCATTCTGTTTTGAGGGTGAAATCTCAACAGATTTTACTGGTTTGGCCCTGGCAGATTCCATTCTCTTTCCCCCACTGGTGTCGACATGAACTGTAGCAAGTCAATCCAATATGCAGACCCTGGATTTTTTAATGGTGGCGGCAATTGGCACAAATGGGATTGTGGAGATTTTTTTCTGGGTCTTTACATTTGTCCAAATGGGATGGGGGTTTTCAGGTCTTTAAATTTGCACAAATGCACATAATTTTAAAAAAAAAATATTGGTGTTTGTGATGTTCTGGACTCTGGGTTATTCTCCCTCCTGTTTGCATGTTCAAAGCTGAAAAATAACTCCAGGGTATCTCCCTCAGCTTTTGTTGTTGTCCTCACTGAATCCCAAAGCTTCAGCCCTTTTACCTTGTGTCAAGGAGACACCCACTAGGTTAACTGGTTTCCTTTAACCAATATAGGAGTAGTAACAAGAAAAATGTTTTTCTAATTTGGTAGTGTTAACACATCAAGCTGTCATGGGGGATTATATAAATAATAAAACAAATAATGTTTTATTATTTACAAGAAAGCTTATAAAGTTTAACATTTAATCACCTTATACATATTCCTAACCTACCTACCCCTTCTAAACTCATCACCCAAACCAATCTCACTAGATGTACATTAACTGGATCCCTAAACCCTATCTTACTGTTAAACTGTCTGCTCTCTATTTAAACTCTCTGGAATTCTCTCACTCACAAGCCCCTCTCACCTTTCACACACACACACACACACACACACACACACCAACATTCCATTAACTCTAGCTTACTTGGATATCATTTTACAATTCAACCACAAACATTTACGCTAGCATGCATAGGTTATGGTGATCTTTCGCAAGTCCATTTATCTGTGATGTATTCCCACTGTAAAAATCCTTGTCAGTTTCATCCTGTCCACACACTACTTCATTTAGCCCAGCAGAGCCATATTCTGTACTGGTCAAAAAACTTGTTGATTTCATCCTCCATGACACCTTTTTTTGTTTAAAGGAAGGCTGCTTCACATTACACTGAAGTAAGCACAGCCACTCCCAAAGTGCCTTCTCCTGCAGCAGCATGGGTAACAGAGCAGTGAGTGGGACTGTTAAACATACACAAATATCATGGCAAAGCAGTAACAGTGGAGGGGCAGGGATATTGTGCAAATTTATTGCAGAGCAGTAACACAGGGGTGAAAAGGGGGAGACTCAATATCTCCCCCTTGCAGTATCATCCTCTTGCTATTAAGCCTTGAATTGACACTTGGCAGGGTCCTCCCCCATTTCAACACTTCCCTGAGTCCAGAGTAGGGATGTTAGAGAATTCCGCCATGGACTCCAGTGAGTCCATGGCGGAACGAAGCAATCCCCACCACCACCCCGCAAAACCTCCCCGGGACGGACCCTACCTTTTGTCGGCCATCTGCTGTCTTCATCTGCAGGTGCAAATGGTGGCCCCGGTCTGCAGCCTCCATTTCCCTCGCTACGTTAGCTGTGATAGGCTACACAAGTATTTACGTAGCCTATCATGGCAAAGAGCAGGGATGCAAATAGCATCCACTATGCCATTTGTGTCCCTGCTCTTTTCGTGATAGGCTATGTAAATATATACGTAGCCTATCACGGCTAATGCAGGGATGCAAATGGAGGCCGCTGCTGCACCCACCATTTGCGGCCGCAGCCCAGCAGCAGATGGAGGTCCAGCTGCAGGCGGCCCCGTCCGGTGGCTCCGTGGACTCGCCGCAGAGCGGATCCAGCTGGGGAGGATTCTGGGGGGAGGGACGGATCACCTCCCCCCCACCGCGGATGCCCCGCAACGGAGCAAGGTAAGGGATTCGTACATCCCTAGTCCAGAGGAAGTCGGCAAAGGGGAGATATTGCCCCATCCCCATCACATCTCCTTTTGGGGAAAATTACTGCTGGGATTACTTCAGCTACCATTCTTCCTCATCCCTTTTCAGCCTCAGGATGATTTCCCCCCTTCTTTTAGAAATCATGAAGGAAGGACACCAGAGAGTGTCCTGAATGCATTCTCTCCCCACCCGCACCCCTTGCTCCTTCGTAAGTGTGCAGACACAACTGACAGCTGCTAGGAGAGAAGGCAGGATGAAATTGATGAGAACATTGATGCCCGCCAGAAGTTCTGGAAACAAAATGTTAATGTGCTTGGAAAGCATAGGTGGAAAATAAAGAGATGAGACACAAGTGATTGGGGTCAAACTGGGCCACATTTATTGATCAATCTGCAAAGGGGAAGCCCTGGACAGGCAACTAATCTGTGCCAGCCACTAGCTAGGCCCTGTATCAGGCAAAACATTCAAAGCCTGCTGAATGGTGTTGAAGAGATTGCCACCCCCAGGACTACCCTTTTTGAGGGAGGGAGGCCTTCCCCTGTCACCCCCTCCCAGGCCACAAAACACCGGGTGGCTGAGGTGAGTTGGCCTCGCAGGTAACCCTTATCCCCCCAGAGCAGAGGCCTCAGGCATCACCTGTCATCAAAACAGTGCCTCTGAATGCTTACCATCCCTGCTCTCATCTGCATTGTCCATCCCTAATGGCCCCCCACGGCCAGGCAAACTGGACGTGCGGTAGAGCATTTGTGGGTGTAAAGGTGGAAATAAAGAGATGAGACAGAAGTGATTGGTATCAAATTGGGCCACATTTATTGATGGATCTGCAAAGGGCGAGACCAGGATGGGCAACTAACCTGTGCCAGCCACTAACTAGGCCCTGTATCGGGTGAAACATTCAAAGCCTGCTGAGTGGCATCTGAGAGATCATCAACCGCAGGACTACCCCTTTTAGGGGAGGTAGGCCTTCCCCTGTCACCCCCTCTTGGGCCTCAAACACCAGGTGGGTGAGGTGAGTTGGCCTCACAGATAGCCTTTATCCCCCCCACTGGGCCTGCAAAACCCAGAGCAGGGGGCCTCAGGCATCACCTGTCACCAAAACAGTGCCTCTGAATGCTCACCATCCCTGTTCTCATCCTCTAGCAGCCACAGGAAGTCAACAAGGCTAATGTTTAGTCGACCCCCCACTCTGAATTAATTCCCACAGACGCCTTTGCAGATCCAACAAGAACAAGTCATTACCTAGGTCAGTCAGGTGGACCCCATCCTGTCTGTAAAGCTCCCTCTGTGTCCGTAAAATCTCAGGATGAGGAATACTGACATTCCCCTGCAGAGATATCCCCATGGCTATTTTCTGGTTAACCTTCCTGCAGGCCTGCTCCAAGGCCTGCTGGTCCTAGCCATTCTTCCACTCCGCCCTAGGAAGGAAACTGGACTGGATAATAACAACTCCTGGCCAATGGTGCCAGATAACTTGAAAATCGGCCAAAGCCTGCAGAATGAGAATGTTGCCTTTCAAAAAAGATAGGTCATCCCCCCCTAGGTGCAGCACCAAAATCTGTGGGGGAATCCGCACCAAAGCTTGACTGAATAACACGGGCAGGAGGCACTCCCACCGCATGCCATGTCTGCCCAAAGACCGGATACAGGCACACCAGGACAGTACGAGCTGGGATCCGCAGCTTGACCTGGAAGCCCTCCGACTGGCCCAGAACACCATGTTGTGTCCACATATTAACACATGCACAGGTTTCTGTCCATTCCATAAATATAAAAGGGAAAATAGAACAGGAAGAACAAGAGCAGGAAAACCCTGGCAGAATTACTGTCCAGGGAGAGGCCACACATAAGTCTGGAAAGCCTTAGAGCTCCACCTGACCACTGCCTTTACCTTATCAGGCAGGAAACCCAGCGTAGGAATGTACGAAAGTCACTTACCTGTTCGCGGATTATGCTGATGCTGGGGGGGAGGTGCTCCGTCCCTCCCCCTGAAATTCTGGCCGGGGGGGGAGGCGCTCCGTCCCTCCCCCCCCGAATCCTGGCCGGCTGGCTCCACTCCGCAGGGATACTGCGGAGCCGCCGGCCGGCTCTGCCAGCGGCTGGACATCCGGCCGCTGGCTAGCAGGGATGCAAACGGCGGCGGCTGTAGCTGCCGTCGTTTGCGTCCCTGCAGTCAGCCGTGATAGGCTACGTAAATGTTTACGTAGCCTATCACAGCTGATTAAAAACAAAAACAAAAAAACGCGCGTACGCAAATGGCGGCGCCCATGGGCGCCGCCATTTGCATTCCTTATTTTGGCAAGTCTTAGTCTACGTAAACATTTACATAGACTACGACGAAAATAAGGGGAACGCAAATAGCGTAGACGCTACGCTATTTGCGTTCCCCTTATTTTCGCTGTAGTCTGTGTAAATGTTTATGTAGACTAGACGTGCCAAAATAAGGAACGCAAATGGCGGCACCCATGGGCGCCGCCATTTGCGTACGCGTGTTGTTGTTTTTTTTAAAATCAGCTGTGATAGGCTATGTAAACATTTACGTAGCCTATCATGGTGTTTTTTAAAATTTAGCTGTGATAGGCTACGTAAATCTTTACGTAGCCTATCACGTGTCATTTTTTTGAAAAAAACTTGGAAATGGCAGCGGTGGCAGCCGGTCGGAAGACCGGCTGCCGCAGCCGCCGCCACCGAACCACCACTGGATCTGCTGCCGGAGACGCCGCCGCCAGGAAGATCCACCCCAGATAAGTCCCATCCCAGGGGGGCGGGGGCCGTTCTGCCACCGATTTCGGGGGGCCGAATGCGCTGGCATTCGGCATTCCCGAGATCCGTGGCGGAACCTTCATATATCCCTAACCCAGCGGCTGTTGAAACAGCCCTAATTTGAAAGGAATGCGTACCAGAACAGAAGTTGCCCAAACCTAGAGCCTTCAAGGCCAACAATGTAATTGTCCAAAACTGGTATTTGGTCAATGGGGAACTATCAACGTGATGGAACAAAGGACCATCCTCAGACCCCCTAATGTCCCCCAAAGCCACTAAAGCCCTAACAGGGCATAGCTCTTCAACCAGAGCAGGGAACAAGGACACCATCATACCCCTACATCTCTGATTGGTCTTAGACCTTCGGAGCCACAAATGGATAACATGCAGGGAAAATCGAACCTTCTGAAATCGTAAAGCCATCCCAGAGACATTTCTCCTGGATGCCTGCACCATCTCCAAAATCCTAAAAGCCCTGAAGAAGGCCATCAATGCAGTGGCATGAAACAAGGTAACCTCATAAGGATAGTTCCATATAGATGGCCACAGTCCCCAGAGCCCTAGCAAAATGTCAAGAGACAAGGGGCGCCTTGAGTCAACCACTGCAGGCGACACCCTAGCCCAGCCCCTGATGGTATGCTGCACCCTGAAATCTGTGGTGTTATCAGGCACACCCTTAAATTTGGACCAGTAGGCCAATGCCATCAGCTTACCTCCAATGGTTCTAGCTGAGAGGCCCTTGCCCCAGGAATGGTCACAGAAATGCAAAAGGTGATCCACTGGGATGGGGCACACTTGAGTAGGGATGTCAGAGAATTCCACCACAGATCTCAGTGAAGCCGAATTAGGGATGGCGGAGAATTTCTCCCCGAATCTCCAGGAGGCCGAATGCCAACGCATTCGGCCCCCCGAAATTGGCAGTGAAATTCTCCGCCCCCCCCCGCCCCCCCGGGATGGGACTTACCTTTGGCGAATGTCCCTCTCAGCGGCGGGTCCCGGTGGCGGTTCGGCGGCGGTTCAGCGGGGGCGGGGGCGGCAGCCGGTCTTCTGACTGGCTGCCACCGCCGCCATTACAAAATAAAGTAAAAAAACCCCAACAACCCCGTGATAGGCTACATAACGATTAACGTAGCCTATCACGGCTAGATTTCCAAAGTCAGCTGTGATAGGCTACGTTAATCGTTACGTAGCCTACCACGGGTGACTTTGAAAGAAAAAAAAAAGCGTGTACGCAAATGGCGGCGCCCATGGGCGCCACCATTTGCGTTCCTTATTTGGTCCCGGTAGTCTTACGTAAAGATTTACGTAGACTACAGCGAAAATAAGGGCAACGCAAATAGCTACCAGGTAAGTCCCTTTCGTACATCCCTAAGCTGAATGCCAGTGCATTCAGCCCCCCGAAATCCATGGTGGAATGGAGCTCCCTACCCCACCACCCCGTGAAAGGTGCATGAAATGGAGCACTTACCTGGTGCTGTTCATGCTTCTTTGTGAATGGCGGCCGCATTTGCAGCCGCCATTCACTTCCCCATATAGGCCGTGATAGGCTATGTAAATACTTATGTAGCCTATCACGGCAAAAAAAAGGGAACGCAAATGGTGGCCACCATAGCGGCCACCATTTGCGTCCGCAGGCTCCAGACACCTGTGAATGCACCCAGCCGGTGGCTCCGAAGAGTTGTCACGGAGTGGAGCCAGCCGGGTTAGGATTTTGGGGGGGAGGTGTGGAGTGCCTCCCCCCCCCCCCCGTGAATCACTCCTGTGAAAAGGTAAGTGACTTTAGTTAGGCTTGGCGGAGAATTCCGCCATGGATCTCGGTGAGGCTGAATGCCAGTGCATTAGGCCCCCCCAAAATCCATGGCAGAATGAACCCCCCCTCCCACCCACCCCATGAAATGGGCCCAGAACGGAGCACCTACCTGCTGCCGTCTGTGCTGCATTGCAAATGGCGGCCGCGTCTGCGGTCGCCATTTGCTTCTTCCATATAGCCATGATAGGCTACGTAAATACTTACGTAGCCTAAACGGCTAATGCAGGGACACCATTTGCGTCCCTGCGGAAGCTGTGATAGGTTATGTAAGTATTTACATAGCCTATCACAGCAAAACTAAGGGAACGCAAATGGCGGCGGCTATGGCATTTGCAGCCGCCATTTGTGTTCCCTTTTTTTTCTGCCATGATAGGCTAGGTAAATATTTGCATAGCCTATCACGGGCTGGTATAGGGACGCAAATGGCATCCCCTACACAGGACACCATTTGCATCCACATCAGCCCGGCAGCGGTTGGAGGTCCCGCTGTGGGTTTGCCAAGCCAGCAGCTCCGTGGCCTGGCCGCGGAGCGGAGCCAGTGAGGCAGGATTCCGGGGGGGAGGAATGGATCGCCTCCCCCCACTGCAGAACCCGACGGAGCCAGGTAAGAGGGGTTTAATTAGGGATGGTGGAGAATTTCTCCCCAAAACTTCGGGGGGCTGAGTGCCAATGCATTCAGTCCTCTGAAGGTTCGGGGAGAAATTCTCCGCCACCCCCCGCCACCCCCCGGGATGGGACTTACCTTTCATAAATGTCGCTCCCGGCGGCGGGTCCTGGCGGCGGTTCGGTAGGTCTTCGTCAGGGACGGGGGCGGCAGCCGGTCTTTTGACTGGCTGCCGCCGCCGCCATTACAAGAAAAGTAAAAAAAAAACAACACGCCCCTGTGATAGGCTACGTAACGATTAACGTAGCCTATCATGGCTAGATCTGCAAAGTCAGCCGTGATAGGCTACGTTAATCGTCACGTAGCCTATCACGGGTGACTTTAAAAAAAAAAAGTGCATACGCAAATGGCGGCCCCCATACCGTTGCCCTTATTTTCGCCGTAGTCTACGTAAATCTTTACGTAGACTACAGGGACCAAATAAGGAACGCGAATGGTGGCTCCCTATGGGGGCCGCCATTTGCGTATGCGCTTTTTTTTTTTTTAAAGTCACCCGTGATAGGCTACGTGATGATTACCGTAGCCTATCACGGCTGACTTTGCAGATCTAGCCGTGATAGGCTACGTAAGTCATTACATAGCCTATCACAGGGCTTTTTTTTTTTTCTTTTGAAGTTCGCGGCCGGGGAGATGGGGCGCTTCTCCCCAGCCTGAATTTCGGCCGGGCGAGGCGGGAAGCCTCCCCCCCGGCCTGAATTTCAGCCAGGCGAGGCGGGAAGCCTCCCCCCCCCGGCCTGAACTTCGGGGGGAGAAGTGAAGTGCTTCCCCCCCACCGTGAAGCAAGCTGCGAGACCAGGTAAGTGACTTTCGTACATCCCTAGGTTTCATACACCCCTAACTTTCATCCCTACACTTGAGGTAAGTGCAGTTCTGATCGAAACACAAAGAACTCCCTACCTGCTTTGTCGGAGCGGGCCCTGGTACCGGGAGCTATAGAGTGTATGACAGCTCATTTTGCCTCAGTCTGCCAATCTCCCAGAACATCGCAGCACAAGTTCTGGGCATGCACATGCCCTGGGGGCCAGCTCCTGGAAACTTTCAACCTGGTTATGTGACAAAACATTGCCAATTGGATTGTCAAGGCCAAGTATGTGCCTGGCATGGAACCATATGTTGTGTTGCAAGCAATATAGGGATGTCCGCCATGGAGCTCGGTGAGGCCGAATGCCAGTGCATGTGGATCCCTGAAATCCGTGGCGGAATGAAGCCCCCACTCCCCCCCATGAAAGGCACATGAAACGGAGCACTTACTTTCTGCCGTCCGTGCTGACATGCAAATGGCGGCTGCGCTGCGGCTGCCATTTACTTCCTCATCATAGCTGTGATAGGCTACGTAAATAATTACATAGCCTATCTTGGCTAATGCAGGGACACCATTTGTGTCCCTGCGGAGGCCGTGATAGGCTACGTAAATATTTATGTTGCCTATCACGGCAAGCTAAAAAAAAAAAAGAGTGTACGCAAATGGCGGCGGCTACGGCAACCGCCATTTGTGTTCCCTTTTTTTCACTGTTTTAGCCTACATAAATATTAACGTAAATTATTACAGCGAAAAAAAAGGAACGCACATGGCGCCCACTACACTATTTGCGTTCCCCTTTTTTTCGCCGTAATAGCTTACGTAAATATTTACATAGGCTAAAACAGTGGAAAAAAGGGAACAGAAATGGCGGCCACCATAGCTGCTGCCATTTGCATATGCTGTTGGGTTTTTTTTGCCTGCAGGCTGCCCAGTGGCCGGATGTCTGGCTACGGGCAGCCCCAGCTGGCAGCTCCGCGGAATCTCCACGGAGCTGAGCCAGTCGGGTTAGGATTTCGGGGGGAGGTGCAGAGCGCCTCCCCTCACTGCGAATCACCCTGTCGAAAAGGTAAGTGACTTTCGTACATCCCTAAAGCAATGCAAGGTGAAAGATCTCACCAGGGACATAACTCTTGGACTTCAAGAGGATAAAGTGTTGACAACTTGGACAATGGCCTGATTGTAGGGGTGTACAAAACACTTACCTGGTTCTGCTGGGGCGATCCATGGGGGGGGGACATGCTCCGTCCTCCACCCCGAAATCCTCCCCGGCTGGCATTTGCATGCCTGCCAAGCCGTGCTAGACTGTATAAGTATTTATGTAAGTATCTTCTGAGATAACTAACAGGAGGTTTGCTAATGAGCTGGATGTGGAAATACAAAGCTGAGCTGGGGGCAAGTGGGGTGCTGACATGTGTAGGAGTAAGTTGCATTGAACTCAGTAAGACTTACTTCTGAGTAGACATGCACAGAGTTGGTTCTCCTCTCTGCTCAGCTTTGTATTTCCACATCCAGTTCATTATCAGACCTCCTGTTAGTTATCTCAGAAGACCCTTGGCTGAAGGGGGGGGGGGTGTTTTCCAGGGAACAGCTGGATTGAGGGAGATTACACACACACACACACACATTAGAAGAACATATTCCCTGGTATGTTTATTCCTCATTTTGTCCATTCCCTGAGCATGTGCAGAGTGTGCTTTTTATTCAAACAAAGAGAAGGTTGCTGATCTTTCCCTTCATGCTGCATTTGTACAAGTGTGACTGCTTCAGAAAGAACTGTCCATTATACTGTCTCTTTTTCTTCATGAGTTTCATATAACAGAAGTATGATGTAGTGGTTAGAGTCCAGCCCAAAGTCACCCAGTGAGATAACTAACAGGTTTGCTAATGAGCTGGATGTAGAAATACAAAGCTGAGCTGGGAGCAAGTGGGGTGCTGACATGTGTAGGTCGCATTGAACTCAGTAAGACTTACTTCTGAGTAGACATGCCCAGAGTTGGTTCTCCTCTCCATTTTAGCCTTAGCATTCCCTTATTTCGCCATAGTCTACGTAAATCTTGACATAGACTAGACGTGCCAAAATAAGGAATACAAATGGAGGCACCCATGGGCCACCGCCATTTGCGTACGTGCTTTTTTTTTTTTCGAAGTCACCCGTGATAGGCTACGTGACGATTTACGTAGCCTATCATGGCTGACTTTGGAAATCTAGCCGTGATAGGCTACGTAAATTGTTATGTAGCCTATCACGGCTGACTTTGGAAATCTAGCCGTGATAGGCTACGTAACTTGTTACATAGCCTATCACAGGGGTGTGGTTTTTTTTTTACTTTACTTTTTTTTTTTGCAATGGTGGCGGCAGCAGCCGGTCGGGAGACTGGCCGCCGCCCCCGCCCCAGACGAAACGCTGCTGAACCGCCGCCGGGACCCGCCGCCGAGAGGGACATTCGGCCACAGTAAGTCCCATCCCGGGGGGGCGGGGGGCCGGCGGAGAATTTCCCCACCAATTTTGGGGGGCCGAATGCATTGGCACTTGGCCCCCCAAAGTTTCGGAGAGAAATTCTTGGCCATCCCTAGATGGCAGAGAATTCTGCCATGGACCCCAATGAGGCCAGATTCCAAAGAATCCTGCCTCCAGAGTCCATGGCAGAATGGGGCACTCACCTCGCCTCCCTCTGGAATCTGTTTGGGCTGGCTCCTCCATGCAACGATCCTGCGAAGCCGGCCGCTGGGTCCGCATCACTGGCAAAATGGCCGGCTGCCATTGCTGCGCCATATCGCTGGGCTAACTCCAGACGCAAATTGCTTAGTGGATGCTATTTGTGGCTGTAAAGCTGTTATATTAACCTAAATGCAGCCATTTCTAGCTGCGTTTAGGTTAATCTAACAGCTTTATGGCCAGGAATGGCATCCACTACGCCATTTGCATAGTTTTTTCACGCAATAGGCTAAGCAAATATCTACGTAAATATAATTTGCATAGCCTATCATGTGAAAAAACAGGGACACAAATGGCGAAGTGGATGCCATTTGCGGCTGTAAAGCTCTTAGATTAACCTAAATGCAACCGTAAATGGCTGCATTTAGGTTAACCTAACAGCTTTAAGGCTGCAAATGGCGTAGTGGACACCATTTGTGTCCGGAGTTAGCCCAGCGATACGGCACGGCAATGGCGGCTGGCTCTATCGCCAGCGATCCAGACCCAGTGGCCGGCTCTGCAGGATTGCTGTGGAGTGGAGCCGGCTCGGACAGATTCCGGGGGGAGGGATGAAAATAAGGGCAACGCTATTTGCGTTGCCCTTATTTTCGCCGTAGTCTACGTAAATCTTTACGTAGACTACAGGGACCAAATAAGGAACGCGAATGGCGGCTCCCTATGGGGGCTGCCATTAGCCGTATGCACTTTTTTTTTTTTTTAAAGTCACCCGTGATAGGCTACGTGATGATTAACGTAGCCTATCACGGCTGACTTTGCAAATCTAGCCATGATAGGCTACGTTAATCGTTACGTAGCCTATCACAGGGGCGTTTTTTTTTTTTTTTACTTTTCTTGTAATGGCGGCGGTGGCAGCTGGTCGAAAGACCGGCTGCCGCCCCCGCCCCTGACGAAGACCTGCCGAACCGCCGCTGGGACCCGCCACCGGGAGGGACATTCGTGAAAGGTAAGTCCCATCCCGGGGGGGGGACGGGGGGCAGGGGGGCAGAGAATTTCTCCCCGAACAACCTTCGGAGGACCGAATGCGTTGGCACTCGGCCCCCCGAAGTTTCGGGGAGAAATTCTCCCCCATCCCTACAAGAGCAGCATACATGGAAAACAGTAAAACAATACAATAACAAACAACAAAACTCACAGCCTATCTAGGAGGGCTCAAAAGCCTGATTAAAAAAGAAAAGTTTAACTGCCCTTCTAATTTCCCAGTTCTTGGGCAGGATTCCATGGAAGAAGGCAGTTCTTCAGGTAACCACATACCAAGCTGGTTTAGGCTTATATTGATCAAAATGAGAACTGAATTGTGCATGGAAATGAATAGGCAGCCAATGCAGTTGATTCAAAGGACAGGGTGGGGGGGGGGTAACATGAGCCCTATATCTCACCTTCATAAGAAGCCTGGATGCATCCTTTTGAACCATCTGAAGACCCACATAGAACATGTTACCATAATCAAGAGAAGGGGTGACAAAGGCATAGATCACCATGGCCAGACCAGACTCGAGATATTCAGCTTTGATTTTCTGACCTGGTAACTATTTTGCTACATAATCCATTTTGGTGCTCATTTAGAATATGGAATATTTAAAACTGTTATATAACCATATTAAAGAGGGATATCAGTTCTACTTACATTTCCCTATTGAGTTTTAAACTAATGCATGTATTATTTTTTAATATTGAGTTTGCTTGTAATATCAGAGAATACATACAAACTTTTAAGAGCTAGTAAGTTCCTCATCCCAGCATGCAGCCTTTTGAAAAATATGAAGAAAATCTGCTAAGGCAAGGACAACCAACTCTTGCATTCTATATAACAATAGTGTATTGTTGCCACTATGTACATCGGAGTGGGGCAACTGTGGCCCATCAGCCCCATCCAGCAAGATCAATGGTCAAGGATGCTGGAAGCTGTAGTTCAACAAAATCTGGAGGACCACAGGTTTCCTAATCCAGATATAGATTTATCAAAGTTCTTATATCAGAGGCTGCAACTCATTTCAGTATCATGGCTAGCACCCACCATGTCAGTCCTTCAAACTTTACAAAGCAAAGATAGGTTTGGGGCCATTGGCCATTTTACATATTGAATTTTATCAAACTCAGTTTTCCTGCCAAGTGTACACTCAACAGGGGACTATGTCCAATCCCACCAAAGTAGCAGATTTGATGCATATTTTTTGCGATCAGGTTTGTCATGTACACCTAGAAGTCTAGTGTGAATATGTAAATGTATTAGACATTTAAATACATATTTTGAACATAGTTTTCCCCAACATAAGCATTACTAACTGCATTTTGTCTCAGAACATGGATTTTAATACTTTTTGAACGAAGAACAGCATAGCAAAATTCTGAGAAGGGCAAAATCCAAATGTTGGAGATACATTGCAATCAGCACATTAGTCCAGGAAGTGTGATTAAGTCAGTTCATATTGGATTCACAAGGCTGAATTCATCAAGCATCCCTAGCCATGATCACTGGGTACTGTAATTTCCCCAGAGTGTCTGTGTCCTTCTTAACTACATTTCCCAGGAATCTTGGCATAAGGAGAATGCTCATCAAATTCCCAGGCACCATAGCTGCTGAGAACTATAGTTTTTCAGGGTTTCTGGGTCCTTACTACAGAAGGTAAATTGGAATACCCAGCAATCCTGATGCCTAGTCAGCTGTTTCTTCCGTTTGGGGGCTTAATCAGGGCTCCAAGAGCAGCTCCTCTTGGCACCATTACAACCAGGTAAGATTTGGGAGAAAAATTCCGGGCCAATTGGAGTGACTTCAAAGCCTCATCCTGTCCCCTTGTGTGATGCGAGTGATTCAAAGAGGAGAGGTCTTCGGGTTTCATCATGTTCTTAATGGTATCATTAGGCGCATGACAATATCTGGAGCATGGAATATGGGCTGTGCTTAATAGGAACCATTTTGAGCCAGATCAAGGTTCAATTAGTTACTTACTTAAAAGACCATGATTACTGAGTAAGCTCAGGGAGGTTCACCATCACTACTGAAAACTAGTCAGTAATTTAATCTAGTGAAAAATTGGTCAGCTTCTGGAGATGACATATGGCTTACCTCTTCTCGATTCTTTCCATTCTGCTTCGCCCCATATTCCCAGGCAGTCCTACACCAGTGTTGCTAGAAATTAGAAATAGACAAACAGATTCATAAACTGATAATAAGTAAGTTTTACAGGTCACTCCACAAAACCCTAAATCTTCCCTGAACAAGTCTTGTGTGTATGGAGGGGTGGGGGGAAGGGAGAATGGCAGCTGCCATAGAAAAGCAGTGGAGAATCTTGAGAGAAAATTCTGCAAAGTGGCCCTCTTTTCTAGGACGGTGAGACAAAGAAACATCTGACATTTTCTCCAGGAAAAAAAAAAAGGCTTCTGAGAAATTCCAGCTCTACAGTTAAGCCAATTGCACAGACTGAGGAAGGATTTCTCATACCCAATTGGGGCTATGAACAATTATGATTATGACCAGCACCATGCAAAAGATCTTCAATACCTTTAATGGGGAACGTTCAACAATAGAACTAACTTCCACCTTTCCCTGGAGCAGTTTACATCTTTCCCCCAGTACGAGGTATATATGTACAGTGATATGTGTATATGTACGAACTTCTGTAAAAATGAATTTTAAAATAAGAAAAGGCAACCTATTCACCTCCAAAGTGAAAGTAATGAACAGTTAAGCCAGGTCTCTTTGCCTTTAAGTGGAAAAAATCACAATTATATGAGCATCCAAAACAATGCACAAACTAACAATTCAGAAAAGCCTATCATACAAATTTCTAATAGCTTTTGTGGATAAGTGTTCTCAATATGTAATATTGCTTCTCTATAAGGTGGAAATATCCATGGGAATAAATGAGTTGCCATGTCCACAATGCACTCAACTCCAACTTCTCATGCTTGGGCTAGCACTATACCATGAAAAGTAAGAAGGCCTCCTCATGTTCAGAGACTGCCCGGTAAATTGCACTTATGAAAACAAAATTATCACCCATCCCAATTACCATATTCTCTTTAATTCTACTTTATAGTTCTTTTAAGTTTTTTTTTTATAAGTTAGCCTCTCTAGTCCTTGAATAATTTATTTCCTCATTCTTCATCTGTTTTAGTTGCTTTGTATGCAGATGGCCTATGGACCAAGCAAGAATTAAAATCAAATTGAATCAAATTATTTCATCATCTCGCAGAGATGTGCTAGTAAAAATAGATACAACAACATCCATTCATTTTCACCTCTCCAGTCCATGGACATAAGCAAGCCAGATTTTATTACTGTTTGTGCTCCCTGTGCCAGACTCTAGCTTTATAGTTACTCTTCTGTGCCATTATCATCCAAAGCTAGGAACGTACAAGAATTCTGTTCCTGTTCACAAACCATGGGAACATGCCTCATTCACAACCCCAATACAAACACAAGCAGGAATGCAGTTCTTGGGAAATTTTTGCAAACTTGCATTTGCATTCCGAAGTGCACATTTCCCCTAACTAAAAATGTGCATTTTCCTGATTTTTTTTTAAAGGTGCCCATGTTCAGGAATGCAAATGAGGTGAACTGAGCATCGAGGAAGAATTCTGAGAACCTCAACAAGATCAAACACTGTTTGCCCATCCCTATGCTTTGGGGACAAAGCCATGCTTTGATATTGTTTCCATTTCATGAGCAATTTGATATTATTGATAGTCCCCCCCCCCAAGAGATTCCTATTCTGAAAATTTATTTCAGAGAATCAGAGGACAGAAAAGCCTTTATGATCAAGAACACCCACTTGTGCAAGAACATTCTGAATGCAGCTTGATTCTGCGCAAGAACATTCTGAATGAAACAAGGGCAAAAGGAAATGACTGATTAAAGCATCTCTGCTCCGGAAAGCCACCCAGAATTGTCCAGATGTTTTGGTGGCACACTGCAAAATTATTAGTATATATGCCTTCAATGAAGTGCATAGCTGAATTCAAGAAAGGAACAGAATGCTGGGATCAATTATGAGAAGCAGAGACATGGTAAATCAGTGATGGTAGAACAATGACATATGGTACCTCCTGCTATATCTCATGGCAGGGTGAGTAGAAGTAATGAGCTGAATTGAGAAGAAATTCTACTGTTTTTATTTCTTCAATTCTATGTTTTCTTTTAAACAGTGATGGTGGGAGATATTACTTGGCAGCACAGATGTCTATTGATGTGCTAGAACTGCTCCTCCCTGACCAATATTATTAGTCCATGTGTCAGGATTGATTCTGAGCACAGGGAGATAGTTAGCAGCTCAGATTCAGAAGATGAACAGCCAGAACCGGGGGATGCATTTTCCCAAGCCAGTTCAGATATGGGTAGGCGTGCTTCTCAGGTTTCTAACTATCAGATGGCTGGACCTGAAGCCCCCCCTTGCCCCCCTCTGTGAGAAGCTGGGAGGAGGACAAAGAGGAGAAGAAGGAGAGTGGGGGCTGTGTCCTAAGAGATGCTAAACTATGGCACAGAGCTAAGAGGGAAATGCTCAGACGGTCGACCTGGTTAGCGATGCAAGAGGGGTGATGTAGGGAAGCATCACTGGAAGGGCGGGACATCCCTCCCTAAGTTAGTGTAGCCAGCAAGCTTTACTTTAAGCTGTAGGCAACGCTGGTGTTCCCATTTGAATCCCCTGGAGGCATTCCTTTGTAGCCTGAGAGTCTTCGGGGATTTGCATCTGTAATGAACTTGTTGATAATGAATTAAAGGCCTGAGACTGAAGCCTCTCTATTTGTGTGTGTGAGTGAATCAGGAAAGAGGGGGGCCAAGGGAAACGTGACACCAAGAGACACCTGTGAACAGGTATGAGTGTATGAGTGAGGGGGAGGGAAGTCACTTGTTGCTTTTAAAAGAGAGCTGCATACATCTGTAATATTGTGAATGTGTTAGGGATGTACGAATCTTCCGCCATGGATCTCGGGGAGGCCGAATGCCAGCGCATTCGGCCCCCTGAAATCGGTGGCGGAATGGCCCCCCTGCCCCCCCCGGGACGAGACTTACCTTGGGCGGATCTTCCTGGCGGCAAGCAGCTCCGGCGGTGGTGGCGGCCGGTCTTCCGACTGGCTGCTGCAGCTGCCATTTCCAGGTTAAAAGTGACCAGCCGGATGGGCAATTAATAAATTTAATAATAAATAAATAATAAATAAAAAACAAAAACAAAAACAAAAACAAAAAAGTGATAGCCTACATAAAGATTTACGTAGCCTATCATGGCTAGATTTTAAAAAAACACCGTGATAGGCTACGTAAATCTTTACGTAGCCTATCACGGCTGACTTAAAAAACAAAAAAACAAAACGCACATATGCAAATGGCGGCGGCCATGGCTGCCGCCATTTGCGTTCCTTATTTTGGCACGTCTTAGTCTATGTAAACATTTACATAGGATAAGACGGTGAAAATAAGGGGAATGCAAATAGCGTAGACGCTATGCTATTTGTGTTCCCCTTATTTTCGCCGTCTTAGTCTACGTAAATGTTTACGTAGACTAAGACGCGCCAAAATAAGGAACGCAAATGGTGGCGGCCATGGCTGCCGCCATTTGAGTACGCGTGTTTTTTTTTTAAATCAGCCGTGATAGGCTACATAAACATTTACGTAGCCTATCACAGCTGACTGCAGGGACGCAAACGGCAGCGGCTATGGCCGCCACCATTTGCGTCCCTGCTAGACAGTGGCCAGATGTCCGGCTGCTGGCAGAGCCGGCCGGCAGCTCCACAGAATCGCTGCGGAGCACAGCCGGCTAGCCAGGATTCCGGGGGGGAGGAACGGAGCGCCTCCCCCCCACCATCAACATAATCCGCGGAAAGGTAAGTCACTTTGGTACATCCCTGGAATGTGTTATATTTCAAACTAGTGTTTTGGATGCACACATAATGTTGTTTGCTGACTTATGGTTATAGTTCTTTCTTCTTCCTCTGTAGCACCAGGGATGACCACAGGTAGAGATGAGATAACAGATGAAATGGATGTCCAAAAATAACTTCAGATCTCGCTATTATTATTTTAAAACTATTTCTTCCATCATTTTTTCTGCTAATTTTCCTATTTTAGCCAGATGCTTCCTGGTTTGATATGAGTGTGTACCAGCTGATACTCTGGCTCTGTTACTCATGCAATGGCTTTTTTTTTATTGCTAAGTAGGAAGGTCAGGACAGAAGCACACATAATGACTGCCATGTAAAGGTGACATTTAATTGGCTCAACTGTGGCAGTTCATGAGCTGTAGAAGGTAGCCATGGAAATGAGGGCATTTATTGGCACATTTTCTCTATGCAATTTCAGACTTGGTTTGTTGTATGGTTGAGCAAATGGGGAGGTGTTTCACAAAAATTGAATGAAAATAGTCTCTCTCTTTGGGCAATATTTCAGGGATTGTTGCAACAGAAAGACAATGAAAGTGTCAATTTTGTTATCCCTGATTGCTTGAGAAGCCTGCTTGGCTAGGATCGGCATTGCCTTCATTCTAAACAAGCTTCATTAGCTCTTAGTGATGTCACAACATCCTTATGAGTACAATCTTATGCATGTTTACATATAAAAATGTTCTACAATCCCCACCGTGCCCTAATCCTATGCATGGGCCAATCTACATTGTTATCTTCGCAGAATTGGGGCTTCTCCGTGATTTTTTTTTTCTAATTCAGGCATGATCTTGGAAGATTTGAAGTTGTGAAGCTTCACAATTTCGAATCTTTGAAGATCATGCCTGAATTAGAAAAAAAACCACACATCGTGGAGAAGCACCGATTCTGCGAGGATAACGCCTTAATTAAAAAAAAAATATCTGGAGTGGGGGATAGGAGGGGGTAAAACTTAATCTCATTTGAAGGGATAGAACAACCCCCTGGTCAGTGCAGGAAGCCTGATTCCCAGGCGGTCATCCATCCAACTACTGACCGGGGCCGACCCCGCTTAGCTTCTGAGATCAGACAAGTGCGTGCACAACCAACCTTTTGCTTGTTGCTGAGGAAACGGAGGCTACTGAGAAAGCTATGCGATCAGTAGCTGGAAGAAGACATGGGGCCGTCGAGAGCTGTGATTGGACAGGAGGGAAATACAAACACCGCTGTATATGTACAGGTGGGGGAGTGGACTATGACTGCATACGGTAGCGAAGGAGGAAAATCAGAGCACATTAAGGGGAAATATTGGGATATTAGGGTATTGAAAGCGGGAGCACGGAAGTGGGAAATTCCGATTCCAATTCGAGGCGGGTACTGTGTAGTGTGAAAGGCGGGCAGTGAAACCTCATTGGAAGCAAAAAAAGGTGGTAAGTGTAGATCCAGCCCATGTTTTTTCTGTCTAAACATGCATAGGATTGCACCCTAAATCTGCTTAGCTACATCATGACTAATATGTAACCACAGTAGGCTGAAATCAGTGAGAAGGAAGGAAACAGAGGGGACAAGGGCTGCTGAAGTAGTACAAAAAAGGTACTGCTAATGGGGTTCTCCCCCCTCCCCATTTCTTTCAAGCTGAAAAGTGAACTTGGAGAACATTCAGCTCAGCCCTAGTTTATGGTGGCATGGAGAAAATGGTGAGCCAGTGCACATAAACAGTTTCTCATAGGGGTGGACGAAAGTCACTTACCTTTCGTCGAAGCTTGTTCGCGGTGGGGGGGAGGTGCTTCGCTGCTCCCCCTGCGAAGTTCAGGCCGGGGGGGGGGAGGCTTCCCGCCTCGTGCCGGCCGAAATTCAGGCCAGCGGGGAGGCTTCCCGTCTCACCCGGCCGAAATTCAGGCCGGGGAGGAGGCTTCCCGCCTCGCCCGGCCGCGAACTCCAAAGTTAAAAAAACAAACAAAACGCCCCCGTGATAGACTACGTGACGATTAACGTAGCCTATCACGGCTAGATCTGTAAAGTCAGCCATGATACGCTACGTTAATCGTCACGTAGCCTATCACGGGTGACTTTAAAAAAAAAAAAAGCGTGTACGCTAATGGCGGCCCCCATAGGGAGCCGCCATTCGTGTTCCTTATTTGGTCGCCGTAGTCTATGTAAATCTTTACGTAGACTACAGCGACCAAATAAGGAACCGGAATGGCGGCTCCCTATGGGGGCCGCCATTATCCGTACGCACTTTTTTTTTTTAAAAGTCACCCGTGATAGGCTACGTGACGATTTACGTAGCCTATCACGGCTGACTTTGCAAATCTAGCCGTGATAGGCTACGTTAATCATCACGTAGCCTATCACGGGGGCGTTTTTTTTTTCTTTTATTGGAATGGCGGCGGTGGCAGCCGGTCGAAAGACCGTCTGCCGCTCCCGCCCCACACGAACACCTGCCGAACCGCCGGCCGGACCCGCCGCCGGGAGGGACATTTGGCGAAGTTAAGTCCCATCCCGGGGGTGGGGGGTGGGGGGCGGGAGGGTGCGGAGGATTTCTCCCCGAAACTTGTTCGGGGGGCCGAACACGGTGGCGCTCGGGCCCCCGAAGTTTCGGGAAGAAATTCTCCGCCATCCGTAGTTTCTCACATGGAGAAAGCCACAGCAGAGAGCCACTTTAAATGGTCTCTATGAGGCAGCCATTTTGTGCGCACAATTCCCATAGGTGCTGAAAATGAAGTGCCACATTTATAGCATAAGATGTGCGGGCAGGCTGGATACAGGCCTTATCATTGCATTTGCAAATGGTTCTTGCATCTGGAATTGTCCAAAGGCTTTGGCGAGTAGTTTTAACATTTGGACCATTGTGAAGCAGTAATGCAGGCTGTGGCCTGTTTAACCAGTATCCCTCTCTGTGCCTTCCTGCATGCCATCTGTGCGAGGAAATGTTGTTTTTCAGGATATCCAGATAATGTTGGCAAATGAGTACAATCAGTATCTATGCCACAGCCCCTGGCACTGGGACCTGATGGTGGTCCGCCTCCAAGAACAGCAATTTCA
Source organism: Heloderma suspectum (assembly GCF_057233095.1). NCBI lineage: Eukaryota > Metazoa > Chordata > Lepidosauria > Squamata > Helodermatidae > Heloderma > Heloderma suspectum. The sequence continues at coordinate 74,985,069 of NC_139461.1, forward strand.
GAGATACTTGTTTCCACTGGCTCAGAAACAAGCAGGGCAGCTAAACTTTATGCTGCTTCTTGTTCCCTTGTCTCTTCAGAACTACCTTAAAATTAAAAGTACTTCTAAAAACAACAACACAGCACTTTTCTTGAGACAGAGAGACTGAGTAAATATATTTTTATAGGAGGGTGCAGGAGAGGGAAAAAGCAACAATGGCACAGTTCCTTGCTCATACACCGTAGCATTGAAACAAACACATTTTATAAAATGAAAGCCATTCCTAAAGAATTCCCTTGGGGAGACGGCAGCTCCACCAGGCAGCTATTACTTGTACTCACAATTTCATCAATCTTTGATCTTTATTGTTACAGTATTATTCTTATTTTTGTGCTATAAAAAAGTGTTCCTTGCGGAGTTTCCTTTAATAATAAATGTGCCTCTCCTAAAACTGCTTGGGAAAAGCGAGATAGCAGCCCATCACTGCTGAAAATAAAAGCTAAGGAGCTCTTTTATTTAATTTCACCTGAAAAAAAAAATGACAGCAAGATTGTTATCTTGAAGAAGCACTAAGAGATATATTTGAACAGTTTTCTCTATCGACACTAAACCTGCCTGTGAACACTTCTCTTGATGCTAGTTTTTCTTTCTTTCTTGCAACATTTGACATGAAAATTAGGTAGCGTATTAAATTTTTATTCATACACAGATGATGGAAAATATCACCATATATTGGAATGTTCTGGCCTTCCTATTAGAGTGTGTTTTATGGGTTGTTATATTGTCTACAACTTACTTGTATTCTCTAAATTAGGTTGGCATGAAAATTCAGAGGTTTTGCTTATTTGACTTAATCTAAACCTATTAAGGCTCCTGAAAGAACATTCAGAAGAGTTAGTTATTGCGGGGGGGGGGGGGAGACAATACAACACTGTAAATATAAACAAGTAATAAAAATGCTGAAGATATAGAACACTAATGGCCCTATCTATGGTCCCTGGACTTCAAGATCCGAGGCCTTGGATGACCTAAGATTCTGGTAAGTGGGGGATAGGAGAGGCCTGGATATGCAACATCCTACCGCCTCTCCTGTCCCAAGCCCACCCCCGGCAGCACAATTGCTCTAGGTGGGATCAGAGGCCCATCTAGAAGAAACATGAAAAATAGAAGTATGAAGAAGAAAAAATGTCCTCCATTGCACCTCCTGCCCTAATGGCAGCAGCCTGACAGGGCACAAGATACTTGGAAGCCTCCAAGATCTGAGGGTTCCTTCTAATGGGTGGCAACCTGTAGAAGATACTAAAGAGTGCCATTTCTGCCTATATGGCCCACTGAAATGAATGGAGGATGTATAACAGAAGTGCTTGATGAGTCATGCCCAAATATAGGACATTCTTGCTGTATAAACAGAAAATTATTTCATGTACCATCTTCAGTTGTAGCTTTCTCTGGCAATTACTAATTAGCATTTTTCTAGTAATAAGAATATTTAATATTTCTCAAACATGTACAGCAGCTTAGTACTGTACATAGCACAACTGAATGACCACAATCTTGCATGTAAGCCTGCAACTCAATCCTAAACGGGCTTACTCAACCATAGGTTCTACTGAGTTTAGTGTGGCTTACTCTTGAGCAACTGTGTTAAGATTGCAGCCTTAAATCAAAACTAGATGTGACATTTTAGGGAAGGAAGGGATGGAAGAAGAGAGAAATAATTTGTCTAAATAATTTACCCTATAGTGTTTATGAGAGGGCTCCTAAAATGTCTGATTGAAACCCCAGATAAGCTATCACAAAGGGACAAATCTAAAAGCACCTCCTCTCTTACAGAAATCCTATAGACATCTATTCATAAGTAAGTCCCATTGAGTTCAATTGGCCTTACTCCCAGGTAAATTAGTATAGGATTGCAGGCTTAAATAATACATCTACAGATCATTGTACACTGAAGAAACAGTGCTTAAATCATGGTTGTATATCTTAGCTAGTTGCCTTTGGTGTTTTCCCACAGCATCTTTCCTATCACTCTGTTTTCAATAAATGTGGAAAAGAGTGATGTTATAAGATTAGAGAATATATGGCTCTTTTCTGCATGCTTGCTCAGGACAAACACTACCAATCCCAAACTATTTAGTTTGCAGCAAACTCTACTCTATTTATTTATTTATTTTTAAAGCTGAACATGTGCAGACATTAGTGTTGGGTGAGCTCTGCTCAACTTGCATAATTGACTTGGTATTTCAGAGCTTTCTTGAAGAAATCTCAGAAGGGCTGAAGTTTGGCTCAAAAGTTGCTCCAGCTCTTAAAATGAGCCTGGGAGAGCTCATCTAGCCATCCTCACCAATTTCCCCAAATTCCCAAAGTTAACCCTCGCAAAAAGGGAGAAGGAGTCATGTTTAAGTCAATTGGCCTGTTAGTTTGTACTGGGGAACATGGGAAATGCAGTTTTCCAATGCCTTTGACTCAACTGATCTAGCTAGGAGATGTTTGTAAACTGCATTTCCTATGCTCCCAGTAGGCAATGGCTGTCCCCAAGCTTGCTCAGGGTATCTATTGATTGAGGAATCAACATTGGTCAACCACTGCTTTTCCTTCCCTTGCCATCTGCTGTTCCTACATCTCCTTCCTCTTATGTGCTCTTCTCCTAGGCAGGACTTGTGGTAAGCTGCCACTGACTGAGCATGCCAAGCAGAGCCAAAAACCCAGGAAACATTATGATCCCATAAGACTCCTGCACTGAGACTCACTTGGAAGCAAAGCATGAGGAACTATAGTTGAACTCATGGAGGCCATTGCTGAATCACACAAATCACCTCCTGGCCCTCCTTTTATTTTCTTGGTGACCTTCTATCTTCTTTTCCTTTGAAATAATTCATAACAGCATTCCCATAGATACTATTTTCTTTCATAAGATTCTAAATGTTAAATGCACAGCATATGAAGGGCTTCTTAATTTAATTGTTTTATCGGATCATGGTATTTTATTGTTAACTGTTTCTAGCTGTTTTAACAGTTAACTGTTTTAAATTGCTTTACATTTTTGATTTTTTTGATTTTTGTTATAAGATGCCTTGAGGGTTTTTTTCTGAGAAAGGTATCTAAATAATCAATCAATCAATCAATCAATCAATGTGCAGGTTTACAAATATGCAAATAACCACTGGAGAAGACCCATGACAATTGGCATTGCAGCAGAAGGGGAGGGGGAATTCAACCCTTCCTTCCCTTGCTGTGATCCTGAAGAAACACCATCCTTTGAAGGTGGTATTTGCATTGCAGGAAATCCCCCATTGCTGCTAATGAGGGATTTCCTGCCAAATGCAGGCAGCACCTTCAGAAGAGGGATTTTCCTCAGCACCACAGCAGGGGAGAAAATGGTTAAATTCTCCCTCCCTACCTGTTAGGATCCAAATAATTATCAGTCCTCCCACCAGAGGATGGTATATGCTTTTTTTAAAAAAAATGTACATATTACATGCGAAGTCATATTAACAGTGCAATCTGCATGCACATCTGCTCAGAAGTAAGTCTCATTGAGTTGTCATATGTACTCCCGAGTAAGTGTATATAGGATTGCAGCCTTAATGTCATGTCTCATTTGGCCCTAGCTGCTTTAACAAAGAGAAGAAGCAATTGCATGCAGGTGCCAATGCCAAGGGCTTGTTGAAAGAAGGAAAAAGATCTGTAGTATTTAGGCATGGCAGAGAATTCCGCCATGGATTTCACGGATGCCAGTGCATTCGGCCCCCCAAAACCCGTGGTGGAACGGCCTCCCACCCTCCGCCACCCTGCGGAATCCCCCCCGGGACGAAGCTTATCTGGGGTGGATGTTGTAGCGGCAGCTGGACTCTTGGCCAGCTGCTGCGGATGCAAATGGTGGCCACCATAGTGGCTGCCATTTGCGTCCTGCCAGGCTGCTGTGATAGGCTACCTAAGTATTTATGTAGCCTATCACGGTAAAGGCAGCCACACAAACAGCGGCCACTACGCCATTTGCGTGGCTGCCTTTACCGTGATAGGCTACGTAAATACTTACGTAGCCTATCACGGAAAGAGCAGCAGCGCAAACGGCCTACCAGCTGCCGTTTGGCCCCTGCTCTTTGCCGTGATAGGCTACATGAATACTTACGTAGCCTATCACGGCAGCCTGGCAGGATGCAAATGGCCAGAACTCCAGCTGCGGACAGCCCTGACCGGCGGCTCCATGGAGCCGCGGCAGAGCAGAGCCGTCCCAGGGAGGATTCCGGGGGGAGGGACGGAGCGCCTCCCCCCCACCGTGAATCCAAGCTGCGAAAAGGTGACTTTCGTACATCCCTAGTAGTATTTAGTTGCCATTGTTTTAGTTAAAGGCGGGGTGCCTATTTTGTCTCTTCCCAACACTTACTGGTTCACTCCCTGTAATAAAGAAGATAGATCATTGTCTTCATGCTGAGATCTGTGATTAGTTCTCCCTCTTACAACCTCTCACTTTGATCTGTGTGGCTCAGACTCATTACTTGGTCATTAAAGTAAATAAACCTGAATCCCCCCCCCCCTACAAAATATCTGAAGCTCAAAACTGCAGGATGCTGCTGTTTTATTATTAGGCATAGTACTGCTGAATTATTGCTGTAATATTTCAGTAATGGGCTACAGAACTGTTAGGAACTGTCAAGGTCAGGACAACCCACATAAATGGAATGTTAAATGAGAATGCACCTGATCTGAACGAAAATCTATTGTAAATAAAGCTATAAAGAACATTTTTATTTAGGTGTGAAACAGCAGTAAAATGAGACACTACAAAAGTTTCACACACACCTTGTACATGAGTGGTTTGAATCCAAGGCTAGATACATACTGAAATCCAACCATGAAGCTGGACTTTTTCCAAAGTCCTCTTTTAGTTATCCTGTGGCAAAAATATACATCAATAAAATCTGGAAGTTTTCATTCACTTTGTGACCAAGGGGGCGGGGGGGGGGGATCTTCATGACAATGAAATGAAAACCGTGTTGGAGTATTACCTGGATTTTCATGGAATTGACTTTGGTCTGTCAGGGACACAAGATAGCAAGATAAGCCTAATGTCATGTACCTTTAAAATCTGGTTTTCAGTGCTTGAAAGGAACATACTTCTGGGTGGGGTGGGTGGAGTAGAACTGAACTCATCAAACTGGCAGGGGCTGCTCAGCCAATGATAGAGGCTTGTTTCCCACCCCTGTCCAGGCTCCCTGCTGCTACTACTTTATTATGAATGGAGGGCAATTAATTTTCCCCATGCATGCAGATTTCCCTGAAGAAGCCACAATCCCCAGTATTCCAGTGCAGCATCTGAAGACTCCTGAGAGCTCTCCCTGCCACCCTAATTTCGCTACATCCCAGCAATCTGCTGTGGAGTCATTGCTCCCACCCCATTTTTTCCCCATGTGTGGAAAAAAGATTGGTGACTATGTCATTTGTTGTGAAGGAACTCAGGCTGCTCTGACTTTGCACTAAATCACTTGTGAAGACAGCCCCCAAGCCTCAATGTTGCCTTAGGTGTCATTTCAAACAGACCATCCAGTTAGCATCACTTGGAATATGAACACTGCAACTCACAAAAAAAAAGGCAAATGATATATGGCATTCAAAACTAAACAAGACTAATAAAGAGGAGCCAATACTAAGGGGGACCAAGAGGCGGTTAATTACTTCACAGTGGAAAACCCGGCATGAAGAAGTCCTTGACCTTGTGGTTACAATCAAGAACCTGGGCACAGCAGCAACCTCACTGGATGAAAAGGTTGATGTGTAATTAGGTCCATGTAAACAGCCAGAGATCAAATACAGAGCATGATTGAAATCATTATTTTCAGATGTTTTGCTTCCAAGCAGCTTCCTGTGTGGCTGCGTCAATGTAAGTCAACACAATCCACCAATATATACACCCTCAAACATGTCACATTCAACTGATTATTTCCAAAATGACATCAAGACTAAGTAAATTTCCTGGAGACGTAGCATTATATTAAGATTTTTCTACATCTATATTTATATCCACCTTCCTCAACCTGGTGCTCTAATGTTTTGGATTTCAACTCCCATCATTCCTGACCACTGTTGGTGCTGGCAGGAGCTGATTGGAGTCATGACACAAAGCATCTGGAGGACACCATGTTGGGAAAGGAAAAACAAAACGCTACTATTGTGTGCTTTCCCCACATGAGTATGCAATTTCTGACCAACCTCATACCTATTTAAGACAACTCCCCCAACCCACCCCCACACATATACTCCAATGATTAAAAAAAGACCCCAAAAGAACACACACAAAAAGTCCTGGCCAAACAGCAGAGTAGGCAAAAAATCAGGAAATTACCACTAATCTGTTTGCGGGTAGAGCATTCCTGCTGGGCCCCTTTGCAGAGAGCTAATCTTGTGCCCTCATAGCAGGAGGACAGGTGCCACAAAAATTAGGAGAGGCCTGGCCTGGGGTGAATAGGGCTGAGCTTATATAGCCCCTTAAGCCCTGCCTCTGTGCTGGCATCAGTGCAATGTGCAGCTGCATGCCAAAACCAGAGGTGCCCTACTTCCCATCCAGAGGTGTGCAAAAGCTGCCTCTGCATCAATTACTGTGGTGAGTAGGTATATTTAAGGGATTCAAGAACCCTAATTTCCAGTCATATTGGACATTTAGGCCTCTCTTTCCTGTATCCTGTCCTGGGTCTCTCTTTGGGGAATAAACGCTTGTCACACAGACTGCCACTGTTTCTGGAATTTGTCATCCTGTCAGCCCTGTTCAGGCATTTGTCAGAATGTATGAGGGCTTAAAGCAGGTAGGGCTGTGCACACTGGCCTCATCCCCTACATCTCTGGAAGTGCAGGCTGCACAGTGAAGACCTTGCCATGTTGAGTTGGCAAGGTCTGAAAGGGAGTTATACTCACGTTTACTTGAATGCAAGTAGAATTTTCTGTGTGATCGGGAAGCCTGCTAAGGCAGGTTCTGTGATTGTGTAGAGAGTTCTACTCACGTTCGAGTGAATGTGAGTAGAACTCCCTTCCAGATCTTGCCAATTCAACATGGGCAGCTCCAGCACTCCTGGAGACTATGGGGTGGGGCCAGTGTGCATGGCCCTGACACTCAACCCCTGCTAAGCCTTCATGCATTCACCTGAATGGCTATCCTTGCTTGAAGAACCTCAGGATTCATCTAGACTGTTGTGTGCTGGAAAAGAGAGAATGGGCCGCCATTAAGGTAGGGGTATCCCTTCTGCTTGTAGAGAGAACAAAGAGTACAAGACATGAACTATTATTAATAGTACCCTAGAAGATGTAACAGAATTGCTTTCATTGGCTTTTCTTTCCTGCAGTTAGCAAAGTCAGCCCATTTCTCCCCCTTTGCTGCTTGCTGTGCCTTAGCAATGTTGCCATTTAGAATCAGTTAAGGATAATTAGCAGGAGATTGCTCGTTTCCACTAATGCCTCAAGTGCCACATCCCTCTCCCACTGTCAGCCTTGACTCTTATTCGTGAGGTAACAGTGAAAACATGCATTTATGAGAGAGGAAAATGCCTTGTCAATGAGAGGTACATGAGAAGAAGGTTGGCAAGTGGACATCTGGGAAGCCTTGGTTGCATAGGGATTCTTCCAAGGAACAAAAATCTTTGTTTTGAAATCTGTCCTGTGTATACTTATAGTTGCCTATTAACTGAAGCAGATCCGACTAGATCATAAGGTTCTAAATTAATAACTGATTGCTAACTCTCGACCTCTAAGGAATAGCATCTTGGCTCAGGTTTTTCTGCATATGCAGATAATTGACCTGCTATTTCACATTATGAGACTGCAGAAGCAGCATAAACTAGGAACTATATCCTTGCATGAAAGAATCATAGGGAATATTCGGTGACAAGTGTGCACATGCCAATGCTGCAGATGTATCAAAAAAATGGCTAAGAGTTTCCTACATATATGGTGCACTACATAACTGTGTATGTTTGTGTGTATGTGTGTATATATATATATCTTAGTATTGTGCCAAAACCCTACCTGCCCTTTTGCAATTTCTTTCCCTGAAAAAGATGCAGATGTTTTTTCTGTCTCTTTTGCAGGGATGTTGAGAAATTCCTCACTGTGCAGCATTGCTTACCTTACTGTAAGGAGGTGGCTGAGGGGTTTCTATGTGCTCTTTATATTACAACTTGTATCCCATTCTATGCTTTGCAGCTTCCCCAACAGCTTGTGCTTCCTGGAAAACCCCCTAGATGACTTAGCCAGGACTTCCTCCCTTGGGGCTTTCCAGTGTCACTGTCTGCTGCCTGAAAGCTGAATGCAATATGTTTGGTTTGGTTGTTAGAAGTCCTCTTAACATGGAGGAGAAGTCATCTAGAGGGCTTTCCAGGAAGCATAAACAACCGGAACACTGTAAAGCACTGAATGGGATAAATGTAGAATAAACAGCACCCCTCCCTCAGCCACCTCCTTACAGTAAAGTAAGTTCTAGTGCTCTGCACATGAGAAATTTGTCCAAAATTCTCACTCCTTCCCACAATTTCCTACTGCAATTTCTTTTTGCCCCTCCTGCCAATGAATAGTTGAAAATAAATAGAAAAAATAGCACAGTGCTAGTATATATAGCCATCCTTTGTTCACCCACTTTTTATGAAGCATTCAGATAACAGACAATATTCAGACAACCAACAAATCAGACCATTTGTCCTTCTAGCATGGGATTGTCTGTTTTGACTAGCAGTAGCTCTCCAAATTCCTGCAGAGGAACTTCTATCTGATCCTTTTTATCAGGAGATGCCAGGATTAAACCTGAAAACTTCTGCATGCATTTCAGTGTTTTCTGTGTTGTCTTCCCATTTAGTCTCTCTGTATGTCATAATTGAACAAATTATGTCACCAGTATGGGCAAGGAAAGTGCTATTGAAGCTTTAAAGGGCTCCTTTACCTTTATTTAAACAGTTCTTGCTTTTAGGTTCAGCCCATTTGAAGAGTGAAATAGTACTGTTTCGCTGCTTAAAAAAAAAAGGAAAAGGAAAAAAAAGTTAGGAAATAAATAATTAACTTCCACCCCAGGAACAGAAACTGACATTGGGGCAATAAAGACTACAGTCCTAAACACACTTACTTGGAATTAAGTCCCACTGAACATGACAAGACTTGCTTTCAAGTAAAGATGTAGGAATGTAATATAAGAGAGGCTATTCACAGGGCAATTAGGCTAAACCTGCAAGGAGGAAGATTTTAATTCATGTTGGTGGGATGAAACTTACTTGTGAATAAATAGTATGAGGAGATCTTGGTCACAGGAAGTCCTTTGCTGAATAATATAACACTATATTAACTGTTTGTGTGGAAGTTTTGTTTTAATTCCTCTCCCAGCTATTTGCAGAAAAGCAATACCTGGGCAGTGCTAAGAGGCTCATGTGTGCACTGTGCAAGAAACCATGGTAAGTTTAAAATATGATACATTGGATGTTAGTGGTTTGTCTTTGTTCTGCTCATGATGACCCAGGTCTCTGACATGGTAGCCCCACAGTACAACCTACAGCCTCTTTATTGGTTGTCTTAAATAAGACTTCACTGTTTTCCTATTCATTTCATTGATTCACTTTGCTATAGTCATTCTGCTATATTGGCTTGGGTGGTCTGTTCTATCCCAGGGATCAGAATCATTTTACTGGGTGGGAAGTGTGTGCCCTAGTTAAAGGTAATGATGAACTTCACCTCTATATGAGTGTGTGTGTATGCCAAACTAGGCACTTTGCCCCTCTCTTGGTATGTTTGACACAGAAGGCCATTCACAGGTTAGACTGAAACCCATCCAGTGAAAATGCCTGCATTGACTCAAAGCCCATCCTCTCCTAGGGTGTGGGACATTCAAGGACTTTGTTTGGTCGGCATTTTTAAATGATCCAACCTAATGTGAATTCCTGGGCTACTATGTGGATCGGAATGCAATTATTCTTTGATTTTCATACTTCCCTGAATTTTCCAATTAAATTCTTGGCAAAAAAGAGTACCAAAATGCATATAAATTTTACTATATTTTCTTTAAAATGCATACCAAAATGTGTGTTTAGGTTACAATGCATGCATATTGTAAGATAAAATGTGTACAAAAATGCTTATGTTGTGAGGAAAATGTATTAAAATGTGAATGCTGATGGGTTTTTTTTTAAAAAAAGATTACTGTCGAAATGGGAAAGAACGGGCTTATTATGAATCAAGTGAACACATGTGAAACTGAGATATACTAGAAATAGACCAATCTGCCCAACCCTACCTAGGGCCCATCTGCCCCACCTCCAACTTAAAAGAGAAAAAAAAATCCAAGCGACTAGAGCTCCCTGCCTTAACCTTCCTGACTCCAGCCCATCCTGCTTCTCTCCCTTTTACAGCACTGTCCTCACTGTTGGTCCTGGCCTTGTAATTCTGGGGCCTGTAGTAGAAATCATGTTGCTGGCCTGCTGCACTGCACTTTCAAGCAGAAGTAATCACAACTCAGTGCTATGGCAGCTTAGCTCTCTCTCTCTCTCTCTCTCTCTGATGGGGAAAAAAGTAGGAGGGAAATATTATTTCAGCAGTATGCTCTATGTGTGTCCATGAGAGACATTTGCACAGCTATTTTCCCTCAAGAAAGGGATAACCTAGCTGCTTGTCATGGCCCAAATTAGAAAGTGAGTGGCACAAGTAAGGACCCATGGGCCTCTGATCCCAGGGCTCTGCTCATGAATGTGGAATTATAACCTTACAGAGAGAGCAGTGGATATCCTGTTCTCAAAATATGACCACATCACTTGTGGACTGCCCACTTTGTGGTATCATAATCAAATGCAGCCTACGTAAAAATCCTCATATGCATAGCTATGCATATATGCATAGCTTTTGCATTAAAGGCATGGATGTTTTATTTTTATTTTTACTTGAATTAAATCCACCCATTGAATTACTGAAATCAACATTTGCTAAAAAGAAGAAGAAAAGAAGTCCTAGATGGATGAATTGTAGATTATCTTTATTTAGAGTAGCCTTCCCCAACCTGGTGCTCTCCAGATGGTTTGGACTACAACTACCATTGGCCATGGCTGGGACTGATGGCTAGGACTGATGGGAGTTGAAGTCCAAAACATCTGGAGGGCACCTGGTCATGTAAGGGTGATTTAGATGACAACATAATCTACATCATCTGTTAATCTGGTACTGAAAAGAGTTAACAAATATGGTTTCAAGTTACAATCTTGTCTGTAGTGATGTTCTGTGGTGATGTTTACATGTTGGGATTAGGCTGGCTACCCACTGGGGTGCTTCGGACCCATTTGGTGCAGGTTCTGAGGTTAAACAGGACCGAATTTACAATCTACACTCCCAATATCCAGCAGCAGAATTCTTACCATATCCTTATGCCTAGATGTGACCTGGAACTAGAACCCACCACTTTCTCCTCATTTGCTGGATATGGGGAGAGCATTCCTGTACACTGTGCTGAGTTTGCAGACAGATGTTGGCTCCTGTGTCATAGACCAGCGAGAAAGGTGGCTTGATGCCAGTCCAATCTGCATGCAATTGCATGTACTCTTTCACTGTCTTTTGGTGACGGCCCATCTTTATCGAGAAAGGCAAATCTAAGTCCCACTATTCACAGAAAATGTGGCAGTCACAAAGACAGTGCAGTGCCTGGCAGATTTGAGTTGCCACCAGCTGTGCAGTTTCTGGTTCATTGTGTAAGCTTTCAGACATAAATATACTCTTGATGAAAGGAGTGATAGGCCCATCAAAGGCATACAACAAAGCTTTATGATTTGGAATTGGGAACCCACTATTGTTTTATTACGTGGTGCCATGTTTGAAGAGCCTTTGGGGCATTTGCAGCCTGGGAAAAAAAGTTATATGTGACATAAAAATAAATACTTTCTTTAAAAAACCCAAAATAACATGATGGGTCTTAAATGCTTATACTGTGATGACTTACGACAAAAGTGTCATTGTTGCAAGCTATTGATAGATGTTCTGTGACTTATTTTTTGAAGAAAGTAAAGCACACGGTGATGAAATCAGCTCTTGTTTTAAAGGCTTCTGACGTTTGAAAAAAAATAATATTGCATCGTCTCCGGCTGTTCAGGGCAAGCACATTAGCTGCTCAATGTGTAAATTGCAAAAATAACTTAGCAGCTCAAAGTGAGAAGAAATGAACAAGAAAATGATCTAATATCCGTTGTAACATATCACCCATGTGATTTTCAGGATCCCTGGGAAATAAATGAACTGATGTTGTAGGAGGAGCAGCTAAGATTTGAAGCATAAAAATAAAGAAATTGGTCACAAATGGAGATGCAATGCCATCAGCTACTTTCTGAGGAATTATGAGGCATTTGATATGGAGGAGCACAACATTTCTGAAGGGACAAACTGCTGTATTGTTTGAATACATCTCCACTGTTAGCATTGGGAAAAACAGGTGATACATGTACATTTCACTTCTTAGAGAGTTTCATCAAAGGGGAATTACTTCAGGGACAGTGGCAAAGCTGAAATGTATCTTGGGTTATGATGACAGACTGCATACAATTTAAGTTCACTGGTGGAATCTGTTGTTTAGTTTGGTGGGACCAGTTATACATGCATATTCATCATTCATTAACTGACTGTAATGTAAAGTGATGTGTAGGGATGCTGGAGAAATTCAAGATAAACTAAAAGGAGCTCAGATTTTTAAGAATCCAACCTGCAGAATCCACCACAAAGCAACCGCCCTGCCCCCCCCAGGCCACGCAGAGTCCGTGGACTTGAAGATTATTTCTTTTTACTTTCCCAAAATGTACGCATAATTATTCATAGGAAAATACTAGGGATGTACGAATCCCTTACCTGGCTCCATTCTGGGGCATCTGCGGTGGGGGGGGAGGCACACCATCCCTCCCCCTGGAATCCTCCCTGGCCAGCTCCACTCTGCGGTGACTCCGCGGAGCCGCTGGCCGGGGCTGACCGCGGAGCCCCACGGAGCCGCTGGCCGGGGCTGACCGCAGTCGGATTCTGGCAGCTGCCAGGCTGCTGCAGCCGCAAATGGCGGCCGCTATGCAGGCCACCATTTGCGTCCCTGCCAAGCTGTGATAGGCTACATAAGTATTTATGTAGCCTATCACGGCGTGGCTGCCTTTTGCTGTGATAGGCTACATAAATACTTATGTAGCCTATCACGGCAAAGAGCAGGGGTGCAAATAGTGTAGCTGCCACCATTTGCACCCCTGCTCTTTGCCGTGATAGGCTACATAAGTATTTATGTAGCCTATCACAGCAAAAGGCAGCCATGCCGTGATAGGCTATGTAAAAGGCAGCAAAAGGCAGAGGCCGGAAGAGGCTCCACTACCGCCGCCGCATCCGCCACCGCCGCATCCGCCGCATCCGCTGCCAGGTAGGCTCCATCCCAGGGGGATTCCGCAGGGTGGTGGAGGGGATTGCCCCATTCCGCCACGGACTCCGGGGGGCTGGATTCTAAAGAATCCAGCCTCACTGGGGTCCGTGGCAGAATTCTCCATCATCCCTAGAAAATACTCAAGTTTCTGCTGAGGAAAAGTTGAATGGAATGGGGGACATTATGCGAAATGTTACATACTAAGGTAAATTGTTTAAACGAAACCTCTTATGTAATTATTTGCATACTTTTCCACATGATGGAAAAGAATGAATCTGTCTGTGAGTGAATGACAGAACAAAAGGTACCTGCCAATCTGCAAAACACAGATGGAATGGATTTTATACAGTCTGTAAAACCCTAGTGATGTGCAATCCAGCCTATACAGATCAAGCAACACATAATCACCCTATTCAGATGTCAAAAAATGAATGCATGGGGATATATGTCCTGGCCCTCCTCTCTCAACTACCCTGTGTTGATGGGAAAGGTAACAGCCACCAGTTTGGATAGCTTTAAAAGGCAGTTAGACAAGTTTCTGGAGGAGAAGACTATCAATGGCTACTAGTCCTGATGGCTATATGCCACCTCCAGTATCAGAGGCAGTTTGCCTATGTACACCAGTTGCTGAGGAACATGGGTGGGAGGGTGCTGTTGCACTTGTGTCCTGCTTGTGGGTTTTCTGTTGACATCTGGTTGGCCACTATGTGAAAGAATGCTCAACTAGATGGACCCTTGGTCTGATCCAGCATGGCTTTTCTTATGTTCTGAGGATATAATCACATCTGGGTGAATGAGGCTACAGTAGGGATGTACGAAAGTCACTTACCTTTTCGAAGGGTGACATTCGTGGGGGGGGGGAGGCACCCTGTCCCTCCCCCTGAAATTCTCTCTGGCCAGCTCCACTCCATGGAGATTCCGCCGAGCCACCGGCCAGGGCCACCCGCAGCCGGACAACTGGCTGCTGGGCAGCCTGCAGGGATGCTAATGGTGGCTGCTGTAGCTGCTGCCATTTGCGTCCCTGTATTTTGCCATGATAGGCTATGTAAATATTTATGTAGCCTATCACAGCAAAAAACACACAAAAAACAGCAGACGCAAATGGTGGCGGCTGCGACGGCCGCCATTTGCATTCCCTTTTTTTTTGCCGTGATAGGTTACGTAAATATTTACGTAGCCAATTACAGCAAAAAAAGAAAAGAAAAGGGAACACAAATGGTGGTCTCTACACCATTTGCATTCTTTCTTTCTTTTTTTGCTTAAATATTTACGTAGGCTATCATGGCAAAAAAAAAAAGGGAACGCAAATGGAGGTTGCTGTAGCCGCTGCCATTTGCATTCCCTTTTTTTTTTTGCCATGATAGGCTATGTAAATACTTACACAGCCTATCACATCTTCTGCAGGAATGCAAATGGCATCCCTGCGTTAGCCGTGATAGGCTACGTAAGTATTTACATATCCTATCATGGCTATATGGTAGAAGCTAATGGCGGCTGCAGACGCGGCCGCCATTCGTAATGCAGTGCAGATGGCAGCAGCAGGTAGGTGCTCCGTTCCAGGCCCATTTCGTGTGGTGGGGGGGCTGGGGGCTTCATTCTGCCATGGATTTCGGCGGGCCAAATGCACTGGCATTCGGCCTCACTGAGTTCCGTGGCAGAATTCTCTGACATCCCTAGGCTACAGTCCTCCATGGGATTGGGAACACTGTGCAAAGAGGGTTCAGGAACTGAGGGAGAGGGGCCAGGCCAGGGCAGCTCTTCTCCTCTACTCTCCATGTAGATTACTCCATGTAGTTTTGCAACCTGTGCACAGGGCTATAGAACTTTCATATCACATCATGTCAACTCAGTCACAATATTAAACAAGGCTGGCCCTACCATTAGGCAGAGTGAGGCAACTACCAATGGTAGTAAATTCTGGCCATCTTTAAAAAGAGGAAATTGTCTGGTATGTATTATATACCCTTGAGCCAACCTTACTTTTTACATGGAGGCAGTCCAGTTTGGCTTGAGATTCATCAACCAGTAGGCTATCGAGGTATGAGGTGTTAAAGTTTAAATACTGTTCTTCAACATGAATTTTGTAAACCATGTCTTAGGAAGTATGCAGTGGGTAAATTAAGCTCTTTGACCCCATAGGATATACCTTCTGGAGTTACCACAAGGTTCCATCTGGTTCCTTCTGTTTTAGAACATGCAACTGTTGGGAGAGATCACTCGCCAATTAGAGCTTTGTCATGGTCATCAAATCCACCAGCAAGGGGTGGAATCAGTGAACAACTTCCTGAGCAGAGATGGTGAGAAGAAGGCCCATAGTGAATGAGCTGGTCACGGACAGTGTCACACTCTCTGCAGAGGATAATGTTTGCTGTCTGCGGATGCTCCCGGATCCCATTTTGCTATTTAAATCTCAGGTGGCCAGTGGTGGAGCACCTTTTTCCAGCTTAAATTGATGATCTGACATATGGCCTTTCTTTCACATAAAGACTTGCCATAAGCCATCCATGCTTGCTTGCTTGATTTATTTTTTAATTTATTATGTTTTTATACCACCCAATAGCCAAAACTCTCCAGGTAGTTCACAACAATTAGAAACATAAAATACAAGACAATAAAATACAGACTATACAATACAATTTTAAGTTTAAAACTACAATATAAAAATAAGAATAATAACCGAACAGAAGCTAGCATGAGTACAAAAATTTAAAATACAATGCCAGATATACAACAGACTGGAAAACTAAAATGCCTAGGAGAATAAAAAGGTCTTTACCTGGCACCAAAACAAGCACCAGCAAGGTGACCCTCCCACTTCTTTTTTTAAATTAACACATTTTCTTTCCATCAGCTAGGATTGCTGTGAATTGAAATAAGTTTCGGTTGGTGCTGAAAACTGAGGGCTCAAAAGAGTTGTTTAGTGTGTTGGGGCTCAGACCCCACCTCTGCCTTGCAGTCAGTCACTTGGGCAGGTTGCTTATCCTTTGTCATGCCTCCCATTTTGAGGTGGCGCACATGACAAATTGCCAAATGGGCCCTTGGCACAAAGGCGGTTGCCTATGCCTGCCCTACTAGGTTTGGGGTTTGCAAACCCGAGAGAGCATCTCCTTCCATATGTATCTCTCCACTGCTTAAGGTTGGCAGGGGAGGCTCTTTTTACCGTTCCTCACTCAGGTAAAATCTATGCACAGAGCTAGATCTTCTCTATTAGAGCACCACTTTTTATAATATGGCTCCAATGTTGATGATGTTTCACTGAGGCATTGAGGGTTACTATACTCACTTTACAGCTGCTGCTGGCTGGCTGGCTTCTTTTATGTTGTGTATTTTTTCTGTTTTATTGTTTGCTGGTGGTTGGTTGATTCATTTTTAACCATTTTTATTTTATTTTGATTTTATCCTTGCTTTTCAAGTTTTAGGTTGCATGCTGCTGCCTTGGGTATTGCTTGCAACACAGAACATAAGATTAGCAATATTACAGATCAATACATAATATTGATTTCTGCCAGTCCTTGCCATCCCTGTGGCTTGGGTTGGATTATATCTACATAAAGTGCAGACTAAAACTATATGAGAAGACCTCATTCCTGACTGAAGGCTTATCAATAGCCACAAAAGAAAGCTCATAGATATTTGGTAGTACTTCTGAAAGAAACTCATTTTGGTGTGTTGTGAAAGTAAGGAAGTTTCACATCTGTAAGCTTGCACCAAGACCAGATTCCATGTGCCTTTGCTATCCAAACCTGGTACGCAGATGAAATCATTAAAAGGGGTCTAATTTATTAATTTCAATTAACTAATACTTACTGGTTGGGTTTGGACATAATGTAAACTGTGGTTTAGCATTGTGGGCCCAAACATCAGGCTCGGTCACACACCCTCCCATCTCCTCCTCCAGCACAGCCCCAGGGAAATCAGTAACATTCACTTTTTGTTCTATGCCTAATCTCAGACCTGTAGTTAAGATTAAGTATGGTTTTGGGGAAGCCTACCCCAATGTGGTACCCTCCCAAATTCTTTGGACTACAACTCACATCAGCCCCAGCCTGCATGGCCAATATTCAGGGAAGATAGGAGGGGTAGTCCAAAACATCTGAAGGGCAACACATTGGGCAAGGCTGGTTTAGGTGGAAATGTAGGGGTGGACGAAAGGCACTTACCTTTCGTCGAAGCTTGTTCGCGGTGGGGGGGAGGCACTTCGCTGCTCCCCCCGCGAAGTTCAGGCCGGGGGGGGAGGCTTCCCGCCTCGCCCAGCCGAAATTCAGGCTGGGGAGGAGGCTTCCCGCCTCGCCCGGCCGCGAACTCCATTGTTTTTTTTTTTAAAAAAAACGCCCCCGTGATAGGCTACGTGACGATTAACGTAGCCTATCACGGCTAGATCTGCAAAGTCAGCCGTGATAGGCTACGTTAATCATCACGTAGCCTATCACGGGTGACTTAAAAAAAAAAAAAAAGCGCGTACGCTAATGGCGGCCCCCATAGGGAGCCGCCATTTGTGTTCCTTATTTAGCCGCTGTAGTCTACATAAATGTTTACGTAGACTACGGCGAAAATAAGGGCAACGCAAATAGTGTTGCCCTTATTTTCGCCGTAGTCTACGTAAATCTTTACGTAGACTACAGCGACCAAATAAGGAATGGGAATGGCGGCTCCTTATGGGGGCCGCCATTATCCATATGCGCTTTTTTTTTTTTAAAGTCACCCGTGATAGGCTACGTGACGATTTACGTAGCCTATCATGGCTGACTTTGCAAATATAGCCATGATAGGCTATGTTAATCGTCACGTAGCCTATCACGGGGGTGTTTTTTTTTTCTTTTATTGGAATGGCGGCGGCGGCAGCCGGTCGAAAGACCGGCTGCCACTCCTGCCCCGCTCGAACACCCACCGAACCGCCGGCCGGACCCGCCGCCGGGAGGGACATTCGGCGAAGGTAAGTCCCGTCCCGGGAGGATGTGCGGGGGGGGGGGTGCAGAGGATTTCTCCCCAAAACTTGTTTGGGGGGGCCGAACACGTTGGCGCTCGGCCCCCCGATGTTTCAGGGAGAAATTCTCCGCCATCCCTAGGGAAATGCCAGGATCAGAACCTACAGGGTGAAGCTGGCTTCTTTCTCCAAGCCATAGTAAAACTAACCTTATTTGTCTGGGTTCAGACATAATAGCAAACCATAGTTGAAAATGTAAGCAAAAGTTTCTCATCTCCTCTTCACATCTTCATGGAAGGGGGGTGGCGGTGGAGTAGCAAAGAAGTCTGAGGCTCACTCACATAATGCTAAGCCAGCTTTCCCCAACTTGGTGCCTTACAGAGGGACTTGGCCATGCTGACTGGGATTATGGGAGTTGCAGTCCAACACATCTCAAGGGTGCCGGGCTGAGGAAGGCTGTGCTAAACCATAGTTGACTGTTATGTCCAAAGATAGCCAGTATGTGTTGAGGTAATCTCTTCTTCACTATCATCTGCTCTTTGTTTCTCACCCTCCCCATTTCCCCTGCATTTGGCTCATGCTCCAATCAACAAAAGTCCACCAGAATAGTCCTGTTAAATGATATAGCCTTGTCTTCTGTTGTGAGGAAGAGAAGATTGAAGAACTGGGGCTCAAGGTAGTTTCCATCAAAATAAGAGCAGCTCTCCCACTGTTGCTATTGCAACAAACAATATAGATTCATATGATGCAATTAACTAAATTTCACAGTCTGCTGAGAATGGCAGGTAACCTGTGCTTCAGAGCATGGTAAATAAACCCACAGGGATGATTCTCTCAAACACTTTCAGAACATAACATAAAACACTTAAATTAGTGAGGAAACATGAAAGATTCACACACGCATAAAACTTGCAGCTGACAGTGTATTTTCTAGTGGAATCCAACTAGGTTTTACTCTCAGTTTATAAATAAGCAACCACTATTGCTGCAAAGTGCAATGACCATGACCAATCAATCAGGTATAACCTGTGGTCTTTTTTTACATACACCCCAAAGACAGAGAGAGAAAGAGAGAGGTGGAAATAGCAAAAATTATTTAAATTGTGTGATGCTCATTCAGCCCAAGCTCACTGGAGCAAAAGCAGGGTTTCTTTTAGGGCTGATGTATGCACATTGATTGGTGAATCAACCAAATGGCAAGTTATTCCACAAGTCCAAATAGCATGTGGGTCAGGTGTACCACATGGTATGATTAAGGAAAAGTCAATAGTCATGGAAATATCACTCCTTTCACCTGACTACAAAGGAAGCAGGGACTGCATAAAGCCCTTGATGGAGGTGGGACATGCAGGCCACAATGAGTGTTTCCAGACAATGCTTGCAGCTCTTCTGACATGGGATGGTGCTTAGAGGGCTACCAGGACCAAATAGGGAACGCAAATGGCGGCGGCCTATAGGCGCCGCCAGTTGCGTACGCGCTTTTTTTTTTTCAAAGTCACCCGTGATAGGCTACATAACAATTTACGTAGCCTATTACGTCTGACTTTGGAAATCTAGCCGTGATAGGCTACGTTAATCATTACGTAGCCTATCACGGGTTTTGTTTTGTTTTTTACACTTTGTAATGGCGGCGGCGGCCAAAGGTAAGTCCCATCCCGGGGGGGGCGGGGGGGCAGAGAATTTCACTGCCGATTTCGGGGGGCCGAATGCGTTGGCACTCAGCCCCCCGAAGATTCGGGGAGAAATTCTCCTCCATCCCTAGTAGGGATGTCAGAGAATTTCTCCACGAATCTCTGGGTGGCCGAATGCCAATGCATTCGGCCCCCCCGAAATTGGTGGAGAAACGGTCCACGCCCCCTGCCCCCCCCGGATGGGACTTACCTTTGGCAAATGTCCCTCGCGGTGGCGGCTCCCAGCGGTGGCGGCCGGGCTTCCGACCAGCTGCTGCCGCCACCATTTCCAAGTAAAACAACAACAACAACAAACGTGATAGGCTACATAAAGATTTACGTAGCCTATCATGGCTAGATTTTCAAAAAACACCGTGATAGGCTACGTAAATGTTTACGTAGCCTATCATGTCTGACTTTGAAAAAAAAAAAGCGCTTATGCAAATGGCGGCGCCCATGGATGCCGCCATTTGCGTACGCGCTTTTTTTTTTTTAAAGTCAGCTGTGATAGGCTACGTAAACATTTATGTAGCCTATCATGGCTGTCTGCAAGCCAGGGACACAAATGGCGGCGGCTATGGCCGCCGCCATTTGCGTCCCAGGAGGACAACAGGATTCGTGGCCGGAGAGACGGGGCGCTCCCCCCCAGCCAGAATTTTGGCGGGGAGGGATGGGGCACCTCCCCCCTAGCCAGAATTTCAGCCGGGAGGGATGGGGCACCTCCCCCCCTGGCCAGAATTTCAGGGGGAGAAACGGAGTGCCTCCCCCCACTGCGAAATTACCCCACCTTCGGGATCAGGTAAGTGACTTTCGTCCATCCCTAGGATTCCGTGGGGGAGGACCGGATCGCCTCCCCCCCCGTCAAGGATTCCAGGGGGAGGGACAGAACGCCTCCCCCACCACCATGAACAGAATCCGCGAAAAGGTAAGTCACTTTCGTACATCCCTAGTTCTGGGATCCTACGGTGTTTTTTGTTTTTGTTTGCCTGTTCTGCACTGTGTACCAGGGTGCAGAGTTGTTGGTAATCAGCATTGGGGTATGCCAGTAAATAGGAGAAGGAATCCCGTCACAATAGGCAGGTCTGGATAGGCCAGTAAGTTACAAGTACAGCCATCAGTGAGCACCCAGACACACCAAAATGGTGAGCAGGGCTTTGGGATGTGGGGATAGGTAAAAGGAACCTATTGGGGCCTTGCCTGCTCTCACAAACATAATATTTGGGCTTGGAGGATTTTTGTCCTGTCTAGCTCAGCTCAAGGTTCCCAAGTGAGCCAATCTGAGGAAGCTGCACTTACTAGAAGGACAAGACAGGGTCAAGTCCAGCTATGCAGGATGGACCGTCCTTTCAAGACCCTGGACAGATCTATGCCAGCTGAATCTCACTCAGGAAGAGCTGTTGTCTCAACAACATGCAGAGACTGTCTGAAGCCTCATGCAGGCTGGCAGGTCTGAACCTGCTGTAAACCCCACCCATGCTGAGGATCTGTATCCTTCTTAAAGGGACATTGTCTGATTCTGCAGCCTCTATCTCCAATGGCATGGAGGTGGTGAGGGGTGCCCTCTGAATTTGAGGAGAAAAGCCATGCTGTCTGGCCTGGAACATCCTGGGGTAGCAAATGATGGATTACTGGATGAAAGCTCCTCCCACTCTGAGTCCTTTTCTGACTTTGAGTTCTCCACTGAGACAGAAGAGGGTTAGAGGCTGGAAAACATGACAGTTGTGAACCAGGTGAGGCCTCCTTCTACACTGGAAGATTTGTGGCTACATAGGGTGGAATAAGGTATCAATCTGCTTCCAACTCAGGGTCACAGTTAATCTCACTTTGGACAGAGAGTCACATGACATCTCCCCACTTAGGCAGTGTTCCCACACAATTAGAGACATCATTACAGATCTCCTTCTTATGTTAAGTATTAAGAAAGTTGTGATCTTAATTAACCCGGTGACAAATGCCTCTCCTGAATATTCCAGGGGTGGTTCATCATTGTCTTCAGTTTTATTCATCCTTTAACAGAGAGAGCTCAGATGGTTTGAAGTCAAGTTAGAGAAACCTAAGGGCTCAGCACAGTATTTCTTGCTGACTATTTTTTTTCTTGAAATATATATATATATATATATATATATATATATAATAAAATCTAAGTCACTGACATAGTCCATACAGGTAGATTCAGATGTCCACATTTCCTACACTAAAGGCACAATCGTATGGATATTTAGACAGAACAAAAATCCTACAACTTTAGGATAACTGAAGAACTTTTCTTCTGTCTAAACATGCATAGGATTGCACCCCCAAAAAGCAAGAAAAGGTGATAGAAGTTTAACAGAAAAGACACAGCACTGGCATAATGGAGTCTTTCAGAAAACATAATTCCTTCAGGGCCCTATTGCACAGTGACTGGAAGAAAAATCCTAATACATCAAGGAGGAATGCCCACTGGAATCCACCATATACACATGTGTAGGGCTGTGCACCACCTCACCCTGAAGCCCAAGTCAAAGCAGGCCCCTTTGGGCCCCTTTGGGCCCCTTCTGAGGTGAAGCAGAGGGGGAACGAAATGACCCGAAGCAGGCTGGGGGCTCTCAGAAGTGCTTCGGTGCACTTCAGAGCTTCGGCACCCTGGTCCAGCTGTGGTGGCACCTCCAGCTCCTTACCTGAGCCATCATGAGGAGGAGTCACCATCATCTTTGCTGCCACTACCATCCCCACTGCCACCTCCGACGCAGCGGCCTCCACTTCTGCTGCCACCGCTACCACCATTGCCGCTGCTGCCATCATCACTGCCAGTGCCAGCCACTGCTTCCAGCTCCTGGGCCCTGGACATGCACCGGCTCTTGCTGCAGGGAGTCACCATTTTGAAAACTGGCAATGAAGTGGCCAATTTTCAAAATGGTGACTCCCTGCAGCAAGAGCTGGCACGCGTCCAGGGCCCAGGAGCTGGTGGCCACAGCAATGACAGTGGCGGCTAGCGACAGCAGCAGTGACAGTGGCAGCGGTGGAGGCAGAGGCAGAAGTGGGAGTGGAGGCGGCAGCGATGGCTACAGTGGCAAAGGCAGTGGTTGTGGCAGTGATGACCACAGTGACTCTTCCTCGTGAAGGCTGCTGGTGCATGTCCCAAGGGCCCAGGTAAGGAGCTGGGGGCTTGTGCAGCATGGTGGGGGCATCAGAGGCTCCCCCAAAGAGGGATTTAGCCATCCAAATCCTGTTTTGGGTTCGGGGCAGTTCGGTGGGCCCCTGAATCAGCCCAAAGCAAATCAGGCCTGCCTCAGAAGCCCTGAAGTGGCTTCCAAGTGGGTTCGGGGGGGGTCCATGCACAGCCCTAGCGCAACTGTCTCAGCAATCCCCACTTTGAAAGCTTGTGGGAAAACAGGGAACTGTCTTCATTCTGTAAATGCCTTACCATAGCAAAATAATGGACAGAGTACATGGCCAGAATGCATTCCTTTGATCTGTTTTCATTGGTTGCTAGGGGGTTGGGAATTTGAAAGTGGGAAAGGCAGTGCTCTTTTTAATTAAAGAGAAGAGAAGGAAAGCTGTGCCTTAGACCCCCTTAGAAGCCACATCCCATGTTGTGAATATCATTACCCTGCAATCCCAGATGTGATGGTGTATGGGTTGGTTTTGGTTACCTGATCTGAAAGACACTCTGCATATGTTAAAAGGCACTCTCTTCTTTATTATGTTTCACAATAAACAACAAGAACAACAACTTTATGTGGTCTGGGTTCATGGCATGAGCCAACTGAGAGCAAAACAGCTGTCATCTGTTTAAGAGGAAAAGGATATCTTGAGAAAGATGTAAATGGACATTGGCTCATCATGACATTCTGTTTCCTTAAATGCATGTTTAGTTTCTTGACATTACTTAACAACACTATCGGTGTTAGTGTAACAGGAAACATTGCAATATTTCAGAACTTAAGACTCAATCCCAGCAGTTGTTTGCAATGTCTGTGTGAATTCTATAGGCACTGCAAATACCTAACCAGATTATTCAAGCTAATTATTGGCAGGAAGAATACTGTGTGTCCTAACCCTACGATTGGTGCAACCAAGATTGAAAGGAATTATCAACTTGCTCTTTGATAAATGACTATACTAATGGCTGCCTGTGGAGAGACCTGGCTGTTGGAATGAGGACTACATTTGTCTGTTGAAAGAGCAACTGGCTAGCCAACAAAAACATTTCTCTCTCTCTTGCAAATGTTGCCTGATCTAAAGTTCTAAACCAATTTGAAAACAGCACCTTTGGCTCCACAAGCTGTAGGAGCTGTAGAAAAGGAAGAGTACCTCTGATGTGGTCTTCTGTACACAGAGATCCTGAGCTAGATCCTCTGGAGCATTTGCCTCCTTCAGCAAAGCTGATTCCCCCCCCTCCCCGCCACCAAAAACACTCTGATGCCCCAAGGGACCACTTGTGTTGTTTACATGTTTTGAGATAGCCCTGCAAATACTGGCAAAGTCTTTTCAGAGATCGAATACACACACATGCACGTACGCACATGCACATCCATGACAAATATTTCAAATACATATGTGTAAACCTAACTGCCCTTTGGATACTTTTACTTGGTCTGTCCCTGCCGAAATCCCTGGTTCAACCGTTCAGGTAGAAGATGTTGCTGTTTCTCTACTGAACACTGTAGGGTCATGTACTGTCTGTTAGACTGTAATCTTTATACTAAGAAAGTAGCTAATCATTTCTCCTTTAGCCTTTGCCTGAAGCATGGAAATGGGGTAGATGCCAGTCAAACAGCTATCTAAAGCAATCATTCTTTCTCTGGACTTAGAATTTGTACATCAATGGTACAGCACTGATTTGATTAAGTTACAAATATAATATGATGAAACCTTGATAGAAGATAATTCCTACAATGGTAGAACACCATTTCCAGATCATAGGACAGACCACACTGATAAAGCTGTAAATCCAATCATTGCTGCACAAGCAAATGTAAAACACTGAGATATTATTTAAAGGGATACGTCATCTAAGCCTGTCAAGATTTATTAAGAGGAGAACTCAAGCATGTTTATATGACATTGATAAGAAGGTATTGTTGAGAAAAGAAGAGAGATGTGTCTGAAATCAAGAGACAAACTGTAGCTCTGTTCCAAAGGGTTGTGCCACATTTTGTATTTGCAGCAGAACTTCTGAGCATTTTAAAACAGAATTCTTACGCACAGCTGGATAAGCTGCTTTTGAAACCTGTGGGAGTGGGGGAGAGTTGTAAAAAAAGAAGCTTTAAATCATTTTTGAATACAACATGACCTGCTGCTGTTAAGGAATGAAAATATAAAGTTCCTGTTTGTGAGCATGCTATTGCTGCCATTAGAAAAAAGTGCTCAGTGAGTGTGCTAGATCTTTGCATTGGTCTCACAAGCTGAAAAACATTACCAAATCAGAAAAAAAGACCTTTTCTTGTACCATAAGAGCAAAGTATCCTTTGCTAGTGTCCAAGATGGCAGAAATATGCATGGAAATAAATGGAGAAAGTTGAATATCCCTGTTCATTATCCCAATGGTATTGCCCTATATTGAACAGTTGTGCCAATTCAACTGAAAGTTATAGTAAGCACACTTACTAGGTATGAAGCTTCACTGAAAACACAGAGGCATCTGAGTAAACATAGGAAGCTGCTTATACCAAGTGCATCTATTGGTTCATCTAACTCAGTATTGTCTCGACTGAGTGACTGTAGATGAATTTTCATGTGGACCTCCCCCCCTCCATTGTAAACTGACATGGGGGAAAGATAGGGGGATTGTGCTTTGAAAAGTTCAAAAGTTGGAAGAATCAAAACAGATTTATTCATCCCTAGTCATACTTAATGGAAGTGGCACTGTTTCCAAAAATATAGCCTGATTTTATAGATGTATAATCTGTAAGACTTCCTATTTTCAATGGGATTTAGTACTTTCTAATAAGTGTGCCCCCTTCATGGATCACTGCCTTGTTGTGGCGAAGGGGCTTGCGTAACTCAGTGAAGCCATAAGCTATGCCGTGCAGGGCCACCCAAGATGGACAGGTCATGGCAGAGAGTTCTGACAAAATGTGGTCCACTGGAGAAGGAAATGGCAACCCACTCCAGTATTCTTGCCAAGAAAACCCCATGGAACGTATCACAAGGCTAAAAGATATGACGCCGGAAGATGAGCCCCTCAGGTCGGAAGGTGTCCAATATGCTACTGGGGAAGAGCAGAGGGTATTTCCAAGTAGCGCCAGAAAGAGTGAAGCGGCTGGGCCAAAGCCGAAAGGACATTCAGCTGTGGATGTGTCTGGTGGTGAAAAGAAAATCCGATGCTGTAAAGAACAATATTGTTTAGGAACCTGGAATGTCAGATCAATGAATCAAGGTAAGCTGGAGGTGGTCAAACATGAGATGGCAAGATTGAACATCGACATCTTGGGAATCAGCGAACTAAAATGGACAGGCATGGGCGAATTTAATTCAGGTGACCATCATATCTACTATTGTGGGCAAGAATCCCTTAGAAGAAATGGAGTAGCACTCATAGTCAACAAAAGGGTGGGAAAAGCAGTACTGGGGTACAATCTTAAAAATGGTAGAATGATCTCAGTACGAATCCAAGGCAAACCATTCAACATCACAGATCGGTTCTATGAAGACCTACAACACCTTCTAGAACTAACACCAAAAAAAAGATGTCCTCTTTATCATAGGGGATTGGAATGCTAAAGTAGGAAGTCAAGAAATCACCGGGATAACAGGCAGGCATGGCCTTGGTATACAAAATGAAGCAGGACAAAAGCTAATAGAGTTTTGCCAAGAGAACATGCTGATCATAGCAAACACTCTTTTCCAACAGCACAAGAGGCGACTCTACACATGGACATCACCAGATGCTCAATATCGAAATCAGATTGATTATGTCCTTTGCAGCCAAAGATGGAGAAGCTCCATACAGTCAGTAAAAACAAGACCTGGAGCTGACTGTGGCTCAGATCATGAGCTGCTTCTTGCAAAATTTCGGCTTAAATTGAAGAACGTCGGGAAAACCACTAAACCGTTCAGGTATGACCTAAATCATATCCCTGATGAATATACAGTGGAGGTGAGGAATAGATTTCAGGGATTAGACCTGATAGACAGAGTCCCTGAGGAACTATGGACGGAGGTCCGTAACATTGTTCAGGAGGCAGCAACGAAATCCGTCCCAAAGAAAAAGAAATGCAAGAAAGCAAAGTGGCTGTCTGATGAGGCTTTACAAGTAGCTCACGAAAGAAGGGAAGCGAAAAGCAAGGGAGAAAGGGGAAGATATACCCAACTGAATGCAGAGTTCCAGAGAATAGCAAGGAGAGACAAGAAGGCCTTCTTAAATGAACAATGCAAAGAAATGGAGGAAAACAACAGAATGGGAAAGACTAGAGATCTCTTCAAGAAAATTGGAGATCTCAAGGGAATGTTTTGTGCAAAGACGGGCATGATAAAGGACAAAGAAGGCAGGGACCTAACAGAAGCAGATGAGATTAAGAAGAGGTGGCAAGAATACACAGAAGAACTATACAGGAAAGATCTGAATGTCCCTGATAGCCATGATAGTGCGGTCACTGAACTTGAGCCGGACATCCTCGAGAGTGAAGTCAAGTGGGCCTTAGGAAGCATTAGTAACAACAAAGCTAGCGGAGATGACAGTATTCCATACGAGCTATTTAAAATCCTAAAAGATGATGCTGTTAAAGTGCTGCATTCAATGTGCCAACAAATCTGGAACACTCAACAGTGGCCACAAGACTGGAAAAGGTCAGTTTACATTCCAATTCCAAAGAAGGGCAACGCCAAAGAGTGTTCAAACTACCGCACCATTGCGCTCATTTCACATGCCAGCAAGGTGATGCTCAAAATCCTACAAGCTAGGCTTCAGCAGTATGCGAACCGAGAACTACCAGAAGTACAAGCTGGGTTTAGAAGAGGCAGAGGAACTAGAGATCAAATCGCCAACATTCGCTGCATCATGGAGAAAGCAAGAGAATTCCAGAAAAACGTCTATTTCTGCTTCATTGACTACGCTAAAGCCTTTGATTGTGTGGATCACAACAAACTGTGGCAAATTCTTAAAGTGATGGGAGTACCAGACCACCTTACCTGTCTCCTGAGAAACCTGTACGAGGGTCAAGAAGCAACAGTAAGAACCAGACATGGAACAACCGATTGGTTCAAAATTGGGAAAGGAGTACGACAAGGCTGCATATTGTCACCCTGCTTATTTAACTTATATGCAGAGTACATCATGAGAAATGCCTGGTTGGATGAACTCCCTGGAAAAGACCCTGAGGCTGGGAAAGACTGAAGGCCAAAGGAGAAGGGGACGGCAGAGGATGAGATGGCTAGATAGCATCACGGATGCAATGAATATGAACTTGAGCACGCTCCGGGAGAGAGCGCAGGACAGGAAGGCCTGGCGTGCTATGGTCCATGGGGTCACGAAGAGTCGGACATGACTGAACGACTGAACAACAACAACAACATCATGAGAAATGCCAGGTTGGATGAATCAGAGGTCGGAATTAAGATTGCCGGGAGAATTATCAACAACCTCCGATATGCAGACGATACCACCCTAATGGCAGAAAGTGAAGAGGATCTCAAGAGCCTCTTGTTGAGGGTGAAAGAGGAGATTGCAAAAGCTGGTTTGAAACTCAACATTAAAAAAACTAAGATCATGTCATCTGGCCCTATCACTTCCTGGCATATAGAAGGGGAAGAAATGGAAGCAGTGACAGATTTTACTTTCTTGGGCTCCAAGATCACCACAGACGGTGACTGTAGCCATGAAATTAAAAGACGCTTGCTCCTTGGCAGGAAAGCTATGGCAAACCTAGACAGCATAGTAAGAAGCAGAGACATCACCTTGCCGACAAAGGTCCATCTAATCAAAGCTATGGTTTTCCCAGTAGTAATGTATGGCTGTGAGAGCTGGACTATAAGGAAGGCTGAGTGCCGAAGAATTGATGCTTTCGAACTATGGTGCTGGAGAAGACTCTTACGAGTCCCCTGGACTGCAAGGAGGTCAAATCAGTCCATCCTAAAGGAAATCAACCCTGAGTGCTCATTGGAAGGACAGATACTGAAGCTGAAGCTCCAGTATTTTGGCCACCTAATGCGAAGAGAAAACTCCTTGGAAAAGACCCTGATGCTGGGAAAGACTGAAGGCAAAAGGAGAAGGGGACAGCAGAGGATGAGATGGCTAGATAGCATCACGGATGCAATGAATATGAACTTGAGCACGCTCCGGGAGAGAATGCAGGACAGGAAGGCCTGGCGTGCTTTGGTCCATGGGGTCACGAAGAGTCGGACACGACTGAATGACTGAACAACAACAATAAGTGTGCATAGGGTTGCAGCCTTAGTTGTGACTGATGTCAGCTTGAGTAATATGTGTAGCATAGTTCTAGCAGCACAGTATTACCACAAGTATATTTCAGTATTGACTCTTTTTATAGCACTGATGTTATTATGTACTGTATATGATTTCCTGTTGGAATACTGTCTGTTTTAACTCTTTGCATGATAAAATTATCCTTATAGTTATTAGGAATTTAAGACTCATGTTTCCTAGGTTGACTTCTTTCCCCTTGTCCCCCACATTGAATCTGTGCATTAAGAATATTGCCCATCTGAGTATGTTTGTTTTTAAAGAACTGTAATGAGCTTTTGAAATATTTTCGGGTAATACATAACAGGTTGGGGCCCAACTTGGTTATACTTAGAGTTGACCCATTGAAGTCAGTGGGACATAACTTAGTCATGACCAACAAGTCACATCGATTTAAACGAACCTACTGTAAGTATGAGTAAGTCTGTATCCAACCCAATATAATAGGTCTTTTACAATGAAACCATCTCAATCTACATCTGTTACCACAATATTGTATCTTTTTGGAGGTGTTTAATTGATATTTTCCACTGAAATGTGCGCAAAGGAATAAAAATGGTTGCTAATCTTGTCCGTCATCCTCTTATGGTAGCACTTTCCTCTGGAAATCGTTACTAAGGAGGCTGAGATTCATAAATTCTTGGAAGCATGGTCGTATCTGAGTGAATCACTCCCAGTAAAGGTCATCAGCCAATCATCGTGTCTATTAAACCAGTTGATGTTGATGTAAAAATAAATTCCAGGCATCATAATCAAGCTACAATTCTATGCACACTTACACTGAACTCAGGAGGAGTTTCTTCTGAGTAAACATACTTAGGATTTTACTGTAACTCACAAATATATATGATTTCATGAAGTGTTAGCTATCCCTTAGAATTTCTTTAAAAAACCCCAACAACATGCTCTTACAGGCACTTTTGGAGAAGGAGGAGACATCACTATAACTCATTTTTATGAGGCTAATATTGTTGTGATAAATAAACAAATATTTCAGGGACACTTTGTATTTCAGAAGTGAACAATTAACTGAATATACTGCTGCATGTTACAAAACATGTTCAACTAAATCCACAAATCATGTGAGAAAAGAAACATTTATTACAAGGAATTAATGAGTTAGATTGGAGAGGAGGGGAACCCAAAGTAGTAGTTTACAACACAATCTCAGAGACAATTCCCCAGATTATGTCACTCTCATGTTTAAAATCTTCATGTATGCACGTAGTTTCACACTGCCATTGCTGAGGAAACACCAGTGTTACACCAGGAATTTCCACAGCAAATATAAACAGTGGGTACTATTGTATATGCCTCTTTGAACAGCTGTAGACACATGACTGGGAACCTGATTGAATCAGGATTCCCATATGCATATGCATATGCTTTTATTTTTGTACAAATATGGGTTACATCCATGATTTACATGCAGGCAATGGTGGTGTAAGACCCATTTTCTCACTTCAACCATAATGTGCAGAGCTCCCTCTAGATACCTATATTTTGTGGGAGCAGAAAGTACAGTCTAAATTGAAGCATCTGCTTGTGGCATATGAGTCTGGTGATCAGGTCAGGAGTACCATGGACAGAGTAGCTGTTTTTATTGATCCTCAGGTCAAATTACATGTTACATGGGAGATCCATGATTGGATCTCACAATGTTCTTGTTTTTACTTGAATGCAGTCGTGTGGAGGGAAGGAACTCCAAATTTGATCAGAACAGCTGTGTTTTCCCCCTGCACCATTGTCCCAATCTAAACCTTGCCTGTAAGTTGCCGTTAGTGGTAGAGGAAAAGAAAATACAGGTATATACAAAATGTCAGAGGCTCTCCCATGTAATGTGTTCATTGGTCCCTAAACATTTGGGTTTACAGTTAGGGATGGACAAATCTATCAATTTTGTTTTCTCCCAGTTTCTCATTTTTCCAGTATTAAGTTCAATTCATCCCAAACTTTGATAAAAGATTTTTAAAGTTCGCCTGAAAATTCATACACATTTTCTCTGCACATTTCTCTCAATACATGCATTTTGTATGCAAGGTTGCTTAATAGACACATTTTGTGTCCACTTCCCCTAATATGGCTACTAGTCCTGATGGCTATATGCTACCTCCAGTATCAGGGGATACTGATCCTTACACTAGTGCAACATAATTTACATTAGTGCTCATGTCACATTGTATACTGCCCATTGGTGTTATATTCATTTAACTAACGTAACTTACACCAGATAATTTCCACCAAAGAATAATGATAATTGTAGTTTAATTAGGGTGTTGAGAACTATAGTCCCACACAGTTTCCTTCAGAAGAGGGGTGAAACAGTTTAAACTATGTGATATAGACAGACATACCCCAACAGGAAGATTCCCTGTTCATATTCTAGACGAAAATGTCACTTAGTTTTGCATTGATTATACATTTTATGTAGATGTCATGTGGCTACACTACATACATTGAAGTTATTCTGCACCCATAAATTCAAGGCAACTGACATGTAATAGATGCCGTTACTAAATGCCGTTAGGATCTAGGATATATTTTAAAGGACAGCAATGTTCATATTCTGCACCAAGGAATTACAAAGTCCAGTGACATCATTACACAAGACTAGCAATGCAAGGGCAATGCAAGTGTCCTTAGTTATTAGCATCCAGACAACTGTTTCTGAAGTTACGCATAAGGAAATACAGTACTCCTGTTCACTCGAATAGGTGCTAGCTGTTAAACTCTATTCCATCAGCTAAAGATAATCCAGGTAACAACAGCATTTTATGACAGAAACCTGAATTATTCTGCTAAACAGCATTTATGTGAACTGGAAGCACACTATGGTAAGGTTTTAAAAGCCTTCTACTTTTCCATGGGAACTTCGTTTTTACTACCAGCCATTCTAGTTGCAAGTAATGAAGCAGGAGTAGCAGAACCCTCTGGATGCTGTTAAACAATATGTCTGGTGTGAAAATTATCTAAGTGTATGTTATTACCATGTAGGTTTTACACTACATTCCCAATGAGGCACCATTTCCCAAGAAAGTTATTTGCTTTCTTCATCAAGTTGTCAAAACTTGCAAATAATCAATCATGTAAATATAATAAAATATCCATTAATTACAGAAAACAAAATGAGCGATAAAGAGGGAAGGCAACCATTTTAAAGGTTCAGGTTATTAAGCACTAAATAGGAAGCTGCTTTCTACCAACTCAGACCCTTGGTTCATCTAGGCCAGTATTGTCAACACTGACTTGCAGCAGCTGAGCTCTCCAGGGTTTCAGGCAGGAATTTTTCCAGCCCTCCCTGAAGATGCTGGGAATTGAACCTGGGACTTTCTGCATGCAAAGCATGTGCTCTACCACTGAACCATGACCCCTCAGGGCAATAATTAAGGCTGCGATCCTATGCCCACTAACACAGTGGGACTTACTTCCAAGTAGACATGTATGGGATGTCTGGGATCACACTGTTAGTAGGTATTTGTTTTGGGGATAACAAAAAAAAATCTGTATAAACAAACAAAATTTCATAAAGAAAGCCAGATGATGGCCCTGTTCAGGTGCACAGTGGGGAAGGGCGGTACCATGGTGCATGGTAGTTACCACTAACCACTGTGAGTGCTACGGCCACACTTGTAGGTAATGGCAACATGGTTAGACTAACCATTCTCTAACCACCCTCCCTTCTTCAGGAACCCACAGTCCTCAGAAGGCAGGACAGGTAGGATATAATAATTGAAGCATCTGCTCAAGACTGGGACCATTTCTTTCCTGGAAATATGCATGCTTTGATTCTTAACAATACAGGGCATTTTGTATTATGCTTTTGATTTGGCTTAGTTCACTTTGTGTCATTTTTTGAACACAGGGAAGCCACCTTATACTAAGTCAGACCCTTGGTCCATCTAGCCCTGTATTGTTGACACTGACTGGCAGCGGCTCTCCAGGGTTTCAGGCAGGAGTTTTTCCAGTCCTACCGGGGGGGGGGGGGATCTTCACGACAATGGAATGAGAAGCGCATTGGACTGTGACCCAGATTTTCATAGAATCAGCTTTGGTCCGTCAGGAACACACAAAGCAAGATAAGCCAAGTGTACAATACCTTTAAAATCCAGTTTTCAGGGGTCACAAAGCACTTGAAAGGAACATGAGGTGGGGGGAGTAGAACGGAACATTATCAAACTAGCAGGCACTGCTCAACCAATGTGAGAGGTTTCTTTCCCACCCCTGTCCAGGCTCCCCCATATTATTATGAATGGAGAGCAACTAATTTTTCCCATGTGTGCAGATTTCCCTGAAGAAGCCAAAATCCCCAGTTCTCCAGTGCAGCATCTAAAGGTCCCCCCTGAGAGCTTTCCGCCCAAACCCCAATCTCATGGCATTCCAGCAATCTGCTGTGGAGTTATTGCTCCCACCCCATTTTTCCCCATGTGTGGACTTTTGCCTATTGCTTCCAACCCCACCCCCCTTCTCCTTTTCCCTTTTCTCAATGAGATGCTCCTGTAAATGGGAAGATTGTTACTGCGATTAAGCGATAAAGTGGAGAAGGGACTTTACATAAAAATAGAGAAATGACTTTACATCAGAGAAACTACAGAACATCGAAGAAGCACAACATTGCAGTAGCAATTTAAGAGATGAATGCAGAAGCGAAAGAGCACTTTAGGGCAAGTTACTAAAGTCAGCCTTTAACCCTTTAACTGCAGGGGAGCAGATTTATTTCTTGCTTCTGAGTAAACATGCACAGAAAGGAGGGGATCTATTACAGATTAAAAGCAGGCTAGCTAAGGTGAATGAGTGTCCCCACTATTGCAGTAATGTGAGCGGTCACTGCTGCACTCCTGGGGATTTTCTCAATGGGAAAAAAACTACTTCCATTAGGGAAACAAGAGGGAATGGGGTGTCCCACCCCCTTGACCATGTCACTGCCAGATCACAGAGGCGTGCCCAGGATTTAATGCAGGGCGGACATGGCACACTGTGGTAAAACCTCCAGAGGGCCCCTTTTCCATAAAAAAAATGGAGTATAGGACTTTCAGATAATGTGACATTTCAAGAGGGAAGCAGCTGGTTGGCAGTGGATTGGTGACACCATCATCTGTTGTGAAGGAATTCAAAACTGCTCTTAACTTTGCACTAAATCACTCGTGAAGACAGTCCCCTGGAGTTGCCAGGGACTGAACCTGAGGCCTTCCGCATGAAAAGCAGATGCTGTACCACTAAGCTATAGCCCCTCCCCAGAGTCAGACCATTTTTCAGAGTCAGACCAGAAATTTGTGCAAATGGGGCTGTAATTTTTTATTATCATTATTTTTTGTCGGTCTTTCAAAGGTGTGCAAGTGTACATTACGGCTGTCCAATACCTATAGCCTTGCCTTGTCAATGCCCTTGTACGTTTCAGCTGTCAAAGGGAACAAAGTGCAGTAGGAAATGTACAAGGAAATTGACAAGAGGAGACTGCATATAGGCTAATTTGCACACTGTTGACATGACAGGTCAGGAAAAGGGGGAAAGATCAGAAGAAGTAGCTGCACCAAAAAGGGTGGGAAGCAATATCACCCACTTAGAAAGGCATGTCCTCTTAGGCTGTCAACAACTTACTGCAAATATATTGAAACTGATGCAAAACTATAGCAAGTGTTTTAAAAATAGTTAATAGTATCAAACTAATACCAATTCATTAGGCTGTATAATATACACACAAATCACATTCTGTTCCAGTAATCCTCAAAAATACTTTCCATATAATAATCTTCAATGGAACACAAAGAATAAAGGGGCAGGGGTGTGGGTAGAAACATTACAGTATACCATACTTTGTTAACATATAGCTTTCAGCAGGAATCTAAAGAAAGTAATAGTTCACAGAAGGATATATTAAGCCATGTTTACAATGATCAATAAAATGTGTCCACTTTTCATGTGTTTCATCTCTGTGTATTCTCTTTTGTTCTAATATAATGAGTTAAATTAGCCATCACTTCTATGTTCTGTATTTTAGCATACCAATCTTTCAAAGAAGGAAATTTTTGAGATTTCCAGTTCTTCACATACAATATGCTAGCAGCAGCAAACATAGAAGATGCTAATTCCTTGCATTCTTGGGCTGACCCCTCAATAAAATGCAAAGAAAGATTTCCAGTCCAAAGAAATTTCAAACCCTAAAATCTTTCCTATAATATCAGCACAGCCCTATGCACATTTACTCAGAAATACATCCCATTATGTTTCATTCTTTTCCAATATTTTTGATCTAAGAATCATTTCCACCATAAATGAAAATAATATCATATTTTGTCTTTATACTTCCCACAAATAGGAGAGTCATATTTGTTTATTTTATTTATAAAAGCTGTTGTTCAATACCATGCGTCATAATTTTGTAACAATTTTCTCTCAGTGTCATGTACAGAGAGAAAAAAAATCATGCCTTTTCCTCCAAATATTTCCCCAGATTTCCACTGGGATATTTTTTGCCTATATTCTGTGTCTATTTAATCATAGAACTGTTTACTTATTGAAGTTCACTATCATATTTTAGAAATAATTTCCAAAGTGTTGATACTAAATATTTCTTTCTTTCTTTCTTTCTTTCTTTCTTTCTTTCTTTCTTTCTTTCTTTCTATTATTGAAATTCTGTGATGACAGTGCATGTAACACTGGTTGCTTTGAGGTCAAATAGAGGCCTGGCTTTTCTTTTCTTTTCTTTCTTTTTAACCTGCAGACCTAGGGATGGCAGAGAATTTCTCCCCGAAACTTCGGGGGGCCGAGCGCCAACGTGTTCTGCCCCCCGAACAAGTTTCAGGGAGAAATCCTCCGCACCCCCCCGCACCCCGCCCCCCCCCCGGGACAGGACTTACCTTCCCTGAATGTCCCTCCCGGCGGCGGGTCCGGCTGGCGGTTCGTCCGGTGTTCGAGCGGGGCGGGAGCGGCAGCTGGTCTTTCGACCGGCTGCCGCCCCCGCCATTGCAATGAAAGAAAAAAAAAAAACAACGTCCCCTGATAGGCTACGTGACGATTCACGTAGCCTATCACGGCAAGATTTGCAAAGTCAGCCGTGATAGGCTACGTGAATCGTCACGTAGCCTATCACGGCTGACTTTCCAGATCTAGCCGTGATAGGCTACGTGAATCGTCACGTAGCCTATCAGGGGACTTTTTTTTTTTTACTTTCGTGTTCACGGCTGGGCGAGGCGGGAAGCCTCCTCCCCGGCCTGAATTTCGGCTGGGCGAGGCGGGAAGCCTCCCCCCCCCAGCCTGAATTTTGGCCGGGCGAGGCGGGAAGCCTCCCCCCCGGCCTGAACTTCGCGGGAGGAGCAGCGAAGCGCTCCCCCCCACCGCGAACAAGCTGCGAGAAAAGGTAAGTGACTTTCGTCCACCCCTATGAGCAGACCTGATTGCCTATGGTCAGGAAGTTCTTTTCACCTTCTCTGTCCTATATCATATTGGAGCGGTAATTGCCCGGGGGGGGGCATTAATTAGGCTGGTCCTATTTGGCAGGACAGGGCAGTGTGGGAAGGAAGATCAAGAGGCAAGCCAATGGGGAATGCTCTGAGGCATCTTTATGGTGAGGGGGAATTTCCTAGACTGGACCCTTAGAGGTTCAGATCTCTGGGGGTAGGGAAAAGAACCTGTCATGTTATCTGGCCTTGATTCCCCCCCCTCCCCCCCCGATCAGAGGAGGATTTTGAAGTGGAGGGGGCATCATCCAATAAGCCATTGTTTGTTACCCCAGTGCCTTCCAGGTCAGAGGATATGGCTTTATTGGACTCTTCAGACTCAGAGGGTACTTCCCTCATGCAGTCTCTATCACTTCCATACTGGAGGAGTCCATGGCTGCAGAATCAGGCAATAGCCCTTTAAGAGATAGACAGCTCCTCAAAGGGGTGGGGTTAACAGCAGGCCCAGATCAGCCAGCCTCAGATGACCTCTGCATGTTGCTGAGACAACAGCTCTACCTGAGTGAGTTTCAGCCAGTTTAGGTCTATCCAGGGTCCTGATAGACCCTGCCTGGACTGACCTTGCCATCTGGCATAGCTGGACTTGACTCTATCCTGTCCTTTTAGTAAGTGTAACTGCTTCAGTTCAGCTCCCCTGAGAACCTTGAGCCAAGCTAGCCAGGACAGAACACCCTTGATACTTAAAGCAGTTCACATACTTAAAGCCATGGGATTTGGAAAGGGAGAGACTTGGCAGGGCCTCCCCAAGAATCTGAAGGTGTGGCCAGTGGGCCTAGAGCCAGGCAAGGCACTGGCTTCAGGATGGGGCAGAGATGGCTTGCCCAGGTAATGTGGCAGAGGAGGAGGCCTGGGAGGGCTCCTGCCTCAGCCACAGCCTGCACAGCCAGATGATTAATACATGAGGCCCTGGTTTACCCTACACCTGAGCCTCACCTCTTCCTTTGTGTTCTGGTTCCAAGTACTCCCACAAAAGATTGTTCCTATGAACTGCTATGTAGCTTCATGGTGATTATGACATGGTGTGGGGTAGGGTGGGAAGGACAGTTGAACTATAATCACAGCCTGGCAGCAAAAGAACAGCAACATAAAGCAGCAGTGGGTGGCTTGATCACAATGACTTTGGGAATGAAAGTCCTAAAGCTGGAAGATGCTACGTTTCTTGTGTAGTTTTCCTCGCAGGGTAAAAGCAAGTTCAAGCATCATTGCACATGACTCTCTTTTGTGGATCCACATTAAAAGTTCTTCAGTTAATGTAAACATGAATGAAAGCCTCCTTTACAACAGATGTCAGGGCATTAGAAATGTACTGTGGCTACCCAAATCACAGACCATTGATAGATATAAGTAGTGGGGATAGCAGAATGCTTGAAAAAAATACCAGATGTAATTTTAATGAGAGCCTAGCACCACTGAGCCAAGACTTCCCTGTATTTTCATGCACTGCAGGCTTCCTCAGCTAATTAACTTCCCAGATCAGGTAAAGAAGCAGGAATGAAAGCTCCCTGCTGAGAGTACTGCATTTGCAACTCAACCAGGGACTAGGATGAAAAGTCAGCTGACAGCCTGAGTCATGCTGCATCCTCAAGCAGTAGCAAAGCTATTGCCAGTTGAGCCCCAAAGTGTGAGAAACCAGGATGAGGAACTGAATTGTCAAGACAGGGGCATTACAAGGTAGCAGTTAGCAGGGTGAATGACCATTATATATGTTCACCAGGGCAGGTACAGGGGGAAACAGAAATAAAAATACTTTAAAACATATCCATGTAATGGAGTATGCTTCTCAGGAATACATACAAACAAAAACAGGTATAGCTAGGGCTGGAAGAGTGGGATTTTTTTTTTTTTTTTGCCTCCTACCAGAAATACTACTGTTGTTGTTGTTCAGTCGTTCAGTCATGTCCGACTCTTCGTGACCCCATGGACCATAGCACGCCACACCTTCCTGTCCTGCGCTCTCTCCCGGAGCGTGCTCAAGTCCATATTAATTGCATCAGTGATGCTATCTAGCCATCTCATCCTCTGCCGTCCCCTTCTCCATTTGCCTTCAGTCTTTCCCAGCATCAGGGTCTTTTCCAGAGAGTTTTCTCTTTGCATTAGGTGGCCAAAATATTTGACCTTCAGCTTCAGTATCTGTCCTTCCAATGAGCAGTCAGGGTTGATTTCCTTTAGGATGGACTGAAATACTACTGCTGCTACTACTACTACTACTACTACTACTAATTGTCGAACAATTTAGTTGGACCACCTAGGATAGTGCTGTACATTTTCTCCTCATGCACTGCTTCACATATTGAAAAGTGCAGGCATGCTTGCTTCCCTCTGCTAGGCAGAGTCTAACAAAACTGCTGTGCGATACAACACAGGTATCAATCCACACAAGTTTTGTCATGCATAGATATCTATGAAGCTTGAATGCATTTGGGAAATGATGAAGGTAAGGGGAAATGCCTTGGGCTATGGGTTGTGCTTTGTCTTGAGTCTGTTTAGGGTTTGCTTGGGAGGAAGAGGAAGCAGGAATTGTGAAAAACAGTGTGGTGAAGTGGTTAGAGTGTTGGACTGGGACTCGGGAGGTTCTCCACTTGACCATGAATTTCACTGGGTGACTTGGGGCCTCACTGACTCTCAGCCTAACCTACTGCCCACAGTTGTTGTGAGGATAAAATGGAGATGAGGGGGACCATGTAAGATGCCTTGGGTTCCTTGAAA
Organism: Heloderma suspectum; assembly: GCF_057233095.1. Classification (NCBI taxonomy): domain Eukaryota; kingdom Metazoa; phylum Chordata; class Lepidosauria; order Squamata; family Helodermatidae; genus Heloderma; species Heloderma suspectum. The sequence continues at coordinate 75,024,592 of NC_139461.1, forward strand.
GAGGAAAAAAGGCAGGATATAAACATAATAATAAATACAACGTGAGTTAGGATCTGTTGTGTTGCCACATCCAGAACTATGGGAAGGGTAATTGAGGCGGTGACCAATACTCACAAGGCTTTATCAGGTCAGGTTTCAGGGATCCAGAACAGAAGAAGCTGGGAGAAGGAGCCACATAACCAAAGGAAAAAACTATACATTGTCATGCATCAAAATGAACATGAATAGAGGGGTTGCTGTTGCTGAAGCAGGAGGGTGGTAGAGCCAGAGAGTGCAGCTGTTCTGCCTAGACAGGCTCTCTTGGGCTGTGTTTCCACCAGCAATTTATTCCAACCTGGCTGCGCAGTGAGGTCTCTGTGTTTCCATGACATTGTGGCCATTCAGCACCAGCCCTGCATTTTATCATGGAAAAATCCCTTCTTCTGAGACTGGTTTTAATCTGACTTTTCCAGCTTACTTTGGCTCCATTACTGACCTGTTTCCACAACCTCGCTGGGTTTGGTATCATAGTCCTGCCCCTGGGGCATGTAGCCCAGCCCTTGTGGGTGTGTTGCTCACCTGCCTGTGACCTCAATGACCCAACCCTTTCCCTCTGCCTATTTACCAGATGTTCCATTTCCATTTTGGATAGGGGTGGACGAAAGTCCCTTACCTGTCGTCAAAGGACGTTCGCGGTGGGGGGGAGGCGCTTCGCTGCTCCCCCCGCGAAGTTCAGGCCGGGGGGGGAGGCTTCCCGTCTCGTCCCAGCCGAAATTCAGGCCGGGGGGGAGGCTTCCAGCCTCACCCCGGCTGAAATTCAGGCAGGGGAGGAGGCTTCCCGCCTCGCCTGGCCGCGAATGCGAAAGTTTTTTAAAAAAAACAAACGCCCCCTGATAGGCTACGTGACGATTCACATAGCCTATCACGGCTAGATCTGCAAAGTCAGCCGTGATAGGCTACATCAATCGTCATGTAGCCTATCACGGGTGACTTTAAAAAAAAAAAAGCGCGTACGCTAATGGCGGCCCCCATAGGGAGCCGCCATTCCCGTTCCTTATTTGGTCGCTGTAGTCTACGTAAATGTTTATGTAGACTACGGCGAACATAAGGGCAACGCAAATAGCGTTGCCCTTATTTTCGCCATAGTCTACGTAAACATTTACGTAGACTACAGCGACCAAATAAGGAACGGGAATGGTGGCTCCCTATGGGGGCCGCCATTATCCGTACGCACTTTTTTTTTTTTTAAAGTCACCCGTGATAGGCTACGTGACGATTGACATAGCCTATCACGGCTGACTTTGCAAATCTAGCCGTGATAGGCTACGTGAATCGTCACGTAGCCTATCAGGGGGCGTTTTTTTTTGTTTGTTTGATTGCAATGGCGGCGGCGGCAGCCGGTCGAAAGACCGGCTGCCGCTCCCGCCCCACTCGAACACCCGCTGAACCTCCGGCCGGACCCGCCGCCGGGAGGGACATTCGGTGAAGGTAAGTCCCGTCCCGGGGGGGGTGCGGGGGGCAGGGGGGTTCACAGGATTTCTCCCCGAAACTTGTTCGGGGGGCCGAACACGTTGGCGCTCGGCCCCCCGAAGTTTCAGGGAGAAATTCTCCTCCATCCCTAGTTTTGGAGCAGGATGACGAGGGACCAACTTAGGAAACATCATTGAAAATAAGCCCTAGAACACTATTGCATATAAGCCTGCTAGTGCTGGCAAGCAAGTACTCCCACTACAGCCTCAAAATCAGGTTTATCTCAGGTTGTCTTCCATCAATATGCATACCCTCTAAGTCAGTATCTTCCTATGGCTCTGTCACTCAATCGTGAAATAGCACTAAAATGCATTTGTGATATTGTGCAATAGCACATTTTCTGAAACAAGCCTCCTTGACCTCAACAGGAGTCTGCAGGCACCCCTGCAGTAGCACTATTGCTCAATAGCGCTATTTCACGATAGCACAAATGTGTGTTAGTGCTATGTTGTGACTGAATGATAGAGTGATAGCATCATAGCAAGATACTGATGTGGAGGGTATGCATATTAGAGGCAAAGGGGAAAAAATGGGTGGAATTGGGCATATGTCTGGGAAGTCTACTCAGAAGTAAATCCTGTTGTGATCAATGAGGCTTGTTCCTGAGATTGCCATTAAAGGGAGTAGAGACTGGAGCGGGGAGACTCTCTGATGATGTTCACCAGTCTGATGATGTTCACTTCCAATCCCCCCCCCCCACCTGGAAGTATGTTTCTGTCAGTGACTTATAATGGTGAGGAGAAGTCGTAACTGGAGTTGTGCGCTACAGGACCAATGGTCAGGGTTGCAGTGCCTGGTAATGTGAAACTGTGCCTTTGCTTTTTCATTTGTTGTTGTTTATTCGGTCAGTCGCTTCCAACTCTTCGTGACTTCATGGACCAGCCCACGCCAGAGCTTCCTGTCAGCTGTCGCCACCCCCAGCTCCCCCAAGGTCGAGTCCATCACCTCCAGAATATCATCCATCCACCTTGCCCTTGGTCTGCCCCTCTTACTTTTGCCTTCCACTTTTCCTAGCATCAGCATCTTCTCCAGAGTGTTGATGATAAGCCCAGGACTTTAAGCACTATGGAAGCTGGAAAAGAAGCAGATGCTATTGGAGAAACATTGCAACAAAGTTGCAAGCCGACAGTGTGGAAACACACCCTTAGAGGACTCGCCTTTGCAAGTTAAGCTGTAGTTCCCAGGGAGGGGCAGGAAAAGGGTCTCCTCAAGAGTAAGGAGGGATTGCTGGGAGAAAAACCTCCTTGGCTCAGTCACTATTTCACCAACATCAATAGAGAAATAGTGATGTCACAGTACCCTTGCTCCCACATTCCCAGGATGAAAAGGTTGCATCTGAATTTAACGTACAGCTGAGGACCAATCTGACTTTGCACTTTGTGGTAGGGATCTACGAAACACCTATCTGGCTCTGTGCCGGACAATCCACAGTGGGGGGGAGGTGCTCCATCCCTCCCCCAGGAATCCTCGACGGGGGGGGGGAGGCAATCCAGTCCTCCTCCCTGGAATCCTGCTCGGCCGGCTCCGCTCCGCAGCCAAGCTGCAGGGCCGCCGGCTAGCTCCGGCCGCCCACAGCTGGACATCCGGCCGCTGGGCAGCCCTGCAGGGACGCAAATGGAGGCTGTTGTAGCCACCGCCATTTGCATCCCTGTATTGAGCCGTGATAGGCTACGTAAGTATTTACGTAGCCTATGACGGCAGGGGGAAAAAACCCAGTGTACGCAAATGGCAGTAGCCACCACCATTTGCGTACGCTGTTTCCCCCCCCCCCCCCGCCGTCATAGGCTACGTAAATACTTACGTAGCCTATCACGGCCTCCACAGGGACGCAAATGGCATCCCTGCATTAGCCGTGATAGGCTACGTAAGTATTTACGTAGCCTATCACGGCTATGAAGATGAAGCAAATGGCAGCCGCAGGACAGCCGCCATTCACAAAGCAGAGCGGATGGGAGCAGGTAAGTGCTCCATTTTGCTTGCCTTTTGTGGGGTGGGGGTGGCGGGGACTTCGTCCCGCGTGCCTTTCATGGGGGGGGGCTTCGTTCCGCGACAGATTTCGGGGGGCCAAATGCACTGGCATTCGGCCTCACTGAGATCCGTAGCAGAATTCTCTGACATCCCTACTTTGTGGTGTTTCCATGAATGCATACACATAGCAAAGTTATTTGAAAATGGGTAATCTATTTGAATGTACACAGGAAGATCCCATGAGCAGGATCCTCAATTTCTGCTCTGGCTAGGGATGTTGGAGAATTCAGCCACGGATCTCAGTAAGGCTGAATACCAGCGCATTCAGCCCCCTGCAATCCATGGTGGAACAAAGCCCCCCACTCCACCACCCCACAAAAGGCATGCGAAATGGAGCACTTACCTGGTGCCGTTCATGCTGCTTTGCGAATGGCGGCTGCGTCTGCAGCTGCCATTCGCTCTTCATTATTGCCATGATAAGCTATTTAAATACTTACGTAGCCTATCACAGCTAACGCAGGGACGCCATTTGCATCCCTGCGGAGGCCGTGATTGGCTATGTAAATATTTACATAGCCTATCACGGCAAAAGAAAGGGGCGCAAATGGTGGATGCTACACCATTTGCGCACCTGTCTTTTGCCATGATAGGCTACATATATATTTAGGTAGCCTATCACAGGCAAAGACAGGGATGCACATGGTGGTGACTACGGCGGCCACCATATGCATCCCTGCAAAGCCCAGTGGCCGGATGTCTGGCTATGGGCAGCCCTGGCCGGCGGCTCAATGAAGTCACTGCAGAGTGGAGCTGGCCATGGAGAATTTCGGGGGGAAGGACAGAGCGCCTCCCCCCCCCCACGGACGTCCCTGGATGAAACCAGGTAAGTGTTTCGTACATCCCTAGCTCTGGCTGCTTGAAGAGGCCTATGCTTCTACTGGACCCAGCACCCTGGACTTTCTTGGCATGAATCTAGGGATGGCAGAGAATTCCTCCACGGAGTCCAGTGAGGCTAGGGGTGGACGAAAGTCACTTACCAGTCGTCGAAGGCCGTTTGCGGTGGGGGGGAGGTGCTTCGCTGGTCCCCCCGCGAAGATCAGGCTGGGGGGGAGGCTTCCCGCCTCACCCGGCCGAAATTCAGGCAAGGGAGGAGGCGCCTCGCCTCGCCTCGCCCAGCCGCGAACGCGAAAGTAAAAAAAAAAAAAAAAAAAAACGCCCCCCGATAGGCTATGTGAGAATTCACTTAGCCTATCACGGCTAGATCTGCAAAGTCAGCCATGATAGGCTACGTCAATGTTTACGTAGACTACGGCGAAAATAAGGGCAACGCAAATAGCGTTGCCCTTATTTTCGCCATAGTCTACGTAAACATTTACGTAGACTACAGCGACCAAATAAGGAACGGGAATGGAGGCTCCCTATGGGGGCCGCCATTCGCGTACACTCTTTTTTTTTTTTTAAAGTCACCCGTGATAGGCTACGTGACGATTCACGTAGCCTATCACGGCTGACTTTGCAAATCTAGCCGTGATAGGCTACATGAATTGTCACATAGCCTATCAGGGGGCGTTTTTTTTTTTCTTTCATTGCAATGGCGGTGGCGGCAGCCGGTCGAAAGACCGGCTGCCGCTCCCGCCTCGCTCGAACACCCGCCGAACCGCCGGCCGGACCAGCCACCGGGAGGGACATTCGGTGAAGGTAAGTCCCGTCCCGGGGGGGGGCGGAGGATTTCTCCCCGAAACTTGTTCAGGGTAGCCGAACACGTTGGCGCTCAGCCCCCCGAAGTTTCGGGGAGAAATTCTCCGCCATCCCTAAGTGAGGCTGGATTCCATGGTGGAATGGCCTCCCCCCCCGCCACCCCGCGGAATCCCCCCGGGACGGAACTAACCTGGTGGCGGTGGCTGTGGCAGCAGCAGATGCGGCGACGGCGGCTCCAGCGGCGGTGGCGGCAGCTGGTCTCCTGGCCACTGCCAGGTTGCTGCAGTCACAAATGGCAGCTGTCGTAGCAGCCGCCATTTGTGTAGCTTCTTTTTGCCATGATAGGCTACGTAAATACTTACGTAGCCTATCACGGCAGAGAGCAGGGGCGCAAAGGGCGTTGCGGCCGCCATTTGGACCCCTACTCTTTGCCATAATAGGCTATGTATTTACATAGCCTATCACGGCAAAAGGAAGCCACACAAATGGCTTGACAGCCACGCAAATAGCAGCTGGTGTAGTGGCCACCACCTGTGGCCGCAGCAGCCCAGCTGCGGCCGGAATTCCGGCTGCAGCTGGGCCTGGCTGGTGGCTCCGTGGAGTCGCCGAGGAGCAGAGCCAGCCAGGGAGGATTCTGGGGGGAGGGACAGAGCACCTCCCCCTGACCGCCAATGCTATGGAACGGATTGGTGAGTGGAATTCGTACATCCCTACATGAATCTCTGTCTTGCTTCTATTTCCTTCTCATTACTTTAGGGGTGTACAGATTACTGACCCCACTCCGGGTGGGGCCATCCACTGGGCGGGGGCAATCTGTCACTCCCCCCCGGAAACCTCCCAGCTGGCTCCACTCCGTGGCAAGCCACGGAGCCACCGGCCGGGCCCGCCCGCAGCAGGACTTCCATCTTCTTCCAGGCTGCCGCCGGAAATGGCGGCCACCGTAGTGGCTGCCATTTGCGTCCCTGTGTTACTCATGATAGGCTACGTATATATTTATGTAGCCTATGACAGCAAAAGGCAGGGACACAAATGGCGTAGTGGACGCTATTTGCGTCCCTGCTCTTTGCCGTGATAGGCTACGGAAATACTTACGTAGCTTATCATGGCTAAAGCAGGGAGGCAAATGGTGGCCGCAGACCGGGGCAGCAGATCGATGACAACAGGTAGGGTCCATCCCAGGCATGTTTCACGGGGTGGGGGGGGGGACTGCTCTGTTCTGCCATGGACTCCGGGAGGCCAAATTATAAAGAATTCTCTAACAACCCTACATTACTTATTGAAGCAGGAAGGCAAAGGAGAGGATCTGATTCATTCCAGGAAGGGGGCAAGTTTCCATACAGCCTCAGGGCTTCCATGGATGTGTGTAATTTCCAGTGATGGTCAGTCACCCTAGACACACTGCCCCAGACACACTGACCTGCCCAGCTTGTAGCCCATCAAGCCAAATGAAGCTCACCAGCTTCATATGGAAGCCTACTGAAGTTTTGATAAACCACCTGGTTTTGCTGCCTGACTGGGACTGCAGAACTGGGGATGGGGTTGTCAAGCACCATATGGGCTGTGTTCCACTTGGTGGATTACAAATTGTGTGACCCCACATTAAGATCTTCCAGAACCCTATACCTTTCTTGGAAAAATGCAGGCCCTCTCTATGCCTCTCCCCTCCCACCCCATTTAGGACTTTTACATTAAACAAGTGTACAGTTCAACATATTGAATTTGGCAGGCTCATACTTTACATTGTCTTAAAATTCATCAACATTTTGTAAAGCTACATTTTCAAAATTACAGAAACTGAATTTAAATCCAAGGGATGGACGAAAGGGACTTACCTTGTCCCGCAGCTTGCTTCGCGGTGGGGGGGAGGCGCTTCGGTTCTCCCCCCAAAGTTCAGGCGAGGGGGGGAGGCGCCCCGCCTCGCCCAGCCGAAATTCAGGCTGGGGGGGAGGCGCCCCATCCCTCGCCAGTGAAATTCAGGCCGGGGAGGAGCGCCCCGTCTCCCTGGCCGTGAAAAAAAAAGTAAAAAACAAACAAACGCACACACACCCGTGATAGGCTACGTAACGATTTGTGTAGCCTATCATGGCTAGATTTCCAAAGTCAGCCGTGATAGGCTACGTAAATCGTCACGTAGCCTATAATGGGTGACTTTGGAAAAAAAAAAAGCACGTACCCAAATGCCCATGGGGCGCCGCCATTTGCGTTCCTTATTTTGGCACATCTAGTCTATGTAAAGATTTACGTAGACTACGGCGAAAATAAGGGCAACACAAATAGCGTTCCCCTATTTTCACTCTAGTCTACGTAAATCTTTACGTAGTCTACGTAAATCTTTACGTAGACTAGATGTGCCAAAATAAGGAAAGCAAATGGGCGCCGCCATTTGCGTATGCACTTTTTTTTTTTTCCAAAGTCACCCGTGATAGGCTATGTGACTATTTAGGTAGCCTATCACGGCTGACTTTGGAAATCTAGCCGTGATAGGCTACGTAAATCATCACGTAGCCAATCACGGGTGTGTGTTTTTTTTTTACTGTACTTTTTTATTTTGTAATGGCGGCGGCAGCAGCCGGTTGGGAGACTGGCCACCGCCCCCGCCCCTGCCGAACCGCTGCCGAACCGCCGCCGGGACCTGCTGCCGAGAGGGTCATTCGCCGAAGGTAAGTCCCATCCCGGGGGGCAGGCGGGGGGCTGGCGGAGAATTTCCCCAACACTTTCAGGGGGCCGAATGCATCGGCACTCGGCCTACCGAAGATTCGTGGAGAAATTCTCCGCCATCCCTATTAAATCCTGAAATTACACATTTGTGCAACATTTATTTCAACACTACAAATTGCCAGGTGGCAATTTAACTTGTTCTTAGCAGATGATGTTCCCAATTATATCACTCTGTAAAGGTAAAGGTGTCCCCAACCAGTCGTGTCCGACTCTATGGGGTGGTGCTCATCTCCATTTCTAAGCGGAAGACCCAGCGCTGTCTGAAGACGCTTCCGTGGTCATGTGGCCGGCATGACTGAACACCGAGGTGCACGGAACGCTGTTACCTTTCCCGCCGAAGTGGTACCTACTTGCAATTTCTTGCTTTTGAACTGCTAGGCTGGCAGGAGCTGGGACTAAAGACGGGAGCTCACTACGTCATGCAGCACTCGGGTCTCGAACTGCTGTCCTGCCGACCTTCCGGTCTGCAGTTCAGCATCTTAACCACTAAGCCACCGCGGCCCCCATATCACTCTGTACCAATACCTAATAGCTTAGATCCATCTAACAGCCTGCTCCTAATGCTCTGTATTAAATGCCATGGCATAAACCTTAGTGTCGTGTTTCCACAGTTGCAGCAGTGTTCTGCTTCTAGATCAAGAAGTATGGATATTCTAATTATACAGTTGTGCACACTGTTTTTATGAACTGTTGATGCTTCCTCTTTCATTCCATATAATTTGCATGCCAAAACAAATGATGTTGTCTTAGTTAGTGACCAAAACCATACAAAATGAAAGTTATCAATTAAGGAGCTGAGTTATTAACAAAATGTATTTGTATGGGCAACACATCTTAGGGAAATGTGTGATTTACATGAGAAACCTGCAGACAATAGTACCAATAAAGTGGGTTGTGTTTTAATGGCATGTAGTCATCAAATACTCATGTCTCTGCATCATATAACATTTATTTACAATTACATTTGTAACCAGCACAGGATGTTAACTCAGCATCTCATTCTGCATTACAGATTATCAACAATGATCCTTAAATATAACCCACACAGCAGCTCTTGATTTTTTTTTTAATGAATAACATTATTGTAATTTCTAGGTGTTCCCCCACCCCCACCCCAAGAGCATTCAATTTACTACAGCTGCACAGTGGCATGGCATCCTTTTTGATACAATGAAAATAAAGCCCCAGCAAACTTTAAAGTACATATAACCCATTTTGAAATAAATAAGAATTTAATGAGGGAAGATAATATATTATTGTACAATGCAGGCATTTGACATATGTGTGGACTGAAGAGAGAGACCATGATAATGGCTGCTGGCCCCACCTCTTCAGCACACCAGATGTCTGTGCTTGGCGAAGAACATCTACACAGAGGCCTCTGCATGTAGATGGGACTCATAGGATCAGGATGCAGGATCAAATGTAATGAACCAATCATGCAATGCTGGTTTTTCATGTGTGGCACCTAGGCATACACATTTTTGTATGTGTAAGTTGGACACGCATGCTGACGGGACAGGGTGCCACATTCCCACCCTCTATGTATATCCATATTTGCAAAAGTTTAATAATGAAATCAATACAGAGAAAAAACAGGACACATGCAACATCAACTTCTTGTCATACTGTATAATGCTTTACTCAGCCAAGTATACACCTGATAGGGAGTTCCAGTCAGTCCCAACCCAATTCCTGGCAAGTACCAAACCTGAACAAAGTAAGCCACACATTTAGCAAAGCTAAGATTGCTGTATCAATATTTTACATTTTCATGAGTATATGTAAATTCTGTTTTTAAAAAGTGAAGTGAGAAATGGGCCAAGGCACCTGGGTTCTCAAGACTACATGCCTGTAATTGTACCATCAAAGGAACAGAATAGATGCATTCAGAAAAAACCCTAGCTTACAACAGGCCGAAAAGCAATTTCATTTCAAATGAGCCCTAATTTCTGGCAACAAATGAAAAGATTTTAGCAACAATGAATAGCTGGGTTTATAGATTCAAAAATGAAGCACTGACGTATACATCAGCACACAGACATCCTCCACTGCTGAAGTGCAATGGGCAGAATCCAGCCCTTCATCAGTGAGTGCAACTGGGAGGGTCTGTGCTGGGTGTTCCACAGCCTAGGATGCCCCCATGCCAGCCAGTCTGCTTGGCTTCCATCTTTTCTTTCCAGTCTTCCAGGACATCACCTGGTTTTAAGTACAAGATCACCAGGGTGGTGGCACGAACACCCCTCAGAATATTCCCCAGCCTGACCTAGACCCTTTGTACACACTGAATGGGAATCATCTCCATATGACAACAGGCTTGTTCAGACTAGAGGCATGGGGGTCTTGCTATTGTCAGGCCTCAGTCTGGTCCAGCAGGACCACGCCTGGCATGGCTGTGATTCAGTGGATGAGAGATCCACACATACAGTAGCCTGTGAGACTTAGATGCAGGTGCCAGTGGTTCTGTGTACCAGAGGCTAGGTACAAATTTATAGTCACACCTAATGTACTGCTGAGAGCCTACTCCGAACATTCATGCCAGCATATAATCACCACCATGAACCCTCTTCCAAAGAACTAGCAGCCATGGGCTGCTCTGCTCCATTGGCAAGTTTTCAACTTGAACTGCAGTGATGTTCAAAACCAAGAAGCTCAGTGGCAGGAAATGTCTGGGTGAGGGTGCATGCCCCAAGTTGCGAAGAGGTGGCCTTGCTTAGGCTACCATTGTTCACGGTGGTATGGCAACTAACCCACTGCACCCTTGCAGCATGGCCGTGAAGGGAATGATCAGGAGAAATGGTGAGCAACCTGAAGTATCCCCCCCCCCGAGGGGGGGAGGTTCAATAGTCAGCTCACACAAAGACCAACTATGAAACCACAGTGGAACTGTTATCACAATAAAACCAACAACTTCATAAAACAGAATAAGAACACAGCAGGCTGTTTCAAAAAATTAAATTTCCTACCAAAAAACATATGGAACAAGAAAATATAATACTGAACACATACACAAGCACACATGCACACACTTACACAAAGTGGCAGAGGGTAGACATCGGGGTATCAGATCTTATTTCTATGCAGACAAGATGACCCAAGACAATGTGCTGCCTGAAACAAAGGACAGGATGCCCCCATATTCCATGAACAGAATCTGACTAGATGGCCACAGGACATCCTCCTCCACTACACCTGAGAGGGCAGCAGCTAGCTTAGGGCAGACTAACTTAGGGGATTCGGGGGCAACAGCAGCGGAGGCAACCATGGTGGCCCCAGTCCTCAGCATCTGCCACCTGAGACCATTGCCTCACTCAGTCTAATGACAGGGCCAGTCCTAAGATAACCACATGCTATCTTGAAAATTTTCCTTTTCTTCTATTGATCTAACATCCTTTCCCGTACCTCAGTTCCTCTTTCAAAGGCAGAGCCTTCAGTCCTGATTGCTTGCTGCCTGCTGAAAGAATTTACAGAATTCAAAGTTCTGTGTCAATTAAAGAGCAATTCTCTGCAATGTTTCCCTGTAGTTGATGTCAAGCAATAAAAAGTTACCAGCTGGCATTAGAGAAAAAGAATAATTTACAATGGGGAAGATGCTGCTGGTGTTTAGTCTCTTTCTATATTTAATGAGATTATTGAAATGTGGTTGCTACTGCAGAAAGCAATTACATGCAGCATTCTAAGGATTTATTTAAAAATGAAAAAAAAAATCCTTTTACAGGGTGGAAGATGCTGGAGGTGTGTGATCTTAGCAGCACAGAAATTGGTTGACCCTGAATATGTGTATAATCATACATAACCTTTCTGACCCTATCAAATAGTCTGGGAATGTTAGTGCATAAATTTAAATGATATCCTAATGTTTCTCTAACTAGTATTTCATACAGGAAAAGCAGACCACAGCATGAGAAAAAGAAGTGGCACAAATCCAAAGGAGTTAGAGTCAACTGTAACTAGCTCAAATTTAAATATAGATATTTATAGTCACAGGACAGTATCTTTCAAATGCATGGTAACATGTATTGTCAACTATTTTTCCACACTGTTTATGCAATATAAATCTTCTGTTATTTGATTTAGTAGAGCTAGCTCATGCCATTTAATGTGGTCTCTGTATGCAGAGTCATGGAGGATGCTAGATACATTACCATAGTAGTTTATCCCAAGGGTCTGGCCATGTGATCGTAGAGACAAATAATTCACAGTGTAAATGAGAATGAGAAGAACAGTGTAGGATACTACAATCTTTTACATTTGTTTTTTTAAAAAACACACTCAACCGTACAAGCCGTTGTTAAACCTCCACCTGAGATGGTTTATTTGATCAAATATCATTTTAAAAAATAAATTCCTGGAGAGTAATCATGTTAATCTCTGGCAGCAGAAAGAAAGAAGACTCCATGGTACCCTAGAAATTAGTATCTTCTACAAATTTAGCAGAATCAAGAATAAATCTTTTGTTAGAATATAACTCTTTGGGCTGCAGACATGTGTACATGAAATAAGGCTTCATGCTTGAACTTGCATGGAGAAACCTGCTGTCCAACATGATATTTTGCAAGGAGAGTGTTTGTTTGTATAAGGAGCATTCAACCATGCAACTCCCCTCCCCTCCACACACATGCAGTCTAAAGCAGTAAAGCAGAGGGAAAGCTTTATCACTCAATTCCACTGAACGTGTAAATTGGTCCTAAACTGGCTTCTTGTTCCTTCAGCTTTTGGAGAGAACAATAACAATACACTTCATCAGAATCATGAAGTGGGCACAGAAGCCTGTGATATCTGTATATCTATATCTATAATTTATTGTTTATTTGTTACATTTATATTCCTCCAAAGAATCCAAGGCATACATGATCCTCCTCCTCTCCATTTTATCCTTACAAAAACTCTGTGAGTTGGTTAGGCTGAGAGTCAGCACTGACCCAGTCACCCAGTGAGCTTCATGACTGAGTGGGGACCTGAACCCAGATCTCCCCAGTACCAGCCCAACACTCTACCCACACTACACCATACTGGCTCTCCAGTTCCACTCTTCAGGAGGAGAGGGCTGCCGCTAATGTAACCAACATAGCACCACACACATACCAGAGGGAGCTATCAGCAGGGCTTGGGGAAACTCCTGGGTTCTCAGAAACAGAAAAAACCTTTAAGGAAAAAAAAAACCCCTAAGGGAGAGGGGCCCAAATCAGGCAAATGCTCACTGGGCCCAGAATGGTGACTGACTATTTGGGGCGGGGGAAGGCAGGCAGAATGGAATAGCTTGAAAATGCCCTAACCCCGGCTCCAGCTTGTCCGGTAAGGGAAGGGGGCGTTGTGGGCGGGTGGGATGAGAAGAGGTGAAGAGGTGCCTATTGGTAAACCCCCCCCCTGTGGTACCACCAGGCTTGGGAGGGGCCGATGGAGCCCTCTTAAGCTCTGCACCCCCTCCCAGTCCAGCTCTCTCGCTCTCTCGGCTCCCTCCCACCCCCCTTAAGTAGTGTGGGTTTATACTGGTTGCCCTTTTGGGAGCCATGTAGGAATTTTTGGCTCACAGTTCAATTGGCCTTTACTGTGTGTCTTTTTGCCTACTTCACACTGTTATTGGGGTCAGGGTGCATCCAGTAGGCGAATTTGGTACAATCTCTCTTAGGTCACATTTCAGTTGGCGGCTAGGATGGGCAAAAGCAGAAAGAGATTAGGGATGGTTTGCATGCAGAGGCACCTTATGGTGACAGGTGATGCCTGAGGCCTCCCAAATGGGTTGTGAGGCTCGGCGGGGGGATAAGGGTTGCCTGAGAGACCAACCCTACTCACTCACCCAGGTGTTGTGCGGGCGGCACCGGGTTGGGGGTGACAGGGGAAGGTCCACCTCCCCCAGAAGGGGCAGTCCAGAGGGGTGGCGAGATCGACGCCGCCCCTCAGGCTGGGTGTGTTTTCGTCCATGAAGTGCCAGCTAGTCGCTGGCACAGTCAGCTACCCATCCTAGGTATCCCTTTGCAGATATTTTCAATAAAATGTGGCCTAATTTTCAACCCAAGCCTTGTTGTTTGACTCTTCTTTGACCCATCTCTGCTCACAACAGGAAGCATTCACACACACACACACACACACACACACTGCAGCCTGATAGCATATTAGCCATGTTCGCCTAACATCATTTTCAAAAAGCCCGTGCATGTAATTTCAGGGGAGCGCTATAGTACAATTGTTTCGCTCTCTATGTTCTGTGAGTAATGACAGCAAACCCATCACTTCTGTGAATGTCCAGGGCTCCCTAATGTCATATTTACAAAATAAAAAGTCAGCAAATGGACCATATTGCCAACAGAGTGTTAACACTCTGAAACTGGGCAACTGCTGAGTAGATACTTTTATAACCACAAGTCGCTTTAAATGGCTGCACCATGAAAGTATTGAGTCATGAATATATAGGACTGAAATGACTTGGGGCCACAAAACCTAACTTTGTGCACAGGCATAAAGGAAATGCATTGGGAGGGATATTTTTTGCAGCTGGCATGATGTACACATAAAGTGCTTTTGAAGATGTTACCTGGGCATGTATATTCCCAACACCTAAGTTAGAGGAAATCAATAATAAGAGCTATTAACGCCAGACAAGACTGTACTTTTCTATCTATAAAATAGAAGCCATTTCTTAAAGCTTTAATAGCATAAATATGACTTGAAAACTGACTTTCTGAACCCTTGCAGAATTAATTAGACAGAACAGCCTTTGAAAGCTTCTGTTGTTTGTGAAAACAAAAGGAGCATATGACCAGCAATGTGGTTTAAACTTCCACAGTGTTTATTAACTAATGGACGCTCTGTCCAGAACAAAAGGGCATCTCGTTCTCATTTTTGATAGTATATTGGGGGGTTGGGGGGGGGGTTGAAGACACTGTGGATCAATAAGTGGAAGCCACTGTGGATCAATTAGTGGAAGGCATAGAAACAGGAAGATACACCAAGCCAGGACATTCTTTGCGTGAGCAGTTTCAGCTAATGTACTAGACTAAGGTACATGGAGGTCTGAAAAAGCTTGGGGTCAAAATACGTTGGGAAATGTGTACGTAGCTTTTGAAGGCCCTATTCAGGCCTTCAAAAAAGGGTTAAAATCAATACATGAGAAGGAGCACACCAGCCTCACCCTTTGCCTCCCTCACATTTGTCCCCCTCATGAAAGGCAACAGTCTGAAGGGGAGTGCCTCCTGTATCTGTGGATTTGAAAATTAATATTGTGACTATGTACAGCCTATGTGATGGACTGATGCACATTTTTTTATTGCTAATCAATGGTTTTAATTTTGAGTGAGATTTAGCATTTATATTAAAATGTTCGGATATACAGTACATTATTTTCCTTTAAACTATTGTGTTTTTGTGGTTGTAAATGGTTAAGGATAGAACTGGCTTATTTGGTCTTTGTTTGGGGGTTTGTTTTGACTTTGAGCCAGAACTTGTCGTTGTCATCCTATTCTTTAGATTATATATGCACACTCACACACACATAATTTATATTAGTTCTATTAAATCTATGATAAGATTTAATTTATTTAAGATTCATATATACATACACACACACACACACACGTACAGAGGCGGTTGAGAGGCCAATCAAAAATGTTGGAGAGGCCTTCCTCACTGATTTGAGTATGACTCTGTAGAAACTATTTGTTGGAAGCTGTGCTCCTCTGAGTTTGCTGTTTACTTGATTAACTTTTACTATGACTATTCTAGCTAAATCCTTATTTAGGCTAAAAATGCTGCAGCCTATTCAAAAGGTGATGTGAACATATCTGCATGAGAATCCTGTGAGTGCTCATCCAAATAGCAGGTTGCCTTACAATAATGTCACCTGGAATTGTTCCTTTCCTGAGCTTTGGACCAGCCACATGTTTTGTATGTAAGCATGTCTGCCAACTTCTGTTGTTTGAAAATGGAACCCTTGAAAGTTACAGCTGAACTATGAAAATACATGGGGAGTCAAGAGTCTTTTGTGAAATTTCATTCATCTCCCTTTGACGAGAAAGAATGTTGTTGATAAAAAAAAGAAAACCTTACAACCACCAAGCTATACTTGAGTTTCACATATTTATGCTGTACATGATGCTGGTAATAGTTTTCTTATTGTATTTCAAGGTTAGTGCCATTTTTATTTTATTTTCTTCATGTTTAGAAGATACAAGACTTTAAATACAGGGGAAAAAAAAACTTTTTTTTTTCATTTTCTATTTTACCCCGTCTCAGTATGTGAAGAATAAAACCTGTTCAAACACCATGGCAAATCTTGGTGTATCTACGTAGAAAGGATGATGGGCTCCCTTCCCCCCATCACATGCACATCGTGGGGAAAGACACCTGTGCATGAAGGCATGCTTCAGATGTACAGCTGGGGATGGAGCCCACCATGATGATGCCACCCTCTCCACACATTCATTGGACACATGGAGCCCTAAGTCAAATGCTTGAAAAGGGCTGTTGCCATAATTGAAAGGGAGAGGCACAGGAGTTGTAACAATGCTCTGTGCATCCTACTACCTAGCTAATATTCCACTAGGATACTAGACTCATTACCTAGGGATGTACAAGACTTGTGTTTCTGTTCACAAATCATGCAAATGTGTCCTGTTGGCGATTCTGAATGTGAACAGGAGTGCCTTTTTTGGAAGAATGTTCCCAAATGCCCAAATTTACAATCACATTTGAAATATGTATAGTTTTTTTTTTAAATGTGCATTTCAAAATGCACATTATATATGTATGTATACATGCGTGTGTGTGTGTGTGTCCATTTTCATGCTTTAGTCAATGGAAGAAAAGTGACACTTTTGAAAAATACACATAGAAATGCCCATTTTTCCTGTTCAAAATTTGCACTTTTCCCATTCAAAAGAGCCGAAAACAGGGTTTTTTTTTAAAAAGGAAACTAACTGAGCTTTGAAGTTAATTTTGGGGAATTTCATCAAGCTTGCAAATTGCTGGTTTTCCCATCCCTACTACTACTCCAGCTAGTATGGAAACGGGACAAGCTCACCCACCCCCAAGCCAGTAGGATTGATGTGGGCCTCAGCAGCTGTCTGAAATATTTGTGTGTGTGTGTGGGGGGGTTGTTTTGTGTGTGTGTGTGTGTGTTTGGTTTTTTAACAAACCTGAGCCACTTTATACTCCATGATGTACAGGGTCAGTTGTCCTGTGGTGCTTTATCTGTATCCATGCCCATTTAACTTATAAAACTATAGGTGTCCCATAGACCCTGACAGAAATGAATGGGAAAGTGAAACTACTGAATGTCTAAGTTAATTGGAGTCCTTGCTATTCCCAGCAACTCCTCAAAATAGGGGAGGAAAAATTACATAGCATTTTGCCTGTATCATCAATTCCGCTATATGTATGTTTGTGTGTGTATACCATGTTCCAAAGCTCTAGAGAAAGCATTTTTCTTGTTTGGGGATTTTTTTTTCCTGCAAAGCACTGTTTGACCCCAGGAGTAAATTTTACCCTAGGGGTTTACTTCTGCTCCAATTTGGCTTAAACTTGACATAGGAGTTAACATTCTCATGGTGCAAACGTCCAACATTGATTTTTGTCACTGTGTGGGGCTTCCAAGCAGTCACTGCATAGTGGAAAGATATATATGTCATGGCTTCATGGATTATTCTACATATGTTCAAGATATCACAAAACAAATGAAATTGTAGAGCCGGAAAGGGTAAAAGAAAAGGCCAGTGTGCACGATCCTAAGCACAGTTACTCAAAACTCACTGAATTACATGGGATTAACCGCATATTAAGTGTGCTTGCAGTCTAAATGATCAAGGCCTTCTCTGTGAGGAAAGGCTATGGGGTTTGTGGGTCTGGAGTAGGGATGGGTGGACAAGTGACATCCAAGATCACCAGGATTCTCCAAACATCATCTCACCACTCATCTCATGTCCACTTTCCATTCGTGTTTGCAATTGCTGCTTACTCTGGGCACAAATTGCACAAACTTGCACAAATTGAGCAGTGATCAAATTGAAGATTTGTGCAAATCTCCCCAAATTTGTGCAAAATTCCTAAATTTCCTCCATAGGCTAATGTGGGGCTGATTCAGTCTACTGAGGAAATTGGAGCAAATTAGGAAATTTGTGCAAATTGAACTGAGAATCGGGAACAAGGTGAAGGTGAGCACACGTTTGATGAATTGGGAATATTTTCAGTGGGCATGAGCTTGGGTTCATGCATGTGGTCAGAGCTTCAAACAGAACATGCTGCTAACATGGTTTGTGAGCAAAACCAAAATTCTCATACAGCCCTAGTTTGGAGCCCAGAAAAAAACTGGCTAAGAGGGGACATGGTAGTATATAAAATTATGAAAGGTATGAAAAGATGAAATAAGAAAAAAAAAGTATCCCTCTCTCATTAGGGATGTACAAAAGTCACTTACCTTTTCGAAGGGTGACATTCGCAGTGGGGGGAGGCACTCTGTCCCTCCCCCGAAATTCTCTCCAGCTGGCTCCGCTCCATGGAGATTCTGCAGAGCCACCAGCTGGGGCCGCCCGCAGCTGGACGTCTGGCTGCTGGGCAGCCTGCAGGGACACAAATGGCGGCTGCTGTAGCCGCTGCCATTTGTGTCCCTGTATTTTGCCATGATAGGCTACGTAAATATTTACATAGCCTATCACGGCAAAAAAACCCACTAAAAAACAGCGAATGCAAATGGCGGTGGCTACAGCGGCCGCCATTTGCATTCCCTCTTTTTTTGCCATTTTAGTCTACGCAAATATTTACGTAGGTTTTTACAGCAAAAAAATAATAAAAAAGGAACGCAAATGGCAGCCACTACGCCATTTGCGTTCCTTTTTTTTTCTTTTCCGTAATAGCCTACGTAAATATTTATGTAGGTTAAAATGGCAAAAAAAGAGGGAACGCAAATGTTGGCCACTGTAGCCGCCGCCATTTGCGTTCCCTTAGTTTTGCTGTGATAGGCTATGTAAATACTTACGTAGCCTATCACGGCTACATGGAAGAAGCGAATGGCAGCCACAGATGCAGCCGCCATTTGCAAGTCAGCACGGATGGCACCAGGTAGGTGCTCCGTTCCGGGCCCATTTCGTGGGGTGGGGGGGTGGGGGGGCTTCTTTCCGCCATGGATTTCGGGGGGCCAAATGCATTGGCATTCTGTCTCACCGAGATCTGTGGCGGAATTCTCTGACATGACATCCCTACTCATTATAGTAGAATAGGATCACCCAATGAAGAAGGTTTGTACATAATTATCATATGGAATTCAATACAACAAGATATGGTGAAGGGTCCTACTTCACATGGTGTTATACTGCAAAATGCATGGATATTGGGTGCATCAATGACTATTATCCATAATAGCTTAATAGAATGCCCATGTACCTCTGCATACTGGATGCTGAGGACAGACACCTGAAAATGGCTAACACCTTCCAGTTATGTTTGGTTATGGTTAGGGATGTCAGAGAAATCCGCTGAGGATTCAAATGAGGCCAGATTCTTTGGAATCAGGCCTCAGGAATCCACAGCAGATCGGGACCACTTACCTCTCCTCCAGGAGGACTGGAGGCGGAATGGCACTCGGCTGCTTCTTGCCAGCCAGAGCCATTCGCCTCCTCCCTGTCCCTGCCGATTGCCATGTCTTTTTTCTTCTTTTTTTTAAAATGGTGATTGGGAGGATGTGCCCATAGACTTATACGCAAATAGAGACATGAATCTTGCATATAAATCTATGTGTCCATAGGCTTATACCCAAGATTCATGGGTCTTTTTGCCTACTTTACACTGTACGTGGGGTGGGTGTGTCCACTAGGTTCAGTTTGGCTATATTTGCTGGTCAGGTTATCCAGTCACATTTTCAGGTTGGCTGTCAGGGATGGGCAATGGGAGGAGAACAGGGATTGTGAGCATTCAGGAACACCGTTTTGTGACAGATGATGTCTGAGGCCTCCCACTCTGGGTTTCACAGCACATCAGGGTGATAAGGGTTACCTGCGAGGCCAACTCACCTCATCCACCTGGTGTTTTGCAGCCCAGGAGGGGGTGACAGGGGAAGGCCTACCTCCCCCAAAAGGGGTAGCCTGGGGGTGGCGATCTCTTTGACACTACTCAGCAGGCTTTGAATGTTTCACCTGATATAGTGCCTAGCTAGTGGCTGGCACAGGTTAGTTCCCTGTCCAGGTCTCCCCCTTTGCAGATCTATCAATAAATGTGTCCCAATTTGATACCAATCACTTGTGTCTCATCTCTTCATTTCCACCTTTACGCTCGCAAGATCAGTAGTGTTACTGTGAAAAAAGAATACTAAGATATTTTGTTTGTTTTTGTATTTTAGCATCTTTATCCCAAACCTTAGACATGGAAGCCCATTCCTCAATGAAGTCACTTTCAGCTTCTGAATGAGTTCTCAGGGTTTGGGTTTGTTTATAGCCAATTGTTTTGGTTCCTTTCTACATATAACATCCATGTATTCCCTCTCCTAGAAATCGTGGCCTTGTCATATTAAAGTACAACAAGCTAGGAACCATCCAAATGATAGGAATACTGTTGGGGTTTCATTTCCTTTGCAATGTACTGGGAAAGGCCTGATCTGATCCAGCTGTGCAGCTTCCAGAAGTTTCTTCTATGAGAAGTGCCAGGCTAAGATTAAACT
This sequence comes from Heloderma suspectum, assembly GCF_057233095.1. Classification (NCBI taxonomy): domain Eukaryota; kingdom Metazoa; phylum Chordata; class Lepidosauria; order Squamata; family Helodermatidae; genus Heloderma; species Heloderma suspectum. The sequence goes on from NC_139461.1 coordinate 75,045,125, forward strand.
AGGCAAAATTCTTGAAGTGACAATGAATGGGGTTGATACAAATTATACTGTCCTGCTGCTTTGAAAGGGCACATTACTAGAATCATTAACCATAATCATCCTCAATTACAAGCACTACGAGCATGAACACAACAGACCAATGAATGCAGCCATTGTCTGCATGTAATGCCCATAATTCACAAAGACACAGTCATCTCTTCAGATTCTAGAATTCTAACTGCAAAGTATTATGAATTTATTTGTTTTTTAAGTTTTGAAATGGATGCATTTGCTTACCTCTGCCTCTTGGCAGTTGAAATGGCAAAAACTGTGAGATTCTAATAACCTCAAGGATGTGAGCTATCCTTGGGAGATCGCTCCCTATGTATCTGATGAGTTGCAAAATCTATTGAAATCCAAAAACATGTTTAGACTCCAGTTCAAATCTCTAGATGAGTTGCATTTCAATTCACGTACAATTTGTTTTGTCTCTAGTTTAAATCTAGCGATACCTAACATAAGAAATTTAGGATGTAATGATATGGTCCAGGTATCCAAGGGACCACAAGATATTGGACCTCCCCCTCTAAAAGCAAAGAGAAAGGGCCACTTATGGAGAGGGAGATCCAACCTTAAAACTTTCGTACTTCCATAGCACATACACATATCCATCTTGCTTTGCTAAGGTTATACATCAGACAAACATGGAGTCACACTGGTTAGGCCAGGAGATGTTTTGGGTGGAAGTTCTTCTCAATCCCCTGCTTAAGGCTAGCAGGTGCTATTAACTGGTAACTAGCAGTCCAGGGGTTGCATCTCTATACTCCTATCAGGGTTATGTATGAGAACAGAAGCATACATTAGCTTGGCAGCGGCTTTGAGATAGCGTAGAAATTCTAGCATAGAATACATTTTATGTACCATCACTAATGATAATCCCAGAGTTTTAAATGGTGGAGTGGATTATCAGACATTTCAGTATTTGAAGGATCTTCCAAAGACATGGCTGCATACCATCCCCTAGGGGTTTTGCAGCATTTTTGGTATAGGGGAGTTATAAGACCCATACAACAGTGCACAAAGCAAGGAATAGCAATTACTATGCCAACAATGATAAAGTAGGGATGTACGAAAGTCACTTACCTTTTCGCAGCTTGGCTTCGCAGTGGGGGGGAGGCACTTTGCTTCTCCCCCTGAAGTTCAGGCAAGGAGGGGGAGGCTTCCCGCCTCACCTGGCCGAAATTCAGGCCGGGGGGGAGGCTTCCCGCCTCGCCTGGCCGAAATTCAGGCCAGGGAGAAGCGCCCCGTCTCCCCGGCCGCTAAACAAAAAGTAAAAAAAAAGAAAAGAAAAAGACCCCGTGATAGGCTACGTAATGATTTACATAGCCTATCACGGCTAGATTTCCAAAGTCAGCCATGATAGCCTACGTAAATCATCACGTAGCCTATCACAGGTGACTTTGGGAAAAAAAAGCGCATATGCAAATGGCGGCGGCCCATGGGCGCTGCCATTTGCGTTCCTTATTTTGGCACGTCTAGTCTACATAAAGATTTACGTAGACTAGACGTGCCAAAATAAGGAACACAAATGGCGGTCCCCATGGGAGCCGCCATTTGCGTACGCGCTTTTTTTTTTTTTTCCAAAGTCACCCGTGACTCCAGGCAGCAGGGACTGGAGTCAGACTAACCTCACATTCTCTGCCCTTAGCACAGAGGGGAAAACAAGGGGTTAAGGGTGACTCCTGCCTCCGCCGCTTGTCAAGGCTTGACAGGTGGCATTAACTCTGTGCAAAGGGCGGAGAACGTGAGGTTAGTCTGACTCCAGTCCCTGCTGCCTGGCAAGCCTTGGGAAGTGGTGGAGGCAGAAGTTGCCCTTACCCCTTGTTCTCCCCACCTTGCAAGGAGCGGGGATTCTCCCCTCCTTGCAAGGGGCAGAGAACGTGCAGTTGGCATGACTCCTGCCTCTGCTGCCTGGCAAGCCTTGGCAGGCAGCAGAGTGAGAAGTTGCTGTTACCCCTTGTTCTCCCCTCCTTGCAAGGAGGGGAGAACAAGGGGTTAACGAGCAATGACGGGTACTCTGGTGGCTGCCATTGTGTGCAACCATGGCTGCTCCGGAACTTCTGTATTGTTAATGCTAAGTACCTTTACGGCCACCAGTCACACAACATTAAAAATACAAAAGTTCTGGAGCTGCCATTGTTGCACACAATAATGGTGGCTCACTACAAGGGCAGGTGTCCCTGTGGCTTCCTCAGGCATTTGCCAGGCTGTTTAGAAGCTCACGCAGTGCCATGAGCAGGGACAAGCAGTGGAGGCATCTCAGCGAGCACCCAACGAAGCAGGGCATGGGCCAGTCCATCCATCCCTAGTCATACTTAGAGTCAATCCATTGAAATCAATGAAACTTTAGGGCAGAATCCAATAGGGTGCTTATGCCTCCTCCAATTCTCTTGCACCCCGCTGATTCCATTGTGCAAGCAGTGGGTCCTGCTCACTCTGTTGCATGAGATTTAGTGCCTTCCAGAGGAACCCCTGGAGCGAGCAGAAATGCTCATTTCTTAATTGGGACAGGTCGCCAGAGCTCTCCTATGCAAACTTGACCAACCTGCCCTGTCTGAGAAACGGTCGTTTTCACTCATTTCCAGTTGCCCTGGGAGTGCTAAATCTTCATTTCACAAGCAGTGGGTCCCACTTGTGGGCAGGAATTGGTGGGGCATTAAGGAATTGGGGGAGGTTAGATTCCACCTTAGTAAATCACAGTGAAAATGATGGATCTGCTCTATGTATGACTAAATTTGGATCCAACCCATATCGTCAGAATCAGGATACGTCATGTCAGCCTTGAAGTTCATTCACTGGTGATTATTTTAATACCTTGAGTCCAGCATTTTTCAAGCTATATATTAAGCAAGTTGACATATTCTGACTCTAAGAAAGGTTTCTGATCATAAATCTACTACTCAGGTGCAGTTATGAGTTTCTAAAAGCAATAATTGCATAATAATTATTTGATGAAATAACATTTTGATAAACCCATACAAAAGGTCTATAAACATAATTTTCATAAATTCAACATCTTAGTTTCCTAGAATCAAGGATTTTCTTCACATTCCTTAAGCATTGCCTCATCATGGAATTCACGAAGCATACTAATCACATTGCTTATTGCTTGGTTAGAAATAGGATTAATTTGGCACTAAGAAAAGGTCAGCTGGCCACATTAATTGCTTTTTGAAACTAAGCAGTCTTTATACTTGATCAGGATTTTTAAAAAAAATGTTGTGCCTCCCCCCCGCCCCAGTTTAGAAGGTATTTCCAGCATCCTGTTTTTACAGTGATTATGTGAAACATTTGGAAACAAAGTGACAAGTCTGACAATGGATAAAATAGCATGTTAAATCTACATCTGGGTCGATTTACCTAATCATCTCCCAACACACACAAAATGACTTTTTCTCCCCTTTTCCCTATCAGCCCATTTTGGGATCAGCATGGAACTCCTTGTAGAAGGGAATGCTACAGTTTTCCGCAAAATGAAGTTTGGACAACTATGGACTCTGAAGTTAGCTGAACTCAGAACTGGGTCTGAAGATGTTGCACCAGCTGCTGCTCTGGCTGAAGTGGCAGCGTTTATCCCTGGTAGTTTGGGCACCAGTGGTGGCTCCATATATGTTGGTTGAAGGATATTACCTGTCTACACTTTAGGGAATAGATGGGCTCAGTAGTCTTTAAAAGAAATGTGCTTGAGGAGCCAGCCACATGCTTCTCTTCTTTTCAGTGGCTTATGTTTGGGTCTAAGGTTGTTGCCACATGATGATGGTTGACACTGTAAAAGGTGCGTAGAGCAGTAGATTGGTGCTGTGAGCTCATTCAAATAATTGACCCAGGGGCTGCTGAGGCGATCCCAGCAGGAGGACACTTCCACAAATACTGGGAACCATGGTTTGCTCCTGAAACGAACAGTGCAGAATCTAATACCAGAGAGGCTTATTATAGAAATGGGATTGCATGGATGACCAAATATGCCTTCAAATTAAGGAATGGCACAAACCATTTTTATCCACTAATGCATTTTTTGCAGTGTTACAGAACCACTCTCATACCATGAGACCAATATAATCAGTAATAAAATAAAAACTACTGAAAAGCTAACCAAGGGGTAAGGCTGCATGAGAAATTCATTTCAGTTCATTTATGACTGGAATTTACCTTGCTTGTTGCACCTCCCAAATGTGAATGTGAATGCAAACGCAATCTATGGTCAAAGCTCATATATTCCTGAGCTTGCAATGCTGGTTGTGGGAGGCGGGCAGGACGATGTGTTTGAAAAATGCATACATTAGAAAAATATGCATGAAAAATGTGCACTTTTTTAAAAATTGCACACAAATACAGTTTAATCAATGGGAAAAGATTGCATACATTTGAATGCATACCCAAATAGGCACCCAAGTATTTCATGGTTTTCACACACACACACACACACACACGCTCACAATCTGATACAGACATAAGTTGGACAGAGCTTTGAAGTAGAACGTGGAGAACCCCGACAAGCTTTGAGTTTTGCTGATTTCCACAATCCACATTCCTACCAAGGGGTAACAAAGAAAGAAGTATAACATCAGAATTAAGGTTTACAGCCTGGACTTGATTTCAGTGCTTAATATTGTAGCCCTAAAATGAAAACAGACTGATTTGATTTTTGATGGGCTACCTTTTGGGGCCAGTGGGCACATTTGGAATTTTGAGAGCATGTTTTGGGTGCTTTCACAAAATGGCTGCCATGGTAGGTGCATCCAGTCACAAAACAACTATTTCCCAGAAGGCAAAATGCTGAAGCTCAAAGAAAAGTAACTTGCCCAAGAATGTAAGTAAAAGGCAGAATTGGAGTATGAGTTCCAAAACACAAAATGCTCTTTTTAAAACCACATTTTTTTTGCTCCAATACTCATTTCACTGAAAGCAAACTGTAACTGGCTTAAAAAATGAGTACAAGGAAGAAGCAGGATCTGAGCCCCAAACACCAAACCACATATTTCCCCCCACAAAGCACAATAAAACACCAATTTCACAGAAGGCAAACTGGTAATGCTTAGAGAAACACATACAGTGGCAAAACACAACACCCCCCCAAGCAAAATCCACACCACACCCACACCAACCCCACATACACACACAATGAAGTGAAACACATACCACACCAAGTCAAACTAGCTGAAACACATGACACCATACATTAAAACAAAGATGCAGGCAACCTCCTGCCCCCAATCACACAGCATAGGCAACCCCCCTCAGTCTCCATCATTCCTTCTAGCCCCCTAGGATGGTCCTCACCCACCATTTTTATTTTCCAAGGACCATTTGGGGCCTATGTGGAGACCAGAGGCATTCTTAGAAATAAAGATGGCACTAGAGGCTGGCACTTTACTTTGCATGATGGCAGCCTCCTGGTTTGGGGTGGGGGGTGGGGGATTTTAAAATGTCTTCCTTTATTTTTTAAAGAAAAAAAACTTTTAAAAATCAGAAGGGGTAGGGAGCCTGGCAAGGGCCAAGGGAGGTGTCTGCAGGCATATTGGTGCCCATGAGCACCATGTTCGGGACCCCAGGGCTACACAGTAGCATCATGCTAGAGCACACTAATTCCTATGCTCATTTTACTATTTTATTCACAAGAATTACAGAGGGAGTCCCATGAGGGTTTTAAAAAAAAACCTCGTGCTCTGAATGTCCAGTAACCACCACTAAAATTCAGCAATTGGCAAACATACTTTTTTTCTGAATATCTGCCAACAGCGCCATGAGGGCCTCCTGTCAGAGAAGTTACAGGTTAAAGGGGAGTCTGTCTAGCTCTCACCAGCCAGCCTCAGACATGCTGAGGCAGCCAAAGACCCCAAAGAAAGAACTATGGCGGGGAAACAGCCCATGTGTGAAGAATTTAACTGTATCTCCATTTAAGCCCGTTTATTTTGTAGTTGTTGTTCAGTCGTTAAGTCGTGTCTGACTCTTCGTGACCCCATGGACCATACGCCAGGCCTTCCTGTCCTCCACTCTCTCCCAGAGTGTGCTCAAGTTCATATTCATTGCATCGGTGATGCTATCTAGCCATCTCATCCTCTGCCGTCCCCTTCTCCTTTTGCCTTCAATCCTTCCCAGCATCAGGGTCTTTTCCAGGGAGTTTTCTCTTCGCATTAGGTGGCCAAAAATATTTGAGCTTCAGATTCAGTATCCATCCTTCCAATGAGCAGTCAGGGTTGATTTCCTTTAGGATGGACTGATTTGACCTTCTTGCAGTCCAGGGGACTCGTAACTAAGAGTCTTCTCCAGCACCACAGTTTGAAAGCATCGATTCTTCAGTGCTCAGCCTTCTTATAGTTCAGCTCTCACAGCCATACGTTACTACTGGGAAAACCATAGCTTTGATTATGTGGACCTTTGTCAGCAAGCATAGTCTCTGCTTCTTACTATGCTGTCTAGGTTTGCCATAGCTTTCCTCCCAAGGAGCAAGCGTCTTTTAATTTCATGCCTACAGTCACCGTCTGCCGTGATCTTGGAGCCCAAGGAAACAAAATCTGTCACTGCTTCCATTTCTTCCCCTTCTATATGCTAGAAAGTGATGGGGCCAGATGCCATGATCTTCATTTTTTTAATGTTGAGTTTCAAACCAGCTTTGCACTCTCCACTTCCACCCTCAACAAGAGGCTCTTTAGATCCTCTTCACTTTCTGCCATTAGGGTGGTATTGTCTGCATGTCTGAGGTTGTTGATAATTTTCCCGGCAATCTTAATTCCGAGCTGTGATTTATCCAACCCGGCGTTTAAGGATGTCAGAGACTTCCGCCACGGATCTCAGGGAGGCTGAATGCAAGTGCATTCGGCCCCCCGAAATCAGTGGTGGAATGGTCTGCCCCCCGCCCCCCCTGGGACGAGAATTACCTGGGGCGGATCTTCCTGGCGGCGGCGGTTCGGTGGTTCGGTGGTTCGGCGGTGCGGTGGCGGCGGCGGCCGGTCTTCTGACCGGCCGCCGCCACTGCCATTTCCAGTTAAAAAAAAAAAAAACATGTTAGGCTACGTAAAGATTTACATAGCCTATCACGGCTAGATTAAAAAAAAAACGCGTACGCAAATGGCGGCAAAGAATTCCTTATTTTGGCATGTCTTAGTCTACGTAAACATTTACGTAGACTAAGACGGCGAAAATAAGGGGAACGCAAATAGCGTAGATGCTACGCTATTTGCGTTCCCCTTATTTTCACCGTCTTAGTCTACATGAATGTTTACATAGACTAAGACGTGCCAAAATAAAGAACGCAAATGGCGGCGGCCATGGCCGCCGCCATTTGCATATGTGCGTGTTTTTTTTAAAAATCAGCCGTGATAGGCTATGTAAACATTTACGTAGCCTATCATGTCTAATTGCAGGGACACAAATGGCGGCTATGGCCGCCGCCATTTGCGTCCCTGCTAGCCAGTGGCCAGATGTCCGGCTGCTGGCGGAGCTGGCCGGTGGCTCCGCAGAATCCCTGCAGAGCGGAGCCGGCTGGCCAGGATTCCGGGGGGGAGGAACGGAGCGCCTCCCCCCCAGCCAGGATTCCGGGGGGAGGGACGGAACACCTCCCCCCCAGCATCAGCATAATCTGCCGAAAGGTAAGTCACTTTCGTACATCCCTACCAGCAGTTCTCATGATGTATTCTGCATATAAGTGAAATACGCAGGGAGACAATATGCAGCCTTGTTGTACTCCTTTCCCAATTTTGAACCAATCGGTTGTTCCATGTCCGGTTCTTACTGTTGCTTCTTGACCCTCGTACAGGTATCTCAGGAGACAGGTAACGTGGTCTGGTACTCCCATCTCTTTAGGAATTTGCCAGAGTTTGTTGTGATCCATACAATCAAAGGCTTTAGCGTAGTCAATGAAGCAGAAATAGACGTTTTTTCTGGAATTCTCTTGCTTTCTCCATGATCCAGCGAATATTGGCAATTTGATCTCTAGTTCCTCTGCCTCTTTGGAACCCAGCTTGTACTTCTGGTAGTTCTCGGTTCACATACTGCTGACGCCTAGCTTGTAGGATTTTGAGGATCACCTTGTTGGCATGTGAAATGAGCCCAATTGTACCCTACTGTTTATGGAACTAGGCATTCAAATTCCAGTTCAAGGAGGAAGAACCCATTGCTCATTATTGCTGTGGGATGGTAACAGCCTGTGTAAACATCTCTTGAAAAAACAGAGAAAGTTTATACTCAACTTTGTTTAAAGAGGTTATATTTATGCATCTTCAACACAAGAGAATTGGAATTCTCTTTTGTGAGGGAAGTAAGATAGCTGATAGCATTTACACAAAGGAAGTTGGAGGGTAGGGGTTGTCTCTATTATAAAGAAGTTTTAAGGATGCAACTTCCTTTGATGGGAGGTGTAGTCCTATAACATCTGGGAACCCAAAGTTGGGAAAGATTGTCTAATAATTGATCTAGGAACACCTAATTACTTTGAATGAGTTCAAATCTCCAGGGCCAGATGAACTGCACCCTAGAGTAATAAAGGAACTGGCAGAAGAACTCTCAGAAATACTGTCTATTATCATTGAGAAATCATGGAGGACAAATGAAGTGCCAGATGACTGGACGAGGGCTAACGTTGTCTCTGTCTTCAAAAAGGGCAAAAAGGAGGAACCTGGGAACTACAGACCAGTCAGTCTGACATAGGGATGTCAGAGAATTTTTCCACGAATCCCCGGGAGGCCAAATGCCAATGCATTCTAGGGTTGGCGGAGAATTTCTCCCCGAAACTTCGGGGGACCGAGCGCCAACGTGTTCGGCCCCCCGAACAAGTTTCGCCCCCCGCACCCCCCCCCGGGACGGGACTTACCTTCGCCGAATGTCCCTCCCGGCGGTGGGTCCGGCCGGCGGTTCGGCGGGTGTTCAAGCGGGGCGGCTTTCAACCGGCTGCCGCCGCCAACATTGCAATGAAAGAAAAAAAAACAAACACCCCCTGATAGGCTACGTGACGATTCACGTAGCCTATCACGGCTAGATTTGCAAAGTCAGCCGTGATAGGCTACGTGAATCGTCACGTAGCCTATCACGGGTGACTTAAAAAAAAAAAAGTGTGTACGGATAATGGCGGCCCCCATAGGGAGCCGCCATTCCCGTTCCTTATTTGGTCGCTGTAGTCTACGTAAGGATTTACGTAGACTACGGTGAAAATAAGGGCAATGCTATTTGCGTTGCCCTTATTTTCGCCATAGTCTATGTAAACATTTACATAGACTGCAGCGACTAAATAAGGAACGCGAATGGCGGCTCCCTATGGGGGCCGCCATTCGCGTACGCACTTTTTTTTTTTTTAAAGTCACCTGTGATAGGCTACGTGACGATTGACGTAGCCTATCACGGCTGACTTTGCAGATCTAGCCGTGATAGGCTACGTGAATCGTCACGTAGCCTATCAGGGGGTGTTTTGTTTTGTTTTTTAAACTTCCGCATTCGCGGCCGGGTGAGGCGGGAAGCCTCCTCCCCGGCCTGAATTTCATTCAGCCAGGCAAGGCGGGAAGCCTCCTCCCCGGCCTGAACTTCGCGGGGGGACCAGCGAAGCGCCTCCCCCCCACCACGAACGTCCTTTGAGGACAGGTAAGTGACTTTCATCCACCCCTAATGCATTCGGCCACCCAAAATTGGTGGAGAAATGGTCCACCACCCCCGGGAATGGGACTTACCTTTGTCGAATGTCCCTGGTGCTGGCAGCTCCCGGCGGCGGTGCGGCGGCGGTGTGGTGGCGACGGCAGCCGGTCTTCTGACCGGCTGCCGCCACCGCCATTTCCAAGGTGAAAAAAAACCCAACAACAAACGTGATAAGCTACGTAAAGATTTACGTAGCCTATCACGGCTGACTTTGGGGGGGGGAAGTGCGTAAGCAAATGGCGGCGCCCATAGGCACCTCCATTTGTGTTCCTTATTTGGGCACATGTAGTCTACATAAACATTTATGTAGACTACGGCAAAAATAAGAGCAACGCAAATATCATTGCCCTTATTTTCGCCGTAGTCTACGTAAATGTTTACGTAGACTACACGTGCCCAAATAAGGAACGCAAATGGCGGCGCCCATGGGTTCTGCCATTTGCGTATGCGCTTTTTTTTCCCCCAAAAGTCAGCCGTGATAGGCTATGTAAGGATTTACGTATCCTATCATGGCTGACTGCAGGGGCGCAAACGGCGGCGGCTACGGCTGCCACCATTTGCGTCCTGGCAGGAGACGAGATACGCGGCCGGAGGGACGGGGCGCCTCCCCCCCGCCCAGAATTTCAGGGGGAGGGACGGCACGCCTCCCCCCCACTGCGAAGCAAGCTGCGGGATAAGGTAAGGGACTTTCGTCCATCCCTAGTCTGACATCAATCCCTGGGAAAATTCTGGAGCAGATTATAGACATAACATTCCTCAACTTCAGCAAAGTTTTTGACAAAGTGCCCCATGATAGCCTGATGAGCAAACTAGCTCAAAGTGGGCTAGATGAAACAACGATCAGGTGGATCCACAGTTGGCTACAGAATCGGATTCAAAGAGTGCTTATCAATGGGATCTTCTCAAACTGGGGAGAAGTAACGAGCGGGGTACCACAGGGCTTAGTCCTGGGCCCAGTGCTCTTCAACATTGCATTAATAACTGGGATAAGGAGGTACAGAAAATGCTGATCAAATTTGCAGATGACACAAAATTGGGTGGGATAGCTAATACTTTGGAAAACAGAAACACAATTCAAAGTGATCTTGATAGACTGGAGTGCTGGGCAGAAAACAATAGAATGACATTTAATACGGATAAATGCCAAGTTCTGCACCTAGTAGGGAAGTACAAAAGTGACTTACTTGGTCCCACAGCTAGCTTCGCGGTGGGGGGGAGGCGCTTCAGTTCCCCCCCCCCGAAGTTCAGGCCGGGGGGGAGGCGCCCCGCCTCGCCTGGCCGAAATTCAGGCCGGGGAGAAGCGCCCCGTCTCCCCAGCCGCAAAATACAAAAGTGAATGTTTAAAAAAAAAACCCACACACGTGATAGGCTATGTAACGATTTACGTAGCCTATCACGGCTAGATTTCCAAAGTCAGCCATGATAGGCTACGTAAATCGTTACGTAGCCTATCATGGGTGACTTTGGAAAAAAAAAAGCGCGTATGCAAATGGCGGCGCCAATGGGCGCCGCCATTTGCATTCCTTATTTGGGCCCGGGTAGTCTACGTAAAGATTTACGTAGACTACGGCGAAAATAAGGGCAACACTATTTTTAAAAAACACCGTGGTAGGCTACGTAAATCTTTACGTAGCCTATCACGGCTGATTTAAAAGAAAAAAAACCACACGTATGCAAATGGCGGCGCCCATGGGCACCGCCATTTGTGTTCCTTATTTTGGCACGTCTTAGTCTACGTAAACATTTACATAGACTAAGACGGCAAAAATAAAGGGAACGCCAATAGCGCAGCATCTACGCTATTTGCGTTCCCCTTATTTTCGCCGTCTTGGTCTACGTAAATATTTACATAGACTAAGACGTGCCAAAATAAGGAACGCAAATGGTGGCAATGCGTACGCATATTTTTTTTTCTTTTAAATCAGCCGTGATAGGCTATGTAAACATTTACGTAGCCTATCACGGCTGACTGCAGGGACGCAAACGGTGGCGGCTACAGCCGCCACCATTTGCGGAGCCAGCCGGCCAGGATTCGGGGGGGAGGGATGAAGCACCTCCCCCCTGGCCAGAATTTTGGGGGGAGGGACGGAGCGCCTACCCCCCACCATGAATGTCGCCCTTTGAAAAGGTAAGTGACTTTCATACATCCTGAGCTCAACGACACTACAACCGAGAAGGATCTTGGAGTTGTTGTAGATCACAATCTGAATATGAGCCAACAATGTGATGTGGCTGCAAAAAAGGTAAATGCTCTTTTGGGCTGCATTAGAAGCATAGCTTCCAAATCCCAAGAAGTACTCGTTCCCTCAGCAGCACTGGTTAGACCTCATCTGGAGTACTGTGTCCAGTTCTGGGCACCACATTTTAAGAAGGATGCAGACAAACTGGAGAGGGTTCAGAGGAGGGCAACAAAGATGATCAGGGGACTGGAAACAAAGCCCTATGAAGAGAGACTGAAAGAACTGTGCATGTTTAGCCTTGAGAAAAGAAGACTGAGGGGAGATATGATAGCGCTCTTCAAGGACTTGAAAGGTTGTCCCAGAGAGGAAGGCCAGGATCTCTTCTCGATCATCCCAGAGTGCAGGACACAGAAGAATGGGCAGGAAGCCAGATTCCAGCTGAACATCAGGAAAAACATCCTGACTGTTCTAGCAATACGACAATGGAACCAATGACCTAGGGAGGTGGTGGACTCTCCCACACTGGAGGCATTCAAGACGAGGCTGGACAGCCATCTGTCAGGGATGCTTTGACTTGGATTCCTGCATTGTGCAGGGGGTTGGACTTGATGGCCTTGTAGGCCCCTTCCAACCCTACTATTCTATGATTCCATGAATTAAAATAGTGAGGCAGTATAAACAAGGGCTGCTTCTTAAGACATGTTCTTTAATTAGAATTGTACACAGATACCTAGGCAGAATGAAATATATATGAAGTTGAGCACACTCCCGGGAGAGAGTGGAGGACAGGAAGGCCTGGTGTGCTATGGTCCATGGGGTCATGAAGAGTTGGACATGACTTAACAACTGAACAACAACAACAACAAATGAAATATATGGTTATCACAACAGTCATGAATGACACATTATTATATATAAACCAATACCTCACAATTCCCTCTTAAAATGGAAATACGTAAGATTCCACTGCTCTTGAGTATGTATTTATTTTTATTTCTATTTTTATTTATTACATTTCTAAACAGCCCCATAACTGAAGCTCTCTGGGTGGTTTACAAAAGTCAAAACACTAAAATACAATATACAATGTTTAAAAGACATTTACATAAAAGCATACTGACAATATATACAAATGACATATAATTAAAAAGGTCTTTGAACTAAAAACAATTCAACAACAACAACAAAATAAATAAATCCAACAATGCAACAACACAGCTTAAAACTAGGGCTGTGCAGGGACCCCCTGATCTGACTTGGAAGCTGCTTTGTGGCTTTGGAGGTGGGTCAGATTTGGCTTGAGCTGATTTGGAGGGGCCCTGATCCAACTCGGCCCTGAACCTGAAGTGGGATTCAGATGGCCGAATCCAGCTTTGGGGGCCACCTGGCATCCCCATGCAACCCCCCAGTTGCCTCCTTTTCCATCGCTGCCGCTTCTGCCACCACCTCTGCCGCCATCCCTGCTGCCAGTTCCTGAGGCCTGGACGCACGCCGGCTCTTTGTGCAGGGAGTCACCATTTTTTAAATGGCGGCTCCCTGCACTAAGAGCTGGCACGCGTCCTGGCCTCAGGAGCTGGCGGCAGCAGCAGTGGAGGCAGTGGCAGCAGCAGAACCAGTGGAGGTGACAGCAATGATGGCAGTGGAGGCAGTGGCAATGGAGGTGGCACCAGTGGAGGTCTCCGGATGTACGAAAGTCACTTACCTTTTCGAAGGATGACATTCGTGGTGGGGGGGAGGCGCTCCGTCCCTCCCCCCAAAATTCTCTCTGGCCGGCTCATCTCCGTGGAAATTCCACGGAGCCACCAGCCGGGGCTGCCCGCAGCCGGACATCCTGATGTTGAGCAGCCTGCAGGGACGCATATGGCGGCCGCTGTAGCCGCCGCCATTTGCATCCCTGTATTTTTCCATGATAGGCTACGTAAATATTTACATAGCCTATCACGGCAAAACAAAACAAAAAAAACCAGCGAATGCAAATGGCGGCCATTTGCATTCCTTTTTTTTTTTTTTTGCCATTTTAGCCTATGTAAATGTTTATGTAAGCTGTTACGGCAAAAAAAAAAAAAAGAACCTCAAATGGCGGCCGCTGTAGCCGCCACCATTTGCGTTCCCTTAGTTTTGCCATGATAGGCTACGTAAATTCTTACGTAGCCTATCATGGCTTCCGCAGGGACTCAAATGGAATCCCTGCATTAGCCGTGATAGGCTACATAAGTATTTACGTAGCCTATCACAGCTACATGGAGGAAGCGACTGGCGGCCGCAGATGCGGCTGCCATTCACAAGTCAGCGCGGATGGTAGCAGGTAGGTGCTCTGTTCCTGGCCCATTTTGTGGGGGGGGGCAGAGGCCTTCATTCCACCATGGATTTTGGGGGGCTGAATGCACTGGCATTCAGCCTCACTGAGATCCATGGCAGAATTCTCTGACATCCCTATGGAGGTCGTGCTAGCAGTGGAAGCAATGGTGATGGGCAGCTCTCAGATAAGGACCTGGGGTGCCAAAACTCCGAAGTGCACCGAGGTGCTTTAGAGATCTCCCGACCCACTCCGGGTCGCTTTGTGCCCCCTTCGCTTCACCTCGGAAGGGGTTTGATGGCCTGAAGCAGCCTGCTTCGACTTGGGCTTCAGGCCTCAGGCCAAAGCAGTGCACAGCCCTCCTTAAAACAACACAGCTTAAAAACAGTATACAAGAGTCAGCAAAAGGAACAAGAGCTCTAAAAAGTTGTACGTATTTATGATGTACAACTAGGGGTGTACGAAACCCCGCTTACCTGGCTCCTCCGGGTTCCACAGGTGGGGGGAGGCGATCAGTTCCTCCCCCCAGAATCCTCAATGGGGGGGAGGCAATCCGTTCCTCCCCCCTGGAATCCTGCCTGGCCAGCTCCTCTCTCAGGCAGGCCGGGCCAACCCACAGCGGGGCCTCCAGCCGCTGCCAGGCTGCTGCAGACGCAAATGGCATCCTGCGTAGGGGATGCCATTTGCGTCCCTACGCAAACCCATGATAGGCTACGTAAATATTTACATAGCCTATCACGGGCCAGTGTAGGGACGCAAATGGTGGCCGCAGCAGCCCAGCAGCGGCCGGAGCTGCCGCTGCTGGAGCCAGAGCCGGAGACGCAGCCAGGTAGGCTCCATTTCGCAGGGCTTTCGCAGGGTGATGGGGCAGGGGGCTCCGTTCCGCCATGGATTCCGGGGGGCTGAATTCACTGGAATTCAGCCCCCCTGGGATCCGTGGCAGAATTCTCTAACATCCCTATGTACAACTATATCAAGTGCTCACCACTCCCCTATATGGAACATTCTCCCCAAGGTACCTCGCCTGGTGCCAACACTATCATGTTTTTGGTGCCAGGCAAAGTTGCACTTATTTTCCCAGGCATTTGGATATTACTTTTAGCCTGACTGTTGTGGGCTGGGGTGAGGGACATAGATTTTTCTATTATGGATGAACATTTTTAGTATTATATTTCCTTTAGATTGTTTTTATGGTATGTATTCTTATTTGCATTGTTATGTTGAGTATGGTTTATATTGATTTTGTTTTCTCTGTTATATTAACTATGGTTCTCTCTCTCTCAGTGTGTGTGTGTGTGTGTGTGTGTGTGTGTGAGAGAGAGAGAGAGAGAGAGAGAGAGAGAGTCTGTTCAAGACTGCTTTTGATTAAAATAATGAATTGTGAGCTGGGGAGTCCCTAGTTCAAATCTCACCTCAGCCATGAACTCTTTGTCTGTTCTTGGGTAAGCCCCCATATTTCAGCCTCAGCCCTCTTTCTGTAATATAAGGATAATAATTCTGGCAAATCTTACGTAGCAGTGTAAAGATTATTAAAAATATATATATGGAACACTTCGAGCACTTAGGGAAATTATGAGTGTTGTTGTTTTATTATTATCACTAATACTAGTATTGGAACTAAGTATCATCATTATATTGGACTGCAAAGGCTGCAGCAACTGACTTTTGTACGCATCTTCTCATCTATTTAGTGCCAGAAAAGCATGAAATACTAAACAATCTACAACATGAGAATATTTCCATTTCTCGATTTAGTCCAAAAGTGCATAACTATTAAAAAAATATGAACCGATTATACACCAAAATAATTATATCCATTGTCTGAAACTCACCACTGGTGCAAAGGTGAATGATTCATATTTTATCAGGACTGGGGCTTGCAACCCTTATGATGGAAAAATGGATTCCAAAAACCTTATTAAAAGTCCTACCCAGCTTAACAGTGAATTTTAACCTTTCTCTGGAATTTCATCATCTACCACAATCAGGTTGACCCTTAGGGCAGAACAGTCATATTTATAAGTCAAATAATAATTGGTAGAGTAACCCATAGGTTTTTACTACAAGAAATATAATGTTTGGTTTAACTAGCCCAATACACATAACATGAATCTGTCAGTAGATTCCATAGGGTCTTTTGGATAGCTAACATTATTTCCTGTATATGTTGCTTCCATTTCAAATCCACAATGCATTCAGTATGAGAGTGCCAGATATACCATTCGATTAGTAAGGATTTTAGACAGAATGTCTTAGAGAAAAAGGTGATGACTTCAATGAACTTAACAAAACCTTGACGAATTGACTATATGAGCTGATCCTGCACTTTCAAGGAAGAAGTGGGCATATGGTTCAGTGCAGTTCTTCCTTATTTAATTTTGGTTCTTTAATTGGAAAGATAGAGCATCGGAGTGAATGAGTTCCTCTAAGAAAGGATGCTTTTAATGAAGTTAAACAAGGGATGCGCGTTGGCAGGGATAACCTCCTGGAAAAATATACAATTAATTATTCCTGTTGTTGTTGTTCAGTCGTTCAGTCGTGTCCGAAGCCACCAACTCTTCTGGAAGGCCCCGTCTCTAATAATCCATCCAGTTTTCAGATTCATTTGTCACATACACCAAGAGGAAACCTGTATACAAGTTAACCCGAGGATGACTTCAAGGTTCCCCTATTACCAGATTAAAGAGGGGAACTGGAAATTACATCAGTGCTCTGAGTAACTTGTAACAAATGAGAGCAGTACTACTGGCAGTTTGCTTTTAAGAAATTGAACAATAGCTTCAGATCTGGGGAAATGTAGGTCCAAATTCCAGCATTACCATGTACTTGTTATGTACCCTTCTATAAATAAGAATCTCTCCAACTGGGTACCCCATTTATTCAATGGCAATTATAGTGACCTATAACACAGGGTTGTTGTCAAAGAAACACAGTGAATATTTTAAAGCTCTGTGTAAATTAAAAGAACCAAGTAAATGATTAGTAATCTCTCTCTCTCTCTCTCTCTCTCTCCACACACACATGCACTCACACGCATGTACTCATGTACACACACACGTGCACACACACACACACACACACACATATATATATATTCATTTTAATCTACACAAATGAAATGCTTTTTCCCATGTTGTCACTGAATGGTTCCATCTTCTAATGATAAAGTTTAAAGCACCTTCAGTCAATGATCCATAACCTTTTCCAATAATATAATCAGGTGGAAAATACCTTCAGAATAGTTTTCCCCTCCCCTCTTCAGTTGTGGGTTCCTCCCTGCCCTGGAATAATTTGTGTGATCCTTCATGAGATGCATGATAAATCAATAAGTATGAAGAGAAGATGTAATTTTCATGTACCTCTAGTTAGCCTTATGGACCTTTCTCCTTTATTCCATTTCACAGCTGTTTTTAAATTCATTTTTCTTCCTCTTCTTTGTTCTCCCTCCAACTGTCTCTTCCACTGTATTCAATGCAGTGTGACCCCATGACTGCCTGAGGGACTATCTTTGTAGTACTATAGCATAATCA
Source organism: Heloderma suspectum (assembly GCF_057233095.1). Classification (NCBI taxonomy): domain Eukaryota; kingdom Metazoa; phylum Chordata; class Lepidosauria; order Squamata; family Helodermatidae; genus Heloderma; species Heloderma suspectum. The sequence goes on from NC_139461.1 coordinate 75,062,791, forward strand.
TATATTGATTGAAGATCAAAATGTAAGTTGGTGGGGGACTGTTGGGGGACTATTCTCTTTGAATTTGAAAATCTGAGTGAAATAGAAGGCAACAGTTCATTACTTGGAGTCGGAGAGCATGCTGTTTGTTTGTTTGTTTAGAGTTGGGACCACACAATTCCTGGGGTTTAGGGCAGAGGTGGGGAACATTTTTTCATTCCAATAACCACATCCTTTGTGGCTAACCTTCTGTGGCTGCCCCACTTGCTCTTGCACTCATACACACACATGCACAAGCACACACATAACACACCTTCATCCATCCATGCATCTATCCATCCAATCATTCATTCACATTCACATCTGTATATGTAATACCTGTACATTCATTTACACTTACACAGTAAGGAATGTGTTTGCCTTGAACAAGGCAAAACAAAAACATAGTGAAACAGTTTCAATTTTTACATTACAACTACAAAATTGATTAAAGAATGGACCATCATATATTAGCAATACTATTTTTTTAACTGGAAATAGAGGCCCTAAACAAAGAACACAAGTTCAATAACAACACCAAACTTATTATATTTGATGTTACATCAATATATACTAATATACCTCATAATGATGGTATTCAGGCTATAACTGAATTTCATAACAGAAAGAACTATCAAAACACCTCATGCAGAAGTTATCACCACATGAACAATGTTTGTTCCCACATGCACAGAATCATAGACTCATAGAATAGTAGGGTTGGAAGGGGCCTACAAGACCATCGAGTCCAACCCCCTGCACAGTGCAGGAATCCAAGTCAGAGTATCCCCAACAGATGGCTGTCCAGCCTTACCTTGAATGCCTCCAGTGTGGGAGAGCTCACCACCTCCCTAGGTAATTGGTTCCATTGTCGTATTTCTCTAACAGTCAGGACGTTTTTCCTGATATTCAGCCGGAATCTGGCTTTCTGTAACTTGAGCCCATTATTCTGTGTCCTGCACTCTAGGATGATCAAGAAGTGTCAAGGGCTCCTTGGAGGCCTCTCTCAGTCTAATCCAGTAGCCAAGTCCAGACACAGACAAAGGGATTCCTTTCAAAGCTTTATTCTTCTTTTACAACTTAACAACTCTACAGGTAGCAACTAGATCTGAGCAGCAGAGTACCTATGCCCTAAGTTGAAACAGTTGGTCCCCGTTTCAAAGGGAATTACTGGCAGACCCCTGAACTTAAGGACTAGGGAGAGTCCCTCCCCTTTTCTCTTGGATCCTCTGGGCGCAGCCTTTGTTTGCGTGCCAACCGGGCACTACGCCTCCTTTCCGCACCCTCCATCTGGCACCGCTCTCTGCGTCTGCGTCGCACATCCACCAAGTCTGCTATCTGTGCTCAGTCACTCCCTGGACTGCTTTCTAATCTACGAATGCTGGTGGGAGGAATCTCCGTCAGCTGTGGGCCCTAGGAAACTCTCCCAGGAGCGACTGCTCTTCCTCAGAATCAGAACTACTCTGGGATTCTATGGGCTCAGTGTCCACCCTGACAAAAAGAGATCCTGGGCTTCTTCTCTGTGACAACCTTTCAAGTACTTGAAGAGCACTATCATACCTTCCCTCAGTCAGCTCTTCTCAAGGCTAAACATACCCAGTTTAATTTTAATAATTTTACTTTTAACAAGAACACTACCTGCAAGTAGAAGACACAGCTATGGGCACACACATAGCCCCATCATATGTCAATTTATTTACTGGTAAGCTGGATCAACCATCCTCACTGAACCAGAGACAAACCATTTGTATGGTGGAGATACATTAATGACATTTTTGTCATATGGACCAACCAAAAAGAAAGTTTAGAACTATTCAAGGACTACATCAATGCTTTTCATCCAACCATCAAATTCACCTGCCATAGTACCATGGAGATCACACATATCACTTTTCTAAATACTCTGCTAATTATCAGAGATGACAAGATTGTTACAGATCTTTATAGCAAGCCAACAGATACCCATGTCTACTTGGACATCCTAAACATATAAAATAGAATGTCTGGAATTTAAGATTAAACACATATGCAACAGTGACACTACCTACCTACCAACAAAGAACACAGGAACTTAAATAGCACCTTCTGCAACTGGGATATCCTTTGCATTTAATAGACTTCAACATCCAGTAGGCATCTGCTTTTTCAAAAGAATCCCTTCTCCACAAAAAAGGAATAGAGAAAAATAAAGACAGCCATGTACCTTTGGTGGTAGATTTCAACCCATTATCTCCACACTACCATTTGACAATTAAGGAAAGCGACCTCTTGACTGCTAACTCTCCATGTCATGCAGATGCCAGGAATGTTGTTGCTTTCAGCCAGCCACCAAATCTGTGCAAGCTTCTTGTGAGAGCAGAAATCAAAACACCCATCACCATCAGTGATCCCAGATCATGCCACTGTACATTCAGCCTTTGAATTACCTGTTCTTATCTGCATGAAACAGCCAACATTCAAAAGCACAAAGAATGGAAAGATCTCTCATATTAAACAGAATACTACTTGCAAGTCTAGCAATGTCGTTGAGTGCAAGTGCCCCATTTGCCACATGCGGTACATTGGCAAAATTGATCTTTGTACAAAATTCAGAAACCAAATGTCAGCTATAACAAGTACCTTCCCCCCACATCTGGCTTGCTTGGCCACGGGAAGGACTGGGGAGTGGGGAGGCAAAGACAAGGAGAATGCCATTGGCATTCCTAAGTGGCACCACCAGAGAGGGGAGGGGCTTACCGATAATTTCAGGCTGAGGAGACCCTCCCTCCACCCTCTTTGAAGCATGGCTCCCTCTCTCCCACCTGTATGCAGTGTGGGTTATGCTGGCCATCCTTTTTGGGGCCGAGTAAGAATTTTTGGCTCATAGTCAGGTTGGCTTTGGCTATGTGTCCTTCGCCTACTTCACACTGTAAGTGAGGCTGGCAGTTAATTCAGGTTGTTTTGGTCTTATTTAATACTTACTTACTTAGGTTGATTCAGTCACATTTTCTAAATAGGCAGTTATGTGTGGGCACCTTTGTTGGGGTATAGGGTTGGTGAGCATTCAGAGGCACCATTTCTGGTGACTGGAAAGGCCTGAGGCTTCTAGATCAGGGTTTTGTGGTCCCAGTTGGAAGACAAGGATTACCTCTGAGGCCAACTCTCCTCACCCACTCAGAGTTTCATGGCCTGAAGGCAAGTGACAGGGGAAGGCCTCCTGTCCCAAAATTGGGCAGTCCTGGACTCCTGAGGTGATCAAAGATGCCACTCTACAGGCATTGAATGTCTCACCTGATACAATGCCAGGCTAGTCGCTGGCTTAGAGAAGTTGCCCGTTTAGGTTTCCCTTTGCAGATCTGATCAATTTCAATAAATGTGGCCCAAATTTTATACCATCTACTTGTGTCTCATCTCTTTACCCCTCCCCCCACCTGCAAAGAAGTCAGAACAACCTGTGGTGATCACACTTTCATTCTGATGAACACAGCCTTTCAGACACGGCAATATTTCCAGCAGAACAACAATGTAATCTGGCAACCCTTGAATCAAGGGGAATCTGTGGAATGTAGAAATGACTGGTAGAGTTGACATGATTGCTCCTAAGTGCCCTCTCTGAAGTAGAGCTTGTATACTCCAGAGCTGAGAATGATGAAGCAAAGTAGGAGATGGCTTGAGTACAGATGGAGAAAATCTCCTAGTGGATGCATTTAGGGATGTATGAAAGTCACTTACCTTTTCGCGGATTGTGTTCATGGGGGGGGGAGGTGCTCCGTCCTTCCCCCTGGAATCCTCGATGGGGGGGAGGCAATCTGGTCCTCCCCCCTGGAATCCTCGATGGCCGGCTCTGCTCCGCAGTGGCTCCATGGAGCAGCCGGCCAGGCCAGGGCCGTCTGCAGCCGGATTTCCGGCCATGGACTGGCTGGTGCAGATGTAAATGGCGGCCACCGTAGGGGCTGCCATTTGCATCTAGCCAGGGAGCCGTGATAGGCTACGTAAGTCTTTATGTAGCCTATCACGTCTGGGTAAAAACAACAACAACAGTGTACGTAAATGGTGGCGGCTACAGCGGCTGCCATTTGAGTTCCTTATTTTTCACCATTTTAGTCTACGTAAATATTTACGTAGACTATTATGGTGAAAAAAGGGGAACGCAAATAGCGTAGTGGGTGCTATTTGCGTTCCTTTTTGTTCACCATAATAACCTACGTAAATATTTATGTAGGCTAAAATGGTGAATAAAAAAGGAACGCAAATGGCGGCCGCCATAGCCGCCGCCATTTACGTATGCCGTTGTTTCTCTTTTTTTGATTGGCTTGCCATGATAGGCTATGTAAAGACTTATGTAGCATATCACGGCAAAAGCCAGAATGCAAATGGCGGCCGCGGCAGCCAGTCGAAAGACCAGCCATCGCCGTCCAGAACATCTGCCCCAGGTAAGTTTCGTCCTGGGGGGGATCCGCGGGGGGGGCGGGGGGGGGCAGGCCATTCCGCCACAGATTTCTGGGGGGCGAATGCCAGTGAATTTGGCCTCACTGAAATCTGTGGCGGAATTCTCTGCCATTCCTAGATGCAATCAATACTACTGCGTGCCTATGGTAAGGTATATTCAGGGGCAGTGAGGGTGTCAAAGAAGCAATATCTCACTGCCTCTGTTCTGTTAAATCCTCTATGTGCTGTCCAGCAGAGCTTTTTAGGATCATCCAGGGCTTATTACATTCTGGCCTAGGGACACTGTGGATCCACCCGAGGCTGACTGTAAGACACTTGCTAAGCACTTCCAAGATAAAATCTCTTGAATCCACTGGGATTTTTACTCCAGTGTTATAGCAAGTGAATCCGATGAGGTACGAAGAGCTCAGCACAACAAGGGCCAGTTTTCTTGGATGAGTTTCAGTTGGTACTGCTTGAGGTTGTTGACAAGGTGCTTGGACAGGTTCATGCAATACTTCCATATTGGATCCTTGCCCCTCTTGGCTTATAAAAACTGGCAGGGAGGGAACAGCCAGCTGGCCCAGGTAGGTGATCAATAATTCTTTGGATACCCAGGTCCCAAGCTTAAATAGTCTTTGGAAGTGGACTGGCAGCCAGTTAAGTTGTTTGTAAAACACGTAGGATATTTTCCCTTCAGCCAGTCCTGGTCAACAATCTAGTACCAATATTTTAGACTGCCTGCTGTTTCTGTGGAGTCTTCAAAGGCAATGTCCTTTTTGCTTTTAAGCCCTCTCATGAGTTTGTTGATGGGCAGCTAGAAATATTCCCAAGTGACTAAACATGTCCACTGTAACTAAAAAATAAAAATAAAAATCAACATGTTCATTCCAGGTGGTCCCTCTGCTCACATTAGACTTTTTGCTCCAGTGGAGGTCTCCATGAACAGAAGGGGAAGGAGATTTTCTTTTAAATCTCCCTTTGACCTTTGGCTCCCTGTACCATCTCCCATGCTGTTCCAAAGGGTTACTCAACCATCTGTAGAAGACTGGAAGGTGCAGAGGGAAAGGGGAGTCAGCAAGGGGGCAGCACCTGCTAGGGATGGACAAAACTGTCAGTTTTTCTTTCTCCAACCTCCACATTTTTGTTTTAATTTCATGTTAATTTAATCTTGTTTATGAAGAAATTTGCAAATTTTGTTAAAGTCTTACCAAATAACAAACTGAACAAAATTCTCACCCATCTGCAATGGCCAAATTCAAGCTGTACAGCTAATCAGGCATGGAGAGGAACATGTTGTACCTGTCTTCCATGTAGCTGTTAAAGACAAGGAGTTTGTCAGAAAAATGAGGTGGCTACCCTAATTCACCACCACAAACTAATGAACAGGGATTCAAACCTGCCTGATAAGTACTCAAAGCCTCCTGCCTAGATGAATGGATCTGTCATTTTTTGCTTTCTCCCACATCTGAGTTAATCTCAAGGATTCCCCCCACCCCCTGTGCATCCTGTTGAGGAAGAAATTTGTCAATTTTGGTAAGTTCTTATCAAAAAATGAACCCAAGGAAACTCTCACCAAACCCTACTTCCCCCTGCCATTCACAGAAGTTCTTGAATCCAAGAGCCTTCCAATGAACACACACACACGCACAGACTCACACATGCACACACACTCACACACATACACAATTGGACACACATCTAGAGAACTAGATCTCCATATCTAGAGAGCAAGGCTTCATTACAGACGCATCTAATACTACTACTATAAGGTATGGCTTGAATTTAGTATCTGTATCTTTTCCAACCTGCATATTTATTCCATTATACTCAGTGGCCTATTCTCTGGCAGCCCTATGCAGATTTTAGAGTATACTATTACCACATTTCCAGTGAAGTATTAAATATTAAGGGTCTCTTAACATTCCTCCATTGCACTTATGTGTTTTTCAAGTTATCCTAAACAGATATAAACAAAAGGGAGATGTAGCAGAGGGCGTTAGGAAGAAGGGACATTCTGTTAGCTCTGCTGAAAGAATAGCTTATTCTGGTTCCTCTTCTCTCTGAATCTGAACTGTCTCCATTCCAGCTGGCTACTATAAGAACTACTATTTAACTTCAAGAATTGGTGCCCAAGTTTACTATTTCCCCCCCTCCCAGTCTCTATTTCTACCCGCCCAGTCTCTTTTTTCTTTCATATCGTATCTCTTAGATCGTAAGCCTCTGGGAAGGGAGTGGTTTTTTATATTGATTGCATGGTCTGGGAGCCTTTTTTGGCTGAAGAGATTGTTGTTTTTAACTAATGGTTCTATTATGCTGCTTTTATTTGATGTCAGAGAATTTCTCCATGAATCTCGGGGAGGCCGAATGCCAGCGCATTCGGCCCCCTGAAATTGGTGGTGAAACGGTCTGCCACCCCCCCGCCCCCACCTGGACGGGACTTACCTTGCGTGAATGTCACTGGTGGCGGTGGCTCTGGCGGTGGTTCAGTGGCAGTTCGGCGGCGGCAGCTGCGGCGGCCGGTCTTCTGACCGGCTGCCGCCGCTGCCATTTCCAAGTTTTAAAAAAAAAAGTGATAGGCTACGTAAAGATTTTCATAGCCTATCATGGCTAGATTTTTAAAAAAACACCGTCATAGGCTACGTAAATGTTTACGTAGCCTCTCACGGCTGAGTGAAAAAAAAAACAAAACTGCGTGTACGCAAATGGCGGCGCCCATGGGTGCTATTTGGCGTTCCCCTTATTTTCGCCATAGTCTACGTACATGTTTATGTAGACTACATGTGCCAAAATAAGGAACGCAAATGGCGGCGCCCATGGGCGCCGCCATTTGCATACACGCGGTTGTTGTATTTTTCACTCAGCTGTGATAGGCTACGTAAACATTTATGTAGCCTATCACAGCTGACTGCAGGGATGCAAACAATAGCCGCCGCCATTTGCATCCCGGCAGGACAGGATTCGCGGTGGGAGGGACGGGGCATCTCCCCCCCGGCCAGAATTTTGGGGGAAGGGATGGGGCACCTCCCCCCCAGCCAGAATTTTGCGGGGAGGGACAGAGCACCTCCCCCCCACCTTGAATCAATTTCGCTAAAAGGTAAGTGACTTTCGTACATCCCTAATTTTGTCTGCTTACAATTTCGGTTATTGATTCAGTTTTGATTGGTTGTTGACATTGTTCACCATGATATTCTTCCTAACTTTCTACTATGGGAGTAGTTATGTCTGTTTTTGCAGCTTCCCTTGTTTGTTTGAATGTCAAGATCTCCACATCTGAGACATTAGGGAGGAATGAGAATTTTGTTTCTGTTCAGTTTAAGAATTTAGCAAAATTTGCTAAATTCTCCATAATCAGGACAAAAAGAACTTGAGATTAAAAACAAATTGAATGAGGGAGAACCAAACTTTACAGTTTCATCCATTTAGGCCCAGGGCTCTGACGGCTTAGCTCTTAAAAGTCTGGGTTTGAAACTCTGTGGATCCATGTTAACACTTCATTAGGGTTGCCACGTCTTTTTTTCTGACAGGTTCCTCATCTTCAACAGCTATATGGCACTGGCAGGCAAGTACATCAGGGCCTCTCCGTGGTGGGAATAGCTGTGCCTATTACATTTGGCTGGTGCAAAAGGGTGGGAATTTTGTTTCAGTTTGTTTTTGACAAGAATTTACAAACATTCACCAAGTTTTCTCAGTAGAGAAAGAACTGGAGATTTAAAAAAATAATTGAATGTGAGAGCATGTGAAACTGAAAAAAAAATTGCCTATGCCTAGACATGACCTGGAGGGAAGAGATTTGTATCCCTTAAAAGAGAGGTGTTTCAACTCCAGTTGCATTTGTGTAGGGATGTATGAATCAGCAAAACTTAAGCTTGCCAAAGTTCTTTGAATTCCATCTCGAAGCTCATTCCAACTTAAGTCCACATGAGATTGCAAACTTTATTCTTTTTTTCTTTTTGCATGAAAACCTGTCCATATTTTCATGCTTATTTTTCTAAATATACACATCAATTATGTGCATCTTTGAAATGTATGTATTCTTCTCCCATTGATTAAAGTGTATTTGCCCACATTTTTTCAAAAGTATGCACTTTTCATGTGCATTTTACAAATGAACATGTGCTGTCGAACACATTTGGGAGGGATCTGTGAATCACATTGCAAGCTCGGAAATGCAGACTTTGACTGCAGATTGCATCCAAGTCTGTGTTCAATTTGAAAAGTCACAAAAGTGTGAACTAGGACTGGGTAAATCCTGATCAAAACCAAACTGAAATGAAGTTCTCATACATCCTTACACTTGTGTTGCTCAAAAATCAAAACAGTTCAGTCCAGTTCTCTCCCTGCCACACTTCATGCAAACATTTCTGCTCGTAGGGTCCACTGATCCCTTTAGTGACTACCAATATTTATAGTTTAATTTTCAGGTGAAGGCAAAACAATACAGTGTCATCTATAGTTTATTATTTTGTCATTTATTTCATATTCTGTGTAAGGTTCCTTCAGTATATATTGCATCTCCAGTGTACTGCCACCACTCAAACCTAGGGATGTCAGAGAAATCCGCTGCGGGTTCAAATGAATCCACAGTGGAATGGGACCACTTACCTCTGCTCCAGGAGGACTGGAGGCGGAATGGCACTCGGCTGCTTCTTCCAGCCAGAGCAGTTCGCCTCCTCCCTGTCCCTGCCGATTGCCTTTAAAAAAAACTGGCAATCAGGGGGATGTGCCCATAGACTTATATGCAAATAGTAGGGATGGATGAGTCCCACTTACCAGTCCACTGCCTGGGTCCACTGGGGGGGGGAGGACACCTGTCCCTCCCCCCCAGAATCCTCCCCGGCCAGCTCCGCGGCAAGGCTGCGGAGCCGCCAGCCAGGGCCGGCCACAGCCAGACTTCCAGCCACTGCCAGACTGCTGCGGCCGCCATTTGCATCCTTGCATTAGGCCGTGATAGGCTACATAAGTATTTACGTAGCCTATTACGGCAAAGAGCAGAGGTGCAAATGGCGTAGCGGCCACCATTTGCGCCCCTGCTCTTTTCTGTGATAGGCTACGTAACTATTTATGTAGCCTATCACGGCCTAATACAGAGACAAAAATGGCAGCCACTATGATGGCTGCCATTTGTGGCCACAGCAGCCCGGCAGCGGCCAGAAGATGACCCGGAGCCGCCACTGCCAGGTAGGTCTATTCTGGGGAGGGATTTCGGGGGATGGCAGGGGGTAATCCGTTCCACCATGGGCTCTGGGGGGGCGGATTCTAAAGAATCCAGCCTCACTGGAGTCTGTGGAGGAATTCTCCAACATCTCTAGCAAACAGAGTCATGAATCTTGCATATAAGTCTATGTGTCCATAGGCTTATATGCAAGATCCACTGCTCTATTTTGCGTATAAGTCTATGGGCAGATGCGATCAGCCGGATGTGCCCATAGACTTATATGCAAAATAGAGCTGTGAATCTTGCGTATAAGCCTATGGACACATAGACTTATATGCAAGATTCATGACTCTATTTGCATATAAGTCTATGGGCACATCCCCCCCATCACCATTTTTTTTTAAGACAGTTTTTTTAAAGGCAATCAGCAGGGACAGGGAGGAGGCGAACGGGTCTGGCTGGCAGGAGGGAAGGTAAGCACCCCCAAGCCAGTCCCTCCCCCCCGGTATCCAAGCAAAGCAGAACCACTCTGGAGGATTCCGGGGGGGAGGAACGGATTGCCTCCCCCCCCACGAATTCCTCACCGAAATAGATGTTGGGGAATCCGTACACCCCTACCAAGCCTTTCACAGTTTGCCTCTGGGAGTGTCCCAGTGTTCTACTGGTTTTAACAATGTAACCAAATACTTCTGAGGATGTGTAACTGCTTTTCAGTGTCGTGAAGTAAACTTAGAAAAAGGCAACACCTCTCACTTGGATAAAATATGCTCAGAATATTAATTCAGTCATTTATTACTGGTCTTCAAGCTAATTAATTAGAGCAGAAAATGATTTGGATGAACAGATTAAGAGTATATTTGTATGGTACAATTTTGTTCACAGGAACACCCCCACAAGTCAGCCCTGTGATGAGAACAATACTCTGTAAATAATTTATATCCATGAGGCATTAATTATTATACCAAAAGTCTAGGAGTCGGGCAGCACACTGTGTCTGGCTTGGAAGCAGACATGTGCATAAATCTCACCCACCCATGTTTCAGTTCAAGCCAATGGAGTGACATGCAAGAATACTTCTATTAATTAAAAGTATGAAAAGAAGCTTTAAGTGTCAATGGTATACGTGGAATTTATTCTATTTTTCAACCTGCATTTCAAGATCAAAGCTTCCAACTTTCTAATCTACTGAATCATTAGCACCATTGTTTCTTTCATAAGAACTTTTCAAGCAAATTGCCACAAAGATCTCCTTTTATCATTTATATGTTCTGATCTATTTATTAATTCACTTATAAATGTTTAGAAGCACTTCATCCAATGCACATTACTTTCCTTGGTAGAAAGTTTACTTTGTAATATATTATTTAGATACATAATTTTTAGTAATCCAGAGCACTATTCATTATTCAGTATTATTTTCCAATAACTGAAAAAAGTTCTCCGTTCCCAAATATTAATATCTGTTTTCTTCCTTGAAGTACAATGACTAGCTAAGGGAGAACAATGCTTCTATTGTAATATGATCCTTAGTGTACACAGAGAATTCTCTTTGAGAACAGCTTTGTTTGATGGGTGTTTCAGTGAAAATCAGGTAAAAATCTAAGACAGTTCACCTTCCTTTGCCTAGGCTTCAGTGTTTGAAAAAACAGCAACTCTCTTTTCAAATTCTATTGCCTGAGCCTGACACATCACGGTGAGCTTTTCTTCTCATCCAGCTGCATTGATCTGTGTGATGCCCAAACCAAGAAATATGAAATGGCTCCATGTTAAAAGATGCAGTTTAAAAGTCAAATCAAATAAGCAAAATAGATAGGAATAAATTACTATTTAAAATGTAGGTTAAATATATGAGGCTTAGGTAGATGTCATTATTAAATTATAATTAATTTTGCAGCACCCAAAGAAATTCCAGACATCCCGTATTAATGATGAAATCATACGATTTCTATCCCTCAAAAGAATATGTGACTCCTTTCATGAGATAGGAAAACAAACAAACAAACAAATCAGAACACCCACCTAAGCATGCATTCCATATATCTCCCTGACTTGACTTTAGTGTTATCTTCATTATCTAAAATCACGGAAGTACAGATTAGGAGAGCCTTGAAAGCCAATTATGCCAACCCCTCTCTTAGCCCTTTAACAGAGTATCTGTTTATTCATTTATTCATTTATTCATTCATCCACATTTAGGGGTGCATGAAAGTCACTTACCTGGTCTCGCAGCTTTTCGCAGTGGGGGTGAGGCGCTTCGCTGCTCCCCCCGCAAAGTTCAGGCTGGGGGGGGAGGCTTCACGCCTCGCCCGGCCGAAATTCAGGCCAGGGGGGGAGGCGCCTCGCCTCGCCCGGCCGCGAAATTAAAAGTAAAAAAACAAAAAACAAAACACCCCCGTGATAGGCTACGTGATGATTAACGTAGCCTATCACGGCTAGATCTGCAAAGTCAGCCGTGATAGGCTACGTAAATCGTCATGTAGCCTATCACGGGTGACTTTAAAAAAAAAAAGCGCATACACAAATGGCGGCCCCCATAGGGAGCCGCCATTCGCGTTCCTTATTTGGTCGCTGTAGTCTACGTAAATCTTTACGTAGACTACAGCGACCAAATAAGGAACGGGAATGGCAGCTCCCTATGGGGGCCGCCATTTGCGTATCACGGCCATTTGCGTATCACTGGGGCATTTTTTTTTCTTTTATTGGAATGGCGGCGGCGGCGGCAGCCGGTCGAAAGACCAGCTGCCGCTCCTGCCCCGGACGAAGACCCGACGAACCGCCAGCCGGACCCGCCGCCGGGAGGGACATTCGCCAAAGGTAAGTCCTGTCCTGGGGGGGGCACGGGGGGCGGGGGGGTGCAGAGAATTTCTCCCCGAAACTTGTTCGGGGGGCCAAACATGTTGGCGCTCGGCCCCCCGAAGTTTCGGGGAGAAATTCTCTGCCAACCCTATCCACATTTTCAATCCAACCTGTCCTTAGAGGAAATAGAGATGAATCCCACAATCAAAATTAGGGAGGAGCAGATCCCGCCAGTTATGTTAGGGTATTTTGCTGCAGTACCATTATGCCTTGGTTACTATTCTTTGTGTCTTTCAGTAAGGACATAGAATTTTGGAAACCTGATAATTAATTTTAAGAATAACTAGAGAGGGGAGGGGGGAGAGAGAGAGAGAGAGAGAGAGATCACACTTTCCTGGTTGTAATATGACTCTGTTCAGACCTTCTTCATGTATTACCTTGTAGGGCAGGTATAGGAAACATCTTTCAACCTGAGGGCTGAATTCAATTTCAGAGAAGCATTCCAGTAGTGGGCAAGGCCAAATGAAATGGGTGGGGCTTTCTCAAAAGAAGCACCTCCCCAGAAGTTCTTAAGAACCAGGTAGGTTCATATGGGAGAATGCTAGGGATGTACGAAACCCCCCTTACCTGGCTCTGCCAGGTTCTGCTGGGGGAAGAGGCACTCCGTCCCTCCCCCCGGAATCCTTGCCGGGGGGGGGACATGCTCCGCGCCTCCCCCCCCCCCGGAATCCTGGCCGGCTGGCTCCGCTCCGCGGGGATTCTGCGGAGCCGCTGGCTGGCTCCGCCAGCAGCTGGGGTTATTTTTTAACCCATAGCCGCCGCCGTTTGCATCCCTGAATTCAGCCGTGATAGGCTACGTAAAGACTTATGTAGCCTATCACGTCTGGGTTAAAAAAAAAAAAAAAACACGTACGCAAATGGTAGCAGTTACAGCCACAGCCATTTGCATTCCCTATTTTTGGTTGTCTTAGTCTGCGTAAATATTTATGTAGACTAAATCGGCAAAACTAAGGGGGAACACAAATAGTGTAGCGGACACTATTTGTGTTCCCCTTTATTTTCACCATCTTAGTCTACGTAAATATTTACGTAGACTAAGACAACCAAAAATAGGGAACGCAAATGGTGGCGGCCGTAGCCGCCGCCATTTGCGTATGCATTTTTTTTTTAACCCAGATGTGATAGGCTATGTAAGTCTTTACGTAGCCTATCACGAATGGGGGGGGGAGACTGCAAATGGTTACGGCGGCCGCTGGTCGGAAGACCAGCTGCCACTGCCGCCTCCGCCGAAGCCGCCGCTGGAGCCGCCACCATCCGGAACATCCACCCCAGGTAAGATCCCCAGGGGGGATCTGCAGGGGACAGGGTGGTGGCAGGCCGTTCCACCACGGAGTTCGGGGGGCCGAATGCACTGGCATTCAGCCTCACCAAGATCCGTGGTGGAATTCTCTGACATCCCTAGAGAATGCAGTCTTTCAAGTATTCTGGTCCCAAGCCATATTGGGCTTCATAGGCCATAACCAGCATGTTGAATTCTGCCCAGAAACAGACAGGTAGCCAGTGAAGCTGCTGTAACAAGGGAGTCATGTGCTTCCTTTAACTGGCACCAGTCAAATGTCTGGCCACAGCATTCTGGACCAGCTGAAGTTTCTGAAATTCTGAACAATTTTCGTAGGCAGCCCCACATACAGTGCATTATACTAGTCCAAATGGGGCATAACTAAGGCATGCGTGCAATGGGCACAGTTGGTACTAAGGATGTCAGAGAATTCCGCCATGGATCTCAGTGAGGCCGAATGCTAGTGCATTCAGCCCTCCGAAATCCATGGTGGAACGAAGCCCCCCGCCCCCCCAACCCGCGAAATGGGCCCGGAACGGAGCACCTACCTGCTGCTGTCCGCACTGCATTGCGAATAGCGGCCGTGTCTGTGGCCGCCATTCGCTTCTTCCATATAGCCGTGATAGGCTATATAAATACTTACGTAGCCTATCACGGCTAACGCAGGGACGTTCCCTTTTGTGTTTTTTTGCCATAATAGGTAGGGATGTACGAAAGGCACTTACCTTTCGTGGATTATGTTTATGGTTGGGGGGGGAGGTGTTCCGTCCCTCCCCCTGGAATCCTCGCCGGGGGGGAGGCGCTCCGTTCCTCCTCCCCCTGGAATCCTGGCCGGCCAGCTGTGCTCCACAGGGATTCTGCGGAGCTGCCGGCCGGCTCCGCCAGCAGCTGGACATCTGGCCGCTGGCTAGGAAGGATGTAAATGGCGGTGGCCATAGCCGCTGCAGTTTGCGTCCCTGCAGTCAGCCGTGATAGGCTATGTAAATGTTTACATAGCCTATCATGGCTGACTTAAAAAACAACAACAACGCACGTACGCAAATGGAGGCGGCCACAGCCGCCGCCATTTGTGTTCCTTATTTTGTCACGTCTTAGTCTATGTAAACATTTATGTAGACTAAGACAGCAAACATAAGGGGAACACAAATAGTGTAGTGGACGCTACGGTATTTGTCTTCCCCTTATTTTCGCCATCTTAGTCTACGTAAATGTTTATGTAGACTAAGATGTGCCAAAATAAGGAACGCAAATGGCGGCGGCCATGACCGCCGCCATTTGTGTACGTGCGTTGTTGGTTTTTTAAAAAAAAAAGTTTAAAAATTTACATAGCCTATCACGGTTTTTTTTTTAAAACCTAGCCGTGATATGCTATGTAAATATTTACGTAGCCTATCATGTGTGTGTGTTTTTTTAAAAACTGGAAATAGCGGCAGTGGCAGCCGGTCGGAAGACTGGCCGCAGGAGCCGTCGCCGAACCGCCACCGCAGCCGCTGCTAGAGCTGCCACCACCAGGAAGATCCACCCAAGGTAAGTCTCATCCCGGGGGGGGCGGGGGGCAGGCCGTTCCGCCACCGATTTCGGGGGGCCGAATGTGCTGGCATTCGGCCTCCCCGAGATTCATGGAGGAATTTTCTTACATCCCTAGTAATAGGCTACGTAAATATTTACGTGACCTATCACGGAAAAAAAAAGGGAATGCAAATGGTGGCCGCCATAGCTGCCGCCATTTGCATTCACTGTTTGTTTGTTTTTTGTCATGATAGGCTACGTAAATATTTACATAGCCTATCACAGCAAAATACAGGGACACAAATGGCAGCCGCCATTTGCGTCCCTGCAGGCTGCCCAGCGGCCGGATGTCCACCTGCGGGTGCCCCCAGCCAGCGGTTCTGTGGAATCTCCATGGAGTAGAGCCAGCAGGTGAGAATTTTGGGGGGAGGGATGGAGCGCCTCCCCCCTAGGGATGGCAGAGAATTTTTCCCCGAAACTTTGGGGGGCCGAGCGCCAACGTGTTCGGCCCCCCGAACAAGTTTTGGGGAGAAATCCTCCGCACCCCCCCCGCACCCCACACCCCCCAGGACGGGACTTACCTTCTCCGAATGTCCCTCCCAGCGGCGAGTCCGGCCGGCGGTTCGGCTATTTGCATTGCCCTTATTTTCTCCGTAGTCTACGTAAACATTTACGTAGACTACAGCGACTAAATAAGGAACGCGAATGGCGGCTCCCTATGGGGGCCGCCATTAGCGTACGTGCTTTTTTTTTTTTTAAAGTCACCCGTGATAGGCTACGTGATGATTAACGTAGCCTATCACGGCTGACTTTGCAGATCTAGCCATGATAGGCTACGTTAATCATCACGTAGCCTATCACGGGGGCGTTTTTTTAAAAAAAACAAAAAAACAATGGAGTTCGCCGCTGGGCGAGGCGGGAAGCCTCCTCCCCGGCCTGAATTTCGGCCGGGGCAAGGAGGGAAGCCTCCCCCCGGCCTGAATTTCGGCCGGGGTGAGGCGGGAAGCCTCCCCCCCAGCCTGAACTTCGCGGGGGGAGCCGCGAAGCGCCTCCCCCCCACCGCGAACAAGCTTCAACGAAAGGTAAGTGCCTTTCGTCCATCCCTACTCCCCCCCACCGCGAATGTCACCCTTCGAAAAGGTAAGTGACTTTTGTACATCCCTAGTTGGTGCACTAGTCTCAGCTGTGCAAATGCACTCCTGGACACCACTGAGACCTGAACATCCAAGTTCAGGGTCAAGCCCAGGAGTACACCCAAACTATGAGCCTAAGTCTAAGGGGGAGCATAACTCCATCCAGCAGAGGTTGAATCCCTATTCTCTGATCTGCCTTTCGACTGACCAAAAGCACTTCTGTCTTGTCTGGATTAAGTTTCAATGTGTTTGTCCTCATCCAGTCCATTATCAATATCAGGCACTCATTGAGAACAGCTTCCTTGGATTTAGATGGAAAGGAGAGATAGAGTTGGGTGTCATCAGCATACCACTGGCACCAAACCCCCAAACTGGAGAATCTCTCCCAATGATTTCATGTATATGTTAACTAGGGATGGCATGAACACCCAATTCCATCTGGGAATCTGGCAGAACCCCCCCTGTCCACACCTCTGAGCCCTGCTCACCAAGCCCCTAGTCTTGCTCACTCCCTGCCTGTGCTCAGCAAGCGGCGCACACTCACCCTGGTGGCATTGTCGAGCACCATGGTTGCCATTTTTTGACAAAGAAAATGGTGATCACAAAAATTGGCATACTTGCATATGCACAAAATGCACATTTTGCGAATGCTCATATTTGCATATGCAAAATGTGCAGTTTCACGCATATACAAATATGTGAATTCAGAAAAATGTGCATTTTCATGCATATGCAAATATGCATGTTTTTGAGATCACCATTTTATTTTTCAAAAAATGGCAACTGCAGAGCTTGATGAGGCTGCCGGGGTGAGTGTGGGCTGCTCACCGAGTGCAGAAGGGGCTCGTGCATGGTCTAGGGACCAGCTTTCATTATTATCATCATCATCATCATCATTATTATTATTATTATTATATTTATACCCCACCTTTTTCCCAGTACTGGGACACAAAGCGGCTTACAAAAATTAAAACATATAACAATTAAAACATATGAAAATATACAAAAGTTAAAATATAAATTAAACAACAATACAATTAAAATTATATTAAAACATTAAAATAGCATTTTAAAACAGCATTTTAGCAGCTTACCCCCAGGTTCCAACTGTGTTCCAAAGGCCTGCTGGAACAAGAATGTTTTAGCCTGCCTCCAGAAACACATCAAGGCGGGAGCCAACCTAGCCTCCCTGTGAAGGGTGCTCCACAGCTGTGGGGCAGCCACTGAGAAGGCCTTCTCCCGGGTTCCCACCAAACATGCCAGTGACAGTGGTGGGACTGAGAGAAGGGCCTCCCCAGAAGTTCTCAGGACATGGGCAGGTTCATAAGGGAGGATACAGTCTTTCAGATAACCTGGACTGGAGCTAGCAGGGGCAAGGGCTGGGTGGGCTCCTGGAGAACCCAGATGAGGGTGGGTTCACACATCCCTAAGGTAAGTAGCATGGGGAAAAAGATGGAACCCTGAGGAACATGACAGGCCAATGACCACAACATCAAACAGGAATCCCCCAGCACCACCTTGTGAGATCACTCCTCCAAGAAGGACCGGAGCTACAGTATAACAGTGCCTCCCAGTTCCATCTCAGAAAGACACCTCTGAAGGATACCATGGTTGATGGTATTGAAAGTTGCCAAAAGGTCCAGCAGAGCCAACAGAGACACACTCAACCTGTCCAGTGCCTGGCATAAATCATCCACCAAGGTGAACAAAGCAGTGTCTGTACCCTAATCAGGCCTGAACCCAGATTGGAATATTAGATATTAGCTAGTAATTATCCAATACATTAGGGGTCAGGGAGGAAGGGTTTTTTTTTTTTAAACAAACAAACAAACAAATAATTTACCACAAGACCTGTATGAACTATGACATCCAAGCTGGCATGGAGACGATCAATTCTATCTGCAAAGTGTGATGCAAATTGGTCACAGTGGGCACTGAACACTAGGGATGGAGTAATCTGGCAAATTCACTTTCTCTCAGTTTGCCATCTTTCCAGTCTTAAATTAATTTCATCCTGTTTCTGCATCAGTCTGTTTTTGGGTTTTTTTAATGTCTGCAAGAAAAGTCATACACATTTTTGTGCCTATTTCTCCAAATATATACATTTTGTATACATTTTTGCCTAATATACCTATTTTTGCAAGCAATTTTCCCTAATATAATGCATTTCTATATGCATTTTTGTGTGCACTTTACATTTTTGTATGGATTTTTTTGACTGGAGAACTGCATTGCAAAAACTTCCAATACAGAAGGATGTGTTTCAGTTCATCTATTGGTCCAGGAAGTGTGAATTAGGAGGGTCCACATTATAATGCAAATCTTGTCTAATATGAATTTTGCCTGATACAAATTGTTTTGCCAATAATTTTTGTAATAGAATGCATTTTAATTAGGGATGGGCAGAATCACTGCTGCTCACCCCACATTCCACTCCCTGAACCCCCGCTGGCTGCCCAACCCTGTTTGTTGTGTGTGGTGAGCTGCCAAATGGTCTGCAGGTGCTTGGTGAGCAGAGTGAGGCATTCTGCTGCTCCAGCAGCCACCATTTTGTGTAAAATGGCAGCTACGCTTTTCCCACAAATCCCCCCATTTTGCACAATGGCAGCTATAAATAGGGCAATTTACAGAAAATTACTGCAATCTTGCATAAATGGCTCTATTTACAGCTGCTGTTGGTGCAAAGTAGGGGATTTACAGGGAAAGCCCAGCCAGCCACCATTTTGCACAAAATGGTGGTAGCCAGAGTCCCTGTCACCATCCACCAACCTCTCGTTCTCTCCTCCTTGCAAGAAGAGAACAAAGGGTTGGCTGGTGGCATGGGACTCCTGCCCCTGCCACCAATCAACCCCTTGTAGACTCCTTGCAAGAAAGGAGACCATGCGGGGTTGAGAGGCAGAGAGGGCTGGTGTCCCATCACCACGTGCCAACCCCTTATTCTCCCCTTGCAAGTAGACAGTGAGGGGTTTTCAGGTGGTGAAAAACCGTGAGCTTGCCCGACTCAGCATGCACCAAATAGGGCAGGCTCAGGGGTCTGCAAGCTGGCATCCAGGGGGCTGAGCTGGTGGTAATCTGCTGAGCTTCGAACACTAACCAGATGCCTGCACCATCCCTATCGTTAATGTTATTTTTCACGAATATGCACATTTTTGTGTTCACTTTTCCCTAATATATTCATTTTGTACATTTTTTAAAAAATTGAAAAACTCAATTGGAAAATTTGGAGAACTGCAATACACTCTTAGTTCATGTATTGGTATGAAAGTATGAAACTAGGTAAGTTTGCATTGAAATGTGAACTGAAAGTATTTCTCCCCCACCCCTATTTAATATCAATTAAGATTAGGATCTCTTTTTTTCTATTTTTAGAAAATTACAACTGTCCTATCTGTGGACATTCTGTACCCTGTGATGGAGGGCAAGAATTGTCACTCATGGTCTGGGATAGAGCTGAGCTGAAGGTTGTGATACGTTGGGGGGTCGGAGGGACAACATTCAAGGTGGAACAAAAAGGGGTGGAGAAAAAGCTGTCAATTTGAGGGGTAGGAGAAATTCACTATACATTTATATCCCGTGTTTTAAGGTAACCCCCCAGCCCACTTACAGCAATTAATAAATACAATATATGAAAAGTAACATTTAAAAACACCCCACTCCAGTAAATTAACAACTAAAACAGCAGCAACTAAAACAGGAAGCCAGATAAAGGAATCAAGAAGAGCTAAGAAAAATAACAAAGTTTTTAAAATCCACTCAGCCACTGATGAAGGGGGCCATACACATTTCCAAGGAAGGGAATATCAAACATGTATGGCCACCATTGAAAAGACTTTGTCCCTAGTACCCACCAATGTGATGGTTCTTAGTGGTAGGCCAGAGAATAGGGCCTCTGACCAAGTAACTTGGTCCCAAACCATTCAGGGCTTTAAAGGAGAGCCAGTGTGGTGTAGTGGCTAGAGTGCTGGACTGGGTCAGGAGATCTGGGTTCTAAACCCACTCGGCCATGGAAGCTCACTGGGTGACTTGGGCCAGTCACAGCCTACCACACAGGGTTGTAGTTGTGAGGATAACATTTATTTATTTATTTATTTATTTATTTATTTCTATACCGCCCAATAGCTGAAGCTGTCTGAGCAGTTCACAAAATTAAAACCAAAGAGCACACAATAAAACAATACAAAATATATAAAACATTAAAACCACAGTAAACAATACAACCAGAATAAAACCAGAATAAAACCTAGCAGCAGTGCAGGGATTTAAAATACAGATTTAAAATAGCAAAGCTAAAAGTCTAAAGAGCTAAAACATGGAAAGGAGGAGAATTATGTGCGCCGCCTTGGGTTCCTTGGGAGGAAAAAAAAGGTGGGATATAAATGTGACAAATAAATAATAAATAATTTGTTGTTGTTCAGTCGTGTCCGACTCTTCGTGACCCCAAATAAATAATAATAATAAAGGTCAAAAACAGCACCTGAAATAAGCTCAGAAAGAAACAGGCAACTGATGAAACTGGGACGGGGCTGATGTACACGATCCAAATGCCTGGCCACCACAAGCATCCTGGCAGCTGCATTCTGTACCAAGAGAAGTCTCCACACTGTCTTTAAAGGAAGCCCCATACAGAAAGCAGTAATGGAATCGAGAAAAGCGAGGGGCAAACAGTCCTCCCCATCCTATTTTGAAACCTAGCCACCAACACCTCTTGCAGCGGTGGCAAAACTTCAGTTTTGTTTTGTTTTTTAAAAAGAAGGGAGGGAAGGCTGAGCCAAGGTAAGCTCCTGGCCCTCTCAAAATTTAGTGGCTTTCTTCTCCTGCACACCCCGCCCCCCATGTCTGAAAACCCCAACATACACCATTGTGGCCGTTGAATGGGGCCATAAAATGGGGGCGGTGTTTTGGGGAAGCCAATATTAGTTTGGGCAAATGTTATACTCTCGAGGCCTCTCTGTCACAGGGTAGTTTTCCTTTGTTCCTGCTTTGTGCTAGAGAAGGGCTGCACCTACCCCTACGTAGATTCTCACCTACCTCTTCTAAACTCACCTCTAGCCACTGATTGCCATAGAGCTTGCAGTAGAGTGGCTAATTACCCCTTACCCAAAAAAGAGGGCATAAGAGGATGCCAATTTGCATACAATTTGCATGCACTAAATCATATGTATACATGCAAATTTAGAAATGATTACTACAATTTAATTTAAATAGAAAGAATACAGTGCATTTTATCACAGTGGGAAGATCATGACCAGGTGACCTGTGCACTTACTCAGTCTGCTGTCCAGGAGTTGTTGACAGACAACTTCAAGGCTGCTGCTCTCCCTTCTTATGGTTGTTGTTGTTGTTTTTCCCTTTAACCTGGACTTGGACTGGTTAGTGCCTCAAATACAGGATGTCTTCAAACAGAGGACTGTCCTCTGACAGCCCTTGAAATAGAGGACTCTCCTCTGTAAAATAAGGCACACAGGGCAGTACTGAATGCTGTACTGACCTACCATTAGCGCAACGGGAAGCTAGTGGTTCCTGAAACAACTAGAAAAGCTAATTTATGGGACAAGTCACTGGAGCTCACAGAAGGAGCTCCGCTGACCTGTCCCATTCTGGAAACGAGTGTTTCCTCTTGTTTCCAGGGTTGCTTGAGGAAGCACTTGTTCCTGTTGAGCTAATGATTGGTCCCAAAGGTGCAACAAGATTAGCAGAGGCATTGTGGCAGTATTGGATCCTGCCCATGGCCGCTCTAGTTTGAAGTGACCTAGAGCCGAGGTAAACATGCTATTTCCTTATTTATTTCTTTTTGTAACGGCCAAAGAACACAATGTGTAAGTCACTCTGTATTTCCAAGAGGGATAGTAAAGCATCTCTAGACATTCCTCTGGGGCTTCATGGCACAACCAATACTTTCCTTTTATGCTCTGCTCATAATAAAATGAATGGTCTCATATTACATTAAAACTCCTACTTTCCATCATTGGTGCAGAAGCCGGATAAATTCCTGTGCTAAGACAAAATGGTTCCTCCTTCATTGTCAGCAAAACTGAGCTGAAATATTTTTGCCTGTGGTAATGCTAGAAGGGTAGGGATGTCAGAGAATTCCTCCACGGATCCCCAAAATCTGTGGCGGAACGAAGCCCCCCTGCCCCATGAAAGGCACGCGGAACGGGACACTTACCCGGTGCCATTCGCGCTGCTCTGCGAATGGCGGCCGTGGCCACGGCTGCCATTCCCTTCATCACTATAGCCATGATAGGCTACGTAAATACTTACGCAGCCTATCATGGCTAATGCAGGGATGCCATTTGCATCCCTACGGAAGCTGTGATAGGCTGCGTAAGTATTTACGTAGCCTATCATGGCAAAAAAAAGGGAACGCAAATGGCGATGGCTATGGCGGCCACCATTTGCGTTCCCTTTTATTTTTTGCCGTGATAGGCTATGTAAATATTTACGTAGCCTATCATTGCAAAAAACAGGGACGCAAATGGTGGCAGCTATAGCAGCTGCCATTTGCATCCTTGCAGGCTGCCCAGAGGCTGGATGTGCGGCTGCGGGTGGCCCCGGCCGGCTGCTCCATGGAATTCCCGCAGAGCGAAGCCAGCCAGAGAGAATTTTGGGGGGAGGGACAGAGCGCCTCCCCCCCACCACGAATGTCACCCTTCAAAAAGGTAAGTGACTTTCATACATCCCTATAGAAGGGTGGTTGCTGTACATTGAGCTTGGTCATCCTTTCATTACTGGAATTCAAGGCTCACTTATCGGTGCCAGGAGTAGGAAATCCATGCCAAGCATCAGGCACCATTTAGCCATGGACATCATTCAGAGAGATCAATTATTGTAATATTTACTTTAAACTGCACAGGTTGGCTCCAAGAGAGTAAGACATCCATCTTTATCAGTTGCATATCTTTAATTCCTAGCACCGTTAACTGAAAATGTGGCAGTATGGCCAGCCGCACTTAGAGTTTTGTTCAAGTAATAATTTTTAATTTTATCTTGACACATCTCAATTTATCTTCATTGGTCCCCTCCTGGAATTCAATAAAATCTTGTTTTAGAAATCCAGCGTGTAAATGCTTGCTGAATAAATGGTAATAACTGCTAGCTGTTAAGTGAAAGGTGACGATGCTCGTTCGCTGGTAGATGGGGACGAGGGGGAATAACATTTATAGAAGGCATTCAGTGTGCCTACTGTGTGTTTGTTTTAAACCAGGCTTCCTTTAGCTTTATGCACACCTTCACTGGGTACATCATAAGTGCAAGCTGAAGCCCAAACAAGAAAATGTTCCAAATTCCAGCTACGGTTTTTGCTTTTTTTCTTAATCAATTAATTTTCTTTCACCTCCTTCAGGCTTTTGCCTCCCCATATATTTATCCTACTCGCTGGCTTCTTTCCACCTCTCTCTAAGCTTCATCTGCAATGTCAGTGAGCCCTGCTGCTTTTAATAATTTACACAAATTGACAACAGATATAATCACTTTTTAAGTGTTATCAAGCATAGCTGCCGTGAGGAATTTCAATATGTAAGATGTGGAAGAGAAGGGGGTTGTTCTTATTATACATGTACAACATCTATACCTGTATCACAGGAGTAAGTGAAAGATTCTCTCTCTCACCCCTCCCTCCTTCCCCCTTTTCTATATTAAAGAAAGCAAGAGATGAAAGCATATATCGCCATACTAAGAAGTCTGAGAAGACATGAATTTAAACATTAAATCTCACAACTCTCTCACAGGAAAGAAAAAACAAACTTTAAAAAATTAAAGCAGCGGTAGTTCCACCAAAATTAGAAGCTAATTTGCAATTTAAAATCTCAATTTGCAGTAAAGTGTAGTGCAAATGTGGAACTATTCATATAAGAAACCTGATAATCAATGATATTTTAAATTATAACTTTAGGGTGATATTCAGTTGGTGCCTCTCCATGGATGTCCACCTCCCTTGCTGTTCTGAAAGGTCCCCCAACCTTCTGGAACATCCACCTTTGGGGAGGATGTAGAGGACTACAGAGGGAGAAAGAATTGCTGAGAATTGCCTTTTCCCCACCACTGACAGATGCCTTTCATCAGATGCCTTCCATCAGATACCTTGGATTCCAACCTTAGGAACTATGGACTACTAGTTAACTATACTGTATTTCAGTGTTTCACAAGCATTTAATTAGGTCCAGAGGATACCTTGAACTGAAGGTGCATCATGCTGGTCTATCTTGGCAATGAAGTTGCTCTAAGCCTGGGAGCTCCTTGGAGGAAAAGTTGGATATGCATATAATATAAGTAAGGAAACTTCCTTCTTTATTATTCAGTGGTGACACAGACACAATGAGCTGGCTGCTGAATATCCCATAACCTACCCTGGGAGCTTCACTGGTGCTGTTACTGGTCTACAGGAAGGTTTGTAGGCCACTAGAAAGTGGAGATAGGAATAGGGATGGGGGAGAATTCCGCCACGAACCCCAATGAGGCTGGATTCCCAGAATCCCACCCCATTGGGGCCCATGGTGGAACGGCGCACTCACTTTTGCCTCCCCCCGGAATCCGTGAGGGTTAGCTCTCTCGTAGTGTTGATCCTGCAGAGCGGGCCGCCAGCTCCACTTCTCTGGCAATACGTCCGGCCGCCATTGCAGTGCCGTATCGCTGGGGTAGGGTAAGTGAGTCTCCGGACGCAAATGGCGTAGTGGGTGCCATTTGCAGCCATAAAGCTGGTTTTAGGTAAATAGCTGCATGCTAATCTACCAGCTTTACAGCCGCAAATGGCACCCACTATGCCATTTGCATCTGGAGACTCTCTTACCCTACCCCAGCAATACAGTACGGAAATGGCAGCCAGCCATACCGCCAGCGAAGTGGAGGCAGCAGCCAGCTCCACAGGATTGCTGTGGAGCAGAGCTGGCCTGGACAGATTCCAGGGGGGAGGGACGGATCGCCTCCCCCCCTGCGGACCCCCCCGCTGGACCTGGAGGTAAGGGATTCATACATCCCTAGACAGGAAAGAGCTGGAGAGGAGCTACAGATAAAAGATGATTCTGACTTGTTTTGGAGGGCCCATTCGCACATTCACATGATATTATTCTGGTCCTGATCCTGTAAGGTGCTGATCATGAGAAGGTCTTCAGAGGGTGCAAACAGAGTGAACAAACTGAGAAGAGCACCATTTTGTGACTCTTACAATTTAACCCCAAATAGTAGAACATATGGTAAAACATACAAAGTGGATAGAGAGCTCATTTATGCCATGAAATATTAGTTTCATTAGATCTGGCCTTTTTTTTTAATATGAAGGCTGAAAGCTACTCAAAACCTGAACTTCTTGAATAATCCAAGGTTATGGTCCAAAGTATGATGTGTCACTATATATCAGGAAGTAATTTGGAAAGTTGCCTTTGACATTTAAAGCTTACATTCCAATAAGAAAGCTCAGTTTTCAGGGCTTTTCACATAAAATTATGATGAACTTTAATACCAGCTAGAAGCTTTGAAACTCTGTCTTGGAATTTAATACTCATGAACTGATTGCCTCAAAGACATAAGTTTGCTATCAATAGACACTAAACAGCTGAGGCAACACTCACCTAGAAACTTTGGCAGTGGGGAGGGATTTACAGTTTTCCAGAGCAATAGATGAGAACAACAATAAAAACAGCAGCAGCAACTGGCTCTAGTCATTACATAGAATAAAATGCTATTCACTTGAATTTATAACAGGCATGCTGAACTGTTATTAAACCCTCAAACCTGAAAGATTTGTTGGCGTCCCCCCTTTTCTGTCTGAAACAGTCCAGATGCAGTACAGGAAATTCCAGATAACTACGCCTTAAAAGCTAAGCCATGACTAGTAAAACAGAAATCCAGCTATGTCAAGGAACAAGAATAATCTCATCCATATTGAAATTATATCGTTGTAACTTTCCTGTTTGAGTGATGAGCCCTGTGTTTGCATAAATAATAGGAATGTGAAGGTGGGTGGAACTTGCAGGGGTTGATTGGGGATGGGAGGAGAGTGCCTAACATTTTTGGTGCCATTAATTCTCATCTTCAAATGTCCTTCACTAAGGTTGCTTTTTCCCAGCTGGGGTCACTTCCAGTTTTGAACTGCTGCCTGGAAAACTGCAATAAAATAATTAAAGGAAAGGAAAATATTTGTAAAGAAGAATTGGTGTACAGAAGAAGGGTAAGGTACCTGCATTCCAGTTCTCCCTTGCAAGTGTTCCCTAGCCCCTGCGTTGATGTTATGATGGAAACATAGGATTGGCAACTTCATCATGTCTAGCTCTACCTCGTCATCATGGCCAGTTCTAGCTATTCAAGAAAAAACGGTCTACACTAGGGCTGTGCACAAACCCCCTGATCCACTTTGGATGCTGCTCCGGACCATTTGAAGCAACCCTGATCTGCCTTGGACTGATTTGTTTCCAAAGAAACCCAGAAAGCAAAGAGCTGTAACTTCTCCCTGTTTCCATGGATGTGAGTGACACCTGGTCCCCTCCCAGCCCCATTCAAGGGCATCACACTTGCCAAATTCCAGGCACTTTGGCCCACTGGCTTGTGTGCAAGGCACAGGTGGAATTTGATTTTTTTCCAGGAAAATTCACAAAGCAAAGAGCTAACTTCTCCCTACCTCTGCCCCTGTCAACACCCCGAAGATGGCTCATATTGTGCTGAATTGCTTTGTCACACAGTGGACTGTTATTGGAATAAGAAGGTAACTAATATAAATACTATATGTCTCATGCTTTTTCAACATTGCCTTGAAATTTAGATGTATAGTGTTGGTGGAACTACAACCTAGCATGCACATACACACAGACACAGACACACATGAAATAAAGAAAAGCAGAACTACCTAAGCAAATGATGAGAGTCTTTAATTTATTGTTTTATATTTCATGTTCTTTTATACAAGGCAGGATAACTTCAAGAAATACAGGGTGGTAGCACAGGTGATTAGATAACAGCCAAATCAAACCCTTTAAAAAACAAAAACAAAACCCCCTTCTTTAATTTCTGTTTGGGGAGGATCAACACAGAGAAGACACAGACAGTTAACTTCAGCATGGAGGCGGGGGAACACTACACACATAGGCTGCTATAATATGTCTTTCTTTTGGGATTTAGAAAGAAAGAAAGAAAAAACTGAATGCTTGAATATGACTTAAAAGCAGCGGGGAGGGACATGCCCAGAAGTTCATGTTTTGTTTTTTTAAAAATTCTAAATAAGACTGGGTTTGTGAAAATCTAAAAGAGACAGAGTTCACTGATAAAAACGACAAAGAAATAGAATGGAGAAAGCAGAACTAAAGCTCGAAGTTACACAACAAACGTAACCTTTTCCAGAGTCCAAAATCGAGATAAACAAACACAGGAATGGCGGGGGAGGGGGAGCATGGCAGAAACTTGCAAGGAAAAGCTATGTTAGTTTGAAAAAATATGGAAAGGAGAGGCAGATCTAATCAAATATAAATAACGAACAAGTTGGAGGTACAAAGATCTAGGAGAAAGCGGCTGGAAGAGGTGCTGAAAAAGACACCATCCCTAAGGGGACAGACGATCAAGGAATGAGGGAAAGGAACGCTCCTGGTACAACCAAGTTATTTCCTTTTAATTTAAATTCTGAGAAAAGCCTAATGGTGATCAAAATTGAATAAACTGAAGTGACAACTCCTAGGAATGCACACCTAGGTGCACACACATGCACAAACCATCATCTACCCACATCAGCCCTCTCTCCCAAAGACACAGCTAGCACAATGACCGAACGCAGCCTTTCACTGAAGTATATATACCCCCTTCCCCCACCACTCTCTCTGATTGGAGACTGCTAGTGTCGGTTCTGGCTGAGGGTTCCTATTCGCTAAAGCACACTCCCTCCTCCTGCGCTCACCTTCCCTCCCCTCCCACCTTCCCACTTCCACTCGCCTTCCTCCTCCTCCCCCTCCACGTGAACATTGAGATGTTGATACATTATGGAGACATTATGCCTGTCTGGACTGCTCAGGCATTCAGCAGAGTTCCATATATACAAGGTGAAGGAGACACTTCAGGGTGGGGGGAATGCTTCGCCCCTGGGTGCCTCAGTACTAGGGATGGCAGAGAATTCCGCCGCCATTTCCAGTGTTTAAAAAAAAAAGACGTGATAGGCTACGTAAAGATTTACGTAGCCTATCATGGCTAGGTTAAAAAAAACCAACGCTGTGATAGGCTACGTAAATCTTTACGTAGTCTATCACATCTGACTTTAAAAAAAAACAAACGCGCATACGCAAATGGTGGCGGCTACGGCCGCCACCATTTGCGTTCCTTATTTTGGCCCATCTTAGTCTACGTAAATATTTACGTAGACTAAGACGGCGAAAATAAGGGGGAA
Source organism: Heloderma suspectum (assembly GCF_057233095.1). Lineage (NCBI taxonomy): Eukaryota > Metazoa > Chordata > Lepidosauria > Squamata > Helodermatidae > Heloderma > Heloderma suspectum. The sequence goes on from NC_139461.1 coordinate 75,091,506, forward strand.
CGCAAATAGCGTCCGCTACGCTATTTGCATTCCCTTATTTTCGCCGTCTTAGTCTACGTAAATATTTACGTAGACTAAGACGGGCCAAAATAAGGAACGCAAATGGTGGCGGCCCCACCCCAAAATTGGCCGTAGCTGCCGCCATTTGCGTACGTGCATTTTGTTTTGTTTTTTAAAGTCAGACGTGATAGGCTATGTAAAGATTTACGTAGCCTATCACGGCTGACTACAGGGACGCAAACAGCGGCGGCTACGGTGGAGCGGCTACGGTGGAGCCGGCCGGCCAGGATTCCAGGGGGAGGGATGGAGCGCCTCCCCCCCCCAGCAGAACCCAGCAAAGCCAGGTATGGCCAATTTTGTACATCCCTACTGGGTACTGCTCTGAACCGCCTCCTATCATAAAGCTTTGGTCTGAAACAGCCCACTTAGCCTTGTTATTCAGGCTTCGTTATTCAGGCCTAGTCTATAGAGGCATTAACCTGCAAGACAAATAGGACTAAACTCTGGAGAGGACAGGGACATACATGGAACTCCCACCCTTGACGTCCTCATATGCCTGGCTGTGTTAGAGCTCTTCAGACATTTTAGCATGAAGATTTGACAGAGGGGTGTAAATGTGTTGGGCTGAATTCACTTATAACACTATCCATAACTGAGAAACATGATAAAGCAGGATTCCTGAATTTGGGTAGTGCTATATGCTTGCAACCTCCTTTCAGACCTTTGTGCTAAATGCACAAAAATCTCTATGGCAGCTAAACATGTGGGGACCTCCTTGGGGAGTACTATCTAATGTAAGATGAGCACTAACATAAATTATGTTGCAGTAGTATAAAAGACCTCTAGTGCAACACAAATAGAATTAGCTGGCAATATAGGTTTTACAGGGAATCCTGCAGCAGCACCTAACACTTCTTTGCATTGCACTAGAGGTCCCTTATGCTAGCACAATAAAATTTACATTGCCACTTATGTTGGATTGGATACTACCCATTTGGGGTGAGGCTTTAGCCCTACTCATGTTGCAGGCTGTGAAAAAAACTGACTTTTGTGAGGTAAAAGTTTAACTGTTATATTCTGTTTCAATGACCGAAGGACTGAATAGGTTAACAGTTGAAGAAAAAATGCATGCCTTTTATTTGTTTTGTGCTGAGGAAAGATATATTTTAAATATGGTGTGCTGATGGAATAGCAGTTACTGTTACTACTGAAAGGTGAATAAGAGGCCTGGTTTCTGTCTTATACAATGGAAGGTAGGATTGAAATTGGTACTATCTAACTGAAGAATAATTGAACATCCTAAAGATGTCCATTGGTCCTGAGTTGAACAGAGATGGGGAGATAGAATGTTGGTTACACTAAAGCTGATTGGCTGGAGGGTCCCCTGACTGGAGCAAATATAAGGGTCTGTAGAGACCCTTATATATGGAGACCCCTCCATATAAGGGGCTGTGGAGATGGATCTGAGGGAGAGTTGGCTTGAGGGAGAGTTGTCAGGAGGTGTCTTCATAAGAAGCTGGGAGCCTGAGGCGATGTTGGCCAGGAAAAATAGCAGCCACAAGATCTGGAAGCCTAACTGAGAGCACATGAGGCAGAAGCTGAAGAAGATCTTCAAGTGAGGATAGGAAGACTCCCGAAGCTGCCTTCAGAGAAAAGAGCTGAAGCCTGAGTGTCAGCGGGTGGCAGTGGTCTGAGGACAGAGCAGCTGCTGGACCAAACTGAAAACTTCAGGGGAAGCCTGATGAACAGCCTTGAAGGTTCCAGGAGGTCAAGCCCTCCCAGAAAGAAGATTGCCTTTCAAGCCCTCATTCCCAGGCCTGTGAGCTAACTGGTGTGGCTGGAGCTTGATAGGGAAACTGGTTTGTTTGGTTAGGGTTAGAAATGGATATTCTGACACCTAATTGGTGATAACAGTAACATTATAGAAGCTCTTTTATAAAATAACCATTTAGAAACCTTGTTTGTAAAGTAACGGCACTCTTAAGTAATACTTCCTTGTTTTATTTCTTTTTAATAAAATGCTATATATCTTTGTTTACTTTTCTTGTACCTCTGATCTGTTTGTCTCATGCCTAATAACCTGTTACCTTAGGAAAAGGGTGCATATTAAATAAAGGGGTGTAAGTTTAATGGTGGCCAAAGAAGTGAAGGAAGGGATTGCCCACTGGTGAGGGGTAATTCTCTACAAGTGGTGGCTACAGCAGTAGGAATGCCCCAGTAAGAAGAGGCATCCCTCCACATTTGATGTTAGTGGTGGGATTACCCTAGAGCAGAGGGTCCAACCTAGGCTGGGTTCATCACACAGGCGAACACCTGTGTATAGCTTTCTTCTAGAAAAGCACAGGGCTAAAGTCATATGGACACCTAATGGAGATTTTTTTTAGATACTTTATTTTATTTTATTTTATTCATTTTATTTCATGATATACACCATTTAAATAAGATGAATTTGAACTAGGGCTATGCATGGACCCCCAACTTGAGGGCTGCTTTGAGGCTTCCGAGGTGGGCCTGATTCGGTTCAGGCTGATTCAGGGGGGCCCTGACTCACCTCGGTCTATGAAGTCAAAGCAGGATTCAGACATCCAAATCCTGCTTTCCCCCCAAAAAAACATACCGCCCAGCCTCCAGCTCCTTAAGTGGGTCCTTGTGTTTGTTCCTTGTTGGGGGGGGCACTGCTGCTGGGGAGCTGCTGCTGCTGGCACTGCCAGGAGAGCTGCTGCCAGCATGACTAGGGGGAGTCGCTGTGACTGATACCACTGCTGCCACAAGGAGAGCCACTGCCAGAAGACCCAGTGCTGGTGCCACCAGGGGATCTGCCGCTGCTGCCACCAGCTCCTAGGCCATCTGGATGTATGCCAGCCGCTGTCTTGTTGTTCCGGGGGATGGGGGGAGCCATTTTTTAAATAGCGGCTCCCTGTATTTCTGGAAATACAGGGAGTCACCAATTTACAAAATGGCTGCCCCCTCCTCTGGGACAACAAGATGGCTGCCAGCACATGCCCATAGGACCCAGGTAAGGAGCTGGGGGCTGGGCAGCTGCAGTGGCAGCGGTGTGGCAGCTGGGCTTCCGGATCATGCCAAAGCACTTTGGAGTGACCTGATTTGCTTTGGGCTGCTTTGTGCCTCCTCTACCTCACCTTGGGGGTGGCCCAAAGCACCCTGCTTTGACTCGGGGCTCAGGCTTCATGCCAAAGCAGTGCACAGCCCTAATTTGAACTGGATCACCCACTGAATTCATTCCCTTTTATTCTCAATACTCAAAGTCACTTAACATGGACTTACTAATATGCAGTAACCACCCTTTTTATGCTTACAATCTAGTGGGTAAAGAGTGATGAAAGAGTAATTGATATGATGAGTAGAGTGAAGTTTACAGACTGGAGTCTTACCAACATTAAGGTTGTGAATGGTAGTTATTTTACACTGACTAATAAAAGGGTGTAAAACCTAATGCATGCATTTGTGATCTTACTGTTCTAACTTATGAACTAAAAAGTAAAAACTAGCTAAATACTGGCAAACCAATCTTCCCATACATATTTCTGTCTATTTGAACTGACCAGTTATATTGTGTCTGGCAGCTCAGAATGGAAATTTCACAATAGTATCTGTTTCTACTCATTCAAAGAGAACTTTAAAACAGACTTTGGCGATTTGTTTTGGGATATTTCTAAGCATAAGCTAGGGTAAGAAGAAACAGCCAAATTAACAATGGGAGAATTATCCCCAAAGTAGCCATCTGAGAGGCCAATCTTGTTAAAAAGAATAGATAACAAATTATTTTGAAAGTTTATTGTTGTTGTTGTTGTTTTAAAAAAAATCCAGTCCACCCTATGGCAGTGCCATGGATTCATCTTTCTTATCCTCCCTTTTCCTAGGGTGAGTTCACACATGCATGTGGAACAATAGATAACCGCATGTGTGGAACAGCCATTACAGATGAAGGAACAAAGATTTGATATCATCTGATCTCATACACTGAGTGCTGCAACACATTTCAGTGGAGGTAGTTCACTTATTTGGTTGCAAATCACTGAATGAGCTAAATGTTCTGAATCAGTCCTTAGTAGGGATGGTGCATGATATAGCTGCCACGTGGAGGCCATGTCAAAACGCTCCTTCTAGAGAACTCTCCCAACATGGTAAGCCATCCATGTGCTCTGGTCACCTTGTGGACTAAGCAGATTTCCTCACTGTAAACTAGAGATGGTTCAAGTTTTCATTCAGTCTACATTTTTAAGCAAACTGGCTTAATATTCATACTTCCCGTAAAATAAGCAGCTTTGAACACATTTATCATTCAGATTATGCTGTTCTCTGGATTTTGTGATACAGTTCCTGGCTCAAACAAATGTACCAAAAGACATAGAAAAATACAAATGTTAAGTTAAAACGTGTACAAAAATGTATAGTTTAGGACAAAATGCATATTTGGGATAATGTGCAAAATTGTATATTTTGTGAAAAATATGTTTAAAAATAGCACAAGTTTTGTTGCATTTTTTTAAAAAATACAGATTGACATGGAAATAGGATGGAACAGACATATGACGTGCAAGACTGGCATGTACCAGAAATAGACTGCTCTGTCCATCCATCCTGGAGACCTAAAAAGAATGCCTGTAGTGACATGGAAAAAGTAACTTGATCCCCATGCTGAACAAGTGCACAAATGACCTGCTGAGAAAGAGTCACCTCAGGGAAAAATTCTAAGTGGCCTACATATCGCCCTTACTCTGAGATTAATGGGAGAGAAAGACAGCCACAAGCAAGAAGGCCTGAAGTCCAGTTTAGCAAAGGGAGAGAATGATGGATAATCCTGGGGGAGAATTGCAGTGGTCAGTCTAAGGAGAGAGAGAGGAAGGTACAAAGGGGCATGGAGCTAATTACAGATGGATGAATCAGTTGATTCTGGTTTCTCTCAGTGTTTCATTTTTCCAATCTTACATTCATGTCATCCCAAACTTGAAGAATTCTTTTTTTTAAAAAAATGCATAAAATTTGTTTGCATTTTTGTCCACATTTCTCCTAATACACACATTTTTTTCTATGCAATGTTTGCAAGCAAATTTTCTTAATATAATATATTTCATTATAAGTTGTGAGTTTCAGTTTGCATATAGTTCAAAAGTGCAAAATTAGGTAAGATCACATTAAAATGTGAACTGAATGATTTTTCTCCCCATTCCTACAGATAGACAATGTAATTAGCTGCCATGACACTTTACAATACTGTTACTTATTTCCCCCATTTACTGTTATTTGAATTCCAGGTATATTTATCCAAGAGACATTTCTGAGGTTCTTCTCATCCATTTGTCTCCCCAGATTTGGAACTTTTGAATTATCTCATCGTATTTCCAAACTGGGAATAATGATAATCATAATGCTCAAGAATTTTCTTTTTTCTTTTTTAATTTCTGACTATTATCAAGAGCAATAAGCATGCACAGTTTGACATTGTTTTCAATTCTTTTATGCCTTTCGACCCCTCTGCATTATCAATGTGCTCACATAGACATTTATAAAAGCAACTGTGATTACATGTACAGTTGTATCATTATTCTTTTTGTGTGTTTTACAAATGAACAGGAGCTTATGTGTAGATGAGCAGAACACCTCACAAAAGTAATCAATGGCTTTACCTCATTTTTGATGGTGCTTGATTCATGTGCACATGTGCATTAATAAAATAGAGGGATGCAAGTGGGGATGTCAGAGAAATCCGCTGAGGATTCAAATGAGGCCGGATTCTTTGAAATCTGGCCTCAGGAATCCGCAGTGGATTGGGACCACTTACCTCTGCTCCAGGAGTACGAACGGCACTCGGCCGCTTCTTCCAGCCAGAGCCGTTCACCTCCTCTCTGCCCCTGCCGATTGCCTTTTAAAAAAATATCTAAAAAAAATTATGGCGATCGGGAGGATGTGCCCATAGACTTATACGCAAATAGAGTCATGAATCTTGTGTATAAGTCTATGCGTCCATAGGCTTATACGCAAGATTCACTGCTCTATTTTGCGTATAAGTCTATGGGCACATGTGATCAGCAGGATGTACTATGTATGGACACATAGACTTATACGCAAGATTCATGACTCTATTTGCGTATAAGTCTATGGGCACATCATCCCAATCGCCATTTTTTTTTTAAAGACATTTTTTTAAAAGGCAATTGGCAGAGACAGGGAGGAAGCGAATGGGTCTGGCTGGCAGGAGGAAAGGTAAGTGTCCCCAAGCCAATCCCCCCCCCCCGGAATCAGAGCAGAGAGGATCAACGCTCTGGAGGATTCCGGGGGGAAGGAATGGATCAGACGGTGGGGAATCCGTACACCCCTAGAGTGAAGGAACTGAAAGCAGAGGCAAACTGCACATTCCTATGTGCACATAATTAATTATATAAATTCCCATACTTAAACAGCGTTTCCAGAAGGAGTGGAATGCAGGGAGAGAGAACCCATGGAACAAGGAAGGAACAGAACAGGAGAAATTTACTCATCCCAAATTAATCCTACCTTGCTTATTCCATTGACATTGCCATTGGGTGGTCCCAAATGACTTCTAATATACCATACTATTTCACTGCTCTACAGAACCAAATTCCTTCAATCCCTGAAGTCAATATACTTTACTATAATAAATAGATGTGTGCAGATATTCCCCATGCATAGCACTGTGCCTAATGGTAATACCCCCAAATGTGTTGTGAAATCACCAGCCACACATTTGACATAGATGGTAAAGGGTCTTGTTCATATACAGCCCTTTCCCAAACATGAGTGGTGGATAGGCATGGCCTTTGAGTGTATGGGAGATTTCCTCTTCCCAGCACTGCCACCACCTATGGGGAAGTTACTTTATTAAAGGGATATTTTGTAAATAAGGAATTACTTATATTTACTTTGGGGTTTTCAAAAGACTGCTTAGTGACAATTCTTCAGGACTGAAGAGACACTGTTGCTGCTACAAGCCTCTTAATGACTTCTTTTATCTCAGGTCAAATTCCCCAGCCAAATACACTCATAACCAGATCCAGCTCTTGGGTACAGTCTTCCTCTGACACCGAAGTTCCTCCCATTGTATTTCTGCCTGGCTGTTTGGACAGTTTATCTGGGTTTTTACTGCCTGCTTGTTTAACCTTCTAGAAAGATCTTAGGGCAGCCTCCTGGCTCTAGACAGCCACCTGCTCCCTATTCTTGACCTTCCCCAGCCACGTACGGTTACCCCACAGAGAAGGAATAGCTTAATACCCAGGCCTATTCACTTTCTCCTCAGCTTTCTCCTAGTCCTTCCAAAACACCACACAACACAACAACTAGCAGACTTTCTCCCGCTCAGACCACAGACTGACTGGCTACATTCCTTACTGTCAACTCCTTAATTGTCATTTCCTAACTGTTCTTTTCTACCTAGCTAGAATTCCCAGCCAACCAGAATTTAATTTACTTGATCCAGGCTCCATCTAAGAATATTTAAAACAATTGTCTCTCTCTCTCCCACTTCAGAACCTTACTTAGAAATTACCACAAGGTAATTTCACAGCAACAAATAAGGTCTCAGGCCTATTCAGATACACTGTAGCCTCACGGAGGCCACACCAAGTAAACATTACATAACAACAACACTTATATAAAAGGCATTTCTTCACCGAGTGCATCAGCATCTGAGACAGGGCTAGCAGTAACGGACCTGTTCCCCCCATACGTATTCAGTGAGCACATGGGGGATTTTCAGCACACACCTAAAGATGTGGGGTCAAACCCCTGCTCAAGTCAAAAGCAAACTCGATGGCCTTATGAAAGTAATAATCACAGTTTAATCTACCCCATGGGATGTCTTCAGGCTAGAATAGGTTAATCTTATGCATGAAGTCTATAGGATGAGTGTGACAGGAATGGGATTTGAAAAAGCTGCTACATTGTTGCCCTTGAAACTAATGCAGGATGTCCATACAATGAAGAATATTCTTTTCTAAACCATCTGGCGCTACTGACCTGTGAATTTGTGAGAAAGAAATCCATTACACTAGTATTGAGTAAAATGCTAAAATCAAATCATATTATGAGATATAACTATGCAGTGTATATGTGACATACATTTTATTTCACAAACTGTAATAGAAAGCAGGGCACTTTGAACAGATTTGGTATTAGCAACAAAACTCTTTTCAACTGCTGCACAGCCAGAACTCTACATAACATACATATAGCCCTTCAAGCCCATACTTTCAGATAATTGTGTTCAGCTCCCAAAATAGCAATGCTGATCAGACAAATCTCCTGATATGTGTGTGTGTGTTTTCTTTCCTAAAGTATAATTTTCCCCCCATGGCTAATTTCTCCCCAATGGCACATAATGATAATAACTCACAATCTTAATAAAGATAATAGCCTCTGGTATCAATGATGGAAAATGCTGTGCTTCTGTCTACTCAGTCCTTACGTTTATGCACTCAAGTTTCTTCTCTACATGCAAGGGGGTATTAACAGCCTTAAATGGGCCCCCAACTTGATGACCACCGTCCTTCCCTTCCCTCAGTCACATAGCTCATGAAAAAAAGAAGTCTTTGTCCAAGCTTGAAAGAAATCATCTCATGGAGTGCTTGCTTCATTCTTGAAGATTTTAGTGCTTGTTTATTATGAAAAAGGATTTTCTTCCCCCAGCAATAACTTCATGCAGCTGCAGGAGTTTTTGGAAACATGACCCATAAAGAGACATTAGAGCAGGCTCACTTCTCTCCTGGCTACTTCATTCTGTTGTTGTGCCCCAATCATGTACACAAGGTGTATTATGAAGCGATGTTCTTTGGTTCTGCAATAAAGTAAATTCCCTCAGTGACTTTCAACGCGATTGCTGGACTGGCAGCTTGCCATCTGGAAAACTGACATTTGGTTCTCCTGGGACTACTGAACAGCATTGCTCTGATAGCATTAGTTGCAAAAGGAAATGGAAAAGGGAGCTGTATGCTTGCTGAGCACACAGGAGACACCAAGGTTCTTATTCTCAACAATACAGAATACTTCAATACATGTTAGCACAGAGTAGCCCTGGAATGCAAAGCAGATTGGAGCTTCTGACTAGAGTGTCCATTTGTGTCCTATGGGTCAAGAGAAGAGCTCTGAAAAGGGCTTAGCCTGATTTTATTATATAATATTTTATATTAAGAAATAAGGAACATGAACACATACAACTTTCCCAAGAAATTAGAAAATAATTGGAAAGTACTTTTTGACATATCTGGACAGGGGTTGAAGGAATCCAGATTGCTGCTTTGCTCATGATGAAGTCTTGAGTTTTGAGGCATTCTAGCCATTGTAACTCTTCCAGAATTGGGACTGGTAAGTTGGAACTAAGATCAGAATGCAGTTATCCTTTGGTTTTTGTACTTCTCCGACTTTTGCAATACAGTCCTTGGCTCCAAAAAAAGAGTAGCAAAATGCATATTAAAATTCACATATTAGGTTGAAATTTGTGTGCAGAAGTGTGTGTATTAGAATTAAATGCATAAAAATACATATTTTGTGGGAAAATGTGTGTGTGTGTGTGTGTGAATGTGCATGTGTTTAAATCAAAGTTTCATGTGGACACAAGAATGAATGGACTTATGAACTAATGTATAAGAGTCTGACCCAGACTGAAAATTGACTGATCTGTCTATTTATTTATTACATTTTAATATTGCCCAATAACCAAAGCTCTCTCCATCCCTATTGTCTAGACCTGGGATAGGTAACATGCTGCCTTCCAGATGTTTTGGACTGTAACTCCAATCAGACCCAGCCAACATGGCCAATGGCCAGAAATTCTGGGACTTGTAGTCCAAAACATCTGGAGGGCACCATATTGCCTACCCTTCATCTGCACTGACTAGCAGTGGCTCTCTAGAGTTTCAGACAGGAATTTTCCCCAGCCCTACCTGGAGAAATAAGACATTGAACATGGGATATTTTGCATACAGATCATGCACTCTATGGCCTTTGTACTTGTGAGAGGCTGTAAATGGGTGGACATTTGGCTAGCTTTGCTACTCCACCTGAAAGTAATTGTGGCATTCCCAAGGGAAACATATAAATGGCCTAAAGGAAGAAGGAAGGTTGTGGTGAATGGAGGAGAAGTAGGGATGTGTGTAAATTAGCAAAATGCTAGCTTACCAAAGTTCTCCAAATTCCATCTAAGACCTTGTTCTGACTCAATTCTATATCAGATTGCAACCTTTTCTTTTTCTTTCTGCATGAAAACCTGTACATATTTTTGTGTGTGTTTTCCAAATGTATGCATCAATTCTGTGCATCTTTGAAATGTATGCATTCTTCCCTCATTGATTAAAGCATATTTGGGCTCATTTTTCAAAAGTATGCAGTTTTCCATGCACATTTTCCAAATGTATGCACTCTGTCAAACACATATTTTTTTTGATCCACAAATCACATTGCAAGCTCAGAAATGTATACACTTCAACTGAAGATTGCATCCAAGTCCAGGTTCGGTGTGGAAGGTGCAAACTGGGTAAAGCCTGATCAAAAACTAACTGAAACAAATTCTCATACATCCCTAAATAGAAGACAAGGAGTTCTATGTGTGAAGAAGTACAACAGACAGACAAGTTTAGATTTGAAGGACTGTAGGAGGCAATTAGCAATAGCAACAGACTAATTGACCCTGGGGCTATATACGAGGAAAGTGTCAGCCTCTGTGATGAACCAACCGTGTCTTCTTTAAGGTCAAACTGGAAGATACCTAGTTTTCTCAAAGAGTTTAGCAATGCTAAACTAATTTGGAGAGGCATTAGCTTTAATAGCTTATCATAGAATAGTAGGGTTGGAAGGGGCCTACAAGGCCATCGAGTCCAACCCCCTGCTCAATGCAGGAATCCAAGTCAGAGCATCCTTGACAAATGGCTGTCCAGCCTCGTCTTGAAGGCCTCCAGTGTGGGAGAGCCCACCACCTTCCCAGGTAATTGGTTCCATTGTCGTATTGCTCTTACAGTCAGGAAGTTTTTCCTGATGTTCAGCTGGAATCTGGCTTCCTGTAACTTGAGCCCATTATTCCATGTCCTGCACTCTGGGATGATCAAGAAGAGATGCTGGCCTTCTTCTCTGTGACAACCTTTCAAGTACTTGAAGAGTGCTATCATATCTCCCCTCAGTCTTCTCTTCTCAAGGCTAAACGTGCCCAGTTCTTTCAGTCTCTCTTCATAGGGCTTTGTTTCCAGTCCCCTGATCATCTTTGTTGCCCTCCTCTGAACCCTCTCCAGTTTGTCTGCATCCTTCTTAAAGTGTGGTGCCCAGAACTGGACACAGTACTCCAGATGAGGCCTAACCAGTGCTGAGTAGAGGGGAACTAGTACTTCCTGGGATTTGGAAGCTATGCTTCTATTAATGCAGCCCAAAAGAGCATTTGCCTTTTTTGCAGCCACATCACATTGTTGGCTCATATTCAGCTTGTGATCGAAAACAATTCCAAGATCCTTCTCGCTTGTAGTGTGGTTGAGCCACGTATCCCCCATCTTGTAACTGTGCATTTGGTTTCTTTTTCCTAGAATACTATATTTTTGTGATGGAGCACTCATAACCACTACACACATTGGAAAGTGGAAGCACACATGACTTGTGTTAATGCTTTTTGTGCATCTCATTAACACTGGAAGGGGAATTTGAACACCTCCTTCATGGGGAAATGCACCCACTTCACATGCATTTGGAACTTCTCTATATTGTTGCAGGAGTGAGTCACAAATTCCCCCTTCACATATTGCAAGGCACTTGTGCATTCACTTTCTCCAGCTTCTCTGCATTCTGAAAACACAATAATCCCTTGTATTAGATCCCACAGCAGGTCAGGAAAAAGTGTCCATTGTGTACATTGCAAGTGGTGATAGCATTATTTAGCTGCCCCTGTGAGTGACAAGATTACGTCAGTCTTCACTGTGAGACAGATTGGTGTTCCAGTTTTATTTTCCCAATAAATAAAGAGCCCCATAGCACTTTTGAGATTTGCAGCTCTTGTGGATTTCTTGCTGCTGAACTAACAAGGCCAGCTGGTGGGCAGACTCCCTTTGCTTTTCATTGTTGAGACTAATTAGAGGTGAAGAGAGGAGGCTATTTTACTAGACAGGAGGATGACTATTTCGGGCATCTTTTTTGGCCCCTAGAGCTTGTCATACTCACGGTGACACCTCCCCAGACAGATGGATTAGAACCTAAATAAATAAACAAGGATGGTCATAGGACAGGTCTGTGAGGACCCATGGCGATCAGCACATAAGAGAGTCATCACCAGGCAAGATTGTGAGCTCTCCGAAAATTCACAACCTGAGATTTAGAGGGTAGAGCCTGTGAGCTAAAGTGTGATGTCTGACAGATCTGGGATGGGGGTGGGGGGATGATGAGGCAGTTCAGGGATGTGCAACATGCACCACCCCCTGGTGTAGCCCTCCTAGATCCACTGCTGCACTGTCAAAATTCAGAGCAGCAGCAGCAAAATAAAAGAAAACAACCAAAAAACACACACAAAACACTAGAAACAACTACAGTATGCTACAATGGCCACATCTGGCTTGAAAACAAACTATGTTTGGTCATTTTAGCATTGCATAGTATTTCACCACCAAGAATGAGTGGCAAATCAGCTATTCTTTTGATGCTACTGCCAAAATCTACAGGGTGCCAATGGAGTGCAAGCTGAGGGTCTGTGTATCTGAAAATGGTCACCAGATCTCTTGATGTTGCCCACCCCTGGGGTAGGAGAAGAGCCACATGGCACTTTGTGGGAAAAGTTGGTTAGAGGAAGAACCTGGCTGGGCATGGTGTCTCAGTCTCAGTAATAAACCTGATGGCCATGGGATAGAACAAATATTAAGAACACAAAATAGCCTCCTTCCTTGATCATGGCTCCTTACCTGGAGATTTTAGTCCTTTCTCTGGAGACCCTGAGATGGAGACTAAAACTGTGAAGCTTCAGAGCAAAGCTACTACTATGACCTGATGGTTAGGACGAGACAAGCAATAAGATGCAGGCGTAGTAGAGAGATGAGTTTATTCAAGGACAACAAGAGCTGGAAATAGACTGGAGCTTCTAGACAGATTTGTTCCTTCCAGTGCTTTCCCCCTTCAACTACATGATGAGGAATGACTCAGCAGTTCCCTCCCAATCAAATGCCTGCCATATATTTTACCACAGGTATAAATCAGATAGTTAAATGGGATAGATTTCACCAGGGTATAGACAAGAAAAGATCCAGATAAAACTCTAGCCAGTATACAGTTAGCTTTATACTTTTCTGATGGGGGGGGGGATCATTCAAATTAGTTTTTAGTGAATCATTAACATTTGGAGCTGGTTGACTGCACCACGTGATCATTTGTCAAGTCTCCCTCACTCATTAAGCCATTATGAGAAGGTTCAAATATTTCCCACTATCAAAGCACATTGTAGTCAGGAAGGATTACAGGCAACCAGGAAGAGTTCTAAAAAACTCCCAGGGCCCATCCACACTTGGCTTTTACTCCAGGGTGGGTGTGAGTCAAGGTCCCTCATGATAGACAACACAGTCGCAACTTCGCAGTCATCCGTGGTTTTTGCCCCCAAAATGCGGAGTTCTAAAGAGTCATTTTGCTGCAATGCTTTTCGTTTGCTATGGGTTTCCCCACGCTTGTGAGCCATCTGTCCCTTCTCCAAACAGACTTTGCATTTTGCAGTGGGCATGTTGTAGGCATGCGTAGTCTCTATGTCACTTTGTGACACCCCTTTACTCCTCTCATCCCTTCGCAGTTGTGCAGTTACAGAGGCACTTTGGGGCGTTTTCATATTTAATCACACTTTCACACATTTTTGCAGCTTTGTATCTTTTGGACTCAGTACCCAAGGTCTGGGGTGGTGGTCTTGGGGGAGGACCAACATCTCTCTGGCTATCATTTTGGAGCAATGGCTAGGCACATAGCACTCATGCTTGTGAGTGCAAACCATCGCAAGAATCTCAAGCTGGGGAACTGACAAACTGATGATGCGGAAATGAAGGAGCACAAGACACCCATTTTTTTTTTTTACCTAAAAAGGGTCAAAAAGACACAGCAAAGCCCCTCAAATACAAAACAGCCACTGAAGTGTCGCACCCCCACACTCACGGGACTGCACAGCTGCGCATTTCAATATAATGGCAAAAAAGGGGTCATGGCGAGTCTGTCAGGGAAGCGCGCAGTACATCACGAGTATACTGCAGGGCATGGTGATTTGAAGCCTCATTGCTGTGCAGTTGTGACGGGGTGGGGGGTCAAAGCAGTGCCATGTAGATGGGGCCCCAGTTGCCCAAACTGCTGCTCATATGACCCCCACCCCTCTTTAAGCTTTCAGAACCACTCATAGTTTGTAACGATAAGATATAAAACCCACACTGAGACATTTCACTTAAAGGAAAAGAATTGGTAGCAACTATAGTAAAAAAGAAATCCACGCTTATATTTTGTCTGTGCATACACATTTACATCTTCCTGTTCCTTTAGTACCTTTCTGCTTATTTTCCCAGTTGTGTACAGTTCACATGTGAGTACACACTTACTCTTGTCTTTTCTAATGTGATATCTGTAGAAATGTTTGTTTTTGAGTAGAAATTGAGATGCCTTTTTTAGGAACCCAAACAAAAATTTGGGTATGATTGATCCATCAGCAGCAGCCCTTCTCCGTGAGCCCCTGCCAAAGGAAGTGAGGCGGGTGGCTACTAGGAGGAGGGCTTTTTCTGTTGTGGCACCCCGGCTCTGGAATGAGCTCCCTAGTGAGGTTCACCTGGCGCCTACATTGTACTCCTTTCAGCGCCAGGTGAAGACCTTTTTATTTTCCCAGGCATTTTAGCTTTCTAAATTTTTATCTTTGCTGTTTTAAATCTGTATTTTAAACTCCTGTACTGCTGCTAGGTTTTATTGTGGTTGTATTGTTATATTGTGGTTTTAATGTTCTATATATTTTAAATTGTTTTATTGTGTGTTGTTTGGTTTTAGTTTTTGTGAACCGCCCAGAGAGCTTCGGCTATTGGGCGGTATAGAAATAAATAAATAAATAAATAAATAAATCCAAAACTGAGCACATTGAAGCCCTACTGATTTCACTGGGTCATCCACTGAAGTCAGTGGGACTCGAATGTGCTTAACTTTTGATGTATCATAGCCTTGGTTTGCGCGTGCGCGCGTGCGCGCACACATGCACACACACACACACACACACACCAGTAAGAATGCAGTTATTCAACAGCTTGATAAATATTTGTTTGCAAACCTAGGGTTTCTCTACATAAAGAAGTTCAAAATCACATCATGGAAACTTCCAATAGCCACTTCAACCAAGCACAGGGATGTACGAAACTCACTTACCTTTTCGCGGAATCTTTCATGGTGGTGGGGAATGGGGGGAGAGGCGATCCGGTCCTCCCCCCAGGAATCCTCGATGGCTGGCTCCTTTCCATGGCCAGGCTGCAAAGCAGTTGGCCAGGGCAGTCCGCAGCTGGATTTCTGGCCACGGATGAGCTGCGGTGGATGCAAATGGCGGCCGCTGTAGCGGCCACCATTTGTGTCCAGCCAGGCAGCCGTGATAGGCTACATAAGAATTTATGTAGCCTATCATGGCTATCCCCCCAAAAAAACCCCAGCGTACGCAAATGGCATATGCAAATGGTGGCAGCTACGATGGCCGCCATTTGCGTTCCCTATTTTTCGCCAATTTATCTTACGTAAATATTTACGTAAGATAAAACAGTGAAAAAAAGGGGAACACAAATGGTGTAGTGGGCGCTATTTGCGTTCCTTTATTTTTCGCCGTTCTAGCCTATGTAAATATTTATGTAGGCTAGAATGGCAAAAAATAAAGGAACGCAAATAGAGCCCACTATGCTATTTGTGTTCCCCTTTTTTTCACCGTTTTATCTTGCGTAAATATTTACGTAAGATAAATCAGCGAAAA
Organism: Heloderma suspectum; assembly: GCF_057233095.1. Lineage (NCBI taxonomy): Eukaryota > Metazoa > Chordata > Lepidosauria > Squamata > Helodermatidae > Heloderma > Heloderma suspectum. Next base: position 75,107,452 of record NC_139461.1, read on the forward strand.
ATAGGGAACACAAATGGCGGCCTCCGTAGCCACCGCCATTTGCATATGCTGGGTTTTTTTTTGGGGGGGGGTTAGCCGTGATAGGCTACATCAATTCTTATGTAGCCTATCTAGGGATGTATGAAACACCTACCTGGCTCCGTGCCGGGCAATCTGCGGTGGGGGGGAGGCGCTCCGTCCCTCCCCCCGGAATCCTCGATGGGGGGGAGGTGATCCAGTCCTCCCCCCTGGAATCCTGCCTGGCCAGTTCTGCTCTGCAGCCAAGCTGCAGAGCTGCCGGCCGGCTCCGGCCACCTGCAGCCGGACATCCAGCCACTGGGTAGCCCTGCAGGGACGCAATGGTGGCTGTCATAGCCACCGCCATTTGCGTCCCTGTATTGAGCCATGATAGGCTACGTAAATATTTACGTAGTCTATCACGGCAGGGGGGTAGCCGCTGCCATTTGCGTATGCTGGGTTTCCCCCCCCCCCGTGATAGGCTATGTAAATACTTATGTAGCCTATCACTGCGTTAGCCGTGATAGGCTACGTAAGTATTTACATAGCCTATCACAGCTATGAAGAGGAGGAAGCGAATGGCGGCCACAGGATGGCCGCCATTCACAAAGCAGCACGGATAGGAGCAGGTAAGTGCTCCGTTTCGTGCGCCTTTTGTGGGTTGCGGGGACTTCGTCCTGCACACCTTTCATGGGTTGGGGGGTGGGGGCTTCATTCTGCAACAGATTTCAGGGGGCCGAATGCACTGGCATTCGGCCTCACCAAGATCCGTCGTGGAATTTTCTGACATCCCTAAGCCTATCACAGCTGCAAGGATGGCAATGGCGGCGGCAGCAGCCCGGCCACGGCCGGCCAGGAGACCAGCCGCTGCTGCCGGAACCGCCGCTGCATCCGCTGCATCCACCCCAGGTAAGTGCCATCCTGGGGGGATTCTGCAGGGGTCAGGAGGCTGTTCCGCCACGGATTCTGGGGGGCTGGATTCTAAAGAATCCGGCCTCACTGGAATCCGTGGAGGAATTCTCTGCCATCCCTACCTGAGCAAATGATTTGTATAAACCCATTTCTTTTGGAGGACACTTGAAGATGTGCTCAGACTCATTATATTTCATGACATTTCAGCACCAAGACAACTGAGGAGCATCCCCACCTGAGGGGAGCACCACCTGGGACAGTCAGGAAGAGGCATCCTAATGAACAATATCACCAACTCCACAACAACCCCAGCCTTTTAGTGTGTCAGTCAGTTTCTGCTAACTCCATTTTTGCTTACAGAGACACAGTTCTGGCACATCTGTGCTAATCAGATTCTGAACCCACTGGCCTTTGCTTCAGTAAACACAACCTCAAAAACAGACAAACTGCCACAGTGAAATTATTGTTACCATAGGGATGGAGCACACTGAAGGAAAAGGTGCAACCAGGACTAGTCTAATTATATTAGGCTTTGTGGACAGTGAATGCATTATTGTAGCCAAGAGGATATTGAAGACATATGCTTTATGGAAGAGTGGACAGGCAATGAAAGTATATGCAAAAGATAAATAAATCCTTTCCTTCTTCCATAAAGGAGTTCTATCCAAATCAAAGCAAGTTGCTAATACATCTCTCTTTACACAATGTTTTGCTACTGCAAAAAGCTCTGTGAATAGAGGGTGTTCACAGAAGCACTCTCTAATGCAGGCATTTTTAGTTGTTCCAGCACTAAACATAAGTGTTGAAATAATAATAATAATAATAATAATAATAATAATACCTCAACCAGTAATACTTTAAAAAAATGTGATGAATAAGTACATGTTGCATATATTGATATATATGAAAAAATAGATCACAATAATTGGCTTTTAGATTCAAAGATTTTAATGTATGCAAGAGTTACTTAGTTCTACCATTTTACACATACACATTCAACTGATTTATGTAGAGCTGATAGTTTTGATTCCCTTGGTAAGGTTAGATGCTGTAAGATCCACAATGGCACACAATGGTAACTCGGGACCTGGTTATCAGGATTGTCTCCTCCTATATATACCTGTCCTAAAACCATCTTCAGAGCCCCAGCCAAGGATGTCCAGTGCAAAGAAATCTGGCCCTGTTGGGGGGCTCAACAGATTTTCCCCAAGCCCCCGGCTCAGCTTGCATTACTGAGCTGAGTCACAGGCTCCCTGCCAGAACTCAAAGACTCCCTGACAGTGTGTGCAAATGGCTCCTTCTCCTTCCTGAGAGCCAAGAGTGAGAAGGAGCCATTTGCACACAGTGGTGGGGCCACTGTGTGCAAGTCTTTCCTTCTCTTTCCCAGCAAGGGCCCAGGAGGAAGAAGAAAAGACTTGCACAAAGCAGGTGACAGCAGCAGGGAATCCTACCACTGACACAAGCCACCTGCTACCACCACCATGTGCAAACCTCTTGTGCTCTTCTTCTTCCCAGTTTTGGCAAGGGGTTTGAGCAGGGTGGTGCCAGTGGTGGAAGTCCGTGAGCTGGCCTGACTTACACAGGTCAGGTTGGGCCAGCTCATGGGCAAGCAAGCCAGAGTCGGGGGGGGGGCAAGCCTCCAAAAGCTCGGTGGACTTGACCCCCCAGACAGATTCCTCTGCCATCCCTAGCCTTACCTCCAAGTGTCCCCACACAAGTGGCTGCTAAGGAGAGGGCCTTTTCCATGCACCTTGGTTGTGGAATGCTCTCCCTAGGGAGGAATGCCTGGCATCTACTTTGTGGTCTTTTCAGTGTCCACTGAAGACGTTTTTTATTATTTGAGGATTGAGACCTGAGTTTTCAAAAAAATGTGTTTGCACTTTTTTGATCTTTTGCACTGCTATTGGTTTTACTTTGGTTTTATTCTATAGCTGTTTTAACCTCCTTTTTTAAAAAGACTTATGTTATTTTTATTATGTTTGTACAATTATTGGGTGGTATAGTGTTAGGTTTAGGGTCAGACATGCAATCCTTACCTATCGACATACATACTCACTGCGTCCTTCATGGGTTGTGTGCGGCCACTTTTTTACAGTGGCTGCACACAACCTAGTGTACAGCCACTGTAAAAAAGGCAAACTCCATGTTAGGCATAATTAGAAAAGGAAATGATAATAAAACTGCCAATGTCACACAGCCCCTATACAATTCTATGGTGCAACCACACTTGAAATACTGTGTACAGTTCTGATCAGCATTCCTCAAAAAGGACATTGTAGAGCTGGAAAAAATACAGAAAAGGGCAACTAAAATGATTAAGGGGCTGGAGTATCCCCCTGTGAGGGAAGGTTACAATTTCTGGGATTGTTTAGCTTGCAGGGTTGGCGGAGAATTTCTCCACGAATCTTCGGGAGGCCGAGTGCCGACGCATTCGGCCCCCCGAAAGTGTTGGACCTTCGGCGAATGTCCCTCTCAGCGGCGGATCCCGGCAGCGGTTCGGCGGCGTTTCAGCGGGGGCGGGGGCGGCAGCCGGTCTCCCGACCGGCTGCCACCACCGCCATTGCAAAAAAAAGTAAAGTAAAAAAAAGACACACACACCCGTGATAGGCTACGTAACGATTTACGTAGCCTATCACTGCTAGATTTCCAAAGTTAGCCGTGATAGGCTACGTAAATCGTCACGTAGCCTATCACGGGTGACTTTGAAAAAAAGAAAAGAAAGCGCATACGCAAATGGCAGCTCCCATGGGGCGCTGCCATTTGCGTTCCTTATTTTGGCACGTGTAGTCTACGTAAACATTTATGTAGACTACGGCGAAAATAAGGGAATGCTATTTGCATTTCCCTTATTTTTGCCGTAGTCTACGTAAATCTTTACGTAGACTAGACGTGCCAAAATAAGGAACGCAAATGGCGGTCCCCATGGGAGCCGCCATTTGCGTACGTGCTTTTTTTTTTCTTTTTCAAAGTCACCCGTGATAGGCTACGTGACGATTTACATAGCCTATCACGGCTGACTTTGGAAATCTAGCTGTGATAGGCTACGTAAATCGTTACGTAGCCTATCACGGGTGTGTGTGTTGTTTTTTTTTACTTTTTTTTTCGCGGCTGGGTAGGCGGGGCGCTCCTACCCGGCCTGAATTTTGGCAGCGAGGGATGGGGCACCTCCCCCCCCGGCCTGAACTTCGGGGAGAGAAGCGAAGCGCCTCCCCCCCACCGCGAAGCAAGCTGCGGGACGAGGTAAGTCCCTTTCGTCCATTGCTATTAGCTTGGAAAAAAGGAGGGCAAAGGGAGACATGATAGAGGTCTACAATTATGCATGGTGTGGAGAATGTGTATAGGGAGACTTTTTTTTCTCCCTCTCTCACAATAGTCAAACCTGAGGTCATCCCACAAAGCTGATTGGTGGGAGATTCAGGACAGATAAAAGGAAGAACTTCTTCACACAGTGCATACTTAAACTATGGAATTCACTACCACAAGATGTAGTGATAGCCACCAACCTGGATACCTTTAGAAGTGGGTTAGATAAATTCCTAGAGGAGAAGGATATCAATAGCTACTAGACTTGATGGCTATGTGGAACCTCCAGTATTAGAGGAAGTATGCCTATGTACACCAGTTGCTGGGGAGTATAGGCAGGAGGGTGCTGTTGTGCTTGTCTCCTGCTCATGGTTTCATGGTCAACAGCTGGTTGGCCACTGTGTGAACAGAATGCTGGACTAGATAGACCCTTGGTCTGATCCAGCATGGATCTTCTTAGGTCCTTATGGCATAAAGCTTATGGGTTGTATCCAAAGTTGATCTTTCTTAGAGTTAGTCCATTGAAATGAATGGGACTTACTTTAGACTGACATTTAATCAACCCAGTACCTTGGATACAACCTTTGGGTTATGAGAAGTGCTCAGTTGATCCTCAAGAGCTTGGTTGACTCTAGGGATGGCCAAACTCACCCCCGTCCACACCGCACATCACTTGCTAGACACCTGCTGACCTCCTGACCCTGTTTGCTGTGCATGGCGAGCTGCTGAGTGGTCCGTGGTTGAGCAGCGCACAGCTGCCTGATCCCTCACTGAGCTGCTATTTTGCATAAAAAGTGGTGGTTTGGCCTTTTTCATAAATCCCCATTTATGCAAATGGTGGTCGTAAAGTGGCCATTTATGCAAGGTTACAGGTGTAAATGGTAAATTTACACCTGCAGTCTTGGATAAATGGCCCCTTTATGGCTGCCATTAAATGGGGATTTATAAAGAAGTCTAAGCCACCATTTTTATGCAAAATGCCCACTCAGCGGACTAGCAGGGGCTACTGCCCTTGCCTGGCTCAGCATGTGCTAAGTCAGGCAAGGGTGGCAGTCCATGGACTGGAGTCTGAGATGCCAAGCAGGAGTAGTCCATGGACGCCCCCCTTCCTGGACTCCCATAACATCCCTAGGTGACTCACTGCCTTCTATGAACACTAAAAAAAGCCAGGTTTCTGTAGCAGCTGCTTAAATCAGCCATTCACTTTTAGGGGTGTTCGAAACCCCACTTATCTGTGTCCGCGGGGGGTCCGCTGGGGGAAGAGGTGATCTGTTCCTCCCCCCCCCCGGAATCCTCCTGGGCTGGCTCAGCTCCATGGCAAGTCTGCAGAGCTGCCAGCCAGGGCCGCCTGCAGCCGGACTTCCATTCTCTGCCAGGCTGAGGCTGCAAATGGTGTCCTGTGTGGGGGATGCCATTTGCATCCCTGCTTTGCCGTGATAGGCTACGTAAATATTTACATAGCCTATCACGGCAAAGAGCAGGGACACAAATGGCGTAGCAGACTACGCCAGACTACGTCTGCTACTTCATTTGTGTCCCTGCTTTAGCCGTGATAGGTTACATAAGTATTTACATAGCCTATCACGAAAAGAGTAGCGACGCAAATGGCATAGCAAGCAAATGCTATTTGTGTCCCTACTCTTTGCTGTGATAGGCTACGTAAATATTTACATAGGCTATCATGGCTAAAGCAGGGACGCAAATGGCGTCCGCTATGCAGGACGCCACTCGCAGCTGCAGACTGGATGGCAGACAGCAGTGGCCAGATCAGGACCCGCTGGAGGCAGGTAGGAGCCGGTCCGCCAAGACTTCGTGGGGTGGCGGGGGGGGATCACTCCATTCCACCATGGACTCCAGGGGGCAGAATTCACTGGAATTCGGCCTCACTGGAGTCCGTGGTGGAATTCTCCGCCATCCCTATTCACTTTCCAGTCCTTATGCAAGGGGTTTAGAAGAATGTACTTGCTGGTACAGCATCAAGGCTCAGATCCTTGTTACAATTCCTAGCTTAATCTTGCTAACTTCCTGCCTTTGATCATGTCTCTCTCCAGACTGAGTTGTGATTTGGTCTCGTCTAAGAAACTGCCTATTGATCAACTGAATACCTGAACCATCTGTCACAGGGAGGGATGTATGAGAATTTTATCTCTGTTCATTTAAGACTAGAACTTCCTCAGTTTGCAGCCCTGAACACAAATTCAAACACATTTTGCCAGCAAAGCTTACAGATTCCTGGGCTTGCAGTGATGGTTCTCAAAATGCGCACTTTAGAAAAAAAATGTGCATTTTCATGTTTTAGTCAATGGGGGGGGAGTATGCATTCGGGTGGTCATTTTTTAAAAGGTACTTTCCCAATTCAATTGTGGGGTGGGGAGCTAGTAGAAATAGGAATGAGATGGACTGAGCTTTGAAGTGGAATGCAAGTTTGAATCTTGCTGATTCTCACAGGACCTGATTTTGACCCCACTTCTGGATGATATGATTTGTAAAAAGAAAAAGAAGAAAGAAAGAAGTTCAGGGATAGGAACAAAATGTAAACTTTGCTACAGTTTGTTCAGTCTTCTCCCATAGTGAAAAATCCATGCCATTTGTGGCTGGTATTGAAATGTTCCATTTTAAAATAGTGCACTGAATAAGAAAAATGCATGGACTAAATATATTGTATTGTTATGAAGAAAAGGGTGTTATTTGAATTATCATGCTCAGTGTGGCATGGTAATAACAACAGACACTGATCTCATTATTAGCTACCATTCCTTTTGAATGTGTTACTTAGCTCTGGGTATTCTGTATCTCCCCCACCTACCCCCACCAAGAAAAGACACCCACACATAACATTTGTTTTTAAACTTTTTAAACAGTTGCATGTTTTTCCTCCCACACCTACCTAACTGTCAGGCTTAAGCAGTGCCAAGTGTCTTGACATTATTTTCTGGTAGCCATTTCCTCCCTGTGAACCCATATCTATCTTGCATATTTTAGAGCTGATTGTCTTGAGCACTCCTGGTTTTGTGCATGTGTCTGCATTCTTCTTGACAAAATCAAGTGTAAATTTAGCAGCAAAGCACAGCAACCTTGTAATTGAGCTATTACAACGCACGTGTACTTAAATCAAGTAATTGCGTTATTGTGTTGCTCCCTTTTCTCTTCCCTTATCTTATTCCATCCCTATTCCTTGTTACTGTAATTCATCAACCATTCCAGAAATGTTGGCAATCAGGAATGGGGCCGTGCCCAGTTCATCATATCTGCTCTTTAAATTGGCTTGAATATTTTTGGACACTGTAAAAATAACTGTTCCCAAATGGCATTGTATTCACAGATGGTGAGATCAACTCTTTAAGAGTGTTGTGTGATGGGAAAGAGCAAGCAAAACTCCTTAAAGATGGACTGTGCCTCCCCTGTCCCCCCCCCCAGTTCTAACACCCCAAAGAAAAATCAAATGGAAAGAAACCATTTATCAAAACATGTAGAAAACTTTATAAAGGAGAGTGATTCACTTTGACCTTTCTCTGCGAGAGCAAGAAAAGGATAACTTATCCCCCCAAAATATGTATTATTTGTCATGCTACTGCACAGGAGTACTTACAACTCATGGGTGTTCTTCAGACAGATCCCCTCTTGATCTTTCAACCTGTGTTATCAGCTCCCAAGGAACACCATCCTTCATTCAACCTATACTTCCTCAGCATTGATAGCTATCCTGCCTTTACTGAGCACGTGCAGTGCTATTTCAGATAGTGACCTGTGTCCTTCTTGTTGTATCTACTGATGGATCTGAGCTCTCTTATTATCTCCAGCAGCCAACAGCAGGACTTGTCAGTGAAGTGGGAGAGACTGCATGTATCTGAGCTACCATCACACAGCCCTATTATTTGTCCAATGACAGTGCCTTCCTTGTGATAAATGTTTCAGAAATGACATTTGAGATGACGGGGAAGAAAATTCTTCAGTAAGAGACTCCAGCTCATAGTGTCTCCTGAGCCACAATACTGTCACTCAAACATGGATATTTGCAAAGATGTTAGAATGAAAAGAATACAAAAAAAAATCTAATTTATTATCAAGTCATGAAACTCTTGTGAAAACCGCAATGCAAATTCTGTAAAGGATAGCACTGGGATTCATATTCACACTTCCAAATAGTACAGCTGTGCCATCCCCTCTCCCCCCACCACACACACACATACACTACCATAGAGGTGAGGTAGACAGAAGTTTTCCCAAAAACTAAAAATGGTCACAAAGCAAGAAACCACAACTAATGATTTTGTGTTTTTGCCTTTTCTTCTGCTTTGAGATGTTTTAATAATTGTTTTAATGCCACTTGTAGCAAGGGAAAGGTGGGGTATAAATGCTATAAACAATCAAACAAATGTAATTAGCTCCCTGACCCCAACATAGTTTTTGACATGTGCTTCATAAACAGTAAGTAGGTACACAACACCACACTGGAAATCAAATGTGATGTGAAAGATAGGAGAATCATGTGTTCATATCTAAATTTGGGGCTCAACTCACAATGACTTTGAGAAAAATGTTTGATTTTGGAGTTGATTTTGAATTATATCTCATTAGAAAGTACAGAAATTCATGGAAAGTAAACATGAATTGCTACTTGCCATGATATTCATGGAATTCTCCCTCATTCTCTAAGCCTTTCCCAGAGAATATGGCAGCATTTCAAACTTGGAGTGTTTTTTAATTGAACATTTTCAAACTTCACATTTGAAATTCATCATTGAGCAATACTTTTAAAATACTTACATTTTAACTTTTGTGGATGCACTATAAGAAATCTCTTCTACCCACCCCACTGCAACACCTGTGCTACATCCCCTGCTGGAACAGAGAATTCCCAAACTCTCAGGAGGAGATTGGGTGGGGATGGTGGTGTAGGGACTATGGTGAGGAGGAAGAGACAGGAAACCCTCCTGTGCAGAATTCCATTCATTCTACTCTGCATCCAAGCCAATAGCATCCAAATTAAGGAATGCCGAAAAAATTCAAATTGTCAGAATATACATTTGAATTTTTGCAAGCAAGAGTAAGCCAAGAGAATCGGTTTGGGAATATTTCCCTTTTGAGCTACAGTCCCTTCAAAAATCTTGTCTGCCCAATATATAAGAAGATGGATCAGACTAAAGACCTTTCTAATCCAGCATTCTCTTCCCACAGTAGCCAGATACTAATGGGAAGTCCGCAGCAGGATATGAGTACTAGCACCTTCCTATTCATGTTCCCTAGTTACTCGTACTGCAAGGCACACTGCCTGTGATACCAGAAATAATATGTAGCCATCATGACTAGTAGCCATTGATAGCCTTTTTCTCCAGCAACAGCCTATAATGGAGCTAGGGCTGGAGTTAGGAATTCTTCTTAGACACAGCAAAGGAAAATTGAATGGCAAGAGAAAAGGCTGTGATAGCTCTATTGCTCAGTTGAAATTTCTTTTGGAGTTCCATGCTTCTAGCCCAACTGAAGTCTGTTTGAGTATATCACAGAAGATGTTCCAGGATTATATTATTGGAAAATGGGGTCAATCCTTGCCTTTATAGAGGGGAAAAAACCCACAAGGTGATGATAGTTCTCAGGAGAAAATGAAAATAAAAGTGGGGGACACCCGATATTTTTATTACATTACAATGAAGACTTTTTCCTCATAAAATTTCATGGAAACCTGGATCAAAACCTCATTATGTTCTATCGTTGTTTTCATTTTGGCTTTTGTGAAATGGCTTTTAAAGACAGCCCCCAGCAGCTTCAGTCTCCCTTGATGTCTAAAGCCAGCTTAGAGTAATAAAAGAAAATAATTCGCTACGCACAGAAAACATAATGAAAATATTTTTCTTGTAATGAATGTAGACTGTTGTATTCCAGGCTTTATTTTATCCAGGCTTCTTTTCTTGACCCTAAGGCCAAGTGCTCATGACAGCTGGTCTAAAGATACCCGCAGGAGCCAGGATGTGGTTTTTATTGCACCATTTCACACAACAGCTATGATTCTCATGCCAGCTGAAAATTGCAGAGCTGCAGCCTGGCCTCTTCAGAACTATTTTTTTTTGCCACTGCAGAATTAAGCTCCATCCCTGTAGCAGAACCTTTTATTATTTTTCCAATGGAGATGAGGACAAAACAGATGTGCTGTTATCCATGCAATTTATAATAGTGTGAATGTATTATATTTTAAAGTTAATGGTACCTGTAGGACCCACAATCCAGTTCAAGATCATGAAGTGAGGGGAGCAGGTCTTTAACCACTGCCGTGTTCCTGATCCAGATCCTCCCCCCCCCCCATGGCTGTTATTTGCATCAGGTGGGAACTCCCATTTTCACCCTACAAGTGCATATCTACTTTAAATAAGATGCAGAATTCTGCTGAGATGTATTCACATGATAGTGCTGGCTCCTTATTGGACAGTGTCCTGAAGATACTGAAGATAAGAAGGGAGGAAGTTTAAAGCTGCATGCACAGTTACCTGGTAATAAACCTCACTGAACACAATGGGACTTACTTATGAGTAAACACATACAGGCTTGTGCTTCAGGGAATCAAATTTACAGAAGTTCAGCATCCTCTTTCAAAATCTAGCTAATTTCTTATGTCTTCCCTTCTAAAATTTTCACTCAATCAGGTATCTGGATGCTCTTCAGTTCTCTCCTCAGCCCACTTCTGTCATAGGACCCTAAGTGGGAGTTAAGAACATGAGAACATAAAAAGAGCCCAGCTGGATCAGACCGAAAGCCTGTCTAGTCCAGCATCCTGTTCCCACAATAGCCAACCAGGTGCCCATTAGAAGGTCACAAGTAGGACCTTCCTGCTCATGTTCCCCAGCAATGGGTGTTGAGAAGTAAGATATAGCCATCATGAGTAGTAGGCACTGATAGCCTAATCCTCCATGAATTCATCTAATTCCCTTTTAAAACCATCCATGTTGGTGGCCATCAGTGCATCTTGCAACAGCAAATTCTATAGATTAATTATGTGCTGTGTGAAGAACTACCTCCCTTTATCTGTCCTGAATGTCCCACAATTCAGCTTAATTGGATGGCCCCAGGTTCTGGTATTATCCACTTTCTCCACACTATGCATAATTGTATATACCTCTATCATTCATGTCCCCCCTTATTCATTTTTTTTCTAAGTTAAAAAGCCCATCAAACCATAGGGGATTTTTCCAGCCCCTTGAATTGTGTGGTGTCCAAGTACACATTGTAACTTGTGCCATGGCCACAGCTTCACAGTGAATGGAGGATCATCATATGCTACAATTTCCCTGCTGTTATGGCTAATGTTATGGCTAACCTTCCGTATGTGCTGCTCTGAGCAAGTTAAAGGAAGGGATGCAAATTTAACAACAACAACTATGCAGTTGGCACAAAGGATAGACAAATCTGTCAGTTTCACTTTCTCCCACATTCAAACTTTTTAAATCTCATGCTCTTTGTCTCCCAAATATGAAGAACTTTGCAAATTTTGATAAATACTTATAAAAATTAACTGAAACAAAATTCTCACCTATCTGCACTGGCCAAATTTCATAGGTTCAGCTAATCTCAGCATTGAAAGGACTATGTTGTATCTGCCTGCCATGTAGCTGTTAAAGAAGAAGAGAACCCTGTCAGAAAAAAAAGAGCTGGCAACCCTACGTAATCACTAACACAGTTGAAGGGATTCAATCTCAGAATTTTAAGAGCAAAGCACTGGAGTCTAGATGGTTGGATCTGTCAGTTTTGGTTTGTCCCACTTTCAAATTGTTTTAATCACAAGTTCTTTTTGTCCTGAATATGGAGAATCCCAATTTTGGTAAATTCTTATCAAACCCGAAGTGAAATAAAATTCTCACCTATCCCTAGTTGGCACTGGGCCTTTGAAAATCTTGTTCATATAAATGTAGTTAATGAAACTTGTGATGATCCCCAGTTGTAACAATGCATTTTGAGCATGTGTTAGAACCTTGATTCAAAGTATATTCTTTCTTTCTTTAGTAGTTAGAAATGTCTAATCTGTCCCTTATTTGCAAGGAGATAAATCTTTCCCATGTTGCTGCTTTCATCACTGGAATGCCTTCCAGCTACCTCCCAAGAGTGAAAGTCATAACATGGGTAGCATCCCTAAGACATAAAAATGTTGTAGATTTTGACGCTGCGTATCATATTACATTGCCCGTGGGCAAATCTTGAGAAAAGCATTGCAAAATCACTTGATGGAAGATGGTCTCTTATGCCACTTATTCTGTTTGTGTCCTATTTTTCAAATTTAAAAGGGGGAAGGGAGTATAAGTCCCTCTGAAATGAGTGGAGGTTACAAAGCACCTGCTGAGTGGATTGAGTTTCCTCCCCCTGCCAACTCCCCCAAAGCATAACCAGCAAAATGGTTGTTATGACACAATCATGACATTTGACTTAAAACACACACAAAAAAACTTTCATGTACTACTACTAGAGTCTCATAAAGTTCATAATGCTGTTTGCATTTTTCATGCAACACATCCAATTTTATATAACATTAAGCTTGATTTTTTAAAGAAAAGGATTGTGGTTATAAATCTGGAGGGATGTGTGAAGAAACATACAAATAACAATAGAGTTATGTGAAGGTGACATTTCGATACGTGTCGTTCCAGCAATCTGTTTTAGCCAACTGCAATTACCTTTGAAAAACATGCTGTAGTTAGTAACTGTCTCAAAGATCACACATAATAGTCAACACATCCCCACATTAAGAGCAAATCAACCTGTGGTTGACTGTCAAGGCTGTCAAGGGCTTCACTTAGTTTTATTCTTGAACACTTTGGAGTCAGTGCATTAGAACAGTGTGAGATACTCAATTCACACATGGAGTGGGTTTTCTTTAAAGAATATTGTCACAAAACTGCTGAATGCACTCAAAGAAACCTAGAGCTGTGTTGTTAGAAGAGATGTGATCACTATCTAATCCCAACCCCTTTCCTGAATCTCTTATCTAGTAAAATGCCTCTAAAGGTTCAGTGCATATCAACGAAATTACAGGGTGCTACAAGCAGAGACCAGGAATGAGCAAGGTAATGGTAATGGACTAGGTTGTGCAAAACAGATCTAGTCCTCATTAGAGATACTTGAGGACTTTGACCTTTGTGAATTCTGATACAAGCTGATCTGATCCCCCTAGCTTCCAGACTAATATGTGGATTGGACCTTAGCTATTCACTGGCTTTCATATTTCCCAAATGTTCCAACACATTTCCAAGCTCACAATGTGTTTTAAAATGTGTATTCTGAGAGAAACGACATTTAAAATATATATTTAACTATGTGTTTTAATTGCAGATTAATGCAGAAAAAGGATGGAGTGGATTTACAGGTAAACAGATGTGAAAGTGACATAGACCAGAAATAGATGCATCCATCCCTAGACCCAAAACATCGAACTCTGTCATTATTCTTCTGCATGAGAGGTAGCATAATGACCACAAAACTGAGTATAAGCCAAGATGTCCCAGTCTAAATCTTGTCTCAACCCTAAAATCACTAGGTAGTAGCCTTAGGGATGACCAACTCATTCAGCCTCAATCCCCACCTGCAAAATCAGGGTAATAATACATGCCTACCTTACCTAGAACATTGTGTAAACCATTTTAAAGACTTCAAAGCTCTATGCCAGTACTAAAGGCTATTGCATTGGTGTGATCAAGAGCCAAGTTTCCATCAAGGTAAATATAGGATCAAATAGGACATAGACTTGTAAAAGACATGAACAAAAATTGTCTAGGATAACCCAGCTAGCTCCATTGGAATATGAACCTGGATTTCTCCAGTCTAAAACCAATCACTCTAAACACTATTCCACAGAAGGAAATGGGAGGGGCATGATCATGATTTATCTTAGATCTATCATCATCATCATCATCATCATCATCATCATCATCTATTTCCTGCTTTGTTGCTCTTGCAAGATAGCCTCCTCTGCTTTTTATCCTCACCACAACCTCATGAGGTAGGTAAGGCTGAGAGTCAGCGGCTGGCCCAAAGTCACCCAATGTGCTTCATGGCCGAGTGGAGACTAGAACTTGGATCTCCCGCGTCCCAGTCCAACAATCTAACCACTACACCACACTGGCTGTTATTAGTTCTCACATGAGTTTTTGTGTGTTTCAGTTAGAGATGACCAAGGATTTGTTCGGTCTGCCTTTTGAAGCAGACCAACCTGATTCACACCTCCTGGACTAACGTGTGGATTGGAGTGCACTTATTCTTCAGATTTTGCACTTCTCCAAATTTTATAGCTCAAAAAGTATGCCAAAATATGTATAAGGATGTGTATGTTATGTAAAATACATGAAGAAATGCATACTTGGAGAGAAAATGTGTTCACAAATACATATTTAAATATGTTCTTAAGTACAGATTTTCATGTAGATTTTTTAATTTAAAAATTCATAGATTAATACAGAAATGGGATGGAATTGACTTATCAATGAACACATGCAGAATGGACATTGACTGGAAATGGACTGTTCCATCCATCCCTAGTTTCAATTGGCGAAGCGCTGCAGACTTAAGAAGTCATCTGAAGTGAAGTCCTTGTCATGGATCCAGTGCCTCCAAGGAGTCAGGGCTGCGAAGCACAGCACATGCTTGGTTCAAGGTTTGAGCTCTTGCTGTGTGGCAGAGCCAGTGGAGGCTGCTGGCTCTGATTCTGGTGGGGCTGTGAATCCATTCTGGGTTTTTAGTCCAAATCAGCCAGAACTCTAAAGGAGCTATCCAAGGTGCTGAACCTCTTTGGGGAGATAGGAATCAACATCTTGGAATACTCCTTTAGGGGTCTGGCTGGTTCTGCCTAAAACCCAGAATGGAATCACAGCCCCGCCAAAATCAGAGCCACCAGCCTCCACTGGGTAGAGCTCATGCAGAATGTTCATTCATGCAGAATGAGAGCCAGTGTGGCGTAGTGGCAAGAGTGTTGGACTGGGAGCTGGGAGGTCCGGGTTCTAGTCCCCACTCGGCCATGGAAGCTCACTGGGTGACTTTGGACCAGTCACAGACTCTCAGCCCAACCCACCTCACAGGGCTGTTGTTGTGAGGATAAAATGGAGAGGAGGAGGATAATGTAAGCCGCCTTGGGTTCCTTGCAAGGGAAAAAAGGCGGGGTATAAATGCAATCAATCAATCAATCAGTCAATGTTCCAGGTTTAAACAAGCTCTTGCCTCCTGCTAAAATGATCTCAGAGAGCAGGGCTGGAAAAGGCTTCTGCCTGACACCTTGGAGAGCCACTGTCAGTTAAAGTAATCAATGGGCTGGATGGATGATTGTCTGACTTCAGTGGAGGCTGGTGGCTCCAATTTTGGTGGGGATATGAATCCATTCTGGGTTTCAGTCAGAACCAGCCAGAAATCTAAGGGAATATCCAAGGTGCTGAAACAATTTGGTGATAGGGATCAACACCTTGGATAGCTCCTTTAGAGTTCTGGCTGGTTCTGGCTAAAACCCTGAATGGAATCACTGCCCCACTGAAATTGGAGCCACCACCCCCACTGTCTGACTCAGTGGAAGGCCTCTTCAGTCATTTTGCAGGGCTCCAGACCCCTTTAACAGCACCATTTGCAAAAGAGTACTAAATAGGGAGTCGATCAGTTCCGAGCAGAATGCTGAGACACACCTTCATTACCTCAGTATTTAAATCTAAGCTCCATAAAAAGTCACCACAGGTGTAGAATAAGTCCCTAAAATAGTCATGCAAATTGCCCATGAGTTATCCCTTAATTAATCTTAAATTTTCTCTGCATAAAATCTTTGCAAATCAGCTAACCCTGAGAGAACTGGTTATTTTCCATATATGTTTGTTTAATCCTCCAGTGGTGACAGGCTGATGATAGGCACTTGTGAAATATTTCTTACTTTAAAGAAAAATCTCATTTTTTACCAGTTTAAAAATATATGCTGTGCTATAGAAATGTATAAGTGCATCCAAAAACAATACAGAGATTAGGAAAAGACAACACCCCTATCAAAGTATCCATTTTCTTACATGCATAAAAATTAAAGCAATGGCAATGATAAATTCCATCAAACTGTAAGCTGAAAGCATGCATATATTGTCAGAATTAATGTAAATTTTCCATGTTTGTACCAATAGATGGTGCTAGCAATTGCCAGATCTTTCTGTCAGTTTTACTCAGCCCATTTTTTTCCTGGAATTGCTTGAGAGAAAACAACAACCACATCTTCACATGCCAATTAAAACAGGAAATGTCATCTCATTGATACTCCATTTTTATTTTTAATTTTTTACACACTGTAAAAGTAATAGAGCAGCCAAAGGGTCTATTTTGGCTTCTCTGACATGCCACTCCATGAAAATTACAAATGACAGAAGAATCCTTTTCACCCACCCAACTTACTGTCAATGATACTAAATGTCTGCATTGTGCTCTTGTAGTAATCAGGGAATAACAATTAGACCAGACAGGAAACAGCAAGCAAACAACATGTGAAGATTGGAAGTCAACCCAGTACCAATTATGCCATGGGGTTCCACAGGGCTCTATCTTATCCCCCATGCTGTTCAACATCTACATGAAACCGCTGGGGGAGGTTATCCGGAGGTGTGGGCTGAGGTGCCATCGATATGTGGATGACACCCAGCTCTGCCTCTCTTTCTCATCAAACCCAGTAGCTGTTCTGAATCAGTGCCTGGGCACGGTAATGGACTGGATGAGGGCCAATAAACTGAAGCTCAATCTAGACAAGAAGGACGTACTGTTAGCGGGTGGTTCGTCTGCCTGGCTAGGTGATATTCAACCTGTTCTGGTGGGGGTTGCACTCCCCCAAAGGATCACGTTCGTAGTTTGGGGGTGCTCTTGGATCCAGAAGAACTCAGTGGCATGGTGCACTTTTCATCAGCTTAGGCTGGCATACCAACAACACCCTTATCTGGACAGAGATAGCCTAGCTACAGTTATCCATGCTCTGATAACTTCTTGTCTGGATTACTGCAATGTGTTATATGTGGGGCTGCCTTTGAAAACAGTCTGGAAACTTCAGCTGATCCAAAATAGGGCAGCAAGATTGTTAACAGGGACTGGCCTGCGAGCTCATATTATGCCAGTACTTTTCCAGTTGCACTGGCTGCCAGTCCATTTCTGGGCCCGATTCAAAGTGCTGGTGTTAACATTCAAAGCCCTTAATGGCTTGGGGCCAGGTTATCTGAAGGATCGCCTCCTCCCATATGTGCCTGCCAGGACCTTAAGATCATCATCAGCGGCCCTTCTCCGTGAGCCCCTGCCAAAGGAAGTGAGGCGGGTGGCTACTAGGAGGAGGGCTTTCTCTGCTGTGGCACCCTGGCTGTGCAATAAGCTCCCTAGTAGGGGTGGACGAAAGTCACTTACCTGTCCTCGAAGCTTGTTCGCGTTGGGGGGGAGGCGCTTCGCTGCTCCCCCTGCAAAGTTCAGGCCGGGGGGGGGAGGCTTCCCGCCTCGCCCGGCCAAAATTCAGGCCGGGGGGGGAGGCTTCCCGCCTCGCCTGGCCGAAATTCAGGCTGGGGAGGAGGCGCCTCGTCTCGCCCAGCCGTGAACTCCAAAGTTCTTTTTAAAAAAACCAACGCCCCCGTGATAGGCTACGTGACGATTAACGTAGCCTATCATGGCTAGATCTGCAAAGTCAGCCATGATAGGCTACGTTAATCGTCACATAGCCTATCACGGGTGACTTTTTTTAAAAAAAAAGCGCGTACGCAAATGGCGGCCCCCATAGGGAGCCGCCATTCCCATTCCTTATTTGGTCGCTGTAGTCTACGTAAAGATTTACGTAGACTACAGCGACCAAATAAGGAACGCGAATGGTGGCTCCCTATGGGGGCCGCCATTATCCGTACGTGCTTTTTTTTTTTTAGAAGTCACCCGTGATAGGCTACGTGACGATTAACGTAGCCTATCACGGCTGACTTTGCAGATCTAGCCGTGATAGGCTACGTTAATCGTCACGTAGCCTAACACGGGGGTGTGTTTTTTTTTCTTTTATTGGAATGGCGGGGGTGGCAGCCGGTCGAAAGACCGGCTGCCGCTCCCACCCCGGACGAACACCCGCCGAACCGCCGGCCGGATCCGCTGCCGGGAGGGGCATTCGGCAAAGGTAAGTCCCGACCTGGGGGGGGTGTGGGGGGCGGGGGGGTGGAGAATTTCTCCCTGAAACTTGTTCGGGGGGCCAAACACGTTGGCGCTCGACCCCCCGAAGTTTCGGGGAGAAATTGTCCGCCATCCCTATTCCCTAGTGAGGTTCACCTGGCACCTACATTGTATTCTTTCTGGTGCCAGGTGAAGACATTTTTATTTTCCCAGGCATTTTAACATTTTAGCTCTTTAGACTTTTAGCTTTGCTGTTTTAAATCTGTATTTTAAATCCCTGCACGGCTGCTAGGTTTTATTCTGGTTTTATTCTGGTTGTATTGTTTACTGTGGTTTTAATGTTTTATATAATTTTTATTGTTTTATTGTATGCTCTTTGGTTTTAATTTTTGTGAACTACCCAGAGAGCTCCAGCTATTGAGCGGTATAGAAATGAAATGAAATGAATGAATGAATGAATAAATAAATAAATACACGACATGACACGACACGACACGACACGACAAGACAATACAATACAATACAATACAATACAATACGAGAATGTTACTCTTTGGGATGTAAAGACATTAAGTTAAGTGGATGGCTCATATTATCTACTAAAGAACAGGCATTTGTGTCCAAGAAACTTGGAAACAAAGATTTAGTTCACTAGTATAACAGCACAATCATATATATACTTAGAAGTAAGTCCCATTGAATTTGATGAAGATTGGATTGCAGCCAAAGTCAACTGCAAGTGTATAATTTGAGGGGGTCTTGTAGGTCATCTAGTCCAAATCAGTGGAGCTGGTGGCTCCAATGTCAGTGAGATGTTGAACCTGCTCCAGGTTTCAGTCAGAACCAGTCAGAACTCTATAGGAGCTATGGATAGCTCCTATAGAGTTCTGACTGGTTCTGACTGAAACCTGGAGTGGATTCACTGCCCCACTGACATCAGAGCCACCAACCTCCCCTGGTCCAAAGCCCTACTTGGTGCAGGAAATCCAGAGCTAAATAATTCTCAAGAGATAGCTGATGAGCCTCTACAGACTGCAGATTGGGGAAGGGATGGATATTTTAGTGCTTCTCTCAGCAAACAAAAGCAAACAAAAATACTGCATGTTCAAAGTATGGTGTCCGTCCAGAAGTCCTAGCTTCATCTCCTTGACATGCTAATGTTGAATGTACTAGGCGGTATTGTTTACATGAAGAACCATGCAAACATTTGACCTCACACCACCTGCAGTCAGAAATCCATAGTCTGAAATCTTAGGACTGTATGTATCCAGAAATATACAGTCCACACACAGTTAAATCCCATGAGGCTACTGACTGTGTTTTAACCTTGAGAGAGGCTCCTTTATCTTGATTATAACCTACATATCCATGTAATTACTCTCTTACCAAAATAAGAGCCACCTTTTCGTTGCATATTTTATCTTCCTTAAAGATTCGGAGTGCTGGATAGCAACTAGATTTCCTGGAGGACCACATTGAGAAGTCAGTAAATGGTGTTGGCCATGCTTTTTAACTTCCACTTTCTAACAGGCTCTGTCACAGATACTTCCTCCATATTTCTTTTGCCTAGGTTGCCAGAAAGGGCAGGCAGCATTTATCAGGTGGTTGGATTTGGCCCAAGGCATCTAGTTACTGACCCCTAATTTAGACTAATCATATCCAGACTAGGGAAAGACAAATCTGTGAATTCTGGTTTCTCTCTGTTACTCCTATCTTATCTTATCTTATCTTATCTTATCTTATGTTCAGTTCATCCTGAAATTTGAGAAGTTTTCCACTCTTAAATTTGGTCCCTAAAATGTGATTTTGGGGGGGGCCACAGTGGCTTAGTGGTTAAGACGCTGAACTGCAGACTGGAAGGTCAGCAGGACAGCAGTTCGAGACCGGAGTGCCGCATGACAGAGTGAGCGCCCGTCTTCAGTCCCAGCTCCTGCCAACCTAGCAGTTCGAAAGCAAGAAATTGCAAGTAGATAAATAGGTACTGCTTTGGCAGGAAAGGTAACAGCGTTCCGTGCACCTCGGTGTTCAGTCATGCCGGCCACATGACCACGGAAGCTTCTTCGGACAGCTCTGGCTCTTCAGCTTAGAAATGGCGATGATCACCACACCCTAGAGTCGGACACGACTGGTTGGGGACACCTTTACCTTTTTTTTTTTTTTAAATGTGATTAAAACAAAAATTAAGTTCTCATGAAATTTTGTACACATTTTTGTGTGCATTTCTTGTAATACATGCCTTTTTGTATGCAATTTTGCCTAATATACAGAATTTTCATAGCACAATACATTTTAATGTTATTTTCACTAATATATGCATTTTTGTGTGCACTTTTTCATGGCAAAATCTGCAGCAGTGTGAATTTTGAAGGATAACTGAGTTTTGATACATGTATTGGTTCAAAGTGTGAAATTAGTTACATGTGAACTGAACGAATTTATCCCACATAATTCAGACTGCAATGGAGTCATTCTATGTGTTTATAGCTGAGATCCAACTATCCAACATATAATGACAGAGTGTCAAAACCGAGCCTACAATGGAGACTTTGCTGATTTCCTGGCTGTGACAACTGAAGTAAAAAACTATATCTGTAACCTAGACATACGTTTGTAATATTCCTGTCTATATTTTATATTTATTATGCTCTATGTTTTTATTGTAATGCAATGTAAATGTGCCATATGATAAAATCAATAAAGAAATACATACATACATACATACATACATAGCTGAGATCACTGGGTAAGGCTCTGAACATTGCAAAATACATGTAGGGGACTATGGCATGGATGAAAAAGAAATTATAGTACTCTTGAAACCAGTGTATTTCCACTCTTCTTCTGTTTTTACATCTACTGAAATACGGCCACTCTCCATTATATCACAAACCCAAGAAACACAGAATTAACTATGCCTAAATTAAAAACACAAAGAAAAAGCCGAGACCCAGTACCTCCTCCTCCTCTTCCTATTACAGGCATCTTGTGAATAAACTGAAGTGTACAGTAGTTCAGGAGAACAGGAATTCTATTTCCCTGCAATTAAAAGCCAGTTAGACCAGAATATTCTTGCCCTCTTTATGTACTCGTATGACTCTAATTGATGTCAGATAGTTTTCTAAGAATATCAGAAGAAGAAAACAAAGCCTACTCATGCAAGTACAAAATAAAAGATCTTCTTTAAGAGAAATGTAGAAAGGGCTTTCAAAAACTGCTGCTACTATAGGTACTAATGCAACTGACAATTCTCTGCAAAATGCAGACATGCTCAAGCAAAAATAGAACTAATGGTGTCATCCATCATTATGATGTTCCTGAACAAGTCATTCCTTGTCCCCTCCCCAAATATTGTCTTTATGAAACACAGTCAGATCTTAATTCATAAACTGCCCTGAAAATAGTATTAAAAATGCATAGACATGTTAGAATAATCATAAAAATGCATGAAGATGTTGGAATAGCCATAATTTGTACATAGCCCAGAGAACTTCAGTTATTGGGTGGTTTAGAAGTATAATAAATAAAACAAAATATTGTAAGATTAAAGAGAATTTCAAAGGTCACTGATAAGATGACCTGCCTTAAAACTGCTACTTATATTACTTTTCTGAATGTTCATTCTTAAGAGGCATATCAGGATGCAGGCAAAATAAGTTCAGCTTCCTGATAGAGCAGATACAGATACTGAACTAATGTGTTTGACTGAATTACTGACTTGAAGAGGTGTCACTAAATGCTATCACAGAATGAAATAGATGAGCATCTATCAGTTCACAAATTATAAAGTCATGCTTCCTCCACTGCTAACCAAAACATATTCTAATAACACACCACAATGATTCTGAGCTTACACAACATGGCTACTGCCTAAACTCTATTTTTGGAGAAGCAGTCAGTCATGGGTATTTCTGTGTCTGTCATCTAGGCTGCACCCACACTAGGTGTTTTTTTCTGGAGCGGTCGCTCTTTTTTTAATCTGCTTTTTATGGGGCATTTACATGGTGTCATCATCAAACATGTTTTCTTCCATCCCTTTTGAGTCCTCAGAAAACTTGGCTTTTAGTGAAAGAACAGAAGAGCAGCACAATGTCTGCAGGAGTAGATCATCTTAGCACTACTGTTCCATCCTTTTGGAGAAGATGTTGCTTTGGACAGGGGCAGGGATATTTCAGGTGATCAAGCCACTTCACTTCCACACTTGAGCACACCTTCACCATTTCTTTTCCAGTTACCACCATTGCAAAGTATGGTTGTGGTGGTTGTGGTGGTGGCAGTTGTTTAAAAATGAGTATTATAATTGCCAGGGACAATTTAGGCAGCTGGGGGTGGGGGGCATTTAAAAATGATGACATTGTAATTATCCCATAAACACATACTTCCCAGAATAAACCAGCAGCTGTGGAAGATTTTCTCCACCCTTCTCCAGAGGGTAGGAATCTTTCTACAACTTGGCTTCTTCTCCAAGTGTGTGTGTGGTGTGTGTGTGTGACAATCCAGAACTTTGGAAGGAAGACGCTAAGCACTACACTTCCTTAAGCAATGGGGGTGAGGAATAGGGATGCTGGAGAAATCTGCAAAGGAACCAGATGAGTTTGGATTTTCATGAATCTGACCTGCAGAAGCCTCAGGGAACAGGCTTTCCCCATGTTGGGCAGATTCTATGGACGTGTGAACCATTTTGTCAGGGTTGTATCTGAGCCCATAGAGTCCCAAAGCAGCTCTGATTCTGAGGATGAGAGACAACTCGTGGGGGACAAACTCTCTCAGACTTCTGAGGTACATCTGGAGGGGGAGCCCCCCCTTTTCACATCCCTGGGAGTGACAGAGAACCAGGTGTGGAAAGGGAGGGACAACCTGAACTTTTAGATGTGATGCGCAGATGCAGGCACAAGTGAGAGATCGCAAGGGCCAAGCTTCAGTGCTCAGCCCGATTGGCTCAGCTTCAACAGCTGCATCCAAAAGCAACACGGGAGAGGGGAGATCTTCCCCTCCCACTCCTTAAGTTCAGAGAATTGTTGCTCTTTTCCCAAACAGAGATCAACTGATATCCTAACCCTTAGAATCCCTAGATGGCTGTTCCTTTGTAGTTTCTCTGAGTCTCAAGCAATTAGCATCTGTATGCCTCATTAGGATAAATGGAATTAAAGCCTTGGAAAGCAGCCTTTTTGTCTGAGTGTTGATTTTGGCTATTGGAGTATTCAGAAGGAAACAGGGGAACCTTGACACATTTTTTTTAACTTTCCTGAAAGTTGCCAAATTTCATCATGGAGAAATATGCAAAATTAAAAAGAAAGCGACTAAAAATGTGCATTTCCCCCATAGGCTAAAGTGTGAAAATGTACATTTGGGGGATTTGCACATTTTTGCATGTGTGCATTTGTGCAATTGCAAATTTGCACAAATGTGGAAACAAAAAAATCTGATGCCGTGGATGGGTGGACAATGGAACGAAAAGTGCCTGACTATCACTGAAACACAGATGGAATTGATTTTACACAATCCATACATCCCTTGTGAGGAGAAGGAGGAGAGAAGTAGCTGACACTGATTGTCCTAGATTGGAAGGAAGAGGGTATGTGGATGGGGAGGAGACAAGGAGACCCACATATCCAGTTTGCAGTTCAGATCAGTGTGCTAAGAACTGTAATTTAAGAAAAATAAACAATATCTAAATCTTATTTACAAGTCATACGACCGCATAAAAAAAAACGTTTCAAAAATTTGAAATGATGGGATTAAGGAAGCAAGCCACTAAAGCAGGGAGAGGGTTTGGGCAGGAAGAATCTATTTCAGGTAGTGATTAATTAAAGAATTTCAACAATGTCAGAGAGAAGCAGAAGCCAATTTAAACACATCAAAGGGGAGACCTTTGCTGACTGAAGGCTGCATTTCTAACTATCTCTGAACAAAATCAGACTTCTGAGTAAGACATGCATTTCTTATGCTGTGTTACACTGTGAGGTTGCCAATCCCAGCTCGGTATCACTCATTCATTTTTGCCTTTGCCACAGGGATGGAACATTGTGAGGTTGCAGTGGACATAATGTACTATATATTAGGTGTGGTGTGGAAGCACAGTTTCAATTCTATTATCCCAGCTCATTGTGCAAGGGCAATGCCTCAGCTAAAGGGCAATCATGTGGATACACCCCTAGACAGCAATGGGAGGAAACTGGTCTGACTACCCCAATGAAGAATCAAGGCTGAAGTCTGTCCTTTCTGACAACCCCAATTTAAATGCAAATAAGTTGGTTACCTAGCAGTAATTGATCCAGAGAACTAGCAGCATAGAGGCATGAACTTGTTACTAACCTGGGCCATTCCTTATGACCAGTCGTGTTCTTTCTCTCTTTATGCCAGGCATGGGCAATTTCAGAAGGTCTTGGGGCCAATCCCTGGAACACACTGGGGGCCAGACACACCTTCTCTGAAATTGCTACCACCAAATTGCCACCCTGGAGAGCGCAAATTTGCATTAAAACAAGGTGTTTGCTCCCTGCATGCCTTGTTTTAAAGTGAAAATGTGGGAGTTTGCTGTTGTTACCACTGCACTACCAAAATTCAGTGGCAATGTGGTGGTGGTGGTGACTTGGAGAGGAGGGAACTGGGCTCACACACAAAAAGCCAGGGCACATTCAGCCCATGGGCTGCAACATTGCCCACCCCTGCTTTACATTCTCCTGCTCTTTTTCTGATGCCTGTTCGTTTCTTCAAGTTTGGGACCGTCTAGGATCAATGCTGTCTGGGCTGTCTGGGATGTGTACATTTCGAGCTCTACTGGCTGCCACCCAAACCAAGCAGCAGAGAAAGTCTATTTGATGCTGTCGTTGCCTACTTCTGCTCAATAGAAACTACCTTTATTTTCAGCATTCTCACACGCTTCAGAGAGGCATTGTAAACTAAAATATGTTTGTGCAGGAAGGCATGTCTGAGGGCTTACCCATTGACAACAACAGTGCATAAGAGGGCATTTTTTTGCAAACCTTAGCTCCAAGCTGCTTTACTAATTCCTCTCCAAGTAATCTGATTGTGGCTTAGAATGAAGGACAAAAATTGAGAGTGAGGGCAAATTGAGGAGCTTATTATGAAGTGCAGAAATAAGATGCTGTAGAGGGAAATACAGAGTTGCTATGATTTACTTAAGGGTATCATATTCACATTGTCATGGATATGCCAATCACAGCACACTGAGAAATCTTTCCATCTGGTAATTCTGCTCTTTATAGTGCCAAAATGAGTTTCTTCAGGAGATATCTAGGACAGAAACATGCATTACCATTTCTATAGATAGCACCGGGACAATATTACTTTTTAACTGCACAGACTTATCATACAGATATGACATTGTTCAAAATCTAAGAGGGAACCAGGAGATGGTTTGGGGAACAAAGAGATAGGAGAATGATGGGCAAATAAATATCAGGCAGGGGTCTAGGAATAATGGTGCAAAGGTATATGGAGAGGAAAACTGAATTTCACATATTGACTCAAAATAATCAAACATCTTTGGCAGTAGGGGTGGAATCCAACTAAAGTCCTACTTAGAGTAGACCCATTGAAATGAATGGGACTTAGGTTAGCCATGACTAACTGAGCTCCCATTCATTTCAGTGGAACTACTCTAATTAGGACTTTAGTTGTATTCTAGCCTTGGTATCACTGGTAGTTCTAAATTCATTTACATTTTTACATTTTTTTGTACAACTCAAGACTAGATTTTTATTTTATTTTTTTTAACCCAGAAGGTACATTCTTGGACTATAACATTTCAAATGTACTTTTGAGAATTTCCTGCCCTATGGAGTGAACTTCAATGACTGATATATTTCAAATAAAAAAACTGTCTATTGCTATATTTTGATCCTACCTTATTCACCAGCCTTGCCATGAATAGTCCATATCTATATTGCATGATAGTCTTGAAGTCACTGGGCATGTTCATGTGGATCAGAGAGAAAACTGCTGAAAGAGGTTCTCTGATGACTGCATATTTACAGTGAAGTTGCTTCCACATCCAACCTGTTAAAGTCTATTCTAGAAGGAAAAATGTTACAAATTCATAATGGAGCAGTGTTTGATCTGGACATTTTTTCATGAGAAAAAGAATGTCCATTTCAGAAGCAACACTCTTGATCTTACATAAGCCATTTCAAATTCAGTTATCACTGATATGTGCCACTAGTCATTATTGACTATAAATAACGATTCTACACTCAATAATTAAACTGTATGATTCACAACCAATTTAACACAAATTACTTAGATTTAAGCCCATTTATTACCTTTGAAGTTAGCAGTATTAATTCAACTTCAGCCTAACTACTTCAACTCCAGGGCTGAATCTATGTATAGCAGTTGTTATCATACTGCAGTGATAATTACTGATGCCCACTGGTGTCATGTACACCCATAGTTATCATTGCAGTATGTTAATGGTAAAACTGCTATGTGTAGATTCAGCTCAAGTCAGTTTGACCATCGGCTTTAAACCAAATATAGCAGATTAATTAGGTTGCATATCAGGCTGTGTACAAAACTCCCTTCCAGCCTTATGTTATTCTTAGAATAATCAAATAGAGTAGTGTATCATTATCTCCAATACACAGGATGCTATGGTTGAAATGATGATAACTTACTCATTGTTACTCAGCTTTGAATCCAAGTCTTCAGGAGCTATATCTAACGTTTTATGCAATACCAACCAGAATCACTGGTATACCAGAGGCCTCAGTACATTGCCTAGTGGGCCTAGTAAGGCTTGAGGATACTCCTGGATTATGTTGGTCCTTACAGCACATACTTTACAGCCTACAGCATGTTATTAAGTAGTGCAGCTCAATGGCATCAACTTCTGTAACACAGTGTGCATGTCCACAGGAGTGCTGAAGTCTAGCAGCTCTTTCTAGTTCTATTTTCGATCCTGTCTGACAGGTTCTAGATGTGAGAATATAGGGCTGCTGTATGGAAATGTGAAATTCTACCCATCTCTAACTGGGCACCTACATTTTAAGTAGGTAACAGCCCTGTCAAGGTGTTCAAGAGAATGTGTGAGGGCTTAAAGTGTGTACTGGGATGGGACCATGCACGTTGGTCCCACCCCCCTACTTGTCCCAACTTGTCAGCGCCACCCCCAGCCCTGACCTTTCCATATTGAAGGTCTGAAAGGGAGTTCTACTCATGTTCGTTTGTACATTAGTGGAACTCTCCAGCCTTATTAGGGTTCCTGATTGTGGACAGTTCTACCTATATTCAAGCAAACACATGTAGAATCCCCTTTCAGGCCTTGCCAGCTCAGCACAGCATGTTTCATGCACAGACACAGTCCCCTCTCAGTACTAGGGATGACAGAGGAATCCATCCAGATGATGGAGCTCACCAAGCATTCATCAGCTCACCCCATCACCCCACCCCACCCCAGACTTCAGCTCATTTCCCTCAAGCTCAATCTTCATCGAGTTAGGACAGTTCGCAAATGTTTAAAATTTGCATAAACAGAAATCTGCACAGTTTTGGCAACATCATTTGCATATTTTCTATTTATGCAAACAAAAAATGGAAAAAGGTCCTGCATTGCAGGCAAAGACCCATGGCTTGGCTCAGGAAAACTGGCTGGATTTCCTGGTGATGGACATCCTTACTCAGTACACTCCTTCAGTCCTAGTGTGTTCTTTTGAATGCCTGAACAGGGCTAATGTGTTGCTTATATGATATCATAGTCCCCACATAGGTTCTCTGAAGGTTTACAAATCTGCATACAAAAGAAAAGAAAAGGAGTGAGTGCTAAAGTACAGGTTACTGAACAATGTACTCTCTCCTCTTCTCAGTCACATTCAAATATAACATAGAGTGTCCCCCTCCATATTACATGGATAAATTATACAAAGGAAATTATACTGTACTCTGTCCTTTAAAAATAAGATTAAATGAGCTACTATTTCATCACCAATGACTGCCGTTAATTGTTATGCTGGAAAGGAGCCTGACATATCCCTGGATGGCACATCTGTTAACTGCGTGTAGACTGCAATCATTTAAATCAGTTTCTCAACAAATGGCTTGTCAAAGCCTTGACACAGGAATTACTTATGTTTGTTGCCAGCCATTCACTGCTCTTTTTAACTGTCCATCCTGTGCCCACACACAAGAATGTGATGTAGAGGAAAAGAGGTTTCACTTTTTATCTGCAGGCTAAACACTGAACAAACCTTGTTACGCACTTCCCACTTCCTAGAGTGGTGGGAAGTTCCAGGGTATGGATGTCAGAAAAACCTGAAATGGATCCAAATGACTTTGGATTTCTATTAATTCAACCCATGGATTTCACAGCAGACTGGCATTTTCTTTCTTTCTTTCTTTCTTTCTTTCTTTCTTTTCTTTTTTTGAAAATACTTTTTATTCTTTTTTATCTTTAAAAATGAAATAAACAGTACCAACAACCTAATCAATAACTACAATTTCCAAACAATACAGTATTCTTAGGAGGACACAGCAATAACGAAAGAGGAAAGGGGGGGAAAAAAAGAAAGAAAAAGAAAAAAAGAGAAATATAAAGAAAACAGAGAAAGGAGCAGGAAGAAAAAAAGCATGTGTGCGCATATATATATATATATATATGAGAAGTTATTTAAAAGGATTAAATTTAAACTCCATTATACAAAAACTTCAAATCCCATTCCACTTAAAAATTATACCTATAACATTGGCAATATTAAAATTCAATACAGTATAAATAATCAACCTTACATTTCAATATCATATCATCACTCTTATAGCAAGGAAGCAGGCCTACAATTAATTTCCAGTAACCATATATTACCCTTCAGCTAACATCTTACTTACCAATAATGATAGTAATAATAATAAACAAGAAAGGAGATTTAAAAGGATTTATAATAATACTAACAAATCACTAATAAATTTTATAATATTATATGGTAATAAATCTTAAAATCAACCTTACAACAATAACTAATATATTTTGTACCAGATATATAAATGAATGTGCACATTTCTATACACTCTCAGATAGCAAATTTAAGTACAGTATATCATATCCATTTTAAAAAGAAAGGATTTAAAGAAAAGAAAGAGAAAAGAAAAAAATGAGAGAAGAAAGATAAACAAAAAGAACGGATATATAGAGAACAATTATCTCCGGCTTAGCCTGAATCTTCCAGACTAAACAAAGCCAATTAGCAAAACATGTTTGTAGATTCCAATTCATGGTGGTAGAGCAGAAATCTCACACGATTTTCCATTTAGCCATGCCTCCGCCATTTCATGATTTAGAAACTTCTTCATCTGGCCTTCAGAAAAAATGCAAAATGTAGCAGGATATTTTAAGTGGTATTGTAAGTTCATTTGTTTTGCCATATTTTTGGCCTTGGTAAATTGCCTTCTTTTATCAGCAACCTTTTTGGTGCAATCCGGAAATAGCATAACTTTGTCTTGTTTCCAAAAAAGGATTCCGCCTTAACTTGCCAAATGCAGGATATAATTTTTTGTGGAGATTCTTGCAAATTGGACTATAATCGTATAACCAGTCCCTTTGGCATTTGACAGATGGAATGCCTGCTCAGTATCAAATGAATAATGAGATGGCACAGGGAGTATCTCATGCAGGAACTTATCTACAAAGTAGACAAATTTACATCAGTAGGTAAATTTTTAATACCAATGATACGTACATTTGGCAATTTGCCCTGCATACAGAAGCCTCCAGTTGAGAAATTCTGACAGAGAAATTGTTGAAAAAAGCTTGTACTGTTGTCTCATTCCCTGCCACCCGATCTTGCTGCTCGTTAATCTTCGCCTCCATTTTTTGCCAAGAAGTGTTGATTAAATCCACAGGCCCTTGCAGGGTGGTGATGGAATTTTGAATAGTATCCAGTCTCTTAGCCTGTTCAGCAAATTGCAAGGACAAAGTTGTCATCAAAGCAAGTAACTCCTCTGTATTTTCGCTTCTTGGAGCCTTTGCCAAGGGACGTATGGGGGGGGGGGGTTGGCGGAGAACCTTTTTTTCGCCTTAATGTAGTCATCCGTCTCTTGAAACAAATCTTGCAGACTTCTGATCAGAGCCAATGTCAGCCTTGCAGCATGCTGTGGAGCTTCTGTGGGACGCTATCTCAAACAGCTTTTTAAAAGGTTGAAAAACCTTTTCTTCTCTCCCCTGGAATGAAAAGGGGGGGGGCAGGAGCGGCTTTGGATGAAGTTTTGGAAGATTAGCTATCTCTGCATATTAGCAGAGGGGCTGGGCTCTGGAGCCAGTCTGCCAGAGCTTAATCATTGCTCAAAGTTGTTTTGAACCTCCTATTTAAATAGGAGAAAATAGGGCTGATGTGCTCCATTGTAGTTTATGGATTAAGAAATACCAATAACATTTGAGGAATGGATCAGACTGGCATTTTCTGAGTTGCACAGATTCCGTGGACTTGTGGACCATTTTTTCTCTTTCTGGAATTCTATGCACATTTAGCTGTATGAAAGTTCCTGGAAAATAAATGAATATATACACCATTAAAAAACAATAACAACAACACTTTATACTTCTCTGATCTCTCTTCAGCCTCTGCTGTGTAACACTAAGAAAAATAATAAAATATGCAAAATGTTATGTGCCAGTGAAAGTTACGAAACTGTGGTGGACATTTTTGCGTATTTTTCCAAAGGGCGGGAAATCCAATTCCATCAGTGAATGGACAATGGAATAAAAGACACCTGACAATCCATGAAACACACACAGAATGGATTAAATAAAATCTGTACATCCCCAGTCCAGGGGTAGACTACCACATTAATTTTCCTTTGGATAAGAGAAAGCTGCAGATTTGTAGAGTCTACACAGCTGTTGTTTTATTTACAAATATACAAGAAGAGAATATGGGGAGGCAAACAGGCACATAGTCCCCTTGGAATTGTGTCTCCAGTTGCAGCTAACTCCTTTCTCTCTTTCTCCCTCTCCCTCCCTCTCCCTCTCTTTCAATCTCCCTCTTCCAAGCTGCTAACTGCTGTTTCTCTCTCTCTCTCTTCAGGAAACCCAGGTTGGTGTCCACACCTCCCATATTGCCCTCGCCACAATATTATCCAATAGGTTAGGCTGAGAGCTAGTGACTGACTCTAGATCACCAGTGAGCTTCATGGCTGAGTGAGAATCTTACTTCAACACTGTAACCACAATACCGCATTGGCTCTCCACCCTGCCTTACTTGGAGGGGTGTCACTCTTTTTAAGCCCTGCTGAGTATCTCTTTCAGAAACACAGACAAGATCCCAAAGAGACCATTTCCTAACCACTAATTCCAAAAGGAATGGTTGGCCAGATATCATGGATCTTTCCAGAGATCATAGAATCATAGAATAGTAGGGTTGGAAGGGGCCTACAAGGCCATCGAGTCCAACCCCCTGCTCAATGCAGGAATCCAAGTCAGAGCATCCCTGACAAATGGCTGTCCAGCCTCGTCTTGAAGGCCTCCAGTGTGGGAGAGCCCACCACCTCCCCAGGTAATTGGTTCCATTGCCGTATTGCTCTGACACTCAGGAAGTTTTTCCTGATGTTCAGTCGGAATCTGGCTTCCTGTAACTTGAGCCCATTATTCCGTGTCCTGCACTCTGGGATGATCAAGAAGAGATCCTGGCCTTCTTCTCTGTGACAACCTTTCAAGTACTTGAAGAGCGCTATCATATCTCCCCTCAGTCTTCTCTTCTCAAGGCTAAACATGCCCAGTTCTTTCAGTCTCTCTTCATAGGGCTTTGTTTCCAGTCCCCTGATCATCTTTGTTGCCCTCCTTTGAACCCTCTCCAGCTTGTCTGCATCCTTCTTAAAGTGTGGTGCCCAGAACTGGACACAGTACTCCAGATGAGGCCTAACCAGTGCTGAGTAGAGGGGAACTAGTACTTCCCGGGATTTGGAAGCGATGCTTCTATGAATGCAGCCCAAAATAGCATTTGCCTTTTTTGCAGCTACATCACATTGTTGGCTCATATTCAGCTTGTGATCGACGACAATTCCAAGATCCTTCTCGCTCGTAGTGTGGTTGAGCCACGTATCCCCCATCTTGTAACTGTGCATTTGGTTTCTTTTTCCTAGGTGCAGAACTTGGCATTTGTCCCTATTAAATGCCATTCTGTTGTTTTCTGCCCAGCACTCCAGTCTATCCAGATCACTTTGAATTTTGTTTCTGTCTTCCAAAGTATTAGCTATCCCTCCCAATTTTGTGTCATCTGCAAATTTGATCAGCATTCCCTGCACCTCCTCCTCCAAGTCATTAATAAAAATATTGAAGAGCACTGGGCCCAGGACTGAGCCCTGCGGTACCCCACTCGTTACCTCTCCCCAGCTTGAGAAGGTCCCATTGATAAGCACTCTTTGAGTCCGATTCTGTAGCCAACTGTGGATCCACATGATCGTTGTTTCATCTAGCCCACTTCGAGCTAGTTTGCTCATCAGGATATCATGGGGCACTTTGTCGAAAGCTTTGCTGAAGTCAAGGTATATGATGTCTACAGCATTCCCACGGTCTACAAGGGAGGTGACTTGATCAAAAAATGAGATCAGATTTGTCTGGCAGGACTTGTTTTTGACAAATCCATGTTGGCTTCGAGTAATCACTGCATTGTTGTCAAGGTGCTTCCAGATGGATTGCTTTATGATCTGCTCCAGAATTTTCCCAGGGATTGATGTCAGACTGACTGGTCTGTAGTTCCCAGGTTCCTCCTTTTTACCCTTTTTGAAGATAGGGACAACGTTAGCCCTCCTCCAGTCATCTGGCACTTCCCCGGTCCTCCATGATTTCTCAAAGAGAATAGACAGCGGTTCTGAGAGCTCTTCTGCTAGTTCCTTTATGACTCTAGGATGCAGTTCATCTGGCCCTGGAGATTTGAACTCATTCAAAGTAATGAGGTGTTCCTTGACCATATGCCTGTCGATCTCAAGCTGCAATCCTGCCCCTTCAGCCTGTACTTCGCCTTTGCCAGGGGGGTCATAGACCCTCTTTTGGGAGAAGACTGAGCCAAAGTAGGAATTGAGCACCTCTGCCTTTTCTTTGTCATCTGTTATCATTTTGCCATCCTTATTTAATAGCTGAACAACCATTTCTTTCCTCTGCCTTTTACTATGCACGTAGCTGAAGAAAGCCTTTTTGTTGTTTTTAGCATCCCTCGCTAACCTCACCTCGTTCTCCGCTTTAGCCTTCCTGACGCCATCCCTGCAATTCTGTGCTACCTGCCTGTACTCTTCCTTTGTTACTTGGCCTTCTTTCCACTTCCTATATGTGTCCTTTTTTGTTTTCAGGTCATCCCTAATCTTTTTGTGAAGCCACATTGGCTTCTTCTGTTGTCTTCCACCTTTTCTTCTTGTTGGAATTGTTTGTGATTGTGCCTTGAGAATTTCCTTTTTAAAAAGTTCCCACCCATCTTGGACTCCTTTTCTCGCTAGCATTGCTTGCCATGGGACCTTACTGATCATTGTTCTGAGTTTATTAAAATCAGCTTTCCTAAAATCCAGGGTACGCGTTTGAGTACACTCGGCTTTTGCTTCCCTTAGAACCAAGAACTCAAGTACAACATGGTCGCTTTCCCCCAGAGTTCCTGTAACTGCTACTTTATCCACTAAGTCATCTCTGTTGGTTAGGATCAAGTCAAGGATAGCCGATCCTCTAGTTCCTTCCTCTACTTTCTGTAGGAGGAAGTTATCCGCCACACAAGTCAGGAATTTCCTGGAGGGGCCATGTTTTGCAGAATTTGTCTCCCAACAAATATCGGGGAAATTGAAGTCCCCCATTACTACTACATCATGCTTCCTTAAAACATTGGCTATTTGCTTTTCAAAAGTTTCATCCTTGTCTTCTCCTTGATTGGGTGGCCGGTAGTAGACTCCGACCACCAGGTTCCTTTTATTCTTTGCTCCATTTATTTCAACCCAGATGCTCTCGATGGGGCTACCAAGCTCCTCCTCCTGTATTTCTGTGCAGAGATATGTATTTTTCACATACAGTGCAACCCCGCCTCCCTTTCTGTTCCTCCTGTTCTTTTTGAACAAGTTATATCCTTCAACTGCTGTATTCCAGTCATGAGAGTCATCCCACCAAGTCTCAGTTATACCTATCAAGTCATAATTTCCCTCCTGTATTAAGAGTTCAAGTTCGTTCTGTTTGTTTCCCATACTCTGGGCATTAGTATATAGACATCGAAGACCATGTGCTTCATAGTCTGGCTTTCTTCCTACATGTGTCTGAAGACTATTATTGGGCGCTATCAGCGCTGTTCTCTCCATTGCAGTGCATGCGCCTACGTCCATTGTTACCCCCAACATTACATCTCCCTTCCCCGTAGGATTCAGTTTAAAGCCCTCCTGATGAAGTTCTTCATGCTGTGGCCAAACACATTCTTCCCAGCCTTTGTGAGGTGCAACCCATCCCTAGCCAACAGCCCATCTTCCAGGAAGTATAGCCCGTGGTCCCAGAATCCAAATCTCTCTCGTCGGCACCACCTTCGTAGCCAGTCATTCACCCGGAGTATTTTTCGTTCCCTTTCTATCCCTCTTCTAACTACTGGAAGGATGGATGAGAAAACTATCTGGGCCCCAAAGTTCTTGAGTTTCCTTCCCAAAGCTTCAAAGTCTGACGTGATCTCTTCGTAGCTCCGCTTGGCGGTATCATTCGTTCCCACATGGATGAGAAGAAAGGGATACCTGTCAGTGGGCTTTATGAGTGCAGGCAACCTTTCAGTCACGTCTCTAATCTGTCCTCCCGGGAGACAACATACCTGGCGAGTCCACGGGTCTTCGCGACATACTTGGGTCTCGATCCCACGCAGCAAGGAGTCTCCCACTACTACCACTCTTCTCTTCTTCTTCTTGTAGGCCTGGGTTTCATCGCCTCTGTTTGACTGACCTTCAGCCTCTTGCTCACTCTCATGCAGGTTCCCCTGTGATTCTTCCTCTGCAGGCTGTCCTCCAGTCTCATCCGCAAGTACCTGGAATCGGTTCCACAGCTCCACCGCTTCCACTGGTGCAGAGTGGCGTCTAGTTCTTCTTCTCCTAACTGTCACCGTTTTCCAAGGAGTATCCTCTACTCCATTTTTCTTCACCTCAGCATTTCCCACTGCCTCATCTTGCTGTTGCTCTTCAAGCTTCTGGTCTGCCCTTTGCTGCTGTAGTTCCCCCATTCTGTCCAAGAACTCTTCGTGTTCTCTTATTCCCCGGAGGGTTGACAGTCGCCGCTCCAGTCCACTTACTTTTTCCTCCAGCAGCGTGATCAACTTGCACTTGTTGCAGGTGTAGGCCATGTTGTTCTCAGGCAAGAAAACAAACATTGCACACACCTTGCAGGTCACCACCACTGGAGAGTCTTGTCCTTCCATAGCCTCTTTTCCCTTTTTGTGTCTAGCTTTGTGATTGTTCTAGACTAGCCTGTGCCTGCTCCTCTACTCAGTAGAGGTTAAAAGCAGAGTCCCACTGGTGTGGAAGTGTGTGTTACAAGACAAATAAATGAAAAAAAGTTAGTAAAAAAAAAAAAAATGTTAAAAAAAATGTTAGGGGCCTCCCCCTTGACCTCCCCTGCCGAACTCCCCTGGCCAACTCCTGTTTGCTCCCCCTGTTCGCTCCCCCTGTTCGCTCGCTCTCTGGGAGCTTGCCTGCTTCTGTAGTCCCTGGACCAGCTGGAGCAGCTTGCTCTGCTCTGCTCTGCTCAGCTGGGAGGCGGGAAACAGACTGAAGCTTCCCGCCCAGTCAGCTGCTGGGAGTACTCAGGCCACACCCCTCCAATTCAGTTGGAGCTCTCAGAAGCTCCTGGTGAGCTCACAGCCAGTCAGAAGGATAAAGGGCAGCGCCCTGGGCTTCCTGCAACCCACTTACCTCTTAGCCTCTGTCTCCTTTGTCTCCTTTGTCTCTTCAACCACTGCAACTCCCCTGGCCAACTCCTGTTTGCTCCCCCTGTTCGCTCGCTCTGTTCGCTCGCTCTCTGGGAGCTTGCCTGCTTCTGTAGTCCCTGGACCAGCTGGAGCAGCTTGCTCTGCTCTGCTCTGCTCAGCTGGGAGGCGGGAAACAGACTGAAGCTTCCCGCCCAGTCAGCTGCTGGGAGTACTCAGGCCACACCCCTCCAATTCAGTTGGAGCTCTCAGAAGCTCCTGGTGAGCTCACAGCCAGTCAGAAGGATAAAGGGCAGCGCCCTGGGCTTCCTGCAACCCACTTACCTCTTAGCCTCTGTCTCCTTTGTCTCCTTTGTCTCTTCAACCACTGCAACTCCCCTGGCCAACTCCTGTTTGCTCCCCCTGTTCGCTCGCTCTGTTCGCTCGCTCTCTGGGAGCTTGCCTGCTTCTGTAGTCCCTGGACCAGCTGGAGCAGCTTGCTCTGCTCTGCTCTGCTCAGCTGGGAGGCGGGAAACAGACTGAAGCTTCCCGCCCAGTCAGCTGCTGGGAGTACTCAGGCCACACCCCTCCAATTCAGTTGGAGCTCTCAGAAGCTCCTGGTGAGCTCACAGCCAGTCAGAAGGATAAAGGGCAGCGCCCTGGGCTTCCTGCAACCCACTTACCTCTTAGCCTCTGTCTCCTTTGTCTCCTTTGTCTCTTCAACCACTGCAACTCCCCTGGCCAACTCCTGTTTGCTCCCCCTGTTCGCTCGCTCTGTTCGCTCGCTCTCTGGGAGCTTGCCTGCTTCTGTAGTCCCTGGACCAGCTGGAGCAGCTTGCTCTGCTCTGCTCTGCTCAGCTGGGAGGCGGGAAACAGACTGAAGCTTCCCGCCCAGTCAGCTGCTGGGAGTACTCAGGCCACACCCCTCCAATTCAGTTGGAGCTCTCAGAAGCTCCTGGTGAGCTCACAGCCAGTCAGAAGGATAAAGGGCAGCGCCCTGGGCTTCCTGCAACCCACTTACCTCTTAGCCTCTGTCTCCTTTGTCTCCTTTGTCTCTTCAACCACTGCAACTCCCCTGGCCAACTCCTGTTTGCTCCCCCTGTTCGCTCGCTCTGTTCGCTCGCTCTCTGGGAGCTTGCCTGCTTCTGTAGTCCCTGGACCAGCTGGAGCAGCTTGCTCTGCTCTGCTCTGCTCAGCTGGGAGGCGGGAAACAGCAAGATCATCTGATGTATGGAAAACACATCACTGAAGAATTCACATGGCAATGACATCCTGTCTGTGCCACTGCCTTCATGCAGAAGGAGTGCTAGCAGGGAGGGCTCCATTCCTGATACTGATGGCCACACGAGATCCTGAACAACTTGGCACTCCTGCTACATGAAACCTTTAAGGACACTGGGAACCATGAAGTAATGAAGGTCTATGGTGACCTTCATCACCAGGAATAGATGGATTCCAACCATCAGCCCCATTCCTTGTAAGGATCATGAAGTGGGAGACAATGTTGTGAATACTTTGACAGGAGCTAGTACCTCTAGACAGGCAACAGTGATGTCACAGCTAGGTATCAGAACCTAGGGGCCCAGCCTGGCATCTGGATCAATTTTCTGGTGGTCCATCAAGGAAATAATTAATCCACTTACATTTACTTAATACTGGAGCAGTTTGGGGTGGGTCTGTCCATATCTGTTTGGAACTAGCAGCTTAACCTGAAAGTGACAAGGATGCTGAATCATGAAGATTGCCCCTTGCCCTCCCTCTGCCCCCAATAATGAAGGTGAAAAAGGCCTGTTGACCTTTATTACTTGAGTCTGCTTGCCTGTATCTACATGCCAAATCTGCAGCAGGTACAGATTCTGTAGTCTGTGGAATTTCAGTACTGATGGCAATAGCAGTAGAGCACACATTCCACAACAGGTATGAGATGTACCACTTCCTGAGGCAAGAGGATGCACTGTTAAGAATATAAGAAGAGCCATGCTGGATCTGACCGAAGGTCCATCTAGTCCAGCATTCTGTTCACACAGTGTGGCCAACCAGCTGTCAACCAGGAACCTACAAGCAGGGCATGAGAGCAACAGCACCTTCTCACCCATGTTCCCCAGCAACTGGTGTACTACATAGGCTCACTGCCTCTGGTTCAGGAGTGGCTGCCCACTTTGTGCCTCACTCTGAGAGGTCCTCTGAGATCCTACTGCTCTGAGAGTAGGCATAGGGCAGGCTTTCCAGAGTGTCTACCCACTGACGCTTGGTGGCAGCAGAAGGTAGGCAACCTACTTGGCTGTGGTGGGAGATGCACAGCCCACCATCCTTCCAGATTTACTGCCTGAGATGCAGGATTCACCCCATATCATGGGAGGACCAATCCTCTTCACACATATGCTCTTTCTTTCTTTCTTTCTTTCTTTCTTTCTGGAGCCCTTAGTTTCATCAGTAACTACAGCCAAAATAATCTATGTGATGTGCATTACAAGTATTTGTAATAATAGACTTGAGTGGAAACAAGTTTTGAGTTTAAATGAGGAGCCCTTGATTTCTTGGCAGCCTAGAAGCCATTTAATCATTCACCCAACCAACCTGTTTAGGTTACTACCATGTGGTTGAAACACTGCTGTCTTGCTCCCTTAAAAATCAATGGGAGCTTTGCCATCAATTTCTATAGCAGCAGGATTGCACCCTAAAATTAGCATTAAATTAGTTATCTTAAGCCTTTTAATTTTTATATGTAATTAAAACAAGGGGGTCAGAACTAGGTCACAATTATCCATAAGCCATGAAAATGTCTATGTGACAAACCTTTGGCTCTTTTCTAACCCAAGGGAGTTTTATCATTTTTTTAAGAGGAGAAAACAATAACCCACAAGGGACCATTGATATTTTATTACACAGAGAAATATGGCATAAAACTGAGCTGATTAAGATCAGCTTCATCTGCACTCTTGCCATGAATACTGATACCACATTCTTCTTTTTACATTCACCATTGTGTTCAAATGAATTCCATATATCCTGGTTTAAATATCCCCATAGAATTGGTTAATTAAAAGAGCTGCAGAAATTTACCAGTATTCTTGTGCAACATTTCTCTCTCTCTTCAAGTTATCTTTCTAAGAAGAATGTAATAGTTTTCAGCAGGGACATTTTGGTAACTGCAGAGGCAAGAGTTTAAGATGTAGGAGCCAGTCATCACAACAGAAAGATATGATTCATGTTCTGTATTATTAACAAGAGACAGTCTGAAAGGGGAGACCTGGATTCAAAGTCCTGCTTGCATGAACTTGTCTGGGTGACCTTGGGCCAGTCACTATCTTGCAGCCGATCCTACCTCACAGGGAGTTAGTGTGACTGAGGCTAGAATGGAATAGCCCCATATGTGTTAACTTGAACTCCTTCGGTGGAGAATAATGCAAATGTGATGATGATGATAATAATAATAGAACTGAGTATTAAAATCCTATACAATATAGCTGAACACCTAACTACACATTATGTAAGATATCTACAATAGCATCTCTGACTTTTGTTTTAAGACTTACAAGCAGCTGCAGGGGTCCAAATTGGGTTGTGGCTGTGGTGTTAGGGATGAGTAACCCCACCTGATACACCATTTTGCACTCAAATTCCACCTCCCACTTTCAAAGTTTCAATCAGCTGTGTGTGTGGGGGGGGGGAACCAGGCAGAATACACATTTTTATTAATTTATTTTTACCCACCATAGCTAATAGCAGCTGGATTTTGTGCAAGGACATAGTGTGGCGGGGTGGGGTGGGGTGGGGGCAGGGCAGGGCGGGGGTGGGGGCAACAAACATTCAGCACCATGACCTTGATCCAATTCTCTATCTCTCACAGCTTATTTGTTTGTTTAAAACATTTATAGACTACCCTTCTATAATAGATTCCAGGACAGAATGTACAATAGATTCCAGGGCAGTGAACAACAAACATAAATAATACATTTATTTATATCACAAAAGCCTAAAATATACAATAAAACCATAACATTAACAATAAAATAAGGGAGCAACTAAAAACATGCAGCAGGCTGAGACCCTTCTCACATTAAAATCCCTGGGAAAATGTCTTAACCTGACATAGAAAAGACTATAATGTAGGTGCCAGAAGCACCTCCTTAGCGCAGGCATCCCATAACTGGGTGCCACCACCTAAAAAGCCCTCTCCATTGTTGCTACACAGCCCACTTCTAATTAGGAAGGCAGCTGCTTTTAAGTCTTTAAAAATGTTAGATCATGGGTCTCACTCATCACATGTAGTTTGACCTCGAGTCATATGAATTAGCCCTTTCATTTTTGTTCAGGATTAATTAATTCTAGAACTCAGGGGGCCAGAGCAGTCTTGATAAAGTGGCAATGCTGGAGCATAACACAGTGTAACTTGTTGTGCTAACTCCCAATCCTGCATGTGGCATCTTTGATGAGGTCACTTCAAGATGGAGAGAACCATGTGCAGGTTGTTCAAGTGGCCACCCCACACCTAGGTAGCCATATGGATTGGCCTTTAGTCTAACTTGAATGAGACCTCTTCAACTTCAGTAGGATTAAACCAGGTGCAGCATTCAAAGGAGGCATCTTCAGGAAAGGAGGGCATGAGGAAACCATTACTCTTTCACACAAAAAGGAAGATGGTTGAAGGGAATGGTTATATCATTTTCTCAAATAACATTTGCGGTAACCACCATTTATAGCATTTGGGTGTAACTGACAAAACAAGGGTAGTGTTATTCCTTAGCAGGGGCTCCTTTTCTACTTGGATGGTAATGGCACTATATAAATTCTTGATTGCATTTTTCCTGCTTTCTGACATTGTGTTCTGTATTTGCCATTTGCGTATACATGCACATGCAAACAGCTTCCCACTTAATTCTATCTGCTGACTCACCTTGAATCACATCATCATATCTCTGATTGTAGTATGCATAGTGATTTAGGATGACAGATGGCCTTATAATATGCCCCCGGGACCCAGGAATTACTGCAATTGTTCAAAACTTAAAATAAAAGGTAGGCTGTATGAGAAAAGAAGAGAGAGAAACATGTCATGTCTGGCAGGAAGGGGAGTGGGGAGAAAAGAAGAGAGGGGTGACATTTAAACACTTCTTCACAGTCATTTGTCCTTCTACAGTGAAAAGGGCAGATCCTTCCAAATTATAGTGTGGGTGGGGGGATAGCTCAGTGGGAGAACACATGATTTGCATGCAGCAGGTTCCAGGTTCCATCCCTGACATCTGCATGGCTTGCGCCAGGCTTGAGAGCCCTGGGCAAACTGCCCTCTGCCCCTCTCCCATGCCACTCTGTTCCCACCCACACCAGGCAAATGAAGATAGCACCTGCAGCCTTGTCACTCAGCATTTCTCTGCTCTGCTGGCACCACTGCTTACTACCACCTGCAGTCAACCCCACCCCCCATGCTTGCCAGGTGGTGGTGGGCAGTGGCAGGGAAAGGCCGCAGTGCTCACCTTGGTGCTCAGCAAAGCAGAAAAGTGCTGTGGGACACCACCAGAGCCACCAACATCTTTATTACCCTGGAAGAACAGGGTCCAAACGGCATTCTTGGATACTCACGGTGGTGGCAGCTGCTGCCACTTCTTTTCTCAGCACTTCAATTCCCTCCTGAAAACAGCTTTCAAAATGTGTTACACACACACACACACACACACACACACACTAAAACAGAGGATGACAGTGTCAGCCCCAGAGGATCTTCTGTGGCCAATGACACTTGCATTTGCCCCACCATGCCAGAAGCTGAGGCTTGTATTGACTGCCAGTCAAAGCAGATAGTACGGGATCAATGGACCAACGGTTTGACTCAGTATAAGGCAGCTTTATGTGTACCCCCAACCTGTTCCACACACAGTGGCAGACACAGGAAGCCCCCCCCCCGGGGCTTATTTCCCCGCCTCGTCCATTGTCTACTAGCTTTCGGCCAGGCACACACAACTATGGCTATGACCAGCTGAGAGATGTCCATATGAGCCTGGGTTACCTGTGTTCCAAACAAGCCAAACCTGTGTGCCTGGGCCTCACAAATTGCAGGCTGGTTAGATCTGCATCTGGGACGTGCACACAGCCTTCTGTAGCAGGTCTTCTATAGCTGACTGAGTGCTTTGCTGAATGCTCAAACCTGGCCATGAGCCAGCAGGGAAGAGAGGGGGGAAAGAGCTCTATGTCACCCTATGGGAATTCCCTTCCACATGTGAAAGTGTTGTGCATCTGGGAAGCATCATGTTCCTAGATAAATTTGTCACCTTCTCTTTTTACTCCCTGCCCCCTGTAAGGCAGATTATGGAAATTATTTGCAGATCCATGTGGCTCTTCTGTTTTTTAACTCGATATTTTCTATTGGGGTTTCCCTCTAATCAGCTGTTAACCTGCCCCAACCATGCAGGTGATAATGGCTTCAAGCTACAATCCATAGCTAAATAGCTAACTATATGACTGCAGCTGCAATATGAATCATAATGATGAGGGCATAAGCCCCATTGAACACAGTAGAACTTACTTCTAAATAAAAATGCATTGGATGAACCTGCATAGCTACAATCCTTTGCGCATTTACTTGAATTTAGTGTGGATTCCTTCTGAGTAAACAAGCACAGGATTGTGTTGCATGGCTACAAACCTCTGTAACTCTAATTCAGTGGGGCTTACTTTAACGTAAACATGCATAGGTCTGAGGTCTGGGCTGTAATTCTAATTACTTTTGCGGTTTGCCTTTCTTACAGTCAGTGTCCACAAACAAACTGGCACTCAAAAAGTCTCATTAGCCTGGCTATCTTCAATGTGTACATTTTATTCCTTCACTAATAATAGCACTGGTGCCAATCATTTTGGATCATAAATATGATGAACATACATTTGAGCTGACATGGAGTGCAGAGTTTTATTACAGATGCCATCCTAATTATAGTTCTTTAAATGTGCACAGCTGAGAAACTGGCTGATCTGGAGAAATGCTGCATCAACCTTTGAGGCTCATAACATAACCACATTCACGTTTTCCCCTACACCACTGTGGGAAATATTTAGGGATGTACGAAAGTGACTTACCTGTCCACGGATTCTGTTCGTGGGGGGGGCTGCTCCGTCCCTCCCCCCAGAATCCTCGATGGGGGGGAGGCAATCCGGTCCTTCCCCACAGAATCCTGCCCGGCTGGCTCTGCTCCGCGGTGGCTCTGCAGAGGAGCCAGCCAGGCCTGTCCGCAGCCAGATTTCCGGCCACGGACTGGCTGGTGCGGATGCAAATGGTGGCCACCGTAGCACCCGCCATTTGTGTCCAGCCAGGCAGCCATGATAGGCTACTTAAGTCTTTACATAGCCTATCACGGCTGGGCAACCCCCCCCCCAAAAAAACGGCATATGCAAATGGCGGCAGCTATGATGGCCGCCATTTGCGTTCCCTATTTTTCGCCATCTTAGCCTACGTAAATATTTACATAGGCTATTATGGTGAAAAAAAAGGGGAATGCAAATAACGTAGTGGGCGCTGTTTGCGTTCCTTTTTTATTCGCTGTTTTAGCCTACATAAATATTTACATAGGCTAAAATGGTGGGGGAAAGGAATGCAAATAACGCCCACTACGCTATTTGCGTTCCCCTTTATTTTCGCCGTAATACGCTACGTAAATATTTATGTAGACTAAAACGGCGAAAAATAAGGAATGCAAATGGCATTTGCGTATGTCTTTTTTTTATTGGCTTGCCATGATAGGCTGCGTAAAGACTTACGTAGCCTATCACGGCAAAGACCAGAATGCAAATGGCGGCTGCGGCAGCCGGTCGAAAGACCAGCTGCCGCTGCCGCGAAAGCCACCGCTGGAGCCGCCGCCGTCCGGAACATCCACCCCAGGTAAGTCTTGTCCCGGGGGGAATCCGCGGGGGTGTGGGGGGCGGGCTGTTCCACCACAGATTTCGGGGGGCCAAATGCCAGTGAAATCGAAATCATTCGGCCTCACTGAAATCCATGGTGGAATTCTCCTCCATCCCTAGAAATATTCATGCCATTTTCATCTAGTCTGCAGCAGTTTTATGTTGTATCAAGTCTTAATGGATGTACTGAAAAGCATAATTGTGCACACCATTTTACATTATATTAGGCAAAGAAAGAATGATGCTCCACATATAAATGGCAAAATGCAACACAATGCCTTGCCATGATGACAATGAGATGTTCTCCTTCCATTAGCTCAGCAATAGATATTCACAGAGAAACAATGACTGTCAGCAAAAGGTAAAGGGTATATATTCTCTCTCTTGGCACAGCAGCCTGAATAGATTTCTTATGGAAATGCGTAGGTTATATTCTAAAAATAGGAGTTCATGTTATTAGACATTGAATCTGTACACATTTTTCATTGTGGAAAAGAGGAAAGGATCCCGTAAAACATTCTCAGCTATATAATATTTCATATATGTACAAATGGTTCTTTTGTCAGTTGGATACAATAAGGTATTGATGGACATCTATCTCACATCCTTCTAGCTGTGTATAGCACTGGCTAGCCTTCCTACAATATTGTATATTAGATTCCTTTGAAATGATCAGATCAGAATCTGACTAGTGCCAAATAAATGGTAGTAAGGGATATAATAATATTTAGAATAAATTGAGAAGATAAGATCAAGCTCAGAGGCTAAGTTGCTCTCCATCCACTATGAGAGATCAGACAGGTGAGTATAAGAGACATGGCCTTCAAAGTTATGATGCCAAAGTTGTGGAATTCCCACCTTGGGGAGATCTGCTGAGCTGCTCGTCCTCCTTTTGCT
This sequence comes from Heloderma suspectum, assembly GCF_057233095.1. NCBI lineage: Eukaryota > Metazoa > Chordata > Lepidosauria > Squamata > Helodermatidae > Heloderma > Heloderma suspectum. Next base: position 75,152,394 of record NC_139461.1, read on the forward strand.
TTTAGACATAGCTTGAATACTTTTTTATGTCAACATAGCTGGACTGTCACAGGTCCACAATTTATATGATCATTATGGGCTGGTTCCTGTTCTTCCCTGATACGTAGACACTGTGGTAGGGCACAGGAAAGAGACTCAGGCTTGCCTTTCACATGCAGGTTACTATATACATGATGTCACACAGGGATGTTGCTAGGTTCTTAAAAGATCCAGGGCACAGGCCCATAACACAAATTCGTGCATATTTCATTTTATTTATTTATTTATTTATTTATTTATTTATTACATTTATTAATCGTCCATCTGGCTGGTCTCCCAGCCACTCTGGGTGATATACAAAGCATATAATAAAACAGTTTAAAACAATAAAATTCTACAATAAAAACATTTTCTAAAATACCCTAACGCACCCCAAATGCCTGCCTGAACAACCACATTTTTAATGCATGGTGGAAGCTCATTAAAGAGGGGGCATGGCGGAGTTCCCTAGGGAGGGAGATCCACAGAGTGGGGGCCACCACAGAAAAGGCCCTCTCCCTCGTCCCCACCAGTCTAGCTGTCCTGGATGATGATATATATAATCCAAGTCTAAGTGAGCTTCTTTAGATAGATAGAAAGATAGATGGATGGATAGATAGATAGATAGATAGATAGTTGTGTGTGTGTGTGGTGTATGCATGTGGTGTGCTTGCATGTGTATAGATTACATACATACATGCATACATACATATGCATACATAGGAAGTGTACACTGACCTCCCACCCCACTTCAACTGAGACCCTGATTCAGAGTTTTGGAAAACATCCCGCTTCTGCTTGGGCCAATTTGTAGTGGAACTAGGGGTGAACGAAAGTCACTTACCTTTTCTCGCAGCTTTTTTGCGGTGGGGGGGAGCGCTTCGCTGCTCCCCCCATGAAGTTCAGGCCGGGGGGGAGGCTTCCCGCCTCGCCCAGCCAAAATTCAGGCCGAGGGGGAGGCTTCCCGCCTCGCCCGGCCGCGAACACGAAACTAAAAAAAAAAACAAAAAAACATCCCCTGATAGGCTACGTGACGATTCACGTAGCCTATCACGGCTAGATCTGGAAAGTCAGCCGTGATAGGCTACATGAATCGTCACGTAGCCTATCACGGGTGACTTTAAAAAAAAAAAAAAAAGCGCGTACGCGAATGGCGGCCCCCATAGGGAGCCGCCATTCGCGTTCCTTATTTAGTTGCTGTAGTCTACGTCAATGTTTACGTAGACTACGGCGAAAATAAGGGCAACGCAAATAGCGTTGCCCTTATTTTCGCCGTAGTCTACGTAAACATTGACGTAGACTACAGCGACCAAATAAGGAAGGGGAATGGCGGCTCCCTATGGGGGCCGCCATTATCCGTACACACTTTTTTTTTTTTTTTTAAAGTCACCCGTGATAGGCTACGTGACGATTCACGTAGCCTATCACGGCTGACTTTGCAAATCTTGCCGTGATAGGCTACGTGAATCGTCACGTAGCCTATCAGGGGACGTGTTTTTTTTTTTTTCTTTCATTGCAATGGCGGGGGCGGCAGCCGGTCGAAAGACCGGCTGCCGCTCCCGCCCCGCTCGAACACCGGACGAACCGCCAGCCGGACCCGCCGCCGGGAGGGACATTCAGGGAAGGTAAGTCCTGTCCTGGGGGGGGGGGCGGGGGGCGGGGGGCGGGGGGGCGGAGGATTTCTCCCCGAAACTTGTTCGGGGGGCCGAACACGTTGGCGCTCGGCCCCCCGAAGTTTCGGGGAGAAATTCTCCGCCATCCCTAAGTGGAATCATTTCAGCTCAGCACCAAACCTGAGTCAATGTTTGGAAAAATGAGTCTTTTGCTTCCTGTTGACTACCATGGGAAATTGGGGGGGAAAAATCCAACCTGTAACTTTTTTCTCTTGGTCAGAAATGGATGATAATTTCAGACATAGTAGATCCCTAGAAGGGGATTACACTTACCCAATGTCAGAAAAATAGGTGCAGGGTTTATATTTTGATTTCCTTTTAAAGGGAACTGCCAATAACATTTTTATTACTAGGAAAAATTGGATAAAAATTTCAAGATTCATTCCCCTATCAGAGGAGATCATGTCTGCCAAATTTCAGAATGATAGCCACAAGAGATTTTGTGCAAGGGTTGCTTTGACATTTTGATATCTCCAAAAGAGGACATACTTATCTCCCTATGTTCCTTGTGGACCATTGTTCTGAAAATTACAGACAGCCTAGAGTTGTTCCCAAGTAGGAAACCAACAAAGTTTCACAAGGATATGTGAAGCAGTTCATGCAGAAGAGGAGTTCTCGCATTTGGGGGCGGGAATTATTTGCTTTCCCTTCCCTTCACCCCTTCCCCAATTTCTGCAGTTCCACCAAAACCCCGACAGCTGGTCAGCCCTGTTTGCTGTGCCACATGAACTGCTACATGGTCCATGGGTGCCTGGCAAAGTGGTGTGCAGCTGCCTGATCCCTCATTGAGCTGCCATTTTGCTTTAAAAAAAGGCAGCTCGATTTTTTTTTGTAAATACAATGCTGGGTAAATGGTGGCCATAAAGGTGCAATTTACACAACATTATACATGTAAATGGAGCATTTACACCTGTTGTTGTTGTTATTCAGTCATTCAGTCATGTCCGACTTTTCGTGACCCCATGGTAGGGATGGCGGAGAATTTCTCCCCGAAACTTCGGGGGGCTGAGCGCCAACGTGTTCGGCCCCCCGAAGAAGTTTCAGGGAGAAATACTCCATACCCCCCCGCCCCCCGCCCCCCCCGGGTTTGGCAGGTCTTCGTCAGGGGCAGGGGCGGCAGCCGGTCTTTCAACCATTCCAATAAAAGTAAAAAAAAAAAAACGCCCCCGTGATAGGCTACATGACGATTAATGTAGCCTATCACGGCTAGATTTGCAAAGTCAGCCATGATAGGCTACGTAAATCGTCACGTTGCCTATCACGGGTGACTTAAAAAAAAAAAAAAAGCGCGTACGGCTAATGGCGGCCCCCATAGGGAGCCGCCATTCACGTTCCTTATTTGGTCGCTGTAGTCTACGTAAAGATTACGTAGACTACAGCGACCAAATAAGGAACGCGAATGGTGGCTCCCTATGGGGGCTGCCACTTGCGTACGCGCTTTTTTTTTTTTAAGTCACCCGTGATAGGCTAAGTGACGATTTACGTAGCCTATCACGGCTGACTTTGCAGATCTAGCCGTGATAGGCTACGTTAATCGTCACATAGCCTATCACGGGGGCGTGTTTTTTTTTAACTTTTTATTTCGCGGCCGGGCGAGGCGCCTCCTCCCCGGCCTGAATTTCGGCCAGGCGAGGCGGGAAGCCTCCCCCCCAGCCTGAATTTTGGCTGGGCGAGGCGGGAAGCCTCCCCCCCAGCCTGAATTTCGGGGGGAGAGCAGCGAAGCGCCTTTCCCCCACCGCGAACAAGCTGCGACACCAAGTAAGTGGCTTTCGTGCACTCCTACCCCATGGACCATAGCACGCCAGGCCTTCCTGTCCTGATTAACGTGATAGGCTACGTTAATTGAAAATATGCAGCCTTGTCATACTCCTTTCCCAACTTTGAACCAATCGGTTGTTCCATGTCTGGTTCTTACTGTTGCTTCTTGACCCTCGTACAGGTTTCTCAAGAGACAGGTAAGGTGGTCGGGTATTCCCATCACTTTCAGAATTTGCCACAGTTTGTTGTGATACACACAATCAAAGGCTTTAGCGTAGTCAATGAAGCAGAAATAGACAGTTTTCTGGAATTCTCTTGCTTTCTCCATGATCCAGCGAAAGTTGGCGATTTGATCTCTAGTTCCTCTGCCTCTTCGAAACCCCGCTTGTACTTCCGGTAGTTCTCGGTTCGCATACTGCTAGGGGTGGACAAAAATCACTTACCTGTCATCGAAGCTTGTTCACGGTGGGGGGAGGCGCTTCGCTGCTCCCCCCGCGAAGTTCAGGCCGGGGTGGGAGGCTTCCTGCCTCGCCCCGGACGAAATTCAGGCCGGGGGGAGGCTTCCCGCCTCGCCCCGGCCGAAATTCAGGCCGGGGAGGAGGCTTCCCGCCTCGCCCGGCCGCGAACTCGAAAGATTTTTTAAAAAAAACGCCCCCGTGATAGGCTACGTGATGATTAACATAGCCTATCACGGCTAGATCTGCCAAGTCAGCCGTGATAGGCTACGTTAATCGTCACGTAGCCTATCACGGGTGACTTTAAAAAAAAAAAAAGCACGTACGCTACTGGCGGCCCCCATAGGGAGCCGCCATTCGCGTTCCTTCTTTGGTCGCTGTAGTCTACGTAAATCTTTACGCCCCGCACGAACACCCGCTGAACCGCCGGCCGGACCCGCCGCCGGGAGGGACATTCGGCAAAGGTAAGTCCCATCCCGGGGGGGTGCGGGGGCGGGGTGTGTGTGGAGGATTACTCCCTGAAACTTGTTCGGGGGGCCGAACACGTTGGCACTCGGCCCCCCGAAGTTTCGGGGAGAAATTCGCCACCATCCCTACATACTGCTGAAGCCTAGCTTGTAGGATTTTGAGCATCACCTTGCTGGCATGTGAAATGAGCGCAATTGTGTGGTAGTTTGAACACTCTTTGGCGTTGCCCTTCTTTGGAATTGGAATGTTAACTGACCTTTTCCAGTCTTGCGGCCATTGTTGAGTGTTCCAAATTTGTTGGCATATTGAATGCAGCACTTTAACAGCATCATCTTTTAGGATTTTAAATAGCTCAGCTGGAAGACTGTCATCTCCGCTAGCTTTGTTATTACTAATGCTTCCTAAGGCCCACTTGACTTCACTCTCTAGTGTGTCCGGCTCAAGTTCAGTGACCGTACTCTCCTGGCTATCAGGGACATTCAGATCTTTGCTGTATAGTTCTTCTGTGTATTCTTGCCACCTCTTCTTAATCTCATCTGCTTCTGTTAGGTCCCTGCCTTCTTTGTCCTTTATCATGCCCGTCTTTGCACAAAACGTTCCCTTGAGATCTCCAATTTTCTTGAAGAGATCTCTAGTCTTTCCCATTCTGTTGTTTTCCTCGATGTCTTTGCATTGTTCATTTAAGAAGGCCTTCTTGTCTCTCCTTGCTATTCTCTGGAACTCTGCATTCAGTTGGGTATATCTTCCCCTTTCTCCCTTGCTTTTCGCTTCCCTTCTTTCCTCAGCTACTTGTAAAGCCTCATCAGACAGCCACTTGGCTTTCTTGCACTTCTTTATCTTTGGGATGGATTCCGTTGCTGCCTCCTGAACAATGTTACGGACCTCCGTCCATAGTTCCTCCAGCACTCTGTTTATCAGGTCTAATCCCTGAAATCTATTCCTCACCTCCACTGTATATTCATCAGGGATATGATTTAGGTCATACCTGAATGGTTTAGTGGTTTTCCCTACGTTCTTCAATTTAAGCTGAAATTTTGCAACAAGCAGCTCATGATCTGAGCCACAGTCAGCTCCAGGTCTTGTTTTGACTGACTGTATACAGCTTCTCCATCTTTGGCTGCAAAGGATATAATCAATCTGATTTCGATATTGACCATCTGGTGATGTCCATGTGTAGAGTCGCCTCTTGTGCTGTTGGAAAAGAGTGTTTGCTATGATCAGCGTGTTCTCTTGGCAAAACTCTATTAGCTTTTGTCCTGCTTCATTTTGTACACCAAGGCCATGCCTGCCTGTTATCTCGGTGATTTCTTGACTTCCTACTTTAGCATTCCAATCCCCTATGATGAAAAGGACATCTTTTTTTGGTGTTAGTTCTAGAAGGTGTTGTAGGTCTTCATAGAACCGATCAACCTCAGCTTCTTCGGCCTCAGTGGTTGGGGCATAGACTTGAATTACTGTGATGTTGAATGGTTTGCCTTGGATTCATACTGAGATCATTCTATCGTTTTTAAGATTGTACCCCAGTACTGCTTTTCCCACCCTTTTGTTGACTATGAGTGCTACTCCATTTCTTCTAAGGGATTCTTGCCCACAGTAGTAGATATGATGGTCACCTGAATTAAATTCGCCCATGCCTGTCCATTTTAGTTCGCTGATTCCCAAGATGTCGATGTTCAATCTTGCCATCTCATGTTTGACCACCTCCAGCTTACCTTGATTCATTGATCTGACATTCCACGTTCCTAAACAATATTGTTCTTTACAGCGTCGGATTTTCTTTTCACCACCAGACACATCCACAGCTGAGTGTCCTTTCGGCTTTGGCCCAGCCGCTTCACTCTTTCTGGTGCTACTTGGAAATACCCTCTGCTCTTCCCCAGTAGTATATTGGACACCTTCTGACCTGAGGGGCTCATCTTCCGGCGTCATATCTTTTAGCCTTGTGATACGTTCCATTGGGTTTTCTTGGCAAGGATACTGGAGTGGGTTGCCATTTCCTTCTCCAGTGGACCACATTTTGTCAGAACTCTCTGCCATGACCTGTCTGTCTTGGGTGGCCCTGCACGGCATAGCTTATGGCTTCACTGAGTTATGCAAGCCCCTTCACCACAACAAGGCAGTGATCCATGAAGGGGGCACCAAAAAGGGGTGGCATCTATAAACCGTTGGAAGTTTGCAGGATTGGGATAAAACTTCATGCCTAGTTTCCCCTAGTAAGGAGGCACCCGATGCCTCCATCAGAACCCTGCATCCCTTCCCCACCCATTCCTTTCATTTCCCCCACTGGCAATAGTGTGCTTTTGACACAGGCTTCTTTTCCAACTGTGCACTATGTCTCAGTAGTGCTATTTCGCAGTAGCGTTGTTTCACACATTCACTACTTCACAGTTGCACACTTTGGATATTAGGCGATTGTGGCTATATGATGCTGCTCTTTATTGTTACTTTGCGCTATGTCACAATAGTTCAGTAGTGCTCTCTCAGTGTTCCAGGGCCGGTTTAGAGCTTTTCTGATTGGCTGTCTGCACCTGGCTGCTAGGCAGATTTCAGATACAGAGATCTGTTGGTTGGAGCAGAGTGGTGGCAGCACTTTTGACGGCTCTTGCCAAGCGACTCTGTAGGTGTACTTTAAACCACTTTAAACCACTATTTAAGCCACTGTGGAGCACCAGAGAACATGATAAGCTACAATGGTTTAAATAAACCTCACTGCAGATCATGGTTTATCAGAGTGGCTTCTTTTTGGTTTAATAAGCCACTGTGGCAGGGGAAAACTGCTTGCAGAGCTCATGATAAGCCATGGTTGTTTATAAGTTACTGTGAGTAACTTATAAACCACCATGGCTTATAGTGACATAGAAACTCGGTCATAGTGTCTTGAAATTAATCTATTTCTTTATGAATGTATGGATTAATCATTAATTATGGTAGTGTAGAGATTAGCACACAGAAAAGCAATACTAGTCTGAAAGTATCCTGACATTAAAAAATGTCTCTTCCTCTAAAGCCTTTAGCATCTCTTGTCAGATAATGCAGGACTGGCATGCGAGTGTGATTCAAGAAACATTCCAGACACGTGGATCAAAGGATGTCTTGCCAAAGCCAAGTTCCTATTAACAATGCAATTCTAGGCATGCATGCCCAGAAGGAAGTTCCATTGCTTTCAGTGGGACTTACTCCAGGATACGTATGCAGAGGATACCAGCCTTAGTCTCCATTGTTCCATGCAAGCAACAAGGCCACACAAAAGCCTAAGGCAGGTGCAGTGTCTCTTTGCATAATAGGCCAGCATGGCTCACAGCAGTACATTTCCCTATTTTAATAAAAGGCACTGAGAGGAAGATAATTTTCAATATCAGCCTCAATCTGCTTTTCAGGCTAATACTAGGGATGTACGAATCACTTACCTGTTCTGGTTGGGGCATCCGCTTGGGGGGGAGGCACTCCGTCCCTCCCCCTGGAATCCTCGATGGGGGGGAGGCGATCCAGTCCTCCCCCCCAGAATCCTCGACAGTGGCTTCCACTCTGCGGCCAGGCCGCAGAGCAGCCGGCTAAGCCTGTCTGCAGCTGGATTTCTGGCCGCAGATGGGTTGGTGCAGACACAAATGGCAGCCACCGTAGCGGCCACCATTTGTGTCCAGCCAGGCAGCTGTTTACGTAGAATTTATGTAAGAAAAAGAATTTACGTAGCCTATCACGGCTAACCCCCCCAAAAAAAAACCCAGCGTACACAAATGGCGGCAGCTACAGTGGCCACCATTTGTGTTCGCTATTTTTCGCCATTCTAGCCTATGTAAATATTTACGTAGGCAATTATGGCGAAAAAAAAGGGAACCGCAAATAGCGTAGTGGGCGCTATTTGCAGTTCCTTTTTTTCCCCGCCATAATTGCCTATGTAAATATTTACGAAGGCTAGAACAGTGAAAAATAGCAAATGCAAATGGCGGCCACCGTAGCCGCCACCATTTGCGTACGCTGTGCCCAGCCGCGGCTGGCCAGGAGACCAACCGCACCTACCGCACCTGCCGCCGCCACCGCACCCGCCGCTGCTGCTGCCGAATCTGCCGCCGCTTCGCACCCGCCACTGAATCTGCCGCTGCCACCCCAGGTAAGTGCCATCCCGGGGGATTCCACGGGGGGGCGGGGGCAGGAGGCCGTTCCGCCACAGATTCCGGGGGGCCGGATTCTACAGAATCCGGCCTCACTGGAATCCATGGCGGAATTCTCCGCAATCCCTTGCTAATACTGAATGTTTATATTTCATTGATTTAATAGCCTGTTTGTAGCCTTTAAGCAATCTCCCCACCATCACCACAACACACACACACTGAGAATGCTAGGGTTCCTCTGATGTTTACAGTCTAGCTATTTTTTTCAGTTAAAATATTCATGTTTAAAATCTTTGTCAAACCATTCTATACTGAAGCCATTTCATAGAAATACTATTTGTGCTACCACAAAAACTAGGCCAAACTAAATGTGAGGTTGAGGCTGCAATCCTATACCCACTTACTTGGGAGGAAGTCTCGCTGAAGTAATTTGGACTTATTTTGCATTAGATATGTCTAGGATTACACTGTAAATGCCTTTTTTTGCATTTCATGTGCATGCACTTTAAAATACAAATAGCCATGAGAAGTGAATTAGGTTACAACTGAAAAGTGGGGAAAGCTTAAGCCTTGCCTTTCTTTCTGTCATCTTGACAAGAAGAAGGTTGCTTTGAGTGCCATTTTTTGGTAAATAAATAAATAGTCTCAGCCCAGCCCTTGCTGTCCCAAGTCTCAGCTGTTATTTGTATTTTTTTAAAAAAATGTACAAGCCAAATGCAAAAACACATTCAAACTCACTGTTAGTTTGGCTCAGATGTGCAATTCAGCAAAACCTGAGCTTGTTGAGCATATCCAATTTCCAACTTGAACTTTGTTCCAAATTCCAATGCATGTCTGTATCAGACTGCGGGCTTTGTGTGTGTGTGTGTGTCGGGGGGGGGGGAGTGTTTCTGTACAAAGAATCATGCATATGTGTGCATTTTTCCATTTTTTTTTCCAAATGTACTTTTTTCCAATTGTACACATTTTTGAAATGTATACATTTTCTCCCATTTCTCCCATCACAAGCTTGGAAACTGATGGACTACGGACCACAGATTGTGTTTAGGTCTGTGTTCAGTTCTTGGGGGTGCAAATTGGATAAATTCTGCTCAAAAACAAACTGTTTTACCCATCCCTAGTCAGAATCAGGACTGTTCAGGGATTTTTTTTAATCTTAGCTGAATCACATACAATCTTTTGTTCAGCAACTTCCTCCATGCAGTTTGGTTGTGTGAAGGTCTCAAAATGGGGCAATTTTGTACTGGGATGCAAAAGATAGGACCTTCACAGCAAATATACAGTACTGTGCTAAGTTTCTATTAAAAGAAAACTGGCTTGGAATTATGTTCAGCACACAGAGAATAAAAGCAGAAGTCAATACTACAGTGTTTAAAAAAATCTATATACTGAAAAATGTGCAAGATGCTGGATCTTTATGAGGTGTGTTGTTGTGTGCTCCCCTTTTGCTTTAATTGTTGAATACTAGGCAATTATCTATGCTATTTTCTCCCTTAAAATGAAGTAATCTCCCTCACTAAGACCGCAATCCTAACTACACTTGCTAGAGAGGAAGCCCCATTGAATACTGTGGGAATTGCTTCCCTCTGCATGGGGTTGCATTGTCAGTCTTAAGTGCCTTTGAAAACCCAAACATTTACTTATAGGGACACATGAAGCTGTGTTGTACTGAGTCAGGACACTTAGCCATCTGGGCATCAAGCCCCACGATACCCCAATGCCATCCTGATTGGCCTTGGCTTTTCCCACTTTGAAGCTGGGTCTTCCCAGTCTGCCTTTCTTTTGGTCCAGGTCATCAATTACCATTACAGTTTTTACGATTTTCAAACAATGTGGTTGGAAACAGTTTTCAAGGTAAGCTGTCAAATAACTGAACATGCCAGATCTCAGCAAAGTAGGGATGTTGGAGAATTTCACCACATATTCCAGGGAGGCCAAATGCTAGTGCATTCTCCCCCGCCCCCGGAATCCATGGCGGAATGAAGCCACCCTCCCCACCACCCCTCAAAATGGGCCTGGAATGGAGCTTACCTTTGTCGGCCGTTCCGGTGCTCCTTGAATGGCAGCCGCAGATGCCTCCTTTCAAATGGCTGTGATTAGGGATGGGGGAGAATTTCTCCCCGAAACTTCGGGGGGACGAGTGCCAATGTGTTCGGCCCCCCTAGTAGTTTCAGGGAGAAATTCTCCGCCCCCCCCCCAGGGACGGGACTTACCTTTCCCGAATGTCCCTCCCGGCGGCGGGTCCCGGCGGCGGTTCGGCAGGTCTTCGACAGGGGCAGAGGCGGCAGCCAGTCTTTCGACCGGCTGCCACTGCCACCATTCCAATAAAAGTAAAAAAAAAACCATGCCCCCGTCATAGGCTACGTGACGATTAACATAGCCTATCACGGCTAGATTTGCAAAGTCAGCCGTGATAGGCTACGTAAATCGTCACGTAGCCTATCATGGGTGACTTTAAAAAAAAAAAAGCGCGTACGGCTAATGGCGGCCCCCATAGGGAGCCGCCATTCCCGTTCCTTATTTGGTCGCTGTAGTCTACGTAAAGATTTACGTAGACTACGGCAAAAATAAGGGCAACGCTATTTGCGTAAATAAGGGCAACGCACAGACGCGGCCACAATTTGCAAAGCAGCGCAAACGGCACCAGGAAAGTGGTCCGTTTTGCACACCTTTCACGGGGTGGTGGGGTGGGGGGCTTCATTCTTCCATGGATTTCAGGGGCCCAAATTCACTGGCATTCGGCCTCACTGAGATCTGTGGCGGAATTCTCTGACATCCCTAGCAGAAACTGAAGGGCAAGTTCAAGTAAGAGCTCATAAAAACGTAAGACAAGCCATCTGGATCTAGGGATGTACAAATCCCTTACCTGTCTCCGCGCAGGGGCACCCACGGTGGGGAGGAGGCGCTCCGTCCCTCCCCCCGGAATCTTTGATGGGGGGGAGGCGCTCCATCCCTCCCCCTGGAATCCTGCCCAGCCGGCTCTGCTCCGTGGCCAAGCCATGGAGCCACCGGCCAATAGGGGTGCATGAAAGCCACTTACCTGGTCTCGCAGCTTTTCGCGGTGGGGGGGAGGCACTTCGCTGCTCTCCCCCCGAAGTTCAGGCCGGGGGGGAGGCTTCCCACCTCGCCTGGCCGAAATTCAGGCCGGGGGGGAGGCTTCCCGCCTCGCCCGGCCGAAATTCAGGCCGGGGAGGAGGCGCCTCGCCTTGCCCGGCCGCGAAATAAAACGTTTTTTTTAAAAAATGCCCCCGTGATAGGCTACGTGACGATTAACGTAGCCTATCACGGGTGACTTTAAAAAAAAAGCCCGTACGCAAATGGCGGCCCCCATAGGGAGCTGCCATTCACGTTCCTTATTTGGTCGCTGTAGTCTACGTAAAGATTTACGTAGACTACGGCGAAAATAAGGGCAATGCAAATTATCAGTGATAGGCTACTAGGGATGTACGAAAGTGACTTACCTTTCGTGGATTATGTTGATGGTGGGGGAGGAGACATTCCGTCCCATCCCCCGGAATCCTGGCCTGGGGGGAGGCGCTCCGTTCCTCCCCCCAGAATCCTTGAAGCCGGCTGTGCTCCGCGGCTGTGGAGCACCCGGCCAGGCCCGGCCCAGCCAGGCCAGAGCCGTCCACAGCCGGATTTCCAGCCGCGGAGGGCTCTGGGTAAAACAAAAACAAAAAACAACCACGTATGCAAATGGCAGCGGCTACGGCCACCACCATTTGCGTTCCTTCTTTTTGGCCATCTTAATCTATGTATATATTTACGTAGACTATGATGGCGAAAATCAAGGGGAACGCAAATAGTGTAGCGGGTGCTATTTGCGTCCCTTTTTCATTCACCGTTTTAGCCTACATAAATCTTTACGTAGGCTAAAACGGCGAATCAAAAGGGGACACAAATAGCACCCGCTACGCTATTTGCGTTCCCCTTGATTTTCGCCGTCATAGTCTACGTAAATATTTACGTAGATTAAGATGGTAAAAAGAAGGAACGCAAATGGCGGTGGCCGTAGCCGCCATTTGCGTACGCGTGTTCTTTTTTTAAAAAAACCCACCTCCAACCATGATAGACTACAGAAAGATTTATGTAGCCTATCACATCTTTTTTTTCCTTTCTTTTTAAACCTAGCCATGATGGGCTACGTAAATCTTTACATAGCCTGTCACGTCTTTTTTTTTTTTTTTCACAAGTGTGGAAATGGCGGCAGCGGCAGCCGGTCAGAAGACTGGCCACCACCGCTGCCGAAGCGGCCACCGGAGCCGCCGCCACCACTACCACCACCGAGAAGATCTGCCCCAGGTAAGTCTCGTCCCGGGGGGGATCCGTGGGGGGGGTGGGAGTGGCAGGCAGTTCCACCACAGATTTCAGGGGGCCGAATGCACTGGCATTTGGCCTCACCGAGATCTGTGGCGGAATTCTCTGACATCCCTATAGGCTACATAAGTATGTACATAGCCTATCACGGCTAGGAAGAGGAGGAAGCAAATGGCAGCCAGGACGGCCGCCATTTGCAAAGCAGCATGGACAGGAGCAGGTAAGTGCTCCATTTCACGCACCTTTTGTGGGGTGGGGGCAGCGGGGACTTCGTCCCATGTGCCTTTCATGGGTTGGGGGGGTGGGGGCTTCATTCTACGATGGATTTTGGGGGGCCGAATGCACTGGCATTCGGCCTCACCAAGATCCGTTGCGGAATTCACTGACATCCCTATCTGGATCTAGGGATGTATGGACTGTGTAAAATCTGCCCAGTCTGTGTTTTACAGATTGTCAGGTGCCTTTTGTTCTGTCGTCTGCTCACAGATGGATGTGATTTTTTTTTTTCATCATGCAGAAAAATACATAACTAAATATGTGAGTATTTACAGAAGTACTTACTTAATTTGCCTTAGTACCTAACATTTAGCGTATTGTTCCCCATTCCATTCAATGTTTCCTCAGCAGAACTCACATATTTTCCTATGAATTTATATGTGTAAATTTTGGGAAAGTAAAAAAATCATCCGAAAGTCCTCGGACTCTGCGCGGCCTGAGAGGGTCACTCTGCAGCAGACTCCGCAGGTCGGATTCTTAGAAATCCAAGCTCATTTTAGTCCATCTCAAATTTCTCCAACATTCCTAGCTGGATTAGACCAAGGCTCCATGAAGTCCAGTATTCTGTTCACACAGTGGCCAACCATTTGCCCACAGAAAACCCACAAGCAGGACATGCTCCTTTGTGATCTTGGCTATTTTAAAAATTTAGGCTGCAGTTGGGGATGTTGTGGGAGTCTGAGAAGGGGTGGAGTCTGGCGGACTTTCCCCCATTTGGCCTCCCAGACTCCAGTCCACAGACTGCCATGCTTGCCTGACTTGGCACCCGCTGAGCTGGGCAAGCGCAGCGGTCCCCGCTGATCTGCCAAGGTGCCATTTTGTGTAAGAATGGTGGCTTGGCCTTTTTCTTAAATCCCCATTTATGCAAATAGCAGCCATAAAGTGCCCATTTACGCACGATTACAAGCATAAACAGACCATTTATGCCTGTAATCGTGTGTGAATGGCTGCTTTACAACCACCATTTGTGTAAATGGGGATTTACCAAAAAGGCCAAGCCACAAAATGGCAGCTTGGCAAGGGACTGGATGACTGCCAACGGTCCGGTGAGTGGCGAGTGGCGCACAGCATGGACAGGGGTGGGTTCGGCCATCCCTAGCTGTAATCCTGTGTAAATGAGCTCCATGGAACACAGCAAGGCATACTTCAGCTTAATGCGCAATATATGTATATTGCTGCTGCAAGACAGCTACGCATCCAGTGCACATCCTACCTCTGCTGTCTACAAGCACCCGTTTCCCTGACCTGGTGCCCTCCAGATGTGTTGTACTACAGCCTGACCTAGAACGTTGGCGTAGAATGGCTTAGAATGCTTCTCCATCTATGTTTCTTTATTTATAACCTGCTTTTCCTCCAAGGAGTTCAAGGCAGTATGTATTATTCTCCACCCTCCATTGTATCCTCACAACAACCTTATGAAGTAGGTTAGGCTGAGAGATTGTGGCTGGTTCAAAGTCACCACATGAGGTTCATTTTATTTATTTCGTATTTATTTATTTATTTATTCATTCATTCATTCATTCATTCATTTCATTTCTATACCGCCCAATAGCCGAAGCTCTCTGGGTGGTTCACAAAAATTAAAACCAAACAGCACACGATAAAACAATTTAAAATATATAGAACATTAAATCCACAATATAACAATACAACCACAATAAAACCTAGCAGCAGTGCAGGAGTTTAAAATACAGATTTAAAACAGCAAAGCTAAAAGTTTAGAAAGCTAAAATGCTAAAATGCTTGGGAAAATAAAAAGGTCTTCACCTGACGCCAAAATAGGGGTGCACGAAAGCCACTTACCTGGTCTCGCAGCTTTTCGCGGTGGGGGGGAGGCGCTTTGCTGCTCTCCCCCCGAAGTCCAGGCCGGGGGTGGGAGGCTTCCCGCCTCGCCTGGCCGAAATTCAGGCCGGGGAGGAGGCACCTCGCCTCGCCCGGCCGTGAAATAAAAAGTTTTTTTTTTAAAAAAAAAAACGCCCCCGTGATAGGCTACGTGACGATTAACGTAGCCTATCACGGCTAGATCTGCAAAGTCAGCCATGATAGGCTACGTAAATCGTCACGTAGCCTATCACAGGTGACTTAAAAAAAAACAAAGAGCGTACGCAAATGGCGACCCCCATAGGGACCCGCCATTCGCATTCCTTATTTGGTCGCTGTAGTCCACGTAAAGATTTACGTAGACTACGGTGAAAATAAGGGGAACGCAAATAGCGTTGCCCTTATTTTCGCCGTAGTCTACGTAATCTTTACGTAGTCTACAGCGACCAAATAAGGAACGTGGATGGCGGCTCCCTATGGGGGCCGCCATTAGCCGTACGCGCTTTTTTTTTTTTTAAAGTCACCCGTGATAGGCTACATGACGATTTACGTAGCCTATCACGGCTGACTTTGCAAATCTAGCCGTGATAGGCTACGTTAATCGTCACGTAGCCTATCACGGGGGCATTTGTTTTTTTTTTAGTTTTATTGAAATGGCGGCGGCAGCAGCCAGTCGAAAGATCAGCTGCCGCCCCCGCCCCTGACGAAGACCCAACGAACCGCCTCCGGGACCCACCGCCGGGAGGGACATTCGGGAAAGGTAAGTCCCGTCCCAGGGGGGGTGTGCGGGGGGCGGGGGGTGCGGAGAATTTCTCCCCGAAACTTCTTCGGGGGGCCAAACACGTTGGCGCTCGGCCCCCCGAAGTTTCGGGGAGAAATCCTCCGCCAACCCTACACCAAAAGGAATAGTTCATTGCTGAGTGGGGATTTGAACCTGGGTCTCCCCAGTCCGTTATGGGCACTCTGCCCACTGCACCACACTGGCTCTCCATTGCAGGCAGGGTGACTAAGAGCCCTACAGTCTGCATGTAGTATCAGCAGAGGGTTCTTCCATGCCACCCGTATGTTCAGGATGCTATGCTAGTCATAGAGTATTGTTTTTCAACAGTAGGGGAATGTTTCAATCATCATCTAAGTCCTGATATGTACAATGTGTCTAACTTGTGGAATTTCCTATCAAACTGCAATCTGTTTCAGTTTTAAATCAAATCCTTTTACGGTGTACCATCTGCCAAAGAACAGTAATTAGATTTATGGTTTATCTGGCAAGAGTCTGAGGTCTGTTCATTAATAGACGAAGTATTTGGTTTATGATGTTGTTATTTTCCACTTTTTTCTAATTAATAGAGTAATGCTGATGGGATTTGTGGTTCCTTTTACAGAACTTTCACATATTTATTTTCTGAGGTTTGAAAGACATATTATAAAAATAGTAACACAAGTAACATAGAGCTGTTTAAATGGTAAAACATTTAAACACAGTAGTTTTTATCCTTTGTAAACTGCCCAGATAGCCTTGGCTTTGGGGTGGTATAGAAATGTAATGAATAATTATATTGTTAAAGCTATGTAAGAGATAGCATCAGCATTACAGATGAGGGGTGGATTTCCTTTGCTCCATCATGTTACACGTTACATTTGTTACACAAGTGTAAAATAAAATAGCATCAAGTGAAGCAGGGGAAAAATAGTATTTACACAATCATCAGGGGCAGGGCTGGCTCCAGGCTTGAAGAAGCCTTGGGCAAGGTGCCCCCTGGTGAGTCCCTTATTTTATTGATGGACCCCTCAGACTAACCTGGCAATAGCAACAGCAGTCGTACACGAGACCCCCACAGCACTCACGACATCTCGCAAGAGTCCCCTGCATGGCAGCAAAGGTAAGTAGGGGTGGGACAGGTGCACGTATGGCAGTGGCAACAGCAGGCCGGGAGGCAGGGGGGTTGCACAGCAACAGTATGAGTTCTGCTTCGGGTGGCAAGTCAGCTTGTCCAGGCCTGCTGGATCATGAAGGTTTTCAAAACAGTATGGTTGGTAACAATCACCAAGGTAAAATGTCAAATAACTGAGCTTGCCAGATTGCAGCAAATCACTCTGTAAAGGCAACTCAAATTTGCAGACACTGAACAGCAAGTTCAAGTAAGGGCACAATCCTATTGGGATAGGCGGCCGCCTCCAAACTTGGAGGCGACCGCCTATCCAGGGCAGGGGAAGCATGGAGGGGATCATTCCCTCTGCACTCCTTCTGCCCTGCATTTGCAGCTAGACAGTTGCTGGCTGATGTGGGTGTCCCAGAGCAGTTGACAGTGCTACTAGGCTGTGCTGGAGCCTTGGCATCTTCCCTAAGATGCCATGAGGTGCTGCTGGACCTGATGGTTTGACTGGTTTCATTTGTCTGATTTGTCTAGGGATGTATGAAACCACTTACCTGTTTCATAAGTGGCATATGCGGTGGCGGGGGAGGTGCTCTGTCCCTCCACCCGGAATTGTCCCCAGCCGGCTCCGCTCTGTGGTGACTCTGCAGAGCGCATCTGCAGCTGGACATCTGGTTGAGGCAGGTCTGCGGACACAAATGGTGGCCGGCGTAGCAGCCACCATTTGCGTCTCTTCGCTGAGCCATGATAGGCTACGTAAATATTTACATAGCATCACAGCTCAGCAAAGGGATGCAAATGGCAGCCTGTGCAGCGGAAGCCATTTGCGGCCGCAGCCCAGCAGCAGCCAGAGCCGCTGCCACCGCCGGAGCCACAGCCAGGTAGGCCCCATTCTGGGGGGCTTCCGCAGGGTGGTGGGGTGGTTTGCTCCATTCTGCCATGGATTCTGGGGGCCCGAATTCACCTGAAATCGGCCTCCCTGGGATCCATGGCGGAATTCTCTGTTATCCCTAGATTTGTCTAGTTTCAGCATTTGACACTGTGAACAAAAACCGTTATGTTAAACACAAGGCCAGCATTATAACTCCCAAATTCTTCTTCAGTTTGGATTTTAATCTGAGCCACAGAGAGAACTCAGTTCTGTTTCTCCCTCCCACTTGCCTCCAACTCCCTTCCACCTGCCACCAACCCCCAAGTCTCCAGCCCCCTTCCAGCCACCCACTCTTTGATCTTGCTGCTGCGTCTCCACCAGGAAGAGGGAGGAAAGTCTTTCCCACACACACAGCCGTAGCAGCACCAAGCACCTTCTTTGTGTTCTTTAGCACTGTGATATTTTATTTTCTGTATGAGGAAAGGGCTGGGGAAGCCCCAAAATAAAATCAGACAGTGTTATAAAAGTCCTTCATTGACAATGAGAGATAATTACAAAGCATGGCCTGATGCCTCATAGAGAGTTACACACTGTGTTAGAAAATAATACATGCACATTATGGAAAGGGAGTGAGAAATGGCCATGAGTAAAACAGTTGTGGGTGCAGTTGTCAACAATGACGACTTGTTTTTATCATTCATTTAGGGCACAATCCTATACATGTTTAGACAGAAAAAAAAACCCTACAACTCCTAGCATTCCCCAGCCAATATGGCTTGCTGGAGAATGCTGGGAGTTGTAGGACCTTTTTTCTGTTTAAACATGCATAGAACTGTGACCTTAGAGATGAAGAACTTAGATGGTATAAAGTATACACTCATACATAGGCCAGATCTACACCTTGTGTCATATCATTACGATCCCATCATGGTAACACTATATCCCTTTTGCGCATTTATACCTCATAGGACACACAGTTACATTTGTTGTGGTATTTTGGATAATGTGGAATAAAACACAGGAAATAACACTACAAAAGTGGTATATCAAATGTAGGGATGGCGGAGAATAGGGATGATAGAGAATTCCGCCACGGATCTCAGTGAGGCCGAATGCCAGTGCATTTGGCCCCCCGAACTCCGTGGCAGAATGGCCTGCCACCCCCCCCGCCCCCCCACGGATCCCCCCCGGGACGAGACTTACCTGTGGCGGATCTTCCGGGTGGCAGCGGCTGTGGCGGCAGCTTCGGCGGCGGCGGCGGCTGTGACAGCTGGTCTTCCGACTGGCTGCCGCCGCCGCCATTTCCAGGCTTGTAAAACAAACAAACGACATGATAGGCTACGTAAATCTTTACGTAGTCTATCATGGTTGGGTGGGTTTAAAAGAAAAAAAAGCATATGCAAATGGCGGCAGCTACGGCCGCCGCCATTTGTGTTCCTTATTTTTGCCCTCTTAAGCTATGTAAATATTTACGTAGACTATGACAGCGAAAATAAAGGGGAACGCAAATAGCGTAGCGGGCGCTATTTGTGACCCTTTTTGATTCGACATTTTAGCCTACGTAAATATTTATGTAGGCTAAAACGGCAAAAAAAAAAAGGAATGCAAATAATGCCCACTACGCTATTTGCGTTCCCCTTTTTTTTGCCATAATAACCTACGTAAATATTTATGTAGGCTAAAACGGCGAAAAATAGGGAATGCAAATGGTGGCCGCAGCAGCCGCCGCCATTTGTGTATGCCGTTTTTTCTTTTTTGTTTTTACTCAGACGTGATAGGCTACGTAAAGACTTATGTAGCCTATCACTGCTCCCTGGCTGGACACAAATGGCGGCCGCTACAAAAATCCGGTAACACAAATGGTGGCCGCTACGGAAATCCAGCTGCAGACGGCCCTGGCCTGGCCGGCTGCTCTGCAGAGCCACTGCGGAGCAGAGACAGCCGTCGAGGATTCTGGGGGGGAGGACCGGATTGCCTCCCCCCCATTGAGGATTCGGGGGGGAGGGACGGAGCGCCTCCCCCCCCCATGCACAGAATCCGTGAAAAGGTAAGTGACTTTCGTACATCCCTAATCAAATGTGTAATTTGCCCCAACAGTTATCAGTGCACCTCAATACCACTATAAAGCAGTAGTATAGATCTAGCCTTAGTCTGGAAGACAGGTTCATATTCATTAGATGGGATGTTCTTGAACTGTTGCCACAGAATATATAGTATTAACAAGAGTCAGTCAGGGTGGGAGGAATGACGGAAGCAATTTTGCCTTATGTTTCTCCTGTCTAGCTTACTTATTGACAGTGGTTGGGGATGAGCAATAGGGAGGCTGAAGGATCCTGTTGATCCATGCCTCACCTCACCTTTCCTCCCATTGGAATGCCCCCTTTCCTCTCTCCCCGAGGTCTTCCAAGGTTGCTGTGGAGACCTTGGAAGAGTAGCCACCAGCATGCTTTCCAAGGTGTCTGTGAAGGGGCAGGGTGGGCAAAGAGTGCCATTTTGGATTCCCCCTCCTAAGCTCATAGGAGTGTCTACAGCCTCAGGAGAAGGAATTGCTATATTCTATGGTCCTTGGGATGCTCTCCCAGGGTCCATAGGTTTGCTCTTAGTATTTTTTGAAATCATTTTGTTTTAGGAATTTACTGATTTATGGACACCCCATAGAAGACTTGTTACTTTAAAAGGAGAGCATCATTGTTAATAATTACTTCTGGGGAGCTGTTTATATGTAACATTTGCTGGCTTAGCCCAACTTATCAGAAGAACCAGTACCTCTAGCTTTTTCATTATCCTCCTGCACCTTCTTGAAGCTATTTTCTTTCTACTTCCTTCAGTTGTTAGAATTCAACAGTAATGTACTGGAACGCATAGGCATGAAATATGGTTTTTGAGATTTATACATTCTTGATCATACTTTTAAAGTACAGATACTGAAAGTAGTTTAGGGCAAAACCAAAGAGCTCTTTTAAAATGTCCCTGCTGGCTACGTTGGGCTGATGAGACCGATAGCAAAACTGCCCTCACTGATATAATGCTATCAGTGCTCAGTAGTAAATGATGACTTTAATCATGTTTCTGAGCAGAACCTCAACAAAATGTCCTTCTTAGGATTGTTGTGGTTTTGTAAAACTGCAATAATTTAAATTATTTTCCTTATTCGTCTGTACTTTTCAGGAAAAAAAAAGCCTTGCTTTTAATAGTATCCCAAATGTTACGGTTAGCTGCTTGAATGGGTTTGTAATCTTACAAGCCCTGTAATATCATAGCTAGGCTTGTAAGTTAAAAAAAGAGTTTAAAAATCCATACTTGGTTAATGTGAGCTATGTACGTAGGTGGACAAATTATGCAAATTAATGGTTTTTTGCTTTACATAATTAGAGCTCCTGGTATTGTTTTGCTATTTTGGTAACATGGAGAAGACAGGAAGAGAAGTGAAGAAGATAGGAACAGATGGGGAGAATTACAAGGAGAAGGGGTGCTGAAGCTTTTTGAGTTGAAGGGTATTTCCAGTCCAACCTGGGAAAGGTCTTGGAGCTGCACTCACTCAGTGGGCAGGGCCAAAGGCAAAGTGGGTGGGCCCAAAATATGATTCTTACTGATTTTTTGTAATGTAATTAGGGAAGTACGAAAGTCACTTACCTTTTCGCGGATCTGCTTCACTGTGGGGGGGAGGCGCTCCGTCCCTCCCCTCGGAGTCCTGCCCAGCTGGCTCCGCTCCGTGGGGATTCTGCGGAGCCACTGGCTGGCTCCACCAGCAGCCGGACATCCGGCCACTGGGTAGCAGGGACACAAATGGCGAATGCCATAGCCGCTGCCATTTGCATCCCTGTATTAGAACATGATAGGCTACATAAAGACTTACGTAGCCTATCACGTCTGGGTAAAAAAAAAAAAACTTGTATGCAATTGGCAGCGGCTACAGCCGCTACCATTTGTGTTCCTTTTTGATTCCCCATTTTAGCCTATGTAAATATTTATGTAGGCTAAAATGGCGAATCAAAAAGGAACGCAAATAGCGCCCACTACACTATTTGCGTTCCCCTTTATTTTCTCTGTAATAGTCTACGTAAATATTTACATAGACTAAGATGGTGAAGAATAAGGAATGCAAATGGCGGCGGCTGTAGCCGCCGCCATTTGCGTACACGTTTTTTTTTTTAACCCAGATGTGATAGGCTACGTAAGTCTTTACGTAGCCTATCATGTCTATGTAAAAAAAAAAACAACAACCACAAATGACCAGACTGCAAATGGTGGTGGCAGCAGCCAGTCGGAAGACCAGCCGCCACCGCTGAAGCCGCCGCTGGAGCCGCCGCCGTCCGGAACATCCACCCCAGGTAAGTCTCATCCTGGGGGAGATCCGCGGGGGGGTGGCAGACCATTCCACCATGGATTTCGGGGGGCTGAATGCACTGGCATTCGGCCTCACCGAGATCCATGGCGGAATTCTCTGCCATCCCTAAATGTAATGCTGGGTAAATGGTGGCCACAAAGGGGCCATTTATGCAGCACTACAGGTGTAAATATCCCCCTTCATGGATCACTGCCTTGTTGTGGCGAAGGGGCTTGCCTAACTCAGTGAAGCCATAAGCTATGCCGCCCAGAGCCACCCAAAATGGACAGATCATGGCAGAGAGTTCTGACAAAATGTGGTCCACTGGAGAAGGAAATGGCAACCCACTCCAGTATTCTTGCCAAGAAAACCCCATGGAACGTATCACAAGGCTAAAAGAGATGACGCCGGAAGATGAGCCCCTCAGGTCGGAAGGTGTCCAATATACTACTGGGGAAGAGCAGAGGGTATTTCCAAGTAGCACCAGAAAGAGTGAAGTGGCTGGGCCAAAGCCGAAAGGACACTCAGCTGTGGATGTGTCTGGTGGTGAAAAGAAAATCCGATGCTGTAAAGAACAATAGTGTTTAGGAACCTGGAATGTCAGATCAATGAATCAAGGTAAGCTGGAGGTGGTCAAACATGAGATGGCAAGACTGAACATCGACATTTTGGGAATCAGTGAACTAAAATGGACAGGCACGGGCGAATTTAATTCAGGTGACCATCATATCTACTATTGTGGGCAAGAATCCCTTAGAAGAAATGGAGTAGCACTCATAGTCAACAAAAGGGTGGGAAAAGCAGTACAGGGGTACAATCTTAAAAATGATAGAATGATCTCAGTACGAATCCAAGGCAAACCATTCAACATCACAGTAATTCAAGTCTATGCCCCAACCACTGATGCCGAAGAAGCTGAGGTTGATCGGTTCTATGAAGACCTACAACACCTTCTAGAACTAACACCAAAAAAAGATGTCCTCTTCATCATAGGGGATTGGAATGCTAAAGTAGGAAGTCAAGAAATCACTGCGATAACAGGCAGGCATGGCCTTGGTGTACAAAATGAAGCAGGACAAAAGCTAATAGAGTTTTGCCAAGAGAACACGCTGATCATAGCAAACACTCTTTTTCAACAGCACAAGAGACGACTCTATACATGGACATCACCAGATGGTCAATATCGAAATCAAATTGATTATGTCCTTTGCAGCCAAAGATGGAGAAGCTCTATACAGTCAGTCAAAACAAGACCTGGAGCTGACTGTGGCTCAGATCATGAGCTTCTTGTTGCAAAATTTCGGCTTAAATTGAAGACGGTAGGGAAAACCACTAAACCATTCAGGTATGACCTCAATCATATCCCTTATGAATATACAGTGGAGGTGAGGAATAGATTTCAGGGATTAGACCTGATAGACAGAGTGCCTGAGGAACTATGGACAGAGGTCCATAACATTGTTCAGGAGGCAGCAACTCAATCCATCCCAAAGAAAAAGAAATGCAAGAAAGCCAAGTGGCTGTCTGATGAGGCTTTACAAGTAGCTGAGGAAAGAAGGGAAGCGAAAAGCAAGGGAGAAAGGGGAACATATATCCAACTGAATGCAGAGTTCCAGAGAATTGCAAGGAGAGACAAGAAGGCCTTCTTAAACGAACAATGCAAAGAAATGGAGGAAAACAACAGAATGGGAAAGACTAGAGATCTCTTCAAGAAAATTGGAACGTTCTCAAGGGAATGTTTTGTGCGAAGACGGGCATGATAAAGGACAAAGAAGGCAGGGACCTAACAGAAGCAGATGAGATTAAGAAGAGGTGGAAAGAATACACAGAAGAACTATACAGGAAAGATCTGAATGTCCCTGATAGCCAGGAGAGTACAGTCACTGAACTTGAGCCGGGCATCCTCGAGAGTGAAGTCAAGTGGGCCTTAGGAAGCATTAGTAACAACAAAGCTAGCAGAGATGACAGTCTTCCAGCTGAGCTATTTAAAATCCTAAAAGATGATGCTGTTAAAGTGCTGCATTCAATATGCCAACAAATTTGGAACACTCAACAATGGCCGCAAGACTGGAAAAGGTCAGTTTACATTCCAATTCCAAAGAAGGGCAATGCCAAAGAGTGTTCAAACTACCGCACAATTGCGCTCATTTCACATGCCAGCAAGGTGATGCTCAAAATCCTACAAGCTAGGCTTCAGCAGTATGCGAACCGAGAACTACCGGAAGTACAAGCTGGGTTTCGAAGAGGCAGAGGAATTAGAGATCAAATCGCCAACATTCGCTGCATCATGGAGAAAGCAAGAGAATTCCAGAAAAATGTCTATTTCTGCTTCATTGACTACGCTAAAGCCTTTGATTGTGTGGATCACAACAAACTCTGGCAAATTCTTACAGTGATGGGAGTACCAGACCACCTTACCTGTCTCCTGAGAAACCTGTACGAGGGTCAAGAAGCAACAGTAAGAACCAGACATGGAACAACTGAGTGGTTCAAAATTGGGAAAGGAGTACGACAAGGCTGCATATTGTCACCCTGCTTATTTAACTTATATGCCGAGTACATCATGAGAAATGCCGGGTTGGATGAATCACAGGTCGGAATTAAGATTGCCGGGAGAATTATCAACAACCTCCGATATGCAGACGATACCACCCTAATGGCAGAAAGCGAAGAGGATCTAAAGAGCCTTTTGTTGAGGGTGAAAGTGGAGAGTGCAAAAGCTGGTTTGAAACTCAACATTAAAAAAACTCAGATCATGGCATCTGGCCCCATCACTTCCTGGCATATGGAAGGGGAAGAAATGGAAGCAGTGACAGATTTACTTTCCTGGGCTCCAAGATCACCACAGACGGTGACTGTAGCCATGAAATTAAAAGACGCTTGCTCCTTGGGAGGAAAGCTATGGCAAACCTAGACAGCACAGTAAGAAGCAGAGACATCACCTTGCCGACAAAGTAGGGGTGGACGAAAGTCCCTTACCTGTCCTCGAATGTTGTTCGCGGTGGGGGGGAGGCGCTTCGCTGCTCCCCCCGCCAAGTTCAGGCCGGGGGGGAGGCTTCCCGCCTCCCACCCCAGCCGAAATTCAGGCCGGGGGGGAGGCTTCCCGCCTCGCCCGGCCGCGAACTCGAAAGTTAAAAAAAAAAAAACGCCCCCTGATAGGCTACGTGACGATTCACGTAGCCTATCACGGCTAGATTTGCAAAGTCAGCCGTGATAGACTACATCAATCATCACGTAGCCTATCACGGGTGACTTTAAAAAAAAAAAAAGTGTGTACGGATAATGGCGGCCCCCATAGGGAGCCGCCATTCCCGTTCCTTATTTGGTTGCTGTAGTCTACGTAAAGATTTACGTAGACTACGGCGAAAATAAGGGCAACGCTATTTGCATTGCCCTTATTTTCGCCGTAGTCTACGTAAACATTTACGTAGACTACAGCGACTAAATAAGGAACGCGAATGGCGGCTCCCTATGGGGGCCGCCATTCGCGTACGCGCTTTTTTTTTCTTTTTTAAAGTCACCCGTGATAGGCTACGTGACGATTGACGTAGCCTATCATGGCTGACTTTGCAGATCTAGCCGTGATAGGCTACGTGAATCGTCACGTAGCCTATCAGGGGGCGTTTTTTTTTTTTTTACTTTCGCGTTCGCGGCCGGGCGAGGCGGGAAGCCTCCTCCCTGGCCTGAATTTCGGCCGGGCGAGGTGGGAAGCCTCCCCCCCGGCCTGAATTTTGGCTGGGCGAGGCAGGAAGCCTCCCCCCCCGGCCTGAACTTCGCGGGGGGAGCAGCGAAGCACCTCCCCCCCACCGCGAACAAGCTTCAAGAAAAGGTAAGTGACTTTTGTCCACCCCTAATAACTGCAGCAACCATCATCCAATCTACTGTTCTGGGATGTCGTGGATTTCTAATTGACCATCATTACTGAGATAAGTGAGTGGGAGGCTGGGTGAGGCGAGGGCCTGTGCTATGGGTGCCGTTTCCCACCATTAGAAATAGCGGCAGCCATCTTAATTTATATAAGGAACTCCATTTTGCAGCATAGTGCAGACTCCATTTCACCACTATTACTGTTGTGCATCCTTATTAACCCCTATTTCTGCTTATTAACCCTGCCCTTTCCTAAAAAACAGTTACATGTGCCATCTTGTGGTCAGTTAGGCTAGTTAACTCCTAATTGCCTGCAGGGCTAACAGGCTATCTATAATTCTATCTTCTGTCACTACCCCCCTGATGGAGAACCCAAAAAATAAAAAAAACAAGGTTAACTAAAGGAAGTGGTAGTAGTAGTAGCCGACCCTTTCAAGAGACATGGACCGAGATTTATGGCACTATAGAAAAAAATGGCAGATCAT
Organism: Heloderma suspectum; assembly: GCF_057233095.1. Lineage (NCBI taxonomy): Eukaryota > Metazoa > Chordata > Lepidosauria > Squamata > Helodermatidae > Heloderma > Heloderma suspectum. The sequence goes on from NC_139461.1 coordinate 75,178,713, forward strand.
TTTGCGTTCTATGTACTGAAACAGTAGTAAGCAGAACGTGGAATATAAATAGACATTTTGAAACTAATCATTCCCAGCTCTTGAAAAAAAGTGAGGATGAAAGGAAGGAATACATTTCCAGGCAGCTACACCTTTATAAGAACCAATCTAATTCCATCCTTAAATTTATAAAAGGCTCTACAAATTTAACATCTGCAAGTTTGAGCATTGCTCACTCCATAGCACAGCATGGAAAAGCACTCAGTGAGGGCGAATTTATTAAAGAAACTCTCCTAAGATGTGCACCAGTTCTATTTCACGATATGCAGAATAAAGATGCAATTAGTAAGAGAATATCTGAGTTACCACTCAGTAGAAATATCATAAAAGACCGAATAATGAGACTGAACACAAACGTACAACATCAATTAAAGAGAGACATAAGTAATTGTAAATATTTTTCAATCTCTCTTGATGAAACTACTGATGTCACATCACATGCTCAGTTGGCCATTATTGGTCGATATTCTGATGGTCTCACAATGAGAGAAGAGTTGATAAAGTTAGTATCAGTGCCAACAAGTACATCAGGAAGCAAAATATGTAAGGTTGTTATACAAACATTCCGTGACCTAAGCATTGATATCTCTAAAGTTGTGTCAGTGACGACAGATGGGGCACCAAACATGGTGGGGAAAAAAGTTGGATTTGTCAAATTGTTTACGGAAGCTATTGGACATCCGATTGTGCCTTTTCATTGTATTATCCATCAGGAGGTTTTATGTGCCAAGGCAGGATTCACCGACTTAAACGACTTAATGTCAGTTGTTAAAAAAATAGTTAATTTAATAGCTGCTCGTCCCCTTCACAAGTGAGAATTTTCTGCACTTTTACTGGAGGTTGATTCCACCTACAGTGGACTGCTGATGTACAATAATGTAAGATGGCTGAGCCGAGGCAAAGTTCTTGAGCGCTTTGTGGAGTGCTTTGAAGAAATTAAGGTATTTCTTGTAGGGGTGCACGAAAGTCACTTACCTGGTCTCGCAGCTTGCTTCGTGGTGGGGGGGAAACACTTCGCTTCTCCCTCCGAAGTTCAGGCCGGGGGGGAGGCTTCCCTCCTCGCCCGGCAGAAATTCAGGCCGGGGGGGAGGCTTCCCACCTCGCCCGGCCGAAATTCAGGCCGGGGAGAAGCGCCCCGTCTCCCCGGCCGCGAACTTCAAAAGAAAAAAAAAACGCCCCTGTGATAGGCTATGTAACGATTAACGTAGCCTATCATGTCTAGATCTGCAAAGTCAGCCGTGATAGGCTACGTTAATCATCATGTAGCCTATCACGGGTGACTTTGAAAAAAAAAAAAAAAGCACGTACGCGAATGGCGGCCCCCATAGGGAGCCGCCATTCGCGTTCCTTATTTAGTCGCTGTAGTCTACGTGAATGTCTATGTAGACTACGGCAAAAATAAGGGCAACGCAAATAGCGTTGCCCTTATTTTCGCCATAGTCTACGTAAATCTTTACGTAGACTACAGGGACCAAATAAGGAACATGAATGGCGGATCCCTATGGGGGCCGCCATTAGCCGTACGCGCTTTTTTTTTTTCAAAGTCACCCGTGATAGGCTACGTGACGATTAACGTAGCCTATCACGGCTGACTTTGCAGATCTAGACATGATAGGCTACGTTAATCGTTACATAGCCTATCACAGGGGCGTTGGTTTTGGGGTTTTTTTTTCTTTTGAAGTTTGCGGCCGGGGAGATGGGGTGCTTCTCCCCGGTCTGAATTTCAGCCCGGTGAGGAGGGAAGCCTCCCCCCCGGCCTGAACTTTGGGGGGAGCAGCAAAGCGCCTCCCCCCCACCGCGAAGCAAGCTGCGAGACCAGGTAAGTGACTTTCGTGCATCCCTACCTTTGAGTACAATAAAATTACAAATACATTTGCATGGGATTTTGTTTTTTGGTGTGTGTTTTTGGCTATGTTGCTGTCAGTGTTATGTCACCACTGGCATTAGAAAAGTATCTAGAGGTCCCACATAACACTGAAGTGCCAAGATGTTAGCAAATGTACAGGGTAGCAAATCTCTCTCTGAATAGGGTTCACAGTTGGCTGAGCCATGAGTCAAACACCACTGAGCTTGGGGTTGGACTCAGCGGTCTTGTAGACCCCTTCCAACCCTGCTATTCTATGATTCTTTACATGCCAGACATCTTTATGAAATATCAGTGCTTTGGCTATGAGAAAGAATGTACACATTCAATTATAGTTTCCTCTTTTCTGCTTCTTTTACAGTGCAATTTGAACAGGTCTTCTGAGAAGTAAGTCCCACTGAGTTTAATGGGACATACTCCCACTGAAATGTGTCTAGCATTACAGCCTTCAAGACCAAGGGATAAATTTATTTCAAAATTGCCCTCTCACTTTCCTCTCTCCACACTGCCATGTGAGCAGTCTCTCCCAAGAAGTATTAAACTAGACAGGCTGTGGTGAATGCAGCATTAAAAGTGGATGTAGTTAATCCTGTAACACAACGTTGTGGTTTCCTCTCCATGTTTTAAACTAGCTCCAATTCCTCTGCCCCCTTGAGCAGAAATCATTGGCTAGAATGGCATGCTTTGAGGTCTCCCCCGCCCCCATGAGCTTCCTTGCAAGGGTGTCGGTGTTTGCCAATATCATTGCACAGCATGAGTCATGACGCACTCACAGAGATAGATGAGGGCCAGGACAGGAGTGTTTACATCACTTGCAAAACCTTGCTATGTGCAGACAGCAAAGCAGTGAATTAATTTACTGTGAATGTATTAATATAATTACAGTGCTTTAAATGCTGGTGTAAAGACTGCCAGTCATCAAGACAAGTCAGTCTGAGGCCTCATTCTCTCTGGAAAGAAAATAAAGAAATAATGGATGAGGAGATGAGAAGATGAGAGCAGATGTGGGGCCATTCCATCAGCCCTCCTGAAGACCCTCTCCCTCAACTGTCACTGCCAGCAGCCATTCCAACAGGCTGTACAGAGGGGTTTGAGAGAGGAAGCAGGGTCATTCCACCAGCTATGCTGGAAGACTACTTAATTTTTCACTGTTCCCTTCCCAACACTTTTCCCTTGTATGATGTCTTCCCCTGGGTGGGAAGTGTGGGAAGCCAAGGAGGCTACAGGTTGCCAGAGAGATGATTATTGAGAATACTGTTGAGAATATTGCAGCCTCGTCTGCAAGTTACTGGCAGGGGGCAGTGTTGCACTTCATTAGTTCATGGGAATCTATCAGCTAGCCCTGGGATCTCTATAACCTACAGTGTGGTTTCCTGTGATTTCTTCCTTTTGCTCCTCCCCCTCCCCTCCCCTCCCCACTGCCCCCCTCCATTGCTTGGAGCACTTGTGTTTGCTCTCTTGCTCCTGATTGTGTTATAGAACACAAATGGACTGAACAAACTTTTCTCTGAAACTGTATGCTGTACCTGCATATTTTATCCAAGAATATTGTGAGTAAAGCTTTTACCTTTTCTTCACTAAAGAAAGGTGTGGTCTCCTTTTTTAGCCTTTTGTGCATGTGGGACTGGTAAACACTCATTCTGTTCTGCCTTTTGTTTTTTCTCTGCCAACTGTCTTTCTGACAGAAGGCATAAATACCAAATAATTCGCATCACTCGTCAGTAAACTAAACACAAGAACCCTGAACCAAGTCCATGTGAATTTCTCCAAAATTTCTTCTCCTTTGAATTCCTTTTCAAAATATTTTTTTTTTCTATCAAACTGAATGAGAACAGACTGTCCTGTTTTACTGGCTGCATGTAAGCCATTCTGGGAGCCTTTCTGGTTGAGGAGGATAACTATTCTTTAAATTAATGAAGTAGCTTGTACTTATTTATGTATCATTAGGAAGGGCTGTACGTAAGCAACAGGTTCAGCTAGCCCAGGTCATGGGCAGCACTGATGGAAACTGTGGTAGTATCTAATGTTAGTCATACTTTGAGTAGACCCATTGAAATGAATGAGACTTAGACTAACTTAAGACTCATTCATTTCAATGGGTCTAATCTAATCAAAGTAGGACATTGGATACTACCCTAAACCTGAGGCTTTTTCAGGAGGTGGGATTAGCAGAATATGCAATAGGATTTGGGGCAAAGCTTTCCCTATGTTATGCAAAATCAGATGACTGGGAACAATATGCTAACTCGGGTAGGGGGTACTTGTTGGTGGAGTTCAGATGTTGGTGGACTACAACTCCCAACAGCCCCAGCCAACATGACCTGTGGTCAGGGATTTGCTTCAACAACATCTGGGGGGCCACCAGTTCCCCACTCATGTGTTAATGCACAACAGTTTCCACTGTGGCTGCTAATCTCAGAACTAGGTAGACAATTTTTCAACTGGCCATTGCAGCTGTGCTCTTAACAGTTGTCTTGATGTGCAGACATTAGCAGGTGATAAATTTATCCCCATGCTGTGAAAAGCTTTAGCTGCTGATTTTGCACTGAGTTCCCCATCACCGATTTCTATCATCATTTGTAGGGATGTTAGAGAATTCCACCACGGATCCCAGGGAGGCCGAATTCCAGTGAATTCGGCCCCCTGAAATCCATGGCGGAATGGAGCAACCCACCCCACCACCCCACGAAAGCCCCATGAAACAGAGCCTACCTGGCTGCAGCTCCGGTGGCTCAGTGGCGGCGGCTCCGGTGGCAGCGGCAGCTCCGGCGGCTCCAGCCGCTGCCGGGCTGCAGCCACAAATGGCGGCCACTACACAGGCCGCCATTTGTGTCCCTGGCAAGCCATGATAGGCTACGTAAGTATCTACATAGCCTATCATGGCTCAGGGCAGGGACGAAAAAGGTGTAGCAGCCTCCATTTGCATCCCTGCTTTTGCCATGATAGGCTACGTAAATATTTACGTAGCCTATCATGGCAAAAGTGGGGACGCAAATGGCAGCTGCTATGAAATTTGCATCCCTAAGCTGAGCTGTGATAGGCTACGTAAATATTTACATAGCCTATCACTGCTCAGCGAAGGGGCCAAATGGCGGCTGCTACGCCGGCCGACATTTGCGTCCGCAGACCTGCCGTGCGGATGCACCTGGCCAGCAGCTCTGCGGAGTCACCACGGAGCGGAGCCAGCCAGGGTAGGATTTTGGGGTGAGGTATGGAGCGCCTCCCCCCCACCGTGAATGTCACCCTTCGGAAAGGTAAGTGACTTTCGTACATCCCTAGACATTTGCTTCTGCCTATCTGGAGCTGCTTCTCCTTTCATGGGAAGCCACTTTATAGTGAGTCAAACCTAAATAGGTCGGTTTAGCTTGGTATTATCTACAGGTGTGCATAATCTGAAAAAGCCCTATGAGAGGAATTACCTCATGTCTTCCCCTGCTTGGGAAGTGTGGGAAGCCGAGGAGGCTACAGGCTGCCAGAGAGGTGATTGTACAAAGACAGGACTCTCTCTCTCTCTCTCTCTCACACACACACACGCACACACACACCTCACCCACCTCATAAGTAACCTAAGCACAAGAACCCTGAACAAAACCCATGTGAATTTCTCTTAAATTTCTTCTCCTTTGAATTCCTTTTCGAAAGCAATTCATTTTCTATCAAATTGAATGAGAATGCTCGAAAAATATGGGGCATAAATTTTTGGCACAGCACGAGTATTATCTATACTGACAGTCAGTAGCTCTCCAGGGTTTCAGAAAGGAGTATTTCGCAGCCCTGAGATGCTGGAGACTGAACCTGGGATCTTTTGCATACGAAGCAGGTACTCTACTACCCCTAAGCTCCAGCTCTTTCCTCTTACAAGAGCTTCTGGGAAATCACTGAGAGCAGGGCACAGCTTGCACCTCCTTGGCTATCTTTATTCCTAGTGCAGTTGGGTTGGGATAAGATAAGAGCTGAGATGTTTTGTGCCAAGAAAGCTTATTGCCAGCCTTGGAATGTTAGCAATTACTTTCTCACCATGCAAAGCCTTCAGTGAAAAGAGGCATTACCACCCTAGATTCTTCCAGTTTATTTTTTTCCCCTTACACTTTCTGGCATTTAATTAATTAAGTCTTTATTAACAGATTATATATATATATATATACACACACACACACACACACACACCACTCCATATCAAATAAGATTCCCAAGCAGTGAACAATGAAAAGAAAGAAAGAAAAATAATCAAAATACAGAATTAAAATGTTTAAAATCAAATTATGCTGATAAAAACTGTGGCTGGTCAGTCAGGGAAAGTTTGTTTAAATGAAATTTTCTTCAGCTGGCACTGAAAATGAAACACTGTTGGTGCCTGCCTGACATCAACAAGCACAGAGTTCGATAGAGAGGGAGCCTGTAAACAAAAGGCTCTACCCCGAGAGGACTCCAAATGGATTGCATGTCCATGCAGAACCATCAGGAGTACTTCATCTGATGACCTCAGTGAGTGGCCAGGCTGGTAAGGGAGGAGGCCTTCTCTCAAATAGACTGGTCCCAAGTTATTTAGGGCTTGGTTCACTAATAATAAAATTTTAAATCTGGCCCAGTAGCAAATAGGCAGCCAAGGATCTTTAAAAGTTCTGGTGGATTTCTTGAGTGTATGTAACTTCATACTCTTACTCAAGAGCCACAGCAAAATAATATGTTATCCAAAATATTATGCACATGAGATTGTAAATCACTAAACTGACATTATAATCTATGTATCATTTGATTTACAGTAATTATGTGGAATAGCAACATGGCCCAAGATGAAACAGTGGGGGCATGCATATGAAGCAATCCCCCTATGTGCCACCTTTCCACTGGAAAGCCCCTCAAAAATCTGGATCTGGGAGAACTATTCCTCTCTCTCTGCTTATTTAGAGTCCCTTATCTGACCTACAGCTTGCAGATTCCAATTAACTCTTCAGCCCACCTTTGATTAAAATAGTAAGCAGCACAGTGAATTCTCCAGGAAAGATACATTTAAGGGCCTGAAAGGTAAAGAGAGATAAAGAAAAATGGAAGGAGGAAAAATGAATACAAATCTAAATTTTTCCATCCCCAGAAGTGCGGTGAAAGATTCTTCTTTCGAGGAAGAGGCATTAGGATAAGTATTATTATTCTACCCATGAAAGATTAGCTTCCTGTATAGAAACAGATTGCTTCCCTGATTGCATTGCAGTTTCTGCAGCTAGTCAGACATGAGACAGGAACCGAACTGACGCTGTCATGTGTAGCACTGTGGATATGCTCAAAAACATGACACAACACTGCTTATATGCAGCTGTTTTGAACAAGATAATATGCAGGAGCAAGCTGCTAATTCTAACGGAGGAATCAACATGTTTTCTGTAATGACTGAACTCCTATTTCATCAAAAAGTGTATCTTAGGCAGCGGTAGCAACAAAAATCAGTACAATCCATTAGAACTGCACACCATCACTCGCCATTTTGTTCCCTGAACTACAACTCCTCTAATTCAAAGTCATTTTGATGTGTGTATTTTATCTGTTTTGAATAATCTGAGGTAAGCCAAATGGGGCTTTGAAGTGAACTTTGGTTCAGTAATAATGCACCCATTTACATGCAGTTTTGGAGTTGTGTTCATATACAGCATTTGTTTTATTATCTCAACAATTAATGACATGTTCCTTGGAGATCACTGTGATATGTATATGAATGAAGATGACATTTTAGGCAATAGAAAAGAATAAATAAAATTATCCAAGACACTAAATCCAGATGCATCAGGGCTGAAAGTCACTATGTTCTACTCTAAATTGAAGGGTGCCAATATTACAGTAACTTATCTCAAGAGAAGTACATGAATACTAATATGCATCATTAATATGATTGTCTGAGATACCAGCGTGTAGTCTCCAGTCTCACGGTTGCCTCTTTATAAAGTGCTTGTAGATGTCAGGACTTTGCAAGTTGCCTTTCCACTAGGGGTTCTGGGAGACCAGTGCTGGAGACTCATGGACCATTTCACCCAGCTTGACACCAGTGCCACATGCATTCAGCTTCCTGATACAACTTTGTGTGAAACATACAGCCATAGACATATTCTGGAAAATAGCACAGATGTGGAAGTTTGTTCCCTTTATTGTATTTCAGCTAACAAACATAGAAAATGGAAGCTAATTGACCATGATGATGGTCCAAACCACACATGCCACATAAATAGGATTGTACCAGTTATACTTATATGTAGTCACAGCAAATTTCAGAGAGCATAAAAACAATTGAGAAGGGAAGCTTGTGCTATTATTTCAGACTTGCACGAATTGTGACCCCCATCAACCTAAACACACTTCAATTAATGCCACAGTTTTTGTGGTGACTGCCATTTCTCCCCCCCCCATGAATCCTAGTTTCAGTTCATCCTGAATCCTACGTTCAGTTCATCCTGAACTTTAGCCATTTTTTTAAACATTTGAATGAAAATTCATACACATTTTAGTTCATCATTTAGTTCATTTAGTTCATATTTTTCAAACAATTTTCCTAATATAAGGCATTTTAATGTTATTTCCACTAATATATGTATTTTGCATGCACTTTCCCTGAATATATGCATATTTGCATGCATTGTTTGATGGAAGAATGCCACTGCAAAACTGACAGAAAATAGCATTTTGAAGAATAACTGAGTTTTGGTTAGTATATATGTTCGAAAGTGCAAAACCAAGGCCTGCAGGAGACAGGGCCTGCAGGAGAAGCCACCAACACCAGGGAAGAGGTGTGCATGCTGCTGCTGGGCCTGCTGCTGCTGCTGCCGCCGCCACTGCTGCCACCACCACCAGGTCTTCCCTGCAGACGTCTGCCTGGCAGACCACCAGTCCCTGAAGGACCTGGCCCCCAGGTACCGAGCCAGCTGTGCTGCTTCCACCTGCCCCTCCCTGGAGGGGCTACTAGGGATGGACGAAAGGGACTTACCTCGTCCCGCAGCTTGCTTCGCAGTGGCGGGGGAGGCGCCCCGCCTCGCCCAACCAAAATTCAGGCCAGGGGGGAGGTGCCCCATCCCTCACCGGCGAAATTCAGGCCGGGTAGGAGCGCCCCGTCTACCCGGCCGCGAAACACACACACACACACCCGAGATAGGCTACGTAACGATTTACGTAGCCTATCACAGCTAGATTTCCAAAGTCAGCCATGATAGGCTATGTAAATCATCACGTAGCCTGTCATGGGTGACTTGGCAAAAAAAAAAAAAAGCGCTTACGCAAATGGCGGCTCCCATGGGGACCGCCATTTGCGTTCCTTATTTTGGCACGTCTAGTCTATGTAAAGATTTACGTAGACTACAGTGAAAATAAGGGCAATGCAAATAGTGTTCCCTTATTTTTGCCGTAGTCTACGTAAATCTTTACGTAGACTAGACGTGCCAAAATAAGGAACACAAATGGCGGTCCCCATGGGAGCCGCCATTTGCGTACGCGCTTTTTGGTTTTTTTTTTCAAAGTCATCCGTGATAGGCTACATGACGATTAACGTAGCCTATCATGGCTGACTTTGGAAATGTAGCTGTGATAGGCTACGTAAATCGTTACGTAGCCTATCACGGGTGTGTGTTGTTGTTTTTTTACTTTACTTTTTTTTTTGCAATGGTGATGGCGGCAGCCGGTCGGGAGACCGGCCACCGCCCCCGCCGCCCCCGCCCCCCCGAACCGCCGCCGAACCGTCGCCGGGACCCGCCGCCGAGAGGGACATTCACCGAAGGTAAGTCCCATCCCGGGGTGGGGGGCGGGGGGCCAGGGGAGAATTTCCCCAACACTTTCAGGGGGCCGAATGCGTCGGCACTCGGCCTCCTGAAGATTCGTGGAGAAATTCTCCACCAACCCTAGGGGCTACATAAGCTGGCTGGCTGAGGCGGCCTGGGAGAGCCAGGGCCTGCAGGAGAAGCCACCACCACTGTGGAGGAGGCGTGCTTGCTGCTGCTGGGCCTGCTGCTGCTGCTGCCGCCGCCGCCACCGCCATCACCACCACTGCCATCACCACCACCACCACAAGGCCTTCCCTGTGGACTCCTGCCTGGCATTATTTTTAAGGGGATTTTTAATTGTTTTTTTATTGTTTGTTGTTGTTGTTGTTGTTTTTCTGGGGGATTTTGTTGTGTTTTTAGGGTTGGGTAGCCTGCCTGATAGGTGGGAGCGAGGGGGCATGTGTCCACCTGATGGAGGCAGTGGGGGGAGTGTTGGGGGCCAGAACATACCGAGGCTGGGCGGCAGGCACTGACGGAGCGCTAAGGGCATGCCATGCCAGGTAAGGGGAACAAGGGGGAGATGTGTAGTATCTGTCCTGTGCTCCGGGCCTGTCCAGAGCCAAAGGGGGAGGCGTGAACCCATCTTCTGGCATTCGTTTGCTGCTCTGCAATGCCAGGTCTGTTACCCAGAAAACCTCCCTCATCCATGACATGATCCTGGATGAGGGTGCAGACCTGGCATGTATTACGGAGACCTGGCTGGCTGAGGCTGCTGCTCCAACCCTTGCCAGCTGGATTTTTGTATGCACACAGCAGCCGAGGGCTGGGGATCGGGTAGGGGGAGTGGCTGTTATCTACCGAGAGTCCTTGGTCTTCACCAGACCCCCTCTCTGGGAGACCAAGGTTGCTGAGTGCATGTACTGGAGGTTGGGCCTGAAGGGCAGTCTGGGGATTCTGCTCGTGTACCGTCCACCCCGCTGCACGACTGATTCCCTGGCCAAGGTGCTTGAGGTGGTCTCTGATGTGCGTGTACAGTCCCCTAACTTACTGGTGTTGGGGGACTTCAACGTACATTCGGAGGCCATCCTCACAGGAGCACCTCGGGACTTCATGGAGACCATGGCCTCCTGGGAGCTGCACCATATTCTAACTGGGCCCACCCATGTAGCCGGTCATGCACTAGACCTTGTGTTTGTTTCTGGAGAAGCGGGGAGTGATCTGGAAGTTGGGGGTACATCCACCACCCCCTTGTCATGGTCAGATCACTATCTGGTGATGTTGGACTTCTCGGTTCCACAACCCCTCCGCAGGGGTGGAGGACCCATTAAAATGGTCCGCCCCAGGCGTCTTATGGTTCCAAATGGATTCCTGCATGCGCTTGGGGATTCTCTGGGGCACGCCAAAGGCCACTCGGTTGAGACCCTGGTGGGTGGCTGGAATGCCGCAATCACTGGGGCATTAGATCAGGTGGCTCAGAAATGCCCTCTCCCCCCTGCACCATGGTTCAATCCGTGGTTACGAGCTTTGAAACAGGAGGTGAGATGGCTAGAGCGCTGGTGGTGGAAGTTTCGCTCCAAAGATGATCAGACACAGACTAGAGCTGTATCTGCAGCCTATCACGTGGCGGTGAAGGCAGCAAAAAAGGAATATTATGCTGCCTCCATCGCGTCTGCAGAGTGCTGTCCCAGGAGGCTGTTCCAAGTGGTCCGGAGCCTAGGGATGTACGAAAGTCACTTACCTGGTCTCGCAGCTTGCTTCACGGTGGGGGGGAGGTGCTTCGCTTCTCCCCCTGAAGTTCAGGCCGGGAGGGGGAGGCTTCCTTCCTCGCCCGGCCAAAATTCAGGCCGGGGGGGAGGCTTCCCGCCTTGCCTGGCCGAAATTCAGGCCAGGGAGAAGCTCCCCGTCTCCCCAGCCACGAACTTCAACAGAAAAGTAAAAAAAAGAAACACCCCGTGATAGGCTACGTGACGATTTACGCAGCCTATCACGGCTAGATCTGCAAAGTCAGCCATGATAGGCTACGTTAATCGTCACGTAGCCTATCACGGGTGACTTAAAAAAAAAAAAGCACGTACGCAAATGGCGGCCCCCATAGGGAGCCGCCATTAGTGTTCCTTATTTGGTCGCTGTAGTCTACGTAAAGATTTATGTAGACTATGGCGAAAATAAGGGCAACACAAATAGCGTTGCCCTTATTTTCGCCGTAGTCTACGTAATCTTTACGTAGACTACAGCGACCAAATAAGGAATGCGAATGGCGGCTCCCTATGGGGGCCGCCATTAGCCGTACGTGCTTTTTTTTCCTTTTTTTTGAAGTCATCCGTGATAGGCTACGTGACGATTTACGTAGCCTATCACGGCTGACTTTGCAAATCTAGCAGTGATAGGCTACATTAATCATCACGTAGCCTATCACGGGGGCGTGTTTTTTTTTAACTTTTGTTGGAATGGCGGCGGCGGCAGCCGGTCAAAAGACCGGCTGCCGCCCCCGCCCCTGTCGAAGCCCTGCCGAACCGCCACTGCGACCCACCACCAGGAGCGACATTTGGGAAAGGTAAGTCCCATCCCGGGGGGGGGTGTTCGGGGGGCAGGGGGGGTGGAGAATTTCTCCCTGAAACTACTTCGGGTGGCCGAATACGTTGGCACTCGGCCCCCCGAAGTTTCGGCGAGAAATTCTCTGACACCCCTACCAGAGCCTGGTCAGTCCTGTGGCTCCTGAACCACTGGAGCATTCTAAGGCCTCCTGTGAGGCCTTGGCAAGGCACTTTGCAGATAAAATTGATCAGATTAGGTGTGCTACTCTGCACGCTGTGGATACAGTTAGTGAGCAAGCGGAGGCCTGTGGCAAACTGGTTTTGTGGGATCGGTTCCAGCTTCTTCCTCCTGACGAAGTGGACAAGGTGCTTTCATCTGTAAGGCGGACCACCTGCTTACTTGATCCTTGCCCATCTTGGCTCATATTATAGGGATGTCAGAGAATTTCTCCACGAATCTCCGGGAGGCTAAATGCCAACGTTTTCGGCCCCCCAAAATTGGTGGAGAAATGGTCCTTACCTTTGTTGAATGTCCCTGGCGGCGGTGGCTCCCGGCGGCGGTGCGGCGGCAGCGGTCAGTCTTCCGACCGGCTGCCGCCGCTGCCATTTCCAAGTAAAAAAAACAACAAGAACAAACATGATAAGCTACATAAAGATTTACGTAGCCTATCACGGCTAGATTTCCAAAAAACACCATGATAGGCTATGTAAATGTTTACGTAGCCTATGACGGCTGACTTTGTGGGGGGGGGGAAAGCACATACGCAAATGGCGGCACCCATGGACGCCGCCGTTTGTGTTCCTTATTTGGGCACATGTAGTCTACGTAAACATTTACGTAGACTACAGCAAAAATAAGGGCAACACAAATAGCGTTGCCCTTATTTTCACCGTAGTCTACGTAAATGTTTACGTAGAGTACACGTACCCAAATAAGGAACACAAATGGCGGCACCCATGGGCGCCGCCATTTGCGTACGCGCTATTTTTTTTTCCAAAGTCAGCTGTGATAGGCTATATAAACATTTTCGTAGCCTAACACGGCTGACTGCAGGGACGCAAACGGCAGCGGCTATGGTCGCCACCATTTGCATCCCAGCAGGAGATGAGATTCATGGCCAGGGAGACGGGGCGCTCCCCCCCGGCCAGAATTTCGGCGGGGAGGGATGGGGCGCCTCCCACCCCACCCAGAATTTCAGGGGGAGGGACGGAGCACCTCCCCCCCACTGCGAAGCAAGCTGCGGGACCAGGTAAGGGACTTTCATCCATCCCTACTCATTATGGGTTGCAGAGTGAGACTGGTTGAGGGGATCAGGGAGGTGGTGAATGCCTCCCTTAAGGAGGCAGTGATGCCACCAGCCCTCAAGGAGGCAGTGATAAGACCACTCTTAAAGAAGCCCTCCTTGGATCCTCAAGTTCTGAACAACTTTTGCCCAGTCTCAAATCTGCCATTTTGGGGCAAGGTGATTGAGCAGGTGGTGGTGATGCAGTTGAAGGCACACTTAGAAGAAACTAGGGATGTACGAAAGTCACTTACCTTTTCGCAGCTTGGCTTCGCGGTGGGGGGGAGGTGCTTCGCTTTCCCCCCCGAAGTTCAGGCGAAGGGGGGGAGGCTTCCCGCCTCGCCTGGCCGAAATTCAGGCCGGGGGGGAGGCTTCCCGCCTCGCCCAGCCAAAATTCAGGCCAGAGAGAAGCGCCCCGTCTCCCCGGCCGCGAAACAAAAAGTAAAAAAAAAAGACTCCGTGATAGGCTACGTGACGATTTACGTAGCCTATCACGGCTAGATTTCCAAAGTCAGCCATGATAGGCTACATAAATCGTCACATAGCCTATCACAGGTAACTTTGAAAAAAAAAAAAAGCGCATACGCAAATGGCAGCGGCCCATGGGTGTGCCTTATTTTGGCACGTCTAGTCTACGTAAAGATTTATGTAGACTACGGCGAAAATAAGGGCAACGCAAATAGCGTTCCCTTATTATCGCCGTAGTCTACGTAAATCTTTACGTAGACTACCCCTGTCCAAATAAGGAACGCAAATGGCAGCACCCATGGGGCGCCGCCATTTGCGTATAGGGATGGCAGAGAATTTCTCCCCGAAACTTCGGGGGGCCGAGCGCCAATGTGTTTGGCCCCCCGAACAAGTTTCGGGGAGAAATCCTCCACACACACCCCGCCCCCCGTACCCCCCCGGGATGGGACTTACTTTTTGCGAATGTCCCTCCCGGTGGCTGGTCCGGCCGGCGGTTCGGCGGGTGTTCGAGCGAGGTGGGAGCGGCAGCTGGTCTTTCAACCGGCTGCCGCCGCCGCCATTGTAATGAAAGAAAAAAAAAACGCCCCCTGATAGGCTACGTGATGATTACGTAGCCTATCACGGGTGACTTAAAAAAAAAAAAAAAGACTGTACGGATAATGGCGGCCCCCATAGGGAGCTGCCATTCCCGTTCCTTATTTGGTGGCTGTAGTCTACGTAAATGTTTACGTAGACTACAGCGAGAATAAGGGCAACGCTATTTGCGTTGCCCTTATTTTCGCCGTAGTCTACGTAAACATTTACGTAGACTACAGCGACTAAATAAGGAACGCGAATGGCGGCTCCCTATGGGGGCCGCCATTCGCGTACGCGCTTTTTTTTTTTTTAAAGTCACCCGTGATAGGCTACGTGACGATTCACGTAGCCTATCACGGCTGACTTTGCAGATCTAGCCGTGATAGGCTACGTGAATTGTCACGTAGCCTATCAGGGGGCGTTTTTTGTTTTTTGTTTTTACTTTCGCGTTCGTGGCCGGGCGAGGTGAGGCGCCTCCTCCCCGGCCTAAATTTCGGCTGGGCGAGGCGGGAAGCCTCCCCCCCAGCCTGAATTTTGGCCGGGCGAGGCGGGAAGCCTCCCCCCCGGCCTGAACTTCACGGGGGGAGCAGCGAAGCGCCTCCCCCCCACCGCGAACGGCCTTCGACGACAGGTAAGTGACTTTCTTCCACCCCTATTTGCGTACGCGCATTTTTTTTCCCAAAGTCACCCCTGATAGGCTGCGTGACGATTTACGTAGCCTATCATGGCTGACTTTGGAAAGGTAGCCGTAATAGGCTACGTAAATCATCACGTAGCCTATCATGGGTGTGTGGTTTTTTTTTTTTACTGTACTTTTTTATTTTGTAATGGCGGCAGTGGCAGCCGGTCGGGAGACCGGCCGCCGCCCCCGCCCCCGCCGAAACGCCGCCGGGACCCGCCGCTGAGAGGGACATTCACCGAAGGTAAGTCCCATCCCGGGGGGGCAGGGGGCCGGCAGAGAATTTCCCCAACACTTTCGGGGGGCTGAATGCATCAGCACCCGGCCTCCCGACAATTCGTGGAGGAATTCTCCACCATCCCTAGGGTAGCACTGGGAGAGGAGGTTTTGGACCCGTGGCCACTCACTTGTAGGGTGCCACAGGGTTCCATCCTCTCCCCGATGCTATTTAATATCTATGTGAAGCCGCTGGGGGCTATCATCAGGATGTTTGGGGTGCGGTGTCATCAATATGCGGATGACACGCAGCTCTACCTCTCGTTCAAATCTTCACCAAGGTTGGCCGTATGTCTGGAGATGGTGAGTGGCTGGATGGGGAGGAATAAGCTGAAGCTGAACCCTGGCAAGACCGAGGTACTTTTGGTGGGAGACAAGAGGAGGCTGGGGGAAGTTGACCTGGTGTTGAATGGGGTATGGCTACCCTTGAAAGACCAGGTCCGCAGCCTGGGGGTCATTTTAGACTCCCAGCTGTCCATGGAGGCTCAGGTGTCAGCTGTGGGCGCTGTATCAACTCCATCTGATACGGCTGCTGTGCCCCTTCCTTCCCGACCATCTGCTCCCATCGGTAGTACATGCCCTGGTCTCCTCTCATTTAGACTACTGTAATGCACTCTACGTGGGGTTACCCTTGAAGACAGTTTGGAAGCTGCAGCTGGTACAGAACGTGGCAGCTCGCCTGATTAAAGGCAGCTGCCGGCGAGATCACATCACTCCAGTTACCAGTTGTTTTCCGGGCCAAATTCAAGGTATTGGTTTTGACCTTTAAAACCCTATATGGTTCTGGCCCAGCCTATCTTAAGGAGATTCTCCAGCAACACCAGACGGGCCGCTTAACAAGATCAGCCTCGGATGGCCTTCTCTCTGTCCCATCAGCCAGGACAGCTAGACTGGTGGGGATGAGGGAGAGGGCCTTTTCTGTGGTGGCCCCCACTCTGTGGAACTCCCTCCCTAGGGAACTCTGCCATGCCCCCTCTTTAATGAGCTTCCGTCGTGTATTAAAAATGTGGTTGTTCAGGCAGGCATTTGGAGTGGGTTAGGGTATTTTAGAAAATGTTTTTATTGTAGAATTTTATAGTTTTAAACTGTTTTATTGTACATTGTACATCGCCCAGAGTGGCTGGGTGACCAGCCAGATGGCCGATTAATAAATTTAATAATAATAATAATAATAATAATAATAATAAAACAAATTTCTCCCCCATCCCTACTATCAACACAATTGCTGCTGCTACCAAATGAAGCAGCAGCACCCCACACACACACACAAAAGAACATCACCCACTAACCCTTAGGAAAAAAGATACGTTCTGCTACTGCTGCTAATAATGATGAGCCCCACCCCTGAGGAACTTGGAAAACATCTCCTCCTCTGAAAAACAGTTAAATGGTCCTTCCAATTTCTCTGCCCAGAAATAGGGTGGAGAATTTTAAGTTGCCACTTGTGCACAACAGAGGTCTAGTGGAGATTGACACAAATTGCAAACCCCACAAACTTTGACAGCATAACCATTTTTCATGAAAGGAAAGATCACTGGCACACTGCCTTGATATGATGTTCCACCATCTGGATATATGAATAAGATCTACAAGCATCTTCTTAACTAATTTAATTTATCTACATCAAGAGGGAATGGGGTCATTTTTCAAGTATTAATGCCCTGTGTGAAGAGCTTAATATTTTACAGCTGGGACACCAAAATATGTATTAGCTTTTTATGTCTCTCATCAAATGGACAATTTAAGAAGTTTAACAGCTATTCGTAAGAACAACTAATCCCAGTGAATCACCTTCCAGAGTCCAAAATGGGTCATCCCCTCTAATCAGCACGTTATTTCATTTACCCCATTATGTGGTCAATAAGTGGGCATTTGCAGGAGAAAATTTGCAGGGGTATCCTTTTCGAGATGCAGGAGAGATGTTTCAGGTAGATGTAAAAGAATTTAAGATTTCTAAGTGTCAGCTCTTCATTAGAATATGAAGTCATTGGTTTGTTGGAGCAAGAACAAAGCTCTGTGCTTTAAAGCATCAATGGACTCTTTGGTCCTTTAACTCTACATGGAGGACTGGCACTAAGCAGTGATTAAAGCAGACAGCATATTCAAAGTAGGCTGCATAGTACAGACACTACACTTTAAGAAACATAGAGGGGGCATTGCAGAGTCACTTCTGTACTCAGTATACACATTCACAGGAAGTTGCTTTATATCAAGTCAGGCTATTTGTCCATCTGGTCCAGTTTTGTCTGCTTCGACTGGCAATGGCTCCCCAGGGTCTCTCAGGCAGAAGCCTGGCTCATCACCTGCTACCTAATCCTTTTAACTGGAGATGCAACACCTGCATTCTTCTACCACTGAACTACAATCCCTCCATTTCATTTATAGCTCTCTTACAATGGTTTTGGGCTTAACTGGTTTACAGTGCAGTCCTATTCATACTTACTCAAAAGTAAATCCACTGTGATCAATAGGGCTTACTCCAGGTAAGTGCACATAGGATTGCAGTCTTAGAAGGTCACCTTCTGCTCTCTAGATGTTTTGGACAACTCCCATAATCCCCAGGGTTCCGGCTGAACATCAGGAAAAACCTCCTGACTGTTAGAGCAATACAACAATGGAACCAAATACCTGGGGAGGTGGTGGGCTCTCCCACACTGGAGGTGTTCAAGACGAGGCTGGACAGCCATCTGTCAGGGATACTCTGACTTGGATTCCTGCTTTGAGCAAGGGGTTGGACTCAATGACCTTGTAGGCCTCTTCCATTCCTAGTATTCTATGATGCTATGCTTTCTGGGGCTGATGGGAGTTGTAGCCCAAAACATTTGAAGGGCACCAGGTTGCTTAAATCTGTTCTAAGGTTTTACTTCAAACAGTATGTGGGGAAAGATTAAACTAAGCCAATAGCCTGAATTGTAGCAGAACGTGCACATCTCTGCCATGTGCCAGCTGAATGGTGCCTGTGACAGTAAATAAGATGAGTAATACATTTTCCCTTTCCCCTTGTCCCGCTTGTATCATGCTCAAATTACTTTAAAGTAGGGGGGCACGAAAGCCACTTATATAGCGTTGCCCTTATTTTCGCCGTAGTCTACGTAATCTTTACGTACACTACAGCGACCAAATAAGGAACGCGAATGGCGGCTCCCTATGGGGGCCGCCATTAGCCGTACGTGCTTTTTTTTTTTTTTTTAAGTCATCCATCATTAGGAGTGCACGAAAGCCACTTACCTGGTCTCGCAGCTTGTTCGCGGTGGGGGGGAGGCGCTTCGCTGCTCCCCCCAAAGTTCAGGAAGGGGGGGAGGCTTCCCACCTCACCTGGCCGAAATTCAGGCCGGGGCGGAGGCTTCCTGCCTCGCCCGGCCGAAATTCAGGCCGGGGAGGAGGCGCCTTGCCTCGCCCGGCCGCAAAATAAAAAGTTTAAAAAAAAACGCCCCTGTGATAGGCTATGTGACGATTAATGTAGCCTATCACGGCTAGATCTGCAAAGTCAGATCTTTATGTAAATCTTTATACAAATCTTTATGTAGATCTTTATGAAAATCTTTATGTAAATCTTTATAAAGATACGTAAATCTTTATGTAGACTACGGCGAAAATAAGGGCAACGCAAATAGCGTTGCCCTTATTTTCGCCGTAGTCTACGTAATCTTTATGTAGACTACAGCGACCAAATAAGGAACGTGAATGGCGGCTCCCTATGGGGGCCGCCATTAGCTGTACGCGCTTTTTTTTTTTTTTTTAAAGTCACCCGTGATAGGCTTCGTGATGATTTACGTAGCCTATCACGGCTGACTTTGCAAATCTAGCCGTGATAGGCTACGTTAATCGTCACATAGCCTATCACGGGGGCGTTTTTTTTTTTTTAGTTTTATTGGAATGGCGGCGGCGGCAGCCGGTCAAAAGACCGGCTGCCACCCCCGCCCCTGACGAAGACCTGATGAACCGCCGCCGGGACCCGCCGCCGGGAGGGACATTCGGGAAAGGTAAGTCCCATCCCGGGGGGGGCGGGGGGGCGGGGTGTGTGTGGAGAATTTCTCCCCGAAACTACTTCGGGGGGCCGAATACGTTGGCACTCGCCCCCCCAAAGTTTCGGGGTGAAATTCTCCCCCATCCCTACTTTTAAGTAGGGATGTCAGAGAATTTCTCCACGAATCTCGGGGAGGCCGAATGCCAGCGCATTCAGCCCCCCGAAATTGGTGGAGAAATGGTCCGCCACCCACCGCCACCCCCCCGGGATGGGACTTACCTTTGGCGAATATCCCTTGCAGCAGCAACTCTCGGCGGCGGTTTGGCGTTGGCAGCGGTGGTGGCCGGTCTTCCGACCGGCTGCTGCCGCTGCCATTTCCAAGTAAAAAAAAAAAAAAAGAATGTGATAGGCTACGTAAAGATTTACGTAGCCTATCACGGCTAGATTTTCAAAGAACACCGTGATAGGCTACATAAATGTTTACGTAGCCTATCACGGCTGACTTTGAGAAAAAAAAAAGCATGTACCCATGGGCGCCGCCATTTGTGTTCCTTATTTTGGCCTGGGTAGTCTACGTAAATATTTACATAGACTATGGCGAAAATGAGGGCAATGCTATTTTAACGCCATGCTGGTGTGGTGCAGTGGTGAGAGTGCTGGACTGGGAGATGGGAAATCCAGGTTCTAGTCCCCACTCAGCCATGGAAGCTGGGTAACTTTGGGCCCATCACAGACTCTCAGCCCAACCTACCTCACAGGGTTGTTGTTGCGAGAATAAAATGGAGGAGGAGGAGGATCATGTACACTGCCTTGGGTTCCCTGCAAGAGGAAAAAAGGCAGGATATAAATGCAACAAACAAACAAATAAAATGCCACCACCCCTATGCCCTGCTCACATGGTTTCCCACAATTTCCACACATAGATCATCTGATCTGACTGATCACACAGAGTTCCAGCTCTTGATGAGCTCTTTTTGCACAGGCTTTCTCCCCTGCACCTAACCTATGGAGAGCAGGGATGGAGCCAAGGAAAGCTCCATGGCCCCAAGGGTATGGCCAGCAATGTAGTCCTGTCCTCCACATGTGGACCTTTTTTGGCATATAACATGTGAAGGGAGTAGAGAGACCAGGCCTTCTTCCACCACCACCAGCAGGTCCCCCTGTGTTCCTCTTATTTTACCAAAGTGATTTAAAGCTGTGAGATGTATATACTGCAGAACTGAACTGGCTTAACAAAGGCTAGGAGTCTCCCAACAAAGAATTCTCAGCAGCCTCATCAAGCTAAAAGTCGCAGCATTGTTAGGGAACACTCCTGTGCTTGTTTAGAGAGGCGGGGGGGGGGGAGTCCTGCAGTTCCCAGCATGTCTGTACACACACACACAGAGAAAGAGAGAGAGAGAGAGAGAGAGAACAATCGAAGGATTGGAATGTTAACATGATTATATAAATCCTATATTAAGAATTAGTTGGTGTTTTCATAGTTGATTCGTTGGGGTGGGGGGAGAAAATTTAGCACATAATTTTTTTCAATAATTTCACTGTCATCTTTAATGGCATAAAAATCAATAAAGAAATCACATACAATAACAAATGGAATTGCCTCTTGCAAAACTGTCATGGATGAGAAATGCAGAATTATTCAATCATAAATCCATAGAACATAAAAAACATTTTTTTTTTCCATCAAAGCATCCAGGGTGATTAGATTATACCATATCATGGGCTAATTACTAGCCCAGTTCTCTGTGATTAAAGGAAGACTAAAGATATGTTTTTTATTGATAAAGAAACAAAACTGAATAAATTCATCCTTTCCTGCTGAAGCACACGTATCTATAATCCACACCTCCACACTAGAATACAATAGAATTTAGCTATAACGTGGGGGGGGGGACATTTGCAGACTGCAGATGACTGCATTTATGTCGCATAGCCACTTCTGGTCTTATTTAATTCATTTTCATCTTATCCTTTCTGTAACAATCTTAGAGTGTTACATGGGGGTTATTCCATTTTGTCCTTAGAACAATAGTATGAATGAGGTTGATTAAACCAAGAGATGACAGTTGGTCTACAGTTGTCTAGTGAACTTCATAGAGGACTGGTAACTTGCACAGAACTTGGATCTCTCTAGCCAAGTCCAGCACTCTTCACTACCTCACCCTGGCCCCCTAGTGACATCTACACAACACACCAAGAAAATATAAGTGTGGATGTTCCAACTGACGAAGGAAGAGCCACTGAAATAACCGAATGACAGAGAAGAATATTTATGTGCATAAAATTCCTAACTGTGGCTTCTTCTTACTAAAAGCCTGAACAAATATTTTCTCTTTCGCACAAAGCTCAAGTGTGGCAATTGACCTTATTCCCAACTATGTCATGAAAAAAGAACCTGAATCATATTTACTAGGATGCAAAGAACTACTTTCAGTGCCAAAGGCTTGGTTGGGTCCAGTGGGATTTTGGACTTCTTTCCTTTAAAGGAGACCCCAGCCCGCTCACTCCATTCCATATCACAAACTACTTTTGAAACTACACTCAAATTCTAAAGAGGCTTACCAGGTGTAATGGAGCAGGATGGGGGCAACTAGTGTTTGAAAAAGAGGAGATCACTGTTCCTTTCAGTATGTGGAACTAGGCCATGAACTATAATACAATAATAGAACCCCTTTGCTGCTAGTAGTAATCACAGCTGCTGTAGTTGTAAAACAGGCCATGCATATATTTAGTAACCCTAGTCTAACACAATTATAACTGGTGAATAAACTTGTATGGCAACATGTTTGGCTCTTAGCTAATTCAGTTATTTGCTCCTACAGAGTCTCTGATGGATGTGGAGTGAGTAAGTATTTGGTAAATACTTTAGGCCTAGACTACAATCATCCCTATTCTTGGTTGTTTAGGGTGCAACCCTATGCATGTTTAGACAGAAAAAAAGTCCTACACTTCCCAGCATTCTCCAGCCAGCCGTATGTGTGCCAGCATGGTGTAGCGGCTAGAGTGTTGGACTGGGAGTCGGGAGATCCAGGTTCTAGTCCCCATTCAGCCATGGAAGCTCATTGAGTGACTTTGGGCAATCGCAGACTCTCAGCCCAACCTACCTCACAGGGTTGTTGTGAGGATAAAATGGAGAGGAGGAGGATTGTATACGTCGCCTTGGGTTCCTTAGGCGGAAAAAAGGCAGGATATAAATGTAATAAATAAATAATAAGATTGTACTCTTAGTGATGATTTTATCTTCTGTCTATAGGCAAAGAACCTTTTAATACACAGAGCCATTTATACAGGAGTGATAAATTTTCTGAAGATTGTTAATGAGATCTCATTTCTTCGGATAGGTCTTTGCCTCATTCACTCACTGCTTTCCACAAATGATTATGACTAACCCATAGTGGTGCTATTTGGAAGCAAGAAAAGAAGAAAACCAGTAATGCCTTTGAGAGCTCCCTGCTTCAAAGATCTTGTATGCAGATCCTTCCCCTCCTCAGCCTGCTCCAACCACCTCAGAACATCAGCTTGGAAAGGAAATGATGGGGATGAAAAACAGTTCACTTGCATACAAAAGGTCCCCAGGTCAATCTCTGCCATTTCCATCTAAAAAAGGCTTTTTGAGCAACAAAGCTGGTAAGGCATTTTTCTGTGATCCTGGACAGAAAAACCCTCACCAGTCAGAACAAATACTATTGGGCTAGTTGGACCATTGGATAGATCCAGTGTAAGAGAGAACAACAAACACATGATTTTCCATTTCTGACCACTTCCAATTTTAACATTACTTAAAAACAGCAGGTCATTATCTGCAATAATTACCTTCATTGAAAAAAAAATATGCCAAATGTTGTGAGACAGACTACGACATCTGCCTAACAGAATGAAGATAAGGCTAGGTGGATTTTTAATTAATCCAGTTAGCAAAATTATGTACAAAGTCTTGGTGTGTGCCTACAGTTGGGTATATTCAAAGGCAATGAGAGCAGCAAGGAAAAACCATTTCACTGCCTCTATTCAAGCCTCCATATGCCACCAAGCAGAGCTTTTTAGAGTAATCCGGGCTCTATTATATGCTGGCCCTAAGGATGCTGTGGACCCATCTGAGGTCCCCTATAGCACACTGGCTAGGCACTTCCAGGATAAAATCTGGATCCACCAGGGCTTAAACTCCAGTGTTTTAGCAGGTGAATTAGATGAGGTGTCCAGAGAACAGCCTGGTCCATTTTTCTTGGATGAGTCTCAGTTGGTACAGCTTGAAGACATGGATAAGGTGCTTGGACAGATTCATGCGACCACTTCCATATTGGCTCCTTGCCCCTCTTGGCTTATAAAAGCCAGTAGGAAGGAAACAGCTAGCTGGACCAGAGAGGTAATTAATGCCTCCTTGTGAGAGTGAGTGGTCCTGACCTGCCTGAAAGAGGCAGTGGTGGGACTGCTCCTGAAGAAATCCTCTCTGGACCCGGAAGATCTAAACAACTTTAGGCTGGTGGCAAATCTTCCTTTTCTGGGCAAGGTCCTTGAGTGGGTGGTGGGCCAATGAGCTACAAGCACTCTTGGATGAGACTGATTATTTGGATCCATTTTAGTTGGGGTTCAGGCTGGGTTTGGGCATGGAAACAGCCTTGGTCACCCTGTATGATGATTTACATTGGGATATATAGGGGAATGTGACCCTGTTGATACTCCTTGATCTCTCAGCAGCTTTCGATACCATCGACCATGGTATCCTTCTGGGATGATGGTCTGAGTTGGGAGTTGGGGGAACTGCATTGCAATGGTTCTGTTCCTACTTGGATGGCCAGCTCCAGAAGGTGGTGCTTGGGGAATATTGCTTAGCCCCGTGGAATCTCCAACATGGGGTTTGTCAGGGGATGGTTTTGCCCCCATGCTATTTAACATATCCATGAAACTGTTGAGTGAGGTCATCCAGAGTTTTGGAGTGCATTGTCATCAGTATGCTGATGACATACAGCTCTATTTCTGCTTTTCATCCTCACCAGGTGAGGCTGTGGATGTGCTAAATCTGTTCTTGGCTGTGACAATGGACTGTATGAGGGCTAATAAACTGAAGCTCAATCCAGACAAAACTGAGATGGTGTTAATGGGTGGTTTTTCTTACCAGATGGAGGGTATTCAACCTGTTCTGGATGGGGTTGCCCTCCCCTTGAAGGAGCAGGTTCATAGCTTTGGTGTTCTGTTCTCCTGGAACAATCTTGGTCACCTGAGGTTCAGGTGGCCTCAGTGGCATGGAGTGCCTTTTACCTGGTTCAGTTTGTGGCCCAGCTATGCCCCTATCTGGACAGGGATAACCTGGTTTCAATAATCTATGCTCTGTTAATCTCCAAGGTAGATTACTGCAATGCACTTTATGTGGGGCTGCCCTTGCAGACTGTTTGGAAAGTGCAGCTTGTGCAAAATGCGGAAGCCAGATTAATAATCTGAGCCAGAAGGTCTGAGCATATAAGACCAATTCTGGCCCACTTGCATTGGTTGCCGGTATGTTTCCAAGCCCAGTGCAAGGTGCTGGATTTAACCTATCAAGCCTTACATGGCTCAGGACCGCAGTACCTGATGGAACGCCTCTCCTGACCTGAACATACCTGGACACTGTGATCAACATCTGGGACCTTCCTCTGAGTGCCACCTCCAAGGGAGGCTCAGAAGGTGGCAACAAGGGAGAGGGCCTTTTTAGTGGTGCCCCCTCCACTATGGAATAACCTTCCACTGAGGCCCACCAGGTGCTGACACTGTCATCTTTTTTGCACAAGGTAAAGACTGCTCTCTGCTCCCAGGCATTTAATGGCACATGATGGGCCATCTATGTCTGCTGTTTTGAACAGATCTATTAGGGAAAGTATTGTTTATATTGTAAATTGTTTTTAGGTGTTCATATTGTTTAATCTTTGTGTGCTAAAATTTTTTAGACTGTTTTTATCATGTTGTTGTTGTTTTTTAAAGTTGATGTATTTTTTATGAATTGTTGTAAACTGCCCAGAGAGCTCTGGCTATGGGGCAGTATAGAAATGAAACTATTAATAATAATCATAATAATAATTTGAAAAGGGTGTAATGATCAACATGGATTAAGAATCTTGCTTTAGTCTTATAAGTGAAATTCACCGACCAGCAATAATGTTTGCTACATGGCCAATAATATAGGTTTGAGTGTCACAAACTGAAGCTGCAATCCTATGCATGTTTAAACAGAAAAAAAAAGTCTTACAGTATGGCTGGCTGGGGAATGCTGGGAGTTGTAGGACCTTCTCTCTCTCTAAACGTGCATAAGATTGTGCCCTAAGATATTATGCTGGCAATACAGAAACATAAAATGAGCAAATCTTCAGGAATTCAAAGGGACCTTAGAGGGACTATGTGGCAGTTAATTATATGAAGACAGCAGCCTTAGCAAATGTTTAATGTGCATTGATTACCCCAGGAATTTCCCTGAATTGGTTTTGTTTTATTTTAAAATTTAATTCTCCGCATAATAGTTTTACTGCATTTTCCAGAAAGAATGCTATGATGCCTGGGAACCCCACTGATTTCAAAAGGGAAGTTAAGCACATGTTTAACTTAAACCAGCATAGTGTGGTGCAGTGTTCCCCAATGGTGCCCTGCAAATGTTTAGGACTTCAGTTCCCATCAGCCTCAACCAGCATAGCCAATGGGCAGGAATGCTGGGAGTTGTAGTCCAAAACATCTGGAGGTCACCAGGTTGGTGTGGTTCAAGTATTGGCACTGGTAAAATGACCTTCATTCTAGGTTACCATGGAAAAAGCACTGTCTCTAGTCTCTCAGCCTAAGCTACCCCACAAATTTGTGGTGTGGATTAAATGGGGAAATATACTGCCTTGAGATGAAAATATAAATAGCAATCAATCACTTTGGTCTAGTTGTTCCTTGAGAAATGGACATGCAAATTTGCAAATGCTAAAGTATATTTTTGCTTTGAGTTAAATGGCAAATGCCATGAAATTTTTGCTAAAGCAATACTGATGCCCATTATTCATAATCTAAGCCACCTGTACACTGTTAACATTTGGAAAGGGAGTGCCTCAGCTCTCTAAGTCACTTAGAGTTCATTATTTCCTCAAAAGCACTCTTATGTACATGCCCACACAGAGACGAATCTCACCTGCCTAAAATGTTCGTCCCTCCCCTTTGCTACATAGATTTGACAGTCACACATTGCAAAAGCCATCATTTGTCACCAAGTCAAAAGTGAGCACGAGGCACATTAACTTTCCTGCCCTTCTCCATACCAGCTTCTGTTATCAGTCAAGTCAACAGAGCACGGAGTCCCTAGGTTGCACTCTGAAAAACATTGATTTGGAATAGCTCTGAAATAACACTGTAGGCTTCAGCTTTGATGTCATTCCCAGCAGAGTAAGGGTCGCTTGCTCCCTTGACTCTTGACACAGCACAGCAGGTCCACAGGTGTTCGGCAGTGGAGGCTGGTGGCTCCTATTTCGGTGGGACTGTGAATTCATTCTGGGCTTTAGTCAAAACCAGCCAGAACTCAAATGAAGCTATTCAAGGTGCTGAACCCTCTCCATAAAATAGGTTCAGCACCTGGGATAGCTCCTTTAGATTTCTGGCTGGTTCTACTAAAACCCAGAATGGATTCAACACTCCACAGAAATTGGATCCACCAGCCTTCACTGTTTGCTGTGATGAATGTGTGAACAGGTTCTGTCCAAAACATCCCCACACTTCTGACTGTCCTAGAGATCTTTGTGCACTGAGTGCAAAAATATGAAAAGAGTTGTGCAAGTGTATTCAGTAGAATGCAATTACAATGATCAGGAACCCAGCCTTAACAGAGTTCCTAATCACATGAGCTTTGTAAGCATGTTCAGCCAAATACTAGGGATCGGGGGGGGGGGGTATTGTAAATGTACCTAGGTTCACACTTTCAAACCACTATGCAAAGCAAACCTCAGTTATTCTTCAAAATTCACACTTCTCTGAATTTTGGGATGGAGTTCTCCAATGAAAAACCTGCATACAAAAATTCTTACGTTATCTCCATATTATGTTACCACAAGCCAAGCTTTGCTATCACCAATTTCTTAAACTGCATATGCGCAACTATTCTGTAAATATGCGGAAAAGAGAGTGAGAAAAAAGGAAATACCCCAAGATAATGTTTAAACTGACCACCCCCTACTCAGCATGCAAGAAATGGGGATATTATTATTCTTGAAAGAACTTAGATTTAATTCCCCTTTTTTCTGTCCCATGCATCCCACCATATTATATATGTCTCAGATTATTTCTTTTTAAAAAGTAGTTAGAATAAGTATATATAAAGGCCTCCATGGGATGCGTCTTAATCTCTTTGGTAAAGGCAAGATAAAGCTCTTCCTGAAAGTTCTGGAAATTGGGTATTATCTTTCTCACTTCTGCACAATAACAGGGGTTTTATACTGACAGATATGCAGAGAAAACCTGAACAGCTCTTTATGAGGAAAAAAACTATGCTCTGAGAATAGCAGGTACATTATTCATGTAAAAAAGAGGAGGGTACGTGTGATTACACTTCCACTAACATCAAAAAAAAGGGGGGAAAGCATTTTGCTAATCTTTCACAAACAGTGGTTCGATAAACATAGCTTCTGTCACCACCACCACCCTGTTTCATCATCAGAGCTGCTTTCTAATGCATAGCAGTAGCAATGATTAACTTCCAAGAAGCTTCTTTATTCTATATTAGATGTTAAGGATAAATCATCTATGTATATAAATGTGTGGAGCTCATATACTGGTGGTGATCATCATTCTTCAGAGTGATAAGGGTACCAGCGAGAAAAGGGAAGCATTGGAGATGCTGTTACATAATGATTGATGAAAAAATATTCCAAGAAGAAGAAGAGATCAGGGGGAGGCTTTTGAGTCAACTTGCATTGTAAAGCCCAACCACTGTAGACAATCTGGTTATGTTGAAACAAAAATCACACACACACACACACACACTGCTCTTCTCAACTCAAAACAAACCTGCCCTACCCTGCCCAGCCCTGTAATAGAATAGAAGAAGCAACATGGATAAATACATTCTCACAACAGTATATCATGTTTTTACTGCCATGCCAAAGCTGAGCTTCCCCAAGAAATACGGACAAAGTTTAAAGGTTCAGAAGTTGATAGAACAACCACAGCTGCAGCAATGCAATAACATTTACTTATATAATCTTGCTGTTTTAAACATAATTTCAGTAGTGTCAAACTAATAATTGTAATAAGAATGTGAGACAGTGTGGTGTCATGGTTAGAGTGTAAGACTAGGACTCTTGAGACCCTGGTCCAAATCCCCGCTCCCTCAGCCATGAAGCTCACTGGGTCTCCCTGGGCCAGTCACCATCTCTCAGCCTAACTTACCTCACTTGGTTGTTGTGAAAATAAAAGTGGTGGTGGTGGGGTGAGGGAGAGAACAATGTGCAGTGCCCTGGTCTCCTTGGAACATTTGGCAGCAGGATATAAAAGTAAGTTGTTTTAATTTCTGAATATGTGTTCATTCTCCTGATCCAACCATATTTCAGAGTTCGCCTCTTGTCATCTTCTTTTTTCCCTTTTACTTTTTGGCAGTTTCAAGAGTCCACCTCCTCTTGCACACTAAAAGTGGCTCAGAAGGAGAACCTGCTCAGATCTCCATGTGTTAGTATCCCCGATACTAACACAGCATAGGTTAATGACTGAGTCTACTCTGCCCTTCCCCTGAGGACTCCCTACCCCCAATAAAGTCCCATTGGCTAAGTTTAAGCAAGAATTCCTAACCCAAGATTGCTGTCCAGATTGGTAGAAGAAGAGTGCAATTTATTCCTGATAATGCTCAATTAAAATCAAAATTTCCCCTTAGTAATGTCTTGTTCTGCTTCCTCAGACCCTCTGTTCATCCTCATGCCCATGGCTGCCTTCTCATCACAGTGATTAAGTTATACACATGTTTGTTTCATCACATCAGCCAATGTTCATTCCCATGCAAACTGTGACAAAGGCCACACTAGGTGCGCAAAGACTATTTGCTAGACAGCGCGCCCCTTGCAGCCAGGTAAGTGTCAACAGGCTGTCAACCAGACCCCTGCTTTCCGTGGAGACCTAGGCCTTCACATAAACTGGATCAAGACAGAACAGTCATGTGAACAATAACAGTGTTGTATGGACAATAACAGTGGAGGGTCCAGGATCAAAACTTCTGTTCAGAAACATGAAGCCATAATGCAAGACATCTGAAGAACCGGTAGCTCAAGCTGAAGCCTGAGCCCCATTTTTTTTATAATTCCATTTTGTCTTTTCTCTGCTCTCTTCATTTCTCATTTATTTGTTTGATTTGATTTTGAATGTACAGTTGTTCTGATCATTATTTTTTCCCTCTATACTTTTTAGTAACAGCTCTCACTGTTTAATTTGACTGGCTAACTGCCTTGATGCTTTAGAAGGTTTAGCTTCCCATTTATGGCCTAGCTGACCAGGGGCCCCATCACATTCGCTGTGAAGAACAGTGCACACCTGAACATCACACTGTTCCCTGATAATTGTCTAGGTTTCTCAAAATCAGCAGGAGGCAGCCCAGTCAATCATGTTTAAGCTCTGGGCTTTCTCAGCAGTTCTGTGCATCTGGCATCTCTGGCTCCATTCCCAGGCAGGTGTAATTTCAAACCGTGGGACGAGTGACAGCTTTTCTATGGATACAAATGTCACCGCTTACAGTTCAATACCTCATGCAAGCTTCCAAATAGGAATTTATTCCATTAGGAAGGAGACACTCCCTAGCTCCCAGTGGGGGCCAACAGTTACATATGCCTTCCAGTGGCAGAGCTGAGTTAAGAGAGGACTGGCATTCTGAACCGGAATATCTTTCAATGTTTGATGGCTTCCTCTGTTTATCTTGCATGCATGGGCTCATCCATGTGATGTGCTTGCTCTAGGGATGTGCATCGGATTCAGGCAAAGCTCAAGCTGAATCAGCCCCCTTTGGACTATTTCTGGTGCATCCCAAGGCAAAGTAGGCTTCCCTCCAAAGGGACCAGAACCAAAGCTGGACCCTGCATGAGGCTTCATTGACCATCTGGCTTCAGAAAGGCAGATAGTGTGTCTCCCAAAATAGCATATTTTGCTTTTGTTTCTCTAAATCAAAAGATTTAGATTGAAGGGGTGCAGATAACCCTCCACCCAGCCCTCCATAGGCTGTATGATAGGAGGTGGGTCTAGCTATGGCTGTGATGACAGGGGGTGTGGCTACACCCACCTCATGTCATTTCCTCCTCAGCTGATGGGCTGTGTGGATCCTCCACCCAGCACTTTAGCCAGAGATCAGGCTTCACTGCATGCAGGCTTTCCCATTCAGGGAAGCTCTGTGTGCAGTGAAGCCAATGTAGTGGACAATCCACTCAACATCTCAGCCACTAGTGCTTTGTCTGCCCTGCACCCGTCTCCCACTGGGAAGGATGCAGAGTGAGCAAAGTAAAACCATCTTAGTCCACTTCACTCCTCCCAGAGGGGACTGAGCCAACTTGGCTTCAACCACCCCATGTCCTCCACAATGGCAGATGAAGTACCAAGTGGATGATCTTGACTTTTCTTCATGCAATTTTAATCATGTGAGGAATCTGAACAGCAGAATAGGGCTTAGGTGTCTTCCTAAAACCCATTCCAGGACTGGAGCATTCACCCTTCACTGCAACTTTCAGTTCCTCAGTTGCATTTTTCTCTTCCAGCTATGTCACCAATGTGCACATTGATAAAATACTGCAAGAAAACAATCTTGACAAGAAATAACACGATTTCTTCAAAGTGCTTTTTCTGTGGTAGTTTGCTGTTGCACGCAGGTGTTGCTGCAGATGGTTAGAACTCTTATGCAAAAAGAGTCTTGATGCAATTGATCATCATACTGTTACATCAACTTTCCTTTTTGCTAGAGGTGTGCATCCACTTGAGACAAAGCCTAAATCCAGAATTGATGTGGGCTGCTTCAGAGCAATTCTGGCTTTGTCCAAAATGAAACAGGGCTTCCCCAAAGCAGTTTGAACTGAATTGGGCTGCTCCTGAAGCCTTGGATCTACCTCAGAGCATCAGAGGACACAGACAGAGTCAGACCCTTGCTGATCAATGCAGATAGTACTAAGGGCCAAGCTACACTTTACTGTCAAGACATATCTACTGGCTATACCTTCCTTTTTGACTCTGTGCAGGGTGTCTGATCCAGATTGGAACTCTAGTGTTTGGGGGTAGAAGGGCTTTACCTCCTGCTAGGGTCCAAATCCAGATCAGCTCTCCTGTGCTTATTTTACAGGGGGGTGGGGGAGGAATAAAGGGCAGTATCCAACTGTGTCATTCTGCTAGCAGAAACAAGATTCTGAATTCTGCTCAAGAGGAGAATCCGTCTAAAGTTAAATTTGCACAAGTGTGGTTGTGCAACAAGTTGCACATTATTCTTGTGCAAACCACTTGTGCAATGAAAAGATTTTGCTGAACTCCACAAGCACTATTTGAGTTTGCGGAATAACACCACTGGATACTGCCCATGGGTACTGCTGTTAGCTAAGTCTTCAAAGAGACATGTAGTTTTGGTCTGAGCTAGATGGACCAATGATCTGATTCAGTATAAGTGTAGAACATCTCCCTATGTTCAACTCACAAAAATAGGAATAGGTTTTCAAAATGATTTGAATGTCTTCCTCTATTATCCCTAAACATAGCTCCACTATTATATGAAATACAAAGACAAAAATTGTTGGTTTTTACAAAGATGCCACATACTCAAGTTCCTTACAGACTAACCCTTAGCGTTATCACCACATTCTGA
This sequence comes from Heloderma suspectum, assembly GCF_057233095.1. Taxonomy (NCBI): domain Eukaryota; kingdom Metazoa; phylum Chordata; class Lepidosauria; order Squamata; family Helodermatidae; genus Heloderma; species Heloderma suspectum. The sequence continues at coordinate 75,210,931 of NC_139461.1, forward strand.
TTCACTGTGAGGAATCAAAAGAAAGACCCACTTAACACAATGTCTAGTATATTGTAGGCCATGTGACCATCCTGTCACAAATGTATTCTAAGCAAAAGACTAAAAGAAACTGAGCTCCGCATTATAACTGACAGCCACCATTCTCTTTGGTACTTTGGTTTAACTTCTCTGCTCATTTTAGTGATCTGTTAAATGTTAATGTTTGTAAAGCGCTTCAGAGGTTAAACATGGTGTATAATTGCTGTGTATTATTATTCTCATACTCCCTTTGATCTTTATAAGGTTATCCAAACTCATAGCAATTAAGCCTTCGATAAAAATGGCAGCAGCTTTTCTTTGCAGAAAATGTCAAATCCGTAGTGTTCAATTTCCCATAATCTCTACAGGAAGAGTGAATGCAAAATGAAAAGCTATTGATAAAAAAGCCATGACACAAAGAATACTTTGACAATGTTAATGAAATCCATCTTGCTAATATATATATGTGTGTGGGTGTGTGTGTGTATACACACACACACACACGAAGATCTGTATCCATTTTTACAGGACTAAAGGCATTCCTGTCTCTCATTTGAGAAGGGAATTGGAAGATGTATTTTTATGATGTTGGGTAATTGCTGTTTTGAAAATAGCTGTGTTCTCACAGAAAACTAAGAGAAGGTTGGTAGACCTTTGTTCTTTATTTGAAAGATTTATGTTGCTAACCTTCAGCCAAAGCATGATATATGGGCAGATTTTCACTGGAAGGAGAGAGTGGGGGGAAAAACAGCCTTCCTGAATTCTAAAAGATGGAATGCAGGTGTAATAGCATATGCAGCTCACTTAAAAGATTCCTCAAAATGAGGCCAAACTGAATAAAAGACATCAAATGGCCATGACCCCCTATAGTCAACCTAAGTTCTACTGCAAGCAGAGAAATAACTGCAACCCTAAGCATGGTTACTTGGAAGGAAGGCCCAGGGAAATCAATTCAATTATTAGTATATTTTCTTGCACATAAGTATTATTATTATTATTATTATTATTATTATTATTATTATTATTATTTGGTATATAAAACACACACAGAAATTTATAGCAAACATAAACATTAACATTTTAAAACATGCCACAATATCCACAAATTCGTCCATCACCAACAGTCTACTCTCAAATCTCCCCTGTTAAGCGAATTCCCTCCCTGAAACACACCTATCCTATTCCTTGCCAAGAGGAACACCAAATCTAAGGAAATTTTGGATATCAATAACCAGTGAAGCAAACAAAAAACCATACCAAAATAAAAGAAAGGAAGGAAGGAAGGAAGGAAGGAAGGGGTTGGGCACCTGACTGTACGAACACGAAATCAGTCACAGCACTTCTAATTAGGGATGGATGAGAATTTTGTTTCAGTTTGGTTTTGATAAGAATATGCCAAAGTTCACTAATTCAGGACAAAAAGAACTTGAAATTTAAAAAAAAAAATCAAATATGGGAGAAAATGAAACTGACAGGTATGTCCATCCAGGTCCTGGGTTTGACTGCTTAGCTCTTAAAAGTCTGGGTTTGAATCCCTGTGTATTCTATTCAGCCATGTTATTGCTGAATTAGGGTTGCCACCTATTTTTTTCTGAAAGGATCCTCATCACTAATGGCTACATGGCAGGCAGTATGTCATGGTCCTCTCCATGCTGGAAATAACTGTATCTATTGGATAACTGTTATCTATTGGATAACTGTTACAGTTATTTCCAGCATGGAGAGGACCATGACATACTGCCTGCCATGTAGCCATTAATGATGAGGATCCTTTCAGAAAAAAATAGGTGGCAACCCTAATTCAGCAATAACATGGCTGAATAGAATACACAGGGATTCAAACCCAGACTTTTAAGAGCTAAGCAGTCAAACCCAGGACCTGGATGGACATATCTATCAGTTGCCCCAATGTCATGTGATGTTTACTCAACAGTTGCCAATCACTGGTATGAAGATGGACCCTGCAGAGTCTTCCTCGTTGCAGAAACAGAGTGCCTGTGGTAGCAACAATGAGGGAAGCAGCTAAGGAGACTGCTTCAAGTAAGTTTTGGGGGAGGGTCTAGGTAGTAGGATGACTGGCACTTTATGGGGGGGATCTGTGTACTTCTTTACTGCACATGCTCTAAAGCTCACAATCAATTCTGAACTTAATAGTGAATTTGTAGTGTATCCATCCAGTCTTGCTACAAAGGTAAAAATTACTAACAGATGGGTTTCAACCAATGAGCCAACTAATTAAGATTCAGTGGCATCTCCATGCAACCCTGCTCACCATGAAACCCTGGCATCCATATTCAAATGCAATTTTGATTTTTTGATCCCCCCACAACCTTCTTCTTTTGCAGCTGCAGATAAGTAGAATACAAAACAGGTTCTTACCAGGAACCAACTTTGGCCTTCTTAACCAACCTACTTTTTCCTCCAGCCCCCCCTTTAAAGTCTTGTGTTTCCAAAGAACTGAAATTTTGGTAGGAATTTAAATTGACACCCACCCACCCCGGGATGAGCTTTTGTGTTGTTGTTTAAAAGATGTAGTATTTTATTCAGTGGCCTTAGCTGGGTATTGAAAATGGATTCCTGCAAGTTGCTTCCTAGGCAAAAATGAAGCCTAGAACAGGGGGTTGTATCCGATGTTAGTTTAACTCGTGTCCCATTCATTTCAATGCACCTCCTCTAAGTAGGACTAGCATTGAATACAACCCAAGGTTGTTGAAGAAACCTGAGAGCCATGGCAGGGGAGAAGCAAGCATTGAGTGAAAAATAAAAGGTATTTTTATCTTTATGTTTAAATTTATTTAACAGATATAAACCACTTAACATATTTAAAAATAAATATCTAATTGTTTTTTGTGTGTCAAGAGCTGTTGGAAAGCAGTGGGTAAAACCAGGTCAGGATATATATATATATATATATATATATATGAAACTATGTTCTCTGACTGAGGACAGTATGCTTGTAAGGGATTTGCAGTGTTTACTTTATAAAAAGAGAATTGCAGGGACCCAAAGCCTGTTTGAGAGCCTTGCCATCTGTCCTATACACTCTAATCCTTCATTCTCTGTGAAATGGGGCTCTGCAGCAATTGTTCAGTGGTAGTGGAAAAACACTCTACACATTATCAGAGCCATTTTTTACACAGTCCTAGTGGTACTAGAAAGAATGGTTTGGTAAGAATGGTTTGGTACTAAGCCCAGCCACATTTTATGGACCTCTCAATATACCTTTGATTTGCTCTCAGTACAGGCAGTGTCAAGGGCAGGGACAGACAAATCTGACAGTATTGGTCTCATCAACATTGTTAGACTTTTAAGGTCAAGCTTGTTCCACCTCGCTTGCCATTGGATTTAAAAGAAAGAAAAAGCTTGTGATATAAAAAATTATAATAATTACACAGAAACCTGCATGAGGTTTTTTGCCCATTTTCCCTAATTCTGTGTGCATCTTTTAAACATATACATGTTTTACAAGCACATTGCATTGCTATAATGCAGTTTTGTGTGCGCTTTCCCCTAATATCCACATTTTTGTACACTTGTTTGCCTGAGATGCATGGCATTGCAAAGCCTACAAAAATGTGGAACTCAGTATACAACTCTGTTTCTACTCACTTAAAGGCTCAGGAGGTACAAACTGGGTGATTAAAAAAAATATCCTCATTGAACATTTTACTCATCTCTAGTCAAGAGCTTAGCTTACTTTTCCTAAGACTGTGTTAAAGAACAAATAAGATTGCCACACTTACTGACAAATGAGTTAACACAATTTGACAAGTTATCAACAATGCAAGTAAAGAACAGGGACATTCTTTTCACTTCTTCCACTTTAGTTGCCATACCTCTGTCCTTTAAACATTACATTGTCAAAGGGATGTACAAGAATTTTGTTTCAGTTCACAAATCATCCAGATGTGCCCTGTTTGCAACCCTAAATGTGAACAGAAGTATTTTTTTTCTAAAAAAACTGTTCAAACATTCCCGAACTAGTGTTCATGTTAGAAAGAAGTCATTAAAAAAAAATCACATTTTAAAATGTGAACTTTGTTCTTTTTCTTTTTGAATGCATTTTTATGCTTTAGTTAATGGGGGGAAGTGTGTACTTTTGAAAAATGTGCACAGAAATGTGCACTTTTCCCATTAAAAAAAATGCACACTTCTCCTGTTCAAATGAATGAGAAAAGAGATCACAAATAAAAATGTGTGCAATCCTAACTGAGATTCAAAGTGAAGTTAGGAGAATTTCAGTGAGCTGAAACATCCATGGTTCTCCCATCCCTATTGTCAGGCTTAAAGTATTATGAATCAAGCCAAACCGTATGATTGCATCAGTGAAATGCAAGGTTAATTTTAAACAAAGCAGTTTCATACAAGATTTTCTTCCATTATGGGCATTTCAATGCTCATAATTGTGATTGGCCATGCCATCTGTCCTATACACTCTAATCTTTGGGCTGGATACTCGATTTTGTATATCAGTATTCATACAGCAGGGTACTGGAAGAAGGTAAATTCAGGTGCCAGTTATAAAGAAATAATTGTAAAGATGTTACCTCCTCATTATAGTGAGTTACTGGACCCTTTGAATATGGAATTTATCTGTCAATCAAGGTAATTATTATTGGGGTGAAGAACAAATATATTTTGTTTAGCACTTTACAGTCGTGCAAACATCTTTGTGTTGTGATGTAGGAGTTCTGGAGTGTGGGGGAGGAAGTATTTAACAAGGAGTATTTAAAAAAAAAAAAAAAAACCAAACCAGCCAATATTTATATCAGGATGAGAAGAATGTGAATTCAACACACACACACACACACACACACACACACTACAAAATAAATACATTTTTGAAATATCAAGGAAATGGACATCTTTTGAAAAGCCAAGATCGTGAATATTTGCAGATTTATTTATTAGGTCCAGAAAGAGAGTTCAAAGGAAAGCCTGTGATACCGACAAATGACAAGGAACTGAAATGAGAATAGAAGCATGGGAGGGAGGGCTGAGGCTAAGAGAAATGAAGTAATACCACGTAATATAATTAGCAAGCCAATAAAGAAATGAGAAAGTGTGTGTGTGTGTGTGGGGGGGGAATCAGAGGGAACAGGCAAAGGGACAGCCCAAGGGTAGGAACTAGAGAACGTCACGATGTGACAACCATCACTACTGAAAGGCAACATAAACCAATGAAATGTACACAGTGGGGCAAATGTGCTCAGTATTGGAATATCAGTACTGAGGGGATGTCATTGTGATTTGATCCCAGGAGGTTGTAGAGGGTAGCTATGCAAAATGTGCTTTACTCCAGAAGAGGTGTTCCAAAGCTACCAAAAGAAATAAGCTTGAGGGTCCTACTTGGTAACAGGAGAGACCAGGGGATTGTTCTCCCAGCCAAACAAAAACAAGGCTGATTCTGTAGAGGAATGCAACAAAGGTCTGTCACAAATGTGGTGTGAATATAAGTGACTTACATTTCAAAACTTCTACCTACCACCACAAGCCACACATTTTCATTAAATACATTACCACACTATCAGAGATAAACTCATGTAATCCAGCTAGCACGACTGCTAAAAGTTATTTAATATTGTTAAATGTGTGTGAATAAACTGCAGTTGCACCTGTTTGAATAGTAACAATAACAACAGATTCATTTATTAGATTTCTTTTACACCTGTTGAATTCTACCATTCATCCTCTCAATTCATGTCCTTATTCTTATCATGTTTACCCCTGATGTAACATCACACTATGGCTTGTGGAGATCTCACATTTTGTGCTTTTACTTTCCACTATGCAGACTGGCTTAGCTCTGGGCCATACAGCTCATGAGTTTTCATGTGTGAAATACATATGACCTTGGTGGGGGAAGCCCCATACAAATGGGTGCTAATACAATCGATGCTTTAGAAATTGGTAGTGAGATCACAGCTATCCTCCATTTATTAGAAGTACAACCCTGAGTGCTCATTGGAAGGACAGATACTGAAGCTGAAGCTCCAATATTTTGGCCAACTCATGCGAAGAGAAAACTCTCTGGAAAAGACCCTGATGCTGGGAAAGACTGAAGGCAAAAGGAGAAGGGGACGGCAGAGGATGAGATGGCTAGATAGCATCACGGATGCAATGAATATGGACTTAAGCATGCTGCAGCAGATAGCGCAGGAAGGGCTGGCATGCTATGGTCCATGGAGTCACGAAGAGTCGGACACGACTGAACGACTGAACAACAGCAACAACAACAACAGAACATATACAATGAAGGAACAGAATAAGAAGAATAGTGAGAGGAGAAGGTATGAAAAGTAAACCTCCAGAAAGATTTTCATATGGCAAGCACATCATCCAGGAAAGATTTTCCGCCTCTGTGCAAAATTTCATCCAAACTAGGGATGTACGAAAGTCACTTACCTTTAACGAAATTTGATTCGTGGTGGGGGGAAGGCACTCTGTCCCTCCCCCCGAAATTCTGGCCGGGGGGGGAGGCGCTCCATCCCTCCACCCCCGAATCCTGGCTGGCCGGGCCTGCAACCGTTTGCATCCCTGCAGTCAGCCGTGATAGGCTACGTAAATGTTTACGTAGCCTATCACGGCTGAATAAAAAAAAGAAAGAAAAAAAAAGTGCGTACGCAAATGGTGGCGCCCATGGGCACTGCCATTTGCGTTCCTTATTTTGGCACGTCTTAGTCTACATAAACATTTACGTAGACTATAGCGAAAATAAGGGGAACGCAAATAGCTTAGCATCTACGCTATTTGCGTTCCCCTTATTTTTGCCGTAGTCTACGTAAATGTTTAAGTAGACTAAGACATGCCAAAATAAGGAACGCAAATAGCGGCGCCCATGGGCGCCGCCATTTGCATACACACTTTCTTTTTCTTTTCTTTTTTTACTCAGCTGTGATAGGCTACGTAAACATTTACGTAGCCTATCACGGTGTTTTTTAAAATTTAGCTGTGATAGGCTACGTAAATCTTTACGTAGCCTATCACGTTTTTTTGTTTTTGTTTTTTTTTTAAACTTGGAAATGGCGGCGGCAGCAGCCCATCAGAAGACCGGCCGCCGCAGCCGCTGCCGCCGCACTGCCACCAAACCGTCCCCGAACCACCACCGGAGCCGCTGCCGGAGCCGCCGCCACCGCCACCAAAAAGATTCACCGAAGGTAAGTCCCGTCCTAGGGGGGGCGGGGGGGCAGACCGTTTTGCCACCGATTTTGGGGGGCCGAATGCGCTGGCATTCGGCCTCCCCGAGATTCGTGGTGGAATTCTCTGACATCCCTAGGGGGTTGAGGTTGAAGTTGGGGGCAGGATAAAGAAGTTTGTCTAAGGAAGAATAATTAAAGCTACAGTGTGTAGCAGTTCTTGGAGAAAGGGGAATCAAGTTCATAATTACAATCTTCAAAAGAATACAAATCATATCCTCATCATTTACTGTGCTAGACATTCTCCCCCACCCCACCACAGACAGACTTTTGCAAGGACATAATCAAAGCCAGAGTTCTGTTGCATTTATGCCAGGTATTTTAACTTGAGACTCATAATGAATAACGCTGCAACACAGTACTTTGGTAGTTTTAGTGTTTGGTCTGATGAACCAGTATGCCTGTAGAAGTTAATGTCTGAACATGCCAGCTATCACTGGCCTACGTTTGTTGACTGACACCTAACAATCAGTTTCAAGAGTTCGCCTGATGGGAGCCAAATTACATGTGATGCTGTTAACACATAGTCGGTTGCCCCATGTCACTTCCAGGTAGGAGTGCACGAAAGCCACTTACCTGGTCTCGCAGCTTTTCGCGGTGGGGGGAGGCGCTTCGCTGCTCTCCCCCCGAAGTTCAGGCCGGAGGGGGAGGCTTCCTGCCTCGCCCGGCCGAAATTCAGGCCAGGGGGGAGGCTTCCCGCCTCGCCCGGCCGAAATTCAGGCCGGGGAGGAGGCGCCTCGCCTCGCCCGGCCGCAAAATAAAAAGTTAAAAAAAAAACGCCCCCGTGATAGGCTATGTGACGATTAACGTAGCCTATCACGGCTAGATCTGCAAAGTCAGCCGTGATAGGCTACATTAATCGTCACGTAGCCTATCACGGGTGACTTAAAAAAAACGCGTACGCAAATGGCGGCCCCCATAGGGAGCCGCCATTCGCGTTCCTTATTTGGTCGCTGTAGTCTACGTAAAGATTTATGTAGACTACGGCGAAAATAAGGGCAGCGCAAATAGCGTTGCCCTTATTTTCGCCGTAGTCTACGTAAATCTTTACGTAGACTACAGCGACCAAATAAGGAACGTGAATGGCGGCTCCCTATGGGGGCCGCCATTAGCCGTACGCGCTTTTTTTTTTTTTTAAGTCACCCGTGATAGGCTACGTGACAATTTACGTCGCCTATCACGGCTGAGTTTGCAGGTCTAGCCGTGATAGGCTACGTTAATTGTCACGTAGCCTATCACGGGGGCGTTTTTGTTTTTTTTTACTTTTATTGGAATGGTGGCGGTGGCAGCCGGTCAAAAGACCGGCTGCCACCCCCGCCCCTGACGAAGACCCGACGAACCGCCGCTGGGACCCGCCGCCGGGAGGGACATTCGGGAAAGGTAAGTCCCGTCCTGGGGGGGGTGCGGGGGGCTGGGGGGTGGAGAATTTCTCCCCGAAACTTCTTCAGGGGGCCGAACAAGTTGGCGCTCGGTCCCCCGAAGTTTCGGGGAGAAATTCTCCGCCAACCCTACTTCCAGGCTAATTTTGGCAGTCAAATTGACCAGTTTTTTCAGGTCAAGGCCAAACTTGACATTATAAGAGAAATGGGTCTGGAGCTATCAGTTTATGTCTCTTCACTCTCTTTTCTTTCTAATGTTGAATATAAACAGTGTGTGATGCCACATCTTGGTCAGGCCAAATGCCAGTGCATTCGAGCCCCCGAAATCCATGGTGGAACAAAGCCCCCCCACCCCCCCCCTGCGAAAGGTGCACGAAACGGGACACCTACCTGCTGCTGTTCGCGCTGACTTGCAAATGGTGGCCGCGGCCGCCACTCGCTTCATCACTATAGCCATGATAGGATGCCATTTGCGTCCCTGCAGAAGCCATGATAGGCTGCGTAAGTATTTACGTAGCCTATCACAGCAAAAAAAAAGGGAATGCAAATGGCAGTGGCTGCAGTGGCCACCGTAGCCGCCGCCATTTGCATTCGCTGTTTTTTGTGTGTTTTTTGCCATGATAGGCTACATAAATATTTATTTATTTATGTGATAGGCTATGTAAATATTTATGTAGCCTATTACGGCAAAAAAAAAAAAAGTGAACGCAAATGGCGCCGCCGTAGCCGCCGCCATTTGCATTCGCTGTTTTTTGTGGGGGTTTTGCCATATAGGCTACGTAAATATTTACGTAGCCTATCACGGCAAAACACAGGGATGCAAATGGCGGTGGCTATGGCAGCCGCCATTTGCATCCCTGCAGGCTGCCCAGTGGCTGGATGTCTGGCTGCGGGCGGCCCTGGCCGGCGGCTCCGCAGTATCTCCATGGAGCGGAGCCGGCCGGAGAGAATTTCGGGGGGAGGGATGGAGCACCTCCCTCCCACCGTGAATGTCACCCTTCAAAAAGGTAAGTGACTTCCATACATCCCTAGTTGTGGAAGGGGAGAGATGAAGGACAATTATGCAGCATCACACTTGGTGTACAGCAGTGTTAAAAAGAAGAGCAAGTAAAGAGACAGTCTGGGGGCAGTTCTCATCTCTTATTAGTAGTTGAATTGTTTGTGGTTTTCACTGATGTTTTATGGGGTGGTTGTATTTCAGTGGATAATTGTTTTAGCTGTTTTAAATTTTATATGTTTTAATTTTGTTGTGGGTAGCCTTGAATCTCTTTTGAGAAAGGTGTCTAAGAAATCTTAACAATGCTGGAGAAACTGTAATCAGCAAGATATATATATATATTCATAGGTGTTGGTCATGTCCAATCATGTTACAGTGTTGGAACATGATAGTCTCAGGAATGGCAAAGATTACACATCAAGCTATATATTTATTTTATTTCATTTCATTTATTTATTTACAATATTTATATACTGCTCTACATCAGAAGATTTTGGAGTGGTGAACAACACAGTAAAAGAATAAAACAGCAGATTAAAAGAGTTTAAACTTTTTTTAAAAAAGACAAACCCCAATGAAGTGGAATTTAACAAACCATGACTGGTCATGCAAGGAAGGCCTCTTGAAATAACAACATCTTTAGGAGGCACTGGAAGGAACACAATGTTGGTGCCTGCCTGACCTCTAAGGGCAGGGAATTCCACAGGAAGGGGGCCACCACACTGAAGACTCTTTTCCTGGTGGACTCCAACCGGGCTATGGGTCCATGTGCAACCACCAGGAACATGCTGCCATATACAGCCGCAGCAGCCCGGCAGTGGCCGGAGCTGCCACCACTGCCGCTGCTTCATCCACTACCGCTGCATCCACCACCAGGTAGGTCTGTCCCGGGGGGGATTATGTGGGGTGGTGGGGGGGAAGGAGGCCGTTCTGCCACAGACTCTGGGGAGGCGGATTCTTTAGAATCCGGCCTCACTGGAGTCCGTGGTGAAATTCTCTGACATCCCTAAGTGTGATTAGGAATGTACGAATTGTGTACCTTCCGTGCTGCTTGACTTCCACAGTTTGCAGCCAGTGCTCCATACCGTCGTTCGCAAGCCACCGGAATTCTCCTCTTTCTTTTCCGCTCCAAGAATTACGAAGATAAATCTGTACCAACAGCCACAATTCCGGTGCCCAGCCATCTCCGTGAGTCTGCATAACTTCTGTAAGAAAGGCTATTTTTCATAGATATTTACGTATTTTTCCCCTGCCCTGAGAAGTGCACTAATTACTTTCAGCCAAATCACTTCCTCCTCCTAGGGGCTTCCCAGAACAAGGCTGTCCTAGGTGTGCCTGAGCGATGCCCTCTTTGTTTAAAGCAGTGCTGTTTGAAAGAAAGAAAGTAAAAACCTTTTAAAATGACCATGCCGGTCTGGAGCCCTGCACGAGTATTATTCCCCCTGCTAGGCTTTCTATTTCCTCATCCAGCCTTGTTGGTGACATGGTGAGGCTAAAATGGAGAGGAGAACCAGCTCTGTGCATGTCTACTCAGAAGTAAGTCTTACTGAGTTCAATGCAACTTACTCTTACACATGTCAGCACCCCACTTGCCCCCAGCTCAGCTTTGTATTTCCACATCCAGCTCATTAGCAAACCTGTTAGTTATCACACTGGGTGACTTTGGGCTGGACTCTAACCACTACACCATACTTCTGTTATATGAAACTCATGAAGAAAAAGAGACAGTATAATGGAAAGTTCTTTCTGAAGCAGTCACACTTGTACAAATGCAGCACGAAGGGAAAGATCAGCAACCTTCTCTTTGTTTGAATAAAAAGCACACTATGCACATGCTCAGGGAATGGACAAAATGAGGAATAAACACACCAGGGAATATGAAGAACTATATCCTTCGTGTGTGAGTGTGTGTGGAATCTCCTGATTCTTCTGAGATAACTAACAGGAGGTTTGCTAATGAGCTGGATGTGGAAATACAAAGCTGAGCTGGGGGTAGGGATGGCAGACAATTTCTCCCCAAAACTTCGGGGGGCTGAGCGCCAATGTGTTCGGCCCCCCCGAACAAGTTTCGGGGAGAAATTCTCCGCACCCCCCCACCCCCGCACCCCCCTGGGATGGGACTTACCTTTGGCAAATGTCCCTCCTGGCGGCGGGTCCGGCTGGCGGTTCGGCGGGTGTTCGTCCGGAGCGGGAGCGGCAGCCGGTCTTTCAACCGGCTGCCACCGCCACCATTCCAATCAAAGAAAAAAAAACAAAAACGCCCCCGTGATAGGCTACGTGACGATTAACGTAGCCTATCACGGCTAGATTTGCAAAGTCAGCTGTGATAGGCTACGTAAATTGTCACATAGCCTATCACGGGTGACTTTAAAAAAAAAAAAAAAGCGCGTACAGATAATGGCGGCCCCTATAAGGAGCTGCCATTCCCGTTCCTTATTTGGTCGCTGTAGTCTACATAAAGATTACATAGACTACGGCGAAAATAAGGGCAACGCTATTTGTGTTGCCCTTATTTTCGCCGTAGTCTACGTAAATCTTTCCGTAGACTACAGCGACCAAATAAGGAACGCGAATGGCGGCTCCCTATGGGGGCCGCCATTTGCATACGCGCTTTTTTTTTTTAAGTCACCCGTGATAGGCTACGTGACGATTAACGTAGCCTATCACGGCTGACTTTGCAGATCTAGCTGTGATAGGCTACGTTAATCGTCACGTAGCCTATCACGGGGCATGTTTTAAAAAAAAAAAAAACTTTTGAGTTCACGGCCGGGCGAGGTGAGGCGCCTCCTCCCTGGCCTGAATTTCGGCCAGGCGAGGCGGGAAGCCTCCCCCCCCGGCCTGAACTTTGCGGGGGGAGCAGCGAAGCGCCTCCCCCCCACCGCAAAAAGCTTTGAGGACAGGTAAGTGACTTTCGTCCACCCCTAGCTGGGGGCAAGTGGGGTGCTGACATGTGTAGGAGTAAGTTGCATTGAACTCAGTAAGAGTTACTTCTGAGTAGACATGCACAGAGTTGGGTCTCCTCTCTGTTCAGCTTTGTATTTCCACATCCAGTTCATTATCAGACCTCCTGTTAGTTATCTCAGAAGACCCTTGGGAATATGAAGAATATAATTCTTCATATTCCCTGGTATGTTTATTCCTCATTTTGTCCATTCCCTGAGCATGTGCAGAGTGTGCTTTTTATTCAAACAAAGAGAAGTTTGTTGATCTTTCCCTTCATGCTGCCTTTGTACAAGTGAAGTGTGACTGCTTCAGAAAGAACTTTCCATTATACTGTCTCTTTTTCTTCATGAGTTTCATAACAGAAGTATGGTGTAGTGGTTAGAGTCCAGCCCAATGTCACCCAGTGAGATAACTAACAGGAGGTTTCCTAATGAGCTGGATGTGGAAATACAAAGCTGAGCTGGGGGCAAGTGGGGTGCTGACATGTGTAAGAGTAAGTCGCATTGAACTCAGTAAGACTTACTTCTGAGTAGACATGCCCAGAGTTGGTTCTCCTCTCCATTTTAGCCTCACAACATCAACAACAATACTGGATGTGGAGATAGAAAGCTTAGCAGGGAGCATAATACCTCATGCAGGGCTCTGGACCGGCATGGTCATTTTAAAAGGTTTTTTCTTTCTTTCAAACAGCATTGCTTTAAACAAAGAGGGCATCGCCCAGGCACACCTAGGGTAGCCTTGTTTTGGGAAGCCCCGAGGAGGAGGAAGTGTTTTGGCTGAAAGTAAATGGAGATGGAGGATTTCAATTGAAAAAGAACGCCCACAAACAAGTCAGTGAGCACAATTCATTTTTTAAAAAAACCCTTACATATTTATTATCGGAATATACTACCTTGAGTTTTTATTTACGAAAATTTCACGACTCTGTGCAGATGACAAAAAAAGCCGCATGACTGCTGGCTCTGCAGGACCTCGTGGTGCTGTTCCGCAGAGGATTCCATGGCACGGACTGATGGGAATTCAATCCCATTTCAGTCCGTGGCGGAACTCTCTGACATCCCTAAGTGTGATGCAAAAAGGTCACAGGGGTCTTCGACAGGGACAGGGCCCAATTTACTGGGGAAGATGTTAACCACTGGACCACCCAGAAGAGCTCTCCTGGACAGCTATTTGAAGACGCAATGGAGACAGCAAAATAAACCTTCTTTGCTGCCCACACTGCCATGCAGTAGGCACGATTATGCACTCTAGAGCATACTCATCCATCTTCACTTTGAGTCTTGCGCCATTTGCACTCTAGCCAACATCCAGCCTGTTTCACGGACCGCAGCTCCCCAAATTCCACGAATTCCACCACAGATCTCGGTGAGGCCAAATGCCAGTGCATTCGCCCCCCCCGAACTCTGTGGTGGAATGAAGCCCCCACCACCCCTGCCCCGCAAAATGGGCCTGGAACGGAGCACCTACCTGCTGTCGTCCCCGCTGCATTGCAAATGGAGGCTGCATCTGCGGCCGCCATTCACTTCTTCCATATAGCCATGATAGGCTATGTAAATACTTACGTAGCCTATCACGGCTAATGCAGGGACGCCATTTGTGTCCCTGTGGAAGCTGTGATCCGCTACGTAAGTATTTACGTAGCCTATCACGGCAAAACTAAGGATGGGGGAGAATTTCTCCCGAAAGTTTGGGGGGCCGAGTGCCAACGCATTCGGCCCCCCAAAATCGGCAGTGAAATTCTCTGCCCCCCCGCCCGCCCCGGGATGGGACTTACCTTTCACGAATGTCCCTCCCGGCGGCGGGTCCCAGCGGCAGTTCGTCGGGTCTTCGTCAGGGGCAGGGGCGGCAGCCGGTCTTTCGACCAGCTGCCGCCACCGCCATTACAAGTGCAGTAAAAAAAAAAAAGCCCCGTGATAGGCTACGTAACGATTAACGTAGCCTATCATGGCTAGATCTGCAAAGGCAGCCATGATAGGCTACATTAATCGTCACGTAGCCTATCACGGGTGACTTTGAAAAAAAAAAAAAGTGCGTACGCAAATGGCGGCCCCCATAGGGAGCTGCCATTTGCGTTCCTTATTTGGTCCCTGTAGTCTACGTAAAGATTTACGCTATTTGCGTTGCCCTTATTTTCGCCGTAGTCTACGTAAATCTTTACGTAGACTACAGGGACCAAATAAGGAACGCAAATGACGGCTCCCTATGGGGGCTGCCATTTGTGTTTGTGCTTTTTTTTTTTTTTCAAAAGTCACCTGTGATAGGCTACGTGACGATTTATGTAGCCTATCATAGCTGACTTTGGAAATCTAGCCGTGATAGGCTACATTAATCATTACGTAGCCTATCATGGGGGTGGGGTTTTTTGTTTTTGTTTTTCGCAGCCGGGTAGACGGGGTGCTTCTACCCGGCCTGAATTTCGCCGGCAATGGATGGGGTGCCTCCTGCCTGGCCTGAATTTCGGCCAGGCGGGGTGGGGCGCCTCCCCCCCCGCATGAACTTCGGGGGGAGAAGCGAAGTGCCTCCCCCCCACCGCGAAGCAAGCTTCGAGGACAGGTAAGGGACTTTCGTCCATCCCTTGGCAAAACTAAGGGAATGCAAATGGCAGCAGCTATGGTGGCCGCCACTTGCGTTCCCTTTTTTTTTTTTTGGCCGTAATAGGCTACGTAAATATTTACGTAACCTATCATGGAAAAAAATTATGGGAACGCAAATGGCGGCCGCTGTAGCTGCCGCCATCTGCGTTCGCTGTTCTGTTTTGTTTTTTACTATGATAGGCTATGTAAATATTTACATAGCCTATCACGGCAAAATACAGGGATGCAAATGGTGGCTACGGCAGCTGCCATTTGCTTCCCTGCAGGCTGCCCAGCAGCCAGATGTCTGGCTGTGGGCGGCCCCGGCCAGCGGCTCCACAGAATCTCCATGGAGTGGAGCCGGCCTGAGAAAATTTTGGAGCGCCTCCCCCCGACCGCAAATGTCACACTTCGAAAAGGTAAGTGACTTTCGTACATCCCTACATGGGAAGAACGAACTGCAAAAGTGACATCTAAGGAATTAGCTGTAGCTATCCTGATGACAGCTCACAGGGTAATAGCTAAAAGATGGAAAACTGCTGGACTTCTGTCACTGAAGTCTTGGTACACGAAACTGTGGCAAATAGCCATGGCAGAAAAATTGACGTACCAACTGAAATGAGCTAAAGGCAAAGTCAAAATATCCAATTTTGGCATGAAAATATGCCACAGTTTTATTCAATATTCAAATCAGGAACATATGCAGCAATATTTGTCAAAGCTAGGGATGTCAGAGAATTCTGCCACGGATCTCAGTGAGATCCCCCGAACTCTATGGCAGAACGGCCTGCCACCCCCCCAGCTCCCCACAGATCCCCCCCGGGATGAGACTTACCTGGGGCGGATGTTCCGGGCAGCGGCGGCTCCGGTGGTGGCTTCAGCGGCGGCTTCGGCGGCGGCAGCGGCGGCTGGTCTTCTGACCGGCTGCTGCCGCTGCCATTTGCAATCGTTGGGGTTTTTTTACAGAGACGTGATAGGCTACATAAAAACTTGCATAGATTTTTACATAAAAACTACGTAAGTTTTTACGTAGCCTATCACATCTCTGTAAAAAAAAAGAAGACAAAGAAAAATAAGGAACGCAAATGGCGGCGGCCGTAGCCACCGCCATTTGCGTATGCATTTTTTTTTTAACCCAGACGTGATAGCCTATGTAAATTTTTATGTAGCCTAAAACGTCTGGGTAAAAAAAAAAAAAAAAAGCATATGCAAATGGCGGCGGCTACAGCGTTCCTTATTTTTCTTCGTCTTAGTCTACGTAAATATTTATGTAGACTAAGATGAAAAATAAGGAACGCATACGCAGGTTTTTTTTCCCCCTTACCCAGAGCCCTCTGCGGCCGGAAATCCGGCTGTGGACAGCCCTGGCCTGGGCCTGGCCAGCTGCTCCGCAGAGCTGCTGCGGAGCACAGCCGGCTTTTGAGGATTCCGGGGGGGAGGACCGGATCGCCTCTCCCCCTCGGCAAGGATTCCGGCGGGAGGGACGGAGCGCCTCCCCCCTAGCGGAACCTGGTGGAGCCAGGTAAGCAGGGTTTCGTACACCCCTAGTGAAAGCCTTTACTCGGGTTACGGAAAAGAGACTAAATATAGTTTGCTATAATGAAGAAGCATAAAGAAAACCTCCAAGTAACCAATGGATTCCACCTATATATTTGTAAAGTAAAGGTGCCTGTAATCTTCAACTGTAAAGTAAAGGGGTGGGGTGTGGGGGAGACTGTTAAATGTACTACCCTCTGTCAATAGTCAAATGTTAAATGTACTACCCTCTGTCAATAGCAAGATTTTAATTCAATGCAATTTTTGTTTGGTTGTTGGTCATTGTAAATAAAAAACAAACAAACGCATCTAAACAGCAGCAGCAGCAACAACTAGGGATGGGGGAGAATTTCTCCCCGAAACTTCGGGGGGCCGAGTGCCAACGCATTCGGTCCTCCGAAGGTTGTTCGGGGAGAAATTCTCCGCCCCCCGCCCCCCGTCCCCCCCGGGATGGGACTTAACTTTCACGAATGTCCCTCCTGGCGGTGGGTCCCAGCGGCGGTTCGGCAGGTCTTCGTCAGGGGCGGGGGCGGCAGCCGGTCTTTTGACCGGCTGCCGCTGCCGCCATTACAAGAAAACTAAAAAACAAACAAACGCCCCTGTGATAGGCTACGTAATGATTAACATAGCCTATCACGGCTAGATCTGCAAAGTCAGCCGTGATAGGCTATGTTAATCGTCACGTAGCCTATCACGGGTGACTTTAAAAAAGAAAAAAGTGCGTACGGCTAATGGCGGCCCCCATAGGGAGCCACCATTCACATTCCTTATTTTGTCCCTCTAGTCTACGTAAAGATTTACGTAGACTACGGTGAAAATAAGGGCAACGCAAATAGCGTTCCCTTATTTTCGCCGTAGTCTACGTAAATCTTTACGTAGACTAGACGTGCCAAAATAAGGAACACAAATAGTGGCGCCCATGGGCCACCGCCATTTGCGTACGTCCTTTTTTTTTTCCCAAAGTCACCCGTGATAGGCTACGTGACGATTAATGTAGCCTATCATGGCTGACTTTGGAAATCTAGCCGTGATAGGCTACGTCAATCGTTACGTAGCCTATCATGGGTTTGGTTTGGTTTTTTCACTTTTTCTTTCACAGCCGGGTAGACGGGGTGCTTCTCCCTGGCCTGAATTTCGGACGGGCGAGGTGGGGCGCATCCCCCCCCGGCCTGAATTTCGGCTGGGCGAGGCAGGGCACCTCCCCCCCTCGCCTGAACTTCGGGGGGAGAAGCAAAGCACCTCCACCCCACCGCGAATCACCCCTGCGAAAAGGTAAGTGACTTTCGTAAATCCCTAAGAGAGATTCAGATGTCTGTATTACTTGTTTGGGGCATTTCCCCATTGATTTGCATAGGAAAACACAAATGGCCATAACTTTTTCACTTTTTATGATAAATACATGAAATGTGGGTAACTCTCAGCCTCCCTGGAAAGGACTCCACCTGCCAACGTTGAGACAGTTTGGCCAAGTGGTTTCTGTGCTAGGTGGAGGTGAAATTTGATTTTTCCACAAAAACTCTCAAAGCAAACAGTTATAACTTCTCACTGTTTCCACAGAAGTGCTTGAAACCTGGGCCCCTCTCAGCCTCCCTGGAGGGAATCCCACCTGCCAAAGTTCAGACAGTTTATCCCACTAGGTTTTTTGCTGGGCGCAGATGAAATTTGATTTTTTCCACAAAAAGTCAAACCCAAGAGCTAAAACTTTTCACTGTTTCCACAGAAATGCTTGAAATCTGGTTCTCTCTCAGCCCTGCCCCTCCACCCCAGGCATCCCAACTGCCAAAGTTCAGACAGTTCAGCCCACTAGGTTTTGAGCTAGGCACAGGTGTGCTATTCTGAGAAAGTCAAACCAAACTCAGAAAACAGAGAAGTTAGGTCTTGAATAGGGGTGCACGAAAGTCACTTACCTGGTCTCGCAGCTTTTCACGGTGGGGGGGAGGCGCTTCGCTGCTCTCCCCCTGAAGTTCAGGCTGGGGGGGGGAGGCTTCCCGCCTTGCCCGGCTGAAATTCAGGCCGGGGGGGAGGCTTCCCGCCTCGCCCAGCCGAAATTCAGGCCGGGGAGGAGGCGCCTCGCCTCGCCCGGCCGCGAAATTAAAAGTTAAAAAAAAAAAACGCCCCGTGATAGGCTATGTGACGATTAACGTAGCCTATCACGGCTAGATCTGCAAAGTCAGCCGTGATAGGCTACGTCAATCGTCACATAGCTTATCACGGGTGACTTAAAAAAAAAAAAAGCGCGTACGCAAATGGCGGCCCCCATAGGGAGCCGCCATTCGCGTTCCTTATTTGGTCACTGTAGTCTATGTAAATCTTTACGTAGACTACGGCGAAAATAAGGGCAACGCAAATACGGACCCGCCGCCGGGAGGGACATTCGTGAAAGGTAAGTCCCATCCCGGGGGGGGGGGGTGGAGAATTTCTCCCCGAAACTTCTTCGGGGGGCCGAACACGTTGGCACTCGGCCCCCCGAAGTTTCGGGGAGAAATTCTCCGCCATCCCTAGTCTTGAAGCAGAGGAGGTCATTACTATCCCAAATCTCTGTTGTCAGTTTTGATGACATCAGGCTCTCAGTTTTCTTGTCTGATAGAGGCAGGAAGACACAGCCAGCAACCTTGCCAGGTGGGCACATCACACTGAACTGAGAGCAACGATAATGGTCTTGTCTGACACAGGCAACAAGATGCAGAAACCCTGCCAGGTGAGAACTGTGGTAGGTAGGAATGTCAGAGAAATCCGCTGTGGATTCAAATGCAGATTCCAAAGAATCCAGCCTCAGGAATCCGCAGCGGATCAGGACCACTTATCTCCACTCCAGGAGGACTGGAGGCGGACCAGCACTTGCCTGCTTCTTGCCAGCCAGAGCTGTTCGCCTCCTCCCTGACCCTGCTGATTGCGATGTCTTTAAAAACAAAAGAAAAATGGTGATCAGGAGGATGTGCCCATAGACTTATACGCAAAATAAAGCAGTGAATCTTGTGTATAAGCATATGCACACATAGACTTATACGCAAGATTCATGACTCTATTTGCATATAAGTCTATGGGCACATCCTCCCGATCACCATTTTTCTTTTCTTTTTAAAGACATGGCAATCAGCAGGGACAGGGAGAAGGCAAACGGCTCTGGCTGGCAGGAGGGAAGGTAAGCACCCCCAAGCCAGTCCCCCCCCCCAGAATCCAAGCGGAGTGGAACCGCTCTGGAGGATTCCATGGGGGAGGAATGGATCGCCTCCCCCCCCCATGGATTCCCCACCAGAACAGATGGTGGGGAATCCGTACACCCCTAGTGGTAGGTCTAGAGCTAATACATGCCAACGAGCACCGATCTCATATTCTATAGGGAAGAGCAGCCTGGGGAGTGGCCCTGGACCTTGGGAATACCTACATTGGTTTTCTAAAGAAAGAATCCACAACAGAAAGAAAGCAAAGAAAGAAAGAGAGAGAGAGAGAGAGAGAGAGAGAGAGAGAGAGAGGGGAATGAACCACAGTGCAATGCCTTGCCCACTAGGGCATATTATGTAGGGAAGAGCAGCCTGGGGTCACAAACCAGACAACACCAGGGTATATTCTCTAGGGAAGAAGGGCCCGTGGCCAGAAAGGCAGAAACAAACAAGGTCAAGCCCACCAAGAGGGTATATTCCTTAATAGGGGATGACTGTGAGGTGTGACTGGGGCAAACAGCAAGAACAAATGAAAGACGGATGCACACAAAAAACTCCCTACCTACATGCCAAAGGGAAGAGGGAAGGGAGTAATGGTGCATTACTCATAGGGACTTGAAACTGGGGAATGAACCACTCTCGGGAAGCTGAAGTCATACAGCAATCTACTGTTTGAGAAGAAGAAGAAAAACACCCCTGCAAGGCAGGCACCTTGAAACTGAAAATAAGACAGATGGTTATCCTGAGACTCTTTAACTCAGCCAGCCTGCCAGGAGGACTCATTCACACAGCAGACACATGCCATGTCTGTGGAGTTGGAGAAAGACATAGAGATGCTACAGCATCTCCTTACATTCAGAGCTACAGTCCTGCACTAAGTGCACAGCCTGACATAATTAAGTATGGAGGAGGAGGATATATGCTCTGACCAGAGGTCCCATAGAGATACAAAGATGCTAGGAGCATCCCCTTGGGTTCAACTGCTCAGTGTGCCTCTCAATCGCCTGAGGGCTCGAGGGTGGGGTAGCCCAGCAGGGGCAGGTTAAATTTGAGGAAGACCAGCTGATGCACTGTCAGCATCCAAGCAGGAGCAGTGGGGTGTCACCACATTGCCCACCATGGAGGACACCCTCTCACTTGAGATGCTGGTGGGTGGGCAGCTTTGTCTTTCCCTGGCCACACAAGCCAGGTCTGGCCAAACCTGGCTGAAGGATGACCAGTAGGCCATCGGGTCTGTAGACCAGTCCTCCACAGGCTCTGCCAAATAATGCTGCACAGACATTACAGCGTCATCCTGGCGGGTGGGTTGGGTGCCTCTGTCCCCAACCACTGATTGCACTGCCTCGGCCCATAACCCCTGGCCTGTGGTCCTGCTGGGAGTGATGCTGCTGGAAGGGATGGGGAACAGTCTCTCCACCTCTTCCTCCTCTTGCACCTGCCCCAGCCTCTTTGCCCATTCCCCCCTCACTTGTTCTACCAAATTTTCCAGCCACACTGTCTGGGAGTTCTCCCCACAAAGGCCATCTTTCAGGCATGGATCACACATGGTGGCCAACATATACATCCTCTCCTGGTACAGGGTCTCTACCCACCTTACTAGGGCATCCCTCAGCCTTGTCTCCACTTCCTGCATATCAGGCAGGAAGCGCCTGCCTGCGACAGGATCCCTGGTCTCCAGGAACTCACCCATTTGCTTTGGGAGATGCCTGGCCACAGAAATCACCTGGCTGAGGAGGGTGGTGCTGCCAGTGCTCAGGGTCTTGGTGGCCTTGTGGAATGGCTTGAGGACCACTACAAGTTGGGACATGGCATCCCACTGATACCTGCTCAGGGGTGCCCGGATGCCAATGTCCCTGACCCTTGACACCTCGTGGACAGCATGCTGTTGCTCCAACATATGCTCCAGCATGAGGTAGGAGGAGTTCCAGTGTGTTGCCACATCCTGCACCAGCCTGTGCTGTGGGAGCCCCAACTCTTCCTCCTTCTCCTGCAGCAGCCTACTGGCCCTGACACTGTGGTGGAAGTGCCCAGCCACCTTCCTGCAGCTCTCCAACAGATTATGGATGTCAGACTTGGGGATGGAATGCACCTTGATGCTGCCCATCGCAACGGCATCCCTCAAGGTCAGGTTAAAGATATATGCAATACAACAGATGCCCTCAAATCTGCTGTCACACGTAGCCTTCACCATCTTGGCTCCCCTGTCCATGATCATATAATCATGGGTGGTGCCTGGCCAGCCCCTCCTCCACCATGTGGTTCATTGTTGTTGTTGTTCAGTCGTTCAGTCGTGTCCAACTCTTCGTGACCCCATGGACCATAGCACGCCAGGCCTTCCTGTCCTGCGCTCTCTCCCGGAGCGTGCTCAAGTTCATATTCATTGCATCCGTGATGCTATCTAGCCATCTCATCCTCTGCCGTCCCCTTCTCCTTTTGCCTTCAGTCTTTCCCAGCATCAGGGTCTTTTCCAGGGAGTTTTCTCTTCGCATTAGGTGGCCAAAATATTGGAGCTTCAGCTTCATTATCTGTCCTTCCAATGAGCACTCAGGGTTGATTTCCTTTAGGATGGACTGATTTGACCTCCTTGCAGTCCAGGGGACTCGTAAGAGTCTTCTCCAGCACCACAGTTCGAAAGCATCAATTCTTCGGCGCTCAGCCTTCCTTATAGTCCAGCTCTCACAGCCATACATTACTACTGGGAAAACCATAGCTTTGATTAGACGGACCTTTGTCGGCAAGGTGATGTCTCATAGCCTCTGTAATCTCTGCTGTGTGGGACTGATCCATGACTTGCACATGAAGGGGCCCCCAGCAATACCCGTCCTTCCCACCAGTCCTGGAAGTGCTGGCCACTACTGCCCTGTGGTTGCCCACCCTTGCTGGACTTTGACACTTTGAAATGTTCAAAGTGAAGTGCACCATCTACGACACAGTCTGGTGCAGACGTTCCAGCACTTTCTCCTGGCATGCCTGGTACAGGGAGGGCACCACCCATGTTGCTAAGTGTAGTGCAACATGACAGCTTGTAGTAGGGCACCATAAGGGCCATTAGCCTCTTGAAGCCCACATTTTCAACAAAGCTGAATGGCTGGTCATCCAATATCACCATCTCACTGATGAAGTTGGTGATCTGGTCGGGCACTGGAAACCTCCACCTGGTGGACTCATACTTCCCCCACTCCATCTCCTCCATGGTGGCCTGCCTAAGTCTCTTGGGAGTGAGAAACAGAGAGCTTGCAGGAGTTCTGGTGGGACTACCAACCTTCGGCTTGCTCCTGCTCCTGGCCTGCTGGGACCTGGGGGCCTCTTCCCCAAGCAAGACTGATTGGTGCTGCCTCCTTAAGTGCAGTAGCAGGTGCTGGTGCTGTAGTGCCCTGGCTGTTTTCCCCTGCCTTGCATTGGTGGCAGATGGCAGTGCTGGAATTCACTCCCACCTCAAAGTGGTCCCACACAATGCTGCTCTGACATTTCAGTGGAGGAGACACAGACTGCCTGCCTTGAGTCTCGGGGGTTACCACATGACCAGGGGAAAGAATGGAAGAGGGATTGGGTGCTGGAGCCTCTGCCTGCTCCTCCTCCTCCCCCATACCTTGGAAGATCTCCTCGTCTTCACCCTCCACCACGCTGAGGACGTCAGACACCTCTGACCTCTGAGGGGAGTCCATCAGTGGGCTCCCCTCTTCACTACAGAAGGAGATGCTGCTCTTCCTTGGGCAAGAGTGAGACTACTGCACCTGCCCACGCCAGCCTCCTCGAACAGGGACCTCCGAGCACTGCAACTGGCCTCTGCACTCTGCTGCCCTACTGCACCGGGATGCACTATACGGGCTAAGGGAGAGCCAGCTTGCCTAACGGTGCTGCTGCTGACAGCAGCGCCTCGCCCACCTCTGCCCCTGCCAAGACCCCGAAGATGTCTCATATTGGGCTGGCTTATTTTGTCACACAGTGTAATATTTCTGGTATAATAAGTTAATATAAATAATATGTGTGTGGTGCTTTCTCCATGGTATTGCAATGTGGAAGTATTGCTTTGCTTGACCACAACACAAGCACACACAGAGACACACACACACACAAGAGCAAAAGAAAAGCAAATATAGAACTGCCTACAAGCAAAGAAAAGGGTATATAAGTATATAGATACACACACACACACACACACACACAACATATAAAGTTCAAGAAATATAGGAGGGTGGGGGGGGTAAGACCCAAGAGCAAGCAAAAAAATATAGAAAAAAACCCCTCTCTTTAATTTATTATTTTTTAGCATCATGCTGGAAAAGAAACAGACAGTTCACTTCAGAACAGGGGGGTGGGGGGGGGAGCCAAACAATAAGGCAAGGCATGGGTAGCCTGCTATAGTAATATTCCATTATTTTAGAATTTAGAAAGAAAGAAAAAAAACTAAATGGTTGAATAATAATTAAAAAGGAGATGGAGTGAAGGAACAAGCCAAGAAGTAAATGTTTGTTTTTTAAAATCTAAAAAAGTCTGTGTTATTAAAGATCTAGGAAAGACAGAGTTGAATGGAGAAGCATGAGCAGGAAGGAATCAGAAGCAGCAGTGAGCACACAGACACACCGTACAGATCTAATCAAACTTAAAAAAACAAACAAGCCCTCTCCTGAGTCCCAGTGACCACCTCGAGCAATGGAACAGAGGGGTGGGGTGGGGAAGCAAAGGAATGAGCCAAGAAGAAGCTAACTAGTAAATTTAAAAAACAAACAAACAAACAAAAAAACATAATCTAGAAAAGATAGATGTGAATGGAGAAGGAAGGAATATAAAAAGAAGCTGCAATGAGTGCACACACACCCCCATATCTAATCGAACAAATACAGCCCTCTCCCAACCAATCACCTTGCGCAATGAACAAACACAGCTTCTCGCCAGACTATATAAACCCCCCTCCTCCACCACTGTCTCTGATTGGAGACTCCTAGGTTAGGCTCAGCCCTAGAGTTCCCTTTCACCAAAGCACACTCCCTCCTCCTCCTCCTCTAGCCTTCCCTCCCACTCATTCCTCCCCCTCCTCCTCCGCATGATCTTTCAGAAGTTGATACATTTTGGAGACAGCCTTTCTTGGCTGCTCAAAAAGCATAAGAAGAGCTACAAATCTCCAAGGCAGACAAGGTGCCTTGTGGAGGAGCCGCTTTGCTTCAGGGTGCCTCGGTGCTGCTCTGATCGACTTTGTATCATGATGAGGCACCTCCGAATCAGCCCGCATTGCCTCATTATTCAGGCTTCATACCAAAGCAATGCACAGCCCTAATTTAAAGGTAGCATTTGATTTAATACCTTGTGGACAACTACAGTCCATGTTACTGTCCTTGGTATTTCCAACAACTTTCTGAACCATATTAAAAAAAGTTTATATACAGATACAACTTTAAAATTACGGATAGAGATTGATGGAACATTATCTAATAAGAACCTGACTACAAAGGGAGAGCGCCAAGGCTGTATTTGGGCTCCTCTGCTTTTCAATTTATTTTTGAATACTGTAGTGGCCTTTTTAAAAAGTGTCCAATCCTTCCTTGTAAAGCTGGGGACCAGTCGATATTCTATTCTGTTATGTGTGGATGATGCAATATTACTTTCTCAGACACAAATTGGCCTACACAGATTTCTAAGAAAATTCAGCTAGCACTGCCAAATTGAATGTCTGAGCATAAATTTAGGGATAGGTGAACTCACCATGCCATCCAGCAGACCCCCACCAGCCACCCTCCCCTGTTTGGCACATAGTCCATGAGCGCACAGTGAATGGCTGCCTGGTTCTCTGTCAAGCTGCCATTTTGTGTGAAAATGGTAGCTTAGCCTTTTTCATAAAAGCTGATTTTACGCGAATGGGGGATATAAAGTAGCCATTTATGCAAGATTACAGGCATAAATGGCTATTTACACCTGCAAACTTGCATAAATGGTCACTTTATGGCCATTTGTGTAAAACTTGGCCTTTATGAAAAAGGCCAAGCTGCCATTTTGTAGTTCGGTGAGGGATTGGGGATCCCAAAGTTTGCCCGCTTGTCTGGGGGGCCAGACCAGCAATGGCTCACTGGCTGGGACTAGAGCACCAGCCAGACACCCACAACATCCCTACATAAATTATAACAAAACAATCCGATGTTGCCTTGGGTGCATGCAGCTAATAAGGGCACCACAGAATGGTGAGAATGTGGTCTTCTTGCTGCTGTGGTGCCCTCATTGCACTCCCCCAAAGCAGCATATGATTAGATGAGCTCCTACACAGAAGACTTGTCACTGAGAAACACTTTCATTTAAAATGGCATTCGGCTGTAGCCCCAACAAGCCAGCCCATACCCAAGCATTTTCCTTTGCAGGCAGGCTTTGCTAGGGATGACACAGGAGTCCAAGGAAAAAACACATCTGGCCTCTTGGACCCTTGACAGCCAGTGGGGGCAGGCACCCAAGCACTCCTCAGGAGGAGGACAGGGCTAGAGCACTGGGGCGTGGCCACACTGAGACCCGCCCTGCCTCTGCCAGCTGTCAAGGAAGCCCTTGACAACTGGTGTGGGAAGGAGGGGCCTCGAGGGCACCCCAGCACTCTACCTTGTCCTTGGGAGGAGGACAGGGCTAGAGCGCTGGGGAGTGTGCCATGCCAAGGACTCCAGCACTCAAGCCCTTGTGATCATGAAGCACAAGGGTTTGACTGCCAGAGTCCTGGATGCACAGCGGAGGGGTGGCTCTCATGGCTTGGCAGGCAGGCGGGGTGAGCAGGGAGGCTCGCCGAGTGGCTCCGGGTTGCGTGAGCATGGGGGGCCGCTCATTGTGCTCCCCCATGGCCCAGATGGAAATGGGTCCATCCATCCCTGGCCTTTCCTGGGGATGTATGACAAATTCATTTCAGTTCATTTTTTTAAAAAATAAGGATCTACCTAGTTTGCACCTTCCAGACCAAACATGGACTTGGAGTGGACGTAGGGATGGCGGAGAATTTCTCCCCGAATCTTCGGGGGACCGAGCACCAATGCATTCGGCCCCCCGAAATTGGCGGTGAAATTATCCACCCCCCCTGCCACCCCCCCGGGATGGGACTTACCTTTCCCGAATGTCCCTCCCGGCAGCGGGTCCCGGCGGCGGTTCGTCGGGTCTTCGTCAGGGGCGGGGGCGGCAGCTGATCTTTCGACCGGCTGCTGCCGCCGCCATTCCAATAAAACTAAAAAAAACCAACGCCCCTGTGATAGGCTACATGACGATTAACATAGCCTATCACAGCTAGATTTGCAAAGTCAGCCGTGATAGGCTACATAAATCGTCACGTAGCCTATCACGGGTGACTTAAAAAAAAAAAAAGCACATACGGCTAATGGCGGCCCCCATAGGGAGCCGCCATTCACGTTCCTTATTTGGTTGCTGTAGTCTACGTAAAGATTACGTAGACTACGGCGAAAATAAGGGCAACGCTATTTGCGTTGCCCTTATTTTTGCCGTAGGCTACGTAAAGATTTACGTAGACTACAGCGACCAAATAAGGAACGTGAATGGCGGCTCCCTATGGGGGCCGCCATTTGCGTATGCACTTTTTTTTTTTTTAAAGTCACCCGTGATAGGCTACGTGACGATTTACGTAGCCTATCACGGCTGACTTTGCAGATCTAGCCATGATAGGCTACGTTAATCGTCACGTAGCCTATCACGGGGGCATTTTTTAAAAAACTTTTTATTTCGCGGCCGGGCGAGGTGAGGTGCCTCCTCCCCGGCCTGAATTTCGGCCGGGCGAGGCGGGAAGCCTCCCCCCCCTGGCCTGAACTTCGGGGGGAGAGCAGCGAAGCGCCTCCCCCCCACCACGAAAAGCTGTGAGACCAGGTAAGTGACTTTCGTGCACTCCTACATGCAACCCCCCTCCCCAAGCTCACAATCTGATATGGACTCAAGTTGGAACAAGCTTTGACATGGAATTCGGAGAACTCTGGTGAGTTTGAATTTTGCTGATTTGCACATCCCTAGCCTATGCCACCTGTTGGGGACCATTTGGGGGCCTTCGAGATCCACGGAGCCCCAGACTTTCACCCCTCATCTAGCCTTAGTAGTGCCACTGGCCCTTCCTTTCCATCAATACATCCCACCAAATAGCTAATCCTCTGGTAGAAACAAACTAGCCTTTACTTCTTTTAACAGCTTCATATGATTGTTTCAGCAATCTCTTTGATACTATCTGGATTCAATAGGGCATATACTATTAGTTTCATCAGTTTTGGATCCCTCTCCCCTGCCCCCACCTTTTTCATGGAAGTTACCGGTAAAGCATTGTGTCCAGGAGGATCAACAGGCTGCTAAATGCTTCCATTTTGGCCGGAGGACAAATGTCTTATTATAATTAATATCTCTTGGCTGATACACTTCCAATAGGTGCACTGAAAGAGTGATCAGCTAAGAAGCAATGCCTGGAGCAACAGGAAGAGTTTTTAAAAATGTTATTTTAAAGGCTGGAGCTATTTAAACAGATGCTCGATTGTAAAATCAGCATCACTGCAGTAAAACATACAACAACAAAAGTGTTGTTTGTAGGCATATTTGTTAAGACTGCTCTTACCTTGGGCCATATGCTTTTGTTTGCTCAGGTGGCTCTGCTTCCCTGAAACATCAGCAAACAGTGCCAGAGGCCTACTGGTCTTCCTTCCTCCACCTCCTCTGAATTGGCTTTGGGCACACAACCCACCAGGAAATTGCCCTACACAAATCCCATGGAAAGGAAACATGGCACAACTTCCAATCAGTTTAAATGGGGCTTGCTAAGGAGAGCTTCCTCATGATAATGGCCATTGCTTTTTACTGTCAAAGCAACATTTATTTTTCCATGAGCAGCATGGAAGGGGGGGAAGGTCAGTTCTCTGGGAACTACCTTGGAATGTGGGCTATGAGGTCGGTTCCCGGAAAACCCGATATCCTATGGCTGTCCAGCCACTCACTAGCGGCCATAGGATCGCTCCCTCAGTTTCACTATGTGTGATCACAAGAATGTTGAGTTTGGCCCTCATTCATCCACTTTTTGCTGCTTTGTCCCTGTCCACAGAACTCTGATTTAAGAGACTGTGTTGTATAAATGAATAACTGCACTTACATGCATTCTTCCATTGTCTGCCCCATTCCATCTTTCTCTTTCTTGCCTCCCCTCTGATCAACATTCAGATTGCAAGCTCCTTTGGAGCAGAGACCATCTTTTTTGCCTATGAAACCTGGTAAAGTACCATGTGCACTGACTGAGTCAAACAACAATAAGTTAGGGTCAAACACATTTTCCTAATCATGCACAGTAGTGATGCTGGAGAAATTCGAGATGGACTAAAATGAGCTCAGCTTTCTAAGAATCCAACCTGCGGAATCAGCTGTGGATTGACCCCCTCAGGCCATGGGTGTCTGTGGACTTTTGGATTTTATTTTATTTTTACTTTCCCAAAGTGTGCACATATTTATTCATAGAAAAATATGCACGTTTCTGCTGAAGAAAAGTTGAATGGAATGGGGGACATTATGCTATGTGTTATGTACTAAGGTAAATTATGTATATTGTTATGAAACCTCTTAAGTAATTATTTGCATATTTTTCCACATGACAAAAAAAAAAATGAATCCGTCTGTGAGCAGATAATGGAACAAAAGTTGTCTGACAATCCGCAAAACATAGACTGAGCAGATTTTACATAGTCTGTACATCCCTAACGCATACTGGAACTTTGTGTGATTGTTTTCCCTGCCCTCCTGCAAATGTGAGCAGCCTTGCAGGGGAGGGGGGAAACAAACAAACCCTCAACTGGAATCAAGGGAGGCTTTTTTCCTAGGGATGGTGGCAGAGTCCAGTTGGGGGCTCGAGCTCAGCAGATTACTGTCAGCTCAGCCGCCTGAGCTGGAGTCCGCAGACTGCCACACTTGCATGACACAATGCACGCTGCGCCAGGCAAGTGCAGCAGGCCCCACTACTCTGCCAAACCACCATTCTGTGCAAAATGACGGCTCTGCCTTTTCTGTAAAGGCTGATTTTATGTAAATGGTGGCCCTAAAGAGGCCCATTTGAACAACATTACAGTAATCCCTAGGGAGGAAAAGCTTCCATTGATTCTAATGGAGATTTGTTGTTGTATTTAATGGACATGACAAAACTCATGTGGTGCCGCAAGCAGGGGTGGGTGGCAGTAGTGGCTCAACGAGCACCTGACTAAGCCGGGTGCAGATGTCAGGGTGGAAACTGAGCCAATAGAACCCCAGAGCAGTTCTGATTCTGAGGAGAAACAGCAATCCATGGGAGAGGAGCGCGCTCATCTCTCACAGGCACAGCAGCTGGCAGAGATTCCTCCTGCCAGCATTAGTGAGATAGATAGTGACCCTGACAGCAAGAAAGTGCTGGAGGGGGGCTTGCTGGATGCTCGGCGCTGACGCAGGGAGCAACGACAGATGGAGGGTGCAGAAAGGAGGCATAGCGCTCATTTGGCGTGCAAGCAATGGTCGTGTCCCGAGGACCCAAGGGAAAGAGGGAGGAACTCTCCCTAGCCCATATATTCAGGGTCTTCCCGTGATTCTCCTTCACACAGGGACCAACTGCCTAACCTGGAACATAGGCTAATCTGCTGTTCCTTGCTTAGTAGTTGGTGATTAGCATCTGAAAGAGTCATTAAGTTGTAAAAGGATTAAAGCCTTGAAAAGAATCCTTTTGTCTGTGTCTTGAGTTAGCTATTGGAGTAGACTGAAAGAGGCCGCCAGGGTGCTCCTGACAGCAGGTGAGTCCATCCATCCCTAATCATGCAGCTTCAGTGGACTTGGAAATGCTTGGTGGGAAAAAACACTTGCCTTTTCCAATCATATTCTTATGACTCCTGACTAGTGATGTCAGAGAATTCTGCCACTGATCTCGGAGAGGCCGAATGCCAGTGCATTCGGCCCCCCGAAATCGGTGGCGGAACAGTCTGCCCCCCTGCCCCCCCCGAATGGGACTTACCTTGGGCGGATCTTCCTGGCGGCGGTTGCTCCGGCAGCGGTGCGGCAGTGGCGGCTGCGGCGGCTGCGGCGGCTGGTCTTCCGACCGGCTGCCGCCACCGCCATTTCCAGTTAAAAAAAAAAAAAAGTGATAGGCTTTGTAAAGATAGCCTATCACGGCTAGATTTTAAAAAAACACTGTGATAGGTTACGTAAATGTTTACATAGCCAATCACGGCTGATTTAAAAGGAAAAAAAACACGCGCGTACGCAAATGGCGGTGCCCATGGGCGCCGCCATTTGCGTTCCTTATTTTGGCACGTCTTAGTCTACGTAAACATTTACGTCGACTAAGATGACAAAAATAAGGGGGACGCAAATAGCGTAGACACTACGCTATTTGCGTTCCCCTTATTTTCGCCGTCTTAGTCTACGTAAATGTTTACGTAGACTAAGACGTGCCAAAATAAGGAACGTAAATGGCGGCACCCATGGGCGTCGCCATTTGCATACACGCGTGGTTTTTTTTTCTTTTAAATCAGCCGTGATAGGCTACGTAAACATTTCCGTAGCCTATCACAGTTGACTGCAGGGACGCAAACGGCGGCGGCTACGGCCGCTGCCAGTTGCATCCCTGCTAGCCAGCGGCCGGATGTCTGGCCGCTGGTGGAGCCAGCCAGCTGCTCCACGGAATCCCTGCGGAGCGGAGCCAGCTGGCCAGGATTCCAGGGGAAGGGATAGAATGCCTCCCCCTCCCACCATTAGCATAATCCCCAAACGGTAAGTGATTTTCGTACATCCCTACTCCTGACTTCCCCAAGCAATGTGACGTTCCAGGGGGCAACACTACAAGTTTTAGTTTCTTTTGAATGAAGAGTACTGAAGAGTTGGTGATGCCTTTGTAATATTTGCTTTATTTATAAATATACTGTATTAGCCTGCCAGCACTTTAAGATCAGCAAGAGAGGCCCTTCTCACTTGCTCACCTGTGAGGGCAGTTAGGTTAGGTGGCTGGGTATTCGAGAGAGGGCCTTTTTTGCAGTGGCCCGACACCTCTGGAATAAGTTAGCATCAGGGGCCCACCCAATCCTATCACTGCAAGATTTTGAGAAGGCCCCAAAGACTTACTTGTTTACTCTGGCCTTCCCTTGATCATGTTTTATCAAACTGGGTTATAGCTGAAGTAGTGTTGTACCTTCTGTCTTATGCTGATGTATGTTGCTTCATGGAACTGTTGCTGCTTTTATTACCACATCGGGTTTTTTTTTATAGGCACGCATGTATCAGTTCAGTTTTGATCAGGATATAACCAGTTCACACCTTCCAGACTGAACATGGACTTGGACACAATCTGTGGTCAAAGTCTGTACATTTCCGAGCTTGCAATGTGTTTTGCGGACCCCCCACCCCAAATGTGTTCAATAGCATGTGTAGATTTGAAAAATGTACATGAAAAAATGAGTACTTTTGAAAAGTGTACACAAATAATTTTTAATCAATGGGAGAAGAATGCATCCATTTCAAAGATGTGCAAAATTGATGTGTATTTTGGAAAAATACACATGGATTTTCATGCAAAAAGGAAAGGACAAAGCTCTCAAGCTGACACAGACTCAAGTCAGAATGACCCACAAGATGGAATTTGGAGAATGCCAAGCTTGAGTTCTGCTGATTCACACATCCCTAGTTTTTTTAATGCATTTTATTATATGCATTTTATTGTTGTATGCTACCTTGGGAGGGTCCCATTAGTAATGTATGGCTGTGAGAGCTGGACTATAAGGAAGGCTGAGCGCCGAAGAATTGATGCTTTCGAACTGCGGTGCTGGAGAAGACTCTTACGAGTCCCCTGGACTGCAAGGAGGTCAAATCAGTCCATCCTAAAGGAAATCAACCCTGAGCGCTCATTGGAAGGACAGATAATACTGAAGCTGAAGCTCCAATATTTTGGCCACCTAATGCGAAGAGAAAACTCTCTGGAAAAGACCCTGATGCTGGGAAAGACTGAAGGCAAAAGGAGAAGGGGACGGCAGAGGATGAGATGGCTAGATAGCATCACCGATGCAATGAATATGAACTTGAGCACACTCCGGGAGAGAGCACAGGACAGGAAGGCCTGGCGTGCTATGGTCCATGGGGTCACGAAGAGTCGGACACGACTGAACGACTGAACAACAACAACAAACCTTGGGAGGGCTCCTGCCCTGAAAGGTGGTCAATCAATCAATAGAACCATTGTGGAGACAGATCATCCTCCAGCAGGCCTGTTAACTTCATTAAAAGCCTAAACAGCCACTGGAGCAACTCCATAACACTACAGCCCAGTTTTAGCTAAGTGTAGTACTGTAGCACAAATCTCTCAGCTGTCTCTCCAAATTCAAGCAGCTTTTTCCTCTCTCACACACACATGCAAACACATGAATACACACAGCACAGGTCTCAGACTGCCCCCCCCCCACAGAATGATTGCCCATTCAAGAGAATATCCATGGCCACTGAAGGAACATTAAGGATCCTTTGTTAAATCCTAGATTACCCACAGAGGAAATATCAGCCAGTCATTTCTGACCATTGTCAAGCAATCAGCTTAGCAAAGGGTGGTCAGCCAGCATCCAGAGCAAAGCATTCCATGTACCCAGCTGTGTGTTAAGTCTATGGGAAGCTGTTGTCTAGATGTGTCTGAAGCCCTCCTCCCAAGCTTGTCAAGGCCTGATTCTGCTGTTCATTCAGATACCTTAAGATCATTCCAAACCAATTCATATTTCCCATCCTTCCCTTCCACCTCCCACACCCTCCAACACTCCCTGCTAAATATCTATGTGTTGATATAGTCAATGAAGCTTATAGGAGACGAGCAAAAATACTTTCTCAGGAACTCATTTCCTGTGCAAATGTATGCTTTAGTTGTATTCCATTTGTGGAATCCAGAGAAAAGATAAGCAAAACATAAGATGTCCAAAGAAAATACCACAGAAATGGACCAAAGCAGATACACCTCTGAACGCTATATTTACAGTGCCTCCCAAGTGTGAGAATTCATACATTGTTCTCTTATATTCAGGCTGAATGGTCACTATTTCTTTTTAAAAAAAGTTTAATTCAAACTATGTAACAAGTTTATAAGTGTGTTGCAAAAAACTTGCATTATGTTTGCCTTTTATCTTACCCCCCTCCCCCCGCGCACGCACACACGCACACACACACACACACACACACACACTCCTTTTTCATAATCTCAGAACATTCCAAAGGCCATTTCCATCCATAAAAGCCAACCATCTGTTTCCATGCTTTTAAAATTTATCTTATTTCTCACAAAACATCCTAAGAAGCTCATTTGCAATAGGTTACAGATCTGCAGCACATTTGTTTGTTTGTTTGTTTGTTTATTTCAGTTTTATACCACCCAGTAGCTGAAGTTCTTTGGGTGGTTATGATTACACATTTGAAGGAGAAGGAGCAGCAGCAGCAGCTACCACCACTGTCCTGGGTCCCCTTTTCCTGTGCTCCGATGAGTTATGGGCATCGCTGTGGGGCATTGTGGTCAATTGCAATGTTGGCTGCCTGGCACTCACTGGAGAAGGGCCACTATTGCTACTGCCATCTGCTTCCTCCTCCTCTGGTAAGCCTTCCCCCTTTACCCACATGTCTGGTGAAACTAAAGAGGGAGGCTTCCTACCACCCCGGCAGGTCCACCTAAACTCATGCCAAGGACCATCTACAACCTGAAATGGGTCAGGTGTAGAGGGCCAGCACTGGGCTTGCATCGAGACACAATTGTGTGAGTCAATGTTTATGCAGATGCCATTATTTGATTTCTGCAGTGGTAGCAGCTCAAAGAAATGTTGTTGCTGTCAGGAAAATCTCAGCATTTATGTCAACACTGCCTGAGGGGTGGGGGGATCTCACAAATCAGGCCTTCCATGTGCCCACAAGGCAGTTGCAAGCCTAGTGATGCTGACTTTAAAATATGCCCACGTCAGTCACTGGGGTGGAGTGGGGTGGGACAATTTTGTGTGAATCAGCCCTTAGTTGATTGGTTTCTTTATAAGTTGGTTTGTTGATTGTTCTACTATATTTATAATAGAACAATTGAACAACATTTTTCAATATGTTTATCTACTATATGCAAGATTAATTGCAGAATTTGTCAAAGTCAAAAACCAAACATCCCCCAAACACATTTCAGACCCACTGGACATTATGGTTATAGTTAAGGGGGCATACAAAAGTGTCAGCAGCACATTCAAAGGTCTTCCATATTTAACAAGTCTGGCTCCTGTAAAGAATATAGTAGTGGACTGAAGCCAACCAACTGGTGTAAAGTTTGTAAACCCCAAACTTTCTTGATTGCAGTCAAGTGCCCAGGCCTAGCATCAGTATGTGGTATCTCTAGATGGCTGTCAGCACCCCAACAGGGGCCACTGCTGATGCCCACACTGGGCCATCTAATCAGCTCCCATTTTAATTTTCCATATTACCTCAGAAAGGCACTATGTTGGGGGGCATAGTAAGAAATCGCTGCCTGGGCTAGATCTACACTACTGCTTTATAGCAGCTTTCTTTCTTTCTTTCTTTCTTTCTTTCTTTCTTTCGTTCGTTCGTTCGTTGGTTCTTTCTTAAATTTCTTAATTGCCCATCTGGCAGGTCACCCAGCCACTCTGGGCGATGTGCAGCAATACAATTTTAAAACAATGAAATTCTACTTTAAAACATCATATTTCTAAAAATACCCTCACCCACCCCAAATGCCTGCCTGAACAACCATGTTTTTAATGTGTGGCAGAAGCTCATTAAAGAGGGGGCATGAAGGAGTTCCTTAGGGAGGGAGTTCCACAGAGTGGGGCCACCACAGAGAAGGCCCTCTCCCTCATCCTCACCTGCCTAGCTGTCCTGGCTGATGGGACAGAGAGAAGGCCATCCGAGGCTGATCTTGTTGAGTGGCCTGTCTGGTGTTGCTGGAGGCACTCCTTAAGATAGGCTGGGCCAGAACCATATAGGGTTTTAAAGGTCAAAACCAACACCTTGAATTTGGCCCGGAAAACAACCGGCACCAGCACTTCAATTGGTATTGGTGTCCC
The DNA here is from genome assembly GCF_057233095.1 of Heloderma suspectum. Taxonomy (NCBI): domain Eukaryota; kingdom Metazoa; phylum Chordata; class Lepidosauria; order Squamata; family Helodermatidae; genus Heloderma; species Heloderma suspectum. The sequence continues at coordinate 75,246,750 of NC_139461.1, forward strand.
AGTAGCTGTTGGGACACATTACACATTCTATACACTGCTATCATAGCATTGTTGTTGTTCAGTCGTTCAGTCGTGTCCGACTCTTCGTGACCCCATGGACCATAGCACGCCAGGCCTTCCTGTCCTATCATAGCATTATGTCATATCATAGCATAATTTCATAGCATTATGTCCTGCTTTTTATTCCACATTATCCAAAGTACCAGAACAACTGTCATTGTTTGTCCTATGAGGTATAAATGCACAGGAGGGATATAGCATTACCATGATGGGATCGTAATGATATAACACAAGGTAGGAGGGGGCCCATCAGAGGGCATTTTGTCACTCAGACAGTCACCATGGCTTAATCTGAGGTAGGGCTCTCATGAATCCATTCCTGGGGCTTGTTTTGTACACCAGGGCTAGGGGTCACCCAAAGAAAACAAGTTGTGGGAATGGACACATCAGTCTATATTCAGCTCATGTATTCAGCTCTCGTATTCAAATGTACATACGTTCTATCAAATTTTAGCATCAGTCTGCAACTTTAAAACAAATGCAAGAGAAATTGCATTTATTGTCACATGCAACTTTCCCTAATATATACATTTCAGTATGCATTTTTTGCTGAGAACTGCATCACAACAGAGAAGTACACAATCGACAGGATAACTGTATTCCAATCTGCATATTAGTCTGGGAGGTTTGATCAGTTTGCTTTGAATTGCAGACCAAAGTTCTCCCGCATCCCTACAAGGCAAATGAAATTAAATATATTCCAGTGTACATAAAGTGGCTTTTTATTCTTCAATAAATAACCTTGCCCAGCCCACACACATCTGGAATTAGGGACAGAGTCTTCCATGATGACTTGGTTGGACCCACCAGTGTTCGATTTTCGAGTTAGAACTGTTGACTACCTGGAGACTTACATAGGGCTGTCAGAGAATTCCGCCACGGATCTCAGTGAGGCCGAATGCCAGTGCATTCGGCCCCCCAAAATCTGTGGTGGAACAGCCTGCCATCCCCCGCCCCCCCACGGATCCCCCCCAGACTTACCTGGGGCGGATGTTCCGGGCGGCGGCAACTCTGGAGGAAGCGGTGGCGGCTTCAGCAGCTGGTCTTCTGACTGGCTGCCGCCGCTGCCATTTGCAGTCTGGAGGGTTTTTTTTTTTTTTACAGAGACGTAATAGGCTACGTAAAGATTTACGTAGCCTATCACGGCTGGGTTAAAAAAAAAACACGTATGCAAATGGTGGTGGCTACGGCCACCACCATTTGCGTTCCTTATTTTTGGCCATCTTAGTCTACATAAATATTTACGTAGACTATTACAGCAAAAATAAAGGGGAACGCAAATAGCGTAGTGGGCGCTATTTGCGTTCCCCTTTATTTTTGCTGTAATAGTCTATGTAAATATTTACGTAGACTAAGACGGCCAAAAATAAGGAATGCAAATGGCAGCGGCCATAGCCGCCGCCATTTGCATACGCAGTTTTTTGTTTGTTTGTTTTTTTACCCAGAGCCCTCCGCAGCCAGAAATCCGGCTGTGGACAGCTCTGGCCTGGGCATGGCCAGCTGCTCCGTGGAGCTGCAGCGGAGCACAGCTGGCCATCGAGGATTCCGGGGGGGAGGAACGGATTGCCTCCCCCCCCGTCGAGGATTCCGGGTGGAGGGATCCAACGCCTCCCCCCTCCACCATAAACATAATCTGCGGAAAGGTAAGTACATTTCATGCATCCCTAGTAGGGATGGCGGAGAATTTCTCCACGATCTCAGGGAGGCCAAATGCCAACGCATTCGGCCCCCTGAAATTGGCGGTGAAATTCTCCGCCCCCCCCGCCCCCCCCGGGATGGGACTTACCTCCCTCAAATGTCCCTCTGGGCGGCAGGTCCCGGCGGCGGTTCGGCGGAGGTTCGTCAGGGGCGGGGGCGGCGGCCAGTCTTCTGACCGGCTGCCGCCGCCGCAATTACAAAATCAAGTTAAAAACAAAACAAAAAACGTGATAAAGATTTATGATAAAGATAAAAGATTTGCATAGCCTATCACGGCTAGATTTCCAGAGTTAGCCGTGATAGGCTATGTAAATAGTTACGTAGCCTATCACGGGTGACTTTGGGGGGGAAAAAAAAAAGCGCGTACACAAATGGCGGCGCCTATGGGCACCGCGATTTGCGTTCCTTATTTTGTCCCGGGTAGTCTACTTAAAGATTTACGTAGACTATGGCGAAAATAAGGGCAACGCTATTTGCGTTGCCCTTATTTTCGCTGTAGTCTACGTAAATCTTTACGTAGACTACAGCGACCAAATAAGGAACGCAAATGGCGGTGCCCATAGGCGCCGCCATTTGTGTACGCGCTTTCCCCCCCCCCCCAAAGTCACCCGTGATAGGCTACGTAACGATTTACATAGCCTATCACGGCTGACTCTGGAAATCTAGCCGTGATAGGCTACGTTAATCGTTACGTAGCCTATCACGGTTGTGTTGTTTTTTGTTTTACTTTCGTATTTCGTGGCCGGGGAGACAGGGCGCTTCTCCCCAGCCTGAATTTTGGCCAGGCGAGGCGGGGCGCCTCCCCCCCCAGCCTGAACTTCAGGGGGAGAACCGAAGCGCCTCCCCCCCACCGTGAAGCAAGCTGCGGGACCAGGTAAGTCCCTTTCGTACATCCCTAAAGACTTACAGGAGCTACTAAAAGCTCGTCATTCCAATGTTGAAAAAGGAGGGCATATTCCATAACATAATGAAATTTGCACCACTCTGAAGCTGTGTCAGATGTTGACAGCTGACATAATGTAAAACAACATGATGTCATATGCCATTAAACAACATAATGTTAGCATGATCCTAAACAGAAGGAGGCTACACACCATTAGGAAAATAATACAGCATTAGCAAGGCACGGCATAGGAAGTCATGACATCTACTTGGCAAGAGATGGTTTTGCACTTGAAAAGACTGTCATGCTTTGTGTTCAATGAGCTTGTCTGGAAGTGCAGAACACCTAATGGAGAGATTAACCAGGACCAGCACAGCAGCAGTCTGTTTTAATTTAGGTTTTCAGCTAGCTGCTGCTATGAAAATTAACAACTCTTAAATGTGTTAAACAATCTTCTGGCTTTTGCAATAAATGAGCAGGCTGGAAGAAGTCATACAGCTTGTACTATCTTGTTGTCAGACACCCTCCCCCACCCCAGGGGGGATATTGACCTGATAAATAAACATGGCTATGTATAGACTCTCAGAGTTAGATGGGCATTAACAGTGTAGGGCAACATTACTACCAAATGGGCATTTTCATTTTAGTATCTAGCATAAAGGAAATATTCAGTGTTTAGATTTCTTTTTCTTTTTAGAGAAATGCTCCAGTCTGCACCAGTCTTCCCCAGCCTGGTGCCCTCCAGATATTTTGAACCACAATTTCAAGGATCCCTGACCATTGGCAATACTGATGTTTCGGATGGGAAGTCCAAAACATCTGGACGGCACCAAGTTGGGGAAGGCATGTGTACTCCTATACTCCAATGTGCACAATTTACAAAGAATAGTTGTCATTGTCAGGAAACTGTCCCTCGTCAATCGCAATTCAATGTTTTGCACTTTGGGGAAATAATGAGAGTGTATTTAAGGCAGCAGTCCTCCTATTCGCCCTGGAAGGGTGTCGCATGGGCCACAGGATATAGTGGAATTCCTTCTCACCCATGGAGGGGAGGACTGCAGGCAGGGATGGAAGCCTCCTCCATGCAGTGGCTGATAGTTCCACTGTTGCTCCTTGGCTGTCACAACCCCAGTGGTGGAAAGGGCAAAAAGGAGGTGCTCCAGAGCAGATCGGAGGAGGCTTCGGATGCACCAGATCCAAAGCCCTCCTGTTCCCCCACACACAATAGGGGACAAACTATGCCAGTCCTGGAGCAGTGAGAGGGAAAAGTTATTTTAAAGAAATCATAACACCACCACCACCACCCACACATGCACACAAAACCAATTCCCCTCCACCGTCTGGCCTATCAGTGAGAGAGCAACAGAGCAGAGGAAATGAGAGTTCAGCTGCCTCTGATTCTCTCCCCTCACCCCCCCCCCCCATGCCCTCTTGGATTGCTCTTTAAAAGATGTCAGTGTATGTATGTATGTATGTATTTATCTGACATATTTTAATGCTGCTTTTCCATCAAATTCCCAGGGTGCTTTTACAAGAAAGAATAAAAGAATTAAAATGTAAATACAAAAAACAAACAAACAAAACCCTAATAAACTAAAAAGCTACAAAATTATAAAAGGGGCATAACATAGTCAGTGAGATTAAACTTGTCAAAAGCTAGGGAAAATAATAACTGGCCTCTGGCTCTGAAAAGGCCATAAGATATTGGGACAGTGTGTTGCACAAAAGGGTGTACCACCAAGGCAGCCCCCGCTCTGGTAATGTGCCCAAATGTACACTACAGTTGCTATTATTCATGTTTCATGGCTGGCTGGGGAATGTTGGGAATTCGTAGGACTGTTTTCTGTCTGGACATGCACTGGATTGCACCCTAAATTCCTTATGCCTCATAAGGAATTTAGAAGCACCTTCTGAGGCATGAGAGAGAAGCACAAAAAGGGTATTTTCTGTTGTGGCATCCAGGATATAGAATTCCCTAATCTGTAAGATTGATATTGATTAGGCAAGCTTTTCGGTTTGTCTCCTGCTGAATGGTGAGTGGTTGTTATTGGCTCCTTATTGTTTGATTGCTTTGTCTGCTTCTGTTTACACATTGTTAGGGGTGCAATCCTCTGGCCACTAGTCAGTGGCTAGACGACCATAAGATAGGTCGGCTCCTGGGAACCGGCCTCAAAGCCCATGCTCTGAGGTCAGTTCCCAGAGAGCTGCCCCCCACCCCCTCCTGTGTCACCCCATGGCAGTGCAGATTGGCCCCACACTCCGCACTCATAAGAGCAGCGTGGAGCGGCAAAAATGCCATTCCCAGGGGTGGGGCAGGGAAGTCAGAAATGCCGGTATGGCACATCCTATGTATCGTCTGGCTGCTGCTTCCCACGCTCCGAGGTCCCGCAGCTAGTCAGCCAAAATCAGCTGTCTAGCCATGAAAGTAGGGTGGGGGGAGTGAGGAGGAGATCCACTCCTCACCACTCCACCCACTCTGTACTGGATAGGCAGGCAGTTGCCCCCGGGCTTGGAGGCAACCGGCAATCTTGATAGAATTGCTCCCTCCATTGCCTTTGTGTTTCATTTGGGTTTTATTTTTAAACTTATTTTTAGCGATGTTGGAGAATTTCTCCACGGACTCCAGTGAGGCCAGATTCTTTACAATCCAGCTCCCCAGAGTCCGTGGCAGAACGGACTACCCCCCACCACCACACAAAATCCCCCTGGAACAGACTTACCTGGCGGCGGCGGCAGTGAGTAATAATGTTCACCCGAAGTTAATTCAAGTATAACAGTAACATCTGAAGATAAAAACATTTTCTAAAAAAAATGCCCCAATGAAATTGACCCACAAAATGCCCCATTATAATGGACTCCAAAGTTAGGAATATATGAGACACACACAAACGTGCAGACACACACGTGCACACCCCTAATTTCAACACTCTTATTAAAACCAAGATTTTTTACTAAGTCAGAATCTCCAGAACCTCAGCATTTCTCTTGGAAATTGTATATGTGGAATGAGCTACCCAGAGAGGCTCACCTGGCACCTACACTGTGCTCTTTTCAGTGCCAGGTGAAGACCTTTTTTTATTTTCCCAGTGAGTCTAGTTTCTCAGTTTCTGTTTTATATCTGGTACTGTATTTTTAAACCTTCGCACTACTGCTAGCTTATATTTGGTTGTTGTAGTTGTAGTTGTAGTTGTTATTTTTTTTTTACTGTGGTTTTAAACTTTTATATTGTATTTTATCATCTTGCATTTTATGGTTTTAATTGTTGTGAACCACCCGCAACAGTATAGAAATGTAATAAAGTATATTACATTTGGGCAGCATAGAAATGTAATGAATGAATAAATAAAAATATGCAGCACTATGGAGACCGAAACGTCATTATTTCCATCTTGTACAAAGCAGACCCTAGGCAATAACAATCATTGGGCATGAGCCAGCCCAAGTAACATGCTCTGAAAGCACATTCATTTCATTCATTTCATTTCTATACCACTCAATAGCCAAAGCTCTCTTGACAGTTCACAAAAATTACAACCCCCAAAATACAAGTTCATAAAAACATAATATAAAATATTTAACATGCAAAATGTTAAAAAAAAATTAAACAGGTAAAAACATTTACAATGAAATACTGGGACCATATGACTTCAGTTCAAAGCAAGTATGGTGATGGTCCTATAAACTGTCTGGACAGGAGACCTCCAGGGAAATGAAAGCTGGTCTGACATCCTCAGAAGAGGTGTGTGTGCGAGAGAGAATGAAAATAATCAATACATTTAGGCCACAATTCTAAACACATTTACTAGGGAGTAAGGTCAATTGAATACAGTAGGGACTACATCTGAGTAAATATGCACAGAATTTCACTGTTACAAAGAGTTAAGCTTGTTCTTCATTGTCCCCAAGTGAAACCAATGGGTCTTAATGTGCCCATATAAAGTGAACTCTCCTACACTCAAGTGTCAGGCAGCAGAAGGGGTCAGCGTAATCAGGGTGATAAACATACTTCAAGGTATGTTGAAGTACTGTAGGAAATATATGGAAGGTTTGCCAATGACGTCAATAAAAGCTGGATAACATCCTTGATATCTGTCAGGAGAAGTGAGATAGAGGCTTGGAAAAACCGGCTAATATGGCACTTACACACAGCTGAGTATATGCAACAAGTGCAGTTTTCCACTCTATCCTAATTGGAACATAACTACTTTCTACTAATTTCTCCTGAAGTGAATGGCTGCTATCAGCAATCCAGTGCTTACTTTTACACAGGTACTATTTCATTCTCAGAAGCTTCTACATCATCATCATCATCAACAACAACAACATTTGAATATTCAATAGCTAAGAACCTGACATACATCTCAGCTTCTTTTTTTGCGGTCATCAAAACAAAGTTGGCCCTAAGTTGCAACCTAAATAGGTTGCAGATGTGACATTTTGATGGTCTTGTTTGAAATGTTCTTAGGAAAATAATCCGACCTCTTATCTGGAAAAGGTTCTTATTCGTTCATGCTACACATCCCTCATGTTATTCAGATCAAGATAATTTGCACATTTACATCACTTTTAATTACAGCACTTTATGAACATTTACTAATTAAGCTTCAAAAGACCCCTAAGCCTTACAAATGAGGAATATATAGTCATCATGTCACTCACCATTGAAATGAAAGCCTCTCTGGAGTACAGTGGAGCACAACAGCTGTTTTGAAATGCACACCAATGCTGCACAACTGTTGAGATGAATTCCATTTCCAGCAGAAACTGTTGGGGAATGTTGGGTAAATAGAAAATGTAATTACTTGATTTGGAATGTATCCAGGACACCAAGATTAACATCCTCAGTCTCACAACTGCTTTGGGAAGTTGGGTTTTATGGGGAGTGGGTTTTGCATCTCACTTGCAAAATAACATGCCTAAATCTCTTCTAAGATATATATATATATATATATATATATATATATATATATAACCTTTTTGACATTACACATACACACACACTTACAATGATCAGCCCTATTTATGAGTTCCAAAGAATGCATGAGGACTCAAAGTAGGGACATGCTAATCCTAACCCCCAACATCCCTGTGTGTGTCAAGCCCTGCCCTTTCATTCCCAACCTTGCCACATGGAGCATTGAAGTCTAAAGCGTGGATCTACTTTTGTTCAATTGACTAGAAGTAGAACATTCTAGGAAGGGGATCCTGTTTTATCAGGATCCCTGATTGCACAGAGCATTCTACTTGCATTCAACTGAACATGAATAGAATCCCACTTCAGACATTGCCACATGGAGCAGTGAGGTCAGGGAATAAAGGGATCAAGAAATTCTGTAGGTCAGCAGTCAGCCTTCCCCATCCTAGTACTCTCTAAATGTTTTGGACTTCAACTTGCATCAGTTCCAGCCAGCACAGCCAATGGTCAGGAATGCTGAGAGTTGTAGTCCAGAAATCTGGAGGGCACCAGGTTAGAGAAGTCTGTGGTAGGAAATGGTCCTAAATGAACACACTTGACAAAAAGTGCATAGTGTGATGAAGCAACGCTTTAGGAATTTGAACTTTGTCAATTCCAATATGAACTGACTTGATCTGCACCACCTGAACTAATGTGTAGATGGGACCTTTTTTATCCACTGGCTTTTTTGGCACTTCCCAAATATTCTGATGTAATTCTTGGCTCAAAAAAGTGTCAAAATACGTCTTAAAAGGTGTATTTTAAGAGAATATATGTCCAAAACTGCTTATTTTGGAGGAAAAAATTAAATGCAAATTTTCATGTATTTTTTAAAAACTATAAAATCAGGCTCATGCCTAAATAAGATGGAACAGACTTATGAGTGAACACATGTGAAAGCAACATGGACCAGAAATAGGATGATTTGTCTGTTGATGCAACTGCACATCTAATGTCCATCATCATTCTAACCCAGGTTTGGGGTGGGTGGGGGTGAGAGAGAGACCACCGTACAAAGCCTTGCTCAGCCATGAAGCTTTCAAGTCATTATATCTCAAGTTAACCTACCTCACAAGGGTGTTGTGAAGATAAATAAGTAAGAAAAATGTTTGCTCCCCTGAGCTACTGAAGGAAGAAACAAACAAATAATTGCAGTGCTGACACAAAAAGGGAAGCAAAGGAAACTACATATGGGGAGTCATCACACAAAGCTTTTATCCTGCAACAGAGATTGCTCCTTCACGGAAGTTTGTGGGCTCTTTACATGACGCCGTCACCCTACCATCATCCTCCTGCACTAAATGTCCTTTGTTCCATTTTTAAATAGATCGCAGATAATGAGCTACCAAATTACCCTGTTGTGTTCCGCTTCCATTTCCTCCATGAAGAGTTAAAGCAGCAAGAAGAGAAACGAGATCAATGACAGATAATGGAAGACTCACATACGGGGAGGAAGTGCATGTAAAGGGAGTCACTGGTTATCCTGCATTTAAAACGGAAGCAGAAAGCCTTGTTTTAAATAGGGGTGGACGAAAGTCACTTACCTTTTCTCGCAGCTTGTTCGCGGTGGGGGGGAGCGCTTCGCTGCTCCCCCCGCGAAGTTCAGGCCGGGGGGGGAGGCTTCCCGCCTCGCCCGGCCGAAATTCAGGCCGGGGAGGAGGCTTCCCGCCTTGCCCGGTCGAAATTCAGGCCGGGGAGGAGGCGCCTCACCTCGCCCGGCCGCGAACGCGGAAGTAAAAAAAACACAAAAAAAATGCCCCCTGATAGGCTACGTGACGATTCACGTAGCCTATCACAGCTAGATCTGCAAAGTCAGCCGTGATAGGCTACGTGAATCGTCACGTAGCCTATCACGGGTGACTTTAAAAAAAAAAGCGCGTACGCGAATGGCGGCCCCCATAGGGAGCCGCCATTCGCGTTCCTTATTTAGTTGCTGTAGTCTACGTAAATGTTTACGTAGACTACGGCGAAAATAAGGGCAATGCAAATAGCGTTGCCCTTATTTTCGCCGTAGTCTACGTAAACATTTACGTAGACTACAGCCACCAAATAAGGAACGGGAATGGCGGCTCCCTATGGGGGCCGCCATTATCTGTACACACTTTTTTTTTTTTTAAGTCACCCGTGATAGGCTACGTGACGATTCACGTAGCTTATCACGGCTGACTTTGCAAATCTAGCAGTGATAGGCTAAGTGAATCGTCACATAGCCTATCAGGGGACGTTTTTTTTTTTTCTTTTATTGCAATGGCGGCGGCGGCAGCTGGTCGAAAGACCGGCTGCCGCTCCCGCCCCGCTCGAACACCCAACGAACCGCCGGCCGGACCCGCCGCCGGGAGGGACATTCAGGGAAGGTAAGTCCCATCCCGGGGGGGGGGTGCGGGGTGCGGGGGTGTGTGGAGGATTTCTCCCCGAAACTTGTTTGGGGGGCCGAACACGTTGGCGCTTGGCCCCCCGAAGTTTCGGGGAGAAATTCTCCACCATCCCTAGTTTTAAATGCAAGATTTTAGTAGGGTTGGTGGAGAATTTCTCCCCAAAACTTCGGGGGGCCGAGCGCCAACGTGTTCGGCCCCCCGAACAAGTTTCGGGGAGAAATCCTCCAAACCCCCCCGTACCCCGCACCCCCGCTGGGATGAGACTTACCTTCGCCGAATGTCCCTCCTGGCGGCGGGTCCGGCCGGCGGTTCGGCGGGTGTTCGAGCGGGGCGGGAGCGGCAGCCGGTCTTTCGACCGGCTGCCACCGCCGCCATTGCAATCAAAGAAAAAAAAAACGCCCCCTGATAGGCTACGTGACGATTCACGTAGCCTATCACGGCTAGATTTGCAAAGTCAGCCGTGATAGGCTACGTCAATCGTCACGTAGCCTATCACGGGTGTCTTTAAAAAAAAAAAAAGTGTGTACGGATAATGGCAACCCCCATAGGGAGCCGCCATTCCCGTTCCTTATTTGGTCACTGTAGTCTACGTAAAGATTTACGTAGACTATGGCGAAAATAAGGGCAACGCTATTTGCGTTGCCCTTATTTTCGCCGTAGTCTACGTAAACGTTTACGTAGACTACAGCGACTAAATAAGGAACGCGAATGGTGGCTCCCTATGGGGGCCGCCATTAGCGTACGCGCTTTTTTTTTTTTTTAAGTCACCTGTGATAGGCTACGTGACGATTGATGTAGCCTATCACGGCTGACTTTGCAGATCTAGCCGTGATAGGCTATGTGAATCATCACGTAGCCTATCAGGGGGCGTTGTTTTTTTTTTTTTAACTTTCGCCTTCGCGGCTGGGCGAGGCGGGAAGCCTCCTCCCCGGCCTGAATTTCGGCCGGGCCGAGGCGGGAAGCCTCCCCCCCGGCCTGAATTTCGGCCGGGCCGAGGCGGGAAGCCTCCCCCCCCGGCCGGAACTTCGCGGGGGGAGCAGCGAAGCGCCTCCCCCCCACCGCGAACGTCCTTCGAGGACAGGTAAGGGACTTTCGTCCACCCCTAGATTTTAGGCTGGTGTAGAGATGCCCATGGCCAGCCCAGAAGATTCCATCTATGAATGTAGAGCCTGTCAGACTTACTAGCATAACATTGCTCCTACACTCCAGAATGTAGTGATTGGATTTAAACTGGACCACAGTTCTATTAAACATACAGCGATTTGCAACAGGCATTTAGCTTTTCTAACCCTTACTCCGCCTGAGAGCATTGTAGCACCCATATCGGGGGGTCAGACTAAGTGGTCTCATGTTCTTGCTGAGCTACCATAGTTTAGCAAGAAAATAGCAATGTGGAAACTTCCTGACTTATCTGCCAGGCTGAGGTTAAGTCAAATTGTATATCATGTCCCTGTTCTTTGCTTATTGCATACTATGCTCCTGTTCTTTGCTTATTGCATACTATGCTCCTGTTCTTTACTTATCGTACCCTATGACCCATTTCCTGTACCATAAACAACTGAGCCAACTGCAAAACCGCAAGAGAAGGGGTGTGTGTGGGGGAAGTCGTCTGTGTATCACCATATCTATAAAAGCAATGTGTTGATGTGCCTCGGGGCTTTTGGCTCTTTGGAAGTGATTCCAGCCTTAAGCCCATGTGTTAAATAAAGAAACTGTTTTTCCTTCACTCTGTGGTCTCTCTGACTCTGAGTTCTGCAACAGTATGAGCTTCCTATCCCTCTAGGAGGGCAGTCTCATGCTTGTCTGCCTTCAATTCATCAGGGCAAGCCTCGCTCCAAGTGCCAGGTCAGTTAACTAACTTGTCCCTGATTTTCTTTGCCTGGTCACCTTAAATGGTGTGCTGAAGAGCTACCTGATAGCTTCCTTTCACCCCTGCTTGGCAGCTTTAGGTGGGATGAAGTGGCTGTAGCCCAAACATAGCCCCCTTGCCAAATACCCTGACCTGGCTGGCAGCGAGAGGTAGGTTGGTCAGCCACCCTTCCCCATTATGGTGCTTCAGGGCAGGGATGAAGAAATTGCTCAGTTTTGGTTGCTTTCACGTCCTCATTTTTTGCCAGTCTTAAGTCAGGATGCCAGAGAAATTTGCAAGGGACTCATTTTTTTCCAGATTTCTTGCAGTCCAGTCTGCGAATTCCACACCAGACTGGCATCCACGGGTCAAGCAAATTCTGCAGACATGCAACCCGCCACCCCCAATTTTCAATTTCCAAAATGGGGGGGGGGAGAATTCTGCTTATCGGCAGTAACATAGCAAGTGTTGTGCGTGTTTATTTTTAGAATAAAGTCTCCCATTTGTTGCTGTTCCTATATCCATATAAGGCCTTGAAGTCCTTTCATGGGCATTCTCCTACATTTGCTGATTTGAAGACTGCATGTGTCTTTCAAGGAAAGAGCCCTTTCCCTCCATCTTTGAAAGATGCTCAGGCAATCTCCCAACCAGCAAAATTAAGGGAATGCCCATGAAAGGACCTCACATCCTGTTATGGATATTCCAGGAAGTGCAGCAACATGGGAGAGTTCATCCTAAAAACATACAAACACACACAATTATCGCTATGTTACCAGTAAGCACAATACTGACCCCCTAAATTTATATTTAAAAAGTCATTTCTTCTTCAAATTTACTTGCCTATTTTTTCTGGGTGGGGGAAAAAAATTGGAGTCTGCAGGTTTGCAAATGGAGGATCAGAAATTTAATCCAATCTGTGAACCTCATGTGGAATGGACTTAGTACAATCTTAACATCCCTAGCCTTTGTGAGTCATTGTCGCTAATATAGACATTCTTGAATGCATTTTGATTCATTTTTTGAAACTCCATCAAAATTTGGAGGACTGTGAATTGTGGAGGATAACTGAGTTTCAGTTTGCATATTATATGTGTAAAATTAGGTAAGTCTGTGTTCAAATGTGAATTGAATGAATTTCTCTCCCACCCCTGTAACAGGGTGCCAGCCATGCTTAATTTCCCTCCCAACCTGCACTGAAACTGCTTGATGCAACCGTGAACAATGCCAAATAAGCCAAATCGTGAAATCCTTTGCACATTTATTGGATTCACAGTATAAACTGGGCAAAAGGGGCACTTCCTTAACCCAGTTTCAGAGGCTGCCCCCAAAATTCACCCTCGGCCCTCAAAAGGCAGCAAATTCCATAGTTTAATTCTGCATTCATCAATGAAAGACTTTCTTTGGTTTATCTGCCATCTCCCACCATCAGTTTCATTGGATGACCCGCACTTTCTAGTATTATGAGAGAGGTAGAAAAGCTTCACCCTATTCACGTACCCTGCTTTTGCTGTGATAGGCTACGTAAATATTTACGTAGCCTTTCCCGGCGAAAGACAGGGGCAGAAATGGAGGCTGCTACGCCATTTGCGCCCCTGTTTTTTTTGCTGTGATAGGCTACATAAATATTTACATAGCCTATCAGGGTAAAAAAACAGAACGCAAAAGGCAGCTGCTACACCATTTGCACCCCTGGTGGGTTTTTTTGCCGTGATAGGCTACGTAAATATTTATGAAGCCTATCACAGCCAAAAAATAGGAGCGCAAATGGTGGCATCCGTAGCTGCCACCATTTGCATCCGCAGGCTCCACACAATGCCTGCGAATGCACCCGGCCAGCGGCTCCGTGGAGTTGCCGCCGAGCAGAGCTGGCCAGGTTAGGATTCCGGGGGGATGTGCGGAGCGTCTACCCCCCACCGTGAATCACCCCGTCAAAAAGGTAAGTGACTTTCGTACATCCCTAATCATGTCCCCATTGACTCATCTTCAAGTAGATAGACCAAAACATTGTAACCTTTCCTCATGGGGAGATTCTTCAGCTCCCTGAAAGTTTTGGTTGCACCTTTCCTAGCTCTGCAATATCCTTTATGATATGTGGTGATCAGAACTGCAAACAGTTAGGGATGGCAGAGAATTCCGCCACAGATCTTGGTGAGGCTGAATGCCAGTGCATTCGTCCCACAAAAATCCATGGTGGAACGAAGCCCCCCCGCCCTGCAAAAGTCACGTGAAACGGAATACCTACTTGCTGCAGTTCGTGCTGGGTTGCGAATGGTGGCCCCATCTGCGGCCACCATTCGCTTCTTCACTATAGCCGTGATAGGCTATGTAAATACTTATGTAGCCTATCACGGCTAATGCAGGGATGCCATTTGCGTCCCTGTGGAAGCCGTGATAGGCTGCGTAAGTATTTATGTAGCCTATCAGGGCAAAAAAAAGGGAACGCAAATGGCGGCGGCTACGGTGGCCGCCATTTGTGTTCCCTTTTTTGGAGGGGCCGTGATAGCCTATGTAAATATTTACGTAGGCTATTACGGCAAAACAGAGGGGCACAAATGGCATCTGGAATCCTGGATGGGGGGGTAGGCGCTCCATTCCTCCCCCGCCCCGGAATCCTGGCCGGCCGGCTGTGCTCCGCAGCAATTCTGTGGAGCCGCTAGCCAGCTCCGCCAGCAGCCGGACATCTGGACACTGGCTAGCAGGGATGCAAATAACGGCGGCTGTAGCCGCCGCCGTTTGTGTCCCTGCAGTCAGCCAAGATGGGCTACGTAAATGTTTACGTAGCCTATCACGGCTGATTTAAACAAAAAACAAAAAATGCGCATACGCAAATGGCGGAGGCCATGGCCTCCGCCATTTGTGTTCTTTATTTTGGCACGTCTTAGTCTATGTAAACATTTACGTAGACTAAGATGGCAAAAATGAGGGGAACGCAAATCACGTAGCGTCTACGCGATTTGCGTTCCCCTTATTTTCGCCGTCTTAGTCTACGTAAATGTTTACATAGACTAAGACGTGCCAAAGTAAGGAACGCAAATGGCGGTGGCCATGGCCGCCATCATTTGCGTATGCACGTTTTTGTTTTGTTTTTTTAAGTCAGCCGTGATAGGCTACGTAAAGATTTACGTAGCCTATCACGGTGTTTTTTTTATAATCTAGCCGTGATAGGCTACGTAAATCTTTACGTAGCCTATCAATTTTTTGTTTTTGTTTTTAACCTGGAAATGGTGGTGGCGGCAGCCGGTAGGAAGACCGGCCGCCGCCACCAAACCACCGCTGGAGCCGCCACCGCCAGGAAGATCCACCCAAGGTAAGTCTCGTCCCGGGTGGGGCGGGGGGGCGGGCCGTTCTGCCACTGATTTCGGGGGGCCAAATGCGCTGGCATTTGGCCTCCCTGAGATCCGTGGCGGAACTTTCGTACATCACTAGCTAGCAGGGACGCAAATGGCGGCAGCCGTATCCGCCGCCGTTTGCGTCCCTGCAGTCAGCCGTGATAGGCTACATAAATGTTTACATAGCCTATCACAGCTAACTTAAAAAAACAACAACAACAACACGCGTATGCAAATGGTGGCATTTGCGTTCCTTATTTTGGCATGTCTTAGTCTACGTCAAGATTTACGTAGACTAAGACGGAGAAAATAAGGGGAACATAAATAGCGTAGCGGACACTTATTTTCGCCATCTTAGTCTACGTAAATCTTGACGTAGACTAAGACGTGCCGAAACAAGGAATGCAAATGGCGGCGGCCATGGCTGCCGCCATTTGCATACACACGTTGTTGTTGTTGTTTTTAAGTCAGCCGTGATAGGCTACGTATACATTTACGTAGCCTATCACGGGGGTTTTTTTAAACCTAGCTGTGATAGGCTACGTAAATCTTTACGTAGCCTATCAGGTCTTTGTTTTTGCTTTTGTTTTAAACTGGAAATGGCGGTGGAGGCAGCCAATCGGAAGACCGGCCGCCGCTGCAGCCACCAAACCGCCGCCGAACCGCTGCCGGAGCCGCCGCCGGAGCCGTCGCCGCCAGGAAGATCTGCCCCAGGTAAGTCTCATCCCGGGGGGGGCAGACCGTTCCGCCACAGTTTTCGGGGGGCTGAATGCGCTGGCATTTGGCCTTCCCGAGATCCGTGGCGGAATTCTCTGACATCCCTACGGCCGCCTTCATTTGCGTCCCTGCAGGCTGCCCAGCAGCCAGATGTCCGGCTGCGAGCAGCCCCGGCTGGTGGCTCTGCAGAATCACTACGGAGTGGAGCCAGTTGGAAAGAATTTCAGGGGGAGGGACAGAGAGCCTCCCCCGCACCGCAAATGTCACCCTTCAAAAAGATAAGTGACTTTCGTACATCCCTACAAACAGTATTCCCACTGTGGTCTCAGCACAGATTTGTATAATAGCACTGTGATACTGGCAGTTTTATTTTTGATCCCTTTTCTAATTATCCCTAGTATGAATTCGCTTTGTTTGTTCACAGCTGCTGTATGCTGGCTCAACATTTTCATCAAGCTATCCGCCATGATCTCAAGACCATTTTCCTGCCAGCTGCCAGCTCAGTCACTGCCAGCTCAGACCCCACCTGTGTATATTACGGACATTGTAGGCCAGGCGCCCGACTGGGTCTGGGAGTCCATTGCCCCACCCCCCACCCACATCCCCTGATCTGCATCCACTGACACCCTGTCCTTGCTCACCCCCACTCGCCCCTTGCTTGCACCCACTCAGACTCACTGCAATCCCATCCGGTGAGCGCCCACCTGCCATTTTCCCACTTTTGTTGTCTGAGCAAAAAGGAGTTTTTTAAAAAGTGCATATTTAATTTGGGTCCAGGAAAGCTTAATGTGCACAGTATTTGAGGCATAGTGCCTCTAATTTTGTGCATATTAAGCTTTCCTGGCCCCAAACTGCACATATTTAAATATGCACATTTTAATGTCTTCCTTTTTTCCCATAGAAATAATCTCAGCAAAATGGCGATGCTCACGGATGGTATCCAGGGTGAGTGTGGTTGGCTCAGTGAGCTTGTGGGGACTCGAGCAGGGGCATTGCTTCAGCAGGCACCCATCAATACCAGACGGGGGTGGGTTCATCTATCCCTACTCAATTACCCAGTTTAGAGAGATCTTTTTGGAGTTCTTTGCAATCCTTTTTTGTTTTTCCCAGCCTGAATAATTTAGAGCATTTCTACACAAGACTTTTATTGCATGCTCATGATTGGTCACTCACAGAAGTCTGTTTGTCCTTTATATGACATTGTCAACCTCCAGACCCTCTCCCATGCTTTTTGAGTTTTATCCCACTTTTTAAAAGATCAGAGATAAGCTGATAAGAAACTTTAATGTGAGATATTGGCAGTATGTAGTGACAATGTTGAGTTATAATACAGCAACTATATGGCACTGTATAATGAAACATATAGAACATTGCTGAGAAAGGAAGTTTTCAGTTCAAATCACGTGACCCCAGGAAAAGGAGCCCATCATAATCCCACAAAGAAACCAGAAGCAGAAAGCTCCAGTAAGGATGCAAGATTTCAGCCTTATGCAATGAACCTCTTAGTGTCATCAGCAAACTTGGTCACCTCACCACTCACCTCTAACCCCAGGTAGGGATGTACGAAACTCCCCTTACCTGGCTCCACTGGGTTCCTCTGGGGGGGGGGAGGCGCTCCGTCCCTCCCCCTGGAATCCTGGCCGGCCGGCTCCACTCAACGGGGATTCCGCGGAGCTGCTGGCCGGCTCCGCCAGCAGCCGGACATCCGGCCGCTGGCTAGCAGGGACGCAAATGGCGGCGGCCATAGCCGCCGCCGTTTGCATCCCTGTATTCAGCTGTGACAGGCTATGTAAATACTTATGTAGCCTATCACGTCTGGGTTAAAAAACAAAAAACAAAAACGTGTACGCAAATGGCAGCGGCTACGGCCGCCGCCATTTGCGTTTCCTATTTTTGGTTGTCTTAGTCTACGTAAATATTTACATAGACTAAGATGGTGAAACTAAGGGGGAATGCAAATAGTGTCTGCTATGCTATTTGCATTCCCCCTTAGTTTCTCCGTCTTAGTCTACGTAAATATTTATGTAGACTAAGACAACCAAAAACAGGGAACGCAAATGGCGGTGGCCGTAGCCGCCACCATTTGCGTACGCATTGTTGTTTTTTGACCCAGACGTGATAGGCTACGTAAGTCTTTATGTAGCCTATCACGAATGGGGGGGCGGACTGCAAATGGTGGCAGCGGCAGCAGCAGCAGCCAGTCAGAAGACCAGCTGCCACCGCTGCCAAAGCCACTGCTGGAGCCGTTGCTATCTGGAACATCTGCCCCAGGTAAGTCTTATCCCGGGGGGGATCTACAGGGGGTGGGGGGGTGGCAGGCCATTCCGCCATGGAGTTCGGGGGGCTGAATGCACTGGCATTCGGCCTCACCGAGATCCGTGGCGGAATTCTCTGACATCCCTAACCCCAAGTCATGTGTGTGAACAAATTAAAATTCACCAGTTCCAATACAGATCCTTGGGGGAACCCTCTTCTTACATCCCTCCAGTGCAAGAACTGTCCATTTATTCCTACTCTGTCCTTTCTCTCTTTAATCAATTAGCAGAGCATAAGAGCTCATCTAATTCTAAGCCTTGTGCCAGATTCAAAGAGGGTGTAAACATGAACAGAACTAACACCTTCAGACTTATGGCCAGATTTCATCTTCCAGTTCAAACATTTGATAGTTGTGCTTCTTATTTATTTATATCACCTCCATAAGGTAGATAATTTTTACAGAAGACTTTTTCCAGAGACAAAAGTATCTAGTCCTTTATGGATTTAAAATATGTTTTCTTACAAGGTTATTCAAGCTATTTTCACTTGTTTTCCAGCACTTATTTAGCACGTTCAGTTGAATATCAAAGGCACACAAAATGTGTCACATAGCATGCTACATATTTTCTCTTTTCAGTTATCAAATTCCTATGTGTTACTTATCAGTATGCTTTTAATTTAAGTATGGCATTAAAATTCACAGCTGTTTCAAGTGGAACAGAAAGTCAATTGAGAGGACAGATTTGTGGAATTTTGCAGAGAATTTCAAACACTCAGCTGTCATCATACCATCCTTTGCACTTGGTATAAATAACTTGCCTTCAGTACATGAACCATGTTTTAAAAATAAAGACGATTACACTGAAGAAAGCACGGTGTGCTTTTCAGAGTGATGTGGGATGTTTTCCAATTGACAATATGGGAATGCTCTCACTGGGGCCAAGTGGCTTGTTGCTATGGGGAAATAAGGATGGCGTCATTTGATGTTGTTACACTTGGCAGATAAACTAAGGAACACAGGGTGTTGGTTGCCTTTATGTGGGTGTTCATTATCAATGGGAGAAGAAAAGGAAGCTTCCTTCCTTGTCATTTTGCAATCTTTTATTCACTTATCAGCCTTTGGCAAGCACTTCCTTAATGAGGAAAGAAACTTCACATGTTCATATCTCACATTCAAGAATGTATTTTCGAATCTCTATGGACTATAAAGCCTGATATATAAAATGAGATTTCTCATGTGCATCATCCTGGAGAATGAGCTGAATTTCTAGAGTTTAGTTGGAATATATCTAGAAAAGGAATGTTTGTAGGCCACTTCATGGAAAGCTGAAGATGACGTTGTCAGCTTCTCTCAAGGAAAGATCATTGGTCTAAATCAGTGGTTAGGGATGTGGGAGGAATCCATTTTGCAGGTGGACCTCAGCAAGTTTTCACCAGCTAGGCCCCCCAGATGTCAGCTTGTGGATCCCTGAGCTTGCCTGACTCAGGGCACACCGAGATGGGCAAGCTCATGGTTTCCCAGGGTGTTTTTGCCGCAAACTGCCTTTTGCGCAAAATCACAGGTATAGCTATTTATGGAAATCACGATTTGGGCAAAATCTCAGCAGCAAATAGCACAATTTACACAAAATTGTAGGTGTAAATGTTCTAATTAAATGGTCTAATAATCATTCATGCCTGCAATTTTGCATAAATTGTGCTATTTACAGCTGCAATTTTGCACAAATCGTGATTTCAGTAAATAGCTATATCAATTATTTTGTGCAAAATTGCAGCTTGCAGCAAAAAAAAAAAAAAAAGAGTTATGAGCTCTCACTGGGTTCCCACAGACCATTTGGTGGTTTGTCTCACATGGCTGCCAGGGTCAGGCAACCACTGGGAGTGAACAGGGAGTGGGGGAGTTCACCATCGCTATCAGCGATGCAGAACCTGTTTCAGCTCAAAAGCCAGATTTCATTCCAGAGAAGCTCAGGGATAGGGGCACATTCTAGTGACGTCACCAAAGGCAAAAGGGACACGGCCAAAATACCAGCATATTTTAGCTTAAACCTCTTACTGCTAGTAATGACATAATATTTAAGCCTTAGGGGAGACATTTCAACCTCTTAGGATGGGGCAGGGGAGAGAGAGAGAGATTGCACGAAAGCCAGGCAACCTCTTGGTGGTTGGGGGAAGAGGGTGTGGCTGTCTGGGGAATTGTGGAGTGCCAGGATGGGATCCCAGGAGGGCTGGATTTGGCCCCCAGGCCTGAGCTTCTGCACACCTCATCTAAATGAAGGATATGCAATGGAAGTGTCACAGGCCATATTCAGTCTCACAAGGCTTCCCCTCTGCCCCACTCATCCAACACTGTTGTCAGTGGCAAACTACCAGTGGGACAGCGAGTGGGGTTGGGTACACATCCATAGGCAAAAATATTACAATGAGGCATAGGAAAGATGGGAATGGGAGTGGTATGCTTAGCCAAAACATATTTAAATAGAAGCCAGGGAGTGAACACAGAGAAACAAAGGAAAGGCTAACAGTTGGGGAAATACATATTATAGCCTAGCTGCAAGACTTGCCATACAAGCATTCAACTGTTTGAGGGCACAATCCTATCAATTTCACCTTCACTGCTCAGAAACCTCTGAACTTGGAGGCTTCCGAGATGCCTATGGCCTGCCAGGATGAAACCGGCAGGGCAGGAAGAGCAGCAGAGGTGATCTTAGCCCCCCCCCCTTTCCTCCATCTTTGGCAGTTTGCACTAGACAGGCTTTTCAGGCTAAAGTGCCTTTAGCCAGGGCACTTTGGAGGGGAAGGAGAGGAGAATAGAGGAGGCTCAGGGTATCTCATATCCTGACCTCTGCAGTCTCCTCCCTTCCCTGCCCACTGGAATGCCCCCTTTCCTCCTCCTCCTCCTCCTCCATGGTCACTTTTCTGACCATGAAGGACAGTCAGCACAGTTCTTTCCTTGCCAGCTGCGAGGGGGTGGTGGGGTGTGTGTGTGGATCTCCAACTCCCCCTTGCAAGGTCAGAGCACTCTCTCTGACCTCAGAAGGATTATTCTCTAAGATGACTTTTATCAACACCTACACCATCCCAATACTGTAGCAAATAAATTCCTAGCTTGATTAGAAATGCAGAATATAAAATGAGATGGAAGCTAGAAAAGAGTCAGTAGAATTTGGGTGCAAAGCAACATGCAACGGAGAAAGAGAAGGGACAACAGAGAGATAAGAGGACATTCAATGAGGGGCATAGTTAGGAAGTAGTGGGCAGTATGGGTAGGAAAAGAAAAAGAGGGAAATCAGAGATGCAAAAGTGGTTGTTACGGGCACAGGAAAGGGTGCTAAGAGAGAGTAAGGCTAAAAGGAAAACAGTGGGTTGAAAGTATGACCAAAAAAAAAAAAAGGTTTTTCCATTGTTGACATAGAGGTGTAGTCTTATTGATTTCATACAATCACAAAAGTGCCACTCACTGTAGTGCCATCTTGAAATCTGTCCTCCAATTTCCTGAAAGATTTCTTCCACAGCAAAAGAGGCTTCCATATTTCTGTCTCATGCTCAAGGTGCTTCAGGATTGTTTAACATTTTTTTCTTTTGGAGGTGTTTTGAGCTTATCCTTATTGTTGAGAGGTAGCTGAGGGGGCTGTGGTTTTCTTTTCTATCTAGTACACATCTCTCCATCAGTCTGTAGCTTCTGAAAAAAAGTCTCCTGGAAGGAGTTCTCATAACTTCTCTCCTTGGACTTTAATTGAAGTGTGGGAAGCCTAGGAGGCTGTAGACCACTGGAGAGATGATTGCACAATAAGAGGATGCTCTTACATACCCCTCAGCTACATTGTAATTTAAGAAAGCACAAGAACCTTGCATTCCCTCCATGAGAATTTCACCCCAAACAACATTTCCTTTGACTTTTTTTTTTTTTAAAGCTCAAGGGGTGGGGGGGGGGAGAACACGCAGAATTTTTTTTGGCATTGCACTAAGAGAGCTCAGTATGATACATCTTTAGCATACGCATGGGCATGGATCCTCAAAAGTGTGTGTGTGTTTGTGCATTAGTATCATACTAATACTAGTGCTGATCTTATTACTTGTGAACCTCTCTTTCTCCCACTCACACATGCACACAAGGTTCATCCTTGTCCTCATAGTTTTAAAATCTCTCAGATGGCAAGGTAATGGGAGTGGCAGGTGTGAAGCACATTGGAAACAAAGTCAGTATATAAATCAATGAAGAAAAAAAGCATATGGGTTTCACAGGTAACAGACCACAAGAGAGCCCTCTACATAAGGCCTGAATTATTGCCGCTACATGACTGATGAAGCAGCCTGACCTGCAGCCACCAAGCCATTACCTCAAGGGGAAAGGGATATATTGTGGGTTATTGAACATTGCCAATTTTTACAGTGGATCAGCTTGAAGTTATTTAGCACAGATGTTTCTGTAATTGTGACACACTGGGAAAATCCACATGCTCAATAGCCCTCAAAACTCACACTTCCATCTGTGCAGCATGAAGGTCTACAATTACTATACTCTGTGGCAATATAAAACATCCAGGAATACTGGCTGAAGATCTAGGGAAAGCTTTTTTTTCCCCCTACCACCATCTGCTCTCTTCTATTTACCTGCATTTTTGTGTTTCTGCATTCATATTCAGTTCAAGGAGGCAATGTGTTTTGTGAATGTTGGTAAAGATGTGCAGTTAAAGAACCATAACCATTTATTAAGCTCTTGTGGCTGAAATGCAATACATAGAGCAGGGCTGCAACCAATTTCAGAAGACTATCTGTTTTAGAATTTCCTACCTCTGTGCAATGAAGTTAGACTGAGTCACACATGCATGTTCAAATGTTATCATTTTTTGTTTTATAATGGTACATCCCCACAAGGTGTTTTTTCTGCAAGCTGGTACTGACAGCCATGGAAGGAGATGAAGAATCAACACAATAGCCAGAAACCTATCACCCACCCAGTTGGTCAGAACAGAGGTCTTGTGCTGTTCTTCCTCCTTTGCTGTTGCCATTCTCCTTCACCATCATCAAAAACACAGTTTGCTCACCTTATCTTTCATTTTCTACCACTGCACGTGTCACCAATAGGGCATCAATTTTACCCCAGTCTGCTTAAATGTTTATCTGTTCTGTGCTGCCTCTGTTGCTACAAGAATTTGGTGTCATCAACCACTGGTGAGGCCAGGATCAACAGGTGACCCCTATGGATCGGGCAAGGCCTTGTGCAAGTCAGGTTTCCCCAGGGTGGCGGGAGGAAGAATAGACAGCACCACAAAGAGCTCTGAGTGGGGCTGGAAGCCAGGCAAGCTTTTCTGTATGCTGCTCCAACAAGCCGCAGATCATGACTGAGCCTTAAGCATGGGTTTGTCTTAATTTAGGCTCATTAGCACTGTCTCCACACTGACTAAGGCATTTTCTCTTAAAAGGGCCTGGCCTGTTTCAGCAGCTTCAGGCTGATGCAAGGTGGCTGTGGTTTGCTGGTGTCTTCATAGCTGGAATCCTCAGAATCCAAAGATTGCAATGCAACCTCCTCTGTACACAGGGGCACAGGTCCCTGGGTTCTCCCTGGGGAACAGGGCCCTGAAGAGTTGGGAGCCTCATGATGCCTTTCTGTAACTGAGTCCTCTTCCTGAACCATCACCTCAGGAGACTTCCTTCTGAGTAGGGATGTTGCAAAAATCTGGGAAGAGGGTTGACACTGGCAAAGATCCTCCTGCTCAGCCCCCACAGATGCCAATCCAAGGACCCCCATGCTTGTCCAACTCATCACACACCAAGTCAGGCAAGCATAGGGATCTCCACTTACCCATGAGCCGCCATTTTGTGAAAAACTGTAAGTAAGCTCTTTATGTAAATCACAATTTTACACAAAATAGCAGCTGTAAATAGGCCATTTATGCAAAATTGCAGGCCTAAGTGGCCCATGAATGGGATGCCATGAGCTCTCACTCAGCACCTGCCAGGCCATCTGGCAGCTTGTCCTGCATGCCTGCCAGGGTCGGGCAAGTGATGGGAGTCTGGTGAGCGGCACACAGGGCAGGTGCAAGTAAGTTTTTCCATCCCTACTTCTGAGGATGAAGGTTCAGAATCCTCCAAGGCTGAGGGTTTGGAGTCATGGACCATGACACTACCTTGATGCTTTACTACTGCCAAAGAGACATTTAGGGCTTCTCTCATGCTTATAGAGCTGGGCTGCCTCACAAGCTTGACTTACTTGTATACTCTTGGATAGCTTCCTCCCAACTTCTATGTCTTCTAGCACAAATGCTTGAGGCTGTAATCTTGTACTCACTTTCCGGGGAATAAGCCCCAATGAAGTCAATGGGGTTTACAACTGACTAACTGAGTAGAAATATACAGAACTATAGGAACGCAAGAAGCTGCCTTATGCTGAGTCAGATCACTGGTTCATCTAGTCCAGTACTGTTGACACTGACTGGCAGCAGCTCTCCAGGTTTTCAGTCAGGAGTTTTTCCAGCCCTACCTGGAATTGCCAGGGATTGAACCAGGGACTTTATGCATACAAAGCATGTTGTCTACTGCTGAGCTATGGTCCCTCTACTGTAACTCACCTATTTGCTTAACTGTTTACCTCGACTATTTTTCACTAAAGCTGAGATGCTACATCAGCTGGGGTTCCCCTCTTTCTCATGTAAGTAGGTAGGTATATTGAAAAATACAACACAGTGACATGTAGGCGATATTGTGTCACAAACTAGTCTTGTTGCAAATGCAGAAGAATGGAGTAAGGCAGTGCTCAGACTTCTATAAATCTTTCACTGCTCATAAGTATTGAGAGAGTAAGCTCATTAAGCATGGAGCTTGTTGTTTGGGGGTTTGACTCCCATGTAGTTTACGTTCTTGTTTTATAAGGAACGTATTTAGGACACCCCAAGTTTAAGTGTTAACCATGTAGTTGACAGAATGCAATCTTCACACACATTCTTCAGTTGTTTTCATTCAGATATTTCAAACTCAGGCCAGTATTCCGTGCTGATTCCATTGAAAACTATGGAGCTGTAACCTGCACCAACACATTCCCTCCTTCTTAGCCCTTACCACTGCTAGTGGATGTCTTTATTCCCTGGCTGCCTCTATGATGCAATAACCCCTGAAGGTTAATTACTGGCCGAGCCAACTCTCTGTACTGGTAGCGTGATGTGGCACTTACGCCTGGAGTGAGTAACAAGGCCTCAGACCAAGTTCTTCTAATTTTGCTTTTACTTAAAGAAAAACATTTATTCAGAATATTTTAGTGCTAGGGGGTGGGGGACTAATCTTAGTACAGCTTGAGTAATTAACTGTAAGAGCAAATAAAAACAAGAAGAGGTGCATGAGTATTCTAACTTCAGTTCTGATTGTCTTGAATTCTCTCTCCTTCCGTATCTTGATCTGCTCCTTAGCCTCACTCTTTTTCTTACCTACCCATTCTATTTTCCAGATTTACTTATGCACCATATTTTCACTTTTTTTTAAAAGCCATCCAGAAGGAGAGTAATTCTCTATTTCTCCTTAAGTGTCAGGTTCCTAAGCTGAATCTTTAACCCTCCTGTGAGTTCACTTCCCTCCTTAATTGTTAAAATCCTAGAATGAACATTTGACCTTCCTGTGAGCTCATTCTGTCTCTTAAATGCTAGATTCCTGGGCTGAACTAACCCTCCTGTTCTGAACAGTCGGATACAAAATGGCTGAATGTTTCACCCCTTCACAAGAACAAATGGAATTAATTCCCTCTAAAACACCCCAATTTTGTGCCAGGAAAAAGAGGCTGAGAATGTTGGTTCCAGCTTTGACTTTTTTTGAAAACAATGGGGAAAGGGGCTCATGGAGAAAGAGAAAACAACTAGTCCCTGGCATGTGTGTTGCCATAAGATGCCACGAAGGCCTCTCAGCGTAATCCTATGCACACTTAACTTGGGAATCAGTTCCACTGATTTCAGAGGCACTTACTTCCATGTGAACATATGTTGGACATTGTACATTGCAAATGGCAATTGTTGCAATGGAACTCATTGTTCAATGACAACACCACTGACTTTGTTTTAGAACCAGTGAGCATTGTGGCTTTCCAGAACTGGTATTTCTAACTGAAGGAACCAGCATCGCTTCATAAGTTAGGGCAGTAAATTCTGAAAGTAGTTTGTAGGCAAGTGTGTGTGTGTGTGTGTGTGTGTGTGTAAATAACAGCTCTGGATGTTACTGGTTGTGGGAGAGTGTACAGACATTGATGGAGGAAAGGGAGGGGGAGTAATCAGTAATTGCTAAAATCCCTTCATCTCTCTCTGGAAGAATAAAATAGCAAAATGGACAACATGCCAGCCATAGAGTGCAAGGGCGTAAGCTAAGCTAAAAGTCAACCCAAAGTGTCCAAATTCCGCAATCACATCCCCCCCCCCTCAGGCATTGTCATTCTCCTTAAGTAGCCATCGATTCCTGAAGTAGAAAGACTAAGAAATCAGCTGAGTGACAGCTTTATGCTCTGCCACAGTAAATTCATGCTGAGGTGTTGAGAGGCTCGGGGGGGGGGGATCTGCCCTAAAAATATCAATCAAGAGACAGAAGGGAAATAGACACAAGGACACAAGTTCTGACATGCCATTTGGAATGGGGAGTTTGGCCCCAGGAGCCCCAGGAACAAAACAAGGCCCAAGCAGCCAGCGGGAGCATGACATTTGGCTAGCCTTTGGAAGAAGAAAAAGAGAAAACATGTATTGTCTAAAAAACAAACAAGTGATTTCCTTACCCCAAGAATTGCTTGGATGATATTAGGGCTCTTCTTGTGAACCAGGGTGCGCATGCTTTATGTTGGGGAGGAAAGAAGGGACAATATGGGATTTATGCCTTATTTCACCATATCCCCTTTTGAAATCAGTAGTAGTGAATGAGCCAATGTGCAGTAGAGATAAGGAGTAAGCTAGAGGAAAACTACTCCCTGGGTTGTCATCCCAGGTTTAAGGAGTGGGGAAGCAAAGAGCTGGCAAGATTCAAAGTCCTGTTCTTTGATATATTCAATATTAAAACAAAAAGTATTTAACAGTGCAACCTTATGCATGTCTACTCAGAAGTAAATCCCTTTAAATACAATGCTGCTTACTCCTAGGTCAGTGGGTATAGTATTTTAGCCCAAGTGTGTTTGTTATGGTTACTTTTTTTTAACCTTACAATAATTAGATATATAGGTCTTCCTAAGGGATAATCACATGGAGTACCACAATATATATTTGAGTAATTAAGTTTATGTTTATGTATGTATATATGCATCTCTCTCTCTCTCTCTCTCTCTCTCACACACACACACACACAGAAATATGTGAAATAGTGTATTCATATTCCCTTATATTTCCAAGATACATCTTCTAATGATATGATGCCTTGTATACTTGTAATTTGGCTTGATGTGTATATTTTAGGGTATTTTACTCATGTTCCAATGCCTCAGTAATATATTTTTGAGATTCTCTGTGGAATACTACAAACATGAATGGCAACTGAAAGTAAAAAATCTCAGACACCCTACATTTTACGTGACGCGCACGAGGGGATATACTGTCTATAATGGCATACAAACCATATCAGTGAGGAGCTACTTCAATAGGGTCTGGTGGCCATCTAATGATTTCAATGAAGACAGATTTCCCTTATCAGTTAGAAGAACACAGCTTTTCAGAGGTAGCTGCATTTGCACATATTTGCTCTCACACCTATATCTTTTGTAATATTCTGAATTCCAAAATTCAACACATTTTTCCAACATACTGCAAGATCCTGTTTCAAAGTAAGGTGCCTAACACCTTCTCTGTAACTGGTAAGCTGGTTCCAGTGTTAGGTACAAAGTCAGTGGCCATCAGCCATTGATGCTCAGAATAGGAAAGTATGTAATACAGGAGCTGAACAAGTAGCCAGAACAATAACATCTGGTTGTCCTACTGGGATGGTTGCCTGCCTTTTCTGTAACTCATTTACACATTGCATATATCTTATCTCCTTGTAAAACATAACTAAAAGCAATGAGCATAAGACCTTAATGGCTGCACGTTTCTGCTCAGGACGTTGGAACCACAAGAGATGCTCTCTGTAATTATATTGTTCAGACACTTAACTCCTGGTCTATCTGCAGGCATCCAAAGGAAATATTTGAGGAAGATTAATATGAGATGGTAACCTGGAATGTAGATCAATGAAAGACAGAAGACAAGGGATGAAATATTAGTGCAGACTTAATTCATTAGGAAAGTCTCCAAGCTTAACCAGCTGATAGAACCTAAGTGGATTGATCCACAAGCTGGACCATTTAAGAAGAGAATCAATCATCTCTCAAAACAGTACAATTGTGATTTTTTTCCAGGCACAATAGAAATCCTTTCCATTTCTCCCCATCCCCTTATTATTGGCTCATATTTCCTGGCAGTGAGGGAAGAGCCCTTCAAAGAAGTACAAATTTCACCTGTTACGGAATTGCAAGGTGAATTTCATAACCCAGAGTAATTAAAAAGTATCAGTACAGTCTGATGGGCTGTTCTTATGGGAACAGCTCAGAAAGGGTGCAGGAGTGTCATGGGACTGCTTTCACAGTTCTTTGAATCCTGGTCAGCATTTATTGGAAGTCCTCTAGTAAAAGCTCTCATGAGCTGAACAAATTGTCAAGGTAGCCAAATGATGGGACAAATGAATAACAATGTACTAACTACGTAACACTCTCGCACGCTCATGCTATTGTGATTCCATCACATCAAACTTTATTAGGAATAAATCAAAGCAAACAAAATTAATCATGGATACATTCTGAAGAAACACAATTTAAATCCAAACATTTGTCAAAGAATTGAATATATAGATAATTGTTCACAAACTGAACAGGCCTTTGGTAATTCACATCTACCCAAATACTGCTTTGTATAGAACACAATATGTTGCTGTAGGTATAGAATAGCAATAGCCATGTTGCTAAAAAAAATGACTAGACTAATCATGTCATTTAAAAGGGATGGTGAGAAGTGAGACACCATGACAAACTACAATTGCAGAGGGCACACTACAGCCTTCCTCAACCTGCTGGCTGGGAATGATGGGAGTTGCAGTCCAGCAGAACTGGAGAGCATCAAGTTGGGAAGGAAAGCACAGAAGGGATAAGGTACTGTACATGTTGAAGTTGCACAAAACAGCATACAAGAAAAACAAGCATTTGGCAGCATATGATGAAGTTTTAATCAGATCCTGGATTTTTCTTATTGTTGAGCATTTAAACTTGTTTAGACATATGTGTGTCTCTGTGTGTGTTGCCTGTTTATACGTTTCTATATAAATGGGTTTTTATACTATGTATAATGTTTTTTAATGGTTCTTAATATTTGTAAACAGCCCAAAGAGCTTCTGCTATTGGGCAGTATAGAAATGTAATGAATGAAAATGAATGAAAGGGTCTCTTGGGACTGTACCAGATTAATCCCTTTCTTCTTGATATCTAGTTTTCTGCATAAAAGGGTTGTTTTTAAATGGGGGGCTCATTCAAAACTGGCACTTTCTGAGATTCACTCCCTGACCTAGCCACACCCATACCTCCTATGATATGGATATTTTGCAAATTGTCAGTGTTGCTATGAAATTTGCAGAACAATGATTATGAATGCTGTCCATGTCTGTGAAACTGGGCATTTTGAGCCAGGCTTTTGTCTAACTTGCTGTCTGTATGGCAAGGTAATATTCTATAAAGATTTAATAAGACATAATGAGCAAGTGAAATTTATGAAGCATGTTCGCAAAGTCTTCACCACCACCTAACACTGGGAGTTTTATTCCTGCCAGCTCAGTCAGGACATAACTAAATGATGATTCATTTTAGAATGTCAGAGGTATCTAAGCAAGAGTCATTTATTTAAATCTTTCTGTTCCTGGAGTGCATATACATGCAAAGCA
The DNA here is from genome assembly GCF_057233095.1 of Heloderma suspectum. Classification (NCBI taxonomy): domain Eukaryota; kingdom Metazoa; phylum Chordata; class Lepidosauria; order Squamata; family Helodermatidae; genus Heloderma; species Heloderma suspectum. The sequence goes on from NC_139461.1 coordinate 75,276,784, forward strand.
ATGCTTTCTAGTATTTAGTATTTATGAATCCATGAGAACCATAGCAGTACTAATCTATTGCAATACTAACATCACCTTCTTGTAGTTATTCTTAGAAGGCAAGCTGGAATCCCTAAAGCATTTTCTAAAAGAGGGTTTCTTCCCTAGGTTAGTGAAAAATAGCATGTGCAACCGATGCAACTGATGTAGGATGTGTCATGAGTGCATGGGAGTGCGCATGTGTGTGTGTGCGTGCATGTACAAATCCACCCTCAAGCAGATTTTAGATAAATGAATTCTAGCAAATCAGAAACAAGAAAGGTCAGCCAGTGCAAATTAATTAATTAATTAATTCTAATGTTTACATGTTGCTTTTCAGGACAACATCCTCTCAAGGTGGTCCATGTAAACAAAACATAAAGTATATAGAAAACATTCTAATTACAATCAACACAATGTCAGTGCTAAAACCAGTTTGAAACAAGAGAAAATCCAGCAAACAGCAGGTTTTCTAATTAAAAGCAGATTGAAAGCCTACAAGGTCCATTAAAAACTGATAAAGATGAGCCATATTAATTTCCCTTAGGAAGGAGGTCCACAAATATGGAGCCGCCCCTGAATGTTCTATGGCCAAAGTGTTCTTAAGACCTGGGAAGGTTTGTATGGGTGCAGGCAGTCAAATAGCCTGATCTCAGACTGTCTAGGGGTCTAAAGGTAAACACGGGTACTTTAAATTGGGCCCAAAAATGAACATGCAGCCAATACAACTGGCATAGTGTAGGTGCTATATGACCAAAATACTTGGCCCCAACAAGCATTCAGTTGACTGCATTCTGAACTAGTCATAGTTTCGGAACCTTCTTCAAAAGCAGCTCCATGTAGTGCAGTAGTCTATTTTGGGCTGCATTAATAGAAGTATACCTTCCAAATCACATGAAGTACTAGTTCCCCTCTACTCAGCACTGGTTAGGTCTCATCTGGAGTACTGTGTCCAGTTCTGAGTGCCACTGTTACTGCCACACTTTAAGAAGGATGCAGACAAACTGGAGAGGGTTCAGAGGAGAGCAACGAAGATTATCAGGGGACTGGAAACAAAGCCCTATGAGGAGGAGAGACTGAAATAACTGGGCATGTTTAACCTTGAGAAGAGAAGACTGAGGGGAGATAGGATAGTGCTCTTCAAGTACTTGAAAGGTTGTCACAGGGAGGAAGGCCAGGATCTCTTCTCGATCATCCCAGAGTGCAGGACACGGAAGAATGAGCTCAAGTTACAGGAAGCCAGATTCTGGCTAAACATCAGGACAAACTTCCTGACTGTTAGAACAATACGACAATGGAACCACTTACCTAGGGAAGTAGTGGGCTCTCCCACACTGGAGGCATTCAAGATGAAGCTGGATAGCCATCTGTCAGGGATGCTCTGACTTGGATTCCTGCACTGGGCAGGGGGTTGGACTCGGTGGTCTTATAGGCCCCTTCCAACCCTACTATTCTATGATTCTAGGGCAAGTGTAACTGAAGTATGGTCCACTTTTTCTAGATAGGGTTGCAGCTGGTGAACCATTCTAAGCTGGTAAAATGCATTCTTAGCCACTGATGTGACCTGAGCTTCAATAGATAGCATCACGTCTAGAAGAACCTTTGGTTCTCAAAGAAAGGGCAACGCCATTCAGACATGGTTGCAAATCTCCATCCAACTCAGCACCTCTGTCTTATCTGGATTAAGCTTCAGTTAGTTTACTCCCATCCGTAACACAACCATCTCCAGACACCTGTTCAGGATTTCCACAGATTCCCTGGGACTAGTAGATGAGATAGAGAGAGGTAGAGGAGCTTATATTATTCTCATATTGATGGCTCTTTAGCCTAAACGTCTGGATGACTTTTCCCAGCAGTTTCATGTAGATGTTAAAAACTAACAGGGGTCAAAATGGAGCCATGAGTGTATTTTTGATAGGACAGGTTGATAAGGAAAAGGTTCCCTGGGTGAGAGCGGGGGCCTCCTATAATAGTACCTACTTTCAGCAGTTGCCCACCCTGGGTGAGAGATAGGGATTAGGGAGTTTGTGTGTCATTAATGCTTCCTCTGCCCAGGGTGTGAACCTGTGGGGGATAGAAGCTGGTCTCCCTCTGGGTGAGAGCCAGGGGGAGAACGGAGAAGTGACTGTAACCAAAACAGGTGAGACATGGTCATGGAGTGCACACGAGCTTGCTGAAGTAGCTCTGAATGACTGGGAAATAGTTTGCTGGTGGGCTAGCAATCCTACTGTCCTTTATGTGACCAGTTCCTTTATGTGACCAGTGGCTAGGGATGGGTGGATTCCCTACCTGCTGGTCTGGGTGGGAATCCGTCCTCGGGGGGAGGCAATCTGTTCCTCCCCCCAGAATCCATCCGAGCCAGCTCTGCTCCATGACAATCCTGAGGAGCTGGCCTCTGGGTCCGCATTACTGGCGATATGGCCGGCCACCATTGCCATGCTGTATTACTGAGCTAACTTCGGATGCAAATGGTGTCCACTATGCCATTTGCAGCCATAAAGCTGTTAGGTTAACCTAGGGGTGTACGAAACCCCGCTTACCTGGCTCCGCCGGGTTCCGCGGGGGGGGGGGAGGCGATCCGTTCCTCCCCCCGGAATCCTTGATGGGGGAGGGAGGTGATCTGTTCCTCCCCCCAAGAATCCTGCCCGGCCGGCTCTGCTCCGCGGCCAGGCCACGGAGCCACCAGCCAGGCCAACCCACAGCGGGGGACCCAGCCACTACCGGGCTGGTGCAGACGCAAATGGCATCCTGAGTAGGGGATGCCATTTGCGTCCCTATGTTAGCCCATGATAGGCTATGTAAATATTTACGTAGCCTATCACGGCTAAAGCAGGGATGCAAATGGCATCCCCTATGTCCCCAAATGGCGTCCCCTACACCATTTGCATTCCCGTTTTAGCCGTGATAGGCTACATAAATATTTACGTAGCCTATTACGGCTAAAACGGGAACGCAACTGGCGTAGGGGATGCCATTTGCGTCCCTGCTTTAGCCATGATAGGCTACATAAATATATACGTAGCCTATCACGGGGCCAGCATAGGGACACAATTGGTGGCTGCTACGATGGCCGCCACTTGCATCCGCAGCAGCCCAGCAGCAGCCGGAGCCGCCGCCGCCGCCACCGCCAGAGCCGAAGCCACAGCCGGAGCCGCAGCCAGGTAGGCTCTATTTCGCGGGGCTTTCGCAGGGTGGAGGGGTGGGGGACTCCGTTCCGCCATGGATTCCGGGGGGCCGAATTCACTGGAATTCGCCCCCCCTGGGATCTGTGGCAGAATTCTCTAACATCCCTAGGTTAACCTAAATGCAGCCCTTGAGGGGCTGCACTTGGTGTTGGGCCATAAAGACAGATGGGGGATGCTGCTGGTGTACTGCCCACCCTGCTGCCCAGCAGCCTTCCTGGCAGAGGTGGTCTCAAGTATGGTGTTGGAGAGGAACCCAGGGCAGTAGTTCTAGGTGACTTCAGCTTCCATGTTGAGGCTGTCTCCGGAGCTCCAGCTTGGGACTTCATGGCCTCCATGACAACCATGAGGCTGTCTCAGTTCATCATTGGCCCAATACATGAAGCAGGGCATACCAAGGGATGGCGGAGAATTTCTCCCCGAAACTTCGGGGGGCCGAGCGCCAACGTGGTCGGCCCCCCGAACAAGTTTCGGGGAGAAATCCTCCGCACCCCCCCACCCCCCCGCACCCCGCACCCCCCCCAGGACGGGACTTACCTTCACCGAATGTCCCTCCCGGTGGCTGGTCTGGCCGGTGGTTCGGCGGGTTTTCGAGCAAGGCGGGTGCGGCAGCCGGTCTTTCGACCGGCTGCCGCCACCGCCATTGCAATGAAAGAAAGAAAAAAAACGCCCCCTGATAGGCTAGATTTGCAAAGTCAGCCATGATAGGCTACGTGAATCATCATGTAGCCTATCACGGGTGACTTTAAAAAAAAAAAAGAGTGTACGGATAATGGCGGCCCCCATAGGGAGCCGCCATTCCCGTTCCTTATTTGGTCGCTGTAGCCTACGTAAAAGTTTACGTAGACTACGGCGAAAATAAGGGCAATGCTATTTGCGTTGCCCTTATTTTCGCCGTAGTCTACGTAAACATTTACGTAGACTACAGCGACTAAATAAGAAACGCGAATGGCGGCTCCCTATGGGGGCCGCCATTCGCGTACGCGCTTCTTTTTTTTTTTTTTAAGTCACCCGTGATAGGCTACATGACGATTCACGTAGCATATCATGGCTGACTTTGCAGATCTAGCCGTGATAGGCTACGTGAATCGTCACGTAGCCTATCAGGGGGCGTTTTTTTTGTTTTTTTTTACTTTCGCGTTTGCGGCCGGGCGAGGCGAGGCGCCTCCTCCCCGGCCTGAATTTCGGCCGGGCGAGGCGGGAAGCCTGCCCCCCCGGCCTGAACTTCGTGGGGGGAGCAGCGAAGCGCCTCCCCCCCACCGCGAACGGCCTTCGACGACAGGTAAGTGACTTTCATCCACCCCTAGGCATACCCTTGATTTGCTCTGAGATGAATAATCTGAAAATTGCGGGAGGGCTCCAAGTAACCCCATTGTCATGGTCAGACCATTTCCTGGTGAGGTTTGAACTCAAGACATTACTTCCCTCCTGCAGGGGTGGGGGAACACCCATTCAGATGGTCCACCCAAGGAGACTGATGGAGTCTGATAGATTTCTGAATGCTCTTGGGGATTTCCCAGTGGAGAAAGCTGGTGATCCAGCTGAGGCCCTAGCCTCACTGTGGAACAGTGAGATGGGGAGGGGCATTGACTCGATTGCACCTGAGTGCCCTCTCTGGTGCTGTGGAATCTGTTCTGCTCCCTGTTATTCTGGGGAGTTACAGGCAATGAAACAGGCTGGACGTTGGCTAGAGTGCAAATGGTGCAAATCTTGAAGCAAAGATGACTGAGCATGCTCTAGAGCACATAATCTTGCCTATTGTGTGGCGATGTGGGCAGCAAAGAAAGCTTACTTTGCTGCCCCCACTGCATCCTCAAGTAGCCATCCAGTGGAGCTCTTTTGGGTGGATTGTGGGCTGTTAACACCCTCCCCAGTGAATGGGGCCCTGGTCCCCTCAAGGACCTGCTGTGACCTTTTTGCATCGCACTTTGAGGACAAAAATGCTTGTCTTCTGCGGCGAACTTGATGCTGTTGTTAACGCATTTCCAGTCAAGGTGTCTGATGCCACCATCTATCCAATTTTGTTGGATCAGTTTCATTTGTTGTGCCTGATGACATGGACAAGATGCTTGCAGCAATGCAACCGACCATGTGCCCTCTCGATCCTTGCCCCTCCTGGCTAATAAAAGCTAGCTGAGGGGGTTTTGACTGGGTGGGTCCAGGGTGTGGTGAATGCTTCCCTAAGGGAAGGGGTGGCCCCTGCTGTCCTTCAGGAGGCAGTAGTGTGGCCACTCTTGAAGAAGCCTACTCTGGACCCAACAGTATTAGACAACTACCACCCAGTTGCAAATACCCCCTTTTACGGAAGATTCTGGAGAGGGTAGTGGCTCAACAACTGCAGGCACTCTTGGAGGATACTGATTATCTAGACCCATTTCAATCTGGGTTTCATCCTGGTTATGGGACTGAATCAGCCTTGGTCACCCTGATGGATGACCTTTATCGAGAGAGGGAGAGGGGGAGTGCAGCCTAGTTAATCCTACTTGATCTCTCATTGGCTTTTGATACCATCGACCATGGTATCCTCCTGGATTGACTCCATGGGATGGGTATTGGAGGCACTGTGTTACAGTGGTTCCGGTCCTACCTATGGGGCTGATTTCAGAGAGTAACTTTGGGTGACTATTCCTCAGCCCCTTGGCAATTGAGCTATGGGGTGCCGCAGGGTACCATCTTGTCCCCAGTGTTGTTTAACATCTATATGAAACCGCTGGGAGCGGTCATTAGGGGATTTGGAGCTAAGTGCCATCAGTATGCTGATGACACACACAGCTCTATCTCCCTGTGACATCTGAATGAGGAGAGGCTGTGCAAGTCCTGGATCACTGCCTAGACTCAGTAATGGGCTGGATGAGGGCCAATAAACTGAAGCTGAATCCTGGCAAGACGGAAGCCCTGTGGGTGAGTGGTTCCCGGGTCTGGGAGATAAGCTCATTGCCTGTTCTGGATGGGGCTGCACACCTGCACTCCTTCTGAAAGATCGGGTCCATAGTTTGGACCTGATCTTTCACTCCTAGATCCATCTGGAAGCCCAAGTGGCCATGGCGGCTTGGAGTGCCTTTTACCAGCTTTGGCCAGTTCACCATCTATGGCCTCTACTGGACAGGGATAGCTTGGCCACAGTGTTACAGACACTAGTAACCTCAAGACTGGATTACTGCAATGCACTGTATGTGGGGCTGCCCTTAAGGCTGCTCTGGAAGCTGGAGCTAGTGGAGAAAGCAGCAGCTTGGCTGTTTTCGGGAGCTGCCCCTTTTCAGCACATAACTCCTTTGTGGAGGAAACTGCACTGGCTGCCTATTCGGTACCAGACCAGGTTTAAGGTTTTAGTATTCATGTACAAAGCCCTAAACAACTTGGGACCAGGATACCTGAGACAGTACCTCCTTCTTAACCAACCTGCCAGGTCACTGAGATCATCAGAGGGCATGTTCCTGGTGGTTCCACATAGACCTATGGCCTGACTGGAGCCCACCAGGAGAATAGCCTTCAGCATGGCAACCCACTTTCTTTGGAATTCCCTGCCCCTGGAGGTTGGGCAGGCACCAACACTGTGTTGTTTCCAGTGCCTGAAAACACCACTCTTCCAGGAGGCATTTTTTAATTGACCTGTTATGGTTTTTATTGGCATTGTGTTTTTAAACAGGTGTAATTTTAATGTGGTGTTTTAATCTTTTTACACTCTTACTGTTTATTTGTTTGTTTGTTTTTTATAACATTTGTACCCCACCCTTTATAATTAAGATCTCAGGGCAGCATACAGATAAAATCAATTTAAACAGTATAAAACAATAAATAAATTAAGCAGCTAAAAACATATTAAACCATGGACAAGCTAATACCAATTAAAACCTAAACAATAAAGCAGTTAAAACAGTGTGCTACTTTAGGGAATGTATTTAGCCCTCAAAGGCTTTGGTAAAAAGCCATATTTTTACTTGGCACTGAAATGAGACCAATGTCTGTGCCAATTAGGCCTCCAAGGGGAGGGCATTCCACAACCAGGGTGACACAGCAAAGAAGGCCCTCTCCCACATCCCACCATAGTGTATGTCTCACACTGGTGGGATGCAGAGGAGAGCCCCTCCAACAGATATCAGTCCTCAGTCAGGCATTTATAGGGAGAGGCATTCCCTCAAATATTGAGGTCCCAGGCCATTTAGGGCTTTATGTGATCACCAAAATTTTGAATTCCAACTGGAAGTGTATTGGCAACCAGTGCAATCCCTTTAAAACTGGTGTTATATGATTTGTATAAGATGTTCCAGTCAGCAGTCTAGCTGCTGCATTTTGCACTAGCTGCAACTTCCAAGTTGTCTTCAAGGGCAGCCCCACGTAAAGTGCATTGCAGTAGTCTAATTGGGAAGTTACCAGCGCATGTACTACCATAGCTAGGTTATCCTTGTCCAGGAAAGGCTGTAGCTGGTGGATCAGCCGAAGCTGGCCCCAAGTATTCCAGGCCATGGAGTCCACCTAGAGCTCCAATGACAGGAATGACTCTAGGAGTATTCCCAAGCTATGCACCTGCTCCTTCAGGAGGAGTGCAACCCTGTCCAGGACAGGTCGCTTACCCAATTCGCAGACTCAGGAATAACCAATCCACAGAGCTTCTGTCTTGTCAGGATTTAGCTTCAGTTCATTGGCCCTCATCCAGCCCATTACAGCCTCCAGGCACTGGTCTAGCACCTTCACTGCTTCAGCCAACTCTGACAACAAAGAGAAATAGAGCTGAGGATCATCAGCAAACTGGTGACACCCTCCAAATGACCTCACTCAACAGCTTCATATAGATGTTGAACAGCATGGGAGATAGAGTAGAATAGAACCCTGTGGCACCCCACAGCTTAATAGCCATGAGGTAGAATAGGAGTCCCCCAATACCATTCCCTGGGATTCACCTTGCAGGTAGGAGTGGGATCACTGTAGCACAGTGGCCCAGCTCCCATCCTGCAGAGCTTATCCAGTAAGACACCATGATCAATGGTGTCAAAAGCCCCTGAGAGATCCAGGAAGATCAACAGGGTAGCACTCCCGCATCTTTCACCCAGAGCAGGTTGTCAGTCAGAGCAACCAAGGCCATTTCAGTGCTGTACCCTGGCCTGAAACCAGACTGAAATAGGTCCAGATAATCAGTTTCCTCCAAGAATGTCTGAAGCTGCCCAGCCACCACATGCTCAAGCACCTTGCCCAAAAAGGGGATATTGGCAATGGGGCGATATTTCTCACACACCTCTGGGTCCAGGGAGGGCCTCTTCAGGAGAGGGTGTGTTACAGCCTCCTTCAAGGAGGCAGGCACCACTCCCTAACAGAGGGAAGCATTTACCACACCCTGGACTCACCCTTTGTAGGTTTATCCTTTGTATTGAACAATTGTGCAAGGCAGGCTGCTATTATTACTTCCATATTGGAGATGGAAGAGGTGCTGAGTGATAACAGTTTACCCTAAGACCAGTCAATAAATTCGTAGCTGCACTGATGTTTGGACTAAGTAATTCCAACTTCATTGTTAATGTTATTAAACACAACACTACACTCCTGAGCATCCTCAAATGTTCAATTTAGGAACTTCTTAGGGCCGAGTAGAAATGGGGGGTGGGTGGGTTGCATTTTATGAAGAAGTAGGGATGTACAAATGCCTTACCTGGCTCTGCACAGGGGCATCCGCAGTGGGGGGGGCACTCTGTCCCTTCCCCCGGAATCCTCGATGGGGGGGAGGCACTCCGTCCCTCCCCCCGGAATCCTGGCTGGCTGGCTCAGCTCCGCGGCCAAGCCGCGGAGCCACCAGCCGGCTCCAGCCGCCCGCAGCTGGACTTCCGGCCACTGGGCAGCCCTGCAGGGACGCAAATGGCGGCTGTCGTAGCTGCCGCCATTTGCGTCCCTGTAGTGAGCCGTGATAGGCTATGTAAATATTTACGTAGCCTATCACAGCAGGGGGAAAAACCCCAGTGTATGCAAATGGCGGTAGCTGCCGCCATTTGCGTATGCTGGGGTTTCTCCCCCCCCGGCCGTGATAGGCTATGTAAATACTTACGTAGCCTATCACGGCCTCCGCAGGGATGCAAATGGTGTCCCTGCGTTAGCCGTGATAGGCTACGTAAGTATTTATGTAGCCTATCATGGCTAGGAAGAGGAGGAAGCGAATGGCGGCCAGGATGGCCGCCATTCACAAAGCAGCGCGGACGGGAGCAGGTAAGTGCTCCGTTTTGCTCACCTTTCATGGGTTAGGGGGGCGGGGGCTTCATTCCGCGATGGATTTCGGGGGGCCGAATGCACTGGCATTCGGCCTCACCGAGATCTGTCGCGGAATTCTCTGATATTCCTATGAAAAACATCACCCCCTGTGAAACATCCTTATCGTCCATTTTGGTGATAATTTGAAGGCCCTGCAAGTGAAAATGCTCTCCCATTCATAATGAGAGCAGAAAGCACTGCCTTCACTTTTATTTAGATGTGTGATGTCATCACATAGCCAAATCTGATTGGCTAGGTGGGAATGTGACACCATCACACTGGCTACATGATTCCTGAATAGCTGGATCAAGTAACCAGCATAAGATGAATCCTCTTTAAACACCCCCACACACACACACACACACACACAAGAGTTGGCAAAATGGGAAGTGAGCAAGTGTTTGGAGCAGGGATTTTATTTGCGGGCAGGGTGTACAGATAATGTTTTCAGATGCCCCAAATTCCCCTTTCTACATTGAAAAGGTTTGCCCACAAATATTTGATTAAGCCCTGGAATTCATGTTGGATGGAACAGTTGAAGGGAAGTGAGATAATCATGCAAAAATGTGGGCTCCTTAACTGTATTACACTAGACCTCTGGGTTATATTTTCTTAATTTTTCCCAGGCAAATTATTAACCTTTCTGGCTATCTGAAAAATGAGTTTAATAGCATTTTTCTACCTCAAAGGAATATTGTATGGCTAAATTAATTAGATTCAGCCAGACTCTTATTTTGCATTTGCAGTAAGGATAGTGTATTAGCTATAGGGGTTTCATCCCCTGCACAGGTATCCATGGCCAAATAACACTCCAATAAGAGGCATGGAAGAGGAAGAAAGAAAGACTTTATAAATACAATGTTGAAATCTCCATAACACTGAGACATCCCCTGCCCACAAATTATAGTATTAGACACAAAATTATTCCTATTTGGATTTCTCTGTAGGAGTACAAATATACTCATGTGAGCTACACTAAAAAAGCCACAGTTACATCTATAAGGTGGGTATAATTTTAAAACACTCTAGATGACTAGATAAGCTTGACTTATGACCAAACTATATGGTACAAAATCTCTGTGTGTGTGTGTGTTTGTGTGTGTGTGCGTGAGAGAGAGAGAGAGAGTGTAGGGGGAGAGAAAGTAGTGGGAGAGGGAGAGGGTCTTATATGTGGAATTTTATGGGTCGTTGTAAATAGGCACCTCTATCAGTGTGGGAAGATGATAAAAAGGTAAAATGAATGTTAAAATACCTAATTCCATTGGGACAGTAAAAAGTAGTGAGATGTCTTCATCTATTTGACCTTTCAGCTATGTATATTCACCTTGCAGTATAAAAGTGCTGCATAGACACACACACACACACACACACACAGAGAGAGAGAGAGAGAGAGAGAGAGAGAGAGAGAATTGCCCTCCACAGCTCGTGCAGCTCGGACCTGCTCAGCCAGCTTCCCTGCCTGCCTCACCTGCCTGTGAGCTGCACGAGCCACCACTCTTCTTCATGCTGGCTGTCAAGAGCTTCTCTAGAGGAGGCCAGGGTGAGAGCCCTGGGGTGCTACAGTTGGCGTCCTTCCTCACGCCGGCTGTCAAGGAAGGAGGAGAGGCACTGCTTCCCCCCCCCCCTTGCTGAGGGAGCAGGTGCCCGAGCTCTTGCCTGACTCAGCATGCCATGAGTCAGGCAAGAGCTCATATCCATGAACTAGCATCCAGGGGGACGAACTGGCAACTTCTTGCTGGGCTTCGAGATCCAACCGCATGCTTGCACCATCCCTAAGAGAGAGAGAGAGAGAGAGAGAGAAAGGGGAGGGGAGAGAGAGAGAGAATATGAATGCAACAAGCCCAGGGGGCTGTCTTCATGAGTGATTTGCTACATAGTTAGAGCAGTCTGAGGTTGTTTGTGACAGATGTCGTCAGCAGCAATCTGCTGCCAACCAGTCATTTCCCTCTTAGGGATGGCGGAGCATTCCGAAACCCATGGCGGAATGGCCTCCCACCCCCCAACACCTGACGGAATAGCCCCGGAACGAAATTTACCTGGGGCTCCGGCGGCGGCAGCGGTAGCTCCGGCGGCGGTGGCTGGTCTTTCGATCGGCTGCCACGGCCGCCATTTGCATCCTGCTCTTTGCCGTGATAGGCTACGTAAGTATTTACATAGCCTATCACAGCAAGCTAAAGAAAAAAAACAGCGTATGCAAGTGGCGGCAGCTACGGCGGTCACCATTTGTGTTCCCTTTATTTCGCTGTTTTAGCCTACATAAATATTTAAAACTACGTAGAACTACATAAATATTTAAAACTACGTAGAACGTAGTAAGTAAAACTACATGGGCCAATTTCCTCTCTCTCTCTCTCTCTCTTTCTCTCTCTCTCTCTCTCTCTCTCTCTCTCTCTGCTATCTTTCTTTTGGCTCACCCTAAGCAGTTAAAATCAGCTCACTTCCTTACTTCAACAATACATCCACTGAGATCATGTTTCTGTCCTGCTGTTTGGCTATGGATTAAACCTGATAAAGCACCTTTTTAATGTACTAGCCTCAGGCAGCAGGTCAAGATATCCAGGTGGGAGAAAAAGGGAAAGTTGTTCAATCTCATCTCATTTGTTTCTGGTACTTTCCACTACTCCATTGTTCCTACCTACAGCTCTCAGGGCCAACCCAAGTTATTTTGTTGCCTTAGGATGTATGAGGTATTTCAGTTCATTTTTCTAGCAGAATTTACCCAGTTCGCTCTGTCTGAAATTGAACATGGACCCAAATGTAATCTAAAGCTGAAGTTTGTACATTTCTTAGTTTGCAGTTGAATTTGTGAAACAACAGAAATGCATTAAAAAATGCATACATTTCAAAAATGTGCATGACAAAACATGCACTTTTAAGAATTCACAGAAACATGCTATAATCAATGGGAGAAAAATGTGCACAATTCAAAAATGTGCACAAGTGATGCATTCATTTGGTGAAATGTACATGAAAATACTTACAAATTTTATATAAAAAGAAAAAAAACCCCTCACGATCTGATACCTAAGGTGAACAAGAAAATGGTGCCCTTTTCACATACAGAAGCTGATCTGGAAGTTGAATCTAACTTCAACACTGGCAATGGGACAGCATTGAGGAAAGCAAGCCAGCTGTGCAGGGCAGGGCATTTAACACATGCAGTTCTGTCCTCCCAAACCTCACCACTCCTCCTTGTCCCCAGCATCCACCACCTTAAGTGATCGCATTTCACTAGGGATGGCAGAAAATTCCGCCACGGATCTCGGTGAGGCTGAATGCCAGTGCATTCGGCCCCCCAAATTCCGTGGCGGAAGAGCCTGCCACCCCCCGGCCCCCCCGCGGATCCCCCCAGGGATGAGACTTACCTGGGACGGATCTTACAGGCAGCAGCAGCTCCAGGGGCGGCTTCAGCAGCGGCGGCAGCAGCGGCCGGTCTTCCGACTGGCTGCCGCCGCCGCCGCCATTTCCAGTGTTAAAAAAAAAAAAAGACGTGATAGGCTACGTAAAGATTTATGTAGCCTATCATGGCTAGGTTAAAAAAAAAATGACATGATAGGCTATGTAAATCTTTACGTAGCCTATCACGTCTGACTTAAAAAAAACAACAACGCGCATACGCAAATGGCAGCGGCTACGGCCACCGCCATTTGCATTCCTTATTTTGGCCCGTCTTAGTCTACGTAAAGATTTACGTAGACTAAGACGGTGAAAATAAGGGGGAACGCAAATAGCGTCCACTATGCTATTTGCTTTCCCCTTATTTTTGCCATCTTAGTCTACGTAAATATTTACGTAGACTAAGACGGGCCAAAATAAGGAACGCAAATGGCGGTGGCCGTAGCCGCCGCCATTTGCGTATGCGCGTTTTTTGTGTTTTTTTAGTCAGATGTGATAGGCTACATAAAGATTTACGTAGCCTATCACAGCTGACTACAGGGATGCAAACGGCAGCAGCTACAGCTGCCGCCATTTGCGTCCCTGTTAGCCAGCGGCCGGTTGTCCGGGTGCTGGCAGAGCCGGCCGGCGGCTCCACGGAATCCCCGTGGAGCGGAGCTGGCCGGCCAGGATTCTGGGGGGGAGGCACAGAGCGCCTCCCCCCCGGTGAGGATTCTGGGGGGAGGGACAGAGCACCTCCCCCCCCAGCGGAACCCGGCGGAGTCAGGTAAGGCCAATTTCGTACATCCCTACATTTCACCACCTAATAAAAGGACCAGCCATAATGGCACTGTATCTGCTGCACTTTTATTTCCACCAAGCATAGGATTGGCTGGGACATCTTAACGTGAAGGTGGCAGCAGCATTCCTCTGATGAATGCTGAGTGGCCACCACTGTAATTCTCCGCAGTGTGCTGGAGCAACAGATAGTTACAGTGATGGATAGATGGGCTCTCATGAAAATGCCTGAAGAGGGGGCCCAAGGCAAATGCATCAGAAGCAGTACCCCTAGGCATCTGTCCAAGGATGTTGGGCCTGTTTCATCTACATAACAGGATAATGAGCTGTATTCCAATTTTAATCTGGCAGTTTTGCCCTGAAGGCACTGCAAACAATATGTTTTGTGCTTTCCATAAAACAAAAGTAGCATACAGTATATCGATTTTCTTTCCATTGAACAAAAGTAGCATATCAAAGCAACATATAGAAGATCAGAATTTGAATTTCCAGTAGAGCAAAAAGATATTTCAATGTGCTCCTCTGAAAGCTGTTTAAAGTGGTTCTCAGATGATCATACTAAACTGATACACACACACCCATTCTCAAACTTGAGATGATGTTTTCCAGTCCATTTTTTAAATTTTAGGTTACATCTGACATATCGAATTTGCATCATGGCATCTCTAAGGACTACAATCAAAGATCTCCTGGCACAGAATACAGAGGGATGTGTTTTCATCCTTAAAGCCCCTATCTACTGCTATGAGACTGCAACCTACTCAGCTGTGTGGGTAGCAACAAGCAAGGGCTAAGATGAGCTTACTCACAGGACTTCTGACTCATCGGCAATTGACCCTTGTTTATGGTGACTAAAACTGATTTGGGTTTATTGCTCATTTGTAGCATTCTCATCCAGTCCCAAAAGGATAATTGTAACATTTTGTGATCAGTGGCTGCCCCATTGTAGGTCATGCATGACAGGCAGCACACAGAGAAAGTCCACTTTACACCCTCCTGTTAAGAATCCCACTGTGAGTGTAACTGCACGGTGCTTAATGTCCAACGCACAGCATGGCACCTTTGGTCGGTACCTTCAAGCTCTATTATCTTGCTTTCACTTAATGGAACAGAAGTACAGATCTCATAAAATGTGGTAGGAACAAATCTAAAAAATAATAATAATACACAAATGAAGAAAGCAGACTTGTTCTGTTATTGGTAAGACTGTACACTTATTGCTAAGGAGCAAAATCCCAGAGGTTTGTCTGGAATTAAGTCTTAATTATCTATATACATTCAGAAGAATATTCCAACTAGGGATGTCACAAGCATCCATTTGGCAGCTCAAGCTTGGCAGGTTCCTACCAGTTCGGCCCCCTAGACACCAGTCTGCGGCCCCCCATGCTTGCCCAATTCAGCCCCTGCTCCTTGCCCAAGTGGTGGCTTGGCCTGTTTTGCTGGTGGTTGCTTGGCCAGCGGCAGCCCTTCGTGCTCTCCTTCCTTGCCAGGAAAGTGCAAAGGGTTAAAAGCCCAGGCAGAGGCAGCCTTTTCACACTCTCCTTGCAAGGAAGGAGAGCATGAGGGGCCACCACCAGCTGAGCAACCGCACCTCCCTCTGCCAGTGCCTGGTAGAAAGTGGTGCGGTTGCTCTTGGTGGCTGTGGTGGCAGCAGGATAGGGGCTGAGAGGGAAGCACCATGGCACTTCCCTCTCAGCTCCTGTCCCATCCTGCTACCTCTGCCACCACAATGAGCTAGGGATGGACGAAAGTCACTTACCTGGTCCCGCAGCTTGCTTCGCGGTGGGGGGGAGGTGATCCGTCCCTCCCCCTGAAATTCTGGGCAGGGGGGAGGCACCCCGTCCCTCCCCACCGAAATTCTGGCTGGGGGGGAGGCGCCCCATCCCTCCCCGCCGAAATTCTGGCCAGGGGGGAGTGCCCCGCCTCTTCGGCTGCTAAAGTTCTTCTCCTGCCGGGACGCAAATGGCGGCAGCCATAGCCGCCGCCGTTTGCATCCCTGGCCTGCAGTCAGCCGTGATAGGCTACGTAAATCTTTACGTAGCCTATCACAACTGACTTTGAAGGAAAAAAAAGTGTGTACGCAAATGGCGGCGCCCATGGTCGCCGCCATTTGCATTCCTTATTTTGGCCTGGGTAGTCTATGTAAATATTTACGTAGACTATGGTGAAAATAAGGGCAACGCAAATAGCGTTGCCCTTATTTTTGCCGTAGTCTACATAAATATGTACATAGACTACCCGGGCCAAAATAAGGAATGCAAATGGCGGCGCCCATGGGCGCCGCCATTTGCCTACACGCTTTTTTTTTCCAAAGTCAGCCATGATAGGCTACCCTACGTAAAGATTTATGTAGCCTATCACGGTGTTTTTTTAAAATCTAGCCGTGATAGGCTACGTAAATCTTTACGTAGCCTATCACGTTTGTTGTTGTTTTTTTTACTGGGAAATGGCGGCGGTGGCAGCTGGTCGGAAGACCAGCCGCCGCTGAACTGCTGCCGAACCACCGCCGGGAGCCGCCAACGCCAGGGACATTCGCCGAAGGTAAGTCCCATCCCAGGGGTGGCGGGGAGGGGTGGACCGTTTCTCCACCTATTTCGGGGGACCAAATGCATTGGCATTCCACCTCCTGGAGATTCGTGGAGAAATTCTCCAACATCCCTACAATGAGCTACCATTTTGTGTACAATGGCAGCTCATTGGGGAAGCTGGCGGCTGCTCACCAGGTGCCCGCAAACCACCCAGTGGCTCACAACCCAACGCAAGCAGCTCAGGCAGCTGGTGGGGCTCTGTCAAGTGGGGTGGAACCAAATGAGCTTGCCCATCCCTAATTCTAGCAATGTATACATTTCCCTGTAGCTTGGGACCACCTGAAAGACCACCCTCTCCCATATGAGCCTGCTCAGTTCTTTAGATCTTCTGGAGAGACCCTCCTTCCAAGAACACTGCCTTCAGAGGTGCATTTGGTGGCAACCAGGAGGGCCTTTCTGGTGGTTGCTACCAGGCTGCGGAACTCCCTCCCAAAGGAGGCTAAATTCATTCCTTCTCTGCTGTCCTTCCACCATCAGGCAAAGACCACTTTATTCAATAAGTGGGTCTGTTGGGAAACAGTTTGAGCAACAAGTTGCTAAAAATATTGAAAACTCACACTAAAAAGAACCTGACTGGACCTTGGGCTAGTCCAGCCAGCAACCCTTTTGCTGTTGTATTATTCCATGGGAGTGCAAAAATTTAAGTCAGTTTGGATCAAAACATGACGTTTAAGAGTGGAAGGCAGCTTCAGATGTTGGGTATCCAGGCCAGTGCTGAATTACCAACAGAGAACTGGAACCATCTTTCCATTCATGGCGAAACTGGTCAGTGGGCATGGTCAGGTATGGAATGCCAGCACAAGCTTTAGGAGTACAACCATTAACTAAACCCTTTAACAAAAATTAAAACAAATTTAGTCTAGTTTCTCAGAATGCTGTTTTGAAAAAGAGAGAAAGTGGGGCTCATCAATGTCTGAGAGGCCAGACAAATGCCCTGGAAGTCAGCCCTTCTCCGTAGCTCTGAAGGAGGGGGAGAGGGAGGGATAGCTATTGCTCAGTGCTGAGGGGAAAGGACTTTGGAGGATGTACAATGTACTCTGAATACATCATATTGCTTCATATCTGTTTCTTTAAAGATGGAGCATAGCCATAGTTGAAAAGGATGCTGCCAAATGGGCATGGTTGAAGGAGAAAAGGTGAGCCTACAAGAAGAACGTTACCTGCAAGATATTCTCTCCCCACCCCCTTACATCACTGCTTTCTGTACTGAGCAACCCAAGGCATAAATTCTTTTCTTTTCCTTGCCTGACCTTTGGAATATATTGCCCTATCAATTAGAGGACCCCACGCTGATCCAATCTCAGTGTTATTTGGACAAAATCATTCATTCAGAGAAAGAGGCCTGGTTGTCCTGTTTCATGGAGGTACATGAAACCTATTCAGGTAATTCTTATTGACAGCAGAGAGTCATGACACTAAGCTCTGAGGTGAAGCTGACCAGCTGCAGAGGTGTCACTGACTGACTGATTAACTCAGTCAACAGACTTTCTGTGATTCCACTCAAGCACTGGGGGGGGCAGGGATTGGTGTGGGGCGGGGGGAAAGGAGTGCTTTAAAAAGAAAAACACTGTTTTTCCTCTCATGCTAGTGTACATTTCTCTGAAGAATGGACTCAAGATGGAATCGTGGAGCTCGTTTTTTTTTTTAACGCTCTATTTTTATGGGGAATAGGTGTCAAAAATTTATCAAGGAAAGAAATCCAGAGGTGAATTTAAACCGATTGAAATACATCAAATAAATGGGCAGACATTACCTTGCATTATTGGGATCATTTGTTTCAATAGCAATTGGTTTCAGTCTTGTAAACAAGCTGTCTGGAGTGGAATGACCTCTGGGAAGCAAAATACATACGCACACATACACTTTTCATCCTTTAGCAGCTAGACATCTAACTGTGTTTCATAGTATAAAGTCACTTCTGTACTGTTTTCTCTATGAAGAAGCAAGACATCTGTTTTTTTTTTCCAAAGTAACTTTTTTTTCTTCTGGGTTGTAAAAATGTTATCTTTACAACTTAACATGTAAATGTAACATTTGCTGTGCTGCATAGAACTGGCTTCTCAGAACCAGGTAATGACTAACTTAGGGTGCAATCCCATGCATGTTTAGACAGAAAAATGTCCTACAACTCCCAGCATTCCCCAGCCAGCCATGGGAGCTGTAGGACTTTTTTTCTGTCTCAACATGCAAAGGATTGCACCCTAAACCAGTCTCTGCCATTTCTTATCATCAGTAGTATATCAAAAAGGCTTCAAGGGCAGAGTACTGTTCTCACAGCCTTTCCTTGTGTGGTAGCTTTAAAATGGGACCAACAGTAGTTTGAAGATGAAGGAACACTCTGCTTCTTTGTTTCTGATTTTGTATTGTTTGGAGAAGGAGCAACATTTAAGGCAAAACAGTCCTACAGTGAATAATCTCAGGTTTTAAAACATCGTCATAAAACTTCTGGGAGAGGTCATCTGATTGTTCACACTGAAGAGTCATCGGCATGCAGATGACTCACATCTGCCAACTTCCTAGAGTTCTCCCTGGAAGATAGGATATAAATCTATTGAATAAATAAATACATGTTCAGTAGGAAAATGTGGCCTGTCAAAAGCAGGAAAAACAGGCCAGACTAGATGTGACATTAATTCCATGCTATTCATGTGCATATTTTTGTAAAGTAATTAGCAGTCGCAAAGAAGCCTGAGCAGCATTGAGACCATAAGGGTGAGGAGCGGATGTTTAACTCTTTCTCTCTCTGCCATGGTCAAAACTAGCCTCTTGGAGGCTGCTATGTGCATTTCAGCAGACATCAATGGGAGCTTCCCTAGAAATGCAAATCATTTAGATTGATTCTCTTCTCCAATACAACGCTATGGACATTCTCACTGTCATTTGCACAATTTTGTAAATAAGCCCTTCAAAGTTACTAGCCTGCAAGCAAAACAAAAACCCTCAACCAATCTAACCTGGCTGCTGGGGACTAGCATTGGAGGGATGGAGGGCAATTTCTATGCTTACTAAAGATCAGTGTGTGTGTGTGTGTGTGTGTGTGTGTGTGTGTGTGTGTTCCCTTTTATAGCAGCCCAGTTGCTTTCTATGCTGGTTAGTTCTTAGAATCCATCCCATCTCCACCAGCTCCCTCACTTGCCTGCATGGAATTCCTGAATTGCCTAGGGCTACCAGTCTAGTGCTTGAAGACCAGGTTGCAATATTTTATTAATTAATATTTCCACAACTACTTTCAAATTATTTAACAGGGCAACAACAGCCTTACAGGAGTTTTACACCTCATAATGTTTCCATATTATTTTTGTTAATAAAATCATAATATAATAAACAGTGTAAAGGTGAATCTGTTACATTATTCCAGAAAGTAATAAGAGAATTTTCCAATAAGACTGACAAGTTTGCTTTCTGAAGTAACTTCTAAAGAGGTCAGTTGATAACTTAGTCAAGATTGGAACATCCCAGGCTCTCCTAAACTAGTCAGGTAATCCAGGTTTGTTTCCAAAACATGGTGGTATTTTTTATTTATTTTTTTGCTGCTGTTAACATCACTTCAATGCCCCCTTCCAAAGAAAAAAGGACCGTCCATTTAGGATCCAATGGTATTTCATAAACCAGCATTTCATAGATAGATCAAAATTTATATCCAGTATACTTGTATAACTGGACATGACCAAACCATACATTTGGACACCACTGCCTCAATTAGTCAGTGTATTCCAGATTACCATATGTAACCATGTACCATCTCCTTCATATGTATAATGCTAAGATGTGTTTTAGCACTGCAGAATGACTCCCTGGTGGTAAGTCACCTCAGACCCTGCTAACAAACATTCATCCTGGATACTTCATCCCTTCATTCCCTAGAACACTATTTGGCTAGAGCAGTGGTCTCCAAAGCGCACTCCAAGGTGGGGTGTGCACACCCCAGGAGATGCACAAGACAATCCATTGGGGTGCGCAAGACATCTGAACATCGAGCTGCCACTGTGAGCAATGATGGTGGCAGTGGTGGTAGCAGAATGGTACGGGAGCCAAGAGGGAAGCTCCATGGCTTTTCTCTCTTGGCTCCAGTTCTATCCTGGGTCAGCCGCAGCCACCAAGAGCAACTGTGCCAGTCCAGGCACAGCAGAGGACGGCACAGTCATTTGCTCAGCCATGGCACCGGAGCAGCTGCCACCCTGCCAAAGGAGAGCAAATTTGTTCCAAAATTTGCTGGCCTTTTCTGTGATTGCAAGTGGCTGTCAGTAGTATGCTACCTAGCAGACTTTTTTTGAAAAAATAAACACACTTAATCTGTCCCTTTAAGGTAAAGGTGACGTTTTAACAATGAGTGAGGAAGTAACTGCTTTTTGAGAGAAACTTGTGCTATGGAGAGAGCATTTCAAAAAATGTTTGTTTGTTTGGAAATGTTTCTGTTGGTATGTGATTTTGTTGCCGAAAACTATGTAACCTATAAAAAGTCTCATATCTGCACACTTAAAAAACTTGGAAACTGACTTTTCTAACCTGTTTAAAAATCTTCCAAATGAAGAGTTTCAGTGGGTTATGAACGCATTTGTTAAAAATATAAAAATGCAACACCTTCCGATGAGTTTGCAAGAACAACTGATTGATATCAGGGAAGATGGAAATTTACTAGCTGAATTTCAACAAAACCTTAGTATAATTGGTGGTTGGGACTGAAAAATGAGTATTATGATTTAGTAAGCGCAGCCATAGCCAATGATGCACTTCTTCCATTTTAATCTACGTATCTTTGTGAGGTGTCATTTTCAGCTATGACAGCCATTAAAACCAAGTACTGAAATAAACTGAACTTAGACTTTCAGATCATTGTATCACAAAGTGTTGAATCAAGATTTTCAAAAATAATGACACATATTCAATCACAATGCTCTCACTAAAAATATTATTAATAATAATACTTCTTTTAGTGACAGCAAGAAGGTTTTTTTATACTGTTAATAAATAAAATAAATCATTTTTAAATATTGCTTATTTCATCTTTATCTCATTCTTTTTAAATTTCTATTTTCGTGTATGTTTTATAATGTACATAATATATTAGTACAGTAGTACACGTACATCATTTATAAATAAATATACATATATTGGGTGTGCGTGCTCAGTTTTGTTTTACTGATAGGGGTGCATGATCACAAAAGATTGGAGACCACTGTTCTAGAAAATGGGTAGACAACTTGTGATATTTTGGTCTACAATTCTCATAATCCCTCAGCATTGGCTATGCTGACTAGAGGCCAAAACATCCGGAGGGTGACAGGTTGCTCACTCCTGCTTTAGAAGGTTGTTTGTTCTCATTCTAGTGATACATATATAAGTTATAAATATATATGTTTCCTGTTGGAGTCAGTGCTCTGATGCTCTTGAATGGGTGGATTAGGGTATTTTTAGAAATACGATGTTTTAATGTGAAATTTTATTGTTTTAAACTGTTGTATCATTGTGCATCACCCAGAGTGGCTGGATGACCAGCTAGATGGGTGATTAAGAAATTTAATAAATACTAAATAAATAAATAAGAGGGTGCTCTGACCTATGAATCATTCAGTGAGTTCACACTGCTCCTATTCCAGTTGATCACCATTCTTTCTGGTTATTATAAAGAACAAGAATGGTGGATGACTAAAATGATTTCTTTGCTTTTGCAAAACTGTTTTCTGCTCTTGACCCCACTTTTGTCTGGTACCAAACTGGGCACAGATTTCCCATAATAATTTAGAAACCCTACATTCTGATTTGGGTGGGGGAGACTCTTTAAAGGTACATAGTTTCTCCTCTCCCAGATAACAGCTTTTTGTAACTGTATTGTGTCTCAGATAAATAACTTCAGGAACCAGACAAATGTAGTCCCTCTTAAGACCCATGCCTGCAGGTTGTTTTATACCCCACTCTAGGATTTGCAAGTATTCTGTCTCAACTTCTCCCATGTCATATGACATATCTTGAAATAAACGATGCATGGCTCTTTAAAAATAATTTCATATAAAACAAATAAACATTGAAAGATCTTGGGAGCCACTGAAACATCAAAAGGAACCCCCTTGTAACAACACTGTCCCTTAGGAGTATATTTATTGTTTTGAGCAGAGGTAGAGAACCTTAGCCCCAGAGGCCAAATCTAGCCCTTCTGTGGTTCCAATCTGGCCTTCTTGGGTTCCTCCAGTTGGCCCTCCCTTTCCCTTGGCCCTACCTCCTTTCTCCCAACCACAATCATTTGGTGGTTTCCTGAGTTTTGTGCAGTTTTTTCCCCATTCTAAAAGGCTGAAACACCTCTCCTAAAACTTAGTGATTGTCAGGAAGAGCTTTAAGGTAAAATATGCTGGGATTTTTAGTGTTTTGGCCCTGCCCCTTTGACCTTTGGCTGCACCCACCATGGAAATGAGGCCCCTGAGAGCCTCTCCAAAATGGAGTTCAGACCTCAAGCTGAAAGAGGTTCAACACTCTTTGTTTAGAGGTAGGGATTTTGCAGGAGCTTGTTCAAGCCTGTATTTTAGGATTCCATTATTAGTTGAAAAACTAACAGAAGTGAAATGAAAGGGGGGCACTTTGGGGAGGGTGGAAAAGTGCTCCTACTTCTGGCCATTTTTCAGGCACTGTGTCAAAAGAAGGTAAAAGTGTTTCCCTACTGAGCATGAGGAAGGGTCACTCTCACTACCACAAGAGGTGGTGATGGCCACCAACTTAGATAGCTTTGAAAGAGTACTATACAAATTCACTGATGGCTACTATTCATAATTGCTACAGGATCAGAGGCAGCATGCCTCTGAATACCAGTTGCTGGGGAATAATAATAACAGGAGAAGGTTATTGCTATTATATCTTGATCATGGTCTTCCCATTGGCATCTGGTTGGCTACTGTGAGAAAAAAGATGCAGGACTAGATAGGCCTTTGATTTGATCCAGCAGGGCTCTTCTTGTATTTTTATAATGCTTCCTGAAATGAAGAACTTAATTTACTCTCAGTCAGGGGCATTGCTAGGTTCTTAAAAGATCTGGGGCACAGGCCCATAACACAAATTTGTGCATATATATATATATATATATATATACACACACACACTAGGAGTACACGAAAGCCACTTACCTGGTCTCGCAGCTTGCTTCGCGGTGGGGGGGAGGCGCTTCGCTGCTCCCCCCGAAGTTCAGGCCGGGGGGGAGGCTTCCTACCTTGCCCGGCTGAAATTCAGGCCGGGGGGGGAGGCTTCCCGCCTCGCCCGGCCGAAATTCAGGCCGGGGAGGAGGCTCCTCGCCTCGCCCAGCCGCGAAATAAAAAGTAAAAAAAAAAACGCCCCCGTGATAGGTTACGTGACGATTAACGTAGCCTATCACGGCTAGATCTACAAAGCCAGCCGTGAAAGGCTACGTTAATCGTCACGTAGCCTATCACGGGTGACTAAAAAAAAAAAAAAAAGCGCGTACAGATAACAGCGTTGCCCTTATTTTCGCCGTAGTCTACGTAATCTTTATGTAGACTACAGCGACCAAATAAGGAACGTGAATGGCGGCTCCCTATGGGGGCCGCCATTAGCCGTACGTGCTTTTTTTTTTTTTTTAAGTCACCCGTGATAGGCTACATGACGATTTACGTAGACTATCACGGCTGACTTTGCAAATCTAGCCGTGATAGGCTACGTTAATCATCACGTAGCCTATCACGGGGGCGTTTTTTTTTTTTTTTTACTTTTATTGGAATGGTGGCGGCGGCAGCCGGTCGAAAGACTGGCTGCCGCCTCTGCCCCTGTCGAAGACCTAACGAACCGCCGCCGGGACCCGCCGCCGGGAGGGACATTCGGAAAAGGTAAGTCCCGTCCCGGGGGGGGGTGCAGGGGGTGGAGGGGCGGAGAATTTCTCCCCGAAATTACTTCGGGGGGCCAAACACGTTGGCACTCGGCCCCCTGAAGTTTCGGGGAGAAATTCTCCCCCATCCCTAATACACACACACTCACACTCACACGCACGCATGCATGCACGCACACACACGAGTCTAAGTGCATGTCTAATGTGTGTGTGTGTGTGTTATGTGTGCATGTGGTGTTCTTGCATGCATGGATAGATTACATACATACATACATACATACATACGGAGTGTGCACTGACCCCCCACCCCACTTCAACTCAGAACCTGATTCAGCGTTTGGTTTTGGAAAACATCCCACTTCTGCTCTGGCCAATTTATAGTCAGACCACTTCAGCTCAGCACCAACCTGAGTCAATGTTTGGAAAAACAAATTTTTATGCTTCCTGTTGACTCCCATGGGAAATTAGAAAACAGCTGTAACTTTTTTCTCTTGCTCAGAACTGGTCTGGATGATAATTTCAGACATAGTAGCCCCCTAGAAGAGGATTACACCTGCCCAATGTCAGAAAAATAGGGGCAAGGTTTATATTTTTATTTTCTTTTAAAGGGAACTGCCAATAACATTTTAATTCCTTGGAAGAATTAGATAAAAATTTCAGGATTCATTGCCCATCAGAGGAGATCATGTCTGCCAAATTTCAGAATGATGGACACAAGGGTTTTATTCAAGGGTGGCCTTGACAATTTGAGGTCTCCAAAAGAAGACATACTTATCACCGTATGTTTCTTGTGGACCACTGTTCTGAAAAGACAGCCTAGAGTTGTCCCTAAGTAAGACACCAGCAAGGTTTCAGAAGGATAGCTCCGGCAGTTCATGTGGAAGGGGAGTTCTCCAATTTGGAGGAGGGAGTAGGGATGGGGGAAAATTTCTCCCCGAAACTTCGGGGGGCCGAGTGCCAACGTGTTCGGCCCCCCGAAGTAGTTTCAGGGAGAAATTCTCCGCAGCCCCCCACCCCCCGCACCCCCCCCGGGACGGGACCTACCTTTCCCGAATGTCCCTCCCAGCGGCAGGTCCCGGTTGCGGTTTGTCAGGTCTTCGACGGGGGCAGAGGCGGCAGCCGGTCTTTCGACCAGCTGCCGCCGCCACCATTCCAATAAAAGTTAAAAAAAAAAATGCCCCCGTGATAGGCTACGTGACGATTAACGTAGCCTATCATGGCTAGATTTGCAAAGTCAGCCATGATAGGCTACGTAAATTGTCACATAGCCTATCAAGGGTGACTTTAAAAAAAAAAAAAGCACGTACGGCTAATGGCGGCCCCCATAGGGAGCCGCCATTCACGTTCCTTATTTGGTCGCTGTAGTCTATGTAAACATTTACGTAGACTACAGCGACCAAATAAGGAACGCGAATGGCGGCTCCCTATGGGGGCCGCCATTTGCGTACGCGCTTTTTTTTTTTTTTTAAGTCACCAGTGATAGGCCACGTGATGATTAACGTAGCCTATCACGGCTGACTTTGCAGATCTAGCCGTGATAGGCTAAGTTAATCGTCACGTAGCCTATCACGGGGGCGTTGTTTTTTTTTAACTTTTTATTTCGCGGCCAGGCGAGGCGAGGCGCCTCCTCCCCGGCCTGAATTTCGGCCGGGCGAGGCGGGAAGCCTCCCCCATGGCCTGACTTTCGGCCAGGTGAGGCGGGAAGCCTCCCCCCCGGCCTGAACTTCGGGGGGAGCAGCGAAGCACCTCCCCCCCACCGCGAAGCAAGCTGCGAGACCAGGTAAGTGGCTTTTGTGCACCCCTAGGAGGGAGTGATTTGCTTTCCCTTCACCCCTTCCCCAATAGTTTTTGGGTAAATTTGTATGAAAGTGCACAGGTCATTAGAGGTGTCGCTAGGGATGTCAGAGAATTCTGCCACGGATCTCGGTGAGGCCGAATGCCAGTGCATTCAGCCCCCCGAAATCCATGGCGGAATGGCCTGCCACCCCCCCGCCCCCTGCGGATCCTCCCCCCTGGGACGAGACTTACCTGGGGCATATGTTCTGGATGGCAGCAGCTCCAGTGGTGGCTTCAGCGGCAGCAGCGGCTGGTCTTCCAACCGGCTGCCACCGCTGCCATTTGCAGTCTGGTCGCTTCTGGGTTTTTTTTTTACATAGATGTAATAGGCTATGTAAAGACTTACGTAGCCTATCACATCTGGGTTAAAAAAAACAACAGCACGTAAGCAAACGGCAGCGACTACGGCCACCTCCATTTGCGTTCCTTATTTTTCGCTGTCTTAGTCTACGTAAATATTTACGTAGACTAAGACGGCAAAAAATAAGGAATGCAAATGGTGGCGGCTGTAGCTGCCGCCATTTGTGTATGCCCTTTTTTTTTTTTTTTACCCAGCAGCCACTGCGGCCAAAAATCTGGCTGCGGACGGCCCTGGGCTGGCTGGCTACTCCGCAGAGCCGCCGCGGAGCAGAGCCAGCCATCGAGGATTCCGGGGGGGAGGACCAGATCGCCTCCCCCCATCGAGGATTCTGGGGGGAGGGACAGAACGCTTCCCCCCCCACCATGAACAGAATCCGTGAAAAGGTAAGTGACTTTCGTACATCCCTAGGTGTCGCCCAGGCAAGAAATCTGCAAAGTTTCCGAAGGAAATTTCAAATTTTAAATTACTAGAATTTATTTATATTTCACCAATGTTAGCAGCAGGGGAACATGGGTGGGAAGGTGCTATTCCACTTATTGTTGTTGTTGTTGTTGATGTTATATTTATACCCTGCCTTTTTCCCAGTACTGTGACACAAGGCAGCTTACAAAAATTAAAACATATACAATTAAAACATACTAAAATATACAAAGGTTAAAATATAAATTACACAATACAATTAAAATTATATTAAAACATTAAAACAGCATCTTAAAACAGCATTTTAGCAGCTTACCCCTAGGTTCCAACTAGGGGTGCACAAAACCCCACTTACCTTCGTCTGCTGGGGTCCGTAGGAGGGGGGAGGCAATCCATTCCTCCCCCCCGAATCCTCCCTGGCTGGCTCAGCTCCGTGGCAAGGCCGCGGGGCCGCCGGTCAGGGCCAGCCAGAGCCAGACCTCTGGCCGCAGCTGGGCTGCGGCCACAAATGGCAGCCACTACACTGGCTGCCATTTGCGTCCCTGCCAAGCCATGATACGCTACGTAAGTATCTACGTAGCCTATCACAGCAAAAGACAGGGACGCAAATGGCGTAGCAGCCACCATTTGCATCCCTGCCTTTTGCCGAGATAGGCTACGTAGATACTTATGTAGCCTATCACGGCTTGGCAGGAACACAAATGGCGGCCGCTACGACAGCTGCCATTTGCGGCTGCCACCAGGTAGATCCATTCCAGGGGGGATTTTGGGGGGTGGCGGGGCGGTAGTCCATTCCACCATGGACTCCGGGGGGGCAGATTCTAAAGAATCCGGCCTCACTGGAGTCCGTGGTGGAATTCTCCAACATCCCTGGTTCCAACTATGTCCTGCTTGTTGGTTTCCTTTGGGCATCTGGTTGGAATGCTGGACTAGATGGACCTTGGTCTGATGCTCTTCTTATGTTCTTAAATACAGAGTACTGCTGAGTATGTGCACTGGGCACTTTCATTCTTCCCCTACCAATTCTGTTCCCCTCCATGCAACCATCCCTACTCATCCTACCATCCTCCTCCTGCAACTCTTCATAAAAACAGATGTCTTGTTTTAGGCAACTCCTCTCTACCTCCTCCTTGTTATGCACAAGCTCTCATTGTATGTTCCTCCCCACTTCATTTGTGCCAAGACTTTACCAGGATTCAGCCAATGAGTCTGTTTTCAAAACTAGGGCTGAGTTATGCAGAAACTCTGAGCATGTACTCAGTGCCTTTCCCTCACCACTGAAGCTAAAGTTCATGCAAAAAAACAAAACAAAAACCAAACCCACAAATGACAAAACACAATGCATAGGACTGAGCTGAAAGGGTAGTCAATTCATTAGACGGAATTGGGTAGGCACTGTGTTAAGCTTGCAGTACCATGCTCACAACTCAGGACTTATTTCTGAATAAACATGCAGAACATCAAGATGAAAACCTCCCTGCAAAAGTAACTTGTGCTGGAATCCTATGCACACTTTCCTGAGGGAGCCTCATTAAACATAATGGGACTTCTCAGTAGGCATACATAGGATTGCACAAATTAGCAATATTTATCTCCACTTAAAAAACAACCCCAAAACTCATACATACATCTATCTATCTCTCTATCTCTCTCTCTCTCTATCTATCTATCTATCTATCTTTCTTTCTTTCTTTCTTTCTTTCTTTCTGTTCATAGGAACATAGGAAGCTGCCTTATAATGCGTTGGACCCTGGGTCCATCTAGCGCAGAATTGTTGACACCGACTGGCAGCAGTGGATCTCCAGAGTTTCAGGCAGGATTCCTTCCTAGCCCTACCTGGAGATACTGGGGATTGAACCTGGGCCTTCTGCATGCCAAGCATGTGCTCTGCCGCTGAGCTACCGCCCTTCCTATTGCTGTATAATGGCAACTGACAAACAAAACAGCCCCAGTTTTGTTTTTCTGCAACCATATGAACCCACTTTTCTCAAAGGCTTGAGTGAAAAGGTGAAAAACTAACCCTTTCGTCTGTTTGTATAAAGTCAAATACAGTTCAGAACTTCTCTTGCCCACTGATAGGGATGGCGGAAAATTCCGCCACGGATTTCAGTGAGGCCGAACACACTGGCATACAGCCCCCCAAAACCCGTGGCGGAACGGCCTCCCACCCCCTGCCACCCTGCGGAATCCCCCCGGATGAAGCTTACCTGGGGCGGAGGGGGCGGCAGCGGCTCCAGCGGCGGCTCCAGCAGCGGCTGGTGTCTTGGCCGGCTGCTGTGGCCGCAAATGGTGGCCGTCGTAGCGGCCACCATTTGTGTCCTTCCAGGCTGCCGTGATAGGCTACGTAAACATTTATGTAGCCTATCACAGGAAAGAGCAGGGGCGCAAATGGCGGCCACTATGCCATTTGCACCCCTGTTCTTTGCCGTGATAGCTACATAAGTAATGGCATAGCGGCTGCCGTTTGCGTAGCTGCCTTTACCGTGATAGGCTACGTAAATACTTACATAGCCTATCACAGCAGCCTGGAACGATGCAAATGATGGCCGCTACGACGGCCACCATTTGCAGCCACAGCAGCCCAGCCATGGCCGGAACTCTGGCTGTGGCTGGTCCTGGCTGGCAGCCCCACGGACCTGCCGCAGAGCGGAGCCGGCCGGGGAGGATTCTGCGGGGAGGGACGGAGTGCCTCCCCCCCACCGCGGATGCCCCAGCGCAGAACCAGGTAGGTGTTTTGTACATCCCTACCCAATGAAGAGAATTCTCTTTAAGAATTCCCCAAGATATGCTCTGGGTGGAATAAAGAAGAGAAAGAAAGAAAGAAAGAAAGAAAGAAAGAAAGAAAGAAAGAAAGAAAGAACAGGATATGGGAGGGAAGAAGAAAAGAAGATCGGTGATTGGAAATGTGTGTGGGGGTGGGGGTGGAGGTAGAGAGAATTCCCTAAGCCAAGTGGCTCCTTTCAGAGAGGTAGTACTTCACGGGAATTTAGGAGGCTGTGCAGGGTTTGTAAGGACTGCACGAACTTAAATGAACTTTATGAGGTAAGGTGGCTGAGGGCTTTTTCTAGCTTTTTTAAAACTGTAGAACCTATTTAAAAGCCCCAGCAATTTTTTGATCATGACACCACATAGCCCTAACCCTCCCTTTGGGATTATTTGAGTCCTACAGCTATTTAGGAGAAATTAATGTGGAGGGGGAGAAAGAAATTTGTGGAGGCTGATTGAATCCTTTGCTGTACTGAAGCTACTAAACTTCTGCAGAATTCAAAGGTTCCAGTCTGGGACAGTAAAATCAGATGCTGTGTGAAATACCAGTATTTCATATGGAGACCTTTCTTTCCTTTCTTCTCCCTCTTCAAAATTTCATTGCAGGCAAGCTCCCAACAATGGGCATGCAAGAGCAGACAAGTAGGGGGAGAGAGTTTTTTTGCACCTCAAAAAACAAAACAAAAAACCCTACACCAGAGACTAGGGATAGTGACCTCCTAATGGTCACCTTAAACACCTTCTGATTAGGATCCGTAATCCCCTGGGTGGCTTGACAGTTTTTACTTTGTTTTAGACTTTGAGAAAAGGAAACTTTATGCATGGCTAGCACAAAAGCCACTGGACCTAACTGTCTGAAATTTGGTAGGTTCAGTCAGCTCCATAGGCCCTGCCAGGTCCCCAAATTCTATGAATTTGTGTGGAAGCACAAAAAAATTATAGCTCTTTACTTTGACAGATTTTCTTGGAGAAAGCCAATTTTACCTGTGGCTAGCACAAAAGCCACTAGACTGAACTGTCTGAACTTTGGCAGGCTTAGTCATTACTATAGGGGCTGCCAGGTCCCCAAATTCGATGCATGTTTGTGGAAGTACAAAAAAATATATAGCTCTTTGCTTTGAAACTTTTTCTTGAAAATAGCAAACTTTACCTGTGACAAAAGTCACTGGACATAATTGCCTGAAATTTGGCATATTCAATTAGCTCCATGGGGGCTATCAAGCCTCCAAATTTCATGTATTTATCATACAAACTAAAAAGTTATGACCATTTTTGTTTTCTAATGCAAGTATATGGGAAAATGTAAAAAAAAAAAAGGCAATTAGGACAGCTCAAAAGATCCAGGGCACAGCTCAAAAAGATCCAGGGCCCTGCCCAGGTGTGCCTTCCTCCAATGATGCCCCTGCTCTCAGTGATGTAAGCACATATCAAAGCCCAATTGGCTATGTATTGTTGTGATGTCATCCCATTCATTATATGATGATGGATTGTGTGACTATTCCTAGGAATAGACCCAGGTTTTGCTTGTTTGTTTTTAAATGGCTCTGAAGCAGAATTATATCACAGGAGAAAGAAATTAAACCAAGATAGCTAAACAAATGTGAAAATTCTCATCCTAAGAGAGGGCTTACATGTATTTTCCTCTTCAAAGATTACTTTCATCTTGAAAACCAATGGGTAAACATTTAGTATAGCCCTTCTAATAATTCTGAAGTTTTGTTACCTTTGCACACTCTTGCACCTAGTATGTGAAGTTGTTTTTTCTACACCAGAGCCATCATGGGAAGTACTGGCAATTTGTCTCTTTTAAGTGTTCCCAAAGAAATGAGCTGTGAACTATTTGTTGAACTGATGCATGAATTTAATGGTTATGGTTTAAAATTCTGATTAAAAGACTTTAGAAACTATCATCGCTTTGACAAATAATCCAGAATACTTCATGTTTACCTGATCCTGCCTGAAAGTCAAGTATTATTATGAGGGACTCTTGAACAACCTTGAAAAAACAAAAATAAAAGCTGTCCTTGATGATTAACAGCACAACCCTATTCATGCGTACTCAGGATTATGTCCCATTAAGTTCAATGAGACTTAATCCCAGGTGAGCATATGTAGGATTGCAACCTAAGATCAGTAGCCTACACTAGGCAAACTCACCTGCTTCTTTCCTACTACAATGGAATGATACAGAAGAAAGGCAACTGGGTGCCCCTATGGTTAGTTTTCCATAGAAAAAATAATGTGGGTTGCCTATGCCAGAGGTGGCATCCTAATCCACTTTGGTTTAGGATTTGGAGGTCCATCAACCAGAGCCCAGGTGCAAAATCGTGGTGCGAGCACATATGCTTAGCACATCTGCAAAGGAACAGGGTGCCTCTGAGCTCATGCTCAGCCCAGGAATTTGTCAACAGTACCAGACCCAAGCTCACAAATCCTTTCACACAGAAAAAGCCATTCCTGTCCCCCACCCCCCAGCATTCTTTTTCAGCAACCTTATTTGGGAGAGGGCATCTTTTTAGTTGTTGCTACTGTTACACACTTGGGAATCAGAACCTCTTACTGCAAATCTTTCTACCAGTAGATCCCGATCTACCATCTGACCACCACTGGCATTTGTTACCCCTAGGATCTGCAGATAGGATTAGTTACATGAATTCATATCTGCAAAATTATTTGAAAACTTCTTTTCTTTAATTAAAATGGTATACAACATAAAACATAATATGATACATTGGGAAGATAATTTGTAATTTTGTAATAAGTTATAAAATAAATTACAAAATACATACGAACATATGAATGTAGGAAGCTGCCTTATACTGAGCCAGACCATTGGTCCTTCTAGCCCAGTAGTGTCAACACTGATTGCCAGTTGCTTTCCAAGGCAAGAGTATCTCCAGCCTTACCTGGAGACACCAGGGACTGAACAAGGGACCTTCTGAATGCAACGCATGCGCTCTACTTCTGAACAACGGCCCTTTTCCTATACATGGGCTGCAACTTAATAATGGGCCTAAGGATGTATGAGAATTTCATTTTTTGCTTGCAAAACATGTGAGCATGTCCCATTCAAAGCCCCCCAAATAAGTGTGGGTACGTGTTGAATATATTTGCAAACTGTCAAACCCGTACTCATCTCATTCCCAATTCCCTGTTTGATTTGCCCAAATTTCCTAATTTGCACACTTTTCTTCAGCAGACTGAATCATCCTCACTTTAGTCTAGGGTTGGCAGAGAATTTCTCCCCGAAACTTCG
Source organism: Heloderma suspectum (assembly GCF_057233095.1). Taxonomy (NCBI): domain Eukaryota; kingdom Metazoa; phylum Chordata; class Lepidosauria; order Squamata; family Helodermatidae; genus Heloderma; species Heloderma suspectum. The sequence goes on from NC_139461.1 coordinate 75,309,437, forward strand.
GGGGGCCAAGCGCCAACGTGTTCGGCCCCCCGAACAAGTTTCGGGGAGAAATTCTCCGCCCCCCCGCCCCCCCCGCCAGGACGGGACTTACCTTTCCCGAATGTCCCTCCCAGCGGTGGGTCCCGGCGGTGGTTTGTCGGGTCTTCATCAGGGGCGGGGACGGCAGCCGATCTTTCGACTGGCTGCCGCCGCCGCCATTCCAATAAAACTAACAAAAAAAAAAAATGCCCCCTTGATAGGCTACGTGACGATTAACGTAGCCTATCACGGCTAGATTTGCAAAGTCAGCCGTGATAGGCTACGTAAATCGTCACGTAGCCTATCACGGGTGACTTTAAAAAAAAAAAAGTGTGTACGGATAATGGCGGCCCCCATAGGGAGCCGCCATTCGCATTCCTTATTTGGTTGCTGTAGTCTACGTAAAGATTACGTAGACTACAGTGAAAATAAGGGCAACGCTATTTGCGTTGCCCTTATTTTCGCTGTAGTCTACGTAAAGATTTACGTAGACTACAGTGACCAAATAAGGAACGCGAATGGCGGCTCCCTATGGGGGCCGCCATTTGCATACGCACTATTTTTTTTTTAAGTCACCCGTGATAGGCTACGTGACGATTTACGTAGCCTATCACGGCTGACTTTGCAGATCTAGCCATGATAGGCTACGTTAATCGTCACGTAGCCTATCACGGGGGCGTGTGTTTTTTTTAACTTTTTATTTCACGGCTGGGCGAGGCAAGGCGCCTCCTCCCCGGTCTGAATTTCAGCCGGGCGAGGCAGGAAGCCTCCCCCCCAGCCTGAATTTCGGCCGGGCGAGGCGGGAAGCCTCCTCCCCGGCCTGAACTTCGGGGGGAGCAGCGAAGCGCCTCCCCCCACCGCAAAAAGCTGCGAGACCAGGTAAGTGACTTTCGTGCACCCCTACTTTAGTCTGAGGGAATTTGTGCAAATTTTGGGAAATTTGTGCAAGTCTCCCATTTGATTGCCACAAGTTTCCCTTTCATGCAAAATGAGCAGCCATCACGAATGGGAATCAGGCCCAAGATGAGCAGCAAGATGAGCAACAAGATGAACAGAGAATCTTAGTGATCTTGAACATCGCTCGTTCACCCATCCCGACCCTAATGGATCTTAAATAAACATAGAGAGGTCTATACTAGGAACTCACAACTGGAAGCCTCAAAGCCATTAAAAAAATTCAAATGATGTGTGCATTAATAACCTCATTTGTGTGTGTGTGTGTGTGTGTGTGTGTGTATATATATATATATATATATATATATATGAACCAGAGTCCCTCCAAAATTGGAAACTTTAAAAACTATTTGAGAATATAGTTTGTAGACTTACTTGTTAGCACTGGGATGATTATTTCTGGAGTATTATTTACTTACAAGATGTATATGCTGCCTGCTCTACATCCAGTAAAATAGCTGAGCAATAAAAAGGGGAGAAATAATCATCATCAAAACACAGAATTATAACCATTAAAATCAGATCGTGCTACTACTATACCATTAACGTTGCAATAGTCTTTGCGGCAGCCTTCCTTCAGCTGGTGGAATAGCACCATTGGATACAACCTACTTACACTTACTCATTCTTTGAATGCATGTAACATATGCTATATGTTTCTGCCATAAAGGCAGCACCAGTAAAAGCAACAGCTCCTATGGTTCTCACCTCCTACCAAATCCCTGCCATTTATTTCTTACTTTCTCAATAGATATCTGAGCAGGGTTGGGGAAAGGACAGGAAGGAAGAAGCCTTAAGTTCACCTTTCAATGGATAGCCAAAATTAAACATACAGGCAAGTCTTCACCATCTTGCAAAAGACCACGCACTACTTACATGCTACTTACATGAAAGGGAGGCGGGGTTGCACTGTATGTGAAAAATACATATCTCTGCACAGAAATACAGGAGGAGGAGCTTGGTAGCCCCATCGAGAGCATCTGGGTTGAAATAAATGGAGCAAAGAATAAAAGGAACCTGGTGGTCGGAGTCTACTACCGGCCACCCAATCAAGGAGAAGACAAGGATGAAACTTTTGAAAAGCAAATAGCCAATGTTTTAAGGAAGCATGATGTAGTAGTAATGGGGGACTTCAATTTCCCCGATATTTGTTGGGAGACAAATTCTGCAAAACATGGCCCCTCCAGGAAATTCCTGACTTGTGTGGCGGATAACTTCCTCCTACAGAAAGTAGAGGAAGGAACTAGAGGATCGGCTATCCTTGACTTGATCCTAACCAACAGAGATGACTTAGTGGATAAAGTAGCAGTTACAGGAACTCTGGGGGAAAGCGACCATGTTGTACTTGAGTTCTTGGTTCTAAGGGAAGCAAAAGCCGAGTATACTCAAACGCGTACCCTGGATTTTAGGAAAGCTGATTTTAATAAACTCAGAACAATGATCAGTAAGGTCCTATGGCAAACAATGCTAGCGAGAAAAGGAGTCCAAGATGGGTGGGAACTTTTAAAAAAGGAAATTCTCAAGGCACAATCACAAACAATTCCAACAAGAAGAAAAGGTGGAAGACAACAGAAGAAGCCAATGTGGCTTCACAAAAAGCTTAGGGATGACCTGAAAACAAAAAAGGACACATACAGGAAGTGGAAAGAAGGCCAAGTAACAAAGGAAGAGTACAGGCAGGTAGCACAGAATTGCAGGGATGGCGTCAGGAAGGCTAAAGCGGAGAACGAGGTGAGGTTAGCGAGGGATGCTAAAAACAACAAAAAGGCTTTCTTCAGCTACGTGCATAGTAAAAGGCAGAGGAAAGAAATGGTTGTTCAGCTATTAAATAAGGATGGCAAAATGATAACGGATGACAAAGAAAAGGCAGAGGTGCTCAATTCCTACTTTGGCTCAGTCTTCTCCCAAAAGAGGGTCTATGACCCCCCTGGCAAAGGCGAAGTACAGACTGAAGGGGCAGAATTGCAGCTTGAGATCGACAGGCATATGGTCAAGGAACACCTCATTACTTTGAATGAGTTCAAATCTCCAGGGCCAGATGAACTGCATCCTAGAGTAATAAAGGAACTGGCAGAAGAACTCTCAGAACCGCTGTCTATTCTCTTTGAGAAATCATGGAGGACCGGGGAAGTGCCAGATGACTGGAGGAGGGCTAACGTTGTCCCTATCTTCAAAAAGGGTAAAAAGGAGGAACCTGGGAACTACAGACCAGTCAGTCTGACATCAATCCCTGGAAAAATTCTGGAGCAGATCATAAAGCAATCCATCTGGAAGCACCTTGACAACAATGCCGTGATTACTCGAAGCCAACATGGATTTGTCAAAAACAAGTCCTGCCAGACAAATCTGATCTCATTTTTTGATCAAGTCACCTCCCTTGTAGACCGTGGGAATGCTGTAGACATCATATACCTCGACTTCAGCAAAGCTTTCGACAAAGTGCCCCATGATATCCTGATGAGCAAACTTGCTCGAAGTGGGCTAGATGAAACAACGATCCGGTGGATCCACAGTTGGCTACAGAATCGGACTCAAAGAGTGCTTATCAATGGGACCTTCTCAAGCTGGGGAGAGGTAACGAGTGGGGTACCGCAGGGCTCAGTCCTGGGCCCAGTGCTCTTCAACATTTTTATTAATGACTTGGAGGAGGAGGTGCAGGGAATGCTGATCAAATTTGCAGATGACACAAAATTGGGAGGGATAGCTAATACTTTGGAAGACAGAAACAAAATTCAAAGTGATCTGGATAGACTGGAGTGCTGGGCAGAAAACAACAGAATGGCATTTAATAGGGACAAATGCCAAGTTCTGCACCTAGGAAAAAGAAACCAAATGCACAGTTACAAGATAGGGGATACGTGGCTCAACCACACTACGAGCGAGAAGGATCTTGGAATTGTCGTCGATCACAAGCTGAATATGAGCCAACAATGTGATGTGGCTGCAAAAAAGGCAAATGCTATTTTGGGCTGCATTAATAGAAGCATCGCTTCCAAATCCCGGGAAGTACTAGTTCCCCTCTACTCAGCACTGGTTAGGCCTCATCTGGAGTACTGTGTCCAGTTCTGGGCACCACACTTTAAGAAGGATGCAGACAAGCTGGAGAGGGTTCAAAGGAGGGCAACAAAGATGATCAGGGGACTGGAAACAAAGCCCTATGAAGAGAGACTGAAAGAACTGGGCATGTTTAGCCTTGAGAAGAGAAGACTGAGGGGAGATATGATAGCACTCTTCAAGTACTTGAAAGGTTGTCACAGAGAAGAAGGCCAGGATCTCTTCTTGATCATCCCAGAGTGCAGGACACGGAATAATGGGCTCAAGTTACAGGAAGCCAGATTCCGGCTGAACATCAGGAAAAACTTCCTGAGTGTCAGAGCAATACGGCAATGGAACCAATTACCTGGGGAGGTGGTGGGCTCTCCCACACTGGAGGCCTTCAAGACGAGGCTGGACAGCCATTTGTCAGGGATGCTCTGACTTGGATTCCTGCATTGAGCAGGGGGTTGGACTCGATGGCCTTGTAGGCCCCTTCCAACCCTACTATTCTATGATTCTATGATCCTCTGATATACTGAAACACATGTAGATCTCTGGACATGTGTTCCAGAAGAGAGTTATATAGTTCTTATAATTATTTTTAAGTTCCAGTTTGAACATTTCCACAAGGTGTTATATTGTGAATGTTTCCATAAATAAATAATTTTGAAATTGAAATAAATGAAGCTTGGGAAAAACAAAAGATACTTTTCACAGTCCTCTGTCAGAATGGACTGTATACCTGCCCATTGGCACCTGCCTGCTAATAGGTACGCTACATACTGAACTGTGGACTATCCAAGACAAATCAGAAATAGTTTGTCAGTGAAAATGTGGAGTTCCTGACTTTTTTTTAATCACTTGTGCAAATAGAGCCATTGAAGCAGATGAACTTTGTGTGATCTTGACAAGAGATACAACAGTCATAAACTCACCAGGGAGAACTACATTCCTCATGTAAGCCATTTGGTTTTTTACAGAGAGCTCAGTGCTTCTTGGTTTATCAATTTTAAGTGCTATGAATAAAGTGAAGTCTAAACAGAACAAACAAAAGGGAGATTCTGCTTCTGAAAATAACTTTTATACTGCTTAAATGAAAGCATTACTTTACTTATTGTAACACACACAAAATTGTATATAGATAGATAGATAGATAGATAGATAGATAGATATATTCCAAGAAGGATTTCAAGAGATTTGAGAAGCAATCTCTATGGTGTGGTCTTTTATTTTCAAAGATCACCATATGGTACTTGAATACTTCATGGAAAACTAAGTGGAGGAGCAGGGAGATAATATATACAAAAGGAAGATAAGGACATAACCCAGGCAAAACACTGGCAGTGGTATATCTATATGAAACCAATTAAAAACAAACATTCTTCATTAGGGTCACAAGAATGTGCACTTCAGACATAATCCTTCCAAATATTCTGAGATTTCAACAGACAAAAATGCAAAGAGTGAGTAATTTTCTGTTTATGTTACAGAACCATGAACAAGCAGGCATGCAATTCTCAATTAAATCTGCTGTGCAAAACTGTGTAGAGCTTTAAACCATCTCTCTTCTACAGAACAGTCCTAATAAAAAATACTCTACACTTAAATACTCTGATAATGCCTGCTGCCTGAAGACCAGTGCTGGAAGGGGTGCTTGGTGGAGAGAGGCCAATTAATGTCAGAACTTGGTGGGTATATGGGGGACTTGAAGAATGACTGGCAGTCTTTACCTCCCCAGGTGAGAGATGGGGAAGGAATGATGCAAAGAGACCCAAGTGAGAGCTGGGGTGAAAGAAGACTGCTACAAGTGAGAGATACGGCTGCCAAACTGTGCTTGCAGGCTATTTGTGGAGAACCCTCATGTGGAATGGGGATTTATTTATACGTTTTAATATTTATGTATTGTGGTTGATTCTCCCTCCTGTTTAGTGCTCAGTGGTTCGATTAGTTTAGTTGTACTATTTTATTGGATATTGTATGTATTGATATTTCCACTTTGTATTTATCTGCCAACATGGTAAATATTTATAATAGTTTCTATTCTATTTTTAATATTGTTTATATATATATATATATATATATATATATATATTCATGTGATATTCTGTAAATCATATCTGTTATACATTTTTAGGGATGGATGAAAGGGACTTACCTCCTCCCGCAGCTTGCTTCGCGGTGGGGGGGAGGCGCTTCGGTTCTCCCCCTGAAGTTCAGGTGAGGGGGGGAGGCGCCCCGCCTCGCCCGGCCGAAATTCAGGCTGGGGGAGGAGGCGCCCCATCCCTCGCCGGCGAAATTCAGGCTGGGTAGGAGCGCCCCGTCTACCCGGCTGTGAAAAAAAAAGTAAAAAACCAAACAAAACCACACACACCCATGATAGGCTACATAACCATTTACGGAGCCTATCACGGCTAGATTTCCAAAGTCAGCCGTGATAGGCTACATAAATCATCACGTAGCCTATCACGGGTGACTTTGAAAAAAAAAAGCGCGTACGCAAATGGCGGCTCCCATGGGGACCACCATTTGCGTTCCTTATTTTGGCACGTCTAGTCTACGTAAAGATTTACGTAGACTGCGGCGAAAATAGGGGCAATGCAAATAGCGTTCCCTTATTTTTGCCGTAGTCTACGTAAATGTTTACGTAGACTAGACGTGCCAAAATAAGGAACGCAAATGGCGGCGCCCCATGGGAGCCGCCATTTGCGTACATACTTTTTTTTTTTTTCCAAAGTCACCCATGATAGGCTACGTGACGATTTACGTAGCCTATCACGGCTGACTTTGGAAATCTAGCCGTGATAGGCTACGTAAATCGTTACGTAGCCAATCACGGGTGTGTGTTTTGTTTTTTTTACTTTACTTTTTTTTTTGCAATGGCGGCGGCGGCAGCCAGTCGGGAGACTGGCCGCCGCCCACGCCCCCGATGAACCGCCGCCGAACCGCTTCCGGGACCCGCCGCCGAGAGGGACATTCGCCAAAGGTAAGTCCCATCCCGGGGGGGGGGGGCGGGGGGCCGGTGGAGAATTTCCCCAACACTTTCAGGGGGCCAAATGCGTCGGCACTCGGCCTCCTGAAGATTCGTGGAGAAATTCTCTGCCAACCCTAGTTATATCCTACTTTTCCACAGAATTGTGCACAAAGCAGCTCGCAAATGAATGATGATGAAACAGTAGGGATGGTGGCAGAGTCTGGTTGGGGGCTCGAACTCGGCAGATTACCACCAGCACAGCCACGCAGACTGGAGTCCATGGACCACTGTACTTGCCTGATTTGGTGTATGCTGAGCTGGGCAATCACAGAGCAGCCCTACTGCTCTGCCAAGCCATCATTCTGTGTAAAATGGTGGCTCAGCCTATTCCGTAAAGGCCGATTTTACATAAATGGGGGCTGTATAGAGGCCAACTTATGAAACATTACAGGCGTAAATGGTCTATTTAGACCATTTACGCCTGTAATGTTGCCATAAAGAGGCCCATTTACAGCCGCTATTTACATAAAATTGGCCTTTATGGAAAATGCTGAGCCACCATTTTGTGCAGAGTGGAAGCTTGGCAGAGAAGTGGGACATTACACAGCTCTTTCTGGGTGCCCATGGACCACCTGGTAGCTTGCCGTGAGCAGGGTCAAGCAGCCGGGGGGATGGGGGTTGGCTAATGGTGTGCAGCACAGATGGGGGTGAGTTCGCCTATCCCTATGAAACAGAACAGAATGAGCTTGACTGAAATTGACAGATCCATCCATCTCTACTTACTAGGGAATATTTTCTCACTGGACACAGTGGTGTTACTTCCAAGTAAATGTGCATTCCACTGTACAGGTAACAAGCTCATAATCACTTCTTGTTCACCTATATATGCATATTCTGATTATGTCCATGCCTTGGCCAGAGTTTTTGCCTGCTTGTCTAAGGTTTTCAAAGCAGCAAGTTCAGACACTGAAAAGCTAGCTTTTTGATCAGTACACATAGCTCTATTCCACCCTAACAGATCACCATGCTGCTGATCTGTTAGCAGTGAAAGGAGATGTTCCATGCTGGAGCAATGCTTCCCCTTAGGGAAAACACTGACAATGGGTTGAATGCAATTGTGTCATTCTGCTGATGGAAGCAGTTCCATCTGTGAGGAGATTTCCCCTCCACACTCCTAAGATTAATCAAACTTAAGTTTGGAAAAATGAGGAACAGAAACTGACAGATTTGTCCATCCATAGTCCTCAGTAGTGACAGGACTGAGAACAAGCTGGCAGCCTTACTAGGGATGGACGAAAGTCCCTTACCTGGTCCTGCAGCTTGCTTCGTGGTGGGTGGGAAGCACTCCGTTCCTCCCCCCGAAATTCTTGGTGGGGGGAGGCGCCCCATCCCTCCCTGCTGAAATTCTGGCCGGGGGGGAGGCGCCCCATCCATCCGGCTGAAATTCTGGCTGGGGGGGAGGCGCTCCATCCCTCCGGCTGTGAATCCTCTTCTGCTGGGTCGCAAATGGCGGCCGTAGCCGTAGCCGCTGCCATTTGCGTCCCTGCAGTCAGCCGTGATAGGCTACGTAAATGTTTACGTAGCCTATCACGGCTGACTTTGGGGAAAAAAAAAATAGCGTTGCCCTTATTTTCGCTGTAGTCTACGTAAATGTCTACATAGACTAAAAAGGTAAAGGTAAAGGTGTCCCCAACCAGTCATGTCCGACTCTAGGGTGTGGTGCTCATCCCCGTTTCTAAGCCGAAGAGCCAGCGCTGTCCGAAGATGCTTCCGTGGTCATGTGGCCGGCATGACTGAACACTGAGGTGCACAGAACGCTGTTACCTTTCCCACTGAGGCGGTACCTATTTATCTACTTGCAATTTCTTGCTTTCGAACTGCTAGGTTGGCAGAAGCTGGGACTGAAGACAGGAGCTCACTCCATCACACAGCACTCGGGTCTCGAACTGCTGACCTGCCAACCTTCCAGTCTGCAGTTTAGCATCTTAACCCTACACGTGCCCAAATAAGGAATGCAAATGGCAGTGCCCACTGGCGCCACCATTTGTGTACACGCCTTTCTTTTCTTTTTTCCAAAGTCAGCCGTGATAGGCTACGTAAACATTTACGTAGCTTATCACGGTGTTTTTTGAAAATCTAGCCGTGATAGGCTACATAAATCTTTATGTAGCCTATCATGTTTGTTGTTGTCGTTTTTTACTCTTGTAAATGGCAGCTGCGGCAGCCGGTCAGAAGACCGGCCGCCGCCGAACCACCGCCAAACCGCCGCCAGGAGCCGCCGGGAGCTGCCGCCGCCAGGGACATTCGACCAAGGTAAGTCCCATCCCGGGGGGGGGGCAGGGGGGGTGGACCGTTTCTCCAACAATTTCGGGGGGCCAAATGCGTTGGCATTCGGCCTCCTGGAGATTTGTGGAGAAATTCTCCAACATCCCTAAGCCTTACAAGGAAACCTAGTACCACTAATTTGAGAGTCCTTTGTCTTTCTGAGATTATTGCACTCACAGAAACATATTAATGTGTTGAGGAATGAATAACTCTCCTATGCCATAACACACTCTCCCTGTATCCTCATACACAATCACCTCAGTATCAACTTATTTGAGAGATAAGGGATCATGTGTAACTATTTCCTCTGACTGGACCTTCCCAGGCATACTTCGAGGACTGGGTTCATAGCCTTCCTATTCCTTTAAAAACTGCAACTGAGAACTGCAGTAGGGTTGTAGCTTTAATTATTAATCATAAACAATACTTAAGCCCCTTTTTAAGTTTTCATGTGACAGAGTCCAGTGTGACTTTATCGGTCATTCTCACTTAGTACATCTCAGATAAGAATTTTCTTTCTTTAAAAGAGATGCTTACGATGTATATAATGAGAACCCACTGAAAATAAAGTTCTCCAACTCCCTTAAGGGTGATTTGCATTCACAAGGCTTAAAGATGTTCTCCTTTGTTTCCGTCCATTTACAATGTGAATGTAAACCTACATTGGCCAGAATGTTCATTTACATTACAAACGTTTCTCTTCTGCATAAACAAGTGACCAGACATAGACATAAATAGCACAAGACAGGCTTTAAGCCACACATGTGAAAATGTCCTAAATCGTAGTTTCTGTACTGCTCCAACTAGGTGCAGCAATTTTCTCTGCAAACACAGAGCTGATTACAATAGGCAAGTCAAGAAAGCAAAAGTCAAGCACAGACAGTTTTACCAGGCAAATGTGGATTTTCCAGAGGAGTAGCCAAAGTCAAACGAACAAGCTATCAGTCAAGTAGAATCACATGCCACAACCCAGCATCAGGCAGAAGTACAAAGAACAAAAACACAGGTGAGGAAGATACAAGATGCTGAAGAAACAATGCTGCTTCCAACAAAGGCTCAACTGAGAATGCAGACTTATATTACCAGAGCCTCCTGAGCCCCACTCAAGGCTCAGTTGCAATGTATTACAAGCCTTGCTCCCAAGGAGTTATCTCCTCTTGAAGAGTCTTTGAAGAGTCAGGGACTTCTTCTTAAAGGAGCCATACTGTTTTGCCTCTTAAGGCAATGGGCCCCCTCTCTGGGTCTGGGTGGTCACTCAGCCTCTGGCTTGGAATCAGAACTCCCCTCTTCCTATGTGGATGGACCCATGGCCCCCTATCCTGATGGCCCAGGCTCCCCCAAGTCTTCTGATATGGGTGGTTCCATGGCATCATCCATCTCTGCGAGCTTGACCACTTTGAAGAAGGAGGATTCCTCCAGCAGGAGCATGACAGCCTCACTACATAGGGGATGGGCAGGCGGGTGCATAGGATTTTTGAAGCAAAAGTTTACCACACAAAAAATGTTAGTTAAAAGTCCCAGTGTGGTGACTTTATGATAGGGGCAGAGAACCTGTGACACTTAAAATGTTGTTGGGTTACAACTCCCATCAGCCTTGATCATTGCCCATGCTGGCCAGGACTGACAGGTGTTAAAGATTAGCAACATCTGGAGGGCCACTGGTTCCCCACCCCTGCTTTATGAAGTCAAATTCAAAGTGGGAATTGGTCTTAAGGTCTACAGAAGATGCTGAAGCAAGAGATATATCAACATGGGCACAGCATACTTATGCTTGTTTTGGAGTGTTCCAATTTGTTTTACATAGAAAGTGTTGTTTTGCTTGGTAGTTCAAAACTATTATACAATACACGACAATAAAGGCTGTTTGAAATTAGTTCCTGGCTGGACCCAGCTGCAGTCCTATTTAAAGAGTTTATAAACTGAAATAGCTTTCAGGGTCAAGCAGGCTTGACTTTTTCTAATCTTTTGGGTGAATGATTAACTAAAGATCAATTCTGTTTCTTTTTAGAAGCTGCTTGCTCAGTTAGACTCTTAAGAGAGACTTAGGATGTTATGATGGATAATATTGTTATTCAAACATCATAATGTTAAAAGTGTACCAGTAGTCTAATTCTTTTGTGCCTGGCTTCAGCCGTAGAATCAGTATTTTCACCAGCAGGGTGAGTTTGCCGAATATATGAAAAAGTGGGACCTGTTACAAAATGTTGCCCCCTGGGATGCTCCTCTTCAGGGTTCCATCTGAGTCTTCTTCCAGGATACGCCATTCCATTCTGCCTCCCCCCCCCCCTACTTTTCTATACACATACCCAACAGTTAGGATGTATTAGAATTTTGTTTCAGTTTGCAAATCATGCAAACATGTGCTGCTCGCAATCTCAAACACAAATGCAAACAGGAGTGTTTTTTATCTGAGAAATGTTCATAAATTCCTGAATTTGTGATTGTGTTCAAAAACACATCTTCTTTTTTTAAGTGCACTTCAAAATCTACTTTTCTAAAAAAAAAAAAACCCATGAATTTTCATGCTGTGGGAGAAAAATGCACACTGTTGAAAAATACCCAAAGAAATGGACATTTTTCCCATTCAAAATAACACTTTTCCTGTTTCAACAAGTTGAAAAATAGGTTGAAAACTGAAATGGGTGCAAGCAAAAACAAGCTTCAAAGTGATTGTAAGAGAATTTAGGGCACAATCCTATGTATGTTTAGACAGAAAAAAAAATCCTACAATCCCCAGCATGCCCCAGCCAGTATAGCTGGCTCAGGCATGCTGAGTGTTGTACGACTTTTTTCTGTCTAAACATGCACAGGATTGCATCCTTAGGTGAGCTCGAAAATCACTGGTTGTCCCATCCCTACCCAACAGTCAGCATTCTGTAACCATAGAGCATGTTCAGTTCTCATTGGGCTGTTTTTGGGTGTCTCCCCCTTAGGGTTTTATTTTCTAACATGTTAGGTGTATAGTCCTTCTGCAAACCTTGGAGTTACCCCAAGCCTGCTTGTATCTCCCAAGTGGGCATGGATTGTGCTGTTTTGGCTACATTAGGACAAACACATGGAGAGAATGAGTTTGTTTGTTTGTTTGTTTGTGTATGGTAAGAAAGTGCCTCTATCCATGTCTGTAGTGTTTTTTCCTTCACTGAGGAACCATAGTCTCTTCTCACAACTCATTTGGAATTAAAAAACAGGGTTTCCAGGGCAGGCTACATGGCTCCCAGGTAGCTTCAAGCCTTGACGCCTCTCTTTTAAGAAATTATGCACTGAACACACCCTATGATAATTACAAAAAAATTACTCAAGCAAAAATAATACTGCCAAATCAGTCTCATAAGAACAGCACCTAAGGAGGGTGATTAGCTTATATGCAAATTATATAAAGCAAAACAACCATATTATCCCCCCCTCGTTTTGCGAACATTATAATTCCTGAATTTGATTCAATAAAAATTATTTCACAGCTTCACAACTGCAATTTAGGGTACCCAGAAGCACTGAAGCTATGAAAATTGGCTTCACAACTGGCTGGTTCAGCTTGAAATAGTAAGTCATTAGGTGTGTGTGGGGGGGAGAGGAATACACAATAAATGAGACTTCTAGTGCACCAGTATGTGTTAACGGCATGGATGGTAACCTGAAGAACACATCTATAGGAATTAGTTGCCAGTGTTCTGCTTTGGAAGACACAAATGAGTGGTATATTTTTTTATGCTCCTAAAATCGAGACACATCCACATCACATCAAATCCAATCCTAGTTCCCTACTTTCTCAGCTTTCAAAGTCATCCTTTGGTAGATATTGATGTGCTTCTGATGTTTTGAATACTGCAATGTATGTTCATATTGTGGTGAAACCCAAATTTAGAAGTCCTTAACATCAGTATTTCTTTTATCTCATGGTATGAATATAAGTTGAATTATTTGCAAGATCAGGCTATACAGCTATTACAAACAGCATGACTATAGACAGGTACTAGACAGGTGTGCATCTGCTTTGGATGAAGCCTGAATTTGGAGATGAGCTGCCCTGCTTTGGAGAGATTCAGACCATCTGCAGTAAGATGATTCTGGTCTGAAGCTGTCTGGGCTGAAATAGGCTTGCCCTATTGATGGGCCTGCCTCAGAGAGTGGATTTTAGTTTCTGCCCAGTTTGGTATATTTTATACCCTCTTCCCAAGCTTGTCATAAAATGAAAATGCCAGGCAGGGGGTAGGAAGAGGAGGGGGTGTAATATTGTGACTGACAGCTCTACCTTCCAATCAGGGAAGGACTTTACCAGAGCTTTTGGGAGAGAAATTGAAGTGAAGCACTAGGCTTTCACTGAAGTAAGGGGCCTGGTTGAGTCTGGCTGTAAGGGATGCACTGCCTAGTAAATGCTCTTTATGCATAATATGGCCAAAAAAAAAAAAAAGCCTTTGTGGTGGATCACAGCTTGCATGGCAATGAACATCTGTTAATGTGATGACATAAATATATGTAACTTAAACCACTGGTGACATTAGTGGGGCCATTGAAATGAGTATGAAGAGAGAGTCTGAAGAACATAGTTGTCAAGGGAAGGGTTGCACCTCACAGATGCTGGGAAGAATGTGTTTGGCCACAGCATGAAGAACTTCATCAGGAGGGCTTTAAACGGAATCCTATGGGGGAGGGAGACATAAAGTTGGGGGTAACAATGGATGAAAGCTCACGCACCACAACGGACACAACCACAGCTCTAATAGTGCCCAATAATAGTCTTCAAAAACATGTAGGAAGAAAGCCAGACTATAAAGCACATGGTCTTCAATGTCTATATACTAATGCCCAGAGTATGGGAAACAAACTGAACAAACTTGAACTCTTAATACGGGAGGGAAATTATGACTTCATAAGTGTAACTGAAACTTGGTGGGATGATTCCCATGACTGGAATACAGAAATTGAAGGATTATAGGGATGGGGGAGAATTTCTTCCCGAAATTTCGGGGAGCCGAGCGCCAACGCATTCGGTCCTCTGAAGGTTGTTCGGGGAGAACATCTCCACCCCCCCACCCCCTGCCCCCCCCCCGGGATGGGACTTACCTTTCACGAATGTCCCTCCCGGTGGTGGGTCCCAGCGGCGGTTCGGCAGGTCTTCGTCAGGGGTGGGGGCGGCAGCCGGTCTTTCCACCGGCTGCCGCCGCCGCCATTACAAGCAAAGTAAAAAAAAAAAAAACGCCCCCGTGATAGGCTACATGACGATTAACGTAGCCTATCATGGCTAGATTTGCAAAGTCAGCCATGATAGGCTACGTTAATCATCACGTAGCCTATCACGGCTGACTTAAAAAAAAAAAAGCACGTACAGCTAATGGCGGCCCCCATAGGGAGCCGCCATTCGTGTTCCTTATTTGGTCCCTGTAGTCTACATAAAGATTTACGTAAACTACGGTGAAAATAAGGACAACGCAAATAGCGTTGCCCTTATTTTCGTCGTAGTCTACGTAAATCTTTACGTAGACTAGAGGGACCAAATAAGGAACGCGAATGGCGGCTCCCTATGGGGGCCGCCATTTGCGTACGCGCTTTTTTTTTCTTTTTTTTTAAGTCACCCATGATAGGCTACATGACGATTAATGTAGCCTATCATGGCTGACTTTGCAGATCTAGCCATGATAGGCTACGTAAATCGTCACGTAGCCTATCACGGGGGTGTTTTTTTTTTTTAACTTTTTATTTCGCGGCCGGGCGAGGCGAGACGCCTCCTCCCCGGCCTGAATTTCAGCCAGGCGAGGCGGGAAGCCTCCCCCCCCGGCCTGAACTTCGGGGGGAGCAGCGAAGCCCCTCCCCCCCACCGCGAAGCAAGCTGCGAGACCAGGTAAGTGACTTTCGTGCACCCCTAGAAGGATATAACTTGTTCAAAAAGAACAAGAGGAGCAGAAAGGGAGGTGGAATTGCACTATATATTAAAAATACATATCTCTGCACAGAAATACATGGGGATGAGCTTGGTAGCCCCATCAAGAGCATCTGGGTTAAAATAAATGGAGCAAAGAATAAAAGGAACATGGTGGTTGGAGTCTACTACCAGCCACCCAATCAAGGAGAAGACGAGGATGAAACTTCTGAAAAGCAAATTGCCAATGTTTCAAGAAAGCAAGATGTAGTAATGATTTGTTGTTATTCAGTCATTAAGTCGTGTCCGACTCTTCGTGACCCCATGGACCATATAGCACGCCAGGCCTTCCTGTCCTGCACTCTCTCCCGGAGTGTACTCAAGTTCATATTCATTGCATCGGTGATGCTATCTAGCCATCTCATCCTCTGCTGTCCCCTTCTCTTTTTGCCTTCAATCTTTCCCAGCATCAGGGTCTTTTCCAGTGACTTTTCTCTTCGCATTAGGTGGCCAAAATATTTGAGCTTCAGCTTCAGTATCTGTCCTTCCAATGAGCAGTCAGGGTTGATTTCCTTTAAGATGGACTGATTTCACCTCCTTGCAGTTCAGGGGACTCGTAAGAGTCTTCTCCAGCACCACAGTTCGAAAGCATCAATTCTTCGGTGCTCAGCCATCCTTATAGTCCGGCTCTCAAAGCCATATGTTACTACTGGGAAAACCATAGCTTTGATTATATGAACCTTTCTCGGCAAGGTGATGTCTCTGCTTCTTACTATGCTGTCTAGGTTTGCCATAGGTTTCCTCTCAAGGAGCAAGCGTCTTTTAATTTCATGACTACAGTCACCGTCTGTGGTGATCTTGGAGCCCAAGAAAATAAAAACTGTCACTGCTTCCATTTCTTCCCCTTCTATATGCCAGGAAGTGATGGGGCCAGATGCCATGATCTTAGTTTTTTTAATGTTGAGTTTCAAACCAGCTTTTGCACTCTCCTCTTTCACCCTCAACAAGAGGCTCTTTAGATCCTCTTCGCTTTCTGCCATTAGGGTGGTATCATCTGCGTATCTGAGGTTTTTGATAATTCTCCCAGCAATCTTAATTCCGACCTGTGATTCATCCAACCCGGCATTTCTCATGATGTACTCTGCATATAAGTTAAATAAGCAGGGCGACAATATGCAGCCTTGTCGTACTCCTTTCCCAATTTTGAACCAATCAGTTGTTCCATGTCTGGTTCTTACTGTTGCTTCTTGACCCTTGTACAGGTTTCTCGGGATATTTCATGAAATATCCTCTCCCAAAATTTTGCAGCTTTCTCACAATCCCACCACATGTGCATAAAGGTACCTTTCTGACCACATCCCCTCCAACAATTAGTGGAGAATTATTTCTTTATATAGGTGATCCTGACTGGAGTCAGGTACCATCTCTGTATTATTTTTAAAGCTATCTCCCTAAGATCTCACTTCTACATGAAGACTACATGAACATATTTTGCTGAAGATGTCAAGTTTAGTTACAGTTGTTAATCTGGCACGTAGCCTAACGCGTGAAAAAACAGTGACGCAAACAGTATAGTGGACACCATTTGCGTCCCTGTTTTTTCACGCGATGGGCTACATAAATATCTATGTAAATACAGATGTGTAGCCTATCGCAAGAAGAAACAGGGACACAAATAGCGTAGCGGATGCCATTTGCATCCAGATCACTTCCTGTTTCTGCTCACCAGTGATACAGCATGGCAATGGCGTCCGTACCGCTTGTGGAATGGAGCCGGCCGGTGGCTCTGCGGACTCACCATGGAGTGGAGCTGGCCAGCAAAGATTCCGTGGGGGGGAGGAATGGATCGCCTCCCTGCCCCTGCAGCCCCCCCCCCCAAGGACTCAAGGTAAGGGGATTCGTACATTCCTACTTAATGCCTATTGGTTAAAAAAATCATAACAATAGCACAAACAACAGCTGGAAAAAAGGCATAAAAGGCATAGATGACCATAAGTTCAACAAAGATGTACCAGGGAGGGACATGGCAATCAAGGTAACATGCTCAGATGGTAGACCTTCAGTAAAGTTTTAGAAGAGTCTCAGATTAAGGATGTCAGAGAATTTCGCCACAAATCTCGGGGAGGCCGAATGCCAGCGCATTCGGCCCCCCGAAATTGGTGGCAAAACGATCTGCCCAACCAGCCCCCCCGGGACGGGACTTACCTTGGGCAAATCCTCCTGGTGGCGGCGGCTCCAGTGGTGGTTTGGCGGCGGTTTGGTGGTGGCGGCAGCGGCGGCCGGTCTTCTGACTGGCTGCCACTGCCGCCATTTCCAGTAAAAAAAAAAAAAAAACGTGATAGGCTACATAAAGATTTACATAGCCTATCACAGCTAGATTTTTAAAAAATACCATGATAGGCTACATAAATGTTTACGTAGCCTATCACGGCTGAGTAAAAAACAAAACCTCCGTACGCAAATGGCGGCACCCATGGGCGCCGCCATTTCCGTTCCTTATTTTATTTATGTATTTATTTATTTCTATGAAATAAAATAAATATTAGCCCAATAGCCGAAGCTCTCTGGGCGATTCACAAAATAAGGGGAACACAAATAGCGTAGCGTCTACGCTATTTGTGTTCCCCTTATTTTCACCGTAGTCTACGTAAATGTTTACGTAGACTACACGTGCCAAAATAAGGAATGAAAATGGCGGCGCCCATGGGCGCCGCCATTTGCGTACATGCGGGTTTTATTTTTGTTTTTTTACTCAGCCATGATAGGCTACGTAAACATTTACGTAGCCTATCACGGCTGACTGAAGGGACACAAACGACGGCGGCTACAGCCGCCGCCATTTGCGGCCCAGCCGGCCAGGATTCGGGGATGGAGGGACGGAGCGCAAATTGGGACGAAAGAAATAGACATAGATGGCAAAAGGGATTTTACGAAACTATTTAATAAATATGCAGTTTCTTGCAATGACGCGGCTTTCTTTCATTGGGAGGGACAGGGTCACGAAGTGCACATAGCCTCATCTTATTTTTTTATTGTCTGTGAAGGTGAGGTCAGGTTCAGGTGAGGTCAGGTGAGCAAGATCCCTCCAGGCCACCCCCGCACCCCACCAGGAAGATAACGTCATTGAGGGGAGGGAACTCACTGACCATTTTTCCTGCCTTCACACATAGGATGGCAGTGTGTGAGTGTCCAGCAGCCTCAGTTGCTCCAGTCCAGACTAGAGACCAGAGGTGCTGCTGCTGCAGACAGAGTGTCCATGTCCAGCAGCTGCAAGGAGTGTGTTTCTGTGTGTCCCCGTTCTACAGCACTGCAGTTCAACCTTTATTACAGTGAAGGTATGTTCTTTCATATGTTTACTTTACCTGAATGTGCCCCTATGCTTAATGAATGTGGCATAGCCGGCCACAACTCCAGAGGAAGAGAATGAAACTTCATGGATGGTGAGTGGAAGGGCAGTGTCTCCAAAGTGGATGAAAATGTTCCCAAGGAGACTCTACAGCGGCGGAATGAAAGTCAAGATGTCTGTGTCACTCCAGAGGATGAATCTGGTAAGACCCTGTTATCACAGGTGCTTGTAAATATCTGGATACAAATAAATATCTTCAAATATTTGAATAGTCCCTACATTAGCCTTCTGCAACCTGCAGCCTTCCAGATGTTTTAGGCTACAACTCCCAGCATTTTTGACCATTAGTCATGCCGGCTGGGCCTGATGGGAGTTGAAGTCCAAAACCTTTGGAGGGAACCATTTGGGGAAGGGATCTTCTTCTTCAACACCACAAAACATACACGACTGTTTTACATTCATTCATATTCATTGCTGTGAACATATTTCATATTATTAAAATGTTATATGGTACTCCAGTACTAAAGAAAACCCCAACTCTTTAAAAGAACTGCAATAATTTCTAAAACGATACACCTTTTCGGTGGGAAGACACTTCAGTATTTTGTTCTTGCTTTGTTTCCAAAGCCATTCATCATAGTTTGCTGTCTTGTTTGACCTCTTTTAACTAGAGCTGCAATGTGAATTGATTAAGCAATTACATTTCTGAGGATGGTTTTTAAAACAGGGCCTGAGTAATCAGGCACTGTTCCTGGGGGACCTCAAATGCACTCCAGAAAAAGGCAGTGGGATTTGCCAAGTATGTGCTCAGGACCAGCCCTATCATTAGGTAGCAGCAAGGTGTTGGGGCACAGAACTGTGGGTGCTCCTCAGACTGCCTTGTACCTCCTCAGCCAGCTTGTTGTCCTCTGGTGTGGTGGAAGAAGCTCTCCATTGTCACTGTTCAAGTAAGATTCAGCTATCGCTCTATGAAGGATGGAGGGGTGCCATTTTATCCTTTGCCTCAGGAAGCAAAACGCTTTGGGCCAGCTCTGTAGGTGCTGAGTCTCACACAGTGGTATAATAGAGTTGATGCAAAGGAGTGGACCTTGCAAGGGAGCCAGATATCTCCTCCCCCATGCTTTTCAGACTTTTACCAGTGAGGACACGTTTAGATAACTCTCGGGGAGTTTTGAAGTCTATACAGTACATTTTTTTGCACCTTGTGTCATGTGTTGTTTTCTCAGTGCTAGCTAGTGCAGTAGTAGCTTACATCTGCACCTTGTGTCATGTTGATTGATCGCAATTCCAAGCTACATTTCATAGATTTCTACAAGTATACAGTTTTATTCTCTTGGCTATTACTCATGTGTAAAAGGTGCATTTCTCATGAAACTCTGCTTCTATCTATTTTGAATCTTTACAGAGACACCCACAACCATCCTCCCTGCATCAGAGAGCAGAAGTGGGACAGGTGAACCAGGTCCACAGCTGCCTGCTGATAATCACCTCGTGGGCAGCAGCTCACGCGATTTGGAAAAAAAGGCCAGAGGACTTAGTTTCATCAGTGATCCGGACAGCGAAGATGATGAGGAGCCCTTCTATATCAATGTCCCTGCTGAGACTGAGTCTGACTCTGTGTTCCACTTCCAGCCTGCTGGGTTCTTTGGGAGTAGGGATGGCAGAGAATTCCACCACGGATCTCGGTGAGGCCGAATGCCAGTGCATCAGCCCCCCGAAATCTGTGGCGGAATGGCCTGCCACCCCCCCACCCCTCTGCGGATCCCCCCCCAGGATGAGACTTACCTGGGGCAGATCTTCCAGGCGGCGATGGCTCTGGCGGCGGCGGCAGCAGCTGCGGCGGCTGGTCTTCCGACCGGCTGCTGCTGCCGCCATTTGCAGTCTTGTCATTTTGGGTTTTTTTTTACAAGACGTGATAGGCTACGTAAAGACTTACGTAGCCTATCACATCTGGCTTTTTAAAAAAAATGTGTATGCAAATGGCGGCGGCTACAGCCGCCGCCATTTGCGTACGCTCTCTTTTTTTTTTAAGCCAGATGTGATAGGCTACATAAGTCTTTACGTAGCCCTTCACGGCTGGCTACAGGGACGCAAACAGTGGCAGCTATGGCCGCCGCCATTTGCGTCCCTGCTAGCCAGAGGCTGGATGTCCGGCTGCTGGCGGAGCCAGCCGGTGGCTCCGCAGAATCCCTGCGGAGCGGAGCCGGACAGCCAGGATTCCAGGGGGGAGGCACGGAGCGCCTCTCCCCCCAGTGGAACCCGGCGGAGCCAGGTAAGGGGAGTTTCATACATCCCTATTTGGGAGCAATCCCAAACCTCAGGAACAAACGTCCCCTGGTAAGCACTAGTCAGCGCCATCAACACCAACAACAACACCATCCACAGATGAGCGGAAACATGCAGCTCCCGATGCCACCTCATCTGAAACCGATACCCCCATTCCCCAAAGAAGAAATGGTGGTGGCAGGGTGAGTTCCTATGTGTGGCGCTTCTTCAAATATGCAGAGAACGACCGCTATGTCACGCTTTGCGATATCTGTAGAAGCTGTGTGTGACCAGGAAAAGAAGGGGGCTGTGGACGAGTCGGCACGTCTGCCATGAGGCAACACATAGAGGTGCATCATGCGCTTCTTGTGCCCAAAGATAGCAATGGGAAGTCCCTGCCACAACCATCCAAAAAGAACATTACTGCCTTCTTTGCCTCCTCTTCCAAAGACCTCATGCAAGGTGGTCCGGGTGAGAAGGGCACAGAAGGCAACTTAGCTAAGAGGCAGGCGTCAACTGAGAAATGCCTCATGCTGACACAGAAATTCCCCTCTGACAGCATCCAGGCACGAAGGTTGAATCATGACCTGACAGAGCTCATTGCGAAATGTATGCTTCCCTTCTCCCTGGTGGAAGACGAGGTCTTCGTGTGCTTCATGAAGAGATTGTGCCCTCGGTGGGATGTCCCCTCTCGTCACTACATTAGTGGTGTTGCCATTCCAGCCCTGGCTTCTGAAATCAGAAGGGTACTCCAACAGGATTTGAAATGTGCAGTTGGAGGAAGTGTACATTTAATGAGTGACACATGGACAAGTAATCAAATAAAGTCTTATCTGTGTGCCACCACGCAATGGGTATCCGTCAGTGCAAGCAGCCGACTGACTTGGAGAACAACGACATTGGCCCTCACAATGCTCTCAGGGACACACACAGTAGCATCAGTGGTGTTGTTCAGTCCTGGTTGGCCCCCTTAAATCTAACAGTGGGCTGTGTAGCAACAGACAATGCCTCCAACTACCTAAAAGCAGCCCGCATCGCATGGCTAAACCACGTTCAGTGCGTTGCGCACTGTTTGAACCTTGTGGTGCATTCTGGATTGAGCAACGCATCTCTTAAAATAGGCAAACTACTTAAGGTGGCCCGATCCATTTGCACCCACTTCAGGCAGTCCTGCTCAGCAATGGAGGCATCGGCACCAGCCAACGTAGCCATGGCCTTCCAGAACACAAATTCATTTTGGATGTGTGCACATGCTGGAACAGCGCATTGCATATGCTTCAGAGACTTGGTGAGCAGAGATCAGCTATAAACGACTACATTACTGAGAAACCACACCACTCCAAATTTTTTGTCACACCGCATCAGTGACTCTGGATGCAAGACCTGGTGGACATTTTAAACATATTCGATGAATGCACAACACTACTGAGTGCAGACTGTGCCACACTGGGCCAAGTTCTACCTGTGCTGAAGATTATAGAGGGGGTGCTGAGAAAATGCCATGCTGACCTTTGTGAGAGCACCAGTGCTGTAGGCAATCAAGTCCCCAATCCTGCAGTTAGGCTTGCTGAATTCCTTCTGCAGGAGCTGGGCACCAACAAAGACATCACTTCAATGTGGGGGGACATGAAATACGTTGCTGCCACATTGCTTGAACCACGGTTCCGGGATAGCCCAACGAGGGCGGTGCTGCCAAACCAGAACCCTGACTTCCGACGTCTAAAAACCTATTTGACAGAGAAAGTCATGGAGTGCTGCCAGAGAGATGTTGTGGATGAGAAGGAGCTGGGGAAGAGTGAGGCTAGTAGTACTACTACCTCCCCTGAAGATAATACCTGCAGCAGTAGCACCATCACCAGCAGAAGGGGTGATGATGCCGCCACAGCAGCTGCACCACCAACACGACATACAGACACAGGGGCATCCTGTCGAAAGTTCTACCTGTATTCCTCAATGGCAGTGGAGCTCGGTGTAAGCGGGAGCGGGCAGGGGAAATGTGCCAAAGCAGCCAGGAAAGGATCAGCTTATGATGTGGCTATCCAGGAACTGGAAGCTTATGCCACAGAGAGTTTCTCGGGAATGCAGAGCAGCCCAGAGAGTGATCCTCTCCTATACTGGGAGTCAAAATGTGGTGTTTGGCCAAATCTGACCCAAGTCACCATTTGGCATATATCTTGCCCTCCCTCGAGTGTGTCCTCTGAAAGGCTTTTCTCCACCACTGGCAACATTGTCACCACCTACTGAAGCAGACTCACACCGGAACATGTCTCCACCCTTGCCTTCATATGCTCCAACAGGGAATGGATTCCCGAGCAGCACCTCCCTCCACCACCACCAGCTGTCAGCAGAGTAGAGCAATCATCAAGTGACGAGAAGGACCCCTGGGATGATGATACTGCTGCTAATGTGAGCCAAAGTTCTGAGGGACAATGAGGCAGAATCATATAATTGTAAGTGTGGTCACACTAAGGTGTCCCTCAGAACTTTGTCCAAACAAGCAGTCCCTGTCTGGCCTGGGCAGACCCCAAAGCACTGGTGATAAGTGGCGGAGCTTTATAATAACTCACATGCAGAGTCCAGTTGTGCTGCCCGACTGTGTGTGGCGGACTATGCAACAGCGTACGTCCCTACTACGCACACACACAATTTTCTATGCATCCCAGTGTACTTCGCTATTGACTGTATATGTGTATCTTTACCCCTCTGAATGTTAGTATGATTCTGATTCCCCAAATGTATGTATAGTTCTAATTCTCTTGATGTGTGTTTTTAATTCATTTTAAATTCTTCTTTCATAAATCAAGGAATTGCTTTCAAAGACCTTGGGGTCTGCCCAGGCCAGACAGGGATTGTGGTCTCTCTCTGGACTCCCTCAGCTTTTGGGTTTTCCTAAGCACCGAGAGTTCTATGTGAAAAGATCCCTCAGGTATGTGTTTAGTTTACATGTATGTGATATGCACCTCCACATAAAATAAAGCATACTTCATAACATCAGGGATGCTGACTGACCATCTCCCTATGAGGGAAGCTTACAGCAGCTGGGCTTGTTTAGCTGGGAAAGCATTCTTGTTGCGGTAAACAGTAAGCAAACACAGAGATCATTGTGTAAAATGATCTAGATTTAAAAAATTATATCTGTGGACTTGAACCAAGGAATTGTTAACTTTTTTTTAGAAAGAACTTTATATACAAACAGAACAGATCAAAACAAAATACAAAAACAATTGTAACGTTTGGCTGGAGCTGGGCACTGGCTGGTTGCAGTTCAGAGGAGGATGCAGTTCCTGCTCTATGACCTCCACCCTTCTTTGAAGGTCATCACCTGTGTGTAGAAAGAGAAGAATAAAGCACAATGGTAATATGCATCTTGCAGTCAGAGTTGTTAGCTCAGGTGCCATTCTGAAGTACTACTTACAGGTCCTGCTGAGCCTCTGGACATCTGTCAAGAGACGCCTCAGGAGCACAAGAAGAGGGGCTTCATCTGTGGAAGAAGGGTGGCCTTCCTCCACAGATGCTGCTCCTCTTGCTGCTGGCTCTTCGATCTCCTCCTCCACCTCTTCCTCCTCCTCTTCCTCCTCCTCTTCTTCCTCTTCCTCTTCCTCCTCCTCCTCTCTCCTCTCCCTCTCTGTGGCCCTCAGTGCCTCGTCCACCAGCAAGGCATGGTGCGCAGCTGTGGGATGTCACAGTAACAGAATGAATGCATTTATATATGCGGTGAGTGAACAAAACCACAGTCATTGATTGATCTGTCTATCACCATCCCCACTACCATAAGAACCACTGATTCTGTCCTCCCACCACAAGGTCTAATGATGAGGTGATAATTAGGGAGGCAGATTATACAGTACTGACAGTTTTGCTGTGATGGACTTCTGTAAACATGCACAGGATTGCAATTCTAGTCACCCCATTTCTACATTTGCAATGCCATGGTATTTATTTATTCTATTGGTGCATTGCATAAATGCCACCTTTTCTCCTAGCGCAAGAAACCCAAGGCGGCTCACATTCCTCTCCATTTAATGCTCACAACAACAACATTGAGGTAGGCTGGGGCTTTCTGACTGGGCCAAAGTCACCCAGAGAGCTTCCATGGCTGAGTGGACTATACCCAGATCTCTAAGCTCTCAGATGAACACTTGCTCATAGGGATGTCAGAGAATTCCGCAACGGATCTTGGTGAGGCCGAATGCTTGTGCATTCGGCCCCCCAAAATCTGTCACGGAATGAAGCCCTCACCCCCCCAACCCATGAAAGGTGTGCAGGATGAAGTCCCCACCACCCCCAACCCACAAAAGGCATGCAAAACGGAGCACTTACCTGCTCCCATCTGCGCTGCTTTGCGAATGGCGGCCATCCTGCGGCTGCCATTCACTTCCTCCTCTTCATAACCATGATAGGCTATGTAAATACTTACGTAGCCTATCATGGCTAATGCAGGGATGCCATTTGCATATTTGCTACCGCCGTTTGCGTATGAAGTATTTACGTAGCCTATCACGGCAGGGGGGGGGAAACCCAGTGTACGCAAATGGCGGCAGCTACCTCCATTTGCATACAGTGGGGTTTTTCCCCCTGCCATGATAGGCTACATAAATATTTACATAGCCTATCATGGCTCAATACAGGGATGCAAATGGCGGCGGCTACGACAGCTGCCATTTGCGTCCCTGCAGGGCTGCCCAGCGGCTGGATGTCTGGCTGTGGGCGGCCAGAGCCGGCCAGCAGTTCTGCGGCTTGGCCGCAGAGCGGAGCCGGCAGGGCAGGATTCCAGGGTGGAGGACTGGATCGCCTCCCCCCCATTGAGTATTCCAGGGGGAGGGATGGAGCACCTCCCCCCCACCACGGATTGCCCGGCGTGGAGCCAGGTAGGTGTTTTGTACATCCCTACTTGCTCATGAGTTGACTTGAGTGTCAATCTCTTGGTAGAAAGGTGGGGTGGGTGGGGTGCAAAAATTCAGCAATCACTACATGAAGAAGGATGCACACACCGAGAGGCTGGTCCTGTTGCTGCTGGGCTGGTGCGAGTCCCCCTGTGTGCACTGTGCAGAGACCGGCAGCAGCATTTCCCTGGAAATGGACAGCGTGTCAGTGTGTAATATGAGTTGTAGCCAGGCCCGTATAATCCTATGCATGTGGTTGTACAGGAAAAAGCAATGCAGTTCCCAGCATTCCTTCAACCAGCCAAAGTGGCCGGAAGATGGTAGGACTTTTTTCTGTCCAAGTTCAACAAGCATAGGATTGCAGGCTAAATGTCAGGATTTGTTTGTTTTCACATGAGACCACAAAGAGATAGCTTCATTTTCGGTACACATCCTTGTTTTCATATTTAGTTAAGCCTGATGATGGGATGGGATAAATATAACTTACCAGGCATATGCCTCTGCAAAAATGGGGGCTGGCCTGCCTTGACCCACACTCTGTGGATGCGCCAGTAGTAGGTGGGGGGGTTGGACAGCGGTGCCCTCCTCTCAGCAGCAGCAATCCCCTCTCTGATGAAGGACTGCTTCAGCACCTTCCATTTGGACCGCAATTGTCCCATCATGCGATGGTGGCCCACTCACTCCATCGTCCTCTTTATCTGGGCCCAATAAATTTCGCCGGCAGGAGCAGCTGCCAAACAGCGCTGCCACCGCTTCACTGCTCCTAATGTTAATGAGGAGGGCCTTGGTCTCCTCATGGTCCCACCTCCTGCCAAGCACTGGTGCAGCCATTTTAGAGCAGCCACACTACTACACACACAAACACACACACACCAGACAGCCACGCACAACCACCACTTAACTACACACACACAGACCAAACCAGACAAAAACACCACAATGCACAAACACTGACACAAGGAAATCCACTAAGCACCACCACTAACACAACCACCACCACCACCTCAGAACTCCACCCACAAATCACCATGCATATGCAAAAGCAGATGCAGATGACATTCAGAAAGTTAGCAGGAAGTTGATGACAGATTTTGTGGAAGCGGAGCTGCAGCCCTTTTTTTTTTATTTGGGAAGTGGTTAGGTTAACAAGACCAGTAAACGCGAGGAACATCAAGCACAAATACACAGAAATTGATAAAATCACATTTCCTGTCCCTGTCCCTGTCTGAGAAAACAAGACAGCAGGGGAGCGCACAGAGGGCAGAAAACATTCCAGACAGCAAAGAAGAAAAAGACATAAATAATTATGAAAATAGCGGGAAAGTTCCGGCCAAGGCAATCACAACAATGGTGAGTGCGGCGGAAGTTACGGGGGGATTCCCCCCAAGGGAGAAAATACGTAAGCAATCACAACAAACAATGGCGAGTGCGGCATAAGTTACATAGGGTCAATTCCAGCCGACGGAAACTACGTAAATATTTGCGAAGAATAGTCTTTCGCGGAATGGCGGAACGGGATGGGCGACTGTTGGGCGCAGAGGATTTTTCGACGTTTGCTGCAGGTTTATTTATGTAACTTCCGAGGCGGAAAAAAAAACAGAGGATTTCGGGGGCTTGTGGACAGCAGAACGGGACAGAGGACGGAAACTGCAGAAGTCAAGTGGGACGGTATGAGCACAATTCGTACATCCCTACTCTAGTGTCTACATTTCACTACATAGATGTCAAGTTTAACTCTTGGCATGCCTAGAGAAACTTAGTAATGTTTTAGCTTAACTTTTTACATTCGAGTAGAGTGCAGGAGGAAGTCAAGGGGAAGTTAGAAATTTTAGCATATTTTAGCTTAGCTTTGAAATGCAATTAGGGTCCAGGAGAGTGCAGAGGAGGAGTCATATCATCCAAACAGCAATGCTAGAAGCTCAGTTGGCTGTCTCACTCACTACATTTGTAGTGCCAGCTTTGTCAACTGCATTCCTTTTAGTTAATATTAAATTTATTTAATTTTCACAGCTAATTCCAACCCTATGATTCTAGGACTTCTATGTTTATGTAGCCACCACACTAATTTTCTTTCCTTTTCTTTTGGTAATTTTCTTAAACAAAATGTTCAATGCATTTCTATTAGGGGTGGACGAAAGTCACTTACCTTTCGTCGAAGCTTGTTCGCGGTGGGGGGGAGGTGCTTCGCTGCTCCCCCCGTGAAGTTCAGGCGAGGGGGGAGGCTTCCCGCCTCGCCCCAGCCGAAATTCAGGCCGGAGGGGAGGCTTTCCGCCTCGCCCCGGCCGAAATTCAGGCTGGGGAGGAGGCTTCCCGCCTCGCCCGGCCGCGAACTCGAAAGTTAAAAAAAAAAAAAATGCCCCCGTGATAGGCTATGTGATGATTAACGTAGCCTATCACGGCTAGATCTGCAAAGTCAGCCATGATAGGCTACGTTAATCGTCACATAGCCTATCACGGGTGACTTAAAAAAAAAAAAAAGCGCGTACGCTAATGGCGGCCCCCATAGGGAGCCGCCATTCACGTTCCTTATTTGGTCGCTGTAGTCTACATAAATCTTTACGTAGACTACAGCAACCAAATAAGGAACGGGAATGGCGGCTCCCTATGGGGGCCGCCATTACCCGTACGCGCTTTTTTTTTTTTTTTAAGTCACCCGTGATAGGCTACATGACGATTTACGTAGCCTATCACGGCTGACTTTGCAAATCTAGCCGTGATAGGCTACGTTAATTGTCACGTAGCCTATCACAGGGGTGTTTTATTTTTCTTTGATTGCAATGGCGACGGCAGCCGGTCGAAAGACAGGCTGCCGCTCCCGCCCCGCACGAACACCCGCCGAACCGCCGGCCAGACCCGCCGCCAGGAGGGACATTCGGCGAAGGTAAGTCCCATCCCAGGGGGCGTGCGGGGGGCGGGGGGGTGCAGAGGATTTCTCCCCGAAACTTGTTCGGGGGGCCGAACACGTTGGCGCTCGGCCCCCCGAAGTTTCGGGGAGAAATTCTCCGCCATCCCTAATTTCCATTACTGTTTTGAATCTGTGGTTGTGTTTGCCTGTTTGGGCTTGGCTTGGTTACCCACCAGGGTGTCTTGAACCTAATTGGTATAGGTTTTGAAACTAAACAGGACCAAATCCACAGGAGTGAGCCATTAGCATTTGGTAATTACCTGTTGTGGTTAGGACTTGTGGACCAATGAATAGTTTGCTATACTTGGGGGTCAATGGTTGATTATGATTGATTGAATATGGGGGCCAATGATGGATCAATAACACTTAGCTGAATGCTTTCCTTTTTCTGTTCTTGAGCTCGAAGTCTGTATACCCATGGTAGGCCCTTACAGAAGAACACTTTCAGAGGTTGCCCAGCTTTTCAATGCTCTTTGTAAGCTGACTCCCTCTTAGGAGCAGCAACACTAAAAGAGTTTGTGGAGTGGAATGTGTTGCTTGTATAACCTTTCTTACTTCCAATCCAGACCAATCCTTTCATAAAATCCCATCTCTCATGTCCTATTTGTTTTAAATTTACCCTTGCTGCTGTTCGTATTCCCTTCACCCACCCCTGCCCCATTCTAGTCATATGAGAACATTTGGTGGATGTTTTGTTCCACAAGTAGTACTGCATGGTGTAGGTGTTAACCCAATGTCCTGCACTGCAGCCCCCTCTTCTTTGTAATGCCAGTTTCTAGTGATAGATAATGGCATCCCACCACCCACTAAGCACCCTCAGCCTAAATGCAAACATAGCAGCCTGGATTGTGGGTGTATTGGGTTGTACACAGTGGGTGATGCTGACAATTGTACTACTACTGCATGAATGTCAGAAATGTCTGATTAATAAATGAAAGCAGTCAGTTAAAAAACAACAACAGGGTGAAATAAAGCAAGTTAGCAATACTTAACTTGAAGTATTGCTTTAAGTTAGCAATACTTAACAACAGGTAGGGATGTACGAAAGTCCCTTACCTGAACCTGAAGCTTGATTTGCGGTGGGGGGAGGCGCTCCATCCCTCCCCCTGAAATTCTGGCCGGGAGGGAGGCGCCCCGTCCCTCTGGCCGCGAATCCTCCTGTCCTGCTGGGACGCAAATGGCGGTGGCCGTAGCCACCGCCGTTTGCATCCCTGCAGTCAGCCATGATAGGCTACGTAAATGTTTACGTAGCCTATCATGGCTGAGTGAGAGAAAAAAAACCCGCGCGTACGCAAATCACGGTGTTTTTTAAAAATCTAGCCGTGATAGGCTACGTAAATCTTTACGTAGCCTATCACGTTTTGTTTTGTTTTTAACTTGGAAATGGTGGCGGTGGCAGCCGGTCAGAAGACCGGCCGCCGCAGCCGCTGCCGCCGAACCGCTGCCGAACCGCTGCTGGAGCCGCCACCGCCAGGGACATTCGCACAAGGTAGGGATGGCGGAGAATTTCTCCCAGAAACTTCGGGGGGCTGAGGGCCAATGTGTTCGGCCCCCCGAACAAGTTTCGGGGAGAAATCCTCCACACACACCCCGCACCCCTCACCCCCCCACCCCCCGCACCCCCCCCCCGGGACGGGACTTACCTTCGCCGAATGTCCCTCCCGGCGGCGGGTCCAGCCGGCGGTTCGTCGGGTGTTTGTGCGGGGCGGGAGCGGCAGCCGGTCTTTCGACCGGCTGCCGCCGCCGCCATTCCAATGAAAGGAAAAAAAAAAATGCCCCCTGATAGGCTACGTGACGATTAACGTAGCCTATCACGGCTAGATTTGCAAAGTCAGCCGTGATAGGCTACGTCAATCGTCACGTAGCCTATCACGGGTGACTTTAAAAAAAAAAAAGCACGTATGCTAATGGCGGCCCCCATAGGGAGCCGCCATTCCCATTCCTTATTTGGTCGCTGTAGTCTACGTAAAGGTTTATGTAGACTACGGCGAAAATAAGGGCAACGCAAATAGCCCTTATCGTCACGTAGCCTATCAGGGGGCATTTTTGTTTTTTTTTAAACTTTCGAGTTCGCTGCCGGGGGAGGTGGGAAGCCTCCCCCCCGGCCTGAATTTCGGCCGGGGGAAGGTGGGAAGCCTCCCCCCTGGCCTGAATTTCAGCCGGGGCAAGGTGGGAAGCCCCCCCGGGCCTGAACTTCGCGGGGGGAGCAGCGAAGCGCCTCCCCCCCACCACGAACAACCTTCGAGGACAGGTAAGGGACTTTCGTCCACCCCTAGCACAAGATAAGCCCCATCCTGGGGGGGGGGCGGGGGGGCAGACCGTTTCTCCACCAATTTCAGGAGGCCAAATGTGCTGGCATTCGGCCTCCCCGAGATTCATGGAGAAATTCTCTGACATCCCTAACAACAGGACACTGATTAGCCTGGAGCTGAGATTAGCAAGGAGAATTGCCAGGCCTTCAGTCATGTTTCCATAAAGATGTAGTCCAGTCAACCTACTGAAAATTGTGTCAAGCTTAATTGCAAAAGAAACCAACCCTGTTTTATTTAATTCATGCTAGTAATGTACTGACCACACCAAAAGTCTGGAAATAAATATATTTAGGTGAACTTTTCCAAAATGGTAATTTTCAAACAATAGGCCTACTTAACAAATAGGAAAAATACTATACAATTTTTACAATGTTATGTCTTGAAGAAAAATCATCACTTCCAAGTTTATTTACAGTGCACTCCTATGCACGTCTCCTCAGAAGTATGTCCCACTGAGCTCAACAGGACTTAGTCCTAGGTAAGTGTGCATAAGATTGCCGCTTTAATGGAAATGCTTTAAGAACATAGTATTTTTACACATGTCCAAAGTTTATGACTCAGGGTACGATCCTATGGGGATAGTCAGCCACCTCCGAACTTGGGTGGAGCTCAGAGGGGATCTTCTCCTCCATGCTCCAGTTGCCCTGCATTTGTGGCTAGATAGCCAATTTCAGCTGTCTAGCCGGGGTGCCTCAGGGTGGGTGGGGGGGAAGCTGGATGGTACATAGGAAGCATCGTAACAGCGCCTCTGCTGCTCCCTCTCCTCCCTGCCTCCAGGAACACCCCTTTCCTCCCAGTCCATGCTGCTCTTATGAGTGCAGAGCCAGGGACGAAATGTACCGACGTCAGTTCCCAGAAAATGAAAAATCCCATGGATTTTTCCACTGTCTGGAGGCCATAGGATTGCAGCCTAAGTCTATAAATAATAATTATTTTCCCAACAATCCTATTTTTCCTAAACTATCTACGCCAGGGTATGGGGATATAACTTGTGGTCCTTCAGATGTTGTTGGACTACAACACCCATCACCCCTGACTGTTAGCCAAGGCATCTGGAGCTAATGGGAGTTGAAGTCCAACAATATCTGGAGGGCCACAGGTTCCTCACTTGATCTAAGCCATTAATCAAATTACCCATTCTTCATCACTGAAAACTAAAACAATTGAAGACAAAAATGAATAGATGCATTCTGTTAATTCATATGATAGTGTCTATGCATTCATCATCACTCTTTATTATGGTCCAATGACCAAAGTAGCACAATAATCAACATAAAACACATTGACCAATAACAGGAAATAAGACGATATATGTATAAAACCAAGAAATTACAAAAGTTCTAGACATTTCAGAAAAGTTCTAGACATTTCAAAGAAGAAAAAAAATTGAGTGAATTGAGCAAATTCTTGACGGATTTTGCTTGCTTCTGCAAAAAAAATTGGCAGCAATAAGAGTAGTGGATGCTTTTTTATCAGAAAGAAATAAAAGAACATAAAATGCATCCAAGCGTCCTGGCAGTTCAGATAAAATGGGATCAATAAAAGTTTTACAAATGTCACAATAGAAAAAACAGTACAGAAGAATAGGGGTCACAGTTTCAATATCTCCTGAGTCACTGGGACACTTCCGTTCATAGTAGGGAGTTTTACGGAATCTACCCTCCAAGACAGCTGAGGGGAGGGAATTGAGACATGCCAGTGTAAAAGCTCTGCAATACCTCTGGACTGAGAGTGAATAGAAGTAATTTGCTGGTTTATGCGATCCAAGTGCAGTATCAATTAAAATGGAATTGGAAGTTAAACTCAAGTCAACTTGATATTCAGTGTCTGCTAGGCGTTGCATGAGCATTGGTCTGGCCTTCTCATATCCCAGAGAAATCAAATGACTAGGGGAGAGTCCATAAAACAAAAGCTTTTGAGATAAAACTTTAGTCCAGAAAGATTGAGATACATCTTGAAAGATTAATGGAGCTAGGCCTGCCAGGAAAAAATTAACCTTAACCAAAAGTTTAAAATGGCAAGCCAAGCCCTAGTTTCAACCTTCTGGAGGCCAACTTCTAGTCTCAAAGCAGCACTGGAAACTCAGCAGGGCACCTGGAGGATAATCCTCAGAAATTTTGATTGTGCTGCTTCCACGGGGGGCAAAACTGGGATAGGGGCCTAGTTGTGTGCCGTACAAGAGTTGGGCTAATGATTTGGCCACGAACAGCTTTACTGCTGCTGCTGGCACATAGTGAGCTCCTCTTGTACAGAAGAAATTTAAGATAGCAGGGGCACTTCTTTGGGCTGTCTGGGTGACATATTCTGTGTGCACCTTCTGGCTGCCATTGGCTTGGAAAACAACACCCAGGTACGTAAAGATCTGTGCCTGCTCAATCTTATGGCCATTAACCATTCCAACTGCATGTCCATGGTCTTCTGGCGAATACCATAACCTTTGTCTTCTGATAATTTATTTGCAGACGTTCATCATGACAATATTGGACCAGGGCCCACAAGGCTCTCTTCAAGCCTATAGGTGACTGTGTTCTATGCATTTGCAAAAGTTCAATGCTAAATCATATTAGAATGGTGGCTATATTTAAAATCACTGTTTTGGAAATGTTCCGCTATTTTTCTAGGCTTTTGCCCTATCCAGTACATTACTTACACACCTTAAATAAGACAGGCATAGTTTGATGCAAAACATTTTTTTTTTTTTTTACTGGACTAAAAGGAACAATCGACTTGTACCTTAAAAAAAAAAAAATGTTGCTTTAACAGGGCAATGCAAGTCAAGTGATACAACAACCCAAATAATGATTACTTGCTATCAAATATGTAAGGGGGAAAACATGTTGAGGCCAGTTTAAAGATGCAGATATAACCGAAAAATGTTGCCATATAAACACCCAAGAGGATTTAATATGATTGAATGTCTGGTGTGCTTTTCTGCCATCTCTTCAGAACAGATACAAAGCATAGCAGGCCTACTTAGCACAATATTGCAAAAAGGTTTTGTTACTTGGTTACCCAAGTTTCTCATTTGAATGAGTCATGCTGCCATTTACAATGGTTCAGATATTTGTTGTAAATGTATAAAAATAATTTGCTTGAAGTTTCAAATAAATACACATTGTTGTTCACAGAGATGCAACAAACTACTTTGATGAAAGAAATCCTGTTTTCTACATGAAAAAGAATCCTATGGGAGAAAGAGAGCCAATTTATTTACACAAAGATCAAAGCAACTTTTGCATGAACTGATGCTGAATATTTAGCTATTGAGTGACTAGGAAAAGAGAGTCTGGATTTCTATATAGGGGCAGGAGAAGCAAAACAAAAATGTGTATTTTATCTGGCCAACAGGCCTTATTCAAAGCACAATTGTATGGATGTTTAGACAGAAAAAAGCCCTACAACCCCCAGCATTCTGCAGCTAGCATGGCTGGCTGAGGAATGCTGGGAGTTGTGGGGGATTTTTTTCTTTCTAAACATGCATATGGTTGCACCCTAAAATACTTACATTTGGGTAGTTGCTTTTCCTCATCTTATACAAATCACCAAACACACACACACACACACACACACACACACACACACTGCAGTTCTATAATTCTATGTGGATGGTACTGGTTGCTAGTTGGGTACTTGAAATGTGGAATGATAGCTTCAGTTGCATGATAACTTCACCTGCATAGACTCCATGTGCCTATTCCAGAAGACAAATCTGGGAATTGGTCCACCGCTCTGCCTCTGACAGACATCCAGCTCTGAATAGGGATGTTTCAGGAGTTTGAGAGGGGGGTCTCCCCACTGCTTGACTTCCCAGACCCCAGTCCACGGACTACGGCACTTAGTGAGCCCCATTCGCCAAGCCACAATATGGTCCGTGAGTGCCCGGAGGCTGACCATTCCCTCAGTGAATCACCATTTTGCAAAATAAAAATGGCAGCTTCTTTTTTTTTTGTAAATGTAATGTTATGTGAATGGCAGCTGTAAATGGCCATTACACAACATTACAGGTGTAAATTTACCATGGTGGCTCATCCAGGGAGCTAAACCAGGGCAGCTGGCTAGTGGGGGTTCTGTGAGCACCTATCAGCTCAGATGGAGGTGAGTCCATCCATCCCTAGCTCCAAGGTAGTGGCAAAGATGGAACTAACCACAGCACAGGATACCATACCGTATGCATATTGCCTAAATAACACATCTGTCATTTAGGGTGTGGCCTTCAACAGTTGTAATTTCCCAGCAATTTGGAGCTTGAGTGAACATGGAAAGCCCTTAACACAGCACATTTAACCAAGTTTATACATACAGTAATGGACTCCATGTGTCTATTCCAGCAAAGTGTGGGCTGGATGACACTACTATTAGGTGGATACCCATCTGGCTGGAGAATTGTACTCAAAGAGTGCTCACCAATGGTTCTTCATCAAACTGGAGAGAGGTATTGAGTGGAGTGTTGCAGTGCTTGGTCCTGGTCCTGTATTCAATAACATTTTGATGGCTTTTTGGAGGAAGAGGTGGGAGGAGTGCTTATCAAATTTGCAGATGACCCAAAATTGCATGGGAAAGCTAAAAACTCAGAAGACAGAAACAAAATTTGAAATTATCTTGATAGCTTAGAAAACTGGGCAGAAAATAAAAGAATGACATTTAACAGAGGCAAGTGCAACGTTCTTCATTTAGGAAAGAGAAATCAAGTGCACAGGTATAAGGGGGGTGTACCTGACTTGACAGTAGTATGTGTGAAAAGGATCATGCAGTTGTGGGTGAAAAGGGGGAAATAAAGGGGGAAATAAAGAGATGGACACAAGTGATTGGTATCAAACTGGGCCACATTTATTGATCCATCTGCAAAGGGGAAAGACCTGGATGGGCAAAAAAATCTGTGCCAGTCACTAGGTATGCACTGTAATGGGCAAAAACACTCAAAGCCTGTACAGTAGCATCGCAGCTCACCACCCTTCAGGACTACCCCTTTTGGGGGCGGTAGGCTTTTCCTTGACACCCCCTCCTGGGCTGCAAAACTCTGGGTGGGTGAGGTGAGTTGGCCTCACAGGTAACCCTTATCCCTCCAGTGGGCTGCAAAACTCAGAGCAGAGGCCTCAGGCATCACCTGTCACCGAAACAGTGCCTCTGAATGCTCACCATCCCTGTACTCATCAGCATTGCCCATCCCTGGCAGCCACAGGAGGACAATAAGCCTATTACTTAGTCATCCCCCCCATCTGCACTGAATTACTTCATGCAGGCCCCTTTGTAGATCCTACAGAACAAGTCTGACAAATGAGAACATCCTGCCTATAAAGCTCCCTCCTTGTCTGCATATTTCTCTTGCATAGAATTAATCTAGTTTTAGGTTGCATCAATAGAAGTATAGTTTCTAAGTCATGGGAAGTAATCATTTGACTGTACTCTGCAGTAGTCAAACCTCAGCTTGAATACTATGTCCAGTCCCGTATCATGGGAAGAGGAATAGTCCCATCACCTTGCCGATACCCAAGATAGACCAATGCTGCATCCCTGTTCACCTACCAGCAGGCTCACTTCAAGGCCTGGTGACCCCAGCTGTCCCAACAACATTCTTGCTGGGATAACTTGAGCCGCAGGCACTCTCACCGCATGCCACATCCACCCAACACTTGACTGTTGGCATACCGGCAAGTCAAAGCTGGCACCACAGCTTGACCTGGGAGCTCACTGTCTGACCAACAGCACATCCGTCCAACAACTGAACATTGGCACACAAACTGCATCCACACTGGCTCCTCAGCTTGGCCAGGAAGCCCTCGTCCAGCCCCACTACGCGTCTGCCCAACAACTGAAGGTTGGACCACAAACTGCATCCACAATGGCTCCTCAGCTTGGCCAGGAAGCCCTCGTCCAGCCCCACTACGCGTCTGCCCAACAACTGAAGGTTGGACCACAAACTGCATCCACAATGGCTCCTCAGCTTGGCCTGGAAGCCCTCGTCCAGCCCCACTGTGCATCCGCCCAACAAATGAAGGTTGGCACACAAACTGCATCCACACTGGCTCGGCTGCTCAGCTTAGCCGGGAAGCCCTCGTCCAGCCCCACTACGCGTCTGTCCAACAACTAGGGATGTCAGAGAATTCCGCCACGGATCTTGGTGAGGCCGAATGCCAGTGCATTTGGCCCACCGAAATCTGTGGCGGAACGGCCTGCCACCCCCCTGCCCCCCCCGTGGATCCCCCCCAGTATGAAACTTACCTAGGGAGGATCTTCCAGGCGGCAGCAGTTGCAGCGGCAGTTGCGGCGGCGGCTTCGGCGGCGGCTGGTCTTCCGACCGGCTGCCACTGCCGCCATTTGCAGTCTTGTCGCTTTGTTGTTGTTTTTTACAAGACGTGATAGGCTACATAAAGACTTACGTAGCCTATCACGTCTGGTTAAAAAAAAAACCAACTGCATACGCAAATGGCAGCGGCTACAGCCGCCGCCATTTGCGTTCCTTATTTTTGGCTGTCTTAGTCTACGTAAATATTTACGTAGACTAAGAAGGCGAAAATAAGGGGAACACAAATAGAGTAGCGGGTGCTATTTGCGTTCCCCCTTATTTTTGCCGTCTTAGTCTACGTAAATATTTACGTAGACTAAGATGGCCAAAAATAAGGAACGCAAATGGCGGCGGCTGTAGGTGCCACCATTTGCGTACGTGCGTGTTTTTTTTTCAAGCCAGATGTGATAGGCTACGTAAGTCTTTATGTAGCCTATCACGGCTGACTACAGGGACACAAACGGCAGCAGCTACGGCCGCTGCCATTTGTGTCCCTGCTAGCCAGCAGCCAGATGTCCAGCTGCAGGCGGAGCTGGCCGGCGGCTCCGCGGAATCCCCGCGGAGTGGAGCCGGCCAGCCAGGACTCTGGGGGGAGGGACAGAGTGCCTCCCCCCAAAGTGGAACCCGGCAGAGCCAGGTAAGGGGACTTTCGTACATCCCTACCAAAAAACAGAGTGTTGGCACACAAACTGCATCCACACTGGCTGCTCAGCTTGGCCTGGAAGCCCTCGTCCAGCCCCACTACACGTCTGCCCAACAACTAGGGATGTCAGAGAATTCTGCCACGGATCTTGGTGAGGCCAAATGCCATTGCATTTGGCCCCCCAAAATCTGTGGCAGAACGGCCTGCCACCCCCCTGCCCCGCCGCGGATCCCTCTCGGGATGAGACTTACCTGGGGCGGATCTGCCAGGTGGCGGCGGCGGCTGGTCTTCTGACTGGCTTCCACTGCCTCCATTTGCAGTCTTGTCGCTTTGTTGTAGGGATGGACGAAAGGGACTTACCTTGTCCCGCAGCTTGCTTCGTGGTGGGGGGGAGGCGCTTCGGTTCTCCCCCCGCAGTTCAGGCGAGGGGGGGAGGCGCCCTGCCTCACCCAGCCGAAATTCAGGCCGGGGGGGGAGGTGCACCATCCCTCGCCGGTGAAATTCAGGCCGTGGAGGAGCGCCCCGTCTCCCTGGCCGCAAAAAAAAAAAGGACAGTAAAAAAAAAACACACACACCCGTGATAGGCTACGTGACAATTTACGTAGCGTATCACGGCTAGATTTCCAAAGTCAGCCATTTGTGTTCCTTATTTGGACAGGGGTAGTCTACATAACCCCTTCATGGATCACTGCCTTGTTGTGGCGAAGGGGCTTGCGTAACTCAGTGAAGCCATAAGCTATGCCGTGCAGGGCCACCCAAGACGGACAGGTCATGGCAGAGAGTTCTGACAAAATGTGGTCCACTGGAGAAGGAAATGGCAACCCACTCCAGTATTCTTGCCAAGAAAACCCCATGGAACGTATCACAAGGCTAAAAGAGATGACGCCGGAAGATGAGCCCCTCAGGTCGGAAGGTGTCCAATATGCTACTGGGGAAGAGCAGAGGGTATTTCCAAGTAGCGCCAGAAAGAGTGAAGCGGCTGGGCCAAAGCCGAAAGGACACTCAGCTGTGGATGTGTCTGGTGGTGAAAAGAAAATCCGATGCTGTAAAGAACAATATTGTTTAGGAACCTGGAATGTCAGATCAATGAATCAAGGTAAGCTGGAGGTGGTCAAACATGAGATGGCAAGATTGAACATCGACATCTTGGGAATCAGCGAACTAAAATGGACAGGCATGGGCGAATTTAATTCAGGTGACCATCATATCTACTATTGTGGGCAAGAATCCCTTAGAAGAAATGGAGTAGCACTCATAGACAACAAAAGGGTGGGAAAAGCAGTACTGGGGTACAATCTTAAAAATGATAGAATGATCTCAGTACGAATCCAAGGCAAACCATTCAACATCACAGTAATTCAAGTCTATGCCCCAACCACTGAGGCCGAAGAAGCTGAGGTTGATCAGTTCTATGAAGACCTACAACACCTTCTAGAACTAACACCAAAAAAAGATGTCCTCTTCATCATAGGGGATTGGAATGCTAAAGTAGGAAGTCAAGAAATCACCGGGATAACAGGCAGGCATGGCCTTGGTGTACAAAATGAAGCAGGACAAAAGCTAATAGAGTTTTGCCAAGAGAACATGCTGATCATAGCAAACACTCTTTTCCAACAGCACAAGAGGCGACTCTACACATGGACATCACCAGATGGTCAATATCGAAATCAGATTGATTATGTCCTTTGCAGCCAAAGATGGAGAAGCTCCATACAGTCAGTAAAAACAAGACCTGGAGCTGACTGTGGCTCAGATCATGAGCTGCTTCTTGCAAAATTTCGGCTGAAATTGAAGAACGTCGGGAAAACCACTAAACCGTTCAGGTATGACCTCAATCATATCCCTGATGAATATACAGTGGAGGTGAGTAATAGATTTCAGGGATTAGACCTGATAGACAGAGTGCCTGAGGAACTATGGACGGAGGTCCGTAACATTGTTCAGGAGGCAGCAACGAAATCCATCCCAAAGAAAAAGAAATGCAAGAAAGCAAAGTGGCTGTCTGATGAGGCTTTACAAGTAGCTCACAAAAGAAGGGAAGTGAAAAGCAAGGGAGAAAGGGGAAGATATACCCAACTGAATGCAGAGTTCCTGAGAATAGCAAGGAGAGACAAGAAGGCCTTCTTAAGTGAACAATGCAAAGAAATCGAGGAAAACAACAGAATGGGAAAGACTAGAGATCTCTTCAAGAAAATTGGAGATCTCAAGGGAACGTTTTGTGCAAAGATGGGCATGATAAAGGACAAAGAAGGCAGGGACCTAACAGAAGCAGATGAGATAAAGAAGAGGTGGCAAGAATACACAGAAGAACTATACAGGAAAGATCTGAATGTCCCTGATAGCCATGAAAGTGCGGTCACTGAACTTGAGCCGGACATCCTAGAAAGTGAAGTCAAGTGGGCCTTAGGAAGCATTAGTAACAATAAAGCTAGCGGAGATGACAGTATTCCAGCCGAGCTATTTAAAATCCTAAAAGATGATGCTGTTAAAGTGCTGCATTCAATATGCCAACAAATCTGGAACACTCAACAGTGGCCACAAGACTGGAAAAGGTCAGTTTACATTCCAATTCCAAAGAAGGGCAACGCCAAAGAGTGTTCAAACTACCGCACCATTGCGCTCATTTCACATGCCAGCAAGGTGATGCTCAAAATCCTACAAGCTAGGCTTCAGCAGTATGCGAACCGAGAACTACCGGAAGTACAAGCTGGGTTTAGAAGAGGCAGAGGAACTAGAGATCAAATCGCCAACATTCGCTGCATCATGGAGAAAGCAAGAGAATTCCAGAAAAACGTCTATTTCTGCTTCATTGACTACGCTAAAGCCTTTGATTGTGTGGATCACAACAAACTGTGGCAAATTCTTAAAGTGATGGGAGTACCAGACCACCTTACCTGTCTCCTGAGAAACCTGTACGAGGGTCAAGAAGCAACAGTAAGAACCAGACATGGAACAACTGAGTGGTTCAAAATTGGGAAAGGAGTACGACAAGGCTGCATATTGTCACCCTGCTTTTTTAACTTATATGCAGAGTACATCATGAGAAATGCCGGGTTGGATGAATCAGAGGTCAGAATTAAGATTGCTGGGAGAATTATCAACAACCTCCGATATGCAGACGATACCACCCTAATGGCAGAAAGTGAAGAGGATCTCAAGAGCCTCTTGTTGAGGGTGAAAGAGGAGAGTGCAAAAGCTGGTTTGAAACTCAACATTAAAAAAACTAAGATCATGGCATCTGGCCCCATCACTTCCTGGCATATAGAAGGGGAAGAAATGGAAGCAGTGACAGATTTTACTTTCTTGGGCTCCAAGATCACCACAGACGGTGACTGTAGCCATGAAATTAAAAGACGCTTGCTCCTTGGGAGGAAAGCTATGGCCAACCTAGACAGCATAGTAAGAAGCAGAGACATCACCTTGCCGACAAAGGTCCGTCTAATCAAAGCTATGGTTTTCCCAGTAGTAATGTATGGCTGTGAGAGCTGGACTATAAGGAAGGCTGAGCTCCGAAGAATTGATGCTTTCGAACTGTGGTGCTGGAGAAGACTCCTACGAGTCCCCTGGACTGCAAGGAGGTCAAATCAGTCCATCCTAAAGGAAATCAACCCTGAGTGCTCATTGGAAGGACAGATAATGAAGCTGAAGCTCCAATATTTTGGCCACCTAATGCGAAGAGAAAACTCCCTGGAAAAGACCCTGATGCTGGGAAAGACTGAAGGCAAAAGGAGAAGGGGACGGCAGAGGATGAGATGGCTAGATAGCATCACGGATGCAATGAATATGAACTTGAGCACACTCCGGGAGAGAGCACAGGACAGGAAGGCCTGGCGTGCTATGGTCCATGGGGTCACGAAGAGTCGGACACGACTGAACGACTGAACAACAACAACAGTCTACGTAAAGATTTACCTAGACTACGGCGAAAATAAGGGCAACGCAAATAGCGTTGCCTTTATTTTTGCCATAGTCTATGTAAATCTTTATGTAGACTACCCCTGTCCAAATAAGGAACGCAAATGGTGGCGACCATGGGGCGCCGCCATTTGCGAACGCGCTATTTTTTTTTCCAGAGTCATCCGTGATAGGCTACGTGACGATTTACGTAGCCTATCACGGCTGACTTTGGAAATCTAGCCGTGATAGGCTACGTAAATCGTCACGTAGCCTATCATGGGTGTGTTGTGTGTTTTTTTTACTGTACTTTTTTTTTTTGTAATGGCGGCGGTGGCAACCGGTGGGAAGACCGGCCGCCGCCCCCGCCCCCACCGAACCGCCGCCGAACCGCCGCCGGGACCCGCTGCCGAGAGGGACATTCACCGAAGGTAAGTCCCATCCCGGGGGGGCGGGGGGCTGGCAAAGAATTTCCCCACCAATTTCGAGGGGCCGAATGCGTTGGCACTCGGCCTCCTGAAGATTCGTGGAGAAATTCTCTGCCATCCCTACTTTGTTGTTGTTGTTTTTTACAAGACGTGATAGGCTACATAAAGACTTACGTAGCCTATCACGTCTGGTTAAAAAAAACCCCAACTGCATATGCAAATGGTGGCAGCTACGGCCACCACCATTTGCGTTCCTTATTTTTGGCTGTCTTAGTCTACGTAAATATTTACGTAGACTAAGAAGACAAAAGTGAGGGGAACGCAAATAGCGTAGCGGGTGCTATTTGCGTTCCCCCTTATTTTCGCCGTCTTAGTCTACGTAAATATGTATGTAGACTAAGATGGCCAAAAATAAGGAACGCAAATGGCAGCAGCCATAGCCACCGCCATTTGCGTATGCGCGTGTGTGTTTTTTTTTCAAGCCAGATGTGATAGGCTACGTAAGTGTTTACGTAGCCTATCACGGCTGACTACAGGGAAACAAATGGTGGCGGCTATGGCCGCCGCCATTTGCGTCCCTGCTAGCCAGCAGCCAGATGTCGGGCTGCTGGTGGAGCCGGCCGGCGGCTCCGCGAAATCCCCGCAGAGCGGAGCTGGCCGGCCAGGATTCTGGGGGGAGGGACAGAGTGCCTCCCCCCCCAGCGGAACCCGGCGGAGCCAGGTAAGGGGACTTTCATATATGC
This sequence comes from Heloderma suspectum, assembly GCF_057233095.1. Lineage (NCBI taxonomy): Eukaryota > Metazoa > Chordata > Lepidosauria > Squamata > Helodermatidae > Heloderma > Heloderma suspectum. The sequence goes on from NC_139461.1 coordinate 75,352,297, forward strand.
CTACCAACAACAGAGTGTTGGCACACAAACTGCATCCACACTGGCTCCTCAGCTTGGCCTGGAAGCCCTCTGTCCAGCCCATTCTGCTTCTGCCCAACAATGGAATGTTGGCACACCAGCTGAGTCAAAACTGGCTCCACAGCTTGATCTGGAAACCCTCTGTCAGACTCATAACATACTGCTGTGCCCATGTATGAGTACACACACCAGTTCCCAACAACCCAGCAATCTAAGGGAACAAAATAACAGGTGACCTTGAACTAGATAATGATGCACCATTAGTGCCCCGGGAATGACTGAATGTAAAATTAAAAGAGTGCCACCTGTCCCCTCCTGAACCTTGTCAGGCATGACCCAAGGGAGACAGCCAAAGAAATGGTCCAAGTATGGAAGGAATGCGAAGGCTCCAAGGCCTCCTGCTTTCCAGGTCATCCTTACGATCACCCAAATGAATACTTGGATTAAGAGGAAACATCGCGATGAAACGGGACAGGTCCCCACCCCATAATACCAATGAAAGCCACCACAGCTCCCACTAAGCATAATTCTATGATCTGGATGGGAAATAAGGACATTGTTACACCTGTACCCCACAGGTTAGTCCTGGGCTGACAGAGCCAGATATATGTGACCTGTTGAGAGAACTGCAGATCCCAGCTAGAAAGCCTGTTCGGACCATGGCTGCCACCACCAATTAGGAAAGGTGGACCACCCCAAAGGAAACTACCAATTCTTCAGCAGGGAATAAAATCGTATCATAAGGGGAGTTGCACTGAGGGCTGCACAGGTGTGGTGAAATACAAGGGGACCGTGGGTATCAGAATAAAATCTGTGGGCCACTCTTGCCCAACTCTGTAGGGTGCACCAGACCCTAAACCCTGTGTTGTATATCAAGCAGCCTTCAGAAGACCAGAAGACAAGTGCTGCCAGCTCACCACCAATATTCCTGGCTGGGATTCCTGTACTCCAGAAATGGACATGGGACCAAAACAGAAAACTATTAAAATGGCTACAACTTCCACAGGTGAACATCAGACCTCAATGCCAAAGGCTCCATATATACCTAGCAATAAGAAGCCTTTGTTGTTATCTTATGTACTGTGAGCAGTGGGGTTCACCATGGCTTGCTCTGCCTGAATTCACCGATCTCCATGAGAACCTGTGGCATGGTCTCTGTAAGTGCCAGCACCCAGGGAGCCCCATTACCATAACCTTTGCATCTGGTTATATGACAACACCGGCACTGCCATTGTCCCAGTCAATTATACGCCTTATGCTACAACAAGAGCCATGAGTTACAGATTGCGGGAGAACTGTGTTCTAATGACATGAATGGAGGCCTGCATGTAACACACTGAAATAATTTAAGAATTATACATTAGGCATTAATTCTGTCTATATAAGTGCTGCCACGTATGGGAGAAGTTCCAGTAAATGGGATCCTGAAAGATCAGAGTGGCCAACCCTTGGGCCTGCCATTCCATCCACAGTGATCCTGCAAATTGACCCTAAAACCCAGCCCACTGGAGGTATCAGAGTATGTCTGCAGCTCTACCTCAATGAGGCACTCGTGTTTCAGAGTGGAAACGCTGGTAAGCTCTGAAAAAATAGAATCCCAAGTGGAATCCTCTCCCATGGCGGAAAAACACCCTACCTCAGTAGTGTGGGAGCCTAAGCCCTTGTGTGGCAAAGCACACCCTCCACAGAAAGGCCAGCAACAGAGAGCCCACCACCTCCCTATGAAGTTGGTTTCATTGTCTGACTGCTCTGACCATTAGGAAGTTTTTCCTGATGTTCAACCAATATCTGCCTTCCTTTAACTTAAGCTTGTTATTTTGTGTCCTGTAGTCTTGGATGATAGAGAACAGGTTGTGGTCCTCTTCTGTGTGACAACCCTTCAGGTACTTGAATAGTTCTATCATATGCCCCCTCACTGTTCTCTTCTCAAGGCTAAACATACCCAGTTCCTGCAATCTTTCCTCACAGGACTTACTTTCTAGTTCCATGATCATGTTTGTTGCCCTTCCCTGAAGGCATTCCAATTTATCTAATCATTCCTAAAGTGTGGTGTCCAGAACTGGACATAGTATTCAAGCTGAGGTTTGACTACTGCAGAGTACAGTCAAATGATTACTTCCCATGACTTAGAAACTATACTTCTATTGATGCAACCTAAAACTAGATTAATTCTATGCAAGAGAAATATGCTGACTGCAAACTAGCATGTGGTACATCCAGCAAACCAGGATCGCTGTTCACTGAATGCAGGTGGAGAGAAACCAGTGAGTAACTTATAAAGCAAGAATGATGATTTATTTAACAGGGAAGGTAAAGGGGGATGGGGGCAAATCAAACATCCAAATGAATAAACAATGTAAAGTAAGCCTGTAAACAATAACATGGAGAGAAAGGAGTCCCACGGTGATATGTTAATAACATAAGAACATAAGAAGAACCATGCTGGATCAGACCAAGGAATCCATCTAGTTCAGCCTTCTGTTCACACAGTGGCCAACCAGTAGGGATGGACGGACTCACCCAAGTCTTCCTTGCATGCCGCTCACCAGACCCCTGCCAGCCACCTGCCCCTGCTCACCACATGCAGCGAGCCACTGGGCAGTCTGCGGGCAGCTGGCAAGTGGTGTGCAGCTGCCCAAACCCTCAGCAAACGGCCATTTTGTGTAATAAGGGTGGCTCGTTCTTTTATGCAAAGGGCCTCTTATGAAAATGGTGGCTGTAAAGTGGCCATTTACTCAAGATTACAGGCATAAATCATCCATTTATGCCTGTAATTTTGCATAAGTGGCAGCTTTACGGCCGCCATTTGCATAAAATGCCCTTTATGTAAAAGAATGAGCCACCATTTTTATACAAAAAGACGGCTCAGCGGACCAGCTGGGACAACCACACTTGCCCAAATCAACGCACATGGAGTCGGGCAAGCATGGCAGCCTGCTGACTGGAGTCCAGGAGGCCAAGTTGGCGGGGGGGGGGAGTCTACCAGACTCCACTGCCTCTTGGACTTTTGCAGCATCCCTACCAACCAGCTGTTGACAGGAAACCCACAAGCAGGACATGATGTATAAAGCTAGATTGTTTCTTAAAACTTCCCTGTAGCTGTGCAGTCACGGACTCAGAAGTTACTGTAGGCCTCAGTTATTTATTATTGTTTATGGAGCCACTGCGTTCTGGTTACTGGGGGAAGAGCAGAATGCTATTGTTCATTTTCCTTAAATGAACAAATGAACATTTTCCTTAAATAAACTCAGCCACTCCAGGACCTCTCTTTTCTATCTCTGTCTTTCCCTCTTCACAGTTTCCTCAGAACCTCTCTTCCTGATCTCTTTCTCCTTTTCTCTATGCACAGTCTCTTCAGAATCTCTCCTCACATCAGCCCTATTCAGGCATTCCTAAACCAGTTAGCCTAAACATGCACTAGCCCCATCCCTTCATGTATTTCTGTTGCCCTCTATTCATGGAGGGCAACTTTCTGGTGACCTCCTTTATCTGTGAAGAATCAGTGTTCAAAATCATATGGAGAGCCTCCACAGATACAGGAGGCTCACCTCTTCAGAAACTCACCCTCCAGGAGTAGAGGATGATGGAAACACATGAAGAGGGAGTAGGGCTAGTGTGCTTTGTCTCCTTGCATGTTTAGTCTAACTAGTTTAGGAAGCCTGAACAGGGCTAATATCGCTTTACTTTTACACTGTCACCTCAGAATCTCCCTACCATGGCTCATTAGGATAAAAAAGGGTTGAGATGCTGGCATTCTACCAGAGGGCTGCACTCAAACTCCATTCTGTTGCTCCTCCCATCCTGGGAATATGATCTTATGACATTCTATATGCTAAAGTGGGATGAAAAAATCACACTTTTTTCACAACCTACAAATCCCTTATACTTTTCCTGAGACATAGCACATAATACACCTTCTCCTTTGCCTAAGATGACAAACCGGTTTACAAAAGATGTTGTACAAACAGTTAAATGTTACTACAAAATAAACCCCATGTCAGTCTATGGGGAGGAAAAAACACATGGTACCTGTAAAACTGCAGGTGGGAACTAATCAAACTTTAAACTCTGACAAATAAGCCATTTCTTGTCCTTTCTACTGCAAAATTGGCATGGTCCATCCATCCTTAGACCCAACTCTCCTAGACTGCCAAATTTTACATCAATCCATTGGGCCATTTTCTCACTACAAGCCATAGAACCTACTGCCCTCTTAATTTCTGGTTATACTGGCAGAATGTGATCTAACAACTCACCCTTAACATGGGGCCACAACTGCGGCTCTATAACTAATAAAAATGATTAATATTAATTGCATGGGTAACAGTAATACATAGTTCTTTCTTTCTTTCTTTCTTTCTTTCTTTCTTTCTTTCTTTCTTACACAGTGTTTATATGACAAGAAAAATATACCCTAAGCTTGCTGTGCGGCTCACAGGTGAAGGTGAAATCAACTTGAAATATATGGAAGATGTTCTGAAAAGGAAACAATTTCCCCAGCACAGGAAAAAAATGTTAATAGTCGCAAGAAACCTTAAGGACGATAAATAGAGCAGGAGACCAGATAAGGATAGCAGGAAGAGAATTCCTATTTTAGGAAAGAAAAGAAAAAAAAACCCAGCACATTCTTATCAACTACCTACCACATACTATAATTTAAAAGCTGTTGAGTACACTATTTCTTTTACAGGTTTAAAATGTTGCCATGTGTCCCTTGATTAGCTGTGGCAGTTGAGCCAGGAGAAGAACCCCTGCATTTAGACACATAATTTAAGAGCTCCCCAAAGTCACTCCAAAGAGAAAAGGACAAGCTGATTTAAGTATGGAAGAGAAGGCTTGGGAAGGAGAGAACAAGGGCCTTAACATCCCAAGTTTAACCATCAGCGTATCGTATGGAAAAAGGCTGGTGAAACAGAAAATGTGGCCTTCATTGCCATTGATTTTTATTTTATTTTTAGGCTTTTGTCATATTTTGCCATTTAGGTGGCAGAAGATTTCTCAAGACATCTGTGTTGTGCTGCATTCTGCCGAGGCACTTCAGTTAGAAAGTGACAGCTACAGCTGGAGAGAATATGATGCTGTAGTATTACATGTGTACAACATGGACTTTCCTCCCCTTTTTCCTAATTTGAGGAGATATTATATAAGCATTGGTAAAAAAGAAAATGAAAAAATGTGTGCATTTGTACTGCATAGCTGCAGCACACAGCACACATCCATCTGCACTCACACAATCTGGTTTGGTATAATTAAAGAAAAGAGGATCTGGTGTGGTGGGCTGCAAAGTTTGCAAAAAGGAGAGTTACTTTAACAGACTGGCTAAAACATGGAGTTCAGAAACAGGAAGCCACTGGGTTAAAATCTTGCTTCTCCAGTATACCTCTGACTGCACACAGACTCACTGGCTACTAGGGATGTCAGAGAATTTCTCCACGAATCTCCGGGAGGCTAAATGCCAACGCATTCGGCCCCCCAAAATTGGTGGAGAAATGGTCTGCCCCCCCGTCCCCCCTCCGGAATGGGACTTACCTTTCCCAAATGTCCCTGGCGCTGGCGGCTCCCGGTGGCGGTGCGGCGGCGGCCGGTCTTCCGACCGGCTGCCGCCGCCGCCATTTCCAAGTGAAAAAAAAACACACACAAGCAAACGTGATAGGCTTCGTAAAGATTTACGTAGCCTATCATGGCTAGATTTTCAAAAAACACCGTGATAGGCTACATAAATCCTTACATAGCCTATCACGGCTGACTTTGGGGGGGGGGAAAGCACGTATGCAAATGGCGGCGCCCATGGGCGCCGCCATTTGTGTTCCTTATTTGGGCACGTGTAGTCTACGTAAACATTTACATAGACTATGACAAAAATAAGGGCAACGCTATTTGTGCTTTCCCCCCCCCGCAAAGTCAGCTGTGATAGGCTACATAAGGATTTACGTAGCCTATCATGGCTGACTGCAGGGACGCAAACGGCAGCGGCTACGGCCACCACCATTTGCATCCCAGCCGGCCAGAATTTTGGCAAGGAGGAACGGAACGCCTCCCCCCCACCGCGAAGCAAGCTGCGGGACCAGGTAAGTGACTTTCGTCCATCCCTACTGGCTACTTGTGAGTATATATCATTCTGGAGGTGCTGTTTGCATCTGGACCAGTGTCTCTGAGCTTTTCTACATGAGGCATTTATATACTCATGGGGTTCTTTAGATGATGTTGTGACACTCCCGTTTCACTTCTGTGTCTATCTAGCACTTTCAATGAGTTTTTTTTAGAGAAGGGAAATGCAGCATTCAATTGTGAAGTAAAAGAAAGCATGCTTTCCTCTTGTATATCTGTGCTATTCTGCTATACCACAGTGCCACCTAGAGGTTATGTAGCAGAAAAGCAGGAAAGGAAATGCTCTTTGTGTAGTGCTCAGTTACAGGAGATTAACAGCCAATTAACAACCTGTCAGGAGCGCCCTAGCTGCCCCTTAGAGTCCCCTCCAATAGTCAACTCAAGACACAGACGACGAGGATTCTTTCCAAGACTTTATTCCTTTATTACTTAATGACTCTTACAGATGCTAATCACTAGCGACTAAGCAAGGAACTGCACTGGGGTAGATAGCAGAGTAGCCTAAGCTCCAGGTAAGGCAGTTGGTCCCTGTTTGAAGGAGGAGGGTGGGAAGTCTGAACTTATGGGCTATGGTGAGGTCCTCCCTCTTACCCTTGGGTCCTCGGGACGCGACCGTTGTTTTAGCGCCGAGCGAGCAGAGCACCTCCTCTCGGTGCCCTCCATCTGGCGCCACTCCCTGCATTTGTGCCGAGCATCCAGCAAGGCCCCATCCCCCACTCTCTCACTGCCAGGGTCACTATCTCTCTCAGAAATGCAGGCAGGAGGAATCTCTCCCTGATGCTGTGCCTGTGAGCGATGAGCGAGCTCCTCTCCCATGGGTTGTTGCTCTTCCTCAGAATCAGAACTCCTCTGGGGCTCTATGGGCTCAGTTTCCACCCTGACATCGCCTCATGTAGAAAAGCCTCTAGTGTGATCATGGCAGCTGGAAGATGGGCCCCCATATCATACTGACCACATATACATATAAATCTCACAGGGGCACCATTTCATAATAGGTTGCTTCTATGCCATTCCGGGTTTTCCTGTAAGCTCAGTATAGCCCCTGGCCCATATTCTTGGAAACAACTGCACAGGGACAACCAATCCAGCAGAAGACTTTATAAAGGGCAGAGTGAAGATTTAGGGTGTGGTATTGGAGATGTGGTAGCTTAGGATCCAGAAGAGGGCATTTCAGTAGTGGAAACTCAGCTCTAGAATTTACTGTCACAAAAGGCTGGGCTGGCACCCTCCTTGCCTGTTTTCAGGCATCAAGATGCCACTATTCCAGTGGGAATTTGGTTTCAGCCAACCTTCCCTACCTTGGTGTCCTCCAGATGTGTTGAACTATGACTCCCAGCATCCCCCAGCCAGCCATGCTGGAGGACAGCAGCTTGGGAAAGGGTGATTTAGAGAGTGCTGGACAGACCATCTGTCCTCCTGCTGCATCTCAGTGGTTATTGCTGTTGTTTTCTGTTTTGCTGCTGTTTTATTGATTGCATTGATTTCTAGCCCTTTATTTTGACTTGACAGATAGGGGCTTGGATATTATTAATATGTCATTTTAATTAATGTGATTGTTCTCTGCCTTGAAGGGCCCATTAGAAAAGACAGGCTGCACCAAAAATATTTTTTAAAAAATAAATGAATGAATAGATAAGGTTATAGGGCCACTGTGATGTGTTTGGAACTGTGGGCAAAAACAGTTTAATTGCACAAGAGTGAACGGCAGACCTCAGAACTCCTGAACCTAGCAGCCCTTTTCAGTAATCTTGCTTGTCTTTGGCTTGCCAGGGTCTCCTTCAGCCATGTTCACAACAGCACTCGCCGGCTGCCCTTGTTGCCATTCCTTGCCCACTCTCTGCAGCATCTCCCATTGAGCCCTGGCTCCTGATGTATGGCTCATCATCCACTCACAGCTGATGTGGAGGCACTTCCATTATGCAGAATTAAATATGCATAACCTGCCACATAAACATGGCAGATGATGACCCTCTGATTTGCCATGGCTCCGTAAGCAGAACAAAACAGGCAGCCTTTCTTTTGCTCTATGTTTGTGCACGTTACTCTTCAAGTCATATGCCAAGAGACAAGACAAGCATTAACAGTGTGGTCCTATATTTCAGCCTTCCCTAACCTGGTGCCGTCCAGATGTTTTAGATTACAATTCCTAGCATTCCTGACCATTGGCCATCCTGGCTGGGGCTGATGGGAGTTGAAATCTAAAACATCCAGAGGGCACCAAGTTGTGGAAGGCTGCCATATATGTTTACTTGGTTGGAAGTAAGTCCCACTGTATGCTAGGAAGCCTACTCCCAGGTAAGTGTGCATAAGATTATTGCCATGCAGCACAATTTGTAATGGAGCTTACACAGATATAAGCTCCATTAGAACTCTATGAAGGCATCTGGAATGTGAATACAGTAAACAAATAAGCAAACAAACAAACAAACACTCTGTTACCATTTCTATCATCCTCTCAGCATAGAGGGTGACCTTCTGAAGGGGAGAGCCTCCCCTATCCAGGGAGCATTCAAACTTGTGTGGAGGAGTACCTCAATGGATACAGGAGGTTTTCCCCTTCAGAAAGTTGTGCTCCACATGTAGAAGGCAATGGAAAAAGAGGCTGAGGGATCAGGGCTAGCTAGTGTGCTTCCCCTTCCTTATGTGTTTACTATACTTGGATTCTGAACACCTGCATAGGGTTAACATTCAATGGGTAAGTGTGTTTAGGGTTGAAACCTAAGTCATATCCAAGACAAGTGTTATATTCATTATTATAGTGGATAAAAGAAATCAAACTGTACATCAGGGAGGGGAAAGACAATCTCTTAGGATAACATCTCTAAATAAATCTGCCCATTAAGTGGAATTGTAAAGAAAGCAGGGAAATATTTAGTTTCCATTTTAACCTTTTCATTCCAGGACTGATTCAAGCATCACTTCTCTCTCATACAACCTGTGTCATATTTGGGAATAACTACACTATGATTGCGTTTGCATGATCACAGAGGGGGAAATAAACCAACATGCCTGTTGCATGCTGTGGGTATTAGCATAATTACCCTCAGCAACGCAGCCTGTAGTGTCATCTGAACCCAACCAGGGTGGCTTGTTGCAGTGGGTAACAAGCCACCCAGAACCCAAGTGAATAGAGACAGACATGCATGGAGGCAGACACAAACTGGCATGAACAGGGCCACTAGAACTAACCTAGTTTAACAGTCATTGCTTTTGTCAGGAAATCCTGGTAATTGTAGTTCTATGAAGAGATGGGGGCACCTAGGGATCTTTATCAGCATGCTACTCAAACTACAATTCCCAGGATTCTTTGGGGGAAGCCATGAGAGAAAGCTGAATAAAAGCAATATGCAGCATAAAACTCTGTGTTCCAGCAGATCTCAAACATTTCACAGATAAATTATTATCTCCTTCGTATTAGGACCAGTATGATTCTTCCAGCGGACTGAACATTTTCACTTGGACATACTCATTTGTAGTTGCCCTGCCTTATTACAAAGAAGGACCATTTCCTGGGTGTGAATAAGATCCGAGGGAGACAAAGACAGAAAGTGAGCTGTCTCCCCCAACCTCCCAATCCCCAATCTCTTTTCTATTTTCTTTATGTCTTGATTGTGTTGGTTCTCCTGGTTTCTCTGTTCATGTTTAGAATTTTTTAAAAGATACAATATATTATCACTTATCGGACAAAGAATCTGCAGTGAATGCAGGCCTGTGTGTTCAAGAATCTGTAGTTTGATCATCTAATTAAACATAAAGAAAGCCTGGTCGCTTTATAAAAGACTAAGAGCTTTTGTACATGAGGCATTTATTGTGCACTCATCATTCCCTACTCACAGTTGTTTGTGGGTTCTTTTGATGACAATGTGACCCTCTAGTTTCAATTCTATTGTTAAACAGCACTTTTGGCAAGTCTTTTTAGAGCAGGGAAAATGTGGTATTATTTGTGAAAGTGAAAGAAAATGCTTTTCTTATGTGTCTAATTGCACTATTCCACTATACCATAGTACCACGTAGAGGTTATGTAGCAGAAAAACAGGAATCAGATTAACAGCCTTGTGTAGCAAAGCTCTAAGTCACTGGATACAACTATGGAGCAAACACTGCAGCGTGTAAGACCGGTATCTCAAAAGCCGGCATTACCAGATTTTTTTTTATACATATATTTCTGTTACTCCTTCCTCAGTCATGTGGGTCATACCAGGAGCAAATCTGTTCCTAGGACAGTCCTTTAGAAATGGGACCAGTAGGGGTCAACTGTTTTATACAATTATTACATGATACAGGAGTCTCGTTATGTATTGAATTAGGCAATTTTATCCCAAAGGCTCTAGAGGTTCAGATGGGGAAAATAAGGACTGTGCCTTTTTCCTGCCATAGTCCTGTGATCTCAACAGTTGCATGACAAGCAGAAATTGAACAGATGTTTCCCCATGCTAAAAATATCACATGTTGAGTTTTTTGCTTGCCTAAAAGGGAGGAGACCTTATGCGTCCATGTTAAAGTTGGCCCTCTAGTCCCTGGTGGAATAGGTGGCTAGAATGATAACCAAAACAATCCCCACTCAGCCATGAAGCTCACTGGGTGACCTTGGGCCATTCCCTTCTCTCACCCTAACCCACCCCACAAGGATGTTGTAAGGGTAACCTAGGAGGGTGAACCACGTACACTGTCCCAAGTTCCTTCAATGCAGGGCAGGATATAAATATAATAAATACATAAGTAGCCATCATATTCTTCTTTTTCACCATATGTGAAATATCTTTCACCCATGGTGATTCCTTTTGCAGTCAGACAATGGCCTTTAGAGTGAAGATTCAAGGAATGTTATTGACAGGGAAGAAGAAGAGCACATGTTGGATGACAAATAACTACCTGGCTGCCAATAAAACCTTTTGAAATGGCCAACATTTCATTTTCATGTATTTTTCTCCTCCTTACAGCTTTACAAAGAATTTTTACAGGAAAGGCCCTAATGAAAATGCGATAAAGAACAAGACACTACTATCTAAACGATTTCATATAGGGCTAGCTAGTAAGATTAATGTACCCGCCCGCAGCTAATGTATTACTCTCACTAGCTTGCCAGAAATGAAACGTCATGTACGGCAACTGGTACTTTATTGCTTTTAATTTGTATCCCATCTTTGGAGGGAACAGCGAATCAATGTCATTCCATTAGGCCCCTGTGTTTTTGTTTTACGATTGTGATTTCTGACCAGTGTAGTTCCCTGTTAAATAGTTAGTCAACAGATGAGCCCAATTACATCTCTGGGGATGAAGGAACAAATGCCACAGAAAATGATGAAAGGTTACAGGTAACTCTTAGGAACAAATGCCACAGAAAATGATGAAAGGTTACAGGTAACTCTTAAGCTCATACAGATAACAAAAAATGTAGGCGGAATAGCAGAATGCTCAATAACAGAAACAAGAATGGGACCTAATAAAAAGCAGCCTTCCTCACCTAGAAAAAAAAGCTGCCATGAGTGGTTCAGCAGTGATGCCGGCCTCTGCTATCTAATCCCTTCTAACATTTTCTTGTCTCTTTTGCCCATTAGGTGTACAATGAAAGAAACTACAGAGAGTTTCAAGATATTGACACATAGCTTCTTCATAGTAAGGATGGAGGAGAAATTCATTTCAGTTCATTTTTGACCAGAATTTACCCAGTTCACATCTCCCAGAACCGAACACAGGCCCGAATGAAATCTGTGGTCGAAGTCCATACATTTCCAAGCTTGCAATGTGATTTGCAGAACATGTGTTTGGAAAATGCATACATTTGAAAAATATGCAAGAAAAAATGTGTACTTTTGAAAAATGCACATAACTGATGTGTACATCTGGGAAAACATGCACAAAAAAATACACATGAATTTTCATGTTAACAGAGAGAAAAAGGCTTACAGTCTGGTATGAACACAAGTTTGAATGAGCTTCATGGTGGAATTTGATCACAAGCCAATCATTTTCATGAGGTTCCTGTCATGCTGTTTGAGCTGGGATGTAAAGGGCGCAATCCTATGCATGCTTAGACAGAGAAGAAGTCCTACAACTCCCAGCATTCCCCAGCCAGCCATGCTGGCCAAGGAATGCTGGGAGTTGTAGGACTTTTTTTCTGTCTAAACATACATAGAATTGTGCCTTAAATTTGTTATTTTCAGTTGAGGATTATGAAGACTGGAACACTAATAATGGACTGTGGTATGTGCTAAACCTAAAAGAACCAATGACTCAGAAAGTTCAGCAGGTCATGTCTAGTTAACTATGTCAAGTGGAAGCTGAATGACTGTCAAAGGCAGATCAAGAAGAGCCTCCATATTCTGTCTTGGAATAAGGTATTGTGTCAGCACAGAGAGGAGTCTGAAGGACCATAACTCAAGTCTCCTACTGCAGCTCTGTAAACTGCCTTGGACGAGAGACCAGCTAATCATATGTTTTGCTATGTGGCTCAGGGGAGTGACTCCTTCCAGAACAGGTAGTCCATGTACTCCAAGGTGACTGGACTGCCCCAGTCAACATCTTTTTCTTATCTGGATCAAATTTAAGATAATTCATTCTCATCCAGCCCAGTGGAGTTCAAGGAGTTCACTGCTACACATGAATCCAGAGAGAGAGAGAGAGAGAGAGAGAGAGTTGGGTATCATCTCCATACTGGTAAGACTTTGCCCCCAAATCTCCTTACCATCCCACCCAGAGTTTTCATGTAGAAGTTATTTCTTAAAATATTGGCACTCCACCTTTCTGTTCAAGCACTGCTCAGATTACAGAAGAGCAGTGGGGCCGCAGCCACTTTACCCTTAGTGAAGGTTACAGCCCCCTCAACTACTGTTTTAAGAAGACCATGGGGAATATGATTTTGGCCAAAATTGTGGGGATCCAATGGGCAGAGTATGCGTATTCATAATAGGGATCTATCTTTGCCCCATAATTTGACCACTAACCTAAGGTGACAAATAGTGATTAAAAACTGGATGAAAATAACAAAAATACTTCTAAAAATACAACACCACCTTAAAAACACCAGCTATGGAAAAATAATCCACTTATATATACCTCCAAAGCCACATTTTCAATATCCAGTATAGCCTGTCTCTGGTGATAGAGCCATATTGGCTTCTCTAGAGAGGGTTCCAAAGATGAAGTCCAGAGAACCATGAAGGGTTGCCTTGCATGACCCACTGACTAAACTCCAAATGGTGTAGCGGTAGTATCCCAGAATCCTTTTATGGTTTCCCCTCAGTTAAGACTGGAAGCATCTCAATGTATGAGAGAAAAGCTCAGCACTTTTCCCATTCAAAGGTTTCCTTAAACATTTCTGGGCAAGTTAGAAAACTGGGAGCAAATGAACTCCTATTTTCTTTAATGCATGCAGTTTGTTGAGAATGTTTACTATTTTGATGAACAGGTGGCTTGTTGGCCAGATTTTGGCTAGATTTTGGAACTATCTTTTACCATATGTTCTGCTTCTGCAGAACAAAAAAACCATTTCAATCAAAATATGATAATACTCATACAAATTACAAATAGCTTCTCACTGAACACAGTCCAGGAAAAGTTGTAATCCAGATAAATAATGGAACCCTGCTCCCACCCCACTTTGTGGATTATTAATTTTCAGTAAACTTTGAATTAAGAGTAGTTCGACAGAGCCTTCCCCTCTATTTTTCAGGATGATACTTAATAGGAAAGGCAATTTATCAAATGCTTTCCAAATCTGCTGCTCTTGGATTCTCTCTGAAGTAAGAATAATTTGTGAAAATGTACTACACAGCTCAGACTGTGCTATACGGCTCTTTCTGAATGTGGACACTGAACTGGTCCTGGTGGTTGTATATTTATTCCAACATGTAAGAATTTATTCAGAGTAGATAACATCATTATTACCACTATTAGCTTTATGTTGCAGCACTGTGTACAAAACGCAGATAATGCAAGATCCAGGTCCATTTCTCTATGAGTCTGAATCCAATGTTTACAATGTTACACTTGTTTTTCAATGGATGCAGAATTCAGATTTACAGCTCTTACAAAGCAATCCTACCTGTGAGAGCTCCTATATCAGAGCCTCCAAGGTATGCAAACCCTTGCTGGTGTGAGCCAAGCTGGGCAGAAGAGAGGAAGGGGCATGCATTTTTCTGGGTTTCTAGGGCATTGGCATCAATATGAGAGAAATTAACTATGGCAGCTCCAGGGAGACATTCTTCTCCTGTACTAGGGACATGTCTGGAGACTGGGAAGGCTTTGCATCCTGCAAATCCAAAGCCTCTCCCAGCATGCCAATGCAGCACTCTCCAATCTGCTCATTACACAGACACACACACACACCGATGTTGGAGCTCTAATGTCAGAGAAGGAAGGGCTGAAGAGGTTTCTGAAGGGGCTGGAAGGGGTGTGTGTCTAAGATCGTATTATCCCCTTTGAGAAAGGACCTCTCTCTCCATCCTTGGAGTGGGAGATCTGATTTATGCTATGGCCCCTGAGATGCTGTCCCAGAGAGCCTACAGCAGTAGCCTAATTCACATAAATCTGTACATTTCCCTCGAAAATGCACTTTTTCAGTGAAAATGAGGACCATGGGTAAAGACTGATGGTTCCATCTGTAGATCTTAATTTACAACATGTAATGAAATACCCAAAACATGAATAACATCAATTGGTATAATTAATACAAACCTTAATACATATCAAAGGCTTACGTTGACACTGCTAAAAGGCATTTTTGTTCATTTATCATTTATCTTGGTTGCTATCATTATCACCTGATACATTAAACAAGTCTATTTCATGAATTTTCCACATCACATCATCATTGTCATCATCTTTATTGGGATTGTTGTTGTGTTTATTCCACTGATTGCTTAAGAATAGTGGAGCCACAACTTCACATCTAAAGGAGGAGGTTGTACAGGACTGCAGCATGATGAGTGGAGAATTGCCTGAAATCAAGAAGAAGGATCTTGCATCAGTTAAAATCTTGCTGGTGCAAGATTCCTCTGTGCCTGATTTTGGGCAGTTCTCCCTTCACAATGCAGCCTTGTAGGTCACAACCTTTAACACTCTAAAATTCATGCTCACAGCATTACTGGGCTCTTAGCAGAGAGACTCGTAGCCTGACAGCAGCTCCTGGATGCTCAGGAGACTGTGTGATGTCACATTGTTTCCTGGGCATTCCAGGAAACATTGCTGGTTGAAAAACTCTGTGCTAAGAGCCCTGCTACAGTACTGTACAGGGCATTTTTAGAGTAAAACAAAACCGGAAAAAAAGATATCTTGGCCACCCCCTACTCTTAAAAAATAAATGGAACCTTTTGAATGAAATAATTTTTAAAAATGAGGCACGGCACTAGAAAACATTTGTGTGTGTGTGTGTGTGCGCCCACGCGTGCACACGCGCGTGTGCGCACATTACTATTTAGATGTGAATTGTCTCTCAAAATATACATTTTGAAATACATGTTTCAGTATGTGAAGGAGGTGACAAGAACTGTGTTATAACATTCTGAAAAGTGTGAGCTCTGGTGGCTATCTACGTTCCAATCCACACATTAATCCAAGAGGCGAGGATCATGCAAGAATTCACAAAGATATAATTGCTCAAGAATCCCTATAATATGTCTGTGTATAAGTGTAGTCAGCCTCTTAAGTACACCTGTTAGTCATGACTAATAAAAGTCTAATTTCATTGGCACTAAAGAATTGCAATGTTTATATGGGCAGGGGTCAAACTAGTCAGTGTCCAACTATGAACACAAAATGCTAAGATTCATATATGCACAGCTGATTTAAAGTGCAATGTTTTCCATCCTTCATCAAATTTAGAAGGTAGAAATTACTTTCAAGGGTTTCACTCCACAAATTCAGAGCTCTTTTGCCTTAGATGTTTTTATTAACATCTTTCAGATAAAGCCTTTGAAATGGGTTATCTGGATGAAAGGCACTGATTCACTGAGGTTTAAAAGGTTGAAGACAAAAAAAAGAAGAAAAGTTAAAGCCTTTTAAAGCAAAGGGATTTAATAGGCTGCTGGGTGACTCTGGAAGATGATGACGGGGGAATGATTTTGCACTGTGCTTCATCTGGAATTGCAGAGAAAATAGAATAAAGCTTTATCAATGCAATGCAGATTTTAAGAATGAATAGATGAGTTTAAGAAGCAGGCTGTTGACATAACTGGCAAGACTGAGAGTAAAGATTTGAAGAAGCAGCTTTCAGGTGAACAAAATATCCTTTGTATGCTAAGGTTATTCCATCTATAACAAACCCATAGTGAACAGTTTGTCGTTGGCTTTTTATACTCAAAGCCTAGATACCTGTTTGCATTGTGCTTATGATGGAATTAATTAAAAGATGCTGTAATACAATGATTTTCAGAATGTGGTATGAAGAAGCCTGCAGTTCCTTGGAGGTGTATCATGGGTTCCTCTGTGAGAAAATGATAATGGCAGGGAAGCCTCCCTGAAAGCTACCCTGCCCATCATTGATTCTCCCTGCAGTGGATGGTGACAGGAGAAGCCCTATTCAAAACACATGTGCATGGAGAAGGGGAGAGTAGGATCACACTGTTGGTCCCATTCCAATACTGCAAGTACTGCTGGCCTTGCCACCGTGATGGTCAGGCATTCAAGCATGATTCATGCATGGGTGTATTTATATAGGCCAGGGATGCAGAACCGCAGCTTGAGGGCTGCACTTCATTTTGGAGAAGATTTGAGGGCAGCATTCCACTGAGGGCAAGGGTCAAAGGCAAAAGGCATAGGGCTGATCCAAAATACCCCAAAACACAGCAACAGCATATTATATCTCCAAGTTCTTACTGCCAGTAACTAAGCTTACTACTAGTAAAAGCTCACAGAGTAGGTGCCATCGAAGTATCCCTGGAGAGGGTATTTCCCAACCATGTGCCATGACCAACAAGGCCCTGTCTTTGGGCGCTACTTCTTCAGATTCCCAGCTGAAAGAGCTTCAGCAGAACCTGTGATGAAGACCTTGAAGTTTAGGTGGTCTTATTTGGGAGGGGGCAGTCTTTCAGATGTCCTGGTCCCAACCTATCACAACTAGAGCTAGGCAGGAGCTTTTGGTCCAGGATGTTTTAAAAAATTCAGAGTACAGGACTAAAAAAATGCCCTCTGCAAAAAAAAAAAAAGGAAGTGCAGGAAATTGCTCAGAAATTTGGGGAGGGGTTGGTGGCTTATCTTGGTGGCTGATGTTTTTTCTTCTTTTTACACTTAGAAAAAAAAAAGGCTTGCATCTGCTCCAATCACCTGTGAGGCACTTCGCAGGCGGCCTCTTGGCCACATTACCAGGTCCAGTGTTTATAACAAGGCTGGGGAATCTCTGGTCTGTGGTCCAGATGGGGCCCATCTAGGTTCCCAATCCAGCTCTCCAGGGTTCTCCAGGGGGCCACACCCCTTCTATTGGCTCATCCCCTTTCCCCCAACTCCCAAGCATTGGTGGTTTCCCAGATTTTGTGCAGTTTTCCCCATTCTAAAAGACTGAAATACCTTTCCTAACTAGGCTTAGTAAGTTACTGGCAGTAAGATCTTTAAGCTACAATTTATTTTTATTTATTTATTTCTATTTTGGCCCTGCCCCTTTGCCTTCAGCCCTGTACACCACTGGAATGCATTTCCTGAGAGCTTCTTCAGAACTGAATTCAGCCCTTAGGGTAAAAGAGTTTCCCCACCCCTGGTCTACAGGAACAATGCTAAATGACATGGTGTCATTCCCATGAATATTCTGGAGTCAGAAGCACAGCCTGGAAGCTGCCTGTGGAAAGCCCCATAGCTGCTCGAAACAACTGTAAGCATTTGGGTTGTATTGTTGTTTTTTAACTGTAAAAACAATAGGGGGTAACCCTCGGCCACCTTGTCCAAAGTAACCAAAGCCAACCTGCCCTGCCCCCAAATTCTGAGAAATTTCTTCTGCCCCTGAAATCATCCAAACCAAAATCCTCTCCCCACTTTCATGGAGAATGAATGTTCCCATGTACGTTTGTGAGAGATTTTTGGCACATAAGAACAGCCTTGCTGAATTGGACCAAAGGTCTATGTAGTCCAGCATTCCGTTCCCACAGTAGCTAACCAGATGCCCCAATGGGATGCCCACAAGCAGGACATGAGGTCAACAGCACCCTCCCACTCATGTTCTCCAGTGACTGGTATACAGAGGCTTTCTGCCTCTGGAACTGGATGCAATATTTAGCCATTATGACTAGTAGCCATTTATAGCCTTTAAAGGCACACGTTTAGGCAAAGCCAGTACAAGGGATTGTGCCTAGAAACAGACTGGAACCCTGTGAAGATAGTGAATAATCTAGTCATTGCTTTCTGAACCAACTGATTTTTTCAAGTAGTTTTAAAGGGACACATCACTGTGGAAAGTAGAATGTTTGAAAACCACTGTTGTAATGTATTAGACATTCACTTCAGAGAATGGAGTACAAATCCCCCTGCTGTCAGGACATGCCAGCTCCCTAGGCCCTAGCATGAAGTTGAACCTGGAGCAGGGGGAGGCAGGGCATGCTTGCTGCCAGGAAGTGCATTCAGCCTCCATACATACACCTCCACCTTTTCAAGCCACCTCATTGTTGGGCTCAGGGAACATTCCAGTTTAAAGGTAATGCTTCTAAAATGGCAATGCAATCAACTCCAAAGCATACACCAAAACCTCACGCCATTAACATTTTCCAGAAGAAGATGCTCTGATACATTGCTGGCCACCCCAACTCTTCATCATCATGTGATACCTATGATTATATTCGAGACTAGAGTCCCTCAGCCAATGTTTTGATTGGTAAATGTACATCAAGCCTCTCTTGTGCATGTGCTAAAAGGCTTCCAGCCTGATCCTCTGCATATTTACACATAACTAAATCCACTGAGCTCAGTGTGGCTTTCTCCCATATGCTTAGGATTGCAGCCTTACTTTTTATGTCCACAACATTGTAATCTGTCCACAGTGGAAAAGGAGAAGCCAATATTGTGCTCTGCACACATCTAGTCCCCAGCCATTGTGGCTACCTTCGCAAATAAGTGGCACTAGCTTCTCTCAAGGGGGCTGTGATGAGAATAAACAAAGATGGATGGAGGAAGTGCACCATTCTGGAGAGCATGAGATGTGCAAAGCTGGCCATCACAAGTACAACCCACTAAACCCAATTGGACATAGTTCTGTAAAAGATCAGGTTGCAATCAAGTCTCTCTCTCTCTCTTTCTCTCTCTCTCTCTCTCTCTCTCTCTCCCCCCATCTCTCATGCACATGTGCTCACGACACATGCACACTTCTGCATTGTTCATGACAAGGCACTTGACTGCGACAAGCACAGTGCAACATAATATTGGCATCTGCTGTTGGACATTTACTTTTGCTGTTTGACAGCAAAGTGTTAACATTCTGAGCAGAAAAACACTGAAGTTATTAAAGGTTTTCTTATAAGAATTATTAAAAAATGAAATCTATTGTAAAATGTAAGGATTAATTTATTAATCAGAGCTTTCTGAACTCTCACGTTAAGCAGCTTTGTTATGCTAATTCCCTTATAAATGAATAATGGACTTATCCTCCCATTATTGCCTATCATTTAAAAAGACCCCATTTAGAAAATGAAGATGTCCTTTTCGCTTGCAAATTATTGTACATTTTAGGGCACAGGTTTGTTTTAAAATGAATACCAGAAAATACTCCCTCCCTCCCTTCCGCATCATTCATATTCATCAATCATTGTCCCAATCAGATTTGTCTGATCTTCAGCATTTATCAGAGACAAACATTCTATGAAAATTACACAAGGAGAAAAAAGAAGCATGTTTAGCCTACATCATTCTTATATGTTCCCTTTAAGAAAAATGCTGCCTGCATTTGACGGCCTGCCCAGTTCCAAAGACTAGCTATACCAGTGTATAGGATGATGAATATTGAGCTACACCACATCATAGTTTCAAAATATGATGCAACACTGGCATTACAGACAGCATGCCACCATTTTAGGTAATATTGATGAATGTGAAGGCAGTGGTTAAGTTCTGGAAATAAAATGACTGCCTGGAAACCTCATAGTCCTGTTCCCAGGTATGTAGGAATTGTTTTGTGGTGAGGGGAAAGACATTCAAAAGTACCCTTTATCATTATATCACATGTTCCAGGGTTCAGCCTTTGCAGTGAAATAGGGTTCTAGGCCTGAACCCCAGTGAACCTTGGCTGGCTAGGCTCCATTTCAGCCTGGAGGATATTTCTTATGCCTTCAGTGTTTATACACCTTGGTCATCTCCCCACCATGAAGATGCACACTGTCATGCACACACACACACACACACACACACATTTTCCCCACCAACAATCTCTTGTAACAGGAAGGATAAAATGGAAGCATACCAGGGCCCAATAATAGTGTGTGGTGCCTCCAGCCCCCATATTTCCTGAAAGGATATAGAACAGAGGTGGGCAATCATTTTTTGGCCTGAGGGATGCATTGGTACTAGGGAAGACAGTAGTTGGTGGGGCTACAACTAGGCATGGGTGAACTCACCGCCACATACCTGGTGCACTGCTCACCAGACCCCTGCCAGCCACCTAACCCTGTTTGTCATACCTGGCAAGCGGCGTGAGGCATCCTGCTGCTCTAGCGGCTGCCATTTTGTGCAAGATGGAGGCTAGGCTATTTCCGCAAATCCCCCATTTTGCACAAATGGTGGCTGTAAATTTATACTAAATTTCAGGTGTAGATGGTACTCCTGTAATTTTGCATAAATGGCCTTATTTACAGCCACCATTTGCACAAAATGGGGGATTTGTGGAACTAGCCTAGCCACCACCATTTTGTGAAAAATGGCAAGGAATGCGTGAGGGGTTGGCAGGCGGCAGACAACAGCAGGCTTGCCTGACTCAGCACTGGGGATGGGGTGGGCATCTGGGTGGGGCTTGAAGCCCAGTGAGAAATCGCCATCTCAGCCCCCTGGGTGCCCATCTGCAGACCTCAGTGCTTGTCTGGCTCTGTGTGTGCTGAATTGGGGAGCGCACAGGCACCTGTTCCTTTAGTGAACCACCTGGCTGGTCATTTTACATAAGTTTCTTACACTTACGTAAAATGACCAGCCTGTCCCCGTTGCCACTGCTGCCACTGTAGCAGGGATGAGAAGGGCAAAAGGGAACTCCTCTCCTCCTCTCCCACCCCAGCTACAGCTTAGGCGGCAGCGGTGGTGGTGGTGGGGACAACCTGGTCATGCTACATGAGTGGAAGAGCCTTACATACAATGACCAGCCTGTCCCCATCATTGCCGCCACTGCAGTAGCAGGGACAAGCGGGCAGAAGGGAGAACCTCTCCCCACACACACTGATACTGTGGCAGCAGCAGGGAACCCCTGCAGCCACCTGCTCTTCAAGGCAAGCTGCCATCTTGCATAAAATTGGTGGCTCGCATTGAGGAGCAGGAGCTGCAAGGTGCTCCCAGACTGCTTGCTGAGACCTCCAGGGCTTGTGCAGTCCAGCTCACAGGGGCGGGCAGCAGCGGTGACCCGGCAACCACCTGTGCTTGGCAGGTCCAAGTGAGTCCTTCCACCCCTACTCAGCATGTGTTGAGTCAGGCAGGCATGGTGGCCTGAGAACTGGCATCCGGAGGCCGAGCTGGCAGTAGTCCACTAAGCTCGAGCCCCCAGCCAGACTCCGCTGCCATCCCTAGCCAGAGCACAGAATGGCATGCACACACACGTGTGCACACGCCTTTTGCACAGACCCCACCAGAGCAGCTGCCTGCAACACTTTTCCTAAAGCACTCTGGCCCTGGAGAAAGAGACTTGGTCTCTTTCTCCATCATCAGAACTCTCAGATGCCTATCTGTATATCAGGACTGCAGAACCTTTTTCAGACCAAAGATCAACTTCCATTTTGGAGTTGCTCTTGAAGGGCCATATTTCAGTGGTGGGCAAGGCCAAAGGCAAAAGGGGAGGAGCCCATCTACCCAAAATATCAGCTTATTGTCATTTAAAGCTCTTCCTGCCAGTAACGGAGCCTTAGGAGAGTTATTTCAATCTATTAGAATAGGGTGAAATTGCAGAAAGGCCAGAAGACCTCTACAGTGCGTGAGGAGAAGGTTGTGAAACCAGGGAATGGGGGCGTCGCCTTTTGGGGAACCCCAGAGGGCTGCATTGAGACTTATTGAGGGCTGGATTTCACCCTCAGGGCTGAGGTGCT
Source organism: Heloderma suspectum (assembly GCF_057233095.1). Lineage (NCBI taxonomy): Eukaryota > Metazoa > Chordata > Lepidosauria > Squamata > Helodermatidae > Heloderma > Heloderma suspectum. Next base: position 75,374,610 of record NC_139461.1, read on the forward strand.
GCATCCCTGCTGCCGCCCCTTTCTCCATGCACAGAGGGAAAAAGTAGCACACTTCCGGTGAGCCTCAGGGCCTCCCTCCACCAGGGCTGGGAGGGGAGGACCCATGGGTCAAACTGGGTCTGCAGGCTGGAGGTTTCCCATCCCTGTTGTAGAGGGGGGAGAAAACAATCAGCAACTTAATAGAACAGACAAACGAAGGAAAACCCAAGTAAGTATACAGTAAGGAAGGATGAATCTGTTCACCTTCTGTAACATTTGCATTCTTTTAAAGCTCAAGTTAATTCCATCCCATTTCTGTATCAGTTCAGTTTACAAATGCTTTTCTTTCTTTCTTTCTTTCTTTCTTTCTTTCTTTCTTTCTTTCTTTCAAGTCTGCATGTCAGAGTAGGTCAAGTTACAGAAAGTCTGGTTCATTGGGGTAAGTCAGTCAAGTTGAGGTAAATCAAGTTATAACAAGACAAGTCAAGATAAGTCACATGCAGTCACAGGTAGCTCCAGTGAGCAACCATCAGGACCTTGGATAGCTCCCACTGCACAGAGGTCTAGAAAGATTTATTGGAGGGAAGAACTAGGATCATGTGAAACCTTAAGAAGGCTGTCAAGGCCTCAGCTCCGATTGGGTCCACCACCCTGACCCCCAAGAACAAGAAGAGCTATCTTTAATCCTTAAAGGGTCCATGGCCAATTCTGCAGCTTCAGGTTCCTGTGTGGCTGTGAAGCAGGAGAGACTATGGGAGAATCATCCCCAGAGTCTGAGGATGAAGGAAGAGCCACATCCTTAGACCAGAAGGGCTCCTCCCTCAATGGGGTGGCAAATGATTGATCCAAATTTTAATCCTCCCTGGGGAAATGCTGGGATCAAGATGCAGGGGAAATGACAGAAATGAAGCTCCGTTATGACATAGCATTATTCCCATTCAGTGATTCTGTGGGACATAGCAACACTGCCAGGCTGCTGGTTGCAGCTGCTGTGCATTAAGTTCCCAGCTGTCATGCCTGACACAGGCCAGGATGAATTGTTGGATGACGATTTGGAGACTGTGGAGTCCAATTACCTTGTGCATCTTCCTGACACTGACACTCCTGGCACCTCCAGGGAAGCTACAGCAGATCCTCCATTACTTCTAGGCACTAAGGAACCCCCGGACAAGTCCCCTGAGGACCATAAATCCCCCATAGAATCTGGGAAGGAGGCCAAGTATCAGCGTAGCCCTAGAATGTGCCAGCGCCAGAAGGTAGAGAGCAGGCCACCACCTGGAGGTGAAGCACAGACCTCAAGAACCACAGCAACTGGACTCCTCTTGAGTAGAGCCCTCCTTATGTGGAGGACCTTTTTCACAAGCCTGTATTAAGCTTCAGGTAAGCCTTGGGTGGACCTCTGGAAGCTCTGTCTATATCAGCTCAGTTGGAACTTCAAAATGCTGGAAACAACACCTTACCTCAACTTCCAGTGCCTTGTTTCCTTGACCCTGCCTTATGATTGGACTGCCATGTTACTGACCTCTGGATTCCTGCTTGGCTCTGATTTTTAGACTATGCTTCTATTTCACCACTCTCTTGTGTTTTGAGCTTGACTGTGCCTCAGACGTCTCTTCTGAAAACCACCTACTTGCCTGGGAAAACTGTTCCTTTGACCTTTGCCTGTTTATTGACCTTCCTTTGGATTTGCCCCTGCATTACCTTAATGCTGAGCCTGCCCAGCCTAAGTAGGGATGGCACGGGAGTCCAAAAAGGGGGTGTAGTCTGATGGAATCCCATGCCTCCATCTGGCCTCCTGGACCCCACTCGCTGAGCCCTGGGGCACTGCCAGACCCAACTGCTGAGCACCCCAGAAAGTAACGAGTAGCTAGTAGCGTGGTGGCACCCAAGTGCTCTCACCCTGGCCTTCCTCTGTTTTCTGGAGGAAGCCTTCTGATCTCTAATAGTTTCTGTGACAATGCTTGTTAACCATGCTGGTGACCTCTTGGGCTTCATGCTACCTTCCCTGATCTGTAGAATACATTCCTGACTGGTGTTATACTTGCCCTGGGATTTGTATGAAAAGTGGAATACAAATTGAAATAATAAATACATGAATAAATATGCATGATTGGTATGATTTCTGGAATTGTGACTGCTTGCAAAAGCACTACCTTGATCATGAACAACTCAGCAGCTTGGGTGTACAGCCTCCACATGGAGGTGCCAGTTCATGCAAATAGTACCTCTGCATGAGTGTAGTTCAGTTGCAAGCCCACCAGCATCCCACCTGTGCTCTTGAGACACACATCTGGCAAGGATGAAAGCCAATTGAATTGACATAATCCAGTGGACCTTGTGAAGCTGAGCATTTTATTCCTAAAGCATCCCCAAGAAAACACTGTTCTAACTTATGACAAAAACACTGCAAGAAACATCCAATGCCCTAAACTGTATTGATTTTCCACCATCATTTTCAGGTCTTGAAGATCTAGACGTATGTGTAGCTCTCTAACTATGTGTTTTCAGAGTGACAGCTTTTGTTTTATTTTGCTTTGCACTGAGTTGCATAGCATTCCACCTGCACGATGCAGAGTGCTGGCGCTCTTTGAGCATCTGACCTCTTTCTGGCTGATGCAGCAGAAAACCTATTTAAGCTGGCAAAGCAATAAAGGCAAACAAAATAAAATTGCATTCATGGTCTGTTTTGCAAGACTTCAAGCTTAACTTGTATTTTATGGTGGCTTTTTTAAAAGGTGTTTTCTGATAAATGAAGCAGTAGCAGCTGTCACCCCTTTTTATATGGCTTTTGTTGTAAGAAGTAAAACTACACTGGGGTTTAATACTAACAATATTTCCATGATTATGAAAGATGGCTGACCTGCATTATATTTCAAGCCTTTCACTCACATAGTTCATCTCTTTTTTATTTCTCTTGCTGGAGTGAGATCATAGTACTTTACAAGAGACAAGACAGCATAATTATCATCCTATGAGAACAGTTCATTTGCCGAGACACAGATGAAAGATGAGATGGACAAACACAGGAAAAGAAGGATTCTCTGCACACATTAGTGGTGTCAGCTGCTAACTGCTATTCCACTCATAAATGAATTTGTGATGGCACTGGATTTTTTTTTATTAAGTAATGCTGTCAAAGGTTTCTTCAAAGTGTGAAAGGTGCTTTTTAAATAAATGTGTTCATTTTGGCCTATCTTAGGGTTGTAAATCAGACACTCTATTAAATTTTATTCACCACCTACTGAGAAGCACCAACTAGAGATGAATCTCCACTCCGAATATGTTTTGTCTGCTGTCACAGTCTATATTATTAATAAGCAAATCATACAATCTATTTTTTAGGATGAATTCTGAGAATATATCCTAATGTCAACCATCATATTGGAGTACTTGAATCCAAATTTTGGTTTCTGCAACTTTCAGACTTTTTGGAGCACAAATTTGTTCCATCCCATTACCACATCAGTTTGTGATTTTTCCCATTACCTGATCAGTTTGTTTTTTTTTAAAAAAAAAAAAAATAGTCCATATGGAAATTCATACAACTTTTGGAAGGATTTCTCCCAATATACATATTTTTACTCATTGTTCCTAGTATATGCATTTTTAATACATTTCTCCTAATGTATGCATTTTTGTGAATAATTTTCCCTCATGTACACATATTTTACACATTTTTGATTGGAGAACTGCATCACAAAACACATAGAAGTGTGCAAACTGAAGGATAACTTCATTCTGGTTTGCATATTAGTCAGAGAAGTGTGACTTAGGTCACTTCATATTAAAATGTGAAACAAACAAATTTCTTGTCCATCCCTAGCACAACACTTCAATACTCAAAATACTTGAGGTTTGATGCCTTGGACAAAGTACCACATTTCTTAAAATGATTTCAACTTGATTATTCTGAAAGAACATAAGGATGTAAGACCATAAGAAGAGTCCTAATGGGTCAGACCAAAGGTCCATCTATCCAGGGGTGAGCTTCATGCAACCCACCAACACCATTTGTCACCCCCCCACACCCCCAGTCACTGCCAAAATTCACCACCACAGTGCCACAGTGATTCTGCTAGGAAACAAGGTGTGATAGGGGAGGATGCACCTTGTTTCCCAGCAGAACTGGGATTCCCAACATTTGCCTTGTCTCTCAGCAGAATTACTGGGATTCTGGCTCTGCAGCCACTTCTGGTGGGCCTGGGCTGCCACTTCCAGCAGTGTCAGGGTGTGGCCCCCAGAGCGTTCCCAGTGGGACAATGTGACCTCCCAACTCTCTGAAGCGATACCCTTGTTAAACCTACCCTCCATGAATTTGTCTGATCTTCTTTTAAAGACATTTAAGTCAGAGTGTTTAGTTTGTCACATCTTGGCAGCAGATCTCATAAAAGATATGTCATACTGTGTGAGAAAAACTACTTTCTTTTGTCTGCCCTGAAGTTCATTAGGAGACCCCAAATCCTTGCATCATGAGAGAGGGAGAAAGAAAATTGCCTGTTTCACTGCCAACACATTCTGAGGGGCCAAAGAACAACACGTTCCTGTTCTTTCACTCTGTTTCCTGAAACAAGTCATGGTGCCCCTTTTATTTTATTTTAAAATAAGAAACTCTGTTACAAATTATTTCTGTCTCTCTGGTTGTTGTTGATATGTTGTGTACCTTTGTCCCTCTTGATAGTTAAAAATCTTGTCAGGATTGTTCTGTTCTGCCAGGCCTTGAGCTGATGCTGTTTGAACTGTGTTGGTGCTATTTATACAGGTATTGTTATGCTATTTTCATTACCAGCCATGCTGGCTGGAGAATATTGGGAAGTGTAGGACTTTTTTCTGTCTAAACATGCCTAAGATTGCACCCTAAAGGTGTTTTTTTTTCCTAATGCATTTTAACCCTGATTGCTATATTGAGCCACCTTGATTACCCATTTGTATGTGCACAATGATAGCATCACTGATGCAATGAATATGAACCTGAGCACACTCCGGGAGAGAGCGGAGGACAGGAAGGCCTGGCGTGCTATGGTCCATGGGGTCAGGAAGAGCCAGACATGACTTAACGACTGAACAACAACAACATGTGCACAATAAATACATTATATATGTCCAAATTATGTGTTGCCTGAGCCTTCAGAGTAGTGCTGTGCTGAAAATTTCTCCCATATTTTTTTCAACCATTCTCATTCAATTTGATAGAAAAGAAATTACTTTCAAAAAGAAATTCCAAGGAAGAGAAATTTTGGAGAAATTCTCATGGGTTGGGTTTGGGCTTCTTGTGCTTACCTGACTTATGAGGTGGCTGAGGAGTGTGTATGAGTGTCCTGTCTGTCAATGTACAATAATCTCTGTGGCAACCAGTAGCCTCCTCAGCTTCCCACATTTCAGTTAAAGCCATCATGAGGAAGACATCATGAGACAATTCCTCCCATGAGGCTTTTTCAGTTCAGAAAGTGCAGGTGGCCTGGGAAGCTGCAGAGCAATGGAAAGATGTGTAATAGAGAGAGAAAACACACACAGCATCCTTGGCCACCTCACAGTGATTAGGTAAGCTCAAAAACCAAAAGAAATTCAAAATTCTGCCTAGAAAAGTAGAAGCCTCCACCTAGTTGATGCTGTTGCCACTTGTGGGAGCAGTGCAATAAACCAAGACCCTTAGGGAAAAAGAAAGAATCTGTGCTACAACCTCTGCCAATAGCAAGCCCTATCTGTGAGAAACTGTTGGAGAATTTCTCCTCCCCTAGGATAAGTTCAGTGAAATTGTCCCCCCAATTTATCTGCCCACAAATAGGCTGGAGAATTTTGAGAGGCCATTTGTGCACAGCTCTGCCTCAGAGTATGCACAGCTAAGGAGTTTCAGCTGGCTCAGCCTTATGGTAGACTGCCACTTGGCTTGCAGCTAGGTAGTGCTCACATGGAGGCACCATTTTTAAGGAGCAGCTCCTCCCAAAGGGGCTGCACACACAGCTACAATGGTTCAGGAAGTCATGGTGTCCCAGAAATGTACAGCTGAAACAGTGTAAATCATAGTGGTTGTGCATACACCCCTCATGGGGGGTGCCATTTCTTACATAACTTACATCAGGGGTGGGCAACCTGTGGCCCTCCAAATGTTTGTTGGACTGCAACTCCAATCAGCCCTAACCAGCATAGCCAAGGGTGAGGGAGCTGCAATCCAACAACATCTGGAGGGTCACAAGTTGCCTGCCCCTACCTCACATGGTGCATCTGTATGAGCACTGGATGGGGGAGGGGGGCATAAATGTGAGCCAGCTCATCATGTTTGCATGATGCTACGAGCTCCCACTCCCTGCTGCTTTACCTCATTGTATCTAAGCACTGGTGTCAAAAGTCCAGCCAATAACACTAAGAAGATTGTTCCTTCTATTCATTCTGTTGAATGTAAGCCTTTGATTTTCAGCTTCACACTGTTATTCCTTGCTGTTAAAATGTTAGGTATTTTGTCTTCATGAACACTAAAATTAGGGTGTGCTATGTAGAATCCACTGAGAAACCATCTAATATATTTGTAAATACTTCAAATGAAATGCAGCATTGCAAATAGTTTGAACTGGATTCAAACAGATCACTTCTAAGTTATGTTATGGCAGGTGAAATTCTTTTAATTACATGGTCTACTGTTGAGATTTGAAAAGCATCAGGAATACCAAGTCTGCAGTAAATAATCCCTTGCACGTATATAGTGTCTCACACCTTTTAAGTGCTGAACAAATTAGCTAATTAATACAACAATCCCTCTAACTCTAGTTCAATGTGAAAGGCCACAGTGATGAAAGACTCTGCCAACACACAGGCTAAAGCCATCAGACATACGCTTTGTACTGGTGTTAACTAGCTATTAGACAAGAGATACAAAGAAAATGAGCAGGAAATCTGTGCAGCCTGGAAGTGTTGATGGTGGATAATAGAAGCAGCTTAAACAATGAATGGACTTGAAATGAAAATCTTGTGCTAAGCTTATGCTATTGCTCACCATTTTGGTGGAAACACACCTCTAGCTGGCTAACCTTTGCAGAAGGTTTCACTGGTAGGGATGGCAGAGAATTCCACCATGGATTCTAAAGAATCTGGCCCCCCAGAATCCGTGGTGGAATGGCCTCCTGCCCGCCGCCCCCCACGGAATCTCCCCAGGACGGCACTTACCTGAGGCAGATGCGGCGGATGCGGTGGCGGTGGTTCTGGCGCTGGCGGCCTCGGCGGCAGTGGCTCCGGTGGCTGGTCTCCTGGCCAGCCATGGCCGGGCTGCTGCCACCGCCATTTGCGTCCGCAGTAGCCCGTCCGTGGCCGGAAATCCAGCTGCGGACAGCCCTGGCCGGCTGCTCCGCGGCCTGGCCATGGAGTGGAGCCGGACATCGAGGATCCCGAGGGGGAAGACCAGATCACCTCCCCCCCCCCGTCGAGGATTCTGGGGCGAGGGATGGAGCACCTTCCCCCCACCATGAAAGATTCTGCGAAAAGGTGAGTTTCGTACATCCCTACTTACTGGTTGTATTTTTTTTTATTAGCCTCAAAACCATTTTTATCATTAGAGATCCACCTAGCCCAATTCTGCCATTCCTAAATAAAAGATAAAGGCTCATCTGAGGAGCAATATCTGGAAAACAAAGTCTAGAGTAAAGCTCTGCCTTCAACTCTGTATTGAGTCAATCACTAAGCTTTACTTAAATTAGGGATGCTTGAGAAATTATATTTTAGTGAATTCTTATATTAAATGATCTGATCCACAACTCATGGACTAACATGCAGATGAGAACTTAGTGACCCCCCAGATACACTTCTCTGAATGTTGCGACTCAGCAGTTTTTAAGTATCACAGATTAAAGGGGAAATGGAAAGGAAAGATATTATGGAGAAAACATGTGAAAGTGAAATGGACCAGAAATAGACAGCTTTGCCTAACTAACTTTGATTTAAATACAAAGAGGAATACATAGTGGAAATCAGAAATTAGGGAATGGGGAGAATGGAGTTATTAGTTATAGTTATGCCCCTGCATATCTTGGGGTAACATTTGTAAAAATATGTGGAATGAGTAACTGACAGAGTACTTCCTCTTTCCATAGACATACTGTATTTTATGTTTGATCAAGATGTTCTGCCATTCTCCACAAAAGATTGAAGCTTTGCATTGATATTTCACTAAGCAAATGTGCTCTGAGAAGTATTTATTAGTCTTAGAATTTATATTCCTCCTTTAAATATAAATAAACATCACCAGGATGGCTTATAAAGGCAAGCAATAAAAACAAAGGTATTGAAACATGTGTGAAGAAACAGCATTTTCTGGAACAAACACAGAGTCAGGAGTTGAGAGGAAGAGCTGTGAGCTGAAGGCACTTTGTGGTGCAGATCTCTCTCTCTCTCTCTCTCTCTCTCTCTCTCTCTCTCTCTCTGGGGATCTGATGGGTGTGCTGCTTGCATCCACTTATGCTAGACTTGTATATTTGAAAATAAAGCAGATATCACTTCCCAGTGTTTGTTCATTCCAGAGGAAACCAAACCCAGGTAGCACTACCCCTGGAACTTTCTCACCACTTGAAAAAATGAGGAGCATCCAACAAATTAATACCAAAACAAACAAACAAACAACAACAGCAGCAGCAGCAACAACAACAAGCAAAGATACAGCATTAAAACAATCTGGTCAGCAGTGAAAAGTTTTTAAAACCCTAAGATGATGGGGATGATAGATCTTCACCTGGTGCTGAGAATGTCAGTGTATGAAAGTTATGGATAATTAAATGCAATCCCTTGACAGCTGTGGGTGTTAGTGGTGGAGTAATGGGGGGGGTTCAGGAGGCCCATAGTTAAGGTGCCCCAAACTCACATTCCTTCATTGTACATTTTTACATGTTTGTTTATGCCTGGTCTTATTTGAAGTGACAGAAAGAGGGTGCAATGTTGTTATAGCTGCAATTAGCATCCTTTGCTTGGCAAGCAGTGTGCGAAGTATGTAGTGTTAGACTTGGAGCAGGGACACCTGAGTTCAAATGCCCACTAATCTATGAAACTGAGTGGAGTAACTTGGGCTTAGTCACTGTGTCACAGACTAACCTACCTCTGAGGGATGTTGTGAGTATACAAAGGGATGACCTCATATATGCCACCTAAAAGAAAAGTGGGACACAAATGCGATCAATAAATCTGCAGCACCATCCAAAAAAGGCCAGCCCTTTTATTAGGCAGAGTGAGGCATCCACCTCAGGAAGAAGATGCTGAGGGAAGGGTGGCAGCAGCAAGATGTTAGAAGACAGAGCTGAGAGTGTTACTTGGCCTGTCCTGTGCCCCCTAGGCTGGCCTGCTACCCTCAGGTGTGGTTCGAGATGCTGTCTCTGTCCCATCACTAGTACTGAAGTAAGACTCAACTGCCAGTCCATTTGGCTTCCGTACATGGAATGGGGGAGGGGGGCATATTATCCTTTGCCTCAGGCAGCAAAATGCCTTGGGCCAGCCCTGAGTCCATACCTATTTAAAAATGGAAGCATAGAGTTGTACTGACTGAAAATATATTCCTACTATATCTAGTCCACAGTCTACAGAAAAAAGGGCCTCTAAATGAAAAATCCAGGTCGTTAAAATAATAATGAAATGAATGGAACAGCAAACATTTGTTTGACCTGCTGAAATCATACACAGCCGAAGTCTGCAAGTTATGCTAATAGAATATTCCATGTAGCTTGAAAGAAGAAAGTGCTCTTACCTGACCTCAGGATTTTTACATTTTTACATTATGTAGATTGACTGTTTTGATGGGCTCAGGTGAATGTTGATATCTGGGTCTCAAGGTGGGAACGGATCTGATTGTCTGTGAATTGATAGAGAAATGAATGCTCAGAGCAATTGTCAGTTATATTATTGGCACTACATTAGCCGCAGATCAAATAAAACTTTGAAGCAGCTAATCATTTTCAGAGTGGCCATCGAATGACAATATTGACAAAACTGAAATGCTCAAGAGCCAAAAGGAGAAAAGAGAGATAGTAAAAGTAATAGGAAAAGGCCTTTCTGATCAGTATCATTTTTTATTGTTCTGCTCAGAGATGAAATGAAATAAACTGTGCAGCAGAACTGGAAAACAAAGAACGTCTCATACATCATCAACAAACTCAGGTTTCTTAAAAGGCAAACGTTTCCTATTCCATAAGATCTGCTTACTTTAGAAGCTCTGTTCTTATTCTTATTATTCCACCCTCACCAGCAATATATGGGAAGCATTCTAGGGATGGCGGAGAATTTCTCCCCGAAACTTCGGGGGGCCGAGCGCCAACGTGTTCGGCCCCCCGAACAAGTTTCGGGGAGAAATCCTCCGCACCCCCCCGCACCCCGCACCCTCCCCCGGGATGGGACTTACCTTTTGCGAATGTCCCTCCCGGTGGCTGGTCCGGCCGGCGGTTCGGCGGGTTTTCGAGTGAGGCGGGAGCGGCAGCCGGTCTTTCGACCGGCTGCCACCGCCGCCATTGTAATGAAAGAAAAAAACAAAACAAAACTTCCCCTGATAGGCTACATGACGATTCACGTAGCCTATCACGGCTAGATCTGCAAAGTCAGCCGTGATAGGCTACGTGAATCGTCACGTAGCCTATCACGGGTGACTTTAAAAAAAAAAAGCGCGTAGGCGAATGACGGCCCCCATAAGGAGCCGCCATACCCGTTCCTTATTTGGTGGCTGTAGTCTACGTAAATGTTTACGTAGACTACGGCGAAAATAAGGGCAACGCTATAAAATAAGGGCTATTTGCATTGCCCTTATTTTCGCCGTAGTCTACGTAAACATTTACGTAGACTACAGCCACCAAATAAGGAACGGGAATGGCGGCTCCCTATGGGGGCCGCCATTCGCGTACGCGCTTTTTTTTTTTAAAGTCACCCGTGATAGGCTACGTGACGATTCACGTAGCCGATCACGGCTGACTTTGCAGATCTAGCCGTGATAGGCTACGTGAATCGTCACGTAGCCTATCAGGGGAAGTTTTTTTTTTTTTTTTACTTTCACGTTCGCGGCCGGGCGAGGCGAGGCGCCTCCTCCCCGGCCTGAATTTCGGCCGGGCGAGGCGGGAAGCCTCCCCCCCGGCCTGAATTTCGGCCGGGCGAGGAGGGAAGCCTCCCCCCTGGCCTGAACTTCGCGGGGGGAGCAGCGAAGCGCTCCCCCCCACCGCGAACGGCCTTCGACGACAGGTAAGTGACTTTCGTCCACCCCTAATTAGCATTCATTCTAACAACCCAAACTATGTGATCACCTAGATCAAACATAACAGTCATGCAAGGAGCTGTACTACCGCACTTAAAGTGGCCACTTATGCATTGCCAAAAAAAGAAGGGGAAAAAAGGAAATGCATCACAAAAAGAAGAGGACAAAAAGAGAATACAGATTTGCATTAAATTTGCATTGTCAGCCTAGCTGCATCAATGCAATGCAGAAATGGGGTCATGTTCCCTTGATCTAGGGGAGCTGAATGAATGAAACTCCCTCTCTGTTGGTGTGTAGAAAATTGTTGGTACAAAACCTGCTCATCACAATGCATATGAGGCCTAAGTTTCCTCACTATGGCAAATGACAGCTGCGGTTCTGACTTCATGTATGTGTTCCCAGCATGCCCACTTGAAGCAAAGGTGGAGAGCTCCAAACTGAGGCAGTACAAGGCAGGATGCTCATAGGCAGGAAGAGACTACAGCCGGCTACCAACCCAGATCCATTGTCAATACAAGCCTGAAGTATGCCATGGGTGCAGGTTTTAATTAAAAGGAACTGTCAGGAGGAAGCAGACCTTATGTGACCCATTCTCAGGGGGCCAAGAGGGCACGCCGCACATGTGTGATCAGAGCAAGAAGCAAAAATGTGAACTGAGAAAGGCTGGCTTCCTCTAGGGATGTATGAGAACCCCGAAAGCACTCGCAAGCACAATTCTCCGGAAACGTTTGCAATTTTAATTTCCTGAACTTGCATTCCCATTCGAAAGTGCACACTTGCACAAGTGTGCCCTTCTGAAAATTTGTACTTCCACAAGCGCACACTTGCACAAATCTGCATTTCATCCCCAAAATCTGCATCTTCATGCTTTAGCCTATGGGGGAAAGTGCACATTTTCAGTCAGGAAAAATGTGTACTTTTAAATGCACATTTTCCCTGATTGAAGAAAAAGAAAAGAAAAGACATTAATGTTCAGGAATGTGCATGAGGAAAGCTGAGCTTTGAGGAGGAATTTGGAGCACCTCAATGAGCTCAAACATCACATGCTTGATGTGATGGCTGGGAGCCATCAGTCTGGCTGGCTGGGGAATGCTGGGAGCTGTAGGACTCTTTTCTGTCTAAACATGCATAGGATTGTGCCTTAAGTGCATTTTTGTATTCGTGTTTGTGCATTTTAAAACAGCAACTATGGGCATCCCAATCTAGACTGGGACAGTGGTGTGAGTGGAAGAGGCAGTAACCCTTTCCTTTGCACTATGGTCCCAATGAAAATCCCCCGTCCCCTACACACACACACAAGGTACTATCTTCTGTCACACAGAAGCTGCTATTGGCACCCACTACCAGCTTCTCTCCTGTGACAAATATTAGTGTGTCCGTGTAACGGGGGGGGGGGGTGTTCCAGCTTAGGAGGAAAGGGTTACCCCCCTCTCTGTGCACTGTGGTCCCAATCCTGACTAAGCCCCTCACAGCTGCTGGTTTGTTAACATTTCATTAAATACAGCCACACATGTAGTGTATAGTTTGGCCCTCAGGGTTGGTAGTCCCTTACACACTGAAAAAGTAAAGTCTTTTCAGGTGTAATGAAGCATGTTTCCAATTTGAATTTGGGAAACATGTGCTTGAGTTACCAGACATTTGGGAAATACTGACATAGCTCCTGAATATGGAATAATGTTTATCGATGTATGATGTGCGGTGTAATGGTAATGAACTGCTCTGCAATGTAGAACCTTCCAAGCTCTGTATCTTTCATCATGTCCCTTTCTGTAGTAAGTAATCCCTAAACTTACATAATGCAGAGAAAATGGAATTCAAAGTGATCTTTATGAACATTGTGTTTTGTGGCTTGAAGATGAGAGTTTCTGTCTGTGGTAGAAAGTCTCTGTCAACAGAATCTGCTTGATCAAAGCATCTGTTGTCAGCTATTCGTAGAAGGAATGAAAATCCACTATACAGTGATGATCTTCATCATTTTATTTCTTTGCAATTTTTATGCTTTCCAAATTGTAACAATAGTCTAACATTTCCACTCTGATTTTGGCATACATCTGGGGGAGTACAAAGGCAGATCCCCCCCCCCTGCTTTTTTGCCTTTGGAAAATAATTGAGACTTTTCTCCTGCAATACTTCTTTACTTACTTGCACGGTTCTTCATCAGTCCTGGTCTCCTAACTCCGATTTGTATGAATCATTAGCCATTATAGTTAAATGGGTTTCTATTGAGCCTCTCTGGTGAGTAAAACCACTGTTGTGTGCAGGACAATAGCTAATACAAGATAAGGAAAGCTTCCCAATCTACTAAAAAGAGGAAACTAATCCACACTTTAATTGTATAAGGAAATAGCTCCTTGAAGGTATAATTGACAGTATGCGGTGGAATAGCCTTGTGGTTTCCTTCTCTTCAGCTAACCCCCAACTGAGTTTCTTATAGCCTTCATGAATTCTCTCCTTTTAGAGTGAATTGTATCATGCTTTCCCTTTGGCAAGGCCCAGCTCCAGATTTAGAGGAGCCAGTGGTTCCATTTACTGCCCCCCACCATGCAACACTTCCCCTGCAGCCATAACCAAAGGATTACAGCAGGGATGGGGGAGCATATGGCCCTCTAGATGTTTTTGGACTGCAACTTCCATCATCCCTCACCATTGGCTGTGCTGGCTATGGCTGATGGGAGTTGGAGTCCAACAACATCTGGAAGGCCGCACTTTCCCCACTACTGGATTACAGGATGAGCTCTCCTTTCAGCTTCAAGCCTCATCATCTTAGTATCTTGCAAATAGTCTCTACTTCATCGCACCAGATGGACGTTACATGATGGGGTAGTGCTGCTCCCTCTTGTGCCAATAGCAGCAGCAGGAGGAGATCATCCCTGTGTCCTGCCCATTGGGGACTGCCAAAGATAGCTGCCCTTGTTGACCAGTTATGCCTTTGTTGTCTCCTTCTGTGATACAGAAAAGCCACCAAAGGGAGGTCATTCTCAGTCCAAAGTGTATTTCTTAGGGATGTCAGAGAATTTCGCCACGAATCTCGGGGAGGCCGAATGCCAGTGCATTTGGCCCTCCGAAATGAGTGGCGAAACAGTCTGCCCCCCCAGCCCCCCCCGGGATGGGACTTACCATGGGCGAATCTTCCTGGCGGCGGCAGCAGGGCGGCGGCCGGTCTTCTGACAGGCTGCTGCTGCCACCATTTCCAGTAAAAAAAAAAAAAAGTGATAGGTTATGTAAAGATTTACGTAGCCTATCATGGCTAGATTTTTAAAAAACACCATGATAGGCTACGTAAATGTTTATGTAGCCCATTACGGCTGATTTAAAAGAAAAAAAAATGGGCGTTCCTTATTTTGACACGACTTAGTCTATGTAAACATTTATGTAGACTAAGACGGCGAAAATAAGGGGAATGCAAATAGCATAGCGTCTACGCTATTTGCGTTCCCCTTATTTTCGCCGTCTTAGTCTACGTAAATGTTTATGTAGACTTTTGTTGTTCTTCAGTCGTTCAGTCGTGTCCGACTCTTCGTGACCCCATGGACCATAGCACGCCAGGCCTTCCTGTCCTCCGCTCTCTCCCAGAGTGTGCTCAAGTTCATATTCATTGCATCGGTGATGCTATCTAGCCATCTCATCCTCTGCCGTCCCCTTCTCCTTTTGCCTTCAGTCTTTCCCAGCATCAGGGTCTTTTCCAGAGAGTTTTCTCTTCGCATTAGGTGGCCAAAATATTTCAGCTTCAGCTTCAGGATCTGTCCTTCCAATGAGCACTCAGGGTTGATTTCCTTTAGGATTGACTGATTTGACCTCCTTGCAGTCCAGGGGACTCGTAAGAGTCTTCTCCAGCACCACAGTTCGAAAGCATCAATTCTTCGGCGCTCAGCCTTCCTTATAGTCCAGCTCTCACAGCCATACATCACTACTGGGAAAACCATAGCTTTGATTAGACAGACCTTTGTCGGTAAGGTGATGTCTCTGCTTCTTACTATGCTGTCTAGGTTGGCCATAGCTTTCCTCCCAAGGAGCAAGCGTCTTTTAATTTCATGGCTACAGTCACCGTCTGTGGTGATCTTGGAGCCCAAGAAAGTAAAATCTGTCACTGCTTCCATTTCTTCCCCTTCTATATACCAGGAAGTGATGGGGCCAGATGCCTTGATCTTAGTTTTTTTAATGTTGAGTTTCAAACCAGCTTTTGCACTGTCCACTTTCACCCTCAACACGAGGCTTTTGAGATCCTCTTCACTTTCTGCCATTAGGGTGGTATCGTCTGCATATCGGAGGTTGTTGATAATTCTCCCAGCAATCTTAATTCCGACCTCGATTCATCCAACCCAGCATTTCTCATGATGTACTCTGCATATAAGTTAAATAAGCAGGGTGACAATATGCAGCCTTGTCATACTCCTTTCCCAATTTTGAACCAATCAGTTGTTCCATGTCTGGTTCTTACTGTTGCTTCTTGACCCTCATACAGGTTTCTCAGGAGACAGGTAAGGTGGTCTGGTACTCCCATCACTTTAAGAATTTGCCAGTTTGTTGTGATCCACACAATTAAAGGCTTTCGCGTAGACAATGAAGCAGAAAAGGACGTTTTTCTGGAATTCTCTTGCTTTCTCCATGATGCAGCGAATGTTGGCGATTTGATCTGTAGGTCCTCTGCCTCTTCGAAACCCAGCTTGTACTTCCGGTAGTTCTCGGTTCGCATACTGCTGAAGCCTAGCTTGTAGAATTTTGAGCATCACCTTGCTGGCATGTGAAATGAGCGCAATTGTGCGGTAGTTTGAACACTCTTAAAGTGTTAACACTATATAGAGCTCTTATAGTTAACACTATATAGAGCTCTATATAGTGTTAACACTCTTATAGTGTTAACACTATATAGAGCTTCTCCATCTTTGACTGCAAAGGACATAATCAATCTGATTTCGATATTGACCATCTGGTGATGTGTAGAGTCGCCTCTTGTGCTGTTGGAAAAGAGTGTTTGCTATGATCAGCGTGTTCTCTTGGCAAAACTCTATTAGCTTTTGTCCTGCTTCATTTTGTACACCAAGGCCATGCTTGCCTGTTATCCCGGTGATTTCTTGACTTCCTACTTTAGCATTCTAATCCTAGGGGTGGACGAAAGTCACTTACCTGTCCTCCAAACTTGTTCGCGGTGGGGGGGGAGGCGCTTCGCTGCTCCCCCCGTGAAGTTCAGGCCGGGGGGGGAGGCTTCCCGCCTCGCCCGGCCGAAATTCAGGCTGGGGGGGAGGCTTCCCGCCTCGCCTGGCCGAAATTCAGGCCAGGGAGGAGGCGCCTTGCCTCGCCCGGCCACAAACTCCAAAGTTTGTTTTTTTAAAAAAAACGCCCCCGTGATAGGCTACGTGACGATTAACGTAGCCTATCACGGCTAGATCTGCAAAGTCAGCCATGATAGGCTACGTTAGCCTATCACGGGTGACTTAAAAAAAAAAAAGCATGTACGCAAATGGCGGCCCCCATAGGGAGCCATCATTCGCGTTCCTTATTTGGTCGCTGTAGTCTACGTAAAGATTTACGTAGACTACAGTGACCAAATAAGGAACAGGAATGGCGGCTCACTATGGGGGCCGCAATTATCCGTACACGCTTTTTCTTTTTAAAGTGATTAACGTAGCCTAACACGGCTGACTTTGCAGATCTAGCCGTGATAGGCTACGTTAATCGTCACGTAGCCTAACATGGGGGCGTTTTTTTTTTCTTTTATTGGAATGGCTACAGCCGCCGCCATTTGCAGACCCGGCCGGCCAGGACTCGGGGGGGGGGAGGGACGGAGCGCCTCCCCCCCGGTCAGAATTTCGGGGGGGAGGGACAGAGCTCCTCCCCCCCTGGCCAGAATTTCAGGAGGAGGGACGGAGCGCCTCCCCCCCACCGCGAATCACCCCCTTTGAAAAGGTAAGTGACTTTCGTACATCCCTAGTATTTCTTATGCTTTGACATTTGTGACGTATCACAAACAGCTGAAGAAATTGGGTTGACATACAGTGATTCCACACACGAAGCATCATCAGCTGCTAATTAGAGTTCAGCTCACACACACTAACTTGGAAATCCCATAATTGTGGCAGAGTGTGGGCATGTGCGCATATGTGCTACTGCATGTATGGTGTGATATGTGCATTAGGCAACATGCACATGTGCTCAGTTTCAATGATCTTCCACTTAACAGTAGGGGTGTACGAAACCCCTCTTACCTGGCTCCACTGGGCTCCGCAGTTGGGGGAGGCGATCCATTCCTCCCCCCCGGAAATCTGTCCGGCCGGCTCCACTCCATGGCCAGTCTGCAGAGCCACCAGCCAGGCCAACCCGCAGCGGGGCCTCCAGCCGCTGCCGAGCTGCTATGGATGCAAATGGCGTCCTGCGTAGGGGATGCCATTTGCGTCCCTATGCTAGCCCGTGATAGGCTACGTAAGTATTTACGCAGCCTATCACGGCTAAAGCAGGGATGCAAATGGCATCCCCTATGCCATTTGCGTCGCCGCTTTAGCCGTGATAGGCTATGTAAATACTTACGTAGCCTATCACGACTAAAGCGGGGACACAAATGGCATAGGGGACACCATTTGTGTCCCCGCTTTTGCCGTGATAGGCTACATAAGTATTTACGTAGCCTATCACAGCAAAAGGCAGCTATGCAAATGGTGGCAGCTATGGCAACTGCCATTTGCGTGGCTGCCTTTTGACATGATAGGCTACATAAGTATTTACTTAGCCTATCACGGCCTCTGCAGGGATGCAAATGGCATCCCTGCGTTAGCCGTGATAGGCATAGGCTACATAAATACTTATGTAGCCTATCACAGCATTCCTGGGGAGGTGAATGGCAGCTGCCAATGCGGCTGCCATTCGAGGAGCACCCACCGGTGAATGGCACCAGGTAGGCTCCATTTCGTGTGCGTTTCGCAGGGTGGGGGGCTTTGCTCCACAAAGGATTCCGGGGGGCCAAATGTGCTGGCATTCGGCCTCACTGGGATCCGTGGCGGAATTCTCTGCCATCCTTACTTAACAGTTGGGATGGAATAGAGATGGTGGAGAAATCCATCCAGGGAGTGGAGCTTGATGAGCTTCCATTGATTCAGCCCCCAGACTTGGGTCTGTTTTTATCCTGCAGAGCCTGACTTGCTCCGCAGTGAGTTGGGTAAGTTCACATTTCCATATTTTTTAACTTGCACAAATTACAGCCACAACATGTGCAAATTTGCATAATTTGTGCAAATTGAGCAAATTGCAGCTGAAATTTGCACAGATTATGCAAACTGTGGCCATAATTTTCACAAATTACACAAATTTGTGCAAATTGCAGCTGCAGATCACTATTTGCACAAATTACAGCTGGCTCAATCGAGTTCAAGGGAGAAGCAGTGGCTTGGCCCACGAATGCAAGCCGAGAGGGATATCCTGAGGAAAGCCAAAAGCAAGACGGAGTTCCAAGCAACAGGCATCCTTAGGGTGGAAGGATGGTGAGAATCAGGCAGAAGATGTTTCTTAATCTGTATCCCCTATGAATCAAATGTGCGTGAGGATGGGCAATTGCAAAAAAAATCACAGCCGCACCTCACATACTGAATTTCTAGACAAGTATGTAAACTGGTCTCAAGTGGACATTTTAGAGGATCATGAAATCTCAGAGTAGCAAAGTTGATAATTTGAGGCTTTCAAGCTGAACTTTGTCCATAAAATATCCAAAATATCAGAAAAATTCACTAAAACACTAATAAGTCCCTAAATCCATATTCTTGAACATATCTCTGAGCTTCCAGGACAGCTGCCTCCTAAAGCTTCCTTTTTGCAATCCATCCACTTCTGCACTGACACTTATACAGTTCTAAGTAGCTTAATATGTTCTGGGTAGCTGGAATATTTGGGGATGGGTCAAATAGAGCTGGGGTTCCAGTAAAACAGCTACTTTCTTATATGTTTCTAGATACAACCCCAGATCATCCTAAGGTAATAGAATGGAAAGAGAAAATTGTGTGGCAAGTGGAGCAGAGCCAGACAAATTCTATTAAGAAAATGTACACACCAAAAATAAATATAAAAGAAAAAGTATCAGTGTGCTGTCTGTTTTTTTAGCTACTATATTTCTGACTCACATGTTCCTTCTTTCCTTAGCTTCTACCATTACAGGTGTCACAATATCATCCTCATATACAGCAGGCATTTCATTTCCCCCCATTCCAGCTTCTGCAGCTGTATAATCATTGCCAGAATCAACAACTCCCTAGTCAAGCTTGATACCCTTCTTCTTGCCACGGGATCCATGGATATCTGTTTATGCCTTTCAGTGCAGCTTACATTTCTCCAAGAGAAATGCATGGTATTCTTCCAATGCTGTGGCTGGGCTGAAACAGGTGCCCACAGTGAATATGCAATGCTGCTGGCAAAAGTCCATGCCCTCATGTCTGGCCGTGGCACTTTGATGAGTGTAACTGTTCTTCATTTTAGAAATGGCTGCTGCTATTATTGCTCCTGGTGTTTTCACCTTCAGTCTGCAGAGATGCATCATTTGAACAGAACAGGCCTCAGAGGGCAGTTGCCCTTAGGATACCGTACACTGCATGTAACACAAGCAGAGGGGGAATGTAAAACTAATGGTGACATGGTAAACTCTTGTCGGATCAAAGTTGGAGGGTGGTTGCGCCCTTAGGAAAAGGACACATGCTAGCAAACGGTATAGTTTGCAAAAGCGTTGGCTGAAAAGTAGTGAGAATCAAGCAAGTGCCAAATGGTGTGTTTCACAAACATGTAGAGTAAAAAGGAGTGTGAAGCAAGGAATGGGCAGTGTAGGGAGATTGGAGAGTTAACAGGAATGCTATTTCAAGGAGAGAAGGAAGCTCCCTCTGGATTCAACGTTTTCCAGATGAATGAACAAAATAAAAATGGGCATGCTAATTCATAGTCAAGAATGTAATGTTTAATAGGATCAAACAGCTTTCTAAATGCTAACACCTAAAAGATTATAACATAAACTTTTATTTGAATGATTGTACTTGAACATTCAATGGTCCAGCAGAAAAGTTGGAAGGGAGAAAAAAATGAGGCCTGGTTAGGAATACAGGAAGCAGCGTTATTTATGCAGAGTCAGTACACTGGTCCATAGGATGGCCACTTCTGCATTGCCAAATTTGTCCTGCTCTCCTTTCTTAGGGTTCTTTATCTTTAAACCAGGCTTGGATGGCCAGTCCTTCAAGCTAGAGACACCTTCAAACAGAGGACTGTTCTCTGCAAAGCACAGGGCTGGCCCAAGTCATTTGGCTGCCTGAGGTAAAGGAAAAGATTATGCTCCCTTCCATACCATGTACAAATGCAGGCTGGACTGACAGTTGAATCTTTCTTCAACACTGGCAATGGGACAACAACATCCTTCACTACACCTGAAGGCAGCAGACTAGCACAGCAGGAGCAGGACAGGCTGTAATAGCCCACATCTCTCCTCCAACACCTTGCTGCCACCTCCTGGCATCTGCTTCCTGAGCTGACTGCCTCACTCTGCTTAATGGTAGGGCCAGCTCTGGAAAAGTAGGATGTATGGCCACCCTATTGATCCATCTAGCTCAGTATTGACTACTCTGGCTGGCAGCAGTTCTCCAGAGTTTCAGATAGGAAACGTTCCCAACTCTACCTGGAAATGCCAGGGATTGAACCTGGTACCTTCTGTATGCAAAGCATTTGGTCTACCACTGTGCAAGACCCTTCCCGAATGGGTCCTTACTTTCCTTTCTATTATTAATTCCCAGTTTTTATTTTTTCCCATCCTCAGTTTTATCCCAAACTGACATGTAGTCTGATCTCATGCATGTTGAATCAGAAGCATGTTTCACTGAGTTCAATGGGACTTACTCCTAAGTAAGTGTACATAGGCTCAAGGTCACAATTTCTGTATCCTCCATTTTATTTTCTCAAACTGCAGCATCCTTCCTCCAAATCTGAGGTACAACCTAGTTTCTTCAGAAATCAGGGTGAAAATATTGGGATCTGCAGGGACCCCACAATCCTACTCAGAAGTAGGGATGTACGAAAGGTACTTACCTTTCGCGAATTATGTTTATGGTTAGGGGGGAGGCATTCTGTCCCTCCCCCCGGAATCCTGGCCAGCCAGCTGTGCTCCGCAGTGATTCTGCGGAGCCGCCAGCCGGCTCCACCAGCAGCCAGACATCCGGCCGCTGGCTAGCAGGGACACAAATGGCGGCGGCCATAGCCGCCGCCGTTTGCGTCCCTGCAGTCAGCCGTGATAGGCTACGTAAATGTTTACATAGCCCATCACGGCTGACTTAAAAAACAAACAAACACGCACATACACAAATGGCAGCGGCCACGGCCGCCGCCATTTGTGTTCCTTATTTTGGCACGTCTTAGTCTACGTAAACATTTACGTAGACTAAGACGGCGAAAATAAGGGGAACGCAAATAGCGTAGCGTCTACACTATTTGCGTTCCCCTTATTTTCGCCGTCTTAGTCTACGTAAATGTTTACGTAGACTAAGGCATGCCAAAATAAGGAACACAAATGGCGGCGGCCCTGGCCACCGCCATTTGCGTACACGCGTTTTTGTTTTTGTTTTTAAAGTCAGCCGTGATAGGCTACGTAAACATTTACATAGCCTATCACGTTTTTTTAAAAAAAACCTAGCCGTGATAGGCTACGTAAATCTTTACGTAGCCTATCATGTTTTTTTTTTTTTTAACTGGAAATGGCGGCGGTGGCAGCCGGTCAGAAGACCGACCACTGCAACCGCCGCTGCCGAGCCGCCGCCGGAGCCGCTGCCGGAGCCACCGCCACCAGGAAGATCCGCCCAAGGTAAGTCTCGTCCCAGGGGGGTGGCGTGGGGGTGGCAGGCCATTCAGCCACCAATTTCAGGGGGCCGAATGCGCTGGCATTCAGCCTCCCCGAGATCCGTGGTGGAACTTTCGTACATCCCTACTCAGACGCCACTTCGTGGCTTCGGAGGCAGGCCCAATTCAGCTAGGGCTGATTTGGAGGCCCCCCAACCCAATTCAGCCTTGAACCCAAAGTGGGATTCAGATGGAACTTCCAGGAAGTTTTTTAAAAATGGTGACTCCCTACAATAAGAGCTGGTGCACATCTGGGCCTCAGGAGCTGGCGGCGGCATAGGGGTGGTGGCAGCAGTGGAGGCAGCAGCACGGTTGTGGAGGCAGTGGCGCGGCAGTGGAGGTGGCGGTGATGGATCCAGCAGCAGCAGCAGAGGTGGCAGCAACAGAGATGGGAGGCTCAGGTAAGGGCTATGGATGGATTTAGGAGTGTTCTCCTCCTTCAGAAAAACCCTGATAATCCTACAATGGGTCAAGGAGACCTGAACCTTTTTTTGTTCTGTGCTTGGGTCTCATAATAAGATACTTAACAATATTTTCTGTTTCCTTTATAGTCATCTACCACAGCCTTCCCCAGTGATGACCTCTGGATGTGTTGGACTAGAATTTCCATCATGCCCAGTCAGTATGGTCATCTGGAGGAGCACCTGTTTGGAGAAGGCTACCATCTAGCATTCTCCTTACCCAAACATCCCATTAATGTTTAGTTAGCCTTTTAAAGCAACAGGCTTTCATTTGCCCCAGAAATTGATGTGATGCTTACTCCTCTCCATCCCTCAGTACACATACATTGGTTGAGGCTTACATTAAGGCCTTCTCTCATCAGGGAATAACATTGCCTTCTTTAATATTTTTGGGGAGGCTTTCCAGAAGCAGAAACAGCTTCAAGTGCTGTCTTTAAACAAATAAAATAAATCACAAGTCCTATTCAGTGCACGTTGGAGTTTATCTGATGGTAGTAGGCATACTCAAAATTGTGTGTGTGTGTGTGTCTGTGTGTGTGTGTCTCTGTGTGTGTGTGTGTGTGTGTGTGTGTGTGTGGTGGGGGAGGAGGGAACCCTACCCCCACCTCCAAAATAATCTATGAGTTGAATAAACAGCATGCTAGCAAAACCTGTTTCTTTCTAACCTTTAAATGCTGATAACTAGTTGGTATTCTGAAAAGTACAGAACTACCAAAAGAGATTTAATCAGAAAGAATATAAATAAATGTTCCATTCAGTGTTTTCTCTGTGTTGGGAAACTGGCAAATATAATATATACTAGGAGAAATGGTTGCATCAAATGAAAAATGGCATTTGTTAAAAAGGTTCATGCCACAAAATAGAAGATGGAAAATGCAGGCAACATTAGTCTGAAACTAAATTTATTATTTCCACAGATATGAGATACACTTCTAGCCCCTTGAGTCTGACCAGTGCTGAGCCTTATTTGATATATCAGAGATAGATGAATTACTCCATGAACATACCAGCATTTGTAATCAAAATAAAAATGTGAGTCATTTGGACCTTGATATAGCTACTGAATAGGCTAAAAATCAATACATTTAATAACACTTCTAGCACAATATCAAGTGCAAATCATGTTGAGATTAAAAGCAGTTGTACAAATACTAGGGCTGTTTCAAATCCTTAACATCCCAATGAATTGTGGCACAGTTCCACCTGCCTTCTACTACTGACCCTCCTTCCAGCTTCTTACTGGACCAGCTGTTCAATGTCTTAGCCCCACTTCCTTGCCAGACCAGTGTATTCCTTCCTTGTCTAATTTCCAGCCTTTTTCTGTTCTAATGGTTCCTGTTTCTTTCTACTCTGGAGAGTGATTGGACCTTAGCTTCCACAGAGTTGGTTCCCAGTAGCAGTAGATATTTACAGATTTTGTTGACTGTGTTCCGCCTGTGTTTCATGGACTATCAGGCGCCTTTTGTTCCGTTGTTTGCTCATTGATGGGATGGGAATTTTTTTTAGGTATGTATGAAAATTTTGTTCCACTTGCACAAGGGCACATTAGCACTTTGTATTGCACATTAGCACAAGTGCAAATTTGCACAACTGACACCCCCCAATAATAATAATACTAATAATAAAAACAGAATCTGCGTGACTCAGGAAAAGCCAGTCCGCTGCCGAAACTGCAGGTCAGATTAATAGAAATCCAATCTCATTTGAATCTGTTGCAGATTTCTCTGACATCCCTAAATAGTACTTCAAATTTTACTACTTGCTTATTCCACTCAGTCCTGAAGCAACATACCACCCCTTTAAGGGACAAACTATCCATTATGGTGATTATTTTTCCTGACAGCATTCTCTCTCTCTCTCTCTCTCTCTCTCTCTCTCTCTCAAATGCAAAACATAGGTGGGCGGCTTTAGGTTGAGCAGAACATAGGGAGCAGGAGAGGGGCTACTTAACTCATTTATTTATTTATGTATTTATTACATTTATATCCCACCTTTCTTCCATCGTGGAACTCAAGGTGGCTACAAGTGGTTCCCAGGTGGTCTCCCCTCCAGACACTGACCAGACCCAAACCTGCTTAGCTTCAGCAAGGTGGCTCCCTCATGTGCCTTCAGACTATGCCCTGGGACCTTGTGCGCTATTAATCCACTCGACGTAGTCCCCCACCCATGAGGAAGAAGATATATTGTCTTTCTGTTTTCCCCCTTAGGGAGAAAAGCAGCAGGGAGAATGATTTTGAGCAGGAAGAGAAAGTGTTAAGCAAGCACACAAACACATACCACCACCACCACCACCACCACCACCAGTGCTTTGTGCAACCTAAAGCTATAACCTATAGTTTGGCCCTCAGCGATGGTTATTAATGAAGAATAGCATGTTTCTTTCACATATTAAATCCTTGCTTCCTCTATGTGACATTATGTGACATTTGTCAAAATACAAAATACTAATTTCATACCTGAGTTGATGTAACTGTTTTAAAATTGTTTTATGAGAAATATCTTGTGTCCAGAATATTGCAGGGCAGGGGTGGAGGTGGGTGCACTTTAAATATAAACAAATAAGTAAGTAAGTAAGTAAGTAAGTAAATATTGTTCGAAATTATAGCAGTATTTATATGAAGTATATCCAAAATGAGGAGTAAACTGATTAAGTATAATTCCTTAATCCTCTCTGATATTGCCTCATTCTTGTTTGATGCCATGCCAGGTTTTATGGACGTAATGACCAGCTTGAACAGTTTTTCCAGTATTGCTTCACTGGAAAATAGCTAACCAATCTCCCATAAGAGGTGGTGGTGTCTTAGATTAGCATTTCATTATTTATTTATTTATTTATTTATTTCACATTTAAACTGCCCAATAATGCATGTTCTCTGGGGCTTACTCCCAGTTAAGTGTGGATTGGATTAAAGCCTACATCTTTTTCTCCTTTCTCTTTTTGAGCCTTTTCTCCTTGCACTTACCTAGAGAATGGAAATGAATTCAGTGACATACCTTGCCATCCATTTTTCTATCCCAATCACGATTGGATCAGGTTCCCAGTTTTAGATTTTCAACTACCTGTCCAGTCCATACACTTTGGTTCATTGAGCAGCATTCAACTGTGTCATTCTGCCAGTGCAAATGACATTGCGCAAGAGGAAACTAGGTTACAGTTGTGAAAGCATAAAGCAAGCATAATGCATGGAAACATTTGTGCAAGTGTAACACATAAGTACATGAGCAACAGAAAGATTTGGCAGAGCTCTGCTAGCATCATTTCAGTTGGCAGAATGGCACTGATATTGGATATTCCCCAGAATGTCCCCCCCTTCTTATTTTGTTTGTTTATTTGTTGAATGAATTAGATTTGGGAAAGAATGTCTGACTGCTAATCTTACCTTTGAATCTAATGTGGATTCTTCAGGCTGTTGCATGGAAGACATCCCTACCTGATTTTCACAGTGTCTTCCATGGTGGACAATATACACCATGCCATTACAACTGTTTCTCTGTGTTCATTACAGAGGAGTAGTGAAAATAACCTGTTCCAAAGTGTGGGCTGCTACATGCAATGACTCTCCATGCAGTAACAGCACTTGTACGGAGCAAGTTAAAACATCCTTCACATATCCTGCAGCCCCAGTGTGTAAAGTGGTCCTTAAGTTCAGTGTGGAATTAACTAACCAAGAGCATGAGCCAACAATGAACAGTAACACATTTAAAAGGCCCTTTAATTTCAACGGACTTAGTTGACTGCTTAACCCTCCTGTGGAAATCAGTGGCGCTTAAAAGTGCTTAACTTTGGCTAGCTCTTATCCAAATTAACAATGTAGATTTTAATCTCGTGTCACTTCTGTGTGTAGAGTGTCTATACTAAACAAACATTAAAGAAATAGTAGCAATTCATTTTAAAATGAACAGGCCTTTTTACCTCATCCATATTATTGAAAGTCTGTATGAACTGCTAATGCAATCTACTATGTATCTTAAATATCTTTTCAATAATAGTTTATGGATATCAGCCAAGTCCTCTATTGACTGAGGTGTTTATAAAATGCCAAACCATTATGTTACCTAACTAACAGTACAAATGTATTGGCCTGCCCAGAGAATGTTCCTTCATTAAATACATGTGCATTTTAACTACCACTAGGATCACTTGAAACACCTATCCTCAAACCCATCATTCTGACTCTCTTTACATAGTGCAGTGCAATTGTCTTTGTGAGCAAGGGGGCTTTTTGGAGGAGAGTCACCATTTTTCCTACTGTAATAAATTCTCTCTCTCAAGTAAGATATGCATAGCCAAGATTGCCAGTGGCCAGGGGAGCTACTTATGTAATCAAATGGCTAAATTTTGAAACTCCATGCAATTTTATTTCCTTGTACTCCAGCATTCAAAATGTCTGAAAAGTTTCACTGTCGGTAACTGTTGCCTTGAGAGATGGGTGTGTGGCATTTGCCAGGCCTGATTATGCTCATTATGCAGCCAGGTTGGGGTCGAAGATATTTGCAGTAATGGCGCTTCCCAAGTTTAAAGCTGCAAGAGAACAGCTGTCTTGATGTGATGATTCCCTGTGCCCTGCTGTGATGCATCTCTTCCTGCTATGAAGGGGCTTGTTATGGCCTGCAGATGAGATACAACTTCCAGCAGGATTCTGTTAATATGACATCTATTGAAGCAGTGAGGAGGTCCTAGGATTTTGAATGCAGAGTCCATAAGCATTGGAAGGATCTGGAATGAGGAAGCCTGTTTAGATTTCCAGCCTGCAGTTCAACAGTGAGAGTTTTTGAATTGTGAACATTGGGCTGTTGCTCACCAGCCTGCTGTGGAGATACTTGCAATAGCTGGCTGGGCATCTTTAATAAACAATCTTTGTTATATTTTGTAGCCCAACCTTCACATGTGTGGTAATCCAACAAAGCTCTGTCTGGAGAGATGAGGAAGGAGCTGCTGGGAATCAGAGTCCCAGTGAGAGGAGGAAAGGAGCCACGCAATGACTTCAGATATTATCTGTGCTCCAGGCAAGGCTGGGTGTCCTAATAAGGGGAGAGACAGAAGCGCTATGCAGGTCTTCCACCTGCAACTTCCCCATGTTTACCAGTGGTGGTGCAGCTAAGACTGGACTTAGGAGTCAAAGCCTGGGGCGGGGTGGGGACCATCCAGAGAGGGCTGTAGAAACAAACTCTGCTTGATTCCTATTGTCATGATGGTGCTATGGTTTAAGTGAATTTAAATGCTAAGTTGCACATGCTCAGAGGTTTGTGTGTGTGTGTTTTAAATCACGGATGGGCCAACAGTTTGTTATTCTAACATAGCAGGAATGTAGAAGCAATTGTAAAGCATGGAGTGTTGGGGGTGGGGGGAAGAAATGTTAGTTGTGTCCTTCCCAACTGAAATAATACACACGGCCATCTAAAGCCCCCTCCCCAGTAAGACCATTACTTCCAGCATCAAAAATGACCTATCTACACCACTGTTTACCAGTCAGGTCTGAACAGGGATGTATGAACCCCACTCACCTTCATCCACTGGGAGGTCCATGAGGGGGGGAGGTGATCCAGTCATCCCCCCCGGAATCCTCCCCAGCCGGCTCCACTCCACAGCAAGTCTGTGGAGCCACTGGCCTGGGCTGGTCGCTGCCGGACTTCTGGCCGCAGCTGGTCTACGAATGCAAATGGCATCTGGCATAGCGGATGGCATTTGCGTGCTTCCCTTTGGCTGTGATAGGCTATGTAAATTTTTATATGTCAGGGTGGAAACTGAGCCCATAGAGCCTCAGAACAGTTCTGATTCTGAGAACAGCAATCTGTGGGAGAGGAGCTCACTCATCTCTCACAGGCACAGCAGCTGGCAGAGATTCCTCCTGCCAGCATTCCTAGGATAGATAGTGACCCTGGCAGTGAGAGAGCGCTGCTGGATGCTTGCTGGATGCTCAGCGGAGATGCAGGGAGCAGCGACAGATGGAGGGCGCGGAAAGGAGGCACTCCACTCGTTTGGCGCGCAAACAACGGTCACGTCCCGAGTACCCAAGGGAAAGAGGGAGGGTCTCTCCCTAGCCCATAAGTTCAGAGTCTTGCTGCAGTTCTCCTTCAAATGAGGACCAACTGCCTTACCTGGAGCTTAGGCTACTCTACTATCTATCCCCAGTGCAGTTCCTTGCTTAGTCACTAATGATTAGTATCTGTAAGAGTCATAAAGGAATAAAGCCTTGGAAAGAATCCTCATCGTCTGTGTCCTGAGCTGGCTATTGGAGGGGACTGCAAGAGGCAGCTAAGGTGCTCCTGACATTATGTAGCCTATCACAGCAAAAGGGAGGCACGCAAATGGCATAGCAGACGCCATTTGCACCCTTCCTTTTTGCTGTGATAGGCTACATAAATCTTTGCATATCCTATCACGGCAAAAAGGAGGCATGCAAATGGCATCTGCTACGCCGGATGCCATTTTGCATCTACACAGGTGCAGCGGATGGACCTAGCCAGACCCTGACCCAGTGGTGCCAGGTAGGATCTGGCCAAGTTGGACTTCGCGGGGTGGCAGGGTGGGGTGGTCCGTTCCGCCATGGACTCCAGGAGGGGGGCAGATTCTAAGAATCTGGCCTCATTGGAGTCTGTGGTGGAATTCTCCACCATCCCTACGTCTGAAGGGGAAAAGTAACCATGTTTCTTTGTGTGATAAGGCAGGGTTCCTGATGGTGTAGAACTCTGCAATCACATCCATACAACTGCAGTTAAAGTTTCCCTTCTTTCCCTTCCTGGAAAGCATGAGAAGGCTGGGTGTTGAGGAGGTGGAGCCATAGCGCACATCCCTATGCCCCTCCGCAGACATCAGTTTTCAATGCCTGCATAGGTCTACAGTTGTCAGGAATGGATCTGAGCATGTGGAGATGTCTGGCAGCTCAGATTCAGATTTAGAATGGGAACAGCCAGAACAGGGGGAGGCACCCTCCCTAGTGAGCTCAGATATGGCAAGGCTTTCTTCCCAACACCTTGACACACAAACGGCTCAGACTGAATGCCCCCCCTTCCTCCACCATGAGAACCCAGTTTTTGGAGGAGGAGGAGGAGGAGGAGGAGGAGGAGGAGGAGGAGGAGGAGGAGGAGGAAAGTGAGGGGCATGACTTGAGGGATGCTAAGATCCATCACAAGAGTCAAGTGGGAAAAGTTAGAGGCGGGGCCCAGATGCTCCATCAGATTGGGCAATCACAAAAGTAGGGATGTACGAAAGTGTTTTACCTTTTGCGGATTATATTGATGGGGGGGGAGGCATTCCGTCCCTCCCCCTGGAATCCTGGCCGGGGGGGGAGGTGCTCCGTTCCTCCCCCCGGAATCCTCGAATGGCTGGCTGTGCTCTGCGGCAGCTCCACAGAGCAGCCGGCCAGGCCTGGCCCGGCCAGGCCAGAGCCGTCCGCAGCTGGATTTCCGGCCGTGGAGGGCTCTGGGTAAAAAAAAACACAAAAACCACGTACACAAATAGCGGCGGCTACAGCTGCCACCATTTGTGTTCCTTCTTTTTGGCTGTCTTAAACTACGTAAATATTTACATAGACTATGACGGCGAAAATCAAGGGGAACGCAAATAGCGTAGCAGGCGCTATTTGCGTCCCTTTTTGATTCCCCGTTTTAGCCTACCTAAATATTTACGTAGGCTAAAACAGGGAATCAAAAGGGGACGCAAATAGCGCCCGCTACGCTATTTGCATTCCCCTTGATTTTTGCCGTCACAGTCTACATAAATATTTACGTAGATTAAGACAGTAAAAAGAAGGAATGCAAATGGCGGCGGCTGTAGCCGCTGCCATTTGCGTACGCAGTTTTGTTTTTTTTAAAACCCACCCAACCATGATAGGCTACGTAAAGATTTATGTAGCCTATCACATATTTTTTTTAAAAGCTTAGCCATGATAGGCTATGTAAATCTTTACGTAGCCTATCACATCTTTTTTTTTTTTTTTACACAAGCCTGGAAATGGCGGCGGCGGCAGCTAGTCGGAAGACTGGCCGCTGCTGCTGCCACTGGAGCTGCCGCCGGAGCCACCACCGGAGCTGGAGCCGCCCGGAAGATCCGCCCCAGGTGAGTCTCGTCCCGGGGGGATCCGCGGGGGCCAGGGGGGTGGCAGGCCATTCCGCCATGTAGTTCGAGGGGCCGAATGAACTGGCATTCAGCCTCACCGAGATCCGTGGCGGAATTCTCTGACATCTAGGGGTGGACGAAAGTCACTTACCTGTCGTCGAAGGCCGTTCGCGGTGGGGGGGAGCGCTTTGCTGCTCCCCCCGCGAAGTTTAGGCCGGGGGGGAGGCTTCCCGCCTCGCCCGGCCGAAATTCAGGCCGGGGGGGAGGCTTCCCGCCTCGCCCGGCCGAAATTCAGGCCGGGGAGGAGGCGCCTCGCCTCGCCCGGCCGCGAACGCGAAAGTAAAAAAAAAAAAAAAAAACTTCCCCTGATAGGCTAGATCTGCAAAGTCAGCCATGATAGGCTACGTGAATCGTCACGTAGCCTATCACGGGTGACTTTAAAAAAAAAAAAAAAAGCACGTACGAGAATGGCAGCCCCCATAGGGAGCCGCCATTCCCGTTTCTTATTTGGTGGCTGTAGTCTACGTAAATGTTTACATAGACTACGGCGAAAATAAGGGCAACGCAAATAGCAAATAGCGTTGCCCTTATTTTTGCCGTAGTCTACATAAACATTTACATAGACCACAGCCACCAAATAAGGAACGGGAATGGCGGCTCCCTAAGGGGGCTGCCATTCGCGTACGCGCTTTTTTTTTTTAAGTCACCCGTGATAGGCTACGTGACGATTCACATGGCCTATCACGGCTGACTTTGCAGATCTAGCCGTGATAGGCTACGTGAATCGTCACGTAGCCTATCAGGGGAAGTTTTTTTTTTCTTTCTTTCATTACAATGGCGGCGAAAGACCGGCTGCCACTCCCGCCTCGCTCGAAAACCCGCCGAACCGCCGGCTGGACCAGCCACCGGGAGGGACATTCGCAAGGTAAGTCCAATCCCGGGGGGGGGGGCGGGGGGCGGGGGGTGCGGAGGATTTCTTCCCGAAACTTGTTCGGGGGGCCGAACACATTGGCGCTTGGCCCCCCGAAGTTTCGGGGAGAAATTCTCCGCCATCCCTACCAGTGACATCCCTGCACAAAAGCCTATGTAAGAGGGTTGTTGTTGTTCAGTCATTCAGTCGTGTCCGACTCTTTGTGACCCCATGGACCATAGCACGCCAGGCCTTCCTGTCCTGTGCTCTCTCCCGGAGTGTGCTCAAGTTCATATTCATTGCATCCGTGATGCTATCTAGCCATCTCATCCTCTGCCGTCCCCTTCTCCTTTTGCCTTCAGTCTTTCCCAGCATCAGGGTCTTTTCCAGGGAGTTTTCTCTTCGCATTAGGTGGCCAAAATATTGGAGCTTCAGCTTCATTATCTGTCCTTCCAATGAGCACTCAGGGTTGATTTCCTTTAGGATGGACTGATTTGACCTCCTTGCAGTTCAGGGGACTTGTAAGAGTCTTCTCCAGCACCACAGTTCGAAAGCATCAGTTCTTCGGCGCTCAGCCTTCCTTATAGTCCAGCTCTCACAGCCATACATTACTACTGGGAAAACCATAGCTTTGATTAGACGGACCTTTGTCGGCAAGGTGATGTCTCTGCTTCTTACTATGCTGTCTAGATTTGCCATAGCTTTCCTCCCAAGGAGCAAGCGTCTTTTAATTTCATGGCTACAGTCACCGTCTGCGGTGATCTTGGAGCCCAAGAAAGTAAAATCTGTCACTGCTTCCATTTCTTCCCCTTCTATATGCCAGGAAGTGATAGGGCCAGATGACATGATCTTCGTTTTTTTAATGTTGAGTTTCAAACCAGCTTTTGCACTCTCCTCTTTCACCCTCAACAAGAGGCTCTTGAGATCCTCTTCGCTTTCTGCCATTAGGGTGGTATCGTCTGCATATCGGATGTTGTTGATAATTCTCCCGGCAATCTTAATTCCGACCTCTGATTCATCCAACCCGGCATTTCTCATGATGTACTCTGCATATAAGTTAAATAAGCAGGGTGACAATATGCAGCCTTGTCGTACTCCTTTCCCAATTTTGAACCAATCGGTTGTTCCATGTCTGGTTCTTACTGTTGCTTCTTGACCCTCGTACAGGTTTCTCAGGAGACAGGTAAGGTGGTCTGGTACTCCCATCACTTTAAGAATTTGCCACAGTTTGTTGTGATCCACACAATCAAAGGCTTTAGCGTAGTCAATGAAGCAGAAATAGACGTTTTTCTGGAATTCTAGGAGGGAGCTACCCTAAATGAGGGGCATCCCTCTGAAGCAAGTCTAGCCAAGAAGTTCATGCCCAGATTGCTGGCAACTTCTCTAACTTCCACTTTGGCTCCTCTGTTGATATTTGTAGATGTGTGGATTAGCTGTTTCATTGCAGTCTAAGAGTTTCTTAAAATCTGCATTTGTAAAAAAGCTAGTCATTAACTAATAAAGTAGTGAGCCTGAAGCCTTGTATCCTGGAGTGTGTTGATTGCGAAGAGGGTGGAAGAAGGAACATGACAGCTTGCAAGCAGTCTCCACTCGTTTTTCCCACCCACCCCTTTTCCTCCACTCCCTGTCTCACTGGTGGATTCCTCCAAGAGCTCTTTCTGAAAGTATCATGGAACAGGCTGTAGCTACCTTCATGCAAGAGAACCAGGCTCTTCACAATCAGGTGAATCAACTGATGGGAACTGTTCACACATTACAAGCAACTGCTCAACCCACTCCACCCCAGAATCCTCCCCATGGGAAATGGCAAGTGGGACTGCTGGAGAAGTTTGCTGGAGACAAGGAACTATTTCCAACTTTCTGGGCCCAATCAGAACTATATAAGGGCCTACAGCCAGACAATTTCCAGATGGACCAGATACGTGTGGGATTTATAATTAACTTGCTTTCAGGAGTGGTGGCAAAATGAGCCTCAGCACTTCTCCTTACAAATGACCCTCTGTTGGCAAACTACCAGGGATTCATGGATGTGATGGTGGGCTTTTTCAGCAACCCCCTTCTTGCAGAGATGGCAACCCAGGAAATCTGCTGCCTCTAGGGATGTCAGAGAATTCCACCATGGCTCTCGGTGAGGCCAAATGCACTGGCATTCCCCCCGAAATCTCCCCCAAATCCATGGTGGAATGAAGCCCCCCCACAGCCTGTGAAATGGGCCTGGAACAGAGCACCTACCTGCTGCCATCCTCGCTGCATTGCGAATGGCAGCCGCATCTGCAGCCGCCATTCGCTTCTTCCATATAGCCATGATAGGCTATGTAAATACTTATGTAGGCTATCACAGCTAATGCAGGGACGCCATTTGCGTCCCTGCAGAAGCCGTGATAGGCTACATAAGTATTTACGTAGCCTATCACAGCAAAACTAAGGGAACGCAAATGGCGGAGGCTATGGCAGCTGCCATTTGCATTCCCTTTTATTTTTGCTATGTGATAGGCTACATAAATATTTACATAGCCTATTACAACAAAAGAGAGGGGCGCAAATGGCATAGTGGCCACCATTTGCGTTCCATTTTTTTTTTTTTTTGCCGTGTGATAGGCTACGTAAATATCTACATACCTATCACGGCAAAAAAAGGGAACGCAAATGGCGGCTGCTGTAGCCGTCACCATTTGCATTCACTGTTTTTGTTTTTATTTTGCCGTGATAGGCTACATAAATATTTACGTAGCCTATCACGGCAAAGTACAGGGACGCAAATGGCGGCAGCTACGGCCGCCGCCATTTGCGTCCCTGTGCAGGCTGCCCAGTGGCCAGATGTCTGGCTGCGGGTGGCCCCAGCCGGCAGCTTCGCAGAATCTCCGTGGAGCGGAGCTGGCCGGAGAGAATTTCAGGGGGAGGGATGGAGCACCTCCCCCCCACCGCGAATGTCACCCTTCGAAAAGGTAAGTGACTTTCGTACATCCCTAGCTGCCTCAAGCAAGGAAAAGACTCTACATCAGGATATGCAATGAGTTTCTGCGTGTTGATGCTAGATTTACTGTCATTTACAGTGGAATGATGCTGCTCTTGTGGCCTAGTTTTTGGAAGGATTGAATGACAAGATCCTGCAGGAGTTAGCATGGGCCCCACACCCACCGACACTGGCTGAGCTCATCCAATCATGCCTACAGATCGACAGTCGGCTGGAGGGGTGCTGACAAGATAAGAAAAGCTCTGTCAGCTGAGACATACCTCTCCCATCCCGCCAAGACCACTGCCCCCTCACCACAGCAGCCCTGCTGCAGGAGCAGAGGACACCCCAAGGCAACTGGGAGCAACCCAATCCGGGCAGCTTCTAGCAGAGTGGAAATGGCGGCGCATTGAAGGTCTGTGTTTCAAAGGTGGGTAGAAAGGACACATTGCCAGGGCCTGCCAATTCCAAACAAAGGCCCTAGCATCATCACCACCTCCTGCCCCCCAAGCCTGACTAAACCAACCCCCAAGTCTGATGGGAGTTTCCAGAGAGGAAGGAACACCAGCCTCCGGGGTAAGCATCACACACATGGACACACCCCTCCCTGGTCCCATCTGTTACTCTCCATGCACTTCCAATCTCCCCAGTGGAGGGAGGAACAAGTAATGGCCTTGGTGCATTCTGGGGTACTACCAGGTTTATGGATGACGAGTTTGTGTGACAACCTAACATCTCTGCTCTGCTCCTGCTGGCCACCCTTTTGAAGGTAGAGAACATCAACGGGCATCCCTTCTTGCCTGGAGCAGTCACTTGGATTACAACTCCGGTCACCTTAAGTTCCCAGGGGCATGTAGAACAAATTCATCTAGCCAATGTTCCCCAGTACCCAGTTGTGCTAGGCATATCATGGCTGGCAACTCACAATCCTCAGATCTCATGGAAGTTTCATCAAGTGCAGTTTAGATCCCCTTACTGTCAACAACATTGCTTCCCAGGAGCTGGAGCAGCGTCAACTCAAGCATTAACCCCTTCATCCCCCTCACCGTCACTGTCGCCTCAATGCGGCTCTCCTACTCCGGTGTCCCTACCCAGCAAATATCCTGCTTTCAGGGATGTTTTCAACAAGAAGGAGGCCAACCAGGTTGGGCAATCGCAAAAGCTGACATAAGAGGGAGCCGCTTTAAGGGAGGGGCATCCCTGTGAAGCTAGTCTGGATGAGAAATTCATGCCCAAACTGCTGGCAACTTCTCTAACTTCCACTTAGGGATGGCGGAGAATTTCGTCACGGACTCCAATGAGTCTGGATTCTAAAGGATCCACGCACACACCCCAGAGTCTGTGGTGGAACGGACTACTCACCTCCACCACCCTGCGAAATTCGCACCAGCTGGATCCTACCTGCTGCCGGCTAGGTCTGGGTCCGTCCGCTCACTCCGCTGCCATCCACTGCTGGTCTGCGGACGCAAATGGTGTCGGGCATAGCAGACGTGATTTACGTCCCTGCTCTTTGCCGTGATAGGCTACATAAGTCATTACGTAGCCTATCGTGCAAAGGGACAGGGTTGCATGCCATTTGCGTCCCTGCTCTTTGCTGTGATAGGCTACATAAATATTTATGTAGCCTATCACGGCAAAGAGCAGGGACGCAAATGGCATCTGCTACACCGGACACCATTTGCGTCCACAGACTGGCTCCGGATGGAAGTTCGGCAGCAGACAGACCGGGCCGGCAGCTCCGCAGACTTGCCGCAGAGCGGAGCCGGCCAGGGAGGATTCTGGGGGGGCAGAACGGATTGCCCCCCCACGGATGCCCCGAAACAGGCCCAGGTAGGGAATTCATACACCCCTATGAAGTCAGCTCCTTGACTGATATTTGTAGGTGTGTGGATTAGCTGTTTCATTGCAGTCTAAGAATTTCCTAAAATCTGCATTTGTAAAGAAGCCAGTCATTAACTAATAAAGTAGTGATCCTGAAGCCTTGTTTCCTGGAGTGTGCTGACTGGGAAGGGGGAGGATGAAGGAACATATCAACAGTACTCAGAATCAGCTACAGATAGGGATGTGCAAACCCACCCCTATCCGGATTCTCTGGGCACACACCCAGCCCCTGCCCCTGCTCGCCAGTCCCCAGACCATGCTCGAGCCCCTCCCATGCTAGGCAAGCAGCCTGCACTCACCCTGGTGGCCTCATGGAGCTTCACAAGCACCATTTTTTAAAAAAATAAAATGACAATTGCAAAAATGTATATACTGGTGTTCTCCATTTTATTTTTCAAAAAATGGCAGCAACAGAGCTCAACAAAGCCACTGGGGTGAGTGCAGGCTACTCGCTGAGCATGGGCAGGGGGTGAGTGGGGGCAGGGGCTCAGTGAGCAGGGCTTGGGGGTGCAGGCAGGGGGGTTCCACCAGATTCTCAGATGAAATCGGGCTCCCGCACCATACCTAGCTACAGAATACATACATACATACATATATATATATATATATATATATATATATATATAATATATATATATATATCTATCTTAAATACAGTTTTGCACAATGGAGTTCTGATATGGTTATTTAACAATTGCATACAGAGAACTGCTAGGGAAGGGTGCATTCTTCACATCCACCTTCAGTTCTTTTCCCCAGCCATGGCTGAATCTACCCCCCAGCCCCAGCCCCAGCTCCGCCATTATATGTAATGGTGTTGTGTTATTCTATGTTCAATGTGGGGGAATTAACACCCACAGGGCAAAATACAGGGGTGGGGGACACCAGCTCCCAAATGTTCCACAGGGTGGCCTTCTCCCCCCGCCCCACACACACTTGGATTTTGCTCCCACAGTGTCTTCTACCCATCCCGAT
The DNA here is from genome assembly GCF_057233095.1 of Heloderma suspectum. Classification (NCBI taxonomy): domain Eukaryota; kingdom Metazoa; phylum Chordata; class Lepidosauria; order Squamata; family Helodermatidae; genus Heloderma; species Heloderma suspectum. Next base: position 75,411,870 of record NC_139461.1, read on the forward strand.
ACAAACTAATAGAGGAGCTTCTCTCCATACAGTGGTGAACAGAAAGAGGTTACGGCTTCTTCAAAGACAATGGGAAATTTTTCAGAACCTTTGGATTAGCTCATAAAAGTTACTCAAATTCTTCCATGTTGGTGGTAGGTATGTATGAATCCCTTACCTGCCAATCCTTTTCAGACGGCTCTGCTCCACAGCAATTCTGTGGAGCCGCTGGCCAGCTCCAAAGTGCCAGCTATATGGCCACCATGCTGTATCACTGTAGTGCCATTTGCGGCCATAAAGGCCTCAGTTTAAGGTAAATGCAGCCGTAAATGGCCTAAATGCAGGCCTTTATGGCTTCAAATGGTGACCCGGATGCCATTTGCATCCGTGTTTTCATTAACACGATAGGCTACGCAAATATTTGCATAGGCTATCACATAAAAGCAGGGACACAGGGACATTCCTGCTTTTCCATGCATAGCCTATCATGTTACTGAAAACCACGGATGCAAATGGTGTCCAGGACACCATTTGCAGCCATAAAGGCCTTAGTTGAAGGTAAATGCAGCTATTTATGGCTGCATTTAGCTTAAACTAAGGCCTTTACGGCCACAAATGGCATAGTGGAAGCCATTTGCATCTGCAGTCAATCCGCCCAGCCAGTGATACAGCAATGGCGGCCGTATTGCTGGAACTCCAGAGCTGGCCGGCAGGGAGGATCCAGCTGGTGAGGATTCCTCTAGGAGATGGAAGTAAGTCTTCCGATCCTCCACAGACTCCGGGGGTCTGACCTCACTGGGGCCCATGGAGGATTTCCGCCCCATCCCTAGTTGGTGGGGCAGGGAAGAAGTTGGGCAATTTCTGTATTAATCTGAGGGGAGCTTTCAAAAGCTAGCCCCTTTCTAAGGATATCTAGTGAGTTCATGGTTGATTTAAAATCTGAAGAGGCACTTTGAACTCTCTTAGACACTACAATTCACCAATTTACCCTTGAAGCTTGTTAGAGTTGCATTCCTAAAAATAAAGCCCATTATTAAGTCTTTCAGAACTGGTGTAAATTAAAGATGAACATTCAAAATGGATAATTGTTTGTAAACATGACAATCCATGTGAAAATGCACTTGAAACTACACTTGAATATATAAGGCATCAGAAATCTTGAAAGGGGGTAGACTGTGGCAGCCAGGCCCAGTGCTTTAATCTGTAGACAACAGCAATATAAAAAAGAGAAAGCTCTGTGAACTTGCTCTTAGCTCTCTGTTTTAAATTAATGTCTCCTTCCAGCATACTAGCTAATTAAGTGCTAATATGTCATTCTTGCCCCTTGTCATTCACCTGTCCAGTCACTGCTGCTGCCACCTTCTTGTCCAGCTAGAAGACAAAGTGCTCCACAGATGGGTGCCCAAGACAAGAGGAGTTTGTGCTGCTTTCATTTCAGGTGCATGACTGCAGCACTTTGTTTCCTGGCCAGAGGAGGAGGAGGGGAAGATGGCTACAGCAGCATATGAGCAAGTGTGACAGGGCAAGAATGACATTCTGAATTTGAGTCGCTGGGTACGCTAAGGAGAGATGTAGGTATAAAAGCGAGAGCTGTCAGCGTGTTCATAGTCCTATGAGCTCTCTTTTTATATCACTTCTGTCTTCAGCCTTAGTATCTACATCACTGTGGCACCTCGTGTGTATCAGAAACCACTGGTCTAATGTTGGGTGCTCATGCTGTTGCTTCAGATGGCCAGAGACCGATACTGCAGCTCCCAGCCCAGTAAAGATCAGGTGTCACAAGGAGCCAGCAGACTCCCAGAGAGTCTCATAAGTCATTGATCCTGGCTTGGCTCCTGAACTACCGCTTGCCGTTCTCTTCAAAAACACACAAGGAGGGGCTAACCCTGTTTTTCTAGGACTCTGAATTTGCGTCTCCTAGATCTGCACCCCCTTCTCTTTCCCAGCTGTTCAGAGATGTTATGCTGTTGTTGATTCTCCTTCTTGACCAGAAAGAGTGGCAGATACAACCAGCAGATGTAAGAGTGGCTAAGAAAGTGATGGAGTGAGTTCCCTTTTCCCCTTAGTTAGTGATCTTGTTGTATTGTGTGTGTTCTTCCTTTCTGTTGCCTGTAGTTTAAGCTTTGTTTCAAAATATAATCCCATGTGCAGTGCCTGGCAGGCTGTGGTTTAGGGCTCCTGCAGTCCTAGCACCTGGATTAAATATTCCATCTGTGCAGGGGCTGGTCTAGCTAGCTCAGCATCCCATGGCCATCTGGTTGGCCACTGTGTGGACAAAATGATGGACTGGATCTGATTCAGTCTGACTTATGGAATGATGGACTGGATCTTTAGCCTGATTCAGCATGACTCTTCTTCTGTTCTTATGACCACGACACAGAGAATTAAATGCAACACATGGATCTTTGTCTATAGCTGACCAAGCACGTGATAGTCTTCTTGTGGACCACAGCTCATGTTTTTTATATTGTGGTGCAAGAAGAAAGTCTCAACCTGGTAATGTTTGCTGATCTTTTCTTTATGGTACATAACATTTCAGAATGTTAATTTTTGCTGCTTATAATTCTTTGCATTTTTTTTCTTCCATGGTGCATTTATCTATCTAATACGTCTTGCCAAATATATTCCTTTCCATTCAAACTAACTGGTATTTGGCTGCCAAATCAAAATGTTTCACATTGGATAAACCGTTTTCATAAATTGACATTTTTATTTGCAATATATTATCTTTTTCACTGCTATTATTTTAGTTAGACGTTATTTCTATCTATTGCACAACACTTTGAAAAATGAATCTGTCAGTGCTAGCTTAGATGACAACTGATTCCTTACTAAGATGCATAAATATGTGGTGATAATCAATGTGTGCTGTAGCAGCAAACAGTCTAGCTGGAAAGAAGGTTGCTAATTATGGGCATTAACCTTTGGCACTAGTAAAGGTCATGGCAGAGCAGAATCACCAGGAAGTGTTTTCTATACTCCAGAATAGAACGTTCCTTGGAGCTTTGGAAGGAACATTCATGAAATCACTAAATTCAGATTAATTACCCTGTGACACTTTTTAACTAACCTTTTCACAGTCAGAATAGCTAAAGTATTATGAAAGAATAAATTCCACACACTCTTCCAAAAGAGAATTCAGGCCAAGACAGAGATTATTTAAAATATGTGTCTAGTAACAGCTCAACCAGTCATTTGTACTCTAGAATAGGTACAGAGCCCCCAGTCCAGACTGGAACCCTACTCTAGGGGGGCTTTTAAGATCTGGACTAGGGTCCCTGCACCTACCCTAGAGTAAAAATGAAAATACAACATAGCTGCTAGACACACACTTAGAGCGCAATCCTATTCTGATAGGCGGCTGCCTCCAAACTTGGAGCAGAATGCCTATCCAATGCAGGGCAGGAGAAGTACAGAGGGGATCATTCCCTCCATGCTCCTCCTGCCCTGCATTTTCTGCTAGACAGCCGATTTCGACACCGGATGTTTCGTACAGGCATTTCCGCCCTCGCCACCCTGGAACACCCCCAGACATGCCCCTTTTCAGCCACTCCACACTCCTCTTGCAAGCGCGGAGGATGGGCTACTCTCTGCTGCCTGTGAGGCAGCATGGAAGCGGGGGGAAGATCAGTTCCCAGAAAACAAGGTATCCTATGGCCGTAGGATTTTGTCTAGTGGCCATAGGATTTCTTGCTTAAAATAATATTTGTTTTGGCTCCTAGGCTGCAATCTAAAATACACACTGGGAGTAAGCCCCACAGAATAGTGTGGGACTTCTTTACTTCTGAGTAAACATGCACTGAGTTAAGCTGTTAAAGAGTAAAGTATTCTTAGGCTACAATCCTATACATACTTACCTTGGAGTAAGTCCCATTGAACACTATGGGGCCTGCTTCTGAGTAGATGTGTTTAAGATCGCACGGTCAAGTAGGGTAGGCCTTGTGGCACCCAAGCATGGTTCATTGTGGTCAAGAATATTTGACTTGGATTTGGGAAGTCTGGATTTAAATTTAATACTGCTTGTGAACTCACTGAGTGATTTCTTTTTTCCTGTCTCTCATCCTCCTATCCATAATATCAAAATAATAGTGGCCTACCTCATTTGGTGGTTGTATGAATCAATTAGATAAGAAAATGCCATTAGTTTACTCTGAGACAAAGGAGAACACAATTTTAAAAACTAAACAATAAATGATTGCTCACAGAGCTGAAGTAAAGGGTTTTTTTGTATTTAGTCTTATACATTAGATCCCATAACAATATGCATTAAAATGTGAAGCCATGCATTAACTACTTAGAACTAACTAATCAGTATTACATTGAACAAATGCACATGACCTAATTGCCATTAAATATGTGAATAGATAGATACTAGCAGCATTTGGTATGCCCTGAACTGACAACCAGACTTACCGCAACATATGACTGAATCTGTTGGAAGCTTGGCAGTGGGGCGGGGGGAACTGCTGAAGTGCAAGGCAGGTGGGTATTGAAGCTATCACATGGTCACTTCAGAAAATGCCAAAGCCCAGATTGATACACTCAAGCAGCCTCCTTGACACACCAATCTGATGGTATGAATTGATTCTGACTTAATACAACCATTATCAGAACAGTTAATGTGTGATAAAACACAGCACCTCTACAGTGTATGTTGGGCCTCAGAAAATTTGTGGCCATGGGATTCTAGTTTAACAAGAGCATGGGAGAGTGGTTGCTGTGGATGATTTCTTCTGCAGTGATTTTAGAGGATCCATTACTAGTTATAGTCAGATCACAGGATACATCTTACACTCATGTGTTGTACATCCCCTAGAGTGGAACAGGTAGAAGCTTCTGCTTTACCCTCTTCCATGTGAAAATTTTGCAGTGATGGTTTTCATACATTCTGATGCATTGCATATATGTGGGGAAGGGAGGAGGTAAAAGGAAATAAGCAATTTATATTTTCTTTCTAAAAGGAGGATAGGTAATGCCCTTGTTGATATTTGCCACCCCACTGACATGAATTCTCATGAATCATCTAAATGAATATAATTGCATTCTTATATTCTATTATGTAGACAGAATGACACCACTCTGCCTGTGCGTGCGTGCGTGCGTGCGTGCGTGCACATTCAAGTTCTCAGATGGAAACATGTACAAATTGTCACAGGATGTATGTCTCCCTTTTGAAGCCAAAACAATCCTCTCCAGTCCCCAGATAGAAACTGTACTCTCTCATGTACATGCTCTGTCTCTGTCTCTCTCTCTCATTGTAGTATATTTAATGACAAATATACTTTTTTGAGTATTCACACATGTTTCTCTGAGCATTGACAAATTACTGTTCTTGAGAGACACTCCTTTCTCAGAATGCCTGCAATTCCTTGGTATCTATCAAGTATCTTTTGAGAAACACTATGTACATACACTTCATTTGCTTCTAGCAGTCTAGCAGGTGGTTGGCCTAGGTCTTTGGGTTCATTTCATCACAATGGGTAAGCTTAAGTGACAATTATTAAAGGTAAATCTCACCAAGAAATGACAAGCAGACAAGGCTCTCCAGCGCAATGTTTTCCCTGTGTGTGGCTATTGTTGTTGTTTTTCTCAGACACATAAATGCCATTTAAGCATTACAGAAAAGATTTGGGTAAGTTCACTGTGAAAAATGGGAAATCATCTTTTGTTGTAATATGTGATACAGCCCCAATTTAATGGTAGTGCACTGTACAACTCAGCAAGGTCAGATTGTTTGAATGACTGAACTTATATTTTGAATTCACATTTTCATTCTCTGCCACCACAACATACCTGTAAGGTTGTCTTCCATTGTTGTAGTGTCTCTTTCGTGAGACAAATTCACAGTGCCTGAGGCGTCCAGAAACATCAGGTTCCTCTATACAGAATCAAAAGCATTCATTTTTCTAACCCCATAAGTGTGCATGACTTTTAATGCACATTTTTGAATCCATTAATGTTTTGCCAAAAAGAGACTGAACTGTCATGAATCCTGCTCTTTGGGTTTGCGGTAATGAACTTTTCATGCAGCTTTGCTAAACAGCCCTGCTCCTGTCACAGTGGGCAAAACTCTGTGGGTTACAACAGGATTTTTGTGATTCACATGAAAGGTGAATACTGTAGTGAGTATGCTTTTGTCTCTGAGAAAAAAGTGAAATGTCAGATTCCTCTTGATTTTTGCTCTTTCTCCCAATAAAAATGAATATAAACATGTTCCCCTGACTCACAGCATATGAATCAATGTCTTACATGTTCTCTCCATAATTGGCACCACTCTAGTTTTACCCGTGCCCAGAAATTAACATAGGGACTCAGGAGCAAAGAAAGAACAAAAGTAAAGATAAGTCTACAATAAAAGCACTATTTTCTGCTAAAGGTCATCAACATTAAAACATTAAACATTAAAGTGGCTCTGAGAAGTATGCATTGACCTAGTATTATTAGCAAAGGCTTTCCACAATACCCAAGCAAAGCAAAGAAAGTAGTCCAATAAGTATTTGTGCTAAGGTCGACAAATGTCCCCTGCTGATAGGCTGAAGCCATGCTAGCACCAGTTTGGTTGTGCCCTCAATACTTTTTGCCACTAAATAAAATGTAGCCGTTGGATCTTGGGGTATGCATTTAGGTTAGGGATAGGTGAGATTTTTATTTCAGTTCATTTTTTTAAAGAATTTATCAAACTTTGGAAATTTCTCCATATTCAAGATATAAAGTGTGTATGTGTATGTGTGTGTGTGCATGTATAAATGAATGTGAGAGAAACCAAAACTGACAGATTTGTCCACCCAGACACAGCTCTTTGGGTGCTTAGTTCTCAGAAGTTTGGGTCTGGAATGGATCTATATGTATTCAAACATGTTAGTGCTAAATTATGGTTGCCACATCTTTATTCTGACAGGCTCCTCTTTAACACTTATATGACAGGCAGGTACAACATACTCCTCTCCATGCTGGGATTCGCTATATCTATTGAATTTGGCCAGTGTAGATGGTCAAGTATTTCATTTCAGTTTGGTTTTAATAAGAATTTACAAAAATTTGCAAATCTCTCTATATTTGGGACATTGAGATTTTTTTTAAAAAAGGAAGGCAGTAGAAAGAGAAACTGTCAGATTCATCCATTCCTAATTTAGATATGACATCAATACAAAAGCCGCAGTACCTCAGAGCAAGAATACCAGGTTGCAACTTGACAGCAAGAGTCCATAAATATAGTGTGTCATTCTGTTCTTTCCTAATACTTCACCTGTGCTCTTCTTCTGCCAGGCTGTAATACAGGATATCGTGATTCAGGCTACTTTGGTACAGAGATCTGAAAGCACCCTGAAAGCATTTGTGGTGCATGTGTGTGTGTGTGTGTGTGTGTGTATATATATATATATATATATATATATATATATGAAAAAGGCTGCAATCCAAAAAGCTATTTTGGGTATGCCCAAGAAGGGATGGATAAGACTTTTTTTCTGTTTGTTTTTTGAACTTACCAACATTCTCACATTTCTTCATGAACAGGACATAAAGAACTTGAGATTTAAAAAAATAAAATGTGGGAGAAAGTAAAACTGACAGATCCATCTATTCCTAAGCCCAGGTATTTGTGCATGCTAATTTGTTTGTTTTTTTCTTCTTTTGTTTTAAACAGCAGACATCCAAATGCAAACTGCTTTTTAAACTTCACCTCAATTTCAAAAGAGGTTTCACAAGGCCAAAACAACCCCCCCCAAAAAAACTCTTGGGGTACACAGAGAAAGCTGAACATTTATTTAGATCCTGGCTAAAAGTTACACATTTTTGTTGAGATACTCTCAACAGCTGGAATTACTTATTGGCAAGTAAACCCTTGCCTTTGAAGTCTTATGTAATATACACTTTTTTTCAGGGAAGAAGGGTCTCCATCAGTGAATTAGGACAGCAATCTAGAAAGATAAACAAAACAAAAAAGCACTAAAAGACCATCCAACCAAGTTGGGACACAACAGGGCTGACCACTGGCAGATGGACTATCCATCTTGGATTGACATAGTGAAGGGTTTTACTGGGTCAGAGCTCAATGAAGTACCTGGATTGAAATGAACTGACCCTGGATTCAATGTTATTACTGCATTTTTATCTCATCTTTTTTCTGAAAAGGTTCCGAACCCTTTTTATCCTCACATAATCCCTGTGAAGTAGGTTAGGCTGAAAGTGACTGGCCCAAGGTTATCCAGGGAGCTTCATAGCTGAGTGGGAATTTGTACCTAGACTCCCACCCCATCCCCCATGCAATTCTAATTCACTACACCATACACAGTCTCCAGGGATCAAGGTTAGATAATCAAAGTTATGCAGACTGACCCAGGAATTGAGGTTAAAATAAAACACGTTTATCTGTTTTGTACCGTACTACATTTAGATGGAGCAAGAATTCCAGTGTATTGCTAATATAGCAAATAATGGAGGCTTTCCTAACTGGCTGCTCAAAGTACTCCCAATGTGTCTATCTACTTGAGATGTTATTTCTAAGGATGGTGAAGAAATTCATTCAGTTCACATTTTAATGAGAATTTATCTAATTCCACACTTTCGAAGCAATACATGATTAAAACTCAATTATCCTTACAAATATGTATTTCTCTGAATTTTGCAATGGAGTTCTCCAATCAAAAAATGTGCACAAAAGTTTGTATCTTAGGAACAGTCAACACACACCCAAAAAAGCATATATTAGTTTTAAAAGTTCAAACATTGGATACAACCCTATGTCTTTCTACCAATCCATTGATAGGAGAAGTAATAGTTTTCACTAATATCTCTACAAAAATTGTTTTATATTTTTCAGTAGATGCAATTTTTAAACACTGCCCCAGAAACCATCCATGCCAAATTTTAATTTTAATAAGATGGATAATCCCCTTGATAAATATTGTTTTTGAGACTGGGATCTGAAGAGATGTTGGCAAGTATTCTACCCAGAAAAGCTTTGCCCCAAACAAATTCTTAATGTGCTGATTTGCTGATGTTTTTTCCCCCTTTCCTTCCAAATACATGTACCTTCTGTCGGTTTCCCATATTAAATTTGGCCTATGCAATGGCCTACATTTGTACTTAAAGCTGCAATCCTAGGCGCAGTTAACTAGGAACAAGTGTCATTGATTGCAATGGCACTTACTTCTGAATAGACATGCATAGGATTGCCCTGTAAATGTAGGTCTCCCCTATTGGTTACTTTACTTGACTAGCTTAGGCATGGTCCAGATTTCCATTCATTTGTGACTTTGGGTTACACCCCCCCCCCCATGAAATAGATGTGAGATGAAAGACAGTGGGCTTTGGGAGAAGGATGATGACAGTGGGAGGCAGGCAGCATTCTGGGAAGCTTTGTAGTAAGTACAGTGATTATGATTCGACCTTTCCCCCCTCCTTCACAAGTGTTAAATGCAATGCAAAGGTTGTCAAACAGCACTCCCCACAGTTAGTAAAGAGGCGGGCCATTTCTATCTCTATATGAGTGAAATTCTTGTGACAATCAGTCTCTCTTTTCCCATATATGTGAGGTCAAATGCTAGCTATGCCATGTCTGCTGAACTGTCCATTTTTGAACCTTATCAAAAATTTTGCAGCCTCTTCTTAACATGATGAACATTTGAAGAGCAGAAACAGGGGAAACCCTAGTAATTATATTTTAGTTGCTTATGTTCATGGGGGGTGGGGATGGGGACTGGAGGTCCTTAGTCATATCATGTCTGATCTGTAGCTGTGGCAGTAGAAAGCTGATAGACTCTTGATGACTGCAATTTCCGCTACTTGGGTGTGCAAAGGGAGATGGCCTCACAGGTAATCCTGACAAGGGCCTCAAAACCCTCAGCGAGAGGCTTCAGGCATCACCTGTCACCACCAATGATGGCTCAGAATGATCACCATCCCTATCTAGTCAGACATAGCCTGCCCAAACCAGCCTACTTAGGGAAATGCAACCAATCAAACCGAAAATAAACCCACCAGATTAACCTAAGACACTCCCACCCCACTTACACTGAGAAGCAGGCAAAAAGATGCACAACACAGCCAACTGGACTGTGTGCCAGAAATTCCTGCTCAGTCCTCAAAAGAGTGACCAGTGAAGACTCACCCTGCATACAGGAGGGAAGGAAGCTGCGCTTTGAAGAGGCCAGGAGGAGGGGCCTCGCAGGCTAATATTGCCTAATAAGCTCCTCCCCCAGGCAAGGCTGGGCTTGAAGCCACATCTCCTCATTCACACACCCATGGTCAGGCAAGCCAAACATGGGGTAGGGCATATATTGGCATCTGAGACCACTATTTTCTATTATGTTTCCCATATTACTAAAGGAACACAAGATTCTGAAAGATATTACTCCACAGCTGAATAGACAGCACCATTACCAGAACAACCTTGATGCCAGTACTCATTAGTGGTGAAGTGGGGGCACCTTTCTTTGGGTTTTTTTTTGGGGGGGGAGGCACACAAATGAAACTAACCATTCCAGGAGGGCATTTCCTTTTTCCTTAGTTCTTCATTCAGCTTCTTGCTGCCACTTTTAGTTGTGATGGTGGCAAGAGAGCGCCTTACAATCAGCAGCTAATATTCTCCCCTGCAATAGGACGAGCATCACTGTCAGTGATGCTATGTCTTGCTGTAGCCATGTTCTCTGGGGCAGGGGTGGGAGCTTGTGGCCATCCAGATGCTGCTGGACAACTCCCAGAATAATTGACAACACAACATTTGGAGGGCCACAAGTTCCCCACCCTTGTTCAAGGGAAAGAATAATGGCAGCCAGCAGTTGGCCTTCATGAGAAGCTCTCTTGTACTACCCTCAACATGGGCAGCAGTGACAAGAGAGTTCCTTGTGTCAACAGCTGCCACTATTATTCTTCCCCTAAAACAGGGGTGGGGAACATCTGTCAGCCAGAGGGCCAAATTCCATTTCAGACAAGCTCTTGGGGACTGCATTCCAGTGGTGGGCAGGACTGAAGGTAAAAGGGGCAAGGCCAAAATACACCAGCATATTTTAGCTTAAAGCTGTCAGGAATGAATCTGAGTGTGTGGAGATGTCTAGCAGCTCAGATTCAGAATGGCACCCTCCCTAGTAAACTCAGATATGGCAAGGCTTTCTTCCCAAGAACTTGACACACAGATGGCTCAGCCCTTTCCTCCACCATGAGAACCCAGTTTTCAGAGGAGGAGGAGAGTGAGGGGCATGACTTGAGGGATGCTAGGGTCTGTTGCAAAGTGAAGTGGGAAAAGTTAGAGGCAGGGCTCAGATGCTCTGCCAAGTTCACCAGTCATGAAAGCCAACGTAAGAGGGAGCCACCCTACAGGAGGGGCGTCCCTGCAAAGCTAGTCTGGCTGAGAAGTTCATGCCCAGACGACTGCTGGCAACTCCTCTACCTTCCACTTCATCTCCCCTATTGATATATGGAGATGTGTAGATTAGCTGTTTCATTGCAGTCTGTGAGTTTTGTAGAATCTGCCTTTGTAGAGAAGCCAGTCGTTAACTAATAAAATAGGGGTGTACGAAATCCACTTACCATTCTGGTCCAGGGCGTCTGCAGGGAGGGGGGAGGCGATCCATCCAGAATCCTCCCCGGCTGGCTCTGCTCCACGGCAAGTCCATGGAGCCACTGGCCGGGCCTGTCTGCAGCCGGACTTCCATCAGCTCCTAATCTGCGGCCGCAAATTTATTTATTTTTATTTATTTATTTATTTATTTCTATACCGCCCAATAGCCGAAGCTCTCTGGGCGGTTCACAAAAACTAAAACCAAACAACACACAATAAAACAATTTAAAATATATAGAACATTAAAACCACAATATAACAATACAACCACAATAAAACCTAGCAGCAGTACAGGAGCTTAAAATACAGATTTAAAACAGCAAAGATAAAAATTTAGAAAGCTAAAATGCCTGGGAAAATAAAAAGGTCTTCACCTGGCACCGAAAGGAGTACAATGTAGGCGCCAGGCGAACCTCACTAGGGAGCTCATTCCAGAGCCGGGGTGCCACAACAGAAAAAGCCCTCCTCCTAGTAGCCACCCGCCTCACTTCCTTTGGCAGGGGCTCACGGAGAAGGGCTGCTGATGATAGCCCAAATGGCATAGTGGATGCCATTTGCGTCCCTACTTTAGCTGTGATAGGCTACGTAAATATTTACATAGCCTATCACGACAAAGAGCAGGGAGGCAAATGGCCGGATGCTATATACGGCTGCAGATTGGGGCAGCAGACTAGGGATGTACGAAAGTCACTTACCTTTTCACGGATGTGATTCGCAGTGGGGGGGAGGTGCCCCATCCCTCCCCCCAGAATCCTCAACAGGGGGGAGGCGATCCGGTCCTCCCCGCCCCCGGAATCCTGCCTGTCCGGCTCTGCTCTGCGGCAGCTCCACGGAGCAGCCGGCCAGGGCCATCTGCAGCTGGAGTTCTGGCCGCAGATGGGCTGCTGCAGATGCAAATGGCGGCCACCGTAGCAGCCGCCATTTGCATCCAGCCAAGCTGCCATGATAGGCTACATAAGTATTTACGTAGCCTACACGGCAAGCCAAAACAAAAAAAAAGCGTACACAAATGGCAGAGGCTACGGTGGCCGCCATTTGTGTTCCCTATTTTTTGCCGTTTTATCCTACGTAAATATTTATGTAGGCTATTACGGCAAAAAAAAAAAAAAAGAGGGGAACGCAAATAGCGCCCACTATGGGGGTAGGGCCAGAGAAAGGAGACATAGCCATCTGGAGAATCCCAGAGGGCCACATTCTAACCCAGGAGGACCAGATTTGCCCCCTGGGGCCTGAGGTTCCCCACCCCTGCCCTAGAATATGGCTATGTCTAGCCCTAGACACCCCTGCCCTAGAACATGGCTAGGGGAAAATAATGGCAGCTGCAAAGAGCATTCATGCTGTCACTGCCACCACAGGCAGCAGCAGAAAGTTTAAGAAATAACTAAAACTAAAAAAAGGTAAGCCTCCCCCTCCACCGCCTAAAATGTATGGTTGCATTTTTGCACTCCCAGAAACCTGACTCTCCATTTCAGGTACTCCTTCTGGTGCCCAGAAACCTATAGTTCAAGACCAAAATTGTGGCCTAATATTGTTCAACTCAGCCACTATTCAGTACACCAGAGGCAGGGAGCAGAAGTAAAGAAAAACGTGTTGGTCCTGGCGTTCGCAAGGCTTGGGCTCAACAGTTATTCCATATCTTTCTTCCCTGACATATTCATTTCCATCTGTAGAAAAATTCCATGTGAGCAGCAGGCATTCTGTAAAGTAAACAGAAAATGCAATCGCTTGAAGTATTTCCTCTGCATTTTCTTAAGGATGGGCGTTCACATACCTTGCAGATTTTGAAAGAAAAGAAAACAGCAACCCGGAACCCATTTATTTAAAAGCAATTTACTTAGCTAGAAGTGTTCTTTATTCCAGCTGCTGTTATTAAAGACGCTAGCTTTTCAAGTGCTTTTTCTTTGCAAACCTGCGCTTGCTTTCTGCTGAGGGAAGTCATAACCCCCTGTTTATGGCACATCATTCTAGAGCTGCAGAAATAATTGCATTGCCAACAACACCGAAGGGATCAGGAGGAGGATGACCTTTTTAATGCATCAAATACCCATTTGTAGAATAAGGGCAGATTGTCAAAGCAGAGTCATTAGAATTTGCTAGTTGCACCAGCACATTTTGTCTTGCTTTCTAATTTTGTGGGCTCAAAACTACATTTCCAAAAGTCCAATTTGAGACTCCCATGTGCCTGAACTCTCAAAAGCATGAAAACAAAACAATTACACTATTTAGGATGAGAATGGAAACTTGTGAGAGGTTCATAGTAGGTGTTCAGTCTTGTGAGCTTTCCCCATTTCTCATTAGCCATCAAGGGATAAAATGTATGTGTTAATTAGCCACATTTCTCTAACTTATCTGTCAGTATTCTCTTTGCATTCATATTATTCCATATCTAAAATCTATTGCATTGTAGATTTGGAGTTCTCAGTGTTAAAGCACTATATTTTGGTTTCATATGTTATTCAGTTCAGTTCGTTAAAAATGTTTACAAGCAAATGTATTGCTTGTATCTGACTATTACTTGGGGAACCAATTCCAAACCTAAAGGAGAAGTGATCTAAAAGGCCCTGTCATATAATCCTATTCCACTAATGATGTGATGGTTGAATCCTATTGCGTAGATCAGGAGTGGGCAAACTTCTTCCCCTCAGGGGCTGCATTCCCTTGGAAGACATTTATCAGGGCCACATAGAGCAGTGAGCATGGCCAGGGCTATCTCTTTCTCTAAAAACTATTGCAACTCCACACTGTTTCTTTTTTTTCTCTATTAAGAATCTTGAGAGTAACAGAGAGAGAAACTGACTGTGAGGTGATCTCCCCCCTCTCTCACACATACAAACACCATAGATTCTCTCTCATGCACACACACACACAACCCACCCCATCCATTCACACCCATACACACTCAGCACTTCTCTCTCTCTCTCTCTCTCTCTCTCTCTCTCACACACACACACACACACACACACCTTTCGGAAGGCAAGGAAAGCTTTCAGAAGGCTGCTGTAGCCACTGTGCACTGTGAGTTCTCTCTCAGGGATCTTACACCCAATCTACATTGCGCCCACCATCGCAATGAAGTCAGGGCCATGTCAGGTTATATGCACTCGCATTATAACATGATTATCCTCACTCACCCATTTTCCCCGGTCCACTCCCTCCTTGAATGTGGGAGATTGGTTCACACTCCAGCGCCTTGCAGGTCCCCAGCTCCCAAGTAAGGCGGCTCTGATTGGAGGAGCAGCAACTTCTCCCACCTCTGCCAATAACCCACCTCCCCTCCCTCCCCTCCCTTGTGTCCTTCTGCCGCTGGTCAATGGAAACCCCACCACGCATCCGGCACCTTGTTGTTGTTGTTCAGTCATTCAGTCGTGTCCGACTCTTCGTGACCCCATGGACCATAGCACGCCAGGCCTTCCTGTCCTGCGCTCTCTCCCGGAGCGTGCTCAAGTTCATATTCGTTGCATCCGTGATGCTATCTAGCCATCTCATCCTCTGCCGTCCCCTTCTCCTTTTGCCTTCAGTCTTTCCCAGCATCAGGGTCTTTTCCAGGGAGTTTTCTCTTCGCATTAGGTGGCCAAAATATTTGAGCTTCAGCTTCAGGATCTGTCCTTCCAATGAGCACTCAGGGTTGATTTCCTTTAGGATGGACTGATTTGACCTCCTTGCAGTCCAGGGGACTCGTAAGAGTCTTCTCCAGCACCACAGTTCGAAAGCATCAATTCTTCGGCGCTCAGCCTTCCTTATAGTCCAGCTCTCACAGCCATACATTACTACTGGGAAAACCATAGCTTTGATTAGACGGACCTTTGTCGGCAAGGTGATGTCTCTGCTTCTTACTATGCTGTCTAGGCTGGCCATAGCTTTCCTCCCAAGGAGCAAGTGCCTTTTAATTTCATGGCTACAGTCACCATCTGCGGTGATGTTGGAGCCCAAGAAAGTAAAATCTGTCACTGCTTCCATTTCTTCCCCTTCTATATGCCAGGAAGTGATGGGGCCAGATGACATGATCTTAGTTTTTTTAATGTTGAGTTTCAAACCAGCTTTTGCACTCTCCTCTTTCACCCTCAACAAGAGGCTCTTTAGATCCTCTTCGCTTTCTGCCATTAGGGTGGTATCGTCTGCATATCGGAGGTTGTTGATAATTCTCCCAGCAATCTTAATTCCGACCTCTGATTCATCCAACCCGGCATTTCTCATGATCTACTCTGCATATAAGTTAAATAAGCAGGGTGACAATATGCAGCCTTGTCGTACTCCTTTTCCAATTTTGAACCAATCGGTTGTTCCATGTCTGGTTCTTACTGTTGCTTCTTGACCCTCGTACAGGTTTCTCAGGAGACAGGTAAGGTGGTCTGGTACTCCCATCACTTTAAGAATTTGCCACAGTTTGTTGTGATCCACACAATCAAAGGCTTTAGCGTAGTCAATGAAGCAGAAATAGACGTTTTTCTGGAATTCTCTTGCTTTCTCCATGATGCAGCGAATGTTGGCGATTTGATCTCTAGTTCCTCTGCCTCTTCGAAACCCAGCTTGTACTTCCGGTAGTTCTCGGTTCGCATACTGCTGAAGCCTAGCTTGTAGGATTTTGAGCATCACCTTGCTGGCATGTGAAATGAGCGCAATTGTGCGGTAGTTTGAACACTCTTTGGCGTTGCCCTTCCTTGGAATTGGAATGTAAACTGACCTTTTCCAGTCTTGTGGCCACTGTTGAGTGTTCCAGATTTGTTGGCATATTGAATGCAGCACTTTAACAGCATCATCTTTTAGGATTTTAAATAGCTCGGCTGGAATACTGTCATCTCCGCTAGCTTTGTTGTTACTAATGCTTCCTAAGGCCCACTTGACTTCACTCTCGAGGATGTCCGGCTCAAGTTCAGTGACCGCACTATCATGGCTATCAGGGACATTCAGATCTTTCCTGTATAGTTCTTCTGTGTATTCTTGCCACCTCTTCTTAATCTCATCTGCTTCTGTTAGGTCCCTGCCTTCTTTGTCCTTGATCATGCCCATCTTGGCACAAAACGTTCCCTTGAGATCTCCGATTTTCTTGAAGAGATCTCTAGTCTTTCCCATTCTGTTGTTTTCCTCGATTTCTTTGCATTGTTCATTTAAGAAGGCCTTCTTGTCTCTCCTTGCTATTCTCTGGAACTCTGCATTCAGTTGGGTATATCTTCCCCTTTCTCCCTTGCTTTTCGCTTCCCTTCTTTCCTCAGCTACTTGTAAAGCCTCATCAGACAGCCACTTTGCTTTCTTGCATTTCTTTTTCTTTGGGATGGATTTCGTTGCTGCCTCCTGAACAATGTTACGGACCTCCGTCCATAGTTCCTCAGGCACTCTGTCTATCAGGTGTAATCCCTGAAATCTATTCCTCACCTCCACTGTATATTCATCAGGGATATGATTTAGGTCATACCTGAACGGTTTAGTGGTTTTCCCGACGTTCTTCAATTTAAGCCGAAATTTTGCAAGAAGCAGCTCATGATCTGAGCCACAGTCAGCTCCACGTCTTGTTTTGACTGACTGTATGGAGCTTCTCCATCGTTGGCTGCAAAGGACATAATCAATCTGATTTCGATATTGACCATCTGGTGACGTCCATGTGTAGAGTCGCCTCTTGTGCTGTTGGAAAAGAGTGTTTGCTATGATCAGCATGTTCTCTTGGCAAAACTCTATTAGCTTTTGTCCTGCTTCATTTTGTACACCAAGGCCATGCCTGCCTGTTATCCCGGTGATTTCTTGACTTCCTACTTTAGCATTCCAATCCCCTAGGATGAAGAGGACATCTTTGTTTGGTGTTAGTTCTAGAAGGTGTTGTAGGTCTTCATAGAACCGATCAACCTCAGCTTCTTCGGCATCAGTGGTTGGGGCATAGACTTGAATTACTGTGATGTTGAATGGTTTGCCTTGGATTCATACTGAGATCATTCTATCATTTTTAAGATTGTACCCCAGTACTGCTTTTCCCACCCTTTTGTTGACTATGAGTGCTACTCCATTTCTTCTAAGGGATTCTTGCCCACAATAGTAGATATGATGGTCACCTGAATTAAATTCGCCCATGCCTGTCCATTTTAGTTCGCTGATTCCCAAGATGTCGATGTTCAATCTTGCCATCTCATGTTTGACCACCTCTAGCTTACCTTGATTCATTGATCTGACATTCCAGGTTCCTAAACAATATTGTTCTTTACAGCATCGGATTTTCTTTTCACCACCAGACACATCCACAGCTGAGTGTCCTTTTGGCTTTGGCCCAGCCGCTTCACTCTTTCTGGCACTACTTGGAAATACCCTCTGCTCTTCCCCAGTAGCATATTGGACACCTTCCGACCTGAGGGGCTCATCTTCCGGCGTCATATCTTTTAGCCTTGTGATACGTTCCATGGGGTTTTCTTGGCAAGAATACTGGAGTGG
This sequence comes from Heloderma suspectum, assembly GCF_057233095.1. Taxonomy (NCBI): domain Eukaryota; kingdom Metazoa; phylum Chordata; class Lepidosauria; order Squamata; family Helodermatidae; genus Heloderma; species Heloderma suspectum. The sequence continues at coordinate 75,429,820 of NC_139461.1, forward strand.
GTTGCCATTTCCTTCTCCAGTGGACCACATTTTGTCAGAACTCTCTGCCATGACCTGTCTGTCTTGGGTGGCCCTGCATGGCATAGCTTATGGCTTCACTGAGTTACGCAAGCCCCTTCGCCACAACAAGGCAGTGATCCATGAAGGGGTCCGCATCCGGCACCTAGTGATGTACAAAAGTCACTTACTTGGTCCCGCAGCTTGCTTCGCGGTGGGGGGGAGACGCTTCGGTTCTCCCCCTGAAGTTCAGGCCAGGGGGGGAAGCGCCCCGCCCCGCCTCGCCCAGCCGAAATTCAGGCCGGGGAGAAGCGCCCCATCTCCCCAGCCACGATATAAAAAGTAAATGAAAAAAAAACAAAAAAAACACCCGTGATAGGCTACGTAATGATTAACGTAGCCTATCACGGCTAGATTTCCAAAGTCAGCCATGATAGGCTATGTTAATCGTTACGTAGCCTATCACGGGTGACTTTGAAAAAAAAAAAGTGCGTACACAAATGGCGGCGCCCATGGGTGCTGCCATTTGCGTTCCTTATTTGGGCCCGGGTAGTCTATGTAAAGATTTACGTAGACTATGGCAAAAATAAGGGCAAAGCTATTTGCGTTGCCCTTATTTTCGCCGTAGTCTACGTAAATCTTTACATAGACTACAGCGACCAAATAAGGAATGGGAATGGCGGCTCCCTATGGGGGCCGCCATTATCCATACGTGCTTTTTTTTTTTTTTAAGTCACCTGTGATAGGCTACATGACGATTAACGTAGCCTATCACGGCTGACTTTGCAAATCTAGCCATGATAGGCTACGTTAATCGTCATGTAGCCTATCACGGGGGCGTTTTTGTTTTCTTTTCTTTGATTGGAATGGCGGCAGCGGCAGCCGGTCGAAAGACCAGCTGCCGCTCCCGCCCCGGACGAACACCCGCCGAACCGCTGGCCGGACCCGCCGCCGGGAGGGACATTCGGCAAAGGTAAGTCCCGTCCCGGGGCGGGTGCGGGGGGTGGGGGGGTGCGGAGAATTTCTCCCTGAAACTTGTTCGGGGGGCTGAACACGTTGGCGCTCGGCCCCCCGAAGTTTTGGGGAGAAATTCTCCGCCATCCCTAAGCCTATCATGGGTGACATTGAAAAAAAAATGTGTGTGTGTTGTTGTTGTTTTACATTTACTTTGTAATGGCGGTGGTGGCAGCCGGTCAGAAGACTGGCCGCCGCCCCCGCCGAAAGGCCGCCGAAGGGCCGCCGGGACCCGCCACCGAGAGGGACATTCGAAGGAGGTAAGTCCCATCCCGGGGGGGTGGCGCGGCGGTGGCGGAGAATTTCACCACCAATTTCGGGGGGCCGAATGCATTGGCATTCAGCCTCCCTGAGATTCGTGGAAAAATTCTCCGCCATCCCCATTCAGGATGCCTTGTCGCACCTTCTTTCAGGTTGTTGGCTAGGTTGCCCCGTTATTGACCAGACACAATATGTGCAGAGTGATCCCAGTGGAGAACACGGTCACCATCTCCATTTGGTAGCTCACCAATCAGTCCTTGTACAAAAGCGTGGCAGAGCAGTTCAGGGTGGGGAAATCCACAGTCGTGGGAATCTTTGTGGAAGTCTGCCTTGCTCTGGAGCACGCTCTACTGTGGAGAACGGTGACCCTGCGCAACGTGGATGTGGTGAGTGCAGCTCGGGAGGGGGGTCTCGGCTTTTGGGGGCAAGGGAGCATATTCAAATCTTCGCATCTTTGAAGAATCGAAGCTCTGTCTAATGCACTGGGCTAGAGGTTGGGTTCACATCTTCGAAGAATCCCAGCTGCATTTACTGCAGTGGGGTATAGGTGAGGTTCACATCCATGGGGCGGGAACAATATGCTCTGCAGGTATTTTCACAGGTACTCCTCTGTTAATGGTGATCACTGTCCTCCTGGACGTGTGTGTGTGTCTGTCCATGCATGCATGGGAGCGTGACACACGACCTTTGAAACTGGCACTGTGTGCTTTGTGCTTGACGAGGCTTGTCCAGGCAAGTGTGAGGGGAGATGGGGGCATGAGTAGGATGCATCTGTTGCTTGGTGATGGTCAGTCATGCTTTGGCCACCTCCTACCAAATATGCTTTCTCCTCTCTCTCCAGGCGATGCTCGGCTTCTCCACCCTTGGGTTCCCGGGGGCGTTTGCAGCTTGCGACGGGAAGCATTTGTCAATCATTTCCTCGATTAGACAGGGCAGCAAATTTATCAATAGGAAGCACTACTATTCAATGCTTCTGCAAGGCACAATGGACCATGCAGGATGATTCATCAATGTTAAGATCAGGTGGAGCGGGCAAAACCACAACACCTATGTGTTTCAGAACCCCACGCTAGGGATGTACGAAAGTCACTTACCTTTCTGTGGATTATGTTGATGGTGGGGGGGAGGCGTTCTGTCCCTCCCCCCAGAATCTTTGATGGGGGGGAGGCGATCCGTTCCTCCCCCCCCGGAATCCTCCACCGCCGGCTGTGTTCCGCGGCAGCTCTGTGGAGCAGCCGGCCAGGCCCAGGCCAGAGCCGTCTGCAGCCGGATTTCCGGCCACAGAGGGCTCTGGGTAAAATTTTTTAAAAAATGCATACACAAATGGCGGCGGCTACGGCCGCCGCCATTTGTGTTCCTTATTTTTGGCCATCTTAGTCTACGTAAATATTTACGTGACTATGATAGCGAAAATAAAGGAGAATGCAAATAGCATAGCGGGTGCTATTTGAGTCCCTTCTTGATTCACCGTTTTAACCTACGTAAATATTTATGTAGACTAAGACGGCCAAAAATAAGGAACGCAAATGGCGGTGGCCGTAGATGCCACCATTTGCGTACGCGTTTTTTTTTTTTACCCAGCCATGATAGGCTACGTAAACCTTTACGTAGCCTATCACTTCTTGTAAAAAAAAAAAAAGCCCCAACAAGACTGCAAATGGTGGCGGCGGCAGCCGATCGGAAGACCAGCCACCGGAGCTGCAGCTGCCCGGAACATCCGCCCCAGGTAAGTCTCGTCCCAGGGGGGAATCTGCAAGGTGGCAGGGGGGCAGGCCATTCTGCCACCGAGTTTGGGGGGCTGAATGCACTGGCATTCGGCCTCATCGAGCTCCGTGGCGGAATTCTCTGACATCCCTACTCCACGCTGTGCCATATCACTGGGCAGCTTTAGCGCCTCATGCTAAAGAAAGTGCATGCTCAAGAGAGCATGGCACACTGCCACAGCTGTTGTGGATACACACATTTTGCTGTGCATGCACTCGCAGCACAAATTGTGGCTGGATTGTCACACCACGGCTGGAAATGCCATCAGACTGGTGCATGATAGGAAGAGGCAGCCCCCCACCTAGGGATGGATGAAAGGGACTTACCTGGTCCCGGAGCTTGCTTCGCGGTGGGGGGGAGGCGCTTCGGTTCTTCCCCCGAAGTTCAGGCGAGGGGGGTCGGCGCCCCGCCTCGCCCGGCTGAAATTCAGGCCAACGGGGAGGCGCCCCATCCCTTGCGCCGAAATTCAGATCGGGGAGGAGCACCCCGTCTACCCGGCCGCGAAAAAAAAAGCAAGTAAAAACACACACACACACACCCGTGATAGGCTACGTAACGATTTACGTAGCCTATCACGGCTAGATTTCCAAAGTCAGCTGTGATAGGCTATGTAAATCGTCACGTAGCCTATCATGGGTGACTTTGGGGGGGAAAAAAAAGCGCGTATGCAAATGGCGGTGCCCATGGGGTGCCACCATTTGCGTTCCTTTGTTTGGCACGTCTAGTCTACGTAAAGATTTACGTAGACTACGGCGAAAATAAGGGAACGCCATTCCCAAGGGGATGAACAGAAAGGGTGAAGGGGGCCCTGAACTGCTGCTGGGTGACACCACTGTCCCATGGCCATTCCTATGCTGTCTCCTGTCTCCCCATGCCCCCAAATTAACGCCAACAGCCCCCCAAAGATGGCATAATGCTAGGCATGGTGGAGAATTCTGCCATGGATCTCGGTGAGGCCAAATGCCAGTGCATTCGGCCCCCTGAAATCATGGCGGAACGAAGCCCCCCACCCCGCGAAATGGGCGCGGAATGGAGCACCTACCTGCTGCCGTCTGCTCTGCATAGTGAATGGTGGCCGAGTCTGTGGCCACCATTCACTTCATCCATATAGCCTTGATAGACTACGTAAATACTTACGTAGCCTATCATGGCTAATGCAGGGATGCCATTTGCGTCCCTGTGGAAGCCGTGATAGGCTATGTAAGTATTTACATAGCCTATCACGGCAAAACTAAGAGAACGCGAATGGTGGCGGCTATGGCGGCTGCCACTTGTGTTCCTGGTTTTTTCCACCATGATAGGCTACGTAAATATTTACATAGTGGCCACCATTTGCGCCCCTCTGTTTTGCTGTGAATAAAATATTTACGTAGCCTATCATGGCGGGAAAAAAAGAGAATGCAAATGGAGGCCGCCATAGCCGCCGCCATTTGCGTTCGACGTTTTTTTTTCGTGATAGTCTACGTAAATATTTACGTAGCCTATCATGAGCCAGCATAGGGACGCAAATGGCGTCCCCTACACAGGATGCCATTTGCGTCGTCGACACCAGCCCGGCAGCGGCTGGAGGCCCCGCTGTGGGTTGGCCTGGCCGGCGGCTCTACAGCCTGGCAGCGGAGCGGAGCCAGCCGGGATGAAGGAAAGGATTGCCTCCCCCCCATCGAGGATTCTGGGGGGAGGAATGGATCACTTCCCCCACCTGCAGAACCTGGCGGAGCCAGGGAAGCAGGGTTTTGTACACCCCTACATAATGCGCCCTCAACCGGTGCCAAATTACTAGAGGCCCAATAATCTCAGTTTCCTTTCCACCACCACAGGTGCAGCGGCGCTGGGCACAGTGGCACAGCACGCCCTTGGTTCGGCGTTGGTGGCTGTCGTGGGCCCCAGCAGAGCATCTGCGGGGCAGGAGGGGACAACCAACGCCGTGCTCGGAGCTGTCATCCACCTGGAGGGCTCCGTGAAGAAAACAAGTGAGTATTTCATGTGCGGGGTTTCCGGGTTTGGACAGTATGCTGATTTGTGTTTGGGGAGCCCCTAATTGGGAGTTCTCTGTTTGTTTTCAGTGAGCAAGATAGAGAAGCACCTTGCCCAGCTGGAGAGGGAAGCGCATGATGCCAAGAAAAGTTATCGGGAGGAGGCTTGGGGGAGGGGAGTGTTAGCCTTGAGGAGGGAGCACTGGGATGGGGGGAGGGGTGTTTTTTCTGTAAATAGAACATGGTTTTCAAACAGTTTTTCACAAACCCGCCGGTGTCGTGTCCCGCTGCTTTTATCACATCATACAAATTGGGAGAGACACATGATTTCTTTCTTGAGAACTTTACTATTGAGATGATGGGGAGCATACCAGAGAAAAACTTAAACCAGGCCTGGACAGCAATGCAGGGGACTTGTCTTTGTGCAGTCAACTCTTGCTGGAGCCTCTCTCTGGCACACAGCCTATCTCTCCATCTGGAGGCGATGAGTGCCCTCCTATCCCTGCTTGCCACCTCCTCGTCCAGAGCGGATCTTCTCACATACTCCCTAAACACCTCTGCATCTCCTTCCATGACTGCGAGGACACAATCATTCTCCTCAGTTGCATGACACATGATGCATTCAGCAATGTCGTTGGCTGCTATACAGCTCTTTCTATTTCTTATCAATGACAGGCGCATAGCAGGGGATAAGGTGGCCTGCTGTTGGTTACTAGATGCTCTGTTAGAGAGATTAGAAAGGGTTTAAGCATGCTGCGCAGTATAGCCTCTGGTGGCAGCCATAAAATGATAGCCACGGACAGGAATTGCATGGAAAATGCTTCTCGCCCAACCCACATTTGTCCCTCACAATTGGCCATTGCCACCTAGGGATGGCGGAGAATTTCTCCCCGAATCTTCGGGAGGCCGAGCGCCGACACATTCGGCCCCCCGAAGTTGGTTGGGAAATTCTCCGCCGGCCCCCTGCCCCCCCGGGACAGGACTTACCTTCAGCGAATGTCCCTCTCGGCGGCGGGTCCCGGCGGTGGTTCGGCGGCGGTTCGTCGCGGGCGGGGGCGGCGGCCGGCCTCCCGACCTGCTGCCGCCGCCGCCATTGCAAAAAAAACCCCCTAAACTAAAAAAAAAAAAACCACCCGTGATAGGCTAGGCTACGTAACGATTTATGTAGCCTATCACGGCTAGATTTCCAAAGTCAGCCGTGATAGGCTACGTAAATCGTCACGTAGCCTATCACAGCTGACTTTGAAAAAAACAAAAGCGCATACACAAATGGCGGCACCCATGGGGCGCCGCCATTTGCATTCCTTATTTTGGCACGTCTAGTCTATGTAAAGATTTACGTAGACTACAGCGAAAATAAGGGAACGCAATTTGTGTTGCCCTTATTTTCGCCGTAGTCTACGTAAATCTTTACGTAGACTAGATGTGCCAAAATAAGGAATGCAAATGGCAGCGCCCCATTTGCGTACGCGTTTTTTTTTTTTCAAAGTCAGCCGTGATAGGCTACATGACAATTTATGTAGCCTATCACGGCTGACTTTGGAAATCTAGCAGTGATAGGCTAGGTAAATCATCACGTAGCCGATCACGGGGTCTTTTTTTTTTTTTTTACTTTTTGTTTCGCAGCTGGGGAGACGGGGCGCTTCTCCCCGGCCCGAATTTCGGCCGGGTGAGGCGGGGCGCCTCCCCCACCTCGTCTGAAATTCAGGGGGAGAAGCAAAGCGCCTCCCCCCCCACCGCGAAGCCAAGCTGCGAAAAGGTAAGTGACTTTCGTACATCCCTATTGCCACCCCAGGTAAAACTTGGGGATGTTAGAGGTGTCGTGGATGGTACTGCAGGTGAATTTACTGGCAGGGACCATGGGGGAAGATTCCCTCTGCTTGGGACCCCAGGCAGGTATTAATCCTTCCAAGCTCTCACGGTTTCTGCTAGCTACCCTCCCGACACAGCAGTGAAGGAACACCACAGTCAGCCCCCGGTGTTGTCCATGAGGACATGTCTTGGAAGTTAGGACGTGGAGGGCTGGCTGATGTGGATTTGTAGGGATGGACGAAAGTCCCTTACCGTATCCCGCAGCCTGCTTTGTGGGGGGGGAGGCTCTCCGTTCCTCCCCCCGAAATTCTGGGCGGGGTGGGAGGCGCCCCATCCCTCCCCGCCGAAATTCTGACAGGGGGGGAGGCACCCCGTCCCTCCGGCCAAAATTCTGGCCGGGCGGGAGGCACCCTGTCCCTCCGGCCATGAATCCTGCTGTCCTGCCGGGACGCAAATGGCAGCGGACGTAGCCGTCGCCGTTTGTGTCCCTGCAGTCAGCCGTGATAGGCTACATAAATCCTTACGTAGCCTATCACGGCTGACTTTGGGGGGGGGGAAAAAGCGTACGCAAATGGCGGTGCCCATGTAAATAAACATTTACGTAGACTACGGCAAAAATAAGGGCAACGCTATTTGCGTTGCCCTTATTTTCGCCATAGTCTACGTAAATGTTTATGTAGACTACACGTGCCCAAATAAGGAATGCAAATGGCAGCGCCCATGGGCGCTGCCATTTGCGTATGCGCTTCCCCCCCCCCCCAAGTCAGCCATGATAGGCTACGTAAGGATTTACGTAGCCTATCACGGTGTTTTTTGAAAATCTATCCTTGATAGGCTATGTAAATCTTTACGTAGCCTATCACATTTGTTGTTGTTGTTGTTTTACTGGGAAATGGCGGCGGTGGCAGCCAGTCGGAAGACCGGCCGCCGCCGCACCACCGCTGGGAGCCACCAGCGCCAGGGACATTCGCCAAAGGTAAGTCCCATTACCTTACCTTTGGCAAAGGTAAGGTAATGGGTGGGGGCTGGGTGGGGGGGTGGACCGTTTCTCCACCAATTTCAGGGGGCCAAATGCATTGGCATTCGGACTCCCAGAGATTCGTGGAGAAATTCTCCGACATCCCTAGATTTGTGACTACCAGTGGGTAGTCACCCACTGACATCCCTAGATTTGTGACTACCTTTGCCAGGGCTCTGCCCTCTGGGCGAACTGGGTTGTTGGTTATGGGGAGCATTGACATGGTGGGGCAGTCTGTGGGACCCCGGGCAGTGCACACGTTGCACGCATGCTTTGAGATCTCCTTCACGGGGACTCAACACATAGAAGTATGTTCATCCCCTTGCCTACCTGTGTCCTCTAGCTCATCTGGAGCGCTCCTGCTTCCCCTCTGTGCGCGTGTGCACTGTTCCACACCTGGAAAAGCATGGTGGATGTCAGCCAATTAAAAGTTAAACCCACTTTCGGGAAAGCCATCCTGGCCACGCTTCCTCTGAGATCCACCCCAAAATTAAAAACCCGGGCGTGGGGGGCTTTAAGGTGGGGGTGTGATGGGCTCAGATGGGGACACCAGAGCAACCCAAACTGGGCCTTTGAGCAAGTTTGAGAACAGCCCATCTAAGTGTTCGAGCTGGGTAGGGACAGCACACTGCAAGGTGCTTCGACGTAGTGGCATTCACCATAGGGGGCAAGCCCCCTGAGTTCTCTCTGTGGGAACAACTCGAGGCATTAGAACAGTGGAGCGTGACCACCTCACCCACCCCCAAAGTGACTGGCTAGTGCGCAAAAACACAATGATGTGCCCTCCAACTCACCGCCCCCCCCGGGGGGGTAGGCATCCTGTTCCTGGGAGGACCCATCTCCTTCCTGCTCCATGCTGTCCAGCCATGTGAAAAGTGGGTTTCGTGTTGGCTGCAGTGTCCTTGGGCACATAGGTGTTGAAGGAACCACACACACCCTCCTTCTGGTTTCAGACCCACTCCCCACATGCCCCCCAACATCTCTCTAAGCCGCAACCAGCCAGTAATGTCAAATATGCGGGTGAGTCTGGTCCGGGGTGGTGTAGCCTATGGTTGTAGGTGGTGGTGCTAGATGTGTATGGCTACCCCAGGACCACGTGGAGCGGTGTATGCAGCCATGCCCCTGGAGGACACCCAATGCACCATGCTCACCATTAGAGACACCAACCCAGTCCCCAGCACCTACCAATGTCATGCCTCTCCAAGGGAAGGTGATCCCCCTCTTCCAACAATCCTTCCAATGTCTCCAACATTTGTGCTTCCTGAGGGTCTGGCTCCCAAGTCTCAATGCGCATGGCACCACAAGCAATCTGCAAACTTCCGGATATGCGCTTTAGGTGAATGGTGGTGTCCCCTCAGAGAATGCTGTGGAGCTCCGCATAATACAGACAGGTGGCAGCATTGTTCTCTGACCTGGAGTTTTGGTTAACCACCCTCCTGTACTCCTGGTGCATGGACTTGGTTTTGCCTCTGCACTCAATGGTACTATGGTGGTAGCCCTGTTCAGTCATCTGTCTGGAGATCTCCTCAAAGAAGTCCAGGTTCCTGTGGCTGCCACAAAGCTGTTCCTGGATCTTCTGCTCCCCCCAAATGTCCAGCAAGTCCACTATCTCCGCACACCTCCATGACACCCCTCTTCCCTTGCTAGTTGATGCCATCCTTAGTTGGCATTGATGGTGGAAAGAAGGGGGGGGGTCCTATCAAGCAGATTTTTCCCAGAACAACATGGGCGGAATTTCGAGTGGCAGTAGTGGGATCTCCCTGCCATAGAGGGTCACACGGCGCTCCATGTTGTAAGAGCCTGACTAAGAAAAGAACTCATGCAAGTAAATATCAGAGCAGGGAGTGGTCCACATAGTTCTTGTACACAGCAGTCCCCCCGCCCTGTCAGTTCTCCCCCTCCAGCAATAGAGCCTCTCACCTGAGCCAGATCCGGGTCCACCGGGGGGGGGTATCACAGGGCAGCCACATGTCATGGCCTTGATTTAGAGCCCCTTCTGCGAGGGTGCAGCCATCCCCCGTTAGCAGCAGGAGGCTCTCATGGCGGACCGCAAAAGTGAGATCTACCCTGGTGCCTTGGCAGGGTCACACAACAGAGGAACAGCTGGGCTTTGCAGCCTTTTCTGAGGGAGGAAAAGCAGGGCAACCTGCCCTGACTCACGTGCCAGGTAAAATGCCATGCCCCGGTGCCGTGTGCCCAGATGCGTTACATGTCCTCCAAAGCGCGATAAGCTGTTCAGTGCACAAGCCTCGTAATGCAAGTCTAGCCAGCTTAGCCTGCATTGTTTTCAAAAGAACCGGCATGCCTCGACAGTCACAGCAACAGCGGGAAAACACGCCCCGCGTGTAGAGGGAAATAACACTGAAAAAACTCTTGGGAAGTTAGTGAGGAGGAGATGCGGCCACCTCATACAGTACGCAGGGGCACTCTGGAAGAAGGGGACGGCATTCACAACTAGGGGTGGACGAAAGTCCCTTACCTGTCCTCGAAGGTTGTTCGCGGTGGGGGGGAGGCGCTTCGCTGCTCCCCCCGCGAAGTTCAGGCCAGGGGGGGGAGGCTTCCCGCCTCGCCCCGGCCGAAATTCAGGCTGGGGGGGAGGCTTCCCGCCTCGCCCCGGCCGAAATTCAGGCCAGGGGGGAGGCTTCCCGCCTCGCCCGGCCGCAAACTCGAAAGTTTAAAAAAAACAAAAAAACGCCCCCTGATAGGCTACGTGACAATTAACGTAGCCTATCATGGCTAGATTTGCAAAGTCAGCCGTGATAGGCTACGTCAATCGTCATGTAGCCTATCACGGGTGACTTTAAAAAAAAAAAAGCGCATACGCTAATGGCGGCCCCCATAGGGAGCCACCATTCGTGTTCCTTATTTGGTCGCTGTAGTCTACGTAAATCTTTACGTAGACTACGGCAAAAATAAGGGCAACGCTATTTGCATTGCCCTTATTTTTGCCGTAGTCTACGTAAACCTTTACGTAGACTACAGAGACCAAATAAGGAACAGGAATGGCAGCTCCCTATGGGGGCCGCCATTATCCGTACGCGCTTTTTTTTTTTAAAGTCACCCGTGATAGGCTACATGACGATTGACGTAGCCTATCACGGCTGACTTTGCAAATCTAGCCGTGATAGGCTACGTTAATTGTCACGTAGCCTATCAGGGGGCGTTTTTTTTTTCTTTTATTGGAATGGTGGCAGCGGCAGCCGGTCGAAAGACCGGCTGCCGCTCCCGCCCCGCACGAACACCCGACGAACTGCCGGCCAGACCCGCCGCCGGGAGGGACATTCGGCGAAGGTAAGTCCCGTCCCGGGGGGGGTGCGAGGGGCGGGGGGGTGCGGAGAATTTCTCCCCGAAACTTGTTCAGGGGGCCGAACATGTTGTCGCTCGACCCCCCGAAGTTTCGGGGAGAAATTCTCCCCCATCCCTATTCACAACAATGAGAGCAGTGCGGAAGTCTCCTCCATAAAACTTTATGTGCACTGCCGTGGTGAGAGCGGCTCAAGGCGTCGCAATACCCTGCTGGCGGGGGAGAAAGCCAGGTGAGGAAGAGCGTAGTGTTCAGATAAAGGGGAGGAGGGCACAGTGGGTGCCCAGCAGTGGTACCACAGGGGGGAGAACAGAGTGGGGGAGCAGCAATACACAGGGCAAAATGCAACTCAGACACAAAAGGTGGGGAGTGGGGTTTAAGTGCTTACCGCACGATCCCAGCAGATGGGGAGGCTACAGAAACACCCCCCAAGCCCCAAGCTTTGATTCTTCAAAGATTTGAAGATGTTCTCCTGTTTAAAAAAAAAAAAAGGAAGGGAAGGGGCACAGGGGGGAGTTTTGTGCCAAAATGCCAACTGCTCAGGAAGAGACGCGATCGCTAGCCAGAAGACAACCTGGGGGAGTTGAGGGCTCTGATTGGACAGGAGGGAAATACAAACACCACCACATATGAGCGTGTGTGGGAGGGGACAATGACCATATATGGTTGCAAACATGGAAAGTCAAAGCACATTAAGGGGAAATACCAGGATAACTAGGGATGTACAAATTGTCTACCTTTACTACTGCTTGACTTCCACAGTTTGCGGCCAGTGCTCCGTTCCGTCCTTAACAAGCCCCCAGAATTCTCCTCTTTTTTTTCCGCTCTGAAAGTTACAAAGATAAATCCATACCGACAACCGTAATTCTGGTGCCCAGCCATCTCTGTGAGTCTGCATAACTTCCGTAAGAATGGCTATTTTTCGTAAATATTTACGTATTCTTTCCCCTGCCCTGAGACGTGCAGTAATTACTTTCAGACAAAACACTTCCTCCTCCTAGGGCCTTCCCAAAAGAAGGCTGCCCTAGGTGTGCCTGAGTGATCCACTCTTTGTTTAAAGCAACGCTGTTTGAAAGAAAGAAAAAACCTTTTAAAATGACCATGCCAGTTCTGGAGCCCTGCATGAGGTATTATGCTCCCTGCTAAGCTTTATATTTCCACATCCAGCCTTGTTGTTGATGTTGTGAGGCTAAAATGGAGAGGAGAACCAACTCTGTGCATGTCTACTCAGAAGTAAGTCTTATTGAGTTCACATGTCAGCACCCCACTTGCCCCCAGCTCAGCTTTGTATTTCCACATCCAGTTCATGATCAAACCTCCTATTAGTTATCTCGCTGGGTGACTTTGGGCTGGACTCTAATCACTACACCACACTTCTATTATGAAACTCATGAAAAAGAGACAGTATAATGGAAAGTTCTTTCTGAAGCAGTCACACTTGTACAAATGCAGCATGAAGGGAAAGATTAGCAAGCTTCTCTTTGTTCGAATAAAAAGCACACTCTGCACATGCTCAGGGAATGGACAAAATGAGGAATAAGAATACCAGAGAAATGGCTGGATTGAGAAAGAATCTCCCTCACACACACAGACACACATAATGAAAGAATGCAGTTCTTCATATTCCTTGGTATGTTTATTCCTTATTTATTATCGGAACATACTACACTGCGTTTTTATTTACGAAAATTCTGCGACTCTTTGCGGATGACCAAAAAAAGCCACATGACTGCTGGGTCTGCAGGACCTCGTGGTGCCATTCCTCAGAGGATTCTGTGGCATGGACTGAAGGAAATTCGACCCCATTTCAGTCCGTGGCAGAATTCTCTGACATCCCTAGGGAGAACAGGGTGTTCAAAGCAGGAGCACAGGAGCGGGAAATTCCGGTTACGAAGCAAGGCGGGCACTGAGTAGTGTGAAATACAGATGGTAAGACTGCATTGGAGGCGGAAAAAACCATAAGTGTAGATTGGCCCTTATTTTTGAAAGAGAAACAACACAGCATGGCAGCTACAGTGGTGAAAGACACCATGGCTGGGCCTCCATGGCTGGTCTTTCTCTTGCCTAGGAAGGAATGGGAGACATGGGGTGTGTGTGTGTGTGTGTGTGTGTGTGCATGAGAGAGAGAGAGAGAGAGAGAGAGAGAGAGAGCAAGCGCTGGGGAGGATTCAACAAGGCCAAGGGCCACGTGTGGCCAACAGGCCACAGGTTGCCCACCTCTGGTACAGACTGTACTACTTTGAGTTTTACATAGGAAGGAATTCACCTGGCAGTGCAATCATGTATATGTGTGTGTGTGTGTGTGTGTGTGTGTGTGCGTGCACACACACACACACACACAGAGCAATCTAAATAGAAATTGCCAGACAAAGGGTTAGATTAAGCTTTTTCTTGCTAGTGTACTATATTTTTATGAGGCAATTTTCACACAGTAGTCTTTTCAAACAAATTCTATTCTAAATTTGAACCTTCAAAACAGAGAACACTATTCATATTGGATCACTCTATAACCCATCACTACAGAGTTACATTTTGTTGCTGTTGTTGTTGTTAACACTCTAGGTGAAACTTCTTTTTACTTTGTCCCAGTTCATTGGTTCTTATAGGCCAGGTACAGCTGAACTGGAACCACATACTTCACTTACACCAATCATGCTTAGCAAGCACAGATGCTTACCCGATACTAATAACAATACTTATCATATATATAGTGCCTTGGAGCATTTGAAGAACTTAATGTGCATTACTTTCTTGCAATCCTTCCAGTAAGAGAGATCAGTATTATTATTGTCCTACTTCTTGCAGAGCTGCACCTGATCTTTGGTGTTGACTCAGTGTTTCAGGCTGTGTGGTGAAACAGTGCACCACCAAGGTTGTGGAGCTAGGAGCCAGCAAAGGAGTCAGTCCTGGGCTGGCTTGGGTGTTTCTCAAAGGAGAGGTCTGAGGAAGATCCAAGGGCCATAGCACACAAGGTCCAAAGGGGAAATAGATAGGAAGGGGATGCTAGACAAAAGTCTGGGAGCTAGAAAATTGACATTGTCCCAGGCAGCAACCCTCTGCCAAGAACGGTGAGCTTTTAAGCTTGAGCTCACAGAGCCCCTATCTGACGCTCAACTACAGATAATCCAAGATACGTTGGAAAGCCCTTACTCATGAGTAGCCCTTTACTCATCTGCTTCTTAAACAGACATGTCTTTTCCTGACAGCCAGCTGATCCTGCACTGTCATACACATGCTTTCCCTAGGACAAGGCAGTGGCTTGGCTGCCATCTCTGAATCAGAAGGGGGCTCTCAGTATGCTGAGGACATGGGTCTGGTATCTCACCTGAGTGTGTAGGAATGCCCTGATTCTGGGTTTCCAGAAACAGTCAGGTTCTCCAGTATGTTCTGCTCAGGGAGCTCCGCTTCATCTTCTGACAAGGATCCTTCCAGGAGAGGCATGACAGTGACCCCCATAGTTCAGTTGTGGGCAGGTGACTAAGACTCAGAGAGTGACTAGACTAAAGCTAGTACCTAGTCAGTACTACATGGCAGAGGCAAGATTCAAACCAGACAGTCCCTGTTCCATAGCTCAATCCCTTAGGCAGGCACTACATAGTTCAGTCAGTCATACAATGTCTGATTGCACTTTCCCATAGGTAGCATTTATTATTTATCTGTTACATTTTTCCTTCCTTTCCCTTCCTCCAAGGCACTCAGTCTGGTACGCATGGCTCCCCCCACCTCATTTTAGCCCCCCATCAGCTCTATGAAGTAGCTAATGCTGAGAGTTAAACTGAGAGCCCAGGGCCTTCGAGTGAGCTTCATGGCCAAGTGGTGGTTTGAACCAGAGAGTCCTCACTACACTACTCTAAGCACTACACCACTCTAACCACTACACTACACTGGCTTCTTCAATAATGGCTAACAACATGATCCTAAATATATTAAGTATGAACATTGGTTTCAGAAGAATTTAGCACCATGTAATACAGTCTGAATCAGTTTCTAACATTGCTACTGATGTTAGCCAATTCAGGCTACCATAATCTGTCCTCTTACCCACTCTGATAAAGTTACAGTGGATAAAAGAAATCCAATGTAACTAGAAGCCTGCAGCCAAATAATTGGCTAATTAATTCAAATCAATATGTGAAATTCAGCTCCACCTCCATGCACTTGCTTTTTGTTGGTCCTCTTTGGATTGCCAGGGCACAATGCTGCAGCAACAGAAGCTGCTAAAGCTGGCAGGTTTCCCCTTTCAGGATTTAGATGTTAAATTTCATTTCATGTCATTTCATGTAATTTTACTAGGGATGTACAAAAATCACTTACCTGTTCACGGATTATGTTGATGGGGGGGGCGCTCCGTCCCTCCCCCTGGAATCCTCGCCGGGGGGGAGGCGCTCCGTTCCTCCCCCCCAGAATCCTCCGAGGCCGGCTGTGCTCCGCGGCAGCTCCGCAGAGCAGCCAGCCAGGCCCGGCCAGGCCAGAGCCGTCCGCAGCGGGATTTCCAGCCACGGAGGGCTCTGGGTAAAAACAAAAACACAAAAAACCACGTACGCAAATGGCGGCTACGGCCGCCGCCATTTGTGTTCCTTATTTTTGCCCTCTTAATCTACGTAAATATTTACGTAGACTATGACGACGAAAATCAAGGGGAACGCAAATAGCGTAGTGGGTGCTATTTGTGTCCCTTTTTGATTCTCCGTTTTAGCCTACGTAAATATTTACGTAGGCTAAAACAGGGAATGTTGTTTTTAACCCACCCAGCCATGATAGGCTACGGAAAGATTTACGTAGCCTATCATGTCATGTTTTTTGTTTTTTAAAACCTAGTCATGATAGGCTACATATATCTTTACGTAGCCTATCACGTCTTTCTTTTTCTTTCTTTCTTTTTTACCAGAGTGGAAATGGCAGTGGCGGCGGCCAGTCGGAAGACCGGCCACCGCTGCCAGAGCTGCCGCCGGAGCCACCGCCGGAGCCGCTGCCGCCTGGAAGATCTGCCCCAAGTGAGTCTCATCCCGGGGGGGATCCGCGGGGGGGTTGCAGGCCATTCCACCATGGAGTTCGGGGGGCCGAATGCACTGGCATTCAGCCTCACTGTGATCCGTGGCGGAATTCTCTGACATCCCTAAATTTTACCATTTCAGGCCACAGGCCCTGTTGAGTATAGGGTTTAGCTCAGTTGAGGGTACTGCTATGCCCAGGTTCTCAAGAACAAAAACAGCAAACAAGGACTCAGATTCAATAAACAATGGCTAAGTTCCAGGATGGTCAACATGGAGAAAAGTCCAGAAGCAAGGTCAGACAAAGCCAAGGACTGATATCATTTATATAAATCAAGGAGTGGATAGTAGCATGGATAGCTCCAAGTGGCCCTGGGCTGGAAGCCAGCGAAGCTCAGCTTATGTGTTCCTCCAAGATACTCCATGCTCCAACTCAGACTGGGCCTTAAATAGGACTTGGGCTTCCTAGAGGTTGCTAGCTCCTTCCACACATTGCATGAGGTCTTCTCCCTTAAAGGGGCCACAATTACTTTTGAAGACTTTGGCTGCAACGGCATGGAGGCAAATGGGATATGGTGGTGGCTTCGGAACCAGAGTCCTTGGAATCTGAGGATGATTGTATAGTATCCTCTGGAACCAAGGGGTCTGGTCCCAGGGGCTCTTCTGGAGCTGAGGGGGCTGAGTCAAGACAGGCATCAATAGGTGCATCTGTGGCCACATCCTCTTGTGGCTCTGAGAGGTCTATAGCAAAGGCTTCTCCTCCTGAGGAGGGGGAATTGGAATCCTGGGTCTTCTTCCCAGCTTCCTGTCCTGAGCCACCCTGTGCAAGATTTTAATCCCAGCCAAACTGACAACTTCCTCTTCCCTTACAGAAGTTGGATGGCAAATGGTTCAGTTCCTGAGCAGCAGGATATTCTGAGCCATCACACTAGTTCTGCCAATATCAGATAGTTCACTGCTGGAAGCACAAGGATTTGCCACAAGGGCTACTTGCTTTTTTTTTTAATTTAGTCTCACTACACTATGTATAAAGCTATCAGTTGGCCTGCTGTCCAAAGGGACATAGGTTTGGAGATATGTCTCAACAATATTTGTACAAACAGGATCCCCCCACCCATTTCAAGAAACCTTTAGAATATTGCATCCCTTGCAGGGCTTCTGGTTGGCTGCCTTCATGTCAATATGGTGCTATTGTGCTTGCATCCTCTAATCACTGCTGGACGGCTGCTTCTCCCAGCATGTCTGCCACCTCTATGCTGATCTGGCACATGGATAAAGAAAGAGCACCACATGCCAGTCTCTGTAGTCTCCACAGGTAGCACCTCTACATTAAAGACAAATGTGGCTGCAATCTGCTCAATTTTATGCAAGGCTGATGTGGCCATGGGTGTGTGCAAATTGCCAAGACAGCTTCCAATACAGCCCTATTTTGAAGTGAGAAGGTTACTTGCTTGACCGTCTTTTCTCTGATACAATAAAAGGATCACCAATGAAATGGAACATTTTCAGGTATTTTCACCAGTGGTGCTTCAGTCGGTTTTTGCATTTCCCATATCTGTAAATGGAATGAGAAAATGACAATGACTAGAAAGTACATTCAGTTTAAAAATAGCTCCCTTTTACTTTCTGTCAGGCACTAACAGCATTTACAAGTGCTAGACAGGTACATGATATTCACAATGTATTCTTAGTGTCACTTGAGAAAATGCCTTTAGATTAGGCCCCAAATTTTGAGAATTATGCCATATTCAGAAATCGTATTATTTGTAGATGCAAGAGTAATTCTTAGACTTATATGCATGGGTAAAATAAAAACATACTTGGAGAATTAATGATGTGCCACTAAAGTCTATATCTTTACAGTTGGACATAGCAGTGATTATATGGATGTGTACGTCAACAGAGTCCAGAATAGCAAAACTGTCAGAGATACAACCTTTGGAGGAAAGCAATCTGCCTTTCTTTCCAGTGAAGTTAGAAAAGTTAATGTTTCATCTTCAGCTAGCCAAGTTTCTTACAGCAAGATATCAATATTTTAAAGGAAAAACTGCCATCTTGTAACAGGAACAAAATAGTGTCCCACTGGACCGGGGATGCACAACCTTTTCAGTCCCGAGAGCCACATCAGGTGTCTGATGGAGTGGTGGGGGGCACACATACATGCGTGCACACATGCACTCACATACAACTCATATACACATCCTTCTCACACCCATTCCAGCAGCAACAGCAGCAAGGTACTGAAGCCTCCTCCCCATCCCAGCCAAAGTAAAGGGAAAAATGGTCTAGGAATAGGCTCCATGGTTCCTAGTAGGGCTGTGCACTACTTCGGTACGACGCCCAAATAATGAGGTGAAGCAGGCTGATTCGAAGGTGCCTCATTGTGATACAAAGTGGATCAGATCAGCACCGATGTGCCTCAAGGCAAGTGTCTCTTCCACAAGGCGCCTCATCCTCCTCAGAGATTCGTAGCTCTTCTATCCCTTCGGAGCAACCGAGACAGGCTGTCTCCAAAATGTATCAGTTCCTGAAAGATCATGCAGAGGGGCAGGAGGAGAAGGAGGGAGGGGGAAGGTGAGTGGACATGAGAGGCGGGGAGAGGCAGGGTGGCAAGAACCTATGACAGCAGTCTCCAATCAGAGACAGTGGTGGAGGAGGGGGTATATATAATTTGGCAAAAGGCTGTGTTTGTTTATTGCATGAGGTAGTCGGTTGAGAGAGGGTTGTGTTTGTTTGGTTAGATCTGGGGGGCGGGGGGCATGCACTCATTGCAGCTTCTTCTATTTCTTCCTTCTCCATTCAAATCTGTGTTTCCTAGATTTTTAAAAGCAAACATTACAGTTAGCTAGCTTCTTCTGGGCTCATTCCTTCACTCCTTGTGTGAGGTGGTTGGTTGGGACTGTTTGTTTTTTAAGTTTGGCACTCATTGCAGCTGCCTTGTTCTTTTCCTTCCTTCCTCCTGGTCATTCGTTCTGTATTCATTCAAATCTGTATTTCCAAGATTTAAAAAAAAAAAAAACATTACTGAGCTTTTTCTTTGCTCAGTCTTCTCTCCCTCCCCGCACCCCTAACTTTCCATTGTCCGTTGCATGAGGTGGCCAGCTGGGGACTCTGGAAAAAGCTGTATTTGTTTTTTAAGTTCGGCCATCACTGCTGCTTGTTCTATTCCTTATCATTTTTTCATTCAACTCTGTCTTTTCTATATTTTTAAAAACCAATTCTTATCTCAATTTTTAAAAACCAACATTAACTTCTGGGCGAGTTCCTCCATCCCCTTGCCCTTTTAAATTAATATTCAACTAGTTAGTTTTTTCTTTCTTTCTAAATTCTAAAATAAAGGCATATATTATAGCAGCCTATCCATTTATTGCCCCCCCCCACCCCCATTCTGAAGTGAACTGTTTGTTTCTTTTTCATCTTGATCCTCCCAAAACATAAATTAAAGAAAGCTGTGGGGGGTTTCCCCTATTCTTTTATTGCCCTGGGCTCTTATCTTATCCCCTCTGCCATCCTCCTGTATTTCTTGAACTTTACATGTCTGCCTTGAAAGAAAGAAAGAAAGAAAGAAAGAAAGAAAGAAAGAAAGAAAGAAAAGTATAGCTATAGATATAGATATAGATATAATTTTAAAAAACCTTTTCTTTGCATAGGTAGTTCTGTATTTGCTTTTCTTTTGCTCTTGTGTGTGTGTGTGTGTGTGTGTGCGCGTGCGTGTGTGCGTGCGCGTGCATGCTTGTGTTGTGGTCCAACAAACCAATATGTCCACATCACAATACAGTGGAGAAAGCACTACACACATATTATTTATAGTAATTAACTTCTTATTCCAATAATACTCCACTGTGTGGCCAAACAAGCCAGCCCAATATGAGGCATCTTTGGAGTCTTGGCAGGGGCAGAGGTGGGCAAGGTGCTGCTGGCACTAGCAACACTGTTAAGCAACCTGGCTCTCCCCTAGCAACAGAGCGTGGAGGCCAGTTGCAGTGCTTGGAGGTCACCGTTCAAGGAGGCTGGCGGGGGCAGCAGCAGTAGTCGCACCTTTGCCAAAGGAGGAGCAGCATCTCCTTCTGTAATGGAAGAAGGGAGCCCGCCGATGGACGTCAGGTCAGAGGTGTCTGATGTCCTCAGCATGGTGGAAGGTGAAGAGGAAGAGATCCTCTAGGGCGTGTTGGAGGAAGAGCAGCAAGCAGAGGCTCCAGTGCCTGACCCCTCTTCCATTGTTCCCACTGCTCGTCTGGTGACCCCTGAGACTCAAGGCAGGCAGTCTGTGTCTCCTCCACAAAATCTTGCTTTGGATTTGGATCCGAGTTGAAGCGGATGGTGTATGTATCAGTCTGAAGCAGATAGGGGTCTCTTCGGAAGATCTGAAGCAGCATCCAAAGCAGAGCAGGGGGTCCATGCACAGCCTTAGTTCCTAGAGCATCACAGGAAGTAGGAAGGAACCTGCAACCACTGCTTCCTGGGATGCTCTGGCAGCAACCCAAGAACCATAGAGTATTATTCTTTTATCCTTGGCTTTTTTCTGCAGCAGCAGAAGCTGGAGGCCTGGAGGTTGCACACTTTTCCACCCCTGCACTAGACTCATATAGTTTGTACCCAACAAATGGACCACGTGTCTTTCCGGAACTTGAAATCCAGTCGTACAACTGCACACATTGGTAATAATCCGAAGCCCTGGCTTAAGTGATGAAAAAATCATCCATATGCTGGAAGTCCTCATCAAGCATACAGAGCATTCTTCACATTAGAACGGAGTGGCATCCATGAGTCCCAGGGGCATGTTAGATGATATTCTATGCATGACAAATCAATCCCACGTGAACCTGGGAGTTCCTGCAGCTGCACCAGAACAAATGGACAAAATCAATTTTGTTTTCTTATTGAATAACACACACACACATACATACATACATACATATATATATATATATATATATTTCCTAAATAAGCCCTCCAGATTTTATTGAAGCTGGAATTGATTGTGTGGAAGGCTGAACATAAAAGCAAATATACTTGCATGAACTACCTAATGAAAGATCTGTATATAAATAAATTAAATCTTTAGAGGGCTCTAAAGAAGAGAGCATGTTGATCTGTTCTTGTTAATACAGAAGTGGGCAATTTGTGGCCCTAGCCAGCTCCCATCAGCCTTAGTCAGCATAGCCAATGGTGGATGATGGGAGCTGTAGGCCAAAACATCTGGAGGGCGACAATGAATAATGATAGCATCCTTTGTCCAGGGATGGCCTATTTAAACTCTAGCATGAGCCGAAGGAGAGGTTTTTTTTCTGAACATTTTTAGGCAGGCCAAGCCATAACACAGTTAAGTAAATCACTGCCATTTTCGCACTATCTTTAGTCTGGCTTCATAAAGTGTCTCACAGGAAAATGAGCAATGGTTTTCTCCTGTAGCCTTAGATCTTATGAAATCTTTCCTCTATCATTTTGAAACTGAACTTTCCCTCAGCAGCCTGCCTTACATCTTATTTTCATGCATTTTCTTGGAGTAGCTTCAGAACTTACTAAAGAGGAGCTACCAATCACATACTGTACTTCTGTGCACATTCACCATGTGTGTGAAGAACGTGCGAGTTTATTTTGCACCTAGCAGAGTCCCTTTCCATAATAATGGTTGTTGTTGTTCAGTCGTTCAGTCGTGTCCGACTCTTCCTGACCCCATGGACCATAGCACGCCAGGCCTTCCTGTCCTGCACTCTCTCCCGGAGCGTGCTCAAGTTCATATTCATTGCATCCGTGATGCTATCTAGCCATCTCATCCTCTGCTGTCCCCTTCTCCTATTGCCTTCAATCTTTCCCAGCATCAGGGTCTTTTCCAGGGAGTTTTCTCTTCACATTAGGTGGCCAAAATATTGGAGCTTCAGCTTCAGTATCTGTCCTTCCAATGAGCACTCAGGCTTGATTTCCTTTAGGATGGACTGATTTGACCTCCTTGCAGTCCAGGGCACTCGTAAGAGTCTTCTCCAGCACCACAGTTCGAAAGCATCAATTCTTCGGCGCTCAGCCTTGCTTATAGTCCAGCTCTCACACTCACAGCCATACATTACTACTGGGAAAACCATAGCTTTGATTATATGGACCTTTGTCGGCAAGGTGATGTCTCTGCTTCTTACTATGCTGTCTAGGTTTGCCATAGCTTTCCTCCCAAGGAGCAAGCGTCTTTTAATTTCATGGCTACAGTCACCGTCTGCAGTGATCTTGGAGCCCAAGAAAGTAAAATCTGTCACTGCTTCCATTTCTTCTCCTTCTATATGCCAGGAAGTGACGACGTTCATGCCGGGAGGAGGCTTCCCGCCTCGCCCGGCCAAAATTCAGGCCGGGGAGGAGGCGCCTCACCTCGCCCGGCCGCGAAATAAGAAGTTAAAAAAAAAAAAACGCACCCGTGATAGGCTACGTGACGATTAACGTAGCCTATCACGGCTGACTTTGCAAATCTAGCCGTGATAGGCTATGTTAATCGTCACATAGCCTATCACGGGGGCGTTTTTGTTTTTGTTTTTACTTTTATTGGAATGGCGGCGGCGGCAGCCGGTCGAAAGACCAGCTGCCGCCTCTGCCCCTGTCGAAGACCTGACGAACCGCCGCCGGGACCCGCCGCCGGGAGGGACATTTGGGAAAGGTAAGTCCCATCCCGGGGGGGTGTGCGGGGGGCAGGGAATTTCTCCCCAAAACTACTTTGGGGGGCCAAACATGTTGGCACTCGGCCCCCCGAAGTTTCGGGGAGAAATTCTCCCCCATCCCTACCTGATGCTGGGAAAGACTGAAGGCAAATGGAGAAGGGGACGACAGAAGATGAGATGGCTAGATAGCATCACTGATGCAATGAATATGGACTTGAGCACGCTCTGGGAGAGAGCGCAGGACAGGAAGGCCTGGCGTGCTATGGTGCATGGGGTCACGAAGAGTCGGACACGACTGAATGACTGAACAACAACAACACAGTTTAATTATTTTGTGTTCAAGTAATCAAAAGACAATGAAATAGCCACATCATTTGTAGCATGTTCACGAAGGTGATTACAAGAAAAAAAATCCTACAAGTTCCAGCAATTCTCAGGCAGCATGGCTGGCTGGGGAATTCTAGAAATTGTAGGATTGTTTTCTGTCTAATCATGCATCGGATTCTGCCCTGTCTGAAGATGTGGAGGCAGATACTGTGTATCATAAAAGTATTTTTCCCCTCATTGTATTATAAACCAAAAACATTTTATTGTGATAGAAAGATTAAATAAAACCTGGAGAGTAGAACTGCATTATTAACCCAGTATAATCCAAGCTATGAACCAATTTGTTGGAATAAGAACGTAAACATTTTGCAACAAATGGTTTTGTATTTAAACTGTAGGAAAAATTAAGTAGTTTTCCTCCCTTCCGAGTATAGGGCTAATGCAAGCGAGATAACTGTTCTTTTGACAGTAAAATGCCTTTGTGGTGACAAGAAACCTCATACTGGAACATTGTATATGTATTTCTTATGCCCCAGGGTTCAATTTCTACTTTAGTGGGATCAAGATTTGAAATCACTAAAAACTGAAGTTTCAATTTTGTTTATCCAACCTGCAGGGTATAAAAGTGCTTACAAAGGAAACATATATCCAAGCTTTAGAGTTATGATTCTTTCTTTTTTTCCCTTTGTGGACAACCTTTACTTTAAATAGGGCTTTAAAAATATACCATAAACTCAGAGGTATTAAAAAAACAACAACAACATCACAGCAAGAAATGGGATTACACTTTCTCAACTCCTGTAAGAAGAAAAGAAAGAAATGCTACCAGTTCTAATTCTAAATGGAAGATCTGTCCTTAACACTTCCAGTGATCTTATCTGAATCTTCATCATTATTAACAATTCTTGGAAAGAGATGTTAAGTTAGGTAAAGTGATGACTGAAGACTATCATCAATACAGTTAAAATTCATACTGCTAGTGTTTAGCAAAGATAAGCTGACCTAACCTGGAGATGAAGCGTTCTAAATTGGCAAACAATTATGTCTGTAAAAATATAGTATTAGCACTGGCAGTCTAACAGTGTCCAGCTGTAGGTGTTGTTTACGTTGTCCTAGTAGAAACCAACACTTGTGCAATATCAGTAGCACTTCTTTGCAGAGTGGATTTCCCAGGAAAGCTCTCATACTAGCAAGTGCTAGTAATATTGTGCAAATGTTGGTTCCACCTGTGCAGAGGTCCTCAATCAGTGGGTAATGAGCCTCATCAGAAAGGTCCCTGGCCCTGCTTACTGCCGGCATCAAACTCCCTGCTCAAGCTACAGCCAGAAGATAGGAATGTGCTCACTCTCGCTCTCTGTATTTATATATACAATTTCCTTTGGGGAGTTTTTGGAGGTACTTAATCTTTGTTTGTTGCTTGGGCAATTACTCCTGAGCAAGCCAGTCCTTCTTACTTGTGAGTAGAGATGCATAAGATGGATTTTTGTACTGTTCTGTTTTTTGCTGTTACTTCTGAGGAGTTTTAGAGAGGGGTGGCTGTGGGGATGCTCAGTGAAAGAGATAGATTTGGGGTGTTTTTCTGTGTGGCTCTGGGGATATCATTATTAGTAGTATCTTCTCTCAGGGTCTCTTTTTGCAATGGGATGCTGCTGGGTTCCATAGATTGCATTTCTGTGTAGTTGTTCTGAGATTATTGTTATTGTTATTTATTACAACAATGTGCAAGGGGGTGATTTGGATGCTCTCAATATTTTTTGCTGGGACTAAAGATTGCTTTTCTGTGTGGCTCTGAGGATATTATTATTATTAGTTATGTATCATCATTATCATCATCTTCTGTAGCTATGTGGATTTCACGCATGCTGGTTTGCATTCATTATCTTAAATTCACATTTTTCTCTATGCAATGGGAATTGTTGGTGGAACAGGAGAATGTGAGTCCAAAGAAGTGTTTTTGTGTGGCTGTGTGTATTCTTTCTATCCCATCCCCGCCCATATAAACAAAAGCAAAAATGTGAAAGTGGGTCCTATGTTGCAGGTTGGGAATCAGAGGTGGGTCTCAGGTCTGGACAGCTTGATCACTGCACTCTAGCAGCTGGACACTGCTGGATCCTTCCCATCTTTTCCCAAACATTTTCCCTCCAGAATTGTTAAACATAATTGGACATGGAAGGCTTCTCCAGACAATATTTCAAAGGGGGGAGGGAACCCCACACTTTACATTTAGTACTATGTTTGAACCAACACCAATTCAGCTCTAGTAGAATAATGTATTGTTCCCATGTAATAGAAAATGAACATTCCCCTTGCTGCAGGGAATGTGGATTTTGCCACAGACACTATTCAAGCCTTCCCCAACCTGGTGCCCTCCAGATGTTTTAGGGTACAACTCCCAGCATTCCTGACCATTGGCCATGCTGGCTGGGGCTGATCAGAGTTGAAGGCCAAAACATGTGGAGGGCACCAGCTTGGGGAAGCCTGCTGTGACATATGCCTATTATGTTAATGTATGTTTTTATATTGTTAAATTTAACCCAGGTAAGATAGGGTTAATAGTATGCCAGAGAGTGACTGGAAGGTGGGGAGGGCCTGCATGTGCGTGAGGATGCTTAGCTTATGTAAAGGGTGAACTGACAGTTAGCTGGGCAGATAGGGCTTAGGACTGAAGAAGCAACATTGAGGTAGTGGGGTTTGTGTGGGGGATTTTAAGAGGGGTAGAGTGGGTTGGAAAGTTAGGAACAAGCATTGATGTATCATCATCATCATATATCTTTTCATGTTTTAAATAAATCTTTGTTTTTAAAACCCAAATACCTACTTGTTGATTGATTTTTACACTATCTTTATTATATCTATTTCCTGGGAGGGAGGGTCTCCATGAGCGATTTAGTCCGAGCTGGCTGTGTTTGGAAGTCCTTAGGGATACATGATGTCATGGCCACCCAGCAGCCACCCTGGAGCTTATCAGGGGAAAAACGGATATCCTGAGACTGCTTAAAGTCCGATTCTTTTCCTTAAGTCGGGTTCTCCCCAGTATAGTTGCTGTGTGCCCTAACCCCCTCATTGACCTCGGGTGTGCTAGCCCTGCCCAGGTTGTGCCTTTCACCATGACCCGAGTCAAGGGGTATTTCCTATGTGTTTCCCTTCCCTCCACAAACCAATTAGTGTCTACTCAGAAGTAACTCCCATTGTGGTCAATGAGGCTTCTCCCTTGAATGCCCACATCAGAACTTACAGAGATCCCCCTCAATTGAAATGGCACAGTTTAAAGCCCAAATTCCCTAATTGCTGTAAAGCACAATCTCAAGGCTCCAATTCTCCATTGTTTGGTTTATTGCCTTAGGAAGTAACTACTTCACCCCTTCATTATAGATATCCTGCACAACATCGGGTTACAGTGGGGGCTGGTTTCCCGTCTTTGTGCTTACTGCTCTCTTTCGCACAACAAACCCAATAGTGCCTTCTCAGAAGTAACTCCCCTTGTGCTGAATGAGGCTTGCCCTCTGAATGCCCACATTAGAATTTACAGAGATCCCCCTGAACTGAATACAGAGTTTAAAGCACTGATTCCCTGAAGCCTGTAAAGCACTTTACCGAACCTGCGATTCTCTGTGGCTTGGTTTATTGCCTTAGGAAGTAACTACTTCACAGCTTCTTTATAGAGATCTTGCACAGTATTGGTTTGGTTAGAAAGGGGGCTGGTTTCCCATCCCTGTGTCCCCGCCCCCTCTTTCCCAGCACAAGCATATGCATGTCTGCTCAGAAGTAATTCCCATTGTGCTCAATGAGGCTTGTTCCTGAAATACAGGTGCATCTGGAGTTTCAGGAGAAAGGATAAAGGAAGGAAGAGGGGGGAAGCCTCTCTTATTGGTTGAGCAGCCCCTGCCAGTCAGATGATGTTTACCTAGGGATAGCAGAGAATTCCTCCATAGACTCCGATGAGGCCGGATTCTTTAGAAATGCCCCTCCCCCTGAGTCTGTGGTGGAATGGAAGACTTACTTCTGCCTCCGCATGGAATTCTCTTCAGCCGGATCCTCCGGCTTGGATTGCCAGTGATATGGCTGCCATGCCATATCGCTGGCTGAAGGGGATGTACTGCAGCTGCAAATGGCATCCGGGATGCCATTTGCATCCATAAAGGCCTTAGTTTAAGGTAAATGCAGCCGTAAATGGCTGCATTCACCTTAAACTAAGGCCTTTACGGCTGCAAATGGTGTTCTGGACACTATTTGCATCCGTGCTTTTGATTAACGCAATAGGCTACACAAATATTTGCATAGCCTATCACTTTAATCAAAAGCACGGCCACAAATGGTGTCCAGGATGCCATTTGCGTCCTCAGGCAGTAGTCCCCTTCAGCCAGCAATAAGGCATGGCGGCCGTATCGCTGGCACCTCAGAGCCGACTGATGGCTCCACGGAATTGCAGCAGAGCAGAGCCTGCCCAAGAGGATTCTAGGGGGGAGGAATGGGTCACGTCCCCACCCGCAGACCCCCCCCCGGAATGGCAGGTAAGCATTCCGCCGATCCCTATGTTTACCCCCACCCCCACCAGGAAGTATGTTCTGTGAAGCAATTTTTAATGTTGAGGAGCACTTGTTCACGGAGCACTGCATGGACCAAAGTGCAGCAAAGCTGATTCTTCTTTAAAAATCCGGCACTTCTCCATTTGCTTCTCCTTCCATGATGATTTTCATGGAGACACAGTCCTGGTTACTTCTCCTGTAGTGGGTTGACCAATTGGGCATACTGAGTTTCTCTGGAACCCCAAGAGGGTAAAAAGGCTGAAGCTTGTGGGAAAGTGGGTACAGCTGTCCCAGATTGAGAGCTGGCATTCCTGAGGGATTTGGTTCTCAGTTTCAGAGGTGGGGGCTGGGAGAAAGGTGGAAACTTGGGCAGGAATGCCACACCTGCAGTATGCAATAGGTGCCTATCACACCCATTCAAGCATATTCCACATTCTGCTCACAATGGACTCGATGGCCTTGTAGGCCCCTTCCAACCATACTATTCTATGATTCTAATGGATGTTCTGGGTCAACTGGGGGTGGGGGGAGAGAGAGACTACATTCACCCAGCAGAAGAAAAAAATATATAGCTTGGGTATAACATTAGCTTGGGGAAATGCATTAGCTTCTTCACACCATAGGTGTACAGTGTTGTGGGTCTCTATCTCCTGCAACAAATAAAATAACTGTGTATTTGTTTATATGCTTATCACATATTTAAATCAGTTGGGTAGGCTGAGATGGCCAATCTATATTTCGCCCACCATCGCAATTAATTCGGTGTCCTGTCACATAGGGATGTACGAAAGTCACTTACCTTGAATGAAACTTGATTCGCGCTGGAGGGGAGGCGCTCCGTCCCTCCCCCCGAAATTCTGGTGGGAGGGAGGCGCTCCGTCCCTACCCACAAAATTCTGGCGGGGGGAAGGCGCTCGGTCCCTCCACCCCCGAATCCTGGCCGGCCGGGCCGCAAATGGCGGCGGCCATAGCCGCCGCTGTTTGCATCCCTGCAGTCAGCTGTGATAGGCTACGTAAATGTTTATGTAGCCTATCATGGCTGAGTAAAAACCAAAAAACCACGCATACGCAAATGGCAGCGCCCATGGGAGCCGCCATTTGCGTTCCTTATTTTGGCACGTCTAGTCTACATAAACATAGTCTACATAGAATGGGGGGGGGAGCACAAAAGCTGGGAAACCACCAAACAGTCAGTGGTTGGGGGAAAGAGATTGTTCCAGGACAAGGAGGTATGACCTTCTGGAGAACCCTGGAGGGCCAGATTAGGATGCCCAGAAGGCCAGAGGTGGCCCCCAGGCCTGAGGTTCTGCGCCCCTGTTATATGGAGACATAGAAGGTCTGAGAACACTAATCTTGCCCTGCCATCACATCCCCTGCCAGCCACAGCTCCCCCCCCCCACTGTCTACACCTTAGGGGGGAGGTCTGAAGGTTTCCATAGGTTTCCCCTCTTCTGCCAACATTTGGACAACATGGGGGCGGGGGGGCAGTGTTAGCATGCGCAGCAGTCCTCTGTTGCATGACGCAATAGTACTTGCATAGAGAGAAATATGCTGAGTAGGTTTCATGTCTTCTATGAAAAAGGTTCAGGATTGGGCCTGAATAAGCTGAATAGGGCTCTACTGTTTTAAAAATGTTTAATGTTTTAGATTTTAATTGGTATTAGCTTGTTTAATGGTTTAATATGTTTTTCGCTGTTTAAATTATTTATTGTTTTATACTATTTAAATTGATTTCATCTGTATGCCACCCTGAGATCTTAATGATATAGGGTGGGATACAAATATTTTAAATAAATAAATATTTCAACCTATAATCATAGAATCATAGAATAGTAGGGTTGGAAGGGGCCTACAAGGCCATCCAGTCCAACCCCCTTCTCCATGCAGGAATCCAAGTCAGATGGATAATAACCAGCACTTGTCTTTTGGAATTAAATAGTGCCCCTTATTAGTTATTTATTTTGCTACACCTTTATTAGCTAGTCATTTGCCCAATATTCCCTCACCCCAAAAGTGTAATGTTATCATTCTGAATGGTAGAGGTGGGGTTGATTCCAGAGGGTAAATATACCACATATAAACTTAGAGGGAAATGTCCTATTTAGAGGCATAGGCATGAACATGAACACACACACGCACACACAGCTCCATTCCCTCTGGCATCAATTAGCATCGCTTTAGATTTTCTGAGCTGAAAGGAAGTGGCTTAAATGAGTCATGGAGACTGAACTTCCACATTACCCTTTGAGGTAGTCCCACAGGGTCAGAACACTGACTTGCATTTCTAGACTACAGAATATATTTTGTGCACAGAAAGGGGATTTAGTTTTCTATAATTGAGATCAACAAACCAGTGTGTGTGTGCGTGTGTGTGTGCACGCATGTGTTTTTACTGGCTAAGAGAAAGGTATTATTATTAGCACACACACACTTCTAAATTAAGATCACAAATAAAATAGGTTTCTAGGCTTAGCCCAGTGGGTGTAGCTAATCCAGCTGGGCCCTAATTCACAGTGACAAAGGCTAATGGGGATGTCAGAGAATTCCGCCACGGGTCTCGGTGAGGCTGAATGCCAGTGCATTCGGCCCCCCAAAATCCATGGTGGAATGAAGCCCCCGCCCCCCCCCCACGAAAGGCGCACGAAACGGAGCACTTACCTGCTGCCGTCTGCACTGACTTGTGAATGGCGGCCATGCTGCGGACGCCATTCGCTTCTTCATCATAGCTGTGATAGGCTACGTAAATAATTACGTAGCCTATTGCAGCTAACGCAGGGATGCCATTTGCGTCCCTGCGGAGGCCATGATAGGCTACGTAAGTATTTACGTAGCCTATCATGGCAAGCTAAAAAAAAAAAACAGCGTACGCAAATGGCGGCGGCTATGGCAGCCGCCATTTGCGTTCCCTTTTTTTTGCTGTTTTAGCCTATGTAAATATTTACGTAAGCTATTATGGCGAAAAAAGGGGAACGCAAATAGCGTAGTGGTCGCCATTTGCGTTCCTTTTTTTCTGCTGTAATAGCTTATGTAAATATTTACGTAGGCTAAAACGGCAGGGAAAAAAGGAACGCAAATGGCGCCCACTACGCTATTTGTGTTCCCCTTTTTTTAGCCATAATAGCTTACGTAAATATTTATGTAGGCTAAAACAGTGAAAAAAAAGGAATGCAAATGGCAGCCGCTGTAGCCGCCACCATTTGCGTATGCTGTTGTGGGTTTTTTTGCCTGCAGGCTGCCCAGCGGCCGGATGTCCAGCTGCAGGCGGCCCCGGCTGGCAGCTCCGTGAAATCTCCAGTGGAGTGGAGCTGGCCAGGTTAGGATTTTGGGGGGAGGTGCAGAGCACCTCCCCCCCACTGCGAATCACCCCGTAGAAAAGGTAAGTGACTTTCGTACATCCCTAGAGGCTAATCCCAGCAGTGTGGAGAAAATGAATCAGTAAGAGCAGATGCCAGATACTAACTCTGTGCAATCACAATTATGTTTCTCATGAAACCCTTTGTGTGACACATCCAAAGCACCCAGGGAGAATGGGACTTCTTGTAGTCCCTACCAACCCTTAGCTTTAATTGCACCATCTCCAACTGTATTCACAAGTGTTTAACTCCCAGTAGCATACAAGCTAGAATATAGGGCCAAGTTGAAGAGGGGTGCCTCAGGCCACCTCTGAGTAGAGGCAGAGGGCCCTCGAAGTGGATCGGGTCGCTCCAAAGCACTTCGGTGTGCATTGGAGCAATCTGAAGGCCCAGCCACCATGCTGCCTCCCAGTCCCATAACCTGGTCCTCTGAACACACACCAGCATCCATCTTGTTCCAGGGAACAGGGCAGCCATTTTTAAAATGGTGACTCCCTGTATTTCTGGAAACACAGGGAGCCGCCATTTTAAAAATGGCTCCCCTCATTTCCTATAACAAGATGGACACCAGTGTGTATCCAGAGGATATAGGAGCTGGCAGCAGCAGCAGCCCCCCAGCGGCAATGGCAGCAGCAGCGGCAATGGCAGCCTCATTGCAAGCTGCCGCTGCTGGCCTCAGTCAAGCCTTCACAGGCTCCTCACAAGCAAGGAACCCATGAAGGCTTGAGCAGAGGCAGGAGTTGGCCTCCAACCAGCCACCCTCCCCTCCTTCCAAGGAAGGGAGAGAGCGCAGTTGGAGGGCGGCTCCTGCCCTCATGCCTGTTGGCGGGTTGTGACGGTGACTCGCCTGCCAGCGCCAGCAGCGGCTCCCCTGGTGACACCAGCAGCTGTGGCAGCTCCCCTGATGGCAGCAGCCCCCCCCCCCCATGGAACAAGGGCCCAGGTAAGGAGCTGGAGGCTGAGCGGCATGTTGAAGGTCTGAAGCGGGATTTCGAAGTCCAAATCCCGCTTCAGCTTCGTAGGCTGAGGAGGGTTAGTGTGTCCCCAAATCAGCCTGAGCTGAATCGGGCCCACCTCGGAAGCCCCGAAGTGGCTTCTGAGTTGGATCAGTGGGTCCATGCACAGCCCTACTAGAATACATATTTACTTATGGACATATGTGGAACCCCATTTGAAACTTAGCATGCTGGGAAAACCTACGCACTGTCTTCCTTACCATGCTGTATGCAACATACCAAGAAAAGCAGTCAAATATGGTTGTGATGACATCCACAGAAATTGCTACACCTAGTTTAGCAGAACGTTTCATTGTTCTAGTGTGTGTGAGTGATTGTGATAACAAATTCTTAAATCATATTCAGGGTTGGTGTGGTGATCCAGCAAAGGTTACAGCTCCATCTTCCATTACCCTGATCACAGAAGTGGCCTGGTTGGGCTGTCAGCACCCAGAACTGACAATCAGTGGGACTCTGCACTCGCTGGCTTGCACAATCCCAGGCAGTCACCTCAGTTATGGCTGATCAGAGCAGGGGTGGGCCAACAAGAGCAGGCTATTTTAATAGCCCCAGAGACAGAGAGAGGAGAAGGAGAAAGGAGTAGGAAGCAGACCAGAGGAGGACAGGAGAGAAACAGAGAAGATTGAAAAGAAAAAAAATGGAGGGAGAAGGACACAGGGAGGGTGGGGACCAGAGGGGAGAGAAGGAGAAGGAAAGAACAGGTGAGGACTGAAGGAGATTGAGAGGATAGGAAGACAAGATGGGGGGGGGGGATAAAGGCAGGAGCAAATGAAGGGGAAGGAGAGAAGGTAAACAGAGAGGAAAGACAGAGGAGAATTAGAGACAGAAGGCAGGTCTCAAGCAAGAGTACAGTCAAAAGGAAAAAAAGGTAGGGAAACAAGAGCCCCAGGTTTTCAACCTGACCAAGGTGAAGATGTGGACAACCCGGGAAAGATGAGTGGCAGCTATGAGAGGCATGAGTAGGGCCATAGATTTATCATCAACTGGTTGTCAGCTGAAACTCTAAAATCAAATCTTTTATGCAGAAGGATTGTCCACCTCATGAGTTAGATTACTCCTTGGCTGCATAAATTTTTCCCAGTCCTGGGAGGGTGTGACCCCTAACAGCTTCAATTTCTCAGCATTTTGGAGCTTGAGTAAATATCTTGGTTTAACCCAGCATGTTAAACCATATTTGTTAATTGAATTATTATCAGCAGCATGCCTCAAGAATGTGTGCTTTAATGAGGAACAGATGGGGTTGGCTGGGCTGCAAAGGGCTGGATGTGTCTGATCTCCTCTGATCTCAGAAGCTAAGCAGGGTCAGGCCTGGTTAGTAGTTGGATGAGAAAACGCCTGGGAATCAGCCAGGCTTCCTGCACTGAGCAGGGGGTTGGACTCAGTGGTCTTGTAGGCCCCTTCCAACCCTATGATTCTATGCAACTTCTATGAAACTATCTGTTTGGCCATGTACAAGGCCAAATAGATCACACTTCTGCCCCTTATAGGGTTGTCACTTTTCCCTTTCCATGCCCTTAAAGAGGGTCTGTGATGGTATCATTTGTCCGACAGGCAGAGATTCAACTGTAGAGATCCCCCATCACTGCATCTTCATATTGGGGAGATGTTGTGCCTGTTGTTAAAGGCACAGGAAGTTTAATTTCATACAGGAAAAGCTAGTCGCTCAAACTTGTCCTCCTGAAGAAGATTAATCCCTTCTATTCAGAAGGAGATTTGGGGTCAGGGAAAGGAATATAGAGCATCTGCATTTGTTTTCATGACTCAGTGGCAATGTAGTGACTCTGATGGTGGGACAAAGGCACTCTGCACATGCTCAAAGGTACCCACCCCTTCCTCTTTAATGTTACTTCACATTTTGTTCCATAAACTGCATGCTGGCACCAACAGCCAACTTGGAGGCTAAGAATCATCTCAGTTCCTCAAGCATCCTTGAATGTAGCAGGACCTGCCACCCCCAGCCCCACCTAGCAATTCTTTCTGCATGTAAAAGGAATGTTTGGTGTCTGGCTTCTACAATCCTTTGAAAGCTAGCAATGTGTTGCAATCCTGGGGTTCCAGTTGAACTCTTCGATTAGCAAGATGTACAGAACCCAAGAGGAAGATGCTTCTGCATATGTGCATAGTACATTTCCATTGCAACCTTAATCAGCTAGCCCTCAAGCATTTGAAGTTCAGGACTTTTTGGTACCAGGATCATCTTCAGCTGGCACCGCCTTACATTTTCCATGTTTTTCTGCTTAAGGAAAGACAAAACACTAAGGAGCAGTAGGATCTCTAAACAGTTTACAAATGAGACGAAAGAAAAAAGTGAGAAGTCTCTGACTGCTACACACTGCTAAAAATGTAAGTCCCTCAGTAAGCCTCTCTTCAGAATTTCTCCAGGCTACTCAAGAATGTGAAGAAAGTCTCTCCCTACCACCTTCATTTTCACACCTTGAGGGCTGAGAGAACTGGGGGGAGGTCACATTCTGATCAGCCCAGTGCAAACATTCGTCGTTCAGTTCTACTGCACTGTTAAGTCATTGTGTCAGAATTCCCCAGGCTAAAAATATGGACTATGATCCATATCACAGTCCACACGGTTAGATTACGTGAATGTCATAGAAGTCAATGACAGTTACGCAGACTGTGTGCAGGTCGACTGCAGCCAGAGAAAAGTGTGTGTGGGTGCAGGCATGTGCAGGTATGCTTGTGCAAGTGCACGCACACACACACACACACATACATACATACATACATATATATGTGCAGTACAATTACGAAGCTCAAGATTCACCAAAAGATACAATGTCTGAACTGGAAGGAATAATAATAACAACAACAACAGCTGCCGCCACCGCCTATGGGAATATACTGGGGAGGCATTGACTGACAAGACTGAGGTCCGCAGAGTTAATGTAATGCCCAAGAGTTTGGATGTGCCCGGCTGGATTTTTGCCTTTTCTTACTATGCCAAATCATGTACCACTTCTGAAAATCTCAGTTGCAAAAATGGTTTGCCATACGCAGCATGGGGGCAGCTGTTGGAAAAACAACATTAACTGAAGCTGCTTTTATGAGCGCAGGCAGTGTGCAGTTCCTTGGATCCCTATATCAGAAACTGCAGTGCCTTGTTTCACTTGATCCCACTGGTGCCCCAAATAAAGTCCATGACTCACTTCTTTTTTTTAAGCTTAACGTATGCTAATAGGCTGAGACTCAGGCCAGAGATTGTTTTTTGTTTTGTTTTGTTTTCAGAACTTTGGACATTTTCAGTTTAGATGAAAATGGAAGCTTTCCCTATCACGAGGTGTTGAAAAATCACACGATCACCCACAATTAACTAAGGCAGCATTATCGGCTCAATTTTGGACAAAAGAAGCAATATGTTCCAATTAAACATATCTCCCATTTATGTCCTCCACTGGCTAAGTGTGACTTCTGTACAGCATATTTGGATGGTAAATATCTGATTCATTCTTAGGTAGATATTCCATTTTTTTAAAGTTACTCTTCTCATCTCGGGCAGTTTTATTGATTTCCTCCATAATTTTGGTGTGTTAGATTTCTCCCCAACCCCTTAACTAATAAAGTATTGTCTGTCACCAAAACTATGGAGTTCAGAGTCAAAAACTTCAAGATGTGATTCAGCAATTTAATCACAACAGTTTTTACAAAGCTGACATCCAGATAAGAAGTGGGAAAGCCACTATACTGATCGTGAATTACCTTGAAGAGGGAATAAGCCTTTTTCCTTATTCTCCCCCTGCCCCAATTGGATGGACTGGATTTAATTTCTTGCACCGTATATGAAGGGAGTACTCTTTTAAGAAAAGGGGGGAGGTTGCAATAGGGAAAGTGCTCTTACGTTTGGCCTCCAAATGACCTTAGTTCAGTCTAAATGTCAGTGCTCATGAGTGTGTCTATCTGGATTTTCTGTCATCCCTGCTAACTGTGCATAACAGGGTCAGTATTTGGCACCAAGATGAAAAAAATGTGGCCAGCACCATTTTGTGCAGCTGTCAGATGTTCTTCCGCTGACTGGTATAAAAACTAGAAAAAGAGGGAAGGGAGCTCAAAAATCCGTGGAATTTCTAACCACACAATTTAACTACCTATCAACTTCCTCCTCCTCCTCACATCTAACATTGCAAATGCTGCTGATTCCAATGCAGTGATTTTCATCCACATGATCCACCCATGTGGAATTTACAGGAAAAACCCTTTTGCAGTCATGGTGTCCTGCAAATGTAAAACATAAGAAGAGCCATGCTGGGTCAGACTAAAGTCCACTAATCCAGCATTCTGTTCACAAAGTGGCCAACAGCTGCCTGCAGGAAACCCATAAGTAGGACGTGAGTGCAATAAGCCCCTCCTAGTTGTGTTCCCCAGCAACAGGTTATATAAGCATATGTTTTGAATGACATCTCCCATCAGCCCCAGACAGCATGGCCAATGGCCAGGGATGGTGTGAGTTGTAGTCTAAAACATCTGGAGGGCACAAGGTTGGAGAAGGCAGTAAAAATATATATTTTTCTGCAAAGTCCACCAGAAACTTTTTTACATTTGTATATCTCCACAAAGGAATGACCAATATTTATTCATTCATTCATTCATTCATTCATTCATTTCATTTCTATACCACCCAATAGCCGAAGCTCTCTGGGCAGTTCACAATATGATGGAATAAGCACTACTGTCCGTCTTTGCCTGTAAAAAACTATAAATATTGAACTTCCAGAGGGACAGCCATGTTAGTCTGTTGCAGAAAAAACAAAGGCTCACATATCAGCTTAATGACGAAAACATTTATTATGGCATGTATTGTCCATTTCATCACACACATGAAGCGTTATCCTCACCTGGCGGTTATATGCACATAAGTGCCGTGGGGGGTGAGGGAGGTAAGAAGTGGGTTTAGGTTTAACTGACATTCCCCAAATATTCTACAGAGTGTGGGATGCTGCATCTCTCTTGCTCTGAATTCATCTCTGGGCCACCACAGGTCCCCACCTTAATACTCCTATTGCCTTCACTATGTCACATGATGAGGGGGACAGAGAAGGGAGTGCAGAGAACTAGTGACTCCACCTTGGGTGTGGGTTCTGGTATGGCTGAATCAGATTCAGCATTAGGACAAATTATGGGGCAATTCAAAAGGCAAGACAAGACAAGCAGACAAATGGTCAAGCACAGTCCAGTATAGGATCAGGCTAAGACAGAAGCATTCAGGATACAGGCAACACTCAAAGCACAGTATTTCCAGTCAAGTAAAATGAGCATTTTTTTTAATGTACACTTCTTAAAATGAGCATTTTAAAAAATGCACATCTTTTTGAGTGTAAACACAAGTTCAGGAATTTGTGAACATTTTTGGTGAACGTCTTCTCACGTTTGTGTTAGGGGCTGTGAACAGGACATGTTTGCATGATTTGCAAACATACATGAAATTCTCATACATCCTTAGCTGTAACCAATAACACTGTGGCCATTTATAACTAGGGATGGCGGAGAATTTCTCCCCGAAACTTCGGGGGACCGAGCGCCAACGTGTTCGGCCCCCCGAACAAGTTTCGGGGAGAAATTCTCCACGCCCCCCCGTCCCCCGCACCCCCCCCCGGGACGGGACTTACCTTTGCCGAATGTCCCTCCCAGTGGCGGGTCCAGCCGGCGGTTCGGCGGGTGTTCGTGCGGGGCAGGAGCGGCAGCTGGTCTTTCGACCGGCTGCCGCCGCCGCCATTCCAATCAAAGAAAAAAAAACAAAAACGCCCCCGTGATAGGCTACGTGACGATTAACGTAGCCTATCACAGCTAGATTTGCAAAGTCAGCTGTGATAGGCTACGTAAATCGACACGTAGCCTATCACGGGGGACTTAAAAAAAAAAAGCGCGTACGGGTAATGGCGGCCCCCATAGGGAACCGCCATTCCCGTTCCTTATTTGGTCGCTGTAGTCTACGTAAAGATTTATGTAGACTACGGCAAAAATAAGGGCAACGCTATTTGCTATTTGCGTTGCCCTTATTTTCGCCGTAGTCTACGTAAATCTTTACGTAGACTACAGCGACCAAATAAGGAACGCGAATGGCGGCTCCCTATGGGGGCCGCCATTAGCGTACGCGCTTTTTTTTTTTTTAAGTCACCCGTGATAGGCTACATGACGATTAACATAGCTTATCACGGCTGATTTTGCAGATCTAGCCATGATAGGCTACGTTAATCGTCACGTAGCCTATCACGGGGGCATTTAAAAAAAAAAAAAAAAACTTTGGAGTTCGCGGCCGGGCGAGGCGGGAAGCCTCCTCCCTGGCCTGAATTTCGGCCGGGAGAGGCGGGAAGCCTCCCCCCCGACCTGAACTTCGTGGGGGGAGCAGCGAAGCGCCTCCCCCCCACCGCAAACAAGCTTCGACGACAGGTAAGTGACTTTCGTCCACCCCTATTTATAACTAGTTCTGTGCTGAAAATTTTGATTCTTCCATTTTCAGCATTTCGTGGTGGGGTGGGGGCAAAACAAAAGCTCTGGCAAAAGAGGCTGGGAGAGGTGAGAATTTTGGAGAATTTTCTCCTTAGGGAGGGGGACCAAGTTTCTAAATACCTTTTTAAGTGTAGGAAATTCTTGAGGGGGTCTTCTTTCTATTTTTTTTTAAACACCCCCTGCACTTGCAGGAGCCCCGGACTCTTCTCCAGCCTGGCAGTTCTTTCTGAACTCCCAGAAGACCATGTATCCTCACCATCTCCAACAGGCATTTAGGAAGAACTCCCAAATGGAGAAGAATCCTGGGCTCCTGCAAGTTCAGGGGGTGTTTTTTTAAAAATAAAAGGAAGGAAGGAAGGAAGGAAGGAAGGAAGGAAGGAAGGAAGACCCCTCCAGAATTAGCTACATGTAAAAAAGTTATGTGGAAACCCTGTCCCGCACTCCAAGGAGAAAATTCTCCCAAATTATCCCCTTTGCTGCAAAAGAGGGAAACAAAGACTCTTTTGCAGGGAGAGAAAAAGTTCCCAGAAATAAGGGGCAGGATTTGGCACAGCATTATTTGTAACCCACTTCATCCTATGCGTGGTTATTATTGCTCCCACACCCGGCTCAGCCCTAGGGTAGCATGTGTCCTCTTCTATGGGAGGCTGCCAGAGGAGTGTCCTCTGTTTTGAAGGTATCCTCTCTTTGTAGGGCTGACTGGTCCAAGGGGGAATCTCCATGACAATGGAAGGAGAAGGGTATGGAGGATTACCTGGATTTTTTCAAGGAATTGGCTTTGGTGTGCTTGTGTCTCCGCAGGGCTCCACGAGTGAGTGCACCGCACAAATATAAGTTGCTTCACAGAAGATACTTCCGGGTGGGGGATAGGGTTGGAGTGAACATCATCTGACTGGCAGGGGCTGCTCAATCAATAAGAAAGGCTTCCCCCCTCCAGGCTCCCCCCCCTTCTCCTTTAATAAAATCCTGGGAGGTTTCCTCCAGTGTCTTGCCAAAAATCATTCTCCTTCTCTCCCCCCCCCACCACTAAGTATTTCCTTAAACCAGCAATCATCACAGGAACACAGCATTCCCCCTGCCTTGCAGCTGCTGAAGCTATGAACAATCTCCTTCTCTTTCCCTCTCCCCCATTCTGCTCATTATTTACTTCCTTAAACAGTCATTATAGGAACACAGTGTTCTTGCTGCCTTGCTGAGATCAATCGAAGCTTCGAAGCTTTAACATTAAGGTTCTCTAAATGCATTATTTCGATTCATGGGAATCTCAGTAACTTCGGGAGTGTGCATTTCAGGAACAAGCCTCATTGACCACAATGGGAGTTACTTATGAGTAGACACACATATGTTTGTGCTGGGAAAGACAGGGAGGGGAAACCAGCCCCCTTTCTAACCCAATGCTGTGCAGGAATGAAGTTCTGAATTAGTTACTTCCGAAGGCAATAAACCAAACAAGGGAGAAAGCATTTTATACCCTTTAGGGAATTAGTGCTTTAAAATGAGTTATTTCAATTGAGGTGCATCTGTGGTATGACCACAGTGGGGGTTACTTCTGAGTAGACAATAATTGGCTTCCCAGGAGAAGGAAACAGTCCTTGAGTGGGGTCAAACCACACCCCTGGGCTGGGCCCGCACACCTAAGTAGGGATGTATGAAAGTCATTAACCTTTTTGAAAGGTGACATTCATGGTGGGGGGGGAAGCGCTCCGTCCTTCCCCCCGAAATTATCTCCAGCCGGCTCCACTCCGTGGTGATTCTGCGGAGCTGCTGGCCAGGGCCGCCCGCAGCCAGACATCCAGCCACTGGGCAGCCTGCACAGGGACGCAAATGGCGGCAGCTACGGCAGCCGCCATTTGCGCTCCCTTTTTTCTTTTGGCCGTGATAGGCTACGTAAATATTTACATAGCCTATCATGGCCAAAAAAAAGGGAATGCAAATGGCGGCTGCCGTAGCCGCCGCCATTTGCGTTCCCTTTTTTTTTTGCCGTGATAGGCTACGTAAATACTTACGCAGCCTATCACAGCTTCCTCAGGGACACAAATGGCGTCCCTGCATTAGCCGTGATAGGCTACATAAGTATTTACGTAGCCTATCACGGCTAGGGATGGCGGAGAATTCTGCCACGGATTTCAGTGAGGCCGAATGCACTGGCATTCGGCCCCCCAAAATCCATGGTGGAACGGCCTCCCCCCCGCCCCCCCACGGATTCCCCCCCTCCCCGGGACAAAGCTTACCTGGGGCCAATGTTCAGGCGGCGGTGGCTCTGGCAGCGGCGGCAGCTGGTCTTTTGACCGGCTGCCATGGCTGCCATTTGCATCTGCTGTTTGCCGTGATAGGCTACGTAAGTATTTACGTTGCCTATCACGGCAAGCAAAAAAAAAATAGCATACGCAAATGGCAGTGGCTACGGCGGCTGCCATTTGGGTTCCCTATTTTTTGCCGGTTTAGCCTATGTAAATATTTACGTAGGCTATTACGGTGAATAAAAGGAGAAATGCAAATAGCGTACCGGGCACTATTTGCGTTCCTTTTTTTCGCCATAATAGCTTATGTAAATATTTACGTAGGCTAAAACGGTGTGGGGGGGAAGGAACGCAAATAGCACCCACTATGCTATTTGCATTCTCCTTTTTTTCCTGCCATAATAGCCTACGTAAATATTTACGTAGGCTAAAACAGCGAAAAATAGGGAACGCAAATGGCGGCCGCCGTAGCCGCCGCCATTTGCGTACGCTGGTGTTGTTGTTGTTTTGCCTGCTGTGATAGGCTATGTAAATACTTACACAGCCTATCACGGCAGCCTGACTGGTCCGCAGGAGCCAGTCCGCGGCTGGAACTCCGGCTCCGGACGGCCCTGGCTGGCTGATCTGCGGAGCCGTTGGAGAGCAGAGCTGGCCGGGCAGGATTCCGAGGGGGAGGACCAGATCGCCTCCCCCCACATCGAGGATTCCGGGCAGAGGGATGGAGCGCCTCCCCCCCACCGCGAATCACATCCCGAAAAGGAAAGTGACTTTCGTACATCCCTAATCATGGCTATAATGAAGAAGCGAATGGTGGCCACGGCCGCAGCCACCATTTGCAAAGCAGCATGAACGGCAGCAGGTAGGTGTCCTGTTTCTTGTGCCTTTCGTGGGGTGGGGGTGGGGGGCAGGGGGGCTTCATTCTGCCACGGATTTCGGGGGCCCAAATGCACTGGCATTCAGCCTCACTGAGATCCATGGCAGAATTCTCTGACATCCCTACACCTAAGGTAAGTGCAGGGGTTGGGGTACACAACAGCTATACCATGGAGAACCCAACTTAAGGAAAAGAATCGGACTTTAACCAGTCTCAGGAAATCTGGTTTTTCCCTGATAAGCTCCGGGGTGGCTGCTGGATGGCCACAATGTCATGTATCTGTAACAACCTCCAAATGCAGCCATCTTGGAGTAAATCGCTGGTGGAGGCACCCCCCAAGACCGGTTCAAAGATGAAGAACCATCCAAAGGAAGAGCTGGGCCTTACAAGCTGCCCATCAACAGCACCTGGACAGCAGACTGAGCGAGGGACACAGGGTCACCTGGCCACAGTACTCCAGTCCACACTATGGTGAGAGATACTGTATTTCTATGTAAATTATAATGATTATTTGCTAAATTTGCATCTCTACATATAAAGTAGCATATGCAAATTTTATGCAAATTGTGTCATCTTTTTGGTAATAGATTTCCTCTTTTTTTGTGATTCATAAGTGGCCCCCCTACTCGCCCCCGCCGGTCTTGCTAGCACATCCTGCGGCTGCTCATTATAGTGCTACATGGGCTCAGAGAACAAAAGATATCACTTATTGCTCCATTTAGGCCGTTTTCAACCTAACTTCTATGATGATTCCCCTTTGTCTCCCTATCGGTGGATGACCCTAGGCCAGGGTTGGGCAATTTGTGGCCCTCCAGATGTTATTGGTCTGCATCTCACATTCAGTCTTAGCTAGCATAGCCAATGGTGAGGGATGACGGGATTCGCAGTCCAACAACATCTGAAGTTGCCCATCCCTGTTTTAGGACTA
Source organism: Heloderma suspectum (assembly GCF_057233095.1). Lineage (NCBI taxonomy): Eukaryota > Metazoa > Chordata > Lepidosauria > Squamata > Helodermatidae > Heloderma > Heloderma suspectum. The sequence continues at coordinate 75,472,309 of NC_139461.1, forward strand.
TAGTTGACCCTTTCCTTCCTACTACCAAAATCACTACTCCAAATTTTCCCCTTTGCCTCCCTCCCTGCATTTGGAATTGAAAGATACATACAACCCCAGTGAAATCTACTCATACAGCTCTGAAACAGATCTCTATTAGGCTTCAAACTGTTCTTGCAGGTACGCAAAGTTAATGCAGTGACAAAACTCGTCTCCAGCACTGGCTTTTCTCAGGAAGTAGCCCTCATTGGAATTTACTCCTCTGTCTTTACAAATCCTTTTGATATCATTTTCTGTTCACTTTAAGGAGCTAAATGTGGATTCTGCTGAATTAAAATTGAATCCTCTACCCCTTTACTGTCTGTTCCTATCTGCCCTGAAAGCAGAGCAGGAAAGCTGCAGCCAGCAAAGTCAATAGGGTCCTATAAAGATTAATGGGGTACCTGCCAAACCACAAGGACTCTGAGTGATTTCAAGGATTCAAAAGATTCAAAAAATCAATTTTGCTGAAAATGTCCTTGCTTAATTTAATACCTGATAGTATTTGACATCTCTCTGGTCGAGCATGAACAGAAAATGAGGATGAGGATGACGTTTTTCTCTGTGTTACTGCCATATTTACAAAGGAAAATAAAGACACTGACCAGTCAGGTGCTGAGTTCCCATTCTTCAAAACAAAATTAAGGTTTTCCTATGATTATTTTTTTTTAAATGCTAGTCTAAAAATAAATCAAGACAAATGGAGATAATCAAATTATTGAAGCTGATTGAAGATGAATAGAATGTTGACTAGTTTAGTAAATCTTGTATTATATTTTACTGGATTTTCTTCTTTTTCTTCCATAACATTCAAGCAGCATTCAATTATAGCAGCTGACAATTTGGATCTGAAACAAGTTTGGGCACTGGCAGACATGAGCCTGTCACTGTTTCACTGGTCTTTTTCAAAACCATTAACTCATGCTTGAGGCTCAAAATAAGATAAAAGTAATCTATAAAATAAAATCTTTCTTCTGATGATGTTGGAGGTATTAAAATTCTGTTTATAGTGAAGATTTTTGCATGTCCTAATTACGGGTTGGAAATAACTATTGTCACTTCTGTTGCACTGAAAGGGCCATAATGATGACATGCACAGTTGAATTGAATTTTTAAGCAGAACTAATACAGAATGAGATGCAATTAAATAGATTTAAAGATCACTTGATCCAAGCACAGGGCTTTAGTGGAGTTTTTCCTAATATTTAAGAAAACTTTCTGACATGAAGCCTGAACATGGAAACTTGGAGGAAGAAAAATAAAAAGAAAGATTCTGGAGTCTGAGTGGCTTGGTGAATTGAACTAATGCTTAAATAAATAGATGGCTTTCTGTAATTAATTAGTGGTCATTTTAGTGAAAGATCAAATCTGATCTACTGGGAAATGCACTGGGTGTAGGCCAGGCTATGTTTCCCTGTCAGCCAGTGCCTTAGACAATTAACCATAATAATAATTTTAAAAAGATCTTTGGGCAAAATCCAACAGAATGCTTACACCCCTCTGATTCTCTTGTGCCCTGCCAATTCCTGCATGAAGCAGCACCCACCGCTTGAGGAATGAAGATTTAGCACTTCCTGGGGCAAATGGAAATGAGCAATGACACTCATTCTGAAACGGGGCAGGTTGGCGGAGCTCACAGAAGGGAGTTCTGTCAGCCTGTCCCAATTAAGAAATGAGCATTTCTCATTTTGAGGTTTCTCCTGGGAGGCACTAAATCCCTGTTGCGCAAGAAGAGGGCCCCACTTGCGCAATGGAATCAGTGGGGTGCAAGAGAATCGTCGGGGGCATAAGCACCCCATTAGATTCTTTCCTTAGTATTTCTGTTGTGCTTTAGAGCAGGGTTATCATTCAAATATTATGTCCAGGGGCCTTCTCAGATCCATAGAAACCCTGAATGCAGCCCACAGCACTTCTACCACACTCCATAGAAATTATTTGACCATCTTCAAGCTGGGAAACAAGTGACGTCAGTATGGTGAGGATGTTGACTCAGCAATAGCCACAGCATCAAGCTCTCCTCCACCACTTCCATTCAATTAGCACGGCAGTTGTCGAGGGGGGGGTATAAGAGAGGGTAGGAGAGTGTAATAGAATTAGGGATGTACGAAAATTCCACCACGGATCTCGGGGAGGCCGAATGCCAGCGCATTCGGCCCTCCAAAATCGGTGGCGGAACGGCCTGCCCCCCGCCCCCCCCAGGACGAGACTTACCTGGGGCAGATCTTCCTGGCGGCTCCGGCGGCGGGTCCAGCAGCAGTTCGGCAGCGGCGGCTGCAGCAGCCGGTCTTCCGACCAGCTGCCGCCACCACCATTTCCAGTTTGAAAAAAAAAACACCACGTGATAGGCTACGTAAAGATTTACGTAGCCTATCACGGCTAGGTTTTTTAAAAAAAACGTGATAGGCTACGTAAATGTTTACGTAGCCTATCACGGCTGACTTAAAAAACAACAAACAACACGCGTACGCAAATGGCAGCAGCCATGGCTGCCACCATTTGCGTTCCTTATTTTGGCACATCTTAGTCTACGTAAATGTTTACGTAGACTAAGACATGCCAAAATAAGGAACGCAAATGGCGGCAGCCATGGCTGCCGCCATTTGCATACGCGCGTTGTTGTTGTTGTTTTTTAAGGCAGCCGTGATAGGCTACGTAAACATTTACGTAGCCTATCACGGCTGACTGCAGGGATGCAAATGGCGGCTGGATGTCCGGCTGCTGGAGGAGCCGGCCAGCGGCTCCGCAGACTCCCTGCGGAGCACAGCCGGCCGGCCATGATTCTGGGGGGGGGGAGGAACGGAGCACCTCCCCTCCGGCGAGGATTCTGGGGGGAGGGACAGAACGCCTCCCCCCCAGCCATAAACATAATCCGCGAAAGGTGAGTGATTTTCGTACATCCCTAAATAGAATGGATATTTACCCATATTTGCAGCCAAGAGGAAAGGTGTGGGATTGATAGTGGTGGCCTGTGGCCACTGGGGAAAAATCATTAGACAATAGGGATGTTTGGACAGTAGATGTGTGATCGAGGAGAGAACTGTTCTGTGAGTGAATCTGGAGGGTGGGGGTGGGTGGGGTGCCTGGATGATGGGGAATTGGAGCTGCAGAGCGAGCTCAGCCCCAAGTGGGGAAAACTTACACTTTGGGGAAGCTGAGGTGAAGAATTTTGGAGGCAAAATGTAGATGGTTGGAACATTAGAACTATGGTGAGGGTTAATGTTTTAATTAACCACTGGTCCTAGTGTTTCTGTCTCCATCAAAAGTGAGGTTTGCAGTGAACATTTTAAAATGTGGCTCTCAGATATCTACTGGGTGGGGGTTTAGTCCTCTGAGTTTAACATCCCTGCTTTAGAGAGTTCAAGGTACTTCAGGAATCTTATCTTAGTCATTCTTGCAACAACCCTGTAAAGAAGGACAGTATTATTTAAGGAGTAAAATATATTTTTTGTTCGGTTATACTGCTCCATTCATTTTTCTGATTAAAGACCTCATCTGTCATGATTCATTTGTAAACGTCACTTTTGTTTTGTCATCATTCATTTAAATTAAGGCTGTTTCAGTTCTCTCTCTCTCATTCATGGTTTTTTTTGTTTCTTTTTGCTCACTTTAACTTTTCTTTTGTTACCATTTGCAGCAGCAGCAGCAGCAGCAGACATAATTTTTACAGCAGCAGGACTAGGTCAGCAGCCACTTCCTGGTAGCCGCCATTTTATTTCCCCAGAATGCCCCAGACATTGCATTGTCCTGAGGCATAGGAGGGAGGAAATGGTGGCCAGCACAAAAATGGTGGGCCCATTTTTTTTTCCTGGAATGCACCATCCCAGAATGATGCACCAGTCAGGGGCAGGGCATTCAGATAAAATAAAATTCCAGCTGCTTGAAATCAGCTTGACTGCTGCATCTGAAGAATAGTAAGCTTCCCTCCCATGCAAATGAATGGGTGCAAATGGGGTAATAAAAACCCAAACCCATTTGTACCCATTAATTACCCAAGGCATTTGTTTCGGAACTAAAAATGAACTGAATGGGCTTCATTTGATTCAGTTTTCCATTCAGTCTAAAAGTGCATGACCCTCATAGTTATCCTAGTTTCCTAACATGTAGAATAGGAATTACAATAACCGGGGGTGTTTCCAAATGAGACTTTTATTGTACAGTTGCAATCTGGTGAGAAAAAAAAAAGTTGGAAGAAGTGGTGGGAAAATACTGAAGGGCTATAAATTGAAGATTTATTTATTATTTATTTGTGATGTTTATATACTGCTAAATATAATAAAATCCCTAAGCGGATATAATAAAATCCCCAAGGAGAAGATGGATACAGGGAGTACAGGTGACATCATCTTCCATTTGTATCCCTCCTGTGTTTTCCCACTGCTTCTTCAATTTTTTTTTCTTACCACACACACAAAAACCCTGTTGAGAAAGCGAAGATGGAATAGCTACTCAATGCCTTTTCACTACTGGTGCTAGGAGATTTCCATCATGAACTCTGAATTTCTCCTCATAGCCTGAGGCCTGTCTTGCCTAATTAGCTACCTGTGTGTACTCAGAGCCCTTTTTAGTTACACAGGAGGATAGAGCAGCTAAACAGCATCAGCCCCTATGATTGGCAGGCAGTATGAAGCCTAAGGACTGGCCAAGCCTGGAATAAATAGAGCTAGGCCTTGTACTGAGTTCAGCTCCAACTCCTGACTGCAAGAAGTGTTTGAAGAGCGCACAGTTTGGGTACAGCTCTCCATAGCTCCTGGCAAGCCCTGGTGCAGAGTCTGCACAAGCAGGATTATGTGTATCAAAGTGGTATATCAAGAATTTCTATTGTGTCTGCAGACTTCATTTCTGTTGCAGGTCTGTACTTGGTTCTGTATAGACATGTGATAATATCTCTGTCACTAGCTTGAGGGGGAATACAGCCTGCAGGACAAAATGTAAACAGACGATGTGGACAAAAAACAAAGTGACTCTGGAAGTTAGGAACTCCAATTTCTCAGGACAGTTCTTTGTCTGTGGCAACAGTAAAATGCATTTTAATGTAAATACTCAAAATGTATTCAGCAAAGCCTTGAAGACTTCGGTTGCGCTGCTTGCATATCAAGAGAGTTTTGTCTGGTTTTGTGTTTTTTGTTTTTGCTTCACTTTGCTTTTTTCATAGCAAACATTCATTTGTCTCAGGGTAGAATTTCACAGCTAGATGTCCAAAATAGATATTCCACTATTAACCAGAACACACACATGCTCATGTGGGAAATTAATTCATGAATTTCCACAGAAAGGCTACCCAATCAAACCATATATATTCTGGAAGAGGAAAAGAAAGAAACTGATTGTCTTATTTTCCCCGAGCTTTCTTTTAAATGCATGGTTTGGGTTACTTAAAAATCAACTTTAGTGTAACTTGTTGGAGGGAAAGTGGATATGTAAGTCTAGTATGTTTGTTTAAGAAATGTATATGCCATCTTTCAGGATAAAGCCATCCAAAGGCAGCTTACAAATAGAATTAAAACAATATTTTGTCAAAAAAAGTTTGAAATTGTTTTTAAACAGCAATAGTTTAAAAGCCCAGCATAACACTTTGAGTAGAATGCAGATGGGGGTAGTGGAGGCAGGGGGACGGGACTTTTAAGATCCATTTAAAAGTTAGCAAAGATGGGACCTTTGGGAGAGAGTTCCAGAGAGAAGAGATCACCATTGAACAGTTTCTGTCTCTTCACTCTCTTGTGCCTGCCAGTCTGATGGACCTCATCAGTACTCCTGTCAGCAGGACCTCTGAGGCCAATCTTAAGGCCCAGATGGGTTCCTATGGGAATGCCGTGCCCATACATTGTATGTAAGTACATTTTACAGGGTTACCAGATGCCAAACATTTGGGAAAATGTATTGCCATGTGATGCAAATGTTAACGACACTGCAAAGAAAAGGCTTTGGATTTGTGTTTCTAGAACAGTTGCCTCCTGTACACATGGCAAGCTGCTTTTGACATGGCATGGAGGAAAATTTCCAAGGCAGCTTGTGATATGTCACAGACATTCTCTGCTCAAAGAAAAGCTGCACTAACCTTTTGTAGGCCTTTGGATGTGCACACAGTAGCTCTTACAATACTGCCCATTATTTCACTAGCTTAGGCCGCCCATCACATTTGATGGGCAGGGGAGAGGGATGGATGGAGACTTTTGTCACCCCTCCCCACAATCCCACTCATCACACCCATTTCCCAAGCAGAGACGCTGGCATTCCCACTTCCCTGATTATGATGATGAATATATTTTACTCCTCCCTTCCCTCAAAGGGCTCAGGACAGGATGGCATTCATGGTCTCTCCTCCCGCTGCCATTTTACTATCACAACACCCTGTGTAGGAGGTCAGGCTGGAAGATAGTGATGATTGGCTCAAGGTCGTCCAATGAGCTTCATGAAAGGGTGAACACATCCAATACTCCAACCACTCAACCAAACTGGCTCTCAGTCTTAATGAATGGGTGATTGATGAGATGGTGAAGACATGGAGTGCAGATCACTTCTTGCACTCATCCTCTGTCTATCATTAAAGCAATGACCATGGACAAAGCAACAAGAAGGACCAGGACTATTATTTCAAATCTGTTACCCCAAACAGATCATGACTTCCAAGCCCTGACAAGGGGATCAGGAATGTTTTCCCACACTCCCAAGCCAGAAATTGCATTCAGGATGGAAGAAGGAAGCAGTGAGAGCTGATGAAGCATGGTGGATACAGTCATAATGCAAGATCTGTCTTCAAAAGATGGAGGAGGGACATTCCTCCAGCTCATGAGTGGTGGCTGGGTCACTCTCAGGAACTGCTGATCACCACCCTATCTGGCAACCCATGTCAATACGCCTTCTCAATGAAGAACTTTCCGGCCTAAGTCTACCTCAGTCTTGCTCTTTGGTCCTGACTCTCTGCTAGTTCTCCAGGCCTAACTTCTGGTTTCCCCTTTGATCCTGGTAGCTTTTCAGTCCTGACTCTCAGTTTCCAGCTCCTGAACCACTCCAGATTGTTTCCCATGTCCCAGCCCAGACATGGGCAGCAGGTTTGTCCCCACCACAATGTTATGCCTATGTGCAGTCTTTCCTATTCCACATACATATAAGGATGCTTGAGGACTTTAATCTTTGCACATTCTAATATGAACTGATCTGATCCACACCACCTGTACTAATGCACAGATTGGAACACAGTTATCCACAGCCGTGTGTGTGTGAGAGAGTGTGCGTGTGTGTGTGAATGTAGAAATGGGACACAATGGACTTATGGATGAACTCATGAGATAGTGACACAAAGCAGGTGTCATAGGAAGTTGATACCACTAGAACATCAAACTCAGGCTCCTCCTCCTACCTTTCATCTCAGTTCAGTGATGGGCTGCATATCACAGCTGTCAGTTTCTGCCCCATGTGTAGGTTTAAATCATCTAATGGGTAACTTCATGAAATTATTTTAATTCATATTACTTTAAACACAAGCACTGTTAGGGAAAACTCTTTCTAGGAAGCAGGGAAAAATAAGTTTAGGGAGTAAAATTGCTTAGAGCCCTTACAATCTACAGTTGTGCTGCTGAAAAGGATGGTAGCTGGGATTTTTTAAATGTAAAATGAGAATTTCATATGAGATGTCAGGCTAGAGTTGAGAACTGGATGTTACAGTACGATCATATTATGCCAGTGCTTCTTCACATGCTCTGGCTTCCAATCCATTTCTGGGCCCAAATCAAAGTGCTGTTTTTAACTTTTAAAACCCTAAATGTCTTTGGGGCCAGATTACATGAAGGATTGTCTCCTACCCCATGTACTTATCTGGACTTTAACATCATCTTCTGAGGTCCTTCCCAAGTGCCCCTGCCAAACAAGCTGTAGGGGCTACTGGGGAGAGGGCCTTTTCAGTGGTGGCACCCCAGCTTCACAATGCCCTCCTTAGAGAGGCTCACTAGGCACCTACGTTGTGATCTCTTTGGTGCCAGATGAAGACTGTTTTCTTTTCTCAGGCTTTTCCATTTTAAAATCTTTGTGAGGTGTGTGTATATGTATGTATATGTATATGTGTGTGTGTGTGTGTGTGTGTGTGTGTGTATATATATATATATATATATATATATATATATTCTCTGGATATCTTCACAATTTTGGTGCTGTGAGTTGTACCATTATCCTCAGTGCTGGTTTTATGCTGCACTAGATGTTACTGGATGACAAGCCATCCTACATGATCCTGGATGAGGGTGCAGACCTGGCATGTATTACAGAGACCTGGCTGGCCGAGGCTGCTGCTCCAACCCTTGCAGCCATGTGTCCAGCCGGATTTTCGTATGCACAGCAGCCGAGGGCTGGGGAACGGGGAGGGGGAGTGGCTGTTATCTACCGAGAGTCCTTGGTCTTCACCAGACCCCCTCTCCGGGAGACCAAGGTTGTTGAGTGCATGTACTGGAGGTTGGGCCCGAAGGGCAGTCTGGGGATTCTGCTCGTGTACCGTCCACCCCGCTGCATGACTGACTCACTGGCCGAGGTGCTTGAGGTGATCTCTGATGTGCGTGTACAGTCCCCTAACTTACTGGTGTTGGGGGACTTCAACGTACATTCAGAGGCCATCCTCACAGGAGCACCTCGTGACTTCATGGAGACCATGGCTTCCTGGGAGCTGCACCATATTCTAACTGGGCCCACCCATGTAGCCGGTCATGCACTAGACCTTGTGTTTGTTTCTGGAGAAGCGGGGAGTGATCTGGAAGTTGGGGGTATATCCACCACCCCCTTGTCATGGTCAGATCACTATCTGGTGATGTTGGACTTCTCGGTTCCACAACCCCTCCGCAGGGGTGGAGGACCCATTAAAATGGTCCGCCCCAGGCGTCTTATGGATCCAAATGGATTCCTGAACGTGCTTGGGGATTCTCTGGGGCATGCCAACGGCCACTCGGTCGAGACCCTGGTGGGTGGCTGGAATGCCGCAATTACTGGGGCATTAGATCGGGTGGCTCCGAAACGCCCTCTCCCCCTGAACAGGGCTCGGACTGCACCATGGTTCAATCCGCGGTTACGAGCTCTGAAACAGGAGGTGAGACGGCTAGAGCGCCGGTGGCGGAAGTCTCGCTCCAAAGACGATCAGACACGGGCTAGAGCTATATCTTCAGCCTATCACGTGGCGGTGAAGGCAGCAAAAAAGGAATATTATGCTGCCTCCATCGCGTCTGCAGAGTGCTGCCCCAGGAGGCTGTTCCAAGTGGTCCGGAGCCTGGTCGGTCCTGTGGCTCCGGAACCACTGGAGCATTCTAAGGCCTCCTGTGAGGCTTTGGCAAGGCACTTTGCAGATAAAATTGATCAGATTAGGTGTGTTACTCTGCACACTGTGGATACAGTTAGTGAGCAAGAGGCAGCCTGTGGCAAACCGGTTTTGTGGGATCGGTTCCAGCTTCTTCCTCCTGATGAAGTGGACAAGGTGCTTTCATCTGTAAGGCCGACCACCTGCTTACTTGATCCTTGCCCATCTTGGCTCATTATGAGCTGCAGAGAGAGACTGGGTGAGGGGATCAAGGCGGTGGTGAACGCTTCCCTTGAGGAGGGAGTGATGCCATCAGCCCTCAAGGAGGCAGTGATAAGACCGCTCTTAAAGAAGCCCTCCTTGGATCCTCAAGTTCTGAACAACTTTCGCCCAGTCTCAAATCTGCCATTTTTGGGCAAGGTGATTGAGCGGGTGGTGGCGGTGCAGTTGAAGGCACACTTGGAAGAAACTGATTATCTAGACCCATTTCAGTCGGGCTTCAGGCCTGGGCATGGGACAGAAACGGCCTTGGTCGCCTTGGTGGATGATATGAGGAGGGCTCTGGATAGGGGTGAATGCTCCTTCCTTGTTCTCCTCGACCTCTCAGCGGCTTTTGATACCGTTGACCACGGTATCCTCCTGGACCGCCTGGAGGGGTTGGGCATTGGAGACACTGTATTGCGGTGGTTCCGGTCCTTCCTCTCCGGCAGGTACCAGAGGGTAGCACTGGGAGAGGAGGTTTCGGACCCGTGGCCACTTACTTGTGGGGTGCCACAGGGTTCCATCCTCTCCCCGATGCTATTTAACATCTATGTGAAGCCACTGGGGGCTATCATCAGGAGGTTTGGGGTGCAGTGTCATCAATATGCGGATGACACGCAGCTCTACCTCTCATTCAAATCTTCACCAAGGTTGGCCGTAGAATCCCTGTCCAAATGTCTGGAGATGGTGAGTGGCTGGATGGGGAGGAATAAGCTGAAGCTCAACCCTGACAAGACCGAGGTACTTTTGGTGGGAGACAAGAGGAGGCCGGGGGATGTTGACCTGGTGTTGAATGGGGTACGGCTACCCTTGAAAGACCAGGTCCGCAGCCTGGGGGTCATTTTGGACTCCCAGCTGTCCATGGAGGCTCAGGTGTCAGCTGTGAGCCGGACAGCGCTGTATCAACTCCATCTGATACGGCGGCTGGGCCCCTTCCTTCCCGACCATCTGCTCCCATCGGTAGTACATGCCCTGGTCTCCTCTCGTTTGGACTACTGTAATGTGCTCTACGTGGGGTTACCCTTGAAGACGGTTCGGAAACTGCAGCTGGTACAGAAAGCGGCGGCTCGCCTGATTAAAGGCAGCCGCCGGCGAGATCACATCACTCCAGTGCTGAAGGAGTTGCACTGGTTACCAGTTGTTTTCCGGGCCAAATTCAAGGTGTTGGTTTTGACCTTTAAAACCCTATATGGTTCCGGCCCAGCCTATCTTAAGGAGCGCCTCCAGCAACACCAGACAGGCCGCTTAACAAGATCAGCCTTGGATGGCCTTCTCTCTGTCCCATCAGCCAGGACAGCTAGACTGGTGGGGACGAGGGAGAGGGCCTTTTCTGTGGTGGCCCCCACTTTGTGGAACTCCCTTCCTAGGGAACTCCGTCATGCCCCCTCTTTAATGAGCTTCCGTCGTGCATTAAAAACGTGGTTGTTCAGGCAGGCATTTGGGGTGGGCTAGGGTATTTTTTTAAAAAAAAAAATTATGGTAAAATTTTATTGTTTTAAATTGTTTTATGGTGGGTTGTACATCGCCCAGAGTGGCTGGGTGACCAGTCAGATGGGCGATTAATAAATTTAATAAATAAATAAATAAATAAATAAAGTGCAGGGATGGAAGACTGACTTAGGTAAGTCTTTGGAAGAAGATGATTGACTTCTTTTGCATCTTTATCAATGAACAGTAATATAAAGGAAGCACAATACAAAGTTCTCAGTAGGTGGTACACTACTTCCACAAGGCTTACACCCGAACTATAGTCAATATTGTTGGAAGGGATGTGTTCAGATTGGTTCATACTTTCATCTTTGGTGGGAATGTTCAGCAGTGCATGTTTTGGAACATGGTTGCTGATTACTGTCAGGAATTTCTCCATGTTAGACCACTAGTAACTCATAAGGTTATGCTTCTTTGGACCTATGACCCTGAATTCCTGCATAAAGACTCCCATAAGCAATTGCAAGGGATGTACGAAACTCACTTACCATTTCGCAGATTTTTTGCAGTGGGGGGGAGGTGCTCCGTCCCTCCCCCCGGAATCCTCAACGGGGGGGGGGGCGATCCAGTCCTCCCCCTGGAATCCTGCTTGGCCGGCTCTGCTCCGCGGCGGCTCTGCAAAGCAGTCGGCCAGGGCCATCCGCAGCTGGATTTCCGGCCACAAACGGGCTGCTGCAGATGCAAATGGCGGCCGCCGTAGCGGCCACCATTTGCGTCCAGCCAGGCTGCTGTGATAGGCTATATAAGTATTTACGTAGCCTATCACGGCAACAAAAAAACAACAACAACAGCGTATGAAATGGCGGCCGCCATTTGTGTTCCCTATTTTTCGCCGTAATAGCCTACATAAATATTTACGTAGGATAAAACGGCGAAAAATAGGGAACACAAATGGCGGCCGCCGTAGCCGCCACCATTTGTGTATGCTGTTTTTTTTTGGGGGGGTAGCCGTGATAGGCTACGTAAATACTTACATAGCCTATCACAGCTGCAAGGTTGCCAATGGCAGCCACAGCAGCCCGGCCGCAGTCAGCCAGGAGACCAGCTGCCGGAGCCGCCGCTGGAGCCGCCGCTGCATCCACCCCAGGCGAGTTCCATCCCGGGGGGATTCCGCGGGGGGCGGGGGAGCAGGAGGCCATTCCACCACGGATTCCGGGCGGAATTCTCTGCCATCCCTAAATACAGTTGCAAAGTCATGTATAGCATGTAATTTGAAGTCTCCAAAGCAACCAACAATACAGTAGGACTGTGCACCGCTTTGGCCCCAGGCCTGTAGCCTGAGTCAAGGCGGGCCACTTTGGGCCCCTTCCAAGGTGATGCAGAGGAGACACGAAGTGGCCCAAGGCAGGTCGGGGGCTTTCTGAAGCACTTTGGTGTTCTTCGGAGCTTAGGCACCCCAGCCCAGCCACACCGGCACCTCCAGCTTCTTACCTGATCTATCACAAGAAGGCGTTACCATCGTTGCCAGTGCCACCGCCAGTGCCGTCACCGCCATCGGTGCTGCCTCCGCTTCTCCTGCTGCAGCCTCCACCTCCACTGTTGCCACTGCTGCCACCGCTATTAACTTCTGCCATCATCCTCGTTGCCGCCGCCCACCACTGCCAGCTCCTGAGTCCTGGACATGCACTGGCTCTTGTTGCAGGGAGTCACCATTTTAAAATGGCAACTTCCTGGAAGTTTCGAAAACGGCACCTCCCTGCAACAACAGCCGATGCGCGGCCAGGGCTCGGGAGCTGGCGGCAACGATGATTGCGGCGGCAGCAGCGATAACAGTGGCGGTGACAGCAGCAGGGGCAACAGCAGAGGTGGCAGCGGCAGAGGTGGAGGCAGTGGCAGTGGCGGTAATTTCGGTGGCAGCAGCGCCAACAGAGGCTCCTTCTCGTGATGGCTGCCGGTGCAGATCCCAAGGGGGGTTGCGCAGCACGGCGGGGTCATCAGGGAGGCCCCCGAAGCGGTATTCAGCCATCCAAATTGCGCTTCAGGTTTGGTCCAAGGCAAATCAGGCCCACCTCAGAAGCCCCAAAGTGGCTTCCGAGTCAGTTTGGGGGGTCCATGCACAGCTCTACTAAACAGCAGTGGGTGGATACAATCAGAGAGAGTATGGCTATGTATAAGCGTATTCAGCAAGTGCAGTGAGTAGGGATGGGGGAGAATTTCTCCCCGAAACTTCGGGGGGGCAAGCGCCAATGCATTTGGTCCTCTGAAGGTTGTTTGGGAGAACTTCTCCGCCCCCCCGCCCCCCGCCCCCCCCCGGGATGGGACTTACCTTTCCCGAATGTCCCTCCCGGCGGTGGGTCCCGGCGGCGGTTCGGCAGGTCTTCGTCAGGGGCAGGGGCCGCAGCCGATCTTTCGACCAGCTGCCACCGCCGCCATTACAAGCAAAGTAAAAAAAAAACAAACGCCCCGGTGATAGGCTACATAACGATTAACGTAGCCTATCACGGCTAGATTTGCAAAGTCAGCCGTGATAGGCTACGTTAATTGTCACGTAGCCTATCACGGGTGACTTTAAAAAAAAAAAAAGCGCGTATGGCTAATGGCGGCTCCCATAGTGAGCCGCCATTCGCGTTCCTTATTTGGTCCCTGTAGTCTACGTAAATCTTTACGTAGACTACAGGGACCAAATAAGGAACGCGAATGGCGGCTCCCTATGGGGGCCGCCATTTGCGTACACGCTTTTTTTTTTTTTAAGTCACCCGTGATAGGCTACGTGACAATTAACGTAGCCTATCACAGCTGACTTTGCAGATCTAGCCATGATAGGCTACATAAATCGTCACATAGCCTATCACGGGGGCATTTTGTTTTTGTTTTTAACTTTTTATTTTGCAGCTGGGCGAGGCGAGGCACCTCCCCCCCGGCCTGAATTTTGGCCGGGCGAGGAGGGAAGCCACCCCCCCCGGCCTGAACTTCGGGGGGAGCAGCGAAGCGCCTCCCCCCCACCGCGAAGCAAGCTGCGAGACCAGGTAAGTGACTTCTGTGCACCCCTAGCAGTGAGGAAGGCATCCTAATCTTAGGGGGGGGGGGGAATTCCTATGTTGAAGCCTTTCAAAGTTTTTATCAAATTCCATTCAAGTCACAGGTGCCTATATTTTTTCTGACTAATACACACACACAATAACACTCACACATACTCCTCATATATCAAACATACAATGTAATATATATAATAAATTGTATTTTCATTCTTTTATTATATAGTGACCTCCTACTTTGGCTTTTTTTACTGTAGATATTCCACAAGCATATTGGTCATAGACTAGGAGTTATAATTAATGAATTCCTTTGCTTCTTTAGTGATTTTGTTATATCATTACATATCCTTCTTTTTGTTGCCTAAGTTTTCTTAGGGTGCAATCCTATACAGATAGGCAGCCACCTCCAAACTCGAAGGCGACTGCCTATCCAAAGCAGGGCAGGTGAAGCACAGAGGGGATCGTTCCCTCCGCGCTCCTCCTGCCCTGCATTTTCAGCTAGGCAGCCGATTGCGGCTGTCTTGCCATGGGAGGATGGAGCGAGGGAGGAGGTTGCTGGATATGTCGTACAGGCATCGTACAGGATGTGTCGTACAGTGGATGTGTCATACAGGCATTTCCACCCTCCCTGCCCTGGAAACACCCTCAGACATGCCCCTTTTCAGCTGCTCCGCACTCGTCTTGCAAGCACGGAGGATGGAGCTGTTCCGCGCTGCCTGCGAGGCAGCATGGAAGAGGGGGGAGGTCAGTTCTCTGGGAACCGACCTCGGAGCAGGGGCTCCAAGGTCGGTTCCCAGACAACAGGATATCCTATGGCCATCTAGCTGCTGTCTAGCAGCCATAGGATTGCTCCCTTAACCTTATTTCCAAATAAAATAAAATGTCATGATAAAATAAGTACTCTGAGCTCGTGCAGTTTCACACTTTTAAACTCACTTAAATAAAATCATGACACTATTATGACAGCACGGATAAAATGGAGTTTGCTTCTGCTGCCCTGGTGCTAAATGTATTTACTTGGGGTCATAAGCACCATTTTGTTGTAGAAGTGGATAATATATTTTAAAGGAATAATTATTTATTTAAAAAAGTGCATCAGTCACCATGTACATTCCTGTCCAGCCCCTGACTATATGAAGAAAGAAAGAAAGAAAGAAAGAAAGAAAGAAAGAAAGGATGCCACAGTGACCAGTGTCAGCCCCAGTGAATCCCAGCATACCCATGCCAGTCCAGGTGCCACTGCCCCATCACCTGTCACTCTCTGGGTGGTCATTGCAGAGCACCTGGGCTATAGGGCCCTGGCCTTGGCCCAAGGGTCAACCCTTGCTACACCACTGCTTTTATCACTACAGCACTTCAGTTAGGGGTGGAAGAAAAAGATACCTGAGAAAAGGATGCAAAAGCTCTTTCAGGCTCTGGACCTGGCAACCAGTATCATCTCAGTCATCCCTCTGATGTTTGGATGCTTTGGACCATTCTCTTTCCAACGTGTGGCAGGCCATTTGGCTTGCTAGGGAAGTCATTTGTTTGAGCTATGTGCCAGGTAGTGGCCTTTCAATTATTATGTCTAATTTTGGATTTCTGTGTCACTCACTGATGAGTAAAATATACGCAGAAAACTGCAAGAAAGAATGAGAGAGGGAGAAGGGAAAGAACACAGTGGCTTTAAAAAGATTAGGAAAAAAGCACTGCAAATTTAGAAATATAAAGAGCCTGAAACAGGGAGGGAAGCAGCCATTAAACATTAAATTTGAATCTGCTTTGCAGACGGATTAAACGCTCACTGTGGACTAGGAGGGAATCCATTTCTAATGGTGAATTTATATCAGTCCACAGGGAACCCTATCAAGGCGCAGCTGACTAATGACTATCATTTTCAGTTGATTTCATTAGTATTTAAGTTATAGCATGAACCATGTTCCCTTGGGTACCCTGAAAGTTAGTGATTTACATATATTCACTGAGAAGATTTCGGTTTGGCTAATGTAAAAGTGATTTGTTAGCTGAGTGCAGATTTTCTTTTCATCTGCCTCACCTAAGTCCACGTATTCAGAAAAATAAATATTAACCATTCATATAATATGTTCTATCCCATTATAGCTGTGAATTAAAGTAAAATCAAAATGATGCTGCTAGACACCACATTCCCTTGGGTATGATTCATGGCATCTCTGCGAAGGCAGGTCTGGGGTGGTTTGCAACCCTGTATTTATTGCAGAAAACTGAAATGTCATACATCTCTTTAAACAGAGTGTCCTTAAAGCACTATGTTATAAAACAACCTACAGAGGGATTTGTCAATGTATAAAATAACTAGGGGAAAATGGGTGCTGGAAGCTGCAAATTAGCATTTGTGTTACAAAGTCAGAGTTTTCGTATCCAGTTAGCACAGCTTTATTTTAAACCTGGCCAAGCAGATCAAAACATACAACGCGAGTGGAGCATTAAATACAAACATGTGTCACCTACTCTCCTTTTTTAGTGCTCACCATCAAATTAAAACTGTTTCCTCTTCACCTGGGGCTTGTATTTTGCTGTTACATTTTCAAGCTGCAGGAATTCCTTTGTAAATCACTCCTCCCAAAGAGGGGCTGTATATGCCTAAGGAAGTTTCATATACGCATAGTAGCTGTAGCACAGGAGTGCTCAGGCCTTTAGGCCTGGGAGCCAAATCTGTCCCTCCTGGGATCCCAATCCAACCCTCTGGAGTCCCCCAAATGGCCATGCCCCCTTCTCCTGGCTCCTCCCCTTTCCCCTAACCACAGATGTTTTGGTGGTGTCCCAGCTTTTGTGCAGTAGTTCCCCTTCCTAAAAGGTTGAAATGCCCCTCCCAAAGTTTACTTACTGGCAGTATGAGCGTTAAGCTACAATATGCTGGTATTTTGAGGGGTTTGGCCCCTTTTGCCTTTGGCCCCACCCACCACTGGAATATGGCCCCCCAGGAACATCTCCAAAATGGAATGCGGCCTTCATGCTGAAAGACATTCAGCACCCCTGCTGAAGTGGTTCAGCTGAATCCATTTTCTCTTAGAATCAGAAATGTGTGTAAATCTTTCCCCCTTTAGCCTACTTCATGTATCAGTCATCCAAAGGGGGCACCATGCAGTGAAGAGGGAGCAGGGCCACACTGCTGACTCCGGCCCCAACGTCACACCCTGGCTCCACCCCTGCCACCTATACCTAGAATGTGGATCTCTGCAACAGGGAAGCCTATGCAGATAGGCCCCTATGTGTGTAGGCTTCCATGGGATTGGGAACCCTGTGCATAGCAGGCTTCCCTTTTGCAGATGTTCACACTCCATAGGTGGATGGTTGAGCATGGAGTGGCGAGGGCAGAGAGGCTGTAGGACGTTGGGGACAAGGCCAGTGATGCTGCCCAGCTGCCTTTCAAATCCATGGAGTCTCCTTCACATGACTAATACATGGAGGAGGCACAAATGTTTGTTAGAATCAGGAGTGTTCCTCATGATCTGAAAACATACCATGGAAATAGGACATACGCTGGCCAGATTTGGATCAGGTGATAGAAGCACAGTCAGTTCTCAGTCATTGCTCCATACCGTCAAGTGCTATAGAGGTAAAAGTACATGTGAACATGTACATGTATGTACTTGTACATGTATTGTGGGGAACTCAGAACAGCTGGAAGTGCCACAGCTCAGAAGACTTGTAATGTGGCTACAGATCTTATTTCTCAGAAGCGGCTATCAAAGGGCAGCATGCCAGGCCTGAATACATGGGCAGCTCTGCATTTTGGCCAAAAGATTGAAATGGTTCCATACATTCCACACACACATATGCCCCCCAGGGTACTCTTGTGCTAAGCTTGAAGATAGAGCATTTCCAGGGTTTGCTAATATGACTCACCAGAGGAAGATGGGGAAGCTTCTGTCTGACAGACTCTTTCCTGCTAGCCTACCCGCCCTTCTCTGCTCCTCTGAACTATATTCAGTATTTTTGAAGATGTATCTTATGAATCATAATATGCTCTGATGGTTGTAATTTTGCCTTTTTCAGCCAGAGAGGGGACCAATATCTTCACGTCCTCAACTCAAAACTAATGTCACGAAGAAGTAAAGAGGCTATTCTTGAAAAGGTTCAAGAAGCTGGTAAGTGGCTCTTTGTCATCCATCCTTCCTTCAGAGGGTGTGTATGCTGAACTTCAGGCCCACAGGCCAAAACTGGGGTCCTAATCTGGCCCTCTGGGGTTCCCTAGATGGCCACACCCCTTTCCACTGGGTGCATCCCCTTTCGACTAACTGCCGATTATTGTTCAGTCATTAAGTCATGTCCGACTCTTCGTGGCCCCATGGACCATAGCACACCAGGCCTTCCTGTCCTGCGCTCTCTCCCGGAGCGTGCTCAAGTTCAAATTCATTGCATCGGTGATGCTATCTAGCCATCTCATCCTCTGCCGTCGTCCCCTTCTCCTTTTGCCTTCAATCTTTCCTAGTGTCAGGGTCTTTTCCAGGGAGTTTTCTCTTCTCATTAGGTGGCCAAAATATTTGAGCTTCAGCTTCAGTATCTGTCCTTCCAATGAGCAGTCAGGGTTGATTTCCTTTAGGATTGGTTTTCCAGCTTTTGCAGTTTTTCCCCATACTAAAAAGTTGAAATGCCTCTCCTAAGGTGTTGTTACTGGCAGTAAGAACTTTAAGCCAAAATATGCTGGTATATTTGGAGTATTTTTGGTATGACATGCTGCCATATATAGAACCAAATATGGAGTCAAGACAAGGTGATGGTTGTTTTAAACCCTTTTGGTAAGGTAGGTAGACTGATGATCTCATATACTCTGACTAAATAATTTTCCAGAACATTTGTGGTTTGGGCCACTAAAAGCATTACTTAGGTATCTATTCGAATGACTTCCCAGATCATCTTTCTGTCATGGTTCCTGTAAGCAATGGCTGCTCCAGAGTGGAGAGCTGAGGCAAGATGAAATCTGATCTTTGAAATTCTAAGCCTCTTTTTATTTTGTTATCTATGAGTAACCTATATATCATTATCTAGACCCATTCCAGTCTGGGTTTCAGTGTGGTTACAGAACCATATTTGCCTTGGTCACCCTGATGGATGATCTTAATTGGGAAAGGGACAGGAGGAGTGGAACCCTGTTAATTCTACTCAATCTCTCATTGGCTTTTGATACCATCAGCCATGGTATTCTCCTGGATCAACTCTGCGGGTTGGGCACTGGAGGTACTGTATTACAGTGGTGCCAGTCTTACCTTCAGGGTTGATTTCAAAAAGTAACATAGGGAGACAATTCTTCAGCTCCTTGGCAATTGAGTTATGGATTCCACAGGCTACCGTCTTGTCCCCAATGTTGTTCACTATCTATATGAAGCCACTGGAAGCAGTGATTAGGGGATTTGGAGCCAAGAGCTATCAGTATGCTCATCACACACAGCTTTATCTCCCTGTGACATCTGAAATAGGTGAGACTGTGCAAGTCCTGGATCAATGCCTAGACTCAGTAATGGGCTGGATGAGGGCCAGGAATCTGAAGCTGAATCCTACCAAGTTGGAAGCCCTGTGGATGAGTGGTTCCCAAGTCTGGGAGAAAGGCTCATTGTCTGTTCTGGATGGGGTTGCACTCCCTTCGAAAGATCAGGTTTGTAGCCTTGGTATATTCCTAGATCCATCACTGTCACTGGAGGCCCAAGTGGCCGTGGCAGCTCAGAGTCCCTTTTACCTGTTTTGGTCAGATCGCAATCTACAGCCACTCCTGGAGGGTGTCTCTAGGGATGTACGAAATGTACTTACCATTCCAATCTGGGGTGTCTGCGGGGGGGAGGCACTCTGCCCCCCCAGAATCCTCCCCGGCCGGCTCCGCTTTGCAGCGACTCCACAGTAGGGATGTACGAAAGTTCCACCACGGATCTCGGGGAGGCCGAATACCAGTGCATTCGGCCCCCCGAAATTGGTGGCGGAACAGCCCGCCACCCCCCCAGGATGGGACTTACCTGGGGCGGATCTTCCTGGCGGCGGCGGCGGCTCCGGCGGCAGCTCCGGTGGTGGTTTGGCGGCGGTGGTGGCAGCGGCCAGTCTTCCGACCGGCCGCCGCCACTGCCATTTCCAGTTAAAAAAAAAAAAATTGTGATAGGCTACGTAAAGATTTACGTAGCCTATCACGGCTAGGTTTTTTAAAAAAAAAACATGATAGGCTACGTAAATGTTTACGTAGCCTATCACGGCTGAGGAAAACAAAAAACAAAAAACGCGCGTACGCCAATGGCGGCGCCCATGGGCACCGCCATTGGCGTACGCGTTTTTTTTGTTTTTTGTTTACTCAGCCATGATAGGCTACGTAAACATTTACGTAGCCTATCACAGCTGACTGCAGGGATGCAAACGGCAGCGGCTACGGCCGCCGCCATTTGCGTCCCTGCTAGCCAGCGACCGGATGTCCGCCCGCTGGCGGAGCTGGCCGGCGGCTCCGCAGAATCCCTGCGGAGCGGAGCCGGCCAACCAGGATTCGGGGGGGAGGGACGGAGCACCTCCCCCACACCAGAATTTCGGGGAGAGGGACGGAGCGCCTCCCCCCCACCACGAATGTCACCCTTCGAAAAGGTAAGTGACTTTCGTACATCCCTAAGCCTATCACGGCAAAGAGCAGGAGTGCAAATGACGTAGCAGCCACCATTTGTGCCCCTGCTCTTTGTCGTGATAGGCTACGTAAGGACTTACGTAGCCTATCATGGCAAAAGGCAGCCACGCAAATGGCGGCCGCAACGACGGCCACCATTTGTGGCCGCAGCAGCCTGGCAGCAGCCGGAAGACAAGCCGGAGCTGCCGTCACCGCATTCGCCGCCGCATCTGCCGCCGCTGCATCTGCCACCAGGTAGGTCCGTCCCGGGGGGGGGATTTTGGGGGGTGGTGGGTGGGAGCCCGTTCCGCCACGGACTCCGGGGGGGCAGATTCCAAAGAATCCGGCCTCACTGGAGTCCATGGCGGATTTCTCCAACATCCCTAGGTGTCTCTACAACAACGGAAGGAAAAGGAAGGAGTGGCTTACCTGAATTTTTCAAGGAGCTAGTTTTGGTCTGGGCAGGGCTTAGGGATGGCGGAGAATTTCTCCCCGAAACTTCGGGGGGCCGAGCGCCAACGTGTTCGGCCCCCCGAACAAGTTTCGGAGAGAAATTCTCCGCACACACCCCGCCCCCCGCACCCCGCCCGGGACAGGACTTACCTTTCCCGAATGTCCCTCCTGGCAGCAGGTCCGGCCGGCGGTTCGGCGGGTCTTCGTCAGGGGCGGGGGCAGCAGCCAATCTTTCGACCAGCTGCCGCCGCCGCCATTGCAATAAAAGAAAAACAAACAAAAACGCCCCCGTGATAGGCTACGTGACGATTAACGTAGCCTATCACGGCTAGATTTGCAAAGTCAGCCATGATAGGCTACGTAAATCGTCACTTAGCCTATCACGGGTGACTTTAAAAAAAAAAAAAAGCGCGTACGGAGCCGCCATTCCCGTTCCTTATTTGGTCGCTGTAGTCTACCTAAATGTTTACGTAGTCTACGGCGAAAATAAGGGCAACGCTATTGCATTGCCCTTATTTTCGCCATAGTCTACGTAAACATTTACGTAGACTACAGCGACCAAATAAGGAAAGCGTTGTGGTTTTTTTTTAACTGTTTAGTTCGCGGCCGGGCAAAGCGAGGCGTAACCAAGGTGTGACTTAGTTACTTCCGAAGGCAATAAACCAAGCAATGGAGAATTGCAGCTTTACAGCCTTTAGGGAATTAGTGCTTTAAAATATGCTGTTTCAATTGTTTCAATCTCTGTAAAATCTGAAGTGCACATCCAGGAGACATGCCTCATTGAGCACAATGGGCGTTACTTCACTGGTGTGGGAGACAGGAAATATCCTTTGACCGGGGCCATGGTGAAAGGCACACCCCTGGGCAGGGCTAGCATATCCGAGGTAAATGCAGGGGTTGGGAGGCACACAACAATATATCAGGGAGATCACCCAACTTCAGGAAAAGAATCGGACTTTAGGCAGCCTCAGGAAATCTGGTTTTTCCCTGATAAGCTCTAGGGTGGCTGCTGGATGGCCTCGATGTCATATATCCCTAACGACCTCCAAACATAGCCAGCTCAGACCAAATTGCTGGTGGAGACACCCCCATAGACAGAGATAGCTTGGCCACAGTCATACAGGCACTAGTAACCTCAAAACGGGACTACTGGTCTGGAAGCTGCAGTTAATACAGAATGCAGCAGTTCAGCTGTTGTCAGGAGCTGCTCCTTTTCAGCAGGTAACTCCTTTGCTGTGGGAACTGCACTGGCTGCCTATTTGCTACTGGGCCAGGTTAAGGTTTTGGTACAAGTGTACAAAGCCCTAAACAACTTGGGACCAGGATACGTGAGAGAGTGTCTTCTCTCTTATCAACCTGTCCAGTCATTGAGGTCATCAGATGGCATGTTCCTGGTGGTCTGCATGGACCTATGGTCCGATTGGAGTCCATCCAGAGAGGAGCCTTCAGTATAGTGGCCCCCTTTCTATGGAACTCCTTGCCTCTGGAGGTCAGGCAGGCACCAACATTGTGTTGTTTCCAATGCTTCCTGAAAACATCTTTATTTCAAGAAGTCTTCCTTGACTGACCAGCCACAGTTTTTAGTGGTACTCTGTTTTTAAAATCAAAACCTTTGTTTTATTCTTTTTATCTTTATTGTTCACTGCTCCAGAATCTGTTTAGGTGTGGAGCAGTCTATAACGTTTGTAAATAAATAAATAAATCTATCAACACTTGCTATCATCTTGGGGATTTTCTTGACTTGGTTATTGAATTCGTTTCCTGATTTGAGTTCTCAGGCATCTTCTTATCAAGTTGTGATTAATCAGTTTCTGTAATGTATTGATTTGCTATCTTTTGCTGTAAGAAATAACCTTCTATTCATCAGCATTCTGATCTTGTTAGTGTCAGCTTCAGAATATCAATAGACTTTAATCTGATTGTGGTGATCTGATTTTTGGCTAAATTTCATGCTAGGAAACTGGCCAACTGGGTGTTTAGGACAGACCCTTGAATCTGCAGAACAGGGTGCCTATCAAGGCCTAAGCATCTCAGGCCAGTGTATGAGTTTCAAAACATCATTTCCTGTCACTCAGTCCCCTCACAAAACAGGTCCTTTCTTGTGCCTCTTTCAAAGATTGGCTAACAAGAGATCTCTTAGACAGTGAGGTGCATTAACTAGTGATGGGTGAGAATTTTGTTTCAGTTCATTTCTGATAAAAATAAAGAAATAAATCTCTGACTTAGTATTAGCTATGCTGACCCTCATCGCTGGCACAAACTCCCCTGCCACCCAAGATGGAAAGCCCATGCACTGCCGCTGGCTGCCATTGCCACTGCCCCCTTCTTCCCTTCCCCCACATCTGCCTCCCTTCCCCGTACTCTCCACAATTGTCTTCCTCCTGCCCCCTGTGCTCACCCACCCACCCAGTTTCTCCCCCCCCCTGCAGTTACAGTGGTGAGAAGAAGGTTTTGAGCCCTAATGATAATTACAGAACTTGTATAGTTTTACCACAATAGCCTTCATGAATCAAAACCAGTCCTTTTCTAAATATCCCACAGGGTTTATACTAACCAATTCCATGTCTTATGAAATAAAAAGATGTATAAATTAGGCAAACAATGAGTACTTAAGAATCAGGGTATGTGCAAAAGTAAGTGAACCCCTGGTTGCATCATCATTAAAGGAAATAATTAGAATCAGGTGTTGAAGTCATGGAATCATAGAATAGTAGGATTGGAAGGGGCCTACAAGGCCATCGAGTCCAACCCCCTGCTCAATGCAGGAATCCAAGTCAGAGCATCCCTGACAGATGGGTGTCCAGCCTCATCTTGAATGCCTCCAGTGTGGGAGAGCCCACCACCTCCCTAGGTAATTGGTTGCTCTAACAGTCAGGAAGTTTTTCCTGATGTTCAGCTGGAATCTGGCTTCCTGTAACTCGAGCCCATGATTCCGTGCCCTGCACTCTGGGATGATCAAGAAGAGATCCTGGCCTTCCTCTCTGTGACAACCTTTCAAGTACTTGAAGAGCGCTATCATATCTCCCCTCAGTCTTCTCTTCTCAAGGCTAAACATGCCCAGTTCTTTCAGTCTCTCTTCATAGGGCTTTGTTTCCAGTCCCCTGATCATCTTTGTTGCCCTCCTCTGAACCCTCTCCACTTTGTCTGCATCCTTCTTAAAGTGTGGTGCCCAGAACTGGACACAGTACTCCAGATGAGTACTATCTGTACTACCTAAGTAATTAGGTAGAGCTTCAGGGGTGAGTTTGGGAGGACCTACCCTATAAAAGGATCCAAAACTTTGTGAGTTTGGTCTTCACCGTAGGATTGTGTGGAAGCACATCATTCCACAATCAAAGGACATCTCTGAGAACCTCAGAAAAGCAGTTATTGCTGCTCATCAGTCTCGAAAGGCTTACAAAACCATTTCTAAGGATTTGGAACTCCACCAATCCACTGTCAGATAGTCTACAAATGCAGAAGGTTCAAGACCACAGTCACTCTACCCAGGAGCTCTCATCCTACCAAAATCTCTCCAAGAACAAACATTTTTGTGTGTCATTGGTTTACTCAAGTTATATATTGTTCTTTATCTAGGATTATGGGGTTAGATTAAGATCTAATAGCATTTTAGGTTGGGAATACATGACAACCCTGAGAGGTTCACAAAGTTATTCTTGCCACTGTATCTACCACATGGATGTTGCTGCTGCCCACTGTGCAGGGCAGCCAAGCTTTCTGAGGAGCCAGATCAGCCAGAAGAGTGGGCAGTGCGACTCTTCAGAGAAGTGGCTATGCTCACATGCCTGTCTCGAGGGGTCCTTCCTCAGACCCAGGCATTGTAGGAGGGGGTTCCCTGGAGATCACTGTACTGCAGGTAATCTCCAGGGACTCCCCCTCCCACAATGCCTAACTCTGAGGACAGTCCCCTCAAGCCAGGCATTTGGGCATGGCTGCTTCAGTGAAGAGCTGTCCCAGCCACTGTTTTTGTTGATGCGGTTCTGTGAAGATCTGCTGCAGAACATGTGGTGGTGGCAATGGCAATGGGGAGGGAGACATGGTAGTGGTAGTGGCGGCAGCAGCAAGGGGAGGGAGCACAGTGGTGGCAGGTCCTCCTGGTATGTGTGTGTGTGTGTGGGGGGGGGTGAATGCACAATTTTTCACTTCTCCCGCTCTGCCATCTGAGGCAGGGGGCTTTGCCCCACTTCATGGGAGGGTTGGCCCTGCTGACATTGCAGGATAACTTTGCTGCTGGCCAGTGCTCTACATAGTGGTTCTTCACAGAACCTCACTGGGTCAGTGGACTGCTGCCCTCCTTGTCCAGAAGTCTAGGAATGGGACATCACCCTCTCAGTCTTTGATATCGTGATCTCCACGGACCAAGTTGCCCTGGAAATGGGTGCCTCTTTGGCATCTCCCAGCTGTAGGGCTGGCTGACCTTGATTATTTGGCAACTCAGGTTGTCCTAGTGAGACCCTCAGACAAGTATCACAAAGAGCAAAGTATTAGTAAGACCATTCCTGACACAATGTTTTCTCTTCCTCCTCCTTCTCCTTTTCTGCACTCTTAACTCCCTGCTGCTCAAAACAGTATGCATTCCGTTGACACAGGGCCATATATGCAGAGACAACTTTGTACATTGCTAAATGAGTAACAGTGCAGCAACTAAGATTCATTTACGCTGTAATTTACAGTAACCCTTTTCCTTCTCCCACCCCTTTGGAATGAACAAAAGCTTTATTAGTGCTGTATGCACCACTTGGGGCTGTCATCATTTGTTTTACTCTCTACTTCAGGCCTTACAATGCAGCTCTCCTCATTACTGGAGAAGTACATGTTGTGACACATTTTACAGATAATTCTCTTTTATAAAAACCTTTGTTCTTGTTTTTGTTAAGTACATATGCAGTAAAGGCCATCCAGCTTACAATGCAAAAACTGATCGGTCTTTGCATATGGGAACATTATAACAAAGCTGGGTGGATTTTTTTTTCATCTGCCTATGTAACCCAGTTATTATTATTGACATCATCATCATCAAACATACAGAACAAGGCTGGTATGGTTTAAGAAAGTCCAGCTTAGCTTTCTAAGGATTTTTTTTCTCATGTGAAAAAACGATAAAAAATAAACTAACAGTGTGATCCTATACATGTCTACTCAGAAGTAAGACCCACTGAGTTCAGAGGGATGTACTCCCAGGTAAGTACGCATAAAATTGCAGCCTGAGAGTAGTATGCGTATGAATAGCTTCACTCAAACCAGCGCATATTTACAGAAGTAAGACAAGGACCTGGACTCAAATGTCATTTCACAAGTAACCTAAAGCAGATCATACTCCAAGGGACATGAGAGCTGCTTAGACATTTGCTCGTGCAGTTCAAGTCGGAGAGTCAGAGAGCACATGGCTAACCCAGTCAGCCTCTGCCTCTGCTGTCACCACCCATAACGTATTCTGTGAAGAAGAATCTTAATTGCAGCATGTTTACTCAAGAATGTACAAAAATGACCAGGCTATTTAGGGCTTTACATGTTAGTAGCAGCACCTTGAATTATGCTTGGAAACAAAGTGACAACCAGTGTAGTTGAAAGATCACAGGTGCATGGGGATGTGCTCTCAAAAGCCAAATGGTGGGGGAAGCAAGCTAGACTACTGACAGTTTCCACACACAAAAAGGCTTCCAAGGCAGCCCTATATCCAGAGTTGTCAGAATCTGGAATCACACAGTTGTAGGAATCACACAGCAACTCTGTGTAGCCCATATATGGAAGCATGCACCTCAGGTTCACATGTGACTCCTCATCTGTCCAGAATGGGGGAAACAGCAAGCTCAAAAACATTTCTGTGTAGAATACTAAATGATGGCACCTCATAGCTGGCCTGCCTGGCCATGCAGCAGGGTGAAACAAGGGTGAAGAAGATTCGGGAATTAGGTTTGAAGACTTCTTTTACATGTTGTCCCATGCGGGGTTGGTGCCATTTGGGTTCCATTTTAGGCAGTAAAATGTCTTTTCCTGGCACTTGTGGCATAGCATGCCACTATGAGTCATGGGACAACTTGGCTGTAATTGTAAAATGAAAAGGCATAATATTACCCATTTATAATTAGGGACATATGAGAAATTCATTTCAGTTCATTTTCGACCAGAATTTACCCATTTCACACCTCCTGGAACAGAACACATACCTGAATGCAATCTGAAGTCCATGTCCGCACATTCCCAAGCTTGCAATCTGATTTATGGAACAACTCCCAAGCCCTGCCAAAAAAAAGCATTCAAAAATTGCATACAGTTGAAAAAATGTGCATGAAAAATGTGTACTTTTGATAATGCACAGAAACACACTTTAATCAATGGGAGACAAATGAATACATTTCAAAAATGGTCACAATCGATGAATACATTTGGGGGGAAAATTATTTTCATGCGAAAAAGACAAAAAAACAAAGCTTGCAATGTGATATGAATGTGAGTAGGAACAAGCTTCAAGGTGGGATTTGGAGAACCTGTCCTGGACAAGCTTGAGATTTGCCAATGCGACACCCTGACTAGACTGGCAAACACTTTACGCAGGTATGTATTTCCTAGGGATGCTTAAGGAATTTGTTCTTTGTGAATTCTGTTACGAACTGATCTGATCTACACCCCTGGCCCTGAGTCTAATGTGTGAATTGAAACTCATCCATCAACCATCGACTTTGGTTCTTCTCAGATGTTCCAACACAGATCTTGTTTTAATATGCATATTTTATAGAAAATATGTTTAGAAATACATATTTTGAGCAAAAATATGTGTAAAAACATGCATTTAAGTACATACTTGTATGCAAATCTTCATGCAGATTTAAAAAGTAGATAAATATGGAAACATGGATTTATGGGTGAACACATGCAAAGTCAGTCTTAGAAATAGGCCGATCCATTCTTACTATAACCACAGGAAATGGAATAAGCAGGTAGCTTTTACTCGGTTCACTACTATTAGGCACAGAACACAGATTCTAAAACCCATTTAAAAATCTTAGATATTATCCTAATCAGTTCAAGGCAATAAGAATTTTGCCTGCAACTCCAGTGAGTTTAGCATTGTATCTAATGTGGGCAGAGAAAATGAGAGGAATTGTTGCACAGACAGGAGTCCTTAAATTGCCATCTGTTTACAACAAGCCATGGTATGTTATAGATTCAATATAGGACTCAGCTTGTCCCATGGATCCTAATAATCCAGTCAACTTTCAAATGAGAGAATTAACCACAAAGTTCCATCAACAGTACCCATTTGTTTCAGTTCCTTTATTTTTCCTGGGTTTGGCTCTTAAGAAAATGAATCATGGGTCAGAAGTGCATGGAACGACAAGATCGCAAGCTTTATTTATTTATTTTTAAGTTCTAAATGAAAAATGAAAAAAAGAGGTTCTTCCCAGTTGTTACTTCTTCCTGTCCCTTTTTAGACTCTTCTGCTCTTGACAGAAAATTGCCTCTTCAACAAGAAGGGTTGAAAATGAAGGAGTAGATTCATTACTAGATCCTAGGCAGTTGGAGCAGTCATTCTTCAGGTTCTGATCTAAATCTATTACTTGGAAACTACTTCCTGCATCCATTTGGGGCTGTCACACTCCTAGACCTAGCTAACTGTCCAACTTTTTTGTAACCACCAGAAAAGCAAATGTAGATGAACTTTATTGGTGGATGGAACATAGAAACATTGGACAGTAGTTCTAAGAAAATGTAGAGGCCATGATCCAATGGTGCATCCACACAGTTTCCAGTGTTGTACCCAGAGAGCCCAGTTGAAAAAGCAACAGTTGCACCAATCAGTATGTGTGTGTGGGGGGGTGGGGGTTAGTGAGGAGACCGGGGGGTAGGGTGGCCATGTGTTCTACTTTACAGAGAACAGTTCTCTGTTTGAAGGACTCTTAGATGATAGCCTTCTATTTGACACCATCATGTATTTGAAGGGCTGTCCAGTCCAAGTCTGGTTTAAAAATAAAAAAACCGTAAGAATGACAGCAAGGGCTTTAAAGTTGCTCATCAACTATTTGCTCTGGACAGCAGACCTGCTTAGGTCACTTGCTCACAGCACTATGGTGAGATGTAGGAGAGCCCTTTCTCAGTGGCAGAGCAAAATGCTTTGCATGCATAAGTTCCCAGGTAGGGATGGTTGAACTCATCCTAGTCTGGGTCACATGCTGCTTGCACGTGACCCCACCGGCTGACCGCCCCTGCTTGCCATGCATAGGTTACAGGTGTAAATGGTCCATTTACACCTGTAATTTTGTGTAAATGACTGCTTTACATCCACCATTTGCACACATGGGCATCTACGAAAAAGGCCAAGCCACCATTTTTATGCAAAATGGCAGCTCAGCAAGGGATCAGGCTGCTGTGCACTTGCCTGTCTTGGTGCACGCCAAGTCGGGCAAGTGTGGGGCTCTGCAGACTGGAGTCCATGGGGCAGAATGGGGGGAAGTCCACCAGACTCTACCCCTTTCCCAGACTCCCATGACATCCCTCTTCTCAGGTTTGATCCTTGACATCTCCAGGTAATGCTGGAAAAACTCCTGCCTGAAACCCTGGAGAGCCGTTGCCAGTCAGTGTTGACAAAACGGAGCTATATGGACCAATGGTCTGACTCCGCGTAAGGCAGCTTCCTGTGTTGCTATATATTTTATTTCTATTTAAATTGCAGAAATTCCTTCTAAATTTTCATCTCTCTCTATAAATTAGCCTATGTTAATTTTACGCAAATCCATGTCCTTGTTTTGGTGATCCATAAGTGGCCACCCTGGGCATGAGGGACTAAATCCACCACCATTCCCTTACATCCTCACAAGCATCCTCTGGGCTGTGACCCCAGTATATAGACCCCCACTATAAAACATAGTATTTTATAACTAGGCTCCAGGGCTGTGACCCCGGCAGTTGGAATGGAATGAGGAATGACACATGCATCAGTTACAAAGACAGTTTCTAATCCAGTCGGGGAGATGCATGCCAGAGTTTGCTTCCATGAACATATGGACCAAACTGGAATAGAGAAGTTCCTAGAAGAATTAGAAATACCCAGCATGGTATAAATGCAGTGAGCCTGACCACACAATGTAGTGATGTCATGCAATACATTGTGTGGAAACATAATTTCTGATATTGATTATGGCAGGACTGTGTAATTATTGTTTTAAACATTAACATTAAATATATCAACTGTACATGAAGCATGTTTAGAAATATTGATTTTTATTTTTTTTTTACTACAATGTTTCCCCCCAAACTCTATTACCTTTCCATAAGAGGGAAACAGTTTTATCAATAGAACTGAGGTGACAAGGAAGGGCCTTGAGTTGTGCTGCCCCATCTTTGGAATGCATTCTTCAGGAACTCATGCCTGGTTTTTGGCAACAGGTGAAGACCTTGTAATTAATCCAGACTTCTAAAAATCTTGTTTAAGGGAGCAACCCTATCGGATTGCCATCTGCTAGATGGAAGCCTCCGATCTCAGAGCCTTCTGAAATTCTTATGCCCTGGCATGCTGCTGCCAGCAGGGCGGGAGGAATGACGGAGGAGATTTTTGCCTCTCCCTCCTCCTGTTTTCACTTGTTCCTCTTGATAGGACTCTGTTCCCATCTAGAGGAGTTGTGGTGCTGGGGGTGGGGTGGGGATGGAATGGAATGGAATGGAATGGCCATTGGATTCTGTGAATCCCAACCTCCCCGACCCTTCCCCACCCACTGGAATGCCCCTTTTGACCTCTATGTGGTCATCCAAGGTTGCTTTTGTGACATTGGAAAGCAGATGCTGCGGTTCTTTCCATAGTGGCTGCGACTGGCTGGGGCTGGGGGCGGCAGGAGGAATAAGTCCCCATCCCAAGTAGTAGCAGGGTATATGGCTTTGGGAGAGGGAATCCAAAAAATCCTGTGCTCCTGGGACATTCTCCCGGATACCATAGAATTGCACCCTAAGCTGTTCTTTAAAAAAATAATAATAAATCTACTCCTCTCTCTCTCTCTCTCTCTCTCTCTCTCTCACACACACACACACACACACACACACACACACACTTTACTGTTCTGATGTTACTATATTTTGAATTGTTTTATTTTAATGTTTCCCTCTGCTTTACATTTTCTTGGAAGCTGCCCTGGGATGTCCTGGGAATGTTAACACTGAAAGGTCAGATATAAATATCCAAATAAATAAAATAAAATAATACATTAAAAAAATGCTGTGGTGCAATACATACTGTTGATGCTTTTATGCTAATTATCATATATTCTGAGTTACTCATGTAATATCACATCAAGTACCTCTTCTACTTGAATTTATTGATTTGCATTGGCATTTAACATTCATTTTAACATCCATTTTATGTTACTTATTTTCTTTCAGTGACTCTGAAGAAAATGGTTTTCAAAATGCGCCAGGTACTCTACAAATAATAATAAATTGCTATTTTCTAGCCTTGATCTGAGGTGTTACTTCTCCCTTTGTGTATGTTCTTTTTTACAACTGTTGCAAGAAAGGCAGATTAGATCTGAGAGACTAGCAGCAAAAGCCCATGCAAAATCGTTACAGTAAGCTGTAGATGCTTCATGTTTTACTGGATCGTCCATTGGGCACCCAGAATGGCTCAGCTGGATGCATTTCCACTGATGCAATCAAAGCTAACACAATAATCAAATAATACCACATACATATACATCTCTCTTTTGGCAGTATTTTTTAAAATGTCTTTGTGTGCATTTATGTTCTTTCATTTAAGGCATTCCCCAGCCTGACCAAAATAGCAGCAGTGTCTCTTTCACTGACTATTAGAGAATATGAGTAAATTATACTCACTCGGAAGTTCTCTCTTTAAATTATTGCTAATCATGTTCTACAGCCTTTTCTCCACAGTGTCAATGGGCTTTCAGAAATAAGGTGCCATATTTTATATTGAGAAAGAAGTATTCAAAATGAAGAGCTCTTCTTTGTCACCAGTGCACTGAAGCAGCCTTTGAAAGTGCTGACCGCAAACATGATGGATTATTAGTTAAGTACAAATAAATGCCTTACTGTAGACTGTGGTGACCTTTGCCAGTGCTCTGGATTTGATACCAATCATATGCAATTACAACAGGAAGAAAAGAAATATTCACAGATGCCACAATGACTATTACTTATTGCCAAGAGGCTGTGAGAATTATTCATGTCAGAGCCAAGGATGCAACCTCTTCCTCCCACCCCAAGAGTCCTCTATTTTTTTCTCAAAATGGTTGACTGTGTGTCCACCCTAATCCTTTAGCTCAAATCCACTGTGAGGGCTCTCTGTCAATATGGGGGCTATCTGTGAAGAAGGACCACTCCTTCCCTCCCTTGTTGGGTAATGATTAACATTCATTACCCAACAACTTTCTACCATTCAAGTGAAATGGGGGGCTCTATATGGGGGGCTCATGGAATTCTATATGATCAAAGTAGCCCCAGGGGAAACACATACACACACACAGAGTTGTATTACTGATGGGAATCCAAAAATTCCATTTTGAAATGAGTAACAGAATTCACTTGGCCAGATGAAAGATATACACGGAGAAAAGATGGTAAGCAAAGTAGATGCAAAAAAGGACTTCAGGAAACAGCAATGGAATGTTAATAGGAAAGTATTTTTCATCACTCATCTTTATTAGCTGAAATCTCTGTGCTTCTCTCACATTTCATCATCCATTTTTATACTAAAGATCAAATTTGAGTTGAATTTTGAAATGAAAAAGAGGGGAGAGGTTTTTTTTCATTATTTTCCTATCAGAGCATTATTGGAAATGCCGATGTATGCGCATAAGTGATGTCTGAAGGCAGCCGCTAGGGAAAATGCCAACCTAAGAAACAGATTTTTTCCCCCTAACATTCTTTCTTTTATTTTTTTTTGCATTTGAAAGTCAAAACAGTGGCTTGGTTTCAACACTGTGTTTCTGCTCCCCCCTCCCCCGCCCCACACACCCCCCAGCACATCAGTGCAGGCACAACTGGCATAATTTTCTTTATTATTGAGAGACTGCTGAACAACACAGCATGTCCTTAGTTGGGAAGAAAAGCTACCTATTTATTTAAAGATGGTATATAACACATAAGCTGTATAAAGCCTGATGATTAATTGAGCTGAGTTATTTATTCATATGCCTGTGCTATCTCTAATGAGAAGCTATTCCCTAAATGTAAAAATAGTTGAGCTAGATCTTTCTGTCCTCTCCCATACCAAGCAATACCTTTTTCTGCGACTTCCTGAAATGCATTGCCTGATCCAATGCCTAGTCTAAATAATTAGTGTCTTTCTATTTCTTTCTGTCCAGATTGGATCAAACCTTTAATACTGAGCAGCATGCCAAAACAGATTCTAAGATGAAATAACAAATTTACTACTACCACCACCACGATCAAGAAATAACGTGATCTATAGGCCAGAATTAATCTGTAGTCTTCAGACTATTATACTGGATTTTCTTTCTGAGGCTGCAGTCCAATGCACACTTACCTGGGAGTAAGCCCCATTGAACATAATAGTTAATATGAAATAATTAAATTGCAAAACTCTGTATCACTAACCATTGGATGAGGTCAGACAAATTTTGTGAAATCAAACCATTAGCTTTTGCAAATAGATGTCAGAAGCTCCTTGGTGGCCTCTTTCAGTCTAATCCAGTAGCCAAGTCCAGACACAGACAAAGGGATTCTTTTCAAAGCTTTATTCCTTTTACAACTTAACAATTCTACTATCAGCGACTAGCTATGAGCAGCAGAGTACCTATGCCCTGAGTTGGAACACTTAGTCCCCATTTGAAGGAGAATCACTGGCCTACCCTGAACTTATGGGCTAGGGAGAGTCCCTCCCTTTTCCCTTGGATCCTCTGGGCGCAACCGTTGCTTGCATGCCAACCTGGCACTACGTCTCCTTTCCGTGCCCTCCATTTGGCGCCGCTCCCTGCGTCAGTGTCACACATCCAGCAAGCCATCTTCCCGTGCTCTCTCACTCCCGGGACCGCTATCTATGTCAGGAATGCCGGCAGGAGGAATCTCTGCCAGCTGTTGGCCCTGGGAGGGATGAGCGCGCTCCTCTCCCACGAGCGGCTGCTCCACCTCAGAATCAGAACTACTCTGGGATTCTATGGGCTCAGTGTCCACCCTGACAATAGACTCCAAACATACATTGGAATATTTTACACAGCCATTGCACCTCTGGCTGGTCACAGCCATCTAAACCATCAAATGGTTCAGGAGTGGTTTGAAGCAAATAATCACAAGTGTACAACATGTAAGAGTTTTCAAATGTATATTATCTCAGGGTCATGTTACATCAGCTATGAGGCATGCACCTCCCTTTCTGTTTCTTGTTTACTCTAAAACAAGCACACACACCTGTCTGGATCAGGACTGTAGCACACAGGGAGAGGAGGTTTAATCATTCCCTCCCCAGCCATGATCCCCATAAATGCCCTCCCCACCAAGTGGAAGTTACAGATAGTAAAAATCAGCCCTCCATTGGCAACCACCCTCATCTGCTCATGTTATAAAAGCTTCCAGGTTAGGTTTGGGCTTTGCCTGGGCAACAGATAGGCTCAGCCATGCCTATTTCCATGCTAGACATGGCTTTTGCTCATGTAAGCATTTGCCTGCCTGCTGGATTCCCCTTGTGACCTGGTCATGGGGCCTGCATTCCCACAATGCCATTGCTACAGACCAACCTTCCCCAACCTGTTGCTCTCCACATGTGTTCAACTACAATTCCCATTGTTCTCATGCAATCCAACATCTCAAGAGGGCCACATGTTGGGAGAGGTTGCTCTAGGCTGCCTATGGCCTAACGGAACAACAGGAGGACTTAGAGACAGCACCTTGTCCAAGGCTGTCCAGTCTATTCATGACTGATGTCATTTTAATCTCTCTCCTTCTACCTGCACAGCTGGCTCAGTTTTACTAAAAATAGCGTCTTACTGTCAGGAAGTAAACTGCTTGTTTAATGAGGAATACCATGTTGATCTCCCAAGTGCCCTCAGATATCCAGCCCCTGCCAAGAACAAATTCATGGGTTATAGCATCTGTACAGCTATTGTTCAGAAAGATGAATATCCTTGGACTTTCGTCAGCTCTGACAATACCTCATAGTATACAAATTTTGTGCAGTGCTTCATCTTGCCAGACACCAATAAGTGTGCCATTATATTATAATTATAAGCTAATCATTCACTGGCATCTAGTGAAGACATTTTTCATTTTAATGGTAATTCCAAGGATGACTACCATGTAATTTGTAGGGAAGAAACAACCGCACACGCTGTTATTAACACAATAATTACCAAATGTGTGCAGGAGTCTTCTTTTTTCTTCTTTTTTGTATGTGTGTGTCTTATGAAATTAAGATGTGCACACCTGCAAACTGCATGGCAATTATTTAGCTAGTCAGCACATGTTTCGCAATACAATGAAATGACAATCACTAATATTTCAGGGACAAGGTATCATTCACTACTCGGTACATTAAAAAACAACAACACAAGCCCTGATATTATCATGCAATACATCCAGCCTTATACCATAAGCAATATCAAATAAAAAGTAGTAGATGCAAAACCAGCATAAACCATGATAGTGTGGTGAGTCAAGCAAACATCATTGTACAATTTGATAGATGAGATGTATTAAGTATACTGAGTTGTTTAGTGTATTGGGGCTCAGACTCCACCTCTGCCTTGTACTCAATCTTCTGGACGGCTTACTTGTCCTTTGCCATGTCCTTGTCCTTTGCCATGGCAGCCATTTTGTGGTGTCCAGGACAGCTTCTCAAATTGCCAAATGTGCCCACAGCACAAAATGGTTGCATACCCCTGATATACACCATTGACAGAACCATGTCTTTTTAATTTAGTCTTTTAAAGTGTGTGGTTGTTTTAATATGTTACTGTTTTAATATTCTTGTTTTTTATTGTGTTAAGGCTTTATTGTTTTAAATTCTTGTACACCATCCTGATGAATGTTTGGGTTGTTTTTTTTTAGCAAATAAGGTGGTATATAAATGTAAATAACAAATGAATCATTAAAATATGAACTTAATGTCTTTCCACAAATTCTTCTAAGCTTATGGAGGTTGCCACACACCATGTATTTCCAAGAACAAAGCCAGCACTTTTTGATACTTGATTGATTATCATTCCAAAAGTGTTCTTCTGATTCACATGGTGGCCAAGGATCCAAACACACAGTAGAACCCCTTTTATGGGACTCTGCTCCACATGAATCTCACCACCAATGGACTGAAATAAAGACAACACAGTGGAGAAAAAACTTGCCCTGTGAATCCTCGTATAGCCAGCTCAACTTCTGCTTTACTGCTCTCACCATCTTCATCATTCAAAGAAAGGGGGAAAACCACCAAGGCCTTGGATCTTCAAAATAAAAGCCTTGGGGTAAGTCATCTGTGGCAGGAATGAATTCCTACAGAGAAGGGGTGAGCTTTTTGAGACATATTTCAAAGTGTCTAGCTTTCTTGCACTGCATTTCTTTTTATCGTATTGTAGCTGAGGCAAGGAATAATTGCCATATAACTGGGGCCTCAGATTCAGAGGTGGGCTGATATATATTATTAAAAACAATGATGCCATTATTTTCAGGATTCAGAGGGACAAGTTCTAAACATTAGGGCCATCTACCAATCTCTGTATTTCTCTCTTAGGCACGCACACACACGCACACACACACACACACACACACACAGTTTATGCAATCCAGGTCACAGTTTGTGCTACATGTACTGCCTGCAGAGAACAACTGTGCTTCATATTCAGGAGAAAAAGAACCTGAGAGTTTAAAAAAAAAAAATGTAGGAGACAGTGAACCTGGCAGATTCACCCATTCCTAGGTGGACTTATGAGAGTTATTGTTTGTTTGTTTGTTTGTTTTACTCAGTAGAAGAGTCTTTAAGCCAATTCCCTTGCTGTTAACTTTATTTAGATTATATTCTAATCCCAGTCCGTTTATGTAGTGAGTCACAAGCAGAGAGAACAGGCGCAGCTTCACAAAATCCAGGCTCTAAATGCTATCTCAAATGGGAAGCACCAGTATCTCTGAATAAGTTCTTTTGGAAATGCAGCACAGTACCTCTGCATCTAAAAGCTGTCACCTAGTTCCCTAATAGACTGCAACACTCACATTTATGTGGAAGGAGAAGTATTAGGGATTCCCATAAAACTAATTTTCCTCTCAACTGGGTTTAAAAACACACATTCAGTCCAAGGATGATTGGTTATTAGATCGTAGCTGAAGTTTCATGGGAGAAATAGAATGTTAACTGTGCACCAGGATGGGTATTTGGATCTTTCACCTTTCAGTAGTTAATGTCTCCTTATTAGAAAAAGGGGAAATGTTCTTTCCATTGCTCTGTTGCAGTAAATAGGAGGGAGTGGGAATGAATGAGAAACTGAAGCCTTAATAGAAAGCTGACATGGGAAAAGGTCTAGCAGCATGAACAAGCACAAGGCAAAAATGAACAAACCAGTAACAGTGCTGCTACAGCAGGGTGTATAGCCAGTTGGGCCCTTCAAGGGTTATCCACTGGGGTGGGCAAGCCCCCTTCAGCCACCCCAGGGTCATCCCAAGACATTTTGCTGCCTGAAGCAAATAATATCACACACACACACACACACACTCACCATGCCATGTTCAAAAAAGCTGACCAGAGTAGCGGTTGAATCTTGAGTTCAACACTGGCAACTGGACAACATCCTCCGCTGCACCTGGGGGCACAAGGGTAGCTTACAGCAAACAGGGCAGGCCTTGTGGCACACACAGCTATGTCCTCCAACATCTTGCCACCACTCACTGTTCCTGATGCCTGCCTAATGCCCCTGAAACAAATGCTGTAATGCAGCAGCCGCATATGTCATGTGAGCAGAACAGCACATGCACATAGATAATGCCTCCTGGACCATGTGGCCTGGCCAAGCTGCCTCTCTGCCTGCTCCCTTGGTCAGGGACCTTTCCCAATGTCACTCACTGTGACGTGTTGGGAGTAGCCAGCTAGGCAAGAAGCCAGGCAATTCAGGCCAATTACAAGCAAGCAGGCTTGTTGGATTTGTCTGGGCTAATATTCTTGTGACAGCATATTTGTGATTCTGCCTCATATGCTTACAGCCCTTACCTGAGCAGTGGCTCCCTTGTCTTTCAGCTTTCGTCTGATTTCTTTGCTTTTATTTAACCTTGTTCTGGGGCGATCACATGTTCCCTCTTGCTCCCAATTGTCACCATACTTTCTTGGGGAAAGTATACCTGACATGCATCTGAACCTAACTCTGTGTCCAGAAATTAGTAAAAAAAAAAAACACCAGTTGGTTGGGGAATTAGTCTGCTATTAGCAGAACCTCTTCCCTTTGCAGTCCCTGGATCTATTCCTGCCAGCGAACAAAATTCTATCAACTCAGTATAGCTGGCTCAGAAACTAATAAACTAGCCAGAATAGCAGGAGCTAGCACATGCAATTTAGGACCCCTCATCTAGATAGTGGAGCTCCCCTGTAAAGTTTCCAGGAACAGAAGGCTTTGGCACAACCCAGAAAGGGGCATTTATTAACAGAGAGGCAAAAGAAGCATCAGTGCATGAACCCTTGTTATAACCTACAAGTTGAAAGGCTATCCCAAGAAGAGATGGGATAGAGAGAGGGAGACAGAGAGAGGGCAGGGGATGACAAGGCAGGAGCATCAAGTGAAGTGTCGGGCAGCAAGATTGTTCTCAAAAGCACACTAATTTTAGGAAGCCAAGGTCAATTATACATTTTAACAAAACAAAATACAACGTTGTCTACTGAAAAAATAAGTTCCGCAGGAAACAAAAGGGGTGGGTTGTCAGGTAGGGATTCATTAAGTTTGCACTGTAATGTGAATGTACCTAATTCTGTACTTCTGAACCAATCAGCAAACCAAAACTCAGGTATCCTTTGAAATTTGCACTTCTCCAAATTTTGCAATGGAGTTCAGCATTCAAAACATGCATACAGAATGGGTATATTAGGGGAAAGTGCACACAAAAATGCACTCATTCATGAAAATGGCATTATATTAATAATATTATTTGCAAAAATGTGTACGTTAGGCAAAAATGTATACAAAATGCAAGTATTAGGAGATGTGCACATAAAGTTTTTCATGCATTAAAAAAACCTCAACATTTGGGTTGAACCAAAACATAAGAGAAACTGGGAGAAACCAAAATTGACAGATTTGTCTATCCCTAGTCCTTTTTTCTTTTCTTTTTTTAAAAGGGGTCATTGGTGTTTCATGGCTGAGGTGATCACATACTAGACATTGAAAAAAATCAGTATTCCCAATTAAAGAGTGGCAGGAAGTTGGCCTGGTTGCATTTGAGTACAGGGGAGACTGGCTTAGCATGTCTGGGAATGCCATTGCTTTGAGGTATTCAGGTTCTAGGACATTCTTCTTTCCATTTCAGTTGTCCTGACAAGCAAACACCATTTTCCTTAGCCACTAGCTCTTCCAGCTTGCCAGGTATAAAAGCTTCCACTGCGCATTAAAAACATGGTTGTTCAGGCAGGCATTTGGAGTGGGTTAGGGTATTTTTAGAAATATGGTGTTTTTACTGTAGAATTTTATTGTTTTAAACTGTTTTACTATACACTTTGTACATTGCCCAAAGTGGCTGGGTGACCGGCCAGATGGGCGATTAATACATTTAATTAATAAATAAATAAATAAATAAAAAAATGGAGGCATGGTGACAAAATAGAACCACTCTAGCAATACAGCACCCTCAAAATGGATTGTCCACTGGTTCAAATGACTGATTGTTCTCTTTTCTGCTTCAGTTTGGATGTATTTTATATAGAGATTCCTGACTCTAATTATGTTCTGACTACACTTTTTCTGGTAGCCTTCTGATGGCATTCATAGGATATTTATTTATTTATTTATTATTTACAATGTTTATATACCACTCCACATCAAAACAGATTCTGGAGCAGTGAAGAGATAAAAGGAATAAAACACAATATAAAAAATAACAACAAAAACAAAACAGAATACCAATAAAAGCCATGGCTGATCAATCAAGGAAGATTTGTTGAAATAAAACTGTCTTCAGCAGGCACCAGCAACAAAACAATCTTAGTACCTGCCTACCATCTAATGGCAGGGAGTTCCACAGAGAGGGAATTACCATGCTAAAGGCTCTGCTTCAGGTGGATTGCAACTGGGCTGTAGGTCCATGTGCCTCATCTGATGCCTTCACCGACCAGGCAAGCAAGTGGTAAGGAAGAAAGTGCTCTCTCAAGTATCCTGGTCCCAGGTTGTTTAGGACTTTATACAATAGTAACAAAACCTTAAACATGGCCTGGTAGCAAATCGGCAGCCATAGGGATGTGTGGACTCACCCCCATCCAGGTTCTCCGGACTCCTGCCCATCCTCTGCCCCTGCTCGCCGGTCCCCAGAATGTGCTTCAGCCCCTCTCACTCTCAGCGAGCACCCCTCACTCACCCCAGTGGCCTCGTTGAGCTCTGCGGTCACCATTTCTAAAAAAAATAAAATGCACATATTTTTGTATGTACGAAAATGCACATTTTTGCGAATGTGCATATTCACATGTGCAAAATGCACATTTTTATGAAGGCACATTACCGTGTGTACAAAAATGTGCATTTTTTGAAAAATATGCATTTTTGTGCATGTGCAAATATGCGCATTTGCAAAAATGCACATTTTTGCAGGTACACAAACTTGTGCATTTTTGCGATGGCCATTTTCTTTCTCAGAAAATGGCAACCGCAAAGCTCAACAAGGCTGCCAGGGTGAGTTCAGGCCACTCGCTGAGTGTGGACAGGAGACGAGCAGGGTCAGGGGCTTAGTGAGCCGGGCTCATGGGTACGGGCAGGAGTAAATCTGCCAGATTCCCAGACTGAATCAGGTTCCCGTGCCATCCCTAGGCAACCAGTGCAGTTTCCACTAGGGGCGTATGGATTCCCCACCGTCTGTTCCAGTGGGGATTAAGTGCGGGGGGGAGGCGATCCATTCCTCCCCCCCGGAATCCTCCAGAGCAGTTCAGCTCTGCTCAGATTCTGGGGGGAAAACTGGCTTGGGGGCGCTTACCTTCCCTCCTGTCAGCCAGAGTCGTTCGCCTCCTCCCTGTCCCTGCCGACTGCCTTTTAAAAGAATGTCTTTTAAAAAAATGGCGATCAGGAGGATGTACCCATAGACTTATATGCAAATAGAGTCATGAATCTTGTGTATAAGTCTATGTGTCCATAGGCTTATACACAAGATTCACCGCTCTATTTTGCGTATAAGTCTATGGGCACATCCTGCTGATCGCATGTCATGTGCCCATAGACTTATACACAAAATAGCACCGTGAATCTTGCATATAAGTCTATGGGCACATCCTTCCGATTGCAATTTTTTTTAAGACTTTTTTTTTTTTAAGGCAATCAGCAGGGACAGGGAGGAGGTGAACAGCTCTGGCTGGAAGAAGCAGCCAAGTGCCGTTCCCCCTCCAGTCCTTCTGGAGCAGAGGTAAGTGGTCTCGATGCGCTACAGATTCCTGAGGCCAGATTCCAAAGAATCCGGCTTCATTTGAATCCACAGCGGATTTCTCTGACAACCCTAGTTTCCACAGCAAAGGAGTTACCTGCTGAAAAGGGGCAGCTCCTGACAACAGCCGAACTGCTGCATTGTGTACTAGCTCCAGCTTCCAGACCAGCCTTAAGAGCAGCCCCACATACGGTGTGTTGCAGTAGTCCATTCTTGAGGTTACTAGCACATGTATTACTGTGGCCAAGCTATCCCTGTCCTGGAGAGGCTGTAAATGGTGATCTAGCCGAAGCTGGTACAAGTCACTCTGAGCTGCTTTGGCCACTTGGACCTCCAGTGACAGTGATGGATCTCAGACTTAGGGATGCTAGAGAATTCCACCACAGATCCCAGGGGGGCTGAATTCCAGTGAATTCAGCCCCCCGGAATCTGTGGTGGAACGGAGCAACCCGCCCCACCACCCCGCGAAATCCCTGCAAAACAGAGCCTACCTGGCTGCTGCAGCGGCGGCTCTGGCTGCTGCCGGGCTGCTGCGGACGCAATGGTGTCCTGAGTAGGGGACACCATTTGTGTCCCTATGGTAGCCCATGATAGGCTACGTAAATATTTACGTAGCCTATCACGGCTAGAGCAGAGACTTGCGTTCCTATTTTCTCAGCGATAGGCTACGTAAATATTTACGTAGCCTATGAGAGCTAAAGTGGGAATGCAAATGGCGTCCCCTACGCAAATGGCGTAGGGGACTTTAGCTGTCATAGGCTACGCAAATATTTAAGTAGCCTATCATGGGCTACCATAGGGACGCAAATGGCGTCCCCTACTCAGGACGCCATTTGCGTCCGCAGCAGCCCAGCAGCAGCTGGAGGCCCCACTGCGGGTTGGCCCGGCCAGCGGCTCCGCAGCCTGGCTGCAGAGCGGAGCCAGCCGGGCAGGATTCCGGGGGGGAAGGACGGATTGCCTCCCCCCCGTCAAAGATTTCGGGGGGAGGGACAGAGCGCCTTCCCCCCAGTGCGGATGTCCCTGGACGAAACCAGGTAAGTGTTTCGTACATCCCTACTCAGACTACCCTATAAACCTGATCTTTCAAAGGGAGTGCAACCCCATCCAGAACAGACAATGAGCCTTTCTTCCAGACTTGGGAACCACTTACCCACAGGGCTTCCATCTTGCTAGGATTCAGCTTCACATTATTGGCCCTCATCCAGCCCATTACTAAGTTTAGGCACTGACCCAGGATTTGCACAGCCTCACCTGATTCAGATGTCACAGAGAGATAAAGCTGTGTGTCATCAGCATATTGATAGAACTTTGCTCCAAATCCCCTAATGATTGCTCTCAGTGGTTTCATATAGATGTTGAACAACACTGAGGACAAGATGGTACCCTGCAGAACCCCATAGCTCAATTGCCAAGGGGATGAGGAATACTTAACCAATGGTAGCCTCTGAAACTGACCCTGTAAACAGGACCAGAGCCACTGTAACA
Source organism: Heloderma suspectum (assembly GCF_057233095.1). NCBI lineage: Eukaryota > Metazoa > Chordata > Lepidosauria > Squamata > Helodermatidae > Heloderma > Heloderma suspectum. The sequence goes on from NC_139461.1 coordinate 75,515,390, forward strand.
CAGTGACTCCCATGCCTAATGCATGGAGCTGATCCAGGAGAATACCATGGTCTATGATATCAAAAGGTGATGACAGATTGAGCAGAATTAACAGAGTTGCATTCTGCCTGTTCCTCTCTTGATATAGGTCATCCACCAGGGAGAACAAGGCTGATTTGGTCATGTAACCAGGTCAAAATCCAGACTGGAATGGTTCTAGATAATCAGTATTCTCCAATTGTGACTGTAGTTGTTCCATCACACCCCTCTCAAGCACATTCCTAAGAAGGGAGTATTCATGACTGGGTAGTAGTTGTCAAATACTATTAGGTCCAGTGTGGGTTTCTTCAGGAGTAGTCACACTACTGCCTTTTTAAGGACAGTAGGAACCACCCCTTCATACAAGGGGTTGGACTCAGTGGTCTTATAGGCCCCTTCCAACCCTATTATTCTGTGATTCTATGATCACTCTTTGGACCCAGCTGGTCATACCTCTTTATGGTTCCATTTGAGTATCATGCCTAATGGCCATTGGTTGTATGATCCTTCATAGATTTCTGTAGTACTTTACTGAAGGTCATTTCAGCTGGTGACCACCACCACATCTTGTGGTTAGGGATGGGCGAACTCACTGTGGTCTGGGTTGTGTGCCGCTCACTGGACCCTCATTGGCTGCCCACCCTGTTTTCTGCATGCAGCAAGTTGCCAGGCAGTCTGCAAGCACCCAGCAAGGGGTGAGCGGCTGCCCTCGCTGAGCCACCATTCTGCACAAAAATGGTGGCTCGGCCTTTTGCATAAAGGCCATTTTATGTAAGCGGCGGCGATAAAATAGCCATTTACACAAGATCACAGGCATAAATGGCCATTATGCTTGTACTCTTGCAAAAATGGTTACTTCACAGCTACCATTTGTGTAAAATCGGCCTTTACAAAAAAAGCCAAGCTGTCATTTGCAGCTTGGCAAGGGATCAGGGATCCCCATGTTTGCCTGACTGGGTGTGCGCCGAGTCAGGCAACTGCAAGGATCAGCAGACTGGCATCCAGGGGGCCAAGCCAGTGATTTCTTATCATGCCTTGAGCTCCAGCCAGATGCCCAGGATATCCCTACTTGTGGTAGCAAATGTCATAAGTTAATTATGCATTTTGTACAGGTGTGTACTCATTCGCTCTTTGGACAAACGCTGCCTGTAATGGTTGTTGGTTCACTATTCCTTCCTAACCTGTAAATATGCAAACAACAAAGAGATTTTCAAAACACATCCATTCACCTTCAGTTTCACCCTTCCAAATAAAATGAATATGGAAAGATGACTGCCCTGAAGTTTCTCAGAACTTGGAGTTGAGCGAACAAAACAGTTCTGTAACTCAGGGCCAATATTAATAAAATACAGTTGCTACTTGTTATTGATCCCTTTCTTCTCTCTTCACCCATCTCTCTCTCTCTCTCTCTCACACACACACACACACACACACACATCCTTTCCTATAGGATGTGCCCAAACATTCTTCCAGGTTGCTACAATTCAGGTATCTTTCATTAACCATTTTGAATTTATGGAACTGGATGGGATTTTGTGTTCACCAGCAAGATTGATAACTTCTGCAGAAACCTGGATCCTATTTAATGTGATACAAGTGTACTGATAAGATAAAAAATAAGCTGACAAGTGGGGTATGTGACCCACCTCTTTCAGTAAAGGCAAATATGGCTCATTTAAGAATACCCTATTGTAAAAAGTTCCAGATGAACCCTTGCTTCCACATCACCTATAATTCAGAGTGGCATTGATAACAACCAGTTTGTTTGGTGGTTTCACAGCTAGCAGATTGCCTTCCCATATGTCCAGAATGAGATATTTCAGGGTGATTAATTGTTAGCTGGCAAATGTCAATATTCCCTGAAGCATATGTTGCTGCAAACATACAGTCATTCCAAAGGTACCCATTAATTTCGGCTTAGTCGTGCTTATAAAATTGCACAAATAGTGGTGTTCATATTTTATAACGTATCCAGAAGGTTTCACTGGAGCAGTAACTTAAATGCTAGTGGCTGGCAGCTTTTATTAAACATGTAGGGAAAAAGATAAGAGGGGGTGAATGCTCCACCAGAGGCTGTAGTTCAGCAACCATCCAATGTACAAATCGGTTAAGGTGGAGTACATTGCTGAATTAGTCCCCAGTGGCCAATGCTTCCTTTCTAAAGAGAGAAGTGAAGAATCTCAAGACTGCCTTGAAATCATAGCCTGGTTCACACTGTCCAATTTCTTAGGGATGTCAGAGAATTCAGCCACGGACTGAACTGGGATCGAATTCCCTTCAGTCCGTGCCACGGAATCCTCTAAGGAACGACACCATGAGGTCCCGCAGAGCCAGCAGTCATGCAGCTTTTTTTTTGTCATCCGCACAGAGTTGCGAAGTTTTCGTAAATAAAAATGCAAGGTAGTATATTTCAATAATAAATACGTAAGTTTTTTTTTTAAAAAAAATGAATTGTGCTCACCGCCTTGTTTGTGGGTGTTCTTTTTCAATTGAAATCCTCTGTCTCCATTTACTTTCAGCCAAAACACTTCCTCCTCCTAGGGGCTTCCCCAAACAAGGCTGCCCTAGGTGTGCCTGAGCGATGCCCTCTTTGTTTAAAGCAACGCTGTTTGAAAGAAAGAAAAAACCTTTTAAAATGACCATGCCGGTCTGGAGCCCTGCACGAGGTATTATGCTCCCTGCTAAGCTTTCTATTTCCACATCCAGCGTTGTTGTTGACATTGTGAGGCTAAAATGGAGAGGAGAACCAACTCTGTGCATGTCTACTCAGAAGAAAGTCTTACTGAGTTCAGTGCAACTTACCCCTACACATGTCAACACCCCACTTGCCCCCAGCTCAGCTTTGTATTTCCACATCCAGCTCGTGATCAAACCTCCTGTTCGTTATCTCACTGGGTGACTTTGGGCTGGACTCTAATCACTACACCATACTTCTTCTATGAAACTCATGAAGAAAAAGAGGCAGTATAATGGAAAGTTCTTTCTGAAGCAGTCACGCTTGTACAAATGCAGCATGAAGGGAAAGATCAGCAACCTTCTCTTTGTTTGAATAAAAAGCACACTCTGCACATGCTCAGGGAATGGACAAAATGAGGAATAAACATACCAGGGAATATGAAGAACTATATTCTTCCATTATGTGTGTGTGTGGGGGGGGAATCTCCCTCAATCCAGCTATTCCCTGGGGAACCCCCCCCCCATTCACCCAAGGGTCTTCTGAGATAACTAACAGGAGGTTTGATCATGAGCTGGATGTGGAAATACAAAGCTGAGCTAGGGGCAAGTGGGGTGCTGACATGTGTAGGAGTAAGTCGCATTGAACTCAGTAAGACTTACTTCTGAGTAGACATGCACAGAGTTGGTTCTCTCCATTTTAGCCTCATAACGTCAACAACAATGCTGGATGTGGAAATATAAAGCTTAGCAGGGAGAATAATACCACGTTCAGGGCCCCAGACCGGCATGGTCATTTTAAAAGGTTTTTTCTTTCTTTCAAACAGCGTTGCTTTAAACAAAGAGTGCATCGCTCAGGCACACCTAGGACAGCCTTCTTTTGGGAAGCCCCTAGGAGGAGGAAGTGTTTGGGCTGAAAGTAATTACTGCATGTCTCAGGGCAGGGGAAAGAATACGTAAATATCTATGAAAAATAGCCATTGTTGTGGAAGTTATGCAGACTCCTGTAACAATGGGAGTCAGGGAATTCAGGGAATTTTGCCTAAAACGGTGGGGAAAAAAGGAATGCAAATAGCGCCCACTATGCTATTTACGTTCCCCCTTTTTTTCGCCATAATAGCCTACGTAAATATTTACGTAGGCTAAAATGGCGAAAAATAGGGAACGCAAATGGCGGCCACCGTAGTAGCTGCCGCCATTTGCGTACGCTGTTTTTTGTTTTTTGTGGGGGTTTGCCTGCCATGATAGGCTACGTAAATACTTACATAGCCTATCACGGTAGCCTGGCTGGATGCAAATGGTGGTCACTACAGCAGCCGCTATTTGTGTCCACAGCAGCCAGTCTGGGAACTCTGGCTGCGGACGGCCCTGGCTGGCTGCTCTGCGGAGCCGCTGTGGAGCGGAGCCAGCCAGGCAGGATTCCGGGGAGGATGACTGGATTGCCTCCCCCCCTGTCTAGGATTCCAGGGGAGGGACGGAGCACCTCTCCCCCCACCGCGAATTAATCCACGAAAAGGTAAGTGACTTTTGTACATCCTTCCTGGGCACTGGAATTATGGTTGTCGGTATGGATTTATCTTTGTAATTTTCGGAGCGGAAAAAAGAGAGGAGAATTCCGGGGGCTTGTGAACCATGGTACGGAGCACTGGCCACAAACTGCGGAAGTCAAGCGGCACGGAAGGTGCTAGGGATGTACGAAACTCCCCTTACCTGGCTCCGCTGGGTTCCGCTGGGGGGGGAGGTGCTCCGTCCCTCCCCTCAGAATCCTGCCCAACCAGCTCCGCTCCGCAGGAATTCCGTGGAGCCACCTGCCGCCTCCGCCAGCAGCCGGACATCCGGCCGCTGGCTAGCAGGGACGCAAATGGTGGCGGCCATAACTGCTACCGTTTGCGTCCCTGTAGTCAGCCGTGATAGGCTACGTAAAGGCTTACGTAGCCTATCACGTCTGGCTTAAAAAACAAGCAGATGCGCGTATGCAAATGGCGGCGGCTACGGCCGCCGCCATTTGTGTTCCTTATTTTTGCCCATCTTAGTCTACGTAAATATTCATGCAGACTAAGGTGCCGAAAATAAGGGGGAACGCAAATAGCATCCGCTACGCTATTTGCGTTCCCCTTATTTTCACCGTCTTAGTCTACGTAAATATTTAAGTAGACTAAGACGGGCAAAAATAAGGAACGCAAATGGCGGCGGCCGTAGCCGCCGCCATTTTCATATGCGCGTGGGGGTTTTTTTAAGCCAGATGTGATAGGCTACGAAAGTCTTTACGTAGCCTATCACGTCTTGTAAAAAAAAAAAAAAAAACACCTCCAGACTGCAAATGGCGGCGGTGGCAGCCGGTCGGAAGACCAGCCGCCACAGCCGCCGCCGCAGCCGCTGCCACTTCCCGGAAGATCCGCCCCAGGTAAGTCTCGTCCCGGGGGGGATCCACGGGTGGGCTGGGGGCAGGCCGTTCCGCCACAGATTTCAGGGGGCCGAATGCACTGGCATTCAGCCTCACCATGATCCATGGCAGAATTCTCTGCCATCCCTAGAAGGTGCACAATTCGTACATCCCTACAATTTCTCTGTGCAATCATGTACAGAGGGACATGGCCGGGTGGAGAAAGATGAGCATGAATGAGGCTGTACATGTGGATAGGGAACAGCTACTTGCACGAGTGTTGTGATTTTCTTTCTTTTAGAAGCTGTGATCCCATAGATGTAGGGATGAATAGATTTCACTTTTTCTGCTCCTTTATTGTTCTGTGGACTCATTCTGTCCTGTGTTTTACCCTTGCTGAATTCTGGTTTTAAATAGGAATATTTCTAAAGTTATTTCTGGATTTGGAACATGCATTGGGTGCCACCATTTTCCATTCCTTTGATCCATTTTCACACCCCACCCTGCTCACACTATCAGTGAACTTGTGCACATTTATAAAACGCAGCAGCAAGCAACCTTGACAGAATTGTATATATGATTTCATCACTATTCTTTTTGTGCCATGTTGGACTGATGTGCATTGGTGAAACATCATACAAAAGTATCTTGATGCAGCTGTATGTCAAGATGGCTTTTTTGTGATGTTTTATCAATGTACCCACCCATGCACATGGATAATGCAGAGGAGGCTCCAGTATCCAGATAGGAATGAACTGAAGGGATTAAAGCCATGGCAAACTACTAGGGATGGATGAATCAAACTATTTCTGATTCACATATCAGTTTCACATGTATTAAGTGGTAAGTCTGTTCCATATAATATCAATATCAGTCTGTGATTTTTCTTAAATGCATAAACATTTGCATTTATTTTCATATGCACTTTTTTGACAGCAGTTTTCTTAATATAATGCATTTTTCACTACCATGCTACATATTTTTGTGTGCACTTTCACCTAATATACAAACTTTTGTACTCATTGTTTTGATTGGAGAAATCCATTGCAAAATTTGGAGAAGTGTGAATTTCGAAGGAAAACTGAATTTCAGTTTGCATATTGGTTTGAAAGTGTAATATTACGTCATTTCTCCCCCATCCCTCGTAAACATCCATCGCACTGTGATGCAACATGTTAATTAAGCCACAAGATGGGGGTGATGGCTACTGGCTGAGATAGCTTTAAAAGGAGATTAGACAAATTCATGGAGGATGCATTGAGCAACAACAGTTCACCATGAGAGCTCAATGGAAACTCCATATAGAGACTGTATGCCACTGGATAATAGTTACTAAGGGCAAACAGTGGAAGAGAGCAGTGATCTTTATGGCCTGTCTGGGGGCTTTTGGCTGGGAGCTGCTGTATCAAACAGGATGCAGACCACATTGGCTTTTCCTTGCTCTGCTCCAGCATAGGCAGCTACATACTTAGGTGAGGGACAGTAATGAAAGCCTAACTACAAAGATGTAATTAAAGCTAGCTGTTTTCTATCCAGGTAGCAGCTAGCTTTTGAGTGTGACTTTTTCCTTTTAACTACTAAAGTTTTGCTTTTTAACAATGACCTTTTGCATTTTACCTAGACTGTATCGCTTGCTCTTTATGGAAGACTGATATCTCTGATATTTTTTAAGCTATTTTTTTCTCGAAAATGCCAAGGCCTTTAACTTTAAAAAACACCTGCTGTGCATCTCCAGTAACGACGTCTCACATTCTTTTTACCTGAATGCTGGAAATTCATGTTATAAACTACAGAAGCATGGAAATCTACTGAATGCTGCATTGGGAGTTTCTGAGGCCTTCTGAGTCTTCATTTGTCCTGTGATCAAGCCTGAGCAAGGCTTCTAGAAGGATCCATGTACATTTGTGTCTTCCTTTGAGCTAAGAGGATGGTCACTGTCAGTTTGGTCTATGCATGCATTGCTCCTTACAGATGCATCATTTTTCCTGCTATCTGCTAAGCATCATGGGTCTAGCACTGTCAACTCTCCAATTACTGTTCTAACAGAGGCTTCCCAAAGAATGCTGCTGCAGCTGTGAATAGCCTGCAGGAACTGCCACTGGTCTATGAGTGGCACAATGTTGGTGGGAGAAAGCAGCTGAGAACAGCAAGAACTGTGTTGCTGCTGACAGGTACTTTGTTTATTTATTTGTTGTATTTCTGAACCACCAATCCACTCAATGAGTGCTCACGCCAATTTTTCATAAAACAATGAAATGCAACAAACAAAACCAATGAAGTATGTACATTTCAATAAAATGGGAAACTTCTAAAACAGGAGATGGTAGCGTGGGCCTAATCTGGTCTGCAGAGGTTGTCCATCCAGTCCACCACAGCATTCCTAGATTGCTCCAGGAGGCAGGGCATGGTCTCCAAGCTTTGTCCCCTGGAGAAATCCCAACAGTTATCTCCGATCTGTGATCAGAGAGAACATGGGGGAATGCAGGTAGGTGGCAGACTTGCCTACACAGTGGCTTCCCCAAGGCCCTCCAGTCACTGGCTTGGTCCTGGATGCTTCACAGGTATGGTGGCTTCTCCAAGCCATTGGGGAAGCCATCATGTGGGTGAAGCCATCTGGCTGATGGGAGAAGGCATGGAGCAGGCAAAGTGGTTTTGTGCATGTTCCCAGCAGATGCACCAGGAGAATCACCCTCCTGTTATGTCCACCAGGGACCAAATGATGTCAGTGGTCCTGGACACATCATTTAGCCCATGGAGGACTGGGTGGAGTTATCTAGGCCTCCGCCCAATTTGGGTTGCCCTCCCCCATTCTAAAATCAAAGAACAGCATTCATCATTCAAAGCTCAGTGGAGCAGTATAGGTCTTACCAGCAGTTTAATGGCCAATAATGAGGGATCCAGCCTAAATTCCCTAGGAAGGGTGTTCTACAGCTGAGGTGCTGCTAAACAGGAGGATCTAACTTGGGTCCCCACCAGCTTTACATTTCTAGGAGCTGGGACACATAACAAAGTGCAAGAAGTAAAGAGAACAGGAGGATAGGTCCCTGCCCCAAGGAGCTTACCATCTAAAAAAGCCTAAGAGCTGGAGAGTATAAGTGATAGCCCTGCTTACTGGCACCTATGGATAATGTTTACTAGCTTTGGACAATTACAACTGTCTTTAGTAATTACTCAGGCAGGAATCCCATATGTAGTTATTCATGCCTAAATCAGTTTCAGTGTCAAGTTTATAGTGGTTAGTCTTTGCAATTTAAAAAAAGAACATTGGGATGAAATAGATAATATAAAAATCCTAACAGTTTCTCACGCGCGCGCACACACACACACACACACACACACACACACACCATCCTTAAGCCTCATCTTACTGGTAAAGCACAGCATTAATTTTTAAGATATTAGTTCTAATATGACTGGCCAAATGCTCAAAGACTGCACTACGTAGTAGAAGAACGACTCCCACTAAACATATATTCCATTTTCTTTCACAAAGGCCAGAAATGTATTTTAGAAACCATCCAACCATTTCAATCCACTTTATTTAAATGGTAGGCATATTAGCAGAAAGTGGTCCAAAATTGGCATAGTTGGTACTAATATGGAAATTGCCTAAGCGTCCCTTCAAAGGCCATGGTATTTAGTAGCTGAAGTGTAGCCTTTATTTCTCTTTTGAACTTGACAGGCACTATATTTTCCAAATAATCTCCAAGGAAGGACTGAATCTTTTCCCTTTTTGCATATTGTTAAGAAAGAAAACATTTTTTTTCCTTAACGATATGCAAGAAGGGAGAAGATTCAATTAAAGTCACATATAACTATTGGCAGGAATACACCCAAAGTATAAATATAATTTATATTATTAACCTATCAATGTAAATAAAAAATGTAGCATGTAAGAAAATCAGGCAACATGAATCAATGGGACAACAAGTCTTCTGTTGAGAAAAAGTCCTCAGTAGCAAACATCAGAAGCAAGCAACTTGGGATGTTGATCTCCTTAACTGACATCTCTGTGGTGCATTATGATGGAGAAAATACATAATTTTGTGACATGTATTTCAATATTTTTTTCTGGTGTGCCACAGAAATTCGGCTCCCTGGTACAATAATTTTCAGAATTTGAAAGGATAATATATATTAACAGACAGTATATATCAACAAACTTCTTAGTTCTACTGTCAAATCAAAAAAAAGCTATGCTGTTCTTTGAAAGCCACACACACAGGTGGATGTGGTGGATGTGCTCAAGTATTAGATACAAATTCAGACACGTCTAAGAGGAGGCATATTAAAAGGTTACAGATGATGATGGGTGGTAATGTTCTGGCCCTTTATGTAATGCAACTGCCTTTCAGTGTGCTAAAAAAAGCTTATTCCAGAATGGCTGTGTAACTGCAAATTGCAATTGCCTCGATGAACAGTCTAGATCAGGGGTGGGCAACACAAGGCTTGGGGGCAGCATGTAGCCCCTGCCCAGGGCTGGCCTTAGGGGTGGGTGAGCTGGGTGGCTGCCTGGGGTGCGAGCTGAAGGGGGTGCCAAGCTGAGCTCAGTGGCTGTGTTTTTTTAATATACTGTCTGCAGTGAGCTCGGGTGGCAAAAAGCAAGTGTCTGCAACTTTTTTTCAAGGTTGTTTTGGTGCTATAAAAGTGATTTCCCTTCAATTAGCTTTAAAGTATGTTTCTTTTTTGAATTTCCACTTTGATGTCATTTGTGCTAGGCAAAGATCAGTGGAACACAGATTCATTTTGAGGCAATATTACTGACCACATAGCACTGCAAATGCAGTCCGTGTGTGCAAAAATTCTCGTATGTGGCCCCAAGCTTCGTACCCATATGCATTGGTCCTTGTAGGGGGCAGCAGAAGGGACCCTGGCATCACACCTGCACCAAGCCCCATAAACCCTCCGGGTGGCCCTGCAAAGCTCACCACGGGAGGGTGGGCACCAAAGGCACTCCCCACCCAGGGTTCTACTTATCCTAGGGCCAGCCCTGCCCCTGCCACCAACTGCTGCTACCACTGCTCCCCCACAATTCACAGTGCTGGCCAAAAAAAAAAAAAAAAATCCGTTTGCTGACACATTTTGGCAGCAAGCCACTATGGAAGGCCAAATTTAGGCTCTGCACTCCCTTCTTATGCTTCATTATCATTAAACAGGACCCAGACTGAACAGACTTTCCAACAGAGGACAGCTTGAAACAGAGGACTGCCTTTGTAAAATAGGACACATGGCCACCCTAACTGGGACTGCCTATGGAGAGTATTCAGAAACTTCAGCTGCTCCTGAATACAATTGCTAGGCTTTTGACTGCTACAAATGGGGTGGGGCGGTGGGATAACATATCTTACAAATATTAAAAAGCTTCACTGATTACCAGGTTTTTTGTTCTGGTTATAGTTCGCAGTGCTGTGTTTGATCTGTAAAGCCCTAACCCAGGCTGCCCTAACCCAGTGCCCTCCAAATGCTTTGGACTTCAACTCCCATCAGCACCAACCAGCATGGGAAACGGTTAGGAATGCTGGAAATTGTAGTACAAAACATCTGGAGAGCACCAGGTTGGGGAAGGCTATTGTAGACAATACTTAATGCTAGCTCCACCAATGGTCTGATTCCATACAAGGCAGTTTCCTATGTTATCGTGTCCTTAAAAACACGTTGCGTTTCCTCTTAGCATGGGATTAAGCCTGAAGTCCCTCCTATCCAAATCCAGTGTTTCCATTAATAGAGTCTAAAGTTTTATTGTCCTTTTCTTCTCCAACATCTTACAGTTGACTGATTCCAGCTATAACCCTCACATCTTTTCCCACAACTACCCTGTTATCTTGGTTCTTTTTTATACTTGAGCATTTGGCATGTCTTTTCTGTAGGTAAGCATTCAGTTGATCCATGCTAGTTATTCATGTTTTAATATGAGCCTAACTTTCTGGTTTAATAAGGTCATTTTGAATGTGTCTGGTTTTTGTTTGTTTTTAAATGAATTGTATCTTATCAAGAGGAAAATTCTCTTGATAAGAAGGAGGAAAATTCTGAGAGTGCCTTGGACTGCAGGAAGATCAAACCAGTCCATACTCCAGGAAATCAAGCCAGACTGCTCACTTGAGGGAAGGATATTAAAGGCAAAACTGAAGTACTTTGGCCACATAATGAGAAGACAGGATACCCTGGAGAAGATGCTGATGCTAGGGAAAGTGGAAGGCAAAAGGAAGAGGGGCCGACCAAGGGCAAGGTGGATGGATGATATTCTGGAGGTGACGGATTCGACCTTGGGGGGCTGAGGGTGGCAACGGCCAACAGGAAGCTCTGGCATGGGCTGGTCCATGAAGTCACAAAGAGTCAGAAGCAACTGACTGAATAAACAACAAATCTTATCAAGAAACAAGGGTGAAGGCCCTTCAAACTGTACTAATGTACACCACAGTTAGGGCAGCAGGGCATGTGATCTGAACTTTGTAGATATATTTAGGTTGCCACTTTGGTAAGAACTGTCGGACACATGGGAAAAGAGCAAAGAAGGCCAGATTTCTGTCGAAGTATGCCATGAAGATTCTCTTTCAGGGAAGACGGGAGATTGGAAGGAAAAGGGAGAAGGGAGCTCAGGCTGACAACAGGATCTTAGATAAAAGGCTGACACTGATGTGCCATCACTATGGGGGACTCAAGCTGCTTGAGGCTTTTCTCTTGCAGTGTTTCACAGAAGGTAAAACCTGACAAAAGCAAGAAGAAAACTGCATTAATGATTCCACCTCCTGCATTGCTAAGAATTTCTCCAATCGAAGGAATAATTCAAAGGCCCTTGCAAATTATTATCATTATCACAATTATTTAGATAGTGGTGTCAATGTGGATGATCCTTCAGAGTAAAGAAGAATGGAAAAGATAGGTCCATGCCCTTAGGAGCCTACAATCTAAAATGTGACACAGGGGAGCCAATGGAAGGGAGGAACATGGGCATAAACAGGAGTAGAATATATATTTAGTCCAGTTACATTTAGGCTTGATTTCACAGGAGGAAAGGACTACGACTAACTCAAACATCCTGTGGCTGGTAACTCCTAGTGGATCTCTGCACTTAGAATTGCTTTATAAGGATTTAAGCCAAAGTCTTCTTGGAAAAGGTGGAGTTTTGAGGAAAGATTTGAAGGAAGACAGATTCTTCTTGAAGCATTAGCCTGGACCGAACCAATATAATTTGTGAGCCATTGTTATATTTCATGAGTGAGGGTAATGATTCTAGAGGTATGCATTCATTTTGGAACTAATGAAAAATTGAACCAAATGGTGTCCATTCAGGTTAATTTTCTTTCATTCCAAAATGAATGCAATGAGTAATGAATGGGTACTCTTTTCAGTATCCCATTCATACCAGTTCATCATCGCTCATTCAGGGGTGGAAGGGCTCATATTTCTCTGGTAGCTGTAGTGGTAATGGCAGCAGAGTTTATTTCAGTGGCAGCTTCTGATGACCACCATGTAGTTTCCTAGAATCCCCTGGATATTGCATAAATCTCGGGCATTTCAGGGGGGAAAAAAATGGCAACCACCAGTGAAGGGCTGCCATTTCCCCTGCCTCCCAAATGTGGTGTAGTGATTAGAATGTTGGCCTGGGACTCAGGAGATCTGGGTTCTACTTCTAATCCCCACTCGGCCATGAAGCTCACTTAGGGGACTCTGTGCCAGTCACTGACTCTCAGTGTAACCTACCTCATATGCTTGTTGTAATGATAAAATGGAGAGGAGAAATGTGTAAGCCACCTTAAGTTCCATGAAAGAGGGGAAAAGTTAGGATATAATCATAATAGTAATAGTAGTAGTAGTAGTAGTAGTAGTAATAATAACTACTACTACAACAACAACTGCTGCTGCTGCTACTACTACTACTACAACTACTACTCTCACTTGGGCCATAGAATATACTTACTTATCCTGTGGAGCTCTGTGATCACATATAACCTGGACTGAGCAATTCTGAGTTTAATGGGAATAAGGAAGTGTGCATAGGATTGAAATCTTATTTTATTTGCAGATTTTTTAAAAAATGTCAAGGATAAAGTAGTGCAGGGCACTGACAATTATTTTTCTCTGGAATCATAATGACACAAATATGGGCTTTTAAGCCCTTCTTCCTTCTCCTCTTCTTCTTAACAAAGGCTACTGGAGAGTCTCATATAGACAATTCTTATATACTACAGTGTAATTGGATGCTTGAAAACAAACTGCCCCACTAATGACATCTTAATTCTAACTTAAAAAAAACCCAAACCTTTATTGATTCTCATGCTTTTACACTCTTATTTAAGGGACTATAACTGGCTCAAGTGCAATATTTAATTGCAGGATGTCATGGCAATTAGTCTGTCTCTTAAAAAAAGAGAAAAGAATATCTGCACTTTACAATCCTTTACAAAACTCCTTTCATAGATGCCAGTGTTGCTCTGTTTGTGTACATGTGCGTTAAATACCAGTATCAACAACTGTAATTTCAGGTAAATGTAACAGTTAAGAACCTACTGAATGAGTGCTGAAAAGAATGAGAAGAAAAGTAATGGGCCAATGAGCCAAAATAGGTTTTGGGGGGTTTTATTCTGTGCTATGTGTTGTGCAATGTACCCATCAAAACATGTTATCTTGTGTCATTGCAATGAGTGCTCATTGAACAATAAAATTAAAGCTCCATCTTTGTGGCCACATAACATTATAGATATAGTAAGTAAACTAAATATCACATGGCAGCTCTTAAATATTCCACCTACATGTGAGTTTTGCAGGTTCAATGAATCCTTGTTCAAATAGAAAAGAGATTAAGAGAAAATTAGAGAAACTTTACAAGATTTTTTTTCACAGATGTTACTTATGTGTAGGAAATTCCACATGTAAACTATACACACAAAACAATGAAGAAATTGCTCCATTGCTTTCCAAAGTGTGTGTGTGTGTGTGTGTGGGGGGGGTGATTTGAAGAACTGCTGTCCCCCAGGAAAAGTTAGCAAATTCAAATTGCTTCAGAAATTTACCAAGTTATTTCCTGATTTGAGGGGAAATAGATCCATTCATTTCTAAGCCAATCTGACATGAGTAGCAATGGATGGACCCATCTCTGTCTGGGGCTAGCTCAACAAGCTGCCCCCCAGCTCGCGTGGCTTGGACCTGATCGGCGAGCCTCCCTGCTCGCCCCTCCCACCCGCCTGCTGAGCGAGCCGCCTCTCTTCTCCGCACCAAGGACTCAGTCAAGCCCTTGTGCTTCATGCGCACAAGGGCTTGACTGCTGAGTCCTTGGTGGAACCAGTCCATAGCACTCTCGCCCTGGCCTCCTTGAGAGGAGGCGCCCCAGGGCTCGGCAAGAAGAGTCCGGGAGGCCGGATGGGGGGAGTCTGTCCAACCCCACCCCTTTGGGGACTCTTGTACCATCCCTAAACATCAGTGAGGAGAGCTCTGAGCTTGTCCATCCTCTACTGATCTGGACCTCAGAAACATTTCTCAGTTAAGGAATCCTTTGTTGTATTCCCACAGGGAGTGGCAATATATTTCATCATTTGTCAAAAACTTCCAATCTCACACATGTTCTATGTAAATTAGATAGGTTATTATGAATTTAATTTAAAAATGGTCTTTAATGAAGTATGATGTCATCTCAAAAAAAGATGAGGATGATTAATGATGATGATGATAATAAACACTTTAGCACAATATAGGCTGTCAAATGGGACAGATGGGTGCAGTTCTTTCTAACTGCCATTAAAAAAGAATCCAAACTCCGTATTACTGTCATAACTTTAAGATACCATACAAGAGGCCATCACCATTGCACAATTTGTGCCACATGGGAGAAGCAGACAAACAGTGTAGTTCAGAATTTGAGGGCATGTCACAATTGTATGCTTGGACCAGTGTCATGGCCATACCATGCAATCCTAAAATTAGTCCATGAACCACAAAAAACAATCCATGTGCTGAATTCATTATACTGATCCAAGCACAGCAACCCCCTGCTTTGGATCATGCTTCTAGATAAAGGGCTATGTCCAATGTCAGTCCTACTTGGAGTAATAGGGATGGGTGAATCTGTCAGTTTTGGTTTCTCTCGGTTTCTCATTTTTTTCCACTCTTAAGTTTGATTTGTCTTGAACTTTGAAAATTCTCCTGTCTGATGTATAGTTCATCCTGATCTTGGAGAGACAACCTTTCCACATTGTCATTTAATTTACAGCAGTGTTTAAAAATGTCCATGAAATACAAAGTGATTAGCTCAGTAGCCTTTAACCTCTACTACAGCAAGAGCTACTACAAAAAATAGAGACCCCTACAGAAGATGCCTCAAGGGAACTTGGGTTAATCTATGGTTTCCTCAGTGAACCACATCAAACCATCAGGGCAAGCCCTCCATAGACTGTATTTACTTCTGGGGAGCAACTGTCCTGCTGCTGCTGCCTTCCACCATGACAGCCATGACTGAAGTACCCATAACACCTTGCTATCCTGGAAGAAAGAAGGACAATGCAGCATTTGTCTGTTGCCTGGCAACTATCGATTAGTTCTACTACCTCTTCCAGTAATCTAGAAGCAGTAGGACCTTATCCCCTTAAACAAAATCTAGGCTAGCCTGCAGGGATGAAATGCAGAAGGAGCATAGAAACTGCCTTCTTGGGAGCCCAAGCCCCCTTCTGTTGAACATGGCTCTTAAGAACCACCAGTTACAGCTATAGGAATCATTTGCTTTTTCTACAGTTAGGGGATGTATGGATTTTGTAAAATCCATTCCATCTGCATTTCACAGATGGTCAGGTGCCTTTTGTTATGTTGTCCATTCACTGATGGAATCAGATTTCCCCAATTTCCCAAAATGGGACTAATTTGCATTTGCACAAATTTGCACTTGCAAAAATGTGCAACCCCCCCCCCCATGTCAATTTTCATGATTTAGCCTATGAGGGAAATGCTCAGTTTCAGCCAGTGTTTTGTTATTTTACATATTTTTCTATGACTAAATTTGCTTAAAATTCTGGAAAGTTTAAAAAAACAGTCCACAAGTCTGTGGAATCCATGTGACTCAGAAAAAGCCAGTCCGCTGCAGAATCCACAGGTCAGATTCATAGAAATATGAACTCATTTGATTCCATTGCAGATTTCTCCAGCATCCCTACCTACAGTATGCCAAAAGTTTGCCCGTGCTTCTGTAAAATAAACATCAGTTCTCATAGTGCCAAATCTGTGATTTAGGAATAATTTTCCAAGATTAATTGACCAGATACAGCATAAGAACATAAGAGCCCTGCTGGATCAGACCAAGGGTCCATCTAGTCCAGCATTCTGTTCACACAGTGGCCAACCAGCTGTCGACCAGGAACCCACAATCAGGACACGAGCTCAACAGCACCCTCCCACCCATGTTCCACAGCAAACTGGAATACATGGGCTCACCGCCTGTAGTACTGGAGGTAGCACGTAGCCTTCAAGACTTGTAGCCATCAATAGCCTTCTCCTCTATGAAGAACAATGCTACTCATGTTAAGGTATGAGACAGAAGATGAACAAGTAAAAGACTGTATGATAAAATGGGCACAAAATGTTGGTCATAATATATTAATGGAAGAGTGGGAAACTATGTGGGGAAAAGATTTAAAATTTACTTTATGTACAAGTCTTAAAGAGAATTTTTATAAGATGATGTATAGATGGTCACTGTTTAAATAGTCTAAAATGTATAAAGGTGTTTCTGGAAGATGTTGGAAATGTGAATATCAAGAGGGAACGTTTTATCATTTATGGTGGACTTGTAAAAAAGGTAAAACATTTTGGAAACAAATACAGTCTTTAGCACAAAGAATATTAAAGACTACTATAGAATTAAAGCCAGAAACTTTTTTATTGGGACTAATAGATAAACATGTAAAAGAGAAGGGGGGAACCCTCTTTCTCTACATAATAATGGCTGCAAGGTTATTGTATGCACAAAAGTGGAAAAATGAAATAATACCAACTGCGAATGAGTGGATTATGAAAACGATGGAGCTGGTAGATATGGCAAAACTGACTACTATAATTAAAGAAGGATCAACAACTAAATTTATGTTAGACTGGAAACCTTTTATAGAATTTGTACAAGAAATTTGTACAACCACTGATGCTGAAGAAGCTAAGGTTGATCGGATCTATGAAGACCTACAACACCTTCTAGAACTAACACCAAAAAAAGGTGTCCTCTTCATCCTCGGGGATTGGAATGCTAAAGTAGGAAGTCAAGAAATCACCGGGATAACAGGCAAGCATGGCCTTGGTGTACAAAATGAAGCAGGACAAAGGCTAATAGAGTTTTGCCAAGAGAACACGCTGATCATAGCAAACACTCTTTTCCAACAGCACAAGAGGCAACTCTACACATGGACATCACCAGATGGTCAATATCGAAATCAGATTGATTATGTCCTTTGCAGCCAAAGATGGAGAAGCTCTATACAGTTAGTAAAAACAAGACGTGGAGCTGAATGTGGCTCAGATCATGAGCTTCTTGTTGCAAAATTTCAGCTTAAATTGAAGAACGTAGGGAAAACCACGAAACCATTCAGGTATGACCTAAATCATATCCCTTATGAATATACAGTGGAGGTGAGGAATAGATTTCAGGGATTAGACCTGATAGACAGAGTGCCTGAGGAACTATGGACGGAGGTCCATAACATTGTTCAGGAGGCAGCAACTCAATCCATTCCCAAGAAAAAGAAATGCAAGAAAGCAAAGTGGCTGTCTGATGAGGCTTTAGAAGCAGCTGAGGAAAGAAGAAAAGTGAAAAGCAAGGGAGAAAGGGGAAGATATATCCAACTGAATGCAGAGTTCCAGAGAATAGCAAGGAGAGACAAGAAGGCCTTCTTAAATGAACAATGCAAAGAAATCGAGGAAAACAACAGAATGGGAAAGACTAGAGATCTCTTCAAGAAAATCGGAGATCTCAAGGGAACGTTTTGTGCAAAGACAGGCATGACAAAGGACAAAGAAGGCAGGGAGCTAACAGAAGCAGATGAGATTAAGAAGAGGTGGCAAGAATACACAGAAGAACTATACAGGAAAGATCTGAATGTCCCTGATAGCCATGATAGTGCGGTCACTGAACTTGAGCCAGACATCCTCGAGAGTGAAGTCAAGTGGGCCTTAGGAAACATTACTAACAACAAAGCTAGCGGAGATGACAGTCTTCCAGCTGAGCTATTTAAAATCCTAAAAGATGATGCTGTTAAAGTGCTGCACTCAATATGCCAACAAATTTGGAACACTCAACAGTGGCCACAAGACTGGAAAAGGTCAGTTTACATTCCAATTCCAAAGAAGGGCAACGCCAAAGAGTGTTCAAACTACTGTACAATTGAGCTCATTTCACATGCCAGCAAGGTAATCCTACAAGCTAGGCTTCAGCAGTATGTGAACTGAGAACTACCAGAAGTACAAGCTGGATTTCGAAGAGGCAGAGGAACTGGATATCAAATCGCCAACTTTTGCTGGATCATGGAGAAAGCAAGAGAATTCCAGAAAAATGTCTATTTCTGCTTCATTGACTACACTAAAGCCTTTGATTGTGTGGATCACAACAAACTGTGGCAAATACTGAAAGAGATGGGGGTACCAGACCACCTTATCTGTCTCCTGAGAAACCTGTACGAGGGTCAAGAAGCAACAGTAAGAACCAGACATGGAACAACCGATTGGTTCAAAATTGGGAAAGGAGTACGACAAGCCTGCATATTGTCACCCTGCTTATTTAACTTATATGCAGAGTACATCATGAGAAACACCGGGTTGGATGAATCACAGGTCAGAATTAAGATTGCCGGGAGAATTATCAACAACCTCAGATACGCAGATGATACCACCCTAATGGCAGAAAGTGAAGAGGATCTCAAGAGCCTCTTGTTGAGGGTGAAAGAGGAGTGTGCAAAAGCTGGTTTGGAACTCCACATTAAAAAAACGAAGTTCATGGCATCTGGCCCCATCACTTCCTGGTATATAGAAGGGGAAGAAATGGAAGCAGTGACAGATTTTATTTTCTTGGGCTCCAAGATCACCACAGACGGTGACTGTAGCCATGAAATTAAAAGACACTTGGTCCTTGGGAGGAAAGCTATGGCAAACCTAGACAGCATAGTAAGAAGCAGAGACATCACCTTGCTGACAAAGGTCCATCTAATCAAAGCTATGGTTTTCCCAGTAGTAACGTATGGCTGTGAGAGCTGGACTATAAGGAAGGCTGAGCGCCGAAGAATTGATGCTTTCGAACTGTGGTGCTGGAGAAGACTCTTATGAGTCCCCTGGACTGCAAGGAGGACAAATCAGTCAATCCTAAAGGAAATCAACCCTGAGTGCTCATTGGAAGGACAGATACTGAAGCTGAAGCTGAAATATTTTGGCCACCTAATGCGAAGAGAAAACTCTCTGGAAAAAACCCTAATGCTGGGAAAGACTGAAGGCAAAAGGAGAAGGGGACAACAGAGGATGAGATGGCTAGATAGCATCACCGATGCAATGAATATGGACTTGAGCATGCTCCGGGAGAAAGCGCAGGACAGGAAAGCCTGGTGTGCTATGGTCCATGGGGTCACGAAGAGTCGGACATGACTGAACGACTGAACAACAACAACAACAAGAAATAGAGAAAAATGATATCTATATATCTGGATTTTGAGCTTTGATATGGTTAATTCTCTTTTGTTGTTGTTGTTGTTGTTGTTAAAATTAGGAGAGAAATAATATAATGTCTGTGAACTCAATGTATGATATACAACCAAGATAAGAATTAGAGAATAATAATGAGCATTTGTTGTGTAGGTGGAGCCAAATTGTAAGAGATATTTTACTGTACGTCGATTGTGTGTTTATGTTGTTGTTTTGTTCTGTTTTTTTAAAAATAAAAAATTATTATAAAAAAAAGAATAATGCTACACCATGGGCCTTGACCTAGGAATGTGGGTTGCAGTAGGTTGCATGCATACTCTGAGTCACCCAGCCATGAGAACACCTGTTGAAGAGACTGGATCAAAGACCCCTTTTTTCATTCTGATCAGTGAGGGAAAGTGAGAGGTAAATCATAAGAATACAATCACATACTATTAAACTGTACAATTAAAAATGAAATTATACAATTAAAAAAAGATCCTAAAAGATGCTGTACAAATACAAAAATTAGTATATACAGTTTGACGCCAGCAAAGTGTATCTCAAAAATGTTATGGACCATCCTCAAGCCAGTCTCTCATATACGGCCAAGTTTCAGATGAATCCTCTCAGCTCTTTTCTGAGTATATGCCACAGAAACTACTTCACTTAATTTCTGGCTATAATGATGGAATGTAATTCATCTGATTCACCCATAACACAGGGCCTCAACTGTGACCCTATAATAATGCTAGATTTATCAAAATAAGTTATAGAAGAAAAAGCATCAAGGTAACTGGGCATCAGGATTGATTTTGAGCATATGGAGATAGCAGTTCAGATTCAGAAGTGGAACAGCAAGAACTGGGGGAGGCATCTTCCCCAGCCAATTCAGATATGGATAGGTGTGCTTCTCAGAATGCTAGCACCCAGATGACTGGGCCTGAAGCCCTCCCTCTCCCTCCTCCATGAGAATTCAGGAGGAGGAGGAGGAAGAGAGTGCAGGGCATGACCTGAGGGATGCTAGACTGCAGTGCAGAGTGAAGCAGGAAAAGTTAGAGGTGGAGCTCAGATGGTTGACCTGGTTGGCAATGCATGAGGGTTGACATCGGGGAGCATCACTGGATGGGAGGGGTTTCCCTCCCTAAGTTATTCTAGCCAGTCCCTGTTCAAACTGCTGTGAACATTGTAGCTCCCATTTGGATTCCCTGCTGTTATTCCTTTGTAGCCTGAGAGTCATCGGGGATTGCATCTATAATGAACCTGTTGATAGTAAATTAAAGATGTGAGACTGAAGCCTCTCGTGTGTATGCATGAGGAAGGTGGGGACTAAGGGAATGTGACACTGGAGAAGTCTTCCAGAAGCCATAGCTGAACATGTTGGTCTTCTTGACATATTCAAGGCATCAGATGGATGAATGCAAAGCTCTATTAGCCTAAACCTGTACCTTTTTTAAAAAAACAGGTTAGGACACTATCCACCACTAGGGATGGCAGAGGATTCTGCCACGGACCCCAATGAGGCCAGATTCTAAAGAATCCGGCCCCCCGGAGTCCATGGCAGAATGGCACCACTCACCTCCACCTCCCTGAGGACCCATCCGGAGCCAGATCCTCCTCGCGGAGATTCTGCAGAGCTGCCAGCTGGCTCCCAAGCGCCAGTGATATGGCCGCCATTGCCATATTGCTGGCTGAGGGGGACTGTCTCTGGATGCAAATGGTGTCCACTATGCCATTTGCGGCCGTAAAGGTCTTAGTTTAAGCTACATGCAGACAATTGACAGTTGCCCACTATCTACTCAGAGCTGCTTAGATGTGTTTGCCACTCGGGTGTTGCTCTGAGGTCTGGAGGCAAGGATCTGGAGCCGGGAACCACCTTGTGTACAGAACTTCTGCTCCTGTTTCCACAACGATGCATGTGCAGACCCCAGCTTCTGGAAGGGTATTGCTTTTGTAGACCAGGGTTCATATATGTGTCACAATGAGCACTGAAAATTAAAAGACATGCTGTCAAGAATGACAGCCTGTTTCCCACCATGAGAGAAGGCTGGGCGTCACATCCCAGGCATCCATCTGGAATAGTGTGTTATCTGCCAGCTCCTTGGCCCTGTTGCTCAAGGCCATGGTCAGTCCCTGTTAATTGGGAAATACATAATAGCTGGGTCTGATGGGGAGGTCCTACCTCTTCTGGACAAAGGTGGTCCCTTTGGGGGGCTGAGCTGGTGATTGGCTAAGGGAAATCTGCCCTGGGTTGCTGGGGCTGGGCCTTAAAAGGAGATTGAGGGAGAGGTGAGGTGTTCCCCTTCATCATGGTGGTTTTGGACCTGCTGTTGCCTGGATGCTATCCTGGGAGGCCCATACCTAGGTATGTGAAAGGATACACTAGCTAGTTTGGTGATTTTGCTTGAGGGTACAGTATAAGGGCTTTCTGTGTAGGTTTTGGTTTTCCTTGCACATTTTCAGCTTTGTAATCCTCTGTACAACCTACCACGTCTAATTCTTCCCTTCCCTCTATCTCTTTCCCTATAATAAACAGTTATCCAACTCCAAGTGGGTGTGATCCTTTCTGTTCAACCTCAGTGCTAAATTCAGTGCCTTTTGGCAGGAGAGGGAGGTTACTGGGTGTATTTGGGGGCTTGAGACCAGGTTTGGCCTCTCCTACCTTGCAAGGGCATTGGGGTTAGCTCCAGCATTCCTTCAGACAGAATGAAGGATAATAAGGGAGAGCATGATTTACACCAGGGGTGCTGAACCTCTTCCAACTCAAGGGCTGGATTCAATTTTGGAGAAACTCTTGGGGGCAATATTCCAGTGGTGAGCAGGGGTAAAGGCAAAGGGAGTGGGGCAAAAGGAGGTGGGGGCAAGATACCCCAAATACTAGCATATTTTAGCTCAAAGCTCTTACTTCCATAAACTAAGCCTTAGACATTTCAGCCTATTAGGAAGGGAAAGAAATTGTGCAAAAGCAGGAGACCACCAAACAAGTGGCAGTTGGGGAGGAAAAGTGAGAACCATCTGGTGATGTGTGGAAGAAAGTGCACCTTCTTGGAAACCCTAAAGGGCTGGATTTGGTCCCTGGGCCTGAGGTTCAACATCCCTGATTTACACAAGTAAGTATGGGAATAGCTGCCTCTTCTTTCATGCCAATTATCCTTTTTTAACATGGGTTGGCAAAAGAATAATGCAAAGACATTTTCAGCTATTAAACCCAGTAAATATTTAGTTTTTAAAAGAGAGTGTATTTTTAAATAATGTACACTTGTAGACACAGTACATATTTATTTAACTTTGTTTATTTAATATGTGACCAAATTGAAAATAACCCATATTCAATATAAACTCTTGTTTTGTCTCCAGATAAGCAGCTTTGAGTTTTCCTAATTTGTTTACATTTGACGCCTTGCTGGACTGACATGATATTACATTACCCAGCTCAGAGCAATCTCCATACCTCCATGGTATTAATGAGCCAAAGAACGTTAATATATGGCTTGGAAAAAAAATCACATTGCTTTGCTGTCATGCTTTCATAAAGAGGTTTTTTTAAAACTATTAATGTTCTAGCATTTTGCTCTGTCCTCCAACACCAATCATAAATCTATGCATCCTCAAAACCTGTCCTTGCCTGCTCAGGGATGACAGCTCTTGTACGGATCAAGGTAGATGGCTAATTTTAATGAAAAGGCTGCCAGCCTGTGGAGTTAGAGAATTCAAAGCAAACACACATTTGCATGGAAAGGTAGAACTGTTTATGCTCTGTCTATTTACACAGACACGCACAAATGAGGAAGCCACATGGTCACAGCAGGAGCCAAATAAAACCTGCTGATTTAAACATAAGGAGCAGCCAAGGCCTAAATGTGTACATGCTCCTAGTCTCATGGGATTGTGGCAGCTTCCCATGATGTAAATATGGGTTTTTTCCCATCTTTGGGGAAGCAAAAAGTGAGATACTTCCTACCCAAACATTCCTGTTCTGTGACCTCCAGAATATCCATCTCCTTGCCCAACTAATTCAATGTCTGCTTCCACATCTCCAAAAATTACTGGGTTGGATCCAAAGGTACCATAAGTGAGCAGAAAGGCACTTCTGCTCATGCAAGGTGTCCTCCCCCAAATTCTGCTGGTTCCCCCACTCCCCATCCCATCCCATTCTATATGTGTTTGTTTGTTTTAAGTAAGAGATTTATATGATACCTTTTGGGGCAAAGCCTTACCAAACTAGCTTACAAAACTAGTCTATACATCATCAAATACAAAATACACAATCCCCTGACTCTCAAGGACATTTTCAGGGGCTGCAGTGAGGAAAGCAAGGGCAGGAAACCCCCATTGCATGAGCAGAACTCAGCTCATGCTTCGCTGGCTCTAACTGATTGAGTTAAATTGGTCCTCCTCCTATTAATGGATATATGGTGGAATGGAGGTGGGAGGCATCTAGTCTGCTGCATACCTTAAGATTCACATTACGTACCTTAATACTCACATTTAAACCTGCCACTGTTGTCCATCCTTCCTCTAGTTTAGGGGTGGGTAAATTGTGGCCCTCTAGATGTTTCGGCCTACAGCTTCCATGAGCTCTCACCATTGGCTATGCTGGCTAGGGCTGGTGGGAGTTGTAGGCCAACACATCTGGAGGACCACAAGTTGCCCACCCTTTCTCTAGTTCACAAACTCCTTGATTCAAGCCCTAAATCTGTGAGAGCCCACAGCCAGGCATATAAACCATCAGTGTCTGACCTGATATCAAGAACTCCAAGGCTTGAACCAGTTACCTCTGGATCTAAGATGAGGTACAGAATCCAACAGGGCAGTTGGATTCTCTTATGCCAACCCCCACTGCATTGTGCAGTGGTGTTTTAGTGCTTCTTGGGCAACTTGAAATGAATGGAAATGCTTGGTTTTGGAAGGAGGGAGGTCAGTGGAGCTCATGTAAGAGAGCTCTGCTGACCTGCCTCCTTCCAGAAATGAGCATTTCTGCTCATTTCAGGGCTTCCCTAGGAAGTACTAAATCTCCCTTGAGTAAGTGGTGGGCCCTGCTTGCACAATGGAATTGGCAGGACCCCCTGCTTGCAGAAGGAAATTGGTAGGGCAGAAAAGAATCAGTGGGGGCATATGCACCCCACTGGATTCTGCCCACAAGCTTAGCCTAGTGAGCTGTCAGGGACTTAAGAGTGTATCAATCTCATGTGAGAGGATGAAGGAATAGTGGCGTGTATGTAACATTAACCTTATTACTGGCAGGCAGTGTGATTGACCAGGTCTACTATCAACACTAGGGGCCTGCCCTTCTCTTCTTTCCTGGTCAACAGAGAAGTGCATTCTGTCCGCTGGACATCAGGATCCAACTCCTCTAGTTATTTATTGCCCTGGATTAGGGAGCACAGCCTTCAGGGCAAGATTGGGAAATGGCAACTTACTGTCTGTGACACATCACATGGCTAATTCGGGTCTTGCACAAAATTCAGTTTCTGTTATCTTTTTCTTTGTGTGTTTGAAAAGCCATGAGATTGCTCTCATACAGATGTACAGTTCCTGAACCAACCAGCCCGCAGAGGACAAGGCCCCTTGCACTGAGGCAGTAAATATTCATTGGGCTTGGCCCTTTGGGTGATAGCCCAGGTATTGCACAGGTCAATTATGGAGCAAAAATAGTTGACATAATTCGCCAATAGCTTCATTGAAAAATTGTGTTCCATCAAAGTGTAAGTAGACAAACTTGAATGTTTCATGCAGATGGAGATAATAAATAGATTCCAAATCAAATGAAACCATAAGCAACAAAACATGGCTATTCTCATTGTATAAAGAACACAGGCAAGTTCAGACATAGGACTAGAAGTGCAGAGTTACTGCATTGTTAAGTGTTATTTGATAGAAGACAAGCTCTCTTGTAGCAGATCTTTGCAATGTAATAGGTGCTGATTGGGAAGCTAACAGGGTGTTTATCATATTCTATCAGAAGGCTGATCCCTCTTGGATAAGTGAGTTTTCATGCCATTGAGCATTTTTAAACTGATGTAAATGTTGCTTTAAGGTGGAGTTTTATCTGGAGAAATTTAACAGTCCTGACTGTAATAAATACATTGGGGGGTGGGATCCCATTGTCTCCAGTGGAGCCTTGTTTTTATCCAGTGTAACTGAGAAGGGATTCATACCTCCCACCTGCTTTCATGGTTGGCTGAGCAATGCAAAGTCATTTGTCTTTGTATATCCACTTTTCAAAGTATAATTAACTCCAGGTATTTGCTTCAACTTCTCCTTCTTTTTCAGAGCAAGATAACTTTATGAAATGCCAGGACTGATAGAAACAGACGAGAAATGAAAGATGACAAGAAGCAAAATAGCATTCTGGAATAGCTTCTTTAAACTTAGATTGCAACCATGATTGGGTTGTAGTTGTCCTGCTAGATTTTCCATCCAGAAATGGCCTCTTGTGTCTGCAGTACCACAGAGATGAATGGCATTATCTAGAGGTGTAGTGGAGGTGGGACTCACAGGGATGCAGCACCAGCACTTTTTTTTTTTTAAGCAGGGATGCTGACTTCATCTACCACACACACACAACCCCGCTCCCTAGGACTTCTCTGTTCCCTCTGAGCTTAGCTGCAGTTCTCACAGTAGCTGGGGGAAATCAAATTTCCCAGCAACAGTATACGGTTTGCTGTTCTAATGCAAAGTATTTTGGGGGCCCTTGGTCTTGCAGAGGCGATGAAGACCCATCCACTTTACAAAAGATCTCCTGGTGGAGATGGAAACTGCTATAAGTGGTTTGTTGATATGGATCAACCCAGTTGCCTGAATTTTTGGACTCTCCTTGGGGGCGTGGCTATGGGGACTGTCATGATGAGTGCCTGTACTTCAAAATGTACCACTATACCACTGATTATATCAGGTACAGATAAAACCTGCCAAGGGCATTTTATGCCTTGGTCACATCTAGATTAGATTACCATAGCACCCTCTAGGTTGGGCTTCTCTTGAAACATTTTTGGAAACTACAGATTATCCAAAATTCCATGGCAGAGTTGTTTCTGGTGATTGCTTTTCAAATCACATTGTTCTAGTTTTCTTCAATCTGTCCAAGCTTCCAATTTATTTGTGGACTGAATTCAAGGTTCTAGTTACAACCTACAAACCTCTGAACCTGCCCACCAACTTCATCTTCAGAGAACTTGCTCCATGTGCTGCCTCCAGTATACGTATGGCTGGCTGGGAATGGGATGCAGGACAGGGCCTTCTCAGTTGTAACACCCCAACTCTGGAACTCCTTCCTAAGGTAGGTCCACTTGGTCCTCTTACCGATGACCTAGGTGGGGGGTTAAAACTTCTTATTCCACCAGGCCTTTGACCAGTTCAAAATACTTTGCCATATATATGGCTCAGTTTTTGTGCTCTCTGTCTTTAGTTTTTGTATTGTATTATTTTAACCTTGGGGGCCCTTGCTGAGGGCTGAAAGATGGGATACAAATAATATTATAAATAAACAAAGAAAAAACTGCATGGCTAAAATTTCAGATTTTGCTCTTAATAGAAAACACTCTTAGCAAGATGTAAATATAACGGGCATTCACAAACTTTGTTTCTGTATTCCCTTTTGTGATCCTGTTGGTTTGTTAACGCACCACTCACTCATTCTTTCCTGAAAGGACAGCTCCAATTCTTAGTTTAATTCAGTGGAAAGGAATTTAATAAGAAGTAGATATCTACCTCCCTGTATGCTAGGCATTGTTTTAACCTGGAAAGTGGAAATGATTAGCTAGTACAAATACCACAAACAAACTAGGTATCTGTTCTAAACGCTGTGATCCTATTGGTCATTTTATAGCAACAAACCATGTGCCCTGGCCTTAAATGGCAGCTAAAGTTATAAGTGTTAATTCAGTGGTGGAATGTAAAAGCAGATTCTCTCCCCTTTGTACACAGCCTATGTGTTAATCTTTAATCTGGGAAGTCAAAAGGACTGGCTTGAACAAATACAATGAAGAAGAGGAGCATAATCTCAGCACTTCTCACAAATCTTATTTTAAATGAATCTGCCAGTTCTGCTTTTTTCTTTTTCTTTAGATCTGCTTGAGAAAAAATATATACTTTCAGTCTCCATGAATCATAGTCTAGTAAGGTATTGATTTCTATTTATAAAATGTCTAGCAACAGCTGTGAAAGTATCACCTCTCCTAAATGTAGATTTATGTTCAGTTACTCCTAATTCCAAAGGTCTGTTGGTATCTCCCACATGTGACAAAATAGAGGGACACTTGAGCATATCAAATGTTGCCATGCATCAACAGAGATTGTCCCATCAGTTAATGGATGATTAAAGCCGACATTTTAATTGCATTTTTACAGTGAGAGCTTTTAAAGGGCACACAGGGGAGTTAGGTATGCAGTTCCCATTTATGCTGAATTGTTCTTCGTGTTTCAATCTTCCACAAACTCTCAGTCACATGATAGATAGATAGATAGATAGATAGATAGATAAAATTTCAGCATCTCAAGCACATCATGTATGTTATGAGTAGTGATGCCAGAGAAATCTGCAACAGAACCAAACAAATTTGGGTTTTCATGAATCTGACCTGCGGATTCTGCAACGGACCATCTTTCCCCCTGCTGGGCGAATTCTGCTGACTTCTAGACCAGTTTTCTAACTTTCCCAAATATTGCACAAATTTCAGCATAGAAAAATATGCAAAATTTAGCGATGTACGAAAATCACTTACCTTTCGCGGATTATGCTGATGGTGTGGGGGGAGGCGTTCCGTCCCTCCCCCAAAATCCTCGCCGGGGGGGAGGCACTCCATTCCTCCCCCCCCCCCGGAATACTGGCCGGCCGGCTGTGCTCCGCAGCGATTCTGCGGAGCTGCCAGCCGGCACCACCAGCAGCTGGACATCCGGCCGCTGGCTAGCAGGGACGCAAATGGCAGCGGCCATAGCCACCGCCATTTGCATCCCTGCAGTCAGCCATGATAGGCTACATAAATCTTTACGTAGCCTATCATGGCTGAGTAAAACAAAAAACAAAAAAATGCATGTACGCAAATGGCGGCGCCCATGGCCGCCGCCATCTGCGTTCCTTATTTTGGTACATCTTAGTCTATGTAAACATTTACGTAGACTAAGACGGCGAAAATACGGGGAACGCAAATAGTTCTTCCTATTCTTCCTAATCTTCCGCCAGGAAGATCCGCCCCAGGTAAGTCCCATCCCAGGGGGGTGGGGGGGTGGCGGGCTGTTCTGCCACTGATTTTGGGGGGCTGAATGAGCTGGCATTCGGCCTCCCCGAGATCCATGGCGGAACTTTCGTACATCCCTAGCAAAATTTAAAAAACCTGCCCAAACATATACATTTCCCCCTTAGGCTAAACATATACATTTCCCCCTTAGGCTAAAGCATGAAAATGTATATTTGGGGGAATGTGTGCATTTTCACATTTGCAAATATACTCAGATTCGGAAACAAAACAATTCTGATTCCATCAATGGGTGGACAATGGAATGAAAGGTGCCTGGCAATCCATGAAACACAGACAGAACAGATTTTACTCAACCTATACATCCCTAGTTACGAGTAGGGATGTCAGAGAATTCAGCGACGGATCTTGGTGAGGCCAAATGCCAGTGCATACAGCCCCACAAAATCCATCGTGGAACAGCCTGCCACCCCCCCACCCCCCACGGATCCCCTCCGGGACAAGACTTACCTGGGGCGGATGTTTCAGATGGCGGCGGCTCCAGCAGCAGCTTCGGCGGTGGCGGCGGTGGCTGGTCTTCCAACCGGCTGCCGCAGCCGCCATTTGCAATCTGTGTTGTTGTTCCCCCCCCCCATAGATGTGATAGGCTAATAGTAAAGACTTACGTAGCCTATCACATCTGGGTTAAAAAAAAAAAAAAGTGTACGGAAATGGCGGCAGCTACAGTCACCGCCATTTGCGTTCCTTATTTTTCTTTGTCTTAGTCTACGTAAATATTGACGTAGACTAAGACGGCCAAAAATAAGGAATGCAAATGGCGGCGGCCATAGCCGCCACCATTTGCATACGCATTTTTTTATTTTTTTTTTACCCAGAGCCCTCCGCGGCTGGAAATCCAGCTGCGGATGGCCCTGGCCTGGGCCTGGCCCGCTGCTCAGCAGAGCTGCCGCAGAGCACAGCCAGCCATCGAGGATTCCAGGGGGAGGGACGGAACACCTCCCCCCCACCATGAACATGAACACCATGAATCCGCGGAAAGGTAAGTGACTTTCATACATCCGTAGTTATGAGTACATAAGCCAAGAGAATGGATAAAATCATGGATAAACCTTGTTTGTCCTGGCAGATCATTATGGGTTCCTCAGATCAAATAGTCTGTCTACAGTTCACCCATCATAGAATCTTGTGGGACAGAGTTTACTTTCTTTCTTTAGAAAAACATAAATTATAAACTCCTTTTCTGCAATTACAGGACACAACTACTTTATAACTTAAACATTATAACAATATTTTGTAACTGTCATGGTAATTACATAAATAAATAAACTATCAAAATCTCAGAATAAGCCAATTAAAATCACACAGCACTGGCTGTTGGGACAGGCCTTACTTTTGCTTAAAAATACATTCCATTTTTTAAAGCACATGTATGCACATTAAAGAGAACGATAAACATTATTGCAAATAAATGCAAACAGAACACAGTGCATAATTGTGGTTCTTTTCAAGTGGGAATTAGTTTATCTTGGCTTGTTATCCTGAAAGTTTCATGAAAATTCTATAACATTGTCATTTCATATCACAAAGAATGTATATTAAACAAAACAACAATAAAACAACTTATTCCTTGACTATCACCCCTTTGTTAAGTTCTTACGCATAGAGACAACCATGTAAATTCTGATATTTTCTATTCTTGTTACTCCCCCCCCCTTCAGTAAGTATTCTGACATTTCTAGGGATGTTAGAGAATTCCGCCACAGACTCCACATCCTGGAGCCCTTGGCGGAACAGAGCAATCCCCCCCGCCATCCCACGAAAGTTCCCTGGGATGGACCCTACCGAATGGCTGCCCCAGTCTGCGGCTCTGTTTTGCCTCCCTACTTTAGCTGTGATAGGCTACGTATATATTTACATAACCTATAACGAAAACAGCAGGGACATAAATGGCATAGTGGGCACCATTTGCGTCCCTGCTCTTTGTCGTGATAGGCTACATAAATATATATGTAGCCTAACACAGCTAATGCAGATGCAAATGGTGGCTGCTACGGTGGCCACAATTTGTGTCCGCAGCAGCTCGTTCACAGACAGAACTCCGGCTGCAGACGGCCCTGGCCGGCTGCTCTGTGGAGCCGCCGCAGAGTGGAGCTGGCTGGGCAGGATTCTGGGGGGGAAGACCGGATCACCTCCCCCCTGTTGAGGATTCCAGGGGGTGGGACGGAGTGCCTCCCCCCACCACCGTGAATCACATCCGCAAAAAGGTAAGTGACTTTTGTACATCCCAATGGCCTTACAGCACGTTTGGACACCATAGAGGCATCTTCCAGCCCTGTTCTAGCTCACCCTTTGGCCAGAGGAAGAACCAACATTGGCAGCATCACAGGCATCAGCAGTGGGGACAACATCATCCACCATGGTGTCAGGGAACCCAGGTTCAGCTGCCCTAGACTCAGGTGAGACAACTGCTGCACCTCATCTCATGTGGCCAGGTTAGGGCCTTGGGGGTGTCTACCTTGGCTTACCTATGCATTCCCCGCCTGATGCAGCAGTGGTCCCAGCACCGGCCACTGTGACCCTCTACTACATATTCCCCTATGGCCATAGGTTCATGGGCATCTCCCACCTCTCCTCAGGTTGGATCAGGTACTGGCGTTTCCCCCCCTTTCTAGCCCAGTGGCAGCCCCATCTACATCTCCACTGGAGGTGAATTCCCAGCAACCCTCGATAGCAATTGCAGCTTGTGCACATGCTTGGCAGGGCCCAGCAGGACCTACCCAGGGGCCATTGCCCTTACCTCATTCAGTACAAGTGGATCTTTACACTAATCTAGAGAGGGATGCAATACCCACTGGTGCTACTTCTTCACCAATAGGCTTCTACCTGACATCTGCCACAAGGGAGAAGATTCTCCATGGGGAATTTATTGATGTTTTTGCCTTGTTATTCCACAAACCAGAATACAAAGACAAGGAAAAATCTGGGGTCAAAGAACAGGAGCAAGGCAGGTGGGAAAAGGTTGCATGCACCTGGGCAAATTGGTTGCCAGGCTTTTTGATCTATGTGGGAATCGTGCCGCAAAAATTTCCAGAACGTGGGTCGATCCTCACTAAATACATCAACATTATTTACAGGGCATACACCAAATATGAGGGCAAGGCTTGGCTGGCCTATGATGAGGCCTTTCGCCAGAGGGCTGCCATTGACCCATCCATGCAATGGGATCTTAAGGAGCAGGACCTCTGGCTTCAGTTTATGACCCCATCTAGACCAGTTTTTGGTGACAGATCTGACAGTGGTCACATCTTGGCCAAACAGATACCCACATTGGCTTCCTAGCCAATTGCGGGGCAGGTGGTTCAACACTGCTGGCTGTGTTGGGAATATAGTTCCAAGGGTTCATGCTCACAAAATCCATGCAGGTTCCACCGTGAATGTTCTGTCTGTGGCGGACAGCACCCCTGCACCTCTTGCACTAGAGCCAAAGGCTGGCGTGGCCCCATGCAGGATGGACAGGGTGGTAGGAAATCCAGCGGTGGGCCAACAGCCCCCTCCCAAAGGGACCCGGCCCAGCCTCTTCAACAGCTGTCAAGGTGCTATCCATGCAAGGATGCCATCTACCTCGAGCATGGTTTCATGTACAGTTTTAGGATTCCTTTGCAGGGTCAACTCAACATAAGGCCCAATTTTCTAAAAAAAACAGAATTCTGTCCTTGTCATGGAATGGTTGGGAAAGGACAAAATTGATAAGGAGATGCTCGCGGGTAAGGTTACTGGCCTGTTCGCCGTCACCCCCCAAAAAATGTCCCTGTTTTTTCACGCAATAGACTACGTAAATAGTTCCGTAAATATAGACACGTAGCCTATTGCAAGAAGAAACAGGGATGCAAATGGTGTGGTGGACACAATTTATGTCTGGTTCACTTCCTGTTTCTCATCCGCAGCGATACGGACGGCAATGGTGGCTGTATCGCTTGCGGAATGGAGCCGCCGGCGAGGAGGATTCGGCTCCGCGACGATCCAGTGGAAGGCGGAGGTGAGTGGGAACGTTCCACCACGGACTCCAGAGAATTCCAGGGAATTCAGCCTCATTGGAGTCCATGGCAGAATTCTCCACCATCCCTAGATATTACCAAGAAGCACACATGTAGGATATGAAAGCAACAACCATCCCCTGTTGTATGCCTCCCTTATCAGATATGTTCACATACTGCCTCTGAACATAAAGCAGCTGCAAAATGTTTTTGTGAGAGCATCAGTCATAAGAATATGAAAATAAAATCTTTATATAAAACAGTATAAATTCTCATAACATAAATGAAATTTATCTGCATGTGGAAGTTCTATGTAGCCATAGTGGCTAAGAGCTCTTGATAGCCCTAACTTGCACAAATTGGTCAAGTCCTCTTTTAAAGCCACCCAAGCTGATAGCCAGCCCCACATCTTCTGCCACTGAATTTCACAAATTAATCTTGTGTTGTGTGAAAAACACATTCTTGCTTTCCTTCTGAATCTACAGCCCATCAATTTCATTGGCTGACCTGGAGTTCCCTTATGGTTGGAAAGGGAGAAGAGTGTGTTGCCAATAATATCATTCTGAATAGAGACAATAATTTGAGAATAATCCAGTTTGAGCTTTGGTTTGTGTGTGTGCGTGTGTGTGTGTGTGTGTGTGTACATATACATATACATACATATATATATATAAATCTTAGATTACATGCACTCTCTAATTGTCACATTTGAAACTGTGCTCGCTCAAAAAAGAATTGGTTTTCCAAAAAGTGTAATAGGAAGACAACATTTAAATATAAAGTCATTTTTCTTCAGAAACCTTTGTATTAATTGAGCCAAGAACTGAGAACCACAGATATTTACTGAAGATAATGCACCATCCTTATAATATATTGAGGTATGAAGAATAAACTAGTTAATCACTTGCTGGGATGCTGAGTCCTTTACATATTTGAACTCTGTCAACTCCTCATAGTTATCAGTGGCTACTAGCTATGTTGGTTATATATTACTTCCAGTATCAGAGGGCATATGGCTCCAGATGCCACATGCTGAGGAACATGGAACAGGACAGTGCTTTTGCATTCATGTTCTGTTGTGAGTTTCCGATAGGCACCTAGTTGGCTACTGTGCTAACAGAATGCTGGTATAGGTAGGCCATTGGACTAATCCAGCATAGCTCTTCTCATTATGTTCTTAAGAACTAGGCTTTGTTTACAGCATTTTAAAACAAAAGAATCAACCAGATATTAGGATGAGAATTTGCATCAAATAATGGATTGGATGCCAGACCAATGACATTTCCTTCTGAGTTTTACAATAAGCTCATTTTCTTCATCTGTGTAAGAAATGATATATAGTTGAATTCCTTGCCCCATTAGCATATCTCCATATTATAGAGACTGGTCAACATAACTGGAAGCATGTATTTAGGGCATCCTAAATGCTAAGACATAAGGAACTATAAGTGTCTCGTAGGAATGGGGAGAAAGAGCGATTCGACAAAACTTCATGAAATTGACCCATTAATTTGACAAGGAATGGTTTCATAAAATGTCCCCTCTCCCAACTTTGCTTTTCCAAATTATTTTACTGATACTTTAGCACATTTACTTGTGAGTAAATCTCATTGAACTCAACGGGGACTACTTTTGATGAGACAAGCGTGGGATTGCACTGTTAATCTCTGATTCCTCAGTCTTCCTCACCCCCCAAAATAAACCTGGCATGGGATGTTTTTTAGACATTCAGGTCTACTTTCAAATAAAGCATCTTGGAGATGGAAGGAGTTGCAAGATGTTCTTTCTTTTTTTAAAAAAAACCAAAATATAATAAATGTTTTTCCTCATCTGACTGCTGGTTGGGAGTGTTTCCACCTTGTGTTCGGCCAGTGGAACAGATTGGGATTCTGTGGGTGTACCACCCAACCCACTGCCCAAACAGTCTCCCTACCTGAGCTGACAGAGGAGATCTCACAGACTGTTGGTTCTGGATGACATCAACAATCATGCCAAGGGCATCTTGTCTGGGGTGGCTCAGGATTTCATGGCCTCCATGACAACCATGGGACCACCCCAACATGTCATCAACCCAACCCATGTAGCAGGGCATATCCTAGACTTGTTTTTTCAGCTGACCTTGGAGATGGTGATCTGAAGGTGAGGGACTTTGAATCTAATGAGAGGCAATGAGTTTATATTTAAATGTTGTCTTCCTATTACACTTTTTGGAAAACCAATTCTTTTTTGAGCGAGCACAGTTTCAAATGTGACAATTAGAGAGTGCATGTAATCTAAGATTTATATATATATGTATGTATATGTATATGTACACACACACACACACACACACACGCACACACACAAACCAAAGCTCAAACTGGATTATTCTCAAATTATTGTCTCTATTCAGAATGATATTATTGGCAACACACTCTTCTCCCTTTCCAACCATAAGGGAACTCCAGGTCAGCCATTAATAATAATAATACTGCAGGGCTCAGTCCTGGGCCCAGTACTCTTCAACATTTTTATTAATGACTTGGTTGGATGAGGAGGTGAAGAGAATGCTTATCAGATTTTCAGAGGACACAAAATTGGGTGGGATAGCTAATACCCTGGAAGACAGAAACAAAATTCAAAGTGATCTTGATAGGCTGGAGCGCTGGGCTGAAAAGGAATAAAATTTAATAGGGAGAAATGCCAAGTTCTGCACCTAGGAAAAAGAAACCAAATGCACAGTTACAAGATGGGGGATACTTGGCTCAACAATACTGCAAGCAAGAAGGTAGGGATGTTGGAGAAATCCTCCACGGACCCCAGTCCTGAAGTCCATGGAGGATCAGATCTCCTACCTTTTCTTCCAGTGCGAAGTCCTCGCTGGCGGATCCTCCCTGCCACCGGCTCCGAAGTCCCAGCAATACGGCCGCCATGGCCATATCACCGAACTGCGGACGCAAATGCAAATGGCGTCCACCATGCCATTTGCGTCCCTGCTCTCTAATGTGATAGGCTATGCAAATCTTTATGCAGCCTCTCACGGTAAAGTGCAGGGATGCAAATGGTGTCTGCTACGCTGGACGCCATTTGCAGATGCAGACCAGCCATGGCCAGAAGTCCGGCAGTGGCCGGGGAGGATTCCGTGGGGAGGACCAGATTGCCTCCCCCCCCCGCGGACCCCCCAGCAGACCCAGGTAAGTGGGGTTCGTATACCCCTACAAGAAGGATCTTGGAATTGTGGTAGATCACAAGCTGAATATGAGCCAACAATGTGATGTGCAAAAATGGTAAATGCTATTTTGAGCTGCATTAATAGAAGTACAGCTTCCAAATCCTGTGAAGTACTAGTTCCCCTCTACTCAGCACTGGTTAGGCCTCATCTGGAGTTCTGTGTCCAGTTCTGGGCACCACCCTTTAAGAAGGATGCAGACAAACTGAAAATGGTTCAGTGGAGGGCAACAAAGATGATCAGGGGCCTAGAAACAAGGCCCTATGAGGAGAGACTGAAAGAACTGGGCATGTTTGGCCTTGAGAAGAGAAGACTGAGGGGAGATATGAGCACTCATCAAGTACTTGAAAGGTTGTCACAGAGAGGATGGCTAGGATCTATTCTCGATCATCCCAGAGTGCAGGTCATGGAATAATGGGCTCAAGTTACAGGAAGCCAGATTCTGGTTGAACATCAGGAAAAACCTCCTGACTGTTAGAGCAATATGACAATGGAACCAATTACCTAGGGAGGTGGTGGGCTCTCCCACACTGGAGGCATTCAAGATGAAGCTGGACAGCCACCTGTCAGGGATGCTCTGACTTGGATTCCTGCATTGAGCAGGGGGTTGGACTTGATGGCCTTGTAGGCCCCTTCTAACCCTTCTATGATGCTATGAATCAGTCCCTTTGTCATGATCAGATCACTTCCTGCTGAGGTTTAGACTTACAGTAGTTTCCCCCTCTGCAAGGGTGAGAGACCCATTAAGATGGTCCACCCCCAGAGGCTATTGGATTCAGATAATTTCCAGAGGGGGCTGGGGCAGGTTCTAGCTGATACGGCTGGATATGGAGGTTGACACAATTATTCCTGAGCACCTTCTCCAGAGCAGAGCTCATACAGCTTTGGGTAAAACCTAGAGATGAGATGAAATAAAATAGGAGAGATGGCTGAAGTGCAGATGGAGAAAAACTTCTAGTGGAAGCAGTCAAACACCGGTGTGTGCCTGTGCTCAGGTACATTCAGGGGCAGTGAAGATGGCAAAGAAGCAAATTCTCTCTGGCTCTATTGAATCCTCTAAGTGCTGCCCAACAGAGCTTTTCAGGCTTGCCTGGGGCTTATTAATACTGGCTCTAAGGACACTGTGGAACCATAAGAGGCCTGCTGTGATATGGTTGCAAGGCACTTCAAGATAAAATCTCTTGCACCCACCAGGACTTAGACTCCAGCATTATAGTAGGTGAATCAAGTGCAGTATCCAGAGCATAATCCAGTTTTGTTTGATGAGTTTCAGTAAGCACAGCTTGAGGACATTGGCAAGGTGCAATCATGTCGATACTGGATCCTTGCCCCTCTTGGCCTATAAAAATTGGCAGCTGGCTGGGCCAGGGAA
Source organism: Heloderma suspectum (assembly GCF_057233095.1). Lineage (NCBI taxonomy): Eukaryota > Metazoa > Chordata > Lepidosauria > Squamata > Helodermatidae > Heloderma > Heloderma suspectum. The sequence goes on from NC_139461.1 coordinate 75,552,906, forward strand.
CAGCTGGCTGGGCCAGGGAGCTGATTTATGCATCTTTGTGAGAAGGGATGATCCTAGACTGCCTGGAAGAGGCAGTGGTAAGACAACTCCTGAAGAAATCCTCTCTGGACCCCCAAAATCTTAGCAACTTTGGGCCAATGGCAAATGTTTCTTTCCTGGGCAAGGTCCTTCAGCAGGTAGTTGCCAACCAGCTCCAGGTGCTCTTGGATGAGACCCATTATCTGGATCCTTTTCAGTTAGGGTTCAGGATGGGTTTTGGCATGGAAACAGCCTTCGTCACCTGTATGATATCAGGAGAGGGACAGGGGCAGAGTGACCCTGCTGATTCTCCTTGAGTTCTCAGCAGCTTGCGATACCATGGTATCTTTCTGGGGCAATTGACTGAACTGGGTGTGGGGAATACTGCATTGCAGTAGTTTCACTCCTGCTATGATAGTAGGCTCTAGAAGGTGGTGCTGGGGGATATTCCTTGGCCCCTTGGATTGTCCAGTATGGAGTTCTGCATGGGGAGGTTCTGTCTTCCATACTATGTAACATCTACATGAAACCATGAGTGGAATCATCAGGGGTTTTGGAGTGTGTTGTCATCAATATGCTAATATCATGCAGCTCTATTTCTCTTTTTCATCATCATCAGGTGAGGCTGTGGATGCGCTGGATCAGTGCCTGGCTGTGCCAATGGACTGGATGATGTCTAATAAATTGAAGACCAATCCAGACAAGACTGAGAAGCTGCTAGTGGGTGGTTGTTCTGACATTATGGAGGAAGTTGAACCACTTCTGGATGGGATTGCGCCACTCCCCCTGAAGGAGCAGGTTCATAGCTTTGGGGTTCTCCTAAAGTCATCATTGTCACTTGAGACTCAAGCAGCATGGAGTTCCTTCTACTACCTTCAGTCCATGGCCCAGATACACCCCTATCTGGAGAGGGGTAGCCTAGCTCCAGTAGTTCACACTGTGGTAACCTCCAAGTTAGATTACTGCAATGTTGGGCTGCCCTAGAAGACAGTTCGGAAGCTGCAACTCAGGCAAAATACAGCAACCAGATTGATCACAGGGACCAGAAGGTTTGAAAATAGAACACTAGTTCTGGCCCACATGCACTTTCTGCCTTTATGTTTTTGAGCCCAATTCAAGATGCTGGTTTTAACCTATAAAGCCTTACATGGCTTGGGACCAAAATACCTGACAGAGTGCCTCTCCTAGTATGAACCTACCTGAACATGACAATTGTCATCTGAAGCCCTCCTCTGAGGGAGGTTCGAAGGGTGGCAACAAGGGAGAGGGCCTTCTTGGTAGCCCCCCCCCCCAATTCTGGAACGTTCTCCTCACTGAGGTCCGCTTATTGCCAACAACCTTTTGGCACCAGGTTAAGACTCTCCTGTACTCCCAGATATTTGACAGCATATGATAAGGTTTTTAACTCATCCTGGGATGTTTATTATTGAGTGTTTAAAATTGTTTTGTATGTAAATTTTTTAATATTATTTTTATATTGTATTTTAAGGTTTAAACTTTTGTAAACCACCCAGAGAGCTTTGGCTATTGGGCGATATAGAAACATTAAGGAGGAACAGGAGCAGGAGGAGAAGGATCAATGATAATAATAGTTCAGGTTTAAATATAGAATTGCATGGAACAGCAGAGTGTGACTTTATATTTTGAACGGGTCTGTTTCAGTCACAGTGCTCATTCTTTGGAGGGGCTTTTAACCCTGCACCTCTTGAATGAAATGAGCTGCTGGAGGAGCGATCCATCCATTCTGAAAAAGTGTGCGTTTTTCCAAGGATATTCAACTGCTAGCCACTGTAAGGCCAGCCCCCAGTGAGCAGCAAAGCAGGCAGCCTTTTTTTTTTTAATGGCAGCACCCATTTTGAATTTCTCTAAATTCAAAAAGCAACTCAATGAAAGGATTTCTGGGAGAAAATGACTGCAACTCTCATTCACTTCCCCCTAAAGAATTTTGACTCATCTCTGAAATATAGCCGAAACAATACAGATAATTTCAAGAGGGGTGAAACGGCTGAAATATGGTCCTTGTCAATTCAGTGCAGCTCTAGTGCAAGGGTAGGAAACCTGGTGCCTTCCAGATGTTTTGGGTTACAACTCCTGTAAGCCCTGACTTTTGGCCATACTGGCTGGGCTGGGCTTATGGAAACTGTAGTCCAAAACATCGCCTACTCCTGCTCTTAATATGTTCAGGTACTCCTGCAGGCACAGCTGTGCATATGAGAGAACTAATGAGCAGAGGACGCCCTCCCTGGTCAGCCTCTGGGACCAAATGCATCACAGCGCACTAACAATTACTTGTAACTGGAGGCTGATGCACCCTTTCTCTGTATGCACTCAGCTGTCCCTCTCCTGTACAGGCCCCTGTATGCAACTAATAACGGCTAGCTGGGGAAGGGTTGAGAAGAAAGAGGCTGTATTGAGATCTTCTCCCATGTATACAGCTGCATGAGGGGTGGGGGATGAATTGTGCCCTACGTGATTGAAAAGGTTGCCGACTACTAAGTTGACAGAGTATATACAGGCCAGTTAGCCATTGTGTCAATGGAGCAAAACAACAGGGTAGCAAGGGCCTTACTGAATCATGGTATAGTCATAGGCATCTACTCACATTGTTTCCATTCCTTTAATTATTGAATATCGAGTTGCAAAAACAGGCTGCTAGTGTTTAATTATCTTTACAGGCCCTTATTTTCCTATACACTCACTTCAGTTTTCAGGACAGATATAACAAACAAAATAACAACATGGTGCTGCTTAGCCATGCTAGTTGCTGTTGCTCTTCATTTCACAGACCAGGACTTCAAACCCTCATCAGACACTAAGTTCTGAAATTAAAGACAGGCATGATCGAACTTTGGACACATGAACACACACAAAAATGGGCAGCTTATGCCCATAATATATTTGCTATATTGTCATAGACAGGGCCAGCATCAAGGGTAGGCAAGGCTGGGCACCAGCTAGGGGCCCACACCCAGGTCCCACTGAGAGCAGCCCCCTGGATTTGCTCCTCCTCTTCACTATTGCAACCTGCTTGGTCACCTGCCCCCCACTCTGGCCCAGACAATGATGGTGGTGAGAAGGAAGAGTAGAGGATGTGACTGTCTACTTGCTCACTAGCTCTGCCTGCCAAGCAAGCAAGTGGTAGCAATCATGAGAAATAGATGAGGAGCATCCCTTTCAGCTGATGATAATGGCAGTGAGAAGGTAGACTCGCTGAAGGAAGGGGGGCACATTGACGGTGTCTTGCCCAAGGCCCCTCAAAAGTCTGGAACCAGCCCTGATGGACAGACCTACTAGACTTTAAACAATCCATAAAAATAGGAATGGGACGAACCACCTATATGGCTGTACTGAGCAAGGAATACACTTTTCTTATGATCTTATGGTGGCATCACTGGCAACTGCACACTATTTCTCAAACTTTCTTGTATTTGAAAGTGAGGAAGCTACTGAATTTCAAACAACATGCCTAGTAATTTTATACTTGAAGAAGCTTATCTTTTTATCCATGGGTTTAGTTATAATTGCCTTCCTTTTAGAAGGCTTCAGTAGGATACAATTTTTGATACAATTTTTCTATGAACTAATGTTATTAGATATTCTGTTATTAAATCTAATTTTTACAAAGAACTTTGTACTAATTTAATGTAAAATGCTACCAAATAGTTGGAAGGAGAATGAATACATTTTTATCAGCTGTACTATTTTATATTCATTATTTGCAATAGGCTCATTCTCATAAATCTGCCAGCCTCTCCACAAGACAAATGATATACTGGTGACTATTTCCTTAATTTTAATTTTCCAAACTTTTATATCTATTCAGAAACTGAAGGGGGAAAATAGCTTCATTTAATAGTAAGGTCCTTGATGAAAGGTTTCTCAGTGAATACACATCCTTACCACAGGTTGCCATGTGGATCCCTCTACCTGATACCTGCAAATCTAAACAGCAAGGCAACAAGACAAAGGAGTCATCATTCACCTAATGATGTTCCATTTATTCCAGTGGTTAGCAAGGGACACTGGTCTGAGACATGAGGGAGTAAAATAGGAATGCAGAACCTCTTTCAGCATGATGGCCAAATCCCATTTCAAAGAAGATTTGGGGAGCTGCATTCCAGTGTGGGCGGGCTGAAGGCAAAAGGGGTAGGAACCAGGGTCCGTGATTGTGCAAGATCGTGCAAGATCATCAAGTGAATGCAAGAACTCCTGTTCAGACCTTGCTGGCAAGGTCTGAACTGGGGGGGATGACACACTCAGACATGTGGGGGGGGGATGCCAGACCCATGCCAGTACACACTTTAAGCCCTCATGCATTCTCTTGAACACCTGAAGAGAGCTTAAGTTAAACCAGAATGCAGGGTGAGTAGTGGAATGCAGGGTAGAGAGAACTTATGGACTGGTAAAGGAAGAGAATGAAGGGATGTCTCTCATCCCTACCTTCATCCTAAGTCAATGATGATGCCTACAAAACAATTGCTGAAGGAGGGATCAGAGAGGACCTTGAGCATCTCTGACCCTGATCCTTCTGCTTCTGTTGCTCTCACTTGTCACTTCAAACTTTGCTTGTTGCTTGTATAGTTCAACTGAAATAGTGCCACTTCTTAACAAGCCCTGCCCATGTACATATTTCACTCTTAGTTATGCTTGGAAGTAGTCAGACTTGCAAGTAATATTTACTGCCCATATCACAGGACTCATTTTAAAATCAGATTCAAGAAAGTACAGCTGTAAGAACATTGCACTGTTTGCACATATGCTATTAGTATTTCCTTGGTAACTCATTAGTGTTAATCATGGCCATATGTATCAAGAATGTTTCTTCATATATTTCCCTGTTGGGTAAGTTTGTTATAATTACATTTTCAGTTCTCAAGAGTTTGTCATGTTGAGGGAGTGGGTTGCATTCACTCACACACACACACACACACACACACACACCTACCTCATATATTGAGATGCCAGTGAAGAGCCATGTTTAACTGTTGCTATCTAATGTAGTGGGAACATTTCAGTTTCACACATTTCAATTTATCACTCTGGTGTGTGTGCATTTTATTGTTTGTTAGCTCATGGAAGTGGCCCAACAAATCAAAATTTTAGTCACATCCCACGTAGTGGAAATAGGCCATTCTCAGTCAAAGAATTTCTCACATACCCCAAGTCAGACACTGCTCCATCTAACCTGCTAATGCCCTCTGTGCTTCACAGCAGGCTGCCAGCAGCTCTCCAGTTCTCAGTCATAAAATCATACAATCATAGAATAGTAGGGTTGGAAGGGGCCTACAAGGCCATCGAGTCCAACCCCTTACTCAGTGCAGGAATCCAAGTCAGATCATCCCTGACAGGTGGCTGTCCAGCCTCATCTGGAAGGCCTCCAGTGTGGGAGAGCCCACCACCTCCCTAGGTCATTGGTTCCATTGTCGTATTGCTCTAACAGTCAGGAATTTTTTCCTGATGTTCAGCCAGAATCTGGCTTCCTGTAACTTGAGCCCATAATTCCGTGTCCTGCACTCTGGGATGATCAGACTTGCCAGAGATATCAAGGCTGGGTCTTATGACCTTCAGTATACAAAATGTGTTTTCTACATGCATTGTATATGGCCCTCTCCAAAGAGGTTAGCCTGGAACCATCTTTTTAGTTTTCTTGGTAGCAGGTGAAGACCTTTTTATTTGAATAACTTATCTTATTTTAGCCTGGGTCTCTCACTTCAAAATTCCATGTTTTTAATTTTGCTATTAGTTTTAATAGGTTTTTTGTTTTGTTTTATACTGTATTTTGATGTTGTATTTCTGGAGTCTCCAACATGGTACCTGTAGGTGCCAATGTATCCACAGATACTTCTCTTGATACCCACCAGGCTTGATGCATCTCCTTTTTTTTCTTTTCTTTTTTTTAATTTCTTAAGACTTTTTAAAATTAAAACTTTCTTTTCCACTGGGAGGCTGGCATGCTGCAAAGTGAATTGCTGCCTTCTAGCACCACCTTTATTTTGGTTCAAATGTGTGATTGTGTGTTTTGGAGCTCAGCCGCCAGCTGTGCCCATTTGACTTCTGGGAAATGAGGGTGTTGTGACCAGCCATGCCTCCCATGGTGGCCATTTTGTGAATAGGCAAGCCCCCATGGCAGCCATTATGTGAGAGTGCCCACAACACTCTCTCAAAATTCTAGATGTGTCCACTGACCCAAAAAGGTTGGATACCTCTGTTGTATTTGTTCGTGAGCCACCCAGAGAATGTAGTAATACATTAATGCATATATACTTGAATACCTCTGTCAATATTAGGGCTTATTTTGCCTATCAGCAAATTATCATGACAACAAATTCTCAGTTTCCCATGCAATATGTGCAGCAAGGTCCTATATCCCCAAGGGTAGCAGGCAATTCAGTTTCAGATCTGGAACATCATTTGCTACAAACAAGTTCATATCAACACACATATGCACACATACACACACACAAATACAGAAGATATAGGACAATTGTGCTTACTGTTGGCAGGTTTTCATGGGATCCCTCCTCTGCTTTATCCTGGTTTGTACTTTCAATGCATAAGCAGAAGCACAGGAGAGCACTAAAAGAAGCCAAACGGTTCATGCACCAATTGTGTACCCTCTAAGTGACTTGAAGTACAAAGACAAATGCCTGATCTCTGCTTTGCAGATGGGTGAGGTTTAGGCCACACTGTGGCATTCCCTGTCTGGCTTGTGGATCTCAGGTGTCATAACCAAGTGTATCCCAAAGCCCAAAATGTCTGTGTTGTGACTTCCAGAAAGCAGCTTGTCAGGTCACTTTTCTGACCTTCCATCCTCATAAGCAAGATACAAAAAGGTGGTAAATAATACATGCTTAGTTTACTTTCACAGCTCATCACTCACCCTTCCATGTTCTGCTGTTTTGTTTTCTTCTTTCCTGTCCTTTATTTTCCTTTCCTTCTTCCTTCTTCCTTCTTCCTTTACCCTTTTCCTTCTAAGTAACCTGTAGTTGGAAGAGAGCAACAACAGAAACCCCGACAAATGAATTGGCCAATACAGATTGGGTGGGAATCTGCACCAAGCTTTGATGGTGTTTTTTCAAAGATGGTATTGCAGAGTTGTTATTTTCAGGGGTAAACATGGTTATTTAATGTGTTCTTCTGCCATGGCCTGTGGTTTAGGGATGTACGAAAGTGACTTACCTTTCGCAGATTATGTTAATGGTGGGGGGGGAGGCGTTCCGTCCCTCCCTCCGGAATCCTGGCCAGGGGGGGAGGTGCTCCGTTCCTCCCCCCGGAATCCTCAAACAGCCGGCTGTGCTCTGCAGCAGCTCCGCGGAGCAGCTGGCCAGGCCTGGCCCAGCCAGGCCAGAGCCGTCCGCAGCCGGATTTCCAGCCGTGGAGGGCTCTGGGTAAAAAAAAAAAAAAAACGCATACGCAAATGGAGGCGGCTACGGCCGCCGCCATTTACGTTCCTTCTTTTTGGCCGTCTTAATCTACGTAAATACATAGACTATGACGGCAAAAATAAAGGGGAACGCAAATAGCGTAGCGGTTGCTATTCGCATCCCTTTTTGATTCCCCATTTTAGCCTATGTAAATCTTTACGTAGGCTAAAACAGTGAATCAAAAGGGGACGCAAATAGCGCCCGCTACGCTATTTGCGTTCCCCTTTATTTTTGCCTTCATAGTCCATGTAAATATTTACATAGATTAAGACGGTAAAAAGAAGGAAAGCAAATGACGGCGGCCGTAGCCGCCGCCATTTGCGTACGCAGTTGTTGTTGTTTTTTAAACCCAACCAACCATGATAGGCTACGTAAAGATTTACGTAGCCTTTCACTTTTTTTTTTAAATCCTAGCCATGATAGGCTACGTAAATCTTTACGTAGCCTATCAAGACTTTTTTTTTTTTTTTTTACACAAGCCTGGAAATGGCGGCAGCGGCAGCCGGTTGGAAGACCGGCCGCCACCCGGAAGATCCGCCCCAAGTGAGTCTCGTCCCAGGAGGGATCCGCAGGGGGGCGGGGGGGTGGCAGGCCATTCCGCCACGAAGCTCGGGGGGCCGAATGCACTGGCATTCGGCCTCACCGAGATCTGTGGCAGAATTCTCTGACATCCCTAGTGGTCATACTGGCTTTGCAAGTGTAGCTCTTCAAGATGTACCCTTGAAAAGCCAAAGCAGTCACCTACAGAAGTATGTCCACCAGCATGGTTGTTCTTGCAGTAAATGTGTAGAAGTTGCTCTTCCTCTTCACTGTTGCAACCTGGTTGTTCACCTGCCTCTCACTCTGGCAAAGACAACGGTGGTGGTGGTGAGGAGGAGGAGGAGGAGGAGGAGGAGGAGGAGGAGGAGGAGCAGGAGATGCCTACTTGCTCCCTGGCTCTCTGCCTGTTGAGCAAGCAAGTGGTAGCAATGCTGAAGAGGAGCAAGACAAGAGCATCTGGTGACAATGGTGATGAGAAGGTAAATTCACTGAGGGAGGGGCCCTCTGAAGATGTCTTACCCGAGGGCCCTAAAAAACCTGTAGCTGTAGCTGGCACTGGATGTGTACATATTTTGATATGGCTAACATGGGTTAGTGTGAACCTCAGTTGCCACAGTGCACCATGAGCAGGAGCAGAAAAGGGAGAAGAATGCAATCTACTCATGCCTTTCCTTTCACTCTGAGAGAGTAACACTCACTAAAGCATCCATTTTTCAATCTTTGAACACTGGTGAAGAGGGTGAATACTGTTCAGCTATTATTACTTTATGTGTTAACCAGCTATACACAACACTTCTGGTCTGAAAATATGCTGTTTACAATAAATATGCTGAAGCTGATACAATCCATTAAAAAAAGGCATGTGGCAGGGATGGGGGGTGGGAAAGGTACGTTTGACACATATTAAGGAAGAATTAAAGTGGGTTTCCCCCGCCCCTTTCTGTTTCCATAGATCTGCCAAGGTGAAACCCTTTATTGGTTTCTTCATGTGCTTGAAATGCCACCTGGCTAATTCTGAATTGGGGATTTAATCAAGAATTTCTCTGAGTTCATGGTAGGCAAAAGGCAGGTTTGGGCTGCAATACTAAACATGGCTTACTATGGAGTAGGGATGTTGGAGGAATCCATCTGGGGGGTGGAGTTTGGTAAGCTATCATTGGCTCGGCCCCCTGGACTCCGACCTCACATCTGCCAGCTGGCCCCACCCAGTCCGCAGCGAATTGGGCCAGCTGGCAGATTTTCCACTGTCACCACCTGCATCCATCCCACTCTTCCTGCTGATGCTGATGCTGGCAAGGAGAGGGGAAGGGTTAGGGGTGCACTTGGAGGAGGTGGTGGCAGCAGGGGTGGAGGACTCACTCCCTTCCTGTCACCACTGCAGTGCACACACCCCTTCCCCTTTCCTTGCCAGCGTCAGCATCAGCAGGAAGAGTGGGAGGGCTGCATGTGTCAACAGCAGGAACCTTGTTTCCTTGTGCGGGACCGTGGTGTTCTGCAAATTGCAGCTGTAATTTGCACAATTTGCAGAACATTGCATTTCCACAGAAGAAAAAAAAAAGTTCCCGAATTTTGAGAGCAAACCCCTGGCTCAGCTCACAAAGGCAAGCCAATTAGGGTGCATCGCGAGAATCCGTTAGGGCTGGATTTTCCCACAGCAGACATCCCTACTGAACACAGCGGGACTTACTTTTTAGTAAACATGCATAGGATTGTACCATTAAATGTGCATAGATTTAAGTGAACAGGTGTAAGTTTATGATGGGCTTCGTTCCACCCTTGGAGGGGCATCCGAATGGCATCCTAATTCATCAATGCTCCTCTCCCCTTGGTTTGACAGATCCCACTCACTGATTTCATGTAGATGTTAAACAGCATGGGGGATAAAATAGCACCCTGTAACGCACCATGCCATAATTGCCATGGGACAGAGTAATAGTCCTCTGACAACACCTTCTGAAAACAGCTTCTGAGATAGGAATGGAACTACTGCAGTACAGCGCTCCCAACTAGGGATGGCGGAGAATTTCTCCACGAATCTTCGGGAGGCCAAGCGCCGAGGCATTCGGCCCCCCGAAAGTGTGGGGAAATTCTCCGCTGGCCCTCTGCCCCCCCCCCCCCCGGATGGGACTTACCTTCAGCGAATGTCCCTCTCAGCGGCGGGTCCCGGCTGCGGTTCGTCGGCGTTTCGTCAGGGGCGGGGGCGGCGGCCGGTCTCCAGACCGGCTGCCACCGCCGCCATTACAAAATAAAAAAGTAAGTAAAAAACAAAACACACACACACCCGTGATAGGCTACGTGACGATTTACGTAGCCTATCACAGCTAGATTTCCAAAGTCAGCCGTGATAGGCTACGTAAATCGTCACATTGCCTATCACGGGTGACTTTGGGAAAAAGAAAAAAAACCACGTACGCAAATGGCAGTGGCCCATGGAAATAACCACAACATATAATTATAATGTCAACTACACACACACACACACACACACTAAAAAGTAGAAAAGAAAAAGGCAGAAATTGGAGCAGCTCCATGAGACAGAATAGCAATGAGAAATTACAAAGGAGAGCAAAGAAAGGAAAAAGCGACACACCACAAGTCACCAGCGTGATGTGCTGAAAATGTAGTACATTGCCAGGACAAGGAGGAGGGGGAGTGAGACCCTACTAATTCTTGTGGACCACTCAGCAGCTTTCAGTACCATTGACTATGGTATCCTTCTAGATAGGCTGCCTGGGATGGGGGTTGGGAGTAGGGATGTCAGAGAATTCCACCACGGATCTCGGTGAGGACAAATGCCAGTGCATTCGGCCCCCCAAAATCCATGACGGAACGAAGCCCCCGCCCACCCCACCCCACGAAAGGCGTGCGAAATGGAGCACTTACCTGCTGTCATCCACGCTGACTTGCGAACGGTGGCCACGTCCGTGGCCACCATTCGCTTCTTCATCATAGCCGTGCTAGGCTATGTAAATAATTATGTAGCCTATCACGGCTAATGCAGGGACGCCATTTGCATCCCTGCGGAGGCTGTGATAGGCTACGTAAATATTTACATAGCCTATCATGGCAAGCCAAAAAAACCCACCAGCGTATGCAAATGGCGGCGGCTACGGCAGCTGCCATTTGCGTTCCCTTTTTTTTCGCCGTAATAGCTTACGTAAATATTTACATAGGCTAAAACGGCGAAAAAAAGGGAACACAAATGGCGGCCGCCATAGCCGCCGCCATTTGCATACGCTGTTTTTTTTTTTTTTTTGGCTTGCCGTGATAGGCTACGTAAATATTAACATAGCCTATCATGGGCTACCATAGGGACACAAATGGTGTCCCCTACTCAGGATGCCATTTGCGTCCGCACCAGCCCGGCAGCGGATGCAGGCCCCGCTGAGGGTTGGCCCGGACGGCGGCTTCGCGGACTGGCTGCAGGGCGGAGCCGGCTAGGCAGAATTCCAGGGGGGAGGACCAGATTGCCTCCCCCAATCAAGGATTCCGGGGGGAGGAATGGATCGCCTCCCCCCCCCCGATGCCCTGACCGGAACCAGGTAAGGGATTCGTACATCCCTAGTTGGGAGTAGGGATGTACGAAAGTCACTTACCTTTTCGCAGGGGTGATTCGCGGTGGGGGGGAGGCACTTCACTTCTCCCCCCAAAGTTCAGGCGAGGGGGGGGAGGCATCCCACCTCGCCCGGCCGGAATTCAGGCCGGGGAGAAGCGCCCCGTCTCCCCAGCCGCGAAAGAAAAAGTAAAACTAAAACAAAACCCACCCGTGATAGGCTACTTAACGATTAACGTAGCCTATCATGGCTAGATTTCCAAAGTCAGCCATGATAGGCTACGTTAATCATCACGTAGCCTATCACGGGTGACTTTTGGGGGAAAAAAAAGCGTGTACGCAAATGGCGGCGGCCCATGGGCGCCACCATTTGCGTTCCTTATTTTGGCACGTCTAGTCTACGTAAAGATTTGTGTTGCCCTTATTTTCGCTGTAGTCTACATAAATCTTTACGTAGACTAGACGTGCCAAAATAAGGAACGCAAATGGTGGCGTGCATTAGCCGTGATAGGCTACATAATTATTTACATAGCCTAGCACGGCTATGATGAAGAAGCGAATGGTGGCCACGGACGTGGCCACCGTTCGCAAGTCAGCGTGGATGACAGCAGGTAAGTGCTCCATTTCGCGCGCCTTTCGTGGGGTGGGGTGGGGTGGGCGGGGGCTTCGTTCCGTCATGGATTTTGGGGGGCCGAATGCACTGGCATTTGTCCTCACCGAGATCCGTGGTGGAATTCTCTGACATCCCTACTCCCAACCCCCATCCCAGGCAGCCTATCTAGAAGGATACCATAGTCAATGGTACTGAAAGCTGCTGAGTGGTCCACAAGAATTAGTAGGGTCTCACTCCCCCTCCTCCTTGTCCTGGCAATGTACTACATTTTCAGCACATCACGCTGGTGACTTGTGGTGTGTCGCTTTTTCCTTTCTTTGCTCTCCTTTGTAATTTCTCATTGCTATTCTGTCTCATGGAGCTGCTCCAATTTCTGCCTTTTTCTTTTCTACTTTTTAGTGTGTGTGTGTGTGTGTGTGTAGTTGACATTATAATTATATGTTGTGGTTATTTCCATGTGTGCTAATGAAAATGCTTTCTACGCAGGCTGCAATCAAATGGTTTGTCACTAGATATAAGTTACCTTGAAGAGTTAAAAGCAACAGGAAGGCCTGTGGCAGATATGAGTTCATGGAAGCTTATACAAAATAAACCTGCCAGTAGGGATGGTGGAGAATTTCTCCCGCCGCCGCCATTCCAATCAAAGAAAAAAAAAAAAAACGCCCCCGTGATAGGCTACGTGACGATTAATGTAGCCTATCATGGCTAGATTTGCAAAGTCAGCCGTGATAGGCTACGTAAATCGTCACGTAGCCTATCACGGGTGACTTAAAAAAAAAAAAAAGCGCGTACGGATAATGGCGGCCCCCATAGGGAGCCGCCATTCCCGTTCCTTATTTGGTCGCTGTAGTCTACGTAAATCTTTACGTAGACTACAGCGACCAAATAAGGAATGCGAATGGCGGCTCCCTATGGGGGCTGCCATTTGCATACGCGCTTTTTTTTTTTTTTAAGTCACCCGTGATAGGCTACGTGACGATTAACATAGCCTATCACGGCTGACTTTGCAGATCTAGCCATGATAGGCTACGTAAATCGTCACGTAGCCTATCACGGGGGCGTTTAAAAAAAAAAAACTTTTGAGTTCGCGGCCGGGCGAGGCGAGGCGCCTCCTCCCCGGCCTGAATTTCGGCCGGGAGAGGCGGGAAGCCTCCCCCCCCCCGGCCTGAACTTCACGGGGGGAGCAGCGAAGCGCCTCCCCCCCACCGCGAACAAGCTTCGAGGACAGGTAAGTGACTTCCGTCCACCCCTACCTGCCAGTCTTTAAGATGCCTCTTTGCTGTTTTTGCTACTACAAACTAACACAGTTACATCTCTGGAAGCTGTTACTTATAGAGTTAAACTACTTCAAGAGTGTTAACTTTAATTTATCATTCTAAAGGTGAGATTAAGCCAGTTTAGGTGTCTTATTATAGGATTACACAGTATAAAGCTTTCTGAAGGACTGTAAGTTGCAAAAGCCATTATGATTGTGACTATGTAGGTGGTCTACAATTAGATGGTATTCAAACACCAGTAACTGTTGGGTGAAGTGCTACCAAGCTCTCTGGGCTTCTAGAAGGGGCATACATTCCAACAGTCAACAGTTCAAAACAGAACATTTTGTCCCAGATAAGCTTTGACATAACAGCCTACAGAAGATGATGGGATATGAAGTGCTTACATGGAATTGAATGCCAGCATCAAGGGTTAAGAAGATGCCATCACTATGAAGTGCTACTATTTTTAGATCCAAAATACCACTCTTTATGCAGTTACAAATGTATTAGCTTTAACAGCTCTTATAAAATGAGGAAATGCTTAGCTAATTATCTCCACATTCTAGAAGAACCTGGCCAAACTTAAAAAAAAAAAAAGATGAACACACTTGCTTTCCTTCTGCTCATAACTCAGTGTTTCCAGGAAAAGTAGACCGTATATTACATGACATCAATTATTCTACCTTCTATTTCTGTCAGCAATTAAATATTGGAATGGAACAATTGTCACTCTTTGCAGGCACCCAGGGTAACCAAACCATCTGCTTCTAATCGCTAGACACAATGGGATCCCTAAAATGTGAGTGGACTATTAATAAACTAATAAAATAAGTTAATGAAGTGCAAAACTTACTAATTGTGAAATTAGAGAGATCTTTCTTACAGAAGTCTAAAAAAAGTGGTGCACTCAGTTTGCTGGCTTGAGGCCTGACTATGTGAGAAAAATGTCAACCTTTTGTGAGAATCCAGGGGATCTGGCTTCTCTGGACCAGTTCAGCCATCTGCCTTGTATGCCACAATATCTACGCAGTGCATACATGTATACAAATATGTCCATGCTATACCCAAACACCGATATACATGTACACATGTATACCTGCATCACGTATTACAGTGTGCATATGGAGGCATGAACAGGCACAGGTTTACTCTCCACCGCATATATAGAATTCCTAGATTGGCAAATGGGTAAAGCAGTACTAAATGAACTGGATGGGGCAAACAAAGTGAAGCTTAATCCAGACAAGGCAGAGGTGCTCCTGGTCAGTCGAAAGGCAGATCAGGGAACAGGGATGCAACCTGTGCTGGATGGGGTTACCCTCCCTTGAATACTCAGGTTTAGGTGTACTCCTGGATTCAACCCTCAACCTGGATGCTCAGCTTTTGGCAATGGCCAGGAGTGTGTTTGCGCAACTAATGCTACTGTGCCAACAATACCCATTCTTGCAGATGTCAGATCTGGCCATGGTGACAAATGCCTTACTTAAATCCTGTTTGAATTACGCCGAAGAATTGATGCTTTCGAACTGTGGTGCTGGAGAAGACTCTTACGAGTCCCCTGGACTGCAAGGAGGTCAAATCAGTCCATCCTAAAGGAAATCAACCCTGAGTGCTCATTGGAAGGACAGATGCTGAAGCTGAAGCGCAAATATTTTGGCCACCTAATGCGAAGAGAAAACTCTCTGGAAAAGACCCTGATGCTGGGAAAGACTGAAGGCAAAAGGAGAAGGGGACGGCAGAGGATGAGATGGCTAGATAGCATCACTGATGCAATGAATATGGACTTGAGCACACTCAGGGAGAGAGCAGAGGACAGGAAGGCCTGGCGTGCTATGGTCCATGGGGTCACGAAGAGTTGGACATGACTGAATGACTGAACAACAACAACAATTCTATGTAAGACTGTCTTTGAAAACTGTTGTGAAACTTCAGCTGGAATGCTGTTGAC
Organism: Heloderma suspectum; assembly: GCF_057233095.1. Taxonomy (NCBI): domain Eukaryota; kingdom Metazoa; phylum Chordata; class Lepidosauria; order Squamata; family Helodermatidae; genus Heloderma; species Heloderma suspectum. Next base: position 75,568,261 of record NC_139461.1, read on the forward strand.
CAGGGCCAGTTACAAGGAGCACATGACTTCACTGGCAACCAGTTTGTTTCTGGGCACAATCAAAGGGCTGGTTTTGACCTATAAAGCCCTATCTGACTTGGCACCAGGCTATTTGAGACTGCATTCTCCCGTATGAGCCTGGCCAGGTTTTAAGATCTTCAGGGCCTTCTTTCAGTCCCACCAACATCAGACACAAGGAAGTTTGGTGGGGATTTGGGAGAGGACCTTTTCAGTGGCCACACCCAGGTTCTGGAACTTCCTGCCAAGGTAGGTTACGTTGGCTCCCTCTTTGTTGTCCTTCTACCAGCAAACAAAGATGTTTTTAATCAGTCAGTCCTTTGGGGATGTACTAAAAAGAAGGACACCGACTGTCCACTGAAATGCAATGGTTCATTCCGAATGGCCATAGGAAATTGTTGGAAGATTTTAGGGATTATCATGAAACCAAATACCTGCAAGAGATAAACATTTTTCATAGAAAACAACTCCAAATCAAAATACTTACTGATAGAGTGGTTGTAGGGAACAACTCCTATGACCTCCAACACAGCGGTTTCTAGGGATCCTCTCCAAACAGACCAAGAAATTGGAATGCAATTAACAGAAGGTAACTGCAGCCTTACAAAATGATCTATAAGCATCAGTTTTAAATGGCTTAGACATGTGGAGGTGTGCATTTTTTTCCCCAAAACTGCCTAGAACCTGCTCATCGGTGACAGAGGGAATACCCCCCCATCCTAATAGTCCTGATGTGATGCATGCTCAGTTGGAATGGCCAGTCCCTCCACATGGCCATAATATTCAGTGTCTTTTGGAATGGCCATAGGAATGCATTGGACTAATACAAGTTGCCCCAAAGAAAGAAGCAGGAGCCCCAAAACACTAATGGATAACAGAGGGAGTACCCCCACAGGCATTTCCCCTCCATAGTAATGGCCCCTCCTTGTACATGGCCATAATATTCATGTGTCCTTCAGAATTGCCATCCTAAGCAGAGCCATCCTCATTAATGGGAGGCCTGGAAGGTGTAAACTCCGCTCGAGGCTGAGCCATCCCCATGAAGGGGAGGGCTGCCAGACACAGGTTAAACACAGCTCTAATTTTATTCATCCCCATGAAGGGGAGGCCTGCCTGGTCAGTTTAAACACAGCTCTAAGCCTGACATGTTGCAAATGGAGCAATAACTGAGCCATCCCTATTATGGTGAGATTTGCCAGGCATGTGTGAACCTCAGGAATAAGCTATGTCATCCCCATGAAAGGGAAGATATCCAGGCATGTGTTAAATGCAACTCTAAGCTGAACCATCCTCAACACAGAAAAGACTGCCAGACATGTCTGAACCCCAGATCTAACTTGAGCTATCCCCATGAACGGGGGACTTCAATGATATGCATGAGCCACATCTCTGTGCTGAACCATTCCCATGAAAGGTAGGGATGTACGAATTACTTACCTGCCATTCTGGTGGGGGGGTACGCGGGGGGGAGGGGATCCATCCCTCCCCCCAGAATCCTTGCCAGCTGGCTCTGCTCCATGGTGATTTTGCAGAGCCGCCGGCTGGCTCCGGAGGGCCAGCGATACGGCTGCCATTGCTGTGTCGCTGGCTGGCTGACTGACTCCAGACACAAATGGTATCCACTACACCATTTGCAGCCAGAAAGCAATTAGATTAAGTTAAATATAGCTGTAAATGGCTGCATTTAGCTTAAACTAAGGGCTTTACAGCTGCAAATGGCGTCTGCTATGCCATTTGTGTCTGGGGTTTTTCATGCGATAGGCTAGCCATTGGAGTCTGTGGCGGAATTCTCTAACATCCCTAATGAAGGGTAGGGTTCCCTCACATGTGTGAACCCTAACCCTAAGCTGAAAATACAATATACAGAGATTGAAAACAATTTACATAAAAAAACACATGAACAAACAATATTCACAAAAGAAACATATGTCTAAAACAACTTCAAACAAACAATCTCAAAAACAAACAACCGTAGCCATAAGATGTTCCAGGATCAATTAAACACTTATCCTATACTGTTGAATGTCTGGGAGAAGAGAAAGGTCTTAACCTGACACTGAAAAGATAACAATGTTGGTGCCACGTGGGCCTCATTGGGGATATGGTTCTATAATTTGGGGGCCACCACCAAAAAGTCCCTCCCCTTGTCTCTGTCTTCCGAGCTTCCCTCGGTGCAGGCAGCCAGAGGAGGGCCTTAGATGTTGAGCGTAGTATATGGGTAGATTCATGTTGGGAGAGGCGCTCTGTCATGTATTGTGGTCCCAAGCCATATAAGGCTTTATAGGTTAAAACCAGCACCTTGAATCAGGCTTGGAAACATATAGGCAGCCAGTGCAAGCAGGCCAGAGTCAGTCTTATATGTTTGGACCTTCTGGTCCCTGTTATCAATCTGGCCACCACATTTTGCATGAGCTGCAGTTTCTGAACCATCTTCAAAAGCAGCACCACATAGAATGCATTGCAGTAATCTAACTTGGAGATTACCAGAGCATAGACAACTGAAGCCAGGTTATCCCTGTCCAGATAGCTGGGCCACCAACCGAAATTGGTAGAAGGCACTCCGTGCCACTGAGGCCACCTGAGCCTCAAGTGACAAAGATGGCCCAAGGAGAACCCCCAAGTTATGAACCTGCTCCTTCAGAGGGAGTGCAACCCCATCCAGAACAGGTTGAGCACCCACCATCTCGTCAGAAGAACCACTCACCAACAGCATCACAGTCTTGTATGGACTGAGTTTCAGTTTGAGTTCATGGTGTCTCCCCTGCCAGGTAAACTGAATAATCCCCATGAAGGGGAGGCTTCCATAGCATGTGTGAACCCCAGCTCTAAGCAGAGCCATGCCAATGACTTAGCAGGCATGTGTGAACCCCAGCAATAAGCAGAGCCATGCCAATGACTTAGCAGGCATGTGTGAACCCCAGCAATAAGCTAAGTCATCCCTATGAACTGGAGACTTACCAGACATGTTTTTAAACACAGTTATTATCTAGACCATCCCCGTGAAGGGGAAGATTGCCAGGCATCTGTGAACCCCAGCTTTAAGCCAAGGCATCTCCATAGAAGGGATACTTCCAAGGAATGTGTGAATCCCAGCAAAAAGCTAAGTCATCTTCATGAAGGAGAGATTTTCCAGGCATGTGTGGACCTTAGCTGTAGGCTTAGCCATCCCATGGAGCAGAATATTTCCAGGCATGCCTAACCCCAACACTAAACTGAGCCACCCAAATCAAGGGGAAGATTCCCAGGCAGGTGTGTGAACCCCAGCTGTAAATTGATCTATCCCCATGAAGGGGAAGCTTACAGGCCATATATGAACCTTAGCTCTGAGCTAAGCCACCCCCATGAAGAGCAGATTTGCCTGGCATGTATGAGAACAAGCTCTGAGCTGAGACATACCCATGAAGAGGAGGCTTGCCCAGGATGTGCAAAAAACAGGTCTAGACTTCACCATCCCCATGAAGAGGAGGCATGCCTTGTGTGTGTAAACAAAAGCTCTAAGCTAAGCCATCCCCATGAAGAGGAGGTTTACCAGACATGTACAAAAACCAACTCTAAACTGAGGCAGTCATCCCCATGAAGAGGAGGCATGAACAGCATGTGTGAAAAACAGCTCTAACCTGGGCCATCCCAATGAAGAGGAGACATCCCTGGCATGTTTGAAAACTCACTTCAGGCTCAACAATCTCAATGAAGAGGAGACCTCCCTGGAATATGTGAAAACAAGCTTCAAGGTGAGACATCTCCATGAAGAGTAAGCATGATTGGCATGTGTGTACCCCATTTCTAAGCTGTGCCATCCCCATGAAGCCTGGCAGAGGTGTACACCATTTCTAAGGTGATCCATCCCCATGAAGGGGACACTGTTAAGCACAGCTTTGAAGAAAGTGGCATGTGTGAACAGCAGGTCTAAACTGAGCCATCTGCATGAAAAGGAGACTTGCCCAGCATGTGTGAAAACAAGTTTTAAGATGAGTTGTCCCCATGAAGAGGAGGCAAGCCCAACATGTGTGAAAACTAGCTCTAAACTGGCCCTTCCCCATGAACAGGATGTTTGTGTCATATGTAGGGATGGCGCAGGTGCCCGATTCCATCCAGGAATCTGGTGGAACCACCCCTGCCCACATCCCCAAGCCCTGCTCACTGAGCCCCTGCCCTCACTCAACAAACAGCCTGCACTCATCCTGGCAGCCTCATTGAGCTTCACAGTTGCCAGTTTCTAAAAAACAAAATGGCAATCACAAAATGCACATCTGCATTGCATCTGCATGAAAATGTGCATTTTGCAAATGCACATATTTACGTATGCACAAAAATGTGCATTTTTGCAAAAATGCACATTTTCACACATACGCACATATGTCCACTTGCAAAAATGTTGATTTTTGCACATACGCAAATATGTCCACTTGCAAAAATGTGCATTTTGCAATCACCATTTAATTTTTCAAAAAATATTGACCATAGAGCTTGATGAGGCTGCTGGGGTGAGTGTGGGCTACTCGCCAAGCATGGGAGGGGCTCAAACATAGTCCAAGGACTGGTAAGCGGGGGCAGAGGCTGGGTGGGTGCCTGGAGAACCCAGACAGGGGTAGGTTCACACATCCCTAGTCATATGAATGAAAAACAGAACTAACCTGAGCCATTCTAATGAAGAGGAAGGTTATCTGGCATGTGTGAATGCCAGGTCAAAGCTGAGCAATCCCCATAAGAGGATGCTTGTGTGGCATGTATGAAAACAAGCTGTAAGCTGAACCATCCTCATGAAGAGGGGACTTGCCACACATGTGTGAAGATGTGGAGGCTTCTCTGGCATGTGTGAACACCAATTCTAAGATGATTCATCCCCATGAAGAGAAGACATGCCTGGTATCTGTGAACACCATTTTTAAGCTCAGCCATCCCCAGGAAGGGGATGCTTCCCTGTGGCAGGTACTAAATGCAGCTTCAAGCTGACGCATGTCTGTGAAGGAGGTGGCATGCCTGACATGTATCAAAACAAGCTCGAGGTGGAGCCATCCCCATGAAGACGAGACCTGACTGTCATGTGCTAAAATGAATACTAAGCTGAACAGTCCTCATGAATAGGGGTGGACAAAAGTCCTTACCTGTCGTCGAAGGACGATCGCGGTGGGGGGGAGACGCTTCGCTGCTCCCCCCGCAAAGTTCAGGCCGGGGGGGAGGCTTCCCGCCTCGTCCCGGCCGAAATTCAGGCCAGGGGGGAGGCTTCCCGCCTCGCCCCGGCCGAAATTCAGGCCGGGGAGGAGGCTTCCCGCCTCGCCTGGCCGCGAACGCGAAAGTTTAAAAAAAAAAAAACGCACCCTGATAGGCTACGTGATGATTCACAAAGCCTATCATGGCTAGATCTGCAAAGTCAGCCGTGATAGGCTACATCAATCATCACGTAGCCTATCACGGGTGACTTTTTTTTAAAAAAAAGCGCGTACGCTAATGGCGGCCCCCATAGGGAGCCGCCATTCGCATTCCTTATTTAGTCGCTGTAGTCTACATAAATGTTTACGTAGACTACGGCGAAAATAAGGGCAACGCAAATAGCGTTGCCCTTATTTTCGCCGTAGTCTACGTAAACATTTACGTAGACTACAGCGACCAAATAAGGAACGGGAATGGCGGCTCCCTATGGGGGCCGCCATTATCCGTATGCGCTTTTTTTTTTTTTTTTAAGTCACCCGTGATAGGCTACGTGACGATTGACGTAGCCTATCACGGCTGACTTTGCAAATCTAGCCGTGATAGGCTACGTGAATTATCACGTAGCCTATCAGGGGGCGTTTTTTTTTTCTTTGATTGCAATGGTGGCGGCAGCTGGTCGAAAGACCGGCCGCCTTTCCCGCCCCGCTCGAACACCCGCCGAACCGCCGGCCGGACCCGCCACCGGGAGGGACATTCGGTGAAGGTAAGTCCCGTCCCGGGGGGGGTGCGGGGGGTGGGGGGGTTTGGAGAATTTCTCCCCAAATCTTGTTCGGGGGGCCGAACACATTGGCGCTCGGCCCCCCGAAGTTTCGGGGAGAAATTCTCCGCCATCCCTACCCATGAAGAGGAGGCTTCTCTGATATGTGTGAACACCAGCTCTAAGCCATAGCTATGAAGAGGAGTCTTGCCTGGTATGCACAAAAAAACAACTCTAAACCGAGCCATCCCCATGGTGAGGAGGCATGACTGGCATGTGTGAAAACCAGCTCTAATCCAAGCCATCCCCATGAAGAGGAGACATACCCAGCATGTGCGAAAACTAGGGTTGGCAGAGAATTTCTCCCCGAAACTTCGGGGGGCTGAGCGCCAACGTGTTCGGCCCCCCAAAGAAGTTTCGGGGAGAAATTCTCCGCACCCCCCTGCCCCTGCACCCCCCCCCCGGGATGGGACTTACCTTTCCCGAATGTCCCTCCCGGCGGCGGGTCCCGGTGGCGGTTCATCGGGTCTTCGTCAGGGGCGGGGGCGGCAGCCGATCTTTCGACCGGCTGCCACCACCGCCATTCCAATAAAACTAAAAAAAAAAAAAACGCCCCCGTGATAGGCTACGTGACAATTAATGTAGCCTATCATGGCTAGATTTGCAAAGTCAGCCATGATAGGCTACGTAAATCGTCACGTAGCCTATCACAGGTGACTTAAAAAAAAAAAAAAGCGCGTACGGCTAATGGCGGCCCCCATAGGGAGCCGCCATTCACGTTCCTTATTTGGTCACTGTAGTCTACGTAAAGATTACATAGACTACGGCGAAAATAAGGGCAACGCTATTTGCATTGCCCTTATTTTCGCCGTAGTCTACATAAAGATTTACATAGACTACAGAGACCAAATAAGGAACGCGAATGGCGGCTCCCTATGGGGGCCGCGATTTGCGTACGTGCTTTTTTTTTCTTTTTTTTTTAAGTCACCCGTGATAGGCTACGTGACGATTTACGTAGCCTATCATGGCTGACTTTGCAGATCTAGCCGTGATAGGCTACGTTAATCGTCACGTAGCCTATCACGGGGGCATTGTTTTGTTTTTTAAAAAACTTTCTATTTTGCGGCCGGGCGAGGTGCCTCCTCCCCAGCCTGAATTTCGGCTGGGCGAGGCAGGAAGCCTCCCCCCCGGCCTGAATTTCGGCCGGGCGAGGCAGGAAGCCTCCCCCCCCAGCCTGAACTTCGGGGGGAGAGCAGCGAAGCGCCTCCCCCCCACCGCGAAAAGCTGCGAGACCAGGTAAGTGACTTCCATGCACCCCTAGCAAAAACCAGTTCTAAGATGAGACAACTCCATGAAGATGAAGAATGCATGGAATGACTGTATCCCATTTCGAAGCTATACCACACCCATGAAGGAGCTGGCATACCTGGAATGTGTGAATATCAAGTCTTACCTGAGCCATCCCTATGAAGAGGAGGCATGCCCAGTGTGTGTGAAAACAAACTCAAGGCTGAGCCTTCACCATGAAGAACGGATTTGCCCTCATCCAGTCCATTGTCGCAGCCAGGCACCGATTTAGCACATCCACAGCCTCACCTGAAGAAGATGAAAAGGAGAAATAGAGCTGCGTGTTATCAGCATACTGATGACAACACCCCCCAAAACTCTGGATGACTGCCCTCAACAGTTCCATGTAGATGTTAAATAGCATGGGGGACCAAACTGACTCCTGTGGAACCCCATACTGGAGAATACATGGGGCTGAGCAATATTCCCCAAGCACCACCTGCTGGAGCCAACCATCCAAGTAGGAGCAAAACCACTGCAATGCAATGCCTCCCACTCCCAGCTCAGACAATCGCCCCAGAAGGATACCATGGTTGATGGTATTCAAAGCCGCCGAGAGATCAAGGGGAATCAACAAGGTCACACTCCCCCTGTCTCTGTCATAGGTCATCATACAAAGGTCCAAATCCTTTGACATGTAAGCTGATGTGTTGCTGATGAGGTTTTTAGCTGGTTGGGTGCTGTTTATTGCTTTTTACTGTTGTGTTTTTGATTTTCATGTTTTAATCATGATTCTGTTTTTATCTGTATTTTATTACTTTTTTGGTGGAAAGGCAAGATATACATTTAATAAATACATACGTAGATACATATTAATAATATAGCATTTGGCTTTAAGAGCAAGTGTATTTCCACACTCCCTGCATATTGGATCGATTTCAAAGGTGTTATGGATGATGCAGCACTAAGGGACAAATGAGGAGAGAAGACTTGGTTTAGTAGTTTAGTTAAGCAGTGGGTTACTTGGGTCATACTGAACAAAGTCAAAGTACTGATGGTAAATCTCTGTATTTTAAGGGGTTGGAAACTATTGCCATAATTCACCAGAGGTGCTAAGTTACTAAACGTCAAACCTTTCTTTGAGGTGGCCATAAAATAATGCATTCTTTTAGCTTCCCATAAAATAACTAAACTGGACAGTCTTTATAAAAATAAAATTATTGGCAAGGGCACAGAAATAAAGCTTTGTGTTGTGGCTGTTTTCAAAGTTTTGCCCTGCGGTAAGTAAGTACATAGCAAAGTCATTTTCTTGCCTTCTGTCATATGAATGCAGTTAGGCAAGGAATATAGTCCACCTTTCAAACAAAGAGCAGACATGAGTTACAGTCCTAATGTACAGTCTATCGTTCATACAGCAGAGCTCTGCAATAAAAATCACCTTTTGCCTTTAAAAAAAAAATAAAAATTCCAAAATGGTTGATTAGCATAAGAATGTACAACTGTGTTATCTCTTTTAAAAGAATCATTATTTTGTTCTCCAAATTTAGTTGTTTCAACTGTTAAATCTATTAATTTTCTTGATTTTCCTTGAAAATATAAATCTCGACAGACTACAGCTTCTACGAACTATAAAGGCCCTAAGGTAACATAAAATGAATGAACTGTTTAAAGAAATGTTCAAATCTGGAGAAATTCAACAGTATATGGTTTGGCATTGGACTTAATATAGATTTCAAAATGGGAACTACACAAAACTTTAGCTATTATCATTAACGCCCTAGTGAAACACATACACAACCAATAATAAATCACATTTCCCAGTGGCTTTTTTTTAACCTATAACTTCCACAATTTCAATAATCAGAACTTTAGTGTCACCATTCAAGATGGTGGATTGGTTTTGCCACCATCCAATGGCAATGAGACATGGACAACTCACCTCATCTTTATTATTATTATTATTATTATTATTATTATTATTATTATACTGCCTTATCTGCTAAAAAGCCATCATGAAGGTATACAAAAATATAAAGCAATAAAACTATAAAACAACAAAAACAAGAACATTAAAAATAGTAAAATCATCCAAACATTAAGTTACACATTTTAAAAGGCTAAATTTAAAAGATGCATATGTACACCCTTTCTAAAGGCCAAGAGAGCAGGGCCAATAATATGTGCTTGAGGAATGTGCAGGAGAAAGTCACACATGCCTGACAAATGGGCCTCTGTGGGTAATGGCACCCTCAGAAGGCCCTCTCTTGCAGAACATAATAGCTGGGCAGATTCACAGCCAGATAGGTATTCTGTTAGATACATAAGAAGAGCCATGCTGGATCACACCAAGGGTCCATCTAGTCCAGCATTCTGTTCACACAGTGGCCAAACAGCTGTCCATCGGGAACCACAAGCAGGGCATGAGCGCAACAGCACCCTCCCACCCATGTTCCTCAGCAACTGGTGTACATAGGCTCACTGCCTCTGGTACTGGAGGTAGCACATAGCCATCAAGACTAGTAGCCACTGATAGCCTTTTCCTCCACGTCTTAAAACACTTAGGGCTTTAAAGGTTAGAATGAACACCTTAAATTGTTCTTAGAAAGCAATTGGCAACGAGTGCAGGTTTTTCAGGACACGTGTAATGTGGTCCCAGTACTGTGCACTGTTTAGCAGTGTTTACAGTGCAATCAAAAGGGGGCAAGGGAGGGAAAGTTTGTGCGGACCGAACTATCATATCCAATGCCAGCAGATGAGACAGTGCAGGGAGCTACAGGAAAAAGAAGTATGCCAGCATTTTCCCTTCCTTGTCAGGGGTGTGTTGGGGGAATTGGAGGGTTTTGGATCCAGCAGAACCAAAGTAAATATGGTGCAGGTGCCCGACTCCATCCAGGAATCTGGTGGAAATCCCCCCACACCTGCACCCCCAAGCCACGCTCACTGAGCCCCTGTCCTGCTTTGCCCCTGCCCATGCTTACTGAACCACCTGTACTCACCCGGGCAGCCTCGTCAAGCTCTGCAATAGCCATTTTGGGGGGGAAATTGTCAATCTCGAAAATGCACATATTTGTGAATACACAAAATAGGGCTATGAATCACCCATATATGAAAGATTACAGGCATTTGCTTGCCTGTAATCTTGCGTATATGGGCCATTCATGCCCCCATTTTGCATATACACAAATGTGTGCATTTTGGCAAATGAACATATTCACATACATGCCAAATAGGGCCAGGAATACCCCTATGTGGCCAAGTTTATAGATGTCTGCTGGCCTGTAATCTTGCATATATGGGCTATTCACAGCATAATGCAAAACAATAAACACTACATGAAAAAAACAGCCGTAATAACCTAGAACTAAGACTTTAAAATCCCTGGGAGAAAAGAAAGATCTTTCCCTGGCACCAAAAAGATAACGTAGGTGCCAGACAAACCTCTTTGGGGAGTTTATTCCATATGTGGGTGCCACAACTGACAATACCCTCTTATAGCTATCTGCCTAGCTTCCTTTGGTGGGGACACCTGGAGGAGGGTCTCTGAAGATGACCTAAGGGTCCAACCAGCTACATCTGGGAGGAGATGTGCCTTTAGATACTCTGCTCCTGACTATCATCCTTGGACAAACTAGATAACCATCATTTAACATCTCCCAGTTGTAACCAACTCAGTGTAAGGTATGCCAGCTCCTTTGGTGAGCCCCACACAATAGCCCATGCTCTTCATGGTAGGGATGGATGGATCTATCTGTTTCGAGTCCATGTCAATTTCACATGTGTTCATTCATCATTCCATCCTATTTCCACATTAATCCGTAAATTCTTTTTAACAAACTGCAAAAACAATCTGTATTTAAAAACATACTTTTGAATTTTTCTATTTTCTCACACAGTACATGTTTGCAAACCCATTTTATCTCAAAGTTCGCATTTCTAAATGTATTTTATCCTTTTTTAAAAAAAGAGAAAGAAGCATATTTTGAAATGCATTTGGCACCTCTTTTGAGCTGAGAACTGCATCACAGAATTTAGTAAAGTGCAAAATGTGAAGTATAATGATGTGCCAATCCACACATTACTTTGGGAGCTGTGGGTCAGGTCAGTTCACATCAGAACTTTTCACAGAGATCGAATTCTTCAAACATCCATACTTCATGGTACATACAGCAATACAGTTTGCAGTGTTGGACTCTACATATCTCTACAATGGGTCATAAATACAAGACACAGATGAAGTGCTGTAACTTGCTGAAGACTGCTACTGTGAATATGAGCATTCAGCAATGAAGTCATATCTTTTCTCTTTAGATTTACGAATCTAACATCACAGACAATAACTGCTCCATTCCCCATAATTTTTAGAAGTCATTTTAATGAGCACAGCTGTGAATTGAGAGAATTCACTTTCTATTATCAGTAATCCAATATGTCTGTAATATTTTGCATACTGCAGCATATCTTCAGTACTTCTCATAGAGGCTGACACTTCTCCTGAAGACAAAAAGCAGGCGCAGTGCAGGAGCGGGAAAAGTTGCCTGAACTTCGCATATCAGCTTCTCTGACAACATCAGCTCACAGATTGAGTTCATTCATACAACAGAAGCATGATTCATTGGTAGGTATGGCCTAACTAGGGAGCATTACTCTTTTTGAAGCTGCATCCAAAGAATTACTTTGACATTCTAGAAAGCAGCAAGAGAGGATATTCTCAACACTGCAAATTGTTCCACAGTGGTTTCTAAAGTCAGAAAGTTGGGGATGGGGAAAAGAAAACACAACTTTGGGAACAATTCTAGTTCTGGTGCTGGTAGTGGTTTCCTTTGCTCTGGGTTTGACACTATATAGAGAAGCCTTCTCCAATCCAGCACCCTTCAGATGTATTGGACTACAACTCCTATCATCCCCATCTGGCACAGCCATTGAGGAAGGCTGCTGCTATAGAGCAAAACTGGAAGTGCAGGAAATATCCTGGAGATAACTGTGAGATGCAAGCTCACTTGATGCACTCTTCATCTGAGGGGGGAACAAGGGTTGAGCCCCCTTCCATATTTATGACATGATATATGAGCTGGGCTGCTCATGTGTACGTGCAACCAGGGCCGACCCTACCATTAGGCAGAATTAGGCAGTTGCCTTAGGCAACAGATGCTAGGAGCTGGAAGCAAGGTGTTGGAAGAGAGAGCTGTGTGCCACCTGGCCTGCCCTGTGATCCCTAAGCTACCCTGCTGCCTTTAGAGGAGGCTGTCCCATGGCCAGTGCTGACAAAAGATTCAGCTGAGGCCAGTCTGCCTTTCCACATGGCATCAGAGGGGGCACCATCTTCTCCTGTGCCTCAGGCAGCAGGCATTCTTGGGCCAGCCCTGCCTGCAACCACTCCGATGCCTCACTGCATGTGGGGGATTACAAATTTCATGACTGTGTGAACCACATCTTTGCAATCTCAGAGGGCTTGTAAAAATGAGACCACTTCACTTGACAGCAGACAGTAAATCCTTGCAGTGCAGCAGCTCTCCTTCCTCAGTTCTCTGAACTCTGCAAAATATCCAGTACCTTGCTGCTTAAAGACATTACTCTAACGGTAGTAGCCCTGACTATAATAATTACTCTTCAGTTTCACCTGTTGAATGGGAGGCTATATATACCCTAAGCAAGGATAGCTTCACCACCAGCAGCATCACTATGAATGGGAAATGTCCACAGTGTGTGGAAAGAATAGTGATTTCTGTTGACTGCCCAGACCAGGTCTGCAGGCCCATGCTGGTTCTGGCTGCATGTGTCTGGACCAGCATGGGGAAAAGTAGCCTGTACGACCATATTATGCAGATCAGAAATCCTGAACTATAAAATCAGTGGAGGCTGGTGGTGCTGACTTCTGTGGGGCTATGGATCCATTCTGGGTTTTAGTCAGAAGCTGCCAGAATTCTAAAGGAGCTATCCAAGGTGCTGAACATCTTTTGGGGATAGGTTTCAGACCTTGAATAGCTCCTTTAGAGTTCTGGCTGGTTCTGGCTAAAACGCAGAATGTATTTACATCCCCACCAAAATCAGAGCCACCAGCCTTCACTGAATAAAATATTACAAAACTCCAAAATCACATTTCCAGTCTCCAGCCTCAGAATTTAGTGGACTAAATTGATTTCAAATAAAGAATTGTTTTGTCCCCAGTAAAGGCAATCAAAACAAGTGAACATAATTAATTGGGGTGGGGTGGATAATAAGAGCAAGAACTGAACAATCATAGATTACTAGCAACTCATTTCTCTTTGTCTCCTGTTCTATTTTTTATTTTGCATTCCCCAACCCACACAGAAGTTAAATATGTAATTAGTAGCTGTCATTAATACAATAAATACAGAGGACAGACATGAATATACTGCACTGTTGTCTGTAATTTTGTTCACTAGACCTTCTCTTCCTCTTCTTCTAAGTGAAGGAACTGTATTCACCACATTATTTCCTTAATAAATTATTTATAGCGAGATGTCATAGTCACAAATTATGAAAAGCCTACATCTATATTGTTAAATACACCTGTATTTAAATGTATATTTGCCTGTTTTAAGCCACCCTGGGAACATTATGTTGTAGGGTGGCCTACAAATGTCATAAATAAATAAACAAAGAAACATTCACTAATATGTCAGCTCTCTAAAACCATTGCAAGGGCAGTGGGATACAAGCTCAAAAAACCTTGGCCCTTATTCATCTTGTAACACAAATTGGTTGAAGAAGAGTGACTGTTTGCTCTAACATAATGTTGTGTATCTATAGACCTTAAAGACCATTTGAAGTGACATAGGCCTTCTTTCCCCCACATGCCCCCCTAGTGGCCTTTGGCATTGAAACTGTATGTGGTTCTTCCAGTTGCTACACTCGGGGGAGTGGGGGGAGTATATGTGCTTACCCATATTTCTTAGCATTATAAAATGAATGCCTTTTGCATCAAAGCTTAAGGAAGAAATGTGCAGGATGCATGAGATACAAAGCACCTTCAACATGGATTTCTGGGCAAAAGCCTTGCAATGTTGTACAATCCCACCACCTCAACACACACCCTCCCTTCCACACACACAAAGACCCTTATTACTTATTTCATTGTGATAGTAATAAAGAACTCAAGCAACCGTACCCTTCGGGGCTGGACTTCTCATCACTTCTCTTGAACTCAGCCTCAGCATTCAGCCATGGCATGTGAAGTTAATTACTCTGGGCACCGGGGCTCTAAACAGAAGAATGACCCTATTTGCAGTTCCATGTAATGTGTACCATGCTACAGTGAACTCTTTCACTGCCTACACACTGCACACTCAGTGACTCTGAATGGAGTAATAATTCTGGCACTCTAGAGGAAAGCTCGGCTGTCATCTAATTTTCTCAGGGACACTTGTCTTCCCAGGTATCCATTCAATGGAGGATGCTGACACCACTCCATATTCCGTCACTGTCAGCCTTCCAGTTCAAATAGCATCAGCATTCAGAGGTGGCAACTTTCAAGAAATAAATGCATTCTCCAGCATCTTGCAAGCTCACCTGGACAACGTCAGACCCCATGCAGTAAACTGGAGAGAGGAAACATTTAACTGTGTGCATGCACTTAACCACAACAATTTGGGCAATGGTTGCACAATTGCCAAGGTGCGGGCTTCCGTAAATCATGGAGTGTAAGTATTTCTCAAAGAGTCGAGTTGTCAAGTACACATTGTGACATAGGATGTTTTATGCAATGTATGGTAGTATGCTTAACCAGCACCTGCTTGATATTGTAAGGTGCACAATATGGAGCTTGCCTCCACATGGTGAGACCTACACCTAGAAGCAGCCAGAAGCCAACTACATGCAGAAAGAGGCAATATTGGTGTCTCCCTCTGACAGACTGCCAGGACTCACTAGCCTCCAAGATGATGTCCATACAGAGAATACTTGGTAATTAGTTCCACAGCAGAAAGCAGCATCTAGGAGTACCTTATCTACAGGCTGCTAATAGTAGCTCACCAGCTGGGCTGAAAGACAGGAAGCAGCTGAAGGGTGGGGCCCTCTGGGCTGAAAGGGAAGAGAAGGGGGAGGGAAAGATGCAAGACCTGGCGTGCTATGGTCCATGGGGTCATGAAGAGTCAGACACGACTGAACAACAAAAGATGCAAGAATGGTGCCATCTTGCTTCCTAGCAGGTCTCCCAGCCCACTGGGTAATGCAGGCAAATCATGGCTCTGCTAGTACTAAACCAACCTTAGACTTTCTATCCAAGGATCCACCTAAGACCTTCCAGTTAACAACTTGGGAAAGCTACCGGCCCACATCTAGAGTCAACTATCAGTGAGAAAGGTTAGTGGAAGTGGAATGGTGCAACTGGAGCCCCCTTTGTAGCAGACTGTGACCCCTTGAGTACCTGCTAAAAAAGGAATAAGAAAAGGCTCCAGAAAAACTACAGAACAGAGCCCAGTGTGGAGTGACGGGCACAGGAGGGGGATTTATAGAAAGGGGAGAAAGGCAGAGTTCTCTGCTCTTGTAAGAGAAGCAAGGTCGCCAACTTATGTGTACCCAGTGATATAATTGGCAGTTGCCAACTTATCTGTACTCAGTGAAGTAACTAGAGATTGCCAAATTACCTGTAGCAACTGAAAAGGAACCTGTAAATCAACGTAATTCTAAACTTACCTTGGTGTTTGTATCCTTATGCAACTAAAGGAGGAAGAAGGATATAACATTCCCCTCACAGGTGATCTTGCTACACTCCCAGTTCTCTTTGCTCCCAGCAATTGTCATTCTTAATGATATTAGCATATTATCTCATATGTGTCTCCCTCACTTTGGAACTTTGAAGGATTGTGTCAAATGTTTAGAATTCACACATGCTCACTTGAATAAAGCAAAGTAGAGCTTCCATGCTTATTATCTGCCATTTAGGAGGAAACGCTGGTCCTTTGAAAATGGAGGGGAAAGTTTGCTTTCTCTCTCTTTCTTTTTCCTAGACCTCTACAGAGTGTGCCGCTTCATATAAGCCCATTTTGTGACCCCCAAATTGGACACTTGCTTGGATATATTTAAGATAGATTTCCATGCTCAACAAATAATCTATTGGATTACAATAGTTCATTAAGGGGTTTAGAGTAAACCTGAATAAATGTTATGTCCAGTTAAATCAGTGGAGTTTGTTGAGTGAGGCAAGCTTTTAAAAATAAAACCCTTTCCAATCCATGGGTCTATGAGTTCGATGAGCTGATACAGTTCAAAAAGCAAATGTCCTTTCTTTATAACCTTGAGAATTGTCGCCCACTTATTTCTGTTACATATTCACAAGTATTCATAATCCTGGCAAGATATTTTTGTGAGTGTGTGTGTGTAGCATTTTCCCCAAGCTTACACAGCTCTGAAAAGCAACCGTCAATTTCCCTGAAAAACACCATTGCAGAAAGCCCTACATTTCTTGAAAGCTCTCTGAGCTTCTTGTTTCTTTCCCCTACTCTCCCCCCACCTCTCTCTCTCTCACACACACACACACACACACATCTTACAGTTCAAAACAAGCAAACATTAAGGTGACACTTGAAGAAAACTGCAGTAGTTGAGATCTGGGATACTCTGGCTTGAACTGACAGTTTGATGCAAGTAACTTTCATTTGACCCAGACCAAACACCAAGTTTCCCTGACAGGGTTCCTGGCATGTTTATTTATAGTGAAATTTGCTCGGTGTGAAAGAAGGGAGCCCTTATAAATACTATGGAGCAATTATTTCTTAATGCGAGACTTCTAGCCAAAAGTGTTACTGCTCATTACCCTGACCCCTCAGGACCCTAGCTCCCATTCCCTTTGCCTCTCTGCTCCGCCCCTTCCCCATGACAAGAGCACACATCCCTCCTGTTCTGAGTCACTGTATGAGTTTTTCTTCGCCCTCTTTGTTCAACCCTTCCCTCAATTCTTTCACCCTCCCCCTCTTTCCCTCAGCCCTCTCTTTGCCTCCCCAACCACCTTTCCCTCACTTCCCGTCCCTCAGCCCATTGCCTACTCAGCCTCCTTTCTATGTCCCTCCTGCTAAGAGACACCACTCACTGTTGGGGATATTGCAACCTCGTCTGCCACAAGTTACAGGAAGGGGGCAATGTTGCAGTTAGCTAATTAATACATGGGAATTTGGGGGCATAGCTAGCCTTAGGATCTCTACAGCCTTCAGCTGTAGTTTCCTCCTTCGTGGTCCTCCCCCCCCCCGCCCCTCTGCCTTCTTCTGCTGCTGGGAGAACATGGTGTTTGTTCTCTCTCTCTCTCCTGCCTGTGTAAAGGAACACAAAATGGACTGAACAAACTCTCTTGAATTTATTTTATTTATTTATTGCATTTATACCCCGCCTTTTTTCCTCTTGCAAGGAACCCAAGGCGGCTTACATTATCCTCCTCCTCTCCATTTTATCCTCACAACAACAACCCTGTGAGGTGGGTTGTGCTGAGAGTCTGTGACTGAGAGTCACCCAGTGAGCTTCCATGGCCGAGTGGGGACTAGAACTCAGATCTCCCGACTCCTAGTCCAACACTCTTGCCACTACACCACACTGGCCCCTCTATGAAACTCTATGCTGTGCCTGCATATTATGTGCAAGAATACTTGTGAGTAAAGCTGTTTTCTTTCCTTCACTGAAGGAAGGATGTGGTCTCTTTTTTATTCTAAAAATAGCCTTGTGTGGATGTGGGACTGGTAAACACTCATTCTGTTTTGCCTTTTGTTTTCTCTCTCTGCTAAACTGCCTTTCTAACAAGGGGCAGCAATACCAAATCATTCCCATCACCTGCCCTCCAAATTGTTTGCTTCTCTTCCTTTGGAGCCCTCTGCACACTCACCTTTCCTGTCCTTGTTCCCCTGCCCACCCAGTATCCTAGGACTGAGGGTCTGCTTGTGCTAGGAGCCACAATGCATTGTGCAGCTGTTCCATCTTTTCTTCCTTAATGAATTTTCTGCGGCAAGGAAAGAGGGAAGAAGCAGTGGGAAAATATGGGAAGGTATGAGTACAACACCCCGACCCCTCCCCTGTCCCCTCACAATGTCTGGAATGAATCAGGGTGCTGATGGGATAAAAGCCGTGTCTGGAAGCACCCCCTAGCTTCTGCTGCCACTTCTTGCTCATGTCATGTTGCCTCCTAAGTCCTGCATGAGTTTCTTTCTCCTTGCAGCCAAAATAGGATCTTTCACTTCCTTTGTGGCATGCATGTGCAGAGTTACATTATATGACTAGTATGAGGTGTGTACTCATGTCCGCTCCAAGTATATACAGAATGCATGGGGGCCCCTACATGTATACAGCTTCTCGAAGTGACCAGGAACTCTGACATCCAGTTTGCATTTAGAAGTCGAGCCCTTTAGATACACATGCTGATGCAATGGAGGCATTTAGTCCAGCCCCCTGCTCAGTGCTGGATAACCACAGGTAAAGCATTCCTCCTTACTCTTTCTTTACATCTTCCACACAGAGCATGACCCTTAGCAGCCACAATTTCCTAGTATTTTGGACCTTGTGTGGTCCACATGGAAAGCCCTTAAGAAAATATGTTAAACTGAAAAAAAGTTAATTGAAGTTGATTACATTTTGACAAGGCTATGCCTAAAGCTCTCTGATCAAGCAAGCTTGAAACTGAAAATGAGAAATTCAATAGAAAAGGAAAGGAAGAGATATAATAAGAAATCAAGGCCAACAGACATTACTTTTTATTTTTAGTCTAGAGTAGGTAGGTACAAGGGTCCCAATCTGGGAAGTAGGGGAATTTAACCCTCACACCACCACCCCACTATGAGTCCAATCCAGATGGGGAGGGGCTGCAATTTCTATTGCAAAATAGTGATCCATTTGCTTTTTAGATTACTAGTTTCCTGGTTGCAATGGTGAAATGTGATTCATCTCACTCACACTTAACTTAGGGCCACAACTGTGATCCTATAATCAAATGAAATCATTACAACTATTGTAGCACCATATCAAACAGCAGCACAATCAAATCCTTTTTGAGAAAGCAGTTTTAAATAGGTCTTTAGGACAATCTCCAGTGGTGACCGGCCACATGCAGTTGATTCTGTTGCGCAAGCAGCCTCCACAATGGCAATTTAGTGCTTCTGGGAACATGAGGGATCTCCACTGACCTTCCCCCTTTCAGATACAAGATATTCTTCCCATTTGGGGGCTTCCTCCCAGAAGCGCTAAATTGTCATTGTGCAAGTGGTGGGGACCACTTGTGCAATGGAACTTGTGGGGCTGGCCACGCATGGAATAGAAGCAGCAGTGGGCTCCATGTGCAGACAGACAAGACATATTCTGTCCTTACAGCCATCTGAAGGCCTGTAATGATGAGGCCATAGATACTTCAACTGGAACAGCATTCCGGAAGCATGGAGCCATTACTGAAAAGGCCCTGTCCAATAGCATTGGGTGTGCTATTGGGAAGTATAACATTTTTCCAGGTAGAAATATACTGCATCTTGAGTCCTATGATATCCCTTTATCATATTTTTTAGAGAAGACATGGATACAGTGTGTAATAAACATGCATGTACTGCAGACACAAAAACAGATTGCACATAAAGGCCCTTAGTTACTGGATTATGACTAAAACAACCTCCTTGATGGTTCCAATGGGGAACAACATGGGGTCCAATTTTGTGCCATGTGTATTCATATACACATGTCAAGCTAGTCCTCATCTGAAATTAGTGTGGGCCTTTGCTCTACAAATGGGCTCCAGATTTGTCTACCTTTGATGAGTCTTACTCAACTGAGCTCATCCATGGCTGATGTTGGCCACATAAATGTCCCATCCATTTCTCTAGGGAGCTGGTAAAAAGAAAGTGAAAGGTGAGCAGCATGGGGCTTGCAAAGGAAAACTTTTCAAATTATAAATGATCTGCAGTTCTGTGGTGTTCATTATTCTGAGATTCTACTGTGGCTCAATTGATGTCAATGGAGCCCTGTCAATCTAAATTGTGGGAAGCCTATCTGAAGCACACTTGCACTCATTTAAATTAACTTTGACATCCCATATTGGAGTTTATATGGTAGAACTCAATTTTTCCTCATTAAATCAAATTTAATAAAATGTGTTTTCTCCACTACAATAAATCAAATCATTTGCTTTAGCCATTTCATGCTTTTAATAATCCTATTATTAATATGTCACTATTTGGAAAATACAAATGTGTTCAGGACATTTACAGCAATTATTTTACCTTCTCACTGATCAGCAAAATTTTGAGCGAATGTCATCCCGGGGGATATAATTATACAGCAAATCATTCCCAGTACATTCATATGAAGTATTTGAAAACTGTTCAATAAGCTGTGAAATTTAATTCAACTTATTTCACGGTTTACATGACAAGCTCACTGGATCTTTAAATCTGCAAAGTTTGAGACCAGCCACGAAGGTCAGCTTTAAAAGAAAACAGAATTCCCACTGTAAGCTTCGTTACCAATTAGTGAACATCAAAGCTCCCCCATTTGTTATCATTGCTAAAACTACAGTGAATGGTGGACCAATTCTGACAATGGCCCCTGCCATACACCTTAAGCTGCTTTCTCACTGCTTGGATGGAGCAAAGGTGCCTACTTACCCCCTAGAAAGGGAGATTGCCTCAGTGCAGGAAGCATCCAACATGGATGGACTGTCTGAGTGTAGAGCCAGTGTGAGAGATGAGGGCAGGATGAGCTTCTCAGAGGAAGAGATGGAAATTCCAATTCCATTGAATAGTGGCATCTGCCTCTCCAATTGGAGAGGGAGGTAAGCTAGTCAACTTGATAGCCAGGGAGTAGGAGGAGGCAGTCTCAGCAGCCTTGCCCCAGGAATCCTTAACATTCCTCCCTGGGAGCTTGGAGGCAACAGCAAGAGCTGCAAGGGCCCTGCTTTCTAAGCCACCCCAGACATCAAGGAAAACAGTAATCAGCAGGGTATCTCTGCCATAGGAAGAAGGTAGAAAGAAGGCCCCAAGTGCTCTTTGCATATTAGACTAGAGGCTTCACTCTGCAGGAGTAAATAAAAACTCCTACTCTCATGACACCCAGCCCTCAGGCCTTTCAGTATGCAGCAGAGGATTCTAATGAGAACAAGACATATGCTATGTTCTTGGGGAGTAGGACATTCAAGACCTTCCTGGCCAGAGAACACTACCCTGCCATCACCCTCTGGCATTTCCCCTGCCTTGCAGAAGTTTCAGGCCACAAAATCAGGAGAGGGCTCTTTAGCAATCCAGTCAGCTCCTCCCAGAGGGGTAGAGCTGACCTCACTTCAGTTGTCAGCCTACACAAGGATTCAATTGGCTTTAGCTCCCTGCTGAGACAACATCCTTCTATTGTCTTAGCAGGGGAGAGTTCCCACCAGCAGGACCCACATGGATGTATCCAAGGTCCTGCTTTCTTTCTGCCTTGATCTGTCTTACTACCTTGATCTTGCTACCAGTCTTTCCTGTAAGCCTCAAGGGACCACAGAATTAGGGATGTATGAAAATCACTTACCGTTTCGCAGATTGATTCGCGGTGGGGGGGAGGCGCTCCGTCCCTCTCCCCGGAATCCTCGATGGGGGGGGGGAGGCGATCTGGTCCTCCCCCCCCGGAATCCTGCCCAGCCGGCTCCACTCCATAGCAGCTCCGCGGAGCAGCCAGCTAGGGCCGTCTGCAGCCGGATTTCCATCCACGGACAGGCTGGTGTGGACGCAAATGGCAGCTGCCATAGCAGCTGCCATTTGCATCCAGCCAGGCTGTCGTGATAGGCTACGTAAGTATTTACATAGCCTATCATGGCTACCCCCCCCCAAAACCAGCATATGCAAATGGTGGCGGCTACGGCGGCCGCCATTTGCGTTCCCTATTTTTCACCGTTCTAGTCTACGTAAATATTTACGTAGGCTATTACAGCGAAAAAAAGGGGAATGCAAATAGCGTAGCACTATGCTATTTGTGTTCCCCTTTTTTTTGCCGTAATAGCCTACGTAAAAATTTACGTAGGCTGGAATGGCAGAAAATAGGGAACGCAAATGGCGGCCTCCGTAGCCGCCACCATTTGCGTATGCTGGGTATTTTGGGGGGGGTAGCTGCGATAGGCTACGTAAATGCTTACGTAGCCTATCACAGCTGCAAGGCCGGCAATGGCAGCTGCAGCAGCCTGGCCGTGGCCGGCCAGGAGACCAGCCTCCAGAGCCACCGCCGCCGCTGAATCTGCTGCATCCGCCCCAGGTAAGTTCCATCCTGGGGGGATCCCGTGCGGGGGCGGGGGGCAGGAGGCCATTCCACCACGGATTCCGGGGGGCCGGATTCTAAAGAATCCAGCCTCACTGGAATGCGTGGCGGAATTCTCTGCCATCCCTACACAGAATGGAGCATCTACAACATGGAATAAGTGTGCCCAGCAAGGTCTCAAACAGGCTCAGTCTGACAGCAAACCTGCCCTGGGGATTGCCCCTTGACTCTTTCCAGTCTTTGTGGATCAATGGATACCTGCCTGGAATATATAAATGCCTTATATCAAGTGTGAAGGTCCTGCATGTTGAAAATTTCACATGTAGCTTGTATTCTCTTCTCACATACCTAAATGTGGGAATATAAGCCTTTCCCAACTTTAAAGTATTTTAAAGGGAGAAGTGCAGGATTTTATAAATGTCCACCCTTCAAACTTTATGAGAGGCTTATTTAGAGAATATATAACCCACCTTTCAATGCAATGATTCTCAGGATAGAGGATAACTGTGAAACAAAATACAAAACAGTAAAAGACATCAGAAGAGACCATTAAACAGAGGGACTATGAAACAACCAATAAAACCAATTAGGTATATTCACCACAAAATAAGAACCAGCCCAATACGTTTTGCTGCCTGAGAGGAAGGACAAGATGGCATGTACAGAGGCCGACTGGCCTGGAAGTGGATTCTTACTTCAAAGCTGCTAATGGATTCTCAGTTGCACCTAAGAGCATCATGCTAACTTAGCAAGTGGAGGGCAGGCTGTCTGGCACACACAGCACTGTTCGCTAACACCTTACCACCACTTACCACCACTTGGCATCTGTTGCCTGAGGTGGCCTCCTCACTATGCCTAATGGTAGGGGTGGACCAACATAAAATGCTGCCTCACTAGGTAGGTATTTCATGACCTGTTTAAATTGGCAGACCTCAGCTGACAGCTGTTTTGATAATTTGGCAGCCACCACCAAAAATGCCCTATCTGTAGCGGCCATCAACTTAATAGATGATGGAACCATCAAGACATCCTGTGAAGTGGGTCTTAAAGAGCAAAGGGAGAAGAGGCTCCTTCTAGTATCCTGGCTCCAGACTATTTTAGAGGCGAGCACCAGCACCTTGAATTTATCCCCAAGACAAACTAGTAACTAGGTATGTTGGAGAAATCCTCAACAGATGGAAAGGACATCAGATGCCTAAGATTGGACCTGCACAATCCGCAACAGACCAGCTCTTCCTGCCAGTGTTAGCACTGGCAGGGAGTGAGGGAGGGTTGTGCGCAGCTTGCACATTTTGGCTTCACTTTTTTCTCTTAAAACAGCAAGATATGCAAATTGCAGCTGCAATTTACACTTAACTAAGCACTTTACAGCCACAATTTGTGCAAATTATGCTAATCATGGCCGTAATTTGCCCAATATGCAAATTGTGGCCACAAGTTGCATAACCTGCCTTTTTTTTAGAGAAAAATAAAAAGAAATCCACAAGCCAAGCTGGGGGGCTCTGGGAAAATCTGTCAAGCCCCAAGAGGGCCATCTGTCTCCACCATGGACGTCCCTTGGACCAGATATAGGTGGTTTCATACATCCTTTCTAGTAACCAGTGGAGCTTATATACATACAGTGTTTTATGCTCCCTCCATAAATTGTGCTGCTGCACTGTGATGCAGATACAGCTTCTAAACAGCCTTTGAGAGCAGGCCCATGTCCAGTGCCTTCCAGTAGCCTAGTTGGAAGTACCAGAACATACACCCCAGTGGCCAAATCTATCAGTTCCAGAAAGTGCCACAGTTGAAAATCAGCCAAAGGTGATAAAGAGTGCTTCTGACCCTGTCTCCAAGAAGCACTCCCAAATTATGGACCAACCCTTTCTGACAGAGTGTGACTCTTTAGTACATGCATTTCTACCACTCCACTAGGGATGCTCGAGAAATTCGAGATGGACTAAAATGAGTTCAGCTTTCTAAGAAGCTGACCTGCAGAATCTGCTGCAGCCTGCAGAGCAACCCCCTCAGGCTGTGCAGAGTCCATGGACTTTCGGATGATTTTTTTTACTTTCCCAAAATTTACACATACAAATTCATAGGAAAATATGTAAGTTTCTGCTGAGGAAATGTTGAATGGAATGGGGGACAATACACTAAATGTTACGTACTAGGGTAAATTAGGTAAATACTTAAGTAAATACTTAAGTAATTATTTGCACATTTTTCCGCATGATGAAAAATACCAATTCACATCTGTCTGTGAGCGGACAATGGAACAAAAGGCACCTGACAATCCATGAAACACAGACAGAGCGGATTTTACACAGTCCGTACATCCCAACACTCCACCACTTTATTCCCTTGTATCACTACTTTTCTACTATGGGATAATACACACCATCTTCCAATAACTATGAGTATGGGCTCAGAAGTGTAAGAAGCATTGCTACCCACTAAATAGATTATGGCTGCATCATTAAATGATGTATTCTCTAAATAATGTACTGTGAAATACACTACTTTTTGATAGTTATTTGATAAAAAGGTATTCAACTAAATTTAGTAGCATAAAGGTTTAGCCACATGAATAAGTAGCTCTACAGATCTTTGTTAATTTGCCCACTTCAAGTTAATGAATCTTTCTGATTAGTAATTGAACAAATGTACTGAATTAACTAAAGATTCTTGCAGCCTAAAGTGATATTCATTTTGACAATTTTAGCTTACATTTAATTATTTATTGTAATACTTTATGATCTACTAGCAAATGCACTGTAATATATTTTCTACAAAATAATTAAGTCTCAGTAATACAGAACCCCTCAAAAGCACTTTTTAAAATATATGTGTGGCGAAGTAGGAAAAGACAGGCTAGTTATGCTAATTATCAGGTGAACACATTAGCAATATTGTACTTCATTTATAACTGCACACATATACAGAGTTGTGTGTCCTGTATATAGCTGGGTATAAGCTCCTGATTGCCTGCTCCTTTTCCACTTCCATGTTTTCTCCTGTTTGGGGAGTCTTTTCTGTGACTAGGGATGTCAGAGAATTTCGCCACGAATCTTGGGGAGGACGAATGCCAGCACATTCAGCCCCCTGAAATCAGTGGTGAAATGGTCTGCCCCTCCGCCCCCCCCCGGGACGGGACTTACCTTGGGCGAATCTTCCTGGCAGCGGCGGCTCCGGCGGTGGTGTGGTGGCGGCGGCGGCCGGTCTTCTGACCAGCCGCTGCCGCTGCCATTTCCAGTAAAAAAAAAAAACATGATAGGCTACATAGGGATGGATGAAAGTCACTTACCTGATCCCGAAGCTTGCTTCGCAGTGGGGGGGAGGCACTCCGTCCCTCCCCCCGAAATTCTGGGCAGGGAGGAGGCGCCCTGTCCCTCCCCGCCAAAATTCTAGCCGGGGGGGAGGCGCCCCATCCCTCTTCGCCGAAATTCTGGCCAGGGGGGAGCGCCCTGTCCCTCCGGCTGCGAAACCTCTTCTCCTGCCGGGACGCAAATGGCGGCGGCCATAGCCGCCGCCATTTGCGTCCCTGGCCTGCAGTCAGCCGTGATAGGCTAAATAAATATTTATGTAGCCTATCACAGCTGACTTTGGGGGGGGAAAGCGTGTACGCAAATGGCGGCGCCCATGGGCGCTGCCATTTCCGTTCATTATTTTGGCACGTCTAGTCTACATAAACATTTACGTAGACTATGGCGAAAATAAGGGGAACGCAAATAGCATAGCGTCTACACTATTTGCGTTCCCCCTTATTTTCGCCATAGTCTACGTAAATGTTTACATAGACTAGACGTGCCAAAATAAGGAACGCCCATGGGCGCCGCCATTTGCGTAAGTGCAGTTGTTGTTGTTTTTTTTTACTCAGCCGTATTAGGCTACGTAAACATTTACGTAGCCTATCACAGCTGACTGCAGGGACGCAAACGGCGGCAGCTACGGCCGCCGCCATTTGCAGACCCGGCCGGCCAGGATTCGGGGGGGGAGGGACGGAGCACCTCCCCTCCTGGCCAGAATTTTGGGGGGAGGGACGGTGCGCCTCCCCCCCCCACCTCGAATCACATTTCGTTAAAAGGTAAGTGACTCTCGTACATCCCTATCTGTGACATCTCAGGGTAGACAACAAAAACCTGAACACACAAGTGATTTACTCACATGAGAAATGTAACATGGAAGATGCACACGATCCTGGTTCCCCTTCTTCAAAAACAAACATCTCAGCTTCCTGATTTTGTTTTCATGCCACAACCTTTCATGATTTCACAACTCCTGTTTTGAACTGCTCACATGATCAGTTGTTTCAGCACAAGTTAGCCTTGGTGTATCTGACTCAGTGAATGAGATTTAGTATAATGACGAGTATGTTGAGTATGGATGTGGAAAATCCAGGACGGGATCCAAAGAACCACACAGTTTGTTCTATACACTCAAAGTGTATGGAGAGCAGACTCCTGGGACACAGCAAGCCACTTCTGAAGCTGAGGAGTTTCAAAAACAGGGCATGAGTTGGAAGGACCACTGGTTAGTGTTAGATTACAGGCTTTGTATGAGAAGGTACCAGGTTCCTTCCTGCCATCTCCAGTTAAGAGGATCAAAGAGCAGGTGATATGAGAAAGTGAGCCTAGAGAGTCACTGCCAGTCAGTGTAGATTAGCCTTCTCTAACCTGGTGCCCTCCAGACATTTTAGAGTACAACTCCCACCATTCCTGACTATTGGCCATACTGGCTGGGGCTGCTGGGAGTTCAAGTCCAAGTCATCTGGAGGGCACCAGGTTGGAGAAGGCTTGAGTATACCATGCTGAGTTGGGTGGGCAAATAGTCTGACCTGTTATAAGGAAGCTTCTTATAATGTGACATAGAAACACAGGCACAACAGAACATAGCACCTGCCTACACTAATTAATATGTATTAATGTATGTATCTTCAGCAAAGGAGATCATTACCTTGTTGTGGTGATGGAGCTTGAGCACTTCAATGATGTCATGAGCTAAACCGTGAAGGGACACGCAAGACGGGAAGGTCATGGCACAGAGGTCAGACTAAATACGATCCCTGGGGAAGGAAACGGCAACCCACCCCAGTATTCTTGTCATGAAAACTAAATGGATCAGTACAACCAGAGATATGTCAGTATACCATCGGAAGATGGGACTCCCACGTCGGAAGATGGTCAAAATGCTACTGGGGAGGAACAGAGGATAAGTTCAACTACCCCCAGATGTGATGACGCAGCTAGCTCAAAGCCGAAAGGATGGCTAGCAGTAGGAGTGCACGAAAGCCACTTACCTGGTCTCGCAGTTTTTCGCGGTGGGGGGGAGGCGCTTCGCTGCTCTCCCCCTGAAGTTCAGGCTGGGGGGGGAGGCTTCCTGCCTCGCCCGGCCGAAATTCAGGCCAAGGGGGAGGCGCCCCGCCTCGCCCGGCCGAAATTCAGGCCGGGGGGGAGGCGCCCCATCCCTCGCTGGCAAAATTCAGGCCGGGTAGGAGTGCCCCATCTACCTGGCTGCAAAAAGAAAAGTAAAAACAAAACAAAACACACACACACTTGTGATAGTCTACGTAACGATTTACATAGCCTATCATGGCTAGATTTCCAAAGTCAGCCATGATAGGCTATGTCATCACGTAACCTATCATGGGTGACTTGGAAAAAAAAAAAGCACGTACACAAATGGCGGCTCCCATGGGGACCGCCATTTGCGTTCCTTATTTTGGCACATCTAGTCTATGTAAAGATTTACGTAGACTACGGCGAAAATAAGGGCAACGCAAATAGCGTGCCCTTATTTTCGTGACGATTAACGTAGCCTATCACGGCTGACTTTGGAAATCTAGCCGTGATAGGCTACGTAAATCATTACGTAGCCTATCACGGGTGTGTTTTATTTTTTTTTTACTTTACTTTTTTTTTTGCAATGGCGGCGGTGGCAGCCGGTAGGGAGACTGGCCGCCGCCCCCGCCGAAACGCCGCCGAAACGCCGCCGGGACCCGCCGCCGAGAGGGACATTCACCGAAGGTAAGTCCCATCCTGGGGGGGGCGGGGGCCGGCAGAGAATTTCCCCAAAACTTTTGGGGGGCCGAATGCGTCAGCACTCAGCCTCCTGAAGCTTCGTGGAGAAATTCTCCACCAACCCTAGAAGAAACATTAACAATCTCCGATACACTGATGATACCACTTTGATGGCTGAAAGCAAGAAGGAGCTGAGGAACCTCATGACAAAGATGCAAGAAGAAAGTGCAAAAGCTGGGTTGCAATTCAACCTCAAAAAAACCAAGATTATGGCAACCAGCTGGATTGATAACTGGCAAATTGAGGGAGAAAACGTGGAGGCAGTGATAGACTTTGTCTTTCTAGGTGCAAAGAGTACTGCAGACGCTGACTGCAGCCAGGAAATCAGAAGACGTTTACTTCTTGGGAGGAGAGCAATGACAAATCTTGATAAAATAGTGAAGAGCAGAGACATCACACTGACAACAAAGGTCCGCGTAGTTAAAGCAATGGTATTCACTGTAGTAACCTATGGCTGTGAGAGCTGGACCATGAGGAAGGCTGAGCAAAGGAAGATAGATGCTTTTGAACTGTGGTGCTGGAGGAAAATTCTGAGAGTGCCTTGGACTGCAAGAAGATCAAACCAGTCCATCCTCCAGGAAATAAAGCCAGACTGCTCACTTGAGGGAAGGATCTTAAAGGCAAAACTGAAGTACTTTGGCCACATCATGAGAAGACAGGACACCCTGGAGAAGATGCTGATGCTAGGGGAAGTGGAAGGCAAAAGAAAGAGGGGCCGACCAAGGGCAAGGTGGATGGATGATATTCTGGAGGTGACGGACTCGACCTTGGGGGAGCTGGGGGTGGCGACGGCCGACAGGAAGCTCTGGCGTGGGCTGGTCCATGAAGTCCATGAATAAACAACAAATGCATGTATGCATGTGGAGGCAGGTAGTTCTGATATCAGTGGACCTGTGAATCCAGTCTGGGTTTCAGTACCGAACCCTATCCTCAAAAGACGTTCAGCATCTTGGAAAGCTCTTTTAGAGTTCTGGCTGGTTTTGACTCAAACCTGGAATGGAAGCACAGCCCCACCAAAATCAGAGCCATCAGCCTCCACTGCATACACAAACCTTTCAGCCTCTCATCTAGCTTTACAAACTGCTTTATGTGATCAGAAACCTTTCCATCTTTTACAAGTCTGTCTAAGTTCACTTTGCTGAAAGTTGCTTTCTTTTCACAACCAGGTCTGAGTAATAGTGATTTTTTTTCTTCTTGCCTTCTGTATATCATAAAATACATTTCAATAAACACTCAAAAATGTTTTTTAATCCTTTGTGCTTCTACACCTTTGGGCTTTCCTAAAATAGATCTTTGGATCTTGGCCTCAGATTCCGATCTCTGTTAAAGTAGTCTGTACCTAAGCAGAAGGTTACTATGAGTAGAAAATGAATACAGCAACACACTATGTACACTATTGTGAGCTCCATAGCAGGATGCAGATGTGATCATGATGCAATAATGCCTTTTCTTTCTTTAGTTTGGAATTTACTTCAGTGATTTAAAAATTTCAGTATGGCATTTTCTTGTCCTTCAAAAAACCCACATCCATTTCACTGGCAAAGTTGAAAAAACTTCCATGAACTTTGAAAGATCTTGTGACATTTGAGGATGTTTTGCCACCACAATTTCCCCTATTTGTCATTAAATCTGCATAATTGAAGCTCTTTGGCTGGAGTCATTCAGAACAGAGCTGAAACGAATATTTCAAATATATATTGAAGAAATGCAAGAAGTAAGTGTCCAAAAGGTGCTAGTACTTCAATGTAATAATGACAACAACTATCATGGAGAGCAAACTAATCTGTAACACAATGCATTAATTTTAGTTAACTTACTGTTCTGTTGCTGGCTGGCCATTCCTTTGTTCAGCAGATTGCTGGTTAACTTAGGGTGCAATCCCATGCATGTTTAGGCAGAAGAAGGTGCTACAACTCCATGCTGGCTAGAGAATGCTGGGACTGGGAGGTGTAGGACCTTTTTCAGTCTATACTTGCATCATGGAATTGCACCTTAATAGCCCAGGATGGTTGGTTGATGTTTTCTTATGTAAAGCATAGCTAGATAGATGATGGATTAGACAGACAGACAGACAGACAGACAATTGGGTATCACTCTGTGTTTTGAAGGAGATACCCACGGAAGTTTGGGGAAGGTGACACCATTCCAGCTGAGGGGACAGGCAGATATAAGGTATGGCTGTGAAGAAACAGGAGTTTGCAATCTGAAAGCTATACAGAGGCAGAGAAAGAGTTATCTGAGGACACCTTGGGGATGCATGAACTCTTCACTACATAAAATAATGGATCTGTTGCCTTACATCTATGCTTCCACCAATGGACTATCTGTACAATTGTAAATACTGCACATATTACAAACAAATGTTTTAAGTCTCAGGTGCTCTTTCATCCAAACTAAACTAAACTAAACCTGGATAGTGCTATACCTGAAACTTCTGATACTTTCAGGAAGTAGATGTATTAAACAACACATAGATTTGTTTTTATTGTAATCACCTTGGAGACCTTGTGACAACAGACAGACAGATGATATTATCAGAAGCTGTGATGGGCCCTCTGCATATCAACTTGCCTAGCATGGATACGAACATGGCCAGGCCAGAAGTGCCTGGCCACCCTAGGTCCATCTAGTCCAGCATTCTGCTTCCCTTGGAAACCAATCCAATATATGGATTATTATATGGCATACATTATATGTTGTTGTTCAGTCGTTCAGTCGTGTCTGACTCTTCGTGACCCCATGGACCATAGCACGCCAGGCCTTCCTGTCCTATACATTATATACCTACCAATGAAGATAATACTTCAATTCATGCATCTGATGAAGTGCACTTTATTCCATGGAAGTTTATGCTACCATAACACTTCAACATTAGTCTTTAATCTGCCACACGACTCTTCACTATTTTACAGTGTGCATGGACATGGATAAAGGACAATGGCCAGGGGACAAAAACAGCCTAAAGACTACAGAATATCGGGCAGCTTCTAGCTTTAGAAGATAAGGTAGAAGCTTTCTCTGGGAAAAGGTGAAACTAAGACATGTTTGGCTCCTTGTTTAAGGCAAAAACTGAAAAGTGCACTGAGGAAAGGCCTTATTGATTTGTCTTGATCTATACAAGTGTTTCCTCTTCTACGGGAAAAAAAGATGGTAATCAAGTACTTAAAGCCGCTCTTGATTTTTCCGTTTGTTAAAATTGTCCTGACAATGGCATAACAGTTTTCCAAGACCTACTTTTTTTAGCTGGTTGGTACACATCCCCCTCTTTCTGAGAAAACTGTGTTTATTTCCCAGTTCTTCCACATTATTTATTGCAGCATTTTGTCAGATGGCTTAACCATATGCTCTACTAAAAAAAAAAATATTATCCTGTTACCTTTTCTAAACCTGCTTCTTCCCCCTGCCCTGCCACCCCTTAGGTGTTTCTTGTTCTAGGTTGGAATGTTAATTAGTCTACAGTTCCGACACACGTCTCCCCAGCTTCCTGGTGCCCTATGTTTGTTTATAGTTTCACAAATCATTATTAATGTTGTGCTTTTTTAAAACACACACCAACCTTTTAATTTATTTGTTACATCTTGAACAGCTTTCATGCCTTAAAGAAGTGAAGCACTTAACTTCCACAACATTTATTTGCTATGTGTCTAATTATATCCACCTGGACTGTTAATTCAACCACAGAGCAATCACTTCCTACAGCTGTCTCACTTGTATTTTCATTCACGCCCTGCTCTAAACCCTTGGCATTGGCCAGAAGCAGGATGCTGAACTAGATGGACCTAGGGTGGCCAGGTGTCCCACTTTACAGATGACAGTCCTCTGTTTTGGACAGCTGGCAGAGGATGATCCCCTATTTGAAGGTGTCCTCTAGTTGATGGGCTATCCAGTCCAAGTCTGGTTTAAAGTCAAGGAATCATAAGGAGGGAGCACACAGGGGCCTTGAGGTTGCCCATCCACAGCACCTTGACAGCAGACTGAGCAGGTAAACAGCTCACCTGGTCAGTCTTCTTGACTATGGTGAGAGATGGATTGTACTTCTATTTAAATATAGCTGCTATTTCCAAATGTGCACCTCTACATATATATTTGCATATGCAACTGTTATGCAAATTCCTGTCCTCTTTTGTCCTCTTCTTTGGTGATGCAGTTCCTCTGTTTTGACAGTGTGTAAATGGCCACCCTGTGGACATAAGGTCTGATCCTACAGGGCTCAGTGTCCAGCTTCAAACCAAGTGGTAGCCCCGTGAACTTCCAAACTGTTTACATGGGGGGCACCATGAAGTGTGAACTGGCCCTGTGAAAAAGACTCCTCCTAGTCCTAACATGATCAGTTTTCAAACACACCCTGCTTTGGACAGTGTGTGGCAGCCTACTGCAGAATAAATGAATATAGGATACAACCAGCAGCAAATGCCTTTCAGTAACATAAAATCCTTTTTTCTAAGCTAAACAATCCCATATGTTGTAACCTTTCCTCATAGGGGAGTTACTCCAGACCCTTGATCATTTTAGTTGCCCTTTTCTGCACCTTGTCCAACTCTGCAATATTGTTTTTTTTAGACATGGTGACCAGAACTGTACACAGCATTCTAAGTATGGTTGCACCATAGATTTGTATAAGGGGAATATGGCAGTTTTATTTTAAATTCCTTTCCTAATTATGCCCAACATCAAATTTGTCTTTTTTCAAAGTTGCCACACATTGGGTTGAACCGCATTTGCCATTTTGATGCCCATTCTCTCAGTTTAGAGAGATCCTGTTGGAGCCCCTCACAATCCCATTTTCTTTTAACCACCATAAATAATTTGGTGCCATCCGCACGTTTGATCAGTTCACTGCCTGCTCACCCCTAATTCCAGATCATTTATGAATAAGCTGAAAAAGCCCATTTTCCCCACTTTCTAAATTACTAGTAACCATTTTAAAAGTTTTTGTAATGGCTGCTGGCTTTGAGGGTGAGGAGCACTCAGTATTGGGGCGTGGGCAGGGAAAAGGTGAAATCTTATACTGAACATCACCGACTGAAGGGTTACAGGATGTGGTGGAAGTCCTGCTATGCTGGCAGAAAGCCATATCCACTGCTGTGCATTATGTGATAAGAAGAAATGTAGCAGGTGCTTCTATCCCTATCATGACATTTCCATGTGGGGAAAAGCTTCCTCCTTGGACTTTTGTGAGGAACATAGTTGTTCAAAGTGCAAAGTCTCTGTCAGGAAAAACATGTCCATTTCCTCTATATGAATTTGGTGTAAACCTGGTTGTTGTTGTTGTTGTTGTTGTTGTTTGAGAACACATATATTTGGAGGGAAAACTCTTCCCATTTTTGGAAAAACATTTTCCCAGATTATTTTATTTTTCTGAAGCTGAACACACACCCTGGTGTGCCAAAAACCTGCAGTATCCCCAACAGTAGGATGGGTGAAATACTCCCTCAGAATTTTTTTTTAAACGGGAGGGGGTGGTGAGATGGTGTCATATTCCTAGTTTGTCTGGAAGATGACTAGAAATTAAATATATCATTATGTATAAGTAAAAAGCATCTACATGCGGAAATGGTCACCTTTTATAATATACGATTGTTGTTCCTACAAGTAATATATTGAGAATTATTTATTAATTCTCTAATTTTTTTTTTTTACATTGCTGCTGTAGCAATTCTTGAAGAAGGGATAAAGTTGATCTGGAATGTTTCAGCACTGAAACTTGGATGTGTGTCAGACTTCCAGCAATCACAAGTGTGATGAGTTGTAAGCGGGGAAGACAGAATTTTCTGGCAGTTGCTGGAGTACTAGAGTGAAATCTGGAATATGTCATTAGTTGCTTTAAAAAAAATGCTAGATAAAATTCTCTCTCCAACCACACTACTTCAAGAGGATGATTTTGCACTGCATTCTAGTTTGATCATATCTTGCCATGCCTTTCCACTTTAGGAAACACATCAGCTGTGGTGTTGTGTAAAAAGGTCAAGGTGAAGTTATCCTATTTATATACAATCACAGACATCTCATTTTATTGTTGGCATTTCTTAAATTCAGAAAGCACAAAGGTTCCAAGAGAGAGGGTCTTGGAACTCCATTTCCAGCTCCATTTCTAGTATTAATGAAGATTAGATTAAAAAAAAAAAATTAAGATACATGATGCCAACAACTTTTTTTTAATGTGGCTTGGATTTATGGAGGAAACAGAGTTCAGGTATCACACAAAAATCTCCCTTTCAAGGTTTGATTACCCACTCATGTGACGGGAAGTGCAAGGTCAGACTGACCGCATGCACCAGCATACTGCTCATTCACATTGTGGTTTCATAAGCCAAGATTCCTGGTTTAAAGTGACATGTAAACACAGCTGCTGTTCCGGAAGTCTGAATAAATATAGATCTTCAACATGAAAAAAACAAAGGGAGAGAAGGGGATCATAAGCAGCTGGTGTCCAGATCATGAGGTACTTCCGTTTTAGTTTTGCTGAATGAATTTTTCAGACTAAATGCACAAGAGCTTGGATCCAAAGAAAAGTCAAGGTCGCCTTGTGCAACAGGACAACTCCTTCCTGCTGCATCCCCTTCCACTTCCCCCCAAACAACCCTTGCAGGTGGGGGGGGGGTTAAAAAATGGCAGGAAATCTGGTGCCAAAACTGGAAGCAATTGGAGACTCCCCTAGTACAAGTGGAAGAAGTGCCTTCCACTTATAGGATTGCCAGGTCTCAGGTTTGGGCCTGGGATTCATTCTCAGGACAGGCAATTTACTCTCAGGGCTGTTGGCTAGTCCTACACACCTGTGAACTCAATGGCTTCTAAGGCAGAGGTGGCGAACCTCTTTGAGTCTGAGGGCTGAATTTTGGAGAAGTTCTTGGGGGCCACATTCTGGTGGTGGGCAGGGCTAAAGACAAAGGAAGTGGGGCCCAAGGCAAAAGAGGTTGGGCCAACCCCCTCAAAATCCCAGCATATTGTAGCGTAAAGCTCATACTGCCATTAACTAAGTCCTAGGGGAGGCATTTCAACCTTATAGAATGGGGAAAAACTGCACAAAAGCTGGGAAACCACCAAATGATTGGTGGTTGGGGAAAAGGCGGGTGGCCAGGGAAAGAGGAAATGGCCATCTGGGTAACTTGGAGGGCTGGGTTGGGATGCCAGGACAGCTGAATTTGGCCATGCATGCATTAGCCCTTAGAGAAACCACATGCTATGTTAAATAATATGTTGCATGCAGATCATTGGAAGGGGCCTATAAGACTATCAAGTCCAACCCCCTGCTCAGGGCAGGAATCCAAGTCAGAGCATCCCTGACAGATGGCTGTCCAGCCTCGTCTTGAATGCCTCTGGTGTGGGAGAGCCCACCACCTCCCTAGGTCATTGGTTCCATTGTCATATTTCTCTTACAGTCAGGAAGTTTTTCCTGATGTTCAGCCAGAATCTGGCTTCCTGTCACTTCAGCCCATGTCCTGCATTCTGGGATGCTCAAGAAGAGATCCTGGCCTTCCTCTCTGTGACAATCTTTCAACTACTTGAAGAGCACTATCATATCTCCCTTCAGTCTTCTCTTCTCAAGGCTGAACATGCCCAGTTCTTTCAGTCTCTCTTCATAGGGCTTTGTTTCCAGTCCCCTGATCGCCTTTATTGCCCTCCCCTGAACCCTCTCCAGCTTGTCTGCTAGGGATGTATGAATCCTACTCATCCGTCCATTCCAGGGCCTTAGCGGTGGGGAGAGGCACTCTGTCCCTCCCCTTGGAATCCTCCCTGGACTGGCTCTGCTCTGCAGTGGCTCTACGAAGCTGCCAGCCAGGGGCAGCCACAGCCAAGCTGCTGCGGCCGCAAATGGTGGCCATCATAGCGGCCGCCATTTGCATGCTTGCAGTCAGCCATGATAGGCTACATAAGTATTTACATAGCCTATCATGGCAAAGAACAGGGATGCAAATGGCAGCTGCTACACCATTTGCGCCCCTGCTCTTTGCCGTGATAGGCTATGTAAGTATTTATGTAGCCTATCACGGTAAAGGCAGCCACACAAATGGCAGCCGCTACACCATTTGCGTGGCTGCCTTTACTGTGATAGGCTACGTAAATACTTACATAGCCTATCACTGCTGACTGCAATCACACAAATGGCATCCGCAGCAGCCCAGAAGCGGCTGGCCGGGAGACCAGCCGGAGCTGCCACTGCCGTCACATCCACTGCCGGAGCCACCGCTATTGCATCCACCGCCGGGTAAGCTCCATCCTGGGGGGATTCCGTGGGGTGGCAGGGGGGAGGCCATATCACCACGGAGTCCATGGCAGAATTCTCTGACATCCTTATTGTCTGCATCCTTCTTAGTGTGGTGCCCAGAACTGGACACAGTACTCCAGATGAGGCCTAACCATTGCTGAGTAGAGGGGAATGAGTACTTCCCGGGATTTGGAAGCTATGCTTCTATTAATGCAGCCCCAAATAGCATTTGCCTTTTGTGCAGCCACATCACATTGTTGGATCCTATTCAGCTTGTGATCTACAACAATTCCAAGGTCCTTCTCGCTTGTAGTGTTGTTGAGCCACGTATCCCCCATCTTGTAACTGTGCATTTGGTTTCTTTTTCCTAGGTGCAGAACTTGGCATTCATCCCTATTAAATTTCATTCTGTTGTTTTCTGCCCAGTGCTCCAGTCTATCCAGATCACTTTGAATTATGTTTCTGTCTTCCAAGGTCTTCGCTATCCCACCCAATTTAGTGTCATCTGCAAATTTGATCATCATTCCCTGCACCTCCTCCCCAAGTCATTAATACAAATGTTGAAGAGCACTGGGCCTAGGACTGAGCCCTGCGGTACCCTGCTCATTACCTCTCTGCAGTTTGAAAAGATCCATTGATAAGCACTCTTTGTGTCCGATTCTGTAGCCAACTGTGGATCCACTGGATCATTGTTTCACCTAGCCCACTTTGACCTAGGGATGTACAAAAGTCACTTACCTTTTAGCGAAATTGATTCGAGGTGGGGGAGAGGCGCTCCGTTCCCTCCCCCTGAAATTCTGGCCGGGGGGGAGGCGCTCCGTCCCTCCCCCCCGAAATTCTGGCTGGCCGGCTCTGCTCCGCAGGGATTCTGCGGAGCCGCCAGCTGGCTCCGCCAGCAGCCAGACATCCGGCTGCTGGATAGCAGGGACACAAATGGCAGCAGCCGTAGCCGCCGCCATTTGCGTCCCTGCAGTCAGCCGTGATAAGCTACGTAAATGTTTACGTAGCCTATCACGGCTGATTTAAAAGAAAAAAAACACGCGTACGCAAATGCATTCCTTATTTTGACACGTCTTAGTCTACATAAACATTTACGTAGACTAAGACAGCGAAAATAAGGGGAAAGCAAATAGCATAGTCTACGTAGGGATGGACAAAAGTCCCTTACCTGGTCCCGCAGCTTTTTTCGGGGGGGGGAGGCGCTCCGTTTCTCCCCCCGAAATTCTTGGCGGGTGGGGTGGCGCCCCGCCCCTCCCTGCCGAAATTCTGGCCGGGGGGGAGGCGCCCCATCCCTCCCTGCCGAAATTCTGGTCAGGGGAGAGCGCCCCGTCTCCCCGGCCGTGAAACAAAAAAGTAAAGTAAAAAAAAAAAAGTGATAGGCTACGTAAAGATTTACGTAGCCTATCACGGCTAGATTTTCAAAGTCAGCCATGATAGGCTACATAAATTTTTACATAGCCTATCACGTGTTTTTTTTTTTTTTTTACTTTACTTGGAAATGGCAGCAGCGGCAGCAGGTCGGAAGACCCGCCGCCGCCGCCGCCACCGCCGCAACGCTGCCGAAATGCCGCCGGGACCCGCCGCCATGAGGGACATTCGCACGAGGTAAGTCCCATGCTGGGGGGGTGGGGGGGTGTCGGAGAATTTCCCCACCAATTTCGGGGGGCCGAATGCGTTCGCATTTGGCCTCCCGGAGATTCATGCAGAAATTCTCCGACATCCCTATGTCTACGCTATTTGCGTTCCCCTTATTTTCGCCGTGTTAATCTACATATATGTTTACGTAGACTAAGACATGCCAAAATAAGGAATGCAAATGGCGGCGCCCATGGGCGCCGCCATTTGCGTACACGCGTTTTTTTTCTTTTAAATCAGCTGTGATAGGCTACGTAAACATTTACGTAGCCTATCACGGTGTTTTTAAAAAATCTATCCGTGATAGGCTACGTAAATCTTTACGTAGCCTATCACGTTTGTTTGTTTATTTAACTGGAAATGGCGGTGATAAGCTACGTAAATCTTTACGTAGCCTATCACGTTTGTTTGTTTATTTAACTGGAAATGGCGGTGACGGCAGCCGGTTGGAAGACCGGCTGCCGCCGCACCGCCGCCGAACTGTCGCCGCCACAGCCGCCGCAGCCAGGAAGATCCACCCAAGGTAAGTCCCATCCCGGGGGGGTTGGGGGGGTGGCAGACCGTTCCGCCACTGATTTCAGGGGGCCGAATGCACTGGCATTCGGCCTTCCCGAGAATCCTGGCGGAATTCTCTGACATCCCTACTTTGAGCTAGTTTGCTCATCAGGAGATCATGGGGCACCTTGTTGAAAGCTAGGGATGGTGGAATCAGGCCGGATTCTAAAGAATCTGGCCTCCTGGAGTCCATGGCAGACTGGAACACTTACCTCCGCCTCCCTGTGGAATCCTCTTCAGCTGAATCCTCTGGCTCTGGAGCACCAGCAAGACGGCCACCATGCTGTATTGCTGGCCTAGGGGGATTAACTGCAGACACAAATGGCATCCAGGACACCATTTGTGGCCATAAAGGTCTTAGTTTAAGGTAAATGCCGCCGTAAATGGCTGTGTTTAGCTTAAACTAAGACCTTCACGGCCACAAATGGTGTCCTGGATGCCATTTGTGTCCCTGCTTTTTTTTAACGCAATTGGAAAAAACAGTGAAAAAACAGGGATGCAAGTGGCATTCTCTACACCGAAGAGGATTCCGGGGGGAGGAACAGATCGCCTCCCCCCAAGGGTGGATTCCCGGCCGGACCAGCAGGTAGTGAATCCACCCATCCCTAAAATCAAGGTATATTATGTCCACAGCATTCCCACAGTCCACAAGGAAGGTTACTTGATCAAAGAATGAGATCAGATTCATCTGGCAGGATTTGTTCATGACAAATCCATATTAGCTTCGAGTAATCACCGCATTGTTTTCAAGGTGCTTATGGATGGATTGCTTTATCATCTTCTCCAGAATTTTCCCAGGGATTGATGTCAGACTGACGGGTCTGTAGTTCCCAGGTTCCTCCTTTTTACCCTTTTTGAAGATAGGGACCACATTAGCCCCCCTCCAGTCATCTGGCACTTCACCCATCCTCCATGATTTCTCAAAGATAATAGACAGTGGTTCTGCGAGCTCTTCTGCCAGTTCCTTTATTACTCTGGGATGCAGTTCAAGGGTGTATGACCACTGTGCTGCTTACTGGAAGTGTGTGCAGGAAGTGTGGCTACCGGGCTTGATCCTGCATCCCCTCCCTCATGAGCAACATTTCAATGTACAGTGG
This sequence comes from Heloderma suspectum, assembly GCF_057233095.1. Classification (NCBI taxonomy): domain Eukaryota; kingdom Metazoa; phylum Chordata; class Lepidosauria; order Squamata; family Helodermatidae; genus Heloderma; species Heloderma suspectum. The sequence continues at coordinate 75,608,230 of NC_139461.1, forward strand.
GATGCACCTCTGTATCTACATCACTTAAGTATGTGGAATGCTACTTCCACATACAGATCTCTCTTGCTTGATCGTAACATTAGTTTTTAGTTGATCATTAATCCATAAATTCAAGAACTACAATAACAGTGTATCATTTTATAACATTAATTACTTTGATTTACCAAGGAGCATTGTTCATGCTAACTCTGATAACAAATGGAAGCTTTTGTTTGAAAAAGATATCTGGGATTCCACCTTAAGGGCACTTCACATGGTTTTTCTTGAAGAGCAATTAAAGTGGAGTAATCAGAAAAAAATAAAACAATCAACCTGAATATGATAAACGACAATGTTTTACTTAAACTGTCTCATAGTTTATATACCTATTTTCATGTTTTGCTTTCAAATGCAGTGAAGAAAGGACACTGCTCTGATACCAGTGTCTGTATCAGAGAATGACTGTGTCCCATTTTGATGAATCCTCTGTTGAACTTTGAATATTATCTAACATACAGTATCTCTTCTAATGCCTGTTCTGTTCTCAGGACTGGCCCAATACATTTTGCTGCCTAAACAAAGGACAAGATGGCACCCCCTTTTACATTTGGAGGGTGATTAGACTGTGACCTTGATGGTTATATCATCACTGGTGACTTGGCATCAGGGGGAAGGCTGCATAACACAGACAACTCTTTCCTCCAATGACATGCTGCCACTCCCCAACCCCAGCATCTGTTGCCTGGCCTTGAGGAGCTGCCTCACTATGTTCCCCTTTATTTTCGCCGTCATAGTCTACGTAAATATTTATGTAGACTAAGACGGCCAAAAATAAGGAACGCAAATGGCTGTAGCCGCCGCCATTTGCATATGCGTGTTTTTTTTAAACCCAGCCATGATAGGCTACATAAATCTTTACGTAGCCTATCACGTCGTCTTTTTTTTTTAAACCCAGCCATGATAGGCTATGTAAATCTTTACGTAGCCTATCACGTCGTCGTTGTTGTTTTTTTACAAGACTGCCAATGGCGGCGGCGGCAGCCGGTCAGAAGACTAGCCGCTGCAGCCGCCACCGCCGAAGCCGCCACCAGAGCCGCCGCCGCCCGGAAGATCCGCCCCAGGTAAGTCTTGTCCCGGGGGGGATCCGCGGGGGGGACAGGGGGGCAGGCCGTCTGCCATGGAATTCGGGGGACCAAATGAACTGGCATTCGGCCCCACCGAGATCCGTGGCAGAATTCTCTGACATCCCTAGCTAAAATGTATACCACAGATTAGGAAAGGTAGCACCAAGTCCAAGAGGTTGCCAGCATGGTTAAAAGCAGTGGTAAAGGAGCTATTAGAGAAAAGAGCTTCCTTCAGAAAATGGAAGTCTTGCCCAAGTGAGGAAAATAAAAGGCAGCACAAGCTTGCACAAAGGCGATGCAAGCAGACAGTAAGGGATGCAAAAAAGCATTTTGAAGAACATATTGCTAACAACATCAAGGGCAATGATAAAGAATTCTTTAAATATGTCAGAAGCCGAAAACCGGCTATAGAGGCACTTGGACCTTTAGATGATAATGGAGTTAAAGGAGTAGTGAAGGAGGACAAGGAGATTGCAGAGAAGCTGAATGAATCTTTTTTATCTGTCTTCACTCAAGAAGATATAGGAAGGGAGTCTAAGAAACTGAGGCAAATAGTGGTGACAAAAGATGAAGTTCTCAACCTTATTGATAAATTGAAAGCAAATAAATCACTGGGCCCAGATGGTATCCATCCTAGATTCCTCAAAGAACACAATTATGAAATTGCTGATCTTCTAACCAAAATATACAACGTGTCCCTAAAATCAGCCTCTGTACCAAATAGGGATGGGGGAGAATTTCTCTCCGAAACTTCGGGGGGCCAAGTGCCAACGTGTTCGGCCCCCCGAAGTAGATTCGGGGAGAAATTCTCTGCACCCCCCCGCCGCCTGCACACCCCCCGGGATGGGACTTACCTTTCCCGAATGTTACTCCCAGCGGCGGGTCCCAGCAGCGGTTCGTCAGGTCTTCGACAGGGGCAGAGGCAGCAGCCGGTCTTTCGACCGGCTGCCGCCGCCATTCCAATAAAAGTAAAAAAAAAACAACGCCCCCGTGATAGGCTACGTGACGATTAACGCAGCCTATCATGGCTAGATTTGCAAAGTCAGCCGTGATAGGCTACGTAAATCGTCATGTAGCCTATCACGGGTGACTTTAAAAAAAAAAACGCGTACGGCTAATAGCGGCCCCCATAGGGAGCTGCCATTCATGTTCCTTATTTGGTCGCTGTAGTCTACGTAAAGATTTACATAGACTACAGGGACCAAATAAGGAACGCGAATGGCGGCTCCCTATGGGGGCCGCCATTTGCGTACGTGCTTTTTTTTTTTTTAAGTCACCCATGATAGGCTACGTGACGATTAACGTAGCCTATCACGGCTGACTTTGCAGATCTAGCCATGATAGGCTACGTTAATCGTCACGTAGCCTATCACGGGGGCGTTTTTTTTTTTTACTTTTTATTTCGGGGCCGGGCGAGGCGAGGCGCCTCCTCCCCGGCCTGAATTTCGGCCAGGCGAGGCGGGAAGCCTCCCCCCCGGCCTGAATTTCGGCCAGGCGAGGCGGGAAGCCTCCCCCCCGGCCTGAACTTTGGGGGGAGCAGCGAAGCCCCTCCCCCCCAACGCGAAGCAAGCTGCGAGACCAGGTAAGTGGCTTTCGTGCACCCCTAGTACCAAAGGACTGGAAGATTAGGGGTGTACGAAACCCTGCTTACCAGGCTCCACAGGGTTCCACAGGTGGGTGAAGGCGCTCCGTCCCTCCCCCCCAGAATCCTCACTGGGGGGTGGATGCTCTCCGTGCCTCCCCCCGGAATCCTGGCCGGCCGGCTCCGCTCCGCAGCCAAGCCGCAGAGCCACCAGCCGGCTCTGGCCACCCGCAGCCAGACATCTGGCCGCTGGGCAGCCCTGCAGGGATGCAAATGGCGGCTGTTGTAGCCGCCGTCATTTGCATCCCTGTAGTGAGCTGTGATACGCTACGTAAATATTTACGTAGCCTATCACGGCAGGGGGAAAACCCCAGCATACGCAAATGGCGGTAAAGTATTTACGTAGCCTATCATGGCTGAAGAAGGAGGAAACGAATGGCGGCCGCAGGATGGCCGCCATTCGCACAGCAGCGTGGGCGGGAGCAGGTAAGTGCTCCGTTTCATGCGCCTTTCATGGGGTGGGGGCGGCAGGCACTTTATCCCGCATGCCTTTTGTGGGTTGGGGGTAGGGATGTACGAAAGTCACTTACCTTTCGCGGATTATGTTGATGGTGGGGGGGAGGTGTTCCATCCCTCCCCCCAGAATCCTCACCGGGGGGGAGGCGCTCCGTTCCTCCCCGCCGGAATCCTCCGCGGCCGGCTGTGCTCCGCGGCAGCTGCGCGAAGCAGCCGGCCAGGCCCAGCCAGGCCAGAGGCGTGCGCAGCCGGATTTCCGGCCACAGAGGGCTCTGGGTAAAAAAAAGAAGAAAAAAAACACCACGTACAGAAATGGTGGCAGCTACGGCCGCCGCCATTTGCGTTCCTTATTTTTGCCATCTTAATCTACGTAAATACTTACATAGACTATGACAGCGAAAATAAAGGGGAACGCAAATAGCATAGCGGGTGCTATTAGCGTCCTTTTTTGGTTCACCGTTTTAGCCTACGTAAATATTTATGCCCACGAAATAGCCCGCTACTCTATTTGCGTTCCCCTTTATTTTCGCCGTCATAGTCTATGTAAATATTTATGTAGATTAAGATGGCAAATATAAGGAACGCAAATGGTGGTGGCCATAGCCGCCGCCATTTGCGTACACGGGTTTGTTTGTTTGTTTTAACCCACCCAACCATGATAGGCTACGTAAAGATTTACGTAGCCTATAACGTTGTTTTGGGGTTTTTTTTAAACCTAGCTATGATAGGCTACATAAATCTATCACGTCTTTTTTTTTTTTTTACAAGCCTGGAAATGGTGGCGGCGGCAGCCAGTCAGAAGACCAGCCGCTGCCGGAGCTGCTGCCACCCGGAAGATCCGCCACAGGTAAGTCTCATCCTGGGGGGGATCCGCGGGGGGGTGGGGGGGCAGGCCATTCAGCCACGGAGTTCGGGGGGCCTGCATTCGGCCTCACCAAGATCCATGGTGGAATTCTCTGACATCCCTAGTTGGGGGGGCGGGGGCTTCGTTCTGCGACCGTTTTCAGCGGGCCGAATGCACTGGTAAATCTTTACGTAGGCTAAAATGGCGAATCAAAAAGGGACGCAAATAGCGCCCGCTATGCTATTTGCATTCCCCTTTATTTTTGCCGTCATAGTCTATGTAAATATTTACGTAGACTAAGATGGCCAAAAATAAGGAACGCAAATGGCGGCGGCCGTAGCCGCCGCCATTTGCGTACGCGGTTGTTGTTGTTTTTTAAAACCCACCCAGCCATGATAGGCTACGTAAAGATTTACGTAGCCTATCACGTCATTTTTTTTTTTTAACCTAGTCATGATAGGCTACATAAATCTTTACGTAGCCTATCAGGTCTTTTTCTTTTTCTTTTTGTTCTTTTTTAACAAGACTGGAAATGGCGGCAGCGGCAGCCAGTCGGAAGACCAGCTGCTGCCACCACCGCCGGCCGGAAGATCCACCCCAGGTGAGTCTTGTCCTGAGGGGGATCCACGGGGGGCGGGGGGGGCAGGCCATTCCACCACGGAGTTCGGGGGGCCGAATGCACTGGCATTCGGCCTCACCGAGATCCGTGGCAGAATTCTCTGCCATCCCTAACCCTGCTGAAAAAGAATCAATATGGCATCCATAAGGGTAAGTCCTTTCTCACTAACCTTTTAGAGTTCTTTGAGAATGTCAATAAACATGTAGACAGGGTTGATCCAGTAGACTTTGTTTACTTGGACTTCCAAAAGGCTTTTGACAAAATCCTTCACCAAAGACTACTGTGCAAGCTTAGCAGTCATGGACAGGTCCTCTTATGGATCAGTAACTGGCAAAAGAACAGAAAGCACAGAGTAGGAATAAATGGTAAATTCTCCCAATGGAGGGAAGTAAATAGTGGAGGGTCCCACAGAGATCTGTATTAGGACCAATGCTTGTCAACCTGTTCATAAATAATCTGGATTTAGGAGTCAGCAGGGAAGTGGCCAAGTTTGCAGATGACACCAAATAATTTAGGGTGGTTAAAACAAAAAGAGATTGTGAAGAGCTCCAAAAGGATCTTTCCAAACTGGGAGAATGGGCATCTAAATGGCAAACATTTTTCAATATAAGGAAGTGTAAAGTGATGCACACTGGGGCAAAAAATCCTAACTTCAAGTATAACCTGATGGACACTGAGCTAGCAGTGGCCAACCAAGAAAAAGATATTGGTGTTGTGGACAGTTCGATGAAAATGTCAACCCAGTGTACAGCTGCTGTAAAAAAAAGGCAAACTCCATGTTAGGCATAATTAGAAATGGAATTGAGAATAAAACTGACAATATCATACTGCCTTTATACAAGTCTACAGTGCAACCACACTTAGAATACTGTGATCAGTTCTGGCCACCACACACACACACACACACACACACACACACATTAGAGCTGTAAAAAGTGCAGAAAAGGGCAACTAAAATGATCAAGAGTCTGGAGCATCTTCCCTATGAGAGAAGGTTACAACAGCTGAGATGGCTTAGCTTGGAAAAAAGGTGAGTAAGGGGAGACATGATAGAGGTGTACAAAATTATGCATGGTGTGGAGAATGTGGATAGGGTGACATTATTCTCCCTCTCTCAAACTCCTAGAACCCGGGGTCATCCTATGAAGCTGGTTGGTGGGAGATTCAGGACAGACAAAAGGAAGTACTTCTTCACACAGCGCATAGTTAAACTATGGAATTCGCTATCATAACTTTGTTATGATAGCCACCAATTTGGACAGCTTTAAAAGGGGGTTGGACAAATTCCTGGAGGAAAAGGGTATCAATGACTACTGGTCTTGATGGCTATGTGCCACCTCCAGTACCAGAGGCAGATGCTGGGGAACATGGGTGGGAGGGTGCTGTTTCACTCGCGTCCTGCTTGTGGGTTCCTGGTTGACAGCTGGTGGATCACTGTGTGAAAAGAATGCTGTTCTGGACTAGTAGACCAGATTGCTGGACTAGATGGACCCTTGGTATGATCCAGCATGGCTCTTCTTATGTTCTTATGTAATGCAAGCCAGTGCTGTGTGTCTTTACCATCATAAGGAACCAAAGTTCCTTATCATGCTGCATTTTAACTGTAGCCTACAGCCAATTTAAGGTTTAGATAGTAAAAGAAAGGGTGGAGAACATAAACATGTGGCTGTACAGCATTATCAAGCCTTCCTCTGCTCTAAAAGCTCCATGTGAGTTCAGTGCCTACCCACACATTACCATTTCCTTTGTATCACTGAATACTATCCCAAATAAGGGATGTTGCTAATGGCACAATCATATACCTGTCCCATTGAGTTCAATGGAGCTTCCTTCCAGGTACGTGGGTATACGATTGATTACAGCTGAAATTATAGTCTCTATCACTGTGGTTCCTGGGTTAGTTAGGCAACATGACCAATCATAGGAGGCAAATGAGGTGGATATGTAAAGCCAAAGCTATCACAGTTTGTGAATGCAAAAGCTGTCGCACATCCATTTAGAGAACTGGTTAAGTGAAACTCCCTTCCCTGGCTCTAATGCAGGCTTGCACAATTTATGACCTACCAAACCAAACACAACCTACCAGCCATGCAACTTAGTCCATTAGGATAAGCCTGCTGTTTTATTTTATTTGCTGCTACCTGACTGGGACTGTAACAGCAAGGAGGCAGTCAAGTCCATGGCAATCTACATTCAATGGCCAATGGGCTGTGCTTGGCTTGGTAGGTCACCAGATGGATAGCTCTGCTTTCACTTCTCCTCCAGCTTTGCTGCATTATACAACAACCCACAACAACAACTCTATCAAACGTCTCATTTCCTGAACTGGTTCTAAGTCATGGCTCTCTTTTCAAAAACACAGTCTGCTTTCCTTCCTTATTTGTGGCATTTTCCCATAAGAGGAACCCTGCCCCGTGCCTTTGAAAACCAAACCAAACACACAAAGCCCCTTTCCCCGCATCACTGCCTTTGCTTTGTCAGGTTCAGACTTTTCCTCTGACTAACATATCCCATGCTTTTGTGTTCTTTCTTTAAATAAACCAGGCAGACATAGACTTGTACAGACACCCAGACAACTCAGAATAAGCTGCTGCTAGTGCAAGCGTCATTGTGTGTGCTACATTTCATGTAATGAAATAAAACAGCAAATGCGTTACTGTCGGCCCTGCGATCAACCCTCTCAGAAGAACCGATGACTTGGGCAACTGAGTTTTGAACCTTTCTGATTCATAGAGCTGGAATTTCTATTATATGTCCCAATCCCACCCTTGACACTGATGTAACTACAAAGGATAAGAACTGCAATCGCAAAGGACTGACTGTGAGTCAGATACTGCAGCTGAATTCCCAGCTAAAGGCCACCGCAGATTCATTTCAGGTCTGTCTGCCACATCGTCTACAGAGGTGGGTGTTGTTCTCAATACATTGTGTTTGAGAATCAAAGGATGAATTTCAGCCACACAATGTTGCATATTAGATATAAGTGATTTTATTCCTTCTCAGCATAAGCAGGCGAATAGCTAAAACTCTGCAGAGAAAGCAACACAGTTCTCACTTCCATGGAAAGCACAACTGGAATGAGAGATTCTCTATTCTAGTCCCACAAAATAAGATTCCCTTTTCCACTTTCTGATCAAAGCATCTCTGAAAAGCAAACAATCAGAAGAATGAGAACTGCCTAATGTAAAAGGATTATATACCCAAACAAATTCAAAAAGAGACCTTCAGATCTCTCATCACCCGGCTAACTTTGTATCGAAGTGGATTGACCTCTTGTTGCTAGGGCTTTTCCTTCTGCCCCAGTAGCTTTGAATTGCTAATTAATAATCCACTTAATCTGATTATATGTCAGAATGCTCCATCCTATTTTTTCTCCTGTTTTGACTTTTCATGCTCTACAATTCACATTCACGTTTATACATCGTAACTTAATTTCACAAAAGATACGATCAGAAGTGGAAATGGCTGAAACAGTTGACTGTTATTTCCAGTACAGTTAAAAACGACACTCTCTCTCCACAAAGGCTATAATGAACTGGTTTTGAAAATACACTCTAAACCTATACTTTCCATGCCTAGGAAAATATCTAACATTGGAACCCCCCGCAGAGCCAGCCCAAGCCAAAGGATAAAGATCCCCCCACCTGTCCGCACACACTCATTCTATGAACAGAAGCAAATTGGACTGGCAGCTCAATTTTACTTCAACACTGGTGATGGGACACTGTCCTCCACTGAGAATAGTCCTCCACTGTCCTCCACTGCATTGAGGGCAACAAACCAGTTTACGGGTGCAGAACAGGCTGTGCGGCACACACAGCTCTGTCCTCCAACAGAGGGGAATTGCTAGAGAACTACCACTACTGCCTTCAACATTTGCAACATGAGGTGGTTGCCTCACTGTGCCTAATGGTAGGGCTAGCCCTGAACCACTGGCTTCTCACTTACTGGGAGCCCATTTGTCATGGTTGCATGGGGGGGCAGGGAGGGAGAGATCTGGTTCCTCTTGTGGCTGTGGCCAGCAGCTGGCTGTCCTGGTCACCACTCACCCACACTGTGGCTTAGGCCCCACCCCAGAAGCCAATCAGCTATACTTGCTGGCCTGTGAATGTGCAAACTTGATAGCAGACCAGAGAGGAGAGAAAACCTTTCACCTCTAGTCCACTTCTAAGCCATAAACAGAGAACCAGCCTGCAGATTCAGCAGTATCACTACTGCTCTTCCCCCTGGATTTAGTGCTGTTTTTCCTGGCTATGGACAGAAGTTAGCCACTGTTTGATGTGGCTGGGAAGAGATTTTACCCACATTCATTTGTCTCAGTGAAGCAGGGCTTTTGCCTTCGTCATAGCAATATTGTTAATTGCATTGTTCTACATTTTTGCCGTATCTTTTGTTGTAGGTACAAGAGGCATTTGGCCAGATCCATAGTGGTGCTCCCTACAGGGGGATCCTCTCAACTTAAGGGATCTTGGATGAGACTACAAAGCCCCAGCTCAATTCAAGGTGCTGGTATGCCTGCTACATGCCCAGATTGCATGATGGACTCACCATATCAGATTATGTTGAGGAGTGGTAGACCCTTCTTTATCTGAGCATGCAGGCTGGGGTGGTAGAACTGGTCAGCAGTCAGGCTAGGGTAGCCAGGTGTCCTCTTTTACAGAGGACAATCCCATTTTGAAGTGCTGCCAGAGGACCATCCTCTGTTTGAAAGCCTGTCCTGTTGAAAGATAAAGAACCATAAGAATGGTTGCCCATCACCCATTAGCACATGGAGAGAAGACTGAACAGGCAGGCACGCAGGTCACCTGGTCACAGTCTTCCATGGTGAGATGTACTGTATTTCTACTTAATTTATAATTATTATTTCTAAATTTGCATCTATACGTATAAATTAGCATATGAAAATATTATGCAAATCCTCTTTTCTAGGGGTGTACGAACCCCACTCACCTGAGTCCACTGGGGGGTCCTCAGAGGGGGGAGGCGATCCGTTCCTCCCCCCAGAATCCTCCCCAGCTGTCTCCACTCCGTGGCGAGTCGGTGGAGCCGCCGGCTGGGTCCGTCCACTGCCGGACTTCTGTCCGGTGCCCGTCTGTGGATGCAAATAGCGTCCAGCATAGCGGACACCATTTGCATCCCTGCTCTTTGCTGTAAAAATCTTTATGTAGCCTATCATGGCAAACAGCAGGGATGCAAATGGCATCCACTACACCGGACACCATTTGCGTCTGCAGACTGGCACTGGACGGCAACAGACTACCTGGACCTGGCCAGGGGCAGTAGGATCCAGCTGGCGTGAACTTCACGGGGTGGCAGAGGTGAGTAGTCCATTCTGCCATGGACTCCAGGGGGCAGAATCCGGCCTCATTGGAATCTGTGGTGGAATTCTCCACCATCCCTACTTTTGTCCTCTTTTTTGGAAGTTGATTCCTCTTTTTTGGTGATTCAGAAATGGCCACCCTGTCTTTAGTAGTTCCTTGCCCCATGCCATGACCAATAAAAGATGTAGCCTTGGTTAACCCACTTCCACTGATACATAGTCATTGCTTTCATGCCCTGCCCACACTCCATCCTGCTGGCATAACTAGTTGCTTCGATCTGTTCTCAAAACATATATTTTTTTAAAAAAAATTAAGTGTGTGCTGAATGCCCACACTGGAGGCATTCAAGATGAAGCTGGACAGCCACTTGTCAGGGATGCTTTGACTTGGATTCCTGCATTGAGCAGGGGGTTGGACTCAGTGGTCTTATAGGCCCCTTCCAACCCTACTGTTCTTTGCTTCTATGATTCTATGATCTGGAGCCCTTGTAAAAATGAATCTGGGGCAAATTAAATTAAAAATGTATGAATTGAAAAGGCAGGCTAGGTGCTCCTAGTAGCAAAAGAGTGAATGGGGGAGGGAAGAGGGGAAGGGAGCAACAACTGAAACTGAAAAGTGCTGTAGTGCATTTATGAAAAGGCAGGCTAGTTACTTTGACTGGCAAAAGAGTGGATGGGAGGAGGGTTGACTTCACCCCTTGACTACATCACTGCCAGGTCACAGCTACGTTACAGGGGCACGCCTAGGATTTAATGTGGAGGAATGGGTCACACTGCAGCTGAGCCCCCTGGGTGCTGCTTTAAGGGAAAAATAGGGAGTAAAAGGACTTTCCAAAAATGCAGCTTTTGAAGAGGGAAGCTGCTGCTTGGCTGTAGATTGGCAATAACATCATTTGTTGCAAAGGACCTCAAAGTGCTCTCCCCCCATACTAAATCGCCCGTGAGGATTGGCTCCTGGATAGGGTCTGGCAGGGTCTAGAAGGATTGTTGTCTGTTTGATCATTTGGATAAGAGCTGCCTCAGAAGACGGCTGGAGAAAAAATAAATAGGACTACAATGTACTAGGGAAGGTGATAAAGAAGGCCTGGTCCTAACACCCTTCTGTCTTTCCTGTGTTGGTCCCTAAGTATGAAAGATGTGATACACATAAAAGAAATACTTCTTAGTATTCTTTTTTTTTTCTTTCCAACATTTTAAGGTACAATATGCATGAAGTTTGGTGTATTAATACATGAAATCTAATGTATTCATAAGCTAAGAGAAATAAAACAGCAAATTATAGGTATGCACAGTTGAGCAGTGAAGGGGGGAGGGACTTTAAACTAAAACTCAGAATAGCCTGCCAAAGATAAAAGCAAAATAAATAAAAATAGTAGTGACTTATTCTGGTGGTGGGGAATGCAAGCTTTCATGGAATAAATAAGGGCCCGCTGAAACAAGCCATGCAGTTCATGAAAACAAATGGATAAGCAAAAGCAAGCTTTGGCCATGGTAGCTAGCCTGTGAAGGCTTTTCTCCAAAATCAAGGCATCCTGTTACCATTGCAATTATTGTTTGATAAATAGCATTGTATGGATGGACTTGTTAGAATGGGTACAGAACCTCAGGCCCAGGGAGGGACTATCCAGCCTGCCTTGGCATGGGGGGGAGTGCAGTCTGTCCCTCTGCAGTTCTTCAATGGCCAGGCCTCTTTCCCTTGGCCCCTTGGCCCTGACCACAGATTGTTTGGTGGCTTCCTGGGTTTTGTGCAATGTCTTTCCCCACCACCACCCCATTCTGAAAGGTCGAAATGCCTCTCATCAGGTTTCATTACTGGCAATAAAAGCTTCGAGCTAAAATATGCTGGTATGTTTGGTTTTTTTAGCCCCACCCCAATTGTCTTCAGCCATGCCCACCACTGGAATGCAGCCCCTGAGAGCTTCTATGAAATGGAATTCAGCCCTTCAGCTGAAAGAGGTTCAACAGCCCTGCCCGTGAAAGGGTGCTTTCAGAATTCATGTTCGTTTGAAATGTTTACCTTTGGGATGGTGTGCCAAGAAATATCCATCCCTCAACCCCCAAGAGCCAAGTTAACTATGAATAAAATACCCTGTACAATACAAGGTACAAAAAGAATCCAATGAAATTAAAGTTCCATCATAAGACATGCATTCATCCATTGGGGAAATGGAGTTCTCTGAATGGTTGTAATATAGCAAAACAGCTTCTGCTTTCTTGCTAGGACTAGGGATGGCGGAGAATTTCTCCCCGAAACTTCGGGGGGCCGAGCACCAATGTGTTCGGCCCCCCGAACAAGTTTCGGGGAGAAATTCTCCGCACCCCCCCGCCCCCCGCACACACCCCCGGGATGGGACTTACCTTTGCCGAATGTCCCTTCCGGCAGCGGGTCCGGCCGGCGGTTCGTCGGGTCTTCATCCGGGGCGGGAGGGGCAGCCTGTCTTTCGACCGGCTGCCGCCGCCGCCATTCCAATAAAAGAAAAAAAAAACGCCCCCGTGATAGGCTACGTGACGATTAACGTAGCCTATCACGGCTAGATTTGCAAAGTCAGCCGTGATAGGCTACGTAAATCGTCACGTAGCCTATCACGGGTGACTTTAAAAAAAAAAAAAGCACGTACGCAAATGGCGGCCCCCATAGGGAGCTGCCATTTGCGTTCCTTATTTGGTCGCTGTAGTCTACGTAAATCTTTATGTAGACTACGGCGAAAATAAGGGCAACACAAATAGCATTGCCCTTATTTTCGCCGTAGTCTACGTAATCTTTACATAGACTACAGCAACCAAATAAGGAACGGGAATGGCGGCTCCCTATGGGGGCCGCCATTATCCGTACATGCTTTTTTTTTTTTAAGTCACCCGTGATAGGCTACGTGACAATTTACGTAGCCTATCACAGCTGACTTTGCAAATCTAGCCGTGATAGGCTACGTTAATCGTCACGTAGCCTATCACGGGGGCGTTTTTTTTTTTCTTTTATTGGAATGGCGGCGGCGGCAGCCGGTCGAAAGATCAGCTGCCCCTCCCACCCCGGACGAAGACCCGACGAACCGCCGGCCGGACCCGCCGCCGGGAGGGACATTCGGCAAAGGTAAGTCCCATCACGGGGGAGTGTGCGGGGTGCGGGGGGGTGCGGAGAATTTCTCCCCGAAACTTGTTCGGGGGGCCGAACACATTGGTGCTCGGCCCCCCGAAGTTTCGGGGAGAAATTCTCCGCCATCCCTAGTCCTAGCAAGAAAGCAGAAGCTGTTTTGCTATATTACAACCATTCAGAGAACTCCATTTCCCCAATGGATGAATGCATGTCTTATGATGGAACTTTAATTTCATCTAGCCGTGATAGGCTACGTTAATCGTCACGTAGCCTATCACGGGGGCGTTTTTGTTTTTTTTTAACTTTTAATTTCGCGGCCGGGCGAGGCAAGGCGCCTCCTCCCCAGCCTGAATTTCGGCCGGGCGAGGCGGGAAGCCTCCCCCCCCAGCCTGAACTTCGGGGGGAGAGCAGCGAAGTGCCTCCCCCCCACCACGAAAAACTGCGAGACCAGGTAAGTGACTTTCGTGCACCCCTAGCTAGGACTCCTGACAACATTTCTACCTATGGTGGATGGAAGCCCCACCATAGGTACAGGAAAGCAGGTACTCCCCTATGAATTCACTTGTACTTATCAGGCTTCATTTTTGAGTCCGAGAAGTACATGCTGCAAACTAGTTAATTGGAAAAGCCATGCAAAAGAGAACAGTGTGCTGCTACATAGGATCACCGATTTGAAAACAGCTGGAACTTTCTGTACTTCTGTTGCTAATGATGGCGCTGCATGCATCTTGAATACTTTCTTTCTATTTCTTTCTTTTTTCCAAAAGCTTCAGGATTAATTTGCTATCAAAACAGACAAGCATTCACACACTGAATAATGATCTTTTTTCATTCATAATTTATTGCACTCTGTGATGTCATAAATTAAATAAATATGATTTGTGAGTAGATGTATCCTTTCAGTGCATAGCAATTAGTCCCCCACATGACTGTGTGCTTTAGCAGGCAAGGGAAGAGGTCATGCAGCCCGTCAAGAAATGATCTGGGCTTTGCAAAAGCCGACTGGTCTAGCATATTAACGCTCAGAGAAATCTCTTGGGAGAAATGGCTAGATTTGTAAATGTTGTACAATGACTGTATGAAATGAAATGGAACAATATAGCTAGATATGTTATGTGGTTAAAAGCTTTGGGCTAAATCCAAAAGTCAGTTTTCAATCAATATTTTTCATTCAGGCATAACTCTTTGTAGTCCATGAAAGATTTGTCTCAGTGAAGACTGGATTTAAAATAAAATAAAATTAGAAGGGTGGAGTTAGGGATAGCTTGACAATGCATTGCTTCTGCAGAAGACAGAATGTGCTCAGATCATTCTCTGACGGTATATAGAAATACAATCTCCATGGCTGCTCCACAGTTATGAAAATCTCTTCCCTGGAGATGATTCACTAAATCCTGACACCAAGCTTTTTTTCAGACACACTGAAAGCCTGTCTTGTTTGGACAACCACATAAAGGTTGACATTAAACTGCAACTGTATGGTTAGCTCTCAGCTTGTTCAGGTTGGGCTAGGGATCTGCCAAACCTGTCATTTTCTTTCCATGGCTATTGCTGCTTTCTTGCATGCTGGCATTGCATGGTTGGGACAATCACCTGCAAAAACAGCTACTGGTTTTCACAATGCAGATCCAAATCAGAGCTGTATGTTTCAAATGTATTATTATGACAATAGATTTAATTGCACATCATATTCTCCATTCAGAGGGCAAAACCTCTCAGTAGTAATGCCCATCTGAATAATTGTTCTGTATTATATGTGCAACTGGCAGCGTGATTGTGCATCAAGTTTCTTGTCCATGCACTGCACTCTCTCACTTTCTCTGATGAGGAAAAGTATTTGGTAATCTGCTTGATCAGATCATTTATCAGCAATGTCAAATATGTGATTTTCATATTGGGAGTTCAAGATCACAAATATTGATGCTATCTCTAGGCGGAGCCCTTGAAATAGTATGGGCTGCAAGTGAAAGAAACCATACATCCCTAAATGACACATTAAATGTTTAAAGAAGTCATATTGGCTATTACGTAAAGTCCCCTTTCCCTGGAAGCATAAATAAATGGAATGTGGGAAGAAAATCTCAAATTATCATAAGTAATATCTGCCCATTCCAACTAAGAAGTACATGTCTGTTAACTTAAAGAAAATAAATCAGTTTAATCAATATATTTCAAATTGCACTGTGGTCTTCAGTTAAGCAGTTCACTTGCTACAAATAAAGGGCATAATCCAGGCAATGTTAACCACTTTTAGTACCACTGACTTTAGTTAAGCATTCTGTAAATCTCTTATTGACATCAGTGGGAGTTAAGAGTTTAACTTCAACTGGAAGAGTTTAAGTTCAGTTAGTGCCCAAGGTACACTAGTTGCAAACCAATCATGTTTTATGTGATAATGGCCCTCTGTAGAATTCAAGTGTTCTGCTCTTATCTAAAGACATGGACACCCCTGGCTCTGCACCAACCTGTGGGTTGGCAACCTGCAGCCCTAGGGCCACATGTGGCCCTCAGCTTAATTTCAAAAGGCCTTTGCACGAGATCAGTTCAGACCTCTAGCAAGAGCCATCTGTCCTTCTCCTGGCAGCCCACTATGTGGGAAGGAAGAAGGAGAGAGAGAAAAGGAGGTGGAAGAAAGAGAAAGAGAAAAGGAGTGGCCCAACCACTTAGGGCTCTGGCCCTGCTTGCCACAGTCTTCAGCCCCTTTCACTGCCAACATGCAACCCCCGAAACATTACCCATGAGGTAATGCAGCCCTCAACAGAAAAGGGGTAGCCTACCCCTGGGTTGCACGTGAGTATGGCAGAGACTGAGCCAGAATCAACACAAAGAGATGAATTAGATTCTTTGGTAGGACCATTATGTATGACCCTGTGGTCTGCTGTATTAGTGCAATACCTCATAAAGATAGGCCATCAGCCCATACAATTCCATCCTGTCCACTCATATTTTTAAAAAAGAAAAGAAGAAAGAATGTCATATTCTATGTCACTAATAACACTAGAGTTGAGCTCAAAGTTCTCACATGAGATATTTTAGGTATTTGGACTTGAAATTAAATGTGGAGGCATGACTGGGGAAGAGAGGATTTTTTTTTAAGAGGCTGGGGGGCTATCTTTGGTGGTGACAACAATCATGGGTCTTATTTTCAGTTTTTTAATTAGTGGGGGGGGCTGCCTGTGGTGGTGGCAGCAGCAGAGGGGCTCATTTTATTCTTCTGCTGCCATTCTCTCCCACAATACCTCAGACATAATGTTGTTCCAGGGCATTCTGTGGAGAAAATGGTTGCTGTCAGTGGAGGCCACCATATGTCGAGGCCATTGTGGGGAAAATGGCGGATCCCAGCTGTCAGCTGCCAAGAAGAGTTCAACTGCTGCTACATTTACCACCATACAGGCAGCAGCAAAGAAACTGGTTTAATGGGTTAAAATAAGACCCATAACTGTTGCTACCACCAAGAGTAATCCCCCGACATCTCTTAAGAAGTCCTCCCTCTGACACATGCACTGAAAAACTGACTGAAATATCCAACCCCAATACACTGCCTGCAATAAATGATACAGAATGTGTCAGTTACAACCACCAGAAAGAATAGAGCAGTTGATAGAAGCACAGTTGTTGTTGTTGTAGTTGTTGTTTTGACTGCATGCTTCCTCCTTATATTTAAATGGGAGCAGGAAGGCATTAGTTTATATACTCTATAGATTCAGACTTTCTCATACTTAGGGCCAAATCAGACATTACTTTTAATCTGTGTCTAGCAGTGATGTCTTTTCTTTAAAAAAAGAAAAAGAAGAAGAATTGGGTAGGCACAGGGCCCCCAATCCAGACTGGGACCCTAGTGTGGGGGCAGGGGGGGGCTTTTAAGATCCAGATTGGGGCCCCTGCACCTACTCTAGATGGGGGGGGAGACTTAGCTGCTAGACACAGATTTAAAGTAATGTCATTTTGGCTCTCAGAGCATTCCCACTGAAATCAATGGGATACATGTTAGCATGACTAAGTCTGGCTTCAACTGAATGCATGTACATTCTCTCTTTGAATGAACTTTCTTTCCACATCTTCTGATCGTTTTGAAAGAAAATTGAAAACAAAAGATTTGGATACTTACACACACACAAATTAACCTTAGCTTACCATCCTTTCCATGAATGAAGGGTGATGAAGTCCTTTTGAAGTAACTCTTTGTGACTGTGAACTGCACAACATCCTCAGATCTTTTTGAGATCAAAAAGCTCATACATTTGAAATTTTTAATCAGTTAACTGCCAAAAAGCCTTTTATTTTAGATATTCGAAAATTTCTAACACTTTGGTTCCTTTAAACAGGCTTTGTTTTGTTTTGTTTTGTTTGTTTTTTAAGTGTCTTAGTCACATACAGGAAATAATGACATTGTTCTGGAAGCAGAAGTAAGCAAGAAAGAAATCCTGATCCCCCAATCAGAAATTGCATCAGTAGAATGTAAAAAATGAATATGCCAAGATGAACAGGTGACCAACACAGATGTCTGGTCCGAGAAATACATCTAGAGAATATGCCATTCAGTTTTGACTAGATCCTAAGTAGTTTCCAATACTTACTATCTATCTGACTCAACTACAATTTGCTTGTTTAAAATTTTGTAGCCCTGTGTAGACAGTAGTACAGTTATGTAATTTTAGACTCTGGAATTAGTGGCCTGCACCTCTTTAGATGGTATTGTATATTACTTCACTTACTTAAACATGTGGTAAACTGGCCCTGCTGTATTTGGAGTTCCTCCTGCTCAGCCTGCTGAGTGGGCCCTTGAACATCTGCCCGAAGTTCTTCCCTGGTGGTGCCACTGGTAGACATTCAATATGTACGAGGGAAGGAGAAATGGGATTGTGAATGGCTCCAAAAGGATCTCTCCAGTCAGGGAGAATGGGCATCTAAATGGCAACTGTGCTTCAGTGTAAGCAAGTGTAAAGTTAGGCATGTTGGGGCAAAAAATCCCAGCTTCAAGTTTAGCCTGATGGGATCTGAGCTAGCAGTGATCGACCAGGAAAGAGATCTTGGGGTTGTGGTGGACAGCTCAATAAAGATGTCAACCCAGTATGCGGCCGCTGTAAAGAAGGCAAACTCCATGTTAGGAATAATTAGAAAAGGAATTGAGAACAAAACTGCCAATATCATATTGCCCCTATACAAATCTAGGTGCAGCCACACTTGGAATGCTGTGTACAGTTCTGGTCACCATACCTCAAATAAGATATTGTAGAGCTGGAAAAAGTGCAGAAAAGAGCAACTAAAATGATCAAGGGGCTGAAGCATCTCCCCTATGAGAGAAGGTTACAACAACTGGGATTGTTTAGCTTGGAAAAAAGGAGGGTAAGGGGAGACATGATAGAGGTGTACAAAATTATGCATGGTGTGGAGAATGTGGATAGGGTGACATTTTTCTCCCTCTCTCAAACTCCTAGAACCCGGGGTCATCCTATGAAACTGGTTGGTGGGAGATTCAGGACAGATAAAAGAAAGTACTTCTTCACACAGCGCATAGTTAAACTATGGAATTCGCTATCACAGGATGTTGTGATGGCCACCAATTTGGACAGCTTTAAAAGGGGGTTGGACAGATACCTGGAGGAAAAAGCTATCAATGGCTACTAGTCTTGATGGCTATGTGCTACCTCCAGTACCAGAGGCAGTGAGCCTAGATGCTGGGGAACATAGGTGGGAGAGTGCTGTTGCACTCATGCCCTGCTTGTGGGTTCCTGATGGACAGCTGGTTGGCCACTGTGTGAACAGAATGCTGGACTAGATGGACCCTTGGTCTGATCCAGCATGTATCTTCTTATGTTCTTATGAGACGCATTGTGGCTACTGGTCCTGCCCCCAACCTCCATCTGTTCAACAACTGTACAGGGGGCCTTTGCACATATACTTGTACTAGGCTCTTACACTACCTGTGTCCTGTGAAAATGGAGGGTATATTGCACCTAGGGATGTATGCATAGAGGCCTTGTGCATTTGGGACCTTGAATGTATGGCAGTTATGGCATGTGCCAATAGGCATGATCTCAGTCCCCTGAGGCTTCATTTTCTGGTGCCAGGTTCACTGCTTGGATTTGTTGCTTGGCTCTAAGAGAATTACTGGCTGTGAATCTTGGACAAACATTGCTGATAAGATTGGATCCAGAGATCTGGAGAGGTCCAGGCTGGGGAAACGTCTGGATAGCACCTACATATCTTGAGGTTGGGGAAAATGTCTGGATGGGCTGCCATTTAGAAATATGTAGAACATGAGGAAAATCTGAGCAGGAGCAGCAGACCACTTTCCCATTCAAATCAGGACAGAGCTTCAAATCAGTTGTGTTATACACAATAGTGTGATTTAAGAATTAAATGACATCCTGGTTAATTATTCACTATTCTCAAATCCCTCCATTTTCTATGCATCAATTTGTGCTTTGACATTGGCTTCTTTATATATATATAGCAGCAGAATCATATCTATTAATATTTTGCCCTTTCAGTTTAAGGCTATAATTTAAACTGCAATTGCATAAGTCAGAGGCGATAAAACCTATGCCCAATAGTTCAGGAAAGCCTTGTAAGAAAGTGATTCTTATCAAGTCCAGTTTAAAATTATGTCTCTGTGAAAAATTTAATAACAGGCAGTGGCTTCTGCATAGGAAATCAGCTAACTGGGGACAGATCAGTACAGCTAAAACATCAGTGTGGTATAGTGCATAGGTTATTCAACCAGGGAGAGCTGAGTTCAAGTCCCTCTCCACCATGAATTTCACCAAATGGCCTTGGAAAAGGCACTGGCTCTCAGTCTATCTTAGGAGAGCCTTCCCCAACCTAGTACCCTCCAGATGTTTTTGACTATAACTCCTATCATCCCTGACCATTAGCCATCTGGCTTAGGGTGATGAGAGCAGTAGTATGAAACATCTGGACGGCACCGGTTGGAAGAGGCTGCCTTAAAGGGATGTCATGAGGACAAAGTGTGAGCTCCTTGGTGGAAAAGTGAGCTACAAATGTGCTGAATAATAGCGCTGTGCACAGACCCCCATTTTGCTTTGAAGGCCAATTCAGATTTCCGAATAAGCCCTGATTTGCTTCTTATGAATCGGGACCCAATCTGATTAGCTTCGGATTCTAGGGATGTATGAATTGTGCTCATACCGTCCCGCTTGACTTCCACAGTTTGCGTCTGTCCTGTTCCGCTGTCCGCAAGCCCCCGAAATCCTCTGGGGGGGGGTTTCCGCCTTGGAAGTTTGGTAAATAAATCTGCAGCAAATGTCGAAAAATCCTCCGTGCCCAACAGCTGCCCATCCCGTTCCGCCATTCCATGAAAGACTATTCTTCGCAAATATTTACGTAGTTTCCATCGCCCGGGATTGACCCTATGTAACTTCCACCGCACTCGCCATTGTTTGTTGGGATTGCTGACATATTTGTATTTTCTCCCTTGGGGGGAATCCCCCCGTAACTTCCCCCACACTCACCATTGTTGTGATTGCCTTGGCTGGAACTTTCCCGCTATTTTCATAATTGTTTACGTATTTTTTTCATTGCTGCCCGGAATGTATCCCGCCCTCTGTGCGCTCCCTCACTGTCTTGTTTTCTCGGACAGGGACAGGGACTGTGATTTTATTAATAATTAATTTTATGCATGTGGCAAAGCTGAAATCATGTGAACACCCTACAGTCACAGATATAGTGCAGAGTAAAAGTAGTTCCCCACCAATCCAGCCATCCAATGCTAACTAAATAGGAGCATATTGTACAGCAGATTAGGCTGAAAAGCCCAGGATGGAGGATGTAGTCCATCCATGCGGCCTGAAAAACACAAGCCTACAGTACACACAGGATGCTGGAGGATGGAGTCCTTCTCAGCAGGCCTAAACAAAGGCTGCTGGCGTGGCCTGGCTGCCCAGGCAAGCCCTCCCCACAACCACTCAGAAACACTAAGTACATAGGGGCACATGGAGTTGAAAAGCACATTGATTAATCCTGGAAAGCCCAGGAGGATGGAGGATGGAGTCTAAACAAAGGCTGCTGGAGGATGCCTTCCCAGTTTCCCCTGCCCCGACCCACTCAAAAATCACTACACATAGGGGCACATTCAGGTAAAGTAAACATATGAAAGAACATACCTTCACTGTAATAAAGGCTGAACTGCAGTGCCGTATAATGGGGACACACAGAAACACACTCATTGCAGCTGCTGGACATGGACACTCTGTCTGCAGCAGCGGCGCCTCTGGTCTCTACTCTGGACTGGAGCAACTGAGTCTGCTGGTCACTCACACACCATCATCCTATGTGTGAAGGTGGGAAAAATGGTCGTTGAGCTCCCTCCCCTCAATGACGTTATCTTCCTGGTAGGGGGGGGTGGCTTGGAGGGATCTCGCTCACCTGACCTCACCTGACCTGAACCTGACCTCACCTTCACAGACAATAAAAAAAGAGATGAGGCTACTTGCACTTCGTGACCCCGTCCCTCCCAGCGAAAGAAAGCCGCGTCGTCGCAGGAAACTGCGTATTTACTAAATAGTTTCGTAAAATCCCTTTCACCATCTATGTCTATTTCTTTTGTCCTGATTTGCAAATTTTCCTTTGTAAATACTTCCGTAAAATTTTCAGTGGAGGAAAAAAAGAATTGTCCACGTGAGCTCCAGTCCGAGTAGACCGGGGCACCGCATTCCGGGGAGGGTTCCATGGACCAGATGTGTCTGAATTTGATCCCATTTAACTTTCAGATGGATTTCTCTGACATCCCTATTGGATTCAAATCCAAATTGAGATTCAGATATCCGAATTATTTGGATTTTACATTTTTCCCATTTACTTGCATTGGAAAACCGAAATTACCATAACCTTTTCAGTTTGTATGATATATAAATGAAATTTGGGAACCTGGCAGCCCCAATGGAGGTGACTGAACCTGCCAAATTTCAGACAGTTTGGTCTGGTAGTTTTTGTGTTAGCCATGCATAAAATTTCCTTTTCTGAGAAACTAAAACAAAAGATAAAAAAAAGCCCCTTAATCATTTTGGCAGCCCTTTTCCCTAGGAAGGGTAAGATTAAGCAAACATTAAAAAATACATATAGCCTAGCCTGATCATATTCATATTATGGTCATTTGATGTACACAAAGGAAAACAAGTGACAGGCAAAGTGTCTTGGAAAATCAGCAAAAGTGGTGGTGCTTCTTATTATGTGTATTGGATACTGCTTTGCCCCACAGTATATAATATATTGGACTGTGTATTAGTATACTGCTTTGGCCACACACCATTTGCTTGTGCACAATAATGTATATGATCAGATGCACTCACACAGCACATACACACACAAGACCAAAAGAAAAGCAGATACAGAAAGAAAAAACTACCTACAAGCTAAGGGGTGAGGGGAAGGGAAATAATACTAAAGCCTAACAGAACAGAAAAGGAGGTGTTGTTTTTTCTTCTCTTTTTTTATAGGGATGTATGAAAGTGACTTACCTTTTAACGAAATTGATTCGAGGTGGGGGGGAGGCGCTCCGTCCCTCCCCCTGAAATTCTGGCTGGGGGGGAAGCGCTCTGTCCCTCCCCTCCTGAAATTCTGGCCAGGGGGGAGGTGCTCCATCCCTCCCCCCTGAAATTCTGGCCGGGGGGGAGGTGCTCCGTCCCTCCCCCCCTGAATCCTGGCCGGCCGGGTCCGCAGTAGACACTACGCTATTTGCGTTCCCCTTATTTTCACCGTCTTAGTCTACATAAATGTTTACGTAGACTAAGACGTGTCAAAATAAGGAACGCAAATGGGCGCCACCATTTGCGTACATGCAGTTTTTTTCTTTCTTTTAAATCAGCCGTGATAGGCTACGTAAACATTTACGTAGCCTATCACGGTATTTTTTAAAAATCTAGCCGTGATAGGCTATGTAAATCTTTACGTAGCCTATCACGTTTTTTTGTTTTGTTTTGTTTTTTTACTGGAAATGGCGGCGGTGGCAGCCGGTCAGAAGACCGGCCGCCGCCGCACCGCCTCCGAACCACCGCTGGAGCCGCCGCTGCCAGGAGGATTCGCCCAAGGTAAGTCCTGTCCTGGGGGGGCGGGGGGCAGACCATTTTGCCACCGATTTTGGGAGGCTGAATGCGCTGGCATTCGGCCTCCCCGAGATTCATGGCAAAATTCTCTGACATCCCTAGTTTTTTATAAGAATATAGAGATTTGAAAAATGGGGAAGGAAGGAAAAGTAATGGAGAAGGGCGAGGAGCCAAAGAACAAACAGTACAAAGCAAGGAAACAAATTGCTGGGTTACTTAAAAGTGCAGCCCTATTAGCACCTAGAGATAGGGATGTCAGAGAATTCCGCCATGGACTCCAGTGAGGCTGGATTCTTTAGAATCCGGCCCCCCCAAAATCTGTGGCAGAACAGCCTCCCCCCACCACGACCCCACAGAATCCCCCCGGGATGGTGCTTACCTGGTGGCGGCTCCAGCGGCGGATGCTCTGGATGGTGTCCCAGCTGGCCGCTGCCGGGCTGCTGCAGCTGCAAATGGCGACCGTCATAGTGGCCGCCATTTGCGGCCTTGCAGTCAGCCGTGATAGGCTATGTAAATACTTACGTAGCCTATCACAGCAAACAGCAGGGACGCAAATGGCGGCCGCTACACCATTTGCGCCCCTGCTCTTTGCCATGATAGGCTATGTAAGTATTTACATAGCCTATCACGGTAAAGTCAGCCACGCAAATGGCGTAGCGGCTGCCATTTGCGTTGCTGCCTTTACCGTGATAGGCTACGTAAATACTTGCATGGCCTATAACGGCTGACTGCCAGGACACAAATGGTGGCCGCTACGATGGCTGCCATTTGCGGCCACACCAGCCCAGCTGCGGCCGTAACTCCGGCTGTGGCCGGCCCCAGCCGGTGGCTCCATGGAGCCTCCATGGAGCTGAGCCGGCCAGGGAGGATTCCATTGGGAGGGACAGAGTGCCTCCCCCCACTGCGGATTGCCCGGCACGGAGCCAGGTAAGACTTTCGTACATCCCGACCTAGAGGTGTCACTTTCCAAAACTCAGTTCCCCCCTCCCAACTCCTCCTCTCCCCCTCCCTTCCCTAGCAAGTTGTTACATTTGTTCAGACAGAAGCCTGGGCTTCAAAATTGTCTCAAGTGATCCAAAATGCTTCAAATTCAGACCCACTTCAGATTTGGACCAAAGTGGTCCAAATAACCCTGATCTGCTTCAGAATTCAGGATTTGGACCAAAGCAGTACACAGGCCTAATGAATAATAATAAACAAGCAAATACTTGAGTGATGTCATCATCACCTTGCATCATGTTCTCACTTCAGGGAAGAGGGGAATGAGGTTGCAAGTAAAGAACTCATGACAGACCCTTTCCAGTATGAGGGAAGGGTGAACACAGCACAAGAAACTGCAAAAACACCTCCATCATTCCTCTGGCCCTGCAGGGTGTTGGATTTTTGGACTGCTCTGACATTGGAGCACTCCATCCTATAAATTACATGACCAGAGGATTGTTTTGTAAAGGGCTGTTTAAGGAGGCTGCCAGGGAATAAAGATAACTACTTGGTGGAACACCGAAGATCAAGAAGAAGGAGGAGGTGGACTCATTGACTTGTTACCCAGCATAGGTCAACTCTAGCAATAGCATAAGGCTCAAATGCGTCTAGGGATGTACGAAAATCACTTACCTTTCAGGGATTATGCTGATGGTGCGGGGGGAGGCGTTCCGTCCCTCCCCTCAGAATCCTCACCGGGGGGGGGGAGGCGCTCTGTTCCTCCCCCCCCCCAGAATCCTGGCCGACCGGCTGTGCTCCGCAGCGATTCTGCGGAGCCGCTGGCCGGCTCCGCCAGCAGCCGGACATCCAGCCGCTAGCTAGCAAGGACGCAAATGGCGGCAGCCATAGCCGCCGCCGTTTGCATCCCTGCAGTCAGCCGTGATAGGCTACGTAAATGTTTACGTAGTCTATCACGGCTGATTAAAAAAAAAATGTGCGTATGCAAATGGTGGCGCCCATGGCCACCGACATTTGCGTTCCTTATTTTGGCACGTCTTAGTCTACGTAAACATTTACGTAGACTAAGATGGCAAAAATAAGGGGAACGCAAATAACGTAGCATCTACGCTATTTGCGTTCCCCTTATTTTCGCCGTCTTAGTCTATGTAAATGTTTACGTAGACTAAGACGTGCCAAAATAAGGAACGCAAATGGCGGTGCCCATGGGCGCCGCCATTTGCGTACGTGCTTTTTTTTGTTTTTTTCTAATCAGCCGTGATAGGCTACGTAAAGATTTACGTAGCCTATCACGGTGTTTTTTTAAAATTTGGCCGTGATAGGCTACGTAAATCTTTACGTAGCCTATCATGTATTTTTGTTTCTTTGTTTTTTTAAACTTGGAAATGGCAGTGGCGGCAGCCGGTCGGAAGACCGGCTGCCGCAGCCGCCGAAACGCCGCCGCAGCCGCCGCCGCCGCCGGAGCCGCCACCGCCAGGAAGATCCGCCCCAGGTAAGTCCTGTCTCGGGGGGCTGGCGGGGGGTTGGCGGGCCGTTCCGCCACCAATTTCGGGGGGACAAATGCGCTGGCATTCAGCCTCCCCGAGATCCATGGCAGAACTTTCGTACATCCCTAGATGCGTCATAAGGCAAGAGAGGACCAGAACAACATGGTGTATCTTTGCTGATCCCAGGCACTCCATTGTCCCCATCTGGATTTGGGCCTGAGAGAGCAAGGATAAGTGTGGATGCACAGAAAGTAAGTTGTAAGAAAGCACCATTTGTGACATTGCTCAGCATCATTAATGTTCACAGCAGGGCACATCTGTTAAGGCAGTTGCCTTAGCTTTGTGGAGTTTATGCCAACATGAGATAGCTTTCACTCAGGTCTTAAACTGGCAGGGATTTTGATCACTGAATAAGAAATACTAGTTACGAAGGTTCTCTGCTCACATTTTACTATTGGGTAGTATTTGTGGAATGATCTTACATCTATTACCAATATTCATTGGAGTTTCTTTGTGGTTTGATATTTGAAACTGAATGCCGCAAATCAATAAATGTTCAGGCAGATCTGCTTGAGAAATGTTTCCTAAACAATAGGAATAGATTTTCTTTGATAATTCTCAGCTTCTGCCCCCTATCCAGTTTTAGTCCCAATATTCAGTATTCTGAAGGAAGATCTGTGTACCGGTGAAAATATTGATGTTGTAACTCAAAAAACAAAGATAAAGACCTATGGAAAGGCTGAGAGAGAGAGAGAGAATCCTGCACCAAGAAGCCCAAAGTATGTGCTACAAACAGAATAGATAATGCAAATGCAGTATATGATCCATAATGTGTTCAACTGCAAGAAGGTACCAAAATCTGGGAACGAACTGAGCATGGAAGCCAAAGAGGAAGTCAATGCCCATGTCATTAGGCAATAGGCAAGCAGGGAGCTTAGACGACATGGACAGACAAGGTAATGGCAATTCTCTTACACTTGATCCCAGGAAGTTTTTTTCAGCTTCCCCTGCATATCTGAGAGCCAGGGTGGTGTAGTGGTCAGAGTGTTGGACTAGGACTCGGGAGACCTGGGTTCTAGTTCCCACTCAGCCATGAAGCTCACTGGGTGAGTTTGGGCCAGTCACTGACTCTCAGCCTAACCTACCATGCAGGGTTGTTGAGAGGATAAAATGGAGGGGAGGAGGGCCATGTAAGCTGCCTAGGGCTCCTTGCAAGAGGAAAAAAGTGGGATATAAATGCTGTTATTATTATTAATGATGATGATGGTGATGGTATCTGAAGCATTGCATGTTTCTCCACATTAATGACATCTTGAAACTTTTCTCATGATGTTTCCAGATTCTGTTGGTGACTAGACTCAGTATAATACAGTGCAGCCATAAGTTCTGTGATGATGGGTTTCTTTAAAATATCTTTAGGGCAAAATGGCTTCTTCCGCTTCTTGGCACATTATTCATTCCCTCATCCCCAACCTCTGCTGACTAGGGATGGATAAAAGTCACTTACCTGATCCCGAAGCTTGCTTCGCGGTGGGGGGGAGGCACTCCGTCCCTCCCCCGAAATTCTGGGCGGGGGGAGGCAACCCATCCCTCCCCGCCGAAATTCTGGCCAGGGGGGAGGCGCCCCATCCCTTCCCGCCGAAATTCTAGCCGGGGGGAGCGCCCCGCCTCTCCGGCCGCAAAAATTCTTCTCCTGCCGGGACGCAAATGGCAGTGGCCATAGCCGCCGCCGTTTGCGTCCCTGGCCTGCAGTCAGCCGTGATAGGCTACATAAATGTAGCCTATCATGGCTGACTTTGAAAAAAAAAAGCGTATGCAAATGGTGGCGCCCTTATTTTCGCCGTAGTCTACATAAATATTTACGTAGACTACCTGTGCCAAAATAAGGAATGCAAATGGCGGCGCCCATGGGCGCCGCCATTTGTGTACACACTTTTTTTTTTCCAAAGTCAGCCGTGATAGGCTACGTAAACATTTACGTAGCCTGTCATGGTGTTTTTTTAAAATCTAGCCGTGATAGGCTACGTAAATCTTTACGTAGCCTATCACGTTTGTTGTTGTTGTTGTTGTTTTTACTTGGAAATGGCGGCGGTGGCAGCTGGTCGGAAGACCGGCCACCGCCGCTGAACCGCCGCCGGCAGCCACCGCTGCGAGGGACATTCGCACGAGGTAAGTCCCATCCCGGGGGGGGGTGGGGGGGTGGATCGTTTCTCCACCAATTTCGGGGGGCTGAATGCGTTGGCATTCGGCCTCCCGGAGATTCGTGGAGAAATTCCCTGACATCCCAACTGCTGACTGTTCTTCTTACAGTGAAAGCAAACTGAGCATTTGGAATTCTCATTCCAAGAACCAAAGAACCCTTGAGTTTACTTTGTAGGCTTCATATTAACATTATAAATTGGCGCATTTTGTGCTATGGCTTTAGATTTCAGAACATAATGTGATTGTGATCCAAAAATGTACTTGCTGAAACTTTGCTCCAGCAGACTCCCAGTGCAATGAGAAACATGCTTGAGCCACGCTGGCAGGATCAGACCATTTTTAATCACATGAGGAAAAGTAGATGCCTCATGCCTGGAACTCAACATTTGCAATATTTTGAATAATTTAGACATTCATATACATTTATATGCACCTTTAAACATGATATTTCCTGCACTATCCATAACTGTAGGTGAAGCCTGGTTTGAGAAGTCATTGACTCATGAGTACTTTAAATATGTTTCCATGTATCTATATACAAAAATCAGCCCAATTAGCAATTCAAGTGTTTTCTCCTAGGTTAACCTCCATCTTACAAAGCATTTGAGCTGCAATCCACACACTGCTCACTTCAGAATAACATCCTTGAAACACTTCTGAAGTCTACAATAATGCTCAGGCTCAATTACAGAGCTCCTGCTCATAGTAAAATGGGTGATTTGAAGACAGCAACACCTTTCTGAAGTTTAAAAAAACCCTTCTTGTCTGTAATATTCCCCTCCGGGTGCTCATAATTACGCTGCATAAATCGTGCATTGAGCATTTCGGCTTTGTGGTATTTATTGAAACATTTTAAGCTCTTATGCAATTTAGAACTTACTAAACAGACTGAACATTATTCAGAAAGGTGGAACTATCTCTCCCCACCCCCACCCAAAGCTATGGATCTGAATAGCCTTCCACTGAAGCTACGGCAATACTATGGCAGTGCTTAGATGTAGCCAATTCAGAAAGAGGTCTCCAAACACAGATTCCTTTTCTCTGGCAGGGAGACACCACCTCCAGAGTATAAGGTCCTCCACCCCCATGTGTATATCACCTGATCCTCAGTGTCAGCTTCTGACAATTCTGATAACACCTGTTAGGAAGGAGAGATGTGGAGGTGCCCAGAGCCAATATAGCCACCCACTTTCCCTTTAATATCCCTTTTAGGTGGCAGCACTCTTTCTGCACCTGACTCTCTGCCAGCCTCAGTGCAGCTCTGGTCTTTAATGAGCTATGGTACAGTCCATACATGTTCCACACCATGGTCTACATCTGATGTAAGTGCAAGTGGACTTCTGCTCATGCAATGGGACTTTCTCATCCCCTCATCCCCACTGTAGCCCCCTGTATGCCCTCAGATCTACTCTGGAGTATCCCCCAACCCTCTGGAGCAGATTTGGGGGCTGCAGTGTCGGTGCTTCTGGAGGATCGACACCATTGAATATATTTCCATGTCTATAACTCTCAACATAGAATAACTAACCTCATAATCTCCACGTTTCCCAAATGTTTTGGAACCAATAGCCTACTACAACAACCGCACCAGCATGGAGGTTGTACTGCCATTTGCTATAAATCCCAGCATCTGTTACCAAAAAAAAAAAAAAAAGGGATCTGTTTCTCTCTTCTGCTCATGTGGCATTGCAGCCAGTTCTTCATCATCATGGCGCCATTGTTATCCTTGTGAAACACCCAATCACACCTCCTAATCATGTGTTTAATATGAAACATGTTGTTAATTGAGTCAAATCACCTAAGAAGAATATGCTTGGATAGCCCTTTGAATTTAACTTTTATGCACACTTGAACTTAACATAACTGGGACTGTGGCCAGATTTACACAATATACTTTGGTCAATCCCAGGGATGTGTTAACAGAAATTCAAGCTTCCTCTGCACTGCTGCAAAGGCCCATTGTTTTAATGATTTATACTCATATATACTTATATGATGACCCCATTCAAAAGATCAAGGTGGCTAACAATAAATGCAACCATAAAGCAATTACACCAATGTAATTCTACAAGACCCCTTCATGGATCACTGCCTTGTTGTGGCAAAGGGGCTTGTGTAACTCAGTGAAGCCATAAGCTATGCTGTGCAGGGCCACCCAAGACGGACAGGTCATGGCAGAGAGTTCTGACAAAATATGGTCCACTGGAGAAGGAAATGGCAACCCACTCCAGTATTCTTGCCAAGAAAACCCCATGGAACGTATCACAAGGCTAAAAGATATGACGCCGGAAGATGAGACCCTCAGGTCAGAAGGTGTCCAATATACTACTGGGGAAGAGCAGAGGGTATTTCTAAGTAGCGCCAGAAAGAGTGAAGCGGCTGGGCCAAACCCGAAAGGACACTCAGCTGTGGATGTGTCTGGTGGTGAAAAGAAAATCCGATGCTGTAAAGAACAATATTTTTTAGGAACCTGGAATGTCAGATCAATGAATCAAGGTAAGCTAGAGGTGGTCAAACATGAGATGGCAAGATTGAACATCGACATCTTGGGAATCAGCGAACTAAAATGGACAGGCATGGGCGAATTTAATTCAGGTGACCATCATATCTACTACTGTGGGCAAGAATCCCTTAGAAGAAATGGAGTGGCACTCATAGTCAACAAAAGGGTGGGAAAAGCAGTACTGGGGTACAATCTTAAAAACGATAGAATGATCTCAGTACGAATCCAAGGCAAACCATTCAACATCACAGTAAGTCAAGTCTATGCCCCAACCACTGATGCCGAAGAAGCTGAGGTTGATGGGTTCTATGAAGACCTACAACACCTTCTAGAACTAACACCAAAAAAAGATGTCCTCTTCATCATAGGGGATTGGAATGCTAATGTAGGAAATCAAGAAATCACCGGGATAACAGGCAGGCATGGCCTGGGTGTACAAAATGAAGCAGGACAAAAGCTAATAGAGTTTTGCCAAGAGAACACGCTGATCATAGCAAACACTCTTTTCCCACAGCACAAGAGACAACTCTACACATGGACATCACCAGATGGTCAATATCAAAATCAGATTGATTATGTCCTTTGCAGTCAAAGATGGAGAAGCTCTATACAGTCAGTCAAAACAAGACCTGGAGCTGACTGTGGCTCAGATCATGAGCTTCTTGTTGCAAAATTTCAGCTTAAATTGAAGAATGTAGGGAAAACCACTAAACCATTCAGGTATGACCTAAATCATATCCCTGATGAATATACAGTGGAGGTGAGGAATAGATTTCAGGGATTAGACCTGATAGACAGAGTGCCTGAGGAACTATGGACGGAGGTCCGTAACATTGTTCAGGAGGCAGCAACTCAATCCATCCCAAAGAAAAAGAAAAGCAAGAAATCAAAGTGGCTGTCTGATGAGGCTTTACAAGTAGCTGAGGAAAGAAGAGAAGTGAAAAGCAAGGGAGAAAGGGGAAGACATATCCAACTGAATGCAGAGTTCCAGAGAATAGCAAGGAGAGACAAGAAGGCCTTCTTAAATGAACAATGTAAAGAAATCGAGGAAAACAACAAAATGGGAAAGACTAGAGATCTCTTCAAGAAAATTGGAGATCTCAAGGGAACGTTTTGTGCAAAGACGGGCATGATAAAGGACAAAGAAGGCAGGGACCTAACAGAAGCAGATGAGATTAAGAAGAGGTGGAAAGAATACACAAAAGAACTATACAGGAAAGATCTGAATGTCCCTGATAGCCATGATAGTGCGGTCACTGAACTTGAGCCGGACATCCTCGAGAGTGAAGTCAAGTGGGCCTTAGGAAGCATTAGTAACAACAAAGCTAGCGGAGATGACAGCATTCCAGCTGAGCTATTTAAAATCCTAAAAGATGATGCTGTTAAAGTGCTGCACTCAATATGCCAACAAATCTGGAACACTCAACAGTGGCCACAAGACTGGAAAAGGTCAGTTTACATTCCAATTCCAAGGAAGGGCAACGCCAAAGAGTGTTCAAACTACCGTACAATTGCGCTCATTTCACATGCCAGCAAGGTTATGCTCAAAATCATACAAGCTAGGCTTCAGCAGTATGTGAACCAAGAACTACCGGAAGTACAAGCTGGGTTTCAAAGAGGCAGACGAATCACCAACATTCGCTGGATCATGGAGAAAGCAAGAGAATTCCAGAAAAACGTCTATTTCTGCTTCATTGACAACGCTAAAGCCTTTGATTGTGTGGATCACAACAAACTGTGGCAAATTCTTAAAGTGATGGGAGTACCAGACCACCTTACCTGTCTCCTGAGAAACCTGTACGAGAGTCAAGAAGCAACAGTAAGAACCAGACATGGAACAACCGATTGGTTCAAAATTGGGAAAGGAGTATGACAAGGCTGCATATTGTCACCCTGCTTATTTAACTTATATGCAGAGTACATCATGAGAAATGCCAGGTTGGATGAATCACAGGTCGGAATTAAGATTGCTGGGAGAATTATCAACAACCTCCGATATGCAGATGATACCACCCTAATGGCAGAAAGCGAAGAGGATCTCAAGAGCCTCTTGTTGAGGGTGAAAGAGGAGAGTGCAAAAGCTGGTTTGAAACTCAACATTAAAAAAAACTAAGATCATGGCATCTGGCCCCATCACTTCCTGGCATATAGAAGGGGAAGAAATGGAAGCAGTGAGAGATTTTACTTTCTTGGGCTCCAAGATCACCGCAGACGGTGACTGTAGCCATGAAATTAAAAGACGCTTGCTCCTTGGGAGGAAAGCTATGGCAAACCTAGACAGCATAGTAAGAAGCAGAGACATCACCTTGCCGACAAAGGTCCGTCTAATCAAAGCTATGGTTTTTCCAGTAGTAACGTATGGCTGTGAGAGCTGGACTATAAGGAAGGCTGAGCGCTGAAGAATTGATGCTTTCGAACTGTGGTGCTGGAGAAGACTCTTACGAGTGCCCTGGACTGCAAGGAGGTCAAATCAGTCCATCCTAAAGGAAATCAACCCTGAGTGCTCATTGGAAGGACAGATACTGAAGCTGAAGCTCAAATATTTTGGCCACCTAATGCGAAGAGAAAACTCTCTGGAAAAGACCCTGATGCTGGGAAAGACTGAAGGCAAAAGGAGAAGGGGACGACAGAGGATGAGATGGCTAGATAGCATCACCGATGCAATGAATATGAACTTGAGCACACTCCGGGAGAGAGTGCAGGACAGGAAGGCCTGGCGTACTATGGTCCATGGGGTCACGAAGAGTCGGACATGACTGAACGACTGAACAACAACAATTCTACAAGAACATCCATGAGGGTCAAATTAATAGCTTTTAATTCAAAGTACCAGCAGCATAAAACCACAATAAATAGTCCCAAGCAGCAGATCAAAATCCAACAGCTAATTTTTGTTTTATTTTTTAAATGGGATGGGAGAACCAGTGTGTTTTGAGTCCATGTCACTATCGCATGTGTTCATCCACAAATCCATTACATCCTATTTCCCATTAATCTGCATATTTTTAAATGCATTTTCAGTGAATAGTTCTAAACATATTTTCTCTCAAAATACACCTTTGAAAAACCCATTTTGATATGTGTGTTTTTAGCTGAGAACAGCGTCAGAACATTCAGGAAGTGCCAGCGCTGGTGGGTCATTAAGATTCAATCCACACATTAGTCCAGGAGGGGCACATCAGGTCAATTCATCATAATGGAATTTGCAAAGATTGGATTCCTCAAGTAGCCTCTAAATGGGAGGCTGAATTGTTAGAAGGGAGATCCTCTGTATCAGTAGAATACAGTTATCCTTTAATATAATATCTACCCAAACAAAAACAACGTCAGAAAAAGTGGTTGCACTGGGGGTGGCCAGAGCCAGCTCCAGGTTCTTAAGGACCCTTGGGTTAGACACCTTAAGTGGGCACCCTCCCTCAGTGACTTTCTTCTCACTGCCATTGTCATTAGTTGCTCTTGTTCCTCGTCCTCTTTCTAATCATTGTCACCACTTGCTTGACAGGCAGAGAACTAGTGAGCAAGTATGCAGTGGCATCTACTGCTCTCCTTCTCACAACCACTGTTGTGTGGGCCAGAGAAAGAAGCAGATGAACAAGCAGGTTGCAATGATGAAGAGGAGGAGTAGCTCCAGGGGGGGTCTGCTGGGGTGTGGATCTTGGTGGGTGTCCAACCATGCCTACCTGTCAGGAATGATTCTGAGCATGTGGAGATAGTTAGTAACTCAGACTCAGAATGGGAACAGCCAGAACTGAGGGAGGTTCCCTCCCTAGTGAGCTCAGATATGGATAGACATTCTTCTCAGGAACTTGGCACACAGATGGCTCGACCTGAAGCTCCCCCTTTTCCTCCCCCGTGAGAACTCAGGTTGAGGAGGAGGAGGAGGAGGGAGGGGTGTGACCTGAAGAATACTAAAGTCCAATGCAGAGCGAAATGGGAAAAGTTAGAGGCGGAGCTCAGACATTCCACCTGGCTGGCTATGCGTGATAGCCTACATAGGAGGTCATAACTGTAAGGGAGGGGCATCCCCTCCTGAGTTATTCTGGCAGCCAAGTTCTTGTTTCAAACTGCCTGCAAAGTTTCTGGTCCCCACTTGGCTCCTCTGTTGATATTTGTAATTGTGTGGAGTAGCTGTTTTCCTTTGTAGCCTGAGAGTTTCTGAGGATTTGCATTTGTAAAGAACCTGGTAGCCAACTAATAAAGTAGTAAGTCTGAAGCCTGGTACCCTGGGGTGTGTGATTGCAAAGGGAGAGGACCAAGGGACCTGACACTACCTTGACTCTGGCCTTGGTGTTGGCACTGATCTTTATCAGCCTTCTCCAACCTGCTGCTGTCCAGATGTTTTGGACTTAAAACTCCCATCATCTCCAGCTCGCATAACCAGTAGTCAGGAATGCTGGGAACTGTAGTCCAACACAACTGAAGGGCACCAGGTTGGGGAAGGCTGATCTATATGTTGACCAGGGCATTGGGTAAAATAAATGTTTAAAAAGTATAAGAGAAACAAATTTGGTCAAAAATTAACTATCATCCCCACGAACCAAAGTTCTGATGGTGATCTTCAGACAGAAAAAAATTATCAAGGTTGTGGCCAAAAGAGAAAAGTTTGTGATAATCTTGCCTGGCTGCCTGTATGTTTCTGAGCCCTATTAAGCCTTACATGGCTCAGGACCACAATATCTGATGGAGCACCTCTCCTCGGACATGAACCTACAGGTACACTATGTTCATCATCTAAGGCCCCCCTCCAGGTGCCTCCTCTAAAGGAGGCTCACAAGGCAGCAACTAGGGAGAGGGCTTCTTGATGGTGGCCCCCCAATTATGGAATGATCTCCCCAACGAGGCCTGCCTGGCACCAGGTTAAGACTTTTCTCTTTTCCCAGGCATTTGGCAGCATGTGGTGCGTTTTAATTGATCCTGCATTCGTTTCATGGTTTGGCTGATTGTTCAAAGTTGTTTTTAGATATATGTTGTCTCTGTGTATACTGTTTGTTTGTGTGTGGGGGGGCTTTAAATACATTTTAACATTTTTGTATTGTATTTTTAATGTTTTTAATCTTTGTAAACCACCTAGAGAGCTTCGGCTATGGGAGGGTACAGAAATGATAACAACAACAACAACAACGTTTGCCTTGAATTAACTTCACATTGACTGGGTACATTCAAGTCATAATAAGGAAACAACGGTTACATGATACATGATTTGTCTTAGAACTGTTAGTCATGTATTTGCCTCACAACATGTTAGTCAAGTTGGAAGGCAACCCTTGATTTCATATGCCCAGGATCTGGCTAGAGCTGTAATTGTTGCAGGGCTGCTTGGGAAGAGTGACCACCACACATTCAGATTCAACATATATGTGAGTGTCAAACTGCATATAAGCTGCATTTAATTTCAGAAGAGAGAATTTCTCAAAAATTAAGTTTTTCCTTAAAAGAAATGTGAAATGTCTGTCCTTATATTGATAATGGTGGACTTTATGGTGTGTGTGTGGGGTTGGGACCATTTTGTTGTTGTTCAGTCGTTAAGTCATGTCCGACTCTTTGTGACCCCATGGACCATAGCATGCCAGGCTTTCCTGTCCTGCATTCTCTCCCGGAGTGTGCTCAAGTCCATATTCATTACATCGGTGATGCTATCTAGCAATCTCATCCTCTGCCGTCCCCTTCTCCTATTGCCTTCAATCTTTCCCAGCATCAGGGTCTCTTCCAGGGTTTTTTCTCTTCGCATTAGGTGGCCAAAATATTTGAGCTTCAGCTTCAGTATCTGTCCTTCCAATGAGCACTCAGGGTTGATTTCCTTTAGGACTGACTGATTTGACCTCCTTGCAGTCCAAGGGACTCGTAAGAGTCTTCTTCAGCACCACAGTTCGAAAGCATCGATTCTTCGGCGCTCAGCCTTCCTTATAGTCCAGCTCTCACAGCCATACGTTGCTATTGGGAAAACCATAGCTTTGATTATATGGACCTCTGTCGGCAAGGTGATGTCTGTGCTTCTTACTATGCTGTCTAGGTTTGCCATAGCTTTCCTCCCAAGGAGCAAGCGTCTTTTAATTTTAGTTAAAATTTAGTTAGATCTTAGTTTTTTTAATGTTGAGTTTCAAACCAGCTTTTGCACTCTCCACTTTCACCCTCAACAAGAGGCTCTTTAGATCCTCTTCGCTTTCTGCCATTAGGGTGCTATTGTCTGCATTACGGATGTACGGAAGTCCCCTTGCCTGGCTCTGCCAGGTTCCCCTGGGGGGGGAGGTGCTCCATCCCTCCCCCCGGAATCCTCGCCGGCCAGCTCTGCTCTGCAGGGATTCCGTGGAGCCGCCAGCCGGCTCCGCCAGCAGCCACCGCCATTTGCGTCCCTGTAGTCGGCCGTGATAGGCTACGTAAAGACTTACGTAGCCTATCACGTCTGGCTTTAAAAAAAAAGCAGGTACGCAAATGGCGGCGGCTACAGCCGCCGCCATTTGCGTTCCTTATTTTTGGTTGTCTTAGTCTACGTAAATATTTACGTACACTAAGATGGCAAAAATAAGGGGGAACGCAAATAGCGTCCGCTACACTATTTGCGTTCCCCTTATT
The DNA here is from genome assembly GCF_057233095.1 of Heloderma suspectum. Lineage (NCBI taxonomy): Eukaryota > Metazoa > Chordata > Lepidosauria > Squamata > Helodermatidae > Heloderma > Heloderma suspectum. The sequence goes on from NC_139461.1 coordinate 75,645,070, forward strand.
TTCTCCATCTTAGTGTACATAAATACGTACACTAAGATGTACGTATGTACTACGTACCGAGATCCATGGCGGAATTCTCTGCCATCCCTAGTCTGCATATCTGAGGTTGTTGATAATTCTCCCAGCAATCTTAATTCCGACCTGTGATTTATCCAACCTGGCATTTCTCATGATCTACTCTGCATATAAATTAAATAAGCAGGGTGACAATATGCAGCCTTGTCGTACTCCTTTCCCAATTTTGAACCAATCGGTTGTTCCATGTCCGGTTCTTACTGTCGCTTCTTGACCCTCATACAGGTTTCTCAGGAGACAGGTAAGGTGGTCTGGTACTCCCATGTCCCATCTCTTTAAGAATTTGCCAGAGTTTGTTGTGATCCACACCATCAAAGGCTTTAGCGTAGTCAATGAAGCAGAAATAGACGTTTTTCTGGAATTCTCGTGCTTTCTCCATGATCCAGAGAATGTTGGTGATTTGATCTAGTTCCTCTGCCTCTTTGAAACCCAGCTTGTACTTCCGGTAGTTCTCGGTTCACATACTGCTGAAGCCTAGCTTGTAGGATTTTGAGCATAACCTTGCTGGCATGTGAAATGAGCGCAATTGTACGGTAGTTTGAACACTCTTTGGCATTGCCCTTCTTTGGAATTGGAATGTAAACTGACCTTTTCCAGTCTTGTGGCCACTGTTGAGTGTTCCAGATTTGTTGGCATATTGAATGCAGCACTTTAACAGCATCACCTTTTAGGATTTTAAATAGCTCGGCTGGAATACTGTCATCTCCGCTAGCTTTGTTGTTAGTAATGCTTCCTAAGGCCCACTTGACTTCACTCTCTAGGATGTCTGGCCCAAGTTCAGTGACCGCACTATCATGGCTATCAGGGACATTCAGATCTTTCCTGTATAGTTCTTCTGTGTATTCTTTCCACCTCTTCTTAATCTCATCTGCTTCTGTTAGGTCCCTGCCTCCTTTGTCCTTTATCATGCCCGTCTTTGCACAAAACGTTCCATTGAGATCTCTGATTTTTTCTTTGTTTTCTTTGCATTGTTCATTTAAGAAGGCCTTCTTGTCTCTCCTTGCTATTCTCTGGAAATCTGCATTCAGTTGGGTATATCTTCCCCTTTCTCCCTTTCTTTTTGCTTCCTTTCTTTCCTCAGCTACTTGTAAAGCCTCATCAGACAGCCACTTGGCTTTCTTGCATTTCTTTTTCTTTGGGATGGATTTAGTTGCTGCCTCCTGAACAACGTTATGGAACTCCGTCCAGAGTTCCTCAAGCACTCTGTCTATCAGGTCTAATCCCTGAAATCTATTCCTCACCTCCACTGTATATTCATAAGGGATATGATTTAGGTCATACCTGAATGGTTTCGTGGTTTTCCCTACGTTCTTCAATTTAAGCCGAAATTTTGCAACAAGAACCTCATGATCTGAGCCACAGTCAGCTCCAGGTCTTGTTTTGACTGACTGTATAGAGCTTCTCCATCTTTGGCTGCAAAGGACATAATCAATCTGATTTCGATATTGACCATCTGGTGATGTCCATGTGTAGAGTCGCCTCTTGTGCTGTTGAAAAGAGTGTTTGCTATGATCAGCGTGTTCTCTTGGCAAAACTATATTAGCCTTTGTCCTGCTTCATTTTGTACACCAAGACCATGCTTGCCTGTTATCCTGGTGATTTCTTGACTTCCTACTTTAGCATTCCAATCCCCAATGATGAGGAGGACATCTTTTTTTGGTGTTAGTTCTAGAAGGTGTTGTAGGTCTTCATAGAACCCATCAACCTCAGCTTCTTCGGCCTCAGCGGTTGGGGCATAGACTTGACTTACTGTGATGTTGAATGGTTTGCCTTGGATTCATACTGAGATCATCCTATCGTTTTTAAGATTGTACCCCAGTACTGGTTTTCCCACCCTTTTATTGACTATGAGTGCTACTCCATTTCTTCTAAGGGATTCTTGCCCACAGTAGTAGATATAATGGTCACTTGAAATAAATTTGCCCATGCTTGTCCATTTTAGTTCGCTGATTCCCAAGATGTCGATGTTCAGTCTTGCCATCTCATGTGTGACCACCTCCACCTTACCTTGATGCATTGATCTTACATTCCAGGTTTCTAAACAATGTTGTTCTTTACAGTTTCTTTTCACCACCAGACACATCCACAGCTGAGTGTCCTTTCGGCTTTGGCCCAGCCACTTCACTCTTTCTGGCGCTACTTGGAAATTCCCTCTTCTCTTTCCCAGTAGTATATTGGACACCTTCCAACCTGAGGGGCTCATCTTCTGGCGTCATATCTTTTAGCCTTGTGATACGTTCCATGGGTTTTCTTGGCAAGAATACTGGAATTGGTTGCCATTTCCTTCTCCAGTGGACCACATTTTGTCAGAACTCTCCACCATGACCCGTCCATCTTGGGTGGCTTCACTGAGTTACGCAAGCCCCTTCACCACAACAAGGCAGTGTTCCATGAAGGGGGGGGGACCTTTGTAGTGGTTGGTTATTTAATTTATTTTTGTGATTATATTTTTCTCAAGCTGACCATGCTTATATAATGCATTTGTTATTTCTCAAAATGGAATATACAGTGTGTGTGTGTGTGTGTGTGTGTGTGTGTGTAAGTTGAAGGGGAAAGTCAAGGAGGTCAAATCAGGAAGCTTATATTATATACTAGTAGTTGTACTATTACAGTTCAGGAACAGGATGAACGGGAATGCCAGTGTCTTTAAATAGCAGCGTTAAAGAAACCTTAAAAGTTGAGAAGGTTTCCTTTAAAAAGCAGAAGTGTTGGTCAAATGAGAAAATAAAAAAGAGCAAACTCTGACAAAACAAATATAAACCGATGATAAGGCAAACAAGGTAGGAATTTTAAGAGCATGATCAAACAAACATTTTAAATGCTTCAGGAGAAGGAAGACAGTCAGCAAGGTAGTAAGACATTTAGAGGACAAAGGTGTGAAAGGAAAGGATTACTGAAGGAGGATAGGAGGGTTGCAGAAAGGCTCCATGGATTCTCTAAACCCAATCCTTTGTGTTGGTTTAACTGTGGAAGAAGTCTGGGTGCAACTCCCATCCAAACTGTTGTTTTGGGGAATGGTATTTGAGGAGCTATGTCAAAGACAACAAAAAATGAAGGTTTAGTGTTAATTGATAAATTGCAAATTAACAAGTCACGAGGACCAGGTGGCATCGACCCAAGAGTTCTTTAAGACTTCACTTCAAATGTAAAATTCCTTATTCTTTTTTTAAAGAAATATGTATCTGTGATATCTATATACCACTAAATATAATAAAATCCCTCAAATCCCCAATGCAACTGATTATTGAAATCAGCCTTCTTACCAGAGAATTAGAAGATAGCCAATGCAAAGTAGCCAATGCAAATATATTTTTAAAAGGATCCGGGGGTGTCTCCATGAGTGATTTACTCCAAGCTGGCTGCATTTGGAGGTTGTTAAGGAAGGATACATGATGTCATCACCATCCCTCAGCCACCCTGGAGCAGGGATGGTGGAGAATTTCTCCCCAAAACTTCGGGGGGCTGAGCGCCAACATGTTCGGCCCCCTGAACAAGTTTCGGGGAGAAATTCTCCGCCCCCCCCGCCCCCCGCACTCCCCCCGGGACGGGACTTACCTTTGGCGAATGTCCCTCCCGGCGGCGGGTCCTGCCGGCGGTTCGTCGGGTCTTCATCCAGGGCGGGAGCGGCAGCCAGTCTTTCGACCGGCTGCCGCCGCCACCATTCCAATAAAACTAAAAAAGAAAAAACGCCCCTGTGATAGGCTACGTGACGATTAACATAGCCTATCACGGCTAGATTTGCAAAGTCAGCCATGATAGGCTACGTAAATCGTCACGTAGCCTATCACAGGTGACTTTAAAAAAAAAAAGCGTGTACGGATAATGGCGGCCCCCATAGGGAGCCGCCATTCATGTTCCTTATTTGGTCGCTGTAGTCTACATAAAGATTTACGTAGACTACAGCGACCAAATAAGGAACGCGAATGGCGGCTCCCAATGGGGGCCGCCATTTGCGTACGTGCTTTTTTTTTTTTTAAGTCACCCATGATAGGCTACGTGACGATTTACGTAGCCTATCATGGTTGACTTTGCAGATCTAGCCATGATAGGCTACGTTAATCGTCCCGTAGCCTATCACGGGGGGTGTTTTTTGTTTTTTGTTTACTTTTAATTTTGCGGCCGGGAGAGGCGAGGCGCCTCCTCCCCGGCCTGAATTTCGGCTGGGCGAGGCGGGAAGCCTCCCCTCCAGCCTGAATTTCGGCCGGGCGAGGCGGGAAGCCTCCCCCCCCGGCCTGAACTTCGCGGGGGGAGCAGCGAAGCGCCTCCCCCCCACCGCGAAAAGCTGCGAGACCAGGTAAGTGACTTTCGTGCACCCCTACCCTGGAGCGTATCACAGAAAAACCAGATTTCCTGAGACTGCTTATAGTCCGATTCTTTTCCTTAAGTTGTGTTCTCAGCAGTATCGTTGTTGTGCACCCCAACCCCCACATTTATCTTGGGTATATGAGCCCTGCCCAGGAGTGTGTCTTGACCCCATTCAAGGGGTGTTTCCTGTCCCTGTGTTTTTCAGCACAAACCAATTAGTGTCTACTCAGAAGTAACTCCCGTTGTGGTCAATGAGGCTTGTCCCTTGAATGTGCACTTCAGAATTTAGAGAGATCCCCCTCAATCGAAATAGCACATTTTAAAGCACTGATTCCCTAAAGGCTGTAAAGCACAATCTCTATGCTGCAATTCTCTGTTATTTGGTTTATTGCCACTCAGAAGTAACTACTTCACACCTTCAACCCTGCGCTGCATTGGGGTAGAAAGGGGCCTGGTTTCCCATCCCTTTGTTTCCTGTCCCTGTCTTTCCCAGCACAAACTTATGTGTGTCTACTCAGAAGTAACTCCCAGTGTGGTCAATGAGGCTTGTTCCCAAAATGCACACTCCCGGTTACTGAGATTCCCATGAATTGAAATAACGCATTTAGGAGCTGTAATGTCAAAGCTTCAGAGCTTCAATTGATCACACCTAGGGATGTCAGAGAATTCCGCGATGGATCTCGGTGAGATTCGGCCCCCTGAAATCCGCTGCGGAATGAAGCCCCCGCCCCCCACCCCACGAAAGGCATGCAGGACGAAGTCCCTGCTGCCCCCACCTCATGAAAAGTGCGTGAAACGGAGCACTTACCTGCTCCCGTCCGCGCTGCTTTGCGAATGGCGGCCGTCCTGCGGCCACCATTCGCTTTCTCCTCTTCATAGCCATGACAGGCTACGTAAATACTTGCATAGCCTATCATGGCTAACACAGGGATGCCATTTGCTTCCTTGCAGAGGCTGTGATAGACCACGTAAGTATTTACGTAGCCTATCACAGCGGGGGGGGGGGACCCAGAGTATGCAAATGGCGGTGGCTACCGCCATTTACATATGCTGGGTTTTTTTCCCCCTGCCATGATAGGCTATGTAGCCTATCATGGCTCAATACAGGGACGCAAATGGCGGCGGCTATGACAGCTGCCATTTGCATCCCTGCAGGGCTGCCCAGCAGCCGGATATCTGGCTGCGGGCAGCCGGAGCCAGCCGGCGGCTCCGTGGCTTGGCTGCGGAGTGGAGCTGGCCGGGCAGGAGTCCGGGGGGAGGGACGGAGCACCTCCCCCCCTGTTGTGGATTCCGGGGGGAGGGACGGAGTGCCTCCCCCCCACCGCGGATGCCCCTGTGAGGAGCCAGGTAAGGGATTCATGCATCCCTAATCACAACAGGGCAGGGAGAACACTGTGTTCCTGTAATGATTGTTGCTTTAAGGAAGTACTTAATGTGTGTGTGGGGGGGAGAGAGAGATTTGTCAAGACACAGGAGGATTTTATCGAAGGACAAAGGGGGGGGAGCCTGGCAGGGGGGAGCCTTTCTTATTGGTTGAGCAGCCCCTGCCAGTCAGATGACATTCATTCCAACCCCCATCCCCACCTGGAAGTATGTTCTGTGAAGCGATTTTTACTGGTGCAGAGCACTCACTCATGGAGCCCTGCACAGACACAAGCACACCAAAGCCAATCCCGTCAAAAAATCTGGGGAATCCTCTACTCACTTCTCCTTCCATTGTCATGGAGAAACCACCCAGGAGGGGATCTGAGAAATTACAAACCTGTCAGCCGAACCTGTCCCAGACCCAGATACACCTCCTTTAAATTGGCAACTGCCATTTTGAGGAAGGCCATTTGGAGCACAATCTCCACATATCTCTGCCTGGCTCTTGGCAAACCTCTTGCAGATCACCTATAATTTAAGGCAGGAGTGGACAAAAGGTAAATCAGCATCTAGTAGATCTCTGGGTGATTTGCAGTAGATCACCACAGGTTTCTGACTCCAAATTGGTTAACAACAGCAAGAACACACACCTCCTCTAAATTAGGCTGCTGAGCTGAGGGGGAAGAAAGCTTGTAGTTAATGGAGAAAGAGAGAGAGAGAGAGAATGTTCCCTGTTCCTGAGCCATGCTTTTGCACCTGGTTGGTAGACACAGGATTCTAGTAAAAAAACAATTTAAAAACAAAACAAAACACACAAGTAGCTCCTGCAGGTCTGAATTCCTCCTGCCCCTCCTTCAAAGTGATGCCATTTTAGGAGAGGCAATCTGTAAAATAGCATGCATTTCTCACCCCCTCACCAGCACTTTCTTGACAAAACATGTACATTCAGACTTAGGACTGATTCACATGAGTATCCCTCTTTCTCAAGAAAAGAACCTGAGAAGCTGCCCTCTTTGGAATAACCCAGAGTGTAAAGCACAAGGATTATGTTATTTGTCTTTGGGATTACAAGGCCTGCAGTAGTCCTCTGGCATTTGTGTTTTCAGCTTGAGAGGGTTGTTGTCCTAATTTGTACAGCTGATTTTTCTTTCTTGTTTGTTTAAAGGGAGCAAAATCCAGGACATTGCAGTTTGATGTAAAGCAAATGAAGTCTTTGATGATTCAGGTCAATGGAAGATGTACAGCCTATGAAGACCTCCCCGAGGGGCCACACTGTCATTGGCTTAGATCTCATCACAAGTTGACACCTTTATTGCTCTGAAGCTTTTCACAGATGTCAGTGGCGTCATTTTCTTTCCTCTTGTTTAAAATGACAGCACTGTAAATAAAAAGCTTCATTTTAAAAAGAAAACCTGTTACGCTTCTAACATAAAACAATAGATGTGTGCAGAAAGTCTCAGTGAAGAGTGAAATCTACCACATGCTTTCTAACTCCTATGTATCATTTGGAAATGCCTTTATGACTACCTCTATGTGCCTAGTTGTGTGGCTAGGTGTCAAAAGAGATGGAGTAACTTTCCCCTTTGGATGTGCATTTTCTTCATTTCATTACTTGCCAGCAGAGACTGATATACTCTAAGTATGGTTTTAGCTGTGAGAGATTATATAGATAAATCAGGGGGATATATAACCAGTGGCTTTGTGCACTGGAAACCTTACACTGGGATCATTTTTAGTTCAGCAGTGCAAAACCAAATTTAATTAATAGGGCTAAGTTTTTAACCGACTTGCTTTTTATAAGACTTATTAAAAGATAAAAGTGATGTATTGAGAGCCACTGCCTTTGAGTGTGTGCTATAGCTCTCATTTGTATAATAAAAGGGGTTTGGCACATGAACTTAATAGTAATCGTAAATGTGTATTAATGAAGACTATTATAGACAAATGAAAATGTATGCCACATAAAGGAAAGAATGTTGATTATTAATGTTGACAGATCCAATACAGATGATATTATGTATGTTAATATTATTATAAATCTTAATTGTTATGCATGGATGTATATTAAAGCTATCATTATGAATCATATTATGTCAGCTCCCCTGAGAAAAGGAAAATACATGATGGCAATATGTAATGGCAAAATGCTATTGTCATGTTTATATTGATGTCAAGTTCAAATTGAAATTAGTTCTTAAAAGTTGTGACAGCCACATGGTTATCCATTTGAGTAATAATTAACATTCCATCTAAATGACAGTAATAAATTAATACTGAAATAATTAGATTCCATAACCATATCATCATACGCTGAAGCCATCTGATGTCAAAAGGAATTAAAAAGAAATCTTGGGGAGGCTGTCATTATTGGGAAGTGCAAGGTACATGCTGAAAATGTGTTCTGGAAATATGATACTCAGATCCCTCTAAATGTAAACTCAGTAGTTCCAATTCTCCTTTCTGATATGGATTTTCCCTGGCTGCAGTTGTCCTGTTGGACTGGGACTGGGGAGATCCAGGTTCTAGTCCCCACTCAGCCATGAAGGTCACTAGGTGAGTTTGGGCCAGTCACTGACTCTCACCCCAACCTACCTCACAGGGCTGCTATGAGGATAAAATGGAGAGGAGGATCATATAAGCTGCCTTGGGCTGCTTTGAGGAGAAGGCGGGATATAAATGCAACAAATAAATAAATTGTATCAATGTATCCACATGAGCCCAGCCATCTATTGAGGCCCAGAGGACCTGCTCAGAATTATTTCTTTGTCCAAGGTGAGATTTGGTGAAGAATGGAATGAGGCCTTCTCTACAATTGCCCTTTTCTCTGGAACCAGTTGTCCTAGAGGAACTGCCACAACCCTGACTATTTTCAGAAAACATTTTAATACCATTACGGAGACTGCAGCAGGAGTTTTACTCATCTGTCCCAAGGGGAGAGAACATGAAGGCAAATACTCTGGGTTCTTGAATTTAGGACATGGTTTTATGAGGCCTCGCTATCTAGTGGTGATGGTGGCCACTGTTTGTCCAGACAGAGTCAATCCTTTGCTTCTAGGTAGATAAGTACATTGGGAGGCAGAGCAAACTCAAAATACTGAGGCATGTGTTAACAGTTCATGCCTTAGGAGAACATAATCTTAAGGGAGGAAAGCAGAGCTTTGGTCTCTTTGGGACTTATGCTAGTTATACCAGAGTCCTCAGACCTTCAGTCTGGTGGGAAAGGGACCCACCAAGGAGGGAGTCCTGGTGAAGCAGAAGCGGGCTTACGTTGGCGCCTCGCGTGCTTGTCGTATGGTGGTAAGTTGCTAGGTGCCTCTACTCCTTCTCTGCTCTCCTCTGCTGTTCCTCCTGCTGCTCCTTTCTGAAAGTAAAGGGTTTTTTATCCTGACAAGTCCAGAATCTTCATTTTGCGGCTCTGCCTTCTTTGTCATCCCTCAGCCTGGTTGGTCCTGGCAGCCGCATCATTGTTATGATTAAACCTACAGATGGGCGAACTCACCTGAGTCCGCCCCATGACCTGCTCACCGGATCCCTGCCCACTGCCCGCCCCTGCTCGCGCCGGGACACAAGCCAGCTGGTGGTTTGCAGGAGCCCAGTGAGCACAGCTGCCACTGAGAGTAACTGCATCCCTCTCTGCTGAGCACCGGCAGAGAGGGACGCAGTCGTTGTCAGGGGCAGCAGTGGAGGCAGCAGGATGGCGGCTAAGAGGGAAGCTGTCACCACTGCCACCAAGAGCAACGCACCTGAGCCCCCAAAGGACACTCGTGACATCCCTAATTAAACCAGCTATGCAGCAGCCACCTGGGTACTTGGTGGCTGTGGAGCAGGACTCCACAGCCAAAGCCTCCCAACACATCAGCAAGCTGACTGGTAAGGCAAGTTTAGCTAACTCAGAGTAGAGATGAATGAGAAATGTGTTTCAGTTTAATTTTGATATATATTTACTCAGATTCCCAAAGTTCATATTCAGGAGAAAAAAGTACTTGAGATTTAGAAGAAGCAGAAGACGAAGACGAAGCAGAAGCAGAAGCAGAAGCAGAAGCAGAAGCAGAAGCAGAAGAAGAAGAAGAAGAAGAAGAAGAAGAAGAAGAAGAAGAAGAAGAAGAAGAAGAAGAAACTGACCTATTTGCTCACCCAGGCCCAGGTCTTGAAGCACTTTATTCTTAAAAGTCTGGCTTTGAATCCCTGTGTGTGCAACCATGTCAGGGCTTATTGAGGGCTGCCACCTCCTTTTTTCTGACAGGCTCCTCATCTCTAACAGCTGTATGGCAGGCAGGTATATTATGGTCCTCTCCATGCTGGGAATAGCTGTACCTATTGAATTTGGCTGGTGCAAAGGGATGAGAATTTTGTGGCCGTTAATTTTTGATAGGAATTTACCAAACTTCACAATGTTCATATTCAGGAGAGAAAGAACTAGAGATTTTAAAAATGTGAATATGGGAGAAAGTGATCTGACAGATGCACCCATCCTTAACTTAGAATCATAGAATAGTAGGGTTGGAAGGGGCCTATAAGACCATTGAGTCCAACCCCCTGCTCAATTCAAGAATCCAAGTCAGAGCATCCCTGACAGGTGGCTGTCCAGCCTCATCTTGAATGCCACCAGTGTGGGAGAGCCCACCACCTCCCCAGGTAATTGGTTCCATTGTCATATTGCTTTCACATTCAGGAAGTTTTTCCTGATGTTCAGCTGGAATCTGGTTGCCTGTAACTTGAGCCCATTATTCCATGTCCTGCACTCTGGGATGATTGGGAAGACATCCTGGCCTTCCTCTCTGTGACAACCTTTCAAGTACTTGAAGAGCACTATCATATCTCTCCTCAGTCTTCTCTTCTCAAGGCTAAACATGCCCAGTTCTTTCAGTCTCTCTTCATAGGGCTTTGTTTCCAGTCCCCTGATCATCTTTGTTGCCCTCCTCTGAACCCTCTCCAGCTTGTCTGCATCCTTCTTAAAGTGCAGTGCCCAGAACTGGACACAGTACTCCAGATGAGGCCTAACCAGTACTGAGTAGAGGGGGACTAGTACTTCATGGGATTTGGAAGCTATGCTTCTATTAATGCAGCCCCAAATAATATTTGCCTTTTGTGCAGCCATATCACATTGTTGGCTCATATTCAGCTTCTGATTTACAACAATTGCAAGATCCTTTTCACTTGTAGTGTTGTTGAGCCAAGTGTCTCCCATCTTGTAACTGTGCATTTGGTTTCTTTTTCCTAGGTGCAGAACTTGGCATTTATCCCTATTAAATGTCATTCTGTTGTTTTCTGCCCAGCGCTCCAGTCTATCAAGATCACTTTGAATTGTGTTTCTGTCTTCCAGGGTATTAGCTATCCCGCCCAATTCTGTGTCATCTGCAAATGTGATCAGCATTCCCTGCACCTCCTCCTCCAAGTCATCAATAACAATGTTGAAGAGCACTGGGCCCAGGACTGAGCCCTGCAGTACCCCGCTCATTACTTCTCCCCAGCTTGAGAAGATCCCATTGATAAGCACTCTTTGAGTCCGATTCTGTAGCCAACTGTGGATCCACCGGATCGTTGTTTCATCTAGCCCACTTTGAGCTAGTTTGCTCATCAGGAGATCATGGGGCACTTGGTCGAAAGCTTTGCTGAAGTCGAAGTATATTATGTCCACAGCATTCTCACAGTCCACAAGGGAGGTTACCTGATCAAAAAGTGAGATCAGATTCGTCTGGCAGGATTTGTTTTTGACAAATCCATGTTGGCTTCGAGTTATCACTGCATTGTTTTCAAGGTGCTTATGGATGGATTGCTTTATCATCTGCCCCAGAATTTCCCCAGGGATTGATGTCAGACTGACTGGTCTGTAGTTCCCAGGTTCCTCCTTTTTGTTCTTTTTGAAGATAGGGACAACATTAGCCCTCCTCCAGTCATCTGGCACTTCACCTGTCCTCCATGATTTCTCAAAGATAATAGACAGTGGTTCTGAGAGCTCTTCTGCCAGTTCCTTTATTACTGTGGGATGCAGTTCATTTGGCCCTGGAGAGATGAACTCATTCAAAGTAATTAGGTGTTCCTTGACCATATGCCTATCAATCTCAAGCTGCAGTCCTGCCCCTTCAGCCTGTACTTTGCCTGTGCCGGAGTGGGGGGGAGGGGTCATAGACCCCCTTTTGGGAGAAGACTGAGCCAAAGTAGGAATTGAGCACTTCTGCCTTTTCTTTGTCATTTGTTATCATTTTGCCATCCTTATTTAATAGCTGAACCACCATTTCTTTCCTCTGTCTTTTACTATGCATGTATCTGAAAAAAGATACATGTCCAGCTTATGTCCAGCATGAGTCATTAACAAGGATTAGTCTGGTGCCTTGTAGGGGAGGGGCACTGAGCCATGCAAGGTGACGGATACTCTATTGGAGCTCCTGCCTGGGACAAATCTGTAGCTGAAATGGAGCAGAGCCATCAGTCAGTCAAAGGCAAGGTTCGTAGATGGTATCCCCAACACATTTTTAGAATGCCATGATCTGCAACCCTTTTGGTACAACGGTTGCCAGCCTATGTCTGGCTCCACATATTTCAAAAGGAGGCAGACACTGCCCCATTTTCATGGGAGTGTTTTTTACACCTAAGATAACAGCCACTACATCCCCAAAGGAGATCCCATTTGCCATCCATACCTGTCAGATGCTTTTTTTAACCACATGATGGGGTATGAGAAGCACACAGAGACTGAGGGGGAAAAGTATCCATGGATCATATAACTTGAGTCAAATGTTTATTATTATAGGTATTGTAAGACCTTGGTGCACTAGTAATTTTTTGGAACTAAGGCTGTCAGCCTGAAAGGTCATGTGTTCCCAAACTTAGGAGAAAAGACAGGTATTTGGGAAAATGCTCCATAGTGCATACATATAAATCATTAATCCAGATAACCAACTATTTCCATGTTGTTGTTGTTTTCAGTGTGTGTGTTTTGGAGTAAGGTCATGTTGACCTTTAACCAAACTGTCTGCACTGAGTTACTGGTATGAATGCCACACACCGAAGTTAATTTGGATTGACTTGCTTTTTTGCACACCCTTACAATTGCAGTATGACATGCAAAAGTCAATGCATGCTCACTTAAGCACATGACATCAGCAGTCACATGACTTGCACAGTGTATGGTAGTGTAGCTGAAAGTCAAACAGGGATCACTAAAAATGGGGCTGTTGTGTGCTGATAAAGAACTAGGATAATCCTATCAAGATAGTCACTAGCCTCCCAACTCAGAGGCTGGCAACTACCATATGCAGGGCAGCCACAGCACAGAGGAGAGGATCCCCTCCGTGCTCCAACTGCCCTGAATTTTTGCCTAGACCGTCGATGTCACTTGTTGAAGCATGGCTTCGGGGAGGAGGATGGAAGGGGCCTGGAGACCCAATAGGAAGCTGTCTAAAGCAGCTTCCATGGTCTCCGCCCCTCCCTGTCCCCAGGGCTGCCCCCTTTTCTCCTTCTCGGTACTCCATTTATGAACACGGAGATGATGACTGCGCAGAAAGAACAGCACCTGCTATGAGGAGGTGGGGGAGGGGTGGAGATTGCAGTTTCTGGCAACTGACCTCAGACCAAAAAATCCTATGGCTGTCTAGACAGTGTCTAGTGGCCATAGGATTGCTCTCCCCATGACTCTTAATTCTTCTTTAGCACACGTTAACCACTCTTATGTAATCATCATCTTAGTGAAGAGTACTAAAATGGTGGATATTTTCCACTCATACATATGAGCAGAAAGTGATTGTGAGTGGAATGAAGGATGCTACTTATTCCAATAGCATCCAGGATTATTCAAGATTATTCACATAGCTTATTCAAGGCTATGATGTAGCCACATGTGTGAGGCATAGGAATTTGAGTGACATTCTCACTTAATCTGGCCCATGGGAAACCTGGAGGTGGGATATCAGCTGCCCCTTTGCCCTCTATCTGGCAGGGGTTTGTTGAGCAATAGTAAGCCCATTGGAGGGATGGGTCCTCTGAATCATGTGTAGCTAGTTGTGCCTTATGACTGCTGGTGGAAGTAAGTAGTTGTGCAGGACAGCAGGTTTCCTAGCTGAAGTTGAGTTGTTCTCTCCTCACCAGCGATTGTATCATTAGCTTCAGGAGGATCATTGGGATGTATAGACCCTTCTTCCTCCTTTCCCACCAATCACCACACACTGACTGGAGAGTGAGATGGGTTCTCTCCCCCTGTAACTCCTTTGTTGCCAAGCATATACTGTAAACATCTCAGGCTCTATGGCTGCTCTCATAGATGGATCCCACTCACCACATGAGTTTCTAGTAAGAATGATGCCCCTATAGAGGTGAAATTTACGTGGGAGGAAATGCTCCTGTGTGACATGCCAGTTCCTGAAATAAAAGGAAGTAAGAGATAACAGAAGTAGATTCTGTATACATAGGCTTTTACCACTGATACACTGGGCGGTTTTTGTGAACCGCCCAGAGAGCTTCGGCTATTGGGCGGTATAGAAATAAATAAATAAAAAAATATATATAATACAAGAATGGTCAGCACTGGCCAGTGAACACAAAGTTCAAACATTTCAACCAGTATGTAGTTCTATAGATTTTATCTACTTTTGAGAGATACCTGAAGGGGCTCTTGTTCTTTCTTACACAGTTTGGCAACACTTATGTAGGTTGTTGTGTCCTTGATTTGAGGTGTGCATTATGTGTGCGTGCTGAATAAAATGAATTGAGGATAAAACAAACCTTTGACAGTCTTTTTTGTTTGTTTTTCTTCTTCCTGCTCCCTTATGGGGTGATCTTTGACATTTAAAAAGCTGCCTTTTGTAAAAACCGTATAGACAGCTTGAGAAGGAACTAAAGGGCCAATGATGGAAACATAACATTATCTTCCTGTTCCAAACCAAGTGGCCACTGCTAGTTTGACTCACATGAATCTCCTTTACTAGGTTATTCTTATTCCTTTTCTTCCCCCGCTCCCCATTACTGGATTTTGGCAGAATTATTGTCAAGAATGTGCTGTAACTGCCCTTACAAAATAGAATAATTATTGAAAGAAAGAAAAAAAGGGTGTGGGACTGTACCCTAGTTGGTCAAATCCAGCTGTTAATTTTAACAAGTTCAACAGTTGCAATCGTATCATATAATGACACTTGGCAATCACATTCAAAAGAATATCCAAATTGTTACAGCCCTTCTACAGCAGATAGAATCCAGTGTTTGCCATAGTCTAATATACTTCACTAACTACAAAAGTCTGAAAAATAGACAAGTTTACAGCCTTACTTCAAAGTACATAATAGCAGCCAGCATTCTGGAAGACAACAAGCTAGGTCATACATGACAGAATGTAGGAGTGTAGGAGCTCCTGTTTTATATCCTTGAACCAGCCTTAGGGGATGGAGGGGAAGACTTGTGGTGGCAATAAAGCTGGTTAGCCAGAAAAAAGGACACACGCATAATTTTAGAATATTAGAAATTCAGGACAACTAAAAGGAATTAGTTCTTCACCCAGTGCATAGTTTAGACTATGGAATTCACTACCACAAAAT
Source organism: Heloderma suspectum (assembly GCF_057233095.1). Taxonomy (NCBI): domain Eukaryota; kingdom Metazoa; phylum Chordata; class Lepidosauria; order Squamata; family Helodermatidae; genus Heloderma; species Heloderma suspectum. The sequence continues at coordinate 75,660,339 of NC_139461.1, forward strand.
GTAGTGATGGCCACCAACTTGGGTGGATTTAAAAGGGGATTAGACACATTCATGGAAGATAATGGCTACTAGTCATAATGGCTATATATTACTTCCCTTCCCAGAGGGAAGCAATATACTTCAGAACCAGTTCCTGGGGAACACAAGGGGGGGTGCTGTTGCATTCATGTCCTCCTTGTGAGTTTCCCACAGGCAGCTGGTTGCCAATTGTGTGAACATAATGTTGGACTAGATAGGGCTTTGGTCTGATTCAGCCTGGATCCTCTTATGTTCTTAAATGCAATGCAATGCAAGTATATAGGAGTGCTTCTTTCATACATTTTCAGCATGCCTGGATTGGAGATGTTCCCCATATTTGCAGAGCACACTACAGCTTAGCCACTATCCTAGGCTGTACATTTCTTCCATTGCACAAAGAAAACCAAGACCCTTGGGGACACCATTGGGATGGGACCAAAATCTGCCCCTTGAACCTCAGGGTGTGGACACCAGTTTTATGGTAAAGGGAAAAGGTTTTCCACCACATGAAATATGTCCCAGACAGCAGCGATGTGCTTTCCCTAGAATTCAACTGAAAGGCAGCCAATAGCTTGTATGTGAAAAGATGGAACATCACAATTGAGGGTTAGCTAATATTATGTAAACAAGAAGTAAAAATTCAGCAAATATTATTAATAGGAAATACTAAAGAAATGCTAATTCAACAATACTGACATTTTACAGGGCAATCCTATGCACATCTACTCAGAAGTAAGGCCAATAGGGTTCAATGAGATTTACTCCCCTGTTAGTGTGTATCGGATTGCATGCTTAGTGGCTGTACCACCTTAAGAGTTTGAAAGAAGTAGGGAAGGTAAATTATTTTCAGATTCTGTCATTTGGTGATTTATCAATATTGTCTGATCTTGCAATGATCAGCATTTAGGGTTTTTTTTAATGAAGGAAACTGATGCTGGGGACAACTGTAAAAGAAAACATGAAATAATAGATCCCAAATCGATTCCTGCTACAATTTTTTTGCTGCTTTAAAGCATCTTCCCTATGTGTGAGCCCTTCCTGGTGCACAGATCTTGGTTATATATGTTGGATCCAGATTTATGCTGAATCAGCTGCACTGATGGAAGTGAACTTCCATGCCCCCTCCTTCCTACAGCACAGCAGCCCCTCCAGACCTGGAGAATGCTACACCGAGAGTCCAGAGACTCAGCTGGATGGGGTGATCTGTGGTGTGGAGGGATCCCCCAAAATTGGCCAGAGAGACTTTCCATGAGAGGATCCCTTCCTCTCACAGAAGGTACTGTAGATCCTGGATCCAACTCAAAGTATTTAAGTGAACATGTGGCTCCTGTGTTCAAAGAAGAGAAGTCAATGACCTGACAACAAACAACTTTTCACTGTTATTAAAATTATCACTACTTTCAAGATCATGTGTAGCATTAACCTAAATTGCCTTATCAGCAGTTAATGTAACCTGAGTTGTATTACTTGCAGTTTAAAGCCCTTATTCTTTTGCAGGGAAACACATGAAACACCCAGTCCATTGTACACTGCGTGTTTCTTAAAAGCTAACAAATCTGGATAACCTTCGATAATCAGATTTCTTGTGCTCCATGCTTGTATCATCAGTCATTTCTTACCAGATTATGCAACAAGAGCTGCATTTGTCATTCTAAAGCATGAAAGAATTTCATTTTGGTATTGGTCTGGGTCCACACAAGTCTCCAGGTTGTCTTTTTGCCAATGTGCTAAATTATTATTGCACTCAGTGTGTATTGCTGGTGACTACTTTTGCAGGAGGGGACAAGAATATGAAAACAGGAAACATGAATAAGCAGTTTCACTTCTTACCTACACATTGTTGATGCTGCTGGAAACATTGTTCACAGGGCTAAATGACTGGGTGGGTAGGCAATTATTTCTGAAGTCAGCAAGACAGCCAAATTCCCAAGGCAGCTGAAATCCTGTCTCGCACGGCTTCAGTAGTAACTTGCTTGTAATATGATTTGGATTTTCTCACTTTTCACTGACAGATTTTGGATTATTTGTGCTCTTCTGTCTTGTGCAGGTAACACTGCCCACATCATCATGAAACCAGTCAGAGTGAGGGGAATAATTTCTGCTCTCATCCTAGGGACTCCTTGGGAGGTGGGTGAGCAGGGGAAATGGCTTCCACCAGCCACCAGGTCTCCCAAGAACACTGTAACTGCCAGGACCATGAAAAACATGGTGGCAGCTAAAAACATGAGCCAGAGGGCAGATGCAGGAAAACGTTGACTCCCCTCAAGCCCCCTCCCATTTCACCAAAAAAAGGTTCCTAACAGAACTTTCCATCCATCTGTATACACAGAGCCCATCCAAGGCAATGAACTAAATACAATGAACAATGTGCTCCTTTTCATGTGTAAGCTCCACCATCACTTTTTATGTGAACAGACAGACACATGTAGGGCTTCACCACACCAGGCTTTTTATCCTGCAACCTACTGAGGGGGGGGGGGGTTTCCAGATTCTTTGCGGTATTAAGATCAGCTCCTTTACACAGGCAGACACATGCTTTGAATCGGGGAATTCTTTTCTTGGCAAGTTCTATATGTTTCATTTTACAGCCACTAGGTGGTGCTGTGGTTATAGAGGAAATGCGCAATTTCACAGGGCCGATATGTCAGATTAACATGCCTTATGGGGTTAACTCTGATCTTTTTAAAAGTGGGATAAAGGTCAGAAAGCACAGGAAACGTGTTTGCTCTTACACATCTTTCCATTGCTCTGCAGCCTCCCAGGCCACTTGCACTTCCTGAACTGAAAAAGCCCCATGGGAGGAATTGCCTCATGATGTCTTCCTCATGATGGCTTTAACTGCTTAACTGAAGTACAGGAAGTTGAGGAGGCTACAGGCTGCCACAGAGATTATTGTACAATGACAGACAGACGTGCACACTTCTCAGCCCTCTCTTAAGTAAGGTAAGCACAAGAACCCCAAACCCAATCCATTAGAATTTCTCTGAAATTTCTCCTTTGAATTTCTTTTTGAAAGCAATTTTTTTTCTATTGAATTGAATCAGAATGGTAAAAAAATGTGGGAGAAATTTTCGGCATGGCACTGGTTGGAAGTTCCAGGATGACATGGCATTAATATGCAAGTGAAATTACAAGAAGCAGTGAACAGATACACAGGGGATAGTGATGTGAAAGATATCAGTTTATGGTTCTGCATCTGGCCCTATAGAAAACATAGATCACGTTTCCTTTCTTCAGAAGGGGTTATTACAGGCTCTTTACTTTCAAATTGCCTAGTCTTCTTTACTGAAAGCTCATCAGTTTCACATCCTGGAATATCACAACTCTGCCAGTAAATTCGTTCTGTGGTTTACAGAAGGATCACGGGGGTGAGGGGATGACCTTTTTCTTTTCCTGACCCTGGCTCAGAGAGGGTCTCCCTAAAAGCATAATCTTCATGTATTTTTGGTAGCCATTATTTCAACACTCTGCTATCATGGCATAGACAGCAGCAGTACCTATGGCATCTGAGATGGCTACCAATGGCCCTCTCAGTCATCATGATATTACCTCCAGTCATGAGGTACCTCAGTACCTCATGACTGGAGGTAATATCATGACTCAGTCATGATATCGTAATATCGGTAATATCATGACTCAGTCATTACCTCAGTCATGATATTACCTCCAGTATCAGAGGCAGTTGCTCAAGAACACGAGCAGTGTGTGTGTGGGGGGGGGGGGGATGCTATTGCACTCATGTTCTGCTTGTGAGTCTCTGATAGGCATTTGATTAGTCACTGTTGGAAACAGGATCCTGGAGTATACAGGGCTTTCTTCTGATCCAGCATTACTCTTCTTATGTTCTCATGTTATGTAGGGAGGGATTGCCATCCAATCCAGACTGGTTTTTGTTCCTGGCTCCTGACTCATTCCAGACTGCTGCCCACAGTCCAGTCTTGGCACACTGTCACTGAGAGCTTTTTGTTCAGGCCTAACCAGCTGTAGTTTCTGGATACACGTAGTAGTTTCAGGATACATGTAGTTTCTGGATACATGTAGTTTCTGGATACACATTAAGTGCACCATAGTCTAGCCTGGTCATTTCTACGGCATGGGTAAAAAGGTAAAAGGTAAAGGTGTCCCCAACCAGTCGTGTCCGACTCTAGGCGGTGGTGCTCATCTCCATTTCTAGGCCGAAGAGTCAGCGCTGTCCGAAGATGCTTCCGTGGTCATGTGGCCGGCATGACTGATAGGGATGTCAGAGAATTCCGCCACGGATCTCAGTGAGGCAGAATGCCAGTGCATTCGGCCCCCCGAAATCTGTGGTGGAACGAAGCCCCCTGTCCTCCACCCCGCGAAAGGTGCGCAAAATGGAACACCTACCTGCTGCTGTTCACGCTGACTTGCAAATGGTGGCCGCGTCCATGGCCACCATTCGCTTCATCACTATAGCCGTGATAGGCTACGTAAATACTTACTTTGCCTATCACAGCTAACACAGAGACGCCATTTGCATCCCTGCGGAAGTTGTGATAGGCTGCGTAAGTATTTACATAGCCTATCACGGCAAAAAGAAGGGAACACAAATGGCGGCTGCTATGGTGGCCACCATTTGCATTCCTTTTTTTTTTTGCCGTGATAGCCTACGTAAATATTTATGTAGGCTATTACGGCAAAAGAGGGGCACAAATGGTGTAGTGGCCACCATTTGCGTTCCCCCTTTTTTTTTCTGCTGTAATAGGCTACGTAAATATTTACATAACCTTTCACGGCAAAAAAAAAAAAAAAGGAATGCAAATGGCGGCCGCCACTGTAGCTGCCGCCATTTGCGTTTGTTGTTCTTTGCTTTTTGTTTTGCCGTGATAGGCTATGTAAATATTTACATAGCCTATCACAGCAAAATTTGTGTCCCTGCAGGCTGCCCAGTGGCTGGATGTCTGGCTGCGGGCAGCCCTGGCCGCCGGCTCCACGGAATGTCCGCAGAGTGGGCCGGAGAGAATTTCGGGGGGAGGGACGGAGCGCCTCCCCCCCACCGCGAATGTCACTCTTCGAAAAGGTAAGTGACTTTCGTACATCCCTAAACTGAACACCGAGGTGCATGGAACGCTGTTACCTTTCCGGCCGAAGTGGTACCTATTTATCTACTTGCAATTTCTTGCTTTCAAACTGCTAAGTTGGCAGGAGCTGGGACTGAAGACGGGAGCTCACTCCGTCACACAGCACTCGGGTCTCGAACTGCTGTCCTGCCGACCTTCCGGTCTGCAGTTCAGCATCTTAACCACTAAGCCACCGCGGCCCTTACAGCATGGGTAACTGTGTCCAAATCATCTCTCCTGGCAAAAAGACACTGCAAACTACAATACTGCTTGAACATCCAACAGAAATGCAGGATCTGACAGCATGGCACATGCAGATGTGTGAAACAAAAGCCTGAGGTGTATCTTTAAAACAAGAAAAAAGAAAGAAAACAGAAGAAGAAGCAGTGTTGGGATGTTGTAGTTTAAAGCAGAAAAACAGTGAGAAAGTAGTGCTGGGATGCTGCAGTTTTGTGAGAAAAACAGTGGTGCCTAAACTTTCTCCAATCACTGCGTTCTGCTCAAACTCTCCCTTCCCGGTACCATATCTCCCCCTGGAATTTTTAGATGTTTATTTAACCTTGTAAACACACATCTAGAACCCAGCCAGAAGGAGAGCAGCTGGGGGGGGGGATATTTTAAGTAAAAAAAAAAGATGGTTGCTTTTCATTTTAAAACATTCAGGCTTTCTTACATGGATTTGCATGTAACATATAGTGTGTCCCAGCTTAGATCGATGAATGACTGACAGACAAATGGTTTGTTTATCTAGTATTCTTTGAATACCATACAGGCCTGATAAAAAGAGAACATTTCCATTTTACAGAATTCCCCTTTTGCAGCTTTATGGGAAATGAAGGCAGCCCAGAAAAAGAATGGTGTTCTAAATAGGCATTTTTGGCTCAAAAAATAAAGCTGTAGACTAGGGGTTAGCCTTGAGAGACATCAATTCACCTCAGGTCGCTAACGCTTTAGTAAACTTTCCTGTGTTTCCTAAGAATGTACATACATTTGGCAATAGCCAATTGTACTGTAGATGCAAGTCCTTCCAAAGCCTGTGTTAAGGTTAAGAACTTGGCAAAAGAGTCCCCTTGAGAGCCTACTAAGAGAAAACTGCCAGCATAAGAAGCAATGGCAGTTTTCTCATCTATAAAACCTCTTGCTGTGATATTGCTTTAATTTGGAGAAGAAGGGAGGAAACAAAGGTGCTATAGAATTCTTAACAGAAAGCTGATATAACATTATGGTCATACACTCAGGAGCTTCTTTCTTTTTTTAACGGGCGTGCTTTCGAATCAACTGCTGATAAACTCTTCATTTAAAGAGTTGTTTAAAGACTCTGTGTGTATTGTCTGTGTACTTTTATGTAAATGGCTTTTAAACTTTTTATATTGCATTTAATGTTTTGTCTTCTGTATACCCCCAGAGAGCTTTGGCTATGGGGTGCTATAGAAATGTAATAAATGTAACAAATAAATAAATAAATAAAGTTCTTTGGAAGGTAGATTTGCAAAATAAATTACTAAATCCATTACAGTTATTTATTTATTTATTCATTCATTCATTCATTTCATTTCTATACCGCCCAATAGCCGAAGCTCTCTGGGTGGTTCACAAAAATTATTAATTTTTGGCTAATTTGAGGCTCCCTTTCCTTGGCAAAGAGGTCAGGAAATTATATGTAGCTTGGTTCCATTTACCTTTTATGATTTCTTGCACCTTGTGCCTTCTATAGTTCTGGCTGGCCAGTTATGGTCTCTCCTCTGAGCTCAAGGTTTTTATAGGGATGTACGAATCCCTTACCTTGTTCCATTGTGGGGCTTCCGCGGTGTGGGGGAAGTGCTCCATCTCCGTCGAGGAATTCTCTGACATCCGTACATAGCCTATCACAGCAAAGAGCAGGGATGCAAACGGCGGCCACTACACCATTTGCGCCACTGCTCTTTCCATGATAGGCTACGTAAGTATTTATGTAGCCTATCACAGTAAAGGCAGGCATGCAAATGGCAGTGGCCGCCATTTGCGTGGCTGCCTTTACCATGATAGGCTACGTAAATACTTACGTAGCCTATCACGGAAAAAGCAGCGACACAAATGGCGTAGCGGCTGCCATTTGTGTCCCTGCTCTTTGCCGTGATAGGCTACATAAATACTTACGTAGCCTATCATGGCAGCTTGGCAGGACGCAAATGGCAGCCGCAGCAGCTGGCCGAAAGACCAGCCACCGCCACTGCCACCAGAGCCCCAGGTAAGTTTCATTCCAGGGGGATTCCACAGGGTGGCTGGGGGAGGGAGGCCGTTCCGCCACGGATTTCGGGGGGGCGAATGCCAGTGCATTCGGCCTCACTGAAATCCGTGGCAGAATTGTCCGCCATGCGCCATCCCTAGGTTTTTAGCAGCCCAGAAGACAGCATGCTAATGGCAAAGTGTTCATCTAAATGCTTCATCTTAGCTGCAAAGCATGATTCGATGAGTCATACTCAGCCCATTTCACTCTGTAATGCTTGTGGGTGATTTTGCTATGTTTTTTTAACAGCATGCTGAATCATGGCCTGTACTTGTCTTATCATGAAATTTTATTTGATCTTGAAACAAGATTAATAAAATAAAGGCAACAAAAAGAAGAATGTGCATAATAATAAATCACAATCACTAAAGAAACAAAGGAATTCACTAATTATAAATCTAAGTAGGAGCTCAAGAATGCAAGTAAAAATGCAAGTTCTACAACATATGAAAGGAGCGTGTGCAGGTGTATGCCATTTTGTGTGTTTGTGCATAGTAATCAGAAAAAATATAGCCAACTGTATTTTATTGGAACTTGAACACAAGTTTGAAATGTCTCTGCATAAGAAATGACTGGAAACCATGGTGTCAAAATACCATTCTTCATATTAGGATTCCTTGCTCACTGCATTTGCTGAGTATGTTTATACATACTAATAGTCTCCAAATTCTATTAACTCACTGCTCTTTAGTTAGTTGCTTTTGAGACTTCCAATTACAAGCTATACATAACTTTGCAGCTGTATACAATTGCTTAAGAAGGTCTTTATGCAGGAATCCAGGATCACTGGGTTTAAAAACATGAAGCAGCACTGCTTCGGGAGCTACGAGTGGCCTAACATGAAGAAATTCCTGACAGTAATCTAGGGGTGTCAGAGAATTCCGCCATGGATTCCAATGAGGCCAGATTCTAAAGTATACGGCCCCCTGGAATCCATGGCGGAACGGCCTCCCACCCCCCGCGTAAGTATTTACGTAGCCTATCATGGCAAAGAGCAGGGACGCAAATGGCGGCTGCTATGCCATTTGCACCCCTGCTCTTTGCTGTGATAGGCTACGTAAGTATTTACATAGCCTATCATGGTAAAGGCAGCCACACAAATGGTGTAGTGGCTGCTTACGTAGCCTATCATGGCAGAAGCGCAAATGGTGTAGCAGGCACCATTTGCATCCCTGCTCTTTGCCATGATAGGCTACGTAAGTATTTACGTAGCTGCTATCACGGCTGCTATCACGGCTGCTTGCAAGGCCGCAAATGGTGGCCGCTATGACAGCTGCCATTTGTGGCCGCAGCAGCCCGGCCGCGGCTAGAACGTCAGCTGTGGCCAGCCCCGGCTGGCAGCTCCATGGAGCCGCCGCAGAGCAGAGCCAGCTGGGGAGAATTCCGGCGGGAGGGACAGAGTGCCTCCCCCGCACCACGGATGCCCTGGCACGGAGCCAGGTGAGTATTTCGTACATCCCTACAGTAATCAGCAACTATATTCCAAAAATTCTCCCACTGTAGAACATTCCCACCAAAGATGAATGTATGAGCCAATATGACCACACCCTTCCAACAATATTGATTATAATTTGGATGTATTAGGTGAAGCCTTGTAGGAGTAAAGTACCACCTACTCAGAACTTTGTATTATGCTTCCTTTATATTAATGTTCATGGATAAAGATGCAGAAGAAGTCCAAATACACTGCCAGACATCTTCTTCCAAAGACTCACCTAAGTCATTCTCCCATGCCCACACATAGGATGGCTTGTCATCCAGTAATGGCATTCGAAGAATTTTATAAATCTCTTTTTTCCCCTTTTGAATCTTTTATAGACACTGCTGTTACTTCAGATAAAGGGTTGATATCATCTGTTCATGGCCTATATTTGTAATGGAGTCATAGGGCTGATCCACATTGCGCCCGCTATCGCAATGAAGTCGGTGTACTCTCAGGTTAAATGCACTCGCATTAAAAGGTGATTATCCACACTCATTGAATGAGTGAGCACGGTTCACACTTGAGCACTGTGCTGTTTTCCTGCTCTTAAAGACAGCTGCTTTCATTGGAGGAGCAGAAACTGTTCCTGTTTCTGCTGATTCCCCGCCCACCATCCCTCTCTTCCTCTATCCCTGTGTGTGTGTAGGGATGGCACGAGCATCCTGTTGGGGCTTGAAGCCCAGCGAGAAGTTGCCAATACCCCCCCCCAGACACCAGTTCCCTCGACAAGAAGAGGGGAAGAAGGCAGCACCTCTCATCCTCCCCCCTTCATTGCTACAGTGGTAGTGGCGCAGGAGAGGATGGTCATTTTCCTCATGTTTTCCTGGACTTGGGGAAAATGACCAGCTTGTCCCTTGCCACCGCTGCTGTAGCAGGTGGGGGTGGAGGGAAGAAGAAGGCACCTATCCTCTTCTCCCCCCCCCACCTGCTGTAGGCTAGGGTGAGAGGCTGGGGGGTGTCTGCCAATGCTCTTTTCCCCATGCCAGCCCTTTGCAGCTGGCATGAGGAAGAGGGGCAGTGGCGACAGCACCCAGTGCTTAGGTTTGGGGGATGCTGCTTCTAGCCTCTTCGAAGCTTCAAAGCTGTGCAGCTTCGAAGACCACCCTGTTTTTGTCCAGTGCTCATGAGATGACATTGCATAGCTTCCTCAGCACTCAAAGGTTTATCACCAACAAGGAAATGGCTAGAGGTACATGCTTTTGTCTGATCTCGGAAGCTCAGCAGGGTTGGCCCTGATCAGTACTTGAATGTGTGACCACCTGGGAATCAGGCTTCCTGCACTGAGCAGGGGTTGTCCTACCTCAAATGTAGGGATGTCAGGGAATTCCACAACAGATCTCAGTGAGGCCGAATGCCAGTGCATTCGGCCCCCCAAACTCCACCGTGGAATGGCCTGCCGCCCCCCCGCCCCCCGTGGATCCCCCCCGGAATGAGACTTACCTGGGGCAGATGTTCCGGATGGCGGCGGCTCCAGTGGCGGCTGCGGCGGCAGCTGGTCTTCTGACCGGCTGCCACCGCCGCCATTTGCAGTCTGTGTTGTTTTGGTTTTTTTCCCCCCATAGACGTGATAGGCTACGTATAGGTATGTCAGACAATTCTGCCATGGATCTTGGTGAGGCCGAATGCCAGTGCATCCGCCCCCCCGAAATCGGTGGTGGAACGGCCTGCCACCCCCCCGCCACCCTGCGGATCCCCCCCCCCGGGACAAGATTTACCTGGGGCAGATCTTCCGGGCAGCGGCGGCTCCGGCGGCGGCTCCGGCGGCAGCTCCGGCGGCGGTGGCAGTGGCAGCTGGTCTTCTGACCGGCTGCCACCGCCACTATTTCCAGGCTTCTGGGGGGGGGGGAAGATGTGATAGGCTACGTAAAGCAAATAGCGCCCAGTATGCTATTTGTGTTCCCCTTTCTTTTCTTCGTCTTAGTCTACGTAAATATTTATGTAGGCTAAGATGAAGAAAAATAAGGAACACAAATGGTGGTGGACGTAGCCGCTGCCATTTGCGTACGCTTTTTTTTTTTTTTACCCAGAGCCCTCCACGGCCGGAAATCCGGCTGCGGGTGGCCCTGGCCTGGGCCTGGCCGGCTACTCCGCGGATCCGCTGTGGAGCACAACTGACCGTCGACGATTCAGGGGGGGAGGACCAGATTGCCTCCCCCCATCGAAGATTCCAGGGGGAGGGACAGAACACCTCCCCCCCACCATGAACGCCTCCCCCCCACCATGTGTTTAAAGGCACTCAGTTGTGATCCTTAATTTTTTTTTTTTTAAGCCAAAGGAGGGGATAGAAGGTGGTAAAACTTGAAGGGGTAGGACAACCCCCTGCTCAGTGCAGGAAGCCTGATTCCCAGGTGGTCACCCATCCAAGTACTGACCAGGGCTGACCCTGCTGAGCTTCCGAGATCAGACAAGAGCAGGCACCTCCAGCCATTTCCTTGTTGGTGACAAACCTTTGAGTGCTCAGGAACCTATGCAATCAGTAGCAGGAAGACCACATGGGGGCATTGAGAGCTGTGATTGGGCAGGAGGAAAATATAAACACCACTGTATATGGGCAGGCATGGGAGGGGACTACGACCTTATACGGTGATGAGCACAGAAGAGCAAAGCACATTAACGGGAAATACCAGAATAACAGGGTATTGAAAGCGGGAGCAGAGAAGCGGGAAATTCCGGTTCCAATGCAAGGGGGGTGCTGCATAGTGTGAAAGACAGGTGGTGGAACCTCATTGGAGGCAGAAAAAAAGTAAGTGTAGATCGGCCCATGGTTAGTCAGATACTGGGTGTATGAACTCTTTCAGAAAGCCAACTGTGAGCTATGGTATGTTCCCTGGTGAGCTGATCCAGCAAGTATGGCCCAACAAGAAAAGTTTGGAAAGAGTATGTGTTGAATTATTCCAGGTAAAGAAACTGTGTTCTGTTTCTTCTGTCTTGCTGTTCTGGGTCTCTGCTTCTGAAGCAGAGGAAATTATATAGTGTCTGAGTGGAATGCATAATGGCCTTTTCGCAGAGCTATGTAAGAGGTGTGCCAGTTTTGGGCTTCGCAACTGGAAGCACGGCAGAAAGCCAAATAATAGTGGAGATAATGGAACTGATCTCCATAGCACCAGAAGTAGATGAGTAGTGTGCAGCCCAAGAAATGGCTCATTTTCCTAATATGCATTTGGCAAATGGGTATCTAGAGAGAACAAAACTCCAATGGCAAGTTTACAGGGAAGACCCAGATATGCTATGTGCACTTCTGGATGTCGTACCACATCCAAATAAAGTGGGGGGGACACCCAAAACACCTCAGTACACACAGAGAGAAATCAGGGCCAAGATAAACTACTGATGAGAGGGAACTCAACTGTGGTTAATATTCTTAGATTCTGCTTTGCAGATAGCCATGACATGTTAAGGTGGGAAAAGAAGAGTCTTGTGGCACCTTAAAGGCTAACATATTTATTATGGCAAGAACTTTTTTTCAACTTGAGTCCACTTTATCAGATGCATAAATGGTTATGCTCGGCTGGCACATACTTGTGTGTGTGTGTGTAGGAAATAAATGTGAACAGTGAGGTCTGATGGAAATAAAATACCAAAAAATACACTTTATGGCAATTACGTTAAAGCAAAGGTGGGAACCTAAGGCCCAGGGGCCAAATCTGGCCCTCCTGTGTTCCCAATCTGGCCTTCTGAGATTCCCCATATGGCCATGCCCCTTTCCCCAAACACTGACTGTTTTGAAATTCCCTGGCTCTTGTGCAGTTTTCCTCTTTTTAAGAAAAGGTTGAAATGCCTGGCAGGAAGAGCTTCAAGCTAAAATACACTAGGGTTTGTTTTGTGGGGAGAGTTGTATTTTTGGCCCACCCATTTTGTCTTTGGCCTTTGCTTTTAGCCCCACCCGCCACTGGAATATGGCCCCCAAACACTTCTCTCAAATTGAATTCAGCTGTCAGGCTGAAAGAGATCCCCCACCCATGTTAAAGCTTCAGTGTATGCAAAAGAAGACAGGGGTCTTCTATCCTTCCTGCCACAGGTGTTAATTAACTTAGCAATGCTAGGATGTTTGTGTTTTCATCAACTACGGATGGTGTGAATGGTCAATGCATTATTTTGCACTGAAGGGAGAAATGTAATCATCCTGCTGGGTCCCAAGGAATGACACATGACATTTAAAATTAACACATAGGCACAAACTGCATCCCAACCACGGAATAAATAGGTAACAAGGGGTGCATCATTTTATGCTAACATCATCTGTAGAGGAGCACGTCACTTCTTCCTTTGTCACATAGGTGCCTCACTCTCACTGCATCTGGCCTTATTTGACCCCCGACTTAACAGATTAGCTTCCTACATTTGGAATGTTGGCTGGACTATAAAGGCACCAATTTCCTTTTCTTGTTTTTTGTTTCTTGTTGTGTGCAAATCTTATGGCAATTAGGACTTGGCTATGTTGTGTGTTTGCTTTGCAAGTTATTTAGGACACAGTCCACTGGGAAGGCAGCTCTTGTTCAGCTCTTGTTCATTCCAATGGGGTCAGAAGGATGCCTCTGTGGATTGTACTAAAAATGATATGGGAGAACTTGCAAATGTGACTCCAATACCTAAAGCAAAGGGCCAGCATTTCCGCTTTCCACAACAGGAGGTCCATGGATATTGGATGAAATTGGGGAGGACGAGAATCCTTACTGAAAACAGAACATTAAGTAGGTGTGCTATATTTATTTAATGGCATTTCAGAGAATACCTAAAATGTGTGGGTTCACTTCACACTCACTTTTCTCCTCAACTAAAGTCTTAGTCTTTAATGAAAAAGTTCAAAAGTGCAAAAGGCTCATGTTGCAACAAGCACTTGTTTTTGCTTTGGATGCAAGAACAATTGAATAGAAATGCAGACAATTCTCTCTTTTTGACCATGAAATACTAGTACCATGTTATGCTTCACTTCCTGCTTGTGTGGATATTAAAAAAGGTACCATTGCACAAAGCTAGCGGCCTGACAATAGTTAATCTCTTTACAGAAGCAGATGGCCAATGCCCAGACTACTTTTTATTATTTTTCTGATCCCTGGAACAGCTCATGTCTAAAGGTTGGTTCTGAAAGCTGGCAGAGGCCCAACCATCTATCTATATCTGACTGTAACTCCCAATGACTTTGATAGCTTAGATTGCATGCTTTTGTTTCAAATACGTATTTTAGAAGAAAAAGCTTCCTATGTTCTTTCAGCAGTTTGGGGTCTTAAGGGGTCTTTGAGGCATGGGACTAAATCAAATTCTGAAGAGGCTGGGACCTAGTTCATGGGCTGCACATGCAGCAGAAAGAGGTGGAAATGGTGTGGTTGTGTCCTGAGGTGGTAGAACTGACTGTACAAGATAGGGGTGTCAATTTTGAGACCTCTGCTACATAAAATAATACTTGCAAAAAATAGCACAGGAGGGAGCAGAACATTTTCTCCTGATGTTCAAAGGGGTGGGGGTGGGGAGGCTTGTTTGTAACTTACAGTGAGGTTTGTTTGTTTTTAATGTAGGGGAGCTGTTAAAAATGTATTCTTCCCTGCAGTCAGAAGTGGTACTGCCCATACTATAACCTTAAAATTCACCACCTTATTCTAGGCCAAGTCGCAGCAGAATTCCAACAAGCCACCAAGAGTGGCCACATGTGTCCTACTTTACAGAGGATGGTCCTCTATTTCAAGGGCTGACCATCCAAGTCTGAATTAAAGATAAAGAACTGTAAGGGGATCAGGAGCCTTGAAGCTGCCCATCAACAGAGCCTGGACAACAGCAGACTGAGTAGGCACACAGGTCACCTGGTCACAGTCTTTGTTACTATGGTGAGATGTACTGTGTGTATTCCTATTTAAACTACAGGAATCATTCCTAAAAGTACATCTCTTCATATAGATTAGCATATGCAAAAGTTATGCAAGTCTTTTTTGGTGACGTGTAAGTGGTCACCATAGGCATGCTTCTAGCTGTGAGAACAATTTCCACTACAGAGCTAAACAAGATTCCCTAATCTGGACAACGGAGAAGATTGACATCAAAGCAGGGTGAAGTGGGTAGAAAGGGGCTGTGCCTCTGGCCCCTCCCAAACCCATGCATGGCTCCCATGGCCTCACCCCTGCCTTCCACACATTGGTCAGGAAGGTCTGAAGCACGGATGCACATAGGCTCCCTGCATGATTTAGAATCCCATATGATCAGGCTCCCTGGTTCAGACCTTTCCAACCGATGCATGCATTGCAGTGAGGCCAGGCTGGCTGGGACGTAACAGACGGGACGGGGCCAGAGAGCATGCCCCCCCCCCCTTCATGGGATGATAAAGATGTGAGCTACCAGTTCCTGAACAGGGCTTACGTCAAAGGCTAAAACAGAACATCCAGACCAGACAGGATAGAGTCAAAAGCCAGTGAAGGAATTACTCAGTGAAAGAAACAGGTGCTGAAATAGTGGCACACATAACAGGAGGATCAGAAGAAAAGAAAATGGGTGTGGACTGAGAAAAAGCTTCAGCAGGAGATGGAGATTTGTGTGGGGCAGGAAGATGGAGTCGGAAGCTGGAGTGGTGGTTGGTGGCACAAGGCATGATCAGGATTAAACACTGTTGACCAACCTTTCCTCCTCCCCCCTGCACTTCTAGAGCAAGGTGAAAAATGAAACCAGGGCCTCTCTCAGATGAAATTATTTGTGTTTGCTAAACCATGGTTTAGTAAGCCGAGAATGAGCATTGGGCATGTGCTGCCCAGACCCCTACCTCCTCCTCTTACCTCCTTTCTTTATGTGCTGGCTTGGATGGCGCAATCCTGGTCAGTTTAAACTAAGGTTGGTCCAAATATTCAGCACACACATACACTTTGCAGGGACCATTTGTCTGCCTGCCCCCACCCTGCAAAAAAAAATTATAATAGAAAGACATTTTCTGCAATGTTCAGAGGGGATGGGGGAGAGAAAGTGCTGAATTCTAGTAATTTTGTATGGGAGGTTGCTATTAAGATGAGAGAACAATGAGTTTTAAATTTCCCTGTCCCGCCCTCTGTCCCCCTCCTCACAACAAGCAGGGGCCCTATACAATGGCCCAATGGGAACAATACCATGCTATGACCTACTGTTGTCTGTTCTCAGGAGCATTGATTGAGTTGAAAGATGGCTGCCCCAGCCCCTACAGTCTAGGCTGGAGCACATGGGCCTGGCTCTTGTTCCCAGCTTCCTAAACCATGGATTAGCAAACCAGTATTATTACATTCCAACCTGACCCATATGAAGACTGACGGAGTTATCTTATACTGAGTCAGTCCAAAGCTCTCTCTATCATAGTATTACCAACTCTGGCTGACAATAGTTGTCTGGGGCCTATGACAGAAATGTCTTACAGTCCCACTACCTCAGAGGCTGGGGAGTGAACTTGAAGCTTTTTAACTATACATTTAATTGAATTTGCACCTCCATATATTCAAAGCGAATATCTTACTGGGGCTCTACCCCCACAGAGCTCTGACCTCTCCCAGTCTCAGGGAAGAAATCCAGTGGAGGATCATTAATCCAGAAATAGCTCAGCTGTAACCCCCCCCCCCTTTTGGCTTAAACAGAAAAGGCACAGAAGTAAACTACTTTTATGAGTAGGTCTGTAAGAAAAAGACAAAACAATCATCACCAGATTTTTATGGCTTCATTATTCAAAATATATTTCAATTTCCATAACAGATAGTGGGTTCCATGAGTCTTCGGCATCTGGTCATAAGGAGCTGGCTAATATTTCTATGCATAAAAAACACAACTTAAAATAAAATAGGAAAATTAGAAGCCTAACATGAGCAACCAAATCCTGCCAATAAATCAAACCCTGCCAATGAATTCCAAAACTGCTGAGAACACAGCACATATATGCCACAAGCACTTTAATGGTTTCCATGGGATCTGCTGGTTGCTACTGTCAATTGAGCCACTTATGGAAGGAGTCTAAATAAATATATGGAACTGGTTTGTTCCTTGTTATGAATTATCTTGGCTATGGCGTGCTGGTCAGTTTCAGCAGTGTGCTCAGGCTACCTTGCTGTTTCAGCAATGCAAAGCAACTGTAAATCTGCGTGAATTGGTTCGATGGCAGTTTTGCACTAGTGGAGCATCATACAAGTGCCTGGGTATTCTCTCAAACCTGATCATACATCTACAACATCTTGGCATTGTTATTTTGGTTGTCAGGTATTCAAACAGATAAATCCCTGCTTTTTTAAAACCATGGATAAGGGGGTAGTAAAATACTATCTTCTGTTTTTGTCACCTATTTTTAATGTTGAATGTTCCTCTTTTCTTGGCATAAGACCATTCTCCTCCCCCCCCCCCAAGCTATACGTTTGTACCTATACTACTTGATTGAAACAAAACTGCTCAGCTTGAACTTTGGGTTTCAAAGCTATGCCTTGAATAGTGCATTGCTAGAAGGTAACTGCTTTCACTGTTTAGAGCTGATGATGAATAAGCTGCACCATTGTTCACTTTCATTATAAACAGAAAAAGCACACATAGAACAGAGACACACTCTATTTTCTAACATCAAACAATGTGACTCAGTACAAGATTGCCTAAATGTTTTTCGAGGTATATCAAAGGTAAAGTGAGCTTGTTAAGTTCCTGATGGGTGAATAAAACATCATTTTCTTTTTTCTAATTATCTGGCAAGAGAAAGGATTCCAGAACATTTCTTAAAAATAGATATACTTGTAATTTGCAGAACCATTCACCTATCTTTCGTCACATGCTCATTAGAGGTACAGTCCAGCAAGATGGTCACTTGCACAAACTCCATTTGAATGAATAGGAGCCACATAACAGCATTGTTTGTATGTTCATTTCAATGGAGCTTGCATAGGACAATGCCCTTGCTGAGTTAGCCATTGACCCAGTTTGCACAGTCAACAGCAGCTGAAGCAAGCCACCATGGTTTGCTGCAGCTGCTGCATGTGCCAGGCACATGCCAGCTGGATTTCTCGAACAGCCCACACTGGTGCAGCTTGCCATGCCATCTGAACCCAGATGAAATGGCTTGTTTGGGGTGGGCAGCAACCCTCAAATAATCCATGGGCTGTTGTTGAGTCATTTGAGCCCACCCCAATCAAGCTAAGCTGCCCAGGTCTGGACAGCACGGCAAGCCGCACAGGTGTGGGAAATGGGGGAAATCCAGCTGGCATGTGCCCAGCACACACGGCGGCTGCAACAAGCCGCAGTGGCTTGTTTCAGCTGTTGTGATCATGTGAACTGGGCTGTTCACATACAGTAACAGAATGATGCAATGGACAGGATGAAGGGTGGGTGAGAAATTTGTCAGGTTCACATTTTAATGTGAACTTACCAAACTCACATTTCCCAAACCTGCACACAAAGTGGAATGCGGTTATATGTTGATATTTTTCAGAATTCTGTGATATAGTTTTCAAATTAAAATATATGTACAAATGAATATACTAGGGAAAATTGTACACATTAGGGGAAAGTGTGCACACTAATACATACATTAGAGGAAAGGGTGTAGAAAAATGCATTGTATTAGGAAAATGTGAACATTTTGGAAAGTGCATAGAAAAAGTATGTATTGGAGAAAGAGTATACAAAAATACATATATTTTAAGAAATAGCATGAAAATACAAATGATTTGTGGGGTGTGTGGAATGCAGACTGATGTAGAAATGTGATGGAACCAACCTCACATTGGAAAACTGAGTGAAATCAAACTGGACAGATTTGTCCACCTGTAGCATGGAGAGGGATGACTCAGCTGAGGTAATGCAGAATCTGACCCATAGTCTCTGCAGACTCCACAGCAGACCATCATAGAATCATAGCGTTGAAAGGGGCCTACATGACCTTCGAGTCCAACCCCCTGCTCAATGCAGGAAGCCTGATTCCCAGCCGGTCTCCCATCCAATCACATTCAAATCTTCAGAGTCAAAGCTCACGGAGAGGCCTTGGAAAAATCACTCCTTTTGCATCAAACGTAGGGATGTATGGACTGTGTAAAGTAAAATACACCCCTTCAGTGTTTCACAGATTGTCAGGCGCCTTTTGCTCCATCATCTGCCCACAGACGGATAAAAAAAATTTCCCCATCATGTGGAAAAATATGTAAATAATTACGTAGAGGTTTTGTAAGAATTTACATAATTTACCTTAGTACGTTTCGTTTAGCGTATCCTTCCCCATTCCATTCCACTTTTCCACAGCAGAAATGTGCATATTTTCCTATGAATAAATATGCATACATTTGGGGAAAGTAAAAGAAAAATCCAAAAGTCCACGGACTCAGCAGAGGCTGAGGGGGTCACTCCATAGTGGGTTCCACAGGTCGGATTCTTAGAAATCCGAGCTCATTTTCGTTCATCTCGAATTTCTCCAGCATCCCTAATCTAAAGTACTATGTACTCTACAAAGTGCTATGTAAGTGATATGTAATAACGATAAGGATGGATGAAAGTCCCTTACCTGGTCCCGCAGCTGTGTTCGGTGGGGGGGGAGGCGCTCCATTTCTCCCCCCGAAATTCAGGCCGGGGGGGAGGTGCCCCACCCCTCCCGGCCGAAATTCAGGCCGGGGGGGAAGGCGCCCCATCCCTCGCCGCCGAAATTCAGGCCGGGGGGAGTGCCCCGTCTCCCTGACCGCGAAATAAAAAAGTAAATTAAAAAAAAATGATAGGCTACGTAATGATTTACGTAGCCTATCACGGCTAGATTTTCAAAGTCAGCCATGATAGGCTACGTAAATCTTTACGTAGCCTATCACGGCTAACTTTGAAAAAAAAAAAGCACGTACGCAAATGGCAGCACCCGCCGCCATTTGTGTTCCTTGTTTGGGCAGGGGTAGTCTACATAAAGATTTACATAGACTACGGTGAAAATAAGGGCAACGCAAATACCGTACGCGCTTTTTTTTTTTTTTTTCAAAAGTCAGCCGTGATAGGCTACGTAAAGATTTACGTAGCCTATCACGGCTGACTTTGAAAATCTAGCCGTGATAGGCTACGTAAATCGTTACGTAGCCTATCACATTTTTTGTTTTGTTTTTTTTACGGGGAAGTGGCGGCGGCGGCAGCCAGTCGGAAGACCGGCTGCTGCCCCCGCCACTGCCGAAACGCCGCCGGGACCCGCTGCCAAGAGGGACATTCGAAGGAGGTAAGTCCCATCCCAGGGGGGGCGGGGGGGTGTTAGAGAATTTCACCACCAATTTCAGGGGGCCGAATGCGTTGGCATTCGGCCTCCTGGGATTCGTGGAGAAATTCTCCACCATCCCTAAATAACAACAGAGGCATGTACCATATTAAAGGGGCATGGAAGTGCAACTTTATTTAAGGCTAGTAGCAACAAAAGCTTCTACCATTCTAAGCTTCAAATTTCTATTGCTTATTGCGTATACAAAAGACACCTGTTGAACTAATAACCTGAAAATATGCATCCATGATCAACTTGATGAAGTCCACAATTATGCCAATTTTCAAAGTGATCTGATAAAAATGCCACTGGTACACAAAAAGTGCTGAAAACTGACACACTTAACCCCTTTTTTTCTTTGATTTCTGAACAGGTATGTCTTATATTTCCCTCACATTTTGGTGAAAACTGCTCATGTACTTTATTCAGGCATGTTGAGGAAGGCAGTCCTTTACTGGTTTGGTGAAGTTCTGAACAGAGGATCAAAAGTTATTAACGTTTTCCTGAGCCATTAAACTCATGACAGCAACTGATGAATTGATACATTTATAACCTTGCTTTTAAAAAAAACCCACCACTGAACGATTAAAAATCCTGCCAGTTTAAGACCAGAGTCAAGGCTATCTCATGTTGGCTCAAGCTAAACAAAGTCAGGAAATTGGAATCTAAGGCTGATGCCTTAACTAACATGCCCTGTGATCAGTAAAGGGTGCTAGAAAAGGGGCCCCTCCCACCATTTAACCCATCCTGCTGTAAGCCTCTACTGTAAGCAACAAAGAGGCATGGGTCAACTCACAGTAGGATTCCTCTAGCAATACAGTAAGGCTCAGATGCTTCATAAGACAATACAGGACTAGGATAACATGGGGTGTCTTTGCTAGTCCCAGGCACTCCATCCTCCCCATCTGGATTGTGGCTTGAAAAACCCAGGAAAAGTGTGGTAAGTTGTAAGCAAGCACAACTTGTGACACTGCACAACATCATTACTGATTTATGAGGCATATCTATTAAGGCTTTAGTTTCTGATTTGCTGGTTTTGTAGAGCTTGAATCAAAGTAAGATAACCTTAACTCTGGTCTTAAATTGGCAAGATTTTTAATCAGTGAACAGAATGTATCAATTTGACCACTTAACAGAAAGAAGGAAATGCAGGACAGGAAAAACTTTATGTCAAACATACAGTTGCATGTCAAAGCAGCCCTTCACAACTCTGTGTTTGGCAGAAATGACAAGACGTAGGGATGTCAGAGAATTCTGCCACGGATCTCAGGGAGGCTGAATGCCAGCGCATTCGGCCCCCCGAAATCAGTGGCGGAACGGTCTGCCCCCCCACCCCCCAGGACGAGACTTACCTGGGGCGGATGTTCCTGGCAGCGGCGGCTCCGGTGGCAGTGTGGCGGCGGCGGCTGCAGCAGCCGGTCTTCCAACCGGCTGCCACCGCCGCCATTTCCAGTTTAAAAAAAACACACACACGTGATAGGCTATGTAAAGATTTACGTAGCCTACCACAGCTAGGTTTTAAAAAAAACGTGATAGGCTACGTATATGTTTATGTAGCCTATCACACTGCTGACTTAAAAAAACAACAACAACGCGCGTACGCAAATTGCGGCGGCCACGGACATCCACAGACATCCGGCCGCTGGCTAGCAGGGACGCAAATGGCGGAGGCTGTAGCCACCGCCGTTTGCATCCCTGCAGTCAGCCATGATAGGCTACGTAAATGTTTACATAGCATATCACGGCTGACTTAAAACAACGACAACAACAACAACGCGTGTATGCATATGGCGGCGGCCACGGCCGCCGCCATTTGCGTTCCTTATTTTGGCACGTCTTAGTCTACGTCAAGATTTACGTAGACTAAGACGGCGAAAATAAGGGGAATGCAAATAGCATAGCGGACACTACGCTATTTGCATTCCCCTTATTTTCACCGTCTTAGTCTACGTAAATCTTGACGTAGACTACGACGTGCCAAAATAAGGAACGCAAATGTCGGTGGCCATGGGCGCCACCATTTGCATATGCACATGTTTTTTTTTAATCAGCCGTGATAGACTACGTAAACATTTACATAGCCTATCATGGCTGACTGCAGGGACACAAACGGCAGCAGCTACGGCCGCCGCCATTTGCGTCCCTGCTAGCCAGCGGCCGGATGTCTGGCTGCTGGCGGAGCCGGCTGGCAACTCCGCAGAATCCCTGTGGAGCACAGCCAGCCGGCCGGCCAGGATTCGGGGGGGGGGGGGAGGAACGGAGCGCCTCCCCCCCCGTCCAGGATTCCGGGGGGAGGGACGGAGCGCCTCCCCCCCCACCATCAACATAATCCATGAAAGGTAAGTGACTTTCATACATCCCTAGACAAGAGTATGCCCTAAAACATTTTGAGAGTCAAAGGCCTTACCATTAGGGTGGCATTTCTGCTGCAATAGTAAATGTAAGGCAGGGGTGCTCAGAAAGTAGATCTCCAGATGTTTTGGACTTCAACTCCCAGCATTCCTAACCACTGGCCATGTTGACAGGGGCTTTTGGGAATTGAAGTCCCAAACATCTGGAACCCTACCTTCTACCCACCAGGGACAGCACCATCTTAAGCCATATAGTTCTGATGTGGAATAACAGCAGCAGACCATAGATTACCTGATATTCATTGCCCTGAAAGGAACAGAAAACAAACAAGAGATTCTAGAATCAACAGAACTACATGGAATTGTTATCCATAGACCATAGCACCTGGGGTGTATAACATGTAGAGGAAAAGCAACACCTCTGCTTAGAGGTACATAGCTCAGTGGTAGAGCACATAATTTGCATCCAGAAGCTCCCGTCCTTTTAGTATCTTTAGCTAAAAGGATCAGGTAGCAGGTGATATGAAAGACCCACTTGGAAGCCACTGCAAGTCAGAGTAGACAATACTGGGCTGCAGGGGGCAGACAGTCTGTCTGAATATTAGGCAGTTTTCTGTGTTACAGATGCTGTGGGCAGATGGATGGATAATGTAGTTGCATTTATGAGAATAGGCCAAGAAAGTTCCATCAGAGTCTAACACAAGCTAGAGAGCCCCAGGCAACAGAAGTAAGAAGAAGCCGCCGCCACCGCCACCACCAGTATACAATACTTGGAGCACCAGTATACAATACTTGGAGATGGGAGGTCCATTTTATTATTTCACCTAGGCCAGCCTTCCCCAACCTGGCACCCCACAGATGTTTTGGACTACAACTCTCAGCATTCCTAGGCATTGTCTATACTGGCTAGGGCTGATGGGAGTTAAAGTCCAAAACATCTGGAGGGCACCAGGTTGGGGAAGGTTGACCTAGGCCATCAAACATGGCCCTTGGCCATGGTAGAACAGTATTCAGAATTTCTTTTCTCTCCTACCTGGGAACAGGCTTGTGAAACAAGACAGGTTGTTTTCCCATTCAAACTAAAGAAAGATAGCATCATCAATCTTTAATTATTTGTCTTTTATGTTGTACACCTAAAATTTGTGGGTTAGTATGTTATTCTAAAAGGCTTTATCTCCTACCATTCAGACCTTATGCAAATTGTCTATTCTTTATACCCTGCTTTGGCATGTACATTCCACACTTAGAAAGACTTCCTTAAATAAAGCACAATCCTTGGCAGAACAATCAGGAATGACTCTTGTGAGAAAGGATACATGTGAGAAGATAATGTGTCAGTGGAAGCAGTATCTTTGTGGTGAAATCATCTGCTGAAACAACTTGATTAAATGCAGATTTTATCAAAGTAATCCAAGACCTTATACTTAAACATCTATTATTCTATTCCATCACAGATGTGTACATAATGGCTCTACTTTTTTTCTCCAAGAAGGTTAGTCTATTCACAGCAAACTATATAGCTGAATAGCCTTAATTAGGAGACGTGTCTCTTTTTTAACACCCACAATCACCTTTTCCACACTGACTGGGAATTGCCCACCATGTAATTTGCAAATGAGAGTATAAAGATAAATTAACTGTAGACAAGGATACTGTTCCCTCCCCCACACAAAAAAAGTGCTTTCACCTACTAAAAGTTTCAGATTTCTTCTCACTTATTTTTTCCTTCTCTGTCATTTTCCATGACAATGTAGAAATACTTTCTCAAACTGAGAAAGTATCTGTATGTCTAATACATTACATTGTGGATGATATATAATCTTCTTTTTTTAAGCCCAGGTTTTTTGATGTACAAAGAACTTTACCCAGGGTAGGGCCTACAACCTCCTGCATTTCTTCTTCATTCTCACCATTACTCTTTTTTATGGTAACTCCCCTCCCCAGCTGTTTTTCCAGGTAATCTCATTTCCTCAATATACCCACACCATTGCTTCCTGAATGTCCCCATGCTACCTCTCCAAAAGAAATAATTGAAGTGAGGGAGAACACTGGGGGTGGTTTAGAAAGAGAGAAGCTGGTACAATTGGCAATGAAATGTCACAAATACCAATGGAAGACCACCCAAGATCACTCCATTATTGATACTACTATGAGGCTTCAGACAAACCCCCTCATGCTTTCAAAGAACATATGATGGGGCCATGGGCTGCACAGACTAACCCCCCCATCTGTGCATTTGACACACAGGAGTAAGGCCTGTACATACATACTGATGTATACAAATAGCGCTCTTCTACTCAGGACCCTTCCTTATCTGGAGGAGCTCTTCATGCATATATCAGTCCTTGCACAGATTTCCTTCTTATCCACAGATGTGTGGGGGATGGGAAACATCATGGCTACCAGGAATGGCTGTGTGGGGTAGGGCTAGCCAACATGGTCCCACAAGTGTCCTTTGAACATATGAGGGGGGGGGGAATCATATGAAGCCTCCCCCCCCCGGTATTATATTCATGGACAATGACATTTCCCTTACTCAGGCTGACCGCTTCAGTCCTCTGCCTCATCCTTTGCCTGAGTCTTTCTTCAGGCAGTGTGATTCCATCAAGGAAATGTATACCACCTATTAATAAACCCTGCTCATGTATGGAGCCTTCATTCTTTAAAGGAGCCTTTGTTCACCAACTTCTCCAGCACCAGCATCTACAGATATGTAGGCAGCCAAATTGTACCAGGACCACAGCACATACATAAATAACACAGGCAGTAACATGGAGCACTAATAATACCTTTTCTTCCTTTGTCATCATGTCTACATTTCCAAATGAGAAAATGGGACAGTTATCCCTTGATAATGTGATTTTCACCAGTGGTATGGCACCTGTTCATATAGTGTCCTTTAGATCTGGAGATAACAGAGGCATTGTAAAAATGATATGGCTTTCTTGGGTATATGGTATATGGACAAAGGTTACATGGTTGCAGTGCTGCCTCCTTTCCTCCCCAACCCCCATTAATTGATGCTGCAGATTCAGGTCCATGTTCCTTTAAATAGTTTCTCTTCTCAACTCTGATGAGGCTTTTGCTTTTCCAGATGGATTGGAGGCTCAGGAACACATGTGTAGAACAATTAATGACTGGTTAGGTGTAACTAATATTTCACTCCAGTGGAATATTATCATGTATGTGGGGCCATTCCTTTACCACCAGGGTTAAAATAACACTGTCCTATCTCTCATATTAGCTAGAACTACTGCCAATAACTATGGTGAAAATAACAATGTAGTCAGATAATATTGGCTACCTTTAAAAGTGCTGTATGGATTGCTCAGAGCAGTATTAGTACTAGTATTAGTATTAGTATTAGTATTGATTACATTTCTATACTGCCCCATAGCTGGAGCTCTCTGGGTGGTTTACAAAAGTTAAAACATTAAAATACAATATACAAAGTTTAAAAACCATTTACATAAAAACATACAGATAATATATACAAACATATAGCTAAAAGCAACTTTGAACTAAAAACATTTTTTTAAAAACCCAACAATAAAACACAGCTTAAAACAACACTACTTGAAAACAATATACAAGAGTCAGCAAAAGGAACAAGAGTTCTAGAAAGGGAAGTCCTCCCAGGATAATAGAGTCTTTAATTCCCACTCAAAAACCTTAAACTAGGTCAGCAGGTGCATTTCAACCTGCAGGTCATTCCACAACTGAGGATCAGCAAAGGAAAAGGTCCTCTTCCGCGTAGCTGCCAGTCTCACATTAGGCAGCCGCAGCAGAGAGCCCTCGGAAGACCTTAGGTGGCAGACTGGGGCATAGGGGAGGAGGCTCTCCCTAAGGTACCTTGGACCTAGACCATGTAAGGCCTTAAAGGTAGGAACCAGTGCTTTATACTTTGCTCAGAAACAAATTGTCAGCCAGTGTAAAGATTTTAAAACTGTTGTAACATGGTCTCCACAGGATGTCCCAGAGACCAGCCTGGCCACCATATTTTGTACCAGTTGAAGTTTCCAAACTAAATAAACAGGCAGACTCAAGTACAGCACATTACAGAAATCAAGCCTAGAGGTTAGCAATGCATGCTCCACCGTTACCAGGTCCACATGTTCCAGGAATGGGCGTAGCTGGCGTATCAGCCAAAGTTGATAACAGGCACTTCTCACTGTTGCCTCTACCTGGGATGCCAGGAACAGGGTTGAGTCAAGAAGCACCCCCAAGCTATGAACTTGCTCCTTCAGGGGGAGTGCAACCCCATCCAGAACTGGTTGACATACCTCAATACCTGAATTAGGATCCTTCACGATGAGGACCTCTGTCTTGCCTGGATTCAACTTCAGCTTGTTCTCCCTCATCCAGCTAGGGAGGGAAGAAAGTCCCTTACCTGGTCCCGCAGCTTGCTTTGCGGTGGGGGGGAGGTGCTCCATTCCTCCCCCCAAAATTCTTGGCGGGGGGAGGCACCCCATCCCTCCCCGCCAAAATTCTGGCCGGGGGGGAGGCGCCCCGTCCCTCCGGCCACGAATCCTCCTTGCCAGCCGGGACGCAAATGGCGGTGGCCGTAGCCGCCGCCATTTGTGTCCCTGCAGTCAGCCGTGATAGGCTACATAAATCTTTACGTAGCCTATCACGTTTGCTTGAGGTTTTTTTTTTTTTTACAGGGAAATGGCGGAGTGGCCGCACCGCCGCCGGGAGCCGCCAGGGACATTTGGGAAAGGTAAGTCCCATCCTGGGGGGGGGCGGGGGGCGGACCGTTTCTCCACTAATTTCGATATTTTTTTTTTTAAAAAAAAACTACATTACTCAGTCTACTGCCCCATGGCCACTTCTGGCTTCAAACTGAATGGACTGCAAAGCTATGTTCTAATTAGGGAAGTCTGCCCCTAGTGACTGAAGATGTTATTCTGTGCTTCAACCACATGGACACATTTAAAGTAATTAAGGGCACAATCCTATCGGGATGCCTGTCAGCCTCTGAAATCAGTGGCTGACAGGCATCCTATACAGAGCAGGAGGCGCACAGAGGTGGCCTTGGCCTCTGTGCTTCTCCTGCTTTGCATTTTTGCCAGATGGGCTTTTTTGCCTGTCTAGCTACTAGCGAGGGCTTTGTGGAGTGGGAGGGAAGGAAGCTGGAGCAGCCAGAGGATTCTTCATAAACCAGCTCCCCAGTTCCCTCCCCTCCCCACCCCCTCCCTCCCCCTCTTCTCCAAGGTTGCCTTTGAGATGCTGGAGAGGCAGCTGGTGCAGTTCTCTCCAGACCAGCTGCGAGGGGGAAGGGGAGGGAAAGATGGACTCCTGGGTCTGAGTTTGGAGCACTGTCTCCAACTTGATCCAGGAATTTGAACTACCCTATGCCCCCCCATGCTGTTTAGGGGCCATAGGATTGCTCTCCACAAGGAATTAATGTGTGTTAAAAACAAAAGAACCCCAAGCTGCATACCCCTAGGGTCCCCTTAATACGCATACCACGTTTCAGGTGTCTAGGATTCACAGCCTTGGAGCTATGGTGTTGATGGACAGACAGACACACATCCTCTTTTATTATAGATTATTAACTATATACCTAATCTGACATAAATCCATGTGGTAGAACCATTAGTATAGCTATTTTTGTGTATATAGGACCTGAAATTCATCCAATACTACCAGCGCTATTTATGCATAAAAGACTTGAAAAGATGAAATGCAAACTATAGTTCTTGACTAGCTCAAACACTGTAAGAAGCAAATTATTTTGCTCCTAATTATCTACCTGCTATGCTAGGATATGGCAAGCAGAACTCTCATGTGAGTTTTGATATAAGGGAATCTGCTTCCCTTTATCTAAGACTATTATCTGTGGTGTATCTAGGGCACACCAGTGACAATGGCAGATAAGCTTTAGAGTAGTTACACTGAATTTATCAAACAAGACAAAGCCCATGTCTAGGGCTGCATTTTTTTTTTTCATGGCAAAGAACAGCTCCTTTCACTGTAAAATCTTGCATATTTCACAGTATATTGTCCAAATCACAGAGATTTCACATTCCAGTGTAAAATATTATTGTGATAGTAGTCGAAAAGAAAAACCAGGTTTGTGACAATGTAATACGAATCACAGGATTTGTGACAGCTCTCAGTGAGACACAGCCTATACCGTATCAGAACTGGGAAATGCATATTGTCTTTGAAAAAAATGATAATGTATTGTAACAAAGATGGCATATTCTAATATAACCCTATTTTATAAGGGAGATGCTGGGGCCTTCAGTGCTTACAAAGAATTTTTGCCAGGCATGGTTAAGGTTAGAGTGTTGTCTATAACTGACTGTAAATGCCTGTTACACTAGTCCTTTGCCAATGGCATAATGAAAGCATGGGGGGAGTGGAACTGCACATCTTCTCTTTCTCTCTGCCGGCTGCCGCTGCCCTTTGTAAATTCATTTGAAGATCTGAAGAGAGCCTATATGTGTACAACTCTGTGTGGGTGTATATTGTGATCTCTTTGTGCAATTAGGTAACCTTTCTTCAGATCTTTAAATAAACCCAGTTTGGGCTTCCAGCTCCCTGTGCCCACTCCCCCTGGCCCCTGCCCACGACATACAGACATCGAATTTCTGAAAGGCTCTGACATAAATTGTGAATGAATGCTTACACATCCACCTTCCCCAACTGGTGCCACTTATGAATCACCACCACCACCACCACCCAAAAAACAAAAGAGGACAAAAGAGGGCAGTGATTTACATAAAATGTAATTAGCATACGCTAATTTATATGTATAGATGCAAATTGAGAAATATGTATTTATTTATTTATTACATTTCTGTACCACCAAATAGCTGAAGTTACTCTGGGCAGTTCAATTATTATAATTTAAATAAAAATACATCTCACCATAGACTATATGACCAGGTGACTTGCGCACTCCTCATTCTGCTGTCCAGGTACAATTGAGGGGCAATTTCAAGGCCCCTGCTCTTCCCTTTCAAACTGGCCTTGGACCGAGCAGTTCCTCAAACAAAGGACACCTTCAGAAGAGATGACAGTGCCAAGGCAGCCCTTCAAAAAGAGGAGTGTACTCTGTAAAAGAGGGCACTTGGCCACCCTACCTCGAGATGCCATTGGCCATGCTGGCTGCAGGTGCTGGGAGTCGTACTCCAACACATCTGAGGGTGCCAGTTTCTGTTGACCAGCAAGGTCAGAAGACCAGGCTCCTAGTATTTATAATAGATCTGGCCAACCCAAAGTTTCATACGTCTGCCCATCAGAGAAGGTGATATTGCATGCTCCTGTTTCCTTCAGTATCTGAAGAGAGGGCTCTGTAAGCTCACACAATCCCAGTCTATTCACTTGCCTAAGTCCCACCTTCAAGCCACACCTTTTCTAGTTCAAGCCCCAAAGTCCCGAGTCTGACATATATACAGATTTTAAAAATATTAACATTTGCACTATATAATTTCAGTAGCCACTAGACTGGGGTGTTGAACCTTCGGCCCACAGGCCAAATCCGGCCCACTTGAGATCCCAGTGCAGGCCTCCAGGATGTCCCAGATGGTCTCCTTTCCCCTGACTGCTAATCGTTCAGTGGTTTCCTGGTTTTTGCATGTCCACCCCGCCCAATCCCTCCTCCTGCCATTCTATTAAGTTGAAATGCCTCTTCTAAAGCTTAGTGACTGAAAGGAAGAGTTTTGAGCTAAGACATGCTGGTATTTTTGGTATTTCGCCCCTGCCCCCTTTTGCCTTTGGCCCCACCCTGTTTTGCCTTTGGCTCCTCCCACCACTGGAATGCAGCTCTCGAGAGCTTCTCCAAAACTGAATTCAGCCCTCTAAAAGAAGCTCATCACCCCTGCACTAAATGAATTGTTCACGGGATATTTGTAAATATAATAATACATACAGGCACTGTATGTTTTATGGTAGCAGAGTGGGAAAAGCAGTGGCATAAATGACCAGGACAGGAATATGAGATAGACAAGTGGCAGGATAGCAACCATCAGTAGCCACAGGTAGAGGGCAGCCAGTCCCTCCCTCTCCCAAAGACTTGAACCTAAATCTTGGTTCTCCAGTCACAGAGAGCAATTCCAAATCCTTTCTGTTTTTCTCCCATGCACAGGCCCATTGAGCAACTTTTGACGGTACTACAGGAAGGAACTTTAATTTTATTATTATTATTAATTACATTTATATCCCACCTTTCTTCCATCATGGAACTCAAGGTGGCTACATGTGGTTCCCAGGTACTATCCCCTCCAAGCACTGACCAGACCCAGACCTGCTTAGCATCAGCAAGGTGGCTCCCTCATGTGCCTTCAGACTATGCCCTGGGACCTTAAAAGTAAACATCCTTGAATATAAGGAAAATAATCCCCAGCCTGGAGGCAGTCACATGCACATGTTGGGGGGGACAAATGGATGATAGGGAGAGGGGGACTAGGTAAAGTAGCCATGAAGAGAGGGAGCTGTTGAGCCCAGCTCTCCATGGTAGACTAGGTAGTGGCCTGGGGTAGAATCATAGAATCATAGAATAGTAGGGTTGGAAGGGGCCTACAAGTCCATCGAGTTCAACCCCCTGCTCATTGCAGGAATCTAAGTCAGAGCATCCCTGACAGATGGCTGTCCAGCATCACCTTGAATGACTCCAGTCAGTGTGGGAGAGCCCACCACCTCCTTAGGTAATTGGTTCCATTGTCATATTGCACTAACAGTCAGGAAGTTTTTCCTGATGTTCAGCCGGAATCTGGCTTCCTGTAACTTGAGCCCATTATTCCGTGTCCTGCACTCTGGTCTGGGATGATCGGAGTGGTAGCACAATTCAAGAGGCATGTAAGGAAACACACTGCAGCAGGTTAGTGGATGAGCCTGCTTTTGGCATGGCCAACACCCCACATAAACTGAGGGGATGCCCCCAACCCTCTGGAGCTATGCAGGGTGTTCCTGGAGCATAGTCTCAGTTCATATGTAATGTATACAAGTTTGCTTCTCCTCACTTAAGGGTAGGGATGTCTGTTGCACGGCAATCTGACCCTTTAGGGCCTGTCAAGAGTCCCGTGCTGCTCCTGGCTTGGCTTGCCCTTGCGAGCCAAGCTGAGAGTCTGCCCCCAAAATCCAGGAACTTGCCTGAGTTTTCTTTCCCCCCCACCCCAACCCAGAAAGTGTGCACAATCAGGGTTAGGAGGAACTCCCCCTCAAGTTCCCAACTCCAAGGTGACACAACATTCCTATAGCAGGGATGAAGAGAACGTTGTGTGGCAGTGGCAGCAAGGTGGCAGAAGAGCAGGAGGGGAACACTCCCCTCCCATTCTGCCGCCACTGCATGCAACCGTTGCCCCTCTCTCTGTGCCAGGGCCAACCCCAGCAGAGAGAGAGAGAGGGATGATGGTTGCGTTGTGGTGGCGGGAGGAAGAGAGGAGAGCACCATGGCACTCCCTGCCATGCCGCATGGATGCCGCAAGGAGAGCACCATGGCGCTCCTCCCCCATGCCGCCACCACTACCACACTGCCACACAGCCATCATTTCTCTTTCTCTGCCAGGATTGGGCATGGCAGAGAGCAAGGGATGGTTGCGCAGCAGCAGTGGAAGGGTAAGAGAGGAGCGCCATGGGCCATAGCACTCCTGTCCCACCCTCCACTGCTGCCACTGTGCAAAGGAAGAAAACCATCAGTTGGCCCAACTCAGCGCAAGCCGAGTCCCATGGAGGGTAAGCTGGTGAAAGCTCGC
This sequence comes from Heloderma suspectum, assembly GCF_057233095.1. Lineage (NCBI taxonomy): Eukaryota > Metazoa > Chordata > Lepidosauria > Squamata > Helodermatidae > Heloderma > Heloderma suspectum. The sequence continues at coordinate 75,692,421 of NC_139461.1, forward strand.
TGAGCTCCACCACCACCCCAAGCAGATTCCTCCAACATCCCTATTTAGGAGCAGCAAAAAGTAGGGATGGCGGAGAATTCCGCCATGGATTTCAGTGAGGCCGGATGCACTGGCATTCGGCCCCCCGAAACCCATGGTAGAATGACCTCCCACCCCCCGCCACCCCGCGGAATCCCCCTGGAACAAAACTTACCTGGGGCGGCGGTGGCTGGTCTTTCCACCGGCTGCTGTGGCCTCCATTTGCATCCTGCCAGGCTGCCATGATAGGCTACGTAAGTATTTACGTAGCCTATCATGAAAAGGGCAGTGACGCAAACGGCGTAGTGGCTGCCATTTGCATCCTTGCTCTTTGCTGTGATAGGCTGGCAGGACTCAAATGGTGACCACTACGGCAGCCACCACTTGTGCCAGCAGCAGCCCGGCTGCAGCTGGAACTTCAGCTGCGGACGGCCCTGGCTGGTGGCTCCACGGAACATAGCCAGCCAGGGAGGATTCCGGGGGGAGGGACGGAGCGCCTCCTCCCCACTGCGAATCACACCTGCGAAAAGTAGGGATGGCGGAGAATTTCTCCACGAATCTCAGGGAGGCCGAATGCTAACGCATTCAGCCCCCCAAAATTGGTGGTGAAATTCTCCGCCCCCCCCCCCCCCCGGGATGGGACTTACCTCATGCGAATGTCCCTCTCGGCGGCGGGTCCTGGCAGCGTTTCGGCGGCATTTCGGTGGGGGCAGCGGCCAGTCTTCCGACCAGCTGCCGCCGCCGCCATTACAAAGTAAATGTAAAACACACACACACACACACACACACAGACACATGATAGGCTACGTAATGATTTACGTAGCCTATCATGGCTAGATTTCCAAAGTCAGCTGTGATAGGCTACTACCCGGGCCCAAATAAGGAACACAAATGCCGGCGCCCATGGGCACCGCCATTTGCGTACGCGCTTTTTTTTCCCCAAAGTCACCCGTGATAGGCTACGTAATGATTTACGTAGCGTATCACGGCTGACTTTGGAAATCTAGCCGTGATAGGCTATGTAAATCGTTACGTAGCCTATCACGTGTGTGTGTTGTTGGTTTTTTTACATTTACTTTTTTATTTCGCGGCCGGGGAGATGGGGCGCTCCTCCCTGGCCTGAATTTCAGCCGGGCAGGGTGGGGCTCCTCCCCCCCGGCCTGAACTTCAGGGGGAGAACCAAAGTGCCTCCCTCCCACTGCAAAGCAAGCTGCGGGACCAGGTAAGGGACTTTCGTCCATCCTTACGAAAATGTAAGTGACTTTTGTACATCCCTAGCAAAAAGCTCTGACCCAGATGTGAGGATCTGTGGAAAGCACAGAAAACCCTTCTGGGGTGTGACTTCTACAGACACACACCACCCATTCCCAAGATCTTCTCTACAACCATGAGGGCTAGAGACTTACAACTTCTAGAGCAGCTACTCAGTTTTACCTTTGCATATGATCCTACTGGTTGTGACCAGGGCCATGCCATAGTGATAGATAAGTTTTCCATGTAGAAAGGGTTGCATCCAATGGAAATGAATGGGACCTACATTAGACTAACATTGTCTCCGGTTCAGTAGCTGGCTTTTTCTGCTAAAGATCTCAGGCAGAAAGACTGGGTGCAGATCAAGACATTTGGCTACCCGAAGCAGCTGCACTTCATGGTCCAAAAGAGGCATTCTGGGATTTTTTTCAGTGCTGCTGAGGATGTTGGGGCACAATTCATGAAAATTGGAATTTGAAAGTGGTGCCTCAGAACCCTCAGGAACATGTATGCTGCTTAACTGGTGTCCCTCCCTGCAATGTTGCTGCCCCAAGCAACTGCAAGGGCCAGCTAGGGAAAGACCATTGCCTACCACATTAGAGACATGCTGTCACAGTATGGACATGGACCACACTGGACCAACAATATAAAGCAGCTTCTTATCTCTGAAGTATACACAGACCTAGCAGTGGGCCCCCAAAACACTGGATAAATTATGGGGGCAAGTGACTTGACTGGTGTGTGTTTTCTAATTGACACAAATATAGAAGGAAGGAGGACTATAACAGTTCATGCTCAATATATCTTGTAGTTAATTTTACAAAAGGACAACAGCTTGTCACCTGTGCAGCTAGAATCCAAGGTGCCAGACAAAGCTTCAAAGCTATGTGATATTTTGGAAGGTTATTTTCTCACACTTTGGGGGATTAATTTGGGGCAGGAGAATATCAGACTCATGTTGTTCATGCAATAACATTTAGGAAGGGCCAGCGCAACTCTCAATCCCATCAAAACTGGTCAAAGTACAGCAAGCTACCTTGTGAGCTTTTATCTGCCTCGGGCTGATCCACTGCTGTGTGCATTCTGTAGTCTTGATTGCTGCTGGGAGAAAACTTGGCAGAAGTTCAAAACAAAACTTATTAAAAAAAACACACACACAGAAAGAAAACAACCTTGCAAATATCCTAACATTTTTATGCGGGTGCGGGGCAGATGAGGCTTTGAAAATATGGTAGTTGGAACTGCTGAGTTTAATGAAGCAGGTGTAACTACCCTACAATGTGTAGGTAGAAGCTGACATGAAAGGGGGATGAGATACACTCAGTATTACTGCAGGGCAGAAGTATTTAGGCCCAGTCATTCTGCTATGTTTCAGGAGGTGTGACATAAATGCCCTTCTCAAAGGTTGGATTAACCCTGGAGTTGCTCCTCCTTTTCATCACTGTAACCTGCTAATTCACCCGCTTCCTGCTCTGGAACAGGCAATGGTATTGGTGAGAAGGAGGAGCAGTAGATGTCACTGCCTGCTTGCTCACTGGTTCTCTGCCAGTCAAGCAAGCAAGCGGTGTCAATGATAAGAAAGAGGAGGAGGAGCAATATCAGAGAGTGACAATGACAGTGAGAAGGCAGACTTACTGAGGGAGGGACCCATTGAGGATATCCTGCCCAAGGGTCCTCCAAAACCTGGTACTAAATTTGTGCAATAAGTATTAATTCCGTATATCATGTAACTGAGGTTCATCTTAAATTGTATTGCTGATGGAACTTGGCCTATGCACGTGATGTGTGTTGTCACATCGACGCTATAGCCCTCACCTTTAGGGATGGACGAAAGGGACTTAGCTGGTCCCGCAGCTTGCTTTGTGGTGGGGGGGAGGCGCTTCAGTTCTCCCCCCGAAGTTCAGGCGAGGGGGGGAGGCGCCCCATCCCTCGCCACCGAAATTCAGGCCGGGGAGGAGCGCCCCGTCTACCCGGCCATGGAAAAAAAAAGTAAAGTAAAAAATAACACACACACCCGTAAACCATGAATGTTTTACGTGGCCTATCATGGCTAGATTTCCAAAGTCAGCCGTGATAGGCTACGTTAATCGTCAAGTAGCCTATCACGGGTGACTTTGACCAAAAAAAAAAGCGCGTACGCAAATGGCGGCGCCCATGGGGGGCCACCATTTGCGTTCCTTAGTTTGGCACGTCTAGTCTACGTAAAGATTTACATAGACTACGGCGAAAATAAGGGAACGGAATTTGCGTTGCCCTTATTTTCACCGTAGTCTACGTAAATCTTTACGTCGACTAGACGTGCCAAACTGAGGAACACAAATGGTGGCCCCCCATGGGCGCCGCCATTTGCGTACGCGCTTTTTTTTTTCAAAGTCACCCGTGATAGGCTACGTGACGATTTACATAGCCCATCACGGCTGACTTTGGAAATCTAGCCGTGATAGGCTACGTAAATCGTTACGTAGCCTATCATGGGTGTGTTGTGGGTTTTTTTTACTTTCCTTTTTTATTTTGCAATGGCGGCGGCGGCGGCCGGTCAGAAGACCGGCCGCCGCCGCCGCCCCCGCCAAACCGCTGCTGGGACCCGCCACCAAGAGGGACATTCGCACGAGGTAAGTCCCATTCCGGGGGGGGGGCGGGGGGCCGGCGGAGAATTTCACCACCAATTTCGGGGGGCCGAATGTGTTGGCATTCGGCCTCCCAGAGATTCGTGGAGAAATTCTCCGCCATCCCTACTCACCTTATTGACTAGGAATTAAGTCCCATGACATTAATGTCTGAATAAGCATGTGCAGGTCAGGATTGGGTTGTAAAGCATGCAACTGACATAAAATAGGAAGTGAACAGCCTTCATTGGATTATATATGCCATTCAGAAAAGCTCATGATACTTGGTAGTTCACATGAACCATGGATTGACACAGATGATTCCTCTCCCAGCAGTGATCTATTCTATCCTTGTAGTCACTACTCCTAGTGGCTTCCATTTCAGGGGATGGGGCAGTACAGTGTGCCAAATTATGTAGGAGTCGGTCCTTGCTAAACAAATATGTGACATACCCCATTCCAAAGCAGCAATTTTAATTAACTGGCTGAATGTTAGTACTAATGAAAATTGACAGGGAGAGGGGTTCATTCTAGACATAAGATGGGTACATTGAGTTCTAATCTCAACTCTGATATTGACTTCATTTCAATTCATTTAGCTTAGGGTGGAGAAAAATCAAACAAGGTTTTTTTAATGGATTAAAAAAAATTAACTTCAGTTATATTAAGTGTCTTTTTCAAATAACTTGTAATATAATACATATACACATATTTAAAGTCTATACGCATAGTATCTCCAACTGAATCCATGACATGAAGCTTAACTATGGGTTGTTATGATGTCTGTATAGCAGGGATGGCAGCGAAATCTACCACTGACTCCAGTGAGGCCAAATTCTTTAGAATCTGTCCCCCCGCAGTCCGTGGTGGAACGGACTGCTCCCCCCACCACCCCGCGAAGCCCGGTTGGGACGGACCCTACCTGGCGCCGGCCGGTCCAAGTCCGTCGTGTTCGTTCCATAGCCATCCGCTACTGGGCTGCGGACGCAAATGGCGTCTGATGTAGGGAACACCATTTGCATCCCTGCCCTTGGCCGTGATAGGCTATGTAAATACTTATGTAGCCTATCACGGCCAAGGGTAGGGACACAAATGGCGTCTGCTACTCTAGACGCCATTTGCGTGGCAGCGGATGGAAGTCCGGCTGCGGACAGGCCCGGCCGGCGGCTCCACAGACTCGCTGTGGAGCAGAACCAGCCAGGGAGGATTCCGGGGGCAGGGATGGATCACCTCCCCCCCCACAGACCCCTTCAGTGGACTGGTAAGTAGGTTTCGTACACCCCTACTGTATAGACAAACCACAACTAGTGACAGGCCAGGATTAGAATTAGAAACCATGGTTTGAAATGTGTTTGCAAACCAGGATTTGTGCTAGCTATGATTTGGCATTATGGCTGAATTGACCAACCATTAATTACAACAATTTCTCCTTCTTCAGAGGCCAATTCTGACTACTTGGACTTCCTCTACATGAATAATCACATTCATGGTTTGCCAGATTGTTTGGGAAGTCAAATGTAAACCACAGTTTGGCATGAACCACAGTTTGGCATAATGTCTGGCAGTGCAAGCCTATACATGTCTACTCAGAAATAAGTTCCGTTTAGTCTAATAGGGCTTACTCCCAGGAAGGTGTGGCAAGGATTACAGGTAAGTGTGCACTGGACTGCACCATTGAGGTAAAGCCTGCATGTCTACTAAAAACAATGAACTGGGAGCAAAAATACATGACTTTTTATGCTGACCATTTTAACCCAGTATTTAGACTGCTAGTTAAACAATAGCCATTTCATCCAGCACCCACTTAAGCAGCACTTCTTTTTCCTCTTCCCGTTCAGTTCCCAATCCAATTTTAAAATGAGTGAGGAAAAAAAAACTGAGATCAACAGTGCAATCCTATACATGTCTATGCGAAAGTAAGTCTGACTGAGTTCAATTGTGCTTACTCTCAGATATGTGGGTAGGGCACTGCAGCCTAAGATTATCATCAACCTTTCCTACAGCGTGTAGTAGTAAAGGCTTTCAAATAATTTTTTCATTAAAAACCTTATGAAATAGATTGTTAATTCCCAATGTACAGAAGGGGAACTAAAGCCCGAAGTGAGTATTTTACTTGCACCTCTTTCCAAACCTTTTGAGGAATAATTATATATCAGTCATTTCACAAGTGCTGGCATAAAACACCTGAACCTAAAGGAAAGTCAACAGAAATATATGGAAAAAGCTGCATGCAGGAAGCAAGAGACATCCAAGCAATTTTTGTCCAGAGAGTATTTCAGAAAAGATACAAGTTTGTCTGGACAGCCTCATGATTCATCTCCTTTGCCATCTGCTAGGAGAAATGAACCATCTTGGCTCATTAACTCATAAATGATCCCCTTTTATACATTTGTGTTGACCCACTGACCTGTAGCCTAGGCACTCAGATAAAGACACAGTGTGGTGATGATGGATGCTTTTAATCCCACTTTCTGCCTAGCTTGACAGGATTTACATAAGTGTTCAAGAATGCTATTGCTCTGTTTTCTATGCTATACTTAAGGCAATTAAGATTTCAATCCATACAAGAAGCCAGGAAACAAAAATATGTCAGGTCTCCGTCTTCCAACATACTGTGAGGCAATCATGGATAGAAAGGCTAAAATGAATTTGGAGGGGTGCAGGGGGGAAATCTCAGATTCTCCTTTCTAATTTGTGTGCCAAAAGGTTGAATTCATATTCTCCTCATCTGAATAGTTCTCCGTATTTCCAATCAGAGATGCTGGTGGATTTGGGTATGTGTGGGAGGGAGCAGAAACAAGGTGCAAAAGGATTAAAAATATACTTAATGAGCTGGTAATTTATTGCCTTAACAAGCACAAACACTTCTGGTTTAGTTTTTTAAAGTATTCCTCAAAGTCAAATCTCAAAAGCAATATTTGAGCATTCCTTAACTTCAAAATGTCATATTCTGACATCTTGACAAATTTCATTTGTGCAAAATTATTTTTCAGCTCTAATGGATAACAGTTACTGAACTGGTCATTCTGCAACTTTCTTTTGCACATTATATCAGAAACAGACACCGGTCTCTTTAGTGGTAACATGCAAAAAATATCATACCATATCATATCTTATAGTCTATGGTGATAACCTAACACAGAGTTAAACACAGTTAAGCCTAGTGATATTTTCTGGATTTTGGCCTATGTTTTTCTGATCAGTACTTTTTATTATTATTTTTAATGTAAGCAGGCAATTGGAAGATCATATTCTTAAGCCTACATTGTGGAACTTATAAAAGGTGGCCAAACCTTTTATTCTTGCCTGAGCTTTGATAGTCTGCTTTATCAGAACCTCCACTTGAGCTCCACCTTTTTGGCTTTTTCCCATTATGCCTTGATAAAGCTAATAGTGGTTTATCAAGTTCTCCCTTCTGCCTTACTTTCTCCCTAAGCTTTGAGTAACTTGCCCTTATATAATGATCAGATGAACACCCACCCACAACGAATGGAGAGAGGCTATGCATGGATTGAGGTACACTGGGGGGATAAACCAAGATGACAATTAAAGCTTGTACCATAGAGTCTATATTCACTTTTAGGTAGACCTGCTTGGAGGCAGTTCTGGGCTAGCACAGCAGAATGGAAGACAAACCTAGAAGCTGGTTTAGAGCAACATCCATCCATATCCAAAATTATAACTTCTTACATTCTCCCCACTTGTTCTTTAGTTTAATCATGTGGTTGTGAGTGTTTTTTAAGCTGGCTTCCTTTCAGAACAATGCACAAAGGTAACGAGAATACAACACAACCCAAAGCCTTGGTTCCTAAGATGTGGGATGTAGGGTGGCCACTTATGAATTGCCAAAAAGGAGGAAACACCTCACCAAAGGAGAGGCCAAAACAGCGAAGTGCATACATTTTGCATATGGTAGTTTGTATGAATAGGTGCGAATTCAGAAATAATTCTTATAATGTAAATAGAAACACAGTATATCTCTCCATAGTGTGGAAGACTGTGACCAGGTGAGCTGTGTGTCTTCTTGTTCATTCTGCTGTTCAGATGCTAATTGTTGATGGGCAACAGTTCTTATGAATTTTTTTTTTAAAAAAAAATCTTTAAACCAGAATTGGGCAGGGCTGGGCAGCCCTTCAAATAGATGACACTTTCAAAAAGAGGATGATCCTCTGACAGCCCTTCAAATAGAAGACTGCCCTCTATAAAAGAGGACACATGTCCACCCTAACATTTGGATAGGGGGGAAATTGCCCAAAATTAGCCTGGAAAAGAGAGGAAAGGATGGGAAATGTTCTTTCTGTGAACTTCCTTAAGTTCACTTACCTTAGGATTCAAGCCAAACGGACTTGTGGCATCTTGAAAACAAAGGGTGTAATGCTATGCATGTTACTCCTACAAATCCCAGCATTACCCAGCCAGCATAGCATGGATTTACTGTGGCACATGCTTTCGTAGACTAGAGGCCACTTTTGTCAGAGGCATGAAGTCTTATCCTCAGCTCAGCTGGCAACACACACAGAGGCACAGGGTGAAAAAATGTAAACAGCAGGAGCGAGGAAGAGGTATAGCCTGTGACACTTCTATGCAAAGCTCAACTGTATACAAAAATAAGTACGGTGACAATAGTAATAATTGGTGATAACCCAATCTTCTTAGCTAAGGAAGGAGATAAAGCGTTAATTAAATACAGCTAGCGACTTCCTGGTAACAATGGGGCTTTGAAGTATGTGGTGAAGAACTGTCATCAACTTGCTTGCTGTTCTTTCAACAAAACTTAATAGCACCTTGGGTGAGGATCTTACATTTAATAGAGGAATTAAATAACTTGAGGTCATAGAAAATTGCATAATTATAGACAATTCCAAACCTGAATCTTCAGAGTTATTTATTTTTTTGCTAGAGATATTCTTCACATTCCCACATCTAGCGACATATGTTGTTGATTCTACATTTGTATAATGGGCTGAGGCTATAGCTAAAAGGTTCATGTTTCTAACTGGAGACAAAACAAAATACTTCAGCTCCTTGAAGTTTATGATAGTTCAGACCAGCCTTCCCTAAAGGGTGCCCTCCAAATATATTGGACTACAACCCCCATCATACTGGATGGGTGATAAGAGTTGGAGTCCAACACATCTGGAGGGTGCCTGGTTGGGGGAGGCTGGTTTAGACCTAAACTGGCTTTCCAGCTCTTCCAAGATAATTTGTTCTTCTAAAATGTCTTATTAGCTGCATTAGTTTACAGTCAGGGCCAGAAATACTGGAACAAGGATAACTGTTTTGGCAGTTGGCCTCTGTACACTACCACATTGAAGTTGAAAGGAAACACAGATGGGAGCAAAGTCAGGACATTCAGCTGCAATTCAAGGGGTTTGACAAAAGTGGGGCACTAACCACTCAGGAAGGACAGCCAGTGGCATACACACACACGCATCATTGGTGGCTCATAAGTAATAGAACAAATGGCTGACAAGCAGCTGCACGGCCAGCCAGGTGTAAGGATGGATGAAAGTCCCTTACCTGGTCCTGCAGCTGTTTTGTTTTCGGTGGGGGGGAGGTGCTCCGTTTCTCCCCCGAAAATTCTTGGCGGGAGGGAGGCGCCCCACCCCTCCCCGCCAAAATTCAGGCCGGGGGGGAGCGCCCCGCCTCTCCGGCCGCGAAAGAAAAACGTTATGTAAAAAAAAGTGATAGGCTACATAACGATTTATGTAGCCTATCATGGCTAGATTTTCAAAGTCAGCCGTGATATGCTACGTAAATCTTTACATAGCCTATCACAGGCACGGCTGACTTTGAAAAAAAAAAAGCGCATACGCAAATGGCGGCACCTATGGGCGCTGCCATTTGCGTTCCTTATTTGGGCATGGGTAGTCTACGTAAAGATTTACGTAGACTACGGTGAAAATAAGGGCAATGCCATTTGCGCACGTGCTTTTTTTTTTTTCCAAAGTCAGCCGTGATAGGCTATGTAAAGATTTACGTAGCCTATCACAGCTGACTTTGAAAATCTAGCCGTGATAGGCTACGTAAATCGTTACGTAGCCTATCACGTTTTTTGTTGTTGTTTTTTTACTTTACTGGGAAATGGCGGCGGCAGCGGCAGCCGGTCGGAAGACCAGCCACCGCCGCCGCCGGGACCCGCCGCCGAGTGGGACATTTGCGCGAGGTAAGTCCCATCCTGGGGGGGGCGGGGGGGGCGGAGAATTTCCCCACCAATTTCGGGGGGCCGAATGCATTGGCATTCGGCCTCCCAGAGATTCATGGAGAAATTCTCCGACATCCCTAGCCAGGTGTGACCTGTTTCCTGGGCACCCCATGACCAATCAAGCAGATAAAAGGCTTGGAGGTGGTTCTGAGTGTTACATTTGCATTTGGTAGCTGTTCACTGGAACTCCCAACATGAGGTCCAAAGAGGTGTCCATGCAAGTGAAGGAGGCCATCATTAGGCTGTGGAAACAACATAAACCCATCAGAGAGATAGCAAAAACAGTGGGAGTGGCCAATACAACAGTTTGGAACATCCTGAAAAAGAAGGAATTAACTGGCAAGCTCAGCAACAGCAAAAGGCCTGGCAGACCACGGAAGACAACTAAAGTGGATGACCGCAGAATTCTGCTCATGGTGAAGAGGAACCCTTTCACAACACCTATCCAGGTCAAGAATACTCTTGTGGAGGTAGGCATGTAATTGTCAACATCTACAGTCAAGAGACAGCTTTATGAATGTAAATACAGAGGCTTCACAACAAGGTGCAAACCACTGGTAACGCTCAAGAACAGACAGGCCAGATTAGCCTTTGCCAGCAAACACCTAAAAAGGCCTGCCCAGTTCTGGAATAAGATTCTTTGGATTGATGAAACCAAATTTAACTTGTACCAGAAAGATGAAAAGAGAGAAGTATGGAGAAGGAAAGGAACAGCTCATGATCCAAAGCATACCACATCATCTGTCAAACATGGTGGAGGTGGTGTTATGGCATGGGCATGTATGGCTGCCAATGGAACCAGGTCACTGGTGTTTCTTGATGACCTGACTGCTGGTAAAAGCAGCAGGATGAATTATGAAATGTATAGGGTTATACTTTCTGCTCAGATTCAGCCGAATGCTGCCCAACTGATAGGACGCCGCTTCATATTGCAGATGGATAATGACCCAAAACATACAGCAAAAGCTACCCAAGAGTTTCTCAAGGCAAAGAAGTGGGATGTTCTTCAATGGCCAAGTCAGTCACCTGATCTCCACCCAATAGAGCATGCTTTTCACTTACTGAAGATAAGACTGAAGGCAGAAAGACCCACAAACAAGCAGCAGCTGAAGGCAGCTGCAGTAAAGGCCTGGCAAAGCATCTCGACTCGAGGGAGGAAAGTCAGCATTGGGTCATGTCCATGGGTTCCAGACTTCAGGCAGTCATTGACTGCAAAGGATTTTCATCCAGAAGTATTAAAGGCGATCCTTTACTTATGAGCCACCAACGATGGGTGTGTGTGTATGCCACTGGCTGTACTTCCTGAATGGTTAGTGCCCCACTTTTGTCAAACCCCTTGAATTACAGCTTAAAGTCCTGACTCTCCAGCCTCTGGTTTGGAGGCTGATGAGCATCCAGAAAGGATTGCACCCTTAATCAATTTTAATGTAATTGTGAGTGTAATCTAATAGGCCTAAAACCTATCCCTTGTACAAGCCTACATTTAAAGATTACAAAATGTCAACCAAGTGAATTTTATTTTGGTCAACAATACAAATTCCATACAAAATTAAATACATTGTTAAACGAATTGTGACAGTCCTCAAGCATAAAATGACGCATAGTTTAGTATATAAATCAGACTTGTGTGACATTGTGATGCTGAGAAATAGGAAATATAAAAATCCAAAATGGCTGCCAAAATCATTACATCTGTTAAAACTGAAATATATGCATCATTTTGTAATCAAAATAACTACAGATTTAGAACTATAGAAATAGCATCTAAAATTATCTTAACTACATTTTACCAATTCTACTTGTCTACTTATAAATAACTATTTTTATATCAGCATGTTCAATATTTCTACTGAAGGTATAGCAGAGGAAAAATAATAGCATTGTGTGACCTTTTACAGAAAGAAAAGTCCAAAAGTTGTATATTTGCCCAACTTTTGATAGAACCTAAACCAGCAATAGGAAAAATCAGCAGAATGTTATACATAAGCACAAAAAATGGGCACCAGGTGAAAACTATATTTCAAGGGAAAATACGCTGCTCTAACTCAACCATTTCATATCTTCTTGGCCATGTTATAGATCTTACCATGCAGACTGTACAAAATATCAATATGTTTGGATGAATGCATAGGATTGGGTTGCATATTGTAGCGGGGATAGCCTGATCAGAATCCTAGAAGAGGAAGACCTAAAACCAAGTCCCTTGCAGGGAGCTTACCAGATCAAGACAACGGCATCCATTAGGAAAAGAAAAACGCTGAGATTCAGGGCAACTCCCATGCAGTCAAACCAATTAAAATCCTTACTACAGCTGCAAACTGGCTCAGAAGGAGGCCAAATGGGTAGGGCTCATGAACAGGCCTTCTCTGATGAAAAGTCTCTGATATTCCAGAAGAGAAGGGAATTCAGAATAAACATGAAGCTGAAGGGTTTTTTTTTAAGGTACAGCTTGTTATATTGTTTGGACCCCATTTCCTAGGCAAGGAAACACTGTCATGATTGTTTCTTCTGATGATGATGAACCAGATAAGAACTCGAGCCAAGCAGAGACCAAGCCAGGAACTCCTGTCTGAAATGCCTCTGCAAGGGTTGCCAGGACTGTTTGTTAACCCCTGTAGTAGCAGGTGAGCTAAATGCTACCTATGTTATGACTCCCATGATTCCCTCATCAGTAAAAGAGATTGGAGCCAAATGTCCCCAGTGAACAGGTTGCCTCAGAGGATGCTGTCACTCTGCAATATGGTCCTGACCCCCCAGAGGTAATGCCTTCGGATCTGCCTCCTTGAAAGGCAGAGAGCTCAGCTTCTGAGGCAGAAGGGGATGCTGAGTGACCATCTAGCTCCTAAGAGCATTGTTGCCTCAAGAGACAGAGCAGTAGAACTCCTTTGAGAAGAAGTGCTAGATTACAAGGGAAAACTCAGGAGGAAAGGGCTCCTTGGGAGCAAGGCCCTCCTCCTAAGTATGGCTTTCCAGAGAGCCTGTAATGAACTGAAGCTGAGCCCTGGGTGAGGCTTAGGAAGCTCTGGCTATATAAGCTTTCAGTTTCAGCCTAGCCAGAGCTGGAACAACTTGTTCCACTAGTCTAGTACCCTGTATCTTGTTTTCCTGATCTTGTCTTCTGTCTGAACCTCTGTGCTACTGACCCGTTGACTCCTACCTGACTCTGCTTCTTGGACTATGTATGGTATCTGTCTGCTTATTTGTGTTTTGACCTTGGCTTCACCTCAGACTTCTCTTCTGGAAACCACCTACTTGTCTGGTAATATTGTGCTTGACCATTTGCCTGCTTAATTGACTTGCCAGTTCGATTTGCCCCTGTACTGGCCTGGTATAGAAACTGAACCAGCTAGAGCAAGACAGACTGCAGTATTTCTGTTATCTCCTTTCACATTTCTCTTATACTCTTCTAAAGTCAGCACAGGCATTACTCTGCCAGGACCAGGAATGTCAGTGGTCTTCTCTGCTCCAGTGTTTGGATGGGGTCACATGCAGTCCTCATTCCCACAGAATACCGAGGAAGGTGCCAACGTTTCAGTTCAATAGACAGAATACTACACCCTGCCTGGAACAGCTTACCATCCCTTAACGCACATTACTTATATAATAATGGATTACAAGAATCAAATAAGCACACCTTTATGACTGAGTCATTTGAGTATTCATTCCCCAGTTACAAAATGTACCTCATTTTATGGTGATAAATATCATACGGACATAACACCCATGCTGAATCAGAGCAAAGGCCTACCTAGTCCAGCATTCTGTTCATACCGTGGCCAACCAGATGCCTATGGGAAGCCCACATCAAGACATGGTTGCAATAGCACCCTCCCATTCATGTTCCCCAGCAACAGGTATTGAGGCATACTGCCTCTGATACTGGAGGCAATATGTAGCCATCACACCTAGTAGTCATTGATAGCCTTATGCTGCATAACCCTGTCTCACCTTCTTTTAAAACCATGCAGGTTGGTCGCCACCACTGCACATTTACATAGTAAACTAAGGTTTTTGAATTACTTATGAGATGTATTAATCTATGTTATTATATTTAATAGGGGAACTGTTGAAAACTGCTCACTTTACTAAGGGTTCACTCTCATTAAATTTGTTTTGTTTTTTAATAGAAGGGTAAAAATACCTGCCCTGAACTAATCATTATAGATGGCATCATTCCCTTTCATTACCTGGGATAATGAGCAATTTTCATTCCTTGGAAACAAGCAGAATCTACCTGTGAGGTTCAATAAGCAGCAAGGTGTTTTACAGACACTAAGGCTACACTGATATTTTTCTCCATTTCAGACAGAAGTTAAATGCATATGAAAAAAAACAATAACCCAGCAAGGATTCAACTTCAGCAAAGAATACAGTCTTTAATATATTATCAATATGGTTGTCTTAGCTTTAAAAATATACATGTAAGAATTCTTTTCACTTGATTTTAAAGCTCCCCACTCCCCATATCTAGTGCTATGGTGAACATTGTTGCAATCAACAATAGAAGCTCCTGTTTACTTTCTGATATGATGCATACAGTCACTTTTAGTAGATTGAGGTGAAGGGTGTTTCTCTAGACAAAAAACACTGTGGCACCTTATTTAAAGCATTTTTCCCTTACTTCCTTTGCTGAAAAAGAGCCTCCCAGAGCAGCTTACAAAGATCAGTAAGAAGTCCCTGCCCACAGGTTTATTATCTAAAAGACACAACACAAAAGGAAAAGGAGTTGGGAGGCAGGAGGGGGGAAAGCAAATGCAAGCACCAGATAGTTAGTAACGAAGTTCAAGGCAGGGGCAGCCCTGCCTCTAGGCGCAGCAGCCTCAGGCAGCAGAGGCTGAGGGGCAGGGAGAAGGGGTGAGGGGTTGGGCGGCCATAGCTGTATGTACCATGCAGCCTGCCCTGTAGTCTCTAAGCTAGCTTGCTGCCTGCTGGTGTGGGGAAGGAAGCTGTCCTGTGGGCAGTGCCAGGGTAAAATTCAACTGGCAGTTCAGTTGGCTTCTGTATATGGAATGGAGGAAGCCGTCATGTTTGCCTCATGCAACCAAGCGTCTGGCGCCAGCCCTGGTTCAGCCAGCACTACTTCAGTTAGGAAGGTGGCCCTAACTTGGAGTTGGCTCCATAACAGACACTGCACCTTTTATCTGCTGCCCGTTGAACCACTGTCCAAGGGACGGGAGCCCTGCTCGGGTGACACATGTGTCTTTTTCTTTCAGGATCTCCTCTCTTCTTGATGGTGTTCAGTAAAGGCTTTGCCATGTGTGTTGTGTCAGTGTTGCTAGGGAGTGGTAGATAGGGATCCTTTCCCCCACCGCTAGTATGATCTGCCTTCAGCTGGCCTCAGGATGGGAATCTGAGGGGTGGGTAGGGAGCTTGATGGGCCACTCTTGCCTCACTCAAATTCCTTGGCTTATGAGGGGGAAAGCCTCTCAGAGTGCACATCTGGAAATGGTGCTGCCCACTAGGGATGTCCATCTCTGGGAGATCTGGTTCTTTTTGGGCTCGGCAGAGTTCCTCATTGTGTATGGCACTCTTTGGGTCTGCGAGCTGAGCTGTGGGCTCAGGAAGGTGGGGGAAGGTTCTGCAATTTGTGCAAATTATGACTCTAATTTACTCAAATTGCAGACCCCCCCAAAAAAGTGCAAACTTCCCAGAAAATTTGTGAACTGGCCCAACTCGCTGCAGATTGAGTCCCCCCCCCCTTGCCTCTGGTGGGGCTCAAGCTCCCAATCCCTGATTCCCAACCCCATACCCGACACAGTGAGCCACCAGAGGTTGCTGTGACTCCCCTTTTTGCGTGTCTTGGCACCTTCCTTTGGGTTCTTGGCAAAAGAGTCTTGCCCTCACTACATGTGTCTGCTCTGAACCCTTCTCCCAGGGAGGCCTATATATGCTCTCTAGCTCTGCAGGCATTCTGCCTAGGGATGGATTTTGCACCATTTTTGGATTTTCTTTTGTGTCCCACTGTCCCTAGGCATAATTGATGTATTGCTCTACCCATCTACTATTGGATCTACTATACCAGGGATGGATATAGATTTAAGGGATTAGACCTGATAGACAGAGTGCCTGAGGAACTATGGATGGAGGTCCGTAACATTGTTCAGGAGGCAGCAACTCAATCCATCCCAAAGAAAAAGAACAGCAAGAAAGCCAAGTGGCTGTCTGATGAGGCTTTACAAATAGCTGAGGAAAGAAGGGAAGCAAAAAGCAAGGGAGAAAGGGGAAGATATATCCAACTGAATGCAGAGTTCCAGAGAATAGCAAGGAGAGACAAGAAGGCTTCTTAAATGAACAATGCAAAGAAATCGAGGAAAACAACAGAATGGGAAAGACTAGAGATCTCTTCAAGAAAATTGGAGATCTCAAGGGAACGTTTTGTGCAAAGACGGGCATGATAAAGGACAAAGAAGGCAGGGACCTAACAGAAGCAGATGAGATTAAGAAGAGGTGGAAAGAATACACAGAAGAACTATACAGGAAAGATAATGTCCCTCATAGCCATGATAGTGCGGTCACTGAACTTGAGCCGGACAGCCTAGAGAGTGAAGTCAAGTGGGCCTTAGGAAGCATTACTAACAACAAAGCTAGCGGAGATGACAGTATTCCAGCTGAGCTATTTAAAATCCTAAAAGATGATGCTGTTAAAGTGCTGCATTCAATATGCCAACAAATTTGGAACACTCAACAATGGCCGCAAGACTGGAAAAGGTCAGTCCAATTCCAAAGAAGGGCAACGCCAAAGAGTGTTCAAACTACTGCACAATTGTGCTAATTTCACATGCCAGCAAGGTGATGCTCAAAACTCAAAACCATAGTAATGTATGGCTGTGAGAGCTGGACTATAAGGAAGGCTGAGCGCCGAAGAATTGATGTTTTCGAACTGTGGTGCTGGAGAAGACTCTTATGAGTCCCCTGGACTGCAAGGAGGTCAAATCAGTCCATCCTAAAGGAAATCAACACTGAGTACTCATTGGAAGGACAGATACTGAAGCTGAAGCTCAAATATTTTGGCCACCTAATGCGAAGAGAAAACTCTCTGGAAAAGACCCTGTCGGACACGACTGAACGACTGAACAACAACAGCAACAACAACAACCAGGGATGGATAATGTGTGGCCCTTCAGATGTTTTGTCCTACAATTCCCATCATCCCTCATGATAGGCAATGCTAGCCAGGGCTGATGGGATTTGCAGGACAAAACATATGGAGAGCCACAAGTTTCACACCTCTGCACTATGCAATTTATCTTTCCTAAAATAATTGTCTTTGTATATGTCTTTGTTTTACTATTTTCCCAGAATATGTACTAAAGGTTTTGGAACATTGTTCTATCTCCAGTTCCAGTCCTCATTAGAGACATGGTGTCCTATATCTTTGCCTCATTTATTTCAGTATTTCTTAATGTTTCTCTCCAGCAAGAGGTTATAAAATTTTCCAACTCACCCTTTAGTACAGTCTTCATAGATCAAATTCAAGCATAATCTGTGATTTGATTGCTAATAATAATTTTCAAATTATGTTCTATAGAGAAATATTGACACCATGGGAGATTGGAAATATATAATATTTTTGATATGTAAGAACATAATCTTGTTTACATAGATCCCCAATAGTGGCTATATCATATAATTCATAAATATCTGTATTTCCTAATATATGGACTTTATCAAATTGTTCTTAATACTACATAGAATTTACCTGGATTCAGCATTGTCTTCAACTTTTTTCAGGTGTTCAAGTGTTTAATAACACAAGGATTTTCTGGAATGGTGTTTTGATTAGTATTGGTGTGCCATAAATGATAGTTCAGAGTAGGATGGTGCATCAACAGCACTACAAACTTGGTCTCTTGTCTTAATTATACTAATTTGATGATGCTTCAGTTTGTGTTTCTTGGTAGCACATAATCATGTGCAGTACTCCCCCCATCCTTCCTGTATCCATTGGCTTTTCCAAAATACAATATGAGACCATGACTTGTTCAAAACAAGATTAGCATGCAACTATGGTGTTGGGACTTGAATTGGAATAGTCGTAAATTAAAAAAAAAATTGGAAGGACGTTCATTGTGGCCATACTTATTCTTATTGTCAAAGACATTGGGACTACTACCTATTCATGAGTTGTATACATTTTCTCGCCGAAGAATTGATGCTTTCGAACTGTGGTGCTGGAGAAGACTCTTACGAGTCCCCTGGACTGCAAGGAGGTCAAATCAGTCCATCCTAAAGGAAATCAACCCTGACTGCTCATTGGAAGGACAGATAATGAAGCTGAAGCTCCAATATTTTGGCCACCTAATGCGAAGAGAAAACTCCCTGGAAAAGACCCTGATGCTGGGAAAGACTGAAGTCCAAAGGAGAAGGGGACGGCAGAGGATGAGATGGCTAGATAGCATCACGGATGCAATGAATATGAACTTGAGCACGCTCCGGGAGAGAGCGCAGGACAGGAAGGCCTGGCATGCTATGGTCCATGGGGTCACGAAGAGTCGGACACGACTGAACAACTGAACAACAAAATACATTTTCATAAGCAAGGGGCTAACTACTTCACTGGCATGAAATGAACTGGGAAGGTGATGGGTGGGTATGGTTGACAGATACAGTGGAGGATAAAGAACCCCAAGTTAACAAGATAAGAACTACAGATAACGGAATCTAAGGACACATACTGATATTGGAGTTTGAAAAAAACACAATATCTGATATACATTTGTTGGAGCATTATAATATGAATGTTGCTATAGTTGAGTATCAAATGGTAAATAAGGGACATAATGCATTATCTGATCCAGCTAAGTTTTAAAAATCCAAGAAGTAAGGTCTTTAATTAGACATGTCCCTTCTCAAGTCTGAAAATGCCAATAAAGATATTCAATGTCAAGTCGTGGTATTTGCCCATAATTGCCAGCTCAGTCTTCACCCAGCCTTGTTTGCAGTTTTTTCAGAACCAAATAGAAGCAGCAAACTGAAGCAGTTCCTAAGGTATAATTAGCAAATGGGTTGCTGCCTGATGTAATGACCCTTGGGTTCACACATGCCATGTCTGCATAAGGCAGTCCTGTGTAGGTGTGCAGTTTTAGACTTTGAATTTAATGGTCTTATGGTGGGGGCTCTTTAGATGGTAATATGTATTGCTTCACCTATTTCAAAATGTGGTAAGCCAGCCCTGCTGCATCTGGGGACCTTCCTGCTCAATCTGCTGAGTGAGGCCCTGGACCTCTGCCCCAAAGTCCTACCCTGAATGCACCATTAGCCCTGTGAACCAAATGCATACACAGATGAGACTGCAGCTTCCTCAGTGCCCAAATTGTGCTACTGAGATTTGGGGGAATCTCTGCAACCTCATGTAGCTGGTAATTTGTTCACAAGGGACTGTCATAATGTGAATCTATGGATGAATACATGTAGGGAACTTGGCAGTGCTAGCAAGAACTGGTCCTAAACAGAATTATACATAGGCCATGCAGGTAATAAAATTACTTATTATATTTGTATCTTGCCCTTCCTCCAAGGACAGCATAATGTCATTTTACTCTCAGAACAATGTGGTGATATATCAAGGCAAATCTCAGAAGCAGAGATTTACCCAAACCAACCACTCCCACCTCCAGCTCTGGGGTGGAACCTAACACAGGCTTCCCATATCCAAGTCAAACACTCCAGCTTCTTCACTACACCTGCTCTCAGTAAATACATTCTGGGAATGTCTATTTAAGTGTTTGTGATACAAGGTTCACATTCCATTTCATCTGAGACCTCAGTCCTAAGCACGTGAGCTACGTGAGCATTTACTTTGAAAAATTCCACTGTGGATCTTGAACTGCTGAGCCTAGGAACCAAACTCCAGCACTCCCAGCAGCTCAGTATAACAAATTCTACTGACTGAGCTTAAGGAACCAGTATCCAATGTCCAATGGAAGCATTTGATTGTGGAAATCATATTTTATAAAGCCTATATTTATTGCAATATCCTGGTAGCAGCCTGAATTTCACAGCTTTGATGTCTTTTCATGCCTTTGACTAGAGTTCTACAAAGTGTTACCTCTTGAGCACAAACCTGCAACACCAAAGAAACTGCTGTTTTGTTGATGCACACAGCTGACCTCACTCTTTGAGGCATTTTAAATGCAGGAGATTAAACCAAGGGCTCTGAAGATGTTAACATCCTCAATGGGTGATGTGCCAGAGGAACTCTACAGCTGTACAGAGAGTCTTCTCTCCCTTCTCCCCTAATGCTGTTTGTTAAAATGCTATTGCAGCAATTACCGAGCTACATCCTATGTAGAATCATAGAATAGTAGGGTTGGAAGGGGCCTATAAGACCATCGAGTCCAACCCCCTGCTCAATGCAGGAATCTAAGTCAAAGCATCCCTGACAGATGGCTGTCTAGCTTCATCTTGAATGTCTCCAGTGTAGGAGAGCCCACTACCTCCCTAGGTTATTGGTTCCATTGTCATATTATTATCTTTCCATAAGATCTTTTTTAAGGCCATCCCAAGATTTTTTGATGCACTTAAAAGGTGGAAAGAGTCTTGTGGTTGTGCTGCACTATTGGGGATGGCTTTTCTTATCCTGCACACATTCTGTAATCTGGTTCTGATGTTACATTTGTATATTCCTGGCTTTAAGGAACAAAGAAACCTCAAAACCTACACTATGTTTTAGACCAGTAATTTCCAAAGTAGGGCACTGATAACTTCAGGGCCTCTCATACCTGTGTGTAGCAATACAAATATGCAAGAAGACGGAACTGAACTACCACCAAACCATCTGCAAACATTTGTGCTCTCCCCTATTTCCACTGTCCTGGGGCTAAGGGAAGGAAAAGGAGAGCACACACATCCTAGAAAAGATGCAGATGAAGTTTGTGGTACAGGGAGTTCACAAAAACACAGGGTGATAGCCGATTTGGAGCCATAGATGACATGGAATCAGAATATGCCAGTGGAGGCTGGTGGCTCTGATTTCATTGGGGCTTTGATTCCATTCTGGGTCTTAGTCAGAACCAGCCAGAACTCTAAAGGAACTATCCAAGTTGCTGAACCCTATCCCCAAAATCGAAATTATAGGATAACATGAGAAAAGGACCCTTCTCTGAATGCATTTATACTGCTGTGGGCTGGCCCAAGACATTTTGCTACCTAAGGCAGAATAGCAAGCGGCAGGCCCCCACCCCACCCCCAAAGTCCAGGTGCGTAGGACCCAAGGTGGGCCACATTATTTTGGCTCTTGTGGCACCACTTCCTAAAGGTAAAAATATAATCAATAACTAACAATTTGTTGCCCTTTCATGACAACCTGCACAGCCACATGGGGTGGCTACCTCACTCTGCCTGACGTGGGACCAGCCATGATACCAGGATTTGGCAGAACAGATTTCCCCTCCCCCTGCAGCCCCCTCCAAATCTGCTTCGGAGGGTTGAGAGACCCTCTGGAGCAGATTTGGGGCTTGCAGGGGGAGGAGAGACTTGCAAGAGAAGAGGATGACAGAGAAGTCCATTCATACAATGTTGGATCCAAGCCATATATACATATGAAGTTGCCTTCCTATGTTGAGTCAGACCAATAACTCCACGGTGGCCTGTCTACCCTGACTGGCAGGCAGCAGCTTCCAGTCTCTCAGGCAGATATCTTTCCTTTTTGCCAGCTCTGCTATCTAAGGCCTTTTAACTGGAGGTGCCAGGGGTCAAACGTTCATACAAAACATGCACTCTACCACTCAGAGCCTTGGGTGTTAATGGAAACCAGGCTTCTGCCACATTCATGACTAAGCAGTGTCTCAAAAGTAGGACCATTATGCTATGATTATGCTTTGCTGATTAAGCTACATGGACACCAAAACAAAAACCCAACCCTGGGCAAGTCCAGCTGGCTCCATTTTTGGATATAAGGCAGGAAATATACTAGGAGCACAGGAATCTTCATTATGATAGCTCATGCTAGTGGTCCATCCAGCCCAGTATCGTCTATCCCAGAAATGTTTCCATTTCCCTTGAGGGAAATCTGTCTGGAGCCACATGCTGGCCGTGGGTGGGGCTAAAGCTAGTGGTGAGTGGGGTTAGAGCTAACATGGGCAGGACCACCCCTTTCTCTCTTTCTACCATCCCCTTTTCCCCCTCATCCCTCCCCCCACCTCCCCACCTAGTGAGCTGCTGCTGAGGGAGGGACAGATTGCTTTTGCCAGAGGTTTGACTGATCACTCACAGGGGGCTTTTGAAATTAGGATGAGGGCCACATGTAGGCTTAGGCCCACAGGTTACATACTATTGAGAGTCAACTCCAATGGGTAGCAGCTTTCCAGTGTCTCAGGCAGGGGTCGTACCCATCACCGGCTAGCTGATCCATTTAACTAGAGATGCCAGGCATTGAAGCTAAGACTGTCTATATGCAAATCACAGTCTCCGCCACTGAACTATAGTCCCTGCTGCTGAAGGAAGCTAAGCAAAGAAGGCAGTGGCCCAATGACTGTGGTGCTGGAGTAGAGATACCTGCTGGCCTGTGCTACAAGTGTAGCATTGCCTGACTGGAAAGCAAAATGATCAGATCTCCAAAGGCCAATCCTCTTGGATGATGAGCCATGAGTGTAAGGTTGAGAAGATGGCATAGGGTGCCCATGTGTCCTGTTTCAGAGAGGACAGTCTTCTATTTGGAAGGCTGCCAATGGACTCTCTGTTTTGAAGGCATCCTGTATTTGACGGCTTGTCCAGTCCAAGTCCAATTTAAAAATATAGAACCTTCAGAAGGAAGGCCAGAAGCCTTGAAGTTTCTCATCAATAGCACCAGACAGCAGATTGCGCAGGCACACAAGTCACACGGTTACATTCTTCCACAACCTTCTTCGGAGTGGGTAGGAGAAGGGAAAAGGGAAGGGGACAGTGTTTGCGAGGTGAATACACAACCTGGAGGATATGCCTTACGTGAAACCCAGCAGGGCTCCCTTTTGCTTAGTCTACTTTAGCAGCAGCTTGTATCCTGCTCTGTATGCAAAAATAGAACAAAAACAAAACTGAGCTAAAGAACTTGATAGCTGTGCACTCTGAAACAACAGCTTCCTCCAATAATATAAAGCATTGTAAACAAAGTTCTAAAGCTCCCATAGCAAAATGCCACTGACATATAGTTATAAATAATCCTGCCCATAAAATTCATCATGTGTTATTGTGCAAAGCGGTGGGCTTCTCAAGAGCTGACTATTTAGCCAGCTTGATGAAGAAATTAAATATGAAAATAAGAGGGGGAAAAACATTTAACATTGTTGAAAAGTAATTAAAAATATATTTCACCATATGCTCCTCTGTCTTTACTTCACTTTGGAAAAACAAATGGCTAGAGCATTTATTGTACCCCATCATTTTTTAAAGTGGCCTAATGTTCCCACTTGGCACAGAAGACACACAGATAAAATAATCAGATTTGAAATGAATTGTGTGAAATTCATTTATCTGCATCCACGTGGATTCCTTCGCTTCAGTCAATAAATGCAAAAGTCCTCACGCTGCTGAAAACAACAAGTTTTCAAGCTTGTACCTGAAGCAGAATCATCAATAACGGACATCATTAAGTTCATGAGAGAACTATGATAGTCTTAGTAATTGTGTAATACTAATAAGATCCCAAAGCAGCTGTGGTCTTAAAAAGTACACACGCACAAGAAACAAAACAGATAAAAGAAAACACATCCAACTAAGAGCTTTTGGAGCACATATGAATAATATGTTTGTTCTTGATGTAGCTTTTCTATGGCTATATTTACCTTACAAACTCTCCCCAGGGGACCTATAGTTCTGTAAAGGGAGGCTAGGAATCCTTAACAGAGAATTCTCTACTTTGTTTCTAAACTACAATTCCCTGGTTACTTAGGGGAAGCCATGAGAAAGTGAAACTGGTGTCAAACCAATATAGAACTGTAGAGCAGATATCTTTTAAAATTTCCATGTCTTAAAATGAATTTGGTATCTGGATTTTAAAGGCAGGGTTGTGTGTTTTTTTTTTGTTTGTGTTTTTTAAATTAAGAATACAAAGGGTATGAAGGAAGCACCTTTTTCATAATGGTTTGGAGAGAAAAAACATTGTAAATAAGCTTAACCCCCCCCCCACCCTCAATGGCCTAACCAAACAGCTAATGGGGGATCTAATTGTCTAGAAGGGTGCTATACTGGCATAAAGGTAGCCTAATGGAAACAACTTCATCAGTGATACAGAGTATCAACAATAGCTGTAATGAGAATCCTACATGAACAGAGCTGGAGAAGAACATTCATGCTGTGTGGTTGAGGGAGGCATAATTTATGTAATAGTGTCATTTAAATATGAGGCTTTCTCTTTATGTCATGCATCCTAGCTTTTGAGATAGGGCCTCAGATTTCAGGCCGTGATGCCATCTGAGAGGCAAAGGTTTATTATGATTTTGACAAGCTCTGGATTCTTAGAGATTCCCCGCCTGCCTCAAAAAAGTGATAGCAGTTTATCATGTGTTTGCCATCTCCACATTTTCCATCTATGGTAAATATATTAATCTGATCACACACACAATGCTATGGATTGCCATTTCTATCAGATTTTTTTAATGCTGTAACTGGTTACACTTGAAACCAATTGAGGATCTTCAGGTGATAAAACTCAGGCTCCCTATGTTGGAAAAGGTAGCCAAGTAACTGATCTCTTGCTCATAATAAGGTTCTAGGGGAAGACAGCATCTCATTTGAATTAGGGATGGGACAGAAATGTGGTCAGTTCACATTTTCATGCAAACTTATCTAATTTCACACTTTTGAGCCTTTATGTGAACTGAAACTCAGTTATCATTCAAAATGTAGCACAGCTGTGCCAGGAAATCAAAGAAGAGAAACAGCCCAGGCAAGGAAGCGTGTGCCATCGGGTCCTGAAAACACCACCTATGGTTTGAGACAACTCTGCTGTTTTATTGCCTTGTCTTTTGTAACTTGTTTGTTTTAGGGTTTTTTTAATGGTAAACTGACTTGAATACCTTGGCACAAAGGTAGTATATAAATGAAATACATAAATATATAATTAGTAAATAATATAAGACATAAACCTGACTGGTGTCTCTCGGCGCAGCTTGCCATTTGTCCAAAGCAATCAGCTGAGACTTTCCTCAAGACCTGTACATACATTTCCAGATACTGGGCCCAGGAGAGCAGCTATAGACTTTGCTGTGACCCTACAACCACTTCTCAAGGACAGTGAAATAAATACATAAATACAGGCATCTACAGAAGTCGCTCAACCACATCTGACATCATTTGTTCATTTTTAAATGGATATAATTCTCTTACATGCAAGATGTTAGAAGGTTAATTCTGAAGAGATGTGAAATCCTCTAAGTGCTGCAAGACAAGATCTAACAGATTTTATACCAGTTATCCATTTGTTAATCAGGGTCCCCCTTGAGAGCCTTCTAAAGTCAGTCTGTTCCTCTCATGACACTCATTAGATGGGGCTGGAGGTGGCACAGAGCTGTGAGGATCAGGAGAAAAGGAGAGAAATTCAACCGAAGCTGGGGGTTGTGGCAGGACCAATTCTGAAAGACAAATGGCAGTAAGGAACCTTGCAGAATACATCTGTACAATGATAGGCTATATTTTCTAGTGAAATTAGTGGTAAAACCAGAAGGGCAAAGGAGGATTTGTTACATTCTACCTGAAAATTCTTCACTTCACTTTAATGGTAGTAGGTTGGGGTAACTGCATTTAATAGACAGATCACATTTTTGGCCTGAGTCAGTTTTGCATGCATTAATTTATAAATCCATTCCATCCCATTTCTGCATTCATCTGCAGGAAAAAAGTCAGCATGAAAACTCATATGCATTTCATTGAGATTTTTTCATAAAATGCACATTCTTTATGCATTTTGCTTTAAAAATATATGCATTTTATATGCTTTTTGGTACATTTTTAAAGCTGAAAACTGCATGACAACATTTGGATAAGTTCAATGCCACAACGATAGCTGCATTCCAACCTGCACATTCATGCAGAGTCGGACTGAACAAAATTCTGAAGTATCCCTACTGCATTCACATGACCAAATAAAGATAATAAATGCCAAACTGAAAAGACGCAAGCCCCCCTTTGATGTCACTCATGTGTGCATGGTAAATGCAGTCTGGGAAGAAGAACTCTGTATGTTGTAGTTAAGATGGCTGACTGGCATTAGAGGCTCTAGGCCTCACTTGTGTTTTATATGCAAATAAATAGTTCCACTCATTCCTTAGACGTTGTGTCTATTATTACAGCAGCTTCTACAACATTGTGAAAGGGGCAGAGTGGCTAGAAAGGGGCTGTGGGTCCCATGTTTCTGGTCCCAACCCCCATGAGATGCAGCTCCCTCCACCCCTGTCTCCACCAAACATGCATTTGTGTGGACATCTGAGACAGGTAAGCCTACCTACCTTGAAGCTTTGGCAGGGAGGCCTTCCCTGCATCAGCCGTTGCTGCTAGTGGATGGATGGCAAGGGTGGGGCTAGGACTAGCCCCATGTCATCGGGGTGGGGTCAGAAGTGTAACCTCCACAGCCCCTTCTTACCTGCTTTGTCCGTTCACACACCTAATGTGTGAAGAGGGGCTACTTTTCCCGGCACCAGCCTATAGCCAGAATCTCCATCATTATTATGTGGTAAACACTTATCTCAGATTGGCCGTATGAGAAGAAAAATTTTTATCTGCCCAGTTTCCTTTGGTGGGTTCCTCTATGTTCCTTTTAATTATATTTAAATATCCCTGTTAAAAGCATGTTCCATTTGCAGATTACATTTTTCATGAAGGTTATCAAATTCCTATCCTCCAAACTAAATTGTCTAACTAAAATATTTAATGGTTTATTTATACTGTAGCATTAAACTATCAAGTTCTTCATTTTGGAAATGAAGAACTGCCTTGCTGATTTCAACCAAAGTTCCACCTTAGGCCAGTCAGATGCGAGTTCAAAAACAGTGGCAGTGGCCAGTTCGCAAACTTGATGTGACAAATGGGTACTGCAACAAAATGTTGCAGTGCTGGGTGCTTGTGTTCAGGGGTCCAGCCAGCAAGCCAGTCATGCCATCTTCCAGGATACTCCATTCCATCTCCCCTCACCTAGTTTTCCATCCCACTCCCCTCAACAGACAGTCAGCATTCTATGGCCACACAGCATCCTCAGTCCTCACTTGGAGGGGGGGATGCTACCTCTTTATTTTCTTCTTCTTTTTGTACTTCTGCAAACTTTGAGGTTCCCTTGAGCCTACTGATACCTCCCTCTAGGGTGTGGGTGATGCCATTTTGGCTAGAAAAGGTCCCACATTTGAGAATGAATTCACTAGTATATACAATAGCGTAGCCATCCTGAGTTGTTTGTCTCAGCATGTAGTAACCAAAAGTATACAGCTTCTGAAGCCTGGAGGTTCTATTATCTGGTAGATCTACCAGGGTGATTGATTGATTGATTGATTGATGATTGATTGATTGATTGATTACATTTAATCCTGCCCTACTTGAAGGAACTCAGGACAGTGTACATCAGGGATGGGGAACCTGTGGCCCTCCAGATGTTGTTGGACTACAACTCCCATCATGCCTGACCATCAGAAATGCTGGTTGGGACTAATGGGCATTGGAGTCCAACAACATCTGGAGGGCCAGAGGTTCTGCACCCCTATGATTCCTCCCTTTTTGTTATTCTTTCACAACAATCCTATGAGGTATGTTAGGTTGAGAGATGGTGACTGGCCCAAGATCAGACAGTGATCTTCAGAGGGAGACCTGGTTCAGATTCCTACTCAGTCATAAAGGCTACTGGATGGGTTTGAGCCAGTCACCATCCCTCAATCTAACCTTCCTCACAAGGTTATTATGAGGTTAAAAAATGAGAAGAAACACGCACTCAACCCTGAACTTCAGTCCTAAGAATGTATCTGTTACTTTTTAGAAAGCCTTTTTGTGTTAGTGGCCTCTGTATTTAACACAGCAGGAACAAGCTTTGTGGAATTCCTGTGTAAAATAATATTATGTCATGGATATGATCTAAAATAATGGGACTTTGCCCAAAGTATTCCAGAGAACATTTCTAAGTTTCCGCTGAAACTCCTTGAGCATGATAGGTAATTGAGTTGAAAAATTATTAACTAACTGATTATAGTTGAATTCAGCTCAGTTCCACTTAGATAACAAATTAATGATGTACTAGAATGAAGACCTCTGTTTCACTCATCCTTAGCGGTCACTCTGGAGTGGGAGTAAACATTGATAGAACCTAGAGGTGAGTCAGATATCTTCTTCAATCCGCAGATATTTTCAAGATTATTATACAGCGGTTTGGGGCTGTTTTGAGGGGAAAGGGCAACATTAGAACTCATTAAGAGGGTTATTTGAAAGTAATGCTACTCTGTATACTGGGCCCAAGTTTTTTTAAAAATATTTTTATTCAGTTTTAATCACATGTTTTCAGTGTAATCAATGAGCACATAAAAATATTCTAACAAAACACAAATATTACATAGGAAATCCAATTACAGTCAACAGGGATCACAGGAATTTCTGTGTATTAATAACCTTATATTTATCCACAGATAAATATAAGGTTAAATCCTCTTCAAGGGTTTAAGATTCAGTTGTAATTATCAAAATGTATCTTTCCATATCTGTCCATGAAGTGGTGGTGGTTTTCTCTGGGAACCTTGTTTGTTAATAAAGTCAATGAATTTATACCAGATTGTATGGAAGGTGTCAGATCTTTTTTTTTGTTGTCTTTGCACCCTTAACTGTTTAGTTAGTTTTTCAGCCAACACAATATTCCAAAGGTAGTTATACCACATAATTATTGATACATCTGCAGATTATGTATGGATGATTTCATGTTTCAGGAATTATGGGTGGGTGGGTGTGGGAGGGGGGATTCCAGTGTTATTTATGTATTCTTTCTTCTTGTGTTTTTTCAACTATTTGGCTACATACAAGAATTAAATAAATCCAAGAACTGGAATTCTCCATGCTGGAACAAGATTTGTCTCTGAACTATAACTCATAGATTTCTTTGAAAACTCTCATTGTATCAAGTATCCATATATATATATATATGACATTTAAAATTCCAGCTAGAGAGAAAAAAGGTAGAAATGAGCCCATGTGTCAAGTATCCACTTTAATCTTAGTGCCTTTCAATTCTGAGAGTAGCTTGTATGCTCAAGAGACTCCTCCAGGGCCCTGGACAGCAATGAGTATCCATAGAAGGCCACTTTGAGAAAATACCCCCACCCCCACAAAAAGCAAAACAACACCCACCACCACCAAGGTAGCCATGTTGACCATACGAAAAAAATCCACACTCCATATTAGTGTATTAGGCCAACCAAATGATCACAAAAAATGTGCAAGCTTTCAG
Organism: Heloderma suspectum; assembly: GCF_057233095.1. Classification (NCBI taxonomy): domain Eukaryota; kingdom Metazoa; phylum Chordata; class Lepidosauria; order Squamata; family Helodermatidae; genus Heloderma; species Heloderma suspectum. The sequence goes on from NC_139461.1 coordinate 75,721,885, forward strand.
TATCTCTAGATCTCTTTTTATCAGGCAAGATGTTACCAAAAGCAGTTGGGGGTGGGTGATGTGGGGGAAGGCTGAATGGATGTTGTAGTCAGGGTGTCTGCATAGTCAGAGTCTTAAGATGATATGAAGGAGGAGGGTTTACAGATACCCAAACTGGGTTCTGCCAAGTGATGTGATGGTCAGGTAGGACCTGTAGCTGTCTCTAGGATTGCTGAGAACCAGAAAGGGCTGGCCCAACACCCCCACTTTCACTTGGTAAATCTGCCTCCCAGCAAGTTACATTGTCATTACCAAGGCTTTTGGGCATACTGTTTTCTTTTTTTTTTCTTTTCCTTTTTGGCACCTTGGTTAACAACTATGGGGTTTGCAGTCCTCAGGAGTCCAAATTTGGCCCATAGACCTTTGTTCTGGGGTGTCTTGCAGTAACAGGAATGGTAGATTTCTCATTTTGGGTATGTCTTGGCCAATTTGCTTTGCAGGGTTGTACCATCCTTCCTGTTCTCAGGGCGGAGGATCTTTTGCTTCCTTGTGAGATTTGGCAATCCATTAGCAATGCTCACAAGGAACTTATATTTACTCATCTATTAAGAGCTGAAAATGTGTAGCAGAAATGGACTCTTCACTAACATTTAGGGATTGAACCACAATTGCTGAAGATGATGCTTATATCAGGCCTGCACAACATACAGCCCCCGAGCCATACAGAGCACCTGCCAGACTGCAATATAGCTGGCATCATGTTGCATATAGTTCAAGAACTTCATGTTGGATGGGCCTAGTTCAAATATCTGTTACCATTCATGATCAGAGTCTTGCCTCCAAGGTCATTTGGGAGTTAGACATTGATTCTGAATTAGTATGACTTTCTCCTAACCATCTCAGCAAGGCATCAGGTTGGCATCTGTGGAAAAGGAGGATGTTGGACTAGATCAACCTTCCCAAACTTACTGCCCTTCATAACTCCCATCAGCTCTAGCCAGCATGGCCAATGGTCAAGAATAAAGGGGCTTGTGGTCCACAAGATCTGGAGGGAACCAGGTTTGGAGAAGGCTGGACTAGATGGACCTTTGGTCTGATTGCAAGGGGTTTTTATAGGTTGAAGAAGTAGTTTATCCATGCAGACTTACAGCCAAGATGCTACATATGTGCACTGAATGAACATGATGTGCTGGACTCAGCTCAGATCAGAGCAGTTTGTATATCCCTGAAGCTCTCACACAAGTATGTAAAACCAGGGTGTTGGCATGCACATGACCTGTTCAGCACATTCTGGCTTGACACCAGCACAGGCAGGCTGAAAAAAATGAGCAAATCCACTCTGCCTTTCAAACCAAACAGTTCCTGAAAACCCAAATCATCACCTTATTTGTTATTAATTAGGCTGTTTTAAATTAGGAGATATAAATAAAGATACATTCTAGTCACTTTGAAAACTGAAATGGTCAGGTTATGCCCATAGTTATGGACATTGTTATCTAAGGAATGGAATGTTAAAATGAAATCAGTTGTCTCTGTACCCTGTACAAGTGGATTTTCTACTTGGGGGACAGGGATGTCCTTTGGGGAAAAGAACCTACCTTTCCTAGGAATACCTTTCATGCTCCCAGTTCTTCTGTGCCATAGAACTGAGTCAGAAGCACAACATGCTGCATGTTGGCATGTCCTAACAAATATAAAATGGAAACCATGATACTGTTGATTCAACCACTTTCCAGTAAAAGAGACTGCAATCTTTGACTTACACAGAACTCTTACTCAGGCAGAGAACTTCATCTGATTTGAGGCTGACTATTTTAATTTTCCATTCCTCCCTGAAGTATCAGTTAAGTCCTAATATACTTCCTTAAGTTCCTTTGCTTGTTTACAACCAAGTGTCTGCATTAGCATCCTAACAGATGGCATCATCCTTAAAACTCATTCTGTTTTTTGCCAGTACACAAGCTTTTGACTCCCCTCTACTTTGCATGATTGCATTTCAGGTACTTCAAAGAGATCTTTTTTTGAATGATGATAGTGTCAAGACTCAAGAGTCTTTGTTATCGTTTCAAAGGACATTCCCACTTTGTAGGGTCTAGGTAAACATCCTTTCTTTGAGGCAAACCTTTCAGCATGCAGACTGACTCCTTTCATTGGAGCCATCTAATTCCTTTTCTACCCACCCTTTCTGATTCAGGATACTTCCAACAAGGTCAGTGCACACATTTTAATGTGCAGTTGCAATAATATCACATAATGGATAAGAACATGAAAGTCGCCTATTGACAAATCAGTTTTCATAGCCCAAGGATAATTCACTTTTATGAAGACTGACCCAGGTGACCAAAATATGGATGCACTTTTTCTAAGTTAAGATGAATAAATGAGTGATCACAACAGGGGGCACTTGAATGGCAAAGGAGATGGAGGAGTTCAAATAAAATCATGGGTTATGGATGCTAAGAAAATGGTGATGTGGATCGAGATGAAAGGTGAGCAAGGTATAGGAGGCATATTGATATATGGCTATCCCCCTCCCCCATCAAATTTTTTATAACAAAGGTTGATACCATTGTACTGGGCTGACAAATTGGGGCTAGTAAAGTAGTGAGCATAATTATATATAAACATATTCAACCACTACAAGAAGCAAATAATCTATTTTCCAAAAGATGTTGTGGCAGTGTGGTTTGTTTGCGAGTGAAAGGAGGGGGGAAATAAAGAGATGAGACACAGATGTATGCTATAAAACTTGGGCCAGATTTTTTAAAGATCTGCAAAGGGGAAGACCTGAGTGGGCAACTAACCTATGTTGGTAACTAGCCAGACAATGTATCAGGTCAGCCATTCTGTACCTGTTGAGTGGCATCTGTGTGATTGCCACCCCCAAGGCTACCCCATTTGAGGGTTGGGATGGTGCAGGCACCCGATTCCATCCAAGAATCCAGTGGAAGCCCCCCTGCCCGCTAGCCGTACCCAAGTCCCTGCTCACCCCCAGCCCACACTTGACAAGTGGCCCGCACTCACCCCAGCAGCCTCATCAAGCTCCGTGGTTGCCATTTTTTGAAAAATGAAATGGCAATCAAAAATGTGCATCTTTGCAAATGTGCATATTTGCATCTGTGTGAAGTGCACATTTTTCACATGCGTGAAATGCGCATTTTGTAGGTGTGCATTTTCATGTGCGTGGAACGCACATTTTCATGCACGTGCAAATATGCACATTCTCAAAATGTGCATTTTCACGCATATGCAAATATGAGCATTTTTGCAATTGCCATTTTATTTTTTAAAAAATGGCAACCGCAGAGCTTGACAAGGCTGCTGGGGTGAGTGCAGGCTGGTCACCGAGTGCAAGAGGGGTTTGAGTGCGGTCTAGTAGGGACTGGTGAGCAGGGGCAGGGGCTGGGTGGGTGCTCAGAGAACCCAGACAGGGGTGGGTTCACACAACCCTACTTGGGATTGGAAGGTCTTCCCATGTCACCCCTTCCCATGTCACCCCTTCCCAGGGTCACAAAACTCCAAGTGGGTGAGGTGAGTTAACCTAAAAGGTAATCCTTATGTTCCAACTGGGCCACAAAACCCTGAGCGGGAAGCCTCAGCCATTACTAGGGGTGTACGAACCCCACTTACCATTCCACTCTGGGGTCCGCTGGGGGGGGAAGCGATCCCTCTCTCCCCCCGGATTCCTCCCTGGCTGCTTCCTCTCCATGGCGAGTCTGCAGCGCCACCGGCCGGGGCCACCCGCAGCCGGACTTCTGTCCGTTGCCAGGCTGTGACCATAAATGGCATACAGCATAGGGGACGCCATTTGCGTCCCTGCCCTTTGCCATGATTGGCTACATAAATATTTACGTAGCCAATCATGGCAAAGGGCAGGGACACAAATGGTGTCCGCTATGCCGGATGCCATTTGCAGCCACAGTCCGGCAGCAGCCAGCTGCGGAATGAAGAGGATGGACCCAGACCGGCCGGCGCCAGGTAGGGTTCGTCCCGACTGGGCTTTGCAGGGTGGCGGGGGGGAGCAGTCCATTCCGCTATGGATTGGAGTCTGTGGCGGATTTCTCCACCATCCCTAGCCATTACCTATCACCCAATGGTGCTTCAGAAGCTCACCAATCCTTCTCCCACTGAAGGTGCCCACAAATACCTGCCAATGAATGGAGCCGAATCAACCTAACAACCAAAATTGAACCAAATTCACCTATGAACCAAACTCACCATCCCCACTTACAGTGTGAAGTAGGTAGGGATGTACAGAAGAGTTACCTGCTGTTCTGGGAGGGGTCCACGGAGGGGGGAGGCAATCCGTCCCTCCCCCCGGAATCCTACCTGGCCAGATCTGCTCTGCAGCGTTTCCACAGAGCCGCTGGCCAGCTCCGGAGCACCAGTGATATGACCACCATTGCCGTATTGCTGGCTGGTGCTGACTCCACTCCGGATGCATATGGTGTCCAGTATGCCATTTGCATCCAGAGTGGAGTCAGCATCAGCCAGCAATATGGCAATGGCGGCTGTATCTCTGGCGCTCCGGAGCCAGTGGTGGGCAGGATCCGGCCAGCGAGGACTTGGATGGGAGGAGGAGGTAAGTACTCCGTTCCTCCACGAATTCCGGATTCAAAAGAATCCAGCCTCACTGGGGTCCATGGAGGAATTCTCCGCCATCCCTAGAAGTAGGCAAAAACACCCATTGCCCCGGCCAATCAGACAATAAGCCCAAAATTCCTACTTGGCCCCCAAAAGGGCGACCAGAAGAGCCCACACTGTATACAGGGAGGGAGGGAGCCATGCTTCAAAGGGGCCAAGGGGAGGGGCCTTTGGGGCTAATATTGTCCCATAAGCTCCTCCCCTTGGCAAACAGTGCACATTTTCATGCACGTGCAAATATGCACATTCGCAAAATGTGCATTTTCACGCATATGCAAATATGAGCATTTTTGCAATTGCCATTTTATTTTTTTAAAAATGGCAACCACAGAGCTTGACAAGGCTGCTGGGGTGAGTGCAGGCTGGTCACCGAGTGCAAGAGGGGTTTGAGTGCGGGCTAGTAGGGACTGGTGAGCAGGGGCAGGGGCTGGGTGGGTGGGTGCTCAGAGAACCCAGACAGGTTCATAAGAATGCTGACAGTGTTCATGCTCATCTCCTCCCACGCATACGTAAGCCAGGCGTGGGGGAAGGTATTTCCCCTCATATGGAAGCTCTTCAAGTATCTGATCATATTCTAGGGATGTCAGAGAATTCCACCACGGATCATGGTGAGGCTGAATGCCAGTGCATTCAGCCCCCCAATCTCCATGGCAGAACAGCCTGCCACCCCCCCCACCCCCCTGCGGATCCCCCCCGTGACGAGACTTACCTGGGGCGGATTTTCCGGGCGGCGGCAGCTCCAGCGGCGGGTCTTCCGACTAGGGATGTACGAAAGTGACTTACCTTTCTCAGATTATGTTGATGGGGGGGAGGCGTTCCGTCCCTCCCCCCAGAATCTTCGACGGGGGGGGAGGCGATCCGTTCCTCCCCCCCAGAATGCTCAATGGCCAGCTGTGCTCCGCAGCAGCTCCGTGAAGCAGCCGGCCAGGCCCAGGCCAGCCCAGAGCCGTCCACAGCTGGATTTCCAGCCATGGAGGGCTCTGGAGGGGGGAACTGCGTAAGCAAATGAAGGCGGCTATGGCCGCTGCCATTTGCGTTCCTTATTTTTGGCCATCTTAATCTACATAAATATTTACGTAGACTATGATGGCAAAAATAAAGGGGAACGCAAATAGTGTAGCGGGTGCTATTTGCGTCCCTTTTTTATTCGCCGTTTTAGCCTACGTAAATATTTACGTAGGCTAAAACGGTGAATCAAAAAGGGACGCAAATAGCGCTCGCTATGCTATTTGCGTTCCCCTTTATTTTCGCCGTCGTAGTCTATGTAAATATTTACGTAGATTAAGACAGCAAAAATAAGGAACGCTAATGGCGGTGGCCGTAGCCGCCGCCATTTGCGTACACGGTTTGGTTTGGTTTTTTTCCCAGAGCCCTCCGCGGCCGGAAATCCGGCTGCGGACGGCTCTGGCCTGGCTGCTCCGCGGAGCTGCCGCAGAGCACAGTGGAGGATTCCAGGGGGGGAGGAACGGATCGCCCCCCCCACCATCAACATAATCCGCAGAAAGTTAAGTGACTTTTGTACATCCCTATCGTATTTCAATCGAATAGAAATGCATATATTTTTTCTGACTATGATTCAGCTACATAACTTACACACCCAAACTCTCTTAATAGTGATACTTCTACTTTAACTCCAATTGTCTCACAAGCCTACCTATGACATAATAAGGACCATAAATCAGTGACTTTCCTTTTTCTGCTAATTAGTGATCTTGCTGTATTGTTATGTGGTGGTCTTCCATTTTGTTTTGCCTGTATTTTTAACTAAATTTCAAAATAAAATTCCATGTTTGTTTTTTCAAAACATAATCTGGGAAGCAACACAAAGTCTTGGTTATTGTGAACATTAGTGCTGTGCTGTCTATCTTACACTGATAGGAGACCTCACTTCAACTTTATTTCAGTTAACTATCTTTTGAATGGCATCTGAACTGCTTTGGACTGGAAAGAAGTTACACAAATCTCTGTTTTTCTGTGACATAGATGAAGTTTGGTGTGAAACAAGAAGAGCAGAATGGGCTGTAGATCCAAGCACCTGAAGCAACCTGTTTTACTGCAATATAGATTAGAGCTGTGTGCAAATGACCTCTCAAAATTCTCCATACTGTTTGTGGGGAGAGAAATGGGGGGGGGTCACTGAATTTCTCCAGGGAGAGGAGAAATTCTCAACAGTTTCTCACAGGTAGGGCTCACCACTGGCAGGGGTTGTAGGACAGCTTCTTTCTTTTTTCATAAGGCTCTTGTGTTGTTTTCTTTGTGTTGTTTTGTTTCCAACACCAAATGGCAACAGCATCAACTGACCCCCATTTTGTATCCTCCACAATGTAGGTGTGAGGGGGCAGTGCTTTGTCTAGCTCCAGGGAAGAGGTGGAACTAGTGCTGTGCCAAAATCTGTTCTTCGATTTTCTGAGAGTTTTCTTCCCCCATGAGAGTTTTCTTCCCCCATGAAAGAGGCTTCCATGTATTGCCTCTTTCTCTGGGTGTTTTATCGTTTATTTTTGTGATGTTTTTGAGCTTACCTCATCACTGCAAGGCAGCCAAGAGTGCTGTGTGTACACATTCTTTCTGTTATGGCTCCATTGCTCTGCAGCCTCCCAGGCTGCCTGAGCTTCCTGATCTGGTAAAACGCTGGGCAGGGGGGTGGGACCTCATGATGTATTCCCCGTGGCTTTAATTGAAGAGTCTACAGGCTCCTAGAGAGATGGTTGTGCAATGAAAAATCATGTTTTTAAATCATGTTTTTAAAACACAATATTATCTCCATCTGAGTTTGGTACTATAAATAAGGGGATTTCATTTCAGTAGTCACTTTACTCATTCTGGAACATGTGGCCTAAACATTCCAAAGGTAAACAGATACCACAATGGAAAAGAACAACAACAAATTCTTATGTATTATGGGGCTCCCACAAAACACACACACACATTTAAATTAAGAAGCATCTTTTCACCTTGGTAACATCTCATGCTTGCATTCAGACCCAGATTGTTACTAACTGGATGATGCTTAGATCATTTTGTACCAAAGCACAATGAGTGCACTCGCATTTAGTCACATTATTTTGTAAACTTGTCCATCTGTCATCCCCCACTATCTGAATGTACAGCTTGAACTGTTGCATGGCTGATAAAAAGAATTTGTTACGCACATGATACGATAATCAGCCCTTCCTGCTCATATTCCCTAAATAACAATGTATTCTAATAAGTTGATAAGTAAACCTTAGTCAAAGCCAGTGTGTGTTATGTTCTTCTTTCCAGTCCCTCCCTATGATGTTCTTTGTATTATGAGTCTTTTTAAAAAGCCTTTATTTAAGCAAAGTCAACCAGGGTGACACATTTGCAGATACTCCCACAAGATTTCTGCTTAACCAACTGCTTTCTATGTTTATCTACACATTTGCTTTCCTGATATAATACTCATACCAAAACAAAAACAAAAAAACCCCAAACCAGAAGACAGCTGTCACTGTGTTGGCCATAAGAACAATTCCAAAATCCATATAGTGGATTTTAGGTCAACTCAGAGATCATACAAAATGTGCATGTTTCTGAGATCTCCAGATCTCTTCACCAGGCAAGATGTTATAAAACAAGCAAACTAACAAACAAACAAACGAACGAACAGGGGTGGGGGAGGCTGACCAAATATTGTAGTTAGGATGTCTGCATAGTCATGAATAAGATGATACGGAGGGCGAGGCTTTGCAGACATTCAAATTGGGCTCTGCCAGGTGATGTGATAGTTTCAGGTTTCAGTGCTCCAAGGACCCTAATAAAGGTATTACACTGTATCGATTTTGATATAATGATGAGTTTGTGTTGCCTTATCCATCAGACAAGTCGCGACCTGTGGAGAGACCCTCTCCTGCCTTTATCAGCCCCAGAGAAGAAGACTGCTTATTCACTTCTCCCAATCCACTCCTGCCCAAGTCTGTTGTTCATCCTCTACTCTAATCCACTGGAGCAAAAGAAAAATCACATGACCCCTACATCCTAATGCCATGTAACATACAAGTGCCCTCTGAATCCTGAGGTAAGGTAATGGAGATGAAACAATTATGTAATTAGATAGTACTTTGTATTATTTTGTTAAGGACAGTCTAGACATGGTGTGTGGCATCTGTTTATTTTATTTTATTTTATTTTCATTTTTGCTCAGAACATCTAAGCCTGATGAAGAACATATCATTTGAAAGCTCATTGCCCATATTTAAACACTAGTCATACAACTTTCGAAAACACTTCCTTATTAGTTGGATGCTGGTGGACCAAAGCAGGCAGGCTTTTGAAGATATAGCTAGCAGTTTGTCTCTTTTTTCATTTCTGTCTAAGTAATTGTGATAACGTGAATAATGGTGATCCACATGGATCGCTATTTTGCAATATAAATTGCAGGCATGGGGCTCCCTATCTGGATCTGGATCAGGCCTACCATGTGAGATAGTTTAAAGCCCCACACACACACCCCCACACACACTAGGACCTGGATCCAGATCAGGGGCCTGCACTTACACTAGTGTAAAAATGAAAAAAAAAAAGATGCCACTGCTAGCTAAATCTTTAAAGAAATGTCTGCTTTGCTCCTGTCCTTGGTATTATGTTTTGATTGTACTTGCAACAACTGGAGCAACTCTCCCACAGAACTACCACTCCTAGAAACCCTTGAGAAAAGACAGCCACAACTAAAGCTGCACCTACATTTCTCAGAAGACATTTCTCAGAGAAAATTTCTGTGATTTTTCATTTCCACATCTCTCCATTATTATTAACATTAATATTTCTATACCGCCTCATAGCCGAAGCTCTCTGGGCAGTTTACAGAAGTTGTCCACTACAGAAATAAGTCCACTTTGCAGAATGTTCTCTGAATATGGGCTATCATTTTTTTGTGATCTATCTGCCCCACCCCCTGCCCCACCCATCACACCACCACCACCACACACAAACACAACACTGTCCCGGAACAATGCTTGGCATGAGACATGATGCAAAATGGGGGCTAGGCTGCCATCACCATTGCTGCTGCTGTCCTTTGCAGTGGCAGCAAACAAAAACAAACCCCCTAGGACAAAGGCAATAAGGTGGGCTGCCCCCACTGCTAATGGTGAGCCCCAACTCAGAAAGAGTTGGAGGTTTTTTCATCGCCCTGGAGAAATTTGGTGCAATAGTCCCCCCCCCCTCATTTCTCTGCCCACAAATAGGGTGGAGTATTTCAAGAGACCGTCTGCACATGGCTCTATCCACCACATTCAGCTGGTTTAATGTTTTAGGGTAGAAATGCCCAGAATTTAGAAGGTTATTGACTGACTTGCTCTGTGTTCCCCATCCTTTGAAATCAAAAAGACTAGTACTAACATTTCTGCTAGATCACTGGAAAATCGTTTCCATCGTTCATTACTGTAGCCTTTGCTGTTGATGTAAGATAAGGAGGTTCCTGCCAATCCCCCAAAAGACCTAAAATTTAAAAAGTGAATTCTTGCTGTTCAAACAGATGTCTGCCATCAGGTGATGTAAGTGCTGCAAAGGGAGGGAGACAGATTTCTCTCTGTCAAAAGAGACAAATCACTTTCTTCTTGCTGCTCCTCGCTCCTACCCGGGCTGGTGGAAATGACATGGCGCTACATCATTGGTCTCTTTTCTCTCATTGGCTGAACTCACAAATACGGCTGATTATCCTTGACCTGCACTTAATGGAGGATGCCCTGCCTGTAGCAGAAGTGAGATAGGCTGTTTCACCCTTTCGTTTCCCACCAAAAACACTTTTGTCAGTATCCATATAATTTGTCAAAGTACATATTCTCTCACAGCTGAGAGACCTTGCTTATATTATGAAAGAAATTCTATCCTCCTAGAAGTTATTTTGTCAGTAAAATTGCTGCCTGTGTAACTCCTTTCACTTTGAGGCTGCTCTTTTTTTATTAGGGACAAAAGCAGAAATTAATTAAAGAGGGAATAATGATTGGCTGGGTGGGGTGGAGTTCTGTGACTTACTAACCAAGAAAAATGACTGTATTCTCTTAGGATGCACCTGAACATAGCATGTTTGGTGCAGTGGGTGCAGTGTTAATGTATATTTGCCCAATTCTCACTAACGAGGATGGAGATAAATTCTTATAAAGAATAAGGGAGAGTTGGAAAAATGAACTCCCAATTAAAAACTTCTACCTCTCAATATGAGCCAAGCCCAAACTCCTCTCTTTAGAGTTCAGGCACAGTTAATATGAATTTAACATCAATGTGATCTCCCAGCCATTCCCTCCCCCTTTTCAAATAAATCTACACATTTGAAGGAGTGACAACCAGACACGGGGCAGTGTGTTGGAGACAGGAGAGGCTTTGTAGATCTCACCATAAAGACCTGGATGCCCCTGAGGATGTATGGGATTTGTAGTTTCCTGTGCCTCCCAATTGGCCTGGGAAGTAGAGGAAACTACCAATCCCATGCAAGCTGCCAGGATATGACATTTCTAAGCATGCTCTGGAGAGCCCAGGCTTTAAGGAAAAGGGTTACATGGGCTAACCTGTCTGCAGCAATCTCTTCTTGCCATGGGTTCCCCTCTTTTCAAGGGTAGGAGGGGAACAAGCAAGAAGGGCTGGGGGGTTGCTCTGGTGGAGGCACTCCAATCCAAAAAGGAAAACAAGTACCTGAGGGTTTAATATGACACTAGGGTGCTGCCAGTAGGGCGGGAGGAGTAACTGTGATGGTTTTCATGTCTCCATCCTTCTTTTAATTTTTTTCCTCTAGACGAGCCTTTGAGCCCATCTAGTGGAGGTGTGCTGGTGGGGGCAGGACTGGAGAGAGGTGTCAAAACTCAAGTCAGTGGACCAAATCTGGACCACCTGGGGTCCCAATCCAGCCATCTGGTGTTCCCCATATTGCCACACTCCCTTCCCATGGCTCCAATCCTTCCCCCCAACCACCACTCCTTTGGTGGTTCCTGGCTTTTGTGTGTGTGTTTTCCCAGTGTAAAAGGTTGAAATGCCTTCCCTAAGGAATATTTACTGGTAGTAAAAGCTTTAAGCTACAATATGCTGCGGGGGGGGGGGGGTTAGCCCTGTCCCTTTTGTCTTTAGCCCCTCCCCCTTTGTCTTCATTCCTACCCACCACTGGAACGTGGCTCAGTGTCTGACGCAGAATCCAAGTAATGTAAGATTTCAATCCAATCACCTACATTCAGGTTCAACATTTTATGTGAAACGTGGGGAAATCATCAAATTCATACCATCTTAGATTTGTGCAAATTTTCATTTCAGCACTATCCCAGCACTTCAACTACAAGAGCTATAGCATCATTTCAAACACTTAACCCCTAGGTCCAGGGGCCATTTTTGACCCCAGATTCTGCCATGGGCCACAGTTCATAGGGCGCCCTCCCAAAACGGGGCTAAAATTGCCCATTTGCCACCACAAGTCTGTGATTAACTGCTCTATAGCTCTACAGAGCACTATAGTGATTCACGTTAGTTTGTTTCCAAACTAAGTTTAAGCCTTTTGGTGCTCCACAGTGGCTGCAGATGCCATTTTTTAAAGAAAGATTTTTAAAAAAATGGGGGGCACTGGGGGTCAGCAGGGGGGCACATCTGGCCCTTGGGGCTACACGTTGCCCACCCCTACTGTAGACTGATACATCAGTACATGCCTTTACAATTGGTAATATTCATTACCGGAAGTTGGGGTGGAAAGAATGAGATTGTCACCATGGTAGTCCTTTGCCGTCTACCATATGGCAGTTTAAAATGTTTAGTGATGGCTGTTCATAGCCTATGGCCATATGGTAAGCTGTGTGTTCCCATGTCCCCTTCCCCTGTTTCTCTGGATCTCTGGGTGGCTGCAGAAGAAACATAGTCATACTTTGTTTACTGATTGCCTTCAACACCATCAGATCTCCATGGGAGTAGAAGCACCCTGAGGGATGTTTTAAATTGAGATCACAATAGTAATCAATCAACATTTGGTCAATCACTTTAGTGGGAGCTGCTGTAGCCTAGTGGCTATGAATCTATGCACTGCTCTATGAATCAGGAGGCCCCTGGTTTATCTTGGCTCTGCCATAATCTCACTCAGATATCTTAGGCAAGCCACTCTCTCCAGCCTCAGTCCTCCCTCACCATCTTCAATATTGGAGATAATATTACTGACTTTCCTTATAGGATTGTTGTAAGGACTGCAGTGCAGTTACATGATGCATGTGAATTGCTTGGAACACTTGAAAGTGCTCTACAAATGTGAAGTATTCTTATTATTGAGTCCACCCATGAAGATGGAGCAAATGGTACAGATATTTTTGCAAGTTAAACTGTTGTGAGCTTCCAGAGCAATTTGCTACTGTTGCTGTTATTCTCCTAAATGATTCAGAAGTGTTTTAAATGTACTTTCTCATCGCCACTTTTTATTGTTGTTCATAGGCACTCACTTACACATTCCCTTCCATTCCTTATTATTTTTCCAGATGAAGATGTGCCTGGAGCATTTTATACACTGATAGAATTTCTCCTCTTTTCTTTAGACTTGGTGGGTTTGTTCCCAGAGAAAAAACAGACAAGTGGATAAACTGAGTTATATAAGGACAATGCAGATGCAGATTTCTATAGAAAGAAATGGGACTACTGCCTGAAAAACTGAGTTAAGCTTTCTCGGCTGCAAAGCAACCGCTACTTTGAATGCATAGTGACACTCTGAGATTTTTCTCCTCCACTCTGCTTCTGTCTTGGTTATCTCAACATTATTCTTCATTGTATTCATCCATTATCTTTCTTTTTGTCTCTCTTCTTCTATGCTAAAATACTTTCTTTGTTTCTGTCCTTTCATTCCATGGTTGTTACTTCTCACCTTGGAGAGAAGAAGTGCACTGGGTTAATCCACAAGAGGCAAACAAACATTTCTGGCATATTTGAAATATATGAGTGAGACCATCTAGGCACTATAACTGAATCAAAGAGGGATACGGAAGGTTTTTATAACACTGTTTGTAGAATTCAAAATGGCTGAAGGAATTTGATGCTGGTCAAAGCAAGGAATAAGGTCATATTCAATTAGTTGTATGTTAGTCCCATTCATTTCAGTGGGTCTACTCTAAGTAGGACTAACATTGGATACAACCCATAGGATGCTGTCTTACACCAAGTCAGACCATTGGCCCATATAGCTCAGTAAAGTCTACACCAACCCTCCTCAACCTGGTGTCCTCCAGATGTGTTGGCCTCCAACTCCCAGAATACCCCCAGCCAGCTATGGGAGTTGTAATCCAACACATCTGGAGGGCACCAGGTTGGGAAGGCTGGTCTACACCGTACACTGGCTGACATTGTCAGGGCCAAAAGAGACATTACTTCAAGTGTGTGTCTAGCAGCTATGTCTTCTTTTCATTGTTTCTCTAGATTAGGTTCAGGGGTCCAATCCAGATCTTAAAATCTCTCCCCCACCTCCACGCTAGGGTCCTGATCCAGATCAGAGGCTCTGCACCTACTGTAGAGTAAAAATCGGGGGGGGGACGGACACATTTAAAGCAATATCTGCCTTGGCTCTCAGTGAGCATCTCTCCAGGGTTTCAGAGAGAGATAATTTCTCACCCCACCTAGAGATGTCAGAGATTGAACCAGGGAGCTCTTGCATGTAAATCATGTCCTCTGTCACTGAGATACCAATTGAGATACCCTCAGAATACTGAAGAAGAAGAAGAAGAAGAAGAAGAAGAAGAAGAAGAAGAAGAAGAGGAGGAGGAAGAGGAAGAGGAAGAGGAAGAAGACCCCCAAATTAAGCTGGGTTGGGCTATGAGGTCTTACCTCTAATAATAACTAGGTATGTAGACTTAGGTCCCTGGTATTTCAGCAGGATGTGCAGCTGAAACATAAGCATTTACTCAGAAGAGTTCAGAGGGGCTTATGCTAAGGCAATGTGCATAAGATTGCAGCCTTAAGCAAAAATAACTGTGTGCTGAATTGCACCCTAAATTTCTGCTAAAGGAAAATATCATAGAACCATTGTGAATAGTTTAAAGCATCAACTCAGTGTGCTGTAGTTGTAAAACAAGCAAAACTCTAGAAAGAAAGGAGGATCAAAAATAATACCGAAACCATCATAATGTCTTTATAAATAATTGGTGCACCTGCCCCTTGAGTACTATATTAACAGCTGTGTTCCCATTTCAAAAAAGATAACAGGAGAGAGAAAATATGTTCTGTGGCTTCCCTGGGATGAGATACTAAAAAGATTAAGCTCCTCTTCCATTTTAAAAAATGGGATGAGCTTTTACCTTGGGCAAAATTACTTGTTAATTCTAATTGTAAATTTGTGGTGAGATGAGATATGATCACTACCATTAGCATGTTGGGCTATTCACACATTCATACTTTTTGTGTATTCATAGTGGTCTGCTCTGCTTCTTTTCCTACCCACACAAATTTTCAGCTTTTCTTTAGAGCTCTCCTTAATGTGGACAGCATTAACTATGGGTGCAATAGCATGCATTTGTTGTACTGGATTATTTTGGAGAGGAACTTCAGCCTGTCTTTTGCTTGTACTGCATTAGGTAACACAAATAACAGGATTGGGTTGTTAATTTGTGTGTTGATTCATGAAGCATGAATCCAGGAAGGATAAATTTAATCTGGATTGGAATGAATGCAAAGAACAACCTCCAGAACTAGCTCAGGCATGGAGAATTTATCTTATAAGTAAGATAAATAAGATATAATCAGACAAAGATGGCCAGGTTTTTAAGAGCTATCAAAAAATAAAAAATAGGGGGTGAGGGGTGACCAAATCTATGATTGTGCTGTACAAATAATTTTGTACAGCAAGGGAAGACTGCGTAGTGTTACTTCCATTTTAAAAGCTTGTAGATAAAAGAACAAATAACATAAATTATGTATTAATTTAAGCTGGGGGAAAAGAATAAAGTTTGGAGTCATGATAGAGATCATCTTCTCCCTGGACTATTGTCAAAGAAAAGAACGTTGGGCATGAACCAGCCAAAGGTAAACACTTTTTGAAAGCCCCATTGATTTAAGCATGTACTTAACCTTCCCATTGAAATCAGTAGGATTTAAAAGAGCCTTCACTTTGGCTGGAGTGTGCCCATTATTCATTTGAGCACTGAGCCAAACACATTTAAGAAACACATTTTAATATGCACTTTAATCTGGTGGTGAGTAATGATCCATAGAGGTTAAGATCTCCCTACACTTCTGTTCCTGATGAGGGAAGTGGACATACGTAGAATTTACAAAGGGAAAATTGGCAACAACAACAACAACAAAACAGCTTTGGGTATTTTACAGGGTGGTTTTTGTTTGTTTGTTTGTTTGTTTGTTTGTTGTTGTTGTTTGAGAAATAGAGGTGGTAGCAGCACCAGCATTGGAATTGTATAATAGGAAACTCATCCCACAACTTCTCTATTAGCCCAGGTATAGGTTTCTGGGAATTTAAATGCCTTGGAGACAGTTACATATATCTATATCTATATGCATCTGTCTGTTTGTCTGTCTGTCCATCTAGGAACATTGCTAGCACTCCCCCACCCTTCAGTCCTTTCTGATATACGTATGTAGAGCGGAACAGGAATACAAACAGTTGCATATAAAATGATGTTAAAGTATTGATTAAAAATTATCTCTAGTGAGCCTTCATGTCCTCCTTGGCTATCCTTTGGGGAAATGGACAATCATTCTTGGAATGGGTTTGTTCCATCCACAGTGGTGAAATTAGGCTTTTCTGAACTATTAAGGATAGAGCTCACTAAAAGGGTTCTGAGGGAGCGACTCACTGGCTGGAACATTGTTACAGATGGAGAGAGCAACTATATCAGTTTCTAAAACAGTGTCATTGTGTAAGAATTTCCATTATGCTCCTTTTGTTCTACCTTGTTATTTAAAGGATTTGCAGAGACTTAGAAATAGGATGGCCTTTACTTAAGCTTGGTTAAATCTGTTGCCTCTAGCTGCGATAGAATGAAGATACAGTGTGCAAATGGCCTCGAAAAATTCTCCACCCTATTTGAGGGCAGAGAAATGGGGAGGCAGGCATTTCACCATATTTCTCCAAGGGGAGGAGAAATTCTCCAGCCGTTTCTCACAGGTAGGGCTCACCATTGGCAGGAGTTGGAGCACAGCTTCTTTCATTTTTCCTAAGGGTTCTTGTTTTCTGCATTGCCCCTGCAAGGAGCAAGAGCAGCAACTTTGTTGGGAGCCTGGCCCCCATTTTGCATCCTCCACAATGCCCCATTAGTTCCATTCCAGGGCACTGGGCAGGTGTGTGGGGCTGGGGGGGTGGGGGTGGAGCTAACACATAAAAAATAGATACATTGTGGAAAATATTTGGAGAAAATTCTGCAACATGGCCTTCTATTTCTAGAGGGTTTTTTAAAAAGAAAAAGCTCAGAACTTTTCTCGGAAAAATGCTTTTCTCTACAACGCTTATAATACCACTCCTTTCCTGAAAGCCCTGTAGTAGGGGGGAGGGGGAGAGAGAGAACAGTGTTGTGTCCTGCTTAAACAGGTGGAGGATCTTGTACATGTTATCATACATTGCCCTTTGTGCTAAGGGAACAATATTTGGGTCAGATTTTGGAGATAGATTTGGTGAAGTCTTTCCATGAGATGTGATCTATCTGCTTTGTGGATAAGATAAATATCTGTTGCAAATATTGTGCATTTTCTATTTACACTGTAAGTGGTGCTAGGGAAAAATTATTGAAGGAGGATGCTGTGCCTTGTCAGGGAGATTCAGAACTTTAAGTTCATGAGGGAGCAACCCGATATGGATCGACGGTCACCTCCGAGCTCAGGGGCGACTGCCTATTCCAGTGCAGGGCAGGAGGAGTAATGAGGAGCAGATCTCCTCCTCGCTCCCCCTGCCTGGCTTTCGTGGCTAGACAGCTGATTTCAGCTGATTTCAGCTGTCTAGCCATGGGACCTCAGGGTGCAAGAAGCGGCAGCCAGACGACACATCAGATGTCATACTGACATTTCTGACCTCCCTGCCCTGGCCTGCCCCTGGGAACACCCCGTTTTCACTGCTCCCCACTGCTCTTATGAGTGCAGAGCATAGGGCTGATCCATGCTGCCTACGACGCGGCATGGGAGGGGTGGGGGGTCAGTTCTCTGGGAACCGACCTCAGAGTGCAGGTTCTGAGGTCAGTTCCTGGGAACCTACCTATCCTATGGCTGTCTAGCCACTGACTGGTGGCCATAGGATTGTGCCCTGAATGACTTTTAGACATGTTTGTGTAATTTTACTTATTTTTGCTAGCAATCTAGAATTCTAAGTTTAGTTTATACTTTATGATCTGTGTTTGTGTTAACTTTATGTAAATATGTTATCATTGTATTGATATCAAGTATCTTCTGTGAAATGCTTGCTTTGTGATAGTCAGACAATGATATGCAAATAAACAAATCTGAATCTGTTCCTGATCTTTTCTTCTCTCACTCCTTTCAGGCATCACACAGATGGAAGAACCAATAACACATCATATTGTGGAACTTTTGATTCAGGAATAAAACAGCTTCTCTTGACACAATGAGTGTGCAGGATTTGCATTTTGTCCTGGGTTCCATGGAATGCAAAATTTAAGGTTACAAAAGATTTTCCTTCAGGTCAGCCCTCTAGATTGACGTATTTGTAACATTGGAAGCAGGAGGGGGGATAACCAAGGTATTCTGCTGGATCAAGGCCATTTAGGGCTTTAAAGGTCACCAGCAGCACTTTGAATTTGACCCGGAATCCAACCTATAGCCAAGGCAGTTGTCTCAAAATTGGCATAATGTGCTTTCTGTGGTCCATATCCATTAAGAGTCTAGCAGCTGCATTTTAATCCAGCTGAAGTTGCTGTTTACTTTTCAAAGGCAGCCACATGGATGGAGAACATTGCAGTAAGGTATGAATAAGGTATAAATCACTGTGACTACATCAGACCCATCCAGAAAGGGCAGAGCTGCCACTGTCTTCTGTTCATCCAGGAGCAGCAATGGATCCAATACCATCCCAAGCTACGAACTTAAGGTTACAATCCTATGCATGTTTAGACGGAAAAAGGTAGGGCTGGTGCACCACTTCAGCCTGAGGCCTGAACCTTGAGTCAAAGTTGGCTGCTTTGGGCCAGTTTGTGCCCCTTCCGAGGCAAAGCAGAGGGGGCACAAAGCGGCCCGGAGCAAGTCAGGGGCTCACCGAAGCGCTCAATGCCCTTCAGGTCTTCGGCCCCCAGCCCGGCCTGGCCCCCCCCGGCCCAGCCCCCCTGACCCAGCCCCTCCCCTGGCACCTCCAGGTGCTTACCTGAGCCACTGCCGCCCCCTCCTGAGGCCCGGACACACAGTGACTCTTCTTGCAGAGAGTCGCCACTTTTAAAATGGCAGCGTCCTGGAACTTCCCTGGAATTTATTTATTTATTTATTTATTAAATTTATTAATCGCCCATCTGACCCAGCCACTCTGGGCGATGTACAACCCACCATAAACAATTTAAGACTCCCTGGAAGAATAGAAGTCACCGCATGTCCAGGCCTCAGGAGATGGCAGCGGCAGTGGGCAGCAGCAAAGGCAGCATCAGGCAGTGGCGAAGACAGTGGCAGTGGTGGGCGGTGAAGAAGGCAGAGGCGCAACGGAGAAGGCGGTGGCACGATGCAATGGAGAAGGTGACAGTGGTGGTGGCGGCAGCGGCAGAGGAGGAGGTGGCCCAGGTAAGGAGCTGGGGGTTGCGTGGGGCATGGGGGGACACAAAGCAGGGTTCGCCATCCAAACCCCGCTTCGGTTTGGGGGCCGAGGCAGATCAGGGCCCCCCCAATCTGCCTGAGCTGGATTGGGCCCACCTCGGAAGCCACAAAGTGGCTTCCAAGTCGGATCAGGGGGTCCCTGCACAGCCCTAGCAAAAAGTCCTACAATTCCAATGCTGGGAGCTGTCTAAACATGTATAGGATTGTGTCCTAACTGTTTCAAGGTGAGTGCAGCCCCATTAAAGACAGGCCGCACCCCTATTCCAAGATGACCCATAGTCCCAATCAACAGTATTTACATCTTGTCTAGATTGAGCTTCAGTTTATTCACCCTTGCTGACTCCTTTACTGATTTAATCAGAACGACCATTGCTTTCCTAGAATTAGATGGCAGAGAACGTATATGTATGAATATTCTGTAATCTTAAACAAACTGATTCTCATTTTGGGGGCTTCATTAGCAGATGCTAACCTGTTAAAATCTGTTACCTTTTAAAAGAGAAGGTGCAGGAGGAGTTGTTCCATCATTTTTGAAGCTGTGTGTTGAAGGATTTGTATTGTGATGTGGGAGAAAACCTTCATTGCTGAAAGCTATATACTGTGCTCTTTTAATGTAAACATCAGATAGGGATGGGCAGATCACTTACCCCATTCTGGTTGGGGGGGTCCACAAGGGGGGAGGCAATCTGTGCCTCCCCCCAGAATCCCTCTGGGCCAGCTCCGCTCTGCGGTGATCCTGCAGAGCCAGCCGCCTGCTCCACATCACTGGTGATACGGCCAGCTGCCATTGCCATGCCATACCGCTGTGCTCAGTCTGGACGCAAATGGCGCCCACTACGCCATTTGCATCCCTGTTTTCATGTGACAGGCTATGCAAATATCTACGTAAATATAATTTGCGTAGCCTATTGCATGAAAACAGGGACGCAAATGGCATAGTGGGTGCCATTTGCATCCAGACTGAGCACAGCGATACGGCACGGCAATGGCGGCCAGCCATATCACCAGCAATGCGGAGCCGGCGGCCAGCTCCGCATGATCACCGCGCAGAGGAGCCGGCCCAGACAGATTCTGGAGGGATGCGTAGATGAGTGCTCCTTTCCACCACGGATCCCAGTGGGGTCTGATTCTTGGAATCCGGCCTCACTGTGGTCCGTGGCAGAATTCTCCAACATCCATAAGGTCAGACTAGTAACCCCTTGCTGGTCTACAACCATAATAACATTGACTGATTGATTGATTGATTGTGACCCATCTGTTTTGTTTGCAGAAGTTGCTACTTCACAGCATCTCAGAGGAAGTGCACAAAAATTAGGGATGTACGAAAGGGACTTACCTTGTCCCGCAGCTTGCTTCGCGGTGGGGGGGAAGCACTTCGCTTCTCCCCCCGAAGTTCAGGCGAGGGGGGGGAGGCGCCCCGCTTCACCCAGCCGGCCGAAATTCAGGCCAGGGAGAAGCGCCCCATCTCCCCGGCCATGAAAGAAAAAGTGAAAAAAAAAAACCGTGATAGGCTACGTAACGATTAACGTAGCCTATCACGGCTAGATTTCCAAAGTCAGCCGTGATAGGCTACATTAATCGTCACATAGCCTATCACGGGTGACTTTGGGGGGGGGGGAAAGCACATACGCAAATGGCAGCAGCCCATGGGCACCGCCATTTGCGTTCATTATTTTGGCACGTCTAGTCTACGTAAAGATTTACGTAGACTACGGTGAAAATAAGGGAACGCTATTTGCATTATTTATTTTTATAAAATAAAAATAAATAATGAATGAATGAATGAATTGATTAAAAATAAATGAATGAATGAATGAATCGATTAAAAATGAATGAATGAATGAATGAATGAATGAAAAATAAATAAATAAATAGGGAGGGAGGGAGGGAAAGGCAGCGCCCGTGTTTTGGCCTGGCTCTCGTGGCCGCAGGCCCTTCCCGCGCCTTGTGGGTGCCGGTTCTTGCAACGGGCGACAATCCCTCCCCTCCGCGCCACTCACCTCTTTCGCCGTTATCGGCCGTGGAGTGTGGGCCTCCTATCTGGAGGCGCTCCCCACTTCCCATCCAGGACTCTCTGCCTTGGCTTGATCTCGGGTCCGCGGATCTCGAGGCCTGGTGGGTGTTGCCTGTTGCCCTCGGAGCCCAGCGTGTAGCCTCCTGCTGCATTTATTTCTAGGGGTGCTGATTGGAGTGCTGTACTGGGTCCGGGCACCTGGGCCCTTGCCTCTTTCTCACCAACACGGTGCCAAGCTTAACCCACTTTCTACATCATGCCCCCCAAGAAAGGCCAAGGTAGAAAGAAAGGAAAGGGTAGGGCCCTGCCTCCCCTCCCCAAGAGACCGCTGCCAAGGCCCGATTCTGAGTCTGATGTGGAAGCAGACCAGGTACTGGCATCAATTCTTGTTCATTTGCAAGCCGATGATTGTTCCTCAGGGATCTCTCCCCCTCCCCTGGCCAGGCCATAGAAACCCTCGGCTGTCCAGCACAAGCAAACACGACACCAGACCCAACACTCACTAATACTTTCTATTTTCAGCTCGTCTGGACACTGTTGAAGCCTGCACTTCCTCTTCATTAGCTCTTCCGGATGGCTCACTGCCCATGGTTGAGCTCCTCCCTTCTTCAGCCTCCTCTTCCCTGACTGCCCAAGCATCAACACCCAATTTTCCAGTCAAGGATCAGAACACAGCCACACTGGGTGCAGTAGGGGTGCACGAAAGCCACTTACCTGGTCTCGCAGCTTGCTTCGCGGTAGGGGGGAGGCGCTTCGCTGCTCCCCCCAAAGTTCAGGCCGGGGGGGAGGCTTCCCTCCTCGCCCGGCCGAAATTCAGGCCGGGAGGGAGGCTTCCTGCCTCGCCCGGCCAAAATTCAGGCCGGGGAGGAGGCGCCTTGCCTCGCCCAGCCGCGAAATAAAAAGTTAAAAAAAAAAAAATGCCCCCGTGATAGGCTACGTGACGATTAACGTAGACTATCATGGCTAGATCTGCAAAGTCAGCCGTGATAGGCTACGTTAATTGTCACGTAGCCTATCACGGGTGACTTTAAAAAAAAAAAAAGCGCGTACGCAAATGGCGGCCCCCATAGGGAGCCGCCATTCACGTTCTTTATTTGGTCACTGTAGTCTATGTAAATCTTTACGTAGACTACGGCGAAAATAAGGGCAACACAAATAGCGTTGCCCTTATTTTCGCCGTAGTCTACGTAATCTTTACGTAGACTACAGCGACCAAATAAGGAATGCGAATGGCAGCTCCCTATGGGGGCCGCCATTAGCCGTACGCGCTTTTTTTTTTTTAAGTCACTCGTGATAGGCTACGTGACAATTTACCTAGCCTATCACGGCTGACTTTGCAAATCTAGCCGTGATAGGCTACGTTAATCGTCACGTAGCCTATCACGGGGGCGTTTGTTTTTTTTTTACTTTTATTGGAATGGTGGCGGCGGCAGCCGGTCAAAAGACCAGCTGCCGCCTCTGCCCCTGTCGAAGACCTGCCGAACCGCCGCCGGGACCCGCCGCCGGGAGGGACATTCGGGAAATGTAAGTCCCATCCCGGGGGGGGGGGCGGGGGGGAGAATTTCTCCCTGAAACTACTTCGGGGGGCCGAATACGTTGGCACTCGGCCCCCCGAAGTTTCAGGGAGAAATTCTCCCCCATTCCTAGGGTGCAGCCATCTGGATGCTGTTGAAGCCTCCATCTCCTTCCTTGTGGTTTCACCCAGGTGACACACCACAGCTGGGGCGGTCCGCCCTCCTGGGGCATCTCCGTCAGGAGCTCTGCAAGCGGCATCGTCTCCCTTGCTCCCGGGGACCCGGACGTGGCCGACCGGGATATGGGTGAGATGACCGCACCTCACCCCACTTGTCCAGACGGGCAACCTGCAAGGCCGTGGGGTTGCCGCCTTAGCTTAGCTCCCTGGGGCGGCTGTCCCTCCTAATGTCATCTCCCTATATGACGCCCGGGCCGCCTGCATCTCCGTCAGTCACACCCCACAGTACCCCTAGCCGCTTAACGCAGCATCTTACAGGGTTCGGCTGGAGTAATTTAGGATCTCTCACCCTGCCCCTGCCCGCTTGGTCATCCACGTAAGTGGCATATCAGGTCCCTATGCTAATCCGGCGAGTTGTGAGGCCACCAGGGCTACTCCTTCTCCTAATGGCTTTCACCTGAGGAGGTGTGTGCGTGGTTTATGTGAAGGCCTTTCACAGGAGGGCCGCCATTGACCCTTCTCTGAGCAGGGACCTGTTGGACCAGGACCTTTTGCGCCAATTTTGACTCCTTCCTGGCCTGTTCGGTGACAGATCTGGCAGTGGCCACATTCACCAATCTGTCTCCTGCATGGGCCCTCGACCTATGGCGGGTCCGCGGCTTCAGCACCGCTGTCTGTGCTGGGAATACAGCCCCAAGGGCGTGTACTACCAGAACACGTGCTGTTTCCGTCATGAGTGCTCCCTGGTAGCAGTCAGTACTTGTCCACCTCTTGTCCAATGCCTGGGGATGGTAGGTCCCCCCCTTGGAAAGGCCAAGGCAGTAGGAAGCTCTGATGGGCCCATGCCCGGTGAGGTTGTACCGCTACTCTGGCTTTAAGATGCTACCCCAACAGAGGGAATGCGTTTTAACTTGGAACACGGTTTTATGCTAGGTTCTAGGACCCCTCCCCCTTTTTTCTAGGTCAACATATGCCATCCTTACCTTGTAAGCAACATTTCTCCTTGCCAGGCGTCGACAGGTTCCTGAGAAGTTAACAAGGCAGTACTGGAAGAAGGATTATAGCCCCCCCCCCGCTTTTTTCCATACCCCGTTATCTACTCTAGGGATCTCCCTTCTCGAAATGGTGCCCAGGAAATCCTCTAGGGAGTTTATCCTGATTTGTAACCTCTCTTCCCGGAGGGCCAGCCTGTTAATCACGAGATCCCTGATCATCTGCGTTCAGTGCAATACACCTCGTCTATGTGGCAGTTGTCTTGGTTTGGGATCCAGCCATGGGTCCCTGGCGGGCATATGCTACATGGAGTCCAAAGACGGTGGTCAATGTTCTGACCTAACGCAAGTATTGCTTCCCTTTCCTGTTACCTCGGTGTCCCATAGCTCACAAAGGCTCAGGGCCTGTTGGCCACATCAACATTTGGTAAGCCAATCTGATACCCTTAGGTGTTATTCTCGCCTCCCTGAGGACAACTTTCAGGTCATTTGAGCACAGCTTCAAGCAGTTATACACCTTCCTAGGGTTTTCCTTTGGGGGGCCATGCAAGATATTGTAGAGCATCTTCTTTTCACAGTTAGGGTAGCAGGCCCTGACCGTGCCTTCTCACGCTGGCTCAGTTTGGGCAGTGCAAGGACTGCGGCTTCCGCACCATTGAACCAGGGTCACTTCTGCTATGCACACGTATCCATGGGCATGGCTTCAACTTGGTAGGGCTTTAATGGCACCTCTTTACGGAGGCATGAGCCTCTCCTAAAAGCTGGACTGCGGATGCATGTGGTTCCGCTGCTACCCCAGGGGGTTTCAGACTCTGAGGGCAGGTCTGATTGTGAGGTGGGTAGTGGCCTGTAGAGTGGAGGCTGCTGCCTCCAAGCACATTTTGGATGACCTAATAGCCAAGTCAATAACCCCCCCCCTTCGGTATGACAACGTGACCACATTATTCACTCCTCGTCCTCCTGAAATCAGAGGGTCATGTCATGTGTCAGTCTGTTCGCACTCCAGTGTTAGTGTTACAACATCCGGTTCTGGGTCCACCATGTGCCAGGTTAGGCAAACCCAATTGTCGATGCTTTGTCACGAAATTAGGTCAACGACTTCCGGGCCTTAGCCCCACGGGTGCTCCATTCCCAGATCCCATCCTTGCAGTACTATGGGAGACGGGGATATTGAAGCTAGGCATGCCATCCTGCATTCCATGGCTCTCCGTACAGGAGCCACCTGTGACAGAGCAGGTAGGGTGTGCCGCGCATTAGGCAAAGCTTCAGTGATAGGATTCATGGCCCTTACCTATAGATCATGGGCCGCAATTTTGCGCCTCCTTAAAGAACATCAGACTATCTGGGACCATAAGTCGCAAGTTGGCCATTTAGCCTTCCGGCCCACAATGGTGGGATGCACTGACTCCATGTCAGATTTTGGGTTCGGCGTGCAATATAGTGTTGGGCACAGATGTTGCCTGCTTTAGTACATTAGCCACCCTCTCTCTCTGGATACCCCTTTCGGGCTCTGGGGGTAACGGCCTTCCATTTGAGCCTTCCAATAAGACGTTTCCCTGTTCCACGTAGCAGCCTTAACAGCCTTCGTCAACCCCCCCCCCCCTTTAGGAATTCAGGGTTGGTCTGGGCTCCCAAGGCCGACTTGTCCCAGAGGGCCTGGATATGCTTCAAAGTACAGGTCTGGCCCAATGTAACCCATTTACGTATTTGGTGATCAAACTGATCAGTATGGCAAGGGCACGGCAGTGGCCCATGTCCAAAAGTAAGTCAATGGGTTATGCCCCGTCGGCACCTTATGGGTTTTACTGAATGCCGCGGGTCTGAGGAGGGGCCTCTGTTTTATCACTTCAATGGCTTACTGTTGACATAAAGGCAATTTCGGCAGTTTCTACATTAGCTCTACCCTGCTAGGCCTAGGTAATTTGCAGTTCAGAACCCACTGTTGTTACACTGAAGCAGTCTCCATGGTAGCCGCTGGAGGTTTCTCTCTCAGGCATGTTATGGCATTTCGAAAATGGGGCTTCACAGTGTTCCGGCCTGCGTTCACGAGTTGTCCGCTTCTTCCTGACACAATTTTCGCTTTGCTTGCCCTAATGTGCTTATTCCTTAGACCAGCAGACTCGTCGTACGCCAGTACGGGTGCTCTTACATGGGCACGTTATGTCTGGAGTTGCATGAAGGGCTTGTATGTCGTCTTCAGACTTCAGCTTCTGCCACCCCGTCACATTAAGTTCCAGTGGCTTCACAGAGGTGGCATACGGTGGGAGTCCCGTCCTCACTCGGTTCCACCAAAGTTTGTCAATCTTCCTCCGCAGGTCCAGGTGCTGCACATTGAGAGGAATGACTTCGGCTGTAAGCCAGGCGAGGACCTGATCAAACAGGCCTTGGCTGAGATGCAGGTGGTCCAGCATACCTGGCCAGAAGTAGCCTATTGCAGCCATCAATGCTCCCATTGATCAATGGGAAGGAATGGAATGACGTTGCCAACGGCAGGGCACGTCCGAAAGTACACAGAGAAATGGCTTATGGCCTATGCGAATGAGACGATGGATGCTCCACCCGCCAGGGAAGTCTGTGGGCATGGAGGGAGCGTTACAGGAAGGACGGTGTCTGCCGGTCTCATGTAGTGAATAACATATTTCTGTCTGATCTGCAAAGGGGCCTGCAGGAAGTTCTTCTGCGCAGGTGGGGGGAGTTTCACAAGCTCTAGGCTTGTGACTCCTGTGGCGGCTAGGACGGGCAAAAACAGGGAAGTAGAGATGGTGTGCATGCAGAGGCACCTTTTGGTGACAGGTGATGCCTGAGGCCCCCCGAACGGGTTGTGCGGCTCGGCAGGGGGATAAAGGTTGCCTGGGAGACCAACCCTACTCACTCACCCAGGTGTTGTGCAGCACCGGGTCGGGGGTGACACTGGAAGGTCTACCTCCCCCAGAAGGGGCAGTCTGGAGGGATGGCGAGATCACCGCCACCCCTCAGGCTGGGTGTGTTTTCTCCCAAGAAGTGCCAGCTACCGGCTGACACAGTTAGATGCCCGTCCTAGTTACCCCTTTGCAGATGTTTCAATAAATGTGGCCCAATTTTCAACCCAAGCTTTTTGTCTGCGTCTTCTTTAACCCATCTCCGCTCGCAATGGTCTAGCAAAGCCCAGGTTCACAGGGACACAGAGTTGGCACTTTTTTAATAGCAGGGGACACAGATATCACTGAGAGCCAGTGTGGTGTAGTGGCTAGAGTGCTGGACTGGGAGTCAGGAGATCCAGGTTCTAGTCCCCACTCGGCCATGGAAGCTCACTGGGTGACTTTGGGCCAGTCACAGACTCTCAGCCCAACCCACCTCACAGGGTTGTTGTTGTGAGGATAAAATGGAGGAAGGAGGAGGATCATGTACGCTGCCTTGAGTTCCTTGGAGGAAAAAAGGCGGGATATAAATGCAATAAATAAATAAATAAGATATCATCTGCCACCTTTCCTGCTCAGACTTTCCGGTTCCTTCTGAGTTGAGCTGCAGTCCTCACAATAGCAGGGAGCGGGGGGGGGGGGATGATTTTTTTTTCAGAAACAATACATTGTTCCCTGTTGTAAGGCAAAATATTTTGGGGTGGCTTGGTCTTGAATGAGCAACTGAGACCCATCAGTTTTATGAAAGACCTGCTCATGGTGGAGAAGAAAACTACTAGAACTGGTTTGTTGATATTGCTGCCTGAATTTTTGGACTCTTCTTGGGGGTGTGGCTATGGGGACCATCATAGTCCCTGTATTTTAACATTTACCACAGAGGAGTTAGGAGGAGAAAGATGGTTGGAGGAGAAGCAGGGAAGGCCAAGGAGGAAAGAGAGCTGAGGAGAAAGACAAGAGAAGGTGGCAGAGTGAAGTGGAGCCACTGAGGCGAAAGAGAAAGCAGCGGAGTGGTGAAGAGAAACAGAAGGAGTCAGAAAGAGCAGTCCCAGCCAATGAGGAACAGTGAAACTCAGCACCAGAAGTTAGCAAATCCAGTTCAAGGAATTGTGAAAGCAAATAACAGTAACACTGTATTTGTAATTAACAGTGGTTTAGGGTTAGAGTTATTTGAATTTGGTCTGTATAGTTATATTTGTTCTTTACTTAATATTGCTATTTTCTGACAATATTAAAGCTAAATAGATGTGTTTTTACATATTTATTTGACTCCTGAGTAATTGCCATCTGCCCCTCCTCATCCTAATAATAGAACTCAGAGGTATTACAGTCCACTCATATGGAATGTTGCAAGCAGCTACAAGCTCAGATATAGGGATAGCTTAGCTAAGGGCCATTTTGGTATTAACCATCTCCCATTATTTTATTGATTTAGTCATGATGACTATTTGGCACCTCCAGGTTGAGAGGTAATATGCTGCTGGGGAGCAATAATGGGAGAGAGCTATTGCCTTCATGGATTTCCCAGAGGTACCTGGTTGGAAATATGATGCTGGATTAGACAGACCTTTGGTCTGATCCAGCAGGGCTCTTTTATGTTATATCCTCAGTTCTTTAGGAAAAAAAAATGGTTGTGGGGTCAGAGTTCTACATATAATATGTATACTGTAGGGGGGAAAACCCTTAAAACTGGTATAATTAAAATGGGGGGTTACATTACGTGAAAGATACTTACTTTTTTCAATTCTCTTTTTAAATAGATACATTGTTTTATTACTCTGTGTCCTACTGTCCTTTAGAGCTGCTTCTTGTATTATGGTCTTTGCCACAGTCCAGATGCATTCACTAGGACTGCACTGGAATAAACGAGAAGTGGATTATAGTTCATGCTTAAAACTATAAAGTTAGATTTTGGAAGGAAGGTAAATCCTGTTTCAACATACTTTTGTAAAAATGAATGTTTCAGTCATTTGCAAATAATGACAATCATCTGGGCATAGAGACATTCATGAAGAACTGCCTTCACCCATATGAATGTACTTTTAGATTTTCCTCTTAAGGCTTCTTCCAGATTCCTCTACTGGGTATGGTCTCTGGAATGGGGCTTTCTCAACAGTGGCACCAGTGCTCTGGAACTCACTACCTTTCATTCTGGAACCTTTCATTCTGTCTTTAATTATTGCCCTTTTGGTGTCAGGCAAAGATGATGAGATTCCTGGCTGAATTTTTCTTGATTTGACATTGTTTGCATTATCATTCATGTTGTCATTATACTCATCTGTATTAAAGGTTTAATTTAATGCAAAGGTTTAATTTGATGGATTTTTATTTTTTTTTACTTTTGCTCCTGTTTGTTACTAAATTTCTTTCTTCCTGTTGATTTTGTCTTACTATCCTTTTTTTATATGTGGTTCTTACAGACTGTTTTAATAAGTTGTAAGCTACCTTGCTGCTTTTTGGAACAAAAGTCAGGGTAATTTTTTAAATAAATAAATAAATAAAATACTCCAGATGAAAGGTGGGTTGTGAAATGGTCCAAAAGTGCACTGCTGCATAATATCTGTAGGCAGAATTGATTTATTTGTAGTTGTTTGCATTTCATAGTTCAATGGTAGAGAACATGCTTTGCTTGCATAAGGTCTCAGGTTTCATCCCTGCATGACATCCAGCCAGCTTATGAATAAAGCTTCATATTAGAATTGCCACTCAACCATTGTTTTGAACTACCATCCTTTATTTCAAAAAACTCATATTCCCATAGAACTCAAGTTATTTCCTTTACTGCAGAACCTTAGGGCTTGGTTCATATCTGCCCCCAGCAATAGAGTTGTCACTGGGAGTGGGAAGCCAAATTGTGTTGGGCACCTATGTTATGAACGCTTGTATGAATGGTAGTACTTTACATGGTTCAGATTGAGGGCTACCTGCTTGGTTTGAGGTGATGTCAAAGAACACCTGATACGGTGGGTTCCCTTGGATGGTCATTGCCAGCCATATGGAGAGCTCTTCATGACATGAACCATATGGATGGCTCTTCAGCACTACTAGGCACACATGCGATTTGGCTTCCTGATGGCAAACAGGTTTTGGTAAGAAACAGTATATAATTTTCTGTCCTACTCAAAGTCTATTCTAATATTAAGGATATGTAGAATCATGTACAGTGGGGGTAAAGAAGAAGAAGGGAAGTAATTTAGGATATCTTTTAATGAGTGCTGGAATTACAGACTTAACTGTGTAGAGCTAATATTGTGAGTTTGTGTCTTAGGGCAGGGGTGTTGAAACTCTTTCAGCCCAAGGACCAAACTCCATTTCAGAGAAACTTTCAGGGGCTACATTCCAGTGGTGGGTGATTGTAAAAGGGGTGGTGCCAAAGGCAAAAGGGGAGGCCAAGATATTACCACATGTTACCTTAAAACTGCATAAAGGCTAGAAAACCACCAAATGATTGGTGGTTGGGAGAAGGGGCAGAGCCAAGGGAAGGGATGAGGCAATCTGGGGAACCCCAAAGGGCAGATTGGGACCCCAGGTGGGCCAGATTTATCCCTCAACCCTGAGGTTCTGCAGTCCCACTTAGGAGAAGAGTGCTATCTCCTTAGCATTATGTCTTCTGACCAGTAGAGACTGGGTTTAGAAGAGTTAGTAGGATAGGTAAGCAGAGAACCATTTTAATAACACAGAACATTGACATGTGGAGGCTTAGCCTTCAGCAGAGTTCAAAAGGGTCACTTTTTTACCCTTTCTAGTTGGACAAATCTGAAATGGTTATGAAATCAGAAGCCCAAAATCCATGTCAGTAAGAGCAGTTTTGCATTGATAAAAATCCCTGTCCAGGAGTTAGAGATCTTGGATCATGTCCGAGGAGGGTATATGACATCTAGAGCTTTGAATCCGGTATCTATCCCTAACTTGAATTAATATAAGTGATACATGGCTGTGTAGAGTGTAGCCCAAGGATGATGTACTGTATCTGAAATTTAATTTTCCTTGTATAAATGGATTCTTAATTCCCATAGTAAACTGCTCAGTATTACATCTGTGCTTCAACATACATTCTCTTAGCAGCTTACTGAATATTTAAGATAGACACTATATGTTTTATAGCTGACACCTGCAGCCAACAGTTAGTTCATGTTGCCTTGGCATTAGGAAATTATGGTAGCCATTGGGGTGGATGACCAGAATGTAGGCAATATGTGTCAGAGACAGCATGGCTTGGTGGACAACACTGAAGTAATTTCTGCATTAAGCTGTGGGACCAATGTTGGGTCCAAATCAAAATATGTCTCAGGTATTTGGGTGTACTATACTAACCCATGGAGGTCCATATACATCTGCCAGGCTCTCTGCCAGAGGGGCCAACCCCATCCCCTGGAGCAATTCAAGGAGGCTCTCTGAACCGGGTGGGGATTCGGTCCACTGGCAAGAGGTTCCCCATCCTTATGTTATGACTAGGGATCTGCGAACTCACCCCTGTCTGGATTCTCCAGACTGCTGCCTAGCCCCTGTCCCCGCTTACCAGTCCCCGGACTGCACTCAAGCCCTTCCCATTCTCAGCAAGCAGCCTGCATTCACCCCAGCAGCCTCGTCGAGCTCCGCAGTCACAATTTCTAAAAAAAATTAAATGGTGATTGCAAAAATGCACATGTTTTTGTATGTGCAAAATGTGCATTTTTGCAAATGCACATATTCTCATGTGTGAAATGTGTATTTGTGAAGGCACACATTAGTGTGTGTATGAAAATGCACATTTTTAAAAAAATACACATTTTTTCACACACATGCAAATATGCGCATTTGCAAAAATGCGCATTTCCGTGTGTGTGCAAATTTGCGCATTTTTGCAATCACCAATTTATTTCTCAGAAAATGATGACCGCAAAGCTCAACAAGGCTGCCCAGGTGAGTGAAGGCCATTCGCCAAGCACAGGCAGGGGGCGAGCAGGATCAGGGGCTTGGCAAGCGGGGCTCAGGGGTGCAGGCAGGAGCAGGTCTGCCAGATTCCCAGACTGGATCAGGCACCCACGCCATCCCTAGTTATGACTTGGTGAACCCCACCAGACATATATGCATATATCTGCAATTGCACTGTGTGACTATGCTTTACTAGGGCACCTCCAGGCAGGTGATGCCCTCCATAACTGTTAGATTAGCCATTTACGGCTGCATTTAAGTTAATCTACCAGCTTTATGGCCGCAAATGGCATAGCGGACACCATTTGCATCCAGAGTTAGTTAGCCCAACGAAGCAACATGGCACGGCAATGGCGGCCAGCCGCATCGCCGGCAATGCGGACCCAGCAGCCGGCTCTGCAGCATCCCCGCGGAGCGGATCCAGCCTGGAAGGATTCTGGGGGGGAAGGACGGATCACCTCTCCCCCCTGCAGACCCCCCCCCGGACCAGAAAGGTAGGGGATCCATACACCCCTAGTTCTGCTTTTGCATGATGCAGCTGTGCTACAGGTCTGGAAAGTAGAAATGGCAGTGAATGCTCTGGAAAATTTGTCTCACACACAAATCTAACCATCCTGCTACTACAAATATTCTTGTCTGTAAGCATTTTGGGCCACATCCTAACACATGCCTTCAAGGTGTGGCCTTCCTTAGCCTTAGGCCTACTGGCAGCCCAGAACTGTGGCCCAAGAGTTTTTCCTCATGTGTTCATTTCCTTATACAGCAAGCCTCATGCAGGTGCTTTGAATGGCATCCCATCAGCACAGAAAGGCTGCCTCCATTGTGGCAATGTTTTCACACTGCATGGAGGAAGGGAGGGAGGGAATAGCAATGGACTATGCAAACTAACTGAGAATATAATAAAGACTCCTTGATACCCTGATGAAGGCATAAGAAAACCTTGTTAGAAAAGTCTGCAGACACCTTTTCAGAGCTTCCCTGGAGAAATAGCTCAAAGGGCCTATTGTACAGTCATCATATTTATGTTTTATCCCCTCACAATTTTAGAGGAGGATTATTCTGAAGGAGCAGTGTACATCTGTGAAACTGTCATTTTGGTATTTCATTGAGATTGGGCTATGGTGCCAACGTGGCTTGTTGTTTAGTCAGACTTTTGCCACATGAAAGAACCATAATAGGTACAGACTGCAGTGTGTGTGTGTGTGTGTGTGTGTGTGTGTAGCCTTTACCATTCTGAATCAGGAAACAGCCAGGACTTTGAGGGTCTCTGTGAAAACCTCCGCTACTCTAAGATGGTTTACATATTTAGCATGGCAGACATGAGAAGGCTCTGGGTAATTCAAAAATTATCCCTACAATGGTTAATTTGAGAGTGGGGAAGGAACAAAATAAGGAAATTACATTCAGCTGTGCCACATCAAATTCAAATGGGATTATAAGCAGCACAAAACTTTGAGGCAGCAGTGTGCTGTCTAGAGGTGAAGTTGTTTGGTGTAGCTTCTTTTGAGAGTGGGGGAAGAAACATATACCTCATCTCCTTTACTAGATTGCAGATGAGAGCTACATGATATAATGCCGACCTGTAAAAGCTAGATAAATAAAAAAAGATAGAATTATGGCCCAATAAACCAGACTATGTATGACCAGCATGCTGTTGCATGCAGCCTGTTCACTCTTGCCTTGAGGAAGTGGGTAAAGTAACCACTATTCTTGGCTTGCTTGGTCATACTAAACCATAACCCCAAGTTTGAACATCACAAGAAGCAGTTTCTGGTCTGCATGTGCCAGCATGCTGCTTGTTGACTTTCTTGTTTATTAAACCATAATTTGGGGTTTGGGGTTTAAAGTGATGTGCCATTGACAAAATTGTCAGTGAATTCTGGCCACTAGCCCATCACCAGACAACTGCAATAGTGGTGGCCTCCCCTCAGGTCACTATGGCACAAGCCCCAATCCAATGTCAGCTGCTTGATAACTGTACAAACAAAGTAAAATCCAACACAAGTCCTACTCACAGAAGACCCATTCAAATGAATTGGTTAGTCATGGCTAACTTAAATTCCATTCATTTCAGTGGGTCTACTCTAAGTAGGACTTGTGTTGGATTTTATCCATAATGGGGAAGAGAGGGAAGCTTTAATTTGAGGGGGGAACTCTTTGCTCTTGTAGTACTGGGGTATTTTTATGTGGAAGTGATTAGCCTGCAGGTATTTTTCCCTACAAAAAGGGCTACATGAATACACACACACACACACACACACACGTATATATAGAGTTAATTTTATTTCTTGCTTCCATCATAGTTTGTATTATTTTGTTCTAAGCTCTGCAATACTGCTTCCAGGTTTCTGACAAGTTATTATTAGCCTTAGGGGTAAACTACACAGTACATGCAGAGGAATTTAATGCATACCCATCAATGTTCCCCCATCCCCGCCAATGAAAAGCAGCCTTGGGAGGCTGAGATATAGAATGTAGGAGTGAGAGGGAGAGCTGAATCTGTCCCCGCTGGCCTAGTTCTACTAAAAAATGCCTCCCAGCTGTTTTTTGTCCTCCACAGGGAAAGAATACCCATATCTTCTTCCCTGAGGGGAAAGTAGAGAAAAAAAGTGCCAAAAGTGCCAAGTGAGGGATGAAGCACCTCACTCTCCTGCTGCTGCTGTACTTAGGACTGTGGTTTCTAAGGCTGCTTTTCATTCCCCAAATGCCACGGCTTCATTGCACTCACCTGCATGTACTGTGTAGTAGCCCCTAAGTCAGCCTTCCCCAAACCAATGCCCTCCACATGCATTGGATTACAACTCCCATAGTGCCCAGTCAGTGTGGTTAGTGCTGGGTGGGTACAATGGAAGTTGAAGTCCAACACATATGGAGGTCACAAGGTTGGAGAAGGCTGCCCTACATGCTTTGTCCAGTCTTACTTTCAAGTAGCCAAGCAATGAAACTGTCAACATAGAGGAAATGCATGTGTGTCATCATCAAGCTACTTTCTCCAAAGCATAGAACCTTAGAATAGTAGGGTTGGAAGGGGCCTATAAGACCATCAAGTCCAACCCCCTTCCCAATGCAGGAATCCAAGCCAAAGCATCCCTCACAGATTGCTGTCCAGCTTCATCTTGAATGCCTCCAGTGAGGGAGAGCCCACCACCTCCCTAGCAATACAGTTCCATTGCCGTATTGCCCTAACAGGACGTTTTTCCTGATGTTCAGCCAGAATCTGGCTTCCTGTAATTTCAGCCCATTATTCCATGTCCTGCACTCTGGGATGATAGAGAAGAGATCCTGGCCTTCCTCTCTGTGACAACCTTTCAAGTAGTTGAAGAGTGCTATAATATCTCCCCTCAGTCTTCTCTTCTCGAGCTAAACACGCCCAGTTCTTTCAGTCTCTCCTCATAGGGCATTGTTTCCAGTCCCCTGGTCATCTTTGTTGCCCTCCTCTGAAACTTTTCCAGTTTGTCTGCATCCTTCTTAAAGTGTGGCGCCCAGAACTGGTCACAGTACTCCAGATGAGGCCTAAGCAGTGCTGAGTAGAGGGGAACTAGTACTTCATGGGATTTGGAAGCTATACTTCTATTAATGCAGCCCAAAATAGCATTTGCCTTTTTTGCAGCCATATCACATTGTTGGCGCATATTCAGCTTGTGATCTACAACAATTCCAAGATCCTTCTCGCTTGTAGTTTTGTTGAGCCAAGTATCGCCCATCTTGTAACTGTGCATTTGGTTTCTTTTTCCTAGGTGCAGAACTTGGCATTTATCCCTATTAAATTTCATTCTGTTGTTTTCTGCCCAGCACTCTAGCCTATCAAGATCACATTGAATTTTGTTTCTGTCTTCCAAAGTATTAGCTATCCCGCCCAATTTTGTGTCATCTGCAAATCTGATAAGCATTCCCTGCACCTCCTCCTCCAAGTCATTCATAAAAATGTTGAAGAGCACTGGGCTCAGGACTGAGTCCTGCAGGACCCCACTCATTACCTCTCCCTAGTTTGAGAAGATCCCATTGATAAACACTCTTTGAGTCCAATTCTGTAGCCAGCTGTGGATCCACCTGACAGTTGTTTCATCTAGCCTGCCTTTAGCTAGTTTGCTAATCAGGATATCATGGGGCACTTTGTCAAAAGCTTTGCTGAAGTCGAGGTATATTATGTCCACAGCATTCCCACAGTCCACAAGGGAGCTTATTTGATCAAAAAGTGAGTTCAGATTAGTCTGGCAGGATTTGTTCATGACAAATCCATGTTGGCTTCGAGTCAGCACTGCATTGTTTTCAAGATGCTTACAGACTGATCACTTTATAATCTGCTCCAGTCCCAGGGATTGATGTCAGACTGACTGGTCTGTAGTTCCCAGGTTCCTCCTTTTTACCCTTTTTGAAGATAGGGACAACATTAGCCCTCCAGACATCTGGCACTTCACCCGTCCTCCATGATTTCTCAAAGAAAATAGACAGTGGTTCATAGGGATGTACGAAGGTCACTTACCTGAACCGAAATTTGATTCGCGGCGGGGGGGAGGCACTCCATCCCTCCCCCCAAAATTCTGGCTGGGGGGGAGGCGCCCTGTCCCTCCCCCCTGAAATTCTGGCCGGGGGGGAGGCGCCCCGTCCCTCCCGCCATGAATCCTGGCTGGCTGGGAACGCAAATGGCAGTGGCCGTAGCCGCTGCCGTTTGAGTCCCTGCAGTCAGCCATGATAGGCTATGTAAATGTTTACGTAGCCTATCATGGCTGAGTAAAAAAACCCAAAAAAACCCCGTGCGTACGCAAATGGCAGCGCCCATGGGCGCCGCCATTTGCGTTCCTTATTTTGGCACGTCTAGTCTACGTAAACATTTACATATACTACGGCGAAAATAAGGGGAACGCAAATAGCGTAGACGCTACGCTATTTGTGTTCCCCTTATTTTCTCCGTAGTCTACGTAAATGTTTACGTAGACTAGACGTGCCAAAATAAGGAACTCAAATGGCGGCGCCCATGGGCGCCGCCATTTGCGTATGCGCGGTTTTGTTTTTGTTTTTTTACTCAGCCGTGATAGGCTACGTAAACATTTACGTAGCCTATCACAGTATTTTTTAAAAAATCTAGCTGTGATAGGCTACGTAAATGTTTACGTAGCCTATCACGTTGTTGTTGTGGTGGTTGTTGTTGTTTTTTACTGGAAATGGCGGTGGCAGCAGCCGGTCGGAAGACCAGCCACCACAGCCGCCGCCGCCGAACCGCTGCCAGAGCCACCACCACCAGGGACATTAGCACAAGGTAAGTCCCGTCCCGGGGGGGGCAGGGGGGCAGACCGTTTTGCCACCGATTTCGGGGGGCCGAATGTGCTGGCATTCGGCCTCCCCGAGATTCGTGGCGAAATTCTCTGACATCCCTAGGTTCTGAGAGCTCTTCTGCCAGTTCCTTTCTTACTCTGGGATGCAGTTCATCTGGCCCTGGAGATTTGAACTCATTCAAATTAGGTGTTCCTTGACCATATGCCCATCAATCTCAAGCTACAATCCTGCCCCTTCAGGACCCTCTTTTGGGAGAAGACTGAGCTGAAATAGGAATTGAGCACTTCTGCCTTTTCTTTCTTAATTTAGTAGTTAAACCACCATTTCTTTCCCTGTCTTTTACTATGCACGTATCTGAAGAAAATCTTTTTGTTGCTTTTAGTAGTTTACTACTACATCTTGCTTCCTTGAAACACTGGCAATTTGCTTTTCAAAAGTTTCATCCTCGTCTTCTCCTTGATTGGGTGTCTGGTAGTAGACTCCAACCACCAGGTTCCTTTTATTCTTTGCTCCATTTATTTTAACCCAGATGCTCTCAGTGGGGCTACCAAGCCCATCCTCCTGTATTTCTGTGCAGAGATGTGCACTTTTAATATATAGTGCAACTCCACCTCCCTTTCAGTTCCTTCTGTTCTTTCTAAACAAGTTATAGCCTTCAATTACGGTATTCCAGTCATAGGAGTCATTCCACCAAGTTTCAGTTACACCTATCAAGTCATAATTTCCCTCCCATATAAAGAGTTCAAGTTTGTTCTGTTTGTTTCCCATACTCTGGGCATTGGTATATACATCAAGGACCATGTGCTTTATAGTCTGGCTTTCTTCCTACATGTTTCTGAAGACTATTATTGGGCGCTATTAGAGCTGTTCTCTCCGTTGTGGTGCATGAGCCTTCATCTATTGTTACCCTCAACTTTACATCTCCCTCCCCCGTAGGATTTAGTTTAAAGCCCACCTGATGAAGTTCTTCATGCTGTGGCCAAACACATTCTTCCCAGCCCTTGTGAGCTGCAACCCATCCCTTGCCAACATTCCAGCTTCCAGGAAGTATAGCCTGTGATCCCAGAATCCAAATCTCTTACATCGGTACTACCTTCATAGCCAGTCATTCACCCAGAGTATTTTTCTTTCCTTTTCTATCCCTCTTCCAACTACGGGAGGGAGGGATGAGAAAACTATCTGCACCCCAAAGTTCTTGAGTTTCCTTCCCAAAACTTCAAAGTCTGATGTGATTTCTTTGTAGCTCCACTTGGCGGTATCATTTGTTCCCACATGGATGAGAAGAAAGGGATACTTATCAGTTGGCTTTATGACTGTAGACAACCCTTCAGTCATGTCTCTAATCTATCCGCCCAGGAGACAGCATGCCTGACGAGTCCATGGGTCTTCGTGACATAACTTGGGTTTCAATCCCACGCAGCAAGGATTCTTCCACTACTATTACTGTTCTCTTCTTATTGTTGTAGGCCTTGGTTTCATTGCCTCTGCCTGACTGACCTTCAGTCTCTTGCTTGCTCTACTGTGGGGTCCCCTGTAATTCTTCCTCTGCAGGCTGTCCTCCAGTCTCATCCTCAAGTACCTGGAAACGGTTCCAGTGCTTCCACTGGTGTAGAGTGGCCTCTAGGTCTTCTGCTCCTAACTGTCACCCTTTTCCAAGGAGTATCCTCTACTTCATTTTTCCTCACCTCAGCAATTTCCTCTTCTGCCTCAGCTCACTGTTGCTTGTACAGCTTCTGTACTTTGCTTTGCTGCTGTAGTTCCATCATTCTGTGTAAGAACTCTTCATCTTCACTTATTCCCTGGAGGGGGCGACACTCGCCGCTCCAGTCCTCTTACCTTTTCTTCCAACAGTGTAATCAACTTCCACTTGTTGCATGTGTAGGCCATGTTGATCTCAGGCAAGAAAACAAACATTGCACAGACCTTGCAGGTCACCACCACTGGAGAGTCTTTTCCTTCCATAGTATCTATTCCCTTTTTGTTTCTAGCTTTCTGATGGTATTGGGAAAGCCTGTGCTTTGTCCTTTATTCACTGGAGGTTAACAACAGAGTCCCACTGGAATGGAAATGTGTATTACAAGAAAAGAAATTGAAAACAAAATTTGTTAGGGACCTCCCTCTTGACCTCCCCTGCCGAACTCCTGTTTGCTCTCCCTGTTTGCTCCCTCTGACTGCTTGCTCTCTGGGAGCTTGCTTGCTTGTATAGCCCCTAGACCAGCTGGAGTAGCTTCCTCTGCTCTGCTCAGCTAGGAGACAGGAAACAGACTGAAACTCCCCAGCCACACAGATGCTGGTAGTACTCAGGCCACACCCTTTTGATTCAATTGGAGCTCTCAGGAGCACATGGTGAGCACAAAGCAACTCAGTCTTCATATGAATGATTTGTAGCAATCATTTGGCACTATGTTCCAGCTTGGCTGCTTACTACAAAGGTGCCACAAAACTCTTTGCTATTGTTGTTTGCTATTGCTGCAGTATTCCATTCTCTGCTGTGCATTCTACTATCCTGTCCTTGAACTTTTAGTTCAAGATGGATGGCCCAAGCATCCTGTTTGGTTAATATTAAGCAGTTTGCTGAATTTAGGTTTTGGAACACACACAATTTAAAATGCTCCTATACTACATAGATACATTTTGTTTTGTGATTTTTCCAATATTCTGAACCTGAAATTTCCACATATGTCACTGAATTTAGTTAACTTCTTGTAAGGGTGTGGTAGACCATAAAACATGAATAATCATTATTCCACACATTTTAAGATATAGGGATGTACGAAAATCACTTACCTTTCGGGGATTATGCTGATGGTGCGGGGGGAGGCATTCCGTCCCTCCCCCCGGAATCCTCGCTGGGGGGGTGCTCCGTTCCTCCCCCGTCCGGAATCCTGGCCGGCCAGCTGTGCTCCGCAGCAATTCTGCGGAGCCGCTGGCCAGCTCCGCCAGCAGCCGGACATCCGGCTGCTGGCTAGCAGGGACGCAAATGGCAGCGGCCATAGCCGCCGCCGTTTGCGTCCCTGCAGTCACCCGTGATAGGCTACGTAAATCTTTACGTAGCCTATCACAGCTGATTAAAAAAAAAACGCGCATATGCAAATGGCGGCGGCCATGGGCGCCACCATTTACGTTCCTTATTTTGGCACATCTTAGTCTACGTAAACATTTACGTAGACTAAGATGGAGAAAATAAGGGGAACGCAAATAGCGTAGCGTCTATGCTATTTGTGTTCCCCTTATTTTCGCCGTCTTAGTCTACGTAAATGTTTACGTAGACTAAGACGTGCCAAAATAAGGAACGCAAATGGCGGCGCCCACAGCCGCTGCCATTTGCGTACGCACGTGGTTTTTTTGTTTGTTTTTTAAGTCAGCCGTGATAGGCTACGTAAAGATTTACGTAGCCTATCAGAGTGTTTTTTTTAAATCTAGCCGTGATAGGCTACGTAAATCTTTACGTAGCCTATCACTTTTTTTGTTTGTTTGTTTTTTTAAACCTGGAAATGGTGGCAGTGGCAGCCTGTTGAAAGACCGGCCGCCACAGCTGCTGCCGCCGAACCGCCGCTGAACCGCCGCCAGAGCTGCCGCCAGAGCCGCTGCCGCCAGGAAGATCCGCCCAAGGTAAGTCCCGTCCCGCGGGGGGCGGGCCATTCCGCCACCAATTTCTTGGGGCTGAATGCACTGGCATTCGGCCTCCCCGAGATCCGTGGCGGAACTTTCATACATCCCTATTAAGACATCATTTGCAACATGACAGCCATGCAAGAAAATTCATTTACTTATATTGGCCAGGGAAATAGCATCTTTCTACTGGAAAAATAGAAAATCAGAAAGTGATAAGACACAGCCATTGTTGACTTCAAGTGCTTCCAGACAAATAGCTCCTAGCACTATCAATCAAAAGGCATTGTGTTGCTATTCCATCTTCTCCACCTTAATAGATTTTTTATGTTAAGAAAAAAGATGGAAGAAGCAGTGGGAAAACACAGGAGGGTTACAAATGGAAGATAAGATCATCTGGACCTCCATAAAATTCTGTGTTTGAGGCGAGTCATTGCACAGTAAAAGCCTTGTCTGGAAGCACTTTTTTTTCTATTTCTTAACTTTCTAACATGTTTTCAGCATCTTTGTGGCAGGAGAACAAGGGAAGGAAAATAGTTTCTTATTTTAGATCGTCTTTAAAAACAGTTCCTTATAAAGTTGCCAAGATGGCTTTCTGGAATCAGAGAGACATTCTGTGTTTGCTAATGGTTGTGTTTTGGCTTTAATACAATGCAGATTGGCTACATCCATCAGTGTACTCTTGCTCTGCATAATATGAATATGTCAGGCAGTCTACTCAAAATGTGCTTGGTATGTCAGTCATCCAGAACCACTGACTGTTAGGGGAACTTTTTGCTAAGAATGAAAAGTTGGAATGTGATGTGGGATTTCCTGTTTGTGAAGGATACAGTCACAAGCAGGCATTTGTTGTTTGTGGATATGACTTTACTGGCTGCTTGAAGCCAAAATTGCATTTTTAATATACATGAGAACCACAAGGCTGGGAAGGAACATACAGAGCCCAGCCCCCACCCTGGTGATTAGATTCCCAAATTGCAATTAACAAGGGCCAGTGTCACATGTTACAGAATTCTACATGCAAGAGAAATGTGTAGCTAACATGGGGAGGGCCCACAGTTCAGCTGCTGGACATGCTTTGCAGAAGCTCTAGTTAAAAGGATCAGGTAGTAAGTGATGTGGAAAACCTTTGCATGAGATCCTAGACAGTTGCTGCCATTCAGAGTAGACAATTCTTGGTTCAGTCATTTCCTCCTGGTGCATGCTGGTCCTGATTCAAATCAGGGACATGTCCAGCCATGATAAAGTAAAGAAAACAATCAGGCTCAGCTACAAGCTACATGGGTAATGTAATGTGTAGTTTCACCCCCAGTGGGTCCCCTTGGCAGAGCTAGAAACTAGATAGCTGCTCAGCTCAAAAGTGCCGGAACCCAGGCCCTGGATCTTTTCAGCCTCAGGGTAGTCACCGTGGCTCATGAGATTGGCCTGCAAATCAAATCCTCTTTGGTTTTCAAATGTTACCGCAGATGAGTGAAGTGTTCAGAACACAGCAAGTGTGACCCTCAGGGTATCTCCACCTGTACTTTGCTCTGAGCTGGGTGCATGTTGAGGTCGTTAGAGATACATGATGTCGTGGCCATCCAGCAGCCACCCCAGAGCTTATCAGGGAAAAACCAGGTTTCCTAAGACTGCTTAAAGTCTGATTTTTTTTCCCATAAGTCAAGTTCTCTCCAGTAGGGGTTTATGAGCCCCACTCACCATTCCGCCTGGGAGTCCACAGAGGGGGGGATTCCGGTCGGCGCCATGTTGCTCTGGCAAGCTTTCTGCGGAGGCTTCGCAGGTCACCCCCTCAAACAGCTTTTAAAAGGTTGAAAAACTTTTTCATCTTTCCCTGGAATTAGGGGTGTACGAAACCCCGCTTACCTGGCTCTGCTGGGTTCCACAGGTGGGGGGAGGCAATCCATTCCTCCCCCCGGAATCCTCAATGGGGGGAGAGGCGATCCATTCCTCCCCCCCAGAATCCTGCCCAGCCGGCTCTGCTCTGTGGCCAGGCCGTGGAGCAGCCGGCCGGGCCAACTCGCAGCGGGGCCTCCAGCCGCTGCCGGGCTGCTGCGGACGCAAATGGCGTCCTGCATAGGGGACGCCATTTGCGTCCCTACGCAAGCCTGTGATATCACGTAGCCTATCACAGCTAAAGTAGGGATGTACGAAAGTCACTTACCTTTTCGACGGGGTGATTTGCGGTGGGGGGGAGGCACTCCACACCTCCCCCTGAAATCCTGATCCAGCCGGCTCCGCTTTGCGAAGATTCCGTGGAGCCACCGGCCGGGGCCACCCGCAGCCGGACATCCGGCCGCTGGGCAGCCTTCTGGAAAAAAAAAAACCACGTATGCAAATTTCAGCAGCTATGGTGGCTGCCATTTGTGTTTCCTTTTTTTCAGTGTTTTAGCCTACATAAATATTTGCTTAAGTTATTACGGTGAAAAAAAGGGGAACACAAATAGCGTAGTGGGCACCATTTGCGTTCCTTTTTTCCCCACCATTTTAGCCTACGTAAATATTTACGTAAGCTATTACGGTGAAAAAGAAAAGGAACGCAAATGGCGCCCACTACGCTATTTGTGTTCCCCTTTTTTTCACCGTAATAACTTAAGCAAATATTTATGTAGGCTAAAACAGTGAAAAAAAGGGAACACAAATGACGGCCGCCGTAGCCACCACCATTTGCATACGCTGTTGTTGTTTTATTAGCTTGCCGTGATAGGCTACGATGTAAGTATTTACGTAGCCTATCACAGCAAAGGCAGCTACGC
This sequence comes from Heloderma suspectum, assembly GCF_057233095.1. Lineage (NCBI taxonomy): Eukaryota > Metazoa > Chordata > Lepidosauria > Squamata > Helodermatidae > Heloderma > Heloderma suspectum. The sequence continues at coordinate 75,765,366 of NC_139461.1, forward strand.
AAATGGCGTGGTGGCCGCCATTTGAGTCCGCAGCAGCCGGCCGAGAGACCAGCCGCCTCAGGTAAGCTTTCATCCTGGGGGGATTCCATGGGGGGGAGGCTGTTCTGCCATGGGTTTTGGGGGGCCAAATGCCAGTGCAGTCGGCCTCACTGAAATCCATGGCGGAATTCTCTGCCATCCCTAGGTTAAAGCGCATAGGGGAAGCCATTTGCATCCCTGCTTTAGCCATGATAGGCTACATAAATATTTACGTAGCCTATCATGGCTAAAGCGGGAACGCCAATGGCGTAGGGGAAGCCATTTGCATCCCTGCTTTAGCCATGATAGGCTACATAAATATTTACGTAGCCTATCACGGCTAAAGCGGGAACGCCAATGGCATAGGGGAAGCCATTTGCATCCCTGCTTTAGCCGTGATAGGCTACATAAATATATACACAACCTATCACGGCTAAAGCGGGAACACAAATGGTGTAGGGGAAGCCATTTGCGTCCCTGCTTTAGCCGTGATAGGCTACGTAAATATATACGTAGCCTATCACGGGCCAGCGTAGGGATGCAAATGGTGGCCACTACGACGGCCGCCATTTGCAGCCACAGCAGCCAGGCAGCGGCTGGAGCCACTGCCGCCACCGCAGCCGCCGCCGCAGCCAGGTAGGCTCCGTTTTGCGGGGCTTTCGTGGGGTGGAGGGGTGGGGGGCTCCGTTCCGCCACAGATTCCGGGGGGCCAAATTCACTGGAATTTGGCCCCCCGGGATCTGTGGCGGAATTCTCTAACATCCCTACTTGGAATTAAAAGGGAAAGCTTGAGTTCCATCTGGATAAGGTCTTGGAAGGACAACTCCTTTTGCAAAAGCAGCAGAAGGTCTGCATTACGGTCAGTTTTTCCGGAGCGTCATCTACTCAAAGTTGTTTTGGAAACTCCTATGTAGTGAGGAGACTTCAGGGCTGACAAGCACCAATTTTATTTTGCATTGAAAATAACAACAACATCTGAGGACCTGTTTACATGACTGTTTATGTGACTGTTCGTTTCTATTTCTACCTGCCGTATCTTTGGAAGAGGGGGATAGCAGCATCAAAGGGAAGGAATAAAACTGTCGGGCCATCGTCGACCCCCTCAATCCCCCCTTTGTTAAAGGCTTTTAAAGACCCTGCAGATTTAGGGGAGGTACTGGCCTTGATAAAAACTTTGCCTTTTCAACTGGCAGAACAGGCTAAGAGGCTGGATACAATCCAAGATTCCATTACCATCCTTCAAGGGGCTGTGGATTTAATTAATAGCTCTGGCAAAAAATGGAACTGAAGGTCAATGCCCTCCAAGAACAGATTTCTGTGCAAGAAACTACAATGTAAGCCGGTCATAATGTCATGTCTGCTAGAATTTCTCAATTGGAGGCATACTCACGCAGGGCAAACCTGCGCATCCTGGGTATTAAGGTATGCCTGATGGGATAAGCCTGCCTAAATTCCTGGATAAATTTCTACATGAGCTACTTGCTCTGCCAGCTGATTGTTTACTGGATATTGAGCATGCATACCGTGTTCCAGGTGCAGCTCGTGGCACAAATGGGACTGCAACTGTCATAGTCCAATTTGCAAGAGCCTCTACAAAAAATCATATCCTACGTTTGGCTAGAGAAATGAAAGGATTATATTAACTTATAACTAATTATAAGTTAATATAACTTATAACTATAACTTTAACTTATAATTATAACTAATTATAACTTGGGGTATAATTCTGTACATGTCCCATATACCAATGAACCTCAATGCATTTGTAGGTGCGATCCGTCCCTCCCCCCGGAATCCTCCCCGGCTGGCTCTGCTCCGCAGCAAGTCCGCAGAGCCATAGGCCAGGCCTGCAGCTAGACTTCTGTCTGCTGCCTGTCGGCCAACGCAAATGGCATAGCAGACATAATTTGCGTCCCTGCTCTGTTTGTGATAGGCATAGCCTATCATGGCAAAGAGCAGGGACGCAAATGGCGTCCGCTACGCCGGACGCCATTTATGTCCACAGACCAGCTGCGGCTGCGAACTCAGCGGACGGACCAGCAGCAGGTAGGGTCCGTCTGCGTCAAACTTGGCGAGGTGGCGGACGTAAGGGGTCTGTTCCGCCACAGACTCCAGGGGGGGGGGGCGGATTCTAAAGAATCCGGCCTCAATGGAGTCCGTGGCAGAATTCTCCGCCATCCCTACTCTCCAGTATAGTTGCTGTGTGCCCCAACCCCCGCATTTAACTTATTAGGTTAAAATGGGAGCTGGTTTCATCTTTGTGTCCCCCCGCTTCTCAGCACAAGCATATGTGTGTCTACTCAGAAGTAACTGCCTTTGTGCTCAGTGAGGCTTGCTCCTGAAATGCAGGTGCATCTGGACTTTCAGGTAAAAGGAGAAGGGGGGAGAGGGGCAAAGCCTCTCTTATTGGTTGAGCAGCCCCTGCCAGTCAGATGACGTTCACTCCAACCCCCACCCCCACCCAGAAGTATGTTCTGTGAAGTGATTTTTACTGGTGTGGAGCACTCACTCATTGAGCCCTGCATGGACTAAAGTACAGCAAAGCTGATTCCTTTTAAAAAATCCAGTACTCCTCCATTCGCTTCTCCTTCCGTTGTCATGGAGACACAGTCCCTGGCAGGCTGCCTCTTTGTCGGAAAAAACACTGCAGCAGCAGCAACAGGCACAGCACATGCTTCTCTAGAAGTCCCACAAATTCTTCTCCTGAGAAAAGATTCATGAACTTGTATTTTATCCTGTTTACTGTTTGTATTCTGCTCAGAGAGTGCTTGTTATTTGGCAGATTAAAAATGTCATATATACAGACAGACATAAAATTACTCAAGAAAGACCAATACAACAGACTTTAAGGCTAAATTAATTTCTGCTTCTGCTGTATTTTCAGTGCCACAGATTTCAGACATACCTAAAAACTTACTAGCCATTTCAGCCTGCAAGCCTCAACACCGCTACAATAGACTAAGGACCAAAACAGACTTTGCTTTAAATGTATGTCTTGCAGCTATGTCTTTTTACATGTCTTACTCTAGAATAGGTGCAGGTGCCCTAATCCAGATCTTAAGAGTCCCCTTACTCTCCATGTTAGGGTCCCAACCCAGATCGGAGGCCATGCACCTACTTTAGAATAAAAATGGGGAGGGGGGAGACATAGCTGCTAGGCACACCTTGGGCCAGTTCACACATAACAGCCAATCATGGGCTAATTAACATGGGTTAACCCACTGATTGTGGTTGGGTTAACTGCTGGGTTGCTTAGCCCCTAAAACAACCCAATGCACTGGGCTTGCACATCATGCTCACAACCTACAAAAATACCAATCGTAGATTGTTTACAGAATGCAGAAAGTGAAGAGCATGCTGAAGGCAGCATGCTTACTCACTCCCACTTATGTACAGCCAATTGTAGGCTAATTAACCCATGATTTGCCACTACATGTGAACCCAAGATTGAGTATGAGTTGAGAGTGGGCTGTTGTTGAACCATGGTTTGTTGTTGAACCATGGTGTGTTGTTGAAATGTGAGTTGTTGTGTTGTGTGAACCCAGTGATGCTAACAAACCATGGTTTGTTAACCACAAACAACCCACAAATAGAAGCCATGATTTGTTGCTGAGTTGCAAACTATGGGTTTTCGTGGTTAACAAACCATGGTTTGTTAGTGCAGCTGGGTTCACACAACAGAAAAAACTCATGGGCTACTTCACACTCTGAGCTTTTATCCTGTGATTGAAATTGCTCCTTCATGGAAGTTTGCGGGCTCTTTACATGATGCAGCGATCATCTAGGGCATCTCCTGCACCAAATGACCTTTTTTCCATTTTTAAATAGATCACAGATAATGAGCTATCAAATTACCCAGTTGTGTTCTGCTTGAGTTCCCACCATGAAAAGAGGAAAAGTGGCAAAAAGAAGAGTGAGGTCAATGAAACATATGGAAGGGGGAGAAGGAGGAGGAAATGGGAGGGGGAAAGGGGTAGGAGGAAAGGAAGCATGTGAAAAAGAGAGTCATTGTGATCCTGCATTTAAAACAGAAGCAGAAAGCCCCATTTTAAATGCAGGATTTTAGGCTGGTGTAGAGATGCCCCATGTTTCAACAACAACCCATGTTTCAATGACAATCCATGCTCAACCCATACTCAACCTTCAGTGTCAGTTGTCATGTTGTGTGAACCCAGTCAATGTCTGTTTTTGCCCTAAGCCATATAGGACTTTCTTCTAGGGCTGTGCACCGCTTCGGCCCAAGACCTGAAGCCTGAGTCGAAGCAGGCTGCTTCGGGTCACTTTGAGCCCCTTCTGAGGCATAGCGCGGGGGCATGAAGTGACCCGGAGAGGCTTCAGAGCTTCAGCACCCCTGGACCAGCCACGCTGGTGCCTCCGGGTCCTTACCTGAGCCGCTCACCAATGCCACCACCACTTCCGCCACCTCCTCCATAGCTGCCACCTCCACTATCATTGCTGTCCCTGCCACTGCCTTCTCCTCCACCACCACCACCTCTGCTGTCACCACCACTTCTGCTGCAACCGCCGCCTTCTCCTCTTCCGCCTCCTCTGCCACTGACATTGCCGCCGCCAGCTCCTGAGGCCTGGATGCGCACCTGCTGTTATTGCAGGGAGTCACCATTTTTAAAGCGGCGTGCATCCAGGCCTCAGGAGCTCGCAGCAGCAGTGACGGTGGCAGAGGAAGCGGAGGAGGAGGCGGAGGGAGGAGGAGACAGCGGCGATGGAGAAGGGGGCAGCGATGGAGAAGGAGGGGGCAGCAAGTTAAGGAGCTGGGGGGTTGTGCAGGGGCATCGGGGGGGTGAAGCGGGGTTCAGCCAAATCCCGCTTCGGGTTCGGGGCCTAGTCTGGTTGGGGGGGCGCTGAATCCGCCCAAGCCGAATTGGGCCCACTCTGAAGCCATGAAGCAGCTTCTAAGTTGGATCAGGGCAGAGGTCCCTGAACAGCCCTCCTTCCTTCTGAGTAAGCATACCTAGGATGGTGGTGTCAGTGTTTGTTTAGATTGTTCATTTATTTGACAAAAATCATATCCTCCCCCGCCCCCCAAAATGCCCTCTATTAATGGCCCAGATGGACAGACTGCTCCTCCTGCTTGAAGGATGATCATGTGGGATTTCCAGTTTAATTGTGAGGACTTGCGGCACCTCCAGCAGTTAAGTGACAGAGGCGAAACTCTTGCTGGCAGCAGGAGAGAAGTGCTGTAATGAGGCAAAACTCCCAACCTGATCTAATTTGGAGCCAAGCGGTGCTTCTGCAATGTGCGAGAATTAATCTTTTTATTTATCCACTGTGAACAAAGGAAATTAAGGGCAAGAGAAATAAGATTAAAACGGGCAGACTTGTATCTCCTCTTAAGGACCCTTGTAACTATGTTCTTGACAGCTGAAGTTCAGAAAGACAGGGCTAGATTTAAAGGAGGAAATATCTTTACTCCTCTTTTATGGAGGATAGTGAGATGATCCCGAGTGTAACTGCTGAATAAATGCCCTCTGATCTGAATAAATGTCTGAAGCATATATGCCTTAGGGGAAAGAGGAAGCAGCTGCAACTAAAAGCCTTGAGCAGTAGGGATGTATGAAAGTCACTTACCTTTTTGAAGGGTGACATTGGTGGTGAGGGGGAGGCACTCCATTCCTCCCCCCGAAATTCTGGCTGGGGGGGAGGCGCTCCGTCCCTCCCCCCCGAAATTCTGGCCAGGGGGGAGGCGCTCCGTCCCTCCCCCCTGAATCCTGGCCGGCCGGCTCCGCAAATGGCGGCGGCCATAGCCGCCACCGTTTGCGTCCCTGCAGTCAGCCGTGATAGGCTACGTAAATGTTTATGTAGCCTATCATGGCTGATTTAAAAGAAAAAGAAAAAGAAAAAAACGTGTGTACGCAAATGGCAGCTCCCATGGGCGCCGCCATTTGCGTTCCTTATTTTGGCACGTCTTAGTCTACGTAAACATTTATGTAGACTAAGACGGCAAAAATAAGGGGAACGCAAATAGCATAGTGTCTACGCTATTTGTGTTCCCCTTATTTTCGCCACCTTAGTCTACGTAAATGTTTATGTAGACTAAGACATGCCAAAATAAGGAAGTCCGGCCGCCGCAGCCGCCGCCAAACCGCCGCCGGAGCCGCTGCCAGGAAGATCCGCCCCAGGTAAGTCCCGTCCCGGGGGGGCGGGGCATGGGCCGTTCCGCCACCGATTTCTGCCCGAGATCCGTGGCAGAACTTTCGTACATCCCTATGTAACACTCACTGGGGAGGGAGGAAGGTCCTAGATGAGCTATGCAGTTGGTTGGCCTGGACTACCTCTGCTCAACCCACTGACTGTTTACAGCAATGTAAAGGGTTGGGACTAGCAGTGAATCACTGGGAAGATCAGAGGCATTTAGGTGGAGTTTCTAGAAGCCTTAGGACTGAGAGAGAAATGCACACCTGGCACAGTGAGACTTCCCATAAGAGCAAAGAAAGCTTATCTTATGGTTGTCTCAGTCTGGCCCCTCTCCCTGCAGAAGTATGGGGAAGTGACATCAATGGAGCAAAAACAAAAAGTAATTTGTTAGTGTAGTGACTGATATGATACACTTTAATTGCATCTCTTCTTGGTGGTCAGGTAGTAGTAGAACCACACCACCCATAACAGAGGCGTCTTAACCTGTTAGTATAACTTGGACACCTGCTGTCCAAAAAGGCATGTTTATATGACCATCTTCTAGTCCTTGTTAAAAAAGGAGATTGTGTGTGTCTCTGCGTGTGTGTGTGTGTGTATGCATGCCACTATGAGTGCTGACAACCTCTTTATATATCAAAGATAGTTACAGAAAATTGTTTTCCCACCTCTCTCACCAGTTCTCCCCACCCCCCAAAAGCTGTTTCTTATTCCCATCAGGTTTTGCAAGAAAAACAGCATCCTACTTTTTTTTCATATGCATTTACTAGAATTGCTCAGTGGTGGTGATTCCCCTAACAATTACTATAGCGTCCGTCCATGCATGCTCTGTCTGGCTCTGGTTTTCATCCCCAAACGGTTTGGCATTTTTCATTCAGAAGTGCTTTTGTGGATTCATGTTATTTCTGTCCCCTTTTTGCCCTTGTTCCTTCCATCCTGGCACCTTGACAATGTACTGGCAAATTCCCTATTACACAACAATTAAATGCATTTTGATGAATGTGAAGCATTGGCAATGTATTCTACACAGCACAGAACTAAATTATATGGAAAAAACTGAGCATCAATAGGGCATAGGTCAGACATGAATAAAGCCTTCATTGTCTCACACTAGATGTCTATTTATCATTTCAAATAAAAGTAGCAAATGTTGTCCCGCCTTTCTATGACAGCATATCCTAATGTGTGTGTAAAACTCTATAGAAAAACCCACTGAAACATAATGGTAATAGCAGAGGGCCCTGTGTGCTCGGAGTTTAGGGTAATTATTGTATATTGGAAAAAAGGCAACTACAATTTATTCCTGTATATCTTGGGGTGGGGGGCATTTAAAAGTTCTTCATTTTGGTAATGATTAAAACTATATGTTATGATTAGCCTATGATTAACTTAGATTTGTCTATACTATGCAAAGTAACTTGCACAGCACATTCTCAGAGGAAGCCAAAGAGAACGTAATAATGGGTAAATGGCAGACTGGATTCCATATTTAGACCACCAGGCCATCGTTTATCAGCCACCAACCAGTAGCGACATACAGACTGTGTAAAATCTGCTCCGTCTGTGTTTTGCGGATTGTCAGGTGCCACGTGTTCTGTTGTCCGCTCGTAGACGGATGCAAATACTTTTTTCGTCATGCACAAAAATATGTAAATAATTACGTAACTATTTACATAACTACTTACATAATTTACCTTAGTACGTACCATTTAGCATTTTGTTCCCCATTCCATTCACCGTTTCCTCAGCAGAACCTTACATATTCTCCTACAAATTTATATGTGTACATTTCAAGAAAGTAAAAAAATCATCCGAAAGTCCACAGATTCTGCACAGCCCAAGGGGGTTGCTCTGCAGTTGATTCTGCAGGTGAGATTCTTAGAAATCTGAGCTCATTTTAGTCCATCTCGAATTTCTCCAGCATCTAGGGATGGCAGAGAATTCTGCCACGGACTCTAATGAGGCTGGATTCTTTAGAATCTGGCCACCTAAAGTCTGTGGTGGAACAGACCACTCCCCTCTGCCACCCTGCAAAATTCTCCCTGGACAGACCCTACCTGCCGCCAGCCGGTCCAGTCCGTCCGCTGCCATCCACTGCTCCAGTCTGCGGCTGCAAATGGCATCCAGCGTAGTGGATGCCATTTGCTTCCCTGCTTTAGCCGTGATAGGCTATGTAAATATTTATGTAGCCTATCACGGCAAAGAGCAGGGATGTAAATGGCATCCCCTACACTGGATGCCATTTGCAGCTGCAGCCCGGCAGCGGACAGAAGTCTGGCTGTAGTGTGGATGGGCCCGGCCAGTGGCTCCGCAGACTCGCCGCAGAGTGGAGCCAGCCAGGGAGGATTCCAGGGGGGAGGGATGGATCATAGGGATGTACAAAAGTCACTTACCTTTTTGAAGGGTGACATTCGCCCAGAGACTGGCCCAGTTCACACTTAACAAGAATTTCCCCATGGGGCTTCTAATTGCAGTGTCAGCTGTCGTTTTCAATTTTCAAGCTGCAATGGGGATGTGTCGTAGTTTGTCATGAGTCATGACAAGCAAACCCAGTGAGGGTGAGTTGTTGGGGGTGGTTAACAAGCCACCCGCAGCTCTAAAACATCCCATGGGTTCAGGGTGGCTTGTCAACCCCTCCAATAACCACCCTCTCTGGGTTCACATGTAACGACAAGCTATGACATGCAGCTGCCACGGCTTGAATATTCAAATTGGTGGCCACTGCTGCAACAACAAAGCACACAGGGAAATTCACCTATGGTGGCTCCTCATTACGTGCGACTCAGGTCATTGCAATACTTGAACCTGGTTCTTTCCATCTCTTGAGCTAAAGCTGGACTCCTGGATAACTTTGTTTTATGCGTACATGATGATCCATTCAGATGAAACGTCTGCATGACTACTCCTGTGCAAATAGGCCCAGAAGCCATAGCAAAGTCTTATACCAAAACTGGCACAGAGATGTTCATTTTCATTGTTTGTTCTAAATGGTAACGGAAACATTTTAGATTAAATCCTTGGACAAAGACTGTTGTACTCGGATACACAGCTACATTTGTTAAATTTAGAACATGGATTCCTCTCAGGGTATGTAAGTTGTCCTATGGGAATGCTTCTCAGCACAAGCATACTCTCTCTATTTTTGGAAATAATTACACTATAGTGCAAGGAGTTATTAGACTAAATGGCAATGTAAGCCCCAAAAGCAAAATAGTTGACATTCCAATATTATGCTCTTGGTACCATGTCACACATTACTCCTTTCAGCTCCATTAAAAATGAAATCAGATTCAATGGAAGTTTAAAAGGTAGCCCTTTGTTAAGAATGGGGCAAAGGTTTTTGGCTAGATTAAGAAATAAGTACTATTTACATTTGGCTGTTTAAAAATATAAATCCTTCCTGGCACATTGATTTTCAAAGAAAAACCATTCCGTACTTCACTTTAACTCAAGCTTATCAACAGAATCAACAGTTATAAAACTGAATTTTGAATGTAATAGGGCATATAATATGAAATCTGGTTTGTCACTGACAGTAATAAAGAGCAAATGAAATACAAAAACAGAAGGAAATAAGCTACTGTTCTGACATTAGTCACCTGGAAGCTAGGTTTACCGCTGATTATATATCTTCTTTTAAATAAATGCATTGCACATCTGCCTATCGGTTGCAACTCCTTCTAAAGGTGTTGTAAAAACTGAGCAACCGAGCAACCCTAAAGCATATTTATACAGATTAAATGGTTTCTAATACTCCAAAGAGCACTTAATCTGCATGAATGTGCTTCATGTTGCTACGTGCCTCTAAAACTTAAATAAAGAGCTACAACACTTTTGAAAGTATGCAGTATATTTTTACTTCAGCACATAAACCAAAGGGGAAAAAGAAAGAATTCTTGATTGGCCTGCCAAAGAATTCAAGACCCATCTCTGCAAAGGCACCACAGTTCTGTTCCTCGGTGTCCATCAACCTTGGTCTTTGGTAAGACAGCAGCCCTTAAGAAGGCACCATTTTCCCATCTTTTCCTGCTGAACGTTTAAAAAGGCTGGAGAATGCCAGAGCAGCCATGGCCTTCATGCAAATTTTGGGATAGTTCTGAGCATTCATAATATCTTCCTGGAGCGTGATTAGAAGAAACGAAGTGACACCACTTTTGGAATGGTCCGACGGACAAACTACACAACATGTTAAATACATAGCATGCAGTTGACCCTCTTTCTTTCTTACTTTAAAGTAATCATGGAAGCCCTAGATCTGGACTGGAATCACTGTAGGGGTGGTTTAAACTTTCTTCTCCCCCTGCCCGCCCCTGTCACCACTTATTTTATGAAATTTGTTCCCACCCCCAAATATAGAAGCTTTAAAAGGGGGTGGAGTCACCATAGGCTCCAACGAAGACTTTTGTCCTTTTTTTAAACCCCCCCCCAGTGTGTTGGGGTGCAATTTCAGAAAATAAGAGGCTACAGAGATATTTAACCATCCTCTTCCCATGTGTGGTAGTCCTGATCCAGATGTGATGTCGGAGATGTGTGGGTGGATCTCCTGACTTTACATAAATATATTTTTTAAAGAATTGAGGAAGGGGGATGCTTTAGCCAGGAAATTATCCTAACCTGAAACTGGTATTAGCCCTATTGTGGGGCGGGGGGGGGGGTATGCCTGTCTCCCCACTCCCCAGGGGGGCTAATCAGTGGCAGCTTTGGGAGAGAAATTGTGATGGTGTGTGGGAGGTTTATTTGCAATTTGCATTCTATGTTAATGCCAAACATGACTAATGCTCAGTCATACATTAAAAGGAAACTTGTAGGAAGCGTATACATGAATTAGGGTCAAACTAAACTTTCTTCCAATCACACATAGCAGAGCTATGTGTGATTGATTGATTTACTGTAGAATAAGTGTGCATGGTCCTAATTTGGATTGGGACCATGGCACTCTGGGAGGGGGGTTTAAGCTTTCCTCCCCATGCCCATTTTCATGCTGAAATTTCGACCCATCACAGAGAGCTTACAAAAGAAAGAAAAAATGCCCCCATTGATTCCAATGGGGGTGGAATTTCTTCTAACCTAATTTCTAATCTGCTATGCATGATCAAAAGAACATTTAGTTTGTCAATTAAAAATGTGTACAGTTAAAACATATAAATAGAAATATACAAAAATTTAAAAAATGTAATTAAATCATCAGTAATATTACAATTGTATAAAATATCAGATTTTTAAAAAAACAACAACAATATAAATAGCACCAATCCATCATATTCTTAAAGATCCAGACTATCTATCCCCAAATGCCTGCTGGAATAAAAAAGTGTCTGCATGCCTGAGGAAACATGCCAAGGAGGGTGCCACTGTCACCTCCCTGGAAGGGAGTCCCAGAGCCTTGGGGCAGCCACCGAGAAGGCCCTCTCCCACGTTCCCATCAGGCATGTCTGTGATGGTGGCGGGACCATGAGAAGGGCCTCACCTGAAGATCTCAGGGCACAAGCAGACTCATAGGGGAGAATATGGTCTTTCAGATAACCTGGACCCGAGTCATATAGGGCTTTATAGGTCATGATGACCAGCACTTTGAATTGTGCCCGGAAACAAACTGGGAGCCAGTGAAGCTGTTTTAACAGGGGAGTTGTATGCTCCCTGTAGCCAGCCCCAGTCAACAGTCTGGCAGCAGCTCTTTGAACCAGCTGAAGTTTCCAAGCACTCTTCAGAGGCAGCCCCCCGTAGAGCGCATTACAGTAATCCATACAGGATGTAACTAAGGCAGGTGTCACTGTGGCCAAGTCAGACATCTCAAGGAACGGCCACAGCTGGCACACTATCTTTAATAGTGCAAATGCACTCCTGGCCACTGTTGAAACCTGGGCATCCAGGCTCAGGGCTGAATCCAGAAGTACTCCCAAGCTGTGAACGTGTGTCCTCAGGGGGAGTGTAACCCCATCCAGCACAAGCAGAATCCCTGTTCCCTGATCTATCTTTTGACTGCCTCTGAGCACCTCTGTCTTGTCTGGATTAAGCTTCAATTTGTTTGCCCTCATCCAGTCCATTACTGCTGACAGACCCCAGTTTAGCACCAGAACAGCTTCCTTGGAATTAGATGGAAAGGAAAAGTAGAGTTGGGTGTCATCAGCATTCTGGTGACACTGAACCCCAAAACTCCGGACAACCTCTCCCAGTGGTTTCATGTATATGTTAAATAGCATGGGGGACAAAACGGAATCCTGAGGAACTCCACAGGCCAATGACCAGGGAGTCGAACAGGAATCCCCCCTTCTGGGTCTGCCCCTCCAAGAAGGAATAGAGCCACTGTAAAATAATGCCTCCAAGTCCCATCCCAGCGAGGCAGCCCAGAAGGATACCATGGTCGATGGTATTGAAAGCCGCTGAGAGGTCCAGCAGAACCAACAGGGACACACTCCCCCTGTCTAGTTCCCAGCGCAGGTCATCCACCAAGGTGACCAAAGCTGTTTCTGTCCCATAATCAGGTCTGAAGCCAAATTGAAATGGATCTAGATAATCTGTCTGATCCAGGAATCCCTGGAGTTGGGAGGCTACCACGTGCTCCAATATCTTGCCCAGAAATGGAATATTGGAGACTGGCCAATAATAATCCAATACAGTGGGATTCAGGGAGGGCTTTTTGTAACAGAGTTCTCAGCACCGCCTCCTTCAGGCAGGCTGGAACTCTGCCTTCACTAAGGGAGGCATTAACCACTCCACTTACCCACTCAGCCAGTCCACCTCTAGCTGCCTTTATGAGCCAGGAAGGGCAAGGATCTAGAACTCACATGGTGGCTCTCATCTCTCCCAGGATCCTGTCCACATCCTCAGGCTGTACAAATTGAAAAGTATCCAGTAACACTGGACAAGCAGGGGACAAAGTTACATCCACTGGGTCTGTATCAACTGTAGCATCCAAGTTGGATGCTATAGTCGGATCTGAGTGATTTTGTCTGGAAAGTGCTGAGCAAATTGTTCACAGCAGGCTGTTGAGAGGTTTAAATTCTCCTCTTGCGGGCTAGTGTGAAAAAGACCCCTGACCACTTGAAACAGCTTCGTTGGACTGCTCTTTGCAGATGCAATAGCGGCAGAAAAAATAGTGTTTTTGCTGCCCATATTGCCACAAAGCAGGCCTTCAAATAGGCTCTAGCCTGTGTTCAATCGAATTCAGTCCGAGTTTTCTGACAACGTCACTCTAGTCATCTTCTCACCCGTTTCATCACTACCAGCTCCCTAGAAAACCAGGGCACTGGTGTGGCTCCACTTCATGAGAGAGGACACTCAGGAGCAATTGTGTCCATTGCCCTGGTCATTTCTCCATTCCAGAGATCAGCCAGGGCTTTGACAGAATCACCTGCTGCTGAGGCAACAGGAAAATCCCCAAGAGGTGTCAGGAAACCATTCGGATCCATCAACCTCCTGGGGCAGACCATCTTAATCAGCCCTCCACCCCTGCAGAGGTTCCAAGGGCCAGCAAGTCTAAACTCCACCAGGTAGTGATCTGTCCATGACAACAGAACTATAGGAAGTTCCTCCACTCCCTGATCACCATAACCCCATCCAGCACAGAAAACAAGGTCCAGAGTGTGCCCAGTAGTAGGTTTACAGTAGTAGCCCTGATCAGGCATGCCATGGATCATCAATCCCCTGTTCCATGAGTGGAAGGGAAAACAGACAAAATAGTGTGCCCACATTCACTTTTGCCCTTCCCTTTCTATGGTCTTTAGGGCACAAAACAGCCCTAAAACTCTCCAGGTCTCAGGTTTTTATTTTATGTAGTGTGGGATAGATATTAGACATATGTTGGGTACCCAAAAAAGAGACCACAACATTTCAAATAATGAAGTTTAGATTTTACTAAAGAAAAATGTCAATAAGAAAAAGTTTTAAACTCTGAATGGACACACACAGCACAAAACAACAAACAAACAAACAACATATGAGCAATAGGGTGATAAAACCACCAGGTATAAATGCATTGAGCTAACCTAACTAGACTGTGTCCCTATTTGATCCAGGTCTCCACCAAGCAATATCATACTGTCACAGGTCCAGCTCTTTCAAACAGTTCTCCAGTTCTAGCAACTCTGACTTTTTATTTCCCGTAGGACTCTGGCCTGCCTTCCTGCCTGCCTTCCTTCTCTCTCTTGTCTCCCTGCCTCTCTTGCCTTCTAATGTTTTCTTCTAAAATTATATTTTTCTTTCCCCAGCTCCAGTGAGTCAGCAGGGTAGTTTTTTGTACATTTCTGCAAACTAACTTTCTCTTTCCTGAAATTTCTTCTCTTTCTTTCTCTGACCTTCTGTTGAATTTTATACTCTCCTGCTCTTCTGAGCACAACTTCCTGAGGTCTAACCAAACATTTGACCTCTAAACTATTAACCTTTTGGCAGCAACTGACACACACACACACACACACACTATCCTAAACTAAAATGGAGGACAGTTCTGTTCCTTCAGAAAGTGTTACGTCTGAACATGGTGTCAGGAGCGCCCTAGCTGCCTCTTACAGTCCCCACCAATAGTCAACTCAAGACACAGACAACGAGGATTCTTTCCAAGGCTTTATTCCTTTATTACTTAATGACTCTTACAGATGCTAATCACTAGCAACTAAGCAAGGAACTTCACTGGGGTAGATAGCAGAGTAGCCTAAGCTCCAGGTAAGGCAGTTGGTCCCCGTTTGAAGGAGGAGGGTGGGAAGACTCTGAACTTATGGGCTATGGTGAGGTCCTCCCTCTTACCCTTGGGTCCTCGGGATGCGACCGTTGTTTTAGCACCAAACGAGCAGAGCACCTCCTCTCGGCACCCTCCATCTGGCGCTGCTCCCTGCATCTGCGCCGAGCGTCCAGCAAGCCCCCTTCCCCCGCTCTCTGACTGCCAGGGTAACTATCTATCCCAGGAATGCTGGCAGGAGGAATCTCTGCCAGCTGCTGTACTTGTGAGAGATGAGCGAGCTCCCCTCCCACGGATTGCTGTTCCTCCTCAGAATCAGAACTGCTCTGGGGCTCTATGGGCTCAGTTTCCACCCTGACAAATGGGATTCCTACACATGTAGGGGGCACACAGCCTTTGCATTGGCTCCACCCCCTCCATCCCTGACTTTCCTGCATTGAATGGGGAGGTCTAAAGAGGGTGCCTACACACATCTACTTGAATTCAAGTAGAAGCCTCTACACAATCAGGATCTCTGCTTCATAAGGGTTCCTGGTTGTGCAGAGGCTTCTTCTACAAGCCTCCTTTAGACCTTCCCACTTGAGGGAAGGGGGCTAATGGAGAGGGTGAAGTTGATGCACATGGGGATGTTAGGGCAGAGCCACTGTATGTGACCCTGCACCACCTAAACATGTATGATTACCCTTTCAGGCATAATGCCTGTACAGGGCTAGCATGTTCATTTTACAATGCCTTTTCTGATGTCTGAATGAGCCTCATCAATGAATAGTTTAGTGGGGAGAGGGAGAGAAGAATTCAAGGTGCAAGAAACATTCCACCATTTCTTAGCTGCCAACAGACTGCAAAGCCAGGAAGGAAATGCAGCAGTGCAGAATGGAGTGTATAATACCAGTGTTTAAGAGACAGTCTTAAACTGTGTGCAGTGTATGCAAACCCTCTATAGGTGATTTGTGTTGCTATGGCAGAAGTACTTGAAAGCCTAAGGAAATACAGCAGAATCCATTCTGCAAATCTGCATGTAAAATTCAAAACAGGCTAAAATACAAACACAGCACTGGGTAGCTGCTGTGCCTAGGCAAGCTTAAGGGTGTGTGGAAACTTGATGAACGGAACAAGTGGCAAATAGTGAGTACAAAGTAGTTTTCCATAGCTGGATCCCAGAGCTGAATACATCTCTCCAGTAAGCAGTGCCCAAGGCTTAAGCAGCATCTGAAATGAAAAAGATACATCTGTCAACTGGTATGTAGAACAGGAAACAAATGATTGACTAAATGAGTGTAAACATGATTGAACAGTCCAATGGCAAGGAAGCTAATAATTAGGTAAAAAATGCTGAAGACACCAAAAGAGATGAAAGTTACCCACCATCTGTAGGAGGCATTTGCCCTAATGTTTGTTCCTTACATCAGTTTGTTTCATCTAATAGGCAAAAATGGAAATACACTGTAGTCCTCTCATATAATTTACACTGACACAAACCTGTGGTAAAAGTGCTACCCACCGGCAATAGACCAGATTCATTTAATGTTTTGCATTGGTTTCCGTGCTTGGAAGATTGCCTCTCTGCAGCCTAATCCATTTTTAAGGTATGCCCACGAAATGTTTTCTGTATGTGCCATGCATAAAAACGTAATGTATGAATAAGACTAATGTGTTCACAAATGTATATATTATGCTCAGGGCCAGCTCCAGGTTTTTGAGGGCCCTTGGGCAAGACACCCTCAATGGCCCCCTTCCTCAGTGGGTCTACCTTCTCACTGCCATTGTTACTAGCCAAGATTGCTCCTCATCCTCTTTCTCATCATTGCTGCCACTTGCTTGCTTGACAGGCAGAGAGCCAGGGAGCAAGTAGGCCGTGGGATCTACTGCTCCTTTTTCTCACCACCACCATTGTCTGGTCCAAAGTAAGAGGCAGGTGAACAAGTAGGTTGCAATGATGAAGAGGAGGATCAACTCCAGGAGGATCTTGTCAGTGGGCCCCTGCTGGGATGTGGGCCCTTGGCGGGTGCTCAGCCATGCTAACCTTTGATGCCAGCCCTGAGGTAAACATGCCAGAGAGATAGAATTAACTGTGGCTTCCTGATAAAGCTGTGAGAATCAGTAACGAAGACCCCTCAGCCATGCTAGGTGATACCCCTGCTTTGATGTTCTTCCTGTTCCATTTCCTGTTTGATGAAGCTGCTACCTGGAAGCACCCTTATGTTGCCAGGAAATGAGTGCTTAGGATAGGTTAAAACATTACAAAACAGCCAGGATGTTACTCCTCCTTTGGTACAAGTGCAATGTTAAAGACAAAGATGGTAGTCATTAAGAGGGTGCCAAAACAGCTATCCAAATAATCATGCATCAGATAAGTGGCCTATAACAACACTATATTCATGAATATATCTGCCTCAAAAATTGCATCTCATAGAAGAGAGAGGGAGAGATGAATGCTGATAACACATGACCAGAAAAGGAATGGTGTTCACAGAAAAGAGCTATGAAGGTAAGTTGGAATGTTAACGTAATTGAAAATCAATAAAAAAAATAATCCCCCAGTGGTACTTCATGGAATGCAATTACAAAGTTTAGGCTGCAATCCTATAGCCATTTACTTGAGAGTAAGCCCTATTGAAGTCAATGTAACATAATTTCAAGTAGACATGTGTAGGATTGCACAGTCAAGTTTGCCAGATAGTAAGTGTTGGGGAGGTTGGATGCATATGTCTGTTGTTTATATATCTAGTGGTTATATTCAGTAATTATGAAGTTCTGAAAAAATAATTTTAAGATGAATGAGTCATTTGGGGGGAAGAGTTTGCCACTGGATTGGAGATCATTTTATTAGCATATATGAAACTAGCAAAAGAAGGAGGAGGAGGAGGAAGAGGAGGAGGAGGAGGAGGAGGAGGAGGAGGAGGAGAAGAGGAAGGAGAAGGAGAAGGAGAAGAAAGGGAAATTATCTTTTATTTATTGCCTGCTGCTAAATTCTTGATAGCAACATTTTGGAACAATACCACTGTTCCGTAAATTCATCTATAGTTAGCTAAAGGTGGGAAGAGTGAGATATTTGTGGTCTGGCACTTTAGGTGAAATTGTTAATTTTTTCTAAATTGCTAAATCATATTTCTTAATGCTTTTTTTTGTCTTTGCTAATATTCTAATTTTAAATGATATATTTGTGTGTGCGTGTGTGTGTGTTATGTATACTGATGTATTTTTATTGTATCAGTTAAACTTTGGGTTTTCTTTTTTGCATGTCAAATATGATTATGCTAAAAATAATTTTAAAAGCATATGTATATTCATCCAATCTGGGCAAGGTGAGAATGGTAGATTTCGAAACAATCAAGTGCCTCCTAGTTAGTTAACAATTGACTAAAAAACTTTCTGGGTGACTGTTGAGGTTTTGGACCAGTTAGTAGTGGCTTTTTGTATAAAAGCCAGAACTTTAGGCTGATTGCCACATATTTGCCTGGAAATAAAGATCAGTGTTCGCACCCTCACTCTTGGTGATCATCTCAGGTGATTCAGTTAGGGAGCACAACAGACGGGTCAGGGCCTTTTCTGTGATGGTGTCATGGCTCTGAAATGTGAATGTCCTCCCAATTGAAGTTTGTCAGGCTCCCACTACATGTGTCTTTCACCAAAAACTGGAGACACTTTTAATTGGTAACACCTAGTTTTAGTGTTGATCGGTTAAGGCTACAGTCCTATACACACTTACCTGCCTTAATCCTATGCATTGAGTAAGTCCCAGTGCATAGGATTTCACTGTTAATGTATAACATCTTTTGCTGCTGCTAGCTTTGACCTTTGCATTGTTTTAAGTGTTGGTTGTATTTTGTTATTGTTTTTAGAAATTGCTTGTTGCACTTGTATCTTTATTGATTATATTATATAGTTTTATTCACATGTTGTACACCACTTTTGTAATAGATGAGTGGAATATAAATTTTGTTGTTGTTATTCTGTAATTGTTATGTTTTCAATCAAAAAATTAATGTGTTGTTTTATTGTTTTTACCAATACTTGAGTGACGTCTTTTGGTGGAAAGACAGGATACAAATAAATAAATAAATAAATAAATATTATAATTATTATTCCCGTTCATTTTTCTGAATGGGAATAATAATAGGGAGAAGAGTGGCAAAGAAGATTCTTGAAGGTGGCCAGTGGTGTGGAGCTCTATCTTTCAGAGCACCAACAGGATGACCACTGTTTGGGTTTGATCAAATCCCTCTGTTTTCTTCTCCCACACTTTCTGGAATAGTCATTACATGTAGTTTGGCCCTTAGTCATCAGTACAATTACTTGCACCAAGCCAAACATGCATGGAAAAGGCAATAAGCTACTTCATCAGCCCACTGTTCCCTCTCTTACAACTCTTTATAGCATGCCCAATATGTATCATTCTGTATTGCAGCAATAAACCCCAATAGGGTAACAGTTACACTTTTAATAACCGAGAGACACTGAGTTATCTTAGTGACGGGTTATACCAAAATATATTTTGGCAAATATCGAAAGCAACTGAGCGGGGTGCGGGAGAGTGAAGGGTATAAACTCCTAACTAATTTGCTGTGCATTCAAAATTTGGTGATGGTTTCCCATTTCAAAAGCCTACCCCCCCCCCCGCCCAAAAAAATCCACACCCACAACTTTTTTCCTGATATGACAGGAAGAGCTTTTCTACATGAGACATTTGTGATGTGCTCATCATTCCCTACTCACAGTTGTTTCTTTAGTAGATGTAGTGACCCTTCAGTTTCACTTCTGTGTCTAACCAGCACTTTCAGTGAGTTTTTTTAGAGCCGGGAAAATGGGACATTATTTCTGATGGTGGGAAGAAAGCACAGTTTCTGCTTGGGTATTTGCACTATTCTGCTATACCACAATGCCACCTGAAGGTTACATCATGGAAAGGCAGGAAAGGAAATGCTCCTCATGGAGTGCTTGGATCTCAGTTCTGTGACAAAACAGAAAGTAGATTCAGCTGATTAACAGCTTGTTTGTGTGCGGCTGCAGCTTGGAGATTTCAGTATAACTGTGGGAGAATGTAGAAAAACGGGTTCCTTTGGTTGTTTAGGGACACATAAAGCCCTGAGCTTCTCAGACCGACATTCACTGGCAACATATTACTTGCAGGCCACAGCGCCATACCTCACTGCAGTTCCAAATATTTCTTCCACAGGCAGCTGTACCAACTGATGGCAATTTGTATATGTGCCATATTCTCTCCGACAGGTGGTATAAGTGCCTATAGTGGACCTTGTGCCATTCAGTAAGTGGCCTGCTGTTAATCCACACTTCAAAATACTACGATCAATGTCTAGAAAGCCTATAAAGTTTTCCAGGTCATGCTGAGACTTCACCTGGGCCACAGTAGGATTGACAGGGCATTACCGAAGTCTGCCCATGTGCCTGCAGGATCCACCACTAGTGCAACGGGGAGCTGGGAGTTTAAAAAACACCTATAAATGAGCAGAAATGCTAATTTCTCAGGGAAGCTCAGCAGACCTGCCCCAGTCCAGAAACAAGCATTTCTGCATGTTTCCCGGGTTGCTTTTTAACTGCTAGCTTTCTGTTGCATGAATGGTTGGTTCTGCTGGTGCAATGGATTGAGCAGGGGCACAATGGCAGTATTGGATACAGCCCACTGTGTCTGATTCTTGGGTTATGGCATCTGGCTCCCAGTACTTGGCTCTTGCTTGGTGCCTGTCAAAAAAGCTCTTGCTTGGTGCCTGTCAATTGTAAAAAAAAAAAAACACCCAACAACCCCAACCTGCTTCCCAGGGTTCCTGTGAGGGTACAGTGAAACTGGGATGTATTATCTGCCCTGTATCCATTGTGGCTGGAAAGAAATCTAAATAAGCAACGATTCCTAGGTCCCCGCCATTGTTCCTTTATCAGCTACTCCCCCTTTTGCCCCTCACAACTCATTTTCCTAACATAGTGGTTTGGTTGGAGAAATATGATTGTCCTCAGCCTAGTGAAATAAAAATAGTGTGGTTCCCCCAAACTCCCTGGACATATTAAAGCCAGGATTCTTGACAGTTATCTTCCCAAGGCTCTGTCACTTGACCTTTTTCCTGTAGAGATGAAATCTTATGGGAATCTTCCTCTTTGACCCAAAGTTTAATCTTTTCTGCCTGCCCCTTCCGTGCCCTTTTAATATTTTTCAGCAGATGCTTATTTGTTATCTGTTGAACAGAGTCTGAAAGGTTGCTAACCAGTTTTCACCTTATCGTCATACCAACAATTCATTGATTCTGAGGTCTCAAAGGAATGTTGAGATCATCTAGTTTGACCTTCCATACACATCGGCCATTCAGTTTCTTTCCATTATTACTCTATCAAGTGCAGTTACTTGTCTGGCGAAATCTTTTTCTTTCTCTTTTTACAGTGGTATTCAGTTTCAATCTGTCTCAGTGGAAAGAGCTGGATTAGATGACCAACAGCTCCTTTCCGAGTTCAACCCTACAATTCTGTCATTCATCATTGCAATACACAGAGAGACCAAGGACACAATCCAGGCCTTGTATAAGCCTTGTACAAGCATACAAGCACTTATATAGCCCAATCCTGAACATATTTAGTCAGAAACAAGTAAAATCCCACTGAGTTCAAAGAGGTTTATTTCCCAGTAAGTATGATCAAGATTGCAGCTAGACTTAAAGGTGCTTAATTTTATCTGGTTGGTTCTACTGAGAAGTTTTGTGTTTGGACAATCCCTTGAGGCAGGTTGATTATTAAAAGAAAGCAAACATTCAGTTCAGTCTCTATTGATTACCAGCAATTATAAACCACTATCTGCTGATTGTTGATGCCAATCTCTAGTCTAGGCTGAATACAAGGGAAGATGCGATGCGCCTTTGGCCAACCTTTCTTCCTGCAAACCCAGGAGGAAAACCATGCATATTAGGGAGATGCAAGAGATCTTCCTTCCTGGATATTCCTGGAAATATTCCTGGACAACTTGTGGCCCTCTAGATGTTTTGGCCTACAACTCCCATCAGCCCTAGCCAGTGTAGTCAGTGCTGGGGAATGATGGGAGCTTGGAGGCCAAAATGTCTGGAGGGCCACAAGTTGTCTGTCCCTGACTTAGTACACCAGACAGCTCTTACCTGTACATTAGATAAGATCATAAGTTTCTAGTTTCATGCACTTATAAGAGTTGCTTCCTTTGCAAGATCAGATCATTTTCAGTTGATCTGTATCAGTAACCACAAGATGTAGTGACAGTCACCAAGTTGGATGGCTTCAAAAGGGAATTAGACAAATTCATGATGCATAAGGCTATCAGTGGCTACTAGTCTGGATGGCTATATGCTACCTCCAGGATCAGAGGAAGTATGACTATGTACACCAGTTGCTGGGGAACGTAAGTGGGATGGTGCTATTGCAGTCATGTTCTACTTGTGTGTTTCCCTCAGGTAGCTGGTTGGCCGCTGTGTGAACAGAATGCTGGACTAGACAGACCTTGGTCTGATCCAACATGGCTCTTCTTATGTTCTTATCCCTTGCTTCAGGGGTAGGGGATCTGCTAGGGTGGTTTTCCCCAGTGACTAATGGATTCCAATGGATTCCAGAGAGCTCTAGGGGATTTTCCACCTTCTATGGCTAGTGTTCCTGTCAAATACCTGATCATTCTATGGAAAAGAACTGGGGAACATGGGCGGGAGGCTGCTGTTGCATTCATGTCCTGTTTGTGGGTTTCTCATGGACAGCTGGTTGGCTACTGTGTGAACAGAATGTTGGACTAGATGGACCCTTGGTCTGATCCAGCACAGCTCTCTTTTCGTTCTTATGTTCTTAATATGGAGATGAACTGGACAGTTGACAAAATGACTCCTGAATGTCCTCTCACACTCTGCAGAGTCCACTTGGCTCCCTGGTATACATCTGGGCTGAGGGCAATGAAGCAAGCTTGAATATGACTGGGGTGTAAGTGGAGGAAAGCTTACCTTGAATTTGATCAAACACAAGTAAGAGTGTACTCAGTGATGGTGCTGGAGGCAAAGAAGCAATTTTTCTTTTCCACCATTGCATCCTCTCAACATTGTCTAGTGGAGCATTTCTGAGTGGTTGGGGGCCTTTTTTGCATTCTGGCCCACTGGGAGACCTAACAGAACCCTCAGTAGCATACTGTGATATGTTTACTAGACATTTGGAGGGCAAAATGACTCACATCTGTCACAACTGAGATTCCACAGCTGACACAGTTCAAATGGCAGAAGTGTTCAGGGCACTATCTGGCTGGATATTGTTGGATGGCTTTCAGTTTTGAAAAGTCTGATGTGGACAAGGTGCCTGGTCAAGTTCAGCCACACGCTTCTTTGCTTGTCCCTTGCCTTCATGATGTATTACATCTAATAGAGATGGGATAACTGGTTGCGTCCAGGAGGTTATATATTTCACCTTGAGGGGATGGTCCCAGTCACCTTAAAGGAAGTGGTACTGAAACCACTTCTGAAAAAAAGCACTGTTGGACTTTGAAGATCTCA
The DNA here is from genome assembly GCF_057233095.1 of Heloderma suspectum. NCBI lineage: Eukaryota > Metazoa > Chordata > Lepidosauria > Squamata > Helodermatidae > Heloderma > Heloderma suspectum. The sequence goes on from NC_139461.1 coordinate 75,788,694, forward strand.
ATAACTATAGGTCAGTGGCTAATATCCACTTCTTGGGCAAGGTGCTCAGGTGGTTGATCAGATACAGACACTCTTGGATGAAACTGATTTTCTTGATCTATTTCAATCATGGCTTAGGCCTGGTTTGGGCAGTGAAAGTTCCTTCGTCTGTGGGATGACCTATGTTAGTAATCTGGAGGGCACCGGGTTGCCTGTCCATGACCTATGCCATGAGAGAGGCTGGAGGAATGCAACCCTATTAATTCTCATGGAACTCTGAACAGCTTTTGAGACCATTAACCATGGCATACTTTTGGAGAAGCTGTCTGACTTGGAAGTGGGTGGTATGGCTTTGCAGTGGTTTAACTCATACCTAGGTGATTATTTCCAGAGGATGGTCCTGGGGGATTTCTGTTCGATCTCGTACTTTGGGGTCCTACAAGATTCCATCTTATCCCTCATCCTATTTAACATCTACATGAAACTTCTGGGAGTGGCCATCCTGAGATTTAGAGTGCAGTGCCATCATTATGCTGATGACATTCAGCTCTGTCTTTGCTTTTCATCAGATCCAGGAGGGGCAGTGGAAGGGCTTCATCAGTGTCTGGCCACAGTAAAGGACTGGATGAAGACCAATAAACTGGAATTCAACCCACAGGTCCAGCCCTACGATGACACAGCCTCATGCAGGTACGTCAGGTGGCGCAGAATGGGAAAAGCAGTGAATTACACCACTATCCCCACCCAAATGGCCCATTGCCTGCTTAGTTGACCAGGCGGCTGGCCAGCCAACCACTCCCACCACCGCCACCTTGCCACCTCCCTCTCTCCCTGCTTGGCTGGCCAACCAGCCAGCCAGCCAGCCAGCCAACAGCTTGTGCCTGGGTGGCAGTGGCAGCAGCAGTGGCAGTGGCTCCCCCTTCCCCGCCGCTCACCAGTCACTCCCACCTTTTCCCCCAGCTACAGGACTCCTGGGAGACTCATCCAAAATATTGCGAGAGGTCCTGAACTCTTGCGGGAGTGGTCAGGACCACTTGCAATATTTCAGAAGAGTCTCCCAGGAGCCCTGCAGCTGGGGCAGAAGGCGGGAGTGGTCGGCGAGGGGGAGGGAAGCTGCCAGCCGGGCGCAAGCTGTTGGCTGGCTGGCTGGCTGGCCAGTTGGCTGGCCAAGCAGGGAGGGAGGGAGGTGGCAAGAAAGGGGCGGTGGCAGCCACTGCCGCCACCACCATGCAGAAGAAGTGGGGTGGTGCCAGCACCAGGACGGCTGTCAATCCAGATAAGATGGAGGTACTGTTGGTGGGTGGTTCTATCCAGGATAGTAGTGGTCAACCATTTCTGGAAGGGGTTGCACTCTCCCTAAAGAATCTGGGAGTTTGGGGTGCTTGTTGATCCATCTTTGACACTAGAGGCACAAGCCTCCTCTGAGGCATAGAGGATCTTTTACTATCCCTGCAAATCATGTGCCTGATAGTCATGTTTGTTTGCCCCTCCCAACATTACAAATATGCATTTGTTTGCATGCCGTTCTTTTTCCCCGGCATCTTCCTCATGCACATTTTCAAAATATCAGTAAGTAAAAATTGATAAATCTATCAATTTCAGTTTGCTCAGTTTGCTCAGTTTCTCATGTTTCTGTCCTTAAGTTCATTTTAGCCCCATTAGTGTGCAAATATTTTAAAGTCTGCATGAAAATTCATAGTATTTATTATTAGTATTAGTGTTTATTAGATTTCTATACTGCTTCATAGCCAAAGCTCTCTGGGTAGTTTACAAATATGTATTTTCATGCACACTTTCCTTAACATACAGCTTTTTGTGTCCACATTTCTGCAATGCATGCATTTTTGTACATACTTTTGGGCAATATATCCATTTTTCCAAGCTATTTTCCCCATCAGAATGCATATCTGTGCATAATGTTCAATATTGTGTGCATTTTGTATGTACTTTCACCTTGCATATAGATTTTTGTGCACAATTTTCCCTAATGTGCCTACTTTTGGGTGCAATTTTTGAGTGAAGTACCGTACTGTAAAATGCAGAAAAGTGTGAATGTTGGTGCACAACTGGGTCCAGTTCACTTGTTGCTTCAGGAGGTGCAAATTGGGTAAATTCATATAAATACTCAGACAAACAAATTTTGCACCCATCCCTATCAGAAAGGATATTATTGGGAGTGTTCCACAGTCACTGTAGTACAGAGTGATATTAGTGCAAAAGTACTAAAACTGCTCATAATTGAAATGTGGTCCTTTTTTTATGAGCTGTTTCAATGGCTACTAGTTATGATGGCTATATGCTACCTCCAATATGAGAGCAGTACACCAGTGGCTGAGGAACATGAGCAGGAGGGTGCCGTTGCACTCATGTCCTGCTTGTGGGTTTCCCCCAGGCAGCCGGTTGGCCACTGTGTGAACTGAATGCTGAACTAGATGAACCCCTGTTCTTACACAGTATGGCTCTTCTTATGTTCCACATGATGGGTCTCCATGCAGTCTCCTCAATGTGGAGACACAGAATTTAGAGCTGAGTAAGTAATGTGCAACAAATGATGTTAAGTATAACATTTATTTCGTTTCCCCTTCAACTAAAAAAACACCCAGAAAATAAGACCCCGTCCAAAAATATTTACTATCTTTTGTTACTCCAATAGATTATGCAATTCATTTTCTACTAATGTGATCATACTGTGAAGTGATGGGAGTACCAGACCACCTTACCTGTCTCCTGAGAAACCTGTACGAGGGTCAAGAAGCAACAGTAAGAACCAGACATGGAACAACCGATTGGTTCAAAATTGGGAAAGGAGTACGACAAGGCTGCATATTGTCACCCTGCTTATTTAACTTATATGCAGAGTACATCATGAGAAATGCCGGGTTGGATGAATCAGAGGTCGGAATTAAGATTGCTGGGAGAATTATCAACAACCTCCGATATGCAGACGATACCACCCTAATGGCAGAAAGCGAAGAGGATCTCAAGAGCCTCTTGTTGAGGGTGAAAGAGGAGAGTGCAAAAGCTGGTTTGAAACTCAACATTAAAAAAACTAAGATCATGGCATCTGGCCCCATCACTTCCTGGCATATAGAAGGGGAAGAAATGGAAGCAGTGACAGATTTTACTTTCTTGGGCTCCAAGATCACCACAGACGGTGACTGTAGCCATGAAATTAAAAGACGCTTGCTCCTTGGGAGGAAAGCTATGGCCAACCTAGACAGCATAGTAAGAAGCAGAGACATCACCTTGCTGACAAAGGTCCGTCTAATCAAAGCTATGGTTTTCCCAGTAGTAATGTATGGCTGTGAGAGCTGGACTATAAGGAAGGCTGAGCGCCGAAGAATTGATGCTTTCGAACTGTGGTGCTGGAGAAGACTCTTACGAGTCCCCTGGACTGCAAGGAGGTCAAATCAGTCCATCCTAAAGGAAATCAACCCTGACTGCTCATTGGAAGGACAGATACTGAAGCTGAAGCTCCAATATTTTGGCCACCTAATGCGAAGAGAAAACTCCCTGGAAAAGACCCTGATGCTGGGAAAGACTGAAGGCAAAAGGAGAAGGGGACGGCAGAGGATGAGATGGCTAGATAGCATCACGGATGCAATGAATATGAACTTGAGCACGCTCCGGGAGAGAGCGCAGGACAGGAAGGCCTAGCGTGCTATGGTCCATGGGGTCACGAAGAGTCGGACACGACTGAACGACTGAACAACAACAACAGATCATACTGTGAATGGTTTTCAATGGGTATTTGGTATTACCCATTGCATTGGGCTCCATCACTTGAGATCAGACATGCCACATAATGGCCTTTGTCTTTCCTTATGTGATGAACCACTCAACACTGGTGGTGGAAATATTCACAGATGTGAATTTATTTATTATATAAATAAACATTATATAGCTCCAAAATTGGTTGGCGGCAGGCATAAATATTCAGGGAAACAAATGCAAATGCAAAAGGGGTGTGAACATGGCTGGAGCAAATTCATTTAAAAACACAAACAGTGACTTGCATTTTTCCAGCATTCATCCAGCTATGTATAAAATCAGTTTTATGGGAGAATGTCTTGCCAGAAATATCTATCTAGCTCGAGTATGCTTTCCAGGATATAGATCAAGTCCGTATCTGAAATGGGGGGGGGGCAAGAAAATGAAGCCAGTCATATTCTTGGCACCATTTCTCTCTGCTGCATTATCAACATTGGCTTTGACATTTGGAAGTCTTGGTTAAGGTTCCGTAGTAAGAGCCATACAGATGGGAGGAGGGGGAGGAGCCGAGGCAGAGCCAGCAGGTGGTCCTTCAACCATCAACTGCATCAATGTATCGGACACCACGTCCAGTATGTGCAGAGCCCCACATCCTAGTCTGTAATCCTGGCAGTCAGTGTAAGGGCTCCAAGGGAACCTGCTTTTGGCTTCCACTGACTCTAACTGGCCAGAGTTTCATCATCCTTTCTGTTTGACCAAAGTGGAACTGAAAGACAATTTATTCCAAACCATCCACAAGCTAAGCAGGGAATGAAGCTTCAGGAGAAGATGCAGCTAGGCTTGTCACCTTAAGCAAGACTGGTTCTCACAACCCTTTCAGCACAGAACTGTCATGCAAAAAGACTAATCCATGTAGACCTTAGTATGCATTGAGGGAGTCGTGTGTATCCATCACCATTAATGTTATGTCCAGTTTGGTCCAAAACCTGAATGCTGGCTATGCATTTATAACCTCCCTCTAGCTTATTTTAAATCGGGGGGGGGGGGCACATGCAGCCCATGCAGAGACTTGACCTGTTTATTTGTGAGTAGACATTATGCTCATGCTTATTTCTAAAAAGCCATTCTATTTGAAAGTGCTGCTAAGGGCGCAATCCTATGGCTGCTAGACAGTGGCTAGACGGCTGTAGGATTTTTTGTTTTCTGGGAATCAGAGCTCAGAGTCAGTCAACTACTTTCCCCCACTGCCTTGTAGGCAGCGTGGTTTCCCCCCGCCCCTGCTCCACACTCATAAGAGCAGCACGGAGCAACTGAAAGGGGGGTGTTCCTGGGGAGGGGACGGAAGCGCTATTACGATGCTTCCTACACATTGTCTGGCCTCCACACACACACACACACACACACACACACACTGAGGTGCCCTGGCTAGTCAGCTGAAATCATCCATCTAGCTGCAAACGCAGGGTGGCCAGAGTGCAAAGGAGAAGATCCACTCCGCACTCTGCCTGCCTTGCATTGGATAGTCGGTTGTCTCTGAGTTTGGAGGTGGCCAACTATCCCCATAGGATTATGCCCTAAGTGATTCAGTCCTGTTCCTGTATCCTTCTGAGCCTTGTCCTGCTTACTTCTGAGCAGACATGCTGATACCTACCCTGCGTGCTTCTGAGTAGGCATGAATGTCATACTTATTTCTGAGCAGACATGCAGAGGCTTGGTGTTTTGGACACTATTTGAAAGTGCTACTGAGAGTTTCTTTCATGCTTACTTGTGAGAAGACATGCAGAGGCATGTCCTGCTTACTTGAGAAGACATGCTGCTCATGCTTATTTCTGAGTAGATACGCTTCCTAATCTAAATTAGTAATTCAGCCCTGCCCAATTTTGCCAGTGGTCCCACAGACTTTTGCCTTTGGCCCTGCCCACCACCACAACACCCACCCAAGAGTTTCTCCAAAATGGAATCTGGCCCTCAGGCCAAAAATGGTTCCCCACCCCTGTCCTAGGGGGTTAATTCTGCTCCAAGTTGTTTATTGTGACAGTTTGCACTGAGTCAACACTCAGTGCAAACTTGCAGCACCAAGCAGTTGTTGGTTGGCTTCTGTTTTGTCTACTCTTCCGTTATGAGTCCCATATTCCACCTTTGAGGCTTCTCTGTTGCTTTCTCTTCTGTTTTCTCCTCCAAGGCTTCCTTGTAGCCCAATAAATAATTTAAGTTAATATCGTTGATTCCAATGTACCCCAGTAGTTTTTGTGTTAGACTATGTTTTTGGACCATGATACCAATTAAATCTATACTTGATTAAACTGGAATCATTTTGAAATCAATCATTTGTTTTGTTTCCGGCTTAGACTGTAAAGGGGACTGTTGGATCCAAGTACTGCATTGACACTGTCAGAAACAGAGAGAGCTACTGTAGCACTTCATATGTGATTTTTTTCGGGTGAGGTGGGGGGAATGCCTTCCCCATCAGTACCTCCATCATATACTTCCCAAAGGACCCATCTAATTTCTATACTCTGATAGAAATGAGGAGGAGACTTTACTACAATGATTCTGAGCACTGTCCTTTCTATGCTATGTCAGCCTTTGAAATACATGAATTAATGAACATCTGAGCAAGATACACACTTTCCTAGTTGGGGTATCAAATACTTAGTAAAACTCCTGACAATTAGCAAGTTTCTTGCTACATAACAGCAGCATTGAAATGTGGCAAATTGGGATCAGGTGACATTTCTTAATAGCCCCTTCAGTCTGTAATTCAGAATGCATCTACTCCCAAGTATTGATGTGTCACAAGCCGAGTTATTGATTTCCCTTAACAATTTATTTCAGCCATCTGGTGTCTTTTATACAGGTTTATTCTTGTAGATTCATAAGACAAACTGAATTAATGAGGCATTCTTTAAAGAATACAAAACTATTTTTAAATAAAATGGTATGTAAACATTAATATGCAATACATGTATATCATATATGCTTAGATTAAACAATGTTGTTAAATTTTCCAAAGAGGTCAGTCATCTCTGTTTCTTGAGAGAGAGAGAAAATAGTTTTTACCAATCTATCAACTATAAGGATGGCATGAAAACAAGAGAATAACCCATTGCAAATCTTGGCTAAAATCCAACATAAATCCTACTTAGAGTAGGGCCATTGAAATTAATGGGACTTAAATTACTCATGTCTAACTTAAGTTCCATTGTCTACTCCAAGCAGGACTTATGCTGGATTTTACCCCTTATCTTGTAACAAAGTGTATGATCTAGGCCAGCCTTCCACAACCTGGTGCCACCAAATGTTCATGGCCATGTTGGCTGGGAATGATGGGAGTATTAGTTCAACACAGCTGGAGGGCACCACATTTGGGAAGGCAGGTCTAAGTTCATCTGCGTAATTCCCAGTGAATGATTTTGCGCTTTCGTCATCCAGTAATGCCTCAAATATAAGAACTGCATTTCTGAATCAGATTCAGACCAAGGTCTATCTATTCTGGTATTGCCTCCCACAATGGTAAGGCAGATGTCCCTGGGAAGTTGCTTTCACAAGGGACAGGTGTTTCCCAATCAAGGATATTGGGTGGTTCCCAATAATGTTATGTCTTTGCTGTAAAAATGTTATTCATGGGAGCTCAACTACTATGACAGGTATGTCCACTCATCTGCACTTCTTGAATTATCAACTAAAGACATTTTCCTTCCTCACTTCCAGTTGAGTAACTCTGGAGCATTTTTAATCTTATTCATTTTGAGCTGAAGGCACATGGGGAAAAAAAGGGAGGGCGGAGAGAAGAGTATTTTCAGCCAACTAGACAGCAAGGCTCTTGAGACAGAAGAAGGGAAAAGGCTGTGGGGAGTTTTGTGGAATGAGGTATTTTTGTCTCAAGTATTTTCTTCAAGTGTGCTGCTTCAGTATTCTAATGCTGGTAGGAGATGGGCTCTACAGTTTTTGTGCTTAAGCAGAGTACCAAACCCATATGTTCAAAATGTAACACTCTCCCACCTCTCAAAAGGAAGATGTTATCTTTAATTAATAGAGTTCTTTATTGTTGCCTTCTCAGACTCCGGTGATGTTCTCAAAGCTCCTGCAGAAACAAGCCCAGCTACATAGGAAGCTGCCTTATACTGAGTCACACCATCACTCCATCTCACCCAGTATTGTCAACACTGACAGGCAGCAGCTCTATGGGATTTCAGGCTGGCTTTTTTTGTTCTTGGGGTTTTTTGCAACAATTCACAACAGCTGTAAGTGTTGATAGCACAAGCATCTTAGCATGGCTGAGTAAATTAAGACCTGTAGTGAAACCTCTCTCTCTATTCAGACCCAAACAAATAGAATTAAACTTCATTATTCGTTGCAATTCACCTACTTCACTCTTGGAAATTCCTCTCTTTCCAGTAGGGATGTCAGAGAATTCCGCGACGGATCTCGGTGAGGCCAAATGCCGGTGCATTCGGCCCCCCGAAATCCATCGCGGAATTAAGTCCTCGCCCCCCCAACCAACGAAAGGTGTGTGGGATGAAGTCCCCGCCACCCCCAACCCACAAAAGGCGCACGAAATGGAGCACTTACCTGCTCCCGTCTGCGCTGCTTTGTGAATGGTGGCCGTCCTGGCCGCCATTCACTTGCTCCTCTTCCTAGCCGTGATAGGCTACGTAAATACTTATGTAGCCCATCACGGCTAATGCAGGGACACCATTTGCATCCCTGCGGAGGCCGTGATAGGCTACTTAAGTATTTATGTAGCCTATCATGGCAGGAGGGGGAACCCAGCGTATGCAAATGGCGGCGGCTACCACCATTTGCGTACGCTGGGTTTCTTTCCCCCTGCCGTGATAGGCTACGTAAGTATTTACGTAGCCTATCATGGCGGGGGGGGGGGGAAACCAGCATATGCAAATGGTGGCTACCGCTATTTGCATACACTGGGGTTTTTCCCCCTGCTGTGATAGGCTACGTAAATATTTACGTAGCCTATCATGGCTCAATACAGGGATACAAATGGCAGCGGAATCCCCCGGAATCCTGCCCGGCCAGCTCCGCTCCGCAGTGGCTCCGCAGAGCAGCCGGCCACGGCCGTCCGCAGCCGGAGTTCCGGCTGGGGACTGGCTGCTGCAGATGCAAATGGCAGCTGCCATAGTGTCCACCATTTGCATCCAGCCAGGCTGGGGTGATAGGCTACGTAAGTATTTATGTAGCCTATCACGGCAGGCCCCCCAAAAAAATAAACAGCGTACGCAAATGGCGGCGGCTACGGCAGCCGCCATTTGCATTCCCTATTTTTCGCCGTTTTATCATACGTAAATATTTACATAGGCTATTATGGCAAAAAAAGGGGGAACGCAAATAGCGCCCACTACGCTATTTGTGTTCCCCTTTTTTTCACCGTAATAGCCTACGTAAATATTTACGTAGGATAAAATGGCGAAAAATAGGGAACGCAAATGGCGGCCTCCGTAGCCGCCGCCATTTGCGTATGCGTTTTTTTTTTTGGCTTGCTGTGATAGGCTATGTAAATACTTACGAAGCCTATCACGGGTCCATAGGGATGCAAAAGGCTTCCCTGCATTAGCCGTGATTGGCTGAGTATTTACGTAGCCTATCACGGCTATGATGAGGAAGGGAATGGCAGCCGCAGGGCAGCCGCCATTCACAAGTCAGTGCAGATGGCAGCAGGTAAGTGTTCTGTCTTGCATGCCTTTTGTGGGTTGTGGGTTCTGTTTTGCGCGCCTTTCGTGTGTTGGGGGTTCCGTTTCATGCGCCTTTCGTGGGTTGGGGGTTCCATTTCACGTGCCTTTCGTGGGTTGGGGGTTCCATTTCGCGCACCTTTCGTGGGGGGGGGGGGCAGGGGCTTTATTCCGCCACAGATTTCGGGAATTCTCTGCCATCCCTAGATGTGGACCTATCTTCATTCATTGCAATGGGGCTTCCTGGTAAGCCGTAGCTAGGGATAAAATCAAACATAAGTCTTACTTAGAGCAGACCCATTGAAATGAATGAGACTTAAATTAGTCATGACTAAATCCCACTTATTTCAATGGGTCTGCTCCAAGTAGGACTTACAGTGGATTTTACCCAGTATCTGTATCCAAGAAGCAAAAGGGGGGCCATGTGAAATAACCATCCTTGTGAAAAACTGATCAGATGCTATCTGAAAAACCATAGTTATGAACTGATATAAGACAGAAGGTTTTTGTTTTGTTTTTTAAATAGATTTCTGCTGTTAAAAGTGGGAGAATCAGGTGAATAAGCCTCATTACATGTAATGGAGGGCTCACACAATGTTCTTCAGTCACTGATTTGTAATGCATTGTCCTCTACAGCCCAATCTGGAACACACACACACACACACACACAAAGATTCACAGAACAACCACTTGAGTAGCTTTCATTGTCACTGCTAGTATATTTAGTCCAAGAAATTGGGTCAATGTACTTTTTATTTTGTTCCTGTTCCGCTAGCCCGACAGGAACACTGGCAAATTACCAGCCCTGCTGGGTCCCAATCCTGCCTTTTCTCACAATTGAGAACAAACACTCACGTACACACACAAAATGGATCATGTGGCTGGCTTAGCTGATGTAGCCACAGGCAGGGGATGGCTGGTGCTGCTGCATGTTATCCACACAACTAGGCAGACTGTAGATTTTGTTATTTTATTTTTCACACTGCCGGCCAAGTCAATCAGCCGTTGCAATCAGTGCTGATGCTTCAGGGTAAAAAAAAAAATGGGGAGGAGAGGGAGAAACAAAACTGGAACAGCTGAAGCACCTCCTGATGCTGTGAATACACGCAGAGCAGCAGTATAAGTCATGCCTGCCAGGAGCAAGATCAACTAATCAATCCCTGGAACCCTTCTCCCAGCCCTTTTCTTTTTATTTTGTGTGAGGACCAGATTGTGCCCTGTAAAATTAGTCGTTTGCAGAGGGGAATGCACCATGAAATGGATTAGCTCATGAAAGGGACTCAGTGCAGAACGCTACATCATCTTGTTATATGTGGGGTGGATGGGGGCGGGGAGGTAACATTTTAGATAACGGGACTGATGGCTCTTCAAGTACTAAGCACATGCTCTCACTCAAGTGAGTATGAAAAGCTATTTCTTCTCATGGTTGTTTTGACATATATGGTTACATAAACCACAGTATCATACTATGGATGAGAGAGAAAGAAATTATCTACACCTATTCCTGGTTGAGAGAGAATATACACAAAGAAGGACCTGCAAAAAAAGAAAAGCCCGTTTGGCTCCTTCATATTACAGTCAAATTAAACCAAATGCCACTTGGCACCCTTAGTACATCAGAGCAATCAGTGAAGATAATAGCTTTTCAAGAAAGAAAGAAAGAAAGAAAGAAAGAAAGAAAGAAAGAAAGAAAGAAAGAACAAACATCTTTTCTCTCCCAAAATGGAGGGTTACAGCTGAGATGATGTCAGATTTAATAGCATTTAAATTAGTGATGGCAAGATATCAAAGGGGTTCGAGGTTCCATCCAAATACAGGGTGATTAATCCTCTCTGCAGCTCATTATGCCAAAACTAATGATCCCCAAGGGAGGATTTTTATTGGTACCAGTATTGTCAATGATCACCCCAAGAGGGACTTTCAGAGTAGATGGGGTGGGTTTTGACCATGGCCTGATTCTCTCCCATTCCTTTTTGAACATCACTGAAGTCAAAGTGACATTTTCCATTTTCCCAAATTGGCATTCCAGTTCAGAGGTGCATTACTGGGAAGATATGCATGAGAGTGTATCCAGCCTTGACTACATTCCTTCCTCCATGTGCACCATCTTTCCTATTTGGGGGAAGCAAAACATCAAGCCCTTGACTGATGCCACATCGGTGCTTGCAGGTTATCTTGCTGCATTTAGGTGTGGGTAGTGTTGTTGTTGATGGCATCTTGGTATGTGGTCAGTGCTACTACCAGTTCTGTCATACTTGAAGGGTTGACTCAAGTTGATTTAGCCGGTGAGATGTTTTCTTAACTTCTTCCCAGGATCTCCGATCACATCTACCCCTCCATATAGGGGCATTAATTACGATGAGGCATTAACAATAGGCCTGATGACAAAAAACATTTCAGACAGCAGTGCTGCAGGAAAAAAGGCTTGCTCCTGTTGCTCACAACTGCTTTGGCCTGGGGAGAAGCAGCTGCGCATTCCCACCCCCACCCCATGCAGGATCCCATCTGGACTGAGCTAGTGGCACGCTCTTGCAAACACTCAGATAGTCATGTTAACGATGGGGTGGTAAAGCCAAAGCCTGCATGTTACAGCAGATACACATGACTGGTTCCAACAGCCATGTATCCTCGTTAACAGAGGACACTTCTCGGCTGAAGGGCTGCCAGGGGACTGTCCTCTATCTGAAGGCATCCTCTGTTTGAAGGACTGGCCTGTTCAATTCCACTTCAAAGAGAAAGAAACATCAACAGTTAGCACCAGACTGAACAGGCAGACATACAGGTCACCCAGTCATAGTCTTCTGCGCTAGTGAGATGTATTGTATTTCTATTTAAATTGTCATCATTATTTCTAAAGTTGCATTGATGCATATAAATTAGCATAGGCAAATTTTATGCAAAATAATATCCTCTTTTGTCCTTTTTTGGTGATGCATTTCCTCTTTTTTTGCAGTTCAGAAAAGAAAATCCGATGCTGTAAAGAACAATATTGTTTAGGAACCTGGAATGTAAGGTCAATGAATCAAGGTAAGCTGGAGGTGGTCAAACATGAGATGGCAAGATTGAAGATCGACATCTTGGGAATCAGCGAACTAAAATGGACAAGCATGGGCAAATTTAATTCAGGTGACCATTATATCTACTACTGTGGGCAGGAATCCCTTAGAAGAAATGGAGTAGCACTCATAGTCAATAAAAGGGTGGGAAAAGCAGTACTGGGGTACAATCTCAAAAATGATACAATGATCTCAGTATGAATCCAAGGCAAACCATTCAACATCACAGTAATTCAAGTCTATGTCCCAACCACTGAGGCCGAAGAAGCTGAGGTTGATCGGTTCTATGAAGACGTACAACACCTTCTAGAACTAACACCACAAAAAGATGTCCTCTTCATCATAGGGGATTGGAATGCCAAAGTAGGAAGTCAAGAAATAACTGGGATAACAGGCAAGCATGGCCTTGGTGTACAAAATGAAGCAGGACAAAGGCTAATAGAGTTTTGCCAAGAGAACACGCTGATCATAGCAAACACTCTTTTCCAACAGCACAAGAGGTGACTCTACACATGGACATCACCAGATGGTCAATATCGAAATCAGATTGATTATGTCCTTTGCAGCCAAAGTTGGAGAGGCTCTATATAGTCAGTAAAAACAAGACCTGGAACTGACTGTGGCTCAGATCATGAGCTTCTTGTTGCAAAATTTCGGCTTAAATTGAAGAACGTAGGGAAAACCACTAAACCATTCAGGTATGACCTCAATCATATCCCTTATGAATATACAGTGGAGGTGAGGAATAGATTTCAGGGATTAGACCTGATAGACAGAGTGCCTGAGGAACTATGGACGGAGGTCCATAACATTGTTCAGGAGGCAGCAACTCAATCCATCCCAAAGAAAAAGAAATGCAAGAAAGCAAAGTGGCTGTCTGATGAGGCTTTACAAGTAGCTGAGGAAAGAAGGGAAGTGAAAAGCAAGGGAGAAAGGGGAAGATATATCCAACTGAATGCAGAGCTCCAGAAAATAGCAAGGAGAGACAAGAAGAACTTCTTAAATGAACAAAGCAAAGAAATCAAGGAAAACAACAGAATGGGAAAGACTAGAGATCTCTTCAAGAAAATCGGAGATCTCAAGGGAACGTTTTGTGCAATGACAGGCATGATAAAGGACAAAGAAGGCAGGGACCTAACTGAAGCAGATGAGATTAAGAAGAGATGGAAAGAATACACAGAAGAACTATACAGGAAAGATCTTAATGTCCCTGATAGCCATGATAGTGCAGTCACTGAATTTGAGCCGGACATCCTAGAGAGTGAAGTCAAGTGGCCCTAAGGAAGCATTACTAACAACAAAGCTAGCAGAGATGACAGTATTCCAGCTGAGCTATTTAAAATCCTGAAAGAAGATGCTGTTAAAGTGCTGCACTCAATATGCCAACAAATTTGGAACACTCAGCAGTGGTGGCCAGAAGACTGGAAAAGGTCAGTTTACATTCCAATTCCAAAGAAGGGAAATGCCAAAGAGTGTTCGAACTACCATACAATTGTGCTCATTTCACATGCCAGCAAGGTGATGCTCAAAATCCTACAAACTAGGCTTCAGCAGGTTCAGTAGTGAACCGAGAACTACTGGAAGTACAAGCTGGGTTTCGAAGAGGCAGAGGAACTAGAGATCAAATTGCTAACATTCACTGGATCATGGAGAAAGCAAGAGAATTCCAGAAAAATGTCTATTTCTGCTTCATTGACTACGCTAAAGCCTTTGATTGTGTGGATCACAACAAACTGTGGCAAATTCTTAAAGAGATGGGAGTACCAGACCACCTTACCTGTCTCCTGAGAAACCTGTACGAGGGCCAAGAAGCAACAGTAAGAACCAGACATGGAACAACCGATTGGTTCAAAGTTGGGAAAGGAATATGACAAGGCTGCATATTGTCGCCCTGCTTATTTAACTTATATGCAGAGTACATCATGAGAAACGCCAGGTTGGATGAATCACAGGTCAGAATTAAGATTGCCGGGAGAATTATCAACAACTTCAGATACGCAGACGATACCACCCTAATGGCACAAAGCGAAGAAGAACTAAAAAGCCTCTTGTTGAAGGTGAAAGTGGAGAGTGCAAAAGCTGGTTTGAAACTTAACATTAAAAAAACTAAGATCATGGCATCTGGCCCCATCACTTCCTGGCATATAGAAGGGGAAGAAATGGAAGCAGTGACAGATTTTATTTTCTTGGGCTCCAAGATCACCACAGACGGTGACTGTAGCCATGGAATTAAAAGACACTTGCTCCTTGGGAGGAAAGCTGTGGCAAACCTAGACAGCATAGTAAGAAGCAGAGACATCACCTTGCCGACAAAGGTCTGTATAATCAAAGCTATGGTTTTCCCAGTAGTAACGTATGGCTGTGAGAGCTGGACTGTAAGGAAGGCTGAACACCAAAGAATCGATGCTTTCGAACTGTGGTGCTGGAGAAGACTCTTACAAGTCCCCTGGACTGCAAGGAGGTCAGATCAGTCCATCCTAAAGGAAATCAACCCTGAGTGCTCATTGGAAGGACAGATACTGAAGCTGAAGCTCAACTATTTTGGCCACCTAATGTGAAGAGAAAACTCCCTGGAAAAGACCCTGATGCTGGCAAAGACTGAAGGCAAAAGGAGAAGGGGATGGCAGAGGATGAGATGGCTTGATAGCATCACTGATGCAATGAATATGAACTTGAGTACACTCCAGGAGAGAGCGCAGGACAGGAAAGCCTGGCGTGCTATGGTCCATGGGGTCACGAAGAGTCGGACACGACTTAACGACTGAACAACAACAATTTCCTCTTTTTTTGCAGTTCAGAAGGGGACACCCTAAGGCTGATGCAACTGGGAGTTCACACGGGCAAGTCTTTTCCTGGGGCCACAACACACTGTATTGGTTATGCAAACAGGCTCAGCAGAAGGCATCCAGGAGATCATGGAGATCAGAAACTCTGCTTCAGCTCACCAGTCCCTATAGTCTAGGCCATCCTTCCCCAACCTGGTGCCCTCCAGGTGTTGTGGGCTTCAACTCCCATCAGTTCCAGCCAGTGCAGCCAATGGTCAGGAATGCTGGAAGATACAGTCCAAAACCCCTGTAGGGCACCAGGTTGGGGAAGGCTCCTCCAGGCATGCTATGTGCTTCTTCATCCCACCCTCATTCCTGCCAATTCACACAGCTAAGAGTTAATTCAAACCTGCGACAAAAGCTAGGACTTTACCACTGAATGCAGGTACAGGATTCTATGTATGAATACAGGAAACTGCCTTGTATGTAGGGATGTACGAAATACGCACCTGGCTCTGCACCAGGGCATCCGTGGTGGGGGGGAGGCGCTCCGTCCCTCCCCCCGGAACCCTCCCCGGCTGGCTCCGCTCTGCGGTGGTTCCGCGGAGCTGCTGGCTGAGGCCGGACACAGCCGGAGTTCCAGCCGGGCTGCTGCGGCCGCAAATGGCGGCCGTCATAGCGGCCGCCATTTGCGTCCGTGCAAGCAGCCGTGATAGGCTATGTAAGTATTTACGTAGCCTATCACAACAAAGAGCAGGGACGCAAATGGCGGCCGCTACATAAATACTTATGTAGCCTATCATGGCTGCTTGCAAGGGCACAAATGGCAGCCGCAGCAGCCCAGCTGCAGCCGGCCAGGAGACCAGCCAGAGCTGCCGCCGCTGCAGCCACTGCCACCACAGCCGCCCCAGGTAAGTTCTGTCCCGGGCGGATTCCACGGGGTGGTGGTGGAGGGATGCCGTTCCGCCATGGATTCCGGGGGGGGGGGCGGGTTCTAAAGAATCCAGCCTCACTGGAATCCATGGTGGAATTCTCTGACATCCTTACTTGTACGAGATCATGGTACAGTCTACTTGAGTGGTGATAGCTTTCAGGCAGGGTCCCTTCCCAACTGGTAATGCCAGGGATTGAACCTGGAGCCTTCTGCATGCAAAGCAGGTGCTCAGCCACTGAATTATATGGCCCTTCCCTGAAGTTAACAAACAAACAAACATAAACAGTTAATAAATCAAGGGAAAGGGCTCCAATCCAGATGCATCCCTGATGCGATATTGTCCAAGTACATGGAGCATTTAATGGGGAGAGTATTCATTTTCAAAGGCATGATTCCCACACCTCCATTCTAAAGACCTTTCCAGTCCTGGAAATATTGTACCATGTGATTTTTCTCCATGTTTGAAACAGATCTAATGGGTGCAAATGCATGCTATGAAACCTGTGTGACCGGTTCTTCCGACACTGATCTGGTTCAGCCAATACGGCAGACCATTGTGGGTTAATTTACCCTCAAGAAGCTGTGGTGCATGCCAGCCATGGTGAATATGCAGCCCCCAACCAGGGACTGCCATGGCTTGTCATGTCATGTGAACTTGGCTGCCGGGGGTTATTTGAGGGTTAAACAACCCTCGGAAAACCCACAGTCTGTTGTAGGGTTATCCGAGGGTTGTTCAACCCTCAAATAACCCCACTGGCCATGTTCGCATGACATGACAACCCCAGACAACTCCCAGTTGGGAGTTGCATATTCATAATGGTAGCTGGCATGCACCACAGTTCTTCGAGGATTAATTAACCCATGATGGGTGTCATGCTAACTGGCCCACTGAGTACAGGGGCATCCGGGGGGGGGGGGGAGAAAAGATCTACCTTTCCCTGGGACACTTTCTACACTTCCCTGATTGTGCACTATAAATATAATGCCCAGAACAGACCACTGAGATCTACCATCTAGAAAATTCTAAGCGAATCCTCTAAATGTACTTAATCCGTGCCTTTGCTTGGAACAAAACCAAAACGTCTTCTTATGTCTTTCACCGGTAAAGTATTATAATCAGGGTCACAGTGGCAGCAATCAAACAAGAGCGATTATGCGATGAGGGTGGGATGCCTGGAAAAGTATGAGATTGGATCGGATTGGGGACATATTAACAGATAAAGAGGCGTTATTGAATAAAACCCACGCATAGGATTCCTGACCTATTTATGCCAATTTGATTAAGGAGGTGAGAAATAACTGGCACAGTTGGAAGAAAATAGCTAACAACTGATTGTCGAGGGGCAGGTGTTGATACTAGCCTGCCTCTCAAGTGGTACATGTTCAGTGGAACATGGCTCTATTTTTAAAACACATTTTTCTCCCGCGAGCCATTTCAAAAGAGTGATAGCTATGCCACCCTGTTATATAAAAGCACAGTGGATGAGACATTGACAACTGGAAGCAAACCATCATGCTAAAAGAGGCAGGTGTGGTGCTTTTAGCTCAGCACCTTCTGCAGAAAGGTCACAAGGTTCAGCAACACCTTCAGCATTTCGGCCAGCCCAAAAGGCAAAGCACTGGATGACTCACCTGCCTGGGACTGAGCAATTGGTGAAGAGTGAACTGGGATTCACCCCTATCAGTGCCTGTTCCTGCAGCCCAAGATGTAAGTCATCAGAAGGGTGGTATACGGCCATTAATGCTCACAGAATGAACAGCTGATCCACAGGGTGAAACGAGAAGATTGTCTGGGTGGCCAGACCCTTGCGAGTTTTTTGTCTTGCTTTTTACCTGTAGTGTAAAAAGCAGCTGCAGTGTTTACCTGTGCTGCAGAGAGAGATGCAGTCACATCTTTCAGGGTACATAAAAAAACCATTGAAATGGTGGTGGCAGTAGTGGTGGTGGTAGTTGTCGTCATCGAACATCAGAAAAGTCCTGCTGGAGCAGATTGAAGGATCAGACCAAAATCCAGCATCCTGTTTCCCGCAGTGGCCGGAATTTCTGGCAGAAGGAATTATCCTTTTGTTTTCGATATGGATGAGAAAATGTGTTTTGTAATTTAGCAGCACACAAATCTGATTCACCAACACATTCATGCAGTTTGAGTCCACTTCTGAGTCCTTGATTTCACACTTCTGCTGGCATTTCTGCCAGTTCATATAATGCATTACTTTGGTCTAGAAGCATGGAACTAAAGAGAAAGAAACTTTGAATCCCATCTTATTTTTATAAGTCACATACCAGTGGAAGTCTACTACACTTTACACTGATTGGGGGAGAGGGGGGCAATCACCTTTGTGGCTCCCAATTCAGAAAAGACAAATGCCCTTTGCCCATGTCTCCAAGTAGACCCTCCATATACCACGTCAATCAATGCCTTACCCCAGCCTCCCACAAGCTGGTGCCCTTCAGATGGGTTAGACTAAAAATCCCAGCACTCCCAGCCAGCTTGGCTAATGGATGATGGCAGTTGTAGTCCAAAATATCTGGAAGGCACCAGGTTTAGGAAGATATCCCTTAGCCTGTCTTAGTACAATACATCTCAAAATACAGAAGGAAGCAGACAAATATTATTCTGGTTGCGGCAACCAATTAAAGGATGTTTTGCTTTATTGGTATTTCACTTTATTGTTCATAATAATAAAAACACAGTGAAATAAAAAATAGGGATGTACGAAACCCCGCTTACCTGGCTCCGCCGGGTCCGCTGCGTGGGGGAGGCGCTCTGTCCCTCCCCCCGGAATCCTCTCCGGCCAGCTCCACTCCGCAGGGATTCCGCGGAGCCGCCAGCTGGCTCCACCAGCAGCCAGACATCCGGCCTCTGGCTAGCAGGGATGCAAATGGCGGCGGCTACCGCCGCCGCCATTTGCGTCCCTGAATTCAGCTGTGATAGGCTACGTAAAGACTTACGTAGCCTATCACATCTGGGTTAAAAAAAAAATGCGTACGCAAATGGCGGCGGCTACGGCCGCCACCATTTGCGTTCCTTATTTTTGGCTGTCTTAGTCTACGTAAATATTTACATAGACTAAGACAAAGACAAGAAAGGGGAACGCAAATAGCGTAGCAGATGCTATTTGCGTTCCCCTTTATTTTCACCGTCTTACCCTACGTAAATATTTACATAGACTAAGACAGCCAAAAATAAGGAACGCAAATGACGGCAGCTGCAGCCGCCGCCATTTGCGTACGCATTTTTTTTTTAACTCAGACGTGATAGGCTACGTAAGTCTTTACGTAGCCTATCACGAATGAGGGGAAGAAAAAAAACAGACTGCAAATGGCGGCAGTGGCGGCAGCTGTTTGGAAGACCAGCGGCCGCCACTGCCACCAAAGCCGCCGCTGGAGCCGCTGCCATCTGGAACATCCGCCCCAGGTAAGTATCGTCCTGGGGGGGATCCACGGGGGGGCGGGGGGCAGGCTGTTCTGCCACGGAGTTCGGGGGGCTGAATGCACTGGCATTTGGCCTCACCAAGATCCGTGGCGGAATTCTCTGACATCCCTAAATAAATAAGACACATTACAGAAGGCTAACCATGTTAGTCTAAAGCTGGAAGCTGGAAGAAGGTGAAATGCTTTATTGTTCATAATAATAACATATTCAGATAAATACTGAGGATATTATTTGACATTTGAGGACATTGAATAATACTTAATAATGATTGGATAAAGTGACACATTATTTAAGGATAACCAAGGGATTTTCTACATGAGGCTGTTAAACCACTGTATCTACTTTTTGGTTTCATTGCAGAACTGAGATCCAAGCACTATACAAAGAGTGTTTCCTTTCCTGCTGTTCTGCTATATAACCTCTAGGTGGCACTGTGGTAGGGCAGAATAGTGCAAATACACAAGTGAAAACAGCATTTTCTTTCACTTTCAGAAATAATAGCGCATTTTCCCTGCTCTAAAAAACTTGCCAAATGTATTCTTTAAAAACAGAAGCAAAACTGGAGGGTCATGTCATTGTCTAAAGAACCTGTAAACAACCATGAGTAGGAAGTGACGAGTGCACAATAACTGCCTTGTGTAGAAAAGCTCCATGTCAGTCTGAAGCAGGAAGAAGACAAAGTGCTATAGCACTTTACTAATGTGAGGCTGCAACTTAAGGCTTCAATCCTGGTTCCTGGGATGGGATACCAAGGCCATAGGATAGATTGTACCCCACACACACACTTGAGGTTGTAGACAGACCTCTGATTTCAGGAAGAATGTTAGATTCCCCCATCCGTGCCACCACAGAAAGATCCACACCCCTCACCTCTCTGACGTCAAACTTCCAGCATCGGAGAGGGGGATCAGGGCATGGTTTGTGTGAAGTGGGGGAGGCTCTGGAGCCAAAGGATCCAAAACCCTCCCAGTCCTTGACCACATCCCTAACTGGAGTTGGTCAGAATTCATTCCCTCCCATTGCAAACAATGAGAGGGAAATTCCTTAAACAAAAATAAGAGGAAGAAGTGGCACAGGAGCCTAGTAAGGCATTGCATATGTTGGATACTCTGACCTCAGAGCACTCTGACATCATTGATAGGATTGCCCTGTAAGTGTGGTTACTCAAAGTAAGTCCCATTGATTCAGTTCACACAACATGGTGGTTGTCATGGGTTTAATACTGCACGATGATCTGTGGCATGTGCCAGGTGCATGTGGCCACCATTTTGTATAATCAACCACCAATGGGGTGATTGGGGGTTACACTGTGTAGGGATGGCAGACAATTCTGCCATGGACTCCAATAAGGCCAGATTCTAAAGAATCTGGCCCCCTGGATTCCATGGCGGAATGGAACACTTACCTCCGCTTCCCCGCGGAATCCTGTTCCGCTGGATCCTCCAGCTATGGATTGCCAGCAATACGGCTGCCATGCCATATCGCTGGCTGAAAAGGACTGACTGCAGATGCAAATGACATCCAGGATGCCATTTGCAGCTGTAAAGGTCTTAGTTTAAGCTAAATGCAGCCATTTATGGCTGCATTAACCTTAAACTAAGATCTTTATGGCCGCAAATGGCGTCTTGGACGCCATTTGCATCCGCAGTCAGTCCATACCCCTCAGCCAGCAATACGGCATGGCGGCCGTATCACTGGTGCTTCAGAGCTGGTCGGCGGCTCCATGGAATCATCGTGGAGCGGAGCCGGCCAAAGAGGATTCCAGGGGGAGGAACGGATTGCCTCCCCCCCCCCAGGCGGGCGGATTCCCCATGGACCAGCAGGTAGGGAATCCGCCCATCCCTAACACTGTGTCATATGAACCCAGCCATGCTAAGTTATTTGAGGTTAAACAACCCTCACATAACCCTCAATAAGTAGTAGGGTTATGCCAAGGTTGTTTAACCCTCAAATAACTCACGGTTATTTGCACAGCACAGTGCAACCTCCAATAATGCACGATGGCCTGGCCATGTCATGAGAACCAGCTCAGTAAGTTCAATGGGTCTAGTAAGTGTGCTTAAGATTGCAACCTTACTGTGGCATGAGTTTTCATAGGCCAAGATGCCAGATGATGGTTGATAAGGTTATGTTTGTAGGTTATTAAATTAAGATAACACTGTCTCTTAGCTGAATAAGTCAGACAAAGCATTCATTGTTTATCAATTTCAAAATCCATATTAGTGTAATATCTTTATTAGGCCAACTCAAAGGTCACCAAAAATGTGCAAGCTCTCAAGATCTCAAGATCTCTTCATCAGGCAAGATGTTGCAAGAAGCAGTGGGTGAGGGATAGTTCATAAAAGCATCTTAAATGCATGGCTGGAATCAAGATTTGCATCAACTGTTCTGCTCCTCCCCCCTTATCCTGGGGATTAATTCTGCAGCTCCTAAGGCACACTATCCTCTTTACCCACCTGGACCTAAAGACTCCTTCAAAATCTCCCTGGCTTGCACCATTTGCAGAAAGGAGGCTGAGCTATGGGGAAGTTGTAACAGGCCAAATGGAAAGGAAGAAGAGGGAAGAACTGGCCCTGATGGAGTTCTGGTCTCTCTGCTCTGTTCTTCCCTTTCTCAAGAGAATCAAAGTGACTAAAGTCAAAGCATGAGTTTCAAATGAGTGTGTGCTTATCATTAATAAACAGCAAGTTGTTCAATTCACAGTTATCTGGAAAGGAATCAACACAGTGCTGTAAAATGTGACCTGAATTGTAATTTTCAGCTGCAATATGCCATAGGTCACTTTAATTCCAAACAGAGCTTATATTTAATAATCTGCTTAATTCAATACTTTCAGAGAAAGAAGATTCAAAGTATCTGAGGGAAGCAGAGCTTTACATACTGTCAGTTACAACTGTAAGAGGAATTTCCAAAAATAGAGCTATCCAAAGAGGTGACAGATTTCTGTGGTGAGCGAGCCTAAGCATTCCTATTATAGCTCTGACTTTGTGCAGGTAGAGTTGTACAGAATTTTGGCAGTGGGACTAAGGATGATCCAGAGTGGGGGCCCTTTATTATTTCCTGAGCTTTCTTAAAATATTTAGTTTAACATGAATGGAAACTTCGACACTAAGAACATAAGAAGCTAAGAAGAGCCATGCTGGATCAGACCATAGGTCCATCTAGTCCAGCATTCTGTTCACACACAGATGCCAAACAGCTGTCAACGGGAAACCCACAAGCAGGACACAAGTGCAATAGCACCCTCCCACCCATGTTCCCCAGCAACTCGTGTACATAGGCTTACTGCCTCTGGTACTGGAGGTAGCATGGAGCCATCAGGACTAGTAGCCATTGATAGCCTTCTCCTCTAGAAATTTGTCTAATTTGTCTAAAACTCCCTTTTAAAGCCCTCCAAATCTGTGGCCATCACTACATCTTGTGATGTTTAACTATGCGCTGCGTGAAGTACTTCCTTTTATCTCCCACTAATCAGCTTCATTGGGATGTCTCCCTATCCACTTCCTCCAGACCATGCATAATTTTGTACACCTCTATCATGTCTCCCCTTACTTGCCGTTTTTCAAAGCTAAACAATCAGAGCTGTTGTAACCTTCCCACAGAGTTGCTCCAGCCCCTTGATCATTTTAATATTTAGCTGCCCTTTTCTGCCTTTTTTCAAGCTCTACAATATCTTTTTTTAGGTGTGGAGACCAGAACTGTACACAGTATTCTAAGTGTGGCTGCACCATAGATTTGTATAAGGATAGTATGATATTGGCAATTTTATTCTGAATTCATTTCTTAATTATGCCTAACATGGAGTTTGCCTTTTTCACAGCAGCCTCACATTGAGTTGACATTTTAATCAAGCTGCCCAACACAACCCCAAGATTTCCTTCTTAGTCAGTCACCACTAGCTCAGATCTCTTCAGGTTATACTTGAAGTTGGGATTTTTTGCCTCAACATGCATCACTTTATACTTGCTTACATTTAGATGCCCATTACCCCATTTTGGAGAGATTCTTTTGGAGCTCCTTACAATTAGTTTTTGTTAACCATGCTAAATAATTTGGTGTCATCGGCAAACTTGGCCACTTCACTTCTCACACCTAATTCTAGATCATTTATGAACGAGTTGAAAAGCATTGGTCCCAATACAGATCCCTGTGGGACACCAGTGTTTACATTCCTTCATTGGGAGAATTTACCAATTTATTCCTACTCTTCTTTCTCTTTAACCAGTTAGTGATCCATAAGAGGACCTCTCCTAAGAACATAAGAACAGTCATGCACTGTTCACACAATGGCCAACCAGCCACTCTTCACTCTCCTCTTATTCCATGACTGCTAAGTTTGTTTAGGAGACTTTGGTGAGGGACTTTGTCAATGCTTTTTTGAAATCCAAGTAAAAAAGTGTCTACCAGATCACCCCTGTCCACATGTTTATTGACACTTTCAAAGAATTCTAAAAGGTTAGTGAGACAGGACTTACCTTTGCGGAAGCTATGTTGATGGTGGGTTTTTTTGTTTTTCAGCAGGGCCTGTCCTTCTGAATTTATTGCTTTTATCTTTAATCATGCTTTCAACCAATTTACCCAGAACAGATGTTAAGCTAGCCAGCCTGTATTTCCTGGAACCCCCCTGGATCACTTTTTAAGAACTGGTGTTATATTGACCATTCTCCAGTCTTCTGGTACAGAGGCTGATCTTAGGGGCATGTTGAATATTTTGGTCAGAAGATTAGCAATTTCATATTTGAGTTCTTTGAGAACTCTGTGATGGATACCACCTGGGCCTAGTGATTTATTTACTTCCAGCTTGTCAATAAGGTTGAGAACTTCATCTTTTGTCACCACTATTAGCCTCAGTCTCCCTTCCTGAAAACATCAGTTCAGGTGCAGTATCTGTCCTATATCGTCTGCCATGTAGACAGATGAAAAGAATTCATTCAGCTTCTCTGCAATCTCCTTGTCCTCCTTTAGTTTTCCTTTAACTCCATTGTCATCCAACAGTCCAACTGCCTCCCTAGCTGATTTCCTGCTTCTGATATATTTAAAGAATTCTTGATGTTCCTAGCAATATGCTCTTCAAATGCTCCCCCCATCTCTTTTTGTGTGCTTGCATTTGCCTTCCATCTCTTATTGTCTGTTTGCATTGCCTTTGTGCAAGCTTGTGCTCCCTTTTGTTTTGCTCATTTGGGCAACACTTCCATTTTCTGAAGGAAGCCTTCTTTTCTTTAATAGCTTCCTTGACGCTGCTTATTAACCATGTCGGTGACCTCTTGGATTTGGTGCTTCCTTTCCTAACCTGCGGTATAAATTTTAGCTAAACTTCTATTATTGTGGTTTTGAGTAACTTACATGCATTTTGAAGGGATTTAACCCTCTTGACTCCCCCTTTCAACTTCCTTTTCACCAGTTCACTCATTTTAGAGAAGTTTCCTCTTTTGAAGTCAAATGTGACTGTGTTGGACTCTCTTGGCAATTTTCCATTTAAATGTATATTAAATCTGATAGCACTGTGGTCACTGTTTCCAACTGGTTCAACAACATTGACATTTCATACTAGGTCCTGGGTAACACCATTTAGAATTAAATCCAGGGTCGCCTCCCCTCTGGTCAGTTCCATGACCAACAGTTCTAGGGCACAGTCGTTCAGTGCATCAAGACAGTTAACCTATTTGTCATGACTAGAACATGCATTGTTCCAGTCAATCTGGGGGTAATTGAATTCTTACATTATTACACATCTAGTCAATGTGGGGGTAATTGGAGTCTCCCATTATTACAACACTTCCTCATTTAGAGGCCTCCCTGATTTCATTTTCCATCTCAAGGTCACCCTGAGCATTCTGGTCAAGGGGAAGAATAGCACGTTCCTAGTATTAAATTAGTTTTGGAGCCTGGTATTGTCTCCCACAGTGCTTCTGTGGAAGGGTTTGCCCCTTTTGGTGTTCTAGTCTGCTCGACACCATGCCCTCTTTGAAGTACAGAGCAACACATCCCCCAGGCCAGCACACGTTCCCTGTCCTTCCTGCAGAATTTTTATATAGAGATTACTGTATCCCACTGGTTTTCTCTATTCCACCAGGTTTCTGTAATGTCCACTATAGCCAGGTTCTGCTTTAAAACCAGGCACTCCAGCTCTCCCATTTTGGCTCAGAGGCTTCTAGTGTTTGCACAGAAACTCCTACACATGGTATCTAGGGATGTCAAAGAATTCCGCGATGGATCACAGTGAGGCCTAATGCCAGTGCATTTGGCCCCCAGAAATCCATCACGGAATGAAGCCCCCGCCCCCCCAACCCACGAAAGGCATGCGGGATGAAGTCCCCACCACCCCCACCCCATGAAAGGCGCACGAAACAGAGCACTTTCCTGCTCCTGTCCGTCCTGCAGCCGCCATTTGCGTCCCTGCGGAGGCCGTGATAGGCTACGTAAGTATTTACGTAGCCTATCACGGCGGGGGGGGGGGGAACCCAGCGTACGCAAATGGCGGCAGCTACCACCATTTGCTTACGCTGGGGTTTTTTCCCCTGCCGTGATAAGCTACGTAAATATTTACGTAGCCTATCATGGCTCAATACAGGGATGCAAATGGCGGCGACTACGACAGCCACCATTTGCGTCCCTGCAGGGCTGCCCAGCAGCCGGATGTCCAGCTGTGGCCGGCCAGAGCCGGCCGGCGGCTCTGCAGCTTGGCCGCAGAGCAGAGCCAGCTGGGCAGGATTCCGGGGGGAGGGACGGAGCGCCTCCCCCCCACCGCGGATTCCCCTGCGCAGAGCCAGGTAAGGGATTCGTACATCCCTACTTTCCAGCTTCCTTAAGTAGGCCTGTTTCATATTTTACTACAGTTCACCTCTGCTGATGTGGATAGGGATGTATGAAAGTCATTTACCTTTTCGCAGATGTGATTCGCGGTGGGGGGGAGGCGCTCCGTCCCTCCCCCCAGAATCCTGCCCGGCCAGCTCCGCTCCGCAGCGGAGCCAGCTGGGCAGGATTCCAGGGGGAGGGATGGAGTGCCTCCCCCCCACCACAGATTGCTTGGCACAGAGCCAGGTAGGTGTTTCGTACATCTCTAATGGTATCCCTCCCCAGCAGTCTCTGGCATGTGTAGCTTTTGCTATGGTACTTAGGGCTGTTTGACTGGCTACAATGTTTCACCATGTACTCCTGGCCTATTTCCTCCCCTTCTACATATGAACAATCAAAAATTTTTCATTTTCATCTCCTTAGGGATGTCAGAGAATTCCGCGACGGATCTCGGTGAGGCTGAATGCCAGTGCATTCAGCCCCCCGAAATCCATTGCGGAACGGCCTGCCACCCCTCCCCACCCCCTGCTAAAGACTTACGTAGCCTATCATATCTGGGGGGGGGAAGCGCCCAGTATGCTATTTGCATTCCCCTTTCTTTTCTTTGTCTTAGTCTATGTAAATATTGACGTAGATTAAGATGGCGAAAAATAAGGGACACAAATGGCGGCAGCCGTAGCCACCGCCATTTGCGTACGCATTTTTTTTTTTTACCCAGAGCCCTCCGCGGCCAGAAATCCGCAACTGGCCATCAAGGATTCCAGGGGGTAGGACCGGATTGCCTCCCCCCCGCATCAAGGATTCTGGGGGGAGGGACAGAACGCCTCCTCCCCCACCATGAACAGAATCCGTGAAAAGGTAAGTGACTTTCGTACATCCCTACATCTCCTATGGATGATTTAACCCAAACCAGATACTTCCCAGCTCCTGTCAGCTTTCCCCCAGGGTTTAGTTTAAAAGCTGCTCTGCCAGCTTTTTTATGTTTAGCTCCAGCCATCTGGTTCCATTTTGGTTCAAGTGCAGCCTATCCCTCTTGTACAGGCCCGGCTTGTCCCAGAATGTTCCCCAATGCCTAACAAATCCATACCCCTCTTCCTTGCACCACCATCTCATTCTTCACATTGAGACTCAGCTTTGCCTGTCTAGCTGGCACTGCACATGGAACACATAGAATTTCAGAGAAAGCCACCTTGGTGGGCCTGGATTTCAACCTCCTACCTAGCAACCTAAATTTGGTAGGGATGGCAGAGAATTCCACCATGGATCTTGGTGAGGCCGAATGCCAGTGCATTCGGCCCCCCAAACTCCGTGGCGAAATGGCCTGCCACCCGCCACCCCCCCCCCCGCAGATCCCCCCCGAGACGAGACTTACCTGGGGCGGATCTTCCGGGTGCCGGTGGCTCCGGTGGTGGCTCCGGTGGTGGCTCCGGTGGCAGCAGCTGCAGCAGCGGCTGGTCTTCTGACTGGCTGCCGCCGCCACCATTTGTAGTCCTGTAAAAAAAAAAAAAAAAATGACGTGATAGGCTACATAAAGATTTACGTAGCCTATCATGGCTGGGTTTAAAAAACAAAAACAAAACCGCGTACGCAAATGGCGGCGGCTACAGCCGCCGCCATTTGCGTTCCTTATTTTTGGCCATCTTCGTCTACGTAAAATATTTATGTAGACTATGACGGCGAAAATAAAGGGGAACGCAAATAGCATAGTGGGCGCTGTTTGCGTCCCTTTTTGATTCGCCATTTTAGCCTACGTAAATATTTACGTAGATTAAGACGGCCAAAAATAAGGAATGCAAATGGTGGCGACCGTAGCCACCACCATTTGCGTACACGGGTTTTTGGGGTTTTTTTCCCCAGAGCCCTCCGCGGCTGGAAATCCAGCTGCGGACAGCTCTGGCCTGGCTGGGCCTGGCCGGCTGCTCCGCAGAGCTGCTGCAGAGCACAGCCGGCCTTGGAGGATTCCAGGGGGGAGGAACGGATCACCTCCCCCCCCATCGAGGATTCCGGGGGGAGGGACAGAATGCCTCCCCCCATCAACATAATCTGCAGAAAGGTAAGTGACTTTCGTACATCCCTAAAATTTGGTAGGGATGTTAGGGAATTCCACCACGGATCCCAGGGGGGCCGAATTCCAGTGAATTTGGTCCCCTGGAATCCATGGTGGAACGGAGCCCCCACCCCTCCACCCCGCGAAAGCCCCGCGAAATGGAGCCTACCTGGCTGCAGCTCCAGCTGCGGCTCTGGCTGCTGCCAGATAGGGATGTACGAAAGTCACTTACCTGGTCTTGCAGCTTGCTTCGCGGTGGGGGGGAGGCGCTTCGCTTCTCCCCCCGAAGTTCAGGCCAGGGGGGGAGGCTTCCCGCCTCGCCCGGCCAAAATTCAGGCCGGGGGGGGGGCTTCCCGCCTCGCCCGGCCGAAATTCAGGCCGGGGAGAAGCGCCCCCTCTCCCCGGCTGCGAATTTCAAAAGAAAAAAAGAAAAAGAAAAAAAAGCCCCGTGATAGGCTACGTGATGATTTATGTAGCCTATCATGGCTAGATCTGCAAAGTCAGCTGTGATAGGCTATGTTAATCGTCACGTAGCCTATCACAGGTGACTTTAAAAAAAAAAAAAAGCGCGTACGCAAATGGCCGCCCCCATAGGGAGTCGCCATTCGCGTTCCTTATTTGGTCCCTGTAGTCTACGTAAAGATTTACGTAGACTACGGCGAAAATAAGGGCAATGCAAATAGCCATTTGCAGTCCTGTAAAAAAAAAAGAAATGACATGATAGGCTATGTAAAGATTTACGTAGCCTATCATGGCTGGGTTTAAAAAACAAAAACAAAACCGCGTTGCCCTTATTTTCGCCGTAGTCTACGTAAATCTTTACGTAGACTACAGCGACCAAATAAGGAACGCGAATGGCGGCTCCCTATGGGGGCCGCCATTTGCATACGTGCTTTTTTTTTTTTTAAGTCACCCGTGATAGGCTACGAGACAATTTACGTAGCCTATCATGGCTGACTTTGCAAATCTAGCCGTGATAGGCTACGTTAATCGTCACATAGCCTATCACGGGGGCATTTTTTTTTTTTTTACTTTTATTGGAATGGCGGCGGCGGCAGCTGGTCGAAAGATCGGCTGCTGCCCCCGCCCCTGACGAAGACCCGACGAACCCCTGCCGGGACCCGCCGCTGGGAGGGACATTCGGGAAAGGTAAGTCCCGTCCCGGGGGGGGGGCGGGGGGCGGAGAATTTCTCCCCGAAACTTCTTCGGGGGGCCGAACACGTTGGCGCTCGGCCCCCTGAAGTTTCGGGGAGAAATTCTCCGCCAACCCTATTCAGCACTAGCTTCCAGTGGATGGGAACGTAGGTCAATTCGGCCCACTGGGAATGGAGATTCCTATTTGGGAAGGAGGCCAATGGTGAATGTGAGACCTATTTCAGGGAGATCATCTTTTCAATGAGTCATTGGAGGGGACAGCAGACAGAGGGTAGGTGATTGGGGAAGCAGTGTGGTTTGCAAGGGCCGAGTCCCTTTTCTGTGTGTGTTTTTAAAAACTAGATGATAAACTGAACTCTTAAACCTGGGATTGGTCCTTTTTCCTGTGTGTGTGTGTGTGTGTGTGTGTGTGTGTGTGTGCACGCGCCTGCTCATGTTTGTGCGTGTTTAACTAAGTGATAAGCTGAACTCACAAACTTGGGATGAATCTTTTT
The DNA here is from genome assembly GCF_057233095.1 of Heloderma suspectum. NCBI lineage: Eukaryota > Metazoa > Chordata > Lepidosauria > Squamata > Helodermatidae > Heloderma > Heloderma suspectum. The sequence continues at coordinate 75,818,753 of NC_139461.1, forward strand.
CTGTGCTTTACTTAAGGAACTGTCTATAAGGCCTAAACCTGAGCCCACACTGAGCCCACACTGAAGCTAACCTGCTCTTTTTTTGTTTATAAGCAGACTCCCCCACTAGCTACTCCTGTGCAGAGGACCTTGTCAGTATAGAGTTGTAAATTGCTTTTTATTGCCCCTTTCTAAGCTTGGGATCAGCTTAAATATGTGACTGAGTTCCTCTTCACCCACTAAGGAACTTCTGGTAGAGCAAGGCTGTGAGATCTGTAAGTTCTTGCTGGATTCCTCCCCTGGGATTTAGCTCCCAACTGTAAGTTTGTAAGGGGCTACCCTTTGGGGATTTAGCTCCCTTCACTGTGCCCTTGCTTTGGCTTCAGCTGATAATTTATGAGTTGTGAATGATTACCTGAGGTAATTTAATAGATAATTCCTTTCATTTACCTTCTCCTCACACAGGTGCTTAACTTGCTTGTGTGCTGATGTTTTGTCACTGGGGCTGAGATGCTTTGTCACTGCAGCTCCTCGCACTCAGGTACATATTGGTACATAGGAAGATAGGGTCTAAGGGTAGAAGATAGGGAAGATGGGGTCTAAAGAAGGGTGTAAGGAAGGGTCTAAGGAAGGGATAATTACTTTCACTTACCTTCTCCTTGCACAGGTGCTTAACTCACTTGTTTGCTGATGCTTTGTTACTGGGGCTCCTCATACTCAGGTACATATTGGTACATAGGAAGAGAGGAAGCTGCCATATAGTGAGTTAGACCATAGGGCCATCTTGCCCAGTATTATCGACACAGACTGACAGCAGCTCTCCAGAGATTCAGGCAGGATTATTTCCTAGCCCTGCCTGGAGATGCCAGGGATCGAACCTGGGACAGTCTGTGTGCAAAGCATGTGCCCTACTATTGAGCTATGGACCATCTCATATAAATGCAACCTTACTGATATTTTTGGCTGCAATCCTATGCATACATACTTGGCAGTAAGTTTCATTAAGTTTCATTGAATTCAGAGGAACATACCTCTGAATAAACCTGTGCAGGATGGTTCTGTTAGTATAACTTTTACAGTGAGGTTGAGGCTATGTATCCTATTTACAGAGGTCCATCCTCTATTTGAAGGACTGTCAGAGGACAGTCATCTGTTTGATAGTGCCCTCTGCTTGAAGGGTTGTCCAGACCAACTTCAGTTTAAAGCTAAAAAATTATAAGAACGGAGACCAACATTTCCCATTTCCCATTTGACATTTCCCAGCAACAGTTAGTACCTGGACAGCAGACTGACCAGTTACATAGGTCACCTGGTCATAAAGCCTTTCTACACAAGGCATTTATTGTGTGCTCATGATTCCTCACTCATGGCCATTGTCATCCTCCAGGGTCTCTCCCATTCTTTCAAACCATTTCCATAGCTTTTTAAAAAAAAAATTGAGGAAGGTCTGGTATTATCTGGAAATGGCAGAATGAAACTCTAGCGTAGTTGCATAATTCAGCGATACCACAACACCACCTGGTAGTTGTGTAATGGAACATATAGAAAGGCAGAGAAAGACACACGCGCACCCCAGGGGAAAAAAAAAAAAAACATGTGTAGAGAAGCCAATTTTATCCCACAAGGAATCCGAAAGCAGAAGCCTTGGTAGAGGAGTTGGTTAAAAGCCTCATTGTAGAAAAGTCCACAATCTTCCCCACTATGATGAGATGTATTGTACGTCCATTGTACCATTCACATTCCTGCAGTGTGTTATACTGTGGCTGTGTTTTGCCAATTGTTTTGTTCTTTGGATATTCAGAGGCAATGAACACACCAATGGGTGAAGGAAAGATGTTTATTTAGCTAAAATAGACTAATAAAGCAAGAAAAAGCAAGACAATACATTCAAAGCATAAAGCATATGTTCCTTCAGTTACTGGGAACCCCATACTCTTATCTTAAGGTCAGCAATCAGATAAGAGCAGTGATGAACAACTCCAACGGCCTGGCCCATAACACCAGTCTCAACCTACAGTGAGGTCCAAGGACCCTTGGGAGGGTCGCAGGGAATCATATACTATCCACTTGATCCCTCCCATTCTAGACAGGGTCCCATGACTTCATACATTCTTGTACACTGGAAAGCAACCAGCCTCAGCAATTGGCAGGCAGGCAGCCACACCAGTACAGAGATCTTCAATCTCCACTCTCATCTGGCCTTGACATCTTGCCAAAGGCCTTATCTACCAGTTCAAGCACAACATCAACAGCCTTAACTCTGGGAACTAGCATAGCTACCCACCCCATCAGCTCAACAAACAGGCACAACAGCACTCTAGACATGGGCAGGGGAAATCTGTGCACCACTAATTCCTCGAAATTCAGGGTTCTTCCATGATTCCACTACAGGCTGCCTTTGAAAACAGTCCAGAAACTTCAGCTAGTCCAAAATAGGGCAGCAAGATTGTTAATGGGGCCTGGCCAATGTGATCGTATTATTCCAGTGCTTTATGATATGCATTGCCTGCCAGTCCATTCCTGGGCCAAATTCAAAGTGCCAGTATTAACTTTAAAAGCCCTAAACAGCTTGGGCCCATTTTACTTGAAGGATAGTGTCTTGCCATAGATCCCCTGCCTAGACACTAAGATCATCTTCAAAGGTGCCCCCACTGAATGAGGTGAGGCAGGTGGCCACTAAAGAGAGAGCGTGGAATGCCCTCTCCAGAGACTCTAGCCTAACAGCTACGTTGTGATCTTTTCTACACCAAGTGAAGACCTTTTTATTTTCCCAGGGTTTTTAGTCTTCAGTTTTAAGAATTGTGTTAGTGCATTTTTAGATCTTTGCACTGCTGCTGGCTTTTAGCTTGGTTACTGTTTTGGTCTTCTTCTGTTTTAAACTTATGGTTTTATTAGGGATGTCAGAGAATTCCATGACGGATCTCGGGGAGGCCGAATGCCAGTGCATTCGGCCCCTTGAAATCCGTCGCAGAACAAGCCCCCGCCCCCCAACCCACGAAAGGCACGCAGGGCGAAGTCCCCGCCACCTCCAACCCACAAAAGGCGCATGAAACGGAGCACTTACCTGCTCCCTCCCGTGCAGCTTTGCGAATGGCAGCCGTCCTGCAGCCACCATTCGCTGCCTCTTCATAGCCATGACAGGCTACGTAAATACTTACATAGCCTATCACGGCTAATGCAGGGATGCCATTTGCATCCCTGCGGAGGCCGTGATAGGCTATGTAAGTATTTATGTAGCCTATCACGGCGGGGGGGGGGAACACAGCGTATGCAAATGGCGGCGGCTACCGCCATTTGCGTATGCTGGGTTTTTTTCCCCCTGCCGTGATAGGCTACATAAATATTTACGTAGCCTACCACGGCTAAATACAGGGACGCAAATGGTGGTGGCTATGACAGCTGCCATTTGCGTCCCTGCAGGGCTGCCCAGTGGCCAGATGTCTGGCTGCGGGTGGCCGGAGCCGGCCGGCAGCTCCATGGCTTGGCCGCATAGCGGAGCCAGCCGGGCAGGATTCTGGGGGGGGTGGACCGGATCGCCTCCCCCCATCAAGGATTCCGGGGGGAGGGATGGAGCACCTCCCCCCGCCCAGCAGAAATAGAACGGAACGGAAGGTAAGTGGTCCGTCCATCCCTAGGTTTTATATTATGTTTTTGTATTTTATGTTACAAAATACTGTGTCATTGTATTTTATGGTTTTAACCACCAAGATAGCTTTGGTTAATGGGCAGTATAGCAATGTAATAAATAAGTACAATATTTAAACTGTAGTAATTATTTCTACATTTGCAACTATACATATACATTAGCCTACGCACATCTGCATCCTCTTTTGTTTTCCTTTTTGGTGAGGCATTTCCTCTTTTTATGGGGGTTGTATGTAAGTGTCCACCCTGTTTAAAGTGTTTTTTTATTTTGTTTTTCAGAACTAGATCACATCTATCTGCCACTGAAATTCACAGAAACACAATTCAGGTTGAATATAATGATTCTCCTTCAGCAAAGGAGATCGTTCCCTTGTCGTGGTGCTGGAGCTTGAGCACCTCAATGACATCATGAGCTAAACTGTGAAGGGACACCCAAGACGGGAAGGTCATGTCAGAGAGGTCAGACTAAATACGGTCCCTGGAGAAGGAAACGGCAACCCACCCCAGTATTCTTGCCATGAAAACTAAATGGATCACTACAACCAGAGATATGTCGGTATACCATCGGAAGATGGGACTCCTACGTTGGAAGATGGTCAAAAATGCTACTGGGGAGGAACAGAGGATAAGTTCAATTAGCCCCAGATGTGATGACGCAGCTAGCTCAAAGCCGAAAGGATGGCTAGCAGCCGATGGTGCTGGTGGTGAATGACGAATCCAATGTTCTAAAGATCAACACACCACAGGAACCTGGAATGTAAGATCTATGAGCCAGGGCAAATTGGGTGTGGTTACTGGGGAGATGTCAAGATTATATAGACATTTTGGGTGTCAGTGAACTGAAATGGACTGGAATGGGCCACTTCACATCAAATGACCACCAGATCTACTACTGTGGACAAGAGGACCACAGAAGAAATGGAGTAGCCTTCATAATTAATAATAAAGTGGCTAAAGCAGTGCTTGGATACAATCCAAAAAATGACAGAACGATCCCAATTCAAATTCAGGGTAAGCCATTTAACATCACAGTGATCCAAATATACATCCCAACCATAGATGCTGAAAAAGCAGAAGTAGTTCAGTTCTATGAGGATCTGCAGCCCCTACTGGATAGTACGCCAAACAAAGATGTTATTTTCATTACAGGAGACTGGAATGCGAAGGTGGGTAGTTAAACAACACCTGGAATTACAGGCAAGCATGGTCTGGGAGAACAAAATGAAGCAGGACATAGGCTGATAGAATTTTGCCAAGACAACTCACTGTGCATAACAAACACTCTCTTCCAACAACCTAAGAGACGACTTTATACATGGACTTCACCAGACAGTCGACACCGAAATCAGATTGACTACATCCTTTGTAGCCAAAGGTGGCGGACATCTATGCAGTCGGTAAAAACAAGACCTGGAGCTGACTGTAGTTCAGATCACGAACTTCTAATTGCACAATTTAGAATCAGACTAAAGAGAATAGGGAAGACCCACAGATCAGTTAGATATGAGTTCACGAATATTCTTCATGAATATGCAGTGGAGGTGAAGAATAGATTTAAGGGACTAGATTTAGTAGACAGGGTCCCGGAAGAACTATGGACAGAAGTTCACAACATTGTTCAGGAAGCAGCAACAAAAAACGTCCCAAAGAAAAAGACAACCAAGAAGGCAAGATGGCTGTCTGCTGAGACACTGGAAGCAGCCGAAGAAAGAAGGAAAGCAAAAGGCAACAGTGATAGGGATATGCCCAATTAAATGCAAAATTTGAGAGATTAGCCAGAAGAGATAAGGAATTATTTTTAAACAAGCAATGCACGGAAGCGGAAGAAGATAATAGAATAGGGAGGACAAGAGACCTCTTCCAGAAAATTAGAAACATCGGAGGTAAATTCCAGGCAAAAATGGGTATGATCAAAAACAAAGATGGCAAGGACCTAACAGAAGCAGAAGAGATCAAGAAAAGGTGGAAAGAATATACAGAAGATCTGTATAGGAAGAATAATAATATCGGGGACAGATTTGACGGTGTGGTCAGTGAGCTAGAGCCAGACATCCTGAAGAGTGAGGTTGAATGGGCCTTAAGAAGCATCGCTAATAACAAGGCAGCAGGAAATGACAGTATCCCAGCTGAACTGTTTAAAATCTTGCAAGATGATGCTGTCAAGGTGATGCATGCCATATGCCAGCAAATTTGGAAAACACAAGAATGGCCACCAGATTGAAAAAATTAACTTATATCCCCATACCAAAAAAGGGAAGCACCAAAGAATGTTCAAACTATCGCACAGTGGCACTTATTTCACATGCCAGTAAGGTTATGCTCAAGATCTTGCAAGGTAGACTCCAGCAATTCATGGAACAAGAATTGCCAGATGTACAAGCTGGGTTTCGAAAAGGCAGAGGAACTAGAGACCAAATTACCAATATCCGCTGAATAATGGAGAAAGCCAGGGAGTTTCAGAAAAACATCTATTTCTGTTTTATTGACTACTTTATAGGGATGTATGAAAATTACTTATCTTTCGGGGATTATGCTGATGGTGGGGGGGAGGCATTCCGTCCCTCCCCCCGGAATCCTCGCTGGGGGGGAGGTGCTCCGTTCCTCCCCCCCCCTCGGAATCCTGGCTGGCCAGCTGTGTTTCGCAGTGATTCTGCGGAGCTGCTGGCCGGCTCCGCCAGCAGCCGGACATCCGGCCGCTGGCTAGCAGGGATGCAAATGGCGGCGGCCGTAGCTGCCACCGTTTGCGTCCCTGCAGTCAGCCGTGATAGGCTACGTAAAGATTTACGTAGCCTATCACAGTGTTTTTTTTTAAATCTAGCTGTGATAGGCTACGTAAATCTTTACATAGCCTATCACTTTTTTTGTTTTTTTTTGTTTTTTAACCTGGAAATGGTGGCGGCAGCCGGTCGGAAGACCGGCCGCTGCCACCGCCGCCGAACCGCCGCCGCAGCCGCCGCCAGAGTCATCACCGCCAGGAAGATCCGCCCAAGGTAAGTCCAGTCCTGGGGGGGGCGGGCCATTCCGCCACTGATTTCGGGGGGCCGAATGCGCTGGCATTCGGCCTCCCCGAGATCCATGGTGGAATTTTCGTACATCCCTATTCTAAAGCCTTTGACTGTGTGGATCATAACAAACTATGGCAAGTTCTTGGTGGTATGGGGATACCAAGTCATCTTGTCTGCCTCCTGAGGAATCTGTATAACAACCAAGTAGCAACAGTAAGAACAGACCACGGAACAACAGACTGGTTTAAGATTGGGAAAGGAGTACGGCAGGGTTGTATACTCTCACCGTACCTATTCAACCTGTATGCAGAACACATCATGCGATGTGCTGGGCTTGATGAAGCCAAGGCTGGAGTTAAAATCGCTGGAAGAAACATTAACAATCTCTGATATGCAGATGATACCACTTTGATGGCTGAAAGCGAGGAGGAGCTGAGGAACCTGATGACGAAGGTGAAAGAAGAAAGTGCAAAAGCTGGGTTGCAGTTCAACTAGGGATGGCGGAGAATTTCTCCCCGAAACTTCAGGGGGCCGAGCGCCAACGTGTTCGGCCCCCCGAACAAGTTTCGGGGAGAAATCCTCCGCCCCCCCGGCCCCCGCACCCCCCCCGGGACGGGACTTACCTTCCCTGAATGTCCCTCCCAGCGGCGGGTCCGGCTGGCGGTTCGTCCGGTGTTCGAGCGGGGCGGGAGCAGCAGCCAGTCTTTCGACCGGCTGCCGCCCCCGCCATTGCAATGAAAGAAAAAAAAAAAACACGTCCCCTGATAGGCTACGTGACGATTCACGTAGCCTATCATGGCAAGATTTGCAAAGTCAGCTGTGATAGGCTACGTGAATCGTCACGTAGCCTATCACGGGTGACTTTAAAAAAAAAAAAGTGTGTACGGATAATGGCGGCCCCCATAGGGAGCCGCCATTCCCGTTCCTTATTTGGTCGCTGTAGTGTACGTCAATGTTTACATAGACTACGGCGAAAATAAGGGCAACGCTATTTGCGTTGCCCTTATTTTCGCCGTAGTCTACGTAAACATTGACGTACACTACAGCGACTAAATAAGGAACGCGAATGGCGGCTCCCTATGGGGGCCGCCATTCACGTACGCGCTTTTTTTTTTTTTTTAAAGTCACCCGTGATAGTCTACGTGACGATTCACGTAGCCTATCACGGCTGACTTTCCAGATCTAGCCGTGATAGGCTACGTGAATCGTCACGTAGCCTATCAGGGGACGTTTTTTTTTGTTTTTTTTTTACTTTCGTGTTCGCGGCCGGGCGAGGCGGGAAGCCTCCTCCCCGGCCTGAATTTCGGCCGGGCGAGGCGGGAAGCCTCCCCCCCCGGCCTGAATTTCGGCCGGGCGAGGCGGGAAGCCTCCCCCCCCTGGCCTGAACTTCGCGGGGGGAGCAGCAAAGCGCTCCCCCTCACCGCGAAAAAGCTGCGAGAAAAGGTAAGTGACTTTCGTTCACCCCTAAGTTCAACCTCAAAAAAACCAAGATTATGGCAACCAGCTTGATTGATAACTGGCAAAGAGAGGGAGAAAATGTGGAGGCAGTGACAGACTTTGTCTTTCTAGGCGCAAAGATTACTGCAGACGCTGACTGCAGCCAGGAAGTCAGAAGACGTTTACTTCTTGGGAGGAGAGCAATGACAAATCTTGATAAAACAGTGAAGAGCAGAGACATCACACTGACAACAAAGGTCCGCATAGTGAAAGCAATGGTATTCCCCGTAGTAACCTATGGCTGCAAGAGCTGGACCATAAGGAAGGCTGAGTGAAGGAAGATAGATGCTTTTGAACTGTGGCGCTGGAGGAAAATTCTGAGAGTGCCTTGGACTGCAAGAAGATCAAACCAGTCCATCCTCCAGGAAATAAAGCCAGACTGCTCACTTGAGGGAATGATCTTAAAGGCAAAACTGAAGTACTTTGGCCACATAATGAGAAGACAGGATACCCTGGAGAAGATGCTGATGCTAGGGAAAGTGGAAGGCAAAAGGAAGAGGGGCCGACCAAGGGCAAGGTGGATGGATGATATTCTGGAGGTGACGGACTCGACCTTGGGGGAGCTGGGGGTGGCGACAGCCGACAGGAAGCTCTGGCGTGGGCTGGTCCATGGGGTCACAAAGAGTCGGAAGCGACTGACCAAATGAACAACAAATAATGATTCTCAAAATTGAGAATCTTGCTCCTCAGATTTTGACACCTTTCACTGAATCTGCCACAAGTTCGTCTTGGAAGCAATCAGGAAATTGTCATTGTTTTCACTGCATATGCACTGAGCGTTGTCTTTTACCACCCATCTCCACTGATCTTGACAAATCACTTTTCACACTTTTCAGTTGTTCACACTATGAGCTGCTCCAATTTTTTTTAATCTTCTGCTCCTTCGCTACTTTGTACCTTTGGTTTATAATTATCTTTTATTAGTGCCGAAGACACTTGCAACTCTGTCAAATGTTTTATTTATTTATTTCCCTTAAAACACGTGCTTCTAAAATCCCCTAAGTATGCAAGAGGGTTCCTCCACCACTCCCCTCTTCACTTCTGAACATGATGAAATGGAATCCAAGTGTAACTCAGCTACCAAAACCATAGCAACAAATACAGGATCCCAGATTTTAAAGAAATCTCAGGATTTTTGCTAGAATGTTAGCAGCTGTATTCCCAGAAGCTTAAAACTATACTTTTCAATAATTGTTAGACAATACTTATTTCTTTCCTCTTTTTTTTTTTTTAACTGGGCTAACATTTGAATAGGAACACCTCCGTTTATGCATTGGAGCATCTATATATCTCTTGACTGAAATATTTTATTGTTTTAAAAATAAAGGGGATTGCTGCTGTGACAGAGCAATTGCTGAACACTAACAAGTATATTAGTTGGAATAGGTGGTCTCATTGTTGACTTTGTAGTACAATTTATTGCTAAATTTTGGATTTTCACAATTCATCAATGCTAAGTTTGGGCTCTTTTCTGCGAATGTTTAAGCCATACAATAAATGTGCTAGTCTTGAAAGTGCCTCGGACTCTGTTTTGTTTTTTGTTTCAAAGAGTTGCACTCTGGCAAAATGCTTCTGAAAGGTATAGGTTCAGCTTAGACATGGTGCCAATACCATGACTCCAGCCACATTTAGCTTTGACATTACATCTGAAGAAATTATAATTGTCTAATTAGGCTTATTCACTTTGCTAAAGTTTAATGGGATGGGCATTTACCATGACATGTTGCACGTTTTGGTGCTTTGTTTTGCATTCTTCTTGGTAGACCTCATGTCAATCCCACCTAATATTACATTTCTAGGATTTGTTCTCCCATGGGTTTGAGCGTCAAATGTAAATATAACACTGAAGCAATGTTAATGGAGCCCTAATGTTCTGACTTAAATCCACAGAAGTCAGGAAAACTAGAATTATGGCCCCCAAAGCAGCTTTAACTTTGCCCTTCTACAGGTATGTATTACAATAGAAAATTGCAGCTTTCAGAGAATGATCACATCACACTGGATAATGGGACTTATGATTTGATTTATTTCACAAACGTAGGCTAACTGTGTGAGTTATGTGAAATGTAATGCATCGTGTTCGTAATACACGAAGTTATCTTCCTCTAGAGGCTCAGGACAGAAATATGAGACACATTTGAAAGGAACAGTGAAAAACTGTGAAGTCTGAGGTTTATGGTAAATCCCAAGTGCAGTGTTGTTCAAGAGTGTAGTTGCAAAAATAGACCTCCTCGCAACCCCCCCACCCCACATCATAAAGCATTATTTGGCCTATCAGTGGCATTTAGACATAACCAAACTGGCAATTCCAGTTTAAGTGTGTTTGTGTTAGCAACCACCATGCATTACAGTTTGCTTGTAAGATCAAAACATATCCCTTTTGTTATTTATTATTCCAGATTCTGAGTTGTTTATCACTCAGATCATCATTCTGGCATACAGAAGAGGGGCGGGATAGCCATTTTCCAGCCTTGAAGTAGTAGCTTCTCTCCGAGCTCCCTACTTTGCCCATTCCTTCTCAGTAATAAAGCATAACCTTGTTTATATAGTTTTGAACTTCTTTATGACCATAGGCCTCATCATCTAAGAAAGGCAGAGCAGACCCTTTGTTATTCATTATAGCTCTGTTTGAATAGACTTCCAGTTTGTGCTTTTACTTTCATTTCCAACATTGCTTCAGGAAAGTTAGAAATGTCATCCACTTAAAGTGACCTCACAATGTCCTGATTGACATGGCACTTACAGCCCTGTGTTGCAAACAAAAGTGTAAGAGGATTATTTAAAACTAAATAACAGGAACATTAACATTTAATTGTAACCATAAATATGTCATCTCATTTTTTTTCCTTTCAAAAACAATGTTCAGCAATGGCCCTGTATTACATTGCTTCTTCGTTCTAGAACAAGTTTCCTTATTTTGTTTTTTAAAAAAGTGACCTTGATTTTAATGGACATAAAACCACTGCTATTCTCAGTAATTTAGGTGGAATTTGCTGTTGCTGAGATTTCTGCCACTCTAACATGACAGCTCAGACTGGGTTACAGTATCGCACAGCACAAACCTATGTATGTTTACTTGGAGGTAATTCCCAGTGTGTTCAGTGCGGCTTACTGATAAGCATGCATAGGATTGCATAGCTTTCATATAATGTTATACAAGTGTGCTTTGCACTGAAATAAATGAATCACTCTTCAATAGGTGCAGATTGCCTCATTCACAAAGAGTCTGTTGTCAGCCATTACTTTGTTTATGACAAAGCAGGGATGTTCCCCTGCTGTTTCAAGGATACCACTCCCTTATTTGCGGTAGTAGTTCGGGGATCCTCTTAGTCATGAGGTAATAATGCATTTGGTGGCTACCAAAGGACTTCAACATATAGATCCACAAAGGCAAAATGTGGTGAAAATGCATGAAATACAACAACAGAAAATCTTAAAAAGAAGATCATCAACAATGTGCCAAAAACATCTTCAAAGACATATGCGTAAAATAAATATATCAAGACAAGATAATGTAGGGGTGCACAACCTTGTGCACAACTCCATTCATGCAGTTTGTCCCTGCCACACACTTTCCATTGTAAAAGGGATAAATGCCTTGCACCAGCATGGAGCATATCAGATGCTCTTCAGAATATGTGGGGGGCCAGGGACCACACATGCATGCAAGCAGGTGCTTGTGAAAACACACACAAACACACTTCCCAACACACATACATATACACTCTTACCCATACACACACAAGCATATATACATACATAACTCTTCCCCCACATGCACTTTCCCTCAAAACCCGGAAGCAGGCCCCCCAAATGCTAGTTTCAGGAGCGTCCTCCTGGAAGCAGGCCCTCTGAGTCTTGATTCTTAGAGTGTCCTCAGTAGCAGGAAATGAGATGGTAATTTCAGCTGCTGGTGTCATGGGGGCCACAAATAACACCTTGAGGGGTTGCATGCAGCCAACAGGCCACAGGTTGTGCATCCCTGATATATGGGCACATCATTAAACATATCAAAGGAAGGCCTTTGAAAATAGCCATGTTTTAATTAGGCCCCTGAATACAATGTCAGGTCATGATGGATCCCACTTGGAAGGGCCTTGCACAAAGTGAGTGCCACTATTGAAAAGCCCCTGTTCCCAATAGCCATCACCTTGCCACTGGCAGCCAAGAAATCTGGAGCCAAGCCTCAGATGTTGACCGGAACATGCAGGCAAGAATATGAAGAAGAAATAAGTATAATATGTTCAAAGTGCATTGCACCAGTCACTAATCTGGCAGCAGCATTTTGCACCAGTAGAGGTTTCTGGATGTTTTTCAAGGGCACCACACTCCTCAAGGGGTGGCGGCAGCATGCAAGCATAGAAGATGGTGTGATGGCCACCGTAGACTTGGGGAAACAGGGATGCTAGTTTCAGTTCTGTTCAAGTTTATTAATAGTCCATGGACCTTCACATGCCAGTAACAAAGGGTTAAATCTGGATCATGTCCATTGTGCTTATTTTTGAGTAAAAAAAAGAAGAAAGGTGTTATTTATTTATTTATTTATTTATACATTTCTATACCGCCCAATAGCAGAAGCTCTCTGGGCAGTTCACAACAACGTAGCTACTAACTATGTCTTTTAAGTAATGTTTTGTTCAGGGTTCCCCAACCTGGTGCCTCTCCTGAAAGAGGTTCTGTGCTTTCCAGAGGTTCTGGTCAACAGGCACAGGTCTCCCATCACAGATATGTCATGATGAAGAACGCTTCACCTGTAAATTTCTGTTTGTCATGTAGCTCCTAAAAGACAAAGTCTCCCAGGAAAAACACAACAACCCTAAATGCATCCATCTTGCCCTAGACTTGTCAGTACAGCAGGTCAAGGCTTATTATCACAACTCCATTCATGCAGTTTGTCCCTGCCACACACTTTCCATTGTAAAAGGGATAAATGCCTTGCACCAGCATGGAGCATATCAGATGCTCTTCAGGATATGTGCTAATATGAACACAGCCATATGTTCCTACAAGGACCTTGCCAATGGGGCCCAGCGGTACATATGGCCATATTTTAAATGTTCAAAGAATGTACTCCTAAGGATTTTTGGTATAATGACTGGTACGAGCAAGATTGTTTTGTGTGTGCGTGTGTTTTGTAGCTTGGATAAGTAACATCCCATTCCCCTCATCAGCTGACTAATGGAGGACACACACACACAAGAATGAATGAGAGAAACTTTGCCAAGCTCAGTTCAAGGGCACAATGGCTTGAGTATTCCAAATGCAACTCACACATACATAAATACCAGAATCCTCCAAAAAGCAATGCTGATCCTCTTTTATTTGATGGGCTTATTGGCATTTGTTGCAAACAAGCTTTATTAAAATATAGACTATTGTTCTTAGTTTCATAGCTGCCACGCTGCTGTTTCAGCAGAGGTTGACTAAATCTATTATTACAGAATCGTCACTAACACCAATACAATATGGTGGTTAGAGGAATTGCATACTAACTTTTTAAAATACTTTTTTATTGATCTGCCTTTATCACGTATAATGTTGCAGTGGCGCTTATTAAGCAGTCGAGATCCATTTCTAGCTGTACGTAGGGAATTAAATGCCCAATTCCTATTAACTCTAATCAGAGTTGTGTGCCTAATTCCCTGCACGCTGTTCTGAAAGTGTACCCTCCTAATTGCCTAATAGGCTGTAATAAGGAAGCAGATTGACTAGCTTTGTATTTTTTTTTTTGCATTTTGTAAATATAATAGGGAAACGGTTGATGCAACATAAAGAGCAGGCTTGTCAATTCATTTAATTTCAAAACAGAGCAGTCACTGGGGCCCCATTGTGGCAACTATTTGCTGTTGTTATGTGACATTTGGAAAGCCAGAGTATTTTAACATATGGAATGGCAAAATGAGGAGAGGCCATGCTTTCCATATCAAGACTTGCTGAAATGGAAACAGTAGAACAGCCCATTTGAAAATAAAGTTACAAATATCATGTGCTGTGGCTAAGAAGAAGCCAAATTAAATTCTAGGATGTATTTCAAGAAAGGCTCTGGTGCTCTTAACAGAGCCATCCAGTGCTGGCCTGAGACATATTTCTGCCTGAAGAGAAGCACCAAATTGTGTCCCACTCTGATTGGGCCAATACTTGTTGCACCATTCAGACAAGAGGGGAGATCAAGGCCAGGGGTAGGCACCTTTCTTGGTGCCTGCTGAGGGCCTGATCTCTCCCACTTAAAAGAATAATTAACACATTTTCTTTAGAGATGGGAGATCCAGGAATGCTCGAGCTCTCTGAGGTTCTCCAAACTCCACTTCAAACTTTGGTCATCACACTCGCATTTTGCTTTGTGACCTGTTTTTCCTTTTGTTCAAATGGGAAAAGTGCACATTTCAAACAGGAAAACTGCACATTTCTTTGTGCATTTTTCGAAAGTGTGCACTTTCCCCCCATTGACTGCAGTGTGAAAATGCTTTTCTTTTTTAAAAATGTGCATTTTAAAATGTGTTTTTTCAAACAAAATATGCTCTTCTTTTTCCAAACATGAACACAAGTTCAGGAAACTGCGAACTTCCCCACCACCACCACCACCACTCCATGTTTGGGGTTGTGAACATGGCAAGTTCTGATGATTTGCAAACTGAAACAAAATTCTCATTCATTCATGATCCCTAATTTTTTACCAGCAGCTAGGATTGCTGTGAAATATGTTTCTGTTGGTGTTGAAAACTGGATTCAAAGGAGTTGTTTAATGTGTTGAGGCTCAGACCCCACCTCTGCCCTGTCCTCAGTCTTTTGGACAGTCTTTTCTAGGGATGTCAGAGAATTTCGCCACGAATCTCGGGAAGGCCGAATGCCAGCGCATTCGGCCCCCCGAAATTGGTGGCGAAACGGTCTGCCACCCCCCTGCCACCCCCTGGGAAGGGACTTACCTTGGTCGAATCTTCCTGGCGGCAGCGGCTTCGGCAGAGGTTCGGCGGCGGTTCGGTGGCGGTGGTGGCGGCCGGTCTTCCGACCGGCTGCCGCCGCCGCCATTTCCAGTAAAAAAAAAAAAGTGATAGCCTACGTAAAGATTTACGTAGCCTATCATGGCTAGATTTTTAAAAAATACTGTGATAGGCTACATAAAAAAAAACATGTTAAAAAAAACATGCGTACGCAAATGAGTTTTAAAAAAACATGCGTACGAAAATGTTAAAAAAACATTTAAAAAAAAACATGCGTTAAAAAAAAATGAGTTAAAAACAAAACAAAACATGCGTACGCAAGTGGCGGCGCCCATGGGCGCCGCCATATGCGTTCCTTATTTTGTCACATCTAGTCTACGTAAACATTTACGTAGACTATGGCGAAAATAAGGGGAACGCAAATAGCGTAGCGTCTACGCTATTTGCATTCCCCTTATTTTCGCTGTAGTCTACGTAAATATTTATGTAGACTAGACGTGTCAAAATAAGGAACGCAAATGGCGGCGCCCATGGGCGCCGCCATTTGCGTACGCGCTTTTTTTTTTTTTACTCAGCCATGATAGGCTACGTAAACATTTACGTAGCCTATCACGGCTGACTGCAGGGACACAAACGGCGGCGGCTACAGCCGCTGCCATTTGCGGGCTCAGCCGGCCAGGATTCGGGGGTGGAGGGACGGAGCGCCTCCCCCCCGGCCAGAATTTCGGGGGGAAGGGATGGAGCACCTCCCCCCTGGCCAGAATTTCAGGGGGAAGGATGGAGCATCTCCCCCCCACCGCGAATCAAATTTCGTCAAAGGTAAGTGACTTTCGTACATCCCTAGTTTTTTCGTCCTTTGCCATGCCTCCCATAGCAGTCATTTTGTGATGGTGCCCAGGAAAGTTTCTCAAATTGACAAATGTGTCCATGGCCAAAAATGGTTGCCTACCCCTGGCCTGCCTTCCATAAGAGGAAGGGAGCTTCCATGAGAGGAACAGCTTCACTTGCAGAAGGTCCCTCCACCCAATTCCTGGGGATCCTCCCTCCCACACACACCAAAGCTCACCCCATTCATCAGGATCTCCTGACTCTCTGTCTAGTATTTTCGGGGCCTGGAGGTGCTACCATGAGAAGGCAGCCCCTCCCATCAGTTCCTACTTTCCGTCTAAAATCAGCCTGCTTCACTTTGTGCATCATAGAGCTGATCCTGGCATAACACTTTCCTTGAGTTATGTCCACTGGGGAAGATAAGCTTTCTCCTGGTCCCCCTTGCTTTGAACAGCCTGGGAGAACAAAAAGAAATGGAATGATGATAAGTATCAGTTTTCTAACTGGAAGAACCAGTGTCTGGCTTCTGTGAAAAAAGGCAAATTCCTTGTTGGGGATCATCAGGAAAAGAACTGAAAATAGAACTGCCAATATTATTATGCCCTTATACAAATCCATGGTGGGACCACACTTGGAATACTGGTCACCTCAAAAAGGATACTATAGAACTGGAAAAGGAACAGAAAAGGGCAACCATTATGCTCAAGGGGCTGGAGCAACTCCCCTATGAAGAAAGGGTATAGTGTTCAGGGCTTTTTTAGCTTCATAACAAGGCATGTAAGGGGAGACAAGATAGGCATATAAAATTTGGCAAGGTATGGATAGGGAGACGCTTTCCTCCATCTTTCATATTACTAGAACTCTGGACCATCCTATGAAGCTGAATGGTGGGAGATTCAGGACAGACAAAAGGAAGTACTTCTTCACAGAGGCTAGATCGACACTTGCTGCCTTTTTTTAGCTTCCAATGAGGTTTCACCACCCACCTTTCACACTATGCAGTACCCACCTCAAATTGGAACCAGAATTTCCCACTTCTGTGCTCCCGCTTTCAACACCCTAATATCCCAGTATTTCCCCTTAATGTGCTCTGATTTTCCACCTTCACTACCATATCTGGTCGTAGTCCCCTCCCCTGCCTGTCCATATACGGCGGTGTTTGTATTTCCCTCCTGTCCAATCACAGCACTTGACGAACCCCTGTCTTCTTCCTGCTACTATTCGCATAGCTTCCTCAGCAGCCCCCGTTTCCTCAGCAATAAGCAAAGGGCTGGATGTGCGCACACTTGTCTGATCTCAGAAGCTAAGCAGGGTTGGCCCCGGTCAGTAGTTGGATGGGCTACCACCTGGGAATCAGGCTTCCTGCACTGAGCAGGGGGTTGTTCTGTCCCTTCAAATGAAATTAAGTTTTACCCCCTCCTATCCCCCACTCCGGATATTTTTTTTTTTAATTAAGACGTTATCCTTGCAGAATCAGGGCTTCTCCATTATGTTTTTTTTCTAATTCAGGCACGATCTTCGAAGATTTGAAGTTGTGAAGCTTCACAGCTTTGAATCTTCGAAGATCATGCCTGAATTAGAAAAAAAAAAACATGCTCAATGCAGGAAGCCTGATTCCCAGGCAGTCCCATCCAACTACTGACCAGGGCCAACCCCGGTTAGCATCCAAGATCAGACAAGCGTGCACAGGAAAACAGCAGGAAAACAGCACAGCGCTCGAGTGTGAACTGAGCTCACGCATTCGATGAAGCACTGCAATGGGGAAAATGGGTGAGTGTGAATAATCACGTTTTAATGCGAGAGCGTTTAACCCGACAGGACACCGAATTCATTGCGATGGCAGGCGCAATGTAGATCGGCCCACTGTTTGTGCTTAAACTATGGAATCTGCTACCACAAGATGTGATGGCCATGTATTTTGTACAAAATTAGTGAGAATTAGACTCTGTGTGTAGAATCAGTGAGCTGGCCAGAAATACAATCCTAGGTCATCTGAATACTGAAATATTGCAGATAGAGGGAATAAGAGCACCCTAAAATGTCACTCTTTATAAGGATGGTAAGACGTTTGGGTTCTTGCTCTTCTTTTCTGTTCACATATTTGCAAGAGCCACACAGCCTTCAGGTCCTGAATTGCAATATTTTGGCAGATCAAATGGCAGCCTTCTGGAATCCTTGCCAAAGCCTGACACTGTTATTTATGACTAGGCATGGTGGAGAATTCCGCCACGGATCTCAGTGAGGCCGAATGCCAGCTCATTCGGGGGGCCCAAAATCTGTGGCAGAATGAAGCGGGCCCCCCCACAAAATGGGCCCGGAACGGAGCATACCTTTGTCGGCCGTTCCGGTGCTCCTCGAATGGTGGCCGCGTCTGCAGCCGCCATTCACGTCTTTGGAATGGCCGTGATAGACTACGTAAATACTTACGTAGCCTATCACAGCTAATGCAGGGACACCATTTGTGTCCCTGCAGAGGCTGTGATAGGCTACGTAAATATTTACGTAGCCTATCACAGCTAAAAAAGGGAATGCAAATGGCAGCCACCATAGCCACCGCCATTTGCATTCCCTTTTTTTTTTGCCGTGATAGGCTACATAATTATTTACGTAGCCTATCACACCTATAGGGATGTATGAAACCCTGCTTACCTGGCTCCGCCAGGTTCCGCTGGGGGGGGAAGGCACTCCGTCCCTCCCCCTGGAATCCTGGCCGGCCGGCTCTGCTCCGTGGGGATTCTGCAGAGCCGCCGGCCGGCTCCACCAGCAGCCGGACATCCAGCCGCTGGTTAGCAGGGAAGCAAATGGTGGCGGCTGTAGCCGCCGCCGTTTGCGTCCCTGAATTCAGCCGTGATAAGCTACATAAAGACTTACGTAGCCTATCACGTCTGGGTTAAAAAAAAAAACCCATACGCAAATGGTGACAGCTATGGCCACCGCCATTTGCGTTCCTTATTTTTGGCCATCTTAGTCTACGTAAATATTTACATAGACTAAGACGAAGACAAGAAAGGGGAACACAAATAGCGTCCGCTACGCTATTTACGTTCCCCCTTATTTTTGCCATCTTACTCTACGTAAATATTTACGTAGACTAAGACAGCGAAAATAAGGGGAAACGCAAATAGCGTCCGCTACGCTATTTGCGTTCCCCCTTATTTTCACCGTCTTAGTCTACATAAATATTTACATAGACTAAGATGGCCAAAAATAAGGAATACGTGTTTTTTGTTTTTTGTTTTAACCCAGACGTGATAGGCTACATAAGTCTTTACATAGCCAATCATGAATGGGGGGGGAAGACTGTAAATCACGGCGGCAGCAGCTGGTCAGAAGACCAGCCACTGCCGCTGCCGCTGCTGAAGCCGCCGCTGGAGCCGCCACTGTCCGGAACATCCGACCCAGGTAAGTCTCATCCTGGGGGGGATCTGCAGGGGGGCGGGGGGGCAGGCCATTCCACCACGGAGTTTGGGGGGCTGAATGCACTGGCATTCAGCCTCACTGAGATCTGTGGTGGAATTCTCTGACATCCCTACAGCTAAAGCGGGAACACAAATGGTATAGGGAATGCCATTTGCATCTCTGCTTTAGCCGTGATAGGCTATGTAAATATTTACATAGCCTATCACGGGCCGGCGTAGGGACGCAAATGGCGTCTCCTACACAGGACGCCATTTGTGTCTGCAGCAGCCCGGCAGCAGCTGCGTAGCGGAGCCAGCCGGGCAGGATTCCAGGTGGGAGGAATGGATTGCCTCCCCCCCCCATCGAGGATTCCGGGGGGAGGAACGGATCGCCTCCCCCCACCTGCGGAACCCGGTGGAGCCAGGTAAGCGGGGTTTCGTACACCCCTATTTATGACCTGCAAATCTTTTCTGCACAAGCAATAACAAATCACTTCAATGAGATTCTGTATATTGTGCTATTCAGCATGAGTAAAGCTATTGGAATGTGGCCTTCCCTATCCACAACTGTTTCAAAATGGGTGCATTCAGACTGTGCTTTATAAGAGCATGCCAATCAAATACAGATATTTGCATGACTCTACATTTGTGGATACTCTTCATTCCTTGCTGTTTTATCCCCATGGTTTATCATCCCAGGTTATAATTAGAACAACGTTACCCAATGCTGTTTTTATTCTTTATTAATGTGCTCCTTGGATGTAATATACCTCAGTTTCAGCAAAGCTTTTGACAAAGTGCCCCACGATCTCCTGATGAGCAAACCAGCTCAAAGTGGGCTAGATGAAACAACTATCAGGTGGATCCACAGTTGGCTACAGAATTGGACTCAAAGAGTGCTTATCAATGGGATCTTCTCAAACCAGGGAGAGGTAACGAGCAGGGCACCACAGGGCTCAGTCCTGGGCCCAGTGCTCTTCAACGTTTTTATTAAGGGAGGAGGAGGAGGTACAGGGAATGCTGATCAAATTTGCAGATGACACAAAATTGGCTGGGATAGCTAATAATTTGGAAGACAGAAACAGAATTCAATGTGATCTTCATAGGCTGGAGCTCTGGGCAGAAAATAATAGGGATATCAGAGAATTCCACCATGGATCTCGGTGAGGCCGAATGCCAGTGCATTCGGCCCCCCGAACTCCATGGTGGAACGGCCTGCCATCCCTCGCCCCCCCCCGCGGATCCCCCCCGGGACAAGACTTACCTGGGGCGGATGTTCTGGACGGCGGCGGCTCCAGCGGCAGCTGCGGCGGCGGCAGCGGCTGGTCTTCCAGCCGGCCACCACCGCCATTTGCAATCTGTTTTTTTATTTTTTTTTTTCCCCATTCGTGATAGGCTACGTAAAGACTTACGTAGCCTATCACGTCTGGGTTAAAAAAAAAAACGCGTGCGAAAATGGCGGCGGCTACAGCCGCCGCCATTTGCGTTCCTTATTTTTGGCCATCTTAGTCTACGTAAATATTTAGGTAGAGTAAGACGGTGAAAATAAAGGGGAACACAAGTAGCATCCGCTACGCTAGTTGCGTTCCCCTTTCTTGTCTTCGTCTTAGTCTATGTAAATATTTACGTAGACTAAGACGGCCAAAAATAAGGAACGCAAATGGCAGTGGCTATAGCCGCCGCCATTTGCGTACACTTTTTTTTTTTTTAACCCAGACGTGATAGGCTACGTAAATCTTTACGTAGCCTATCACGGCTGAATTCAGGGACACAAACAGCGGCAGCTACAGCCACCGCCATTTGAGTCCCTGCTAGCCAGCAGCCGGCTGTCCTGCTGCTGGCGGAGCCGGCCGGCGGCAACGCGGAATCCCCACGGAGCAGACCATCCGGCCAGGATTCCGGGGGGAGGGACGGAGCACCTCTCCCCCCAGCAGAACCTGGCGGAGCCAGGTAAGCGTGGTTTCGTACATCCCTAGAAAATAACAGAATGAAATTTAATAGGGATAATTGCCAAGTTCTGCACCTAGGAAAAAGAAACCAAATGCACAGTTACAAGATGGGAGATACTTGGCTCAACAATACCACATGTGAGAAGGCTCCTGGAATTGTGGTAGATCACAAGCTGAATATGAGCCAACAATGTGATGTGGCTGTACAAAAGGCAAATGGTATTGGGGCTGCATTAATAGAAGCATAGCTTCCAAATCCCATGAAGTACTAGTTCCCCTCTACTCAGCACTAGTTAGCCCTCATCTGGAGTACTGTGTCCAGTTCTGAGCACCACACTTTTAAGAAGGATGCAGACAAGCTGGAGAGGGTTCAGAGGAGGGCAACGAAGATGATCAGGGGACTGGAAAAAAAGCCCTGTGAGGAGAGTCTGAAAGAAATGGGCATGTTTAGCCTTGAGAAGACTGAGGGGAGATATGATAGTGCTCTTCAAGTACTTGAAAGGTTGTCCCAGAGAGGAAGGCCAGGATCTCTTCTCGATCATCCCAGAATGCAGGACACAGAATAATGGGCTCAAGTTACAGGAAGCCATATTCCGGCTGAACATCAGGAGACATTTTCTGACTGTTAGAGCAATACGACAATGGAACCAATTACCTGGGGAGGTGGTGGGGTCTCCCACACTGGAGGCATTCAAGACGAGACTGGACAGCCATCTCTCAGGGATGCTCTGACTTGGATCCCTGCATTGAGCAGGGGGTTGGACTTGATGGCCTTGTAGGCCCCTTCCAACCCACTATTCTATGATTCTATTTTTTCCTTTGCTTATTTCCTTTAAAAAGGCAGTAGCATTATCACTCTGAAGATCTGCAAGGAGAGATAGATAGATAGATAGATAGATAGATAGATAGATAGATAGATGATAGATAGATAGTTTTAAAATGAGAGTTTACTGACAAAGTCACTAAGATTGGCCAAGAATAGATCAGGAAATCTGTCTCCACTATTTCTGTGTGTAAATTTCTAGCCTTGCCCCTACAGAAAAGAAATGCAATTTCAAAAGCCACTTGCAGAAGGCAGGCGCTGCAACACTAAATCCACTATTACTGGTGCTCTGGAGCATGTGGCATCCATCACAGAGACCAGGCAAGGACATAAGGAGTGAGATGGTCTCTAAGGTAACCTGATCCCATGTTGTTAGGGCTTTATATGTTTACAACAACACCTTGAACTTGGCCTGGTGGCTTATTGGCAGCCAGTGCAGTGCTTTTAGCAAGGTTGTAGATTGCTGTTGGAAGGAGATCCTGGTTAGCAGCTTTGCCATGGCATTCTGCACCAGTCGCAGCTTATGAATCCAGCCCAAAGTCAGCCCCATATAGGTCGCATTAGAATAATCCAATCTTGAGCTTACCAGCATCTGCACCACCATGGCTAAGCTATCATGGTCCAGGAACAGCTGTAGTTGGCATACCAGATGAAGCTAGTAAAAGGCACTCCTAGCCACTGAAACCACATGAGCCTCAAGTGACAAAGATGAATCCAGGAGTACCCCCAAACTACACACCTGTTCCTTCAGGGGAAGTATAACCCTATCCAAATCAGGCAATTGAACTATTTCTCAGACCTGTAACCCACCCACCCATAATGCTTCTGGCTTGCCAGGATTCAAGCTCAGTTTATTCATTGGCCCTCCTCCAGCCCACCACAGCATCTAAGCACTGGTCCAGAACCTGCACTGTCACACCTGATTCAGATGTAATGGAGAAACAGAGCTGGGTGTCATCTGTGTACTGACAACACCTCACTCCAACGTCCCAGATGACTGCTCCCAGCAGCTTCATTTAGATGTTGAACAGCATTGGGGATAAAATAGTGCCCTGCAGCACCCCACAGTACAAGTACCAGGGGGCTGAGGTGCACTCCCCCAACACCACTCTCTGAGATCAACCCCATAGGTAGGAATGGAACCACTGAAGTACAGTGCCCCCAATACCCAGCTCATGAAGCCAATCTAAAAGGATACCATCGCTGATGGTATCAAAAGCTGCAGAGAGAATGAGTAAGAGGAGCTTGCATTCCCTCTATCCATCTCTCAATAAAGATTATTCAATAGGGCTACCAAGGCTGATTCAGTCCCAAACCCAGGCCTGCCTGAACCCAGACTGCAAAGGGTCTATATAATCGGTTTCATCCAAGAATACCTGTAGTTGCCCTACTATAACCCTCTCAACCATCTTACCCCAAAGTGGCATGTTCACTACTGGGCGATAGCTATCGCAAATCCTTGAGTCTAGGGTAGGCCTCTTCAGGAGTGGTGGCACCAGCATTTCCTTCAAAGCATTAGGCACCACTCTTTCACACAATGAGGCATTAACCACACCATGGATCCACCCAGCCAAGCCATACCAGCCGGCCTTAATTAGCCATGAGGGGCAGGGATCAAGAGGGCACATGACTGGCCACATGACTGCAAGCACCTTGCCTACGTTATCAGGCCATATCAACTGAAATTGATCCCACAAAACGTGGCACTGTTCACCATCTTGGTGGGCACTGTGTTGTCAATCCCTGCTCTAGAGTAAGCACCGTGAGCCTGATCTTGATTGGAACCCTAGCATAGGGGACCAAGGAGCTTTAATCCATTCAGGTTTGCTTGTGCATGTGTGTACTTTAGTGTGTGTGTATGTGCAGCCCCCAAGCACTGGACCAGCATCACATGCAGCCCTCAGGCCAAAAAGAGTGTGCACCCCTGGCATAGACAATACTGAGGTAGATGGACCAATGGTCTGAGTCAGAAAAAGGCATCTTCCTATGCTCCAGGGTATGCTACAAGACTGTTCTGTTTCCTAGAATTTTGGAAGAGGACTGGCGGAGGCAGAGTAGTGCCTCCAATAGATAAGGTGACCAGTCAAAAAAGGATTCCGCCATGTTAAATGAAAATCAGGGGGGTGGGTTATTCTAACCTTAATAAAATCAAAAGGGTTTCACCAATCCTGCTAAAAATCACACATACTGGACAGAAATGTGAAATTTCAGGAGGGTTGGTTAAAGATTGATGGAGAAGGGGCAGTTAACAGAAAAAATAAAATAGATACTTGGTCATGCAATTTTGGCACTGAAAATATGTGTTGGCAACTTTTTGTGCCCATCATTTGCCAAAAGCCTGGAGGCCACATATCAAAACTATATGTTTTCCTATTCCATTTCTGTTGTAGTTGGTGGGATGGAATTTCTTTCTTAAAAATTCATTTTAGTTAGTTTGATGCTTGTTTTACTGTTTTGTGTTGTAAATGTTTCACACTGTTTCACAGGGTTATTGTTGCTGTTGGTTGCCTTGAGAGGCCTGTTTTGGGGTAGAAAGTGGGATACAGCATTTCATGACTAACAATAATATCTATTAGCTTCTGGGTTGTTTGTTGCTAGGGAACAGGTGAAATGCTCAGACTTTAATGATGAAAGAAAGACACGTATCAGGATTCCAAGATGACATCAGCAGGGTACTTGCATCATTAGCTGCTTCAGAAATCTAACACACTACCACGCTGTCTCGTATTGCCCTAATCACGTCATCTATACTTCGTTTATTGGTTTGCTTATTTCATATGGGATAGTATCATGTTAAAAACAAACACCAACACTCTTCACCATCCCTCTGTCTGAGATTTCCTCATTAGCAGCTGTAAATGCCAGTCAGTTAGAATTTTCCCAGATGCTTCTTAGCATCAGTTAAGTCGCATAATATTAATACCACAGATGTCTGCTGCGTCTCTATGGGATTTTTGTAAATAGAAAATGTTATTAAAGGAGATAGTGTGGCTTCTCCTGCATTTGTTCTGATACCACTTGTTAGGCAAGAAGCATTTTTTGAAGCCTTGTCAATCAAATATATCTGTCTGGGACCAGATTAGATAGATAGATAGATAGATAGATAGATAGATAGATAGATATTTTAAAAGCACATCATAAATGTTTGGCACCTAAGAATAGCAATTGGATGTTCCAGGAGGTTTGTAATGAGGGTTCCGTGTCTCCATCATTAGTTGAAATCATTTCTTGTTGGTAATGTATTGACTGGGGGGCAGGGGGAATTGCCACCTAAAACACCTATAGGAAATGAGCTGGATTTTTTGCCCTAATTAAACAACAACAACAAAATCTTCTCACTCTCAATGATAATTGGCTGCCTTACTTGAAAGACGAGAAGTAGGAGCGAGCTGGTAGCCAGAACATCAGCAGGGGGAGGGCAGATGGCATGATGCAATGACATCCGTTTCATCAAATACTCATGCCCTAGGTTAATTTTTTAAAACCCTGCTCTGAGACCTTTTAAAAAGTTATTTTTTGAGTGAAATGAGGAAAATCTATTAGTTCGTAATCTTCAGTTTAAAAATAATTAATACATTAACAGATCAGAAAATATACTAGCAGCTGGCAGCCCAAGTTCAAATGAAATCACTGTGCAATGTTCAGCTTTCCTTATTTCCTCAGCTCGTGGCAGTGCATACCTTTCCTCTCTGCTCATTAGCTCTACCAGTATTCCTTTTCCCTTCAGGTTTTCCCCTCAGGCCTTTATTTTCCATCCTTCTTCCAGGCCCCTTCATGGCTCCAATCCCCCTTTTCTAGACACTCCCCACCCACCTACAGCAATCTTCTCTCTATTGTTATCTCAGAATCACGTTCACTCTTTCCCACTTTGCCTAGGCTGGGGTGCAGAACCATTTTAGGGTGGGGGCCCCATTGCCTCCTACTAGGACCTCGTTGGGCTGGATGCCACCAGGGAGTGTGGCCACACCCACTGCTGTCATCGCCCCCCGCTCCCTCCAGCCCACGTTGCCTTTCTCTGTGCTAGGACAGGCATGGTGTTCCATCATGGCTTTTTCAGTTCAGGGAAAGGGGCTCAACCCATGCTAGGAGGAGTAGCTGTTCCTTCCACTGCCAGCTGAGTCCCTGACTTTTTGCACCACTTGCTGTTGCCATGGGGGCAGCATGCACCACTAGGGATGTCAGAGAATTCCGCCCGCCACGGATCTCGGTGAGGCCAAATGCCAGTGCATTTGGCCCCCTGAAATCCATGGCAGAATGAAGCCCCCACCCCCCCAACCCATGAAAGGCACGCGAAACGGAGCACTTACCTGCTGCCATCCGCACTGACCTGCAAATGGCAGCCGCCCTGTGGCCGCCATTCGTTTCTTCATCATAGCCGTGATAGGCTACGTAAGTATTTACGTAGCCTATCACGGCAAACCAAAACAAACAAACAAACAAAAAAACAGCGTATGCAAATGGCGGCAGCTACGGCGGCCGCCATTTGCGTTCCCTATTTTTCGCCATTTTAGCCTACGTAAATATTTACGTAGGCTATTACGGCGAAAAAAAGGGTAACGCAAATAGCGTAGTGGGTGCCATTTGCATTCCTTTTTTCCCTGCCATTTTAGCCTACGTAAATATTTACGTCAGCTATTACAGCAAAAAATAGGGAACGCAAATGGCGGCCACTGTAGCCGCCGCCATTTGCGTACACTGTGTAGTTTTGTGGGTTTTTTGGCTTGCCGTGATAGGCTACGTAAATACTTATGTAGCCTATCATGGCAGCTTTGCTGGGTGCTAATGGCGGCTGCTACAGCAGCTGCCATTTGCATCCGCAACAGCCCGTCCGCGGCCGGAACTCCGTCTGTGGTCGGCCCTGGCCGGCAGCTCCACGGAGCCGGCCCAGCGAGGTTTCCAGGGGGAGGGATGGAGCGCCTCCCTCCCACCGCGAATCCAAGCTTTGAAAAGGTAAGTGACTTTCATACATCCCTATGCACCACACAAAAGGAGTTGGCCAGCTCTGGGAAGAAAGGCTGCTCTTCCCAGCACCCAGCAGAGTCCCCCACTGCCTGCATCCCTGCTCTTATCTCTGACTGGTGATATCAGCAGGGATTCTTCTGGAGGCGGGGGCCTCCATGAGCAGGAGGTTCCACATGCCTGGCCTAGGCTCTTCTGCTTGCTCTGCCTTCCTCTAGGACCTCAGCATCTTCAGCAATGGCAGGCAGAGAATCTTAGTATGGACCTTGGCCAATGGCTGTCAGAGAGTAACAGAGCAGTTCAGCCCATGGAAGCCAGAGGCCCTTCTGACTGCTCAGCCACTCTGTGAAAGACAATCAGCTTATCCAATCACTGCAGGAGGCTTCATCACTACTACCATTAAAAAAAAACAAAAAAAAAAAACATAAGAAATTACAGTTTAGATAGAAGCCAGTATAGAAGGTTGTGCTTCGCTGCTATGGAAGTTTCAGATATTTCAGTTGCATGGGTTTTCTAGACATGCTCCAATGAAATGGAGAGTAACACTGGGGTATCATTATAACTTGGGGTATAATTCTGTACATGTCCCATATACCAATGAACCTCAATGCATTTGTGCATCAAATTGCTTCCTAAAGATGGAGCAGACATGGATTAACAATGTGCACAAACATGTGGATACGTGCACACGTGCACGCACACAGACACACACACAAGATTTGACCATCCATTAGATTTTCAGCTTAAACCAGCAGTTAATCATTATTGTGTGCTCAAGGGCGATTCTATTTATGCATATCTAGGCGATTGAAACCCATGACTAAGAAATTAAATTGGCCTAAAATTAATCATACACAGCAGCAATGATTTGATTCATCCAGATTGGTTACTTAAATTCCTCTAGAGGCTTGGATTAGCAGAAGAAATAGTCTTTCTGCTGAAGGTGCAGGGAACTCAAGCTGCTGCAGAATTAACCTGGAAACAGGATGCTCTTTTTTGCCTCTGATTCTGGCCTCTGTAAAGGAGGGAAGGCATGAATAGCATTCTGGAAATTCAGTGTAGGTTGAAAAGCAGAGTATATTTCTAAGTTTTTGGAATAAAGTGCAAAATGGCATACGATACAACCATATCCTCTTCATAATATTTAACGGTATTGTTATAGTTATTTATGTATAATTTTCTGTATTTTTTTACTCTTTTCAATGGTGGGGGCAAAAATCCAACCCCTAATGCATTTTTCATTGGAGAATTTACAGAGAGGTAGACCTACAACATAGACCTCCTGTGATATTGTCATCTACATAATAGTAAACAATGTCCCCCAAATTTCAGCCACTTGCCATTTAGCCACTTACCATTTACAGTTTTCTTTCTCTAAACAAAAAAGTACCTGAAGTATAAAATTTCTCAATAAATACATTGTTTTTTGCCTCTATGGTGCTTTTTTGTCCAAGCCAATATTTCTTTTTTTAAAAATGGATCTGTTTCCAAGACAAACAGATCCAGGGAAGCAGATTTAAGTGGCCATCCAGAGTTTTCTTTCTGAAAACCAAAACAAGTCTGGGACAAGAAACATTCCAAGAAGTCTCTTGATTTTTGTCATTGGAGTGTTTTTTGTCCCAGCGGCCTGTGGAAAATATTGGGGTAAAAAATAGTCTGCAGTGTTTTTCAAGCAGCAACTGATCCAGTGAAGCAGACCTATGTCAAAGTGCCCTTCTTCTGAAAGCACACACATGGATTTATTTGGGGACATTTTACTTCCCTGAGATACACTGGAACTTGGCTTGAGGTAGTAATATGTCACAAAAACCATTTGCATTTTTTATATATATTGAATGTTGATTGTATTACAGTAAAATTTGTCTATGGTTATATTTACACAGAGTTTTTGTGCCAAATGGAGTTTGTACTATATAGATTATCTAGACCCATTCCAGTCTGGTTTCCTCCCTGATGGAGGTCCTGCTTTAGGTCCTGTGACCCTGTTGATACTCTTGGATCTGTCAGTGGCTTTTGATACCATCAACCATGGTACCTTATTGGACTGGCTCTTTGAGGTGAGATTTGGAAGCATGGTGTTACAGTGGTCCCACTTCTACCTGCAGGATCAGCTCCAGAGGGTGGCACTGGGGATTTCTGTTCAGGACCATGGCTATTGAGGTGCAGGTTTTGTCCCCCATGCTGTTTAACATCTATAAGAAGCCATGGGGTGAGGTCATCAGGCGGGTCGCAGTTTGGTGTCATCACTATGTTGATGATACCCAGCTCCAGTTCTCCCTGTCACCAGAGTCAGGTGGGGCTGTGCAGGTGCTGGACCAGTGTCTGGATGCTGTAACTGGCTGAAAGAGGGTCAATAAACTGAAACTAAAGTCTGACAAGATGGAGGCTCTGTGGATTGGTGATTTCCAGGTCTGAGAATTGGGTAAGCAACCTGCGCCAAATTGGGTTGCACTCACCCCAAAGGAGCAGGTATGTAGCTTGGGAGAACTCCTAGATACATCTTTGTCACTGGAAGGTTAGGTAGCCTCGGTGGCTCAGAGTGCTTTTGGCCAGCTTTGGTTGGCACGCCAGGCAGCTATGACCACCCCTGGACAGGGGTAACCTGGTCACAGTACTGCATGCACTGGTCAGGTCTCATTTGGATTACTACAACACACTCTGTGTGGGGTGGGGCTATCCTTGAGGATGACATGGAAGCTGCAACTAATGCAGAATGCAGCACCTAGATTGCTGTTGGGCACAGCTTTTAGAAATCGTATAACAACTGTTTTAAATGAACTGCCAATATGCTTCCAATCTAAATTCAAAGTATTAGCAATGCCATTCAAAGGCCTAAGTGGCTGGGACCTCAATATTTGAGGGAACCCTCTTTCTCTATACACCTGCTAGAGTATTATGGGCTCTTATCACTTTCTACAAGGTAAATTGAATTGATATATTGGGAAGGATCCAATGTCTGGCTGCTAGCGCTATTTATGTTGTGCTAGCAGAAACCAGTGCTTGCACCATGCCAATAGCACTTGCTAGCATTATGGGTCTCCCAAGAAACCCATTGCACTAGCGAGCACTATTGCCATTGCACAAACATCGGTTTCTGCTAGTGCAACATCAATAGCACTGGCAGCCAGACACTGTTGGATCCTTCCCACTCTGTGTGTGTGGTTGATTTGCAAGAGGATGGGAAACCAATTTTTGTATATCTGGTATTTGTTATATTTGCATTGTTATTGGAAAGCTATGCCCTTCAAGCTGCAATTTGTAATTTTGCTATTTGCTGTGGTTATTTAGTTGCTTTGTGACTAAAGCTGTCTGCAGAGAAGCAACTCTGAAGTGTCCAGCACATTGATGGATTAGAGGAACATTTGCACTTGCTGATAATAAAGTTTGCAAGCAAGTATTATCTAATTTTCTCTTTGGACTCAAAGGGACTAATGGTTGCATTGTTCTTATTCAGACAGATTATACATGCATTTAGCTCTATGTGGGCAATAGCTGTATTGTTCTGTGTAATTATAGTTCCAACTAAGAAATACAATTTTCTTTTAATCTTGGCAAGTTTTTACTCCAACTAAGCCCCACAGGACCACACAAGCAAAGGTTACACATGCACCAGCAGGATTCGCAGCCCCTATGGTGGCCAACAGAATGGTTTTAATGTATTGATGGTTAACGGTCACATGAGCCATTCTTGGCTGTTTAATCAGATATAACAATTTTACAGTCAATAAGTAAAAGAATTACCCAGTCCCTTTTACTGGACCAAATTTATTGCCATAGGAATATGTATGACCGTACACTACCCGATACATAGGTGCTACCAAAGTAATGAAACAATGATCACGTCATTGAACTGGATTAACAATAGCAACTTCCTTCATTCCTTTTTAGCAGTTTTTGCTAAATGTTATGCATTTACAGCTGTATCTTGCAGTTGTACTTCTAAGCAATTTCATCATCCAAGGTTGGTGTGCCATCCAAATACTTTACAATGTATCTTCTACTCATTGATCACTCAGCTAACCAACTGAGCCACTTAATAAGACCAGTAAAAGCTTTTTGTCTTCTTAAGATTTGGGTCATCAAGCTGAGAATGCTAACAGATAAGTATGCAAGCTATTCCTCTACCTGGTAGAAGAATTATGACATATGCTACTGCAGAAAGAGCTACTGTAGTCATCAGGGTGCTGAGGTTTCCCTTATTATAAAGTGCTATCTTTTCACCCCCATGGCATCACCACATCCTAGTACAGAGCAGGCATCTTTATTTCAGGATGCCACACAGGGTAAATAATAATGCACATTTTTTTACAAAGATTTTGTTTTGCTCAGGACCACCCATTGATTTCAACAATGTGTGACCTGTGGAACCTCTTGAATTACCCAGAAGAAAGTCCTGTGCTAAGGAAAGAAATACTGCACTCTTTCCTGGTTTTCAAAAACAAGGAAACGAGAGTGGCCTATGAATATGTTCTCCTTGAATTAAAGCCTATACAAGGGTGTTTTTTTAAAAAAATCTATCTGGAATATCACTGGAACTCCAATAGAGATCAAACTCACAAATGGAGCTCTTTCGTAGTGAAGGATGGTCTCTAAATATTCTGCAACAACTTCCTTGACACATTCACTTAAGAGCCGCAATTGCATAATGGCGCATTAGGAAATGGCCCAGATGAGTGCTAGTATACTTTTGCATGCCTTTATAATGGCCTTGATAATGTGCCATTTTCTCATTTGAAGAACATTGTGTAGGAAAGCTGTGCAAGGCCCACCACAGAGAAAAGTGGGAAAGCAGGAAAGTTGAAGGCACCTCTGGTGGGCTGTTTCGGTAATTACTACACCCAATCTATTATTCTAAGAATGCAAGAATGACACAGGCACAGGAGGCATTAGTGAAGACGGGACAGAAGACTATCCAAATTCATGATTGCGGTGAAGTAGAGAAGAGGAAACCACAATCGTTCTTAAGGCGAAATCCTATGCATGTTTAGAGAGAGAAAAGTCCTGCAACTCTCAGCATTCCCCAGCCAGCCATGCTAGCTGGGGAATGCTGGGAATTGTAGGACTTCTTTCTGTCTAAACATGCATAGGATTGCACCTTTAAGGAAGAATCCTGAAGTGGATATGCAAACAGCTCTCTTGAGTAAGGATGGGCAAATCTGTCAGTTTCACTTTCTCCCACATTCATTTTTTTTAAAAAAAATCTCAAGGTCTTTCTACCTGTTTATAAAAACATTTGCAAATTTTGGTAAGTTCTTATTTTTTTAAAAAACGAACCTAACAAAATTTTCACCCAGCTGTACTGGCCAAATAGGGATGTACGAATCCCACTCACCTGTCTGTTCCAGGGCATTGGCGGTGGGGGGGAGACGCTTCACCTCTCCCCCTGGAATCCTCCCCAGCCGGCTCCACTCCGCGGCGACTCTGCCAAGCTGCCTGCTGGGGCCGGCCACAGCCGGAATTCCAGCCGTGGCCGGGCTGCTGTGGCCGCAAATGGTGGCTGCTACACCGGCCGCCATTTGCGTGGCTGCCAAGCCGTGATAGGCTACTCAACTATTTACGCAGCCTATCATGGCAAAAGGCAGCCACGCAAATGCTGGCTGCTACGCCATTTGTATGGCTTCCTTTTGCCGTGATAGGCTACGTAACTATTACAGCAAAATGAAGCCACACAAATGGCAGCCGCTACGCCGGCTGCCATTTACAGCCGCAGCAACCCGGCAGCGGCTGGGAGACCAGCCGGAGCCGCCGCTGCATCCGCTGCCGCATCTGCCGCTGGAGCCGCCGCATCTGCCGCCAGGTAAGCTCCGTTCTGGGGAGATTCCACGGGGTGGTGGGGGGGAGGCCGTTCCACCACGGATTCCGTGGCGGAATTCTCTGACATCCCTATGGCCAAATGGAATAGGTAGAGCTATTCCTAGCATGGAGAGGGCCATGTTGTACCTGCCTGCCATGTAGCCTTTAAAGATGAGAAGCCTATCAGAAAAAAGAGATGGCAACCTTAACTCAATACCACAAACATGGTTGAATAGATCATGTTCCCATAAAAAAACCAAACAAAATTCTCAGACATCCCTACTCTAAAGCAACCTGCACACAACATGGTGCCCTCCAGAAGTTTTGGATGGCAATTCCCACCATCCCTTACCATTAGCCATGCTGGCTGAGGATCATTGGAATTGTAGTCTAAAACATCTGGAGGGTGTAAGGGAAACCTGTAAATCTGGACTGTGACAGAGGGAACAATCCTATGGCCACTAGACAGCGGCTAAACGGCCATAAGATATCTGGTTTTCCGGGAACCAACCTTGGAGCATGAGCGAGGTCGGTTCCCGGAGAACTGGCCTCCCCCCACTTCCACACTGCCTCGGAAGGCAGCGCGGAACAGCCCAGTCCTCCGCACTCACAAGAGGAGTGCGGAGCAGCCAAAAAGGGGTGTTCCGAGGCACGTTCTGGGGCGGGGAGGGCGAAAATGCCTGTACAACACATCCAATGTGTCATGCAGCAGCCTCCTCCCCCACTCAGCCCTCCAGTGGCTCGACAGCCACAATCGGCTGTCTAGCCGCAGATGCAGGGCAGGAGAAGCACAGAGGGAATGATTCCCTCTGTGCTTCTCCTGCCCTGCACTGGATAGGCGGTCGCTTATCTGAATAGGATTGCTCCCTAAGGGCACAATCCTATGCATGTTTAGACAGAAAAAAGTCCTACAACTCCCAGCATTCTCCACAGTGGCTGGGGAATGCTGGGAGTTGTAGGATTTTTTTCTGTCTAAATATGCATAAGATTCTGCCTTTAATGTAAAACAACAACAACAACAAAAACCGTTCAAAATGCAGTTCTAACTAAACTATGCTATAGTGTTGACAAGTCTCCATGGACTGTAACTGCTGTATTGAAATGATCAGTTGTCATAAGATGGAACTCACACACTATTCAGAGAGAGGGAGAGAGAGAGAGAGAGAGAGAGAGAGAGAGAGAGAGAGGGAGAGAGAGCGCACTCTGAAAACACTCAATGGAAGGATCTCTATTGTCAGTGCTAAGCCATAGGTGGGATAAGAATCAAACCTCAGCAGAAATTCAGCACAGGCAAAATTCCAGGACAGCTGTTTGCACTTGAGATATCAACTTTCAGGGAGCATGGTAAGACCAGGTAATGTCTGTTTCCTACATCAGGACTGGTATGAGCACCTGGCCTCACTGGGCATGCACTGATGCCTGCCCTAGGCCCCCTTTTATTTTTTCTCTAGACCAGCAGTCCAAGCAGGACCGGGTGGCTGGATCTAGCTGCCATTTGAACCTTTCTTCCACAAGGCCCCTGATGAAGTATTGCTTTGTGAGGCATGTGGGAACTTAAAATGTGGCCAAATCTGGTTTCCCAGCTCTGTCACTGCTGCTCACTGCTGCCCCACAGGCCTTCCAGGTAGGGACCCCACCAGAGAGTGCTTTGCCCAGGGCCCAGTCACACTTGTAGCTGGCCATGCCCTGGGTGTAGAGCCAGGGACCAGATTCCATTTCAGTCAAGGGCCAAATTCCATTTCGGAGAAGCTTTTGCAGGCTGCATTCCGGGGGGGGGGGGGGGGGCTGAAGGCAAAAGGGATGGTGTCAAAGGCAAAAGGGGTGGGATCAAAAATACCAGCATATTTCATCTTAAAGCTCTCACTGCCAGTCACTACACCTCAGGAGAGGCACTTCAACCTTTTAGAATGGGGGGAAACTGCACAAAACCCAGAAAACCACCAAATGGTTAGAGAAAAGGGTGTGGCCATCTGGGGAGGTCCAGATTGGGCTAGGTTTGATCCCCAGGCCTGAGGTTCAAGATGCCTGATGCAGAGCATGGTGAACTCACCTGGGTCTATCGTGCCAGACAATTAGGGCTCTTATGTGTAAGTTGCATTCATGTAGGAAATAAGTCTTTTGTCAGATTTATCAGTCAAACAACAAACTGTAATACCTGTATCTTCCATCTGGGGAATTTTGGATTTTCTTATACTGAAATGCAATCTTTTGGCATCCAGTAATATCCCATTTCGTTGAATTTCATCAGATGCTGAAATTAGAAGAACTAAAGTTCTTCTTCCATATATACACTTCTGTCAGTTCTTTCCCCAAAAGGACCATCAGCTGCCTAAATGCCAAGGTCTTCTTGAAACTCCTTCTCAAATGTTATTGTTTCTTCATTCTGCCCAATAACTTAAAACCTGTAGATAACCAACTAAAGTCTGCTGGCTGCTATACAAAATTTGCAGTAAAAGCAAAAAGGGCACATGACTTCCAAAATTCCAGAGTTATAAGTATAGGATGATGATGATGATGCAGCAATACCAGCATGAGAAGTCCCTCACGCTGATCTGGGTGAACTGTCCTTAAAACTTGCTGTCTCCTTCTTCTGTACCCCATTACAACATATGCTAATGAACAATATATAACATTCCTATCAGAGAACAGGGAATGGATGAAAATTATGACAATTAAGATCAATCATATTTTAGGGTTAGGGGATATGATAGGGGAACAATCCTGGCTTTGGAGCTGTAGGATTTGGGGATTGGTCTCTTCTTTCAGTCCGAGTGGTGCTGAGGTGGCATTAAGGGCACTCGACCCTTCTGGTAGGTTGTAAATGCAGAGACCAAATTCACAAACAGGAAGTACCTCTTTAAGATATTATTCCTATTTCCTTATGACCATCTGTGATAGGTGCAAATGTAGCTTTGGTAATAGCCCTATTCAGGTATTCTACATCTGAGGATACTAAATATGTGAGGAAGAGAGTGCTAGCCCTGCCCACTCCATCATCACTTTTGTCACTCTCTACTCATGGAGGGTGATGTTCTGAGGAGAGCCTCCTGTATCCATGGAGGCTCTGCACATGATTTTGAATGCTAGTTTTTCAGCGTTCCAGATTGCGTGGAGAGAATGCACAGAAACAGGAGACTCTCCTCTTCAAAAAGTTCAGTTGCCCTACATAAGTTGTTGTTTTTCAGTCGTTAAGTCATGTCCGACTCTTCGTGACCCCATGGACCATAGCACGCCAGGCCCTCCTGTCCTCCGCTGTCTCCTGGAGTGTGCTCAAGTTCATATTCATTGCATCAGTGATGCTATCTAGCCATCTCATGCTCTACCGTCCCCTTCTCCTTTTGCCTTCAATCTTTCCCAGCATCAGGGTCTTTTCCAGGGAGTTTTCTCTTCGCATTAGGTGGCCAAAATATTGGAGCTTCAGCTTCAGTATCTGTCCTTCCAATGAGCACTCAGGGTTGATTTCCTTTAGGATTTACTGATTTGACCTCCTTGCAGTCCAGGGGACTCATAAGAGTCTTCTCCAGCACCACAGTTCGAAAGCATCAATTCTTTGGGGCTCAGCCTTCCTTATAGTCCAGCTCTCACAGCCATACATTACTACTGGGAAAACCATAGCTCTGATTATACGGACCTTTGTCGGCAAGGTGATGTCTCTGCTTCTTACTATGCTGTCTAGGTTTGCCATAGCTTTCCTCCCAAGGAGCAAGCGTCTTTTAATTTCATGGCTACAGTCACTGTCTGCGGTGATCTTGGAGCCCAAGAAAATAAAATCAGTCACTGCTTCCATTTCTTACCCTTCTATATGCCAGGAAGTGACGGGGCCAGATGCCATGATCTTAGTTTTTTTAATGTTGAGTTTCAACCCAGCTTTTGCACTCTCCACTTTCACCCTCAACAAGAGGCTCTTGAGATCCTCTTCGCTTTCTGCCATTAGGGTGGTATCATCTGCGTATCTGAGGTTGTTGATAATTCTCCCGGCAATCTTAATTCCGACCTGTGATTCATCCAGCCCGGCGTTTCTCATGATGTACTCTGCATATAAGTTAAATAAGCAGGGCGACAATATACAGCCTTGTCGTACTCCTTTCCCAATTTTGAACCAATCGGTTGTTCCATGTCTGGTTCTTACTGTTGCTTCTTTCTTGACCCCTGTACAGGTTTCTCAGGAGACAGGTAAGGTGGTCTGGTACTCCCATCACTTTAAGAATTTGCCACAGTTTGTTCTGATCCACACAATCAAAGGCTTTAGCGTCGTCAATGAAGCAGAAATAGACGTTTTTCTGGAATTCTCTTGCTTTCTCCATGATCCAGCGAATGTTGGTGATTTGATCTCTAGTTCCTCTGCCTCTTCGAAACCCAGCTTGTACTTCCGGTAGTTCTCGTTTCACATACTGCTGAAGCCTAGCTTGTAGGATTTTGAGCAGCACCTTGTGGCATGTGAAATGAGCACAATTGTACAGTAGTCTGAACACTCTTTTGCATTGCCCTTCTTTGGAACTGGAATGTAAACTGACCTTTTCCAGTCTTGTGGCCACTGTTGAGTGTTCCAAATTTGTTGGCATATTCGAGTGCAGCACTTTAACAGCATCATCTTTTAGGATTTTAAGTAGCTCAGCTGGAATGCTGTCATCTCCGCTACCTTTGTTGTTAGTAATGCTTCCTAAGGCCCGCTTGACTTCACTCTCTAGGATGTCCGGCTCAAGTTCAGTGACCACACTATCATGGCTATCAGGGACATTCAGATCTTTCCTGTATAGTTCTTCTGTGTATTCTTGCCACCTCTTCTTAATCACATCTGCTTCTGTCAGGTCCCTGCCTTCTTTGTTCTTTATCATGCCCATCTTTGCACAAAACGTTCCCTTGAGATCTCCAATTTTCCTGAAAAGATCTCTAGTCTTTCCCATTCTATTGTTTTCCTCCATTTCTTTGCATTGTTCATTTAAGAAGGCCTTCTTGTCTCTCTTTGCTATTCTCCGGAACTCTGCATTCAGTTGGATATATCTTCCCCTTTCTCCCTTGCTTTTCGCTTCCCTACTTTCCTCAGCTATTTGTAAAGCCTCATCAGACAGCCACTTTGCTTTCTTGCATTTCTTTTTCTCTGAGATGGATTTAATTGCTGCCTCCTGAACAATGTTACGGACCTCAGGCACTCTGTCTATCAGGTCTAATCCCTGAAATCTATTCCTCACCTCCACTGTATATTCATAAGGGATATGATTTAGGTCATACCTGAATGGTTTAGTGGTTTTCCCTACGTTCTTCAGTTTAAGCTGAAATTTTGCAACAAGAAGCTCATGATCTGAGCCACAGTCAGCTCCACGTCTTGTTTTTACTGACTGTAAAGATGACGTCTCCATCTTCGGCTGCAAAGTGCATAATCAATCTGATTTTGATATTGACCATCTGGTGATGTCCATGTGTAGAGTCGCCTCTTGCGCTGTTGGAAAACAGTGTTTCCTATGATCAGTGTGTTCTCTTGGCAAAACTCTATTAGCCTTTGTCCTGCTTCATTTTGTATACCAAGACCATGCTTGCCTGTTATCCCGGTGATTTCTTGACTTCCTACTTTGGCATTCCAATCCCCTAGGATGAAAAGGACGTCTTTTTTGCTGTTAGTTCTAGAAGGTATTGTCGGTCTTCATAGAACTGATCAACCTCAGCTTCTTCAGCATCAGTGGTTGGGGCATAGACTTGAATTACTGTGATGTTGAATGGTTTGCCTTGGATTCCTACTGAGATCATTGTATCATTTTTGAGATTGTACCCCAGTACTGCTTTTCCCACCCTTTTATTGACTATGGGTGCTACTCCATTTCTTCTAAGGGATTCTTGCCCACAGTAGTAGATATGGTGGTCACCTGAATTAAATTCGCCCATGCTTGCCCATTTTAGTTTGCTGATTCCCAAGATGTCAATGTTCAATCTTGCCAACTCATGTTTGACCACCTCCAGCTTACCTTGATTCATTGACCTTACATTCCAGGTTCCTAAACAATATTGTTCTTTACAGCATCAGATTTTCTTTTCACCACCAGACACATCCACAGCTGAGTGTCCTTTCGGCTTTGGCCCAGCCGCTTCACTCTTTCTGGCGCTACTTGGAAATACCCTCTGCTCTTCCCCAGTAGTATATTGGACACCTTCCGACCTGAGGGGCTCATCTTCCAGCGTCATCTCTTTTAGCCTTGTGATATGTATGTTCCATGGGGTTTTCTTGGCAAGAATACTGGAGTGGGTTGCCATTTCCTTCTCCAGTGGACCACATTTTGTCAGAACTCTCTGCCATGACCTGTCCATCTTGGGTGGCCCTGCACGGCATAGCTTATGGCTTCACTGAGTTACGCAAGCCCCTTCACCACAACAAGGCAGTGATCCATGAAGGGGAATTATGTACGTATGGAATTACTTCCATAAGTACAGGGCAACAAAAATGACAATGGAGTGGCGGGGCTTGAGCACTCCCCCTCCTCATATGTTTAGAATACCTGAATAGGGCTATATGACCAGAGTAAAATGGATCTGACTCTACCCAGCAGAGTCAATTTATTTATTATTTGTTTATTAATTTTTCCTCACTTATCCCCTCCAAAAAAGGAGTCACTCAGAGAGACTTACAAAATATGCAAACATAAAAATTAGAACCATGGAAATCTACAGAAATCTAAAGGCAGCCACAAAGACAACAATACAAAAAAAACTAAAATAGGAGCCATTGATTAAAAAAAAACCTTAGGGTTTGAGCATATACCATCTCAACTGTGTTAAAGGTGATTAAATAAAATCTCCAGAATAAACTATCCTTTTGTTCTCAAAGCAACTGATACCTAAAGAGGCATAGCATATGGTTCAAAAGTTGGCCCAATGGAAGATACTAGTTCATGTGTTCTGTGTTTCTCCACATAACTAAAAAGCAAATTTAAGTTGATTTTTAAAACTTACCTACCACCCTTTCACAGACACACATTGAGCCTGTCTTCATCTATGTGACCTGAAATTGTTATATCAGTAATGTAAGCTATAT
This sequence comes from Heloderma suspectum, assembly GCF_057233095.1. NCBI lineage: Eukaryota > Metazoa > Chordata > Lepidosauria > Squamata > Helodermatidae > Heloderma > Heloderma suspectum. Next base: position 75,858,588 of record NC_139461.1, read on the forward strand.
GATACATATAAAATTTGAATTATGAATATTTAGCAGTCTGGAAGCTATGCCTTGGAACACTTAACCTGCCTCAAAATTGGGGTTATTTCTATTTTCATGGTAATGGGGCATTTTGTCCCAAGAGATGCTGATGACATGAACACTAATGGCCTTTTATGTGAACACCTGGGGATCCATCCACTTACTCACACAGCAAAACTGGACCTGTTGTGATTTTATTAGATGCAAATTAATGTTCATATGAACAATACACAGGAAGGGAAACCAAACCAAAAAAAAAAAAAAAGCCAAACATGGGTGGAGGGAACCATGAGAAACATTGATCTCACAATTTTTGAGATATTTTTCAAGCTGAAAGATTCACAGTCCATGAAATGTCATTTCTGTGTTGGGTCTCTGCAGAGCCAATATGAAACAGAAAGTTATAAGAAAATGAGCTCTTTGAGCAACTTGAGAAGAAATATGCTGTGCTGACATACATAATCAGATTATTTCATAATGAAATATGACAGTTGCAGGAGAAAGCAGAAAGGACTGGGGACAAACTTTCTTAGATATGCCATATACCTCACGTGCTGGGGAACAGATCTCACATTCATGTCCAAATACCACTGGCCATGTAAACTATTGTACAAGTGCTACTTGGGATGTGACCTACTTTGTAGAGGACAGTGCTCTATTTCAAGGGCTGTCAGAGGACAGCCCTCCATTTGAAGGGCTGTCTAGTCAAAGTCTTGTTTAAAGATAAAGAGAACGAACGATAAGAAGGAAGAGCTGGGCCTTGAAGTTGCCCATCAACAGCACTTGGACAGCAGACTGAGACAGGGTCACCTGGTCACAGTCTGTCTCACTGTGATGAGTTGCATTATACTAACTATTTCTAAATGTGTATCTATACATATAAATTAGCACATGCAAATCTTATGCAACTCTATGGTCTCTTTCATCCTTTTTGGATGATGCACAACACAAGTGGCCTCCCTAGTGCTGTTAGTGAATGTGTGGCTGCCATTTGGGCTTGCAAAAATTAATAGTCAAGGATCCCCAATGAAGTGGGCCTAGCCAGATTGACAGGTCCTTCTTGTTGCTTCACCTTATTGCTCAGGCTTCTGCAGAGACAGCAGTGGCAGTATGGCAGTGTCATTCAAGGGCAGACTGGACCATCCCCAGAAGCCCAGCTGTGAAGCAGAAGCAGCCCTGCTTTTATCGTATCAACTATGGCTTCCTCTCCTAATTAGAACCTCATAATTTCTCATTGGATATGATTATACAATATAAGCCTGCATGCAATTTTTTAAAAAAGTTTCTTCATTATATCTACTCTGAAGCTTCTAGCTCAGTCAACAAATCATCTTTCATGTGTAATTTGAAGTGTTTTTATACTCTACTAACTGTACATTTCTTTTTTATTATTATTTTTCTATCTATGGAAAATCAAGTGTGCTTTTATTTAAGATATAAATGGAAACAGATGTGAAGACTTAGGCTCACATTAGTTGGTGATGGGGACTTGCGGAAAGGAACAATCTTCCTTTTCCTTCCACCTCCTGTCCATTTACAGCTTATCCTATTATGGTGCCATAGCTTGTTATCTTGATGTGACTCAGAGAAATAGCAAGCAGACACTGCTGAAGCAGACAGAAATAAACAACTTAGAAGGAACTTTGGCTTTACCTTTTTCTTCGGGGCATCTGTCTTAGCCTTTTGCTGGTCTCCCCCCAGCTGCTGCTCTCTCATTGCATTGCTCAGGGTTATTTATGCCATTGTCTCCTCGTCATGATCAAATGGAAATGCATGGTTTCCATGGAGGATGGCAATGGTCTCAACATCTTTCAAAATCACCCTTTCCTGTCTCTCAAAGCTTTATGGGGAGGAAGAAGAAAAGGGAAAGTTTTGAGTTTGTATTTTGTGCAAGGCACCTGAGTAAGCTGACTGATGTATTTCCTACTCTACACCCACACCAAAATACACCACTTGCTACATGCTTGAAATATTTATTGCACCATCCCACACATATGCAACATGACTGTGGCCTGCAAGTAGCTTTTTTTTTTCTTGGCAGAGTAACAGGAATGATCAATGACATGATTTTGCTGCCTGAGGCAAAGAACAAGATGGCACCCTGGTCCCATTTTCATATTCACAAGCTGACTAGACTGACAGTTGAATCTTACTCCTCTCGGACAGCAAATTTCATCATACTTGAGGACAGCAGGCAGGCAACATGGCACACACAGCACTGTCCTCTAGCACCATGTTGCTGCTCCCAGCCCTCCAGCATCTTCTTCTTGAGGTGGCCGCTTCACTCTGCCTAATGATAGGGCCAGCCCTAGGCCGATCTAGTCACTGATGGTTCCTGGCCAGGTATTTAGTTTCACCACATCAGATTTAAAGTCATCCAGAAAGTTACAAATGTGTTAAAGGCCAATAAGACAATGTTGACGATTGAGTGTACTCCCAAAATAATTCAAGAGTTCCCAATTAGCTACCAAATTCTAGAGGAATAGCTATTAGTCTGATACAGACTGTCTGTATCAGCAAATCCAGCAGAGTCTTTCAGGACCTTAGAGATTAAAGGAACAACTCTATGCAAGTTTAGACAGAAATAAGTCCTATATCTCCCAGCATTCCCCAGCCAGCATGACTAGCTGGGGAATGCTGGAAAGTATAGTACTTTTTTCTGTCTAAAGATGCATAGGATCATGCCTTAAGAAAGTTCTTGTGGCATAAGCTTTTGTGGGTGTGGCCCACTTTGACAGCTGCATGAAGTGGTCTCCTAAATGGCTACAAAGAGAAGAGCAGAGAGAAAAGAAGAGCCTTTCCTTTTTTTACAAAGTGAGGCCAAAAGGTCCAGCAATGCAAGAGATGATAACAAGTGTGTTGCAGTGGGTGTGTTGCAGAGCACAAATCAATCAGAATCCAGTCAAATGTATACGATCCAATCAGTGTGGGTGTGACTCACTCCCAAATTGCAGCCATTAGTGATGAATAGGCATAGGAAGATCAGTAGTGTAAAGAAGTGCCTAAAGAGAGGCAATTATTTCCTGAACTAGTAACCTTGGTGAAGGACTTTGTCAAGAGCTTTTTGGAAATCGAAGTATAGTATAGTGTCTAGCAGATCTCCCTGTCTACATGCTTGTTGACACTAGGGATGGGTGAGAATTTTGTTTTATTTACTTTGTGATAAGAATTTACCCAAATTTTCAAGTCTCTTCGTATTTAGGATGGAAAGAACTTGAGGGTTTTTTTAAAAAAAAAAATGAATATGGGAGAAACCAGAATTGATAGATATGTCCATCCAGGCTCCGGGATTTGGGTGCTTAACTCTTAGAAGTCTGGGCTTCAATCCCTGTATATTCAACCATATTAGTGCTTAATTAGGGTTGCTACGTTTTCTGATGGGCTCCTCATCTTTAACATTTATGGCAGGCAGGTACAACATGGTCGTCTCCATGCTGGAAATAGCTGTACTGATTGAATTTGGCCAGTATGGATGCTTGAGAAATTCATTTTAGTTCATTTTTTAAATAATAATTTACCGAAATTTGCAAATTTCTTCATTTGGGGGAAAGAACTTGAGATTTTAAAAAACTGAATGTGGGGGAAAGTGAAACTGACAGTTTTATTCATTCCTAGCTTGACAGTATAAAGAATTCTAAAAGTCTGGTGAGGCATGACTTCCCTTTGAAGAAGCCATAGCAAATTTGTTCTCTGTATTTTACAGTTCTAGCTTCAACAGTGCTTTCTATTCTACTCATTCCTTGGCCACCACTCAGTGACAGCATCTGGAAATTTCAGTTCATAGCAGTTCATGGGCCACTACTAAAGTGATATGACATATGTATTCATGTAACCATATTTTAAAAAGAGCTCCTATATACACATGTATGTCAAATTGTTGTTGTTCTTATTTTACACCCCAGTCTAAAATGTATGTATGTCAAATTGTTGATGTTCTTATTTTACACCCCAGTCTTTGGATCTCTGCAGAGTACTGTTTATGTTTTGTTTTTTAAAATATAGGACTTGTACTGTTGTCTTCTGCTTGGTGTCCCATGTACAGTAGGGTTGTACGAACTGTGTAAAATCTGCTCCGTCTGTGTTTCACAGATTGTCAGGTGCTTTTGTTCCGTTGTCCACTCACTAGGGATGTCAGAGAATTCCACGATGGATCTCGGTGAGGCTGAATGCACTGGCATTCGCATACCAGTGCATTTGGCCTCACTGTACCATTCGCTACCGCGATTTGCGTACGCTGGTTTTTTCCCCCCGCCGTGATAGGCTACATAAATATTTACGTAGCCTATCACGGCTCAATACAGGGACGCAAATGGTGGCAGCTATGACAGCAGCCATTTGCGTCCCTGCAGGGCTGCCCAACAGCCAGATGTCCAGCTGCGGATTCTGGGGGGGAGGACCGGATCACCTCCCCCCCCATTGAGGATTCTGGGGAGAGGGATGGAGCGCCTCCCACCCACTGCAGATTGCCCAGCGCGGAGCCAGGTAGGTGTTTCGTGCATCCCTACCACCCACAGACAGATGCAAATATATATTTTTTCGTTGTGTGGAAAAATATGCAAATAATTATGTAAGTATTTGCATAAATATTTATGTTAAGTATTTACATAATTTACCTTAGTACATAATATTTAGCATATTGTCCCCCATTCCATTCAATGTTTCCTCAGCAGAAACATATGTATTTTCCTACAAATTTATATGCATAAATCTCGGGAAAATTTAAAAATCATCTGAAAGTCCATGGACTCCGCACGGCCTGAGGGGGTCTGTCTGCAGTGGATTCCACAGGTTAGATTCTTAGAAATCTGAGCTCATTTTAGTCTATCTCGAATTTCTCCGGCATCCCTATGTACAAGCACATAGGAAAGACAGCAAGCTGTAGGGTTGGATCCAGGATCTGCCCTCCTCGTGAGGAAGGGATCTTTTGCAAGAGGTAAAAGTGGGCTCCATTCGCAGAATGCCCTCTGCCCAATTTTGAGGTATTCCCGCATATACACCACAGCTCATTCCATTCAGCAGGGTCTCCTGACTCTCTGTGTATCACTTTCAGGGGGGTTGAAGGAGCTGCCATGGGAAGGAGTGGGGAGGGAAGTTGTGTGTTTCCTATTCACTCTTCTCTATCTGGTTCTTCCCTTTCTAATTCACGGAGATGTGGCTGGGTGTCTCTAGGGTGGAGATTGTGTGGTGAGCAGTTGGACTGACATTTTGCATGGCTTTATGTAACATAACATCATGTCTACCCATGCTCTGTAGTCGCTATATTGGGGCAAAAAGGTGGGATACCAATGCATGGTAAAGCTTCATGCATTAATGGGATCCAAAGGGTAGATTACATTTTCACACCCTCTGGATTTATGCATCCATCATCCACCATTCCATGCTGATTTGTCACTCATTATTCAGTTTCTGCTTATTTTGCTTCACCATAGGAGTACATTAAAATGCCATTAGAATTAACAAAGATGGGCCAAAAGGTGCTATCTGAACAAATAATAGACTCTGAGAACTTTAGAGGCCAGGATTTCTGATAAAATAGTGAGGAAATCTGGAAGATAACAACAAAAAAATAAGCTATGCAACTCTTCCTAAAAAAAAAAAAAAATCCAAGCAGATGTGGTTAACATGTTTGTTTTTTCCTCTGATTTAAACCCTTCCTGAGAGACACAGTATTGGGACACTGAGACTTACACATCATGGTCTGGGAGGAAATACTCTGGTAAGAAAAACCCACACATTTCGAGGATATAGTGTTTTAGCATATTTCCCATAGATGGATGCTGAATGTACTGTCTCATTAAAAATAGATTTATGGCCCCTCTGGGTGTTATTATGTAGAGAAATTATATTGTACTTATAATATCTGGGTATGCATTCCAAAAAAATAAAGTAAATAAAAATAAAATAAATCCTGCCAACAGTTGTGGTGCTGATTTAACTCAGCAGTGCCTTGCCACAAGAACTCAAACAATATGGGAGATCCAAGCAAAATATACGGTGGGTGCAATCCAGCAGGCTGTGCAGTCTCCTTTTTTCCCTACAGCAATGAACAGACAGCTCCTACGGCTTGCTACTTTATGCTGAGTAAGTTCAGAGTGTGCTGCTAGCCAATCAGCATTAGATAACCACATGACATGACTCTGAATCTCTGCTCCATCCCCCCGCCACCCTCCACCAGTGTTCAGTGGCTGCTGACTATGCTTTTAATTCATTCCGTTGCAGACATGGAGCCAATGAGAAGCCAAAGGCTTGTATGGAGCCAATGTAAGAAGCTGTTCTAGCCTGCCTGGCCTCTTGCCCTAATAATCCTCCCAAAGAAGCTGACATCTTGTGTCATAGTATAATACATTTTACAGAATTTCATAATGCAGCACTCTTTTATATAATTAATTAAATATATGAGAATGAAATAAATACAAATCAAATATTCTGAATCCAAGATCATCAGGAACGGGGGCTGATAAATGCAAAGTAAGGAACGCTCACATGTCAATTTCTCATGAGAAATTGCTTCACTATTCACTTTTCAGTGTAGTACAGGAGGTGTTAAGCTGTTGCCATTTTAATTTTCTGCATTATGTATGTTCAAAGGCTAAGATATATTGTTATTCTCTCCAAATTAACATGCCTCCCATTTTCTAGTGTAGGAAAGGCAATCGATGATCCATAATGCATGTTTCAATGCTACAGACGCGATCCCTATGCAACAGAAGGCACACTGCTACGCTCCCCCACCAAACAGATTATCAGCCATTACATTGCTAAACAAATGTGAAATGGAGGTTCCTGCTCCCAGACTCCATTTTGATGGTGCCAGAACTGACTGTGTTGATTGTTCAGCAATGCGCGTATGGTGCGAGAGTACTGCACAATGGTCACAGATCACCCTTGTTGGTTTTGGGATACTGCTTACCAGAACAAGATCTAATACACATGCAACAAATCTTGGAAATGTAATTGACACATTTCCAGGGACTATTATTGTAATTAAAAATAGCTTTTCCTGTGTTAAATGTTTTCCGCACATCAAATATGTGTGTGTGTGTGTGTGTGTGTGTGTGTGTCTGTGTGTGTGCGCACATGTGCACAAGGAGGACCTTGTAAGACAAAGGGGCATTACTGTCCCTTGTAAAAGGAACAGTAATGTCACTTGTAAAAGTAGGCTGGAGGACTTCCAGTTTTATTTCCTCAGCAAAGCAAAATGTTATGCAGAATAGCTAATAGTTTCCCAGTATGTCTACATGGGGGAAATGCTTCATTTACCAAAACATTATGAAAAGCTGCCGAAAAATCTTAGTAGAACTAAAATTAGAACACATTAGCAGCAGAGGAAAATTTCTAGTGCTATCATCTTGGGTCATATGATAAAAAAGAGTAGTAAATGATCCAAGATCTGATGGCCAGCCTCCCTTAACAATTGGGTGTAATAATTAAGTTTTATTAAAGGTCATGAACTTATTGTCTCCTAGTTATGGAGCTCTTAACTCTGTGGTAATTCAAGATGGCATCTGAGACTGGCTCTAAAGGTCCTATTGTTTGAACGCAAGCAGGAATATGCTCCAGATCCCACCTTATCAGTTAATGGACATGCACCCTGGGGCCTATCTATGTTTAGAGAAAATTCATCTTAGAACATGTAAGTCAACCACAGTCCTAATTGACATGCACTGTATCAGCCCAAAGAAGATCTGCTCCCAAAATAAGTTAATCCTTAAGGTGAGGGGCTGCAACTCAGCAGTAGAGCAGGGCTCAGTGGTAGAGAAGCAGAGCGTGCGCAAACACGCAAAGGACCTCAGGTAGCAGGGCTGGATATGATCTCTGCCTGAGACCTTGTAGAGGTTAGCTAGACAAAACCAGGCTTGATGGACCAATGGTTTAGGATAGCTTTGTATGACCCAGTAGTGATTAGTACTAATTGTTCAGCATCCATATCCTATTGCCATAAGTGCAAAATCAAACAACCCCCCGCCAATGTGCATTAATATGTAGTTGGGGCTGGGAGCCCTCCGGATGACAGATTCTTGGTGGAGCCAGATAGAGTCTTGGAGCCTGCTCCAGAGGTTCTGAAGCCTGGGGTCCCATCTGGCCCTCTGGGTTTCCCCATATGGCCACACTCCTTTCCTTGACCCAACCCACATGCACCTGACTGCTGATGGTTTGGTGGTTTCCCAGCTTATTTGTGGTTCTTTTTGCCTTCATAAAAGGTGGCAATGTCTCTTCTAAGGCTTCATTACTAGCAGTAAGAGATTTAAGATAAAATATGCTGGTATTTTTGGTCCCACTCCTTTTTGCCTTTGGCTCCACCCACCATTGGAATGCAGCCCTTGAGAGCTTCTCCAAAGTTGAATTTGGCCCTTGGAGTGGCAGAGGTTCAACATCCTTGGCCTATAGAATGGGTTTGCATTGGCAGAAGTGTGGTGGATCAGGTAGGAGGAGCTTTGGTGGATGGACCTTAGAGAATGTGTGGCAGGAAGGGTTTGGCCAGAGAAATAAGACTTTTAACATGCCCCCTGCTGCCCCTGGTTCTGTACATTCATTAACCCGCTGAAGCAAGATGGGCTGTGACCATATGAAGGTGTTGTACTAAAATAATAAAGAACATGAATGGGTGTAACCAGCTTTCCTCTGCACACAGTTGGGCATTATCTATGTTTTGATTTGGCCTCATGAATAACTGCACTTAATTTCAAAGCTCGCATACCCCTTTACTAAGCGTGGCACACAGAAAAGAGGCCACCTCACATAACATACGCTCTTACTCTTTGGAACCAACACAGCAGTATCCATCTATATCTGACTACAAACGGATACTAAAATCTAGCATGCAATTTAATATTAGTGGTGAGAATTTCCAGAATCTGTCAGGCCCTTTGGCTGCATGAACCGTGAGCATGGGTCTTCTTAGGGATGTTAGGCAAGAAGCTTCCTTCCTTGGCCTTCCCCTTGGCAACCTGTCTCCCTAGACCCAAGTGGCCCAGTAATAGGGTGGCCATGTGTCCTACGTTACAGTGGACAGTCCTCTATTTGAAGTGCTGTCCAGTCCAAGTCCAGTTTAAAAAGGAAAAGCAAAGGCTTTGAAGTTGCCCATCCACAATGAGCAGACTGAGCAGGCACACAAGTCACCAGGTCACAATCCTCCCCATTATGGTGAGATGTATTGTATTTCTATTTAAATTACAGTAATTATTTCTAAATTTGCATCTAGGCATGTGAATTAGCATATGCAAATGTTATTATGCATATCTGTCATATGCAAATTTTGTCATTCTTTTCGGTGATGCATTTCTTCTTTGGGGGTGGCTACCATACTCAACAGACTTTTGATGTTCTGACCTCTTGTGAGTGATGGGCCCCTTTTTGCCCTTGCTGCGGTATATCTTTCATTTCAGAGGGTGAGGGGTGGTGATAAGTTCAGAAAGACTCCCTGATAGATATGTGACACAGTGACAGGCACCTCTCCTCTATTTCTGCAGCAAGCAAAGAGAACCATTTGATTACGCTATTACTTACTTCCATATTTACGCAATCCATACTAATAGTGACACATACTGACAAAAATTAGGTGAGAGAGTACAGATAATCATGCACCTGTTCATGCACATGTACAAATTTGGTGGAACACACGTGAAGCACCCCCACTTTTGCATGCATGTTTTCTCATTTTGGATAGAGGCACATGAATTATACATAGGGTGCCCACTTGTGAACACCAAAGAAGAGGACATGTATCACCCAAAAAGAGGACAAAAGAAGACACTAATTTGCATAAAAGTTGCATATGCTGATTTATATGTATAGATGCAAATTTAGAAATAGTTATTATGGTGCAAATGGCAATACAGTACATCTCACCATAGCGTTGAAGACTGCGGCCAGGAGACGTGTGTGCCTGCTCAGTCTGCTGTCCAAGTGCTGTTGATGGGCAACTTCAAGGCCCAGCTCTTCCTTTGAATGGGCACTTATCTTTATACAGGACTTTGACTGGACAGCCCTTCAAAGAGAGGACACCTTCAAACAGGACAGTCCTCTGGCACCCCTTCAAATAGAGGACTATCCTCTGTAAAAAAAGGACACACGGCCACCCTAAAAATGAGAATGCTCCTGAAATAATTCACTGTTTCATTGTGAATTTCATCGTGTCTTTTTGTTTTTTAAAGCCTGAACTGGAAGGTCTTTAGGACTGATAGCTTCCCTTTCATTATATTTGCTTATCTGCTTTTTAAAAAACAAAAAAACTAAAACTAAAGGCAAAATGCTAGCTGAAGGCTTTGAATATTAGCTTTTCACTGGTCAAATGGATATAAGAACTTGTACTGTCTGTTCCTCCTTCAGCTCTGGAGCAAAACCAGTGAGAGTAGACATTTCCTGATGCAGTCTGTACCAGATAATAAGCCATTATTTATCTTGTGCCTAAGGCTAGATCTCTCCTTCGCTTCACATCACAATACTCCAAGGTAATTCAAGGAAGTTTGGGGAATGGCATACAGCTGAAACTAATAAGACCTTTCCAGCTTACAAATAATATTTGTGCTTTGTCCAATCTTTGAATTTTTACTTGGGTCCCTGATTATTTTTATCTCTCTTCTATTTTCATGCTTCAGTTGAAACCCATCAAGGGACAGGAAGGGCTCCCCCCAAAATGTTTTATTTATTCCTTATTTATTTTAAGAATGTATAAACTGTATCTTGGTCCAGAAAATGGATCTCAGGGCAGGATGCATTAAAAAATATATATCTGCAATAAATTTTTTAAAAAACACATTAAACAATAATGCAATAAAATTGAGAGGAATGACTAGACCACCAATTGAAAATATGATACTTTAATACAACATGATATTTGGTTTTCTTTATTTTTCCTTCAGTTATTCTGGGGAAGCAAGAATTGCTACATCCATGACCAGGAAGTTGTGTAGAACAGAGATGCTTCCAATTAAATTTCCTTTGAAGATGATCCAATAAGTCCATGGCAGTTCTGATCCAGTCCATCTCCAACCATTTATTAATAACTCAGACCTCAGGATCACATACATGGGGATTATCCCATTTTATCTTCACAACAACCCTGTGCGGTAGTTTGTGGTAAGCACTTAGGGTAGGATCCAATGGTGCCTTATCGCTGGCGACCAGCACCACCAGTCCCCAGTGCATGTGCGGCCAGCCCTGGTGGTGGCGGTGCACATGCAGCCCCTCCCACTGGTGGCAGCGATGCGGTGCTTCCAGGGCCAGGCCCCCAAATGACCGGAAACACAAGTTTCCGTAAGGGGCAGGTTGCACATCCCAAAGTATGCATCATGGCCAAGTAGGGATTGGACCCCGGTCTGCTCTATCATACCAGCTTTCACACCGGATTAAAAAAAAAAAATGTGCATTAAAAAAATCAAGAATAAAATTTGTAGTCACATGGATCATATTTAAAGAAAGCAGAGAAATATATGGAGCATTCTTTAACCCCTTCCTCTTTTTCCTAAACCTTTGTTAGTTCACCTAATCTTCTCCCCACTTAATTCCTTCATATCTCTTCACATGTTCAGCTATCTGAGTTGTCATCAGCGGTATCCTTAAAACACCCCATTGGCAACACTGTCTTCGATCGCTCTGCTTTAAACTGTAGTAATAGTAGTAATAGCAGCAGCAGCAGTAGCGAACTCAAACTTGACTTTTAGAACTTAATTCCAAGTGCAATAAATACAGAGCAAGATATTGGCATATAGTTGAGGAAAAGGGATTGAGGGACATGACTAAATTCACTCCAGTGCTGGAACCAATCCTGTGTGTTGTACTACTCTTATATGTCCCAAAACAGGCCTTCAAAGCCTTTGAATTAGGCCAATCAGGGACTCGGGGACTGTTTGGGGGAAATGTGAGAGTATCTAAAAGAAAAATTGCCTCAACTGAGCTCAACAATAACCCTTTCTATACAGAAGTGATACCTGCTTTCCTTTGTCGGTATTTACTACCCATGCCCGCTGCTATCTTGGTATTCTTCCTTCAAAGTCATGTACATCATTGGCTCTTATCTCAGTAGCTCTTGCCCTTTATTTAGGTATTAATAATGTAGGACTCTTCCTAACCAGAACACAACAAAACCAAGTACTCAGGCACATACACTCCTTGAAGGGTTCCCCCCCCCCTCCGCCCACCACCTATGGCAATGACACATAGGCCAGAATGGTTTTATGCACAAGCTTTCCTGTTCACTGCAAAGCCCAGTACAGGGTTGTACATATGAGGTGATGATGATGATGATGATGATGATGATTTGAAAACAAACACATTCAGAGCAAACCTGATAGATCAGACTAAATGGCCAACTAGTCTGCCATTTTGTTTCCCAGAGTGGCCAGCCAGATGCCTCTGTAAAGCCCCAAAGCAGATCATGAAGATAATCACCCACTGCTGTTGTCTGTCCAGCATCTGAAAGTCAGATAGACATTGGCTCTGAACAGGGGGTGTGGGTTCATTTAACTGCCTTGGATAATAGCCATAGATATCTGTCCTTCATGATTTTGTCTATCCTTTCAAAAAGCCATTAGTCTGGAAGCTGCCACCACATTTTGTGGCTGATTTCCAGAAATCAATTTTGTTTGTCCCAACTTCCCTGCCAGTCAATATCACTGGGTAACCTGGGGCTGCAGTATTATGAGAAAGGGCGAAAGAAAAAATGTTTCCCTCTCCACTCTTTTCACAACATCCATCATTTTATAAACATTTTTCTTCTTCCCATATTCATTCTCCTAAACAAAAGAGCCCCAAACACTTTAATATTTCCTCATAGACTACCAGTCTATTTCTGGTCCAGGTCAGTTTCATATGTGTTCATCCTTAAATACATTCTGTCCTGTTTCTGCATCAATCTGTGATTATTGTGTTGTTATTTCAAAATTGCATTATTTTTAGCATATTTTCCATAAAATACAGTTTTGTATGCATTTTAACCTAAATTGCACTTTTTATACACATTTTGGTACACTTTGTATTGCAACATTTGTATGAAAACTGAAAACTTTGTATGAAAACTGAAGGATTACTGTGTTCTAATCCACTTTTTAGTCCAGGAAGCATTAATCAGGTCAGTTTGGTTTAGGTCATCTTTGTACTTCCCTCCAGATGCTCCTGCCATCTGAGGAGAGATAAGCCTTCTCAGTGATGGTGCCTCATTTGTTGAATGTCCTTCCCAGAGAACCCTGCTTGGCACCAACATTGTCATACGTTTAGTGCCGGTTAGAGGTGTTTTTCTACTCGTAGGATAATTTCATCTTGTTTATATAAACCACCCTGGAAGCTCTGCTGAAGGACAATATACATCTTTTTAAAGGAATAAATCAAATACATTAAGAGGTGGTATTTTACTAAAAAAAAAATAATAATTTCAGTTTGGTATGAGATCCCAGCTGCTGACTACCAAACTTGATACAGTTCTAATCACTTCCCTCCTACACAATATCACCACTCATAGGGCAAAGGGACGAATGAAGGACTTCATCTGATAATATATATGGTTTGAACAAAAGAATTCCCCTGAAAAGCTGCATGGCCATTTCTGTGGGGCAACGAGGTTCGATAGATGCCAACAATGGCAAAAGGTTCAATTGACATCAATCAGTGATGGTTTCTTTAAAGGCATGTAAAACATTCTACCACTGAATATGCACAACAAAGCCTGAGTCAGGGCTATTTCTATGCCTTGCCCTCATGCCAGAATTCATGATGAATGCAAGAAATGTTTCCAAGAAGATAACTGGAAGTGAAAAGTCAAAGTATGTCAATTTGCAAATTTTCAGCCGTGCTTTTCCTGACAGAATAGCTTTGAGCTGTAACTGGCCAATTCTGCTGTATCATATTAAAGATCATAACTTATTTTCATGCAGTTAGGTTTTAGAGTGCAATATTTTATTTTAATAATGATGATTCCAAGAAGCAATAACAACGATTCCAACTTGACACATATATTTCCTTCCTTCCTTAAGTTTTGAGTCCTGAGAGGAATTCATCTGTATCACAGATTATGTACTGGGATTGAAAACAGGCTCGTTTCAAGCAAATCTCCATCTAGAGCTCTCCACCACTGCTGAGGAGAGGAAAGAGATTCCTGAATAGGACTTCTGGGCTTACCCATCAGCCACTAGTAGATTGCCAAACATAAGCGACATAAGCCCAGTTGCTCAGGCAGAAACAGAAAAACAGTGTTCCCCCTTGCTTGAATCAAATGGAAATAGAAGTTCTTGCCTACCTGTTGGAGTGGTCTGGAGGAAAAAAAATGGAGTTATGGATAGCACCTACGGGTGAGGGTAAAACCCTATAATACCAGGTCTGTTTAAGGAAAATGCAGAAAGCTTTAATTGCTTCATTTCTATAGGAAGATAAAACTGTTTTCAACTACAGAGTGTTCTAGAGGTGCTGAGGAAAAGAAAAATCCTAGTCCAGAAAAAGATGGACTATTGGGAAATGCATACAGATAGCAATATAAGAAGCACTTTTTTACAAGCACATTGTCAGATCTAGCAGAAATGAAGAGCAGTTTGGAAAAGGTGCATTCCTTTCCATCTTGGAAAAACAGGATCTTGGGTTTTACCTAATGTAAAGGTCTCAGAGAGACCCAACGACATTTCATAGCATCCCTAGACTTAAAAGGGCAAAAAAGACTTAAAAGTACAGCTTACTACTGTAAGCGGGGAATTTCAAACTGTTCTTAGAATAGCAATTGTTCTGCTAAACTACATTATCCATTCTTACAAGGTGTAGATGTGATGGGCAAAACATGCAATGATTCCAGCATGCAGTATCCAAAGGCTCATTTCAGGGTCCCAGGAGTATTTATTAATATGGCTCTGTATCTGTGTGTTTTTTAGTATGATGGAAAATGGAGAATACTTACATGGGTCTTTTCCCCCATTGGAATGAAAAAAATATATATTTACATTATGGCACCCCAAGGTGGTTTTAAAGGACCTGGAACCCATTTTCTAGAAGTTACATGGTTTTTTTGTTTGTTTGATTGTTTGATTCTGCTCCGAAATTAAAACCCAACAATATTAGCACAATAACTGTGAAGTACATGTTTGTTAATAAATTCCATACTGTTGGTGGGCAAAGTAAATCTATGGCCCCTAGAAAGCACCTGGGGTGCCATAGGATACTGTGGATGCCCTCCTCCAAGGCCGGAGGCAGAGCTCTAGTCTCAGGAGAAGGAGATCGGATTGTGCATTTCTTCCTCCTTCTCCACCCCGCCCCCAGCCCGCCACTACAGACACCCCTGCTGGAGACAAGGCGGGGAGGAGAGAGGCTGAGGAAGCTTGTGCAGTGGAAAACATAGTTAAGGTGGACGGAGAGGTGAAAGTCGCTTCTGTCATTCCCACCACCATCCTCCTGCCAGCAACAGCCCAGCAGGGCATAGGATTCTTGGAAGCCTACAAGATCAGAGACATCTGTCTAGTGGGCAGCAATCCAGTAGGATTGTGCTCTAAGGACTTATAGATGGTTGAGAGAGCAATCTTTAAGTAGCTGGAGAGCATGCCAGGGGCCATAGGATTTTTGAGGTTCCCCCTCCCAAAGCCGTAGACAACTTTGAGAGGGGGGCTCCAAAACCCCGATCCTTCCCCCAGCCCCCTTGCAGCCGCCGTGGTAAGAACTGCAGCACCTGCTTTCCAAACCCCCAAAGCAGCCTTGGAGGACCTCACAGAGGTTTGAATGGGGGCAATCCAGTGGGCAGGGAGGGGAGGGGAGGGGAGGGGAATCCCATGGCCTCTCCAATCCCACTTGTGCCAGTGCACCTAGTGGCACTGGCTGATCTACACATAGCACTTATACCGTTATCACGCCGTTATCATAACTATTGGTACATATGATACCAGTGGGCACCACTACTTATGATAACGGTATAATAACAGTGTAACTGCTATGTGTAGATTCAGCCGTTATATGTACATATATTATGAATGGTAGATATAAATGTGTATTCATATTATAACTCTATGTATTTTATGGTGAGAGTGGGAAGAGTGACAGGAGGAATGGTGGATTTCTATATGTAAGATGATTGGCTGAGTGAGTGAAGGGGGGTGAGGAGGTGAGTGCGATATATAAGCAGGCTGCGGTTCTTGTGTGTGAGAGAGGGGGTTCAGAGCAGAGATGGGATTTGTGCTGGGTCTGTGAAGAGTTAAATTGAAGAGAGTCTGAAGAGAGAGAGAGTAACTAGGATTTATGTGTATGAGAGGATATACATAGATAGAAGCTTTAAAAGTTACTGATTTACTGTTGAACATCTTAATGTTATAATTAATAAAGATTTCTTTGTTTCATAAAACTCTGCGCCTTCTGCTCTTGGTGACGTAAGGGTTAAGGTCATAAAGCGAATAATACAGTTTAGAATAAAGCCAGAGTGTCCTCACAGCTTGAGGACAAAGTAAAGAGGGCTGGACCAGAGCCTAAAGATCCTGGTGGCAGCATTACTGGGGGCCGGGGGGAGGTGGTGCCTGCTGTGAGAAAGGCCTGAGTGAAGAGGTATTCTCACTGGGAAAAGGCAGGAATGCCACACACCTCCTCTAGACAGGCTCAGAGGCCCAAGTAATGCACAAAGGAGGACAGAGAGGTGAAAATTGCCTCCATCGCTCCTCCCGCCCTGCTAGCAGCAGCCCGGCAGGGCACTGGTTACTTGGAAGCCTCCGGGTTCAGAGACTTCCTTCTAATGGTAGTGCAAGCCATGGGAGTGCACCCTTAATTAATTTCTTTTCATTAGTTTAGCACCATTATTATAAGTATCTGGTGACAGTGATCTTATGTTGATTTTCACTTTTTGAGTGTTGATTTGGAGGAATACTGCCCCAAATACTATAAGATCAATGTTCTATTATCAACTTTGAAATACACCGAGTTCAGCGTGTGAATAAAAGGGAAAAAGTCATCGTATTGTCAAGTCTCTGCCAGTTAGTTCTGAAGACTCCCTTCTGCGCTCCAATACTCTGATGTGTATTAAAATGAATTCCTCTCAGAAGCTGTACATAAGAGTAGTGTTGTGTCAGTAAAAATAAGAACTGTCTCCAGCTACTTGCCCCTTCTGCTTCCACAAGCAGAACCTTGCTAAGTGCGAATGAAGTCTTAGTTGCAATTTTCTGGTGCTTAATCTCTTCCTACCAGTCTCCTCATCACAAAGCTTTTCTTCGATTTGTTTGGTGCCTTGCCAACACTTTGATGTGCACCACTTTCCCCCCTTAAATGTCCCTGGGTCATTTCCACATGTAGGCCTAGAAGATAATGTTGTTGATTCTGAGTTTAGGGTGGGGGGAATCTGTTTTTGTTTTGTTTGTTTCTTTATTTTGCCAAAGGAGATTATACCTGGGTAAATAAAATTAGGCTTCTGTTTATCCCAAATATGTTGTTCGTGGATCCCATTGTAATTTTCCAGGTCTGTCTGTCTGTCTGTCTGTCTCTCCTTCTTTCCTTTCTTGTGGTTTTACACAACTAAGCTGCTGACTAAGAGACAAAAGATCTGACTGTGCTTTGTTGTTGTTGTTATTTCCCCCTAAAGTAAGGACAGCTAAGAAGACATCGATACACAAATATTATGTATGTGATCATGGTGACAATAATCCAGCGGAAGTTAGCGGCAACTCCCCATGAGAGCTATGGAAGAAGGTGTGCAGCCCACTCCTATGCATGTTTACTCTGAAATAATTGGACTGAGTTCAATGGGACTTACTCCCAACAAGTAATGTGCATAGGACTGTAGCTTTAACCATAACTCCTTTTGCTGAGGGAACTGCCCTAGCTGCCCATTCGCTACCGTGCCAGGTTTAAGGTTTTAGTACTAGTGTACAAAGCCCTAAACAACTTGGAAGCAGGATACCTGAGAGAGCGCCTTCTCCCTTACCTACCTGCCCAATCACTGAGGTCATCAGAAGGTCATCACTGAGGTCATCAGAAGGTCATCTCCTTTACCTACCTGCCCAATCACTGAGGTCATCGGAAGTGGAACCACTCCAAGTGGTTCCACTTCCACATGGACCTATGGGCCGACTGCACTACACCCGGGGAAGAGCCTTCATTGTGGTGGCCCACTTGCTGTAGAACTCCCTGCCTCTGGAGATCAAGCAGGCACCAACACTGGGTTGTTTTCGGCTCTTTTCCAGGAAGCCTTCCTTGGTTAACCAGCCTTGCTTTTATTGGTACTCTTATTTTAAATAATGATTTTAAATCATGTTTCATTCTTTTTATCTTTTGTTCATTTTATCTCTTGTTCACCACTCCAGAATCTGTTTAGATTTGGAGCAGTATACAAATGTTGTGCACAAACAAACAAACAAACAAACTACTTTGTCCTGCGGACATCAATGAGCTTAAAGCAGGGGTGGGCAACACATGGTTCACAGCCTGCATACAGAACCCAAAGCGCATCCGTGACCCACCACCAGTTTCCCCCATACATGCACACACACCTGCGTGCTGCCACCTCCACTACACAGGACATGCAAAGAGAGTCAATCCTGTGTGCCTTGTATAGCAGCAGAATTGGGCGCCCACCAGCCCTTGAAACAGCTGTTTGTTGGGCTGGTGGGAGCCCAATTCTGCTGGGAAAGAGGGATGCAAGGAGGACTCTTCTCATGTGCCAGTTTTCCGGAAAAACTGATTCTGCTGGGAAACAGGGTGCACAGGGATGACTCTCCCTATGTGCCCTATTTCCCAGCAGAATTGGGGGGCCCAGCAGCCCACTAAACAGCTGTTTGGCAGATTGGCAGGAGCAGTCTGGAGCAAATGGGCATGTGAGGAGAGCCATCTCTGCACAGCCATTTCCTAGAAGAATCAGGTGATTCTTCTCAGAAACAGGTCACATGGGGATGACCTCAGGTGCCCGTTTCCCAGTAGAATCTGCCCATGATGGAAAAGGGGATGCACAAGCAGAGCCATCCCCATGCGCTTTTTTCCCAGCACCATCATTGGGAGGGGGCCAAGGGTAAAGCCTCTCCCTCCTTTGAGCAATCTGGATTGGGGGTGGGGGGAGTGCGCGTGTGTGTATATGGGTGTATGTATGTATATACGAGTGTGGATATGTATGTGTGTATGTGTGTGCATGTGTCACCCCAGGCCACTCACCAAATGCTGTATGTGGCTCTTGGGGCCATGCAGGTTGCATTCTGGGCTAGTCTGTAGCCCGCGTCTTCAGCCCAATGAAATACAAAAAAGGGAACATTCAGTGTGCAAGCAAATAAGTGATATCAACCCATCATTAATGTCATACTCAACAGATATGCCTAGAATGCAAAATTAAGATTAAATGAACTTGGGTATGATCCAATTGAAGGTAAGTACACGTTTAACTCTCTCAGACACTGAAATCAGGGGCATTTAAAACTGCGTAACTTTGACTGGATTGCACGATGAATTTAAAACCCATTCTTTACCACATACTAAATATTTGAAACTCCGATTCCAAACAGCATTTTGAACCCTTTGCAGATCTGAAAATGCATTTCCCACAGAACAAATGTAAAACAAATATGTGTTTGTTTGTGAGCCTTATTTGGACTTGCCAGTCACATATAGGGCAATGAATGGCTCTATATGTGGCCATGAATGGCCCTATATGAATGCTATTTAAGATGACAGACAGAATAATGAGAGGGAACATCAAAGTCGAAAAGACAAATGTGAAGAGCAAAGCCTTGATCAGGTGAAATTATTGTTATTGCCATTTCAATTCATTATCCATACACAGAATTAATCTCAGTCTTCTTAATCGTCTTTGTCCTTACAACCTATGAAGTAGGTCGTTTTATTCTACTGATATGGATGGGAACTGAGTGAATCCAACCAAGCAAGAACAAATTACCTGAAACCATGCAATAAAGATGAATGTACCTGGAACATGCCAGGGTTTCAGTTGTTTCCTTTGCATGGTGCCCCATGCCACACAGACGTGCACACATGTGAAAGGGTATTGCCCATGAATCCCGATGTTATGTCACTGAAAAGCAGCCCAAGAATGGCTTTCAGTGGCAGGGTATCATTATGTATAATCGGAACAGGCTTGCATTCCTAAAAGAGATGGAATATTTCCCTGCCTGTATAAAGTTCAGTGATGAAATAATCACCCCGTAGCAAAATGCCTCTAAATTATATCCTGGAAGCCAGTCATCAAAGCCATAAAGATCCACCACTGAAGTTCCAACACAGGAAATAATACAAATTGAGGAATTTTCAGGTATAAATAATTTTACAAAATCTGTCCTTGAAACGATTTCCAAAGTGATGGGTGTGTGTGCGTGTGTGCACTTCTAAGCTGCCCACAGGAGAGTAGACAAGGAACGCAGCTTAGAGTATCAAAAGAATCTGGTCCACAGGAAATGTCACTGTTTTAAAATAATCCAGAGTAAATGGGTTGAGAAAGCAAGGTGCAATTGTATAAAAAGATTTACAATGAAATAGGAAAGGCTTTTAAATGCTCTTACTAAATTATCTGCATAATACTCCATACAGCTCTCAAAATCTTGATTTCAAAGACATGATGCAGGTTGAGAGAAACCAGGTTTTCAATGGAAAATAATGGTTCTCTCATCACATGGAAACACCACAGGTTTAGAACAGGTTTGATACAGGCCAAAAAAGTGTGGGTTTAGGCTGTCAGGTGGATGAGAAAGGAATCCCAGTGTTTCCACCTTTCCCTTACCTTGCCTGTCTCTCCTGACATCCCCACCAAAGTGCATGATTAGTTCAGCATTCTGTAGCTTGCCAGCAGTCAAAAACCAAATGACATCTCCTTTCTGTTGTCAAGAAGGCACCATGCAGCAAAGACAGCAGGTAGATGGGGTTTACTTTAGAGAGTAGTTATTGGATGATGTGCAGCTGAGTTTTGCAGGGATTAAGTGGGGAGAGCCTCAAGTAGGGGTGCAGGTTAGGACCACAAGCTTGGGGGCTAAATCTAGCCTCTGGGTTTCCCTTTCCTCTCACCACTGATTATTTGGTGGTTTCCCCAGTTTTCTGCTGTGTTTTGCCCATTCTCAAAGGTTGAAATGCCTCTCCTAAAACTTAGTGAGTGGCAAGAAGTGCTTTAAGCTAAAATATTTTTAGTCTTTTGGCCCCACTCCTCTTGCCTTTGGCCCTGCCCAGGAATGCAGCCCCCAAGAGCCTCTCCAAAACAGAGTTCGGCCCTCCAGCTGAAAGAGGTCAAACACCCCTGGCTCTTTTCCACCCTTACAGTGACATTTAAATTATTTGGTTATAATGAATTGCTACCATTATTACCCCCTTCATGGATCACTGCCTTGTTGTGGCGAAGGGGCTTGCGTAACTCAGTGAAGCCATAAGCTATGCCGTGCAGGGCCACCCAAGACGGACAGGTCATGGCAGAGAGTTCTGACAAAATGTGGTCCACTGGAGAAGGAAATGGCAACCCACTCCAGTATTCTTGCCAAGAAAACCCCATGGAACGTATCACAAGGCTAAAAGAGATGACGCCGGAAGATGAGCCCCTCAGGTCGGAAGGTGTCCAATATGCTACTGGGGAAGAGCAGAGGGTATTTCCAAGTAGCACCAGAAAGAGTGAAGCGGCTGGGCCAAAGCCGAAAGGACACTCAGCTGTGGATGTGTCTGGTGGTGAAAAGAAAATCCGATGCTGTAAAGAACAATATTGTTTAGGAACCTGGAATGTCAGACCAATGAATCAAGGTAAGCTGGAGGTGGTCAAACATGAGATGGCAAGATTGAACATCGACATCTTGGGAATCAGCGAACTAAAATGGACAGGCATGGGCGAATTTAATTCAGGTGACTATCATATCTACTATTGTGGGCAAGAATCCCTTAGAAGAAATGGAGTAGCACTCATAGTCAACAAAAGGGTGGGAAAAGCAGTACTGGGGTACAATCTTAAAAATGATAGAATGATCTCAGTAGGAATCCGAGGCAAACCATTCAACATCACAGTAATTCAAGTCTATGCCCCAACCACTGAGGCCGAAGAAGCTGAGGTTGATCGGTTCTATGAAGACCTACAACACCTTCTAGAACTAACACCAAAAAAAGATGTCCTCTTCATCATAGGGGATTGGAATGCTAAAGTAGGAAGTCAAGAAATCACCGGGATAACAGGCAGGCATGGCCTTGGTGTACAAAATGAGGCAGGACAAAAGCTAATAGAGTTTTGCCAAGAGAACATGCTGATCATAGCAAACACTCTTTTCCAACAGCACAAGAGGCGACTCTACACATGGACATCACCAGATGGTCAATATCGAAATCAGATTGATTATGTCCTTTGCAGCCAAAGATGGAGAAGCTCCATACAGTCAGTAAAAACAAGACCTGGAGCTGACTGTGGCTCAGATCATGAGCTGCTTCTTGCAAAATTTCAGCTTAAATTGAAGAACGTCGGGAAAACCACTAAACTGTTCAGGTATGACCTAAATCATATCCCTGATGAATATACAGTGGAAGTGAGGAATAGATTTCAGGGATTAGACCTGATAGACAGAGTGCCTGAGGAACTATGGATGGAGGTCCATAACATTGTTCAGGAGGCAGCAACGAAATCCATCCCCAAGAAAAAGAAATGCAAGAAAGACAAGTGGCTGTCTGATGAGGCTTTACAAGTAGCTCACGAAAGAAGGGAAGCGAAAAGCAAGGGAGAAAGGGGAAGATATACCCAACTGAATGCAGAGTTCCAGAGAATAGCAAGGAGAGACAAGAAGGTCTTCTTAAATGAACAATGCAAAGAAATTGAGGAAAATAACAGAATGGGAAAGACTAGAGATCTCTTCAAGAAAATTGGAGATCTCAAGGGAACGTTTTGTGCAAAGACGGGCATGATAAAGGACAAAGAAGGCAGGGACCTAACAGAAGCAGATGAGATTAAGAAGAGGTGGCAAGAATACACAGAAGAACTATACAGGAAAGATCTGAATGTCCCTGATAGCCATGATAGTGCGGTCACTGAACTTGAGCCGGACATCCTAGAGAGTGAAGTCAAGTGGGCCTTAGTAACAACAAAGCTAGCGGAGATGACAGTATTCCAGCCGAGCTATTTAAAATCCTAAAAGATGATGCTGTTAAAGTGCTGCATTCAATATGCCAACAAATCTGGAACACTCAACAGTGGCCACAAGACTGGAAAAGGTCAGTTTACATTCCAATTCCAAAGAAGGGCAACGCCAAAGAGTGTTCAAACTACCGCACAATTGCGCTCATTTCACATGCCAGCAAGGTGATGCTCAAAATCCTACAAGCTAGGCTTCAGCAGTATGCGAACCGAGAACTACCGGAAGTACAAGCTGGGTTTCGAAGAGGCAGAGGAACTAGAGATCAAATCGCCAACATTCGCTGCAT
This sequence comes from Heloderma suspectum, assembly GCF_057233095.1. NCBI lineage: Eukaryota > Metazoa > Chordata > Lepidosauria > Squamata > Helodermatidae > Heloderma > Heloderma suspectum. The sequence continues at coordinate 75,881,922 of NC_139461.1, forward strand.
CATGGAGAAAGCGAGAGAATTCCAGAAAAACGTCTATTTCTGCTTCATTGACTACGCTAAAGCCTTTGATTGTGTGGATCACAACAAACTGTGGCAAATTCTTAAAGTGATGGGAGTACCAGACCACCTTACCTGTCTCCTGAGAAACCTGTACGAGGGTCAAGAAGCAACAGTAAGAACCAGACATGGAACAACTGATTGGTTCAAAATTGGGAAAGGAGTACGACAAGGCTGCATATTGTCACCCTGCTTATTTAACTTATATGCAGAGTACATCATGAGAAATGCCGGGTTGGATGAATCAGAGGTCGGAATTAAGATTGCTGGGAGAATTATCAACAACCTCCGATATGCAGACGATACCACCCTAATGGCAGAAAGCGAAGAGGATCTCAAGAGCCTCTTGTTGAGGGTGAAAGAGGAGAGTGCAAAAGCTGGTTTGAAACTCAACATTAAAAAAACTAAGATCATGGCATCTGGCCCCATCACTTCCTGGCATATAGAAGGGGAAGAAATGGAAGCCGTGACAGATTTTACTTTCTTGGGCTCCAAGATCACCGCAGACGGTGACTGTAGCCATGAAATTCAAAGACGCTTGCTCCTTGGGAGGAAAGCTATGGCCAACCTAGACAGCATAGTAAGAAGCAGAGACATCACCTTGCCGACAAAGGTCCGTCTAATCAAAGCTATGGTTTTCCCAGTAGTAATGTATGGCTGTGAGAGCTGGACTATAAGGAAGGCTGAGCGCCGAAGAATTGATGCTTTCGAACTGTGGTGCTGGAGAAGACTCTTACGAGTCCCCTGGACTGCAAGGAGGTCAAATCAGTCCATCCTCAAGGAAATCAACCCTGAGTGCTCATTGGAAGGACAGATAATGAAGCTGAAGCTCCAATATTTTGGCCACCTAATGCGAAGAGAAAACTCCCTGGAAAAGACCCTGATGCTGGGAAAGACTGAAGGCAAAAGGAGAAGGGGACGGCAGAGGATGAGATGGCTAGATAGCATCACGGATGCAATGAATATGAACTTGAGCACGCTCTGGGAGAGAGCGCAGGACAGGAAGGCCTGGCGTGCTATGGTCCATGGGGTCACGAAGAGTCGGACACGACTGAACGACTGAACAACAACAACAACAACCATTATTACAAATTATTACAATTATTACAGTTATTATTTGGCTATTATTACAGTGACATTTAAATTATTTGGTTCAACACCCCTGACTCTGCTCCATCCTTACAGTAACATTTAAATTATTTAACTTTATGTATTTATTTTATTTAAAATTATTTTTAGGCTGCCATTAAGGATTGAACCCTCTCAACTATATCAAAGACCCCCATCTCTAAAACTTTTAAAAGATGCGTCTGTGTGTGTGTATGAAGCAAATATTGACATCTGCCTTCCGTGTGTTTTGTGTGATTCCAAAGGCACAAACATGAAACCCTCTTGGCTGTGATGTTCCCAATGGTGACATATATTTCTCATTTATTGGTTTGCCTCTGGAGAGACTTTTTCTAACTTGGATCCTATCAGCAACATCTAACTATCTGTAATCTAATTAACGCAGCATCTGCTGCAACTTCACGCTTCTTTGTTTTGAAAAAGCAGCAGACCATTGCAGTAATGGAACGTCAATTATATCGGGGGGGGGGGGTGTTTCCCCTTGTGCTAAACACCTAAGCATAAAAAGGAGATATGTATGACTTGAAAGCTTCCCACCAGCATTTTAATGATGATCTTTTTTGGTCCAATAAATTGTATAGTGTTCAGTGATTTTCATTCTGTCAGACCAAAATGCCTGCCAAGATCCTTATCTCAGACTGTTAATCAGAATGGACAAAGAGCTCATCACTTCATATAGCAGTAAAGTAGGAGTTTCACATGTGGATGCACTGGGTGGAAAAATGGGGAAGCACCGGCCAGCCAAGTGTGGCTCCCTACATACCAAGGAGTGATTACAAATGATCCAACATCCAAAACGGGTGAAACCAGGGCTTTACCTGCAAACTGCTCCATGCTTCCTCCAAATATTGGGTGTGTGCAGGCAGAAAGTCTCAGTTCTGTCGTAGGTGGGATTTAAGCGGAATGGAAACAAGTAAGCATGCAAACATGGGGGGGGGGGAATGGAGAGGGAGGATTTTCTTTTCCTTACTCCGTTTAAAAAAGAAATGCATGGGTCCTCCACCCAAATATGTGAAACTTTAGTTTCCTATATGGTGAGTTTACACCAGGGGTGGACAAATCTGTCAGTCCTACTTTCTCCTGCATTTTTTAAAATCTAAAGTTCACTTTGTCCTGAATATGTAGAATTATGTGAATTTTGGTAAATTGTTATCAAAACTGAACTGAAAGAAAATTCTCACCCATCCCTACTTTACACTCACTGTGACTTCCATAGGGTATGAGATGATTCATGCTTGATATTTCCCCTGCAAAAGTATATGCAGGTGCAGAAAAGACAAAATGCTTATTTTGTCATGCTTATTTTCACCAACTGAGAAGCTGCAATGGGTGTAAGATTCCAAACAAGTTACACTCTTTCTTAGCATACACCTAGGAAATGAGAAATGTGTATGAACTTCACACATGATGAAGGTCTAGATGGCATGGTGATGTGATCATGATGAAGTTAGGTTTTGTGTATTGCAGAAGCTGGTCAATCTGAGCTTCACATTGGTTATGACAGGTACCCAAAGAGTTATCAAAGCAGTGCAGGAATATTTTTATTTTGGATCTAAGTTCCAGATTTTCTTTAGTGAGGATACCAGAAATAGAGTAAAGTAAACGGCATCCAGTGCAGAAAAAATGAAGAAGATAGAATAGCAAATGAAAATTTGGCAAGAGATACCTGCAATAGATGTGACAAAACCCCACCTGTGACCTAATACATGTGTTGTTGTTCTTGTTGATTTAAAAATAAAATAAAATAGAAGTATCCAACGAGTGGGAAGTACAGTACAGGCAAGACACTGAAGAATCAGAATGACAGGCTAGAGTGGAGAGCTGTCCAGCACTTCTTCCTTTGAAAACCTGATCCCAGCCCAAAGATTTTGGAAATGGAACTGGAAGAGAAATGCCTGTGTATACTGACTGTAAAGCAGCCGGGGGGGGGGGGGAACTAATATGGTGGGAAGCAGTGGACAGTCAGAAGAGCACCAAGAAGGAAACTGGATTTTCCATGTGGTTTCAGAGTCTTGGCAGGACAGCTGCCACTAAAATCGTTATCCCAGGTAGTGATCAAGCTAAATGGGAGCTGGATGGCCTTGGAAAAGGCAGGTAGTAACAAATAATATCTTGTCACAGCCATTGGAGAAAAATGCATCCTGGAATCTGTAGGGTCTAGAGAGACTCCTGGCAACAGAAGGATTTCCTGATGCAGAGGGCCATTTCCAGAGTCATGGTGAATCCATTTAAAGCACAGGTGTGGACCCTCTTTCCACCTGGGGGCTGAATTCCATTCCAGAGAAGCCCCTGGGGGACACATTCCAGTGGTGGGTAGGGATGAAGACAAAAAAGGATGGGGTCAAAATGCCAAACATACCAGCATTTTTTAGCTTAAAACTCGTACTGCTACTAACTAAGCCTTAGGAGAGACATTTCATCGTTTTTAAAGGGCGGAGGGAATGCACAAAAGCTGTGAAACCACCAAATAATTGGCAGTCAGAGGAAAGGGGCAGGAGTCAGGACTATGGAAAAGGGGAATGACCATCTGAGGAACCCCAGATGGCCAGATTGGGAACCCAGGCAGGCCAGATTTGGCCTGTGTGCATGAGGTTCTGCACCCCTGGTTTAAAGGGATAATCAGGAACAAGGGGAGATGAATTGCCCCAAGGATGCTGGTAGGCAAGAGGCCAAGGACTTTGCTTAGTGTTTAGGACACATCCAGTTGCAGAGGAGCAGGTGAGCTTTAGAACTACAGTCCTAGATGTGGCTAATCCAAGCTTGGATGCTTTGAGTCAAATGCAGCTGGTGAAATTAAATGGAATGATTTTCCTTCCATCAGTGGTGAGTATCCAGCCCTAGAGGTATGGAGAAGAATGGCTTTCCTTAATTTTGATCTGAATCATGGTGGTTGTGGGTAGGGACTTCAGAAGGAAGATGTCCCATTGCTGCCCCAACCCACAGCCATGTTCTCTAGTCAGTTTATGTAACTGTGAAACTCCATCAAGTGAGAAGTTGCTCTGATAGGCGTTCATTGGTATAGAAGGGCATTTTTTCTACCCCCATGTGAGGAAATTGCTCCATGTACATGTGTATGGAATATTTATGGTGCTGAAGCTGGGAAATGTCAACAAGAATTTCTCCAGAGAATCAAAACAAACCGTTTAAACCTAACAGGTGCTTGATAAAATACTTGTACTCACTTGACACCTGTTTCCTCAGTATCTCAAAGGACAAGACAGGGCTTCCATAGCCAATTGAAATGGTCACCTGCAAAAATTAAAGTATATGCTATTACTCTGGATGGTTCAGCGCTAAGTTGCTACTCCCAGTCATATTCCTCCTCCCATTTACATTTTTTCTAATGCATGTTTCTCTTCCATGGAAGCAGTAAGTGCTAGCACCAAGTAGAGAACCTCCAGAAAATACAGTGTGTTAATTATGTTGCACTAAAGCATTCCCAGGCAAAACTATCATTTCCTTGGATGACTTTACTATAAAATGCCATCTGCATCAAATAAAGAATGAGTCAAAGCTACAATATTAATTTCAACACTGGAAAAATTGAAATCGCAGAGAAGAATATGGAGAGCCTTTAAAAATAAAAGGGATTTCATTAACTCCTGTGTTGTTAAGTTTATCTTAATAATTAACTGCAATGGTGGTAGTTGTAGAAAGTATGTCATCCTGAGCTCACTAACAGGCAGTGCCACTGGGAATGGCTGCTGACTAAGTCGAGGTGCAAATTTTGCAAATGGGTGTTTTTCATGTTTATCCCCTCGGCAGAAGTACAGGCTGGGATCCAACTGATCAAAGCTGTAATCTAACGTGCTAAGTGCTGGGGAGGTGTCTCTGAGCATGCTGCCATTGTCCTTTCGGGTCGGCATCAAAGCAACGCTGTTATTGTTTTCAGGTTGGCATCTTGCCATTCCAGAAGATACCTTGGATAATAGCCTTCCATTGGTAAGAATGCAATAGACTGCAAATGGTTGAAAATTGCTACTGAAATTATAATACTTGCGATAGCATCACTACCACCACCACATCATCATCATTCAGTTGGTATGGCTATTATTATTCATTATTGTTATCATTGTGTTCTGGGGATCTCCATACAGAAATACCTCCCTGGCATTTGAGTGTGTATCAGGCCAATAGGGTGCATGAGAATGTGCCCTAAAAGTTTTCCTCAATATTTTATCTAACATAGTCAAGAGTCTTTCTCAAAATGAATTATTCACATCATCTGTCATGCTTCATATTCATGCTAGATTAAAATCCTACCTGCTTTCTCCTCCTCTTATTGAAGACCTTTTCTTCTTCTTTTATGCTGCCTAAGAGTAAAATCCTTCATCCACAAAGGCATCATCTTCTGCTGCTTTGATTCCTATACCTACTTCTCTGGTTACTTTGACACCAAGTCATCCAAGATGATTCTTCACCCAACACAATATGGCATGCCATTGATTCAAACTATGCACCCACCAGCCCTCTAGTCTCTTGTTTCTTGCAGAACAAAGTTTTAACTTCCCATCTTTAAAGTCTGCTTTGCTTATCTGACCCTTTGCTTTAACACATTGCTAAAGCAATTTCTTTATGTTTTCAAGGAAACAATTGTCCAGAGGGGTAGTCATGCTAGTGTGTTGTAGCAAAAACAATCAAGAGTCTTGTTAGGCACCTTAAAGACTGACATGGCACGAGCTTTTGTGGACCAGGGTCCAGTTCATCAGATGCAGGAAATATAACCCTAAATTGGCAGGCATATATGGGGGGGATGGGGGAGGAGTGAGGTCAGAGGAAGCAACATGCAAAAAGAATGGAGGATGACAATTACATAAAAGCAAAATAGTTACAGCGACAATTAAAAAGGCAGTGTTGGTTTTTACACAAACATCCTGGCATATGTAAGCTAATCAACACATGCAGTATTTCTTCAGTGCCTCAGTTGTCAGTCACTACTGCAGCCTTCCCCAAGCTGGCACCATCCAGATGTGTTGGACTACAATTACCATCATACTGACACAGGATGATGGGAATTGTGGTCCAACACATCTGGATGGTTCGAGCTTGGAGAAGACTTCATGACTGTCTTTCATAACACCAAGTGCTAATTGTCAAATCCTTCATGCTTTCTCACTTATGCCCTCTACCCTCAAAAAGTGGTTTTAGCTGAAAAAGCTACACAACATAGTCCAGGTCATCTAATCAGAAAAGAGACCAGGTTATAATTGTATACAACAAATCAATCCAGCTCCCTTATTCCCTGTCATTTATTTGATTGAGCTATCAAGCAACCTTCTAGCTGTTGTTTTTACCAGTTACTTCTGTCTTTTTCTTTTCTTTTTTAGCCACATAGGGCCAAATTACATTTTACGATAAACATACTTTTTAAAAAGTGTGCTTGTTTTGGCCATTCTTTATTTTGAAGAAAATGCAGCTGCAAGTCTGGACTGTGTTCCCAATCTGGACTGTGTTCCCAATCTGGACTGGGGTCCTGTACAAGTCTCCTGCCAAAAATACATATACATACACTGCTATTTGGGCTGCAAGGTGTAAATACAGTAGCTCCTTCGTGGGGGCAAATAGCAGCAGGAGGATCTTCAGCAGGAAAGTGGAACAGTACCCCAAGCTAGATGAAAAGGCCTTCGTTCTGTTCTCAAAGAGGCCAACCAGACGCCTATGGGAAGTCCACAAGGAGGGCATGAGTGCAATAGCACCCTCCCGCTTGTGTTCCCCAGCAACTGGTATACAGAGCCATTCTGCCACTGATGCTGGAGGTAGTTTCTAGGCAGTATGACTAGCAGCCGTAATCCACAATGGATTCAAATGGGTTCACATTTCTATGAATCCAGCCTGTGGACGATTCTGCAGCGCACTGGCTTTTTCCAAGTCATGCAGATTCTGTGGACTTGCAGACTGGGGTTTTATACTGGGGGTGGGGGGAGAGAGATTTGCATAAATGTGCATTAGGGCCAATACATATTTGTGCAAGTGCAAACAGAAACAAAATTCTCATACATCCTTAAAAAATATCTGATTCCACCAATGAGCAGACAACAGAACGAAAGACGCTTGACAATCCACAAAACACAGACAGAAATCCATTCATCCCTAGTGACAGCCTTATTCTTTGAATGTGTCTAATCCCTTTTTAAAGCCATCCAAATTCAAATTGGTGTCCATCACTACATTTTGTAGAAGCAACTTCCACAGTTTCACTATGCCCTGTGTGAAGTGCTTCCTTTTTTCTGTCCCAAATCTCCCACAATTCAGCTTCATGGGATCATGATCGCTGGTTCTAGCATTATGAAAGAGGAGAAAATGTCTACCTATCCACTTTCTCCACACCTTGCATGATTTTATACACCTCTATCACCCCCCACATGCACACACATACCCCTTTACTCATACATTCCAGGTCTGGGTCCTGCAGCTGCTTATTCTTCAAAATAAAAGCAATCATTTTAAACACACTTTTAAAAGGGGGTGTTAAGTGTAATGTGTAGTTTGGCACATAGTTATACCAACTTTAGTTAGTGTATAGCAGCCATCTTGAATCTGCATTCCAGATATGTTGGACTGCAACTCCCATCATTCCCAGCCAGCAGTGGCCATGCTGGCTGGGAATGATGCAAGTTGCAGTTAAACAGATTTAGAAAGCCCCAGGTTCAGAACGACTGATCTATAGTTTTCTTAAGACATGCAGCTTTTGCTTACAGACTCATGATGCCGTTTAAAAAGCTTTTGGGGGGGATATAATGATTATTTATGAAACTATGGTTAGACATTTCAGCTTTCTGAAAAGTTTTATGACCTTCTCAGAAGAGATGGGAAAAGTGGGTCAGTGACCTTAACATTAACCAAACAAGCTGTTCAGTGTCAGGTAGGCTGAGGATAAGCAAACACTGAGACAGACAGGTTGCTGTTCTCTGATCTGCACTCATGCTTGGAAAGTTGGCATTCTTGAATTGCTGAACTAGAATAGTCACACTCACAGCCTCATTCATGTCCTGCAGTACAGTTTTTCTCTACCCAAGCAGTGTCAGTCTTGGCAGGGAATGTACTCGTGTAGGGAAAAGTAATGAGTGAAGCATGGTGCTGGCAAAAGACGCAACCTGCTCTGGAGGGTTGAGGGACTCTTCAGAGAAGATGTAAGGGTGGGTGGCGGAAAGGAGAGGAAGAGTGAAAAATTGCCCCCCTCCCTGTTCCGTGGGCAGACACATTTCCCATCAGCAGAGTGGCCAGCAGTGGCTACAACTTTGAGTATCTTATGAACATGTCTTGTAAGCCCCTTTGAGTTTATAAAGAAAAGTGGGATATAATGTCTCCAATAAATAAACAGCAGCAAGGCCAGCAGCAATTTCTCTGATTCCAGATGCATATCTTTGTCAGATTTACACAGTCATAAACATTGCTGCTGGCCATATCTATGATTACCTGGTTCACATGCTACATTTTCCTTGATGAGCACATGCTTCCACATAAGGGGAGGACCTGCATTGCATGAACTGGCCAACAGGCTTATAGACAGGAGGTGTATGAAAGGAAGTATATGTGGCAATATAGCTCATAGAAGGAATCATCCAGTCTTGGTTCCAGTAGCAGAGATGGCTGCATTTAACTTTCTCCACCTATTAGTATGGCACATTACTGCATCTCTTCTAACCATGGTATTTGGGGTCAGCAAGCAATTTCCTTCATGTTGAATTGGCTATTGATCCAAGGCTTGTTCTGATCAGCAGCCTATGGCTTGACTCATTTACTTTGCTGGTACCATGTTGCACTGCATGTGCACACTGTTATGACACGTTGTGGTGTGGGGACTTTGCAAGCTGGTGGTTTGTAGAATAGATGATGTGTCATGTCAGAAGGACAACAGCAGAAGCACAAAAAGCAAAATGATTACTTTCAGGGCCAGTTTGGGGCCAAATTACCAGTTACATCCTAGCTGTGCATGTTATGTTTGTCCAACAGTCGCTTTTCCACTACAATGTGTCCTTGAAAGGGGGTGATTTGCATTGGAGAACTGGTAGGGAAGAGGGGTACTTCCAGGGTTTGCCCCACAGAACTCCTGCCTCCAAGATGTTTTTATCCCAACAGGATCTTTCTAGCCCTGTGTTTGTGTTGGAAAATTAGTCTGTAACTGTGGCCAGGGAAATCGCTGAGGGGGGACTCTTAAGGGGGAAATGGTGGAAAGGGAAGGATTTAGCACTCCCTGCTGTTTGTCTGGTGTGAATTGCACTGTCCCAAGGATGCTTTGGAGCAGAAAAACAGGCATAGGGTGCTGCTGCACGCACAGCTGCAGTGTAACATATCATTGAGTGAATCTGTGCATCGTTCAGTCATGTGCTTGCCTCACTACAAACAAATCTATGTCATGTGCTGGGGTGAGCCACTATGTTCTGATTTGTCCAGGAAGAGGGCCTTTTCTGCTGTGGTACCCCGGCTGTGGAATGAGCTCCCTAGAGAGGTTCGCCAGGCACCCACATTGTATTCCTTCCGGCACCAGGTGAAGGCCTTTTTATTCTCCCAGGCATTTTATAATTTTAGCTTCCTAGTATTTTACCTTTGGTATTTTAAATCTCTGCATTGCTGCTAGGTTTTATTCTGGTTGCATTGTTATATTGTGGTTTTAATGCTTTTACATTTTATATTGTTTTATCCTGCGCTTTTTAGGCTGAGTTTTTGTGAACTGCCCAGTGAGCTTCAGCTATTGGGCAGTATAGAAATGAAATGAAATGAATAAATAAATAAATAAATTTGCATAGAATGTTAAGGGAAGCCAGCAGGAGTAGCAGGTGAAACCCACTCTTACACTAGCTAAATTATCATAGACCATTCATTAATCATACCATATCCGGGTTTCCAATTTGTAGAGTACACAAGTGGGATATATAACAACATGTCTCCATGTATTCTCACCTCTAAAAGGAGTGCCCCTGTTCACAGTTCCAGCCAGCTATTCAGCTATGTCTTCTTCTGGGATATACAAGCTGTAAGGAACTGAAGCAGAACATTCCATTCTCCTCCCCTTTTTTATTTTTATTTTCCAAGTGGCACTCAACATACCATGCCTATTGAACATGCTCAGTCATTGTTGGGGGGCAAAGGGGGGAGATACACCCTTAGAGTTTTAAAAATAATTATTTTGTACTTCTGTAAACCTCAAGTTTCCTTCAAGCTTGTTGATACCCGCCTCTTGTTTCTCATTGGCCCTGTTTTGGCTCCAGTTTTGTTGTCACTCATCACTAGAGTTTGCTGTTAGAAGCAGCCATTGTTGAACATGGCTCATTCAACCATAATTGCAGGAGTTTACAATTAGAGACTTCTTCTGTTCTTTTGTGCATTGGGTTCTCCTGAGAAATGTTATTCAGGGTGATGCTCAGGAAACCCTTGGTGCTCAGAGCTCATGGAAATCCAGCCTAGGTTTTGTATCTGATTCTGACCCCACAGTGCCATAAAAAGGGCACTGGACATTTTGAAATATGGTCTGTGTTGTAAATATCTGAGAAAACAACACTGGACAAACCACTAAGAAATGTTTAACTTTTCTCAGAGATCATGCTTTCTTGTTTCAAGGATTTAAATAACATTAATTGTTCTTTATTTTACTGTACAAAAATGTCTGTTTAGAATAGCTCTTGGTAGTTAACATTCCAAGACATGTGGTGCCTCTTAGAGCCTATATTATGTCAAGGAAACTGTTAAAGTGTAACTCTGGTCAGAAAAATGACACTATAAAAATGGCATCCCTCATGTTCCACATTTATTTCTCCTCAGTGACTTCCAGATTAAATCTGCTCAGTTTACAAATCAAATAGATACTTTTTTTAACTGCCTTTTATTTCACAGTCTACTTGGCAAACTCAGCCAGGCTCTGAACTATAAGGGTGTTCTTTTACTGGTCAGTATATATTACAGACCATCCATCATCAAGAATACAAATTCTTCAGTTCAAACTTAGGTTGATTTGATGTTTATGAAAGGTGAACCAGAATCAACTTCAGGTGACAGTGTTCTCTGGGATCCTTGACCATCATGGTTATTAAATGCAGCCCAGTGGGGTGGGGGTGAGGTTAAATCCTGGACATCAGAGACAATCAGGGGTGGGGAACCTCAGGCCCATGGGCAAAATATAGTTTCCCAAGTGGCTACGCCCTTTCCCCTGGCCCCACCCCCTTTCCCTCAACCACCAGTCATTTGGTTGCTTCCCAGCATTTGTGCATTTTTCACCCATTCAAAAAGGCTGGAATTCCTCTCCTAAGGCTTTTGCCTTTGGCCTCATCCCCTTTGGCCAGCACACCACTGAAATGTGGCCCCAAGAACTTCTCTGAGATTTTGGACCAACCTCTGAAAAGGTCAGCCCAAAATAAAATCTCCCTCATCCATGATTGGATTGTGGATGAGGAGGCAGACCTGGTATGTATTACTGAGACCGGGGTGGGGGAACTGGAAGGGGTCACCCTCTTCCAGCTGTGCCCTCCTGGGTATTCAGTGCAGCACCAGCACTGACTTGAGGGTCGGGGAGGGCGGGGGGAGTTCTGTGGTCCATAAGAATTCAATCTCTCTCTCTAGGCTTCCTGTTCATTTGAGTGCAGATCTTGAATGTCTGTACTTGTGTTGGCTACCCAGGACAGATTAGGGATTCTGCTGGAAAGCCTGGAATACTGCCCACCCTGCTACCCATCAGACTCCCTGCCTGAGCTGACGAAGGTGGACTCAGACTTGGTGTTGAAGACCCCTAGGATGGTGGTTCTGGGGGATCCCAACTTCCATGCCAAGACCACTGTATCCAGGGTGGCTCAGGACTTCATGGCCACCATGACAGTCATGCAGCTGTCCCAACATGTAATCAGCCCAACGCATGTAAAAAGACACATGCTTGATTTGGTTTTCTCAACTGGGCAGGAGGATGGTGATCTGAAAGTGGGGGAATTAACATCTGTCCCCTTGTCATGGTCAGATCACTTCCTACTGAGGTTTAGACTCTTGGCAGCCTTCCCCCTCTGCAAGCATGGGGGACCTATTAAAATGGTCCATCCCTGGAGGCTAATGGATTCCAATGGATTCCAGAGGGCTTTGGCAGATTTTCCTGCTGGTATGGCTGGTGCTCCTGTCGAAGCCCAGGTCGCTCTGCGGAATGCAGAGATGACTCGGGTGGTTGACAAGATCAGGCCCAATGCCTTCTCCCTCTCAGCAGAGCCAAGCCAGCTCCTTGGTATACACCTGAGCTGAGGGCAATGAAGCAAGAGGGGAGATGGCTAGAACGCAGGTGGAGGAAAACTCGTGCTGAGTTTGATCGTACACAGGTTAGAGCTCATTATCGAGCCTACTCTGTGGTGGTGAGGGTGGCAAAGAGACAGTTATTTTCCACCAGCATTGCATCTTCTCAGTGTCCTCCAGCAGAGCTTTTCTGAGTGGTTCACCGCCTGTTACATTCTAGGCCAGGGAGAGAAACTGTGGAACCCTTGGTAGCACACTGTGACAAGATTGCACGGCACTTTGAAGATAAAGTTGCTCAGATTCATTGTGAATTGGACACCATAATTAATGCAGTTCCATTAGCAGAGATGTCCAGAGCACTGTCTGGTCCAGTTTTATTGGATGAGTTTCAGTTATTGAGGCCCGAGGATGCGGACAAGGTTCTTGGCCAAGACTGGTCAACCACCTGTGGGCTTAACCCTTGCCCTTCATAGCTTATTACATCAAACAAGGATGGGATGTCCAGCTGGATACAGGAAGTTGTAACTTCCTCCTTGAGAGTGGAGTGGTGCTGGCCTCTTTAAACGGGGTGGTAATCAGGCCAGTCCTGAAAAAGCCTAACCTGGACCTGGAGGATGTTAACAACTATAGGCCAGTGGCCAACATCCTCTTTCTGGGCAAGGTGCTTGAATGGGTGGTTGCAGGACAGCTCCAGGCACTTTTGAATGAAAAAAGGTTATCTAGATCCATTTCAATTGGGCTTCAGGCCTGGTTTTGGATTGGAAACTGCCTTGGCCACCCTGTGGGATGACCTTACCAGGAGAGGGACAGGGGGAGTGTGACCCTGTTGATTTTCCTGGACCTCTCAGCGGCTTTTGATACCATCAACCATGGTATCCTTCTGGATAGGTTGTCTGGGTTGGGAGCTGGAGGCACTAAAGTGCAGTGGTTCTGCCCCTCCTGGGATGGCCGATTCCAGAAGGTGGTGCTGAGGGATTATTCCTCTGTGCTTTGGCAATTATGCCATGGGGTTTCACACAGCTCTGTTTTATCTTCTATGCTGTTTAACATCTACCTGAAACCACCGGGGAGGTTATCCGGAGGTGAGGGCTGAGGTGTCCTCAATATGCAGATGGCATCCTTTTCATCAAACCAAGGTGAGGCAGTGGCTGCTCTAAATCAGTGCCTGGGCATGTAATGGACTGGATGAGGACCAATAAACTGAAACTCAATCCAGACAAGATGGAGGTACTGTTAGTGGGTGGTCCATCTGCAGGGATAGGTGATGTTCAATCTGTTCTGGAGGGAGTTGCACTCCCCCAACAGGATCAGGTTTGTAGTTTGGGCGTGCTCTTGGATCCAGAACTGTCACTTGAGGCACAGATGAACTCAGTGGCATGGAGCACTTGTTATCAGCTTAGGCTGGTATACCAACTACGCCCTTATCTGGACAGAGATAGCCTAGCTACAGTTATCCATGCTCTGATAACCTCTCATCTGGACTACTGCAATGCGTTATACGTGGGGCTGCCTTTGAAAACGGACCAGAAACTTCAGCTAGTCCAAAATAGGGCTAACAGGGACTGGCCAATGAGATCACCTTACGCCAGTACTTTTCCAGTTGCACTGGCTGCCAGTCCATTTCCGGGCTCAATTCAAAGCGCTGGTATTAACATTCAAAGCCCTAATGACTTGGGGCCAGGTTATCTGAAGGATTGCCTCCTTTCATATGTGCCTGCCCAGACCCTAAGATCATCCTCAGGGGTCCTTCTCCAGGAGCACCCACCAAAGGAAGTGATGCGGCTACCAGGAAGAGGGCCTTTTCTGCTGTGGTGCCCTGGCTGTGGAATGAATTCCCTAGAGAGGTATGCCTGTCACGTATGTTGTTCTCCTTCTGGCACCAGGTGAAGACCTTTTTGTTCTTCCAGTATTTTTGCATTTTAGCTTCCTAATCTTTTAGCTCTGGTGTTTTAAATCTATATTTTAAATCTCTGCATTCCTGCTAGGTTTTATTCTGGTTGTACTGTTATATTGTGGTTTTAAGCACTCATATTTTTATTGTTTTATGCTGCACTGTGGTTTTAATTTTTGTGAATCACCCGGAGAGCTTCAGCTATTGGGCAGTATAGAAATGAAATACATAAATAAATGTAAAAAATTTTAATTTGGCCCTTGGGCTGAAAGAGGTTCCCCACCCCTGTACTAAATTCTTGCTTGAGGGAGTATGTGTTTCTGGCTCCTTTAAAAGAAACAGTAGTGTGGCCCATGCTAAAGAAATCTGGTTTAGACCCAATAGATCTAGAGAACTACTTTCCAGTCTCTAATCTTCCCCTTTTGGGCAAGGAATTGGAAAGAACTGTAACTTATCTTGTTGGATTCCAATCCAGGTTCCAGTCTGGTTTTGAAACAGAAACCAGACTGGAACCCTGGTGGATGATTTACACCAGAGACTAGATGGTGGGAGTGTAACCCTCTATGTCCTACTGGACCTCCCTCAATGGCTTTTGATATACAACAGGCCAGCCTGTCTGAGCTGGGCTTAGGGAGCATAGTATTGGCTCCAGTCCTTCTTGGCCATTCCCCAAAGATAGCATTGGGTGAGCTTGGTTTCACTTCATGGCCTCTTGCTTGTGGGGTGCCTCAGGGTTCCATCAGTCCCTCTTGCTCTTCTATATGAAGCTGCTGGGGAAAGTAATCTGGAGGTATGGGATGCATTGCCATCAGTATGCTGATGACATGCAGCTCTACCTCTCTTTCCCACCTACACATCCCTGGATGCAGTTTTGGAATGAATGAGGTGGAACATGTTGAAATTGAATCCAAACAAAATGGAATTCTAGTGGGTTGGAAAGACTCTCGATCTGGCTGTGGTGGTAATCCAGTTCCGAATGGGGTTGCACCACCCCTGAAGGTCCAGCTGTGTAGCTTGGGGGTGCTATTGGACATGTTGCTGTCTGGAAAACCAAGCCACAGGTAGCAGAGGGGATCCGGTGTGCCTTCTGTCAGCTCAGGCTTATATACCAGGTTCTATCTGCCCTATCTGGAGTGGCAGGCCCTAGCTACACTTTCCCACATTCTAGGTATCTCCAGACTAGACTGTTTCAACATGCTTTATGTGGGACTGCATCTGCAGATGGCTCAGAAATTCATTGGTGCAAAATGTGGCTTTGTTGTTGTTCAGTCGTTCAGTTGTGTCCAACTCTTCATGACCCCATGGACCATAGCATGCCAGGCCTTCCTGTCCTGCACTCTCTCCCGGAGCATGCGCAAGTCCATATTCATTGCATCGGTGATGCTATCTAGCCATCTCATCCTCTGCTGTCCCCTTCTCCTTTTGCCTTCAGTCTTTCCCAGCATCAGGGTCTTTTCCAGAGAGTTTTCTCTTCGCATTAGGTGGCCAAAATATTTCAGCTTCTGCTTCACTATCTGTCCTTCCAATGAGCACTCAGGGTTGATTTCCTTTAGGATGGACTGATTTGACCTCCTTGCAGTCCAGGGGGCTCGTAAGAATCTTCTCCAGCACCACAGTTCGAAAGCATCAATTCTTCGGCGCTCAGCCTTCCTTATAGTCCAGCTCTCACAGCCATACGTTACTACTGGGAAAACCATTGCTTTGATTAGACGGACCTTTGTCGGCAAGGTGATGTCTCTGCTTCTTACTGTGCTGTCTAGGTTTGCCATAGCTTTCCTCCCAAGGAGCAAATGTCTTTGAATTTCATGGCTACAGTCACCGTCTGCGGTGATCTTGGAGCCCAAGAAAATAAAATCTGTCACTGCTTCCATTTCTTCCCCTTCCATATGCCAGGAAGTAATGGGGCCAGATGCCATGATCTTAGTTTTTTTAATGTTGAGTTTCAAACCAGCTTTTGCACTCTCCTCTTTCACCCTCAACAAGAGGCTCTTGAGATCCTCTTCGCTTTCTGCCATTAGGGTGGTATCATCTGCATATCGGAGGTTGTTGATAATTCTCCCAGCAATCTTAATTCCGACCTGTGATTCATCCAACCCGGCGTTTCTCATGATGTACTCTGCATATAAGTTAAATAAGCAGGGTGACAATATGCAGCCTTGTCATACTCCTTTCCCAATTTTGAACCAATCGGTTGTTCCATGTCTGGTTCTTACTGTTGCTTCTTGACCCCTCGTACAGGTTTCTCAGGAGACAGGTAAGGTGGTCTGGTACTCCCATCTCTTTCAGAATTTGCCACAGTTTGTTGTGATCCACACAATCAAAGGCTTTAGCGTAGTCAATGAAGCTGAAATAGACGTTGTTCTGGAATTCTCTCGCTTTCTCCATGATCCAGCGAAAGTTGGCGATTTGATCTCTAGTTCCTCTGCCTCTTCGAAACCCAGCTTGTACTTCCAGTAGTTCTCAGTTCGCATACTGCTGAAGCCTAGCTTGTAGGATTTTGAGCATCACCTTGCTGGCATGTGAAATGAGCGCAATTGTACGGTAGTTTGAACACTCTTTGGTGTTGCCCTTCTTTGCAATTGGAATGTAAACTGACCTTATCCAGTCTTGTGGCCACTGTTGAGTGTTCCAAATTTGTTGGCATATTGAATGCAGCACTTTAACAGCATCGTCTTTTAGGATTTTAAATAGCTCAGCTGGAATACTGTCATTTCTGCTAGCTTTGTTGTTAGTAATGCTTCCTTAGGGCCACTTGACTTCACTCTCTAGGATGTCCAGCTCAAGTTCAGTGACTGCACTATCATGGCTATCAGAGACATTAAGATCTTTCCTGTATAGTTCTTCTGTGTATTCTTTCCACCTCTTCTTAATCTCATCTGCTTCTGTCAGGTCCCTGCCTTCTTTGTCCTTTATCATGCCTGTCTTTGCACAAAATGTTCCCTTGAGATCTCCGATTTTCTTGAAGAGATCTCAAGTCTTTCCCATTCTATTGTTTTCTTCGATTTCTTTGCATTGTTCATTTAAAAAGGCCTTCTTGTCTCTCCTTGCTATTCTCTGGAACTCTGCATTCAGATGGATATATCTTCCCCTTTCTCCCTTGCTTTTCACTTCCCTTCTTTCCTCAGCTACTTGTAAAGCCTCAATCAGACAGCCACTTTGCTTCCTTGCATTTCTTTTTCTTTGGGATGGATTTAGTTGCTTCCTCCTGAACACTGTTACGGACTTCCGTCCATAGTTCCTCAGGCACTCTAATCCCTGAAATCTATTCCTCACCTCCACTGTATATTCATAAGGGATATGATTTAGGTCATACCTGAACGGTTTAGTGGTTTTCCCTACATTCCTCAATTTAAGCCGAAATTTTGCAACAAGAAGCTCATGATCTGAGCCACAGTCAGCTCCAGGTCTTGTTTTGACTGACTATAGAGCTTCTCCATCTTTGGCTGCAAAGGACATAATCAATCTGATTTCGATATTGACCATCTGGTGATGTCCATGTGTAGAGTCGCCTCTTGTGCTGTTGGAAAAGAGTGTTTGCTATGATCAGCGTGTTCTCTTGGCAAAACTCTATTAGCCTTTGTCCTGCTTCATTTTGTACACCAAGGACATGCTTGCCTGTTATCCCGGTGATTTCTTGACTTCCTACTTTAGCATTCCAATCTCCTATAATGCAGAGGACATCTTTTTTTGGTGTTAGTTCTAGAAGGTGTTGTAGGTCTTCATAGAACCGATCAACCTCAGCTTCTTCGGCCTCAGTGGTTGGGGCATAGACTTGAATTACTGTGATGTTGAATGGTTTGCCTTGGATTCGTACTGAGATCATTCTGTCATTTTTAAGATTGTACCCCAGTACTGCTTTTCCCACCCTTTTGTTGACTATGAGTGCTACTCCATTTCTTCTGAGGAATTCTTGCCCACAGTAGTAGATATGATGGTCACCTGAATTAAATTCGCCCATGCTTGTCCATTTTAGTTCACTGATTCCCAAGATGTCGATGTTCAGTCTTGGCATCTCATGTTTGACCACCTCCAGCTTACCTTGATTCATTGATCTTACATTCCAGGTTCCTAAACAATATTGTTCTTTACAGCATCAGATTTTCTTTTCACCACCAGACACATCCACAGCTGAGTGTCCTTTTGGCTTTGGCCCAGCCGCTTCACTCTTTCTGGCACTACTTGGAAATACCCTCTGCTCTTCCCCAGTAGTATATTGGACACCTTCCAACCTGAGGGGCTCATCTTCCGGCATCATCTCTTTTAGCCTTGTGATACGTTCCATGGGGTTTTCTTGGCAAGAATACTAGAGTGGGTTGCCATTTCCTTCTCCAGTGGACCACATTTTGTCAGAACTCTCTGCCATGACCTGTCCATCTTGGGTGGCCCTGCACGGCATAGCTTATGGCTTCACTGAGTTACGCAAGCCCCTTCACCACAACAAGGCAATCATCCATGAAGGGGAATTATGTACGTATGGAATTACTTCCATAAGTACAGGGCAACAAAAATGACAATGGAGTGGTGGGGCTTGCGCACTCCCCCTCCTCATATGTTTAGAATACCTGAATAGGGCTATATGACCAGAGTACCCAGCAGAGTCAATTTATTTATTATTTGTTTATTATTTTTTCCTCACTTATCCCCTCCAAAAAAGGAGTCACTCAAAGAGGCTTACAAAATATGCAAAGATAAAAATTAGAACCATGAAAATCTACAACTTCAAGAACATATATTTATAGTTTTTTCAATCTTATTTACATATAATATATATTTAAAATAAGTAAAATATTAACATATTCACAAAATGTGTAAAAATATTTACATATAATGTAAATAAATAAAGTGCTATAAACCTGTCAGTTTTAGAGAATCATAGTTTAGATTCTGATGAGTAAGGTTCTTTCCACAGTAGGGCCCTTTAGCACTGCTGAGGCATTTTTGGGAGGGGCCATAGCTCAGTGTGATAGAGCACATGCTTGGCATGCAGAAGGTCCTGGGTTCAGTCCCCAGCATCTCCAGGTAGGGCTAGGAGAGAATCCTTCCTGAAACCCCTGAGAGCAGCTGCCAGTCAGTGTCAACAGTACTGGGCTAGATGGACCAATGTTCTGACTCACTATAAGGCAGCTTCCTATATTCCTATGTACCACAATCGTCTGTAAGTGGAATTAAAACTGTGGTTCCACATGGCATTTAAATTTAGCACTAAATTCCCCATAGCAGTCCCACAATGCTTGTCCCCACAGGCAAGATCATAAGTATGTTTACTCAGAATTAATGCCAATTTGATTCAATGGGACTTATTCCCTAGAAACTGTGTATAGGATCGCAGCCTTCAATTAACAAAGGTCTCCAACAGCGAGAGAAGCTAAAAGTTGAGTTGCTAGGCTGGAGTTAAATCCAGCTTCTTTCTGTATCACTGCTGTTGCTGTTAAAGCAGAGGGGGTGAAGGCTTGGGACTCAGAGAATTCTGAATTTGAGAACAAGGAACAAGGTGGGAGACATGGATTGTTTTGGGAGATAGCAGCATAGTAAAATCTGAATGAGCAAGAGGAAAGGCAGCAATATTCATAGAGGGTGAGTAGCTGAAAACTGGAGATGAAGATTGCTTAGAAAAAGAGAAAAATGGG
Source organism: Heloderma suspectum (assembly GCF_057233095.1). Lineage (NCBI taxonomy): Eukaryota > Metazoa > Chordata > Lepidosauria > Squamata > Helodermatidae > Heloderma > Heloderma suspectum. The sequence continues at coordinate 75,901,827 of NC_139461.1, forward strand.
AAGCATAGAGATTGGTCCTTTTAAAAAAAATGATTTTTTCCCCCTTGAAATGAATGTAGAAGAACAGTTGCGCGGGTGTATAAAAAGAGGTTTTAACCTAAGTTGGTTATTTTCTGAAATTAATTGAAGAATGGCACTATGGCAGAGGGAAGCAATCTGAAATAAAATGCTGTCTTAGACAAAGCAAAAATCAACCAAACAAGCAAAGATGCAAAGGCTTCTGGCTCCTGGCCCTTTAGTTAGCCATTTCCTGAAGTATTTCTCTTATGGACTAGCTCAGAATGAGAAATGACTAATTAAAAGGGTTCATGGCCACTGGCCAGGAAGAGCAGAAGCCACTTTAAAATACACCAAATAAGGAGATCTTTACTGAAACCAGATGTTATTTTGTAGGGCTGTGCAGGACCCCCCCCCCCCCGATCTGACTCGGAAGCTGCTTTGTGGCTTCTGAGGCAGGCCCTATTCGGCTCAGGAAGATTCAGGGGCCCCCCGACACACCTCGGCCCTGAACCTGAAGCGGAGTTCAGATGGCGAACCCCGCTTCAGGTCCATCCCTGATGCCCCCGCGCAACCCCCAAGCTCCTTACCTGGGCTCCCTCCTCCTCCTCTGCCTTCTCCATCACCATGCCGCTGCCACCTTCTCCGTCGCTGCCATGCCACCGCCGCCTTCGCTGCTGCCTTCTCTGCTGCCACCGCTCCTGCTGCTACCTTCTCTGCTGCCACCGCCAGCTCCGAGGCCTGGACGTGCAGCGACTCTTCTTGCAGGGAGTCACCATTTTTAAAATGGCAACTTCCTGGAACTTCCATTTTAAAAATGACGACTCCCTGCAAGAAGACGAGTCAACGCACCTCCAAGCCTCAGGAGATGGCGGTGGCGAGTGGCAGCAGCAGCAACAGAGAAGGCAGCAGCGGTGTGGCGGCAACAGAGAAGGCTGCAGCGGCAGTGAGGGCAGCTCAGGTAAGGACCTGGAGGCACCAGGGGGGCTGGCCTGGAGGCTGAAGCTCCAAAGTGTACCGAGTACTTCGGAGAGCCCCCGACCCGCTCTGGGTCGCTTTGTGCCTCCTCTGCTTCACCTCGGAAGGGAGACAAAGTGACCCAAAGCAGCCCGCTTCAACTCAGGGTTTGGGCCTCAGGCCGAAGCGGTGCACAGCCCTGTTATTTTGTTGTTTCCTTCATGCACTTCTTTATTTAAGACAAAATTTAGCAGTGGAACCATGGGGTTGGACTCGATGGCATTGTAGGCCCCTTCCAGCCCTACTATTCTATGACTATTCTATGAAATGCAGGGCAAGGACTACAGAAAGACTTCATCACCAATTGCCTCTTGGACCACTCCTCCCACGAGCTGCCTCAGTGGGTTGTTGTTGCTGTTTTTGCAATTCACACTGGGCATTCTTGGACTGTAATCATGCTTAAAGTCAGAAAGGTTGCCACAGACCAGGTCTTTTAAAAATAAAGGAGAAAAACACAGACAGGACTGGAATGCAATAGTTTGCAATAGAACATCGTCTGGATTCTTTAAAATTAGAGAGAATTCTTATTCTAGTAAATATCCAATTCCAGTAAATACGTGCACATTTCATGGCACAGCAGTAAAGCAGAGGGGGAAATTATACAAATTTCATAACAGCAGACTTTTGGATGTGCAATCTTGTGCAAGACCCAAATAAATAAATAGGTTGCAAATACATTCAGGAGACTGTCCGGTGTCCTTTCTTCTTGATTTTTAGGACCATTGGCTGAGGGGCACTGACAAGGGATGAGGGAGGATGATGGTGGCGGCACTAGCAAGATCATGAGGAGCAGTAAGGGGTTTCACTGCTCTTGACAGGCAGCTCTCTAGCTGTTCCTGACAACTCACAATGACATTGCCCTGCCAGGTTCAGATGTCACAACAAGCCACCCTGAAAACAAGCCACCCTGAACAACCGAACAACAAGCTATGGGTTCTCAGGGTGGCTTGTTCATGGAAAACAACCCACAATTAAAAATAACAACAACACTCTGGGTTCGGACCTCACAACAAACTACCCTGAAACAACCCATGGTGACAACCCACCATGCTGTGCTTACCATGTTGTGCAAACCAAGTCACTAGGTACCTCCTAGCTGTAGAAAAAGAATACAGGACACTAGTTACGTACACAACTTAAGCTAGAAAACCTCTACATGGAGTATTACTTACGCCCATTGTAATAATAAGCTTATTATTACACAAGTCATATTCCAAAGCCTACATACCCTTTTCTCACCGTAACTCTTACAATCAACGGGCTGAAAAATATAGGCCGGAATCTGCAGCCGGATTCAAGAGGGAATGGCTTATAAGTGCCACGTTTCAAATGGGTTCGGTAGCTTCGGTTTTCAAAAATTCTGGCACCTTGGGCGTCGAGTACAAGCAGAGTTTCTTTCCCCAGAAGGCAATTCCATTTCCCAAAAAAGGCACATTATCCAGTGTCCCGTGGAATCTGGCATCCTGTTCTTTAGGAACGCAAGAAGCTGCCTTATACTGAGTCATGCAGTACTGATTACTGGTCTGCATGGCAGTGGCTCTCCAGGGTTTCAGACAGGAGTCTTTACCAGCCCTGCCTGGAGATGCTGGAGCCTGGGACGTTTTGCACGCAAAACATATGCTGAACCATTGAGCTCTGGCCGTCCTCCCTGAGGTTCAAGGTAGCCTGTCGCCCAAAGGTTCAAGGTGGCCGGCAAGCAACATTCATTCCACCCATTGTCTCTGTTAGATTTTGAAGATTTCTGTAGTGGTTCAGATACCTGCAAAACCTCTCTGAATAGAACTGGGATAACAAAGAGATGAGTGTATAAAGTTTATACACCGATCTCTTTGTTATCCCATTCCCTATACTATAAACCATAGGTAATGATGACTCTATCATACCACCTTCAACTCTCTTAAAAATTGTCCATCTGCAGTCGTCACGTTATGTTGGTCCAAGTGATAATACTGTGCCAGTTAAAGGTGGGGTAACATTATGTGAACGTGCTCCCTCCTTTGTGACATGGCTCTACGCTATCATGTCAGCTGGGGACAGAAGTATCTGCCCTCTGACCGAAACTGGATGTAACATGAGACAGATCAGTTTTCTCTCCTAGTATAGCAATTCTTTTTAGCATTTACTGCACTCCCACAGGAACTATTGGTTCAGTCCATAGTATCTTGTACCTGCTTTGTCTCTAAGCATATGCTTTCGAAAGATACAGAAAATTAATTGATTTGACTCTCATCTCCATAAGCTGTTGCTCTTATTTGCATGCATAGCAACACCTTTAAACAAAGCAGCAGACCCATACCTGAGAGGCACTACGATTAGCTTTCATTTGAGAAGTAAGGAAATGAGAAACATCCAAGATCACAGGATTCTGGTAAGCTTAGGAATTCCCTTATGTTGGATAACCAGCAAGGTAAATGTATGCCTTCTCTCTGGCTGGAAGTAAGCACTTCCTAACAGTGCAATCCTATACATGCCTACTCAGAAATAAACCCCTTTAAATGCAATGAGACTCGCTCCCAAGTAGGTGTATATTTATTTACTTGGGAGTTAAATGGGGCTTACTTCTTGGGTAGACATGTGTAGGATTGCACAGTTAGTCCTACATTTCCATTTTTAAAACATCACCTCCTTCAGTATTACTAATGCTGAACTCTTTCTTCTTCTTCTTCTTCTTCTTATTATTATTATTATTATTATTTGAGCCATATTGTAGTGATTATTTGCTTACTGTTCATGCACTGTATGCAATGATGATTTGCAGGCTTTCTCAGCCATTCTCACAGCAACCATCTGAGGGAGACCATAATTATTGTTGCTGTTGTTGTTGTTGTCGCCATTTACCAATGAGAATTTGAGACTTACTTTTCCAGTGCTTCCCAATAAATACTGGTGAGCCACAAACCCAGGTTACATTCCAGGATCCTAGTGAATTGGATCCTAGTGAATTGCTGCAGTTACATGACAATGACGTATGGTGATATTCTGAGTCAAGCAGTTAGCCTTATGGCTGAGTGCTTGATATTAAGTTTGATATCCCTGGGATATGTAAAGATGGTCAGGAAGAAATTACCATAGGGCGTTAACATGTGCAGAATGCAGGAAACATGAGCAAAGAGTGCTGGAAACATTCACTTTTTCTAGCCTTTCAGGAGAAAAGAAAAAATGCCTTACTAGATCAAATGAATATCCCTACTGTGGCCTGCCAGATACTCTGGAAAGTGTACAAGTAGGGAATGGCAGTGATAATCAATCCTTGTTCCTGAGTTCAAACATTTTGAAAAAGCATCATGTTCTTCTGCTCACTCTCTCCTCACTTATAAAGCACTACCATGTCCCCTTAAAATATGTTGGTTTCTTAGCCTCTCTTCAAATTCAGATAATTTTAGTTGACCGTTTGGTACTTCCTCCAACTTCACAGTGCGCTTCCTTGAGATGCAGCTAACGGATCTGCATGTATTTTCCAGAGGGGTAGCCATTCTAGCCTATTGCAGCAAAGACAACAAAGGAGCTGTTCACATGACACAACAACCCATAGTGAGGCTACAGTGTGTGTGGCACCATTTTGAACATGTTATTCTCACTCAGAGGTTGTTGTGTCATGTGAACAGGCAAGCATGGATTATGTGACAGTTAAACCACCCTCGTAGAACCCATGGTCTGATTAGGGTTATGCGAGGGTTGTTTAACCTTTGCATAACCCACATTTGCTGGGTTCACACAACACTACAACCCCGAGTGGAAGTTGCATATGTAACTCAGTGCCCATAGGCACCACAGCTTATCATTTATTTATTTACTACATTTATATACAGCTCCACATCTATACAGGTTCCGGAGTGATGATCAATAAAAGATACAAAGTAGGATAAAAGAATAAAACACCATGTTAAAAATTATTACAATTTTTTAAAAAGAAACATGGGTTAAATAACCCATGACGAGCTACAGCATGTCATCCGAACCCAGTCAAAAAGTCTTGTGGTACCTTAAAGACTTACAAATTTATTCTGGCACAAGCTTTCATGGAGACTGTCCACTTCATCCAATGCATCAAGTGTTAGCCTCAAATTGACAGATTTATATACACTTTTTAATACCCCCCCCCCCAGCAGGTGTATAAAAATTTGGCAATTTGACATTAACATTTCATGCATCTAATGCAGTGGACAGTGACCACAAAAGTTTGTGCAGGAATAGATTTGTTAGTCTTCAAGGTGCCACAAGATTTACACATAGTATTCTAAGTGTGGGCATACCATATGAACCTGCCCATGCATCCACTGAGGTCATCAGTAGAGGCTTTGCCCTGTGTCCCATCAACATCAGAGGTGCGGCTAGTAGTGACCTTGAACAGTGTTTGTTGCCCAGGTTGTGGCATTCCCTTTCTCTGGAGTTTTGAATGGAACCCCCCCATGTGTTCTGCTGTAAAGTATATTGAATTCTGCTGGGCCCTTAGTCTTGAATGATTTGGTTGCTACCTTGTCTATGTATGTATTTATTTAGCTATATGTGTTTGATTGAGTTAATAGGTTGCTCTGATGTTTTTAGTTCTATTGTTGGTATATTTTTTTAAAGTCGTTTCTATACTGTGAGCTGCTTTGAAGGCCTTTGGGTAGGAAACCAGCATATAAAAACAAACAAATAACTAGGGTTCACATATTTTAATACATAATTGTTATATTTTCGGTCATTTTCCTAATCATCACTCCTGATGACAGTAGCACTCCGGTGCTGACAGCATTGGAGCCAAACATGGGGAACAAGAAGGAGGTACTGGGCTGGCATGCTTGCGTCAGACACAACATATGAAGAAGTACAAAATGTGTTTTTTAAATTAAAAACAAAACAAAGCCCCAAACCAGTCCAATGAGGTTTGAGCATAGTTAGTGTCCTCCAAGAGCCACAGAATGCTGATTGCTAGTTGGAAAAGAAAACTGGAAAACCAGGAGACCAAATTTGCTTGCTTGAGACCCTTACAGCTTATAGTATCCCAGAGGAGTGCATGGATGGCTGGAACCCTGAACAGGAGCACACTTATTGGGGAATGAGGATATACTGGGTTGAATCCACTGGTGTCATTAAACTGCTTCCATCAGTGTAACCAGGAGGGTGTCATGCCCCCAGTGGAGGAGTCCTCCTCTGAGAAGGAGCTAGAGCTCCCAGGGACAGACAATGCCAAGAAGCCACATATGTCAGGAGATATGGGGAAGCCTGGGCCCTCAGGAGAGAACACCACTAGTCTGTTCCAACAAGAGGAGGAGCGACTGCCTAGCCCCCAAGAGCATCAATGCCTCTAGAGCAAGCCAATAGGGCTCCTTTGAGAAGATTACAAAGGAGGACTTCTCAAGTTGAAAGGGTAGGACTTTTGCCACAGGGCCTGTAACACATTGCAGCTGAGCCCTGGGGGGGGGGGGCGCTCAGGAAACTCTGGCTATATAAACTTTCAATTTCAGCCTAACCAGTGCTGGAACAATATTGTTCTACGAGCTCCTTGTATGTTGTTTTCCTGGTCTTGTGATTGAACCTCTGTGCTACTCACCCTTGGACTCCTGCTTGACTTTGCTTCTGGACTGTGTATTATATCTGCTTCCTTAATTGTGCTTTGACCTTTGCCTGCTGACTACTCCTGCTTTAGCTGCCCTGATCCCATACTGGACTGAAAACTTGGTGGTTGATCATTTGCTTGCTTTCTTGCCTTGCCTTTAGGATTGCCCTGAAATTTGCCCTAATGCTGAGTCTGATTAGGATGTCATGAGAGAAGAGGGGAATCTGATGGGCTCCCCCCCACCACCGCTTGACCTCCTGGACACCATGCACTTACCAGGCTCGTTCACTGAGTGCTGTGTGGTCTGCTAGTACCTGGCAGCCACTCGTGCCCTTAGCGAGCCATCACTTTGCTTAAAAATGCCACACAGGGTGTTCCTGAAATGTAATGTTGCATAAATGGTGGCTGTGAAGGGGCCAGTTATGCAACACTGCAGCTGTAAATGGTCCATTCATGCTTGTAATGTTGTGTAAATGGCCACTTTACGAACACCATTTACGTAATAGTACATTTCTGGAAAACCCTGAGCCACCATTTTTATGCAAAATGGCAGCTCGCTAAGAGGACAAGTGGCTGCTGTGAGCTTGCTGGACCCTCGCCAGGCTGTTCAGTGGGGCTTGTGCAGCACAGTGGTGATTTGGTGAGGGCCTGGCAAGGACAGACAGAGGTGAGTCTGTCCATCCCCAAGTATGATTCAGCCATAGCAGGACAGAGGGGGGGGGCATTCCTCCCCCCCCCCGCGCAGCCTTTCTCCCCCTGCACCCTCAAAGTCTGCTCTGGAAGACTGGGGAACACTTTGGATCAAAATTTTGGGCAGCATGGAGGGTGGCAGGAAGCAAGAGAGAAGGAGAAATTCTTGTTGTATTAGCAGACATCTGCTAGCATAACACTGAATTTAACAAAGTAGCATTTTGTCAGTTATCAATGTCATATATATTAACACTAAGTTTTCCTTCTGATATTTCCTGACTTAAAGGGTTTGAGTTCATTGGCAAAAATATATCACAAAGAAATGCAGCATTGTGTATTATTTCTAATAATGATGATAATGATGTATTACTACTAATACATATTTCATAAAAAACATCCACACATGCTAAATGCTGCATGAAGATTAGAAGCAATCGGCCAGCCACTCCTGCTATATTGACATAAATCGGAGTTGTGCAAAAGCTGTGCTTGCTAAATGGTGGTCACAGTTACTGCTGGATCTGTAATGTGATCACTAAAATGCACATGAAAGAGAAGAATATACAGGAGGGATGGATAGATGGATGGATTTTAATCAAACTGCAGCAACTGCCTGCGTAATTAATTGTTGTAAAATTAGATAGGGGTGTGTAAGAGGATTTTAAATCCTGCACTTTAAGATCAGAAAGAGAGGCCCTTCTCATTTGCCCACCCATGAGAGTAGTCAAGTGAGTGACCACAGGTGAGAGGGCCTTCTCTGCAATGGCCCCACACCTTTGGAACAAGCTGCCATTGGAGGTCCGCTGTGTTCTGTCATTGCAGACTTTGAAGAAGGCCTTGAAAACATATTATTTTAACTTGGCCTTCTATTGATATGACTGCTATTGCTGCTGGTGCTACTGTTAACATTGTTGCTGGTTTTATTGTTGGCTTTTATTGTTGTTTTTATTGTTTTTATATTTTTATCACTTTTAATATTTTAATTTGTTATGTATTTTATTGTTGTAAGCCGCCTTGGGGGGCTTCTGCCCTGAAATGTGGCCAAGAATTTTTTTAAATAAAAAACAATAATAAAATTAAATGTGGATGAGGCAAACATGCTCCAAAGTGCTCTTGAAAATGCCAATACTTTATTCTCTTCTAGAAGACTTTAAAGGTGCCCTTGCTTGTACTTTGCTGCCTAATGCTTTGCACTTGCAGAAGATAAATGATAGTAGAGTGTGAAGGAAACTCCAATAAAGTGGGCAAAAATGTATTTAAAGCTAATCTTCAGGTTCATTGTCACCTTGTAGACAATTTCCCCCCCTCCCTTACCCACATTTCTCACCCACAGGAAGTTTTAGAACTGTGTACTCTAAATTTCATTATAACTTTATCCAGAGGAAATATTGAGGTAAGTTTTGGCAAAAGGTTAAATAGCACATAATAAGGTTAGCACAACTAAAAAGTTGCTTGTAATACATGGAACTGGAAAAAATGATTTAGCAGAACTCTAAACCAGGAACACAGGGACCTCTAGATGTTGTACTACAACTCCCATCAGCCCTAGCTATCATAGCTAATGGTGAGGGAAAATGGGATTTGCAGTCCAGCAACATCTGAAGGGGCTGCACATTCCTCATCTCTGCTGTGAGGAAATGGACTCAAAATGTGAAGCAAACTTTCTTAAAGTGGCATAGCCTGTTGCTGTTGGATGTTTGGACTCCATGCTCACACACACCGGAAGCCCTGCCCCTGTCGCTGTGGTTTCTTACCTGGTCCAGGATGTGGCGCCTGTGTGCCTGTCTCTTTGAAGTTCTGATTGATTGTGTGGGAAGTCAGTAAAACAACATAAAAAAGCATAGAAAATGCCAATATTGTCTAAGAACGGTTAAAACAACAAAGCGTCTTGCGGCACCTTAAAAACCAACACACTGATTATGGCACAAGCTTTCGTGGCATTTGCTTGACATGTCAAATGCCATTTTACGATGCTCCAAAGTCCATTTTACAGAGTCACTTGTAAAGCCGACAAGTCTAAGCAGTTTTCTTGTATGTTGCCTTCCTTTGTGTCATCCAGTCTGCCCCACGCAGTGATGGCCTTTCCTACCATTTTCCAAGACAAGGCCTTTCCAGGAAGTGTCTATTATCTGCCTGCCTTCATAAAGCATTGCTTCATGCACCAAAGAGCCTTGTTGCCAGGCAGAGGTGCCTGTCCTAGTGCATGGCATCATTCATGCCTTGCTCAATTCTTAAATGGCTTTTTACAAGTGCTGCTTCTGGCAGTCACTGTCTGCTCTCTCCGATTTCTAAGGTATTCTTTGGTTCACATCATCAGGCCTCGATGTGCACCCTTTGCCCAATCCTGAAGGGTTCAGATTTTGATAAAAGAGGCAAGTCTGGGATTTCTTTCTCCCTCCCTCTCTCCATTCTACGTGCTGGATTTTGTGAAATGAACTGAAGAACTTACACAAGTTTTGAGCCCTAACACTAACAAATGAGGCAAGAAAGCATATGCCTATGTTTCCCTATTTTTCATGCTGCTTTTATCTTCATAATGAATCACTTTTATAAGTTTTATTGATCTACCTGGGGCAGCCTTCCCCAACCTGGTGCCTTCCAGATGTGTTGGACTGCAACTCCCATAATTCTCAGCCAGCATGGCCAGGTTGGGGAAGGCTAGTCTAGGATATCAGCACTCATAATGTATGAAAAAGCTGACTTGGGGTTGCTTGCATGCCCGTTTTCCCCAAAAGAGCCTTAAAACAGGATTCTGAATCCAGGGTTGCCTAACCCCTTGATGGAATTAAAGACAGGTTTGTGACAGCTGTTGAGAAATAGTTGCTGCTAACAGATTATTTTGCGGAATGGAAAAGGACTAGGCATTTTAGCCCTGAGCAAATGCATCTGAGAGCATAAAGAAGTTTTTTTAAAAAAATTAAATGGGGAGATAAAAACCCGGAGACATGAAGAATAGAAAATATTAATATTCTTCAATGGATAGATATTTGTTAAAAAGGTAAAGGTGTCCCCACCCAGTCGTGTCTGACTCTAGGGTGCGGTGCTCATCCCCATTTCTAAGCCGAAGAGCCAGCGCTGTCCGAAGGCGCTTCTGTGGTCATGTGGCCGGCATGACTGAACACCGAGGTGCATGGAACGCTGCTACCTTTCCCGCCAAAGCGGTACCTATTTATCTACTTGCAATTTCTTGCTTTCGAACTGCTAGGTTGGCAGAAGCTGGGACTGAAGACGGGAGCTCACTCCATCACGCAGCACTCGGGTCTCGAACTGCTGACCTGCCGACTTTCCAGTCTGCAGTTCAGCGTCTTAACCACTAAGCCACTGCGGTCCCCTATTTAGATATTTGTTACCTTCTAATAATTATGCATTGATTCCTCAATTAAATTCTGCAGCATAACATAGGTCTCTTTAGGTCTGATCCCCTCAGCATTTGCATAGGGATGTACGAAAGTCACTTACCTTTTGACGAAATGTGATTCGAGGTGGGGGCAAGGCGCCCCATCCCTCCCCCCGAAATTCTGGCCGGGGGGGAGGCACCCTGTCCCTCCCCCCCCCCGAAATTCTGGCCGGGGGGGGAGGCGCCCCGTCCCTCCCGCCGCGAATCCTGGCCGGCCGGGTCTGCAAATGGTGGCGGCCGTAGCCGCCGCCATTTGCATCCCTGCAGTCAGCCGTGATAGGCTACATAAATGTTTACATAGCCTATCACGGCTGAGTAAAAAAAACAATAACCCGTGCGTACGTAAATGGTGGTGCCCATGGGCGCCGCCATTTGCGTTCCTTATTTTGGCACGTCTAGTCTACGTAAACATTTACGTAGACTACGGCGAAAATAAGGGGAATGCAAATAGCGTAGCATCTACACTATTTGCGTTCCCCTTATTTTTGCCGTAGTCTAAGTAAATGTTTACGTAGACTAGATGTGCCAAAATAAGGAACGCAAATGGCGGCGCCCATGGGCGGCGCCATTTGCATACGTGCATTTTGGGGTTTTTTTACTCAGCCGTGATAGGCTACATAAACATTTACGTAGCCTATCACTTTTTTTCTTTTTTTTTAAAGTGGAAATGGCGGTGGCGGCGGCAGCCGGTTGGAAGACTGGCCGCCGTAGCCGCCGCCGCCGCCGCCAGGGAGATTCGCCCAAGGTAAGTCCCGTCTTGGGGGGGGGGTGGCAGACCGTTTTGCCACCGATTGCGGGGGGCCGAATGCGCTGGCATTCGGCCTCCCCGAGATTCGTGGCGAAATTCTCTGACATACCCACATTTGCATCAGTCAGTTTGCGATCACCCATGACTCCAAGCTGAACTGCAGGGCCGGCCTTACTATTAGGTAGTGTGAGGCAGTCGCCTCAGGTGGCAGATGCTGGGAGGCAGCAGCAAGGTGTTGGAGAGATGTGAGCCGAGTGGCCTGGCTTGCACTTCCTATGCTTGCCTGCTGACTTCAAGTGTGTTGGAGGATGTCCCATTGCTAGTGTCAAAGAAAGAGTCAGCTGCCAATCCAGTTGGCTTTTGTACATGGAATGGGAGGGAGACCCATCTTGTGCTGTGATAGCTAGTGCTATCCACTAGATACAGAGTGGGGATTCTATGTCACCTGGGGGCCTACATTGTACTGTTACAGTGGTGGGAAAAAACCCCTTAGCATCGTCACGTATTTCCAACCTAACTATTATTAGATCTTTATCTAACCCCATAATCCTACATGAAGAACAATAGATCACCCAATTAAACAAATGACACACAAACATGGTGCTTTTTCAACATTTATTTATCCACAACTGATTCAACATTCAATATCCATGTGTGGAAAAGTATGTGAATTTTTAGATTCAGTACCTGGTAGCATCTCCTTGAGCAGAAATGACTTCAAGAAAGCATTTCCTCTAACTGTTGGTTAGTTGCTCACATCAGTTTTGAGGGATTTGGGCCCATTCCTCCTTACAGAACTGCTTCAGCTCAGTGACATGTGGGGGTTTCCTCGCATGAACAGCTTGCTTTGGGTCCTGCCACAACTTTCCGATGGGGAAAGGCTGGATTTTGAGTAGGCCATTCTAAAACATGGAATTTCTTCTTCTGCAGCCATTCTTTTGTAGATCTGCTTGTATGTTTAGGATCATGTGCCAGGAGAGATTAGTTCTTGGAGAGATTTAGTAGGACAACCACTCCTGGGCAGAGTTACCATGGTCTTGAACCTTCTCCATTTGTAGACTGTCTGACAGTGGATTGGTGGAGCCCCTAATCCTTATAAATGGTTTTGAAATCCTTTCTAGACTGATGATCAGTAATAACTACTTTTCTGAGGTCTTCAGAGATGTCTTTTGATTGTGGCACGACGTGCTTCCACACATTTGTATGGTGAAAACCAAACTCATAAAGTTTCTGATCCTTTTGTAGGGTGGGGCCTCCATAACTCACTGCTGAAGATCTACCTAATTACTTAAGCACCTGATTCTAATTATTCCCTTTAACTGAGCTGACGCAACGGGGAGTTCACTTACTTTTGCACATACCCTGACTCTTAAGTACTCATTGTCTGCCTAATTTATACATCATTTTATTTCACAAGACATGGAATTGGTTACTATAAACCTTATTGGCTATTTAGGAAAGGACTGTTTACCATGAAGGCTATCATGGTAAAATTAGGGCTCACAAAGTTTTTCTCATGACTGTGGGATTCATAGGGATGTCAGAGAATTCCGCCACGAATCTTGGTGAGCCAAGGGTGGAATTCGGCCACCCGAAATCCATGGCGGAATGAAGCCCTCCTGCCCCCCCACCCCACAAAATGGGCCCAGAACGGAGCACCTACCTGCTGCCGTCCTCGCTGACTTGTGAATGGCGGCCGCGTCTGTGGCCGCCATTCGCCTCTTCCATATAGCTGGGATAGGCTATGTAAATACTTACGTAGCCTATCATGGCTAACGCCGGGATGCCATTTGCGTCCCTGCAGGAGCCGTGATAGGCTATGTAAGTATTTATGTAGCCTATCACGGCTTAACTAAGGGAACGCAAATGGCGGCGGCTACGGTGGCCGCCATTTGCATTCCCTTTTTTTTGCCGTTTTAGCCTACGTAAATATTTACGTAGGCTATTACAGCAAAAAAAAAAAAAAGGAACACAAATGGCATAGTGGCCACCATTTGCGTTCCCTTTTTTTTTTTTTTGCCATAATAGCCTACGTAAATATTTATGTAGCCTATCACGGCAAAATACAGGGACACAAATGGCGGCGGTTACGGCAGCTGCCATTTGCGTCCCTGCAGGCTGCCCAGCGGCCGGATGTCCAGCTGTGGGCGGCCCTGGCTGGCAGCTCTGCGGAATCTCCGCAGAGCTGAGCCAGCTGGAGAGAATTTTGGGGGGAGGGACGGAGCGCCTCCCCCTCACCATGAATGTCACCCTTCAAAAAGGTAAGTGACTTTCGTACATCCCTAGGGATTCATCACACAAGGCGGTTTATTTTGCAGTTTACCAGGGCTCCTCTTTCCATATTCTAAGCAAGACAAAGATTAGCTCTTTACAGAGAGTGATCTCCGCAGCCTCGGGGCAGGGGACGAACAGTGAATCAGTGGGTCTCCCGAGGGATTAAAGTCTCTCTCTCTCTCTCTCTTTCTCCAAAGCAGCGCATGGGGGTGGGGTGGGGGCTTTGATGCTGTCAGCCATTTACAGCGGGGGGGGCACCAACTTCTTCCTCCCCTGGCCAGCTCTGTGCTCACTTTGAGTCTCTCCTAGCCCATCCAAAAAAACTCTCCTCTGAGCCCAGGTCAGTAGACAGACATGCTGGAGGAGGGAGTGAGGGTGAGGAGAGCAATTGTAATTTTCCTGCTATTCTCAATGGCTTCTTCTTCCCAGGCTGTGGCTATAGAGGAACCGTACATTTACACACCACTATTAAATTGGATTTACATCTATATAGTGGATTATCTCAGAGTTGTTTTAGCAGGATAAAGATCAAACACAGCTGGATGTGCCCTGTAGGCTGACGGCGTCATGTAAACGACCAGCAAACTTCCATGAGTGACCAATCATAAGTGCATTATGGGCTTCTACACACAGAGCTTTTATCTTACTATTGAGGTTGGTTACTCACTGAAGTTTGCAGGTCCTTTAGATGATGTTGTTAACCTCCAGGGCGTCTCTTGCGCTAAATAACCTTTATTCCATTTTTTAAAAGATCAGAGATAATGAGCTATCAAATTATAGCACTTGAGTTCCCTCTGTGAAGAAGAAACCCTGCAATAAGAGGGGCTAGACCACAGCACCATCTAGCAGCTGTATAATGAAACATATGGAAGACTCAGATAAAGGGCAAAAAGAGGAGGAAAAGGGGGGGACACGTGTAAAGGGAGTCTGTCGTGATCCTGCATTTAAAATGGAAGCAGAAAGCCCCATTTTAAATGAGGGATTTTAGGCTGGTGTAGAGATGCTCTATAAATACCTCATGCAAAGACAGCCTGTATCTCATAATGGGCAATTGTTCATAACTCCCTTTAAATTAAAAGAAATAAGTTTTCAGGCAGTAAAAAAGTGTTTCTTCTTTCTGTCATGAGACTTCACCAGCTTTTTTAAACAGTTGTGGTATAGGTGCTTATCAGCTGTGAAACATCATGAATCGTTGTTTATGAAGTTTAAAGAATTTAGGGATGTCAGAGAATTCCGCCATGGATCTCGGTGAGGCTGAATGCCAGTGCATTTGGCCCCCCAAACTCCATGGTGGAACGGCCTGCCCCCCCCACGGATCCCCCCCGGGACGAGACTCACCTGGCGCGGATCTTCCAGGTGGCGGCGTCTCCGGCGGCGGCTTCAGCAGAGGCGGCAGCTGGTCTTCCAACCGGCTGCCGCCGCCGCCGCCATTTGCAGGCTTGTCTTTTTTTTTTTTTTTTTTACAGAGACGTGATAGGCTACGTAAGTTTTTATGTAGCCTATCACGTCTATGTAAAAAAAAAAAAAAAGACGAAGAAAAATAAGCAACGCAAATGGCGATGGCCGTAGCTGCCGCCATTTATGTACGCATTTTTTTTCCTTACCCAGAGCCCTCTGCGGCCGGAAATCCAGCTGTGGACGGCCCTGGCCTGGACCTGGCCAGCTGCTCCGCGGAGCCGCTGCGGAGCACAGCCGGCTTTCGAGGATTCCGGGGGGGAGGACCGGATCGCCTCCTCCCCGGCGAGGATTCCGGGGGGAGGGACACAGCACCTCCCCCCCCCAGCAGAACCCGGCGGAGCCAGGTAAGCAGGGTTTCGTACACCCCTAAAAGAATTATATATGAATTGGCTCTTTTTATTCTTGAAAATCCCTTTTCACCTCACACTTTTCCTTTTCTAAAACTTGGCATGTTCTCTCAACATGGTTCTCTAAATCCCACAATATTGCAGGCCAATACCCTCTTCATTCACTTACAGTGCAATCCTGTGCATGTTTCCTCAGAAGTAAGTCCCACTGTGTTCAGTGGTGCAGTAGTGCCTTACAGAAATTGAAATGATTTTGGTTCCTCCACTACAAACCTGTCTAATATCTATATCTAGTTTCTATACATACCTTTTAATCTCCCTTAAGAGCTTACATTGTGTTGTGCAGTGAAACAATCCCTTAATCCAGTCCATAGTGTTACATGGTGACGTAACCAGGAGTTGGCTTTTTAAGGGATTTTTGCATGGTGAACTTGTGGTTTGAAAGAAGTATTGGGATTTTATTTATTAGATGTATTTATGCCCCATTCTTCCACTACTGTCAGCTTACAACATGAACAAAATTAGAAAATCAAACAGATTTTAAAAAATAGAACAAAGCAATACAGTCAATAAAAGAGGAGCTGCAAGCAGATAAAAGCAATTTAAAAATAGGGATCACTGCACTAATATTTCATCAGCCCAATGAAGCAAATGACTGCAAGAGCAAAAGCATGTCTTCAACTGGTGGGGGAATGCCAAGAGAGAAATGGCCCAAGGTATGGAGTTGCATTTTCTAGGTGTGGTCACAGAAGACCCTCTTCCAGCCAATTCACTTCAACCATCGTCAGGATGTGGAGAAGATCTTATCCAGCCAATCTTAAGGAATAGGCAGGATCCTGGGTAAACTGAAACGTGAGTTTAAATGAGGATGTGGTAAATTACAGTATGAAGCATTGACAAGTCTAGTTAGCCACACTAAGAGCACCAGGATTGACACTCAGTAGACATAGGGCTCTGAGACTGGGGCCTTCCAACTATCCAAGGCCCTGCCAGCAACGGACAGGCAGGGAGGGAGGAACAATTATGGAGTTTCTGTCTCCCGTCCCTTCTTAAAAGCACGTTAAGCTAGATGGGCCTCTGAGCATGTCTGACTGACTTACTTGGCAGTGGACAGGGATGGCGCTGGACAGGCTTGTGAATCCAGAACAACAGTGATCTCAGAAGAGGAGCCTCCACAGAGCTTTCCGTGGCAACTTGAAGGGGTGGGAGAGGAAAATCCCTGCCCAGATTCCTCCCACCCACTCACCCACCCCCTGCCTCCAAGCTCATAGCTGTCTTTATGGCTGTGTGTGTGTGTAATCCGCAACATTCCATGGTCAATTTGGGGCAAGTTTACTTCATTTTACCATGTCAACATTGGTTATGAGAATCAGCTCCTAGTGTAGAGTGAGACTGAAGAACTTCTGCTCACCCATTCTTGCAGGATTCCAAAATCAGGTCCACAAAATTTGGCTAGCTCCAAGAGGATCCCAAAGGGAACTAACTTATTCCTAACAGCAGTGCTTTTCTTCCACAAAAACTCTAAATGACCAGATATAAATTGTGATATATCAGCTTTCATAAATGTTACTTTGGAGCAAATGGCTATGAAACCATAAAAGCTTTCCGAGTCATTAGATTTTATCCAAATACTGGGACATTTCAGTTTAAATGTACTGAGGTTTCACTGGAACCTGAAGAGTCAAATCTATCCTTTAGATGCTACCGCAAGAAAAATTCAGAATCCCTGAGGTGAATATATTAGGAGGGGGAAGTGCAGGGAACTCAAAAGAACAAATGCAACATGCAAAGTATAAGGCCCAGATGAAGTATTCTACACATAAGGAAGGATAACAAAACACACAATGCAAACGTTAATGATGGCTTCTCTCTTCCACTGCTTCCACATAGGTTTTGTTTCCTCCTCCTTATCTATCATCTTTTCTTTTTTTTCAAGAAGGCTTCAGTCATAAGCATACTGTCTCTTGGGTTTCTTCTGTGTAAATATGCCTAGAATTGAGCTGCAAGACATTTTTGTCCCATCATTCACCTGCCCTGTCTGTCTCTTCAGCCCTATCTTCCCCCACAGCTCAATGCCTCTGATGAAATCAGTGCATCAGCTAGCCAGGGTACACATAAGAGTGTGCAATAACACAGCAACCAGTGACCTTTAATCTTTATGCTAGTACAGTATCTATTGTGTTTTGCAAACAAAAGGTAGACATAGACATGGTGGAAGTTCCCGTAATCAGGAATGAGAAAAAGATTGTAAGTAATCAGAGATGAAATGGCAAGGCCATGTACAGTATAAGCAGTAGTTAGAGAAAATGAATGTTGTTGTGTTAAATTGACATTTAAGATGTATGCCTTGGAAGAAGATGAAACAACTTTTCCTGGGGTTTTCTTATATTAATATATGATATAATTTTATGTCAGCAAACTGTGGCAAAGAAGCAGCGGCTGACACACAATGTTGCCATTAAAATAGCATTAAGAATGCTTGCAGAGGAGAAGAAGAAAAGAATTTCAGAGAAACCACATCTTTAGTCAAATGGTGCATCTACCTCTTCGCCCATATTAGACAAGGAGCATTTGAAATTTTATGTCTATTCT
Source organism: Heloderma suspectum (assembly GCF_057233095.1). Lineage (NCBI taxonomy): Eukaryota > Metazoa > Chordata > Lepidosauria > Squamata > Helodermatidae > Heloderma > Heloderma suspectum. The sequence continues at coordinate 75,919,889 of NC_139461.1, forward strand.
CAATAAAGGACCAACAAAAATGCCATTTTTTCCCAAACTTTTGAAATCATCTATGTGATGTTTTCTTTTACACGTTATTTAAGCAGTCATGGATATGAAATCTTATATATGAAAAGCAAGTATTATAGGACAGTTGACTATTATTTCATGTATGGAAGCTAGAAGGGTATAGTTAATTACCATACGCTCCAGTTTTTAGACCTGTTATCCATATTATAATTCTCAATTTTACTAATAAAGAGTGAGAAGTAACTTATCCTACAGATAAATTATGAAGAATTCATGGGAATAAATTTGTACCTCTAACAGAGTGCTGAGTGTTCCATTTCTTCAGCTATGTATCTTTTTAGGTCAACCCACCTCATTATATTTTTCCTAGAATATTTTTTTCTAGGAACAAAAAGTACTAAAATTTTAAATCTTTTAACACTATTTAAAGTTGACATTTTTACTGTAGAAAAATCGGGAAAGTCAGAAACAACAAAAAATGTTGTTGGCATCTGTCATTTTGGCTGCTCTTTGCATGTGTTCCAAACAGTGTATGGTACTGCCAAGCGGTGTGATCATGTGATGAAAATCCTATTATAATGCATACAAAGAAATAGATTAAGTGGGAACAAACTCTCTTGCACAGGAATTTCTCAGCAAGCATTAATACCCTAGCTTAATCTTTAACTTGAGGTAGAACATAAGATTAAAATAGTTCAGTGTCCTTCAGCTTGCTTGACAGGTAAAGTCAACTCAGATTCCCAAGCAGCCAGGCTGTAGGAAATTCTAGGCTCACTGTGCAATGTTTTAACAGCAGGAATCTCAATAAAATCAATATCAGCCATTTATCCAATCTCTAGAAAACTCTCTTAAAACATGCCCCATATTGTTTTACCCATCAATTTTGAACACAATTCTTCCATTTGCTTAATCGCCAAAGTCACTGGAGTGTCTCTAGCAGGTTTGTTTTCCATCAACCCAAACTTTTAATTTTCTTTCAAGACAATAACAATAATCACATTGTGCCTTTGGACATGATGTCTAAAGCTAAGCCTGTTTTTAAAATTAATCTCATTATTCTATGTCAGAGCTCTACACTTTTCGTTATCAGTTGTGGAAATAGCTTCCTATACAAAGCAAAATATTTATCTGTCATTGGCCATATTAGCTATAGTTTATGCCTGCAGGCTCCAGTGTGGTTGCTCTGGGCACCAAATGCCCATGGACACCTTCCTTGGCATCCACTAGGCTCCCTGTTCCTCTTGATTTTTATTTCATTTTAAGATTTTTAAAAATAAATTTTGCTTTTAATTGGGAGGAGTGTCATGTATGCTGTAAAGCAAAGTGGTGCTCTCTTTATTTGGGTTCAAAACAGTGGTTTTGTGTTTCAGAGTTCAGACCCCACATGGACCTTCGATTTAGGTTCTGAGGAAAGTTATTTTCCTTTAGTCTCACCAGTCTGGGAAATGAATGTTTTGTAACCAGCCATACCCACTATGGCAACCATTTTATGAATACAGTTGGACTTACTTCCAAGTAAACATTCATCAAATTGTATCATTATTTCCTTCTGTATCTGTGGTGCATAGATGGTAACTTCTTGGTCAATTGTACTCATAATAAAATGAGACCCAGAAATTAAAGGCTTCATTGGTCAAGATCAGCCCTTTGAACTGAATCTAAAAGACAGGGAGAAGCTGCTGCAGTTCAAGGAAGATCCTTCCCAGTATCTGGCCAAAAATATTAAAATGTTTCAAATTTTCCACAAGTGAATTTCTGCGCTGAAAGTAAGCAGGCAAATTAACCTTGCCTTCCAAATTTTACTTACAATGTAAATGTACCCGTTGCAGTATTTGGGAGTGCTAGTTAAAGAACTGGAGAGCCTCCTTCTGACTGTCACTATTAGGGTCATTGGTAAAGGGGATATCCATTCAGGTTCATTAGCATCTTCACTAGAGTGCAGTCAATGGGTGTTCCTTTACTAGTTTATGCCTTTGCCCAAAATTCAGGACACTGGTGGGTTGGCTGGGGACAGAGAGAATGCCAGTGTCATGTTTAAACTCCAACATCCTGTCCCATTAAAACAACAAACATCTCTTGTGCCAAACACAGAACACCATAGTTTGTGTTCTATCTAGGGTATATAGACATAAGAGAAGAAAACTACAATAAACTCCTGGCTGTAACTCATAAAGAGGAATAAAATATGTCATAACACTTTAGATAGGATTGCTTCCTGGAATCTGAACAAGATACATATTAGTCATTGTTCATCAAAGGCTCAGGAATTCACAGACTTCTGTTTATAGCTCTGGAGGAGATGAGTCCAAGCTTTCAAGCAAGTATGGTTTGTGGGTCTGAGGACATGATTCTTGGATTCTTGCTTTGAAAAGGAGAGGTCAGAGTTCAAATTCTAGAATAGCCCATATGAAGGCAGGGGGTGGAGGTGGGGGAGCAGTCTGTAGTAACTAATATTCCAGTTTTACTAAGCAACTATTGTTGGATTTCTTTTCTTTTCTTACTGCAATAAAGTTCATCCTAGAAGCTCATCAAAAATGGTATAGTGCATCTTGTTATAAAGCTAGCATTATGGGTTATAAAAGAAAGCACAAGAGAATCTTTTCAGGGCAAATACATATCAAAAGCCATGCACGTTACATTTGTCAAAAACATCATAGTGTGTGACCTTTTGGTAGAGATCACATTTTCTTTTTTGAATTCTGCCAGACTCGGGTCTTTTTAACAGCATACCAAGCAATGTCGAATATACCTTTGCATCTTAGAGAATGACCATGTTCAAAGAAAGCTAGACAGTGCATAAGTTTTCCAAGTCATAAGTCAAGATCATCAGATGCGTTCTCTCTGAATACTTAATTTATCTACCTATGATAACACACAGTGTGAAGCCTTATGAATTATGTTGCTACAAGATATTACATTAACCAGAAACTCCAAGAAGCTATGTGGCATAAAATAGCAAATATTGTGATTTCCAAAATTAGTTCAGGATTATGCAACACACAGGTGGTCATTTTGGGACTGGGAGTCCAGTCAGTAGCAGAACATCCAGATGTACAGTGACTAATCTGGAAGGAAAATTGTAGATGGAGTGGATCAGCCCTATAGCGGAAGCTGATGGAAAGTGATCATTTGGTAGTATTCCCCTCTACCCTCAGTTCCTTCTCCCAAACCCAGTTTGCTTCTGTTGTCTAGAACACTACTTCCCTTCATAAAAACACTATCCTGGAACACCATAGCTTTTTCTGTACCTTTTAAAATTAGGTAACCATCCTAATTCTTTCATTTGCTCTCAACTGTATTGTTTCATTTGTCTTGCTGGAGATTTTTAAACCTCTGGCAGATAATATGCCACTTATGTATGTGTTTTGCTTGACTACAGTTGGTTTTAAATACACATTAAAACAATACAAATGGTAGTGCTGGTGGTAGTAATGTCACCATACATAGCTCCATAAGCCATGATGTCCAAATTTATAACGTGAGTTAAGTTCCTGTGGGATAGATAGGTGACCATTTCATCTTCTGACTCTGGCGGACAAACTCCGTGTTCTAGTAATCACACATTGCTTAGCTATGTGTGATAGGTTTCTTTACGCTGCTATATGTGTGTGGATCCAGACTCCAATGGAGACTTCCCCCCCTTTTTTATCCCCCTGCATCCCCCCCCCCATTGAGGAGCATGGTATTTTGGAGGGAAAAAGTGGGGGATGGAAGGTTCCCTCCCACCCGTTTGCTGCAGTCCTGATGTGAATTGGGTCCAGCAGGCCCAGTGTCAGGAGTCAGAAAAGCCGTGCAACTGCCAACACACCTCGGGCTCGGAAGGATCTATCTCAGCTTACCCCTAAGACCCTCCACTCACCACCACTGCCACCCATCCCTGGAGATACACATTGGCAGGAGAAACTGGCCAATGAGGCTCTTCACAGAGTCTAGGCCCAAATGCCTGGCTCTGAGGGAGCTCTCCCTCAGAGCCAGGCACTGTGGAGATGGGAGAGGTGTCCTGGGAGATTGCCTGATCTCTTGAGACACCTCTCCTCAGAAGCAGCTTCCCATCCTCTGTTTAGCCAGAGGCCCAGAGGATGGGCAGCTGCTTTGGAGAAGCGTTGTTGTTGTTGTTGTTCAGTCGTGTCCGACTCTTCGTGACCCCATGGACCATAGCACGCCAGGCCTTCCTGTCTTCCGCTCTCTCCCGGAGTGTGCTCAAGTTCATATTCATTGCATCGGTGATGCTATCTAGCCATCTCATCCTCTGCCGTCCCCTTCTCCTTTTGCCTTCAGTCTTTCCCAGCATCAGGGTCTTTTCCAGAGAGTTTTCTCTTCACATTAGGTGGCCAAAATATTTGAGCTTCAGCTTCAGTATCTGTCCTTCCAATGAGCAGTCAGGGTTGATTTCCTTTAGGATGGACTGATTTGACCTCCTTGCAGTCCAGGGGACTCGTAAGAGTCTTCTCCAGCACCACAGTTCGAAAGCATCAATTCTTCGGCGCTCAGCCTTCCTTATAGTCCAGCTCTCACAGCCATACATTACTACTGGGAAAACCATTGCTTTGATTAGACGAACCTTTGTCGGCAAGGTGATGTCTCTGCTTCTTACTATGCTGTCTAGGTTTACCATAGCTTTCCTCCCAAGGAGCAAGCGTCTTTTAATTTCATGGCTACAGTCACCGACTGCGGTGATCTTGGAGCCCAAGAAAGTAAAATCTGTCACTGCTTCCATTTCTTCCCCTTCTATATGCCAGGAAGTGATGGGGCCAGATGCCATGATCTTCGTTTTTTTAATGTTGAGTTTCAACCCAGCTTTTGCACTCTCCTCTTTCACCCTCAACAAGAGGCTCTTGAGATCCTCTTTGCTTTCTGCCATTAGGGTGGTATCGTCTGCATATTGGAGGTTGTTGATAATTCTCCCAGCCATCTTAATTCCGACCTGTGATTCATCCAACCTGGCGTTTCTCATGATGTACTCTGCATATAAGTTAAATAAGCAGGGCGACAATATGCAGCCTTGTTGTACTCCTTTCCCAATTTTGAACCACTCGGTTGTTCCATGTGAGGTTCTTACTGTTGCTTCTTGACCCTCGTACAGGTTTCTCAGGAGACAGGTAAGGTGGTCTGGTACTCCCATCTCTTTAAGAATTTGCCACAGTTTGTTCTGATCCACACAATCAAAGGCTTTAGCGTCGTCAATGAAGCAGAAATAGACATTTTTCTGGAATTCTCTTGCTTTCTCCATGATCCACCGAATGTTGGCGATTTGATCTCTAGTTTCTCTGCCTCTTCTAAACCCAGCTTGTACTTTCGGTAGTTCTTGGTTCACATACTGCTGAAGCCTAGCTTGTAGGATTTTGAGCATAACCTTGCTGGCATGTGAAATGAAATGAGCGCAATTGTACGGTAGTTTGAACACTCTTTGGCATTGCCCTTCTTTGCAATTGGAATGTAAACTGACCTTTTCCAGTCTTGTTGCCACTGTTGAGTGTTCCAAATTTGTTGGCATATTGAGTGCAGCACTTTAACAGCATCATCTTTTAGGATCTTAAATAGCTCAGCTGGAAGACTGTCATATCCGCTAGCTTTGTTGTTACTAATGCTTGCTAAGGCCCACTTGACTTCACTCTCTAGGATGTCCGGCTCAAGTTCAGTGACCGCACTATCATGGCTATCAGGGACACTAAGATCTTTCCTGTATAGTTCTTCTGTGTATTCTTTCCACCTCTTCTTAATCTCATCTGCTTGTGTTAGGTCCCTGCCTTCTTTGTCCTTTATCATGCTCGTCTTTGCACAAAACTTTCCCTTGACATCTCCAATTTTCTTGAAGAGATCTGTAGTCTTTCCCATTCTGTTGTTTTCCTCGATTTCTTTGCATTGTTCATTTAATGCTCTGGTGATGGCCCATGGCACAGGTGACTAGGACACCTCTCCAGTCTCCACAATGCCTGGAGAAAGACCCCCTCAAAGCCAGGCATTTCATGGTTCAGATAAGCAGTGAGCAGAGGGGGTGGGTAGGGAGGTAGGTGAGGGAGGGTGGGGAGGAGGTGAGCAGAGGGAGAAAGAGGGGGAAGGGGTGGGTGAGAGGGAGGCAGTGGTGGTGAAGATCAGAAGGGGTGGGTGAGTGAGTAGGCAGGAAGGAGGGAGTGGGTGGGGTGGAAGTGGTGCGTGGGTGAATGAGGAGGTGGCATCAAGTGGACGGGGTAGGGGGCTTGTGGAAGCAAAATCAGGGAGGGGGAGGAAGAGGGTGCGGGGGCCCCCTCTCCTGGTGCCTGCCCTGCATGCACACTTACATCAGCATAAGGTTATAGTTTAGCTATCACACATAGCTAAACTGTGCATGATTACCAGTATGTTTAGCTTGGCCCTGAGTTGGATTTCATGTGTTGCCATTGCTCCTTTTGTGAAAAAAAAATAGATTGACAGTCCAATTCTATACATATCTACTCAGAAGTAAGTCATACTGAGTTCAATGCAGTTTATTCCCAGGTAAGTGTGCATGCGATTGCACCTAGAGATTTTAGGCCTGCAATCCTACACTGAATTATCTGGGAGTAAGCACCTTTGAAATCAGTGGGGCTTACATCTGTGTAGACATGTACAGGATTGTGTTGTAAGTCATTGGGGAAACTTGTCTAAAACCCTCCTGTAGCATGAAATGTCATTTTGTGAGAACAAAGAATCCCATTTATTTCTAAATATTTTCACCCAACTCTTCTATCAGAGGTATTCAGAGCAGCACTTGCAGTGGGTTACTTACAAAAGTACAAATTAGAAACATCTCATCATAGCAATAGGCTAACACCACAAGCGAGACTCTTCAGTTAGTTACAGCTGTATAGCTAAAAGCCGAATATGACCCTGCATCTCAGCTAAAAGCTGCTGTGCCTGTGAAAGCATTTTACTTATTTCACAGGGTTGCTATTTCAGTTAATAATTTGGTTGCCAGCAGCAGTTGAAACTGCACCATGTATACTGACAGCCAAAGCGAAGGTCTGGTCATCCTACAGGTATGCTATAAACCCTATTTCATTTTCTGGCTTTTTTAATGAAAGATTGGATTCAGAAATATAAGGGTCCAGGACTTACCTCTATGAAGAATAATTATGATAGATATTATTTAATATTTATATGGACTTTTATATATTTTACACTCTGCGAAATACCTACAGATTAAAAAATGAAATATAGAGAATAAGCTTACTGCAAGACAACTGCTCATCAAATCTATTTGGAATGAATAACAAGCACTGTCTCAGTTGTACTTCTTTCTGATCAAATAATTCAGAAAGTAGAAAAACATTGGTAAAAAAAACACTTCCTGATCCAGATAAATAAATGAATGAATACAAACCCTAAATCAGAAGAGCATTGAAAATAGGTGTGTGTGTGTGTGTAATGTTATTAACCACTTTCCCTAGAAATAAGAAATCTCAAAGCAAAACATAAACACATTGAAGCATTTCTGGAACAGAAAGTATTATTATTATTATTATTATTATTATTATTTGAAAATACATTATTTTTTTCAGTACACTTCACCACATTTTGTTTCAGGGAAAACACTACAAAATATTTTGCTTTTGCAAATGTCAAGACCAAAAGAAATGTTTCTGAAAATGCTAATTGTTTATCTTCGTGTCAGCAATTTTTAATCATCTCATCTCGGTATCTAGAACACAGTTTTCCTAGCTACCATTTCAAATGTCAGTCTGCTATAACTGGTACAGGAGCATTTAGTGGTAAAGGGCACCATGCAGGCCCATATACCAAGCCACTTCAAAGTGGAATTATCATTACTTAACTGTATGTGTTAATTCATGTAAATATATGCAGATATAACATTAAACATTTCACTCTTTACAATTAAGGGTCTGCTAAGAAAAAAATAATAAATTCAGGATCAGAAGTCATGACTTCCAACCAGACCTGAGATTTAGCTTCCCTCCATTTAGAAATTAACAGTCCTGCGAATTTACTTGGCAGTAAGCTCCATTGATCTCAATGGGACTTACTTCTGAGTAGACTGCCACAAGATTGTGCTGTATGCCTGTGACTCAGCTGTCAGTCATGTCAAAATTTCAAGAATAAAATACTGTTCGAACATGTGTTGAGCCTGATTTACAGAGCACCATAGAGAGCTGAACTGTTGTGAAATAAGGAGCATCTGTTCTTTGGGACAGTGATAATCAGCCCTTTACATAAAGAGTATCTGGCAACATTAGCAAATGTCATCTAATAGATAAGTGTTGGCCTTCAGCCTTGGAGATATCCAAATCCTAGCTCATCCATGAACTCACTAGAGAACACCCTCCAAAAACTATGACAAGTAAGGAAATTCCAATGACAAAAAAGTATTATTTCCTTACTTGGTAACAGCTGGAAATCAGATACTGTTATGATGTCACATCTCATTTTTGTTGATCACAATTACCCTTAGACCTTCCTGCTCCATTAATGCCTCCTTAGATCTGGATATAATTTGCTCATTTATGAACCAGATTTGGGAGCTAGCCAGCTGTCTAGTGAGTAGTTCTTGACTCAGGTTCCCCAAGTAACCATGGGCAAAACACTAGCTCTCAGATTCAGTTTCCCATCTGCTGAATGGGACATTGGCTTCCTGGACGTATCAGGACAGTTTCTGCTTTTGTGTGACTTGCCCTGCTGAGTGCATTGCTTCAGGCTCCCTCGTTGACAGATGCCAGTGTTAGGAAGTTGCTTCTATGTTAGCACCCCTATGGCTGTTTTGGTGATTGGACCCTGGATGGTATGATTTTTTAGTGTTCAGATTTATTAGTCTGCAATCTTCCTTGTTAAAATTAATGTACAGTGAAATTCACACCAGCACAAAAGGCCATTTTAGACACTTAATTAAGCCCTACTTAAGCCTTATTTAGATAACAGGGATGATGATACATTTCCTTTTGATTGACTATCCTTTTGCTAACATCTGAACTCAGGTGGTCTCCCTAAAAGGAAATCACTAGTCAAGGTGACTAAAAGCTTCACTAGCAGGGTCATGAATCACACTGTGTCCAATCCATATCTAGAAGAACAAGGTGATAATGCTGTCCCAGTCCCAGTCGATGATGATGCACGATGAAGGCATCAGTGAGTCTTCAGAATTTGGAGAGAATCCAAGGAGAGCTCTGTTCTGCAAGGAATGAAGTTGATTCCCCCCACCCTACCCCCTGAAGAAATGATTATTATTGACTCTACCTGCAGAGGTGAGGTTACTTGTCTTCTAAAACTAGATCTGCCAAGACCCCCTTGTAATTTAGCTACATTTTTGAAATCTGAACAAAACCTGATATTTTTGTCACTTTCTTTTCTGTCCTCTTGGACTCGTAAATTCAGAAATGAACATTACTTGTATAACTGATTGATAGAGAACATGTTTTGCACGCAGAACATCCCAGGGTCAACCCCTGGCATTTTCAAGTAGGGCTGGGAAAGACCCCTGTCTGAAACCATGGAGAGGCCCTGCCAGCCAGTGTGAGCTAGATGGACCAATGGTCTTGTCTTGGTATAAGGCAGCTTCTTATGTGTAAATCTGTCTTCTTAGTGGAGGGAAGCTATGAAGTTAAAAACATACGACTGACAAAAAGTTCTGTATTGCAATATATCCAATGTGGCACAAGAACACAACATGTTCTTGTCATATTAAAAGAAGCATCTAGCTATTAGGAGCTTGAAGCTAAAATCTCCACACATCGTTAGATACTTTAAGATGTGATTAACATTTCATATGCCTCAGTTATGGACCCCAGAGTGAGACATATCTCATGTGAACACCTGTGAAAATTAACTTTGATGCTCTAGAACAATATACAATGTCTCTGTAGCTCTGTACATTGGTACTCACATTACATGGTCTGTGTTTATTTATTTAAAATCATGTATATCCCACTCTTTCTCCCTAAGAAGATCAGAGTGGCATACACTAAAAACAGTAAGAACAAGATGGAACCCCCTCCCATTCCATGTACAAAAGCCAACTGGACTGGCCAATTAATCTGTCTTCAACACTGAACAGCATCCTCCATTGCACCTGAAGGCAGCATGCTATGTTACAGGGTGTAGGGCAGGCTTGACGACACACTGGTCTCTCCCACACCTTGCTTCTGCCTCCCAGCATTTGCTGCCTGAGGTGACTGCTTCACTTTGCCTAATGGAAGGGCTGACCCTGGTGCAAAGGTGTGCCTGGCCACAGCTGAGGCCAGAAAATCCAGGATTAGGGATCCAAGAGTGCTCCCAAACTGCAAGCCAGATTTTTTCAGGCAGTGCAACATGCCTCTTAGATGTTTGGTTGAACATCCAAACTGAAACACTTCCTACTAATAAGACTTGCCTGGATTTAGTTTCAGTTTATTAGTCCTCATTCAGCCCATTACTGGTGTCAAACACTGGTTTATGACATCTACAGGTACTCCTTGGGATGATTAGAAAGGGAGGCATAGCACAGTGTACCCAAAACACTGGATGACCTCTCCCAGTGGTTTCATGAAGATGTTAAAATGCATGAGGGACAGAACAGAAACCTGAGGAACTCCACAAGTCAAAGGCCATGAGGTTTGAAGAAAAGTCTTCCCAGCAGCACCTTCTGGAAATGTTGCTCCTAGAAGGACAGGAACCAAAACAGTACCTCCAGTGCTTGACCCAAATAAATGATCCAGAATGCTACAAAACTGAATGGTACTGAACACTGCTGAGAGGTCCAGCAGAGTCAACAAGGACACACTCTCCTTGTCTAATTTTCAGTGGTGAGCATTATATAGCGTGGTGTGTGTGTGTGTGTGTATGCTATTTTACATCTTTCACGCCCTCCCTAGCATGTATATAAATTTGAGGTTTACACTTCATGCATCTGAAGTGTCAGTGAACAGTGAACAGTGTCCATGCAAGCTTACGCCATAAACTTAGTCTTATTTTGACACCTTAATCTTTAAGGTGCCACAAGATTCTTTATTGCTTTTGTAGGATATAACAACTTGTACAAGGCTACCTAGTGAGATTAACGGTTGATTTAAACCCAGTTTGCCTGGTACATCAGCTGTCCCCAGCCTGGTGCTCTCCAGATGTTAGACTACAGCTCCCATCATCCTCAGGCTGGGGAATAATGGGAGGTGTAGCCCACCACATTTGGAGGGCACCAGTTGGAGAAGACTGCACTACACAATCCTAACAACCATAAATAATTGTCAAATTTGAGTTGCATGTAATCAACATAATCCATATATAATTTTCATATGGATAGAAGTTAGTGAGCATAGCGGACTTATTTTACACCACTCTTTTGTTGTTGTTCAGTCGTTCAGTCGTGTCCGACTCTTCGTGACCCCATGGACCATAGCACGCCAGGCCTTCCTGTCCTCTGCTCTCTCCCTGAGTGTGCTCAAGTCCTTATTCATTGCATCGGTGATGCTATCTAGCCATCTCAGCCTCTGCCGTCCCCTTCTCCTTTTGCCTTCAATCTTTCCCAGCATCAGGGTCTTTTCCAGGGAGCTTTCTCTTCGCATTAGTTAGCCAAAATATTTGAGCTTCAGCTTCAGTATCTGTCCTTCCAATGAGCACTCAGGGTTGATTTGCTTTAGGATCGACTGATTTGACCTCCTTGCAGTCCAGGGGACTCGTAAGAGTCTTCTCCAGCACCACAGTTCGAAAGCATCAATTCTTCAGCGCTCAGCCTTCCTTACAGTCCAGCTCTCACAGCCATACGTTGCTACTGGGAAAACCATAGCTTTGATTATACGAACCTTTGTCGGCAAGGTGATGTCTCTACTTCTTACTATGCTGTCTAGGTTTGCCATAGCTTTCCTCCCAAGGAGCTAGGGATGTTGGAGAATTTATCCACGAATCTCCGGGAGGCCGAATGCCGACGCATTCGGCGCCCCGAAATTGGTGGGGAAATTCTCCAACACCCCCCTGCCCCTCACCCCGGGATGGGACTTACCTCATGCGAATGTCCCTCTCAGCGACGGGTCCCGGCGGCGTTTCGGCGGCGGCGGTGGCCGGTCTTCCGACCGGCTGCCACCACTGCCATTTCCCAGTAAAGTAAAAAACAAAACAAAAAACGTGATAGGCTACGTAACGATTTACGTAGGCTATCACGGCTAGATTTTCAAAGTCAGCCATCATAGGCTACGTAAATCTTTACGTAGCCTATCACGGCTGACTTTGAAAAAAAAAAAAAGCGCATACGCAAATGGCGGCGCCCATGGGCGCCGCCATTTGCGTTCCTTATTTGGGCACAGGTAGTCTACATAAAGATTTACGTAGACTACGGCGAATATAAGGGCAACGCTATTTGCATTGCCCTTATTTTCGCCATAGTCTACGTAAATCTTTATGTAGACTACCTGTGCCCAAATAAGGAACGCAAATGGTGGCGCCCATGGGCGCTGCCATTTGCATACGCGCTTCCCCCCCCCCCCAAGTCAGCCGTGATAGGCTACATAAAGATTTAAGTAGCCTATCACGGCTGACTTTGAAAATCAAGCCGTGATAGGCAACGTAAATTGTTACGTAGCCTATCACATTTTTTTGTGTTTTTTTTACATAACTTTTTTCTTTCGCGGCCGGAGAGGCGGGGCACTCCCCCCAGCCAGAATTTTGGCGGGGAAGGATGGGGCGCCTCCCCCCCGGCCTGAATTTTGGGGGGAGAAATGGAGCGCCTCCCCCCCCCCGAAAACAGCTGCGGGACCAGGTAAGGGACTTTCGTCCATCCTTACAAGGAACAAGCGTCTTTTAATTTCATGGCTACAGTCACCATCTGCGGTGATCTTGGAGCCCAAGAAAATAAAATCTGTCACTGCTTCCATTTCTTCCCCTTCTATATGCCAGGAAGTGATGGGGCCAGATGCCATGATCTTCGTTTTTTTAATGTTGAGTTTCAAACCAGCTTTTGCACTCTCCACTTTCACCCTCAACAAGAAGCTCTTTAGATCCTCTTCGCTTTCTGCCATTAGGGTGGTATCATCTGTGTATCTGAGGTTGTTGATAATTCTCCCGGCAATCTTAATTCCGACCTGTGATTCATCCAACCCAGCATTTCTCATGATGTACTCTGCATATAAATTAAATAAGCAGGGTGACAGTATACAGCCTTTTCGTACTCCTTTCCGAATTTTGAACCAATCAGTTGTTCCATGTCCAGTTCTTACTGTTGCTTCTTGACCCTCGTACAAGTTTCTCAGGAGACAGGTAAGGTGGTCTGGTACTCCCATCTCTTTAAGAATTTGCCACAGTTTGTTGTGATCCACACAAAGGCTTTAGTGTAGTCAATGAAGCAGAAATAGATGTTTTTTCTGGAATTCTCTTGCTTTCTCCATGATCCAGCGAATGTTGGTGATTTGATCTCTAGTTCCTCTGCCTCTTCAAAACCCAGCTTGTACTTCTGGTAGTTCTCGGTTCACATACTGCTGAAGCCTAGCTTGTAGGATTTTGAGCATAACCTTGCTGACATGTGAAATGAGCGCAATTGTACGGTACTTTGAACACTCTTTGGCATTGCCCTTCTTTGGAACTGGAATGTAAACTGACCTTTTCCAGTCTTGTTGCCACTGTTGAGTTTTCCAGATTTGTTGGCATATTGAGTGCAGCACTTTAACAGCATCATCTTTTAGGATCTTAAATAGCTCAGCTGGAAGACTGTCATCTCCGCTAGCTTTGTTGTTAGTAATGCTTCCTAAGGCCCACTTGACTTCACTCTCGAGGATGCCCGGCTCAAGTTCAGTGACCGCACTATCATGGCTATCAGGGACATTAAGATCTTTCCAGTATAGTTCTTCTGTGTATTCTTTCCACCTCTTCTTAATCTCATCTGCTTCTGTTAGGTCCCTGCCTTCTTTGTCCTAGCCCTAGATACTGAGCTAATAAAGAAGAAGAAGCTGGTTTGTTTGTTTATTTAATTCAATTTATACCCCACCCTTCCTCACAAAAAGCCACATAGTGGCTAGGCCAGCTTTTGTCTGAAAACACCTGCATCGCACTTTATATCCAAGAAGAGCAAATGCAACGTTTTTCACCCTTCCCTGCAAGCTCACTTCCAAATCAACTGCTTAAAAATCAAGAATGTGAGCCATCTGGAGCCCAGTCATTCTTGTCTTGGGGCCAGCAGCGCCTACAACCCCACCCTTCTCCACCCCGCAGCCAACCCCTTGTGCTATTTCTCACTCCGGCTGGAGGCTTTGATGCATGGACACAAAACAAGTTTGCTCAGTGACCTGTGGGGTGAGGGAAAATCCTTGCCAGCTCTGCAAATGACCCAGCACTGATAGTTGCTGTTACTGTGTACTCAGCAACCTTCCTAATTTCCGTTATGCAGCCTGACATTTTTTGGACACACAGGCTGGAGCTCTGCCCAGCGCCAAGCAAAGCTTTTTCATGTATGTATGTATGTATATATGCCATTTGCTGAGAAATGAAGCAGGTAGTAGAAGAGGAGTGGGAAGAGTCGGGGACGGAAACAAAAGGCCCGTTAACCCAATAACGGCAGGGACTGAAACTTCCTAATTGGCTGGCTGGTCAAATTCCAGGCTCTTCGGCGATGGCGGGAGCGGAGTAAAAACAAAAGGAAGCGCCGCCGTCTAAACAGCTCCGCTTCTTTTCCCAGCAGGTGGCTGGTTGCAAAGCCCTCAGACAATGGGGCTCGAACAGCGTTCCCTAGCGTCGCTGGGCTTTGCTTGCTTGCTTTGCATAGGCATTTCTCACGTTAGCCGGAGATTCTCACCCCATTAAATAATAAAACCCGCCGAGCTTTCTCACACTTGTTTATTAACATCACCTCAAGTCTCTCTCTCTCTCTCCCTCTCCCCGCACCTCTCCACCCCCCCCCCCGCATCTCTCCCGCCTGCGTGCGTGCGTTCGAGTCGGAAACCCGGACACACCCTGCCCCGGGTTCTTCCCGCGGGGTAAAGTGCCAGCAATAGTCCCACGGCTTCGTCTGCGCACCACTTTCTGGCTGCAGCCGCAGCAGCAGCAAAAGCTCACCCTTTTGCTCTGGGGTAGCTGTGGGCGGTTGCCTGGCCAGGGCAAGGGCTGAGCTGACGCCGATTGCTTCCCATTGGCCGTGCGGCCGGCAGGGAGAGCCGACGGCGGGGGGAGAGCCGTGGAGGAGGAGGAGAAGCTGCCAGCAGCAGCCGAGCACAGGGGAAGGCGCATACACACACACGCGCACCCATACGCGCGCGCGCCCGCACACACACACACACACACACGGAGCGCCACGCAGCGCTAGCGAAGCAGAGGCTGCTGTGGTATTGTTATCGTTGAGTGCCAGCGGAGGGGGCTGCCGCCGCCGCCGCCTACTGCTGGCCGGGGGAGGCGAGGCAAGAAAGTGAAGGAGGCGAGGGACTCAGGGCGAGCATGCAGCAGCGGCAGAGCCGGCGTCGGAGCGACTGTGCCAGGGCGCGCTTGGCGACGCATTGAGAGCGGGGGGCTGCCTCAAGTCGCCGGCGAGGACAAACCAGCCGCCGCCGCCGCCGTCCGAGGAGCAAGAACGAGGGACATGTTCCGAGGAAAAGCCCAGGGGAGCCGCTAACGCCGCCAGCCACCCCCAGCAGCGCCTGTTTCCTACTCCTTCTCCCGCCGCCTTTTGTGTGCGCGCGTGTATAGCCCATCCCCGGCACCCAGGACGCGACGGGGGGGGCGAGGGATAAGAAGCCAAGCTGCAGCCCGACCTGGCGCTCAGTCGCCACTTCCTCCGAGGCAAACCCCGGGCATCTTCCTCCGGCCCCTCCCGTCTTTCCCACCGTGGCCCGAGACGCCCCGAGGGCCCCCCCGCGATCCGTGGACTTTTCGCTCGCTCCCGTTCGTGCTTGTCTCTCCTCCCCCCGCTTCGCCTCCATGTGCCGGATAGCGGGAGCGCCGCCGCGGATCCTGCCGCCGTTGCTGTTGATGCTGCTGGCGGCCCTGCAGCAGGTAAAAGGAGAGAGAGGCAGAGGAGCAGCTGGGCTCGGGGCTCTTTGTTCCTGGCGATCTGCGAAGGGCGGTGGCGGGGCTTGGCGGAGGATGCGGGCGGGCGGGCGGGCGGCCGACCGGGCGACCGGCTCCTTCAGCTGCCCCGCAGGCTATGCTGGGCCTGGTCTAATAGCGACTGATGGGGAATCTGCCGAAGCAGGAGCAGGTTGCTAAGCTGGAATTGGAGCGGTAGCAGCCCTGGGGGGAGAGGGCTTGGGGGAAAGCTTCCCCCCCACACACACACCATTGCCCAGGAAAATGGGGGAAAGGCGGGGTGCATCGAATGGGGGTCTGTGTGGTGGTGGTGGGGGGGTCGGATTGCTGAGCGTGGGAGATAAGTCACCCTCGGTCTAGAGTTGGAGAGCTCAGCCTGGAGCTGCTGATTTCTTGGCTTGTGGGGAACGGGAGTTAAGAGACTCTCTGTTCCTAGGGCGAAGAGGTGCAGGTGGCCGCTTCGGCGTTAATAATAACATGGGAAAGATGCACCTCTGCTGGGGAAAAGATCGGGGAGCAAAAGGGGTATGGCGGGAACTCGGGGCCGAGCGACCCCCTTCACTTGCCTGGGATGCGATTGTGGAGAGGGGGTCCGTGTGTGTGTGGGTGGGCAAAGTTCGGCTTCAGGGAGAGACTTGTAAAATGGGAGATGATTGTAAAAAAATAAAATAAAAGCAACATAGTTCATCTGAATGGAGTGGGGGTTATGTGGGATCCCTGTTATTTGGGGACAAGCAGAAATGGGACAGGGGCTTGGCGCCATCTCTTCCTTGGAGGGGAGCGTGGGAAAGGAATCGATGCCACCCACAGTCTTCCCCTGGGAGGGCGGGATGGCGGGAGCTTGTGTTCCTCCTTGCTAGCAGGCAACTGGTACACATACAGATCTGTGCAGACTTTGTTGTGAAGGAATAGCTGTTTCCGAGGACAGAAACTACCCTGGATGGAGAAAGTTGGGCTCGCCTTTGTTTTGAGATCCCTGCTTCTTGAAAGTGGGGATGGAGTGGGATTGGTTTCTATTCTGTCCCATCCATAGGCATGGCAAAGGCCCCCATCTTACTCTCTTTGCCTGCCGTCTGCCTTCACTCTTTCTACTTTGCGTTCATTGTGGCAGAATCCCAGTGGAGTCTCTGGTCACGCAGTCACGGGGTGCAAACTCCAGTGTATCCTGCATGGAGTTGGCTACTTTTGCCGTTTCATACTCTTTCACCGCCTTCTCCTATGCACCGTTGAGAAGGTTAAAAAGTTGATATTTCACACCTTTCTAGGGCCCTGCTTGTTAAGAGTTATGTGGGATTCTGATCCATGTTAGCGGTTGTCACCATGGAACCACGGGGCTCGTAGCTGTTTCGGATTAACTGGCAAGGGTGTGAATCCTGGCTGCAGGTGTGGCTTGAACTCCCCTTTTGCTGCTGTTAAACCATGCAGAGTGTGCCCAAGGGTATAAAAGGATCCTGGGTGAAGGTTCCTGTCTGAGCACCATTATATGGTGCTCTGGGATCCCTAAGTTAGTGGGGTCAAATGTGGCTGGAATGCCCCCTTCTGTGGCCTCGGGCCAGTGAAGAGGCACTTGCTGAGCCACTGCCTCGCCCCTCTGCTGTACCCGCTAATCCCTTCCCGGGGAGAATTTAATCAGCCTCCGCCCCGCAGCCTCGCTCACCTCCTCCCCCCCTTGCGTCCTGCTGTTCTCTGGTGCTGCTGCTGCAGCTAACGGGAATTTCCATCAGGGCAAACATTGCCTCGCGTTTTAAAAGCCTTGCCACCTCCCTCACCCAACAGGGGGCGCTGGGGGACAGCCACAGCATGGAGGCCCTGCCCTGGCCAAGTACTCCAGGACTTAGGTCCTGTCCATTACAGGGAATGGGAGAATCTTCTGGGTTGGAGATATGGCCGAAGTGATGAGTTGACTCTATCCCTACTGAGTGTGTCAAAGTTGGTATGTTTATGGCGCTGTGTAATGGTAAAAGGGTGAGCTGATTCTCTCCTACCAGCCAGGGGAGAGTGTACGTTTAAGCAGGAGATTTGTAAGATTTATTTATACTGTTGTGAAGTAGGGATCTGCCTAGGAAGAACAGAACAGTGCTCATGTATTACAAACACACCCTGGTGGGCACTGCGATGACCTGGCTGGATCTCCCTGGGTTGGTTTACAAACTACTGGAGGTTGAGGCTGTGTGTCAGCCTTCCCCACCCTGGTGCCCTCCAGATGTGTTGGACTACAACTCCCAGCATGGACTACAACTCCCAGCATGAGAGTTATAATGGTGTGTGCTACTGTGTGGGGAGAAGGTGTGCTGGACATTTCTACTGGTAGGCTTCCATATTTCTGGGGAGTGGACTATGTTTCAGTATGTGTTGGGAGGAGGTAAATTGGAGTGGGCCTGGATTTACGGAGTAAGAGTTCAGTTGGTCTGGACAGTTGTTGGGAGTGGTGCAGGCAATATTACTTGTTCGGGGAGGGGGCTAGTTCGTTTTTCTAGAGTGTTTTTGTGACTGAAAGTGGAGGATCGTCATGATTTGTTATGTGAATGTGCGATGTATAATGGAATAGTATCTCTGGGTGAAGCAGTGATCATTTGACATGTGCTGGTGAAATTTCTCTGAGATTATTAGCCCTGAACGTTGGAGCTTATCAAGATTATGCTGTTGCAATAAGGGTGGTGGGGTGGTGGAACAGATGTACTAGTTTGTGAAAAATTCCCTGGAGCAATACATGATCTGTATTTAATACTGGATCATGTGCATTTGAAGTGTGTGTGTGTGCGTGTAAGGGAGTGGGGGCTCCTAGGATTTCCCTGAAGTGAATTCTTACAGGGCAGGAGAAAGACGTGTACAGGATGGATGGTGGTGCTTTAGTCAGTCTGAAAGCTAGTTTTCCTAGTGCAAAGGGCAGGGAGGAGTAAATCTCAGGGACAGATGGTGCAGATCACTGCCTTTTAATGGCATTTGTAGTTGGAGTATATCTTCTAGAAGAAGGATGGGACTCTTCGTGTGCCATAACCTGGGGAAAGGGGTATTTCTGGCTGGCACTGGGGCTGGCTTTTGGCAGCAGAGACCATCCCATGGTCTCCGGTTTAAATCCTGTAGGGCTGAGTGATTGGGTACAGGGAGGCAGCTGCAGTAGCTGCAGCAGCAGTCACTGTCCATGGTGCAGAGCTCGGATTACTCTCTGGCTGTGAATTGGATCCCTGCTATTGCACGGACTTGGCAGGCTGCAGAGGCTCCCTTCCCTTGTCCCTATTTCAAATCACTGCATTTTTTGCTACCTCCCCCACAGCCACTACCCTTTCCACTGGCTTTGATGATGCTGAAACACTGATCCTAAACAGCTGGGCGGTTTTCTCTTTGGCTTAATAGGAGGTTAGTTTGTCCTGATGGGAAAACGTCTGTGTTGTGCCTCCAGTGTCTTTCCTTAAAACCCTGTCTCCCTCCTTGGAAGGATTGTTTTAACTTTAGGTTATTGTTTTCAATGTCTATATATAGTTTGAGTTTAGATTGCTTTTTTTTTTACTTTTTCTTTCAAGGCAGATCCATATCTTTTTTTTTTTAAATCACTCATGACACTTTTTCTTTCTCCTCCAACCCCACTCTTTTTGTGATGTCTCTTCTTCTGTTTTTGGTTTCAAAATATCACTTAGTAAATCTTAAAACTTGAGGTCTGTAGTAAGCTATTATTTTATTTTGTGTGTTTTTTCTCCCAGGACTGTTTTTAAATTAAAACAGAATCTATGAATTATGGACAGGAACTAGCTTTATTGCTTTTAGTGTATTGCTTAGTGTCAGTGGCATGTCATGGTTGGAGAATCCAATTTCCCCCTTGTTTGGGTATCCGTTAAATCAGGTTAGGACTGTTTTTTAATAGGGTGTTACAACACTAGAACTTAGGTATAAAATCAGTTTTATAAACCCATGTCTGGAAAATGGTCTTTGATTTTTTGCAGGTGTTTGGCTTTTCCCTTATTTTCCTCTTCATCTTCTTTTTTGCTAAGACATTCTTAAAAGTCAGGAATTACTTAGAACTTTTACATAATGTAGATTGCTTGCACAGGGGAAAGTCATATATGATAATGTCTATGAGTATACATTCGCTTGATTTCTCTGAATTGCTTAATCTTTTTTTAGTATTTGCCATATTTTTCTATGAGTTTTTTATTACATCTTTGCTCATCATTGCACAGCAAAGCAGACATATTTAATATATGTTCAGAAAAGTACAGCATTTAGGAACATACTGAAACTCTAATATTCAGCACCGTTTAAGATTAAACACTGACTCCTGAATGCTTTTATTTTTAAATAAAATATGTGGGTATTATGCAAAAGCCTGACACTAAGAAGGAAGAAAAAGAAAGTTTAAAAGAAAAAAAATGTTTGATATCAGTGTCTATCAATGCTTTTAAAAATGGAAAAAAGGGACAGTCTTTGAGGTAAAGCTTGGAAAAATAAGAGATTTTTAAAAATAAAAAGGGAGGAGCACCCCCATCCCCAGTGTGTAGGGTATGAGAATAACATTATGGGAGGCATTTTTTTCTGAGGGGAAGCATCAATTAAATTAGTAAGTCTAATTGCTTTTACAATATTTCTGTGTATGACTAGGATCATAGCCTAAAAGTCTGAAAAGGCAATTGTAGTATTGAAAATGGAACAGATGACCCTGAGAAATGGATTTTAGGCATATTAAAACAAGACTGTTACCAAAGCAGAACAGATATACATTTGTGGATCCGCGGTTGGAGTCAAACCTACTGTGATAGGAATGGAAGCCGTAAGTCCTCTGCTTATTAATACTTCCTGGACTAGTAACACCATTCTTTGCTGCCTTCACCTCATTGTCTGAATTCGTGTGCAGGTTGATGATGCGTTGATGTTCTTTCTAAGTTCTAGAAGCAACCTGTGGAGGTTAGCACACAAAGGGCCAAAGCAGACATGATAAGAAACACAAAGCTGCTGCTGCTCTGGATCTTTTTACTATCTCTTCCTTGCAATGTAATACAAACATTGTGTGAGGTGGTGTGATCATGTGCTCCATCTCCCTGTCCCTGCCAACCAATGGTGTGAAGCTAGGGGTGCGGACATGCACAATGTGATGACATCGGGTCACATATTGTTTGCATTAAATAGAGAGTAAAGAGGCATGGAACCACACAGAAGGTTAGCCCTAAGACAACTTTGGTAGGTAGATATAGGGAAACTAGGGTCTCCTTGTGCTACTGCTGTCTCCGCTCATTATGTTTTCGCTGTGGACACATCTAGATTTAATGTTTTGTCTTGCATATTTCACAAAAGTCGGTCCTCTGCTGTATTCCAGATGTGTGGAATTCTTCATGTAGTCTTTGTGTGTGTGTGTGTGTGTGTGTATGAATTCCTTAATATTTCAATTTTCTTGGTTTCTTTCTAGATATTCAACTTCACATGTTTGAAAAACATTGCATATTTCTATTTTACGTAATTAAAAATTTGTGTGTGTTAAATATATTAGAAAACAGCCGAGATTTTAGGATTCAGGGGTGGTGGTGGTAGTAATGTCAGTGACATAATTCAAATCTGACAAATCAGTAAGCTACCATCTTTGTTGGTTTTTCCTTTAACGATGCTGTCATCAACATTTTCTGGGGAAAAACAGAATCGTTGGGATGAATCGGTAGAAGAAGAAACCATTCTTTTTTAAGGAAATATTTTATTTGTGTATTAAACTAGCAAAAACATGTCATATATTTGGGAGGCAAGTCAGTGACTTCGAGAGCGAGAACATTATTTGACAAAATGCACGTTGTATACCAGTTTTATGTGATTCAAAGTCAAGATGATGTGCCTTTAAATGTTGAATACATTAACATTTTAGAAGACATTTACAATATAGTAAATACCAAAGTTACGTATATATCTTTAAGGAATATTTATATTTAGATATTTCCAATCTATTGACATTATTTAAGAAGTTACCCGTTTTCCATTTCACATTTTTATTGCTATGGTGCCAAACTGAAGTGCAAGTCAGTAATTCCAATTCAGTTTTAAGCAGGCAATAAATAGTGTGGTAATTTGAGGAACTTGTTGGGCCTAGCTTCTGTTTTTTAAAACTTCTTGGCTAAGCTATTTCTAAGATGATCACCCCTGTTTCTATTTCTCACTGGCTTGGACTAATGCTCTGGTGGGAGTGTCCCCTCAGCCATTGGATCAGAGTCCCTTCCCGATCCAACCCATAATCCTGTTCTGTGGATTCCCTTTTCCCAGCCAAGATGAAAGTCTCCTTGCATTATGTGTGGGCATCATTGCCTGTCCCAGCCAATATTTTCAGCCAGGTTTGCACTGGTATAAGAAGTTTCTCTCCATTTGTTCCTGCTGCTTTTATCTTATTCCAGTGAACGGGGCACTATCAACATAAGTGGTCTTCAGCTGGTGGGTTTGAACCTGCTTGTCCTTGGAGTACAATAGAAAGCTTGCAGTAATATGAGCAAATGCCAGGTTTGTGTATTGAGATGTTTTGAGAATAAAGGGCATCCTCACAGAGAACTTTCACATTAGAAAGCGTAAAAACATTCAAATTCTAATTACTATAGAAACGTATTGTGTAGGCCATAAAAATAGCACGAGGAAATTGAGTAAAACTATTTTTATTAAGTGAAGATGACCACTTGTGACTCATGCTTTGCTTTAAAAAAAAATCTTGTGGTATTTCTGCCCATTCTTCATTTAAGAAAGTGAATTGCCCACATACTGTATATGTAGTTTCTGTTTTAAGTTCCTTAAAATTTAAAATAGATCAGAATTTCTGTACTTCCCTATCTTTCCTTTTTGCAAATAGACTAAAAACAACAACCAAGGAGTAACCAGAAGTCTTCTGGCACTTTAGACACATTTGTTATGGTATAAAAGTTTGTGAACTGGAGCCTGCATGAAGTTCATGCTTCAGATGCATGACGTTTATCCTTATTTCGCAGATACATAAGGATACAGAAACAAAATGTTGGTTTGGATCCAGATTAAGTTAGTTGATCCTAGATCCCATTGAAATCAATGTGACAAATTAGTCATGACTTAAGTCCAATTGATTTCAATGGGATGTAAGTGCAGCTAACTTAGTCTGAATCCAAGCCAATGTAAACACTGGATGCAAATGGCCATGAAATGCAAGAGGTACAATTTGTGACATTTCTATGCAAAGCTTATGTATACAAGGTCAGTACAGTGGCTATTTCAAACAGAAGCAATTTTCAATAGTGCTATCTTCCTAGCTTTGCTAGGCTGATTTAATAGCTATAGTGGAACAAAACTCCTGGTCTTTATTAAGTACTAAACAAATAGCATCAAAGTTAAAAAAAAATCTAGTTCAGCAATTTCACTCAGGAATTTTCCGTTATTTATTTTTTAATAATGTGACTTTTAGGACAG
The DNA here is from genome assembly GCF_057233095.1 of Heloderma suspectum. NCBI lineage: Eukaryota > Metazoa > Chordata > Lepidosauria > Squamata > Helodermatidae > Heloderma > Heloderma suspectum. The sequence continues at coordinate 75,943,226 of NC_139461.1, forward strand.
CAGCAGGATGTACTGGAAAACTGAAATGCCATTTTTAATATCCTATTTCTATTTATTCTTTTTCAAAGGGACATTCCTGTTTGTCCTGTGTAAGGGCATTGACGACAGATGATAGCAGATATCACATTGGAGGATGGGCAGATGAATGAACCCTTCATTTGTCCAATGTGTTATCAACTTCCAGTGTGATACATGCCATCGTCCACCAACAGTGCTGTAAGCATCCGCCTCTGGACTTGGGGACTATATAGTAAAGGGCCATTTTGGAGGCCTATTCTCTCTTTCAACCATTCAGTGTTAATGATTAATAAAATGTAATAGGAAACAAAAGGTATTCTAGATCTGTCAGCCTATCATAGTAGAAGATTGAGAATAGATAATACAAAAAAGGAAGGTGAACATGCTGTATGAAATTATGGCTCTTGTGAAATCCATTCCTTTGTCTTAAAAATAAAATATGTACAGCAAAAGATAAAGGCTTGTGTCATAAAATACAATGGAGCTTGCAATATAATTTATGTTTGAACCAAATTATTGGTCTTCTACCCTAGTATGAAACACAGCTGTATATCTACTGACCTGCTATACTTTAGAAAAAGAAAATCAGGCAATAGTGAAATTCCAAAACCCACAGGCAGACCATACCTTTACTAGGAACAAACATAGGAAGCTGCCTTATAGCAACTGGGATTGGATGATCACAGCAGGAGAGGCGAACCCCCGTGCGTGCCATGTGCATGACCGCCATTTGCCCTCTTCCCTGCACTGCAGCACAGGTTGGTGTATCATCCAAAGCCAATATGTGGAATGGTGGGGGGGGTGGCACTGTACCCACGCTACAACCCATGATGTGCAATAGAAGTTGTAGGGTGGGTAGAAAGCCCCCCTTCTCCCCCAACATGCCGCACGCTAGGTTTGGATGACACGTCAACCTGTGCTGCAGTGTGGGAATAATGCACATGGCGGTTGCAGGGGCAGGTGGAGCAGCCACGATGGTTACTTCCCCCACTGGGATTGTTTGAATGTGGCCAGTGAGTCAGACCCTGGGTCCATCTAGCCCAGTATTGTCAAAACTGACTGGCAGCGGCTCTCCAAGGTTTCAGGTAGGATTCTTTTCCAGCTGTACCTGGAAACGCCGGGATTGAACCTGGGACTTTCTGCATGCAAAGCAGGTGCATCACCAGTGACCTACAGCCCCAAATTGTTGACAAGCTTTCAAGATACCCAGAATAATGAGCTAACTATAATTTTTGGAATTAAATATCCAAAAGTGTGTGTGTGTGTGTGTGTGTGTGTTTACATTTTGAGGAATACCGTTTATTTGTCAGATGCTTTGTAAGTATTGTGTGAACAAAGCGATTTTCTGAAATTCATAGCCCTGCCACTTGAAAAGCTCCATGAGGGTACACCAGTACTCAGTATCTTCTTGTCTATGTAACCTTTCAGGAATATGTTGTCATACATTTTTTGTCTTGTCGTTATACTAGATGATGGAACAAATCGTGCATGGTAGTATTTTAGGTTTAACAGTGCAATCCAAACTGGGGTCAGGGGAAATGAAGTGGCAGATTGACTTCCTCCTTCAAAGCCCTGCCCCAGGTGGAGGGTGCACAGTATTATTGTTTTCCTCTAGTAATGTGGGTTTTTATTATTTCCCCTCCCATTTGGTTACAATAGAAGGGAAAAATTATCCAGCATAGGTGGTGGGCATAATTCTTGGGCTTCTCAAGGGAACCAAGGGGCTTTGGATTTGGCAGATACACCTTGTCCCCAGAATACCCCATTTCAGGGCCTTCCAATGGGTACTTCCTGCAAACATCTCTGGTGGCAGAGCTACGCTCACAGAGCACTCTGCATTGGACCCCACCCTTGCATTGAGTGTTGAAGAGGTACCTCCTCCTAATCCCCACCCCCTCCAGCACCCCCGCCCCCATCTCACAAGCTAGATCTGTGAGTTAGGATTGCTCTGCCTGTCTTGGAAATTGTTATTCATGGATACAGCTAGTTCCAATGAGCTTTTTATAACTATAACTCTTAAGTATGTTCAACTGCATTTGCAAATCTAGGCTCTGTAAGTGCTGTTGTCAAATGAAATAAACCAAGGAGTAGCACACACCACGTCATTCTTGTAAAGTTGACCAATCAGTTTAACTGTAAGCATTTCTTTTTCTCGGTTTGATTTTCTCTGTATCTTTAAGGGTTATGTTTTGACAAACTTCACTGCTTAAAGCTGTCTGTCCTATGCACAGCACATTTACACTGATGGACGCCTACACTGACAAGAGCTTTGAGGCATTAGGAAAAACAAGAGCTGCATTTAATTTAGTTTCGAAAACTCATTATTTCAAATTGCAGTAGTACATATGAGATTCAGCCAGGATGAGAGTTTCAAGGCACTCAACAAACACGCCCTGCATACCTAAAGTTCAGTAGAGATTTATTTTCTTAATCTTAGGACAATAGTAATGCCCTAGCTTCCTTACACACTTATTATTATAAAGGTTAGTACTAGCAGCAGTGAGGTTCAAGTTAAACTATTTAATATCGATAATATAATTTTAATCTCTTTGGAAAATATGAGACAAATAAAAGGTATGGACAAAGGAGTTTTTTCTCTCTCTTTTATAATGTATAATTAGATATGCCAGCAACTATTCTCATATGCTTTTGAACCTGGCCCTCATTAATAATTGGCCGATATAATGGAAACATGATGACAAAGGCAGGGGCTAATGTTAATAATAATTTAGGCGAAGAGAATAGCATCCCATTCAAGCAAGGATTGCTTGTCAAAGCATCTTGCTGAGAGACATCATAGTTTGCCTCACTAAGTAGAGTTGGATTTTCTTTAAAACCTAATTAAAACCTTCATGAAGGGCATTTGATACACTACCCCTCAGAATACATGTAAAGAATCTCATGTTTGATTGTGCCCCCCACCCCAAAGATAGAATACCAAATGTCTAGATAGAAGTCTTTCCCCTGACTTACATGTGGAGAGAAATGTGATTCCATGGCACATTTTCCTATGTGCATTCTGAAATTGAAGTTTTAATTGGCTCTAACAGTCTGAATCATGAGGGTAAGCTGGATAATGATCTTGGTTCACTGAGACCAATGAATATGTCCATTGGAAGCAGTTTGATTAAGTGAGGTGCTCAAGGTCTACTCCAACTGGGTGATTATGTTTTTGCCTTGGACAGCAGATATACTTAACATTATTTTTCCAGATCTGCTCACAGACAGTATGATCACAAGAGAGGGTGCTTGATAATTCTTTTGCCCTGCCCCAAATTTATTTGTCAAGCCTGCAGAAATAAGGAGAGAGCTGTTTTAAGGGCCCTACTCTTTATGCTTTGTTTATAAAGTGCATGCAATTTCTAAGTGCGTGCGGAAATTAGAAATAATAGGCCCTGCCCACAGGCTTACAACCTAAGAAGCAAATAAAGCTAGCAACAAAGACCTTTCAACTTCAAAACTGGTTACTCCACTACCTCTAACCTGTTTAATTGATTATGTTTGCTTCTAGCATTGATCATTGAGGTTTGTTTTAATACTCTCTCATATAGATAGATAGATAGATTTGCCTAGTTGATTGTAGATACAACATATAAAAACACATGATTGTCAATTAGTAGCTGACAATCTTTTATCTTCCCAACAGGATAATTTACTGAAAGCTAAGGAACCAAAAGGTTTTTCAAGGTGTCCTGTGGTTAAGCAAGCTGGGACTATTTAAGACGTAAAAATGTTTTAACAACAAATTACAAGTGATGTTACATCAGATTTGTCATGAGTTTATAATTATTTTTTAATGTAAGGCAGAATAATGTGTGTGTCATCCCTGTCCCCCCTGCTTTACAATTCTTTTGAAAATAATATCTTCAAATATTTGCCCCTATCTACATTTTTAATTTTCTGTTCGCTGCTGACCCTGAACATCCCTGGAAGATGCAATGATTAAGAGAAAATTTAGCTTTACTTGGAGCAAAGCTTCATACGCTGGAGAGACAAATGGAACTGTAATGTACATAATGTAGAATGAAATAGCAGAAGCATGAACAATTTGTCTCCCTTTCGAGTTACAATCAGATTAGAGGGGTGAAGATAGCTATGACTGTATATGTGAATTATCCCTCAGTAAGTCAGCATTGCAACTGGTATCTCATGGAAAGTTTGCCCAACCCCCTCCTCCACCCTGTTTGAGCGTTGCACCTACTTGCTTACTCTCTGTCGATGTGGCATTCACATCTCCTTCCATGCCCTCTGGCATAAACCAGAGGGAATTGGGCCTTGTAGGTCAGTGTAACAGAGCACATACTTTGCATGCAGAAGGTCTTCGGTTCGATCCCCAGCATCTCCAGGTAGGCTAGGAAAAACCCCTACCTGAAATCCTGGAGAGCCACAACCAGTCAGTGTCAACAATACTGAGCTAGATGGACCAAGGATCTCACTATGTGTACGGCAGCTTCTTATGTTCCTAATATAATTTGGAAATATTATATGATGCTACCCCACAGTGAGAGCTGTGGGACTCCATTCTGTGCCTTTGGTCTTACAGCTAGAAGGCTTACAGGTTTCCTTTCCTTCCTGCCCCCTGGAAGGCCCACTCTTCCCCCTCTCAGAGGTCAATTTTCCGACCTTGGAGGGCAACAGGCACGGTTCTTTCTGCACTTGGATCTGTCTATGAGCCAAAGGATTTCTCCCAAGGTGACCTGTGTGCCTGCTCAGTCTGCTGCCCAGGTGCTAACTGATGATGGGCAACTTCAAGGCTCCTGCTCTCTCTCCTTAGAATCCTTTGACTTTAAACAATCTTAAGACTGGACACCTGTTCAAATAGGGCTTTCCGCGGATTATGTTTATGGTGGGGGGGGAGGCGTTCTGTCCCTCCCCCCGGAATCCTCGAACGGCCGGCTGTGCTCTGCGGCGGCTCCGCGGAGCAGCTGGCCAGGCCCAGGCCAGAGCTGTCCACAGCTGGATTTCCGTCTGCAGAGGGCTCTGGGTAAAAACAAAAAACCCGCGTACGCAAATGGCGGTGGCTACAGCCACCACCATTTGTGTTCCTTATTTTTGAATAAGGAAACGCCCGCTACGCTATTTGCGTTCCCCTTTATTTTCACCGTAATAGTCTACGTAAATATTTACATAGACTAAGACGGCCAAAAATAAGGAATGCAAATGGTGGTGGCCGTAGCCGCTGCCATTTGCGTACGATTTTTTTTTTTAACCCAGCCGTGATAGGCTACATAAATCTTTACGTAGCCTATCACGTCTCTGTAAAAAAACAAAAGAAAACAAACCTCCAGACTGCAAATGGCGGCGGCGGCGGCAGCCAGTCAGAAGACCAGCCACCTCCGCTGCCAAAGCTGGCGCCGGAGTTGCTGCCGCCTGGAACATCCGCCCCAGGTAAGTCTCGTCCCGGGGGGGATCCGCGGGGTGGCGGGGGGGTGGCAGGCCGTTCCGCCACAGATTTCAGGGGGCCGAATGTACTGGCATTCGGCCTCACCGAGATCTGTGGTGGAATTCTCTGACATCCCTAGCTCTCCCAGCTCTCCAAAATAGAGTATTGACATCTGTAAAATAGGACATCTGACCGCACTAAACTACAGCACACTACTGAATTTTATCCATCTGGAGAAATAGCCTGGCTTCTGTGTCTTGGAGCTGTGGCTGCATATGGTCATCACACTCAACCAGATGAGTTGCTGATTAAGCTAACAGTTAATTATTACTTTTCAGATGTTTCTATGTCAAACTTCTTAAATACTGTCACTTAAATGAGATAATCTTTCAGAAGAAAACTGTTCTGTTGGTCCAAGCGCTGACATATTTTTAAACAATCTGTTTTACTGAGATAACACACTAGCATAGACAGAATAAGCATTTTAACTGAGGAAACAGTTATCTCCATCAAGCTCAGTGACCACTGAGAAATGTTTCTTGACTGGAATTTGACTCTGCTTCCTACCTAGCTGGGATTGATTGTACAGAGATGGAACAGCAATTCTCTAATACTTAAATGTAATTAAGTATGCTTTTGATGTCACAGTATGGGGGAAAAAAACAATGTTATTTTTAAATTAAAAATATAAGACATTTGGAGTTGTAGGCCTATATTGCCATAATGTTTACAAACTTAAGACTGTATAAGCAGTGGATAAAAATCTGTGTTTGTTTCATTATTTTGAGTGAAAGTTAAAATTTTCCTTGAACTAAGCCAAACTGCACTGTGGCTAGGTGTGATTTAGGTTTCATTTGCTTAGGGTTTATTTCTCTTAGCTTCACTAAAAATATATATATATCAGCCAGTGAGTGGCACCCTAGTTGTGGAATGAGCTCCCCAGAGAGGCTCACCTGGTGCCTATGTTGTAGTCTTTTTGGTGCCAGGTGAAGACCATCTTATTTTCCCAGGCATTTTAGTCTCTCAGTTTCTACTGTTTTTAAATCTGTTGCTGTGTTTTAAATCTTTGCACTGCTGCTAGGTTTTATTCTGGTTTTTATTTTATACTTTAATATTATATATTATGCTACTGCATTTTATAGTTTTAATTGTTGTGAACTGCCCAGAGAGCTTCAGCTATTGGGCAGTATAGAAATATAATAAATATATAAAGGTTTGTAGGCACATTCATTTTAGTTCTTTTTCAATAATAGTTTCACTGAATAAAAGGCCTGTCTATCCTGTGCATTTGAGCAGTTAGGTGCTTAAATATCTTAAATATTTACAGAATTGATGCTTAAATTCCAGTTTTTTAAATCTCTGCTGTCTTAAATATCTGCACTGCTGATAGGTTTTGTTGTTGTTTATTCGTTCATTCGCTTCCGACTCTTCGTGACTTCATGGACCAGCCCATGCCAGAGGTTCCTGTTGGCCGTCGCCACCCCCAGCTCCATAGTTATTATATTATATTTTATATTGTATTTTTAGTTTTGCGAACTGCCCAGAGAGCTTTGGCTATTGGGCGATATAAAAATGAAATAAGTAAATAAATATTAAATTGCTAATGGTGTATATATAAGTATATTTATTTGTTTAGATTGTTTGATGCTAGTTTCCATTTGCAGGAAAAGTTATAAAACAGGCGCAGCTTATATTATACATTTATGAACAGCTCAGATAATAATTGTTGGGTGTACACAGAGATTGATATATAGTGTTATTATTAGCTACACTAGTATGATGCTTTTCAGCCATTGCAGGTAGGAATTGAGGTTTGGGGTGTATGACTTCCTGTGGTGCCTTTGTGGATAATTCTGCCCATAGGATGTATTCAGATGATCCTCCATACCATGGTTTGGAGGATCTAGAGTGAGTCATGGGCTCAAATGCTCCCTCCTCACTCCATTCCTACCCTCCTTTCCTCATATGCATAGCTTAATATGTTACTACCTGGCCTAGTCAAACTATATTTTGCCATTATATCTGAACTAGCAATTTATGGTTTGAGTGAGCCCTCCAAACCAGGATTGCAAGCTAGAATCAAGCTGCTATTTGCAATAATAATTTGGAGGGCTCGCTTAAACCATGGTTTAGTGGTTCCGATGTAACAGCAAACTATGGTTTGATTAGATCAGAAAGTAGTGTACTAAGCCACGTGCATAACTTTTAACTTTAACAGCTTGGTTTTTTAAAAAATAGATGTTCCACAGACCCAGAAGAAGTTATGCTAAAAAGAAAAGGATTAGAGAGGTATAGTTTGTTTATGTTGGTAAAATTATTCCTTCAGAGTAAGGGATAATTCACCATAATGTTTTGGGTGTCTGCTATGGCTTTGAAAGATGCACTACCTGTGGGGCAACTATTAAAAAATACCACCAAGCTGATACTGTTAAAAATTCATTTCAGTAATATGTACATCATAACTCCCTTTATGTGCCACTCAAGTGAAGAATCACACAATTACATGAGAGCGGGAACTCCTGGTCTCTTCCCCAGTGCATGTCATGCATGATGCCTGCCGCCACCTATAAACACTCTTTCACGGCATCATGCATGCTTTGCATGCTGCCACCCCCCCCCCCCAGAAGCTTTAATGTGGTCATCTGAAAGAAAGTAATGTGGTTAGGACACCAATACTCTTGTGATACCAGTACTCGTTCCCCATTACTCATGTGATCCCCCTGCACATTCAGTAATGTGTGAAGATGGCTGATGTGTAAGTTGAATCAACACGTAGGTCTTGAACAAAAACCACAATTCTCTCAATGTGTTTTCCTGCCTAAATAGTTTAGAACTACTGGTGAAACATATAGGTATTTGTTTATTGACTAGACTTGTGCCTGACTCTATTTGGGGTAACTTGTGACTACTGTTATGTAACCATAGTTTAGTTACACATGCTTAGTCAGGACCAATTTAATGTTTTACGTTCACTGATTTGCCCTCGAAAGATTTTTACAGGTGCATGCATGTGAAATACTAGCTCCGGTTCATGGGATTTTCTGCCAGCATATTGCAAGGACAGTTCCTTTTGCTGTAATATTTCATATGCATCTACCTGTAGGCATCAATTATAAGCCATGGGAATTCTTAATTGGAATTACTTTATCTCCACTACATTATGGTTCTGATAACCATTAAGTCCTCTGTGGCAAGGACATGTGTTGCATGCTTCACCTGGCAGGGCAATCAATGTTATGGGTTGATAAAGGAATCCATTTGAGAGAGTAGTCAAATTGGCTTTGTGCAAGTTGGCTCTTTCCCATCACAAATGTTCTAATGCCCATCTGGGTGGGTCACCCTTCATATCTAATGATAACTATTTTACCAAGAATTACCTTTTTATGAAAAGAGAGAATAGATCTCAAGTCTATACAAATAATATCTTCCATGCTACATAACAATGACATTTTGGGTATGCTAAGGTATTTTTCACAGTCTAGAACTTGTAGAGCAGCATTGAAGTTGTCCTTACATTTTCATCAGTGTGCTGTAGGATTGTGTTGTGATTTGTACTTCAGAGCCCATTCGTATGCCATTTAGGTGGGCTTCATTTTTTTAACTACTTCATGAGTTGCTTGGCAACATTACTGACACCAACATTTTATTCCTCTCATGGACAGTAAGGTATGATATCAGCCAGGCTGTCAAGCAGAATTCTGACAGATTTTTGCCTGGGAATCTTATATCATCACTTCCTGCTAGTTCTTATCAGGGTGCCAGTCTGTAGAGAGGTAGAGTTTTGTTGCTTTTATATATTGGGGCCAGTTTACATGTTATAGTTCCTATCCAGAGGCCGCTTCAATTGCTTTATAGGGCAATTGAACTATCGTTATTTAGTTGTTTGTGTGTAACAGTTCATCAACAGATCAGGTAACTTAATGCCACCACAAATGTCCAAAGAGAGAGGCCTTTGGTCCAATCACATAGTCTGCCACTGCACAGTCAAATGGCTCACCATATGATGACACCTGTCACACGGAATTATTTAAAATGTTCTCTCTGTGGCGGCTGAAATTTGTATATTGGCTGTTACTGTCTTGCTGATAGGCGGACAAAACTTGGTTTGCTTTGCTTCTGGAGAAGGGAGAAAACAAAGCATCATACCCAGCAGCAGAAGGATAAGCCAGTTCTCTTGCAGCAGGCTGGCAGGAAGCACTCTCAGGATTGGCAATGGTCCATAGTTCAGTGATTGAAAAACACCACCTTACTCTTGCTTTTATAGTTTTGCCAGGCCTATATAAAACAGATTTTTGAAATGGTGGACTAATCTTACACTGCATAATTTATATGAAAGATTAGAGATCACAGATCTCTGTAGGCATATCTTTACTGGAAACAATATTTTTATCAACAATTTTCTTGAGTGGTTCTAGGGAAAAAACGTTTATTATCTCAACTTTCTTCATTACATTATAGTCATATTGCACTGGTTTCTCCTGTTGCTGCCTCTTCGTGATCTCATCTGCCCTAGACCGAAAGAACCAGTGTTGTAATCAGCTTCCTTTTTATTATGAAGATTTAAATGTTTAACTCTACATTGTTCGCTGTGACATGAAATGTGGTGGAAGAGGTGTGGCAGTGATGCTTAATATTCTTAAACTGAACTTGAAATGACCCAGATTATGTTGTGGCTGAAATAAAATTTTATTGAATTTCAAATGCAAAACACAAGAGGCTAAAGCATTGTCAAAGTTAGAATCTCGGATTCCTCTCATGTGTTTATGGCTAAAGAATCTTTACAATAGACTGATTTTGGGAACAGAGTGCTCTCTTTTGTTTCTGGGAAAAATTGAGAGGTTGCAAATGAAAGCATAAAGAAGCCTCTTCATTCATGTCCCCATTGTTTCATTGGGCATTGTTCCAGTTTAGAAGAGTTGTTTAGCAGATATAGAGTGCTGGAAAAGGCCGACTGATTCCCATGCACATCGGTGCAGGCTTGTTAAAATCCTGTTATCTACTCAGCTGCCCACCCAGGATTTACTTGTTTCAATGGTAGTTAGAATGGCTATTTCCCTCCTTCCCCGCCTCCCCCTGCCTCAGTTAGTTGTATTGAGTTTGCTTATTAAATTATGGAATCTGACAGCATTTGGAGCTGAAGTCCCCCCCCCCCACCTCTAATTTGGGGAGTTACAGATTTGTTGATTTAGAAATAATTTGCCTTTTAGATTTTGTTTGGAGCTGCAGTCTGTCTACAGCATTGGCAGGAGCCTAAAATTATTACCGTCAAATCTTGTGTATGGTCTAATGTTAGTATGACACCAATATACTTGTATAAGAGTAGATACCCTCTTATTAAAAGTGCTTACCTTAATAAAAGAAAATTCACTATCTTAAAGTGCAGCTGACTAATTAAAGCTAAGACCATGATATCTAGACCTATTTGCTGCTTTAGGGACCCCTCTTTAGAGGAATCACTGTCTGTATGAATATATACACTTTCTCCAAACTGATATGTGAGATGCAACATCTACAAGTCAGCCCAATTTTCAACCCTGAGGATGCAGATCTTTTATTTAACCTTCTTGTACTAGAAAAGTGGGATGTTTTAGTGTAGTATACTGTATGCTTTAATGGCATGGTTTTTGATGCCATACTTCACATTTAAGTAGATCATCGATCTTAAATTAAAGAAAACCTCCAAATCTTGGTATTTGTTGCAGCCAATCTCATAGTCTTGCTATACTGGTTAAAATAGCGGTGGGCAACCTCCAGGGGCCACACACCCTGCCATCAAAATTGTGGCTGAATTTGCTGTGTTGGTGGTGGTGACAGCAGCAGCAAATTTAACAGTGGGGTGGGGAGGCTGCAAAAATGGCAATGGGGGGCTATGCGCTGTGCATTGCCCAGTCCTTGGCTTAAGATTTTAGAGTAACCTGCTGAGAAACGTATGGTTTCAGTCAGGGGTAGGCAAAAGGTAGAGTAGGATCTGCTGGTAGATCTCCGGGTGATTTGTAGTAAATTGGTAAAGTTTGTAACTCCACTAACAGAAAGATCTAAGAAAGCAGCAAAATGACCTCTCCCCCACCATCTCCCCCCTGATATACTTGGGGGTGGAATAACTAGAATTTGACTTTCGTGTGGAGGGACTGTGAGCTCTGTTCAGTTCTGGTACTTAAAACAAATTCCTGGGCTCAGTATTTTTTAATTCTAAGTAAATGGCTGGGTTTGGATGATCACCTGAAAGAAGAAGCCACCATGGCTTCTTTTCCCTGCCCTATGCATGCTGCTCTTGTCTCACCATTTGGCTGATTACCCACAGTGCTGTTCAGGTTGTTCTGTTGTCCAAACCTGGCAAGGTGCGTGGCAGGGGTGGCTTCTAAACCACCCCACAACCTATGGTTTGTTGTAGGGGTTGTGGGGTAGTTTAAAAGCCACCATTGCTCGGGTTCGGACGACACAACAACCTGCACCGCGTCACGGGTAATTAGGTAAATGGTGTATGTGGGGGCAGGGAAAAGAAGCCATGGTGGCTTTCCCGCCCCAGTGATCACCCAAACCCAGTGTATATCTTTTGCACGTGTCTCTGGTTGGTGAATCTCAGGATTCTAGTAAAAAAAACAACAACCAAAGATCCTGCAAGCCTGAAGTTTGTCCATTCCTAGTTTAAGTTGTGCTGTAAGATGGTTCAAGACTTTGTTACTGTTTAAAATGTTTTTTAGTCACTATTTACTCCTGATAGTTAATATGCTGCATGGAATGGGAAAGGCTTTTTTTAAAGTAAGGGATTAAAATTATGTTTTGTGAACTGAATAGCTGGTCCTCAATAACTTTTTTATGGCAAATATGATAGTATTAGAAACACTTATTTGTGGATATATATGCCAGAGATGCATATTCCTCTGTCTATCCATCAGGTAAATATAGGGTTGAATAGACAGTCCCTGAAATCTGTTGATGGGCCTAGGTTTTGAATTGTCTGTTAAATCTCAAATGCATCATATCCATATCTGACAAACTTTGTAATCAGTTTTTTGTAAGGTTTATTTCTTTTTGAGGAAATGTGTTTATTTTGCTCCACAATTCTGCTCCGACCAGAATGACTGTTTTAGTTGAAACATTTAGTTGTTTAAAGAATCAAGATCGTGTATTATTTAGATCTTACTAGACAAGTGGGATTTGTTCCTTCCATTCCAGTTATCAAAAAGATTAACCCTTTGCCCCCAGAATTCTAATTACAGCATTTAGAAACAAAGACTTGTTTGTATAAGATAGTAGTAAAATCAGGATTTATGCCAAGTGGAATGTTTCTCAGCTGAATGGGGTTGAAAGTATTACATAAATTTTGTCTTGCATTTCAGGCACCTATAAAGGCAACTTGTGAAGAAGGCAATACATTATGCAAGACTGGATTTCCTGAAGATGTTTACAGTGCAGTCATATCCAGGGGAGTACACGAAGGACAGCCTCTTCTGAATGGTATTGGTGTATATGATGTTTAATTTCTTAGTATATCTTGCACATAAATTAATGTCATTGTTTATATTCCTTAAATAGCATGTGAATCCTATTTTAGTTCAGTATAATGCACAATTTCCCCCTTAAGATATGGTTTTGGGATTGAGGAATGAGTGAGATTAGAAATTGTTGATCATAAGAATAATGTATGACCCTTCCTGTTGAAATAATTCTGAGGTATATGAGTTTATAGTTGCCTTTTCCACACTACAATTTTCTCAACTCTTCAGCACAGAACTTACTGCAACATAAATTGATTATAATACTTACCAGCTAACCCACTTGATAAGGTCCTTATATTAACGCTTGCTTTTAAAAATGACAAGGCCAAGGCCTAAATCTCCAGGAACTGGAATTGCTTATTTATCAGAGAAAAATACTGTATTTCAAAATCAGCTCCACTACCGTATCAAAAGTAGAATTTTCCTACCATGTGGCAGAGATAGCATTTGTAAAAGGTTAAATTAGCATAATGTCTGCTTCTCCCCTGCCTGTCCCTCCTTTAAGCTTTGTGTTCAGGCCTCAGGGGCGTTGCTAAGGTCTTAAAAGATCCAGGGCACAGGCCCATAACACAAATTTATACACACACACACACACGAGTATAAGTGCACGTCTAATGTGTGTGTGTGGTGTGTGCATGCAGTGTGCTTGCGTGTGTGTACAGATTACATACATACATACATACATAAGAAGTGTACACTGACCCCCTACCCAATTCAACTCAGACCCTGATTCAGCATTTTGGAAAACATACCGCTTCTGCTCTGGCCAATTTGTAGTTGGACCACTTCAGCTCAGCACCAAACTTCAGTCAAAGTTTGGAAAAATGAGTCTTTATGCTTCCTGTTGACTCCCATGGGAAATTAGGGAAAAAAGTGTAACTTTTTCTCTTGGTCAGAACTGGATAATTTCAGGCATAGTAGCCCCCTAGAAGGGGATTACACCTGCCCAATGTCAGAAAAATAGGTGCAGGGTTTATATTTTGATTTTCTTTTAAAGGGAACTGCCAATAATGTTTTAATTCCTTGGAAGAATTGGATAAAATTGTCAGGATTCATTGCCCCATCAGAGGAGATCATGTCTGCCAAATTTCAGAATGCTAGCTGCAAGGGGTTTTGTGCAAGGGTGGCCTTGACATTTTGAGGTCTCCAAAAGAAGACATACTTATCTCCCTATGTTCCTTGTGGACCATTGTTCTGAAAATTACAGTCAGCCTACAGTTGTCCCTAAGAAAGAAACCAGCAAAGTTTCAGAAGGATAGGTGCATCAGTTCATGTGGAAGAGGAGTTCTCCAGTTTGGGGGAGAGAGTGATTTGCTTTTCCTTCCATTCACCCCTTCCCCAATAGTTTTGGGGTAAATTTATATGAAAATGCACAGGTCATTAGAGGTGTCCCCTAGTCAAGAAACCCTGCAAAGTTTCTGAAGGATATACATGCATTCTAATTTAGAATTACTAGAATTTATTTACATTTCACCAGTGTTAGCAGCAGGGGAAGGTGCTATTGCACTCATGTCCTGCTTGTGGGTTTCCAGTGGGCATCTGGTTGGCCACTGTGTGAACAGAATGCTGGACTAGATTGAAATTGATCTGATGCAGCACAGCTCTTCTTATGTTCTTAAATACAGAGTGCCTCTGAGCATGTGCAGAATGTTTTTATTTCACCACTGAGCACTTACATGTTCCCCCTACCAATTCTATTCCCCTCCATGTAACCATCCCTCCTTATCCTACCATCCTCCAGCAACTCTTCATAAAAACAGATGTCTTGTTTTATGCAACTCCTCTGTACCTCCTCCTTGTTATGCACAAGCTCTCATTGTATCTTCCTCCACATAACTTCATTTGTGCCGACTTCAAGGTTCAGCCAATGAGTCTGTTTTCAAAACTAGGGCTAAGTTATGGAGAAACTCTGAGCATGCACTAAGTGCCTTTCCCTCACCACTGAAGCTAGAGTTCATACACTTCCTCCCACCAACCTACAAATGGTAAAATATGCATAGGACTGAGCTGAAATGGTAGTCAATTCATTAGACAGAATTGGGTAGGCACTGTATTAAGCCTGCAGTACCATGCTCACAACTCAGGACTTATTTCTAGGGATGGCAGAGAAATCCTCCACGGACTCCAGTGAGGCCGGATTCTTTAGAATCAGAGTCCCCAGAGTCCGTGGCAGAATGGACTACCCCTCTGCCACCCCCCGAAATCCCCCTGGGACAGACCTTACTTGGCGGCAGCGGATGCTCCAGGTCAGGTTGTCGTCTTCCTTCTGTAGCCGGGCTGCGGAATGAAATGGCGGCCATTGTAGCGGCCGCCATTTGCATCCCTGCCCATGATTGGCTACATAAATATTTACATAGCTTATCACGGCAAAGAGCAGGGACGCATATGGCGGCCACTACACCATTTGCGTCCCTGCTCTTTTCGTGATAGGCTGCGTAAATATATACGTAGCCTATCACAGCTAACGCAGGGATGTAAATGGCGTCCCTTGTCTGTTTGTATCCTCTTGTCTGTTTGTATAAAGTCAAATACAGTTCAGAACTTCTCTTGCCCACCGAAGAGAATTCTCTCTAAGAATTTCCCAAGATAAGCTCTGGGTGAAATAAAGAAGAGAAAGAAAGAAAGAATAGGATACGGGAGGGAAGAAGAAAAGAAAAACGGTGATTGGAAATCTGCGCAGGGGTGGGGGGGTAGAGAGAATTCCCTAAGCCAAGTGGCTCCTTTCAGACAGGTAATACTTCAGAGGTATTTAGGAGGCTGTGGAGAGTTTATAAGGATTGCATGTACTTAAAGAAACTTTATGAGGTGAGGTGGATGAGGGCTTTTTCTAGCTTTTTTAAAACTGTAGAACCTATTTAAAAGCCTCAGCAGTTTCTCTATCATGGCGCCACATAGTCCTAACCCTCCCTTTGGGATTATGTGAGTCTAGGGATGTATGAAAGTCACTTACCTTTTCGCAGCTTGGATTCGTGGTAGGGGGGAGGCGCTCCATCCCTCCCCCCAGAATCCTCCCTGGGCCGGCTCTGCTCTGCGGCAGCTTCACGGAGCTGCCGGCCAGGGCTGTCTGCAGCCGGAGTTTCTGCCACGGCTGGCTGCTGCGGCCGCCATTTGCGTCCTGCCAGGCTGCCATGATAGACTACATAAGTATTTACGTAGCCTATCACGGCAAAGAACGGGCACAAACGGCGGCTGCTACGCTGTTTGCGCCGCTGCTCTTTCCGTGATAGGCTACGTAAATACTTACATAGCCTATCACGGCAGCCTGGCAGGATGCAAATGGTGGCTGCTACGCTGGCGAGAGACCAGTTGCCACCGGAGCCGCCACCGCCGGAACATCCGCCCCAGGTAAGCTTCGTCCTGAGGGGGATTCCGCGGGGTGGCGGGGGGTGAGAGGCCATTCCGCCACGGGTTTCAGGGGGCCGAATGCCAGTGCATTCGTCCTCTCTGAAATCCGTGGTGGAATTCTCTGCCATGTCTCTGTGAGTCCTAGAGCTATTTAGGAGAAATTAAAGTGGAAGGGGAGAAAGAAGTTTGTGGAGACTGATTGGATCCTTTGCTGTACTGAAGCTACTAGACTTCTGCAGAAGCCAAAGGTTCCAGTTTGGGGCAGAAAAATCAGATGCTGTGTGAAATACCAGTATTTCACATGGAGCTCCTTCTTCCCTTCCCTCTCCCTCTTCAAAATTTCATTACAGGCAAGCTCACAACAGTGGGCATGTAAGAGCAGAAAAGAAAAGTAGGGGGAGAGAGGGTTTTTGCACCTCAAAAAAACCCTACACCAGAGATTAGGGATAGTGACCTCCTAATGGTCACATTAAACACCTTCTGATTAGGATCTCTAATCCCCTGGGTGACTTGACAGTTTTTACTTTTTGTTTTAGACTCTGAGAAAAGGAAAATTTACTCATGGCTAGCGCAAAAGCCACTGGACCTAACTTTCTGAAATTTGGTAGGTTCAGTCAGCTCCATAGGGCCTGCTAGGTCCCCAAATTCCATGAATTTATGTGGAAGCACAAAAAAAAATATAGCTCTTTGCTTTGACATGTTTTCTTGAAAATAGCAAATATTACCTGTGACTAGCACAAACGCCACTGGAGCTAACTGCCTGAAATTTGGCATATTTAATCAGTTCTATGGGGGCTACCAAGCCTCCAGATTTCATGTATTTATCATGCAAACTAAAAAAGTTATGGCCGTTTTTGTTTTCCAATGCAAGTCAATAGGAAAATGTAAAAAAAAAAATGGCAATTGGGACAGCTCAAAAAATTCTGGGCCCAGCTCAAAAAAGATCCAGAGCCTGTGCCCAGGTGGGCAGATCCCCAACGATGTCCCTATTTGTGTTTATGCATATGTGAAAGCCTTTTATGGATGCTACATTGTCTACCTCTGCCACATGGCAGGCAGATCCAACTTTTGGATTTTAAAGTATAAATTCAAGACAGACGCAATGCTTTAAATGCTCTTTCTCCTTCACCTGGAATAACTCCATTTTACATGTAAGCCTGTTTCTTTATGTGTAGTTTTTTCTGGCATTTGTATTAGGCAGGAAAGTATCTTCAAAGTAATATAACAGTTACCAAGTTGTCATATGATTTACAAGAACTGTTAGAGAAGCAGAGTGTTCATTTTAAACTTCCTCTGCACTTTTGCCAAATGGCGCATAGTGACCAGGATGAGAAAAAAGAAAGACCTGATCCTGTAGCGGTCCACATTGCCTCAGTCTGGAATGCCACAAAAGTTGGTAGAAATCCCCACTAACGGAAAAACCCTCAAAATTAAACTTGAGGTCCTATTCATTCTGTCAGAAACACATACAGTGAAGTATATTTGCTAATACTCTGCTGCTACACAAATTTCCATATACACATTTATATTTGGGTGCAATTTTAATTGTCAGTAGAGGGCCTCAGAGTAAGAAAAACGTATTAATGTTGTTGTTTTATAAGCTCTAAATATCATAGAAATTACTTTGTAGCTAATTTAAAAATTATGGAGCTGATCAAGATTAGTTTCAATGAGTTTCAAATTTATCTTAAATAAAAACTAATTTGATACCATCTACTGTTTCTCTCTAATATAAATATGGCTGCATAGATTAAGACATTAACATAAATGAAAAAGGTTTTTTAAAATGAAGCTGCAAATCAAATTGATTCTTGAAACAAAAGCTTTTCTCTGTATTTAACATTTTCTGTTCAGCAGTATCTTCTCATAATTATATTTTTACAGACCTGCCTAGTGTTTTCATAACAATAATTTAATTCTAAATGCAAGAAGAATTTATTGGGGTTAGTTTATTAAAATCCTGACTTAATAACATACTTCTGTGTTTCATTTATAGCAAGCAGATATATCCCATATATTGGGTTGGATCCACTGCACAAGCAGACTTTTGCTTGTTTGATGTCAGATCCAAACCATTTGGTTTAGTAATTAGTAGCTTTCAAAAATAATATGACAACTTGGAATATTTAGCAAAACTAGTTTCTCAATATGGGAAGTTACTGTTTTCCTCTTATTATTAATCACTGGTGAACATACTAAGTAGCATTCATAAACTGGCACCGCAGTTATGTTCTATACATACCCATCATATTATTCAAAACAGTAGTTCCTTACATGAAAATGAATCCTGTTGATTTTCTTTACATTTATGTATGAGTAGGTCTATCAATGGTCCCCCAAAGAAGTGTTGTAAATAATATTCCCAGAAAAATTACTAGTCCACAAAAAAATTCTAGTTCACTTGACTATAATTTGACTTGTAATTTGACCTCACTAGTAATTTGTGGCCTAAAGAAAACAAAAGAACGACAACAAAAAAGCACCAACTTTGATAAAGCCTCCCTCTCTAGTCTTCTGAAAGTGATTCAGAATAGGGATGTACGAAAGTCACTTACCTTTTCGACGGGGTGATTCGCGGTGGGGGGGAGGCGCTCCGCACCTCCCCCTGAAATCCTAATCTGGCTGGTTCCGCTCCGTGGAGATTCCGCGGAGCTGCCGGCCGGGGCCACCCGCAGCCGGACATCCGGCTGCTGGGCAGCCTGCAGGAAAAAAAAACTGCGTACGCAAATGGCGGCGGCTACGGCGGCTGCCATTTGCGTTCCCTTTTCTTCGCTGTTTTAGCCTACGTAAATATTTACGTAAGCTATTACGGCGAAAAAAAGGAGAACGCAAATAGCGTAGTGGGCGCTGTTTGCATTCCCCTTTTTTTCGCCGTAATAGCTTACGTAAATATTTATGTAGGCTAAAACAGTGAAAAAAAGGGAACGCAAATGGTGGCCGCCATAGCCGCTGCCATTTGCGTACGTAGTTTTTGTTGTTGTTTTTGCCGTGATAGGCTACGTAAGTATTTACGTAGCCTATCACGGCAAAGGCAGCTACGCAAGTGGCATAGTGGCTGCCATTTGCGTGGCTGCCTTTGCCGTGAAAATATGTAGCCTGTCACGGCAGCCTGGCTGGACGCAAATGGCAGCCGCTACGGCGGCTGCCATTTGAGTCCGCAGCAGCCGGCCGAGAGGCCAGTTGCCGCCACCGCTGGAACATCCGCCCCAGGTAAGCTTCGTCCCGGGGGGGATTCCACGGGGGGGCGGGGGATGGGAGGCCGTTCCGCCATGGGTTTCGGGGGGCCGAATGCCAGTGCATTCGGCCTCACTGAAATCTGTGGTAGAATTCTCCGCCATCCCTAATTCAGAAGAAGAAAAGTATTTGTGAAGATTATGTGTGAAGCAGATAAAGGGTGAAATCTTTGCCTCATTGAGGTCTTTGAGAATATTGCTAGTGATCACAAGAGTACAGTCACAGTGGGTCAGAGCCAGAGCTGCATATGTGTACAAGGTTGGTGGAAGTGGGCTTCTCTGCTCCCCCCTCCCCACAGCAGCCCCCTGAAATTGCTACAGAGAGGGTTGGGGACCCTGCAGAATGGGATGGGCTGTGGCATAGGGGGCTGAGGAAGAAGGAGAAGTCCCTGAAAATCAGGTGGAGGCACTTTCCACAAGCAGAGCTCAGGTTCATGAACTCTCTGACCCCTCCCTATGTTGGCATGGCCAAGAGTTTGGAAGCTTTTACTTCTGTTTTAGATTAACTGCAATTTTGTCATATCATCTGAACAGAGACAAAGGGCAGAATCCAATGGGGCGCTTATGCCCCCACTGATTCCTTTCTGCCCCACCAATTCCCTTCTGCAAATGGTGGGGCCTGCCAATTCCATTGTGTAAGCAAGACCCACTGCTTACACAAGGGAGATTTAGTGCTTTCTAGGAGAAGCTAGCTCCATCGACCTGCCTCCTTCCAGAAACAAGAGTTTTGGGTTGTCCTGGAAGTGCTAAATTGCTGGTGGGGGCTGGTTGTACAATGGACTTGGCAGGGCGTAAGCATCAGCAGGGGCGTATGCACCCGATTGGATTCTGCCCAAAGTTTGGCTAATCTTAACCAGAAGCCAACTTCAAACCATAATTTATGAAACTGGCTTGTTCCATCTAACCATAGTTAAGATTAACCACAGTTTAATGTTTGGATAACATGCTAAACTGTGGTTAATCTAAAATGGAAGCTTCCAATCTCATCCTTCAGGAGGCGGTGGAAGAGGGGAGAGGAAACATGCAATCCTGAGGCTCATAATGCTAAACTAGGGGAACTCAGCCACTGTATATTTAAAATCTTAATCAGAATTGAACCTACGAGCCATAGTAAGCTCTGACCATAGTTGAGCATTATCTTTGTTTTGGGCCCTTAACTTAGATGCCTGCTTCAACTGCAATAAGCTGTCTCCTTTGCTTTCCTTCCAGGTTCTAAGGGCCCAAATAGCCATTACTGAAAATCAGTATCTAGCAGCTATGTCTTTTCTCACTTTTATTCTAGACTAGGTGCAGGACCTTCCTGATCAGGATCCTAGCGAGGAGGTTTGGTGGGGATTTTAAGGTCTGAATGAAGCCCCCTGCAACTATTCTAGAGTAAAAAAAAATTAAAAAAAACCACACATGGCTGCTAGGCATGGATTTAAGTAATGCCTGTTTTGGCCCTAAAAGTGAACACTTCTGAAATAACAATTGTTTCTCTTAAAATTCTTTTCAAGTAAATACTTTAATTGTAGATAGGTGTTTACTAAGACCAGAATGCAGGTACCTATGAATTTCATTTATGCCACGTTATACCCACTTGATGACAATAGCTTTCTGTTACTGTAAATTTCTGCTACATTTTAATCTTAATAAAAATTTAAAAGGGTTATTTTTCCATTCATTACTACAAATGAGCTAAACTGAAATACTTGGAACAGTGGAATTATTTGGCCTGAAAGCCAAGTACTCTGTATAACTGGTTAGTGGATCACAGCGGTGTACTTTATTTAATTATATATGTGAAACGTCACAATTTTATTTAAAACATATAAACATTCAATATTACAAAGCAGTTTTTAATTTCTTTTTGTTTTAAAAGGCCATAAAAACGTATCACATTATGTGGATTAGTGTGAATTAGTTGAAAAACTTCTTGGGGCATTGTGTGTGTTTTTTTCCTCTTCACCACAACTTCCTTAGTCAAATTATTTTAACGGGTAATTCTCTTGGAAGAACCGACATGCTTGAAAGCATATCATTTTATGTTTTTACATAAATGTACAGGCCATCATTGGATGGCTTTGACTTAGAATTTAATTACACTGTCATTTTGAAGTACTATTGTTGTCAAAAGCCCATTTTCTGGTTATTAAACTAGATGCATGTGACAATAGAAGCTAAGCATACTTTGTAGTATAGTCACATCCAAAGGGAAAAGCTCTGTAGGCCTGACTCGGAACTCTGTATTTCCATTGATATTACTGGAGTTTATCCAGATTTACGCCAATGTGAGATCTGAATTTTGCACTTTAATTGTTATGGATTTTCTGTGGGCGTTGAAGCATTTTAAAGATTTTTGACTATACTGTCAGTTGCCTGAGGTATAGAGGTTTTATTATCCTCTTAGCTAGTAGTAAAATACAGTGACTGTGGCACAAACTGACCATCTTTTTCATTTGTTTCTCATCATTTTGTTGAATTTTAAGATGGCCAACACCTACAAAATTGATTCTGTTTCCCTTCAAAACACAAAACTTTAAATTAAATTAGACTATCAGTATGAAGTGTTTTAAATCTATATCAGAGATGCAAAAAAAGCAAAGAAACACAACAACAAAGGTAGCTGTGTTGATGGTAAGAAAATTTCCAAAATCTGTATTACCTTTATTAGCTTTACCAAATGATCACAAAACTTATTCAAGCTTTCAAGTCTTCAGATATCTTCATCAGGCAAAATGTTGCGATAATAAGCAGGTTGGGAAGAGGGAAATAGGAGAGAAAAAATGTCTGACTTGATGGTGAAGTCAAGAGTATCTGAATGTTCAGAGCCCCAAGATGAAGTGCGGGGGAAGACTCTCCAGACATTCAAATTAGGGGTCCTTCACACGGAGCTTTTATCCTGCGATTGAGAATGCTCCTTCACGGAAGTTTGCGGGCTCTTTACATGACGATGCCGTGACCCTGCTGTGACCCTCCAGGGTGTCTCCTGCACTAAATGCCCTTTGTTCCATTTTTAAATAGATGGCAGATAATGAGCTATCAAATTACGCTGTTGTGTTCTGCTTCAGTTTCCTCCATGAAAAGAGTTAACACAGCAAGAAGAGGAGTGAGATCAATGAAAGATAATGGAAGAATCAGATATGGGGAGAAGGAGGGGGGAAGGGGAGGGGGCAAAGGAAGCATGTGTAAAGGGAGTCAGTTGTGATCCTGCGTTTTTTAAAACAGGAGCAGAAAGTCCCGTTTTAAATGCAGGATTTTAGGCTGGTGTAGGGATGCCCTTAGTCCCTGCTGATCATGTAATGGTTTGCCCCTAGGATTGCTGGGAACTAGAAAGGGAAAAGTGTTGGATCCCCCATTTTGGAAATATACAATCTAGCTATTACTCAGATGTGTTTCCATCCTGGGCAAAGCACACTGGCCCTGTTTACCAGTGGATCACAGAGAGAAATGAGTGAGTCTTTATATTAGCCAAGCTGAAGATAATTTTAGATTCTGTGCTAGGTTAAAAAAAAAAAGTAAATTGAAGCCAAATTGGGGAGCTTTACCCTTCTTCCCCACCATCCAATGATTGGCGGGTGGATACCAGGGAAAAAGCGGGTCTTAGTGGGTCTGCAGTTCTGGAATACTTTTTCCAATGAGGTTTGCCTGGTGGCTACCATGATGCTGTTTTGGCATCAGACACAGGCCTTTTAATCTGTGTCTCTTTTATCTTTGTTAGGTTTGTTAGTTTTATGCTGCTCATGATATTATTGTTCATAGTAATATCACGAGGAGTAAAAGTAATGTCTTCCTTTTTTTAATTGTATGTGTTTTTTTGTGTGTTTTTAAATTTTGTAAGCTACCCTGGGAATGTTACTGCAGTGTAGGGTGTATATCCCTCAAATAAATAAAATAAAATGTGTGTTAAATATAAGATACAGAGAAAATTGCTAAAGAAATGTGATCTTTTTTATGATAAAATTTGGAGTTGAATGCATACTACAAAAGCAAAAAATAAAAGTTAAGGAGCCCAGTGTTACAAAAACTCCTATCTTGATATTGAAGTGCTGTAGACAGTTTTATCTTTGGTGCTTGGCTGGTGGGCTTTCTGGCATGCTCAGCATCTAACTGATTACCATATTTGGGGAAGGAATTTTACTCAATGTGAAACAGCTTTTTTCAGGCTCTTATCACTTTCTTCTACAGCATGTGATCAAGCTTGGTTATTTGAGTCATCAAAGTATAGCTTGTATGACAGCCTTCTCATTGCAAAGAACCAACTCTGCAATAGAGTCTACTATGTCTTTAACACATGTAACCTGCTGCATATTCCTACTGATCATAGAATTATAGTGTTGGAAGGGGCCTACAAGACCGAGTCCAACCCCCTGCTCAATGCAAGAAGATTCCCAGGCGGTTCTCCATCCAAGTACTAACCAGGGCTGACCCTGCTTAGCTTCCGAGATCAGACAATATCAGGTGCTTCCAGCCCTTTGCTTGTATTCATATGCCACATATGCAAAGCTAGGAATTAGTATAGTTTATTGTTCTAAAACTGTTCAAATTGAAAAAGGCTTCAATTTTGACTCCACAGTCTACAGCATAATAAAACATACACGGCCAGAAATCTTGCATTAGTCTCAGTGGCCACTGTGTACGGTTTGTATAGACTCAGATGTGATCTTGTGCACTCCTTTTGGTTAACAAAATGATGCCTAAATCCAGATGTGTCCATCTGTTTTACTGCAGAAAAGTGGAAGTAATGGTGTCTTCTTTTACTTTTGACACAACTGTTCATGTATACATGCCATTCATGTGGATTAAGTTAACATAAAGTTATCCCTATAATATTGTTTGCATTGCATAAGATCAGTCTAGAAAAGCTGCATAATTTGAGTTTCATTCAAAAAGTTTTATTTTATTTTATTTTTATTTATTTCATTTCTGTACCGCCCAATAGCCGAAGCTCTCTAGGCAGTTCACAAAAATGGATTTAAAAATATTGTGTAAATTGGGAAATAGTAATGCCTTTCAGCCACACTAAAATTTTGTGACAGGGTGTGGCCATACAGTGACATGGGAAAGTATTTGACAGGACTATTTGCGTAAGTGGTATTTTTGTTAAGTAACCACATTCACACTGAGAGAAGTAATGAATGTTGCACTGTTGTCAGTCAAGCGTGGTATAAACCAAAATGTCTGAGATTTGTTTAGAGGGCCATACATGAATTTTCATAAGTACCCAATGCAGAGCATAGGCAAGAAGTAGATAAGTGTACATTAAATTGAAAGTTCTGCACACTTACAGCCTGTTTCTATGCATGTTTACTTGGAAGTAATTTCCACTTTTTTTCAGTGGGACTTACTTTTAAATAAGTGTGCCTAGGATTGCAACCTTTGGCCTTCAATGATGTGCACTTGCTTAGTATCCTAGTATGTGTTCAGAGGCTGCCAAACAGACATCTGTCTCTTGTCTTTAAGCAGATATAATTCTGCAGTCCATGTGGGCTACATGACCCAAATGTTTGGATTATGCTTGTAGGTTGTATAAAGGCTCTGTTTGGTTGTAAACCAAAGGGTTGAATCCAGCTCCCATCCCACATGAGCGGAAGGCATGTTGTGTAACTGCAACAACAGTTTTTCCTGTTGCACAATATTCCACTAATGCTCGGATCTTGATCCAGCATACTGGGTTCTGCAAATACTAGGCTGTTATGCAGTGTTGCTCAACATATTATGCAGTGTGCTTCACCTGATACATGCAATCTTCCTTCAAGGCCAGGTTTCAATATATGCATGTTTCACTACAGCTTACTCAATGTTTTCATTGAACTGTACTCCTTTGACAACTCTTCTTGGAGCACATATCTGATTGTATGCCTGTTTCTTCAGGAAATCCATGAACTTCAAAATGGGAAACTTGTTCTTTTTCTTGGTGACTTAAATTATAATTTAAATGAATGATTTACAATTTCTGCTTTAAACTTGGGAAATGAGATAGAGTAGCCATTTTGGTGCAGATGGGGACATAACAGCAGAGTGAAGAAGAGATGTTCTAAAAGTACACAATCAATTGTTGGTAGTGGCTTTAAGAATAATTTATTTAAAAAGCAGATTTTCAAAGAATCACTACCATATAATAGTCTTAACAAAAATGTAGAAGTGCCAAAGTATGTGTTTGCAAAATTTCTACATAAAACCTTGTTGGTTTTCACATTGTGTATATAATTACATGTTCAGTTCTATCATTTAGATTTACAATGGAATCTTTTGTTGACTTGTCATCTTTTAACATCACAAGACACTAAAATTACCGAAGCTTCCCATTGAATGGATTCTTAAAATAAAGTATCTTACAATATAGAACATTATAACAGAAAATAAAACTAAATTCTAGCTGTAGCTAAAAACATAATGAATGCATTAAATTAAATAATATTATGTTAAAACAACTAATGCCATTCAGTTTATACTAATCTTCAGTTCGCTGTGCTAAATGATGTTCAGTTTAGTGTAAATTTAATATGTGTGTTTTTGTTAGTTCTTAGACCAGAGAAGAATATAAATAATGATATATTTTAACCCAGTTATGATCTGGGTCAGTCCTGGACAGCTATGATTCCTGTTGCTAAAGCCAGTTCTCCTATGGTTCAGTCATGAAAAGTAACTTTAGAAACAATTGTGGCTGGTATGACTGTACCTCTTGAGCAGTTGTAGTCTTGGCAACTTGAGTTAAGTATAAGGTCAGCTGCTCCTGTCTGGGCAGGCTGGGAAAACATTACTGGTTTCTTGGGTTAGTATCCTTTCATCGCCTGTCATTTTGAGAATAAATGTGTTAGGAGAGTTATGTACCCTGCTCTGTCCTTGGAGATTATATAATGAATTTCCAAAATAATAGCTTTTCATGGGGCATTCAATCACAATGATGCAATTCTGTGAGGAAAATCCTAAAATTCAATTAATTCAAAATTCAATTTGGAGCTTTTAAAAAACTTGATCCTATATCTTTTCTCCAGAAAAAATGTGCTAGGGTAGGGTACAGGTTGTACTAGGTCTTCAAGCAAACTTAAGGAAGTTGTGTAGTAGGGCAGTAGAGTATGTTGGTCTCCTAAACAAACAGAACAAAGATATACTTGAAAATGTAGTCGTAACAAGGAGCTTTGGGAAGCTGAAATACAGATACAGATGGACATGTGGCAGAGTGAAAAAATCCTGTGTGGAGTGTAAAAAAGAGATACTTTAATCTAGGTGAGAAGCTAGTAAGAAGAGAATCTCATATCGTTTTGGACCAGTGTGATCAGGGGTTTTTGGTAATTAGCTTTATTATAATTTTTAACTTAACCTTTATAGGTGATGATGGGTGACTTACATTTTACATAATATACATTACTTAACATATGTAAATAAGAATTTCTCTGAGGGAGATAGCCGATATGAAAATCAAAAGTGATTGATTTATACCAGCCCTTCTTAAATGTTTATTGTATTGTGAACCACTATTCTGGTTTGTGTGTGCGTTGTAGATCAGAGGTGGGCAGAAAGTAAATCTCCAGATGTTTTGGACGTCAACTCCCAGTATTCGTGACTATTGGTCATGCTGGCAGGGGCTTTTTGGAGTTCAACTCCCAAACATCTGGAGATCTACCTTCTGTCTGTTGCTGTTGAAGGCCACCCCATTTTCTTTCATTGTATAATTGCTGCTATACGGAATACATAGGGTGAAGAGAAAAGGGCAGGGGTCCACAAATTTTGGTTGGCTTGATATTCAACCATTCTTTCTAGAAGCTAGCAAATCTTGGCTTTCTTGCTTCCTGTTTCACAGAGGCAGAGAAAGTGTATCTGTACTGGTGGGTGAAGATGTATGTATACTGTTAGCAGCCCCTGACACTAATGTTGTGTTAAATACAAGACACAACCTGGCACCATAGGTACTCTGCATCCTTGTATTGCTGCAAGGTTTTTTTAAAAACTGTCTGCCATGGAGTGGAGACTTTTCCAGCTGTTAGCCAGAATTAAATTTCTAATTGCTACTGGAGACTTTGTAGCCATGGGGTTGTATCCAGTGTTACTTCTACTTAGAGTAGACTCGTTGAAATGAATAGGACTTAAGTTAGTGATTATGTGGACCCATTTCAGTTGAGCTTTTGCCTGGAATGTGGGAATGTGACTGCTTGTGTCACCTTGGTGGATGACCTATGCTGGGAACTGGATGGGGGGAGTGTGTCCCTATTATTCTCTTGCACCTTTCGGCGGCTTTCGACACCATCAACTATGGTACTCTTCTGAACAGTCTGGCAGGGCAGGGCCTGGGAGCAGGGGTTGTTTTGCAGTTTCTGTTAGGCCATATCCCGAAGGTGGTGCTGGGGAATTAACTGCTTCACTCCATGTCCATTAGCCTGTGGTGTCCCACAAGATTCCATCTTGTCTCCCATTTTGTTTAATATATGCACGAAACTGCTGGGAGAGGTAATTTGGTGCTTTGGAGTAAGATGCCACCAATATGCTGATGACACCCAACTCAATAGTTCTTTGTCACTGAACATTAAGGAAGCAGTTGAACTTCTTGAATGCTGCCTGACTTTAATCATGGGCTCGGTGAGAGTGAACAAGCTGAAGTTAAACCCAGACAAGATGGAGGTGTTGTTAGTCAGTAGAAAGTCTGACTCGGAGATTGGGATTTGACCTGTTCTGGAAGAGGTTGAGCTTCACCTGAAGGACAAGGTTTGTGGCTTGGGAGTGCTCCTTGATCGTACACTGTGTCTGGATCTTCAGGTGGCAGTGGTGGCAAGAAGTGCATTTGCACGATTATGCTTGGTGCGCCGCAACCCTTCCTGAATCAGTCTGACTTGGCAACAGTTATTCATGCCTTTATTACATCATGCTTAGACTGCTCCAATGCACTGTACGTGGGGCTACCCCTGAAGAGTGTCCAGAAGCTTGATGTCAAATGCAGTAGCTAGGCTGGTAACAGTGCACAGTATTAGGACCATATTATACCTGCTCTGAAAGAGCTACGCTGGTTGCTAATTGTTTTCTGGGCTCAATTCAAGGTGTTGGTCTTAACCTTTAAAAGCCTAAACAGCTTGGGACCTGGCTATCTAAGGGCTGGCCTGTCTCTGTATGAACCTGCCCTAGTACTGAGATCTGCAGGAGAGCCCCTTTTAAGGGCACCATTACCTGCAGAGGCCCCTTTGTTCAGGCATGTGTGAAAGGCCTTTTTTGCCCCCAAACTATGGAATGTACTTTCTCAAGAACAATGATTGGCCCCTGCTCTCTTGGTCTTTAGAAAGGGTGTAAAGATGCATCTTTTCAATTTAGCCTTTTTAATGTGTAGTTTTTAATGTTTAAATGTTTTTACTATTTTTAATGTTCTTGTTTTTATTGTAGAAAGGTTTTATTGTTTTAAAGTTGTGTACACCACCTCAATTACTTTTTAGCAGCTAAGGAGGTATACAAATGTTAATAATAAATATTATTTATTACATTTCTATACCACCCCATAGCCAAAATTCTCTGGGTAGTTGTTTACAAGGATTAAAAAACATTAAAATACAGTATACAACGTTTAAAAAGATTTCCATAAAAACACATAAACAGAAAACACACAAAGAAAACATATATCTAAAAACAGCTCTGAGCAATCAACCATAACCATTAATAAAGCCCTAGTCATTTCAGTGGGTCTACTCTGAGTAGGACTAGCATTGGATACAATCCCATATTTGTGGACTCCTGGAAAAAAGGATTTTTGTGAGATAGAACATAGGCATTCAGCTAAGTGCTTGAGCTCAGGCCAACCCAGTTCTTAATGGTGCAATCCATCTAATGGTCACGTTAGTTATGTCTTGACAAAAATGTACTGCTATTTGGTTAAGGACAAAAAAGAGTGTTGTGTTACTTTCTTGTTGAATAAATAAGAACTGCATATCATACATGGTCTGGCAAACAGTTCAGGGTTTAGTTGGGCTAGATCAATACATTCAGATCCCTTTGTTTTATATGATCGATGCAATGTAATGAAGTCTGTGCTCTAATTCCCTGCTAAGGATCACTGCAGGGGATAGGAAGGTGCCTGCTTCTGTGTTATAAAGTACAATAAACATGATGTTTGAAGATTTTTCCTATGATATAAGGATTGGACTACACTTCTTATTTTCTTCTGCTCAAATTTTGGTTATCTCTTCCATGAACTTGAATCACCCTAGGAAATGAACTTTCATTTTATGACTATTTGTTTTTCTCAGGATGTATAGGCCTTTCCATGTACAAGCCCATGAAATCATAAGGGCCTCAGTTTTCATGTCTCAGTTATAGTGGATGACATATTACAAACCCTTCTTGAAATATTTGTTTTGAAAGTAAAATGCATACCTGAGGGCAGAGCATTGACTTGTAGTATTGAATGTAACCCCATATTCTGGGCATATTTTTGATGTAAAGTTTATGAGATGAGCTTCAGAGTGGTTATTGCACTTGTAATGCAAGGGAACTAACTCCTAATTTAATGTATAAGTCTAGATTTCAGTTCTAAATTGTCATAGATTTAACAAGGTGAATGTCTTATATTCCATTTCTCAAACGTGTTGGCTTAATGAATGGATAACAGTCAGGCCTTTGACCTAGACATAGACCAGAATCCACAGAGCCACATGAGAAGCTTTCATGTGTTCATCAGCACTGCCCCTTCTGAAGATAGCCTCCCACACTGCCCAATAAGCAGGTCTTGGAAACTGATGGGGCAGGGGGAGCTTTGGGAGAGGCCTCCAATGCCGGAGTAATCAGGAAAGAAAGAAGATGGGGACAAGTGAAAACCTGTACACACCTAATACTTTTTGGATCCAAGCCTTAGACACAGTGGGCTGGTAAAGACATACAGGAGAAACCATGGTTTAGCGGTAAAGACCAAGTCTCAGGCTCATGTGCTCCTTTTCCCCATCTCCCACTTTCCTTTAAATCAGAGATGGGGAACCTCTAATCCATGGGCCAGATGCAACCCACAGGAGGTCCCCGTCTGATCTGCCAGCTTCTTGTTGCCCTTCTCTTTCATCAGTGATTGGAGATAAGGGTTTCCCCCTCTTCCCTCCCATGCTTCAATGAGGCTTTTAAAAAAGCCTCCATTGGTGTAAATAGAGACTTTCAAAAGCTTAATTTCAGCATGGAGCATATTTTTGGGGGAGTCCCTGCTGGGGAGGGAAAGACTAACTTCCCCATCTCCAACGTGGCAACCACCCCTTGAAAAATCACCCCTCCCCTGCTGCAGTCAGGCTTTTAAAAAGCCTGATTGCAGTGGAGGGAGGAGTGGTGTGTGTGTGTGTGTGAGAGAGAGAGAAAGAGAGAGAGAGAGAGAGAATGGCGTCTAGGCAATCATGTTGGGGCAGCATTCCAGCAGTGTAGTGGTCCTGTCCACTGCTAGCATGCAGCCCCCAAGATGCTTGCCCATTTAGCCCAGCAGGCTGTTTCTCACAATGCCCCCCCCCCCCCCGAAGCTATCTGGAAAACTGACTTGTGCGTGCCCTATAAGCCACCATTGGAAGCCATAACTTGAAGTGGGTTTGCATTTCTGGTTTAGAGGGCAAGCATAAACCATAGTTTGGAGGTTCAGATCTAACAACAAATTCAGGTTTGCCAGAATAAGCAAGTGAGGGAGGGAATTGGAGCATGTGACCAGAGGAAGAAGCAGATGAACCCACATATATTTTTAGGCCCTCTAAAATGATGTACTTCGTGAAAGAGCTTTATTTGTTACTGACTGCAAGGAGGTCAAATCAGTCCATCCTAAAGGAAATCAACCCTGAGTGCTCATTGGAAGGACAGATAATGAAGCTGAAGCTCCAATATTTTGGCCACCTAATGCGAAGAGAAAACTCCCTGGAAAAGACCCTGATGCTGGGAAAGACTGAAGGCAAAAGGAGAAGGGGACGGCAGAGGATGAGATGGCTAGATAGCATCACGGATGCAATGAATATGGACTTGAGCACGCTCCGGGAGAGAGCGCAGGACAGGAAGGCCTGGCGTGCTATGGTCCATGGGGTCACGAAGAGTCGGACACGACTGAACGACTGAACAACAACAACAATGGATGTGCAGATGCATAACTTGAATGCTCAGGGTAATACTAGAGGTTTGCAGTAGTTCCTAATCTGGTGAGAAGAGTTTGGATTGTTGATGTTTTCGTTGTTTTAATTTCTCCTTTACTTGTAATGAAACTGTTGGCTATACGCTTTCACAGTGCCCACAGCATATTCCAATTCCAGAAGCCAAAGCTGACATCTGTGGCTAGAGGGGTCTTCTTTCTATACAGTGTTGCTACTGCCAATAATTTTAATTTTTTAAATTGATGAATAATGTTTAAATAATGTTTCTAGTGATGGAAACAAACATTAATTAAATGTGGCATCTCTCTCTTCCCTCCAACTTTTCTTTCGTTGACAGTATTCTGGCTTAAATATGTGAGTTTAAAATCTGAAACTATATACTTCTGGAACTGAAAACGAGCAGATGAATCAACTACTC
The DNA here is from genome assembly GCF_057233095.1 of Heloderma suspectum. NCBI lineage: Eukaryota > Metazoa > Chordata > Lepidosauria > Squamata > Helodermatidae > Heloderma > Heloderma suspectum. The sequence goes on from NC_139461.1 coordinate 75,975,178, forward strand.
TACGACATTTATATTGAGAATGATTTCTCATTTAAATTCAGTGCATCTGTATGCCCTTCATATGATCATATGAAGAGGACTGTATTGTAAAGTGCTTGAGAACAAAAAAAAAATTGAGTTAATAGTTGATGTTTTAAGTTTTATTTCTCAAGGTTTATTATTTTGTTGTATTTATATCCCACCTTTCAGTCTAACCCAAGACATCTTACAGTCTATCAAAATCAACACCAAAATGTGATTATAGAATAGAAATAGAATAGAAGAACAAAACATATTTCAAAACGAACTACAACCTAAGTATCTGTGAAAACAGAAGGGTGTACACCTGCCTCCTCAATGTTGACATAGTCATCAAAATCATCATTTGTTGGGACTCATTGGCAAGGGAGTACCACAGTCATGGAACCACAACCAAGAACGTTCTGCTCGATGTCCTAACAGATGTAATCTCATTAAAAAGCAGGGTGTCTTCCTACTGAGGACGGAACCGGGTAGGTAGGGAGAGGAAGACTTCCCCCAAGCTGCATTGGACGAGGCCATCTAAGGCTTTGTCATTTCCCTAGTTCTTACCGAGATCAGTGTCTGGGCTGTACCACAGCAGACTGCATATGGGGACCCACATGACTGAATGCTCCTCCAAAAACCAAGAAAACCCAACCCTTCTGTATAAAAAAACTAGATGTTAGGGAAAGGATTGTAGTTTACTTTTCTTCCCGACATGCTAATTTCCTGTGTGCAGGGAATTCTTTTGTATGGAAAAGCACGTCAGCCACCACTAAAGTTAGAACTAGGCCGTTATCTTTGTGGTGGATAGAGGTGGTCTGGGCCTGATCTTACAACATTTTCCACACGGTCACATTAGAGGACTATGTTCCTTTGGCCTAAATCTGATATACTATCTGTGGAAGAAATTATTGTGCTGGCCTGCCTTTTCCCATTGCGCAAGTGGATCACTTCGTAAACCGAGGATCTACAACCTGTTGTGCAACTGAATCTTTAGCTGGATTCTCCCATTGCACATAGTTTGGACCATGGTTTCCAGTAGCACAACATCATCTATGCTAGCACAATGGTACAGCTGGATACAACCCTTTACTTCTTTTAGTCTTATTTTTCTTTCAGTGAAAGAAGTTTAAAAAAGGTAAAGGTGTCCCCAACCAGTCGTGTCCGACTCTAGGGTGTGGTGCTCATCCCCGTTTCTAAGCCGAAGAGCCAGCGCTGTCCGAAGACGCTTCCGTAGTCATGTGGCCGGCATGACTGAACACCGAGGTGCACAGAACGCTGTTACCTTTCCTGCCGAGGTGGTACCTATTTATCTACTTGCAGTTTCTTGCTTTCGAACTGCTAGGTTGGCAGAAGCTGGGACTGAAGACGGGAGCTCACTCTGTCATGCAGCACTCGGGTCTCGAACTGCTGTCCTGCCGACCTTCCAGTCTGCAGTTCAGCGTCTTAACCACTAAGCCACCGCAGCCCCAAAGAAGTTTAAGGGCATGTTAGATAGAAATAACTATTCATGAGAAAATAGACTTTGTCCACACAGGAAAATCTTCTGTCCGTTTTCACTCTCTAAAAAATAAATAAATCATTGGTTTTATTGCAGCTGGGACCAAGTAATGTGCATTTGCTTGTCAACTTTAGTGAGATGCTTGACATGCTTTCAAACTGGATGATAAGTAATAGCATTATTGTCTAGTTGTGACAAAGTTTAGTGTGGAAATAGCAAATTAGGTTGTCTTTCAGATTTCTGTTGCTTGGCAGGCTTCAGTATTTGTTTCTTTTATATTCAGCTTCATGTTATAAAAATTATCCTAACAGAAATATGGTATCTTTTTCAGTTTATAAATTACCAGGTAAATTGGCTTACAGTAAATTATTTCACTATGGGTCTAAATAATTTGATCTGTCTTGCAGGTTGCAGCAAATAGGGGAGCAAATGAGTAAGGTTGATCAGCTACATAATAACACAATCCATCAATATCCATTAGGTTATATTGCTTAGCTTTCATTAGGAGTGCTATTTTGGTTTAACTTCTTGAAAATCGTAGACACTGCAGAAAATTGTAAGAGCTCATTACTGACTAGACTCTGTAGTCTACCGTCAGCACAAAAGTGAAAACTGAACTTGGAATTAATTCCATTATGTACAGGTTCATACTTAAAAATGTCTTGTATCCTACACTAGGTTATATTCCTTCTCTTTTGGAATTGGAAGTGAAATATCATCTAAACATTTTTATCTGGCTTGCAAATACCTATCTTTCCAATTTGCAGAGTAGTTTACAGGACATTAGTTAACTTATTTATTAGAGGAATAAAAATACTGTTGAGAAGAGTATTACACCCTCTAGATCCAGGGGAGGGGAATGTGTGACCCTCCAATGTTGTTGGACAAAACTTCCGTCATTCTTTAGAATTGGGTATGCTGATGGGAGTTGCAGTCAAGCAACATTTGGAAGGCCACATGTCCCTCAGCCTTGCTCTGATATCTCTCCCAGCCACTGCTACTTATGATGAAGTTGGAATGAGGCTCATTAAAAATGAAAGTGTTAACTCTGGGCCAAAGCACACATTACTTTAAAGATGTAGCTAACAGATGTTTATTTTTTTTATTTTTTCTCTGGACCAAGTGTGGGGTTGTGATCAAATTGGGACCCTAGCATGGGAATAGGGGGCTTTAACCCTTTCCTTCTGCTGCATCCTATGCCTGATATCTATCTATCTATCTATCTCGAAATAGTGATCCATTTACTTTAGTGCATGCGTGTTGAACCTCTCTCAGCCCAAGGGCTGAATCCAAATTTAGAGAAGCACCGGGGGGGAAGGGCCAAAGGCAAAAAGAGCAGACGCAAACAGCAAAAATAGCAGCATATTTTAGCTTAAGGACGCAGTCCTGTGGGGATCGTTGGCTGCCTCCAAATTCGGAGGCGACCAACTATCCAATGCAGGGTGGATGGAGCACGGAGGGGTGCTCTGGCCACCCTGCATTTGCAGCTAGACAGCCAATTTCAGCAGCCGGAGCGGCTCAAAGTGGGGGGTAGGGGGTGGGGAGAGACTGGATAGTGCATAGGAAGTGTCATACTGGTGCTTCCACCATCCCCACCCCCAAGAATGCCCCCTTTTTCCCCGCTCCAGACTGCTCTTCTGAGTGCAGAGCTGGGAATGAACCATGCCGCCTACAAGGAGGCAGGGAGGTGGTTTTCTGGGAACCGACTTCAGACCGCTGGCTCCAAGGTCAGTTCTGAAAAACCAAAAAAATTTATGGTCGTCTAGCTGCAGTGTCTAGCAGCCATAGGATTGTGCCCTAAAGCTCTTACTGCCAGTAACAAAGGGCTTCTCCACATGGGGCTTTTATCCTGTGATTAAGACTCATGAAAGTTTGCAGGTCCTTTACATGACATCGTCAAGCTTTCCTATGTTTTCTTACCTTTATCACCATTTTTTTAAGACCGCAGATATTGACCTATTTATGCCGAGTTGAATTTCTCTGTGAAAAGAGGAAGTGGCACAGCACCATCTAGTGGATGTATAATGAAACATATAGAGCTTGCAGATAAGGAACTCCCGGCAGAGAGGGGGGATGCAGAAGTGCAAAGAAGGGGCAATCTTAATCCTGCAAAGAATACAGAAGCAGAAGCCCCAGTAAAGTTGCAGGATAAAAAGCCTCTGTGCAGAGAAGATCTAAGCCTTAGGAGAGGCATTCCAGTCTTTTTGAATAGGGAAACTACTGTAGAAAAGCTAGGAAGCCACTAAACAATCAGCAGCCGGGGAAAGGTGGCTGGGGCCAGGGGAAATGGGTGCGGCCATCTGGGGAACTTTGGGGGCCAGATTTGGCCCACAGGCCTGAGTTTCAATACTCCTGCTTTAATGGATTAGTATTTGGCAATATAAATTGCAGGGACTGGGGGTGGGAGAGGAGGGGAGCGATCTGGATTGGGACTGAAGTGGTGGAGGGGGTTAAAGGCCTCCTGTGCCCAAGAAAGGGTTCCAATCCAGATTTGGGGGGGGGCTGCACTTACTCTAGAATAAAAAAGAAAACATGGTTGTAGCTACATCTTTAAAGTAATGTGTACTTTGGGTCTCATCTGCTAAGGTTGTAGCTCTTGAATACAGTCTTAAATACAATCCAGTTCTTGAATACAATCCAATATCTCTAAAGGTACATTGACATATGCAGTCATTTTATGACTGAAACCTCTTGTGCTAATTTCAGGTGCAATTAAACATTTAAGGCAGCTGGCAAGGGTTGGGCAGCTGGCAAGGGTCCGACGAGCCTTGCATGTCATGGACAGGGGTGAGTTCGGCTGTCTCTATTCTGAACAACACAATAAGCCGTGGACAGTGATTATGTAAATTGTGCCCAGCACGCACCGTGGCTCACAACAAGCCACCGTGGTTTGTTTAATCCACAGTGGCTTGTTTTGATTAAGCAAATGGACCCAATGTCCATTTTCTGTTAGATTGCCATCGGAGGCAAAGAAATTAACATTGCACGAAGCAGTTGTAACTAATCTATACAAACAAGTATAGGATCACTGAATAATAATTCAGGTGGAAAGAGAGAACTGATTTTGGCCTCTCCCTTGGCTGTAGCAGCTAATGCTCTTTTGTAGCAATGACAAATGGAAGGTTGGTTATCTGACCTCTCCCTCAAATCCCAGCAGTGATAACAAATGGAGGGTTAACTTTGTCCCCTTCCTCAAATACCAGCATTGAGGACATGTAGGTGTGGCTTTAGTTTCTCCCTCCATTATAAACAGTTGATGTTCCTAGAACTGTTAAACCCAACATCACTAGAATATCTATTTCTATATCCATCAGTAATAGCAGAGGATACCATATGATTCAGCCATCTGTAACCATTCCCTACTTAGTGAGCCTCAATACCAGACTACCAAAAGTTATAATTAAAAGCATAATATTCCAGTTTTGTATTCCATGTGTTATACTGCTGGGAAAAAAAGACTAGAAATAAATTTGAGCGATAGATAACACTTCTAGTGCCATTAAGAAGTTCTTATAAATACTAAGACTCACCAGTTAATTTTAAAACTTGAGACAACTGGAAAGGGGACATGCTTCATTTAATTGTAGCCTTTACATACGATTATTTCTACTTTTACGTGGACTTCATGCTTGGTAAAGCATTGGAAGGTAAAATCTGACTATAACTTCAAATGTCTGAATGCTCCCCATAGCAACATGTTTACATACTTTGCTTCATATGATGTTGGAGAAGACCACCTACAATGCTAAGAAATAAACTCTGTTCCTGTGACTTTACAACTTGTAGCTTTTCAGCTATGGTAAAGCGAAACATATTGACTAACGGAATAAACTTTTTTGTCTTAGGGAGCAATCCTATGGCCGCTAGATACAGGATTTTTTGGTTTATGGGAACTGAGCTTGGATCTGGCGCTCGGAGCTCAGTTCCCAGAAATCTGACACCCTGCCCCCTCCCCTGCTGCCTCGGAGGTGCGGTTTGTCCCCAGCTCCGTGTTGTAAGAGCAGTGCAGAGCGTCCACAAAGGGGGTGTTTCTGGGGGAGGGGACTGCAGAAGCGCCTGTACAACACTTCCTAGATGCCATCCGTCACTCACCCCCTCGCCCTGAGGCACTCCGGTTAGACAGCCGAAATCGGCTGTCTAGCTACAAATGCAGGGAGGCCAGAGCACGGAGCAGAAGATTCCCTCCATGCTTCTCCCGCCCTGCATTGGATAGTCGGCCACCTCCGAGTTCAGAGGCGGCCAACTATCCCCATAGGATTGCGCCCTTGATAAGGTCAATTCAGTGATTGACTGATGGATTAATTGACGCTTTAAAAACATCCATACAAGGGATTGGGCTTCCCCCAGCCCAATTCAGAATGGTATAGGTTAAAAAGAATTATTTTGGTGAATATCTAATGGACATGTGAGAATAATTATTTTAAGCTCAACCTCATGGAGAGCTATGGCCCCATCAGACTCTCAGTTATGTAATCAGGAGCACATAAAGCTGAGAGGATTCCTTGTCTGCAACCTTCACAGTGAGCCCCTTCTACCACCACCACTTCATAAAAACTTTTCAGGAATTGGACCTGGGATTACATCAGTAAATGTGATAATGGTATTCCCATGTAAATGAGCCAAATAGCTCAAGTGCCTTCCAGTGATGTAGTCAATGTTAGTTTTTGGCAAGGAGGGGCTGGACACTTCATTTCACAGGTCTGTCCCCCTTCCAAAGCTTATTCTCATTGTCCCTAGATAATGGGTAAGTGTATTTCTGGATCTCCGCCTTTGTCATAAAGATACAAGAACATATATATCATGATTACAAATGCAGAAAAGATTCAAAGTGAATTATACTAACTTCTCCATTTAGCACTCAACTTTCTCTTTAAGGGTCTCTTTTTGGGGTTTTAAGTTTACTTATGTTTTCTTCTAAACTGTAATTGTCCAGTTAGTTAAATATTTGTGGGTATAACTTCAGAGGATGCTGCCAGTATAACTTGGGAATTAGTCATTTTCTGAACAAGATTGCAGGTTTAAGTAAGAAGCTGCCAGTCATTTATATCCTTCTCATTTTAGTTTTTGGTGTTCGAAGAGTCAGACATGTAGTCATGTTAGCCTGGAGCTTCGTATCTTATCATCATCTCAATAAAAAGCATATACCTAGGAGGGATCTACACAGAAACAGAATCACGTTGGGGTATTATCTGGATTTTCATGAAATCGGCTGTGGTCTATCAACAGCAGACAAAGCAAGAAAAACAGAGTAAGCAGTACCTAAACCCCACTTTTCAAAGGTCAAACTGCAGTTGAAATCACCTTACTTTGGGGTTGAGTGGGCGAAGTCCTGTTAGTAGAAGTAAACGTCATCAACCCCATGGATGCTGCTTAGCTAGGGATGTACGAAAGTGACTTACCTTTTCGCGGATTCTGTTAATGGGGGGGGAGGCGTTCCGTCCCTCCCCCCGGAATCCTCGACGGGGGGAGGTGATCTGGTCCTCCCCCCCAGAATCCTCGACGGCTGGCTGTGCTCCGCAGCGGGTCTGCGGAGCAGCCGGCCAGGCCCAGGCCAGGGCCGTCGGCAGCCGGATTTCCGGCCGCGGAGGGCTCTGGGTAACAAAAAAAAACAACGTATGCAAATGGTGGCGGCTCTGGCCGCCGCCATTTGCATTCCTTATTTTTCGCCGTCTTAGTCTGTGTCAATATTTACATAGACTAAGACGAAGAAAAGAAAGGGGAATGCAAATAGCGTTGTGGGCGCTATTTGCGTTCCCCTTTCTTTTCTTCGTCTTAGTCTACGTAAATATTGACGTAGACTAAAACAGCGAAAAATAAGGAACGCAAATGACGGCGGCCGTAGCTGCCGCCATTTGCGTACGCGTTTTTGGGTTTTTTTTAAACCCAGACGTGATAGGCTACGTAAGTCTTTACGTAGCCTATCATGTCTATGGGGGAAAAAAAGAAAAAAAAGACACAGACTGCAAATGGTGGCGGTGGCAGCCGTTCGGAAGACCAGCCACCGCCACCGCCGAAGCTGCCGCTGGAGCCTCCGCCGTCCGGAACATCCGCCCCAGGTAAGTCTCGTCCTGGGGGGGATCCGCGGGGGGCAGGGGGGTGGCAAGCCGTTCCGCGATGGATTTCGGGGGGCCGAATGTACTGGCATTCGGCCTCACCGAGATCCGTCGCGGAATTCTCTGACATCCCTATGCTCAGCCAGTGAGAGAGGCTTGCTCTCTGCCCTTCTCCATGCTCCTCTGCTCAGGGAAGTTTCATGGAGGAGTAATGTGGTCATTTCCCCCAAACTCTCTGGAACCAGCAGCAGGACAACTACAGGTTCCCAACCACAAACTAAACCTCCTCCTCCTGCCCACACTTTTATGAACGGGAGATAAAGGCTAGATACTCTGATGGGCAAAAGCAATAAATACACAATTCTGAAGCCCCCAAACAGCACTGCAGCATTTTTATGAATGAGAAACAAAGCCCCATTGAGAAAAACAGACTTGCTTCCCCCTGCAGCCCCCCTTCTGTGCCCAGTGATATGCGAGAGGAAACAACCAGTTATTTCCCCAGCGTGGCACCTGTGGGCACCATTTCAGCAAATTCAATCCCCAATCTGACATTCTCGGAAAAAAATTAATTTGAAGCAAATTAAATTTAAAATTTATGAATTGAAAGGGCAGGCTAGGTGCTCCCAGTGGCGAAAGAGGGAAGGGCGGGCGCGACCTCATCCCTTGACCACTTCACTGCCAGGTCACGGCCACATCACAGAGGCATGCCCAGGATTTAATGTGGAGGGACGGAGCACACTCCAGCTGAACTGCCTGGGAGCTGCTTTAAGTAAAAAATACAGAGTAAAAGGACTTTCTGAAAATCTGAAGGACTTCTGAAGGACTTTTCAAGAGGGAAGCTGCTGGTTGGCTGTGGATTGGTGACAACGTCATGTGTCACAAAGGACCTCAAACTGCTCTCCTTCTGCATTAAATCGCTTGTGTAGATTGGCCTTCAAGCTTAAAAACAAAAGTTGGCCATCAAATTGTGATCAACCAATGGAAAAGGAGAGATATGTTTCAGGACCTCAATTATATCTCCCCTTGGTGCGTTCAGAGGATAAGTAATTTTCTAGGGACTTAGTCTGAACTCTTCCTTATTTGGTGGCATCAGCTGATAACAGAACTATCCGATGTTGGAAGAGTAATAATTTTACCAAGGCAGACAAAAGCCTTTCTCTTTTGAATGGTATAGCCTTTCACTACAGTTTGCTTCCACTACTGAACTTCCTGCTTTTATCCAAATCTTCTCCTGCTGATTTAAACGGGATGCATTTCATCTTGTTTCTTTTAATAGTAGTATCCACTTCCCTGTATGCATTCTATTCTAACATCCATATGGACTAGGGGTCGGTGGGCAACATTTTTGGGTCGGGGGTCGCATTTGGTGTTTGGTGACCTGGCAGCCACATGCTGGTAGGCTGGAGCCAAAGGTTTGGCCCCCCTCTACAATTCTTTTTTTGTTCACTTTCCACATGAAAGCATGAACCAAGATCTGAATTAACAGCGCAGACCTGACGCGCGCGCGCGCGTGCACACACACACACACACATTAACTAAACAGGCACTGAAAGGCAGCATTTTTTTTTCTCTCTCAAACCACACTTTCAGCGTGTCTACACTGTAGTAAGTGGGATGGCAGCAGTGCAGAAATAGAAACCATGGACCAAGCCCAGAGTAAAAATCACTTTTCTCCATGGTTCTTCCCACCTCCCGTATAAATGAAAGACAATTTACATTATTTTTGTCTTTTCTTCCATATACTTCCCCTCTACTTTTTCTGCCACTTCCTCACCCGCAAGTGACAGCCAGTCCACGTATTTTTCTGCTTGTTTAAATTTTGCTCCTATTGAGCATCTGTCAATCGTAGTAGCTAAGTGGCATGACTATAGAGGCCTGTGAGAGTAGCTGCTAGAACAACTGCTGGTCTCTGAAACAATGTGTGCAGGTAATCAGCAGCAATGGGAGGAAATTCCGGGGTGGTGGCTAAGATCTTTCAGAGGTGGCAGAATTAACATTGGCACCGTCGGTAGCAAATCACAGTTTTGGTGGTAACGGGAGGAAGGGGTATCTAGGACACCTGTGATGGGCCACACAAAAGGGCTTCAAAGACTGCACATGACTCATGGGTTGTTCACATATGATATAGAATGTATATACTATTACCTATGCACATACTGCTTTCAGTTATGGCTAGGAATGCTGCACTTACAATGGTAGAATAAATACATAAATAAAAATACATGTATATAGTACTTTGCCTGAATGCTCTAAGTGTTTCAGTACAATGCAGTGTTTCAGTGCAGTGCAGTGCAGTGCAGTGCAAAGCATCTCAATTCAATCTGTGCAATGGATTTCCCCAGTGCTTTGGTGAAGATTACAATAAAGATAAACTATACAGACCTTCTGCTAATACCGTATCTCTGGCCACAGTATACCAGAAACTGTTCTTGCAAAAGGCCTCTTATTGAGATAACTGAGTGTTATGAAACACACTTGAACATTTGGTCTGTTCTGCATTTTAATAGAGACAGTGCTGGATACGTTTCTGGTGGGTTGCGTACCCTATTGTGTCGCTCATCCTCGTGATGAGCTTTACGCTATTCTATAATGGGTACATCACATTTAGACAATTGCAACACGTTCTACATGGGGTGACCCCCTGAAGAGGGTCCAGAAGATTCAACCACTGAAAAATGTGGCAGCTAAGCTGTTGACCAGTGCACAGTATTGGGACCATATTACACCTTTCCTGAAAGACCTGCACTGGTTGCCAGTTCCTTTCAGGGCTCAGTTCAAGGTGTTGGTTTTGACCTTTAGAGGCCTAAACGGCTTAGGACTTATGATTGGCCCCCACTCTCTTGGTCTTTAGAAAGGGGGTAAAGACATCTTTTCAATTTGGCCTTTAAAGATATGCAGTTTTTATGTTTTTACTGTTTTTACTGTTTTCAATGTTCTTGCTTTTATTGTTGGAAGGTTTTATTGTTTTAAATTGTTGTACACCGCCTTGATGGCTTTTTAGCAGATAAGGCGGTACATAAATGTTAATAAATAAATACAAATGACTATAAGCCCTGTTTACTTTGAAATATATCCAGTGTAATTTATAAGTATACATTTGTATATAGTTTACTTTTAAAGAGGGTAATATCTAGCTGCCACTTACAACAGTGGAGATAGGAGATACATTTTCATACATACATGAAAATGGAGACTCTGTACGTCCTTCTCCCATTAATGTCTAGTAAGTTTAATATGTGGTGTGATGTCACTGTGTTTTGAGTTTCCCAGTCCCAATAAAGAGTTGAGGACTCTCAAACCAAGATGATGTCATGTCACACATGTGTACTTACTGGATATTATGGGTAAAGGGGACACAGGGCTGCTGTTTTCAGGGGCAGCCATGCATTTCTTGTAAACCTAGATTTGCCCTAAGTCTCCTTGATATCAATAGGACTTTAACCTACCCCATTTTGACTGGTTTGTGTCCAAAATAACAGCATCGGTTTTAAAGGAAATATTTTATTTGGTTCCATGACCAGCTAGCATTTACATTATGAAAAAACAGTTCAGGTGTGGAAAGAAGGGTGTTAATTTTTGAGATGTTACACTGAAATGATTACAAATAATTTGTGTTTATTAGAACTGTTTGAAGAAGCATTAAAGCGAATGGGAGTCTTGCCAGTTTAGACTGCATTTGTGAATGCACAAAATGTCAACTGCAAATCCTGGAGGGGAAACTGGGCAAGTGAATCTGCCTTATCCTAATGTATTGTCTGGCACAGATATGTCATTGTATTGTTGATGAAGAATGTTGTTGTGTGTTGCCAGACCCAAGGCACAGTTGTGATTTGAGAATAGCAAGAAGCCCTTAGATGTAAAATGTTTAGAACAAACTTGATTTTGATAATCCCTTGTGTTTGGTGTGCTGTTGAGGTTGACTCTTATAATAGGCTCTGAATAGTCTGGCAGCAGCTGTTTGATTAAAAACTGAGTACCAGCCTATCAGGATACCTTCGAACTGGCAGTGTCCCAAGTGTGCAGGATTGCATTTCATCTGTTTACTATCTTGACAGCTGGAGTTGTTTAGCTGGATACTCAGTTTGCCTTCCTCCAGTGGCTAAAAATTCCACTAACTGATTACAACGAGAGGAAAAAGTTAATGAAGGCATATGCTAAAGAGGTTTAAATCTACCTTTTATTTTTAGGGTGGGGTGGAGGAGATATATTTTATAATACATTGTTTTACTGATGACCAAGGGTCCCAATATTTTTTTTGAGCAATCCGTAAACTTTTATCCACCTATGCCTTTACTCCTAACTTACTAGCTTTGGTGTCTAGCTTTAGCCTCTTAAGGTTTTGCTAAGAGGCTAGGCAGAGGCCGGACAGTGTGAGAGAGGCCAACAAAGCAACTTCTCTTTTTGGAAGAAAGGTTGCAGGACGATTGTACTTTACATGCTATAGAGGAAACTATTTATGTTGCAAATCAGCAGCTGTTTTAAGATAGATCTTGCAGTCACTAATTCTAAGAGGGATGCTGAGGGAAACATTCCTTTATTAGCCGCTTCAGATGGGAGGGTTTTTCTTTTTTGCACTACAGATTGTTCCAGAAGCTGCTAATTGGTAATCATAACCTAATCCGCCCTCCAAATGGGTTATGATAATCCATGATAAATTTTGCACTTAGGAGTTTTCAAAGGAATTTTTTTTTGTTAGTTATGATTTTCCCTGCTTTTCACTGCTTCTTGTAATCCTATTCACATAATTATTATATTATTATTATATTTATTTATATCCCATCTTTTTCCCAATACTGGGACTCAAGGCGGCCAAATACCTTCTTTCATACAAACACCAGCTTACATTATACCCGGTCAGTAGAAGTTTGCAGGATTACAAGAAATATGCTTACTGGTTTGCTGGAACCCCAAATCTCCTGTATCATCCACAAGTACAGCCCAGGAATAGTAAACATTCTTAAGTCTTATAAATTAGACTTACGTGCTTAACTCTGAATCGTGTACATGTAAGTAATCACACAAGTCTGCACTGTGTCTTGCACCTCTTACTAAAGATACTGAATGAAATCCAGTGTTGCATGAGCAGACTTCCACTTGCACAATGCGATTTCCCCCACCCCCTCTTCTCTCTTCTGCAGCCTCTCAGCCCCCAAAATCTGCTATGGGAGGTTCCCCCAACCCTCTGGAGCAAATTTTGAGGGTGCATGGCAGGGCTGCAGGGGGAGCAGGAATTGCCTCCTTCCCTCTTCCAGTGATGGAAGCCAGTCCATTGCTAGGATTTGTTATTTGGATGCTGTCATATATATATACACACACATGCGCGCGCGCACGTAGGTTTACACTTACTATGTATGGCCAAGGATTTATAGCTTGTGTCAGAGTTTGTTATCTCAGGGATGCTAACCTGAGCCAACTATGCCTGTCTGTGTGGGCAAGGAATTTCAAGCTGTTATCACTTGATGGCCACAAGGGTCAACGCTTATGAGAGAAGGGTGCCTAAATTTGACAACTATTTGACTTTCATTCGCAGATCATACTGTGTACCTAGGGAACAGAGCACTCCACTTGGTTGGCTTGGTTGGATGCTTTGCTTCCTTCAGTGAGCTCAGAGCAGTATTTAGCATCACAGTGATTCAGTGATGTAGGTTAGTCTCCACGATTTTAATAATTGGCCTAAAGTTATGCAGATTGCTTCAGTGCTGAGTAAGGATTTTAATCTGGGTCTTCCACACTGAAGCCCAACACTCTAGCCTAGAGTAACTACACTGGCTGACGTTCCCCCTTCTACACATCTGTTAAAGTTGCAGGAACTCTGTCTTCTTTTGTATCTGGCTACCCTACTCTAGCCACCACACACTGTTGCACAGTGCACACTGCCTCATCTGAGAGGTTAGAAATAGAGGAATGCAACTTTTAACCTGTATCTATTATTCTGAAATCCATATTACAGAACAGGCAATGGCTATGTTCTCATGTAATGATAAGTCTGAATTGCAAAGAATTCTGGTAGTTCATGAGCAGCACGCTGGTACATGTTGCACATGGCTCCTCCCACCAGTGGAAGCAGCAAAACCAGAAAGTCACCAGAAAGCAAAACCTTAGCATCGCATCTGAACTAGGACTCTTGGTTTGTGCCTCCCCAGAGTCTGAAGGAAGAGTTTGTTCTTGGTTTCCGATTCCTGGCTTGTTTAGGAGTGATAAGCCAGAAGTCCCAGTTTGGACACTAACACTTTTGCTTCCTTGTTAATTTCTGGTTAGTTTAATCACTCCCACTGTCAGGGGGATCCAAGCAGGAGTGATCAGGCGGCATATAACAATTTTCCGCAGTTGTTGCACATGAAAATGGCAAGTGAGTAGAAAGTGGGAGGAAATGGTGGACGGTTCTCATTTTTTATACCCTTCACTAATTAATTCATTCTCATAAAAATCAAGGAAGGCATATAGTGGGACAGTGAGCTATGACTAATTATTCATATGCTAAGCCACTCAGTGAAATGTTGTAATTTACTGTATTTTGAAGCATCTAAAGTTGGCTAAATCAAAGCAGCTGTACACCAATTAAAATTCCAAGGAATGATAGCAGGCATCAAAGGTGACATTTCATAATGGGTTGAGAAGACTTGGAAAGTGGGTAGCCTAGTGGCTACTCCAGATGTTGGGGAAAACGATGCATAAGTAATTTCAATTCTTGAAAGTAGATAGATCCTAAATAAAGTCAAAGTTCTTCTGTGGTCATTAAAACCACAGTGAAAAAGAATCTCATCTCTAAATAACGGTTAATAATGTTTTGTTTCTGAACATTGGTCCACTTACCCACTTACTGATTAGATCCTGACCTTACAAGCCATATTGTACTTGCACTGGTGATGTGAAAACTGTGTGTGTGTGTGTGTGTTTTGTTAATTGATATTGGCTGCAGCTGCACTGTTGAACAATTAATGTACTTCTCAAGAGTCTGAACTACTATGGGAGTTTTAGGGATTATCGTAAGTAATCAGTTTTAAGGATTATTTATTGGTGTGTGTGTGTGTGTGTGTGTGTGTGTTACCTCCAGTCATTTTAGGTCAGACAAATGACGTTATGTAGGAGAATCCTAGAGTTAAAAGGATGAAGAAGCCAAATCAGTCTGGTCTTGAAAGTTGCATTTGACAGCAGTTTCAAAAAGATTATTACAAGCAACGATGACATTCCCAAGTTAGCAGGTAAGTAAATAAATGATCAAATAAGTCAACAAGAAACACTTGCCAGTATGTGTATGTATATGCAATTTCACCTTTGCTCCTGTAGAGCAGGAGTGAGCAACTTGCAACTCATATCATCCATGACCATTGGCCACGTTGGCTGGAGCAGATAGTGTCCAACAACAGCTGGAAGACCATAGGTTGTCCACCATGCTAGAGAGTAAAACTAGTCAGAAACATTTTGACTCCAGGATTGCTGGTTAATGTAAAACTTTGGATAGACTGAGAAAAAAATCATTAGTCAGCTGATATGCTGTTCAGTCACACGATCTACAAATCCCATGTTGCCTTTGTACTGTTGCTTCATTTGTGAATGGAAATAGTTGTAAAGTATCTTTTATATTCCATTAAAACTGGAGTATAAAAGATTATAACTTGAGCACGCTCCGGGAAAGAGCGCAGGACAGGAAGGCTTGGCGTGCTATGGTCCATGGGGTCACGAAGAGTCGGACACGACTGAACAACAACAACAACAACAATAAAAGATTATATTCCAGTTTTTAAAAATCTGGTTCTATTCTAGCATTGTGCAAACACTTTTTGGAAGTGAACTTATAAAAGGATCTTTACTTATTCAAGTCTTTTGTAGTTCTAATAACAGTGAAAAAGTGTTGGAACATGGCCATATTGCTGCATTTTTATAACTGCCATGTAATACTATTTATTTATACCACTGTTTTTAGACTGCTCTTCTAAAAGCTCAAAGCAGTGTACAGATAAAACCATGAATTATCACAAAATCATATTACAGAATAGCTAAAAACTAAAAACACAACATCAGCAATCCTCAGTGTGCCTGAAGCCCAGCCCATGTATCTTGAACAGGACAGTTTTCACCTACTTCCTGAAAAATGGTCAGGTTGGGCTTTTGACAAGAAAACTCAAGATAAAAACACAAGGGGAAACTATAAAGATTTATTGAACATGCACCACTTGATTTATTTTTGTGCTGTGTAACGACATTGGGAATATTCAGATTTACATTTATTTATTTACTAGATTTATACCCTCCCCTCATCCAATAGTATTTTTAAAGTTGTCTGGTGTCTGATCTGTTAATAATGTCCTAAGCTAAGAGAAAAAGTGTGATGCAGGATAATAGCCTTTCCCGTCAATCTCTCCTGCCTATGCCAGAAGTTTGCATCACCCTTCCCCCAACTACTTCATTCATGTCTACTCAGTTTACTCAGAAATAAGTCCCATTGAGGCTGTTTACACAACACACTAACCCACACTCAGTGGTTGAGTTTGTTGTTGAACCGTGGGTTGTTTGTTGAACCATGGATTAGCATGTTGCACCCAGGACATTTTCCGCAGGGTGGCTTGTTAGCCATGTAGTGTAGCTTGTTAACCACCCTGAATAACCTAACAACAAACCATGGGTTCTCAAGGTGGCTTGTTCAAGAAAAATAAGTCACACTGCATGGTTAACAAACAACCCTGTGGAAAATGCCCTGGGTTCAGACAACCCACTAAGCCACAGTTCAACAAACAACCTATGATTCACCAACAAGCCACATTCAAGCACTGAGTATGGATTAGCATGTTGTGTGAACCCTTTTGTTATATTCAAAGGGGCTTACTTACAGATAAGTGGGCGTAAGATTGCAGTCTAAGTGTTATTTCTCTACTAGCTTTGGGCTAGTAATGCCCAATTAGTAAACAACCTGCTTCAAATCCTGGTTTCAAATTCTGGTTCAGCTGATGTGCTCGGTTTGCTGTATCATGTAAACCCAAGTGGCAGGGGTTGTTTGAGGGTTAAACAACCCTCAAATAACCCTAAGAGCCAGGGTTAAGAGACCAGATGTTATGTCTGTTTTGGGCCATTTTGAGAAATGTATCCATCCCACTTCCTCCCAGCGGAGAGATATTGGGAAAATTCATCCAATACTGAAATCTTGCTTTGCCCATGCAAAGTCCTTTTGAAGCTGCCCATAGGATATAGTCATCACATGGGAGTTTTCTCAGCTAAACTGAATTTTTATCAAAGATTTCTCATCTTCAACTTCTAATTAGAAATATACCTTGAAAAAATGGCAGAAAATAAATATGCCCCTATTGAAAATACTGGCTCCATTTTGGTATAAATATATTTTAGCATTGAAATGGGTGCTTAATTAAAATTAATTCAGTACACAGAGTAAAATCAAAATATTTTTAAACTTAAATTTGATATTAATTTGTTCCTCAAATTTCCACTTGTAGTGCTGAGACAGGTTCTTATTAGGGTTGGCAGTTATTTTCTTGGTAATATCTAGCTGTGTCTCTCCACTCGTGGAAGGCTCTTTAACCTAGCAAAGGGCTTCTGTAGATGAACGGGTGGTAGAAGGAGATTTTTGCTAATTCCCCTTTCCTTCTGTAGCCCCGCTGCACCTCCCTCCAAATCTGCTCCAGAAACTTGGGGGACCCTTTGGAATGTTGGGGTGGGGGGAGTGCAGGAAAAAGGAGGAATTTGCAAAAAATGCCTCCCTCCATTCACCGAAGCTTCCCCTGAAGCAAAGAGCTGTCCATGCATGGAAGGACACAACTGGATATAACCCTGTGTAGTTATATTACAAAGGTTTAGTAGAAGCAGCTTTTCCTAGGATGTGGATGGGATAATGATGCATCTGTTGAATTTCTGCCTGCAGTGCAGCTGCTAAGGATACAGAGCCCCCATCAGGAAAATTGGCATTCTTGCTTTTACATCATAACATCATAGCTCACCGCACGGACAAGTGATAGAACTATATTATCATGCTTTTCCTTACACAATTACATAGTCACTTTATGTGCCTTGCTTCTGACATGCCTTTCATCCTGCCCTTTGTCTCTTTTTGCATGGAAATGGATGCCTCATAAAGAATGTTATCAAATTCAGTAACTGGTGAAAGGATACCATTTCAAAGGTGGAGGGGGATTTGTCACTTTCTGAGGGATAGTTGGAGAGCCTGCCTGTTTCAACATGGCAGCTTTACTGAAATATTAAAGCTGGTGGCATGCTGCTAAATCCCTTTGTATGCACCCTCTTAAGAATTCCACAGTGTGAATAACCTCCAACCCTCTGACGGTATGCAAAGCAGGAAGCCTGAATAAGAGCACTCTGTTGTAAAAGGTTAGGCTGAAGAAGGACTAAAACCTCACCCTATTGGTTATTTTGAAGACTCAATATTCAAAGCATGTTGAAAAGAAAAAAAGCTCATTATGACTCACGTTCCATTAATGAGATGTAGATTAACATATTTAGTCTCTTAGCACAAAAGAAGGTAACAGGAATGTATCAAACCTAGAGTACACAGAAATTCTAATTTGATGAGAACATAGACAACCACACTATGGGTGTGAGCAGTCATCACATATGAGCAGTGGGCATTTGGGGTTGAAGTATTGTATGTAAAATGATGATGTAGTAGTAATGGGGGACTTCAATTTCCCCGATATTTGTTGGGAGACAAATTCTGCAAAACATGGCCCCTCCAGGAAATTCCTGACTTGTGTGGCGGATAACTTCCTCCTACAGAAAGTAGAGGAAGGAACTAGAGGATCGGCTATCCTTGACTTGATCCTAACCAACAGAGATGACTTAGTGGATAAAGTAGCAGTTACAGGAACTCTGGGGGAAAGCGACCATGTTGTACTTGAGTTCTTGGTTCTAAGGGAAGCAAAAGCCGAGTGTACTCAGACGTGTACCCTGGATTTTAGGAAAGCTGATTTTAATAAACTCAGAACAATGATCAGTAAGGTCCCATGGCAAGCAATGCTAGCGAGAAAAGGAGTCCAAGATGGGTGGGAACTTTTAAAAAAGGAAATTCTCAAGGCACAATCACAAACAATTCCAACAAGAAGAAAAGGTGGAAGACAACAGAAGAAGCCAATGTGGCTTCACAAAAAGCTTAGGGATGACCTGAAAACAAAAAAGGACACATATAGGAAGTGGAAAGAAGGCCAAGTAACAAAGGAAGAGTACAGGCAGGTAGCACAGAATTGCAGGGATGGCGTCAGGAAGGCTAAAGCGGAGAACGAGGTGAGGTTAGCGAGGGATGCTAAAAACAACAAAAAGGCTTTCTTCAGCTACGTGCATAGTAAAAGGCAGAGGAAAGAAATGGTTGTTCAGCTATTAAATAAGGATGGCAAAATGATAACAGAGGACAAAGAAAAGGCAGAGGTGCTCAATTCCTACTTTGGCTCAGTCTTCTCCCAAAAGAGGGTCTATGACCCCCCTGGCAAAGGCGAAGTACAGGCTGAAGGGGCAGGATTGCAGCTTGAGATCGACAGGCATATGGTCAAGGAACACCTCATTACTTTGAATGAGTTCAAATCTCCAGGGCCAGATGAACTGCATCCTAGAGTCATAAAGGAACTGGCAGAAGAACTCTCAGAACCGCTGTCTATTCTCTTTGAGAAATCATGGAGGACCGGGGAAGTGCCAGATGACTGGAGGAGGGCTAACGTTGTCCCTATCTTCAAAAAGGGTAAAAAGGAGGAACCTGGGAACTACAGACCAGTCAGTCTGACATCAATCCCTGGGAAAATTCTGGAGCAGATCATAAAGCAATCCATCTGGAAGCACCTTGACAACAATGCCGTGATTACTCGAAGCCAACATGGATTTGTCAAAAACAAGTCCTGCCAGACAAATCTGATCTCATTTTTTGATCAAGTCACCTCCCTTGTAGACCGTGGGAATGCTGTAGACATCATATACCTCGACTTCAGCAAAGCTTTCGACAAAGTGCCCCATGATATCCTGATGAGCAAACTAGCTCGAAGTGGGCTAGATGAAACAACGATCATGTGGATCCACAGTTGGCTACAGAATCGGACTCAAAGAGTGCTTATCAATGGGACCTTCTCAAGCTGGGGAGAGGTAACGAGTGGGGTACCGCAGGGCTCAGTCCTGGGCCCAGTGCTCTTCAATATTTTTATTAATGACTTGGAGGAGGAGGTGCAGGGAATGCTGATGAAATTTGCAGATGACACAAAATTGGGAGGGATAGCTAATACTTTGGAAGACAGAAACAAAATTCAAAGTGATCTGGATAGACTGGAGTGCTGGGCAGAAAACAACAGAATGGCATTTAATAGGGACAAATGCCAAGTTCTGCACCTAGGAAAAAGAAACCAAATGCACAGTTACAAGATGGGGGATACGTGGCTACACCACACTACGAGCGAGAAGGATCTTGGAATTGTCGTCGATCACAAGCTGAATATGAGCCAACAATGTGATGTGGCTGCAAAAAAGGCAAATGCTATTTTGGGCTGCATTCATAGAAGCATAGCTTCCAAATCCCGGGAAGTACTAGTTCCCCTCTACTCAGCACTGGTTAGGCCTCATCTGGAGTACTGTGTCCAGTTCTGGGCACCACACTTTAAGAAGGATGCAGACAAGCTGGAGAGGGTTCAAAGGAGGGCAACAAAGATGATCAGGGGACTGGAAACAAAGCCCTATGAAGAGAGACTGAAAGAACTGGGCATGTTTAGCCTTGAGAAGAGAAGACTGAGGGGAGATATGATAGCACTCTTCAAGTACTTGCAAGGTTGTCACAGAGAAGAAGGCCAGGATCTCTTCTTGATCATCCCAGAGTGCAGGACACGGAATAATGGGCTCAAGTTACAGGAAGCCAGATTCCGACTGAACATCAGGAAAAACTTCCTGAGTGTCAGAGCAATACGGCAATGGAACCAATTACCTGGGGAGGTGGTGGGCTCTCCCACACTGGAGGCCTTCAAGACGAGGCTGGACAGCCATTTGTCAGGGATGCTCTGACTTGGATTCCTGCATTGAGCAGGGGGTTGGACTCGATGGCCTTGTAGGCCCCTTCCAACCCTACTATTCTATGATTCTATGATTCTATAAATAAGTACATTTTGTATTGGAACTTTATGGCTGCAGTTCTCTTCAGACTTCCCTGGAAGGAAACTCCATTGAACATAGTAAGTCTTAATTCTGAGTAAATATGCATAGAATTGTGCAGTATGTCTATTCAGAAGTAAGTCCTATTGAGCATAATGCATGGGTTGGGATCTGTGGCCCTCCAGATGTTGTTTAACTACTACTACCATCATTCCTGACCATTAGCCATGCTGGCTGGGGCTGGTAGAATTTGGAGTTCAGCCACATCTGGAGGGCCACAGGTCCCCCACCTGTGGTTTAATGGGACTTACTTCTAGATCAGCGGCAAAAGCTACAGTGGTTTGAGTTACGGTTGAACTGAACACACAAAAGCTGGGAAATCATTTTTCCAACCATAACATGGTTACATAACATAACCATGTGTACAGCATAGTAGCCTAACAGCGCAATCCTATGCATGTCTACTCGGAAATAAATCCCAATGAATGCAATATGTGTCACGTATAAAACCACTATAAAGTTATACATACACATGCACACATGATCTTTCTCTGTCCTCTTTTTTATTAGTTATATGAAATTAAATACCTTAGTTCATTCTTAATATTTTTCAAAATTGCTAATCAACTATTATTGATTAGTTACTGCTTTCTGTAGTTTCTTATGTTATGCCTTGCAACTCAGCCTTAGAAGTAAAATCATTTTAATAAAGCAGCGATTTTAAGATTTTAAGGCACATTCTCTGAGCAGGATTATGAAATCTTAAAAGAACATTTGAAAAGGCCAGAAAATGACATAGTAATTTTGCGGAACGCTGAGAAAACTCTGATGATAATAATACACTATCAAGGAGTTCGGTCTTTAAATATGCTGCCAGTCCTTACTGTAGTGAATGAGACTGTTTCTGTCCAAGTAACATTTTAGGAGTCAGGACCAAAACAGAAATGATTTCAAATCTGTGTCTAGTAACTGCATCTTAAAAAAAAAATACTGTAGAGTTAGCAGAGGCATTGCAGATCAGGACCCACAGCATAGTGGGTAAGGAGGCTTTTAATATCTGGATTGGGACCCCTGCACCTATTCTGGAGTAAAAATGGGGGGAGGGGATGTAGCTGCCAAACAGATTTAAAGTAATTTCTGTTTTGTCCCTCAGTGGGCAGAATCCAACTATTTTGGCAGGGCTTTCTCTTCCGCATCTTCCCCCTGCAGATCTACGCACTTAAAATCTGCTCTGGAGGGTCCCCCAGCATTCTCCCCCCACCCACAGTGAGGACTCCGAGAATGCCTAAGGGGCTTCAGGGGGGAGGGAAATTGCCCCTTCCTACTTCTGATGGCAGAAGCAGTTCCATCAGTGGAATGACTTACTTGGGTTCAATCTGGAGTCTGAGCTTTTCTACATGAGGCTGTTAATCAGTTGTATCTACTTTTGGTTTTGTCACAGAATTGAGATCCAAGTACTCCATGACGACTGTTTTTTTTCCTGCTTTTTTACTACATAACCTCCAGGTGGCACTGTGGTATAGCAGAAGAGTGCTACACAAGAGGAAATCACACTTTCTTTCACTTTCACAATTAAATGCTGCCTTTTTCCTTCTCTAAAAAAACTAGGGATGTCAGAGAATTTCGCCACGGATCTCGGAGAGGCCGAATGCCAGTGCATTCGGCCCCCCGAACTCCGTGGCAGAATGGCCTGCCACCCCCCCGCTCCCCCTGTGGATCCCCCCCGGGACGAGACTTACCTGGGGCAGATGTTCCGGACGGCGGTGGCGGCGGCAGCGGCGGCTGGTCTTCCGACTGGTTGCCGCCGCCACTGCCATTTGCAGTCTTCCCCCCCCCCAATTCGTGATAGGCTACGTAAAGACTTACGTAGCCTATCACATCTGGGTTTAAAAAAAAAAAACGCGCACGCAAATGGCGGCGGCTATGGCCACCGCCATTTGCGTTCCTTATTTTCACCGTCTTAGTCTATGTAAATATTTACGTAGAGTAAGATGGTGAAAATAAAGGGGAACGCAAATAGCATCCGCTACGCTATTTGCGTTCCCTTTTCTTGTCTTCGTCTTAGTCTACGTAAATATTTACGTAGACTAAGATGGCCAAAAATAAGGAACGCAAATGGCGGCAGCCGTAGCCACCGCCATTTGCATACGCGGTTTTTTTTTTTAACCCAGACATGATAGGCTATGTAAGTCTTTACGTAGCCTATCACGGCTGAATTCAGGGACCCAAACGGCGGCGGCTATGGCTGCCGCCATTTTCATCCCTGTTAGCCAGCGGCCGGATTTCTGGCTGCTGGCGGAGCCTGCCGGCAGCTCCACGGAATCCCCGCAGAGCAGAGCCGGCCGACCAGGATTCCGGGGGGAGGGACGGAGTGCCTCCACCCCGCCAGCGGAACCCGGCGGAGCCAGGTAAGCGGGGTTTCGTGCACCCCTAAAAAAAAATTGCTGAAAGTGCTGGTTAAACACAGAAGTGAAACTGGAGGGTCACATCATCGTCCCCGTGAAACAACTATGAATAACAAATGACGAGTACACGATATATGCCTCATGTAAAAAACCCCTATGAACTTTTTCTTAGTTCCCTAGGAAATGAGCAGTGAACAGAGCTAATGTTGGTGGCCCTTTGCTACTGCTGCTGCTGTTGTTGATAAGGACTATTTATTATTTATCAGTAACACTTATCTACTGCCTTATATGCTAAAAGCCATTTTCTTCTGAAGAGCTAAAAGCGGTCACCCCCTTTTATTATCCTTACAATAGACCTGTGAATTATGCCAGGCTGAGAGACAGCGACTTGGTTAAGATCATCCAGTAGTAAGCTTTACTGCTGATTAGGGGTTTGAACCTGGTCTCCTAATTGAAGTCTAGCACTCTAAGCAGTTAAGCTCTTACGTAATGCAAAATATGGATTCTATTAGAAATTAGTTGCTAATCAGGGTAGTAGCGTCTGATAAGTTGGGGTGGACATTCGTACATAATATATTCGTACCCTAATTGGCAATTGTCAGTAGCAGCAGGGGCAGCACTACCTTAGATGAAACCATGCAGACATAAGACTAGTGAATGGACGACAACTCCAAAGTCAGTCATTGATCACTGGTAAGGGGGTGGGATTCTCTCCTCCTCAGTCACTATTCAGTGGCAAGAGATGCATACTGCTGTCTGGTTTGCATATAAGAAACAGAAGAACATAATCCTTAGAAAATGGGCCGTTTATTTTAATTCTGAATAATTGACATCTTAACAGCTTTGCGCCAGTCAAAGAAGTCATGACTGCTGAAGCAGAGCTACTGTTCTAAAGCTGCAGAAGCTGGAACGTTGCAGTTCGTGTCAGAGGAAGCAGTACTCAGTTCTTCAAGTGCCATATGTAGATGCCTGGAAAGAGTATAATTTGATTGCAATTCATAATGAATGGTTGAAAAAGAAAGGCTTGCACAAGTTGAGACAAGCGTCTCTTCTCAGCTTGTTTGCACTTCAGCTTACTTCTTAATTTGTTGTGTTTTTACACTTATTTCTTAACGCTTCATTAGTGCTGTTTTAATGCTAAATCTATTTTGACTAGAGACCATAATTTAAATGATTATTTATCAATACTGGAAAGCAGAAGTCTGAAGAGCAGCAGCAAAAATACACATTATTTCTCATAATCCAAAATTTTGACATTTTAATTCAGACTGTGGGAGAAACAGGAAAAACATTGCCTCCACCCTATCCCATTTCCCAGTATTTTTTTTCTGACCCTTGGGTTTCACTGAGCATCATCAACAATCAGGATAAGATGGGAGTGGGGCATAGCTCAGTGGTACAGCACATAGTTTCATGCAGATTTAATCTCTCATTTCCAGTTAAAAAAGAATCAAATAACGGGTGATGGCAAAGACCTCTACCTGAGACCCTGAATTGCAGCTGCCAGCCAGAGTATACAATACCTGGCTAGATAGACAAATAGCTTTATATAAGGCAGATTCCTGTATTTCTATGAAATACCAATAATGCATTTGGGGTGCAGTCCTATGGGTTGTGCTTCCAGTAGACCAAGAGCTCTGAGTTTGGAGCCTCTGCCTATCCTGTGCCCTGCCAGCAAGAACCAGATAGTTGCAACCTCGTAAGAGAAGCTTTCCACAGAGGTGGGAGGGGGAAGGCAAGATCTACAATTGGATCTCCTTCTCCATGCTCATAGCTCTGTCTATAGGCATGGAGGACGTGATCTGCAGCTTCCTATGGAGCCCCAGACGCTGTGTAGGGGGCATAGGATTGCTCTCCTGTTTGCCTGGCTAAGCCTCTTTTAAGAGAAAAATATATACTTAGCTCTTAGTCAAGTCCATATCACGTAATATCCTATCTCCATTTGCGATCTTTTTTGATGATTGAAAGAAAAAGAATAAAGAATTAGAAGAAAAAGCAAATTCTTGTTTATCTACCAGTGACAAACCTAACCTCCTCCTCCCATATGTCCCTTCCTACTCAAGTTTCCATCAAGAAAAATTGAATTGGGAACCATAAGCCATCTTCTAATTGAATTTGTATAATAGAATTCAAACTTTAAAAGCTCTTCAGTGGCCTCAGTAGTACTGCTGAGTGGCACAAGACTGTGTAAAAAGTGAAGTGGAGAACTCCTTTTGAATCAGACTTTTAGTACTCCTGCAGATACGCTTCAAAGGAAAGTGGATGATTTGCTGGCCACTTGCAATGTATTACAGCATGCAACGCATCTAAGCAGAATTTTATATTTAAAGACTGATAAAGAAGGTAGAATTTTGTGAAGCCCACATTTCAGACTACAGAATGAGAACACAGGGACATCACTTGTTTTAAGCATTAACTTGAAGACAAGTTAAATATGTCCTTCAGGTCCAGAAGCGATTCCTATATTGTTATCCAGGTTGATGAACTTAAGAAGACCAGAGGCCTTCAGCATTCAGCATAGTTCAGCATTCAATTTCTCTGATGGTCAACCAGGTGCCCATTACTTGTAGCCTTATTCTCCATGAATTTGTCTAATACCCTTTTAAAGCCATCCAAGTTGGAGGCCATTGCTACATTTTGTGGTAGTGTATTCTTTAGTTTCATAAAAGTTTGGTTTTTTTAAAATGGTTTAACTATGGAATGTGTGAAGAAGTATTCCTTTTATCTGTTCTGAATACACCATTCACCTTCATGGGAAGATAGGTCCTAGTTGTATGGGAGAGGGAGAAAAAATTCTCCCTTTCCACTTTCTCCACACTTGCATACTTTTATACACCTCTACATGTCCCCACTTTCTCACCATTTTTTAAGCAAAAAGACCCAGAGTCTGCAGCCTTTCCTCATAGGGGAGTTGCTTCAGCCACAATAATTCTGGTTACCCTTTTTGGCGCCTTTTCCAGCTTCTTTTTGAGCAGTGACCTTGCCATCTCATTTTCAGTGGAGTCTTTTCAGTGGAGTCTTTGGAAGCCCTTCAAAACCAGGTTTGTTCATTTTTTCTGACACGATGATATTGATGTTTTCCTCATGAACCTGGTTTCAGACAGTTTCCGATGTGAAAATGTAGACCATCAGAGGCAGAGGCTTCTTTGGTTAGGATATTCCACAAGGTCGGTGCCACTAGTGTGAGGGCCCTGTCTTGGCACATAAGAGATTGCTCTTCTCCAGAGAAGTCCTATCTTGATGACTTTTAAAAATATGAGAGCCAATGTGAGGAGAAGTTCCTTAAAGTATTCCCTATGAAGGACCACCTAGGAGGACCTGATACGAGCCACTTTGAATTGGACCTGGTAACACACTAGCTAGCAAGTGCAGCTGGCTGATAACTAATTTTGTGTGCTTCCCTATCCCTGCCCTCATCAACAGGCAGCTTGCCGCATTCTGTACTACCTGAAGTTTCTGAATCATTTTCAAAAGCGATTGTATATAGAGTTCATTGCAATAATTGGTCCTCCAGCTTACAACAGCATGGATGATAGTTACCAGATCCCCATGTTCCAGGAAGGCCAACAGCCTACAAATAAAACTGAGCTCATAGAAAGCACTACCTTCGTTATGGCAGTCTTCAAATCTCCAAGGGGCAAAAAGATTGTATTTTTAACAAGTCTGCTTTTAAAATATAGCTATGTATCATTAGAAGCGAAATACCAGACCAATAAATGAATATGTTAAAAATGGATTACCTACTTGCAGCTTTTCTCAACTTCATATTCTCAAGCAACTTATCTGCATACTGTCTCTTAAGTAGCTACATGTATAAAACTACTCTAATCACCACTAGTTCACTCACATTGCTCGAGTGATAACAAGACTTTCATTCCATCTTACTTTCTGTATTCAGGGTGAATCTATCTCAGGTTTGAGTAATCACAGAAGAAGATTAAAAACTCCACAGCAGGATGCTAATAGATAACATCATTTGTAGAATGACTTCTGTCTTGGTACAAGCTGAATGAAAAGTGTTTATGTTGGTTTCATAGTTGTTGGCTGATTTGTGTCAGCTTATTGTGATATGAGCTTCATATGGTTTGGAATTTGAAGAAGTACTTCAGTCATGCTTGGGCATGCCCAGTTTTTTGTTTTTTTTTTCCTTTTAGCAGCAGATAGTGGTAGGTTTTCCAGAAAAATCCAGTGCCATGAATCAATTAAGACCTGATTTAGCATTTTTAAAATATGTGCACTTTGGGAAGTAATTTATTACCCATTGGTTCACACACAACGATAGGTTGTCTGGAACTCTGTGGGAATGAGCAAACATACTGGCTTCTGACTGCTCACCTGCTTTGGGGAGTGCTAAACAACCCTGGGATGCAATGATGTGCAAACTCAGAACTCTGGATTGTTGAGGGAGAGACAACCTAGAGTTTAAACACCTGGTTTGTTCTTCAAACCATAGAGTTCCAGGTTCTCATGTCACAGAGAACAATTCAGTCACTCCTGTGCATAGTTTAAATGTGGGCTGTTCATTGTGTGCAAACCAGGTCAGAGAGTGAGAGAGATGCTTCATAAGGATAGTTACCTGAAAAAGGGTTATTTACAACTTTGAAACTGTTCAGTCTTGACTGTTATTGTACCCATTTATTACATTACTAATTCATTTTATGAAATAATACATCTTCAGAAATTGAAAATTTATCACCTCACATCATTGACAACAAAGCCCAGTGCATATCACAAACTGCTTCTGAAAGCTTCCCTCAGTTCTAAAGTCATTTACCTTGTGGCAATTAGGGTTAGGGTTACTATTTCAGAAACACAAACCCAAGGCCTCCTTGGGTGGACAGAACTAATATGACAGATCTTTAGATCCTGACCATTGTAAGTGCAAGCTGAGTACTCCTACCAGTGGTTTAACAAAAACAAAAAAGCATTTTATGAAAGCTGCTTATTACAGAGCTGAAAACTGAGTTTGTTGTAATGACTACACACCTCCAATCTGTTTGGAAATAAAATAGCTCAATGGAAAGAGATAAATTCCCAATTCTTTTTTTTTTAATTGCAAGTGATATTTTTAAGTCTGTTTTTTAAAATAATTTTCTTTGTTTAAAACTTGAGAGATGGTACTATTCTAGTTGTGTGTTTGTAGGCGTTTGGAAAATGTTATGGAAGTAATCTGGAGGATGGAAGGTTTTTATCTGGGGAAAGTCATGCCTTGGGTGGTAATCTTCCCCACCCTGTAGTTTCAAGATTTAACTTTTTTTGTAAGCCCCTTCTTGGTTTTCCATTTTTAACTTTGCATAATTTTAAACCAATGTTACATTTTCCTCTGTATAAAAGTTTAGGATCAAGCATTTGCATTTCAATAGTTCACAAACACTTTTTGTTAGGATGTGACTAATTCTTGTTTGAAATAGTTGATTTAAGAACAAAAAAGTTGCAATTTGTGCACATCATACTCTAGCTTTTGAAAACTAGATGATTGTTACTGCCCATGCTGAATGCCTAGAATGAGGAAAGTTGCATGATTGTGTTTCTTAACTTGATAACCTTTTATTATTGCAGAAGGTAATCTAGTCGTATATACTCATCAGGCAAAACAAGTACTTAGAGCCTAGAAAAATGTTAATGCCTTAGTGCGGATAGAACTCTAGCATGGCTGACTGATTTTCTCTTGGCCACATTGGTTTGATAAAAGGTATCTCACCAATTCTGTGACTGATCTGTAGATATGCATGTTTTCTGTTTTTGGCAGTCAGTGTTCATGCATCAGCTGTACACAGTTTTCTGTCCCCAGTACATATCACTACTTTAGGTCACCTCCTAGCATTTGAATCAAACTAAAAGTAGACATACAGTATATATACACAACAAATGTATATTGGCTTTATAAAAATTTAACTGTCTTGGTTTCCTTCAAAGATTCTTGGGAATTGTAGTGAGAGCATAAGAAGAACCCTGCCCAGCTGGATCAGACCAAAGACCTATGTAATTCAGGATTCTGTTTCCCACAGTGGCTAACCAGATGCTTATGGAAAGCCCACAAACATGAGGGTGCTGAGAATTCTCTGTTAGGATCTTGGGTTCCCCTTACAGAACTATGGCTCTCAAGATTCCCTACAGTAAGGAGATTACTATTAAATATTTTAAGTCTGTGGTGTAGTTATGACCCTACATGAATGAAATTTTCAGATCAGTGCTTCTTTTTCTCTTACTCAGAAATAAAGTGAATGTAAACATAGAAAAAAAATGAAAACATGAAGCTCTAGAACAAAAATGGGGGCGGGGGACATTCATTTTCTTATAGGCATCTGAACGGTTAAATTTTAACCAATAAAGAGAGGGGGGGGGGTTTCTACTGCTGTATTTACCAAATGCATATGTGGAAGACATGTTTTGCTTGCATGCCCAGAAAATGAAGATGAAGCCAACTCCTTTGGCAATGTTATCAGTGGAGGTTTGGTTGTTTCTTTTCTGAAAACAAGAGGGATTTGTGTTTTGTTTTAATAAAAAATTCTATAGATTTATTTGAAGTGTTTTGGCTATTATTTATAAATGAATTCCTGCAAAGCAATGACCCTTGTTATTTTGGAATTGGAGACTGAAAATATGTTCATACATTTTAAACCTCTTACATAGATTTGGGACAGACCTTTAGACAGGTGAGATATAATGCAGTTTGCTTTTAACAGAAGATATTTTGAGGGGAGTAAAATATAAGCATATTTCATTCAAAATAGGGGTTGAAAATAAAATATGAAGACTCGGTTAGATTAAACATAAGGTTTTATCTGGATCATCATTATGTATTCATTAATTATGCTGGTGCTTGTACTTCATTATGGGTAGAAAGCTTGTTCAAAGAAATCACAGATCAGTATAGTTATGCTATATTTAGCTTATAGCCATTGTATTTACAGCGGCACTAAAAATGTATGGGAGGAATATTAAAATAGAAATAGGCATGCCATAATTATTTAATATCACACCTTGGGGAGAAAGACATTTATTCTTCATGGTCTGAGTGACTCACACATATGGGTTATGCGCCTGTGCAGAACAGTCATTCTTAACATTCTAGAGCTAAACAGTTTTAGGCGGGAGTCTGGCCCACAACTCTACATACGTTCTTGGCGAGGCTCCCACCTGCCTCTCAGTTCTTTTTCATCTGCCTCAGCAACTAGCAGCATAAGCGTTTGGAATGTTCTTTCACCTCACAGCAAAACATCTACAAAAATTGCTCTGTCCCCACCTGGGACTCTGAACAGAGTTCCTCTTCTTTTTTCTTTGTTGCCCCTTTGGGGCACAAGGCCTCCAAGGCCTTCTTCAATAATGGTACTTGTCGTAGCAGAAAGGTACCGTTGGCTGACAGACACTCCGGTTGCCTTCTCTGCCTCGGAGACTCAAACAGGGTGGACTCCTGTGCCTAGTGCCATGCCTTAATGAAGTAGACCCGAGAAACAGAATGGCACACCTCCATGCTCTGTTGTGAGAACAAACCCACAAGGCAGCAGACACAGCTGCACTGAACTGGCCTCTGCAAACTGCCTCGGCATCCATTTGCAAGAACCTAGCTCCAGCTATCTCTCAGCTTCTTCCAGTGCACACTATGGAAAGTGCTTCAGGGCACCATCCCTGGTATCAGGAGTACTAGCTCCTGCCATACTGACAGCTTCAGCTGTCCCCTCAGACCAGCAAATCAAAACCAGGCCTTCGGTATCAATGGTCAAGACCAAACAGGTCAAACAGACCAAGTCCCAAAGTAAACACCCCACTAACCCCCAGGAGCCAGTACCAAACATACAAAAAGACGGCTTGTAGACCAGACTCCGACATTGAACCCAAACCTACGCTGGTTCCAAAGTAGCCACCTTCAGTACAGATGGCACCTCAAACTCTTGTGTGATCCCCAAAACCGATCCTAGACAAACAACAACTCGATGGGACCCTAATTCCCCAGACGATATCCAGTGTCTGGGCTTGGAATCAGAGGGTGAATGCAGGGAGCATTTTTGCCCCCTCTTTAGTAGGTCTCCTGTCTATTATTACAAGGACCGCTCACCGCCTTGAAGGGACCACAATGAGTCGAGGGATAGAGACTCCCTACATCACCATGGGACTTACTCCTGCAGCCTAATTAGCTAACATACTTAAATCTTTTCTTTTAATCTCAAGGAATTCATAAGGTGGCTTCCAATCACAACATAAAAAACAATTAAATTACAATAACATGTAAATGGCTTTTTGTCAAATGAGGCAGTATACAAGTGTTAATAATAAAAATAAATTATCAGTTAAACTGGTAGAAAACACAGCATAAAATTGCAGTGAAATATTGATATGATATTAATAACAGAAATGAAACATCGTTATTCATCAAAGGACCAGGCAAATAAAACAGTTTTGACCTGGCTCCTAAAGCTCAGCGTAGTAGGTGCTGGATGGTGTGTAAAGGGAAGATGTTCAGCAGGCAGACTACTACCACAGAAAAGACCCTGTCTTTACTTACCACCTACTTGACTTCTGAAGGAATGGGGTAACTGGAGAGGTAGGATGGCCACCTGCACATCACCCTCCAAAAAGAAATGCATCAGGAAACCTTCAGCAACACTGCTTTATTTCTGAGGAGAGACCTCCCTTACCTTCCCCCTCTTATGTACAGCTTCACCTGTCCCAGACTGCTGAAAAGTATTTCCCTTCTGCCTTCTTTTCTAACCACCAGTAACTGCAGTGTTTGACATGTTATGCCAAAACAAATAAAACAAAAGATAAGAGAATTCTGTGAACTTTACAAATGAATAGAAGAACAATGACAGTGAGGATTATTTTACTACAGAGTGCTTCCTCAGTCTTGTGGTGGGATAGCTGGCACAACTGTCAGTGCAACCCTGCTTTCCATCTAGCACACACCCTTTCCTGCATTAGAGGAATGAGTAGGTCACTTTGATATGACTGTCCATTATCTCCTCAGTGAAATGTTGAGATAGGGCTGGGGCTACATGCAAACCCCTTTCTCAGCTGGTGGATGTTTCCTACATGACCACTGAGTCTTTGTTTTGTCTTCCAATACAGCTGCAGAACACAAGGTTAAAGATGTGAATTTCATTATCTACTAAGAAACCTTCAGACATCTCCCTCATATAAATAATACACATACATCACATAAACACAATGCATACACACATGTCAGATTCCTATATATTGCTTCCCCATTCTATGATAAAATGTGGGTCTTTAACCTTCCTTTTTAAGTAGGTACAGTAGGAATGGGCTACGTCTCATTTAGCTTCAGTGTATTGTGTTAAGCTACATGAACACTTCAAAAGCATTTGCTTTATACATATATTGTCTTTTTCACTTTAATTTCATTATTGTTTTTCTTTATATCTGTTACATATGTGTGTTTTGATTCAGACAGGGTTTGGAAGGTTAGCTTATTTTTGAACAAAATACCATTATTAGCAGTTCGTGGATAAGGACATGCATTGCAAAACATTGCAACACTGAAGTGTTCCCAGGGATGATTAGCAGCCAGTACTGGCTGTGAATCTTTATTCACAGAAGATACAAAATACAGTGTCCCACATAGAGTAAGGGCATGAATTCCCATGAAATATGTAACAAAAACTGGCAGATTCTACTGTAAGTGAATAAGAACACTTCTTTTACTCAGTGTAATAGAAGTCCTAAGACGTTAGTTTGCAAATATTTACTTTACTCACTACTTTTTGGAAGATTTGGCAAATTGGCTAACTGATTACTGCTGTTACAGAAAGCATGCAGAGTCTTGTAATCTAAATGTTAATTTGTTCATCCTCTTCTGTGCATAGAGAAAGAAAAGAGAAAAATACTTTTTTAATTCCAGTTGTTATAATTATGCCATGTTTTGTTTTGTTTTGTTTTGTTTTCCTTAAATTGTTTTGTTTTGGTTTTACTGGAGCTTCATAGGTGGCCTAGTAATAACTTCAAAATTAGGCATTCCATGCAGCTTTCCCACATGCAGAACAGAAATTTACACATAAACTCTTTGGAAATAGAACATTTTGATATATACTATACAATGATGACATTATAGATTTCAAACTGCGAAAAATAGAAATGATGAATATTTAGGTATTCCCACTTTCTTACAAACTATGTGAAATTAGTTTTTACAGAGTCTCTAGCATAGCTTGAATAGCAGTGGGAACAATTCAGTGAGCATTGGATGAATACCCACTTTTTAGTAACAATTGAGTATAATCAGAGATAGAAGAATATGTTTTAACAGCAGCATTATTTAAATCTCAGCATGCTTTGGGCAAATGTAGGATCTA
Organism: Heloderma suspectum; assembly: GCF_057233095.1. Taxonomy (NCBI): domain Eukaryota; kingdom Metazoa; phylum Chordata; class Lepidosauria; order Squamata; family Helodermatidae; genus Heloderma; species Heloderma suspectum. Next base: position 76,008,527 of record NC_139461.1, read on the forward strand.
GAAAATGCTAAGACAGCCAGAACAGTAATCGCATAATTAAAGTTGGTGTTTGCCTTTGATAGTATTATAAGGCTGCTTATGAGCCTGTTCAGACGTTACCTTGTCCATACTGAAGCCACCTCAAAGCACTTTGATTTGGTGGCACTCCATGGGGTAGGGAGGCAATGTTTTCACATATTAATTTCTTGTATTTTACAATGACATGGGACTTTCTTTTTAGTACGAGGCAAATATATGCCCCTGGGACATATATTGCTGGCATTGTTACATTGATTGGAATAACAGTTGAACTGGCCTTGTGAAGGACAATGCTTCATTTGCGAGCCTTGATTTCCAATGACTGGCAAGAAACATGAATTCCAGGAATGTGTGAGCTGCTGAAGATACCACAGGTCTGAGGTAATGACTGAAAAGGTGATACAGTTAATCCAATTCTTTTTCAGGAACTACATCTAGCTGTGCTGAATTATAGGGAGGAGGTGTAATCCAGTGGTAGAGCATATGCTTTGCATGCAGAAGGTCCTAGTTCAGTTCCTGGTATCTCCAGGTAGGGATGTGCAAACTTGCTGCTGGTCACCTGCGCACCGCTCACCGGACCCCTGCCAGCTGCCTGACCCTTAGACCATTTATGCCTGTAATTTTGCATAAATAGCGCTGTTTACACCCACCATTTGTGCAGGGATTTGCAGGAAACGCCCAGCCAGCCACCATTTTCATAGAATTATAGAATAGTAGGGTTGGAAAGGGCCTACAAGACCATTGAGTCCAACCCCCTGCTCAGTGCAAGTATCCATCCAAGTCAAAGCATCCCCGACAGGTGGCTGTCCAGCCTCATCTTCAACGCCTCCAGTGTGGGCAAAATGGCGGCAGCTGGAGTCCCTGTCGCTGCCCACCAAACCCCCATTTTTTTCTCCTTGCAAGGAGAGAATGAAGGGTTGGTCACCAGCACAGGACTCCTGTCCCCACTGCCTTCAACCCTTCATGGTCTCCTTGTGAGGAAGTTGACCATGAGGGGTTGACCGGTGGTGCAGGCAGGAGTCCTGTCACAGCATGCCAACTCCTCATTCTCTTCTTGCAAGGAGAACATGAGGGGTTGGTGGGTGGCAGAAAACCATGAGCCTGACTCGGCACACACCAAATTGGGCAGGTTCGGGTATCCGTGAGCTAGCGTCCAGGGGGCCGAGCTGGCAGTAATCTGCCAAGCTTCAAGCCCCAACTGGACACCCACGCCATCCCTATCTCCAGGTAAGTTTATGAAAGAATAGGAACCTAGGAAACCATCTTATAATGAGTCAGATTATTGGTCCATCTAGCCCAGTATTGTTGACACTGAATGGTAAGAGACTCTCCAAGGTTTCAGGCAGGAATTTTTCCAGCCCTTCCTGGAAATGCTGGGGATTGAACCTGGGACCTTCTACATAAAAAGCCTGTGCTCTACTACTGAGCCATCTAGGGATGTACGAAAGTCTCTTAGCTTGAACGAAATTTGATTTGTGGGGGGGGGAGGCACTCCGTCCCTCCCCCTGAAATTCTGGCCAGGGGGGAGGCGTCCCGTCCCTCCCCCCCGAAATTCTGGCCGGTGGGGAGGCGCCCCTTCCCTCCCCCCCAAAATTCTGGCCCGGGGGGGAGGCGCCCCGTCCCTTCTGCCGCGAATCCTGGCCGGCCGGGTCTGCAGATGGTCGCCGCAGTTTGCGTCCCTGCAGTCAGCCGTGATAGGCTACGTAAATGTTTACGTAGCCTATCACGGCTGAGATAAAAAAAAAACCCGCGCGTACGCAAATGGCGGCGCCCATGAGCGCTGCCATTCGCGTTCCTTATTTTGGCACGTCTAGTCTACATAAACATTTACGTAGACTACGGCGAAAATAAGGGAACGCAAATATCATAGACGCTACGCTATTTGCATTCCCCTTATTTTCGCCGTAGTCTACGTAAATGTTTAGGTAGACTAGACGTGCCAAAATAAGGAATGCAAATGGCGGCGCCCATGGGCGCCGCCATTTGCGTACGCGCGGTTGCTGTTGTTGTTGTTTTAACTCAGCCATGATAGGCTACGTAAACATTTATGTAGCCTATCACGGTATTTTTTAAAAATCTAGCCGTGATAGGCTACGTAAATCTTTATGTAGCCTATCACTTTTTAAAAAAAAACAACAACTTGGAAATGGTGGTGGCGGCAGCCGGTCGGAAGACCGGCAGCCGCTGCCACCGCCAGGGAGATTTGCCCAAGGTAAGTCCCATCCCGGGGGGGGGGGGCGGGGGGATGGCAGACCGTTTCGCCACCGATTTCGGGGGGCCGAATGCGCTGGCATTTGGCCTCCCCAAGATTCGTGGTGAAATTCTCTGACATCCCTAGCCATAGCCCTTCCTGAAACCCAGGGGAGCTGCTGCCAGTAACTGCCGACAATAGTAGACTAAATAGAACAATGACCTGATGCAGTGACCTGGTTTGCATAATAAACACAGCCCGCTGTGGCTTATTAGCCATGATGGGGTTGCCAATCCAATTCCTCGCCGCTATGACTTCTCATGTCATCCAAACCTGGCAGGGGTGGCTTGTTAATCACCCGGCGCATGCAGGACAGTGCTGGCTGATTTGCATAATTATCTTCAGTGGGTACAGCTTCACATGGCATCCAAACCCAGTGAGGGTGGCTTATTGGGATGAGTAACAGACCACCCAGAGCCCATGGCCTGTTGTAGGGTTGTGACTACTCATGGTCATTAGACTTGTTAATCGCCCTGAGATTGTGTGAACCAGGCCAATATAAAATGGTTTTATACTGACTTGGATTCCTGCATTGAGCAGGGGGTTGGACTCGATGGCCTTGTAGGCCCCTTCCAACCCTACTATTCTATGATTCTACGAAAATAGTTTACTGTGTTCCTATCATACAACATTGACTGGTCCCAAGCACAAGTGCTGATAGAAGTAAGGTCAGTTGAAAACATCCAGGTATAATACCTATGCTAAAGCCTAGGATTTCAGTGAGTCTCTATTGACAGATCTGAACATCTGAAATCCCTCTTTGAACTCTTCCTTCATTTTTATTACAGACTTACTCTGTAATTATTTTCAAATAATTTGGCCATTAAAAAAAAAACGTGACTGAGGCAAGATTCTCTGAATTTGGATGATTATGTTAAGTCTCTCAGAAGCTCTTTGTAACTAGGCAGTTGAGACATAGAATCATAGGGTTGGAAGGGGCCTATAAAACCATCGAGTCCAACGCCCTGCTCAATGCAGGAATCCAAGTCAGAGCATCCCAGACAGATGGCTGTCCAGCCTTGTCTTGAATGCCTCCTAGGGGTGGATGAAAGTCACTTACCTGTCCTCGAAGGACGTTCGCGGTGGGGGGGAGGCGCTTCGCTGGTCCCCCCGCGAAGTTCAGGCTGGGGGGGGAGGCTTCCCGCCTCGCCCCGGCCGAAATTCAGGCCGGGGAGGAGGCTTCCCGCCTCGCCCGGCCGCGAACGCGAAAGTTTAAAAAAAAACAAAAAACGCCCCCTGATAGGCTACGTGACGATTGACGTAGCCTATCACGGCTAGATCTGCAAAGTCAGTCGTGATAGGCTATGTGAATGGTCACGTAGCCTATCAGGGGGCGTTTTTTTTTTTTCTTTCATTGCAATGGCGGCGGCGGCAGCCGGTCGAAAGACCGGCTGCTGCTCCTGCCTCGCTCGAACACCCGCCGAACCGCCGGCCGGACCAGCCACCGGGAGGGACATTCGGTGAAGGTAAGTCCCATCCCGGGGGAGGTGCGGGGGGTGGGGGGGGTTCGGAGGATTTCTCCCCGAAACTTGTTCGAGGGGCCGAACACGTTGGCGCTCAGCCCCCCGAAGTTTTGGGGAGAAATTCTCCGCCAACCCTAATGCCTCCACTGTGGGAGAGCCCACCACCTCCCTGGGTAATTGGTTTCATTGTCGTATTGCTCTAGCAGGACATTTTTCCTGATGTTCAGCCGGAATCTGGCTTCCTGTAACTTGAGCCCATTATTCCATGTCCTGCATTCTGGGATGATCGAGAAGAGATCCTGGCCTTCCTCTCTGTGACAACCTTTCAAGGACTTGAAGAGCACTATCATATCTCCCCTCAGTCTTCTCAAGGCTAAACGTGCCCAGTTCTTTCAGACTCTCCTCATAGGGCTTTGTTTCCAGTCCCCTGATCATCTTCGTTACCCTCCTCTGAACCCTCTCCAGCTTGTCTGCATCCTTCTTAAAGTGCAGTATCCAGAACTGGACACAGTACTCCAGATGAAGCCTAACCAGTGCTGAGTAGAGGGGAAGTAGTACTTCCCAGGATTTGGAAGCTATGCTTTCATTAATACAGCCCCAAATAGCATTTGCCTTTTGTGCAGCCACATCACATTGTTGGCTCATCTTCAGCTTGTGATCTACAACAATTCCAAGATCCTTCTCGCTTGTAGTATTGTTGAGCCAAGTGTCTCCCATCTTGTAACTGTGCATTTGGTTTCTTTTTCCTAGGTGCAGAACTTAGCAATTATCCCTATTAAATGTTATTCTGTTGTTTTCTGCCCAGCGCTCCAGTCTATCCAGATCACATTGAATTTTGTTTCTGTCTTCCGAAGTATTAGCCATCCCACACAATTTTGTGTCATCTGCAAATTTGATCAGCATTCCCTGCACCACCTCCTCCAAGTCATTAATAAAAATGTTGAAGAGCACTGGGCCCAGGACTGAGCCCTGCGGGACCCCACTCGTTACCTCTCCCTGGTTTGAGAAGGTCTCATTGATAAGCACTCTTTGAGTCCGATTCTGTAGCCAACCATGGATCCACCTGATCGTTGTTTCATCTAGCCCACTTTTAGCTAGTTTGCTAATCAGGAGATCATGGGGCACTTTGTCAAAAGCTTTGCTGAAGTTGAGGTATATTATGTCCACAGCATTCCCACAGTCCACAAGGGAGGTTACCTGATCAAAACATGAGATCAGATTTGTCTGGCAGGATTTGTTCTTGACAAATCCATGTTGGCTTCGAGTAATCACTGCATTGTTGTCAAGGTGCTTACAGATGGATTGCTTTATCATCTGCTCCAGAATTTTCCCAGGGACTGATGTCAGACTGACTGATCTGTAGTTCCCAGGTTCCTCCCTTTTGCCCTTTTTGAAGATAGGGACAACATTAGCCCTCCTCCAGTCATCTGGCACTTTCCCCGTCCTCCATGATTTCTCAAAGAGAATAGACAGTGGTTCTGAGAGTTCTTCTGCCAGTTCCTGTATTACTCTAGGAATGCAGTTCATCTGGCCCTGGGAATTCAAAGTAATTAGGTGTTCCTTGACCATATGCCTCTCAATCTGCAATCCTGCCCCTTCAGCCTGTACTTCGCCTTTGCCGGGGGGACTCTGTTTTTAACCTCCAGTGAGTAGAGGACCAAGCACAGGTTACTCTAGAACAATCAGAAAGCTAGACACAAAAAGGGAAAAGAGAGTATGGAAGGACAAGTCTCTCCAGTGGTGGTGACCTGCAAGGTGTGTGCGATGTTTGTTTTCTTGCCTGAGAACAACATGCCCTACTCGTGCAACAAGTGCAAGTTGATCATGCTGCTGAAAGAAAAAGTAAGAGGACCGGACTGGCAACCCTCCAGGGAATAAGAGGAAAAAAAGAGTTCTTGGACAGAACAGTGGAACTACAACAGCAAAGTGAAGACCAGAAGCTGGAAGAGCAACAGCAAACTGAGGCAGAAGAGGAAAATGCTAAGGTAAGGAAAAATGAAGTAGAATCCCTTACCGCGTTCTGCGTGGGGTCATTCGCGGTGGGGGAGAGGCGCTCCGTTCCTACCCCCGAAATTCTCCCCGGCCAGCTCCGCTCTGCGGCGACTCTGCCAAGCCGCCAGCCGGGACCACCCGCAGCTGGACATCTGGCCGCTGGGCTGCGCAGGGACGTAAATGGCGGCCACCGTAGCGGCCGCCATTTGCGTCCCTGTCTTTTGCCATGATAGGCTACGTAAATATATACGTAGCCTATCACGGCAAAAGACAGGGACACAAATGGCGGTGGCTACGGCAGCCGCCATTTGCGTTCCAGCCTATTGCCGTGATAGGCTACGTATATATTTACGTAGCCTATCACGGCCTCCGCAGGGATGCAAATGGCATCCCTGCGTTAGCCGTTATAGGCTACATAAATACTTAGGTAGCCTACCATGGCCATTCGACAGAATATGAATGGCGGCCGCATCTGCGGCCGCCATTCACGGAGCACCAGACGGCCGACACAAGGTAGGCTCCGTTCTGGCCCATTTTGCGGGGTGGCGGGGGGGGTTGCTTCGTTCTACCACAGATTCCAGCGGGCCGAATTCACTGGAATTCAGCCTCCCTGGGATCCGTGGCGGAATTCTCTGACATCCCTAAGTAGAGGATACTCCTTGGAAAAGGGTGACAGTTAGGAGCAGAAGAACTAGAAGCCACTCTACACCAGTGGAAGCACTGGTGTTATGGAACCAGTTCCAGGTACTTGAGGATGAGACTGGAGGACAGCCTGCAGAGGAAGAATAACAGGGGAACCTGCATGAGAGGCTGAACGTCAGTCAAGCCGAGGCAATGAAACCAAGGCCTACAACAACAAGAAGAGAAGAGGAGTAGTAGTGGGAGACTCCTTGCTGCGTGGGATCGAAACCCAAGTATGTCGTGAAGACCTGTGGACTCGCCAGGTATGCTGTCTCCCAGGAGGATGGATTAGAGACGTGACTGAAGGGTTGCCTGCACTCATAAAGCCCACTGACAGGTATCCCTTTCTTCTCATCCATGTGGAACAAGTGATACCGCCAGGCAGAGCTACGAAGAAATCACAGCAGACTTTGAAGCTTTGGGAGGGAAACTCAAGAACTTTGGTGCCCAGATAGTTTTCTCATCCATCCTTCCAGTAGTTAGAAGAGGGATAGAAAGGGAAAGAAAAATACTCTGCGTGAATGACTGGCTACAAAGGTATTGCTGGTGTGAGAGATTTGGATTCTGGGACCATGGGCTTGATATCCCTTGATATTTGCAAGGGATATCAGAGAAATCCTCCACGGACTCCAGTGAGGCCAGATTCTATTGAATCTGCCCCCCCCCCGAAGTCCGTGGAGGATCGGATCGCCTCCCTCTGCCTCCCTTGCGAAGTCCTCACCAGCGGATCCTGCCTGCTGCCGGCTCCGAAGCAAATGGCGTATTTGAGTCCCTGTTCCTTTGCGCAAAAGGCTACGTAAAGATTTACATAGTCTATCACGTCAAAGAGCAGGGACACAAATGCCGTCTGCTATACCGGACGCCAGCTGCGTCCACAGTTCGTCAGTCCAGCTAGCAATACGGCAATGGAGGCCGTATCGCTGGGGCTTCGGAGCTGGCTGGTGGCTTCGCAGAATCGCTGCGGAGCCAAGCCGGCCAGTGAGGATTCCGGGGGGGGGGGGAGGAACGGATCGCCTCCCCCACCCCCCGCAGACCACCCACGGACGGCAAGGTAAGGGATTCGTACATCCCTATGGGCTATACTTCCTGAAAGATGGACTGTTGGCAAGGGATAGGTTGCACCTCACAAAGCCTGGGAAGAATGTGTTTGGCCGCAGCATGAAGAACTTCATCAGGAGGGCTTTAAACTGAATCCTACAGGGAAGGGAGATGTAAAGTTGGGGGTAACAATGGATGAAGGCTCATGCACCACAACGGAGAGAACAGCTCTAACAGCACCCAATAATAGTTTGCAGAAACATGTAGGAAGAAAGCCAGCCTATAAAGCACACGGTCTTTGATATCTATATACTAATGCCCAGAGTATGGGAAACAAACAGAACAAACTTGAACTCTTAATACAGGAGGGAAATTATGACTTGGTAGGTGTAACTGAGATGTGGTGGGATTACTCCCATGACTGGAATACAACAATTGAAGGATGTAACTTGTTCAAAAAGAACAGGAGGAACAGAAAAGGAGGTGGGGTTGTGCTATATGTTAAAAATGTATATTTCCGCTAGGGATGTACAAATCCCTTACCTGGCTCCACGCAGGGGCATCCGCGGTGGGGGGAGGTGCTCCGTCCCTCCCCCCGGAATCCGCCCTGGCCAGCTCCATCGTAGCGGCCGCCATTTGTGTCCTTCCAGGCTGCCGTGATAGGCTATGTAAGTATTTATGTAGCCTATCATGGCAAAGAGCAGGGACACAAATGGCAGCCGCTACGCCGTTTGCGCCGCTGCTCTTTCCATGATAGGCTACGTAAGTATTTACGTAGCCTATCATGGTAAAGGCAGCCATGCAAATGGCATAGTGGCTGCCATTTGCGTGGCTGCCTTTACCGTGATAGGCTACGTAAATACTTATGTAGCCTATCACGGCAGCCTGGCAGGATGCAAATGGCAGCCGCTACAACACTATGACCATTTGTGGCCGCAGCAGCCGGCCGAGAGACCAGCTGTCAGCGCCACCTCCGCCTCCGCATACAACCCCAGGTAAGCTTCGTCCCGGGGGGATTCTTTGGGTGGCGGGGGGTGGGAGGCCGTTCCGCCACGGGTTTCGGGGGGCTGAATGTCAGTGCATTCAGCCTCACTGAACTCTTTGGTGGAATTCTCCACCATCTCTAATTTCTGCACAGAAATACAAGAGGATGAGCTTCGTAGCCCCATTGAGAGCATCTGGGTTAAAATAAATGGAGCAAAGAATAAAAGGAACATGGTGGTCGGAGTCTACTACCAGCCACCCAGTCAAGGAGAAGACAAGGATGAAACTTTTGAAAAGCAAATACCCAGTGTTTCAAGGAAGCATGATGTAGTAGTAATGGGGGACTTCAGATTCCCCGATATTTCTTGGTAGACAAATTCTGCAAAACATGGCCCCTCAACGAAATTCCTGACTTGTGTTGCTGATAACTTCCTCCTACAGAAACTGGAGGAAGGAACTAGAGGATCGGCTATCCTTGACTTGATCCTAACCAACAGAGATGACTTAGTAGATAAGGTAGTAGTTACATGAACTCTGGGGGAAAGCGACCATGTTATACTTGAGTTCTTGGTTCTAAAGGAAGCAAAAGCCGAGTGTACCCAAACGCATACCCTGGATTTTAGGAAAGCTGATTTTAATAAACTCAGAACAATGATAAATAAGGTCCCATGGTAAGCGACTCTTAAGGAGAAAAGGAGTCCAAGATGGGTGGGAGTTTTTAAAAACGGAAATTCTAAAGGCACAATTACATACAATTCCAACAAGAAAAAAAGGTGGAAGACAACAGAAGAAGCCAATGTGGCTTCACAAAAAGTTAGAGATGACCTGAAAACAAAAAAGAGGACCACAGAAGAAATGGAGTAGCCTTCATAATTAATAATAAAGTGGCTAAAGCAGTGCTTGGATACAATCCAAAAAATGACAGAATGACCTCAATTAAGAATTCAGGGTAAGCCATTTAACATCACAGTGATCCAAATATACGCCCCAACCACAGATGCTGAAAAAGCAGAAGTAGATCAGTTCTATGAGGATCTGCAGCACCTACTGGATAGTACGCTAAAAAAAGATGTTATTTTCATTATAGAGACTGGAATGCTAAGGTGGGTAGTCAAACGACACCTGGAATTACAGGCAAGCATGGTCTGGGAGAACAAAATGAAGCAGGACATAGGCTGATAGAATTTTGCCAAGACAACTCACTGTGCATAACAAACACTCTCTTCCAACAACCTAAGGGACGACTTTATACATGGACTTCACCAGAAGGTCGACACCGAAATCAGATTGACTACATCCTTTGAAGCCAAAGGTGGTGGACATCTATGCAGTCGGTAAAAACAAGACCTGGAGCTGATTGTAGTTCAGATCACGAACTTCTTATTGCACAATTTAGAATCAGACTAAAGAGAATAGGGAAGACCCACAGATCAGTTAGATATGAGCTCACGAATATTCCTCATGAATATGCAGTGGAGGTGAAGAATAGATTTAAGGGACTAGATTTAGTAGATAGGGTCCCGGAAGAACTATGGACAGAAGTTCGCAACATTGTTCAGGAGGCGGCAACAAAAAACGTCCCAAAGAAAAAGACAACCAAGAAGGCAAGATGGCTGTCTGCTGAGACACTGGATGGATGACTGGAAGCAGCCCAAGAAAGAAGGAAAGCAAAAGGCAACAGTGATAGGGGGAGATGTGCCCAATTAAATGCAAAATTCGAGAGGTTAGCCAGAAGAGATAAGGAATTATTTTTAAACAAGCAATGCGCAGAAGCGGAAGAAGATAATAGAATAGGGAGGACAAGAGACCTCTTCCAGAAAATTAGAAACATCGGAGGTAAATTCCAGGCAGAAATGGGTATGATCAAAAACAAAGATGGCAAGGACCTAACAGAAGCAGAAGAGATCAAGAAAAGGTGGCAAGAATATACGGAAGATCTGTATAGGAAGGATAATAATATTGGAGATAGATTTGACGGAGTGGTCAGTGAGCTAGAGCCAGACATCCTGAAGAGTGAGGTTGAATGGGCCTTAAGAAGCATTGCTAAGAACAAGGCAGCAGGAGATGACAGTATCCCAGCTGAACTGTTTAAAATCTTGCAAGATGATGCTGTCAAGGTGATGCATGCCATATGCCAGCAAATTTGGAAAACACAAGAATGGCCACCAGATTGGAAAAAAATTAACTTATATCCCCATACAAAAAAAGGGAAGCACCAAAGAATGTTCAAACTATTGAACAGTGGCACTTATTTCACATGCCAGTAAGGTAATGCTCAAGATCTTACAAGGTAGACTCCAGCAATTCATGAAACGAGAATTGCCAGATGTACAAGCTGGGTTTAGAAAAGACAGAGGAACTAGAGACCAAATTGCCAATATCCGCTAGATGATGGAGAAAGCCAGGGAGTTTCAGAAAAACATCTATTTCTGTTTTATTGACTATTCTAAAGCCTTTGACTGTGTGGATCATAACAAATTGTGGCAAGTTCTTGGTGGTATGGGGATACCAAGTCATCTTGTCTGCCTCCTGAGGAATCTGTATAACAACCAAGTAGCAACGGTAAGAACAGACCACGGATCAACGGACTGGTTTAAGATTGGGAACGGAGTATGGCAGGGTTGTATACTCTCACCCTACCTATTCAACCTGTACGCAGAACACATCATGCGACGTGCTGGGCTTGATGAAGCCAAGGCTGGAGTTAAAATCGCTGGAAGAAACATTAACCATCTCCGATATGCAGATGATACCACTTTGATGGCTGAAAGCGAGGAGGAGCTGAGGAACCTGGTGACGAAGGTGAAAGAAGAAAGTGCAAAAGCTGGGTTGCAGTTCAACCTAAAAAAAACCAAGATTATGGCAACCAGCTTGATTGATGACTGGCAAATAGAGGGAGAAAACGTGGAGGCAGTGACAGACTTTGTCTTTCTAGGCACAAAGATTACTGCAGACGCTGACTGCAGCCAGGAAATCAGAAGACGTTTACTTCTTGGGAGGAGAGCAATGACAAATCTTGATAAAATAGTGAAGAGCAGAGACATCACACTGACAACAAAGGTCCGCATACTGAAAGCAATGGTATTCCCCATAGTAACCTATGGCTGCTAGAGCTGGACCATAAGGAAGGCTGAGCGAAGGAAGATGGATGCTTTTGAACTGTGGTGCTGGAGGAAAATCCTGAGAGTAGGGGTGGACGAAAGTCACTTACCTTTTCTCGCAGCTTGTTCGCGGTGGGGGGGAGCACTTCGCTGCTCCCCCCGCGAAGTTCAGGCCGGGGGGGGAGGCTTCCCGCCTCGCCCGGCCGAAATTCAGGCCGGAGGGGAGGCTTCCCGCCTCGCCCGGCCGAAATTCAGGCCGGGGAGGAGGCTTGCCGCCTCGCCCGGCCGCGAACACGAAAGTAAAAAAAAAAAAGTCCCCTGATAGGCTACGTGACGATTCACGTAGCCTATCATGGCTAGATCTGGAAAGTCAGCCGTGATAGGCTACGTGAATCGTCACGTAGCCTATCACGGGTGACTTAAAAAAAAAAAAAAAACGCGTACGCGAATGGCGGCCCCCATAGGGAGCCGCCATTCGCGTTCCTTATTTAGTTGCTGTAGTCTACGTAAATGTTTACGTAGACTACGGTGAAAATAAGGCAACGCAAGTAGCGTTGCCATTATTTTCGCCGTAGTCTACGTAAAGATTTACGTAGACTACAGCGACCAAATAAGGAACGGGAATGGCGGCTCCCTATGGGGGCCGCCATTATCCGTACACACTTTTTTTTTTTTTAAGTCACCCGTGATAGGCTACGTGACGATTCACATAGCCTATCACGGCTGACTTTGCAAATCTAGCTGTGATAGGCTACGTGAATCGTCACGTAGCCTATCAGGGGACTTTTTTTTTTTTTCTTTGATTGCAATGGCGGGGGCGGCAGCCAGTCAAAAGACCGGCTGCCGCTCCCGCCCCGCTCGAACACCGGACGAACCACCAGCCGGACCCGCCGCCGGGAGGGACATTCAGGGAAGGTAAGTCCCGTCCCGGGGGGTGTGTGCGGGGGGGCGGAGGATTTCTCCCCGAAACTTGTTCGGGGGGCCGAACACGTTGGCACTCGGCCCCCCGAAGTTTCGGGGAGAAATTCTCCGCCATCCCTACCTGAGAGTGCCTTGGACTGCAAGAAGATCAAACCAGTCCATCCTCCAGGAAATAAAGCCAGACTGCTCACTTGAGGGAAGGATCTTAAAGGCAAAACTGAAGTACTTTGGCCACATCATGAGAAGACAGGACACCCTGGAGAAGATGCTGATGCTAAGGAAAGTGGAAGGCAAAAGGAAGAGGGGCCGACCCAGGACAAGGTGGATGGATGATATTCTGTAGGTGACGGACTCGACCTTGGGGAAGCTGGGGGTGGTGACGGCCGACAGGAAGCTCTGGCGTGGGCTGGTCCATGAAGTCACAAAGAGTCGGAAGCGGCTGAACGAATAAACAACAACATGTGCTGAATACAATGATGATGGAGGTACCCAGTAGTAGAATGTAGTCTTTAGCTGAGTAGTTCTCATTGCAAAAGCCATCCCACTCAGACTTCAAACTTGGTCATTTAATTTAAAGTTGATAGATAGATAGATAGATAGATAGATAGATAGATAGATAGATAGATAGATAGATAGATAGATTAGGTTTATATTTTCCTGTGGTTTTCAAGAGTTTTCACCGACTTCATAGTGTAATCCTGACCTTTTTGAGATGAATGATTAAATAGTTACTGATTTGTCTTGACTTTGCTTCTTGAGCTACTTTCTGATGTTTGCCAAAAAAAAAAAAAAGTCTTTCCTCCTATAAAAACCAACAGTTGTGTGCACAGTGATCATTCTTGAATTGTACAAACACCTTTCTAGTTTGTCAAGGCAAATGTTGTGGGAAATACTTTTTAATGCTTCCTTCTCCGATCATTTGCAAAAGCTGCTTAATGATGCCGACAGCATTTAATTTGCATTGTTCCGTTTTTGTGGCTATAAGTCCATGTGGGTGAAGTCTAACTCTCCAAATCAGCCAGCTTGGCTTTCTTTTCATAGATCCATGTCTATGATGTTCTCCCAGGATGTGATGGTACCATGAATCCTCTTTAACTAACTTGTAAAATGAATGCTAAATTCTGCTTTAATCAGCTATTCATCTAAGTAGTATTTGTCACAGAACCATCCCCCTTCTCAACAAACTGAACATGAAAGAAAGCGGGCTGAAAGCCTTAGCAGTTGCACTCGGCCTTTTTGTTTTTCTTTTGTCACCAATAACAGTAGATTTTGGTGTCTCCTAGACAACAGCATCTGAAAGGCTTTCTAATTTCAAACTCTCTAGACTTTTCCTTCAGATTCTTGATGTCTGCTTATGCAGTAACCAGTAATCAACATTTGTCCAGATATTTTTTTTAAAATAGCAGATACATTAGAGCAGAGCTTTCCAAACTTTTCATGTTGGTGATACACTTTTTAGACATGCATCATTTCGTGACACGGTAATTCAGTTTTACTAGCAAACCAGAGGTTAAACTAACCCATTATAAGAGATACGGACACATGCATAAATTGTAATAATGAAATGTATGGGGATAGAATATATCTCATGAAAACCTTTCATTTATATTTTTTAAAATATATGATTTGTAAGATAATAACATACATTGTTGTCATTTATGAGTAACAGTATGTAAATATGTGCAAGAAAATGTGAAAAATAAACAAAATTAACTAAAGTATTTACAATACATATTAGGACACATAGGCCCAGGTAGGAGCCTAGCTGCAAAAACACATGAATTAGAGAAGCAAAAGTCCAAGAAAAATGGTGAAAATATATGTCTCACTACAAGGCTATATTGCTGTAAATATTTGCAGTGCCTATGTCCAGAGTCCAGTTCCAGCACTCTCCGGTGGTACACTGCCGGTGGGTGGTTAATCCACAATTACAGCAGAGTGAAAATAAAAATAAATGGCAGAAATCAAATTATAAGTGCCATGTGGTGGGTGGCTTGCTGTTTGCCACATTGGGTTTGGGAGGGTGGCCTCCCTTCAGCCATCAGCAGGTGGGTTGACTGGGTGACAGCCTGCAGCTGCCCTCACCCGGGTGCTTGGGAGCACGCTGATTCTGAGGCTTCTGGCCTCCACTGAGCTCCGTTCCGACTGACCAAGATGGTGGACAGCCCACTTGGTGCAGTCCCAGGCGGCGTTTCCACCCGCGCGCTACTGTGGCCTGGCCGTGCAGCAGCGCGGTGCAGAAGTCCATGAAGGGCGCACTCGAAATCTCGCAGGGCTGGTGGACGCTGCCACTTCTCCGCGCCGGCATCAGCCAAGCTCTGCTCCCAAGGCAGCGCCTCCCCTCTCTTCGCCCCGCGCCTCTGCCTCGCTGTACTGCTCCAACACTGCCAATCATGTGCTCCTCCGTCAAGATGCCACATGATCCTAAAGCAGCTAATGTTAAAGCAGCTAAGCCTTAGCTGCTTTAACATTAGCTGCTTTAGGACGTTCCTAAAGCAGTTGCAGTTTAGGAAGTTGCTTTAGGAAGTTGGGAGGAGCCAAGGGAAGCAAACGCGAGTAAGGGAGCTCCGCGGTGCCCTTCCGCACAATTTTCTGCATTTCGCGCGACACACCTACACACTGCCGCTGACACACTAATGTGTCGCGACACACAGTTTGGAAAGCTCTGCATTAGAGCCTTTGCTGACTTTTTCCAAACAATCTAGCTTATATACAAAAATGATGCAGAAAAAGAAGCTGCTTATTCATAGTATAGTTACCAGGTCTTCTGCTTCCAAGGAATTTTGTTTATACTGCTGGATAGTGCTACATTTTGAGTTTTGCAGTATATGCATTTTCTTGAAAAATATTGGACTTCTCGGATTTTTTTTTTAAGTGTAAAGGTGTTTCTTTTGTTTTTTTGTTTCTTAGTAGAGGTTAATTCATTTTCAAAATTGCACATAATTTTCTTACCGTGCAATCGTATGAATGTTAACGTAGGAGTAAATCCTTTCAAGTTCAGTGGGATGTATTACTATATTACTGTGCAGATGATTGTTGCCTTATTTATTTAAATTTGAATCTCTCTCCTTATCCCAAATGGTTAGGATGATGGGCGGAGCAATCCTAAATTACTTCCCAAGCCCTTTCACCATACTACAACCAAGGTGGGTGTTGGGTTTTTGTGTGTGTGCTATTTTTAAATCGGTATATTTTTGAAAAAAATTCTCTCCCATTGAAACCAGTGAGAGGGAGATTTATTATGGCAGCTTCAGGCTGGTGTAGGTAAGGGGCCTGATCCAATGCTGCCCCTCACAATACCCTGACTTGGCCCTTACCACCAGTGGTATTCCTACACCTGCAGAGCTTACCAAGCTTCCAGTCCTAAGCATGTTTACTCAGGAGTATCCCACTGTGTCCAGATTAATGGGTATAGGAGTGCTCTCTAAGACTGCAATCTTATAAACCCTTACATGAGAGTAAGCCCCATTGAGTTCACTGTGGCTTACTTCTGAGTAGACACATATAGGATTGCACTGTACAAGTATTTTAGAGTAAAGACTTAATCAAATGAAATCTGTAATTGTCTTTTTTTATTCTGTTTCTAGAATTTTAAAAAAACTTTTATCTGTTTTAGCCTCTTGTGTTAGCCAAGCTTTAAAAAAGAAAGATGCGATATAAATGTTTTAAATAATAAAAAAGATATAATATGAAGCCACTAAACACCAGCTTAAACTGAGTCATTGAAATAGGCCTGCACAGCATATGGCCCACATCTGTTTGTGGGCCAGAAATTATAGAGAGAAAAAGAGGGGGTACCTGAGAAATGGAGTTACAGAGAGGTCTGGCTAAGATGATATAGGTTTGTATTCAGTAAGGCCTAAAAACTCGGGTTTTGTCAAGTCTTCAGGTGAAAGGAATTCCATGATAGCAAGGGAGACCCAGATAGTTCAGAGAATTGTCCCAGTTGATCTTGTAGATCGGGTGGGTGGGGAACCTCTTTTGGTCTGGTGGCCAGATTGCCCCCCAAACCAAGCCCAGCAGCCCAGATGACATCAAAGGGCCAGCGCCCTCCCCCAAAGCCCATCCCATGATGTCATCATTGCCACATCACCCACTTTTTTCTCCCAGGCAGAGAGGCATAGAGTTCCCTACCTCTGCACAGAAAACAACTTGGCTCGGGCTCTCAGGTGCCAGCTAAGAAATAGTATGCAGATTCCTCTACCCAGGGCTGAGGCTTGAGGGGGGGAAGAGATTTGCGGAAAGCAGGGGACAGGACCACAGAGGGTGCTGAACCCTCCATAGGCCAGATTAGGCCCCAGCATGGGCCAGAAGTTGCCCTCCCTTGTTATAGATTGCAATAGGCCACTGGGAGAAAAAGACAGGGTTGGACTTAGAGTAGATGCATTGAAATCAATGGAATTTAAGCATAAAAGTCCCATTGATTTCAGCAGGTCTATCATTCTGACTAAGTATAGATCCAATCCATAGTCTTTTACATTTTTACAACTCAAATCATGCATGATGTGACTTTGACTGGTGGAACGTGCATTCAGCTCAGTTGGACATACACAATTAAAAAGTAATCAGTTTTGATAGGTCCTTTAAATTTTATTTTAGCTCTTTAAGATGGTTTAAGATTTTCTCTGTATCCTATATAATATTATTCAAAAACAGCCTAGGCTAGAGATGGGTCAAGTTAATAATATTTCATTTTACAGTCAAACGAAATATGTGTTGTTCTCTGCTAAATTCTGCTATCATATGATATTTGTCAAGTGTAAGTGAAGTTGATGGTGTTCGAATGCCCTCCTTTGCTTGGTTTCTGTTTTTCTTTTCATTTTTCACCCTTACAGAATGTTTTTGTTTAAAAATTGCAAACAAACTGCCTCCCCCCATTTTACCTACCTGCCCACTTGCATGAATCATATGTTTCACCAAGCATCTTGGGCTGGAAAGCTAGTGGGACAGAAGGTACTTTCATTAGCTTAGCAAGTGGCTAACTTCAAGGCTGCTCTGCATATTTCATTATTGTGTGTTCTGCCAAGGAGTACATAACTGTGGAATAGCATAATTCTTGCTGATCTTTTCAAGATCTGTCTAGAAGTGGTGCATCACCATATCTACATCCCAAGGTCAGCTATTTACCCTGACGCTTCCCTGGTATATACCTGTAATAGGACACTGGAGGAAAAAAGAGATATAGCAGATATAAAAACTAGGGATGTACGAAAGTCACTTACCTTCTTACGAAATTGATTCGCGGTGGGGGGGAGGCGCTCCGTCCCTCCCCCCCCTGAAATTCTGGCCGGGGGGGGAGGCGCTCTGTCCTTCCCCCCCCGAATCCTGGCTGGCCAGGTGCGCAAATGGCGGCGGCTGTAGCCACCACCGTTTGCGTCCCTGCAGTCAGCCGTGATAGGCTACGTAAATGTTTACGTAGCCTGTCACGGCTGAGTTAAAAAAACAACAACCGCGCGTACGCAAATGGCGGCGCCCATGGGCGCCGCCATTTGCATTCCTTATTTTGGCACGTCTAGTCTACGTAAACATTTATGTAGACTACGGCGAAAATAAGGGGAACGCAAATAGCGTAGACGCTACACTATTTGTGTTCCCCTTATTTTCGCCGTAGTCTACGTAAATGTTTACGTAGATTAGATGTGCCAAAATAAGGAACACAAATGGCGGCGCCCATGGGCACCGCCATTTGCGTATGCGCGGTTTTTTGTTTTACTCAGCCATGATAGGCTATGTAAAGATTTACGTAGCCTATCACGGTATTTTTTTAAAATCTAGCCATGATAGGCTTAGGGATGGGGGAGAATTTCTCCCCGAAATAGCGTTGCCCTTATTTTCTCCGTAGTCTACGTAAACCTTTACGTAGACTACAGGGACCAAATAAGGAACGCGAATGGCAGCTCCCTATGGGGGCCGCCATTTGCGTACGCACTTTTTTTTTTTTTTCCAAAGTCACCCTTGATAGGCTACGTGACGATTAACGTAGCCTATCACGGCTGACTTTGCAGATCTAGCCGTGATAGGCTACGTTAATCGTTACGTAGCCTATCACAGGGGTGTTTTTCTTTTTTCTTTTGAAGTTCGCGGCCGTGGAGACGGGGCGCTTCTCCCCGGCCTGAATTTCGGCCGGGCGAGGTGGGAAGCCTCCCCCCCCGGCCTGAATTTCGGCCGGGCGAGGAGGGAAGCCTCCCCCCCTTGCCTGAACTTCGGGGGGAGCAGCGAAGCGCCTCCCCCCCACCGCGAAGCAAGCTGCGAGACCAGGTAAGTGACTTTCGTGCACCCCTAGATAGGCTACGTAAATCTTTACGTAGCCTATCACGTTTTTGTTTTTTTTTACTGGAAATGGCAGTGGCGGCAGCCGGTCGGAAGACCAGCCGCCACCGCCGCCAGAGCTGCCGCCGCCACCAGGAAGATTCGCCCAAGGTAAGTCCCATCCCGGGGGGGTGGGGAGGGGGAGAAGCTTTCCCCAAGATTCGTGGCGAAATTCTCTGACATCCCTACAAATATTAAAGTTATATGAGCCTTCCTTCTTTGTGTTTGGCCACACTTTGTCATTGGCTTTCTTTCTCTTTAAAAAAATTACCCAAGCAAAAAAGTGATAGTAGTCATACCATTCCTTCAATCCACCTTAGGTACAGGCATGGCCCACATGTGAGTTCTAACCCACCAGGTTAATTTAAATGTCGTAGAAATACAGACATCAGACTTAGCTTTAGAACCAACATACTACTGTGTGACTATTCTGAATGCCCTCTATGTTACTTTGGGACTATTACCTGTAATTAATTTTCCTTAAGTGTAAAATCATGTGCATCATGTATCCTCGAATGGCATGTTCTGAAACAGATGATTGGAGCTTCTGTGCGTTGCAGGCACTGTGGGTTGGATTTGGCAGAGCAGAACTGCAAACAGAATGATACTGCAGGTGGAAATGGAGGAGGTGATTTTCTCTATCCCCCTGCCCCCGCAGCCCTCTTTGCCCCTGAAAATCTGCTCTAGAGGGTTGAGGGAACCTCCAGAACAGTGTGTGATGTAACACTGGGGGATGCATCATGAAGGCTCTAGCACAGGGAGCCTCCGCTAGATCCTAATTCCACCTGCCAGTGGAAGGAGGCCTTCCTGTTAATCCTGCTTTCTTCAGGACTTTTTTCTCATGGATACACATGAATATAAATATTGCAGACAATTTTAAGAGAGGTCGAACTAATACAACAAGCTGATGTTTAAACATTAAGAAGCAATATACTGTAATTCTGTGGCCAGCATTGCCAATACCAACAGTCTGAAAAAGACAATATTTTATACGTACTAAAATCACACTTTGCCCCATGGTGAAGTATTTCTCTGAAATCTGTTTGCACTCATTTAATTTATCTGCACCATGGTACCAATCATTAATATCTGAAAATGTCACTCTGCTTCCTTGAAGTATCAGGACTCCTGCTGACTTTCAGTTTTGCATGTAGATGAAAGAAATGTGTGCTTTTGAAAAGCTTTTTTTATTAGAATGTGCTAATGAAGCTTTAGGGCTCTCGACAATGGATAAGATAATCCATCATATTTGTGGGAGGAAGCATGACTATGAATATCTCTAGTCAGATATTGCTTTTTATAAGGCTTGACTGCATATTTCTATAAGGTCTTAAAATGTTTTTGCCAGTTAGGCTGTACAGCTAGCAGCGGCTGTAGGAACAATTGTGATAACAGAAACTCTAGTACATGACATTTCAGGGACTATGTTGTATGTGCAGTCTGAATATATGAGCAAGAAGATTGCTCAAAAGTCAACCAATGGTAGAAATGGTTAGGGGAGACATTTGTGCCTTCTACATACATACATGCATACATACATATAAATTAATTAATTACGTTTCTATACTGCCTAATAGCCGAAGTTCTCTGAGCAATTCACAACAATTAAAACCATATAATAGAAGATGATAAAATACAATATAAAAACTTGGAAGTTTAAAACTACACTATAAAAATAATAACCAAATAGAACCTAGCCGCAGTACAAAGATTTAAAATACAATCCCAGATTTAAAACTAATAAGCTAAAATGCCTGGGAAAATAAAAAGATCTTCACCTGGTGCCAAAAAGAGCACAGTGTAGGTGCCAGGTAGGCATCTCTGGGAAGCAATAGTTCCATAGTAGTTCCATCCGGCAAAATTTTACTGAGACCAGTTCACTTGTGCTACTCAATTTCATTTGGGCCAGGAATATACAGTTGCAGATAGTCTGACATTACCATGCTCTTGCCTCTCCATTGCAGATACATTCACCTTAATACAGCAACTCCTTCCAGGTAAAGGAGCTCTGGTGAACACATGCATGGCTCCCACTCCATCTGCACTATCCCCTTCCCAGTGTAAAGAAATGGGCATAAGAATTCTGAGTGTTTGCTATAGTGCGCCTTGAGGTCCTTGATCATGGGTAGTGACTTCATTCTACAAAGTTACATCTGTACCTGCAGCAACTTTGCCATCACAATTGCATTTCACAACTTTGTTTGTTGGAATTTATATATAGAAACCAAAAGTGATCAGGGAGGGACTGTGGCTCAGGGGCAGAGTACATACTTTGCATGCAGAGAGCTCAGGGTTGGTCCCTGCTACTTAAGTTAGAAAGGACCAGGTAGCAGGTGATGGTAAAGACCTCTGTCTGAGACCCTGGAAAGCCAGTACTGTATTTGTATATGCGAAAATGTGCATTTTTGTGCAAACGTAAATATGCACATTCGCAAAAATGCACATATTTGCACATGCGCAAAATGCACATTTTTGCAGTCGCCATTTTATTTTTTTTAAAATGGCAACGGCAGAGTTCGCCAAGGCCGCTGAGGTGAGTTCAGGCTGCTTGCGAAGCGCGGGAGGGGCTTGAGCGCTGTCCAAGGACCAGCAAGTGAGGGGAGGAGCTGGGCGGGCACCCGAAGACCTGGATGAGGTGGGTTCTCCATCCTCCTTCCCTCACTTTCCGAGATGCCTCAGCTAGACGGCCAAAGAAGTCCATCTAGCTGAAATGCAGAGCAGGAAGCATGGCATCCGCCACGCCTCCTGCTCTGCACTGGATACTCGTAAGTCTCCGAGTTCAGAGGTTTATGAGCATTGAGGGCATAGAGAGCCAGTGTGGTGGTTAGAGCGTTGGACTGGGACTTAGGAGATCTGGATTCTGAGTTCTCACTTAGCCATGAAGTTCATTGGGTGACTTTGGACCAGTGACTGACTCTCAGCCTTACCTACCTCACAGGGTTGTTGTGAGGATAAAAGTAGGGATGTTGCAGGAGTTCGAGGGGGGGGTGAAGTTCGGTGGACTGTCCCCCCGCTCGGTCTCCTGGAACTCGCTTGCTGAGCCACCGGACTCATCAGACCCCACTCGCCAAGGCACTGCGTGGTCTGCGAGTGCCCAGCAGCTGCAACCCCTCATTGTGCAAAAAATGGCAGCTTGGGGTTTTCCATAAAAGCAATGTTTTGCAAATGGGGGCCCATTTATGCCTGTAACTAGTTCCTTTATGGCTGCCATTTACGGAACACTGTTTTTACAGAAAACCCCAAGTTGCCATTTTTTTGCAAAATGGCAGCTCACTGAGTGCCCATGGACCGTCAGGAGGCTCAGACCCTCACACAAACAAGATCAAGCAGCCAGCAGGGGAACAGCGTGCAAGGTGGGCAGAGGCAATTCCGTCCATCCCAAGATAAAAGGGAGAGGAGGAGGATCATGTAAGCCGCCTTGGGTTCTTTGCAAGAGGGAAAAAAGCAGGATGTAAGTTAAATAAATAAATAAATACCCAGTTTTTCACAATCAAGAGTCTGAAACAGGAATCACCTTTTTGTAATAAAAGAATAGGTGTTTTGGTTAGGAAGTCTGATTTTACAAAGACATTGTTTTAGAGGTTTATAGGGGTTTGATAGATTACCTAGAAAAGCTTGATATCCATGGAGTACAATCTGCTCCTCTTGCATGTATTAACAGGCTATAGTTAGTTGATTCTGTTTCGATTAAGCATTTCTATCAGCCTTTGCATAATTTTACACTAATAACGTGGCTGCCCTGCATTAGCTGTTCAATTGCACAATAAATCACTTGTTTCATTTGTGCCCTCTGTTTCTAGTAACTTACCGGGTGTGTCATGCATGCATAGACCTTGAGACTATCATTCGTTTTCATTTTCTGTCATTGACACAGACACAACTTAGTCTTCTTTTCTGCACAGAAATGTTGTGGCATGAATGTAATAGGCTTTAACAGTTTATGACTTTGAATGCACTGTTTCTGGTTGAGATTAAAGAAACATTTTCATTTTGAATAGTTGAGTATTCCCCTGCCCCTTTTCCTGTTAAATAGACATCTGTATTTATCTGTCACCTTCCCAGCCTTCAAAGATGTCAGTGGTTTGATTTTTGCCTCTTTACAAATGATAATTTGGTAAAAATAGTGTTGGTAAAAATAGCTTTCTTGCAGAGATATGAGTAAAACATTAAATAATACCTCAAGGCCAGTACTGAAATTTTCTCCTTGTCTTTAGTTCTGTTGCGTTGTTTCATTTTGACAATAAATAACTGTGCATCAAAAATATTTAAAATGACAATAAGAAAACCAGTACTGTTGTTCTGGTATCAGTGTTTAATAGCTTCACTCCATTTAAGAGCATTCTGATTTTAAAACATTTTTCATACATTTCTAACTTACTTCTGACTTGCCTTATAAATATTTAGGCAGTGGGGATTGTATAAGAATATTTCTACACCAACCTAAAATCCCACAACTTTACTGGGGCTTTCTGCTTCCATTTTAAATACAGGATTATGATGTATTAAATACAGGATTATGATGTATTAAATACAGGATCATGATCACCCTTTATATGTCCTTCCCTTCCCCCCACCATCACCCCTTATCTGCATGTCCTATGTGTTTCATTATACAGCCACTAGATGGTGCTGTGGTCTAACTCCTCTTATTGTGGATTTCCTCTTTTCATGAAGGAACTCAACATGCTGTAATTTAACCCTATATGGTTCCGGCCCAGCCTATCTTAAGGAGCGCCTCCAGCAACACCAGACAGGCCGCTTAACAAGATCAGCCTCAGATGGCCTTCTCTCTGTCCCATCAGCCAAGACAGCTAGACTGGTGGGGACGAGGGAGAGGGCCTTCTCTGTGGTGGCCCCCACTCTGTGGAACTCCCTCCCTAGGGAACTCCGTCATGCCCCCTCTTTAATGAGCTTCCGTCGTGCATTAAAAACGTGGTTGTTCAGGCAGGCATTTGGGGTGGGTTAGGGTATTTAAAAAAAAAAAATATGGTAACATTTTATTGTTTTAAATTGTTTTATGGTGGGTTGTACATCGCCCAGAGTGGCTGGGTGACAAGTCAGATGGGCGATTAATAAATTTAATAAATAAATAAATAAATTTGATAGTTCGTTATCTCCAATTCAGGGCTGTGTGCACCACTTCGGCGCGAAGCCTGAGCTCCAAGGTGAGGTGGATGGGCACAAAGCGGCCCAAAGTGAATTGGGTCGCTCTGAAGCACTTTGGTGCACTTCAGCACAATCCAGAAGCCCATCCACCACACTGCCACCACTACTGCTGCCACCCAGCCCCTTACCTGGGTCCTATGGACATGCGCCGGCAGCCATCTTGTCCCGGCGGAGGGGGCAGCCATTTTTTGAAAGGGCAACTCCCTGTATTTCCGGAAATACAGGGAGTCGTCACTTTTAAAAATGGCTCCCCCCCATCCCCTGGAACAGCAAGACAGCTGCTGGCCTAGGAACTGGCAGCGGTAGTGGCTCCCCCAGCAACAGTGGCTGCTCCCCTGGCAGTGCTGGCAGCAGCTCCCCCAGCAGTGCCCCCCCCGAACAAGCCTAAGGGCTCAGGTAAGGAGCTGGGGGCTGGGTGGCGTGTTGGGGGGGCGAAGTGGGATTTGGATGTCTGAATTCAGCTTCATAGGCCAAGGTGCATCAGGGCCCTGCTGAATTGGGCCTGCCCTGGAAGCCCTGAAGTTGCCTCCAAGTCGGATCGGGGGGTCCATGCACAGCCCATCTTTTAAAAAATGGGATAAAGGTCATTTAGCGCAGGAGATGCCCTGGAGGTTGACGATGTCAGATAAAGGACCTGTAAACTTCCTTGAGTAACCAATCCCTGTAGTGGGATAAAAGCCCCGTGTGGAGAAGCCCTAACTCTACACATTGTTGTGTTTTCTGCTACAGGTAAGCTAAACTGCAATTCGTGGGGGCGGGGCGGGGTGGAGAATCTGGGAAATCCATGACCTGTTATGTCGATGTGAGGGGTTTGGCCAATATTTCCCATTATATGGCTTGATATTGTATCAGTGGTAAATTAAAAATGCAGTGGTCTCAACGTAGATGCAGTTCTCTAGGTTTCATTTTTCCTTCTACTGCCCAAATAGAAATGTATCTAGAAATGTTACGGCTCTTAGCATATTGAGATTAAACATAGAAATTTTTAATCTCAACTTGCTAAACATGGAAAACAAGGACTAAACATGGATTTTTTAAATTCCTATTTAAACATGGAAAACAAGGACTGAAAAGTTGGCTGTTCCTGTTATCTTGCTGCCTGAGGTAGTAATTGGGTGCAGCTGGGCCCTGCAGGTTGAACTATGTTTATGTCATTTTCACTTTCCACTTGATTTGCTCTTACTGATACTTTCATGGTCAACAATAAATGTGTATTTTGATTGTATATTCAAGAATTTAGGAAGTATACGCATAACATTTGAGGTAGCAGACTTTTTTAAAGAAGAGTTCTCTGCAGCCAGTGTAATTACTGTAATCATCTGTGCTAGTGGTAAGGAAGGTGTTGGACATCAGATGTCTCATTTTCATGAAAATGGAAAGTGGCAGTGATAGGAATAGTATTTCATTCTTTTGTATAATTTATTGGACAATTGTTGTTTATAACTTTAAGAATATTGTAATATGATGATGATATTACAGCTTTTCAAAAATGATTAGGTGTGGATTAAAATTGCAACTTTAGTAGACAACTTTAGCCAAGAGAGTTGTTGGATTTGGTTCCATTCCCTTTTTTATTGCCCTGCCATAACAATATTGTTGCACTACATAATATGGGTGGTGTTCCTACAATGGTTGCTTCTGCCCTCTGGTAGAGGCCTTGTTATTATGCCTGTCTTCTGGGATGGGAAGAAAGAGAGCTCTTGGGATGGATAATAAAGTGTGGCGATATATGAGAATTCCATCCTTAGGATAATTTTTCCTGAGGTTCCCAGTTATTAGGAGAGTGCTGAGTTACGGAGCTGTGCTGCTGACCCTTCTCCATATCAGTCCTTGGAGGATTATGGCAGTTCAAGGTGCATTTGATTGTTGTGACTGGTGCTCTTATATCAGGCAGGGGGCTCAAATACTTTGTGTGCCTGAATGACGAGAGTGGATGATTGAGTGGCTTAAGAGTAAGACCCACTGCTTCCGCCTGATGCTACTCTTAATGCAGCCTCCTACTAGCAGATGTATTAATACTATCACCCTTGGGTCCCTGCCCGCTAGTCAAACTGTTTTAGAAGTTGGATGATTTTATTAAAGTTTCGCCCTTCTTCGCCTCTGGATAGTGTTGGCTGTCCTTCATCCTGCTACATCTCACCTGTAAATTGGTGTGTCCAGTTCTGCCTATCTTCTTCAGCAAGCACTGCCCACAGTGATGTCGTTTGCAATGGGGGCTTGACAGAGAGAAGGTGGATGTGTAACAGCCAAGTATGTCAAACTGAAGAACTCTCTTGGCTGCTTTTTGCTAAGCATGTTGTGTGTTTCTCTCGCACTTCAGTCATTTTTATGCATGCCATATCATGCACATTTTGTTTATGCACGTGCTTACATGCTCAAGAACCTTCCTATTACATTTCTCAATTAAGCAGTGGTAAATGCATCTTAAGGAAACCTCACATATGTAATTTTATCAAAATGCCTATGAATGAATATTAGTCAGTCACACCACAATGTTTTCAGGGTGTGGGTAGAAGGGACTATTTCAGTGTTGGTGAACTAGCCATTTTATTTTCAACTGCCAAACTTCAGACATGACTAATTTTAGACCAACTCTGTACTTTAGGTAAATCATGTTTTAATCCTTTGCTGCCCTTTGCTTTTACATTTCCATAATTGATTCCTATGGCTTTTTCAGGCTGTAGCTTTGCTTGTGCCTTTCATACCATATGCTTATGAGATTGTATGTGATGCATTCTTATATTCAGGTATTACCTTTCACCATTCTAAGCCCTTGCCTGCTGGGATAGCATGTGAATATGCGATTAAATCCTCTTTAATTTAAAGGAGTTTAAATAGACAAAATACTCAGCATTTGGGTGCAGATACTGGATGAAGACTGATGTAGTGTTTAAAGAGCAGGTTTTTTATAATGGGTTTTTCACACATGGTGTGTGAGCCTGGCTCATAGCCGGCATCACAGCTGCATTACAAATCCTATATAGCAGGAAGATCAGGCCTCCAGTCATCCCCCACCCCACCCCTTTGCCGCATTAGTCAGTAGCTTGCCTCCACCCCCACCCCTCCAGAAGCCCATATTATTTACATATGTACACACTTCCAAAACAAAAATGCACACATTAATTATTCAAAACTGTTCCAGGAATGGTTGATCTGGGTTGATGATTTCGTGGGTGCTAAATTGTTACTGGGGGGCAGGGGAGGGGCAGAGCCAAACTGTGTCTACCATTCTAAAAATGTTATATCTGTCTTCTCTGTGTGAAGTAGTCACATACTTCAAATGTTTCCTGAAAAGCTTTGCTGAATTATCTCGGGTTGGATTTAAACAACCATATTTTTCCTTTTTTGGAATTATCCAGATCAAAATGCCTTGTGGGAAGGCTGCCATGTTTGGCAAAGCTCAAATATCAGGTTTATTGAACTCACTTAGCTCGTGATGCCAGTGCTTCTTAGGAGTTTTCCTACATCGTGGATTTCTACTAAGTAGTACACCATAATGGTCATATTCTTTTTTTCACCCTTTCAAAATATACAGATTGTGCCCCACTGATTTGAAACCTTGGTAACATACTCATTGTATGAAGCTGCCCATGATGAGATAGTTACACACTGATCTTGCATATCAACTAAGATGATTCAGATTTCTCCATCAATATGTGAGACATTGTTCTTGGCTAACCAGCTAATTTAAAAGCAAAGAAAAAATAAATAAAAAGCAGAAACACCTTGATAATATAGCTCATGTGATCTGGATGTTTCTCACTTGCCTTTAATTAGTTCACACTCTTTGGGATTGTCCTCACACCACCAAGTCAAGGTTATTGAACACCAAGAGTGGAGCCTTATTTTCCACCTGAAATATCAGTGTTAGTTTTTATATATTCATTATCTGCTAAATGTAGATCTGAAAACACACAATCGGAATGCAGCGTAACTTTGAAGGAATGAAATTAAGTGAAGTCACATCTCATCATTTAAACATAGCCTTGGTTTTTAGTAAGTAGATTGGCAAGACTTGTATTCTGACTGCCATGCAGATGGTATCATCAATTTGCTGAAATGGTGGTGGGAGAGTTCAGTTGTTTCAGCTGCCAGTGCTGAATTTCAGGCTCTCAGTGGCTGATAGCAGGTTGTCATTTCACGCTTTGCAGTTTTGTTCTAAACTGCAATTCTGCATATTGTTTTAGTGACTGAGTTTATTCTATCTAGCCAAAAGTGTTCATGTTCTATATGCATAGAAAATGCATCTTGTTAGAATTTGGACAACACTCCATGCATTGGATAAGAAAAATCTAACATGAATAATTTCCAAAAGCTACAGAGATAGAATGTGAAGCTCCCCTTAGCCTAATTTTCAAGAGGCAGCATTTAGCCTAGTATGTGCCACGTATGTAAAGAGAAACTTTTTTTTTATATCGTGAGGCATGGAGCATATGCCATGGTTTGTGACTGAGAATGTTCAACAGTAGCTAGTGTAAAGTTAACTCTGGATTAATGAAATCTATTACAAGCCACGTCATATTCAAGGTTCTCATTGAGGCATATGTATTATATTCAGTGATTTCCAAATTCATGTAGTTTGTTCTCTCTGCAATAGATTCCTCAAAGGTAATATTCTACTCTAGCCCTTAAGCCTTTTCTAAAAGTATTTTAGTACTCCTATAATCAATCAAGCCTCTTGCCATTTTCACCCGCTATCTCAATCTAGCACAGGTTGAATATCAAGTGCAGGATTTTGTATTTTTCATTTTGGGAGGGCCGCTGGAAAGTCCAGGCAAAAACGTGCTTGATTTATCACAGGAAACAAGTATACCTATGTATCAAAGTGTCTGCTCATTTCCTTTTTCTTCTTCAGCGCTATACTAAGTTTTGATGGTTGAACTAAAGTGATTCAGCCAGGACTGCAGATTACTGTTTTCTAAGTAGGGTGCTACCTGCAATACATGGCATAAATTTGCACAGCATT
Source organism: Heloderma suspectum (assembly GCF_057233095.1). NCBI lineage: Eukaryota > Metazoa > Chordata > Lepidosauria > Squamata > Helodermatidae > Heloderma > Heloderma suspectum. The sequence continues at coordinate 76,037,417 of NC_139461.1, forward strand.
GTTTTGGCACTGTGTCTTAAAATATGTCTAAACTCGTGCTGACATTGTAAGATAAGAGACTCCTTAGCTGAATGTTATAACATTTGCATCTTTTCTCATTTATCTGTACTTCACATCCAGACATCTATCTTCCCTCTTGCATTACCATATGTATTTCTGCTATTTAGCTGTTGTACTCATCTGCATTTCAACAAGGAATTGGTTCTGTTCAGTGCTTTGATTGCCATAACACCTTTTTGCTGTAATTTGGGCATGCCTCTTCTTATACTCAAACTCCTATTGTGTGTGTGTGTGCACACACACACACATGTTCGTGCGCACGCATGCACACTCAAGTGCACTTGTGGATCAGAATATACAAAGAGGCATACCCAAATTGAAACAAAAAGATGTGAGTGTGTGTGTGTCCAGATTGGGACCCTGCAATTTGCATTGCAGGGAAGCTCCCGTTTACTTCAATGGGAGATCATTTTCCAATACGAACTCCAGGCATGGGGTGTCTGATCCAGATCAGAACATCCTGTACCCAGTGCCTGGGCCTGACCTGGATCGGGCCCTCCACACTGGCCATTTGTAAATGCAAACACGTGCACTTAAGAGCAAACTATGTGATGGATGCCGTGTGTAGTTTGGGCCTGAAGATCACCAGTAGTAGCAGAGGTATTTTATTTTTAAAAGAGATAAAGGCAACCTTTAGAACAGGGATGGAAAACCGTAGGTCCCAATCTGGCTCTCTGGGCTTCCCCAGAAGACCATGCCCCCCAACCTGTTGTTTAGTGATTTCCTGGCTTTTGTGCAGGATTTTCCCCATTCCACAAGGTTGAAATGCTACTTCTAAAGCTTCATTAATGGCAGTAAGAGCTTTACATCACAATCGTAGAGCTGTCTACTCAAAAAGAAGTCCTGTTGAGTTCAGTTGGGCAGACTTCCAGAAAAGTGGGAAATGGATTATAGCCTAAAGCTAACAGATACTGGTGTTGTGGGATTTTCACTCTGCCGCTTTGCTTTTGGCCACACCTGCCACCGGAATGAAGCCCCCGAGAGCTTCTCTGAAAAGGAATTGGGCCCTCAGGCTAAAAGAGGTTCTGCACACCTGACTTGGAATATACATCAACTGCTATCAGCCTGTAAAATTTGTAACAGGGAAAATTAGCCCAGAGATATCCGTTTGCAGTGAGTCCTCATGGTTTATATGAGCAAGATCGCCATTATAAAATTACAGTCTTTGTTTAGTTGAATATATGTTCAATTAATATATTTTAGCTCCTTTTTTCAGGAAAAAACCAATGAGTTCATCTAACATCTGTAGAAGTTAATAATATTTACAAATCAGTATGAAGGCTATTTTTAAAAAGTGCAATATGTTGATCATTTTATGCTTGCATTATAGGAAATCCCTCTTACCTTTTATTTTAAATAGCTGTCAGCAATTTAGCATAAAGAATAATTTACCCTCTTCAGTCAAGTGTCTTAAGAACTGCACTAGGTTGCTTGTCCTTTTATCCTTATTTTCACATGTCATACATTAACATATTAGAAACTGTGAACTTTTGTGAGGATTTTCCGTTGTGAAGTCTACTGCACTCGTGGGCATGAATTTACTGGACAATATTTGATTGCAAAGGTAGATACTTGATTGAGCATATAATGAAAAATTCCCTAAAAGGTTGTCTAGAACACAGAGCTGACACTTCAGCTAGTTTTATACACTAGCCAATGGATTGATAAAATACTCCTTAGCATTTATTATTTTTATTTATATCTCTCCCAGCATACTGCTTGAAATATATCTCGGCTGTTCATGCTGTTTTCTCATATTGCTACAGTTACCATACATTTCTTTTCCGCATATGCAATTAAAAGCCTTGCTAACAAAAAGATATTTTTGTACATTTGATTTGAGGTGTATCCTAATTAATAGATGGTGGATATTTTGTCTTCCTTCCTCTGAATAGATTATTGGTGGAAGGGTAAAGAAAATGACTAAACTGTGCTCCTTTTCCAAATCAGTTAGCCTTCCCCAACCTGGTACCCTCCAGATGGATTGGACTACAGATCCCATAATCCCCCATCCAGGGAAGGCTGATGTAGGAAGTGTACACAAGCACAGGTCTCTGGGTTAGGACCCCTCCCCTTGTGAATGGACATGGGTGTTTTTCTGCCCCTAAAGTAGCCTGGACATGGTGGATTGAGTCTGGTGCCTATTTCAATTGGCACACATATTATATTTGAACTTCTACAGTACTACTCATAAGTCCATTTACCATGATGTGCAGCACTGATTTTCAGGATTTGGCACAAGGCATGATGGTAGGAACAGCTAACTGTAATACAAGAAGGATAAAAAGCAGCTGCAGGAACCCTGTGCCTGTCACAATATTGGATAAGCAATGGCTCTTGGGGAATGGGTTCAGCCTTTCAAAATGTTCCTGAGTTAAATTGTGGATGAATCTTTCCTGTATGTCTCTTGCTGCAAGTTTGTTGCTGCTAGCCTGCTAGGCCTTGAGGTCTACTGAGACAATCTGAACATCCTGGATGCTACTATAAGCCATAGATGTAGTGATCCCATATGAAAGCTCACATGGGGAACTACATAGGTGACCAAATTAAAACTCTATCCTATACAGTATCCTGATATAAGTGTTGATTCTTTATGCTAACATACAAGGACAGAACCTGTGGTATGATCCTGATACTTGATTTCATGGACCCTTGAAAGCTGGAGGCCATGTGGATCTTGATCAATCTTTCTGGTATTCATTGTGTTGATCAAGGACATCGGTCTGGATTCCCTGTGTGGAAAGCGAAAATCTTGTGCATCAGTGAATACAGGATCGCTCCAACTGTTCTATGAATGAATGACCAGAAAGCTATGTGAAATTAGGCAGTTTATCATTACGGATATCTTGGGAGGACAAATATCTAGCCAGAAGGGGAATATCAATGAAACACACAGGATGTTTTTGGCTATGGACTTGTTTTGATTTGTTTTCTGAAATCCTGAAGTGATCCCTACCTCCTCAGACACTAGTCTAGCAACATCCAATAAGATTTAACAGGCCACTCAACAAGATTACATTTTATCTCTTGGTCCATTTACTTTGATAATAAGCAGTTCTTCCGTGGATATAAGTTCCCACTGGCTGTGGAAGGAGATTTCTTTTCTCAAGAATAGCAGAAGGATTCCTTCTGTTTTAGACCTTCTATGAGTTCTAGGAAGGGTGCTCAACAATACCTAGATGGAAGAAGCACAAGTAATCTCCATAGACCCTCACTGACCTCACTGGTTTCTGAAAGCAGGGCTCCTGAAATGAAGGCATGCTTTAACCTGGAGGCATTCGTGTAATTTCTAGTGCACGGATCAACACTCCATTCCCGTCCTTGCAGTCCCAGTCCAGCAAACTCCATATGGGTCTCTTTTAACAAGGCACTCTTTGCTTGTATTGTGCCCTGTAAACAATTTATCAATTGGATTTATGATGCAAAACAGAATTTTTGTAGGCAGGTGACAAGACCAAATATTACGTCCAAAGTGAGGATTTGCCACAATTTGCATTTTTTGCAAGATGACCATGAGAAATCTTAAAGAAAACACTATTTGGAATTTGAAACCATAATTTTTCTGGTTATGCCCTTGTTATAGATTTGTCTGTCCAGAAGAGATAGGCCAGGGATCCAATGGAGGGAGAACATTTGCAGACCCCGCCTTCTTAAAAATGTTTATCTTTCGTTTTTCAATTTACATTTAATGAAGAATTAACGCTTAACAAGATCTTTACTGCTTTGGAAGAACCATTCTCATGGGTTACACTGTAACCACTACAGAAAGAGGTATGGTGATCTTTGAGACAGTTTCCAGAAGTTCTTTTGTGAACTGAGAAGAGTGTACTGGAGATTGGCACCTGTGTACCTGAAAAAAGACAATTCAATAGTGATGAACGTGGTGGCTGATTTCTTCGTAATGGGACTCTGTATGTAGCAATCCGAGTTCTGTTATCAATAATAGTGGCATACCATTTTGCGGGGAGGGGTATGCGTGTTACAGCTAATACATTTATTGGGGATTTTTCTTATAACACAGCAATATGTACAATTTTATATAGACAATACTTTTGATTTTTTATATATAGACAATACTTTTGACAATAATTATTTTTTATGAAGTCAAATTATGCTTTATCTCTATAGATTGATGAATGGTGGTAACAGATGCAGGGCCCTGCAACAAAATACGCTATCTACTTGCTGAAATGTTGAAGAATTGCATTAAGTGAACAGACTTTTCATTAACCTCTGTCTACTTGCTGCAATTTTGAAATTTTGCATTCAGTGGATAAATGTCTCCTTTTTATGAAATGGATGGAAGTTTTGTCCAGTTACTGAACAAAAAGTATCATTACGGTAAATGGTTTCACATCATGGAATAGACAGTTTTTTGCATGTAATGCACAATTCCACTTAAAAACTATGACATATGTATCGGTCTCTCTCCTCGTATTTCATCTTCTCCATTGTCTTCCTCCCTCCCCCCAGGTTGTCAGTTTTTTTCCTGTCTCATGCGCTCAGCATTCCATCCTATTGCATTATTGGGGGGGAGGGTTGTTGTTGATCCTCCTCCCCCCTTTAGGGCTTTTTTCTTCAGAATGTTTAATTCATGAACTCTCCCTCTTGCGCATCGGTGATACACTTTGGGGTACATAAGAGTGAGTTCTGGAAGACTCAAATCAATATTAATTTATATGATATTAAATTATGAAAATAGTCTCAAAGTTAAAAAGCAATGTTTGGATTCTAAAATATGTTAACTTAAGGAGGTTCATGGAAGAAACTTTTACCACCCCGAAGTTCAAGGTGCTGGTTATTACCCTTAAGCGGTTTTGGACTAGAATTCCTCAAGGACCATATGTGCCTCGTATATGAGCCTGCCTTTCCTTTTAAGGTCAGCTAAAGAGGTTGTCTTGCTGGTCCTGCCTTTGTTAGAAACATGGTTGATAGAAATATAAGAGAAAGTCTCTGTGGCTCCACCAAGGTTGTGGAATTCTCTGCCCCAGGAGATCCATCACCCTCTCTGATATTTTGTGCCACTGGTTAAATATGTATTTATTCCAGCAAGCATTTGTTTGTTTGCCTGGCTGATTTCCCTGGTATTTTAGTCTCTGTGATCTGTCTTTAGATGGTTTTAATGTTGGTATATCAATATAGTAGACTTGGGCATCTTTGGATGGGAAGGTTTGGGTATAACTTTACTAAAATAAATAGATAGCAGTTGTATATAATACTCCTTTAATTATTATTGCCCACACTGCTGCTCTTTTGTACTGAAATTGTATTCATTGTTCCCTTTTCTTTCAATTTTGCTGGTTTAGAAAATGTTCCAGTGGAGTTCCGCAGGAGTATACTTGCCATTTGTTTACTAAATAATGTGAGATACTGGAATTTTTATACTGTGCCTTCATTTGAAAAGAAAAGCTCTCATCTAAATACAAGCATATTGTTTCCCCTAAGATGCTTACTCCTTTCTGTTACATTTTTCCGCTAAAATGAAGACAAAAGAAATGTCAGCGTTCAGGAAGATTTTGTGTCAGTGAGTGGTAGGGGCAAGAATTGAAAGGGATCAGTGAATCAGATGTAATTTGGGTTGTATTTTAGATACCAAATCTTTGTTTTGCTGACAGCCACATTTCCTGTTTTGAAAAGCTGAATAGGCATTTCTATCAGACAGAAAGAACTTTATCCCTATTTTCTTTCCAGCATGCCTATGATGGCTTTGTTCAATAAGCAAAGAGGATTATGGGAGGTGGAACTAGGTAGCATGTTTTAGTAAAGATGTGTAAATGACTTTTCACTGTGAATATGAGGATTGAACATTTTTGTGATTGTATTTTCCCTTACAGGTAGCTTTTAAAATAGACCATTTATGTTGATTTAATTAGCTCAGGGAAGGGGGAAAATAGCATACACTATAAAATGTCATTGGAAAAAATTGGCTGCAAGGCATGATTTAATATCAAGATTTCACATTTTATGCTTCTTACAAAAAGAAAATGAATAGCTGAAAGTGCACTTTTGAAAAATAAAACTATATTCTTCAACTTCTCCCTCCTCCTGTACAAATACAAGGAGCCCTAACAAGTTAAAGCAATACATTTATTCTCATGTACTATTTTATTTAGTTTTGAATATCAACTCAAATCATGCAATGAATTACTATGCCAATTCTTAAATATTTATTATAGTGTACCTACTTGGGAAACTGACACAAACTTATAATATCATGATTTGTAAAATTGCTTTAGGATAATATGAAAGTTTTGCCATAAGAAATTATTCTGAATTTAAAAAATTGGGTCCAAGAAGTTTCAGGAGTGTATCAGAATATACGGTAATTCTAATCTAAATAACTGAACGTGTGCTACAGCTTTTGATTTGCCTAACTGAGATATTTCTTGGAGTCCAATTTTGGGGGGGTAAAGTTATTAAAAACTATATACTCAGGTGAACAGATTATTGCCTAAACATTTCAAATTGTTTTCAGTACCATAAACATTTGAAATAGTTACATTAGCAGTGCAATCCTATACATGTCTACTCAGTAGTAAGTTCCGCTGAATTCAGTGGAGTTTACTTCCAGGAAAGTGGGTACAGGATTTCAGTCTAACAGTGCAGTGCTATTCTATACAGATCTACTCAGAAGTAAGTTTCAATGAGACCTATTCCTAAGTAAGTAGGTGTAGAATTGCAGCCTAAATAGTTAGTGCAATAAGGTCAAAACAGGGTTGATTTGATTTAAATCAAATTGATTTTAATTATGATTTAAGTCATGATTTAAATCACTTCTCTGAAGGACTCCATTTTAATTATTTAAGGTAAAGGTAAAGGTGTCCCCAGCCAGTCGTGTCCGACTCTAGGGTGCGGTGCTCATCCCCTTTTCTAAGCCGAAGAGGCAGTGCTGTCCAAAGACGCTTCCGTGGTCATGTGGCCGGCATGACTGAACACTGAGGTGCACGGAACGCTGTTACCTTTCCTGCCGAGGCGGTACCTATTTATCTACTTGCAATTTCTTGCTTTCGAACTGCTAGGTTGGCAGAAGCTGGGACTGAAGACGGGAGCTCACTCCGTCACGCAGCACTCGGGTCTCGAACTGCTGACCTGCCGACCTTCCAGTCTGCAGTTCAGCGTCTTCACCACTAAGCCACTAGTGGGGAAGATGCTATTTAATCATCATTTTTAGTAGAAGGTAGGGATGTACGAAAGTCACTTACATTTTCGAAGGGTGACATTCAGAGTGGGGGGGAGGCGCTCCATCCCTCCCCCCGAAATTCTGTCCAGCCGGCTCCGCTCCACAGAGATTCCACAGAGCTGCCGGCCGGGGCCGCCCGCAGCTGGACATCTGGCCGCTGGGCAGCCTGCAGGGACACAAATGGCGGCAGCCATAGCCACCGCCATTTGCGTCCCTGTATTTTGCCGTGATAGGCTACATAAATATTTACATAGCCTATCACAGCAAGCAAAAAAAAAAACAGTGTACGCAAATGGCGGCGGCTACGGCGGCTGCCATTTCCGTTCCCTTTTTTTTTGCCGTTTTAGCCTACGTAAATATTTACGTAGGCTATTACTGAGAAAAAAAGGGGGGTGCAAATGGCGTAGTAATAGGCTATTACTGCAAAAAAAAAGGGGGGGGAATGCAAATGGCGTAGTGGCTACCATTTGCATTCGCTTTTTCTTTTGCCGTTTTAGCCTACGTAAATATTTACGGAGGCTCTTACGGCGAGGAAAAAAAGGGAACGCAAATGGTAGCCACTACGCCATTTGCATTCCCCCCCCCTTTTTTTTTTGCAGTAATAGCCTATGTAAATATTTACGTAGGCTTAAACGGCCAAAAGAAGGGAACGCAAATGGCAGCCGCCGCAGCCGCCGCCATTTGCGTCCGCTGTTTTGTGTGTGTGTTTTGCCGTGATAGGCTACATAAATACTTACGTAGCCTATCATGGCCTCCGCAGGGACGCAAATGGGGCCCCTGCATTAGCTGTGATAGGCTATGTAATTATTTACATAGTCTATCACGGCTATAATGAAGAAGCGAATGGCGGCCGCGACATTTGCAAGTCGGCGCGAACGGCAGCAGGTAAGTGCTCCGTTTCGCATGCCTTTTGTGAAGTGGGGGGGTGGGGGGCTTCGTTCCACCACGGATTTCGGGGAGCCGAATGCACTGGCCTTCGGCCTTACCGAGATCCGTGGTGGAATTCTCTGACATCCCTAGTAGAAGTACATTATTGTTTAAGGGAGCAAACCGATTGGGATAGGCAGCCACCTCTGAACTTGGAGGCAAGCGTGGAGAGAATCTTCTCCTCTGAGCTCCAGCCACCCTGCATTCATGGCTAGACAGCTGATTTCGGGACCTTGGAGCAGGGTGGGTGGAAGGCCAGATGACGTATAGGAAGCATCGTACCAGCACTTCCACACTCCCTGCCCCCAGGAGTGCCCCCTTTTGCCCCGCTTGGCGCTTCTCTTACAAACATGGAGCCTGGGGACGTTCTGTGCCACCTACGAGGGGGCGGGGGCAGGAAGGCATTTTTCCAGCAACTGACCTCGGAACGCAGGCTCCGAGGTCGGTTCCCAGAAACTGAGCAATCCTATGGCCGTCTAGCTGCTGTCTAATGGCCATAGGATTGCCCCCTAATATAACTTTAATACATATTCAGAGATGTAGGTTTCATTAGAAGGTAGATACACAGTAAGCAATTATTCTGAATTATTTTCAAATTACTTTTCATCAAAAAATGGGGTGATAATTTGGTCATTTTAGTACGAAAGCAAAATGAACTTGTGAAGTCATTCAGGAGATGAACGAGCTCCAACTGTTCAATTAATCATGATATTTTTGTCATGTGTGCCAGAATCACCCCCCCCAAACAAGCTTTTAAATTGCAGTAATAAGACTGTTGAAGAAGAAAACTAACCAGAAGAATAAACAAACAACAACATTAATAAAACATGCACATGGATTTTGTGGAGGGTACATGCAGCAGACATTTCCTCAGGAGTCAGGACTGGATGAATGTTTGGTTCACTGTTGGTTTCACTTTTGATTCCCCTCCCCTATCTTTTGCATTTATATCCAGACTCCTCCTCCTTGTTCAGATGTACTCCACCTCCCCAAATTCTGTATTCACTTTCTCTATCTTTGCACTGAGAGCGAGCGAGCGAGCAAGCGTGCACTTCTGTATACCACCTGCAGTAGAGAATAGGACTGATCAGATTGTCTCCCATCTCCATAAACTGCTGTTAACATATTCATAGAATATAAGTAGTCATGATGGTATCTTTGACCTAGGCTCTTTTACTAACTGTTTTAAGAAAATTTCAAAATCTGATTTGATTTTTAAAAAAATTAAAAATCCAATTTTTTAATTTAAAAAATATTTGATTTTTATCAACCCTGGGTCAAAAGGATGAATAGAATAGAGAGGGGAATGAAAATATAGTCTTATGAATATATTTTCTGTAAAGAGAGCTATTAGAAGGAACATGGTCCTTCCATTTACCCTGCCCCAGCAGTTGACATCTATAATTAAATATGATTCTGTTATGTGCGTGAACAATAATCGGAGCCATTCGGTCTATTTTGGTCACTCTTCCTCTTTGTTTCTATCACACTCTGTCAAGACTGTGCAACATTTGGAGATCCCTTCTTTACACTAACTCGGTGGGTGCTGTCATTCAGCATTATGTTTAAACTGTTATTTTATGCTGTATACTGGCAAATGGGTTTTTCCAACCTTGATATTTCATATTCTATGCAATCCTCTGTTTCTGATTACATCCATTTATTAATGAGTGTTCCCATCCATTCAAACTCCCTGTTTCTCTCACTGTCAGAGTTATCTCCTTTTTTCCAAGCACGCAAATAAAGGGCCATCATTCACCTTAAGGCCAAACTACATGGGACATTAAATACATAGTTTGGCATTGCGTGTATCTCTTTTAAAATTGCAAATAGGACCAACTGCCCCCCCTAATCAGGATTGGGACCATAGCACTTGGGGCGGGGGTAACTTTTTCTTCCAACACTGCAGTCCTGATGAAAATTCCTTTCTTTCCCAAGAAGCTGCTATTTGGCACTGGAGGGAAACTCCCATTGGCTCCATTGGCAGCTCTTTTCTGTGCCAAAGAGGTACTTTGGGGGACATTTTTTAAAATCAAAACTGCAGTGCAGTCACTCCCCCACATGTTGTGGTGCCAATCCTGATTCGTCCCATCCCCCCCGAACAGCTGCTATTTACTGCTTTAAAAGAAGCATTCAGCGTCCGGCTTATACGTTTAACATCATGTGTCCCTTAGACATCTTCTTTTCTTTCTCCTGTCACATCCAGGCCATTGGCAAATCCCGCTTCTGCATGTACTGTCCTGTCCTTTTCTGCCTCAGTTGTTAATGTTCTCATCCGTTCCCTGGCTATCAGGATGAAATTAACAATTACAATTAATCCCCTCCCCTTCTGTTGCTTGCTTCCAATTTGATTTGTATTAAAAATTATGTTTCTCTCCATTTAATCTGTTCATATCGCCATTCTCTCTGGCATCACAGGACTACCAATATGTACAGCTGCAATAATACTTGCCCCATTGCTGCTCCAGCATCATCCTGTACTTGACAGCCAGGACAAATCTAGCCTGCAGAATAATCCCATTATAAACAATTACTACCAAATGTTTGGCATTTAGGATTGCACTAGCCTAGCTGTCTCCATGGTGAGAGATGTCTTTAGGGTAGCACATGGGTGAATTATTCTTCCCAGCTCTGTGTCCATCATGTTCCCAACCATCTCTACCTAATTTTATCCTCCACAATAGGTTTTCATGACAATGCTAGTATTTGTTATTGTCAAGGGCTCCTTGGAGGTCTCTCTCTGTCTAAACCAGTAGCCAAGTCCAGACACAGACAAAGGAATTCCTTTCAAAGCTTTATTTTTCTTTTACAACTTAACAACTATACCGATTGCAACTAGATCTGAGCAGCACAGTACCTATGCCCTAAGTTGGAACAGTTGGTCCCCGTTTGAAAGGGAATTACTGGCAGACCCCTGAACTTAAGGACTAGGGAGAGTCCCTCCCCTTTTCCCTTGGAGCCTCTGGGCGCAGCCGTTGTTTGCGTGCCAACTTGGCACTTCGCCTCCTTTCCGCGCCCTCCATCTGGCGCCGCTCTCTGTGTCTGCGTCGCGCATCCACCAAGTCTGCTATCTGTGCTTGGTCACTCCCTGGACTGCTAACTAAACTAGGAATGCTGGTGGGAGGAATCTCCGTCAGCTGTTGGTCCTGGGAAAGAGGAGCGCGCTCCTCTCCCAGGAGCAACTGCTCTTCCTCAGAATCAGAACTACTTTGGGATTCTATGGGCTCAGTGTCCACCCTGACAGGTATCTTACTAGACTGAAATTCTCAGTGAAGCAGCACAAACCCATACACGTGGACCAATAGTATGTGCTGCTAGCAGAACACAAAGTTTCACATTGTCCTTATTCAATAGTACTTGGCCACAGACAGTATAGAGCAATGCACATGTAAGTTCCCCCCACCCCTCTCAAACAGAATTCATCTCTAATAAGGAAAGCCTTCTTGATGTGGATTTGGGGCTGCTGGTCAAAGGGAAAAACTATCTGGCTTTTACCAAAGAAAAAAGGAATATATGAGCTAGAGATACAACATGATAGTGGAGTTGCTGAACATATACTTTAATTGCCTGATAAATGAAGCTGGTTAATTGAAGATTACTGGTAAGGTACATGAGATTAGAAACGAATTTTACAACTGTTATGAATTATTCATATCATTAGATATGAGCGTAAATGGTTTAGTTCTCTAGTGTACTCTAAATGAGATTGAATGCTTAGTACTATGCTTTTTGTACTTTACACCTCAGTACATATGGTTTCATTTGTTGCATATCAGAATTAATAAGAGACTCTTGTATAATGCCACAAAAACATAGGAACATGTAGTGTAGTTGACTACATTAGTTTGTACATCTTTCATGGTTAGTTACCTTTCTTCTGTTGTGATCAGAGAATGTGAGGATTTGGGTCCAAGGGTAAGGGATCAGTAGAGGCAGATACAACCCACAGGATTTGGGTCACACAAGATAAAAAAAAATCAGCCTGGCTTGATTTATCATGTTGCATATTTTCTGAGAAGCGATTAACTCAGCCTTTAGGTGCATGCCATTTTCTGTTTGAGCTGACATCTACATTCAAATATGCTTATAGTGAAACATTTGTATGAATGGCCTATCACAAAAATGATTCAACATGCCATTACTTAACCAAGCTGAGGCTTAGTTTTGTATGTTTATTATGTTTGTACTAAACCCTTCGTCCAAGGAGCTTATGGAATAAAACCTCTTGCTTTAAAAGCTTCAGCAAGTCCCCCCCTCCCTTTGTTTTGGAGGCTGATTAAGACCTTCCTTTTTAAAATCTTTTCTATTTTGCTGGGCATAGAATCATAGAATAGTAGGGTTGGAAGGGTCTATAAGACCATCGAGTCCAACCCCCTGCTCCAAGTCAAAGCATCCCTGACAGATGGCTGTCCAGCTTCATCTTGAATGCCTTCAGTGTGGGAGAGCCCACCACCTCCCTGGATAATTGGTTCCATTGTTGTATTGCTCTAACTGTCAGGACGTTTCTCCTGATATTCAGCCAGAATCTGGCTTCCTGTAACTTGAGCCCATTCTTCTGTGTCCTGCACTCCAGGATGATCAAGAAGAGATCCTGGCCTTCCTCTCTGTGACAACCTTTCAAGTACTTGACGAGCACTATCATATCTCCCCTCAGTCTTCTCAAGGCTAAACATGCCCAGTTCATTCAGTTTCTCCTCCACTTTGTTTCCAGTCCCCTGATCATCTTCATTGCCCTCCTCTGAACCCTCTCCAGTTTGTCTGCATCCTTCTTAAAGTGTGGCGCCCAAAACTGGTCACAGTACTCCAGATGAGGCCTAACCAGTGCTGAGTAGAGGGGAACTAGTACACGTGATTTGGAAGCTATACTCCTATTAATGCAGCCCAAAATAGCATTTGCTTTTTTTGCAGCCACGTCACGTTATTGGCTCATATTCAGCTTGTGATCTACCACAATTCCAGGAGCCTTCTCGCTTGTGGTATTGTTGAGCCAAGTATCGCCCATCTTGTAACTGTGCATTTGGTTTCTTTTTCCTAGGTACAGAACTTGGCATTTATCCCTGTTAAATGTCATTCTGTTGTTTTCTGCCCAGTGCTCCAGCCTATCAAGATCACTTTGAATTTTGTTTCTGTTTTCCAGGGTATTAGCTATCCCACCCAATTTTTTGTCATCTGCAAATTTGATCAGCATTCCCTGCGCCTCTTCTTCCAAGTTATTAATAAAAAATGTTGAAGAGCACTGGGTCCAGGACTGAGCCCTGCGGTACCCCGCTTGTTACCTCTCCCCAGTTTAAGAAGATCCCATTGATAACCACTCTTTGAGTCCGATTCTGTAGCCAACTGTAGATCCACCTAATAGTTGTTTCATCTAGCCCACTTTGAGTTAGTATGATAATCAGGATATCACGGGGCACTTTGTAAAAAGCTTTGCTGAAGACGAGATATATTATGTCCACACCATTCCCGCAGTCCCCATTATAGGGGTGTACGAAACCCCACTTACCTGTCTCCGCCGGGTTCCGCTGGGGGGGGGAGGCGCTCCGTCCCTCCCCCCGGAATCCTAGCCGGCCGGCTCTGCTCCGCAGCCAAGCCACAGAGCCACCGACTGGCTCCAGCCACCCGCAGCCGGACATCCGGCTGCTGGGCAGCTCTGCAGGGACGCAAATGGCGGCTGTCGTAGCCGCCGTCATTTGCGTCCCTTTCTTTCGCCATGATAGGCTACATAAAAATTTACGTAGCCTATCACGGCAGGGGGGGAAAAAAACCAGCGTACGCAAATGGCGGCAGCTACCGCCATTTGCGTACGCTCGGGTTCCCCCCCCTGCCATGATAGGCTACGTAAATCCTTACGTAGCCTATCACGGCCTCCGCAGGGATGCAAATGGCGTCCCTGCGTTAGCCGTGATAGGCTACATAAGTATTTACGTAGCCTATCACGGCTGAAGAAGGAGGAAGTGAATGGCGGTCGCAGACGGCCGCCATTTGCACAGCAGCGCGGACAGGAGCAGGTAGGTGTTACGTTTCGCGCGCCTTTCGTGGGGTGGGGATGGCGGGCACTTTGTCCCGCGCGCCTTTCGTGGGTTGGGGGGGCGGGGGCTTTGTTCCGCAGTGGGTTTCGGGGGGCCGAATGCACTGGCATTCGGCCTGACCAAGGTCCGTCGTGGAATTCTCTGACATCCCTAGTCCCCAAAGGAGATCAGATTAGTCTGGCAAGATTTGTTCTTGACAAATCATAGAATCACAGAATAGTAGGGTTAGAAGGGGCCTACAAGACCTTCGAGTCCAACCCCCTGCTCAGAGCATCCTTGACAGGTGGCTGTCCAGCCTCGTCTTGAATGCCTCCAGGGTGGGAGAGCCCACTACAAATCCATGTCGGCTTTGAGTAAACACTGCATTGTATTAAAGGTGCTTACAAACTGATTGCTTTATCATCTTCCCCAGAATTTTCCCAGGGATTGATGTCAGACTGACTGGTCTGTAGTTCCCAGGTTCCTCCTTTTTGTTCTTTTTGAAGATAGGGACAACATTAGCCCTCCTCCAGTCATCTGGCACTTCACCCATCCTCCATGATTTCTCAAAGATAATAGACAGCGGTTCTGAGAGCTCTTCTGCCAGTTCCTTTATTGCTCTAGGATGCAGTTCATCTGGCCCTGGAGATTTGAACTCCTTCAAAGTAATTAGGTGTTCCTTGACCATATGCCTCTCAATCTCAAGCTGCAATCCTGCCCCTTCAGTCTGTACTTTGCCTTTGCCAGGGGGGTCATGGACCCTCTTTCATGAGAAGACTAAGCCAAAGTAGGAACTGAGCACTTCTGCCTTTTCTTTGTCATTTGTTATCATTTTGCCATCCTTATTTAATAGTTGAACCACCATTTATTTTCCTCTGTCTTTTACTATGCACATATGTATCTGAAGAAAGCCTTTTTGTTGCTTTTAGCATCCCTCGCTAACCTCAGCTCATTCTCAGCTTTAGTCCTCCCAGCGCCATCCCTGCAATTCTGTGCTCCCTGCCTGTACTCTTCCTTTGTTGCTTGGCCTTCCTTCCACTTCCTATATGTGTCCTTTTTTGTTTTCAGGTCATCCCTAAGCTTTTTATGAAGCCATGTTGGCTTCTTCTGTTGTCTTCTGCTCCTTTTTCTTCTTGGAATTGTTTGTAATTGTGCCTTGAAAATTTCCTTTTTTAAAAACTCCCACCCATCTTGGACTCCTTTTCTCGTTAGAGTCGCTTGCCATGGGACCTTACCTTTCATTGTTCTGCGTTCATGAAAATGGGCTTTCCGAAAATCTAGGGATGTACGAAACACTAACCTTGTTCCATGCTGGGCAATCTGCGGTGGGGGGGAGGCTCTCCGTTCCTCCCCCCAGAATCCTCCCTGGCCGGCTCTGCTACGCGGCAGCTCCATGGAGCCACCGGCCGGGACAGCCACAGCCAGAGTTCCAGCTGCAGCTGGGCTGCTGCGGCTGCAAATGGCGGCTGTTGTATTTACGTAGCCTATCACGGTAAAGGCAGCCACACAAATGGTATCATGGTAAAGGCAGTCACGCTATCACGGTAAAGGCAGCCACGTAGCAGCCGCCATTTGCGTGGCTGCCTTTACTGTGATAGGCTACATAAATACTTATGTAGCCTATCACGGCAAAGAGTGGGGGCACAAATGGCGTAGCGGGCACCATTTGTGTCTCTGCTCTTCGCCGTGATAGGCTACGTAAATACTTACGTAGTATATCATGGCTGACTGCAAGCGCACAAATGGTGGCCGCTACAACGGCCGCCATTTGCAGCAGCCAGCCAGGAGACCAGCCGGAGCTGCTGCCGGAGCTGCCACTGCATCTGCCGCCAGGTAAGCTCCATTCCGGGGGAATTCCACGGGGTGGCGGGGGGGAGGCCGTTCCGCCACGGATTCCGGGGGGTTGGATTCTAAAGAATCCGGCCTCACTGGAGTCTGTGGCGGAATTCTCTGACATCCCTACTAAAATCCAGGGTACACATTCGGCTACACTTGGCTTTCACTTCTTTTAGAACCAAGAACTCAAGTATAGCATGGGCACTTTCCCCCAGAATTCCCATAACTGCTACTTTATCCACTAAGTCATCTCTGTTGGTTAGGATCAAGTCAAGGATAGGCGATACTCTAGTTCCTTCCTCTACTTTCTGTAGGAGGAAATTATCAGCAACACAAGTCAGGAATTTCTTGGAGAGGCCATGTTTTGCAGAATTTGTCTCCCAACAAATATCGGGGAAATTGAAGTCCCCCATTACTATTACATCATGCTTCCTTGAAACATTGGGTATTTGCTTTTCAAAAGTTTCATCCTCATCTTCTCCTTGATTGGGTGGCCGGTAGTAGACTCCGTCCACCGTGTTCCTTTCATTCTTTGCTCCATTTATTTTAACCCAGATACTCTCGATGGGGCTACAAAGCTCATCCTACTGTATTTCTGTGCAGGGATATGCATTTTTAATATATAGTGCAACTCCACCTCCCTTTCTGTTCATCCTGGTTTTTTTTTAACAAGTTGTATCCTTCAATTGCTGTATTCCAGTCATGGGAATCGTTCCACCAAGTTTCAGTTACAACTATCAAGTCATAATTTCCCTCCTGTATTAAGAGTTCAAGTTCGTTCTGCTTGTTTCCCATACTCTGGGCATTAGTATATTGACATTGAAGACCATGTGCTTTATAGTCTGGCTTTCTTCCTACATGTTTCTGAAGACTATTATTGGGAGCTATTAGAGCTATTCTCTTCATTGTGCTGTGTGAGCCTTCATCCATTGTTACCCCCAACTTTATGTCTCCCTCCCTTGTAGGATTCAGTTTAAAGCCCGCCTGATGAAGTTCTTCATGCTGTAGCCAAACACAATCTTCCCAGCCTTTGTGAGGCACAACCCATCCCTTGCCAACAGTCCATCTTCCAGGAAGTATAGCCCGTGGTCCCAGAATCCAAATCTCTCATGCCAGCAACACCTTCGTAGCCAATCATTCACCCGGAGTATTTTTTTTTTCTATCCCTTTCTACCCTTTCTATCCCTCTTCTAACTCCTGGAAGGATGGATGAGAAAACTATTTGGGCCCCAAAGTTCTTGAGTTTCCTTCCCAGTGCTTCAAAGTCTGACGTGATTTCTTTGTAGCTGTCCTTGGCAGGATCATTTGTTCCCACATGGATGAGAAGAAAGGGATACCTATCGGTGGGCTTTATGAGTATAGGCAACCCTTCAGTCACGTCTCTAATCTGTTCTCCTGGGAGACGGCATACCTGGTGAGCCCACAGTTCTTCGCGACGTACTTGGGTTTCGATCCCACACAGCAAGGAGTCTCCCACTACTACTACTACTACTCATCTTCTCTTTTTGTTGTTGTTGTAGGCCTTGGTTTCATTGCCTCTGCTTGACTGACCTTCAGCCTCTTGCTCACTCTCCTGCAGGGTCCCCTGTAATTCTTTCTCTGCAGGCTGTCCACCAGTCTCATCTGGAAATGGTTCCATATTTCCAGTCTTCCACTGGTGTAGAGTGGCTTCTAGTTCTTCTGCTCCTAGCTGTCACCCTTTTCCAAGGAGTATCCTTTACTTCATTTTTCCCCACCTCAGCATTTTCCTCTTCTGCCTCAGCTTGCTGTTGCTCTTCCAGCTTCTGTTCTTCACTTTGCTGCTGTAGTTCCACTGTTCTGTCCAAGAACTCTTCATGTTCTTATTCCTTGGAGGGTCAACACTCGCCGCTCCAGTCCTCTCACTTTTTCTTCCAGCAGTGTGATCAGCTTGCAGTTGTTGCATGTGTAGGCCATGTTGTTCTCAGGCAAGAAAACAAACATTGCATAGACCTTGCAGGTCACCACCACTGGAGAGTGTTTTCCTTCCATCGTCTCTATTTCCTTTATGTTTCTAGCTTTCTGATTGTACTAGGATAGTCTCTGCTTTGTCTTCTATTCACTGGAGGTTAACAACTAGGGGTGTACGAAACCCCCTGCCAAACTCCTCTTTGCTGCTCTCCCTGTTCAGTTGCTCTGATTGCTTGCTCTCTGAGAGCTTGCTTGCTTGCATAGCCCCTAGACCAGCTGGAGCAGCTTCCTCTGCTCTGCTGGGAGGCAGGAGGCGGGCACTAGTGGTGCTGATTAGTGCTAAGCCAAATGTAAGTGTGTTTGGCCGGGGTATGTGTGTGAAAAACATCAATCAGAATAGAAATCTCTACTGTTTGAGAGGTTTTATGTGGGGACTGGATCCTTGTGAGAGGACAGAGAAACTGATTCTTAGACCAATCCCTAATTGACTAGAATCACCCATCTGACCAGTACAGGAAATATTTCATTCACCTCAATTCATTTAATTTGCTATTAGCACCACTAGCTAGAGATGTGCAAACCTACACCCCTCCAGGTTCTCTGGGCACCCGCCCAGCCCCTGCTCCTACTCACCGGTCCCCGGACCATGCTCTGCAAGCAGCCTGCACTCACCCTGCAAGCCTCAGCAAGCTCCGCAGTAGCCATTTTTTGAAATGGCATGCACAAAAAAGTGCATATTTGCGAATGCACATATTTTGTGTGTGCGCAAATATTAGCACTTCTGCAAATATGCACACTTTTGCACGTGTGCAGATATGTGCATTTTTGCAAGCGCCATTTTTATTTTCAAAAAATGGCAACCGCGGAGCTTGACGAGGCCACTGGGGTGAGTGCAGGCTGCTCACTGAGTGCAGGCAGGGGGCGAGCAGGGGCAGGGGCTCAGCGAGCAGGTCTTGGGGGTGCAGGCGGGGGGGTTCTACCGGATTCCCAGACGGAATCTGGTGCCTGCTCCACCCTATCATTGGCATATACCAAAATTTGATTAACTATATAGTGTTGTGATGCCGTCACATCCAGTTCTTGATCTCTAATTAGTTGTACTCATTTGAGGAGGAATGAAACAAAGAATGCTATTGAATCTGCAACAGAAGTGGAAAGCAGTTCAGAAGTAGTGGCTGTCAGCATTTGTGAACAGCCACCCAGAAAGGATAGGATTGATTCCCTTGGAATTGCTACTTTCAAGGCAAAAATCCAAGCTGGAGAACTTTTGGCTTATAGTCAGATTTATTTTATCTTTAGCACTGTTTTATTCCATCATAGTCTTTTTAGTTTTATTTATTTATTTATTATTTTTGAGAAACTTTATGGATGGTTGTAAGCTGCTTCAGGGGCCATGACTAGTGTACGGAATCATAATCTCTTTATTTCCTCCCTACTCTTCCACATCACATACAAAGGTCAGAGATGTAACCATCCCCACAAGGAGAAGCATGCTCTGTCCCCACTTCAGGAATATGCACGTTTCCCCATAGGGGATGTGCATCCTCAACTTTTTGTGAAACTTGGAAGTGTGGGGAAAAGAAGCATTTATCACTTGTGCTTCCTTTCTTGCCACTCCCTTGAAACATTTTGGTTTGTGCTAGTGATAGGATGCTCATGGACCACTTCTACCAGAGCACATTTGAATCTAAGCTGTCAGGCAGATAAAAAAAAAGATAAGCAGCCAGTCACATGGCTAAGGGTTTTGGACTTGAGGTATTCAGTCCTGTAAAATCTTTGCTCTTCTATTTTTGCTCTGTATTATTGTGTATTTTGTTATTATTTTGATTGTTAGGACAATGAATGTTTAAAACTAGATCAGTAAACTTATGAAAGATCATCATCATTCTTTCAAATAGTGAAATCAGGTGGTTGCAAGTGCCAACAAGATCGGAGCCAGGATGGAAGCATTGAAAAACGAGGGAAGTGGTATTATACCATATCCTCATTCATACAGACACACAGGTCATGCATTTACACATGTAACACCCAACACTAGGGATGGCAGAGAATTCTGCCACGGATCTCGGGGAGGCCGAATGCCAGTGCATTCGTCCCCCGGAATCTGTGGCAGAACGGCCTGCCCCCCCCCCCGCACATCCCCCCGGGACGAGACTTACCTGGGGCGGATCTTCTGGGTGGTGGTGGCTGCGGCGGCTGCTGTGGCTGATCTTCCGACCAGCTGCCACCGCCGCCATTTGCATACGCACGTTTTTGTTTTTTTTTCCACTCAGCCATGATACCCTACGTAAACTAGGGATGGCGGAGAATTTCTCCACCAATCTCGGGGAGGCCGAATGCCAACGCATTCGGCCCCCCGAAATTGGTGGTGAAATTCTCCGCCACCCCCCTGGGATGGGACTTACCTCCCTCGAATGTCCCTCTTGGCGGCGGGTCCCGGCGGTGGTTCGGTGGCGTTTCGGCGGTGGCGGCGGCCGGTCTTCCGACCAGCTGCCGCTGCCGCCATTACAAAGTAAATGTAAAAAAAAACCACACACACACGGGATAGGCTACGTAATGATTTACGTAGCCTATCACGGCTAGATTTCCAAAGTCAGCCGTGATAGGCTACGTAAATCATTACGTAGCCTGTCATGGGTGACTTTGGAAATCTAGCCATGATAGGCTACGTAAATCGTTACGTAGCCTATCACGTGTGTGTGTTCTTGTTTTTTTACATTTACTTTTTTCTTTCGCGGCCAAGGAGACGGTATGCTTCTCCCCGGCCTAAATTTCAGCCGGGCGAGGCGGAGCGCCTCCCCCCCAGTCTGAATTTTGGCGAGGCGGGGCACCTCCCCCCCCGGCCTGAACTTCGGGGGGAGAACCGAAGCACCTACCCCCCACCGCGAAGCAAGGTAAGGGACTTTGGTCCATCCATAACGTAAACATTTAGGTAGCCTATCATGGCTGACTGCAGGGACGCAAATGGTGGCGGCTACGGCCGCCGCCATTTGCGGCCCAGCCGGCCAGGATTTGGGGGTGGAGGGACAGAACGCCCCCCTGGCCAGAATTTTGGGGGGAGGGACGGAGCACCTCCCCCCGGCCAGAATTTGGGGGGGGAGGGATGGAGCACCCCCCCAGCCAGAATTTCGGGGGGAGGGACAGAGCGCCTCCCCCCCCCACGAATTAAATTTCAATACAGGTAAGGGACTTTCGTACATCCCTAGCTATCTGCATCCCCCTTATTTTCGCCGTCTTAGTCTACGTAAATGTTTATGTAGACTAAGACGTGCCAAAATAAGGAACGCAAATTGCGGCGCCCGTGGGCGCCGCCATTTGCATATGCGCGTTGTTGTTTTTTTCTTTTAAATCAGCCGTGATAGGCTACGTAAGCATTTACGTAGCCTATCACGGCTGACTGCAGGGACGCAAACGGCGGCGGCTACGGCCACCACCATTTGCATCCCTGCTAGCCAGCGGCCGGATGTCTGGCCGCTGGCGGAGCCGGCCGGCGGCTCCGCAGAATCCCTGCAGAGCGGAGCCAGCCGGCCAGAATTTCGGGGGGGAGGGACGGAGCGCCTCCCTCCCGGCCAGAATTTCGGGGGGAGGGACGGAGCGCCTCCCCCCCACCACGAATGACACCCTTCGAAAAGTGACTTTCGTACATCCCTAGGAGAGAGTAGCACCCTCCTTGGTATGTTTTCGCAGGCAGGTAAAAACTTTTTTATTCTGGCAGGCCTTTGGGGATGGTTAGTCTGGACCTGTGTGACTATGATGGATTCATACTATGGTTTATATCGTTTGTTGTCTTTTAAAATTTTGATATTTTATACAATTTTAACATTGATTTAATTATAACTTTTATATATTTCTATTTATGTTTTAACCATATAAGTTTTCAATGTTGTAAAGCTGACTTGGGTCCCAGTACTGGGGAAAAGTCAGGTTATAAATAAAATAATAACAACAACAACAGGCAAGAGGTCAAACACAGTAAATCAGTAAGGTACATTACTCAGTTCAGAAGCAGGGTCAAGAAACAGTCCAGGATCAGTAGCATGGAGCATCCATCACACAAGAAACCAAGTAGCAAATGCCAGAACTAACAGAAGCATAGTTTCCAGCAGCTCTGAAGTTGCCAGGGATAGTTAAGGTAGCTAAAGCTACTAGAACCCAACCCAGTGCTCAGCTGCTACCTGTTAGAGGCTTGTCACATGGTCCTCCTCATGAGGAGGGCACAACTCATGAGTAGTCCTCTTCAGTAAGCAAGCACTCCTTCAACTAGCAACCATCCTATCATGGACCTTAAGGCGCAGGCGTTCCCGGGGGCTAGGTGATGGTTCAGCATCCTCTGGCTCAGAAGCCAAACTCTCCACCTCTCTAGGAGGCAGATTCAAAGGCATCACCCCTGGGGGTCTTGGACTATCCTGACTTGTGTCTCCTGAGGAGCCAAATGGATCTGACGGTTCTGGCTCCTCCTCTGAGGATGACTCTGGTGATGGCATGACACCTCAGACCGTGACACTCATGCATTTACTTTAACCAGTTTCAGAATGCCTGATTAGGGCTTTTGTGACGCTAGAAATCAAGTCTATGGCGGAAGGCAGTTGGAGTATGAATGTTAAAAAAAAAAAAATGCTTGAATTCTTGACAGCCTATAGTATGAACTTAGGGGACATTAAAAAAACTCTCGTTCCCATTAGGGATGTTAAAGAATTCTGCCACGGATCCCAGGGGGACCGAATTTCCGTGAATTCGGCCCTCCGGAATCCGTGGCGGAACGGAGCCCCCGCCCCATGAAACAGAGTCTACCTGGCTACAGCTGTGGCAGCGGCTCCGGCTGCTGCCGGGCTGGTGTGGATGCAAATGCCGTCCTGAGTAGGGGACGCCATTTGCGTCCCTATGGTAGCCTGTGATAGACTGTGATATTTACGTAGCCTATGGAGGCTCCGCTGCGGGTTGGCCCAGCTGGCGGCTCTGCGGCTTGGCCGCGGAGCGGAGCCGGCTGGGCAGGATTCCGGGGGGGAGGAACGGATCGCCTCCCCCCCCGTCGAGGATTCCGGGGGGAGGAACAGATCGCCTCCCGCCACCTGCGGAACCTGGCAGAGCCAGGTAAGCGAGGTTTCGTACACCCCTAATCCTGAGTCATTTAGTATGTAGTACTACATACTATGTAGTATGGTGGGAAAGACGAAAGTATCCTCCACAAGTCCCAAACAGCCCTGAAGAGGAGAAATCTTGTTAGGTCCTGGGAATATAGTGCAACATTTTGTTGTAGGTCCCCACATGAAGTGCTTCAATTCTGAATAATAAGGGGATTTTATTATTTTTTTGGTCGTTGTGCTTTCTGAGTGTTCCTTAAATCCTGGCATCCATGCTGAAAGCCTAATAAGAGATGGGACTAAGAATAGTGGCAAAGGAAGTTCCTAGTTCATATTTCACTGTAACCACTAATTCAGACACCCCTATGCCAACTGCTTTTCAGGACTGTTGTAATTATTACCAACAGAATGGAGGTGAAACTCTTTGAACACTTGAAATGTGCTGCATAAATGCAATTACTGTGAACTGCAGAATGAACATCAGTGCTTTGAAGTATTACTTTTAGAAAGGAGGTGTTGTCAAATGTGGAACTAAAGTGAAGTAATGATTAAAAACAGTTTGAATTTTTTAAAAAAACTGTATCTTAAATTATATTTTGACTTCATTAATATATAATTGATAATTTCTTTGTATGCTATTTATAAAGATCAGCAACATCACATTAGTGATTTTTATGCTTTGGTGATCCAAGTGCACCAGTATTTTCCATCTTTTTGAAGAATACACATGAAGTATAATATATCTTAAGATAAATGTTAGATGTTACAGTGCTATAAATAAAGTGCCCATCCCTTTCAATTAGTTTAGGAAATATTAGCATTAATAATGTCTGTTTCTACAGAAGAAAAATGTTTCCTCCATGTTTCTGCAAAACCTGACCAATAATACTAATTGAAAAGGGATAATTATTCTTCCTTGCTGAATGCTGAAACATATTACACTAACTGATCAGAATCATATTTACAAAGCTAATAGCCTGGCAGGAGAGTAAAAACTACCTACAGCAAAAAATTTAATTTAATTATGGCTAGTTATATATGTCAGTATAATTTGTTAATATGTACTCTTTGCAGAGGAGAATAATTCTGCCAGGGCACTGACAATTTTATACATTTTCAGCAAGGGGCTGTCAAAAGAGAGCCATTTTCATTGAATTTCATAGCATTCAATTTGCCTGAAGGAAGAATATCAATGAGGAAGGTACCAGCTTCCCTTTTTAGTTATTCAGCTACATTGAGAGATTGGCAAAAAAACCCAAAACCCACCGCCATTTCATATGAGGTCCCATATTTCACATTGGAGTCATCCAATCAGAAGTTGTTCAAATGGTACCTTATATTATGAGATCCCTGGTTACCCTCAAGCCTATAAGAAGAAGGTGCTTTTTTTTTTTTTTTAACAGATTATGGCGGGTGGGGGAGAATGGGGATGCTCTCTAATGTTGTGGCTCTGCATAACTCTCAAGTTCCATATTTATAGCTGCTTCTTTACAATATCTGAATCATGTCCCCTCATGGTTCTTGCTACCAAATCCATAGATTTTGCTTTTTGTTAAGACCGCTCCAATATGCAAGTAGATGTTCAGAAGGAATCATGGAAGAAGCCACAAGTACCAGTGTAGTTTTCACATGATATGTGTAATATATCTGACCTGAATTTCCGTGAGTTTTAATTTTCATATTGAAACTCACATGTTTGGTAAGAGAGAATCTTTCTTCAAACAGCCAAGCAAATCACATGAAAATCAAAAGTGCTCTCTTTTTCAGATCACAAGCTCTACCTGCCTTCTTTATTGTGTATTTCACCTGTATTTGTACAAGTCCAGTGGTTGCTTGCAGAGCAAGTCCTATGTAATATGCAACATGTATGTTGAGTTGCTTGGAGTTCTAGATTGATGGCTATCCTGAAGTTGTGTAGGAGTAGACACCCACTCAAGGGACTAAGTTTGATTTTCATTAATTAGGAGGAATGTTCAGCATCAGTTATATAAAGGACGTAATTCAGCAGAAACCACTTTTAGGTGAATCCTGTTGAAAAAGAAATGAATGAAAAACACAGCCCTTGGAAAACTCTCCACTGCTCACCACATGCTCTGGTGAACATGGCCAGCAGTGAGCCTTCCCAACTTGAAGCTGCAGATGTGGGCAGGGATCATCCAGGTGGTTGCCTGGTCATCTCCACTAGCTGGGAAGAAAGCAGAGGATTTGGCAGTTGTGTGGCCAAGGCACCCAAAGAGCTTAGCCGTGTAGGGCCAGCTGGCAACCCTGCCCCCAACAGTTCATGTTCCAGAGCAAGAAGGGAAGGAGGGAGCTTTGGAAATGCTTGTGGGGGGCTGGACAGGTGGAAGGGGGGATGACTACAACTCCCATTAATTCAATAGGACATGCATAGGAGACCCTACTGGCATGTGTCGATCATAGATAATGTCTTTATGAGAAATGACTGCTTTAATTTTTAGTTTCTTTCTCATTTATTTATATCACTAAGTGAATAGCAATATGCATGCCATATAATGGTGAAATGTTGCAAGTTTTTAATTTGTCCTTGAAAAGAGTCTTTTAACAGGGGAGAATATTGATTTTGACCTAATTGCAGAAAATAATCCAGCTTGCACTAGAACATGCTTTTACATTCCTTTTGTTCCTTGATGTTGTGTTTTGTGTGTTTACAGTAAGGTTTAGAAGCTGCGAAGGAAGCAGAAAAGTCCATTTTGAAAGCAGCGCACCAGCAGATTTTAGAGTGGGTAAAGATGGTGTAGTATATGCAGCTAGAAGCTTTCAACTTTCACCAGAACCTGCAGAATTCCTACTATATGCTAATGACAAAGAAACCGAGGAACAGTGGCAAGTGGCGGTGAAACTAGCTCTGGAGCCAGAGGATTCAGTGAAGGTAAAACATACTAATATGCCTTTGAAGTTATATTGGAGAATAGGGTTCAGATTTGATCCAAACACATTTTAGATTAATGGGTAACTAAGAGCGCAATCCTGTGGCCGCTAGTCAGCAGCTAGACAGCCACAGGATAGGTCGGTTCCCTGAGAACCGACCTCCACCCCCTCCCGGGCTGCCTGTAGGCAGCATGGATCGGCCACGCACTCCGTGCTCATAAGAGCAGCATGGAGCAGGGAAAACGGGGCAGGGAGGGCGGAAGTGCCTTTCTGACACTTCCTATGTGTCGTCTGGCATCCCCCCCTGGCTCCGACGTCCCACGGCTAGACAGATGAAATCGGCTGTCTAGCCATGAATTCAGGGCTAGAAGAATGCAAGATCCGCGAATGCAAGATCCCCTCCATGCTGCTCCTCTCCTGCATTGGATAGGCGGTCGCCTCCGAGTTCAGAGACGGCCGTCTATCCCGATAGGATTGTGCTCTAAGAGCATCAATAATTGTTAAGTTTAAAAATAACATTCCTTAGACGGAGTGGAGGAGGAGGCTGCTGGACGACATATACGTTGTGTCATACCGGCATTTCCGCCTTCCCCACCCCAGAACACCCCCTGAAATACCCCTTTTTGGCCACTCCCTGCACCTCTTTGGAGCACGGGGCTGTTCCACGCTGCCTGTGAGGCAGCATGGAAGGGGAGCAAGGTCGGTTCCTGGAGCACGGGCTCTGAGGTCAGTTCCCGGAAAACCAGATAACCGATGGCCGTCTAGCCACTGACTAGTACCTAGTGGCCATAGGATTGTTCCCTTTATCTGTTTTTTTCACCATCCTATCCCTTTGACTGTTTGATCAGAATACTATGATCAATCAAACCATAGCTTGATCAGAATACAAACGTTGTTTACATTTGAGCTTTGTGTTTGTACAGGGTTTTGTATTTATTTTTACATTTATATCCAAATTTAAATTGCAAGTGGTCATTCCTATACTTTAAATGCCTTGAAAGCATTACAGTATTTATTTAAGCAATTAAATATAACCACAAAATAAACAATTCTCTTCTCGGACCCATCAATCAAGTTTATTACACTGGAACTGCAGACTTCCAGCCGAAACAGGAAAGCATTTCTAGCAGGGAATGTTAGCTTTGCTTTTGTCCTCAGTAATCAAATTGCAATGTGGTGTGTGCGCATGTGTGTAAATTATCCATGACTCCAATGCTGCTTGCAGGGAGGAGAGTCTCCCTCTTGTGGAATTTGCTTTAACCCAAGGTGAAGAGCAACCTTCCCCAATCTGATACCCTCCAGTTGTGTTGGTCATTCCCCACCAGCATGACTATTGGTCATGCTGGCTAGGAATTAATGGAGTTACAGTCCAACACATCTGGAGGGCACCAGGTTGGGGAACGCTGGTGTACGTAGATGTTGCTCAGCCTTGCTACCAGTAAAAATTAATCTACACACCTTCTGTACTTATCCTATTCCTAAGAGTCACGTGCTCATCTTATAAAAGATGTTTGATAAATGTGGCCAAAAAAGAATTAAAATTGAAGTGAGGCATAAACCTTTTCCCCAACTGTTTACTTACCAAAGTTAAAGCAAGAGACAAAAGCCTCCATTGGTGCCAGTGCAGGCTTTAAAAGAAAAAAACCCACTTGGGGGGAAGGATCATTTAAGGAAGTGAATGGCTGGAGGGGAAGGTTTAATCCTCCCCTCCAGGGCTTCATCACATGGAGCTTTTATCCTGCTATTGATTGCTCCTTCACGGAAGTTTGCAGGCTCTTTACATCACTAAATGTCCTTTGTTCCTTTTTTAAATAGGTCACAGATAATGAGCTATCAAATTACCCCACTTGTGTTCCGCTTCAGTTTCCTCCATGAAAAGAGTTAAAGCTGCAAAAAGAGGAGCAAAATCAATGAAAGATAGTGGAAGACTCGCATGTAAAGGGAGTCAGTGGTGATCCTGCATTTAAAACAGAAGCAGAACGCAGCCCCATTTTAAATGCAGGATTTTAGGATGGTGTAGAAATGGAGACTGAGTCTGAATTGGGGCTGTGTACATTTACTCTGGAGTAAAAAGAAAGAGAGGGCTGATGGTGGGGGCCGGGGGAGAAATGAGTTGCATTCAGCTTGAGTAAGGGCCTTACTTAGAAGTTTAGTGAGTCACATTTGAGTACAAATGCAGCTCACTAAACCTCTAAGGAAGGCCCTTACACCTAAGGTGAATGCAACTCCCACACACACCAGTCATAGAGCTTGGTAAATTGGCAGGTCACCAGTTGTGCAGGTCTTAGACCTGCTCTAAATCCAGTTCATTATTCTGCAGTATACCTCACAGCCCACCAGAAGAATCACAGCAAGGAACTCTGCACCCGCAGTAGCAGAGGGCTGGGATTTTGTATGGGTAACTATATATACACTAGTGCTTGCTGTGGTTCCTTTTGTAGTACCCTAATTTACATCCAGATCCTAAGCTTGTCTACTCAGAATAAGTCCATCTCAGTTCAGTTGTGCTTGCTTCCCCCCAGAATGATCTTGGTATCCCAATTTTAGTATTCCTAGCTAGCCCAATTAGGTTGTTTTGTGTGGAGTAGTCAGGGTTACTTATGCATAATGGTTGAAAACATCTGGCTTC
The DNA here is from genome assembly GCF_057233095.1 of Heloderma suspectum. Taxonomy (NCBI): domain Eukaryota; kingdom Metazoa; phylum Chordata; class Lepidosauria; order Squamata; family Helodermatidae; genus Heloderma; species Heloderma suspectum. Next base: position 76,065,953 of record NC_139461.1, read on the forward strand.
CATAATGTTAAAAAATACATTATTTTCTCCTACAGAACATTTAACTGAGTAGATGCAATATTGTTTCTAAAGGTTCAAAGAAGGGGAATTTCCTTTGGTTTCTCCACAAGCATAAGCGAGCTAGCATGTTTTCATGCACCCGGACATCAAGAGCTAAGCCTAAAAGGCAGAATTCTTGTAGATGCAGAGAAGAATTGTTGACACCCTGCAGAGATTGATGCCCACTGTGCAAAGTGGGTCATCTACAGCATCCATCATGGCTGACATAGGTTTAAAATAATTACAACATTAATTCTATGGGATTTAATAGGGTCATAAATATTTGAGACATTCTTTACTACTATGTATTAAACTTCCCTTGGAACTCAAATTATATTTTAGCACACCCAGATCTAAATTGAATGTACAGTAGCACATTACCTGAACTGTAGCTCCAACTAATGAGAAATATCTAAAGGCATGCTATTAAATTCTGCACAATATTAACTAGTCTCCAGCTGGAATATAAAGAGTATAAGATAGTTTATAACACTGATGTATTGCTTAAACTCCATCTTCTCTCTACAGGCATCCTTCCTGATAGAAAACAAAGAAGTAGATAATGCTTTGCAGGAAAAGAAACATGTTGTATATAATGGTTTATTCCATGTCATTTTTGTGAATATTGTAAACAGTTTGGGAGTATGCACAGTGTCTTTTTAACACTTATATTATAGCATCTACATAAATTTTCATTGTGTTGATTTTTTTCAGCAGTAATACTAATAACTGCTTACTTTCATTTCCTATAATGGAAAGGAGCAAAAGAAAATGGAAGATATTGTATTTCCAAGGCAGCAAAATAAGCACAGTGGCCATCTACAAAGGCAGAAGCGAGACTGGGTCATCCCTCCAATCAACTTGCCAGAAAACTCCAGAGGGCCCTTTCCTCAGGAATTAGTTAGGGTAAGGCAGTGAAGAGATGAATGTTGTTTGAAAATGAGTTTGGGGATGTGAAAAGTTAAGATCAAAACTTTACTTCCCTATATTTTACTAAAAATATAGCCAGCGTGGTGTAGTGGCTAGAGTGCTGGACTGGGAGTCGGGAGATCCAGGTTCTAGTCCCCACTCGGCCATGGAAGCTCACTGGGTGACTTTGGGCCAGTCACATACTCTCAGCCCAACCTACCTCACAGGGTTGTTGTTGTGAGGATAAAATGGAGGAGGAGGAGGAGGATTATGTACGCCACCTTGAGTTCCTTGGAGGAAAAAAGGCGGGATATAAATGTAATAAATAAATAAAAAAAATATGGGACCAGATTCTTTGTTCTGCTTACAAGGCAGAAAATGGAAGTAAAGTTGTTAGAAGCTCATTTTGGAAATTGTTTTGCAGGGTGGGGGGCAATAATCCCCAAAACCTGGTGGAGACAATCCAATTAAAATCCCATCATTGCACTCCCCGGAGAAGCAGAGGAAATATGTGAATAGAAAAAAAACGGGAATATCAAAGGAGCAGAGATAATGAAAGATGTCTTGACTTACCCAACTTTACCATGTTCATTCCCATATTGATCAGCTACCAGACTGACCAGATTTAAACAATCAAAAATCTTCTGAATGGTAGAATGCGAAACAGAGATGGCTACACGATATATTATTTTCATAAGATCAGTACCATTGGTCACTAAAAATGGTTGTTGATACCCTTAATTTGTATTTTCCTTGAAGGGTGGGGAGGGAATAGCCTAAGGGCCTCAAACCTATACAAGTCATGGCCAAATCAAAACAAATTTAGGGTCTTCATGACTGCTTGAAAATATAAGTACAAGGTAAGTTAATTTACAGTCTATGGCTGATTTTACATGATAGGGTTCCAGTACCATCCCTGTCACCAGTGGACCACTGGTTCTGTTGTGGCAAAGCAAGAACAGTTATGTCATGAAGGCAGGCCAACCTAGAGCAGAGCATTGTGGCAATAAGGTACCCTTACCCAAGAACAACAGTCTACGCACACCAGATAATCCTCTTTTCTCAGGAAGCCTCCTAGTAGTGTCTTGGTTACTTATCAAGGCCACTGCCATAATGTTATAGCCAGCCTTATGCCAGTATAAGGTTTGTTTGTGAAAGAGGGAAGCCTAGGGAACCGTGTCTGCTTCTTAACAGACAATCAGTTGGTGATTCCGACATAGGGGAAAGGGAAGCATTTATATGAGTTTGCGTCCTCCTTTTGTCTAGCTTTGGTTGGCAGCCTGCCACTTGTCAACTCTGTACTAGTTTCTGGCTGTTGTGGACATAGCAGATTTCCTTCTGTATGTGTCTTTTCACAAGTCTAGTGCATATGTTTTCATTGCATTGTTGATTGACCTCAGAAGCCAACAAAAGAATCTTGTTCTTCAAAGCAACATACACTGCAGATATCATCACCCTGAAAGTTTTGTGCTTTCCTTAATATTTCCTGAAGCTTAGTTGCCGTGCAGCATCTCCACCTCTAGCACCATCCACACCATGGATTAAATGACACATTGTGGGCACTAAATATTGCAAAATTGCTTTTGTCTTTACTTGTCAACCAAGGTTTAATTTGAGAGTTCTGTATTTCCCCTGCAGTAGCTGATGAGATTGCAAGAACCTCTGTGCTTGCAATATCTTCAGGTATTATTCTCAGAGAATGCAGAATCATTTACTTGGGCCTGAAAGTAAGCAAAGAAGAAACTGATTTTTCACATATGTGAAATGTCATTTTCTCTACATGTGCTGTGTTTATTGCCAGTGTGTGAAATAAAGCTGTTAAGGGTGAAGATGTTATTTTTAAACAGCAGTCAAGTACATCCTGTTCAGAAATGCCAGAGATGTGATGAGAAAAGGCATTTTCTGTTTCTGAGGTGAAATTAATGTTTTACTTTTTTCTATGCTGGGGTTGGAGGCAAATGTAATTGTTTATCATAAAGAGCTGGCAAATAAGGTTAGTGAGTCAAATTGAGAAAATAAAGTGCTTAATGCCTTTTGAACCTATTTTAATCCTAGGCAGAAACTTGAGGCTTGTGCATACTGTTCATTGATGTGCATTGAAATGCTTTGTTCCTTGAGTTCAGAGTATCTCAGACAGACTAGGAGAAAAGCTTGAAAACATAAGTAATTATAGCACTGTTGGTAAACCACCTGTCTGGTGTGCTTACTTGTCTGAGTGCCACAGTAGTTATAGGGGTGGTAATGAGAGCTGTGGTGCATGGGGTGGTGTTTACATGACTGGAGGTGTTCTAACACCATACACTGCAGGGGCTCACTTCCCTAGGAAGTGATGGGAGCCAGCCAGGGGGGAAATGGGGCTGGCCATTCAGAGAATGTAATGACTAACTAGGGAAAGGAGACTGGAGCAGACTTGCAATCTGAAGGTGTCAATAGGGAGCAGCCCAGCTGACTGTGCCTCTAGAGAGAAGTCTTTCATACTTTAGGTGTTGGAAGATTAGGCTTATGTTCTTCCAAATACTCAGAAAAGCCTTATGCAAGTATAGAAAAGGTAAACCACCATCAGTCTAAGCCCATTCTGACATCGCTTTTTATGCTACTGATAACTACACAAACTCATATGCTAAGATGAATGCAAAGGTTACATGAGAAATCTGCATATTACCTAGTTAATATATGAATTGAGTAACACTCCAGAAGCCAGTGCATAAACCATTTATCTTCCATGTTGGATGGGAGGAGACATCCAGTCACCCTACTGTTAGATATCATGTCACCAATAGCATAAGTAGTATACCCCAGGACAATCTGTGATACTAAACAGATTTTAAAAACAGGATTGCTGTGTGAGATGGAATTCAGCCATTTATCCAGAACCCAAATGTGTACCTTCACTGTTTATCAGAGAGCACAGCTGTTTACAGATATCCCAAATGTGACTGAGGCTACCCTTTGTTGAAACATTATTGGCCTGCTAAATGTTGTATCTGGAAGCAAGTTTGCTATCTCCAGTTAAATCAAACCAGCTGTAGCTGAGATGGTGAAGTTTGATAAATATGTTGGGTCTTGGGTTCCATCACAAAATTGTTGGGTTTTTCATTACAGAAGTGTGTGTTTAACAAAACCATCATCTTCTTGGTACATAGATCAGATCAGATCGTGACAAAAGCCTTTCCCTGCGATACAGTGTTACTGGACCAGGAGCTGATCAGCCCCCAACAGGAATTTTTATCATCAATCCCATCTCAGGTCAACTGTCAGTGACAAAACCATTAGATCGGGAGCAAATAGCTTCTTTTCACGTAAGTTCTTAATATACTCAATAATCAAAGATCTTAACATTTGTTTTGACTTTGTAGAGCACATCTGGCATAGTTTTCTCTGGTTTAGATTTAAAGTGTACTGTATTTTCATTTCTACATATTGTTCCTTTTCATACATAATAACAGGAGCTGCTGGCATAGTTGAGCAAGTTAAGTTTTCATTTAATGGATTAGGCAAAAAATAACACAAAACAAGAATGTGATATTGTATTTTCAGTTTTCATTGCTTGGTTGCAAATCCCATCACGATGTGAACTTAGTAGAAATGTATTGTTAATGTAATATCGTTATCTGAATATAAAACTGTGACAATTGTCATTTCATAAATGAAAAAAAGCCACCATTAATGGTGCTGTAAATTAAAGAGGACTGTGAGAATGTCATGCCTTGCAATAGAACAAGGATAGGCAGCTTGTGACCCTCGAGATGTTTTAGCCTACAGTTCCCATCATGCTTCACCATTGGCTATGCTGGCTATGGTTGATGGGAGTTGAATGCAAAACGGCTAAAGGGCCACAAATTGCTCACCCCTGTAATAGAGGAATGGGTAAGAAGATGGGTGGGCGGATGGAAGGAGACAAGCTGACCATCCATCCATCCATATTCAGAGAGGAGCAGGAGCAGAGCAAGATTGCCTGAATACAAAATGTCATGTTCACTTAATGTTAAGAAGGTTTTAAGAATATAAAAAAGGGCCTGCTGGGTCCACACAAAAATCTGTCTTGTTCAGCATCCTGCTTCCCACAGTGGCCAACCAGATGCATCAGTAAAGACCATATGCAGGGCATGTAGTCAGTAACCATCTCCTGTTGTTGCTCCCCAACAACTGGTAATCAGTGGCATACTGCCTATGAAACTAGAGGTTCCGGATAATCATCATGAGTAGTTGCCAGTGGTACACCTATCCTCCATGAATTTGACTAATAATCCCATCTAAGCTAGTGGCTATCATCATTGTCCTGTGGCAGCAGATGCCAAAAATTAATTATGCACTGTACTTTCTTTTATGTGTTCTGAATCTCCCGCAAATCCGTTTCATTGGGTGACCTGACTTCCAGTATTATGACAAAAGGGAAGAAAAAGATGTATCTAAATCCACTTTATTCACACCATATATAAACCTCTGTTATGTTCTCCATTAGTCACTTCTTGTGAAAACTTTAAAAAGATTAAGAATAAGTAAAACTTTTTGTTTATTTTGCAGTAATGGCTTGTTTTGCTACCTTTAAGCACTGTGGAGGTTCAGTTCTTGGAGGGCTCTGTGGTTTTGTAGTTTAGTACACAGCTTTTTTAAAAGCTGCCTTCAAGTGTTTTGAAGTGCCCAAGGGAGGGTAACAAAAGAAGATGCTGAAATAAATCAAGTTAATGGAGTTCCATTTAAAATGTCCTGTCAGCAACACTAATTACTGTGCTTGATGACATGTTTTGCAAGTTTTCTCAATTCCTAATGACTTTTGCAGCTGAGGGCACACGCAGTGGATGTAAATGGAAACCAGGTGGAAAATCCCATTGACATTGTTATTAATGTCATTGATATGAATGACAATAGACCTGAGTTCTTACACCAAGTTTGGAATGGGACAGTCCCTGAAGGATCAAAGCCAGGTAAATTACTGGAAAGTTTTCAACAATATTTTTTTTTTAACTTCAAGATGTTAAAACATATTTTAAAAACGTCTCCCACATTGATATCAACTAGTCACTTTCGCAGCCACAGTACCAAAGTTTTAATTACATTCTCCCCAATAACGAAAGTCCAATCTACTTAGAAGAAGCTCAGTCCGAGAGGAAGGCATGTTTTATCAGGTGTAGGTAGCAACTGCTGCATATATAATGTGTGTCATGAAGACAAACCTAAGCAGAGTCACACCCGATTCTTTTGTGTGTATGCTGATGTAAAAGTATTTGTCAGGTACAAGTGCTGCTGCTCTACTAGGTTCTAGGGGTGCACCAAAGTCACTTACCTGGTCTTGCAGCTTTTCGCGGTGGGGGGGAGGCGCTTCGCTGCTCTCCCCGCGAAGTTCATGCCAGGGTGGGAGGCTTCCAGCCTCGCCCAGCCGAAATTCAGGCCGGGGGGGAGGCTTCCCGCCTCGCCCGGCCAAAATTCAGGCCGGGGAGGAGGCGCCTCGCCTCGCCCGGCCGCGAAATTAAAAGTTAAAAAAAAAAAAACGCCCCCGTGATAGGCTACGTGACGATTAACGTAGCCTATCACGGCTAGATCTGCAAAGTCGATAGGCTACGTAAATCGTCACGTAGCCTATCACAGGTGACTTTAAAAAAAAAAAAGTGCGTACGCAAATGGCGGCCCCCATACGGAGCCGCCATTCGCGTTCCTTATTTGGTCGCTGTAGTCTACGTAAATCTTTACGTAGACTACGGCGAAAATAAGGGCAACGCAAATAGCGTTTACGTAGACTACAGCGACCAAATAAGGAACGTGAATGGCAGCTCCCTATGGGGGCTGCCATTATCCATACACGCTTTTTTTGTTTTTTTTTAAGTCACCCGTGATAGGCTACGTGACGATTTACGTAGCCTATCACGGCTGACTTTGCAAATCTAGCCGTGATAGGCTACGTTAATCGTCACGTAGCCTATCACGGGGGCATTTGTTTGTTTTTTTCTTTTATTGGAATGGCGGCGGCGGCAGCCGGTCAAAAGACCGGCTGCCGCTCCCGCCTCGGACGAAGACCCGACGAACTGCCAGCCGGACCTGCCGCCGGGAGGGACATTCGGGAAAGGTAAGTCCCGTCCTGGGGGGGGGTGCGGAGAATTTCTCCCCGAAACTTGTTCGGGGGGCCGAACACGTTGGCGCTCGGCCCCCCGAAGTTTCGGGGAGAAATTCTCTGCCATCCCTACTAGGTTCATCCAACTCCAAGCAGAACCCGTTTCAGCGCCCAAAGGATTGTTATGACATCATGATTGTTAAATCATAGCTTGCTGTTGAGGTGTGGCACAAAGAGGCCACACGTTGGGGTAGATCATGTTCTGTGGAAAGAAGGTGGAAAGCAGTGAGTAATAGTAACGCTTCACATATATAAATATATATATATATATATATATATATATATATATTCTGCATTTAGAATGTTCAAAACTCTTCATGTACATCACCTTATTATTATACTTTCAACAACACTCTTAATATGTTGAAAGTATAATAATAATTATTATTCTCTCCATATTGCAGCTGAAAGAAGCGTGGCTACCCTAAGCCCACCTAGTGAGTTAATAGTGAAGGAGAGATTTGGACCATGGACATCCTGGTTTATATCTTAGTCTCGTAGCCACTATTCCATATTCCAGAAACCATAGGTTGTATCCAACAATTACCATCAACCAATTAAATGGCATCCATCACTGGAACGAGTCCCCCACACACACTGCAGTTCCCTGCACGCACACCCCAAAATTGGCTCCAGTGGATTGGATTATCTTCTGGAGCAAGTTTGTGGGGGCTGCATGGGGGAAGAGGGGAAAGGAAAATGCCAGGCTTCTACTTGCTCCACATTGGATACAACCCCATGTCACTTACTCCACGTACCCAGCAAAATTTTTGATTTAGTTTTCTGTTGTTTTTGGTTTTTACAGCACACAGATGCAATTTGAAAATGAACTTTTTCTGACAGATGAAAAATGTAGAGATGGGTACCAAAGTGGACTCTCGATACCCCTAACTGAAATTTTGGCATCTATTTGAATTCTGTTTTCTGGCAATTGCTGAGAACATAAGAAGAAACATGCTGGATTAGACCAAGGGTCCAGCATTCTGTTCACACTGTGGCCAGCCAGCTTCCCATGGGAAACCCACAGGCAGAAAATCAGTGCATCAGCAACTTCCCACCCAAGTTCCCCAGCAACTGGTGTACAAAGGCATACTGCCTCTGATACTGGAGGTAGCATATAGCCATCAGGACTAATAGCCATTAATGTAGCCTTCCCCTCCATGAATTTGTCCAATCCCCTTTTAAAGCCATCCAGAGTGGTGGCCACTACATCTTGTGGAAGTTAATTCCATAGTTTGATTAAGCACTGTGTGAAGTTCTTCCTTTTATCTGTCCTGAATCTCCCACCCATCAGCTTCATGAGATCATCCTGGGTTCTAGTATTATGAGAGAGGGAGAAAAATGTCTCCCTATCCACTTCCTCCACGCTGTACATAATTGTGTACCCTTATGCACCTTTTTCTCTAAATTAAACGGTCCCAATTGATGTAACCTTTCCTCATAGAGGAGTTGTCCCAGCCCCTTGATTATTTTAGTTGCCGTTTTCTGCACTTTTTTAAACTCTACAATGTCTTTTTTTAGGTGTGATGACCAGAACTGTACACAGTATTATAACTGTGGTCACACCATAGATTTGTATAAGGGGAGTATGATCTTGGCAGTTTTATTTTCAGTTCCTTTCCTAATTATGCCTAACATGGAATTTGCCTTTTTCACAGCAGCCTGCACGCTGGGTCAACATTTTCATTGAGCTGTCCACTTCAGTCCCAATATCTCTTTCTTGGTCAGCCACTTCTAGCTCAGATCCCATCAGTGTATACATGAAGTGAGGATTTGTTTTGTTGTTCCAACATGCATTACTTTACACTTGCTTACATTGAACTGCGTTTGCCATTTTGATACCCATTCTCCCAGTTTGGAGAGATCCAAACTGGTGCTGCATAGTTCAGCAGTTTTGTTAACAAAAGTTTATAACCAAGGATGGGTTTAAGACCCTGTGCTGCTATTTTCAAAGGTAAACTTGAATTAAAGGAAGCTATTTTGAGATGTATGTATACTCCAAATACAGTTTGTCCGTTAAGGTTTAAAGAAACAAAAAAGTGTTCATTTAAACCAGGGGTGGGCAACCTTTTTTCTGTTGGGGGCTGCATTCCCTCCTGGATAATCTCAGGGGCTTATGTTGGTGGCGGGTGGGGCCAGAGCCAAAAGTGGGTGGCCAGTGAAATTGTACGCTTGGGTGGACAGTGAAATTATATTAGCAAGGGAATTTAAAAGTGTGATTTGTAGTAAACTTGTAAATCCAGAGATAATGGATATCACTGAATACTTCCAAACACATTTCAAACTTCAGTAGTGCATTTCTGATTAGCAGATATTCGGAGGAAACTACATGTAAAAGAAAAAAAGTTTGTAAATTTTATTCAGGTGGATGTAAAACGTGCAAAGGAGTAGATTACTTTTTGTTTCTTCAAATGAGGTAGTTGAAATGAGAAAGATGTTGATCCGGTGATTTATGCTGATTTTGATGGAGTTGGATGGCCTTCTTTATCTTTCCGCATGTCTGTTGTTTGAACCTTATGAACGCTAAGATCAGACTCTTACACAGGCATGTTTGCTTCCCTATCCAGTCTTCTTCAGTCTTTAAGCGTGCTGCAATTTGTGTCCATGGGTGTAGTAGGAGATTGCTCCCTTTCTTAATTTCCCATTGCAGCCCATTGACATGGTCTTTCATGCTAATGCAGAACTCAATATGCCACTTTTACATGCCAACAGCCATCATTGCTTTAAAAGTCAGCTTTGTAAAGGGAGTTAAATGGTAACCAGAAATGTCCTTTATGTGTATGGGCTTGTGTACTGAACTGAAAAGCATTATCTTTCTACAAAATCAACACTCATCCTACATTGGAAATTAACACTTGGTTATGCACAGAGCTGTTCATTTGGGTTGAGGCAGAGAGACAGCTATATAAATGTGAGAGTTTACATCTTCATTCAAAGTGTTATGGAACTGAAAAGCCTGATTGCCAGGATAATGTTTTCAGCAATATATGAATTTGTACATTTTATAAACACAAGTGGGGGTGGGGGTTAATCGTCTGTGGTCCCTTATTAATCATAGGCCTTGGGGAAAGTGTGTGGTTTGAATAAGAGAAGGAATGTGAAGTGTTTTGTCAGAGGAAGTAAATGTTTAGGCCAAGTATGGAGCTTCTGAGTGATCTTGTGTATTCCAAGCAAACTGTTTATTTAACCCTGAGGATTATTTGTTCTTTTGTTAGGAACCTATGTGATGACAGTCACTGCAATTGATGCTGATGACCCGAATGTATTGAATGGAATGCTAAGATACAGAATCTTGTCACAAGCCCCAAGCACCCCTTCCCCAAACATGTTTACAATCAACAATGAAACAGGTGATATCATCACAGTTGCCGCTGGACTTGACAGAGAGGTAAGGCGGGCCTTGTAGTGCATATTTTTAGATACTTGCCTCATATACGTGGCTACTAATGTTATACATCCACGTAGACATTTACTCAGGTGATCTTTGTAAAGTTGTTACCACTGCTTGCTTGGCTTGCCAGAGTTTAAAGCTACTTGGGTGATCCAAAGCCATTTCCAGCACTGGGCCTTCTTGTAGTTCCTTCTGTATGACCTTGCTCAGAGCTCCTGGAGCAATGATGGTGTGCTAATTTCCTTCTATATTTTATTAACCTATTAATTATTTTAATGTCATTAAATCTGAAAGCAGTTTATTATTACCAAATTTACTTAATTGGTTTGTTTGCTGACTTAATTTTATTAATGAAAGAATACTGTCCTGAAATAGGATCCTGGCTAAACTTCTTATTTCTTTAGAACTGCTACTTTAGAATGGGTAGATAACATGGTATTCATGGGCATCAGTGTGCCCCTGGACATCTTCTTTGGTGCCCAACAAAGTGCTCTACCCCCACCATTAAAAATAAATAATAAATCAGGTAACAGTTTTCTTACAAGCAGCTGCAGTTGTTTCAAAGCAAAGTGAAGGCCTCCAGCTGTTGCCATCTTCCTTTCCCATTCATGTCCCTGGACTGCACTTCTGCCTTGTACCCAGTCTTTTTGGCAGGTTAACTGCCTTTTGTGAATGACCACACCTTTTGTGGCAGCCATTTTGTGTTGGTGCCCAGGACAGTTTCTCACAAAATTTGCCTGCCCTTGCTTTAGAAGTTGCTTTTATTTTTTGTGGGGAGCATGTTAAAAAAAATACTAACTTTCCATTGCACTCTGTGGTTTGGATCCAGATACTTACAGTAGACCCACTGAAATCAATGGAACTTAAGTTTCATTTATTTCGGTACGTCTACTCTAAGTATGACCAAACCTGGATCCAACCCTTACATTTTTTTTAAGTGCTCAATTCGTTTTTTCTGGATTCTGCAGTTCTCAGGTTTTCTTTGCTATATGTGGCCTATAAAAGAAATATTAAAGAAGCCGCTATTGGCTCAATCCAAAACTGTCCGAGTATAGCTAGTCCAGGATTATTAACTAAGCTAGGTATTATGTTACAGCGGAGATTGGATATGTATATAGTGTGCAGCTGACCTATGAAATCAGAACTATGCATATATACAACATAGTATTCAGGTTGGGTTCAGAACTGGCTCTTTAATGGAATGACCAGGAGCAGAGTTAGAATCCCAGTGCTTTCTCTGAGGCTTGAGAGCCAGCATAGCTAGGAATAAGATATTGAGTGACATGGAATTGGTCTCACAAAATATCACAGAATGTATCTTGTTTTTGTTCTTGCCCAAGATCTGACTGATTACCATATTTGGGTTGGGTAGGAAATACATATCCTCTCTAGACAAATTAGCTGAGATCCAGCAAGTGTTTTGCCTTCCCTCAGCATGGCTAGGTTCATTTGCATGGGACTTTTCATATCCAAAACAGACGTGACAGTAAATATATGTCTGGGATTTTTTTTCTTTAATAATAGCAGCTGAGTGGGGCAAGCAGAATCAGGACTGTGGTGTGTGGGGAGGAGGATCTATCCCTTTTTCCCCATACCATGGTCCCAGTGCAAATCCCTCCCCGCCCAGATGCTTTTAGCCCCAGGAGGGATACTTCCATTGGCACCAGCCAGAAGCTTCCCTCCTAGAACTAATAGCGATTGTGAGGGGCAATTTTTTGGCAAGACTGTTATATGAGCAGAAAGGTTTAAGCATTCTGCACACTGTGGTCCTAATCCTGTCAAAAATGACATGTTAAATAAATTCACACAGTTTATGTCACATCTGTTTAGGCCCTTGATCTGTAAGCACCTTTCTGCAGTACACCCCCTGTCTGCTTGTAGTACACGTGCATGCCAAATCTCATTGAGCCACAGCCGTGCATAGTTACGCATGTTTAAGTCCCACAAAACTGAATGGAACTTAAGAACAAAACATTAGGTATTTATCCCTTTTTCTGGTTATGGTTTACTACTCTCCATACTAGGGATGTCAGAGAATTTCGCCACGAATCTTGGGGAGGCCGAATGCCAGCGCATTCGGCCCCCCGAAATTGGTGGCGAAATGGTCTGCCGCCTCCCCCCCCCGGGACGGGACTTACCTTGGGCGAATCCTCCTGGCGGCAGCGGCTCCGGAGGCGGTTCGGCAGCGGTGCGGCGGCGGCGGCTGCAGCCGACCAGCTGCCGCCACCGCCATTTCCAGTAAAAACGACAACAACAAAACGTGATAGGCTACGTAAATGTTTACGTAGCCTATCACAGCTGAGTTAAAAAAAAAAAAAGTGCGTACGCAAATGGCGGCGCCCATGGGTCTACGCTATTTGCATTCCCCTTATTTTCGCCGTAGTCTACGTAAATGTTTACGTAGACTAGACGTGCCAAAATAAGGAACGCAAATGGCGGCGTCCATGGGCGCCGCCATTTGCATACACGCTTTTTTTTTTTTTACTCATCCGTGATAGGCTACGTAAACATTTACGTAGCCTATCACGGTATTTTTTAAAAATCTAGCCGTGATAGGCTACGTAAATCTTGGCATCCCTATATAGAAAACATGTTTGTTGTTTTATAACACATTAAGAAATGAAGAAAAATCAGAACATCATTCTAGCACAAAATAAAGGGGGGCTCATGGCAGTGGGGAGTGGGGCAAATAGCTGATTATCAAGGAAAGTCATTTTCTACAAAATATATTCATTTCCACAAAAGTCTCTTTATCTTTTTTAGTAAAGTACTCAAGGCAGGAACATTTCAGAGAAATAACAAAGTGCTTTCTCTTTACCAGTTCCCTGCTTGGAAGATAAAGTGAATTCTCTGCAATAATATCACCCCTCCAATCTAAGAAGCATTAAAGTGTTGAATTCCAAATAAGAAATAGTGGGGGAAATAATGTTTGTTTACATCTGACAGCAGATAATATCAGCAAAGCCAGACAAATTATCAAGGTGTCTCAAGTAAATGCTGTATTAAAATGAATTTTCTGATGATTAAGGAAGAAAAGTAGAATCCCTTAACTGAGAGAATTCCAGTGATTCCTCTTCTTGAGGAGGATGGTGAGCCTCTGGTCCTGGCTTAATTCCAACAGTGATTTAAGAATACACATTCTTAGTACCAAAAGCTGTTTTTTAACAAAACAAAAAGCAACTGGAGCTGGCAGTGCTATTGAAGAAGGGCTGTCTCATTCCTAATGTGTAACGTTTACGGAAATAATTTGGGTTTGGGTTTCTCTCCCGGTAACTACGTTTCTGTTAGCCCTGCCTGCACCAGTTTCCATAGTGATATTGAGAAGTTGCCGTTGCTCTTAAGCTCCCCCACAACAAAGCCTTGGCAGTCTGAATAATTTGGCCAAGAATGTGCCCTCCCAGACTACGCTCTGATGAACCTTCTTTTAAAAATACCCATCCCTGATGTAGTTTGAAGTGCTGCACAGCATTTGCGTTTTAAAATGTTAGTCCAAATTTGTATTTTAAAAAGTGTTCCTGACAGTAAGAAAGTGATGATTGCTTATTATTCAAGGTACTACTGCTAGATGCAGTTCTTTCCGATTATAAGCCACCCAAAACAAAAATTCTTGGAGTTTAGTGTAGTTAGGTGCAACCCATAGTTGCAAATTAGGCACTCATCAGTTCAGGTGATGTTAATGAGCAATGTGATAAGCTCATTGCATAGCAAAGCACAATTTATTGAACACCTGCTGTCCTCTTGGAGTAGTGGCTCTGTCTGTAACTCCTGATGGTGTCATTTCGGTTTTTTTAGAAAGTACAACAGTATACATTAATAATTCAAGCAACAGACATGGAAGGAAATCCAACATATGGTCTTTCAAACACAGCAACTGCCGTCATCACAGTGACAGATGTCAATGACAACCCTCCAGAGTTCACTGCCATGATTGTAAGTCAGCGGTAAAGAAAGGGGATCAAGTATGTGAATAGCCCTTACTTAAGAAATATTTTTGCTGATGCGCCCAAATGGATTTAATATGTTTGCAACTTATTAGATCACCCAGTGGATTTCAGTGGTTTAACAAAGGTCAAATCATAGCATTTAGCTGAAGAACAAAAGCACTATTTTTTTGTCTGTGTATCTTGAGATGATTGCTCATATTACTCCTTGCTAGAAGCAGACTACCAGGTTGTTTCCAGTACTGAAGAACCAGCCACATTTATTCATACAAATTGATAATCATGTGGGTCAGAGTGAATGAAGTTGGACTTGAGGGTTGCTGAATGGCCGTGGTGTATATGGGGATGATTGTATGGTGCTACTGTGCCCAGTATGTAATAGTTTGTGCCTTATGATTTCAGTTCTATGGTGAAGTCCCTGAAAATAGAGTGGATGTTATAGTAGCTAATCTGACTGTGACTGATAAGGATCAGCCACACACTCCTGCCTGGAATGCAATGTACCGAATGACTAGTGGTGATCCCACAGGCCGGTTTACCATTCTCACTGATCCAAACAGCAATGATGGGTTGGTAACTGTTGTGAAGGTAAGTGATACAATTCACCAAATGAAGCAAAAGTTGAAAAATGGTAGAGGACTGAATATTAAACAGCTTCTGCTGTTAAATCCGAGAGGCAGATTAGGAGTAGATATTCAAATGTATGTATATGCTGCCTCTTTTGAAAGGGTGATATTCATATTTTGGAAGCTTCCCTACATGTGTTCATAGTGCCATTCTAGATTATGCATTTTTAAGAACCTCACTAGACTGTTCAAAGGAACATATTATTCATTTCTATTTTCAGGAGCCCAAAATCTGCTCCAGTCCACACCCCTAACACAGAAAGTCCTGTAGGTTGTGGTTACCATCATCGGCCCTAAAGAACTGGAAATACAAAGTAGATTAAATAATCTCCTACTGGACCGCCTTCAGTTGGAGTAGGAATAGGCAAATTTTGGAGTTTTGTTACTAAATAACGTTTTCAGGCAGAATTTCATACAACTTAAAAACTTCTATGCTCCTTGGCCCAGCCTAAGTCCAAATAAAGATATTCATTCATGTATTACATGTTTATACCACCCAACAGCCAAAGCTCTGAGCAATTCACAACATGATAAAACATAACACCTTTAACATACCAAAATTTTAAAACAGTTTGAAATAATTTAAAACAATAATAAAACTACCAGAATCCAATAAAAAAATAACACTAAAAAGCCCCATCGAATGCCATTAAATGCCTGGGAGTAGAGGAACGTCTTAATCTGCTGCCGAAAAGATGATGATGTTGGAGTCAGGCGGACCTCACTGGGGACAGCATTCCACAATCTTGTTTTGTCTGTTTTGCATCTCCAGTTCAGAAAGGTATTTTAATGTTGTTCCCTGCATGCATGAAAGGTCTAACAAGAGACCGTGGGCTTAATGTGTTGCCTCTTCTTTGCTCTTGCTCTGTACTAGCAACTGACTATGGTTTGGTGATCTTATAAAGGTTTCATTTATAAGAGGTTCATGTGGGCAAGATACTAAGATAAAGGTATATGGTTGATGTGTTTCTGGCATTGTGATTCTGTGACTTGACAGGATTCTGCACTTGCTTGATGTTAATTGCACACTCAGATGCGTTACTTAGGCTCAAACTACATGCGACAACAGACCTGTTTATTTAAACCCAAGTGCACCCCAGTGACATATAAAGGAAAGATGGTGTTAAGTAGTGCTGTGCCGAAACCCCATCTGCTCTTTCGCAACCTCTTTGTTTCCCTGCAAAAGCGGCAGTTGTTTTTCTGCCTCTTTCATTGGGATGCTGAGAATTTCTCCGAAATCTCTCAGGTTCAGGGCTTGAGTGCTACCTTACTGGAAGGAGGTGGCAGAGGGCCTCCTATGTGCTCTGTTTTTTACCACTTTCCCCCTGTTCTGTCCTTGCAGCTTCTCCGGCTGCTGGAGTTTCTCAGAAAGCCCCCTGAAGGATTTGGCCAGGCCTTCCTCCCATGGGGCTTTCCAATGCTGCTGCCTACTGAGTGCCTGAAAGACAAGAGGGGCATTCTTTAAATTTTGCTTGATTGCTATTAAAAGTCATTTTAACAACAACAAGAAGCACAACAACAACAACAACTCCTTGCTCAGCTTTCAGGCACTCAGCAACACTGGAAAGCCCCAAGGGAGGAAGGCCTGGCTAAGTCCTCCAGGGGGCTTTGCGAGAAACTCCAGTAGCCAGAGAGGCTGCAAGGACAGAACTGGGGTGCAGGGGGGGGATAGTAAAAGAAAGTGCATACAAGCTCCTCAGCCACCACCTTGCGGTAAGGTAAGCACCGAAGCCCTGCACCCTGAGCAATTTTGGAGACATTTTTACCCCTTCCCACAATTTTCGGGTTCAGTTTCTTT
Organism: Heloderma suspectum; assembly: GCF_057233095.1. Lineage (NCBI taxonomy): Eukaryota > Metazoa > Chordata > Lepidosauria > Squamata > Helodermatidae > Heloderma > Heloderma suspectum. Next base: position 76,082,763 of record NC_139461.1, read on the forward strand.
TTGCCCCTCCCCCCTGATGAATGGTCAAAAACAAATAGGTTGAAAAATTTGGCACAGTGCTAGTTTCAAGAGCAAAACAGATGGATGGGTGAGGGGAGCTACCCCCCCCCCCAACAAGTTACCACTCCACAGTCATTTTTTCCTAGCTGGGCTCATTTCCCCTATCAAGAGTGTGATGGCAGGAGGGAGGAGTTTAGGAGACAAGCAGGAGGGAAGTAAGACAAACCCCTGCCGCCTGATTGCATGCTCCTTTTGCTCTTAAAATCAGGCTCACCAATTTAACTATGACTGGGACAGACCCAGGTTTAAACCAACAGGTCAGTCATTGTCACATGTACTTGGAGGCTTAGTTGGAGACCTGTGGTTAAAAGACTACACCATAATTCTTGATTACTACATTTGCATTTCTACAGATACACCTCAGAAGCTAAAAAGCAGTAGGCAAAACATGGCACCACAATTGCTTTTCTGTGTTTTTGTTGTTGATGCAAACCCCGTATGGCCTGGGCATGACTGGATGAGAGGTCATCTTCCCTGACCTTTTGTATTGCCATTCACCTAAAAGAACATTGCAACATGAAATCTGTTGCTCGTGTCAAAATTCTAGTTTGGTAAATTATGGATAATTTGGATATTATGGACCTTTTTACAACTTTTGATACACTCTCTGAATATAAAGTTCCAAACCACCAAAATCAAAGGGAAATCAAGCCTCTTGTTTCAGTGGGATGTGAATTATGCCCGATGAGAGAGACACTGTCATTCTACATGTTTCCAGACTCTGGGGCTGCAAATTTCCAAAGGTACCAACAGTATTAGATTCTGCCAATAGGAAGCACATGTTTATGTGCTTTGTTTTCATGCACAAATGATCTACTCACGGTTGCAAACTAGAACGCTCCGAAATAGAAAACAAAGCAGAGATGCTGAAATTAAACCAAACCTCTATAAAAAGAAGCAACTTAAGGCCTCCAGAGTATAATCTGCTTGAAGCAGCTCAGTTTGTTTCAAATTAAATTCTTTATTTTAAAACTGTCAGAATAAAGGCAAAAAAGGTAAAACTAGGTAAATAAATTAAATGTAGTGGAAACTCCCCAGAGAAGCAGTAAGCCCTTATTAGCTCTAATCCAGTTTAATGATTCCTGAAGGAGTTGTATTATATTTAGTAAGCAATCCTTCACCAGTCTACATAAAAACAGTGTCTGATTTTATCAGAATAAGCGTGGGGGGGGGGGGGGATTTTCAGCAGTTCCTTAGCTCAAGGAACTACTATCTTGTCATGATCTAAAAGAAGTGTTATAGAAATTGTCCTTGACTACTCCAGAATTCAGTAAACAAAATGGAGAAGGAAATCTGGGATTGTTTTCCACAACTAAGGCTATTCCTGAGCAGTGAGAGATTGTTCAGGCAACAGTATCCTATACTTCCATGTAGGAACTGTAGTGCTCAACTGGGAGTGCAGCAAAAATACCTAGTGAAAAGCAGGTATCCAGTTCCAATAGATCTCTTCCATGTTTCCATGTACACAGAGTGGTATGTCTGCCTTGAAACTAGGTCCAAAAGTTACTAGTCCTCCTTCCCAACCCTATGTTAGTCTTTGGTGCCTGAAAGCAAGAACAAACTCTCTTTCAGTTTACAGAAATATCCTGCTTGGCTTCTTGAAACCAGTTCTTAATTTGCTATTGGTGATCAAGCGAGTAGGTATTTACAAGCCTGCAGTACTACTTTTACTGGTCCAATGCCACTATCTCCCAAGCATGTGGCGAGGCAGGGACCAGCTTGGACCAAAGCATCCTGCAAGTCTGGATTGAAACAATCCTGCCAATCCTACTTTGAAGCAGCCCTAGTCCCACTTGAATTGAATTTCTCTCATATATATATATATATATATATATATATATATATATATATATATATATATCTTTCACCCTATCTTTTGGTCCCAAGGCAGCTTCCAGATTAACACCCAGAAATACAATGACAATAGTAAAAAAACAAAACAAAACACCACAACCCACGAATACAACACATCAATAGATAATTCAAACAAGAGCAAGAGAGGAGCACAAAACAACTGGGTCAGTTTTTAAATACAGTGTCATAGCTGGAGGTTAAAAACTGAAAAGAAAATGTAAACACAGCAAAACAAAAATGTCTTAGATGTCCTCCTAAAACTCAAGAGCAGGGGCCAACTGAACCAAAAGGCTCTTACCCACAACTCCAGAGGCAACAGAACAATCACATGTTGAACGCAGTATGTGAGCAGCTTCCTACGGGAGAAGGCAGACCTTCAGAAAACCTGGATCCAAGCCATTTAGGGCTTTATTGTTGTTGTTGTTGTTCAGTCATGTCCGACTCTTCGTGACCCCATGGACAATAGCACGCCAGGCCTTCCTGTCCTCCGCTCTCTCCCGGAGTGTGCTCAAGTTCATTTAGGGCTTTATAGATAATAGCAATTACTTTTAATTATGCCAGAAAATGAATTGGAAGCCAATGTAAATGAAAAGGAACTGGTGTAATATGTTCAGAGAAGTGGACACCAGAGACTAATCCGGCCAAGACATTTTACACCACCTGGCATTTCCAAACACTCTTCAGGGGCAGCCCCATGTAGAGCATGTTGCAGAAGTCCAATCTGGATGTGACCAGGGTGTGATTGGCACCACCTTAATGTGATGCATGTCAGTCTTCTCTACTTGTCCAAATTCTACTGAGGTTTTGATGGCAGCACTCTACCTCAATTTAAGTGTATTAGTCGACAGAGTGTTTTTGCTTCAGTATCTTAAATCATGCTGTTAGTCCACAACAGTCTCTATACCTTTCGGTTTTGAACTGCTTTCTCATACACTAAGTATGTCAGTGAATATAACAAATTGAAACCCCTGTTTGCTTCGCTTGGGTAGAGGCTTGAACATTTATTTTCTTCACTTAGCTGGGGTATGGACATATGATGATGATGATGATTAACATGTATATACCGCCCACAGCCAAAGCTCTATGGGTGATTTACAAAAATAAAATATTGACCCGGTTTGCATGATCACTGGTGCCCACTACGGTTTGCTTCCTAGCGTGCTTCTGGGAACGAAACCAGCCCATTCCCCCAAAACCATTTCAAAGGCTGAATTGTGACACGCCCCAAACAGAACTGAAATAGCCACCCCCAATTTGGCCCACCCCTAGGTGCAGTGGAAAACTTACTACCCAGGTTCAGTGAGAATGACTGTAGATAAGGGTGAGCAAATTTGCCAGGGAAGTGGCTGCCCCAAAGAAGACACAGTGGAAGAGGTTGTTTATGTTCAAGTAGTAGGCTCATGCCCATTGCACATAGCTGTTCCTTTCGGTTATAATCCCCTAAAGATAGCAATTACTTCAAGAAGCTGTAAATGAGTTTTCCTCTTACGCTAGAAATAAATGGTGTTATCCCAACGTCTGTGATCTACGAGAAGGGTAGTGTGCTTGAAATGTTGAAAAATTCTGTAGCCCGTGACTAATGCAACTACTAACGTATTTCTCATTTTGCTTTTGCCAGCCTATTGATTTTGAGACCAATAGGTTGTTTGTACTGACAGTAGCTGCAGAAAACCAAGTGCCTTTGGCTAAAGGAATTCAGCATCCTCCTCAATCAACAGCAACTGTATCCATTACAGTTATTGATGTGAACGAGAGCCCAGTTTTTGTCCCAGCCACAAGGTCTGTGCGTCAGGAGGAAGGGCTGCCTGCTGGCAATGTCTTAGCGACTTTCACTGCTCAAGACCCAGATCGCTACATGCAACAGACTACTCTAAGGTATGGTAGAGCATATATCTGCCTTATTCTTCTGCTCATCTATAAATGGGAACCTTTTATGGTTCTCTCTTTTGGTTCCTTAGCATTATAACAAGGAAGAAATCAGGGAGTTAAAAAAACAACCCTTGCCCCTCCCTTCCCATCCATCCAACCCCTGGATAGAATTGAAGAAAATGTGGGGATTGCAAACGGCATGCCTGATACTTTAAGTACTCAGAACGGTGTCATCTTTATTGGCTCCCTGTAGGGGCCCCTGTGTTGTCTTAGACCTTGGTAGCATAGCAAGCCTCAAAATGGATTGACTTTAAACAGTTGAGGCATCCTCCTAATTAGACTACCTTCTGTTTAAATTACGCTTAAATGCCCAATATCTAACTGAGTTGAAATTCTAGGACAAATATGTGAATGTCCTCATTATCTCCAGCCATCCCTAACAGCTGCTTAGTCTGTGCAGCTGAACACAGAGAGCTGTGGGGGGTTGGAGAGAATGCTGCCTTCTGGTTGTCCCTACCAACCCTTGTGGGACACTTCTGTTCTTTTGCTAGGTTATGGGGCAAGGAGCAGCGCATGTGGCTGCTCTAGGCACAGACATGGCACAGTGGCAGCAGTGGTTCCCTTGCATAGCTGGTGGGATTCTTCTGCCTACACCTGTGTGCTCTTATGGATAGACAGTGGTTGAGCATATCAGACCATAACAAAATATTTCAGTAGTGCAGAGTATAAACCATGGGATAAGAGTGTATGTATTCTCATGAACATGGATTGAAAGTATAGGCAAAATGTATTCACTTGCTATAATTATAAGAAAGAATGGTTTAAGCCAGGGGAAACCAACCTCTGGCCCGCGGGCCTAATCCAGCCTGTGGTGGTTCCCAATCCAGCCCACGGCCTTCCGCAGGCCGTTCCCCAAGCCCTGCCCCCAGGCCTCAAGGCTTGGGGAGGAGACAGGGAAGATGAATCCCTGTGTTATCTCTGATCACAGATCAGAGATAACAAGGGGGTTCCTCTGGACTCGGCAGTACTTGGGGGTGCTCCATAACTGAAATCAGCACCTGGCACCACAGAAATACGTTCAACCCAGATTGAACCAAACAAAGCCAGGGTTACTCTCAAAGCAGTTGATGGGAACAATCCTGGCAAGAAGAGGTGGCTAGAATCTGGAGGGAGTATAGGGCAGGGATATTTGAGAAATATAGGCTAACAGAAGGGAAGGATAGTTAACTCTTAAGAACATGAGAAGAACCATGCTGGATCAGACCACAGGTCCATCTAGTCCAGCATTCTGTTCACACAGTGGCCAACCAGCTGCCCATAGGAAACCCACAAGCAGGGCATGAACGCAACAGCACCCTCCCACCCATGTTCCCCAGCAACTGGTGTACATAGGCTCACTGCCTTTCATACTAGAGGTAGTATATAGCCATCAAGACTAGTAGCCATTGATAGCCTTAATTCTTAATGTGCTTAAAACCAGTGGTGGAGATAGGTAATCTTAGACCCTGTACTTGGTCTTACAGCTCTCTCAACTCGAAACAGGTAGTATTGCTATTGAAACACAGTGAAGTATGCATTCACATAGCAACCAAATATATATGACTACAGAAAATCATGTATTTTAATCATTCAGAGCCTTATTTTTCAGGCCGTGATGTAAAATTTATGTAAATGAGTTACATAATGCTTACATGGCAAGGCTTTTAAATATGCTACAACATTCACCCAGTACATGTGCTGAAGAATACAGAAAAAGACAGACTCTGATCAGCAGAATCTTGTGAAAAATCTTGAAACTATATACATCTTGAGATGTATGTATTTTGGTTTTCTGTGCATGCATGTTGATGTTGTGCTCTGTTTTTAGAAAATCATATTGGAAATAAATGAACTATTTTATGTAAATTTTTGCAGATACTCAAAACTCTCAGATCCTGCAAATTGGTTGAAGATTGATCCCTCTACTGCTCAGATAACAACAATTGGTGTTCTGGACAGGGAGTCGCCACATGTAAAAAATAACATGTATAATGCTACTTTCCTTGCCTCAGACAATGGTATGTATCTAATGTCAAAAGTTTGTCATTTGCTTTTTCAAGTGCCCTGTCTTTCACCAAAGAGTCATGTATTCATCATGCTTAAGAGGTCCAGACCCCCTGAGCTCCCCACGCTACATGGGATGTCACCATTACAACCTACATCCCATCCATCTGGTAGCAATCTGAACTGTTCTCCTATCGCTTGTCTCCATAGGAAGCTGTTGGCTTATCCACTTGCTTTCATTGGTTTAAGCTTAAGGACTGAAACAGAAATGTTTTTCAAGTACTCTTGACGGGGCCTGTTTTTTTTTTTAAAAAAAAGACCAAACACCACATCAGATCCAGCAACCAGATTTGCAGAGGTCTGAAAAAAAAAAATTAAGTTCTTAGGCATAATGTTCTTAGGCACGTGTGCAATAGAGTTGCCTGGAACTTTCACAGTCCTGCCCTCTTACTTTATTTTTTTAATCTAGTTCAGAGTGAAACAAAAGTGTTCTTGAAAGAGGCCAAGGTTGTTTTAATATGCATAATTCTATTCATAAAATATTTATTCATGAACATGTTTTGTTATTTGTTCCATTTCTGAATTGATATATATTTTAAAAGCACAGCATCAGATTTTGACAGATGAACATTTTCAGTGCAAAATGGAGGCATTTGGGATGCTCAAATATCTCCTCTGTCACCCAAATCGTTACCCGTTTGGGGCCTGTTCACTGCTATTTGCTGTCCTAGTTGGCAGCTGCTTCTGCACCTTTTTAAAGAAAGTCACCTGGCTCTGGACAGTGATCCCAGGGATCATGTATCCAATCAGATTTTGTTCAGTGACAATGTCACTAAGTCGGTTCAAAAAAGGAGCACTACTTCCTGCCCTTGCTCTGAATGGCAGTCTGATTTGGCCACATAGATGTCTTCACAAAGCCAGTTTAGAGTGAAGGTGATGCTTCCTGCTCTCACTCTGAATGGGTACACACTTTTGCCCTCACTCTGGAAAAAAAAAGTTGACCAAAGAGCACTTTTTTGCAGTGGGTGAAATATTTTGCTTTGAGCCCCTTACCCACCCTTTCCCAGTTTCAGCTCAGCCCTAATTTTGCATAGCAAATCATTTTAATTAGCCTTTGCAGTTGGAAACAAATATTTTATATTTAGTTCATATTACCTGGAGTTATATTCACTTGTAATTAGTGCGTTGTGTATGTGCATTAACTACTGCAATCCCTTTTCAATATGAAGCAGGTTTATGTTACTTTTCTTTGTCCTTTAAGGAATCCCTCCAATGAGTGGGACTGGCACATTTCAGATATATCTGCTTGACATCAATGATAATGCTCCCCGAGTAGATCCTCAAGAAGCTACAACCTGTGAAACGCTACAACCCAATGCAACAAATATTACAGCGATTGATGATGACATTGATCCAAATGCTGGACCATTTGCCTTTGAACTGCCAAATACTCCTCCCAGTGTTAAGAGAAACTGGACTATTATTCGTATTAGTGGTAATATGCATGTCTTTTTAGAACAAATACTTACGTATTTTTGTAACTATTTTGCTCAATAGCTAGTTCCCTACCTTCTATATCTAATATTTTAAGTGAATGTGGCTATAAAACGTTGAATCTGATATAATACTTGAGCATGATTCCCCCTTCCTCAAACTTGTTCTCTTCTCATGGTTTTTTGTAATTTGAACAATATGTTTGTTAACATCAGACAGCCTGATTCGGGATTGGAATCAACATCCTTTAGGTCCTTTACATGCCTATAACTTAGTGGAAAGGTGAGGAGCATTTCCTAAGCTATGACAAAAATGCACCTGACTAAAATACCGTTCAGAGTTCAGATACCGTTCTGAAAGCAGTCCTAGAATAGATACTTTTCCAGTTGCTTCATGCCCACATAAACAAAGCTCATCTATGTACATTGTTTTCTCTTTCAGGTGACCGTGCCCAACTAGCTTTAAAGATCAAGTTCCTTGAAGCCGGAATCTACGATGTTCCAATAATAATAACAGATTCTGGAAATCCTCCCAAGTCCAGCACTTCTATTCTGAAAGTAAAGGTTTGCCAGTGTGATTTAAATGGAGACTGTACAGATGCAGACAGGATTGTAGGTGCAGGGCTGGGCACAGGTGCCATCATTGCAATTCTCCTCTGCATCATCATATTACTCAGTAAGTCATCTGGCCATTTTAACTGTGATTTGTGGTATCTCCTTGAAATATGGCCCCAAAAGGCATGTGTTTCAACAGATATACTTGCCAAAGGATAGGCTCTAGCTTTCTATGTGGGTGGGCCACCAACAATAGATTGTTTGGGGACAATACAGCATGCTGTGGTCTCCACTTGCACACTAAAGCTTGTGATGCACTTAGTCTTTCCTCTTTTCTTTGCCTTCTTTCCCTCTCATGAACTGCTGTTTCAGTGTTTGGCATTTCAAAGCAAGCCTGGTAGGTGGTGAGAGTACATGATTTATTATATAACTTTTTTCATAACAACAATGCTCAAAGGGTAGACAACAAGTAAAAGAGAGTTAAAACTATAAAACCAGCAGCAGTAAACACATACCTAGCATTAAAATCCCATAACAACAGGCTCGTAGCTTTCCTCCTCTAAATATAAACATCAACCAGCGCATATAGGAAAAGCTTGGTGAAGCAGGAAGATCTTAACTAAATATTTAAACCCATAAAGGGGCATAGCCTGGCAGTTAGGGATGCACGAAAGTCACTTACCTTTTCTCAGAGGTGCTTCGCGGTGGGGGGGAGGCACTTCGCTTCTCCCCCCGAAGTTCAGGTGAGGGGGGGAGCCGTCCCACCTCGCCCAGCTGAAATTCAGGCCGGGGGGGGAGGTTTCCCGCCTCACCCGGCCGAAATTCAGGCCGGGGAGAAGCGCCCCGTCTCCCCAGCCGCGAAACAAAGTGTTAAAAAAAAAAAAAACGTGATAGGCTACGTAACGATTAACGTAGCCTATCACGGCTAGATTTCCAAAGTCAGCCGTGATAGGCTACGTAAATCGTTATGTAGCCTATCACGGGTGACTTTGAAAAAAAAAAAAAGCGCGTATGCAAATGGCGGCGGCCTATGGGCGCCGCCATTTGAGTTCCTTATTTGGTCCCGGTAGTCTACGTAAAGTTTTACGTAGACATAGGCCGCCGCCATTTACGTACGCACTTTTTTTTTTTCAAAGTCACCCGTGATAGGCTACGTAACGATTTACGTAGCCTATCACGGCTGACTTTGGAAATCTAGCCGTGATAGGCTACGTTAATCGTTACGTAGCCTATCACGGTTTGTTTTTTTAACACTTTACTTTGTAATGGCAGCGGCGGCAGCCAGTCAGAAGACCAGCTGCCGCCCCCGGCGAAAGGCCGACGAACTGCCGCCGGGACCCGCCGCCGGGAGGGACATTCGCCAAAGGTAAGTCCCATCCCGGGGGGGCGCCGGGGGGGCGGAGAATTTCACCGCCGATTTCGGGGGGCCGAATGCGTTGGTGCTCGGCCCCCCGAAGATTCGGGGAGAAATTCTCCACCATCCCTATGTGGCAGTCCTTGTTGGGGCATGAGCCTGGCAGTCTTTGTTGGGGCATGAGCCTGGTGGTCCTTGTTCAGGTATGAGCCTAGCAGTCCTTGTTCGGGCATAAGCCTGGTGGTCCTTGTTGGGGCACTGCAGGAGAGAAAGCCCTGTTCCAGAAACACATACACTGAATCTTCCAGAAATCTTAAATTCTAACCAGAGCTTCTTGAGGACAACGTAAGACAGTTCATATGGAACAGATGTTGCCCAAGATACCTGGCCCCAAGCTGTTCAGGGTTTTATATATGAGGAGGGCTCTGGATAGGGGTGAATGCGCCTTCCTTGTTCTCCTCGACCTCTCAGCAGCTTTTGATACCGTTGACCACAGTATCCTCCTGGACCGCCTGGAGGGGTTGGGCATTGGGGACACCATATTGCGGTGGTTCCGGTCCTTCCTCTCCAGCAGGTACCAGAGGGTAGCACTGGGAGAGGAGGTTTCGGACCCGTGGCCGCTCACTTGTGGGGTGCCACAGGGTTCCATCCTCTCCCCGATGCTAATTAACATCTATGTGAAGCCGCTGGGGGCTATCATCAGGAGGTTTAGGATGCGGTGTCATCAATATGCGGATGACACACAGCTCTGCCTCTCATTCAAATCTTCACCAAGGTTGGCCGTAGAATCCCTGTCCAAATGTCTGGAGACGGTGAGTGGCTGGATGGGGAGGAATAAGCTGAAGCTGAACCCTGACAAGACCGAGTTACTTTTGGTGGGAGACAAAGAGGAGGCTGGGGGATGTTGACCTGGTGTTGAATGGGGTATGGCTACCCTTGAAAGACCAGGTCCGCAGGCTGGGGGTCATTTTGGACTCCCAGCTCTCCATGGAGGCTCAGGTGTCAGCTGTGAGCCGGACAGCACTGCATCAACTCCATCTGATACGGCAGCTGCGCCCCTTCCTTCCCGACCATCTGCTTCCATCGGTAGTACATGCCCTGGTCTCCTCTCGTTTATACTACTGTAATGTGCTCTATGTGGGGTTACCCTTGAAAACGGTTTGGAAGGTGGTACAGAACACGGCGGTTCGCCTGATTAAAGGCAGCCGCCAGCGAGATCACATCACTCCAGTGCTGAAGGAGTTGCACTGGTTACCAGTTGTTTTCCAGGCCAAATTCAAGGTGATGGTTTTGACCTTTAAAACGCTATATGGTTCCGCCCCTGCCTATCTTGAGTGCCTCCAGCAGCACCAGACAGGACGCTTAACAAGATCAGCCTCGGATGGCCTTCTCTCTGTCCCATCAGCCAGGACAGCTAGACTGGTGGGGACGAGGGAGAGGGCCTTTTCTGTGGTGGCCCCCACTCTGTGGAACTCCCTCCCTAGGCAACTCTGCCATGCCCCCTCTTTAATGAGCTTCCGCCGTGCATTAAAAACGTGGTTATTCAGGCAGGCTTTTGGGGTGGGTTAGGGTATTTTAGAAAATGTTTTTATTGTAGAATTTTATTGTTTTAAACTGTTTTATTATATGCTTTGTAGATCGCCCAGAGTGGCTGGGTGACCAGCCAGATGGGCGATTAATAAATTTAATAAATAAATTAATTAATAGGTCATATAACCAGCACCATGAATTGAGTCCATTCATTCATTTAGGGGAAGGGCCATAGCTCAGTGAGGGATGTAGGACAGATAAAAAGAAGTACAAGAAGAAGTAGATAAACTATGGAATTCGCTACCACGAGATACAGTGACGGTCACCAATTTGGATGGCTTTAAAAGGGGGCTAGACAAATTCACGGAGGATACGGCTATCAAAGGTTACTGTATGCTACCTCCAGTATCAGAGGAAGTGTGCCTCTGTACACCAGTTGCTGGGGAACATCGGTGGGAGGGTGCTGTTACACTCATGTCCTGCTTGTGTGTTTCCCGTGGGCAGCTAGTTGGCCATTGTGAATAGAATGCTGGACTAGGTGAACCTTGATCTGATCCAGCACAGCTCTTCTTAAGCTATTATTTTTCATACATGCTGTGCATGCCGATGATTCCAGGTTCAGTTCCTAGCATCTCCAGGTAGAGCTAGGGAAGAATCCTGCCTGGAATGCTGGAGAGCTGCTGTCAGTCAGCGTCAACAGTACTGAATGAGATGAACCACCGGCCTGACTCAGTGTAAGGCAGCTCCCCGTGTTCCTATAAGTTTGGAAGCAAAACACGTTTGGAGTGCTATATCGTTTCATCTGCCTTTGTGTTGTTTATTTGCTATTACTGCTTTATTCTGTTTTATACTGTTTTATATATGTAATGTTTGATTATATTATTTTTATTTTAAAATTGTGAGACACTCAAGAGCTATGTGTCGTATGTGCTTACAAGCTGCAGGATATAAATTAACTAATTAAATAAAAATCAATAGAAAGCTAGTACAACTGAAGTGAGATAGGCTATCTTACTGCAGCTGGAAACAAAGCCCAGTGAGGAGAGGCTGAAAGAACTGGGCATGTTTAGCCTTGAGAAGAGAAGACTGAGGGGAGATAGGATAGCGCTCTTCAAGGACTTGAAAGGTTGTCACAGAGAGGAAGGCCAGGATCTCTTCTTGATCATCCCAGAGTGCAGGACACGGAAGAATGGGCTCAAGTTACAGGAAGCCAAATTCTGGCTGGACATCAGGAAAAGCTTCCTGGCTTGGAGCAATATGACAATGGAACCAATTACCTAGGGAGGTAATGGGCTCTCCCACACTGGAGGCATTCAAGATGAAGTTGGACAGCCACTTGTCAGGGATGCTTTGACTTGGATTCCTGCATTGAGTAGAGGGTTGGATTCGATGGTCTTATAGGCCCCTTCCATCCCTACTATTCTATGATTCATAATATCCCCCTTAATATACAATAATTGAAAACTAGGTGGCTTCATTCTATGCCTGCTGTACCTTCTGAATTACTTTTATGGGCACTATGGCGTAACGTTTGTGGTGAAAGAATTCTGGGCAGTTGATCATCCCATGGTAGAGTTTCTATTTATGACCTCTTTTTAAATATTATCTTCAGACTCAAAATTCTGTAAGTTCTGTACATCAGATATGCATCTAACCATTTAGACATTACAATGATGTGTATATCTAGCAGTTTTCTTCTCATTTCCCTGCTTGGGTCTTTAAGACACAAATAGGGAAAAGTAATGAACAAACCAGAATTAGTGTTCTGATTTCATGCATCTTTTACAACAAGCAGTAATGTGAGGAGTATACTGTAATAATATTCTCTGCCTTTGTTCTTCTTCACCTCATATAGTTCTAGTTCTGATGTTTGTGGTTTGGATGAAACGTCGTGATAAGGAACGTCAGGCCAAACAGTTGCTCATTGACCCTGAAGATGACGTAAGAGACAATATCCTGAAGTATGATGAAGAAGGTGGTGGAGAAGAAGACCAGGTAAGAAATACATAATGTACACTGAACAAACAGCTGAAAAGAGTGGGAAAAATCCAGAAAAGTGTTACTTTCACATTCTAAAATAATCCATACATAAGAACATATGTATTCATAATCCATACAAAGGAACGTAAGAAGAGCCATGCTGGATCAGACCAAGGGTCCATCTAGTCCAGCATTCTGTTCATGCCAACAGTGGCCAACCCACTGTGGACAGGAAACCCACAAGCAGGACACAAGTACAGCAGCACCCTCCCACCTATGTTCCTCAGCAACTCGTGTACATAGGCATACTGTCTCTAATTACTAGAAGTAGCGTGGAACCATCAGGACTAGTAGCCATTGATAGATTTCTCCTCCAGGAATTTGTCTAACCCCCTTTTAAAGCCATCCAAATTGGTGGCCATCAGTAATGAATCTCCCACCAATCAGCTTCATGGGATGACCTCGGGTTCTAGTATTATGAGAGAGGGAGAAAAATGTCTCCCTGTCCACATTCTCCACTTTACATTAGATTTTGTCTTCTTTTATCCATTTCCTTTAGCCACTCTGGGAACTTTTTTTGGCTAAAGAGTAAGGTAAAAATACTGTAAATAAATAAATATTAAAAATTTAGAGAAAAAGTTCTGTACAAAACATGCACACTGGCATATATGAAACTCACATGTCTTATTTTGCCACGATTGCTGGTGTTTGGAACTTACAACTCAGAGCATCAAAAGAGACTAATACTTTCCTCTGTAAGGAAAAGGACGGTGCTATTGATTGCTTGCAGTAGTTTTTCCCAACCTCCTTGCAAACACTGTTTGATCTGTTTGGAGGTAGGCATAATCATTAAATAACAATTAAAGTTGGCTGCGGAACACTTGGGAGTACTAAATGGGGATAATAAGTTCAGTCCACCTCATATCCTTCACTAGCATAATCACAGGCAAAGGTGCTTGTTTTCAAGGATGGTACAGAGCCATGAAAGCCACATGGGAAGACGGTCACTAGGAGGAATAATGCATTTTGCCTTCAAATTGGGGCTTTTAACAGCACTTAGCATAATGCATGTGTTGAATGAAGAATTTGAAAATGAGTCACAGCCATGGAAGGAAGGAAGCTTTTCCTCCCCTGTCCTTCTCTCCCATTGAACATCTGTAAGAAATAATAGATCTGTAGCAAATAATTAGTAGCAGTTAATAGAGGCCAGTGGACTTCTAAATGCATGGTGTTTGGTCTATGGCCTTATCAAAGTTTCAGGTTCTGGGTTGAAAGCAAGTGCTCAGTTTAGCTTTGTAGGGTAAGTGTACCAGCCCTAGGCTCTGGAATATTTCACAGAGTAAGAGTGAAAAACATAGCATTGAAATCTATATCTTCTCAAAGACCCTTTAAAGATTATACCCTTTAAAGATTTCCCCTTGAGATTAAAAGGATAATAAGCTAAATAGTTCTTTTAGGAAAAATATTAGTTTAAAGTATATTTTTAAAATACGGAGTTTGTGAGCCCTTGAAATAGCAGGCCTAAAAATAACAGCAATACTTACAAGAAAGCAGAGTATTTCCATAGCAAAGGTATGATTGGAATTACTAAAAGGTCTTCATTAATGTTTCCATGTTGGTAAAAAACAAACCATCAGAAAGCGTTGATTGTCAAACCATCTGGTCTGGGAAATTTTTTACGTATATTTTGGGCAGTATCCAACAGGGCTCTTAGCTCCCACTGATTCCGTTGCGCAAGTGGAACCCACCACTTGTGCAATGGAGATTTAACAGTTCCTAAAGGAAACCCTGAAACTAGCAAAACCGTTCATTTCTGGATCAGGACAGGTCAGTGGAGCTCCCTTATATGAGCGCTGACCTGCCCCATTCCAGAAACAAGTGTTTTTGCTCATTTCCAGTTCTCCCCAGAAGCACTAAATTAGCAGGGTACAACAGAATCTACTGGTGCATAAGCACCCTATTGGATACTACCCATAGATTTAAATAAACTAAGTAGGTCCCACTGAATTCATACTTCTAAGTAGATTTGCATATTATTTCAGCTTTACTGTCTTTAGTAATTCTTGATGGTATGTAGTACATGAATGGCATGCATTAATTTATGTAAATTCTCTTACCAGAGAAATGCAAATAATGAACTAAATGTCACCTACAGTGAAGTGTGAAGTAACACATTCACAAAGTGTGTTACTTCACATTCTTCAGATTTATTACCTGAAGAATTAAGATACGCTTACTTTCTGAGATTAGTGTGAAATTTGAAAAAAAAATCTTTTCAGTTGGCTCTTTCTTTTCTCATTTTTGATATCCTTGTAGGGCACCAAAACTGAGTTTGCCTTTCAATGTACAACATGAGGTGTTACTTCCTATATGGAGTCCTGTTTTACCAAAGGATCTTGTTGATCATTATTTAAAATGTTTTCAGACGTATTAACTATTTTGAAACTATGATTAATGCCTTTCAAACAAGCCATGGTTTAAAGTTTAAATCCTGGCTATGTTTGGAAGCCATTAACCATAGTTTTGTGGTTTGGATATAGCAAGAAGTTCTTATGGTTACCTGCAGCTTCCTGGCTTGTTTTCCGGCTTGCAAGAAGGGATGAGTGAAGTGGCTGCGTGTGGGCCACTTGGCTTATTAAGCAGAGATTTGATCTTTGGCATGTGGCAAACAACCTAATTATGGGTATTTCCAATAATCTAATTACAGAGATGGCATTGCTATCACAAACCACTCCCATGAATAAAAATCAACAGAATAATGAATACATGTTGTTACTGTTTTTGTAGCCTCTGAGCAGTTCCACATATAAGATTTTGCCTGCATAGGCCTCAGCATGGAACCCATTAAGGGCACAATCCTATGGCCACTAGTCAGCGGCTGGATGGCCATAGGATAGGTTGGTTTCCGGAGAACCGACCCCCCCCACCCCCTCTCATGCCATCTCGTGGGCAGCACGGATTGGCTCCACAGTGAAAATGGGGCATTCCCGGGGCGGGGAGGTTGGAAATGCCAGTACGACACATTCAGCCGCCACTTCCTGCGCCCCAAGGTTCTGCGGCTAGACAGCCGAAATCAGACCAGACAAGAGGGAGCATGCAAGGTCAAGGCTCGCTGCAGCTCGTTCAGGTAACACTACTCCATTGTTTACAAGTATGTCCAAGGAAGGCCAGTGACAAGCATCTATGCCTCTCCTCTTCCAACAGCCACCTGAACTGTTCTACAAGTGGCTTTTTAACATATAGGAGATTTGTGTGGAAGTGTTCAATAGGGGAGAAACTAAAGAGGTAACAGACAGAAAAACCTGGGCATACATATCTCTGGGTTGCAACCCATGCGTTTTCGGCAGCACTTCTATTATTAAAGGGTAGCTGAGGCTCTTAGGGGAAGGTATTCCACCACAGACAAGGCCCCCTCCCTAGTAGCACCTGATTCACCTAATTTAGCAGGCAGGATGGGCAGGCCTGGAGAAAGACCTCTGATGAAGAAGAACGTAAAGGCTGGGAAGATATATGGGAAGAGGCAGCTCTTCAGTTAATCTGGCCCCAAGTTCTTTAGGACTTTTTAGATTAATGACAACACTTTGAATTGGGTCTGAAAATGGACTGAAAGCCGGTGCCAAAGCTGTCTGGTGCTGGCATTTTTCTGAGGTATATCACAGTGGGCATTCATCGCTCACATTCAGCTATTTGGTTTGTTTGTTTTATCCCACCATACCTCCAAGGAAGTCAAGGTAGCATGCGTGGTCACCCCACCCCACCCCATTTTATCCTTACAACAACCCTGTAAGGTAGGTTAGGTTGAGGGAGTGGTGTGGTTTGCATGATTGCTGCAGCCCACTGTGGCAGCCATTGTGAATACTCAAGCAACGGCAATCAGTCATGACAGCTTATCATGATGTCCAAACCCAACACAGGGTGGGTTCTTGCCGTGGTTAACAAACCACCCCCACTCCAAAACAGCCCATGGGTTGTGGGTGGTTTGTTAACCATGGTAACAACCCGCCTTGTGCTGGGTTCAGACATCATGATAACCTGTGGCGACCACCCGCTGTGGCTTGAATATTGATTGTTTATATCCTGGCTCTTACTGAAGATAGTGAGATCGTAGACATGGTTTAGATCTGGAATTCATCTCCATAAACGCTGCAACAATATCTACCGAAATTGACGTTTTCTGGGTTGTCTCTATATACTGATCATGAAAAGGAATGATGTTCAGTCCTTGGGGGAGATGCTCCATAAAGGGAATGCAGATCTGTTAGAAATATATTATCCTTTTTTGAATGGTAATTTGAATTAACTTTCTCTTTGTACTAATATGGTCCAATGGATAAGAGTGGGACAGAATGACGTTGGTTCCAATCCCAGCTTCTAAGCCACTTCAGGTGTAATGCATTTCCCATATGGGTTTTACTTCCATCTTGGAAAATGTGTGTCCCCTGTGTTTACATCACATTCGAATAATGTACTCTACATCAGATCGTCCTTTGCTACATCCGTAAGTTACTCTTATCACAGCAAACAAGCAATACCATATATTGATTAACCTAGGATGACAGATTTGACTTCAACAGCGAAATTAATACATTGTTAACATTGGGAAACATTTCTAGTAGCACTATCCCATTTGTTACAGTGATCTGTTCTGAAAAAAGGGGGCCAGCATGCTGTATGAAAACTAAATACGGTGACATAATCCAAGTATCCATGCCCCATGGTTAAGTCTATTCTGGCTTTCCTCTTTTGACAACCGAGAAGGATGTGTCAATTGATAAACATCCTCCTTTGCTTCCCTGGGTTCAATGGAGGGGAAAAAAGAAATTTTCATCATCCTATTTTTATGTGCAGCCTTGCTTGAGGTCAACTAATCAGGTACATGTAGGGCATAATCCTGTGCATGTTTAAGACAGAAAAACTTCCTACAATTCCCAGTATTCCCCAGCCAGCATGAGTTGTAGGATGTTTTTCTGTCTAAACATGCATAGGATTGCACTATTAATAGTGTGAGAGCCAGTGTGGTGTAGTGGCTAGAGTGTTGGACTGGGAGCCGGGTCCACATGGAAGCTCACTGGGTGACTTTGGGCCAGTCACAGACTCTCAGCCCAACCAACCTCACAGGGTTGTTGTTGTGAGGCTAAAATGGAGAGGATGAGGATTATGTACGTCGCCTTGGGTTGCTTAAAGAGGAAAAAAGGTGGGATATAAATGTAATTAATAATAATAATAATAATAATATAGAAAACATCAAGGTAGTGTTTTTCTTTATCTTTACCCTGTGTTGACACATAGGAAAGGTAAATAGATTAGGTCTAGAACATCTCCTAAAAACAGTGCCAGATATTTAATTTGGTTTCACAGCATAGCCTGATGTACATAGCACCTAGGATTTCAAGGACTATGTCTTGGATCCAGACTTAGAGTAAACCCACTGAAATCAGTGAGTCTTAAATTATTCATGACTAACTTAATTCCCATTGGCTTTAATAGGTTTACTCTAAGTATGACTTAAGTCTGGCTCCAACACAGTTTTTTTAAAAAAATTAAAATGGTGGTTTAGCATCATATGAAGAGCCTTGATGGATCAAACTAAGAGTCCATCTAGATGGGCACTTCTCTGTGAAGATTTGTGGCAGGCAGGGCCACTTCCACCTTTAGGCAGAGTGAAGCGACTGCCTCAGGCAGTGGACACTGGAGGGTGGAGAACAGTTGCAAGATACTGGTGAACAGAACTGTTTGTACCATGCAGCCTGTCCTGCACCGTCTAAGCTAGCCTGCTATTCCCCAAGCACAGTGGAGGAAGCTGCCATTGTTGAAGTAAGAGTATTTGTCTTCTGTACATGAAATAGGCAGAGGCACCATCTTGTCCACCTCAGACAGCAAGGTGTCTTGCTTTGGTCCTGCTTTGTGGTCAAATTGTAGAAAGAATACCATTGGACTGCCACCCAGTTTGATGTTGACAAAAAACTACCTTGACAGCGCCTCTACTTGAGGGGTGATTCCTATTAAGGGCATGCGGGGGGGGAGTGACATGCCAGCAGAGCCTATTCCATCCCTCCCCCCCTCCCCCAGAAGAGCAAGTCACTTACTCAGTGCTGGTCTTCTTGCCTCTCCTCCCAGCTCCATTAGTGCTAGGAGTGGCTGGGACTTGTGAGCACACATGCCCTGTGTCTCCTCCTTCCTTCTGTGACTAAGAAACTGTCTCCAAATTCTCATGAATTTCTAAAGCACCAGGTAGAGCACCCAGGAAGATTCAGAGGATTTCCAAATATGGTCCTAATTGGTTCTCCCAGAGCCAATCAAGCCCAGCTATTTGTTTCTGAAAAGTGTGGCCCTCTAGGATATCTACAACCAGTTGGTGTACTTGTGTGTGTGTGGGGGGGGGGGGATTCCATTTCATAAAAGTTGCTTCCTTTATGACTGTGTGTGTGAGGGAGAGGGATGGAGAGAGAGAGAGAGAGAGAAATCGAATGAAGTGAATGGCTGGGAGCCTCTAGCTATTTTTTAAATGTTAAAATATATGCTGGAGGCCTGGGGTGTGTGGGGGTTCCTTAGAGCTCCCAAGCCCTTGCTATTTCCCTCTATTTTTTCATTTTTAATCTATGTTTTCTAGTTTTTAAAATGGTGTCCGGGGGGTGTGGGAGCAGGGGAGAGGAGGGGGTTGTCCTAAGAGCCCCCACCACCTTTATCATTTTTTCTATTTTATTTCCATTTTTCACTATTTTTCATTCTGCTTTTGCATTCATGAAGTTACTTCAGTTTGCCTTTTTCTGTGCAATAGATTGCTGGCAGAGCAGAAAAATATTCAAAGGAGTGCTTTCTTCTAGTTGCATGGGTCAAAACACTCCTCCAACCTTCTGATTTGCACTTATGATCTTGAAATTACTTATCCCAGTTTGCCTTTTCTGTGCAATGAGTTGCTGCTGGAAGCTAGAGGAGAAAAATGTAGGTTCAAAGGAGTGGTTTTGTGTTGTTTATGTATGCGTCAGACTTCCACCAAGGCTCTTCTTTGTAGTCATGGTTTTGAATTGACTTGCCTCCTGACGTTACTCTGCTTCTTGTGACCCCTGGCTTGACCTAGCATTGGTTCTGCCTATTGTGAACCCTGGCTCTACCTGCACTTAGCTACCCTGCCCTCTGCCTTACCAGTCCCAATGGGCACACCAGCTGCCACTGCTCTATCTCCTACTTCTAACAGGTAACCTGCACAAACCCGACGTGGAGTGGTAAAACTACTCATTGACTGTGTCATTTCGGATTGCAAATGAAATATCACATGCCTGAACGCTCCCCTAGATAAAAGACAGAGCAATCCTATAGTCCTGTAAGAGTGTCCCAGGGACCATAAGATTCTTCAGAGTCCCCCTCCGAGGCCGTAGACAGTGCTACTCCGGAATCCAATCCTTCTGCCCGCTCCCTTGCAGACACCACATAAAGAATCATGCTAGCTTTTTTCCAGGATTGCAGAACTGACCTTGAAGGACCTCAGAGACGTCTGAAAGGGAGGGTTCCGGTGGGCAGGGAGGGGAGATGAGAGGCCAGGATATGATATTTCTTATGGTCCCTTCCAGCCCAGCCTTGCCTCTTGCCATGCAACTCCTCTAGACAACCTTAGAGGACCACCTAGAGGAAAATGCACGAAGAGGAGGATGGAAAGGTGATTATCACCTCCATCGCTCCTCTTGGCCTGCTAGCAGCAGCCCAGCAGGGCATTAGATATTCGGAAGCCCCTGAAATCAGAGGCTTCCATATGGTGAGGGCACAACCCATAGGACTGCACCCTTTGTGCTATGTAGAACTGGCCTTTCACCTGACATGCTGTAGATAACATAGATGTGTTTGGATGTTCGTCCAGAAAAATATTCCCAACGTGTCATTCTCCAGCTGCAGCATGAAGTTGTACAGGACAGGAATAATTGTGAACTGTTGTTCACTTATGATCTGAGTGGGTAGCTAAGCAGCATTGTGAATATTGCCACAAAGGCATGTGGTCCCAGGAACAGAGTGAAGTATAGCAAGGCTACCTTTTCAACCCATAATCAGGAGAACAGGCCTGTGATGTTGCCTAAATCTGTGTTAGAGCCAGTTCATTTGGTGATGTTGACATTTACCGCACGATTAATATTCATATATTCATTATGAAGCATTTGTCTGAGTAAATTACCATATGAAGCCCATCTTGAGCTGAGTACAAAAGTCACTCAACCTGGGCACATGACATGACTATCCATTTGGTGGGTCCCACCTGAATCGTTGACTTTGAGCCTATTCTGCTACAGTTGTGCCTGAGCTCAGCTCTTGCAATAGCCTGGGATCAGGACCTATTATCTTGTCACCACACGGATTCAAGTTGTTTTGAATGTTCCACCCTTGCAAGCACGTTGTTCTTTAACGGTATTGCCCAGGTCTGTGGAGTTTTGTCTTTGTTTATATCTCAGAATGATAATGTCTGGGATTTTATTTGTGTTTGGAAACAAAGGACTCAATATTGGCAACTTTGGGCATATTGTAAATCAGTACTTTACTAGGCAAATTGTTTAGTCACAGATGAATGCTACTTCTGAATCTGTTTCACAGTGGAAAATGGATGAGGTGTACCACAAAGCAGCCAACTGGAATGACATTGTAAACAAAGACAGGAACACTGTGGAAGCAATAAACATTCTATTTCACTCTAAATGAGATGCAAGATCATTCAGGAAACATTCTGAATCAGTTTCATAGTTCTCAGTATATGTCTTCTTTTAAAGGAATGGGAACCTTTCCCTCTTCCTTGTTAAAATCCTCAAACATTTCTATTGTGTATTACTTACAGGACTATGATTTAAGTCAGCTCCAGCAACCCGACACTATAGAACCAGATACCATCAAACCTGCTGGAATAAGACGACTTGATGAAAGACCTATCCATGCAGAACCTCAGTATCCAGTCAGATCAGCAGCTCCTCATCCTGGGGACATCGGAGACTTCATTAATGAGGTAAAATGGGAGAAGGAGGGGGAAGAGAAGAAGGAAAAAAGAAATTCGTTTTAGAAACTATTAGACACCACTGGCGCAGATAATGAATAGCTTTTACAATCAAATATATATATATATATATATATATATATATATATATATATATAGTTGCTTATACAATTAAAATTATCTGGGATGATAGACATAAATATGGGGTTTTAAGCACAGGAAAATTTAATTAAATCATTGAAACAGAAAAAGGAAAATGCATCAATTAACGTTTGTGCATTGCTATTAATTACATCCATAATACTTTATCAGTCTTAAGCACAATATCTCCAAGAGGGATTATTCACCGGGTTCAACATAATAACTAATCTAACAAAGTGATAGTTTAGCCTAAATTCCTGTATTAATTCTAATTCATAATAAAGGTTTATTTTGACTTTCCTTGCACATAACCCTTTGAATTCCAAGAACTGTGGAAATTCAGTACCGCTAATAAGACTCAAAGAGTTCCATCAAATAAGATTAGGGAGAGGGCAGCAAAATTAATGTTATATAAACGCTTTAAATACTTGCCTTGCTGTAGAGCTTTAAGTGCATTTGTGCATTAAAACACGCCCAAGATATATGTCTGTACATATATCTATGTAGGTGCTATGTAGGATTACCACTGTTTCTCATCTTTTTTATGTTATTTTTACCATTGACCAAATTTTATGGTGTGTGTAAATGCCTACTGTAATGGGAGTTAAAGAGCTAGGCTTTGATCTGTTATTTGTGTATACCACTTTGAAAATTATGATAATACTGAACAGAAGAAGAAATATGAATATAAATTAAAACATAAAACTGTGGAATGGTCATAGATAGTACTTTGCTCTTCTCAGTTATTTAAATTGTGTTTATATCTGAAATTGTGTTTCTGTCACATATTGTAGAAACTAAGAAGCACAGAGGATAGGTTGCGAAACCCTTCGCCAAACAAAATGACCACCAGCCTGGTCACGGGGAGCTGGGTGGCTTTTATGTGGGGCTGGGCTGGGCCCAGAAGAGAGTTCTAGTTCTGAGGAGAGTGAAATGACATTTCTTTCTTTATCTCTGGTTCACCTGTTCTCCTTTCTCACCTAACTACCTTCACTCTCATTGTTCTGCCTTTTCCCAGCAGTGCTTTTAAATAGAAACATTGAGTTAAGATTACTGCCTGCCAAACTGGCATCTGTATTGTTGCAAGCAGAGCCTGTATGCCTCAGTGGTAGAACAGAAGGTCCCAGGTTCAATTGCTGGCCTCTCCTGTTAAAAAGTAGTCTCAGGTAACAAACTATGTGAAAGACCCTAATCTGTGTGAGGCCAGAGCTGCGCCATTCAGAGCTGACCAGTCTCCCCCAACCTGGTGCCCTCCAGATATTTCGGATAGCTCCAACAAGCAAGGCCAATGGTCAAGAATGCTAGGAGTTGTCATCTCAAACATCTGGAGGGCACCAGGTTGGTGAAGGCTAGAGTAGACCATCTTCAGCTAGTTGTACAAATAATCTAACCTGGTATAAGGTGGCTTTCTATCTGCTATCCAAAGGGCAAGTCCTGATTAGACAGGTCAAACCAAGTCAATTAAGGCTGCAGTCCTATGCTCAACAACCTGAATAAGCCCCATGGAACTCAATTGGACTTATTTCTGAGTAAACATGTA
Source organism: Heloderma suspectum (assembly GCF_057233095.1). Classification (NCBI taxonomy): domain Eukaryota; kingdom Metazoa; phylum Chordata; class Lepidosauria; order Squamata; family Helodermatidae; genus Heloderma; species Heloderma suspectum. The sequence goes on from NC_139461.1 coordinate 76,106,147, forward strand.
CAGGATTGTGCTGTAAATTGTCATTCCTTTCCAGAATGCAGCTTTGCATTTAAGCATAAAATGTAACACCTTTATGCTGCGTGTTGAAGGTTGTGTTGAGTACAGCAACGTAAAAGAGCTTGTTTTGCAGATAATTCCTTTTCAAAAGTTGTTTCATATTTTATCAGTCAAATTCTGTGAAAAATTAAGCTGTCCCTTTTCAGTGCTCGAGTGTTAAATTTGGGTACCAAATTAAGATGTTTAGAATATGAAATGCACAAATACTTAGCTTTGTTGTAAATGCTATTTTTGAGGCAACTTTAGCAGTGGCATCATGCCTCTGCAAAACTGCCTTTCAGGGCCTCTTCTCTAGCAAACAGTTTGCACATTAAGTGCAGCCTCCGGAACATTGAATTTTTCATTGCACTTTTATCCTATAAACTCAGTAGCACCAGTGGTTTTATATCATCTGTTGCCAGCAGTGGATGCTGAACTAAGAGAATCTAACTCCCAGCTTGAAAAGACTTAAAGACGTTTGCTCAGACCATTCTTGATGTAGATGGTTGACACACAAGAACACTTTTGCTGCCTTAGAAAATATACATTTGTTTACTGAAGCCTTAAACTACCATCCCAGAGCCTGGTACACAAGATAGCCTTACTGATAGTCTCAAAAGCAGGATTGAAATGACAGCTTGCACTCCAGGCCACCACATATTTACAAGGTTGCTATAATGTCTGCTAGAATTCTTTGCAGACTGTATCTTAGCGGAGGGGTGGGGAATATTTCTTTTCTACTCATCAGACCAAATATAAAATAAACATTTGTGGTCTCATTTCAAGAACAAATGTGTGGGAAGGTTTGGCCAGATGAAGTCTCCCTATTCTCAATGTGTGCTTTCCAAACTGAGTTTTCACTTGGTTGACCTTTTTTAGCTGTCAGAAAAAAATACGCAAGAACTACCATTTAATTTCACAACAAAAAAAAATCATGCCAGCTGTTAATACTTAGCTCTATGTTTAAACAACTTAAACAAATATTTTGAATTGATGCCATTCATATTCTATTACACAAGTGTAGTGTTTTTTTCAGAATTTATTTGCCATGGCCCTTGATTTACTCTCATGAAAAGTGCATTCCTGATCCTACCTGTGCAGATGGAAATTATCTTCCATCTCTATTGCATCTGTTTTGCATAAATACAAATGATAAGAGGAGGGGAAAGCAAGCAAATCAAATGACTGCAGTTCTTCCTACACTTTGGTCACTCCTAACCTGTTGCTGACCCAGCATTCTTCACCATGAGGTCATCACACATCTGCTGCTGGTACTGAATCCATACATTAGCATCAGCCCATCAAAATTTGACTAATGTGCATGCCATTTGATCATTTCCTTTGAATGCCTGGGTGTACTGGTTGGGTTGTTGTTCAGTGGACTGTTTCATTTAGAATGTGACCATGGGAGCGTTGTATGCAATATGTGATGGGATTTGGATCTGTAGATTTAGGCTGTTTTCATTGCCTTCGTTTGAGAGATGTGAGGTTCGTACTTTTATTACTGGTGTAGGCTATGTGTACGTTATCAGAAGCAAATGGGCTGTGTATATTTGGCAAAGAGTATTCCTACTGCTCACACATTACTTACAGTTTTGCTGGCTTCTCTGCTACGTTGAGGGGTGGGGGGTCAAGTTCAGGAAAATGGTACTCCAAGGTTCTGTGTTTCCCCAAATGCAGTTCCAGTGGTAAAAGTGACTTGGAGCTAGTTGTTTCGCTTTTCTCTTCATTCTGTTTTCCCTTCTCTCTTTTGTGACAGGGACTTAAAGCAGCAGACAATGACCCTACAGCCCCTCCTTACGACTCCCTCCTGGTCTTTGACTACGAGGGGAGTGGTTCTACCGCTGGGTCTTTGAGCTCCCTCAACTCTTCAAGTAGTGGTGGCGAGCAAGACTATGACTACCTAAATGACTGGGGCCCACGTTTCAAGAAACTTGCTGATATGTACGGGGGAGGTGATGACTGAACGCCAAGGTGGCCAACAGTGCATTTGGACAAGTACAAACCTTTCCACTGGTATTCCCAACAAACGTACAGAAGCTAGGCTTTAACTTTGTAGTCTACTAGCACAAGTGCTCGCTGAAGGCTTTGGCATAGGCTGCAAACCTATTTGGGTTCACTGGGAATATCAGTCATCCAATGCTGTTTGGAAAAAGGAAAACAAACAATTGAGCTCAGTTACACTTGAATTTTACAGTACAGAAGCACTGGGATTTTATGTGCCTTTTTGTACCTTTTTCAGATCGGAATTAGTTTTATGTTTAAGGCTTTAAATGGTACTGATTTATGAAAGGATGAGACAAACCACATTGGGGTGGGGAGAAAGATCAATCACCAATATGCTTCAACATGCTTTTGTTACATTGCATTGCTTTTATTAAAATAAGGAAATTGAAAAGAAAAAAAAAAACCTCATGGGGAAATTTTGTTATTTGGGGGCAGTGCGGGGAGGGAAGAAGGCCATGAAAAGAAGAAAAAATGTACAATACTTCTAGTTTTAGATGCTAGGGTTTTTCACTAAAATTCTAAAAGTTATGCAGCTGGTTGCAAATAAAGGGAGTTTTCATATCACCGGTTTGTAGCAGAACTGATTTTCTTTTCTTATTATAGAATGTTAGACACATTTTGGTCTTACTCCATATACACATTTTTTTAAGCATTTTCCAGTACTTTTTTTCCCACTTCACTGTAAAAAATGGTATGTGTACATAATGTTTTATTGGCATAGTCTATGGAAGAGTGCAGAGACTTCCAAACATGTGTATGTATTATTTGGACTATGGATTCAGGTTTTTGCATGTTTATATCTTTCGTTATGGATAAAGTATTTACAAACAGATTGCAAACAAGTGACATTGATTCAATTGTTGAGCTGTAGTTAGAGTACTCAAGGTTTGGGTTTTTTTAATTTTTTATTATTTGTTTGGGGAGGGAGAAAAGTTCTTAGCACAAATGTTTTACATAATTTGTACCAAAAACAAACAAAATGAAGACAGAGAGAGAGAAAGAGAAAACTCAAGGGTTAGCCTGATACTGATGGCTCAAGTAATTACATAGTATGTTAAAAAGAGCTTTTAAACCAGAGAGACGTCTGACCACAGCTTTGCCTCTGTATTATGTACCAGAATATAAATGATACACCCCTGACCCCAATGTTCTGAATAAAATGCTAATTTTGGATCTTGTGACTGGATTGAACTTCTTTCCACTTGGACAGACTGATCTGAAATTAAAAACAAGGCTAACAGGAAAGCGTTAAGATTTCATTCAGACAAGTAATAACAATAATACATCATACATTGTTATTCTAGTGTGTCCCATGGGGAGGGCCCATGGCACAGTGGTAGAGCACATACTTTACATGCAGAAGGTTCCAGAGTCAATCCACGGCATCTCCAGGTAGGGCTGGAAAAATTCCTGCCTGAAACCCTGGAGAGCAGCTGCCAGTCAGTGTCAGTAATACTGGCTAGATGGACCAATGGTCTGATATAAGGCTGCCTCCTAAGTTCCAGAAAATCGCTTGTTGGTGTGAGGATTCCAGTCACTGCAGAGAGGTCCAATACCAACAAGTACTTCCCTATATACCACTGTGAAAGAGACATTTCTACATACAGATTTTTCAACAGAGATTTTCCCATCTTTGAGGCATATACATATGTATGTGTGCCCATCCCGGAGCAGATGGGGCACTGAGCTATAGTTACAGGCATATGAAGATTGGGTCACACCTCTTTCATAAGCCTCTGGAATGAACGGGAGCTGTGCAAAAGCACGTGTGTGTGCATTGCTTCCTTAGGAGCTAAAATGTAACGCTCTTTAGAGACCTCCATGGAGGGAGAGGATTCTGCTGAAGGAGGAAACGGAAAACTCAGGAAGGCTCGATTGGTGTATCTGAGCACAGAATTCTGAAATCTGGGAGTGGGGGGTGCCTGAGAAAATGGGAATAATAAATGGTGTGCCAGTTGGTAGGTCTAAGTGAAAGATTTGGGAATTGTTGTATGTCTTCATTTTAATTTCTTATGATCATTAGAGGAACATTTTCTCTTCAGTTCTCCAAATCTGTCTGCTAAATTAATAGAACTTGTAGATTTAATAGAACTTAATTTCACTAGTTTCTCTCCCATTCAAAATTACAAGAGAAAATGTGTTTTTCTTAATAGGACTTTTTATTCACTTATTTGCTTCTCAGCTCTCTAATGGATCTGTCAAAGTCCTCCTCATTTACTTGGATAGTATTTGTAACAATCGCAAGGTCTATGTATCTGGTGGAATACAAAGCTTCCTTTTTTTCTTTTTAAAGTTTTTTTTATGAGATCCAAACACCTCAAAACATAAAAATGTTTACTCAGAAGGAAGTTTCACTGATTTCAGCAGGATTTATTTCCAAGTGGATGTGCTGAATATTCCAGCCAAAAGTTAAGGAAAATTTGTTGGCTTTGATGAAAAAATGCTATCGAGATCTAAGAGATGTGAAGGCACAGTTTAAAAGGAAAGATTGAAAACAGAATTACACAGGGGCAAGAGAACAGAGCCATAGTGGTAGAGGAAGCTAGATTTATAAATGCAAATCATACAGGCAGATGACAGATCTCCCTGTAAACTGAGCAAGTGTGTGGTACATTTCCAACATCTTTAAATGTATGCAGAAATGTGCTTTGTGGTAATGGTTCTTTTTTATTTTACGCTTTTCTAAGTAGCAACTAAATGGAAAATGTCACACAGCAGTATCTGCATTAGAAGGGGCAGGGGAGGAGGGAATGTATACACAGAAAAAATCCCTTAAAGATATTGTGAGTGGATCACTATTGATCTCATGGACATAATTATTCACATTATTAAATCCCAGCTTTTATGAACACAAAGGTAGAGGTTGCACATAATTCACTGAGGGGATATCTGACTCTGTTGGATTAGAAAATACTGACGATTCAGACTACGGCTTGAGCAGGTGTTAATGTCTGGCAGTATTTTCTTATTGCTTAGCCCCTGTTAGTTCCTGATCTCATAAAGTTAGATAAATGAATAGTAAATAGCAAGCAGGTGGATCACCAGGTGGAAAAATGTCTCGTCGCTACTATGGGTAAGGTGTTGGGTTTTATCCAAAATCTGTCACCTCAAATCTATCTTGTCAATTGTTTATTTAATAGATTTATATAATGCTTCCACTATCTAAAGGATACCTTGACACAGTTTACAAGCAAAGATTAAAAAACAATATATTCAAAAAACTTTTTATAAAACATAAATACATTAAAATCAAATACTCATATCACTATAATTAACAAACTTGATGGCAGTAGAACATCGGTCAAGGAAGTTGGAGTCCCGTCTCTCTCACCTTCACCAATAGGTTGCAAACAGTCCTGATTCAGACATGCATATGCATCACTTGATTTCTCTATATTGTACACTCAATGACTGGCAACAGAATGTGAACAGACTCCATGGAAAATGTGCTGGAAAGATGCGAAATGATATGAAAGTTTTTTCAGCAGTCATTAAGTGATAAACATGCATGTATGAACCAGCCCAAAACCAAGAGAATAAGATATATAAACTCATCATAAGGCATCACTTGATTCCTTCATTTTAAATAGTTAAGTTCTTAAGACTGCTGCATCATCACAAACCAAAGTATGACACTGTCTCTACAGGTAGATACTCTGGTGCAAATGTTTAAAATTGGGTTGGCAAGGACATCGAAAGTCTAGATGGGATATTTTCTCTTAGAATACTGTAATGTTGGAAACTGAAGATTCTGATTATATTGTTGGTAGTGTTTATTTCATTTATAAAAATAAAAAATAGATTAAAAAAAAAGTCTAGATGGGACATTTTCAAATCAGTCAAGGGTTCAGAAATGCTAAAAATGCTGCAGACAGTGATTAGCTGACACCGTTAAAAGATTGTCATGATACCCTATGCAAAACAACAAATTGCCCCAAATCTAGGCAAAGTGCAGCACAAAGCTATGTACAGCGGCTGTAACTGCAGACACATCATAGCTCTGCAATTGCAGACATACGTAAAGCAGGTATGGGAGACCTCCAGACTGCAATCAGCACCACAGGGGTTCCCCAGCCGGCCCACCAGCTTTTCTCCCAGGCCTCACCCCCTCTCCCCAGGCAAAAGGTCTTGTCTCTAATCAGTAACTGATCAGAGATAAGCCCTTTTCCCTGCTCAGTAATGAGAGGAAGCCTCCCTCAGCACTGGATAGCAAAAAGGTCTGATCTCTTCATCAGCAGGTAAGATTTTTCCTCTGCTCCAGCACCAAGAGAAAGGAAAAGGCTTCTTTCCGAACTGCTGTAGATCAGAGATATGCTCTTTTCCCTGCCCCACCGTTAGGCTGTGCTTACACTGGCCATGATCAGATGATTGACCAAGGCTGCATATGGTTTATGAAACCATGGGTGTACCCTGATCTCTCCCCTCTTGCCAGCCCAGCTTTGGCATGAAATACTGGCTTGCATTAAGCCAGAGTACCATTTCTTCCAAACAGAAACCCTGGCTTAATGCTGGTTTCAAACCAGGGAAATAAGCCTTGGATCACCAAATGCAGCCTCCATGTGGAAGATCATGGAACAGGAACACTGTTTCAATTCATGGCTAGTTTTATGCCAAATGGATTGGGTAAAGCCTAGGGATGTACTAATCCCTTACCTGGTTCCGGTCTGGGGCTTCGGCGGTGCGGGGGAGGCGATCCGTCCCTCAACCTGGAATCCTCCCCAGTTGGCTCCACTCTGCGACAAGGCCATGGAGCCGCTGGCCTGAGCCGGCCACAGCCGGACTTCGGGCCACTGCCAGGCTGCTGCGGCTGCAAATGGTGGCCGTCATAGCGGCTGCCATTTGTGTCCTTGCATTAAGCCATGATAGGGTACGTAAGTATTCACGTAGCCTATCACCACCTAACGCAGGCACGCAAATGGTGGCTGGTGCAACAGCCTCCATTTGCAGCCACAGCAGCCTGGCAGTGGCCGGAAGATGAGCCGGAGCCGCCACTGCATCCGCTGCCGCATCCGCCGCCGCCACCGCATCCACCACCAGGTAGGTCTGTCCCAGGGGGGATTTCGGGGGGTGGCAGGGGGGGAGGCCTAAAGAATCCAGCCTCATTGGAGTCCATGCCGGAATTCTCCAACATCCCTAGTAAAGCCTGACAAAATGTTGCTACTGTGCAAGTTCTATTTGTTTCATTGAGGCTTCAGCAAGATGCATTAAAATAAATCAGGGTTCTGCAGCAACAGTGCTTGGTGAAAAACCAACATTTGTTTCTTGGTTAATTTTTCGTTTCTCTGCCAAAACATTCCCTTCATCTCATCTGGAGAAACAAGTGTTTTAGTGTTCATCTTCCAGAAAGTGATGTATTGATTCTTTTCATTTTTGCGCACAAAGTGGAGAGGGATGCTGAACCATTCAGTGCTATGGTTAGGTTTCCTGTATGGGAGATGCTTAGAGTAGGAGCAGGTACTTTGGTGCCTTCCAGATGTTTTGGACTACAACTCCCGTCAGCCCCAGCCAGTATGACCAATGCTCAGGTATTATGGAAGTTCTAGTCCAAAACATCTGGAGGACACCAGATAGCCTATACCTAGCCTAGGAAGTCTTTGCAAGTGGGAACTGGCAGTCCTATGTTTTTAACTGAAGCATGCAAGAAAGGTGGGAAGCTGCAACCTATTGTGAACCATGGAAGAGCTTTGGCTATTGGGCATTGTATGTAATAAATAACAATAAACCTCCCCCACCATTCCATTCCACACTAGTATATTGTAAACTGTCTCAAAACAGACCAGTCATAGCTTCATTGCAAAGGAGTACAGTTAATGAATATTGGGGGGGCGGGGGGAGAGAATGAGAGAGAGAGAATGAGAGAGCGAACCAGTCAAGAGACGCAGAGTCTGTGCTGCCAATGTGGGCTTAGCTTTGAAGCTAACTGCCTCTCTCAAAGAGATGTACCGAAATGTTCCATCTTGAGCTACTCTATACATGTGCACACATGCTCAGTTTCTTTGTCTTGCTGTATCTTGAGTCTGCTTTATAAAAGGTTTATAGTTGCCTTTAAATTTTTAAATGAAAATATGTTTAAAGTTGAGATTGCATCAGTTGGGGAGGAGGACAAGCTGCTCTAATTGTGAATGAAAACACTTCAGACAGCTGCTTCAGGTTACTATTTTCATGTTTTGGTTCCAAAACCAAAAGTGCCTCAGTTTGCATTTTGATTAAAGACATCTGAAATGAAATCTACTCCTGTGCAGGAGGCTTGTCTGTTTATGACCAACAATCCAAAGACATTATCTTCTTAGAAAGTGAAAAGCCACCCTCCTCACCACCACCAAACCATACACACACCACCTAATTCGAGAATTTGTTGCTGGTTTTCTTTATTGATTGTCAAACTTGTCAGGTGAGGAGAGGAACTGAGTTGAGACTAGTATCTACACATCCCTAAGGCTGCTTCCCACTTTTGCAGCAAGCTGGAAACATGGGACATGAAACAAAGCAAGAGAATCGAGACAATGCAAGTAGCCTTTGTCCTTGGCTGGAAATATTTCTCTTGCTCATCCTCCAATTGCCCCTTTCTGTAACGTGCATGAGCATGACGCAGTTGCGGGCTGAGGTTGCCAGTGCATGTGATTTGACTGCACAGTTGTCCCTCTTCAGACCACTATGCAAACACATTCTGAGGGCCAAACAGACATTACTTTAAATATGTGTCTAGCAGCTATGTGTTCTTTTCATTTTTACTCTAAAGTAGGCTCAGGGGGCCCAGTGCAAATCTTAAAAGCCCCCTGCCATGCTAGGAGTCCAATCTGGATTGAGAGACCAGTGCCTATTCTAGAGTGAAAATGGAGAAAAGAAAAAGATGTAACTTCCCCAACCTTGAGCCCTCCAGATGTGTTGGGCTACAACTCCCAGAATCCCCCAGCCATCTGTAGTACAACAACACATCTGGACTGCACCATATTGGTGAAGTTTGTGCTACACTCACATTTAAACTAATGTCTGTTTTGGTCCTAAAGAAGCTTCAGAAGTTCTGTATCACTTTGTATAGGTTCAGATTCCTTGCACCTCGAGGTGGCTGGGGAATGCTGGGATTTGTAAGACTTTTTTTCTGTGTAAACCTGCATAGAATTGTGCCCTAAGGCATTTATTCGTACCAAACTATTATTCATCAAATGCAGTATGATTTCTGTTTACAAATCCAGTTCCTTTACTGTGTTGCTATTTTAATATTTATTAGGAGAACAAATAAAGGATTTGGTCTCATTCATTGCAGCAAGTACTTGTTTTAAAACACATGCCATGATTCTGAGGAAACCATGAAGCTACCTTGTACTGGCTGCCTTATAATGGTATTTACCAGATGCCATTAGGGCTAAATCATGAGACGAATGTTCTCTTATCAGTGAAGCTGGACAGTGGGAGATACAGCTCAGATAAAAGGAAGTACTTCTTCACCCAGCACATAGTTAAAACTATGGAATTCACTAGAAGATGACTGATGGCCACTAAGTTGGATTACTTTAAAAGGGGATTAGGCAAACTGATGGAGAATATAGCTACCAATTGCTACTACCTATATCTAGTATCGTCCAGTACTGGAGAATACTGGCTCCTTCTTTCAAAGTGTGGAGGGTTGTGTGTAACCCCTAGTGTTTCATTTCATTGGGTGGTGGCATCAAAATGCTGCATCCATTGTCACAATGGGACAATCTGGGAGTGGGTGTCACAATGTTGGCAATGCCATGGCAGTGGCAGAGGCTTGATCCACTGTTTGCATAATTGCAACAAGTTAGTAGAATCAGGGTTAAGATATAATTTTGGTTTGTTTGAGTCTCCCTTCTGCCACCCGCTCACCGATTTATTTAGGCATTTTATCCTGGTTATTTTTATTGCTCCCTTGTTCTGAGATACAGTTTATTTATTCATCAGGGATTTCTACATTACTAGCTCTTCTACTTAGAATGTAAGACAGTTGTTCTTTCTAGATGTCATGGGTTTTCTTTTTATAACAGATAGTAGCTTGTGAGCATTGCATGCTCAGTAGATTTACTAGATGTCATTAGGGCTAAATCATAGATGAAATTCTTGGGAGAAATAGGGCAGCCTTGAATTGTGAAAGCCAAAGCAGTACTCCCACTCTGTTTTCATTGCCTCTTCATCCACATACGCATGTGTGGCCTAAAATTGAGTTGACTGTTTTAGCTTATTGCCTTGAATCAGGCCCTCTTCATACCCATCTCAAATATATCTTTGTTAAAGAAGGTGTTCCGGCTTAATAAGTGAGGAGAGCTTCACAATCAGGTGGATTTCATTTTTGATCCCTTCATTTTTAGTTTTATTTTGGTAGTTCTCAGTTCAGCGAGAAACCTAAGAAGTATGTTGAATTCCAGTGAAAGAGATGTCTTTTTGTTCCTCAGTTTGAGGAATTAAATCCTGAATGATGAGTTGTTCCATTGATCTGCTGAAGAAAGTGGGTAGATTGTCAAGACAGTTACTGCCAGAACCAACTGTAAATGTTCTCAAAGACTGGGAGCCCAGTTATTCCATTTCCCTCTGCGGTCCTTTATTCAGACCCTTCTTCAGTTCTCCAAACTGTGTGTGTGCGTGTGTGCGTGCACATGCACACATCCATTCTAACTACCGTTAGTTTATGCATTGTGTCACAGAGGACATTTATGGATGCCATTAAGATCAGCGTCAATTTAAGCCACCATTTGCATCCACTTCAGAGGAGAAATAATAGGGAACTGACCATGCATTCTGCCCAAGCATTTCTAATGGCCGCTCCAGCAGTGTAAGACATACAGAAAGGGAGCTCCTGTATACAGAGTAGTTGACCTGCTGTGCAAAAACCATGAATGGTCATTAATTTGCTACCTGAGAAAGGCACCATTCAGATTTGCCTGTACCTATATGCATTTATTCTTAATATCCTCTTGTCTGATCTGAGTTAGTAAATGCATGCCCAGAATGCATGCCTGGTCAGAAGTTGCTCCTGCCAATGTATTTCACCATGAGTTTTCTTCCTACTACCTTGGTGAGATACCTAATTTCATCACACCTGTCATCTTACCGGGTAAGAAGAAGCCTGTATATAATATATTCTGCTTGCGCTCTGTTTAGGCACACTCTAGCCCTTGCAGCACTCTAAGACCAGCGCTTGCAGTTGGGATATTTATGCATGAAGACGTGTCTTCATTGCTGCTTCCAATCCAGGCCAGGCTGGCCAGCTATTCCCTTTTACTGCAGCCAGCCCCCTCTAAAGGAGAGATGAAGAAGCCAGCCGTGACATGTGACATGTCTAGTCTGGGGAGAACTCCCCTCTCCCTCTGAATTGCATTTGGCCAGGCTGCAGCGGCCCCTTGGAGTGTAGTAAGACCAGCATTTGTAATATGGATTATCTTTACTGGGGGGACTGAGCCTGTAAATTTTGAGTCTGGTTCAGTACTTGTATAAAATGAATTTATATACAGAATAGTCTTGTATTTGATTTTTTTAATTGATGTTTTGTAACAAATAGGGCTTCCCCCCCTTTAAAACGTTGTGTTTTGATAAGTTACCATCCATTGTGAGCTGATGTGAGTACCATTTAATGTAGTAGAGAAGTGATGTATAAGTGACGTATTTTAATATAAATATACTAAAATAAAATAAATGAATTAAAGAAGGAAGGAAGCAAATTCATAGTGACAGAGAAACCTTTGCGATGCCCAAAGAGAAGGAAGCAGCTGCCAAAACACATGCCATTTGGGACAACAGTACACCCCAGGAATCTTTGAGAAATCAGCTTAGAGGAAGGCACAAAAGCCCTAATCAGGTGTTCTATATCTGTGTAGACTGCCCATGTAATCTGGAACACTGGGAAATCAGTGTTCAAAATTGTGTGGAGAGGCTCCACAAATACAGGAGGCTCTTCTCTTCACAGAGTCACCCTCCACAAGTAGAGGGTGACAGATATGCATGAGGTGGGGCAGCAGGGCTAGTGTGCTCCTCCTCCTCATACCAGCCTCCTGGAAAAAGACACTGGTAATGAAATATGCTCCAGAGTGGAATCTTCCCATCTGATGCCCATGAGTAGTGTGCGCTACGCTATGTTCTCTCTGTGGTTTCAAAATATTTAAGGTCAGCCATGAATGCTCCAGTAATGAATGGGGGCAGGAATGATTATGCTACGATAGTAGACTAGCCTGAGGGAAAGGACAGGAAGGGCTTTTCTACATGAGATGTTTATTGTGTGCTCCTCATTCCTCACTCACAGTTGTTTACAGGTGCTTTATAAGAGCTATTTCATGGTGTTTTTTGGAACAGGGAAAATCCAGTATTTTTTTTTTCTTCCCAAGTGCAAGTCCCTACTAGGTGTTGTGTCATTCCACTATACCACAGCACCTCCTAGAGGTTATGTAGTAGAAAGTACAGGACTGCAGGAAAGGAAAAGCTCTTTGGGAAGAGAGCCAGTTTCAATTCTGTGACAAAACCAGAAGTAGATTCAGCAAAGAAAAGCTGTAGAAAAGCTCATACAGGAAGTATAGTTCACTGCTTGAGTTCCTCCCTTACTTCCCACAGATGAAACAGGGTTTTCCTAGTGGATTCTACTGTACCTCCCCATAAACGAATAACATTGTTTATGAAGAGCATCATCGGAGTTTCCACTTTAGGCCAACCGCTACCTGAGGTCAACGACTACTTTCTCTGTACCACAAACAGAATAAACCTATGCAACTGGGAGATTTTGCGGGACTCATTATGTGCAAGGGGGCTCCCTAGTACCAGAAGCTTTCCTACTGCAAATAGACTGGTGGTTTCCTGATCACTATCTATTGCACTATCTGTACATAATGGTAGTAAATGAAGCTTTTATTCTCCCAGCAGCTGTGTATCTGTTTTCTAAATCAAAGCCAGTTTTGGATAGTACTTCCTGGGAGGAAAGGCAGTTCTTTGGATCCACAATATCCACCTCCACCAGCATGAAAAGGTTGGTGGAAAATATGTTTAGGACATATTATGTCCACTCCAAGGGAATTAAAATAAAACATTCTAGCTTGGTTTCAGAAACATAAGAATGTGCCCAGAACAATGAACTCTAGGAATGGCTGCAGTCTCTGTGGGAATGAGAGAACACAAGTCTTGGAAATATAAACCATCAGAGATATTAGAGTTCTGAGCTGGAATGACACAGAAAGTGGAGTGACCAGAAACTGAGAACTACTGCTAAGGGTATTCCACTTTGAGTTAGGAAAGGACAATATCTTTACTGCTGTGAACTGAGGTGAGGTCAAATCTCAGCTTTCTGGCAAGTCTGGAAGTGCAACCACCATTTGGGGATTTTACCATTGCATTAGGCTACATGTGTATTACACATCAGCTTTCTAGATGATGCTGAAGCACCTTAACCATTTGGGGTGCTAGTCTTTCATTTTGAAAGAGATGGACAGATATGTCCCTTTCAGACTTCTAGCAATGAGTCGGCCTTTATGTGCCCCTTCTAAAGGATAGATGCACGAATAATCTGTTTTCAGCTGTTTTCAGTTTTTAGTAACCAGGATATTTTGGACTTAATGGCAGAAAGCGAAGAGGATCTAAAGAGCCTCTTGTTGAGGGTGAAAGAGGAGAGTGCAAAAGCTGGTTTGAAACTCAACATTAAAAAAACTAAGATCATGGCATCTGGCCCCATCACTTCCTGGCATACAGAAGGGGAAGAAATGGAAGCAGTGACAGATTTTATTTTCTTGGGCTCCAAGATCACCGCAGATGGTGACTGTAGCCATGAAATTAAAAGACGCTTGCTCCTTGGGAGGAAAGCTATGGCAAACCTAGACAGCATAGTAAGAAGCACAGACATCACCTTGCCGACAGAGGTCCATATAATCAAAGCTATGGTTTTCCCAGTAGTAATGTATGGCTGTGAGAGCTGGACTATAAGGAAGGCTGAGCACCGAAGAATTGATGCTTTCGAACTGTGGTGCTGGAGAAGACTCTTACGAGTCCCCTGGACTGCAAGGAGGTCAAATCAGTCCATCCTAAAGGAAATCAACCCTGAGTGCTCATTGGAAGGACAGATACTGAAGCTGAAGCTCAAATATTTTGGCCACCTAATGCGAAGAGAAAAGTCACTGGAAAAGACCCTGATGCTGGGAAAGATTGAAGGCAAAAGAAAGGGACGGCAGAGAGATGAGATGGCTAGGTAGCATCACCGAGGCAATGAATATGAACTTGAGCACGCTCCGGGAGAGAGCGGACGACAGGAAGGCCTGGCCTGCTATTGTCCATGGGGTCATGAAGAGCCGGACACGACTTAACAACAACATATTTTGGACTACATGTGTACCAAATTTCAGCTTTCTTTGTCATATGAAAGTCTCCTAACAATTTCAATTCTCCCATGAGTATTTCACGTTTGTGTGTGTAAGGAAGTGATTCTCTGCCAAATCCTACCTTGGAAGACAAGTTCACCTAAAGACATTTGGAACTTCATGGCTTTCTTGGGCTCTGGCCTTCCAGAAGTTGACACAAAAAAAGCAAGAAGAAGCTGCTTGCAGACTGGTCACCAATTTTTATGTATCTGTTTGTATATTTCCTCTGACAGTTATTAGTTTATCCCTGGCCTTACTCAACACTCTGACCATTATGCCAGACTGGCTCTCAGCTAATTAATCACCGTGGTTCCATTACTTTTCTTCAGTCTAACATTGTTGGGTGATCTGTATTTTGAGCATTTTAGATTGGCCACTCTGTATAATATGAACAGCATTATCCTTATACTGAGTATGCAACCTGTTATTTGTCTTGGATCCTGTTCCATCCTGCCTGCCTGCTCAGTCTGAGTTTTCTTGCTCATAGTTCTTCCCAAACCTAGCTCCTTTCCTCTAAGCTAGCTCTGGTGACCATGGTTTGACTCTTAAAAGTCAGACACTGAGGCCCAAGCATCTTTATTGTGTCAGGGGGCTGCCTCTACCTTTAGGCAGAATGAAACAGCTGTCTCAGGCAGCTACTTTTAAGAGTATGTGTGAAGGAGCTGTCCTTCATGTTTGCATTTATTTGGGTTTTGGATATTACAGGGTTATATCTTTTTATGTACGTGTTAATCAGTTTCAACCAAAAGGTTAAAAGTTCAGAAGTCAAATGTTTAGTTAGAAAGTCAGGAAATTTTACTCAGTAAGCAAGAAGATTATAAGATTCAACAGAATCTCATAATCGTCCTCAACAGAGGAAGTTTTAAATTCAGGAAACTGAAACTTAGTTTCCAGAAATGAACAAGGAACTATCCTCCTGATTGGCTGAAATTGGGGAGGGGAAAATAATTTTAAGAGGTAAAAGCCTAAGCAGAGAGGCAAAGAGGCAGAGAAGCAGAGAGAAGGAAGGAAGGAAGGAAGGAAGGAAGGAAGGAAGGAAGGAAGGAAGGAAAGAAGCCCCGAGGGAAAGTCTTAGAGGAAAGCAAAAGTCAGAGCTGCTGGAACTGGGGAACTGATTGAAAGAGTTGGACCAATGACAGTAAGGTATTGCTTCGATAAGGGACCTGGATAAAAGAGAGACAAACCCTAGTTAGGTTAGATAGATGCATTTATCCCTGTGTTCTTACTGCACTATTGCGCTTATGGTGTGTGTGTATCTATTCAGATTTTAAAACTTTTCTCTATCGATCATTTTCTTCAATAAAATTTAAATGTTATTTGAAACACTGCGGTCTCTGTTCTGGGGGGTTATTCACCTCACATCTAACAGCCAACTCCCACACTACCTAAAGAAGATACCTGAGACCTAGAGAGAGTTCTAAGGCAGTTTGGTGGAGGCAGCCAGAGGGGGAAAAAAAAAGACTTCCACCTGGTGCCAGTGGAAAAGGCCACAGGAAGGGAAGTGCAAAAAGGAGTGTGGGTACACCATTTTGCCCATTTTCCTTTCCACTCATAGAACAGGGTGTTGCTGGTCGATGACAGGATGTCATGAAGGAACAGCAAATTGTTAGTTATTTAATTTAGCCTAGTTTATTTTAACTGCCAGGGAGAAGTATTTTGTGCCTCAGGTGCCAGAACAACTTGGCCAGCTTTGAGTTTTATGCACCTTGACATTGTTCCCGGCGGGTGGGGTGGCGGCACAATTTGCTGTTTCACCTCAGGAAGCAAATGTCTTGGGCCAGGCCTGATGTGTTTGTGTGTAATGGGGAGTGGTGGAGGGAGAGAGAGTGGACACACAGTTTCAGTCATGAAAAATTCAGATAAATTCATCTTTGCATTTGAAAAAGCACAAGCCATCTTTCTCCGTAAACATATTCATTTCCATATTGTGCTTTTTTGTGCTACTCTTATCTTTTTTCACCAAGCCTAGCTATATTTTTGTTTTCTCTACTTTTTTTGCTACATGTTTATAAATATTTGCTTTATAGGGCTCAAATCTTGGAGCACCCTTTTATAAATGTAGAAGTGTCAGTTTTTTTAATACAACTGATTTATGGGCTTACTCTTTCAGATGTAGCATTATTTCATGTTTCAATTAGGCACTTCTTTTTTTACTATACCGGCATGTGACTTCCTCACTTGGATTTTTTAATTACTTTTAATTTAATTTCTTGAAATCTAATATTCTTGCCAAGGCTGTATTTTTTATGAAATTATGCCATAACAAACTCATGTTAGTATAGTTTTGTATGATTGAATGAAACTACCTTCAAGCCACTGAACAATAGTATTCTGTCCACGGATACAGAGCCCACATGTTGTATTTAGGCAAAATAAATAAATAAATCTTTTCCACCTCTGAGTATGATTAATGAATAGTAGAATTTTGAAAATTATTCTTGTAGTCCTGCCTGCATCAGAAGATAAAATTCCTCAATGTGCAGTGTGCGTCTATAGATAGAGAAATCTATAGGACTCTTTCCCTTCAGAGTGCTATCTTAGAGAAGTTAGATTATTATATTACATTTGTTATCTTCAATACTGCAGGGTGAGCTTATAAAAATCCAGCTGCCTCCTTGCTCTATAAATCAAAAGTAATGGTCAGATAACAAAAAATGCATTCTGGTTTGAGGACATTAATTATTTGGGATGGAGGAGGATAGAGTAAAGGACTGCAAGAGAAACAAATATTGTTAGTGTGCTTAGCTAAAAAGCATTTCACTAAAAAAAAAAATAAGAAGGGCAAAGTCGAGCAAGACATTCTCCTGCATAAGCTATACCCTTGCACAGCTTCCATTCATTTCAACAGTTCTGGCCCATGAGAACGTTGCAATAGCTTTATCACAGAATCACCACAATGCTGCATTTTGCAAAGTACAGACCCTTCATGAACAACGACATTGAAGTACATACCATTTGTACACAACAGAAAGGTGTATGGAAAGTAAAGCGCATAGAGGAACTTGTATAAGCAGCAAGATGAAGCACATCCAACACAAGGATAAGTGTATTTCTGCTGAATAGCTAACATGATACAACATGTTTTCAGAAGCCAACCAAATTGCTTTACATCTAAAACAATTTGAGCAGGTGGTTACTGCACAACTTGAAACACTCTTGAATGTGACTGATTATCTAGATCCATTTCAGTTTTTCTTCAAGCCTGATTTTGGCATTGAAACTGCCTTGGTCATCCTGATGGATAGCCACTGCTGGGAGACGAATGGTGGCGGTGGCAGGGGGGTGGGGGCTGCTATGACAAAGCTAATTCTCCTGGAACTCTTATGGGTTTTCCAGTACCCTGGACTGTCTGGGCTGGTGGTCAGGGGCACAATGCTCCAGTAGTTCCATTCCTATAGGAACATAGGAAGCTGCCTTATCCTGAGTCAGAACATTGGTCCATCTAGCTCAATATTGTCTACTTTAGCCTTCTTCAACTTAGTGCCCTCCAGATGTTTTGGACTACTACTCCCATCAGCCCCAGCTAGCATGACCAATGGTCAGGAATCCTAAGAGTTGTAGTCCAAAACATTTGGAGAGGACCAGGATGGGCAATGCTGGTCTACACACTGGTTGGCAGCGGCTGTCCAGGGTTTCAGGCAGGAGGCCTTTATCAGCACTACCTGGAGATGCCAGGAATTGAGCTGGGATCTTTGGCATGCAAAGCATGTGCTCTGTCATGAAGGATTCCAGAATATGGTTTTGGAAACACAGTTGGGACTCAGCTATAACCAGTAATATCCTTTTAACATTCCTGGGATTTGAAAACTTGGGTACCTTTTACAAGAAAAGTAGGTTTGCATCCATTTGTTTTCTGCATCTTACTACAGCTCTGCCAAATACATACAAGCGTTGATGCAGAGATGCCTGCACGCAGCCGCTGCACACTAGTACCATAGGCAGAAATAGCACCTGGGACACAGACAAGGCTTCTGAATGTGCATTCACACTGAAACCCAGATTGGGGGGAGGGGGCACACCATCAGTGTTGTTGAGGTACCATGCTCAAACGGCACATAACACACTGATGTGCAAATGCTCATTTGTCTATGGGCCAATGGATCTATGGCTTTATCTACGAAGGTCAGTAGGTGTTTTCACACATTTTTATTTTATTTATTTATTTACAGTATTTGTATACCACTCCATATCTAAAACAGATTTCAGAGCGGTGAACATGAAAGATAAACCAGTAAAAGAATAAAAAGATTAAAATGCCGTATTGAAGTTATGCTTTTTTAGAAAACAGAATGCCGATAGTAAACCGTGACTGGTCAATTAAGGAATGCCTCCTGGAATGGTGCTGTTTTCAAGAGGTGCCGGAAACAACACAGTGTTGGTCCCTGACTGACCTCCAGGGTCAGGGAGTTCCAAAGAAAGGGGGGTGCCACACATGGCAACGTCCATCCATGTGCATGGAAAGGAACAGATTGCCTTCTGGGAACAACTGATCTACATAGGCAAGGCTTGTTACCCTGAGTGTAGAGCAGGTGCCCCAGCCTGGTGCCATCCAGATATTTTGGACTTCAACTTCCACCAGTCCCAGCCAGCATGGCCAATGGTCCGGAATCCTGGGAGTGGTAGTCCAAAACATCCAGAGGGCAAAACATCGGAGGAAGGCTATAGTGAGATCACTAGGTTAGGGTGACATACTATAAACCAGATTTCCCCAACCTGTTGCCTCCCAAATGTTTTGGAGTACCACTCCCAGGATTGCTGACCATTAGCCATGTTGGCTGGGGATGATGGGAATTGAAATCCAAAATATCTGGGGCACACCAGGTTGGGGACAGCTGCTATAAACCACTGCTTCAATATTAATGACATGGATTTAGCATCCTGTATTTATCAATGGAAGCTGTGTTTGTTGCCTTCCATAGCATTAGATAGCTATCCTCATGATGGTAACAATCCTGTAAAAATATGGTAGTTATTTTATAAACTGACATGATTGCCTGGAAATACATTGTCTGTGTACCCTTCTCTAAGGAACTCCCATTAGTGAAGATTTAGAAGTTGCATACCAATTCCGAACTGCTTTCTTTTTAAGCTGATAATTATCTGACAAACTTTTATGTATGAACGGAGTGTTGCTTGCATTTAGTAATACAATTTGCCAAAATATATACCCATGATAGCAAGTATGTAATGGATAATTTTGGAAGCAGATGGTTTGGAACCACAAGATTCGGCGTTGTCTGTTTACGAAGGAGCTGGGCCTGAGGCCCTTGGTGAAATGAGATTGTTAATGTCATCCTGTTCCCTGATGGTCAACATTTTGCATCAATACGATACATAATTCAACACAATTGATGGTTGCTCCACTAATTGGAGACTGATATATTATTGACACTAAATTGCTTATCCCTTCTGGAAGAGATGGTCCCTTCAGGGCCGGATTTATGCTTAATGATGGGGCACCTCTCACTGTGAGGGAATTTGCACTGAACCTTTACTGTGCTGTTGCTGCAGTGGAGATAAATACACAGTGCTATAGTGGCCCGATCAGGGAAAGCTCTCATTGAAATTGCCATTGACAAAGTCTCTAATTTTTTGCTATATTACAGTTTGTGGCAAGAAACAGAGTGCTTTTCCATTATTGCCTTTTGCATGAACAGTACCAGATGGACGGGCGGCATTATTGACTGTCCCTTTTTTTAACTCCAGCAAGTGAAGAAAGAAAATTAGGCTGTCAGGATTTTTTGTATGTTTCATTTCTGATAAATGCCTCCTACCCTCCTGCTGAACATATATATATATATATATATATATATATATATATATATATATATATACACACACACACACACACACACACACACAGTTGTACCCCACTCAGGCAGAAAAAGAAGTGCAGGATCTGGATTGCAAGATTACCCTGGGCAAAGACTTGATGCCAATTCCAGCATATTATGTGTGGGATTTCAATACTCGCACATTTGAGGCATGTGCTAAGTCAGCACGTCTAATTTGCTTATTCATAATTTGACAGAACAATATTTTACATAACTAGCATTTGCATGATATGAAAATTATTTGCAGATTATTTTTGAATATTACTATTATTTGCAAATAAAATCATTATTTGCATAATATGCAAATTAGGCCACCTGCTCCTAGAAAGGCCTAATTGCTGGACTGAGCACCTGGAAGCATCCCTCCCTACTCTTAGGCTCCCAGAGAGACCTTGTTTCTTGGAGAGAGGCTCCACATCATCTCCTCTTGCTAGGGAATTACACCTGAGACAGCAACTCCTAGCACTAGGCTTATAGGAGAGGCATGATCTCCAAGGCATGTTCCCCTGTGTTATTAGGAGTGAGCAGCAACCGGGGGGGGGGGGCGCACAGGAGGAGGAAGAATCCAGCACATCCATAGTCAGCACCACACAAGTATGCTGCTGATGAATGGCCACCATTGCCAAGGCATGGCTGATGATGTTGTACTGGTCTGGAGGCCTGATTCTGTCAGGTCAAAGTTAGATTATTTTGATACCAAGATGAAATGAAGCCAGTCATGCCAACAGATGACAGTTTATTGACAGAAAATTGATGCAGAATAAATATGCAGAAAAAGCTTACATCTCCCCTCAGCCATGCACAGCTGAACTGTCTGGCTGGGCCCCCCAAGAGACAGATGGGAAAATGTTCCACAACCACACAAGTTCTCCAAGCTAACAGTGCATGGTGCCCCTTGGAGCAGGACCAACTTGGCATGCTTTAAATAATGCTTATATACCTTCTCTCCCATGCCCTACTGGATGCATAAAGCATCACAGTCAAGGCGATAGGCTCCAACCTTCCAATCTGGGTTTGGAAGCTTCCCAGCTCTTCACGGAGACATAACACTACACTTTTATTTGAGAGACCAGAGTGACCAGCCAAGGATCAAATAGCTTCACATTTGTTGACACATAGAACTGCCCTTGTCTGGCACCAGCACTCCCGTGTCAGGAAGCCTCCTTAATTACTTAGACACCACCTTCTATACCATGTTAACACAGGACTCTATGCACTTAACAGACTTTGTAGAATGTAACTGTGGAAACTCACGGTAGTCTTTGCCATCTTCCAGTGTAATCCACTACGGATGTCATCAGGGTGCTGTTGGCCATTTGCCAGCAACATGCGTGACTAGTGCTTTCTGCTCTGCCTCTGCCTCCTAGTGCTAGCTGTCAGTTTAAGTACTTGAAAGGTTGTCAGAGAGAGGAAGGCCAGCATCTCTTCTCAATCATCCCAGAATGCAGGACACGGAAGAATGGGCTCAAGTGACAGGAAGCCAGATCATGGCTGAACATCCAGAAAAACATCCTGACTGTTAGAGCAATATGACAATGGAACCCATTACCTAGGGATGTGGTGGGCTCTCCCACACTGGAGGCATTCAAGACGAGGCTGGACAGCCATCTGTCAGGGATGCTCTGACTTGGATTCCTGCACTGAGCAGGGGGTTGGACTCGATGGCCTTGTAGGCCCCTTCCAACCTTACTATTCTATGGTTCTATGAATCTGTGCTTTCTTCACACAGAACTTTTATCCTGCGATTGAGATTGCTCCTTCACGGAAGTTTGCGGACTCTTTACATGATGCCGTGATCATTTACTAAATGCCCTTTGTTCCATTTTTAAATAGATCTCATAATGAGCTATCAAATTACCCCATTATGTTCCACTTCCATTTCCTCCATCAAAAGAGTTAAAGCGGCAAGAAGAGGAGCGAGATCAATGAAAGATAATGGAAGGCTCAGATACTGGGAGAAGAAGGGGTAAAGGGGAGCGGGGAAAGGAAGCATTTGAAAAAGGGAGTAATTGTGATCCTGCATTTAAAACAGAAGCAGAAAGCCCCATTTTAAATGCAGGATTTTAGGCTGGTGTAGAGATGCCCTACATCCCCTTCAGTCACTGCTTGGTGATGACAGGCATTTATTACCTTCTGAACTACCTCTAAGGGCTAATACTCTAATTCTAGTTGATCTCAGTAAGAAAGACTGCTTGAGATCGGTCAATTGAGGCAAGACTCCCCCCCCCCTGTGGAAAGATACAAAGTAGGATGTAAGACTGGGGAGGAGCAGGAGATACGGTTGGATCACCACAGACATTTCTCATGGCTTTTAATAGTTGGGGCAAACTTGGTTTGAAACGAAAAGACTGGAATTCTGATATTGTGATCTGGGTTTGGCAGTTGTACATCTAAAATTTGCTTTGATACTTTAAAATTTTGTAACCTACCCTGACCCGTCATTATATCTAAAAGTGTAATTCTGGGCAAAATATTCCATCATTCCATCCTGCTTACTCAAAGTTGCCCTGAATCCAAGATACACAATCATGCCCCAACTTAGGTAGATTGACATTCCCTTGGAAAAGTTATCTTCTATTCCCAGATGGAGGCTTATTCATCTTCAGGCACTTTCCACATGCTATTGTTCATGGATGAATTTCCCTAACATTCCTTTCACTGATCTTAAAAAAGAGAGAGAGAGCTAAGCCTTCAAGATATGTTAAAAGCCCAGGGCAAAAGAAGAAGCCTGGTTTGCCACCTAAATCCACCCCATTCTTACAAGCCCCTGTAGGGGTGGCAACATGTTTTTGGGCTACAAATCCCATGATCCCTCACCATTGGGTATGCTGGCTAAGGCTAATGGGAGTTGTAGGCCAAAACATCTGGAGGGCTACAAATTGCCAACCCTGCCCTATAGCCTGAGGCATGTTTTTTTTAAAAATAAAATAAAATAGAGTACCATACAGAAAGCATCAATATTATTGTGTGTGTGTGTGTGGGGGGGATATTAATAATTGAAACTCCAGGATCTTGCCAGTCAGCTTTCCCTCTCCCATTTATGAGCGTGAGGAAGGAATACAAGCCAGCCAATATTCCAGGCACTACATCTGCTGTATGCAAAATCCAATATGGCAAAGGAGCTCTCTTTCTTGCAGCCTAATCAGATAATTAGAGGTTTTGTCACAGTCTTATGCTGCCTGGTACAAAGTTTCATTGGCTGATGATGTGACACCTTATCTCTGGCAAATTTAGCAGGATAACTGTTTGCATATTTGAAATTTACTTTAATTGAGTATCCTGAGCTTTACGAGGAGGAAAGTAATAATCTCTTTACACCAGCCAGTCACCATCCCCAATATTTTAGGTAAAGGCTAATTTTCTAGCCCACCCCCCTCTCTCACCCTCTCTTTCTCTGTTTTCCCCAGTGATGTTGCCTACCAGAAGCAACACAAATTGAGTCCATATTTAGAAATGAAACAATTCCCGCAGCCTGTGTATTATGCAAAAACATCATCCATCGAAACACTATGTCAAGCAAGCAGGAGGATAAGAAAGCAAATTGTGTTTTGAAAGAACATCATGAATTTTATTTGGTATGGCAATGATTTCCTTGCCCCTTTTGTTAGCACTTAGGATCGCAAATAGGTCATTTGACTTGCCATTCACATTAAACACTGGGAGTTGTTATTTTTAAATAGCTGGAGTGTAATTTCAGGGCAAATTATGCTTGGACAGAATACAATACATTATGTGTGTGTTTGTGTCCTTCATACAGAGCATCACAAACCAGTTTACAGCAGAAATCAATCACCGTAAACAAAAAGGAGAAAGCGAAGGTCACTCAGAAAAGGTGGGTAATATGCACAAAGGGGAAGTCTAATGTAATCAATCCCAAATTCTGTTTAGTTTGGTACCAAAATAAAAGACTTGCTGGCACCAGGACATTTTAACAGTTGCTACTAGGAAGATCATGCTATGGTTCATTGAGAAAAAGGCATGTAGAACTCTGATGCCAGCCATCCCCAGATCCATTCCAACACAGTCTGCAGAACAGTCTGTAATCAGTGCATTTTACTTCTGAGCTACAGCTTCTTATGGAAATTAATCAAAGGTTTGCCAGTTGGTGGGATAAGGTCCATTGGGTGAATAGGAATCGCTCACATCAACAAAGATTTTTTTTCACGGTAGAACTTTCTCTGTAGGCCTTAGCAAAAGACACCTTTTCTCTGTTTTTCTTCATGCTTCTCTTCCACCAAAATGTTTCCTGCGAATCAACATTAACGCTCTTACACCTTGGGAAAGCATTTCACTAATCTGGTATCGGGGTCAAATGCACACCAGTCATGTCACCAGTTTTTAATAAACATTAAGATATGTTTGACTATAAATCCAATTAAATATAAAAATGGTGGCTTATTGTATACAGTGCAAGAATAAACATATACAGAACAAGTAGCTGGGGTCTATGGGCCCAATGTTGATTTTCATAAGGGGGCTCATGGACTAATGGTATCTAATTTTTTCCAGTGAAAAATCACCTGGGCTGGAGGTATGAACAAAAAATCAATTTTGTTGTTGTTGTTCAGTCATTAAGTCATGTCCGACTCTTCGTGACCCCATGGACCGTAGCACGCCAGGCCTTCCTGTCCTCCGCTCTCTCCCGGAGTGTGCTCAAGTCCATATTCATTGCATCGGTGATGCTATCTAGCCATCTCATCCTCTGCCGTCCCCTTCTCCTTTTGCCTTCAATCTTTCCCAGCATCAGGGTCTTTTCCAGTGACTTTTCTCTTTGCATTAGGTGGCCAAAATATTTGAGCTTCAGCTTCAGTATCCCTCCTTAGCTTAACTGCAGCATGAACATATAGCATTTTTTGTTGTTAAATGTGAGCTTTCACCATGTTTGGAAATAATTTAGAGATCTAATACCTTGGATGTGCAGAGTCTCATGTTTTCCTATTTATTTCTGTTGGGCTCAGAAACCTACACTCACTTGGTGAAAATGAATCACACTCCCCTACTGTAAAAAATATATTGAGTACTTATATGTTAACCCACATAAACATTTATATAAACATATGTATAATTTCAGAGCAGCACTTCCTTCATAAGAAACACTGGGGAAGGCAATGGCAAACCACCCTGCTACAGTCTGCCATGAAAACGCCAGCGGAAGCGGCCTCCCTCTAGGGGTCAGCAGTGACCCGGTGCTTGCACAGGAGGAACCGAACCTTTCCTTTCCTACCACTTTATAGTGAGGACTATGAAGAAATGTTACATGGGCACCTTTTCCTTCCAATTCTATCTACGCAGCTAAGTACATTGATTAAAAACAATGTTGACTGGGTGGCTGCTGTCCACTCCCACCTCTAGTGAAGTTACATGAATTACTACCCCCAAAAATATTTTTTTCACCCCAATTGACACTGAACCTAAGTTTCATACTAGGAAGTGGGACAATGTGATGTCCATGTACATACATTACTGTCGTGACCTTAGCAAATGTACCAAACTTCTACATGAAGTTTAAATAGCTGACATGTCTTCAATTACATTCTCCATGTGGGAATATATTTGGAAGGAAAATAACATAAGTGTAAAAATACACTGGTTGAATCCAGAGTTAAGCTGGATCAGCTGCGCTGACAGAAGTGAACTTACCCACCCCTCCTTCTCATGGCAGCCCTTCTAGCCCCCTGAAAATGCTACACAGACTCTGGAGATCCTGCTGAATGGGGTGAGCTTTGGTGTGGGGGAGATGTTCCCCAAATCAGAGAGAGTCTTCTGTGAGTGGAGCCCTTCCTCTTGTGGAATGTCCCTTCCTCTCAAGGAATGCAGATACTGGAACCAACCCATTGAAATCGGAGTATTATATATACAGCCTCTCTCCAATATATTGTGTCTCTGTGGACTCAACAAAAGTTGTGGAACTGGGTGATAAGAAATTTTGGATCTGGCAGTGTAATGGCATTTAACGCCTTTGAAATTAGACAAGATCTATGAAGCTGGAGATAGTAACTGTTGGTACTGTGCTAAAAAAAGAGGCAGATTTTTTTTTCCATATGTAGTGGACATATTGCAGAACTCAAGTTTATTGGGAAATGATTAACTGAGCAATATCGTCCTTTACTAATGTTAATGTACTGTACCTATAGATCCTCTTGTTTGTCTTCTTAATTTTATACCAAATATAGTCCCCAGAAAGAAATATGAGGTAATATTAAATGCACTAGTGGTTACTTGTTACTGGAAGTGTAAAGAGATTCCTTCAATAGAAGAATGGCTGGAGAAATTATGGAATATTCTTTTATTAGTTGAATTGACACCATTTTGCAAATCTTCAGTTGCATTTGAATGTGTTGATGAGATATGGAAACCAGTTAAGTGGGTATGTACTGAGAAACCAAAGGACAGAAAAGTAGACTGGGATATTTTAAAGGGAGTAAATGCTTTAGAGAAATGCTGATACAGATCTCTTATTGTGTGTGCCCTGCTTCTTCCTGCCTCTACAGTTCTATGCATTGTAACTGATTTTACTTCTGGTCTGGTTTGAGTTTTGTTTCACTCTCTCC
Organism: Heloderma suspectum; assembly: GCF_057233095.1. Taxonomy (NCBI): domain Eukaryota; kingdom Metazoa; phylum Chordata; class Lepidosauria; order Squamata; family Helodermatidae; genus Heloderma; species Heloderma suspectum. Next base: position 76,132,916 of record NC_139461.1, read on the forward strand.
CTTTCCTCAAATGATCTTTAAATGAATTATCTTTTAGCTTTGCAAAGATTTGTTACTGAATATCAGCCACAGAGGTTTAAAGGTCTCATGCTGTAATTTGGGGAGGGGGAGTGATAGATTAATGGTGCACTCCTATGCACATCTTTTCAGAATTTCTGTTTCACTCCCTGTTAAGTGGGTACAGGACTGAACTCTTAATCCCCAACCAAGGAACATATTGGTTTAGGGAAAAAATAGAAGGGGAAGGGGAGGACAGCATTAAGTTTTCTCTTGAAAAGTTGCAAAGGCCCTCTGTGTTCAGAGCCAGTGTACCTCTGACTGCAAGAATAAGGAACAGAGAGATGGAGTTTGTGCATCTATGCACAGGAAAAAAAGAGGGAGAGAAATCTTTTCTTTCTGAAAATTAGAGCTTTGCACAAAGTTCCGAAGATGTGGGGATGGGAAGAGCCTAGGGATGTATGGATTTTGTTAAATCCATTCTGTCTGTGTTTCGTGGATTGTCAAACATCTTTCATGCCATCATCAGCTCATTAGCATTACTGTGCATTAGCACTAAAACAATTTTGCTCAAATCCCCCCCCCCAAGTGAAAAACTGGTCTGCAAGTCTGTAGAATTCACGTACTTAGAAAAAGCAGGTCCACAGGTCAGATTAATAGGAACAAATCCAAACTCATTTGAATCCATTGCAGATTTCCTTGGCAACTGGGGCTTCTCCACAGGAGCAATTTATTGCACACTTGTGATTGGCCACTGATGGATATTTGCAGGTCCTTTACATGACATCATCAACCTTTAGGACATCTCCTGTGCCTCTGGTAATTTCGTTTTCAAAAAGATCGGAGATAATGCACTATTTAAAATTATTTATTTATTTTTATTTCAGTTATATCCTGCCTTTCTTCCATCATGGAACTCAAGGTGGCTACATGTGGTTCCCAGGTGGTCTCCCCTCCAGCCACTGACCAGACCTGGACCTGCTTAGCTTCAGCAAGATACCTGCCTCATGTGCCTTCAGACCATGCCTTGGATATTGCAGGATATCCCCAGTATGTAAAGTCAGCATGGCACTTTAATATAGCCACTAGTTGATACTGTTTCATTGAACTATATGGAGCATTGCCAAGAGGGGAAGTTTTCAGTTACAAATCACATGGTCGCTGTCTAAAGAAGCCCATAGAGAATGTGGAAAGACTCCAGAAGAAGAAAGCCTGGGAAGGGTGCAGGGTCCCCCGCCCCTTAATGTAGAGATGCCCCTGTAGTGGAGCCATAGATTCAGGTTGCAATCCATCCATGTATACACATCTATTTGGGAATGTGCTCTGTTTAAAATAATGGAACTTACTTCTGAGTAGACAAGCCTAGGATTGCACTATTTAATCCCCAGCAAAGAAATGTATCTGTTTAATGTGCATATGTGTGTGGTGGGGTGGGGGGCGGGGGGCAGATAGGATTGAGAAATATTGAAAAATACACTTGGGGGTGGGTTCAGAAATTATATACTGGGGTGATGGGGAGAATAGTTAATGCCAACATTCTTTATTTAATCAGGGGTTGGAGAGAAGATAAGAGAGAAATATCTACCTTTAAGGTAGGGATGTCAGAGAATTCTGCACGAATTTTAAATGGGATCGAATTCTGATAAATCCAGTCCATGGAATCCTCCTCAGAATGGAGCGGCCCAGTCAACCAGGACCAGAGGTCACGCAGACCCCCTTTTTTTTTTGTCCGCCAAATGGTGGATTTTAGGAAAATAATTACGAAAAGAAATCCATAAATCGGAAAAGGAGGAAGAAGAACGTGACTGGCTTTACCCTTTTTACAAGGCATTTTCCCTGTGATCTTTCTTTCGCTGGGGCTGAGTCTTGAACTCCATGGAAATCCTCCATCTTTTCTGTTTATTGTCGGTGGAGGGGAGGTGAGGTGAGGTCAGGACAGGTCCGGTGAGGTGTGGTGAGGTCAGGACAGTTCCGGTGAGGTCAGGAGAGGTGAGGTCTGGTGAGGTCAGGTCAGGTCCGGTGAGGTCAGGAGAGGTGAGGTCAGGTGAGGTGAGGTCAGGACAGGTCCAGTGAGGTCAGGTGAGGTTAGGTCAGGGCAGGTCCAGTGAGGTCAGGTGCAGTCAGGTGACCGGAAGTTATGTGGGGAATCTCTGCGAAGGGCTTTACCCTTTTTATGAAAATAAATATGCATTTTCCCTATGACCCGAGGCTTACGGAGACCGATGGCAGGTGTGCGGAAAGGATTTTTCAGCAGTACTTACGGAATTATTTACGTAAGTTCAGGGAGCTGGAAAAAAAACTGAGGAATCCGGGGCATGCGGACGGCGGAACGGGGTCGCCCTTGGCTCTGCGGAATCCTCGTGGAGCAGAACCGCTCCACACGGATTCCGGGGGGGAGGAACGGATCACCTCCCCCCCACGCAGATTCCCCACCGGAACGGACAGTGGGGAATCCGTTTATCCTTTCTTTAAGGTGGCTGGATTGGATATGAAATATCTCTCCATTATGTTTTTAAAGGGGAAAGGAGGACGAAAGAGAGAGGCATATTTATATGGGAGGGGAATGACATTCAATTTGCTCTGGAAAAAGTCCAAGAGATACCATGTGCCTCTTGTGTGCCTCTGATTGCATAAGAGAGAAAGGGACAGAGGAATAGTGTATGAGTGGGCTGTTTTAGGGTTGTTAACCATGCCAACAACCCACCTGCATTGGGTTCGGATGACACGACAACCTATGAGCAGGGGGTGGGTTACAGAATGGGCACCCAGCATGTGCTGCCATGGCTGAAAATGACTGTGTGAATCAGATCTCTGTGTGCATGTGTGTAAGAGAAACAGAGAGAGAGGGTGAGGGAGAGGGAGGCAGTGGGGATTACATTTTAGAAAGCACTTTATCATCCCCTTCGCTCAGAAGGGTTAGGGAGATAGTAATTTGGGATGCTCCTTACTCCCCATACTCCCTGAAGTTCTCTGCGTATGCAGTGTATTTAATTTGTATATCTTTATTTTTCTTATTTTAGCCAGACTAACAGTGCAATCTCCTATGCATGTTTCCTCAGGAGTAATGCCCCAAGTTTCTTTTCTGCAGGGCACCCATGTAACTTTATATCTCCATCCATTTTATACTTATATGGATAAAGTTTGAGAATGCAGCTACAGAACTAGGTTTGTGAAACAAAGGGAGCACAGGCAGTGAGCCAGTTCACACAATCAGTGCAGCCCATCTTGGCTTAAATAAGCCACATGTGACTGTGAACCCAGCCACTGATCATGTGAACTGATTTGAAAAAGTGGGCTGCTCATCATGCACTAAAGTGACCCAAGGGAGTACAGGACCAGGCCAACATGGGATAATGTATTTGTTGGTCCCAGGCATTCCATCCTCCTCATCTGGATTTGGGCCTGAAAGACCAAGGAAAAGTGTGGGTGCATGGAGGGTAAGTTGTAAGCAAGCACAACCCGTGACATTGCACAAAATCATCACTGATCACAGGGCACGTCTCTTAAGGCATCAACTGTGGTTTTAAACCAGCAGGGTTTTTTTGGTTTTTTTAATTATCATTTAATATATTTAGTGCCCTGGTATCCTGCTTTTCTTTCAGAAGGATCAGAGCTGTTCTGTACAGCTCGAAGAAGTTCAACAAGTGTAGCTTCTCTGATCACAGTGCTGAAGGAACACCCTTCAAAACGAGGTACCATCAGTTTAAATGTAACATATGTATCCATGTAGAGAGATCCAAGTAAAGCTGTGTATGACCCAATATGGTAGCACCAATTAATTTTTAAATATCGATAAAGCAAACTGAATAGACTGGATCAGGATAAACAGCACTGAATAAAAGTATCTGTTTGGGAACTGCTTTTAATCTTTATGTTTGCTGCTGACAAACTTATTTGCAAGCGGAGAAGGGGAAATGAAGAGGCTGACACAGTTTCTTGGGTTCAAATCAGGCCACATTTATTGATAAAATCTGCAAAGGGGAAAAAGGATGGGCAATTAAACTGGGGCAGCCCCTAGCTGCACCTGAAATGGGCGAAAGCATTCAAAGCCTGTGTGGTGGCATGTCATCTCACCGCCCCACAGGGCTACCCCTTTTGGAAGAGGTAGGCCTTCCCCGTCACCCCCACCCGGGCTGCACAACACCGGGTAGGTGAGGTGAGTTGGCCTCACAAGTAACCCTTATCCCCCCAATGGGCTGCGAAACCCAGAGTGGGGGGCCTCAGGCATCACCTGTCGCAATAACCATGCCTCTGAATGCACACCATCTCTATTCTTATCCAGAATGCCCATCCTAACTGCCACAGGGAGTGACAAGCCTATTGCTCAGTCAAACTCCTCCCACCTGTGTTGAAGCATTTCCCGCAGGTCTCTTTGCAGATCCCACAGGAATATATAATTCCCCAAATCGGACATGTGTACCCTGTTGTACCTGTAGAGCTCCCCCTGGGTCTGTAAAATCTCTGGATGGGAGATGATCCCATCTCCCTGCTGGGATAGTCTCAGAGCTATTTCCCTGTTAACCTTCTGCCGAGCCCTTTCTATAGCCCGCTGGTTTTCCATATTCCGCCAGGAAAGTCTGGGGAGCAAGCATGACCAGATGACGGTTATCCCCAGCCAACAGCACCTAAAAACCTGAAAATCCCCCAATGCTTGCAAGATGAGGCCCTTGCCTCTCACATGGCCCAGGTCGTTCCCCCAAGATGCAGCACCAAAACCTGCAGGAGGACCTGCACCAATCCTTGATGGAATAGAGTGGGTAGGATGCGCTCCCACCTCATGCCGTGTCTGCCAAGCCACTGCATGCAGGCATGTCGGGACAGTCCAAGCTGAGGTCCTCAGCCAGACCGGGAAGCCCTCCGACCAGCCCAGAACACCATGCTGTGTCCACATATGAGCACATGCACGGGTTCACATCCATTCCATTGACTAGGGAAAACAATAAGAACCAGAATAACTGGGAAGAAGGGGGGTCATCACCCTATCATGCTGGAGGCCTAACAAATGCCCTGAAAGCCTTGGAGCGCCATCTAACCACCGCCTTCACCTGGATGGTTGAGAAACCCAGGGATTCGGCAGTAGAAGCAGCCCCTATTCGAAAAGAATGTGTCCCATAGCAAAATTTACCTAGACCAAGGGTACCTAGAGTAGACTTAATAACAGCCCAAAATTGATATTTTGTCAGTGGTGAACCAACAGAGTGGTGAAACAGCAGACCTTCCGTGGTGTCCTCAAATCCAGAAAAGCAGCTATTGCTCTGATAGGGCACAGTTCCTCAAACTGTGCTCGCAGAAGGGTAGCTGTGGCACCCCTACCTGTCTGATCGGTCTTGGACCTCCAAAGCAGAATCTGAACAACATCCGGGTGGATCTGGATGTCAGAATATTACAGAGCTCTGCCAGATACATCACCTTTTGATGTCACAACCAGTTCAGAAATCCGTAGAGCCCCAAAGAAAGCTGTTAAGGCAGCTGTGTGAAACAATGCTGCTTCAAAATGTGAAACGCATATGATGGCCACAATCCCCGGAGACCTAAGAGGATGTCTGGAGAAAAGGGACACCTGGAACCGGGGCTGGGGGTGACATCCTGGACCAGCCCTAGATGGCTCATCAGACCCTGAAATCAAGACTGTTATCAGCCACGCCCTTAAATTTGGACCAAAAGGCCAGAGCTGCCAGCTTGCCACTGATGGTCCTTGCTGAAGGCCCCTTACTCCGGCAAGCCACACAGAACTACAAAAGATGGTCTACCGGGATGGGCCATAATTGTTGTAACTGCCGATTGCATCGGAAATCATGCAATTCCCTACCTGCCTTGTCGTAAGCAGCTCTGGTGCCAGGAGCTATGGAGTTCATCATGGCAACCTCCGCCTCAGTCTGCCAATCTCCCATAGTGCTGGTGGCATGGGGTTTGGTAATGGATGTGCCCAAGGGGCGAACTCCCGGAACCGTACGACCTGGTTACGCGACAAAGCATCGGCAATCGGATTGTCTAGGCCTAGACAATCCGATTGCCGATGCTTTGTCGCGCATGGAACCATATGTCGGGCATGGAACCAGATATTATGTCGCAGGCAATGCAGCATGAATGCCCTTACCAACAACATAACTCTGGCATTGCTGGAAGACAGGGTGTTGATGATGTGGACAGTGGCCTGACTGTCACACCAAAAGCGAGCCACCGAATTGGCAAGTTGGTCAGCCCATATGTGCACAGCTACGTGGATTCGGAAAAACTCCAAAAACTCCTTGGCAACTTGGCCAGCTAACCAACCCTCAGTCCATAGTTCTGCACACCAATGATCACCCCAAATCACCCCAAAACCCAGGGACCCGTCAGCATCAGAATGAACCTGCAAGTCAGCCTCCAGGAGCAACTTGCGCCTCCAAAAAGAGATGCCATTGAACTCCTGCAAAAATTGAAGCCAAACCTCGAGGTCAAGTCACATGGCCGAGTTGACCCTGGTTTGGTGGTGCTTAGGGATGTACAAAACCCCCTTACCTGGAGTCCATGGGGGATCCACAGTGGGGGGAGGCAATCTGTCCCTCCCCCCTGGAATCCTCACCAGCCAGCTCCACTCCACGGCGAGTGCGCAGAGCTGCCAGCCAACTCCGGCTGCTGGCGGACTTCCAGCCACCGAGACGCAAATGGTGTCCAACATAGCAGGCGCCATTTGTGTCCCTGCTCTTTGCCAAGATAGGCTATGTAAATCTTTATGTAGCCTATCACTGAAAAGAGCAGGGACACAAATGGCATCGGCTACGCCATTTGCATCCCTGCTGCTCTTTGCCGTGATAGGCTACAGAAAGATTTACGTAGCCTATCACGGCAAAGAGAAGGGATGTAAGTGGCATCTGCTATGCTGGATGCCATTTTCTTCCGCAGGACAGCAGCAGACGGATGGACCCGGCCAGTGGCAGGTAGGATCCATTCCGGGGCAACTTCACAGGTGTAGGGATGTACGAAAGTGATTTACCTTTCGCGGATTATGTTGATGGTGGGGGGGAGGTGTTCTGTCCCTCCCCCCAGAATCCTGGCTGGGGGGGAGGCGCTCCGTTCCTCCCCCCGGAATCCTCGAACGGCCGGCTGTGCTCCATGGCAGCTCCGTGGAGCAGCCGGCCAGGCCAGGCCCGGCCAGGCCAGAGCCGTCCGCAGCTGGATTTCTGGCCACGGAGGGCTCTGGGTAAAACACACATTAAGTCAGCATAATGTGTAGAATTGTGAGGGCCAGCAAACAAAAAATAATTTAATGAGCTTCTGCCATGCATTAAAAATGTGGTTGTTCAGGCAGGTATTTGGTGCGGATTACAGTATTTTTAGAAATATGATGTTTTAATGTAGAATTGTATCATTTTAAAACTATTTGTATTGCTGTACATCACCCAGATGTACAGCAATGCAGGTGGCCGACCAGATGGGTGATTAAGAAATTTAATAAATAAATCATCCAAATAATGGACCACACTCGGGGTCCCCATTTTATCTCTCACTGCCCATTCCAAGAAGGTGCTAAACTTCTCAAACATGGTGCAGGAGATGGAGCATCCCATGGGGAGGGCCCTGTCCAGGTAAAACATTCCCTGGAAACAAAACCCTAAAAGGTCAAAGCCGAGAGGATTGACTGGCAAGATGCGAAACGTAGACTTCATGTCGCACTTGCCCAACAATGCCCCGTGCCCGAGATTCCATGCCATGGATATTGCAGAATCATAAGGAGTATAATGCACAGAACATAAATGCTCTGGGATCTCGTCATTTACAAAATCACCCTTTGGGAAGGAGAGCTTATGAATAAACCTGTATTCCCCCCTCGCCTTTTTGGGAACGATGCCCAGGGGAGAAATCCATAGGTTAGGGGCAGGTGGGGCTGCAAAAGGGCCGAGAACCCACCCTGAGGCCACTTCCTTGTCAATTTTGGCATTTACCCGCTGGATCATACTGAGAACAGAGTTCTGATTCTTAGAAAATTGTGCTTTACGCTCGCGCTGAACAGGGATTCTAAAACCGTGCATAAAGCCAATGACCCACTAACCCTTCAGCCCCCAGGGACCGCCCCCCTGAGGTGAAAATCCCCTGATTCTAACCCCCTCACCTCAAGGGTACCTCCAAACCTTGGGCCAGCTGGCCCTTGTTGCTCAGGCCCGGAAGCCCAGAATCACCCCTGTGCAACAGATCCTGGCACCCCACAGCCTCCGAGAAAGCCTGGGCCGGATGCTAGGGCTGTCTGTGCTGCGAGGCCCAGGATCGACCGAGTGGGCTTGATCCGGGCCATCCAACACCCGAGGAGGCCTCACTCCGCCGCCCTCTGCTGCCTTGACCCACACCATGCAAGACCCCCCCCCCGGCTGGGGAACTGCAGGGCAAATCGGGGCAGAAGAGGCCACCGCCACCACTGTGGCCCGCCAAAAGCAGCCACTGCTGCGCATGAAGGAAGTGTGGTCACCTCTCCAGCCACTGCCACCACTGCCGTCGAGTCCCTTTGGCTGCAAAACGCGAGGTACCCGCTTTGCGGCCACGTTTTGCAGAGGCATGGAGGTGGTGGCACCACCTCAGGCCACCAATCACACCCACGGGTGTCACCTCTCCCCAGCCACCTGCAACGGCCCACCACGAGACCAAGCAAACTGGACTCGTGGTGTGGCATACGATGCAAAACTACTAAGGGAAGCATTGTTAGCTCTTAGTTCGAGGCTCTTGCTTAGTTATACCGTTCTGACTTTTAACATGCAAAATCTCACATTGGCCTAAGAAGTATGTCACTAAGCAGAACATATCACCTGATGCTGAATTCTAGGGCACTGGTGTTCTCATTCAAAGAGTACAAACAATTCTTGGGCAAAAAGAAAAGAAAAGAAATTTGTTTCACAGAATAAATTAAATTTCCCAGCTAATAATGGTGCCTCTGAAATATCACTTTGTGAAAACCAAGGAACATTTTGAATACTAGGCAGAACAGATTAGAATGCCCCTCTGAAGGATCTTGTTTTTTGAAAAAATTCCATTGTACTTTTGAGGGTAGTCAAGCTTCTAAACTCAGCCTTTAACATTACTGTGCTATTTTTATCTGCTGGTACCTCATCAAAGGATCCTGAGTGCCTCCATGTAATTGAAGGCCTTCCAAAATGAGCATCAACAACAGTGGGTGAAAAAGAGTCACCTATTCATATTTGGATGATTGCCATATAATAGATCTGAAAGATCAATATTTAGGCCTAATACTCACTTTGCACTGGTGGCATGAAAACCACTGCAGTGATGCACCTTGCCACAGGGTCAGAGTAACATGGGAAGCCCTAGACCTGGTGCCCTCCAGATATTTTGGACCACAGTTCCAATAATCATTGACCATTGGCTATAGTGGCTGGGCCTGCTGAGAGTTGTCATTCAAAACATTTGGAGGGCACCAGGTTAGGGAATGCTGCTTTAGTAGGTGAGACCTACAGGTCAAGCTCCAAGCTAATGGCCCAAACATGTGTTACCATTTGATTTAAACACACCTTGCCAGATAGATAGCTATGGACTGTGCTTGGATTTGGTTCTGAAAATATGCAGGGAACATCATTGCTGCAAGGAGAGGAAGCCCATCAGTGTTGCAAGACAGGTGGGATCCAGTAGTCCTGCTGCTGCTGCCTTGCTGGAGCTCTGCCTCCACCTGGGAGACTTCTTCTCTGCCTCCTTGCAGAACCAGGTCCAGCCAAGCGCCAGCCCACTCCCAGCTGCAACACCTTTGGGGGCTGGGGCATAAAACCCAGGCCCTGGTGGGGGCAGGACCACTGCTGGTGGGTGTCGCCACCAAAGGGGGTCACCCCTTTGGGGGAGCGTGAGGGCCTGTCCCCCTGCCTGAAAGGAGGGAAGGGGACTGTTTGCCTCAGTGTGGCCTGCTGGACTGCCTGCATTAGATATGTGTTTTTTAATGAAGGGGGGAAGTGTTGGGAGCCAGGGAATGGCCATTACAGTTCTACAGGGCAGAGGGAGATACAGAGGGGGGAGACAGTCACACTCTAAAGGCAGAGTGTGTAACAATAGGGTACTGACTGCCCATAAACTGTTCCCCAGTTCAAATAACCTGGATGGCCCTGGCAACAGACCCCCTGGGTTGAAACTGCTGCTGCTGAGGTCAGTCAGTGAATGGTAAAACAACTGCTATCCAGGACTTGATCCTGGATGAGCGCACTGACCTGGCTTGTATTACAGAGACCTGGCTGGACGAAGATGGGGGGGTTCATCTCTCTCAGCTCTGCCCTCCTGGGTTCTCTGTTCAGCAGCAGGCAAGACCTGGGGGGTGGGGAGGTGGAGTGGCAGTGGTCTATCAGGATTTGATCCCCCTCACCAGGAGCCCTATCCTGCAGTCTGCTGGGTTTGAGTGTGTGTATTTGAAGGTGGGTGCCCGAGACAGAATAGGGATTCTGTTGGTGTACCGTCCACCCCGCTGCTCAACAGTCTCTCTTCCTCAGCTAGCCGGGGGTAGTCTCAGGTTTGGTGTTGGAGACCCCTCAGCTTGTTCTGGGGGATTTCAACATCCATGCTGAGGCTGCCCTTTTGGGAGCAGCTCAGGACTTCATGTCCACCATGACAACCATGGGTCTGTCCCAGAAAGTATCTGGCCCCACCCATGCTTCTGGGCACACACTGGACCTCGTTTTCTGTGCTGGATGGGATGATAGTGATCTGAGAGTGGAGGAACTCTCTATAGTTCCGTTGTCATGGACAGATCACTACCTGGTGGGGTTTAGACTTGCTGGCACTCAGAACCTCTGCAGGGGTGGAGGGCCGATTAAGATGGTCCACCCCAGGAGGCTGATGGATCCGAATGGTTTCCTGACGGCTCTTGGGGATTTTCCTGTTGCCTCGGCAGGCGATTCTGTCGAAGCTCTGGCCGATCTTTGGAATGGAGAAATGACCAGGGCCGTGGACACAATCGCTCCTGAGCGTCCTCTCTCATGAAGTGGAGCCGCACCAGCACCCTGGTTTTCTAGGGAGCTGGCAGTGATGAAACAAGTGAGAAGATGACTGGAGCGACGTTGGCAGAAAACTCGGAGTGAATCCAATCGAACACGGGCTAGAGCCTATTTGAAGGCCTACTCTGTGGCAATACGGGCAGCAAAGAAAATATTTTTTTCTGCCACTATTGCGTCTGCAAAGAGCCATCCAGTGGAGCTGTTTCGAGTGGTTAGGGGTCTTTTACACACTAGCCCGCAAGAGGAGAATTTAAACCTCACAACAGCCCGCTGTGAACAATTTGCTCAGCACTTTGCAGACAAAATCGCTCGGATCCGCTCTGACTTGAACGCTATAGTTGATACAGACCCAGTGGATGTAACTTTGGCCGCTGCTTGTCCAGTGTTGTTGGATACTTTTCAATTTGTACAGCCTGAGGATGTGGACAGTATCCTTGGAGAGGTGAGAGCCACCACGTGTGTTCTAGATCCTTGCCCTTCCTGGCTCATAAAAGCAGCCAGAGGTGGACTGGCCGAGTGGGTAAGTGGAGTGGGTAATGCCTCTCTTGGTCAAGGGCAAGGCAGAGTTCCAGCCTGCTTGAAGGAGGCAGTGGTGAGACCTTTGTTAAAAAAAAAAAGCCCTCCCTGAACCCCACCATATTGGATAATTATTGGCCAGTCTCCAATATTCCATTTCTGGGCAAGATATTGGAGCACGTGGTGGCCTCCCAACTCCAGGGATTCCTGGATGAGACAGATTATCTAGATCCATTTCAATCTGGCGTCAGACCCGGTTATGGGACAGAAACAGCTTTGGTCACCTTGGTGGATGACCTACACCAGGAACTAGACAGGGGGAGTGTGTCCCTGTTGGTTCTGCTGGACCTCTCAGCGGCTTTCGATACCATCGACCATGGTATCCTTCTGGGCCACCTCGCTGGGATGGGACTTGGAGGCACTGTTTTACAGTGGCTCCATTCCTTCTTGGAGGGGCGGACCCAGAAGGAGGTGGTGGGGGACTCCTGTTCGACTCCCTGGCCATAGGCTTGTGGAGTACCTCAGAGTTCTGTTTTGTCCCCCAGGCTATTTAACATATACATGAAACCACTGGGAGAGGTTGTCCGGAGTTTTGGGGTTCAGTGTCACCAGTACGCTGATGACACCCAACTCTACTTTTTCTTTCCATCTAATTCCAAGGAAGCTGTTGGGGTGCTGAACCGGTGTCTGTCAGCAGTAATGGACTGGATGAGGGCAAACAAATTGAAGCTTAATCCAGACAAGACAGAGGTGCTCCTGGTCAGTCGAAAAGTAGACCAGGGAACAGGGATTCAGCTTGTGCTGGATGGGGTTACACTCCCCCTGAGGATACAGGTTCGCAGCTTGGGTGTACTTCTGGATTCAGCCCTGAGCCTGGATGCCCAGGTTTCAGCGGTGGCCAGGAGTGCATTTGCACAGCTAAAGTTAGTGAGCTAGTTCCTTGAGATGTCTGACTTGGCCGCAGTGACATATGCCTTGGTTACATCCCATTTGGATTACTGCAACGTGCTCTATGTGGGGCTGCCTCAGAAGAGTGTTTGGAAACTTCAGCTGGTTCAAAGAGCTGCTGCCAAACTGCTGACTGGGGCTGGTTATAGGAAGCATACAACTCCCCTATTGAAACAGCTTCACTGGCTCCCAGTCTGTTTCCAGGCACAATTCAAAGTGCTGGTCATGTCCTATAAAGCTCTATACAGCTTGGGTCCAGGTTATCTGAAAGACCGTATTCTCCCCTATGTGCCCTGAGATCTTCAGGGGAAGCCCTTCTCGCCATCCCACCATCATCACAGGCACGCCTGGTGGGAATGCGGGAGAGGGCCTTCTAGGTGGCTGCCCCAAGGCTCTGGAACTTCCTTCCCAGGGAGGCGAGAGTGGCACCCTCCTTGATATGCTTTTGTAGGCATGTAAAAACTTTTTTGTTCCAGCAGGCTTTTGGGGATAACTAGTCTGGACCTGTGAAAATGTGACGTATGGATACTATTTTTGTTGTGGTGGTTGTCTTTTAATGTTTTAATATTTTTACAATTTTAATATCGATGATTTAATTATATTTTTAATGTTTGTGTAGTTGTATTTATATTTCTATTTATAGGTTTTAATTGTATAAGTTTTAACGTTGTAAAGCCACCTTGAGTCCCAGTACTGGGAAAAAGGCAGGATATAATAACAATAACAATAACAATAACTTCTCTATCTTCAGTCTTTCTTCCATCCCCACCCACCCCAGTCCATAGCAAGCATGCTCTAATTGTATAAAAAGACATTTACAGATCCAGGAAGAACCTGGATTTGTAAAGTTTTCTCATTTTATTATCATCACTGAAAAGAAATCAGTACTTACAAGAACAAAAAAGTAAACTATGAATAGCAGAACATTTTACTATTAAGGCTTCCAAGCATGGTCATTCCAAATACTAGCATTAAACAAATTATGTCTGATTAAAAACCACAGTGAAACATTGTTAGGGCACTACCTCCAGGAGCCCCCCCCCACTACCTTAAATCACTACTTTAAATGATCCCCATGTGGCTTTCAGTACAATTTTATTTGACCTTTCAAGAGCACCAACAGGGCACCTGATTGTGGCAGGTCACCTGTGTGATCTGGCACTCACGTAGTTTCTGTTTGTCTCAGTGCTTCTCTTTTCTTCCCGTTCTCTTTAAATATTCTCTTTAAAAAAACTCTTCTGAAATTCTACAGCATTTCCCACATTTTGAGCTTTCTCTTCTGTTGTTTTTCTCAGTGACTTTGGAGATGTATTAACCCATGACATGCTACTTGAACGTTTAATTCTGTGTGGTTGGGAAGGCTGATGTATAGCCGACTTTCAGCAGCTTTGTTTACTGCAACCTTCTGCTCCATTTCTTCCAGTTGCTTGCCCTCTCCCATGCCTTTGTCCATCGCTCTGCCCTTAGGGAGAAAAACACTGACCCCTTCAGCCACTGCAATCCCAGAACTGCTTCCCTGTGGTAGAGTCCCCTGCCACTATGATGTGTGTGTGAATTCTGGAACCACCTAGGCAAAGTCAAAGCTTTCTTACCCAACTGCTGCCCCTCTAGGAGGGAGAATCACAACTGGGTAGAAGAGGAACAGATGATTGCCCTCCACCGCCAGACAGAGTGGCATTGGATTGCATTACAGAGAAGTGGTTCTCAGACTGGGGGTGTGATGGTTGTTGCTATATTCTGCATTAATCATTAATATAGTACTGTCAATTATATTACAGCCTACTATAAGCTAAGGACAGGACTGTTCTCCTAAAAACCTTGCAATCTAAATTTAGATGCTTGGGCATAGCAACCTTATTGCACTAGGGGTGGGAGAGAATCCATGGTGGAATAACCACCATATCCAAAGCTCTGCTGGCAGTTTTTAGAGTATCTAACTATGCCCAGTTATGGACATGGTTTTTGTTTTTGTAATACAACAGAAAACCACTCACAGTTTTATTGTGGGCACAATCCAGCTACATCAAGCATTTTTAAAGAAGCATTGATTTCAGTGGGAAAGAGTTAAATATGCTTAATTATCCCATTGAAACCAATGGGAGTAAAATGTGCTTGAATATATTTGTGTTATTGTTCAGCTCCTCTCGTGACTGAGGAACAATCTCATGATTTTAGGATATTTGGAGACACCAGGACCAGGGAGGTATTTCCACCAGTGATTTTACTCCAAGCCATCTGTATGTTGAGGTACTTATGGACAGATGACATTGTGGCTATCCAGCAGCCACCCTAGAGCTTAACAGGGAAAAACTGGGTTTCCTGAGACTGCTTAAAGTCTGATTCTTTTCTTTAAATCGGGTTCTCCCCGGTATAGTTGTGTGCCCCAACCCCCACATTTAGCTCGGGTATGCTAGCCCTGCCCAGGGGTGTGCCTTTCACCATGACTCCAGTCAAGGGGTGTTTCCTCCCATTGTGCTGAATGAAGCTTGCCCTCTCAATGACCACAGAAATAACAGAGAACCCCCTCAGCTGATACTGCACATTTTAAAGCCCAATTCCTTAAGCATGATCTCGAGGCTCCGATTCATTGCCTTAGGAAGTAACTACTTCTCAGCTTCCTTATAGAGATACTGTGTGTTAAAATGGGGGCTGGTTTCCATCTCTTTCCCATAACAAACCCATTAGTGTCTCCTCAGAAGTAACTCCCATTGTGGTCAATGAGGTCTTGTAGGTGAAAATGGGGGCTGGTTTCTGTTTGTGTTCTCCCCCACTCTTTCCCAGCACAAGCATATGTGTGTCTACTCAGAAGTAACTCCCATTGTGCTCAATGAGGCTTGCTCCTGAAATGCAGGTGCATCCAGACTTTCAGGGGAAAGGAGAAAGGGGGGAGAGGAGGGGAAGCCTCTCTTATTGGTTGAGCAGCCCATGCCAGTCAGATGACATTCACTCCAACCCCCACCCCCACCAGGAAGTATGTTCTGTGAAACAATTCTTACTGGTCCAGAGAAACTGCTCATGGAGCCCTGCTCACAGCAAAGCCAATTATTTTTAAAACAATCCAGTATTCTTCCATTAGTTTCTCCTTCCATTGTCAGGGAAACATGGCCCAGGCTCTTATTTATCAGAACACACTTGAAAATTCTGAGGGCGATGTGGAGTTGTCTGAGAATTCTTCTTCCTTGAAAATGTGATGCATTATGAGCCACTGGCTGAATCACAGAAGTTTTACAACATGTCTACTAGGTATGGGCTTACATCCACAACTGTGCAACTTGTGTTTACACTGCATTAATTAGCAATACATTAAACTGGCTAAATTAGTGACAGCCATCTGGCTTATGATACATTCCCAAGATGGTGCTTCAGGCTGAGGAATCATTCTGGACCTATCATTCTTGAATACAGCTAATATGAGCCTTTCTACATGAGGCTTCTATTGTGTGCTTGTGATTCCTCACTGATGGTAGTTTGCGGATCCTTTACATGACGTCGTCAACCTCCAGGGCCTCTCCCGTGCTTTGCAACCATTACCACTTTTTTTCCCTAACAAGGAAAGTGTGGTATCTTTCTCAGTGGCATTATAGATGTCTTGTGCATTTGTACAATTCTGTTATACCACACTGCCACCTAGTGGTTGTGTAATGGAACATATAGAAAGGCAGGGAAAGAAAATCTCCTGATAAAAACATGTATAAAGGATCTAATCTTAATTCCACAAAGCAGAAGCTTCAGTAAAGATGCCTCATGTAGAAAAGCCCTATGTGTTGAATGCAACCTCAGCCTTTATTTTATTCAGATTACCAATCAATAAAGTAAAAATAATATTCTTCATCCATCTGTATAAAGCTCCCTGATATCACTGAATGGCATGATGCATAGATGAAATAGATTTTTTGATCATCTTAGCTTTTGAATATACATCTACCAAAAAAAGTGAGTGGATGTTCTTTCCCTGGTTGTATTTTTCTACATGCAGGAAAGAATATATGACAGATTTTATAATATTGCTTTTGTTTTAGAGGAAAGTAAAGAAATATTTGCCCACTCCATTCCCTTGAATTGAACATATGCATTAGCACTGATGAGATTTTTCGTCTTCTTCTCTTCAATAAAATCTGTGTAGAAGAGTGGCTTTTTTCTTCTCCTTCCTCTGTGCCAGCATTTAACTTTAGTGTGGAATGCTCATATTAAAAATATTTGTTCTGAAAGTTAAGCTCCTATCAATCAAGTTGAAACTGCAGAATATTAAAGTGAGATGGACATGAGAGGTCTGTGGGTGAAGTTTTAGTTGATGTTATTATTGCTGATTTTGTGCAATCCCAATGGCATTGACATGCTTCTATAAACACCAGGTCATTTCCCAGTAAGCTGACACAGGGAACAGCCAGGAAATTCCCTGGTTCACTCCCGTTTTGCAGGCATCTCTCTGATATCCAAGAAGTGGCTTGAGCATTCTTGCAAGTCCACCGCATCTGTCTTGTAAACTTCCTCTGCAGCATTTTTGAAGATGCTCCTGTGAATCGTAGGCAATCTGTGCTTAGTGATGCCTGTGAAAAGTAAAGGGACGTTTTAGAAACTACATCCATTTACAATGATAATAATAGGCTAGTATTAGTTAAGGAAGCTAAAGTGAAATGCTAAAGTGAAATGGGATTTGAAGAAGCCCCAATTTGCAAATGGAAATAGCAAAGGGATGGTGAAAGGGAATCAGTTTTTGACAAATATAAACAGAGAGCTGAACAAACTCGTAGAGAAGAAGTCTCCAGGTGACATCTCTGACAGGAAAGCTTGAGCAAGCCCTCTGCTAAGGGCCATACTAAGCACGGCATCACTGGGTGTTACGTTTGTTTCTTTAAAATTGTTAACAGCAGGCATATGGGCAGCAATTTTCACCGTGACTGTGGCATATGGGGTGGCTGGGTTCAACCCCTTCTGTTCCCCCCCTGCCCCTGTCCTGATCAAAATCTACCCCCCATAGCTGCTATTAGCCCAGGAAGGGAAGTAATTGTGCCTGTTTATAAAAATGGTTTTAACAACAGGGAGATTCAGGGCTTCTCTACATAGAGGCTTTTTATCCCACAACTTTACTGGGGCTTCTGCTTCCAGATTCTTTGCAGGATTAAGATTGGCCCTTTCCATGAACTTCTACCTTTTTTCCCCCAAGGAGTTCCTTTATCTGCAAGTTCTGTATGTTTCATTATACAGCCACCAGATGGCACTGTGGTAAATCTGCTGTTCTAGTGCAACTTTCTCTCTTCACGAAGAAATTCAACTCGCAATATTGAAATAGCTCATTATCCCCAATCTTAAAAAAAAAAAATCGGGATAAAGGTCAGAAAGCACAGAAGAGGCTGTGGAACTTGATGCCATCATGTAAAGGACCCACAAACTTCCATGAGTAACCAATCTCAATCTCAGGATAAAAGCCTCAGGTAGAGAGGCCTTCAGATATAAATGGGGGTGTACGAAACCCCACTTACCTGGCTCCGTTGGGGTCAGCAGGTGGGGGGAGGCGATCCGTTCCTCCCCCCGGAATCCTCGATGGGGGGAAGGCGATCCAGTCCTCCTCCCTGGAATCCTGCCCGGCCGGCTCCATTCCATGGCCAGTCCACAGAGCTATCAGCCGGGCCGATGCACAGCTGGGCCTCCAGCTGCTGCCGGGCTGCTGCGGACATAAATGACGTTCTGCATAGGGGACGCCATTTGCATCCCTACACTAGCCCATGATAGGCTACATAAATATTTACATAGCCTATCACGGCTAAAGCGGGGATGCAAATGGCGTAGGGGACGTCCCTGCTTTAGCCGTGATGGGCTACATAAATATATATGTAGCCTATCACAGGCTAGTGTAAGGACGCAAATGGCAGCCGCTACGACGGCCGCCATTTGCGGCCACAACAGCCCAGCAGTGGCTAGAGCTGCTGCCACCGCTTCAGCCGCTGCCGCCGCATCTGCCACCAGATAGGTCCATCCCGGGGGGATTCAACAGGGTGGCAGGGGGGGAGGCCGTTCCGCCACGGACTCCGGGGGGGGGGCGGATTCCAAAGAATCTGGCCTCACTGGAGTCTGTGGCGGAATTCTCTGACATCCCTAGATATAAATGATCAGCTAAGTCAGGGAGCAGCTTGGCATTTTGAAGCAATAATTGTGATGTGTATGAACTAGGGATGTCAGAGAATTCTGCCACGGATCTCGGTGAGGCCAAATGCCAGTGCATTCGGCCCCCCGAAATCTGTGGTGGAATGGCCTGCCCCCCCGCGGATCCCCCCTGGGACAAGACTTACCTGGGGCAGATGTTCCGGGCGGCTGCGGCGGCTGCGGCAGCTGCGGTGGCTGGTCTTCTGACCAGCTGCCGCCACCCCCATTTGCAGTCTTGTCGTTCTTTTTTTGTTTTTTTTACAGAGACATGGTAGGCTACGTAAAGACTTATGTAGCCTATCACAACCCGGTTAAAAAAAAAAACCCATACGCAAATGGCGGCGGCTATGGCCGCCGCCATTTATGTTCCTTATTTTTCACCGTCTTAGTTTACGTAAATATTTATGTAGACTATTACGGCAAAAATAAAGGGGAACGCAAATAGCATAGCAGGCGTTATTTGCATCCCTTTTTGATTCGCCGTTTTAGCCTACGTAAATATTTAAGGGTAAATATTTACGTAGGCTAAAATGGCGAATCAAAAAGGGACGCAAATAGCGCCCACTACGCTATTTGCGTTCCCCTTTCTTTTCGCAGTAATAGTCTACGTAAATATTTACGTAGACTAAGAAGGCGAAAAATAAGGAACGCAAATGGCGGTGGCCATAGCTGCTGCCACTTGCGTATGCTTTTTTTGTTTTGTTTTTTACCCAGAGCCCTCCGTGGCCGGAAATCCGGCTGCGGACAGCCCTGGCCTGGGCCTGGCCAGCTGCTCTTCAGAGCCGCCGCAGAGCACAGCCGGCTGTTGAGAATTCCGGGGGGGAGGACCGGATCGCCTCCCCCCCCGTCAAGGATTCTGGGGGGAGGGACAGAACGCCTCCCCCACCCATGAACATAATCCGCAGAAAGGTAAGTGACTTTCGTACATCCCTAGTATGAACGAATGTGCCCCATGTCAAAATCTCCCATTCCATGGAAACTTCATGTGTCAGGGAGAAGACAAAGTTGGAAGCCTGCTCCCTCAGCTGTAAAATCCATGTTTGGAGGTACATTCAAGCAAGCATAGGGATGTTGCGAGCGTCCGGCTGGGGCTCGAAGCCCAGCGAGAAGTTGCCAGTTCGGCCCCCCTGGACACCAGCTCACAGACCTGAGCTCTTGCCTAACTCATGGCATGCTGAGTCGGGCAAGAGCTTGCATGCCTGCTCCCTCAGCAAGGAGAGGGGAAGAAGGCAGGGCCTCTCCTTCTCCCCCCATCCTTGCTACAGCTGCAGTGGCACGGGACAGGCTGGTTGTTTTCCGTAAGTTTTCCTGGCCTTACGGGAAATGACCAGCTTGCCCCTAGCCACTGCTGCTGTAGCAGGTGGGGACAGAGGGAAGAAGGAGGCACCTATCCTCTTCTCCCCCCCCCCCCGCTGGAGGTCAGGGCGAGAGGCTGGGGGCTGGCCGCTGATGCTCTTTGTCCTGCGCTGGCCCTTGACAGCTGGCATGCAGAAGAGGGGTGACGGGGGAACTACAGTGCTCTTACCCTGGCCTTCTCTAGAGAAGGCCAGGGCGAGAGGCTGGGGGTGGCTGCACCGAGGCTGTCCTTCCCCATGCCAGCCCTTAACAGCCGGTGTGAGAAAGAGGGGCAGCTTGCAGGCAGGCAGGGCGAGCATGGAAGCTTGCCAAGCAGGCCCAGGCTGCACGAACTGCGAGGGGGCAGTCTGTCAAGCTCCCCGATCCCAGACGGAGATGGGCTCGTCCATCCCTAAGCAAGCAATGTGAGATTGCTCATAACCACACAGGATATATCTTCAGGAAGATTATAACTGGTGAGCACCTGCACATTTGAATGCCTTCTTAAGGCACGATCTTTACATTCTGAAGCTTTGGTATGCTTGGGTGCATTTACAGGTTAATTGTTGCCATGGCAAACCACTGCAAAGTAAGCTTCCCACGTTCATTTCATGTGGCAAATCTGTTGTTTCAATGAACCCTCAGTAGCGTAAGCTGGTGCTGCCATTCCCAGCTCAGACTACCTCCAGTAGTTAATGCTTGTATAGTAGGAACATAGGAAGCTGCCTTTCAGTGATTCAGACTATTGGTTCATCTAGACCAGTGTCGTTGATACTGATGGACAGTGGCTCTCCAGGGTTTCAGGTTTTTCCAGCGCGACTGGAAAATGGAGATGCCAGGGATCGAACCTGAGACCTTCTGCATGCTTTACAATAGAGCTATGGCCCTTCCTCCTAACGGAGCTAGCAAATATCAGCTCTTGTGGCACACAGGGATGAATCCAAGACACTGTCCTCCATAGCTGTGAGCTCGAATGACTAGAGGCAGAGCCCCTTCAGGGACAGGTGTCCCAATTTTCCCCACACAGACCTCAGATCTCAAGACCTGCTTGTCATCATTATTTCAGTCTTGTCTGGATTCAGCTTGAATTGTTTCAGTCATCCGTTTGTCTCAGTAGTTAAATGCCAGGTTGAAAATTGGCAACTAGTGCTACTTCAAGGCTGAAATATCAAGCAGCTTGATAATGGAGAAGAAGCTGCATAAGGGCCTTAGGACTGACTGTCCCTTGGCTACAAAATGATGAACTACAGCTTCAAAATTTCAGATACATCAACTCTTCAAGAATGCTAAAATTTCCCAAGAGGAGTTATGGGGCACTGTCATTTGTGATGGAGCATGACAACCTCAGATGGCCAAACAATTGCAGTAAACATAAATAATGGGATGAGAAACTGTCAGACAAGCTAGTGTTGATGGACAGGGATTCCTGATGCTTGTAAAGATACTTGCTATACTTGAATTGGCCACAGATCATGGAAAGCTATAATTCAAAATCTGAATATAGACTCTGGTGCATATAAAAAAAAGAACCTTCTGTCTCCGGTATTGAGAACAGGGTCTTCCACCTTAACAAGAGTGCCATGCACATGGGGAAAATTTGAAACTGACTAACATATAGTTGAGCACAGGAAATATTTTAGTGAATAAAATGTTCAAAATTTCTCAACTAGAGGTGGGAAGTTGGGGTGACTTCATTCTTCAACCCCCAAACATTTCTAATTAATGGGGTTTCATCATTCTCTAGGTTTGGATCTGGCTGATTCCCATCTTTGGAGAGGGATAGGAAGGAATTTTCTCTCAGGTCCAATTCATTTATTACATTCATATCCCACATTTCTGTCAAGGAGCTCAATGTGGAGTACTTGGTTCTCTCCTTTCCCCCAATTTTATCCTTAAACTAACTCTGTGATGTAGATTAGGGTGATCAGTTGTGACTGGCCCAGTGTCACCCAGTAGGTTTGATGGCTGAGCAGGGATTTGAACTTGGATTTCTGCAGTCCTAGGCTAACACTCTATCCACTACACCATTGTTGTTGTTGTTGTTGTTCAGTCGTTCAGTCGTGTCTGACTCTTCGTGACCCCATGGACCACAGCACGCCAGGCCTTCCTGTCCTGCGCTCTCTCCTGGAGCGTGCTCAAGTTCATATTCATTGCATCTGTGATGCTATCTAGCCATCTCATCCTCTGCCGTCCCCTTCTCCTTTTGCCTTCAGTCTTTCCCAGCATCAGGGTCTTTTCCAGGGAGTTTTCTCTTCGCATTAGGTGGCCAAAATATTTGAGCTTCAGCTTCAGTATCTGTCCTTCCAATGAGCACTCAGGGTTGATTTCCTTTAGGATGGACTGATTTGACCTCCTTGCAGTCCAGGGCACTTGTAAGAGTCTTCTCCAGCACCACAGTTCGAAAGCATCAATTCTTCGGCGCTCAGCCTTCCTTATAGTCCAGCTCTCACAGCCATACATTACTACTGGGAAAACCATAGCTTTGATTAGACGGACCTTTGTCGGCAAGGTGATGTCTCTGCTTCTTACTATGCTGTCTAGGTTTGCCATAGCTTTCCTCCCAAGGAGCAAGCGTCTTTTAATTTCATGGCTACAGTCACCGTCTGCGGTGATCTTGGAGCCCAAGAAAATAAAATCTGTCACTGCTTCCATTTCTTCCCCTTCTATATGCCAGGAAGTGATAGGGCCAGATGACATGATCTTAGTTTTTTTAATGTTGAGTTTCAAACCAGCTTTTGCACTCTCCTCTTTCACCCTCAACAAGAGGCTCTTGAGATCCTCTTCGCTTTCTGCCATTAGGGTGGTATCGTCTGCATATCGGAGGTTGTTGATAATTCTCCCAGCAATCTTAATTCCGACCTGTGATTCATCCAACCCGGCATTTCTCATGATGTACTCTGCATATAAGTTAAATAAGCAGGGTGACAATATGCAGCCTTGTCGTACTCCTTTCCCAATTTTGAACCAATCGGTTGTTCCATCTCTGGTTCTTACTGTTGCTTCTTGACCCTCGTACAGGTTTCTCAGGAGACAGGTTAGGTGGTCTGGTACTCCCATCACTTTAAGAATTTGCCACAGTTTGTTGTGATCCACACAATCAAAGGCTTTAGCGTAGTCAATGAAGCAGAAATAGACGTTTTTCTGGAATTCTCTTGCTTTCTCCATGATGCAGCGAATGTTGGCAATTTGATCTCTAGTTCCTCTGCCTCTTCGAAACCCAGCTTGTACTTCCGGTAGTTCTCGGTTCGCATACTGCTGAAGCCTAGCTTGTAGGATTTTGAGCATCACCTTGCTGGCATGTGAAATGAGCGCAATGGTGCGGTAGTTTGAACACTCTTTGGCGTTGCCCTTCTTTGGAATTGGAATGTAAACTGACCTTTTCCAGTCTTGTGGCCACTGTTGAGTGTTCCAGATTTGTTGGCATATTGAATGCAGCACTTTAACAGCATCATCTTTTAGGATTTTAAATAGCTTGGCTGGAACACTGTCATCTCCACTAGCCTTGTTGTTACTAATGCTTCCTAAGGCCCACTTGACTTCACTCTCTAGGATGTCCGGCTCAAGTTCAGTGACCGCACTATCATGGCTATCAGGGACATTCAGATCTTTCCTGTATAGTTCTTCTGTGTATTCTTGCCACCTCTTCTTAATCTCATCTGCTTCTGTTAGGTCCCTGCCTTCTTTGTCCTTTATCATGCCCGTCTTTGCACAAAACGTTCCCTTGAGATCTCTGATTTTCTTGAAGAGATCTCTAGTCTTTCCCATTCTCTTGTTTTCCTTGATTTCTTTGCATTGTTCATTTAAGAAGGCCTTCTTGTCTCTCCTTGCTATTCTCTGGAACTCTGCATTCAGTTGGGTATATCTTCCCCTTTCTCCCTTGCTTTTCACTTCCCTTCTTTCGTGAGCTACTTGTAAAGCCTCATCAGACAGCCACTTGGCTTTCTTGCATTTCTTTTTCTTTGGGACGGATTTCGTTGCTGCCTCCTGAACAATGTTACGGACCTCCATCCATAGTTCCTCAGGCACTCTGTCTATCAGGTCTAATCCCTGAAATCTATTCCTCACCTCCACTGTATATTCATCAGGGATATGATTTAGGTCATACCTGAATGGTTTAGTGGTTTTCCCTACGTTCTTCAATTTAAGCCGAAATTTTGCAAGAAGCAGCTCATGATCTGAGCCACAGTCAGCTCCAGGTCTTGTTTTGACTGACTGTATGGAGCTTCTCCATCTTTGGCTGCAAAGGACATAATCAATCTGATTTCGATATTGACCATCTGGTGATGTCCATGTGTAGAGTCGCCTCTTGTGCTGTTGGAAAAGAGTGTTTGCTATGATCAGCATGTTCTCTTGGCAAAACTCTATTAGCTTTTGTCCTGCTTCATTTTGTACACCAAGGCCATGCCTGCCTGTTATCCCGATGATTTCTTGACTTCCTACTTTAGCATTCCAATCCCCTATGATGAAGAGGACATCTTTTTTTGGTGTTAGTTCTAGAAGGTGTTGTAGGTCTTCATAGAACCGATCAACCTCAGCTTCTTCAGCCTCAGTGGTTGGGGCATAGACTTGAATTACTGTGATGTTGAATGGTTTGCCTTGGATTCGTACTGAGATCATTCTATCATTTTTAAGATTGTACCCCAGTACTGCTTTTCCCACCCTTTTGTTGACTATGAGTGCTACTCCATTTCTTCTAAGGGATTCTTGCCCACAATAATAGATATGATGGTCACCTGAATTAAATTCGCCCATGCTTGTCCATTTTAGTTCGCTGATTCCCAAGATGTCGATGTTCAATCTTGCCATCTCATGTTTGACCACCTCCAGCTTACCTTGATTCATTGATCTGACATTCCAGGTTCCTAAACAATATTGTTCTTTACAGCATCGGATTTTCTTTTCACCGCCAGACACATCCACAGCTGAGTGTCCTTTCGGGTTTGGCCCAGCCGCTTCACTCTTTCTGGCGCTACTTGGAAATACCCTCTGCTCTTCCCCAGTAGCATATTGGACACCTTCCGACCTGAGGGGCTCATCTTCCAGCGTCATATCTTTTAGCCTTGTGATACGTTCCATGGGGTTTTCTTGGCAAGAATACTGGAGTGGGTTGCCATTTCCTTCTCCAGTGGACCACATTTTGTCAGAACTCTCTGCCATGACCTGTCCGTCTTGGGTGGCCCTGCATGGCATAGCTTATGGCTTCACTGAGTTACGCAAGCCCCTTCGCCACAACAAGGCAGTGATCCATGAAGGGGTCACTACACCATCCTGGCTTTTAATTGGCTACTTACCCCAGTTCCATTACTTTTCATTGTTGAGTACTCTGTATTTTGAGCATTTGATGATGGCCACTTGGTATAACAGTTTAGCTGTCTGAGAAGTTTCTTGCTTGTTTAATAGTAAGTTAAAACATAAGCTCTTTGCATGAGTGACACAGGAGTATGTTTTGCCAGTTATTATGTGTAATGGTCTCTTAGCCACTGACTGACAATCAAAATGTGAATGGACCCAAAGGGGAAGAGGATAATTTATTTGAAGCAGAGAGTTGAAACATGTTTTGAATATAAGGTAGTGTTGATGAAAGGCCGACACTTCTTGAGTACATAATTTAAATATAAAGGGTGTCAATCATATCATAAGCCTGATCATATTCTTGCTCATATTTCTGTGGTGGCATCACATTGCAATACTCTATGACAATTTTGTATTGGTAGTCATAGCTTCTTGTGCAAACCTCATTATTACCTCAATGTTTACCAGCTGACTGGAAAAGCAGTCATTACTATGGCTGTGGTAACTAATATATTGCTTGGGAAACCTTGCATAATTAAAGGCGGGACATAGTACACAGGTAGTAACGAAAACTCTTCACAGTCGTAAGCATTAATGGAACCAACAGGACCTAACAACTTAGGAACCACCTACTGTGTCCAATTGTAATCTCTAGGGGTCATTTCAGACACTACATGCAATTGATCTTCCTCTCAGTAACGTCTGTGAGCTTCAGATGACCCCTAGAGCTGACTCACCATGGATAAGATCTGCAAGTCCCAAACATCACAGCTTCCAGTTCCAGGTAAGTAAAAGATTAAATAATAAATTACTACTGTACTGGTGTTAATAATTCTTCGAAACTCAGTGTAGTTATTGCGATGTGAACTCACATCCCAGGAGGTCAACCCAAGATTTGTAAAGCAACACTATCAATCTCATGGCCCACCACTTTCCCTTATAACCCCCATCCAAATCAAAACACGAATCCCAGAAATGTCTTCAGCTAAAGGCAAACAGGTTTTGACAATAAATTAGCAAAAACACAAACAACATCGTTTTCTTAAATAACAAAAATATCAGATTAATTGTCTTTTGGGGGTCAGCATTTCCCGTTCTGAATAGTTTGGATAAGCATTCTTTTCCACTTGGCTATTTCCTCCTTGCTAGATGTACATAGGATGCTGTTACTGTGAAGCTCAGCCACGAGCTCCCCCCGGAATCCTCCCCGGCCAGCTCTGCTCCGCAGCGAGTCTGCAGAGCCGCGAGCTGGGCCCATCCACAGCCGGACTTCCGTCCACTGCCGGTCTGCAGCCGCAAATGGCAACCAGCTTTAGCTGTGATAGGCTATGTAAAAATTTATGTAGCCTATCACGGCAAAGAGCAGAGACGCAAATGGCATCTGCTATGCCATTTGCGTCCCTGATTTAGCCGTGATAGGCTACGTAAATCTTTACGTAGCCTATCACGGCAAAGAGCAGGGACGCAAATGGTGCCCACTACGGCTTGGTGTCTTTCACATGTGTAGATGGAAGTTCAGGTACATCTGTAAGTGAAAACATGGGAGCAGTCCTGGTAACAAATTCAAAAATATTTTCTGCCCCCACTTTTTGATTGATGGATTTCTACTTAGATTTCAGAGGAATGTCTGAAAATCTCAAATGTTTTCTTTTTCTATTTTAAGGGAAAATGTCTTGGTTCTGAACAAACTATAGGAGCTCACATTCTGCCTTACCACTAATGGATTTTTTTAAAAATGATGACATTACAGCCTGTCGCTGAAGCTCCCAACAAATGTTTTTGCCCCAAATCCAGAGGAAGTTAAGTACTGTTTAAGTCCCATTGAAATCAAGGGGACTTAAGTTAGTCATGACTAGAGTACCCCCTTGATTTCTTTGGATTGGGGCCTCTGATTACATTAAAAAATGTTGGGTATTTCAGAAGCAGACAAAAAGTTGTGCAAGCTGTTTTCTTAAGGTCCTGAACATGCCGCAATCATGTTACGGTGAGCACAAATGACACTCAAGTATCCTTCATAGAAATGATCAAATTGCCATTGATGATTCAGAATAATACAATACTGGCAGAGGATCAGTGTACCGTTCAGTTCTTTGAAAGCAAAAGTCTTGGCCTTGTCATGGCATTTATTTTCCATTAAATGCCCTGGCTTCTCTAGGCATTCTTGTAGCAGCAGGAGACCACCTTCCCATCAGACAGTTCTATTCTATTGACAATTATCTCTTAATTACTTCTGTCCTTTCCAGAGTGGCAACACCTTGAGGAATTTTCATTATAGTATGTCATTATCGCCTTTGCACCTCCTTCAACTTCCACCGACAGTATGAGGTTTTGTATTAACCCAGTCTTGGTGACCTGAATAATCATTGCATTTTTTGTCATTAAATAAAACAGACAATCTACATAATGGTGCAAGAACAAATTCAGGATTAGAAAGGAGTTTTGTGATTGGCTAATCACTGCCCATCGTTCTTGTTTGGGAACCATTTCAGCAGTCAGCAGGCAGGATATAAGTCCCGGGGCTTGGAGGAAATGAGTAGCGTTAGGCTTTTCTCACATGCTGTGTGATCTCAACAACATTATAAAGGAAGTTGCTTAGCTTCTTCACCATCAAAAATTCAGTAGTGATATTTTGTTGGGTCTGCAGACGGATGGTCTAAAACAGCCTTCCCCAACCTGGTGCCCTCCAGGTGAGCTGGACTATAATTACCAACATCTCCAGCCAGAAGCTAGCTGGGGATGATGAGAGCTGTAGTCCAACTCAGCTGGAGGGCACCAGGTTGGGGAAGGCTGGACTAAAACAATGAGACCAAAAGATCTGAGAACTCATCCCCCCCCCCACACACCTCAATAGAGTTTTTCTTCGCTTCCAAGCTGACTGTTTAGATGCTAACACCATTAAGTAAGTAATGTACAACAGAAGCACCTCCTTAGAATCATTAGCACTTAATTACCTCCCATGTTCTCCTGTTTAATCTACAGTGAAATAGTAAACTCAGCTTCACATGTTTTAACACTTTAGCTCTTGTGTTTTTGTGAAGGATGGAATAGCTGGATTCATAAACCTTTCTCATAATATTCTTTACCATCAATCCATGCTTCTTGCACAAATAAGGGAGCTATCTTAATTCCATGGTGAGGGAGTATAACGCTACCTGAGACTTTGGGCTTCTCCACATGGGGCTTTTATCCTGCGATTGAGATTGGTTACTCACTGACGTTCGGGGGTTCTTTACATGATGTCATCAACCTCCAGAATCTCTCCTGTGCTTTCCAACCATTTCCATGGCTTTATTTGAAACAGAGATAATGAGCTAATAAAAAAAAATGTGTGTCCATGTAAAGAGGGAGTTGTGCTGTAGCAGCAGCACCATCTAGGGGTTGTATAATGAAATATATAGAACTTGCAGATAAAGGCAGCTGCCGGGGGTTGGGGGCAGAGAGGAAGTGTGTGTGAAGGAGCTGATTAATCCCACAAAGAATTTGGAAATGGAAGCCCTGGTAAAGTTGCAGGATAAAAAACCTGGTGTGGAGAAGACCTTTCCCTCTTGACAAACCAGACCTCTGAAACCAGATGGACAGGACAGGAGTTTTCTGATGTGTTGCCAAAATGGTGAAGCTATCCTGAGTTGCCTTTTCCAAAGTGATAGGCAGTTGTGAGTAATGCCATACATAGTCCATACTCTCACCTTTCTTCTCTGTCACTGAATATTTTACAGTTTTAACAAGATTTCTACAGACAGGCAAACTTGCTTTGTGTCATTGGCCTTTGTTCTAAGGTTTCTATTGTGAATTATGTGAGAACAACCAGCCAAAATGCTCACTCCCTGGCCTTAAAAACTGCAGGTCTATAAATTGAGTTTTCCTCACAGCTAGATGTTGACGAAGCTGAGAATAAAAGGATGGATTTGTTTTTTGTAGAGCAGCTGGAAGAAATGGGTTCAAGGTAATACAGAGGTCACTGATAATTGTCCTCCTCTAGATGCTGATTGACATTTCAAGTGAATATGGGAACACCATGATCAACTTTCTTTCCAAAAGCTGTTTCTAACTTAAAATAGAACATATTTGACACAGTGTGACCATACAGGCTTTGTATAAAGACTGGGCACTTGCTGGAATATAAAGTGTTCCTTACTCGAGTTATCAGCTAGAGATGTCAAGAGAAACCCCCAACAGATTCAAATGAGTTTGGATTTCTTTGAATCCGACCTGTGGATTCCGCAATGGATCGGCTTTTTTTGAGTCGTGCAGACTTCCAGACCATTTTTTTTACAACTGGGGGAGTTGTGCAAATTCTCAATTGCGCTAATGCACACTTGTGCTAATTCATATTAGAACAAATGCACATTTGCGCAAGTAGAACAAAATTCTCATACATCCCTAAAATAAATCTAATTCCATCAATGAGCAGATGACAGAATGAAAGATGCCTGACAATCTGCAAAAGACAGATGGAACAGATTTTTAAAAATCTGTACATCCCCACCATTAACAGAGTAGAAAATGAGTTTAAAGTGTTAGGAAAACAAAAAACATTAATAGCAAGGTGAACATAGAGGCTATGTATATTGAAGCTGAAATTCTATATACTATTAGGAATGTGTACTGTTTCAAAACTTGTGAAAGCAAGTGGGACTTCTGCAACTTTGCAGAAGATTCCATCCTTAGTGTTAGGAGTTTGGGGGTGTGAACAGAAAAAGGTTAATGGGACTGCTAAAAGCTTCTTACTAGCCAAACCTGTTAGCCAGGCCTGGCCATACTTTCCTTTTGTTAGGGAGATTGCTTGCTAAATGGCCTTTGGATGCTTTCTAAATGGCTAAGACAGACTTCCCCAAACTCCAGATGTGTTGGACTGCAACTCCCATCATTCCCAGCCAGCATGTTGGGGAAGGCTGAGCTAGGAAACAACTGGAAGGTCCTTAAATGGGGCATGCATGCCTTTCTCCCCATCTTGATAGGCTGGAGCTCTGGGTGGAAAACAACAGAATGAAATTTAATAGGGATAAATGCCAAGTTCTGCACCTAGGCTAGGAAAAAGAAACCAAATGCACAGTTACAAGATGGGCGATACTTGGCTCAACAATACAACAAGTGAGAAGACTCTTGGAATTGTTGTAGATCACAAGCTGAATATGAGCCAACAATGTGATGTGGCTGCAAAAAAGGCAAATGCTATTTGGGGCTGCATTATTAGAAGTATAGCTTCCAAGCTATACTTCTGCTGTGTTTTTTTGAGTGATACTGAGAAAGAAGCAGAGGGCTGGCTCTGAGCTCTAAAAAGTGCCTTTTGGGGGCTGCTTCTCTTTGGGGATTTGATGTGGGGCATTGGATTTGCTGTTGGGGTGCTGAAGGTCTGTGATTCCACCTGTGCTCACCTTGTATGTTTGTAAATAAACTCTCACATTACACCTTAAGTCTGCACTGATCTCACCTGACAAAGGAAAAACCATGCCCAGGGGAAGGACTGAATCTCTCTCACCACTTGGGGAAGTGGCACACCCATAACAGTATTCTGCTTTGTGGTGGAAATACAAGCAGCTAGAGCACATGCTTTACATGCAGAAGGCCCCGGGTTCAATTACCGGCATCTCCAGATAGGGCTGGAAAAAATCCTGCATGGAAGTCTGGAGAGCTGCTGCCAGCCCGTGACCTGGTTTGGACAACACAACAGCCCACCAAGACTTAATTAGGTTTTGGGCACATGCCGTCCACCATTATAAATATGCAAGCCCTGGCCGGGGGAAGCGGTGGCTTGTTGTGTCAGCAAACTCAGCTGGTGGGGGTTATCTTAGAGTTAAACAACCTTTGCATAACATATGGTTATTTTTAGGGTTATGCAAGGGTTGTGTAATCCTCAAATAACCCCTGCTGCCCGAGTTCAGATGACACGCCAAGGCATGGTAACCCCTGGTCGAATTTGGTATAGCTAGATGGACCTGTTCGAATTTGGTATAGAGCAGCTTCCTATATTTCTAACATGGACTTTTCATGAATCTCTGATGGGGTGGGGAGTTGCATTTCATAATGAGGGCCAGCACATGCCACAGCTCCTTATGGGTAAATTAACCCATGCTGGGCTGCCATGTCCTGTGAACTGGCCCAGTGTCAACTATACTGAGCTAGATGGACCTGGTCAAATTTGGTATAGAGCAGCTTCCTATATTCCTAACCTTGGACTTTTCATGAATCTCTGATGGGGTGGGGAGTTACATAATAGAGGGGCAGTCACTGATGTATAATTACTGTCCTACTTAGAAAATAAATGATAGCCTCAAGAAAGGACCATGGTGATTGTGTTAGAACACAATGAAGGTGATGATTTCTTAGCCACATACATTCCTTGTGGAAGTGTGTTTTGTTTTGAATTTGAACATTTAAGGCAGGGATGGGGAACATGCAGCCCTCCAGATATTGTTGGACTCCAACTCCCATCAGCCCCTGATAGCATGGGCAGTGGCCAAGGGTGATGGGGGCTGTAGTCCAACAACACCTGGAAGGCTATGGGTTCCCCATCCCCGATAGGGAGATTTAGAACAGTGACAGAATTTGCCTTTTAACTCAGTGAAGAATTGATCTCAGCAAGCTTACAAACAAGACCCAGTTTGTTCTGCTTCCATTTCTGCAGGCAACATATAGTTCAGGGCCACTAAATGTTCATATTCATTATTAATCAGAATTCTGTTCAGCTCTTTACCATAGCATGACAGGCTGCCAGGCAAGCATTGTCTGAGAAGCATCAGTGTAAATGTATTCAAAGCACCAAGCAGTTGACATTGATTGAGATGAGATTAATCAAGCTTTTTAGTACTACTACTTTTGGGGGGGCTTTTTAGAAAAAGTGCACTACAGTGTATTGTTGTTTTAGCAGTGTTAAGTTGGTTTGCATCTGACCTAGTCCAGCTGCAGTTGTGGGAAATGTGTTACAAATAACAGCCGGGGGTCTTAGATCTACGTGAAAGACCGCTGTTTGCCAAACAAGCCTGCCTGGTCCTTAAGATCTTCTGGAGAGGCCGTACTTTTGAGTCCACTACAATCAGAGGCGTGTTCGGTGGTGACACACGAGAGGGCCTTTTTGGTGGCTGCTCTGTGGAACTCCTTCCCAAGTGAGGCTAGGTTCCCTTCCTCTTTGGCAGACAAAGACCACTTTCTTCAACAAGGCCTTTGGCCTGTAAGTGGGTCTGTGAGTTGGGTGCTGTTTTTATTCTGTAATTCCGTAATGTGTTTTATTGTATTTTAATGTGTTTTATTATTTTAATCTATTTTAAATTGTTTTTATAGGCTGTCTTGAGTGCCATTTTTTGTAAAAAGGTTGGGTATAAATCAAATAAATAAATAAAACACCCCCATTTACATTAAAAGATGCATCCAGCCAGGTTCACTGGAATGGCATGAGCATTGCCATGTCAACATGTCTGTGGCTGAATCTACACATAGCAGTTATACCGTTATCAGACCGTTATCATAACTATAGGTGCCCATGATTGGTGTCATGTGTACCCATAGTTATAACGGTATGATAACGGTATAACTGCTGTGTGTGGATTCAGCCTGTGTCTCCAGCCATGCATTGACACCAGCAGTGTATTCAGATGGCTGCTTAGGTGTGAAGGGCCCTCTTGCTGAATTAGGGAAATTCCTGGCTTGGATCCAATGGCACCTCCACTTGCACAAGTAGGTCCCCAGTTCCTGCCAATTCCCCACCCCCATCATGCAACCTTCCAATGCAGTACCAAATGCCATTCCAGAAAGACCTCTAGTCCTCTGGGAACTCTAGCAGTCAGGAATCCCATTCTAATAAGGATTATTCTAATAAGGATTCTAACAGCTGGCAGTTTATAGAGTCCAATCCTATATTTGGTATAGTCTTTCTGCAACCAATAAAGTACACTCTGTTTATCTTCATAGAATTATAGAATAGTAGGGTTGGAAGGGACCTATAAGACCATCGAGTCCAACCCCCAATCTTGCCATCTATCTATCTGTCTGTCTGTCTGTCTGTCTGTCTGTGTATGTATCTATCTGCATTCATTGAAGTTTGATATTTTCAAGTTATGACAACCCAGCCTTCAAATGCCCTCCCTGAGTTTCCTGCTGGTTTTATTGTTTCTATTGCTTTGGTTTTACTGCTGCAGGTTTTATTACAGTTTTCCTGTATGTTGTTCTGGATTGCTTGTTGATTGGATGTGTGTGTGTGAGCACGCACGTGTGCACACGCGCATGCTCACACATACACATAAATGTAAACTGCCTTGGCCAATTAAGTGGAAAGATGGATAAAAATGTACTAAATAAATAAATAAGAAACTGCTGGGGGTGGGGTGCGCGCACACACACACACACACACACACACACACTGTTAACCTAGATAAAATGAAAACAGGCTTTACAGGCTTTTTTTAAAGCACAGCTTTGATGGTTTAGCATATGAACTTAAAAGGTATCTAATAAATTATAAAATTAAATTCATTAAAACTGCATTTTAAGAAATGGTTAAATGAATGCATTTTTAAATGTAAACACAATAGATCTACATATTTAGACAATCCTAACGAAGCAATAACAATATGAAAAAGGAAGATAAAGCTGACAACAGTAAGATCACTAGGTATTCATTTAGCACTTGACATCTTCAAAAAGCTGTTTCAAACATTAATTTACCCTGACAACACCTTGACAAGGTTGATGAAGATATTAATCCTAGTTTGCAGAATTGTAAAGTAATGGATTAGATCTAAAAGGCAGGGGGGGAAATATATGCAGGGCAAGATCCCTAGCACAACACCTCATGTACACAAATGCTTTTTTATAGCAGTTATAGCTAGTAATACATGATAGATAGTTATGATTGCCATGATCAGGTGCCATTGTATAATAGCTGCATTTATTATTCTAAAACATATACCCCACCTTTCTATGGAAGTGCTCATTGATGGAGGCTCAGAATATTTTAGCACAAAAAAATAACAAATTAAAAGCAAATAAAAGCAACAAATAGCAAAACAAGCAGTAAAAATAGAAACCATGGAAGAAAAGCCCAGTGATACAGAACCATCTTAAGTGAAAGCTTCAAAATGGCCAATGAAGAAACGAGACACATCGTTCTGGGGAGGTCATAGCATAGTCTGGGTGACATGCTTGAAAAGGGCCTTTCTCTTGTCCCTATCAGGCATACCTCTGTCAATGGGTGAAAAGTAAGAAGGGCCCAGAAGCAGAGCAAAGTTCTCAAGAAGGTTCATATGGGAGGATACAATTCCTGGGATGCCCCAGTCTCAAATTATTTAGGGCTCTAAAAACAAAACCCAGTGCCTTGACTTGAGCTCAGAAACTATTTGGTATCCAGCGAAACCAGTACCAAAATGGAAAAAAGAAAAGAAAAGAAGATCAGTCTTCCTGGCCCTAGACAATTGCCTAGCCCCAGCATTCTGGACCAAATGAATTTTCTGGACTATATTTTCAAGAATATGTAGAGTGAATTATGGTTATCCAACCTGGAGGTGCCCCAGGCCAGATATGACTTCTCTAGGAAAAGGCACAGTTTGTGTACCAGATAAGTTAGCAAAAAGCACTCCTGGCTACTACCTGCGCATCCAGAAACAAATCCAAAACCGCCCCAAAACTTCAAAGTGCCCCCAAACTTCAAATCTGTTAAGAACATAAGAACATAAGAAGAGCTATGCTGGATCAGACCAAGGGTCCATCTAGTCCAGCATTCTGTTCACACAGTGGCCAACCAGCTGCCCACAGGAAACCCACAAGCAGGACATGAGTGCAACAGCACTCTCCTGCCCATGTTCCCCAGCAAACGGTGTACATAGACATAGTGCCTCTGATATAGGGATGTGGCAGATTCCCTACCTGCTGCTCCAGTGGGGAATCCACCTTGCGGGGAGGCAATCCGGCCCTCCCCCCGGAATCCGTGCTGGCCGGCTCCGCTCCACAGTGATTCCACAGAGCCACCAGCTGGCTCCAGAGCACCAGCAATATGGCTGCCATTGCCGCACCATATCGCTGGCTGAGGCTGATCCTGACACAAATGGCGTCCACTACTCCATTTACGGCTGTAAAGCCCTTAGATTAAGCTAAATGCAGTGGTAAATGGCTAGCCTATCGCGGGAAAAACCACAGATGCAAATGGCGTAGCAGACACCATTTGCAGCCATAAAGCCCTTAGTTTAAGCTAAATGCAGCCATTTACCTCTGCATTTAGCTTAATCTAA
This sequence comes from Heloderma suspectum, assembly GCF_057233095.1. Lineage (NCBI taxonomy): Eukaryota > Metazoa > Chordata > Lepidosauria > Squamata > Helodermatidae > Heloderma > Heloderma suspectum. The sequence goes on from NC_139461.1 coordinate 76,168,320, forward strand.
GGGCTTTACGGCCGCAAATGGTGTCTGCTATGCCATTTGCGTCTGGATCAGCCTCAGCCAGCGATACAGCACGGCAATGGCGGCCATATCACTGGTGCTCTGGAGCCAGCCGGTGGCTCCACAGAGCCACTGCAAGGACAATCTGGCTCTGGATGGTTCAGGAGCCAGGAGGACATGAGTACTGCTGTTCCACCACGGAGTCCGGAGGCCAGATTCTTTAGAATCCAGCCTCATTGGGGTCCATGGTGGATTTCTCCATTCCTACTCTAATACGGGAGATAATTACAGTCATGATTACTAGTAGCCACCGACAGCCTTATTCTCCATGAATTTGTGTAATTACCTTTTAAAGCCATCCAAATTGCTGGCCATCACTATATCTTGTAGAATTGCATTCCATAGTTGAACTATGAGCTGTGTGAGCTATTGCTTCAGGGGGTACAACCCATCCCCAAAGACTGCACACCTCCTCCAGGATCATCAGAACCACCAGCCAACAGTACTTGTGTCTTATCTGGATTAAATTTTAGTTTGTTCACCCTCATCCATTCCAAAATGTCTTCTGAACACTCAAACTTTCCACTGCTCCCTATTTCAGGATCACGAGAGGTAGAACTGTGTGTCATTTACATAGTGATTACATTCCAGCCCAAATCTCCTGATGACTTTCAACCAGCAGTTTCATGTTGGTGTTGAAGAGCATCGGGGACAAGATGGAACCTTATGTAAAACCCTGTATGCCAAAGTCTACTGGGCAGAGCGGTAATCTCCCAGTATCATCTCCCCTTCACAAATGAGACTAAGTAAACATTACTGAAGAATCTTTTTCCATAAAAATGAGCATGACTGGATAATATAGTACTATGTTAAGTACCATCATCTTAATTCCATTCCAGTTGATAGAGGAAGAGCAATGTGTTAACAACACTAAAGGACCCTACTATGGAAACAACTCAACAGTAACAGTTGTTGTTTTGTAACTGAACAACTGCTACAGTTCATCTTAGAAACCTCTACAGAGTAAGTCTAGTTTATATTAGGGCTTTGCATGGACCCACCAATCTTACTCAGAAGCCACTATGGAGCTTCCCAGGCAGGCCCAATTAGGCTTGAACTGGTTCTGGGGGCAGCGACCTGCCTTGGCCTATGAAGCCGTAGGAGTTTTCCTCTCAGCTCCCATCCCATCCTGCTGCTGCTGCCACTACCACAGCCACCATCACTGCACACAATGGCAGCTTGTCAGGGGGGTGGGAGGCTGCTCAATTATCAGGCGCACCCCAATGGATCATCTGCAACCCCCCGGGTGCATGCACCCCACTTTGGAGACCATTGCTCTAGCCAAATAACATTCAGACAGTCCTCTCCTCTCCAGTAACACTACCTCTCTCACAGTGAGAAAACGGAGGCTGACTCACAGGAAAGCTCCCTCCCTCCTCCTCCTCCCTCTCCTCTCCTCTCCTCTCCTCTCCCCTTCCCCTGCCTCTCCCAGTGTCCGTATCTCTCTCTCAAATTGATACATTTGGCACCTCCATGTCCTCTGGCCTTCCCCCCTCCTCCTCCTGCCCCTCTGTGTGATCTTTCAGAAGTTGATATTTTGGAGACAGCCTGTCTAGGCTGCTCAGAAGGCATAAGAAGAGCTCCGAATATATGAGGTAGACGAGGTGCTTCATGGAGGAGCCCCTTTGCTTTGGGGCACCTCGGTGCTGGTCTGATCTGCTTCGTATCATGACAAGGCACCTCTGAATCAGCCCGCTTAGCCTCATTATTCAGGCTTCGTACCAAGGCGGTGCACAGCCCTAGTTTATACCATTGTTTTTGCAAGATGTTATTACTATTACTATCCCAATACAGCCAGAACTGCAGAAAAACATATGCCGAGGTAACAGCTACAAGGATAAAACATTAAGGTCTAGAAGAGAGAGACACAGACAGACAGACAGACAGACAGACAGACAGACGTATTTTGATCTTATCATTTCCACTTCCTAGAACACAATGGTTTAAAAAAATGTGTGTAGCAATACAAATACAAACAGGGGAGTACTGTGAATGTCAGAGGAACTGGCAAAACTGCTCCAAGGTCGATTAAACTGTGCATCACTGTGGCCAAACTTTCTGGTCCCATGAGCTAGATATTGGGAATGTTTACATGGTCACAGAGCATAAGAGGTACATATTGTAAACAATAAAGCATTAATTAGAGAGTAATTTGATAAAGGCTGCATTCCTGTTTCAGTTTAATATACTTATGCCAAGTGCATACTATTGATAACATAGAGGCAGTAAACTCATTAGGGGGCTGTACCACCTTAGGTTGGGGGCACATATGATTTAATCCATACAAAGATTTTCCCTTTCACATGGAAAACTAGCTGATGAGCAGAAGGAACCTAGCCTAGCCTTTTCCCTGAAGTGTTAGATCTTTGTATTCAGGGGATAGAGGAGTCTACAACCATGAGAGCTAGTTTTAGCTCTTCAGGGAGAACCAGGCCTCAGTCATGCTTATACTTTTTGCTGAGCTGATTCCAGTGTTTAAAACTTTGAGTCTGAAGGGTGCTCAGAACACCAGCCTCCCCACCACACACAGAACTCAGTATGTAAGAATACATCAGTTGTGTTCCATTTTTGCTCTGCATGGCTATGCTTAGAGCAGCAGCTTTGTATATTGGTTCAGAGGCCTGCAAAAACTTTGGAAACAGATAAAAGATGCTCAAACAAAATGTATCATATGTATCTGCTCGATGTTCCTCCTTGACAGGGGAAGCCAATGTAAGTACATCGTGACCAATAAAGACAGTGTGTAATTCTGACTCTTCAAGGTTGCAGAGGGTATCAGGACAGCAGTGCATAGAATATTGGAGAACCTAACTAAGGAAGTAATATTCAAACACAAACCAAGGAGCCTGTATGATTGCCAGTAATCCTTTACCCCAGTTTAACTCAGGGGTTCTTCAGGTTCTCTGCATTATCAAATGCTCCAAGAAGATTGCCCCCAAATTAACCAAGAGTGTAGGCTTATTTCTTTAAACTTATGCAACCAAAGAATGAGGAAATGTAAAATGTTCTATCTAAGGTTAATGCTTGCCCTAGGTGAAATAATGGCAGTGTATGGCTTAAGACATACCTGGTTACAGGAGATCTATAGCAAAAAGGAATTGTTCTTGGAGATAGGAATCAAGTTCCCTCTCTGACTCCATGATTTGGTTCATTAAGTCGAGCAAATATCCCCTAAATAGTTTTGGCTATGACTGTATTTCATAGAAAAGCCTGCATGGAAATCGGCTCTAAGTGTGGCAGAAAAAGAGAATAATAGATATGGGGGAACTGAGAGCCCTATTCAGGCATTCTGAACCTGAACAGGGCAAAAGGTATGAGGAGAGGGAGAGCTCCAGCTCCAGCCCCACCCCCTCTGCCATCCCATTTGCCGTCCTCCACACATGGAGGGTGACCGTCTGAAGAGCAGAGTCTCCTGTATCCATGGAGACTCTCCATGTAAGCCAGAATGTTGATTTTCTAAATTTCTTCATAAACAGAATGGAAATAACTAGTGATTTGAGAAATTTGAATGTGGGAGAAAGAGCAACAGAGACATCCGTCTGTCTCTAGCCATGTGCATCTATGCAGGCTTTTGGAAACATGCAGTTCCCAGTTTAGGGGTGGGGAGGGACTCTGAGTAGGGTGGCAACTTACACCTCATCCCAAAAGAGGAAAGGCATCACCAGAAAAAGAGGGGAAAAGAAGACACCAATTTGCATAATATTTGCATATGCAAATATAGATATAAAGAGGTACAAATTTAGAAATAATAACTATAATTTACATAGAAATACAATACATCTCACCATAGAGGTGGAGAAGACTGATCAGCTGATCTGTAGGCCTGCTCAGTCTGCTGTCTGCTCTCCAAAATGGAGGACTGCCCTCTGTAAAGTAGGACACTTGGCCACCCTGACTTCAATCCAAATACTGATGGCCCTTTTCTTAATTTGGCAGCATATGATTTCTGTGCAACAGCACTTTCTATTATACAGTCTTGTGCTTTCTTCTTATAATGCACCATAAAATGTGGTGATAGCCATTCATTTAGTTCATGGAGACTAGGACTATTAACAGACACAGTAAATAAATGGAACTTTCAGGTTCAGGGGCAGCATGCCACTGAAAAGCAGTTGTTGGGGACCAAGAGCAGGGAGAGCTATTGCTTTCATGCCCTGCTTGCGGACTTCCTAGAGGCATCTAGTTGGCCATTATAAGAAGAAGGATGCTAGACTAGCTGGACCTTCGGTGTGATCCAGTAGGACTCTTCTAAATGTATCGAGGTTTTTTCATATGTGTCTGAGATTGGGGGGGGGGGTCGGTGATCAGCACAGCTACCATACTTTGTAGTGCTCTTTCATCCTCTGTTTTGGGGTATAGCAGGAGTGAGCAACCATGGCCCACTGCCCTGCCCCACCCCATTTTTATTTTTATTTTCTACAAAAAAGAAATGGTGCTTATAGCTCTATGGAACACTAAAAGGGTGAAAATTAGCTAAAATTTTAGCACTCCATAGCTGCTCTGTAGCACTAAAAGGGTCAAATTTAACTTGAGAACAAACTAAATTTAACCCTTTTAGCACTACAGAGCAGTTTGCTTCTGAATCTTGGGAACAAACATCTATAATTCTTCCTGGAGGCCTGCAGACTGCATGGCACCCCACAGTATGCAGCCAAAGAGGGGGAAGGGTCCAGGGGGCAAAATGCCCCCCCAGACCTTCCAAACCTAGTGTATACTCTTGTCCATGCCTGTGTATACTTTTGTCTATGACCTTTCCTCCTGTCACTTTTTAAATTTCATCCAGGATTCTACTGCAAATCATTCCTTCCTTTTGCTGGATGTTGTGACATAGTTATGAAGGACCTTTGATCATCTGCCCCATAGCGATCAAAAGTTCCACATACACTGAAGACCACATGCACTGTTTGCCTTCTCCTTAGGAATGCATGCAACAGTCCTTTGCATTTCTGATGAATGCATTAATTTGGTGCAGTCCTCCCTCTTGAGTAAATTATGGTAATCCTGTTCTACACAGTAAGTGTTCAGCTTTGCAGCTTTTCTAGGCTGGAGAGAGCTTTTCGTTTCTTTTTCTTTTTTTTAAACTCTTTTGCATAAATGTGTATTAAAATATTGCATCCAACTTCCTCAGTAGGTTTCCATGTGTTTGCTTCATATCTTAGCATTAATACACTCATAAAGTCCTTGATTTACTGGCTTCAGTCAGCTGTAGTCTGTTTCATTTTCTACTTAGCCTCACCCAATATTGTTTGTATTATAATGGCTATCAGTAGAAAAAGGTGCAGCCACACTGCAATTCACAGCTGCCTCCAGGTCTAACAGAGTTCGTGGACTGCAGCCCAAGAGGGTTAGGGTGGCTGGGACACTTTATCTGATGGCAGCCAGTACTAGTAGCTTTAGGCCGCACACAAAGGACATACCAGCGGTCCATCCGTTATCACCCAGGTAATTGGACAGAAATGTCTTTAAGAGTGCACTCCAACAGGACTGATGCTCATGAGACAAAGGGCTCCAATCTCGGAGCCCCCATCCATTCAAAGTCCTGCTGGCAAGAGACAGGCAGGGTGGGAGGAATGACAGGGGTGTTTTTGCCTCCTGTTCCTCCGATAGCACATTTTGAGCTAGACAGGCACCTGATCCCGTCTAACTCACCTACCGATTGGAGGTGGAGCCAGGAGCCTTGTGGATCCAGCAGATCCATGGCCTCTCCCCTTCCAACTCACTGGGCCACTGCATTTCCTCCCTCCCCATCCTCTCCCAAGGTTGGGACAGCAGCCTCTGAAGAGGAAGCCACTGCACAGCTTTCCATGGCAACCAGTGGGGTGGGGTCGGGTGGGGTGGGGGAAGACACTTGGCTGGATCTCTTTCTCTACAGTTGGAACTCTGTCTCTGGCCTCGGAGGAAATCTGCAGCATACTGTGGCCTCTCGGACACTGTGTAGGGGGCACAGGATTGCGCTCTAAGGCTAGTCATGAGGCAGCATAAGCCCAGGTAGGCACATCCCAGGTTCCATTATAAATGTTATGGCTCAGTGAAAATGAACTCCCAAAATTCTCTATCCTATGAGGGGTATTTTTCCAAATGTTTTCGGGGGCAGGGGCAGAATTCTCCAATAGTTCAAAAAAAGGAATTTCTCAGAAACTTTTCTCCAGAGATATTTCAGCTTAGGTAATACTGACTGAAAATATATTGTTAGTTCCCACTGTTGGATGAACAAAACAATAGGCAAAAAGGGGAAGACTGGAAGGAGTCTTTTCCACCCTGTTTGTGGATGAAGTTTGGGGTGGTGGTATTTGCCATGTTTCCAAGGGGAGCGTGGACCAAATTCTCAAATAATTTCTCAGATTATTTCCTGAAAAAACTCAGCCCAGCTCTACACAATGTCACAGAAGATGCTGGGGGCACAACTCTTGGATCCCAGATTGAGCGCCATTGTGTGTATCCAGTGTGGGTTTAGAGATGCACACCTCCTGTTTACACTTCACAATGTAAGTTTATGTGAAGGGTGTTCAAATGAACACACACACACACTTTGTGGGAACAGGAGTGTGGGGCAGGGCGTGTCATTGTGATCCGAGTCCTCACTCCTATAAGTTTTCACAGTGTAAAGTGATGCACATTGGGGCAAAAAAATCCCAACTTCAAGTATAGCCTGATGGGATCTGATCAAGTGGTGACCAACCAGGAAAGAGATCTTTGGGTTGTGGTGGACAGCTCGATGAAGATGTCAACCCAGTGTGCAGCCGCTGTAAAAAAGGCAAACCCCATGTTAGGCATAATTAGAAAAGGGATTGAGACTAAAATTGCCAATATCATACTGCCCCTATACAAATCTATGGTGTCACCACACTTGGAATACTGTGTACAGTTCTGGTCACCACTCACCACACCTAAAAAAAAGATATTGTACAGCTGGAAGAAGTGCAGGAAAGGGCGACTAAAATGATCAAGAGGCTAGAGCATTTCCCCTATGAGAGAAGGTTACAACAGCTGAGATTGTTAAGCTTGGAAAAAAGGGAGGGTAAGGGGAGACATGATAGAGGTGTAGAAAATTATACATGGTGTGGAGAATGTGGATAGGGAGACATTTTTCTCCCTCTCTCAAAATACTAGAACTGGGGCCATCCCATGAAGCTGATTGGTGGGAGTTTCGGGACAGATGAAAAGAAGTATTTCTTCACACAGCACATAGTTAAACTATAGAATTCGTTACCACAGGAAGTAGTGATGGCTACCAATTTGGATGGCTTTAAAAGGGGGTTGGACAAATTCCTGGAGGAAAAGGCTATCAATGGCTACTGGATCTGTACTACCTCCACTACCAGAGGCTGTGAGCCTATGTACACCAGTTGCTGGGGTACATGGGTGTCTGTGTGTGTGGGGGTGCTGTTGCACTCATGCCCTGCTTGTGGGTTCCTGGTCAACAGCTGGTTGGCCACTGTATGAACAGAATGCTGGACTAGATGGACCCTTGGTCTGATCCAGCATGGCTCTTATGTTCTTGTGTTCTTATGTTCACTCACCAGGCATATAAAGTCTGAAAAAGTGTAGATATGCCTTGAATTCGTATGGTATTTTCTAGTTTACGCTGCACACTTTTCTGAACTTAAAAAGTTTACAGTAGACTAAGGGCTTCTCCACATGGGGCATTTATCCTGCAATTGAGATTGTTTATTCACGGACATTTGCAGGTCCTTTACATGACATTATCACCCTCCAGGGCCTCTCCCATGCTTTGCGACCATTTCTGTGGCTTTATTTGTAATGGGGATAATGAGCTATTAAAAAAATTGTGGCTTGAAGACCTTTGATTTAAACATGTAATGATGGACTTGCGCTATAACCACAGCAGCCTCTAGTGACTGTAAAATGAACCATATAGAACTTGCTGAGAAAGCAAGCTCTGAAAAAACAGCCCATGTCAGTCCATGTAAAGGAGCCAATCTTAATCCCACAAAGAATCTGGAAGTAGAAGCCCTGGTAAGGGTGCAGGATTTAGCCTCATGTGATCAAGCTCTAACAATTGCTAGTATAGCCAAATATCAATGAAATTGTTGGGAGTGAAAGAAAAACACACACACACAAATGTCTAGACATAATACTCTCAACATTCTATTCAAATAAAGTCTCTTTTGACTGTAACCTGCTCTGCTGATCACAGCTTCAATAATTTTTTGTGCAAGAAGTGGAAAGGATTTATGTTGTTAAATCTGATTCCTCGCAGCAAGTTTAGGATTATGAATTTATGGTATATATCCTCAGCTTTCATTATGCATTGCAGAAAAAAGTGGGAATGAAGTATCATTTTACTTTAAAAAGCATTAGCCAACAGGATTACCTGTAAAGTTTCTCTGGAAAATTCAAACTGTCAAAAAATAGATTTTCTTAAAAGAAGCTAGACAATGAAAGTTCTCAAACCAGCTTCAAGAACCTTTGCCAGCACAATTTACCTGCATGAAAAGAAAGTGTCCCTGTTGCACCCTGTAAATCTTTGGGGTGGTTTACATATCTGCCCTGCTTTATCATTTGTGCAGAATATAAAGTCTGGCATATGATGTAAGATCTCAAAGACAGATTCAATAAAGAAGAAAAAGATCTCAGAAATGAAAATTGCTGAGAATTTAATAATCGGAGCCCAATTGTGTCTGTTAAATTAGAAATAAGCTGGAGTTCTTATCAAACTGGGCCATTCAAAGCCAATCACAAAGCTCTGATGTTGTGGATCTGAAGATAAACAACATAGATGGGGCCTGGAGCAATATGATTATATCTTGGTTTCTTCAAAATGACTGAAAAGTGTTAACTACTGCCTCCTTCTTGATGGGGCTAGTTAGTTTCCTCTTCAGAACAATCATCAAAATTTAGCACATTAGCAGACTGAAAAAGTGCTCTAGGAAAACCCAGCTTTGTCTGACAAATGGTTGATATAACATATCTCTCTGAAACCATGAGGACTAAAGAGTTGCTTTCTTTGTAAACAACAGCTGAAAACTTATGGGGTAGTATCTAATGGTGTCCCAGCACTAGCACTATGGATGTTGCACTAGCATAAACCATTGCTTGTGCAACATGACTAGCACTAGGTGATGATATGCCACTGAAATGTGGTGCCACCACCCATTTTCAGTGGTAAATCACCACATTTTCACATTGTGAAAGAGTTGGTGTATACTGTTGTTGTTCAGTCGTTCAGTCATGTCCGACTCTTCGTGACCCCATTGACCACAGCACACCAGGCCTTCCTGTCCTGCGCTCTCTCCCGGAGCGTGCTCAAGTCCATATTCGTTGCATCGGTGATGCTATCTAGCCATCTCATCCTCTGCCGTCCCCTTCTCCTTTTGCCTTCAGTCTTTCCCAGCATCAGGGTCTTTTCCAGAGAGTTTTCTCTTCGCATTAGGTAGCCAAAATATTGGAGCTTCAGCTTCAGTATCTGTCCTTCCAATGAGCACTCAGGGTTGATTTCCTTTAGGATGGACTGATTTGACCTCTTTGCAGTCCAGGGGACTCATAAGAGTCTTCTCCAGCACCACAGTTCGAAAGCATCAATTCTTCGGCGCTCAGCCTTCCTTATAGTCCAGCTCTCACAGCCATATGTTACTACTGGGAAAACCATAGCTTTGATTAGACGGACCTTTGTCGGCAAGGTGATGTCTCTGCTTCTTACTATGCTGTCTAGGTTTGCCATAGCTTTCCTCCTAAGGAGCAAGCGTCTTTTAATTTCATGGCTACAGTCACCGTCTGTGGTGATCTTGGAGCCCAAGAAAATAAAATATGTCACTGCTTCCATTTCTTCCCTTTCCATATGCCAGGAAGTGATGGGGCCAGATGCCATGATCTTCGTTTTTTTAATGTTGAGTTTCAAACCAGCTTTTGCACTCTCCTCTTTCACCCTCAACAAGAGGCTCTTGAGATCCTCTTCGCTTTCTGCCATTAGGGTGGTATCGTCTGCGTATCGGAGGTTGTTGATAATTCTCCCAGCAATCTTAATTCCGACCTGTGATTCATCCAACCCGGCGTTTCTCATGATGTACGCTGCATATAAGTTAAATAAGCAGGGCAACAATATGCAGCCTTGTCGTACTCCTTTCCCAATTTTGAACCACTCGGTTTTTCCATGTCTGGTTCTTACTGTTGCTTCTTCACCCTCGTACAGGTTTCTCAGGAGACAGGTAAGGTGGTCTGGTACTCCCATCACTTTAAGAATTTGCCACAGTTTGTTGTGATCCACACAATCAAAGGCTTTAGCGTAGTCAATGAAGCAGAAATAGACATTTTTCTGGAATTCTCTGGCTTTCTCCATGATGCAGCGAATGTTGGCGATTTGATCTCTAGTTCCTCCGCCTCTTCGAAACCCAGCTTATACTTCCGGTAGTTCTTGGTTCACATACTGCTGAAGCCTAGCTTGTAGGATTTTGAGCATCACCTTGCTGGCATGTGAAATGAGCGCAATTGTACGGTAGTTTGAACACTCTTTGGCGTTGCCCTTCTTTGCAATTGGAATGTAAACTGACCTTTTCCAGTCTTGCGGCCATTGTTGAGTGTTCCAAATGTGTTGGCATTAGAGATGTACGAAAGTCACTTACCTTTTTGCAGCTTGGCTTCGCAGTGGGGGGGAGGCGCTTCGCTTCTCCCCCCAAAGTTCAGGTGAGGGGGGGGAGGCTCCCCGCCTCGCCCAGCCATGAAACAAAAAGAGGGGAAAAAACCCCAAAGAAACCCATGATAGGCTACATAACGATTAACGTAGCCTATCACGACTAGATTTCCAAAGTCAGCCGTGATAGGCTATGTTAATCGTCACGTAGCCTATCACGGGTGACTTTGGGGGGAAAAAAGCGCGTATGCAAATGGCGGTGGCCCATGGGCGCCGCCATTTGCGTTCCTTATTTTGGCACGTCTAGTCTACGTAAAGATTTACGTAGACTACGGCGAAAATAAGGGCAACGCAAATAGTGTGCCCTTAGTTTCGCTGTAGTCTATGTAAATCTTTACATAGGCTAGACGTGCCAAAATAAGGAACGCAAATGGCGGCGCCCATGGGCCACCGCCATTTGCGTACTCGCTTTTTTTTTTTCCAAAGTCACCCGTGATAGGCTACGTGATGATTTAAGTAGCCTATCATGGCTGACTTTGGAAATCTAGCCGTGATAGGCTATGTAAATCGTCACGTAGCCTATCACGGGTGTGTGTTGTGGTTTTTTTGCTTACTGTTTCATTTTGTAATGGTGATGGTGGCAGCCAGTCGGGAGACCGGCCGCCGCCCCCGCCCCTGACAAACTGCCGCCGAACCGCCGCCAGGACCCACCACTGAGAGGGACATTCGCTGAAGGTAAGTCCCATCCTGGGGGGGGCAGGGGGCCAGCGGAGAATTTCCCCAACACTTTCGGGGGGCTGAATGCCTCGGCGCTCGGCCTCCTGAAGATTCAGGGAGAAATTCTCCGCCATCACTAGTTGGCATATTGAATGCAGCACTTTAACAGCATCATCTTTTAGGATTTTAAATAGCTCAGCTGGAAGACTGTCATCTCCCCTAGCTTTGTTGTTAGTAATGCTTCCTAAGGCCCACTTCACTTCACTCTCTAGGATGTCCGGCTCAAGTTCAGTGGCCGCACTATCATGGCTATCAGGGACATTCAGATCTTTCCTGTATAGTTCTTCTGTGTATTCTTTCCATCTCTTCTTAATCTCATCTGCTTCTGTTAGGTCCCTGCCTTCTTTGTCCTTTATCATGCCCGTCTTTGCACAAAACCGATTTTCTTGAAGAGATCTCTAGTCTTTCCCATTCTCTTGTTTTCCTCAATTTCTTTGCATTGTTCATTTAAGAAGGCCTTCTTGTCTCTCCTTGCTATTCTCTGGAAATCTGCATTCAGTTGGATATATCTTCCCCTTTCTCCCTTGCTTTTCGCTTCCCTTCTTTCCTCAGCTACTTGTAAAGCCTCATCAGACAGCCATTTGGCTTTCTTGCATTTCTTTTGCTTTGGGATGGGTTGAGTTGCTGCCTCCTGAACAATGTTATGGACCTCCGTCCATAGTTCCTCAAGCACTCTGTCTATCAGGTCTAATTCCTTAAATCTATTCCACACCTCCACTGTATATTCATAAGGGATATGATTGAGGTCATACCTGAATGGTTTAGTGGTTTTCCCTACGTTCTTCAATTTAAGCCAAAATTTTGCAACAAGAAGCTCATGATCTGAGCCACAGTCAGCTCCAGGTCTTGTTTTGACTGACTGTATAGAGCTTCTCCATCTTTGGCTGCAAAGGACATAATCAATCTGATTTCGATATTGACCATCTGGTGATGTCCATGTGTAGAGTCGCCTCTTGTGCTGTTGGAAAAGAGTGTTTGCTATGATCAGTGTGTTCTCTTGGCAAAACTCTATTAGCTTTTGTCCTGCTTCATTTTGTACACCAAGGCCATGCCTGCCTGTCCAATCCCCTATGATGAAGAGGACATCTTTTTTTGGTGTTAGTTCTAGAAGGTGTTGTAGGTCTTCATAGAACCAATCGACCTCAGCTTCTTTGGCCTCAGTGGTTGGGGCATAGACTTGACTTACTGTGATGTTGAATGGTTTGCCTTGGATTCCTACTGAGATCATTCTATCATTTTTAAGATTGTACCCCAGTACTGCTTTTCCCACCCTTTTGTTGACTATGAGTGCTACTCCATTTCTTCTAAGGGATTCTTGCCCACAGTAGTAGATATGATGGTCACCTGAATTAAATTCGCCCATCCTTGTCTATTTTAGTTCGCTGATTCCCAAGATGTCGATGTTCAATCTTGCCATCTCATGTTTGACCACCTCCAGCTTACCTTGATTCATTGATCTGACATTCCAGATTCCTAAACAATATTGTTCTTTACAGCATCGGATTTTCTTTTCACCACCAGACACATCCACAGCTGAGTGTCCTTTCGGCTTTGGCCCAGCCGCTTCACTCTTTCTGGCGCTACTTGGAAATACCCTCTGCTCTTCCCCAGTAGTATATTGGACACCTTCCGACCTGAGGGGCTCGTCTTCCGGCGTCATCTCTTTTAGCCTTGTGATACGTTCCATGGGGTTTTCTTGGCAAGAATACTGGAGTGGCTTGCCATTTCCTTCTCCAGTGGACATTTTGTCAGAACTCTCTGCCATGACCTGTCTGTCTTGGGTGGCCCTGCACAGCATAGCTTATGGCTTCACTGAGTTACGCAAGCCCCTTCGCCACAACAAGGCAGTGATCCATGAAGGGGTGGTATATACTAGTGCAACACCAATAGCGGTAGCAGGAGTGCACCATTGGATCTTTCCTATGGAGATTTCGACTCTTTCTACACATTAGTAACTGCTGCCTGAATAGTTCACTAAGCTATACCATATTTCAACCACACCTGTAGAAGTATTGTTGAAGGTGGTTAAGTATCATGGTCTCCATTTCATAGATGGCTTTTCTACATGAGGCTGTTATTCCACTGCATCTACTTTCAGTTTCTTTGCAGAATTGAGATCCGAGTACTATATGAGGAGCATTTCCTTTTCTACTTTTCTGCTACATAACTTCTAGGTGGCACTGTGGTATAGCAGAATAGCGCAAATGCACAATTGGAAACAGCATTTTCCTTCGCTTTCAGAAATAACGCCACATTTTCCCTGCTCTAAAAACATTAGCCGAAAGTGCTGTTTAGAAACAGAAGCTAAACTGGACGGTCATGATGTTGTCTAAAGAACCTGTAAACAACCATGAGTAGGGAATGATGAGCACACAATACATTCCTCATGTAGAAAAGCTCTAGAACATGTATAACTTGAACATGGCTATAGTAGTACAGAAGGCTGATAACAATGCCAGGAATAGAAGCCGAATCTTGGTTCCAGTCCCAGTGTTGGACCTATCCCATTGTGTCAAACACATAACACAAATGTTGGCTTGTTAAAGTTAGTTGGTTAATAGTTGGTCTCTGTCAATATATGTAGTTATTATGATGACTTTTATACAATCTCATTTGCTATCTGTTTGCTAACTTGAATTGGCTAAGATATTTGTGCTTTCTGTTATGATCTTTACATGTCTAACCTTTTACAAAAAAAAATTGGCTTGCCTAGAATTAAATAAGAGAAGTGCAGATTGTAAAAACAGAGTGCAAAGCATGCAAAATGAACCATACAAAATTTATATACATACATAAATGTAGTCCTGCTATGGCTGCTGCAGTTAATGATGATCACTATAGCTTATCCTATTATTGGTCAGAGGTTAATTGCTCCTGCTTTCTTTCATCTCTGTCCGCAACTGACAGTCAACCTCACCTTTTCTTACTCTTCGCCTCTGACAACCAGTGCCCCCCTGCTGGAAGTTGATTACCTATGCACCCCTAGATCCCAACAGCTAGATAGATCAGTTCATGAATGAGACCCTTCCAGTGAACTGCTATTTGCACATGCTGTTTCTCCTGCTGGAAATCCAGCCCCACTTTGCTATCTGTTATCATACTATATGTGATAACTGATAACAACACAGTGTGGCGTAGTGGTGAGAGTGTTGGACTGGGAGTTGGAAGATCCAGGTTCTAGTCCCCACTCAGCCATGGAAACTCACTGGGTGACTTTTGGCCAGTCACAGACTCTCAGCCCAACCCACCTCATGGGGTTGTTGTTGTAAGGATAAAATGGAGGAGGAGGATTATATATGCCACCTTAGGTTCCTTAAGGAGGAAAAAAGGCAGGAAATACTGTAAATGTAACAAACAAACAAACAAACTCAGGATTGGATCATGCACCCTTACTTCAGATGCCAACTATCCTGTTAAAACTTCCAGTTGATTTTAACTTGTGCTTTTTACTTCATGTACTCTAGACCAGAGGTAGGCAGAAAGTAGATCTCTAGATATTTTGGACTTCAAGTCACATTATTCCTGACCATAGGCCATGCTGGCAGGGACTTCTGGGAGCTGAACTGCCAAACTTCCAGAGATTGTTAGGGTTGCCTCTAAGCGCAGGGAGTGGCAGAGTAGTTCAGATTCTGAAGAAGAACTGCAAGATGTGGGGGAGGAAGTTTCCCAGGCTTGTCCAGACATGGATAGGCAGACTCCTCAGGTTTCAAAGGCCCAGCTGGATGGAGAGAGCCCCTCTTCACACACACACACCTGTGAGAGATAGCGAACAGGGAGCAGTGAGGCTTAGAGAGCCTGAATTCTTAGATGCCAGGTGCAGATGCAGAGCCAAGAGAGAGATGGCAGGTGCAGAGCTTAGGCGGTCTGCCCGATTGGCCCAGCATGAACAGTTGCACTTAGAGGCCTCATGAGAGAGAGGGAGATCCCCCCCCTTAAGTTAAGATAGTGAGCCCGCCTTTTCTTCAAACAGTGGGCAACTTTCATAGCTTTTCTTTGAACTCCCTGAAGGCATTTCCTTTGTAGACTGTGAGTCACTGACAATTTGCATCTGTATGACCCATTTAAGTAATGGATTAAAAGCCGTGGATTGAAGCCTCTTCTCTGTGTTTTGATTTGGCTTTTGAGGTTCAGCAGGGGCAAAAGGAATCCTGACAGCAATCTACCTTCTGCCTATCCCTGCTCAGGACCACCAATGGATGCTTTTTTCTACAATTTATGGCACAGTCCTATGGGGATAGGTGTTGGCCTCTGAACTCAAAGTCAGCCACCTATCTAATGCAGGGCAGGAGAAGTATGGAGAGGATCATTCCCTCTGCACTTCTCCTGCCTTGCATTGTGGCTAGACATTGTCCCGTGTGTAGCCACGGGAAGGCAGAATGGGGGAGGAGGCTCCCCATAGGATGTGTCGTCCTGGCCCCAGAATGCCCCTCAGAACACCCCATTTTGGCCGCTCCATGCTCCTCTTTGGAGTGTGGAGCCTGGGGCTGCTCTGCACTGCCCGCGAGGCAGCACGGAAGGGGGGAAGGTCGGTTCTCTGGGAACTGACCTTGGAGCATCAGTTCCCAGAAAACCAGATATCCTATGGCCATCTAGCCACTGACTAGTGGCCATAGGATCGCTGCCCCTGTGAACTATTTCCTCATAACAAATGAAAACATCCATAACTCTCTCACCAAACCTAAGGGTCTAATTGAAGTAAGCACCACTGAGGTCAACAAGACTTCCTCCCATGTAAGTGTATAGACTTACCTGGAGTGAGCCCCACTGAACACAATGGGGCTTATGTCTAAGCAGACATGCCTAGGATTGCATTGTAAATATAATTTAGTTTGTATGTAACTAAATTACATTACTAAATTGTACTACTGTTGCAGAAAACAGAGTCAGAGAGACCACGGAGTGAAGGAAAAGGAGTACTTCTTTATTTAACACGTGGGCTTAAGGCTGGAATCACTTCCAAAGAGCCAGAAGCCCCGAGGCACATCAGCACATTGCTTTTATAGATATGGCAACACACAGACGACTCTCCCCCCCACCCCTTCTCTTGCGGTTTTGCAGTTGGCTCAGTTGTTTATGGTACAGGAAATGGGTCATAGGGTACGATAAGTAAAGAACAGGAGCATAGTATGCAATAAGCAAAGAACAGGGACATGATATACAATTTGACTTAACCTCAGCCTGGCAGATAAGTCAGGAAGTTTCCACATTGCTATTTTCTTGCTAAACTATGGTAGCTCAGCAAGAACATGAGACCACTTAGTCTGACCCCCGATATGGCTGCTACACTACTAAGTACTAAATTGTACTACTAAATTGTAATATACTAAGTATGTTACTAAATTACATAAACTAAACATAATGTAGTTTGGGGAAGCGGGTGGCGCAGCAGCTTAATGGTCGACACTCCAACGGTTCAAGCCCAGCTCCACGTGACAGAAGTGAGCTCCTGTCATTTCATCGCATAGCTCCTGCCCACCTAGCAGTTCAAAAGCAGCGAGTAGATAAATAGGTACCCCCATTTCGGAGGGGGGAAACGCTGGAAGCACTCTATGTGGGGAGAAGGAACTGGTGCTGGATCTGCCTGGATGCGATCGGCAGAGGAGCAGTGGAGAAAAGCCCGGATGAGCCGACTTCCCTAAGAACGCTGCTGGCCAACTGATGCAAAGCTAGCTCGCCCTCTTATGGTGCATCAGTGCAACAAAGACTAGCAACTACCAGCGCCAGAACATCTACTGTTCTGTAGACTCATTGTAGACTCCCTACAAAACATTGTAGACTCCCTGGCAATGTGTGCCTTCATCTAAATAAAATAAATAAATAAATAAATAAATAGTTGGTATGTGCTTTTAGTGTCGGAACAATAACTTGAATAAGAACATTTATTTTTAATTTGAGAAGCTTCAATCCATGCATAATGATGATTTTTCTTAAATAATAACTTCCCTAAGTAACCCCTTGTCCATTTAAAGTACCCTGCCTGGCCTGTCACAAACACTCATACTGGTGAAAGGGGGATTTCCCCCCCACTGGATTAGTTACATATAAGTGTTCTAGGAATCTGAAAAGGTTCACCAGGAGGAATCTCAGGCAGGTCAGACAGATGGAGAGGGGAGGGGAGGGGAGGGAATCCAGTTGCCACTGTGTGTGTGTTGTGTGCGTGTGTTTGCTGGGGGACATAGAAACAGTCTATCCTAAAAACAAGTTCTTACTCTTTAAATGGAAGCTATATTGCCACAAATAAAAAAGCCATTGGCCATGCTGGCTGGGGCATGCTGGGAGTTGCAGTCCAACACATTGGGGGGGGGGACCAAGTTGGGGAAAACTGCTCTATAAAATGATTCCACTGCCTTGGGAAGCCACAACAGGAACACAAGTTTGAGAAATCATTCCCAACTTGTAATGAATGTGTGTGGATGGCATCTGGAGGAAAGAAGGGGAGTGGGAACAACTCCAGGGAACTATATTAAAACTGTTTACATTTATTTTAAAATTCCCCAGTTCTTTTTGATGCATTTACTTTGAGACTTCGGGGCTTGGTGGGCTTCCCTGAGATTTTCTGCAGAGAATATTACATCAAACATGCCTGCACAGCAGTGATCTCCCAGCACTGTCTGATATTCCCTCTGTGCACAAGGCAGGGAGAGATTTCATTTCATGCATCATTCATAAAGCCACCGCTGGTATTCCACAAGTTGCTACATCTCTCCCCTCTACCTCACTCCCTTATATTCCTACACCAAAGGCTTCAAACAGAAAAGGCATCTCTACACATTTCAGCCTAGCTGGAAATTGGCCACAGGTGCCACACCATAATGATAGCACTGTCAGTCTTTTAAAATATGTAGTATAAGCTGAAAAGGGCAGGGGGTGGTTGGTATTTATCATTTTTCAGTTGCTTTGAATTTAAACTCAAACACCTTGTGTGTTGCCTGATTTCCAAAGCTGTAGCCATAGACACATTGTCAATAACTTTGACACAAAATAAAGGACAAAAAAAAAAAAAATGGGAGAAAAAGAAATAGCTGGTTAAACATTTTAACATGCCATTCATCCCACCCTTTTCAGACCATCAGGACTCCCAGAGTTCAGTTTTGAAAAGACCATGGGCCCATTCAGAGCATTTCTACATGAGGCTTTTATTGCATTCTTTTGACTGGTCTCTCACAGAAGTTTGCGGGTCCTTTACATGACATCATCAACCTCCGGGGCGCCTCTCGTGCTTTCTGACCTTTATCCCTGTTTTTAAAAAGATTGGGGATAATGCAGTAATAAATGTTAATCCACTGTAATGGCCGTGTGAAATTGTGCAGCTCTGCTATAACACAGCACCATCTAGTGGTTGTATAATGAAACATGTAGAATTTGCAGACAAAGGAAGCTCCAGAAAAAAAGGCCCATATCAGCCCATGAAGGAGCCAAGCTTAATCCCATGGAAAATTCAGGAGCAGAATCCCTGGTAAGTTGCAGGATAAAAATCCTGGTGTGGAGAAGCCCTCACACTTGCTAGTGGCCCAGATGTGACCACTTTTGACTTGCCTGATGGTGCAAATCACAGCATATGCAGGCTCCGCACGGAGGCCCTGATTTTCACAAATGCAGTCTCTTTAGTAAATGCAGCACTGTCAGGCTTTACCAGCAGCACCCACACTCCCCACTCTCTCTTACACACAAGGTATTATGGGGGCCAACAAGTGTGATCTGGCTGCATGCAGGTGGGGAGGGACCATAAGTCAGTGGTGCAGCACATGCTTTCCATGCAAAAGGTCCCAGGCTCGATATCTGAAATCTCCAGGTAGGACTAGGAAAGGCTCCTGTCTAAAACTGAAGAGCTGCTGCCAGTCAGCGGAGACAATACTGAGCTAGAGTGACTTCTGGTCTGAGTTGGTATAAGGCAGCTTCCTAATTTTATCCTGTCTTTCTGCTAGTGGTCCTCTTGGATTCCAGCCACAGCCACATTGACAGAAGGCCTGTCCCAGAGGGCCTGTCATCCATATGCTTAGAAAGAGGAATTTTTATTCCTCGATAATTAAAACCAAGACTGTGGACGGCTGTCATATGGGGTGAGAATCTGGTTTCGTGCCATCTGATCCCACCCATCCCATTGCCAAGAGCGAAAGAGAGGCCCAGCTAGCAGCACAATGTGTGCAAATGCCCGCTGGCTTCAGCCTGGTGTTGCCCAATAATTATTGCGGCTTCTGTGCCACAGGTTCATGCATGCTGCTAAGCACCAGTGGGTCCCGCATCCTATCATGTCGACAAAATGGCTCAGTACTGAAGAAACGGAAATTTCACAAATCTTTTCAGAATTGTTTTAACTTTTCTTGAGAGCTGTACGTGCTCCGCCAAGCGGGACCTTCCAACTTCGTCTTGAATGCTACTCTGAGCCAGGGGTGCACAAATGGCATCCTTGGAGCTTCATGCCGCCCTTGGTCACTCCTTGTGCCACTCCTGAAGCCAGCAGGACCCCACTTACTTTTACCCACAGCCCATGTGATCCATGGGGGGGGGGGAAACCCAGTGTCCCATGGGTTTTTCAAGGTCACTGTTTCCTGCTGTAAGTAGGTGGCAATTGTTGGGGGATGGGAGAGGGTTTTGCCTTCATGGCCTCCAGTGTTCCCTAGATCTTAGCAAACAGGGAGGGGAGATGTGTGTGCACATGTGTATGTGTGTGTGCATGTGCATGTGCACTCCGCAGCCAACACTGGATGTGGCCCCTTGGGTGAAAAGGTTGTGCACCCCTGCTTTTGGCAATACCAGGCAGCAGCTGTAAGCAGTCCTACTCTATGATGCTTGGCAGTGTGACTGATTCCAGCAGCTATTCTGACTGAGAGTCCATGGACATTCTACAATCTGGTTGGTGATCTTTTATTCATGAGAGACCCTGAATGCCAGGATAAGCCAGTAGTTGAACCAGTTATGCCCTGATCTGCTTGCTGGTGCTTCTTGCGGTGAGCTACTCAAGGCTACAGAGTGGAGGAGATTCCAGCCAGACACTCTCTTGGTTGTCCTTGACCTGGCCTAGTTTATTTATTTCTTACATTTCTCTACTGCCCAATAGACAAAACTCTCTGAGTTATAGTTTGAAATGCTTTCTGGGTCATTGCCTGTGCAGCAGTTCAGTCTAGACTTTGTCTATCTGGCTCTGCCAGCTAGGATGGCCACATCGCCAAGAAAGAGGACACAGACTTGCATAATATTTGCACAAACAAATGTATAATGTAGATGCAAACTTAGGCATAAAGACCTGGTTTGCACAATCACCATGACTTAACAAACCACAGTGGCCTGTTTAAGCTGTGGTGCATGCTGGCACATGCTGGCCACCATTTGCCCAATTACCTGCCCAGACGTGGCTTGTCATGTCGTCCAAACCTGGGTGGGATGGCTCTTGGGGTTACTTGAGGGTTGTTTCCCCTGCAAACCAAGCCATGCCACCAGAGTTTGGATGACACAACAAGACACGCTCAGGCAGGTAATTAGGCTAATGGTGCCCAGCACATGCCATGGTTTAAACAAACTGTTTAAGCTGCAGAGATTGTGCGAACTGGGCCAATGACTATAATGTCAATAGCAATATCACACATCTCTCCATAGTGGGGAAGATTGTGGCCAGGTGACTGTGTGTCTTCCCAGTCTGCTGCCCAGGTGGGCACATTCACCCATCTTGTGGTTCTTTTCCATTAAACAAGACTTGGGTTGAAAGCCCTTCAAACAGAGAGGACTGCCATTGAACAGCCCTTCAAATAGCTGACTGACCTCTGTAAACTAGGACACATGGTCCCCCTACAGCATGCCTGTGCCCCCTATTTGTCTGCTGTGCCCTCTGTCAGCCCCCTGCCACTACAACTGCAACCACTGAAAAACTCCACTTTGGATAGCCATGTCCTATACCATCACATGCCAATTATCTCTAGAGTTCCCTGGCAACACTGGCTTCGACAGGTACTCAAATGGCTCTCCCTTGGCTACCTACAGCCAAGTGTTGGCACACAGCAGGAAACAGGTGTTGTAATTAAACCTAGTACAGGTATGTTATTGTGCAAGTAAGCAGGAGTTTTCTTGATGTTGTGCCAAGTGTTTACTCCCTTTTCCGCTACAAGTAAATTTTGTAGGGTCTGACCCTCCCAAAATATCCCTTTAGTCCTAGCTCCATCTGCTAGTATTATCCGAAAGGTAATTTATTCTGGTAATAGAACATTAAATTATCCATCTGTCCACTGATCAAGATGCTGTACATCATTTAGAGTTTCAGCTAAGATAAGTTCATCTAGTTTCATTAAGATGTTGAACTACTTATTTTCACCACCTGAGGTCATGTGAGTTTCCCTTTTGGCATAGTCCCATAGTATAGGACTTTTTGCAACTCTAAGGCTGCAACTCCGCCACACTTACTAGTGAGTAAGCCCCACTTAATTCAGTGGGACTTAATTCTCATCAGACGTTCATAGGATTGCACAGTAAAGCAGTAAGGGGACAGTAGATGCATTGTTTGTTGTTTGCTTGTTGATGGGATTTTAATCCTGCCTTTCTTCTCCAGCATCTGATCCAGCATCATCTGATGAAGTGGACAGTGTCCACAGAAACTCATGCCAGAATAACTGTGTAAGTCTCTAATTTATTTGTTTATTTATTCGTGTCAGAAGCATCACAGTTAAAAAACATACTGTAACACATAACATTTAAAATATAAAATGTAGAAGTTAAAATATATAGAAATTAGACAAATCTTGCCCATAAACTAGCAACATTAATTGCGTTCAGTGTGCACCTGAGGAAACAGGGCCTGGGTTAGTCCGCCCATCCCTAACTAAAACGACTTTCCGAATATGCGACTTTTCCAGATGGAAGCTGCAGGGTAGCTGTGGATTGACGACAACATCATCTGTTACAAAAGACCCTGATGTGCTCTCCCACCACATTAAATTGGTCATGTAGATTGGCTCCAAGATAATTCTTAATATGTGAAAATTAAATTTGATTGTGGCTTGCATTGGTCCATCCATAAGGCTAACACAATGCCTGCAGTGGCTCCATTAAAAATGTTTAATTAAAGGGTTGATGTAAACCAGATTATTTTTTTCTTCGCATGATCCCATAGGTGTGTTCAGTTTAATTTATGAACTCATCCTGGTTAGGATTAGGAAGGTACATATTAACCTGTGGGCTGCTAGTGGCCCTAAATTTGATGTTATCTCCTGGGAGGGGGGATTCTGTATTTGGATCTAGAATGGGCACTCAATTATACATATAAGAAACTGTCAGCATGGTATGAGAATTCATAAATAGAATTAAAGAGAAGCACAATGGGCAGTCTTGCTTGTTTTCTGCTACAGGCTCTGAAAGGAAACTTTGCTTTGAATTAATGCTTTGATAAGGAGGAAAACACACAGAAAGTTAAAATTAAAGTAATAGCTAGATTGGAGGGAGGTTATCCTTGGAGGAAAAGGACAGATGCTAACAGTGCAATCTTAAACATGTTTACTCTGAAGCAAGTCTCACTGAGGTTTGTAGGGCTTACTTACAAGAAAGTATGCATAGGATTGCAGCTGACATTCTCCCCAAAGCTTCCTCTCCATTCACTTGGAGAGGAAGCTTCAAATGCAAAGTATGAGAGAATAAACCTGCCTGATGAGAGATGAAGAGGGAACCTTCTTCAAAGGAGAATGGAGAAAAAAATGGTATGGAGAAAGAAGCAAAAATAGCGGCAGAGACAAACGTCATCTGCTTTTGTCACGAGGCATGTCTGCATTTTCTTTCCACAGCACTGCAGTAAGAGCAGTGCTTGCTGTGAATTGGGTGTAATAAAGGGCCCCTGACAAAATTTTCTTATTAACCAGAGTAGTGGATCCAGGGCTAACTGGGTTGAAGCTCCAGGATGTTTTGATCAGCAGGGGCACTGATGTCATCTGCCACCCATCTCAGACTTCCCTGTTCCCACTGAGCTTAGCTGCAGCCCTCACAGTAGCTGAGGGGAAAATGAATTTCTCCAGCAACATTATATTGCTATGAGCTATCGCTGTTACAATGCAAAGTTTTTTGGAGTGGCTCGGTCTTAAAGGGGCAACTAACTCCCATTAACTTTACAAATGACCAGCTCCTGGTAAAGATGAATCGACTGACACAGCAGCCTGCATTTTGGGACTTCCTTTGGGGGCATGGCTATGGACACTGTCATGATGAGGGCCTGCACTTCAAAATTTACCACTACACCACTGCTCTTAACTAGGGATGTGGGGAAACATCACTGATCTTAAGGCAAACTTGGTAGCATGGATGTATAATTTGTGGTGATCCAAAGCTTATGGGGGCAGGGAGAGGTGTTCAACAACCCAGTCACCTTTTCAGTCTGTATCCATAGCTGTGAAATGAACTGGGAATTAAGAACTAGCTTCAGCCTCACCTGACTAATTTTACATGAACCATAATAAAAGTTGTTGTTTTTTTCCAGCATAGAAGTGGGATACTGCTGCCCATCTCACAGACTGCCAAATAGTGGGCTGATTCGCATTTTATTGTTTCAAGTTGTTTTATTAGTCACCTTATGTGGACTTGGTAGAAAGGTAGGATAGGATGGGCTGAATCCAGATTTAGCCATACTTAGCACACCATCACCCCTTCATGGATCACTGCCTTGTTGTGGCGAAGGGGCTTGCGTAACTCAGTGAAGCCATAAGCTATGCCGTGCAGGGCCACCCAAGACGGACAGGTCATGGCAGAGAGTTCTGACAAAATGTGGTCCACTGGAGAAGGAAATGGCAACCCACTCCAGTATTCTTGCCAAGAAAACCCCATGGAACATATCACAAGGCTAAAAGAGATGACGCCGGAAGATGAGCCCCTCAGGTCGGAAGGTGTCCAATATACTACTGGGGAAGAGCGGAGGGAATTTCCAAGTAGCGCCAGAAAGAGTGAAGCAGCTGGGCCAAAGCCGAAAGGACACTCAGCTGTGGATGTGTCTGGTGGTGAAAAGAAAATCCGATGCTGTAAAGAACAATATTGTTTAGGAACCTGGAATGTCAGATCAATGAATCAAGGTAAGCTGGAGGTGGTCAAACATGAGATGGCAAGATTGAACATCGACATCTTGGGAATCAGCGAACTAAAATGGACAGGCATGGGCAAATTTAATTCAGGTGACCATCATATCTACTATTGTGGGCAAGAATCCCTTAGAAGAAATGGAGTAGCACTCATAGTCAACAAAAGGGTGGGAAAAGCAGTACTGGGGTACAATCTTAAAAATGATAGAATGATCTCAGTACGAATCCAAGGCAAACCATTCAACATCACAGTAATTCAAGTCTATGCCCCAACCACTGAGGCCGAAGAAGCTGAGGTTGATCGGTTCTATGAAGACCTACAACACCTTCTAGAACTAACACCAAAAAAAGATGTCCTCTTCATCATAGGGGATTGGAATGCTAAAGTAGGAAGTCAAGAAATCACCGGGATAACAGGCAGGCATGGCCTTGGTGTACAAAATGAAGCAGGACAAAAGCTAATAGAGTTTTGCCAAGAGAACATGCTGATCATAGCAAACACTCTTTTCAAACAGCACAAGAGGCGACTCTACACATGGACGTCACCAGATGGTCAATATCGAAATCAGATTGATTATGTCCTTTGCAGCCAAAGATGGAGAAGCTCCATACAGTCAGTAAAAACAAGACCTGGAGCTGACTGTGGCTCAGATCATGAGCTGCTTCTTGCAAAATTTCGGCTTAAATTGAAGAACGTAGGGAAAACCACTAAACCGTTCAGGTATGACCTAAATCATATCCCTTATGAATATACAGTGGAGGTGAGGAATAGATTTCAGGGATTAGACCTGATAGACAGAGTGCCTGAGGAACTATGGACGGAGGTCCGTAACATTGTTCAGGAGGCAGCAACGAAATCCATCCCAAAGAAAAAGAAATGCAAGAAAGCAAAGTGGCTGTCTGATGAGGCTTTACAAGTAGCTCACGAAAGAAGGGAAGCGAAAAGCAAGGGAGAAAGGGGAAGATATACCCAACTGAATGCAGAGTTCCAGAGAATAGCAAGGAGAGACAAGAAGGCCTTCTTAAATGAACAATGCAAAGAAATCGAGGAAAACAACAGAATGGGAAAGACTAGAGATCTCTTCAAGAAAATTGGAGAACTCAAGGGAACATTTTGTGCAAAGACGGGCATGATAAAGGACAAAGAAGGCAGGGACCTAACAGAAGCAGATGAGATTAAGAAGAGGTGGCAAGAATACACAGAAGAACTATACAGGAAAGATCTGAATGTCCCTGATAGCCATGATAGTGCGGTCACTGAACTTGAGCCGGACATCCTAGAGAGTGAAGTCAAGTGGGCCTTAGGAAGCATTAGTAACAACAAAGCTAGCGGAGATGACAGTATTCCAGCCGAGCTATTTAAAATCCTAAAAGATGATGCTGTTAAAGTGCTGCATTCAATATGCCAACAAATCTGGAACACTCAACAGTGGCCACAAGACTGGAAAAGGTCAGTTTACATTCCAATTCCAAAGAAGGGCAATGCCAAAGAGTGTTCAAACTACCGCACCATTGAGCTCATTTCACATGCCAGCAAGGTTATGCTCAAAATCCTACAAGCTAGGCTTCAGCAGTATGCGAACCGAGAACTACCGGAAGTACAAGCTGGGTTTCGAAGAGGCAGAGGAACTAGAGATCAAATCGCCAACATTCGCTGCATCATGGAGAAAGCAAGAGAATTCCAGAAAAATGTCTATTTCTGCTTCATTGACTACACTAAAGCCTTTGATTGTGTGGATCACAACAAACTGTGGCAAATTCTTAAAGTGATGGGAGTACCAGACCACCTTACCCGTCTCCTGAGAAACCTGTACGAGGGTCAAGAAGCAACAGTAAGAACCAGACATGGAACAACCGATTGGTTCAAAATTGGGAAAGGAGTACGACAAGGCTGCATATTGTCACCCTGCTTATTTAACTTATATGCAGAGTACATCATGAGAAATGCCAGGTTGGATGAATCAGAGGTCGGAATTAAGATTGCTGGGAGAATTATCAACAACCTCCGATATGCAGACGATACCACCCTAATGGCAGAAAGCGAAGAGGATCTCAAGAGCCTCTTGTTGAGGGTGAAAGAGGAGAGTGCAAAAGCTGGTTTGAAACTCAACATTAAAAAAACGAAGATCATGGCATCTGGCCCCATCACTTCCTGGCATATAGAAGGGGAAGAAATGGAAGCAGTGACAGATTTTACTTTCTTGGGCTCCAAGATCACCGCAGACGGTGACTGTAGCCATGAAATTAAAAGACGCTTGCTCCTTGTGAGGAAAGCTATGGCAAACCTAGACAGCATAGTAAGAAGCACAGACATCACCTTGCCGACAAAGGTCCGTCTAATCAAAGCTATGGTTTTCCCAGTAGTAATGTATGGCTATGAGAGCTGGACTATAAGGAAGGCTGAGCGCCGAAGAATTGATGCTTTCGAACTGTGGTGCTGGAGAAGACTCTTACGAGTGCCCTGGACTGCAAGGAGGTCAAATCAGTCCATCCTAAAGGAAATCAACCCTGAGTGCTCATTGGAAGGACAGATAATGAAGCTGAAGCTCCAATATTTTGGCCACCTAATGCGAAGAGAAAACTCCCTGGAAAAGACCCTGATGCTGGGAAAGACTGAAGGCAAAAGGAGAAGGGGACGGCAGAGGATGAGATGGCTAGATAGCATCACGGATGCAATGAATATGAACTTGAGCACGCTCCGGGAGAGAGCGCAGGACAGGAAGGCCTGGCGTGCTATGGTCCATGGGGTCACGAAGAGTCGGACACGACTGAACGACTGAACAACAACAAGGGCACCATCACATGAAGCTTTTATTGTGCACTAGTGGTGGGTCACTCATGAAAGTTTGCAGGTCCTTTTCATGATGCCGTCACCCTCCAGGGCACATCCAGAGGTATTTCCTGATTATTCAATGTTTAAAAGATCTAGAGATAATGAGGAATTTAAAATATCTCAGATTGTTGTGCTATTAAAACAGCCAGTAGATGGCACTGTTTCATTGAGGTCTATGGAACCTTGAAAATTAAAAACTTCCACTTTCAGCAATCACATGGTCCCGTCTGGGAGCCTGTTGTAAACGTGGAAACGGCTCCACAACAGTAGGACTGCAGGTTTTTTCTTTAATGTAGAGACACCCTTAGAGTAGACCCATTGAAATCAGTGGGACTTAAGCTAGTCCAATTTATTTCAATGGATCTACTCCAAGTATGACTAATTATGGCTCCAACCCAACTATTTTAAAGAAACAAATACAATAAGCATTGTTTTACTTAATGAAGAGGCTGAGGAGTATCCTGGATGTTTGCTAAGTAGCTGGGGTTTCCCACACCAGGCAACAGAATGGAAAGGATATTCCAAGTGAAATTTGGTTATTTCCTTTTATTAGGGATGTACGACAGTCACTTACCTTTCCGCAGATTATGTTCATGGTGGGGCGGGAGGCTTTCCATCCCTCCCCCAGGAATCCTCAACGGGGGGGAGGCGATCTGTTCATCCCCCCCCAGAATCCTCGATGGCCGGCTGTGCTCTGTGGCGGCTCTGCGGAACAGCCGGCCAGGCCCAGGCCAGAGCCATCCGCAGCCGGATTTCTGGCCGCAGAGGACTCTGGGTAAAAAAAAAACCCCAAAAACGCGTACGCAAATGGCAGCGGCTACGGCCGCGGCCATTTGCATTCCTTATTTTTGGCCGTCTTAGTCTACGTAAATATTTACGTAGACTATGACAGAGAAAATAAAGGGGAACGCAAATAGCGTAGCAGGCGCTATTTGCATCCCTTTTTGATTCACCGTTTTAGCCTACGTAAATATTTACATAGGCTAGAATGGTGAATCAAAAAGGGACGCAAATAGCGCCCACTACGCTATTTGACGGCCAACCCCCCCCCCAAAAAAATAAGGAACACAAATGGCAGCGGCAGTAGCCGCCGCCATTTGGGTACGTTTTTTTTTTTTTTTAACCCAGCCATGATAGGCTATGTAAATCTTTATGTAGCCTATCACATCTCTGTAAAAAAAAAAAAAAAAACCCTCCAGACTGCAAATGGCGGTGGTAGCAGCTGGTCGGAAGACCAGCTGCCGCCGCCACCAAAGCCGCCGCTGGAGCTGCCGCCACCTGGAACATCCGCCCCAGGTAAGTCTCGTCCCGGGGGGGATCCGCGGGGGGCCGGGGGGGTGGCAGGCTGTTCCACCATAGATTTTGGGGGGGCAAATGCACTGGCATTTGGCCTCACCATGGCAGAATTCTCTGAAATCCCTACTTTTAATACCACACATTATGGGAATAACTGTAGCGCCAATCAGCTCCAAATCATCATCAATACTTAATGCACTGAACCTGTCCAAAGAGACAAGGCAACACCATTACCAAAGTTTCTAAACTGAAAATAGTGAGCCAGGCAGGCTTCCTTAAAAAGAGAGGTGTTTTTGTTTTTTCCAAATAGTAAAGCAGCGCAACAGTAGTGAGACATTTTACAAGCCCACCTGTAGAACACCTTCACAATTCCTAAGGCGGCATAATTAAGGATATTCTCAAAACACTTCTTTCGCTGTGTTCAAAAGTTGGTATACTCTTAATAAGACAGTCAAAATGGAAATTAACTCTGTTAAGACATAGAGGCAGCTAATATGAAGGTTTCTATGGGATGAAATTTAGCAGAGGGTAGAAATGCATTTGCAATTTGCTATTTTGAAAGAAGAGCTGAATAAACACCAGTCTTTATTTAAATAGACAATATGCATAGGACTGTATGCTCAGGTCATTAGGACCATGGTGCAGGGGAAAGTGAGAGAAAAAGGATGATGATGAAGATGATGAAGAAGAAGATGCTGGTGCTTTAATTTATCAAGAGTGATAAATAGCCCAGTATCTCTGAGGGATACTTTCTCAGTTCTCTACTTGCATCTGAAAGAAGCCCCTGCCAGAGGCCACTACAATGTACTGTGAAGCTTGGAGTCGCCTGGCCTTCGCTTCACTAGGCCGGGCTGCGCACCTTAAGAAGCTGCCAATGTGATGCATGAGGCAAAGACGTATGAGGCAAAGATGTCGCTGACCAGTGTTGCCATGTGACACAGGAGGGGGCCTCTGGGCATATTCAGCAAGGCCCAGCAGCGGCTCTTTCTGCGTTTATTTTGGAGACCACAGTGGGCCATTCCTGAATTTCATCTGTACATTTTGGCACACTGCAGAGATAGAGTACTGTGCACAGCCCCACAAAAGCATGCCCATGGTATAACCCTCTGAATCTGTCCACCTCTATGTAAAATAAATGCACTACAACAAGGATGATCATGGTTGCACATCAGACACAAGAATGGACAGTACATGGGCGCACAAAGGCTTTTCGGGAAGTGGGCCAGGTTTGCAGAGGTTTGTTACAATGTTGAGAATGCCAGTGGAGGCTGGTGGCTCTGATGTCAGTGGAGCAGTGAATCTGCTCCGGGTTTCAGCCAGAACCAGTCAGAACTCTAAAGGAGCTATCCAATGTGCTGAGCATCATTCTTCTAAAACAGTGGTAGGCACATGCTAGGCATGCAAATCTACTCTGTTTCTCACTCGAACCTCGAGGTCCACCAAATGGGCTGGTTGTAGTTCAGTCGTTCAGTCGTGTCCGACTCTTCATGACCCCATGGACCATAGCACGCCAGGCCTTCCTGTCCTGCGCTCTCTCCCAGAGCATGCTCAGGTGCAAAAGAGTGGTTCCAGTGGTGCAACTAGATAATTTTAGACCATGGGCTTAACAGTCTTATGGTGGAAGGGTGTGTGTGTGCTTTAGATAGCTATGTGTATTACTTCACTTGGGAAGCACACCTAAGATTTCTCTCCCTCTGTGCACTGCTAGTCCATGATTTATAGCTGCTTCTGCATTCCTGATATGCTGGAATGTTTGCCAAGCCTGATTAAAAAAAAAAAAAATACTCTGAGCATGTGCAGTTGTACATTGTAAATTCACTTAAATTGTGGCCCCACATGACTACAGGAATAAAATGGAGTTTGCTTCTGTTGCTCTGAGGCCTGCACCACCTGCTGTGTTCTGGGTAGTCATTTGGCGGCGGCTGGGGTGTGTGTGAGTGGCTCAGGAAAGCAGATGATGAACTGAGAAGCAAAGTACCTCCAAGCACATCCTCAGCTCAGGAATTAGTTTTTAGTACCAGAACTGGAGCTTGCATGCAAATGCTTTCGCACAGAAATCTAGTCCTGTTTTCCCCATCAAGCTTTCTTGATTTAGCAAACTAATTTAGGAAGGCAAAGGGGCTTTTGTTGTTGCTCTTTCTAAGCATTGGGAGTCAGAAATCCTTGCTGATCTACTGCAAGTCACCTGGAAATCTACCAGTAAACAAAAGTTGCATTGGACTGCAACTCCAGTAATTCCCATCCAGTATGGCCATTGGTTGGGAATGATGGAAATTGCTGTCCAACACATCTGGAGGGGACCAGGTTGGGGTAGGCTGCCTTAGAAATACCTGAGAAAATACATTGTCTTTGATCCTAGGATAAGTTAAGGAAGTTCATGGAAGGAACGTTTCCCATTCCCTCCTTCCCCTACTAGCTCTGTGCTCTCCATCCCGTCATTCAGGAGGGCCCAAATACCAACCCTCTAGAAAGGCTTGAGGAGTGTGTCTGCACAGGGGTGGGGGAATTGCAGGTGGCTATTGGAGGGAGGAGGGGACAGGAAACATTATTTCCATGAACATATCTTAGCATCCAAGCCATTGTTTTGACCTTGTGAATTACTGTAGATTGCATTAGTGTTTCAACCTTGGATATCAAAGTTTAAAACATCTAGATGGCCAGCTAAGTAGAAATGACCTCAGCAATATCCAGGAGAATATACACATAGCTATCATACAGTTTGTCAGGAATGGGAGTTCATCTTCCAAAAAAAAGGAGCAGATTTGGCTGTAAGGGCAGAGCTCAGTGAGGAAATCTGTAGATTGTACATTGTCTCTTGTTTCACAGCTGAGTTGTACTTCTAAGGTAATTGTCTATTGCAAAAGTCATGCTACAATTCCCCCCTCCCCCATTTCTGAGAACCATGGGACAAGCGTATTTAAACAGAAAGAATGAAACATCTGGAAGAGTCTAACTTTGATTTTATTTTTTCCTGCTATAAAATGGCCGAATGAACTTTCTGAAATATAAAAAGGACACATAAAAACGACTAGTGTGATGAGACCTTGTATGCCAAGCTGCAGCTCCAAGCAAATTTTTATGACTGGGTTTAAAACAGAAATGCTGATGAAAATGGAATCTTAATTACACTCCTGCAACTCAGGATGCGTTACGAACTACTAACAATTACACCACAGTGAAGAAAACATACCATCTAGTTTTAGCTTTGTAAACATTCACTGCCTTTAATATTTCTTATTTCCATGGACAACAAAACCTTGTTTTTAATCTGATGCATAATCTGTAGAGAACCTTGATGGTGTGTTTCTTTCTTGCAACAATAATTTATGGAACTTTTTTTTTCTTCAGATCAATCTTCCCATTGCGAGGGGCAGAGATAAAAGAGAGACAGGCTGTGTACAGATGGTTATTTATGTGAAGCATGGGGAGTGATGGCTCCTTCTACCCAATTCCAGCATCAGTAATTATATAAGCATAACAGGACAGGGAATCTCCTTTGCAGGAAAGGACATCTATTTGTTCAGTTTCCCAATTGCTGGAGCTTCCTCATGTCCCACACAAGCCAAAGAAGTGGAGAAATTGACCAGATCAGATTGCACATTCCATGTGATAGCATGAACTCTTAAGGGAAACTTCGTTCTCTCCCTCTGTTTCACACTCCCCTTCTTTAAAAGGGTGCATATGTTTACATAGAACTATCCTTTCATGAATGTCTATTTATTTACTTACCTACTTACCTACTTACCTACTTACCTACTTACCTACTTACTTACTTACTTACTTACTTTTGTTGTTGTTCAGTTGTTCAGTCGTGTCTGACTCTTCGTGAACCCATGGACCATATCACGCCAGGCCTTCCTGTCCTGCGCTCTCTCCCAGAGCATGCTGAAGTCCATATTCATTGCATCAATTATGCTATCTAGCCATCTCATCCTCTGCTGTCCCCTTCTCCTTTTGCCTTCAGTCTTTCCCAGCATCAGGGTCTTTTCCAGAGAGTTTTCTCTTCGCATTAGGTAGCCAAAATATTGGAGCTTCAGCTTCAGTATCTGTCCTTCCAATGAGCACTCAGGGTTGATTTCCTTTAGGATGGACTGATTTGACCTCTTTGCAGTCCAGGGGACTCATAAGAGTCTTCTCCAGCACCACAGTTCGAAAACATCGATTCTTCGGCGCTCAGCCTACCTTATAGTCCAGCTCTCACAGCCATATGTTACTACTGGGAACCATAGCTTTGATTAGATGGACCTTTGTCGGCAAGGTGATGTCTCTGCTTCTTACTATGCTGTCTAGGTTTGCCATAGCTTTCCTCCTAAGGAGCAAGCGTCTTTTGATTTCATGGCTACAGTCACCGTCTGCGGTGATCTTGGAGCCCAAGAAAATAAAATATGTCACTGCTTCCATTTCTTCCCTTTCCATATGCCAGGAAGTGATGGGGCCAGATGCCATGATCTTCGTTTTTTTAATGTTGAGTTTCAAACCAGCTTTTGCACTCTCCTCTTTCACCCTCAGCAAGAGGCTCTTGAGATCCTCTTCGCTTTCTGCCATTAGGGTGGTATCGTCTGCATATCGGAGGTTGTTGATAATTCTCCCAGCAATCTTAATTCCGACCTCTGATTCATCCAACCCGGCATTTCTCATGATGTACTCTGCATATAAGTTAAATAAGCAGGGTGACAATATGCAGCCTTGTCGTACTCCTTTCCCAATTTTGAACCACTTGGTTGTTCCATGTCTTGTTCTTACTGTTGATTCTTGACCCTCGTACAGGTTTCTCAGGAGACAAGTAAGGTGGTCTGGTACCCCCATCTCTTTCAGAATTTGCCACAGTTTGTTGTGATCCACACAATCAAAGGCTTTAGCGTAGTCAATGAAGCAGAAATAGACGTTTTTCTGGAATTCTCTTGCTTTCTCCATGATGCAGCGAAAGTTGGCGATTTGATCTCTAGTTCCTCTGCCTCTTCGAAACCCAGCTTGTACTTCCGGTAGTTCTCGGTTCGCATACTGCTGAAGCCTAGCTTGTAGGATTTTGAGCATAACCTTGCTGGTATGTGAAATGAGCACAATTGTACGGTACTTTAAACACTCTTTGGCATTGCCCTTCTTTGGAATTGGAATGTAAACTGACCTTTTCCAGTCTTGTGGTCACTGTTGAGTGTTCCAAATTTGTTGGCATATTGAGTGCAGCACTTCAACAGCATCATCTTTTAGGATTTTAAATAGCTCAGCTGAAATACTGTCATCTCCACTAGCTTTGTTGTTACTGATGCTTCCTAAGGCCCACTTCACTTCACTCTCTAGGATGTCTGGCTCAAGTTCAGTGACTGCACTATCATGGCTATCAGGGACATTCAGATCTTTCCTGTATAGTTCTTCTGTGTATTCTTTCCACCTCTTCTTAATCTCATCTGCTTCTGTTAGGTCCCTGCCTTCTTTGTCCTTTATCATGCCCGTCTTTGCACAAAACGTTCCCTTGATATCTCCGATTTTCTTGAAGAGATCTCTAGTCTTTCCCATTCTCTTGTTTTCCTCGATTTCTTTGCATTGTTCATTTAGGAAGGCCTTCTTGTCTCTCCTTGCTATTCTCTGGAAATCTGCATTCAGTTGGATATATCTTCCCCTTTCTCCCTTTATTTTTACTTCCCTTCTTTCCTCAGCTACTTGTAAAGCCTCCTCACACAGCCACTTTACTTTCTTGCATTTCTTTTTCTTTGGGATGGCTTGAGTAGGGGTGGATGAAAGTCACTTTCCTGTTGTCGAAGCTTGTTTGTGGTGGTGGGGAGGCGCTTCGCTGCTCCCCCCGCGAAGTTCAGGCCGGGGGGGGCTTCCCGCCTCGCCCCGGCCGAAATTCAGGCCAGGGGGGAGGCTTCCCGCCTCGCCCGGCCGAAATTCAGGCCGGGGAGGAGGCTTCCCGCCTCGCCCGGCCGCGAACTCCAAAGTTTTTTTTAAAAAAAACTAACGCCCCCGTGATAGGCTACGTGACGATTAACGTAGCCTATCACGGCTAGATCTGCAAAGTCAGCCGTGATAGGCTACGTTAATCGTTACATAGCCTATCACAGGGGCGTTTTTTTTTTTTTTTTACTTTGCTTGTAATGGCCCCTGACGAAGACCTGCCGTACCGCCGCCGGGACCCGCCGCCGGGAGGGACATTCGTGAAAGGTAAGTCCCATCCCGGGGGAGGGCGGGGGGCAGGGGGGGTGGAGAAGTTCTCCCCAAACAACCTTCGGAGGACCGAATGCGTTGGCGCTCGGCCCCCCGAAGTTTCGGGGAGAAATTCTCCCCCATCCCTAGTCCATAGTTCCTCAGGCACTCTGTCTATCAGGTCTAATCCCTGAAATCTATTCCTCACCTCCACTGTATATTCATAAGGGATATGATTGAGGTCATACCTGAATGGTTTAGTGGTTTTCCCTACGTTCTTCAATTTAAGCCAAAATTTTGCAACAAGTAGCTCATGATCTGAGCCACAGTCAGCACGACGTCTTGTTTTTACTGACTTTATAGAGCTTCTCCATCTTTGGCTGCAAAGGACATAATCAATCTGATTTCGATATTGACCATCTGGTGATGTCCATGTGTAGAGTCACCTCTTGTGCTGTTGGAAAAGAGTGTTTGCTATGATCAGCATGTTCTCTTGGCAAAACTCTATTAGCCTTTGTCCTGTTTCATTTTGTACACCAAGGACATGCTTGCCTGTTATCCCGGTGATTTCTTGACTTCCTACTTTAGCATTCCAATCCCCTATGATGAAGAGGACATCTTTTTTTGGTGTTAGTTCTAGAAGGTGTTGTAGGTCTTCATAGAACCGATCAACCTCAGCTTCTTTGGCATCAGTGGTTGGGGCATAGACTTGAATTACTGTGATGTTGAATGGTTTGCCTTGGATTCCTACTGAGATCATTCTATCGTTTTTGAGATTGTACCCCAGTACTGCTTTTCCCACCCTTTTGTTGACTATGAGAGCTACTCCATTTCTTCTAAGGGATTCTTGCCCACAGTAGTAGATATAATGGTCACCTGAATTAAATTCGCCCATCCTTGTCCATTTTAGTTCGCTGATTCCCAAGATGTCGATGTTCAATCTTGCCATCTCATGTTTGACCACCTCCAGCTTACCTTGATTCATTGATCTGACATTCCAGGTTCCTAAACAATATTGTTCTTTACATCATCGGATTTTCTTTTCACCACCAGACACATCCACAGCTGACTGTCCTTTCGGCTTTGGCCCAGCCGCTTCACTCTTTCTGGTGCCACTTGGAAATTCCCTCTGCTCTTCCCCAGTAGTATATTAGACACCTTCCGACCTGAGGGGATCATATTCCGGCGTCATCTCTTTTAGCCTTGTGATACGTTCCATGGGGTTTTCTTGGCAAGAATACTGGAGTGGGTTGCCATTTCCTTCTCCAGTGGACCACATTTTGTCAGAACTCTCTGCCATGACCTGTCTGTCTTGGGTGGCCCTGCACGGTATAGCTTATGGCTTCACTGAGTTACGCAAGCCTCTTCGCCACAACAAGGCAGTGATCCATGAAGGGGACTTACTTACTTACTTAAAAAATACCCACTTTGAGTTGGATCCAGATTTACTCATACTTACAGTAGATCCATTGCAATCAACAAGACTGAACTCAGTCATTACTAATTAAATCCTATTGATTTTAATGGGTCTGCTTGGAGTACAACTGAAGCTGGATCCAACACTTTATAAATGGAGAGATGGAGTGGGATATTTATCATTGGCTCTATCCAATAGGTAGAGATAGTGGGCTTCTCCACATGAGACTTTTTAATCCTGTGATTTTACCGGGTCTTCTGCTTCTGGATTCTTTGTGGGATTAAGATCAGCCCTTTACATGCGTTTCCCTCCCCCACCCCTTTTCCCCTTTATCTGTGAGCTCTGTAAGTTTCATTATACAGCCACTAGATGGCACTCTTGTTATAGCATCACTTCCTCTCTAGTCTACATGGACAAATTCAAACTGATCCAAATGGCTTCTTTTTATTAGCTCATTATTTCCATTTCAAATTAAGCTGCAGAAATGGTCAGAAACCATGGGAGAGGTGCTGGACGTTGACGACGTCATGTAAAGGACCCACAAACTTCCATGAGTAACCAGTCTCAAATGCAGGATAAAAGCCCTATGTGGAGAAGCCCATAGCCATGATACAGTGACACCAAAATGTGTAAATGTTGATTGGAGCAATGTTGGGCTTGCTTCATGGGGGTTAGTTTTGTATTTTCAGAGTGCCAGTGAACTCCCTCCACCCTCCTTTTTTGTAGCTTGCAATCTGTGGTGAAAATAATGAGAAATGTGTGAACAGCTTGCCAATGAGTGCATCCTTCATGGAGGATATGGCTATCAGTGGCCACTAGTCATGGTGGCTATATTTTACCTCCAGCATCGGAGGTAGTATGCCTCTGTATACCAGTTGCTGGGGAACATGAGTGGGATGATGCCATTGCACTCAAGCCCTACTTGTGGGCTTCCCACAGGCATTTGGCTGGCCACTGTGTGAGCAGAATGCTGGCTGAGATGGACCCTTGGTCTGATTCGGCTCTTCATGTGGTGTCTTTCAAGCAGCTGCCTATGTTAATAAGTTTATAGTGACTGCCAAAGGTGACTTATGTGGCAGCAAAGATGTGCAAAAGAATGGCTCTTAAATCTAAAACAAAACAAGCTCAACTTTCTGGATTGTTGGGAAATACATAGTTTCAAATTCTTTGTTCATTAGCATGCTATGAATCCCTTCTATACTTACTTAAAAAACAACGGTGTTGATTTTCCTACAACAAATGGAGGAAAGCAAGTTATCCCCACAGACCATTTGTGATCTGGGAAAGCATTCAGAGGAAGCCTGATGCTACTTCTGCCATCACTCACTTTTCTTCCCTGATAAGACACAATTTATTTTTTGTCAGTTTTTGATGTGAAGTGTTATGCAATCCTGGATCATAGAAAGAACTCTCTGTTTTTCACCATTCCTTTTATTTGGAACACTGGAGCAGAAAGTGTCACTTTGTTTCAATCTCTGGGCTGTCACAATGGTTGCATCATCCCTTCTCTCTGCCTTGAGAGTGTGATTTGTGCTTTTGCATTTTTATCTTTAACTGATAAATTTATTATATACTTAGCCTGCTCACAAAGGCATGGGAGCCTGGGCAGAAACCATATCCATGTCTATTTCCAGAAATTGAAGGTCAAATTAGTCACCTCTCTGTGCAATCCTGTACATGTCTCCCTGGTACAGGACCAGCAGCGGGGTGGGGTGGGGTGGGGGGGGCCATGTTTTTTCCTGGGGGACCTGTCTTTACAAGGGCTCTCCAGGAAAAGAGTTATGAATAAGATGAACCTCCTGACACATCCTAGTCCATACAGCTGCTTGGGGAGTTTCTGAGTTTCAGCCCAGCCCTAGGAAAAAGACAGTAAGAAAGGTGCTTTGGACTTTCCCAAAGCCCAAAATCACAGAACATAACCACACTCTTTAAAATCCCCAAAACACAAGTGGCAGTAGTTTAGTGAGAAACCCCTTTTAAAACAACACAGCCAAATGTTCAAATACAAAAAGGCTGGGTTGGGGGGGAGGGGGAGGAAAGGAAAGGAAAAGAAAAGAAACTAAGGGAAGGCAACAATCACACACACGCATGCACACACACACTTCCAAATAAAATCAATAAAGTCAATCTAACTTATCTAGTAACATGTTACCTACTTGAGTAGAGTCTTGGGTTCCAGAGCATATGCAGAGTTTAATGCAGAGAGGATGGTCAGAGAGAAAGCATCTTGGCCTCTGAATAGATGATAAATGGATGGCTTTAGAAGGATTGAATTAACCTTCCTTTTATGGGGATCTCAGTTCAGTAAAAGCCATCTGCTTAGCAGAGACTGATGGTTGTTTTGCCCAATACTATAATAGCCTCCATCTCTGATGTCAATGGTCTAACTAGCAAATTACCTAATGGCTGGACTCACCTGGTGGCTGGACCCACCTTCTTAAAAGTTTCAGCTATTGGGCTGTATGGAAATGTAATAAATAAATAAATGGCTCTAAAATTACATCTGAAAAGCCCAAGCTGCTTTGAGCCAGTCAACCTATTCAGTAACAAACAAACAACAACAACAACAACAACAACAACAGATTAAAGTTTTGGTTGCATTTTTGAGGACAAAAAAGTGAGATAAAGTCTATTCAGGTTGCCTGGCAGGGTGCCAACTGACCAGATGCTCTAGGAGACACCATGGAGCTATATAACAAATAAGTGTTTATCACACTCCCATTGAGCTCAATGGGGCTTACTCCAAGGTAAGTAGCTGTAGAATTACAGCCTTAAACATTAGAATATATGATATAGATTATTAGGCCTTCCCAGATTATCAGTTCATAATGGTACAATTGCACAGTTATTTCTACAGTTACAGAGGATCCAGATGCCTTTCCTCCAAGAAATGACTCATTAAAGGGAGATCAATTTTTGAACACTCAGACTGCAGATATTGGGGGTGTTCAGACAATCAGTGGGGGAAACAACACAGCGTTGGTTGTTTTCTCCACCCCCATGTGTGCCAATTGCGTGATTGGGATTACCCTAATTACCTGTGCCACATCGTGGGTTGCCGTGTTGTCCTAACCCAGTGCACAGCACAGTTGTAGTGACTTTTCACTGATGCTACAATGCCTACTGCGAGCCATGGGTTGTAAGGTGGATGAAAAGTTATCACGGCCACACCATGAAGCTGGGTTTTGACAGCACAGCAACCCGTGACATGGTGTGAATAATTAGGGTAATCCTGGTTGAGTGCAGAGGTAGGGGAAACAACCAGCTCTGCATTGTTTCCCCTGCTAACCATCTGATTCCTGTCACAGTGTCTAGGAACATACTTGCCACCACTTGTCGTGCTGTGTGAACCCCGGTGGCAGGGGCTGTTTGAGGACTAGACAACCCTCAAATAACTCTAAAACAAGCCATGGGTTATCTGAGGCTTGTCTAGCCCTCAAATAAACTCTGCCACCTGGGTTTGCATGACACCAAGCCATGGCAAGCTGGGCACCCATGAGCATCGTGAAAATATGGCATCCACGAGTGCCTAGCATGACACAATGGCCCCCACAGGTAAATTAACCCACAGTGGGCTGTTGTGTCATATGAGCCAGGTCAGTAACGCACCAGAAAGAAAATAGCCACTACAAAAATAAATGTGACCTTAACATTCAACTTCCAAACATTAAAACTTGGCCTCATTATTTAAATCTTGTCCCCTATGATTAATGAACTAAAGCACAATTTGATTAACGTACTGATAAAACCACTTTTAGTTCACAGCCCTAGTAACACTGATCAGTGTTAACTATTATTTAAAATGCAGCTTAACGTGTAAAGTTCTATACAACATATGAAACACATTCCTCTATTTTAACATATAAGGCAAAATTTCTGTAGGTAAGAGGACATGGTGACTTCTCTGTGGGTAGTTTTTCACTCATTGCTACATGTACTGAACTCATTCATATACAGACAGTGAAATGCTGGGGAAGAAGAGGGAAATAGCAGCATTTTAAAATAATAATAATTCTAATATTCTTTAACTGAGAATAATGGCAAGACAGTTCAATTACCACATTAGATTATGATTTCAAAGAGGGGTTAAAAAGCTGAATGTAATGACTCCTTAGGTGAGAGATTTGGCGCAATTAGAGGTCTGAAGATGTATTGTTATGTAACTAAAAATATAATTGCTTTTAAAAGTCTGTGCTGCCAAGTCTTTTCTTTTGCTGCGTTGGAAGCTATTTTTCAATTTCTTATTACTCCTCTATATGATTTTAATTGACTGCGGTTTTAAACCTCAGGCCTTTGGTGAGAAATGATGAGGTTTTAAGTAGGGCAGTGCATGGACCCTCACTTTGCTTCAGATGCCACTTTGGACCTTCCAAAACAGCCCCATTTCGCTTCAGACCGATTCAGGCCCCATCTGCTTCAACTTGGATATGAATCCGAAGTGAGATTCGGACATCCAAATCACTAGTTTTTGATGTTTTCCCATTGACTCGCATGGGAAAACACAAATGGCCATAACTTTTCCAGTTTTCATGATACATACATGAAAGTTCCCCTTCATGGATCACTGCCTCCCCTTCATGGATCACTGCCTTGTTGTGGTGAAGGGGCTTGCGTAACTCAGTGAAGCCATAAGCTATGCCGTGCAGGGCCACCCAAGACGGACAGGTCATGGTGGAGAGTTCTGACAAAATGTGGTCCACTGGAGAAGGAAATGGCAACCCACTCCAGTATGCTTGCCAAGAAAACCCCATGGAACGTATCACAAGGCTAGAAGAGATGATGCCGGAAGATGATCCCCTCAGGTCATAAGGTGTCCAATATACTACTAGGGAAGAGCAGAGGGAATTTCCAAGTAGCGCCAGAAAGAGTGAAGCGGCTGGGCCAAAGCCGAAAGGACACTCAGCTGTGGATGTGTCTGGTGGTGAAAAGAAAATCCAATGGTGTAAAGAACAATATTGTTTAGGAACCTGAAATGTAAGATCAATGAATCAAGGTAAGCTGGAGGTGGTCAAACATGAGATGGCAAGATTGAACATTGACATCTTGGGAATCAGTGAACTAAAATGGACAAGCATGGGCGAATTTAATTCAGGTGACCATTATATCTACTACTGTGAGCAAGAATCCCTTAGAAGAAATGGAGTAGCACTCATAGTCAATAAAAGGATGGGAAAAGCAGTACTGGGGTACAATCTCAAAAACGATAGAATGATCTCAGTACGAATCCAAGGCAAACCATTCAAAATCCTACAAGCTAGGCTTCAGCAGTATGTGAACCGAGAAGTACCGGAAGTACAAGCTGTGTTTCGAAGAGGCAGAGGAAATGGAGATCAAATCGCCAACATTCGCTGGATCATGGAGAAAGCCAGAGAATTCCAGAAAAACGTCTATTCCTGCTTCATTGACTACGCTAAAGCCTTTGATTGTGTGGATCACAACAAATTGTGGCAAATTCTTAAAGGGATGGGAGTACCAGACCACCTTACCTGTCTCCTGAGGAACCTGTACGAGGGTCAAGAAGCAACAGTAAGAACCGGACATGGAACAACCAAGTGGTTCAAAATTGGGAAAGGAGTACGACAAGCTTATTTAACTTATATGCAGAGTACATCATGAGAAACGCCGGGTTGGATGAATCACAGGTCGGAATTAAGATTGCTGGGAGAATTATCAACAACCTCCGATATGCAGACGATACCACCCTAATGGCAGAAAGTGAAGAGGATCTCAAGAGCCTCTTGTGGAGGGTGAAAGTGGAGAGTGCAAAAGCTGGTTTGAAACTCAACATTAAAAAAACTAAGATCATGGCATCTGGCCCCATCACTTCCTGGCATATAGAAGGGGAAGAAATGGAAGCAGTGACAGATTTTATTTTCTTGGGCTCCAAGATTACCACAGATGGTGACTGTAGCCATGAAATTAAAAGACGCGTGCTCCTTGGGAGGAAAGCTATGGCAAACCTAGACAGCATAGTAAGAAGCAGAGACATCACCTTGCCGACAAAGGTCCATCTAATCAAAGCTATGGTTTTCCCAGTAGTAACGTATGGCTGTGAGAGCTGGACTATAAGGAAGGCTGAGCGCAGAAGAATCGATGCTTTCATATTGTGTTGCTGGAGAAGACTCTTACGAGTCCCCTAGACTACAAGGAAGTCAAATCAGTCCATCCTAAGGGAAATCAACCCTGAGTGCTCATTGGAAGGACAGATACTGAAGCTGAAGCTCCAATATTTTGGCCACCTAATGCGAAGAGAAAACTCCCTGGAAAAGACCCTGATGCTGGGAAAGATTGAAGGCAAAAAGAGAAGGGGACGGCAGAGGATGAGATGGCTAGATAGCATCACCGATGCAATGCATATGAACTTGAGCACACTCCACTAGAGAGCAGAGGACAGGAAGCCCTGGCATGCTATGGTCCATGGGGTCACAAAGAGTCGGACACGACTTAACGACTGAACAACAACATGAAAGTTGGGGAACTTTCAGCCCCCCTGGAGGGCATCCCACCTACCAAAGTTTGGCCCAGTGGTTTTTGTGCAAGGCACAGGTGAAATTTGCTTGTTTTCAAGGAAATCTCTCAAAGCAAAGGGCCATAACTTTTCACTGGTTACAGAAGTGCATGAAATTTGGGGAATGGACAGCCCCTCTGGGGGGCACCCCACCTGCCAAATTTCAGACAGTTTGACCCAGGAGTTTTGCTGGGCACAGGTAAAATGTGCTGTTCTCAGAAACTCAAACCAAAGTTCATAAAGGGATAATCAAGTTAGGTGTTGAAGCTCTGAGGAGGTCACTATCCCTAAACTCTGCTGTAGGTTTCTTTGAATTGCAAATAACCCCTTTCCCCTAGTACTACTTCCCTATTCACAGTCAATTACCTCAGAGTCTCTTGGCTGAATTGCCCGGGAAAACACAGGCTGATAGTCAGGAAGCAAAGACAGCAACCCTGCCAGCTGGGCACATTGACTTGAACAAAGAGTAGTGACAGTTGTATGCTGGACTTACAGAGGTAGGAAGCAACACAGCAACTCTGCCAGGAGGGCCCAGCAGCACGTCACCCACCTCTGCCCCTGTCAAGTCCCCGAAGATGCCTCATGTTGGGCTTGCTTGCTTTGCAACAGTATAGTAGTATATCATTTAAATAAGAGCTGTTACTGTGTGTAGTGCTTTGCCCACTGTTTTGGGAAATGTGGACTCTGTGTAGCCCTTTGACACACACTGTTTGCTTGTCTGCACAACACAAGCACACACACACAAGAGCAAAAGAAAAGTAAACACTAAACTACCAGAAAAGAAGGGGATGACTAACTATAATCCAAATAGAAGAGAAA
Source organism: Heloderma suspectum (assembly GCF_057233095.1). Taxonomy (NCBI): domain Eukaryota; kingdom Metazoa; phylum Chordata; class Lepidosauria; order Squamata; family Helodermatidae; genus Heloderma; species Heloderma suspectum. The sequence continues at coordinate 76,211,796 of NC_139461.1, forward strand.
GGGGGGTGTTTTATTTTTTAGGGAAAAGAGATTAAAAATGGGAAGGGAAGGAATACAGGAATTGAGATGGGTGGTGGTGGAGGGAAGCCAAGAACAAGGAAATAAAAGTACTATATGTATATATTTATTTAAAAAAATCTAGACAGAATCAAAGTAAGGGCAAACTAATGACATAGAATTGAAAAGGTGGGGGGGAAGATGAGCAACTACAGTGAAATTTTCTGGATTTTTAAATGAACAAACAAGAAGAATGAATGGTAAAACTATTACAGAAGGGTGGGGTTTGGTGGGGAGAGACCAACATAGCTGCCATAGCATGCCCTTACAGCTTCACTCTCAGCTTCCTTCTGCCAGAGGAGAGTGGGAAGGGTTAATCTCCTTCCCACTCTCCTTCATCAGGATGCCAGCTGCTCTGGTGCCTCAGCTTCCTCTGCTGTGCCTGGCAGAGACTGGCGCAGTTGCTCTCGGTGGCCACGGCAGAGGCAGGATAGGACTGGAGCCGAGAGAGAAATGCCATGGAGCTTCCCTCTCTGCTCCCGTCCTATCCTGCTGCCACCACCACCACCACAACGGCAGCTCGTCAGGGCAGCGGGAAGCTGCTCAATTATCAGGCGGCTTGCGCACCCCAATGGATCACCTTGTGCACCCCCTGGGGTGCATGCACCCCACTTTGGAGACCACTGCTCTAGCCAAGTAACATTCAGACAGAGTCCTCTCCAGTAACGCCACCTCTCTCTCAATGAGCAAATGGAGGCTGACACACAGCAAAGCTCCCTCCCTCCCTCCCTCCCTCCCTCCTCCTCCTCCTCCTCCCCCCTTCCCCCTCCCGCTCCCTCCCCCTCCCCCTCCACGTGATCTTTCAGAAGTTGATACATTTTGGAGACAGCCTGTCTGGGCTGCTCAGAAGGCATAATATGAGGCACCTCCAAATCAGCCCACTTCACTTCGTTATTCGGGCTTCAGCCCGAAGTTGTGCACAGTCCTAGTTTTCAGTTCGAAATTTGAAGGGACTTTAAAATATATGCAAAGGAATGTGACTCAGATACACAGTGTGCCCAGTAAAATGATGTTGCTGCATGCAAAAATGTGGAAACGAAGTATTCATCACCCATTTAAGACAAAGTATTATGGCCTTAAGCCAGAGGTGTTTGAACACAAAAGCCAGCAAGCCTACTGCTGAAGCTGAGTATCCTCCCACACTTTCCTTGCTTAGCAGATGATCAGCACCATCACCTGCTCCCAAGGGGCATCAAAGGTCAGCATGGCCAGGCATTTGCTGAGGGCTTGCACCCCATCAGGGGCCCACTGACAAGAGCCCCCTGGACTTGCCCCTCCTCTTCACTACTGCAACTTGCCTGATCACTCTCACTCTGGCCCAAACAATGGTGGTGGTAAGAAGGAGATGCAGAAGATGCCATGGCCTATTTACTCCCTGGTTTTTTGCCCATCAAGCAAGCAAGTGTTAGCAATGATGAGAAAGAGGATGAGGAGCAATAGAAGCTGGTGACCATGGTGGTGAAAAAGTAGACTCACTGAGGGAGGATGTTGCCCAAGAGCCCTCCAAAACCTGGAGCCACCACTGCATCTGCTGATCATCTGTTATCGGGTGCATTGAGTTCCTGGATTGAGTCTGCCTCCTGCTTCTTCTCTCTGTTGACACATGAGGGCTAAAAATACTGTTCATCACTTTGCAGGAGCATTGGACTTGTGTCCCTGGGTGCTCGATGCCTTCTATCGCACACAATACTTTTTTGCACAGGTGAAAGGACAGCTCTGCGAATAAAATTTAAAAACACTTGTTTCTCCTTATTGAGCGACTTCATTGATTGGGATGTGTAAAGTCAACAGAAATCTGCCTGCATTCAAGGGGATTCATCTATATTCTTCCTCCAAGGAGCACAGTGTGGCATATGCTCAGGTTATCCCATGTTAACCTCACAACAAAGCTAAGTTGAACATAAGTGAGTTGTTGAACACCACCAAGATTATTTTATAGCTTAGATGGACTCCAGGCTACATCTATAATATAAAAGATTATTTTGGTTGACTGTGCCACTTCAGAATATTGCAAGAAGGAAATGATTAAATGGTCCCCATGTCAAAACTCCCAGGTTCACTAGAGGGAGCATGTCAAGGAAAAGGTTTCTACTCGAGCTCAGTCTTCTCTCAACAAGCCAGTTTTCTATACATAATGACTGTATCACATTCCACCACCACCACCCCGCTGCTCCCTGCATATATAGATCAAAGGACCTCTTAGAATCAACACTTTGATAGGACAGTCTGTAAATGTAAACAGTAGAATTAATATTTAATTGATTCTCTAAAAAAAGTTTTGGTTCTGACCCCTTCTGAGTGTGACTGGGCATATGGACCCATTGAATGCTTTGGTTGCAAATGTCTTTTGCTTTCACTGTTAGAGCCTTTCTACACAAGGCATTTATTGTGCACTCATGATTTCCCACTCATGGTAGTTTGCAGGTGCTTTACATGATGTCATCATTCTCCACGGCCTCTCCCATACTTTACAACCATTCCCATGACTTTTTTTAATTGAGGTAAGTCTGGTATTATCTGGAATTGACAGAATGAAATCCTAGTGTAGTTGTGGAATTCCGCTATACCGCAGTGCCACCTAGAGCTTATGTAATAGAACATGTAGAAAGGCAGAGAAAGAAAAACCCCAGGAAAAAAAAAACTTGTGTAAAGGATTCGATCATAATCCCACAAAGAATCCGGAAGGAGAAGCCTCCATAAAGTGGCGGGTTAAAAGCCTCACGTAGAAAAGCCCAGAGGCTTCAAGGCCAAGACTGGAGCCAAGGCTTTGTGTGAGCCCATGTTCAGACTCACAATCCCTCTGTCGAACAGGGATGGGCAACCTGCAGCTCTCTGCCTAATTTCAAATGTCATCTGCAAGTGGTCAGTTCAGACCTCTAGCAAGAGCCAGAGGCAGTCAGCTGGGTGGGTGGGGAGGAAGGAGAAGAGAGAGGGAGGGGGAGAGAGAGGGAGAGAGAGAGGAGGGGAGAGAGAATGGGTTTCCATAGGAGGGGCAGAGAGAGAAAAAGAGAAAAGGGGTGGACCTGCCTACTTTTGGCTCTGGCCCCAACCAGGGGTAGAATCATAGAATAGTAGGGTTGGAAGGGGCCTACAAGGCCATCGAGTCCAACCCCCTGCTCAATGCAGGAATCCAAGTCAGAGCATCCCTACAGAGATCCATCCAGGAGGTGGAGCTTGCTGAGCTTTCATCAGTTCAGTGACCCATGAGCTGGCCTGATAGGATCTGCATCGAGTCGGACCAGTCTGAGGGTTTTTCTGTTTGTTTTTTACAAATTTGCACAAATAGCAATTTGTGCAAATTGCAGAAGAAATCCAGGTTCAATTTGTGCAAATTGCTATTTACGCAAATTAACAAGGAACAGCCACCCCCCACCCCAAATTCCCAGATTTGGGGAAGAAACCTGTGGCTTGGCTCACAAATGCAAGCCAAGCCAGGGGCACCACGGAAATCTGGCATGTCCAAAAAGGCGATGGACAGCCCCAACCACCACCGGCACACACATGCACACACACGCACCTTTGACAGCTTGGGAGAATGCAGCCAAGGGTTGGAAGGAGTCACCAAACTCCTGCTACAAAGAGGCTTGGTGGCCCATGCATGTGCAGTATAGTAGTATAGCCAGGATTGTGCAGTGTCATGGCAGCATGGAAGGCTTCTGAGTAAGAATGCAGTGGAAGTGAGGATTACCCAACCATCATCATGGAGAAAAAGCAGGCGTGGAGCATCTATGTCCCATGCCTGTGCCATGCTCCATGCTGAGCATGGCTAGGTGCAATAGAGAAGAAATAGGCAGAAAGAAGATTCCCAGTGTTTTGGACTTCAATTCCCAGCATTCCTGACCATTGGCCATGCTGAAAGGGACTTCTGGGAGTTGAAGTGCCAAACATCTGGAGATCTACCTTCTGCCCTCCCCTGTAATAGAGAACCTGTTGATCTCCAGTAACCACTCAGTTTTGACCACATTTTTCCAGTGCCTCTGAATTCAGGGGAATACTGCAGTCTCAAATTCAAATGCTAACAATTAATTTACAGGATTCCCTCAAGTGGTTGCCCAATATCAACCAGAATACCCAACAGAATGTAGCGCTGTCACTACCCCCCCGCCCCAATTCAGCATATCCTTCAAATACATTATGTGGCCAGGTAACTGTCTCAACCAGTGTCATGTCCACTGGTTTCATCACACCCTGGAATCTAGAATCTGTATCAGGAGACTGGAGCCAGAATCTCCCGTATTAGCTTCCTTGTTTTACTAGTAGAATGGATAAAAAGGAGAATGACTCTAACCATATGCAACATCCCTTTTCTACTTCAGTGAGTAACCAGAGCAGCACCCGTGATCGGGGTTTGGGGATCAGACAGCAATCCCAGGCAACTCTTCTTCTTAATGTTTAATGAAAATTAATCATAGTTTAGAATGGAGAAGGTTGCAGAACACCAAGTTAAAGAATTTGGGCTTGTTCGTCCTCTTTTTTGCTGGTTGCTGCTTTCTGATAAAGTGTAGACACATCAGTCTGGAAGTCACAGCACTCAGATGGCCAAATCTGAATGAGGATGTTAGGTTTCAGACATTTAAACTGGAAAGAGGATTGATGAGGATAATAAATCCAGCATAAGGTAGTTCCTGACAAAGATGAAGTGATCATGTTTAATGGAGCTCTGCAAGCTATCGCAGGGCAGAGATCATTCCGCTTGCAATGACTAACAGTTAAAGGCACTTCAGCTCAGCTGGCTCCTGCTCGGAGTCCATCGGTGCTCCTCCAATGGGTTCTGGATTAGTCAGGGCATACCATAAACAAAAATGCAACTCCCCCCTTCCCCACAATTGGATTACAGAGGCAAAGCACACTGCTATTGATGCCTTCACTGCTAGCAGCCTTGATATAACAAGGGTGACAAGGGGTTTAGTGTCAAATCCTGATTTTCCAATTTTCTGTGACCAGTGGCAGGCGGAAAACGATGCTTCGCCTGATCATTAGCGGTAACCTTAAGTCTCTCTGTCCTTGAATGAATGCGAAAAATGCTGGCCGTTAGAGGGCAGCACAGTGACACTTTCCTTTCTCTAAAGTGGCATGCTGCTACTTGAAAAGAAAAAGAAAAAAGGAAAAAAAAAGCTCTGCCTCTTCATTGGTTCATCTTGCCTTTTGTCCCAGGAGAAAAGAATAGTGAATTTAGCAATAGTTTCACACAGGAGCTGAAAGGAGGGGCGTATGACCAGGTGCTGCTGGTGAACAATAGGAAGATGAGGGTGAATGTCTGTTCATTGCTAGACACAACATTCCCAGGTTTTCCTGGCTTTTATTCACGGAATGTTATTTATTAATCTGTTTTCACAATACTTGGGGCACTTCGGAATTGAGAGGGGGGGAATAGGAAGATTATGATGATTATGTTCTCAAGCAGAAGCATAATTACAGCATATTATGAGATTCCAAACCATAGGCAAAAAAGGGGGGGCCAAGTGTTTGAGAGGGGCAAGTTGAAACATGAGAAAGAGAACTAAGAATATGTAATAATGGCTAATTGCCTTGCCTCTTTACCCTAATTATCTGGCACCAAGCATCACAGTTCTGAGGGGCAGCAGAGACAGGATCATGGTAAATGAATAGACAAGGTAAAATACGTGAAATTATACCTTCTTGGAACCCCTTAGACTGGTGCAGGGGAATGCAGGCCTTTGAGTTTCATAGGCAAAATGGAAAGGCTGCAGGTAGGATATAGAATAGTATATAATGGTTACAGGCTAGGTTACAAGCATTACAAGTAACTGAATTATAGCCAGTTGACAGTTGGTATTAGACATCTGCAGCTCATCCTTCTGGATATTGCGCTGTTGACTATTTCACTTTACTTGTGACAAAATAAAAAAATGCATGCTGAATTTACACAGCATTAAAAATACGACCAAATCTGAGTCTGTCTTAGGACACTCATGACACTGCCAATTCCAAAAGAATGAAAAAGTAAAGAGTGCAAAGGGAATCTGACCTCAGAATTCTTCATCCACAGACAAGCAGGCTGGAAACAGGGATAATAAGGTGATCATTTCAGCTGCTAAGTGCAGACAGTTCCTGTCTTCATTCAAAGTGTAGCATCCATGCAGGCCTCTCCCACCCCCTCCTCTCTGAATCCTGCACCATACAATAAAGCAGCTTTCCCCAACCTGGTGACCTCCAGCGGTTTTGGACTTCAACTCCCATCAGCCCCAGCCAGCACTGCCAATGCTCAAGAATGCTGGGAGCTGCAGTCCAAAGCATCTGGAGGGCCCCAGGTTGGGGAAGGCGGCCGTAACTGTAGAATATCTCAGGACACTGTTGAATACCTCAGCCAGACTGGAGTGTCTGAAAGCCATCTGAGTTGATGTTGCTGAGAGCATGATAGGGATAAATAACAAACACAGATATGGAAGAGCTGGGAACTCTTTCACAAATCATTATCATGATCCAGTGCTTCTGACTCCCCATTTCCAGCAAGTAAGAAGCACTCTCTTCACAACAGAAAGGGGAAGACATTTGAATGGTGCCTAAGGCCTGCACCACACATGTAGGGAAAGAGATTGTAGGAGTGTGTGTGTGCATTCTCAGACGTGCATTGGAGCAGCTGATGGCTTGAATCATTGAATTAACTCTCTGATCAAGCAGAGTAGCTGGTAGTCAGGGCCAGGGCTTTCCTTCTCATGTCCTCTTCTGAACATCCTTTTACCCATTCTCTCCAACACTACCAGCTATCGCTGAGCTCTGCTGCAGGGAGTTTGACAAAACAATGGAAAATAAAAGGCATACATAAATAAAAAGTGGCATGATCTGCCTTTCTGCCCAGCTGGATCAGCACGCATCCTTTGAACGCAATGTCATTTAAAACAGCTTTGCCATTGACAGCTCATAAATGAGTGATATACTTCCATGCAGGAGGATATGGGATAAGCACATGCAATTAACACTTCTGATGCCTGGTTTTGGAAGTGACCATGGAAGGATATCATAGAACTTTTTTTTCCAATTTGTTGTTGTGAATTTTAACCAAACCAAACCAAACAAAAAAACAAGAAACATAACCACCCTCCAAAACATATAACAACATATTCTAAAATCCTCACATTTTCAAGTATTACAATATTCTAAGGAGAAAAAAAGAGGAAAAAAGTTACACATAAACTTCAGTAAAAGCAGACAAGATATCCAAATATAAGTCCATTTGCAAGTTATGCCTATATACCACTCTTTTAAATGTTGCTAGTGTTGTTAAGTCTTCAATCCATTGCATTATAGGCAGTGAGCTTTTATCCTTCCAGTATCGTAATATCAATCTTTTAGCAACCACAAGGGCATGAAAGATCCATTTATGCTGACCATGTGTCGGATTCCAAAAAACAGATAAATAATTTAAGAGAACGTTCACAGCAGTAAATATAAAAGAGCTTTCCAATACAAAATTTATCGGTATAATAACTTCCTCCCAAAAGGAGGCAACTATTGGGCATTTCCAAAACATATGAATAAGAGAAGCATTGACTACATTACACCTCCAACAATTAGCTGAATTTGACAAGCCTTTATTAAAGAGACATTGTGGCATCCAATAGAGATGAAACAAAAGGTTTTGCTGAATAAGACGTAACCAAAGATCCATACAGACATCATATACAGATGCCAAAATGGCAGTCCATTGATTAAACAAAATAGAACATTCCAATTCCCTATTCCATTCCTGCAGTAAACTACGTGTATCATATTTGTTCATTGATAATAAGTATTTATAAGCATGAATCATAGGTCAATATATCTGGTCAGCTTCAATAAGTATTTTCAGTAACACAGGAGACTCCGATGCAGTAAAAGCAGCAGGACCGAATTTGTTGTTGTTCAGTCGTTCAGTCGTGTCCAACTCTTCGTGACCCCATGGACCATAGCACGCCAGGCCTTCCTGTCCTGCGCTCTCTCCCGGAGCGTGCTCAAGTTCATATTCATTGCATCAGTGATGCTATCTAGCCATCTCATCCTCTGCCGTCCCCTTCTCCTTTTGCCTTCAGTCTTTCCCAGCATCAGGGTCTTTTCCAGAGAGTTTTCTCTTCGCATTAGGTGGCCAAAATATTTCAGCTTCAGTATCTGTCCTTCCAATGAGCACTCAGGGTTGATTTCCTTTAGGATTGACTGATTTGACCTCCTTGCAGTCCAGGGGACTCGTAAGAGTCTTCTCCAGCACCACAGTTCGAAAGCATCAATTCTTCAGCGCTCAGCCTTCCTTATAGTCCAGCTCCCACAGCCATACATTACTACTGGGAAAACCATAGCTTTGATTAGATGGACCTTTGTCGGCAAGATGATGTCTCTGCTTCTTACTATGCTGTCTAGGTTTGCCATAGCTTTCCTCCCAAGGAGCAAGCGTCTTTTAATTTCATGGCTACAGTCACCGTCTGCGGTGATCTTGGAGCCCAAGAAAGTAAAATCTGTCACTGCTTCCATTTCTTCCCCTTCTATATGCCAGGAAGTGATGGGGCCAGATGCCATGATGTTCATTTTTTTAATGTTGAGTTTCAAACCAGCTTTTGCACTCTCCTCTTTCACCCTCAACAAGAGGCTCTTGAGATCCTCTTCGCTTTCTGCCATTAGGGTGGTATCATCTGCATATCGGAGGTTGTTGATCATTCTCCCAGCAATCTTAATTCCGACCTGTGATTCATCCAACCTGGCGTTTCTCATGATATACTCTGCATATAAGTTAAATAAGCAGGGTGACAATATGCAGCCTTGTCGTACTCCTTTCCCAATTTTGAACCACTCGGTTGTTCCATGTCTGGTTCTTACTGTTGCTTCTTGACCCTCGTACAGGTTTCTCAGGAGACAGGTAAGGTGGTCTGGTACTCCCATCACTTTAAGAATTTGCCACAGTTTGTTGTGATCCACACAATCAAAGGCTTTAGCGTAGTCAATGAAGCAGAAATAGACGTTTTTCTGGAATTCTCTTGCTTTCTCCATGATCCAGCGAAAGTTGGCGATTTGATCTCTAGTTCCTCTGCCTCTTTGAAACCCAGCTTGTACTTCCGGTAGTTCTCGGTTCGCATACTGCTGAAGCCTAGCTTGTAGGACTTTGAGCATCACCTTGCTGGCATGTGAAATGAGCGCAATTGTGCGGTAGTTTGAACACTCTTTGGCATTGCCCTTCTTTGGAACTGGAATGTAAACTGACCTTCTCCAGTCTTGTGGCCACTGTTGAGTGTTCCAAATTTGTTGGCATATTGAATGCAGCACTTTAACAGCATCATCTTTTAGGATTTTAAACAGCTCAGCTGGAATACTGTCATCTCCGCTAGCTTTGTTGTTAGTAATGCTTCCTAAGGCCCACTTGACTTCACTCTCGAGGATGTCCGGCTCAAGTTCAGTGACCGCACTATCATGGCTATCAGGGACATTCAGATCTTTCCTGTATAGTTCTTCTGTGTATTCTTGCCACCTCTTCTTAATCTCATCTGCTTCTGTTAGGTCCCTGCCTTCTTTGTCCTTTATCATGCCCGTCTTTGCATAAAACGTTCCCTTGAGATCTCCAATTTTCTTGAAGAGATCTCTAGTCTTTCCCATTCTGTTGTTTTCCTCGATTTCTTTGCATTGTTCATTTAAGAAGGCCTTCTTGTCTCTCCTTGCTATTCTCTGGAACTCTGAATTCAGTTGGATATATCTTCCCCTTTCTCCCTTGCTTTTCGCTTCCCTTCTTTCTTCAGCTACTTGTAAAGCCTCATCAGACAGCCACTTGGCTTTCTTGCATTTCTTTTTCTTTGGGATGGATTTAGTTGCTGCCTCCTGAACAATGTTACGGACCTCCATCCATAGTTCCTCAGGCACTCTGTCTATCAGGTCTAATCCCTGAAATCTATTCCTCACCTCCACTGTATATTCATAAGGGATATGATTTAGGTCATACCTGAATGGTTTAGTGGTTTTCCCTACGTTCTTCAATTTAAGCCAAAATTTTGCAACAAGAAGCTCATGATCTGAGCCACAGTCAGCTCCAGGTCTTGTTTTGACTGACTGTATAGAGCTTCTCCATCTTTGACTGCAAAGGACATAATCAATCTGATTTCGATATTGACCATCTGGTGATGTCCATGTGTAGAGTCGCCTCTTGTGCTGTTGGAAAAGAGTGTTTGCTATGATCAGTGTGTTCTCTTGGCAAAACTCTATTAGCTTTTGTTCTGCTTCATTTTGTGCACCAAGGCCATGCCTGCCTGTTATCCCAGTGATTTCTTGACTTCCTACTTTAGCATTTCAATCCCCTATGATGAAGAGGACATCTTTTTTTGTTGTTAGTTCTAGAAGGTGTTGTAGGTCTTCATAGAACCGATCAACCTCAGCTTCTTTGGCATCAGTGGTTGGGGCATAGACTTGAATTACTGTGATGTTGAATGGTTTGCCTTGGATTCCTACTGAGATCATTCTATCATTTTTAAGATTGTACCCCAGTACTGCTTTTCCCACCCTTTTGTTGACTATGAGTGCTACTCTATTTCTTCTAAGGGATTCTTGCCCACAGTAGTAGATATGGTGGTCACCTGAATTAAATTCGCCCATGCCTGTCCAATTTAGTTCGCTGATTCCCAAGATGTCGATGTTCAATCTTGCCATCTCATGTTTGACCACCTCTAGCTTACCTTCATTCATTGATCTGACATTCCAGGTTCCTAAACAATATTGTTCTTTACAGCATCGGATTTTCTTTTCACCACCAGACACATCCACAGCTGAGTGTCCTTTTGGCTTTGGCCCAGCCGCTTCACTCTTTCTGGTGCTACTTGGAAATTCCCTCTGCTCTTCCCTAGTAGTATATTGGACACCTTCCGACCTGAGGGGCTCATCTTCCGGCGTCATCTCTTTTAGCCTTGTGATACGTTCCATGGGGTTTTCTTGGCAAGGATACTGGAGTGGGTTGCCATTTCCTTCTCCAGTGGACCACATTTTGTCAGAACTCTCTGCCATGACCTGTCCGTCTTGGGTGGCCCTTCACGGCATAGCTTATGGCTTCACTGAGTTACGCAAGCCCCTTTGCCACAACAAGGCAGTGATCCATGAAGGGGGGACCGAATTTAGATACTAACAAATGTTTCAATTGCAAATACTGCCATTCTGCTGTAGGAGGCAAACCACATTTATCTTGCAAAGTTGTAAATAGCAAAAACTCATCATCAACACCCACTCATTGATCCAAGGTAAAGATCCTTTCATCTGTCCAGGTCTGCCATAAAAACATTTTCTTTCCAATTCTTAAAGCTGGATTTCCCCATAAAGTCAATTTGGCATGGGAAAATGGGTCAAAGTGTAATTAGCATGACATTATACGCCACACATCTCTGACTGCCATAATTGTGGGAGGAGCTCTGTCTGCCTTAATATACCAAGAACCTAATGCCATCTATTTAAAGAGAGGCTCCAGGCAAGAAGATTCCAACACTGACCAAGGTGGAAAATCAAATCTGAGCGGAAAAGACCAAAATTTAGTACAGGTCAGCAAATAAGCCTGATGGTATGTAGTTAGACTCAGAAAAGTGAACCTGCCTTCATTAATTGGAAGTTGCATCCTTTTCAAAGGTATTCTTGGTGGAAAGGAACCCCAAAAGAATTTATGAAACAAAGCATTAAGTTTTTGAAAATATTTGCCAGGTATAAGTATAGGGATCCCACGTATAACATATATAATTCGAGGTATAGTATTCATCTTAAGTGTATTAATCTTACCCCATAAACTCAGCTTTAAAGATGCCCGTTTATCTATATCTCATGAAACATCATTAATCAACTTATTTAAATTTAAACTAAACATTTGAGATATATCTTTATTATTGTTGTTGTTGTTAAAAATATTTCTTGGCCACCTTTCAGGGCAGAAGCCCTCCCAAGGCGGCTTACAACAATAAAATACATAAAAACAGTTAAAATATTAAAAGTGATAAAAACATAAAAACAATAAAAACAACAATAAAAGCCATCAATAAAACCAGCAACAATGTTAACAGCAGTAACAGCAAAAATAGCCATATCAAGAGAAGGCCAAGGGAAAGTAATAGGTTTTCATGGCTTTCTTAAAAGTCTGCAATGACAGAGCATGGTGGACCTCTAATGGCAGCTTGTTCCAAAGGTGTGGGGCCACTGCAGAGAAGACCCTCTCATGTGTGGTCACCCACCTGACTGCTGTCATGGGTGGGCAAATGAGAAGGGACTCTCTTTCTGATCTTAAAGTGTGGGCAGACTGATATGGGTGAAGGCAGTCCTTCAAGTGACTTGGTCCCAAACCGTTTAAGTCTTTAAATGTCAAAACCAGACTTTGAATTGTGCTCGGAAATGCACCAGTAACCAGTGCAGCTGGCACAGTATAGGCGTTATATGATCGAATCATCTTGCCCCCACCAATACTTGGGTGGCTGCATTCTGCACAAGCTGGAGTTTCTGAACTGTCTTCAAAAGCAGCCCCACATATAGCACATATAGTCCAGCCTGGATGGGACTAGTGTGTGGATAACTGAGGCAAGGTCCATCCTTTCCAGATAGGGCTGCAGTTGGCATACCAGCCTAAGCTGGTAAAAAGCACTCCTGGACACTGCAGCCACCTGGGCTTCCCCAGTTAGCTCCAGGAGGACTCCCAGACTGTGCACTTGGTCTTTCAGGGAGAGTGCAACCCCATCTAAGACCAGTTGTAAACCTCCATCCCAAGTAGCTGATTTCCCAACCCACAGTACCTCCATCTCGTCTGGATAAAGTTTCAGATTTTCACCCTCATCCATCCCAAAAGCATCTCCAGACACTGGTTCAAGAGTTCCACAGCCTCCTTGGGATGTGCAGATGGAAACAAGAGGTAGAGCTGAGTATCATCCACATACTGATGACATTTCAGCCCAAACCTCCTGATGACTTCCCTCAGCAGTTTCATGTATTGTAGATGTTAAAAACCATGGAGGAGAAGATAAAACCTTGTGGCACCCCACAGGCTAATGGCCATGTGGTGGAACCGAAGTCCCCCAGAACCACCTTCTGAGACCTCTCCTCCAGAAGGGACTGGAACCACTTTAAAACTGTGCCTCCCAGTCCCAATCCAGATAAATGATCCAAAAGGATACCATGGTCAAGGTATCAAAAGCCAGTGAGAGGTCCAGAAGAACCAACAGGGTTGCATTCCCCCCATCAATTCTTCGGCGTAAGTCATCAACCAAGGTGACCAAGTCTGTTTCCATCCCATAATCAGGCCTAAAACCTGATGGGAATGGATCTAAATAATCAGTTTCATCCAAAATGGCTTGGAGCTGTGAGGCCACCGCATGCTCCAGCACCTTGCCCAAGAATGGCAAATTTGACACAGGGCAGTAATGATCTGGACCATCGGATCTAAATTTGGTTTCTTCAGCAAGGGCCTCACCACAGCTTCTTTCAAAGCTGTGGGGACCTCGCCATCCTTCAAGGAGGCATTTACCACCTCAGAGGTTCAGATATCAAGCCCAGCTCTGGCAGATTTCACAAGCCAAGATGGGCAAGGATCTAAAGGGCAAGTGGTAGGCCTCAGTCCTCCAAGCAGTTTGTCCACATCCTCAGGTTGCACAAGCTGAAAGGTATCCATAACATGACTAGACGGTGCACCAGCCCCGTCCATATCAGACTCTGTCAAAACAATGGCATCCAAGTCAGCACAAATATGAGCAATTTTATCTGCAAAGTGTCTGGCAAATTGTTCACAGTGGGCCTTTGAGGGTTTGAGTTCTTGTGTTCTAAGGCCTACACCCAAGAGGCCTTTAACCAAATGAATGGGCTCTGCTGGATGACACTGAGCAGATGCAATGGTGGTGGAGAAGTAGGATTTCTTCACTGCCATCACTGCCACAGAATAAGATCGCAAGTGGATTTTTACCTGTGTTTGATCCTAAGCATTCCAAGTCTTCCTCCATTTGTGCTCTAACCAACCGTCAACACAGTATATTATCCCAATATCTCTAGGAATAATTATTCCCAAGTTAGTAATAGACCCTGGGCCCCATTGAAATTGCCAATTGGCTAATACAGTAGAGTGTATCCTATCTCCGACTTTGACCAGAAATAATGGATATCATAGAACTTGCCATGGGGCACAGACTATCCAGAAGAGATTTCCAATTATGTAGCCAGAACTCTAAAAAAAATGAAATCCTGAGGATGAGATCTTTGGGGACCTTTGGAGCAGTGGGGCTGGACCTTGGGGCCAAAGTCCAGGGCCCTGCAGCCCAGGGAATCCCCAACTGACCACCCCGAGGGTGGCAGGTGATGGGGGCAGCAGAAGTAAAGTCTGTTTTATTCCTATAGACATGATGGTCCTGGGACTTAACATATCAGGAATGTAGAAGCAGTTGTAAAGCATGCTCCTACACTGTGGAGAGAGGGTGAAGAGAAATGTTAGCTGGGTGCTTCTCAACTAAAGTAATACTTATGGCCATCTAAATTACATGGCTGTGCCACTGCTTTGGAGAGTCTTTACCCTTCTTCTCACTCAGGCATTGGAGTGATCCCTTGGTAAAATGTATTAGACAGGAGTCTAGTTATGCCAGCTTTATAACTGGGACTAAATCAAAACTATCATACACTAAAATCAGGTGCTGTAGCCTTCTGTTAAGTGAGAAATACATAACTCTGCCAGCTTCCATCCTCTAACCATCCCAACTCCCCAAGGGTTATCATATCAAGTAATTAAGACAAGATGAGCTAAGCTTCGTGGAATCATCCTCTCTTCAATCGAAATGTGCAGTTTTATTTAACCAAGATGTTCGGTTTGTTAACATACACAAAGAACATGCAATTGCACTCAAAGAAATTAAACACAAATTGTTTTTCATTTAATACCTTCCACAGGCAGCTAGTTTATAGCTCCATTAGTGGAGATCCATTGTTTCTAGCTCAGAAATCCAAGGCCCTCTCTGCCTGAAAATAGAGATATAGCTTTCACTGGTTCCATGACTGAAGACACCTTAATAACAAACTTGGCTGAATACATATAGGGAAACATGGCTGTGAATTAGCCTGGGGCATGATACAATACAGAAATAAACCATAAGCTAGGGGAACTGAGATGGTTCGCACATATACAACATAATGCAGGACAAGTTAAGGTTTGTCCTACCAGGAGAATACACATCCTGATGTTGATAATATAGATTACAATATAGACCACAATATAGATCACAAGCTGAATATGAGCCAACAGTGTGATGTGGCTGCAAAAAGGCAAATGCTATTTGTGGCTGCATTAATAGAAGTATAGCTTTCAAATCCTGGGAAGTACTAGTTCCCTTCCACTCAGCACTGCTTGGGCCTCATCTGGAGTACTATGTCCAGTTCTGAGCACCACACTTCAAGAAGGATGCAGACAAACTGGAGAGGGTTCAGAGGAGGGTAACGAAGATGATCAGGGGACTGGAAACAAGCCCTATGAGGAGAGACTGAAAGAACTGGGCACGTTTAGCCTTGAGAAGAGAAGACTGCGGGGAGATATGATAGCACTCTTCAAGTACTTGAAAGGTTGTCACAGAGAGGAAGGCCAGCATCTCTTCTCGATCATCCCAGAGTGCAGGACATGGAAGAATGGGTTCAAGTTACAGGAAGCCAGATCCCGGCTGAACATCAGGAAAAATGTCGTGACTGTTAGAGCAATACGACAATGGAACCAATTACCTAGGGAGGTAGTGGACTCTCCCACACTGGAGGCATTCAAGACGAGGCTGGACAGCCATCTGTCAGGGATGCTTTGACTTAGACTCCTGCACTGAGCAGGGGATTGGACTCAATGGTCTTATAGCCCCCTTCCAGCCCTACTGTTCTATGATTCTATGACCTGGGCTGTTTTGCTACTCTCTGATAGGGATGTCAGAGAATTCCACCATCGATTCCAGTGAGGCCGGATTCTAAAGAATGGCGACCACAGCAGCCTGGCCGCAGCTGGCCGGGAGACCAGCCTCCCAGCCCCTGCCGCCCCGTGGAATCCCCCCGGGACGGAACTTATCTGAGGCGGATGCGGCGGTGGCAGCTCCGGCGGTGGCGGCTCCAGCTGGTCTCCCGGCCGGCTGCGGCCAGGCTGCTGCGGCCGCCATTTGCATTCTTGCAGCCATGATTGGCTACATAAGTATTTACGTAGCCTATCACAGTAAAGGCAGCCACACAAATGGCGTAGCCTATCACGGCTTACGTATTCTTAAGTATACTACATACTTACGTAGTCTATGACGGCTGCTTACAAGGACGCAATGGCAGCCACTACGACGGCCACCATTTGTGGCTGCAGCAGCCCGGCTGCAGCCGGAATTCCGGCTGTGGCTGGCCCCAGCCAGCGGCTCTGCAGAGCCGGCTGGGGAGGATTCCGGGGGGAGGGATGGAGCGCCTCCCCTGCACTGAGGATGCCCCAGCACGGAGCCAGGTAAGGGATTCGTACATCCCTACTCTCTGAGAATGTGAGCAAATAATAGCTGTAGTGCAGCCTTACCCAGTGGAAATGGAGAGAGCTCTGGAGCTTCTTCACACTGAGCTTTTATCCTGCTATTGAGATTTCTCACTCACAGAAATTTTCCGGTCCTCTAGATGATGTTACGAACCTCCAAGGCATCTCCTGCACTAAATTACCTTTATTCCATTTATTCCGGAGATAATGAGGTATCAAATCACCCCACTTGTGTTCCTCTTGAGTTCCCTCCATGAAAAAGGAAAAGCCGCAAGACAAGGAGCTAGATCGATGAAACATATGGAAGACTCAGATAAGGGAGAGAAGGAGGGGGGAAAGGAAGCACATGTATGGGGAGTCCATGGTGATCCTGCATTCAAAATGGAAGCAGAAAGCCCTGTTTTAAATGTGGGATTTGGGGCTGGTGTCGAGATGCTCCTGGTCAATACAGGCACAGCCTCAGGCTATACAGTGTATTTATTCCTAGGTACAAGTTGCAATGACAATGGGAAAACAGGAAGTCCTGCCGAAAGCTGCATGGAAAAGTTGTCTGGAAGGCCTCCTTAGAGTGGTTGTACCAAGGTTGCTGTCCCATGATTGAAAAGCCCTTAAACACTTGAAGATCTCACTTCCTGGTCACATCTTACTAGGGCCATCCCTACCATTAGGTGGCAGATGTGGGGAGGTGGCAGCAGGGTGTTCGAGGAGAGAATTGTGTGCCATGCCTACCCAGAACCACCTAAGCTAGCCTGCCGATTTCAGGTTTGGTGGAGAATGCTGTCCCTTTGCTAGTTCAATGTTAACAAGAATTGGTTGAGACTGGTGAGACCTCTCTTCCCCAACATGGTCATGCTGGCCAGGGGTGATGGGAATGGTAGTCTGACACATCTGGAGAGTACCAGGTTGGGGAAGGCTGGGTTAAACTCACTACCTATCTGTTACATAGGAGAAGCCAGCTCTAGAGAGAGCTCCAGACAGCACATCTAAATGTGTCTTTTACAATGTTATAAATGATGTTATTTCTGTAGAAATCATCAGAAGTATTGTTTTCTCTTCATAGACAAACAGCACACTGTGAATCCCTATGTTGTCACAAGATTTTACCTGAAGCAAAATTTCAAAGCACACTTGGAGCTTCTTAATTCCAGGCAGTCGTCCAAATCCATCCAATCTAACCTGAAACATTTTTCTGAAAACGTTTTAAAAATATAAGTTGCACCTAATGCAATCTGTTGCATTACAAAGGCAAATACATACTTCAGAAGTGTTTTGAGGAGCCTTGGGGGATAAAAAAAAGTTCTCCTTTTTGGCAGGGGTAATTTGGCAGCATGCAGAGAGAGGACAGACTCTTTCAGAAGGAGTGGGCTATCCACGTACTTTCCATGAAATAAAAGGCTTGGATTTTAACGAGAGGATCGTGAGAGCCCCCCTCTGTGCTGAGTATGCTCTTGCTTTATTTCTTTATGTATCTGATCTGATGTGTTTGAGTAAGTGTGACGATGGGCCATGGTGTTAATCTTAGTTCCATTTTTTCGCACTTCATATAAAGTTTGACCCATTACTGGCTGTAGAAATTTTTACATCATAAGAACATAAGAAGAGCTGGATCAGACCAAGGGTCCATCTAGTCCAGCATTCTGTTCACACAGTGGCCAACTAGTTGTTGACCAGGAATGCAAAAGCAGGACATGAGTGCAACGGCACCCTCCCACTCATGTTTCCCAGCAACTGATGTACACAGGCATACTGCCTCTGATACTGGAGGTAGCACATAGCCATCAGGACCAGTAGCCATTGATAGCCATCTCCTGCAGGAATTTGTCTAATCCTCTTTTAAAGCCATCCAAGTTGGTGGCCATCACTACATCCTGTAGTAGCGAATTCCATAGTTTAACTATGTGCTGTGTGAAAAAGCACTTCATTTTATCTGTCCTGAATCTCCCACCAATCAGATTCATAGAATGACCCCGGGTTCTAGCATTTTGAGAGAAGGAGAACAATGTCTCCCTATCCACATTCTCCACACCAAGCATAATTTTGTACACCTCTATCATGTGCCTCCTTACCCTCCTTTTTCCCAGGCTAAACAATTCCAGGTATTGTAACCTTCTCTCATAGGGGAGATGCTCCAGCCCCTTGATCGTTTTACTTGCCCTTTTCAGCAGTTTTTCCAGCTCTACAATATCTGTTTTTAGGTGTGGTGAAAAGAACTGTACACAGTATTCCAAGTGTGGTGACACCATAGATTTCTATAGGGGCAGTATGATATTGGCAGTTTTATTCTCAATTCCTTTTCTAATTATGCCTAACATGGCGTTTGCCTTTTTTACAGTGGCAGCACACTGGCTTGACATTTTCATCGAGCTGTCCACCACAGCCCCCAGATCTCTTCCTTCCTTGGTCAGTCACCGCTAGCTCAGATCCCATCAGGCTATACTTGAAGTTGGGATTTTTTGCCCCAATGTGCATCACTTTACACTTGCTTACGTTGAACTGCATTTGCCATTTAGATGCCCATTCTCCTAGTTTGGAGAGATTCTTTTGGAGCTCTTCACAATCCCTTTTTGATTTAACCACCCTAAATTATTTGGTGTCATCAGCAAACTTGGCTACTTGATTGCTCACTCCTAATTCCAGATCATTTATGAACTGGTTGAAAAGCATTGGTGCTAATACAGATCCCAGTGGAACCCCACTATTTACTTCCCTCCATTGAGAGAATTTACCATTTATTCCTACTCTCTGCTTTCTGTTCTGTAACAAGTTTTTGATCCATAAGAGAACCTGCCCTCTTATTCCATGACTGCTAAGTTTTCCTGGGCGTCTTGGGTGAGGGACTTTGTCAAAGGCCTTTTGGAAGTCCAAGTAAACAATGTCTACCGGATCACCCCTGTCTATATGTTTACTGACACCCTCAAAGAACTCTAAAAGGTTAGTAAGACAGGAATTACCTTTGCAGAAGCCATGTTTATTCTTTTTGAGCAAGGCTTGTCATTCTATATTGTTACTAATTTCATCTTTAATAATGCTTTCAACCAATTTACCCGGAACAGACGTTCAGCTAACCGGCCTGTCCTGGATCCCCCCAGGATCCCTTTTTAAAAACCGGTGTTACACTGGCCATCTTCAGAGCCCAAAGTCTTTCTTTTTCTCCTCTGGATTAAACTGATTCCCCCAGCAAATAATGAAATGGATAAAAATTAGGGGCAAAGAAAGGGCAAACAAACTCTGAATCAGTTGCTTGAAGAAACTGTTTCATGTATATAGTTTGTCATAAATCAGGTGCTGGCCTACTTTTAATTTTACTTCCCCTCTTAGTGATATGCATCTCAGAGTT
Source organism: Heloderma suspectum (assembly GCF_057233095.1). Classification (NCBI taxonomy): domain Eukaryota; kingdom Metazoa; phylum Chordata; class Lepidosauria; order Squamata; family Helodermatidae; genus Heloderma; species Heloderma suspectum. The sequence continues at coordinate 76,231,622 of NC_139461.1, forward strand.
CTGCTTCATAGTAACAATGCTTTTGTGTCTGTTTACATGCAGAATCTATTGTTAGCAGCAATATCCTACAGGCATAATTGTAAAGCTTTCTTACAAAATGGAGGTGGCTGTGGGATATGTCATGAGTTGGGGAGCTTTCAGGATTAAACGCTAAACACTGTATGGAGTTTAAATTTCTTTCCATGATAGCTGCCCCCATCTGCTTGTGGGGAGAGTGAGTGACCAGCCACATGGGGAAGCCTCCTGTCAATGTGAGTTTCCAGTGGTGCAGTGACAATATACTTCCTCTCATTGTGAGCACGCAAACAGCTTATTAAGCAGAAGCAGTCGCTACCAAGAGTGATTTAAAATGGTCATCATTGGGGTTGTTTTTCATGAATATTATCCTTGACGTTTCAGTCCTAAACAGTCAGCAGGGCTTGCTTCTAGATGGTAAATATGTTTAAGGCTGAACTGCAGGTCAAACAGTGAAAGTGAGGCAACTGGAGGACAAATTAAAGGAAGTCTAAAGTGAAAGCAAGGATTTATAAGTCAAGGGAGTTTAATAAGAGATGGAATGAAGCATCACAGAAGCCCCTTTCAGATGTTCCAAAATGGTAGGGTCAATGTCTGGAGGAAAGTTTGGGCTTTCCTGGCACTGCCCCCAACCTTCTGGTGTTGGGGGCAATGCCAGGTCTGAAGTGGGCCTCTTTTCTCCATTTTAATTTTCCACAGTGTACCAGTTCTATCATGGGAAATTTAAATGGCCACTTCTTTATTTATTTAATGGTGCAATTCTATGCATGTTTAGACCAAAAAGAGTCCTACAGTTCCGAGCATTCCCCAGCTAGCCAGTTGGGGAATACTGGGAGATGCAGGACTTTTTTTTTCTGCATAGGATTGCACCTAAAATATTTATGCCCCGTCTTTCCTCAACAAGCCCAAGGCAGCTAACAACATAAGTTAAAACAATATCAACCATTTCAACAACAATAACAACCTAATGGCAATAGGTACAATAAAGCAGGCATTAAACACTAAAACAGCAGTGAAAACTATTTTAAAAATACAGCAGTTATCAAAACTAATACACCGCTGCCACTGCCAGGGAAACCCACAGCTGGGGGCCTAGGTTGCCATGGTGCTGGGACCCTGACAGCTGCCCTAGGGTGCCAGAACAGGTGCTGACACCAAGCCTGCCTGTATGTATATACTACTCCTACAAGCAGTATATACATCTGCTCTGTTCACAAAGGAGGAACAATGCATGGAAGTTGCAAGGTGTAGCCTTCCACCTTCCATACGCTGATTTAAGAGAACTTTAGGGGCAAACATAAATTACTCTAAATGTGTAGATCTTAACCACCACCCCCAACCCCTTACACTAGGGTCCTGATCTGGATCAGTGGCCCTGCACCTACTCTAGAGTATAAATGGAAAAAAGACATAGCTGATAGACATACCTTTAAAGTAATTTCTGTTTCGGCCCTTAGAAAATATGACCAGGGCTTAGGACAGGGGAAGGATAAAGCAGAGACTAAATGTACTTGTTATATCTATATTATCCTGATCAGCTACAAAATTGATCAGACAGACCTCAAGTGGGGAGGCTGACACAGCTAGTGTGTGTGGGTGGTTTTTATGCAGAATTCCCAAAGAGTGTTATCAGTACATTGTCATTTGACCAAGGCGCAATCATGTGGCAATGCTTTTGAAAAGCCCTGTATGAGTGACTTTGCAGTGCTTCACATGCTGGGGATTCTGAACTACAGAAGTCAGAATGGCCTCAATGAACCAGGAAGATGAGTTGAACTAAGAAAATGGGGAAGAAAGAAGAATCAGTGTTTTGTTTTTTAAGCAAATACAGTTTCATGTAATGCCATCAACAGGCCAGCAGTTCTTGGAAATTCCAGATTTCCTCTTTTCTTTCTTGTGAATGTTTGTGTCTGACATGGCCTAGATTTGGGACCATTTTACTTTCCTGCAAATTTCTCCTGGATATTTAATCCCTCATTCAACCCCCACAACATAGAAAAGCTGAACTGGAAGAGCTGCTTGGGTGAAGTGGAGGGAAAGAACATTAGGGCATCCATATTGCAATTCATTACACATGGGCAATCCCACTGGGAGGGGAAAATCCATGGCGGATGAACTGCCACCTTTTAAGGACCTTAGCGATGCCACAGTCACACCAGATAGGGCAAAAGAGGTCAGCTTTTTCCCTTCCCCCTTTTTTGCTGTCAATTTGTCCTTCATTTGATTTTCTCTTCCATTGGTTTTCATGGGAGGAAAAATAAATATACTTTTTCATCTGTTCTGGGGAGTCAGGGGAGAAAGCGGGCATGTGATCCAATGGATGCAAGGCCTTCCACTATGTGCCCCTGGCATGCCCCCAACACGTCTCCTTTTACCCCCTACCACAGGTAGAGCACCAACACCACAGCAGCAATGGCAGCAGAGCTTTCTGCCAGTGTCCAGGGAGGACTTCCATGGGTGGAGAGGGAGGTCTGCCACATTTAGTAGCCGTTCAGCTGCCTCCCAAGGGAGCTTAGGATTGCTCCCTTATTCTGATTTAATTTTTGTCCATTTACCATACACATCTGTATTCTTCTCCCAGGATTGTAACCTCAGGTTTTATATTTTCAGCTAAGCAACTCTAACTGATCCAATTTGGGCAGTCAATGAAACCATGGGTTCTTTGTGAACATGCATGGTTTGTTTGCCCACTCACCCACTTCCACTTTCTGAAACAACCCAGCAACACCCCATTTCTGGGTTGTTATTGTGATCTGCGAACTCAGCACTCTGGGTTGTTTCATTTGAACCCAGAGTGCCGGGTTTGCATGTCACAACAACAACCCAGGGATGGCTGGGTTGTTTTGGAAAGCAGAAGCAGATGAGTGTGCAGGAGGCAGCATGCTTGCTTGCTGCTGTGTGGCCACAACTAACTATGGGTCAAAGAACCCATAGTTAGTAGTTACATGTGAACCAGGGCTAGATCTACACTGATCTTATAGGTATTGAAGTGTACTGATAACTGATGGGGCACAAAACACATTCCATATACTGCTTTGCTAGCATTGTTTTCCTCTTTTTATTTTATATTATCCAAAATACCGCAACAGATGTCATTGTGTGTGCTACGAGGTATAACTGTGCAAGAGGAATATGGCGTCACCATGATGGGATCATATTGATATGATGCGAGGTGTAGATTTGGCCCAGGTCATTGTGTGCAATTTAACCTTTGAATCTATATACCACAAAATTGGACAATATGCTGAAAAGGGAGATAACTTTGAGATGGGGTTATGATGCAGCCAGATTTTCCTTCTGCTAAAATAAATTAGCAGATGACACACACAAATGTGTGTGTGGGGGGGGAGAGCAGAGAATGTTTTCATTAAAAAGGGGGGTAAAGAGAAAAGGGGTACTCATATGATGAAAGAGAGTGAGACAATCAATGGCCAAGAAGAGAAACAACTTTAAATTCCTGACTATGACCATCACTCAAACGCTTGTACCTCTCTAATGAGCCCACAGGGGGCAGTGTTGGCTGCACCTTTGGCCTTCATGTCAATAGCAGATCCCCCCACAAAACTGAACCCTCAAAAGCTGAAGCAGCAGATAATGTACCTTTGTGTCCTTCTCAGCCAGGTCTCAAATTAGGGAGTTTTATTGCAAAGAAGCTCCCTCTGGTGCTATGCGAAATTAATACATTTCTGTTCTGCTACAACTGTAGGGATGGATTCCTAGGAAGCATTGCTTTTATCTTAATTTCACACATGGACTCGTTCATTTCAGAGGTGCACTAAAACTTCCAATTTGGATTGTGGTGAGTTCATACATTTCCTAATTGCTACCCATAATGCACTGCTAACCCCAGAGAACCTAATTTTCTTGCTCTTCTCATTGCATTTTGTTAGGTGCTATTACATTGATGCCATGTAAATTTAAGCAACAAAATGCACTTTGTTGACACATAAAAGATGCTGCTAGAAAAAACCCAGGAGAGGTGAGCACTTCTTGATTAGAGTTCCAAGTGTTGCTAAATTAAGAGGAGCCTATAATGTGGTTTATAAAATGCAAGATATAATGGCTCTTTCTTTCTATTGACAATTCTGCATCACAGGCTTAAAAAAAAGTAACTCCTTTTACTTCAAAATCTTTTGAGCTTTTTGACCTTTAGAAGTATGGAGGTTTATACTGTCAAAGGTGGTTGGTGAGTTTAACGTGAGGGTGTTGAACCTCTTTCAGCCTGTGGGCTGAATTCAATTTTGGAGAAACTCTCAGGGGCCACATTCTAGTTATGGGCAGAGCCAAAGGCAAAAGGAGTGGGGCAAAAATACAAAAAATACACACATATTTTAGCTTCTAGCTCTTTTTTCCAGTAATGAAGTCTTAGGAGAGGCATTTCAGCCTTTCAGAGGGAAAACCCTTGCAAGAGCTGGGAAACCACCCAGTGATTGGCACTGGGGAAAAGGGGATGGGGCAGGGGAAGCTGGCATGGCCATCAGGTCAATGCAGTGGGCCAGAAGCCCAGATTTAAACTTTAAACTTTAACTAAACCTTAATGGGTATCTGTTTCTGGATATGGACATTGCTGATGTTGCTTCAGCTCTGGCCATGTGGAAACAGTGTTACTGGCACAATGAACTAGCCCTGAATCTTGATTGTGCAGGAAAGCTCTTGAATCCTCCCATCCTTTGGGACCTTGTTACAATTCTTTCAGGTATGTGTTCTTCTCAGCTTAAGTCAAGATATTTCTTTTGTCACTTGTTCAGCCTGAATGGGCCTCTGTTCCTTGTCCTGTTTTGAACTCCTGAGGAAATGGAGGTGGCCATGCAGTGTAATGAACTGTATCTGGAGAAATCTACCAGCTTATAATGACGGATCATTTCAGTTGTGCTTTCAGCCTTCATTGTGTCTTCCATTCAGATGAAATGCACAGAATCTTGCCTGGCATTGCATATCAGGGAAAGATACATTTGAAGAAGCTTCACCCCCACCCCCACATACTTGCATTCTCAGCCTCCCACACTATGTCTTCAGCAGAAGTCATCATCTGCTTTAAAATGCAATCTTCTGTGTGGGTGGCGGTGAGAATTTGTTACTTTTACAGCTGTCTTTCCATTTGGTCAAGCTACTGTTTTAACTCCCCATGAATTCAATTAGTCTGAATAAATGCAGGCTACTAGTAAATATAACGGACATGACAGAAGAGTTCAAAACATACACAAACAGTTGGCTGTATCAGAGACTGTAGAAAAATAAGTGACCAGACTTAATATTTTTGAATACAACACATACACAGCTATCAAATATCTTTCTGTTCTGTTGAGCAAGTGAGCCTGAAACACTGTGAATGAATGACCTGAGAAGCCACTTTATATATTATGTGACGTCTGTCTTCTCCCAGAGAAACCTTGCCTACTCTCCAGCCATCCTGATCATTCTTCTTGCCTGAAGAGTTTGCTATTAAGCTCCTGCTTGAGACTTGTTGGCCATTCTAGAAGCTGCTACCATGCTGCCCAGATTAATTCTGCATTCAGGCAACCCTGGATTCTCAGATATTTGCTTATGAGAGTGTAGAAGATTTTATTGAATTTGAATGGACTGATCTGATTTTTCTCTGAGCTCTAAGGCAGAAGGCAATGCATTGTATTAGGTACTTGTTAAAGGTATCGAGCTGCCCTCAAATATTGCAGCAGTCTAGGAATGATATTAAATTTAAGAATGTTGGGGATGGGTGGGTCCAGAAACAAACTCACCTAGTATGGAAAAAGATGCACCAATTACAAAATGAGCCAAATCCCCTTCTAAAGTTTGGCTTGGCATAGCTCCCTTTGGCACCAGCCACCCCCATCCTTCTCTGCCACTGGTCTCCCTCCTCCCATACTTACTCAAACTTACCTTATGAGGAGGGAGAGGGGAAACAGGTCTTGCAGGAGACAGTGGTGGTCTAGCAGGGAGCTCTGAAAAAAGCTCAGAAAAATCTCAGAAAGACCAAGCCCATCTGAGCTAAGATAAAGGCAGTTCACCCATATCTTGGCTAAGTTACTGTTCCATGAATGATGGAAGCAGAATCTCAGGGGGTGTTTCCATGAGCAATTTACTCTGAGCTGGCTGCATTTGGAAGTCATTAGGGATACATGACATCATGGCCATCCAGCAGCCAACCTGGAGCTTATCAGGGAAAAACTGGATTTCCTGAGGCTGCTTAAAGTCCAATTCTTTTCCTTAAGTTGGGTTCTCCATGGTATAGCTGTTGTGTGCCCCAACCCCTGCATTTATCTCAGGTATGCTCGCCCTGCCCAGGGATGGGCCTTTCACCCTGACCCTGTTCAAGGGGTGTTTCCTGTCCCTGTGTTGCCTAGCACAAACCAATTAGTGTCTACTCAGAAGTAACTTCCATTGTGGTCAATGAGGTGTATCCCCTGAATGCACACACCAGAGATCCCTCTCAACTGAAATAATACCTTTTAAAGCACTAATTCCCTAAAGGCTGTAAAGTGCCTTTCCCCAAGCTGTGATTCTCCATTGTTTGGTTTATTGCCTTTGGAAGTAACTAATTCAGACCTTTGTTCCTGCGCAGCATCAGGTTAGAAAGGGGGCTGGTTTCCCCTCCCTTTGTTTCTCCTCCCTCTTTCCCAGCTCAAACATATGTGTGTCTACTCAGAAGTAACTCCCGCTGTGGTAAATGAGATTTGTTCCCAAAATGTGCACCAAGATCAGTGGCAAGACTTGAAAATTGCTGTTCACCAATGGTCCCCATCCAACCTGACAGAGCCTGAGCAATTTTGCCAAGAAGAATGGGCAAAAATTACAGGATCCAGATGTGCAAAGCTGGTAGAGACTTAGCCCCCAAGGGTGATTGCTGCCAAAGGTATTTCTATCAAGTATTGACTGGCGGGGTGGTGGTGGTGAATGCTTATGCAACCAACAAATGATAGTTTGTTTTTGTTTAATTAACTTTTGTGCCACAAAAAAAAAAAAATTTGCACCTTCAAAGTGTTAAGTGTGTTGTGTAAATCAAATGGTAAAAATGCCAATTAAATCCATTTTAATTCCAGGTTGAAACACAACAAAATGTGGAAAAGCCAAAGGGGATGAATACTTATGAAAGGCACTGTAGTTTTTGTTTTTTGTTTTTTTGTTTTTAAAGGAGTCCCAAGAGTCATCCTGTAGCACTGGCCAGTCAGATAAGAGTACCATCACAAAAGCATGGATAAAGCATGGCCCTTGCTATTCAGAACAGCACTGCGCTCAGACAACATGATAACTCATGGTTCAACAAACATCCCGTGGTTCAAAACAACCCACACTCAACCACTGAGTGTAAGTTACTGTGTGGTGTGAAGAGCCCTACTGTGCATTACCCCTTCTCCTCATCCTGCCACATAGTACTTTTTTGTTGTTGTTGTTGTTACTTCTTGGCCTACACAACATTCATAAGCTGCTACAGTGTGTCACTATATAGAGCAATCACAACAGAAACGTTCCCAGGAAGGAGCACATAGCTCCATGGTCCCAGGTTCAATCCTTGGCATCTCCAGATAGGTCAGGGACAGACTCCTGTCTAAAACTGTGGAGGGCTGCTGCCAGTCAGTGTAGCTTGGAATGGTTTCAGAGGAGAGCAATGGAGATGGGAAGGGATATGGAAAACAAGTCCCATGTGGAAACGTTGAAACCATCTCCCCACTATCCCACTTGAGAATGGTAAAACAATGGTTTCTGTAAAAGAATGACTGCAATTTTCTGCCATCTATCATGGTGAATCACCCCTGAAAAATATGAGAACATGCCTGATGGTAAGACAGTTCAATAATGGTTCGAGTTATCTAGAAGGTGGTAGCCTTTCCCTTTCTGGTGTTCTTCAAGAGGTTCTTCTATAATTAGACCCAGCCATCTGCTGGGGATGCTCTGGGTCTGGATTTTCTGCATGGAGCAGGGGGTTGGACTAGATGGCCCATTCCAACACTATGGCTCTACAATGCCCCACTGTAAATACACGTTCTCCTTGGATGGGAAAAATGAAGTTTGATGCCAGTATTATTCCAGGAAAAAGTGTGTTCCTAGGTATAAAAGGTTTAGGGAACACTGGCTTAAAATTGGGGAGAAGGGAGAGGCAAACAGTTCCTTCCTGCAATTCTTGACCCAGATGACAACACCAAAACCTGCCTCGCTGCGACTGCATATCCATGTTCCGTTTAGAGACTTCATGGTGTTCTGGCTTACGTGACCTTCTGCTAGAGTGAGAGAATCATGTAGCACTGTTGTTCATTTATGATGTCCCCTACTAGCCCTGTTCATTCAGCACAGTGGCAACAGTCCCAACAGATTTATGTGTGGTTAAATCTATTTAAATTGGGGTGGGCAACTTCCAGGGGTCGGAGGGGGTGATTCCCCAGCTAGAACCCAGCAGGGGCCATACCTCTACACCCTGCCATTGCTGTGCCACCAAATTTACCACCAAAATTTGGTGGCATGGCAGCATGGCAACAAAAAAGCACAGCAGACAAAAAGGGCCAACTTCTCTTGTGTTAAGCACATTTGCAAATGAACAAAATTGTGCAAATCCCCCCCCCCCAGTCTGCAAGTCTGTGGAATCTGCATGACCCAGAAAAAGCCAGTCCGTTGCAGAATCTGCAGGCTGAATTCATAGAAATCCAAACTCATCTGAATCCATTGCAGATTTCTCCAATATTCCTTGGCAAGGCAAGCCTCTGCCTCAGATCAGAGGTGAAGCATGCTGTCAGTCTGAGCTGAAGCATCCCCTTATCCAAGCCAATGATGTGGGTTCCAAGGTGAATATGTTTTGTGTGTGCACTGCCCTAACATTTAGGGCACAAAATTATGCGAAGTTAAGCACTTTTTAGTACCCATCCTATTGCTTTCGATGGAAAATTAAATATGTATTGAACTCTCTCTTATTGAAACCAGTGGCACTTGAAAGTGCTTAACTTTGACCAAATCAGACCTCCAAGATTTTCTCTCTCTCTCTTTTTCCCATCCCAGATGGTTCAGCTGAATTCCGAATGACTGGCAGAGCTCTGCTGTGTGCACCCGTGAAAAGCTCACAAAGTTGGTTGAGCCATTTCAAAGTCTCCAAAATTTTAGCTGCAATCCTCTTAAAATACCATGCTGCATGACTTAGCATACCATATTGTCAGTGGCATAAAAGGTCTCTTTGGTTTTATGTACATTTTCACACATGGTTAGTCCATTGTGTGTCTGAAGTTAACCCATATTTTCTCTTCATTATAGTGGTTTATAAATGTAGGAAGGAATAGATCACCGCCCCCCCCCCCCACCCGGCACTTTTGTACAACACTAAAAGGCCATGTTACTTTGAAAGAAACGAATGTGTATCCCTTCCCGCAAACACATTGTTTTATTACATTATTTTTCATAGCTTAGGGTAAATGTCTTCCAGTCACTGTGAAGATTTCTTCATGCAGATGAAGTCAACAATTGCTTTTTTCTGGAGATATTTACCTTTCAGTTTAACCATGCATTTTACAAACCCTGTAACCCTGGCATGTGTTTCCACCAGCGATTTACTCCAGCCTGGCTGCATGTTGAGGTCACGCGGTTTACATGACATTGTGGCCATCCAGCAGGCATCCTGGAGTTTATCATGGAAAAAACTGGTTCTTCTGAGACTGGTTATAGTCCAACTTTTCTTCTTTACTTTGGCTTAGTTACGGTCCTGTTGGGGTGTGTTCCATCACCCACACTTGCATTGGTATCATAGTCCTGCCCATGGGGGCATGTAGCCCTGTCCATGAGGGTGTGTCAGTTACCTGCCTGTGACCTCACTGACCCAACCGTTTCCCTCCCTGTTTTCTGGAAGTTTCAACACCATTTTGGAGCAGGATGCCGAGGGACCAACTTTTTTTAAAAAAACATTGAAAATAAGCGAAAGATCACTAGTGTGTATAACCATGCTATTGTGGGCAAGCAAGTGGTCCCACTACATCCTGAAAATAAGTTTTATCTCAGGTCGCTTCCCCAGAACTACATGTGCGGAGGATCCACAGCTAATATTCCTTTGTGTACTTCAGTCCTGTTTCACAAGCTTCATAGTTCAGCTTTCGTATTAGGCGCTAAGGCACTATCTCATTCTAACACCATTAAACAGATCTTCCATCAATATGCATACCCTCTATGTCAGTATCTCGCTATCACAAAATAGCCCTCACACACATTTGTGCTATCGCACAATAGCACATTAGTTCAGGGGCACCTGCTGACTCCTGTTGTAGTCAATGAGGCTTGTCCTTGAAAATGGCATATCGCGCATTTGTGTGATAGCACATTTATTCAGGGGTGCCTGCTAATGTGGTAGCCTGGTATGCAGAGGGACAGAGGGAAAAATGGGCAGAATCGGGCATACATCCGGGACGTCTACTCAGAAGTAAATCCCACTGTGGTCCATGAGGCTTGTTCCCGGGGTTGCCATTAAAGGGAGTAGAGCCTGGAGGGGAGCCTCTCCTATTGGTTGAGCAGCCCCTGCCAGGCTGATGCCATTCATTTCCAATCCCCCCACCCCACCCGGAAGTATGTTTCTGTCAGCAACTTATAATGGTGCGGTGCAGTCCTTTGTGGAGCCCCGTGTGGAGCCATGCTGATTCCATGAAAGATCTGGTATTCCTTTGCTTACTTCAGCCTTCTGTTGTTGTGGAAACACATGCCTGGTTTTTTTCCTTAAAAAAAGAAAGATATGTGCCTCTAAGTTGCAAAGCATTTGGCTTGTTCAAATTCCATGAATTTTATTGTAGGTTGTGCCAAATAGGACTAATCTATGCCCAGAGAATTGAAAATAAAATAAAAATAGAAGTAGCCATTCCTCACTGATCACTTTTAAATCATTTAAATGTATGCAAATGTAATATTGCCAACTAGCATTGGTTAGTTCATAATGGGCTGTGCACCTGTTCACAAAATAGGATGCTTCAGTAATTGGGACCAGCCATCTGGCCCCCAAAATGGAGGTGTGGGGGGGGGGAGAAGAAGAGTCAAAGACTGCAGCTCCTTCCCTTCCTTATCCAAGGGTGGTGGGAGGAGCAATGTAGCTTAGACAGATGGAAATAACAATGTATTTTCCCACCTGGCTACACAATACAGTTAATTCTCACAGCTAGGGCAGAACCTTTTTATTTTTCTAGGGCAGAAGCACCATTGCATACTCACAGTCCTTTTGTGTCAGAAAATAACTGGATTTGGGCTAGCAGTCACTTCCATTCTTTTCTCATGTTTAGTCAACTAGCCTTGTTCATTTAAAATTCCCGGAAGTATCTGAATCTGGCCACTTCCTAAGACAGCTTGATGAACTATTTTTCTGACCCAGTATAGCAGTTCCTGGGTTCATTATTTGGTTTTCTTTTACAGAAATGGGTGTGGGGGGGGGGGACAGAAGCATTTGAAAGGAAGAGAGGTAATTGTAAAGCCATTGAAACTGATAAGGAAGCTGTAGGGAGCAGGTGGAAGAACCTCAGCTACATTTTAATTTATTATTTTTAAATTGGCCAGATTGCAGTTTAGACTGTCCTCTTAATAACTGGCTACCAAACTGTTAGGTGGTACATTCTGGAGCTGTATAACACTGTTTTGGAATGATGGATAATCTGTTCTGTAAATTAAACGTCACCCTATGTTTAGTGGCTGATAGCATGAAGTATAACATCAGGGAGCTGAGCAAAGAACTGGAAGATCAGTACACACTGGCAATTTTCTTTGCAATTCTGCTGGTGCCACTGATGACTGAGGACAGCAGAAACGGAAGTACTAAATACTGCTTTGGGTAATGAAGGGCGAATCTTCTATAGTGCGGAGTGTTCATTTTATTTTGTATTCTAAGAGTAGAGACCCCTAAAGGGGCTGCTCATAGACAAGCTGTGGTTATCATGTAATACATTTATTGATTTAATTTCAGAATGTTTACCTTGCCTTTCCACTCCAGTGAAGCAAGCATTCAAGGTGACTTACATCATACCAAAGGAAAAAAAAATTACATCTAGGGCTGTACCAAATTGACAAGGACCATTATTCAGCTGTTTCGCCCACCTCAAAATTGGCTGTTTGGGGCTATATTTGAAGGACAAGATGAAATTATTCTGGGGCAAACAAGAATTGGAGTAACTGCCACTTTATTTTCCTCAGAAAGCCCTATTCTGTGATGCCTTTTGAATTTTGGGAAATTCAAAATGGCTGCCTCCATGGGTTTTTTTAAAGCCTTAAGACAGTTATTCATGCTGTCGTAACCTCTTGTTTGGATTATTGCAATGCATTATATGTGCAACTGCCTTTGAAAATGGTCTGGAAACTTCTGAAACAGGGCAGCTAGATTGTTAATTGGGACTAGCCAATATGATAACATGGTGCCAATATTTTGTCATGTTTACTGGCTGACAGTCCATTTCTGGATACAATTCAAAGTGCTGGCTTTAACCTTTAAACCCCTAAATAGCTGGGGCCTGGCTACCTGAAGAAATATCTCCACCCGTATTTAGCTAGCAATGTCCTATGGTCACCATCTGAGGTTCTTCTTCAGGTGCCCCTGCCAAATGAGGATATTTGCAGTGGTAGTACCCTATCTGTTGAATGTCCTCCCCAAAGAAGCTTGCCTGGCTCCTACAGCACAATCTTTGGGGCACCAGATGAAGACATGATGGTTTTCTGGGCAGTTTTCTATTTTCTGTTTTTAGTGCATTGAGATCTTTGCACTGTTTTATCCCTGCTGCTGGCTTTTTTTTTTTTGGTTTGCTTTATTATGCACTGCTGCTAGTTTTGTTGTTGTTGTTCAGTCGTTCAGTCGTGTCCGACTCTTCGTGACCCCATGGACCATAGCACGCCAGGCCTTCCTGTCCTGCGCTCTCTCCCGGAGCGTGCTCAAGTTCATATTCATTGCATCCGTGATGCCATCTAGCCATCTCATCCTCTGCCGTCCCCTTCTCCTTTTGCCTTCAGTCTTTCCCAGCATCAGGGTCTTTTCCAGGGAGTTTTCTCTTCGCATTAGGTGGCCAAAATATTTGAGCTTCAGCTTCATTATCTGTCCTTCCAATGAGCACTCAGGGTTGATTTCCTTTAGGATGGACTGATTTGACCTCCTTGCAGTCCAGGGGACTCGTAAGAGTCTTCTCCAGCACCACAGTTCGAAAGCATCAATTCTTCGGCGCTCAGCCTTCCTTATAGTCCAGCTCTCACAGCCATACATTACTACTGGGAAAACCATAGCTTTGATTAGACGGACCTTTGTCGGCAAGGTGATGTCTCTGCTTCTTACTATGCTGTCTAGGTTGACCATAGCTTTCCTCGCAAGGAGCAAGCGTCTTTTAATTTCATGGCTACAGTCACCGTCTGCGGTGATCTTGGAACCCAAGAAAGTAAAATCTGTCACTGCTTCCATTTCTTCCCCTTCCATATGCCAGGAAGTGATGGGGCCAGATGCCATGATCTTCGTTTTTTTAATGTTGAGTTTCAAACCAGCTTTTGCACTCTCTTCTTTCACCCTCAACAAGAGGCTCTTTAGATCCTCTTCGCTTTCTGCCATTAGGGTGGTATCGTCTGCATATCGGAGGTTGTTGATAATTCTCCCGGCAATCTTAATTCCGACCTCTGATTCATCCAACCCGGCATTTCTCATGATGTACTCTGCATATAAGTTAAATAAGCAGGGTGACAATATGCAGCCTTGTCGTACTCCTTTCCCAATTTTGAACCAATCGGTTGTTCCATGTCTGGTTCTTACTGTTGCTTCTTGACCCTCGTACAGGTTTCTCAGGAGACAGGTAAGGTGGTCTGGTACTCCCATCACTTTAAGAATTTGCCACAGTTTGTTGTGATCCACACAATCAAAGGCTTTAGCGTAGTCAATGAAGCAGAAATAGACGTTTTTCTGGAATTCTCTTGCTTTCTCCATGATGCAGCGAATGTTGGCGATTTGATCTCTAGTTCCTCTGCCTCTTCGAAACCCAGCTTGTACTTCCGGTAATTCTCGGTTCGCATACTGCTGAAGCCTAGCTTGTAGGATTTTGAGCATCACCTTGCTGGCATGTGAAATGAGCGCAATTGTGCGGTAGTTTGAACACTCTTTGGCGTTGCCCTTCTTTGGAATTGGAATGTAAACTGACCTTTTCCAGTCTTGTGGCCACTGTTGAGTGTTCCAGATTTGTTGGCATATTGAATGCAGCACTTTAACAGCATCATCTTTTAGGATTTTAAATAGCTCGGCTGGAATACTGTCATCTCCGCTAGCTTTGTTGTTACTAATGCTTCCTAAGGCCCACTTGACTTCACTCTCTAGGATGTCCGGCTCAAGTTCAATGACCGCACTATCATGGCTATCAGGGACATTCAGCTCTTTCCTGTATAGTTCTTCTGTGTATTCTTGCCACCTCTTCTTAATCTCATCTGCTTCTGTTAGGTCCCTGCCTTCTTTGTCCTTTATCATGCCCGTCTTTGCACAAAACGTTCCCTTGAGATCTCCAATTTTCTTGAAGAGATCTCTAGTCTTTCCCATTCTGTTGTTTTCCTCGATTTCTTTGCATTGTTCATTTAAGAAGGCCTTCTTGTCTCTCCTTGCTATTCTCTGGAACTCTGCATTCAGTTGGGTATATCTTCCCCTTTCTCCCTTGCTTTTCGCTTCCCTTCTTTCGTGAGCTACTTGTAAAGCCTCATCAGACAGCCACTTGGCTTTCTTGCATTTCTTTTTCTTTGGGATGGATTTCGTTGCTGCCTCCTGAACAATGTTACGGACCTCCGTCCATAGTTCCTCAGGCACTCTGTCTATCAGGTCTAATCCCTGAAATCTATTCCTCACCTCCACTGTATATTCATCAGGGATATGATTTAGGTCATACCTGAACGGTTTAGTGGTTTTCCCGACTTTCTTCAATTTAAGCCGAAATTTTGCAAGAAGCAGCTCATGATCTGAGCCACAGTCAGCTCCAGGTCTTGTTTTTACTGACTGTATGGAGCTTCTCCATCTTTGGCTGCAAAGGACATAATCAATCTGATTTCGATATTGACCATCTGGTGATGTCCATGTGTAGAGTCGCCTCTTGTGCTGTTGGAAAAGAGTGTTTGCTATGATCAGCATGTTCTCTTGGCAAAACTCTATTAGCTTTTGTCCTGCTTCATTTTGTACACCAAGGCCATGCTTGCCTGTTATCCCGGTGATTTCTTGACTTCCTACTTTAGCATTCCAATCCCCTATGATGAAGAGGACATCTTTTTTTGGTGTTAGTTCTAGAAGGCGTTGTAGGTCTTCATAGAACCGATCAACCTCAGCTTCTTCGGCCTCAGTGGTTGGGGCATAGACTTGAATTACTGTGATGTTGAATGGTTTGCCTTGGATTCGTACTGAGATCATTCTATCATTTTTAAGATTGTACCCCAGTACTGCTTTTCCCACCCTTTCGTTGACTATGAGTGCTACTCCATTTCTTCTAAGGGATTCTTGCCCACAATAGTAGATATGATAGTCACCTGAATTAAATTCGCCCATGCCTGTCCATTTGAGTTCGCTGATTCCCAAGATGTCGATGTTCAATCTTGCCATCTCATGTTTGACCACCTCCAGCTTACCTTGATTCATTGATCTGACATTCCAGGTTCCTAAACAATATTGTTCTTTACAGCATCGGATTTTCTTTTCACCACCAGACACATCCACAGCTGAGTGTCCTTTCGGGTTTGGCCCAGCCGCTTCACTCTTTCTGGAGCTACTTGGAAATACCCTCTGCTCTTCCCCAGTAGCATATTGGACACCTTCCGACCTGAGGGGCTCATCTTCCGGCGTCATCTCGTTTAGCCTTGTGATACATTCCATGGGGTTTTCTTGGCAGGAATACTGGAGTGGGTTGCCATTTCCTTCTCCAGTGGACCACATTTTGTCAGAACTCTCTGCCATGACCTGTCCGTCTTGGGTGGCCCTTCACGGCATAGCTTATGGCTTCATTGAGTTACGCAAGCCCCTTCGCCACAACAAGGCAGTGATCCATGAAGGGGGCTGCTAGTTTTATCTTACTCCTATATTAACATGTTTTATTGTCATTGGGTTTTTTATCTTGTAGTTTAAGACTTTCATTTGTACCCTATCGAGAGAACTTAGATTATTGTGTGGTTAAAAAAAAAAAAAACTAAGAACATCTTTTCATCATACATAGACATAGCATTAGATGGGATTATTCTTCATGCATATAGTGTTCTAAATTACATGGAAGTGTTGTTCCTGGGTTTTCTAAACATACCCCAAATCTAGCAACAAGAGTTATCTTTGCAAAAATGGCAGATTATATCTGGAGGTTTAACACAGATTGCACTGGATTGGAAGTAGTGATATTTACTTTTAAAATGGGGTGGCCTTTTTATTGTTATGTCCTACCACAATAATGCCAAAGGGTAGTACTACAACATTTTACAAAATATTTCAGCTGTTAAATCTAGGATTGAGCATAGAGAAAGCAATACCTTTTTTCCTTCTTTTTTTGCTGGTCACTGACCCTTCTGACTAAGTACCTCACTGTTTCCATTGTATTTGAAGTGAACCCTTTCCAGTCATGGAAGGAAATGACTAATAAGGTCCTGGACTTCAAAGCGTATGGAGCTGGGTAATCAAGTTACCAATTGCAAAATTGTGCTCACGAAGACAATAAAAGAAATATAATAATGGACAATTACTCTGGCTGCCAAGAAGAAACTAGTAACTAGCCCTGGAACAAGTACTGATAGCTACCAGGAAGGAGGTGGTGGTGCAAGAGCAGCTTTGACATTTTGAGGGAGACACACTTAGAGAGCAATCCTGTGTCTCCTAGATAGCATCTGGGGGAGATAAGATTTTTTGGTTTCCCAGCTCATAGACAGTGCTACAAACTTGCAGCCGGGAAAACGTGCTCCCTGCCCCCTCCCCCTCATAGCTGGGGCGGAGAAAACCTCAGTGGCTGCCCCTCCATGCTGGTCCGTGCTCGTAACATGGAGCACAGACAGGGCGAAAAGGGGGCGTTGCCAGGGGCAGGGTCGGGAGAAAACTGTGGAAGCTATTTCAGACAGCTTCCTATGCGGTTTCCAACCCCATTCCCGCCCCCTCCCCGAAGCCACGCTAATAAATTAGGTGTCTAAGGCAAACTGCTTCAGCTGCCCTGCATTGGATAGGCGGTCGCCTCTGACTTCAGAGGAAGTGGGAGGCGGCCGTCTATCTCAATAGGATTGCATCCTTATTCTCCTATGTTCTCTGAGGACCATTGTTCTGAAAATGAGACACCCCAGGGCTGTCCCTAAGTAAGAAAAACTGTAGCATTTTATATGGAAGTAGAGGTTCCCCTTCCCTCCCCCCTCCCATTTTTTTTGGGGGGGGGCAATTTGTATGAAAATTGCTATACATCCTAGAGGTATCTTCAAGCAAGAAATCTGCAGATTTTCAGAAGGATAGGTACAGGAGCTAGCGAGTCATGATGATTGAAAACCAGTTTAAGGCGAGGCCTGATAGCACTGGAATAATGGCCATCCCACACTCCTATCCCACAAAGCACAGTACGACCCTGGTCAGACATGCCCTAAGTTTAAAAGGCGGAAATGTCAGTCACTCAACCACACACACCCTCCCACTGCAGCATTTCAAGAAATGAAAGCAAAATACACTATTTGAAGACATAAAGTCTGGTGCGTCTCCAAAACACGAGGTGTTGACGAACCTTCATTCTGGGGCAGCTTTGGTTCTGTGGGCTTTGGAGGGAAGCCTGTTTCATCTTGGGACCCAGCAGAAAGAAGTGAAGCAGCCCACTTCTCAGGCTTAGAATCTCATCTGAATCTGAGCTAAATACCTACTTTAAAGTATGTAGGAAGATTTTGCACAAAAAAGAAGAGCAAATTGGCTAACTGAAGGGAGTCTTT
The DNA here is from genome assembly GCF_057233095.1 of Heloderma suspectum. NCBI lineage: Eukaryota > Metazoa > Chordata > Lepidosauria > Squamata > Helodermatidae > Heloderma > Heloderma suspectum. The sequence goes on from NC_139461.1 coordinate 76,249,496, forward strand.
GTCTATCTTTATTTTTTAAAGCCTTGGGGATATTAACAAGAAATGAAAAAGATCCATTACATGAATTATAAAGTAAAGAAAAAGATCCATAAAGTAAATTATGAAGAAATGTCACCCAGTGAATAAAACAGATCTTTGAGGAGGCTGGCTTCTTATAGATGAAATTATTATGTTGATGGGTACAAGCATGCAGGAGTGCTACATTGGAAAGAGGGAGAAAAGAATGTCAAAAAGAATTTACCAAAGTAGGCAGATAGAATTTGATCAACAAAACATACTGAGCTATTCCCAGGTAGTACACAAGAAAGGAAAAGGCAGAAGAGAAGCGATTATGCTGTCATCTGTTAGAGAGCCACACAATTGTGGAAAAGGAGAAAGCACGCACAATATCCAGATCAAATATTGTTAAAACAGCCTTGGTCGCCTTGGTGGATGATATGAGGAGGGCTGTGGATAGGGGCAAATGCTCCTTCCTTGTTCTCCTCGACCTCTCAGTGGCTTTTGATACCGTTGACCACAGTATCCTCCTGGACCGCCTGGAGAGGTTGGGCATTGGAGATACCGTATTACAGTGGTTCTGGTCCTTCCTCTCCAGCAGGTACCAGAGGGTAGCACTGGGAGAGGAGGTGTCGGATCTGTGGCCACTCACTTGTGGGGTGCCACAGGGTTCCATCCTCTCCCCGATGCTATTTAACATCTACGTGAAGCCGCTGGGGGCTATCATCAGGAGGATTGGGGTGTGGTATCATCAAAATGCAGATGACACACAGCTCTACCTCTTGTTCAAATCTTCACCAAGGTTGGCCATAGAATCTCTGTCCAAATGTCAGGAGACGATGAGTGGCTGGATGGGGAGGAATAAGCTGAAGCTGAACCCTGACAAGACTGAGGTACTTTTGGTGGGAGACAAGAGGAGGTTGGGGGATGCTGACCTGGTGCTGAATGGGGTACCCTTGATAGACCAGGTCTGCAGCTTGGGGGTCATTTTAGACTCCCAGTTGTCCATGGAGGCTCAGGTGTCAGCTGTGAGCCGGACAGCACTGTACCAACTCCAACTGATATGGCACCTGCGCCCCTGCCTTCCCGACCATCTGCTCCCATAGGTAGTACATGCCCTGGTCTCCTCTCGTTTAGACTACTATAATGCACTCTACGTGGGATTACCCTTGAAGACGGTTTGGAAGCTGCAGCTGGTACAGAACATGGCGGCTCGCCTAATTAAAGGCAGCCGCCGGTGAGATCACATCACTCCAGTGCTGAAGGAGTTGCACTGGTGACCAGTTGTTTTCCGGGCCAAATTCCAGGTGTTAGTTTTGACCTTTAAAACCTTATATAGTTCCAGCTTAAGGAGTGCCTCCAGCACTCTTAAGGATCTTAATCCTTAATCTTAAGGAGTGCCTCCAGCAACACTGGACAGGCCGCTTAACAAGATCAGCCTTGGATGGCCTTCTCTCTGTCCCATCAGCCAGGACAGCTAGACTGGTGAGGACGAGGGAGAGGGCTTTTTCTGTGATGGCTTCCACTCTGTGGAACTCCCTCCCTAGGGAACTCCGCCACGCTACCTCTTTAGTGAGCTTCTGCCACGCATTAAAAATGTGGTTGTTCAGGCAGTCATTTGAGGTGGGTTAGGGTATTTTTAGAAATATTATGTTTTTAATGTAGAATTCTATTGTTTTAAACTGGTTCTAATATTGTACATCGCCCAGAGTGGTTGGGTAACCAGCCAGATGGGCAATTAATAAATGAAATATATATATATATATATATATATATACACACACACACACACACACACACACATATATAAACATCTTTTTTTGCTGAGCAGCAAACACATAGCAGCACCAAGCCCCAGTATCAAAGTCATTCGTAACTTAAGGTAAGTTTTAACAATACACACATAAAATTCAGTCTCAACTCTCTCTGTTATCAAGAGAAATGAACTGCCAGAGAAATGGGGTTACTTTTTCATAGGGAAGGTGCAACTTTGGTTTGACATGTGCTGCAAAAGATCAAGCTATTGTTTACTGATTCCCACAAAGGACTAGATTTCTAAAGGAGCAGAGGGCTGTTTTTCATCACACCCATAGCTGCCAGACTAGGGCTACTGCAGTTGTTGTTTTCAAATGAAACACTCGTGCAATGGGCTGGGCATGCCTTAAAATCTGTCCAATTATCTGGAAGCTTACAGTGAAGATACACTCTTTGAAGAATTCAATACTCATTGTGGCTGCTGGGAACATAAAGGATTGACGCAGAGGTCTGACTCTGGTTGTGTCTCCATTTACCCTTCCTGTAGCTCTGACATTTCTGCAAGTGTTATATGTGACATACCTCCAAACCAAGAAGTTTGTGTAGTGCGGGGCGCTGTGGTCTGCTGCTGCTTTTCCTGTGTCTGTGCAGCCCTATGCAGTGCCTTTCTTGTCCTAGTGCCATTCTCAGATGAAAAAAAAAAAGACTCAGATGAAAGTAGCATATAAAAGATCCATAGCTGTCCACATGGGCACTGAATATAATTTAAGAAATCATGGTTGAGAAGTACAAGACTATTTAAGTTAAATATTGCTAAATTATAGTTTTAGGAGCAGCTAAGCTGTCCAGGGACATTGTAGAGCTTTGGTCCTGAATTCATGGATTTCAAAAGCTCAGAATGGGAACAGTCAGAAATGGTTTGCAAAAAGAGCTTTGGGATGGAGAAGAGGGTCCTCACATAGGTATTCTTCCAGCTTTGTGGGTCTGTTAGTGTAATGGAGAAACAGAGATTCAGTCTCTGCCCCCATCTATAACTAAGGTATCGCCGAGAGTGCAGTACCATAATTAAACCCCAATGAAATGGAATAAAGCCGTCTTATAAATGTGTCACAGAACTTGGGACAACTACACTAATAAAGAAAAATGCGAGGGATCTAGCATGACCCATAAGGCTTCTCTCCCTCTCCCTCTCCCTCTCCCTCTCTCACACACACACACACACACACACACACAGAGGGAGAGAGGGAGAGCGCTGAGAAAGTAAGGATAACAGGTAGAGAACAGGCTAATGCTTCCAGGCAAAAGCTATGTACACCTGTGAAATGCAATGAACTGATAAAGATAGGAAGGTTTAAAGAAAAAAAAGTATAACCCTGCCAGCCGGAGAAAACTATATTGTCAAGCCAGGCCTGGCATCAGGAGTCTACATCATTGACTTACCCCCACTGCTGCTGGGAAGCAGCAGTTGCTCCTCACTAGCACCCTTTCCTGCCATGAATCTTTCTGATCACTTTACTAGGCCCAATCCAGTTACCACGGCAATAAGGAGGAGCAGCAGCAGCCTGCTGAGAGCCCAACGGGATGGCAATGGCTTCTGCTGCTCCTGCTGCTCCTGGCTATCCATCCAGTTGGGCCCAAAGGAGGGGTGGACTGGTGCATTAGCAGGTGACAGTTGCCACAAGGATGAGGAAAAGTAGGTGCCAGCCCCAGGTAGAGGAGTGAGCCTTAGCCAGCCCACTCTCTGTGTGAATGGGGGAGGGCACTTTGGGAATCTTGCTTGCGGTCCACAAAAACCTAGATCTGCTGAATACAGCAGACATCTGGAGGAAGAGAGAAACAAATGAGGCCCGTTTCCATTTGTTGTTGTTGTTGTTGTTGTTGTCGTTGACCTTAGGCTAAAGGGGCGTAATGGCATCCAGTGGTCTTGGTCGCCATCCGGGTAGTGATTTGGAAGAGGGCTAGCACTCTTTGGCATTGTAGCTCAGTGGCAGAGCACTTGCTTTGCATGCAGAAGGTCCCAGTTTCAATCCCCAGCATCTCTAGATACATCTGGAAAAGAATCCTGCCTGAAACCCTGCAGAGCCTCTGCTGCCAGTCAGTGTCAACAATACCAGGCTAGATGGACCAAAGGTCTGGCTCAGTAGAAGGCAGCTCCCTATGTTCTTGTGATGCTAACTCTTGCATGAGTCACCGTTTTGTAGCATCTGCTGTCTTAGTGTAGAACAGTTCAATTTAGATTACATGTTTTAATCAGAGTTGGACTGATGAGTCCTGCCTTGTGGCAAGAGCTGGTTCCCTAAACACCCACCTTACAACTCAGCTCGTATTACCATTCTATAATATCCAACCAGCATTTGGCAGCTTTGCAATGGAGTGGCTGCTGCATTGCATGATGGGTCATCTGAGATGAATGCTTTACTCAGAAGAGCCCTAGTTCATCGTAGATGTATTCAACTCACATTTTCAGTGTGCCAATTTGGTTTTGTGAATTTGCCCTTCAGGACAAGATAAGAAGAGAAAAGAGAAAATAGGCTGAGGAAAGTAAACTATACACCAGTGGAATTGCTACACTCACATCATGGCCATACGTTTCTTACTGCTGTACTTTTGTGATGGGATCAAGAGAGCTCACTGATCTGGGGTCAAATTTGACAAGTCTACAGAAGGAGAAAGACTCCTGATTCAGAAGATACTACACTGATGCCTTTTCTTCTAGCTATACATTAACGTGCCTAATTAAAACAGTGATTATCATCGTATTAATCTGGGATTGTGGCAGTTTCCCTTCCTCAATTTTTCATTTTCCTAATGAAATTCCTGCACCAGCAGTGTGGCTAGGGCTGTATTTTTTTGTTTTTTATAGTCATTTATTAATGCTGGTGACACATTTTAGACTTTGCATTTATCATGGAAAGGTGATAAGTTGTAGTGAAAACACAGAGTAAAGTGATGTGATAGGTATCATGCAAATTAAAAACGATGCCCCTAAGAAAACAGGGAGAATAACTAAGATAAGAAGAAATAAAGAGCCATCAGAGGAAGTAATATGAAACCAACATATAAAAATAATCTAAGCCAGTTTTATGTAAGTACCATTGAAAGATGGGCTGAATGATAGTTATTTTCAGCACGGAGGAAGAGAACATTCAGAAATGCATGCAGGGACAATTATCTTTGCCTAAGCAGTGACATTTGGAGAATTTTCTTATCTCAAAGTTGTTTATGCATTGATTTATCATGTTATGTTGTGCAAAGTGGCATAACAAGCTTGGTGGATTACAATAAAAGTTACGTTTTTCTAGAAGTGTGCAGAAAGTTCTTTGTTGAACCTTTTCCAGCACAAAACTGTGGCAAGGTGAAAAGTTCCATGAAATTGCACCTTCCTCACCTTTTTGTACCCATCACCACCAGGACCATGATGGGGTGTCATGAAGCCTGCATAATGGCTGCAGGCCCAGGAAGCAATGCTCACTGGGGATCCTTTGGTAGGAAATTGAACTTGCATTGAAGAAAAAGGCACCTTCCAGAAACACGGAGCACAGCTGCCCTCAATAGTAAGTGCAACCCTATTGTTCCCCTATTCATTCTCCCCCAAATCACTCCCCCCACCACCCACAATGACAGAATTTAGAGATACTTCCTTATAGAGAATTCTGCTGGGGAGACAGGAACTGCAAGATGAACCCTTACTAGGAACAGAAGATACTGAACATGTAGGTCTATGAAGATCTACAACACCTTCTAGTTCTAGAAGGTGTTGTAGGTCTTCATAGAACCGATCAACCTCAGCTTCTTCGGCCTCAGTGGTTGGGGCATAGACTTGAATTACTGTGATATTGAATGGTTTGCCTTGGATTCGTACTGAGATCAATCTGTCGTTATTGAGATTGTACCCCAGTACTGCTTTTCCCACCCTTTTGTTGACTATGAGTGCTACTCCATTTCTTCTCAGGGATTCTTGCCCACAGTAGTAGATATAATGGTCACCTGAATTAAATTCGCCCATGCTTGTCCATTTTAGTTCACTGATTCCCAAGATGTCGATGTTCAATCTTGCCATCTCATGTTTGACCACCTCCAGCTTACCTTGATTCATTGATCTTACATTCCAGGTTCCTAAACAATATTGTTCTTTACAGCATCGGACTTTCTTTTCACCACCAGACACATCCACAGCTGATCTCTAGTTCCTCTGCCTTTTTGAAACCCAGCTTGTACTTCTGGTTGTTCTCGGTTCGCATACTGCTGAAGCCTAGCTTGTAGGATTTTGAGCATAACCTTGCAGGCATATGAAATGAGCGCAACTGTACGGTAGTTTGAACACTCTTTGGCGTTGCCCTTCTTTGGAACTGGAATGTAAACTGACCTTTTCCAGTCTTGTAGCCACTGTTGGGTGTTCCAAATGTATTGGCATATTGAGTGCAGCACTTTAACAGCATTGTCTTTTAGTATTTTAAATAGCTCAGCTGGAATACTGTCATCTCCGCTAGCTTTGTTGTTAGTAATGCTTGCTAAGGCCCACTTGACTTCACTCTCTAGGATGTCCGGCTCAAGTTCAGTGACCGCACTATCATGGCTATCAGGGACATTCAGATCTTTCCTGTATAGTTCTTCTGTGTATTCTTTCCACCTCATCTTAATCTCATCTGCTTCTGTCAGGTCCCTGCCTTCTTTGTCCTTTATCATGCCCGTCTTTGCACAAAACGTTCCCTTGAGATCTCCGATTTCCTTGAAAAGATCTCTAGTCTTTCCCATTCTATTGTTTTCCTCGATTTCTTTGCATTCTTTATTTAAGAAGGCCTTCTTGTCTCTCCTTGCTATTCTCTGGAACTCTGCATTCAGTTGGATATATCTTCCCCTTTCTCCCTTGCTTTTCACTTCCCTTCTTTCCTCAGCTACTTGTAAAGCCTCATCAGACAGCCACTTTGCTTTCTTGCATTTCTTTTTCTTGAGGATGGATTTCGTTGCTGCCTCCTGAACAATGTTATGGACCTCCATCCATAGTTCCTCAGGCACTCTGTCTATCAGGTCTAATCCCTGAAATCTATTCCTCACCTCCACTGTATATTCATCAGGGATATGATTTAGGTCATCCCTGAATGGTTTAGTGGTTTTTCCCACGTTCTTCAATTTAAGCCAAAATTTTGCAACAAGAAGCTCATGATCTGAGCCACAGTCAGCTCCAGGTCTTGTTTTGACTGACTGTATAGAGCTTCTCCATCTTTGGCTGCAAAGGACATAATCAATCTGATTTCGATATTGACCATCTGGTGATGTCCATGTGTAGAGTCGCCTCTTGTGCTGTTGAAAAGAGTGTTTGCTATGATCACGTGTTCTCTTGGCAAAACTCTATTAGCCTTTGTCCTGCTTCATTTTGTACACCATGGCCATGCTTGCCTGTTATGCCGGTTATTTCTTGACATCCTACTTTAGCATTCCAATCCCCTATGATGAAGAGGACATCTTTTTTTGGTGTTAGTTCTAGAAGGTGTTGTAGGTCTTCATAGAACCGATCAACCTCAGCTTCTTCGGCCTCAGTGGTTGGGGCATAGACTTGAATTACTGTGATGTTGAATGGTTTGCCTCGGATTCGTACTGAGATCATTCTATCGTTTTTGAGATTGTATCCCAGTACTGCTTTTCCCACCCTTTTATTGACTATGAGTGCTACTCCATTTCTTCTAAGGGATTCTTGCCAACAGTAGTAGATATAATGGTCACCTGAATGAAATTGCCCATGCTTGTCCATTTTAGTTCGCTGATTCCCAAGATGTCGATGTTCAATCTTGCTATCTCATGTTTGACCACCTCCAGCTTACCTTGATTTATTGATCTTACATTCCAGGTTCCTAAACAATATTGTTCTTTACAGCATCGGATTTTCTTTTCACCACCACACACATCCACAGCTGAGTGTCCTTTCAGCTTTGGCCTGCTGCTTCACTTTTTCTGGCGCTACTTGGAAATTCCCTCTGCTCTTCCCCAGTAGTATATTGGACACCTTCCGACCTGAGGGGCTCATCTTGTGGCGTCATATCTTTTAACCTTGTGATATGTTCCATGGGGTTTTCTTGGCAGGAATACTGGAGGGGGTTGCCATTTCCTTCTCCAGTGGACCACATTTTGTCAGAACTCTCCGCCATGACCTGTCCATCTTGGGTGGCCCTGCACGGCATATCTTATAACTTCACTGAGTTACGCAAGCCCCTTCGCCACAACAAGGCAGTGATCCATGAAGGGGTTGTGTGTGTATGTATGTGTATATATAAACCAAGAGTTTAACGCCATTATGCTGGAGAGGATGCCATTCCAGGGGAACACTGTTTCACCTGTAGTGGGAATGTGTTCATGTGGAAGCATTTTGGTTAAAGATCTCGGACTTCTGAGACATGACACAACAAATTGCACCCAACCCTTTATTAGCACTTTTATCAATTTGTCATTCTGTAATGACCCCTGTAAGCCATAAAGAACTAGGGTGAATTTTCTTGTTGTGATGGCAGCAGCCTTTTTGAACATTAGAGCTATGGCAGGAGCATGCTGTAGCTTGTCATTACATGCAAACCCAGTGAGGGTGGGTGGTTGGCTGGTTGACAAGCCACCCAGAACCCTTGGGCTGTTTTAGGGTTGCAGGTGGCTTGTTAACCACCACAGCAACCCACCCTCGCCAGGTTTGCAGATAATGGCAAGCTACAGTGTTCCCCTGCTGTGGTTCGAATATTCAAAATGGTAGCTGCAAGAACCCCTGTAGGGAAATTCACCCATGGTGGCTTCTTGTTCTGTGCAAACTGGGCCTTAGTCTGTCTGGTACTGGCGTATGGAGGTATGTATGGAGGTATCAAAAGGGTGGAAAGCCAAATCAGGATATACGGTCCAAGGGTGGCATACTAGGATCTGGCAAGTGGCACTAGCCGAGAAGCTTAGTTATCACAGTAGATGTATTAGGGAGATGACGAAGCAAGATAGTTTTATAAAGATACAGTTTCCATTTTTGAATTTTATTAACAAAAAATGAAAATGACTTCAGGCCTCTAGTCACACAAAGATCATTTCGGAGAGATGCAATGACTTAAGATTTGAATATATACCTTGTGCAACTCTTAATATCTAGTGTAACTTTGTCAGTGCAAAACTGAAAGTAGAAGTTCAGACAGTATAATAGCCACTTGTACTCTATTGTTTAAAGTTTTGTTTATCTGTTTAATGGAAAAATCATAAAAACAATCTTTTTAAAAATCCAATGAAAATAAAGGGTAAGATGTCAAACTGACCCTTTGATATATCTCATTGCCATTATAAACTTTTAATCATTCAATAGAGGAGTAGCTGCACAAAGTATTCGGACTTCAGGGCTAACATGCCAGACCTCCAAAGTTACTCTGATGCTTGATTCATACACACTAATCACCAAGCTTCATTTTATGAGGAGCTCTGTGACTGGACACATACAACATTTTTATTATTGCATTCATTCAGCCATAGGGGGACTTTAATTTGATCAAAGCAGTGGTACTAGGCGTATGGGGAGATACTTAACTCTTTCCCCTTATACTGTTTTCCTGATCTAAATGGACTCACAAAGCGATTTTCAGCCCCCCTGGAGGAAAAAGTAAGCTACCTGTATTTTCTTTCCCTTTGGAACTAATAACAATTTTCCTATTAATGGGTTGAAGTCCTCTGTCCGTCTACCTATCTCAGCCCCAGCCTCGCTGCTCTAACCAAATTTGGAGCCCCCAACAGATGTATTAAAGCAAAAATAAAATGCTGGGAGATCCAATCACATATCTAAAATGGCTATCATGAAGAGTTAAGAGATACAACAGGTGAAATTGTGGAAAACACATTGTAATGAGTAGGTGTATTTCTGATCTCTGTTTGACTCAAGACTGTCAAACTGCCTTCTAGCCATTCTGTGCACACTACTACCATTGCTGCTGCCAAAATCATAAAGCAAGTCATGTCATTGGCTCAATTTGCATGGAATGACAAGCCAGGTTTTGTTTTTTAACCATGATGTATGAACCACAAATTCTGGCTTGTTGGGGGAGAGATACCCTGGTTTCTAACTCTGGCTTGTTTCTCCTCTGACAAACCAGAGTTCCTGGTTCATGTGTCCTGCTAAAGAACTCACAGACAGAGTGTCCCTAGGTTATTTAGTGATCGGGCAGCTTGCACTAGCATGCCCACTCGTTCTTATCAACCCAAGATTTTAAAACAACAACAACACAGGGTTGTTGTGACATGCAAACTGGGTTCTTGTGTCAACTTTACAGACCAGGTCTTACAAATATATATCCAAGTCTTCTGTTAATAGTGTTCTTTGGACTTTCTGGGATCCTCGGTTATGATATGCTGTTGTGTGACTGGTCTAATGTATTTTACTTTGGGGGGTTGATCTGTGAATTGTAAATCCAGCTTCAAAGCCATCAAGCAGATTAAAGGCTCCTTCACACTGAGCTTTTATCCTGTGATTGAGATTGCTCCTTCACGGAAGTTTGCGGGCTCCTTACATGACACCATGATCATTCAAGACGTCTCCTGCACTAAATGCCCTTTGTTCCATTTTTAAATAGATCGCAGATAATGAGCTATCAAATTACCCCGTTGTGTTCCGCTTGAGTTTCCTCTGTGAAAAGAGTAAAAGCAGCAAGAAGAGGAGTGAGATCAATGAAAGATAATTGAAGACTCAGATGCGGGGAGAAGGAGGGGAAAGGGGGTGGGGGGAAAGGAAGTCGTTGTGATCCTGCATTTAAAACAGAAGCAGAAAGCCCCATTTTAAATGCAGGATTTTAGGCTGGTGTAGAGATGCCCAGTATGGGAATACAATAAACAGAACAAATATGGAAGCCTAATTCTGCGCCTTGTGACTTGAGGAGCACTCAATCCCCACCTCCATCCCACAGCATCAAAAAAAAAAAAACTTTACCAAAGAGTTTGAAAATTGCTGAAAGAAGTCAAAAAAGATTTGTTTGAGAGTACCAATCCCCCACCCTCAACCACTCCTGTTATGGAAGCTGTCATTCAATTGGGAAAGTGACTCTTTTTCTGTTAGCCTGAGAATGTAGCTCCTTGTTAACAATATGGAGCCCTCATCAGAGTTCAGCTGTACAACTGGGATCAGTGCCCCAAGGACTCCATACAGGAACACTTAGATCTCCAGTCATGACAAGCCTTTGCTAACAAGCTTCTGGACATTTGAGATGTTTGGTCATCAGCCTTCTATGCTAGCACAGAATACTGAAACAAAATCTTCCAAGGGTTGAACTGAACAAGCAAAACATTCCAGGTGACACACACGCACGCCATAATCCAGCTTCATGAAAGTCAGACTGTGTATGCAGTGGATGTCTCCCTGGAGGGATATGTGGCAGACTGAGAGAAATGGGTTATAAATTATTATTAACTATCTAGTGGTCAGGTAATAAGTACAGATTAGTCTCACATGTATTCAGGAGAATCCTGATAATCACTTCTTTGCTGGTGTATGCAATGCCCAAATGTACAATGGATAACAGTCACTATTGGACCCATGAGAGACCTATGAACAGCAGTGTTCTCAAATCTGTCTTGTAGTTCATTAAACTGGCAAGCCCCCAGTTGTTCATGTAAGTCATTCGGCCAAGATATTTGCACATAAGAGAGAAGCATGAGAAAGGGCTTGGAAGAGTTCACTTTAGCTCAAGTTTTGCATTATGCCCATCAGGTGATCTTTGTATCTGTGTAGATTTATTCCATGCTTTAGGATCTAAAACATTTTGGGCAGAAAACCAGCCAAAATTAAGTGCTTTTAAGTCCTACTTATTTCAGTGGCAAAGGTTTAATAAGACTAAATGTGGTTTGGATTGTGTCCTTATCTTTGTTAGTCAATCACATTTAACATCTGCTATTGCATTGAATATGAATCTACATTCCTCTGTTTTTGAAGAATGTATCAGATATGTGTGAGATCTGGATTCCCCTCTGTACAGTAAGGAACATTTTGAAAAGAAAACATCCTTGAAAAAATCCTGTGTGTTGGCAGCGAAGAGGTTAATGGAACTGCGGCAGTGATTAAATTGATGAGCAACTTATAGGTAGCACAGAATTATTCAACAGGTACCAGAAATACCAGGTTGTTTGCATCACTAATATCTTACCTTAAGGGCAGGAGATATGTTTTAACTAGAATGTCAACAGGGGAGTGTGACTGTATATATTAACATGTGAATCATTTTAATACAGTTGGGCTACCATAAAATGTAAATGAGAGGGAAAAGTTATGGCTTTTTAAATTAATAGCAATAGATTTGTGGAAGAATATATGTGGTGCTCAGATCACTATTTTTACACCAGTTTAGAAGCATCTCAGCGTATTTCTTACAGATAATGCTTTTCCTTTGCCAAGGTGAGCTCTGAAAAACTGGTTCTGCAAGCTGGTGCATGGTTGAGTTTGAACTGGAGAAGAAAATGGTTGTAGAGAGTGCTGATTGGCTAATGTATGTGAGGTCACCAACTGCCCCAATTCATAAAACAGTTTTCAATTAACATCTTTGTGCTGTTTAAGAAATAAAGAAGTACAAATGAATAAATGTACATATGCCACTTTTAAGTATTTTTTAAAGGTTGACACCTGAAGTATGAAGGGATGGGCAAAAATCAGCTGAAATTATAATTTTCGACTTGCTGGTACGTCTGTCTGGCATGCAAATTGTGATGCTGGGTTATCCATGCTTTGGTTATATGTGGGGCTGCCTTTCAAAACAGTCCCAAAACTTCAGCTGGTCCAAAATAGGGCAGAGAGATTGTTAACAGGGACTGGCCAATGTGATCTTCTTATGCCAGTACTTGTCCATCTACACTGGTTGCCAGTCCATGTCCAGGCCCAAAGTCCTGGTACTAACATTCAAAGTCCTAAACATCTTGGGGCCAAGTTACCTGAAGGATCATCTCCCATATATACTTGCCTGGACCCTAAGATCATCCTCAGCACTCCTTCTCTGGGAGCACCAAAGGAAGTGAGGTGGGTGGCTACTAAGGGCATTTTTCTGCTGTGGCATCACAGTTGTGGAATGAGCTTCCTGGAGAAGCTTGCCTGGCACTTTTGAACTCTTTTCGCACCTTCTTATTTTCCCAGGCATTTCAGTTTCTGTTGTTTTAAAACTGTTATGGTACTTTAAATCATTGCATTCTGTGGCACAGTGTCTAATGGACCACAGTGTCCATGTGGTCGATGAAAGGAACAAACCAGAGACACCAACTTAAATGGGTTATTAAATTGACCACAACTTTACTAATTTTTAGGGATGTAGGAAAGTCACCTACCTTTTCAAAGGGTGACATTCGCGGTGGGGGGGAGGTGCTCTGTCCCTCCCCCCGAAAATCTCTCCGGCCAGCTCCACTCCACGGAGATTCCATGGAGCCGCCGGCCGGGGCCACCTGCAGCCAGGCATCCAGCCGCTGGGCCGCCTGCAGGGACACAAATGGCGGCGGCTGTAGCCGCCGCCATTTGCATCCCTGTATTTTGCCGTGATAGGCTACATAAATATTTACGTAGCCTATGACAGCAAAAAACAAAACAGTGGACACAAATGGCGGCAGCTATGGTGGCTGCCATTTGCGTTCCCTTTTTTTTGCCGTTTTAGCCTACGTAAATATTTACGTAGCCTATTAGGGCAAAAAAAAAAAAAAGGCAACGCAAATGGCGTAGTGGCTGCCATTTGCGTTCCCTTTTGTTTTTTTGCTGTAATAGCCTACGTAAATATTTACGTAGGCTAAAACAGCAAACAACAAAAAAAAGGAACGCAAATGGCAGCCACCATAGCTGCCGCCATTTGTGTTCCCTTAGTTAAGCTGTGATAGGCTACGCAAATACTTACATAGCCTATCACGGCTTCCGCAGGGACGCAAATGGCGTCCCTGCGTTAGCCGTGATAGGCTACATAATTATTTACGTAGCCTATCACGGCTACATGGAAGAAGCGAATGGCGGCCGCAGATGCGGCCACCATTCGCAAATCAGCACAGACGGCAATAGGTAGGTGCTGTGTTCTGGGCCCATTTCGTGGGGTGGGGGGGCGGGGGGGCTTTGTTTCGCCATGGATTTCGGGGGGCTGAATGCACTGGCATTCGGCCTCACCGAGATCCGTGGTGGAAGTCTCTGACATCCCTATTAATTTTTGAATTGGATTGGCAGAGGCATAAGGCATGGATCCCGCCATCAGGCAGTCCGACCGCTGTCCAATTTTCCTTCCTAGCCCTCCTGCCAGGAGTGTTGGTGGTGGGTGGAAGGGTCAGAGGCCCAACACAGTGCAGACCACTAATGTGAACCCCTTTCCCTCCACCACCCTGGATGTGGCATGCTTGCAGCCACTGTGCCAGCCTGGTCTTGGTGCCACACCCACCCAGATCCCTTAAGGGGATCCCACCACAGAGTAATAATAGTCTTGAAAGCATTGCCTGATGCAGTATTGTTAACTACCTACCACTGAAGCCCTTAACCCACTGACACCCACAGGTGATGAAGCTCAGTTCCCTTTAGCACCAAAGCTCTCTCTGCCACCAATCAGATACATTTCCTTGCAGATCTCTCTTTCTGTTTGTCCCTTGTCAAAGCCTCATCTCTCAGCTGACAGGGTGACTTATTCATACTTCTTTCCTTAGATTAACACTAACGTTTAGATTAAAATGCCCACTCAAGGTGACTTCATGACTTGGGCCAGATCTACACCTCATGTCATATTGATACAATCCCATTATGGTGAAACTTGCACATTTATGTAAAATGATGCACACTGGGGCAAAAAAACCACCCTAACTTCAAGTATAACCTGATGGGATCTGCGCTAGCAGTGACTTAGCAAGAAAGAGATTTGGGGGTTGTGGTGGACAGCTTGATGAAAATGTCAAACCAGTGTGCGTCCGCTGTAAATAAGGCAAACTCCGTGTTAGGCATAATTAGAAATGGAATTGAGAACAAAACTGCCAATATCGTACTGCCCCTATACAAATCTATGGTGTCACCACACTTGGAATACTGTGTATAGTTCTGGTCACCACACCTAAAAACAGATATTGTAGAGCTGGAAAAAGTGCAGGAAAGGGCAACTATTGAAAGATCAAGGGGCTGGAGCATCTCGCCTATGAGAGAAGGTTACAACAGCTGGGATTGTTCAGCTTGGAAAAAAGGAAGGTTAGGGGAGACATGATAGAGGTCTACAAAATTATGCATGGTGTGGAGGATGTGGATAGGGAGACATTTCTCTCTCTCTCTCATAATACTAGAACTCAGAATCGTCCTATGAAGCTGATTGGTGGGAGTTTCAGGACAGATAAAAGGAAGTTCATCTTCACACAGCACATAATTAAACTATGGAATTCACTACCACAGAATGTAGTGATGGCCACCAATTTGGATGGTTTTAAAAGGGGGGTGGACAAATTCCTGAAGGAAAAGGCTATCAATGGCTACTAATCTTGATGGCTATGTGCTACCTCTACTACCAGAGGCCATACCAGTTGCTGGGGAACATGAGAGGGAGGGTGCTGTTTCACTCATGTCCTGCTTGTGGGTTCCTGGTTGACAGCTGGTTGGCCCCTGTGTGAACAGAATGCTGGACTAGATAGACCCGTAGTCTGATTCAGCATGGCCCTTCTTATGTTCTTACTTCATAGCACACACAATGAAATCTGTTGTGGCATTTTGGATAATATGGAATAAAAAGTGGGAAATAATGTTAGAAAAGTGGTATATGGAATGTGTAATGTGACCCAATCATTATCAGGGCACTTCAATACTGATAAAAAACACTAGTGTAGATCTAGGGTGCCATCACACAAGGCTTTTATCATGCACACATGGTGGGTCACTCATGGAAGTTTGCGTATCCTTTTCATGACCTCACCAACCACCAGGTCATATCCAGCAGTATTTCTCAGTTATTCCATGTTTAAAAGATCTGGAGATAATGAGGTAATTAAATAAATCCCAGATTTTCTCCACTGGGTACATTTGTTGTTGCACTATTAAACAACCACTAGATGGTGCTGTTTCATTGAGATCTATGGAACATTGAAAATTTAAAACTTACCCTCTCAGAAGAGGCAGGTCAATATTTGAGGATTGCCTAGTCTTAAGTCACTTATCGGAAAATGTATAAGATCTCCTAGTAAGGGACTATATGCTGCTTTTATAGAACTAAAATCTGCTTTTGATTCGATTCCAAGCGATAAGTTATGGGAAAAGCTTTATTCTTCTTCCACTGATAAAAAATTACTTTATTTAATTATGCGTTTACATCAGAATACTATTGTGCAAGTGAGATGTGCTGTCGAGGGCACTTTAACTCTATCCCTATTACTAAGGGAGTATGCCAAGTAATACTTGCATACTTGTATCTACGCTATTTAATCTGTATCTTAATGATCTATCTAAGGTTTATTCTTCATAGGATTTTCATGCCCCCAAACTGGCCACAGTTAGCATCCCCATACTTTTACATGCAGATGATGCTGTTCTCCTTTCTTTTACTAAAGTTGGCTTGAAATGAATGCTGAGAGCATTTATAGGTTATTGTAAAGAAAATGTGCTAACTATTAATTTTAGTAAAACCAAGATTATGGTTTTTACCAAAAGCCTTTCTTTGAATAAATGGGTTATAGGTGGCCAGGCCATAGAACAAGTTAGGCAGTTTAGATATTTGGGGATTGTCTTCCAATCTTCTGGTTCTTGGGTGGCTCACCAGACTTCTGCTATACAATCAGCATCGAATAGTGCTAAAGGCATAGTTCGTTTTTTTTATACTAGAGGAGGACAGTTTATTCCTGCTGCACTCAGAGTATTTAAGGATAAGGTGCTGCCACAGTTATTACTTGGAGTTCCAGTGTGGATCTTAGGGTTTTCCTCTGCCTTAGAACAAATGCTTTCATCTTTTTTTGCGTTGACTCTTTGGTGCACCTAATTGTGTGCCATCAGCAGTTTTAAGGCTCGAGGCTGGGTTTTCATCGGTGGAATGTATTGCTTGGCGTTGGGCATTTAGATACTGGCTAAAACTCATTTATGCATATTCCAAACCAGGATATGTGCCCCTTCTCTGGGAAGACAATTACATCAACCAATGGTCTAAAGCTATCAGAGGCAAATTACAGATGTTGGGTTTTTCTGATAGCTTTCTTTCCACCCAAGATATTTCTCAAGCAAAATCTATACTTGAGCTCCAGATTAAAGACATGGATACCCAATATTCCTTATCTGCTGCCCATACTGCTTGTTCTCCAATTCACCTAGGCTTGACATTTGACATGAAGAGTTGTGCAAAATACCTTGTAAATTTGACCATTCCTAAATATCACAACACCTTTTCTAAAGCTAGGTTTAATGCAGTTCCTTCTGCTGTACTGGATGGTCGCTTCCACGGGATCCCTTATACAAATCGTCTTTGTTTATGTAGAGAGGAAGCAGTAGAGTCTTTATCACACGTACTCCTTTTTTTTGTAATTTCCATAGAGATGAGCATATCAGACTTATATACACCTATTGTAAATAAATTCCCCAGAAGATCCTCTGACTGGTATTTGATTTACTTATTGGCTGATACTAATAAGCATGTAACGGAGGCGGTTGCAAAAAAATTATTTTCTGCTGTTAAAATGCATAAGGTCATTCTCCAGACTCATATGTAACAATTGGCTGATGATATTTTAATATACTACGTTAATTGTATTTAAGTTTTAAATATTTTAAATAATTGTTGAATTGTTGCGGGGGGGTTGGTCTTAAGTATTTTATTTTGAGGATTACATTGTATTTCAAATGGTCTGTGGCTGTATAATAAAATGTTGTTGTTGTTGTTCTCAGCAATCACGCGTTCACCATCTGGGAGCCCACAGTAAATGCAGAAAGGCTCCACAACAAAGAAACCCTGGTAGGACTGCGGGGGTTTTTTCTTTAACATAGAAAGAAAAACCCTAGTTCTTAGTCCTCTGTGCCCAACTCATCTGAAGAAATGTGGGGAGTTGCAGAATCAGCCTTTACAGTGTTTTAAAAAATGGAAAGGGAGATATGTTGGCCCAAGATCCCAAGAAAGCAATTGCTTCTCTGTTGCTACTACTCCAGGGGTGGTAAAGGAATGGTTCAGCTTTCCTTACGCAAGCTTCAGCCTCACCATTACTAATCTACCCTTCACATGACTTCTTCATATGCTACATGATGCTCACACTATGTGGGGCTAGTAAGGAAGCTATTGGGGCCACTGATAATCTCTTGGAACACTAGAACCCTCCTTCTAACCATGTCTGTACTGCTTCACTGTAATAAGCATAATGCTTAATCCATGTCTGATAGCTCAGTCACAAACTTGCTAAGTAATAAGAGCTTCTTCTTCCTCACCCATAGGAAACACTTCTTTCTTTAAGGAAGGGGCTGGGAGACTAACCAGAAACATATTTAATTGAGGATGCAGGACGCTAACTTTAAGCAGCAGCGTAAATGCTATTGAAAATGATACAATGGCTCTGTCTGGCTAGCAAGAAATAGTTGTGTTCTGCCTTTCCACCAGGAGCTGCCTAGTCTGAGCTGCTTTTGAGTGCAACCTGAATAAGCCAAAGGACACTGAGCAAATGGAATATGACGCTTCTGTTTTGTTCTGTGGCTTTAATGTGATTGAGAAATTTAAAGCATGCAAGATGCCTCTCAAACCTCATGACATTTTCCTTATTATAAGGAAATAAGAACACATTTTTCAGCAGAAACAAAAAAAAGGTTGCACATATATCTTTGCTTTCATCTATATTCCCTCCACATAGCCTCTTACTCTCTGTGTGTAGGTGTGTGTCCCCCAGCAGGATTTCTTTTTTCTCTTTTTTCTTTTCCTCTTGTATGTCTTATTAAACAGTGCTCAAATGTCACTAGCATGGGTTACTTAGCAGGGAGAGCTCCGAGTCACGTTTTCCTGCCCCACACTCCCAGCTGTCCTTTTTCCTGACAGACAGAAACTCTTATGACACAGAGTGCAAATGACTCAGTAAGTGTTTTTAGGGTGAATGTAAAAGCTCTGCCAGACTGCTAAAGGGAAATTTCTCAGGAGTATTTCCCAGTGTCAATCTCCACATACATCAAGCAGTGCCCAGTGACAACAAAAATGACACAGCTGCTATATTACTTCTCTTTTGTTGATGGAACACCGACTCTATTTCTTTTGGTGACATTTATTCATGTTCGTAAAGCAACCATCATCTCGTAGCGAACTGATATATCTATAGCACATCTGTAAGGCCCTCATCACCCATATGGTGTTAAGGGGTAATCTACCCCATAACCCCCAGAAGGATTTAACGGTTCCCTTCTGTTCCCTTTTGTAACCCTTCCCTTTTGTACTATTTTGCACAATCATTTCCATTTCTGCTTCTTCCTTTCATAGCTAGTGGATTATTTTTGGACAGGGAGGAGATTTTAAATGCCAAATTGCCTCAGCTACTTAGCTTTACATCCTATGCATGTTTACTCAGTAGTAAGACCCACTTCGTTTAATGGGACTCACTTCCATATAAGTAAGTATATAAGTATGTATAGGATTGTTGCCTTAAGAAAAAATGAGGTAAACATAGGGAAATGTATCTATAGAGTTATGGAAGTGCTGGGAAATAAGATGATTATTAAGTTGAAGGTTAAGGTGGAAAACCTTTTTTAAAAAAGGAATCATATGGATGCAAGTTATATCTACTGTTTTCCTGGTACATATTAAGCCCCAAACTTCATTTATTCCTTTGTTTTAGAATATATATACATATATATATATATATATATATATATACTGCTTCCCATTTGAAAAATCCAGAAGCAGTTTACAGCAAATTATAAAACAATACATCATTATAATAATAACGTTTAGACAGGTTAATGGTTGGGAAAAGCCAGAGTAAACAAGTAAGTTTTTAATAATCATCAGAAGCACATGATCATTAGTGTCTGCTGTATCGCAGAGGGGAGGTCATTCCTGAGGGAGGGCGCCACCACAGAGAAGGCCCCTTGTCATGTTGCTGCCAGATGGGGCTCTGCAGAATGTGGCATGGACAGCAAGACCTCCCTGAGCATTGTAGCGGTCTATTGCGAGTGGAGATGGGTTAAAGAAGACGCAGACAACAAGCTTGGGTTGAAAATTGGGCCACATTTATTGAAATAGCTGCAAAGGGGTATCTAGGACGGGCATCTAACTGTGTCAGCGGCTAGCTGGCACTTCTTGGGCGAAAACACACCCAGCCTGAGGGGTGGTGGTGATCTCGCCATCCCTCTGGACTGCCCCTTCTGGGGGAGGTAGACCTTCCGGTGTCACCCCCAACCCGGTGCCGCACAACACCTGGGTGAGTGAGTAGGGTTGGTCGCCCAGGCAACCTTTATCTCCCCGCTGAGCCGCACAACCCGTTCGGGGGGCCTCAGGCGTCACCTGTCACCATAAGGTGCCTCTGCATGCACACCATCCCTACTTTCCTGTTTTTGCCCGTCCTAGCCGCCACAGGAGTCACAAGCCTAGAGCTTGTGAAACTCCCCCCACCTGTGCAGAAGAACTTCCCGCAGGCCCCTTTGCAGATCAGACAGAAATATGTTATTCACTAAATGAGACAGGTGGACACCGTCCTACCTGTAACGCTCCCTCCAAGTCCGAAGAATTCCCTGGCGGGTGGTGCATCCATCACCTCATTCATATGGCCATAAGCCATTTCTCTGTGCACTTTCAGACGTGCCCTGCCGCTGGCAACATCATTCCAGTCCTTCCCATTGATCCATGGGAGCAGTGAGGGCTGCAATAGGCTACTTCCGGCCAGTTATGCCAGACCACCTGCATCTCAACCAAGGCCTGTTCGATCAGGTCCATGCCTGGCTTACAGCCGACATCATTCCTCTCAATGTGCAGCACCTGGACCTGCGGAGGAAGACTGACAAACTTTGGTGGAACAGAGTGAGGAGGGGGCTCCCACTGCCTGCCACGTCTGTGAAGCCACTGGATTTTAATGTGACGGAAGCTGAAGTCTGAAGACGACATACAAGCCCTTCGTGCAGCTCCAGACATCATAACGTGCCCATGTACCGGCGTACGACAAGTCTGCTGGTCTAAGGAATAAGCACATTAGGGCGAGCAAAGCGAAAATTGTGTCAGGAAGAAGCGGACAACTTGAGAATGCAGGCCGAAACGCTGTGAAGCCCCATTTTCAAAATGTCCTAACATGCCTGAGAGAGAAACCTCCAGCGGCTACCATGGAGACTGCTTCGATGTAACAACAGTGGGCTCTGAACTGCAAATTACCTAGGCCTAGCAGCGTAGAGCTAATGTAGAAACTGCCCAAATTGCCCTTAAGTCAACAGTAAGCTGTTGAAGTGATAAAACGGAGGCCCCTCCTCAGACCCGCGGCATTCCATAAAACCCATAAGGTGCTGACGGGGCCTAACCCATTGACTTACATTTGGCCATGGGCCACTGCCGTGCCCTTGCCATACCGATCAGTTAGATCACCAAATACGTAAATGGGTTACATTGGGCCAGATCTGTACCTTGAAGTATATCAAGGCCCTCCGGGACCAGTCGGCCTTGGGAGCCCAGACCAACCCTGAATTCCTAAGGGGGGGGTTGAAGAAGGCCGTTAAGGCTGCTACGTGGGACAAGGAAACGTCTTAGTGGAAAGCTGAAATGGAGGGCCATTACTCCCGGAGCCTGAAAGGGGTATCCGGAGAGAGAGGGTGGCTAATTTACTAAAGCAGGCAACCTCTGTGCCCAACACTATATTGCATGCCGAACCCTAAAATCTGACATGGAGACAGTGAATCCCACCGTTGTGGGCCGGAAGACTAAATGGCCAGCTTGCGACTTATGGTCCCAAATAGTCTGTTGTTCCTTAAGGAGGCGCGAAATGCGGCCACTGATCTATAGATAAGGGTCATGAATCCTAACGCTGAAGCTTTGCCTAATGCGCGGCACACCCTACCTGCTCTGTCGCAGGCGGCTCCTGTACGGAGAGCCATGGAGCGCAGACTGGCATGCCTGGCTTCAGTATCCCGGTCTCCCGTAGTACTGCAAGGATGGGATCTGGGAATGGAGTACCCACAGGGCTAAGGCCCGGAAGACGTTGACCTAATTTCATGACAAGGCATCGACAATTGGGTTTGCCTAACCCAGCACATAGTGGACCCAGAACCTGATGTTGTAACACCGACTCTGGAGCACGAACACACTGACACATGACATGACCCTCCAATTTTAGGAGGACGGAGAATAAATAACGTGGTCATGTTGTCATACTGGGGGGGGGGGTTACTGACTTGGCTATGAGGTTATCCCAAAATGTGCTTGGCGGCGGCAGCAGCCTCCACTCTACAGGCCACTACCCACAGCACAATCGGACCTGCCCTAAGACTATGAAACCCCTTGGAGGTAGCGGCAGAACCATGTGAATCCGCAGTCCGGCTTTGAGGAGAGGCTCACGCTTCCGGAGGGAGGTGCCATTAATGCACTACTAAATTGAAGCCTTGCCTGATGTATAACTGCTTGGCGCTGTGCCTAAAGGACCTGAAAGTTGTCCAGAGGGAGGCGAGAATAACCCTTAGGGTATCAGATTGGCTTCACCGAATGTTGATGTGGGAGACTGGCCCTCAGCCTTTTGTGAGCTAAAGAACACATAGGTAACAGGAAAGGGGAGCAATACTTGCATTAGGTCAGAACTTTGACCACCGTCGTTGGACTCCATGTAGCACATGCCCCTCAGGGACCTGTGGACAGGATCTCAGACCAAGACAGCTGCCTCATCGAAGAAGTGTGTTGCACTGAGCAGAGATGATCAGGGATCTCGTGATTAACTGACTGGCCCTCCGGGAAGAGGTTACGAATCAGGACAAACTCCCTAGAGGATTTCCTGGGCACCATTTCGAAAAGGGGAGATCCCTAGAGTAGATAACGGGGTTTGGAAAAGCGGGGGGGCTAAAACCCTTCCGCCAGTACTGCCTTGTTAACCTCTCCTGAACCTGTCGACGCCTGGTGAGGACAAATGTCACTTACGAGGTAAGGATGGCCTATGCTGACCTAGAGAAAAAGGGGGGGGTCCCTACAACCTAGCATAAAACCGTGTTCTAAGTCAAGACGCGTTCTAACTAGGCATGGGCCATCCAGAGCTTCCTACTGCCTCAGCTTTTCCAAGGGGACCCTACCCTCCCCGGGCATTGGGCAAGAGGTGCATGAGTGCTGACTGCTACAAGGGAGCACTCACGACGGAAACTGCACGTGTCCTGGGAGTATGTGCCCTTGGGGCTTTATTCCTGGCACAGATAGCAGTGCTGAAGCGGCAGACCCGCCATAGGCCGAGGGCCAGTGCGGGAGACAGCCTGGTGAATGTGGCCACTGCCAGATCCATCGCCGAACCCGGCTGGGAAGGAGTCAAAATTGGAGCGAAAGGTCCTGGTTCAACAGGTCCTTGCGCAAGGAAGGGCAATGGCGACCCTCCTGCGAAAAGGCCTCACATAAGCCAGTCACGCACCTCCTCAGGTGAACATCATTACGTGAAGGAGTAGCCCTGGTGACATTACAACTCGCCAGATTAGCATAGGGATCTGATATGCCACTTATGTGGATGCCCAGGCGGGCAGGGGCAGGGTGAGAGATCCTAAATTACTCCAGCCGAACCCTGTAAAATGCTGCATTAAGCAGCTAGGGGTCCTGTGGGGTGTGACTGACGGAGATGCAGGCGGCCCGGGCGTCATATAGATAAGCTAAGCTAAGCTAAGGTAAGCTAAGGCAGCAACCCACGGCCCTGAAGGTCACCCTTCTGGACAACTGGGGCGAGGTGCAGTCATCTCACCCATATCCAGGGCAGCCATGTTCGGGTCCCCAGGAGCAAGGGAGGTGATGCCACTTGCAGCGCTCCTGATGGAGATGCCCCACGAGGGCGGACCGCCTCCAGCTGTGGTGTGTCGCCTGGGCGAAACCCCAAGGAGGAGAATGTTGCTTGGATCACTGCTGACGGAGATGCCACAGGAAGGTGGACTGCCTGCAGTGGTGGAGTGCCGCCATGGTGAACCTGCGAAGGTGAGGTGGAGGCCTCAATGGCGTCCAGGTGCACTGAACCCATAAATGAGCTGAAATAGAAAGAAGTAGTGAGCGTTGGTTCTGCTGTCGCGTTCGCTTACGCTGGACCACCGGGGGGTTTCTTAGGCCTGGCCGGGGACGGGGGAAGAGATCCCCACAGAACGCGCAGCAGCTTCCAGACGAGCAAGAATTGACGCCCGAACCAGGTCTGTTTCATCATCAGACTCAGAATCGGGCCTTGGCAGTGAACTGTTGGGAAGGGGAGACGGAGCCCTACCCTTCCCGTTCTTTCAACCTTGGCCCTTCTTGGGGGGGGGGGGCATGATGTAGAAAGTGAGGTAATCTTGGCACGACATTGGCAAGAAGAAGCAGGGGCTCGGGTCCCAGGACCCAGTCCAACACACCAGCCACCACTCCTAGAAGTAAATGCGGCAGGGGTCAGAGCACATAACAGGAGGTTCCAGTGGGCTACTCACTGGGCACCCCGGACAACAGGCAGCAGTGCCACCGCTACCGCTAGACAGGAGGGGCACCCTCCGTGTCCGGTAGCGGCTAGAGAGGTAAGCGCAAAACATGGATCCTATTTCTGTATGGCTCTGTGTGTGCACATTTAAGACACCGTGTGTCAAACCATTTAACTTATTAGCTTATAGGGCAGGGGTGGAGAATCTGTGGCCCCCCCAGTGGCTCTGCAGGGGTTCAGATAGGGGTTTTCTAGCCCTACCAGGAAATGCCAGGGACTGGACATGGGACCTTCTGCATGCCCAGCAGGGGCTCCAGCCCTAACGATGCCACTGGAAAGGAGACTAGAACCTGGGTGTCTCAAGTCCCAGTCCAACACTCTAGCTACTACCACACAGTGGCTTTGAAGAGGGCACAGTTGCCACCCGCTGCAAGCCCGGTGCCCAAGAGGCGCAGCAAAGGCCCGTGGCCACGGGAGCCGCTCCCGAGCGCGGTGCCCCCAGGTGGTTATTTTTGTTTTGTTTGTGTTTTGTTTATTTTTGTGTGTGTGTCTGTGTGTGTTTCCCCCCCCCCCCGTGGGGAAGCTCACTTGCTGCCGCCGTGAGCGCCCCACGCACACGGGAGGCAGCAAGAGCTGGCGCCGATTTGCTTGGCACCCAGGCTCGTGCGACCACCAGAGGGGTGGGCGCTCAGCCGCTGTCCCGGCAGGGAAGCGGAGCAATTTGCACCGCACCCGGGCGTGCGCAGGCACAGCCACCATCACTCTCGCCAGGGTGGCAAGCACCGGCCGAGGGGCAGAGCACGTGCACACGCGCTCCTGCCGCGACGGCCTGCGACCCCGGGGCCACAGCAGTGAAGGCGAGCAACAACTGCCTTTAGAGGTGAGAAGGGGGGGCAGGCGCTCAGCCGCCGGGAGGGCGGGCGCCCCAGGAGGGGAGTGCACAAGGAAGCGTTGTGCCTGGGCACGCACCAGCACAACTGCTGGTGCCCCCGTCAGGCAGCAAACGCCCACCGACTGGGTGGCGCCCGCGCACACGCACCTCCGCCGCGAGCGCCGGCAACCCCGGGGCCATGGCAGAGCAGGTGCTTGGCCACCGGGAGCACAGGCGCCCAAGCAGGGGAGCGGACGAGGAGGCGCCACATTCGGGCGTGCACCGACACAGCCGCCAGGCGGCAAGCGCCGGCCGAGGAAGCGGCACCCTCGCATACGCGCCCCCACCGCGAGCGCCGGCAACCCTGGGGCCGCGGCAGAGCGGGCATGCGGCCGCCGGGAGCCCAGCAAGGGAGCGCACCAAGAGGCACCGCGCCTAGGCGTGCGCCGGCACAGCCGCCAGTGCTTTTGTCGAGCTGCAAGCGCCGGCCGAGGGGGCGGCGCCCGTGGACACGTGCCCCCGCCCAGGGATTGATGTCAGACTGACTGGTCGGTAGTTCCCAGGTTCCTCCTTTTTACCCTTTTTGAAGATAGGGACAACGTTAGCCCTCCTCCAGTCATCTGGCACTTCCCCCATCCTCCATGATTTCTCAAAGAGAATAGACAGCGGTTCTGAAAGTTCTTCTGCCAGTTCCTTTATTACTCTAGGATGCAGTTCATCTGGCCCTGGAGATTTGAACTCATTCAAAGTAATTAGGTGTTCCTTGACCATATGCCTATCGATCTCAAGCTGCAATCCTGGCCCTTCAGCCTGTACCTCGCCTTTGCCAGGGGGGTCATAGACCCTCTTTTGGGAGAAGACTGAGCCAAAGTAGAAATTGAGCACCTCTGCCTTTTCTTTGTCATCTGTTATCGTTTTGCCATCCTTATTTAATAGCTGAATCACAATTTCTTTCCTCTGCCTTTTACTATGCACGTAGCTGAAGAAAGCCTTTTTGTTGTTTTTAGCATCCCTTGGTAACCTCAGCTCATTCTCAGCTTTAGCCTTCCTGACGTCATCTCTGAAATTCTGTGCTATCTGCCTGTACTCTTCCTTTGTTACTTGGCCTTCTTTCCACTTCCTATATGTGTCCTTTTTTGTTTTCAGGTCATCCCTAAGCTTTTTGTGAAGCCACATTGGCTTCTTCTGTTGTCTTCCACCTAGGAGTGCACGAAAGCCACTTACCTGATTTCGCAGCTTGCTTCGCGGTGGTGGGGAGGCGCTTTGCTGCTCCCCCTGAAGTTCAGGCCGGGGGGGAGGCTTCCTGCCTCGCCCGGCCGAAATTCAGGCCGGGGAGGAGGCGCCTCGCCTCACCCGGCCGCGAAATAAAAAGTTTAAAAAAAACACCGCCCCCGTGATAGCCTACGTGACGATTAACGTAGCCTATCACGGCTAGATCTGCAAAGTCAGCCGTGATAGGCTACGTTAATTGTCACGTAGCCTATCACGGGTGACTTTAAAAAAAAAAAAGCGCGTACGCAAATGGCGGCCCCCATAGGGAGCCGCCATTCGCGTTCCTTATTTGGTCGCTGTAGTCTACGTAAATCTTTACGTAGACTGCGGCGAAAATAAGGGCAACGCAAATAGCGTTGCCCTTATTTTCGCCATAGTCTACGTAATCTTTACGTAGACTACAGTGACCAAATACGGAACGTGAATGGCGGCTCCCTATGGGGGCCGCCATTTGCGTACGCGCTTTTTTTTTTTTTTTAAAGTCACCCGTGATAGGCTACGTGACGATTTACGTAGCCTATCACGGCTGACTTTGCAAATCTAGCCGTGAAAGGCTACATTAATCGTCACGTAGCCTATCACGGGGGCGGTTTGTTTTTTTTTTACTTTTATTGGAATGGTGGCGGCGGCAGCCAGTCGAAAGACCGGCTGCCGCCTCTGCCCCTGTCGAAGACCTGACGAACCGCCGCCGGGACCCGCCGTCGGGAGGGACATTCGGGAAAGGTAAGTCCCGTCCCGGGGGGGGGTGCGGGGTGCGGGGGGGGTGCGGAGAATTTCTCCCCGAAACTACTTCGGGGGGCCGAACATGTTGGCACTCGGTCCCCCGAAGTTTCAGGGAGAAATTCTCCCCCATCCCTACTTCCACCTTTTCTTCTTGTTGGAATTGTTTGTGATTGTACCTTGAGAATTTCCTTTTTTAAAAGCTCCCACCCATCTTGGACTCCTTTTCTCATTAGCGTCGCTTGCCATGGGACCTTACTGATCATTGTTCTGAGTTTATTAAAATCAGCTTTCCTAAAATCCAGGGTATGCGTTTGACTACACTCAGCTTTTACTTCCCTTAGAACCAAGAACTCAAGTACAACATGGTCGCTTTCCCCCAGAGCTCCTGTAACTGCTACTTTATCCACTAAGTCATCTCTGTTGGTTAGGATCAAGTCAAGGATAGCCGATCCTCTAGTTCCTTCCTCTACTTTCTTTAGGAGGAAGTTATCCGCCACACAAGTCAGGAATTTCCTGGAGGGGCCATGTTTTGCAGAATTTGTCTCCCAACAAATATCGGGGAAATTGAAGTCCCCCATTACTACTACATCATGCTTCCTTAAAACATTGGCTATTTGCTTTTCAAAAGTTCCATTGTCGTCTTGTCCTTGATTGGGTGGCCAGTAGTAGACTCCGACCACCAGGTTCCTTTTATTCTTTGCTCCATTTATTTCAACCCAGATGCTCTCGATGGGGCTACCAAGCTCCTCCTCCTGTATTTCTGTGCAGAGATATGTATTTTTCACACACAGTGCAACCCCACCTCCCTTTCTGTTCCTCCTGTACTTTTTGAACAAGTTATATCCTTCAATTGCTGTATTCCACTCATGAGAGTCATCCCACCAAGTCTCAATTATACCTATCAGGTTATAATTTCCCTCTTGTATTAAGAGTTCAAGTTCGTTCTGTTTGTTTCCCATACTCTGGGCATTAGTATATAGACATCGAAGACCATGTGCTTCATAGTCTGGCTTTCTTCCTACATGTGTCTGAAGACTATTACTGGGTGCTATCAGAGCTGTTCTCTCTGTTGCAGTGCATGCGCCTATGTCCATTGTTACCCCCAACATTACATCTCCCTTCCCCGTAGGATTCAGTTTAAAGCCCTCCTGATGAAGTTCTTCATGCTGTGGCCAAACACATTCTTCCCATCCTTTGTGAGGTGCAACCCGTCCCTAGCCAACAGCCCATCTTCCAGGAAGTATAGCCCGTGGTCCTAGAATCCAAATCTCTCTCGTCGGCACCACCTTCGTAGCCAGTCATTCACCCAGAGTATTTTTCATTCCCTTTCTATCCTTCTTCTAACTACTGGATTGATGGATGAGAAAACTATCTGGGCCCCAAAGTTCTTGAGTTTCCTTCCCAAAGCTTCAAAGTCTGATGTGATCTCTTCGTAACTCCGCTTGGCGGTATCATTTGTTCCCACATGGATGAGAAGAAAGGGATACCTGTCAGTGGGCTTTATGAGTGCAGGCAACCTTTCAGTCACGTCTCTAATCTGTCCTCCTGGGAGACAACATACCTGGCGAGTCCACGGGTCTTCGCGACATACTTGGGTCTCGATCCCACGCAGCAAGGAGTCTCCCACTACTACCACTCTTCTCTTCTTCTTCTTGTAGGCCTGGGTTTCATCGCCTCTGTTTGACTGACCTTCATCCTCTTGCTCACTCTCATGCAGGTTCCCCTGTGATTCTTCCTCTGCAGGCTGTCCTCCAGTCTCATCCGCAAGTACCTGGAATCGGTTCCACAGCTCCACTGCTTCCACTGGTGCAGAGTGGCGTCTAGTTCTTCTTCTCCTAACTGTCACCCTTCTCCAAGGAGTATCCTCTACTCCATTTTTCTTCACTTCAGCATTTCCCACTGCCTCATCTTGCTGTTGCTCTTCAAGCTTCTGGTCTTCCCTTTGCTGCTGTAGTTCCCCCATTCTGTCCAAGAACTCTTCGTGTTCTCTTATTCCTCAGAGGGTCGACAGTCGCCGCTCCAGTCCACTTACTTGTTC
Source organism: Heloderma suspectum (assembly GCF_057233095.1). Classification (NCBI taxonomy): domain Eukaryota; kingdom Metazoa; phylum Chordata; class Lepidosauria; order Squamata; family Helodermatidae; genus Heloderma; species Heloderma suspectum. Next base: position 76,278,655 of record NC_139461.1, read on the forward strand.
TTCCAGCAGCGTGATCAACTTGCACTTGTTGCAGGTGTAGGCCATGTTGTTCTCAGGCAAGAAAACAAACACTGCACACACCTTGCAGGTCACCACCACTGGAGAGTCTTGTCCTTCCATAGCCTCTTTTCCCTTTTTGTGTCTAGCTTTGTGATTGTTCTAGACTAGCCTGTGCCTGCTCCTCTACTCAGTAGAGGTTAAAAGCAGAGTCCTACTGGTGTGAAAGTGTGTGTTACAAGACAAATAAATGGAAAAAAGTTAGTTAAAAAAAATGTTAGGGGCCTCCCCCTTGACCTCCCCTGCCAAACTCCCCTGGCCAACTCCTGTTTGCTCCCCCTGTTCACTCACTCTGGTCGCTCACTCTCTGGGAGCTTGCCTGCTTCTGTAGTCCCTGGACCAGCTGGAGCAGCTTGCTCTGCTCTGCTCATCTGGGAGGCGGGAAACAGACTGAAGCTTCCCGCCCAGTCAGCTGCTGGGAGCACTCAGGCCACACCCCTCCAATTCAGTTGGAGCTCTCAGAAGCACCTGGTGAGCTCACAGCCACTCAGAAGGATCAAGGGCAGCCCCCTGGGCTTCCTGCAGCCCACTTACCTCTTAGCCTCTGTCTCCTTTGTCTCCTTTGTCTCTTCAACCACTGCAACTCCCCTGGCCAACTCCTGTTTGCTCCCCCTGTTTGCTCGCTCTGTTTGCTCACTCTCTGGGAGCTTGCCTGCTTCTGTAGTCCCTGGACCAGGTCGTTAGGGATACATGATGTTGTGGCCATCTGGCAGCCACTCTGGAGCTTATCAGGGAAAAAATGGATTTCCTGAGACTGCTTAAAGTCCAATTCTTTTCCTTAAGTTGGGTTCTCCATGATATAGCTGTTATGTGCCCCAATCCCTGCATTTACCTCGGGTATGCTAGCCCTGCCCAGGGGTGTGCCTTTCACCTTGACCCTGAGCCCTGCTTGTTTTTAACAATCAAGGAAAGACAACGTTAGATAGAGACAGGTACAGAACGAACGAGTTGGAATAGAACAAGGCAGTTGCAGCAACTGCCAAACTTAGAACACAAACACACGCAGCCCTCTCCCGAGTCCGAACTGACCAATGCAAGCAATGGAACAGCGAGGGCGGGGGAGCGAAGGACAAGCGAGCTAACTAATAATAATTACTACTAACTGTTAGTAACAATGAAGGAAAGACAAAGCTCAATGGAAAAGAAAGAAGCACACAGCCCAGATCTAACCAGACAAACACAGTCCTCTCCCAACCAAGCACCTCATGCAATAAACAAATGCAGCCTTTTGCCAAAGTATATATATACCCCCCTCCTCCACCACTGTCTCTGACTGGAGACTGCTGGCATCAGTTCTGGCCGAGAGTTACTATTCACCAAAGCACACTCCCTCCTCCTCCTGCGCTTGCCTTCCTGCCTCCCCCCGCCTCCCACGTCCAATCTCCTTCCCCCTCCCTCCTCCTCCTCCTGCCCATCCCCATGATCTTTGAGAAGTTGATACATTTGGAGACAGGCTGTCTCAGCTGCTAAGAAGGCATAAGAAGAGCTACGAATCTCAGAGGTGGATGAGGCACCTCGTGGAGGGGGCACTTTGCTTCATGGTTCCTTGGTGCTGGGTTGATCTGCTTTGTATCATGCTGAGGAACCTCCGAAACAGCTGGCTTCGCCTCTTCCCTCTGCTGGTTTTGTTTGAAATATGCCATGATACATTTTTTAAAAATCCTAATGCTTTAACATTGGCTGGGGCAAGAAAGCACCCCAATAATAATAATAATAATAATAATAATAATAATAATAATAATATTTCTTGGGGTGTTGCTTTTGTCTAAATCTCCGTGTTGGCACTCAAATCGGTTTCCCTGGATCACTTTTTGTGGAAAAAAAATTACCCCAACATATTAGAAGTAGGGATGTACGAAAGTCACTTACCGTTTCGCGGATTCATTCACGGCGGGGGGGGAGGAACTCCATCCCTCCCCCTGGAATTCTCTATGGGGGGGAGGCCCAGCCGGCTCCACTCTGAGGCAATTCTGTGGAGCCGCCGGCCAGCTCCGCCCGCGGCCAGACATCCGGCCGCTGGGCAGCAGGGATGCAAATGGCGGCGGCCATAGCTGCCGCCACTTACGTCACTGTAGTGAGCCGTGATAGGCTATGTAAGTATTTATGTAGCCTATCACGGCAGGCTTAAAAAAAAAATAAAAATCTACGCAAATGGCGGCGGCTACGGCAGCCGCCATTTGCGTTCTGTATTTTCCGCCATTTTAGCCTACGTAAATATTTACATAGGCTATTACGGCAAAAAATGCAGAACACAAATGGCGGCCGCCATAGCCGCCGCCATTTGCGTATGCATTTTTTTTTTAAGCCTGCCGTGATACGCTATGTAAATACTTACATAGCCTATCATGGCCTCCGCAGGGATGCAAAAGGCGTTCCTGCGTTAGCCGTGATAGGCTACATATGTATTTACGTAGCCTATCACAGCCAAGAAGAAGAAGCGAATGGTGGCCGCAGGGCGGCCGCCATTCGCAAGTCGGCGCCGACGGGAGCAGGTAAGTGCTCCGATTCATGCGACTTTCGTGGGTTGGGGGGGTGGGGGCTTTGTCCCGCCCGACTTTCGTGGGTTGGGGGAGGCGGGGGCTTCATTCCGCGATGGATTTCGGGGGGCCGAATGCACTTGCATTCAGCCTCACCGAGATCTGTCGTGGAATTCTCTGACATCCCTAATTAGAAGGTTACCCCTTCTGCTGAAAAGATTGCAAGGCAGATACCAGGCTAGCCTCTTAAGATCAGTATTTGATGCCTAACTCTCTGGTCTGCTAGTGAGAGCTATTAGGTTGGTGAGTACCAGAAACAGGACTTTCTGTGTGGTGGCCCCCAGATCTGTGGAAACTTTTTTTCTGACTTTTAGAAGAGCCCTAAAAATTGCTTAATTTCTATCTGCTTTGGGGTGATTTTATTGCATTTTACTGTATTTTAATAATGGTTTTATCTGTGGCTGTTATTTTAATGTTACTTAGGGAGAAATCCTAAGTTCCCAGGGAGGACAGCTGAAGTGCTATTAGATGATGGAGACCTCCCTCCTCAGCTTCAGACCTTTCTCTCTGCAGCTGGAGACAGAGGACGCCACTGAAGGCCTCATCCTGGTAGCAAGCTCCACTGCCATCATTGCTCTTGTGGTAAAACTGGGAGGTGGGGGAAGGGGCATGTCAGGGGTGGGTCAGGGGAGACCTTAGATTGTTTCATCCTTTAACATGTCCCAGAGAGAACAAAAAAGTACAGAGAGAACAAATAAGTATGCCCTTCCTTATTTTCCCTCTCATTGAAATCAGTTGAGAGGTTGGGCTGGGGTGTGTGTGTGTGTGTGTGTGTGTGTTAAAAAGAAACAACAAAAAAGGCAAGATAACCCCCACGCACACCTTCCACCCTGGGTGACACAAGCCGAGCAGGGCTTAGGAAATTGAAATTCTTCCACGATGGATTCCCCTTCCCCATAGGATTGCTCTGACCCTACTGGTGTTCTGTTTTTATTCTTATAATATTTTGTAACTTCAGCTGGTACAGAATGCAGATGCTGAAGTCCTGTTGCTTGTTTTGCTTTAACACTGCTTCTGATTGGGTCCTGCAGATCTCACAAGATCTGAGCAAATAGGTGCATAGATAAAGGAAAATAAGGTTCCATAAGTAACCTCAAGCATGGCGTACAATTCAGTCTTAATCCCGCCCCCCGCCCCTCATGGTAAGAGGGTTGCAGCCTGAGCCAGGCCTCCTTGGATCGCCAGGCCCTTGTACTGGGTAGCTCCTCTCTTCTGCTTTGACCTGCTTCCGAAAGTTCCTGCCCCGTCCAAGGTGCTTTACACACTGAAAACTGCTTTGTCTGCTGTAAACAAATACCCTATCTAGTTGATTCTTAAGAGACACTTGGATACGTACAATATAACAACACAAGTTTAGTTGGTCTGGCACTAAAATATTTACTCAGATGAAGCATACTACAAGGCTATTATTTACTACATCCATACTGCTTGAATGTATAGTTTTTGCCTAAATTATGGCAAAAAAGACATTTGGGTGTAGGCCAGAATTTAGGCATGCCTGATAGCTGCTTCGGATGCTGCATTTTTAAGTATACACCTAAAACATTTGATTTAAAAATGTAAGATGCAAAATGTAATATGTAATATTTCCATCTGTGTATATCATAGGGATATATACACACTAGGAAGCCCTGGTGCCTCATCACATGAGGCTTTTTATTTCGCAGTTTACTAGGGCTTCTGTTTCTGCATTCTAAGCGAAATAAAGATCAGCTCTTTACACAGGCAAGTTCTCTGCAGCCTCGGGGCAGTGAGAGAGCTGTGAATCAGTGGATCTTCCAAGGGATTCAAGTCTCTTTCTCTCTGTCTGCAAAGCAGCATGGTGTGTGCATATGTGTGGCTTCATTGCTGTCAGCTGTTTACATGGGGGGGGGTCTTCTTCTTCTTCTTCTTCCTCCCCGGTCAGCTCCGTGCTCACTCTGAGCCTGTCCTAGCTGGGCCAAGAAAACTCTCCTCCCAGCCCAGGTCAACAGGCAGACACACTGGGGGGGGGGGATTGTGACTTTCCTGCTCCATCCAATGGCTTCTTCTCCCCAGGCTGTGGTTATAGGAGAACTACACGTTTACACACAGCCATTAAAGTGGATTTACATTTAAACAGTAGATTACCTTGGAGGGTGGGGGTGGTTTGGTTTTTTGCAGGATAAAAATCAAAAACAGCTGGATGTGCCCTGGAGGTTGACAACATCATGTAAACTACCTGCAAACGTTCGTGAGTGACCAGTCACAAGCACACGATAAATGCCTTGTGTAAAGACAGCCTTGATACATATACATCTGCTGCAACTTAACATATGAAGTGGCCCATACTCCCTATTGAGCAATTATTATACCTTGGAGCATGTACATGCTCAAATGTAATGTATCCTGATGCATAAGTTAGATGCACTTAATTCCACTGGCAATCAGTGGAACTTAAGCTAGTCATGACTAACATTTCACATTGAAAAATGAGCTAAGTGTGACAGACATAGTCTGGAGTCACCCAAATATATCAAATAATCCTTAGACATGCCTTCTCTGGATTGTGTACCAAAGATTCTGTTCCACATCCAGTGACAGTTTATTGTGACATAAGCTTTCATAGACAATGGCTTATTGTATTATTACAAATGGACTGAGAAGGTGGTAAGTAAATCCAACTTTCTGTGAGTGGACTTCCGCTTGCACAACTGGACTTTCCCTTCCCCTTCTCCACTCTGCAGTTCCTGCAAGCTGCCCAAATCTGATCTGGAGAGCTTCCTAACCCCCAAGAGCAGATTTGGGGGGGGGCTGCAGGGAGGAGGGGAAATTCGATCCTCCACAGTGTCCATTTGCTGGTGGAAGGACCCTCCATTATATACACCTGAGTTGAGGTGTAGTGTAGAACAGGCTTAGTTAACAAGGTAAAAACAAGAGATAATGGGAAAGAGGAAAACATTTTCTGCTATGGCAACTCAGTGCCTCTGGGACTATAAAAGGACATGGGTTCATTACAGATTCAGAGGAAAGAGACTGCTTGCGGAAAGCACCTGCACCAATTCCAGGAGTAACAGGATTTTATTAAATGTTTCCCATGCAAGTATTAACCAGGCCTGACCCTTTTCAGCTTGAGATCTGAGGCGCTCTCGGCCTGAAATATAATGGCTGCAGGCTACAGTATGTAGGCTATATTCCCAAGTGATATGGCTTGTCTGTCAAAGTCACTTTTTACTGCTCTTCACAGGTTGATGATTCTTCGAAAATATAACCAACAATTTGTATTGGGCATGTATTTCTCTTTTACAGCTGGGCCAATTATAGCAATGTTTGTTAGACTTCCTAAAGCAATATGTTTGGCTACCCTCCCACACACCTGTCGCCTGACATTCGGTGCACTTTCAAGAAATGGGGATTAAATGATATTTGTAGGAAATGAGGCTCAGTCTCTTACTTCCAAGTGTCCTCAGAGGCCATCTTTTAAATTTGCATCATCACACACTGATATTTGTGCTCCAAATTCTTTCGCATATATGTTCAGTTAGGTAAGGAGAACAGTGCCACTATGATATGAATATCACAATCAAAGAAGCTCTGCTTGAATCTTAAAATATTCATGATGAGCCCACAGGGTAAAGTTTTTTCTTGGCAGAGAAACTGTTAAATAGATTTGAAAACTGAATAATCAAAGAGAAATAAAACTAATAACCAAATATAAGAACGAGTTCTCATGAATTCTACCATACAGGAAAAGAAAGCAATGGTGCATTGCTGAGAAGTGTTTCAATTTTGTAACTCCAGAGATTCATCTCCTGGGTTCATCTTGAATATAGCAATATAAAAAGTTTCTGCTTCTACATGTTATCCTTTCCATGGCCTCAGGAGAAGCAGAATGGACTACATCTATTTATCCAGGCAATCATCAATTACTTAATAAGATATCCCATGACTTGATGTCTTATTCACACCTTATCATTTTCTATGTATTATTATTATTATTATTATTATTATTATTATTATTATTATTATAGTTTATGAGCTGCCCTATAGCCAAAGCTCTCAGGATGGTATACATAATAAAAACAAATACAATAAAACCAATGATCAAAGACATTAAAATTTTGAAAGAATTTAAAAGTGGAAGCAATAATTTAAGGGCACAATCCTATCTAGATAGGCGGCCGCCTCCGAACTCGGAGGCAACCGCCTCCAAAGCAAAGCAGGAGAAGCACCGGGGGGGGGGGCAGGGGGATCATTTCCTCTGTGCCTCTCCTGCCCTGCTTTTTTTGCTAGACAGCTGTTTTTGGCTGCCTAGCCATGGAGGGGCCGAGCAAGAGAGGAGACTGCTGTACGACAGGCATATCAGCTCTCCCTGCCCCAGAATGCCCCCATCCCTGCCCCTTTTCAGCCACTCCACACTCCTTTTCTGAGTGTGGAGGATGGGGCTTCTCCACGCTGCCTCAGAGGCAGCGTGGACACGAGGGGAGGTCAGTTTTCCGGGAACCGACCTCAGAGTACAGGCTCCAAGGTTCGTTCCTGGAAAACAGCATATCCTATGGCTGCCTAGCTGCTGTCTAGTGGCCATAGGATTGCTCCCTAAAGGAATTTTTAAAAGAAAGATCAATATCAAAGCTGCTACAACATGTAAAAGGACCATTTTAAAACACAGCTTTAAATATATCAATAAAAAAGCAGTTTAAAAAACTTGAGAAAGGGTGTTTTTTTTTAAGGCCTGTAAGAATAAAAAAGGTTTCACTTGATGCCAAAATGTCAACAAAGTAGTTGAGAGGCGGATCTCTGTAGGGAGGGCATTCCATAAGTTGGAGGCCACCACAGAAAAAGCCCTCTCACGAGTAGCTACCCACCAAATCTCAGTATGTGGGGGCTTGGAGCAGGGCCTCAGATGATGATCTCAGGGCACAGGCATGAACATATGGGAAGAGGCAGCCCTTCAGATACTGTGGCCCCAAGCTGTGAAGGGTTTTATAGGTTAACACCAGCAATTTAATTGGGCCCAGAAATGAACTGGGAGCCAGTGAGGATGGTCCAATACTAGCATAATGTGGTCAAAAGGCCTAGTTCTAGTCAGTGCTGTAGCTGCAATATTTTCTACTAACTGTAGTTTCTGGACCATCTTCAAGAGCAGCCTCACATATAATGCACTGTAATAATCTAACCATGAGGACACCTGTTAGGGGTGTTTCTGAGTGCAGGGAGTGGGATAGCAGTTCAGATTCCAAAGGAGAACCATCAGACATGGGGGAGGTGTTTTCCCAGGCTAGTCCAGATATGAGTAGGCCTGCTTCTCAAGTTGCAAACATACAGATGGCTGAGCTTGAGGGTCCCTCCTCACCCACCCCCCTGTGAGAGGCAGCAAACAGGAGGTTGACCTAATAGATGCCAGGCGCAGGCACAGAGCAAAGAGAGAGAAGGCAGGGGCAGAACTTAGATGGTCTACCCAATTGGCCTTGCATGAAAATCTGTGCTTAGAGGCCTCATGACAAGAGAGGGACCTCCCCCCCCCTTAAGTTAGGCTAGTGAGACCGCCTCCCTCTTCAAACAGCAGGCAACTCTCATAAATTCCATTTGGATCCCCTGAAGGCATTCCCTTGGAGATGTAGGGTTCTCTACATACAATTTGCATATGTATGACCCTGTGAAATAATGGATTAAAAGATGTAGACTGAAGCCTCTCATCTGTGTATATTTGGGCACTGCAGTGAAGTGGGGGCTAAGGGAATCATGACAACACCAGAGCATGGATCACTCAAGCCAGGCTCTCTCTATCCAGGTAGGTTTGTAGCTAGGGTACCAGCTTAAGCTCATAAAAGACACTCCGAGACACAGAAAGCACTTGTGCCTCTACTAACAAAGTTGAATCTACAAGCACCCACCCCAAGCTATGAATTTGATTCTTCAGGGGGACTGCAATCCCTTCCAGAACAGGTTGAACACTACATACCCAGACAGATAAACCACCCACCAGAAGTACTCCTGTCTTGTCTGGATTAAACTTCATTTTATTGGCCCTCATCCAGTCTATTACCACAGCCAGGTACTGATTATGCCCTTCCATTGCCTCATTTAGATCTGATATAAAAGAGAAATAGGGCTGTGTGTCATCAGCAAAGTGACTGAATCTCTGAATGACTTCACTCAGTGGTTTCATAGAGATGTTAAATAGGGATGTGCAAACTCGCCCCCATCTGGGTTCTCTGGATGCCATCCTAGCCCCTGACCCTGCTCACCAGTCCCCAGACCGCGCTGGAGCCCCTCCCATGCTCGGCGAGCAGCCTGCCCTCACCCCATAGGCCTCCTCGAGCACTGCAGTTGCCATTTTTAAAAATAAAATAAAATGGCAATTGCAAAAATGCACATGTTTATGTATACACGAAAATGTGCATTTTGGTGAATGCGCGTATTCTCACGTGCAAAATGTGCATTTTGGTGAAGATGCACATTTGTGTGTGTACAAAAATGAACATTTTCTGAAAATGTGCATTTTTGCACATATGCAAATGTACACATTTACAAAAATGTGCATTTTTGCATATGTAAATATGCACATTCCCCAAAATGCGCATTTTCGCATGTGCACAAATATGTGCATTTTTGCAATTGCCATTTTATTTCTCAAAAAATGGCAACCGTGAAGCTCGAAAAGGCCACTGGGGTGAGTGGAGGCCATTCACAAAGCGCAGGCAGGGGGCAAGCAGGGGCAGGGGCTCGGTGAGCAGGGCTCAGGGGTGTGTGCAGGGGCATTTCCACCAGATTCCCAGACTGAATCAGGCAACCACACCATCCCTAATGTTAAATAGCATGGGGGGTAAGGTGGCACATTGTGCCATGCGGTCGAGCAGAATTATTTAGGGTGGTTAAAACAAAAAGGGATTGTGAAGAGCTCCAAAAGGATCTCTCCAAACTGGGAGAGTGGGCATCTGAATGGCAAATGCGGTTCAAGGTAAGCAAGTGTAAAGTGATTCAAGTTAGGGCAAAAAAATCCAACTTCAAGTGTAACTTGATGGGATCTGACCGACCAGGAAAGAGATCTTGGGAGTTGTGGTGGACAGCTTGATGAAGATGTCAAACCAGTGTGCAGCCAGTGTAAAAAAAGGCAAACTCCACGTTAGGCATAATTAAAAAAGGAACTGAGAATAAAACTGCCAACATCATACTGCCCCTATACAAATCTATGGTGTGACTACACTTGGAATGCTGTGTACAGTTCTGGTCACTACACCTAAAAAAAGATACTGTAGAGCTGGAAAAAGTGCAGGAAAGGGCAACTAAAATGATCAAGGGGCTGGAGCATCTCCCCTATAAGAGGTTACAACAGCTGGGATTGTTTAGCTTGGAAAAAAGGAGGGTAAGGGGAGACATGACAGAGGTGTACAAAATTATGCATGGTGTGGAGGATGTGGATAGGGAGACATTTTTCTCCCTCTCTCAAAATACTAGAATGCAGGGCCGTCTGATGAAGCTGAATGGTGGGAGATTCAGGACAGATAAAAGGAAGTGCTTCTTCACACAGCACATAAACTACGGAATTCGCTACCACAGGATGTAGTGCTGGCCACCAATTTGGATGGCTTTAAAAGGGGGTTGGACAAATTCCTGGAGGAAAAGGCTATCAATGGCTACTGGTCTTGATGGCTATGTGCTACCTCCAGTACCTGAGGAAGTGAGCCTATGTACACCAGTCGCTGGGGAACATGGGTGGGAGGGTGCTGTTGCGCTCATGCCCTGCTTGTGGGTTCCTGGTTGACAGCTGGTTGGCCACTGTGTGAACAGAATGCTGGACTAGATGGACCCTTGGTCTGATCCAGCATGGCTGTTCTGATGTCCTTAAGTTCCCCAACACCACCTTCTAGAAATGGCCATTTAAATATGAGTGGAACCGCTGCAAAGCCATATCACCCATACCCCACTCAGCCTTTCAGTGGCATCAAAAGCTGCTGAGAGGTCCAGGTGAATCAACAGGGTTGCACTCCTCTTGTCTCTCTCCCAGAAAAGGTCATCCCACAATTGTTGTTCCTCTATTTAACTAAACAATAACAGCTGAATTTTATATTTTAAAGACTGGAAGCTCAACAGTTGGCTGCTACTTTTTTCTTCCCAGTGGTCCTAAGGGCACTGAAACCTGAAACCATTACATCACCTGGTGGAGGACAGTTTGAATGTTGGCAAACCCTTCTCCTCCATGTTTTCTTAAGACTCTGAGTCTGACTACACAGACATCCTGACTAAAATATTCAGGCAGCTTTTGTTCCCCTCCTATTCCCCCACCTCCCACAAACCTGCTTTTTGTGACATCTTGCCTGATGAAGAGATCTGGAGATCTTGAAAGTTTGCACATTTTCAGGAAATTGAAGTCTTAAAAAAATTGAAGTAACTGTTCAGTATAATCCAGCATCTTTTAACTGTTCAAGCTGTTTGATGGAACTGTTTGATGAACAGTGACCCACAGAAGCAGTTCTTTTTATAGAAGGAAATCTGGAATCAGGAGCCCTCTTTAAATGCTGGGAAAGGATATTTTAGTGTTGATATTCTGGGGAGACTGAAATTTTGTTATATTGGTGCATCTTAATTTATTGTGATATTTTTAGTTTGTGCCTGTATATAAGAGCAGCATAAGGTCCAATTAATGACTCAGTAATTACTGCACTTAAGTAATTACTTCTGTAACAACTGAACTGGTGCTATTTTTGGATCCTGCTGCACAGCACTCAGACCCAATCCATCAGGGCCCATGCAGGGAAAGAACAGAATTGTTTGGAAGCAGAAAGACAAGGGAAAATGCCTTCCATATGGAGAACTCAGAAACTTGTCCAGTTTCTCAAAGCTCATTCTTCATTACCCAGCAGTCTACCTAGGAAGGCCATCTTTTGAATGAACACCCAGACTCAACGGCCTCTTATCCCTGAGAAATATATATTTTTGAAGTTAAAAATTATTCAGGCATGTGCCTGTAGTCAGTCTGCCACTCACAGTAAGGCTCCCCGTGTCCCTCAAAAAAGAGCACACTTTTAATCTCCATTAGGATATTAAATTTGTGCAGAATTCAGGATAAGATTAAAGAGAAAAATGGATACATTTAAACATGGTAAATAATCCTTAACAGGTACCATCACAATCAAGACAGGGCTCCATTTCCTTGGCAGAGTAAAGAGGTTTGGAGGCGACACTGCTTTGACAGTCCCTGAGTCAAAATCCCCATCTCTTTGACACTTATCACATGCATAATAGCAATATCTTTCCCAGCAGGCAGGCAGGTTCTGTGGCTGCAATCAAGCTGTCTGTGGCTAGACAGCTAATGAAACAGCATGCCATTCTCCAGTGTTATTGGGGAGAAAACAGTATTTACTTACTGTGATAGCAGGGCTGCAGTAAATATCTTTTAATAGAAATTATAGTGTTAAATGGCCAATTAAAAAGCCAGTGTTTCCATATCAGGAAAGGTGCAGGTATTCTAGGTAATCCCTAATGAGACTGAGCAATCACGTTAAGCTTATTAAACACTGTAGCCAAAGGCAGTATATTTACTAAGGGGGCACTCCTAGCTCCTAGAGAAATATTTCAAGAGGCTATCCTCTTCTAATTGGGAGGTAAATACAGAAAGATCTGTCTCTTAAAAGCATACAGTTGTTAGCCTGAATCATCATCATCATCAAAAGAACAAGTTTAGGACAGAACCTTGAACAATATTTGTGTTTTGAAAGAATTTAAAATATATATTTTATCCAGCAGCTACTGTAGAGAAACTGGCTAGAAGGAAGGCTAGATCAGGGATACCTGGGTTCATAGTGTCTATCTGGGTGGTCTTGGCCTATATTTCAACCTCAGTTCCTCATCTGTAAAATGGGGATAATGGTGGACTGCTGCACTGAGTCATGAGAATAAATGTAACAACATAATAAGGATCAAAAGTGGATAATGTTTCACATACGTCTCCTCCAAGGGAAGTCTGAAGGATGATAATAAGGAAAGGACCTTCTCAGTGGTGGCCCCCCAGTTGTGGAATGCTCTGTCTGGCACCAACATTGGTAACTTTTTGTGCCAGGTTAAGACTTCCCCCTACTCCAAGGCATTTGGTGGAATATGATGGGGCTTTTAATGTTAGTATTTCATAGGTCCTGGGAGTTTTATTGTTAGTTGTTTTTAAATGTTTCAAACTGTTTTCAATTGTTATATGTTATATATTATGTTTTATCATATTGTGAGCTGCCCAGATGTTGTGGGCACTCTCTGGGAAGTTCACAACATGATTAAACATTGGGCAGCATTGAAATGTAATGAATGAATGAATGAATGAATGAGTCAATATGTGTTTTTTTAGTTTTGACTAAAGATTATGGGAGCGTGGTTGAGACAGCGAGCCTTGCACAGAGGCAACAGGTACTGTAGGTGTTGCGTTAAAAAATATTTAATGTATGATAAATTGCAATTCAGCCTACCCTACCCCAAGCTACCAAAGTAATATTGTTGTGGCACTCAGCCAAAGCAATTTAAACCCAGCAAGCATGAAGTGGCAATATGAGCAAGGCGTTGCAGTTCCTTGGTTGAACTGTGCGAGAATGCTTTCAAGCATAGAGGAGACATAACTGACTTGTGTGTGCATCTCTAATATGTACCTTGTAATGGGAGAAATAGTCACTTACTAGATGCAGATAGAATTCCTGTGGCAGAGAAATTTAAGCTTGTTAACCTATTCACCATTAGGGACATGTCTACACTACAAATCTAATCCAATTTTACTGTTATAGCTTCTTCAGAGAAAATAGGGAATTGTCCTTCTATGTCATAGAAGAATCCATGCGATGAGACCGAAGTTCTTGAACATTAATGTGAAACTACAATTCCCAAGGTTCCTTGGGGAAAATCCATTATACTAAGGCAGTGTTAAAATGATCTAAACTGCAGTAGATACTCAAAAAGGGTCATGGGTGCAATCTATGCTTAGTCATCGCAAGCATAGTTTAGAAGCTAAATGAGAGGCATCAAGATGAGGGAGAACACAAAAACAAGACATATTTGCTTGAACTTGCATTTCTAGCATTGTTTCAGAAGGTTTTAGTTGGTGACTATGACTGGTTTTTAGCTAGTAAGTACTTTATACTCCTGAAAGTGTAATTAGAAAGTGGTTTAAAATAACAAATTGGCAGGAAACTTGAAAAGATAATTAAGCAATGCCTAAATAACAATAACATTCCAAGCCATTCCAGAGCTCTATGAGCGAAGTGATAGTCTTTTATAGCCATGTAATTATATGGATTCTTCTGTCCATATGCCTGCAAACTCCACAGCAGAATTTTACCTCCTATTTTTTGCACAACAAATGCCTTGTGCATCATATTAGAATGGGCACTTAGCATGAGGCATCCGCTTTGTGGATTATGGAGCCAAATGCAACTGTGGCATGTAGTTGTTTGTGGTCCATTTTTAAAATGTGCAAGCAAAAACTATCACCTTGGAACAATCAGGACATTGCCCAGTGGTGGCTTCCTATTGTACATTGGGAGAAAGGAAAACTTATTTGAAAAAGCCTGATCACCTTTCCCTCAGGGCACTGTCTGAGCTTGTTATAGGAGTCATCCATAGGGTGGTATCCAGTGCTGCTATTCCACTTATACCACTGATAATGCTAGCATAAGTGACCTCTAGCTCAATGACAATAGTGTGTGCTGGCATGACAGGTTTCCCAGAGAAACCCATTGTGTCAATATACACTACTGTTGTTAGGCTAGAGGTTGCTTATGCTAGCACTACATCAACAGTGTAAGTGGAGCGGCAATTTAGGATACTGCCCATTGTCCTTTTTTGATGTTCCAGCAGGATAGAGTGAATGTATATGGAGAGGGAAATGTCACAACTGCAGGATCCAGCCTCAAATTCTGGATGCTTGTTTCATTGCCTGAAGAGACCCAACACACGTACATTGTTTCAAGTGTTGAAATGATCAGGGGTAGATTGAGGTAGAACCTGCCACTGTGATGCCCCTGTGCCCTCATGTGTATTCATTCAATGAGGTACTTAGATGCTAGCGTTAGACCTCTTTGTGGGAAATAGGATGATGGACTAGATGTACCATTGATCTGAGCCAGTGTTGCTATGAAAACATTGCCCTTTAATTTTATTCCTTCATTATTTCTTTACAAATTCATGAGTTGCCATTTGGTCCAAATATAACCACCAAGACAACTTCCAATTAAAATATAAAAAATAATATCAAGACACATTTCCCAAACTATTTTAAAACTTTAAAACCTTACAACAACAGAATTAAGAGCAGGAGAAAATCTTAGAAAGAGAGTGAGACTGCATTTAGGGAGCAATCCTATGGCCACTAGATGCTGATTACAGGGCCATAGGATATGCTGAGGTCAGTTCCTGGAAAACGACCTCCCCCCTCATCCATGCTGCCTCAGAGGCAGCACAGAGAAGCCCCATCCTCTGTGCTCAGAAGAGGAGCGTGGGGTGACTGAAAAGGTGCATTCCGGGGGCTGTTCCAGGGTGGGGAGAGCGGAGCTGTGCATATGAGACATACAATATGTCGTATGGCAGCTTCCTCTCCCGGTTGCCCCCCCCCCCCCCGTGGCTAGACAGCCGAAAACGGCTATCTAGCAACAAATAGCAGGGCAGGAGAGGCACAGAGAGAACAATCCCCCCGCCATGCCTCTCCTGCCTTGCTTTGGATAGGCAGTCGCCTCCGAGTTTGGAGGCAGCCACCTATCTTGATAGGATTGAGCCCTTAAAATACTAAAAAGCCATGCAGAACAAAAAACATTTTAACAGCCCGCCTAAAACTGAACAAAGAAGAAAACCCACTCCAACTTCCATAGGGAGAGAGTTCCACAGGTGGGGTGCTGCCACAAAGAAGACCCTATCATGTGTTCCCACCAACCTAGCTTCTCTTGGCAGTGGGACATACAGGAGGGCCTCCAAAGAAGAACTTAGACTATGGTCAGGTTCACTTGGGATAAGGCAGTCTTTCAGATATCCTGGCCTGATGCCATTAGGACCTTATAGGTAAGCACCAGCACCTTAAGATGTGCTTTGAAATAAATGGGCAGCCAGTACAGTGGATAGAAGACTAGGGTAATCTGGTCAACAAAGCATGCACTAAAAAGCAATCTAGCTGCTGCATTTTGCACTAGTAGCAGTTTCCGAACACTCTTCAAGGGCAATCCCACATAGAGTGTGTTGCAGTGACCTTTCTGAAAACTCAACTTGTAGAACAGAGCTTGAAAATCATGAATGTTATTAAGATTCCAAAGCAAAGTTAAGATTCCATAGATGTCAACTTTGTAAATTCCCAGAGTAGACATTTAGTTACAAGAGAATATGTTTTGTTTTCTTCATGGGATATTAATTGTAACTCTTTCATCCATGCAGTTAATAGATTTTCTAAAGGTAAAAATAATTATTCTGGCCAACCTCCTCACCTAACACTGACAGTTTTGTTGGGTTATCCAATACTGGCTGAATAAAATGGAGAAAACTCACATTAACTGCTCTTGGTCACAGCTTCTCATTACGATTCTTTTGTAATTGATTTCCAAAGTATTATCTTTATTAATACTGGAGTATTGGCACTTCAAACAAATGACATTCTTAATATATACTTGTTATAATATAACAGCACACGTTATCAATAATGATCTCCGGTAGGAAAATATAACTCTGCTGCTGGTTAAGGCCAGTAAATCAGAGCGGATTATGCAAGATGAACTATGTAGTCAACTATAATTTAGGTTAGTTATGGGTGTGATAGACATGTATGTAGGGTGTTTCTACATGGAGGGGTTTGTGGATTAATGTTTCTCTGAATTTAATCATTCATTTGGGAACTTCCCATTCAATCTAACTGATCCAGCATAGGAAATTGAGTATCATTCCAATATCGTTAGAATAATAAAAGATGAGGGCCAATAAACTGAAACTGAATCCTGGCAAGATGGAAGTCCTTTGCGTGAGTGGTTCCCAGGTCTGGGAGAATAGAATAAGAAACTGGAAGAAGGGAGAAGCTGGAGTTGCCTATCAATAGTTAGCACCTTGTCAGAAGACTGGGCAGGCACCCTCATTGCCTGTTCTTGATGGCACTGCCTCCCTCTAAAAGATCAGGTTTGTAGTCTTGGGGCACTCCTAGATCCATCATTGTTGCTCAAGACCCAAGTGGTCACAGCGGCTCAGAGTGCCTTTTACCAGCTTCAGCTGGTTCACCAGCTATGGCCTCTCCTGGACAGGGATACCTTGACCATGGTGGTACAGGCATTAGTAACCTCAAGACTGGATTACAGCAATGTGCTGCATGTGGAGGTGCCCTTAACGCTGCTCCGGAAGCTGGAGCTAGTGCAGAATGTAGCAGCTTGGCTGTTATCAGGAGCTGCCCCTTTTCAGCATGCAACTCCTTTGCTGAGGGAACTGCACTGGCTACCTATTCGCTACTGAGCCAAGTTTAACTTATTAGCACTAGTGTACAAAGCAACTTGGGACCAGGATACTTGAGAGAGTGCCTCCTTCCTTACCAACCTGCCCAGTCACTGAGGTCATCAGAGGGCATGTTCCTGGTGGTTCCACATGGACCCATGGCCTGGCTGGAGTCTACCAGGAAAAGAGCCTCAGTGTGGTGGCCCTCTTCTTGTGGAATTCCATGCATTCAGAGGTGAGGCAGGCGCCAATGTTGTGTTCCTTCTGGCATCTCCTGAAGACATTGTTATTTCAGGAAGCCTTCCTTGAGTGACCAGCCACAGTTTATTAAATCCGGTCTTATCGGAACTCATTTCTGTTAAAATGTTTTGTTTTGACATGGTGTTTTATTCTTTTATCCTTGCTGTTCACTCTGAAATCTTTTGATGTGGAGTGGTATATATAAATATTGAAAATGAATAAATCATTCAGACCAATGAAGAGATTTTTTGTTATGCTTAGTGTTTGCCAACAGTCAAGCAGCATGCCAAACCCTCTTAGTAGGGGTTCATTGCACATCTGAATCATCTTTATGCAGAGTGAGAATGTGCCCTAAAAATACATATTAAGTACTCTTCAATGCCCATAAAGACCTTTCTGTAACCAAGCTGCCCAATTCAGGTGGCTTAAATCCATGCTAAAATGCCTGGATTAAATTTATATTCCACAAATGAGTCTGAAAGCTAAATAAAAACTTGAAATTTCTTCACAGTATTTTTGAGTCATGATAAGAATTCAGCAGTGTGAAATGCAAGGAGATACGGGGATGTTTCATAAAAGGATCTCTCACACTTACAGGTCCAAACAGAAGTATTCAAAAGGTCAGTGAAGAGACAACCACTGAAATCGTGTTCAAGTTGACCAATTACCCCCTTAGTAACTGGGTAGTCTGACTCACTTCTTGTTCTTCAAATTGGTAGGACAAGTAGATCACAATTAATGTTGTCTCATTTAAATCAAGAGGACAAGTACTATTAACTTTGTCTGGATTGAGGTTGAAATCAAGTCTGGGGCAAATATAGCAATGCTTGAAATATTCTCAAGCTACCACCGGTTTTGTCACACCATATCACAGGAATCCTGCCTCCTAGATAAGAGCTTACAGCTTGCTCCTACAAGCTACTGCACTCCCAATTAAATGGTTTGATTCAGGGCACAATGACGGATGCATCCTTTGTTGCATTCTATCAGCATTAAACAACAAATTGGGATTTGATGCCAGCCTCCTTCATGTATTATTTCCATGAAGAGGTAGTGTATGCAGAAAGGGGCTGCAGGGCCATGCCTGTAACCCCCTCCCCATTGACTAACAGCTCCTCCTGGACCCACCATCCTGATGTCTGAGGTGGGGAAACCTGCCCACATAGATCTCTAGGAGGGTCAGCTTCCCCAGACGCTGGAACTCTGCACAATCAGGGTTCCAGAACCTGAAGAAGACTACAAGTGTAGAGGTCTACCCAGAAACACTCCCCCCCCCCAGACATCCATATGAACTTGTGAACAGTAAGGCCTGGGTTGGGAAGTGTGTCATCAGGAGTGGGGCTACTACAAACAAAGCCCTGCAACTCCTTCCTACACATGTTACCCCTTCACATGAGTAATGCATGTAGGGTGGCCAGGTGCCCTACTTTACAGAGGATAGTCCTCTATTTGAAGGTCTGATAGTCCTCCATTTGAAGGCATCCACTGTTTGAAGCGCTGTCCAGTCCAAGTCCAGTTTCAAGATAAAGAACCATAAAAAACTGTAAGGGAGACGTTGGAGTTACCCATCAATAGTTAGCACCTGGTCAGCAGACTGGGCAGGCACACATGTTACCTGGTCACTGTCTTCCCCATTAGGGTGAGATGTACTGTATTTCTATTTACATTATAGCAGTTATTCATAAATTTGCATCTATATAAAATTAGCACATGCAGTTTTTCTGTAATCTGTGTCCTCTTTTTTGTACTCTTTTTTCACAATTCAGGGGTGAACAATTTGTGGCCCTCCAGATGTTTTGGCCTACAACTCCCATGATTACTCACTGCTTGGTTATTCTGGCTAGGGCTGATGGGAGTTGTAGGCCAAAACATCTGGAGGGCCACAACTTGACCACCCCTGGTGTAACTGGCCACCCTAAATAAAATGGAAATGGGTATCAAACAAAATTAATCTGTAGTTTATCTAAGCATCTAAAGATGGATCCAGATTTCTGCTGGATCAAGAGCACTGGCAGAAGTGGACTTCCCTGCTCCTCCTTCCCTGCCCCTCCAGCCCCCTGAAGATACTATACAGAGGGCCAGTTCACACAATCACCACAGCTTTCCATGGCTTATTTAAGACATGGTGGGCTGCAGTGTGTGCTGGCCACCATTTTGAATTTTCAAGCTGTGGCGGGTGGTCACCTTGGGTTATCGTGTCATGTGAACCCAGCAAGGGTGGCTTATGTGAGGATTAAACACTCCTCCCATAACCCATGGCTGTTTTAGGGTTATGCGAGTATTGTTTAACCCTTGCATAAGCCACTCTTGCCGGGTTCGCATGACATCATAAGTCACAGTGACCGCCCACCATGGCTTAAATATTCAAAAGGGCAGCTGGCATGCATAGCAACCCAATAAGCCATGGTGATCTGCGGTGATCATGCGAAGCCTATCAGAGAGTCAGGAAACCTTGCTGGATGGGGTGAGCTGTGGTGCGTGTGTGAAGGAGGAGCACAAAAACCTGGGCAGAGGGACCTTCACAGAAGGCAGATCTAGGATCCAACCCATCCTTTTTACCTGATTAAATTGATCAATTAGATTTAGTTAGATTTCCTAACTGAGAAAATACATTCAAGATGTTTCTTTCAAAAAGCTTTACAGTTTGTATTTCAGTTGGGGAAGGGGTCTTGCTAAATGTTTCTTATTCTCCAGAACCAAGGGGCTTGAACCAGGAATTCTGGGGTTTGATGCTGGGACCTATCCCAGTGAGTGGACTAGGATTGTGTAGATTTGTTTAGGCCTCAAGGCACTCTTCAGGTGTAGAAGGTAATAGGGATATGGAATTCCTGCCCCATGATTGACAGGCAGTATAAAACCTTGGGATTGGGCAGTCTTGGAGCTGCCCTACACCAGCCAAAAATCCCTCATTTAAAATGGGGCTTTCCACTTCCATTTTAAATGCAGGATCATGACGGACTCCCTTTACAAGCGCTTCCTTTCCCCCACCCCTTTTCCCCCTCCTTTTCCCCCTTATCTGAGTCTCCATGTGTTTCATTATACAGCCACTAGATGGTGCTGTGGTCTAGCTCCTCTTATTGCTGGTTTTCCTCCTTCCATGGAGGGAACTCAAGCACTGTAATTTGATAGCTCATTATCTCTGATCTTTGTAAAAACAGAATAAAGGTCATTTAGTGCAGCAGACGCCCTGGAGGTTAACGACATCATCTAAAGGACCCGCAAACCTCCGTGAGGAACCAATCTCAACAGCAGGATAAAAGCTCTGGGTGAAGAAGCCCTTGGTCTAGGAGCCTGCCTCTCCACCTTTGTCCATTTAACACAGCAGTGTCTCCTGCTTGCCGAATGTCAGGCTCCACCTCTTTCCCACCGGGACTGTATTTGAGTATGGCCTAGCCCAGCGTCCAAATGTCACAATTCATTTTTTCAGAAATTACTGAACAGGTAGCTAATATAAGCATAAGAGTTCAAATGGTTTAATGTATTAGCTAATTGGATACATTGTATGTTGTCCCCGACATATAATTCTGTTAACTTGAATGGGTCATAATGGCAATGATAAAGATGATTGGATTGGATTTTTTTTTTTTTTCCCAAAACTCTGCTGGTAAATAATGCTTGAAAACTACAGCAAAATAATTAGAATGAAAGCATGGGCAGCAAGGTTTGTGACCCAGTGAATCATTATGAAGAGAAAAAAAAGATAATAGCAGCATAATTTGCTGTCTTGTCTGTTAGCCCATGTTCACTAACATAAATAGGATAAAGAAAAACCTGATCTTGATGAGCTTTCTTAAAAATGGGTGATCAAGAATATATGAACTATAAAAACACCTCAGCAACCCTATCAAGGTATCTTGTTCAGGCCTTGAAAAGACAAATCATTTTTGAACACTGGAAAACACAGCTAACAGGTTGCCTGAAACAATCTGTATACTTGTTGTTTATTCGTTCAGTCGCTTCCGACTCTTCGTGACTTCATGGACCAGCCCACGCCAGAGCTTCCTGTCGGCCAACGTCACCCCCAGCTCGCCCAAGGTTGAGTCCGTCACCTCCAGAATATCATCCATCCACCTTGCCCTTGGTCGGCCCCTCTTCCTTTTGCCTTCCACTTTCCCTAGCATCAGCATCTTCTCCAGGGTACCCTGTCTTCTCATGATGTGGCCAAAGTACTTCAGTTTTGCCTTTAAGATCCTTCCCTCAAGTGAGCAGTCTGGCTTGATTTCCTGGAGGATGGACTGGTTTGATCTTCTTGCAGTCCAAGGCACTCTCAGAATATTCCTCCAGCACCACAGTTCAAAAGCATCTATCTTCCTTTGCTCAGCCTTCCTTATGGTCCAGCTCTCGCAGCCATAGGTTACTACAGTGAATACCATTGCTTTAACTATTTGGACCTTTGTTGTCAGTGTGATGTCTCTGCTCTTCACTATTTTATCAAGATTTGTCATTGCTGTCCTCCCAAGGAGTAAACGTCTTCTGATTTCCTGGCTGCAGTCAGCGTCTGCAGTAATCTTTGCGCCTAGAAAGACAAAGTCTGTCACTGCCTCCACGTTTTCTCCCTCTCTTTGCCAGTTATCAATCAAGCTGGTTGCCAGAATCTTGGTTTTTTTGAGGTTGAACTGCAACCCAGCTTTTGCACTTTCTTCTTTCACCTTCATCATGAGGTTCCTCAGCTCCTCCTCGCTTTCAGCCATCAAAGTGGTATCATCTGCATATTGGAGATTGTTAATGTTTCTTCCAGCGATTTTAACTCCAGCCTTGGCTTCATCAAGCCCAGCACGTCGCATGATGTGTTCTGTGTACAGGTTGAATAGGTAGGGTGAGAGTATACAACTCTCCTTTCCCAATCTTAAACCAGTCTGTTGATCCATGGTCTGTTCTTACTGTTGCTACTTGGTCGTTATGCAGATTCCTCAGGAGGCAGACAAGATGACTTGGTATCCCCATACCACCAAGAACTTGCCACAATTTGTGATGATCCACACAGTCAGAGGCTTTAGAATAGTCAATAAAACAGAAATAGATGCTTTTCTGAAACTCCCTGGTTTTCTCCATAATCCAGTGGATATTGGCCATTTGGTCTCTAGTTCCTCTGCCTTTTCAAAACCCAGCTTGTACATCTGGCAATTCTCGTTCCATGAATTGCTGGAGTCTACCTTGCAAGATCTTGAGCATTACCTTACTGGCATGTGAAATAAGTGCCACTGTTCGATAGTTTGAACATTCTTTGGTGCTTCCCTTTTTTGGTATGGGGATATAAGTTGATCTTTTCCAATCTGTTGGCCATTCTTGTGTTTTCCAAATTTGATGGCATATGGCATGCATCACCTTGACAGCATCATCTTGCAAGATTTTAAACAGTTCATCTGGGATACCATCATCTCCTGCTGCCTTGTTATTAGCGATGCTTCTTAAGGCCCATTCAACCTCACTCTTCAGGATGTCTGGCTCTAGCTCACTGACCACACCATCAAATCTATCCCCGATATTATTATCCTTCCTATACAGATCTTCCATATATTCTTGCCACCTTTTCTTGATCTCTTCTGCTTCTGTTAGCTCCTTGCCATCTTTGTTTTTGATCATACCCATTTTTGCCTGGAATTTACCTCCGATGTTTCTAATTTTCTGGAAGAGGTCTCTTGTCCTTCCTACTCTATTATCTTCTTCCGCTTCCACGCATTGCTTATTTAAAAATAATTCCTTATCTCTTCTGGCTAACCTCTGGAATTTTGCATTTATTTGGGCATATCTCCCCCTATCTCGGTTGCCTTTTGCTTTCCTCCTTTCTTGGGCTGCTTCCAGTGTCTCAGCAGACAGTCATCTTGCCTTCTTGGTTGTCTTTTTCTTTGGGGCGTTTTTTGTTGCCACCTCCTGAACAATGTTGCGAACTTCTGTCCATAGTTCTTCCGGGACCCTATCTACTAAATCTAGTCCCTTAAATCTATTCTTCACCTCCACTGCATATTCATTAGGAATATTCGTGAGCTCATATCTAACTGATCTGTGGGTCTTCCCTATTCTCTTTAGTCTGATTCTAAATTGTGCAATAAGAAGTTCGTGATTTGTACTAGGGATGGTGGAGAATTTCTCCCCGAAACTTCGGGGGGCCGAGCACCAATGTGTTCGGCACCCCGAACAAGTTTCGGGGAGAAATTCTCTGCCCCCCCGCCCCCCGCACGCCCCCCGGGACGGGACTTACCTTTGCCGAATGTCCCTCCCGGCGGCGGGTCCAGCCGGCGGTTCGGCGGGTGTTCATCAGGGCGGGAGCAGCAGCCAGTCTCTCGACTGGCTGCCGCCACCGCCATTCCAATCAAAGAAAAAAAATGCCCCCGTGATAGGCTACGTGACGATTAACGTAGCCTATCACTGCTAGATTTGCAAAGTCAGCCGTGATAGGCTACGTAAATCGTCACGTAGCCTATCACGGGTGACTTTAAAAAAAAAAAAACAGTGCGTACGGATAATGGCGGCCCCCATAGGGAGCCGCCATTCCCGTTCCTTATTTGGTCGCTGTAGTCTACGTAAATCTTTACGTAGACTACGGCGAAAATAAGGGCAATGCTATTATTTTCGCTACGGCAGGCCGTTCCACCACGGAGTTCGGGGGGCCGAATGCACTGGCATTCAGCCTCACCGAGATCTGTGGCAGAATTCTCTGCCATCCCTAGTGTTGACCGTCTGGTGAAGTCCATGTATAGAGTCGTCTCTTAGGTTGTTGGAAGAGAGTGTTTGTTATGCGCAGTGAGTTGTCTTGGCAAAATTCTATCAGCCTATGTCCTGCTTCATTTTGTTCTCCCAGACCATGCTTGCCTGTAATTCCAGGTGTCGTTTGACTACCCACCTTAGCATTCCAGTCTCCAGTAATGAAAATAACATCTTTTTTTGGCGTACTATCCAGTAGGTGCTGCAGATCCTCATAGAACTGATCTACTTCTGCTTTTTCAGCATCTGTGGTTGATCTGTATACTATTCTAACTGAAATCCACCAGATAAGTGGTCTGTAGTATGGGCATCCACATTCCACAGGAGAAGCTATTCAAGCAGAAAACAAAAAATACCCTTGCCTGGCTAATATGGACACCTCTGACCCCAAAATGGAACAAAGCAACATGTACTGAAACCACAGTCTGTAAGCACATCTGGATCTGGGTGATTTAACACATGTAATCCTCATAATAATTCTAAATAAGGTTAATGATACTAGTCCAGTCTATATTGCATCCTGGATTCTATATTTGGTAGAACTGTCCAATTCACCTCTGTAACCAGCTGGCTAGGGCCATCTGGCTTCATGAAGCATCATGAGGAGGAGGAATAGATGAAGGCAAAAAATGGTGTCTGAATGGTGCAGCAGGATATTTTTTAAGTGTTGGCCATAGCAGGCTATGGCACCATTTGGGCTCCCTTTCAGGCAACACAATGTCTTGGGCCAGCAGCACTGAATGGGCAGGATCAGGTTGAAAGGTATTTTGTTGGTTAGATGTGTATTTCACCCCCTATTCTCAAGGCTTGGCTGGCAAAGCATAATGGTAAAAGATCAGAATAGAAGTTTCAGTATAGAACAAGGCTGGGAATCCTGTAGTTCTCCAAAAGCTGTTGGACACCAACTCCCATCAGGCCTAGTCAGCATAGCCAATGATCAGGTTTCATGGGAGTTGGAGTCCAACATAATTTCGAGAACCACAGGTGCCTTACCCTTGGGATAGAAGATTATGCACTATGGGTAGGGTTGTACTAAAATCCAACTGTATTCAGTGTAGGGGTTTGCAGGGGAGGGGGGATGTTTTCAACTAGCACTGTGCTGCATTTTTATTAACAATTTTCTAAATGTGAAAGTTGGGGGATTTTCACAGAAACTCCCTTTATGTACCTTTTTTATGTATGGTTTGCCACCTGCTCACAGCTGCACCGTTAAAATCAACAACAACCACAGTTTCTTCCTGAGGTGATCCCAGCCAATGGGTAACATCATATCTTCATGCAAACCATGAGATTTAGCGATTTGTGGTGTCAAAAATGCCAAAGCAGAGTCAGAAAATAACTGCAATTAATCTGAACAAGTGAACACTTTTGCCCCATTTTGCAGTTCTCCTGAAATATGTGGGAACAGGGGAGATGAATTTTCCAGAGGGTGAAGTTTTATTGTAAAATGTCACCACACCTCTCATAGCTCAGCTCAGCCTTTTGTTTTATTCTTTTTCTGTTGTTTGTTTGTTGGTTTGTTTGTTTTAGCAGTCTCCCCACTCAGTTTCCTCCAAGCCTTCCTTTGGGACCTTCCTAAGGCTGAAACCAGTTTAATTCCATCCTATACATGTTGGCTAATTGTGATGGCTAACTGTGATGCATTCATAAAAAAAGACAGAGATTTAACTAGATTTTAGTTGTCCTGAAACTGGGACATCATGACCAGTTGTCTCAGAATCTTTCAGACAGAAAACAGTCAGCCTTTCTTATCAGTGAGCACACCACCAAATATAGATGTGGCCATAAAAACCCAGAACATAAAGGCAGCACGGGGAATAATGGTTGCTCTGGATTATCAGATGAAGTTCTTGACACTGTTAGCAGAAGGTAAAATTAATGAGGACAGCAGAAGCGACTTGACCCATTTTCTGAATGCAAACACAGGACAGGCATGAAAGCTGGACGTGGAATACCAAACAGCACATAGGTACTTGTTCACAAATGAAGATCTAGGCATTTGGAATCCTACAGCTACTGTTAAAAAATGATTGAAAATGCCCTCCCCCCCGTATTGGCCCCAGGATTGTAGCCAAGTCATTTGCAGTGTCAGAGGCGCCTAGAGATCCATAATGCTTGCTTAAGTTCATTATTGGTGCAATTCCCATGCTAGTAAGCCTCTGAGCATGTGCAGATGAGTCAAAGGGCCGATAACGGCCTTCTTGGCGCATTCCTTGTTACTGTTAGGGTAGATCACGCCAAATAAAAAAAGCACAGATACATGGAGAGAGCTGCACAATTATTTTATTGAATAGATTTATATACCATTACCATATTTCTTTAAAAAAAATCTCTAATATCTCACAGCCATCTGAGGTATACTAAAAGGCATCACCCAGACCAGTGGGAACCACAAGTATGTGTGAGAGGCAGTGGAGGCTGGTGGCTCCTATGTTGGTGGGGCTGTGATCCGTTCTGGGCTTCAGTTACAACCAGCCAGAACTCTAAAGGAGCTACCCAAGGTGCTCAACCCATTTGGGGGATAGGGTTCAGCACTTTGGATAGTTCCTTTAGAGTTCTGGCTGGTTCTGACTAAAACCCAGACTGGATTCACAGCCCCACTGAAATCGGAGCCACCAGCCCCCACTGGTGAGAGGTCAACTGCAGCCAAGCATTAAGGGTAGTGCCCCTCCTCTCCAGTGGTAGTGGTGGTGGCGGTGGTGTAGTGGTGAATTTTGAAGTGCAAGCACTCATCACGAGTCCCCATAGCCAGCCCCCCAAGGAGAGTCCAAAATTCAGGTGGCCGTGTTGATCCATATTAACAAATCAGTTCTAGAATTTTCATCTGCTACGAGCAGGTCTTTTGTAGGCTCTTGGGACTCAACTGCCCATTCAGTACCAAGCCACCCCAAATATTTTACGTTACAGCATTAAAAAATAGATTGTTGCTGGGAAAATTCATTTTCTCCCCGCTACTGTGAGGATTGCAGCTAAGCTCAGAGGGAACAGGGAGTCCTGAGGAAGGTGACAGATGCTGTCAGCACCCGTGCTAATAAAATAAAGTGCTGGCACTGCACCCCTGCACGCCCTGGCTCCGCTGCGCCACTGAGCGGTGGTGACATAGACGAGAGGAGTCAGGAAGGCCGTTGAGCTTTTTGGAAGCGTCATACTTGGAACTAGTCTTTCAGCTGGTTTTTGCCTACAGAATCTAGAACCGGCATTGGTGATGCAGCCATCAGGTGTTTCCTGGAGCAAAAAAATATTCATTTTTATGAAGGCGTAAAAGTAAGATGGCTCTCAAAGTACGGCATTCACTCCCTAGTAATTCCTCTTTCCACAGGCATTAAAATCCAGCTTCTGTGAAACAGAACAATATCCTGTGGTTTGACTGTTGCTACGTGTGTTATCTGCCAACGAACCTGAGCCAGGATCTAACTCTGTGAGTAAGCGATTAGGGACCTATGGAACGAGCACACCAAATGTTGAATCCTAAGGAACATCTGTGAATGTTGTAAATTGACTGGAAGATCTGCCTTGACAGGTTGTGTTGGTGAACAATTGGGAACCCAGGGATGGATTTGCACCGTCTGGAGTAGGCTTATGAACACACACAGGCTTGGCAGGAGCAGGCAGCAGTGTCAAATGATTTTGGAATGCTTCAAAGCACCAGGTAAGTAACCTCTTCAAAACCGGCAGGCATCGATGGATCATTAATTATTTTTATTATTTCCTTTTTCTTAGATAGTGTCAAACCCTGCACCCTGGCGAGCTATCAGGTGTGATGGGCCGGCTCACATGTGACTGGCAATTGGAGCCACAGGAAAAGAAGGCAAGAGGGGCTCATGTAATTTCTGACTAGCTTTGCCATCATCTCAAATTCCATACTGATAAAAAGGATTTAGCTCAGCTGCCTGGCAGTTTTGAAAGTGTGGCTTTTACAAGCTAGTACAAAGCACCAATTCATTTCGTTTGGCATATGCTCCAGTTTCAACAATAAACTCTAATGAATGTAATTCTTTAATAGTGCTGTCCACAGGAACTAAGCATTTGTATGGTTATGAGGAGGTGTATGCTTATTATGCTATATTTTAATAGCTGCTGTGAAATGTTGACCACACTGTTGAGTCATGGTGGAAGGGGGGGAGTGCTAATTAACTTATTACTGTGGAAAACATCAATTTAAAGAATGGCAGTTGTCCAGGTAGGAATAAAAAAGGGAGAGAGTTAATTAAAAAAAGAACAAAACCTAGTTTTGTTGCATTGCTCAAACCTATGACTTCCCAATAGATGAGTGTGTGAACATAGGAGTTTCTTATTATATGTATTTCTCACTTGGTATTTTCCTTGGAAAATAAGCCCCTTCCTTCTGGCCCTGAGTAGGACACTGCTAGTATCATATTTGTGTGTGCAAGCTAGATGGAAATTCTCAACTGAATGTATGGCTCACATTCTAGTGCAGGAGTAGGCAACCTGGTACCCTACAGATGTTTTGGACTACAACTGAGAGGATGGCAATAAGAGAGAGGACCTTCTCTGTGTGGTGCCCTGATTGTGTAATGCTCTCCCTAGTGAGGTCCACCTGGTGCCAGCATTGTCATCTTTTTGGTGCCAGGTTAAGACTCCTCTGCTCCCAGGCATTTGACAGCATATGATGGGGCATTTTAATTTAATTGTTTTACTTCATCTTGGTATTTTTATTGTTTTCAAAGGTTTTAATTTTTTTAACTTTTGTATGTTTTAATCCTTACTGTAAGACCCCTTGAGTCTTTTTAGGGAAAGATATCTAATAAGTATAATAAATAATATAATATTTATTTTGTTATTTGAAGTATTTTTATGCCATTCCTCATCCAAAAATGCTCCCAGAGTGGCTTACATGGAATCAAATTGTTGTTGTTGTTGTTAACAACAACAGCAACAACAACAATTTCCATAAGCCACAAGCAGCATAGCCAGTGATCGGGGTTTATGAGTTATAGTCAACAGCTCGAGGGCATCAGGTTGTCTACCCCTATTCTAATGCTTCAAACATCAACTCCACCTGTGTCCATGATCCCCTTGCCCCATCAATAACCAAGTTGTATCAAAGACACAAGGAAGGGCTACTTTGCATAATACAATACTATGACTCACAATAATTGCATTTATGTCCACTACAATAGGTTAGGTCCTTTTTATGATAGTAAACAGTTTAATATAACCATTATCTACAAACATCTAATTGTTTTACTGGAAAATACAAATGTCACAATTGTGTCCTAGGCTAACTGTTAATGCTGCTAACAAGAATCAAGTAGTGAACTGAGCTGAAATGTGAAGATTTGTCAAGCTGGTACATTTTTCCAGTCTTGTTGTGAAGCAGCACCTTTCAGTGAATAATGTGGATCCATGTCCATGCACCAGAAATCCATGGTAGTCACAACAGAGATCTATTATAGGGTTGACCTTTGCAATGGTTCCTTAACACATCTGCAGAATAGGTTGTCTGAAGTACAATGCATGTTGAGCCTTTGTTAGACCACAACCCATATCAAAGACAAAAGAAAAGGCAGACATTGTACCCCTCTGGACAATCCAGTTCTTGGGACCTGGCTGGGAGGGAATCACTGCAAGTGATGGTGGAGAGTGATGCACAGAAGGTTGTAATAATTGTATGTGGTGCTAGGCAACTTTCTGTCCTCCTCCTCTCTCTATTTTTCAAATGTTTGTTGTAATATTATCAAGGTTAAATTACACATTACATTGTTCTATGCTTTAATCATTGGTTATCAAAAGGGTTGACAGGTATGTTACCGCATTGTGGAACTCAATTCCTGTTTCTTGCAAGGTTGATTTATTTTATGATGAAAAAAACAGATCTGTTATCCTATTTAGAAAATATGGATTCAATGTGAAGGTTTTCTAACTCCATACCCCATGTCTGTGAAAAATGCATTGGTGTAACAGTGCTCTACTTTGAAACTGTGCACACTGTCAAAGCAGTCTGATTTTGTCTAACCCACAGAATACTGACTCCATTGTCTAAACATGGTTGAATAAATGCATCCTACCAGATAACCACAATTTGGATAATTACTTGGGTGGCAAACAGGAGTCTGCACCTTCACCCTAGCTTACCTGGATCCAAATTTAGAATGAATAACTATAATTTAAATAGAAATACAATACCGCCCACCATAGCGGAGAAGACTGATCAGGCAATCTGTGGGCCTGCTCAGTCTGCTGCCCAGGTGCCAACGGTTGATGGGCAACTTCAAGGCCCTGGCTTCTCCCGCTCCTTAGGATCCTTTGACTTTAAACCAGACCTGGACTGGACAGCCCAGGAAACAGAGGACACATTTGACAGCCCTCTGCTATAATTCCAAAAAAAGGACTGTCCTATATAAAGTAGAACACCTGGCCACCCTATCATTGGGTCTCTTCCACCTTTCATCCCATATCGAAGTGATTTTTGATAAGTCATTTTCTTATCATTAAAAACATTTGTTATGTCCTGGTTCATAGCAGCATTGGACAGCAATTCTGAGGCAAAGGGGCCCACTACATATGCAGCTAAGCAGGAGTCTGCCTCAGATAACCCACAGGCCCCAAAGGAAAGTACTCTGGAAGCCATCCAAAGGCCTGACTATGCTTAGGGTTGGGGGTTCAGCCTAACCAAGCTAGAATCCACCAAATATCTGAGGTTCTTCACCCCCTTGTTATGTAAGCTGTCTATGGAAAGACATAGGGCTGGTTTGTACAAATGCTACAGCCCACCATGGTTTATTTAAGCCATGGTGGGTTGTGTTGTGCCGGCAGCCATTCTGAATATTCAAGCTGTGGTGGGCAGTCATCTGAACCCAGTAAGGATGGGTTGTTGGTGTGGTTAACAAGCCACCCACATTCTATGGGCTGTTCTAGGGTTGTGATTTCTTAACCATGCCAACAACCAACCCTTGCCGGGTTTAGACGACATGATAAGCCATGGCGACTGCCCACCACATCTTGAATATTCAAAGTGGCTACCAGACACACCACAACCCACCATGGTTTAAATAAGAACCATCAGAAGGAAGAGATGGGCCTTGAACAGCACCTGGGCAGAAGACTGAGCAAAATGCACAGCTCCCCTGGTCACAATCTTCCATACTATGGTGAAATGTACTGTATTTAAATTATAATAATTATTTCTAAATTTCTATCTATACATATAAATTGTTGTTCAGTCATTCAGTCATGTCCGACTCTTCGTGACCCCATGGACCATAGCACGCCAGGCCTTCCTGTCCTGCGCTTTCTCCCGGGGCGTGCTCAAGTCCATATTCATTGCATCAGTGATGCTATCTAGCCATCTCATCCTCTGCCATCCCCTTCTCCTTTTGCCTTCAGTCTTTCCCAGCATCAGAGTCTTTTCCAGAGAGTTTTCTCTTCGCATTAGGTGGCCAAAATATTGGAGCTTCAGCTTCAGTATCTGTCCTTCCAGTGAGCACTCAGAGTTGATTTCCCTTAGGATGGACTGATTTGACCTCCTTGCAGTCCAGGGGACTCGTAAGAGTCTTCTCCAGCACCACAGTTCGAAAACATAAATTCTTCGGCGCTCAGCCTTCCTTATAGTCCACCTCTCACAGCCATACGTTACTACTGGGAAAAGCATAGCTTTGATTAGATGGACCTTTGTCGGCAAGGTGATGTCTCTGCTTCTTACTGTGCTGTCTAGGTTTGCCATAGCTTTCCTCCCAAGGAGCAAGCATCTTTTAATTTCATGGCTACAGTCACCGTCTGCGGTGATCTTGGAGCCCAAGAAAATAAAATCTGTCACTGCTTCCATTTCTTCCCCTTCCATATGCCAGGAAGTGATGGGGCCAGATGCCATGATCTTCGTTTTTTTAATGTTAAGTTTCAAACCAGCTTTTGCACTCTCCTCTTTCACCCTCAACAAGAGGCTCTTTAGATCCTCTTTGCTTTCTGCCATTAGGGTGGTAACATCTGCGTATGTGAGGTTGTTGATAATTCTCCCGGCAATCTTAATTCCGACCTGTGATTCATCCAACACGGTGTTTCTCATGATGTACTAGGGGTGGCAGAGAATTCCGCCACAGATCTCGGTGAGGCCGAATGCCAGTGCATTTGGACCCCCGAAATCTGTGGCGGAACAGCCTGTCACCCCCCTGCCCCCCCTGCAGATCCCCCCTGGGACGAGACTTACCTGGGGCAGATGTTCTGGGTGGCAGCGGCTCCAGCGGTGGCTTCAGCAGTGGCAGCTGCTGGTCTTCTGACCGGCTGCTGCCGCCGCCATTTGCAGTTTTGTCGGGGGGGGGGTTACAAGATGTGATAGGCTAAGTGAAGACTTACGTAACCTATCACATCTGGCTTAAAACAAAAAAACACGTACGCAAATGGCGGCGGCTATGGCCACCACCATTTGTGTTCCTTATTTTTGGCCATCTTAGTCTACGTAAATATTTACGTAGACTAAGACGGCCAAAAAAAAGGAACGCAAAGGTGGCGGCCATAGCCACCGCCATTTGCGTACACACGTTTTGTTTTGTTTTTAAGCCAGACGTGATAGGCTACGCAAGTCTTTACGTAGCCTATCACGGCTAACTACAGGGATGCAAACGGCGGCGGCTACGGCCACCGCCATTTGCGTCCCTGCTAGCCAGTGGCCGGAAGTCCAGCTGCTGGCAGAGCCAGCTGGCGGCTCTGCGGAATCCCCATGGAGCGGAGCCAGCCAGCCAGGATTCCATGGGGAGGGACAGAGCACCTCCCCTCCCAGCGGAACCTGGCAGAGCCAGGTAAGGGGAGTTTCGTACATCCCTATGATGTACTCTGCATATAAATAGCAGGGCGACAATATGCAGCCTTGTCGTACTCCTTTCCCAATTTTGAACCAATCGGTTCCATGTCTGGTTCTTACTGTTGTGTTGCTTCTTGAGCCTTGTACAGGTTTCTCAGGAGACAGGTAAGGTGGTCTGGTACTCCCATCTCTGTAAGAATTTGCCACAGTTTGTTGTGATCCACACAATCAAAGGCTTTAGTGTAGTCAATGAAGCAGAAATAGACGTTTTTCTGGAATTCTCTTGCTTTCGCCATGATCCAGCGAAAGTTGGCGATTTGATCTCTAGTTCCTCTGCCTCTTCGAAACCCAGCTTGTACTTCCAGTAGTTCTCAGTTCACATACTGCTGAAGCCTAGCTTGTAGGATTTTGAGCATCACCTTGCTGGCATGTGAAATAAGTACAATTGTACGGTAGTTTGAACACTCTTTGGCGTTGCCCTTCTTTTGAACTGGAATGTAAACTGACCTTTTCCAGTCTTGTGGCCACTATTGAGTGTTCCAAATGTGTTGGCATATTGAGTGCAGCACTTTAACAGCATTGTCTTTTAGGATTTTAAATAGCTCAGCTGGAATACTGTCATCTCCGCTAGCTTTGTTGTTAGTAATGCTTCCTAAGGCCCACTTGACTTCACTCTCGAGGATGTCCGGCTCAAGTTCAGTGACCACACTATCATGGCTATCAGGGACATTCAGCTCTTTCCTGTATAGTTCTTCTGTGTATTCTTGCCACCTCTTCTTAATCTCATCTGCTTCTGTTAGGTCCCTGCCTTCTTTGTCCTTTATCATGCCCGTCTTTGCACAAAACGTTCCCTTGATATCCCCGATTTTCTTGAAGAGATCTCTAGTCTTTCCCATTCTGTTGTTTTCTTCGATTTCTTTGCATTGTTCATTTAAAAAGGCCTTCTTGTCTCTCCTTGCTATTCTCTGGAACTCTGCATTCAGTTGGATATATCTTCCCCTTTCTCCCTTGCTTTTCACTTCCCTTCTTTCCTCAGCTACTTGTAAAGCCTCATCAGACAGCCATTTTGCTTTCTTGCATTTCTTTTTCTTTGGGATGGATTTCGTTGCTGCCTCCTGAACAATGTTACGGACCTCCGTCCAGAGTTCCTCAGGCCTGATTAGATATCAGGTCTAATCCCTGAAATCTATTCCTCACCTCCACTGTATATTCATCAGGGATATGATTTAGGTCATACCTGAACGGTTTAGTGGTTTTCCCTATGTTCTTCAATTGAAGATGAAATTTTGCAATAAGAAGCTCATGATGTGAGCCACAGTCAGCTCCAGGTCTTGTTTTTACTGACTGTATAGAGCTTCTCCATCTTTGGCTGCAAAGGACATAATCAATCTGATTTTGATATTGACCATCTGGTGATGTCCATGTGTAGAGTCGCCTCTTGTGCTGTTGGAAAATAATGTTTGCTATAATCAGCGTGTTCTCTTGGCAAAACTCTATCAGCCTTTGTCCTGCTTCATGTTGAACACCAAGGCCATGCTTGCCTGTTATCCCAGTGATTTCTTGACTTCCTACTTTAGCATTCCAATCCCCTAGGATGAAGAGGACATCTTTTTTTGGTGTTAGTTCTAGAAGGTGTTGTAGGTCTTAGAACCGATCAACCTCAGTTTCTTTGGCATCAGTGGTTGGGGCACAGACTTGAATTACTGTGATGTTGAATGGTTTGCCTTGGATTTGTACTGAGATCATTCTATCGTTTTTAAGATTGTACCCCAGTACTGCTTTTCCCACCCTTTTGTTGACTATGAGTGCTACTCCATTTCTTCTACGGGATTCTTGCCCACAGTAGTAGATATAATGGTCACCTGAATTAAATTCGCCCATGCTTGTCCATTTTAGTTTGCTGATTCCCAAGATATCCATGTTCAATCTTGCCATCTCATGTTTGACCACCTCCAGCTTACCTTGATTCATTGATCTGACATTCCAGGTTCCTAAACAATATTGTTCTTTACAGCATCCGATTTTCTTTTCACCACCAGACACATCCACAGCTGAGTGTCCTTTCGGCTTTGGCCAGCCACTTCACTCTTTCTGGCACTACTTGGAAATTCCCTCTGCTCTTCCCCAGTAGTATATTGGACACCTTCCGACCTGAGGGGCTCATCTTCCAGCGTCTTATGTTTTAGTCTTGTGATACATTCCATGGGGTTTTCTTGGCAAGAATACTGGAGAGGGTTGCCATTTCCTTCTCCAGTGGACCACATTTTGTCAGAACTCTCTGCCATGTCCTGTCCATCTTGGGTGGCCCTGCATGGCTTCACTGAGTTACGCAAGCCCCTTCGCCACAACAAGGCAGTGATCCATGAAGGGGACATATCAATTAGCATATGCAAATTTTATACAGATTGGTGATCTCTTCTTTGGTAATGCATTTCCTCTTCTTTTGGCAATTTGTAAGTGGTCACACTAACTAGAATGTAAGACTCTAAGCATTTAAATTCCTAATAGTGGTGAGATCAAGCACAAAGCAGCTGTGCTTTGCAATTGCAGTGCTCAATTGACCTCTGTTGAAGCAACATCTGTTTTGTCTGAGAGCTATAACACTTCTTGCAGAACTTGGCTTCTCCTCTCCTGCCTTATAGCAGGATTCTGGAAATTCATTGGAAATGTATCATGCTTCAAAGCAGGATAAGATCTCTTAATGGGTTTTCTTCGTTGAGAATAACACTGCTCTAATGGCCAGGAAGCATAGGAGGGGCCTTGGAGGTTGATGATGTCATGTTAAGGACACGCAAAAAAAATGTGAGTGACCAGTCATGAGCTTACAATAAAAGCCTAGTGTAGAAATGCCCCTACTGTCTGGTGACAGAAGACTCCAACTTGTGGATCCTTTACATGACATTGTCAACCTCCAGGGGCCCTCTGTGCTTTCTGGCCATTATAGCGGCATTATTCTGAATGTGGAAAAAGCAATAAGAGATCGTATCGTGCTTTGAAGCATGATGAAATTCTGGTGAATTTCCAGAATCCTGCTATATCACAGCACCATCTAGTGGCTGTATAATGAAACATTTAGAACTTGCCTAGAAAGAAACCCCCCAGAAGAAAATGTGTGTAAAGGAGGCGATCTTAATCTCTCAAAGAATCTGGAAGCAAAACTTCCGGTCAGGGTGTGGGACTTTAGCCTCATGTAAAGAAGCCCCCTAGGTGAGCCTCATTCAGGCCTTGTTGTTTGGCACTTGGTGGTCTGGTCTCCCTCCCTGGTCAGTGGAAGACAGTTTGTCAACATGAAGGCAAATATTCTAAAAGCCTGAAACATTAAATTGCAGCAAAATATATCAACATTCTCAAAGGTTTTACATTTATGCAAGAAGAACAAGAAGAGCTTTGAAAATGCTTTCAGAAATAGAGAACAAGAAGCTTTTGTAATTATGTCTAAATATTAAATCAATACACCTTTAATCTTCCAAGTAGCAGTTTGCATGTCATCCTCTTAGGCCCCAGAGATGAGTACTAGAGAAAATGTCAATATTAGAATCAGTCTATGCACTGCATAAAAGCCATATTTGTCAATATGGCAGCTTCTGGCAAGGCACATGTGGATTGCCATGTAGATTTTTGATAAAAGATGTTTCATAGAGGAAAACCATTATGCTCATTAAGTAATGGGAATCTGTTCTTCTAGGCATTAAGCAAGAAAAGGGGCTCACCAGGCAGATGTTTTGTGATCATGTTCCTACATTTATAGCAAGAATGGACTGAAAGTAAATTAGTATCTACTACTAGATCTCTGGGTGATTTGCAGTAGATCTGCAACATTTTCTGTCTCCCAATTGTTTAACAATAGCAACAATAAAAAGCTTATTTTTTTCCCTAAATTAGGTGCTGAAGTGAAGAAAGCTTCTGTCCATGCTCTATCCACAGTAACAACATGAATGGAATATGATTGTGCTCACAACCTATCCCTTTCCAAACAAATGACTTCTTCCCACTTGTCTCCTCATCTAAATTAAATAGCTTTTCATTGGGTAATATGCTTTCTTTAAAAAAAAAGGTGGGGGTGAGACAGGGGACATACACAACTAATAACTTTATCATACAATGCCTTTAACTTAAAGTTCATACTATGCATTAGAAAAAAGCTTTACAAAACTACCATCAAGTTTCCATTTCGGTACTATCTTCTGCATAAACTGTTGGCTGGTTTACAAAGACGTTGGTGCTGATGTTTAGAAATGATTATGAAAATTCTGGCTTCTTGTGCAAAATAATGTCTAACTTGCTTGCAAGAAAAAATGAGTACCAGGGAGAACTTATCAGCTTGTATATGACCAAAAGTGCACTTTCCTCATTATACCAAGCAGGCAGTGGAAACTTAGAAATGACATCTGGAGTTTGGTCCAACAGTAATTGGATGTGTTTTGTGGCTTCATGTGTGTTTTGTGGCTTCTTTGGTTCTGAATACTGCTGGTGAACTGAGCTGCAATCATTAATATATCACATTTTCTTCCTTGCCCAAGAAAAATCCTTAACGTATTCCCTCTGCAAACAAAGGGCTCTTCCTGACTAGTCTAACGTGCAGCTGATGTTTTCTTTTCCTTGTTTAAAATCATAACTCATATTTCAGTTCTGGCACTACTTCATTTGACAAATGCCTAAATATCTTCAGAGCCTATTCATTCATACAGAACCTATAATCAATAATTTATTCCTTGAATAGTTCTATGTAAATGATAATGATTTCTTTTAATTCCCGCACCATTAAAAAAAATCCATATTAGTTTCATCAACTGGCAATTACTAATGTACTTTACTTACTGGAGTACTGATTTGATTCTGACAGAGTCTTAATATCTCTAAATTGTGCTAAATAAATGCTATACATATTCAGGAGCAAGTCGCATCTATGGGATCTAATTTCATTCTAATGGAAGATGTGTTTTTAAGACCTTGCAGGACGTTAGGTAAAAGCTTTCATTTACTGAAATACGTTCATCTCCAGTTTGATCAGTATCCTGCTCTGTTCTGCACCTTCTTGGAGGGCCCTTCTGAGTAGTATGTAAGTAAGGGGTGCAGAACCTCAGGCCTGGAGGCCTAATCCAGCCAACCTGGGGTCTCAGTCTGGCCCTCTGTGGTTCCCCAATTGGCCATGCCCCCTTCCCCTGACCCCACCCCCTTTCTGCTGACCACCCACTGTTTGGTGGTTTCCCAGGTTTTGTGCAGTTTTTCTCCCATTCTAAAAGGTAGACATGCCTCTTCTAAGACTTAGATACCAGCAGGAAGAGCTTTAAGCTAAAATACATGGGCATTTTTTGTGTTTTGGCCCCATCCCTTTTGCCTTTGGCCCCACCCACCACTGGAATGTGTGGCCCCAAAATCGAATTTGGCCCTCGGGCTCAGAGAGGTTCAACACTGCTGGTGTAAATGGTAGTGGGCAGCCACCTCAGTCCCAATCCCTTATACCCAAAAGTAGGTGCTGAAAGATGTTTGAATTCCATTGCCTAGAGGTTGGCAACTTAGAAGACCTGGGGCTTTCTTCAGAGGTATGTTGCACCAGAGCCTCTATTTGCTGATCCATAGCATACAGGAAAATCATTTCAAGAGGGAAGAGAAAACGACAGCATTTTAACAGATAATCTGTGGTAAAAATGAGCAGAGAAAACTTAAGTTAGGGTCACCTTAGTTTACAAATTGTGCTGTTTAATTCAAGTATTTTAAGAATGGATTCACACAGTATTTTTCTTCTACACATGGACAGATTTGATCCACCCTAGATCATGGCTAGGGCCTAAGCATCATGTTGTGAGGGGAGTTCCAAAACACATACCACACATTCCCACCCCACACATACAGCATCATGAAGGAAACATTTCACTTTTAATTCTGAATTTACATTTTCTATAATTCTGAAATTACACCACAGCTGACACTAGAGCTTTTCTAACATGATCCCAAATATCTTCCCACTTTTTTGCTATTTTTGTTTTTACATAACATCCTGCCTGAAGAAAAGTCCTACAAACCTTGCAAGCTATTTTGTTGGCCCAAAGAAATGTTTTGATTTTTTTTTCTAGCGGACCAACACAGCTACAAACATTTTATAGTGCACACTAGTAGTTGAGCCTCAGCCTCCCTTGCTTTTTAAATGAGGCCCTCTAATAAGATTGGCTGCTGCAGCAGTTGGGACAAGCTAGCTAGAGCTATATAAGGAAGCAGGCTTGTGAAGGAGACAGCTCTCCAAGCACAAGGAGCTCAGTGAGGAAGCATCAGCATACAGGCAAGTTAAGCACCCATGCGAGTTTAGCAACAGAGAGACGAGGCCAGAGCAGTCAATTGTTCCCTGCTTTCTCATTGTTGTTGTTGTTGTTCAGTCGTTCAGTCATGTCCGACTCTTCGTGACCCTATGGACCATAGCACGCCAGGCCTTCCTGTCCTGCACTCTCTCCCAGAGTGTGCTCAAGTCCATATTCACTGCATCAGTGATGCTATCTAGCCATCTCGTCCTCTGCCATCCCCTTCTCCTTTTGCCTTCCATCTTTCCCAGCATCAGAGTCTTTTCCAGAGAGTTTTCTCTTCGCATTAGGTGGCCAAAATATTTGAGCTTCAGCTTCAGTATCTGTCCTTCCAATGAGCACTCAGGGTAGATTTCCTTTAGGATGGACTGATTTGAGCTCCTTGCAGTCCAGGGGACTCGTAAGAGTCTTCCCCAGCACCACAGTTCGAAAGCATCGATTCTTCGGAGCTCAGCCTTCCTTATAGTCCAGCTCTCACAGCCATACATTGCTACTGGGAAAATCATAGCTTTGATTAGACGGTCCTTTGTCGGCAAGGTGATGTCTCTGCTTCTTACTATGCTGTCTAGGTTTGCCATAGCTTTCCTCCCAAGGAGCAAGCGCCTTTTAATTTCATGGCTACAGTCATCATCTGTGGTGATCTTGGAGCCCAAGAAAATAAAATCTGTCACTGCTTCCATTTCTTCCCCTTCTATATGCCAGGAAGTGATGGGGCCAGATGCCATGATCTTAGTTTTTTTAATGTTGAGTTTCAAACCAGCTTTTGCACCCTCCATTTTCACCCTCAACAAGAGGCTCTTTAGATCCTCTTCACTTTCTGCCATTAGGGTGGTATCGTCTGCGTATCTAAGGTTGTTGATAATTCTCCCGGCAATCTTAATTCCGACCTGTGATTCATCCAACCCAGCGTTTCTCATGATGTACTCTTCATATAAATTAAATAAGCAGGGCGACAATATACAGCCTTGTTGTACTCCTTTCCCAATTTTGAACCAATCAGTTGTTCCATGTCCAGTTCTTACTGTTGCTTCTTGGCCCTCGTACAGGTTTCTCAGGAGACAGGTAAGGTGGTCTGGTACTCCCATCTCCGTAAGAATTTGCCACAGTTTGTTGTGATCCACACAATCAAAGGCTTTAGCGTAGTCAATGAAGCAGAAATAGACGTTTTTCTGGAATTCTCTGGCTTTCTCCATGATCCAGCGAATGTTGGTAATTTGATCTCTAGTTCCTCTGCCTCTTCGAAACCCAGCTTGTACTTCTGGTAGTTCTTAGTTCAAATACTGCTGAAGCCTAGCTTGTAGGATTTTGAGCATAACCTTGCTGGCATGTGAAATGAGTGCAATCGTACGGTACTTTGAACACTCTTTGGCGTTGCCCTTCTTTGGAATTGGAATGTAAACTGACCTTTTCCAGTCTTGCGGCCACTGTTGAGTGTTCCAAATATGTTGGCATATTGAGTGCAGCACTTTATCAGCATCATTTTTAGGATTTTAAATAGCTCAGCTGGAATACTGTCATCTCCGCTAGCTTTATTGTTAGTAATTCTTCCTAAGGCCCACTTTTTTACTGACTGTATGGAGCTTCTCCATCTTTGGCTGCAAAGGACATAATCAATCTGATTTCGATATTGACCATCTGGTGATGTCCATGTGTAGAGTCGCCTCTTGTGCTGTTGGAAAAGAGTGTTTGCTATGATCAGCATGTTCTCTTGGCAAAACTCTATTAGCTTTTGTCCTGCTTCATTTTGTACACCAAGGCCATGCCTGCCTGTTATCCCAGTGATTTCTTGATTTCCTACTTTAGCATTCCAATCCCCTATGATGAAGAGGACATCTTTTTTGGGTGTTAGTTCTAGAAGGTGTTGTAGGTCTTCATAGAACCGATCAACCTCAGCTTCTTCGGCCTCAGTGGTTGGGGCATAGACTGTGATGTTGAATGGTTTGCCTTGGATTCATACTGAGATCATTGTATCATTTTGGAGATTGTACCCCAGTACTGCTTTTGCCACCCTTTTGTTGACTATGAGTGCTACTCCATTTCTTCTAAGGGATTTTTGCC
The DNA here is from genome assembly GCF_057233095.1 of Heloderma suspectum. Classification (NCBI taxonomy): domain Eukaryota; kingdom Metazoa; phylum Chordata; class Lepidosauria; order Squamata; family Helodermatidae; genus Heloderma; species Heloderma suspectum. The sequence goes on from NC_139461.1 coordinate 76,319,682, forward strand.
CGCAGTAGTAGATATGATGGTGACCTGAATTAGATTCGCCCATGCTTGTCCATTTTAGTTCGCTGATTCCCAAGATGTCGATGTTCAATCTTGCCATCTCATGTCTGACCACCTCCAGCTTACCTTGATTCATTGATCTTACATTTGTTGTTCAGCCGTTCAGTCGTGTCCGACTCTTCGTGACCCCATGGACCATAGCACGCCAGGCCTTCCTGTCCTGCGCTCTCTCCCGGAGCGTGCTCAAGTTCATATTCATTGCATCCGTGATGCTATCTAGCCATCTCATCCTGTGCCGTCCCCTTCTCCTTTTGCCTTCAGTCTTTCCCAGCAGCAGGGTCTTTTCCAGGGAGTTTTCTCTTCGCATTTGGTGGCCAAAATATTGGAGCTTCAGCTTCATTATCTGTCCTTCCAATGAGCACTCAGGGTTGATTTCCTTTAGGATGGACTGATCTGACCTCCTTGCAGTCCAGGGGACTCGTAAGAGTCTTCTCCAGCACCACAGTTCGAAAGCATCAATTCTTCGGCGCTCAGCCTTCCTTATAGTCCAGCTCTCACAGCCATACATTACTACTGGGAAAACCATAGCTTTGATTAGACGGACCTTTGTCGGCAAGGTGATGTCTCTGCTTCTTACTATGCTGTCTAGGTTGGCCATAGCTTTCCTCCCCAGGAGCAAGCGTCTTTTAATTTCATGGCTACAGTCACCGTCTGCGGTGATCTTGGAGCCCAAGAAAGTAAAATCTGTCACTGCTTCCATTTCTTCCCCTTCTATATGCCAGGAAGTGATGGGGCCAGATGCCATGATCTTAGTTTTTTTAATGTTGAGTTTCAAACCAGCTTTTGCACTCTCCTCTTTCACCCTCAACAAGAGGCTCTTTAGATCCTCTTCGCTTTCTGCCATTAGGGTGGTATCGTCTGCATGTCGGAGGTTGTTGATAATTCTCCCAGCAATCTTAATTCCGACCTCTGATTCATCCAACCCAGCATTTCTCATGATGTACTCTGCATATAAGTTAAATAAGCAGGGTGACAATATGCAGCCTTGTCGTACTCCTTTCCCAATTTTGAACCAATCGGTTGTTCCATGTCTGGTTCTTACTGTTGCTTCTTGACCCTCGTACAGGTTTCTCAGGAGACAGGTAAGGTGGTCTGGTACTCCCATCTCTGTAAGAATTTGCCACAGTTTGTTGTGATCCACACAATCAAAGGCTTTAGCGTAGTCAATGAAGCAGAAATAGAGGTTTTCCTGGAATTCTCTGGCTTTCTCCATGATGCAGCGAATGTTGGCGATTTGATCTCTAGTTCCTCTGCCTCTTCTAAACCCAGCTTGTACTTCCGGTAGTTCTCGGTTCGCATACTGCTGAAGCCTAGCTTGTAGGATTTTGAGCATCACCTTGCTGGCATGTGAAATGAGCGCAATTGTGTGGTAGTTTGAACACTCTTTGGCGTTGCCCTTCTTTGGAATTGGAATGTAAACTGACCTTTTCCAGTCTTGTGGCCACTGTTGAGTGTTCCAAATTTGTTGACATATTGAATGCAGCACTTTAACAGCATCATCTTTTAGGATTTTAAATAGTTCGGCTGGAATACTGTCATCTCCGCTAGCTTTGTTGTTACTAATGCTTCCTAAGGCCCACTTGACTTCACTCTCTAGGATGTCCAGTTCAAGTTCAGTGACCGCACTATCATGGCTATCAGGGACATTCAGATCTTTCCTGTATAGTTCTTCTGTGTATTCTTGCCACCTCTTCTTAATCTCATCTGCTTCTGTTAGGTCCCTGCCTTCTTTGTCCTTTATCATGCCTGTCTTTGCACAAAACGTTCCCTTGAGATCTCCAATTTTCTTGAAGAGATCTCTAGTCTTTCCCATTCTGTTGTTTTCCTCGATTTCTTTGCATTGTTCATTTAAGAAGGCCTTCTTGTCTCTCCTTGCTATTCTCTGGAACTCTGCGTTCAGTTGGGTATATCTTCCCCTTTCTCCCTTGCTTTTCGCTTCCCTTCTTTCGTGAGCTACTTGTAAAGCCTCATCAGACAGCCACTTTGCTTTCTTGCATTTCTTTTTCTTTAGGATGGATTTTGTTGCTGCCTCCTGAACAATGTTACGGACCTCCGTCCATAGTTCTTCAGGCACTCTGTCTATCAGGTCTAATCCCTGAAATCTATTCCTCACCTCCACTGTATATTCATCAGGGATATGATTTAGGTCATACCTGAACGGTTTAGTGGTTTTCCCGACGTTCTTCAATTTAAGCCGAAATTTTGCAAGAAGCAGCTCATGATCTGAGCCACAGTCAGCTCCAGGTCTTGTTTTTACTGACTGTATGGAGCTTCTCCATCTTTGGCTGCAAAGGACATAATCAATCTGATTTCGATATTGACCATCTGGTGATGTCCATGTGTAGAGTCGCCTCTTGTGCTGTTGGAAAAGAGTGTTTGCTATGATCAGCATGTTCTCTTGGCAAAACTCTATTAGCTTTTGTCCTGCTTCATTTTGTACACCAAGGCCATGCCTGCCTGTTATCCCAGTGATTTCTTGATTTCCTACTTTAGCATTCCAATCCCCTATGATGAAGAGGACATCTTTTTTGGGTGTTAGTTCTAGAAGGTGTTGTAGGTCTTCATAGAACCGATCAACCTCAGCTTCTTCGGCCTCAGTGGTTGGGGCATAGACTGTGATGTTGAATGGTTTGCCTTGGATTCATACTGAGATCATTGTATCATTTTGGAGATTGTACCCCAGTACTGCTTTTGCCACCCTTTTGTTGACTATGAGTGCTACTCCATTTCTTCTAAGGGATTTTTGCCCGCAGTAGTAGATATGATGGTGACCTGAATTAGATTCGCCCATGCTTGTCCATTTTAGTTCGCTGATTCCCAAGATGTCGATGTTCAATCTTGCCATCTCATGTCTGACCACCTCCAGCTTACCTTGATTCATTGATCTTACATTTGTTGTTCAGCCGTTCAGTCGTGTCCGACTCTTCGTGACCCCATGGACCATAGCACGCCAGGCCTTCCTGTCCTGCGCTCTCTCCCGGAGCGTGCTCAAGTTCATATTCATTGCATCCGTGATGCTATCTAGCCATCTCATCCTGTGCCGTCCCCTTCTCCTTTTGCCTTCAGTCTTTCCCAGCAGCAGGGTCTTTTCCAGGGAGTTTTCTCTTCGCATTTGGTGGCCAAAATATTGGAGCTTCAGCTTCATTATCTGTCCTTCCAATGAGCACTCAGGGTTGATTTCCTTTAGGATGGACTGATCTGACCTCCTTGCAGTCCAGGGGACTCGTAAGAGTCTTCTCCAGCACCACAGTTCGAAAGCATCAATTCTTCGGCGCTCAGCCTTCCTTATAGTCCAGCTCTCACAGCCATACATTACTACTGGGAAAACCATAGCTTTGATTAGACGGACCTTTGTCGGCAAGGTGATGTCTCTGCTTCTTACTATGCTGTCTAGGTTGGCCATAGCTTTCCTCCCCAGGAGCAAGCGTCTTTTAATTTCATGGCTACAGTCACCGTCTGCGGTGATCTTGGAGCCCAAGAAAGTAAAATCTGTCACTGCTTCCATTTCTTCCCCTTCTATATGCCAGGAAGTGATGGGGCCAGATGCCATGATCTTAGTTTTTTTAATGTTGAGTTTCAAACCAGCTTTTGCACTCTCCTCTTTCACCCTCAACAAGAGGCTCTTTAGATCCTCTTCGCTTTCTGCCATTAGGGTGGTATCGTCTGCATGTCAGAGGTTGTTGATAATTCTCCCAGCAATCTTAATTCCGACCTCTGATTCATCCAACCCAGCATTTCTCATGATGTACTCTGCATATAAGTTAAATAAGCAGGGTGACAATATGCAGCCTTGTCGTACTCCTTTCCCAATTTTGAACCAATCGGTTGTTCCATGTCTGGTTCTTACTGTTGCTTCTTGACCCTCGTACAGGTTTCTCAGGAGACAGGTAAGGTGGTCTGGTACTCCCATCTCTGTAAGAATTTGCCACAGTTTGTTGTGATCCACACAATCAAAGGCTTTAGCGTAGTCAATGAAGCAGAAATAGAGGTTTTTCTGGAATTCTCTGGCTTTCTCCATGATGCAGCGAATGTTGGCGATTTGATCTCTAGTTCCTCTGCCTCTTCTAAACCCAGCTTGTACTTCCGGTAGTTCTCGGTTCGCATACTGCTGAAGCCTAGCTTGTAGGATTTTGAGCATCACCTTGCTGGCATGTGAAATGAGCGCAATTGTGTGGTAGTTTGAACACTCTTTGGCGTTGCCCTTCTTTGGAATTGGAATGTAAACTGACCTTTTCCAGTCTTGTGGCCACTGTTGAGTGTTCCAAATTTGTTGACATATTGAATGCAGCACTTTAACAGCATCATCTTTTAGGATTTTAAATAGTTCGGCTGGAATACTGTCATCTCCGCTAGCTTTGTTGTTACTAATGCTTCCTAAGGCCCACTTGACTTCACTCTCTAGGATGTCCAGCTCAAGTTCAGTGACCGCACTATCATGGCTATCAGGGACATTCAGATCTTTCCTGTATAGTTCTTCTGTGTATTCTTGCCACCTCTTCTTAATCTCATCTGCTTCTGTTAGGTCCCTGCCTTCTTTGTCCTTTATCATGCCTGTCTTTGCACAAAACGTTCCCTTGAGATCTCCAATTTTCTTGAAGAGATCTCTAGTCTTTCCCATTCTGTTGTTTTCCTCGATTTCTTTGCATTGTTCATTTAAGAAGGCCTTCTTGTCTCTCCTTGCTATTCTCTGGAACTCTGCGTTCAGTTGGGTATATCTTCCCCTTTCTCCCTTGCTTTTCGCTTCCCTTCTTTCGTGAGCTACTTGTAAAGCCTCATCAGACAGCCACTTTGCTTTCTTGCATTTCTTTTTCTTTGGGATGGATTTCGTTGCTGCCTCCTGAACAATGTTACGGACCTCCGTCCATAGTTCTTCAGGCACTCTGTCTATCAGGTCTAATCCCTGAAATCTATTCCTCACCTCCACTGTATATTCATCAGGGATATGATTTAGGTCATACCTGAACGGTTTAGTGGTTTTCCCGACGTTCTTCAATTTAAGCCGAAATTTTGCAAGAAGCAGCTCATGATCTGAGCCACAGTCAGCTCCAGGTCTTGTTTTTACTGACTGTATGGAGCTTCTCCATCTTTGGCTGCAAAGGACATAATCAATCTGATTTCGATATTGACCATCTGGTGATGTCCATGTGTAGAGTCGCCTCTTGTGCTGTTGGAAAAGAGTGTTTGCTATGATCAGCATGTTCTCTTGGCAAAACTCTATTAGCTTTTGTCCTGCTTCATTTTGTACACCAAGGCCATGCCTGCCTGTTATCCCAGTGATTTCTTGATTTCCTACTTTAGCATTCCAATCCCCTAGGATGAAGAGGACATCTTTTTTGGGTGTTAGTTCTAGAAGGTGTTGTAGGTCTTCATAGAACCGATCAACCTCAGCTTCTTCGGCCTCAGTGGTTGGGGCATAGACTTGAATTACTGTGATGTTGAATGGTTTGCCTTGGATTCGTACTGAGATCATTCTATCATTTTTAAGATTGTACCCCAGTACTGCTTTTCCCACCCTTTTGTTGACTATGAGTGCTACTCCATTTCTTCTAAGGGATTCTTGCCCACAATAGTAGATATGATGGTCACCTGAATTAAATTCGCCCATGCCTGTCCATTTTAGTTCGCTGATTCCCAAGATGTCGATGTTCAATCTTGCCATCTCATGTTTGACCACCTCCAGCTTACCTTGATTCATTGATCTGACATTCCAGGTTCCTAAACAATATTGTTCTTTACAGCATCGGATTTTCTTTTCACCACCAGACACATCCACAGCTGAGTGTCCTTTCGGGTTTGGCCCAGCCGCTTCACTCTTTCTGGCGCTACTTGGAAATACCCTCTGCTCTTCCCCAGTAGCATATTGGACACCTTCCGACCTGAGGGGCTCATCTTCCGGCGTCATCTCTTTTAGGCTTGTGATACGTTCCATGGGGTTTTCTTGGCAAGAATACTGGAGTGGGTTGCCATTTCCTTCTCCAGTGGACCACATTTTGTCAGAACTCTCTGCCATGACCTGTCCGTCTTGGGTGGCCCTGCACGGCATAGCTTATGACTTCACTGAGTTACGCAAGCCCCTTTGCCACAACAAGGCAGTGATCCATGAAGGGGATCTTACATTCCAGGTTCCTAAACAATATTGTTCTTTACAGCATCAGACTTTCTTTTCACCACCAGTCACATCCACAGCTGACTGTTCTTTCGGCTTTGGCCCAGCTGCTTCACTCTTTCTGGCGCTACTTGGAAATTCCCTCTGCTCTTCCCCAGTAGTATATTGTACACCTTCTGACCTGAGGGGCTCATCTTCTGGCGTCATCTCTTTTAGCCTTGTGAGACATTCCATGGGGTTTTCTTGGCAAGAATACTGGAGTGGGTTGCCATTTCCTTCTCCAGTGGACCACATTTTGTCAGAACTCTCCACCATGACCTGTCCATCTTGGATGGCCCTGCACGGCATAGCTTATGGCTTCACTGAGTTACGCAAGCCCCTTCGCCACAACAAGGCAGTGATCCATGAAGGGGGCCTTCTCATAGTAAATAACTATAAATAAATAGCCACAAATATAAATAAACAATTGTAAATAAATCCCCCCTCCCAAATCCCAACTTCAAGTAAAAGCTGATGGGATCTGAGCTGGCAGTGACTAACCAAGAAAGAGATCTTGAGGTTGTGGTGGACAACTCGATAAAAATGTCGACCCAGTGTGCAGCTGCTGTGAAAAAAGGCCACTTCCATATTAGGCATCATTAGGAAATGAATTGAAAACAAAACTGCCAAGAGTATACTGGCCTTATTAAAATCTATGGTGTGAACACACTTAGAATACTGTGCACAGTTCTGGTCACCGCACTTAAAAAAGGACATTGAAGTGTTGGGAAAAGTGCCCTTTTCTGCACCTAAAATGATCAAGGGAATGGAGCAATTGCCTATGAGGGATGGTTACAACAGCTGGGAGCGTTTAGCTTGGAAAAAAGGCAAGTAAGGGGAGACATGATAGAGGTGTACAAAATTGTGCAGGGTGTGGATGTGGATAGGGAGACATTTTTATCCCTCTGTCGTAATACTAGAACCCAGGTCATACCATGAAACTGATTGGTGGGAGATTCAGGACAGATAAAAAGAAGTGCTTCTTCACACAGCACATAGTTAAACTATGAAATTCACTTCCACAAGATGTAGTGATAGCCCCCAATTTGGATGACTTTAAAAGGGGATTGGATAAATTCATGGAGCATAAGGTTATCAGTGGCTACTAGTTCTGATGGCTATATGCTACCTCCAGTATCAGAGGGAGCATACTTGTATACCTGTTGCTGAGGAACATGGGTGTGTGTGGGGGTGCTGTTGCACTCATGTCCTGCTTGTGGGTTTTCCCTGAGTAGTTGGTTGGCTACTGTGTGAACAGAATGTTGGCTTTTATGTTCTTATAAATAGACCAATACACTTCAAAGTTTTATTTTTCCAGCCTTTTTCATTGCAAAATCATTGAAATCCCCCCAGAGTTAAATTATCTTGCAAGTTTACACTTGATATTCAAAATAACTAGGTGGTTTAACCATTCTTACCCCACAGTAGAATACCTGATAGATACCATCTGTTATGTTTTGGGGCCACAAGCCTTGATCAGATTTTGTACCACTACTGTCTCCTGCTTCTGTATCTAGTGGCGCTAATGATGATATTGCCCAATGATCTTTCAAAGCATTAGATTGGAATCATATAATGTATCTGGCAGCTTTTCCCCTTCATCAGTATCCACAGACAGTCTCTGTACTGAAATCATGTTCATCTTGTTTTCGTTCATCTACTTCCCCAGACTGAGCCATGCTGCCAAAGGGCCTTATCTGTTTTGAAAAACTGAAGGATTTATTGGTGTCCTTTACCTTCTTTTAGTGCCTTTGCTTAACCTCCTTTTCTTTCTAGCTGTCTGATTTTTATTGACAGCTAGATATGGCAGTATGGTGTCTACTAGATGTTTGCTCCCATACATTTTGTGCCTGTAAATCCTTCAATAGCACTGGCTCCCACTGCCCTTGGGACCAATGTCCCTGATTGTTATGGGACTTTGTTCCCATCACCAGCTATCATCACCCCACCCTACCACCTATGTACAAAGATCTCTGGGACTGGTAGTTCTTCAGAGTGCATGTTACATAGGGAAGTACAAATCTCTCTGTCTCTCAAACTACATGTCCTAGTTTAACTACACAAATGCATACTCTCTGTTCTAAGACCAACAGTACAAAGGCAAAGCAGTGAGTGGGCTAGAGTAAGCCCAGGGGACTTTCCATTCTGACTCGCCATGTGCTCACCATGCGCTCCTGAGAGCTCCAAATGAATTGAAGGGGTGTGGACTGAGTACACCAAGCAGCTGTGTGGGTGGGAAGTTTCAGTCTGTTTCCCACCTCCTAGCTGAGCAGAGCAGAGGAAGCTGCTCCAGCTGGTCTAAGGGCTATACAAGCAAGCAAGCAAGCAAGCTCCCAGAGAGTGAGCAATCAGAGTAACTGAACAGGGAGAGCAAAGAGGAGTTTTGCAGGGGAGGTCAAGGGGGAGGTCCCTAACATTTTTTAAAAAAATTCTTGTAACACACACCTCCATACCAGTGGGACTCTGTTTTTAACCTCCAGTGAATAGAGGACAAAGCACAGGCTATTCCAGTACAATCAGAAATCTAGAAACAAAAAGGGAATAGAGACTATGGAAGAAAAAGACTCTCCAGTGGTGGTGACCTGCAAGGTCTGTGCAATGTTTGCTTTCTTGCCTGAGATCAATGTGGCCTACATGTGCCACAAGTGCAAGTTGATCACGCTGTTGGAAGAAAAAGTAAGAGGTCTGGAGTGGCGAGTGGTGACCCTCCAGGGAATAACAGAACATAAAGAATTCTTGGACAGAACAGTGGAGCTACAGAAGCAAAGTGAAGAACAGAAGCTAGAAGAGCAACAGCAAGCTGAAGCGGAAGAGGAAAATGCTGAGGTGAGGAAAAATGAAGTAGGGGATACTCCTTGGAAAGGGGTGACAGGAGCAGAAGAACTAGAAGCCACTCTACACCAGTGGAAGCAGTGAAACTATGGAACCATTTCCAGGTACTTAAGGATGAGACTGGAGGACAGCCTGCAGAAGAAGAATTACAGGGGAACCTGCATGAGAGCGAGCAAGAGGCTGAAGGTCAGTCAAACAGAGGCAATGAAACCAAGGCCTACAACAACAAGAAGAGTAGTACTAGTAGTGGGAGTCTCCTTGCTGCGTGGGATCAAAACCCAAGTATGTCACGAAGACCCATTGACTCGCCAGGTATGCTATCTCCGCAGAAGACAGATTAGAGATGTGACTGAAGGGTTGCCTGCACTCATAAAGCCCACTGACAGGCATCCCTTTCTTCTCATCCATATGGGAACAAATGATACCACCAAGCAGAGCTATGAAGAAATCACATCACACTTCAAAGCTTTGGGAGGGAAACTCAAGAACTTTGGGGCCCAGATAGTTTTCTCATCTATCCTTCCAGTAGTTAGAAGAGGGATAGAAAGGGAAAGAAAAATACTCCAGGGGAAGGAATGGCTAGGAAGGTGGTGCCGACACAAGAGATTTGGATTCCGGGACCATGGCCTATACTTCCTGGAAGATGGACTGTTGGCAAGGGCTGGGAAGAATGTGTTTGGCCATAGCATGAAGAACTTCATCAGGAGGGCTTTAAACTAAATCCTATGGGGGAGGGAGACATAAAGTTGGGGGTAACAATGGACGAAGGCTCATGCACCACAAAGGAGAGAACAGCTCTAATAGTGCCCAATAGTAGTCTTCATAAACATGTAAGAAGAAAGCCAGACTATGAAGCACATGGTCTTCGATGTCAATATACTAATGCCCAGAGTATGGAAAACAAGCAGAACAAACCTGAACTCTTCATACAGGAGGGAAATTATGACTTGATAGGTGTAACTGAGACTTGGTGGAATGACTCCCATGACTGGAATACAACAATTGAAGGATATAACATGTTCAAAAAGAACAGGAGGAACAGAAAGGGAGGTGGAGTTGCACTATATGTTAAAACTACATATTTCTGCACAGAAATACAGGAGGAGGATGTTGGTAGCCCCATCGAGAGCGTCTGGGTTAAAATAAATGGAGCAAAGAATAAAAGGAACATGGTGGTTGGCATCTACTACTGGCCACCCAATCAAGGACAAGACGACAATGGAACTTTTGAAAAGCAAATAGCCAATATTTCAAGGAAGCATGATGTAGTAGTAATAGGGGACTTCAAATTCCCTGATATTTCTTGGGAGACAAATTCTGCAAAACATGGCCCCTCCAGGAAATTCCTGACTTGTGTGGCGGATAACTTCCTCCTACAGAAAGTAGAGGAAGGAACTAGAGGATTGGCTATGCTTGACTTGATCCTAACCAACAGAGATGACTTAGTGGATAAAGTAGCAGTTATGGGAACTCTGAGGGAAAGTGACGATGTTATACTTGAGTTCTTGGTTCTAAAGGAAGCAAAAGCCGAGTGTAGCCAAACGCATATCCTGGATTTTAGGAAAGCCAATTTTAATCAACTCAGAACAGTGATAAATAAGGTCCCATGACAAGCAACTCTAAGGAGAAAAGGAGTCCAAGATGGGTAGGAGTTTTTTAAATAGGAAATTCTAAAGGCGCAGTTACAAACAATTCCAACAAGAAGAAAAGGTGGAAGACAACAGAAGAAGCCAATGTGGCTTCACAAAAAGCTTAGAGATGACCTGAAAACAAAAAACAACACATATAGGAAGTGGAAGGAAGGCCAAGCAGCAAAGGAAGAGTACAGGCAGGTAGCACAGAATTGCAGGGATGGCGTCAGGAAGGCTACAGCTGAAAACGAGCTGAGGTTAGCGAGGGATGCTAAAAGCAACAAAAAGGCTTTCTTCAGATACGTGCATAGTAAAAGGCAGAGGAAAGAAAGGGTGGTTCAACTATTAAATAAGGATGGCAAAATGGTAACAGATGACAAAGAAAAGGCAGAAGTGCTCAATTTCTACTTTGGCTCAGTCTTCCCCCAAAAGAGGGTCTATGATCCCCCTGGCAAAGGCAAAGTACAGGCTGAAAGGGCAAGATTGCAGCTTGAGATTGATAGGCATATGGTCAAGGAACACCTAATTACTTTGAATGAGTTCAAATCTCCAGGGCCAGATGAACTGCATCCTAGAGTAATAAAGGAACTGGCAGAAGAACTCTCAGAACCACTGTCTATTTTCTTTGAGAGATTATGGAGGACGGGTGAAGTGCCAGATGATTGGAGGAGGGCTAATGTTGTCCCTATCTTCAAAAAAGATGAAAAGGAGGAACCTGGGAACTCCAGACCAGTCAGTCTGACATCAATCCCTGGGAAAATTCTGGAACAGATGATAAAGCAATCCATCTGTAGGCACCTTGAAAACAATGCAATGATTACTTGAAGCCAACATAGATTTGTCAAGAACAAATCCTGCCAGACGAATCTGATCTCATTTTTTTATCAGGTCGCCTCCCTTGTGGACTGTGGGCATGCTGTGGACATAATATACCTCGACTCCAGCAAAGCTTTCGACAAAGTGCCCCATGATCTCCTGATGAGCAAAATAGCTCAAAGTGGGCTAGATGAAACAACGATCCGGTGGACCCACAGTTAGCTACAGAATCGGACTCAAAGTGTACTTCTCAATGGGACCTTCTCAAACTGGGGAGAGGTAACGAGCAGGGTACCGCAGGGCTCAGTCCTGGGCCCAGTGCTCTTCAACATTTTTATTAATGACTTGGAGGAGGAGGTGCAGGGAATGCTGATCAGATTTGCAGATGACACAAAAATTGGATGGGATAGCTAAAACCCAGGAAGACAGAAGCAAAATTCAAAGTGATCTTGATAGGCTGGAGCGCTGGGCAGAAAACAACAGAATGACATTTCATAGGGATAAATGCCAAGTTCTGCACCCAGGAAAAAGAAACTAAATGCACAATTACAAGATGGGGGATACTTGGCTCAACAATACTACAAGCGAGAAGGATCTTGCAATTGTTGTAGATCATAAGCTGAATATGAGCCAACAGTGTGATGTGACTGCAAAAAAGGCAAATGCTATTTTGGGCTGCATTAATAGAAGTATAGCTTCCAAGGCCCATGAAATACTAGTTCCCCTCTACTCAGCACTGGTTAGGCCTCATCTGGAGTACTGTGTCCAGTTCTAGGCACCACACTTTAAGAAGGATGCAGACAAACTGGAGAGGGTTCAGTGGAGAGTAAAGAAGATGATCAGGGCACTGGAAACAAAGCCCTATGAGGAGAGATTGAAAGAACTGGGCATGTTTAGCCTTGAGAAGACTGAGGGGAGACATGTGATAGAGCTGTTCCAGTACTTGCAAGATTGTGGCAGAGAGGAAGGCCAGGATCTCTTCTTGATCATCCCAGAGTGCAGGACACAGCATAATGGGCTCAAGTTGCAGGAAGCCAGATTCTAGCTGAACATCAGGAAAAGCTTCCTGACTGTTAGAGCAATACGACAATGGAACCAATTCCCTCAGGAGGTGGTGGGCTCTCCCACACTGGAGGCATTCAAGATGAGGCTGGACAGCCACTTGTCAGGGATGCTTTGACTTAGATTCCTGCATTGAACAGGGGGTTGGACTCAACGGTCTTCTCGTGCCTGCCTTAGAAAATAAACCCCATAAAACGATCCTTCAAGACTGGGCAAAGGATGTCCACCTCCACTTGAGACTTATAAATCTTTAAACACGGCAAGAGGCAGGGCATGTGAAAATGTGAGATGTGGGCTTGCAGCAGGTGCCTGACCGTGGGTACCCTTGAATCCAGCCTTACATATATCCCTTTTGGCCATTGGACAGACCGGCTGCATGAACTCCATCCTTGTCGATGGTCCCTTATGTAATTCAAGGTGAAGAGAAAAAAAAAAAAGATCAACTCAAATTGCCAGAATCAAAATCTTCTATATGTCAAATCATTAACATATGAAATCGGCCCCATTGGTTTGTTCATTCACCTTAATGTATCTACTTTCTAGTTATTTGTAGATACGTGAAGATATTGGTGTCATTGTTTTACTCCTTCTAACTATTATTTCACTCATTAAAAAACCCAGGATGCATTCCAGAGCCCAATCAATTCAGCAGAAGCGTCAGTATGGGAAACGGCCAGCAACCTAAGCAATGCTTAAATTATTTAGGGAGATCAGCAACAGAGGGCTGCTCTGTGATTACATGTGGATGCCCTCATTCATTTCAGGAGGGTTTAAATATACAAGTGCCTGATTTGCATTTCTACACCTTAATGTGAAACTGACATATAGTCAGTGCTGATGAGTCCAATTGTGATTCAGTAAGAAACTGCTAAGTAATGGAAACCGAGCTTATGGCAGCCCAAATCACAACATGATTTAATGGAAGGTACCTTTCAAAGAATTAACATTGCCCACCTTCAAAGAGCTTTCAAATACCACATTTCTTTACTAATAATCATAGTTTAGTGCATTTAAACCACTTAGGAAGCAATCCTATGAAAACCGACCTCCCCCCATGTCCACGCTGCCTCTGAGGCAGCACAGAGAAGCCCCATCCTCTCCGCTCGGAAGAGGAGTGCGGAGTGGCTGAAAAGGGGCAGGGCTGGGGGCATTCTGGGGTGGGGAGAGCGGATCTGTGTGTACGACACATCCTATGTGTCATACAGCAGCCTCCTCTCCTGCTCGGCCCACCCACAGCTAGACAGCCGAAATCGGCTGTCTAGCAGAAATAGCAGGGCAGGAAAGGCATGGAGGGAATGATCCCCCCATGCTTCTCCTGCCTTGCTTTGGATAGGCGGTCGCCTCCGAGTTCGGAGGTGGCTGTCTATCTAGATAGGATTGTGCCCTTAGGCTGGCATACTGGTACTTAAATCAGTTTAGGCCCCTTGAATGGCAATAAAGATGTTTCATATGTGAAACTCAAATCAGCTTTGGCTTAAATCAGTCTGTAACACAAATGTAAAAACTATCCTGTTCACAACGTACTCTTGATTTTGCTGCCCCATTCTGTCCTACATCCATAACATTCACACATGACACAAAGACAGCCTGTCCACATCTTAAAATCTGGTGGAGGAGAAGCCCTTCAGAAACCCAGATGTTCCCAGGGTTGCTGCAGCCTCTTTGCCATGTCAAATAGGGTAGTCTTCTGCATGACCATTAAAGGTACCGGAGCTCTATCCTTGTGTGCCCACTGGATATGTACATCCTGGGAGCTGTATGTTTTGCAGACCTGGGCTAATTGTTATTTATATAAAACATACACTCTGCCATTCAGGTGTTTGTGCCTCTCTAAGGGTGGTTAACAATTAAAACCAAAGTTAAAATACGATAACATTTCCTTCCAAACAGATAGACACAGCAGGTAAAGCAAAGACATGGGATAAAGTAAAAGTTACCCACCTGATAGAACAAATGCCTGCTTAAACAAGAAGGTCTTTGCCGTGCATTGAAACACTATTAAGGAGGATGCCAACCTAGTCCCATGGGGCAGAGAATTCCACAATTTAGGTGTGGCCAGAAAAACCTTTATCTTGTCGCCCTCATAGATGGGACACAGAGAATGGCCTCTCTATAAATCGTAGGGTGCAGGCAGGCTGATATGGAAGGAGACCGTCCCTGAGGTATCCTGGACCTAAGCCACTTAGGGCTATAAAGTCATTACCAGCACTTTGAAACACTGGAAACAAATTGGTAACCAGTGCAGCCCATGCAGGACAGATGTGAAGTGATCCTGTAAGCAAGCACCCAGCAGCATTCTTGCTGCTACATTCTAGACCAATTGAAGTTTCCAGAGAGTCTTCAAAGGTCACCCCAGGACACATTGCAGTAATCCAGTCTAGACTGGATTGGATGTAGTTCATGCATCAGCTGGAGTTGGGCAAAGGCACACCTGGCTACAGCCACCAACTGAGCACTGAGGCTCAAAGCCAAGTTTTTTATTCTTTTAAATATTGTATTTTATATTGTTACTGTTTTCATTTTAGTCTTTTAATTGTTGTAATCCATTCAGAGAATGTTGGTGATTGGGCAGATTAAAAACATAACAAATAAACATAATAATAAACAAAGTCCAGAAGCACCCCCAAACTGCGACTCTGATTCTTCAAGGGGAGTACTAGCCCATCCAAACCAGGTTAAATTCCTGTTCCGGGGACTGTCTGCCTTCTGGCCAGGAGAATCTCTGTTCTACCTTGTTTGGATTAAGTCTCAATTTATTTGCTTTCATCCAGCCCTGTACTGCTTCCAGACTCTTATTCAGAACAGCAACAGCTTCTGTGGTAATGGATGAAAAGGACAAATAGAGCTGTGTGTCATCCACATGTTGGTGACACTGCACCCCATATCCCCAGACAATCTCTCCCAGTGCCTCTGGGTAGATGTTCAATAACACAGGGGAGAAAAGAAAACCCCGAGGACTGTCATACACCAATGGCCAAGGGGTCAAACAACAGCTGCCATCATCACCACAGCATAGGCCTTAATACAGGTTCTAGCCTGGGTCTGATCAGATTTATCCTGAGTTTTCCTCCACCGTTGCTCTTTTCCAGAGGAGACAGAAAGTAGATCTCCAGATGTTTTGGACTGCAACTCCCAGCATCCCATGCTGGCAGGGGCTTCTGGGAGAAGAAGTCCAAAACTTCTGGAGAACTGCTGCCTACCCTATAATCTAGTCATCATCCCTGCTACTTAATTTCCCTGAGCACCTTAAAAAACCTGGGAGCCCACCTGTCTCCATCTGCAGATAGAAGGTACTCGAAGGCAATTGTGTCAACTGCCTGGGTCATTTTCCTGTCCCAGAGCTTCCCCAGGGCTTCAACAGAATCACTGGTTGAGCTGGCAGAAAACTCCTACCCAATAGTCCAAAAACTATTTGGATCCATCTTGCTCCGCGGACAGTCCTTTCTAATAAGTCCTCCAACTCTGCAGAGGTTAGGCTTTCCTGTAAACCTAAAACCCACCAGAGAGCAGTCTGTCCATGCCACAGGATGACATACTGTCCCTCTATACTCAGATCACCATCATCCTGATCAGAACAACAACAAAAAAACCAAGTCAAGCGTGTGTCCACGGGTGGGGCCTGATTTAATGTGGGGCAACCTCACTGTTGCCATGGAGGCCATGAAGTCCTGAGCTGTTCCCGTCAGGGTGGCCTCTGCATGGATGTTGAAGTCACCCAGTACTACCAGTCGGGGGGACTCTAGCACCATGCTTGAGACCACGCTGGCTAGCTCAGGCAGAAAACTGCTGGGCAGTGGGGTGGTTGGTACACCAACAGAATCCCCTAATTCAGTTCTTTCCCCCTATGAGGAATACAGTGACTGGTTTTCTTTACAGCATTCATTTGTTTTATATATATATATATGGAACAAATAGCTTCTCTCAAGTTATTCACTTTTGCTCTCTTGAGCAAGAAAGTGAGAAATAAGAATTCATCAGTCCTTTCAATTTACATTGATGCTGTTAAGCTGCTGCATCCTCAAAAACATAAAAATATTTTTTTTAAACCCTGTTTAAAATTCAGTGAGTGTCTCTAAAGAATAGTTGCATGGATTTAGTGATTTGCTTTCTCTGATGGTGCAGAGAGCACAAATTCCAGCAAACCTGCTGGGGCAGTTTGTCCTAAAGTGAGTAAGGTGTGTTCTTTAGGCCCTGAGCTTTAAGCAGCCTCCCAGTAGGACAGCCTACACAAACTGCTTTTTGGTGGGGAGTGTTTCTATACAACAACACATCTAGATTCATGTGGCTCGTGAGACCTTGGTAGAGTCTAAAATGATGAACAAACAGCCACTTACAAAGCATCTATTGTAGACAGACTACATAAAGATACTAGTGCTGGCATCAATCATGCGCACTAGGACAATGGGTGACCTTTTCTAATAAGAACTGAAGCTTCAAGAACATCCATTAAATCTCATAGCAGCCCTATTTATTGTAGATTTGGGGCATTCATCATCTGAGGGATATAAACTTCTTGAAACTGCCAACATTTGCCAATCATCCTCCACCGAGGGAAATATTATGAATGGATGATAGGTGCCTGCTTCCTTTTCCATTAGGGCAACTTTAACACCATCACACCTTCTTGTCTGCCCAGTTTTGAAAGGAGAGCAGCAGCGGATAAACAACTCTTGGGGAGAAAACAGTAGCCATTTGTTTTTTTATGGATTTCCTAAGTACAAGTACCAGCGGTGATTGTCTGACAGACATTTTTCAATGCCATTTTGTAATATCTACAAACTGGCTTGATTCACACTCAAAGCCAGATGCCTGGTACTCACGTTGACTGTTGACATGCCACAAGATGATTGTCATTTTCACAGCCCTCTTCTGAACATTTCTGGCTAAGTTTTCTGAAAATTGAAGGATGGGTGATGGGTTTAGGGTCTCTGACCCATGATGTAACAGGAAAAGGGAGGGAATGTGTGACATCAGAGAGAGGGAAGATCAAAGCTAGAAGATAAAAGTGCCTCATGACATTTTCAATAGGTGAAGAGGCAAGGAGCTAAACAGAAAGATTTGATCTCAATGACCAAGATGCAGGGAGCAGAGGTTACAGAGGAAAGATGAGATCTGGTATTATTGCCAATGGGCCTGGGTCAAGAAGGTAATTTTTCCCTCTTCACCAATGTGAAATGTTTACAGAAGCCAACAGGTCTAAAAGAGCTTCATCAGCAACCTTTACTATAATGACTGCATAACACATGATCTAAGCTTGTCCTTTAGGAAGGGACGGAGTGTTGGTGAACATTCTCAGGCCTCTCAGGCCTGCCCTTTTAAATACCAATTATAACTTCATGTTGACTTAATATTTTAAGGCACTCCCATGATGTCCCACTCAATTTTAGAGTATACCTGCAAGCGTGGGTGCTATTATCTCCCTACATTTGTGACAATGCCAGTTTAGAGATGCCACATTAGAGGAGGAAAAGGTACTGACCCACCACCCCTCATTTCATTGTCAGTGGCTTTTGAGGAGAAAAATACTTGATTACTAGGGAATTAGTGTATTTCTGAGCATGCTGACAATATTCTTTGAAGCAGGTTGCTGTCTAAGACAGAAGCTACCTTGTTAAAATGTCAGAACACATATGTTTTTCAGGGCTCTACCTTTCAAAAGAATAGCAAGTTTCTTTTTGTACAGAATTACATTTTAATAGACAAATAGAAGCTCTACCTAAAATGTATTCTTGAGATGTGCATATACAGTCTAATGTAAGCAGTATTTGGGAGAAGATTGCTAACTTTCTACAGCTATAGGAGTTTTCATCAGTACTAGGCAGGTTGGTGGTATGTGCAACAAAATGAAAAGTACTTGGAGGTCACATCCCAATTGGAGTTTAAATGCAAATCAAATACCAACGCGAACAAGGTTCCCAATGTAAAATATATATATCATCTGATATTATCACCTACTAGCAACTTAGCATTTCTTCAATTTTACGTATGTCTTTGGTATTTATACTTATCAGCAAGGTACCAAAGGTATCCTTTTAAAGGTTTCTGTTGGCAGAAATTACTATATTTGCAATTCTTATTCTACTGAATGGAAGTAGCAGGTCTTTTCTCTTTTTCAACTAAGCATTCAAAAATGGTTCATTAACCTTCAAATGAACATAGACCAAGTTCAAGGATACTGAGATATAGAAGTAGTTAATGGTGTGGTTCTTTTTTATTATTCCCAGTGGCTTTTGAACTTTAAAGGATGCTTTTGAATGTTATGAAATTGGGTATGAATCAGCATGCCAAATCTTTTTCCAGGACTCAGCTACCAGCCACCACTCAATTATCAACTTGCCAAATGTTTAGTGATTTTACATATCATTAAATCTTCACCTGGGAGGTCCCAGTCTGAATCGATATGAGGACAATGTAAGTCCTCTTCAGATATTATAGACCAAACCTGTGGAGTGAAGAAGGGTTTCCACATGCTAGCTCTACCCCAAAGTTCCTGTACATAGCAGCTCCACCCCCACCTTTTCCAGGATGCCATCTTCACAACAATGGAAGGAGAAGTGTATCAGAAGTGTATCAAATTATCCACAGTTTCAGAAAATTGGCTTTCTTCTGTCAGGGACACACAAAACCAGAAAAGTGGAGTATACCGTATCTAAACCCTGCTTTTCACAGGTCACACCATGCTTGGAATCAATATAGTTCTGGGTTGGGTGGGCGGGGTGGGACTGAAAGTCATCAACCTGGCAGGGGCTGCTCATCCAATGAGAGAGACTTGTTTCCCACCCCTGCCCGGGCTCCCCCCTGCTACTACATTATTATGAATGGAGAGTAACTAATTCACAATTCTGAAGGCTAGAAACAGTGCTGTAGTGCTCTTATGAATGACAAAAGGCAGGCTAGAAACTCTTTCCCCATGAGATCCCCCTCACCAACGCAAACGAGGCCCATTCCAGCAAACAGTCAGGGAGTTATATCTCCAGCGCCCCTTTCTCCTTCTCTGGTCATTTCTCCCTGCTCACAGTGACAGGCTTCTCTGCTCCCATGATCCCAATACCCCAGTAGATTACTACTGAGATAAAGCCCTAATGTGCATTTGTTTTGTGCCAAATGAAAGAGTGTAAGCTCCCTGTTCACTCACTTTTCCATGAACAAGCCCAAATCCCAGATTATCCAGTGCAGCATCTGAAGGCCCCCCATGAGAGCACCCCACCACCCCAATTTCAACCCATTCCAGCAAACTGTCAGAAATTATAGCTTCCAACCCATTTTTACTGCAAGCATCAGAGAAGTGGCGAAGTAACGCAAAGATCGGACAAGCGCTGAAGTAAAGCAAAGATTAGAGAAGCAAAATAATGTGACATCAAAGAAGCAAATTAACACAACATCAGAGAAGCGGATTAATGCAACATCAAAGATGCGAAGTAACACAAACATCAGAGAAGCACATAATGATGGTCTTCAATGGGGAAATGGAGGCTAGTTACTCCCACTGGTGAAAAGGAAGTACAGTGCTATTCTGAAGGCATGGAAGAATACTCTAGCACTTTGATGAGTTGGAAAGGCAGGCAAGTTACTCTAGTTACTGAGGTTACTGAGGGCACAGCCAGGTAAAAGACACACCCCGAGGAACACCCAATCATACCAAATTTAAAGTGGAGGGATGGGCGCAGAGCCGCAAAACTGCGGGGGAGCTGAATTAAAGAAAAAAACAATGGAGTAAATAGGGATGAATGGGCACCCCCCTGCCCAGTTTTGCCAGGTGCCCACCCAGCCCCTGCACCTGCTCATCCATCCCTGGACCCACACTCACCTCCCTGCACTCGCCAAGCCACCCACACTCACCCGGGAATGCCATTTTAAGGGGGGAGGGATGGCATTCATGAAATGTGCGCATTTTCACAATTGCCTTTAATTCTATTTATTTATTATTTATTTATTTCATTTCTATACCACCCAATAGCCAAAGCTCATGAGGATGAGATGTCTAGTGGCCAGGGTGTCTACTGAAGCCCCATCCTGCCCGGTCAGCTGTCAAGGTAGCTTCCTTGACAGCCAACCAGGCAGGAGGAGGCCTCAGCGCCATGCACACTCCAGCTGCTAGCCATCTCCTTCTCACGAGCAGGAGATGGCTAGTGGCCTGGGTACTGGCCAAGGCCCCACCCTGCATGTTCAGCTGACAAGAAAGCTTCCTTGACAGCCAACTGGGCTGGAGGAGGAGAAGGCGCCCGAGCTGCTCTTGCCATCTCCTCCTTGTAAGGAACCGTAGGGGCGCATGCTGTGACAAGTCCAGGCTGTTCCCAACTGCTCACTGAGCTCCAGGGAGCTCATTGGCCAGGTCCATCAGGGCCCTGCAGCTCAGCAAGTGGGGGCCGGGGGGCTTGGCACAGTAAACTCTGGGGTGGCTGCAGACTGGCCACAATGTTATGTGTTGCAAAGGACCTCCAAATGGTCCCAATCTGCAGCAAATCACCCATGAAGACAGACCCCATGTTGAGCAGGAAAGTCTGAAGGGGATTCTTTGAACATTTGGCTGAACCCACTTACAAGCCTCCCCACACTCAGGGACCCTAATAGTGGGTTCCTGAACATAGAAAGGATTCTAATGTAGAATTAGAATGCAGAATTCACTACCTAATTTTTTTCTTAGTAGGAACATGAGCCCTAAAAATAACTCACCCAAACAGTTTGTGGACAGGGGAACACCTGGGGCTCTGCCACATGTCAGAATCAAGTCTGGACTCTTAGGCAGTCATATCAAACAAAATAAGATTTCACAAACAAAGGTATTTATGGGATGGGCTAACTCCCAAAGGGAGGTTGGGAATTCAAACTGTCCAATCAATAGCCTGAGATGACCAGATCATATGTCCTCCAGGTGATTCCTGCATGTACCTATTTAGAATAAGGGAATCATAGAATAGTAGGGTTGGAAGGGGGCTATAAAATCATCAAGTCCAACCCCCTGCTCAGTGCAGAAATCTAAGTCAAAGCATCCCGGACAGATGGCTGTCCAGCTTCATCTTGAATGCCTCCAGTGTGGGAGAGCCCACCACCTCCTTAAGTAATTGGTTCCGTTGTTGTATTGTTCCAACAGTCAGGAGGTTTTTCCTGATGTTCAGCCGGAATCTGGCTTCCTGTAACTTGAGCCCATTATTCCGTGTCCTGCACTCTGGGATGATCGAGAAGAGATCCTGGCCTTCCTCTCCGTGACAACCTTTCAAGTACTTGAAGAGCACTATCATATCCCTTCAGTCTTCTCTTCTCAAGGCTAAACATGACCAGTTCTTTCAGTCTCTCCTTGTAGGGCTTTGTTTCCAGTCCCCTGATCATCTTTGTTGCCCTCCCCTGAACCCTCTCCAGCTTGTCTGCATCCTTCCTAAACAGTGGTGCCCAGAACTGGACACAGTACTCCAGATGAGGCCTAACCAGTGCTGAGTAGAGGGAAACTAGTACTTAACAGGTCTTGGAAGCTATTCTTCTATTAATGCAGCCCAAAAGAGCATTTGCCTTTTTTGCAGCCACATCACATTGTTGGCTCATATTCAGCTTGTGATCTACCACAATTCCAAGATCCTTCTCACTTGTAGTATTGTAGAACCAAGTATCCCCCATCTGGTATGTGCATTTGGTTTCTTTTTCCTAGGTGGAGAACTTGGCATTTATCCCTATTACATTTCATTCTGTTGTTTTCTGCCCAGTGCTCCAGTCTATCAAGTCTATCATTCCCCCAGGTGATTCCTGCATGTATCTATTTAACATAAGGCAATGTCATGGAAGTGACAGAGTCAAGACTTAGATGTGAGGTAATGCCAAGTTTGGTATCTACAGATGTCTGGGCATGCCCAGGCATGTCCTTTGTTCAGAGCCATGTTCTAGCAGGGAGGAGAGAATGCCTGAGTTTGTCACAAGCAGGGTCTACTGAAATGGCATAGTAAAACCCTGGTACCAAAGGCTTGTATTATATGTCATTCAGTATCACTTCTGTGTGAAGCAATATCACTTCTGTGTATACACCCATGTACACCAGCAATACCACCTCTGTGTGTACACTTCATGTATACCAGAATGTGTTCTGAATGCACTTGTGCCTAATTTTCCATGTGCCTAGAATGCTTTCAACTTCTCACTGAAATAGTTTAGATGTGTGCTTGTCACACATGATGGTGAACTTACGGTTTCATAGACAGAAGTGACATTCAAATAGGAAATTGTTGGATGTGAAGTCTCCATAATGGACAGCATGTCATGTATTTCCTTATTTAATTTGATGCATAAATTGCCTGCATATGCCAAATAACTTCTATGTAGTGTGTGGGGGCCTCTACTGGTGAACTGGAAATGTTACATTAATATTTGTTTGTGATTGTTTAAACACGTCAGGTAGAAGCTGGAGCAGGCTTAGAATCATAGAATCATAGGGTTGGAAGGGGCCTACAAGACCATTGAGTCCAACCCCCTGCTCGATGCAGGAAGCCTGATTCTCAGGCGGTCTCCCATCCAAGTACTAACCAGGGCTGACCCTGCTTAGCTTCCTGTTGCTTCAGAAGGCAGGAGTACAACGAATGGGTGGAAATTGCAAGGAAGCGTATTTCAGCTAAACATCAGGAGAAAACTTCCTAACAGTAAGAGCAGCCTAACAGCGTGCCAGACTGCCTCGGGAGATGGCAGACTCTCCTTTGCCAGAGGTATTTCAGCAGAGGCTATACAGCCATCTGTCTCAGGATGTTGTAGGTGCATTACAGATTCTGGATAGTATCTAATGTTAGTCCTATGTAGAGTAGACCTATTGAAATGAATGGGACAAGTAAGTCTTGACTAACAAGTCTCATTCATTTCAATGGGTCGACTCTCCATAGGACTAACAGTGGATATTACCCTCTGTGTTGAGTAGGGGATTGGACTAGATTATCTCCAAGATCCCTTTCCATTCTTCAGTTCTTTGATTCTGTGATACATGTAACTAAAAGTAAGAGCTAATGGTGATATTTTCTTCTGAGACCAATCTCTCAAAGGAACTTCTTTCAGGCCCGAAGCCTCTTCTCAAAAATACATTTAGACCCAGGTGAATGTACTATATATTTCAGCTAAGGAGTTCCTGTTTTGCAGCTACTTCTTTTTAAGATTTTAAAAAGTTTCTTATGAATACTTCTACATTTTTTAAAAAAGAACCCTCCACATGGAAAAAAGATGTAATTGAGAAGAGTATAATTGAACCTTCTCCCTGACACACAAGTTTTCTCTGTGCATGATTTTTTTTTTCATCCATAGGGATGCACTCCATCACACAGTCTGAAGGGGTAGAACCCAGGGCAGTCTACTCATGTGACACCAATACTGCCCCAGCTGCATTAGCTGTCCGTTCATTTCTGAGCCCAATCTAAACCTGAGCCCTGGTTTAAACCTTTAAACCCTTTGATGGTGTGTGCCCAAGTTACTTGAAGGGCTGCCTTTTCTCTCATGCCAGCCTGCCTCTACTCTGAGCTCATCAGCAGAGACCCTTCTCACCAAGGGCAGTTCAGCTGGTAAGTGCACGGGAGATGGCCTTTTCAGTGGTGTCCCTGCATCTCTGGAGCCAACTTAAAAGGTTAATCAGGCCCTTCTTTACAGGCCTTCAGGAGTGGCTCTGAAGACCTACTAGTTTTCACTGGCCTCTCCATAGTCTGTGGGCTGCAGGTTTTATTGGTATGATGTGTTTTAATAGTGTCTGAATATTTATTGATTGATTTTCTACTGTGTTTGTTTTGCATATGTTAATATTGTTTTTATCTTGTACACTGGCTTGAGAATGTTCTAGCTTTACAGGTGGCCTAAAATATTTTAAAGTATATGATTGAAGATGGATAGATGGATAGATGCCTACATTTTCCATCTTGTTGAGAACTAGAGCTTAGCGTCTATCCCAGTGTGTTAAATGTGCTGCACAGTGCAGCCCAGAAGAGTTACAAACTGAGCCTGGATGGGGCCAGATAACAGTCACGATACTTTAAGAGGACTGGAACAAAAATGGCTTCAGTGGAGTTTTACCTGTATATAGGCTTGCTAAATTGAAGGCCCCGGTGCAGGAGTGCTCAGACTGTGTTGCTATGCATACCATCCCTGCATGAGATCTTCCTCAAGATCTCACAGCCCTTTACCATTTCCTCCC
This sequence comes from Heloderma suspectum, assembly GCF_057233095.1. Taxonomy (NCBI): domain Eukaryota; kingdom Metazoa; phylum Chordata; class Lepidosauria; order Squamata; family Helodermatidae; genus Heloderma; species Heloderma suspectum. The sequence goes on from NC_139461.1 coordinate 76,344,367, forward strand.
TCCACTTTCTCCCCTCTAGTGAGATGGCCTTAGTTGTGAGCATCCCAGATCCCAAGTATGAACAATACTACTTCAATTATTCTATCATGTTCTGCTGCAGCGAAGTGCACAGCCTGGAGGATGCGAACCCTTGCAGTGGAGGAGCTTGCATAAATTGGCTGTCCCACATCTCATGCTTCTCCATTCTGCTAGAGCAGCACAAATGATCAGATATATAATACTTGCAGTGCTGAAGGAAAAAGGAACAAGACCCTCCACTTGCTGGATGTGATCCTACCAATGCCCCCAAGAAGGGGAAATGGATGTTCCACACCCACTGCAACTTGGTAAAATGTCACACTGAGAGCAAATGGGTTGAACAATTGGCAAGCAGGAGGGAGCAGCGCACTCATGGGGACAAGTTTGCAGCATGGCTCCGTTAATGGTCAGATGTGAGCAAGGCACTCACGCAGCACATTTCCATTCAAATCAGCAAATCACAGTGACTCCTCTGGGTCCTGATTACATCCTTTATATAAATCTTTTTCTCAGCTTGAGAAATGCTGTTAGAGCAGCTTTTGTTCTTTCTTTGGCAAGGGAATGGATTTACCAGCACCTGAGAGATACGTGGTCCTCTCCCCCACGCACCCACCCGCCTGCATTATATTTTACACAAAGCAAGCTACTTGAAGGCCTAGATAGATCTGAATTGTGTGGCTGCAGGTGCTGATGATGTGCAATCCAGTAAAGTGTGAATGAGGATAAAGAAGTGTCTGGAGAGAATAGCACAGCTGTGTCTTCTTTTGTTGGAGTTAATGCCAGGCTTCCCGCTGGAAAGTGCCATGTGCTGCCCAAGCTCACCTTATGGATCATTCGCCCTCTCTTGTATGGAACAATCCTTTTTCAGGTGTTAGTGCCACAGGTAAGCAAAGGTGGGTTGGGATGCATCACCCCTGTTATTCAGGGATTTGCCTCCCCCCACCCCGCACACACACTCTCCTGCTTCTCTTCACCTATATAAAAAAGGAACATGCAGCATGATTTCTCAAAATACAGCTCTGGAGTGGAAACACCTGTGATCTGACCTTTAGCTATACAAATATAGTAGTGCCTCCTCATGTCTGTATTGCTCTTATGCGGGGGAAAGGACACATTTATTTGCATTTTATCATTTTTCAAATATTTTGGATAGTCACTAAGCCAGGGTTAGATGGCAAATCTTAATAAGTAGAAGAAAGTTTTGATTAAAAAATAGTAATTCTACATTCTATATGACTTAACTGCTATATATTTGTTAACACTGAGCTTTGCTGTAAACCAGCCTTCACCAGTCTGGTGCCCTCCAGATGTTTTGGATGACAACTCCCAGCATTCCTGGCCATTAGCCATACTGGCTGAGGCTGATGGGAGTTGAAGTCCAAATCATCTGGAGGGCACCAGGTTGGGGAAGGCTGCTCTAAGCCAAGTCAAAATTTGTTACAAAGTCTCCCTTAGTTAAGAGAATAACTGTACACGGTCTCCAAGGGGGTGTTTCCACCAGTCATTTACTCTGAGCTGGCTGCATATTGAGGTCGTTAGGGACAGATGATGTCGTGGCCACCCAGCAGCCACCCCTGAGATTATCAGGGAAAAAACGGATTTCCTGAGGCTGCCTAAAGTCCGATTCTTTTCCTAAAGTCGTGTTCTCCGCGGTATAGCTGTTGTGTGCCCCAACCCCCGCATTGATCTCGGGTATGCTAGCCCTGCCCAGGGGTGTGCCTTTCACCGTGACCCCGGTCAAGGGGTGTTTCCTGTCCCCTGTATTTCCCAGCACAAACCAATTAATGTCTACTCAGAAGTAACTCCCATTGTGCTCAGTGATCTCAGAATTTATATAGATCCCCGTGAATTGAATACAGAGTTTAAAGCATTGATTCCCTGAAGCCTGCCTGAAAAGCGCTTTACCGAACCTGTGATTCTCCAATTCTCCGTGGCTTGGTTTATTGCCTTAGGAAATAACTACTTCACACCTTCCATATAGAGATCCTGCAGTTAGAAAGCGGGCTGGTTTCCCATCCCTGTGTCATCCCCCCCTTCCCAGCACAAGCATATGTGTGTCTACTCAGAAGTAACTGCCTTTGTGCTCAGTGAGGCTTGCTCCTGAAATGCAGGTGCATCTGGACTTTCAGGGAAAAGGAGAAAGGGGAGGAGGGGGTGGAAGACTCTCTCATTGGTTGAGCAGCCCATGCCAGTCAGATGACATTCACTCCAACCCCCACCTCCACCAGGAAGTATGTTCTGTGAAGCAATTTTTACTGGTGTGGAGCACTTCCTCATGGAGCCCTGCATGGATCAAAGAGCAGCAAAGCTGATTCCTTTTTAAAAATCCGGTACTCCGCCATTTGCTTCTCCTTCTGTTGTCATGGAGACACAGTCCAAATAAAGCTAAGAAAAACCAAGCTGTTCTTTTATCTATCCTTGAAGACAGTTCGGAAGCTACAGCTGGTACAGAACACGGTGGCTCGCCTGATTAAAGGCAGCCACCGGCAAGATCACATCACTCCATTGCTGAAGGAGCTGCACTGGCTACCAGTTGTTTTCTGGGCCAAATTCAAGGTGTTGGTTTTGACCTTTAAAACCCTATATGGTTCTGGCTCAGCCTATCTCAAGGAGCACCTCCAGCAACACCAGATAGGCCGCTCAACAAGATCAGCCTCGGATGACCTTCTCTCTGTCCCATCAACCAGGACAGCTAGGCTGGTGAGGATGAGGGAGAGGGCCTTCTCTGTGATGGCCCCCACTCTGTGGAACTCCCTCCCTAGGGAACTCCGCCATGCCCCCTCTTTAATGAGCTTCCGCCATGCATTAAAAACATGGTTGTTCAGGCAGGCATTTGGGGTGGGCTAGGGTAATTTTAGAAATGTGATGTTTTTAATGTTGAATGTAATTGTATAAACTGTTTTTATTGTTGTACATCACCCAGAGTGGCTGGGTGACTGGCCAGATGGGCGATTAATTAATTAATTAATTAATTAATTAAAAAATATCCCTATGCCTCCCTGTGCCATCTATCCCTTACTCTTGTAATTAGCTGGAGGGTAACAAACCCATGGGGTGAAAAAGAAAGCACAGGACTAACTGGTCCAGGAGTTGTAAGATGTTTGATTGGATGGATGAAGCATAAGAAAGCAAAAAGCACTGAAAACAGACCCATGATTATGGGAGAAGAGGAGGAGGAGGAGGAGGAGGAGGAGGAGGATGTACACAACCTCCCAGCTAGCCCTGAATATGAATGGAGAGCTTCAGACATTACAACAAGCACTGAATCAAAACAACAAAGAGTCTTGTGGCACTTAAAGACTAACAATTGTATTATCGCACAAGCACTCATGGTCTACAACCTACTTCAAGATAATCAAGGTAATCTCTTCTTGCACTTCCAGTATAACATCTAAATTCATTATTGTGGTGAGATGCACAAGCTGTGCCCACACTGGGAGCTCCCAGGGGATAGGTATGACTTGCACCTTCTATTCGGTGAACTCATGAGAGGCGCAGCAAGGCTGCCCCACACTGGTGTTCCATTCCCCCAACATTGGCATGCCTCTCTGGCCATGCCCACAGCATCAGCACATTCAGTCAAACACTTGAAAGGGGCCCCTATGGACAGCTGTACATGCATAACATTTTCCCTATGATAGGAAACCGAGATGCTTCCAGTTCCCAATCAGACAGAAGCTTCTAAAATCATACCACTGCCCCCTTTCATGAATGCAATGGAAAATGCTGTCACTGGGGGCATGGGCAGAGGAGTGCACTGACATTGGGGGAATGGGATAGCCAGCACAGCCCCACTCCACCCTCACATGTTCCCTGAATGCATGGGGCAGTTTCTGAAAAGGGTGACTGTCTATACACATTCTATCTCCTGTCCCAGTCAAGACACATTAAGGCCATATTCGGTATTAGGAAGTTCATATGTAGACGTAATCCTACAAGTCAGCCACGTGACCAGCATTTACTGTGAACGCATTCATGAAATGCAGTAGAGGATACTCCTTGGAAAAGGGTGACAGTTAGGAGCAGAAGTACTAGAAGCCACTCAACACCAGTGGAAGCATTGGAACTATGGAACCGTTTTCAGGTACTTGAGGATGAGACTGGAGGACAGCCTGCAGAGGAAGAATTACAGGGGGACCTGCATGAGAGCGAGCAAGAGGCTGAAGGTCAGTCAAACAGAGAGAGTAGTGGTAGTGGGAGACTCCTTGCTGTGTGGGATTGAAACCCAAGTATGTCACGAAGACCTGTGGACTCGCCACGTATGCCATTTCCCAGGTAGGGATGGATGAAAGTCCCTTACCTGGTCCCGCAGCTGTTTTCGGTGGGAGGGGGAGGCGCTCCATTTCTCCCCCCGAAATTCTTGGCGGGTGGAGAGGCGCCCCGCCCCTCCCCACCAAAATTCTGGCTGGGGGGGAGGTGCCCCATTCCTCCCCGCCGAAATTCTGGCCAGGGGGGAGTGCCCCGTCTCCCCGGCCGCGAAAGAAAAAAGTAAAGTAAAAAAAAAAAAGTGATAGGCTACGTAAAGATTTACGTAGCCTATCATGGCTAGATTTTCAAAGTCAGCCATGATAGGCTACGTAAATCTTTATGTAGCCTATCACGGCTGACTTTGAAGAAAAAAAAAAGCACGTATGCAAATGGCGGTGCCCATGGGCGCTGCCATTTGTGTTCCTTATTTGGGCACGGGTAGTCTACGTAAAGATTTACATAGACTACGGTGAAAATAAGGGCAACGTTGCCCTTATTTTCACCATAGTCTACGTAAATCTTTATGTAGACTACCTGTGCCCAAATAAGGAACGCAAATGGTGGCGCCCATGGCCACCGCCATTTGCATACGTGCTTTTTTTTTCTTCAAAGTCAGCCGTGATAGGCTACATAAAGATTTACGTAGCCTATCATGGCTGACTTTGAAAATCTAGCCGTGATAGGCTACGTAAATCATTACGTAGCCTATCATGTTTTGTTTTGTTTTGTTTTACTTTACTGGGAAATGGCGGTGGCGGCGGCGGGTCAGAAGACCGGCCGCCGCCGCTGCCACCGAAACGCTGCCAAACCGCTGCCGGGACCCGCCGCCGAGAGGGGCATTCACACGAGGTAAGTCTCATCCCGGGGGGGGGGGTGTCAGAGAATTTCCCCACCAATTTTGGGGCATTGGCATTCGGCCTCCCGGAGATTCATGGAGAGATTCTCCGACATCCCTACTCCCAGGAGGACAGATTAGAGACATGACTGAAGGGTTGCCTGCACTCATAAAGCCCACTGACAAGCATCCCTTTCTTCTCATCCATGTGGGAACAAATGATACCACCAAGCAGAGCTATGAAGGAATCACGTCAAACTTTGAAGCTTTGGGAAGGAACCTCAAGAACTTTGGGGCCCAGATAGTTTTCTCATCCATCCATCCAGTAGTTGGAAGAGGGATATAAAGGGAAAGAAAAATACTCTAGGGGAATGACTGGCTACCAAGATGGTGCCAACATGAGAGATTTGGATTCTGGGACCACGGGCTATACTTCCTGGAAGATGGACTGTTGGCAAGGGACAGGTTGCACCTCACAAAGGCTGGGAAGAATGTGTTTGGCCACAGCGTGAAGAACTTCATCAGGAGGGCTTTAAACTGAATCCTACAGGGAAGGGAGACGTAAAGTTGGGGGTAACAATGGACGAAGGCTCATGCACTACAATGGAGAGAACAGCTCTAATAGTGCCCAATAATAGTCTTAGAAACATGTAGGAAGAAAGCCAGACTACGAAGCACATGGTCTTGGATGTCAATATACTAATGCCCAGAGTATAATGCCTACATAATGTCAATATACTAATACCCAGAGTACAAACAGAACGAACTTGAACTCTTCATACAGGAGGGAAATTATGACTTGATAGGTGTAACTGAGACTTGGTGAGATGACTCCCATGACTGGAATACAACAATTGAAGGATATAACTTGTTCAAAAAGAACAGGAGGAACAGAAAGGGAGGTGGGGTTGCACTATATGTTAAAAATACATACTTCTGCACAGAAATACAGGAAGATGAGCTAGCCCCATCGAGAGCATCTGGGTTAAAATAAATGGAGCAAAGAATAAAAGGAATCTGGTGGTCGGAGTCTACTACTGGCCACCCAGTCAAGGACAAGACGACAATGGAACTTTTGAAAAGCAAATAGCCAATATTTCAAGGAAGCATGATGTAGTAGTAATGGGGGACTTCAAATTCCCTGATATTCCTTGGGAGACAAATTCTGCAAAACATGGCCCCTCCAGGAAATTCCTGACTTCTGTGGTGGATAACTTCCTCCTACAGAAAGTAGAGGAAGGAACTAGAGGATTGGCTATCCTTGACTTGATCCTAACCAACAGAGATGACTTAGTGGATGAAATAGCAGTGACAGAAAATCTGGGGGAAAGCAACCATGTTATACTTGAGTTCTTGGGATCAGGAAGGCTAAAGCTGAGAACGAGCTGAGGTTAGCAAGGGATACTAAAAGCAACAAAAAGGCTTTCTTCAGATATATGCATAGTAAAAGACAGAGGAAAGAAATGGTGGTTCAACTATTAAGTAAGGATGGCAAAATGATAACATATGACAAAGAAAAGGCAGAAGTGCTTAATTCCTACTTTGGCTCAGTCTTCTCCCAAAAGAGGGTCTATGACTAGGCTGACCATATTTTAAATGGGACAGTATCTTTTTTTCATATTTCCCAACCGTCCCATCATTTTAATATAAATGTCAATTTTGTGCCATTTTTAATTTTTTGTAAAAAACTGAACGCGTTTATCATAAGGCTCTATGCTAATCAATGCGTGCAGTAAAACTACTAGTGTGATGAAAGAGGAAGTTCCATTTACTTTATCCAGTCAGGGCCAGGCTTCTTGAGCTAGCAATGATCAGACACTGCCCCCTTGCTTGTCTGCAGTGGCGAGGAATTCAAGAGGTGGTTGCTAAGCCCTATTCAGTGTGTGGGAGCCAGGAGGGTGAGTCTTATTGTTATTTCTACCATTATTCCACCCATAGAGATTCTTTCTCTAATAAACCTTTTGTTATCATCTTACTTTTTCATGAATACAAAATATTACATAACCCCATCCCATTTTTGTCATCCCAATATCCCGTTTTTGTCTCAAGGAAAAATGGTCAGCCTATCTATGACCCCGCTGGCAAAGGCGAAGCACAGGCTGAAGGGGCAGGATTGCAGCTTGAGTTTGATAGGCATATGGTCAAGGAACACCTAATTACTTTGAATGAGTTCAAATCTCCAGGGCCACATGAACTGCATCCTAAAGTAATAAAGGAACTGGCAGAAGAACTCTCGGAAACACTGTCTATTCTCTTTGAGAAATCATGGAGGATGGGTGAAGTGCCAGATGACTGGAGGAGGGCTAATGTTTTCCCTATCTTCAAAAAGGGCAAAAAGGAGGAACCTGGGAACTACAGACCAGTCAGTTTGACATCAATCCCTGGGAAAATTCTGGAGCAGATGATAAAGCAATCAGTCTGTAAACACCTTGAAAACAATGCAATGATTACTCGAAGCCAACATAGATTTGTTAAGAACAAATCCTGCCAGACGAATCTGATCTCATTTTTTGATCAGGTCACCTCCCTTGTGGACTGTGGGCAAGCTGTGGACATAATTAGGGATGGCGGAGAATTCTGCCACAGATTCCAGTGAGGCCGAATGCACTGGCTTTCGGCCCCCCAGAATCCGTGGCGGAACGGCCCCCTGCCCCCCCGCCCACCCAGCTGAACCCACCAGGATGAAGCTTACCTGCGGTGGATGGGGTGGCTTCAGCGGCAGCTTCGGCGGCGGTGCAGCGGCAGCGCAGCAGAAGCGGCAGAAGGTGCGGCGGCAGAAGGTGAGGCGGGGGCGGCAGGTGTGGCAGCGGCGGAAGGGGCGGCAGTGGGGGCAGCGGCAGGGGTGGGGGCGGAAGGTGCGGTGGTGGCAGGCAGCGGTGGAAGGGGCGGGGGCGGCAGCAGTGGGGGCAGGGGCGGCAGGGGCGGTGGTGGGGGTGGCAGCTGCGGTGGCGGCAGGGGCGGGGGCGGCCGCTGCTGGGCACAGCGAACACAAATGGCGGCAGCTACGGTGGCCGCCATTTGCGTTTGCTATTTTTAGCCGTTCTAGCCTACGTAAATATTTACGTAGGCTAGAACAGCTAAAAATAGCAAACGCAAATGGCGGCGGCCATAGCCACCGCCATTTGCGTATGCATTTTTTTTTACTTTGCTGTGATAGGCTACGTAAATATTTACGTAGCCTATCACGGTTAAGTACAGGGACGCCATTTGCGTCCCTGCTGCCCAGCGGTGGGATGTCCGGCTGCAGGTGGAGCTGGCCGGCGGCTCCGTGGGATCCCCATGGAGCGGAGCCGTCCGGGCAGGATTCCAGGGGAGGGATGGAGCGCCTCCCCCCCCACTGCGAAGCAGATCCGCGAAACGATAAGTGACTTCCGTACATCCCTAGAGATAATAATAGGGATGTCAGAGAATTCCGCCACGGATCTCGGGGAGGCCAAATGCCATTGCATTCGGCCCCCCAAAATCGGTGGCGGAATGGTCTGCCACCCCCCTGCCACCCCCCGGGACAAGACTTACCTGGGGCGGATCTTCCTGGCGGCGGTGGCTCCGGCGGCAGCTCCGGCGGCGGTGTGGCGGTGGCGGCGGCGACCGGTCTTCCGACCGGTCTTCCGACCGGCTGCCGCCACGGCCATTTCCCGGTTTAAAAAAAAAAAAACAACGTGATAGGCTATGTAAAGATTTACGTAGCCTTTCACGGCTAGATTTAAAAAAAACACCGTGATAGGCTACGTAAATGTTTACGTAGCCTATCACGGCTGACTAAAAAACAAACAAACACACGTATGCAAATGGCGGCGCCCATGGGCGCCGCCATTTGCATTCCTTATTTTGGCACATCTTAGTCTACGTAAATGTTTACATAGACTAAGACGGCGAAAATAAGGGGAACGCAAATAGCATAGACGCTACGCTATTTGTGTTCCCCTTATTTTCACCATCTTAGTCTACGTAAACGTTTACGTAGACTAAGACGTGCCAAGATAAGGAACGCAAATGGCAGCGCCCATGGGCGCCGCCATTTGCGTACACGCATGTTGTTGTTTTTTAATCAGCCATGATAGGCTACGTAAACATTTACGTAGCCTATCACGGCTGACTGCAGGGACACAAACGGCAGCGGCTACGGCCGCCGCCATTTGTGTCCCTGCCAGCCAGTGGCCGGATGTCCGGCTGCTGGCGGAGCCGGCCGGTGGCTCCGCAGAATTGCTGCGGAGCACAGCCGGCCGGCCAGGATTCTGGGGGGGGAGGAACGGAGCGCCTGCCCCCCCGGCCAGGATTCCGGGGGGAGAGACGGAACGCCTCCCCCCCCACCATCAGCATAATCCACGAAAGGTAAGTACCTTTCATACATCCCTAGATAATATACCTCGACTTCAGCAAAGCTTTCAACAAAGTGCCCCATGATCTCCTGATGAGCAAACTAGCTCAAAGTGGGCTAGATGAAACAATGATCCGGTGGATCCACAGTTGGCTACAGAATCGGACTCAAAGAGTGCTTATCAATGGGAACTTCTCAAACTGGAGAGAGGTAACAAGCGGGGTACTGTACTGCAGGGCTCAGTCCTGGGCCCGGTGCTCTTCAACATTTTTATTAATGACTTGGAGGAGGAGGTGCAGGGAATGCTGATCAAATTTGCAGATGACACAAAATTGGGCAGGATAGCTAACACCTTGGAAGACATAAACAAAATTCAGCGTGATCTTGATAAATGGAAGCGCTGGGCAAAAAAGAACAGAATGAAATTTAGTAGGGGTACATTCCAAGTACTTCACCTAGGAAAAAGAAACCAAATGCACAGTTACAAGATGGGGGATACTTGGCTAAACAACACTACAAGCAAGAAGGATCTTGGAATTGTTGTCGATCACAAGCTGAATATGAGCCAACAATGTGATGTGGTTGCAAAAAAGGCAAATGCTATTTTGGGCTGCATTAATAGAAGTATAGCTTCGAAGAGCTGTTAAGTACTAGATCCCCTCTACTCAGCACTGGTAAGGCCTCATCTGGAGTACTGTGTCCAGTTCTGGGCACCACTCTTTAGGAAGGATGCAGACAAGCTGGAGAGGGTTCAGAGCAGGGCAACAAAGATGATCAGGGGACTGGAAACAAAGCCCTGTGAGAAGAGACTGAAAGAACTGGGCATGTTTAGCCTTGAGAAGAGAAGACTGAAGGGAGATATGATAGCGCTCTTCAAGTCCTTGAAAGGTTGTCCCAGAGAGGAAGGCCAGGATCTCTTCTCGATCATCCCAGAGTTCAGGACACAGAAGAATGGGCTGAAGTCACAGGAAGCCAGATCAGGAAAACCTTCCTGACTGTTGGAGCAATACAACAATGGAACAAATTACCTAGGGAGGTAGTGGGCTCTCCCACATTGGAGGCAATCAAGATGAGGCTGGACAGCCATCTGTCAGGGATGCTCTGACTTGGATCCCTGCATTGAGCAGGGGGTTGGACTCAATGGTCTTATACACCCTTTCCAACCTTACTATTCTATGATTCTATGAAAATGTGGACACTTCCATGAAATATATTTATGGATGGGTCCGTATTTCGAGTAGGGATGTACGGATTGCATAAAACCCGTTCTGTCTGTGTTTTGCAGATTGTCAGCACCTTTCATTCCACTCTCCACCTATTGATAGAATCGGGGGGGGGGGTGTCCAAATTTGTGCAAATTCACAAATTTGCATTTTCATGCTTTAGCCTGTGAGGGAAATGTACATTTGTGGCCCTTTTTTAATACGTATTTTCCTACAATAAAATGTGTGCGAAATTTGGGAAAGTTAGAAGAATGGTCTGCAAGTCCACAGAATCCACCCGACAGGGGAAAAACCAGTCCACTGCAGAATCTGTGGGTCAGATTCATAAAAATCTGAATGCATTTGGTTCCATTGTGCATTTCTCCGACATCACTAATATCAGGCTACTCCCGGACTTTTTTTTCAATAGATAGACTTAGCTTATTAACAGATAAATATAAATCTTTCCTGTATTGTGATTTGGACCATGGAAGTGATTGTTTCATTAAAATAAAATGAAAATCTCATTATGAGAAACATGCCTGACAATGAGGAGTCAATGAGGAGTCCCTATTATAAATTAAAGTCTCCATGTTGTCATCATGACATTCTAAAGCTGGGTTTTATTTGATAGTTATAATTTTCGTTAATCTTGGAAAAGACAGATGAATCAAATTATGAACCATTTGAGAAACTGGAGAACACATGGGCAGCTTATTGGGTCATGGAACTGAGAGGTTAGCCCAAATGTCTACTCAACTGTTCTTTGGCCAAAATCACCTTTTCAGTCTCAGTTCTCCATCTGTAAAATGGGAATAAACATTACCTGCTATGAAGGGAGTTGTGATGGCACACCCATTGTGGATAAAACATCTTCTGCAAATACTCACCAAGGCCCCATCTACAAAGAGATGCTTTCCAACAGGATTCAGTTTAAAACTGTGTTTTCATCCATTCGGATTTGCTCCTCCTGTGGCATGCACAGCCAATTAAAGCAGCTTCTAGCCTTATACGTGAGAAAAACACTACTTTCATGTGGCAGACTGCATGAGAAACTGCATTCGTTGGGGCGTATGTAGGTGGAGTCTCGCAGAATCAAGAAGTCATTAAACTTAGGTGCACTTCCACTGCAGCAGATAAGGGGAGATGGAAAATAAAAGGCAAAGCAATTCCCAACTCCCCACCCCCCTCCTATGCTGAGTAAGTGCAATTATTATTATTATTATTAATATTATTTACATTTCTATACTGCCCAATAGCTGGAGCTCTTTGGATGGTTTTGTTGTTGTTTATTCGGTCAGTCGCTTCCGACTCTTTGTGATTTCATGGACCAGCCCACGCCAGAGCTTCCTGTCGGCCGTCGCCACCCCCAGCTCCCACAAGGTCGAGTCCGTCACCTCCAGAATATCATCCATCCATCTTGCCCTTGGTCGGCCCCTCTTCCTTTTGCCTTCCACTTTCCCTAGCATCAGGATCTTCTCCAGGGTATCCTGTCTTCTCATGATGTGGCCAAAGTACTTCAGTTTTGCCTTTAATATCATTCCCTCAAGTGAGCAGTCTGGCTTTATTTCCTGGAGGATGGACTGGTTTGATCTTCTTGCAGTCCAAGGCACTCTCAGAATTTTCTTCCAGCACCACAGTTCAAAAGCATCTATCTTCCTTTGCTCAGCCTTCCTTATGGTCCAGCTCTCACAGCCATAGGTTACTACGGGGAATACCGTTGCTTTAACTATGCGGACCTTTGTTGTCAGTGTGATGTCTCTGCTCTTCACTATTTTATCAAGATTTGTCATTGCTCTCCTCCCAAGAAGTAAACGTCTTCTGATTTCCTGGCTGCAGTCAGCGTCTGCAGTAATCTTTGCGCCTAGAAAGACAAAGTCTGTCACTGCCTCCACGTTTTCTCCCTCTCTTTGCCAGTTATCAATCAAGCTGGTTGCCATAATCTTGGTTTTTTTGAGGTTGAACTGCAACCCAGCATTTGCACTTTCTTCCTTCACCTTCATCAGAAGGTTCTCAGCTCCTCCTCACTTTCAGCCATCAAAGTGGTATCATCTGCATATCGGAGATTGTTAATGTTTCTTCCAGCGATTTTAACTCCAGCCTTGGCTTCATCAAGCCCAGCACGTCGCATGATGTGTTCTGCATACAGGTTGAATAGGTAGGGTGAGAGCATACAACCCTGCCGTACTCCTTTCCCAATCTTAAACCAGTCCATTGTTCCATGGTCTGTTCTTACCATTGCTACTTGGTCATTATACAGATTCCTCAGGAGGCAGACAAGATGACTTGGTATCCACATACCACCAAGAACGTGCCACAATTTGTGATGATCGACACAGTCAAAGGCTTTAGAATAGTCAATAAAACAGAAATAGATGTTTTTCTGAAACTCCCTGGCTCCCTGGCTTTCTCCATTATCCAGCGGATATTGGCCATTTGGTCTCTAGTTCCTCTGCCTTTTCGAAACCCAGCTTGTACATCTGGCAATTCTCATTCCATGAATTGCTGGAGTCTACCTTGCAAGATCTTGAGCATTACCTTACTGGCATGTGAAATAAGTGCCACTGTTCGATAGTTTGAACATTCTTTGGTGCTTCCCTTTTTTGGTATGGGGATATAAGTTGATCTTTTCCAATCTGTTGGCCATTCTTGTGTTTTCCAAATTTGATGGCATATGGCATGCATCACCTTGACAGCATCATCTTGCAAGATTTTAAACAGTTAATCTGGGATACCGTCATCTTCTGCTGCCTTGTTATTAGCAATGCTTCTTAAGGCCCATTCAACCTCACTCTTCAGGATGTCTGGCTCTAGCTCACTGACCACACCATCAAATCTATCCCCGATATTATTATCCTTCCTATACAGATCTTCCGTATATTCTTGCCACCTTTTCTTGATCTCTTCTGCTTCTGTTAGCTCCTTGCCATCTTTGTTTTTGATCATACCCATTTTTGCCTGGAATTTACCTCCGATGTTTCTAATTTTCTGGAAGAGGTCTCTTGTCCTTCCTATTCTATTATCTTCTTCCGCTTCCACGCATTGCTTGTTTAAAAATAATTCCTTATCTCTTCTGGCTAACCTCTGGAATTTTGCATTTATTTGGGCATATCTCCCCCTATCACTGTTGCCTTTTGCTTTCCTTCTTTCTTGGGCTGCTTCCAGTGTCTCAGCAGACAGCCATCTTGCCTTCTTGGTTTTCTTTTTCTTTGGGACGTTTTTTGTTGCCGCCTCCTGAACAATGTTGCGAACTTCTGTCCATAGTTCTTCCGGGACCCTGTCTACTAAATATAGTCCCTTAAATCTATTCTTCACCTCCACTGCATATTCATTAGGAATATTTGTGAGCTCATATCTAACTGATCTGTGGGTCTTCCCTATTCTCTTTAGACTGATTCTAAATTGTGCAATAAGAAGTTTGTGATCTGAACTACAATGGATGGTTTACAAAGATTTAAAACATTAAAAATACAATATCCAGAGATTTAAATGGCTGCCTATTTGCTACCGGGCCAGGTTTAAGGTATTAGTACTAGTGTCAAAGCCCTAAACAAATTGGGACCAGGATACCTGAGAGAACCCCTCCTTCTTTACCAACCTGCTTGGTCACTGAGGTCATCAGAGGGCATGTTCCTGGTGGTTCCACATGGACCCATGGCCTGGTTGGAGTCCTCCAGGAAAAGAGCCTTCAGTGTGGTGGCCCCCTTCCTGTGGAATTCCCTGCCTTTAGAGGTCAGGCAGGCACCAACATTGTGTTCCTTTCAGCGCCTCTTGAAGATGTTATTTCAAGAGGCCTTCCTTGCATGACCAGTCGTGGTTTGTTAAATTCCACTTTATTGGGGTTTGTCTTTTTTAAAATTGTTTTAACTCTTTTAACCTGTTGTTTTATTCTTTTACCGTGTTGTTCACTGCTCCGAAATCTTCTGATGTGGAGCAGTATATAAATATCGTAAATAAATAAATACCATTTACATAAAAAATACATGAACAGACAATATACACAAAAGAAACATATGTCTAAAACGACTTCAAACAATCTTAAAAACAAACAACCATAACCATAAGACATTCCAGGATCGATTGAACACTTATCATATACTGCCGAAGGCCTGGGAGAAGAGGAAGGTCTTAACCTGGTGCTGAAAAGATAACAATGTTGGCACCAGGCAGGCCTCGTCACAGAGATCTTTCCATAATTCCACAATTTGGGGGCCACCACTGAAAGGCCCTCTCCTTTGTCACCATCTTCCGAGCTTCTCTCAGTGTAGGCAGTCAGAGGAGGGCCTTAGATGTTGAGCGTAGTGTAAGGGTAGGTTCATGTCAGGAGAGGTGCTCCGTCAGGTATTGTGGTCCCAATCCATTGTCTTCACATTGAAGACAGCGTGAATTACTTCTAAGTAGACATGTTTAGTGGGCTGTTTTCAGTGCAGAAGTGGAGATTTTAAAAGAGGATAAGTCATCCCAAACCAACGCGCTGACTTTCTTGGCAGAAGTAAGGCTCATCTGGGGAAAAACAAAACATGATCAGCTTTAAAGTCATTAACCTTATTCACAGGTCCACTCCACCAGATAAGCGAAGATTTAAAACAAAAGGCAAAGCAATTCCTAACTCCCCACCCTTCTATCCGCTCCCATGCTGAATAAGTACAATTGAAGACAATGTGAATTACTTCTGAGTAGACATGTTTAGCCAACTCCTTTCCTCAGGTCTACCCTCTGATGACACAACTTTCCCTTCCACTTAGTGCTGCTTCCCACAGCCAGCACCAAAGGCAGTATCTCCACTTGAGGTCACAGAGACTCCCAAACAGCACTGAAGTCAGCACAGTGGGAAAATCCATACAAAAGATACTTTGCAAAATGTGGGTTTTAGGGCATGAAAACCCACGATTGCTGCAGAGAAGGGAGAACTTCATGTGCCATGACCATGTGTGAGGCGCAGTAGCACCAGAGTAAATCTCCCGGAGTAAATTTCTCCTGTAGAGCCCAAGACACTATAGGAGAGCATCAGCTCAATGGTCAGCAGTTCTCTTTCTGAGAAGCAATTTACCATTTTTCTTGGTGCCACTTAAGTAAACAAAAAATCAGTTAAGATGTCAGATGAAACAGAAGTGGAATGCAACAGATTATTGAAATGAAAGGCAAATCTAACATGTCATATTTTTATAAGTAGCACTTCTAATATAGAAAAGGGCATATTTTCTATAAAATGCACTTGTTCCTTTCCTCCAACGTTAACTGTATGCCAGGTCAAACCTGTTGTATATTATACCATTCATTTGAAATTATACCTGGAAGTTCCCTCCCCTTAACTCTTGTGTGATGTGTAAGGCTTTTAATAGTGGAGCATTTGGAAAAAAATAAATAGGTGATAATGGACTCCTGCGGAAAAGTAAGTAAACATAACAGGTTCTCAGTACATTATAGACAGCATCGGCTTTCTCCACATTCACCCCTCATCAGTACCATTGATTGTTTAAAGCCATTCTCTTTGCAAATGGTTATGTTGAAATTTGCAGGAACATCTAAAAAGGTTGCAGAAACATGTGCCTAGAGAAGATGAGGGTGTGTTGCTTACATGCAAAAACACCAAGGGTAAATGCTTGGTGGCTGGGGTGGGAGGGAGGGAGGGAGACAGCTCCTGTGTTCAAGAGTATATAGATCAGCCAATTTGAGGTTGTCACTTCATGCAGTGGACATGAAGTGGACAGTGTCCACAAAAGCTTACATCAGAATAAATAAATCTGTAGGTCTTTAAGGTGCCACAGGTACCTTTGTTGTTTTTGTGTTCAAGGGTTGCTTCTTACCTGTCTTTCCAGTCTTCCCCCGAAGCCCATCTCATCCACACTCCATACACATGCTAGTAAGAGCAATCATGGCAAGTACTGGAAAATGACCACTGGGTGGCAGAGGTGCGTTTTCAGCCAGGGCAGTTCCGTCGCTGCTTCATTTGGCAGAAGTCACGAAGGCGTCCATTAATGGTGGTTTAGGAATAAAATGCTCAGTGTGGTTTCGGAACAAGGATTTATCTCTTCTAGTCTTTGATTTCAAGGTTATTGGATCCAAGCTTGTACTTGACTGTACAGAATGATACAATACCTTCTCTTGCCAACATCACAACATATGCACGGACTTTTAAGCTGCTAATCGCCAAGGACCATAGCCAAAAGTTGTGCTTTTGTGCCTTTAATGGCAAGGAGATGATAAACAGGCGTTGACTCAATGATATTTCATGCCCCCAGGGCATGAAAAATAACAACCAGCAGAATTCTTATTTATTTCATTTATTTATTTAAGACATTTGTATCCCACCCTCTATCATTAAGATCTCAGGGCAATGTTTCACCAACCTGGATGGCTTTAAAAGGGGATTTGACAAATTCATGCAGGATAAGGCTATCAGTGACCCAGTTCACACAATCAAAACAATCCAATCAAAACAAATTTTTAATCCTTGACGTGTGTCGACACTTGCCATTTCCCTAATTACTCACCCGAGCATGGCTTGTCATGTTGCCTGACAACATGCAGCATGGCTTGTTTCAGGGGAAACAACCTTCAAATAACCCATGGTCTGATGATGGGTTATTTTCAGATGATACAACAAGCCACACCCAGGCAGGTAATTAGGATAAAGCATGGCCTCTCCATGGTGAATAATCAAGGCATCTTGACCGTATCATGTAAAATTATTTACTTGTGGGTTGCTTCCATCACATTATGCTTCAATTTTATAAGCATTGATGGAAGTGAAGAGTGACATGGACAGAAATGGGATAATAAACTGTCTTTCCTCACTTGTTCATCTCTGTACTATGTGATTTCCACATCACAGATGAAGGAATAATGCACTGACATTTAGCTAATTCACACCCTGCTTGCAAAACTTTAGATTCAGCGTGTTCCAAAGTGTAAATTATGCTTCTCAGAACAATGTTAAATTTGGTGTCAAAATTAGTTATTTAGAAAATAAGTGTTGCTGCAGTTTTTAAAGAATAAGGATACCAATTTCTACAGTGTTTTAAACAAAGCTGCCTGTTATCATTTAGGGCAGTGCTATCCAGTTTTTTCATTCCTTTTTAAAATGTTTCCCACTTTCATCTAGAATTCTATCTCTTGTTCGTGCTTGGATACCATTCTTGTATATAATCACCCATATTCATCAGTTCATTAACTGCCACATGGCACTGGAATGCAATAGCTCACCATATTCATATTTCATTTTACCTGACATTCTGGAATGCTTACATATGGGCTCACAATGCCTGTTTTTAAGGCTTTGTGGCCAGCCACTCTAGTGCAGTGCTCTGGAGATTTGAACATCAGGAGAGCCACTGTGATATTAGACCAAAAGTCTATCTAGTCCAGGTCCCACTTCCTACTTCCTACAGTGACCAAGTCCAACCAGATGCCTCCAGGAAGTTCATAAGCAGCATACGAAGGCCATACCATGGGATCTATCACTCTTGAAAATATTTTCCCTATGTAGTACTTGGAAATAAGGATGTCAGAGAATTCCTCAACAAAACCAAATGAGTTCAGATTTTGATGACTCTGACCAGTGGATTCTGTAGCAGACCGGCTTTTCCCCTGTCCAGCATATTCTGACAACTTGCAGATCGTTTTTCTAACTTTCCTGATTTTGTGCAAATTTCTTCATTGAAAAATATCCCCCCACAAAAAGGCCAAAAATGTGCATTTGCCCAATAGGCTGAAGCATGAAAATGTGCATTTGGGGGGGGGGGGGAATTGTGCAAATGTGCTTTTGGGCAAATTCAGGAACGAAAAGAATTCTGTCGATGGGCAGACTGCAGAACGAAAGGTGCCTGACAATCCATGAAACCCAGAGAACAGATTTTACGCAATCTGTACATCCCTACTTGGAAACTCTATTTATAAAAGAGGAAGAACACTGCAATGGCACATGCTTATGTTCCAGAATGATATCCACCATTTACAAGAACTGATAGCATCTAGTAAGGCTAAATATGCTAAATATTGTGAAATACCTGTGTGCTAAATTGAGGGACTCTTTGTTGGAGTCTTTCAGGCTTGTGAAAAAAAAACTGAATATATATTTGCATTCTCAATAAGTACTGAAGCCTTTCCTAAGATTGCCTTCTTTCTTGTGAAATGACTTCTTGGAAAGACATAATAGGGAAACCCTCTTATGTCTGAGTGACCATTAGAAGTGACAGTTCAGACTGGTTTAAGATGGTATGTGATGTGTCAGAAGACAGAGGAGCTTGTTTTCCCTCACTCCACCCCACCGCTCAAAGCTATGGCAAACCTAGACAGCATAGTAAGAAGCAGAGACATCACCTTGCCGACAAAGGTTCGTATAATCAAAGCTATGGTTTTCCCAGTAGCAACATATGGCTGTGAGAGCTGGACTATAAGGAAGGCTGAGTGCCGAAGAATTGATGCTTTCGAACTGTGGTGCTGGAGAAGACTCTTACGAGTCCCCTGGACTGCAAGGAGGTCACAGCAGTCAATCCTAAAGGAAATCAACCCTGACTGCTCATTGGAAGGACAGATACTGAAACTGAAGCTCAAATACTTTGGCCACCTAATGCAGAGAGAAAACTCACTGGAAAAGACCCTAATGCTGGGAAAGATTGAAGGCAAAAGGAGAAGGGAACAGCAGAGGATGAGATGGCTAGATAGCATCACTGATGCAATGAATATGAACTTGAGCACACTCCAGGACAGAGCGGAGGACAGGAAGGCCTGGCGTGCTATGGTCCATGGGGTCACGAAGAGTCGGACATGACTGAAAGACTGAACAACAACAAACTTGGGTACAACCACTCATTTGTTAGCGACATTCGTTTCAGTAAGCCAGTTTGCATGTAATGACAAGCCACCATGGGTTAATTTTTCCCAGGGCTTGTCATCGCATGCTGGCTGACATTTTAAAAATGCAAGCCACTGGGAGGGTGGGGACACTGCTGCTTGTCCTTATGTGTGAACCCAGCGAGGATGGATGGCTGGGATGGTTAACAAACCACCCAGCAACCCTACAACATAGTGACTGGGTTTACATGATCACAGAGGGAAAATAAGCCACCATGGCTTATTTTCCCTCCCTGCACATGCTGGTTGCGAGCTGCCCAATTAGCATAATTACCCTTGCTGGGCGCAGGTTGTCGTGACATCAGAATCTGTCGAGGGGTAAATCATCCTGAAAACCATGGCTTGTTCTAGGGTTTCAGGGTGGTTTGTAAACCACTCCAGCCAGCCACCCTCGCCGGGTTTGGACATCATGACAACCTACACCTGGCGAGAGTACTTATGCCTCCTTGCACTTGGGCAGGCAGGTGCAGGGAGGGAAAATAAGCCACAGTGGCTTATTTTCCCTCGGTGATAGGGTGAACCTGCTCACTGTGGATTCTGGTTGATTTGTTAAACACCTCAGCCACCCACCATCACCAGGTTTGGATGTTACAACAAGTCATGCCTGATGAGGGTAAGTAGGTAAATAGGCTGGCATGTGACCAGCACATGTGGCGGTGTTAATATGCCCCCCTTGTGTCATGCGAACCAGGTCAATGGGTTGGATTGAAAATTTCCCTTCCTATGTGAGAAGAGCTTCCCCTATCAGGGAAAGGGAGCCTCTGGGTCCATGTCATTGGTGCTACCATGCGACAGTTGCACAGTTCCAGTTCATTCCAGTGGGGATTGCACATGAGAATGTCTATGGCTAAATCTATACATAGGAGTTATACCATTATCATAACTATTGGTGCCCATTGGTGCCATGTGGTACCAATAGTTATGGTAACAGTATGAGAACGGTGTAATTGCTATGTGTAGATTTAGCCTATGTTGCTTCCTACAGAATTACAACTGCAACATTATAATACCGTAATAATGTGATTACAATTTCCTTAACAATTAGGATTGACTATGTAAAATGCCAAATGGAATCAAAGACACTGGGTCTGCCATCATGCAGCATTCATCACCCAAATGTGCCTTACTCACATTATTTACCATTCCCAAAGGATAAACTGTGTTGAGTAAGCTAATTCATATGAGCAGGATTAGTATATCCCAGGAGAAGTCATGTCGCATTATGACTGATCTCTTTATTTTATTTTTTTTAATACAGTTGCACTAGTATTGAGGTAGTGTGTGTGCTGCTTTTTCTCTCATTTCATTTCTGGGATAGAATCCACTAGGGACAGTTTCTAATCTCAAGGCTTTATTGAAAAGCAAGAGCAGCAGCATAAACTATGTTATACAATGGAAGGAAAGCCACTGAAGCTAGTATGAGAAGCTATATTCTCTAACGCATGAATGAGTAAATTGCAAGTTAATCTATGTGCAAAGGAGTTTTAGTAATCTCTGCCTGCCTCCTGAGATTTTGATTTTCCCTGGAAACTAAGTAACTCTGCTCACACACTTTCATTTCTATTGTTCTAGATTTTTTTTTAGAAGTCACTTATTGACAGATGTGATGGCTTGTGTACTTGGAGAGTAAGAAATAAGGCAGTAAGGACTGATAGAACACTAAATGTATTGGACAGTTTGCATTTCAGGTCATCTTGCAAGTATATAGCCAAGCAAACCTCCTTTGGAAAGAGGTGTGTGTTCTTTCTAGGTGGTGGAATGGACTAACCTACAACCATCAGGGTACCGTGGAATACCGGTTGACATCTTGACTTAGATCCATCATATACACTTCTTCTCTTGGTTCTTAAAAGGGGTTATCAGTTACATAGACTGACAACAGGTGTTGAATGCCCATTAAGCCATTCTCACTTAATTGGAGGGCTTCAACTAAATAAAGGTGTTCTGATTATGGTTTAGGACGAAGCAAAGCAAGGCCAGTAAAATAGTTCAGGATATCCTTGAGATCTGCCACTTCTGGGAGAGATTCAGATTCACCGCTCTTAAGAGCTGACTGAGCATATATATTGCCACTTGGTAATCATCATAATCATCATTCATTTATTTATAAAGCACCTGATATGCGCTTCATAAACAAATGTGCGCATTTCTATAGCAGCCCTATTTCAGTGTTACTCACTTGAAAGGCCGTAATGTGTTGAAAGAGGAGTGGGGCCATGCTTTTAGCCCCACTCCAACCTCATGTGTCCATCCGTGCATTGATTGCAGTTGTTTGCAAAGGAGCCTCAATGCACAAGGGGCTGCTCATGTGTAGGACCTCCACACATTCAGGATACCTGATTGCCTGGATATCCTGATCACACTTCTGCATTGAGGCTCCTTTGCAAACAAGCACACTCAATGCATGGATGGATGCTTGATGCCGGGGCTGGGTCTAAAGCATGGCCCTGCCCCTCCTTCAACACAGCATGGCCCTTCACATGAGTAACACGTGACTAGGGTGTAAGGTGTCTAGAGATGGCTGAATGATGGAGCACCTTTCCTACATGCAAAACATCTGAAACAACTGCGGTATAAATAAATACCCTAACATTAGACAGATACAAACAGTTTTAATTGAAGCAATTAATTTGAAGAGTTGCCTAATTAAGTTTCCTTAACTACCTGATGCTGTCTGCATATATCAAAACCTGCAACCAAGAACAGAATGAAGAATGACAAGAGTCCTTGAAAATGGCCTTCGATGAGCTCGTATGGTTAAAATGAAAGACCATTAGTAGAAGTAAACAGGAAAATGTAAAGCTCTGATAGAGCATAGGTGGCATCTGTTTAAAGTGGGCTTGACATGCATTCTATATCATCCTTGCACAGAATGCCTTTGTGCCTTCTTCCATGCATTGTTTGAAAATGAATAGAATTCTGCTCAAGGATACAGCGCATTTCATGTTTTCAGCAGGAACAAGAACATGTGTTATACATGGAAATATTCCCAATCACTTGGTTTCTTCCTGCTGATACAGGCCTGAGATCTTGTTTATCTGCTTTCAAGTCTTCATGTAAGAATTGGGTCATTGCACAAATTCATGCTGGGAATGCAGTCTGACTACAATGAGGAACAAAAACTGTAATGTTCAACCTGGCTGATCGATATGTGCTGCAGCTGTTTTTTTAAACTGACTGTCTAGCCTTAGACAATATCACCTGTTTTTAGTGGGGAACTGGAAATGGAAACCCCAGCACCATTTATTGCACCTATCCTCTTTAAATGATGTATGTGATCTTGTCACAACTATTTATGTGAGCGTGCATGCAGGCATGCACATCCAACATTTCATCCATGAATAGGACACATGAATACTACAATATCAGCCATTGTATATCCTCAGAAATAGTCTGGCACTATTTGATTTTTAGCACTGTGTCCAAAACAAAGTACGAAAACGTTCTTTTTTTCTCCAAACTAAAAGAGAACTTGAGGTATGCTGAATTTTCATAATCTTCCATTTTCACTATGAATGTTGTTGTTTTGAGAGTGCAAAGATGTTCATTAAAAACACCCCTACCTTCCTCTTGAATGCACATTTGTATGGATATTTGCAGCCGTTGGTCCCACAATCTTGCTGATGCATCAGAAGGAAATAATGGATAGTATCCCATTGTGCCCATGCACTCATGGGACCCACTGCTTGTGCAATGCAGCTTTTATGATTCTAAAAATAACCTGAAATAAGCAGAAACTCTCATTTTCAAATTTGTGGCCAGTCAGCGGAGTTCACAGAAGGGTCTACTGTGGACCTGTCCCAATCCAAAAATGAGCATTTCCATTTGTTCCTGGGGTTATTTTTAGGAAAGCAGTGGATCCTTCAAGCACAAGGGGACCAGTGGAGGTGGAGCAGCCCCACTGGATTCTGCCCACTGGTTTCATCCCGTTGCTCATGCAGCTAGTTTGAAGTACCTGGCCTTACCATGCAATGCTGGTAGTATCATCATCCACTACTGCAACTTCCACTCCATTCCAGTTCTAGATGTACATAGTTTCTCATGACTATTTGGGAAAGATTGTGAATCAGGATACATATCTGAATATGTATCCCAATCTGCATTCTTTCCCAAGTAATCTACAGCAGAACTGGATCAAGGCTCCATTGTCTTGCGATGAAGAGATTGTCCCTAGTTCCACTGAAATCTGCCTCCTTGAACATAATTTGGCACTCTTTTGCAAAGGGGTGTGAAACTTAACAACTCTTACATAGCATTTCAACAGGCTAAATATATTCATGGAACACATACACGTGTGTGTGTGCACGCACACACACATGTTCCATGCTTAGTCCAGTTCCAGCTGATGTATGGGAAACAAACTGGGGGAAATGTCAATTGAAGGTGGGAATGTTACATAAAGATGAACAAAACTGTTACCTTTCCCACTTATGCCCTACCTCCAAGTCCAGCTTGCCTGGCCGTGGGGGGGGGCATTGCGGGCAGGCAGGATGAAGAGGCGTCACAAGCTGCCATTGGACATCCATTCACGCCACTCAACAGGGGAGGGGCCAGAGAGGCTTCGCTCTCGATCCGCACCCCTTCCCAAGCAGTCTCTCGCTCGCATGGCTTCCTCCCACCCTCCCTGAAGCAGTGTGGGTGACAAGCAGTTGCCCTTTTGGGGGGGCCAAGTAGAAATTTTTGGCTTACAGTCTGATTGGCTGGGACTGCATGGCTTTTCACCTACTTCACACTGTTAATGGGGTTGGGTGTGTCCTGTAGGTAATTCTGGTCTAATTCTTCCTCAGTTTAGGTCGCATTTCAGTTGGCGGCTAGGACGGGCAAAAAGGAGAATGAGCTTAGGGATGGTGAGCATTCAAAGGCACCTTATGGTGACAGGTGATGCCTGAGGCCTCCCAAACAGGTTTTGCAGCTCAGCGGGGGGATAAGGGTTGCCTGGGAGACCGACTCACCTCACTCACCCAGGAGCTGTGTGGCGTGGGGGGGGGTGACAGGGAAAGGTCTACCTCCCCCATAAGGGGCAGTTCGGAGGGGCGGCGATGCTGGCACACCACCCCTCAGGCTGGGAATGTTTTCACCCATAAAGGTGCCAACTAGCCACTGGTACAGACAGTGCCCATCCTAGGTTTTCCCCTTTGCAGATATTTCAATAAATGTGGCCCAATTTCAATCCAAGCTTTGTTGTCTGTCTCTTCATTACCCCTTCTCCGCTCACAAAGGAAATATGTAACTTGTTGCCCTCTAGTAGTTAGTTCAAAGATAATACATTCCTTTTTACAAATGAATAGGTAATAGGTTTTGGTGGCAGTGCCTTCTCTCCACCCTAGTTAGTCCTCCATCTTCATCTTGCCTTGTATAGCCTGCGTCCATTGTTAGTGCATCCAAGCATGGATCATCCAATGATGGTGTTCCACTTTCTGGTTAGAACATTTCTGAGGGGGAAATGACAAGCAAAGCACCTTATGAAACACAGATCAACACAGTAACCCACAACTACACGGCATACATTTTGTAACCAAAGACCAAAGCGTATGTCACAGCTGCTAGAGGGATGCTGTGAAAACAATGTCCTAATAAGAACTATCCTCATATGGATCATAATGGTTGCAATAAACTCACCACATTACTCATGTTTCAAGTCCTGCTTGTAGTGGCCCAGTGATAGAGTGAGTCATACGGAGAGTACTTGGAAGTTCCATTGTGGCCTGGACAGTGAACACTTTCCATAGAGAGGCCATTTTCCTCCATGGCTTCTGATGGCAATCATAATGTACATTCCAGCCCTCTGTCTACGAGATGGGAGAAAGTATGGTCCAGGTGGCTGGACATTATGCCTCTGTAACATATAAATAAGTAACAGACATTGGCTGTCATACTACCCAGTATATAAGAAAGACAGTCTACAGAGCAGGCTCCAGTTTTTGCAGGGGTCTTGGGCAAGTTATCCTCCCTCAGTGAGTCTACCTTCTCATTGCCATAGTCATCAGCCACTATTATTCCTCTGCCTTCTTCTCATCACTTCCTTGCTGGACAGGCAGAGAGCCAGAGAGCAAGTAGGTCGTGGCATCTCCTGCTTCTCACCACCACTGTTGTCTGGGCCAGAGCAGGTGAACAAACAGGCAGGTGAACAAACAGGTTGCCATGGCGAGGAGGAGGAGCAGCAATGTCAGGGGGCTCTTGCTGTTGGGGTGTGGGCCCTTGGCAGGAGTCCAACTATGCCTACCCTTGATGCCAGCCCTGCCATCAAACATTCCCTCTCTCCAGGGTGCCCTGGGAACTGTATTTCTGTGTGATTGGGGGCTAATGATCTCTCACAGGGCTCTCAGAATCCTTGCCAAACTGAAATCCCCAGGATTCATTGGGGAAAGCCAAGGCAGTTAAACTGATATAAAACTGTGGTAGAGAGCTTAAATGGTAGCAATATTTCTCCTGGCCTTTCAACTGTTTTTTGTGTGTTGATAGCCCTTATTCCAATATCTCATGTTCCTCATGCAAGCATTTGGTCAGCCCTTATGCTAAGAACATGAATTGCTTTATTCCTGTTCCATATCATTTGACTAGTACCTTAACTGTGTGTACATGTTTACAATAAGCGAAAGAACGTGGTGAATAGAATGACTGCAGGGAAGTGTTTATTAAGGCATGACCAGACTATTGAATAGAAATCATTTTGGATAGAATGAAAACCAGTGGTGAGGAACTGGAAGTCCGTAGGGAGCATATCAAAGCACTGGGGCTGGGGAGGGAAGGCAGCTGTTCAAAGCACAAAAAGAGCATTGGCTGAATGGCTATTGTCTGAAAGAGAAGGGTGCCACACTGTCATTGTAGTTGGGAGTTTTTTCTTTAACCTTACAGCATAATCTTAGACCTTGCTTCAAGGATTGCCTATAACAGAATGAGAAGGATTTTCCCCTTAAAACTGTGGATTTCTGGCGATGAAACAGAAAAGACAGTTAAAGATTATTTTGAGACAAGCTGTCTCAGAGAGTAAAGAAGGCTGCACTATGACTCACATGTGATAAGTATCGATGTGCCCGTACGTTGCCAGTCATTTACACTACTGCACCACCTGTTGTGCTGGAGTGGATACAGAACACAGTCATGGATGGAGCCATGCACACAATGCACATGTCTCATTTTGAGGAAAAATCAGCGAATGTGTAAAAAATTAGCCAGTGGCGCTTTCCATGGCACAGCACAGAAGTGATAGGGAAGCTTCACCTGATAAATGCCTGCATTTTAGGCAGCAGAGCCAGAAAAAGCCCATAAAGTTGTAGTCTGGACCCACTCCAGATTAAACACTTCTTGTAATGTTTCAGAGATGTGAGGAACTGTATTGAAAACTGAAAGCCTGCACACTCTTTTTTCTCCCTCCCTTCATTTTGCTTAGCTATGCTGAGTGGATGGCTAATCTCAGTGATACACATTTATGTTAGACTGAGCCCATATGCACAGCAGAATGAGAGGGGAATGAGGTTATAGAAAACTAGGTTAGAAGAATGGGCCATACCAAACTACAGGCAGGGAGATGCCATTTGGGGATTTTTCTTCAAGGCAAACAAACAAACAAACCACCATCCTGTAAGTAGAGAAGTAGTGTATCAGCAAGAAATGTTGTACCCCAGCTGGGCTGAATTTCTGGTTGCAGAGAGTTTTCAACTCAGAAGAGCATTGAGAAATGAAACCCCTCAAACAAATGTTTGCATCTTCTTCTCTTTTTTATGTTATATTGTAATAAAGTGCATATTTGTGTGTGTATGTCTGTATACCATGTAATTATATCTTTAGATATGATATTACTTAAAATATACAAATGATTTGTTCCTGTTTTTATCTTTTTCTTAAACTTCTTTTTTCCCCTTTTTATTAGTATAATTATTATTAATATCATTATGGGATTATTATTATTATTATTACTATTCCTGGTTGGCTAAACCTTTAATGTTTATTAATACACATTAACTGAATAGTAATTTATGGCCAATGGAAATTGATTGTTTGCTTCTATTTCTGTGCTATAAGGCTATTTGGATATTTGGTTTGTTCTGGCTGTCAGGAGCGCCGTGGCAGCCTCTCTCAGTAGATTCCAATAGCCAACTCAAGACACAGACGAAAGGATTCTTTTCAAAGCTTTAATCCTTTTACAACTTAATGACTCTTTCAGATGCTAATCACCAGCGACAAAAGCAAGGAACAGCAGAGTGGCCTAAGCTTCAAGTAGGCAGTTGATCCCCATTTGAAAGAGAGTCACATGAAGACCCAGAACTTATGTGCTAGGGAGAGATCCTCCCTCTTTCCCTTGGGTCCATGGGAGGCAGACGTTGCTTGCACGCCAAATGGGCACTACGCCTTCTTTCTGCGCCCTCCATCGCTCATCGCTCTTTGCGTCTGTGTCGAGCATCTAAGAAGCCCCCCTCCCGCACTCCCTCACTACCAGGGTCACTATCTATCTCTGGAATGCCGGCAGGAGGAATCTCTGCCAGGTGCTGAGCCTGTGAGGGATGAGCTGGCTCCTCTCCCACGGATTGCTGTTCCTCCTCAGAATCAGAACTGCTCTGGGGCTCTCTGGGCTCAGTTTCCACCTGGACACTTATTGAAGTTCAATATAATTCTGTTCTCCTTCATGGATCACTGCCTTGTTGTGGCGAAGGGGCTTGTGTAACTCAGTGAAGCCATAAGCTATGCCGTGCAGGGCCACCCAAGACGGACAGGTCATGGCAGAGAGTTCTGACAAAATGTGGTCCACTGGAGAAGGAAATGGCAACCCACGCCGGTATTCCTGCCAAGAAAACCCCATGGAACATATCACAAGGCTAAAAGATATGACGCCACAAGATGAGCCCCTCAGGTCGGAAGGTGTCCAATATACTACTGGGGAAGAGCAGAGGGAATTTCCAAGTAGCGCCAGAAAGAGTGAAGCGGCTGGGCCAAACCCAAAAGGACACTCAGCTCTGGATGTGTCTGGTGGTGAAAAGAAAGTCCGATGCTGTAAAGAACAATATTGTTTAGGAACCTGGAATGTCAGATCAATGAATCAAGGTAAGCTGGAGGTGGTCAAACATGAGATGGCAAGATTGAACATCAACATCTTGGGAATCAGTGAACTAAAATGGACAAGCATGGGCAAATTTAATTCAGGTGACCATTATATCTACTGCTGTGGGCAAGAATCCCTTAGAAGAAATGGAGTAGCACTCATAGTCAACAAAAGGGTGGGAAAAGCAGTACTGGGGTACAATCTCAAAAATGATAGAATGATGTCAGTACGAATCCAAGGCAAACCATTCAGCATCACAGTAATTCAAGTCTATGCCCCAACCACTGAGGCCGAAGAAGCTGAGGTTGATTGGTTCTATGAAGACCTACAACACCTTCTAGAACTAACACCAAAAAAAAGATGTCCTCTTCATCATAGGGGATTGGAATGCTAAAGTAGGAAGTCAAGAAATAACTGGGATAACAGGCAAGCATGGCCTTGGTGTACAAAATGAAGCAGGACAAAGGCTAATAGAGTTTTGCCAAGAGAACACGCTGATCATAGCAAACACTCTTTTCCAACAGCACAAGGGGTGACTCTACACATGGACATCACCAGATGATCAATATCGAAACCAGATTGATTATGTCCTTTGCAGCCAAAGATGGAGAAGCTCTATACAGTCAGTAAAAACAAGATCTGGAGCTGACTGTGGCTCACATCATGAGCTTCTTATTGCAAAATTTCTAGGGATGGCGGAGAATTTCTCCCCGAAACTTCGGGGGGCCAAGCACCAACGTGTTCGGCCCCCCGAACAAGTTTCGGGGAGAAATTCTCCACACACCCCCGCACCCCGCACCCCCCCCCCCAGGACGGGACTTACCTTTGGCGAATGTCCCTCCCGGCGGCGGGTCCGGCCGGCGGTTCGTCGGGTCTTCGTCCGGGGCGGGAGCGGCAGCTGGTCTTTCGACCGGCTGCCGCCGCCGCCATTCCAATAAAAGAAAAAAAAACGCCCCCGTGATAGGCTACGTGACAATTAACGTAGCCTATCATGGCTAGATTTGCAAAGTCAGCCGTGATAGGCAACGTAAATCGTCACGTAGCCTATCACGGGTGACTTAAAAAAAAAAAAAAAAGCGCGTACGGCTAATGGCGGCCCCCATAGGGAGCCGCCATTCCCGTTCCTTATTTGGTCGCTGTAGTCTACGTAAAGATTTACGTAGACTACAGTGACCAAATAAGAAACGCGAATGGCGGCTCCCTATGGGGGCCGCCATTATCCGTACACGCTTTTTTTTTTTTTTTAAGTCACCCGTGATAGGCTACGTGACGATTTACATAGCCTATCACGGCTGACTTTGCAGATCTATCCGTGATAGACTACGTTAATCGTCACGTAGCCTATCACGGGGGCTTTTTTTTTTAACTTTTAATTTCGCGGCCGGGCAAGGCGAGGCGCCTCCTCCCCGGCCTGTATTTCGGCCGGGCGAGGCGGAAAGCCTCCCCCCCGGCCTGAACTTCACGGGGGGAGCAGCGAAGCGCCTCCCCCCCACTGCCAAAAGCTGCGAGACCAGTTAAGTGACTTTCGTGCACCCCTAAAAATTTCAGCTTAAATTGAAGAATGTAGGGAAAACCACTAAACCATTCAGGTATGACCTAAATCATATCCCTTATGAATATACAGTGGAAGTGAGGAATAGATTTCAGGGATTAGACCTGATAGACAGAGTGCCTGAGGAACTATGGACGGACGTCTATAACATTGTTCAGGAGGCAGCAACTAAATCCATCCCAAAGTAAAAGAAATGCAAGAAAGCCAAGTGGCTGTCTGATGAGGCTTTACAAGTAGCTGAGGAAAGAAGGGAAGTGAAAAGCAAGGGAGAATGGGGAAGATATATCCAACTGAATGCAGATTTCCAGAGAATAGCGAGGAGAGACAAGAAGGCCTTCTTAAATGAACAATGCAAAGAAATAGAAGAAAACAATAGAGTGGGGAAGACTAGAGATCTTTTCAAGAAAATTGGAGATCTCAAGGGAACGTTTTGTGCAAAGACGGGCATGATAAAGGACAAAGAAGGCAGGGACCTAACAGAAGCAGATGAGATTAAGAAGAGGTGGAAAGAATACACAGAAGAACTATACAGGAAAGATCTTAATGTCCCTGATAGCCATGATAGTGTTAGATAAAAAGTCCTTGCTTTCGGTTTAGAAGAAAAGGATGCCAGGCCGGCAGCAGTGGATCCAACACTATTTTATTGAACGTTTTGCAAAATGGGTACAGAGCAGTCTGGACCCCGAGCTAATCATGCATAAGTCTTTTTATACCTCTGCCCCCTATACATTTTTGCTAGTGATAAGATGTTTTAACCGACTAAGCTACTAGCTGACACAGCAGAAGCATGACCTGCAGATGTACAATGAGATAATGTCGGCATGTTTATTTTTGTGATTATGCTTATGTGCCTGTCCTAACCATGTTTTACGACTTCCCTTTTTAACAGATGTACATTCCCACTGGACATGTGTCCGGTGGGCTCAATAATTATGACTAATAGCTCAAAGGTCTAGCAAAGAGCTGACAGCCAAAGAATAAGAGGAGAATCTTTTTCTAACAATTCCCTCCTTTAAGTCTTTACTCATGTCTTAAAGCGGAGTTTCTTTGTCTGTGCAGTAAAGCAAAAGCATTTGTTTTGACAGGGCAGTTTCAATTAACTGCTGGGATTTATAAACAACAGGCGATTGTGGCTCCTGGATGGCTTTTTCGCCTGTGTCCCTGGCAGCTTCCAGGGGGGTGCCAGGGAGCAGAGGACTGTTGCCCGTGTCCTCCTGTTCTTTCTGGGTGACAGGAGGAGGCAGGGGTTATCTAAATGGCTTTAACCGGCTGCAGTGTGTCCATTTGCTAGAACCTACAAGTTTCACACATGAATGGCTGGTTGGTCCCACCAGGTAGGCCCTTCTCACCCTTCTTTTAGAGCTTTTTTATTCTACTTTTTCAACAACACTTTGTCTCTCGGCTGGAAGAGATGGATGGGAGCATCTAGCGGCAACCTCCTGAATGGGACGGAGTAAGCTCCTAGCTGTGAAAGAACGGACTATAGAGAAGTCAACTGGCCCCTCAACATCTGATCCCCCATTTCCCACTTGACTTCTTCCCTCCTTCTGCAGTGTACCCGGGGCGGGAATCTAAACATTAGCTCAAAGGGGGACAACTTTATGTCTTTTTTTGGCATTTTTTGAAGCTTTGTTAGAGCTATTGGCAAAGCCTCAATCTAAGTAAGCTTTACCCCTTGCTGGAGCTTGGTTAGGGTCTCCTTGAGACTCCGATTAGTTCTTTTAACTTGTCCACTCACCTGGGGTTTCCAGGGGCAATGTAAGTGCCACTTTACCCCCAGAGCTCGTGCCAGTCCTTGCGTAACAGCTGAGGTGAAATGTGAGCCCTGGTCGGACTCTACAACCTCAGGCAGGGAGAACCGGGGCATCACCTCCTGTAACAACTTAGCAACTACAGTTTTTGCTTGACAGTTTCTGCATGGGAATGCTTCTACCCACCCCATCATTTGACACACTATTACAAGCAGATATATGTAACCCCTACATGGTGGCATTTCAGCAAAATCAATCTGCACCCTCTGGAAGGGATAATACGCCCATGGTCGCCCTCCCCTTGGTGGAGGGGGTGCCCTGGGGGAATTAATTTTCTGGCAAACCTCACATGTTGCTGCTAATCGATGGGCGCGTACAGTTAGGCCAAGAGAGATGAACAGCCTCTTGCAATAGTCAATCATGGCTGATGCCCCAGGGTGTCCAAGAGAATGATGCACTTGCTCTAAGATAGCTCCCTGCAGGGTCTGTGGTAGGAGCAGCCTCCCATCTGTCATCTGGATCCATCTGTCGCCACGGGGACTTACTCTGTGTTCTTGCGCCACCTGTAACTTGGAAGGGGATTATGTGGGGGGGCTCCTCTCTTCTGGGTAAGATGAGAAATGTCCCTTGGATTCTTTCCTTGGCTGCCCTCTTTGCGGCCTTATTTGTCCTTAAGCAACTCGGCCAGCCTCTTGCCACGACATCAAGGACCTTGGAGTAATATCCCACTGGCCTCCAGGAGGGGCCCTTTTGCTGGCAAATTACTCCCGAGGCTACGCCTTTATTCTCATGCACACAGAGTCTAAATGGTCGACTGGGATTTGGTATGGCTAGGGCAGGTGGCGACACAAGGGCAGCTTTGAGACTGAGGAAAGACTTATTCATTTTTTTAGTCCATTTCCATTTATCTAATTTATCTTTTTGCAGTGCCTCATACAGCGGTCGCGCCGTTTCCCCATCCATGTAGACAAGAGGGTGGGCAGCTGGCTGGGGTTGAGGCACAGGGAGATCCACCCAGGAGGAGATTTTACATCCCACAGAGTTGCGTCAGGGCAGGGCCCCTAGAGGTCTTCATCACTAATGCCCTCAAAGGCGTAGTTGCCATGGAAGTTGTTGGCCCCAATGTCAGCAGAAGAGCTGGAATGGCTGATGGCATGCAGACTGATGGAGCCCAGTTTGCTCGAGACCTTTGCAATAGACTCCCTGCTTGCATCAGGAGAATCCAAAAGAGGGGAAGCCGTACTTCTATCCTTCCGTCAGAAGTGAAAGCAATCTCAATTTGGAGCTTAGTCAATAAGTCCCTTCCTAGCAATGCCACTGGACAGGAGGGGGTACAGACAAATGCATGCTCTAGGTGTGTTTTCCCAACCTTGGTGAACAGGGGACGAGAGAGAGGCACTCGGGTTGCCCTTCCCTTGACCCCCATTATGGTGGTGAACCCCCCACTTCCTGTTGGGGGCTCGCTGAGGGGGAGGATGGACAGGGCGGCCCCTGTGTCTACAAGGGCTTTGTAGGGGCGGCCCCCAACCTTTATTTTGACCATGGGGTCCCATCTTGCCTCAGAGACGGCTAAGAGGGGGCCGGGCCCCGGTCTGTCCTAGTCTCTTTCTTGTTCGTACAGAACTCTCTCCGCTCCTTCCGTATTCTCCTCTCTCTCTTTCTGCTTCAAAGCCTCACAATCACGCTTCCAGTGCCCCATTTTCTTACAGAAGGCACATTGATCTTTCCCCAGGGGAGATCCCTTCCTTCCCCCTTTTCCCCACTTCTTAGCTCCCCCTTTGTCGGGTCTAAGAACCGCAGCAAGGAGCTTGGCCTGCCTCTTGTCTTT
This sequence comes from Heloderma suspectum, assembly GCF_057233095.1. NCBI lineage: Eukaryota > Metazoa > Chordata > Lepidosauria > Squamata > Helodermatidae > Heloderma > Heloderma suspectum. The sequence continues at coordinate 76,378,012 of NC_139461.1, forward strand.
TTCTTTTCCTTCTTCTTCTCGCCTTTCATAAACCTTTTGAGCTACCTCAACTAAAACTCCTAGGTCAGCTGCCATCCCTCCTTCAACCTTTTGCAACTTCTTTCTGATGTCTTGGCAGCTATTTCCCACGAACTGAGTCGTGAGGATCCTTAAATTATTTGGATCATTCAAGTCAATGTCAGTATATTTAGCGAAGGCTTCTCTCAGCCTCTGGAGGAACACGGCAGGAGGTTCGTTTTTGTCTTGCTTTAGAGTCAGGACTTTTTGCAAATTGGGGGCCCTTCTCGCAGCTTGCTTCATGCCTGCTAAAATGAGCTGAAAATAGTCAGCATGTAGGCGTCTATCTGCTGCTGTGACCACCCCCCAATCGGGTCGCCCTGTGGGCAGAACCTCCGCCATCTCCTCTTCAGTTGCCTGGAGATTTTCCTCCCTATACTTGGCTCGTGCCCCTGCAAGGATGGTTGGCTTTTGACTGAGGAAGCAGGTGTTTAACAGCATTTGTGTATCGTCCCATGTGGGGTTGTGAGTGAGCCTCACATTCTCCATCAGAGACAGGAGTGGCCCGGGATCTTCTTCAAAGGAGGGGTTAAATTGTTTCCAATTATACAAATCAGATGTCATGAATGGGACATAGACAAACATTGTCCCTTGAGGATGTTGGGCGGTAGGGTCAGGGACTTCTCTGATGGGGAAGGTGAACTTCACCGGTGGTTGGGGGTCCTTTCGCAGGTTATAATTAGGTCCCCCTTTTGCTTCTCTTTGTAAGACCTCCAATCTTTCCTCCAGGGAATGCAGGCGATCTTGGAGAATGTCCCGGCGTTCAACTAGAGGGGTGGGGTCCTCTGGTACTATTTCGTGAGAGGGCTCCTCCTCGGGGGCATCTAGCCGCTGAGCAGGCCCCTCAGGAGAAGGTGGTGGTTGCAACGGGCGTGGTCGCCCTGCGACAGCTGTCCCGTAGGGAGGAGGAAGCAATGGGTCCTCCGGTGCCGTGGCCACGACCCTAGGTGGTCCCTCTTTTGGTGGTTTCCTTTTGACTACCATGGGAAGCACCAGGGACATGCATTCAACACCTCACGGAGCGGGTCTGCCACCAAGGGGCACACAAGTTGCCCATGAATCAATATAAGGGAACTGGTCCCAACGTCCCCTCTGTGTGACTGTTATTCGCACATCAGATACCAAGGTTGGGTCAAAAGACCCCTCGGGTGGCCATTTGGGCTCTAATATTGGCCATTCCCGGGTGCAAAAAAGGACAAGGCGATCCTTTGTCATCTTAGTTCCATAATCCTGCTTAAAATGTGACCAATTGCGCAAACAACACTCCAAGGGCGTATGGGACTTCTCTGCAGGCTTGGACTGGGACCCGCCCATGACGGTGGGAATTTCAATCAACAATTCTTGCGCTTCGCCCTCCTCTGACCCAGCCCGTCGCCGGGGTAGGGAAATGCAGATCGGGGCTCCTCACTCGCTTCGCCCGTAGGCGTCTCACACAAGCACAAACACACCACCGTCCAGCGTTTATCCCCTAACGTAAGCTGTTTCACTTACCCCAAAGGCCTCTTCTGTCCCTCCCGCAGCTACGTCCAGCTGCTTTATTGATCCACTGCCGGTGCCTAAAAGGAGTGATCACGTCTCCCTCTTCCTCTGGCGTTGGTCCCCAAGCGCCTTCGCCGCCGCCGTCGTGAGGAGAAGGCAGTGTAAACAACTGCCTGTGGCCACTTCTCCTCCGTGGCCCTTTGGTTCAGCGCAAAGGGGACGCGCCCCGAAGCAGGATCCGAGTCACGGCACCAAATTGTTAGATAAAAAGTCCTTGCTTTCGGTTTAGAAGAAAAGGATGCCAGGCAGGCAGCAGTGGATCCAACACTATTTTATTGAACGTTTTGCAACATGGGTACGGAGCAGTCTGGACCCTGAGCTAATCATGCATAAGTCTTTTTATACCTCTGCCCCCTATACATTTTTGCTAGTGATAAGATACTTTAACTGACTAAGCTACTAGCTGACACAGCAGAAGCATGACCTGCAGATGTACAATGAGATAATGTCGGCATGTTTATTTTTGTGATTATGCTTATGTGCCTGTCCTAACCATGTTTTACGACTTCCCTTTTTAACAAATGTACATTCCCACTGGACATGTGTCTGGTGGGCTCAATAATTATGACTAATAGCTCAAAGGTCTAGCAAAGAGCTGACAGCCAAAGAATAAGAGGACAATCTTTTTCTAACAATAGTGCGGTCACTGAACTTGAGCTGGACATCCTAGAGAGTGAAGTCAAGTGGGCCTTAGGAAGCATTAGTAACAACAAAGCTAGCGGAGATGACAGTATTCCAGCTGAGCTATTTAAGATCCTAAAAGATGATGCTGTTAAAGTGCTGCACTCAATATGCCAACAAATTTGGAACACTCAGCAATGGCCACAAGACTGGAAAAGGTCAGTTTACATTCCAATTCCAAAGAAGGGCAATGCCAAAGAGTGTTCAAACTACTGTACAATTGCGCTCATTTCACATGCCAGCAAGGTTATGCTCAAAATCCTACGAGCTAGGCTTCAGCAGTATGTGAACCGAGAACTACCGGAAGTACAAGCTGGGTTCCGAAGAGGCAGAGGAACTAGAGATCAAATCGCCAACATTTGCTGGATCATGGAGAAAGCAAGAGAATTCCAGAAAAACGTCTATTTCTGCTTCATCGACTACGCTAAAGCCTTTGATTGTGTGGATCACAACAAACTGGCAAATTCTGAAAGAGATGGGGGTACCAGACCACCTTACCTGTCTCCTGAGAAACCTGTACGAGGGTCAAGAAGCAACAGTAAGAACCGGACATGGAACAACCAATTGGTTCAAAATTGGGAAAGGAGTATGACAAGGCTGCATAATGTCGCCCTGCTTATTTAACTTATATGCAGAGTACATCATGAGAAATGCCAGGCTGGATGAATCACAGGTCGGAATTAAGATTGCTGGGAGAATTATCAACAACCTCAGATACGCAGACAATACCACCCTAATGGCAGAAAGTGAAGAGGATCTCAAGAGCCTCTTGTTGAGGGTGAAAGTGGAGAGTGCAAAAGCTGGTTTGAAACTCAACATTAAAAAAAAACGTAGATCATGGCATCTGGCCCCATCACTTCCTGGCATATAGAAGGGGAAGAAATGGAAGCAGTGACAGATTTTACTTTCTTGGGCTCCAAGATCACCGCAGACGGTGACTGTAGCCATGAAATTAAAAGACGCTTGCTCCTTGGGAGGAAAGCTATGGCAAACCTAGACAGCATAGTAAGAAGCAGAGACATTACCTTGCCGACAAAGGTTCGTATAATCGAAGCTATGGTTTTCCCAGTAGCAACGTATGGCTGTGAGAGCTGGACTCTAAGGAAGGCTGAGCACCCAAGAATTGATGCTTTCGAACTGTGGTGCTGGAGAAGACTCTTACGAGTCCCCTGGACTGCAAGGAGGTCAAATCAGTCCATCCTAAAGGAAATCAACCCTGAGTGCTCATTGGAAGGACAGATACTGAAGCTGAAGCTCAAATATTTTGGCCACCTAATGCGAAGAGAAAACTCCCTAGAAACGACCCTGATGCTGGGAAAGATTGAAGGCAAAAGGAGAAGGGCACGGCAGAGGACGAGATGGCTATATAGCATCACCGATGCAATGAATATGGACTTGAGCACACTCCGGGAGAGAGCGCAGGACAGGAAGGCCTGGCGTGCTATGGTCCATGGGGTCAAGAAGAGTCAAACACGACTGAACGACTGAACAACAATAATTCTGTTTTTTTCTTTTTTCTTTCTTTCTCTTCCTTCTTTTGCTATCCTCCCCCCCTTTTTTTTTCTTAGAATACTGTAATGTTGGAAACTGAAGATTCTGATTATATTGTTGGTAGTGTTTATTCCATTTTTAAAAATTAAATAAAAATAGATTCAATGAAATGAAATGAAATGAAACCCCCTTGCCTGCGATCTGCAGTAGAATAGTCCATTCTGTTACCTTATTGTTAAGAATGGACAATTTACTCCAATTCAGTTTCAGTTTTGCCTATATTCATTCATAAGTCTCTTCTGTCCCATTCCTACATCCATCTGTGAATTTTTTAAAGTTAAAAAACAGCATGAAAATGTGCATTTAAATACTTAGTAAATATACATATTTGTATGCATTTTATCCCAAAATACCCACATTTGTACACATTCCATCCTCAAATGCACATTTTTGTATGCATTTTATCCTAAAATGCACATTTGGGCACATTTTTTAAGCCAAGAACTTTATTGCAAAATTCAGAGAAATGCATAACCCAAAGGATAACTGCACTGCAATTAGTTTGGGAAGTGCAAATCTGGTCAGTTCACTTAACTGTGTGGACTGAGCCAAATCATCAAACATCACTAAACATCAGAATTAAGCAGCATGGCAGGCCAGGGATCACTCTGCAACCATATCAGACTTAACATGATGAACGTGATGATGCCAGTAGCATCTCCTATCATCAGAGAAGCTCAGGTTTCTCCCTCCCCCCTTACTTTTTGAAAACATTGGGCCTGTGTGAAGCGGACTTCCTTGAAACTTAGAAGAGTGAACATCTATTCTCAAATCTGAGGCATCAAATGAATGAGAGATGAAATGAATTTCACATGGATCAGCCCTTTACTTCCTAAAGGCTTGTCACAATAGATAAGGCCAAGTGGCTAGGTGCTGCATTAGTTCATGTATGCTACTGAGCAGCAGAGCTAATAACTGAATCATAATTTTACTTCGGGACACCGAAGCTACTTTCTAACGGCCTGCTTTGATCTCTTCTCCATAGCAGACAAGGAAGTATAACAGAAGAACTTTCAGAATCAGGCGGGAGGTGGGCGGGGGGGGGGGTAAGGGCCCACCTATGCAATATCTAAATTGCCCCACAAACCCTTTTTAAAGTGAGGAGATTGTTGTTCCCATATGCAAATAATTTCATGGGGAGGTAATATTATATTCAGTCTTCTTTCTTGAATCAATCCATTCAGGTTTTTGAAGGGGTATTCTACAAAACATAGAGGTTGAAGTGAGTATCAAAGCATTTATTTATTTATTTATTTATTTATTTTACTTCTATACAGCTTAATATAATAAAATCTCTAAGTGGCTCACATGAAAATGCATGGATAATATACAATGTAAAAACAATTAAAATAGTTAAAAATTAAAACATTACAGCAACAATAAAACAAAGCAGTATCTTAGTTACAGGTCAAGGACAGCCTGTGTAAACAAATATGTTTTCAAGAGGTGTTTGAAGCCTGCCACAGTTTCTGCCTCTTGAACCACACATGCGGGAGTGTTCCAGAGGGTGGGTGTTTCTACTGAGAAGGCCCAAGAAGGCAGAATGACCAATAAGGCCTCCTCTGAAGATCTCAGGTGTCAACTGGGTTTTTATAGGGGAAAGTGGTCAGCTAGCAGCAGATTCTGCAGATATCTGAATATGAATCCCCTTCTTAGTCATGCATGCATTGCCAATAGGTCAGAGGCAGGCTGGTGGTTCCTACTTCAGTGGGGCAGTGAATCCACTCCGGGGTTCAGTCAGAACTCTAAAGAAACTATCCAAGGTTTAGCTCCTCGTTCTGATTCTGATTAGACTCTTGTGCTATAGCTCATCTCTGTCAGGGTACGTGATGCTCAGGGTAGACGCAGCAGGTTTATTTATCATTCCCCACCTAAAAAGAATGGAACTGAATGAGATTCTTATGTTACTTATAATGCAGATAAATTATGGGATAGGTTTCCTTTTCTTTTTAAACATGGTACTTGCTTAGTCGAACTGGTTCCTTAGTATTGAGGAAAGCAGCAGTGATTTCAGATTACAGAGTATTTTACTGTCCAATATTATGGCTGAACAAGCAAAAGAAAAAAAGGGGTGGGGGTATGCACCATTCTTGCCTTGAACTAAACTCCCCCAATAAATAGCTACAAAGAAAATCACTATCTATGCAAACTGAAATAAAAGTACTTTACAGACTGTCACCATTTCCTACTGGTTTCTTCCTCTGACTGAGTAATCTAAGGAAGGCCAACCTGTAATCTTATCACCTTGCCGTACTTTTTATTTCATATGAACTTTCTCACCAGTAAATACTGGAATGATCATAATCTTTGCATCAAAAAGTGTGGATGAAAGTAAAAGTTACTTTCTGTTGTTTATCAGATGGCACGAGGCAAATAATTTGAATGTTCTTTGGAAGGTCTGAAGTGTAGTTTAGATCTCAATGAAGTGAATGCATCATTAAAATGAAGGTTTTTAAGCAAAACTACCTGCCAAACTACTTTTCCCAAGTATCTAGGTGTCCAATATAGTACTGGGGAAGAGCAGAGGGTATTTCCAAGTAGAGGGTATTTCCAAACTGGAATGCCACATTAGAGCCAAAGCACACATCACTTTAAAAGTGTAGCTAGCAGCAACATATATATGTTTTTTTATTATTATTTTAGAGTAAGTACAGTCATCCCCATCCGGATCAGAACCCTAGTATGGTGGGAGGAGGCAGTAATAGGGTTTTTTTAACCCTTCTGGATTGAGGGCCCTGCATCTGCAATATATATTGCTAAATAATTATCTATTAGTCTGGATAAAAAGTAAAAGGAACATCTATCATGGCTACTACTTAAAATTCTCTGACTTAGTATATTTTACTTCAAGCTCCACTCACATATCTTTGGTTTAATGACTAATAGCCAGGGTACAAAATCTGGCCAAGAATCTTAATAGCATCCTTTTTTCTTTGTGGCTTTCTTTGTGTGGATTGCAATGAACCTTTGTGGAAGTATCCTAAAACAAATCTTGATTGACTAAGTCACAGTTGGACAAATATTAAACTGACCTCATGTTTAGGTAAAAAGCAGTATGCTGAATTTTAACTAAGAGAAAGCAGTGATGGAAGACTTGAATATATATATTCATTCAGTAAGAAACTCTGAGAAATATTTAGCAGCACAACTGTGTATGAAGCTCAGTGATGTGGTTTTCTGGAAAATTTCAAACTGGAGAATGTTCTGCTGCCCTAAACATATAGAGAGCTGATTTAATATGTTTATTAGACTTACATTTAGGAAACAAAACTAAAAAAATTATGTCATGATGTCGTTTCCTCCCCACCTGCCGTGCAACAGGCACCTGTCTTGACGATGTTTTGAGCGCATATTAAGAATTCGTGTGTTTACCCAGGCATTTTAATACCTAGCTTAGTAGATTTTTCTGTTTTTATCTTTGTATTTTATTTGTTGTTGCAATGAATTTTGCACACTGCCCTGTGATGTGATAATGAATATGCGCTTTGGGTCTAATATGGGCATTCTAGTTTGAATTAAGGCTATTACTTCAGTTTTCCTTTTATAGTTTTGGAAAGAATAGACATTTGGAATAATTTTACTCCCATATAAATATCTGAAACACTTTTTTCCCAATAGCTTGAAGTAGTTTAACTAAAATATTTGATTAGGAAAATTAACTCAATAAAGGGGCATTCCCATGTGTTTTAAATGGTATAAGTCAAACAAATTCAAAGTTTTACTTTGGACATAATTTTTACTGGAACATTTATTTATCTAAATATTTACATTATTTAGTTTTTAAAGACAAAAATCCAGGCACTGAAAACTGTTAGCATACTAATTTTATCATGCCTGGAGAGCTGTGTGCATAATACTGGGGTTTTCAACACAGTGCCTGCAAGTGCTACGGCACCCATGGACAGCTCCTGACACCTGCCAAAGTCCTGTGCCACTCCCCATTTTTAAATTTTTATTTTAACATTTTTAAGTTTGGGTACCACTGAGTGCACTGTAAAATGAAGCACTTGGCCTGCAGCCACCTGCCATCTTCCTTTACTTCCTTTCTGTTAATTCCTCAGGGCATAAAGATGGTGGGTGGCTGCAGGCCAGGCACTTAACTTTGCAATATGCAGGCACCCACTGAAGAGGAGGAGGAGGGGGGGAGGAGGAAGCAGAGGCAGAAGAGGAGGAGGAGAGGAGGAGGAGGAAGCAGAAGACGAGGAGGAGGAAGATGAGGAGGAGGAGACGGGAGAATGAGGAGGAGGAGGAAGAGGAGGAGAAGGCCCCTGCTGCTACCTGCCTAATAAGTTTAGGGGAGGATTATGGGGTAACCTTGCTTGGATTGGGGTGGTTTGGAGAGTGGGTTGCCAAAGACAGCATTGGGGTGACTAGGGGGAAGGCTGAAGAGGGTAGTGGAATGGGCTGCAGGGCAACCTGTGCCACACACTGGTGAGATTTGGGGAGGGTGGTGAGGTGACGATGGGGCTGCCAGGGAGGGCTGTGGGACAACCGTGGGAGGACTGGGGTGGACACCAGGACTGGGATGGAATGGAGAAGGAGTGAGGGATTGTGTGTTCTTGTGTGATGCATGCATGGAGTGTGTGGCTGCATGTCTGTGAATGGATGGAGGCATATGGGATGCATGTATGTAGGAGAGGGAGAGAGTGTGCAGAAGAGTAATCCTGAAAGACAGAGACAGCAAGTGTGTGGGTGGTTTCTTGAGTGTTTTGCAGTGTGAATTGTGTGGTTCCTGTGTATGATTTGGGTGTGAATATCCTGTTAATTGGGGGGATAAATCTGGTGGAATAAACTAACATTAGAAGTGATGTAGAGAAATGAATTGGCTTGCTTTTCTGTGAAATGGCTGGCCAGTTGGAGTGATTGTGTGTCCTGGGGCTCGCCTCAGACCCTACCTATGTATTTTACACAGGTTCTTGGGAAGTTACTTTTCTTTTAGCCTCACCAGTTTGCCTTTCTGTGGAATGGGTACTTTGTGACTGGCCATGCTCACCATAGCAGCTATTTTGTGACAGTGCCTTTGACAGTTTCTCAAAATTCCAAGTGTGTCCACCAGCATAATGTACTATGTACTTCTTGGGGGTAGTCACCTGAAAAAAGTTAATTTCAACTATTAGATTTGACGAGTATCATGTCAATTCTAGTTGCCCAATTTGACTTGTGTTGCATTCAGTTGTTATGTTAATAATTAATTTTATGTAACAATGTACTTCTAAAAGAAGAAAATGTTTCCACCCCATATCAGTGATGAAACTGTTTTGCAAATCTGGCCATAAATCTCAAATTATGACCTCGATAATTGAATGGAAAACACTTTTTGCCACATACAAGTAGCAAGTGTGACTTAAGTTGTGCATGCACCAGTGCCCTGATGTATCAGATTGAGCACATATGTAGTTTCTATTACCGATATGAATAGGTGATGCATTAAGGCAGATACCCCAATCTGGAATTCCACATACACTCAAGTGTTCCCCGCCAGCAAAGGTTTTCCCATTTATTTTTTATGGAAGGAACCAAACCATGCACACAAAGAAATACACACACACATTGTCTCCCCCCATTGAAATGAATGTGAAGAGACTACGTTCAGTGACGAACACCCATCAGTCTATCAGAGCTCATATGCCAATCTTGTTTGATCTGTGCACATACATACAAAATAGTCTAAGTGCAAAGAGAACTTCTGAGATATCATCAAATGTTACAGTATTCATGTGGTTAATGTACACAGTTTAGACTCATTGCATGCCGGGATGGACAGAGAACATCCTTCCTGCTGGAACTGTGATTCAGTCAGCAAAAAGTAATACCGGGTTGCTGTCTTTTTTGCTCACCCTCCTTGATGTTGGTGTGATAGAATTTATGACAACCACACAATCTTCAGATAACATTACTGGCATAGTACGTTTCATTTAAGCGACAATGAGCTAGAGTGGTCTGAACTTTAAATCAAGCATGCCTTGGTAACATGGAGCATTATGCGCTGTTCAGGATGGCCTGAGGGTGGCAAGATCAATTCAGCACTGCTGAGTTGTGTCAGCATCAGCAATGGCTACTTTAAGATGCAGACGGGAGCTCAGCTTGCTAAACTGAGAAGTTTAACCGCTTTGATAAGGTTAAGGGGGGTATCCAACCAAATATAAAAAGCAAAACAAATGTAGCTTAAAAGCTTGATTACACATTCTAGGTTATCCCTTGTCACTTAACAACATAAGCAGTATATATTGCTGCCCCTTTAGGACTGCCCTTTCCCATTATGGGATTTGTTTGCAGATAAAAGCATGGCTGATGTAATAGGCATGACCTCATCTTAGTCTTCATCGTCATTTTCAGCCTTGTGACATGGCTCACTCTTCGGAACAGTATGGAGCTATTTGTTTTGCAGCCACTGTTAGAAAGTAGACGTCCTCTGTAACTCTTGACACACTGTGGGCTGAACTGTTGAGCTCTTCGATGACATTCCACATGCCTTTTTGACACAGAAAAATCCCCCCACAAGGACTGTACCAACTCAGGCCTGCTTTATATGTTAACCTGGTGCCGCGGTTGCTGCCAACAATGCAGACTTTGTGGGTCCTGTTCCACAGGTGCTCTTCATGGTTAACCATATTGGTGCGAAACTGGACTCACATAGGTGCATCATAGTTATTATGTCAATTTTAGCCACATCAACTCATCCTTGCTAAAAAAAATATGAGAATTGTCATGCTGGATCGGTCCAAACATCCACCTAGTAAACCATTTTGTTTCCAAAAGCCAGCCAGATGCTACTGGGAAGCTCACAAGGAGAGCAAAAATACAAAAGCCTTCCCTTGCTGTTTGTCACCAGCATTTGGTACCCTTTTGGAGAGGATTAGCTGGTGTGGTTGAGATCTGTGCAAGCACAATGCAAATGTATGGATACATTTTCACAAAATCAACTAAGCACATGGAATGGGACAGTAGCTCAGCAGTGGAGCGAGCATATGCTTTTCACACCGAAGGTCTGAGGTTCAATCCTTGGCAACTTCACTTAACAAAGGATTATGGGAACATTTGTCCAAAACATCTCACCATGCAAAGCACTGAACATTCCACAACAGAGAGAGGTCTGGTTTTCATCACAGTTCCGTCATTCCACATTTCCATTCATTCATTTATTTTATTTACAACATTTATATACCGCTCCACATCTACACAGATTCCTAGCTGCCACAACAGGAATCAAGTGAATTGCTTTAGAATATAAAGATATCTTGCATAAATCCCACCCTGTCAAATGACAGTAAAGAAAAGTGACCTCTTTTAAATCTGGAAACATTATGAATCAGGAGGATTTAACAAACTTCCTGGTCAGCAAGATAGCTAACAAGAGCAGGTGCACACCTGGGCTTGGAAAGTAGTGGCTGCATTTGGCTCACATAGTCCTGGCCCGCTAGTTGCCAAAAGATCCTTCCTCTTTGCTTGCTACCTTTCCTCTCCCTGGTTTGGGTGTGCCACTTCCTCCCGCCCCAGTTCAGCAGATCAGACAAAGGATGATGCAGCTGTCTTCCTCATACCCAGAGGGATGCATGCCTCCCACTTCTGCACCTGAAACAGCACAGCTCTTTCCCCCTGAGAGATGTATGAAAATAGGTTAAGCTCCTCCTTTGCTGGTGGACAGCAGTTTGTTAAAATATTCACTGAAAAGATGCAGGATGGCTTAGAGCCGTCTCTCTCCCTCCTTTGCTACCCTTGGGGCAGAGCAGGTGGCATTAATGAAAGGATGATTCACTATGTTGACAAGGATAATGTGATACTTCTGTACCAATGTTGTTGGGGAAATGATTCTCTCTCTCTCTCTCTCTCTCTCTCCCCCCTCCCTCCCTCCTCTCTCCCCTCTCTCTCTTGCCTTAGGAGAATGTATCCCTCCAGTGCAATAATTTTCTTCTTCTTTTTAATCAGCCGAAAGAAATTGCCTCTCCAGAATCTCATCATGGCCTCTGGAAAACAAGATGAGCCTCTAGAAACAGGTGCTTAGCTAAATCTCACCGACATCTCATGTCCCTGTTTTGAACAAGGCTCCATCATGTTGAGAGGCTGTATATACGTCAGTGTTATTTTCACCACTGCTGTGGAGGAAAGCGTGGCAGAAATGCCACATCTCATTTGTGGAGTACTCTTCCAGGCAGCAGTAGAATTACAAGATGGGACAGGATGACATGACCCCATCCGCTACTGTTCTTCAACTAGTTCTCCAGCATTTCCTTCTGATGCAGTAACTCGTCTCATATTACATCCTTTTACCATGATAAAAGTCCCCCGCCCACATCCAACTTTGAACCTGCTTCTTGTTTATTTACTTAACTTTGACTTCATATTTTTCTTTGATGGTTTGTTTCTTAATAATGATTTAATAATTCAATACACTGCTAATTAAAATAATAATCATAATTTTCTCTCAAGTCTTGTGCTTTTTTGACAGTTTGTTAAAACGCCAGCTGCTGGGTTCTTAAGAAAAACTAGCAACCATGACTATTATAGCGTGGCTCAAAGGCTCAGAAATCATACGGCAAAATAATGAAATGGAACTGTGAAATACTTAGCTTAAACTCTCTGCAGTCCTATGGTTTTGGCAGCATACCACATTTTCAGGAACATTTATATTAAAGAATGACTATATTGACATACAGGCTTGGGGATTTAAAAGGAAAATGAAAAGAGCACAACTCTTTTTACAAGATGGGAAACCAACAAAATCTCTCAGCTAGTCCCACAGTCCTATCAGGCAGACCCTCCTTTGTCTTGTGAGGCATTTTCCCCATAAATTTGCAAATAATATATAGCATATGGAGGACTATAATTCTGCTACCTGCTATTTTTCACCTTTCTCTCTTGTCACTTGCCATAATTTTCTTTGACTAATAGAGTAAAACAGTGATTTATACAGTGTAAGCCAATATTACATTCTGTTGTCAGCACTTTGGTTTGTCTACCAGAGAATGAAGACAAGGGTTCTCCTTCATATTCAAAAGAGTTGGGGCTGTCATCTGGGCACATGTGGATACACAAAGATGTGCAAGATGGCCAATGTTGCTGAAACAGAGACTCTGCACCAGCAGGAGGATGGATTGTGTAAGTCATGAATGTTGGCTTGTTCCATAAATAATGAAATTATGGCTTCTCAGCTCCAGGGATTTCTGGATGATATGGATGATCTAGATCCATTTCAGTCTGGCTTCATGCCTGGTTATGGGACAGACTGCTTTTGGTCACCTTGGTGGATGATCTATGCTGGGAGTGTGTCCCTGTTGGTTCTGCTGGACCTCTTGGCAGCTTTCAATATCACCTTTTTGGGGGTGTCTGAGATGGGAATGGGTGCACTGTTATATGTTGGGTCCAGTCCTTCTTGGAGGAGTGATCTCAGAAGATAGCGCTGGGGGATTCTTGTTTGATGCCATGGTTGTTGGCCTACGGTGTCCCTCAGGATTCCCTCTTATCCCCCATGCTATTTAACATATACGTGAAACTGCTGAGAGAGATTGTCTGGAGTTCAGGGACTTAGTGCCACCAGTATGCTGATGACATCCAACTCTATCTCTCCTTTCCATCCAAACCCAAGGAAACTGTTCTAGTTCTAAACCAGTATCTTATGTTTGTAATGGACTGGATAAGGGCAAATCCAGAATGCTGTGACCAGACTGTTAACTGGGGCCAGTTACAAGGAGCATGTGACTCCCCTGTTGCAACAACTTCACTGGCTACCAGTCCGTTTCCAGGCAGAATTCAAAGTGCTGGTTATTACCTATAAAGCCATCAATGGGACCTTTCCCTCAGTGAGTCTACCTTCTCACGGGTATTGTCATCAGTTGCTATTGCCCCCATCCTATTTATCATCATTGCTACTATTTGCTTGCTTGACAGGTAGAGAGCAAGTAGGCAGTGGCATCTACTGCCCCTCCTTCTCACCACAACCATTGTCTGAGACAAAGTAAGAGGCAGTTGAACAAGCAGATTACAATGGTGAAGAAGAGGAGCAACTCCAAAGGGCTCTTTTCAGTGGGACCTTGCTGGGGTGTGGGCCCTTGGCGGGTGCCCCACCATGCTGACGTTTGATGCCAGCCCTGAATAAAGATATTCTTCCTCTTATTTCCCCATTGTTTCTTCTTTTCCATGTTTACTCAAACTGTAGTAACCTTCAGCAACGTTCAGCTGGTTATTCTAAGTTACAACTGACATTACTGTCAGAAATCCTTCCCTTCTCCACTGTACACCTATCAAAAATATTCCTTCCCTGTTAAAAAGACTGGAGGGATAAGTTGTACTGTAGTCTCATGAAGATCCATGAACCCCCATGAACTGTCGAACTTGTTGTTGTTCAGTCGTTCAGTCGTGTCCGACTCTTCGTGACCCCATGGACCATAGCACGCCAGGCCTTCCTGTCCTGCGCTCTCTCCCGGAGCGTTCTCAAGTTCATATTCATTGTATCCGTGATGCTATCTAGCCATCTCATCCTCTGCCGTCCCCTTCTCCTTTTGCCTTCAGTCTTTCCCAGCAGCAGGGTCTTTTCCAGGGAGTTTTCTCTTCGCATTAGGTGGCCAAAATATTGGCGCTTCAGCTTCATTATCTGTCCTTCCAATGAGCACTCAGGGTTGATTTCCTTTAGGATGGACTGATTTGACCTCCTTGCAGTCCAGGGGACTCGTAAGAGTCTTCTCCAGCACCACAGTTCAAAAGCATCAATTCTTCGGCGCTCAGCCTTCCTTATAGTCCAGCTCTCACAGCCATACATTACTACTGGGAAAACCATAGCTTTGATTAGACGGACCTTTGTCGGCAAGGTGATGTCTCTGCTTCTTACTATGCTGCCTAGGTTGGCCATAGCTTTCCTCCCAAGGAGCAAGCGTCTTTTAATTTCAGGGCTACAGTCACCGTCTGCGGTGATCTTGGAGCCCAAGAAAGTAAAATCTGTCACTGCTTCCATTTCTTCCCCTTCTATATGCCAGGAAGTGATGGGGCCAGATGCCATGATCTTAGTTTTTTTAATGTTGAGTTTCAAACCAGCTTTTGCACTCTCCTCTTTCACCCTCAACAAGAGGCTCTTTAGATCCTCTTCGCTTTCTGCCATTAGGGTGGTATCATCTGCATATCAGAGGTTGTTGATAATTCTCCCAGCAATCTTAATTCCGACCTCTGATTCATCCAACCCGGCATTTCTCATGATGTACTCTGCATATAAGTTAAATAAGCAGGGTGACAATATGTAGCCTTGTCGTACTCCTTTCCCAATTTTGAACCACTCGGTTGTTCCATGTCTGGTTCTTACTGTTGCTTCTTGACCCTCGTACAGGTTTCTCAGCAGACAGGTAAGGTGGTCTGGTACTCCCATCACTTTAAGAATTTGCCACAGTTTGTTGTGATCCACACAATCAAAGGCTTTAGCGTAGTCAATGAAGCAGAAATAGACGTTTTTCTGGAATTCTCTGGCTTTCTCCATGATGCAGCGAATGTTGGCGATTTGATCTCTAGTTCCTCTGCCTCTTCTAAACCCAGCTTGTACTTCCGGTAGTTCTCAGTTCGCATACTGCTGAAGCCTAGCTTGTAGGATTTTGAGCATCACCTTGCTGGCATGTGAAATGAGCGCAATTGTGCGGTAGTTTGAACACTCTTTGGCGTTGCCCTTCTTTGGAATTGGAATGTAAACTGTCCTTTTCCAGTCTTGTGGCCACTGTTGAGTGTTCCAGATTTGTTGGCATATTGAATGCAGCACTTTAACAGCATCATCTTTTAGGATTTTAAATAGCTCGGCTGGAATACTGTCATCTCCGCTAGCTTTGTTGTTACTAATGCTTCCTAAGGCCCACTTGACTTCACTCTCTAGGATGTCCGGCTCAAGTTCAGTGACCGCACTATCATGGCTATCAGGGACATTCAGATCTTTCCTGTATAGTTCTTCTGTGTATTCTTGCCACCTCTTCTTAATCTCATCTGCTTCTGTTAGGTCCCTGCCTTCTTTGTCCTTTATCATGCCCGTCTTTGCACAAAACGTTCCCTTGAGATCTCCGATTTTCTTGAAGAGATCTCTAGTCTTTCCCATTCTGTTGTTTTCCTCGATTTCTTTGCATTGTTCATTTAAGAAGGCCTTCTTGTCTCTCCTTGCTATTCTCTGGAACTCTGCATTCAGTTGGGTATATCTTCCCCTTTCTCCCTTGCTTTTCACTTCCCTTCTTTCGTGAGCTACTTGTAAAGCCTCATCAGACAGCCACTTGGCTTTCTTGCATTTCTTTTTCTTTGGGATGGATTTCGTTGCTGCCTCCTGAACAATGTGACGGACCTCCGTCCATAGTTCCTCAGGCACTCTGTCTATCAGGTCTAATCCCTGAAATCTATTCCTCACCTCCACTGTATATTCATCAGGGATATGATTTAGGTCATACCTGAATGGTTTAGTGGTTTTCCCGACGTTCTTCAATTTAATCTGAAATTTTGCAAGAAGCAGCTCATGATGTGAGCCACAGTCAGCTCCAGGTCTTGTTTTGACTGACTGTATGGAGCTTCTCCATCTTTGGCTGCAAAGGACATAATCAATCTGATTTCGATATTGATCATGTGGTGATGTCCATGTGTAGAGTCGCCTCTTGTGCTGTTGGAAAAGAGTGTTTGCTATGATCAGTATGTTCTCTTGGCAAAACTCTATTAGCTTTTGTCCTGCTTCATTTTGTACACCAAGGCCATGCCTGCCTGTTATCCCGGTGATTTCTTGACTTCCTACTTTAGCATTCCAATCCCCTATGATGAAGAGGACATCTTTTTTTGGTGTTCGTTCTAGAAGGTGTTGTAGGTCTTCATAGAACCAATCAACCTCAGCTTCTTCGGCATCAGTGGTTGGGGCATAGACTTGAATTACTGTGATGTTGAATGGTTTGCCTTGGATTCGTACTGACATCATTCTATCATTTTTGAGATTGTACCCCAGTACTGCTTTTCCCACCCTTTTGTTGACTATGAGTGCTACTCCATTTCTTCTAAGGGATTCTTGCCCACAATAGTAGATATGATGGTCACCTGAATTAAATTCGCCCATGCCTGTCCATTTTAGTTCACTGATTCCCAAGATGTCGATGTTCAATCTTGCCATCTCATGTTTGACCGCCTCCAGCTTACCTTGATTCATTGATCTGACATTCCAGGTTCCTAAACAATATTGTTCTTTACAGCATCGGACTTTCTTTTCACCACCAGACACATCCACAGCTGAGTGTCCTTTTGGGTTTGGCCCAGCCGCTTCACTCTTTCTGGCGCTACTTGGAAATACCCTCTGCTCTTCCCCAGTAGCATATTGGACACCTTCCGACCTGAGGGGCTCATCTTCCGGCGTCATCTCTTTTAGCCTTGTGATACGTTCCATGGGTTTTTCTTGGCAAGAATACTGGAATGGGTTGCCATTTCCTTCTCCAGTGGACCACATTTTGTCAGAACTCTCTGCCATGACCTGTCCGTCTTGGGTGGCCCTGCACGGCATAGCTTATGGCTTCACTGAGTTACGCAAGCCCCTTCGCCACAACAAGGCAGTGATCCATGAAGGGAACTGTCGAACTAGACATAAGTTAATCACCTGATTGGCCCTTGTGCGCTTCTTTTTCCCTTGTGGAGAGATGATTCAGATTGGGACCTTGGGGAGCCTTAAAGCATTACCCTTACTGAGATCCCTATCCAGATCAGGGAGGGGCACCTATTGGGCCTAGCCCAAGCACCACTGTGGGCCCTACAGCTTTGGAACCAGGGTCCAATTCAGAATTAGACCAGGATGATTTAGAACCCAGTTCAGTCATTGGAAGCTCTGGGTTGAGAGCCTGGCTCTGCTGGGCTTCCCATCTGATAGCAGGCCAAAGGAGCATGTTACTCTCTATCAGTCATTGCTGCAAGAGATAGCCTTGAATCAGACCTCTGACTTACAACCTGAGAAATCTTTTGTGGGAACTGAGAAGGAGGAGGACTCTGCAAGGGAGGAGGTTTCAGGGATGTCACCCATGTGAAGATGTCAAATGAAGAGGGCAGAACAGAAACACCCTCTTTGACATAGTGCCCGCTTATGGGTCAAATTTCCCTGTCAAGATAGATTGTCAGAAGAAGGGCCTTAGCAGCTCCTCCCCTCTTTTTAAACTGGTGTACAGGTCGAAAAGCCATTGCTGACACAATGTCTTTAGTGTTTGGAATATTTCCTTGTCTGGATTCAGGAGTATAGAAAACACTTAACTGGTTCCACTGGGGCCATCCACAGGGGGGGGGAGGCACTCCGCCCCCCCCCCCGGAATCCTCCCTGGCCAGCTCCGCTCCACGGCAACTCTGCAGAGCCGCTGGCTGGGGCCGCCCGCAGCCGGACCTCTGTCTGCTGCTGGGCTGCGGCCGCTATGGCAGCCGCCATTTGCATCCCTGCCGTAGCCATGATGGGCTACATATTTACATAGCCTATTCACAGCAAAAGGCAGGGACACAAATGGCATCCCTGCATTAGCCATGATAGGCTACGTAGATACTTACGTAGCCTATCACGGCTTGGCAGGGACGCACATGGCGGATGGTGTGGTGGCCACCATTTGCGGCCGCAGCGCAGCAGCGGCCAGAAGACCACCTGGAGCCGCCACCATCACCGGAGTGACTGCTGGAGCCACCGCCACCAGCAGGTAGGCTCTGTCCCGGGCGGATTCCACAGGGTGGCGCGGGAGATTGCCCCGTTCTGCCATGGATTCTGGGGGGCCAGATTCTAAAGAATCTGGTCTCACTGGAGTCCATGGCAAAATTCTCCAATATCCCTATCTGGATTTATCATGAATCTTGAACTCTTGTCTGCCATGACATTTGTAACCTTGAGACTTTGACTTGCAATTATTGATGGGATTATGACTCTGTATGAATTCTAGCTTTGCGACTGTCCCTTGAACTAAGCAGTGTGCCAGTTGCTTTTTCCTAGGCTATCTGACTTATTGGGTATAATACACACTGTAGGTTCTGCCATGGAACTCTGGGAATCATAGAATCATAGAATCATAGAATCATAGAATCATAGAATAGTAGGGTTGGAAGGAGCCTACAAGGCCATCGAGTCCAACCCCCTGCTCAGTGCAGGAATCCAAGTCAGAGCATCCCTGACAGATGGCTGTCCAGCCTCAACTTGAATGCCTCCAGTGTAGGAGAGCCCACCACCTCCCTAGGTAATTGGTTCCATTGTCATATTGCTCTAACAGTCAGGAAGTTTTTCCTGATGTTCAGCCGGAATTTGGCTTTCTGTAACTTGAGCCCATTATTCCATGTCCTGAACTCTGGGATGATCAAGAAGAGATCCTGGCCTTCCTCTCTGTGACAACCTTTCAAGGACTTGAAGAGCGCTATCATATCTCCCCTCAGTCTTCTCTTCTCAAGGCTAAATATGCCCAGTTCTTTCAGTCTCTCCTCATAGGGCTTTGTTTCCAGTCCCCTGATCATCTTTGTTGCCCTCCTCTGAACCCTCTCCAGTTTGTCTGCATCCTTCTTAAAGGGTGGTGCCCAGAACTGGACACAGTACTCCAGATGAGGACTAACCAGTGCTGAGTAGAGAGGAACTAGTACTTCCCAGGATTTGGAAGCTATGCTTCTATTAATGCAGCCTAAAATAGCATTTGCCTTTTTTGCAGCCACATCACATTGTTGGCTGATATTCAGCTTGTGATCGACAACAATTCCAAGATCCTTCTCGCTTGTCATGTTGTTGAGCCACGTATCCCCCATCTTGTAACTGTGCATTTGGTTTCTTTTTCCTAGGTTTTTCCTAGGTTTTATCCCTATGAAATGTCATTCTGTTGTTTTCTGCCCAGCGCTCCAGTCTATCCAGATCACTTTGAATTTTGTTTCTGTCTTCTAAAGTATTAGCTATCCCGCCCAATTTTGTGTCATCTACAAATTTGATCAGCATTCCCTGCACCTCCTCCTCCAAGTCATTAATAAAAATGTTGAAGAGCACTCAGCCGAGGACTGAGCCCTGCAGTACCCCACTCGTTACCTCTCCCCAATTTGAGAAGGTCCCATTGATAAGCACTCATTGAGTCCGATTCTGTAGCTAACTGTGGATCCACCGGATCATTGTTTCATCTAGCCCACCTTGAGCCAGTTTGCTCATCAGGATATCATGGGGCACTTTGTCAAAAGCTTTGCTGAAGTCGAGGTATATGATGTCCACAGCGTTCCCACGGTCCACAAGGGAGGTTATCAGTATAACCTGATCCATTGCAATAAAGAGTTTCATTGTAAAAGGTGATCTGTGTTGACTTGCCAGAGGGTGCCAGAAAGCCATGTCTTAGAGCACCACTGTTATTTGCATCCAGGGGAAAAACCCCATTGCCAACAATGGCAACTTTCCAGCTAGCTGTCGGGATGAGTCACTGATATCGAATGGGACAGCACAGCAGCAGGTGCAATCCACCAATCTCCATGACTTACTTACTTACTTACTTACTTACTTTATTTATTTATTTATTTATTTCTATACTGCCCAATATATAGTCGGAGCAATCTGGGCGGTTCACAAAAATTAAAACCAAAAAGCACACAATAAAACAATACAAAATATATAAAACATTAAAACCACGTGGTCTCAATACAGATTGCCCACTCCCTCCCACCCCACAGGAACTATTTACTTTGTTAAAAAAGCACAATGTTTAGCATTGTGTTCCTTTCCCCTGTATTGAGAACTGGACTGGCAATCTTATGTGGGAGACAAGATTTCCAGGCCAATTTGATTCATTGTTACTCAGACGTCATTCCTATTCAAGTCAGTGGCCCTCATTTCTGAGTGTAGGATCAGGCAGTTAGGCATTGTTTTACCACTCCTATTTAGACTAAACCTCCATTTTTAAAGTGAAAGCAATCTTTCTGGGGAGGGGGAAAGATTGCAACAATATAAGGAATGGCTCAACGATCTTGGGATTCTGCAGTGATGCCCAAAGCACGCTTGTGTTCAAAAACAATTTTTCAAGAACCAATATGTTGTTTATACAACTTCTGAATGAGGCAAATAAAATAAAAACCTCTATCTTTGTGAAAAACAAAGAATAAGAATATTTTTTCAACAAAATGTTCTGACATTTTTTGGAACTCCATATCTGTGCATAAACATCTTTTTCTAGTTTCTGTGATATACACGATGGGAAAACAAAGCTGCAGCACCATTGCTGCCAAGAGTTGCTTGGACCTATATTTCCCCAGCTTGAGGACTTGAACTTGACTTCCTGTGGAGAAAAACAAGAGAGAAGCACTCCGCTACAGTGCCCAGAACCTACAGCTGCTTGGGGGCTTAAAAAAATCTTATATTTCCTGAGTAAAACAGAACCTGCTACTGATTTTTCCGTAAATGAAATTTTGGCAGCGGTGGAGGGGATATACAGCTGACTGAAAGGGAAACCTCTAATGAGGGTTGTGATGGATACTGGGAGGACTGCATGAGTTGTGGGAAAGCTCTGGTGAGAGTAGACAGGAGCTACTGTTGTGAATTGTGGTGATATTGTATGTCACTTTGGGCACTTTCCCTGCAAAGTGGCTTATAAATAACACACACACATACATGCACGCACACACACGCACACACACTGATAATATATAATACCGAGACCCTGTTTTCTGGATTTTCTGGACACACACACATCTATCTATCTATCTATCTATCTATCTATCTATCTGTCTACCTATCTACCTACCTACCTACCTATCTACCTATCTATTTACGTTATTATGAACTAATTAAGAAGAGCCATACTGGATCTGAGCAAGGATCCATCTAGTTCAGCATTCTGTTCACACAGTGGCCAACCAGCAGTCCACAGGGAACCCACAGGCAAGACATGAGTGTCACAGCACCCTCCCACCCAAGTTCACCAGCAACTGGTGTACATAGACATACTGCCTCTGATACTGGAGGCAGCATATAGCCATCAGGACTAGCAGCCATTCATACCTTATCCTCCAGAAATTTGTCCAATCCCTTTTTAAAGCCATCCAAACTGGTGTCCATCACTATGAGCTGTGTGAAGTGAATTCCATAGTTTGACTATGCACTGTGTGAAGAAGCACTTCCTTTTATCTGTCTTGAATCTCCCACCAATCAGCTTCAGTGGATGACCCCAGATTCTAGCATTATGAGAGAGGGAGAAAAATCTCTCCCTATCCACATTCTCCACACCATGCATAATTTTGTACACCTCTATCGTGTCTCCCCTTACTTGCCTTTTTTTCTAAGTGAAACAATCCCAGATGTTGTAACCTTTCCTCATTGGGGGGGGGGTGTTCCCCTAAGTTCATCAGAGTGGGATATAAATTACTAATTGGATAATTAGTATTGTTCTGTTGAAAGTGTGCATTTTCTGAAAACCAGTGTTTAAAAAGCTTTCTCATTACCAACCACTTATTAAGCAGCATCCTTCTTTCTTTATACTCGGTCAGCACGAGTGGATCATGTGTGTGTCTGTGTGAGTTCTGCTGGATAAGGAAAAAGGTTTCAAATGTTCTTTGCAACTGGAATGACCTTGCATTGACATCATCAAAATGGGAGAGTCCCTATGTTTACGCTGCAGTTCCAGTTGCAGGATTGTTAAGAGGGCTTGTTCGAATGGCTCCCCTTAAGTCCAGGAAGAAGAGTTCTTCTTTTCTAATATGTAATACTGGAAATAATCCCAACCCCAAATGTCTATGTCCAAAGTCCCAAAGCTGAACAGCAGACATCTGACTATTAGTTTCCAACATCAAGATTTTAAGATAAAGAAATTGTGGAGTGTTCACTCATTGTAGCTCATAGTAAAGTTGCAACATATTGGGAGGAAATAATCTCCTTTTGGATTAAGTCTTATAGCTTCTCCTTTCAAGGGTTTATATTGCGATTTAGGGAACTGCCAACTGCAGTGAAGCAGAGCTAGAGAACATTTCCCTTGTAAACCCAGTTCTGGACTTTTAACTGTGCTACTGATAGGAAAACGCCCGGTAAACATAGTCTAAATAGGCAATAGAATACAACCATCTTCACAGCCTTTGGAGGCATTTAGAGGGTTGCTTTCAGCTTTCTAGGCAAGACTTTGACAGCCCACGTCAAGCTTTCATCAATCTAGTTGTTCTGCAAGCTGCTGCTCTTTTCTTGGGGAGGTGGGGGAGGGGATGCCATTTGCATGCAAACTGTGAGGAGCTGGTCCTGCCTTTGGGCAGGGGGCTGTAGGAGACATTCGTCTAGATCCTTGACAATATCAACCAGGTTGTACTCTGACACGATGAGCATAGGGCATTTCTTTCTGTGCCCAAACCAGGGTGCTTCAGGTAAGCCAAAAATAATAGTCTGGCTTGCGCTGGCTTCTGTATGCAGGTAGGCATCCATCACGTAATGTGTGAAACTCAGGTAGCTTAAAGGATCTGTAAAGATAAGTGCCTAGATATGCACATATCTTTCAGAGAGTGTGTAGTGCAGCCAGGCTTGAAGTGATGCAGCACCGGCACTTCTTGATCAGCAAGGATCCTGGCATCATATGCCACCATCACCCCTCAGAATTACTTGTTCCCTCTAAGCTTAGCTGCAATCCTCACAATAGCTGGGAGGAAATGAATTTTCCCAGCAACAAAATATTGACCAGGTTCAGATGACACATTGCAGCTTCACGTGGGTTACTTAACCCACGATGAGTTGCAGCAGGCACCAGGTTGCATATTCAGCCCCTACTTGGAGGTTGTCGTTTCATGTGAACCTGGCAAGAGTGGGTTATGCAAGGATTAAACAGACCATGGGTTATGCGAGGGTTGTTTAACCCTCGCATAACCCATGCTCACTGGATTCGCATGACATGACAACCCCTGAGTGGGGGTTGCACATTCAAAATGGTGGCCACACACACCCCACATGCACCACACCCTCATCATGGGTTAAATAACCTACAGGAAAGCTGCGGTGCATGTGCAAACACCATCGGTTAACAGTCCCAGTGTTCCCTGTTGTAATGTGAAGTATTTGGGGGTGGCTTGGTCTTGAATGGGCAATTAAGACCAATTAGCTTTACCAAAGACCTGCTCCTAGAGATGAAAACTGCTAGAACTGGTTTGTTTGTTCTTTAATTATTATTATTTTAATTTTTATTGTGAAATTTCAACAAAACAAAACAAAAAAGAGGAAAAGAAAAAAGTAGCTACATATATTTGAATATATGCAATTTCAGTGCATGTATATGAAAGATAGACAGATAGACAGACAGACAGACAGACAGACAGATATGCAAATATGGTTCTCTAAGAATTATACATAAACTTCAACAAAAGCAGAGCAAATATCCATATAAGTATCCACTCGCAAGCGATGTCTATATACCACCCATTCAAATGTTGGAAATGCTGTTAGGTCCTCGATCCATTGCATTATAGAAGGTGAGCATTTATCCTTCCAATGTTGAAATATCAGTCTTTTAGCGTCAAAAGGGCACAGAGAATCCATTTGTGCTGACTGTGTGTTAACTTCCAGGAAGCAGGTAGATTGTTATTGTTGCTGCTACTGCCATCATCATTGTTGCTGGTTTTATTGTTGGCTTTTATTGTTGTTTTTATTGTTTTTATGTTTGTATCGCTTTTCATATTTTAACTGTATTTATGTATTTTACTGCTGCAAGCCACCTTGGGAGTGTTTCTGTCCTGAAAGGAGGCCAAGAAATGTTTAAAATAAATATATATTTTTTATTTCATTTCCATACCACCCAATAGCTGAAGCTCTCTGGGCGGTTCACAGATAAATAAATAGATAAATAGGGCATGTACATCAGTAAATATTAAATCATAGAATCAGAATAGTAGGGTTGGAAGGGACCTACAAGGCCATCGAGTCCAACCCCCCAATGTTCCAGTACAAGATTTATCCTTATAATAACCTCCTCCCAAGAAGAGGCAACTAATGGGCATTGCGAAAACATATGGTTAAAAGAAACATTAGCTGTGTTGCGCCTCCAAGTATAGCCAACTTAGATAACCCCTTATTAAAGAGATGTTGTGGTGTCCAATAGACACGGAACAAGAGTTTTTGCTGAATAACTTGAGATCCATTGACACTTCAGATACAGACTGGTTTGTTGATATGGATCAACACAGTTGCCACAATCAATATTCAGTACCTCTGACCACAGCATACCTAGCCAGTCAGGTTTTTTTCTTATGTTCAAGTATAGTGAATTAACTGTGTGCCTTAAGGACAACCCAGCCTCTCCCTTTCCCTTAGGCTAGGTAAAACCCTGCTGCAGGCCTATGTCAGGAGTAGAAATTAGTGAACATCCTCTTGTTTATGGGAGAGAACGCCCTAACTCCCAGACAGGCAGGCAGGCCAGAAGGAAACTGAAGCTCCCAGGCAACAGGAAGACAGACAGAGAGAAATCCCATGATCCTACCAGGAAATGATATTTCTGAGAATGCTCTTTAGGGCCAAACTGGCCTTTTTCATGCAGGAGAAAATGACACATCGGTCAGTAACTTATTGGGAGTTACACCAGGACCTTCAGAATAAACAAGCCCACCAATCGTGCAGCAGTTTCCAATTTCTGTCCTGCCTTTTATTCCCTATAAGAGAATGCATCATTTCATCTTTAATAACAAATTAAAAATAAATGGTTGCAGTAGATTAAAAAAAAGAAAGAAAATAAATTAAACAGCTAAGCTCTTGGCACATCACTATAAGCCAGGAGGCAAATATTTGGGTCTAGAATGTCTAAACAGTACTGCCTTCTGCCTCAGCCTAGCAAATTCCTAATGATGTCTTCGGAAAAGGCTGCTGCTGACTCTTTCTTGCATAGAAGTGACATTATTGGGACTCCAGTGGGATCACAGCCAAATTATGAAATCACACACATCCTGGCAATCCCCTCTTTGTGTGCATAATTACCCAGCATTATCTGTCAGTCCAGAATACAAAAGAGGTTTTATACACGACAGCTGCACCTGTTCAGATTTTGCAAGGTGCAGTGAAGGCAACCCTTTTTGGAAAATGTGACACCTCTTCTGAAATAACCACAACAGAGATCAAATGTATCAGGTATTACAGGGCACTGTAATAGCATGAAGCCATTTCCAGTGCCCAAAATACGCAACTGAAGTATGTCATGTAAGCAATGTAACATAATATGCCTTCTTTTAAAAAGTAGGGCAATTCTCTGTGTTCATGTAAGATTTACAGTCATTTACTACTGCGTCCATGTGAAGCACATGGGAATTCTGTTTTCTGTGCTTGGTGTAAGAAACCCCATACTGTTTCCTGAAAAGACAATTGATGTGACTTACAACTAAGGAAGAACCAGGTGTGAGCTGTTTTTTACAGACACACTTTTGAAACCATTTTTTGGTCTCATGTCTCTCCTGAAAACCCTTTTCATCTAAATGACTAGTTGACATTCACCCTGTTGATCAGGCATGAAGCTTTGGCTTAATCTTTGATTTCATCTCTCTTTTGCTTCCCATATTCAGTCTGTTGCTAAAATATGGCCTTTCCTTTCCACCACTTTGCCAAAATTCTACTTTGTGCTCTCTAGACATCTTCCATCTTGATTACTGCAAATGTAGAGAGTTTGTGGTAACATCCAAAAGTCCTGCATCACATACATTCAGAAAGTGCAGAACTATTCCAACATACAATTTCAGAACTGGATGCTTTTATTCAACAAGAAGGTGATGGTTCTTCCATAACATTATGTCTTCAGAGGTCTTAGGCATGGATATATAGAGTTCATGTCATAATAGCTTTAGTTATAGCTATCTCTCAAATGCAGAATGAATCACATTATAGTCTAATAGTCCCTTGATTGAGTCAAAGACTTAAATCACTGACAGTGTTATAAACTTCCAGAGAGATCATTATTAGTTCCTTCACCCAATTTTGACAAAATGTTTCCATTCTAATATGCCCACTATATAAAAATTGCCATCTCTATGGGCCGCTCTTTGATGATTATTATTTTTTTAAAAACCCTTTTAGTTCTGTTGCATTAAGCAAGATTCTATTAGTTTGATGATGTGGCTATTTTACTATGGCTAGAGAAACCTTGTATTTGAATCTACTTTTCACTTCAACAATGACATGAACTTGCCAGTATAGTTTAGTTTTCAACATTTCAATTTTTTTTAAAAAAAATTGAGACTAGGTGGCTTTTCTCCAAGATGTGCTTCCGGTCAGACTCCAGTTATTTGTGATAAGTTTCAGATCTACTGGGGGAATATTCCTGTCTTTGGTCATAGAAATCATCAGATGGACATACTATTCTAAGAATTGGAAATGGAATATGATTCTATAGAGTGATGCGTCCCAAATGGTGTGCGTTTCTATATGGCTACAGGATTATTTTCTTTAAATATAGACTCCCCAAGAATCAATTCTTCAGTTCAGACTGTAAGAATTGGTGATGGCCAAGCTCTCATTGGCTTGATTCAGCTCAGTATAGTATACATTCAAACCCTTGTATTTCTCATAGTTCTCTCCCAATCTGTAATGTTGACAAATGTGTACTGGTGGTGCATGCACCTTATTATATTGCCCCCTGTGAACTCTAGTTCCCAACACCAGTCATACCTGAGAAATCCTTGAGAATTCTTCTCCACTCCCCCTGTCAAAACAAACAACCGGGAAAAAAGAGGGGTTTCAATCTGGATGGGGAGACAATAACTACATTAAACATTTGCCAAAAACTATCAAGGAACTTGACCCATATAGAGATACCCACCAAACAAAAGACCACATGATAGTGTGCCCTGGTCAGTGATCAGCAAGAGTTTCATAAGAAAATAAGGACTTAACATTATGCAGCTACAACATGACTGTTTTTGCAGTCCCACAGTGATGAATGGAAGTCTCAATGCAAGGATCATCAAAAGTTAAGGGGTAAAGAACGTTTGAACCCACAAAGAAGTCCAGTCAGTCTGAATGCTGACCTTGCATGTGGACAGTACCATTTTATGTTGTAAGCCAGAGAATGCCTTCTAGACAAAATTCCACTTGATCTGTAATACAGACCTGCCTTTTATGCCTCAAGGACCAGATCCACCACCAAAGGCATCCCCCCTTCCACATTCCTCCTACCATTTCTCATATTCTCTGTGGATTCCTTCCAGGATCATTGTTATGGAGGGGAGGTTTTAAGAATGTAAGAATAGCCATGCTGGATCTGACCATCTAGTCCAGCATTCCTTTCACATAGTGACCAACCAGCTTCCTATCAAAAGCCAACAGGTAGGACATGAGTGCAATAGCACCCTCGTGCTTATGTTCCCTAGCAACTGGTATACAGAGGCATACTGCCTCCAATATTGGAGGCATTAAAAACATGAGTTTTTTTTTAAATGTCCTACCCAAGATTGCAAATCCAAATTGGAAGCTGTAGCTAGGAATGTACAGATTTTGAAAATCCATTACATCTGTTTCATGAATTGTCAGGTGCATTTTGTTCTGTCATCTGCTCATTGATGGAATTGGATTTTTTCCAATTTCACAAATTTGCATAAATTCACATTTGTGCAAATTTGCACTTGTGAAAATGTGCAAGGCCCTCTTCCAAGTGCAGAAATCCCCCCCCCCATGTGCATTTGCATACTTTAGCCAATGGGGAAAATGCATATTTTTGGCCAGTGTTTTGTTGTTGTTGTTGTTGTTTTACATATTCTTCTACAACTAAGTTTGCATAAAATTCTGGAAAGTTAAAAAAATGGTGCACAAGTCCATGGAATCCATGTGACTTGGGAAAAGCCAGTCATAGAATCATAGAATAGTAGGGTTGGAAGGGGCCTACAAGGCCATCGAGTCCAACCCCCTGCTCAATGTAGGAATCCAAGTCAGAGCATCCCTGACAGATGGCTGCCCAGCCTCGTCCTGAACGCCTCCAGTGTGGGAGAGCCCACCACCTCCCTGGGTAATTGGTTCCATTGTCGTATTGCTCTAACAGTCAGGAAAGGTTTTCCTCATATTCAGCCAGAATCTGGCTTCCTGTAACTTGAGCCCATTCTTCCATATCCTGCACTCTGGGATGATGGAGAAGAGATCCTGGCCTTCCTCTCTGGGACAACTTTTCAAGTACTTGAAGAGCGCTATCATATCTCCCCTCAGTCTTCTCTTCTCAAGGCTAAACATGCCCAGTTCTTTCAGTCTCTCCTCATAGGGCTTTGTTTCCAGTCCCCTGATCATCTTTGTTGCCCTCCTCTGAACTCTCTCCAGTTTGTCTGCATCCTTCTTAAAGGGTGGTGCCCAGAACTGGACACAGTACTCCAGATGAGGCCTAACCAGTGCTGAGTAGAGGGGAACTAGTACTTCACAGGATTTGGAAGCTATGCTTCTATTAATGCAGCCCAAAATAGCATTTGCCTTTTTTGCAGCCACATCACATTGTTGGCTCATATTCAGCTTGTGATCGACAACAGTTCCAAGATGCTTCTCGCTTGTCGTGTTGTTGAGCCACGTATCCCCCATCTTGTAACTGTGCATTTGGTTTCTTTTTCCTAGTCTGCTGCTGAATCCATGGGTTGGATTTATAGAAATCTGAACTCATTTGATTCCATTACAAATTTCTCTGACATCCCTAGCTGTACTACATAGTTGAAGTCAGATATGCAGCACTGAAAACTTGTGTTGACACTGACAGGTGTTTCAGTGTTCCCAATGTTTCTGTGTATTTCACAGAGCAGTGAAATTGAAATTCTATTTCTAGCACCTGTTTGCTTTTTAGCAGAGTGACTACCATTCCTGTGGTTAAATATTCCATGACCCTATTAGAAACAGGGCATTATCTGTAAGTTAGATGTGTCAACAACACAATAATTATTTCCAACACTTGTAGAGAAAGATCAATATTGACAAGGATAAGAAAACCTTCAGAAATTAAGCTTGTATAAGGAAGTCCTTAAATGTTATAAACAGCAGCTTCCCCCAAAATAATACAATTGAATGCCTTTGCCCAGCGTGTTTTACTTCCACAGCCATCTGGACCTACTGCTAAGTATGAAATGCAGGATGCTTATACTTGTTTACATATCATCACAAGCATTTATTTGATAAGTTCCTTTTCCTGCAAAAACTCATTGTCAATATTTTTGGGTTTATTCCTATTTCATACTGAGTGTTTCATATCTTGATCCTGAAACTATCTATAGCTACACAATGGGATTTATTTCTCCTTATAAAATAATTACTGAAACAGCAATAGGATTGCATGCTGTCTTTGTTGCAGAACAGCAGATACTTCCATTCAATTAGCAAAAAAAAGAAGAAGTAGCTATTAATGTTGCAATTCTATAGTCCCTGGGAGGGCGTCCCAGGGTTATAGGATATATCAGATCTCTCCCTCCAAGGGTGAAGAGAGAGGTCCACCTTTGGAGAGGGAAATCTCAAATCTGGCCTTGTAATCCACCTCCCAACCACTGCAGACAACTTTGCGGCCAGTTCTTCTTGACATCAGAACTCCAGTATTGGAAAGGGGGGCGGGGAAACATGCCCAGGTTTATGTCATGGGATTCACAGGCTTCCCTGTCCCCAGCCACACCCCCAAACTGGCTACAGATCTACACCATCCCTGGAGTTGGCATAGATTAAATCCCTCCCAAATCGGTAAAAAATAGAAAGAGAGGCAGCCCGCCGTGGGGAAAAAAAACCAATGAAATGCTGCTGCTCCCTCTCTTCTCTCCTGCCAACAGGAGCCTGGCAGGGCTTTAAATTATTCAGAGCTTCCGATGTCATAGCTCCACACCGCATACAGTAGAATTACTCTGTAAATGTTCATTGGAAAAAGAAACGTTGCAACTTGGGTAAATTGTGACGACTTTTGTGAAAAGTTGTTTGTTGGGTTTTTTAGTTCAAGTAATCTCCAGCCTATTGTTGGAAATGGCACAATTTTTCCTCCTCTCTCTCAAAATGTAGTTTTGCAGTCTGAATGAAATACTCAGTGGTTGGTGTTCAAGGTATCAGATTACATCTAGTAATGCATTCTGCATTAGAGAAGCAATGACTGATCTCTATTTCTGAAAACACAAAGGCTGACTGTAACTCTTATCTGCTTCTTGCCTTGGACGAAAGACCAGCCAAAATACCACAAAGTGTGCAAACTTTCAAGTTTTGCAGAACTCTTCATCAGGCTAGGTCAGGGTTAGACAATGTGGTATTCATGGGCACCAGTGCACCCCTGCTCACCTCCCTTGGCTTTGCCAAGGTGCCCTACCCCTCCCACTTTAAAACAAAACAAAAACAGTGTGCTGTGTAATAGGTTTCTGTTGGTGCTGAAAACTGTGGATTCAAAGGAGTTGCTTAGTGTGTTCGCTTGTACTAATTCTTTTGAGCAGGTTACTTGTCCTTTGCCACACCTCTCATGGCAGCCATTTTGTGGTGGTGCCCAAGACAGTTTCTCAAATTGCCAAATGTGCCCACAGCCCAAAAATTTGCCTACCCTTGGGCTATGTGGTACAAAAAGCAGGGGATGGGATAAGAAATGGAAAAGTCCAAACGTTTGGCCAGATGTTGTGGCTATGACGTTTGTAGTTTAAAACTAGTTTAAACAAAGTGTAACGCTCAGTGATGTCTTGGGTATTTCTTCACAGGGCACAAGAGCCTTGTCTAGCTTTCTTCTATGGATGAAGAATGTTTTGTCTCCTTCCCCTGCATCACATTCTATACCTAGCCTCCATCTCTGCTGCCACAGCCCTTCCTGAAAGCATCTGAAAATGTGACTCTTGGAAGCAAGGTGAACGGTGCAGAGAATACACTTGCTTCTGCAGAATGTAGTTTGCATGCTGAACCTGGATTTCCTTGTTGTAGAATTGGAAATGTTTTTTCTGCTTCAGACTATACTCAACCCTAGCGTATGGTGCATGACATTACACAAAGCATAATGAGGCTTGAAAAGATAAACATTATCATCAACAACCACTGATGGTACTATGACTTTTCTTAGTGCTGCCATAAAGGCCCAGTGCCAAGCATCTGCAAATGTGCAGTAAAACACACACGTGCGCGTGCACACACATTTGTATCATGCTATAGAAACCAGTGGCTAACAGCTGCACAAGTTGTCTCCAGTGTTGTAAACCTGTCATCAATGCTGTATTGTTTACATATGGCTACAAGGCCTTGTAGCTTAGAATCCCTAAGCTGTTCAGCAGCAGCAAATGCTTACACGACAGCTGTGTCAATTGGAAGCAGCACAGTGGGCTTATTTGCTTCCACTGAAGCTTCAATAATGATTTCCTCCATTCCTCCTCCTTGCCCTGCCTGAAAGCCACAAATCTGATTCTTTCATTTTTTTTAATGAGCCTGCCGTTAATAATAGAATGACTGCAGTGCAGATGCTGGAAAGGAAATAGCTGGGATTTCCACTAACAAGACTCATAATTCTAGAAGAAATAATGGATTTCAACAGCATTAGGTAGAACCCAGGAAAGGCTGGAGTTATAATTCATGACACAGCATCCTGCAGGAGGAAATCAAAATCTAAGAGACATGCAAAAAGGTACTAATTTTCTACATCAGTGAAATTCATCACATTCCTCATGATTAATATGAAAAGTGGTTTGGTTGTTCAATCAGACAGGGCATTGTTTTGCCTGCACCAGCTTCTGAAAGACCAGTGATTCAAATATTATTGCATCTTCTGTGTTTGCAGAGTGCTGCAAAAATTGTAAATCAATTCCTTCTGAATTGCAAGTGGCAGTTATTAAATGGGTTTTTTTGTTCCCATTTGAGTTCAAGACCTCTATTTATTAAGGTAAGGAGTTACAAATATTCTTAAGATACACACTTGCTGTGATATTTCTCAAAGAATCTTGCCTTAATGCTTTTGTTGTTGTTTCTTTTAACACCCCATCAGAATAAATATTTATCATTTAATGCTAACTGCAGCGCTTCAAATTTGCTTGGTTAACATCAAAAGTGTTGCAGCCATTTTCTATTAAAATGATTTGAAATTGCTTAAGGACAATAATGTAAAATAGCAACAAGGAATTAAAGAGCATATTATACTTCCTACTGAAAACAATAATGTGTACTTTTTAAAAAGGAAGATGTATTGGTTTTCTTCAAAGTTACTGAATAGTAGAAACCCCCCAAATGAAAATGTAATGCAGTGAATTATTCTTCCCTAATTTCCACTTATGTATCTCAGCCAAATCATTTCTCAAACATTCCCCCATGGGAAAGGTCAATAAAAATCAATATTCAACTTAGTCCAGAGTCCTGGAGAATTACTGAGGTTCAATATGGGCTCTCGATCCCAGTAGCAAGTAACCTATTTCATCTATCTATATCATCTATATCTATATCTATAGGCCCTGAAGCACTTCTATATAATCACAAAGCTATCACAAGAATATAAAATATTGTAATGCCTATTTCTTCACAATAATATTGCAGAGACAATTTATGGTTGCAGAGAAATGTTTTGAAAGGTTGACGGTGTTGATTGAACTACAACGAAGCTTCCAATGCATTGTGCTTTTCTTAGAGCCAATGTGCTCATTCAGAAAAACAAAACCTAACAGTCCTCCTGTGACCAATGCAGGTGAGTGATTGACTAAAGTTTCACTAATCCCCAACATTATTTAAAAAACAAACACATGCCTCACTGGCCAGAGAAATTCATCATATCAGAGACAGGAGTTCTGTAATGGTTGTTCTAGCCTCTGCTAGGTGTCAAAGTGGGCAGTGAGGAGAGTGAGACCCTTTTCTTCCCACTGCCAAGGGGATGGTAAGTGTGGGGAAGGAGCTTGGAGGTGAACAGGTGGGACAGAGGGAGGGAAACAGGAAGAGAGAACTTGAACTCAAATTAGAATCCAAGCCAGAGAAGAACCTTTGAGATAGTAATGTTCACCTCACATTCATAGCAAGCATTGCAACCCACCAAGATTTGTATTTTTTAGTCAGGAAGTATGAAGCTCAGCAATATCACTACTCAGGAGCCTACTAACCAATCAATCCTTGCTCAGCCTTGTTGCCTGACTTGATTGTTTCCTCTAAGGCCGTTTATGTCATTTTAATATGTACTGCAAATCAGGATATAAACTGGTGCCAGAGATATAGGAAATTATTAATTTGTCCTCCTATCCAATGAATCACTTTGATTGAAGATGACCAAGGTTTATCACAAATAAATGTCCATTGCCGGGAAATCTGACCCTTTTTGTCTCAGCTTTAATTTGTGCAAATAGAGATTTGTGCAAATTTTGGATATAACTTGCACAAATTTGCATACTTTGCACAAATATCAGCAAATTATGTGCAGATTTGCTTAATTTGGGCAAATTATGGCTTTAATTTGTGCATTATGCAAATGTTCACAATTTACACCCAAAATTTGCACAAATTATGCAAATTTGTGTGATTTTTGTGGGAAATTGCACAAAAGTTATTTCATGCAAAAAACAATTTCAGAAATTCCACCAGCTGGCCTGACTTGTTTCATGAAAGTCAGGCCAGCTGGCAGAAGACCGACTGGCATCCGGGGGGCCAAGCCAACAAAAGCTTGTCGAGCTCCACCTGCCAACCAGATTCTTCTGATATCCCTAATCTGAAACTACCTGAAGGCTCAAACTGCTTGCCTGCCTGCCTGCCTGCCTGCCTGCCTGCCTGCCTGCAGAGCTAATACTTGTGAAAAACATTTGGAAGTGAAGACAACAGATGGCTGAGTATATTTCTCTTTCAATGCAACAGCAACAGAAAGGCAGATATAAAAAGCCACCCTGGGCAATTCCCTCAAAGCAAGCTAGGAAGACTCATCCCTATGTGAAATGACTGGATTTGTTTCTAACTGGGTAAAAAAGCTATGGAGGTCCTTTTGAATGGTCAAAGAAAGGGGTGAGATCAAAGATGTAGGAAGTTCATTTGTTTAGCCAGAGGAAAATGGAGAAGAGCACATCGTGTTGTTAATTTTGAGAGCATTATTGCAGAACACTTAGTGGGTGCCCTCTGGGACAGGGAGGATGAAGCTGTGTATGTTGACAAGTAACTAGCATGTACTAGGATATTCGTACAGGAGCCAGCCAGACCAACATGAGGTTAGGAGGAGAGCAGCTGAAGAATACTGGTGGATAGGAATGAGGAGCTGGAGAAGGCAGCCCATTCTCTTCAGCATCACCTAGAGAGAACTTGTACTGAACTAGGGGAAAGGAGCTATGGAAATTCGGACATCTAAGGACAGAAGACGGAGGATTTGTTTGTTTGCTTGCTTGCTTGCTTGCTTGCTTGCTTAAAAAATATGTCCCACTTTTCAGTTTTAAAAATAATAAAAACAAAGGGAAACAGGGTATGGAGGCAGGCAGTAGATGGCTCTCCTTGTGTGCCCTGTTTCCCAACAGGGTTGTTGGGGGGCAGGAAAAAGAGGTTTTAAAACCCCATCCCTTCATGATTCTGAGCAAGATCATTGTTTCCCTGCTGCTAATAGCCCCTCAGCAATCCTGTCCACGTGTGTATCTTTGTGTCTGTGGGATGTGTGAATGGGGGGGGGGTAATGAATGGATGTGTGTGAAGCCCCCAAAGAGTTCCATAGAAGCCAATGGAACCCACTCAGCCCAAAAGGTT
Organism: Heloderma suspectum; assembly: GCF_057233095.1. Taxonomy (NCBI): domain Eukaryota; kingdom Metazoa; phylum Chordata; class Lepidosauria; order Squamata; family Helodermatidae; genus Heloderma; species Heloderma suspectum. Next base: position 76,413,371 of record NC_139461.1, read on the forward strand.
TGCCCAACCCTGTTCTTAACTTAAAAGCTTTTTTAATAAATAAGAAATGATCCATACTTTCATGTTTTTCAGGGAAGTAATATCAATGTTTTCAAGAAAAGATTGGCTTGAATACAAGAGGAGCAAATGCTTAAGACATCCTGTTTTTGAACAGATGAAGAAAGACGATATGTTTGCCTGGAAGAAACCTTTATGCAGAGAAATTTGAAATTAGAAGATTTTGGAACTGTCAACATTTCTCTTTCAAGGAAAGATTATGGCAGATTTCTGTTTGAACAGAAGATGGCAGATTTACCAGCAATGTTTGAAACTCACCCGAGTTTGTTTACCAATTATTTGAAAATCACTTTTATGAATGTCAAATATTTATGAACATTGAGAAATCATACCCTCTAGGTCAAGTGCTAATCCACCTCTGATCCATGGTTCATAGAATCATAGAATAGTAGGGTTGGAAGGGGCCTATAAGACCATAGAGTCCAACCCAAGTTAATACTTGCAATAAGAAAACAAGAAAATACTCTTGTAGTATTTTTAAATATATATATTTTCACTTAGTTGAACTCTTATATATTGTATCCAAAATTGTGATTTTATTTCACCAATATACAATCTTTCTGCTTTATTTGGTTTGTAATGAATGAACTAAATTCTGTAATCACTTGTATACTGAACTTTTATAATGAGAACTGGAAACTGTTTATCCAGAATGTCTTCACTTGAAATATAGTTTTCAGAGCAGCCATCTCAGTGAACTTTAATACTGAAATATGGCATGGAATGATCATACCTATTGGTCCAGATAACTATGAAGGGGCTGGTTGCAATACTAATGACCTGTTTTAATTCTTCTGCTAATTGGCATGTATGTCATCCAGAGGAGTTAGTATGATAAACTCTGATATAATTGATTTCCTATAAGGAATGGAATATGATTGGCTCAAGCTCTCTAAAATCAGTTTCCCCTTTCATGGATTTGCCTTATTGAGCTTTTCTACATGAGGCTGTTAATTGCTGTATCTCCTTTTGGTTTTGTTACAGAACTGAGATCTGAGCACTACGCGAAGAGAGTTTCCTTCCTGCTTTTCCACTGCATAACCTCCAGGTTGCAGTGTGGTATAGCAGAATAGTACAAATACACAAGTGAAAATAGCATTTTCTTTCACTTTCTTTAAATAATACCACATTTCCCCTGCTCTAAAAAAATTACCGAAAGTGCTATTTAAAAGCAGAAGTGAAACTGGGGGGTCACAGAAACTGTGAGTAGGGAATGACAAGCACACAATAAATGCCTTGGGTAGAAAAGCACATTCCTAGAGCTTGTTTGAGTGAATGCCTTCTTGCACCATGGTTTGCTTTGATTAAAGCTGGCCAAGCTTTAAGTCAGGCATATTTAACTCTTTCAGGGCAAGGGCCAAAATCAATTTCAGAGAAGCTCGGGGGGGGGGTCTATTCCAGTGATGGGCAGGGCCAAAGTCAAAAGAGGTGGAGCCAAATATTCCAAAAATACCAGCTTATTTTGCTTTAAAGCTTTTACTGCCAATAACTAAGCATTAGGAGAGGCATTTCAACTTTTTAGAATGGGAAGACACACACAGACACAAGCCAGAGAACCACCAAATATTCATCAGCCAGGGAAAAGGGAATGAGGCCAGGGTCAGAGGGTAAATCTGTCTAGGGAACCCCAGAGAGCCCGATTGGGACCCCAGGTGGGCAATATTTGACCTGAGGTTCAACAGCCTCACTCTAAATGAACTGCATGCTTGTCTGAATGTGTTCTTTTTAATATTAAGATTTTAAATATTAAGCAGCATATAAATATTATTAATAAGTAATGAAATAAATAAACCCCGTGAACCAGGTAGTATGAGGAACCTAGACCAAAAGAATTGCTATCCTTTCCAATACGGTCTTAGGAAAAAGAACACTGTTCTTCCTATTATATAGACCTTGGATTGACCAAACATCTGTGGTGCTGGGTCAGGAGCCTACACAAGTCCCAGTGACTGAATGGACACTGCACAGCAGAAGTGCCTGGTAGGTTTTGGTCAGTGGCTGGATTCAGACAACTATGCATGGGGGGCCCAGGCTGTTTTAGTAATTCCATGAGCATTGGACCTGTTGCCACTGCTATTTCAGCACACTAGCTTTTTTGGTAGATTTTCCAAATACTAGTAGATCCTAGTTCCATTAGGATCCTACCAATGAATGAGAAAAACTTGTCCCAACCTACCCATTGTGAATAACCAACTGAGCTTGCAACATCAAAGGAGTACTTGCACATGTGAATGGGCCATTAGAAATGTAACACCATAAATTGTTGCACTGCATCACTTCACATTATGTAAGAGTAATCCATTTTGGTGGTGTCAGTTCACACAAACTTGTCAGTCACCTGACACAGAGACATCAACTGATACACATTCACGTGTGATCTAGGCATGGGTCAGGACTGCCTGATTTGGGATCCGCCAAGCCAAATGGGGCCCCATGACCATACACTGTGGCCCGTCAGATGCTTGAGAACCTCCCTACTGTTGTAATCCCAGGCATGGCGCAAAAATAGGAGGTTTATCAAGCCTCTGATGACCTACAGAGGAGTGGTGGCCTGTATTTGGCTGGGTGCACCACACGTTGTGAGGGCTGCAATGCTAGCTCCAGGTTTCTGAGAGTCCTTGGGCAAGACATCTTCAATGGGCTCCCTCAGTGAATTTATCTTCTCACTGCCATTGTCACTGGTTGCTGGTACTCCTCATTACCTCTCTCATCACTGCTACCACTTACTTGCTCGACAGGCAGAGAGTCAGTGAACAATTAGGCAGTGGCATCTACTGCTCCTCACTACCACCACCATTGTCTGAGCTAAAAAAAGAGGCAGGTGAACAAGCAGGTTGCCATAGTAACAAGGAAGAGCAATTCCAAGGGCCACTGGGCCCCTGCTGTGGTGTGGGCCCTCAGCAGGTACCAGGCCCTACCTACCCTTGATGCTGGTCCTGAGGGCTGCCCTATGTGGCTGATACTCATAAGACAAAATCTCATAATATTGGCAACAATTCTCCTGTCCGAGAAGAACACACATCAACCCAGTTTTCTACACTCTTCATGAGTTCATTACAACTCATCAACTCCAGTTTCTTCTCTCTGAAGTGTTTTTTGAATGGAGCCCCTGAAGGCTCACAAAAAGAAAATGGAGTGGCTTCTGCCATTCCCCAGTTTTCCCCTTTCCATCTCATTTTTCCTTGCTTTGTTTCCTTTGGTGTTCCCTTTCTCTCTCCCATAGCATAAAGGCCCATGGATAATATAGCTGCAATGTTACTGCAGAGTTATTACATGCTATTTGTGCACTGTAAAACAAAGCAATAACAATTTTTTCAATTGCCATTAATTCAGTTTATTGTATATTGTGACCATAAAAAATTATAGACTTGGCATACAAACTCTTTGCTTCCCCCGCCCCCAAAAAACCATTTTTCCATCTTACTGGAACAACGTTTCAGTTAAACTGCACTCCCTTCCCTCACCATGTTTCTTACCTCATCCACACACATATCAAGCAGGATGTTGATGGTAGAACATATATTTTCTTATTTTGGACAGTTATTTCTTATTTATTTATTTATTTATTTATTTATTGTTTTGCACAGCAACAGCTATTGCTTTGAACAGAGACCCAAATAGTAGCATACCATGACATCTAGAGAACAGGAGAACTAGAAGCAACCTTGGCGGTAACATCACATTGAGCCTGGTACAGTGAGTCAGGATCTTTCCTAGTTCAAAATGCCTAATTTTGGGTAGTATCCTATCATGCCTGCCTGTTCATGGGACCCACCGCTTGCATAACAGGGCTTTTGCAATTCTAAAAATAACACAAAACTAGCAGAAATGTTCATTTCTGGTATGGGGCAGGTCAGCAGAGCTCACGAAAAGGAAAATGCATGGAAGGAAAATGCACAGGAAAAGAGAACAGGTGATAATGATGTCATTATGCTCTGATTTTCCTAGACCTGCTCCATTTCATGAACTGAACCAGAGCAGAGCAGTGAAAGTCTGAAAAAGTTTTTAACTTTGGTTAGACAGCTCTATGGATAGAAAAGTAAAGCAGCGTAGAAATAGTGATCATATATATTGGGTGGAGGTCAGGTGGTTTCTAAGCAAGAAAACTGGTATTTTATAGAATGACCTTGTTAATTCAATGGCCAGTATCCAACGCTGCCCACACACTAGTGTGATCCACAGCTAGTGCAGCAGGAAGCTAGTGGATCCTGAAGCAACTGGAAATGAGCCAAAATGCTCATTTCCAGAACAGGTCAGGTCCGCATTGCTCACAGAAGGGAGCTCCACTGACCTGACCCATTCTGTAAATAAGTGTTTCTGCTAGTTTCTACAGATGCATTAGGAAGCACTAGCCACCATACACACATTTGATGGCATGAGAAGGGGTTCTCCATGCATACTGATGTACTTGCATAGAGTTCCTCGGTCCCTCCTCACAGGGAAGAGCTCTGTGCATGTACATCAGGATGCATGGAGAGCCCTTCCCCCTGCTATAGAAGTGCATGGACAGCAAGGAAGCATTTCTGCCATGGGTACTGGCAGCAGGTAAAATGGCTGTGGCATGTGGCGGCAGTGTTGGCAGGTCTAGGCCTGATGTCCCCATGACCCCCATATGCATTCTTTCAAAAGCAGGGGGTGAGGGGATTTGTGTGAACCGCCCTCACAAAGGAGTTCATTAAGGGCTACTCCACACTTTACAGACTCACTGCACCAGGGCCAGCCCTACCATTAGGCAAAGCCATTGCCTCAGGCAGAAAATGCTGGGAAGAAGCAGCAAGGTGTTTGAGGACAGAATTATGTGCCATGTGACCTGCCTTGCACCCTCTAAGCTTGCCTGCTGCCTTCAGGTGTGGTGGAAGATACTGTCTCACTGTCAGTGTTGAAGAAAGATTCAGCTGACAGTTCAGTTGGCTTTTGTACATGGAATGGGAGGGGCACCATCTTTTCCTTCACCTCAGGCAGCAAAATGCCTTGGACTGGCCCTGCCCTGCCCTGAAGTACCTTACATATTGGAATGTTGTAATATGTAAATGGACTGAAGTTCCTAGAAACACCAGCTTCAATCTCAGGAACAGGCAAGAACAATTTGTAGCTCACTAAAGGCAAATACTCACCTTTATGTTTCCATAATTAGAGTTAATAACATCTTAATATAGCCCAGCATAAATTAATGGATTATTATTGATTCCCCACCACTGATAGCTTCATTGCTGGAGGAACTTTGCTACCTGGCTAAACTAATGGGCTGGTGATAAACTGCAGCACTGTAGCTGCATTGTTAAACATTTAGCCTGGGAGTGAAAGATAAGGGAGCAGAAGCTTTGTCTCTAGATCAAGTGACCTGCCAGTCAATGCCATTATCACCAAGGAGTTTAAGAACTGGAGGGGGATGCTAGTTCAAGACCCCAAAGAGAAACCAGAGACAAGACAATATGCCAATTAATAGAATTAAACTGAAAAGTTTTTTTTTAAGGGGTTCCCTCAGGAGACAATGTAAAAAATAAAAAGACATGAACTAATTGAATAAAGACAAAAACATAAATGAGTTTAGGATGAAGGAGGAGGGAAATGGTGTCGTTAAAAACGATGGTGTCTGAAACATTAAGGAGTGTGAGCTTGTGATTATTTTGACTTGATTATGCCCCAGAAGCGTGCTTCAATTTGCTTCAACTCTTTCCTCAGAACAAATAAGCTCATCCTCAAATTCCTCAGCAAATTTTTTAGAAAAGGGAAAAGGAGAAAGAAAAAATCATTTTTTGTGGCAGCTGGACTATGAAACCGATTAAAATCTGCAGCCATTCAAAGAGTAAGATACACATAAGCTGTGTCCCTCAAGTCCCATCTATCTGCTGTATCGGCATTCATAGGCTTCACAGTCATTTTGATTTTATTGTACTTGGTTGTGTTTGAATTTATTGGCAATGGAAGCCTCAGCTGCTCCTTTCCAGTGGAGGTTGGTGGCTCCAATGTCAGTGGGGCGGTGAATCTGCTCCAGGTTTCAATCAGAACCAGTCAGAACTCTAAAGCAGCTATCCAGGGTGTGAAACAGTTCTGACTGGTTCTAACTGAAACCCAGAGCAGATTCACTGCCCCACTGACATTGGAGCCACCAGCCTCTACTGCTCCTTCCATCCTTCAGTCCGAGGGCAGGAAGGTTGTGGCGGGGGGAATTAAAATATGAAGGGGCGTGTTACTTGTACCATGCAGTGCTGGCTGTAGGTTTTTGAGGGCCCTTAAGCAACAATATATCCTCAATGGGGCCCCCCCTCAGTGAGTCTACCTTCTCACCACCATTGTTACCAGCTGCTATTGTTCCTCATCCTCTATCTCATCACTGCTACCACTTGCTTCCTTGGCAGGCAGAGAGCCAGTGAGAAAGTAAACAGTGCCATCTGCTGCTCCTCCTTCTCACCACCATCTTTATATCTGGGCCAGAGCAAGAGGCAGGTGAACAAGCAGGTTGCAGTGGTGTAGAGGAGGAGCAAGTCCAGGGGGCTCTTGTCAGTGGGCTGCTGTTGGGGTGTGGGCCTTTGGCAGGTGCCCAGTAAGCTTGCCTTGATGCCAGCCGTGACTGGAGCAACTAACTTAAGGCCAGGGCAAGACTGATTAATACGTATCGACCCACCAGTAGAAGGTCAATGTTCAGGAATCAGAGCAGGCCAAAAGGCCATCACCTTCCCTCTAGTTCAGCTCACTCAGCTCACTAGCTTTCTGCCTCTCAAAGAAGCAAGTAATATCAATAATGAGAAAGAGGATGAGGAGCATTAGCAGCTGGTGACAATGGTGGTGAGAAAGTAGATTCTCTGTGGGAGGGGGCCCATTGAAGGTGGCCCTCAAAAAACCTGGAGTTGGCATTGGCTCCAGTCGCACCACCAGTATTTTGTTTGTTTGCTTGGGGGGGGGGTTAAGATGGGGGAGTGGGGAGGAAGAAACATGGATTGAAAGGAGGCGAAGGAATCACTGATTTATCTTTCAGACACTGGAGTGAAAAGTTAGTCATGGGATATGAAAAGCTAGAAGATTACTGGTCTAGAACTACAGTGAACTCTAAGATGACTGAATATGAAAAAAAAAAAAACTACCAAGGAAAAGGATCAAAATATACTCATGATTTAAAAGGCCTGGCCCAACCTATTTGTATTTATATATTTAATCAAAAATAAAATATCCTGCTTTTCTTTGGATTGGATTTTAGGTGGCTTGCTAATATATAAAATAAAATAAAATGCAATGATCACATTTGAAACAGGCACCCCTAGTATCAGCAGAGATGAGGGGATGCTTGAAGCATGTCTGTGGTCATCGATTTTGATTTTGCACATAAATGCTACTTTTAGGGGGTGGGGTTCATAAAAGCCACTGAAATATTTTATCTAGATTGGCAATAGATATGAACAACTTCTTCTTCTTCTTCTTCTTCTTCTTCTTCTTCTTCTTCTTCTTCTTCTTCTTCTTCTGCTCTAAAAGAATTCCAGCCTATGAGATGTAAAAGACCCCTGATGTTGCAATGCATGTGTTGTAGATGATATTTTAGACTTCTTCAAGTATCAGCTGCTTTGTTTCTTTTACTCCCACTCTAAAGCAATTACTTCCAGTTATAAACTAATCATTTGCCAAATTAATTTTGATAAATCAAACCCCTATTGAGTCATCTGCATGGAGAGGGGAAACATTGGCACTCATATATTTTAAAATGAGCAAACTGATATTTCTTTAATTTGTTTAAACTAACATTGTTCCTTTGATGAAATATGGCTTGCCAGGTTCCAGCCTGGAGCAAATGTTTACGGCTGAGTATAAAACAGGGGTTTGTGACATCTCATACCACTGCATGCCGGGGGGGGGGGGGGTCCTTCTTCTGTCCAATTGCTTTATGTCAGAGTAAATATTGCCTGTTGGTGAGGGTTTCAGAAAACACTCTCCTTGTCTTCCCTACATGATACCAGGCAAGAGGTGTAAGTTTGCCTTATAAGCAAGAGGAATAAGTTTGCCTGGCTGGATTTACTTACCAGTGACCACTGAACTATTTTCTTGAATAGCCATTGTACACTTTCCCTCCCAGCAACACACATTCACATGCACATAAATAATGTTGATGTCTCTGCTGACTTCTGTTGCTGGAGTTCCAACTTATCTGCAGCAGGATGAAGAAGCAACTGCCAGTAAGAACTATTGAATGGGTTCTGGCAAGTGCTACCTTCTCTCCATGAACCAAAAATGCACGAATGGGAAGAAGAAGAAGAAGAAGAAGAAGAAGAAGAAGAAGAAGAAGAAGAAGAAGAAGAAGAAGAAGAAGAACATTTCAACTTCAAAGACAAGAAACATTAGAGTTTGGGGTGACTTGATTATTGAGAGTGGGCCTCTAACCTGAAAACCAATAGGTGATCGGGGGCTTTAACCAAGAATTAATGTTCCTTAACGGGTGGAAATAGCCTTCAGTTAGCAGGAAGGGCAGAAGAACAGTAGCTGCAGTTTGAATTTGGGCAGAGAGACAGACGACTGATCAAAAACTGTGGTGGGGGTTGTAGCAGTTATTCTTAAGGAATGTTATTCAGGATTAGCAGTTGTGTTGCCTGCTTTAGGACTTTGCTTGCTTCCATTATGCCACCCTTGTATATTTGTAAATAAGCAGATATTACAGAAACACTTGAAGAGAGTAATCCTAAATCCCATATCTTCTGGATGACAGGGGTTAGGATTAGGCAGAGGCACCCTTCCACCAGTAGAGAGGAACTCTGCCAGCAGGGGAGAAACGTCCACCACAGAGACCCCAGTTATATCTGTGGAAAGCTCCAGGAGTGTAACTCTACTGCTGACGGTGTTCCTGCTGGCAGTAGGCCCTGAAATGGGGCTTTCCAGGAATGGGCATTCCAGGTTAAAGCTGGCTTTGGATCTGTTGGATTCTAAGCCCCTCCATTCACCAAGAGGGCCCCAGACTGGGCTCCTCGGCTATGCCAGTATGGAGCTGGTGAAGCTAATCCCCCCATTGATTTCAATATGGGGAAAATTCCAATGAAATAAGATCTGCCAGGCTGAAAAGCCCAGTTAAGTCACCCCATGCAACTGACATGAGCTGGCTGGGCTTTGGAAGTGGTAGATGATAAGCCACTTCACACGCACACCCTGCATTGGATTGTGCCCTCTGCCTTTGTTGTTTTCTCATCACAAGGAAACAGACCCAGTAAAGAGGTGCCAAACATGGAATTTCCTACCTACCACTGGAGAAAATGAAGTGAGATGAACCCTCCTTTTGTAACAAGGGTCAACATTTAGGACTGAAAGGGGTTTCCTGTGTAGGGCTGAAGGGAGTGGAGCAGGATGGGCATCTTGCCAGGGTACTGTTGTTGTTTTTCTTACTTTACTAGTGCTGAGCTCCCAGTAGTACTAGTAATTTGGAGGTATTATAGAGAAAGGGGGTGACCATGATGGGTACACATAGCAGTATATTACTTGGTGCTTGCATATATTCTGGGTGAGTGAGCTGCAGTAACTTCAGTATCCAGGGGGCAAGCCTTTGGGATGAAGGTAGGACTTCAGGGTGCAGTGTTCTCACACGTAAGAAAATCTGGTTGTATCCATCTTCATATGCACCAAACCTATAACAGCAATATAATGGCTCAGAAATTGGGTGGGTTTGTCTCAAGGACATATTTTATTGGTACGTTTAAGAGCCAAAATAGAGCTTTGACTTATTAGAGGACAGTTCAAATGGCAGATGAATCGTATCTTCCTTACACATCTTTATAGACTACATTAAATGGAAGGAACACTGCAGTCATTATTCATTCCATTCCACAGAAGCATAAATGATGTAACTGTCATCAATAATTCATCTTATTTATTCTCCCCCTTTTTATGATGCCCATGGAGAGGAGTGGACAGCTATTGCTCTTCAGAATCCTCTTTTCCTAATAACGTGCCATATACTGCATGATTATTCTGCAGAGTAATTCTCTCTGCTAGTACTGTGCATTGCAAATGTTATGGAATTTTCGTCGATGATCTGTGTTTGCTTTAAATTAAATTTTTGAATGGAAAGTGGTGATCACACATTTGACACAAAGCTGCTTTGCTTATAGTGAACAAGTTTAGTCACTGGAGCATGAGGTTAATCACTGAAGCAGGCAGAGCAATAATTTGGCATCTTTGGGTATCTATTGCTCCAAAGCCGCTTGAAACAGCCTATCCAATTTTAGCCAGCAAAAACTCTTCCCCATGAAGAGTCTTAGTTGGAACATAACTGGAACTCGAGTTTCCAATCAGCTGGAATATCACAGGCCTGGCCACCCGCTTAGTTGGTTGCAAGAACAAGAGAATGCAAATCCAGAAAGAAAGAAAGAAAGAAAGAAAGAAAGAAAGAAAGAAAGAAAGAAAGAAAGAAAGACAGACCCTCACACCTGTTTTTGTAGCTAATGTGTTTTTTATGAACTATCACAGAGAACATATGAGCAATGAGGAATCACGGGGGAGTGGTTTAGTGTAGTTTGCACATGTGTATTGTACACATCTTTGCCCTTCCATTGAGTGGGTGTCTGCTATCTTGACCAAGATGGCTTCTAGTCATGCCACCCAAGTTCATAATTCCATGGCTTGGAATATGACTCTATAATATTTATTTAATAATACTTTTATGTCACTTAATATACTAAAATTCCTAAGCAGTTCACATTAAAAATGCAATATAACAATAAAAAACAACAAATAACTTAAACGTTACAAAACATAACAATAAAAAGTGGTATTAACAGACTCTCTTACAAGTTAGGGAAAGCCTGAGTGAACAAGCATGTTTTCAAGAGGTGTTTAAAACTTGTCACCAATTCTGTCCTCAAACCACACATGGGAGAGCATTCCAAAGGGTGGGTGCCACCACTGAGAAGGCCCACTTTCCTGGCAACGTTCCATTGGTCACAGAATGTATAAGGCTTCCTCAGAAGATCTCAAGGCATGACTGGGTATATATGGGGGAAGTGGTCAGCTAGATATCCTGAGGCCTCTCTTCGTGGGTGATTTGCTGAGGAGTGGGACCATTTGGAGGTCTTTTGAGGCACATGATGTCATGGCCAGTCCACAGCCACCCTGGAGTTTACCTGTGGAGAAGTCACATTTTTGCAGAGTACTATTACTCCATTATTTTTCATTGATTTGGCTCCCTTGTGGTTCAGCTGCTGTGTGCCCATCAGTCTGCTTTAAATTCAGTATGATCAGGTCATTCCTAGGGCTGTGTTTTTCCATGACAGATTGCTGGAATGGGGTGAAATTGGGGTGGTCAGGCACTCCCATGGGGAGCCTTCAGGTGCTGCACTGGATAACTGGGGATTTTGGCTTCTTCATGGAAAAATGAGCATTTTTCCCCCTGTCTTTTTGGCATTAAACAAATGTGCATAAGGGTTTTATCACAGTAGTGATCTTCTGTGGTCTCAGGCCGGGAGAAGTGGCCAGAGAAGGAGAAAGGGAGGTTGGAGCTAGAACTCCCTGACTGTTTGCTGGAATAGGGCTTATCTAGCCTGCCTTGTTAGCACTGTTTCTAGTCTTCAGAACTGTGAATTAGTTACTTTCCATTCATAATAATTTAGTATCAGGGGAGAGCCTAGAAAGGGGCGGCAAACAAGCCTCTCTCATTGGTTGAGCAGCCCCTGCCCAGTTGTTGACATTCAGTTCTACTCCCCCACCCAACCCAGAAATATGTTCCTTTGCACTGTGTGACCCATGAAAACTGGATTTTTATTATATGGTACATACCATTAGGGTGTGGTTTCTAGCTTTGTGTGTCCCTGTCAGACCAAAGCCAATTCCATGAAAATCCAGATAATACTCCAATGTGCTTCTCATTCTGCTGTCGTGAAGATCTCCCCCAGGTCCCAAGTTGTTCAGGGCTTTGTATGTTAAGAACAAAACCTTGAACATGGCTTGGTAGCTAATAAGCAACCAGTGCAGTTCTTTTAACTCAGGGGTAATATGTGTATATCTAGATGCTCCACTAGCTTCAGTTTTTGAACCAGGCACAATTCTCACTCCACTCTGAGAATGGCATTATGACTCTTGGATTTCTTTTGTGGCTTAGACTGTAACCTAAGGGCCAAACTCAACGTTCTTCAAATTGGCTTATTTACTTAATGTAAGCATGTACACTGCTCCCCCACTCAGATCAGGAATACAGCACTCCCGAAGGGGGGATTTAAGCTTCTCCCCCATTTTCATCCTGAAATTCCACCCCTGCCAATGGGGGAGGATTAAAAAAGAAAGAAAAAACATTTCCATTGGAAGCAAATGTCTCCATTGGGATATGTGTGATTTGAAGAACATTTCGTTTGGCTCCAAGATGGTAAAGCTCCCTGTCTCCCATCCTCAACTCACTCTTTCACCTATGATACCACCCACCTACTAAGCTTCCTTTTTCCGACTCCTTATCCTTTCCCTGGCTAATAGTGGTTATGACAGCAGCAGAGGCCATCATGGATGAGGAAATGTAGAGGTAGATGTATTGTAGTATATGCAAAAGATTCCAAACCAAAAAAAGGACTACAAATAATTCAGTCCATTCCCACCCCACTGGGAGAAGCCAGGACTGGGTAGAGGGAAAATTTAGCAGTCCTAATGCTGTTCATAAAGGTAAAAAAGGTTACCTTTTTTACCTTTTTAATGCTGTTCATAGGGTCCCACAACTGTTATTTACATTTTCTAAAGAACATGCCTTTTCATTACATTCTCGCAATTAAAATCACATCTAGTTTTGCTCAAAGTGGCCACTCTGTACAAAAAGAAAATGCTTCACACACACACACACACACACACACAGAGAGAGAGAGAGAGAGAGAGAAATATCCAAAGAACTACTCCATGTAACGTATTCCAGCCCCAGTTGGGAAGCTGGTGCCATGTAGACTGTAGCCATCATCAGGAATGAAACATGTCATGCAGCTGTCACCACCTGAGCCCTATTCAGCAACACTGGGCCCAAATCATTCCTCATGTAAGCCCATCAAGCTTGATAGAGCTACACTAAAAATAAAAGTTGACCCCTTGAGTTGAAAGTTAAGCCATGCAATCCATCAGACACGATATTATAACCACCAAACATAAAAACTTCCATCTACAGTTTTATCTCTTTATACTAGCTTCCAAAATTAGGGTGTCATTTTCCAGCTGGATTTGGGTTGATTTACGCTGCTTACTTATATTGATGAGTTTAGCACTTTGTTCCTTTAGTCTGAAGAAACCTGCCTGTTATTTTTCTCCTCTCTTGTACAACTTCAGTGCCTCACAGAATGTACTTCTGGGGCTTCTCGGGTCATATTGTGTGCCTTTGATCTTAATTGGAATGTCGTGTCTCATGTTGTAGTCATTAGGGTTTCACAAGCGATGTGTGGTCTAAACTCTTTATAGGAAAGTTTTCTTATATCAAGAGGATGTCATTTTTCCTTCCTCGAGGAGGGTTTGCAGGAGGCCGAGCTATTCTCTTGCCGTGCCCCCAAATGCCTCAGTAGGGATTAGCTTCACAGAGCAGGTTAAGATGATGCATTTTATTGGGCTGAACTTTAGCTGTTTAAAATTGCTAGCTATCAAGCCACGGGGAGGCTCTTCCTGCGGCAAAGGTGTTCAGAATAAAATGAAATTAAATGCACCATTTAATTACACATCCAGGTTTTGCATCTTATCATAAAGTTGCTTCCAGACAAAGACAATTCTTGAAATGAAGTTAATTGAATTATATTCCAATTAAGCTGAATTGGCAAAGAAATGGCTCATACTTTGAGTCATCAAATTCATTTTCTGTGGCAAGGATGTGCAATGAAAGGCCCGTGGGCCAGTTTCAACCAACTATGCTTTCTCACAGGCATAAAAGCTTCCTTTCTTCCCCCTCCAAATGCCTAGCCCATAGGCAAGTTACTACAGAATAATGGCATGGGGCTACATGGGTTTCTCTACCTTTGACAGTATAACAGCTTAAACCTGGATTCTTATCCACATTAAGATCCTGCCACTGGTCTAAACATGTCAGGAGCTATCAAATGTACATTAAGTTCTTGTCGGCCATGTTAACATTACTTTTCAAGATACAATCAGTGTAGTTTGGTATAATGGGAGATGAAATTCAGGCATTTAAATACACTGCAGTGGTCCATTTTATTCAAGGTTGGCAAAAAGCTGTATCCTGTAATGCTAACTGCACATTAATATGAATTGATAGTAAGGAAGCAATGCCACATTATAAGAAATTAATATTGATGTATGTAGAGACAAATTAAGATCTAATGATTTCCTAATAAAGTAATTTGTTCATAGATCACAAGGGGATTACAAGCAAGAAACTTCTAATGATATGACCAAGGTAATTATTTTTCAGCATCTAATTATACCTTCACAACTGATTAGGGTTTCATTTGTGCAGTTAAATGGTGGTACAGAACGTCCCAACGACACTCACATTTATCATTAAAAGCAAGTTACTGGCCTCTGACAACAGGGTAGAGAGGTAATTTAATATAATTAAGGAGATATTACGTTTACCATGTGCTCAGTTTGCCTGCTTCAAATAAAATCCAACTAGTAGAGAACTGAGAAATATTAGTCCCCCAACTGATCCTCTAATCTGAGATCAAATTCGGGGAATTATCACTTAAAAGCGTATTAAGTTTCATATCAATTCACTTTAGTCCCCCTTTCCTTCATACAGCTGACAACTGGGACTATCCATCATGTGTCTCAACAAAGTAAAACATACAGCACAAGAGGGATAATAAAAAGAATTGGCTGAGTAAGTGACAAAAAAGTGTTTAAGGTGTACAGTCACCATCATAATGAAGCACTTAATATCAATTCTATGTCAATTTTGAGTGTAAACATGTAAATATAATAATGTAGTTTGATAATTTATCTTCACCACAGTCTTGTTAGTAGGTTAGACTGAGTAGCTTCCCAGTAAACTTTGCAACCAAAAGGGTGTTTAAACCTGGTTCCTTTTCATGTATGGACTTGATGTTCTATCAAATGCTGCAAACTGGTGTGTCCCAATTTGCATTAGGGTATTTATGAAAATACCAGAAGTCTGAGCCAAGGAAAAGGCTTGGATCAATAATGTGTTTGTGACAATGTGTGGCATCCCCATGGGGAACATCCCTATTGGGTACCCCCTTGGTGTCTTGACATGTCTCAGCTAGTTCATGTCGTCATTATTGGTGGATGCATTTCTTCACCCTAATAAAAAGATCCATGAGGGCTCTATTTCTCCATGTGTCTGAATCAGATGAGCCTGTGCAGATACTGAACAGCACCTGGACTCAGTAGTGGCCTGGATGAGGGCCAATAAACTGAAGCTGAATCTCGACAAGATGGCAGCATTATGCGTAGATGGTTGCATCCAGAACAGGTCGGTTGTGTCCAAAACAGGTTGAGTTGCACTCCTTCTGAAAGAGCAGATTCACAGCTTGGGGGTACTCCAAGATCCAGCTTTGTCACTAGAAGCACAGGTGGCCTCAGTGGCATGGAATACCTTTTACCAGCTTTAGCTGGTTTATCAGCTGTGGCCATTCCTGGACAAGTATAGTCTTCCCAGGGTGAACCATGTTGTGGTTACCTCCCAGTTGAATTATTATAATGAGTTATAACTGAGGCTGCCCCTGCAGGTGACTCAGAAGCTTCAATTAGTTCAGAATTTTAACTGGTACAGTCAGGTTTTTTGACATCGTTCCAACTTAAAAGAACTTCACTTCTTTTAGACACTTCTGCCTGCCTATGATTTTCCACTGATGCCCTACTCCAAGTGTCTTCATTATCAGATGTCTGCTAAAGGAGAGGGTTTCGTCAGTGTTGGTGCCCAGCTCTGGAATTCCACTGGTGTCTACTATCTTTTTGGTGCCATCTTAAGACATTTTTATCTACCCATGCATTTTAAATTGTATAATCCTAGTGGATGGGGGCAGTATCTTGAGGGTGAGGAGAGGGCTAGAGGAGATGGCACAGAATGAGGAGAGTATTTTACCTGTGCTGTGCTCTGTGTGTCTCTGTGGGTGTTGCATTGCCTGTTGTTTTTGATGTGCTGTTTGTTAGTTGGCTTGCTTGCTCGCTTTGATGTGTTGTGTTTTGCTGGAGGGGGGGGTGTTTCTCTGAGCATCACCAATTGCCTTCTGTGAAATAGGCCTTTTGTTGTGTTTTGTGGGGACAAATACTTGGTATTTGGGCCTCAGACTCCACTTCTGGCTTATACTCAGTTTCTTGGCCAAGTTACTTGTCTCTGATCCTCCTGAGACTTCTGTGAAATGGGTGATAGAGCATAAAACTGTGGGTTCATAAAAGTGGTTTGTTTGTTTGTTTGTTTATTTGTTTGTTTGTTTGTTTGTTTGTTTTGGAGCTCAGATCACCACTATGCCTTTTACTTAAGTTCTTGGGCATGTTACTTGTCTTTTAGCCTCACCAGTTTGCCTTTGGGAAATGTTTTTTTTGTCACTGGCTGAGCCCACTATGGCAACCATTTTGTAAATGGGCAACCCATTCACCCCCCACCATGGCAGCCATTTTCTGAGAACACCCATGACACTCAAAATTCCAGAAGGGCCACCCAGTGCAAAAACATTGGGGACCCCTGTCTGCCTTGACATTTTCATTTTCTGTCTTTTATTATGGTGGTTTAATGTATTGTACTATTTTAGATTTTAAAGAATGTATTATCTAAAATCTTGTTTGCAGATGCACTCCCATTGATACATGCCAGTGTGTGGTGAGGCTGCTTTGGGATTTATCTAAAGTAAAGTGGAGTACAAATATTTTAAGATGTTCTATATGGGACAAATGACACAAGTACATTTTCATATAGGCTGTCCTATGAAATGTACAATCACCGTGTGTTATCACGAGTGGTCATATGAATTCACCCTTCCTAAATTATTTTGCTTCCATAAACAGCACCGAATAATGCTATATGGTCTCCCAGCATCAACTGCATTTAAGCATAAAAGTATTTCCTGCCTCATCTCCCACTCCCCAAATATTGGAAATAGTTTGGAATCTTTTTCTTTCTTTCTTTTTTTTACAACTGCTTCTATAAACAAAAAGAATTGCTGGCACAACATATGTGATGATATCTGACTTGGTCTGAAATTTAGTTTGCAATTTTTCAAGATTCTTTTAAAATCTGATTATTGACCAGGTTCATTTAATTAATATGCTGCAGGAAAGATGAAATTCAGTCTGTCATCTATAAAAAGAGGGAAATAATGCATTCCTTGTTCCTTGGAAACATAGAACTGTTTAGGACAGTTTCAGCCATGTGAAATATATCACCCCTGTAGTGTTATGAAGGTCAGTATCAGAATAGCTTATTTGCTACAAAAGTAGCAGCAGTCACATAAATTAAAGATGCCCACAGGCAACCTACACTCACACCCAACAGCTCTGAAAAATGACCTCATTTTGATTCCAGTCAGTGTAATTACTTCGTTTGTGATGTAAGTCCTCGTTTTGCTCTGTCTTAGTCTCTGCTGATTCTCCAGACTATACTTTTATTATGGGTAAGGACAGACAAATGGGGGGAGGGGGTAATTTTATTTAGAATTTACTCCAAACAGAGACACTGTTCTGTAGGAGTGAGTTTTTTTAAAAAAAAAATTTCCTAGCTTAAATCAGGTATATTCATAGAAAACTGATAAGATGTGAAGTTTCATTAGTTAGACCATATAATTTTATTATGCCACTTAAATGAATCTTTTAAAGATACGTCGCAATTTCATTACTACTGAAATAGATCACCTTCCATAAGATGAAAGGGAGACAATGCTGTCCATGCCAGTGGCACTTGGAGAGCAAGTTATGGAGGTTTTGCACAAGCATCCAAGGGTTGGCTAGAAGCAGCCCCATATGGCACCAATTCAGCCCCTAGGAGTAGTGTACATGGAACACCTGTGCCACAGTTAGGTCCTCCAGGGTCATTCAGAACCTGGAGAGGTCCCAAGGAACAGGTGGCTGGTTTCAAGGTGTGTTAGGCCTTAACTGAGCCCTTCTATACATTTCCGGGCCTAATTAGAGTTTGACTCTCTATGGTATCTCCATTATATAAAACTGGGTGCACCTTCTGCAGTGGTGACAAGGCTCTACGAAGAGTGAAGCTCTGCACTTCAGATGACATAGAGGATAAAGCTCTCAGTGCTTACCAGTGATCAACACCAATGTCAGGAGCGCTTAGGGATGTCAGAGAATTCCGCCACGGACTGAAATGGGATCGAATTCCCTTCAGTCCGTGCCATGGAATCCTCTGCGGAACGGCACCACGAGGTCCTGCAGAGCCAGCAGTCATGCGGCTTTTTTTTTGTCAACCGCACAGAGTCGCGAAATTTTTGTAAATACAAATGCAACGTAGTATATTCCGATAATAAATATGTAAGTTTTTTTAAAAAAAAATGAATTGTGCTCACCGCCTTGTTTGTGGGTGTTCTTTTTCAATTGAAATCCTCCATCTCCGTTTACTTTCAGCCAAAACACTTCCTCCTCCTCAGGGCTTCCCAAAACAAAGCTGCCCTAGGTGTTCCTGAGCGATGCCCTCTTTGTTTAAAGCAATGCTGTTTGAAAGAAAGAAAAAACCTTTTGAAATGACTATGCCGGTCTAGAGCCCTGCACGAGGTATTATGCTCCCTGCTAAGCTTTCTATTTCCACATCCAGCGTTGTTGTTGACGTTGTGAGGCTCAAATGGAGAGGAGAACCAACTCTGGGCATGTCTACTCAGAAGTAAGTCTTACTGAGTTTAATGCAACTTACTCCTACACATGTCAGCACCCCACTTGCCCCCAGCTCAGCTTTGTATTTCCACATCCAGCTCATTATCAAACCTCCTGTTAGTTATCTCAGAAGACCCTTGGGTGAATGGGGGGGGGGTTTTTTTCCAAGAAACAGCTGGATTGAGGGAGATTACACACACACACACACACACACAGAGAGAGAGAGACTAGAAGAATATAGCTCTTCATATTCCCTGGTAAGTTTATTCCTCATTTTGTCCATTCCCTGAGCATGTGCAGAGTGTGCTTTTTATTCAAACAAAGAGAAAGTTGCTGATCTTTCCCTTCATGCTGCATTTGTACAAGTATGACTGCTTCAGAAAGAACTTTCCATTATACTGTCCCTTTTTCTTCATGAGTTTCATATAACAGAAGTATGATGTAGTGGTTAGAGTCCAGCCCAAAGTCACCCAGTGAGATAACTAACAGGTTTGATCATGAGCTGGATGTGGAAATACAAAGCTGAGCTGGGGGCAAGTGGGGTGCTGACATGTATAGGAGTAAGTCGCATTGAACTCAATAAGACTTACTTCTGAGTAGACATGCACAGAGTTGGTTCTCCTCTCCATTTTAGCCTCACCATGTCACCAACAAGGCTGGATGAGGAAATAGAAAGCCTAGCAGGGGGAATAATACTCGTGCAGGGCTCCAGACAGGCATGGTCATTTTAAAAGGTTTTTACTTTCTTTCTTTCAAACAGCACTGCTTTAAACAAAGAGGGCATCGCTCAGGCACACCTAGGACAGCCTTGTTTTGGGAAGCCCCTAGGAGGAGGAAGTGTTTGGGCTGAAAGTAATTACTACATGTCTCAGGGCAGGGGGAAGAATATGTAAATATCTATGAAAAATAGCCTTTCTTACAGAAGTTGTGCAGACTCACAGAGATGGCTGGGCACGGGAATTATGGCTGTCAGTACGGATTTATCTTCATAATACTTGGAGCGGAAAAAAAAGAGAATTCCGGGGGCTTGCGAAGGACGGTACGGAGCAGTGGCCGCAAACTGTGGAAGTCAAGCGGCATGGAAGGTACACAATTCATACATCCCTAGGAGCGCCCTAGCTGCCTCTTGCAGTCCCCTCCAATAGCCATCTCAGAACACAGACGACGGGGATTCTTTCCAAGGCTTTATTCCTTTATTACTTTATGACTCTTTCAGATACTAATCACTAGCGACAAAGCAAGGAACAGCACTGGGGAAAGATAGCAGAGTAGCCTAAGCTCCAGGCAAGGCAGTTGGTCCCCATTTGAAGGAGAACCACGAGAAGACTCTGAACTTATGGGCTATGGAGAGATCCTCCCTCTTTCCCTTGGGTCCTCGGGACGCGACCGTTGCTTGCGCGCCAAACGAGCGCTACGCCTCCTTTCGGCGCCCTCCATCTGTCATCGCTCCCTGCGTCTGTGCCAAGCGTCCAGCAAGCCCCCCTCCAGCACTCTCTCATGGCCAGGGTCACTATCTATCCCATGAATGCTGGCAGGAGGAATCTCTGCCAGCTGCTGTGCTTGTGAGAGATGAGCAAGCTCCTCTCCCACGGATTGCTGTTCCTCCTCAGAATCAGAACTGCTCTGGGACTCTATGGGCTCAGTTTTCACCCTGACATCATCCCCGCTCCCATGAGACCCCTCCTCATGCTCCTTCCCTGGGGCCCCGGGTTTGTGAGGATACAGCTGGTGGAAACGCCTCAGCAGCAACGGAGCATGCACATTTTCTGTGGGTTCCCAGGATCGCTCATCTGGCCCGTACCCCTTCCAGTCCACCAGATATTGCAGTCAGCCGCAAGAAAGGTGGGAGTCCAGAAACTCCATGACCTCAAACTCCTCCTCCCCCTCCACCAGCACTGGCAGCGGGGGGGAGCTGGCTGAGCAATGCGGATCGCCAGAAACCAGGGGGAACAGCAAGGACTGATGAAAAACAGGATGGATTTTCATGGAGGAGGGAAGAGCCAGGCGAAAAGCAACAGGGTTAATCTGGGCTGTAATCTGGAAAGGCCCCGTGTGGTGAGGCATGAGCTTCTTTGCAGGCAAGTGAGAGGGGAGGTATTGGGTGGACAACCAAACCCAGTCCCCCAGTTGCAGAGATGGACCCGGCTGGCGCCGCCAGTCCACAGAGGCCTTGTAGGCTGTCTTGGCTTGCTCGAGGGAGTCCCGTAAGAGGTGGTGTACCACTCACAACTCCTCTAAAAACTCATGGTCTGCCGGCACTGAAGAGGGAGCTAGGGTGGACAGGAAAGCCTTGGGGTGGTAACCAAAATTGGCAAAAAATGGAGTTTGGCAGGTAGAAGCATGACAGGCATTGTTATAAGCAAATTCTGTGAAAGGCAGCAAGGAAAACCAGTCATCTTGCTTGTAATTGACATAACAGTGCAAATATTGCTCCAGAGTCGCATTGGTGCACTCGGCCTGACCGTCTATCTGTGGATGGTGGGCGGAGGAAAGGCGGAGCATCACATGGAGAAGCCCAAGTAGCTCCCTCCAGAAATGGGCAGTGAATTGGGCCCCCCAGTGAAATGAGACCCTCGGGCCATCTGTGGGGCCGGAAAACATGCGCCAAAAACAGCTCCGCCATCTCCCTGGCTATGGGCGACCCAGAGTAGGGGATGGAATGGGCCATCTTAGAAAACAAATCCACCACCTCCAGAATAGTGGTCTTACCATGTGAGCAAGGCAAGTCAGTTATGAAGTCAAGGGAGAGCAGTTTCCAAGGTCCTGAGGGGGTAGGCAGAGGGTGAAGCAAGCCTGTGGGATTGCCTGAGGGGGCCTTCGCCCACTGGCAGTTTGGGCAGGAGGCGACATAGGTCTTGACGTCCCGACACACACGAGGCCACCAAAATCCAGCGTCACTCTGTGCACGGTCTTGGTGAAGCCAAAATGCCCAGCAGTGGGGGAGTCGTGGCACTGATGGAGGACCTTCTCGCAGAGAGGTCTAAAAGGCACATAGACCTGGCCGGAATGGTAAAGCAGGCCACCTCGCAAAGAGATGGGGGTAGAGTGGGGGAGGCCAGAGGCTAGCCCCAATTCCTCCACTTTTGTATGGACAAAAGCATCCTGAGCCTGTTCAAAGTGAAGGAGCTCCTCCCAAGAGTGAGGCATCGCAGCTGCCACCAGGCTCTGGGGGGGGGAGAAAAAGAGGGGGGATTTCCCTCACCCCCTGGCTGGAGGTCAGGCTTACGAGAAAGAGCATCTGCTTGTAGGTTGTCAGAGGCTTTCACATGACAAATCTTAAGGTGGAACCGGAGAAAAAAAGCAACCACCTAATCTGCTGCTGGTTTAAGGTACGGGCTGTCTGAAGATGTTCCAGGTTGCGATGGTCAGTTCTAACTTCGACTGGGTGCTGTGCCCCCTCCAGAAGATGACGCCAGGTCTCCAAAGCGGACTTGATGGCCAACAGTTCCTTCTCCCAGATGGTATAATTCCTCTCAGACATGTTCAGCTTCCTGGAGTGGTAGGCGCAGGGTTGCAACCCACCGCCCGCCCGATCTGGCTGAAAAAGCACAGCCCCCACTGCACAGTCAGAGGCATCAGTTTGCACTACAAAAGGCTTCCTCGGGTCGGGATGTAACAGGATTGGCTCAGAACTAAAAAGCTTCTTAAGTTCCTCGAAAGCCTGTTGGGCAGATGCCATCCAATGAAAAGGAGATTTCCTGCCCTTAAGTAGGTCCGTGAGAGGAGATGTCAGCCGAGCAAAGTTGGGCAGGAACTTTCTGTAAAAACTTGCAAAACCCAGAAAACATTGCAAGTCCTTCTTGGTGGATGGAGCCTGCCAGGAGAGGACAGCCTGGACCTTTGCAGGATCCATCCTGATACCGTCAGCTGAGATAATGTAGCTGAGATAGTCCAAAGAGGTTAGGTCAAACACACATTTCTGCAGCTTCGCATAAAGATGGTGCTTGTGGAGGCACTGGAGGACGGCAGAGACATGGTGCTGATGGGCATGGGGGTCCTCAGAAAATATAAGTAAATCATCAAGATACACAATGAGGAAAGTGTCCAAATGGTCCCAGAACATGGCATTCATAAAATGTGAAAACGTGGGGGGGGGAGCCCAAACGGCATCACTAGGTATTCATACTCTCCATACCGGGTGCCAAAACAGGTCTTCCACTCGTCACCCTCCTGGATGCAAATCAGATTGTAGGCGCCACGCAGGTCCAACTTTGTGAAAATCTTGGCTCACCCCAGGTGCTCCAGCATCTCCGGTATGAGGGGGAGGGGGTACTTGTCGGGGATCGAGACCAAATTCAATGCTCGGAAGTCATGCACCAGGCAGAGTTCTCCCCGTTTTCTGCACACAAACATGGTAGGGGCGCAGGCAGGGGAGGAGGAGGGGCGAATGAAGCCACATCTGAGGTTTGTGTCCAAAAACTCCTGGAGAGCTCGAAGTTCCGGCTCTGACATCAAATACAGCCGGCCAACGGGGATGGTCACCCCAGGATTGAGGTTAATGGCACAGTCAAAAGGGCATTTTGGGGGGAGCTGGTCGGCCTCCTTGTTGTTGAAAACATCCCAAAAAGCTGCATACTTCTCTGGGAGGATCACGGTAGCTGAAGAACTGCCAGAAGCAGATGATGAGGGAGAGGAAAGGATTAAAGCCTGGGCTGGGACTGGTGCCTCGGTCGGGAGGCAATGCTCCCGGCAGTAGGGAGACGCAAACTCCACTTGCTGAAGCCCCCAAGAAATCTGAGGATTATGCTTAGAGAGCCAGGAAACACCCAGCACGATTGGGTATTGGGGAACCTTGGCCAAGTGAAACTGAATCTGCTCAATGTGGGACTGGGCACGCAGAGTGAGCGGAGCTGTAATCCGGGTCACCACGCCCAAAGAAAGAGGACATCCATCGATGGTCTCCACTGCCAAGGGGGCAGGAAGAGGCAGGGTAGGAATCTTGTGGAAGTGAGCGAATGTTTCATCCATGAAATTGGTCATAGCCCCAGAGTCCACTAAAGCTAGGGCCTCCACCCCACCCCACCCCACCCCACTGGGAGGCCCGGAGGTGAACATGCAATAGCAGATGGGAGGGTGGGGGGGTTACGGAAGGCACCCACCTGGTGTGGAACCAACCCCCACAGTGGAGACCCCCAACAAGCTTGGGGGGCAGCCTAGTCAGGCCTGGGGATGAGGAGGAGGAGGAGGAGGAGGAAGGAGAGGAGGAGGAGGCAGTGGGGCTGCAGGTCTGGCGCAGCAGGTTTTGGCAAAATGTCCCAGCTTTCCACATCGAAAGCATTGGCGCTCCGCATGCCGCCGCTCTAGTTCCTCCGGTGGCAGCGGGGCTCGGGTAGCTCCCAGCTGCATCCGGGTCTCCTCCTCCCCCACTGCAGTGGCGGGGGGTGGGGGAGGGGGCAGGAAACATGGGAGAATGGGAGGAGGGAAATCTCGGTCCCCAGCGCCCCGCCGGGTCTGCCATTGCCCTTCCAGCCCACTATCTATCTGGAGGCAGATCTGGATGAGGTCCTCCAAAGTAGGCGGGCTAGGCATGTGTGCCAACTCATCCAAGATCTCGTCATTCAAACCGTCCAAAAACTGAGCCACCAGCACGGCATCATTCCACTGTAAATCCTGCATCAGCAAGCGAAAAGTTGTCGCGTAGCTGGAAACTGAATCCTTGCCCTGCCTGAGGCGGCAAATCTCCTGCATGCGCGTGTGCAGGGGGTCACCAAAAAATCTGGCCATTGCTGTCATGAAAACCTTGATAGTCCCTGAGCAGGGGGTCATTAGCGAGAAGAAGTCCCGAAGCCCATTTAGCTGCCACGCCTGAAAGTAGGTTAATGATAAAGCCCACACGAACCTGTTCTGTCAGGAAATCCTCAGGTTGTAGGCACATGTACAGCTCCAATTGGGCCTGGAAAATCTGAAAATCTCACCAGAAAACTTCTCTGGCAGCGCCACCAGGCACTTGTGGCAGGGGGAATCGGAGGTGGTGGGGGTTGAACCACAGCTTGCAGACTCTGTACAGTAGTCATCAGTTGAGCCACTTGATCATGAAGAGCCTGGTTCTCTTGCGCAAGAGCTTGCACCGCCAGGTCCATGGCAGCCTCCAGAGGCAGTAGGAGCAGAGAGAAAAAAAAGAGGAATGGGGACCAAGCTGTCAGGAGTACCCTAGCTGCCTCTTGCAGTCCCCACCAATAGCCAACTCAGGACACAGACGACGAGGATTCTTTCCAAGGCTTTATTCCTTTATTACTTTATGACTCTTTCAGATACTAATCACTAGCGACAAAGCAAGGAACAGCACTGGGGAAAGATAGCAGAGTAGCCTAAACTCCAGGTAAGGCAGTTGGTCCCCATTTGAAGGAGAACCACGGGAAGACTCTGAACTTATGGGCTATGGAGAGATCCTCCCTCTTTCCCTTGGGTCCTTGGGACACGACCGTTGTTTGAGCACCAAACGAGCAGAGCGCCTCCTTTCTGTGCCCTCCATCTGTTGTCGCTCCCTGCGTATGCGCCGAGCGTCCAGCAAGGCCCCCTCCCCTGCTCTCTTGCTGCCAGGGTCACTATCTATCCCAGGAATGCTGACACGAGGAATCTCCGCCAGCTGCTGTGCCTGTGAGAGATGAACGAGCTCCTATGCCTCAGGTTGTTGCTCTTCCTCAGAATCAGAACTGCTCTGGGGCTCTATGGGCTCAGTTTCCACCCTGACAACCAATAGCCTAAATTAGATGAAACAATAAGATACAGAGGGGTTTTGATAACACATATCATCTTCAAACCAGGTTTCACCACATTCTCCACCAGTGCTGGGATAATTGCATTCAGAGCAGCATTGTGGCTAGCCTGGTACCATGATAGTTTAGAATTCATCAGCAGCCGAGGATTTCAAGCTTTGTTCTAAATCAGCCACATGCACACAAATGCTGGAGAACATCACTGTTGTCAATTCATTAGTCAATGGAGTGGAAAAGATCAACACATCAGTCAAGAAGATATATGGAGTCTGTCCCTTAATGATGTTAGCTTCTAGGCAGATGGTGATGGAACCTTTGTGGCCTGATGACTGTGTTTAATATGTGTAATCCATACACCAATAAATTTGTAGCTAGCAACAAGCAGGTTTACTTTGTTCAGCATAGGGAAAGAAAGAAGTGCCTGGCACATTGTGGACAGCATTAACATTTAACAGTGTTTCTGCTGAACACAGGGAAGTTCCTTTATTGGATCTGAATTAAAAAGTGATAATTATTCAATAAAAACAATCAGCCAGAGTAATGCTGCTTTTCACTAAGGACAGTTACCGTCGGATCCCATTAAAAAGGTGGTCACATCAGCATCTGGAAGAAGTGGATGCTCCATACACTGCTACACAGGCTTTATCATGATAGGAAGGCTGTGTCCTCAGTAAGCATGGGTGATGTGATGTGGCTGACTAACATCAGTCAGTGGCACAAGGAAACAAAAAGATGGAAAGGTTAATTTTAAAACTTTCCACTTGCAGGTGAAAGATTAAAAACAAGAGACATTTTAACAGTGATAGACTATGTGTGGCTATGTCTTAGAAGGATTAGACGCAGGGAAAAGTTACCAACTGCTATAGAACATAAGTGCAGTCCTCATCTCTTCCATCTGGAGTGCCTATTGTCTCAGGGATAGACTGCATGCTAGGGATGGACGAAAGTCACTTACCTGGTCCCGCAGCTTGCTTCGCGGTGGGGGGGAGGTGCTCCGTTTCTCCCCACTGAAATTCTGGCCGGGGGAGAGGCGCCCCGTTTCTCCCCGCCGAAATTCTGGCCAGGGGGGAGGTGCCCCGTCCCTCTGGCCAAAATTCTGGCCGGGGGGGAGGCGCTCCGTCCCTCCGGCCTCGAATCCTCCTGGCTGGCCGGGACGCAAATGGCGGCAGCCATAGCCGCCGCCGTTTGCATCCCTGCAGTCAGCCGTGATAGGCTACGTAAATGTTTACGTAGCCTATCACGGCTGACTTTGGGGGGGGGGGAAAGCATGTACGCAAATGGCGGCGCCCATGGGCGCCTCCATTTGTGTTCCTTATTTGGGCACGTGTAGTGTACATAGACATTTACATAGACTACGGCGAAAATAAGGGCAACGCATATAGCGTTGCCCTTATTTTCTCCGTAGTCTACATAAATGTCTACGTAGACTACACGTGCCCAAATAAGGGACACAAATGGCGGCGCCCATGGGCGCCGCCATTTGCGTATGCGCTTTTTTTCCCCCAAAGTCAGCTGTGATAGGCTACGTAAGGATTTACGTAGCCTATCACGGTGTTTTTTGAAAATCTAGCCGTGATAGGCTACGTAAATCTTTACGTAGCCTATCACGTTTGCTTGTGTTTTTTTTTTTTTTACTGGGAAATGGCGGCGGCGGCAGCCGGTCAGAAGACCAGCCGCCACCGCCAAACCGCTGCCGGGAGCCACCAGCGCCAGGGACATTCGGCAAAGGTAAGTCCCATCCCAGGGGGGGCGGGGGGGTGGACTGTTTCTCCACCAATTTCAGGGGGCCGAATGCATTGGCATTCGGCCTCCTGGAGATTCGTGGAGAAATTCTCCGACATCCCTATAGACCTGATTAAAATCTGATCTCTCAACTGCTTCCTTTTGGTCAGCTTCACTTTTTTCAGTTTCACTTTGTGGTCAGTTTCACCTCCGAAGGGGAAATAAAATTTGGTTTGAAATGAAGGTGAGTTGTCCAAAACCTGAAGTTGCTAGATTAAGATGAAAGAATGTGCAACAGAACAAGTCTCCTTTTTTTCAAGTTAATTAGCTTGCATTTTTATAAAACTAGAAAGGCATTTTTACATCTTGAGTTTCCAGCCATGGAGAAGAGGGCTTGATTTCCCTAGCTGTGGGAGTAATACTTATGACCTATACACATAGCATTGGATTGGTTTAGGATCACATAGTCAACACCTGTATATTCTGGCGGGCTGGCATTCAGGTAATGGAAAATTCAACAGTGAATAGATAACTGCCCTACCCACCTACCAATAATTAATTGCATTCAGCCACTCACTCTGAATTCTGGAAGATCCTAGCCTCTGTCGAACCCTCTCTCAAAGGGAAATTTACCATTTCATATTTTGTATGTACTTTGATATGGATCAACATGTGTCATGGATATTTAAGAAAACAATTGTTTGTTGTTGTATTTTTAAAATATTTTTAAATTATTTTTTGCAGAGGTTTGTAACAAAAACACATGGGTTCTGACTGAGCCAAAGTTAAGCATTTCTAGTGCTGCAAGCCTATATCCTCTTACCATGGAATAACCCCCACTGAACTCAATGGGACTTACATTTGAGTAAACATATATAGGATTCTGCTTCAATGCCATTAATTTTAATGGTTCTTGACTACCTCAATTGAAATATACTTTGGCTGAATCCTGGCCATGTAGTTTAATATGTATTAAAATTCTTGAAAATTTGTTCATAGGGATAGTCGTGCTAGTCTGTTGCAGTAAGAACAAAAGAGTCTTGTGGCACCTTAAAGAGTGACAAATTTATTATGGCAGAGGCTTTTGTAGGCTGAAGTCTACTTCATCAGAGGCATGTAGTGTTATCCTAAGCTGTCAAGTCATACACATGCTTGTGGGTGGGGGGAGTTGTATATAGTGAGGTCAGAGGGAAATGAAATTCAGAAAGTACAGGCAGTGATAATTCACAAAACAGTAGTTTGGTGATAACCAAGAAATCCTTGCATTGGTGAGCTGATTGACTCATGTACAGTGCAATCCAATGCATTTCTACTTGGAAGTAAGTCCCAGGGCATAGAATAGTGCTTAGTCCCAAGTACCTGGGTACAGGATTTCAGCTACCATAGGATTAAAATAAATGTTGTCCCTGTTCAAGCTACAGGCGATAGAGTTGAACTTCGTGATGAACTGTAGTTCAGCTGTTCCAAATTGCAATCCATCTCTGAAGTTCTTTTGTCTGTTGTGTTTTAACTACTTTGAAATTAAAGTTGGGAAAATTCCCTCCCATATGGAGCCTCATTATTTATCTTGAAGCACTGAAAACATACATAGCCTACAAAGCAGACAAGCATGGCAAAACCTTGATGGTACTTTCAAATCAAGACATGAGTTCAGACAGTGCTGAGATTGGATTATTTTCTGTGGGCAGGTTGTTTTATTTATTTTTTTTAAGTGCTAGTTGGGTTGAGGAGGGGGAAAAACCATCTGAAATGCCTGCTTTTAAAACTGCAAGAAGAAAAAAATGATCCCAGCAATCTATGGAAGGGTTGTCAAGATGAGCACTGAATGAAAGAATAAGAAGTAATGAGAAAGAAACCTCTGAATTGTATTGAATATAGTGGGGAGGGAAAGATGGCTATTTTTAATCAGTTCTGTAGCACTTTTACTATATGACGTGCTTTAAATTTCTTAGCACTTTAATTTCCATTTTAAGGGAGAGGAAACCTGCCTGGAAAAATATTATTCCCATTTCACAGAACTGGGAGAAAACAGCATAATAGCCTCAGTAGGACAGCAGTGGCTGTACCTTTTATTGTAAGACACCTTAGGTGTTAGAGAAAGGTGGATCATCATCATCATCAACCCACCACCACCACTTCCTTGTTGGCTAAGATAAGCTAGGCTGAGTTCCTTGGCCCTGGCTTCTATCAAGCAAAGCTGCACTCTCCATCACTTACTGTTAGGAAAGCTGGGCACAGGTTTGTGCCAGGCTTTGTTTATTCTTAGCAGCGTATTCCTCACCCACAGCACTGTGGAGGTGTTCTTAAGTTGCTGCTGCACTACAAGGGATGAGGCAAGATCACAGATGTGGGGAGAGGGCATGCTTCTTCCTCAGCCCATGGTGATGAGTTTCAGAGCCACTGAAGCTGTAAAGGCCCCCTCAGCCCTGAGTTAGCATCAGCTGGAAGGGATTACAACTAGGGATGGGGGAGAATTTCTCCCCAAAACTTCGCGGGGCCGAGTGCCAACATGTTCGGCCCCCCGAAGTAGTTTCGGGGAGAAATTCTCCGCACCCCCCCCCGCACCCCGCACCCCCCGCCCAAGACGGGACTTACCTTTCCCGAATGTCCCTCCCGGCGGCGGGTCCCGGCGGTGGTTCGTCAGGTCTTTGACAGGGGCAGAGGCGGCAGCCGGTCTTTTGACCGGCTGCCGCCGCTGCCATTCCAATAAAAGTTAAAAAAAAAAAACGCCCCCGTGGAAAAAAAACGCCCCCGTGCCACCGCTGCCATTCCAATAAAAGTTAAAAAAAAAAAAACGCCCCCTAGATTTGCAAAGTCAGCCGTGACAGGCTACGTAAATCGTCACGTAGCCTATCATGGGTGACTTTTAAAAAAAAAAAGCGTGTACGGCTAATGGTGGCCCCCATAGGGAGCCGCCATTCGCGTTCCTTATTTGGTCGCTGTAGTCTACGTAAAGATTTACGTAGACTACAGCGACCAAACAAGGAACGCGAATGGCAGCTCCCTATGGGGGCTGCCATTTGCGTACGCGCTTTTTTTTTTTTAAGTCACCCGTGATAGGCTACGTGATGATTAACGTAGCCTATCACGGCTGACTTTGCAGATCTAGCCGTGATAGGCTATGTTAATCATCACGTAGCCTATCACGGGAGCGTTTTTTTTTTTAACTTTTTATTTCGCGGCCGGGCGAGGCGAGGCGCCTCCTCCCCGGCTTGAATTTCGGTCGGGTGAGGCGGGAAGCCTCCCCCCCCCGGCCTGAACTTCGGGGGAGCAGCGAAGCGCCTCCCCCCCACCGCGAAGCAAGCTGCGAGACCAGGTAAGTGGCTTTCGTGCACCCCTAATTACAACAGGGGTGCAGAACCGAAGGCCAAATTCAGCCTGCTAGGGTTCCCAATCTGGTCTTCCAGATGACCATGCCCTCTTCCTTTGATGCCACCAACTTTCCCCTGACCACCAACTGTTTCTCAGTTTCCTGGCTTTTGTGCAGTGCTTTCCCACTCTAAAAGGTTGAAATGCCTCTCCTAAGGCTTAGGGCTTCTTCACACAAAGGTTTTATCCTGCTATTGAGATTGCCTACTCACAGAAGTTTGTGGGCCCTTTAGATGACGTTGTGAACCTCCAAGGTGTCTCCCACACTAAATGACCTTTATTCCATCTTTAAATAGATCGGACATAATGAGCTATTAAATTACCCCACTTGTGTTCTGCTTAAGTTCCCTCCTCCATGAAAAAGGAAACGCCGCAAGAAGAGGAGCTAGACCAATGAAACACGGAAGACTCAGATAAGGGGGAAAGGGGAGGGGGAAAGGGGAGCACATGTAAAAGGAGTCTGTCATGATCCTGCATTTAAAACGGAAGCAGAAAGCTGCCTTTTAAATGTGGGATTTTAGGCTGTTGTAGAGATGCTCTTAGTTACTGGCAGGAGGAGCTTTAAACTAAATTATGCTACTATTTTCATATTTTGGCCCCACCCCTTTTGCCTTTGGCCCCACCCACCACTGGAATGTGGCCCCTGAGAGCTTGTCTGAAATGGAATTCAGCCCTTTGGCTGAAAGAGGTTCAGCACCCCTGGATTATAGGAAAGGTGCCAATATAATGCTGCCCTCATACAAATCTATTGTGTGATCACATTTGGAATATTGTTTACAGTTCTGGTCACTGCACCTGCACAGGGATATTGTAGACTTGGAAAAAGTACAGAAAAGGGTGACTAAAATGATCAAGGGGATGGAGCAACTTCCCCATGAAGAAAGGTTACAACAGCTGGGACTGTTTAGCTTAGAAAAAAAGGTGAATAATGGGAAACATGATAGAAATGTAGAAAAGTATGCATAGTGTGGAGAAAGTGGATAGTGAGACATTTTTCTCCCTTTTTCATAATACTAGGGTGTGTTTCCACACTGTCAGCTTCACTGTGTTTGTAACTTTCTTGGAATGTTTCCCCAGTCACATCTTCTCCTTTTCCTGTTTCCACAGTCCTTAGAGACTCGGCTTATCATCACTGTAGCCTGGGGCTCTGAGCTGTTTCCACTGAGCTCTAACTGAATTATTGTCTTGATGGCTGGGCAGAGTCTGGGTGGAGTCTGGGTTGGGTCTGATTACCTCATCAGTGTTCCTGCCTCCTCCTCTTGCCAATTCCCCCTCCCTCGTCCCCTTGTGCTCTGCTCCAGTTAGTGGCTGCCTCTCCCCCCATCTCTGCTGTTGTTGCTCTTTCCCCTTATTCTGGCTTCCCAACGACCCTGCAAGGTGGGCTAGGAGAAGAGATAGTGGCTGGCTTTCTCTCCCTGCCCCCCAGCGCTGTTGTTGTTCTCCTCCCTTATTCTGGCTTCCCAAAGACCCTGCAAGGTGGGCTAGAAGAAGTAGTGGCTGGCTGGCTTCCCAATCGAAGGCACTTTTAATACCCATTGAAATCCTAACTGTCAAGACTTTCTCCTGCGTGGCAGAGAAGGGAGACCCCAAGGAAATGCATTGAAGGGGATGCACTCCTGTGCATGCCTACTCAGAAGCAAGGCACACAGATTTCAGTGGCACTTGCTCCCAGGAAAGGAAAGCCGTACAGCCAATGAGTTTACCCAGAAGTAACACCCCATTTGCACATGGCCACACAAAGGGGAAATACACAGGGAGGAAATGGCGAATGGAGCCAGTGGATGATATACTAGTTGTGCATCTCTTCATCTCTGCCTCCCTTGCCCCCCCCCCACTTCTGCTCCACTCCAGCCCTTTAGTTTTTTCCCCTTTAAAGTGAGTTTTAAAGTGCACTTTCACTTTAACCAAGGAGTGAAAAAGCTGAGTGCAGGATCTCCTCCCCTTTTAAACCCTGTCTTCCCCTAAAGTGGGGATGCGACTTAATGACTCTCCATGAAGCTGCTTTGACGATTCTTAATGACTGTCTGTGAAGCTGCCTTAACAGCTCTCTGACTCTGTTTCCACCAGCAATTTACTCCAACCTGGCTGCTCAGAGAGGTCTCTGTATTTTCATGACGTCGTGGCCATTCAGCCCCAACCCCGCATTTTATCGTGGAAAAAATGCTTCTTCTGAGACTTGGGGCCAATCTACACTTATGGGTTTTTTCGCTTCCAATGAGGTTTCACCACCCGTCTTTCACAATCCGCAGTAGACACCTCGAATTGGAACCAGAATTTCCCACTTCCATGCTCCTGCTTTCAATACCCTGATATCCTGTTATTTCCCCTTAACGTGCTCTGATTTTCCACCTTCGCTACCATATCTGGTCATAGTCCCCTCCCCTGCCTGTCCATTTATTGCGGTGTTTGTATTTCCCGCCTGTCCAATGACAGCTCTTGACAGCCCCATGTCATCTTCCAGCTACTGATCGCATAGCTTCCTCAGCACTCAATGTTCCCTCAGCAACAAGCAAAGGGCTGGATGTGCGTGTGCTTGTCTGATCTCGGAAGCTAAGCAGGGAGGGTCGGCCCCGGTCAGTAGTGGGATGGGCGACCGCCTGGCAATCAGGCTCCCTGCACTTAGTGGGGGGTTGTTCTATCTCCTCCAATGAGACTAAGTTTTACCCCCTCCTATCCCCCTCTCTGGATTTTTTTTTTTTAATTAAGGCGTTATCTTCGAAGAATCATGGCTTCTCCGCGATGTTTTTTTTTCTAATTCAGGCATGATCTTCGAAGATGTAAAGCTGAGGAGGGGGGTGTTCTATCCCTTCCAATGAGACTAAGTTTTACTCCCTCCTATCTCCCGCTCTGGATTTTTTTTTTTTTTAATTAAGGCGTTATCTTCGAAGAATCGTGGCTTCTCCGCAATGTTTTTTTTCCAATTCAGGCATGATCTTCGAAGATTTGAAGATGTGAAGCTGAGCGGGGGGTTGGTCTATCCCTTCAAATGAGACTAAGTGTTACCCCCTCCTATCCCCCGTTCCGGATTTTTTTTTTTAATTAAGGCACTATCTTCGAAGAATCGTGGCTTCTCCGCAATGGTTTTTTTTTTCTAATTCAGGCATGATCTTCGAAGAATTAGAAAAAAAAAAAAACATCGCGGAGAAGCCACGATTCTTCGAAGATAGTGCCTTAATTTAAAAAAAAATCTGGAGCGGGGGATAGGAGGGGGTAAAACTTAGTCTCATTTGAAGGGATAGAACAACCCCCTGCTCAGTGCAGGAAGCCTGATTCCCAGGTGGTCACCCATCTACTACTCCCACCTACTGACCGGAGCAGACCCTGCTTAGCTTCCGAGATCAGATAAGCGCGCACACATCCAGCCCTTTGCTTGTTGCTGAGGGAACATTGAGTGCTGAGGAAGCTATGCGATCACTAGCTGGAAGACGACATGGGGCCGCTGAGAGCTGTGAGCGTGGTGGGCGTGGAATCAGCAGAAACAGGAAGAGTTTCTGATCCTCCAATGAGAACCTCTGTCTTTAAGAGCAGGAAAACAGCACAGCACTCAAGTGTGAGCTGAGCTCGCACATTCGATGAAGCACTGCAATGGGGAAAATGGGTGAGTATGAATAATGACGTTTTAATGCGAGAGCAGTTAACCTGATGGGACAATGAATTCATTGCAATGGCAGGCACAATGTAGATTGGCCCTGGTTATAGTCCAGCTTTTCCTGCTTACTTCACCTCCATTACTGAGCTGTTTCTACAACCACTCTGGGTTTGGTGTCATAGTCCTGCACCTGGGGCATGTAGCCCAGCCCTTGTGGGTGTGTTGCTCACCTGGCCCTGTCCTCACTGGAAGAAGCTGCGTGTGAAGGGGAGGGGGAGATGATACTGGAGGGAGCAGTCAGGAAGAGATGAAGAGATGCACTCATACGCATCCCTGGTGTACGAGTGCAGTGTCCACCTGCCCTGGGTATCCCTATGAAGTTCCCAGTCAAGGTGGTGGCAGGGAAATCAGGAGAGCTGCAAAAACAGCTTCATGGAGTGCATTCGCAGTTTTTCCGTGATAAAATGTGGGGCTGGGGCTGAATGGCCATGACATAATGGAAACACAAAGACCTCACTGAGCAGCCAGGTTGGAGTAAATCATTGGTGGAAACACAGCCCTAGATTTTTAAGGTGGAGACATAGAATCATAGAATAGTAGGGTTGGAAGGGGCCTATAAGACCGTCGAGTCCAACCCCCGCTCAATGCAGGAATCCAAGTCAGAGCATCCCTGACAGATGGCTGTCCAGCCTTGTCTTGAATGCCTCCAGTGTGGGAGTGCTCACCACCTCCCTAGGGAATTGGTTCCATTGTCGTATTGCCCTAACAATCCGGATGTTTTTCCTGATATTCAGCCAGAATGTTTTCCTGATGTTCAGCCGGCTTCCTGTAACTTGAGCCCATTCTTCCATGTCCTGCACTCTGGGATGATCAAGAAGAGATCATAGAATCATAGAATAGTAGAGTTGGAAGGGGCCTATAAGGCCATCCTCTCTGACACAACCTGTGACAACCAGCGCCATCGTATCTCCCCTCAGTCTTCTCTTCTCAAAGCTAAACATGGCCAGTTCTTTTAGTCTCTCCTCTTAGGGCTTGTTTCCAGTCCCCTGATCATCTTTGTTGCCATCCTCTGAACCCTCTCCAGATTGTCTGCATCCTTCTTAAAGTGTGGTGCCCAGAACTGGACACAGTACTCCAGATGAGGCCTAACCAGTGCTGAGTAGAGGGGAACTAGTACTTCCCGGGATTTGGAAGCTATACTTCTATGAATGCAGCCCAAAAGAGCATTTGCCTTTTTTGGAGCCACATCACATTGTTGGCTCATATTCAGCTTGTGACCTACAGCAATTCCAAGATCCTTCTCGCTTGTAGTGTTGTTGAGGTGTATCCCTCACCTTGTAACTTTGCATTTGGTTTCTTTTTCCTAGGTGCAGAACTTGGCATTTATCCCTATTAAATGTCATTCTGTTGTTTTCTGCCCAGCACTCCAGTCTATCAAGATCACTGTGAATTTTGTTTCTGTCTTCCAAAGTATTAGCTATCTCGCCAATTTTGTGTCATCTGCAAATTTGATCAGCATTCCCTGCACCTCCTCCTACAAGTCATTAATAAAAATATTGAAGACTGAGCCCTGCGGTACCCCGCTTGTTACCTCTCCCCAGTTGGAGAAGATCCCATTGATAAGTATGCTTTGAGTCCGATTCTGTAGCTAACTGTGGGTCCACCGGATCGTTGTTTCATCTAGCCCACTTTGAGGTATTTTGCTCATCAGGAGATCATGGGGCACTTTGTCGAAAGCTTTGCTGGAGTCGAGGTATATTATGTCCACAGCATGCCCACAGTTCACAAGGGAGGTTACTTGATCAAAAAATGAGATCAGATTCATCTGGCAGGATTTGTTCTTGACAAATCCTTGTTGGATTTAAGTAATCACTGCATTGTTTTCAAGGTGCTTCCAGATGGATTGCTTTATCATATGCTCCAGAATTTTCCCTGGGATTGATGTCAGACTGACTGGTCTGTAGTTCCCAGGTTCCTCCTTTTCATCCTTTTTGAAGATAGGGACATTAGCCCTCCTCCAATCATCTAGCACTTCCCCCGTCCTCCATGATTTCTAAAAGAGAAGAGACAGTGGTTCTGAGAGTTCTTCTGCCAGTTCCTTTATTACTCTAGGATGCAGTTCATCTGGCTCTGGAGATCTGAACTCATTCGAAGTAATTAGGTGTTCCTTGACCACATGCCTATCGATCTCAAGCTGCAATCCTGCCCCTTCAGCCTGTACTTCGCCTTTGCCAGGGGTGTCATAGACCCTCTTTTGGGGGAAGACTGAGCCAAAGTAGGAATTGAGCACCTCTGCCTTTTCTTTGTCATCTGTTATTGTTTTGCCATCCTTATTTAATAGCTGAACAACCATTTCTTTCCTCTGTCTTTTATTATGCATGTAGCTGAAGAAAGCCTTTTTGTTGCTTTTAGCATCCCTCACTAACCTCAGCTCGTTCTCAGCTGTAGCCTTCCTGACGCCATCCCTGCAATTCTGTGCTACCTGCCTGTACTCTTCCTTTGTTGCTTTGCCCTCCTTCCACTTCCTATATGTGTTGTTTTTTTGTTTTCAGGTCATCTCTAAGCTTTTTGTGAAGCCACATTGGCTTCTTCTGTTGTCTTCCACCTTTTCTTCTTGTTGGAATTGTTTGTAATTGTGCCTTGAGAATTTCCTTTTTTAAAAGCTCCCACCCAACTTTTCTCATTAGAGTCTCTTGTCATGGGACCTTACTGATCAT
The DNA here is from genome assembly GCF_057233095.1 of Heloderma suspectum. NCBI lineage: Eukaryota > Metazoa > Chordata > Lepidosauria > Squamata > Helodermatidae > Heloderma > Heloderma suspectum. The sequence goes on from NC_139461.1 coordinate 76,450,249, forward strand.
TGTTCTGCGTTTATTAAAATCAGCTTTCCTAAAATCCAGGGTATACGTTTGACTACACTCGGCTTTTGCTTCCCTTAGAACCAAGAACTCAAGTATAACATGGTCGCTTTCCCCCAGAGTTCCTGTAACTGCTACTTTATCCACTAATTCATCTCTGTTGGTTAGGATCAAGTCAAGGATAGCCAATAACTGAGGACCTGCAAAATCTGTTGAAGTGACTGTTTGTTTGTAATTATGCTTACTTGCTTTCTTTATGGAAGAGGAGGATGGCAGTATCAAGGGGAAGGACAAAAGCTGCAGGACCACCGCCAACTCCCCCAATCCCTCCCTGGCAAAGGTTTCTAGAGATGCTGGAGATGTAGAGGAGTTGCTGGCTCTGATAAAAACTTTGTCTTCTCAATTAGCAGAACAGGCTAAGAGGCTGGATACAATCCAAAATTCTATTACTAACCTTCAAGGGGCTGTGGATTTAATTAATAGTTCTTTGCAAAAGATGGACTTGAAGGTTAATGCTCTCCAAGACCAGGTGTAGGTGCAAGAGATACCTATGCATGCCTCCCATAATATCCTGTCTGCAAGAATTTCCCAACTGAAGGCATATACTCGTAGAGCTAATCTGCGTATCCTTGGTATCAAAGATCTGCCTGCTGATATAAGTCTGTTTAAATTCTTGGATAAATTTCTGCATGAACTACTTGCTCTGCCATCTGATTATTTACTTGATATTGAGCATGCATACCATGTTCCAGGTCCAGTTCGTGGCACCAAAGTGACTGCCTATACCGTTATAGTACAATTTGCAAGAGTTTTCACAAAAAATCATATTTTGTGCTTGGCAAGGGAAGTGGGAGAACTTTTTGGGGGGCCAACACAAGACAAAGTTATGTTATTTCTGGATTACACTAAAGAAATCACTGACAAAAGAAGGCAATTTACCAAGGCGAGAAATCAGGCAAGACAAATGAATCTGCAATATCATATCAAATATCCTGCTGTATTTTGCATTCTTTTTGAAGGCCAGATGAAAGTTTCTAAATCATGAAATGGCGAAGGCTTGGCTAGCTGGCGTTCAAAGTAAGGCACGGGAGACATCTTCCCCAACCTCATGAGCTGGGAACTTTTCAATTATTATTCTGCTTCAGATTTATTTGGGTTATATGGTCCAGGCAGTATGCCAGTCTAGAGGACTGTTTACATATATCCCCTTTTTTCTCTCTCTTTTTCTTACTTCCTGTTTTTTTACATTAGATACGATATACTATATAATAAAATTCCTGTTTGTGTGTGTATAGATATGCATACATTCATATATAGATTTAGAAATGACACTATCTAAAATATAGATAGCATAAAGTTATTACTATTACTTATCCTTTTTAATTTCCTTCCTTTGTTATTATTATTACTATCATTATTATGAGACTTTGATTAGTAATATTTTTGGCGGGTTAAATTGTTAAGCTTTACTATTATATGTTAACTGAAGGGCAATATATGGTTACTGGAAATTAATTGTAGGCTTGCTCCCTTGCTATAAGACTGAAGATATGATATTGAAATGTAAGGTTGATTATCTATGCTGTACTGAATTGTAATATTGCCAATGTTATAGGTACAACTTTTAAGTAGAATGATACTTGAAGTTTGTGTGTAATGCAGTTTAAATTTAATCCTTTTAAATAACTTTTTTATATTTTTCTTTTTCTTGCTTGCTTTCTTCTTCCTTTTCCTTCTTCTGTTCTTTTTTTTCTTTTTCATTATTGCTGTGTCCTCCTAAGAATACTGTATTGTTGGAAACTATAGATAATGACTAGGTACTGGTCTAGTTGGTACTGTTAATTTCATTTATAAAGATAAAACATAGAATAAAAAGTATTTTTTAAAAAAGAAGTCCATTCATTTATGGAGCTGTTTGTGGTGAATCAGCTGCTTACAGACAGCACCAGTCAGGACAAAGCAATATTCTGATAGGCCAATATTGAGCAGACTTCTGGAGAGGTCTGAATATACAGTTTGGCATTAACTCTGAAAGCTTTCAACTTTCAATCATTGTGAAGACAGAGAACATGAACATGCAACAGCCTGCTGTTTAATTTCAGAAGGCATATGGATGAATTTAATTTACATTTTAAGCTGAATGGTTTTATTTTGCCTGGTTGTGTTTGAAATTATGGATCTGATTGGTTTTTATGACTGTATTGTTTCCCAAAATATTGTATTATGTACTGTAAACTGTTCAGAGAGTTAAACTAATGAGCAGTCTATAAACAAAATAGATAAGTAAGCAATGAACAGCCATATTTCCAATAAATCGACAATTCAAACGGTTGGAGCCTAGACAAGGGAGATGGAGGAATTATGTCATAATAATGTTATCAGTCATTATGGATGCAGTACTGTAAAAATATTGGCTTCATCGTTGCCTACAAAATAATGGGAGAATACAGCACAACCTCTTCCTGGGTCTTCTCTCCCCCACAGAATTTTCTTATTCAATCTTTGTGTTTGAATGTTTTCTAGAGGGGCAAGCTAGAGCTCTGATATCTGACCCAATAACATAGATGCAAAGTCACAATGCTATACAAATGTGTTTGGCAGTCAGGCCTGTAGGGGCTGCTCATTTCCTTTTTCTACATCAAGTGGAAGTTGTTTAAACAGTGCTCTATAAGGCATTTCACCAGTGTCTGATGTATGCCAAGAATATATCTTAGAATATGTAGTGGGCTGCTGCAATTGCATATTCTTATCCAGCGATCTAAAGCAGCTGCAATATGTTAAACTCATAATATTATATGTAGAGATATTCATGTGGGAGTAGGGGGAGGCATAAATTTGGAATAGATGCATCTATCAGTTCCAGTTTCTCCCACATTTACTTGTTTTAATCTCAAATTGTTTCCTTCCTACATATGAAGAAATTTGCTAGTTCTGGGAGGGAGCAATCCTGTGCAGATAGGTGTCTACCTCCGAACTTTCTCAGAATTCATTTTTCAGAGAACATTTCTGATATTTTCCTTTTTCACACTCCCGTAGAAGAGAATGCCACTTTGTAGAATTTTCTCCAAATTCTCCCATCCTTTGTAGAATTTTCTCCAAATTCTCCCATCCTTTGTAGAATTTTCTCCAAATTTTATTGGTGGTGGTGGCGGTGGCGATGGTGGTGGTGGTGACGGCTGCCATCCCTTCTCCACCACAGTGTTCCAGAACTATGCTCTTTCCAGGGTAGTATGGAGGATACAAAATGGTGGCCAGGTTGCCAACATAGTCACTGTTGGCACTTGTGTTGGCAGCAAACAAAGAAAGAAAAAAAAGCTGCCACTACTAATGATGAACCTCATCTCTGAGAAACTTGGAGAATTTCTCCTCCCCTTGGAGAAATTAAGTGAAATGATCTCCACCCACAGTTAGTGTAGAGAATTTGTACACAGCTAATGAAAAAGGAGGTTCTGCAGTTACCTCACAATGATGCTCAAATGGACCTATAGGCTATTGTGGGGTCCAGGAGAAAGTAGGGGAATTGGTCTTGAGACAGAATCGCTGGTTAAGAGACAGGGAGGCTTAAGGAGAAAGTACAACATAGGCAGTAGTCTTAAAAGCAGGACTTAAGAAAATAGTGATTAGGGGATACATGGAGTTGAAGAAAGGGAGAGCCAAGGAATAAGTGAAAATAGGGCAAGACCTCACATAGAGCCTATGGATAGGAGAGGCTGTAGCCTTCCCATGCTAATAGGCATGGGAAGTTTTGAGGGGGTTGGACCTGTAGATCAAGGAGCCCATAGGGAATATATACTACAGGTTGGTCTGACAGTTAGGCAGAATGAGGATGCTGCCTCAGGCAGATGGTTTTTGGTGTTATGAAAGGGCAGCAAATATTTAGTTAAATTGCTGCTGCTGCTGCTGCTGCTGTTGTATTTTTACTCCCAAGAAGAGGCACTTGTGGAATTTTCTGCCGCAGGGTATTCTGCACCTGGGGGCAGAGGAGGCAGGCAGCTATATGTCTTTGGATAAATCCATGAGGAAGACAATGTGGCTGTCCCCCAAAAGCAAGATTAAAAGCATGGCTAAAGTCAAGTAAGACCAGCTACAGACCATGGAGAAGCAGACCCAGCTGAAACTGCTGAACCAGGAAGAAGAGGTAGCTGACAGCATGGACAGAAGTCTTCAGTCTCTTCCCAGACCTTCACTGGGTCAACAGCTCCTTCTGAGTCTTTGCTCCTGCTCCTCACCCGTGGATATCGAGGCAAGTCAAAGCACTGTGCAGAACATTTCCAAATGTATCCAGGTCCAAAGTTCAAATTTCATTCTATTGCAGTTGACCTAATCATTGCAATGAACTGATTTGTATGATTTCAGTCATCAGTATGAATATCCTCTGAATGGAGGTGGGTAAATTGGTCCATTTCCAGTCTGTGTTACTTTCACATGTGTTCATTCTTAAGTCTGTTTTATCCTATTTCTACATTAATCAGACAGTTTTTAAAAAATTAAAATCTGCACAAATATTTATATTTTCATGTATATTTAAAGATATATTTTTGAATGTGTTTCCCCTCATAATACACATTTTAAATGCCTTTTGATATGTCTGAAAGCTAAGAACTGTGTCGCCATATTCAGGTAGACCAGAAGCTGGTGGATAATTAAGTTTCTGCTACTCAGCTGTTCCTGAAAGGACTTAGATAAACATGCAAGCAGGGAATGGGGCTGTGCTGCATGACTCCATCCTTGACATAACACAAGTGATGTCACTTCTCCCCAGGTATCCACTGTACATGCATTGCCCCCTCCCTCCAGATGTTTGGGATGTACATGCAGAGGCCAAGGGGCAATGCTATGTTCATGATATCAGGGATGGGGCTACATGGCACAGCACTGTTTATTAGGTCCTTTCAGGAATGCCCAAATAGGGCTAAAGTCTCCACCATATTCATTCCATGCAGGTTCTGTTAATAAAGTAGGGATGTCAGAGAATTCCGCCATGGATTCCAGTGAGGCCAGATTCTAAAGAATCTAAATGGCAGCCTCCCGCCCACCCCCCGCGAAATCCCCCTGTGACGGAACTTACCTGAGGTGGATGCGGCGGTGGCTCTGGCAGCAGCTCCGGTGGCGGCTGGTTTCCTGGCCGGCTGCGGCTGGGCTGCTGTGGCCGCCATTTGCGACCTTGCAGCCGTGATAGGCTACATAAGTATTTACGTAGCCTATCATGGTAAAGGCAGCCATGCAAATGGCGGCCACTATGCCATTTGCATGGCTGCCTTTACCGTGATAGGCTACATAAATACTTACGTAGCCTATCACACAGCAAAGAGCAGGGGCGCAAATGGCGTAGCGGCCGCCATTTGCATCCCTGCTTTTTGCCGTGATAAGCTACGTAAATACTTACATAGCCTATCACGGCTGCTTGCAAGGACGCAAATGGCGGCCGCTACAACGGCCGCCATTTGTGGCCGCAGCAGCCTGCCGCAGCCGGAACTCTGGCTACGGACGGCCGCCGCTCTGCAGAGCCGCCACAGAGCGGAGCCGGCCAGGGAGGATTCTGGCGGGAGGGACGGCGCGCCTCCCCCCCACCTCAGATGCCCCTGCATGGAGCCAGGTAAGGAATCGTACATCCCTATAATAAAGTAAAACATTGGCCTTTTGCCCACAATGCTGAACAAATGGTCAACACTGTTATATGGAAGCAAGAGAAAATGACATGGTATGTAATGAATTCAAGGTATTTTTAAATGGCTCAGTACATCAACACACAAAATCTCTGTAATAATAAGAGGCAGTGTCTCGGGGGGGGGGGGCATCCATCTGTCCATCAGCACCATAGCACCAAAAAAATGAAACCTAGACACCTGAAAATAGGCATGTATACTAAGGGGACCCCCTTCATGGATCACTGCCTTGTTGTGGCGAAGGGGCTTGCATAACTCAGTGAAGCCATAAGCTATGCCGTACAGGGCCACCCAAGACGGACAGGTCATGGCAGAGAGTTCTGACAAAATGTGGTCCACTGGAGAAGGAAATGGCAACCCACGCCAGTATCCTTGCCAAGAAAACCCCATGGAATGTATCACAAGGCTAAAAGAGATGACGCCGGAAGATGAGCCCCTCAGGTCGGAAGGTGTCCAATATACTACTGGGGAAGAGCAGAGGGTATTTCCAAGTAGCGCCAGAAAGAGTGAAGCGGCTGGGCCAAAGCCGAAAGGACACTCAGCTCTGGATGTGTCTGGTGGTGAAAAGAAAATCCGATGCTGTAAAGAATAATATTGTTTAGGAACCTGGAATGTAAGATCAATGAATCAAGGTAAGCTGGAGGTGGTCAAACATGAGATGGCAAGACTGAACATCGACATCTTGGGAATCAGCGAACTCAAATGGACAAGCATGGGTGAATTTAATTCAGGTGACCATCATATCTACTACTGTGGGCAAGAATCCCTTAGAAGAAATGGAGTAGCACTCACAGTCAACAAAAGGGTGGGAAATACAGTACTGGGGTACAATCTTAAAAACGACAGAATGATCTCAGTAGGAATCCAAGGCAAACCATTCAACATCACAGTAATTCAAGTCTATGCCCCAACCACTGAGGCTGAAGAAGCTGAGGTTGATCGGTTCTATGAAGACCTACAACACCTTCTAGAACGAACACCAAAAAAAGATGTCCTCTTCATCATAGGGGATTGGAATGCTAAAGGAGGAAGTCAAGAAATCACCGGGATAACAGGCAGGCATGGCCTTGGTGTACAAAATGAAGCAGGACAAAAGCTAATAGAGTTTTACCAAGAGAACACGCTGATCATAGCAAACACTCTTTTCCAACAGCACAAGAGACGACTCTACAAATGGACATCACCAGATGGTCAATATTGAAATCAGATTGATTATGTCCTTTGCAGCCAAAGATGGAGAAGCTCTATACAGTCAGTCAAAACAAGACCTGGAGCTGACTGTGGCTCACATCATGAGCTGCTTCTTGCAAAATTTCGGCTGAAATTGAAGAACGTAGGGAAAACCACTAAAACATTCAGGGATGACCTAAATCATATCCCTGATGAATATACAGTGGAGATGAGGAATAGATTTCAGGGATTAGACCTGATAGACAGAGTGCCTGAGGAACTATGGACGGAGGTCCGTAACATTGTTCAGGAGGCAGCAACGAAATCCATCCCAAAGAAAAAGAAGTGCAAGAAAGCAAAGTGGCTGTCTGATGAGGCTTTACAAGTAGCTGAGGAAAGAAGGGAAGTGAAAAGCAAGGGAGAAAGGGGAAGATATATCCAACTGAATGCAGAGTTCCAGAGAATAGCAAGGAGAGACAAGAAGGCCTTTTTAAATGAACAATGCAAAGAAATCGAGGAAAACAACAGAATGGGAAAGACTAGAGATCTTTTCAAGAAAATTGGAGATCTCAAGGGAACATTTTGTGCAAAGACGGGCATGATAAAGGACAAAGAAGGCAGGGACCTAACAGAAGCAGATGAGATTAAGAAGAGGTGGCAAGAATACACAGAAGAACTATACAGGAAAGATCTGAATGTCCCTGATAGCCATGATAGTGCGGTCACTGAACTTGAGCCAGACGTCCTCGAGAGTGAAGTCAAGTGGGCCTTAGGAAGCATTAGTAACAACAAAGCTAGATGTTTAGAACAACAAAGATGACAGTCTTCCAGCTGAGCTATTTAAAATCCTAAAAGATGATGCTGTTAAAGTGCTGCATTCAATATGCCAACAAATTTGGAACACTCAACAATGGCCACAAGACTGGAAAAGGTCAGTTTACATTCCAATTCCAAAGAAGGGCAATGCCAAAGAGTGTTCAAACTACCGCACAATTGCATTCATTTCACATGCATTCACAAGGTGATGCTCAAAATCCTACAAGCTAGGCTTCAGCAGTATGTGAACCGAGAACTACCGGAAGTACAAGCGGGGTTTCGAAGAGGCAGAGGAACTAGAGATCAAATCGCCAACTTTCGCTGGATCATGGAGAAAGCAAGAGAATTCCAGAAAAATGTCTATTTCTGCTTCATTGACTACGCTAAAACCTTTGATTGTGTGGATCACAACAAACTGTGGCAAATTCTTAAAGTGATGGGAGTACCAGACCACCTTACCTGTCTCCTGAGAACCCTGTACGAGGGTCAAGAAGCAACAGTAAGAACCAGACTTGGAACAACCGAGTGGTTCAAAATTGGGAAAGGAGTACGACAAGGCTACATATTGTCACCCTGCTTATTTAACTTATATGCAGAGTACATCATGAGAAATGCCGGGTTGGATGAATCACAAGGCGGAATTAAGATTGCTGGGAGAATTATCAACAACCTCCGATATGCAGACGATACCACCCTAATGGCAGAAAGCGAAGAGGATCTAAAGAGCCTCTCGTTGAGGGTGAAAAAGGAGAGTGCAAAAGCTGGTTTGAAACTCAACATTAAAAAAAAGAAGATCATGGCATCTGGCCCCATCACTTCCTGGCATATAGAAGGGGAAGATATGGAAGCAGTGACAGATTTTACTTTCTTGGGCTCCTAGATCACCGCAGATGGTGACTGTAGCCATAAAATTAAAAGACGCTAGCTCCTTGGGAGGAAAGCTATGGCCAACCTAGACAGCATAGTAAGAAGCAGAGACATCACCTTGCCGACAAAGGTCCGTCTAATCAAAGCTATGGTTTTCCCAGTAGTAATGTATGGCTGTGAGAGCTGGACTCTAAGGAAGGCTGAGCACCCAAGAATTGATACTTTCGAACTGTGGTGCTGGAGAAGACTCTTACGAGTCCCCTGGACTGCAAGGAGGTCAAATCAGTCCATCCTAAAGGAAATCAACCCTGAGTGCTCATTGGAAGAACAGATACTGAAGCTGAAGCTCCAATATTTTGGCCACCTAATGCGAAGAGAAAACTCTCTGGAAAAGACCCTGATGCTGGGAAAGACTGAAGGCAAAAGGAGAAGGGGACGGCAGAGGATGAGATGGCTAGATAGTATCACCGATGCAATGAATATGAACTTGAGCACACTCCGGGAGAGAGCGCAGGACAGGAAGGCCTGGCGTGCTATGGTCCATGGGGTCACGAAGAGTCGGACACGACTGAACGACTGAACAACAACAACAACTAAGGGGACCCTGGGGGAATGTATCTTGGGGTTAGATTGTTTCTAAAATGCATTAATTACTTTTAATTAATTTACTAGGGCTGTGCACCACCTCATTACAAAGCCCAAATAATGAGGTGAAGTGGGCTTATTCGGAGCAAAATCCTCATGATATGAAGTGGGTCAGAGCAGTACCGAGGCACTCTGGGACAAAGTGCCCCCCCACAAAGTGCCTCCTCCACCCCATGTATTCAGACCTCTGCGTAATGCCTGAGCAGTCCAGACAGCCTGTCTCCAAAATGTATCAACTTCTGAATGCTCTTGCAGAGGGGCATGAGGAGGAGAAGGAGGAAGAGGGAGGGAGGGAGGGAGGGAGGAAGGAAGGAAGGAAGGAAGGAAGGAAGGAAGGAAGGAAGGAAGGAAGAAGGCAAGTGGATGCGGGGAGGCGGAAAGGCGAGCACAGTAGGAGGAGGAAGTGTGCTTTGGTGAATAGGAACTCCCAGCCAGAACTGATGCCAGCAGTCTCCAGTCAGAGAGAATGGTGGAGGAAGGGGGTATATATACTTCAGCGAAAGGACGCATTCGGTTATTATGCTAGCTGTGTGTTTGGGAGAGGGCTGGTGTGGGTAGATGATCGTGTGCATGTGCGTGTGCATTCCTAGGAGTTGTTCCTTCAATTTATTCAATTTTGATCACCATTAAGCTTTCCTCAAAATTTAAATTAAAAGGAAACAGCTCGATTGTACTGGAAGCGTTCCCTCACACCTTGATCGTCCATCCCCATTGGGATGGTGTCTTTTGCACCACCTCTTCCAGCCACCTTCTCCTATTTCTTTCTACCTCCAACTCATTTGTTACTTGTATTTGATTTGATTCATCTCTCTTTTCCATATTTTTTTCAAACTAACATAGCTTTTCCTCATTTGTTGCTGCTATACTCTACCCTCCCCTGCCATTCCTGTGTTTGTTTGTTTGTTTGTTTGTTTGTTTATCTCAGTTTTGGACTCTAGAAAAGGCTGCATTTGTTGTTTAAGGTCGACCCTCACTTCTGCTTTTTCCATTCTATTTCCTTGTTATTTTGTCCATCAACTCTGTCTCTTTTAGATTTTTAAAAACCCAGTCTTATTTTGATTTTTAAAAGCAAACATTGACTTCTGGGCATGTTCCTCCCCACCCCCTTTACGTCATATTCAAGCATTTAGTTTTTTTTCTTTCTTTCTGAATTCTTAAAGAAAGGCATATTATAGCAGCCTATGTGTGTAGTGTTTGAAGTGCTGAAGTGAACTGTCTGTGTCTTCTCTCTGTGTTGATCCTCTCAAAACAGAAATTAAAGAAGGTTTTTTGATTTCTCTTGGCTCTTAGCTTATCACCTGTGGTGTCCTGTATTTCTTGAAGTTACCCTGCCTTCCATAAAAGAACATGAAATATAAAACAATAAATTAAAGACACCTGTCATTTCCTTAGGTAGTTCTGCTTTCCTTTATCTCATGTGTGTGTGCTAGGTTGTTGTTCCACCAACACTGTACATCCAAATTCAAGGCAGTGTTGAAAAAGCACAAGACCTATTAATTTCCTTCTTATTCCAATAACACTCCACTGTGTGGCAAAGCAATCCAGCACACTATGAGGCATCTTCGGGGTGTTGGCAGGGGCAGAGGTGGGGAGAAGTTACAGCTCTTTGCTTTGGGAGTATTCCTGGAAAACTCAAATTTCACTTGTGCCTAGCACACAAGCCAGTGGGCCAAACTGTCTGGGCTTTGGCGGGTGCAATGCCCTCAAGGCTGGCTGGGAGGGGCCAAGGTGTCATGCCTGTGCATGGAAACAGGGAGAAGTTACAGTTCTTTGCTTTGAGAGTTTCTGTGGAAAACATCAGATTTTAACTCCGCCTAGCACAAAAACCACTGGGCCAAACTGTCTGAAATTTTGCAGGTGGCCTCCTCTCCAGGGGTGAGGGGGTGGAGAGGTCTCCAAATTTCATGCCTGTATCATAAAAACTAAAAATTTATGACCGTTTCTGTTTTCCCATGCAAGTCAATGGGAAAACACCAAAAACGGGTGATCCGGATATCCGAATTTCACTTCGGATTCAGATCCGAGTTGGAGCGGAGGGGGTCTGAATCAGTCCAAGGTGGACCGTGGTCACTCCTGAGGATCCAAAGCGACATCCAAAGCGGATTGGGGGGGTCTGTACACAGCCCTATAATTTACCATGTCCATGTAGTTCAAGCCTGCAGAAACATCTTCAGTCACTAGGGGCAGACCTCCCTAACAAGTCCATAGCTTTTGGCAAAGATTGAAGCCAGGGAGATTAGTAGGCTGAGAGTCAGTCACATGGCTTCTCCCTCACCCTTACTATGAGAGAGCCCTCCCCCCACCAGGGGAATGGAGGGGACAGTCCCCTCCCTCAGGGAACTTTGGGGTACACCATGGCAGGATCAGTGCCTAAGGGTGCCAGCGGGTATGTTTTTACTCAGATGGGACAGGCAGAATGTGTCCAATTCTGGCAGCTGTGTAAGTTTGCTTGAAGACTTCACTCTGTCAAATGAAGGGCTGCTCCAACCCATGTAAAGCTGGGTCTGTTCGCTCATTATAAAATAAAATGCGCTACCTAGGTCAATACGTAGCTCTACCAATGCAATGAAAGCTGTCTATAACTATTAGAAGAAACAGAGAAGATCTCTAATCAAAGATTCACAGGAAACCTCATAAACTGGGATGTTACTGAAATAACAAATGAAGAATGTGTAATTTGTTCTGATTTCCAGCTGCAAAGGTCTGCCAGACACTTGAAGATGTTCATATCTGCAGAGATGTCTACCTACTGGCAATTTGATTGCATGGGGCCCCCAGTCATGTGAAGCACTGTCACTGCATTCAGGCGAATGCAGTTACATTTCCTCTTCAGAAGTTCCTCATCACCACAGGGAGGTTGGTGTGGAGGGAGTGGGCATGGCGCACATGTCCCTGTGCCCCCTCCATGGTAACAATTTTTAGTGCCTGAACAGGGCTACTGTGAAATGGGAAAATGAAGTCTACATTGAGCTTTTAATTAAAAACTAAATCTACACACAGAGAACCCTTTGGAATTTGGAATAGGGAAACGACAGATTGTGTGAGACCCTGCCAGAATCTCAAGGAAATGATATTTCCCTTAAGTATACTTCCCTTAAGTATATTTCTCTTAATTTTGTAATTTTCAAAGGGGTTTCCCTTTTGTTTTCTTTTTAAAGACCAAAATATCTGGCATGTTGTCTAGGAGGGATTGAAAGGCATACATTTCACCTGCCTTTGGGTCTGGCCAGCTAGATATACTGTATGATCCTTAAGTGACTGATGGCTGCTATTTATTTTGTTGAGATGCTGTTTTATTGTGGTTTGAATTGCTTTTATTCTCTTTGTAAGCTACCTTGAGCCTTAAAAAACAACAACACTGCACTGTAAGGGCCAAACTACATACTGTGCTAAATGTATAGTTTGGTGATACACGCTTGCCTTTACAATTTTAAATAGCTGGGACAGGGGACAGACTAGAACTGATGGGCACAGGAGTTAGCTGTGTAGGAGTCTCCCCTATGGTAGGGTCATGACAGCTGCCACACTGAAGCTGCTTTTGGGAGAGAAAAACCTTCTTGTACACCTATTCAGACAAGATTTAGACTCAACACAGCAAACATAACTAGTACAGGTACTATAAATGCAGAAAGTGGAAATACAGTAGAAAATATAATACACAAGTGTTCCTCAAATTGTACTTTGAAACCAATTTTAGGAGTAGAAAGTGAATTGCTCTGTTCTTTAGACTTCACGTTATCTGGCTTTAACTTGTATTCTCTTGGTTTGACCATAGTTTGACCTCTCTAGTGAAAGCATGAAGGCATGCAGAGAAAATGTTGACAGTTGCATCAAACTCAGAGGTTCTCTTATATCCACATAAGTAAACCTTAGGATAAATCTCAAAAGCTTCTGTTCAAGTAGTATTGACACCTGTTGAATTCTAATGATGAATGTTTTACACTTCTGGCATAAATAATTCCTCCATAAGCACTCTTTTTGACTTGTCTCATTAGGGAAAAAAGCAACACATTCTGAATCAATCTGTTTATAATTCAGGTGCAACAGAGCTTATTATTGTTTAATGTGACCTAAGGACAAAATGTGAAATGTTATAGAATGAAGAAAAATCTGATTTCCCTTTAGCTTCATCAGGATTTACACAGTGTATATTTTACTAGCTTTTAAGGTTACCTTCACTTACTCGGTCTTTTGTGAAATTAACTGTAATTACTCAGAATTCTTTGTGCATTTATCTAGTACTAAGTAATGTATTTTAAAAGTATTTCCACAATGCACAAAACAATTTGAACAATTAACCAGCTGTTATCAGGAAGATGTCATACAAGATTGCTACCAATATACTTGCAATTGTTATTAGCCAGATACAGACAATGTTCGAGGCTAAAAGCAACTTTAGTTTAAGGCAGAAATAGTACTTTTTTGCGGCCCCCACTGTCTCACCACCAAAAATTGGTGAAATGGTTGTGCTGGCAGCAGCAACAGCAGGAAAAAGGGGCTATTTTCCTTTAAATTTTAAAGGAAATTTAATACTTTTTTTAATTTACATTTTTGCTGCCACCAGCACACTGTCAAATTCTGGCAGCAAAATCTGTGACATAATGGCCATAATTTCAGTGGCAAGGAGGGACATGGCCCCGGTGGGTTCCAGGAGGGGAATTGGCCCCTAGAACCACTGAAGTCGCCCATCCCTGGTTTGAGGGAAGACTTAAGGCACTTGTAAATTGGCTGATGCCCCCACCCTACCCCCAAACATGCCAATAGTAAACTAAGGCTTCTACTTTAATGCCCACACCATGCAAACAGTAGACACATTTTACAGTGTAACATTTTGTTCTCACTGAAAAGCCTCTGCACTGCCTTCCTTTCCCTTGATCCTGCACCTTTATGCAAATTGAAGAAGTCTGCTTGAGATGGGCACAAAATGGTAGGAAATACAGGGCTCCGGCATCTAAAAGCAAAGGTTTAAACTGCTAATCACTCTATCATTCTTCCATCTTTTTTTTTATGATTAATAGAAGAGTCAGGTTTTATCATGATAAGGCTGTTGAAGAAGACAACTGCCTTAACTAGGCAGATGCTCCCATGGCAGCTTGGGTATAGAATCTGCATAGTGGCATCCTCTCATTTCCTGCCTGCCCAGTTCTTCAGCTGGTCAGAGAGGCAGCAGCGACATCAGGGCTGCGGGATGCCAGTCTCTGATCAGCTTCTGCTGAGAAGATGTGTTCCGCTCACACAAGGCTGAAGAGGTTGCCCATTCCTGGGCCAGATCTACACCTTGTGTCCTATCATTACAATCCCATCACAGTACTGCAATCCTTCTTGCCCATTTATATCTCGTAGGACAAACACAATGACATTTGTTACAGTCTATTGGATAATGTGGAATAAAAAGCAGGAAATAACACCATGAAAGCAGTACATCGAATGTGTAATGTGCCCCAATAGCTATCGGTGCACTTTGATACTGCTATAAAACAGTAGTGTAGATCTAGCCTAGGTGTAGGTTTTCTCCTTGTTCTGCAGCAAGCGTGGGGAACTTCTTTCAGCCCAAGGGCTGAATTTCTTTTCAGAGCCGTTCTTGGGGGCCACATTCTAGTGGTGGGTGGGGCCAAAGGCAAAAGGGGTGGAGCCAAATTTATCAAAAACACCAGCATATTTCAGCTTCAAGCTCCTACGGCCAGTAACTAAGTTGTGGCAGAGGCACTTCAACCTTTTAGAATGGGTAGAATGCGCCAAAGCTGTGAAACTACCAAACAATATTGGCAGTCAGGGAAAGGGAGTAGGGCCAGGGAAAAGGGGACACGGCCATCTGGGGAACCCTGGAAGGCGGGATTTGTCTCACAGGCCTGAGGTTCCCCATCTCTGCTCTGTAAGCCTGCAGTTGCAATCCCATCTCATTCACTCTAGAATAGCTGTGTGGAATCCCATAAAAACCAAGGGCATATCTCAAGATGAGGTAGGTCTGAAAACGACAAGGTATCGTTTTCTAGTGCTGTTATTGATCCATGTTTGGCAGCTGTGTAGCTTGCCTGTCCCAGTTGCCCCAGAGGTCCGTGTCCCATCTGTCACTGCGGTGTGATCTGAATGGAGGATGAAATGTTAAAGGAGCCTAAGCATTCAGACGAAGGTAAGCATATTCTCTACACAGCAGCACTATCAGATAATTGCATCACTGCAGAGTTTGGCTGAGGCACTGCACAACAGAGTAATTATCCTAATGCTTAATCCAACCTGACCGTTCCCCCAAAGGTAGATTTAGGAGCAATTTTATTTCATAGAAATGAGAAAAAGAGTCCCTTTAGCACTTCCTCTAACACCATTAGGTAATTCAGGAATCCTTGTAAGAAGATTGACATCCTGATCTTACGGATTGGCTTAAACTCTGAAAGGGCTAGTAAGAATCTTTACTGCTCCATCTAGAGCCTAGGTGTATATGTTGCTATCTTAATGTGGTGGGTTCTAAGGGTGTTTCTACATTAAGCAAAAAACCCGCAAAAAAACACATCCTTTCTGGAGCTTCCTGCTTTCGGTATCTTTGCGGGATTGGGAAGGGCTTCTTTACATGGCAGCCACGTGGTTTGAACCAAGGGAGTGCCTCCCTCCCTCCCTGGCATGTGTGCAAAGGAGGGGTGGGGAGTCTTGTTTTCGTAGCTTAACTTCTGCTGTACTGTTTTCTTGCAGCCCCCAGGAAAACTCTGACTTACTCCTGAGTAGACATAAAATGTAAGACTGTGCTGTAACTTTGCAACCCTTGGCACACTTATGTGGGAGTAAGCCACATTGAAGTCAATGGGACTTACTTCTGAGCAGACATAAGATCACCCTGTAAGTCTGCAACCCTTGGCACTCTTACTTGGGAGTAAGCCCCGTTGAACTTAACAGGATGCTCTAAAACAACAGAGGACATTGCTTCTGAGCTTGGTGGTGTGGAGGATCAGATGTGTCTCCCTTCATTGCAGGGAGGCATTTTACCCTCTTCTCCTTCCAGCTGAGAAATGCAGATACAGGAGACACAATCGGCAGGTGATTCTTGCCCTTGCTGCTGTCAGATCTCATCTTGACCGTGCCCCCAACAACTGGAAACCAGCCCACAGCTGGTTTCTCCCACTATTGGAGAATTTCACGGGGAGGTCACGGTGCTCCTGTTCTGTGGGCTGGAAAAAATACCACTTTTTTACATTTGGGGAAAACACAAGATAGGCTGGGGGAAATGGCAGGAGACACCCTGGGGGGTGACGGTGTCATCTAAAGAGCCTGCAAACTTCCAAGAGAGAGCCATCTCAATAGCAGGATAAAAGCTCCATGTGATGAACCCCTAAGACTGGGCTACTAGACTCAAACCTTTTCCAAAGGTGGCTCTCTTCTGCTTCCCTATCATTTCCCATCTTTTTTTAATCTAAGTCAGCAGGCCAGGCCTATCACAAACCTTACAGATTGTAAATCAATGTGTCTTGAAAACACTTTAGAAACATATGAGTGGGATAAAAAAAAAAATGTGCTTTTGTGGGAGTGCTGCCATTTAGTGTGTGTGTGTGTGTGTGTGTGTGTGTAAGATACTTCATTCCATTCCACACACTCCCCCCAGGCTTTTCCTTTTCCTCCTTGCAACAGTCATTCTTTCATTCTATGCCCACTGAGCACAGTCTCATGGCCTGTTTTGGGTTCTCCCCACCCTCCATTTTGGTGTTGGCCAGCCACATTCAATTATTTAATTTCTCCTTTGGTGTCTATGACCCCTGGGAACATTGTAAAATAGTTTTAGGTGTGAACCAGGAAGTGACCTATCCAGACAATAAGATTGGTCTTTCTACCCTTTTTAATATCTATGTGTGTTCTCCCCACATTTCCTTTCCATCCATTCAATTCCATGCCCCCTTCAACCTGGTTGTCAGGTTGCTGTTTTCCTTCTCACTCACTCTACATTCCATGCCACTGAGTTGTGTTAGAGGTTCCCCACCCCGCACACTTAGTTTTTTCCCCTAAAGATTTCTTTCATATCTACAGATCTTGGGATTACCCTGAGTCTACTGATTCCTCTCTTATGTGCGTGGGTGGTGCAGTTTTGGCCCCAGCTCCATGAGTATGAGGATTCATATCAGAAATGGAGAGGATAATGATTACTACTATCACTTGTATTATTACTAGTTTCTATTTATATGGTTCTTGAACTAATGAAGCACTTACACATCCAGTAATACCCTTACGTGTGCACAAGCTCATAGCAGTGTTTATTTCACTTGTCTTGCACTGGTAGACCACTGCAATAACCAGGCTGCTCATCCCCTTTAACAAGAGGACATAGGACATTGTCCTGGTTTACCTTGATTTGTGTGAAAGACATCTGTTTGTTTCAGTGGGACTTCAGACTGGCAGAGGAACTGGTTTACTAAGTGACTGAGGTGGTTTTGAAATGTTACCCAGAGGGCTCAGTGGTATATGAGACACTGAGATTAAAGGGGCATCCGTCCTAGTTTTTTTCTTTCTTTCTGCAAGGTAGACTTTAAAGGCATTTGAACAGTTTTAGACTACACAAATTTGCTTCTTTAATTATGAAGTTGTAATTTTTTCTAGCAGCATAAAATGCCAAGTTTGTTCAATCCTCTCACAGTCTATTGTATGCTCCTGTCAAACAACAGTACTTCTAAGAAATAAAAATAGTATCCTTTGATCTGTTGTCTGAGGCCTTTTTTTAATGTCACCTGAAAAATCAGAAGGGAATGCAGGAGACAGCCAAAGGTGCAAACTAACAATACTTAAAACCAGTCAAAGTCAAGGCTAGTAATGTAATTCACAGAAGATGGGAGCAATGGAGATACTGGAAATGGGCAGGGTAGTCTGTTTGCTTCTGAACATTGATAGGGTGTAACCAAGGCACACTTTAGTTCAGTTTTTAAGAGCAAGCAGAAGACAAAAGGAGATACTTAATCCTATATACTAATAACTCATCGAGAAGGCGGGGGGAACCCCAAGATTTTCAGAAGTACGAACAAATTAGGAGGGAGGAACCCAGTGGAGGCTGGTGGCTCCCATGTCAATGGGGCAGTGAATCTGCACCGGGTTTCAGTCAGAACCAGTTAAAACTCTAAAGTTTTGACAAACTTCGCACCTTGGATAGCTCCTTTAGGGTTCTAACTGGTTCTGACTGAAGCCTGGAACAGATTTACCACTCCACCGACATAAGAGCCACCAGCCTCCACCACAGAAACCCCAATGGAGAAAGAAACACACACAAAAAACCAATGAGGACTAAGTATGCCCCATGGCCACAGACTGTTGAATATCCGTCAGGGGGAATGGGCAGAAAACTGAAGGGCAAAGAGAAATGTACTGGGGTATCCTGGAAAAGAGTATGAATGGAAGTCTGAACAGGACCACTTTCCACTGCAATGTTTTGTTGCTGATGCCACTTATAATAACCACTTAGAACAGAGTGTGTTGTTAAATCAACACTCAGAGTAAGTTTTGTTTACTGTCTAAAACGCTTTCCCTGGAGTTGAAATTAGGGTGTGAAGCTAATTTAAAGCCTGTATATCTTCAAGATCCAATTTTGGTCCAATTGAAATCAGTGGGCATTTTGACCTTGACATTTGAATGAATGAATCCATTCATTCATTTATTCTCTTTCTTTTTACAGGTATTATTCATTTTAATTAGGCTATCAGGGTATATTGCTACATGAAATATTTAGTAAGAAGTATAATTCACCTTGGTTGGAGAAAGCTAGCACAGAAGTTGGAAGGAGGGGTTTTAAAACCCTTCAGGTTTCTGAAAAGGTTATTTCAATTGAGTATTCTGTCCACCAAACACATAAGAGTGGATGCCGCCAGCATAAATCAATCAATCCTGCTGGGGCAAATTAGACACTGATTTAGGGAGGTGATTAAATATAAGCTGCAATTATTAAGCCATTTAGGGTGCAATCCTATGCATGTTTAGACAGAAAAAGTCCTACAACTCCCAGCATTCCCCAGCCAGCAGCCAGCAGCTTTTTTCTGTCTAAACATGCATAGGATTGTGCCCTTACCCTTCAAGTCTCTGAGCACAAGGGTGCAGAAGCTCAGGCCCAGGTCCCGATCCAGCCCTCCAGAAGGTTCTGCCCCCTTCCCCCGGCCCCACCCCATTCCCCCAACCACCGATAATGTGGTGTTCTTTCTGCTTTTGAGCAGTTTTTTTTTCCCATTCTAAAAGGCCATAATGCCTCTCCTAAGGCTTAGTTACTGGAGGTAAAGCTTTGAGCTAAAATATGCTGGTGTTTGTTGTTTTGAGTGCCATTTTCTTGGTAGAAAAGTGGGGTACAAATAAAATAAATAAACAAATGTTTTTTGTATTTGGCCCACCCACCTCTGGAATGTGGCCCCCAAGAGTTTCTCCAAAACCTAATTCTGAAAGAGGTTCTGCACCCTGGCATAGCATGTTATGGGATACATTTCTCCATTCACTGTTGTCCTGTCATCCATTCTATTCAGTGGGGTTGGTGTAGTTACATCACACAAATGCTGCACCCTTTTTGTAGCCTTCTCCAGGCTAGTGCCACAAGTTGCCCACCCTTGTCTTAGAGAGAATATACTCTGAAATTGCTGCTTTTTACTGGAGGATGATTGATGCCTGAATGGGAGCTCCAAGTGTTAAGGCCAAGAGCTCACTTGGCCATTGCAAAAGAGCAACCCAGTGACCTCCAGATGTTTTGGACTTCAACTCCCATCAGTCCCAGCAAGCATGGGCAGGAATAGTTAACTTCAGTGCTATGTTCCAGCACCTCCCCACAGCTGCAAATTTGGTGGTGGCCCTGTCAGCCTTCCCCCGAATCTCCGGATGCTGCATTTAAATGCCAGATAGGTTCATAATAAGATCACCCTCATTCATGATTTAATAGTGGATGAGGTGGCTGATCTGGCATGCATAATCAAGACGTGGGTGGGTGAGCAGGGAGGAGTTAATTTCTCCCACCTGTGGCCCCCAGGGTACTTGGTTCAGCATCAGGGTAGATTGATGCTGGGGAGGGGAGGAGTTGTTGCCATCTGTTGGAATTCCATCTCTCTCTGCAGGCTCCATGTCTATTTGATTACTGGTCTGGAGTGTTTGCGCCTTGTGTTGGGCCAGCGGGACAGGTTGGGATTCTGCTGATGTACTGCCCACCCAGCTCCCCAACAGTCTCCCTACCTGAGCTGACAGAGGTTGATCTCGAGTTTGCTGTTGAGATCCCACAGACTGTTGTTCTGGGGGACATCAACCATTATGTCGAGGGCACCTTGTCTGGGGCAGCTCAGGATTTCATGGCCCCCATGATAACCATGAGACTATCCCAACATGTCATCGGCCCAACACACATAGCAGGGCATATTCTAGACTTGGTTTATTCAGCTGGCCTTGGAGATGGTGATCTGAAAGTGGGGGACTTTGAATCAGTCCCATTGTCATGGTCAGATCACTTCCTGCTGAGGTTTAGAATGACTGCAGCTTTTCCCCTCTGCAATGGTGGGGGACCCATTAAGATGGTCCACCTCCAGAGACTAATCTATTTGGATGGTTACCAGAAGGCTCTGGGGGACAATGTTTGGGGCAGTGCTTTTCAGCTCTGGAGGCAGAGCTTTTCAGGGTTGTCCAGGGCTTATTACACACTCACCCTAAGGACACTATGGATCCATCAAAGGCCTGCTGTGATACATTTTCAAGGTACTTACAAGATAAAAATCTCCTGCACCCACTGGAATTTAGACTCCAGCATTATAGCAGGTGAATCAGGTGAGGTATCCAGAGCACAGCCAGGTCCAGTTTTGGTGGATGAGTTTCAGTCGGTACAGCTTGAGGATGTTAACAAGCTGCTTTGACAGGTTCATTCAACCACTTCCATATTGGATCTAGGGATGGCGGAGAATTTCTCCATGAATCTTCGGGAGGCCGAGCGCCAGGGCATTCGGCCCCCCGAAAGGCAAATAGCGTTCCCTTATTTTCGCCGTAGTCTACGTAAATCTTTATGTAAACTAGACGTGCCAAAATAAGGAACGCAAATGGCGGCGCCCATGGGCTGCCGCCATTTGCGTACACGCTTTTTTTTTTCCAAAGTCACCCGTGATAGGCTACGTGATGATTAACGTAGCCTATCATGGCTGACTTTGGAAATCTAGCCGTGATAGGCTACGTTAATCATTATGTAGCCTATCACGGGGTTGTTGGGGTTTTTTTTCACTTTTTCTTTCGTGGCCGGGGAGACGGGGTGCTTCTCCCCGGCCTGAATTTCGGCCGGGCGAGGCGGGGCGCCTCCCCCCCCTTGCCTGAACTTCGGGGGGAGAATCGAAGCGCCTCCCCCCCACCGCGAAGCAAGCTGCGGGACAAGGTAAGTCCCTTTCGTACATCCCTAATTGGATCCTTGCCCCTCTTGTCTTATAGAAACTGGCAGGGAGGGAGCAGCCAGCTGGGCTAGGGAGGTGATTAATACCTCTTTGTGACAGAAGGTGGTCCCGGGCCATCTGAAAGAAGTGGTGCTGGGACCGCTCCTGAAGAAATCCTCCCTGGACCCTGAAGATCTCAATTTAGGCTGGTGGCAAATGTTCCTTTACTGGGCAAGGTCCTTGAGAAGGTGATTGTTGTCTAGCTCCAGACACTCTTGGATGAGACTGGATATCTGGATCCATATCAGTTGGGTGTTCACACCGGGTTTTAGCATGGAAACAGCCTTGGTCACCCTGTTTGATGACCTCTGTTGGGAGAGAGATGGGGTAGTGTGACCATATCAATTCTCCTTGATCTCGTGGAGGCTTTCGTCACCATTAGCCATGGTATCATTTTGGGAGATTATCTGAGTTGCGAGTAGAAAGTACTGTATTTCGCTCCTACTTGGATGGTTGGCTCCAGAATATCTTGGGGAAAATTGCTCACTTCCATGGATTCTCCAGTATGAGGGTCTACAGGGGTTGCTTCTGTCCCCCATTCTATTTAATATCTACATGAAACCACTGAGTGGAGTCATCAGCAGTTTTGGAGTGTGTTGCCATTAGTATGCTGATGACACATTGCTCTATTTCTCCCTTTCATTATCAACAGGTGAGGATGTGCTAGATTGGTGCCTGGCTGCAACCATGGACTGGATGAGGACTAATAAACTGAAGCTCACTTCAGACAACACTGAGATGCTATTAGCAGGTGGTTCTTCTGAACAGATGGAGGGTGTTCAATCTGTTCTGGCTGGGGTTGCACTCCCCCCAAAGGAGCAGGTTCATAGCTTGGGGGTTCTCCTGGAATCATCTTTGTCACATGAGGCGCAGGTGTCCTCAGTGGTATGGAGTGCCTTCTACCAGCTTCAGTTGGTGGCCCAGATACACCCTTATCTGGACAGAAATAACATAGCCTCAACAGTGTATGCTCTGGTAATCTCCAAGTTAGATTACTGCAATGCACTCTATGTGGGGCTGCCCTTGAAGACAGTTCAGAAGCTGCAGTTTGTGTAACATACAGCAGCCAGATTGATTGTGGAGTCCAGATTACAGGGACCAGAAAGTATATAACACCAATCCTGTCCTACTTGCACTGGATACCTGTATGTATCCAAGCCCAACTCAAGGTGTTGGCTTTGACCTTTAAAGCCTTACATAGTTTGGGACCACAATACCTGATGAAGTACCTCTCCCAGTATGAACCTATCCATACACTACAATAGTCATCTGCAGCCCTCCTCCAAGTGCCTCTTCTGAGGAACTTTTGGAGGTTAGTAACAAGGCCTTCTTAGTGGTGACCCCCCAATTGTGGAACACTTTCCACACTGAGGTCCACCTGGTCCACCCATTGTCATCCTTTTGACATTCCTCTTCTCCCAGGCATTTGATAGCATATAAGGTTTTTAACCAGTCCTGGAATATTTGCTGTTGAATTTTTAAAATTGTTTTGTATGTAAATGGTTTTTATATTATGTTTTATGTTCTATTTTTAAGTTTTTAATCTTTTATAAACCACCCAGAAAGCTTTGGCTTTTGAGCAGTATAGAAATGGCTTATTTACAAGATGAGGGTTTTTCTCATCATATAGCTTGCAGAAATAAGGACTGAGCATCAAGCATTCTCTAAAGCAGAAATTTCCCCAAATCTGGTGCCCTTCAGATATTTTGGACTTCAACACCCATCAGCTCCATCCAGCATGGCCAATGTTCAGGAATGCAGAGAGTTATAGTCTAAAACATTTGGAGGGCAGCAGGCTGCTCTTAAGCACGGTATTTAGATTTTGTCCCTAGAGTTACTCCAGTGGTTCATAATCTGTACAATTAAATGGAAATACATTTTCCTTTCTTTAAAATCATAGTCTAAAGATCCATTCTGCTAAGGCCATGATTAATGCATCCATTCTCCTAACCTTACCCACCCACCACTTTCCCCCGGCTGTCTAATCTGATCCATTTCCAGTCTTGATCATGTGAGTAACATTTAGCACTTCAATAGTCCCCTACTCAGAAGGATGCTCATGGCCTTAATGCCAGTGGCAAACTCAATCAGACAAGAACAGTTCGCATCTTACAGGGGTGAAAAGCCCAATGTGTCCAATTATTCAAGCTATTTCTGAACAATACAATTTATCCTTTCTCGCATCTTTAACTGTCTGCTCTTTAACCATTGTGTCTATTCAAATGCCCACTCAGCTGTCAAACATTTGCAGTCCTGCAACAGTGATTCTGGTTTGGGGCTCAGCCCATTCTAGTTTTCTGGCAAAGGAAGAAAAGACAGAGACAAGAAGGAGAGAATGATAAAACTTTACTGAGAAGCGGCACAACTAATTTGAACAGAATTGTTCTTGAGGCTATACACTGAGCAATGCCGATCTCTGGAGTTTGTAATGAAATCATCTTATCAAGAAGCTGGGTAATGTAACTCAAATTCTCTGCTTGCCATGGTGAACTCAGTCCTGTGCAGAGCTTCTTCATTCCTTGTCTCCAGCTCAAAAGTCTTAAAGATGTCTCTGGGCTTCGGAATAATCGCATTTTTGTTTGAAATCTGAAGCTCTGGCTTTCTTGACACAGAGCTTTTATCCTGCGATTGAGATTGCTCCTTCATGGAAGTTTGCGGGCTCTTTACATGACACCATTAACCTCCAAGGCGTCTCCTGCACTATATGCCCTTTGTTCCATTTTTAAATAGATCACAGATAATGAGCTATCAAATTACCCTGTTGTGTTCTGCTTTAGGTTCCTCCATGAAAAGAGGAAAAGCAACAAGAAGAGAAGCAAGATCAATGGAAAATAATGGAAGACTCAGATATGGGGAGAAGGAGGGGGGGAAAGGAAGCAGGTGAAAAAGGGAGTCGTTGTGATCCTGCATTTAAAACAGAAGCAGAAAGCCCCCTTTTAAATGCAGGATTTTAGGCTGGTGTAGAGATGCCCTCTGAGGGGTTTTCCATTGTCTATGCTTAACACAGAAAAATCAAGGTTTATTATTGTTGTTGTTGTTGTTGTTGTTATTAATTCTTTCCACAAACAGGAAGATCTGGGATTGTACAATACATTCAAGAAGACAAGTTCTGTTCTGAAGTCATTGTTCTTCTGACTCACTTTCATCCCCAGTTTACCAAGAACACTTGGTGTTAGCTTTGTCCACTATCATTAACAACGCCTCATGACGTTAATTAATCCTGCAAGAGGCTAAACCTTAGGCTTGTTTCCTACCCAGTGGGGGTTTGTGGTGCAGCTTTGCCAAGCAACATCTGTCAGTGAATAGGCTTGGAGAAAAATTAATTAATTAATTAAACCAACATGAGCCTCTGAGCTAAAGTTTTGTGGCTAAATGATTAACATCA
Source organism: Heloderma suspectum (assembly GCF_057233095.1). Taxonomy (NCBI): domain Eukaryota; kingdom Metazoa; phylum Chordata; class Lepidosauria; order Squamata; family Helodermatidae; genus Heloderma; species Heloderma suspectum. The sequence continues at coordinate 76,475,187 of NC_139461.1, forward strand.
CCTCATGTTTAAGATATCTTTTTCCCCTAGCCTATTTTATTTAATGATTTTTTGCTATGAATATTGCATGTACTCCTGCAGTTAATAATTTATGGTGATGAAACATGGCACTTGCTGTGCCCTTCTCAGATTCAAACGGACTGTCTAATTGCTGAGCCTAGAATAGCAGCAGCTTGCACCATTTTCCATTTTATTTCTGACCAAAACGGGTTGGAGATCTTTAAAAGTTATTTCTTTTCTTTCCTTCCTTATTTTCTCCTGGCCTACCAACAAGGTCCCTCCAAGACCACTTTTGCACCCCCAGGAAGCAGTTGGCATGGCTCTTTCTGTGTTGGCTGAGGGGAGGCAGGGAGGGGATCAGAACTCACTCCTCCTCCCGAGGACTTAGCAATCCATGGCGTCTGGAGGGGGACTCCAAACAATCCTATGTTCCCTGGGATGCTCTCCCAGGAACCATAGGATTGTTCTCTCTGTGTCTATATTATAGGTAGGTAGGTAGATAGGTAGGTAGGTATTAAGCCAAAGAACACAGAATTTAGAACAGTGAGGAATGCTAAAAGAAGCACACACACACACACCCAAACGTAAAGAAGCATAATATTTATTGCAGAAATGTTTGTCCTTCTTTTAATAATATCCATATTCTTTATTGAACGAATACACCCCTGTGTCACATGTATTAGTGGAAACTGCAACAGACAGAAGAGATGATTCATAATCATAACAAAATTCTTGGATTCATGCAAGGACTCTTGAAAAGACCGAATTCACAGAAACATATGAAACATAGTGCTAAACACTTCTCAGGCCTGCTTTGAAAGTGGAATTGGGCATGTAAGAAAAACTTACCTCTATGGTGTTCCATACCCACTAAATGTGCAGCATTAGCAGAATTGGTGGCACCCCAATTATGGAATGATCTCCCCAAGAAAGCCTGCCTGGCACCAACATTATTATCTTTTTTGGTGCCAGGTTAAGCACTTTCTTTTCCCTCAGGCATTTGGCAACATATGCTGAGTTTTTAATCAGGCCTTGGTGGATTTGTCTTATGGTTGATTGTTTAAAACTGCTTTTAGATATTTGTTGTCTGTGCGTGCATTGTCTGTTTATATGTTTTTATGTAAATAGTTTTACACTTCGTATAATGTACTTTCAATGGTTTTTACTCTTTGTGAAAGCACCCAGAGAGCTTCAGCTATGGGGCAGTATAGAAATGTAATAACAGGGCTCCGCTCCTGCACTCCAGCCCTGAGAGGGGCTTCAGCGCTTATTCAGCCTTCAGTTTCCTAGAAGGAGGGCACTTGAGATTTGTGGTGTTTCTTTTATAACAGTTTATTTACACCATGCTGAGGATGAAGGCCTACCACAACTGAAGTCCAAGCAAACCTTGCTTCCTCTCGCTGCCCAGCAGATCTTCATCTGCAAGACAAAAGCTGCTCTCCCTTTGGGCTCCTTCACACCTGGCTTTTATCCTGAGATTGAGATTGCTCCTTCACTGAAGTTTGCTGGCTCTTTCTATGACCCATGACCCTCCTGCACTAAATGCCCTTTGTTCCATTTTTAAATAGATTGCAGATAATGAGCTATCAAATTACCCCATTGTGTTCTGCTTCAGTTTCCTCCCTGAAAAGAGTTAAAGCCTCAAGAAGAGAAGCAAGATCAATGACAGGTAATGGAAGACTCAGATGGGCAGGCGGGCGGGCAGAGGAGCACATGTAAAGGGAGTCAGTTGTGATCCTGCATTTAAAATGGAAGCAGAAAGCCCCATTTTAATTGCAGGATTTTAGGCTGGTGTAGAAATGCCCTTTATCTAAGACTGAGCCTTCCCCCAGATTCATTTCCTACTACCCCAGTCAGTCCCTGTAGGACAGGGTTAACAGTTCAAGAGTCCAAGTTGTTGGGGGTAAATCCTCAGTCTCTTTGTACTCAGCAGCACTGAATTGTAAGGGATCCCTGGAGGTAATTTAGACTGACCCCAAACACATACAACAATGATGATGACGACGATGAAGAGTAGTGCTTGTCCAGTTCAGCGATCCCCTGCATACGAACACTGCATGTACAGGCATGGTGACCCAAGTGAAATGAAAGGCCAAGCACCTTGAACCTGACTTCCTTCATTTCATTTGTTCTATTTCTGTATGGATTGGCTTCATGGTTAAATCAGCCCTGGGTGTCCCTTTGTTTTAAACACAGCAAAGTCATGCAAACAAATTGAAAACATATAAAAGTTATTACACTCCTTATCACTTTTCCAGAGACAAAACAAAACAGCCTCTTGCCATTTGAAATTACTCGGGTTAATTATAAAGTTAAGGTTCAGTGTCGTTCCAGGGGTTCTAATATCGTCTGGGCGATATCTCACATCCTTACAGCTATATCCTCATGATCCCTGACTCTAATACCTGCTCCAGTGTTCTAAACGGCAGGGTCTGAAGAACATTTGGCCCCCAAATGAGCCTTTAAATCAACTATTTGAGGAATAAGATCAGATCTACTTGTGCCACACCTCGGGGCCAGCCCACCCATGAAGGAGGATGAGGTCTCCGTATGAGGCAGTGGAGCCTGAGGAGCGGCAATCTGAGCCTGTCCCCCCACCCCAGACCCAGCCAGGAAAGCCCGGTGCTGCCTCCAGGGAGCCGCACAAGCCGCTTTCCCACCATGGTATTTCCTGCAGTGAAAGAATGGCTGGCGGGGCTGTCTGGAGCAGCCGCCCACCCTCTGTTGCTGGGGGGCTCTAGTAGATCGCAGTCATGTTCCCGCGAGATGTCGTGAAATTTTGACTCTGTCTCACGAGATCTTTGGTTGAGTCTCATGAGGCCTTGCCAAGATCTCATGAGACCCCACAGAAGCAAAGGTCAGCGGGGCAGGGGGCGGGGCAGGCGTGGGGCAGTGGCAGTGATGGCAGCAGCAGCAGCAGCAGGAAAGGAGGGATGTGAATTGGTGATGCCATGATTTCTGCTTCAGGCAGCAAGAGAGCTTGCGGTGGGCCTGCCACAGCTGATGCCTTCACTTAAAACTTAACCAATTACAGAAAGTGAGATGCATCCAAACTGCTGCATATAAAGATATGATTGATGCTTCTGTCTCTGACAGAGATGATCAAGTGGTTGGCAGAGAGTTCCAGGATTCATTTCCTCCTCCTAAAAAGACGTTCAGTGCTGTCCAAGAGAGAAGCAGGGAAATGGGGGGAGGGAGATGCTTGTTCACAAAAGCGAGTGCACAGAACACTCTTGCAGAGTTAGGCTCTTTAGATAAAGCCTAAATGCTGGCAGGGAGCTCCCCTCCCCAAGCAGCACTAATCTGCATGTACAGAACCCAACCCACAAAGTTCTGCATGAAGAATGTCCTTGGTGGATTGAAATATATTATTTCCTGTAATAACAACTTGAGTGGGCAAACATTCTAACAAGAGAATCTTGACTGTGAGAAATGAGAATTGATGGGGTTGTATTCAATACAAAACTGCTTTCAGCTGAGTCTATCTTACACTCACAGTAGAACGTCCTGTTCAAAACTATGGGATTTCAATCTTCCTTGAGCAGGGATCATCCTTTCCCCCACCCCAGCTCCAGAATGCTTTCACTTGTAGACAAATAACATCTCTGGGTTGTGAACCACCCAGAGAGCTTGGGCTATTGGGCAGTATAGAAATGTAATTAATTAATTAATTAATTCTTAAATACTAGCACTTCTGTAAGTCTGATTATATCTGGCTTCCCCCATTTCCATATCTTTCATCGTTCAACTCTGATCTTATTTCTTGGTTGCTGGGCATCATTTGTCTTCCCTTTTACCACTCCTGATCATTACTTTTATCCACTTTCTGTTTTTCTTTCATCATTCTCTTGCTCCCACTGTATCTGTCTCTTGTCATTCCGTAATTTTGTGTTTGGTTCCCATGTTGCCTTCTGTCAAATGTACAACTTTGTAACAGAGTTTCCCTTTATCTTGCTGCCTCTTTTGTTTATTTCTTCATAATGGTTAGGGAATTATAAAGATTCACTTTCTTACACATACACATATGTACCACCACCCTGCCCAAGATACACAGAGTCACAAAATACAGCCTTTCTTGCTGCTTCACCCTTGAGATATTGGACACGAGCACCGTCAGTTGTTACAGGCAGGGATATATTGGGCAAGTGAAACTATCACAGCTAAGCACACAACACGCTAACCCACACTCAGTGGTTGAGTGTGCATTGTTGTTGAACCGTGGGTTAGCGTGTTGTCTGAACCCAAGAAATTTCCACAGGGTGGCTTGTTAGCCATGCAGCATGGCTTATTTTTCTCAAATAAGATGCCTTGAGGACCCATGGTTTGTTGTTAGGTTGTTCAGGTGCTTAATAAGGCACACTTCATGGTTAACATGCCAGCCTGAGAAAAATGTCCAGGGTTCAGACTAGGGATTGGTGAACCCCTTGAAGTCCGGTCTGGGGAGGATCCGCCGGGGAGAAATCCAGGCCGCTTGGGCTCATTGGATTTCCCCAGAGCCCTGCATGTGCCTTCCAGATTTTGTGTGGCACTTTTCCAGTTTTAAAAAGGCAAGGTCTGCGAATGATGGCTGCCATTCACAGACTTAGGAAAATTATAGCCGTAAACTGCATATTTTACACCATTTGGGTCCATAAAGCACTTACATTTACATAAATTGCAGCCGTAAAAGCACTTTTACCACTGCAATTTACATAGATGTAAGTGCTTTATGGCCGCACACAATTTATGTCCATAATTTCCCCAAAGTCCACGAATGGCAACCATCATTCATGACCTTGTCTTTTTAAAACCTGGACGCTGTCCTCCACAGAGTCCGGGAGGTGCAGAGGTAAGGGGAGCCAGTCTGCTGCAGATCTCACAGGTCGGAGTCTTGGGAATCCTGCCTTATTTGAGTCTGCAGTGGATTTCTCCAGCATCCCTAGTTCAGACAACTCGCTCACCCACAGTTCAACAAGCAACCCCTGATTCAACACCAACCTGCGCTCAACCACCGAGTGTGGGTTGGCGTGTTGTGTGAACAGCCCCATTAACTGAACAGTCCCTTTGCAATGGGCACCATTTAATCACCCCATCCAGGGCCATGCCAAGACATGCATGGAACATGGTTTTAAAGGAAGACTTTTGTTTCAGATCAGTAGACAGAGCAAACATTATCCACGTTACTATGCCACCTGCTTTCTCTAGGGAATGGCCAAGGGTGCTGCTGCCCCCAGCCCAGGTTCTGCCCCTGAGGCACCTGTCTCACTTTGCCTAGTGGTCATGTTGGCCCTGACCCACTCATTGTTTTTAATCCGTCTTTTGATTAGCACTGAAATGCTTTTCTGGCTATAATGTTTAATATATATTAGCGAAATGCTGCTTATAAAAGAGTGTTATAGCACTATAATGCTATAATGCTAATTGAAAAAATAAAAGGAAAGAAACCTTTCCGATCATCGCGTGCTTTCCCCTTTCCCCACAATTAAACATTTCCCATATACATTTCCAATCCAAAGTAGACAGCAGACACCTTGGTTTTTCGCATTTCATGGATAGTAATGGCCAATTACATTTAAATGAACAAGCGCTTAGTGCTAACGTAAATAATTGTGTGCGTTTTTGAGGATCATCCAGATTTTTTTTTTCAGATGGCCATTCAAGATGAACTGGATTTTCCCCATCCAAAACAGCAGCCGAGTCACACCCCGTGCTGTGGACAGAATGTAGCAGCAGGATGAAGATACAGAAAAGTGCAATATTCTTAATAATGTGGAAAATCCATTGCAGATGCACTTGTACAGTGGAAGAGCAATTATTTATTAGCTCTAGGAATTACCCAACTGGAATCAACCTCAGTAAGCAGAGTAAAAAGAATGCGACTTAGAAGATCAGGTTATAAATCCTATCTTAGGTTTCATGGTCACAGACAAGCCTTATTTATTTGGGGGTAAATTCCTCTTCTTTCTTCCTTCAGTTTCCCTTCTGTAAAATACTTGCAATTGATCACTAATTGCCCAGGCTGGCAATAGCAGGACACAGTGGGCTCATCAGGGATTGTTTAACCCACGATGAGCTGTGGCATGTGCCAGGCGACATTTTGAATATGCAACCCTCACTCGGGGCTTGCCACGTCATACGAACCTGGACACCAAGGGTTATTTGAGGGTTAAACAACCCTTGCATAACCCTACAGCATACTGAGGGTTATGCAAGGGTTGCTTACATACTGCAGCTCATCGTGGGTTAAACAACGCCTGATATGCCCAGCATATCATGGAAACCAGGTGGCTAAGAGTGCAGTCCCATGGCCCCTAGATAGAGTTCCAGAAACCACAGGAGGAGTGGATCTCCTCTGCGGCTTGAAGCAGAGCTGCAACCCCAGAGGAGGAGACCCAACAGCATATCCCCTCCTACCTGCTCCCAGACACTGCAGAAACTCCATAGAGGCTCCCCTTCCCAGGTCAGAACTCTGACCTTGGGGAGTGTCAGGGGCGTGCTGATGGGCAGGAGGAGAGGCAGTGGATCCACTGGATCCAGCAGCCTCTCAGCCCCCATCCCTGCCCCCAGCCCAAAGGGGGAGTTAGATAGCTTCTCAGGCCCATCTAACAAAAGCCCCTTATGGGAGGATGGAGAGGCAAAAAATGCCTCTGCCCTTCCTCCCACCCTGCCAGCAGCAGCCCAGCAGGAGATTGGATAGATGAGTGCCATTATTTTGGCTCAGAGCCCATAGGACTGCACTCTAAGGTCCTTTTGGGAAGGCCCATGTAAGGGTGCCTTCATACATAGAGATAATCTTCAAAGCTGGAACATAGGAAGCTACCTTTTACTTGGTCAGACTATTTGTCTGTCTAGCCTAGTATTGCCTACTGTGACTGGCAGTGGGGCTTCAGAGGCTCAGACTGAGGTCCTCCATATCACCTGCTTCTGATACTTTTCTAACAGGAGACCTTCTGAACCTGGGACCTGCTGTATGCAAAGCATATGCTCTGCTCCTGAATTATTGTCCATCCCCATTTTCCATGCTGGCATAGGCCTGCACACCGTCTCATATACCATGTGCAATGCAACTGTGCCATGAGTCCAAAGATTAGGCAGCTCACGCCCATGGACATTTTCAAAGTGAAATCAGCTCTTGGACCACACTGGAATCAGGGAGACGTGTTCACAAACCACTGCTTTTTCATAGTCAGGGTATGTTTAAACAGCCTCTTTTTTTTACTAGCACTCCATATTGCTCACCCCAGGTGACCACAGGGGTTGCTTGTCACAGTCCAGTCAGCCCTGGATGTGAGCAAAGAAAATCCCCTGAAGCTGTTTCCAGTAACTATACAGCAGGCAATTCTCTGAGTTTGGTTATGTTAACAGGAAGACATCTTATTTCCCAATTAGTTGTAAATGGACAAGTTCAGTTCTAATAAAGTATATTACTTGAATAAAGCACTTGTAGGAAAATAACATTAATTCTGTTTAGCATTACATAAAAATGTCACCATAATAATGTTTTTCACAGTAATGCTTAACACTAGAAAAAAGTAATGTTATTTTTCCGCAAGTATGTTATTCATATAACATACTTTATGGTAACTGTTTAAAGCCTCTTATCAATTCAATTAGTCTTAGATTTGTAACCTTGTCTTACCAGAAGAAATGGAATCATAAAGACACATTGAAAATTCACTCACAGAATCTTACTGCAGGGTTGGAATGAACCTAATGGGCATTTTATTCAGGTTGCCCTGGTCAGACGTAGATATTGTTGAGCCCCAATGAGGATGTCTTCACATCCATTCTCTCTCTCTCTCTCTCTCTCTCTCACACACACACACACACACAGAGAGAGAGAGAGAGAGAGAGAGAGACCATTCCTACAGCTATGCCACTCATCCAGCTCCCTTACTTGGGCTGCTTCCACACCAGGCATTTAGCATGGAACCATCGGGTAGTATCCACTGGTGACCCAGCACCAGCACTGATGACATTGGTTTACACTACCACAGTGCTTGCACAACATAACTAACACAACAGGAAAAAGTGTTGATTTGCCACCGAATTGCAGCACTGGGTTGTGGTAGCAAATGGACACCTTTTCCCTGTTGCACTTGTTACATTGCACAGGCATCGGTCCATGCTAACACAACATCATTAGCACTAGCGCTGAGACAGGATTGGATACTATCCACCATGCCGCATTTACTCACCTTGCAGGGCGGAGTCCACATGACATCATCATCCCTTCATAATCCTGTGTTTTCCCAGTGCTTCTTCCACTTTTATTCCTACTACAAAAAGTCTGCCTTTTCTTTTAGAAGAACAGAAGAGTAGTTCAGTCTTCACAGGTATGCCCCTAGTGCTACTCTTCCGTCTTTTTTAGGAGGGATGGTTTTGATGTGGTCAGTTACATATCAGGCAGGTAAACCTATCACAGCTCAGCACATATTCACGATAACCTTTGTGGTTGGCACCATTTTATAACCTCATTAATTTTAATCAGTCTTTTTAACTAGCACTAATATGCTTTCCCAGCTCTCTATGTTTTAAATATTAGCATCTACTGCTAAGTGAAAAAGAGTTATAGCACTATAACACTTATTCAAAAAAGAAAAACAGAAAAAAATGTCTGGTCACCACCATTTTACCAACAAGTTTTTTCCCCTAATTATTAAAGACTTCTATAAATGTTCAGTCAAAACAAACATTAAACACTTTGTTGTTTGACATTTCATGGGTAGTAATAGGGAATCATGCTGAAATGAATATAGTCAAAGGGCTTCTTCACACAGAGCTTTTATCCTGCTATTGAGATTGCTCACTCACAGAAATTTGTGGGCCCTTTAGTTTGTGGGCCCTTTTAGAAATTTGTGGGCCCGTTGTGAACCTCCAGGGTGTCTCCCGCACTAAATGACCTTTATTCCATTTTTAAATAGATCGGAGATAATGAGCTGTCAAATTACACCGCTTGTGTTCCTCTTGAGTTCCCTCCATGAAAAAGGAAAAGCTGCAAGAAGAGGAGCTAGACCAATGAAACATATGGAAGTCTCAGATGAGGAGGAGAAGAATGGGGAAAGGGGAGGGGGGAAAGGAAGCACGTGTAAAGGGAGTTCACTTTGATCCTGCATTTGAAACGGAAGGAGAAAGCCCCATTTCAAATGTGGGATTTCAGGCTGATGTAGAGATGCTCTTGGCACTGGTGTGGACAGAATATAGTGTATAGAAGAAGTATGGAAAGTTCACTGCAATCCTGCTTGTAGCTTTCAGAGAAAGAGGAATGGTTTTAGCAAATGTGCCAGAGGTCACCCGTCTGGAAGTGGCACTGGAATCCCAGCTCTCCCTTCCCCACTGCATTTCTGTGTAAGTATTCAAGCCAGAATCCCAACTGGCCACTGCTGATCCATCCAAGTCTTCCATCCACCTGCTCTCCATACTCGAGATATGACTACTATTAATGCTGCTCCTTAGTATTTCTTTAGTGCCAATAGTGTCCTAGATGCTTTACAGGTATAGCATGTTCTCATATAATATTAGACAGAGAAGATAAGGATGAAAGAGAAGGACTAACAATGTGCAGTGGAGATGAAAGTGAATCAAGTTGCAATGGAGCAACAGGGAATGTGAAGGTGTTCATTGCCTGCATGTGGTATTAGGCCCTTTTCCTTCCTTGATCTTTCTCCGCAGTGGCAGCCTATATCTCATATACATTAATTGGACCAAGGAGAATGCCAGCTCCAGGTTTTTGAGGGTTCTTAGGCAACAAGACACCCCCTTCCTCAGTGACTCTACCTTCTCGCGGCCATTGTCACCAGCCACTATTGTTCCTCATCTTTTTTCTCATCACTGCTACCACTTGCTTGCTTAACAGGCAAGGAGCCAATGAGCAAGTAGGCAGCGGCATAACCTGCTCCTCCCTCTCACCACCACCATTGTCTGGGCCAGAGTGAGAGGCAGGTGAACAAGCAGTCTGCAGTAGTGAGGAGGAGGAGGAACTCCAGAAGGCCTTTGTCAGTGGGCCCCTGCTGGGGTTGGGCCCTTGCCAGGTGCCTGACCATGCCTACCCTTGATGGTGGCCTGGGCCAAGGAATAAATATTCTCTCCCTTTTTGTCTGCTGCTAGCCTTTGACAAAATGCTTCCTTGGGGTTGCCAAATGTTTTGGCTGAGTGTGAAGCTTTCAGACCTCAAACTACAAGCTCTGTAGCTGCTCTTTAAGGTCTGACTCAAAATGTTCGTTTTCCAGGCATAGAATTGTTTGCATGAATGGCTCCCAGGATGCATGGAGCGGTTGAATGCAGACCACAACATTTCTCTGAATATGGCACCCAAGCCAGAACCCAATCAAGTCAGACTACTTGAATTTTAGGCTGCAATCCCATGCATTCCTACTAGGAAGTAAGCCTTGTTAAGCTCAATGGGCTGAGTTCAGCCTATGTTAGTCAAACTTAGTTGGCACTGAAATAAAGAGGATGTATGTTTAGTCTTGGCTAGCTCATTGGTTTCAATGAGAACCAACTTCAGCTAGCTCAGTCTGGATCCACCTCAATATGACTAATATCTGAGTAAATATGCATTGAATTGAGCTGCACATCTCATGGGACAAAACTGGTTTCAAACTTCAGTACTTCAGCTTATTGGGTTTATGAATGGCAGTCTGTGTAAGGCAGATGGTTTTTCCATTTAATAAAAGGGTGTACCTTGTAAGAACTGATTATGCATAGTTAAAACCAAAGGATAACTCTGGATTATGTGTGGCCAGCAATTACATTTTTAATATGAGCATTTAATTTTTTGATTCCTGTAGTCATTTCCCCCTCAAACATGTCAATAGAATGACAATCACCACGCCCACCCTGTCTTTAATGAAGAAAAGCTGTGATGCTATGGGTATTTGAGCTTCTTTTCTTCAAAATACTGAAGACTCTTAAATTCAACTGCAGGAGCCCTATGACATGAAGATAGTCCCACTGGCAAGATTGTGTTGACTCAAATGAATTGTTTAAGTGCTTTACTGGATCAGGAAAAGCACTTAACCTTGTGCAGAATTGAGCCCCAAACACTGTCTCAATTATTAGATTTGAAAAGTAACATCTAAATATTAATGGAGTCATCCAAATTATCCCTGTTTGAAAGTAGCCTAGAAATATTGCAACATAACCCTGCACTTGTTGCAACTCTTTAAAAAAATTGTTTACAGCATTTATATACCACTCCACTTCTAAACAGATGCTGGAGTGGTGAACAATCAAAGATAAAATGATACAAACATAGAAGAAATAAAACACCATATTAAAATTGTAATTTTTAGAAACAAAGTTCCAGTAAAAAACATGGCTGGTCAGTCAAGGAAGGCATCCTGGAATAAAAAAGTTTTCAGGAGGCACTGGAAACAACGTAATGTCGGAGCCTGCCTGACCTCCAGAGGCAGGGAGTCCCATAGAAAGGAGGCCACCACACTGAAGGCTGTTATGTCTTGCTTGCAGTGAGCATGACAAAGAAACACAGAACAAAATATATTTTGAGGTGGTGGGGTAACAGGAAGAAAATTAAATCATAGGGCAGACACAGCTTTTAAGGACCTACCAATGCCACCACCTTGTAGAAGCTAAGAAGGTGTGGGTCTGGTCAGTGTCTGGATGGGAGATCACATGGAACCTCCATGTATGCTGACTGAGTTCCATGATGGAAAAAATGGGATATAAATGAACCAAACAAATAATCCCCTGACTTGATTAAGAAAAACAATTAAGAGGAAATATATATATGTGCATATTGATAAGGCATGTCTTCATTTCAACATTAAGAAACAAATTCTCAAGAAACAAATGTTGCCTTTGGCAAAAAAAAATAAATAAATACAGAGAACCATACTGGGACAGGGAAACCAATGGAAGTCCTCCCTTGTTAAACACAAAAGCAAAATTTAAAAAAATAGTTAAGGTAAACTACATTTTCAACATTTGGGTTACCATTCTAGAAAGTTCTAGGCCCAGCCCAAGACATTTTATTGCCTGAGGCAAAGGACAAAATGGCACCCCATCCCTATTCCACATACAGAAGATGACTGAACTGCCAGTTGAATCTTACTTAAACGCTAGTGACTGGACAGCACCTGAAGGCAGCAGGGTAGCTTGGAGGCACAGCGCATACACAATGCACTCCTTCAAAACCTTGCTGCTGCTTCCAGTCCCCCAGCATCCACTGCCATAGGTAACTGCCTATGACAGGGCCAGCCCTGCAAAAGTTCCATGAGTAGAGTTAGATCTGGGGGACAACTCTGGGAACAAGATAAAATAAAATTTTCATCACTTGTGCTCTGGGTACACAGGGACCAATTTCTGTCATGGTAAAGACCTATCAACATTTATTGTGTAAGAAAAATACTCTTCTATTAAAAAACAAAACAAAAAAACACACACACTTCTTTTAAAAGGGCAGCTAGGATAAGATTTCACTGAAGTGTTTTTGGATGACAGCACAAACTAAATATAATATTTCTTCTAAGCTTGAGGGGGGGTGGAATTGCATATATGTTGGGGATTTATTTTTAATGGAAATCAGTGGGTTGGTACCAGGTTGAGTCATACTGAGAGTAAGCTCACTGAAATAAACAAAACTTAACTTATTCATAACTAACAAGTCCCATTGGTTTAAATGGGCCTACTCTAAGTATGACTAAATCTGTAATTAACCCAATATCTTTTTATTTTAACTAGCAAATGAAAAAAAGATGCTCATTTGTTTTTGACATTATAAACACTCTCTCCTTCCAAGAGTAAGTAAAGATGTTTTACAGCTGCTACCAGGAGAGTATGATATTCAATCTTAATATTTAACTGAATTACCATGCAAAAATTGGCTGAGTATGATTACTGTTATGAGGTGGTTGTCCAGCTTCAGGAAATATACAATTAAATTAGTTCAGGAGTGCACATTCACAAAATCATATTAGTTAAATTTATGTCTGTGTTGGTCAAGCACACTGGAGTTAGGCATTTTACTTACTCTGATTTTACTTCAGAAATGGAAGTTGCAATTGTACCCTGAAGACTTCTTTGCAATTTACAGCAACAGAGTGCAATCATCATCATCATAATTAAACAAGTAGGACCTATTATCTGCCTTAAAAGGAAACTTGACTGTGTGCATTGGCCAAATAATTTCTGTCTCCTTCAAAAAGAGAAGCACCTCTGTTTTCATTTTCAAATGTATACAATGAGAGGGGGTTTGCAGTTGTTGTTGTTGTTGTTGTTCAGTCGTTCAGTCGTGTCCGACTCTTCGTGACCCCATGGACCATAGCACGCCAGGCCTTCCTGTCCTGCGCTCTCTCCCGGAGCATGCTCAAGTTCATATTCATTGCATCGGTGATGCTATCTAGCCATCTCATCCTCTGCCGTCCCCTTCTCCTTTTGCCTTCAGTCTTTCCCAGCATCAGGGTCTTTTCCAGGGAGTTTTCTCTTCGCATTAGGTGGCCAAAATATTGGAGCTTCAGCTTCATTATCTGTCCTTCCAATGAGCACTCAGGGTTGATTTCCTTTAGGATGGACTGATTTGACCTACTTGCAGTCCAGGGGACTCGTAAGAGACTTCTCCAGCACCACAGTTCGAAAGCATCAATTCTTCGGCGCTCAGCCTTCCTTATAGTCCAGCTCTCACAGCCATACATTACTACTGGGAAAACCATAGCTTTGATTAGACGGACCTTTGTCGGCAAGGTGATGTCTCTGCTTCTTACTATGTTGTCTAGGTTTGCCATAGCTTTCCTCCCAAGGAGCAAGCGTCTTTTAATTTCATGGCTACAGTCACCGTCTGCGGTGATCTTGGAGCCCAAGAAAGTAAAATCTGTCACTGCTTCCATTTCTTCCCCTTCTATATGCCAGGAAGTGATAGGGCCAGATGCCATGATCTTCGTTTTTTTAATGTTGAGTTTCAAACCAGCTTTTGCACTCTCCTCTTTCACCCTCAACAAGAGGCTCTTTAGATCCTCTTCGCTTTCTGCCATTAGGGTGGTATCGTCTGCATATCGGAGGTTGTTGATAATTCTCCCAGCAATCTTAATTCCGACTTGTGATTCATCCAACCCGGCATTTCTCATGATGTACTCTGCATATAAGTTAAATAAGCAGGGTGACAATATGCAGCCTTGTCATACTCCTTTCCCAATTTTGAACCACTCGGTTGTTCCATGTCTGGTTCTTACTGTTGCTTCTTGACCCTCGTACAGGTTTCTCAGGAGACAGGTAAGGTGGTCTGGTACTCCCATCACTTTAAGAATTTGCCACAGTTTGTTGTGATCCACACAATCAAAGGCTTTAGCGTAGTCAATGAAGCAGAAATAGACGTTTTTCTGGAATTCTCTTGCTTTCTCCATGATGCAGCGAATGTTGGCGATTTGATCTCTAGTTCCTCTGCCTCTTCGAAACCCAGCTTGTACTTCCGGTAGTTCTCGGTTCACATACTGCTGAAGCCTAGCTTGTAGGATTTTGAGCATCACCTTGCTGGCATGTGAAATGAGCGCAATTGTGCGGTAGTTTGAACACTCTTTGGCGTTGCCCTTCTTTGGAATTGGAATGTAAACTGACCTTTTCCAGTCTTGTGGCCACTGTTGAGTGTTCCAGATTTGTTGGCATATTGAATGCAGCACTTTAACAGCATAATCTTTTAGGATTTTAAATAGCTCGGCTGGAATACTGTCATCTCCGCTAGCTTTGTTGTTACTAATGCTTCCTAAGGCCCACTTGACTTCACTCTCGAGGATGTCCGGCTCAAGTTCAGTGACCGCACTATTATGGCTATCAGGGACATTCAGATCTTTCCTGTATAGTTCTTCTGTGTATTCTTGCCACCTCTTCTTAATCTCATCTGCTTCTGTTAGGTCCCTGCCTTCTTTGTCCTTTATCATGCCCGTCTTTGCACAAAATGTTCCCTTGAGATCTCCAGTTTTCTTGAAGAGATCTCTAGTCTTTCCCATTCTGTTGTTTTCCTCAATTTCTTTGCATTGTTCATTTAAGAAGGCCTTCTTGTCTCTCCTTGCTATTCTCTGGAACTCTGCATTCAGTTGGATATATCTTCCCCTTTCTCCCTTGCTTTTCGCTTCCCTTCTTTCCTCAGCTACTTGTAAAGCCTCATCAGACAGCCACTTGGCTTTTTTGCATTTCTTTTTCTTTGGGATGGATTTCGTTGCTGCCTCCTGAACAATGTGACGGACCTCCATCCATAGTTCCTCAGGCACTCTGTCTATCAGGTCTAATCCCTGAAATCTATTCCTCACCTCCACTGTATATTCATCAGGGATATGATTTAGGTCATACCTGAACGGTTTAGTGGTTTTCCCTACATTCTTCAATTTAAGCCGAAATTTTGCAAGCAGCAGCTCATGATCTGAGCCACAGTCAGCTCCAGGTCTTGTTTTTACTGACTGTATGGAGCTTCTCCGTCTTTGGCTGCAAAGGACATAATCAATCTGATTTCGATATTGACCATCTGGTGATGTCCATGTGTAGAGTCGCCTCTTGTGCTGTTGGAAAAGAGTGTTTGCTATGATCAGCATGTTCTCTTGGCAAAACTCTATTAGCTTTTGTCCTGCTTCATTTTGTACACCAAGGCCATGCCTGCCTGTTATCCCGGTGATTTCTTGACTTCCTACTTTAGCATTCCAATCCCCTATGATGAAGAGGACATCTTTTTTTGGTGTTCGTTCTAGAAGGTGTTGTAGGTCTTCATAGAACCGATCAACCTCAGCTTCTTCGGCCTCAGTGGTTGGGGCATAGACTTGAATTACTGTGATGTTGAATGGTTTGCCTTGGATTCGTACTGAGATCATTCTATCATTTTTAAGATTGTACCCCAGTACTGCTTTTCCCACCCTTTTGTTGACTATGAGTGCTACTCCATTTCTTCTAAGGGATTCTTGGCCACAATAGTAGATATGATGGTCACCTGAATTAAATTCGCCCATACCTGTCCATTTTAGTTCGCTGATTCCCAAGATGTCGACGTTCAATCTTGCCATCTCATGTTTGACCACCTCCAGCTTACCTTGATTCATTGATCTGACATTCCAGGTTCCTAAACAATATTGTTCTTTACAGCATTGGATTTTCTTTTCACCACCAGACACATCCACAGCTGAGTGTCCTTTCGGGTTTGGCCCAGCCACTTTACTCTTTCTGGCGCTACTTGGAAATACCCTCTACTCTTCCCCAGTAGCATATTGGACACCTTCTGACCTGAGGGGCTCATCTTCCGGCGTCATCTCTTTTAGCCTTGTGATACGTTCCATGGGGTTTTCTTGGCAAGAATACTGGAGTGGGTTGCCATTTCCTTCTCCAGTGGACCACATTTTGTCAGAACTCTCTTTATAGGGAATCAAAAGCACCCCTGCCCAAAGTTGGCTGGAGGAGGGGTGGAGTCCATCCCCCACCAAGGACTCTGATGCTCCAAGGCTTTTTCTCACTCCATGCAAATTAATGGAGAAATTGCTCCAGTTGCATGAGGATGGTGAGAGAGGGAGAGAGAAAGAAACAGAGAAAGTGGAGCCAGAGAGAGAGAGAAGAGCCAGAGGAAGGGAGAGAAAAAGAGGGACCAAAGAGTGGCGGGAGGAGAAAGAGGAAACAGAAGAGAGAGAGAAGAGGGGCCAGAGAGTGAGAGAGGAAGGAAGGAAGGAAGGAAGGAAGGAAGGGGAGCCAGAGAGACAAATGGAAGGAAGAGTCAGTGCGAAAGAGAAGCAAAGAAAGAAAGAAAGAAAAGAGAGAGAGAGAGAGAGAGAAAGGAAGGAAGGAAGGAAGGAAGGAAGGAAGGAAGGAAGGAAGGAAGGAGAAGGGAGTGGGAGGGGGAGCAAGAGGGAGGGAGGGAAAGAAAGAAAGAGAGAGAGAGAGAGAGAGAAAGAAAGAAAGAAAGAAAGAAAGAAAGAAAGAAAGAAAAGCCAGAAAGAGGGGGGGAGAGATGGGAGAGAGTAAAGAGCCAGAGACAAGAGAGAAACCAGAGTGGGTAGCATGCACACAGGGTGCACATTCATGCATATGCACACAAACAAAATAAGTGGGCACTTCTAACGTTTTGTGATTGGCCTCCCACCCCCCACAGCTGAATTTGTAGTGGTGTTCTAGGGAACTTTTTCAAAATGTCAAATGTGCACATGGGCCCAGAAAGGTTGGAGGCCCGTGTACTAATGTGTTGAGGTGGTAGAACGAACTGTAAAACTTCTGACTCCAATTGAGTGATCACATATTTGAATGCTCACCTACGTTAAACGGTCTCTGCAGATATAAAACCTGCACAGGGTCTTTTTCCTGGTTAGGAAAAATGAGCAAGATAATAATCAAAGTTTGAGGAATAGGTTTATGAATTTCCAATAAAAAAGAGCTTATTACCTAACATTTATACTATTTTATTAAGAGTGCAATCCTATGCATGTTTAGACAGAGAAAAGGCCAGCTGGCTGGGGAATGCTGAGAGTTGTAAGCCTTTTCTCTGTCTAAACATGCAGAGGATTGCACCCTAAAACAACAACCCTTTAGGTATTACATTTAAAAATAAATTGGAAAGTATTAATGAGCTTCAGTTTCTGAACAAACATGGCATTTTATTTCTACAAAAGGTCCAGCTCTAGATCAGACCAGTGTTGGAGATCGGCCCAAGCTGATGCCAATTTTTATCATATTTTCTGGTCATATCCTAAAAGTGGTATCTTTGGCGGGAAAGATCAGTATGCAAGTGGTTTGATATTAGTATATACAATAACTCTGAATCCAACAGTAATGCAGTGAGATATGTAAAATATTCTGTACCTGTTCAGAGTCATTAGCTAGCATGGAATTCGTCAAAGGTAAGAAAGATTTTTATTGCTGCTAAATGGCAAGATAATGAGACATCTTTTTAAAAGGTCTGGCTGCCTAAAGCATAGAATGCTGCAGAAATTGTGAAAAGACTGAATGTATTCAACTGAGAGACGACAGGAAAGAGATAACTTGCTTCCATAGGAGTGGCTATCATTCATAAAATGTATGAAGAGTAGGTATAATATTGATATTGTAATAGTTCATTTAGAGCACAATCTTATACAGGCCCACTCAAATGTAAATCCCTTTGAGTTCAGTGCGGCTTCAGTATTTAAGTATAGGATTGCAGCCTTAATTTGATGTAAATTAGATATTTGGCAAATATTTAACAAAATTCAAAAGCGCCTTGAGTATGAGGCAGAAAAATGGAAGCCTCTTTCATGAGGAAATAGACGTTCATGAAATTGGAGGACAAATTTTGTCACAGCACTGCGGTGACTGACTGCTGGGATTCAACCAGAGAATTGACATTCTAGGTCCATGTAGCGCCACCATGAGCCCGTGGAGTGAACTGCAACATTTCTGTTAAGTCGATGAACGGCTTTGAGTAACTGCAATTTTACAATAATGTGTTGTGTTTTTTTCAAAAACATTCCCAAGCTCATGAGACCGTAGCTCCTTATTCACTTTGACTTATATTCAGTAAGTGTATCTATCTTGTGGGCCTCAAACTATATACTGTGAGCTTGAATAGGACTTCTCTGGAGTAAATGGTCTGTGGATCACCTCCTTAAAATGAGGCATTTCTGAGTGTTCAGTCAGGGAGTTAAAAGACAAAATAGTTGTTTTTGCATTCACCTTTTGTCCTTAAAAACTGTTTTGCCTTCAGGTAAAAGCACTGAAATCTTAAGAGACACCAATCCCTCACATGGCCTGTTAAGTGAATTAAAGCAATCTTTCAAATGCATTCCACCTCCCTTTCCCAGAAACAAAATATATCAGCCATTCTACTAAGAGAATAACTTGTCTATCAGTTATGATTTACATAACCAGACAACAGCTAACTTTTTACTCCACTGTGTAGCTATTACATATGATAATAGTAGAGGATAGTAGAGGTAAGTATTTTATGTTTTTTTGCCTTGTATTGGCTCTCCTTTTTTTTCCAATACAACTACCATGCATGGCATTATAACAGTGCATTAAAATCAGATGCAATAAGCAAGCACAAAAATATCTGCCCATTTCCACAGCTTAGACTAACCTCCAAATGCATCTTTGAAATGCAACTTCATTCTACTGAAGAGCTTTCTAAGTTCTAAAGAACTAAAAGTTGTGAGGATAGACCAGAACTACTTACATTATATATTACATCCCTCTACATCAGTAGCAGCCAAAGATATGAAGCAGGAAATTGTACACCATTATGATATCAAGACATGGGTAAGTTGTCCAAATCATAACTGAAGGGTTGGGTGTTGTCATTACTTAGTAATGACATACTCCAATTACTCTGGGGCAGAAATATGCTGCTACTATGCTGATGGAATGGCAGTCCTATGCTAGACCTACTCAGCCCAGGACAGGCAAAACACAACCAAAAAATCCCCAAACAGTGGAAGAAACAGCAGACACCCCCAATGAGGGACTATGTTAGCAACAACAAGCACAAGCCGTTCACACATGAGAAAATGGGTCAGTGGGGACATCCCCCAGCACACACCCTTGCATCCTAACACAACATGCAAAACGATGCCACTCAATGAGCTCCAATGACACAGGCAGCAATGACCTTGCTACTCCTCCAGGCAGTGGCTCGAGACCCCTTATATTGCTGACAAGCAGTGTTTTGGAGCACGACACACAAACAGAAGGAAGAAGAAGTCAAGTCACACAGCACAGCACCCATATAGTTCCCTGGGCAGGAGGCCTGGAGAGAACACACAAAGCTCTCCTGGGCAAGGGTTCCATACCCACCAAGGTAGGGAAAGACTCTTTTGCCAAGCAGCCAAATGGAGGGGCAAGGACACGCAACAAGGAGAGATGTAGACATACCAACAGCAGCATCCTCCACTAGCTCACTCCATAGGGATTGGGAAGCAGAAGTGAGTTTGAAGTGAAGCTCGGCCATTTCGGTGGACCTGACATGACCTTTGCCTTTATAAGCTTTACATATTTGCAGCTCCCTAAACTCTGACATCTCCGTTTTCTCCTGACTCAGTCTAATCTCAGCCCATGCACTCAGGAGCTATCTGTCAGCACTGCACACACTCCTCTCTCCTTCTCAGGGACATTTATACAAGCAAAGGGCAAGACCACTCTGTCTGCCTGCCTGCCATATATGGTCTGCTCAGTCCCTCTGAGCCAATCAGGACCAATGGCAATTCCTTTGAGAATAGGGCATCCATGGACAATGCCCACAACCAATCACTCTCTACTGGGTTGTTGTTGTTTTTTTAATTCTTATGCCTGTGCATGAGAACACAACAGATGTCTTGAGGTCAGACTCAGAACACAGGAGAGCTTTGAGTGAGTAAGCAAGCAGCAGTGTGGTATACAAACTGAGCCTTGGGCTCCTTAGCACTTCCTTACTTTATTGAGTTTTGGCAGAGCCTGAGAAAGACAGAGTGAAAGTGTGTGTAAGATGGGTGTGTCAGTACTAGCATAGCAGTCAGCACGTTAAGTCCCAGAGACTGGAGGGTAGTACAATATTTTGTGTCTTTATGTATGTGTGTGTGCGCGCGCACGCATGTGTGTATTGGAAGACCCTTTCTATTTTTATGTTAAAATATTTGTTTTCTTATTTAAACTGGCATCTTTGGGGGAGGGGAGCAATTATGGAGTGTGTGTATGTGTGTGTGTGTGTTTGTGTGCATGTGCATCTAGTGTCCCATGAGCCCCTAACACCTTGCCAATTTCTTCAACGTTTTCCTATTTTTCCTTATTTATTAAAAAAAACCCAAAAAACTAGTGGCTTCAATGCATGAGAGTGACTGTGAGGCATGTGTCAGATGGCCTGGAAAGCCCCAGCCCTTGCCAACTTTTAAAACATGCTTTTTTCTTCTTCAGTATTTTCTCTTCAGTTTGATTTTTCTTTGCAGTGGGTTGCTGCTGTGGCAAACATTTGAAGGCTCAAAGCTCTGCTTTTGTGTTGTACGGTTCAGAGACACCCCCACATAAAAACCCTTTTGCTTTGCATTCATTATCTTTAAGTTAACTTGCTTGTGTTAGTTTGCTTTTTCTGTGCAGTGGGTTGCTGATGTAGCAGAGAAATGTGGGTTTTAAAAAAACAGCTTTTATGCTGTTGTATGGGTCAGAGACTTTTCACCTCTGCTTAGCACTCATGATCTTTATGGTCACTAGCCTCAGTATGCCTTTTCCATGCAATGGGTTGCTGCTGTAACAGACAAAAGTGGGCTCAAATACTGCTTTTGTGTTATATGAGTGAGAGACCACGCCTCAAAAAACCTCTGCTTTGCACTCATGATCTTTGTGCAAACCTATGCACATCTACTGGGAAGTAAATCCCATGGACTCCAAATTTTGTATAGGATTGCACCCTAAGTTAGCTTGCATGCCTCAGTTTCCCCTTTTGATGTAACGGATTCCTGCTGTGGAGCAAAGAAATATGGGTGCAAAGGAATGCTTTTGTGTTGTTGTGTGGGTCAGGATCACCCTACCCAAACCTCCGCCTTGCACTCATGATCTTTAAGGTAACTTGTCTTAGTTCATCTCTCTTGTATAATGTGTTCTTGCTGTAGAGCAGACCCCTTGGCTCCACATCCCATTAGCTACCCTGCCCTCTGTCCCACTAGACCCACCAGCCACCACTGTAAAATACATGACTGAAGAACAAGCACCATACTTCACAGTGTGGTTTTTTTTAATGTAAGTATTAAAAGTTTTACTTTTTCTTTTATCTCAGAGAATGGCAAGTGCCAGGCAATAATTAAACAAACTCCAGATGGTCCTTTAAAAGACAACCTTAAACATTTTGTGACCTTCCACTGTAATTTTGGAAGCAAAAGCTACCCAGATGTATGACCTACTCAGTTTTGCACCTTACACCTAGGATGATGAGGTTCCTCCAGATGATGGATGAAAATGTCATTTTGTCCCAAATCTGCTGCAAGTGAAGCCTGCAAAATTCATCTGTTCAACATTTGTTTTCAAAGTTTCAAGAAAATAATAATAAAAATGCTTGTATAAGAATGACCTTTGCAAACCTCATGGGAATTGAGACAAATTTGATGTGAGTTTCTTATCTGTCATCTGATATAAAAACAGATATAACACATTTACCACCCTAGAAAAACCGTTGTAAGGATTATGCTTCTTTTAAAAAGTGGTCAGATGTGTCTTTACTGAAATACTTCATTAAAAAAAATAATAATGGTAGCAAGCAAATGGATGTTCCCACCTGTTTAAATTAATTGGAGGAAAATGTATTATTATTTATTATTTTATTCTAGGACTTTCACCATGATTCTGCAACTTGAACAAGGCAAGCTGCTCCTCAGAAGGTATTTCAGCCTCACTAAATGGACTATATAATTCTCTACTGGTGATAAGACAAATGTAATAGAATGAAACTTTCCACAGGCCTGGCTTACACTGAAGAATACAAATGTATTTTCTTCCTTTTTGACTTACCACTAATACTACCTGAAATGAGACTGGGGGACATTATGCAATATTAAATATAATATTTGGTAGAGTGCTAAAAAAATCTAGATTACAGGCACTGCAGTCTAGATTTCCACAGTGCAAGTTTCATTAAAATGATTAGGAGATACACAGATATCAAGAGAAATCTTTCTTTATTCCAACCACTCCCTTTGAAACTCTCATCCTACATCCTAGCATAGTTATACATACACCTCTAGGGCTGCCATCTTTTTTTATACATAGCTCTGAGTCTTTGAGAGCTCTAGAACAGCCAGGAATTCTAAGTCACAGCTTCCGTCACCACTGCATCTCCATTCTGGTTGGCTGGCCAGCTCTAGTTTCTCTTGGATGAAACTGATTTTCTTGAGCCATTTCATTAGGGCTTTAGTCCTGGTTTTGGGACAAACATTTGGTCACCCTGTGGGATGATCATTTCTTGAGAGAAAGAGGGGTGGTGGAGGGAGGGAGGCTGACCCTATCAATTCTCTTGAACCTCTCAGCAGCTTTTAGTACCACTGACCATTGCCTTCTGGGTGGTGGCACTCAGGTTACGGAATGCCCACCCAGAAAGGCTCACCTGACACCTTTTCTTTACAGTAATTTTGGCACTATAACTTTTTTTATTATTATTCTCTCTGGCCTTTAACAAATATCTGTGTTTTTAGCTTTTTGAACTAGGGCTGTGCACTGCTTCAGTCCGAGGCAAATAACGAGGTGAAGCAAGCTGATTCGGCGGTTCTTCGTCTTGCTACGAAGCAGATCAGAACAGCACTGAGGCTCCCCAAACTGAAATGGGTCACCTACAAGGCACCACTTAATATATTTGGAGCTCTTCTTATGCCTTCTGAGCAGCCCAGACAGGCTGCCTCCAAAATGTATCAACTTCTGAAAGATCACAAAGAGGAGGAGGAGGGAAGGGGGAAGGTGAGCAGACACAAAGGTGCCAAATGTATCCATTTGAGAGAGATCTGGGCACTGGGAGAGGTGGGGGAAGGGGAGACGAGAAGGAGGAGGAGGATGGAGTGAAGAGGGGTCTCCCCTTTAAAAATCATATGAAATCATGAGGATCCCTTTATTTCATGGATCCTTGTTTTACTTTCTTCCCATGCTATGACAGCTATGTTATTGTCTCCCCAACCCATGCTTCTGTAATATCATTGTTTCTGTTTGTTCATTTAAAAATCAAGAAAATTTCACTGTGGCTGCGTATCTTCCAACCCCCCCCACACACACACACACACCCCTTTTCTATTCTCTCTCAACCATTAGTTTGCCCTTACTTTGATTCTGTCTAGATTGTGTGTGTGTGTGTGTGTATTCTTTCCTTTGTTCTTGGCTCCCCTCCACCTCCCCTTCTCAATTCCTGTATTCCTTTCCTTCTCGTTTTTGATCTCTTTCCTCCGCCAAAAAAAAATTAAAAACCCTTTTCTCTTCTGTTAGGATTACAGTTAGTCCCCACAACCACCTGCTTGTAGTTTATTGTTTCCTTTTCTTTTGCTCGTGTGCGTGTGTGTGTGTGTGTGTGTGCGCGCGCGCGCGCACGTGCTTGTGCTGTGTGGACAAGCAAACAGTGTGTGTCAAAGGAGTACACACAGTGCACATTTCCAAAAACAGTGGGCAAAGCACTACACACAGTAACAGCTATTATTTAAATGATATAATACTATACTGTTGCAAAGCAAGCAAGCCCAATATGGGGCATCTTTGGGGTCTTGGCAGGGGCAGAGGTGGGTGATGTGCTGCTGGGCCACCCTGCCAGGGTTGCTGTGTTGCTTCCTGCCTCTGTCAGTCTAGCAGACAACTGTCGTTGCTCTTCGTTCAAGCCAATGTGCCCACCTGGCAGGGTTGCTGTCTTTGTTTCCTGCCTACCCGCCTGTGTTTTCCCAGGCAATTCAGCCAAAGAGACTCTGAAGTTATTGATGGCGAGTAGTACTATTTGTACTTGAAAGAAACCTACAGCAGAGTTTAGAGATAGTGACCTCCTCACCACTTCAACAGCTACATAACTTGATTATCCCTTTATGAACTCTGGCTTGAGTTTCTGAGAACAGCACATTTTACTTGCGCCTTGCACAAAAACTAGTGGGCCAAAATTTCTGAGATTTGGCAGATAGGATACCCTCTAGTGGGGTTGAGAGGGGCCCAGATTTCAAGCACTTCTGTCAAGACAGTGAGAAGTTATAGCTCTTTGCTTTGAGAGTTTTTGTGGAAAAAAATCAAATTTTAACTCCACCAAGCACAAAAACCACTGGGCAAAACTAACAGAAATTTGGCAGGTGGAGTTCCCTCCTAGGGATCTGAGAGCTCCCTAAATTTCATGTATGTATCATAAAAACTGTAAAGGTTATGGCCATTTGTGTTTTCCCATGCAAGTCAATGGAAAAACGCCAAAAATGAGTGATTTGGACGTCCAAATCTTGCTTTGGATCCTGATCCAAGTTGAAGCGGGGGCGTCTGAATGGGTCTGAAGCAGAGCAGGGCCGCTTCAGAAGATCCAAAGTGGCATCCAAAGCAGGTGGGTGGGTCCATGCACAGTCTTATTTTGAACCATTGACCTGATTCCAGCATAATGCTAACCCATTGTTTATTTATCCCAGCGTTAACCCAGGGTTTGTCTGGCAGATGATTGAGCAAATTGACTTATGTTCTCATTCCTCTGATTGGTTGTTTCCCTCCTCTTCACTCTCTCCCTCCATGTATCCCAAACACACACTGTTGCCCGCTGCCTGTATAGCCTTGTGAAACAACCCATGAAACAACCCTGGGTTCACACAAAATCAATCCAAGATTTAAACAACCCAGAGTTCAACAACCATGGGTTCTTTTGCTGGGTTGCTCGTGATTAACAAACCATGGTTTGTTAGCATGGCTGGGTTCACACTTCACAATAAACCAGAATTCAACAGTCCATGGGTTAAATAAACCATCAGTTATGTAAACCAGGTCACTGTATTTGCTGTATATTTGTTAGTTATCTGCTTTTATTCTGTACACTGGAAAGTGTTATGCTCCAAAGTTTGTTTGTTTGTTTATTTATTTATTTATTTATTTATTTATTTATTACATTTATATCCCACCTTTTTTCATCTTTAAGGAACCCAAGGCAGCATACATAATCCTCCTCCTCTCCATTTTAACCTCACAACAACATCCCTGTGAGGTAGGTTGGGCTGAGAGTCTGACTGGCCCAAAGTCACCCAGTGACTTTCATGGTCAAGTGGGGACTAGAACATGGATCTCCTAGCTCCCAGTCCAACATTGTAGCCACTACACCACACAGGCTACAGTATATTTTATGATACTGTCGTTTTAATTGTATTTTATCATTTAATTCTGTAAGATACTCAGAGAACAATGATATGGGTGGCTTTATATAAATATGTTAAATAAAATAAAGTAAACACTGCCCTGTTAAATTTCTGCCTGCCTTTCACATTTAAAGAGCAATGTCACTTCCCAAAAAAACAAAGCTGTTAGGTGACATCTGCAGAAACTTCAGGTCTTCCTGCTTATTCTGCAGGTATTGGCAAAGTGTTGATGCTTCTTCATCTTTTACAGGTGATTCATCTGTTGTACCAAGCAGACAAAAATAAGTAACCCCGCCATGCCAGAAATATATTTAGCAAAAGTATCTAATACATTTGTCTCCTACAGATGTGGCTCTCATGTTTTTACTTACAAAGTGTTCGTTTCCAGAATTTTTAGATGACTTTTCAACCAGATAAGTATCCCAGGCAAACAAAACCATACATCTACACAATATAACTACAATTCCATACATTTTTAAAATCCTGACACTTACTGGGGTGTTCCAGATCACCAATTGTTGGCATGATTTGCTAACCAAGAGACAAACTAGAGCCTTTTCTGCATAGTTCTGGCCTTGAGTGCAGTTTCGTTTTGTTTACAAATTGCCAGTGGAGGCCCCCCGTCTGGATTGGGAACCTACCATGGCGGGATACCATGCCTCCCCATTCTGCAGTTCTACTCTGGATCTGGGGTCTCACACCTGTAATCTGCATTGCCTAAGAAGGATCCATTGAAACCCTGCCCTCAAGGCCAGAGTTACACAGAACAGGTAATGTGTAGTCTGACCCGAATATTTGCACAAGAAGTGTATGCAGCCCACACTGCATCTTACTGTCTTCTGTTTCCTCTCTGTTTGCCTTTTTTTGTGCAAAAGCCTAACCCTTATGAAATAGGTACACCAATCTGTGTGATTGTTCTGGATAGAATTATTTTGCTGTTCCTAGCCAGTGGCCCATCCCAGCTCCCTTATTATGAGAGGTTCAGCTGTTTCGCAATCCTCTCTCAAGCATATTTATAAAACGTACTGGGGTGCATGTGAGTACAGGGGTACAAATGCACAATTTCAAGATCTATAGAAGAAAAGAATTAAACAACTGTGCTTGCAGCTCCAGAAGAAAGCCTTATGTAGTGCTCTATTCAATTTGTTCCTTTCTATTATTTCCAGAGAAGATTTGTTGTTTTGTATATGTCAGCATTTTGGACTGTTTGTACATGATTGAAATCTTTAATAAACTGTTAATAACAAATGTATGGGAAACATACCGAGATTCATAGTGGGATCACAAGGAATAAGATGAAATGCTTCAGTGTTTACTTGTGCATCCTTAGGGCAAAAGTATCCACGATGGGAGCAGAGCTGTCACTTTAAATGTAGGTCTGCCTCAATCCTATGTAACTGGGTGGTAGTGGTGATGGCACTTTAAGGGCAGACCCACATTTAAAGATACAGGTCTGCTAGTATGTGTAGTTTGGCATTAGGGAAATACTTCCTTTTATTTTGAAAGATTATACTGAGGTTAGTGTAAAGGCTTCTATATAAAAATAAATCAGAATATATTGGACAGCATTGTTTTGTTAAGAGCCTCTGTGGTGCATTTCATTTTAAGATTAGCATTAATCATTGGGTTTGAACAAATAAGTCAACAGCTTGAACCTGCTTTTTTTTAAGAGAACAATTGCCTGTGCCTAATTCAAGACTTTTTTCCACGCTATGTGAAATCACTGAGTTTGAATGGGATATCAGTCAGAGCAGGATCTAATCAATGCAGTATAAAGAAAAAGGAATTCAGTTTTTTTTTAATTGGAGCGAATGATGAGGTGGATTGTTTTGCTGTTAATTAATTCCTAAAAGAAGAATTTAAACTATGATATAAAGATTGCCATAAACAATGGATTAACTCCAGACAATGACTTTCGTTCGCATGTAACGACAACCCAGAGTACAGGCTGAGTATGGATTGAGTATGGGTAGTCGCTGAATTGTGGATTGTTGTTGAATCGTGGGCTGTCGTTATGTGCAAACCCTGCACTATGGTTTACTTATGGGTTGTTAATCACAAACATCCCAGAGTTTACAACCCAACAACAAACCATGGGGGTAGACTTGATGGTCTTATAGGCCGCTTCCAACCCTACTATTCTATGATGATTCCTGGGTTGTTTGTAGTTAATAACTCATAGTTAACCCACAGTGCATAGCACTATTTGTACATAACAGCCCATGTTTCAACAACAAACTGTACTCAACCCATACTTTGGGTTATCATTTTATGTGAACCAGGCCATTCTTAGGGTGCTTCCAGATGGATGGCTCCTAGCACTACTAATTACAAAGCACTGTGCAGTTCTTCCATCTTTTTCTCCTTAACAGATTTTCTGCAGTAAGAGAAAAGATGCAAGAAGCAAATGGAAAACACAGGAGGGTCACAAGTGGAAGACAATGTAGTAAAGACCCGCCACAAAACTCTGTGAATGAGGCAGTGTGATTGCACTATAAAAGCCTCATTTGGAAGTACCCTTACAATAGACTCACTGAGATTAATGGGACATAGGTTAGTCGTGACTAACAGTTCAATCCTATGCATGATTACTCAGAACTAAAGTCCCACTGTGTTCAATGGGGTAAACTCCCTAGTAAATTTGTTTAGGATTACAGCCTAAGTCTGGATCCAGCCCAAACTTTTTTTAAAGGAAAAATGTCACTGTCAATCATTAGATGCTACTCAATAAAGAAAAAAATCAACATGCAAAATATATTGATACAGGATTAATAAACTGTTCCTTCTGTAGGATGTACGACTGGGGTGGGGAACTCCCACACCCTTCCATTTTGTTGTATGGATGGTGTATCCCTGGCTTCAGCAGCAAAACTCCCCATTTCCAATCTAAGAACTGTTGGAGTATTTCAAGGATGGGACTTGATGACATTGCAAGGTAGATTTCATGTTAAGGTGTTTCAGGTGAGAAGCTTAAAGGCTAGAGAGGGGCTGAGCTCATGCTTCATAGGCAAAAGATCCCAGGTTTAATCTACAGGTAGGGATGGGAAAGACCCCTGCCATTATGAAACCCTGGAGACCCACTACTGGTCAGCATAGATCAGGGATGGGGAATGTGTGGCCATCCAGATATTGTTGGACTACAACTCCCATCATCCCTCACCATTGGTATGCTGGCTAGGAGTGATGGGAGTTGCAGTCTGACAACACCTGGAGGACCACATGTTCCCCTATCCCTGGTATAATCTTTTTGTATAATCAGGATGTCTTACATAGGCCAAATGTTAGCTTTCTGGGTGTTTTAGAAATACCCTCACAACTCTGATATACCCATGAGTGAGGGAATCCGGCTCATGCATCTCATACTGATATTTTATTGGTAGCACCATACTCAAATCAATTGTTTTGTCAGTTATGAGCCACTTATTTTCTTAGGGCACAATCCTATGCATGTTTAGACAAAGAAGCCCTACAACTTCCAGCATTCCCCAGTCAGCCATGCTCACAGTGAATGCTGGGAGTTGTAGGACTTTTTTCTGTCTAAACATGCATAGGATTGCATCCTTATAACATTAAACAGGTTTAGTTTGTAATGAAATGTCCCCCTTTCCCACAGACATCTTGGCTATTACCATTTTTCCCCATTACAAGATGTTCTGTATATGGCACCTTCTAATTATTCTCTTCATGCTTTATTAATGTATGGTGCTGCACTGACTCTGCTCAGAAGTACAACCAGCAGCACTAGGGTGGTGGGGTTTGAAGGAGGAACAGTATGTGAGAAGGAGGAGACAGTAGGAAAGAGTTAGAAAGGCAAGGGGAAAAAGGGAATCCCTGTAACTGCTCTGTAAAAAAACCATCTTAATAAAGTACCCCATTTATATTAAGTTGGGACTTCACCCTTTGATTGCCCAAGCATTGTCACATGGAACAAGCATAACTGAGGGTTGAACTACAGGGTATGTTAAATGTGTAGCATGTAGGTGATCCTAACATTCTTGTTTCCTTTAATGTAAGTGCATGGAATTCTGATCCGGATCAGGACCACCTGAGTAGGAGGGGTTAAACCTTCCTACCCAGTCACTTTTTTCTTTTAAATTTGTCCCCCACACACATGGGGCTAAAGAAAGAAAAACAGCCCATCGGCAACAATGAGCACCACCTTGAGCACCAACTTTTCTTGACTCAGAATCTGGGTGTTCTTGGTGCAGATTCCAGACCTTTTTTGTTGTTATCGTTAAGCCTAGAATATATATACACTTTGGTAAATAAAAAAGGGGTGGGAACATGTGGCCCTCCAGATGTTTTGCCTACAACTCCCATAGTCCCTCACCACTGGATATGCTGGCTAGGGCTGATGGGAGTTGTTTTGTAGGCCAAAACATATGGAGGGCCACAAGTTGCCCACCTCTGGGTATAGCCACTCCCAGAATTCCATATTTATTCAGAAGTCATACAGGCTTTGGGGGAAGTATCAAATACTTCTATTATAGGAATACATGCTACCAAGCGGAAATATAAACATGTTTGGGCAATTCATTTACAAATCAAATCATTACATTTTGCTCTTTGGTAGTGACAAATATGGCAGTAAGGTATATTTACCTTCAGTGTTTCCGTTTTTAAATTAATGCACATCAAATGCAGACAATATAGCAACTGATTTCCTCAGAATTCAAGCTGCTTCAGATTTCACTGGGCAGAAAATTCAAATTATACAGGAATACCCTTCAATGGATGCTGTTAACGTAAGTAATGCACTTTGCCAGAAAACATTTTATCAACCACTATTCCTTCAAATTAGTACTTTACCAGTGTCTAGGGAAGTTATTTTCTGCTTTAAACAAAATCCATTTACTTTATACATTTAAAAAGAATAAATTTAGGGCTGTTTTCAAATGCACAAGTTGCCTTGCATGTAAGTGCCTAATCACACAAAACAATTTAAATAGGCACACTTTTCATTACCAGTATAATCCTATACATGTCTACTCAGAAGCAAGCCCTCTTGACTCCAATGGCAGCTGCAATCCTCAACCTATATACAGGAGCGTCCTGCTGTACTTGGTGGGGCATACTTCTGAGTATATGTACATGGGCTTGCATGGTAAGAGACGTACTGAGTGATCCTATCCTTGAGTTATGCCTTCTCAATGTGATAAAAAATAAAACTTCCTTACCGTGAGAATACTAAGTCCTAGTATATACACACATGGGAGTAGGTCCCATTGAATTCAGTGAGAATTACTTCTGAATAGGCATACATAAGATTGCACTGGAAGTTATGCTGGCATCTTGAATTGACACTAGCATACAAATACTGTTGTTCTGGTGGTAGGCTACACCAGCAGAACTCTTATACCAGTGGGACACCACCAGTGTGGGAGGGGAAAATAAATGTTGTTGCAGGGATAATGGGGGTGGAGTTGAACATAACTGGAATCCTATGGAACATTATTTGTGCATAACATTGCCATTGCTGGGTAGTATCGAAGGTGTCGGGATGCTGTGAGAGCTACTGTCAGTGTTCTTATGTTAGCTTTTGTTTCTATTTTACTTTGACATTGAGGAAGCATAGGATCCTGATTATACTACACTGGCACTAGCCCTGCAATATTATTTATTTTAAATATTAATAACCCATCCTTACCAAATCTAGGCCTCTAAGGTGACACTAATAGAACAGAATAGAAGAGACCAATGTAGCTGGACCATAGGCTCTGCCCATCCATCCAGTTGACATAACTTGGAGTGAAATAAATGCAGCTTCACACTTATAGTTGTTTATAGTTGTTTATAGATGGCAACATGACTTTACATTTTTCAAGGCATTTACTCTGAATTTTGTAAAAATGCCTACGTGGTCCCAAGCAGAATACATAATCCTAGGCTAGATAGACAAATAGTGTATCCTAGTAGAAGGCAGCTTTCGATATTCCTATGTGTACTGCATTCCCTGCAAGGGGGCATGCAATGTACAAGCTCTCTCTTCATATACATGAGAATTTGACTATCTTACAAGAGTACAGATGCATGTGGATTGGTTTGAGCATTAATCTATGTGATATGACTTCCCTTTTTACCTCCAGCAGTGGTGGCTTCTGGATGGGAAGGAACCACACAATTCTCCTTGTCCATATCATTCCTGTATTAAAATGTTTACTGGAGCATCATAGGAAGATGGCTCCCATACAAAAGGGACTGCAGTGTAGTTAGGGATCCAGTGTGTATGGGCCCATTTTCTCCCATTAGATCAATTTCCTAGGGATTAATGGCCTTGCCATTGTGATACAGATGTCAAGCACTCAGGGTTAAGGGAAAATAAATCCCTTGGGCAGATAGACAGGCTGAAGGCAGGAAATGTATGTCTGAAATAAGACTGAAGGTTGGTAGGGCAGATGGGAGACCAAATAGCCTCCCTCAGCAACATGTTGCCCAGATTGAGAGTAGGTGGCAGCTCTGGATCTTTTATGCCAGCCAGTAATATCAGATTAGCCCTCTGGTGTCACCTGATTTCCCAGGCTAAGGGCGTAATCCTATGCACTTTTGGACAGAAAAAAGGTTCTACAACTCCAGCATGCCCCACCCAGCCATGCTGACTGGGGCATGCTGGAAGTTGTAGGACTTTTTTCTGTCTAAGCATGCATAGGATTGCACCCTAAGAATATTAAGGATTCTGGTGCAAAAATGTCCCAGCTGAAACTGTCCGTAATTCTCCTCTGACCTGCACCCTGGTGGCTCCAAAAGGATAAAGCCAGCTTCTGATCCACAAGACTACTGGTTCAGGCCTGGCAACACCTGACTTTAGCTTGCCACATGGATTACTGTAACACACTCTATATTGGGCTGCCTTTGAAGAATATTCAGGGACCACTGCTGACCCAGAATGAGGTAGCTGGACTCCTCTCAGGGGCTAGCTGGCATTACCTCATGACCCTTTTGTGTGTGTACACATGCAGAGCTCCTTCACACAAGGGAAAACCCTGGGCCTTTATCTGATCTTAGGGAAGCGCCCCCCCCCCACCTCCCTTGTAGGGTTTTAACAGCTGATTATTTAATACCTTTCTATTTAGGCTTTTAGTCTTCAGGAGTTTTATGGTTTCTACTACTGTTTTGAGCTGTTAATTTTGGCTGATAGCTATTTTTACCTATTAATGTTTTATAATTTTATTGTAGGGTTGTTGCCTGATTAAAGGAATCCTAGTGGATTGATCTGCATACATTTACATATGAGAAAGTATGCTCCAAAAAAGAAAGCATTTTCCTTATTTTTAGATGAACTACACATACTGCATCAGGAGCCATATTAAGAGGCATTTCCCATTCTCTCACACACTGGCAGGAATACCCCTTCGAAGATGCTCCTTGGCATCTGCCATTTTAAAAATATGAAATATGTATTTCTATACTTGTACTTCTGCAGTGTATTAGTATCATTTCATATACTTTAACGGTGTAATCCTATACATCTTTAGACACCTTTTTCTGACTAAACATGCACAAGATTGCACCTTAAAAGGATTAAAAATAATTACATATTACATCTCCCTCCCAGTTAGTCAAGGGCCCCTTTTTTGACATGTTTACACTTATTAACCTAACTGATTAATTGATTAACCATTGCAGACCTATTTCATTCAGGATTTATATTTGTTTATTAACATTTTTGTGATCCTCTTTGAATGGCAGCTCTTAGGCTAACAAGTGGGTTATCCATTTTAGAATGCAGTTTATTTAATTAATTAAACAAAAATAACATCTGCACAAAAACAGGCCTTCAAGGCAGCTGACAGTAATAGAGAACATTAAGACACAATAAACATAATAAGGTTTTAAAAGGTAAGGCAGTGATGACTGCTGAAGGCACTGGGAGAACAATGATGTAAGGTGTCCTCTGCTCAGTCCTGAGATGTTGCTGTTGTTGCAATTGTTTTTGTTGTTGCTGTTCCAGCTGATCTCTTTCAAATTGCCATGATGGCCTCTGGGAAATTACCTAGCAACCAAGGCCAGGGAGCAACAGATCTTTTTGTCCCCAGGGGTGGGGCGTCTTCTCACCTGAGCAGTTTGATATTTTGAAATTCCTGGCAACAATAGTGAGTTTTTAATGGGGAGGATTAAATGTGATGTGGATAGCATCAACACACTAAGCAGCAATGGATGGCTAGGAGCTGCTATTTTAATTTCCCACCATGTCCTACTCAAGCTGTGGCCAGGTGTCCAACTTTACAGAGGGCAGTCCTCTATTCTGGAGAGCTGGCAGAGGACAGTTCTCTATTTGAAGGTGTCCTCTGTTTGAAGTCCAGTCCAAGTCTGGTTTAAAGTCAAAGAAACATAAGGAGGAAGAGCAGCCAGGGCCTTGACATTGCCCATCAACAGCTGGGACCTGGACAGTAGACTGACCAGGCACACAGGTCTCCTAGTCAGTCTTCTCCACTATGGCAAGATGGATAGTATATTTATCCTTTCTGAAGCTGAACCTATACACATAGATTTACATATGCAAATGTTATGAAAATCTGTGCCCTCTTTTTGGTGATGCAGTTCCTCTTTTTGGGTGAAGTAGCCACCCTACTCCAGAGTGATGCTGCTTTGGGGGCATAAAATAGCAGCTTTGGGCCAGGCACAAGGTTTCATCAGGGCTGTTGCCTGGTGTTAGCAGTGCAAGCCAGGTGCTGATGTCAACAAAGCAGGGAGAAATGTGATAGCAGACTACCCGCGTTCGAACAGTGTAAGATGTACATAATCTATGACACCAACTGCTAGCACCCTCCAGATGTTTTGGACTACAATTCCTAGAATTCTTGACTATTACTCATATAGGCTGGACCTAATGGGAGTTGAAGTCCAAAACATCTGGATAGAAGCAGGTTGGGGAAGGCTGGTTTCTAACCTGTAACAAGCAACTTTTAAAACTGAAGGGAGTCTTAAATGCAGTTTCTCAAATGGGAGGGAAGGAACTCTTCCATTACCACTGCACGTGAGCAAGCTGTTGGACTTGCCTAGAGTAATTCTCTGATTCCTGCTCATTGTGTTGAAAATTCATTTGCTATTTTGCAAGCGGAGAGGCTGAAATGGCATTAAACACTTTGCTTATAAGCACATGATGGCAGGGAATCCTTTCATATCAAAGACCGGAAAAGCTTATGAAAACAAAGCTTCACATTTTTCTCTTGCATACTGATGTGAGCAGAGAATGACAAGAAACTAGTAGTGGATATGTACATAATGCAAATCTGACAATAGTGAAAAGATTAAGAAAAGAGAAGGAGACTTTTTAAAAAACACATCTTATAATAAGCCTCTGTTTGAACTTGGAATTGTTTTTTAACTATCTTGTTCTTTAGAGTTGACCTAATTTAAAGAAAAATTAGTTTATAAATGCTAAAAAAAAATCCCATCAGTGTTTACCTCTCTTTGGAAAGGATGTTTGTTCATAACCAAATACCTGAAAATTACAAGTTGACATTTCTAATAGCAAGATCTACTGGAGTCAAAAGCTTTAGGCCAAGCTAACCACAGCTCCCAGTCTTCCACTCATTATTATTTCTAATGCATAAGTTATGAATCTTTAATAATTGCTGTGCTAGACCATATATGGGATGTGCATACAATTTCCACCCTAGGTGATTATGTTTATGGGGGGGAAACACAAATGTGTCAAGGCATAAGAGTCAATATTTGTTCCAGTAATTGCAAAGCTGTTTCTACCTTGCATGTATTAGTCTTGACACTTTGCTTAAAGAAAAAAGTAAGAAGTGAGCAGAATAGCACTGTACAGAACCAAGATATTGCAACAGGAGATCACAGTAACATCTTTTCCTTTTTAAATTAGCTACATGTTGTTTCCTTTCTTAATGAAATCATTCATCTGAATATGATAAACCAACAGAAGTTATATCTAACTAAAAAGAGCCCATTGTGATATTCATAAACAAGATATATAATCCTTTTCATATTTTCCCTCCAGCTTAAAGCATGTTTAAAGAGTCTGTCAGAGTTTGTTACAGTAAGGGCTGGTAGCTCTGCATGTCTGTTCATCAGGTATAGACTGGAGAATCCAGTGATAACTTGTATGTGTGAATGAGTCATCACATATCAACCACCCCAGTTCATCCTCTCTCTTCACCTCCAAGACACAATATTTTTCAATGGTGTCAGTTCTCCTGCTCAGCTGCAAATCATCAGCTGAAGTGCATGCATTCATCAGCTAGTCCTCAATCCCCTAAATCATGAAGTATCATAAAGGTAATAATTGATGGGCACTGTCAGCTTGGAGACGTCTTTGGGTGTTCAGCTGAGGAACACAAAAAACTGCCTTATACTGAGTCAAAGTATCAGTCCATCTAGCTGAGTATTATTGACTCTGACTGGCATCAGCTCTGCTGAATTTCAGGCAGGATCTTTTCCCTAACCCTACCTGGAGATGCCAGGGATTGAACCTGGGACCTTCTACATGCAAAGCAGGTGCTCTGCCACTGAGCAGTCCCATTTTCTTCTTCAAGAGGACATCCACAGAAGACAAGCTTGGTTACATTGTAGTGCGCAACAAGCAGGACAGATAGCAGGCCCAGGCAAAAGAAGGGGAAATACGGTGCAAGGTTCTTAGGCCAACATTGTATCTTCCTGTGTGTATGGAATGTGGAACCTATGCACAGCCCAGGAATATATGCAAATGAAATCTCTCTTGTTTGATCATTATTTCTATTTAATATACATGAAAGCTTTCTTCTAGAAAACTGTCTAGTGCAATTTAGTTTGAAGCTCTGCTTGAAGCTGAAAAAAAAAACTTTAACAGACCTGCGGGAGGAAGATGCCAACGATGTGTCACACAGACTTTTTACCACCTTGAGAATGCAACTTTGCATGGGATATACAACTTTTAGCTGTTCAACTACTATGCAATTCCACTCAGTTTGACTAGGACAGGGGAGAGCCAGGTTCAAAGCCCTATTCAGCCTTGAAGCTTACTGAGTGACTTGAAGCAACCACTGTCTCTCACCCTACCCAAACTCACAGGGTTGTGAAGATAAAATGGATGAGGGAAAAATCATATATGCCCCTTTGAGCTGCTGGAAGAAAGGGCAGGATGATAATAATTTGGCTTTTGTTGACTTTGTCTCTAGCATGCATTCTCCAATTAATCTCCATCTTTGCTTAGGTAAGGGTCAGTTGGTTTTTCTTTTCTCCCTTCAAAGGATTTGTGAATTCCAAATAGCCCTAAAGACCCTGGGAGAGATTGGTTTATTTTATGTTTTTGGCGGGATTTTTTTTTTTTTTTTTACCATTACTGTCCTTCCCCAGAAGACTTTTGATTAATTGAAAGCTTAGCACATAGCCTAGCATCTAGATAGGAGAACATAGTTATTATATTAAGGCTAGATCCTAGTTTTAGTCTTAGTATATCTATAAGTATTTTCTCTCATTTTAAGCCTAAAGGTAAGCTGTCATTTTCTGACTCAGAAACATGTTGCTCCCTTGGGGCAGGGGGTGCTGTTATACATTGTTGTTATAAATTTAGCCTAAATAATAACTCCAAAGCTAAAAGTTATTACTTCACTGATTTTGCCTGTCCAAATGCAGCTATGATTTGATGTAGGTTGTTTTCTCTTTACTGAGGATAGAAAAAAAAATATTGTATCACCTGTGTTTCTCCATGTCTACCAACCTATTAGGGCCACTTCAAATTATATTTAAATGAATAAATCAATGGGCAAATGATTATCTGCTGAACTGCCATTTTTCACCAGCCCAGATTCAAGTATGCACTCTGAACTAATGATGTCAAAATTCATAATTACCCATTTGGTATATTAATTTGTTTAGGTCCTGTTGCTTAGCTGTACAAAAAAAAAGTTCTTGTCTGATTTGGAATTTTGTTAAACAAGATTTTGAGCATGCTCAGTCAATCAGAGTTCAGTAGACCAAATGCCCAAAGCCATTTGCTTTGGAGGTTCAAAGAAAGAAAGTTCTTTAAGATCAACCCTTCACTCTTGAAGAAACTCATGTTGATCGCTGTGAACCACTTGACCAAACCACCTGACCAAGCAGCCTGTTGTTTGGTGTGTATCTTCTCTATTTGAGTCAATCAGTTCTCTTGACTGTTTCTTGCAGATGTTTTATCTAAAACTCTCTCATTTCCAGGTGTTTTCTTGGACCAGAGTAGGACAGTTGAATTTCCAGGGGAAACCAGACTACAGTTCTCAGGGTTTAATATGATAGTGTGCATGTGCACAGTCCTATCAGCATGCATGTGCCAACATTACAAGCTAGGAGAGACATCTCAGAAAACAGAAGAGCTTTTTCCAATGGCTCTCCAAGAAAGCTCAAAAATTACTGAACTGATTTCAGACTGAGCCAAAGGGAGTTTGTCCATCATTACACGTTGTGTTCAAGATGATGTGCTCAGATAATGTGAACAATAAATAAACATTAAATCCAAATGTTCCCCTGAGGGAAAAAAAAGATCAGCTTGTCACACACCTAGGGCTGTGTGAATTGGCTCTTACAACTAGACTACAAATCCATGGTGACACAATTGCTCAATTGTCTCCTACAACTTTTTTTGCATTTTGCTATTTTCCTCAATATCTTCGCTGATATAGAAGCCAAGCAAACAGATCTATGATTGAAAGTGTGTGCACGTGTGTGTGTGTGTAAATTTTCTAAATTCGGCCACCCTGTGTTATATATGCTGCCTTTCAGTCATTCACTGTATGTATTCAATATTTCATTTCCCTAGTGCTCTCTGATGGAGGGACCCAGTGTAATTCACAGTGCTGGCAGAAGAAAGTGAATGAAACAACACAGTCTAAGGAAACTTGCCCTTTGAGTTCAAAGATTCCTAGTAGATTAAAAAACCCTTGCTCATCCATTCCAAATAAGTTATGTGAAAGTTCACCAGAAAGAATGATATGAGCAAAGAAAACAATATAATCTTTATTACCTGCAATCTTTTCTCATTGAATTTAGTTTTATGTGTGACTGAAGGGAAGCTGCTGCACTGTCTTGCTGACGTATTTCTGCTATTTACAAAGTTTAGGATGCAAGTGGAATGCTAATTGAAGGGCCCCATATTTAATGGTGCAGCCACATCTTTCAACAGATTGTGCAACATCTTCCCATCAGGCTTTTCTCCACATATCACTTTGTTCCTCCATCTATCTAAAGTGAACTTGTCAACAGATGTGGAATCAGCATAGAATCTGATCTGCTTTGGGGATACTATGGAGAAGATTTTTTTGTAGGCCTAGTGCACATACGTTGGGTATATATTAATGGTTACTGTACACAGATTTTAGTTTCCAAAACTAGGAGATTTGTGAAAAATAGATTGGGGGGAGGGAGCTATTTAAAATCTGCATAATATACATAAGGTTTAATACATGCTGAGTTGAGCTCAAAAGATAATTTCTACTTCTTTGTAGATTATTTGCCAAAACATTGCTTCACTCAAAAAATGGAAAAGCAAGCACACAAAAAATGTTTCTGCAGAGGTTTACCATGAATGTTTGAACAATATATGCAGTGCAGTCCTAAGCAATTTTATTCAGAAGTAAGTTTCACTGCATTCTATGAGACTTGCTGCCTAGTAAGTGTGTTTAGGATTGCAGCTTATCCAAACACTTTGGAAGTTCATGTATTTATGTTAACTGTGTTTGGACTTTTGTAGGAATAGCTACTGAAATAACAAAGGAGAAATTTATGACATATGCCAGCAGTAAAACACTTTCCCTTATATGGGCCGTGTACTACTGGCCCTGTTCACACGTAATGACAATCCATTTGTTTTAATGCACAATCCATGATTGGCTCTTTCATAGGTTGTGCAGTGTGATGTGCAAACCCAGATAGCTGGGTTGTTTATGAGCAAAACAACCCAGCAGTTAACCCAACAACAAACCATGGGTTAACAGGCAGGCAGCATGTCCACCTGTGCACAACAACCCATCAATTTTTTAACCAATGGGTTGTTGTTATGTACGAACCAGGTCAATGTGTGAAGAGCAACAATGAACATTTTGATTTCCCAGGGTAGTCAGACTAAAGGATTTGTGATGTACATATTAGACAATATTATTCAGAAGCCTTTGGTAGATCCCTCAACACCCATGAAAACTCTCCCCATCTTCATGGGTTTGGACAGGTATTTTCCTACTGCCTGCAGTTTTAACCCTCAACAAAAGCTACCTTTAGTCCAAAAGAATTCTCTTTGCTCCATTCTTCAGCTGCCCAGGGCTCTCCTGAAGCTAGTGAAGACTCTAAAGCAGGGATACATAGGACCCTGGAGGGAACGCACAGGGAGCCTTTAGTGCAGTGGTGGGGAATATGTGGTCCTCCAGATGTTGCTAGACTACAACTCCCATCAGTCCTAGCCCATGGTGAAAGATGATGGGAGTTGCAGTACAACAACATCTGGAGGGCCAAAAGTTGCCCAGCCCTTTTCTAGGACAAACAAAGCCAAGGACACCTTTCCATAACCGAATTCCAGCACTGTTTAGTATAAATGTAGTCACCATGTTACTATTTCAAACTATGTCTACATAACAAACATTTTCTTTCTGTATTTAAAACTTCC
Source organism: Heloderma suspectum (assembly GCF_057233095.1). NCBI lineage: Eukaryota > Metazoa > Chordata > Lepidosauria > Squamata > Helodermatidae > Heloderma > Heloderma suspectum. The sequence goes on from NC_139461.1 coordinate 76,515,480, forward strand.
ACTTCAAGGAGACCAGTATTACAAAAGGACTGGAGAGAAGAGAACATGATTCTTCCTGAAACACTCAAGCTGGCACCACTGCACATTTCAGCTGACTCGATTAAAAAAAAAGCAGTTCAGCCTCCAGACAAGTCTTTCATAATACGTTTTTCTTGTGCCACATGTCATGATGCAGATCAGTAATGAATGGATTAGGAAATGCTCTGTCTCATTTTCCTAGCTGCACAGAATGCTTAACTTCACGGCTACACTCATGCCCATAATGCCAGCTGAGCATCTGCACTGTGTCGATGGAATAGCCAGACTTATCAGACTAACTTATAGTTCTTACATGGCAAAACAGTCATAAGTCAGGTGCTCTCTTTCCTTTAAATGCAAAGTTTAAAGTACTTGATCTTGTCTGAAGATACAGCTTTATTTGGTATCTGAATAAATCAAGGCAAAGAGAAGTATATCTTCTGCATGCATTTCTCTTTTGTAATGAAAACTACAGTGCTCTCTGGATTATCTGAGGAAGCCCAACTGGAAATTCCTGTTAATGCCACTATATTATTTCACTGTGACTCCACTGCACCCAACAGATGCAACTAGCAGCCCCAAAGACCTGGAGATTTCCTAAAAATCTAGTTGGTCACAATTGACCATTTTCATCAGTAAATGAAATGTCCAGAGAACAGAGTCTCCAGAACTGAGTATTTATACATTAAGATGATAAGGACTGAAGGAAGAGACTTATATATCTAGAAGAAGTGGCTGACCAATACTAACAAGTGTACTGGCCAGTACTAACAGTGCTGTTGAACAGATCAATTAGTCAAGGTTGGGGAGTACTGAAAATTGAATACTGTCTACCATCAGTTTGAAGAGATTGATGCCATTCTTGGCTAAACTCCCCAGTTTAGTTCATTGTAAATTTCAAGATGGGGAAGAATATTAGGGCAACAAAGATGATCAGAGGACTGGAAACAAAGCCCTATGAAGAGAGACTGAAAGAACTGGGCATGTTTAGCCTTGAGAAGAGAAGACTGAGGGGAGATATGATAGCGCTCTTCAAGTACTTGAAAGGTTGTCCCAGACAGGAAGGCCAGGATCTCTTCTTGATCATCCCAGAGTGCAGGACACGGAATAATGGGCTCAGGTTACGGGAAGCCAGATTCCGGCTGAACATCAGGAAAAACTTCCTGACTGTTAGAGCAATACGACAATGGAACCAATTCCCTAGGAGGGTAGTAGACTCTCCCACACAAGAGGCATTCAAGACGAGGCTGGACAGCCACCTGTCAGGGATGCTCTGACTTGGATTCCTGCATTGAGCAGGGGGTTGGACTCGATGGTCTTGTAGGCCCCTTCCAACCCTACTATTCTATGATTCTATTAGAACAAAGATATTTAGCTACAGATACAGAGTAGTGGCTTAAGATTGTGAGCTATGGTCCAGGAGATACTGGTTCAAATCTTTCTTGAGCTGTGAACTTCCTTGATTGCCTTAGGCAAGCCACTGTCTTTCAGCCTCAGCACCAACTCTTCATCTGATATACAGGGATAGCACAATACTGACCTGCCTTTCAGAGTTGTTGTAATAATTACTTAGGCTACAGTTGCTATGCATGCTTATCTGGGTGTAAGTCCTATTGACGTTAGTGGGGTTTACCCCAAGTAAACACATACAGGATCACACTGTCAGTTAATGCATGTGAAGCACTCTGAACATTCAAAATAGCTTCAATAATGCTAAATAGTATTATTAAATTAATAGTGAATAGAGTGCCAATTTTAGCAAATTGCCACTGTCAATGCCTGCAGCTACATAGCCACATCTGTTCATGTTGTTCCGTTCATGTGTCTTCCTTTGCAGAGCTTCTCATGTAAAGACGTGACCAAGGCTAATGAAGGGTGACTTGACTGAGGCCCAAACCAGATGGAACATTGGGGGATCTGTAATTGTATTGCCCACTTTAAAAAAATAAATAAATCCTGAAGCAAAACCTAACACAATAATACCAGGAAGTTTTCTCCCAAGGGGGAATATGTATTAGCCACGCCCCATTCCTCTGGCGAAAAAAACCCCAACAACCCTGGACAAGAATGTATTGCAAATATCCCAATGTCTAGCCTATCTCTGACCTTTGGATCCATGACAGCAAGCATACTGCCCACAACACAGTTGCCTGTCATGGTGCAGCATCTAAGGATATCTGTCTAAGTAAAGATTCAACGTTCTTCAGTCTGGATAACTCAAAGATAACTCCTGCTTAGAAATATAGTGTGTCTAGGAATAATGCCCCAGTTCATAATAAGCTCCAAGGCAGGAGCTCAATTCCATTTTGGGTCATTACAGAACTCCTTAAAATCTGCATAGCAATTCCAGTTTCACACTAGCCATGCTAAATTGTTATCTACAGTTTCTGGATGCAGTTAAACATACATTGTATTCCAGTGGTTCACTTCTTCATTGCTGCTGGGTGAAGTAATCCCTATTCATTCACTGTAGATAAGTGTGTAAGACAATTCAAGACCTGTCAAATGGAAACAGGCCATTGAGGCATAAAGATTTTGTTGCAGGTGTTCTAAGCAGCGGCAGTGCCTAAAACACCCAGATAAACCTTTAATGGAATAAACTGCTGTAGGAAAATGATTTAATTGTGCAAGCCTGTGAAGGGAAGCCCACCTCATACTTTGGGAACTAAAGTTTATGGTTCAGCACTAATCCCTGTAAAAGAGATAGCAGGGAAGTAAAGGCTAGTGGTTCTGAGAAATCTTCTCTCTATAATAGTTCTCTGTATGGCCACTTGCAGGTTATTTAACCATTTCATCCCTGTGGCTTTCAGCTATCTTATTTTTTAATTATCATCATCATCATCAATTAAATTTATGTGTCACTTCCCACCACAAAAAGCAGTCTCAAAGTGCAAAATACAGAAATCCATGATAAATATAATGGGAGGGATCAATATAAACCATAATCAGCACAATAATACAAATACAAATAAATACCATAAAAACATAATCTAAAAACAATACAATATGAAAAGTGTACATCCACAAATACACAAAACCTTCCCCCGCTCACAGCCTAGAATCAGCATCACAAAAAGCAGCCCACAACAATTGGGCCATAATTGATATCCAGATGCCTGGGCAAATAAATACATTGTTGGCTGGCACCAAACAAATGACAGTGTCAGTGCCAGATGAGCTTCTTTGGGAAGAGCATTCCATTAACACAGGGCAATCACAGAAAAAGCCCGTTCCAGAACACAACTGGGCTACCAACTGAAGCTGGTAGGAGGCACTCCATACTAAAGAGGCTGCTTGAGCCTCCCATAAAAATGATGGATTCTGGGGGGTGACCCTATCCAAGACCAGTTGCACTTTCCCCATCCAGACAGAGAAATCCCCACCAGCAGAGCCTCAGCCTTGTTTGGACCAAGCTTCAATTTATTGGTTCTCATCCAGTCTGTTACCTAGGCCAGACCCTGGTTCAGCACATCCATTATAACGTTCAAGATGTCTGCAAATGCGTTTGCGATCCTGTACATGTCCTTTTCCTGAACCGCTTAACTGCTACACTCAAGAAAGGTACCGTCAGAAAGCTGAGAGGGATGGGAAGATAATAGTTTGTGGTTGGGGAACTTTCTCCCACCTGCCTTTGGGAGAAAGCATAAAGAAAAGGCATTCTCAATGCAGAGTCAATGGCTGTTGTGACATCAAAAGCCAGAATATCAATCATCTCTCCAGTGGAAGCTGGTGGCTCCGATGTCAGTGGGGTGGTGAATCCACTCCAGGTTTCAGTCAGAACTCTAAAGGAGCCCTTTTAGAGTTCTGACTGAAACCCAGAACGGATTTTGCATGTTTGAAAATTCTAAACTCACAATAAAAGTTGTGCCACGGTGCAGATTTCAAACATTCCCACCATTGGGTGGTCATCTCTCTGAGTGTTCTAAGAGGATGGCCTGAAGATTGGATGTGGCCATCTGGTGCTTGTGTCAGTATGACTTTGCTCTGTTGTTCTTCCCCTCTCAGGTAACATACTAGAGGCTGAAGTGGGGTGCCCACAGATTGGGAGAGTGCTGTCAGCCAAGGGACAGCAGCCAGCCAATGACAGTTCCTTCCTGTGGCTGACAGAAATGAGAAGATAAAGCCTAGTAGAGTGTCCAAGGTTGCTTCTGAATGGGGGTTGGACTCAATGGCCTTGTAGTCCCCTTCCAACCCTACTACCATTCTATGAAGCCCGAGACCTGCCCCAGGAGATGGAGGACAATCTGATGGACTGTCTAGGGGCAGCTTACTTTGGCTTGGTGTATATATAGGGTGCTGCCAGCTTCTCAGCTGTGGGATAGACTGCTGTAACCCATGGGTTAGAACTGACTGAGGGATGTTATGCATTCCAGAGGTAAGAAGCTTGGCGCCCCTGTAAGTACTGTGTGTAGCAGAGGGTGTGGTGATGGTGGGAGGCAACAACAATGGGGAAGGCAATTCAGACATCAAAGGGGTCTGTAAAGGGGTCCCTTATATCAGACCCAGTCTTTGAAGAGCATGCCAACCTGGCTTTTATCACTGAGATCTGGTTGGATGAAGAGGGTGGGGTCAACCTCTCCCAAATGTGTCCACCAGTGTTCTTGGTGCAGCAACAAGTTTGACTCAAGTGAAAGGGAGGAAGGGTAGCTTTGGTGTACAGGGCATCTATCTCACTGGTCAGGTACCCTGTCCAGCAGTCAGCCACTTTTGAATGTCTGTACCTGGTGTTGGGATCTTGAGACAGGATTGGGTTTCTGTTGGCATACCACCCATCCCACTGCCTAACAGTCTCCCTGCCTGAGCTGACGGAGGTGGTCTCAAGTGTGCTGCTGAGGACTTGAAGACTGGTGATCTTGAAGGACTTCAATATTCACACCAAGGCTGCCTTGACAGGGGTGGCTCAGCCTCCCTTCATAGCCTCCATGTCAACCATGGGCCTGTCTCAGTTAATTTCTGGCCCAATGCATGTGGCAGGACACTGTTGGCATGTACAGATCATTACCTGATCAGTTTTGATCTTCCAGCTGCCTGGAACCTCCACCAGGGAGGTGGACCAAATTTGATGGTCTGCCTTAGGAGGCTTATGAATTCAGATGCCTTTCTGAGGTCTCTTGGAGATTTTCCTGCAGGTTTAGCTGGTGGTCCTGTCAAAGCCCTGATCTCCACTTGAAATGAGGGAATGACCGGGAGCTTGATACAATAGCTCCCAAATGTCCTTGGCCCAGTTATAGAGCTGCATCAGCTCTCTGGTATTCAGGGGAGTGGAGGACAATTAAGTGACTGGGGTCAGCAACTAGAGTGGAAATGGTGAAAGACTCGGACTGAGTATGATTTGACACAGTTAAGAATCCATCTTAAATCTTATTCTGTGGCGGTGATAGTGGTGGAGAGACTGTACTTCTCTACCACCACTGTATCTGCTCAGTGTCATTCAGCAGAACTTTTTTGGGTATTGAAGGGCCTTCTTAGTGTGGGCCCATGAAAACAACAACTTGAGCCCCAAAAGTCCACTATGGTCAATTTGCTAGACACATTGCAGATAAAGTTGCTCGTATCTGTGCCAATTTAGGCGCCATTGTTTGAACAGAGTCAGAGGTGGATGTGACCAGAGTGTCATCTAATTATGTTATCATGGACACTTTTCCACTTGTTCAGCCTGAGGACATGGACAAATCTGGTACTCCATATTATCACTAAGATTAATAAATTATTTTATTGCAGTTGGAACACACACTACAGTTTCCACATGGCCTGTCTTAAAAAACCTGAGGGTCAAACTACACAATATATTAAATACATAGCATGCAGCTCACCCTCTCATTCTTACTCTAAAGTAAGTGCGTGGAGCCGCAATCTGGATGAGTGCCATTACAGACAGGTACAAGAGGTTTAAACCTTCCCCCTCAGCCACTTGATTTCTGAAATTTCCACCACCACCGCCCCTGGTATGGGGGCTAAAAATGACTCCACTGGCAGCAGTGAAGGTTTTCTTCTTTTATGTTTTTGCTGAACAGCAGACCGGAAGGTCGGCAGGACAGCAGTTCAAGACCCGAGTGCCGCGTGATGGAGTGAGCTCCCGTCTTCAGTCCCAGCTCCTGCCAACCTAGCAGTTCGAAAACAAGAAATTGCAAGTAGATAAATAGGTACCGCTTTGGCGGGAAAGGTAACAGCGTTCTGTGCACCTCGGTGTTCAGTCATGCCGGCCACATGACCACGGAAGCATCTTCAGACAGCGCTGGCTCTTTGGCTTAGAAATGGAGATGAGCACCACACCCTAGAGTCGGACACGACTGGTTGGGGACACCTTTACCTTTTTACACTTTAGAGGAAGAAAGAAAGTGAGGGTCAGCTGCATGCTATGTCTTTAACATCAAGTAGTTCAGGGGTGAGCAGTTTGGGGCCCTCCAGACATTTTTGCTTACAATTCCCATCAGCCTATTGGCTGATAGGCTGATGGGCATTGTAGGCCAAAACACATGGAGTTGCCCTCCCCCCTGCTGTAATTTGACCTTGAGAGATGCTTCAGTCATTTTCTGGAGAAAATTCCTGTGCACACATTCAAGAGGAAGAAAGCTCTTTGGTATTCATTTCTGTTAAGATCCTAAACTTGTAGCTGAAGCATTTAAAAATTTACTCCCATTTGGAACATCATACTTATGTAAATTGGGATTCTAATCTATAGTTTGTTTCATTGCCTTATTTTTAATGTAACCATCTGTAGAGCGGCCTGCTGTTATATTCCTTTTGCTCAACCCAACATAAAGAACTTTACTGATGTCAAATAATGGAACTGTTTCAGGGTCAAACTAGATAAGTGATCCCTGATGGGATTTTCTATGGTTGTCTAAAAAGGTAAAAGCAGCCACATCAGGAGACAGGGGGCATCTCTACACCAGCCTAAAATCCTACATTTAAAATGGGGCTTTCTGCTTCCGTTTTAAATGCAGGATCACAACGACTCCCCTTTTCACATGCTTCCTTTTCCCCCACCCCCTTCCCCCTCCTTCTCCCTGTATCCGAGTCTTCCATTACCTTTCACTGATCTCGCTCCTCTTCTTGCTGCTTTTCCTCTTTTCACGGAGGGAACTCAAGCAGGACACATCTGCGATCTATTTAAAAACGGAAGAAAGGGCATTTAGTGCAGGAGAGACCCTGGAGGGTCACGGCGTCATGTAAAGAGCCCGCAAACGTCTGTGAGGGAGCAATCTCAATTGCAGGATACGCGCTCCACGTGAAGAGAGCCAGGGTTTGATTGGGGCTATGGAATGGGGGAAGGCAGTTTTGTGCTTCCAGGCAACTACAGACAACTGAATTAGATGCACCAATGGCCTGACTCAAGCAAGAGGCAGCTTCCTCTGATCCCATTAGAAGAGACAACTACTACGTTTCTATTAGGAGCCTCATGCGGCGCAGAGTGGTAGGCAGCAGTATTGCAAGTTCGATCCCAGCGGAAGCCAGGTCCCGGGTAGCCGGCTCAGGTCGACTCGGCCTTCCATCCTTCCGAGGTGGGTAAAATGAGGACCCAGCTTGCTGGGGGAAAGGTAGTCACGACTGGGGAAGGCAATGGCAAGCCACCCCGCTATGGTCTGCCATGAAAACGCCAGCGTGACAAGCCTCCCTCTAGGGGTCAGCAGTGACTCGGTGCTTGCACAGGAGGAACCTTCCCTTTTTTTTTTCTATTAGGAGAGAGAAAGACTGCATCATACTAATTCCAGCGAACTGAGATAAGATTACTCTGTGTTTGGCTACTTGAGCGGCTGCCTTCTGAAATGCACGGGGAGCAAGGAAACAGCTGGTGAAATATGTGAAGTAACACTGAATACATATAACTTCATGAGGCTAAAGCTGCAACCCTTTGCAGACTTTCCTGGGAGTGAGTCATACTGAACACAGCAAGACTTACTTCTGAGTAAACGTGCAACGCATTGTGCTGTCAAAGCATTGTAATCTTAGAATAATTCCACACAAGGTCAAGCTTGCAAAAGGAAACTGTGCGCCCAGGCCTCAGCAGCAGTTACTTGATGATGTATTCTTTGCCAGGTAAATTGATACAGAAAGAAGAAAATGATCTCTGGCCAAAAGCTCCATTTGAAAACAATATAAAGGTAGGGATTAAAACTATACAAAAAAAATTACTATCACATAAGAACACAGCTATAGATCTAAAAACTAACAAAACTAACGTTCCTAAAATAAAAGATGATGCCTTCAACATATTAGGCAAAATTACGTCTTTGGCTATAAACAGTTCAAATCACCAATGTGTATGGTGAATAATTCCAAAATCAACAGCTGGGAAATACCTTTTTCAGGACCAACCAAAATGGCACAAAATAGTGAGCAAGCTTCCATGTTCCCTGGAGATGATTTGTTGAATCTGTGTGTTTGTATTTTTAAACATTTTGCCTTTGTTTTTAAATACATGGTAACATGCTATTATGCGATAGGAAAAACTTAACAACATACTGTACTATCCTTTTGCCATTCTATGAAAAACAAAGGCTATGTGCAAGAATAAACACGATGAAAGGAAATAGACCCTCCCTAAAAACACTACAAGAGTTTTCTAGAACAGAAGCAAGGCACAAGGAGGATATCTCCCTTAGCCCGCAATCCTGTATCACAGGGGCAGGGAGCCTCTTTCAGTCCTAGGGCCAAATGCAATTTCAAAGAAGCTCAGGGGGGCTGCATTCCAGTGTTGGGCAGGCTCAAGGGCAAAACAGTGGAGACCTAGGTCCGTCTCTAATGATGTAATTCTGCAAACTCAAATAGCGCTAGCAGAGCTCCACTGACTCTTTCCATTGTGCAAGTTGCCCATTACACTTGTGCAATTGGTTATGCAAGCAGTTGCACAAGGATAACGCACAACCACTCATGCAAATGTCACTTTAGCTGGATTCTTCTCTTCTGCATAGTTTGGAATGTGATTTCCGCTAGTGCAACATCATTTGCGCCAACGTAATGACACAGTTGGATACTGCCCCAAACACCAGCATATATTACTTTAAAGGTGCAATCCTATGCATGTTTAGACAAACAAGTCCTACAGCTGGTTGAGACATGCTGGGAGCTGTAAGAAATGTCTAAACATGCATAGGATGTATGCATGGTAGTAAGAGCTTTAAATGACTGCTAGCTTTAGGAGAGGTATTTCAACCTTTTTAGAATGGGGAAAAAAACATGCAAAAGCTGGTGAACCACAAAATGATCAGCAGTCTAGGAAAAGGGGGCATGGCATCTGGGGAACCCAAAGGGCCAGATCTGGCCAGCAAGGCGGAGGTTCCCCACCCTTGCTGTGTCAAATTACCTGGGTGTAGGGCCATTGAACTCAGTGGAACTTACTTCTGAGATGACATGTATAGGATTGCACTGTTAATATATTGTCACCGCTGTCACACAAATGTTAAGACCCACTGCATTATCAAAAGAAAGTCTTGAGCTGCGTGTAGTCTTATGCTGTTGCAAAAGAAAGGTGAGTTCTGTTTTGGACTGAATTAACAGAAGTGTTGCATGCATGAAAGTCCAGAATAGTTCTGCACCCCTCAGCATGGATGAAGGTTTGCCAGGAGTATTTGGGCCAGCACACTTTTATATCTGTAAATTCTAGATGATCCAGAGGGGAACAGAGAGATTATAAATGGCTTGGAAATTCTTTGCAATATTTCTCCCTGCATAGAGAGAAAAAGATTGAGGACAACAGCTTTCAGGAGGATGTAATAAACCAAGAGGGAAAACAACTCAGAGGACAAGGACAAAAAACACTGGATTAAAACAGAAATTGTGATTTCGTGGGGGGGGGGGGTGATGACACGACGTTCTAACTTTAAATTACATTCAAAAAACAAGCAATACTGTGGCCTGTGTAGTGGAACTTCTTCCTTCTCTGCTAGGCTGCAGTCCTATGCACACTCATCTGAGCGTAAGCCCCATAGTGTGCCTTACTCCTGAGTAAACATGCAGAGACTTATTTCATTTCTATACCGCCCAACAGCCGAAGCTCTCTTTATAGAGATATTTATACCTCGCTTTTCGGCCTTAGAAAGGAACCCCCAAAAGGGCATACAAGCCAAATTAAACAGATGGTTTCTTTCTAAAGTTTGTAACGGGCCTAATCCTACGCATGTTTAGCCAGAAAAAAGTCGTCCAACTCCCAGCATTCCTGGCCAGGAAACGGTGGGCCTTGAGGGGCTTTTTTTTTTCTGTTTCAACGTGCATAGGATCGCAGCCGAATTCCTCCAGATGAATGAAGCGTGTTTCCCGAAGGAGTCTCCCGCGACCTACAAAGCCAAAAAAGAAGTACACCGGTGGCCTTTCTGCCTGTCGCGCGGCTCTCGGAGGCACAGCGCCCTGCAGGGGAGAGAGGGCGGCTCTCTGGCCCTTGGGGCCGCCGCCGCCGCCGCCGCCGCTTCGACGGCTTCAACGAGTGAGGCGGCGGCGGCCCAAGAGACGGTCGCCTTGGACTTGGGTGGAGCGGGAGCCGAGCCGCGCCGCGCCGCGCCGCGCCCCGCCTCGGCCGCTGCGCGGAGAAGCGCCCCAGCGAGGCGAGAGCGGAGGGCGCCTCCCGCCGCGCGGAGAGCGGCCGAGGGAGCGGGCTAGGGGCGGTCGGGGAGCTGGGGCGGGGCGGGGCGGGGCGACGGAGGCAGAGCCCGGGAATCGCCGCCGGTGCCGCTCCGCGGCGAGAGTCGTCGGGCTGGCGCGCCAGGTGAGTGGCGCTCTCCGGGCGCAGCGGGCAGCCCTCCTCCCTGGCCTCGTCCGCCGCGCGCCGGGACTCGGTGGCTCCCGCGCCGGCCCCGCTTTCGAGGCTGACCTGGCGGGACCAGGGCGCAAGCCCGTAGGGCTGCATCCTCAGTTAATCGCAGGTCGCAGCCGCGGCCAGGATCAGGCGTGATTTGAACGCACACCTGGCGGCCGCTTCGGGCGGGCGACTGTCTGCGGCGCGGGGGAGAATAAAGCCGCCGCCCGGCCGGGGAACAGGCTGGGCCGTCCAGCGTGGCGACGACTTCCCAGGAGGAGCAGCCGGAGCCCATGCTCCGCCCTTGCCTGCCTGGACTCGCTTGAGCCATGTGGGCTGCCTTCTCCTGAAGCCTTTCTTAGGAACTCTTCCGGCCCGCCCGCTCGAGCGTGATCAAGGCCAGTACTCTCTCCACGGCCGGCACGCGGGTCTTTGGCCCACCAGCTGCCTTCCTCTGTGTGGTTTAGGGTGCTGTAGAGATTCTGCGCCTCTAGGAGCTGCGTCGTGAGCAGAGGTTCAACAGGGGTTGCACCTGTCAAGGGCAATGTGGGGGAGGGGAGCCCTTTCCTGTGTCTTAGGGGCTGATCCCATAGTGGCCAAGCGTGTGAGCTGGGGAGTCCTCATTTTGGGCGAGATACTTCTGAGCCTCCCATCTGCACTGTGGCAATAATAATAGTGGCCCAGTGTACAGGTTCGTTTTGTAACGTTTCTGAAGTGTGCTGAATACTGGAAATGTGCTGTACTTTCCTGCAAATGTTTGGGCATTGAAGAGTCTAGGTGTGCTGTTGAAGAAGTGGGCTAGGTGATCTTCAGGTTCCTTACAGTCTTGTAACTTTTGCCCTGCAGTTCTGCTAGAAGGGCGTCAGGATCTCTTGTCATCAGTATGATCCCATCAGTCTTATTTCTGTATTGTGTAGTATGAGCCTTTTTTAAAATAAAGTATTTTAGGGGAGGCATTAATTGTTATGTTCCCCAAGACATGTACGGAGTCTGTGTTTACATTTAAGATTTGTTTTAAAGTTTGTCTGCATTGGAAAAGTACTTTCATGGGCCCAACCCATCTCTTTAAACACAAAACTCTTGTGGTGATGGTTGACACTTGAAGTCCTTGGTTTGTGGATTTAAATCTGACTCCCGAGTCCACAGACATCAGTGGAAATGTAGCAGGGGTCTTTGATAAATGCAAATTATGCATTACCTCCACATATTCTGGGTATGTGCATAATATCTATTATGGTTTTGCAGGAAGAATGACTAAAGCATTGCAAGAAAACTAAAAAAAAAAAAAAAAAGCAGTTTGCTTTTTAAGTTCTTCAGCACTGAGTATAAAAGCCCTTGAAGTTAAGCTGTGTTCTGTCATTCTACTTTTTTAAAAGTGATCCTTGGGGAAATGTCACTGTGTTTCACAACAAACTGAAATGTTTGGTTTCAAAGCAAAATGTTGTTACTCTTGTGTGGGCATAAGTGATCAAAGCAAAGGCTTCCTGAAACACTGTCAAGATTGTTTTCTTTCCATAGATAGGAACTGGAAGAATCCTGATTTTGAGAGAATGCAAGTCACTTTGACTACCTCTTTTTCAGATATTTATATGCTTGAAAAGGTTTGCTAACTTTATTTTGAAAATAGACTTCCATATGACAGCTGCTTGAAATAGAGCTTAACTTTATTTCCACAGAATGGGTTGCTTAAGACTGCAATTCTATACCCACTTACCTTCTGAGTAGACATGCGTCAGATTGCGTTGTAAGTAAATGTCCACATTTTCCAGAAGGGTAGCCATCTCAGTCTGTTGCAGCAAAAACAAGAATCCTTTTGTGGAATGAAGGCCACTTTATCAGATAACCGTTAGTCTTTAAGGTGTTAAAAGACTCATCCTTGTGAAAACTGTGGCTGAAACACATATGAAGAATTTGTTTTCTTATGCCGCTTGTTTTTTGTTTCGGTTTGCGTTTTAAATTATGTATGATCCTGACTAAGGTTGCAACCTTTGATTAATTTAGGATGCAATCCGAACTCAGAGGCTTACATGTATCCAGTGCAAAACATTTTGTGCTACATTTTAGTTAGATGGGTGATTCTGCCCATCTAGCAGAGACTTCAGGGAGGGGGAGGGCAGGGGCTGAGGCGGGGATAGGAAAAGGTGTAAGCCAGATGCCTGGCCTCCTCCCCCCCTTCCTGCCCGCAAGAATGCTCCCTTCTCTTCCCCCACCCAGGGTCTCTGTGCTCCATTTGCCAAGTGTGGACAGGTAGCCAGCACAGTTCTCTCCATGCTGGCTATGATGGTGGAAGGGAGGGGAGCGCGGTTTCCTGGTTCCAAGCCCAGAGCCCTGTCTTGGAGCTTGGATCCAGGAAAATGAACAATTGTTCCCTTAATAATAGATTGGTTAATCAAGCTTTTGACTAAAAAGTTGTCCTTTGTTGGGCAACTCATAACAATTTTTTTTTAAAAAAATCAATATTTAAGAACCGCAGGTGCAAGAGGCATCTCCCCTTCATTCTTGCAAGTGGGAATACCTCTTCCTATGTATGAAGAACTCTGTTCTATGATTTTTTTTCTGTCTAAAAATGCATAAGATTGTGACCTTAATCTTTAAAAGGACTCTTCGTATATAAATGTATACAAATCTAATTTATTAAAACTCATACAGTTATCATCTAAGATTTCTTTAATCAAGTGTTTTGTTGCTGCTTCTTCACTATCAAGCAGTGTCCCTGTTTTAGAAAGTGTCTGACAGTGAAGTCTTATTCATATCTACTCAGTAGTAAGCATCACTGAGTTCAATGGGACTTACTCCTAAGGAAGTCTGAGTCGGATTTCCTTGGAGACAGTGGAAGCCTGTGCATATTTAGGCAGAAGTAAGTCCACTAAAGACTCTTCAGAGTCTTTTCTCTCATGCACTGAAGCATGTGGAAGGGGCATGGGCTGCATGTACTCAGCCTGCCCCCAGTTGCTATCACCGCTGGTGCCACCCCCTCACCTTTGCACTTTGAGAACAAAGTTCTGAAGGAGGATTCGTTGTGCATTGCTCTGAACTTGTGAAGAATCCTCTTCAGAACTTTGACCTCAATGCTTGAAGTCTGGGGCCGGCCAGAGCTGACAGGGGCATTAGGGGTGAGGAAGCTTTAATGAAGCATTAGGAAGCTTTAATGAGCTTCCGCCATGCATTAAAAACATGGCTGTTCAGGCAGGCGTTTGGGGTGGGCTAGGGTATTTTAGAAAACGTTTTTATTGTAGAATTTTATTATCCGCTGTACATCGCCCAGAGTGGCTGGGTGACCAGCCAGATGGGCGATTAATAAATTTAATAATAAATAATAATAAAAGGGGTGGGGCTAATGCATGCAGCCCCTCTCCCCCCCCCTTTCTTTGTTTGAACACCTGAGAAGAAAACTTCTGAAGAGGGCACCTACTCCACTCCCCAGGGCAGAGAGATAGGTATCTTAAAGTCTGATGACCCCTCTTGCTGCCAGCAACTTTAAAAAAAAATGAAAATCTTATTTGACTTGGGTAGGGATCTGTTCCGGCCCTAGGGGGCAGATGTGCTTTCTGGTCACTCCTCAAGGCCCAGGTAACATCAGCGGATGACCCCTCCTTCCTGAAGCCCTGCTCCTGATATCATAGGGGCCCTTTTCTCCATGCCTCTCTGTGGATGGAGAAAGGAACTCCTTAGCACTAGAGAAGGGCTGCCTCTACCTAGCACTGAGTAGTGAAACCCCTCTTATCACTGATTGGACATAAGACCAGGGTTTCACTACTCAACACTAGAGAAAGGCAGCCCTAGAATGTATTCTGGAAAGCCTCTTGGAGTCATGGAAGGTGTTTTATTAAGCACTGTAAAGAAAAGGGTAGCCCAGACCACAAGCATTTCAGTTACGCTGGTGTTTCCCCAGAACATCGGTGTAAACAGGGCTGTTGAATAGTTAACAAGGGCTTAACAAAGACTTCAGTAGTACAAGCAGAGGGTTGTATCCAATTAGTCCTCCCTACTGTGGAATGTCCAAGAGACAAATGGAGAGGGGATGATTCCTCCTCCCTCCTGCATCCTTGTGTGTGTCCCTCCCTCCAAACATCTGTTCCAGGAGTTGGGGGCCCTCTGGAGCAGATTTTGGAGAGGTGCCTGGGGCTGTAGGTGGGAGAAGAAAGTATGCTCCTGTGATTTTCTTGATTCTGCCTTGAATCAAGAAGAGGACAGTTTTGAGTTCTCCTGACTTATCAAACCTTCCTTTCCTGATTCCCCAACCCAGTTACCACTCCCTAATTAATTGCAATTAATTTTGAAAAGGATAAAAACATTTAACATTAGGAAATGTAAAATTAGAGGAAATAAATGAAACAAAGCAGTCGGAAGAGAGGGCCTTTGTCATATGGGTGAGATTTGAGTAAGATTAACATTCAATTAAAGAACAGTGGTAGAAAAGGCAGCCAAATTGTATTGAACTTCTCTGATGTCACTCTTCTGTAACATTTTTTTTTGTTCTTCAATAGATAAAAAGGTCTTCAACCCAGTTTTCAGATATATACACAGAACATGATAACAGTAAAATAAAAAGCTTTGCTACAGGTGATGCTGGCATTCCAGTAGGTGATAGGTTTGGGAAGTTTCCAGAATGTGGGGATATACACCGGTGTTATGTGACTAAGGTCACAATCCATGCTGGCTGGGAAATGCTGGGACTTGTAGGGTTTTTTTCTGTCTAAACATGCATAGGATTGCTCCCTAAAAGAAGGCTCTAGCCCTAATGATGACGAAAGTCTGCCGACGACATTGCTCTAAAAGACTTCAATAACAGGACACTTCTGTATTTTATACACCAGAGTTCCCTCTGAACTATTGCATCTCCAGCATATATTTAAAATGCCTATATTAAAATATTTGGGAAAATGCTACTTTTTTTGTTTTCTTCTCTCTTTTTTTGCTGAATAGGCCCAAGGACCAAATTACATATTATGTGAGAGAGCTGTTGCTGGACCTCCCTCTTAAAAAACTGAACAGCAGCCACTGGCAGATTCATATCTGCTTGTTGCAGCAGCATGTGGAAGGAGCATGTAACCTTTCCATTGTGCCACTTTTCCAGTCTACCTCCCACCCCAGTGCTTTTTTTATTTGCACATTTTTCAACAAACAGCAACCTGTGGTGTGTGTGACCTAGATTTCCCCCCACCGTCCTATGCTGTTGCTTTGAGCAAATTGGCAGCCCTCCATGGCTGCATTTCAGTCCATGAATATATAAATGGGAAGGGGGAAGACCCATTGGCAGATCTTCCACATAACATATTGTTTGGTCCTAGGTCAAAGAGGTCAATACATGACAAGTCAATGACTGAAGGTACAACATTGTGATTGCATAATGTTGTTATCTTGAACCCAGTAAGTTCCTAAATCAGGGATTGGGAGCTTCCAGCTTGTGCAACCTCGGGTGAGTGCGACCTGTCCTTCCCCCACGCCTGAAGTCTAGCAGGGAGGGGAATCCCTGCTGATATCTCCAATCACTGGCTGGAGATTACATCCCACCCTTGTGTCCTCCCCAATGGGGGAAGGTGGGAGGCAGGGCAAAGCTTCTCCAGGAGCACTTCTCCAGCCAGTGCCTCACTTGGGACCTGCGTGCAGACTTTCCCTAGATTGGAAGCTGGGTCCCAAACTGAACACCAGCTGGCAGAATGGTCCTTCAGCTAGTGCCTTGGCTTTCTTACATGTGGGTTCCAGCTGGTGCTTCAGCTGGAGACCAAATGATGTTGGTGTGTGGGCATGCCCGTGATGTCATTTGGCCCATGGATGGCTTGGTGGGGGTGTCACGTGGCCCTCCACCCCCAGACAGTTTCCCACCCTCATCCCAAATAGTTCATATTGGGTTTTCAGGCCATCTAATGTGAACTTACGCAAGACTACAGCTAGCTGAAAGACAGAGGGGGAAACCTCTGAGGCTTAGTATTTTTGGAGGTTCAGAGGCAGCTAGCACAACCTTGGCTCCAGTTATGCCTTTTGGGTTGTGTGCCCTTCAATGCATAACCCATGAGCTTTCTATTTTTCTAGAGTGTCAGATAGGTGGATGTTTGCTCTTACATTTCCAGATCTAGTTACAGTGTTAATAATTTGTTTAAATAAAAGGCTAACACCAATGAGTAGTGTTACTGTAGTGTGCATGGATATATTGCATTGCAAGAAAATTAAGTGTCCAAAGAGTATCAGTGTTCTTGAAAATGTAGGTAATTCCTAGAATGTGTGCATGCCAGTGACTTCTCATGGCTCACATACCTACTTTTTGGACTGTGTGATACCACCCAGTGGGAGCTATTAAGATTCTTATGTTGGGCAATTCCCATGTAGTTGTTTGGTATGGAAGCCCTGTTGTATTCATGGTGGTTATAAAATGGCTTTCTATGGATTTCTTGCAGTGGAGAAATGCAGGTGCTTGAAGGCTGGATCTGGCTTCTTAGCCACTTGGAAGCAATGTCAGTTTATTACCAACTGCACATAAGTGAATGCAGTTTCCAACTGTATCTCTTCTGCAAGCACCTTGCAAGAGCACCATGGGTGAAGATATCACAGAGGAGGACATCCTTTTTGTCCCTGAGGGCTGCATGCAGCAATGGGTGGTGACTTGGACTGCACCCCTGCTCACAGATGCATGCACGCCTGCACATGCACCTATTTGCGCAACCACACAAATGGCTATACACACACACACACACACACACACACACACAGACACCCTCTCCTTGCCCCCAAGCTATTTTCATCAGGCTCACTGGGGAAAAGGGAGAGGGGTCCTCATCAGGATCATAGTTTCCTCACTGCTAATAGCAGCAGAAAACACAGCAGTCTTGGTGAGAATTGCTGGGAGGAGGGATAAACTCTTAATCTCTATCTCTCTGTCACACACACACACACACACACCAGCCATTTTCATAGCAGGGGGAAACAGTGATCTGTTCCCCACCTCCTAAGTGGTGGCTAATCAGTTGGACAGCAGGGAAAAGAGGGTGGGGTACCCTAGGGATTCTGCAGGCTGCATAGAGAGTGGCTGAAGGCTGCATGCAGCCCATGTGGGTTGCCCACATGTGGCTTATCCCCTCACAAAATTATTATTTCCAGGAACTAACAAATAGAATTCACTACCCCCAAAATGTAGTGATGGCCACCAACTTGGATGGGTTTAAAAGGGGATTAAACAAATTCATGGACGATGAGATTATCAGTGGCTACCAGGCATGTTAGCTATATATAATATTTCCAGTATCAGAGACAATGATGCTGGGAAAGACTGAAGGCAAAAGGAGAAGGGGACGGCAGAGGATGAGATGGCTAGATAGCATCACGGATGCAATGAATATGAACTTGAGCACACTCCGGGAGAGAGCGCAGGACAGGAAGGCCTGGGGTCCATGGGGTCACGAAGAGTCGGACATGACTGAACGACTGAACAACAGCATCAGAGACAATGTGCCTCTGTATACCCCATAGTTGGGGAACACAAGCTGGAGGGTGCTATTGTATTCATGTTCTGCTTGTGGATTTTGCCTTCGGGGCATCTGGCTACTCTGTGATGAGAAGCCTGGACTAGATAGACCTTCGTTCTGATCCAGCGTGGCTCTTGTTACATTCTTAGGTTTAAATTGATGGCAATAGCATTTGAATAGAAGCTAGGAACAGTGCCACATTCTGTGTGATGTGATCTGAATCCTTTTGTCATTTCTTATTGTACGTTGTACTTTAAAATATATGCTTTCTACTCTGATATTATTGGGTGACACCCCATCACTTGAAATACCCAAAAGGTATGACATTTGAAGACTTACAGTAACAAATGCTAACGGAATATGTTGTTGTTGTTCAGTCGTTCAGTCGTGTCCGACTCTTCGTGACCCCATGGACCACAGCACACCAGGCCTTCCTGTCCTGCGCTCTCTCCCGGAGCGTGCTCAAGTTCATATTCATTGCATCCGTGATGCTATCTAGCCATCTCATCCTCTGCCGTCCCCTTCTCCTTTTGCCTTCAGTCTTTCCCAGCATCAGGGTCTTTTCCAGGGAGTTTTCTCTTCGCATTAGGTGGCCAAAATATTGGAGCTTCAGCTTCATTATCTGTCCTTCCAGTGAGCACTCAGGGTTGATTTCCTTTAGGATGGACTGATTTGACCTCCTTGCAGTCCAGGGCACTCGTAAGAGTCTTCTCCAGCACCACAGTTCGAAAGCATCAATTCTTCGGCGCTCAGCCTTCCTTATAGTCCAGCTCTCACAGCCATACATTACTACTGGGAAAACCATAGCTTTGATTAGACGGACCTTTGTCGGCAAGGTGATGTCTCTGCTTCTTACTATGCTGTCTAGGTTTGCCATAGTTTTCCTCCCAAGGAGCAAGCGTCTTTTAATTTCATGGCTACAGTCACCGTCTGCGGTGATCTTGGAGCCCAAGAAAGTAAAATCTGTCACTGCTTCCATTTCTTCCCCTTCTATATGCCAGGAAGTGATAGGGCCAGATGACATGATCTTAGTTTTGTTAATGTTGAGTTTCAAACCAGCTTTTGCACTCTCCTCTTTCACCCTCAACAAGAGGCTCTTGAGATCCTCTTCGCTTTCTGCCATTAGGGTGGTATCGTCTGCATATCGGAGGTTGTTGATAATTCTCCCGGCAATCTTAATTCCGACCTCTGATTCATCCAACCTGGCATTTCTCATGATGTACTCTGCATATAAGTTAAATAAGCAGGGTGACAATATGCAGCCTTGTCATACTCCTTTCCCAATTTTGAACCAATCGTTTGTTCCATGTCTGGTTCTTACTGTTGCTTCTTGACCCTAGTACAGGTTTCTCAGGAGACAGGTAAGGTGGTCTGGTACTCCCATCACTTTAAGAATTTGCCACAGTTTGTTGTGATCCGCACAATCAAAGGCTTTAGCGTAGTCAATGAAGCAGAAATAGACGTTTTTCTGGAATTCTCTTGCTTTCTCCATGATGCAGCGAATGTTGGCGATTTGATCTCGAGTTCCTCTGCCTCTTCTAAACCCAGCTTGTACTACCGGTAGTTCTCCGTTCGCATACTGCTGAAGCCTAGCTTGTAGGATTTTGAGCATCACCTTGTTGGCATGTGAAATGAGCGCAATGGTGCGGTAGTTTGAACACTCTTTGGCATTGCCCTTCTTTGGAATTGGAATGTAAACTGACCTTTTCCAGTCTTGTGGCCACTGTTGAGTGTTCCAGATTTGTTGGCACATTGAATGCAGCACTTTAACAGCATCATCTTTTAGGATTTTAAATAGCTCAGCTGGAATACTGTCATCTCCGCTAGCTTTGTTGTTACTAATGCTTCCTAAGGCCCACTTGACTTCACTCTCGAGGATGTCCTGCTCAAGTTCAGTGACCGCACTATCATGGCTATCAGGGACATTCAGATCTTTCCTGTATAGTTCTTCTGTGTATTCTTGCCACCTCTTCTTAATCTCATCTGCTTCTGTGAGGTCCCTGCCTTCTTTGTCCTTTATCATGCCCGTCTTTGCACAAAACTTTCCCTTGAGATCTCCAGTTTCCTTGAAGAGATCTCTAGTCTTTCCCATTCTGTTGTTTTCCTCGATTTCTTTGCATTGTTCATTTAAGAAGGCCTTCTTGTCTCTCCTTGCTATTCTCTGGAACTCTGCATTCAGTTGGGTATATCTTCCCCTTTCTCCCTTGCTTTTCACTTCCCTTCTTTCGTGAGCTACTTGTAAAGCCTCATCAGACAGCCACTTGGCTTTCTTGCATTTCTTTTTCTTTGGGATGGATTTCGTTGCTGCCTCCTGAACAATGTGACGGACCTCCGTCCATAGTTCCTCAGGCACTCTGTCTATCAGGTCTAATCCCTGAAATCTATTTCTCACCTCCACTGTATATTCATCAGGGGTATGATTTAGGTCATACCTGAACGGTTTAGTGGTTTTCCCGACGTTCTTCAATTTAAGCCGAAATTTTGCAAGAAGCAGCTCATGATCTGAGCCACAGGCAGCTCCAGGTCTTGTTTTGACTGACTGTATAGAGCTTCTCCATCTTTGGCTGCAAAGGACATAATCAATCTGATTTCGATATTGACCATCTGGTGACGTCCATGTGTAGAGTCGCCTCTTGTGCTGTTGGAAAAGAGTGTTTGCTATGATCAGCATGTTCTCTTGGCAAAACTCTATTAGCTTTTGTCCTGCTTCATTTTGTACACCAAGGCCATGCCTGCCTGTTATCCCGGTGATTTCTTGACTTCCTACTTTAGCATTCCAATCCCCTATGATAAAGAGGACATCTTTTTTTGGTGTTAGTTCTAGAAGGTGTTGTAGGTCTTCATAGAACCGATCAACCTCAGCTTCTTCGGCCTCAGTGGTTGGGGCATAGACTTGAATTACTGTGATGTTGAATGGTTTGCCTTGGATTCGTACTGAGATCATTCTATCATTTTTAAGATTGTACCCCAGTACTGCTTTTCCCACCCTTTTGTTGACTATGAGTGCTACTCCATTTCTTCGAAGGGATTCTTGCCCACAATAGTAGATATGATGGTCACCTGAATTAAATTCGCCCATGCCTGTCCATTTTAGTTCGCTGATTCCCAAGATGTCAACGTTCAATCTTGCCATCTCATGTTTGACCACCTCCAGCTTACCTTGATTCATTGATCTGACATTCCAGGTTCCTAAACAATATTGTTCTTTACAGCATCGGATTTTCTTTTCACCGCCAGACACATCCACAGCTAAGTGTCCTTTCGGGTTTGGCCCAGCCGCTTCACTCTTTCTGGCGCTACTTGGAAATACCCTCTGCTCTTCCCCAGTAGCATATTGGACACCTTCCGACCTGAGGGGCTCATCTTCCGGCGTCATATCTTTTAGCCTTGTGATACATTCCATGGGGTTTTCTTGGCAAGAATACTGGAGTGGGTTGCCATTTCCTTCTCCAGTGGACCACATTTTGTCAGAACTCTCTGCCATGACCTGTCCGTCTTGGGTGGCCCTGCACGGCATAGCTTATGGCTTCACTGAGTTACGCAAGCCCCTTCACCACAACAAGGCAGTGATCCATGAAGGGGTAACGGAATATAGGGCTCTTTAATTACACTTGACAAATGTAACTGAATAAATAAATGTATATCAGATCATCCTGAAGCCTTTAAGATCTTATTTCCACTCACTTCCTGAAACATGTTTCTAGTTACCCTTGCAGGTCTGTGCCATAAGTGATCACCTTTGCTGTTGCTAGACTGGAGCACTGCATATAGCAAAAAGAAACATGTGATAACCTTTGGGCTGCTATCATATGCATAATTGCTTGGGAGCAAGCTCCATTGAACACAAGTGAGGACTACTTTTATATAAATATGCATAAAATTGGGCTGCCTCTGTTTTAGAAAAGTATTTGGTTGAATTAAAGTAAGTTTGTCCATAACTGACTTGGTGGAACCAGACCTATTCCCCAACTGGTAGTTCTTAGACTCTTTAGCCCTTTGTTGTTTATCTTTGTGTTAAAGGTTGTAGCACATAGTTCGTCAACCAAATGGATTGCAATATTAATGTACACTGTAATTAATGTGCTAATTTCCTTCTTTATGCATAAGCACTAGAGGAAAGGCCTGATGGTCTGCATCAAACAATCAGGCTGACAGATTTTGTCTAGAGAGTGAGTGGTGTCTCATTGTATAGAATGAGAATCGCAACTCGATTCAATTCCCAGCTTTGTTATGAATTCTCTGGGTATGCTTGGGCAAGCTGCTCTTAGTTTCCCATAGGAACAATGATGTCTTACCCCACTGGGTAGTTCAGCCCATTGGTGAAATCTTTTCTCTGTGCCGGAGGGTGGGTTCATTTCAATCTGTGCTGCTGCAGGCATGAGGTGAAGTATCTGTCTGGTTGTTGGTCAGCTCCTTCTGAACAGAGTTAAAACTATGTGGTGAAGACTATACTTTCAGGGATCATTTCTATAATCTCGTTTCCTATGAATGACTAAGAACAATACGATGGAGTAGGTTTTAGGATGCAGACATTCTCAAACTTATGTGTGTGAGAATCAGGAGGATTTATTTATGTATGTATTACAATTCTATAACTTCAGTGCTTTATGGTTGTTGTGCACTTCAGCAAGAGCCAATGGGCAGGTTCTCATGTCATGCTAAGCCATCCTGCGAATAAGCCATAGTGGGTTGGTTGTTCGCATAACAATTCACAGTACACCTGACAGATGATAGGGCTGGCTGTGGCTTGTTCTCCCTCTCCTTCAGCCTCAGTCCTCCAGCTGGATCTGGCACGTATTCCAAGCACCTTTGTGGTAGACCCTGTCTTGTCTCCTCACCCTACCCCTTTTTCCACTTTGATCGCTACCCATTTTCATTCCCGACCTTTTTTTTTCTTCATTGTTGATACTTCGGGAGTATGCAAATATGTTCATAATCCCCCCCACACACATTCTTTCACAAGTGCTCAGGAATGCAGATTCGGCTGTCTGATACGTGTAGTCTTGCCTGGTTAATTCCCTTGTAAGTTTCAGCTGTCAAAGGGAAAGCCCAAAGGGGAGTCCATAACATACAAGGAAATTGACAACATGAGGTGGCATACAAGCTAATTTGTGCAGTTATGAAGGACCTGGGAGGGAATAATAGTAAGAGAAAGGAGGGGCCCAGTAGCACCATTCAGAAGCACTGAAAATGGGGGGAGAACGGCGAATGGAGTAAATGCACCAAAGGGGGGGGTCAAGATCTCTGACTTGGCAATGTAATCCTCTTGCTTTTAAGTGTTGAACTTAAGTGTTAAGTGCTGAACACTTCTCAATGTCCTCTTCTCATTCAACACTTCCCTGAATCTCCAGCAAGTCCAGAAAGGGGAGATATTGGCTTCCCCCTTTTCATGGCTCCCTTTCACAGCAGTTATTCCAGGTGCACAAATTTCCCTTCTATGTATTTCCTAGCCCTTAAATTTGAGCAAATTTCCCCTCCATTTACTTTCTAGCTGTTAAATTTGCACAAATATTCCCAACAATTAAAAAACAACAACCTTAGGGGGTGGCTGAATAGGACAGAGCAAATGGGGTGCCGGCACCAGCAGTATTCACACCCACCCACCCAATGGGGCCCTATTCATCCCATGCAGCTGCCTTCTCATTTTTTTAAACTGTCAGGGAGATTTCTGCACATCTGCTGAAGTGCAGTAACCTCAGCAGTAACTGTTCCAAAAAGGAGCTGTTTTTTCACCCCACGAAAAGGGTGGGGGAGTTAATAACTCCCATTTCTAGACTAGCTGGAGACTCAGGAAAGTGTTGCAAAGGTGGAGGACACTGAAAAGTGTCAGTTTCACGTGTACAAGTGAGAGGATCACATTGCTAAGGGGGAGATATTGTCCCCCCCCCCTTTTGGTGCACTTGCTCTGTTTGTCTCCCCCCGACCCCATTTTCAGTGCTTCTGCATTGCGCTACTTTGTCCCTCCTTTCTCTTACTATTATTTCTCCCCTGGTCCTTCCCAACTATGTGCAAATTAGCTTGTCAGTTTCCTCTTGCCAAGTTCCTTATATGTTGCCTATTCCACTTGGGCCTCCCTTTGACAGCTGAAGCATACAAGGAAATTGACTAGACAAGACTACACATGCCAGACAGGCATGTCTGCCTGCCCGCTTGCGAAAGAATGGGAAAAAGTAATAATAAAAAATATCACAGATACATTTGCATACTCCCAAAGCACTGGATTTTTTTTTTTAAAGGTGGTGAAAGAGTGTTGGTCCTTCCAAAGTGGAAGCTGGGGGTGGCACTGGTGAGATCACAAAGTGTGACACAGGGTTTTTTGCTGCTTTTACCAAGCAGCTCTGTAGCCAATTCCACGATAAAATTGCTCTTCCCAGTTTGGATGACATAACAACCCACCATGGGTATGACCAACTGTACAACAAGCTATGGGTTCTCAGGGTGGCTTGTTTGCGAAAATTAAGCAACGCTGTGGAAAACACAGTGGGTTCGGACAGCGCAACAACCCACCGTGGCTGGCTGCCCATGGCGGATTGTCATGTGTGAACCCAGTCAGTGTTCCTCTACAGTGTTTCATAGCATGGGACCATTTGACAAAGAGTAGACACCATTTTGCACATCCCTCCTCCATAGGAACATAGATGCTTCACTGCAGCAGAACTCTTGTGTTAAGGTAAAGCAGGATTGTCATATGAGATGGATCCCCAGGTGACAGGACTGATGACTGCAGAGCTTTTGGGATTTCTGTATTAAACAGAGAGGCTTGAGACTTTTCCTTAGCAAGGTGCTAATAGCATAATCTTAAGATAATTGTTAGAGTATTCTAATGGAAAAGTTACCTCCTGCTGTCTTTGACACAGAAGACAATAATCTATCTTAGTGGCATAGTCATGGTTTTAATGAAGCTTATGAGCACAGGATGTAGATCAGAAATCATTGTGTTAACTGCACTAATTAATCAGAGTGACACTTTTTGAAATCTTAGGTAGAATAATAGCTGTAAAGCTGCATCTAATGTGCTAATAGTCTAAGCCTGAAGTGTGTGTGTTATAATTAAAACTTGCCTAAACACAATAAAATTAAAATATTGCAGGTTTTAATTCGGGCTGCTGCCAAAACTCTTAAAGTAAAATTTGTGGCTAAGCTCACAATTGCCTCAAAAGTGGAATATTTTTTCCTAAATGGCAGCTGTACTTAGTGAAATCTGGATTGCTTTAGTCCAGGGATCCCAGGCTGTTTAGGGTCAGTGAGCATATTTGGAATGTTGAGAGTGTTGTGGGCACTCGCACAAAATGGTTGCCATGGTGGGTATGGGCAGTCACAAAACATTCACTTCCCAGAAGGCAAACTGGTGAGACTAAAAGAAAAGTAACTTGCCCAAGAACCAAAGCGCAAGGCAGAGGTGAGGTCTGAGCTCCAAAATACAAAGCGGCTTTTTTGAACCCAGATAAAAATGGCACTGGAGAGTAGTGCTTTGCAGCATGCCAGCCACCCAATACATTTTTATAAATTCTAAAGTATCTTAAAAAATAAAGTAAGAATCAGGAGAGGCAGGGGGCCTTAGTGGGCACCAAGAGAGGTTCCACAGGCACATTCGTCAGAATGTTTACACATTTTGCTTTAATATTGTCTGTGCCATGTCAACAAATATTCTGTCTGTACTCTCTCGCTCTCTTATTCTCATGGTATGTACCTTTTTGTGCCAAGAGAAAAAAAGGGGCAGCACTGAGCAAAAAAAAAAAAGGGCGAGAGAAGAAAATAAGGCAAAGCTTCACAATGGTACTGAAAAAATACATGAAATAAAAAAGTAAAATGTCAGTAAAGACTATTTCAGTGAAGACATTTTTCAGCAGCAGTGAAAGAACAACCATATAAATAAGTCAGCAAACCATAATACAAATCATGTATTTCATATGCGTAGTCACTAATTCTAATTCAGTAACCTATTTTTTATTTTTTTAAAACACCCTATTTTTCAGAACCATTTTTTCTTTCTTTTGCACCAAACCATCTCCTGGAGACTAAATGAATTTCATGGAAGCAACACCCATTTAAAATGATGAACACATTTGCCAGTTTACCTCTGTGACTCTTTACACAGCTTTAGGACTGAATATCTCATAAAACTTTGGCTGAGATCTAGATAGCTACTTTAGATGCGCCCAAGACTTTGGGCATAGCCAATGGGATGTTTTACATTTTCCCTTGACCACCGTACCATATCAAAACTGCTTTGAAAAGTATTCTCAGTTTTCAAAGCAGTGTGTCATGTGATACTGAGGAGATCAGAGGACGTGCTTTTTTAAAAGCACAAAGCCTCCTTGAACAGATGGAGCTAATTGTGAGGTCTTTTGGATCCTGGCCATTACTCGGTGGAATAAAATTGTATGTACAAACTACTATAACAAAATGAGGGATAGAAACATGTGGAACCAGCTGACAACAGACTTTTGTCAAAAATACATAGGGCAGGCAGGACAACAATTATTAATGCAACTGCTCTAGTTTTACAAATCCCTAGATGAATTCATGTATTCCTGTAACGATGCAGTTATCTTTTAGCTAATTATATTATGCTAATTCAGTTGTGGAGGCAATTTATTGTTTGTGTTTCGCCTAAAAAAAAAAATCATCAAAGGGTGCAATCTTATGCATGTGAGAACAGAAAAAAGCCTTACAACTCCCAGCATCCTTTAGCTGGCTGGCATGCTGGGAATTGTGGGACTTTTTCTGTTTAAAAATGAATCTGATAGCACCCTTAACCACTGAAGAAAACAAATCTCAACCCCAACGTTATCACTACTCATCACCAGATGGGACTTGATCTGCAGCTAGGAATGTTGTTTACCTTTGAGCTAAGACTTCATAAATCTATAGAAAAAAGGGAACTTTAGTCAGCACAATTGAGACAGCTCTCTGGCTTGCATAGGAGGTTCTATGAGAAAGCCATGCATTTTCAGGAGGCAAAATGAAAGGAAACCACGCTTGAGACCAACGGCAGCTTCGCTCCTGGCAGAAATGGCAGCTTTGGAAGCAGGGGGGTTTCATCATGGCTGTGGCATGGGTGTAAAGAGCTCTTTTTTTTTAATGCCTTCCTTCGCCTTGCTGCATGCCCCTTCCCTCTCCTATAGCTGCTATTTAAAGTTTTTAAAATATTGTGCAGCACAAAGCTTTTTACAGTGTTACATGTAGTTTGATCCTGATTCTAGTCTCCCAGTTTAAAGGCACAGAATTTTAAAATAGGTAGCTGTTGTCCAATCAGCAACTAGCAGCCATTCCTCCACTACTTACCTCTCTTCCATGATGTCAATAGTACAGGCACCAGTGCAGTGCTGGCCATTGTCTGTAGCAACCTTTTCCAACATTGGGTCTCCAGATGTTGAACTACAACTCCCATAATACCTGACATTGGCCATGCTGGCTGGGGATGATGGGAGATGGGGTCCAAAGGTTGGGAAATAGTGGTCTGTATGGAATGGCAGGGAGCAAACCCACTGGCACCAGAGTTGCAGAGCCTTCAAAAATTTATTAGGGTCCAAGCCTGTTGTATGCTGTTAATTTTTACTGATGATTTACAGAGGGGTGGTCCTGTGGGCTGTGTCCTCGATGATCATAAGCCCCTGAACTCAGGCTTATGGTCATCCTATGCAGGGCAGAAGGAGCGGTAGAGACTATTGTCGCCCCCCCCCATCCTCCTACCCTGCATTTTCACTAGACGAGCTTTTTTGCCCATCTAGGTAGGGTGTTTCAGAGGAGGAGGGAAGGAGGCTGGAGAGGCCTCAGGATAGCTCATGTCCTGGCCTCTCCAGACTCCTCCCCTCCCACCAAGATGCCCCCTTTCCCCCTTCTCTAAGGTCGAGATTCTTTCTGCGCCAGTTGCAAGGGGGAGGGGGCTTGGAGATCCAATTCCCTCCTCTGAGGTCAGAGCACTGTCTCCGACCTTGGATAGGGGAATCCAATCTATCTTATGGACCCTAAGACGCTGTCTAGAAGTCATAGTACTGCTCCTTAAAACAGCAGTTTGGCATGTTGTGCATACCACATACGCAGCCAATACTGAGATGTGTAAGTTTCGTTCCTTGTGCAGCATTTAATGATCATACAGTATTTAACTTCTATATTACTTTTACCAATCCCTAATCACTTTATTAGCAGGCTTTGTGGTGGATTTTTTTTAAAAAAATGGCTCCCATGATAGCTATTCTTTAAATGATAACATTTTGCTTCATAAAATCCCAAAGGCTGAAAACGATGAAGAATCTGGTATTCTTGTACCGTTGCGTTTGTCTGCAAACCATATGGTATTCAACAGATAGTCTGATAGAGCTTGTTTATAGGCCTGCTTCTGTGCAGATATCTAGGTCTAGAAATAGACATTTCTCCACCAGAATGGCAAACAAAACATCAAGTATTTTCAAATGACTGTTCCCAAGTGTCTTATTTTACCTTATAACTTATTTTTGTTTTCGTTTGCTGGAAACTTTTCTTAGTGAATATGCTTTCCAATGGCCTGTCTTACCAATTGTCAGTACATGTTTGGGGGAGTTTTGGTGTGCAATTTAATACTCCCTTTATACTATACTCAACTGAATTACAATGTGCTAGGTTTTAAAAGGAATTTAAGTAGCTTTACGTTCTCTTGAATTCTACAAAAAGGTTCTGTACTGCATTTTTGTCAACTCTTAACACCCTGCTGTGTTTGAGTGGCAGGTGAAGGACATTTAAATTAATGATTTCTTTCTCCTGAGGCTCTATGTTGCAAGTAAGATTAGAAAGCTTTGGGCTTGAGCCTGTTCCACTTGATGCCACTGGTGAAAATCTGGCTCTTAATAGGGCTGTTGCTTGTGTAGTTTAAATCAATGACTGCGATGTTGGCAAATAAAAAATAAATCCTTGATGTATGTACTTTGCAAAGCTGGGTTTGTGCCTTTAATAAGAGTTGCCACTAGGTTTACTTATGGTGCAAATGAATATTGTTGAAGATGTAGGGTGCGTATTAGCTTCTGATGCTACTACATTGAGATATCACCCTGTCTCCAAAAATCCCAGTTCAGAATATTATCTTGGTAATAACCCTATGAAACAGGCTAGGCCAGGAGTGGGCAGCCTGGTGCCCTCCAGTTGTTTCGAACTACAACTTCCATAAGCCCTAGCCAGACTGGCTAATGGTCAGGGATTATGGGACCTGTAGTCCAAAACATCTGGAGGGCAGTAGGTTGCCTACCCCTGGATTGGGCTGACAGAGAGAGTGACTGGACCTAGGGCCACCCAAAGAGCTTTATAGGCAAGCAGGGGATCTGAGTGGGGTTCTCTCATCCAATGCAAACACTCCAGTCACATCAAAGGCCAAGGCCAAGCTGGCAAATACTTGTGTAGTCATAGAAGTCCTTCAAGTGGGCAGGCTGTGGGAAAAGTAGTATGTAATCATTTATTATAGATGCTCTATAAATGACTTGACCCATTTTTTTTTCAAGATAAGAAATGTAAGACATTGCTGGGCAAGAACTAGAAAAGTAGGTGTTCTGAAAAAGGGGGTGATAGGAGCATTTTATGGTGTTGGGTTCTTTCCCCCCTCCCCCCCCCCCACTTATAGATCTGTCAGTGAGACAGCCTATGGGCTTGTTCTCACAAATGTCACATGAAGTGATAAATCTGTGTCTGGACTGCACACTTCACAAAGCTCTACTACGGATTGACTGAAGGCGTCTCAATCAGACCTGTATCCAGGCTGGAACCAGATGGGGCTTGGCTCCAGCCAGGACACCTCTGGCTGCACTAGCTGCTTGCTCGCCTACTCGTGAGGTGTCAAGGGTTTTTTGCTTTTTTTTAGCAGCACATTTCGCCATGTTGCCTGGCTCCAGTGACATGAGCACTGGGCTCCCCGCTCACTAGCAGCAGCAGCAGCAGCAGCACAGGCTCTCCGACCTCAGTGTTGCTGTCAGCCACTCTGTCTGCATGTGCAGCCGACTGCAGTGCTGTGGAAGGATGGCCCTGGAGGCCCAGCCCTTGTTCATGCTGCTGCAAGAGAGAGCCAGGATTCACACTGGGTGGTGGAGAGAGGCTGAGTAGATCTGTATGCTGGCACAGCCAAGGGCTGAGGGGGCATCCTGGGGGAGGAGCCATAGTTGCGGGGGGGGGGGGACCAATGCTCATTGGCAAAGCCTGCTGTAATTCAGCATCAGCTAGCATTATAATAGGAAATAGTTATCCAATCATCTCTCAGGGTTAGTTAAAGAAGAGGAATAAATGTTATAAAAGGCAGTTCCCTTTTCCACGAGGCTTCAGAGTATGGGAGAGAGGGAACATGAGGGTTGGATGATTATTATTGACTTGTGTAATAGTCTAGGACAGTCCAGAGTTTTTTTTCTCAAGGACCTTTTGCCTGGGGGGGGGGGTGTCTGGCAAATTGAATTATTTTAGATTATGAAATGTTTTCTTTAAGAATGATGAATAAAATATTTAAGACAAAGTGTTCATATTTTGCTACCGGACTTTACTCCCCAAAAACTTTTAAACAACCTGAAGGACGCCTCTTCCCATATGTGCCTGCCCGGACCTTAAGATCATCTTCAGAGGCCCTTCTCTGTGAGCCCCTGCCAAAGGAAGTGAGGCAGGTGGCTACTAGGAGGAGGGCTTTTTCTGCTGTGGCACCCCGGCTCTGGAATGAGCTCCCTAGTGAGGTTCGCCTGGCGCCTACATTGTATTCCTTTCGGCGCCAGGTGAAGACCTTTTTATTTTCCCAGGCATTTTAGCTTTCTAAACTTTTTAGCTTTGCTGTTTTAAATCTGTATTTTAAACTCCTGCACTGCTGCTAGGTTTTATTGTGGTTGTATTGTTATATTGTGGTTTTAATGTTCTATATATTTTAAATTGTTTTATTGTGTGCTGTTTGGTTTTAATTTTTGTGAACTGCCCAGACAGCTTCGGCTATTGGGCGGTATAGAAATGAAATAAATAAATAAATAAATAAATAAATCAGCTACTACCACATAACAGGAAGACATGTAAGACTAAAATGTAAAATTTCTGGAAATTTTGAAGACATGGGGGAAAATATTTTTGAATCTTCTCTGAAAGATACCCAGCATAGTTATTTCTAACATAATACCATAGTTAACATAATAACATAGTTATTTCTAACATTCTATTTTAATTCCTTATTAAAATTGTTGATCTACTGTATCTTTTACTTATAGATGTCTGGGGATGCTCCAAGTGATGTTCAGTTTTTCAGCATGTGACTAGAGTCACCATATCATAATAAGTGAAGAAAATGTGTCTTCTTGACAGTTTGGGTTTTGTTTTATAGAGCTCTGTGTTTCTGAGTTTATTCTGGTTAGATTCTGTAGCAGTCAATGAATATAGTTCTAAAACTCGCATGTGAGAGAAACATAATAGGTTATCCCACTAGTACTACCACATGTGATGGAATATTGTGTGGGTTATCCCTCCCTGCTGCTTTTTTAAAAAGAACTCACCGTATAGTTTTTAATAAAATTCTCAATTAGACTTTACCATTAGGGAATTCTGCCTCAGCTATAAAATCCATAACCATTGTCACCAAAATAACCCTCTATAACTAAAAGAAACTCAGTAGCCTGGTTCCTATGATGTAGGCATGGGACTGATACTACCACTAGAGACAATCTTTCAAAATGAACAGAATTTAAGATGTTTATTAAGGGGAATTATTTACAGAAAGGAAGAAAATGTAACTCTTTAAATAATAGGTTGAGATTGCTTAAAGGCTCTTACATTAAATATGCTTGGTTACCATTCCGAATAGGTCAGAGTTTTCCCCAACTAAATAAACTCTCAGTAGCTTTTCCTTCAGACCAGATTTCCCTAAACTCCACCCCAACCAATTATTCCTCACAAACAGGAACAGATGCTGTATACCAGTTTTCTTTTGCCTCCAGCTCTTTCGGCTTCTTTTGGCTTTTAAGATGGTTCAGATGTTTCAGGGACTACTTACTGAAGTTCTCTCTGGTCAGATATAAATAGGAACCTAAAATGTGTAACTTGGTTTGCTCATAAAATTATCATGTTTGGTATATTAAATGTAAAACTATCATTTATTCAGACAATACTTAAAATTTACTGAGTTTACTTTTAAATGATATAATTTTAATTATTTTATGAGCATACCAAGTTATACATAATACATTTTCTGTTCCAAAAGTAACAATGTGACTTTAGAGCTGTAAAAAGTATTTACAATAAGTATTGCATATTTTTCATTTTTTCCCAAAATTTCATTTTTTCTGAAAGCACCAGGAAAAAAAAACACCTCAGTTTTTTCCATGGCTTTAAAGTTTATGGAAATTTTACATCTCTAAGCAGTATAAAATTACATTAGTGGGGGGGGTGGGGGGGGTTGCAGCAATATCACACTGCTGACTCATATTCCGCTTGTGATTGACTGCAGTCCTGAGATTCTTTTGGTATGTACTACTGCCTGGCCAGTTAAACCCTATCTGTGCTTATTGGACACCAATAGCATAAGCTAGCATGATGGGTTTTCCAGGAATACCTTTTACAGCAGCCTACGCTATTGGCGTACTGCCAGTGGTCACTGGCACTAGCAGTATGTCAGTAGCAAAAATGGAGCAGCAGAGCTGGATACTGACCTTGATTCCATGTCCCCAGTGCAAAACTTTTGAGTTCTTTGTTGAATTTCATTTTGTTTTCCCAGTTTTCTGTTCTGTCAAGATCATTTGGTTTTGTCCCAGTTTTCTATCATGACTATTTTTAGTTTTATTCCTGTCTTTTGATGTGTTAGCTATCCCTCCCACGTCTGTGGCATCTTTAAATTTGATAAGGATCGCCCCTATTCCTTCATCTTAAATCACTGAACTAGGGATATGTAAAGTTAGTGTAAACTGCATCTTACCAGCATGGTCTATGTTTATATCATCTCAGTTGGTAATATATGGGAATTATAGTAGGCACAGCTGTTATAGTGTTGTAAATTAAACTTGACTGAATTGGAACAAATCCTCCTTCTTCAACATGTCTTTCTACAAAATAGTATGCAGTTTAAAAAGCTGTTGTCTGCTACATGAAGAATTATGATAAACAGCTCTTGGGTTGATGAAATCTGGCCTCAACAGTCAGAGGTGTTTTGTTTTGAATTTCACACAAGTAAGAGAGGTGTTCTGTTAAGGAACTGGTGAAGCATCAGTGAGTATAGTTGTGTGGACTGTAAGGCTGAACAATTATAAATTGGTCTGAACAGGCTTTTGGTTTTATTCAGTTTCTCATAATCTTATATGCACTAATCTCAAACTTTCTGTCACTGCTTAGAGTATGAGAACAGTAGCTTACTTTTTCTCAAATCCTGAGGCAAGTCTTGGAACAGGTGTGTGTCAAATATTTAAAGCCCTTCAAAACCACCAATTTAAATCCAAAGTTGAACCTTCTGAAACTTCACAACTATTAATGAAATATCTAAATGGGGTATTGGGGTGAGGGAAGACAAACAGGTAAACACAAAGTCTTTCTGTGTACCTCACTTGGAATAAAAACAGCAAAAAGCTGTAAATTACAGCTACCACTGCATAATATTCATATATAGCACACTAGAAAAATGTGTTTGTTTTTTTGTTATGTCTTTTCAGATTGGCTTTTTCAGAAAAAACAAGAGAAGAAAAAAATACAAACCAAAATGAAAACCTCTGAGAAGTGAACCATGCACTCCTCTGATGTGGGTTGAAATGTAGCCCCCTAGTAGGGCCATGAACCTAAAAGTAGTCTATGTATCTGTATTGATGTTTGGAGTAGCAGGTCTGCTCCTTTTCATGTACCTGCAAGCCTGGATTGAAGAGCAACATACAGGTAAAATAACTAATGAACTATGTTGATGCTGGAGTTCTCTTAGTATTGTTTTAGTACCATCAACACACATGGTACCTTTATTGGAGTTAATAGAATTGACCTTTATTGACAAAAGCACAGTTTGCTCTCTCTCCAGAAGGAAAATTCCTAAACAGCAAGCATCTGGAGACTTCATTCCTCTACTACCCTTGTGATACTGCATTATCCCAATGTATTAGAAAGGGATGGGGCTGATCTTGCTGCTGAAGAAAGGCTTCCTGAGTGAGGAAGGCTGGATTAAAACAAATAGTGCAGGAGTGCATGCTTGGTTTTTTATGTGCCTTGTATTTCAGGAAAGCTGATTTTAATAGAGAAATGCTAGGTAAGATTTCTTGGCTAGATAAACTAATGGGGAAATGAATTGAAGATTTTTAAGGCATTATTATTATTCTACAGTTTTATTGTTTTAAATTGTTGTATACCACCTTCATGGCTTGTTAGCAGACAAGGCGGTATATAAAAGTTAATAAATAAATAAAGGTGCAATCACCAACAATTCCAATGAGCAAGAAATAGGAGACACCTAAAGATAATGTGGCTGCACAAAAGCCTTCCCCAACCTAGTGCCCTTCAGATGTTTTGGACTACAACTCCAATTATTCCTGACTATTGGCCATGCTGGCTGAGAGTAATGGAAGTTGAAGTCCACAACATCTGGTTGGGGAAGGCTGCACTAAAGAATTCCAAGGCAACTATCCTTAGTTACTTATCTGAAATGTATGTGTCCTGATTAAGTAGAATTTATAGGGTTACAATTTATTTAACCTTGTGGTCAGAATAGACCACCCAGTATGCATAATGTTTATAAACTCCATAATTGGTTTGAAATAGAAAGGGAGAGTATTTAGAGAGGGAATTGGAGAATGCAGCTGGGTGGGAGGCCATAGAGAGTATTGCGGGTGGTGGGGTAAGGGTGGGAGAATCCCAGCAAAAGTGTGACTTAATTGAATAAATTGCTTTTGCTCTTTCAGGTACCCTGTGTTTAGGAAAGTTTAGACCACTACTTGATCATTTCCTAGATAGCCAAAAAAAACTGCATGTGCAGAGGCTGGAAGTCTCTCAATATTGCAAATTATTGGGAGATATAAAAACTGGTGTATTTCCTCCTTAAAAATATTTACTAGCCAGAGACTGGATTAGAATTTGAGAGCATAAATAACATTAATTATTTTAAAATGGCAGCAGCTGCACAATCGGAGTTAAAACAAATAAAATGCTATCATTAAAAAAAGATCTAGAAGTCTACATTAAAAGGTCTTGGCAAATAAAAGGTCTTCACCTGGCACAGAAAAAATATTAGAATTGGTTCCGGGCAAGGCTCCCTAGGA
Organism: Heloderma suspectum; assembly: GCF_057233095.1. NCBI lineage: Eukaryota > Metazoa > Chordata > Lepidosauria > Squamata > Helodermatidae > Heloderma > Heloderma suspectum. Next base: position 76,550,891 of record NC_139461.1, read on the forward strand.
AGATCATTCCACAACAGGGAAGGCCTTTTCTCAATCCCCACCCACCTAATCTCTGAAGGTGGGGGACTTGAAGAAAGATCTCCAAGTAAGATCTTAAAACTTGGGCAAGTTCATGTGGGAGAAGGTGTTCCTACAGTTACCCAGGTCCCAAGCCATTTAAGACAAGGATGGGAAGCCTCTGATCTCTGGGCCAGATCCAGCCCATGGTATCTTTGATTCCCTTGTTGAGAGGTTAAGCCCTTCCTGAACTATAGATGAGGATGTGAGCATCTGTAGCAAGTGTAAACAGCAAGTGAGAGAGAGAGAGAGAGAGAGAGAGAAGGAGTGGCAGAAAGATCCACGTGAGCTGGCATAGGCAGGGAGAAGGGTGTGCCAAACAGAGGGAGTGAGGAGGTGTCTCCTCCATTAGCATGAGGCCCCTGACATTATCCCTGAGGGAATGCAGCCCTTGGGAGAAAAAAAGCTTCCCCACCCCTGGAGTAAGATGTAAAAACCAGCACCTTGAATTGTGCCTGGAAATGGACGGATGACCAGTGTAGTTGTTTCAAGATTGGTGGCATGTTCCGTTTGACCAGTCAGTTAATAATATAACTGCTGTATGTTCCTAAACCTGTTCCTTTAGAGGGAGCGCAGCCCTGTCCAGAAAAGCTTTTATACCATTTTATCAGATGAAACACCCTCCAGAGTGCTATTGTGTTGTTTGAACTGAGTTTCAGTTTATTGCCCCTCATCCAATCTTGTACAAACTCCCAACACTGACTTGGCATCTCCACAGCCTCTCCTCAGGGCCAAAACAGACATTACTTTAAAGACATAGCAAGCACTTACATCTTTGCTTTCATTTTTACTCTAAAGTAGGCACAGGGGGCCTGATCCAGATTAGGACTTTAGCATGGAGGCATGGGGCTTAATTTTTCCCTCCCTCGCTACGGGCCCTTTCTTCAGGTTGGTGTGAGGAAGGCATCCCACAATGGGATAGCTGCCCCTATCTCCTAGGAAAAGCAGGCACCCATGTGACTGAGTTTTAAACACTCTATTGGTCCTAGCCAGTTCATCCCTGCTTTTAGCCCAGGGCAGAGCTAATTCTCATCTCCTATCTCAAGCCTATACTTATCTCTATTTCTAAAATTCCTTAAACTCCTTACCTCTTTGACATTTTTCCTCACAACCAGGTTTTATTCTTTCAATCTTCCTTACCAAAAAAAAAAAAAGTTTCTCCTTTGCTTCTTTCTCTCTGCCACATGCTTGCATATTGTTCTGCATGACCCCTCTAGCAAAGAAAACCATTGCAAAGCCTAACAAGAAAAAGAAAACAATGAATTGGACTCAAAGAGTGCTTACCAATGAGATCTTCTCCAACAGGGGAGAGGTAATGAGCAGGGTACTGCAGGGCTCAGTCCTGGGCCCAGTGCTCTTCAACATTTTTATTAATGACTTGGATGAGGAGGTGCAGGGAATGCTGATCATATTTGCAGATGACACAAAATTGGGTGGGATAGCTAATACCCTGAAAGACAGAAACAAAATTCAAAGTGATCTTGATAGGCTGGAACATTGGGCAGAAAACAACAGAATGACATTTAATAGGGATAAATGCCAAGTTCTGCACCTAGGAAAAAGAAACCAAATGCACAGTTACTTGGCTCAACAACACTGCAAGCGAGAAGAATCTTGGAATTGTTGTAGGTCACAAGCTGAATATGAGCCAGCAATGTGATGTGGCTGCAAAAAAAGGCCAATGCTATTTTGGGCTGCATTAATAGAAGTATAGCTTCCAAATCACATGAAGTACTAGTTCCCCTCTACTCAGCACTGCTTGGGCCTCATCTTGAGTACTGTGTCCAGTTCTGGGTACCACACTTTAAGAGGGATGCAGACAAACTGGAAAAGGTTCAGCGGGCAACAAAGATGATCAGGGGAGTGGAAATAAAGCCCTATGAGGAGAGACTGAAAGAACTGGGCATGTTTAGCCTTGAGAAGAGAAGACTGAGGGGAGATATGATAGTGCTGTTGAAGTACTTGAAAGACTATCACAGTGAGGAAGGCCAGGATCTCTTCTCGATCATCCCAGAGTTCAGGACATGGAATAATGGGCTCAAGTTACAGGAAGCCAGGTTCCAGATGAACATCAGGAAAAACTTCCTGACTGTTAGAGCAATATGACAATGGAACCCATTACGTAGGGAGGTGGTGGGCTCTCCCACACTGGAGGCATTCAAGATGAGGCTGGACAGCCATCTGTCAGGGATGCTGTGACTTGGAGTCCTGCATTGAGCAGGAGAGTGAATTTAATAGGCCCCTTCCAACCCTACTATTCTATGATTCTATGATTCTATGACTCATGTGGGAGTTGTTAAGAAACCATTGGCAGACAAAAGGACGATTGGCTAGGACCTTCAGGGAGATCACCAGTTTGCCAGCTCTGGCTGCCTACTGAGTCTTCCAGCTGCAGAGGATCAAATAAGAGATCACCAGCCTGGAGACTATGGCCACTCGCTGAGTCTTTTAGACACCAGGAAGGGTGTGATCCTGGCCTCAAAAGAAGTAGCTGAGGCTGAGAGAGTCGGGCCCCTGCATGCCACCCTCTCCACTCAGAACAGGAGGAAGAAGCAATGGAGCAGCGAAGGCTAGATGCTCCAACAACATCAAGGATGAGATCAAATCCGGAGGATTCCCACCAAACAAAGCAGGCAGCCATTTTAAGTTGCAGTTTTGATTCCAACTTACAAAGGGAAGCCCCTCCACCCTTCACCTCCTCCATTGGTCAGACAGGGAAAATGAAATAGCCCCCCAACCTATTACATGGCTCAATTAGATAAATTAGTCTTATCCCAGATCACTGAGACAGTACTGTACAATCGGACTGACCATTTACTAGGTAAATAGACTTTGAGATCAAGCCGTTCTGCAAAACACACCAGAAGCTTGCATGCTTCTGAGTCTTCCTCCTCTCCTCCGCACCTGGGAAAGAAAAGCAAAAATAAAAACAAAAATAACATATCAAAATGGCCTAGTCCTACCCATAGTCTGTACTCATCAGTGGGCTCTGAGGATGACTCTGCAGACCCATGATCCACAGCCACAGGTCTCACTAACAGACCCAAGACAACCTTGGCTGAACCTAACCCTGATAGTGATTCCATAGTTTCGCTTCTGGAGTCCGTTTCAGAAGGGGATGAGGATGGGTGGTCAGACATAGAGGTTGCAGAGCGTTCCTCATCCAATTGATTCCTTAACAAAGAGGACTTTTTACCTTTATTGTCCAAAGCAATTGCCTCCCTAGCTAGCGACCCAGCACAACCTGAGAAACAGCAATCATTATCTAGAGGGGCAGCAATGTTTCCAGAACCCAAGCTGACCACCAGAGAGGTACCTTTTCCTAATTCCTTTACTAAACTAATGAAGGAGGAGTGGAAATCTCCCCTCCAGGGAAAAAAGAGAGTCAATATAGCACAGAGCTTTTACACTCCTCCCCATTAATGGGATGGAAGAACTAAAAGTCCCCTTAGTAGACACCCCTGTGGTGGCCCTGCTGTCAGGCACTGTAATGCCAAAAGATGGTGCCATTCCCCTAAAAGACAATGGGGAAAGGGGATCTGATACAGCTTTGAAAAAGGCAGATGAAGCTGCAGCACTCTCCTTAAGGGCCTCAGCAGTATCATCATATTTTGCAAGAGCTTCTCTCTTATGGGTGGAATTATAAACAGTAAGGAATTAGATCAGACCACTATACAGAAGGCTGATCAAACTCTAAATCTTTTGCCTTCCTGGCTGATGCCACACAAGATGTGCTCCAGTTTTCAGCCTGCTCCATGGCAACTACTAATGTAGCCAGACGTTCCATTTGGCTCAAGCACTGGAATGTTCCCTCACTGGGAAATCTTGCCACTGTACCCTTCATGAGGGCACACCTTTGGGGGAAAAGGCTTTAAAAGATGTGCTCATAGAAGCTAAGGATAAGAAAAAAGTTATGCCTTCCTCATCTCTGCAAGAAGATTTAAAAAAAAAACAACCCTTGCATTGTATTTTACGTTCCTGTGCTCATTCCAGAGCACTAACCAGAATTTCTTTCGATCCAAAAGCTACAGGTTCCTGAAACCAGCATGGTCCATATCCCACTTCCAGTCCAGAAGCACCAACTCCTATAACTCCTCTGCCAAACCCTCTTCTACTTTCCAGATGTCCAAGTCCGGACAACAGCTCTGACACCAGGTAACCCACAGTAGGAGGGAGACTCCAGCATTTCCTCCAAGCATGGGAACAATCCACAGAGGATCGCTGGGTCCTGGATGCCATCTCCTGAGGTTATCTCATAGAGTTTTGGAAACAGCCCCCTCCTTGGTTCATCCCATCCCCCACATCACAATCCACTGCTAAGAACCACATCCTATCTACCACAATACAGCATCTACTTCCAATTGGAGTGATAGAACCAGAACTGCGTCATGAAAAATACAAAGGTATTTATTCCATTTTCTTTCTGGTTGCCAAAAAGGGCAAAGGCTGGAGACCTATGCTGGACCTTGAACACCTGAACAAGTTTGTCAGATACTGGCAATTCCATGTGGAGACACTCCAGACCATCAAGGAAGCCCTTTGCAAAACTGAATATTTGACATCAGTAGACCTCACAGAAGCATATCTGCATGTTCCCATCTCGCTGCTTCACAGAGAATTCCTACACTTCACCTACCAGAATTGTAATTACCAGTACAAAGCAATATGCCATTTGGCCTATCCTCTGCACCCTCCATCTTCACCAAGATCATGGTGTTGCTCATAGCTCACCGCTGGCCAAAAGTCTTGCATATTTACCCATATTTGGACAACCTTCTTATCTGGTCCGTTTCCAGTTTCAAAGCCTCACAAGACCTGCAGACAACTGTTGAATGCCTAGAATGACATGGCTTTGTCATAAACAGAAAGAAGAGCCACCTAACACCACCCAGGCCCTCCCCCATCTAGGAGCACTCATCAACACCACCAAGGGATTCATTTTCCTCTCCCCAGAAAGGATAGCCAAGCTTCAGGACAAGGGCAATTCTTCATCAAAGAATAACCAACTTAATGGATGCAACATATCTTCTGGGTTTGATGATCTCCCATGGGCCAGACTGCACTTCCACCCCCTTCAATGGTTCCTACTGCCCTTCCATGCTCAAATAGCAAAGAGGGATCACCTCCCTGAACATCTGCCTCAGCACGTCGGAGACCCCCTCAGATGGTGGCAACATCTCCAAAATCTACAGATGGGCAGCCTCTTCCAGGGGCCAGACAAAATCACATTGACAACAGATGCCAACCTCAGAGCATGGGGTGCCCACTGCAACTCCCTCCTGGCCCAAGGGAAATGGAACACAGAGGAAAAACACCACAGCATCAACTGGCTGGAGCTCAGGGCAAACCACCCGGGTCTGAAATCCTTCTCATGCCAGCTGCTACGTTCTCATGTCCTAGTCAGAACAGACAACACAATGGCACGAGCCCATATAATGTGTCAAGGAAGTACCAAATCCTGCTACCTCCACCTGGAGGCCCAGCACATCCTATTATGGGCCAAGATGAACTTGGCCTCCATATCAGCCCCATACATCAAAGGGACTCTGAACCATACAGCAGACTATCTCTGAACCATACAGCGGACTATCTAACAAATAGAACCAGTGGAATAGAGCCTACATCCAGCAGTCTCCCAGGAAATCATACACCACTTCAGCCCACTCACATTGGACATGTTTGCATCCAGACAGAACCACAAGCTACCAAGGTTTCTCATCAGATTCCAGTCTTATGGAGCTGAAGGAATAGATGCACTGTACATTAACTGGCCAAAAGAAAGGCTGTACACATTCAATTCCTCTGGTAGACAGAGTTCTCAGAAAATCAGAAAAGAACAAGCAACTGTAATCCTAGTAGCCCCCTTCTGGCCATGATGACCCTGGTTCTCCAAGATCCTAAACCTAGCAGTGCAGGGTCCATGGTTTCTTCCCCAGAAGTCAGACCTCTTGTCTCAGGGTCCAATACTCCACCCAGACCCAAATTGGCTAGCCGCCTGGCTTCTAAAAAGTCAATTTACTGAACCCTGGGCTATTCTGGTGATATAATGACACCCTGATGGCATCCCACAAGGACTCCACCACCAGAATCTATGAAACAACCTGGAAGGCCTTCTGCAGATGGAGTGAAAGGGAGAAACTTAATCCATGGGTGGTAGGCATCAAGGAGCTCCTAGCCTTTCTCCAGAAAGGCCTCTGGATGGGTTTGAAACCGGGCACCCTGAGCAGACAAACAATAGGCCTGTCATCGGTCCTTTCCAGGCTGGGTAAGCAGCCACTTATCTCACACCCTCATATCAAAAGATTCCTCTGTGGAGCAGCATTCAAGAGTCCTCCCACAGTCCTTAGGTTTCCTTCCTGGAGCCTACAAGTTGTACTTTCTGCATTGACTAAACCTCCATTTGAGCCAGTTAGATCTATCGTGTTATGAATTCTGTCACAAAAAGTTCTTTTCCTGCTTGCCATCACATCTGCTCACAGAATCTCAGAGTAATCCACCATCTCAATCAGAAAAGGCCTCATCGCCTTCCATAGGGGTTCCTTTGTCCTTTGAACAGACCTAACCTTTATCCTTAAGGTCAACATGCTGTTCCATAGGTCACAGGAGCTTACTCTGCCCTCTTTCTGCCCTAACCCTTGTCATCCACAGGAGAATGGCACAAGCCTGGCACAAGCTGGATGTCTGCAGAGCTATTAAAGTGTACCTAAGAAGGACAGAGTCCTTTTGAAAATCTGACTCACTGTTTGTTTCTTTTCACCCTATTGCCACGGGCAAGAAAGTTACCAGCATGCATTGTTTTGGCCTATGAGGCTTCACGCCTCCCCAAGCCATTAGGAGTCACAGCTCACTCCGCTGGAGCAGCAGCTGCCTTAAGTATTAATGCTCCCCTGGCAGAAATCTGCAAGGTGGCCTCCTAGACAAATCCTAATTCCTTTATAAGGTACAGCAAAATAGACACATACGCCTCAGCGGACACCTCCTTTGGCAGGAGAGTCCTCCAGCAGATAGTAGCAGTACAATAGACTCGGACGTATATTTTTCCCGCCCAAATAAGGGTTTTAGCTTTAGCATGTCCCATTGTGGGATGCCTTCCTCACACCAGCCTGGAGAACGGAACATTGGTACTTATCAAGAAGGTTCCTTCTGGGTTGGTGTGTAGAAGGCATCCCAACCGCACCCTGCAACATCACCAAGTCTATTTGCATAGGTAATCAGGCCACTTGTCTCTGCACTTCGCTGGTGAGTTCTTCTCCTAAGGATCCTCAAAGTTTGTTTTCTCAGATTTATTTCTATGTATTTACTGATAAACTATCTGTTCCTCTGTGGTTTTTCCTTACCTATGATACAAAATGATGTTTTCTTCCTCAATTTCTGAGCTTTAGCCATGGTCGGAACTGGTCACGTGTGTCCTTGCTTTTCCTGGGTGATAGGGGGAGCTAACCCATTCTTGGATGCCTTCCCCACACCACCCCAGAAGGAACCTTCTTGGTAATTACCAGTGTTCTGATCTGAATCATTTCTGTTGCAAAATAGTGATCCATATCCTAGCCATGTCTTCAAAGTAATGTCTGTTTTGGTCCTCATTCTGAGGACCAAAAGCTGAAATAAAGTTGAATGTCATCTGCCTATTTGATGATACCTCACCCCAAATCTCCAGATGGACCTCATTTAGTGGTATACTAGTTTTTAAGATCTAAGGATATTATAGCATGTCCATTTCTATGCATTCAACTTCCTTGATAAAACAAGGAAGACCATCTACAAACACATTAATGGCAATTATTTCACACACTAAATTTCTTGGCACACTCAGATCAGAAAATTTTTATGTGCCCAGTTAAATACTGCCTTGATCCAGAAAGCTGTTCTAGATGTGGAAGCTGCAGGGCAGATTTCCATCTCAGTGGTGGAAGCACTGCTATTTCCATTATCGGAATAATAAGGTAATATTTGAAGTGCAAAGCTTCTAGAGAAAGCTATGAAATGATCAAGCTACTGTTTACTGTGCAGTAGACTAATACCACATGAAGTGACTGTGCTTATGACACAAATGTGTTTCCATACCTTTCCATCTTCTTTATACATCTGTACCAATATCAGCTCTCACAATTAACAACCAGTTAACATTTCCATCCAGTAGATAACTAGGTTTAATCTATTAGGTTGAGGTAGTTGTATTGAATCCAAGAAGTAACTTTTGCTATATAGAGACTGTTAAGGGAACAATCCTTTGATTAGGAGGGCACTGACCAATAAATGTGCCTGTGCAAAGCCCATTGCTGTGAACAGAGTACAGAAAAGACTCTTGAGTATCACAGGCTCTTTTTCTTAACTAGCCAAAATACTGTAGTTACCTTTCCACTTTAATAGTAATTATTCTTTGCTATGTGAAGATCTGTTGGACCAGTATAAAGGCTCAAGCCTCCGAGTAGCCCTTACCTGTAAGGTCCATTGTGTTTCCATGATAAAGAGAAGCTTATCTGGGATAGGCTTTTGGTAGTTTGCTAGTCTTTCAATTCTGGAGTTTCTGATAGAACATATTTATTTAGAGTAACAGAAGTTCTCTGGGTTCTGTGCATAAAATGTAGCCAGTTGGATATCATGGAGAATGTGTAGATCAGTAGCAGTGTGTTCTGTGTTGAGTGGATTTTCCCCAGCAACTTATTCAGCCTTTTTGTGCCTGCTATAAGTTACATTTTATTGCTGATTAAAATGACATGTGCAATGCTAAGAGGATGAACTCTTGCTGGGAATGACATAACTTCAAATTAGTCCTCTCAAAGGGCATACATGCTCAGCAAAATGTTAAACAGCTGTTGTCACTCAGTTATTTTTTAAAAAGAGAAAGACTTGTCAACTCATCACTCTCGTAAAGTGCTCTAGAGGGCTTCTGTTACAGGACAGCTACCTCTGAGATGTCTCGAAATACTTTCAGTTTAAACCTTTTTCCCTCTAGCATCACATTTAGATTCAAAACATTTTCTTGCACTTGTACTTACAGATTGCAGTGTATTAGTAAAAGAGATCAGAACTTCATTACCCAGTTTAAGGTGATGTTAAGTCTAACGCATCACACATGCCAGATCTCAAGGCTTTGTTAGATCGGGTAGTCTAGAATGCCATTCTGTGCATCATGGTGTAATGATTGAAACTTAAAATGTCTCCACAACAAAAGAAATCTATTAAAAGATGCTTGCTCCTTGGGAGGAAAGCTATGGCAAACCTAGACAGCATAGTAAGAAGCAGAGACATCACCTTGTCGACAAAGGTCCGTCTAATCAAAGCTATGGTTTTCCCAGTAGTAATGTATGGCTGTGAGAGCTGGACTATAAGGAAGGCTGAGCGCTGAAGAATTGATGCTTTCGAACTGTGGTGCTGGAGAAGACTCTTACGAGTTCCCTGGACTGCAAGGAGGTCAAATCAGTCCATCCTCAAGGAAATCAACCCTGAGTGCTCATTGGAAGGACAGATACTGAAGCTGAAGCTCAAATATTTTGACCACCTAATGCGAAGAGAAAACTCACTGGAAAAGACCCTGATGCTGGGAAAGACTGAAGGCAAAAGGAGAAGGGGACGGCAGAGGATGAGATGGCTAGATAGTATCACCAATGCAATGAATATGAACTTGAGCACACTCCGGAAGAGAGCGCAGGACAGGAAGGCCTGGCGTGCTATGGTCCATGGGGTCACGAAGAGTCGGACACGACTGAACAACAACAACAACAATATGTTAATTTAAGAGCTCTATAGCTTTGCAGGGTGCTCTATGTTTACTCACAATGCCCATGAGTGCAAGATACTTCCCATTTTAGTGGCCAACCAGATGCCTATAGGAAGCCTATAAGCAGGAAATGAGCATAATAGCAGCCTCCCAAGAGCTGGTGTTCAGAGAGTGTAGGGCTTCCAGTACAATATATTGTATTACGATACAATACAATACAATACAATACAATACAATACCTGGCCAGCGGTCATTGATAGCCCTGTCCTACATGAATTCGTCTAGTCTATTAACGCTGTCCACACCGGTGGCCATAATTGCATCCTGTGGTAGCAAATTCCATACTCTGATTATGTGCTGTGTGAGGACATACTTTTATCTGACCTAATCTCCTGCCATTCAGCTTCATTAGATGACCGCAGGTCCTAGCATTATATGAGAGGGATAAAAACATCTCCCTATCCACTTTCTCCACATCATGCACAATTTTATATACTCCTGTATCATGCCCCAACATCCCCGGTCACCTTTTTTCTAAGACAAAAAGCCCCAAACATTGTAACCTTACAAATAGGAAAGTTGCTTCAGCCCCTTGATCATTTTGTTTGCTCTTTTCTGCATCTTCTCCAGCGCTAACAATATCCTTTTTGAGGTGCAGAGACTAGAACTATCTACACTATTCCAAGTGTTGTCACACCATAGATTTGTGTAAGGGCTTGATATTATTGGAAGCTTTATTATCTAAATCATAGCCACCAGCTTGGGTGAGGATTAGGTAATTCATGGAGGATAAGGCTATTAATGGCTTCTGGTCACAACCACTTTATTATTATCTCTGGTATTAGAGGCAGTAGGCCTCTGAATATAAGTTTCTGGGGAATATGAGTCAGAGGGTGCTATTGAGCTCATGTCCTGCTTGTGAACTTCCCACGAGCATCTGCTTGGCCACTGTGTGAACAGAATGCTGGACTAGATAGGCCTTTGATCTGATCCAGCATGGCTCTTTCTATGTTCTTACCTCTTTATTGTGACCAGAACATGCATTTATCCAGTCTGTGTGAAGTTCAGGGTATATTGATTTAAATCAGTAAGAAAAAGGGGAAAATTTAAATCAGGTTTCCCACTGAAACATTTTCTTATATTTCCTGAATAATGGTGCAAATCTGACTACTGAACCATGTTAATTTACAACTAAATAGAATATTATTTGCACTATTTCATCCTTACAAGTAGGCTTTGCAGCTTTTTGTTTTAGTGTGTGTGTGTGTGTGTGTGTGTGTGTGTATATATATATATATATTTGTCATGCTTTCCTTTTTACTGATAAAGGGAATTTCTTTAAAATATTCCCACACAGGATTGTTCATATGAACACCACTCATGACAGTTTGAGATTAACAGCACAATCTTATACATGTCTTGTCAGAAATAGTTTCACTGAGCGCAATAGGGCTTATTCCCAGGATAGTGGCTATAGGATTACAGCCTTAGTAGGAGGAAATCAGGAAGATGCGCACTGGACAATTTTGTCTTCTCTCTTTCCAGTGCTGCTCCTTTCTGCTTCACTGTGTCTCAGCCCAGCTTTGCCTTCACAGAACAAAATAGCAAACAAGAATGAAATGCCTGTGACTGATAGGTCAAAGCAAAGTTTGATAGTTAGTGGGCTGAAAATATCCATTTTAAAAAAAATCTGGGGTTTGGATTTATTTGAAGCATCTATTTTTATCCACCTTGCTATATTGTCTTTCTGTCTTAACTAACTCCTTTGCCTTGCTTGGCCCAACTCCATCACCACATAAGCGCAGGACAACAATCCTATCTTTATACATGTGACTTTAGTCAGAGAAACTGAAAGCTCAGAACTTCCAAGAAGCAAGAGCTGTTAGGCTGGACAAAGCCATTTTCATGAGATGAAAAACTGAAATTAATGCCAGTGTTTGGTAGGTAACTTCATTTTTATGAGATTTTAAATATCGGTTTAGCATGTATATGATGAGATTTAATTGTATCTATCTTTTTTTTTTCAGCTTAGAGAGAAATTGGTATTTTATTTATGATTTTTAAAAAATAAAAAATTGATTTAAATTTTTAAAAATCTGAATTAAATTTTAAAGATCATCAAATTTTAACCACCCTGGTGAGGGTAATTGGAAGTCTCTTACTACAACATCTTCTAAGTCTATTACTACAACAACTGTTACTACAATATCTTCTCTTTGAATGTCTCCCTGATTTCATTCCCCGTGTTGAGATCACCCAGAGCATTTTAGTCAGGAGGACAATAGCATGTCTCTATTACTAAAGTAATTTGAGGGCCTGTTATTGTCACCCACAGAGGTTCTGTGGAGAAGTCTACTATTTTTGAGGTTTCCAGTTTGTTTTACTGTTCTATTTTTGGCATAGAGAGTGGCTCCACACCCAGTATAGAATTGTATCCTGACATGAGTCTTTCTTACTGGTTCTTCATTCTACCAGGTTTTACTTTTGCCCGCTATGTCTGTTCTCCTTTGAAACAAAGCACTTCAGTTCTGGGGATCATTCAACCTGAACTGGACACTCCCCAGCTCCTGTCAACGTCCCCCCAGGCTCAGTTTAAAACTGCCACCTTTTTGATGTTAAGCGCCAACCGTTTGGTTCCATTCTATTTCAAGTGAAGCCTGTTCCAGGGATTTCTAAGTAGTAGAAGTGAATCATCTTCAACCAGCAACATTTTCCTGATAAGAACAGTTCGTTAAACTGAAGTCTTTCAGTAAGGTTTGCATGTATGGCAAATAAATATGAAGTATTTATCATTAATCATTTATCATCTGTCTCTCTTTCCGGCATACACATTTTAAACTGCCTAAAAATATTTTTAGAGGTCACCACTGCCAGTCATTCATCAAATTATACATTTATTGTAATTCCTTATTTAATCTGTGCTGATTGATTATCCGTTTAACTCCAGTGAAGGAATATCCTCTTTCAATAAGTCACTGTAGCACAATAACTGGTCATATTAAGCTGGATTCTGCATAACACAAATCTTCTTTTGTTTAATAAAGTATGTAATGAATTTGAGTGCCATACAAGTGAAACACTGCAGAAAATCATGGAAGTGTCTTGTGGAAGGAGTGGGTGAAGGTTGTGTTTGCTGAAACCATTCCCTAAGCTTGATTGAGATTGCGCAGCCCTCTCCAGAGAGATGTGGAGGATTCCCATTACTGGTCAGTGAAACTACCCAGTGAAGTTTCATTGATCTGTAAATGGTAGCCAGCATGTGGCTTTACAGGGGTTCTTTTTTTGTTGTTCAGTCGTTCAGTAGTGTCCGACTCTTTGTGACCCCATGAACCATAGCATGCCAGGCCTTCCTGTCCTGCACTCTCTCCCGGAGTGTGCTCAAGTTCATATTCATTGCATCGGTGATGCTATCTAGCCATCTCATCCTCTGCCGTCCCCTTCTCCTTTTGCCTTCAGTCTTTCCCAGCATCAGGGTCTTTTCCAGAGAGTTTTCTCTTCGCATTAGGTGGCCAAAATATTGGCGCTTCAGCTTCAGTATCTGTCCTTCCAATGAGCAGTCAGGGTTGATTTCCTTGAGGATGGACTGATCTGACCTCCTTGCAGTCCAGGGAACTCGTAAGAGTCCTCTCCAGCACCACAGTTCGAAAGCATCAATTCTTGGGCACTCAGCCTTCCTTATAGTCCAGCTCTCACAGACATACATTACTACTGGGAAAACCATAGCTTTGATTAGACGGACCTTTGTTGGCAAGGTGATGTCTCTGCTTCTTACTATGCTGTCTAGGTTTGCCATAGCCATAAAAGGCTTGTTCGGACACTAAACCATAGTTTAGAGTTTTGAGAACAAACTGCAGCAAGATTTGGGCTCACATCCCCCCCCCTTCCTCCAGCAAGGCCATGAGGAGAAGTTTGGAAGCATTTGGATTAACCACAGCTTGCCATGTCATCCCAAGCTAGACAAACTGTGGTTAATCTTAATAACAGTTAGTGGAAATAAGCAAGCTTCAACCCTTAGTTTATGAAGCTGGCTTGTTTGAATTAATGATAGGGTTCCGAAGACCCACTAAGGGTGCAATCCTGTGTCCCCTAGATAGCATCTGGGGACCATAAGATAGTTCAGTTTCTGGGATACAAGGTCAGAACTAGGGCTCCAACCTCAACCTTCTAAGCCCTCTGTTCCCAGCACTTGAGCCCCAAAAGGGACCTTAGTAACACAAATGATTAAGGGGAAATAAGAGGAGGAAGGGATATGGCTGGGAGTGCAGATCAGTAAACAGAAGCAGTAGGGTCTGGTCATGCTGAGGGGATTGCTTGTCTGCACATACACACACGCACACACACACACACACACAGAGAGAGAGAGAGAGGGAAGACCCAGAAACTTGCTGCTGCTGCTGCTTTTTCTCTACACAGCAGTTATTGCCCACACACACACATTCTGAGTGCTCTCTTATGAAATCTTATAGGGATTCGTTATACCAATACAAATTATTTAAAAAATAAGTAAATTGAATTTTTTAAAAAAGAAATCCCATTCCACCAACTCCAATAGGAAGGGAATAGGAAAACATATATGGTTTTCATATATAGTTTCCAGCTTTTGGGCAAATGATGGACACAAATGGTTGCCAACACATGTTTTCAATGCCACAACTGTGTGACTGAATATCACACAGTATTTTATTTTTTTCTGTTAACTTCCCTTTCTTCTTCGATCTTTAACCAATCCTCCTGAAATTTTCAGGTTATGTAAAATACACATTTCTGTCTGGCACATGCAATTTTCAGAGAGATTGGTGAAACTCCTTCAATTTTATTAATGTTAGAATAACTCACCCCCTGATTCTCATTTAACATGGCGGAATCCTTTTTTGACTTTTCACCTTATCTATTGGAGGAACAAGTGTGCCTCCAGTAATATCTGATACAGTAAAAACAGTCCCACCAGGAATTTGCACCAATCCCACGGAAGTAAACACAGTTGTTACATTCATTGTGGTTCTGTTCCAATTAAGCTTGTACAGGAGAAGTTCCTGGCTTATTCTAACCTGCCTCCCCCAATCATCATGAAAATCAGGGAGGCAATACTTTTTCTTCCACCTACTAAGGCAGAAATGAATATGGAAAGGAGAGGGAATCATCTGTGCCTAGAATTTATCCAATGTGAGTATGTACATTAGCATCGTGTGCATGGGAACAGCATAGTAGACAGGGGTAATACTGGGATTCACATTGGAGGGTATTTGCTAATTTCTCCATGACTAACAATGAGGTATCTGACCCTGCAGTAGGGTAGGAAGACCTTATAAAGCACTTCAAGAACTTCATTAGTTTCTGTTTGGACATTGTAAATGGCTTCATATTAGAGAATATTTTCTGGCATGCAGCCTGATGCTGTGCCCATTTGCTCAAACGCAAGTCCCAAGAAAGCATACATAGTTGAAGCCTTAGTGTTACAAAATGTTTAGTTTTTTTTCCCCTACTTGTGGAATTGTTTTGTCCTTTTAAAAGCTACATGTTTGCTCCTTGGTTGCTCAGCTGCCTCCTGTTTTCTTAAACTGAACGGGCTGGGAACGTGAGGCATGCCAAAAGCATAATAGTAATCTAGAAACATTATTTTATAATTAGCAATGGAACATATTTCTATTTGTATTCTGGCCTTCCTTTACTCCTAGGATTAGGATTAGGATTTCTGTGATACAGTTCAGAGTTGTTGTTTTTTTAATGATTAAAGTATTGCATATCTCTGACTGCTAGTAGCAGAGGTTCTGGAGTTCTTGGGGTTTGGTTGAGCAGCACGCTTCTGCAAGAAGGAGATTAACAGGTTTAACATAGACCTCAAGGAACGTGGTCTGTCTGTTTTAATTAGGTTAGAAATGAGACAGACAGACAGAATTTCCTATAGACATGCTATTATGAAAAATCAAAAGTCATGCCAAGTTTAAGGATACCTACTTAAGGCAGTCTGGCAACGTGCCTATTAACTGCGTTGGCAAAAATGTGCATTGTTTGCAAGGGGATTGTAATACTGGCACAAGTATACCTCCTTTCTTTCTAATTAAGAGTGAATTTAAATAATGTTTGCCGCTTGTCTCAGGACTGAAAAGAACAATATAGAACATGAATAACATTAATGACACTTTTTAAAAAGTACTTTGCATTCATGATTTTTATCAGGTAGAATTTTAGAATGGAAGGTTCAAGAATAAGTGGCAAAAAAAATCTTTTTCAGTTCTTTTAGGATTCAGGGCAAACTTATCTACTCATTACCTTTTTAATGGGATATAAATTCCATTTATTGTGCACAAAAGCCTCCTTAATCCACTCTAATAGGCTGAAAATCCATTGCAATGAATGAGTTGTGCGATTATTTGCTTTCTTAATAAAGGGGAGCAATGACACAAAATTTCATTTGTCAAATGTACTTTGCTTTTATTTGTTTACTGTAATATTTGACAGAATGTGAGTCAAGGTATAGCTCTATGGTTTGTTAGGGTTGTGAATGAATCACAATGTTTCTGTACAGCACTCTGATATTAAATCCTCAGCTTTCTAGTGATTCCATGGTGAATTATGTGATACTTATGTGTCTATGTTAAATGGAATGTTGAATTTAAATGTCTTCAGCTACACTTAGAAGGGCAGGTTAATTCTGTACAGAAAGCTTAAACCTTAGATAGAGTCTAAGACCCTGGGCCAGTTTGGGGATCCTGCATCCAGTTCAGTTCACATGTCAAAAAACAGC
Organism: Heloderma suspectum; assembly: GCF_057233095.1. Taxonomy (NCBI): domain Eukaryota; kingdom Metazoa; phylum Chordata; class Lepidosauria; order Squamata; family Helodermatidae; genus Heloderma; species Heloderma suspectum. The sequence goes on from NC_139461.1 coordinate 76,567,414, forward strand.
AGTCAGATGATGATCCGTTTGCTTCATTTACCTATGCAATGTAAAAGGTATCCAGTGGTCCCTTTTAACCTAATGGACTAGCTTACACTATCACTGTGGGTTAAACAAGCCATGTCATGTGCCAACCCCCATTTGTCTAATCCCCTGCCAGGGCACAGCTTGTCATGTTGTCCGAACCCAGGCAGCATGGATTGTTGGAAGGGGAAACAATCCTCGAATAACCCAACACCAGTGCAGAAGTTATTTGTTTAATAAGGTTAAGCTTGTTTAACTCATGGTGATCGTGTGAACCAGGTCAGTCTGACAGAGGGATTAATCTTTGGTATGATGTTTCACTAAATGCTGAAAATCCACTGGGGAAAGTGTTGGACTGGACCTGGGAGATCTGAAGTTGCAATTACTGGTTCAGAGTGGGATGATATATTGCACAGCACGCTAACCCACACTCAGTGGTTGAGTGTGAGTTTTTGTTGAACCATGGGTTAACGTGTTGTCTGAACCCAGAATATTTTCCACTGGGTGGCTTGTTGACCATGCAGTGCAGCTTATTTTTCTTGAGAAAGCCACCTTGAGAACCTATGGTTTGTTGCTGGGCTGTTCAGGGTGGTTATCAAGCCACCCTGTGGAAAATGTCCTGGGTTCAGACAACATGCTAACCCATGGTTCAACAAACAACCCATGGTTCAACAACAACCCACACTCAGCCACTGAGTGTGAGTTAGCATGTTGTGTGAACAGCCCTAGTGTGTCACAGTTTTTCTCCTCTGCCTCTGCTTGAAAGATCACTGATAATGTTGTAATCCCTGGGAGGGCATCCTGGGGGACTAGGATACTGTGGACCTCCTTCTCTGTAGGTGGAGATTGAGGTCTGTGTGTGTGGAGGTCCTCCCTGGATGGCAGAAGAGCTTTCCACTACCATGTCTGCCTCACCAGCAATGCTGTCCTATCATAAGAGCAAAAAGGCAGTTGATCAGGGGGGCTGTGATCTAAAGCCCCCTCATTTCTTGAACATGTCCCCAGAATGTGGGATTGGGAACTATGCCAGCCCTATAGCTGGTGTAGTAAATTTCCCTCTCACTGTAGGCAACAAACCAATAAACCAATAAAAAACAGGGAGGAGGAAAAAGCTGCTTCTCCCTGCCTTCCACCCTGACCAGCACAAGTCCCCAATTAATCTGCCATGGATTCTCCCCCACCTCCATAGAATTTGCTCTGTAAAACTGTTGTTGACAACTGTAATAGCAATACTAGAACATAGGAAGTTTTCAAGGAAGTAAACATGGGATCCAGTCCCTTAAAATAAATGGAATTTTCAAGTATGCATACTTAGAATTTCAGAGAAGGTTGGCTTTGATGCCTTGTTTTAGAATTCCACATTTCACAGAAACATTTACCTGAAGGGAAAGAAATTGAATCATATGGTAGACCATGGATATGCAGTCCAAATGGGCACTCTATATATTAAAAGATGAACCGGATGGAAATCTGCTTGTTTGTTGCCTGACAACAACAAATACCTTTGTCTAAGTCCTAAATAAGTCCTTCTCCCGGAGCCCCTGCCAAAGGAACTGAGGCGGGTGGCTACCAGGAAGAGGGGCTTTTCTGCTGTGGCCAAACGAGCTCCCTAGGAGAGAGGCACTGTTTCAGGCACCTCTTTATTTTCCCAGCGTTTTAGCTTTTAACTTCACTGCTTTAAATTTGCTGCTGCATTGCTGCTAGGTTTTATTCCAGTTGTATTTTTATACTGTAGTGTTAAGCTTTTGTATATTATTCTGTTTTTATGCTGTACTTTGTGGCTTTAATTTTTTTTTGAACCGCCCAGAGAGCTTTGGCTATTGGGTGGTATAGAAATGTAATAAATAAATAAATGAGAAATCAGTCCATCTAAGTATGGCATAGGACTTGAATCTATGTTAAGTTATGTTTAATGTCATTACTTGATATAATCTCATGGAATCCTACCTTGTAACTCAAACCTTTTATTAAACACACTTTTAGTAAAGTGCATTAGCATTTTAAGTCCTCGGATAGCTTTTAGAATGTTCCATAAATTCACTTGGGGGGGGGAGAAAAAATTAAGTTACTTCTAGACGAACACTGGTGTATGACTTAGAAGTAAATGTTCTTTAACCGCATAAGCTGTTAGGGAGTTATGAACACCAGTGTATTTACTAGATGTTATGACTTTGTTTTTATTGCTAGCTCAACATGATAACATGCCTGTATGCTTGTTTTCAGCTACTGTGGACAGCTTAAAAATTAATCAGATATGAATCCCTTTCTGCGGGGACAATATACCATTGCAATTCTATGTCCATCTTGCTCACTTGATGGAAGTCACTCTTAGTGATTAGCCCCCTTGGGAGCTCTGGGTTTTAAGCTTAAATGAAAATAAGGGTGCAATCCTATGGGGATAGTTGGCTGCATCCGAATTTGGAGGCAGCCAACTGTCTGATGCAGGGTGGGTGAAGCACAGAGGAGATCTTCTCCTCCATGCTCCAGCCACCCTGCATTAGCAGCTAGATGGCTGATTTTGGTGGTTTAACCGGGGTGTGAGTCCAGACGGTGCACAGCAAGCAAAGTTGTACTGGTGCTTCCATTGTCCCATCCTTGCCCCCAGGAACGCCCCCTTTTCAGCCACTCTGCACTGCTCTTATGAGCACAGAGCTGGGGACGAACTGTGCCGCCTACAAGGGAGCAGAGGAAGGGGCGGGGAGTTGGATTTCTGGGAACCAAGCTTGGAGTGCAAGCTCCGAGCTTGGTTCCCATAAACTGAAAAATCCTATGGCCATCTAGACGCTGTCTAGTGGCCATAGGATTGCACTTTAAATGTGAGAAATAGCATGAATGTAAGCTTCCCAAAAGAGTGGAAAGAACAGAATCCTGTCAGTTTGCAGGAGCCTACTGCGCACTCCTTAACACATAGCATAGCAATATGCCTACACCTTTGCAAGTGTTGCAGTGACATCCAGTCAGTTTTTATATCACAAAAGAGCTCCATGGCATAGAGATGTGAATGCTCACAAAAATTCAGGAAAAGCCCCGGGAGTGGGGGGTTACCTCCTCCCCTCCTCTCCAGTTTTTTTCCAATGGAAACATTTACAGTTTGAGGTAACACTGTAAAAAAAGATCAACAACTGTGACATATTTTCTTTTTGGGAGTGAGTGAAATGCTTTTTAAAAAACTCAAAATAAGCAGTAGAAGACTTCTGTAAGGCAACCTACAGCATTACGGAATGATAATTTCTGCAGAAGATGTATTCAACAAATCGAAGATACATTTCTGGATGTAGAAGGTGCTGCAATCTTCATGAGAGAAGTATTCCTGGCCTTTGTCTTGTGAATTGCTGATTGCCACCTTACAGCAATCTTTTAGCACTAGAAGCAATATCTTAGGTCTGCTGTCTTCCCTTGTACAAAACTAAGGCTGCAGTCCTATGCACTTACCTAGAATAAGTTCCATTGAACTCAGTAGGGGTTACTTTTTAGTTGGACATGTATAGAATTGCACTGTAAGGCATGTATACTTTTGAAGCTGCTACCCTATGTGTATTCACTTGGAATAAATTCCTCTAAATAGAGAGTGGATCTTACTGCTTACTAAACTTGCATAGGATTGTTCTGCACATTTCTTAAATATGCCAAATAGTACAATTGTATATGCTAAGCTATGAATGATGCATTTTATGTTGTTAAAACAGTACAATAAGGGTGCAATTCTAAGTAGATAGGTGGCCGCCTCTGACCTCAGAGGCGACCGCCTATCCAAAGCAAGGCAGGAGAGGCACGGGGGGATTGTTCCCTCCACGCCTCTCCTGCCTTGCTCTTTTTCGCTAGACAAGCCATTTCTGGCTATCTAGTGGGGGGGGGGGGCGACCAGGAGAGGAAGCTGCCATATGACACATAGGATGTGTCGTACACGCAGCTCCGCTGTCCCTGCCCCGGAACACCCCCGAGCCCCACCCCTTTTCAGTCGCTCCACTCTTGTCTTCCGAGAGTGGAGGATGGGGCTTCTCCGCACTGCTTCTGGACAAGGGGGGAGGTCGGATTTCCAGGAACAGACCTCGGAGCGCAGGTTCTGAGGTTGGTTCCTGGAAAGAAACATATCCTATGGCCCTCTAGACAGTGTCTAGTGGCTGGAGGATTGCTCCCTAAGTCTAGGTTTCATAAGAGACAATCAATTGTATATGTTTCAATTCTTATCAACATTTCCAGTTTTTCCCTAAAAACTTCAGAGGAAAAATAGGGTGGGGTTGTCCCATGGCTTTAAAATTTCCAGATATTTTATTTCTATATACCCTGGTTGTCTTTAATGTTGCATTTGTGTGAAAAGCTGTAGTGTGTGAACTAAACATTCACACATAGCAGCTTCTGGTGATTTATTTTCATACCTGTAGTTGTGAAGTGCTTCAGGTCCTGCAACTGTGGTGGTAGTGCTGGTGGTTGCCATTGGGTTGTCTTCATCGAGTGCTTATTTACTTGCTGTGGCTCTCCATGCTAATATTTTCTTACAGACAGCAGATTCCATAATGTACTACTCTTCTCTAATGTGGGGATTGGGCCATAGAAAGGGGTAGGTCTAAAAAGCATACAATCTAGCCTGGGTAAGATTGAGCCACAATTTATAAGAGTTTCATTAGAGTTTCTTGTCCACAGCAATTCTCCATAGATTTTCCTAATGTCACAATAACAAACTTAGGTTGTATGATGAATAAAAAGCAAGAAACTTTAAATTAGGTGAATTCAACATTCCATCTGATTCTTGAGCCATAATTTTCAGTTGTGTACTATTAAATATATTTGGAGATGGCTGTATGTTCTTTAAAAGTGACAAGACTTATAAATTTAATTAACTCCAAATGGAACATGGAAAAATTTAGCCTGTCTTTAGGCAAATCGATTACTACAGTCTTCACAGACAAATCCTATGCAATAAATCCAGATTTTTCAGTGAGATAGACAGCCCTTCTACACAAGGCTTTTATTGTGTGCTTGTGATTCCTCACTGACAGTAGTTTGAGGGTCCTTTCCATCATGTCATCCTCCTCCAGGTTCCTCCCGTGCTTTGCAACCGTTGTCACATTTTTTTTTCCTAATGAGGAAAGGTATTTTTTCTGAATGGCATTATAGAAACCTTGTGTACTTCTGCAATTCTGGTAAAGTACAGCACCTAGTGGTTGTGTAATGGAACATATAGAAAGGAAGAGAGGGGAAAAAACAGGCAAAACCGCATGTCAAGGAGCCAATCTTAATCCCACAAAGAATCAAGGAGCAGAAGCCTCAGTAAAGGTGCAGGTTAGAAAGCTCATGCAGAAAAACCCTTAAGCCCCGCACGGGCATTCTCCAGGGGGAACAGGTTGTAGTGCTCCCCACAAACCCATCCTTTATGGCACTAGGCACAGCTGCTGGGTGTGCATCCTTCTACATAGGGAACACTTACTCATGAGTAGCTTTCTTAATTAAGCGGGTCAAACAGTGACTTCATTTAGTTGTCAGATATACTATGTTGATAATTACTTACCATTCTACTTGATAGAATGTGAATCAACATGTAGTCCTATAATTTGTAAGGATTGTGCAAGAAGTAAAATAAGAGGCTCCATATACCACACCCTGCTATTAAGTCTTCCACCTTCTGGTGATTTCATAGTGAATGATGAATTATATGTCCTTATGGCACCAATGGGATCTTTTACTATTGCTATTTGGTGTGCACAAAGTGATTTCCACCCCCACCTCCCCAAGGATTGCAGTGGAGGGTGGGGAAGGATTAAACCTCCCCCCTGCACATGCTGCAGTTCTCATTTGGATAAGGATCTCTGTGATGTTAAGTAAACGAACAATTAAACCCATATGGAGCTTCATGCTACTTTAATGTCACATGTAGTTTAATCCTAAAGTAAATGGAATGTTGCATTTAAATGTTCCTATGTAGATGTCTGCAACCCTTTGTGGATGTTCAGGAGAAGTTGTCGCTGCCACACATGACATGGGGGGGGAGGCAGGTGTGCCGGCAGCATGGCCTCACTGTGCCTGTTTGTTTCCGTACACAGAGGATACGTGAATAAGTGCTCTTAGGATTACAGCCCTAGCGAGTTACTAAATATGGATCGTTTAATTTGGATCCATCAGGATCCTTTAATTTGGAGAATAGGTTAAATACTTCAATAGCATACACAATAGATGAAGTGGGAGAAGTATATGCTGTCAAGGTGATGCTGTCAAGGTGATGCATGCCATATGCCAGCAAATTTGGAAAACACAAGAATGGCCAACAGATTGGAAAAGATCAACTTATATCCCCATACCAAAAAAGGGAAGCACCAAAGAATGTTCAAACTATCGAACAGTGGCACTTATTTCACATGCCAGTAAGGTAATGCTCAAGATCTTGCAAGGTAGACTCCAGCAATTCATGGAACGAGAATTGCCAGATGTACAAGCTGGGTTTCGAAAAGGCAGAGGAACTAGAGACCAAATGGCCAATATCCGCTGGATAATGGAGAAAGCCAGGGAGTTTCAGAAAAACATCTATTTCTGTTTTATTGACTATTCTAAAGACTTTGACTGTGTGGATCATAACAAATTGTGGCAAGTTCTTGGTGGTATGGGGATACCAAGTCATCTTGTCTGCCTCCTGAGGAATCTGTATAACGACCAAGTAGCAACGGTAAGAACAGACCACGGAACAACGGACTGGTTTAAGATTGGGAAAGGAGTACGGCGGGGTTGTATACTCTCACCCTACCTATTCAACCTGTATGCAGAACACATCATGCGACGTGCTGGGCTTGATGAAGCCAAGGCTGGAGTTAAAATCGCTGGAAGAAACATTAACCATCTCCGATATGCAGATGATACCACTTTGATGGCTGAAAGGGAGGAGGAGCTGAGGAACCTCATGATGAAGGTGAAAGAAGAAAGTGCAAAAGCTGGGTTGCAGTTAAACCTCAAAAAACCAAGCTTATGGCAACCAGCTTGATTGATAACTGGCAAAGAGAGGGAGAAAATGTGGAGGCAGTGACAGACTTTGTCTTTCTAGGCGCAAAGATTACTGCAGATGCTGACTGCAGCCAGGAAATCAGAAGACGTTTATTTCTTGGGAGGAGAGCAATGACAAATCTTGATAAAATAGTGAAGAGCAGAGACATCACACTGACAACAAAGGTCCGCATAGTTCAAGCAATGGTATTCCCTGAAGTAACCTATGGCTGCGAGAGCTGGACCATAAGGAAGGCTGAGCGAAGGAAGATAGATGCTTTTGAACTGTGGTGCTGGAGGAAAATTCTGAGAGTGCCTTGGACTGCAAGAAGACCAAACCAGTCCATACTCCAGGAAATCAAGCCAGACTGCTCACTTGAGGGAATGATCTTAAAGGCAAAACTGAAGTACTTTGGCCACATCATGAGAAGACAGGACACCCTGGAGAAGATGCTGATGCTAGGGAAAGTGGAAGGCAAAAGGAAGAGGGGCCGACCAAGGGCAAGGTGGATGGATGATATTCTGGAGGTGACGGACTCGACCTTGGGGGAGCTGGGGGTGGCGACAGCTGACAGGAAGCACTGGCGTGGGCTGGTCCATGGGGTCACGAAGAGTCAGAAGCAACTGACTGAATAAACAACAACAAGTGTATCTTGTTTAGGATGAGGGACGATGGGAGTAAAAGTTCACAAATATCTGGAGGGCCACAGGTTCCCCACCTCTCTGCTTTCTGAATATTTGCAAGTAGCACTGGAGCAAAATGTACCCTTGAACTGCATACCTGGTCCTTAAGGGGCATTATGATTACAACCAAAGCAGGCAAGAATCACCTTCCTGATTAGCTGGGTCTCCTGCTTTCAAGAATTGCTTCATATCTAGATTGAGCTTCATTTTATTTTCTTTTATTTAGGCCATCTTTGATTTTAGACAATTGTTAAAGGAATCCACTATCTCTCCCGGCTCCAATGAAATGAGGAAGATATCTGTTCATTTCCTCAGTGAAACTAAACACTTCACGAATGTATCCAGCATTTTCATCAGATATTAAATAGAAGGAGAGATGGAATTCAACTATTTGCTGTAGGCAAATCCCATGAAGGGGAACAATCTCATAGCACCTCTGTGATAGGAGTGGAATGCTCCAAATCCAGTAGTAGTCAATTTCTAAGCCATACAAGCAATCTGGAAGGATATGATAGGCAAGGCTATCAAAATCCATTCTTTCTAGAAGAATTCTATCTGTCCATTTACAAATCATCTCTATTGCCCAGAATGACAGGTCTCTTATTCTGTGGGATTTATCATTGCTATGTTGCTCCCACAATTCCACGTTTGATATTACTGATATGTTCTATTCCAATTTTAAGATTCCTTGTTGTTTTCCTATATACACTTTGTTACAGGGACAAAGTATAACATCCACCACAAACATCCTATTACATGTTGTGAAATCTCTCAGTATAAATGCTTTCCCATCTATGAGGTTCGCAAACTGTTTTAGTTTTAAACAAAATTCACAATATTTATTTATTTCATTTATATCCTGCCTTTTTTCCTCCAATGAACCCAAGGCGGCATACATAATCTTCCTCCTCTCCAATTTATCCTCACAACAACAACCCTGTGAGGTGGGTTGGGCTGAGAGTCTGTGACTGACCCAAAGTCACCCAGTGAGCTTCCGTGGCCGAGTGGGGACTAGAACCCGGATCTCCCAGCTCCCAGTCCGACACTCTCGCCACTGCACCACACTGGCTGTCTTTACAATATTTACAGTGCTCACAAGGAAAATGTCCTACTGGAGGTCTCAATCCTGGTAAGAGAAGTTGTTTGTCATAGTTTTTCTTTTCTGATGTATCACCCCTGACCACCCAATCCCTTATGTTCCTAGCTCTTTTATAAGCCATATAAGGTTTTTCTTTCCAGCTATGTTTTTTACCAAATACCAATATTTGGTAATAGTCGTATAGATCTACTGATGTTATTAAAAGATAAATTACATACTATTCCATTGCTGGAGCTTTTTTGTTTGGGTTACAGTAAGGAACTTCTACTTATGTTATCCACCATCCTTCTACCTCTCTGTAACATTCTTTCTGAATAGGATGCTTGATGTAAATTATCCGATTCCTTTCTATAATCTTCTTTTGTACAGTTTCTCTTGATTCTTATGGATTGTCCATATGGAATATTTTCTCTGATACGTTTAGGATGTGCACTATCATATCTGAGAAGTTTGTTCCAATCTGTACTTTTTCTATGAAGAGTAATTCTCAACCTTCCCTCCTCCTTTCTCAGAGTAAAAACTAGATTATCTAGGACCTTATTAATCTACCTTATCCAAGATTGCTTGCAGTTGGGCCACTACTGCGTGCCTGATCAGTTTCCCCTAAAATGGCAAATTAGAAACTGGATGGATCCAAAGAGTTTTTGGTAACCGTCTGCTCAGTCTTCTTTAATAGTGCTTGTCATTACTATAAGCAGAAAGAACAGGTTCTCACAGCTGGCCTTAACTGACCATGAAGGATAAGGATTAAGCATGTAAGAGAGTGGCTGCATTTTTCCAAGGCTTTTTTTGGCTTCCTCAGCTATCAACAACTTAAATTTATTGAAGCTGCCTGGATTCTAGCCACTGAGAGAGAATTCTCTGGAGCAATTGTGAGAACAACCTGGGGGTAACTCCCCATGCAAGATATCAACAAAGCATTGATAGAAGAGCCTCTCGTTCCAGTTCAGACATCCCAGATGGCTATCTGGAACCCATTTGGATCAATTACACATGGATGTGCCATCCTAATCAGTCCTTGTCTCCTGAACAGGCTATGAGCCTCAAGTAATCCAGCCTTAACCAGAAAATGATCTGTCCATAATGAAGCCATGGGCTTATGCACACGCGCACAGAGAGAGAGAGAGAGAGAGAGACTCCCTCTTCACGCATTGTACAGAGAAGCATTGGGCAGAGCTACTACAATATTTTAGGGCGCAATCCTACGGCCGCTAGTCAGCAGCTAGATGGCCATAGGATTGGTCAGTTCCCAGGAACAGACCTCAGAGCCCGTGCTCCGAGGTCGATTCTCAGACAACTGACCTGCACCCCCTCCCACGCCGCCTCGTAGGCAGCGTGGATTGGCCCTGTGCTCCACACTTGTAAGGGCAGCACAGAGCAGGGGAAATGGAATGTTCTTGGGGGCGGGGAGGTCGGAAGTGCTGCACGACACTTCCTATGTGTCATCCTGCCTCTCCACCTGAGGTCCTGTGGCTAGACAGCTGAAATCGGCCGTCTAGCCATGAAAACAGGGTGGCAGGAGCATGGAGGAGATGCACTCCTCACCACTCATCCCACCCTGCAGTGGATAGGCAGTCGCTGCTGGGTTTCAAGGTGACTGTTGATCCCCATAGGATTGCTCTCCATCATTATGTTTAGACTGAAAGTAACACAAAAAGGGAGCTCGCAATACTGTGGAGGTGCTGTCACCTAACTTCGCAGTGTTATCTTAACAAGCAAACCAATGCTGATCTGTCATTTTTGCCTGTCAAATTCCAACTGCTCCCATCATTTCCTCCTCTGTTGCGGAAAACGCCCCATAACCAGTCTTAGGCAAGTGGCTGCGGAACATTTTGGCAATATAAAGAGTGTTCATAGTATGGTGAGCTCCCTTTTTATATGACATCTGTCTTCAGCTGTGGGCATCTAGTAGCCATGTTCTGTGCTGTATATGGGGTCCTCAGCGTGGTGCGTGCAGGTGTTACTGTACTCACAGAAGCATGCTGTGATGCCCACCAGGTGATCCACTCCTCTCTGCACTGCATTGCTTACCAAATGATGCCTGCTGTTCTGTTGCCTGCTCAAGACCTAATGCCTTGCCGAGCCTTCACTGTCTGTGCCCCCACCCCTATCCCATCTGAATTAACAGACTCCAGCAGGCATGGGCTTTTGTACTGGAAGGAAGAGGAGGAGATGGAGTAAGTTGAGCTCTGCCAGGCTATGTGTTGATGCATGAAAAGAGGAAAAGTAAGCTTGGGCAGCAGGAAAAGCAGGCATCTGTGGGGGAGTTCTGTAAATGGAGAAGCTGGGGCCCTGAGGGGGTAGGGAAATAATTAAATTACTAATAATAAGAAAAGCTGCAGCTAGGGAAAGAAAGAGAAGCTGGGGCCATGGGAAAGGTTGGAAAAAACAGCAGTTTGTTTCCCTTTTTACCTTCCCACAGTCTCTTCTCCTTCTCTCCCCTTTCTATTGCTTTCTGCTGCTTATTTTACTCTTTATTTTCCTTCTGGTTTTCCTGCCTTCATTTTACTCCTTATTTTCCTTCTGGTTTTTCCTCCTCTATTTAGTTTTCCCTTGCTTGGTTTCTCATTTTTTCTTCCTACCCACCTTTCCCTCCCCTCTTATTTCTGGTCTTTTCCCTCCCTCCCTCCCTCCCTCCCTTTTATTCTCCATAGTCCCAGAGGTTTTCTTCCACCCACCCCGGCCTGCTCCCCTGCCAAGCAAATAGAGCAAGGTCAGGAGGAGTATATATGCGTCTGTGTGTATGCACTGGGGGGGAGGGGGGCACAAGGTAGCCATATCTGATGAAATTCCTTCTTCTACATAACTATCAAATGTGCAAGAATCTTGTCTTCATTTGCATCTGGAGTTGTGTCCAAAAATGATCACTAAACTGTGTTCACTAAACACTAAAACTGTGAATGATATTAAAATATAATATAACTCATCCATCCAATAAATAGCTTATGTAACAAACTAAACTCGATAACCTAAGGAATGCTTAAAAATGGATTGCTTCAGCAATAGAAAGCATCTTTAAAAACAGCCTGTCCATGAAATCCATTTGGAGAGTGAGCCTCCCTAAGAAATCATAGAATAGTAGGGTTGGAAGGAGCCCACAAGACCATCGAGTCCAACCCCCTGCTCAGTGCATGAATCCAAGTCAGAGTATCCCCGACAGTTGACTGTCCAGCCTCACCTTGAATGCCTCCAGTGTGGGAGAGCCCACCACCTCCCTAGGTAATTGGTTCCATTGCCGTATTGCTCTAACAGTCAGGAAGCTTTTCCTGATGTTCAGCTGGAATCTGGCTTCTTGTAACTTGAGCTCATTCTTCTGTGTCCTGCACTGTGGGATGATCGAGAAGAGATCCTGGCCTTCCTATCCATGACAACCTTTCAAGTACTTGAAGAGCACTATCATATCTCCCTTCAGTCTTCTCTTCTCAAGGCTAAACATGCCCAGTTCTTTCAGTCTCTCCTCTCAGGGCTTTTGTGTGTAGATAGCATATGACTTTGGAATTCCCTTTATTTTGAGAAAATATATTCCTTCATCCTCCTTATATACTTGTCATTATAGAATCATAGAATAGTGGGGTTGGAAGGGGCCTATAAGACCATCGAGTCCAACCCCCTGCTCAATGCAGGAATCCAAGTCAGAGCATCCCTGACAGATGGCTGTCCAGCCTCGTCTTGAAGGCCTCCAGTGTGGGAGAGCCCACCACCTCCCCAGGTAATTGGTTCCATTGTCGTATTGCTCTAACAGCCAGGAAATGCATTCCAGGGAATAGGGAAATAAGTAGCGGAGGAAGCAGTCCCAAAGGTACCCAGGACTCAAGAGACTCTCAGGCTTTAAAGCAGGGATGGGGAAGTTGTTGGAGTGCAATTCCCAGCAGCCCTCCCCAGGAAAATCGTGTGGGATGATGCAGTCCAGCAACATGTGGAGGGCCACACGTTTCCCACCTCTGCTTTAAAGGTTAGTATCAGGCACTTCGAACTGGACTCTGTAGCAAATAGGCAGCTAGTGCTTGGAACACACAGCTGAGCTGGTAGTGGCTAGTAAAGGAGCACACACAGTTTCCACCAAACTGTCCTCTGTCACCTACTGCAAATCTGCAGATAAGTCCACAAATGTAACTATCCCCAAAAACTTAATAGTCCCCTTTTGTACACATATCTACATTAATCATTTGTGGTGTGTCAATAGTTTTTTTTTGGGGGGGGGGGGGTTGCTTCACACCCTCTTGCTTCATGACTCTTTGGGGCCACTTCAAGCATCAGAACCATTACGTGAAAGTAGCCAAAAGCAGACGCCAGATGGTGTTTGGAGGTGGGAATGAGTGTGTGGATGACCTTGGTTTCACATGTAAGTGCTGCATAAAATGCCAGTGGGCTTCCAATATGTGTGGTGCAGGTATGGATATAAACCACCACAACAGAAGAAGAATCTAGAATCGGTGGGCAACTTGTGCAGCCCCTAAGGCTGCATGGTGTATTGGGTGGGTGGGCAGGGTCTGCACATGCATGCGTTGCTCATGCACACACAAGCCTTCTTCTGAAGATTCCTGGTGGGGAGGAGACTTTAACCTCACCCCATCCCAGCAATGTTCAGTAGTATTGTTGGGATGCAGGAGAAGTTAAATCCTCTCCCACACATACGCACACACACACATCACAGCAATGCTGCCAAAGATTGCTGCAGTGCAGGGGAGGCTTTAGCCCCGCTCCCCATTGCAGCAATCTTACTGGGAAAGAATTACTTGCCTTATGTGCCATCTTTCCCATTATCCTGGTGGTGCTGGGAAACATGGCCCAATGCACCTTGTTCCCCTGCAGAATCCGTTCCGATGGAAAACAGGGCATGCAAGGAGAGTCGCTGGGAACAGGGTGTGCATACTGTGTGGTAGGGCAGCCCATCCCTGACCTAGAATATGAAGCCTAAAGTAATATTCGATTTTGCGGTGATACCTCATGGTATTAAGGCCTTAATGAGGACAATCCATGGGGGGAAAGTCCTGTGCATCTTCATGCATTTCCTTGCATCTTTGGCCAGACCCATCGTGGATGGTATTTTAAATAATGATGTGTTTGTACTGTGGTCAAACATTTTACTATCTCCCTAGTATTTATTTATAAAGCTATGTATTTCCCTTAATTTCACACATCTGCTACTTTTCATAAAATCTCTTTTCTGTGTGAAGCTATGCTCTGCAAGCTAAACATTCAATTCTGTCTACCCACCCCCCTCCCGCCCACACACATTCTTTTCAAATTTATTCAGGTTTAGTCGTTGTTTTTTAAATGTTGTTTATACAAGGTCATTTCCTTGTCATCAACCTGTGCATTCCTCATAGCACAATTTTCCAAAGAGAAACGTTAAGCTTAAATGAACTTTCCTCTGTATCCTAGCAACAAGCTATGATTAATCATAGGTAAATGTGGATAAATAGAAATGTGGAAAGTAAAAGCAAATTCTGAAAAGTTTAGGAAAATACTGGTTAGTGATTATGGAAGAAGCATCTTATCTGGTCTTATAGTGAAGCTTGTAATAAACACAAAGGAATAAAGGATATTTTTAAATATAGAAATATGTATGAAAGAAGAAAATAGAAAAATCTTTATCTATAGTTCATGAACGCTTTAGCATGCCTGCATCTGTATTCACATGCACTCTCAGTATCTGTATCTGTCCCCAGTCCTACCACGGTGGTGAGGGGTCAGCACCAGAAATATAGGAAGCAGTCTTATATCAAGTCAGCCCATTGGTCCAACTAGTTCAGCAGTAGTCTACATTGACTGGTAGCAGCTCCTCACAATTTCAATCAGTGGTCTTTCTGATTTCATTCAGGGATGAAATGTACTGCGCATATAAAGCTTCTGCTGTACTATTGAACTACACCCCCCACCCCACGGGAGCAAATAAAAGTTACGATCATTTGTGGCTGCGAAACACAGCAACTTGAATGTCCTTGTCCTGCAAATCAAAGAACAAGCCTGATCTGGAAGGCAGGTGGGCTGAAATACCACTGCAATCCAATATGTCATTTTTTTCCTCTCTTTTTTTGTTTTTGTTTTGTTTGTTAAAATTCAAATTTCACAATAAAAATTAATTAAAATGGGGTTTTCTTGCATCATATGTGTCCTCTTTATCAGGGAGGAGAACTTCATTCAGAAAACCCATTTAGCGCTAGACTGAAAATAGTAGTATTATAAAGCCCAACAACCTTATTGTGATGGCTGTAAGCCTTTGAATTTGGAGGCTCACAGCCATCTAATGCAGAGTAGAAGGAGTGGCAGAGGTGATCTAAAGTTTATCTCTTATTCTTCTGCTATCTTACATTTGCCAGAACAACAATGAAATATATTAAAATTGAAATACTGCAAAGCTGGGCTGTTAATTTTTTAGACCAGAAATGCTCTGACATAAGGGTTTAATTTTTTATATTATGGAATTAAGGATTTTTAAAAATAATAACAAGGGATATCTGACAGCCTGGCCAGTGTCCAAGATGTCCTTACCAATGTTTTTGGAATCTAATAATCAAGTGCAAGGAACATTAACCAGAGAATTTTTTTCAAGCAGTTTATTATTTTTTTTTAAACCTAAATGTTTTATTAACCTTTATAACTAGAGCAGAAATAAGACTATTCTATTTCAGGCCACAATGTGTGTACCAAAGGCTATAGATCAGCTGCTGTGAAATCCATTGTTATGAACTGTTTAGTTATACTGGCCTGTGTGGAACAAGCAGAGAACTGTTTAATTGCTACTCAGTGTCAAAGCAGTACTTTCAGTTTATTGCTCTTGATTTGCAAAGGTTTTTTAGGGGTGGAGTGGGATAATATCATACAAAGTTAACTGTTGAACATACGCGTGATTCTTGCTCTGCAGGATTTTTCACTTTGAACATTTGCTGCAGTTTGTTCCATCACTAGATTTACTTCTATCTGTCCTCACTCCCTCAAACTTGTATTGTGTTCTCTGTTCCCTTTCAGTAATATATATGCATTACAAGTAGGGATGTGTGAAGCTGGGAAATCTGTTGCATTTAAGTCTGATGGATTTCCACAACATTTCTAGTCTGGTAAGTGGGGGTGGCCCGCATCAGTTTTTTTTTTTTTCTCCAGATTTCGGGGGGAAATTGTGCTTTCCCCCCTCAGTTCTGCCACTTGCGCAAATTTAATTTGCACATTTTTTATTTTTATTTTTATTTGGATCTTGAAATGTGCAGGAGCTTTGCTGTAATAAAAAAAAAAATACTGCCACTCTTGCACAACTGCGCACAATCGCAGCCCACCTGTCCACTATGAAGAGGCATATTCCCCTCTTGTCAATATCCTTGTCAGTTTCATCCTTTCCACACATTACTTAATCTAACCCAGCAAAGCCATATCCTATATTTGTCAAACAGCTTGTCAATTCCCCTGCCCCTCCTTTGAGAACTGCTGTCACAGTTACTGCAAATGGGAGCTGGGGAAAGGGGGTGGAGGCTACATCTGTTTCAAAAGTACTTGCTTGAGACTCAGGCAAGTGTTCAGTGGAAGCAGGGTACTGCCCAGTGTCAATTCAGCACTTCAGACCCTGGCTATCAGGTTGCTAAGTGGGAGATCTGGTCCCCTTTTCCCAAGCTGTCAGTGTCAACATGTGCACAAATTACCCAGTGACAGGTTGGGAAAAGGGTAAAAATTATTCCATGGGGTTCTACAGGGCTCTGTTTTATCCCCCGATGTTATCCCCCATGCTGTTTAACATCGACATGAAACTGCTGGGGGAGGTTATCCGGAGGTGTGGGCTGAGGTGCCATCGATATGCAGATGACACCCAGCTCTACCTCTCTTTCTCATCAAAACCAGGTGAGGCCGTGGCTGTTCTGAATCAGTGCCTGGGCACGGTAATGGACTGGATGAGGGCCAATAAACTGAAGTTCAATCCAGACAAGACGGAGGTACTCTTAGTGGGTGGGTGGTCTGCCCAGCTAAGTGATATTCAACCTGTTCTGGAGGGGGTTGCACTCCCCCTAAAGGATCAGGTTCGTAGTTTGGGGGTGCTCTTGGATCCAGAACTGTCACTTGAGGCACAGGTGAACTCAGTGGCACGGAGCACTTTTTATCAGCTTAGGCTGGTATACCAACTACGCCCTTATCTGGACAGAGATAGCCTAGCTACAGTTATCCATGCTCTGATAACTTCTTGTCTGGATTACTGCAGTGTGTTATACGTGGGGCTGCCTTTGAAAATGGTCTGGATACTTCAGCTGGTCCAAAATAGGGAAGCAAAATTATTAACAGGGACTGGCCAACAAGCTCATATTACGCCAGTACTTTTCCAGCTGCACTAGCTGCCAGTCCATTTCCGGGCCCAATTCAAAGTGCTGGTATTAACATTCAAACCCTTAACGGCTTGGGGCCAGCTTATCTGAAGGATCACCTCCTCCCATATGTGGCTGACCAGACCCTAAGATCATCCTCAGCAGCTCTTCTCTGTGAGCCCCTGCTGAAGGAAGTGAGGTGAGTGGCTACTACGAGGAGGGCCTTTTCTGCTGTGGCACCCCAGCTGTGGAATGAGCTCCCTAGTGAGGTTCACCTGGCACCTACGTTGTATTCCTTCCTGCTCCAGATGAAGACCTTTTTATTTTCCCAGGCATTTTAGCTTCCTAGACTTTTAGATTTGGTTTTTCAAATCTGTATTTTAAATCTGTGCATTCCTGCTAGGTTTTATTCTGGTTTTATTCTGGTTGTATTGTTATACTGTGGTTTTAATATTTTATATATTTTATATTGTTTTATTGTGTGCTCTTTGGTTTTAATTTTTGTGAACCGCCCAGAGAGCTTTGGCTATTGGGCAGTATAGAAAGAAAGAAAGAAAGAAAGAAACACCTTTATTTTTCATCATGCTCCTAAGACTTTTAAAAATGTTTGTCCATGCATTTGTATTGCAGATGTCTAATTTAGCCAAAGTCCTGGTTGCCTGAGTGAAATAAAAAAACTTCCAGTGATAGGCAAGTCCCTCCTCGCATAATCACTGCCACCACACTCGACAATGTGGTGCCTTTGTACTTCTTTCTAACCTAAAGCAGCTTAAGGTTAATAGATGTTAAAATGCTAAAAAAGACCAGGAAGCCACATGCTTAATATGGACTATTTTCCTGGACAAGACAAAGTGGATTTTAAAAGATTTGCTAGAGACTGAGGGGGGGGAGGGGGGAGAGATGCAAAAAGACCCAGGGGTTAGAGACAAGAACAAAAATTACATTTTTGAAGCACATTTTATTTCCCAGGCAGTCACTTTTAAGATGGAAAGGAAGTTTTTTTTAAAAAAACCCAAAGAACTGTAGCACACCATTTTGGAAAAGCAAGAGATACCATTGTTTTAACATAGTTGTGTTTATGCAAGCAAAACAAATCTGAAATGATAAATGACTAATGCAGAAGGAACTGTCATTTTGCCTCATGCTGACAAAATGCAGATAGGAAAATATTGCTGTACAGTTCTTCTGCTTGGCTTATTGAATTTTATGTTGTGACCATTGGTATACTGAATAAATTAAGATTCTGGTTTCCACTTGTAGGTGGAATTTCATGCAGAATATGGCAACTGATGCAGAATTGGAAAGTGTTGCTTGTATGTGTTTTTTTCCCTAAAGTAAGATCCTAGCTCTTATGATTGTAGGAGTATGATTTTCTTTTTCTTTCTTTCTTTCTCTCTCTCTCTCTCTCTCATTCTCTCTCTCTCTCTCTCTCATTCTCTCTCTCTCTCTCTCTCTCCCCCCAGTCCTGTTATACTTCTAGGTTTCACTTCACTGGTCCCCTCTAGTATTTTGTATTGTTTAAACTTCTTATCGTTGTCCCTTCATGATCTTGCCCCTTCTCTCAGCTCCTCTGTTCATCAAACACTTAATCTTGCTAAACCTCCACTCAGTTATGCTATTATCTTCTCTCCATGCTTTCTTTCTCAAAGTTCTTTATGTGTGAAATTCTTCCATATAGAGTAGGGGTAGGCTTCTTTTAAAGCCATCCAAGTTGACGGCCATCATTACACCCTATAGAAGCAAAATCCATAGTTTAACTGTGCACTCTGTGAAGAGGTACTTCTTTTTATCTGTCTTGATTCTCCCACTACTCTCTTTCATGGGATGACCCTGGGTTCTCGTATTCTGAGAGAAGGAAAAAAACTTTTCTCTGTCAACTTTCTCCACACACTTAATTTTGTACAGCTCTTATCACATCTTCTCTTACTCCCCCCTTTGTCTAAGCTAAAGAACTTCAAATATTGTAACCTTTCTTCATAGGGGAATTGTTCCAGCCCTTTGATCATTTTCGTTGCCCTTCACCCCATCTTCCTTCGTTTTGCCTTGTCTGGGTAAGTACAGGAGTGTGATAGGCTAGGGAAGAGAAAGGGAATCCCAGATAATTTTTGCTGCTCATACAATGGCTGAGTAGAGAGTTTGCAACTTTAAAAAGCCTGATTTTATAAGTGGCAAGTTATAAAGTACTTACGTGTGTATGTATTTCACACAGAATAGTAGGGCTGGAAGGGCCTACAAGACCATCGAGTCCAACCCCCTGCTCAATGCAGAAATCCAAGTCAGAGCATCCCTGACAGATGGCTGTCCAGCCTCGTCTTGAAGGCCTCCAGTGTGGGAGAGCCCACCACCTCCCTAGGGAATTGGTTCCATTGCCGTATTACTCTAACAGTCAGGAAGCTTTTCCTGATGTTCAGCCGGAATCTGGCTTCCTGTAACTTGAGCCCATTATTCCGTGTCCTGTACTCTGGGATGATTGAGAAGAGATCCTGGCCTTTCTCTCTGTGACAACCTTTCAAGTCCTTGAAGAGCGCTATCATATCTCCCCTCAGTCTTCTCTTCTCAAGGCTAAACATGTCCAGTTCTTTCAGTCTCTCTTCATAGGGCTTTGTTTCCAGTCTCCTGATCATCCTTGTTGCCCTCCTTTGAACCCTCTCCAGTTTGTCTGCATCCTTCTTAAAGTGCGGTGCCCAGAACTGGACACAGTACTCCAGATGAGGCCTAACCAGTGCTGAGTAGAGGGGAACTAGTACTTCCCAGGATTTGGAAGCTATGCTTCTATTAATGCAGCCCCAAATAGCATTTGCCTTTTTTGCAGCCACATCACATTGTTGGCTCATATTCAGCTTGTGATAGACAACAATTCCAAAATCTTTCTCGCTTCTGGTGTTGCTGAGCCATATATCCCCATCACATGTGACCCATCACTTTAAGTGCCCATTCATATGAAGCATTGGCATGCCAGCAGCACACTTGCCTAGGCTGTCAACTGTCAATTAATGGACTGCTTTCAATCTATGTTCAAATGGACTGGTGCATATTGATATAATGTGGTGTTTGTGGAATGCTTACATGGCTAAGTGATTTATGTATGGTCCACATGTTGTATAAATGTTTCTGTAGGAAGAAGAAAGGCGCTGACAGAGAACAGAACTGCACAGACATACACCTATTTGCTCATCACCACTAATCCCTTGGTTACACTGTAGTGTAACCAGTTAATGCATACTTTGTGTCTCTCTCATATATTAATAAATGAAAGAGATTATATGATACTTCAGTCAGGCTTTCAAGCATACTCCACTTTCCCCTGATATCTTTATATGTCAGGCTCTTTTGTTAAACTCTTATCTCTTACCTTAAAAGGTTTTTTTCTTCAACCTTTATTTGGTTTCCTTTGATCCACACCTATCTTTCACTGCCTTTCATTTGCATATATTTCCCCTTTCCGCTATTTTTTTTCTTATTGTTTCTGTATTTGAAGGGACTGGGGGAGGACACAATGACAATGTATCTTTGTCTGACTATCCTTTCACCCCAGTTCCCAGCTGCATGTGCTGTTGATACCCCAAAGTGAAAAATTTCCATCATCCATTTTGTCTGTTAATGACAATGCTGACCCTGATCAACGTATGAGCTCATTCAAGACAACACTACATTTCCATTGCCACTCTTCACTGAAGGATTGTAAAACTGTAATGGCACTTTGATTTGGAACTCCGTTGCCAGGCCCATCTGTTAAGTATTCATCTGTAACATTCAGATCTTAATCTTTGTTGTCCCTTGGCTATCTGAGAAGCAATGTTGCTTTGCCTGACACAGAATTCACATTGTTCCAGGCCCATAGGCGATAATATTTTTCAGGCTCTGATCTGTCTTTATTATATTACAAAAATCTACCAAAAAATTAGTTCTAGCAACTGCTCAGATAGCACTTCGCTTCAGCTGCTTTGTTTCAAAGTACAGAAGGATGAATGTGGCTGAATTTAGTCAATTTTTATACCTAGCTCATTTGATTTCAGAAAAATATAGGTAGCTTTACCCAGAGGTTAAAATCTAAAAGGCTATTTGTTTTCCAAATATCATTATTTTTCTGGGCTCAGTTACAGAGAATAGACTGTGCACACCATTTTGCTTCCTGAGATCCTCGTTTTGTTCTTGCAGTGTAATTTATTAATAATTTTCCCAAATACCTGCATTTAAGAGTGATAAAGTTAAAAAAAAAAAGGGACATACTAGAAGTAACAGCAAATAATTTCACAGAAGAAAGAGATTAAGAAAATACAAGAGCATTTTTAACCCAAGAATAATCTATTCCAGCCAAGGGACTAAAACCTGTTTCACGGGTTGACCCTGTATTTAGTGTATCAATGTAGCTCCTCATATGGTTGGAGACTTGCTTAAGGCATGCTGCATAGCAGACCAATAGGCCTTATTGAAGCACATGGCAGAGAGACTGGGAGAAGCTCCCATGTGTCTTAGTGGGGATTCCACTGAAGAAGTTTGAAGTTGATTGATTGCGCCTATTCTTCATGGGTTACTAGTATGATGTGTATTTGATACTAGGTAACATTTCTGAGGAAAGCAAAGGTGCGTTTTAGGAGCTAACAGAACTTTCCAGCTGATGTTGTGCTCCCTCCCTGCAAAATCTAAGCTGCAAGAAAATGAGGGCCTACAGGTTTGGCCCTACCCTTGGGCAGAGGGAAGCGGACACCTCAGCCACTGAAGTTTTGGTGTCATGGAACGGCCCCTGAAAATTTGTTATTTAATTTATTCTTATATTTTTACTGCCAAGAGCGCGGAGGTGCCTGCAGGATTTCCTGTCTTACCTGCCAAACAGTTTGACTGGTCTTGGGTACTATCTACCTTGATTTTGAGGGGGTTGGGGGGATTTGGGGATTGCCGTTGCTCTGCCTCAGGCAGCAAAATGTCTCAGGCCAGCCCTAGGGACTGTAAACATTTCTCTTCTGGAAAATTTGGCCATAGGGAGCATACCTTGGAGCTTACAATCCCAAATCCCCATCCTTTGCAGACAAAAAAGCTGACCTCAGCCATTCATCCCATTTGGACTATTGCAGTATTTTAAACATGATGCCGCCATTAAAGACTGTTTGGAAATTACTGTTAGTAGTTTCAAAATACAGCAGATAGTATACAAAGGTAACAGGTGTATGGAAGTCATCTTGGCAGTCCTGAACAGATGCAGTAGCTTCTGGCTCATTTCTCTGACCAATTCAAGGTGCTGCTTTAACCTTTAAAGCCCTGAATGGCATGAGGTCAGTTTACCTCTACAAGCATGTCCTCCCACATGAACCTGCCTTGGTATTAACAGCCTCATTGGCCTCATGAGGCCACCCACTGAAATGAGGTGGGCACTGACCCAGAAAAGGGCCTTTTCTGTTGTGGTGCCCCACTTTTGAGATGCACTTTCTGGGGAGGCTCATCTGGCATTACCTGTAAAATAATTTTGGCACAAGGTGAAAACTTTTAACCCCAAGCATTTAGTATGTTTTATGTGATGGTTTTATATGGCTTTTATGGAAGCTTTTTCCTCTTCCTGCTGACTTCCCGTTTTATTTGCATTTTTATTGATTTTTAATGTGCCATAAACTGCTTTTGGAGGTTAGATACCTGGAAAGTGACATGTAAATACTTGAAATGAATAAGTTGGTTTATTGACAGGTAAGGGAGTGAATGAGAAATTTAGAAATGGATGAGGAAATAGTTTTGTAGATGGAGAGGAACTGGATGGATATGGGGTAATAATGCTGAAGATGGCAAAAGGTGAGACTGTAGTGAGCTACCTGGGTGTCTCCCTTCCTTCCTCTTCCCCTCCACTCTTTGTTAGTACTAAACTTCCTATGCTTAATTGTGTAGTCAACAAAATTATTAAAGGCTTTATTTAGCTTTGATGTTGTTATTTATTTATTTACTTATTAAACATGTTTTTAGACCTCCCTTCATACTTGGAGATGTCAGGGCTGTATACAGTAAACATGAATAAAACTAATTATAAGACTACAAAACCATAAAACAATCTTCATAAAAACAATTCAGAGGCAGCTAGACCGCTAAAAACAAGCAAAGCAGACTCAAAAATATACCGCCTTTATAAATGCCTGAGCAAATAAATAGGTTGACATTGGTGCCAACAGTCATATTCCTATTGAGAGTATGAAAGTCAGGTCACCACCACAAAAGAAGGCTCCCTTTCTTGTTACTACTTAACAAACATCCCCTAACAAGGCTACGTGGAGAAGAGCCTCCTTGGAAGATCTTAAGGCATGGGAAGGCGGCTATAGGGAAAGATACTTCTTTGGGTATTTGGGTCCTAAGCCATTTAGGGCTTTAAATGTAAGTGCCAGCACCTTGAATTGTACTCAGAAGCACATAGGCAACCAACATAATCCTTTCAGAACCCATGTAATATGACTCCACCTAGCTATAGTATGTATATTTGCTGGATTGGCATAATGCTTAATACCAGGACTACTTGAAAGTGCCGAAACCATTTGGTCATAGTGGTGAGATAATTGTTTGCTATTTTTATGTACTTTGGATGCCTGGAAATTCTTAATTTCTCTGCAGTCTTTTTCCTTAAGGAGTCTACTCTTCAGCAGCAGCATGATAGGTCTGAGAGATGCCCATAACTGGCAGAAAATCCCAGAGCTATTCCATGGGGAATCTCCTAACAATAAGCCATTAACTGTGAAGGACTAGTGGACAGAGGTCATTGTATAAAACTCAGCAAGAAAGCCTACTCGTATAGTGGAATAGGAAGGAGAAAATTCCCTGAAATTTCCATGGAGTATAATTTAGCCCATAGAGTAATCCCTCGGATTTCCACACATTTAACTCATGTTTAACCCTTTGCTTAGCTCAAACAAAAATTAAGGTAGGACTAGGGGGAAAAATGTAGATATCAGGACAGCATTTGTTGGTGATCAGCATCTGGGGTTTGAATTTTTCCCAATACTAGCAAAAATATCAAGAAGCAACAGATTACAATAAAAACATAGGGTTTGTCCTATTGAAACCAATAGAACAAGTTAGTCATGACTTCATTGGGAACTAAGTGCACCTAACTTACTAGTTTCCGTAATAATATCAGTAGGAAGGAACCTTTCAAATTTTATCCCCATGTTTTTTCTCTGTGGAATCACTTTAGTTTTTGTTGGCCCTTGCTCTCAGTTAAGAACGTAAGAAGAGCTATGCTGGATCAGACCATCTAGTCCAGCATTCTGTTCACATAGTAGCCAACCAGCTGTTGACCAGGAACCCACAAGCAGGGCAAGAGCACAACAGCACCTTCCCAACCATGTTCTCCAGCAACTGATGTACATGGGCTCACTGCCTCTGGTACTGGAGGTAGCACGTAGCCATCAGGACCAGCAGCCATTGATAGCCTTTTCCTCCAGGAATTTGTCCAATCCCTTTTCAAAGCCATCCAAATTGGTGGCCATCACTACATCTTGTGGCAGAAATTTCCATAGTTTAACTGTGCGCTGTGTGAAGAAGTACTTCCTTTTATCCTGAATCTCCCACCAGTCAGCTTCATGGGATGACCCTGGGTTCTAGTATTAAGACAGAGGGAGAAAAATGTCTCCCTATCCACTTTCTCCCCCTCATGCATACTTTTGTAAATCTCTGTCATGTCTCCCCTTACTCACCTTTCCTCTACACTCAACAGTCCCCGTTGTTGTTACCTTTCCTCATGGGGAAGCTGCTCCAGCCCCTTGATCATTTTAGTTGCCCCTTTCAGCATTGTTTCCAGCTCTACAATATCTTTTTTTAGGTGTGGTGACCAGAACTGTACGTAGTATTTCAAGTGTGGTCACACCATAGATTTGTATAGGGCAGTATGATACTGGCAGTTTTATTCTCAATTCCTTTTCTAATTATGCCTAATGGAGTTTGCCTTTTTTACAGCGGCTGCACACTGGCTTGACATCTTCACTGAGCTGTCCACCACAACCCCCAGATCTCTTTCCTGTTAGGTCACTGCTAGCTCAGATCCCATCAGGCTATACTTGAAGTTGGGATTTTCTGACCCAACATGCATCACTTTACACTAGCTTAGGTTGAACTGCATTTGCCATTTAGATGCCCATTCTCCCAGTTTGGAGAGATCCTTTTGGAGCTCTTCACAATCCTTTTTTGTTTTAACCACCCTAAATAATTTGGTGTGATCTGCAAACTTGGCCACTTCACTGCTCACTCCTAATTCCAGATCATTTATGAACAGGTTGAAAAGCATTGGTCCTAATACAGATCCCTGTGGGACCCAACTATTTGCTTCCCTCCATTGGGAGAATTTACCATTTATTCCTACTCTCTGCTTTCTGTTCTTTCACCAGTTACTGATCCATAAGAGGACCTGCCCTCTTATTCCATGACTGCTAAGTTTGTTCAGGAGTCTTTGGTGAGGCACTTTGTCAAAAGCCTTTTCAAAGTCCAAGTAAACAACGTCTGCTAGATCACCTATCTGCATGTTTATTGACACTCTCAAAGAACTCTAAAAGGTTAAACTTACCTTTGCGGAAACTGTGTTGATTCTTTTTCAGCAGGGCTTCTCCTTCTATGTGCTTACTGATTTTATCTTTAATAATGCCTTCAACCAATTTACCCAGAAGAGACGTTAAGCTAACCAGCCTGTAATTTCAAACCAGGTGTGGGAAAGTTACCCTTAGGCCATGCCTTTAGCCCATTACAAAGCTTAATTTAAAGAAATCATAGCTGTATTTTTAAAATATAAATTTCAAATGTTGGGTATATTTGCAACTGGGTTATTTTTAATGTCATTTTACAAATAATATTTATTACTGTTGAGTACTAATAGAAAGTACTAATAGTAAAAAAAAATATCTAAAGCATGTAACTAGAACTTTTGGAACTAGAATTAAGAAACATGGCTGAAATCGGGGTGTAACATGCATCTCCCAGTAGGTGTTAATGGGTTCATCTTTCTCCAGCATTTGCTTTGAATTTGCACTGCTCAAGATATGTTTATCCATCTGCACCCTTAAAATGGCAAATATTAAGAATTAACAGGATCCAGTGCTGCTGCTCCGGTTACACAATTAATGCAACTCTAGCATAAGCAGCATCTAGTGCAAGGGCAATAGCGTACGCTGGTGAGACAGGTTTTCCAGGGAATCCTGTCAAACCAGCTAATGCTATTGGCATTGCACTAGAAGTCCCTTATACCAGCGCAACATCAATGGCTCAAGGGGAGCATCCGCATTGGATACTGTCCCATACATTTAATATTATTGCATGAAAGATTACCTGAAAGATCCATTCAGATTGACTTGGAGGTGAAACATACAAATTGTAAATTAGTTGAAGAGCCGAATTGACATTGACAAATGATAAGGAACAGATTGGGTTGAAGAAAGATAATCTTGTGTCACAAAGATCATCCTTTGGTCCAAGCTTTAAATTAGCAATTAGCATCTTCATTAGTGTGATAAATGAGGATGCAAACAGTGTGTTTAGCACCTGTCTATAAAGCGGAGAAAAGACAAACATAACACCAACGCTCCTGCAAAGCTTCAACATGGATAAAAATGTTGTTAGCTTCAGGAAATATATTGATAAAAAAAATATGATAAGCTTTAAAAAGGTAAAGGTGTCCCCAACCAGTCGTGTCCAACTCTAGGGTGTGGTGCTCATCTCCATTTCTAAGCCAAAGAGCCAGCGCTGTCCGAAGACGCTTCCGTGGTCATGTGGCCGGCATGACTGAACACCGAAGTGCACGGAACGCTGTTACCTTTCCCGCCGAGGCGGTACCTATTTATCTACTTGCAATTTCTTGCTTTCGAACTGCTAGGTTGGCAGGAGCTGGGGCTGAAGACGGGAGCTCACTCCGTCACGTGGCACTTGGGTCTCGAACTGCTGTCCTGCCGACCTTCCAGTCTGCAGTTCAGCGTCTTAACCACTAAGCCACCGCAGCCCCCAATAATAGCTTTAGCAAAATGTTTTTCAGTGTATTACATTTACTTGGGGG
Source organism: Heloderma suspectum (assembly GCF_057233095.1). Classification (NCBI taxonomy): domain Eukaryota; kingdom Metazoa; phylum Chordata; class Lepidosauria; order Squamata; family Helodermatidae; genus Heloderma; species Heloderma suspectum. The sequence continues at coordinate 76,594,466 of NC_139461.1, forward strand.
GGGGGGAATCCTAGTGCTGGACTGGGAGTCGGGAGATCCGGGTTCTAGTCCCCACTCGGCCATGGAAGCTCACTGGGTGACTTTGGGCCAGTCACAGACTCTCAGCCCAACCCACCTCACAGGGTTGTTGTTGTGAGGATAAAATGGAGGAAGGAGGAGGATCATGTATGCTGCCTTGAGTTCCTTGGAGGAAAAAAGGCGGGATATAAATGCAATAAATAAATAAATAAGACCTAATATATTTGGATCTATCTAATAAAATGGATGGAAAGCACCTGCCTTGATTTTACTACAGACACATAGAACATTATTTGAAGTTCCTAGTTAAAACTAATATCTTTTGTTAGACATGGAAGGAAGTTTTCTCTTGGAATTCTTCGACACTAGTAAACTCTCTGGATAATGGCAGAGGACCTCATTAGGCTGAGGAATTTCTAAGGCTGTAGTTCTGTGCATACTTACATAGGAGTAAACCAGATTGAAAATCATCCTGTGACTGCCTTCTGAATCATCATGGATAGGAACAGGCTGTATATCTACCTGGTTCTATATATGGTTTTAGTATCATCATGTGGTTTTAGTATCACTTTAGGAAAGTAAACCTTTGTAGAATACGTTATCAGTGGTGTCTGTACAGCATATGCAGTTCAGCACAAACCCATTAGAGAAAAAGATTGCTATGGATTCAGAGTGCGCCTCATGGGCAAGCCAATGTGAGATACTATGATCAGGTAGGATTGCTTTTAAATCAAGGCAATTAAAATCATTGTTTTAAATAAAGTTACTTATTTTGAAATCCACAGATTTTCTGAGAAGCATTTATACTGAGTGCTGTAACAAATAAAGCCTATTGGTTTGTGAATAAATAGCGCTTTTCTACAACTATAATCCAGAATTGTTGGCTCTGCAGCCCACACAGCATTTGTACTTCAGAATCATATCTGCTTGGAGGGAATATACATATATCTTGTTGGATCCTCATGTGCATGCAGGATTACTTACTAGAAGGCTAAGGCTGCAATCCTGTACATACAGTACTTATTTTGAAGCAAGTTAATTTGTATTAAGAAGTAAAGTGGGATTTACTTCTTAATACACATGCCTTGAATCCAGCTGTAAAAGTTCAAAACTTTCCATAAGTAAAATATGGTACTTTCTGGCAAATTACCGTTGTTTCCCCATGCTGTGGAAACTAAATATCCATGCCGATGGTAGAGTCAAAATATTCATATTTTGAGAACCAAAAATATTCAGGCTTAGGGTATTAGGCATAAAATAAATAAGAGTAACAGATCACCCATATGAATGATCTTAGTGCAATACAGGATGGTGTCTCCTAGATCCAAATGTCTATGAAGTTGGTGTACCTATGTTGTTTAAAAATACCAATGTTTATGCCTTTTTTTATCACAGTGTCTGTCCTCCCTTTCTTGTTCCCAGCAACCCTAGGGGCAGCAACCTGTAACCCTCACATGACCTGCTAGAGCCTTATTTGAATGTCTGTAGATCACACCCCCATTTTAGGGTTCTGAACATACAGACACTGACTTTACCTCACGTCAGTTTTTTTCTTCTTCTCTCCATCTGCTTTTTGTAACATCTTGGCTTATGAAGAGATCTTGAGATCTCAAAAGCTAGTACAGTTTTTTTATCTTTTGGTTGGCCTAACAAATGTATGACACTAATGTGGATTTGGGGAAGAAGAAGATGGTGGTGGTGGTGCCAATGACGATCACCACCACCAGAACCACCAGAGTTTTTCCTCACTCCTTTTAAGTGACTGCTCAGTATCTGGTTTTTGAGGTGTTTCATTGATAATAATACTAACAGTAATTCATTATTAAAGAGAAATATACATAAAGGGGAAGGCAAAGCAGAAGGAGAGGCAGGGATTAGTAGTCAAAGGGTGGGTTCGCACATCACTTTAAGTCATGGTGACTTACAAGCTACGCACAGTAGCTTATTTTAAAAATAGACCACTGTGCCCTGTTGCATGATCAGGCAAATAAGTTACTGTGCGTAACTTTTTTTTTTCCCCTCACCCACCCTTTCCCACAGTCCTCCAGCCTGCATCCCAGGGGACCTGGCAGCAGAAATGTATCATGGATTTTAGTATTGTATTATGTCTACAGTATACATCAGAATTATTATTCTTTAATGCTGTAGATTGTCTTAACATAAAACTCTTCCTACTACCTTTGAGTGAGTAAACCCTTGTCTTAAAAAGCATTTAGCTCATTATTAAAGAGAAAATATTTCATAGCACTTTTTTCTGTGTTTTCCCAAATTTCCAATTGTCCTTGTCTACATATGCTGAAAACCAGTCTGACTGCATGAAAACCATCAAATGGTCACAGCTAGCTTTCACATAAGCTAAGGTTGCTTAGTCATCAGGACATGCAGCCACTAGTATTTTCAGTATTTGAGATACATTTTCCATGAGGAGAATGTGTTACAAAGTAGGTTTTGCACTGCATGAATTGGCCCTTAGATCAGTAGAAAATAATTGATCCATGAACGCTACGTTAATTCAAATTGTCTGTTGACTTGATACATGCATTTCCTAATGGAGTTCAGTGTACAATGTTCGGTGCATCGATTTTCCCAAAATGCAAACATATTTCCATTAAAATGTTTACTTCATGTTCTTTAAAGCAATTAGCTGGATGTTTCCCATGTGTGGTCATTCTCCATGAATTTGTTCAGGCAACTCTGCTAAATTGCCCTTACAGTGAATACTCGTGTGTTCTTTTTGTAAAAGAATATATAGATATATATCACATTCATATTGTACCTTGTGCATTTCAGGCCACGGGCAAAAGGTCATAGGTTGTCTATGGTGTTACTGTTTTGTTTTGCAGTGGGGAGTACAGAAGCCATAAAGCTTCGTGATATTACTGAGGTGAATATGTGAATTTAAAGTACAACATTAAATTTGTTTCTGTTGTTTTTCTCTTGTGCATTAGAGACCCCACTTGAGATAAATTTTGGGCCTTGAGTCAATAATCTTGGACAACTGTAACTCTACAACCTATCTACCGATCAGGCCCTCACCTCCCCTATTCACCACCTTTACTTTCCTTGGGCTTTGCAGTGAAGGAGACAGGATAAGCTATGAACAGTTCATTATTGCCAGTTTTCAACACCCGGTTTGCACATTACAGCAATACCTGGATTGGTCAATCCAAGAACTGCTGTGACCAAGCAGGAGCAAGCACACTACCTCCCATGTACTCATCACTTCTGCTTTCAATGAAGAATTCATGATGTCCGAACCCAGGAAATCTGGGTTGTGTATGGGTCAAGCAACCCAGAGTTAACCCAACAGCCACAAACCAGTAGGCAAGAATGGCTCACCTTTTCCATCCTCTTGCAGCTAGGCCTCTTGGTGAAGCAGGCCTCTCTTCAAAGACACTTTCATTTCTATTTCTCACGGTATATGTACCCTTGTGGGAGTGGGACTGAGTCTCAGTTAGGAAAAAACTCTTCTTAAAATGTATATTGTCTAATGTATAATCTCAGCTCAACTGCTTGTTGTGTAAGAGAATCACAGATAACATGGATGCCATGACTGACCACTCCCCTTTTGTTTCCTCCATTTGAGCAAGTTCTCTGGGATTTAGAAAGGTCAGTCGGCATTATTTTTAACCGTACAATTAACCACTCAAGGCCTTCAGAAGGCTTTTATAAAAGCACTGATTTATTTCATCTACATGCAGGCTAGATTAATCCATTTGAGAATGGTGTTGAAATATGGCTCAAACTCAAGTCCCAACACGCATCTAGATGCTCTTAGACATGTCAGTCTTTCAGACAGCTTGAGCTCCCCATCTAAACAGAATAATGATTGTCATTGTGATTCTAGAAGGATTGCTGTGAGGACTTAATTACTGCAAAGCACTTTAAAACTTTATACACATGATTAAGAAATACTAGAGATTCCTTTTTCTATTTTCAGAATCTTCATTCTTTTTAGTAGCTGCCAGGATTTATATAAATGGGAAAAAATGGGATTGTAATATACTTCACCTGTTCCACAGAATTATTCATTTGGGAAACTATAAAGTGTGCCTTCCGAGGTTATGGTCATTTGCTGTTGAAGGTTAAAAAAAAGAAGAAGAAAATGACATGATGAAGTTTTTTCTTTCCTTCCCTTAACACACTGTGCTATTTTTAATGTGTTGCTCTAATGATGCGTGTCGGTTTCTTTTGTGTTTCCCTTCTCATTCAGGAACAATCATTAAAAGATCAGGTGCGGGGGGTGAGTTGGTACATCAAAATATCTGTCCTTTCCATTGTTTATAAATCCCAACACCAATATGTGTATTATTTCCACATAATTTCCTTCAGCCAAACCCAAACAAAAAATTTCCCAAAGTGTAACTACGCCCCTTGCTGGTATCTTGAAGTCATGACAATGTTGGTTATAGCTTAAAAAATTTCATCTTGCAATGCATAAAAAGACTGAGTAGCATCTCCAAAAAAGAAGCATATGAAAACTAGACAAAATAAAGTTTGCAGTAAGGAATCAGAATAGAAATGTATTAACGGTATCCAGTTTGGGAGCAAAGATTGACCTCTGAAGTCTGGAATTCTTCGACAGCTGATTCTGTTTTATAGAAACAATCATAATGCAGAAGCAAGTAGTACTAAAACACGATGGATGAAAAAGATACGTCTGTTTAAAATGATGTACATTTTTGTTACAGTTTGCTATAACTCAGTGACTGAAAAAAAAATCAGTAATTGAAAAATGACTGAAAAGTTAGAGATGCCAGTAATATTTCTTATATGAATAGTCATGTATAATTTAGAAATATTCTGCTTTACTTGTTCTTAATAGTGATGTCTTAACAATGCCCATTTTTAAAGAGATACCAGTATTAAGAATAATTAAAGCAGAATATCTTTAAACTACAAATGAATATTCATGTAAAATATTTTATTTTAAGGGATTTTATCTCACCCTTCAAAAAATATTTTATCTACCAACCAAAGTAAATGGTGAAAAGAAAATCCGATGCTGTAAAGAACAATATTGTTTAGGAACCTGGAATGTCAGATCAATGAATCAAGGTAAGCTGGAGGTGGTCAAACATGAGATGGCAAGATTGAACATCGACATCTTGGGAATCAGCGAACTCAAATGGACAGGCATGGGCGAATTTAATTCAGGTGACCATCATATCTACTACTGTGGGCAAGAATCCCTTAGAAGAAATGGAGTAGCACTCATAGTCAACAAAAGGGTGGGAAAAGCAGTACTGGGGTACAATCTCTAAAACGATAGAATGATCTCAGTACGAATCCAAAGCAAACCATTCAGCATCACAGTAATTCAAGTCTATGCCCCAACCACTGAGGCTGAAGAAGCTGAGGTTGATCGGTTCTATGAAGACCTACAACACCTTCTAGAACTAATACCAAAAAAGATGTCCTCTTCATCATAGGGGATTGGAATGCTAAAGTAGGAAGTCAAGAAATCACCGGGATAACAGGCAGGCATGGCCTTGGTGTACAAAATGAAGCAGGACAAAAGCTAATAGAGTTTTGCCAAGAGAACACGCTGATCATAGCAAACACTCTTTTCCAACAGCACAAGAGATGACTCTACACATGGACATCACCAGATGGTCAATATCGAAATCAGATTGATTATGTCCTTTGCAGCCAAAGATGGAGAAGCTCTATACAGTCAGTAAAAACAAGACCTGGAGCTGACTGTGGCTCAGATCATGAGCTTCTTGCAAAATTTCAGCTTAAATTGAAAAACGTAGGGAAAACCACTAAACCATTCAGGTATGACCTAAATCATATCCACTATGAATATACAGTGGAGGTGAGGAATAGATTTCAGGGATTAGACCTGATAGACAGGGTGCCTGAGGAACTATGGACGGAGGTCCGTAACATTGTTCAGGAGGCAGCCACGAAATCCATCCCAAAGAAAAAGAAATGCAAGAAAGCAAAGTGGCTGTCTGATGAGGCTTTACAAGTAGCTGAAGAAAGAAGGGAAGTGAAAAGCAAGGGAGAAAGGGGAAGATATATCCAACTGAATGCAGAGTTCCAGAGAATAGCAAGGAGAGACAAGAGGGCCTTCTTAAATGAACAATGCAAAGAAATCGAGGAAAACAAGAGAATGGGAAAGACTAGAGATCTCTTCAAGAAAATTGGAGATCTCAAGGGAACGTTTTGTGCAAAGACGGGCATGATAAAGGACAAAGAAGGCAGGGACCTAACAGAAGCAGATGAGATTAAGAAGAGGTGGCAAGAATACACAGAAGAACTATACAGGAAAGATCTGAATGTCCCTGATAGCCATGATAGTGCGGTCACTGAACTTGAGCCGGACATCCTCGAGAGTGAAGTCAAGTGGGCCTGCTTCATTGACTACGCTAAAACCTTTGATTGTGTGGATCACAACAAACTGTGGCAAATTCTTAAAGTGATGGGAGTACCAGATCACCTTACCTGTCTCCTGAGAAACCTGTACGAGGGTCAAGAAGCAACAGTAAGAACCAGACATGGAACAACCGGGTGGTTCAAAATTGGGAAAGGAGTACGACAAGGCTGCATATTGTCACCCTGCTTATTTAACTTATATGCAGAGTACATCATGAGAAACGCCGGGTTGGATGAATCACAGGTTGGAATTAAGATTGCCGGGAGAATTATCAACAACCTCCGATATGCAGACGATACCACCCTAATGGCAGAAAGCGAAGAGGATCTCAAGAGCCTCTTGCTGAGGGTGAAAGTGGAGAGTGCAAAAGCTGGTTTGAAACTCAACATTAAAAAAACGAAGATCATGGCATCTGGCCCCATCACCTCCTGGCATATAGAAGGGGAAGAAAAGGAAGCAGTGACAGATTTTACTTTCTTGGGCTCCAAGATCACGGCAGACGGTGACTGTAGCCATGAAATTAAAAGACGCTTGCTCCTTGGGAGGAAAGCTATGGCAAACCTAGACAGCATAGTAAGAAGCAGAGACATCACCTTGCCGACAAAGGTCCGTCTAATCAAAGCTATGGTTTTCCCAGTAGTAATGTATGGCTGTGAGAGCTGGACTGTAAGGAAGGCTGAGCGCCGAAGAATTGATGCTTTCGAACAGTGGTGCTGGAGAAGACTCTTACGAGTCCCTTGGACTGCAAGGAGGTCAAATCAGTCCATCCTAAAGGAAATCAACCCTGAGTGCTCATTGGAAGGACAGATACTGAAGCTGAAGCTCAAATATTTTGGCCACCTAATGCAAAGAGAAAACTCTCTGGAAAAGACCCTGATGCTGGGAAAGACTGAAGGCAAAAGGAGAAGGGGACGGCAGAGGATGAGATGGCTAGATAGCATCACGGATGCAATGAATATGAACTTGAGCACACTCCGGGAGAGAGCGCAGGACAGGAAGGCCTGGCGTGCTATGGTCCATGGGGTCACAAAGAGTCGGACACGACTGAACGACTGAACAACAAAAATTAGTAAATGTAGAGGATAAGTACATTTTCGTCAGCAAGGCCCATTAAAATATATAAGAAATGCTGAGTAGCACAATCATTTCAATATGTGAAGGACTTCCTAATGGAGTGCAGGAGAGGAATGACCAATAATGAACAAAGAAATTAGTAGTAATGCTCTTAATGGGCATTATTTTCAAAGCTTGCAATTAAGAGTGTGTTCAAATTTCATGAACAGGGTGACCTAAGCAGTGGTAAAACATTAGTCAAACTAACACTCACTGCTTCTGAAAAACTTTATTTTTTGCCCTTTTGATTTTAATTGGCACCTTATTTCACATATAAAATCCAAAAAGATGGGTCAGTGTTCCTTTCTTATGCCATATACACTAAAGCCGCAATCCAAGCATGTTTAGACAGAAAATAGTCCTACAACTCCCAACTACTGGCTGGAGAATGCTGGGAGTTGTAGGACTTTTTTCTGTCTAAACATGCATAGGATTGCACCTTAACTGTATTACTAGTCAGCTGCTTAGCTGCTCTTACCTTTTACATAATTGCATTAGGCATTTGTAGAATCTTCTCACTTCTTGCTGATATCTAGTTTCTGAATTTTCTCTAAGGCTGAAAGTTTTAAAAGTAGTTGTACCTTAGCTTGATTTAGGGAAACTTGGCTCCTTCTGGGATTTCAAGACAGGATTTTCTGTTGGCTTGAAATCCCAGTGTTCCTGGTGATCAGTTGTCTGAAACATCTAGGCTGAGTAGCCTACTGTTACATACCCAATCTTTTCTTCCTTCCTTCTAGAACATGTATTGTGAGCAAAGGGCATGTCCAGGTATGCCAAGCCATCTGTAGATACCAAACCCTGCATTACTCCACATCTGAGGCTTGCCTCACCCCCACAACTCAGCCATATATTAAATAGGTACATACAGGAACTACCTAAAGGATGCAGGAGCTGGCTAAGGGTAAAGACTAGCCTCTTCTGCATTTCACAGTCCAAGGTGCCCACCCTGCCTGCAAGCTGCTTTGCTGAGTTATGCTTAGGATTTAAGTTCCAGATAGGTAAAGCTTTAGGTAAGTAATTCATAGAATCACAGAATCATAGGGTTGGAAGGGGCCTACAAGACCATCAAGTCCACCCCCCTGCTCAGTGCAGGAAGCCTGATTCCCAGGTGGTCTCCTTTCCAGGTACTAGCAGGGCTGACCCTGCTTAGCTTCCGAGTTCAGACTAGATCGGACACATCCAAATTTTATGTTTCATTTTGTTTTTTAAATAAAAAAGCAACTGACCATTTCTAAAATTCTCTCTACATAGTTCTCAAATATCCACAACTGGAATATTGAATTAAGTTCTTTTGCCTAGCCTGAGGTTGAGCTGACTCGTGTGCTGGCTTACTTAGAGATTGAAAGAAACTCTGGGAAAGGGGCCTGTTGTTCTCCATAACTGTAAAAGTCTGAATCTTCCACATGTTCAGGCAGAGATTTAATCATCTCCTGGTGGTGGCAGTTAATACCCCTAAATAGATAACAAAGAGTTTCTTGCAGCATATCCTACCTTACGGGGTTGGAAGTACAGACTCCTATTTGTGATACCTACTAATAGTTTTGCTTGGTTTTCTCCCCACCCCATCCCCCAAGTGATGCTCTTCTTGACTTGTTAATGTTTCTTTGCTGGTAGAAACTGTGTGTGTTTTGAGAGAGAGACTCCTCTATCCAATAGCTAGACATTTTCAGTGATGGGACCTGTAAAAATAAAAACTATGCACCCATAGTCTCCTTGTACTATTCCATTTGCCACAGTACTCCTAATGTTGCCTTTTTCTCTCTTTCCATCAAGAAGAGGCTCATAGTTAAGTGCAAGCCTGCCAATGTACTACTTTACCAGGAGCATTCTTTGGAGTTTCTGGATGCTTTTCCATCCATTTCTAAAGCTGCTGCTGATAGAGTTACACAAGTGCAGCCATTGGTCACCATCAGCAACCACGAATCTCTTCCTGGTGCCTGCATACGTCCACACGCTATATGCGAACAACTCCCTCCTCTGAGATCTGCTCCACACATGAAAGATAACTTGGAGGGGGATGAGTCAGTGACTGGGTTCGCACAACACGACAACCCATCATGAGTATGAACAACCCTACAACAACCTCTGAGTTCTCAGGGTAGCTTGTTCGAGAAAAATAAGCCACCCTGTGGAAAACGTGCCAGGCACGGAAAACATGACAACCTACCATGGCTGACAACCCACCTGGGAGAGTGATTTTATCATGGGTTGCTGGGATCAGCTACAGAGCCGCTTGGCAAGAGTGCAAAAAGCCCATGCCACTCTTTGCAATCTCACCAGTGCCACCTCCAGCCTCCCTTGCTGGTGACTGCTCCTCCACCAATGCCCAAACAGGACTTCGGAGGGATCATCACTTGTTTGCCACCTGTTTTTTAAATTTTTCAGAGCTTTGGGAGTATGCGAATAGGGCCAGTTCTTAAAAATTATTATTATTATTTCCTGTTCTTTCACAAGTGTGCAAGAGTGCAGATTCACCTGTCTGATATGTGTAGCCTTGCCTTATGAATTTCCTTGTAGGTTTCAGCTGCCAAAGGAAGTGCTGAAGTGAGAGAAGTAGGTGCACCAAAATGGGGGGAGGGGATATCGCTCATTTGGCAATGAAATCCTCTCATTGTTAAGTTTTAAACTGAGACTTGTCCGTGTTCTCCATTCAACAGTTCCCCGAGTCTCTACTTGTAACGAGAGGGTTACAAGTAGAAGATGACATTTTTATTTTATTTATTTTTACATTTATATCCTGCCTTTGTTCCTCAAAGGAACCCAAGGCAGCTTACATAGACCTCCTTCTCCTGTCCATTTTATCCTTGCAACAACCCTATGAAGGTAGGCTAGGCTGAGAGTCAGTGGCTGGCCCAAAGTCACCTAGTAAGCGTCATGGCTGAGTGGGGACTAAAACCCAGAACTCCTTAGTCCCGGTAAAACACTCTAACCTCTGTTAAATTCTGTGAATGAGGCAGGGCAATAAATGGCATAATAACAGCCTCATTTGGAAGAATACCAAATGCAAATACAAGCTGTGGGTGTTGTGTGTTTTTTAACAAAAATTGAAAACCAATGGGAAGACACTTTTTTTTGCAGAACATTTTCTGATTTTTATATTGTCACTAGAGGGCACTTCACCACACAGAATCACCTTGACTGGGTTGTTCCTTGAAAATGGAGCTCTTATTTGAGTGAATAATGTTCCCCTGCATTAAAACCTTGTTTTAATTACATGCAGAAGTGCTAACTGATGCACCTAAAAAGGAAGCAGCAGCAGTGTGACTGCAAGAGCTGCTTTCTTCCTTGAAATATAGTACAATAAAGAACAGTTTAACAGGTTAATCATTCAAGCTGCAATCCTATGCACATTTAGACAGAAAAAAGTCCTACAATTCCCAGCATGCCCCAGCCAACACGGCTGCTGAGGGATGCTGGGAGTTGTAGGACTTTTTTTCTGTCCAAACATGCATAGGTTGTATCCTTAATTGATTAAATTTAATACTAGATTAAACTTCATATGAGATGCACAACACTGGAATTCCAGTTTAGTTCTGTTGAGAACCCATTTTGTACAATGTCCAATGTGTTGTGTATCAAGAATCCCTTCTCCTGTTGTATGTGAAAAGCAAAGGATGCGCTCTGGCAAGCCAGTTCTCCATTTGAAAACTTGTGCAAATATAATGTGCTAATACCAGTGCATGAGCTTTGTTTGGAGAAAGAATGTGTGAACTGCAAAGCTGTTTCAAGAGTCTTTTCATTTAAGCGTCTTCTCTCTGAACTAGCTCTATGTATTCTTGTTTATATTTTATGTTACCACAAATTTTTAAATTTAAAATTTTTAAATTTGAAACACCGCCATACAGGTAACTTTAAGGGGAAATTGTACAGTCCTCTTCGGTCCCTGTAGTTGATTTTCTGCAGGATCAGCTCTACAGAGTTACCTGTTTGTTTGTTTTTTGTTTTATTAAATGCCTCATAAAATAAATTTCTCTATGTATTTTACAGTAATGATAAAAAATACAAATAAAATCCTGATACAAACACAATCATAATATCGTGCATGAGCAGACCCTGAATCTGGCATGTAATTTCAACAGTGGAGCTCAGCTACCAGGAGTCCAGTGGATACGAGATGTTATGCTGCTCCCAAGGCTAGTTCAGACATTCTTGCCTATACAGAGATGGTCTCTGCATTGGGAAAACAGTGTATATTGTCACTTGTGCAGCGTGGTGTGGAGTTTTTATTTTGTTTTTGAGTACGCTTGAAAGGAAAGTGGTCTATTTAAGAATAATATTTATTTATAAAACTGCCCCTGACACTCTGCACTATACACAATTCGTTTAGAAAAGCGGGGGTGGGGGATGCAGAGGCTTGCAATCTAAATAGGAAAGAGAAAGTGAGACAGAGGTTAAAGGCTTGGAGCAAGAAATACATTTACAGCACAATCCTATTCATGTCTACTTGGAAGTAAGTCCTACTGAGTTCCATGGAGATCAGATCATGGATTTCCCAACATCATATCTCACTTTGCCTTCATCAGAAAGAGTCAAACCCCAGAGAAGAAGATTACGGTAATTAAGCCAAGAAAGGAATAAGAGAAGAAATTGTAATGTCTGTACAGTAGTGGATGTTGGCAAAATTCATAGAATAGTAGGGTTGGAAGGGGCCTATAAGACCATCGAGTCCAATTTAAAACATCTGTAGTTGTTTCAATAAAAAAGCAATCCTGTAGTCCCTGGGAGAGTATCCCAGGGACCATAGGATTGCTCGGAAAACCTCTCTGAGATTGGAGTCAGCGCTCCGACCTCAGAGTGGGGGGAGTCAGAGATCCAACCCCAGACCCCTCCCCCATGCAGCCAACGCAGAAAGAACCATACAGCTGCCTCACCGAGATCAGAAAAGCGACCTTGGAAGACAAGGAAAGGGGAATGTTCTGGTGGGAGGAGAGGAGAACGGAGAGGCCAGAATATGGGATATCTTCAGCCTCCTTCCCTCCCCCTCTGAAGTGCCATCACTAGATGGCTGAAAAGCCCATATAGCAAAAATCACCAAACACAGAGGACAGGGAGGCGAAGATCGGCAAGGCATAGGAATCTTGGAAGCCTCCAAGTTTAGAGGAGGGCCAGTGTGGTGTAGTGGCAAGAGTGTTGGACTAGGAGCTGGGAGATCCAGGTTCTAGTCCCCGCTCAGCCATGGAAGCTCACCGGGTGACTGTAAGCCGCCTTGGGTTCCTTGCAAGAGGAAAAAAGGCGGGGTATAAATGCAATAAATAAATAAATAGAGGCTTCTGAGCAGTGGGGGCACAATCAATAGAACTGCGCTCTAAGAGAGGAAAGAGTCAAAGAAGACTTCAAAAAGAGAGACACCGATCCAGGGTCCCTTTGGGAAGAAGAATTTAAAAGAAAACTATTTCCAGGAACAATTTATTTTCATCTGAACAGTAGACTAATGCTTGATCCGCAGTCAGACCCAGGTGCATTGTACAGATGGATGCTGCAAACTCTAGTTTAAATAACCATAGGTGGTCACTATTTCTTCTCCTGGAGCAGGAAGGCAGCAATTCACTGTGTAGAGGTAGGGAGAGATGTGGCACAGGAGTGCAAGCTGTGGAAGAGTGTCCTATTTTGCAAGTGTGCCTATAAATGTTTATGCTAGATGAGATCTTCGGCATGTAAAATTATGGGTACTTACATAACACTAGATGCAATACTGCAGGAATAGTTTGTTTTTATTTTTCCTGAGCTGCTCCTTCCTGTGAAATCTGTACAATGTTTCTGAAATTCTGCAACTGTTATGGGTCTTTGCTAGCTTGACTGAAAAGCTATTGTTGCATCTTTTACTAGCTTCCATTAACTGACAGTAATATGTACTGGGGCAACTGGCCAAACCTCTTCTTCCTCTTCCTGCATTTATTTTGCCCTGTGGGCAAGCTATTCAACCTATGAGGAGAAGTAAATTGAGAGATCCCTTGATGGCTTGCTGTGCTTTGCCAAGCTGCCGCCGCCGCTGCTGCCAGTCACAATGGGCAAATATTGGGCTCTTAACACTCTTTACTTGGATACTGAGTTATGCAATCAACACAAGTGTTAATTTACAAAGAAGTCAGTCCTCATACCATGCTAGGACACAGCTGATATAGTTAATAATCTCCTTTTGTTGAATAGCTGTTGCTTAGACTGAAAATGTTAGTGTGTCAGTACTTACTATTTAAACAAATAGATTTGATTAATTACTAACTTACTATTAATTACTAATTACTATTTGATTATTAATCAAGTAAATATTTGATTACTTATGAAATAGGAGTGCTACTGACCTGCCTTTCAGGGTTCTTGTAAGGATTCAGAAAAAAATGTATGTGAATTGCTTTGGACATTTGAATACCATCTTATTAATTTTTGCATCAGCCAAAAACAAATCTGGATTTGATATATTTTCTCATTGATTTGATTTCTTTATGTTGAAAGTTACTTTCAACTATATAGGGTGCTTCAAGCTCTATGCTTAGTTATGTTTCATGAATGAAGTAAAAATTATATCAGTCAAGGATGCCATTTCAGATGGGAGTAGGGGAGGATTCTCAGTACTGTTTAAATGCCTGTTTTGGATATATTCAGCATTGAAGTACAAACAGCAGTATGTTTTAAGAGCATTTTGTGGTTATTTTATGATATTTCGTAATAGGGATGGGAGAATTGGTGAGGTTTGAGCTCACTGGGGTTTTCTGAGTTCCACCTTGAAGATCGGTCCACCTCATTCCCATTCCTTGTTCCCATTTTTCCCCTCATTTGAATGGGGAAAGTATACATTTGGGTGTGCTTTTTTTTTTAAAGTGCACACCCAGATGCATACTTCCCCCATTGACTAAAATGTGAAAATGCATATTTTGGAAAAATGCACATTTTAAAATGCACATTTTTCTAAATTTTGCAATGAGCATTGCAAAGTCAGGAATGTTCAAGCTTTGCCCTCAAAATGAACTCACATTTACATTTGGAGGTGTGAACAGGGCACATTCTGATCTTAAATAAACAGAAACAAAATTGTCGTACATTCCTACCTCATAATGATGGTAGCAATGTTGTGAATACTGGAGCAGTTATATTTCTGGCCCGTTCACTTGTTCTATACCAGAGGTAGGCAACCCTTTTGGGTTGGTGGGCAAACTTGGCAATTTGAGAAACTGCCCTGGGCACCACCACAAAATGCCTGCCATGGGAGGCATGGCTAATCACAAAGGGCAAGTAACCTGCTTCAAAACTGAGTACAAGGTAGAGTCTGAGCCCCGACACAGACCCTTTGAACCCACAGTTTTAAGTGCCAACAGAAACCACAGGCACCATGTTGCCTAACTCTGTTCTATGCATAGTGGCTGTTACTATAAACCAGGGGTGTACAACCCCAAGGCCTTATCTGTGGTCCCCAAGGGTGCCTTGTCCACTCCCCTGCCACCAAATTGTCTTCCCCAGCGATTCTGATACACATGGCTCTTTCAATGAGGAAAGAACTATCTGTATTATAATCACTAGGATGTGTGTCTATACCTGTGTGTGTATGCGCATATCTGTGTGCATGCAGGTGTGTGTGCAGGTAGCCCTCTGACCCCTAATCCAACATCATATGCAGCCTTTGATGCCAAAAAGGTTGTGCACCCCTGCTATAAACAAATAAATGGGCCTGCATCCTAGATAATCATGCCAATGGTAAAAATCCTGTCGCTTAAAAAAATGACAGCAGTACATCTGGGGGTAGTCAGAATGATAGTTCTGTCACTCATTTATCTAATGACATGTGCTTTAAAAAAATTCTTTGCCACATTTTCTTCTGTCGCTAGTAGCAGGTAAATCTGCACTGTCTTTTGCCACAGTTCACTTTTTTGATTCTCAGCAGTGCTTGACCATGTAGAAGCTGATTGTCATGTCAAAATATATAACCACTTTCAGATTTTCTCCAGAGTCTCTTTGGGGATTGCACACTGTATTCTAGGACATTATGTGTGGCTGAAAACATCTTTGTCGCAGATTATCATGCCTATATATCTACTGTTCCATATTTCTAACCTGATTTTATTCTACAAAGAAAAAACAAAGAAATGTCACCTTAATAAACCATGAATATCTACAATAACTTAGTTGACATCTTTAGAATACAAGAGAATGATTTGCTAGGAAATAAATATGTCTTAAATTACAGTTATTTTTTTTAAGATTTAAAACACCTGAAGTACCAGAAGAAGAAGAAACAAATCTAAATAGTTCCATCTGACGTTCTGTGTTTCTAAAGAAATAGGAAAACACTGGAGAACTGATTTCCAGAGGGGTAGCCATGTTGTCTGTTGAAGTGAAAACATCAGATGCATGATGTTTCTGATAAAAAGGACAGTGTCCACAAAAGCTTATGCCATAATACATTTGTTAGTCTCTAAGGTGCCACAAGACTCTTTGTTATTTTAGGAAAATTGATATTCAGTTTCTCCTAGATGTCCATTCTGTTTTGTAAGTTTTCTGTGGATTAGATTAGCTATGTTCGCTTGCCTCTGATCATTCATAGAAAATTTCTCTGCTGACTTTTGGAATTGTCACATATGCAGTTTGCATTTGCTGCATCTGTCCATTTGTCATTATTTTTCTTTTTCAGCAGCTCAACCATCTGCATGAGCAATCATGTACATTAGAATATGCAATTTTTATTGTTTTGAGATGTGATTGTGTAGAGACAATTACAACAACGTTCTTTACAGCTTTCACTGACTGACTTACTAGTGCTTTTCTAGTCTTCTGTTCTAAGCCTGCTCTGGCTTGCTAATGCTTCTCATTGGGTCCTCTTAAAAAGCAATGATTTACACCATATGCTACACCTCCAGACCTGAGTTGGGAAGAAAAATAATGCCTGTCTCCCCTTCTCTATTGTCTCTAAGCACCAGCAAGCTGAAGCAGGCAAGTCAGTCAACTGAAAATCAGGTGAAATGGAAACTGCCAAGGAATGACAATGAAGTCAGTCGTATGCACAATCACATACTCAAAAACCAATAAGAATTGTGGGGTATTTTAATGCTTGCTGATGCTTGGTAAATGTGATAACAACCTACTATGAGCATTAGCAGGCAGAAGATGCCTTAATGTTAGGAACAAGATCAGCACCAGAAAGTCAATCAGTTGGAAGTTTAAGACAAAAAGGAAGTGGTCAAGCTGTGTTGGTGTGTCATTGTGCACATTATCACATTCTCAAGTAAATATTATCAGTAAATGTACACAATTGCTCAACAACATAGTTTAGTTGAATGGGAAAAAGAATGGCACATGGAAGAAGAGAACTGCTAGTGTGAAGCAGTCTTCACAAATTCTGGAAATCCAAACATGAAAAGTGTGACAGAAAACAAATGCATCTGTGCCATTCTGTGACCAGGGCAGGGTAAATCAGAACTGCTAATTCTACTGGAGAATTTGGAGAGTGGAAATTTCAGAAGCATCCCTCATCTCTGTGTCATATATCTTGCCTTTTGTATTGCCTTATGTCATTCATCTGCCTCTTCTTTAGGTTTGCACAACGCATTTCCCAGCCAATATTACTTATGTAAGCATGGCACCATGCCACAATTAGTGAAGATGTTTGCCTTCTTTCTGTGTTCTTGGGAGCTCCTTATCTTTGAAATCCAAAGGGGGAACATGTTTGAAACCAGCAGTTGTAAATATCCCATAGTATATTAACAAAAAGAAGTCTGTTTATCAAGCTAATTAAAGTCATCATGTTTTGGATGAATAATTTAAATACTGCTCCTTTTTTTTTTTAACTCCCAGGTATAGGGGCCACATATGTAGGAAATAAGCAATTTGCACTTCTTCCTACCTTGGATGAAAAGTGGGGGACGGTTTAAAAATGGAAATAGATGCACAAACAGGCATACAAAATGAGATATGAGGGGAAATAATTGCCTGAAAAGAGGCATCTCTTTTCCATTTTCCCCAGCATTGCTTGGCTCAGAAGGGTGTTGGGAATTAGCTATGTCTTTGATCATGCAAAATGAACATCTCACTTGCTATTTGCTGAGGCTAAACTGATCATAATTGCGTATTGATTTATGGAAGACATTGATTTTTAAAACATATCCAGTGGAATTTCATAGGATGTAACTTCATCTGGGGAAGCGTAAGCTTTAGTTCATAGTATTTGAACTAAATGAATGGGCCTTCTTAAAATTGGCCTTCTATGGCCACCTTAAAATTGTTTTTAAGTCTTATTGTACAAGAGTCTTTCACTTTCTTTTAAGCATTTGTTTTAGAACCATTTTTAAAACCTTCAGTTTTCTTCAGCAGCCTAATTTTTGTTGCAAAAAATCACAATTTTATGGTAGTGATGCATAATAGAAATAATAGCAAAATCAAAATACGGTGAGGAGTTTTAGCTTTACAATGGTATCCTATGTGAGTTTACTCAGAAGCAAATCCTACTGAGCTCAATAAGTGTGTTTTGGATTGCAACCTTAGTTTCACGTCTGGTGGTTTTCTTTCAGTTGGAAGGAAACACATTCTTCTTTTTTTAATAGACACAGAAGCAAGTGGCATTCCAAATATTTGATACACAGAACCTGTCCCAGAACAACCTCACTGTGAGCAGGCCTTTTGGGCCAGGGCTAGGGACATTGGAGAAATCAAAATATGTTGTTTGGTAGGGTTTTTTTAAAAACAACAACAACAACTTTACAACATGATCCTATGTGTGTTTACTCAGAAGCAAATCCTGGTGGACTGGTTTTTAATTGTGTGTGGGGGGGATTTTTGCTAATTCGCAGTAGGGCTAATGTGCACCTGCACAAACTCAAGTTAATGTGGATTAGCACAAATACACATTAGCTCTAATCCAAACTAGTGCTAATCTGAATTACCATTAATCTGAATTAGCACAAGTAGAACTAAATTCTGGTAAAAAGACTCTGATTCATCAATGAGTAGATGACAGAACAAAAGACATCTGACAATCTGTGAAACACAGCTGGGACAGATTTAACAAAATCTATACATCCCTAGTCAGGGCCCTACAATTTATCAAATTGATTACTGGGTATGTAATCCAAGCAAATCTGGAAATTGCTCCTGGCAATTTGGGCAATATCGCAAAAACCTCATCTCACCCTTCCTGATAGCTGTCAGATTCCTCTCCCATCAAACCCAGCTGACATAGCCAATAGTCAGGAATGCTGGAAGTGGTCATCCAAAATATCTGGTGGGTGCCAGGTTGGGAATAGCTGGTGCAGGGAAAGGGAGCTGGCTGAGACCTCAGAATGTGAGGGTGAGGTGATAACCAGCAGCTGTGGAGTCAGGGGGATTGAATATCATCAAACTTTGATGTGCCTGTTTACCACACATCATGGTAAATGTGTTTTTTTAAAGACTCCAACCTGCTTGAAGATCAACTGTAACTTCTCAATTTTTCACAAGGTCTTTTTTTTAAAACTCCTCTGGTGTGATTATGATCTTCCTCCATATTCTTTTTGAACTTTAGTATGTAAAGCAGTACCAGCTTGATCTCTTGCATATATAAAACCATTCATGAATGACCTTTAACAAATTATTTCCGATAAATGCAGCTAGATCTAAGTACAAGCCTTGAAAGGTCATAATCCAACTATGCAAAATGTAGGTAAAATTATCTCCCTACAGCAATTGATTGCTAAAGGTCTTTGTGTGGTGTTGGTACACGCAGCATTCAAATTCATGCATTAGAAATGAATATAAAGATGATGGCTGGGTCTGGTTTGTCTCTACTTTTTAGGTTTAGCCATGTTTCACTACAAATAAGATACTTTGGAGGATGTGTCTTTATTTTACTTTAATAATAAAATACAGTGGAGAAAAGTGTTTTTACAGCCTATTTCTCTGAGCTCTCTCCCTTAACATTTTAGTTTTCATTTGGATCAGGAAATTATTTATGTTAAGTTGCAACTTTTCTACAAGTCCAATCTGCCACTTAGTTAAGTAAATGCTCCATTGGCTTTGACACAGGCACAGTTTGGATCTTCATTTATCCAGTTTTAAGAGTTTCATTTTTATTGGTATTACCTGTTATGGCTGAATGGCTCACCAGCCTGTACACATTTGTCAAAGTAAGGGGTGATCCAGAAAATGAGTAGAAGTGTATCACAACCACATATTAGCTTTTGCAGGATGGTCCCCAAAGCGGAAGCATTGCAGTTAATAGTCTTGGCACAGTGAGTGTGGAATACACCTGGGCAAGGGGTCAGATGATCATTTCCATTGCTGTGTCTTTTAATTGCAGGCTGTGTTCTTCAGGCTTGGGCGGGGAGAGGGCGCTGTCTGAAAGTTTTAAGGAAAAGGCGACAGTGTTCCTAAAGCAGCCAGGCATTACTGGAAGAGGCAGGAAAAGGTGAATTTTCTGTAGTTTGAAAATTTTCTCTTTTTAAAGACTACATGAACACTGCTGTACTGTAATGTATAGGAAAGCACTCAGCCCATAGACAGATTAATGCATATATCTAAAAATAATCACAAAATGGACTGAGCATGGGAGGATCAACTTTGTGTTGCATGCCATTTATGATTTCATGGGCGCCATTCAGTGGGTACTTGAGACACTTGCACTGCCGCAGTCCAGACAGCATACACAATTGCAATAAAACTGTTAGATGTGGGGTAGGGTTCCTGTTATTCCACTGAGCAGATTAGTGTGTTTTTGAGTGCAGGTAAAATGCAGTCGAGAGAACACGTTAGGGATCCCATTAACAGCTATCATGAAACCTATCTATCTAACCTATCAGCCTATCTTAAGGAGCGCCTCCAGCAGCACCAGACAGGCCGCTTAACAAGATCAGCCTCGGATGGCCTTCTCTCTGTCCCATCAGCCAGGACAGCTAGACTGGTGGGGACGAGGGAGAGGGCCTTTTCTGTGGTGGCCCCCACTTTGTGGAACTCCCTCCCTAGGGAACTCCGCCATGCCCCCTCTTTAATGAGCTTCCGTCGTGCATTAAAAACGTGGTTGTTCAGGCAGGCATTTGGGGTGGGTTAGGGTATTTTAGAAAATGTTTTTATTGTAAAATTTTATTGTTTTAAACTGTTTTATTGTACGCTGTACATCGCCCAGAGTGGCTGGGTGACCAGCCAGATGGGCGATTAATAAATTTAATAATAATAATTATTATTATTATTATGAAACCACTATGTATTCATCACTAAAGTTGATTTGTCTGGTTATGCCCCCCTAACTAAATTGATTACCCTAGTATATGGCTCTCAATTGAAAATGTTTCTACTATTCCCTTTAACTATAGTCTCCGAGATGGCTTACAAAATCAGATTAAAAGAATCGGAACAAAAAAGCCCATTAAAATAAAACAATCCACGTGACAAAACATAATAATTAAAATTGATCAAGTATTGCTGAAATAATACCCAGTAAACAGTTTTTACCTAGTGCCTAAAGGCAAACAAATAGGTACAGGGCAAATAGCCATGAGAAGAAAATTGTACAGATAGGGCACCAGCACAAAAAGGCCCTTTTCTGGTAGCCACCCTCCTTAGCTCTGTAGGTAGGGCCACCCTGCCCACTGTTGGGCAAGTCTGTATGGGTACAGGCTACTATTAGTACAGCTACTAGCAAGGAAGGTTTCTGTAAGCCAGAGCTAAGCATTAATCATAAACTAAAAGAGCAGTTTCCCTCGCTCCTGCTGCTCATTTTTCTATCTTGTTTTATTGGCAGTCTGACAGATTTTATTTTTGAAATGAATTAGCTGAAAATTAGGCATCCCAGTGAGGTTTCACTTTGGGACCACATTTTCTAAACTGCTGCCAGCAATCGACAGTCGGGCTGGCTTGTGGTATGTCTGAGATGCTACTGTTTCTGAGATTTATGCTAGAATCCTTGAGAAGTCCAACTGGTCTTTGTACAAGTGATCCAAAATGAGGGCCTCTCTGGGATGCAGCTAGTGGGAGCACTCTTCAGGTGGGTGTTCAGATTACACATCTGTATTTCTACTAGAGCCGAGCTGAAACAGGTGTTTTTTAGGTCCATCGTTGTTCCTTGTGGAATGTACCCCCTTTCTAGCAAATATTTACACCCTTTTGTGAAAGGGTGAAAACCCTTTCACAAAAGGGAACGGGTGTCAACCGAAGTAGGTATCAGAAGAAGAGGGAAGGCAACCCCATTATAAAGACAAACAGGCCAGTGTGTTCTTGCTCCTATTTAGTTGGCTAGATTTATTGATTGATTTATGAAATTTATTACCCACTTTTCATTATAAAATAATCCCAACATGGCATATAGAACCAATAAAGCACAGTAAAGTCATACAAACACCATCTGATAAAATAGTACAACAAGGGAGAACAGAAACACATATAAGTACGTTTACAAGTTGCTGCAACACAGATTAAATCAAAAGCCTGAGTGAACAAATAGGTCTTCGTTGGCACTTGTAAGACTCGGCATTGGTCATATATGAGTGTGGAGGGAGTTCTACAATTGAGGTGTCTGTATCGAAAACACCCTCTCTTGGTGTTTTATAAAAAAAAGGTTGCTGCCTACCAAACTCTAGGAAAATGTGGCTGTCATGCCTCTCTCAGACTCCTCGAGGATGAAAGGGAATGGAAGGCTCCAGACCCAGGGGAAAGGACCAGCACAGGAGGAGACCAAGCCCCCTCACCTCCTGTGGAGTTCCCATGCCTGGCTGCAGCCCTGCCCCCCGAGGATTCAGAGGGTGAAATGCCACCAACCCCTGCAGAGTGAAGGTGGCCGCATGCATTTATTTATTTATTTATTTATTTATTTATTTAATGGCCCATCTGGCCGGTCACTCAGCCACTCTGGGCGATGTACAACAATAAAAACAGTTCATACAATAAAATTCTACATTAAAAACATCACATTTCTAAAATTACCCTAGCCCACCCCAAATGCCTGCCTGAACAATCACATTTTTTATGTGTGGCAGAAGCTCATTAAAGAGGGGGCATGGTGGAGTTCCCTAGGGAGGGAGTTCCACAGAGTGGGGGCCACCACAGAGAAGGCCCTCTCCCTCATCCTCACCAGCCTAGCTGTCCTGGCTGATGGGACAGAGAGAAGGCCATCCGAGGCTGATGTTGTTGAGCAACCTATCTGGTGTTGCTGGAGGCACTCCTTAAGATAGGCTGGGCCAGAACCATATAGGGTTTTAAACGTCAAAACCAACACCTCGAATTTGGCCCGGAAAACAACTGGTAGCCAGTGCATCTCCTTCAGCACTGGAGGGATGTGATCTCGCCGGTGGCTGCCTTTAATCAGGCGAGCCGCCACGTTCTGTACGAGCTGCAGCTTCCAAACCATCTTCAAGGGTAACCCCACGTAGAGTGCATTAAAGTAGTCTAAACGAGAGGAGACCCGGGCATGTACTACCGATGGGAGCAGATGGTCGGGAAGGAAGGGGCACAGCAGCCATATCAGATGGAGCTGGTACGGCGCTGTCCGGCTCACAGCTGACACCTGAGCCTCCATGGACAACTGGGAGTCTAAGATGACCCCCAGGCTGTAGACCTGGTCTTTCAAGGGTAGCCGTACCCCATTCAACACCAGGTCAGCATCCCCCAACCTCCTCTTGTCTTCCACCAAAAGTACCTCGGTCTTGTCAAGGTTCAGCTTCAGCTTGTTCCTCCCCATCCAGCCACTCACCGTCTCCAGACATTTGGACAGGGATTCTACGGCCAACCTTGGTGAAGATTTGAACGAGAGGTAGAGCTGCGTGCCATCCGCATACTGATGACACCACACCCCAAACCTCCTGATGGTAGCCCCCAGCAGCTTCACATAGATGTTAAATAGCATCGGGGAGAGGATGGAACCCTGTGGCACCCCACAAGTGAGCGGCCACGGGTCTGAAACTTCCTCACCCAGTGCTACCCTCTGGTACCTGCTGGAGAGGAAGGACTGGAACCACTGTAATATGGTGTCTCCAATGCCCAACCCCTCCAGGCAGTCCAGGAGGATACCATGGTCAATGGTATCAAAAGCTGCTGAGAGGTCAAGGAGAACAAGGAAGGAGCATTCACCCCTATCCAGAGCCCTCCTCATATCATCCACCAAGGCGACCAAGGCCGTTTCTATCCCATGCCCAGGCCTGAAGCCCCACTGAAATGGATCTAGATAATTGGCTTCTTCCAAGTGTGCCTTCAACTGCATCGCCACCACCCACTCAATCACCTTGTCCAGAAATAGCAGATTCGAGACTGGGTGAAAGTTGTCTCAGAACTTGGGGATCCAAGGAGGGCTTTTTTAAAAGCGGTCTTATCACTGCCTCCTTGAGGGCTGATGGCATCACTCCGTCCTCAAGGGAGGCGTTCACCACCGCCTTGTTCCCCTCACCCAGCCTCTCTCTGCAGCTCATAATGAGCCAAGATGGGCAAGGATCAAGTACGCAGGTGGTCGGCCTTACAGATGAAAGCACCTTGTTACCTTCATCAGAAGAGGAAGAAGCTGGAACCGATCCCACAAAACCGGTTTGCCACAGATCACCTCCTGCTCACTAACTGTATCCACAGTGCATGGAATAACACTCCTAATCTGATCAATTTTATCTGCAAAGTGCCTTGCCAAGGCCTCCCAGGCTGCATGTAAGAGAACAATGTAGGCGAGCCTCTGTCCATTTAAGACAGAGAGGCTCTCAGAGGCAGGAGGACTGATTGGATGCAGCTGCTTCAGAACGCGGCAGTTAAAAGCAGGAAGCAGGCAGGAGCAAAGCTGCTGGAAGAACAATGTCGTATCTCATGCAGGATCACAGCCTCAACCCCAGACCTGACCCACTGCCTTGCTCGTGTTCCTTTGTGTTTTGGACTTCAGACTGGAAAACAGACTTCTCTTTGCCACATTGCTTTGGATGCGACTGCCCTGGTAGAGTTCCCTGCTTCAGCCACCTTTCCCCTCTCACAGCCTTGGACAGGTTTACAACCCTGTTATCAGCCAGTGATTTATCACTGCCAGCTGTGGTCAGCTGGCAAGAGCCAACAGTGGCACTGGCAAGAGGGCATCCCCACTAGATCTTAATATCTGGGCAGGTACATGAAGGAGAAGGTGCTCCATCAGGTATCCAGGTCCTTGGCCATATAGGGCTTCATATGTCAGCACAAGCACCTTGAACGTGGCTTGGTAGCTTATAGGTAGCTAGTGCAACTCTTTCTAAACAGGTTAATATGTTCCCAATAGTCTGTCCCACTCAGCAGCCTAGCTGCAGCCTTTTGCACTAACGTGAAACTTCCAGACCAACCTCAAAGGTAGCACCATGTAAAGCGCATTGTAGTAGTCCAGTCTTGAGGTTACCAGTGAATACATCATCATGGCCAGGCTATCCTTGTCCAGGAACAGCTGGAGCTGGTGAATGAACCAAAGTTGGAAAAAGGCACTCCCCACCATGGAGATCACTTGTGCCTCTACTGACAATGATGGGTCTAGGAGCAGCCCAAAGCTATGCGCCTCCTCCTTCAGAGGGAGTGCATCCCTGTCCAGAACAAGCAACATCCATAATTCCTGGAGAAGAGAACTACACAGTGCCTACATCTTGTCAGGATTCAGCCTCAGCTTACTGACCCTTACCTGGCCCTCCACTGCATCCAGACACTAATCCAGGGCCTGCACAGCCTCTCTCACACAGAGAAATGAAGCTCAGTATGTATGTATGTATGTATGTATGTATGTATTTATTTATTTATTATTATTAAATTTATTAATCGCCCATCTTAGCTGGTCGCTAAGAAGGATAGCGAATATTAGCAATCAGGTGGTAGCTATTAAGAACCTCTCAGTCCAGCGTGGGTTTCTTGAGAAGCGGGCACAGCACCATCTGCTTCAAGGCATTGGGTGTCCACTCCTCCTGCAGCAAGATGTTTACCATACGCTGGATCGACCCAGTCAGTCCTCTCTGGCTAGTTCAAATTAGCCATGAAGAGGAGGGGTCAAGAAGGCAAGTAGTCAGATGCACCACTTCAAATGTCTTGTCAGCCTCAAAAAGCTGAAACAGATCCCACAAAACCAGACTGTATGGAACATTGGGACACCTCATTTGGACTTGCATCAACTGTGGCATCCAAGTTAGCATGAAGACTGGTGATTTTATCCCTGAAGTGCCTTTCACATATGTCACAGCAGGTACCCATGGGCTCCAACATTCCATTTACTGGGGTAGATGTTAAAAGACCCTGAACCACATGGAACAACTATGCTGGCTGGCTAATCAAGGATGAAATAGAGGCAATAACGAAACTTTTCTTCACTGCCCACTCTGCCCCATGGTAGGCGTGATCATGTGCTCTAGCCTGTGTTCAATCATCTTTACAGAGTTTTCCACCACCTATGCTCTAGCCTTCACCCAACCTGCCTCATTGCCTGTAGCTCCTCTGAGAACCAGGGAGCTATCTGGGCTCCTTGGTGATGGAGAGGGTGCTTGGGGGCAATTGTGTCAATGGCCTGTCTCATCCTATCATTCCATAGCAAGACTAGGGCCTCAACAGGATTGCCAGCCCTGATACCTGGAAAAAATGCTCCAGAGCATTGAGGAATCCTTCAGATTAGGTCTCCAGGGGTGGGCCATCTTAATGACCCCCCACCACGGTAGACAGCTGTTAGTCCAAGAAGTGGCTTGACCATGGGAATAGAGTAGTGACAGCCCCCCCCCCCATTTCAGACTACCCCCTTCATGTCCCAGTATTCCCTGCATGATGTGTTGGGCCAGTCATGGCATCCAGGAAGCCTCCTGACAAAGCAGCCCCAGTGTGAATGTCAAAGTACACAAGGACCACCATCCTTAGATTCTCCAACACCACCCCTGAGACCACTCCCACCAATTAGATAAGGAGGCTGCCAGGCAATGCAGTGAGTGATGCACCAGCTACATCTCTCTGACACAACACCAGAGGCAGCCCCTCAAATCCTGCATTGCAGTGGGAAGGCATCCTGGCGAAGGCAATGGAAGCTCTGTGGACCACAACCACTCCCCACCCCATCCTTCCAGTCTGTGCATGTACTGAACTAAGTACCCAGGTGGGCAGAACTGAGTCAGCCCAACCCCACCCAGCTCCCCCATCCAGGTCTCAGTAATACATGCCAGGTCAACCCCTTTATCCACAATCAAATTGTGGATGGTATACGTTTTATTTTGGACTGACTGGGCTTTAACCAGCAGGACCTCCAGAACAGAGGGCAGGCTGATAGAGCAACCTGAACCCTGATGGATGGAGGATGGTCTGGCCAAGGGGAAAATTTCCAACCAGTATCCCTCATGTCTCCTCACCCAGCCAGTCCAACACCCCATTCCCTACCTCCCACTGTCCATCATGGCTAGAATTTTGGTAACCCTATCTCCCCCCCACCCCCGGATGTTATATTCAGTATAAAGTACATGAAAGTATATAAACAAGCTAAAACCAAACAGGCTAAAACCACACACCAAACTCTGCCTTTTCCTAATTAGTTCTTCATGCTGGCCCTGTCTCTGGTCTCTCTCAGAGCCGCTCATTGTTATTCCCACCTACACCCTGTATCACATCCAGGAAAGCTCCTTCATCCAGGTTTTCACCCTAGCCACAAAACAAGACAGTGCCAGACTTACACCCTATAGCTGTCTTCCCTTTCACATTAGAGTAAATCCAGTTAAAGCACTATGTATAGTGCTTTCAAGTGTTCAAAAGCACTTCACATGCATTATATTAGTCTTAATCCTTAAGACCCTTTAAAGTAAGTCAGTATTATCCCCCATATTACAGATGGAGGACTGAGGTTTAGGAGAAGAGCCTAAGGCCACCTAGTGAGTTCGTGGCAGAGACAAGATTCATGGCTCATTCTCTTAACCACAACGCCATGCCATCTCCCTAGGTTTACTTATAAACAATGTTTGGATTTTATTCTGATTAAACCGAAAGGGAGCTAATAAAATTTTTGGCTCACATGAGAAGTCTAATTTTAGTTTTCCTTTTTTATTCACAAAGGCATTAATGAATGTGTACTCCCAAATTCTATTCACATGAGAGCCTCATTGTCAAACTAAGGAGAACATGTTATTTTGCTCCTGTTTTGTATTATTTATAATGACTTCATTAGTCAGAAGCTGAATGTGCACACGTGGGTCAACGCAAGACATTTGGCTGCGTCAGGTTCTGCAAATGTTTGTGTTCCCAGGATCCTTTGAACCTCCAAGGAACCGCTCTGCATCCTTATTAGAGACTGACAATTGAAGGACTGTTTTCATATCAAAAGTAATCACCAAAAATCAGCTAGGGAAAGACATAGAATGCTGTAAGAATGCAAACACTCTGAAATGGCCAATTTGCCTTCATTTGGTTCAATCAGTATCAACTTGGGGTCCATTTTTATGTTTAACGCTGCCAGGGTAACTGGTGAGTTGGCACCATGACAGCTTGCTAGGATTATGTAATACTAAGGAAAAAGTAATTAATGCATTGTGGGACCTTTTCATCATAGCTAGTTGCGTAATTAGCACAGGGATTGGTGAATAAATATGAAGTTAAAAGGCACTCTAAAATAGATGCGGAGAGGAGACTTGAACAGAACTTGCTTTACATATTAATACTGAAAGAAAAATCTGACCAATTATTACTGGTTTAATGTTTTGAAGGGGAAAAGGTGTTTTAGGTTTCTTGATCTACTAACTTGCATGATTCTTAAGGAAAAAAGGAATTTTTCAGTCTTAGAATTGTATTGCTGAAAGGAACAATGGAGTCCAACCTTCCACCACAAAGCAGGCATATTATGAGGCCACTCCATGCGATTCAGACCACTGTCTGGTGAGTAGCAGGTGCTTTCAAATTGGAACAGGTGCAAAGAGCAATAATTACAATGATTGATAGCATATGGGGAGGATTTATTTGAGAAGCCTGTATTTACAGAGTTTGATATATTTAGCTTAGAAGAAAATGGCAGAGAGACAACATGAAACCGCTGTTACAAATATAGCAGCTGTAATAACAGCAGAGGAGAGTGATTTAGGTTAAAGGAAGGGTGTTGATATTAGAACTAATGGCTGCAGAGTGGTAAACTTGGACTAGCCTCCATAGCAATGTTGTTGGGATACGACAATAACTTATTGTTGCTCTCTAGGAGCTTACCGAAGTAGCATGCAGAGGATATATGCAGTCGTGACCTGTTCTGTCAGAGTGTGCAGGAATACCCTGATGGAGCATGTTGTGTCTTAAGTATTTGACATCGCTTTTGGTACACTATTACAGGGGTGGATAATGTGTGGCCTTCCAGATATTTTGGCCTACACCTCCCATGATCCCTCACCATTGGCTTTGCTGACTAGGGCTGATAAGAGTCGTAGGCCGAAACATCTGGAGGCGCCACAGGCTTTTCACCTATTCCAATATCACAAAAGAGAGCCAGCATGGTGTAGTGGTTAGAGTGTTGGACTGGGACTCAGGAGTTCCAGGTTCTAGTCCCCATTCAGCCATGAAGCTAGTGGGTGACTTTGGGCCAGTCACTGACTCTCAGCCTAACCTACCTCATAGGACTTTTGTGAGGACAAAATAGAGAGGAGAAGGACCGTGTGAGCCACCTTGGGTTCCTTGCAAGAGAAAAAATGGTGGGATAGAAATGTAATAATAAAATAAAATGTTGCAGAATGCCACTGTTTTAGGGAAGAACATGGGCACAAATGTATGGGTTTCAGGAATGTCTGAGATACTCATGTCAATAGACGTATTGAGGAGAAACTTCCCTTGGTAGTGAAGCCTCTTAGGCCAGTGATCCCCTTGCCAATCATAGAATAGTAGGGTTGGAAGGGGTCTACAAGGCCATCGAGTCCAACCCCCTGCTCAATGCAGAAATCTAAGTCAAAGCATCCCTGACAGATGGCTGCCCAGCCTAATCTTGAATGCCTCCAGTGTAGGAGAGCTCACCACCTCCCTAGGGCATTGGTTCCATTTCATGTTGCTCTAACAGTCAGGAAGTTTTTCCTGATGTTCAGCCAGAATCTGGCTTCCTGTCACTTGAGCCCATTATTCCGTGTCCTGCACTCTGGGATGATGGAGAAGAGATCCTGGCCTTACTCTCTGTGACAACCTTTCAAGTCCTTGAAGAGCGCTATCATATCTCCCCTCAGTCTTCTCTTCTCAAGGCTAAACATGCCCAGTTCTTTCAGTCTCTCTCCATAGGGCTTTGTTTCCAGTCCCCTGGTCATCATTGTTGCCCTCCTCTGAACCCTCTCCAGCTTGTCTGCATCCTTCTTAAAGTGTGGCCCCCAGCACTTGACACAGTATTCAAGATGAGGCCTAACCAGTGCTGAGTAGAGGGGAACTAGTACTTCATGGGATTTGGAAGCTATACTTCTATTAATGCAGCCCAAAATAGCATTTGCCTTTTTTGCAGCCACATCACATCATTGGCTCATATTCAGCTTGTGATCTACAACAATTCCAGGATCCTTCTCGCTTGTAGTATTTTTGAGGCACGTATCACCCATCTTGTTGTCAGGGTTGGATCTGAGCCCATAGAGTCCCAAAGCAGCTCTGATTCTTAGGAGGAGATAGAGTCCGTGGGAGAGGAACCCCTTCAGGTTTCAGAGGCACAGCTGGAGGGGGAGCTCTGCCCCCCCCCCCGCTCACATTCCTGGGAGCAGTACTGACCCTGGCATGGAAAGGGAGGGACAACTTGAGCTTTTACTTTAGACGCAAGGCGCAGGCGCAGGTAGAAGCGAGAGATTGCGGGAGCTGAGCTCAGCCCATTTGGCTCGACATCAGCAGCTATGCCCCAAGGCCCCATGGGAAAGGGGGAGAATTTCTCCTCCTACTCCTTAAGTTCAGAGAGTTGCTGCGCTTAGAAACCGTGGATAGGCGGTTCCTTTATCTTTCCTCTGAGTATCAGAAAATTAGCATCTGTAAGCCTCATTAGGCTGAATGGAAATAAAGCTTTGGAAAGTAGCCCTTTTATCTGACTGCTGCTTCTGGCTATTGGAGGGCTCAGAAGACTACAGGGCCATTCCTGACACTTGTAACTGTGTTTTGTTTCTTTTTCCTAGGTGCAGAACTTGGCATTTATGCCTATTAAATTTCATTCTGTTGTTTTCTGCCCAGCACTCCAGCCTATCAAGATCACTTTGAATTCTGTTTCTGTCTTCCAGGGTATTAGCTATCCCGCCCAATTTTGTGTCATCTGCAAATCTGATAAGCATTCCCCACACTTCCTCATCCAAGTCATTAATAAAAATGTTAAAGAACACTGGGCCTAAGACCGAAACCTGCGGTACCCTGCTTGTTACCTCTCCCCAGTTTGAGAAGATCCTGTTGATAAGAACTCTTTGAGTCCGATCCTGTAGCCAACTGTGGATCCACCTGACAGTTGTTTCATCTAGTCCACCTTTAGCTAGTTTGCTAATCAGGATATCATGGTAATTACTTCCTGTATAATATCATGGTAATTACTTCCTGTATAATGGTGTACTATTTTGTTATGTAGAGACAAGTGTTACTTTTTTGCTTCAAGAAGGAAAATTAAACATTATTTAGGCAGACTTTCAGTAGGCAGTACTGTGTTCACTGAGAACATTGTGACAATTGAAATCACATCTTGAGGCTAATTTTCTTTTAACCAAATAAGGCTCTCTTTCTCTTTGGCAATAAAAGATTAAGGAGTATGTGTTTTAAACATCTTTTAATGATGTACAAGATGCTAGGAAAGACCAATGTTTGCAATCTCTAGTTGGATCAACTCTGTTTTGCTCAAAGGTTTGTGGACTTTGAATACTGATGCTTTCCTGCTTCCCAGCACATTTGTTTTTAGGCTATTTTGATTCACTTTAAAGAAATTTTAATAACTTTGTGTTGACAGCATAGACAGCTGGGGCTGAGAATTAAAGGAAAACTCACTTGCTGACTGAGGAAGGAAGTGACATCAATGAGTTTCTAAAGACAGCCTAGAGGGGAAACTGAGTTTTGTATATGTGGCCTCCCATTTCACTATATTTACAGGGATGCCTACAAATGTAAATTGGATCATAAAATGTATGGTATCTACCTCAAACCAACCAAGAAATAATAGAACTGGAAAGGCTTATAAAGAGGCAATCCTCTATTGTAGGTCTAAAGCAATAAGTAATTTTGATCCCCCCCACCCCCTTTTTAGGAAGATATTGCAAGAGATAATTAGACAAGTTACTACTTTAAAGTCTACCTGTACGAAAATAGTTACACGGTATCCTAAACATCTTGCTGAAAATAAGTGGTTTGGAAACCTAAATTTACAGTGTACAAGTCAGAAGGGAGCTTCACGGACCTGTCCTGTTCCAGAACATTTGACTAGTTACCCTCACTGAGTTCACATGATACAATAAGCAATGGCAACCGCCCACCACAGCTTTAATATTCAAAAGGGCGGCCAGCACACACCACAGCTCAGTGTAGCTTAAATAAACCATGGTGTGCAACAGCAATCATGCATACCAGCCCTTTTTTGTCAATAATAGGGTTAAACCATTTGTCTTCACACAGAGAGAATCAGCAGTTCTGTAAATAGGAAGGCAAATCTTCAACCTTCTTTGAACAAGAACAAAAGTGAGAGCATTTGTCAATGCCTTTAAACTTGCCAGTTTGATAGTTTGCCTGTGTGGCTCCATAGCAATCCCTCTAGCTATACAAATTGTGACACTGATGAGCTGTAAAGGGAGTGCCATCCACATATCCTTGCCCCAGAAAACTGTGATTGATGGAGTTCGACTGAAATTCCCACAAACCATGTGAAAGCCTTTCAGTGTGAGGGTAATATAGTGCACATGAAACATAAACGTATCCCTTTGTTGCCTTAATTTTCAACATGGGTGGAGAACTTTTAATCTGCCTCCACATTCACCTTTCTAAGTGACCCTGCTAGTTTTCCCTTGTCAGTTCTGATAAAAGAGCATGATTCCTGTGTCTTTCAAACTACTTTTCCATCTTATAAACCTCAGATGAGGTGCAGACATTTTCTGTTATAGAATATTTATTGAATTGGGTATTGCAAATTACAGCTGTGGTCCTGTGTGACTTTTGCACACACAAATCCCATTTCCTTCTGTAGTTTTCAGGATTGGAGCCCCGGATAATTATGGTAGAAACATGACAGTGTTGTTACAAAATATGCCAAGAAATCTCCTTTCCTAGACATGCCTCTAGCACAGCAGAACCTCAGTATTCTTGCATAGGAAATATGCCAGGAATCCATCGTGGAATGTGCATAGTAAGAAGTCCATGTTTTAGGGCTGCTGTGGCTGCAACAGGCAGAAGCAAAGTTGTCTGCATTTGGAGCATCCACTATCAAAGAGGAATGGAATGATTAAGGGATGTGTGTGTGGCATCTAGAGTGTAAAATTTCCTTACGTTATAAAATGTAAGTACTGTGATGTTGGAAGTCATTGTAGTGTATGTCTTTTCAACCACTCATTCTTCCATGTAAGAGTATTTAAAGATGTCTGTGCATAATGTGGATCAAGAGAATGAAACCAGAAGTAGTCAGAGACTGCTCACCCATAGGGGCTAAATCAGTCTTGTCTGTTGTCATTTTTCTCACAATAGTTCAATTGATATTTTAGGGGCTATTTAGTATTGCTCACGATCTAGGCATCTTGAGCATTACTATAGGCAGACAATGGACTGAATTCAATCTAAGTTAGTTGAACTTAGATCTAACTGAAATCAATGGGACAAGATAGTCATGATTTAGGCCCCATTGATTTCAATGGGAACTAAGTTCAAGGAACCTTAGTCTGGATCCCACCCAATAAGCTGTTACAAGTGTGTGAAAATTCCATATAATCTGAAATACTCATTACAAAAAGTCACTATAATTTGGATATTCCTGCATACTACTACCACACTTTGTTTTTATGACTTTTTTCTTGATTTTGTTTTGTTCTGCATGAGCTCACTTCAGTGAAATATAATAATCTCATTTTTTTATTTTCTCTTTCAGTGTCTGAAGAAAAATTACAACAGCAGACAATTAATCAGGTATTTTAACTATTTTTACATATCTTTTAGTTGCATAGTTCATGATAGTACAAACTATACATAAAATGTTTAGGAAGAAATCCATACAGTATAGGCAGATATTTGTGGCTTTGCCCACAGAACTTTCCACATAAACAAGTACACATGAATCCCCTCTTAAAAGCACAGTTTTTAAAAAAACCCATAACATAATGAAATAAATAACAATGTGAATACAAATAAGCTGTTTAGAAATGATTTGTCCACAGGACATGGGAGATGACAAAAATAGCAGGACTTGTCTTGATTAGAACTGTTCTGGAGGGAGCAATCCTATGGCTGCTAGTCAGCAGCTAGACGGCCATAGGATATCTTGTTTTCCGGGAACCGACCTCAGAGCCCGTGGTCCGAGGTTGGTTCCTGGAGAACCGACCTTCCCCCGCTTCTGCGCTGCCTCGTAGGCAGTGCGGAGAAACCCCATACTCCATGCTTGTAAGAGGAGTGCAGAGTGGCCAAAATGGGGCGTTCCGGGGCGGGGAGGGCGGAAATGCCTGTACAACACATCCTCTGCTTTGCCCTCCCGTGGTTAGACAGCCGAAAGCTGCTGTCTAGCCAGAAATGCAGGGCAGGAGGAGCGCGGAGAGAATGATCCCGTCTGTGCTTCTCCTGCCCTGCATTGGATAGGCAGTCGCCTCTGAGTTCAGAGGACTGCACCCTTAAACATTTAATAAAAGCAGTATGACAGTTTCACTGAAAACTTCAGATAAACAAATTGATTTGGTCTTTCTAAACAAAATCCTTTGCAATTTATTATTTTCATAGTTGAACTATTATTATATTCAAAATTCAAAAAATTGACTTTTGAACATAGATGAAGAGAAAAATATGTGGACTTGAAGAAAAGAAAACTCACTGAAGCCAGTGGATTGGGTTGGTTCTTCTTTTTCCTGTAGCTGGTTTGAAACATTCGGTATCTGCTGTCTAAAAGAGCACAGTGGTCTCCATCCATGGTCCCAATCTGTTGAAATCAATGGAGCTTAATTAGTTGCAAGTAACTGCAATGCTTTCAGTAGAATTTAAATGCGATTAACTTTCTCTGGATTGGGGCCAAGAGCTTCATGCATATAAATAATATATTTGCCAGCAGATGAGAGCAGAATGGATCCAATTTACAGAATCACAGAGTGTAGCCCTAATGCAGTAATACGGCTAGGCTGGCAAAGATTCAGGATTCTCAGCCTTCATGAAGTTCAACTTGTTAAGAAAAAATACATAATATTTTGACTGGAAGAGGAAAGACAATGGGGGAAATTAATTAGTAGTTTAATCAGAATTGGCAAATGAAATAAGAGATAAACAACTTCCCTTTATCCAAGTTGCTGCCTACACAAATCAGCTTGTGGTGTGTTTTAGGCCTTTGTCTTGACACTTTGTTGTTGTTTGGCCTGAGGTACCTGGCTCCCCCACCCACCTGTGGGGCTAATAGCAGCTTCTTGGGAGGGGGGACCAGAAAGATCACACTCAGGGAAATGACTCCAGGGGAAAGAGTTAAACCTCTCATCCCCCTATTATCCTTGACCCAGCCCAAATCTGCCTTCTCCACTTGTAGCTGTTTTTAACCTCACCCTCCTCCTGCTGGGAAAGAAGGCATGTGGGGATGGCTTTCCCGACATGCCCTCTTTTTGAGGACTCTTAGTTCTGCTGGCAAGCAGGGCATGCAAGGAGAGGCCCATTTCCCCGCCAAACCAGGCTCCTGCTAGCTTTTTGGCAGGCACCCGATTCCGCTAGCAAATAGGGCACATAGTGGTGGTTTTCCTTGCACGTCCTGGGTGATGGAGGCAGCAGCAGCATGTCGGGGAGGGGATTGAGGGCAGGGTACCTGTGGCAGGCCACAAGTAGCCTCTGAGGGTCGCATGCAGCCCATAGGCCGTGTGATACCCACTCCTACTTTATACACATGTGAGGAAGATGCATTTCAACAGTCTCAGTATAGTGGTTGCACCATGAAGGTGGCTATGTGGCTTACCACATGATAAGTCATCATTGCGCAGTAACTTCAGATTGTGTGGAAACCAGGAGCACCTACTGTTGGCATCAGAATCTCTGTGTATTTCTTGAGGCCTAACCACCTTGGCAAGTTTTCTGTGAGGATAACGCAACCTTCCAGAGCTGCTTGGAGGGAAAGGAAGATGAGAATACAAGAAGAAATGTATCTAGACAGTCTGCTCCCTGGAATGTCACATATGATGCAGTGCATGGAAGGCACTGAGGGTGAAAGTGGGGCTCTTGCTTAGAAACAATGAATGGGATTAGAAAAGGAGTAACTACTT
Organism: Heloderma suspectum; assembly: GCF_057233095.1. Taxonomy (NCBI): domain Eukaryota; kingdom Metazoa; phylum Chordata; class Lepidosauria; order Squamata; family Helodermatidae; genus Heloderma; species Heloderma suspectum. The sequence continues at coordinate 76,630,238 of NC_139461.1, forward strand.
CCAAGGTTTTTTATTTAGACAGAACGCTTGAAAACAAGATCTAAGGCATCTGGTTTTCCCCAGTAGAAATAGGTGCTCAACTGCTTTTAAATTTTCCTGTGCTCCTGCTAAGTAGATTGGTTAAAACAAAGCACTTAACAGAGCCCACCTCTGCTCCATATGAATATTTGTAGTTGGCCATTAAATGCTGCAGCCGATATGTTTTACACAAGCACACACACCTCTTGTCCCTAAAAGGAAGAGAGCTTATAATGATGCTGAATGATTTTTATTGACTAGTGCCACTGTGTCATTGCAATACTAGTTTAAAGCATGGCAGGAATGTAAGATTACAGCAAAATAAAAGGAATCAAGCACAGTGATGATATGCACAATCACTATTTTATTTTGTTTTACATAACTTTCCGTTAGCCTTGCAGCCTGAAGAGCAAAGCCAGCAACAGCCTTTGTTATGTATTTTGGTTCATGGTTCAATTAAAAAAACTAATGAACATGCCAATAGTTTTGTCCATAGTCAGCTGGAATTTCTTGAATAAAGCTTCCCTTTGAACTTTGTACAATTTACAGAATAGTAAATGATGGACTGTGGTTGCAGTCCTTTACCTGGGAATAAGCCCTGCTGAACTTAAAAGGACTTACTTCTCAGCAGACAGTATAGGACTGCATTATGGTCTTCCACTTTTTTCAAGTTATAAGTGGGCCTTCTTGATAGTGGCACCCACCCTCTAGAACATGCTCCCACGTGTAATTCAAGAGGTGGAAACTGGTGAGCTTTAAATGCTTCTTGAAAATGCATTTGTTCACTCAGGCTTTCCTTGACTTTTAATCGATCATGACACTGCTCTGTTTTACTGCCTTGTTTATATTTTAAGGTATTTATTGTTTTATACTGTTTTTATATTGATTTGTATATTGTATTGTATGTGTGTTATGTAAACTGCTGGAAATCCTGGGATATCAAGTGGGATAGAAGCACCTTAAACGAATAAAATAAACATCCCCATTATTGGGAACCCTGATAAGGCAGGGTTCCTGATTGGATTTACCCAAACATCGTTACAAAGCCCCCTCAGACCTTAGCACTATACACAAAAATTCTTTGAGGAGCCCATTTGACTAGGAATGTTGGGAGTGGGCTTGCATACTCAATCCCAACCCCTACAGACTTTTAGCCCTCACATGTACACACACACACACACACACACACACACACGTTTTCCCCACCTTCTCCAGTGGGACTGAGTTTCCTGTGGAAAGTTCAAAGCCCTATAAGTATCCCTGAAGAGTGATGTCCCACTGTTTTTCATCAGTACTGTTCACCACTGACCACTGCTTAGTGCTGTTATTAATGTATGCATTACAGAAAATTAAGTATGCGGACCACAAAACAAAATAACATGAATAGTTTATTATATAATGTAACCCTTGCCTCGTGACATCCCTGTTTTTTTGCATCTATCTCATTCCGCTCCACATCTGATCAATGCTGCATTCTTCTTGAATGATGATTTCTCTCCTGGAATTGAGAGGGGAGCGGTTTCAAGGCACTCCTGCCATGTGTGTCAGTTGAACCTGGAGAGAGCTACCTGAGGCACTTATGAGGAGCTTGGCTGATCCTGTTCTTGCATCAACAAAAAAGTCACTCCTGTCATAGCAGTTCAGCATCTATTGCTGCAAGTTCATACTCTCCTTCTCAGGTAGCTGCGTTAGAAATTCTCTGGTCACTTTTTGTTACCTCTCTCCAATATCCTTAGGGATAATTTTGAGCTTTGGTCAGGAGTCCTATTTGACTTATCTATTTAACTCAGTTCCTTGATGATAACCATCTCCTGGCTTTTTATATCTTCTATTCCTCATGTTAAAATTGTTCAAAGGTTTTCCACTCATAATGTAATACATCTAATATATTGTATAATATAGTACTGGGGTAGACAACCATTTTGGACCTATGGGGACACTTAGTAATTTGAGAAAATGTCTTGGGCACCACCACAAAATGGTTGGGGGAAGAGGCATGACCTTCTGGGGATCCCATAGGGCTAGACGGAGTTCTGAACTTCTGCTCTAATGTATTCTTTTTTTATAACTGAAAGCAGCTTCTGAGGTCCAAAACAGACATTACTTTACTAGCAGCTATGTCTTTATTTCATTTTTACTCTACACTGAGAGCAGGGGGCCTGATCTGGATTGGGACCCTAGCATGGGTGGTAGGGTTTGTATCCCTTACACCCACTGCTATGGTACCCTCCTATGTTAGGCTCCCAACCTGTGTAGTAATGTGTGGTTTGATCCTGAGAAATCACGTGGAGTAACAGACAAGTAACCCGCACAAAAGACAGAGTACAAGGCAGAGATGGGAAATGAGCCACAGCACACTAAAAAACTCCTTTGAACCCACAGTTTTCTGTGCCAATCTCCTGCTGCTCTCTTTAGCACCCAAACCCAGCTTACCAGACAGCAGCAATGGGGTTCTCTTTTTCTTTTTTTACTTTCTTTTTCTTGGTGGCTGGACATGCTGCAGAGGAAAGTGTTGGCCTGCAGCTGCCTGACATCTCCCTTCCCTAAGTATGTCTTTGAGCTCCATGTACGGCCCTGCTGGGTGGTTTTCTGGGTTTGTGACGTTCATTCCCCATTCTGAAAGGTTGAAATGCCCCTCCTAAGGCTTCATTGCTGGCAGTAAAAGCTTTAAGCTAAAATATGCTTGTATTTTTGGCCCCGCCCCTTTTGCATTTGGCCCCACCCACCACTGGAATGTCCCCCCTGGGAGCTTCTCCAAAGTGGGATTTGGCAGTCAAGCTGAAAGAGGTTCTGCACCTCTGCATTAGAGAAAAGCTGCATGTGACGTGTTGGGTTCTGTGACACAAACGTGTAGCAATAATCTGTTCACTCGCATTATGAATCCCAGTGCTGACAAAGTGGGAATCATCTTTAAAACTGTCTTTGGTAGACAAGACGGAAATAAGGCACCTTTTAAGTAGGCACCTTTCTCATCGCAAATGGCATTTGTGCAATTCATTATTTTCCTTTAAAAATAGAGCAGCTGCTTGTCTGTGTCTGGGACTGTCACAGGCAGGAAGGATCTTCCAGAAGACATGGCTGCCCCATTGACCCTCGTCTTCTCCCATTTGCTTAACATAAATGCTTTTTAACTGGAGCAGTCTTTATGGTTGTCTTTCTGTTACTGGCCAACGGCAAGGGAAATAGATTTGGACTTTCTCTGTATGCAAGTATTTACATTAGCCAGGAGTTTTAAGTGGAATCCACTATATTTTGTTCAGCAATTTCAACTTTACACTTTATATTTCTGTCATCAGTGACATTCTTATGAGTGGCTGGGTTTTTGCGTGGCTTCTCTAGCCAGATTTAGGGGGCAGATATAATGAAGTTAAATTGTAGTTGTATTACCCTCCAAGTCAAGTAAAAATATATTTTCCAATAGTCGCGTGGTTCTATAGGTTTTGGAGCTGAGCTAACACTTGTCAGAATGACTTTCTGGCTGCCATTTGAAGTTTCATTTGAGGCAAGGCAACACCAAATAGTTTTCACATCTTGATTACTTTTTTCTCTCTGAGAAGTTGGGCTGTACACATAGACTCTATAGAGACGTTCTAATTTTCTTTGTTTTTAACAGGACTTTAGATTCACTTCTATAGAGGAACGTGAAAGAATCCCCCAACATTGGATCACTGCTGAGAATTTTCACAAACCAAATAAAGCTCTTTTTGAGAGTGGACATACTGGGGGGGAAACTGACCCTTTTCTAGGGATGGCAGAATCCTTAACTACTGGATTATCTGAAGAGCTGCAAAAGATCAAACTGCTTCTTAAACCATTCAAACAAGTGAATTTATCACCAGCCATACACTCTTTGAACATGAATGTCATCAAAAATGATAGCTGGAAAACCACAGATGAAATGCAGAAGGAACGAAGATCTGTCCTTTATGATTTCTGCAAAAAATATGTTCGTGAAATCAGACCCCGAACTCACCTTCTGCGTATGGTCTCCAGAATATATGTGGAAGATAAACACAAACTCTTGTATTGTGAAGTTCCTAAAGCAGGGTGTTCCAATTGGAAAAGGGTCCTAATGGTACTTGGTGGCCTTGCCAATTCTACAGCTAACATTACCCATGATGCTGTGCACTATGGAAAGCATCTGAAGAAACTGGACAGCTATGATTTAAAAGGGATACACACCCGTTTAAAGACATACACCAAAGTTATATCTGTACGAGATCCCATGGAAAGATTAGTATCTGCCTTTAGAGATAAGTTTGAACACCCAAATACCTACTACCACCCTGTGTTTGGGAAGTCAATTATTAAGAAGTACAGAATTAATGCAGACAGAGAGGCATTGACAACAGGCTCAGGAGTGACGTTTAAAGAGTTCATCCAGTATTTACTAGATCCCCGTCGGCCAGTTGGTATGGATACTCACTGGGAGCAGATCAACAAACTTTGTTATCCTTGCATTATCAACTATGATTTCATTGGTAAATTTGAAACTTTGGAGGAAGATGCCAATTATTTTTTACGACTAATAGGTGCTCCAGAGGGGCTGACCTTTCCCAGTTTCAAAGACCGACATTCCACTGACAAAAGAACAAATTCAGAAGTTGTAAGACAGTACCTAGCAGCGATTCCTGTCAAAGAGAGACGGAAGACTTATGATTTCTATTATCTGGATTATTTAATGTTTAACTATACTGTACCGTATGCAGAGCCCTGATTTTGCTTAATGCTTAAGCAATTTTACCATTTCACTTGTGAGTAGAAGAGAGGTAACTTCTTAAATGGCAATGTTCTGAGTCACTATGGTTTTCATAAGCTAAAATGACATCAACTAGCACAAGTTATAAGAATAACAGAGAAGAAAATTAATTGCACTGAAATGTCTGGGAGGAAAAACATTTTTACATTAGACAACTTTAGAGTGTATAATGCATAGATCTAATGTGAATGGCATTAAGCCAAGCACTCTCATAATGATTTGGAAACTTCTGAAATAGCATGATCTTATTGTATCTATTCATCTGCCATGTCTCATGAATGTATCAATTAAAAGCCAGCTTTCTAAACAAATTTGTATACTGTACATTAAGCATCCATACAACATCTAGATGGAAGTGTTGGGTTGGTTCTAAATATGCATTGATATTTGTGCACCCCGATCCAAGCATGTGCACCCTGTTAGAAACGTGGCAATTGCCACAAGCACACGAAACAAAATCCTCCACCACCTCCACCTCTCATCACTATTTCTGTGTCACTACCAGCTGTTTGATCTGAGCAAACAAAAGACTTTCTCTTCTTGCTGTCCTACCTGCTGAAGACTAAGGGCCACTTGTTATGAAATTACGCTCATCTACTCTACATTCCGGGTACGTTGTAACATCTAACAGACAGATAAATTTTTGTTCAGTGTGTGTGTATTGTCTGAAAAGCCTCAATTGGCCATGGCTTCCTGCTCCTGTGCCATGTAGTAAAAACAGTAGTAAAATACTGGTAGCCATACACAGCGCTTGGTACATTGGATATACATGCTGTATCCACTCCTCTCATTTTGTGAAATTGCTTTAAACCTTCCCTGCCCTCACTTTGAATGAAATCTGAAAGCTAAGGCCAAACTGGGCATTTATTTATTTATTTGGGTGCCTCTATCCCACCTTTCTACCTCTAAAAATAGAAGCACTAAAGTCGGCTTACAATACATCAAATTAAAAATTGGGTTATTGCAATATGCTCTACCTGAGGCTGCCTTTGAAGAGTTGTTGGAAAGTTCAATTGGTCCCGAATGTGGCAGCATTGATATTAGCTGACGTTTGCTCATGGGAAATCACACCTTTCCTGCAACATCTCCATTAGTACCATTCTGTTTCTGGGCACAATTAAAAGTATTGGTGATTCCCTTTAAAGCCCTAAATGACTTGGGTCCAGAATACCTTAAGGCAGGGATGGGAAACGTGTGGCCCTCCAGTGTTGCTAGACTGCAACTTCCATCAGCCTTAGCCAACTTAGCCAAAGTTGAGAGATGATGGAAGTTGCAGTCCAACAACATCTGGAGAGCCATATGTTCCCTATTCCTGCTTTAGGAACTGCCTCTTCCTGTACCAGCTTGCCCACATTCTAAAATCTGTTGGAGATGCCCGTTGCTATGTCTCAACTGTGATGCAGGACTGATTGAAGGGAGCAAGAAAAAGAGCCTTCTCATTGGTCACACCCAAATTATGGAATTCTTTGCTCCACAAAGCTTGCTTTGCCTCCTCTCTTGTTGTGTTTGCCTGATAGTAGAAACTGTTTTTTTTCCACAAGCCTTTTGTTTTAGCAGATAGATAATTTCCTGTCCAGTGTTTTTCCGGTCTGCTGAACATTTCTCTGTTTTTTCATACGGACCCAGTTTGCACATCGCATGTGTATTCAACCCAGAGTTTTGGGTTCAGATGTCAAGTAAACAACCCAATGGCAGGGTGTCCCTGGGTTGTTTATTGCAGTGGAAATGGATGAGCTCCTACTACATTTCCAACAACAAACTGTGAACCAGGTTATTGTTATTGTTATTTTACTGTATTTTATCATTAGTCTATTGTATTTTATAATTTTATAATTAGTAAGTCACCCAGAGTGGTGTTAAGCACTAGAAGGGCAGAATATAAATCCTTACATAAATAATTGTGATGAATCAATAATATTAAATTAGAAATGTCGCTCCTTCATAAAAATATAAACACAGCAGTTAGTTACAAAAAAGATTAAACACCGTGAGCCAAGACTTAAAATAAAAAAAATTCTCCACCACAGACAATTAAAACCTTGCTCGAAGAGAAGTGTTTTCAGATGACAGTGGTGCAATGGAGAAACAGGATAACCCAAACCACTCAGGGCAGAGAGTCCCATGTTCTGAGTGCCACTGTGGAAAAGGCCTTCTTCTATGTCTCAGATTTCCCATCTTTTAAAATTCTTTTAGAAAGCAGCCTGATGAGGGAGGAATGCACTGGGACCACAGTACTGTGGGAAGGGGGAATTAATGCTTTCCCCTACAATGTTTTCCTGACCTCAGTCACACGACACGTTCCACCCACCACACACAGTTGCTATTTGCCCAGCTTCAGAAAACATACAAATATACTTTTCCTAAAAGGGCAAATAGCCTAGGGAGGCAATTTACGTTTTTTAAAAAATGTACATGGAGGGGGAATAAGTGCCCCTTCCCACAGCATGAATAGTCCCAATGCAATATGCATAGCTGTTTTTTTAAATAAATTTAAAGAGATGGGAGTTCTGATCACTGATCTTGAACATTTCGTCAAGTTTGACCCATTGCAATTGATGCAGTTAATCACCACTGAATTATTTTCCCAGTAGGGGAATCGTACAGAACATTCATATAAACCAGGGGTGCGGAACCTTCAGTCCACAGGCCTAGTCAAGCTAATCAGGCTAATAAAGCCTGCAGTTTAGATTCCCACCCCACCCCCAAATGTTCACCTTGTGAAATTTGAGATGGTAAACTGAGCAGATGACACAACAGAGAGCAAATGCAAGGAAATGATGTCTTGTTTTCAATCACATTCTTCCTTAGCTGGGGTCCAAAATTGCAGTTGCCAAGGTTCCTACCATATGTTGAGTTCCTTGGTCCTAGCCTGGGGAAGAAAATTTGCCATTTCCCTCATCTGTGAAATTCTTACAAGAAAGGGCAAAATAAAAAGTGTGACTTCAGTCTTGAAGCCCGTAGAGTAAGAGAGTATCTGCCCAAACCTTTTCCTAACATGGAGAGAGAGATAATAGTTCTGAAAAAGGCCAAGTAGATTGCTTACTTTTGATTGACAATAAATGTTCCTTATAGACATTCATATATAACCACAAACATGCAGGCACAAAAATAAAGATGACAGTAAGTAGCAGGAGTATTTGTCATTCAAACTCATTTTGCAACAGAAAGGTCAGATCCCTGAATCTGCCCATGTGATAGGGAAAACATGTTTTCAAATTATTTCTTTGACTATTTCCATTGAGAGGTTCTGCACATTAGGCAGCTGTTCATGAGTAAAGTTGTGCATGGATTAAAAAATCTCTACCAAATTCTAGTTTACTAGTTTTTACTTCAGATGTGTATTGGCATTGTTCCAAACAACTTTGGTTTCTGTTACTATAAAAAGAAAGCAATCAGAGAAAACTATTCATTTGGACAGATCTACTTTAAAGCTCAAGGAAAGAAGCTGAAATGTGGAATTTTTACATTCTACTAATATTGACAGTTATGTTGTTCTAAATTTCAGCATAATTCTTATGAATGGCCCATTATATGGGAGGAGACAATCCTTCAGGTAACCTTTCTCGAGGTTGTTTCAGACTTGAATAATAGCACTTTGAATTGGGCTCAGAAATGGACTGGAAGCCAGTGTGGATCACAGAGCATTGGCATAATATAATCGTATTGACTAGTCCCTCTTAACAATCACACTGCCCTGTTTAGGACCAGCTGGAATTTCAAAAGTAGCTCTATGTATAATGTATTGCAATAATCCAGATGAAAGGTTACAAGAGTATGGAAACTGTAGTTAGGCTATCTCTGTCCAGAAAGGGTCTTAGTTGGTATATCAGCCTAAGTTGATAAAAGAAGCTCTGGTGACAATGACTGTATCCAAGAATACCCCCAAACTATAAATCTGATTAGTTAGGGGGAGTACAACCCCCTACAGAACTGGTTGAACACCACTTAGCTGGGCAGACAAACCACCCACTATCAGTACTTCCATCTTGTCTGGACTGAGTCTCAGTTTATTGGCCCTCATCCAGTCCATTACCACACCAAGGCACTGATTCAGAACAGCCACTGTCTTTCCTGGATTTGATTAAAAGGAGAGAGAGAGCTGGGTGTCATCCGCATATTGGTGACACCTCAGTCCACATCTCTGAATACCATCACCACCCCGCAGTTTCATGTAGATGTTGAACAACATGGAGGATAAAATATAGACCGGTGGAACCCCAAAGCATAACTGCCAATGCATACAGAAATAATCCCCCAGCACCACTTTCTGGAATTGGCCATCCAAGTAGGAGCAGAACCACCAGAAAACCATACCTCAAGCACCCAGCTCAGATAGTCTATCCAGAAGGATGCCATGGTCAATTGTATCAAAAGCCACTGGGAGGTCCAAGAGAATTGACAGGGTCATACTTCCCTTGTCCCTCTCTTGGCAAAGGTCATCCCACAGGGCATCTCAGGAAGTTTCCATTCAAAAACCAGGCCTGAAGCTTGATCGGAATAACCCAAGATGGCGATGTCTATAGAGCACCAAGGGTGTACAATGATTTTTCATTATATGCCCAATTCTTCCTCTGAGCATGCTGACAAACTCAGCATTTGTCATCCAGAACTTATCTGAATTCTGGTGATATCACAGTAACTCAAAAGGAAACTTTGGGCTAAAACTAAGAGTGAAATTCACAAGATGTCCTTCTCTAATAATTGTGTCATCTTCATGACTACATCAAAACTTCAGTGGTCATTTACAAAGGGTCTATAAAGCTGATCTAAATTGCTAGCAATCTATAACTGCAGTACAACTACCCCTGAATATGAGACAAAAGCTTGATTACAGAGACGTGATTGTTGAGATTATTGCATTATGATATCATTGGTTTGTTACATATTAAGAACTCCCCATGCCATTAAATGGTCTATTGTAAAACCACAAAGCTGCAGCAAAGCGTGAGTTGATGTTATGTTTTGTTATTCCTTTTTGTGCCTGTGCCAAGGACTTGTCAACATACTCAATTTGTTTCTTCCTTTAGGAAAAAATAGCTTAGGGATATGGACAAAGCTTCCCAAGCCATCTGCTAACCAATCCTGGAGGCAAGCATTGTTTGTCTTTTGTTGAGTTAGGTTTATGGAAAGGAACAGATCAGCCATCTTTCCTCCTGGGTCAGATTTGTTATCGTGAACATCACCAAAAGACTTGTCAAGTCTTCTTAACCTGATAAAAACTAGTGATGCCACCGAATTTCATAATTAGTCAGCTCATTAGTCGAAACTCATGTGTTTGTAATGCTCACCCTTTATCAAGCATGGATCATTATCTTACAAATTTGTTACTAATTTCGGAATAGATTGTGATCTTAAGAGCATGCAGTTTGTATCTAAACAATGGCATTTTTATACATGCAGTGAGTTGGTTTAACCCTTTTCTTACAGGAGGAAATGTGATTATGTCACTTTAAAACTTAAGGGAAAGATTGGCATTTCAACTCTTTCCACAAACCAATCATGTTCAAAGAAACAGCCACATAGGTTGTATACACCTCCATATATTGATCCATATATCTCTTCTCCATATACCGATCAATGACAGAAAGTAAACATTACATAGAAAGGCCATGTGGAAATAACAAATCAAGGAAGGGGTACATAACATGGTGATGCATGATGTCATGATGCATTACACAATTCTAAACTACAGCTCCCAAGATGCAATTTGATATTGCGCATGTACACAAATTCATATACATAGAATGAGATCTTGAATTAAAGAAGAACTCTTGCCCGAGATTACACAGATGAATTTCTTACTTTCCGAGGAAATAACAAATTCATTTGGAATAAGTTCATCCATCACTAGTAAGGACCCAAGAAGAATCGTTTATGGTTCTCTGTAACAGAGTGGATTTTTTGCTCAACACACCTAGTATGGGAATTTTCCACTGATGCAGAACCCTTTTCTTGATTAAATTCATCCTTGCTGACAACTATGGGCACATACTGATGGTAGCTTCTGCCTGAAGAAAATCCAACACTCTTATCTGGTACATGAATGGCTGTTGGGCTTGCCAAAGCACAGGGTTTTAAAGCTTCCAGCAGGGTTGCACTCCTTCCTGTCGTCTTGTGCAGAAATAAGCTTTACTGGGGGCAATTCAAGAGAATACATTTTGGCACTAACTTCACAATAAAACAGGCAGTTCACAAAACATTTTGTTCTGGGAAGGGATGTTTTTTCAAGTTGTTCCCCTTCTTAAATTCCTCTTTGTAGCTCTCCTTTGTCTGCTAATTTCCTCTGCTTCCAACTTTCTTCTTTGTTCCCCAAATAGTTGCCAGCAAGTTCAAGTGGCTTCCAAATTTCCAGTTCAACTGGATGCAGATCTGCATAGCAATGTTCTGTGATGGAGACAGAGGACAGCTAGTAATCGGGAGTCCCACTACAAGAAACCTCAAGTGTTCAATGCTTAGAATTTGAAAACCATCTTAAAGTTGGAAATCGTAGCACACTTAATATAAAACCTGTACTGCTTCATTGTTAAAATATAGCCAAACAGATGCATGTGTGGAAACAAGGAACGACTTCATTAACTGCAATTCAGTAATGATCAAACTTTCATTAAAAAATTCCCTAAAACCAAATAAAATAATAAATACATTTAAAAACAAACAGCTAGGCCAAAAGTAAAGTCTGATTATTGCTAAACCCTTTCAATCAAAAAATGCCAGTCCAAACACAAAGGTTTCATACAGAATTGCTTCCAGGATCGGAGGAGGATAAAATTCATGTTGATTATTATATCTTATCCAAATCTTGAGAAGAACATTTAGGGTGGCTTTTCCCCATATTGTAGAAAACAATAATAAAGAACTCTGTCATTGTGGCTGTTGGCTTTTTAGCACTTCTGTGATCAAGAATGAAGTGAAAAATTGTATATCCCCCATTGAGGAAATGTGTGAATAGTTTCTATATCTGTGATACATAAACGTTTGTATAAATGAGAATCAATACATTCTTTCTAGAAAAGCAAATAGTGTTTCTTTTAAGTAGTTTTCTGTAAAACTGCTTTTAACCTTGGTGCACTAAATCATCTGTATTTTTATGATACTTAAATATTTATATGCAAATAATTGCATTCTTGCAAGGGCATATGCAAGCAAATGGCATATTCAAGAGAAGAATAGTTTGTACACATTTGTAAGAGTACAAAGCCATGATGCGGTGCAATCTGAAGCAAAACATGCAAATAACTATTCATTAAGCCATGCCATGGAAAATATCCAGGAAAATATCCAGGGTTGCTAGTTAAAATGAGAACTTGAGAACTTCGAATGAATGATGTGAAACTGGAACCTTCCCAAAATTTGAATTGATCAATTTAGCTGTGACAGTCAAAAGTTGGGGCTGGCCACATCACTTTCTGTGTGCCATAGACCGCAGAAGTTGGATAGGCCCATATAGCCCTTGTTAGGCTTTTTAAAGAATTCATTTAAGCAGAAACAAATACTAAGTCACATGGGTGCTGCCAAGCCATTCTACGATTCATAGCACACATGGGTCAGACGTTAAGAACAGAAACTTTTCTAAACATTTCCCATGCAAATGTGTTGAGACACGGGCATAACGTGCAGAAGTGTAATGTGAAACAGTCATCTCCCTTCAATTTCAGAGCGTCTCTTTTCTTCCTTCAGCATTCCTTTTGCCAAAAGAAACAAGCTCTCTCAGGGTAAGCTTACTAGATGCTCACCGCTTTCTTTCTGCCAAAGCTGTGCTGCTTGCTGAGCTGTGCGGTTACGCTGAATGAGAGAAGCTGGGTGGTTGTCATGTAAAATCAGCAGTACTTGGACTGTCTGTTCTGTTCACATTTATTATGTCTAGGCTTGGCTCAGTAACAAAACTGCTCAGATCAAACAATTCTGAAAAAGTTCCTTTGCTGTAGTCAGAGTGAGTGAAAAATGCAGGAGTTCTCAGACCTCTGAAAGTGGTCAGTCTTTTCAGTCTCTCCCACCACCATTCACTAGAAAACAGTACACACACAGTTTTCATTTCAGAGTTCAAGGGAGCAATCCTTTAGGGATAGGTGGCTGCCTCCGAATTTGTAGGTGACCACCTATCTAATTCAGGGTGGGCAGAATGTGGAGGGATCTTCTCCTCCACACTCCAACTGCCCTGCATTACTGGCTAGATGGCAATTTTGGCTGCCTAGCTGCAGGACTTCAGAGCAGGGGAGGGCCAGCCAGATGATGCATAGGAAGCATCATAATGACGCTTCCGTCGTCCCCGCCCCCAGGAATTCCCCTTTTTGCCTCACTCCGCACTGCTCTTCCAAGCATGGAGCCCAGGGACAATCAGCGCTGTCTGTGAGGGGGAGGAGAAGGGGGTGGGGAGGCAGTTTTCCAAGAACTGGTCAGTTCCCAAAAACTGAATAATCCTATGGCTGTCTAGCCACTGTCTAGCAGCCATAGGATTGTGCCCAAAAAGCCTCTGTGGTGTTTTGGAGTGTGAAGTATCCTGAAGGAGATAAAGCAGCCTTTCCCAACCTGGTGCCCTCCAGATGTTTTGGACTATAACTCCCATGAGCCCTCAGCCAGCATGGCCATCACACCTGGAGGGCGTAATTTTAGGAAAGCCCGAGATAGACTATTCCTTCATTTTCTTATATTTGTTGCTTCCATTTTTTACATTGAACTAATTCAAAAGGTTTAACCCTGGCCCGCTGTTCTGCTGTGGTCTCCTTAGACCAGGGGTGGCTGTACAGATGTTGTTGGACTGCAAATCCCATTGGTTGTGCTGCATAGGGCTGATAGGAGTTGCTGTCCAACATGTGGTGGTTACCCACTGCTGCCTTAGGCTCAGCCTTGTTAGTAATAAGAACTCAGGCTGTTGTGTCATCCAAACCCAGGTAGCATGGCTTGTTGGAGGGCAAAACAACCCTCAAATAACCCAGATCACTGAGTGCCCCCCAACAGCTGAAATGAGCTTTTTTACCCTGAGCCACATTTGTACAGAGTGTATTCAGAAACACATTAAATACATTGGTGAAAAACATTTGAGTCTTCATAAACTCCCGTCCATTCCCAATCTCCCCTATCTTGTGTGTTTGTCCTGTGGTTATTGACTACAGATAGCCCAGCTTTGCCCCCCGCCCCACCCCCCACTTTAAAAGAACACCAGACTACAGTCAAGCAAAGAAGACCAGAGGTTTCTGGAGGTTCTGTATCTTTGGCCCCACAGCATCTATCTTTCTGTGAAGACACATTTCCCATAACAGTCCTTCCTGCCAGTTTGGCTGTGTTGTGCCAGATTCTGTAGGTATTTTAAATAAACAGATGTGACCATCCAGAAGGTAATTTTGACTGTGAGCAGTGCTGCAGCTAGGGCTGAACCTTAGGGCAAAGGTTCACGGCCCCGCAACACCACCCCCAAATGACCACCAGAGAGCAGCAGGTGATGGGACAGAGGTCAACAGGCCTGGCTCCAGCACCAGGATGACATGGGCATGCCAGGGCCCACTGGGGCTGACTGTCAGGAGCGCCCCTGCTACCTTCTGAAATCCTCAGGTAGCCAGAATCAACACGCAGACAAAAGGGCTCTTTTCCAAGGCTTTTTTTCCATTCAACCTAATGATGCTTACAGATACTAATTGCCTGAGACTAAGTGGAAAACTCAACGGAGCAGCCTACCAGGGGATTCTAAGCATTAGGAACGTCAGTTGGTCTCCGTTTGGAGAAAAGCGTGGCAACTCTCTGAACTTAAGGAGTAGGAGGAGAGAGCCCCCCCCTTTCCCATGGGGCATCAGGGTGCAGCTGTTGTCGTCACGCCAAGCGGGCTGAGCACCTCCTCTCGGCGCCTGCAACCTCTTGCTTGTCTTTGAGCCTGTGCCTCACATCTAGAAGCTCAAGTTGTCCCTCCCTCTCCATGCCAGGGTCACTGTCGCTCCCAGGAATGTGAGCGCGGGGGGGCTCTCCCTCCAGCTGCACCTCTGAAAAACGAGCGGGTTCCTTTCCCACCGATTGTATCTCTTCCTCAGAATCAGAGCTGCTTTGGGACTCTATGGGCTCAGATCCAACCCTGACATCGACATTGGTCAACCGCAGCATCCTTTCTTTTCCCACAGTCATGATGGTGCTATGATTTAAGTGAGCTTAATATGAGAAACAGCACTTCCTCAGAGGATTTCTTTTTTATCAGGGGTGCCAGTTTGTCTGGTTTGTGTGTGTGTTTTGCTGTAATGCATCAGGAATGTAGAATCAGTTGTAAAGCATGGAAGGGGAGGGGAGAGAAGTGTTAGTTGTGTACATCACAACTGAAACAACACACACCTAAAGTGGGGGGACATAAGACAATTAAGTCCAGGGTCTAAAATTACCTAGCGATGCCACTGGTTGTAAGAAAGTTTCCAAAGGTTATGCAAGTGGAAGGCCATGTGTACAACAGGACTTCTCCTCTCCCTACTCCCCATGCAGCATCCTGAACACATACACCCCAAAGAGTTCTTTCTCGGTGGTCAGGGGAAGTTCAGGAAGGACTTGGGATGTGACATGGGGGGGCTGCTGAGAATTGGGGGAAAGCAGCTGACTTGGGCAGAGCTCCTGCTTGTGCCGGTTGCCTCTGAATTCCACCACCTCTCTTTCCACCACAGCCCCCCGCCCCCACGAGCTAAATCCTGTGCCTTTCCTGAAGGTCCCCCAGCCACCAGGAGAGGCTTCTTGGAGAATGCAGGGAGTTGCAGTGGAAGTTGCCTTCCACTCATGTGACTTTTATATAAAAACCTATGCACTGGAACTCTTTTATATTGTTTTATATTTTAACATTTTTAATATGTGCCTGGGAAGTCCATTGAGTAACTCAGGGGGTCAAGGAGGTGCCACCATTACTGTGGTCATGGGTATGGGGAGGATTGGGGGATTAACAGGTCAGCTTAGGAGAAGACACCTTATGTCTATCCCCTCTTCTGGTTCTTCCCCCAACCTGATGGTTTCTGGCAGCCTTACCAGCTTGCCCTCGGGTCTGCTGCTGCTGCTGCTGAATGCCGGGTCGGCCCAAAATAAAATCTCCCTCATCCATGATTTGATTGTGGATGGGGGGCTCACCTGGCATGTATTACTGAGACCTGGGTGGGGGAACTGGGAGGGGCTACTCTCTCCCAGCTGTGCCCTCCTGGGTTCTCAGTGCAGCACCAACACCGACTGGAGAGTCAGGGAGGGGGTTGCCGTGGTCTTTAGGAATTCTATCTCCCTCTCTAGGCTTCCTGCTCATTTGAGTGCAGAGCTTCAGTGTTTGTACCTTGTGTTGTGTACCTGGGACAAATTAGGGATTCTGCTGGTGTACTGCCCACCCCGCCGCCCATCAGACTCCCTGCCTGAGCTGATGGAGGTGGTCTCGGACTTGGTTTTGAGGAATCCTAGGGTGATGGTCCTGGGGGATCTCAACTTCTGTGCTGAGACCCCTGTATCCGAGGTGGTTCAGGACTTCATGACCATGATGACAACCATGGGGCTGTCCCAACATGTCATCAGCCCAACACATGTAAAAGGACACACGCTTGATCTGGTTTTCTCGACTGGGCAGGAGGATGGTGATCTGAAAGTAGAGGAATTAACATCTGTCCCTTTGTCATGGTCAGATCACTTCCTGCTGAGGTTTAGACCCTTGGCAGCCTTCCCCCGCTGCAAGGGTGGGGGACCTATGAAAGTTGTCTGCCCCTAGAGGCTAATGGATTCCGATGGATTCCAGAGGGCTCTGGGGGATTTTCCTGCTGGTACAGCTGGCGCTCCTGTCAAACCCCAGGTCACTCTGTGGAATACAGAGATGACTTGGGCAGTTGACATGATCGCGCCCAAGTGCCGTCTCCCTCTGAGCAGAGCCCGGCCAGCAACTTGGTAACACCTGAGCTGAGGGCAATGAAGCAAGAGGGGAAACAGCTAGAACACAGGTGGAGGAAAACTTGTGCTGAGTCTGACCGAAAACAGGTTAGAGCTCACTATCGAGTCTACTCTGTGGTAGGAATGGATGAAAGTCCCTTACCTGATCCCGACGCTTGCTTCACAGTGGCGGGGGAGGTGCTCCGTCCCTCCCCAAAAAATTCTGGCCGGGGGGGAGGCGCCCCATCCCTCTGGCCGTGAAACCACGTCTCCTGCCGGGACGCAAATGGCGGCGGCCATAGCCGCCGCCGTTTGTGTCCCTGCAGTCAGCCGTGATAAGCTACGTAAACGTTTACGTAGCCTATCACGGCTGACTTTGAAAAAAAAAAAAGCACGTACGCAAATGGCGGCGCCCATGGGCGCCGCCATTTGCATACGCGCTTTTTTTTTTTTCCAAAGTCAGCCGTGATAGGCTACGTAAACATTTACGTAGCCTATCATGGTGTTTTTTAAAAATCTAGCCGTGATAGGCTTCGTAAATCTTTACGTAGCCTATCACATTTGTTTGTTTGTTTGTTTGTTTGTTTGTTTGTTTTACTTGGAAATGGTGGCGGTGGCAGCTGGTCGGAAGTCTGGCCGCCACCGCCGCCGAACCGCCGCCGAACTGCCGCTGGAGCCGCCGCCGCCGCCAGGGACATTCGTTCAAAGTAAGTCCCGTCCCAGAGGGGGGCGGGGGGGCAGACCATTTCTCCATGAATTTCGGGGGGCCGAATGCGCTGGCATTCGGCCTCCCCGAGATTCATGGAGAAATTCTCTGGCGGTGAGGGTGGCAAAGAGACTGTTCTTTTCCACCAGCATTGCATCTTCTCAGTGTTGTCCAGCAGAGCTTTTCCAGTTCGTGGCCTGTTACATTCTGGGCAAGGGAGAGACTTTGGAACCCTCAGTTGCACACTGTGATGAGCTTGCACGGCACTTTGAAGATAAAGCTACTCAGATCATCATGAATTGGACACCACAATTAATGCATTTCTATTCATAGAGGCGTTCAGAGCACCGTCTGGTCCAGTTTTATTGGACGAGTTTCAGCTATTGGGGACTGAGGACGCGGACAAGGTGCTTGGCCAAGTCTGATCGACCACTTGTGTGCTTGACCCTTGCCCTTCATGGTTTATTACATCAAACAAGGAAGGGATATCTGGCTGGGTCAAGGAGGTTGTAAATTCCTCCTTGAGAGAGGGAGTGGTGCTGGCCTCTTTAAAAGAGGCGATAATCGGACCACTCCTGAAAAAGCCTAACCTGGATCCGGAGGATGTTAACAATTATAGGCCGGTGGCCAACATCCCCTTCCTGGGCAAGGTGCTTGAACGGGTGGTTGAAGGACAGCTCCAGGCACTCTTGAATGAAATGGATTATCTAGATTAATTTCAATTCAGGCCTGGTTTTGGAATGGAAACTGCCTTGGTCGCCCCATAGGATGACCTCTGCCAGGAGAGGGACAGGGGGAGTGCGACCCTGTTGATTTTCCTCAACCTCTCAGCAGCTTTCAATACCATCGACCATGGTACCCTTCTGGATAGGTTGTCTGGGTTGGGAGTTGGAGGCACTGCACTGCAGTGGTTCCACTCCTACTTGGATGGCCAACTCCAGAAGGTGGTGCTGGGGGATTATTGCTCTGTGCCATGGCAATTATGCCATGGGGTTCCACGGGGCTCTGTTTTATCCCCCATGCTGTTTAACATCTACATGAAACTGCTGGGGGAGGTTATCCGGAGGTGTGGGCTGAGGTGCCATCAATATGCAGATGACACCTAGCTCTACCTCTCTTTCTCATCAAAACCAGGTGAGGCAGTGGCTGTTCTGAATCAGTGCCTGGGCTGGATGAGGGCCCATAAACTGAAACTCAATCCAAACAAGACGGAGGTGCTGTTAGTGGGTGGTTCATCTGCCTGGCTAGGTGATATTCAACCTGTTCTGGAGGGGGTTGCACTCCCCCTAAAGGATCAGGTTCATAGTTTGGGGGTGTGCTTGGACCCAGAACTGTCAAGGCGCAGGTGAACTCAGTGGCACGGAGCACTTTTTATCAGCTTAGGCTGGTATACCAACTACGCCCTTATCTGGACAGAGATAGCCTAGCTACAGTTACCCATGCTCTGATAACTTCTCATCTGGATTACTGCAATGCGTTATATGTGGGGCTGCCTTTGAAAATGGTCCAGAAACTTCAGCTAGTCCAAAATAGGGCAGCAAGATTGTTAACAGGGACTGGCCAATGAGATCACCTTATGCCAGTACTTTTCCAGCTGTGCTGGGTGCCAGTCCATTTCCACGCCTGATTCAAAATGGTGGTATTAACATTCAAAGCCCTTAACGGCTTGGGGCCAGCTTATCTGAAGGATCGCCTCCTCCCATATGTGCCTCCCTGGACATTAAGATCATCCTCAGCAGTCCTTCTCCGTGAGCCCCTGCTAAAGGAAGTGAGGCAGGTGGCTACTAGGAGGAGGGCCTTTTCTGCTGTGACACCCCAGCTGTGGAATGAGCTCCCTAGTGAGGTTCGCCTGGCACCTACATTGTATTCCTTCCAGTGCCAGGTGAAGACCTTTTTAATTTTCCCAGGCATTTTAGCTTTCTAGTCTTTTAGCTTTGGTGTTTTAAATCTGTATTTTAAATCTCTGCATTGCTGCTAGGTTTTATTCTGGTTGTATTGTTATATTGTGAATTTAAAGCTTTTATGTTTTATATTATTTTACTGTGTGCTTTTTGGTTTTAATTTTTGTGAGCCACCCAGGGAGCTTCAGCTATTGGGTGGTATAGAAAGAAAGAAAGAAAGAAAGAAAGAAAGAAAGAAAGAAAGAAAGAGGAGGGAAGGAAGGAAGGAAGGAAGGAAGGAAGGAAGGAAGGAACCGAGGGATGTATGTATTATGTAAAATCCATCCTGTCTGTGTTTCAGGGTTTGTCAGGCACCTTTCATTTCATCATCTGCCCACCAATGGAATCGGGGGGGGGGGTCCTGAATTTGCACAAATGCACATTTGCGCAAATTTGCACATGTGAAAATACAAAATTTCCCCCAAAATGTGCATTTCGGCCTTTTCTGTTTTTTTAAATGTGTATTTTTCCAGGATGACATTTGTGCAAAATTGGGAAAGTTAGAAAAAGGGTCCACAAGTCAGTGGAATTTGCCCAACAGGGGGAAAGCCAATCTGCTGGTCAGATTCATCAAAATCTGAACTCATATGGTTCCAATGAGGAGTTCTCTAACATCCCTAATTGGAAATAAGAGGAAATGTTTTCTACTTATTTGTATGATTTCAAAGAGACAAATGGCCCCACCGAAGCCAAATGTTGCTTTGATCACCTTTCACACTGCCCTATAAAGTTGGACGTTCAGGTCATCTGCAGTGATGTTTTAGGAATGTCATGGCCTGTTCTGACTGAATTGGCAAAGTGGGAATTTTTAATTAACTAGAAAGAAGCTAGCAAAACACCTCCAAGTCATCAAAGTTTAGACACTGCCAGGAAAGCCTTTGATAAATAGCTTAATATTCAAGATCCCAATAATTCCTTGATTATTTCCTAACCATGTTTTTCAACCATCTCAAACTGCAACATTTCTTTCTCTGTGTTCACCAGAAAGACACATATATAATTTTTATTTAACAATTTTTTATATACCACTTAACAAAGAAATTTACCAAAGCATTGTAGAGTAAAAACAATATATAAATAAAAATGCAATACAATATAAAAATCATCAAAATATCAATTTAATCTTATACATACCTGAAAGAGTAACCAGCAGTATCTTTGATCAACAGAAACTAATGAAAAAAGGTCCTGGATGAAAAAAAGAAGAAAAAAACCCATACATGTAACTGAAACTCACAATATTGGCATCTGCCTTAATTCCAGGTGTACTGGGCTTCAACTGGTTTTGGATTGGGCCACCCTCCTTCTGAAAGATCAGGTTCCTAGTTTGGGCATGTTCCTGGATCCTATGCTGTCCCTGGATATCCAGGTGGCAGCAGTGGCAAGGAGTGCATTTCCACAACTACATCTAGTAAACCAGCTGCAGCCACTCCTGCGTCAGTCTGATCTGGCAACAGTTATCCATGCCTTGGTTTCCTCATACTTAGGCTATTGTAATGCACTCTGTATGAGGCTACCCTGGAGAGCATCCGGAAACTTCAATTGGTCCAAAACACAGCAGCCAGCTACATGGTGCAAAGCATTGGAATCGCATCACTCCATTCTGAAAGATCTGCACTGGGTGCCAAGTGTTTTCCAGGCTCAATTCACGGTGTTGGTTTTAAATTTTAAAGCTCTAAATGGCCTAGGACCTGGCTGTCTGAGGGGTGGCCTATCTCAGTATGAACCTGCTCAGTTAGCAAGAGCAGCAAGAGAGACCCTTTGGAAGAAACCCTCACTTACAAAGGCCTGTTTCTCCTGTGTTGCTCCCAAACTCTGGAACACACGGCCTGTGGCGTTATGGCTGGTCTCTTCTTTCTCCACATTTAGGAAGGGGGTCAAGATCCATCTTCTTAATGTGGCTTTTTAAATTGCTATGGTTTTTAAGGTTGGTTTTACTGCTTTATTATGTTTGTATTTGTTTATTATTCTTGTCTGAATTCTTGTAAAGTGTTTTGGCTGGTTACAGAAAGGAAGTATATAAATGTGATAAATAAAGAACTAATTCCAGAGAGCAGGGCAACTACAGAGAATGCTGTTTTCTGAGTGCTCACCAGATTAATGAAAGAAGCGTGCGGCACCACCAGAGGGGTATCCCCTAACCATCAAAAAGATCAGGGAGAAGAGTAAGGGACCATGCAACCTCTCAGATACAAGTGCACTCACACACACACTTTAAACTGTTTTTTCACCTACTCCTCCTGCCTCCCATTTCCAGTTTTAAAGGTTTCACAACTGGAAGCTTATAGATAATTGTTTCAGTGATGCATGTAGTGGAAAAGAATCTGACTCTGGCTTTGCATGTTAACGGTAGTAAAAACTCACTGCTGGCCATCAAGCAAGCAGATACACAGCTTAAACTGGAAAGGAGATAGGCACAGTGAATGACTGGCATGTAAAATGTGTGTGTTGCTGTGTGTCCCATCTGCTGGGAAATCCAACAGTATTTATCATCCCATTTGGCCCAGTTTTCCTTCAGGCTATTTAAAGGCCACTTTCCAACATCCTAAAGCATCTAGATAGCAACTCCCCTACTATGGGCAAGATACTTTTGTGATTGACTGAAAGCACCTCCCCCATTTCATAGAACGCAGAGATCTCCATGTAGTTACATATGATTCAGCTGTGTTATCCTTTGTGAAATACTCTTACAACTTGTCCGCAGTTGTGTGATCTGGAATCCTTGCTGCTGTTTGTGTGTGTGTGTGTGTACAAATGTGTTATGTACACACTGCTGCTCTGAAAATCTGGCTGGATGTGTATTTCAATGGGCTTCTTAAAAAATAGAACTATTTTTTCAGCATCTTGAGACTAGTTATCTCCTTTTGGATGCTTTCCAGTTTTCTCATACTTCCTGGATGTGTGCTTCAGCACAGCAGATGGAGTGTGCCTAGCCACCAAAGAAAAACTTAACAAAGAATTAACTTAGTTTAAAAAAACTAAGACAAAAAGGATCATACAATGGTGGGGTGGTGGCAATAGTAGCCTTCCTTTTCTTATTAACTTTTTAAGAATATACATCCCCAAATAAGTGTGCTAGAACTGGGATTGCCCTATAGAGGAGCATGCTACCATCACTGAGGTATTCAAACAGACTAGGTTGTATTCCAGTTGTGTGTCCCTCTCCTGATGGAAGAATCTTTGCTCTGTCAAAGGCAGTACAATTGATAATGCAGCCCTTAAATATATAATAAAACTAAAAAAGGAATTCACAAGACTTGGGGACAAGTGGAAAGCAGTTGTTGTTTGTTGCTTGCTCGTACAACATTCCATATGGCAAGCACAATAGCAATAAGTAATACTACTTGGGCTTAGATCCCATTTTCTCTAGTACAAAATACTAACAAGAGCAGTATGAAAGGATCTCACTGTGGGTCCTCTTCTCTGGTTTGCTGACCCTGCACCATTGACCTAAAGCAGACTTTCATGTTGGGTGGGGATGGTGAGAGTTGTAGTCCAACACATTTGGAGGGCACCAGGTTGGAAAAGACTGGCCTAAGGAATCAGGGCCACTTTGACTGCCATTGGGGTATCTGTTCTAACATCACAGAGGGACTGGCTTTCCTTGACTCAAGCACATGGCTGCTCATGGCATCATTGGAGACCTTTAATATCTGAATTCCAAGATCTGAGAGCAGCCTGTGTGAAATTAAAGCACAACAAAAAGTAGGCTTTTTTGAAACACCTCTTGGGTGCAGATCAGCTGAGCAGTCCCAAGAGTCTCTCAACACAGAGGAACGAATGCTACATATTGCTTATAAAGTAGGATTGTGTTTTTAAGTGCCTGGGAAATAGGACGTCCCTAAAACAATAGCACAATCTAGAGGAAAGACATGTGAAGTGTGTGCAACAAATGGATGAGTCTGTGGCAGGGGTGTACGAATTACTTACCCCATTCCGGGCATCCGCAGAGGGGGGGAGGCAATCCTTCCCTCCCCCTGGAATCCTCCCTGGCCGGCTCCGCAGCAATTCCACGGAGCCGCTGAACAGGCCCGCCCGCAGCCGGACTTCCATCCACTGCTGGGCTGCAGCCACAAATGGTGGCCACAAATGGCAGCCGCCGTAGTGGCAGCCATTTGCATCCCTGCATTAGCTGCGATAGGCTACATATATATTTACGTAGCCTATCACAGCTAACGCAGGGACGCAAACGGCGTAGCGGCCGCCATTTGCGTCCGTGCTCTTTACCGTGATAGGCTATGTAAATACTTAGGTAGCCTAACACGGCTAACGCAGGGACTCAAATGGTGGCCGCAGACTGGGGCAGCCATTTGCGGCCACAGACCAGGGGCAGTGGATGGACCAGACAGTCAGCACCAGGTACGGTCCATCCCGGGACAATTTCGCAGGTGGCAGGGGGGATTGCTCCATTCTGCCACGGACTCCGGGGGGCCAGATTCTAAAGAATCCAGCCTCACTGGAGTCTGTGGCAGAATTCTCTAACATCCCTAGTGTGTGGATTGTTGCTGTCTGACAGAAGTGTGTTTACAAAAGCAGATTCCCAAAGGCATGCATTTATTAGCTCCTCTCATACTTGATGCTTCCTCCTT
This sequence comes from Heloderma suspectum, assembly GCF_057233095.1. Classification (NCBI taxonomy): domain Eukaryota; kingdom Metazoa; phylum Chordata; class Lepidosauria; order Squamata; family Helodermatidae; genus Heloderma; species Heloderma suspectum. Next base: position 76,654,100 of record NC_139461.1, read on the forward strand.
TTAAAAAGTCATGCTTTAAACAGCATACATTTTTAGTCCTCCCTAAAGTCTTTTTTTTTTTTTCTTTTTGGTATTTTGTTTAACAAAAGAAACTGGAGGTGACATTCTTGAACTTCACTTTAGGATGTGTCCACAGAGCAGCTTCTTGTACATTTCATTGCAGGAGGAGGAATCCCTGTGCCAACACCACAACTTGAGATGGGAAAACTGCAGAGACTGCCCTGGCTGGTACTTCAGTTGTTTCAGTCATCCTGTATAGGAACAATAGGCCAACATAGTCTGAATACAAAAGACTGTCAGTTTACATGGATTACTGGGATGCAATGTGCAGAATGAAAGCCTCTAATCCCCTAATGAGACATATGTTAGGTGCGCTCTTATTCTGAACATCAATCCAAGATAGCACTCTTGCCCTAACTACCATAGCAACTTGGTGATTTACTTTTGTGGGTTGTATTCCCTGAAGCTACATGATGGTTACATATCTTAAGGTTTTGTTCCTCCACAAAGTGAAGTAACCCTACCAAATACCTTTCCAAATGTACCACTTTCCATCTCTCTACATGCTATCCATTTTACTTGGTTTGTAGTTTTGTTTCTCCATTGCTATTTTCTCCTATCTTTTTTTAAAACAACCTTTGGAGTGGCAGGGGAAGGAGCCTGGGGAAGGAGGACCAGCCAGCAGCTGCACCGGGTGGATCCTGAGCCTGAGCCTGCTTCTGCCCCCGCCCACAGGTACTTAAGGCGGGGCTGCCAGAGGCAGCGCCTCAGCGTGCGCCTCGGCGTCGCGCCAAGTGCGACGCTAAGTGGGCACTTAGCGTCGCACTTGGAGTCGCGTAGGATCTGAAGACCCACCCACCTGCCTCTCCAGAGACACCAGCAGCCACAGTACCAGCAGCAAATAGCAGCAGCAGAGGGCAGCAGCTTAAAGACAAGGGGAAAGGGGCAAACGTGGACTTTATCTGCTCCTTCTTAGCTGCTGTTCTCTTTTATCTCTTTTATCTTTTATATTCTTTTAAACTGTTGTGCTATTTATATCTTAACATTTTAATATGTGCCTGGGAGGACTATTGGGCAACTCAGGGAGTCAGAGAGGTGCCACCATAACTGTGGTCACGGGCAGGGGGAGGTATGGCGTTGGGGGATTAACAGGCCAGCTGAGGAGAAGAGGGGCTAGACACCTTACAGCTGTCCCCTCTTCTGGTTCTTCCCCCAACCTGATGGTTCCTGGCAGCCTTACCAGTCTGCCCTCGGGTCTGGTGGTGCTGCTGCTGATTGCCAGGTCAGCCCAAAATAGAATCTCCCTCATCCATGATTTGATTGTGGATGAGGGGGCTGACCTGGCATGTATTACTGAGACCTGGGTGGGGGAACTGGGAGGGGTCACTCTCTCCCAGCTGTGCCCTCCTGGGTACTCGGTGCAGCACCAACACCAACTTGAGGGTCGGGGAGGGGGGGTTGCCATGGTCTATAGGAATTCTATCTCCCTCTCCATGCTTCCTGCTCATTCGAGTGCAGATCTTGAGTGTTTGTACCTTGTGTTGGGTACCCGGGACAGATTAGGGATTCTGTTGGTGTACCACCCACCCCGCTGCCCATCAGACTCCCTGCCTGAGCTGACGGAGGTGGTCTCGGACTTGGTGTTGAGGACCCCCAGGATGATGGTCCTGGGGGATCTCAACTTCCATGCCGAGGCCGCTGTATCTGGGGCGGCTCAGGACTTCATGGCCGCCATGACAACCATGGGGCTGTCCCAACATGTCATCGGCCCAACGCATATAAAAGGACACATGCTTGATCTGGTTTTCTCGACTGGACAGGAGGATGGTGATCTGAAAGTGGAGGAATTAACATCTGTCCCTTTGTCATGGTCAGATCACTTCCTGCTGAGGTTTAGACTCCTGGCGGCCTTTCCCCTCTGCAAGGGTGGGGGACCTATTAAAATGGTCCGCCCCCGGAGATTAATGGATTCCGATGGATTCCAGAGGGCTCTGGGGGATTTTCCTGCTGGTATGGCTGGTGCTCCTGTCGAAGCCCAGGTCGCTCTGTGGAATGCAGAGATGACTCAGGCGGTTGACACGATCGCGCCCAAGCGCCCTCTCCCTCTGAGCAGGGCCCGGCCAGCTCTTTGGTATACACCTGAGCTGAGGGCAATGAAGCAAGAGGGGAGACGGCTAGAACGCAGGTGGAGGAAAACTCGTGCTGAGTCTGACCGAACACAGGTAAGAGCCCACTATCGAGCCTACTCTGTGGCGGTGAGGGTGGCAAAGAGGCAGTTCTTTTCCACCAGCATTGCATCTTCTCAGTGTCGTCCAGCGGAGCTTTTCCGAGTGGTTCGCGGCCTGTTACGTTCTGGGCCAGGGAGAGAGATGGTGGAACCCTCGGTAGCATGCTGTGACAAGTTTGCATGGCACTTTGAGGATAAAGTCGCTCAGATTCGTCATGAATTGGACACCACCATTAATGCAGTTCCATTGGTAGAGGCGTTCAGAGCACCATCTGGTCCAGTTTTATTGGATGAGTTTCAGTTACTGAGACCTGAGGATGTGGACAAGGTGCTTGGCCAAGTCCGATCGACCACTTGTGTGCTTGACCCTTGCCCTTCATGGCTTATTAAATCAAACAAGGAGGGGTTGTCCGGCTGGGTCCAGGAGGTTGTAAATTCCTCCTTGAGAGAGGGAGTGGTGCCTGCCGCTTTAAAAGAGGCAGTAATTAGACCACTCCTGAAAAAGCCTAACCTGGACCCAGAGGATGTTAACAATTATAGGCCAGTGGCCAACATCCCCTTCCTGGGCAAGGTGCTTGAGCGGGTGGTTGTAGGACAGCTCCAGGCACTCTTGAATGAAACGGATTATCAAGATCCATTTCAATCGGGCTTCAGGCCTGGTTTTGGAATGGAAACTGCCTTGGTCACCCTGTGGGATGACCTCTGCCGGGAGAAGGACAGGGGGAGTGCGACCCTGTTGATTCTCCTGGACCTCTCAGCGGCTTTCGATACCATCGACCATGGTATCCTTCTGGATAGGTTGTCTGGGTTGGGAGTAGGAGGCACTGCACTACAGTGGTTCCGCTCCTACTTGGATGGCCAATTCCAGAAGGTGGTGCTGGGGGATTACTGCTCTGTGCCATGGCAATTGTGCCATGGGGTTCCACAGGGCTCTATTTTATCCCCCATGCTGTTTAACATCTACATGAAACCGCTGGGGGAGGTTATCCGGAGGTGTGGGCTGAGGTGCCATCAATATGCAGATGACACCCAGCTCTACCTCTCTTTCTCATCAAAACCAGGTGAGGCAGTGGCTGTTCTGAATCAGTGCCTGGGCACGGTAATGGACTGGATGAGGGCTAATAAACTGAAACTCAATCCAGACCAGACTGAGGTGCTGTTAGTGGGTGGTTCGTCTGCCCGGCTAGGTGATATTCAACCTGTTCTGGAGGAGGTTGCACTCCCCCTAAAGGATCAGGTTCGTAGTTTGGGGGTGCTCTTGGATCCAGAACTGTCACTTGAGGCACAGGTGAACTCAGTGGCACGGAGCACTTTTTATCAGCTTAGGCTGGTATACCAACTACGCCCTTATCTGGACAGAGATAGCCTAGCTACAGTTATCCATGCTCTGATAACTTCTCGTCTGGATTACTGCAATGCGTTATACGTGGGGCTGCCTTTGAAAACGGTCCGGAAACTTCAGCTCGTCCAAAATAGGGCAGCAAGATTGTTAACAGGGACTGGCCTGCGAGCTCATATTACGCCAGTACTTTTCCAGCTGCACTGGCTGCCAGTCCATTTCCGGGCCCGATTCAAAGTGCTGGTGTTAACATTCAAAGCCCTTAACGGCTTGGGGCCAGGTTACCTGAAGGATCGCCTCCTCCCATATGTGCCTGCCCGGACCTTAAGATCATCCTCAGCAGCCCTTCTCCGTGAGCCCCTGCCAAAGGAAGTAAGGCGGGTGGCTACTAGGAGGAGGGCTTTTTCTGCTGTGGCACCCCGGCTCTGGAATGAGCTCCCTAGTGAGGTTCGCCTGGCGCCTACAATGTATTCCTTTCGGCGCCAGGTGAAGACCTTTTTATTTTCCCAGGCATTTTAGCATTTTAGCTTTCTAAACTTTTAGCTTTGCTGTTTTAAATCTGTATTTTAAACTCTTGCACTGCTGCTAGGTTTTATTGTGGTTGTATTGTTATATTGTGGTTTTAATGTTCTATATATTTTAAATTGTTTTATTGTGTGTTGTTTGGTTTTAATTTTTGTGAACCGCCCAGACAGCTTCGGCTATTGGGCGGTATAGAAATGAAATAAATAAATAAATAAATAAATAAACTATTTGGGTCCGAGGCCAGGAAATGAGCCACTCTGCTACTGGTTTTTCCTAAAAGCTGTAATAAAATCTGAACTGTTCTATGCTGTATTTTCTAGTTCCCTAGCACAGGATTATGTATGCAACTTCTGTGGGGACATCTTCTGCATATCCTGGAGAACGATGGTAAAAGTAAACCCTTTGGACTGCGGCCAGCAGCCATGTCAAAAACTCTTGACTGATTTCCCATGGAATTCTTGATCTAAATGTCAGGGGATGAAGCGTCTAGAAAGGCTTACTGAACTGGCCCAGCTAAGATTACAGTGTTGAAAATTTGAAGTTATTTACACATTATAGATCTGCAAAGAATTGATTTAAAGAAAAGCTGGATTAGTGCTGGGTGTGTTTTAGAATATGAACAAAACTCATCGTCTGTGTGATGAGGTGCATTTGTTTTTAAGGATATGAACTCTAAGGATCTTTTTTATAGTACTGGCCTATTTGGTCCAATACTGACCAAACGAATCCCCTACCTGCCAGTCCGGGGGGGATCCGTATGGGGGGAGGCGGCTCCGCTCCACGGCAATTCCGCAAAACCAGCCGGCTCCAAAGCACCAGTGATATAGCCGCCATGCCGTATCGCTGGCTGAAGGGGACTTGACTTGACTGTGGACGCAAATGGCATCCAGGACGCCATTTGCAGTTGCAAAGACCTTAGTTTAAGGTAAATGCAGCCGTAAATGGCTGCATTTACCTTAAACTAAGGCCTTTACGGCTGCAAATGGCGTCCCGGACACCATTTGCGTCCGCAGTCCATCCCCTTCAGCCAGTGATACGGCATGGCGGCCATATCGCTGGCAATCTGGAGCCAGAGGATCCAGCCGAAGAGGATTCCGCGCAGAGCTGGGGGTAAGTCTTCTGTTCCACCACAGACTCCGGGGGGCCAGATTCTTTAGAATCCAGCCTCATTGGAGTCTGTGGCGGAATTCTCCGCCATCCCTAATACTGACTACTCTGACTGGAAGTAGCCTTCTAAGAATCTGAAACCTTCATGCAAAGCATGTGTTCTACCACTCGGCTATGACCAGATGCCAGATATGTACTCAGCTATATCTCCGCACAGACAATGAGAATGTGAGGTACCACCTGTTTTGATAGAAGCAGAAATTAAACCTCTGCTGGGGGGGTGGAGGGAGCCATTAGATCCCACCCTTAATTATTGGTCTAATTTACCATTTTGAGGAAGGTACTTGAAACCTGTGGCCTTACAAAAGGAAGTGGGGAACCCTGAGGTTCTCCAAAGGTTGTTGGACTCCATCTACCATCAACCCCAACCAGCATGACCAATGGTCAGGGAATTGTAGACTAACAACCTCTGGAGGGCCACAGGTTCCCCATCCCCGGCTTAAGGATCCCTGCAGTTTTCTATTTTGTCCCGAATGCTGTTTAACATCTGCATGAAACCATGGTGGGAGGTTGACTGGGGATTTGGAGTTGTGTGTCATCAATATGAAAAAATACCCAGCTTTTTATTTTATTTTCTTCTAACACAAAGGAAGCTGTGCTGCTGTGGAGGTCCTGAACTGTTGTTTTCTTGGTGCAGTGACAGGTTGGGTGTGGGCTAATAAACTAAGGGTGCAGGGAAAGAAGTCATACAATTCCCAGCATTCCTCAGTCAGCAAGGTTAGCTGGTGGATGCTGGGAGTTGTAGGACTTTTTTCTGCCTAAACATGCATAGGATTGTGCCCTAAATGGCTTAATCCAGGCAAGACAGATGTGCTTTCGGTCTGTAGGAGAGGTGACCTGGGCTTAGAGTTATGACCTGTGCTGAGTGAGGTTGCTTTCCCCTTGAAGTGTCAGGTCCACGTCTGGGAGTCTTCCTAGAACCAGCCTTGCTGCTGGAAGCCCAGGTAGTGGTTATAACCAGGAGTGCCATTGCTCAGCTTGGGATTGTGAGCCATCTGCACTCATTCTTGGGTCATGAAGATCTGGCCACTGTCACTCAACCTTGGTCACATCCAGAATTGGCTACTGCAAAGTGCTCTACATGGGGCTGCCCCTGAAGAGTGTTTGGTGAAAAATGCAAGTGGCATGAGTGGTTTCTGCTTGGGTTCACTTTTCAGAACATATTACACCAGTTCTTCCTTTGCACTAGCTTCCAATTTGCTTCTGGCCACAACTCAAAGTATTGGTCATTTACCTATATAGTCCTAAATGGCTTGAGACCAGGTTATCTAAAGGAGGCCACCTCATCCCACATGAACCTGCTCACTCACACCCTGCTGCATTCAACATCTGGGGCCCTGCTCTGCATTTTGCTGCCTTCAGAGGTGCATTTAGTGGGAACATGAGAGCATTGAGATTGTAGAACTGCCTCCCAAAATTGATTTCGTTGGTCCCCTCTCTTTTGGCATTTTAGGAGGGTGGCAAAGAGGGTTTTTAAAAAAAACTTCTACTATGCCTTTAGTCTGTTTTAAATGCCTGCTGTGTTGATGTATTTTAAAGTGACACATTTTTTAATGCCCCTCTCTTGCTGCTGTGTTAACTGATGTTTTGTGTTCTTTTTAACTGTATTATATTATATTATATTATATTATATTATATTATATTAATAATCTGGAAGCATCCATCTGGGGATTCTTTTAGAGGCCAAAAGGCAGGATAGAAATTTTCTGAAACAAAATTCTGAAATATGATATATAAGAACATAAGAAGAGCCCTGCTGGATCAGACCAAAGGTCCATCTAGTCCAGCATTCTGTCCACACAGTGGCCAACCAGCTGCCTGTGGGAAATCCACATAAGACATGAGCGCAATGGCACTCTCCTGATTATGTTCCCCAGCAGCTGGTGTACATGGGTATACCGCCTCTGATACTGGAGGTAACATAAAGCTATTGTTCCTAGTAGCCATTCATGGCCTTACCCCCCAGGAATTTGTCTAATCCCCTTTTGAGGCCATCAAAATTAGTGGCCATCACTACATCTTGTGGCAGCAATTTCCATAGTTTAACTATACGCTGTGTGAAGAAGCACGTCCTTTTATCTGTCCTAAATCTCCCACCAATCAGCTTCATGGGGTGACCCTGGGTCCTAGTATTACGACAGAGGGAGAAAAATGTCTCCCTATCCACTTTCTCCCCCCATGCATACTTTTGTACATTTCTGTCATGTCTCCCCTCACTCACCTTTCCTCTAAGCTAAACAGTCCCAGATGTTGTTACCTTTCCTCATAGGGAAGCCGCTCCCGCACCTTGATCATTGTAGCAGCCCTTTTCTGCACTTTTTCCAATGCTACCATATCCTTTTTCAGCTGCAGTGACCAGAACTGTACGCAGCATTCCAAGTGTGGTTGCACCATAGATTTATATAGGGACAGCATGATCTTGGCAGTTATATTTTCAATTCCTTCCCTAATTATGCCTAACATGGAATTTGCCTCTTTCACAGCAGCTGCACATTGGGTCAACATTATTATTGAGCTTCACCATAACCCCAAGATCTCTGTATTGGTCAGTCACTGCTAGCTCAGATCCTATCAGCGTGTACATGAAGTTGGGATTTTTTGCCCCAAAGTGCATCGCTTTAAAATTACTTACATTGAACTGCATTTGCCACACCACTGCTCACTCCTAATTTTGAAGAAGTTGAAAAGCATTGCTCCCAATACACATCCTCATGGGACCCCACTGTTTAAATCCCTCTATTGGAAGAATTTACTATTTATTCCTACACTCTGCTTTCTGTTCTTTCACCAGTTACTGATCCATAAAAGAACTCTCTTCTTATTTCATGACTGCTAAGTTTGCTCAGGAGTCTTTGTTAGGTGACTTTGTTAAAAGCCTTTTGGAAAGTCCAAGTAAATAATGTCTACCAGATCACACATGTCCACATGTTTATTAACACCCCCAAATAATGCTGAAAAGTTAGTGAGACAGGACTTACCATTGTAGAAGCCATGTTGATTCTTTTTCAGCAGGGCTTGTCCTTCTCTATGCTTCTTAATTTTAGCTTTCAACCAATTCACCCAAACCAGATGTTAAGCTAACCACCCTGCAATTTCCCAGATCTGCCTTGGCTTCTTTTTAAAAAATGTAAAGGTGTGCCTATAATAGGAAAACTCATACTAAACTCACTTCCAAGTACTTTCAGTAGTCACATAGGATTTGCTTAACTAGTAATTTTATTACACAATAGCATCATGACTTCATGCCATTGTGTAATAGCATGCAGCTAGCTCCATACTATACGCAGCAAGCAATTTGCTGCATACGCACGTTACACTGGTTGTTTCCTGCAGCAAACAATATGGATGGCATGTACACAACTGCTTGAGAACTCTGTGAACCCTGATTGGGCCAAGGTCCCAAGACATGTGCACATGGGTGTTTAGGGTACATATACATCCATACATTTTTGTTCTATTTAAAACATTCCCGCCTTTCTGTCTCAAGATCTGCAAGGCAACTAGAAATCTAAAATTAAACAATTAAAAGACCAATACTTCAGTATAAAACCACAGTCAAAATCTAAGAATGTGTAATCTAAAAACACGTATTAGAAGTTTGGCAGCAAAGACCACGAGCAGCAGTCAGATATCCTGTGCAAGTGACAGGGGTTGGCATAGTCAAAACACCTGCCATAGTCAAAACACCTGCCATAGTCAAAACACCTGCCAAAACACCTGCCATGGGCTCAAGCAGGGTCCACCATCAAAATCTCCCTGGTCCTACTACTCCTTTTCACCACTGCTGTCCATTTGCTCACCTGTCCTGTCCCCCTAGCCCAAAGGGGATGAGCAAGCAAGCAAGCGAAGAGCAATGATGGTAAGGCTGAGGAGCTGCAGCCGCAGCTTCTGGTTGTGCACCAGCTCTGTCTCCCTGGCCAGCAAGTGTGCGGCAGCCACAGAGAGGAGCTACTATGTATGCATGTTCACACAGCATCGTTGATATGCATGGCATTTTACAGAGTTCGCTTTATACACAAATATAAAAAGATAGATTCTTGCACCAGAGGAGTTTACAATCTAAGGATCAAATCAGACAAGATAAGGAGACAATGTGATCAGGTCTCTGGTCACAGGGACCTCTGGATTTGGACTAGGACAGCAGTGCTGGGGGAGGGTGGTTAACCTCCCTCCCAGTTCCATTTTCTAGTCTAAATCATCCTTCTGCCTCCACCACTGCCAAAAGCTGCTATTAGGTCTGCAGAAGAAAAGATACAGCTATCCAGATGTTTTCTGCTCTACAGCTATAGCAGCTTCAGGAGGGGCATGTATATTGGAGAAATGACACAGGGGGAAGGGTTAACCCACCCTCTGCCAGGTCCGCTGCTCCGATCAAATCTAGAGCCATCTATGATTGCTTTTAGAGAAAAAATGAAAGCACTGGGAAATCTGATCCATGGTTATTGTCTTGTCTGATTTGTCTCTTAAATGACAATAGGGAAGACAACAGAGGAAAAAGGGTTAAGGGTGTAGGAAGGAATGGATGTGATCAAATGTAAAAAACTAAGATCATGGCATCTGGCCCCATCACTTCCTGGCATATAGAAGGGGAAGAAATGGAAGCAGTGACAGATTTTATTTTCTTGAGCTCCAAGATCACCGCAGACGGTGACTGTAGCCATGAAATTAAAAGACACTTGCTCCTTGGGAGGAAAGCTATGGCAAACCTAGACAGCATAGTAAGAAGCAGAGACATTACCTTGCCGACAAAGGTCCGTATAATCAAAGCTATGGTTTTCCCAGTAGTAATGTATGGCTGTGAGAGCTGGACTATAAGGAAGGCTGAGCACCGAAGAATTGATGCTTTCGAACTGTGGTGCTGGAGAAGACTCTTACGAGTCCCCTGGACTGCAAGGAGGTCACATCAGTCCATCCTAAAGGAAATCAACCCTGAGTGCTCATTGGAAGGACAGATACTGAAACTGAAGCTCAAATATCTTGGCCACCTAATGCGAAGAGAAAACTCCCTGGAAAAGACCCTGATGCTGGGAAAGATTGAAGGCGAATGGAGAAGGGGACGGCAGAGGACGAGATGGCTAGACAGCATCACCAATGCAATGAATATGGACTTGAGCACACTCCGGGAGAGAGCGCAGGACAGGAAGGCCTGGCGTGCTATGGTCCATGGGGTCACGAAGAGTCAGACATGACTGAACGACTGAACAACAACAACATATTTAATATGTGTTATTGGATTTTACATGCAGCATTAGCTGTTATACTTTGGGAGCATTTTGGTGTCACAATCTTCTCAGTATCACTGAACACTTTTAAGGATATCATTAGCATTTTTCCCCGCAATTATATATTTGGTGGGTGGGTTTTCTTTACTGTCCAATGCAATTATTTTTTAACTTCCCCTACCCCAAAAAATATTGATGGTTGGGTACTATTGCTTATCATCATGTATTCATATAGGTATGTCTAACATACACATTTTTAATTGTATCCACTTTGTGTCTGTTTTTATCTTGTACGTTGCCTTGAGAGGGTTCTACTTTAAAGGTGGCCTAGAAATAATTTTAGATAGATAGATAGATAGATAGATACACAGCACTTCTATTTAGTATTAACATTTATACAGAATCATCAATGTATATTTATATTACAAATTCCATTATCCCAAAATGGATAGGTTTCAGCTCCAAGGAGCTTCCAGCCTATGGAACAAAAGAAACCATGATCTGCTTGTGGGTTTCCCATGGGAAGCTGGTTGGCCGCTGTGTGAACAGAATGCTGGACTAGATAGACCATGGTCTGATCCAGCATGGCTCTTCTTATGTTCTTAAGCACCTGCAAGAGACTATGATTTTGATCAGAGCAGTGACATGACTTAGATCAGGGAAAGTAGCATGGAGGAAAGAGTTAAACACAGAAACAGGATCATATAGAGCTGTAAGGAAAACACCAAGGGTGCTTCCAGAATAGGCTTTTATGGCACTATCACCCTGCCTCATTCATGGAATTTTAGCAGGGGTGGGGGAGCAGATGTCAACACCTTCAGCTTGTAACTCTCCTGTGTTTTTCTACCACTTCTTCTGTCTTTTTTGTTATGATGGAAAATACATTAAGAAAATAAAGGACAGAATAGCTGCACAACCTGGTAGCTCCCCAAGATACAGCTGCTGCACAGACTGCATCCCCCCACCCCAATATTAGGGAATCTTATTTGCATGTGTACTCCTTAGTGGTTTTTTTAAAGTTATTTCTACAACTCACCAAAGTAGACTTGAATGTTTTTACTAAGTAGGGGTACTTCCAGTGGAGGCTTTTATTGTGTAAGCGCCCTGCCCCATTCATGGAATTTTCTGGGGAGGGGGAGAGATGTTATCTTCCTTTTTTAATCCTCCCATGTTTTTCTACCACTTCTATCTTTTTTCTTACCACAGAAAATCCATTAAAGTGGGAAAGACAGAATAGCTTCACTATGTGTTCTGACTGGTAGTACTAGGCGCTGCCCATCTGGAAGCATACTAGTACACAAGCGCAAATAAGTTTCCTTTCATAAGAAACATTACAGTAACTGCCAACTTTTGTGGTTGTCTTTTCATTTCTTGGAAAGAGTTAACCCCCCTTTTCCCCAATGCCATTGCTCCATTCAAAAATTGATGTCCTTTGCAGCTGCTTAATAATAATTATTATTATAATTTAATAATTATAACAACAACAACAACAACAACAAGTTAACATGATTAACTAATTAATCATGGTTTTCCTGCATCATATCCACAGAAGGAGAGTAGGGAAGGCAAGAGCAATGTTAGCAAACAGAGGAGCAGAAGAGTCAAGGGTACCAAAAGATGGATGTGAACATGTGCAAAATGTAGTTACACATGCTTTGATTTCAGTTCAGTTCAACATGTGGACTCAAAGTTTATGACAAAGGTTTTATGGGAAAAGTAAGCTCTGAGGAGAGATCTGGAGGAAGCGAGGCAGCTGACATCGCACAAGTATTTCTGGGAGGGCATTCCAGAAATATTGGACTACAGGGTAAAAAAATGGATGGTGTCATTTAAGGGATCAGGAGACATTTGGGTGGCTCATGCTGTTGAAGGAGAGACAAGTGGGGGCAAGGATGAACTGGGAAACAAGAGCAGAAAAATAGAAAGGGTGAGGCAAGGCCATACAGATTTTTGAAAGTAAGGACGGTGGTTTGTCACAGCTATGGGACAGCTGATGGTCTGTTCTGAGGAGGACCACTACATGGTGCAAATGATGAGGGAGATGAGTCATTTGGCACCAGAGTTCTGGACAGAGGCTCAGGTGTGACGAGAAATCTGGAGAGAAGAAACTTGCAGTAATAAAAGGGAAAGGTGAGGCAAAAGGAATGACTAGGCCACTGTATATATCATATTGGTTCACATTTTGGTGGCAGTTCAGAAGCTGAAATCCTTTTTAAGAGATCGAGACAAATTCATGGAGAAAAGCCACAATAGCAAAATCAGATAGGAACTAAACACCATGGATTATCAGATTCTTGGAACACACAACAATTATTGGTTATCTTCTTGAGGCCCTGCTTGTGAGCTTCCCAGAGGTATCTGGTTGGCTGCTGTAAGTGCTGAATTTGATGGATGGTCTGACCCAGTCATGGCATCTTTATGTTCTTGAGTTCAGAGGAGCAGTTTCAGAGCATTCGTTCCATAGAAACCCTGATATAAGACCTTTCTTCACATAAAATACCTGGTGACTGCCAGATAACAGTAGATAAAAGTAGATAAAAGTAGGTAAGGATGCAATCCTATGGGGATAGTCAGCCGCCTCCGAACTTGGACCGACTATCCAATGCAGGGTGGGCAGAGCGTGGAAGGGATCCTCTCCTCCATACTCCGGCCACCCTGCATTTGTGGCTAGATGGCCGATTTCAGCTGCCTAGCTGGAGCGCCTTGGAGTGGGGGGGGGGAGGCCGGATGGCACGGAGGAAGTGTTGTAATGGTGCTTCCACTGTCCCCGCCCCACCCCCAGGAACGCCCGCTTTCCACCTATTAGAAAAATCTGCCATGTCTCTGCCAAGCCGTTATAGGTTTCCACAAGCTCCAACCCATGCCGGAGGTGCCTCAGATGGCCAGGATCACCTTGACCACGAATGTAACCTGTGAACAATCTCTCTGCATGACAAGACAGGGTTGTATATATTCAGTGTGGCTACAGTTCTGTTAAATGCTCCATCTGTGCTGCAGTTTAGGGTCTGAGATTTGCATTTGCTTTTCTCCATAAGACTGTAAAAAATTGATTTAACGTACTCTACGGGTACCGTTTTAAAAAGAAGAAGTGTGCTTCTAGAGGCGGTTCCGACATACCTCGAGCTGATCAGGTAAGGGAAAGTTATGCGGAGCGCAAATGTAACTTCGCGACCTGCCATCTGGCCGCGGCGACTCTCTCCAGCCCCTCCACTCCGAGCGACTCCATCCCCAGACGAGCCGTAGGAGCGGTGATCCGACTCCCCGCCGCGCTCCGTCCCTCCGCGGCGCGCAGACCGCGGCGCTGTCTGCTTATCGTCCAAGCGTAGGCAAGAGGCGGCGGCGGAGGGCTGGGGAGGCGGCCCGCTTGGGGAGGGCGGAGATGCGGGCATCGGATGCCTGGAGGCGGCCGGGGCCACCGCTTTCGCACGCGCTTTCCGAGCCACGCGCAGAGCGGGCCGCCGGCCCCCGCCCCGTCCAGCGCGCTCCCCAGCTAACTTTCGCTGGAACGGGCTCGGAGGCGGACGGCTCTTGGGGGAAACGCACGAGGCACGAAGAGGGAAAGCGGCTCACCGAAGCGGGCGGGGAGGGGGCACAAATGAGCCCGCCCCGCTCCGTGCGGGGGCCCAAGGGAGCCAGCGGGGCGCTGGGGCTCTTCCCAGTTCGCGGAGGGGCGGGGAGCGCCCCGCGCGTGCTCTCCCCTCCCCTCGCGGAACTCTCGAGGATCGCGCCAAGAAAATGCACGCTCTCTGCGGGGGCGGGAGAGGCGGGAGAGGCGCGGGCAGGGCTCCCCTCCGACGCGCTCGCCTCCAGCGGGCGGCACGCCGACCTCGCTGGCCGCTGCCCGGGCCGCGTGTCCAGCGGGCGAAAGCGCCGCCGCCGCGCGGCCCCTGGCAGGGAGGGGCGGAGCCAGGGAGACGCTGCCCGGCCGCCGCCGATTCCGCGGCCCGGGCTGAGCCCTCGCCCCCTCCCTCCCGCCGCTCGGCACGGCCCATCCCCGCTCCCCCGCCGCCCCAAAGAGCCACAAACGACCAGCACCTTTGCACCGTCTGCTTGCCTTGAGCGATTGCATGGGCACCCCCTCCTGGCACACCCAACTGTAAGTTGCTGGCATCGTTATTCTTGTTATTATTACCTTTCCCGCCTCCCAAACCGATCGTCTTGCAGGCTGCGTATCTGTTTTGTTTCGATCACTGGGCGGATCAGTGTCGGCCACTAGTTCTTGCAGCATGCATTCATCCCCCAGCCCCCTAAACAAAACAGAGGTTTCGTGAGAAAGCCGCCCTTGCGTGTCCCTAGCGTTTGGCATGTCCGCGCTCGCTCGCGCTCTCGCTCAGGCGCGCGTGTAACTATGCGAGCCTGAAACGGTAAACCGAGACGATTTGAGTTTGCTAAAGGTCAAGGGCAGCCCCCGTCTTTTTCACCTATTTGGACAGGAGCCTAAAAATATACCTTTGCAAGCAGTTTGCTCTCGGCCATGAACTCTGCCTCGTAAATATAGAACTCGCCGGGCCACGGCGCAAAAGAGGGGCTGGGGAAGAGCCCGTTGCCCTCGGACCCTCTCGTTGTCCTTCTTTGCGGAGTATTCTAGGCGCGACCCCGCAGAGAGAGCGTTGCTCCGCTTCAGAATCCGGCTTCCACCCCGAGCTCAGGCCCTTCGAGGTACCCAGCCCCCGTCTCCCTCGGCATTCGCTGACCCTGCGAAACCCTGCACGTTTTGCACAGGAAGAGACAAGGGATTCCATTCCTCGCGCGTGCAAAGATAATATTTTCCTTGCTCTGCTTCGCCCGTCCTGCCCTCCCCGGCCCCCTCCCTCACGAACTGGCGCTCAGGAAAACACCCGCCCGCGCCGTCTGGGACGCGAGACGCGCTCAGCGCTGGCAGCGAGACGCGGCGGCGGGGTCTCTGCTCACAGTTAGGGACGGTGCCCCTCTCCCGGGAAGGGCGAACCTGCCGCGGGTGCCAGGTCGCTAGGGTGGCACCTGGCCCAGGATGGGGACGGCTTGGAGGAGAGCGCCGTTAAGGTAGGGGACCAGAGGCGCCCGCGCGAGCCTCCCGCCTGCCCTCCCTGAGCCGGCGTCGCGCAGTGGCAGGACGGGCCAGTCAGGACCAAGTCCCGGCTCAGCTGTAAAACGGCTCGGTGTTACCCAGCCGCCTCACGGGGCTGTTAGGCGACAACGCTGTGTGGGCACAGTGCGAGGCAGCCACTAATGCTGGGCAGAGGGAAGCCTTGAAGATGCGAACACAACAAGGGTTCTCTGCCATAAGTTATCCAACTGTTGGCTATGTCTGTATTTAAGCGATTTTAAAACCCACTTTTCGGGGTGCACTGACCCCACAAAGTGGCTCACAAGACCCTAAAACAGGAGGAGGGAAATGTTTGGGGGCTGGAGAAATGTTCTGGGCAAATACAGTGGGCCACATGCCAGCTGTTAGGGCCACATCCCGAGTGGGCAGGGCCGCTCCCTGCTGGCATGTGGCGCCAACATGATTGCCCAGACCCGGTCTGCTCGCCGCAATGAGGCTTTTTAAAAGCTTCTATTGGTGCCAGTGGAGGCTTTTAAAAAGCCTGATAGCAGGGGTGGAGGGGTGAAAGGGGGGGGTGTCACAGCATTGGGGAAGGGAGGATTAGCCCTTCCCTCCACAGTGACCCTCCCCAATTGCTCCCATGCTGCAACAAGGCATTTAAAAAGTCTCCATTGGCACAAACTGAGGCATTTTAAAAACCCTCACTGCAGCACAGCAAGGGCAATGTTCGGGGGACAGGGTGCAGCATTGGGGAGGGGGCAGTTAGATCTTCCCTCCCCAGCTGCAAACCATCCTCTCAAAAATGACACACTCACTGCAGTTACGCTTTTTAAAAAACCCCACTGGCACCAATGGAGGCTTTTTAAAAGCCTCATTGCAGGGAGGGAGGGAGGGAGGGAGGAGGGGAAATCCCATCTCTCCAATCTCTGATAGAAGGTAAGACAGCATGGAAGCTGGCAGGCCAAATGGGGGCCTCCCATCAGCCATATCCTGCAGCAGGCTGGAGGATTCCCATCCCTGCTTTAAAAGAACATTTACAATTTCAAAAACAAAAACCCAGCAGCAGCAGCTAAAGTTTGGGCTTCACCGCCACTGCCACCAGACAGACTGGAATAAGGGTGTCTTCAGAGTGATTTTAGAAACAAGCATTGATGAAGTCATATGTATCACTCTGGGAAGGGAATTCCAAAAGTATTGGGAGCTATCACTGAGGAAGCCCTGTCCCTAGTACCCACCAGCCTAATGGCTCTCACTGGTGAGACAGAGAGCAGGGCTTCCAGTGCTGATCTTCTTACTTGGGCAGGTTCATGCAGGTATTGGTGGTCCTTCAGATAACATGATTCCAACCCATCTAGGGCTTTCAAGACCCAAACCAGCAACTTGAACTAGGCCCAGAAATGAATAGGAAACCAACTTTACTGCTACAGAAAAGGTGTAATATGACCTGAGCATCTAATTCCTACAAGCATTCTAGCTGCAGCATTCTATACCAGCTGCAGTTTCCAAACTGTCTTCACATTGCCTCCACTGAAGCATCAACTAATGATGGCAACATTATCCCAAGCCCCTTTTTTTTCTTGCAGCCTGATCATTAATTATACCCACCTAAAGCTGCCCTTCCGACAGCGCTCAATGTCTCACCTTTTCTGAAGTCTCATAAACCAACAGTGAGGCCAATTATTTATTTATTTATTTCATTTCTATACCGCCCAATAGCTAAAGTTCTCTGGGCAGTTCACAAAAATTAAAACCAAAAAGCACACAATAAAACAATTTAAAATATATAGAACATTAAAACCACAATATAACAATACAACCACAATAAAACCTAGCAGCAGTGCAGGAGTTTAAAATACAGATTTAAAACAGCAAAGCTAAAAGTTTAGAAAGCTAAAATGCTAAAATGCCTGGGAAAATAAAAAGGTCTTCACCTGGCACCGAAAGGAATACAATGTAGGCGCCAGGCGAACCTCACTAGGGAGCTCATTCCAGAGCCGGAGTGCCACAGCAGAGAAAGCCCTCCTCCTAGTAGCCACCCGCCTCACTTCCTTTCGCAGGGGCTCACGGAGAAGGGCCGCTGACGATGATCTTAAGGTCCGGGCAGGCACATATGGGAGGAGGCGATCCTTCAGGTAACCTGGCCCCAAGCCGTTAAGGGGTTTAAATGTTAATACCAGCACTTTGAATCGGGCCTGGCAATGGACTGGCAGCCAGCGCAGCTGAAAAAGTACTGGTGTAATATGAGCTTGCAGGCCAGTTCCTGTTAACAATCTTGCTGCCCTATTTTGGACCAGCTGAAGTTTCCGGACCTTTTTCAAAGGCAGCCCTACGTAGGGATGGCAGAGAATTCCACCACGGATCTCGGGGAGGCCGAATGCCAGCGCATTCGGCCCCCCGAAATCTGTGGCGGAACGGCCTGCCACCCCCCCACACACCCACGGATCCCCCCGGGATGAGACTTACCTGGGGCAGATCTTCCGGGTGGCGGCGGCGGCTCTGGCGGCGGCTCCGGCAGTGGTTTGGCGGCGGCGGCGGCTGGTCTTCCAACCGGCTGCCGCCGCCGCCATTTCCCATGTAAAAAAAAAAAAGACGTGATAGGCTACATAAATCTTTACATAGCCTATCACGTCTGACTTTTAAAAAAAAACACGTGCGCATACGCAAATGGCGGCTGGTACGGCTGCCGCCATATGCGTTCTTTATTTTGGCCCATCTTAGTCTACATAAATATTTACGTAGACTAAGACGGCGAAAATAAGGGGAACGCAAATAGCGTCCGCTACGCTATTTGCGTTCACCTTATTTTCACTGTACTCGCGTATGCACGTGTTTTGTTTTGTTTTAAAGTCAGACGTGATAGGCTACGTAAAGATTTATGTAGCCTATCACGGCTGACTACAGGGACGCAAACGGCGGCGGCTACAGCCGCCACCATTTGCATCCCTGCTAGCCAGTGGCCGGATGTCCGGCTGCTGGCGGAGCCAGCCGACGGCTCCGCAGAATCCCTGCGGAGCACAGCCGGTCGGCGAGGATTCTGGGGGGAGGGATGGAGCACCTCCCCCCCCCAGTGGAACCCGGCGGAGCCAGGTAAGGCCAATTTCGTACATCCCTAGCCCCACGTATAACGCATTGCAGTAATCCAGACGAGAAGTTATCAGAGCATGGGTAACTGTAGCTAGGCTATCTCTGTCCAGATAAGGGCGTAGTTGGTATACCAGCCTAAGCTGATAAAAAGTGCTCCATGCCACTGAGTTCACCTGTGCCTCAAGTGACAGTTCTGGATCCAAGAGCACCCCCAAACTACGAACCTGATCCTTTAGGGGGAGTGCAACCCCCTCCAGAACAGGCTAAATATCACCTAGCCAGGCAGACGAACCACCCACTAACAGTACCTCTGTCTTGTCTGGATTGAGTTTCAGTTTATTGGCCCTCATCCAGTCCATTACCGTGCCCAGGCACTGATTCAGAACAGCCACTGCCTCACCTGGTTTGGATGAGAAAGAGAGGTAGAGCTGGGTGTCATCTGCATATTGATGGCACCTCAGCCCACACCTCCGGATAACCTCCCCCAGCGGTTTCATGTAGATGTTAAACAGCATGGGGGATAAAATAGAGCCCTGTGGAACCCCATGGCACAATTGCCATGGCACAGAGCAATAATCCCCCAGCACTACCTTCTGGAATTGGCCATCCAAGTAGGAGCAGAACCACTGTAGTGCAGTGCCTCCAACTCCCAACCCAGACAAGCCATCCAGAAGGATACCATGGTCGATGGTATCGAAAGCCACTGAGAGGTCCAGAAGAATCAACAGGGTCACACTCCCCCTGTCTCTCTCCCAGCAGAGGTCATCCCACAGGGTGACCAAGGCAGTTTCCATTCCAAAACCAGGCCTGAAGCCCGATTGAAATGGATCTTGATAATCCGTTTCATTCAAGAGTGCCTGGAGCTGTCCTACAACCACCCGCTCAAGCACCTTGCCCAGGAAGGGGATGTTGGCCACTGGCCTATAATTATTAACATCCTCTGGGTCCAGGTTAGGCTGTTTCAGGAGTGGTCTAATTACTGCCTCTTTTAAAGCAGGAGGCACCACTCCCTCTCTCAAGGAGGAATTTACAACCTCCTGGACCCAGCCAGACATCCCCTCCTTGTTTGATTTAATAAGCCATGAAGGGCAAGGGTCAAGCACACAAGTGGTCGATCGGACTTGGCCAAGCACCTTGTCCACATCCACAGGCCTCAGTAACCAAAACTCATCCAATAAAACTGGACCAGACGGTGCTCTGAACACCTCTACCAATGGAACTGCATTAATCGTGGTGTCCAATTCATGATGAATCTGAGCAACTTTATCTTCAAAGTGCCATGCAAACTCGTCACAGTGTGCAACCAAGGGTTCCACCATCTCTCTCCCTGGCCCAGAATGTAACAGGCCATGAACCACTCGGAAAATCTCCACTGGACGACACTGAGAAGATGCAATGCTGGTGGAAAAGAACCGTCTTTTTCCACCCTCACCGCCACAGAGTAGGCTTGATAGTGGGCTCTTACCTGTGTTCGGTCAGACTCAGCACTGCGTTTTCCTCCACCTCCAAGCCAATAAGCGTGACATCATAGCATAATGACCAAAATGATACCGATTTTGGTAACTAGGCAAAAGCAAACCTTTTGAAGCACAATCCTTAAGATTTAGTTCTGCTTAATTTAATGGATTAGACTGAAGTCAGCAGGGTAGGTTGTTGGTCACCAGTTGAGTCTGACAAAGAAAGGAATAACATCACAGCAGGGCTGAATTGCCCACCTAATCCCAGACAAGTTCCTGCAGAAGTATTTGTGGAGTTTATAAATTTCTACTATTTCAAGTTTTTTGCTAGTATAGCCATCATTTAAAACAAACTATTGGCTACATTTGGTGAAACCATTATGTAGAACCAGTGTGGTGTAGTGGCTAGAGTGTTGGCCTGGGACTCGGGAGATCCAGGTTCTAATTCTCACTCTGCCATGAAGCTCACTGGGTGATTGTGGGCCAGTTACTCACTTTCAGCCTAGCCTACCTCACAGGATTGTTATGAGGATAAAGTGGAGAGGAGGACAACAACGTACTCCATCTTAAGCTCCTTGGAGGAAAAAAGTGGGATATAAATATAAACCCCTGTGGTGGGTGGCTTTGTTTGTTTGCAATTTGTGGCCCTTCAGATGCTTTGACCCGCAGCTCCCAAGTTGCCCACCCCTGATATAGATCAACCGTCCCCAAACTGGTGCCCTCGACAACTTGGCATGATGTCCAAACCCCATCAATGGGGACACAAGCAGACAACCACGGGGCACAACAGACACCTTGATGATAGCTTAGCCAGGCAGGTAGCACCAGGGTGGCATTGCAGGACCTTGGATAGTTCCGAGCAGACAACTTGCTCTGCTCAGGCGTGGCGCTCAAATGAGGCTTTTATCCCTCTTGGTCCAGATTAGCTTTTCTAGGCCCCACCTCTTCTTGAAGACTGGAGGACCTTAAAAGGAATATTCCTTTGACTGGGAATTTAGCCTCTGTCACCTTTCAGTCAGGTCCTGCCTTTTGCATTGCTTGCACTGGCAAGCAGGGATGGGAGAGTCTGAGACCACTGATGGAAAGGGGGGCAATTGCGCTAGAGGATCTGGCTCAGGGGGTTCAGTCACTGGGAAAGGTCCCAGTTTGGTGAGGTCTGTTTGAAGGTCTTGCTCAGGCTTGGTATTGGGCCTGAGTTCACCACCTCCATGGTTGGCACCACTGGTCTTCCTGATCCAGTTGGTTCCTCCTCCTCTGTGTCACTAGTCTTGCTGCATAATTTACACTATCATTGTACACATTTAGACACCAAGTTAGGACCTTCCTCTTTAATCTGTTGCTTGATTATTAATTTCACTCCTGCCTCCTCAATGATTTCAATATTTTTATGTCTTTAATGTTTAATATTGTATTACTTTTGTTATGTTGTTGTTGTTGTTGTTCCTGTTTGGTTTTATGATTGTAAATGGCCCTGAGGGCATTTGCCAGTTGGGTGGCATACAAATGTAATAAATACATATCAGCTGCCAGTCCTTAGCCAGGGATCTTAGAAATAGATCCTAGTGAGTGGTACTGTTTTCAGGTGTGGTTAAATACAGTATAAAAGGGCTCAAGACCTTTGGCAGCTCAAGACCTAGGTTGGCTCCTTGGGATTGCGCACAGGCTATTGAGCCAGAGGTTCAAAATTTGCCTGAAAAACTAGTATCTCTGATATGTGGTGCATTATTAGAAAAACAGCTGGGCTGCCCACAGGTTCCAATTCCTACTGAGGCTAGCTTTGGATGTTAGGGAGAAGGGGGTGGGGAAGAGGAGGTGCAAATGACTTGTGCTTCCTATGTATCTTCCAAAGTGGAAACTTGCACATCATCTGCCATAGGGATGTGAGGTTACAGCTCATATAAATGAGTGCTTGCCATTCATTCCTATTGGAGGAACCAAAGTGGTGCTCTTTGGGATGGCAGCATTGCAGTGGACAGCTTGGCCTGATGATGTCCAAACTCCATCAATGGGGGACACCTGGTGGAGGGAGACCATTGTCCTCTCTTCCTCATCCATACTCCAGAGCAGTGATGGAAGATGTAATATGTTTCCAGTTCTCTCCCTCCACAAAAGGAATGTCCCAGGAGGGCAAAAGGGGGCCATGCGGACTCTTTCAATTCACTTTCAGTGTACTCCCCACCCTTCACCTGAAAAAGGTAGGGTGTCCAAGCAAGACTTCTTTCATGATGCCTACAAGTTTCTTGGGTGCCTGATGCGAAGAGAGAAAGCAGTGCTGTTGGGGTGGTCCCAGGCATTTGCTGGGACCTTGGACCTCAGCACCCTTTGAAGGCCAACAAGGCATCCCTCTTCTCATTCCTGAATGCAGATTCTGGGTAGGACAACTGATGCGTTCCTCACCACCTTCTCATTCTTTGGTCATTCTGGGATAACACAGGCAGGACCAGGTTTGGAAAAGCCCACCACTTGCTTCTTCCATGGCAACGACCTCATCCATGGGTGGGAGGGTGAGGAATAGCAGTGGAGAAGTAGGAGGTGCATGTTGGTAAATGGCAGTGGGGAGTGAGCTTGAGGAAAGGACTGGGCCTCTCAATCCTCCTTCACCTCCATTTGAACCTGATGGGCTCTTAGCTAGTCTTTAATAATAAAGGGGTGTGTGTGTCAGTCTGCCTATCTGTCTGTCAGCACCGTAGCACCAACAGTGTGAAACCTAGACACTTGAAACTAGGCATGCATGCTAAGGAGATCAGAGGGGTGTGCACAGGGCTATTTTTAAACAAATGCATTAATTAATTTTGATTAATTTAAATGCGTCCATGCAGTTGAAGCCTGCAGTAACATCTTCAGCCACTTAGGGGCAGACTTCCCTAACCAGTGCATAGTTTTGCAATTGCAATCGATACAGCTTGAAGTAAGAGATGATCAGTAGGCTGAAGGACAGTTATATGTCTGCCCCCTCCCCCTTCGGGGAATGGACTGGACAAACTCCTCCCTCAAGGGACCATAGGGGTGCACCATGGCAGGCGATATGCCTACAGTTGACAGTGGACATAGCTTCACTCGGACAGGGTGGGCACAATGTGTTGGGTCCATACGAATAAAACTAGCCTATCATTGTTACCATTACTCTGTGGATGACGCAATGATCCTTTAGAGCAAATCTGAAGGCTACAGGATCAGCTCATGACGTTGCCTTGTTTTTCTTTTCAGTAAGTGTGGACGCCTGTGTAAGTGTGAGGCCATCATGGCAGCATTTAAAGGCATCTGGACTCAGCCCTTCTGGAAAGCTGTTTCAGCAGAATTTCTGGCAATGCTCATTTTTGTCTTCCTCAGCCTTGGCTCTACGATCAACTGGGGTGGAACTGAAAAACCTCTGCCTGTAGACATGGTCCTTATTTCTCTCTGCTTTGGACTCAGCATTGCAACGATGGTGCAGTGCATTGGACACATCAGTGGTGGCCATATTAACCCTGCGGTGACTGTTGCAATGGTCTGCACTCGGAAGATCAGCCTTGCCAAGTCATTTTTCTATATTGCAGCCCAGTGTCTGGGTGCCATCGTGGGGGCAGGAATTCTCTACCTTGTCACCCCCCAGAGTGTGGTAGGAGGCTTAGGAGTTACCCAGGTAGGGTAGGGGTCTTGGGAGTTACGTATTCCTATGGAACATAATAAATCAGAACCTAAACCAGATGGGAAGTCTCTGATTTAAATCCAGGGAATTGCCTATTGTTGCCTGATGATAGGGTGAATGGATAATATAGATTAGTTGTGCATTGGATGTGGTTATGCATTAAGAATGGTTGAAGAGTGATAAGGGGGGGGGACATCTTCAGAGAGAACTGAAAGGATGGAATGTGGGGAAGGTCTAAGCCATCACTGTGACAGTTAATTAACCCAGAATAAAAAGCTGTACCTTTCTTTTTCTGATGAAGGTTAAAACAGTTCTTGCTTCAGTCAGTTTGCAATGCAAACAATCATTTTTGCCAGTGCAGCTTCGCATTTGAATTACATTTACACTGGCAAAAATGTTCATTTGCATTACAAATCCCTTGCTTGTGCTTTACCTTGCTTCTGCATTAGCAACAATTAGACATTCATACAAACAGCACCAGGCAATTTAAACCTCATGCATGAAAACACTCACATGTTAGTATACATTTGTGAGAGGACACCAGGGGACAGGCTGAAGTCCTATACCAGCTTACCTCAGAGTGGGTCCTATTGAAATCAATGGGACTTACTTCCAAATAGACGTATATTGGATTGTACTGTAAGACTGCAATCCTACAGACACTTAACTGGGAGTAACTCTCATTGAATTCAGTGGGACTTGGCAGCCCGCCCACCAATAATTATTTTTTAAAGTTTCTTAAGTGTATGTGAAGTCCTTTCATAGGAATGGGTACCATATGGGACTCCACCTCAAGGTGACTAGCCAAAGATCACCTTTGCGTTAAAAGATGGTCATGTGAATTACATGAGAAATTGCCATTCCAAATTTCAAGGCACTCTCTCAAAATATCAATATGGATATTATTTAACCTTGAACATCCTATACTTTTCTTTTGTTAATATACATACGAATGTTAAGGCAAATATAAACTATGTTGCAGTGCAATTCTGTGCCTATCTACTCAGAAGCAAGTCCCACTGAATTCAATGAGAGTGCATCATGAATCTATTCATAAGAAAAGGTTCCATGAGTATCACCATTATGAAGTGACTGCTAAAAATCCATTTCATAAATAGCACACACACCAAACGGCAGCTCGTATCAGTCCTTACTGAATAGTAGGTGGTATTTATTCTTTAATTCAAAATAAGGAAGTGATTTTATATGTCTGCCATTGATTTATCCTACTGGCAGTTTTTATGTTATGCTCAGCAATTGTTATTTAATAGCTATCTTTTTTATAAGAACTTTTGAGAATGATTTGATATCAGATATAACAGCCAGGCATGAAATTGATTTTAAGATGAAACTATGAGAGTGCTAAAAATCTAAGTTATTACGGTGGTGACTGAAAACTCCATACATTCATGACGGCACATTTCTTTAAAACAGACTGTGCCTTAGATTCCAGCTTTGTTCTCTGTTAATAAGGAAACCCATCAATTAGCTGTGCTGCAGGGCATTAAAATGCACTTGAGCTGCACGCTGCCTATTTTTAATTGAAATTGAAATTAATTGAGTTAGAGCTAATTAATGGATTTATAATAGAACACTAAATTACTGTCCTCCTAAGGAAAAAAATCAGGCATGTCCTAAGAATATCATGTGAAAATCTCATCGAAAAACAAGAGCTCTCCTCTTGTACTGTACAGTAGAGAACAGAATGCACCTTGTGCCAGGCCAGATTTGGTCTGCCATTTATGACTCCGACTAAAATCCCAATGCCTAGTGCAGAATTGCTCAGGATAGAACATGGCAACTGCTGTGCCATGTGCCAGCTCCAGATTTTTGAGGGCACGTGGGTAAGAAACCCCCAATGGACCCCCTCCAGCACCACTGTCATCAGCTGGAGTTGCTCCTCTTTCTCATCATTCCTACCACTAGCTTGACAGGCAGCAAGCCAGTCAGCAAGTAGGCAGTGGCATCTACTGCTTCTTCTCACCACCACCATTGTCTGGGCCAGAGCAAAAGGCAGGCAAACTGGTTGCAAAGGTGAAGAGGAGCAACTCCAGCGGACTCTTGTCAGTGGACCCCTGTTGGGGTGTGGGCCCTCAGCAGGTGCTCAACCCTGCCTGCCCTTGACACTGGCCCTGGCTGTGCCATATAACATTTAAAACCGGGATGTTGCATTACTATCCCTGCTATGTGATGTTAACATCAGTAAGAGTCCAACTCTGTTACATTAATTGTATAGCATGTAGCTGAAGGTAACCTTTTTTTTTACTCTAGAGTAAGTGTGAATGGCCCCAATTCAAATGGGGGCCACCATGCTCCATGGGGGAGATTAAACCTTCCCCCCACCACCACCATCGGGGGGGGAGGAAAAAGAAAAAAATCTTCCATTGACGCCAGTTCAGACTTTTTTTTTCTAATCACAGTGCACTGTGCGGGGGAGAGGTGACCTAGTGGGCAGGGGAATGTTTAATCTTCCCCTTCTGGTGCACAATGGTCCTTACCTGAACCAGGGCTGTGCACACATATCTAGAATTTTTAAAAGGGGGGGAGAACCCTCAGCAACATGCTACACAATTAACATAACATGTCGTCTGAGCCATGTAAGATAGCATCAAAGGGAAATAAAATAGTATCATGGATGCCATGGGTGTATGACTGCACCAGATGAATGTTATTGACACTAGTGCAATCATATTACAAAAGTGACAGGACTTTGGAGCCAAAGTTTTCTCATCATAGCAACACTTTGGGCCTGCTCAGATATTAACGAACAGAGCATTCCAGACATCCTCAGGGGTGTAGGTGCATGGAGGAAGTAATGCATGACTGAATGGATCCCCTTACGTAGTTTTCGTATGTGCAAGTCAAGTGAATTGCTGTTGGGAAGCAGTAGCTGTATCTGGGACATCGCTTCTCCCATGTTCAAGGTCCCTTGGAACAAGTGGTTCATTCTGCATGGAGCAATCTGTAAATAACTGGACCATCCCTTTGATGAAAGGAACTGTTCCATAGAACTTTGGCTTCCTCAGCAACCCTGTCCCTGTCGGAATATGGCCATTCTGATTGCCACTGATGCTACATTAGCCAGTTTAAGAGTAATTCTCCATGAGTGCAATCCACCAAATTAAACAGCCTCCTTTCATTTCAATATGGCTTTTGTGGCATTTTTACCCACATCATTGTAATGAATGGTGGTTCTGCAGCATTGCCTACTGGATTCTTAATTATCAAATTAACTACACATAATTTTTAACCCCCTTTCTATAAGAGATGCCCAAGGTGGCTGACAACACAGCTAAAATGGTAAAAAAAAAAAAAAAAGGCAATTAACACAATACAAATAGATAAATAGATAGATAATACATAAGATAAAGGATGGCAGGTAAAATATCAGAAGCCAGTTCAGGCAGGATGTTAAAACCAACAACTTGACAGGCCACATGATGAAAGAAGGCCATCAAAGAGGTGGCAAAATAGCTTCCCTAGGAGGGAATTCCAAAGCCTTGGCACAGCCATTGATAAAGTCCATTGTCTCTCATGTACCTGCCAAATGCAACTCAGAAGTTGGTGGGATGTCAAGGAGAGTTTCTTCAGCACATTTTAAACAGGCAGGATAATACAGGAGAAGGCTCCTGTAGGTAACCTAGCCCTAAGCTGTTTAGGGCCTCAGAGGTCAAAATTAATACTTTGAATTGAGCCTGCAGATGGACTGGAAAGCTATGAAACCTATGAAATGTGTTAAAAAGGGAGTCATAGGAACATAGAAAGCTGCCAATTACTGAGTCAGACGATTGGTCCATCTATCCCAGTATCATTGATACTGGCTGGCAGTGGCTCTCCAGGTTTTCAGGCAGGATTTTCTAGCCCTATATGGAGATGCCAGGGATTGAACCTGGGATCTTCTGCATCCAAAGCAGGTACTTTACCACTGAGCCATGAGTCATACGCTCTTGATTCGTGGTTCTGATCAGTAGCTTGGCCACTGCATGCAGGACTGGAAGTTTCTAACAATTTTCTAAGTCAGCCTCATGTAGAGCACACTGCAAGTAATCTAAACATGATGGGACTATGCCTATGTCATCATGGCTGGATTCTACTTTCTGCAGGATTGGGCATAGCTGGCTCAACCTAAACTGGTCTAAACTAAAATGGCAACAGTATTCTGGCCACAGCCACAGCCTCGCAACCTAGACGTCTGGATGCAACACTTGTTGCAGGAGGATGCCCAGACTACAAAACTTTGAATTTTCAAAGAGAGTGCTATCCCCCTGAACTTCTAAATCAGTGCCTGAGTTCTGTAATGGACCGATGGGAGCAAACAAATTGAAGCTTAATCCAGGTAAGACAGGAGTGCTTCAAGTTAGTAGAACTGTCATTCTGGAAACTTAAGTTCAGGGGGATAGCACTGTCTTTGAAAATTTTAGGGGTTTGTTGAAGTCCTAAATCTGTACCTGAGTTCTGTAATGGAATGATGGGAGCAAACAAATTGAAGCTTGATCCAGGCAAGACAGAAGTGCTTCCAGTTAGTAGAACTGTCATTCTGGAAATTTGACTTCAACAGCCCCTAAAATCTCATGGAAAAGAGAGACAGAGTTGGATGTCATCCACAAATTGATGACATCGCACTCCACATCCCTGGAAAATCTCTCCCAGGGTTTTCATATAGATGGTAAAGAGCATGAGGGAGGGGGTACAAAACAGAACTCTCAGGAGCCAATAGGCCAATGGCCAACAAGTTTAACAGGATTCCATTAGCACCACCTTTTGGAACCACCCATCTAGGAAGTACTGGAACCAGCACAAAACAGTGCCTCCTCGTACTTTCCTGGCCAGGTGGCCAGGCTTTAAATAAATCTCCTCTTCTCCCCTTCCCCCATCTTTTTTTCCTTAAGTTCACTACTGACTCATTTGGTTTAAAACTGCTTTAATCAGTGGGGAGGAAATGATATTTTCATATGCAAGACAAGTTCACACTTTATTTATGCTGCCCGGATTTCCGGTGTGTTTCCTTTTCCTAGGTACATGCAGAGCTTTCCGCTGGACATGGACTTCTGGTGGAGTTGATAATTACATTCCAGCTGGTTTTTACTATTTTTGCCAGCTGCGATTCTAAACGAAGTGATGTTACTGGTTCAGTGGCATTAGCAATTGGATTGTCGGTTGCAATAGGACATTTATTTGCTGTAAGTTGCCAACTTCCATAAGCTTTGCCACATAACTAGTTGTAAATTGCATGTAGTTGCGATGCTTTACATTGCTCATTATTAATCTTACTCCAAAGCCATAGTAAATTTTGGGTCAATATTACTGAAGAAGGCTGTATGTGCTAAGTATCTTTGGATTCACTTGGTCCAGATCAAAGTTCCCTGCTTGGAAATGACATTGTTTCATTTGTGAAATAGAAATATTCCTAGCCTATCGCATAAGGTTGCTGCTAAGTGTAGTGGACAGAGTTTCCTGCAGCAAAGATGTGAGATGTCTTTAAACTTGTATGTCTGATAAAACCTGGCCCAGTCAGGCTTTCTAGACATGTCTACATGGCTGTTTTTAATACACAGTTGTATGACATCCACAATGTACATGTTAGCTGTAGTATAAAAGCAGTGTTTCCTGTTACAAGTGTAACAGGTGCAGCTGTCCTGGGATAACTTTTGTGAAGTTCTTGGAATACACTGAAAAACATTACATAAATACAGACATGTATTACTATTCAAAATAAATAGTCCATGACAATAGCCATGGGCTCACTAATTGAATTGGATCTCCATTCACTGCAACAGGTCAATTGCACCTTGACCACACTTGAATTAGGAGAGTGTAACATGATACGCTTGGCATGTGGGGTGTTCCTGGCTGGAGTAAAATAGCTCAGTTGATTTATATGCAAAATAGATCACGTTTGAAAAGAACATTTCACAAAAAATATCAGGACATTCAAATAAACCAACAATTCAGTGAACTTAGGATAAATGCAATAATACAATGAAATAATCCAGACTGAATACGTAATAAGTAAAGAGAAAAATAAAAATTAGCAGGCCAAAAAAGAAGCTGATCTCAATGGTATAGTGGAGCCAGGGCTCCCAGGGACACAGCATTGGCCATTTCTTTATTAGCAGGGATGCTGATGTCTGCCATCCCACTCAGAATTCCCTGTTCCCTATGAGCTCAACTAGAATTCTCACAGTAGTTGTTGGGAAAATTAATTTTCCCCCAGCAGTAGAATGGGCAGAATCCAATGGGGCGCTTATGACACTGCTAATTCTCTTATGCTCCACCAATCACATTCCACAAACAGCCCCTACCACTTGTGCAACAGTGATTCATCACTTCCTGGGCAACCCAAAATGAGAGGAAACTCTCATTTCTGGAAGGAGCAAGGTTGATGAAGCTCACATATGAGAGCTCCGCCAGCCGTCCTCCTTCCAACCTATCTGCTCATTTTGGGGCTTCCCCTGGGAAGTGCCAAATATCCCTTGCATAAGCAGTGGGTCCTGCTTGTGCAATGGGATTGGCAGGACCCACTGCTTGTGGAAGGGAATCTGCAGGGCAGAAAGGAATCCGCAGAGACATAAGCGCCCCATTGGATTCTGCCCGTTGTTCCCTATTCGAATGCAGGGTATTTTGTGGTGGCTAGGCCTTGAATGAACAGCTGAGACCCATCAGCTTTGTAAGAGACCTGTTCCTGGTGGAGATAAACCTACTAGAACTGACTTGTTGGTACGGGTCGATGGAGCTGCCTGGGCGCTCCTTGAGGGCATGGCTCTGGGGGCTGTCCTGATGAGCACCTGCACTTCAGAATGTACCACTACATGACTGGCTACCCCACACTGCTGGTGTTCATTTTGCTTCACTCCAAGGACCACAGCAGCCTGGCTGAAATGCAGCTCAGGGGGCAGGCTCTTCTCATCAGGCCAGACGGTTCGCTGCTGGTTCCTTTGTCCTTCCTCCAGAGGAGACTGACAGAAGCAAAAGGGAAGTGCTGGGGAGTGGCAAGTCCTCTTCCCCAGTCTTCCAGGGGTGCTTCCAGATGAGGTTTTTATCGTACAATCACCCTGCCTCATTCATAGAATTTATAAGGGGCCCAGACATAGTCGTCTTCCACTCCCATGTTTTCCATCTTTTTTCTTACCAGAAAGAAAATCCAGTAAGAAAAAGATGGAATAGCTGCAGAATGCTTTTGATTTTTAGTGCTAGGAGCCCTCCTCCTGAAAAGCCCTACTGTGGTAGTCTTACTGTTTTATCCCCAGAGACCACAAAATACATAGCCAGCTTGACCATCCTGAATAGTGAAAAATGGATCAAGCTATTGATCAGTGACACCGCCACCGACCTCTTTGACTTATACCATGCAGTGTGAAGAATCCAGAGGAATGTTCACAGTCCTGGAAAGGCTCTGCTTGCTGTCCCATATTGTGGCTTTTATTGCTGCCTCTGTTTCATGCTTCCCTCCCCCTGACTAGCAGGAGCCTTCAGGAAAGACAATGGCCTTCAGCAATGGGAAGTCCTTGGGTCAAATCTGGCCCGCTGAGAGATGCACAGGTGGCCTTAGCTGCTGACACAGAAGCAAAAGAAATGAGGAGAAAGTGGCATGTGTGGCAGGAAAACCTGGACAAGAGGGATTTGGATCAGAGCCAGCAACAAGCTGGTTCCACCACAAGGACAATAAAACATGTGGATGCTAAATGGTTGTGTAGTAATGATTATTTGTCTTTCTTTCATATGTATTTCTTTTCTGCAGATCAGCTACACAGGTGCCAGCATGAACCCTGCTAGGTCATTTGGACCTGCGGTTATCATGGGGAAATGGGAACATCACTGGGTAAGTGTTTATGTTTGGGTGTTTCTTATTTTTCAAGAGCACTTAAAAACTGAAATTGTTATTTGAAATTGTTTTTCCATTAAAAAACAGTCTGGTAATGGTAAAACTATTACAAGCTTTTCTGCATATATCTCTTCTTTTTAAAGTGGCTAGGTCAAACTTATATTTGCAGTGTTCCACATGAATCGAAGTAATACATTAACTGTTTCAAGGCTTTTGTTTTGAACTGAAACAAGATAAAGACAGTGAAAACTTGCACTATACGGGATGTCCCCACAAACATCACTTCCATGGACTGGCAGCACTCTGTTCCATGAGTAGAAGGGAAAACAGACAAAATGGTGTGCCCCCACTCCCTTTTGCACTTCCCTTCCTGTGTCCTTTTCCACTGCCACCAGGTGGAGGTCTTTTTCTCCTCTGGCTGCCTCCACCAAACCAGCCTTAAAACTCTTTGGGTCTCAAGTATCTACTTTAGGTAGTGTGGGAGAGGAAAGCCAAATGAAAGAGACCACACAGTTTCAAACAACAATGCTAAAATTTTTACTAAAGAAAAATGTTAATAGGAAAAAGTTTTACAATCTGAATGGATACGCAACACACCACAAACCATATGAGCAATAGGATAATACAATGACCAAGGATAAATGCATTCAGCTAACATAACTACACTGTGTCACTATTTCACCCAGGTCCCTTATCCAATCAATATCTTACTGTCATCTTAAAGCACACTTTCATTCAGTTCTCCAGTTCTAACAGCTCTGACTTTTTCTTTCCTCTAGGACTCTGGCTGGCCTGCCCTCTCTCTCTCTCTCTTTCTTTCTCTTTCCTCTCTGTTTTTTATATCTTAAAATTAGTCTTTTCCCTCTCTAATTCCAACCAGTCATGGGGGTAGTTTCTTGTTCACTTCTGCAAGCTAAGTTTCTGTTTCCTAAGCTCTTCCTTTGACTTTCTGTTGAACCTGCTGCAAACTTTTTTCCCCTTCAACTTCCTGCAAACCTTTCGCTTCCTGAATAAACATCCTGACTTCTATAATCTGACTAAACTTTTGACCTCTAAATATCTAAAAACCAAACTAAATACAAAAATGGAGGACAATTCTGTTCCTCTACAGTCATCTCAGATGCAGCAGCTAACTGAGCCAGTCAGTTAGATTTCAGGGGCTTCTGTGATCCCAGAATTTGGAGGTGCTTCTTAGCTATATCTGTTTGAGTATTTGGGCTTTCTTTGAATTGCTCATCAGTTTACATTTTTAGTGAGGGATTATAACAGCACACATTAAGAAACCGCTGACGCAAGTGGCATTGATCATGCCAGCCTGTTTGACTTCAAGAAGTTGCATGTTGTATTGATTCAGTTTCATTAAAAGCTATTGTAGGTTGATTCATGAATATGGAAATTGACTAGACAGTTAACAGACCAACGTTCAACCAGAATTCAAGAGCATACTAGTTATTCTGCATTCAGCATATTTGAGGTTCTTTGGTATAAGATAGGGGTGGGGAGCCATTTTTCATCCAAGGGCTGAATTAGCTCTGGGGTGGGACATTAGGGGCTGCATACAGTGTCTCTGTAAAGTGAGCAGAGACACTACTGGCATGCACCCCACGTACACATTTACACACACACGTATCATTGTGTGTGTGTATATGTGCCTGTGCCTGTGCCTGTAAGGATGGAACACTTCAGTTTCTCTTTATATGACTTGGTTATACTTGTGAGCTCACGAAGGGCAGTATCCAACTGTGTCATTCCCTTAGCACAAATGATGTCGCACTAGTGGAAATTAGGTTCTGAACTATGCGCAAGAGAAAAAATCCAACTAAAGTTACATTTGCACAAGCACAGTTGTGCAAGCGGTTGTGTGTTATGCTTCTGCTATTTGAACTGGAGGAATGACACCATTGGATACTGCCCATAATGTGCCAGTGATGCCTGTGCCCTTGGAAAGTGCATTGCTGATGTGTCATATGTACATGCAAATACAGCTAAATAAGATTGGTGGTTCAACTTTATATTTCCTGAAACAGCATGGGAGCAACATTGACAGAGGCACCAACCATGCTACTCCAGGTTGGTTAGTTAGACAGTTAGTTATTATTAATTACATTTCTAAACCGTCCACTAACTGATGCTCTCTGGGCATTTCACAAGACAAAACATACAACTATGAAATACAACAATACAGTAAAACATATTATAAAAAATGTAAGTTTAAAACAGAATAAAACCAAAGTTTAAAAAAAAAAAACAAGGTAAAGGTACTGCAAAAACCTAAAACAGACTAACACCATTTTTAAAACTGGAGGACTAAAAAGCCTGGAAAAATAAAAAGGTCATCACCAGACACCGAAAAGACCACAATATAGGCACCAGGCAAGCCTTTCTGGGGAGGGCATTCCACATAATGTGCAAAATAACCCCTGAGTCTACAGTTTCTTTGAAACATTGCTTTATACTCTGTTGTATGTTTTTCCCCCCCCCCATTTTTTTACAGATATATTGGGTGGGACCAATTATAGGAGCAGTTCTTGCAGGTGCCCTTTATGAATATGTCTATTGTCCTGATGCTGAGCTCAAGCACCGGTTCAAGGAAGCCTTTACTAAAACAAACCCGCAATCCAAAGGGAAATACATAGAGGCAGAAGACACCAGGAGCCAGGTGGAGACTGACGATTTGCTCCTGAAGCCTGGAATGGTCCATGTCATTGACCTCGAGAGGGGTGAAGATAAGAAGGGAAGAGATCCAGCCAATGAGGTGCTATCATCTGTATGACTAGCAAGTAGCACTGAAAGCAGAGAACAGTCTACTAGCATGCCCACAGGTAGCCTTCTACCCATAAAAGAAACAGATTTGTTGTAAATTAGGCACCCACATCACCTTAAAATTGTAGGGAGGTGGCAGCAATGAATTAGCTGTTTAATCAAACCACAATCCCATTCTGTTGAAATGGTAGCAGTTAAACTGAGTTGAGGGATCCTTATAGATTATTCCAAATTCATAAATGTCCTTTTGGGGCTGGCCATAGGGGGAATCTTACTTCTCTGCATCCCAAGTGAATTTTGAAAGAGACATTGATTTTAATGCAGGCAGTTATGAGTAGGAAATAGCAATCTTTAACAATCTGATTGACAGATGAAACTTATCTGAAGTTGCCTATAGACACAAAGAAAGCAGTGTCTATCAGATTGTTCTTCTGACACTTAATTGTCTGTTGTCAGTCCTGATTAGAATTTTAATGACAAAGTCTGTGGCAGGCTCAGTAACAACAGGGCCACGTGCAGGACACAGCAAAACCTTCAAAGCATTGGCTTTTTTTCTTTTCCTTTCGTCTAAGATGTTCTTTTCCCCCTTCCATGCTACATTTGGTAAATAAGTAATATAAAAAACAAACATAAAAAACAGCATTTGCCATTTGATATCTACACACATTCATTTTTCTTCAAAAGCCCTCTTATTACTAATAATCTTGAAACTAAAGGATGTTATACATACCCACAAAATAATGCTAAAAACATGCATCATTTTTTTGTCCCTCCATGAAAATGTTCTCACAAGACCCAGATGTTTACCAGACACGGTTGTTAGAACTATAGAAGATATACAGGGAACCAGACAGGTCCACATTTTACTCCATCTTGTAGTGGGTTCAATCCAGCCAAAGTTAGGCACTTTGAATTTCAATTAATTTTAATATGAGGCATTTATGCACATGCCTAACTCTCCCATTGATTTCAGTGGAAGAGGCTAACTTTGGATGGATCGTGTTCAATAAAGGTATGTAGGTATAAAAAAAGATGAAGGCTGTTCTGTTTTCAGTGCACTTATTCAAGCAAACAAAAATGTTACTGTGCCAATTTTATATAACTGAAATGTTAAAATTACTTATCCATTTTTATCCCAATGTGATTTTTAACATTTATAACAATCAGGCTTTTATTAATTATTTAAAATACTACTGGAAAAGACTTTGGTAACTGATGTTTTGCTTTTGAATAGTCTGTTGATAACAAGATTTAGAGCATTTCCTATATAAAAAGCATTTTGTGTAAGAAAAATAATGCAAACTGCATATAGCTTGCAACTCTGTGTGACATTTTTTTTCTGAATTGTGAGTCTGCCATTTATAAGCTTGAAATATTTTTGGTTAAAAAGGAGTAACGTTTCCACTTTCTGATTGTAGCCAGAACTGATCTGTGCTATGGCTGAGGTTCTCTGTACAGAACGCATCAGTTCCCATTAAGGGTTAATTAATGAAATGTAACAAAAATACAGAACCACCCTGAGAACACCTACTCCTATAGGAAATGGTGTGATAACTAGGGCTGCTTTTCTGGTGCTGAAAATGCACATTATGTCATGCATAACAGACAAAACATGATGGAGAACGCACTTTTTTCTCAAGTGTTTATGTTACTTAACTGTGAAGCAGCTCCCAAAGAAGCTGTAGAACGAGGAAAGTATTAAGGTTACAGCAAAATCAAAATGAAGAAATCAAGGTAAAAAATACATTGCTAGGTCTTCCAAAGGGAGAACACGGGAAGAAAGGTAGCAATGATCTGATCAGTAAATGATCAGTGTATTTCTTAGTACGTTGTTAGTTTTGTTGGCCAAAAGGCAGGGTATAAGTAATGCTATAAATAAATAAAATCTATCTCTATGAAAAGAAGATTGGGCAACTTTTGATTGTTTGATCTTCTCTTGATAGATGTGGCAATTAATCATCTTCCCAACTGAGAGTGCCACGTGCATTCTGATGCACGCATGGAGCTGCATGCGTAGGCTGCTCCATCCATGACAGTGGTGATGCAGCTCTGCAAACACAAAGAGACATGTGCACAGACCTCTCCCTGTAGTGGAAATAAATTGAGAGGCTCTTTAGGTGGAGTGGAGTGCGTGCATCTATAGCGAATTATTGTTTTAAGATCACGTGCAATGTAATGCTGGTGTAGAAATTTCTTCCTTATTTTGTTCCACATCAAGATCAAAATGAATTATACTTCTTTATTGGAGCCATTCATAGTCAAGAGCTCTGAAATATCAAAGCTTGCAGGAACTCTGTAGCAAAAGATGATCCAATAAAAAAGAAGCACAATGCCAGTTCTCAGCGTCATTCATAACCTTAAAAGTCAGAAAAAAAATCAGCCAATTAAAAAAAAAAGGAAGCTGGCACTGAGATTTGAACCAGTGTCATGAACTGCACAGGGATCCCTAGTCATGTTTTCTCTGGTACTACAAAGGTAAATTTCCTGAAGATACATGACAGTTTGTTCTGAGAAAATTACTTGGCACAACCTTACAGGATGCTTCTAAATTGTGTTGTACTGGTATAACTAGAGATGTGAAGACCCGGAAAAAACTGGAAAAATTCAGGGGGAAACCTTTTTTTCCCCCATTTTTTTCTGAGGACCATTTTTGTTTTTTCCCCCAAAAAACTGCAAAAATTGAACAGCACTGGATTATGAACTATTTTGTTTTAGAATTTAAAAGTGCTTATATATTGTTACCCAGCCTTTACTCCCCCCAAAATGATTTCTAAAAACTATGTAATAAGAATACTTTTATAGGAAGACTAGAGATGTAAAATGTCTGGAAATAATGAAGCCATGGGAAAAAATGTTTGTTTTAATCCTCTCTGTAAGATTCCCAACATAGTTAGTCCTTTCATTTCTTATTAAAATTATCGATCCAACGTATCTTTTACTGATAGAAATTTATACTCAGTTTCCCAACATGTGAGTAGAGTCACCACATTATAACAATGGAAGTAAATGTGCATTCTTGACAGTTTGGGTTTTGTTCTATAGAGTCCTGTGTTTCTGGCTTGTTCTGGTTAGATGCTGCAGCAGTCAATTAATGTAGTTCTAATCTAAAACCTTCATGTGAAAAAAAAAACAACTGTAGGTTATCCAGCTACTGTCACCAGATGCAACATAACAGCATGTGGGTTATCTCAGCTAAGTTTCTTTTTAAAAAAATTAACTTTGAGGCTTGGGTATCACTGCCACAGTTTTAATAAAGTTCTCAATTAGACTTCACCACTAGGGAATGCTGCCTCAGCTATAAAACTTTTTAACTACTGCCAATGGAATAAACCTTCTCTACCTAAAAGAAACTCAGTGGCCTGGTTCCTGTGGTGTAGGCACGGGACTGATACTACCACTAGAGACAACTTTTCAAAATGAACAAAAAATAAGACGTTAATTAACAAAATGAATAAAATGTTACTCTTCAAATAAGAGGTTGAGATGGCTTAAGGGTTCTTAAATTAAATATGATTGCTTACCATTCCTAAGCTGAGTCTTTCCTGGCTAAATAAAATCTCAATAGCTTTTCCTTCACATCGGATTTCCCTAAGTTCCACCCCACAAACGGGAACAGGTTTAAGAATTTCCCTAAAGTTCCTTACAAATAGGAAGAGATGCTGTATACTAGTCTTCCTCTGTCTCCAGTTCTTCCTGCTTCTCGGATGATTCAGATATTTCAGGGACTACTTGCTGATTTTCCCTCTGGTAAGAAATTAAACGGGAACCTAAAATATATTATGTATATCTTGGTTTGCTCATAAAACTATCTAGTTTGGTACATTAAATGTAAAAGTATAATTTATTCAAACAATAATTACAAACTTACTGAGTTTACTTTTCAAACTTTTTAAATATAATCATAATTTTATGAGCAAACCAAGTTATATACAAAATAACTTTAAGAACAGAAAGGCTGCTTATGTCCCTAAAGCACCCTTCCCCAACCTCCAGATGTTTTGGACTACAATGCCCAGCATTTCTGACTACTGACCATGCTGCCTAAGGCTGATGGGAGCTGAAGTCCAAAATATCTGGAGGACACCAGCTTGGGGAAGGCTGTCCTAAGGCAACAAAGTGACTTTACATCTGTAAAAAGCGCTTTAAAAAAAGTATTGCCTATTGTTCCGTTTTTAGCCAGATTTCCATTTTTTCCTGAAAAAACGGGGGGGGGGGTGTCCCATGGCCTCAAAATTTCTGGAAATTGTACATCTGTAATTATAGCAGTTACTCTTTGATTAAACACTGAAGCTTCATTTTATATATAAGGCTTTAAGCTGCTCTAAGATTTTTCTCTTTAAATCTGTATTTTTGTAATGTTTCATCTGCGCATGTTTATACTTTTACATTTTTTTCCTCATAAACTTGATGCACTTAGTTATTTCAGTGGTTTATGAAGCTGTCTTACAAATGGTTTTAACATGTGAATCTTATATTTGTGATAGTTTAGGGTGCTGGTCCCTTGCTGTTCACAGCAAGCACAAGATGCAAAGTGAATCAAACAGAGACCTTTCTGAACACCAGCTTCTACTGGTAAAACTCTGCAGTGAGTTTCTTCAGCTTCACATACCCCCAGAGAGTGACCCAGTTCTGATGTCATGCTGCAGCTTGTTGTGGGTTTTTTAACCCAAGATGATAATGGCACCCATGGGTACCAGGTTGCATATGCATTAAACAACCCTTGCATAACCCTAAAAACAGACCATGGGTTACCCAAGGGTCATTTAACCCTCGCATAACCCACGTTCGCCAGGTTCACACAACACAACAACCCCCAAGTGGAGGTTGCATATTCAAAATGGCAGCCGCATGTGCCCTGCACACAACGCAGCCTCACCATGGGTTAAAGGCTGTTG
Organism: Heloderma suspectum; assembly: GCF_057233095.1. Taxonomy (NCBI): domain Eukaryota; kingdom Metazoa; phylum Chordata; class Lepidosauria; order Squamata; family Helodermatidae; genus Heloderma; species Heloderma suspectum. The sequence goes on from NC_139461.1 coordinate 76,693,255, forward strand.
TGTCATGTGAACAGGCCCAGTCTCTTCAGCTTCACATACCCACCCACATACCCCCATCAATTTAAATTGGTCCAATTTAGCACCTTATGTGTTTATCCCACATTGTATACCAAATCAGTCCAGCACAAAGGCCCAGGAATTATTTTGAAAGCAGTGCTTTATCATCATCCTTGCCTGCTTTTTAATGACGCTTTTAAAAAAATTGACAGAGCAATACTATGGGAGGGGGTTCATATCAGAGAAACCACCACATCCAATGCTCTGCTGCCTTCTTGTAGCCAGGGTGGAAGGTGTGGGGGGGGCGGAGTCAGTTTTTAGTTTCCCTCCCATGGTGGGAGAGAAATTACTATGCCAGGCCCAGGGCTGGTGTAGCTTTGTGTCCTTTTCAGGGGGATGTCAGGGGAACAAGGGGATTTAGGATCCTGCAGATCCTTGGAGAAACCCAAGATGTCCATGGAACACCCAGTTTTATTCCGCACCGCTACCACCAGCAGAACATCCACGGTCAAATTGCTTTCTACAGGTGTACCAGAGGCCCTCTAGCAGTGAAAGTGCCACCTGTCTCTGAGCCACCCACTCTGCGGGTGAAGCGGCACTTATGCTGCTTCCTACATGCCTCAGATGGCCAAATGCTAGCTGCAGGATTGGAACCCAAATAATCTAAATAATTTGAAAACCTAGATTCTGGGAGGAGAAGAAGCAGAATTTTGAAGGATGTGTGTGGGTCTGCATGTGTAGAGCACGCACACAGTTTCCAGTGCTGTGCTGATAGAAATAGCTTGAATGTCACTTTTGTTATGTATGTTTTTTGTTACCCTTTATACACAGCAATTCCCTGCAACAACAATTAGCCTAACAGTACAATCCTAGGCATGCCTGCTCAGATGTAGGGATGTCGTAGAAATCCACAACAGAATCAAATGAGTTTGGAGTTCCATGAATCTGACCCACAGATTCCGCAGTAGACCAGCTTTTCCCGAGTTGCACGGATTCCGCCAACTTGCAGACCAGTTTTTTTTTTTTTTTAATTTTCTGGAGTTTTATGCACATTTAGACATAGAAAAATATGTAAAATAAACCCAGCAGAAAATGTGCATTTTCCCCATAGGCTAAAGCATGAAAATGTGCATTTGGGGGGATTTGTGCATTGGGGGGGGGGTGCATTTTTGCAAGTGCAAATTTGTGCAAATGCGAATTTGTGCAAATTCAGGAATTTGGAAAAAATCCAATTCTGTCAATGAGTAGATGATGTAAAAAAAGGTACCTTACAATCTGCGAAATGCAGACAGAATGGATTTTACAAAATCCAGTACATCCCTACTCAGATGTTGGTCCCATTGAGTTAATTGAGGCTTACTTCCAGGTAAGTATTTACGGTATTGCACCCAGAGGGAGCAATCTTATGGCCGATAGACAGTGGCTAGATGGCCATAGGATATGCCATTTTCCAGGAACTGACCTCGGGGCCCATGCTCCGAGGTCGGTTCCCAGAGAACCGACCTCCCCTCACTTCCACGCTGCCTCAGAAGCAGCGCAGAACAGCCCCGTCCTCCGCACTCACAAGAGGAGCAGGGAGCAACCGGAAAGGGGCGTGGCTGGGGGTGTTCCAGGGCAGGGAGAGAGTAGCTGCCTGTATGACACATCCTACGTGTCATACAGCAGCCTCCCTCCTTGCTCCGTGTTCCCGTGACTAGACAACTGCAATCAGCTGTCTAGCCAAAAAAGCAGGGCAGGAGAAGCACAGAGGGAACAACCCCCTCCGTGCTTCTCCTGCCCTGCTTTAGATAGGCAGTCACCTCCGAGTTTGGAGGCGGCCGCCTATCTTGATAGGACTGCACCTTTAGTCAGTTTAAACTGAAATGCTTGGTACATAAGGCAGCAATTTTACTTGGGGATGTTACTCATAAAGGTACATGCCAATTTCTCCACCATGCAAGTGAGATAGCAGATCTTCTTTTGCTGCTGCTGGAAGCATGTGGATTAATGGGGGGAAAGGCCTGGTATTCCGCTTCTCACATATGACTCTGTAAGTGAGGAGCCAAAGGACGCCTCAAGAGGAATGTGCAAAGCTACTTTAAATAAAATGAGATATTACCAAGTGGATCATCCTGAAATCTCAGGTATATATTCAGAATCAAAGTTATAAAAGCATATTTCAAGATGCATGAATGAGAAACCATCTACAACTTGTAGGACCAATGATATGGGATAAACTGAATGAATATATATATATGAATATATATATATATATATATATATATATATATATAATGCCATTCAGCACATTATCAGAACGAATGTGATAACAGTATTATAAATCACAATGTGTAATATTTGGAATAGTCTTAATATAGATATGCTACCATCAATAACAGAACCTTACCTTGTTTCCCCTCTATTATACTGTATCCTTTACTGTAATGTGTTGTAAATAAACTATTGTCTGTTTTGATTCACCCCTGCATTTTCTTCTTGAAATACATTTAAAGCATTATAAAGCAGTTAGATAAAAAATATTGTTGATACATAGGAGCTCCTGTGTATTTTTTAAATGAATTGATGTTGTTTTGATAGGCAATGATTAGATGTAAGCTGAGAGATGAAAAACATTCCAAAAGTATTCTGGAATGGAAACCAGATTTTCAAAGGTATTTGTGCCTGAAATCATAGGTCAACAGTGACAATTCAGCCTAATGGTACATAACTATTAATAGGAACGATAAAAAGAACCTTGTGTGTGTGTATCCCAAATATAAACTCAGTCATAATTTGCTGATAACCAGTTTGCTCATAGTAGTGGGGTATGCTGCATAAATAAGATAATTGTACAAATTGGAGCATATCACACAATCACTGAAGATACTAAGTTGGGAACATTATGCATGGCAATTAATTTCTCAACTAATAAGAAAAAAATCATGTTCCATCTCATATAAAAAATCATGAGTGTAGTCTGATACAGTCAATTCTATTATGTTCCTGTTAGTGAAAGCATAAAGGGCATATTTACAAAGTACTTAACCTGGTTCAATGGTCATTCCCTCTTCCCTGGAAACTCTAGTTCTGTGAATTAGTTTAGGGATGTTCTCAACACCCTTAGGATTCTTTGGAGAGAACCCATGAAACTAAAAACTGCTATAAGATCCTAGTGTTTATATGCAATAATAAATTAATTATTTGGTTCCAGACAAATTGTTCTAGATTTTATTGATTTATAAATTGTGGTAATCACAATGGAATAAGTAGGTGGGGCAGAGAACCCATCTCAACACAGATGCTGTTTAAGAATACTGCTACCCTGATGCTTTGTTTGATTGGAGATGTGATAAAGATGAGGAAGTTATTCTTTCTGGGACTGTTTGAGATAAAGTACCCCTACTAGATAACATTTTGGACTGTGGGAACTGCCACATTTAATCAGAATGATGACCTGTCTAGTTTAATATTCTATCCTCTCACTTTGGCCAACCAAGTGCAGTAAGAAAATTCATAATCAGGGCAAAATGACAGTGATACCTGTTCCTGGTTGTCTGTCCCCAGCATCCTCAAGTCAGAGATATACTGATTATAAATATGTGATTGTTTTTCTAGCTAAGTAGTGACCAAAAAACACACCTCTGCCTGCATGGATGGAACTAATAGTTAGTTCATATTTTATAAACCCCATTATATGCTACAAGTCATCACAGCACCCTGTGGCAAAAACTTTCTACAGGTTCCCATGCCTTATATAGATCACTCTTCCATTGCCTTAAACTTGCTGCCTGTTTAATAAAACTACTCCATATTCTTGTATTTTGAGAGTGAATAATTTTTTCCTATTCATTTTGTCTACATCATGATTTTATCAGCATCTATATCTTCTCCTTCAAAATTCTTTTTTCGAAACTAGCCCTCCTACTATGGTTCTTCATGAGGAAGATTATGCACCCTGATTATTTTAGCTGCCTTTTCATTGTGCCTCCTAAAACTCTACTGTGGACTTCAAGCTGTTGTTCAGTCGTTAAGTCATGTCCGACTCTTTGTGACCCCATGGACCATAGCACACCAGGCCTTTCTGTCCTCTGCTCTCTCCCAGAGTGTGCTCAAATTCATATTCATTGCATCAGTGATGCTAACTAGCCATCTCATCCTCTGCCGTCCCCTTCTCCTTTTGCCTTCAGTCTTTCCCAGCATCAGAGTCTTTTCCAGTGACTTTTCTCTTTGCATTAGGTGTCCAAAATATTTGAGCTTCAGCTTCAGTATCTGTCCTTCCAATGAGCACTCAGGGTTGATTTCCTTTAGGATTGACTGATTTGACCTCCTTGCAGTCCAGGGGACTTGTAAGAATCTTCTCCAGCACCACAGTTCGAAAGCATCAATTCTTCGGCGCTCAGCCTTCCTTACAGTCCAGCTCTCACAGCCATACATTACTACTGGGAAAACCATAGCTTTGATTAGATGGACCTTTGTCAGCGAGGTGATGTCTCTGCTTCTTACTATGCTGTCTAGGTGTGCCATAGCTTTCCTCCCAAGGAGCAAGCGTCTTTTAATTTCATGGCTACAGTCACCGTCTGCGGCGATCTTGGAGCCCAAGAAAATAAAATCTGTCACTGCTTCCATTTCTATATGCCAGGAAGTGATGGGGCCAGATGCCATGATCTTCGTTTTTTTAATGTTGAGTTTCAAACCAGCTTTTGCACTCTCCACTTTCACCCTCAACAAGAGGCTCTTTAGATCCTCTTTGCTTTCTGCCATTAGGGTGGTATCATCTGCGTATCTGAGGTTGTTGATAATTCTCCCGGCAATCTTAATTCTGACCTGTGATTCATGCGACAATATGCAGCCTTGTCGTACCCCTTTTCCAGTTTTGAACCAATCGGTTGTTCCATGTCCGGTTCTTACTGTTGCTTCTTGGCCCTCGTACAGGTTTCTCAGGAGACAGGTTAGGTGGTCTGGCACTCCCATCTCTTTCAGAATTTGCCACAGTTTGTTGTGATCTACACAGTCAAAGGCTTTAGCGTAGTCAATGAAGCAGAAATAGACGTTTTTCTGGAATTCTCCTGCTTTCTCCATTGTCCAGTGAATGTTGGTGATTTGATCTCTAGTTCCTCTGCCTCTTCGAAACCCAGCTTGTACTACCAGTAGTTCTTGGTTCACATACTGCTGAAGCCTAGCTTGTAGGATTTTGAGCATCACCTTGCTGGCATGTGAAATGAGCGCAATTGTACAGTAGTTTGAACACTCTTTGGCATTGCCCTTCTTTGGAATTGAAATGTAAACTGACCTTTTCCAGTCTTGTGGCCACTGTTGGGTGTTCCAAATGTGTTGGCATATTGAGTGCAGCACTTTAACAGCATCATCTTTTAGGATTTTAAATAGCTCAGCTGGACTACTGTCATCTCCACTAGCTTTGTTGTTAGTAATGCTTCCTAAGGCCCACTTGACTTCATTCACTAGGATGTCCAGCTCAGGTTCAGTGACCGCATTATCATGGCTATCAGGGACATTAAGATCTTTCCTGTATAGTTCTTCTGTGTATTCTTTCCACCTCTTCTTAATCTCATCTGCTTTTTGTTAGGTCCTTTTTGTTAGGTCTTTGTCCTTTATCATGCCCGTCTTTGCACAAAACGTTCCCTTGAGATCTCCAATTTTCTTGAAGAGATCTCTAGTCTTTCCCATTCTGTTGTTTTCCTCAATTTCTTTGCATTGTTCATTTAAGAAGGCCTTCTTGTCTCTCCTTGCTATTCTCTGGAACTCTGCATTCAGTTGGCTGTATCTTCCCCTTTCTCCCTTGCTTTTCACTTCCCTTCTTTCCTCAGCTACTTGTAAAGCCTCATCAGATAGCCACTTTGCTTTCTTGCATTTCTTTTTCTTTGGGATGGATTGAGTTGCTGCCAGGTTCTATCAGGTCTAATCCCTTAAATCTATTCCTCACCTCCACTGTATATTCATAAGGGATATGATTGAGGTCATACCTGAATGGTTTAGTGGTTTTCCCTACGTTCTTCAATTTTGCAACAAGAAGCTCATGATCTGAGCCACAGTCAGCTCCAGGTCTTGTTTTTATTGACTGTATAGAGCTTCTCCATCTTTGGCTGCAAAGGACATAATCAATCTGATTTCGATATTGACCATCTGGTGATGTCCATGTGTAGAGTCATCCCTTGTGCTGTTGGAAAAGCGTGTTTGCTATGATCAGTGTGTTCTCTTGACAAAACTCTATTAGCTTTTGTCCTGCTTCATTTTGTACACCAAGGCCATGCTTGCCTGTTATCCCGGTGATTTCTTGACTTCCTACTTTAGCATTCCAATCCCCTATGATGAAGAGGACATCTTTTTTTGGTGTTAGTTCTAGAAGGTGTTGTAGGTCTTCATAGAACCGATCGACCTCAGCTTCTTTGGCCTCAGTGGTTGGGGCATAGACTTGAATTACTGTGATGTTGAATGGTTTGCCTTGGATTCGTACTGAGATCATTCTATCGTTTTGAGATTGTACCCCAGTACTGCTTTTCCCACCCTTTTGTTGACTATGAGTGCTACTCCATTTCTTCTACGGGATTCTTGCCCACAGTAGTAGATATAATGGTCACCTGAATTAAATTCGCCCATGCTTGTCTATTTTAGTTCGCTGATTCCAAAGATGTTCAATCTTGCCATCTCATGTTTGACCACCTCCAGCTTACCTTGATTCATTGATGTTACATTCCAGGTTCCTAAACAATATTGCTCTTTACAGCATCGGATTTTCTTTTCACCACCAGACACATCCACAGCTGAGTGTCCTTTTGGCTTTGGCCCAGCCGCTTCACTCTTTCTGGCGCTACTTGGAAATACCTTCTGCTCTTCACCAGTAGTATATTGGACACCTTCCGACCTGAGGGGCTCATCTTCCGGTGTCATCTCTTTTAGCCTTGTGATACGTTCCATGGGGTTTTCTTGGCAGGAATACTGGAGTGGGTTGCCATTTCCTTCTCCAGTGTACCACATTTTGTCAGAACTCTCTGCCATGACCTGTCCGTCTTGGGTGGCCCTGTACAGCATAGCTTATGACTTCACTGAGTTACGCAAGCCCCTTCGCCACCACAAGTCAGTGATCCATGAAGGGGGGACTTCAAGCTACTGCACATTTAAGCCCACTTAATGCCCCAGTGAAATCAGGTGGAGTTATAGATGTTGAACTCTACTGTACTACAACCTGCATTTCTTGAAGGAACACATTTTTCTTGAACGTTTCAAACTTGCAACATTGTTGCACACATATGGCATGTTCCCCCTTTTCTGTTTATGCTCCAGTGAAGTCAAGCTATTTTGTGTATGTTGTGTGAATTGCTGTTTGTCAAAAGGGTCACATGAGTTAATCTGGGGAGGTCAGGCTTACTCAAGGTTCATTTGGTTTTCTCAAAAATCCTTTGTTAATTCAGATCGTAAGTCTACTCTGCTCTATCCAGGATTTACATAATTTCCAGTCTTGTGACCTTGGAGATGCTTAACTGTGGACTCTCTCTGTATTGATAAGAAATGGCTTATCTGAGCAGCAAAGGAGATGTTGCAGGAGCAACATCAGGTCATGCCAAATTCTTATGAAGCTAGGTGGGGTGTGCTGCAGTTTTCATGTTATGTTGTAAAGGTTCAGATATATTTTCCCAAGTCAGAAGTTACATGAATGCATAATGTGATAAATACAACACATGCATGTCTTCTAGAGAAGACCCATGTGTAGCAAAACGCTGGAAATAATCATGGCATTTTCAAGCCTTGTCTTGGAGATAACTCACATTACTCACATATCTTTACACATTGGTGTGCTGTTAAGAGAATGTATTTTTATAAAAACATTTTAGCATTTACATAGTGCTTTATGAATGTTCCAGTCACTTTACTGACATTGGCTTAGTAATCCTTACAATAACATTACAAGGTATGGCAGTAATATTATCCCAATATTGTAAATGGGAGTCATAGCTTGCCTAAGGAGTTTGTGGCTAAGGCGAGATTTGAACTGGGGCCTTCTCAGTTCACAGTTCCTAGGCAGTAAGCAACAGTAGTTCTTGTGGCATGAAGTGGCCTTCAGCTTATAGACAAATTTATGGAAGATAAGATTCTCAACACCATTGGGAGAGATACACCAAGTCCCTAATAATATACACACAGAGATACAGTAAATAAGCAGAAAGATTCCTCATAGTCTAATTATAACCCGGACACTGCATTCCTGGATAATCACGATTTGCGATAGTCTGGGCTAATTCACAAACTGCAAAATAATAATAACCATACTGGCAATTCCAGCACACATTACAGCTGTTGTCTGGTTAAATTGATTTTCATCCCACAGTAAGGTAACTTCACATACCACATAGAAAATTAAAGGATATCGTGCTGAACAATAGAGTGAACTAACAACCATGTTGCTGTGAGGCCAGGTGCTGCACGTGTTGAGCTTGCCATGTGATCTCAGCCAGCTTGGGATATTTTAACATGTTTGTGAGACTGGAAAGACTGAGCAAGATGGGACACTAGTCTGAACCAGTATGGTTGTTTTTATATACTCCTTTGTATTGGTACATTGTTTATTTTGTCCAAGTAAATCCAAACGTAACAGCTGTACAATTGACAAGGGAGAACATCTTTCACATGCATATGTCATAGTTATTTTTGCCTGCAGAAGTTGGCCTTGACTTTGGATGGTATCATCCATTCCCAAAGGGTGAAATATTTTTTAAGAAGAAGGAGAGGTCACCAAGTCGCCATAAGAAATAAAAAGTTCCCTTGGCAACCCTTAAGGGCAAACTGGAAAGTGAAAAAATACATATGTTTCATTGTGCAGTAGGTTGCCCCTGTAAACTTTTGAGCACATGCCCAGGGACAATACTTTAAAATAAAGACTTAATGTGTAGAGATGAAATATGACAGAGTAGGGATAAAACAAGCTACAGAGATCAGGGAGATACTGGGCTGTGCTGTCGCCTGACTGCCTGCTGGTGATGCTTCAGAGAAACAGCTGCACAACATCTTCTCAGAGCTAATTTGGACCAGCTGCATCACAAACAGGAGGCATACAAGCAAGGACAAATGTTTTGAAAAGCACTTATTATTTCTCGCTCTCCACAGCTGTCCAGAGCTGTTCAACTTTACTGACTGATGAACAGTGCTAGGGGACAAGTGGGGAGCTTCTGTAGCCTCCAGATGAAAATCTGAGTATGTTGCTCTGTGGCCTACAACCTTTTTTTATCTAAAAATGCCTAAAACAGAAGTGGGGGAGATGTGACCACAGGAGAAGGAGGAGGTCAAAGAGTCCATCTAGATATGTCCCTCAAAATGATCAAGTCCTCAAGCTACCCTTAGAAATGGCTGTTGTAGATACCTTTCTCCTTATATGGAAAAATTCCAGCTGTCAGCAGCACCAAATTTTACTAAGTGTTTGTATAGACAGTTACTTCTGCTTGAAAATGATGATGTGTATAATTTGCGGCGGGGTGCGGGGAGGTGAGTACCTTCTAGCTGAGCCTTCCTTACTGGGAAATTGCATTTTCCCATCATTCAAACTACAATTTTGTATTACTGCAGTTAAAATGAGATTCTCTGCCTGGGCTAGCTCCTTCATTGTCATTGAGACGGCTGCGGGTAACTTGGCTGTGTTGGAGAGTGCCAATGAAATCACAGATCAGCCTTCCCCAACCTGGTGCCCTCCCAATTTTTGGGACCATAACCAAGCATCTATAAGTATTGGCCATACTGGGTAGGGCTGATGGGAGCTGAACTCCAAAACTTTTGGAGGGTTGAGGAAGACAGTCCCAAATAATAAGCCATCCACTTCCTCCACCAACATCTGTGCAGTGTTAAGGGTTTAAAAAAAAAAAAAAGTTTTCCCTACTATATCATGTAGTGGCTCACCCTACATCGTCCTTTAGAAGAAGAGGAGATCCATTGGAAATATAAGCAAGGCTACCTGCTCTTTCTTGCAGGAATGCCTGGCCATTTCAGAACTTTTTCTATTATGATTTAGGAATGGGTACCATGAAGGATATGCATTCTGACCTCTAGCACTGGAATGCAGTCTCCTATTTCTTTAAAGCGCAGGGAGGGGTGGGCCTTTCACCCGTGGCAACACTTCCCCCTTATTCATTCCTCTGTCATCAAAATCTTATTCATTCCTCTGTCATCAAAATCTGGTGCAGCAGAGGCACTTACAGTGCAATCCTGTGCATGTTTAGACAGAAAACAGTCCTACAACTCTCAGCATGCCCCAGGCAACCATGCTGGCTGGTGGATGCTGGGAGCTGAAGGACTTCTTTCTGTCCAAAGGTGGATAGGATTGCACCCTTATTGAGTGGCTGTAGCAATCAGCAGTCCAGCCTACTCTTCCACATTACACCAAATAAAGAGAAAAGAGCCTTTTACTTCCCCCTCAGGCCAGCCAGTGGGAAGTGCATTAGATGTAGGAAATCCATAATTGGTATGCTACAGCACAATTGTGATTCTCCCAGAGGACGGAGCTTCTTATGAGTTTTCCCTATTTTCTTATGAGTGGCCCAAATCTTGAGGAGCCCTGCCCCAGCTTGGGGGCCTTGGCCCTTTTTGTCCTCAAACTCTTTTGCAGGATAACTCCCCTGCTTCATATAGAAACGGTGAGGTGAAAAAAGAAAACTGACTTGTTTGTCTTGGGGGGTGGGTGGGGGTTATCTGGTCCCTTGGTTTTTTTCCTGTTATGGTACATCTTGATGTGTGTCTTTTAAGAAAGCAAAGCACTACCCTCAATAAGTATAATGTTTTCAAAAGAGGAGAGGGAGATAACAAAGTCCTGGGGTTCCCTCACTATTTCCACAGCTATTCTCTATTGATACGGCTTAGGTGCTGCTGGCTTGCTCTTGAGGGCACAGCACCTTCAGATGGGCGCTCCCATCTTCTCTTCTGCTTTCCATCCTCCAGCTTGCCAGGAAAGCTTCATTGTCTACTTCCTTCCCATGAACAACAGCTAGGTCTTCTTCATGTCAAGGAACACACGGTAAGTGGCTTTCCTTTATCTGTCATGCCCTCACTGGAGGAGTCCTCAGAGGAGGAGCTAGAGGCTGCAGAAGCCCAGGATACCCCAAATGAGGGACTGCCACCAGACCCACAGGAGCCTGAACCCTCAGGGGAAGTGGCTGCCAAGCCATCCTTGTCAGGAGAGAAGGACTCTGCCTCCGAGGCAGAGGATGAGGCACCCCCTGGTCCCTGGGAACATCGTTGCCTCAAGAGGCAGGCTAGCAGGGCTCCTGTGCAAAGAAGTCCTCACCTGCAGAAGAGGTCCCCTCAGGAGAAAGGGACTCCTCAGGAGCAGGCTCTGGGAAGGGAGCCCTGATTGCTACAGCTGAGCTCTGGGTGGGGTCTGGCTGGCTTGGAGCTTAAAAGACTTCACTGGAAACCCAGCCAGGTTGGAACAACTTGGTGCTTCCAACCTCTGCCCCCTGAATTGTGCTCAATGCTCTGTTTCCTGATCTTTTGGACTGCTCAACAACCGTGCCTCTGGACTGTGTAATGTGCCTGGCTGCTTTACTGTGTTTGGCCTCTTGCTTGTTATCTTGATGCCTCCTGCTGCTGCCTGGTTCTTGTTGTATTACTGACTGCCGTGTTCTGTCCTCTGCCTGGATTTTGACCACTCCTGCCTTAGCTTAAACCTCCTTGGACTGAAACCTGCGTGTTTGACCATTTGCTTGCCACCTTGACTACTCTGTTGCCTCGCTCCCTGTACTAGCTTGCAAGCAGCCAAGACTTGCTCTAGAGCAGGACACTCTCTTTAGTTTACTCACCATCTAGGTTTTCCTCTTCTGTACGTCTGAGGCCTTCTCCAGGATCTGGGTGTGTCCCTGTGTAGCAGAGCTGGTGGCCTGAAAGAGCCGCAGTGGATTCCTTTTTCTGAGTACTGTGGTAGGGCTGTCAGTGCTATATGTTCGTAACTGCAGATAAGTCTGGACTTGGGCACGCCTGTATGTTTTGGGCGGAAGGGTGCAGTCATGTGTGATCATTGGATGATGTCCATGGTTCTCTCATGCCCATCTGCATTATAGCCATACTACTTCCTGTCTCCGTGTAAGTCTTTGCCATCTTCCCTAGATGTTTTATAAACCATTCAAACACCTTAGGGGGATGTTAGCACTAGCCTAGTTCTAGTGCCAATAATAATGAATGGAGCTGGGGCTGGTCTTGCTATTTCTTTATGGACAAGTAAGATTGGGGTGGGCCAGGGGAGATTGATGAAACACTGTATGGTGCTGTGTGGAAACTAGGGCTGTGCACCGCTTCGGCCCAAGTTGATGTGGGCTGCTTTGTGTCACTTTGAGCCCCTTCCGAAGCAAAGTGGAGGAGGCACGAAGTGACCCGGAACAGGTTGGGGGCTCTCCAAAGCGCCGGTGTGCTTCGGAGCTTTGGCACCCCTAGCCCAGCTGTGCCGGCGCCTCCAGGCTCTTACCTGAGCTGCTGCCCTCCTCTACCACCACTGCCTTCTCTGCCACCACCTTCGCCACCGCCGCTGCTGGCAGGTCCTGAGGCCTGGATATGCCAACTCCTATTGCAGGGAGTCACCATTTTAAAAATGGGAACTTCCAGGAGAGTGCCATTTTAAAAATGAGGACTTCATGCAATAAGAGTTGTCGTGCATCCAGGCCTCAGGACCTGATGGTGGCAGAGATGTCAGCAGTGAGGAGAAGGCGGCAGCGGTAAGGAGAAGGCAGCAGAGAAGGTAACGGCGGAGGCGGCAAGGTAAGGAGCTGGGGGGTTGCACAGGGCATCGGGGGGACCCGAAGCGGGGTTTGGCATCCAAATCCCACTTTGGGTTTGGGGCCAGGTCGGGGGCCCCCCGAATCAGCCAGAGCCAAATTGGGCCCATCTCCGAAGCTGCAAAGTGGCTTCCAAGTTGGATCGGGGGGTCCCTGCACAGCCCTAGTGGAAACCACACCCTCTGAAAAGGTCCTACATTTTTCTGAGAGATAAAAAGTCACATCTACCTGCTATTGGAAGCTGTAGTGTGGAATTGCATTGTGTGGGAATCTATCCTGGGATTCTTGCAAAGCTTTTTTTTCCCCCTTACATGAAGGGGAGTACAGCTACTGTCTAATACCTTGGTTTAAACTTTTACTGGTGATAATTGGATTCAGGTGGCTCCTTGACAAAGAGCTGTGATCCTAAACATACTTTTGGAAGTAAGCTCCATTGCAATCAAAAGAATTGCTGTTTCCAACTAAACGAATTAATAGTCATTGTGAAAAATTCAGCAGTTTTGTGTTTGCTGAATGTTTTTGCACTCTGCTAGCAAGTGGACCTCATGGGAAGCTGGAGAGGTGAGGAGTTGTTTGTGTTGCTAATTAGAAAGACTGGAAGATGAGCTCATGGTCCCAGGATGGCTATGATTTGCTCTAACCTCTTTGGAGAATGAGTAATTATCTCGGTGGAAGATGTCACCTGGCTTATGATACATAGCCATAATAATCCATTGAAAATGGAGTTTTAATTTTCTTTTGAAAGGATAATTTAATGGTATCCAGTGGAAGCTGAAAAAAATACATTAAGATGGCAAGAATGAAATGCACTGGGGTACTAATTAATGGCATTGATGGCTGGCCAATTATTTTTTTCTTGTTAAAGAAACCAGACACCTTGGGAAGTAGATATAAATGCAGTGTCCACTGTTCTAGTGTTCTAGCAGTTTATGTTGGTTGCTTTAGCAAAGGCAAATATGAATGTGTGGAATGTTGGGCGGAGGCCTTTGGAGACTATCCAGCTGTAAGTTTTTGTGTGTGACCTAAACGCATTCTAATAAGCATGCCCATAAATACCAGTATAGTTCTACTCTGGAAGATGTGATGTGGTAAATGCAGTACCGGACCCCCTGACATTTCCTAAAACTCACAGGGTCTGGATAAATGTTTGTTTAAACCTCCCTCTCCACACCATTTTCTGAATCAAAACTTCCCCTTGCCTAAAGCTGGCAGTGGCCTGTTGGGGGAAATATTAATCCTGTTTGCATGACATGGCAGGCTCACTGTGGCTGCTGCGCATGCTGGGCAACATTTTGAATGTGCAACCCCAAGCAGAGGTTGCTGTGTCATGCGAACCTGACCACCGAGGGTTATTGGACCATTAATCAACACTCACATAACCCTACTACAAACTGAGGGTTATGCAAGGTTTCTTTAACTCTCAGCCTCTGTAGCCAGGTTTGCACAACACAGTAACCCCGCTCAGGGTTACATATTCAAAATATCATCTGGCATGTGCCACCGCTCATTATGACTTTAAAAAAACCCAATGTCATGCAAACTGGGTCATTGTGTCTGTCTTTTTTTCTCCCTAGCCGGGCTGATAGTAACCTGGAGAACGAGGGGGCTATGAAACAAGAAAATGCCACAGAAGAAAGGGTCAAGTATAGTCTCCCCACCTCTGTCCCACTCCAATTCACTAATAGCAGCAGGGAAACAACAATTTGGATCAGGATCACAGAGTGCGGTGGGGAGGAGAAGCTTTAACCTCACCTTCCAGGGATCCTGCAGGCAAGATTACTGTTTCCTGCTGCTATCCCCTGGAAGAGGGGAAGAGAATCATAGAATAGTAGAAGCATCAAATAGTAGGGTTGGAAGGGGCCTACGAGGCCATCGAGTCCAACCCCCTGCTCAGTGCATGAATCCAAGTCAGAGTATCCCCGACAGCTGACTGTCCAGCCTCATCTTGAATGCCTCCAGTGTGGGAGAGCCCACCACCTCCCTAGGTAATTGGTTCCATTGTCTTCTGCCCTCACAGCGATCCTGATCAAGATTGCTGTTTTCTTGCTGTTTGTGCAACTGTTATTATTGTGCAACTGTTTTTACAAGTCACAATATGTTTTTATGTTTAAAAAACTATGGGGTCAGTTAGATCCCACATACCATTTCTGTAGGTTTTTGTACTTTACATTGTGGGGTATTGTTGACCACAATGACTTGTGTGCAACAAAATTATTTTGCTGGAAAAGAGAAGATCTCAATAAAGGCATGCTTTTTGTTTTATTTATGAATGTGTCATAGTTAATAACTTCCACCAGGTATTTTATTTGTATGGCTTTCTTAGGATAAATTTTATCTCAATACCGAATTGAAACAGACAGTTATTCTATCAGTGGAGGGTTAGCCATATTCTGGTATCTATATTTTTCTGCCAGTTTTGACACAAGTGCACATCAAAGCGCACATAAGCAACCACTTGAAGCCGGTCACAGAATAATAGACATAATGGTTGTTATGCATTTTTAACTTATCTACAAGTGAAGATATGCACTGCAATCCCCTTGTTCTCAATTGTGAGAAATTTTAAAGGAGAATCCAATAGAATAAAGTGATGAAAACACTTCTCATGTGGAGTTTTCCTCAGAAAATTGTGCTAGTACATCAAGTACATTTCTCTGAGGCCCTGCTTTGTACCTTAGCACAATTATTAATCTGGCCGATTGTATCTTACAGTTTGTGTAGTAACTCTAGACTTCTTCAGATACAGAGATTTTAAAATTTCAGGACACTTCACAATTTTTAACAAAGGAGTTTCATTTCCACAATGCTGTGAGCTTTGAAAAAAAGTGTCAATTTTATAACAAATACACTAAACCACTGGGATGGAGGGTGGGGATACAGCAGGAGGCAATAACAGAAAGAAGTAATAGGAGGGAGTAACTGGATAAAGCATCAATGCAACCAAAGAAAAAAAACAAAACAAGCAATGCAAAGCTTCATCAAAGCCTCCTGTGTTCATACACAAAGTGGGGAACTTAAGCTGAGAAAGAATAATTTCATTTGTGGTCTAGGCTTGGTCAGCTGAAATGAATGACAACTACATTGTGCCACCTTATGGTTATACTGGTTGCCAGATGTTTAGCTTCAAAGAAGGGTGAGCCAACGTGATTACTTTTAACCGTTCAGACATCACCTGCATATGATTTGGAAACTGACAATAGTTTTGCTGTACTGATATTGTAAGAAACTGTAAGTCACAGCTTGGTTTGAGGTGTGAGATAAAGGACTTCAAAACAAACAAACAAACAAACGCTTTCTTATAGTGAAAAGGCTGGGAAGAAATCAAACAGCAAGATAGGTTAAAAAAAAAAAAGTTGCCATAGAGATAGATGATGCACATTCTGGTATGCATTGGTTTGAATGAATGTGAAATTCTGGGCAGGGTAGAAGCATTCCTCACCAGGTGGAGCAGGCATATTTCCTTTTTGGCTGAAGAGGAGGGTAAAATGCTTTAAATAATAGGAATAATAATCAAAGATCAGAGCAGCCATCCTCAACCTGGTGCCCTCCAATATGCTGGACTACAACTCCCAGCATCCCCCAGCCAGACATAGTCCAACACAGCTGGAGGGTGCCAGGTTGGGGAAGGCTGGATTAGAGGAGCTGAGTGATGTGAACTTGTGTTACATCTTGGGGTCGAAACTGGTTCCCCTGCTGCAGTTCGCATGCACCAGGAAATGAGCAGTGATCGACTACTTGGGATGCGTACCTTTCTGTCTGGAAGGAGTTCATCATGAAGCCATCATTCAAACTGTTCAGTTGTAGTTCTATTAATCTGTGCATGTAAAACTGATGTGAGGCCTAGGGCACAATCCTATAGCCGTGAGACAGTGGCTAGATGCCATAGGATTGGTCGATTCACAGAGACACCCCCCCCCCCGAGCCTGCACTTCACACTCTTAAGGGTTGTGCCGTGCAGGGGGAAAGGAGGCATTCCTGGGGGCAAGGTGGGGAGTTCATAAGTGCTGGTACAACACTTCCCATCTGTTGTCCAGCCTCCCCACCCTGCACTCTGATGTCCCACGTCTAGACAGCTGAAATCAGCCATCTAGCCACAAATGCAGGGTGGCTAGAGCACGGAGCAGACAATCCCCTCCGCGCTTCTCCCACCATGCATTGGATAGATGGTCCCCTCTGAGTTGGGAGGTGGCTGCCTCTCCATATAGGATTGCTCCCTTAAGAACATAAGAGTCATGCTGGATCAGACCAAGAGTCCATCTAGTCCAGCATTCTGTACACGCAGTGGCCAACCAGCTGCCCATGAGAAATCCACAAGCAGAACATGAATACAACAGCACCCTCCTGCCATGTTCTCCAGCAACTGGTGAACATAGGCATACTGCCTTTGATACTGGATGTAGCATATAGCCATCAGGACTAGTAGCCACTGATAGCTTTATCCTCCATGAATTTGTCCAATCCCCTTTTAAAACCATCCAGAGTTGTGGCAAGCACTACATCTAATGGAAGTGAACTCCGTAGTTTTATTATGTGTTGTGTGATGTTCTTCCTGTCCTGAATCCCCCACCAATCAGCTTCATGAGATGACCCCTCTCTCCCAGTATTATGAGAGAGAGGCTTATGAACAGTGTGTTTTATTGATGCCTCTAGCCTCTGTAATGTCTGTTTACAGGCCATGCCTGTTGTTTGGAGGTCCAGTTCCCTTTTTCTGCTCCCTGTCTTATGTGTATGTAAGGAGAGGTGGAGTGTTGCATCTGCATGTAGACGATGGTGCTTGTGTATTGGAAGCATGGGGTGTGTGTATTCTTATATCGTTGCTACAGATGTATGTGTGTACATGCAATGGTTGTCTTTGGAATTGTGCCTTGGTATGGTGTTTTGAGAACATGCATGTCTTCTGTGTGAAGGATGTTCTTGTCCTTGATATTGTGGATAGGTTACTGGCAACCCCTTCAACCCTCCACCTCCTCCATTTACCCTTCTTCGCTTTTGCATTGTAGCTGTGCTCTCTAAATGTCTTGCAGATTTGTAAAGTTTAAGGCTAGAGTTAGCAGTGTAAGTGCAACGTGGGAAGTAGCTGCACTTTGCTTGCAGGAAAGCACTTAATTATGCGCAACGCCATCTGACTCACACAGGTCTTGATGGAGTAGAGGGCTGTGCTGCTACTTTTAATGTTGTAACTGTCTATATGTGGTCTAGTGTTCTGTAATTAGTGCAACTGTCAATTTCTAGTACAAGTCACTGAATGTAAAAACATGTTCTGACTGCTATCTACCACTCCATCCTCCCCTTCACACTCCTTGCCACTCTGTCATAAGGAAGCAAGATTTGTGGTATATGCTGCATGCTCCGAGCATAGATTGTTCCCAGAATGGCTTGTCATCTTGGGGTACAGTTTCATAATGATGCCTAAAAGCCACATGTGCACATCCTGGTATTTGTTACTGGAATTTATTTGTGTATGTATTTTACCTCTGGCACAAAATTCACCCTAGAATGCCTGCTCACCTATGCTTTCTGTGTGTTTTTTAAAGTCGCAAATAGAACAATTTTTTTTTTCTTCAGTCGGCATGGCAGCTTCAGAGGCAGCTCAAGGCATGGATCTTTGTTCCTATAGAACACATGACTGATCTTAATACAAGAAATGAAAAAAACAGGCAGCTTCTTTACCTCTAGTTATTAAAACCGTGCAACAGAAAGACTACATTTAGGTTTAATGAGACAGATTTTTTTTTCAGTAAAGGCAGGACAGATTGATCCATAACTATGAAATCACAATTGATACTTAGAACTTATCTAACCAACCAATTGTATAAAAATGCATATTTTAATCCTTCAGAAAAAGATCTAATTTTCTGCATAGTGTACATTTGCATTTGACAAATTACTTAAAAAAAACCTGGCTATCTGCAAATCATCTTGCTACATTTTTAGTAACTAGCTAGTGGTGACTCTTTTCATTGTAAAATCAGGAGTGGCTAGTCCATAAGCATGAACATGAGTGTAGCTGTGGAGAACCCATTAGCTGGCAGAGGTAATCTCAGATTTAGTGTTTAGAACCCTAAGGCTTGAGGATTTCAATATCTGTGCTGAGGCTGCCTTGTCTGGAGTGGCTAGGGTCTTTATGGCTGCCATGATGTCAAAAGCCTATCTCAGTATTGGGCCCAATACATTATCTGGTTTGGGGTTAGGAGGCATGGTGTTACAGAGGTTCCAGTCCTATCTGGATGAGCAGTCACAGAATGTGTGTCGGGTGAATTCCGTTCCACTCCACGGCCCCTCTTTGGTGCCTCAGGGTTCAATCTGATCTCCCATGTTGTTCTATAGGAAGCCACTGGTTGAAGTCATCTGGAGGTTTGGGCTGCATTATCACCTGAACAGTGATGAGACTCAGCTCTACATCTTTTCTACCTGTGGATCCAAGACAGGCTTTGGATGTTCTGAATGTGGTGTTTGAAATGGATGAGAGGAAATAAACTGAAACTTAATCCAGATAAGACAATCATTTTGTGGTCTGGGAAAACAGCTGTTCCATATGGTGTCATCAAGCCATCCCTAGATGGGGTTGCACTCCCCATGAAGGTTCGGATGTGCAGTTTGAGGGTTTTCTTGGACTTGATGCTATCTGGTGAAGCCGCGATGGTGGCAGTGACAAGGAATCCTGCTTATCACCCAAGGATGATATGCCAGCCATAGCCCTATTTGGCTCTGTCAGACCTAGTCACACTAACATTGTTATCTCTAAATTAGGTTACTATAATGTACTTTATGTTGGGGGTGTCTCTGAGAGTAGCAATCTCCAATCGAACAATCTCCAATTGGTGCAAAATACAGCCTCCAGAATACTGATGGAGGCCAGAAAATCTGAGTATGTGACACCTCTTTTGTACTAGTCTGATTTTAAGTGCTGTTTATTGCCTTTAAAGCCTTAAAGTCTGGGACCAGGTCACCTAAAGGACCACTTTCACCTGTATGATCCACCCAATATACTTAAATTATTGTCAGGGGCTCATGTTCCCGCTAGTTATAACACTAGATTGGCCAGTTCAGGGGGCAGGGTTTTCCCTCAGTTACGGAACCCCCTTCCTGTTGCTTTGTGCCTTACACCTTTGATACATGCCTTCTAGAAAGTTTTTAAAACTTGTTCAAACTCACCTTTCCCAAATAGGTAGTTAATACATCTCAACAACCTCAAACTTGGTTGAATTCCCTCAGTTCTGAGAGTGCTATTTGTGTATATTTGTTTGTGCTGCTGCCTTCCTCTCCCTGTGCTCATTGAATTTTTGACAAGCTGGAGAAATTTCAGGAACAACACATTTCATTTTTTTAAAATAGGGTTGCATTTTATATATCTGTGTTTTCTTTGAAGCATTCTTTATTTAATTTACTTAGCAAATAAGCCATCTCATTATTAAACAACTTTGTTGGCATGATTTATCACTTTGTTCAAAGACCCTCTTCTCAGATACTTTGCTGTTCTACACTGACCTTGTTCCACTGTCAGTGACTGTTGTGACTTGCTTTCTTCAACAAGCTGCTGTGTATATGATCAGCAATAAAGATCCACCACTATTGGCCAAGCATTGACTCCCTTGACCATAACTATGTATCTCTTTCTCTTTCAGAATTCACTGACCATTGGTTCAAATATTTAATAGCTTCATATGCAGCTTTCATTAAATAACATCTAGTTATCTGGCAGTAATATAAACCTGACTATCTCATTGGCTTCTTGGTTTTCCTATAAGTACAGACATTTCATGCTTAGATGTTAGTCATGTCACCTTGAGCACACATGCAGGGGCCAGTGAACCTAAAACAGTTGTGCGGTCAGCAGCCATGAAAGAAGTTGAGCATGTAGTTGGGTATAAACATATTAGAGCAGTGGGGACACTCTGGGAGCAGCTTAATTGCAATCAGTCCTAATCTACCTATTCTTCTCCAGAGCTAAGCTCTGTAGGAAAATAGTCTGTAAGTTTGAAGCAGGAGCATGGTGCTGTTGCTAAGGAAGCCTCAGAATTATCTAGAGCAGAGGTGGGCAGAAGGTAGATCGTCAGATATTTCAGACTTGAACTCCCAGCATTCCTGATCATTGGCTATGCTGGCAAGGGATTTTGGCAGTTGAAGTCCAAAACATCCAGAGATCTGCCTTCTGCCCATCCCTATTCTAGAGCACAGAGGAAGAGAATGAATGTCAGTACCTGTCATGGCCCCACCGGAAGATTCCTCCGAGGAAGAACAGAGGCCCCTACAGAGGATGATGTCAAGGCCCTTCCAAGGTTCATGCCACTGGAGGGACTTGAGTCCTTGGCGGAGCCCACTGAGGTCCCCTCAAGAAGAGCCAAGTGTGCTTCAGAGGAGGAGGCTGAGGGCCCCCCAAGTCCCAGGGAGGATTCGTACCAGAAGAGGCAGGCCCAACTCAGAGAACCTCGACAAAGTGCCAGGCTGCAGCAGAGATCTACTTGGGAGCAGAGGGGTTCCTCATGAGTAGAGGGCTCCTCATGAGGAGGACTCTGCAATCACAGTGAATGATTGCAGCTGGGACATGGGTGGGGCTCTGGCAGCTCCAGCATAAGAAGCCCAGTAGAAGCTTACAAGAGTTGCTGGATTTGATTCTAGGCTACTATCCTGGCTGTGGATCCTGTGTTCTGCTTGGACCTAGTTTTGTAAGTGACCTTGGCCTGGATTTGGCTACTCTCTTTATACAACCACTTTTATCTGTCCTGCCTGAATTGCTATTTATTACTCTGGATTTGCCTTGGACTGTTTGTGGACTCTGGCCCTCTGTTGTACCTTCAGCCACTGAATTCCTAGCCCCCAGCCCCACTTGAGCACCAGGGGGGAATAGGACAGTACCCTGCACACACATACACATGCTATTTATCACTGTTTCCACTTTTAAGACATGCAACAGAGTGACAGAGGGTGGGGCATGTGAGAGATCCACAGCTGCAGGTAGCAGAGTAGACCCCAGCAACTTGGAGAGTAGAGGAGCAGGGAGGGACTTCGTCAATTTCCCTGCAAATAGATGGCCCCGCTCATCTATTGCTACTGTGTTGTGGAGTAAGGACAAGGGTAGAATGCTGTCTTCACTTCAAGGTAGGGAAAAGAGTATATACTAGTGAATTACCTGGAGTGAGGGGGAGAGTCAATTTGATTAATTGGAAGCCTGGTATGATCTTGGAAGGTGTGAGGCCTGTTTGTTTTTTATCCACTATCCAAGTGAATTTTAGTTTTTAGAAACTCCTGGACTCTTTGGTATATGGCCCCTCTGCTATACTTAAGTAAGATTGTTTTGCTACAATCTTTGCATCTAGCATGTAGTATACTGCAGTTGTAAGAAACTTGGCTTCTATTTCCTGCACTTGTTGCTGTTGAGGAACTGGTTGTGGATTATATTATTTAACAATATCTGACAGAACTGGAAAGTTTTATCATGTCTGCTTCTGACGTGCATTTTACAATTGATAATTGTGTTTTGATTAATGGTACTGCCTATATTGTAATTTAAAACATAATAATGTTGATTTGAAATGAACAAATTGTTTGCTTGGATTGCTGTATTATATTTTGTTCCTTTATTATTCTTTTGTTGTGAGTTGTTTGGGGCCCATGGAAAAGCAACATACAAATAAAAATAACACTAATAATCACTGTCCCCACCCTAGAACAGTTTTGCACTTCAAAAAAGTTCATTACATTTTTTAATAACTTGAAGAATGAAAATCCAAACTCCTAAATGACCAAGCAGTGCATTTAAAAATAAAAATGGACAACTTGCCTGAAGCAGTGAGGGTGGGGAGACAAGAATGAAGGCTTAACCAGCATTTGATTTGTTGATATCCATGTCTATCATTGTGTTTGTTAAGGTGCGAATAAACTGGGTTTACCCCATAGCTGATATGCCATGAGCAACATCTTTATGTTATGTCTGTCTTCGCCCTTAGAATCGCTGCTTTTCTGAAGACGTATCATGTAACTACAGGATCTCACATATTCAGTTACTTGGCCTGAGTGGTCAGCTGATACCACATTTCAATCAAATTTAAAATTCAATGTGTAGCTGCGTCAGTTGAAATCAGTCTTAGCACTAATCAGATTTTTGGGCAGAGTAGTGGGATGCTGGATTTAGATCTCCTTTTTGCTCCCCTCTCTACAGCAGATCAGTGCATACAGCTGGATTGGGACCAGTGATTAGTTCAAGATCACCCAGCATGCTTCAGGGCAGAGCAGGGATTTGAATTGTGGCCTCCCTGGTCCAAGTCTTTTATATTTAAACACTCCAACACACTACTTCAATATAATATAGTATGATTCTCCATGATATATTTTTGTTTTATATATATATATATATATTACACACACACACACACATGCACGCACACACACACACACTTGTTACATACATTCTACAACATTAACCTTTAGTATTAGCTTCAGGATCTCTAAGGTTGGTTTTTCTAATTTACTATAGGAATCTACCAGAAAAAAGTGTTTCTGATTGGTTCATTTAAGGCAAGATGTAAATAAGGGGTATGCTCAACAGGGATATAAAAGAAGCACTTTATGAAAATATATTTATGTGTGAAGTGCTGCATTATCTTTAATAGCATATGGATATGTAGGTCATAAAAGGGCTCTGTACAGAACAAGAACTGCCTGAAGCAAGAAATCTGAACATTAGATTTATTAACTAATGAAGTAATGTAGCTCAGATTTTGTTAATTTGAAAAGAATGTCAGGTGTTCATTAAATTTGAATGATGTTTGGAATGAAAGGTATGAATTGGACATGTCCTATCTGCTTCACGTTATAGAACATATAAATAAACTTTACCAATGGTGATGGGCGATGTATTTGACCTGTACTATCATTTGAACACAGCCCAGCCGTGTTTATAATTCCACAAAGAAAAAGTGACAATTGAGGATCAGTTATATGGGCAACTCCTTCGGCTTCAATGAGGCTACACCAGGATGAATAGTGTTTCTGAGGAATAGTCAAAGGCTATTTTACTTAAGTGATACATTTTCCCCCTTCCCTGCTAATAGCAGCTTGGGCTGGAGCAATTTGGATTGGGGACTGCAGCAAGGAGCAAGTGTTTAACCCACCCTCCCCCTCAGACCATGACTCCAATCCATACGGCGGGGGGTGGCGGCGGCGGCGTAGCTAGGTTTTGTAACTGAAAAAGATACTGGCAGTTCCTGTCATGGAGTTCCCATGTCACGTATCGTTCAGTCCCCCTAATAACAATCCCTCAGAGTGTTCAAAGTGCTGCCTATACATCATCACTGTAATCCTTACAACAGTCCTGCAGTATTATTATCCTTGTATTGCAGATGGGGAGCTAAGGCTTGCCTGAGTGAGGCACAATTTAAACCCAGGACTTGCTGATTCAGCGCTCATACTCCCCCACTGACAGTGTAATACCTGCTCAGTCTTCGTGTTGCCCAGGGTAAGAGGGAAGTGCTACAGCTGAGCTCTGAGGCCGGCCATATCATGATCTGTACATCCACTGATTATTGGCAAGTTTAACTTCATATCATTAACACATTTCACATACTTAATGCATGTGGTGTGTGGCAAACAAAACTGACAATGGACATGTTGATCTTACTCTTCATTTATCTATTATTCAGAAACATTTGCTTTAAAATCTCAAAAAGCAAGACTTTGTTCATAGGAACTGGAGCTAAATTAGATCACCAAGAATATTATTTTTTACATGAACATTGCATGATACCTTTGTCCAAGTGCTGAATTTGCTTTAACCTCAATAGAATGATCTCAACTGGATACAATCCAAAAGATGATAGAATGATCTTAATTCGAATTCAGGGTAAGCCATTCAACATCACAGTGATCCAAATATACACCCCAACCATAGATGCTGAAGAAGCAGAAGTAGATCAGTTCTATGAGGATCTGCAGCACCTACTGGACAGTACGCTAAAAAAAGATGTTATTTTCATTACAGGAGACTGGAATGTGAAGGTGGGTAGTCAAACGACACCTGGAATTACAGGCAAGCATGTTCTGGGAGAACAAAATGAAGCAGGACATAGGCTGATAAAATTTTGCCAA
The DNA here is from genome assembly GCF_057233095.1 of Heloderma suspectum. Lineage (NCBI taxonomy): Eukaryota > Metazoa > Chordata > Lepidosauria > Squamata > Helodermatidae > Heloderma > Heloderma suspectum. The sequence goes on from NC_139461.1 coordinate 76,718,076, forward strand.
GACAACTCACTGTGCATAACAAACACTCTCTTCCAACAACCTAAGAGACGACTTTATACATGGACTTCACCAGACGGTCGACACCGAAATCAGATTGACTACATCCTTTGTAGCCAAAGGTGGTGGACACCTATGCAGTTGGTAAAAACAAGACCTGGAGCTGATTGTAGTTCATATCACAAACTTCTTATTGCACAATTTAGAATCAGACTAAAGAGAATAGGGAGGACCCACAGATCAGTTAGATATGAGCTCAATAATATTCCTAATGAATATGCAGTGGAGGTGAAGAATGGATTTAAGGGACTAGATTTAGTAGATAGGGTCCCGGAAGAACTATGGACAGAAGTTCACAACATTGTTCAGGAGGCAGCAACAACAAACTTCCCAAAGAAAAAGACAACCAAGAAGGCAAATTGGCTGTCTGCTGAGACACTGGAAGTAGCCCAAGAAAGAAGGAATGCAAAAAGCAACAGTGATAGGGGGAGATATGCCCAATTAAATGCAAAATTCCAGAGGTTAGCCAGAAGAGATAAATAATTATTTTTAAACAAGCAATGCACGGAAGCGGAAGATAATAGAGTAGGAAGGACAAGAGACCTCTTCCAGAAAATTAGAAACATCAGAGGTAAATTCCAGGCAAAAATGGGTATGATCAAAAACAAAGATGGCAAGGAGCTAACAGAAGCAGAAGAGATCAAGAAAAGGTGGCAAGAATATACGCAAGATCTGTATAGGAAGGATAATAATATCAGGGATAGATTTGACAGTGTGGTCAGTGAGCTAGAGCCAGACATCCTGAAGAGTAAGGTTGAATGGGCCTTAAGAAGCATTGCTAATAGCAAGGCAGCAGGAGACGACGGTATCCCAGCTGAACTGTTTAAAATCTTGCAAGACGATGCTGTCAAGGTGATGCATGCCATATGCCAGCAAATTTGGAAAACACAAGAAAACAACAGATTGGAAAAGATCAACTTATATCCCCATACCAAAAAATGAAGCACCAAAGAATGTTCAAACTATCGAACAGTGGCACTTATTTCACATGCCAGTAAGGTAATGCTCAAGATCTTGCAAGGTAGACTCCAGCAATTCATGGAATGAGAATTGCCAGATGTACAAGCTGGGTTTCGAAAAGGCAGAGGAACTAGAGACCAAATGGCCAATATCCGCTGGATAATGGAGAAAGCCAGGGAGTTTCAGAAAAACATCTATTTCTGTTTTATTGACTATTCTAAAGCCTTTGACTGTGTGGATCATCACAAATTGTGGCAAGTTCTTGGTGGTATGGGGATACCAAGTCATCTTGTCTGCCTCCTAAGGAATCTGCATAATGACCAAGTAGCAATGGTAAGAACAGACCACGGAACAACGGACTGGTTTAAGATTGGGAAAGGAGTATGGCAGGGTTGTATGCTCTCACCCTACCTATTCAACCTCTACGCAGAACACATCATGCGACGTGCTGGGCTTGATGAAGCTAAGGCTGGAGTTAAAATCGCTGGAAGGAACATTAACAATCTCAGATATGCAGATGATACCACTTTGATGGCTGAAAGTGAGGAGGAGCTGAGAACCTTCTGATGAAGGTGAAGGAAGAAAGTGCAAATGCTGAGTTGCAGTTAAACCTCAAAAAACACAAGATTATGGCAACCAGCTTGACTGATAACTGGCAAAGAGAGGGAGAAAACGTGGAGGCAGTGACAGACTTTGTCTTTCTAGGCGCAAAGATTACTGCAGACGCTGACTGCAGCCAGGAAATCAGAAGACGTTTACTTCTTGGGAGGAGAGCAATGACAAATCTTGATAAAATAGTGAAGAGCAGAGACATCACACTGACAACAAAGGTCCGCATAGTGAAAGCAATGGTATTCCCCATAGTAACCTATGGCTGCGAGAGCTGGACCATAAGGAAGGCTGAGCAAAGGAAGATAGATGCTTTTGAACTGTGGTGCTGGAGGAAAATTCTGAGAGTGCCTTGGACTGCAAGAAGATCAAACCAGTCCATCCTCCAGGAAATCAAGCCATACTGCTCGCTTGAGGGAAGGATCTTAAAGGCAAAACTGAGGTACTTTGGCCACATCATGAGAAGACAGGACACCCTGGAGAAGATGCTGATGCTAGGAAAAGTGGAAGGCAAAAGGAAGAGGGGCCAACCAAGGGCAAGGTGGATGGATGATATTCTGGAGGTGACGGACTCAACCTTGGGGGAGCTGGGGGTGGTGATGGCCGACAGGAAGCTCTGGCATGGGCTGGTCCATGAAGTCATGAAGAGTCAGAAGCGACTGACCGAATAAACAACAACAAAATGCAGTAGCTTGGCAATACAGCTGAGAATCAGAGAAAGGAATTCGCGGGGGGGGGGGAGGCTGGTTAGCTGGAGGAAAGCCCCACATGGAGCCAAGGCCTAGGGAGAGGAGTGCTTTCATGGAAGAGTTTGAGAAAGCTGAATTTCATCTGTTGATTCAAAATAACTATCCAGATTTTATACTCCATTACTCTAGTCTTTTCTATAATTCTGTACTAGTGGTAAAGCATGGAGAGACGTGAACTGAAGAATGTGATGTAGCTGCACTTGCCCAGTTGTGACCGGGCCCATCTAATCTGTGGGCATAGGATACTTTTCCTTCCTGGCCCTGCCATTCAGAATTATTGCCTTTGCTATCTTTTATCTTGCTCACAGGGGACAGGGGACCACCAGGAAACACACGTAAAAATACATCTGCGGCACACAGAAGGGAAAGAGAGAAAGTTGTTGGTACATTTCAGCATGCCTCATTAAAAACAACTCTAGGCATTACAAAGTGCATGTTCTCAATATGCATATGTGAGGTCTCTGAGGCAGAGCTGCCTGTAAGGTATATTTTCAGCAGGACAACTTTTTCCCATGTGAGGCAGGGAACAACAGTGAATCATATGTGTGGGAGGGAAAGAGCTGCAGGCTATGTACAGTATTTATTCCCTCTTGTGTCTTGCTTCCCTGCTCCCTTCCCCTCCTCTTTCCCACCCCCTCCCTTTTACTAATGGCTTCTACAATTACTGGAAAAGGGCTTTGCTAGCTGGCATAAAATGGTGGCTTTCTTGCAGTCAGATTGTTTCAAGGGATTTGTGTGTACTGTGAAATGAAAAGAGTGCTTATTGCTCTCAAATGAAGAGGCTGGCTTAGAATCTCTACTGCTGGAAGAGCCGGCATAATAGGTGCATCTGCATCTATGCATCTGCAAATCTAGTGTTCTCTGGTAAAAACCAGGTGTGCAGTACAACTTTGCACTATAAAAATATAAAATAAAGGTATTTGAATGTGAATGGGTGAGCTAGGATGTGCACACTGATATTTTTTAACATTCCAGCAAGAAGATCTGAAAACTAGGTCAAGAGAAGCTGATCGCCACTAAGTAGAGAGAGCATGAAAAATAATAGAATCTCTTATGCACTTACTATGCCTACCAACATCAGCTGGAAGACATTGATTTTGACCTTTATCTTGCAGATTATGACAGGACAACTCCATTCTAAAATACCTGCAGAAGCCATTTATGATGTATAGTTTTTACAGCTCCTTTTTTGAGTGTGTAAGGTGGTTCTTATCTCACTTATTCTTGTGGCTACCCTGTGAGGTGTTTGGTTGAGAAATGATTATATGCACCAGGCCAACTAGTAAAACAAATGACTGGGAGTGGATTTTAACCTGGGTTTGTGATATCCAAACATCCCCTTCTCTGCCAAATATATACAAGAGTGAATGCTGATGCTTCAGTGACTGAAGCAGGAAATTAGCCAAATCCCTGGGAATTTAAAGTGATGTTAACTAAGGGCCAAACTAGAGGACATTAACCGCACGATCACATTTCACGTATCTGTGTTGTTGTTGTTTTAAAGCAACACATTGGGGGATCCTGATTGGGACTGCACTGCCTGGAGTGGGGGGTTTACTCCTTTCCCCTACATTGTTGTCAGCATCACAATCTCCTCTCTCCCGCCCCCCAGGAGCTTCTATTCCCCTGGAAGGAAGCTTTGATTAGTGCTGATAGAAACTTTAGTCCCCAAGTGAATTGCAGCATGGGGCAATTTTCACTGGGACTGTGACATAGGGAGAAAGGGTTCATTCCCCCACCCTCTGTGTGCCACAGGCCCAATCCAGATCAGGCCTGCTGAGGCTGCTATTGAAAGATTAGGCATGTGAATTGCCAAGATGCTTTTAACATCACATCTAGTTTGGCTGCAACACACAGGAAGTAGCATTCTTCTACATTCTATCCCACACATTATGCACATGAAGGATGCCATGAAGTTCAAAGACAGGACAAGAATAACTATTCGCATTTTAAGAAATATTCACGCTTTAAAATGTAATACTGAAAATACATTTAGGCTTTGGTCCAGAGAAGTACATTTTAAGGGTACTGCAGTTACATAGTTTATTGAAGTTCAGGATATATTTAAGTGCTTTTTTACTATAAATTGAAAAAAAAGATTACACATACACAGACATGTGCATATGTGCATGCACACAGCCAAACATATGACGCTTCGGTTCTTGTTTTAAAACATTTTGATTTGACATTGTGATATATTGCAATCTCCAGTTTAGGCCTTCGTTAATCAAGGATTAACCAGCTGAAGGAAGAATAAATGTAAGCATGACAAGTCACTTAAACCATATGGATGCAGTTTTCTCCTCTGAGTAAATGAAGTTAATTGGCAGTTGCCGCATAGGGGAGAACTGTTATAAAATATAATTAGGTGGGTATTTGGAACAGGCATATGGTGAGTTCTATTAAAGATCACATTTATTTTTAATTTTTATTTTATTACATTTATATCCCACCTTTTTTCCTCCTTAAGGAACCCAAAGTGGTATACATAATCCTCCTTCTCCATTTTATCCTCACAACAACAACCCTGTGAGGTGGGTTGGGCTAAGAGTCTGTGACAGGCCCAAAGTCACCCAGTGAGCTTCCATGGCCAAGTGGGGACTAGAACCCGAATCTCCCGACTCCCACTCCAATATTCTAACCACTACACCACGCTGGCTCTCTGTGTGGGAGAAGAACTGGTGCTAGAGATGGAAACAAGATACCAACCAGTGTTCTATTTGATGATGGGATTAATCCATGAAGTGCTTCTTGTTTAAAATGGTACCTCTAGATGTTAGATTTAAATATTGTTTTAATGACATAGTTCTGAATGCTTCACAAGCAGACTCAAGACATTTATCACCTACCTGTGTTGGCTAGTTTATCTATGAAAGGAGAAAAGAGTTCCCAAAAAGTAGGGATGTACGAAAATCACTTACCTTTCGGGGATTATGCTGATGGTGGGGGGGGGGAGGCGTTCTGTCCCTCCCCCCCCCGCAATCCTCACCGGGGGGGGAGGCGCTCCGTTCCTCCCCCCCCCGGAATCCTGGCCGGCGGGCTGTGCTCTGCAGCGATTCTGCGGAGCCACCGGCCGGCTCTGCCAGCAGCCAGACATCCGGCCGCTGGCTAGCAGGGACACAAATGCGTCCCTGTTTGCGTCCCTGCAGTCAGCCGTGATAGGCTACGTGAACATTTACGTAGCCTATCACGGTGTTTTTTTAAAAATCTAGCCGTGATAGGCTACATAAATCTTTACATAGCCTATCATGTTTTTTTGTTTTTGTTTTTGTTTTAACCTGGAAATGGTGGTGGCGGCAGCAGCAGCTGCTGCCACCGAACCGCTGCCAGAGCCGCTGCCACCAGGAAGATCCGCCCAAGGTAAGTCCAGTCCCGGGGGGGGCGGGCCGTTCTGCCACCGATTTCGGGGGGCCGAATGCGCTGGCATTCGGCCTCCCCGAGATCCGTGGCGGAACTTTCGTACATCTCTACCAAAAAGTCAGTGTTTGGCACAGCTGTGTTCACATGTAATGCTAAATTATGGGTTAGGATTACAAGGATGAGCTGCAATAACCTGTGAGCTCACATGCACCCCCGCGATACATTTGTGAAGGGTTTGGAAGCTTTTGCTTGTTTTAGGTTAACCACAGCTTGTCATGATGTCTGGACCCAAAGCTGTGGATAATTTTAACTATGATTTGTTGAAATAAGTCAACTTCAAACTATGGGTTATGAAGCTGATTTATTTTCAACAAACCATAGTTGAGATTAACCACAGTTTAGGGTTTGGATGTAACACTAAACTGCAACTGATGTAAAACCAAAGAGGAATCTTCCAGTCCTCTCCATGTGGCTGTACCAGAAGAGAAGAGGATAGAGAGAATGTGTGAGCCTGAGGCTCACTGCTGCTTTTACTTGTAATGCTAAGCCATGGGTTATCATTATGTGCAAACAGCCAGTGCGTTACGATCCTGCACCTGCTGCTTGAACCATGGCATTGTGCTTCTCTTTCTCTCTCCCGTGGTCAGGTCAGCAGATAAGTCTAAAACTGCATCCTCAGACATTCACAGGACTGCTTTTGTCTGGTATGGAGAGGAGATGAGAGAAAATCTGGAACTTACACAATTAAAAAAGATGTAATAACATTATTTGAGATGACATTGACTCCAGCAGAGAAATATGTCATGTATATAAATTATAAAACTCATTAGGAAGTGGTTGAGTATGTAAAGGTAGCATAACTTTTTCAGATATTGGAAAATCATTTTTAAGTTTTTCTGAAGAGCTCCAGATACTTGCATCAGGACAAACCTATTGTCCCTTGCATCCATTATGCTGCTTGTCTTAGTTCTCCTGTAGGAAACAGAGTTCCAGGGGAAAACCCTCACCAAATAATTTTAGTTTTCTGCAAGTCTATTTTGCTTGTGAGCTCTTGCAACTATCACAATCAACAATCTCTGAAGTAAACTTTAGCACTGTTGATTGTGTGATAAGCCTTTTCAAAAACCACATCCGTACCTGAACTCTGATACAGGCTGTTAAATCTATTAGACTGAACAAGCCAACACCAATAATTTCTGAGTGAGGTCTTGTTTTAAGTTATTACATCTGTAGGGCAGCCATTTTTAAAACAGAACCCGTATCTATATTGTTTTAAATAATGCTCCATGAACTTCTGGGAAATTTTCTAGCAATGAACCTTTTCATGGGGTAAAGTATTCACAGTGTATTAAAGGCTTTCTCTCCCAGGTGTATTCACACAAAATGGCTTTCCAACTGTAGGGCAATTGAAGGTGAGTGTGCCTTATGAATAAACGCTTGAGCTGTGTGTGTGTTACATAGGTGAGTGTGCCTTATCATGAATAAACGCTTGAGCTGTGTGTGTGTTACATATAACCTGCTCATCAAATATTTCCCCTGAATAAGATCAGCTCTCTTTTTGTTTTAAACTGTGTCATGTGGCCATGATGCTTATTTTGTGAATGAGACAAAGTGACCTCCCCCAGGGTCTCTTCCCCTAATTTAGACTAAACAGCAAAGCATAATATATGCCTTCTACTTGCTTTATTTATTTTAACCCTGCTGTGGCTATGAATTTGAGGAATCCAATTCTACTCCTGACCCTAGAATAGCTGAAGTAAGATCAGGGTAAAGATATCACTAACATCAATAAATATTTCTGTGACCTTTAAGATGCTCAAGGGAAATTAGGTATTGATTTCTTTGAGAATGGGTGGGAAGATAGCTCAGGGGGCTGGCAGCGGAAGATGGGTGATGCTTGCTCTTTGTCATCAGTCCAAATACCTGTCTGGTTAGGAGCGAATGACAAAAAATCGGAGTGTGAATGCTGTTTTGTTCAACTGCTGTTTGAAAATACAACACGACACTTAATCTCCTTAATGAACACAAGTTTGTGTGTGCACAGCTGGCAACTGAGTTAATTAATTGGTTATTTTTGCTCAGCCCATGTTATATATAGAATTGCAACAGTACAAAAAAGAAAGAAAAAAGCCCACAAATGCAATTGAAGACACTCTTTGAAAACTTAAGCTAATATGTTAGTATGATTCCTGATAATTTTTCCTTTCCTACAAATAAGCAGAAAATGAATTTTACACACATGTTCTATATAGAACTGCAGTAGGTTTTTGGAAAATATGAATATCTCAACAAAGATATATAACTTCACCTTATCAGTACTCTCTGTGCTGCTTTTTCATCATGCTAATTTCAGACAAGGCCATTGATGCTAACATGCCTGTTTTCTATGAATTGTTTAATTTGGATTTTTTTTTTCACTTTTAAAAAAATATTTTGAATAGAATCTGTTTAGCTTACTGTATGCCTTTTGTTCATGTAAATGGCGCTAAGGAATTCTGTTTATGAGATACACATTTCTCTTTCATTGGTGGAAATGGACTGATAGTCTTGCATCATTTTAATCATTCTGCAGTGGATTATTATATTAGTTATGGTTTAGTAAATAGTATTAAGCCAGAAAAACTGTTTCTGAAGCACTTCTTACTAAAAAGCAGGTTAGTATTGTATTTCTGATTATTAGAGCCTTCTGCTTCTATAAGGCTTTTGAAGAAATATTTAAAATGCCCCCACATATACAGTAAACACAGATAGCTAAACAGACAATTTGCCAAGACAGCTTAGAATGCCAAAAACAAAAGAAAACAGTTGTTTTTAAAGTGACAAACAACAGTTCACCTCTCTGACCAGCAGGAGGAGGAAGAGCTCATTTAATAAGATGTGTGTGTGTGTGCGGGTTTTCTCTACCTCTTCAACCAAAAGTTGCATACCTTTCCTGATGCCAAGACAGCTCCTGTTGATGCATCATAAACACTACATTGCTGTATGCATGTCAAAACAAAGAAATTATTAGTTGCTTCCTATGTTACACTTTTTCTGACAGATTAAAGCATGCAAGATGTGTAGCGCAATCCTGTTCTCTACACAGTGCTATTCAAGTGGAATAAACCTTGCTGTGCTCACACTGCTAATGAGAAAGTGTGGCACATCAGCACAAGATTATTCCTGCTTGTCATACAGCTGTTAAAGATACAAGAGCCTTGCAAAAAAAGAGGACAATTAGAGGATAGCTGTGAGAAATATGAAGTAATCTGAAAGCCAAGAGAGATATGAGAAACACCAAGGATGTATGCCCCTGAATATTGTCTTTTGGTTTTCAGCAACCTAGAGACTTTAGTATATGCCATGTAAAGTCAGAAAGTTAGGCCACTGTTAACTTTATTAACTAGAAACACAAAAACTAAGGCCTTGTCACTTGTACCAAGGTCGACTGGGCTCTTCTCACCCCTGAAACTACGGTTGGGGTTAGACTCTCAGTCTGGAATAAACATGTATCAGATTGGGCTGAACAGAAGGGCTAGCCACTGTTACCAGTTCCAAAATCAATGCCATTATCTGTTCACATCATTATCTATATACAGAAGAGCCAGCACATGCCCAAGAGCAAGGTGGTATCCTTAGGCAAAGCCCTGTGCAAAGAGGGGAGTATGCAGGCTGTGCCACCAAGGGGTATTCTGCCCGGGAGGCAACTTCTCACCTGATTTCTCCTGATCCATGACAATAGAGGGTCTTGTCACCTGGCCTATAAGAGCAGTAGATTACCCAAACATCTGACTGTGCTGGCTCAGCTGATTTACGCTTTTCCCCTTCACTGACTTCAGACTTTCTTCAGGGATCACTTTATGAACCAGCATGGCCTTTTCATCCAGACAAAGATAGCTGCAGTTAGCTCACATTAAAATCAATGGGACTTAAATTAGATAGTTACCTTTTCACATTGCCACCAATGGAACCCAAGCATGTCCACTCAGTGGGACTTGCTCCCAGGTAAGTATTATAGCTGCCTTTCCCAACCTGGTGCCCTCCAGATGGCTGGCTGGGGGGATGGGGGAGCTTGTAGTCTGACACATCTGGAGGGCACCAGGTTGGGGAAGGCTGATGTATTGGATTTGCAGCCTTAGTCTGGATCCAACCCATAATTGGTAAGTGATGAGCACTTACCAGCTTCCAGCCTACCAGCTTCTCTTATGACTTCTTGTACTGACTCTCCCCTAACCCACTTTTATTACTCCTTGCAAATTCTGAACCTCTTTCTTTCCCTGTCTCGTTCATCTAACACAGATTTTAAGCCCTCTCTAGATCAATAACCAGACATTGTTGCATCCTGCCTGTCTTACTACTCGAAGACCTTTATTTCCATGTTGTTGGTTGTGGCATGATAGTGATGGCCATATGTCAGTTCCATCATTCTTACCTGCTCTGTCTACATAGCTTGGCCCTGGATGACAGCCCATCCTGTCCTAGTTATTGAGGGTAGGGGCTGTGTTGCTGTTGAGTGCTATATATGCTGCTGTCCTTATATGAATGTTGAATAATAAGAGTCATACTTTTATTTTAGTACATAAATACTAGATTATGTACCCATTATACTAAATAAACACTGGGAAGTATCTAGATTTATGCACATAGGTCTACGCCTATGTGAACAGCCTATAGCTCAGCAGTAGAGCATATGCTTTCCATGCATAAGGTCCCAAGTTCAATCCTTACCAGCATCGCCAGTTGAAGGATCTCGGGTAGCGGGGGTGGGTAAGACCTTGTGGGGTGACCTACAGCTTCCCACAATTCTGGGATGCTCGGACCCATAGCCTGACTCCGTATAAGACAGCTTTATACACACACATGATTTACCACTCATTTGCCACTTCAGGTTCTCAACTGGCTTCAGACGGGTGGTAACACTGTGCTTAAATGCATGGCCTTTGGGCTATGTCCCCGTACTATGCACGCTGTGATGAATTGCACAACAACACAACAGAAACTGATGGTAGCTTCCAGGTTTTCACCATTAGACAAGATGGGAACAAAAACCCACAAAACATTCCTACTTATTTATTTAAAAATACGGGCACCCCGGAACATAACAGCTTATGGCCCATTCCTCATGGAAGGTTTTATGCTTCATTATTTACAGCATACAACAAAACACAACTGTTAACAGTGTTAAATAATAGCAGGAAGAGGAAAATTAAGAGCTATAGGCAAGGGAGAAAAGATGCATTTTCTGATGAGATTTGAAAAGTGGAAAGTCAATGAGGCAGGCAGGCACAGAGAAGGCTATTCGGAAGGGGGGAAATCAAAGTCTCTGGTACCACTGAAGCCAGATGGTGCAAGCAGACTTAGAACAAACATATAGGATGCATTTGAAAATCTATCTATATAATTCACTCGGACGACATTTCATCCAGTGGGCCATATCCTCCACCCCATTAGCATGCAATTCATTGATTTGGTGCCACAAAACGAGTACAAAATAAGCTTCTCCTTCAAAAGGACTCGGTATCACTATGGTGTGATAAGAAATTCTATAAAATGCTGCCCATTGTAATATATTTAAGTTAACATGCTTTTCAACATATCTTGTGGCTGGTTCACACATGCATGTTCATCGCTTGATGCTTCTCATGATAGCTTCAATATGTGAAGGAACCCTTACAGACAAAATGCAACAGGCAGAATTTCCTTTTCATTTCATGTCACCTTAAGTGGACCCTACTCACACATTCAGCCATGGTGATGTGGATTATGGAACTTTTCTTTCAGAATCAAGTAGTTGATGTATGTGCATATGGTTTCTGTGGAGATCTCGCCACCTACGGAAGACCCCACCATACTGACACCAGATGTGAAGGCTTCTGACTTTTAATTATGACGGATTACACTTCATCCCATCCATCTGCTGCAACATATTGAAGATCTACTTCTGTTCAGTGGGAGCTGGTGGCTTGGATTTTGTTGGGGCTATGAATCTATTCTGGGTTTCAGCCAGAACGCTAAAGATCTTTCCAAGGTGCTGAACCTAGGTTGGGAATGGGGTTTGGCACCTCGGAAAGCTCCTTTAGAGTTCTGGCTCTAGAGTTTCTGACTGAAACCTAGAATGGATTCACAGCCCTGCCAAATTGGAGCCACCAGCCTCCACTGCTTATGATCCCACTGCAATATCCTCCACAAATGGGCTTAATTTTTTTAATTGCTGTTGTTGCTACTACTACTACTTTCACTGAGACCACCTGTGAAGGTTCTCCTGTTATGTAAACCCACTACCCTATGTGGTGAATGCACCTCTTACTTAATAACTTACTCAAGACATACCATTTCTCGTACAATCCATTTCTCCTCTATAACGCAGTAGCTTGGTTAGCTTATAGGCATGAGACTGACATACCAGGAGGTTTATTTTAAAGTTGAACCAAATACATTAATATTGATTTAAAACTTATTTAAAACAATAAATAAATACTTAGCAAGTTGGATATCAAAACCAGGCTTTGTTCAATGCTTGCTTAAAAGTTACTGAATCTATAAGAAAGTATCTATCCCATTAAGCTAGTTCATTTCCCTAGCCAGTCCCATTAGTCAAATGCCCTTATCCTCCCTTCTCCCAGTTAGCACTCGCATATTAATTCAGAGGTTTATTCCTGAAGTCTTTCTCAGAGCCTATTTGGTGAGGATTCAGCACAGAAGAGGCCACTCCCTGAAGACTTGCCACTGCTAGAGTTCAGCCACTTTGTAGCTAAAAACTCTGGCTTCAACTCTCCTGTAGAACTGCTACAGAAATCTTCCTCTCCCTGCAGACCCTCTCAGTTTCTGCCTTCTGTGATTTCAGCTGTTTTCCTTCCTTCCTCTGGACAGCCACTACTTGATGCCTCTCTGTTGTCCTCTCTGCCTTTAGTAATTCTCAACTCTGCTCCCAGTTCACCTTTTCTGCTTCCAGACTCTGCTGGCAACTTCTTTGCCCTGGCTGTAGCTTGTCGGATAATAGGAACAACTCTGCATGCTTCCAGACACTAGGGGGAGATAAAGAGTGTCCTGTGGTTTTGTGAGTTGGTATTTTTGCTCCCTCCACTTCCTTTTCCTCCTCCTGCCTCTTGCCTCTGCAACAAACATCATGCGGCTCTCTCCTTGGAGGGAGCAAGTAACTATATCTCATGCCTTCATTCACTGTAAACCTGATAGCTGATAGGTACTTCCTTCTGCGTAGCAACTGGGTGCTTCCCAAGAAGGCTTCACCTTGTCACATACACTCACTTTTAGTGAGGGGAGTCAGACAATGTAATCTTCCACTTGTAACCCTCCCATGCTTTCCTACCAATTCTTCTACCTTTTTTCTTTCCACAAAAGAAAATTGTTGAGGAAGAAAAGATGGAATAGCTGCACAATGGGCAGCCTAAAATCCTGCATTTAAAACGGGGCTTTCTGCTTCCGTTTCAAATGCAGGATCACCACTGATTCCCTTTACATACACTTCCTTCCCCCACCCTTCTCCCCGTATCTGAGTCTTCCACTATCTTTCATTGATCTCGCTCCTCTTCTTGCCACTTTAACTCTTTTGACAGAGGAAACTGAAGCGGAACACACCGGGGGTAATATGATAGCTCATTATCTGTGATCTATTTAAAAACGGAACGAAGGGCAGGTAAAGAGTTGCTAAAAACAACAAAAAGGCTTTCTTCAGCTACGTGCATAGTAAAAGGCAGAGGAAAGAAATGGTGGTTCAGCTATTAAATAAGGATGGCAAAACGATAACAGATGACAAAGAAAAGGCAGAAGTGCTCAATTCCTACTTTGGCTCAGTCCTCTCCCCAAAGAGGGTCTATGACCCCCCTGGCAAAGGCGAAGTACAGGCTGAAGGGGCAGGATTGCAGCTTGGGATCGATAGGCATGTGGTCATGGAACACCTAATTACTTTGAATGAGTTCAAATCTCCAGGGCCAGATGAACTGCATCCTAGAGTAATAAAGGAACTGGCAGAAGAACTCTCAGAAGCGCTGTCTATTCTCTTTGAGAAATCATGGAGGACGGGGGAAGTGCCAGATGACTGGAGGAGGGCTAATGTTTTCCCTATCTTCAAAAAGGGTAAAAAGGAGGAACCTGGGAACTACAGACCACTCAGTCTGACATCAATCCCTGGGAAAATTCTGGAGCAGATGATAAAGCAATCCATCTGGAAGCATCTTGAAAACAATGCAGTGATATTACTCGAAGCCAACATGGATTTGTCAAAAACAAGTCCTGCCAGACGAACCTGATCTCATTTTTTGATCAAGTAACCTCCCTTGTAGACCGTGGGAATGCTGTAGACATCATATACCTCGACTTCAGCAAAGCTTTCGACAAAGCGCCCCATGATATCCTGATGAGCAAACTAGCTCAAAGTGGGCTAGATGAAACAACTATCAAGTGGATCCACAGTTGGCTACAGAATCGGACTCAAAGAGTGCTTCTCAATGGGACCTTCTCAAACTGGGGAGAGGTAATGAGTGGGGTACCGCAGGGCTCAGTCCTGGGCCCAGTGCTCTTCAACATTGTTATTAATGGCTTGGAGGAGGAGGTGCAGGGGATGCTGATCAGATTTGCAGATGACACAAAATTGGGCAGGATAGCTAATACTTTGGAAGACAGAAACAAAATTCAAAGTGATCTGGATAGACTGGAGCGCTGGGCAGAAAACAACAGAATGACATTTCATAGGGATAAATGCCAAGTTCTGCACCTAGGAAAAAGAAACCAAATGCACAGTTACAAGATGGGGATACGTGGCTCAACAACACTACAAGCGAGAAGGATCTTGGAATTGTTGTAGATCACAAGCTGAATATGAGCCAACAATGTGATGTGGCTGCAAAAAAGGCAAATGCTATTTTGGGCTGCATTAATAGAAGCATAGCTTCCAAATCCCGGAAAGTACTAGTTCCCCTCTATTCAGCACTGGTTAGGCCTCATCTGGAGTACTGTGTCCAGTTCTGGGCACCACACTTCAAGAAGGATGCAGACAAACTGGAGAGGATTTAGAGGAGGGCAACAAAGATGATCAGGGGACTGGAAACAAAGCCCTATGAAGAGAGACTGAAAGAACTGGGCATGTTTAGCCTTGAGAAGAGAAGACTGAGGGGAGATATGATAGCGCTCTTCAAGTACTTGCAAGGTTGTCACAGAGAGGAAGGCCAGCATATCTTCTTGGTCATCCCAGAGTGCAGGACACGGAATAATGGGCTCAAGTTACAGGAAGCCAGATTCTGGCTGAACATCAGGAAAAACGTCCTGACTGTTAGAGCAATACGACAATGGAACCAATTCCCTAGGGAGGTGGTGGGCTCTCTCACACTGGAGGCATTCAAGACGAGGCTGGACAGCCATTTGTCAGGGATGCTCTGACTTGGATTCCTGCATTGCGCAGGAGGTTGGACTCAATGGCCTTGTAGGCCCCTTCCAACCCTACTATTCTATGATTCTATAAGAGCCCCAAACGTCCATGAAGGAGCCATCTCAATCACAGGATAAAAGTCCGGTGTGATGAAGCCCAATATCTTTTAATCGGTACCATTAGGAACTGCCTGTCTAGAACAAATGTGAGTGACTTGTGGCCCTCTAGATGTTTTGGCCTGCAACCCCCATCATCCCTCACCACTGGCTATGCTAGCTAGGACTGATGGGAGTTGTAGGCCAAAACATCTGGAGGACCGCAAGTTGCGCTCGCCTGGTTTAGAAGCACCCTGTATCAGCTCTACTGCTTCTTGACAGGCTGCCAACTGAAGCCACACATACATTGTATCATTAAGCCATAGCTAGGGCCAAACCACCAGTCTTTTTACTACCGCAGCATGTTAACTGTTTGTATACCTAGTGATTCTAGGCCACAGAAAATATTCACCATAATTCGTTTTCATAACATTTTACACCTTTACCTCAGGATTTACTGGTTCTCCAGTTTCTGATCCTAGAAACTGTGCTGGGGCCCAAATGTCCTTAACCAAGGCTCTGTGGGAAATCATGTATATGAGGTAGCAGAAAAGTAACGGCACTCCCCTCTCATATGTCCCCCACCCCCAGTAACTGGTATTCAGAAGAATGTGCCACTGAATCTGAGCGTTTTATTTACCTATAGATATACTGAGCCTCCATTAATTTGGTTAACATTTTAAAGACATCAAAATCAGTGGCCATCACTATATTTTGTGGTGGCGAATTCTATAAATTAATTATGCACTGTGCGTTGAAGGGCTTTTTTTTGGTCTGTCCTGGGTTTACTGTGATTCGGTTTTGCTCTGTGATCGTGAGGTCTAACGTCATAAGACAGGGATGAAAAATGCTCTTTTTCAATACAATGCATTATTTTCTAATCCTCTATTGTTATCTCCAAAATTATATTTTTTCTTAAACTAAAATGTTCTAAACACTTTACTCTTCCCTCATATTGAAGCTGTGTTAGTCCTTTGATAATTTTGGTTGGCTATGGGGGCACTTTTTCCATATTATTTTTGAGATGGGGCTATAGAACTATACGTAGTATTCCAAATATTGTCGCTCCATAGATGTATCTAATAGGTGCATTAAGATATTTCTTGTTCAGTCATTAAGTCATGTCCAACTCTTCGTGACCCCATGGACCATAGCGTGCCAGGCCTTCCTGTCCTCTGCTCTTTCCCGGAGTGTGCTTAAATTCATATTCATTGCATCGGTGATGCTATCTAGCTATCTCATCTTCTGCCATCCCCTTCTCCTTTTGCCTTCAATCTTTCCCAGCAGCAGGGTCTTTTCCAGGGAGTTTTCTCTTCGCATTAGGTGGCCAAAACATTTGAGCTTCAGCTTCATTATCTGTCCTTCCAATGAGCATTCAGGGTTGATTTCCTTTAGGATTGACTGATTTGACCTCCTTGCAGTCCAGGGGACTCGTAAGAGTCTTCTCCAGCACCACAGTTCAAAGGCATCAGTTCTTCAGCACTCAGCCTTCCTTACAGTCCAGCACTCACAGCCATACGTTGCTACTGGGAAAACCATAGCTTTGATTATACGAATCTTTGTCGGCAAGGTGATGTCTCTGCTTCTTACTATGCTGCCTAGGTTTGCCATAGCTTTCCTCCCAAGGAGCAAGCGTCTTTTAATTTCATGGCTACAGTCACCGTCTACGGTGATCTTGGAGCCCAAGAAAGTAAAATCTGTCACTGCTTCCATTTCTTCCCCTTCTATATGCCAGGAAGTGATGGGGACAGATGCCATGATCTTCGTTTTTTTAATGTTGAGTTTCAAACCAGCTTTTGCACTCTCCACTTTCACCCTCAACAAGAGGCTCTTTAGATCCTCTTCGCTTTCTGTCATTAGGGTGGTATCGTCTGAGTATCTGAGGTTGTTGATAATTCTCCCAGCAATCTTAATTCCGACCTGTGATTCATCCAACCCGGCGTTTCTCATGATGTACGCTGCATATAAGTTAAATAAGCAGGGTGACAATATGCAGCCTTGTCGTACTCCTTTCCCGGTTTTGAACCACTCGGTTGTTCCATGTCTGGTTCTCACTGTTGCTTCTTGTCCCTCGTACAGGTTTCTCAGGAGACAGGTAAGGTGGTCTGGTACTCCCATCTCTTCAAAAAAATTCCACAGTTTGTTGTGATCCACAGAATCAAAGGCTTTAGCATCGTCAATGAAGCAGAAATAGACATTTTTCTGGAATTCTCTTGCTTTCGCCATGATCCAGCGAATGTTGGCGATTTGATCGCTAGTTCCTCTGCCTCTTTGAAACCCAGCTTGCACTTCCGGTAGTTCTCGGTTCACATGGTGCTGAAGGCTAGCTTGTAGGATTTTGAGCATAACCTTGCTGGCATATGAAATGAGCGCAATTGTATGGTAGTTTGAACACTTTTTGGCGTTGCCCTTCTTTGGAATTGGAATGTAAACTGATCTTTTCCAGTCTTGTGGCCACTGTTGAGTGTTCCAAATGTGTTGGCATATTGAGTGCAGCACTTTAACAGCATCATCTTTTAGGATTTTAAGTAGCTCAGCTGGAATACTGTCATCTCTGCTAGCTTTGTTGTTAATAATGCTTCCTAAGGCCCACTTGACTTCACTCTCGAGGATGTCCGGCTCAAGTTCAGTGACTGCACTATCATGGCTACCAGGGACATTAAGATCTTTCCTGTATAGTTCTTCTGTGTATTCTTTCCACCTCTTCTTAATCTCATCTGCTTCTGTTAGGTCCCTGCTTTTTTTGTCCTTTATCATGCCCGTCTTTGCACAAAACGTTCCCTTGATATCTCCGATTTTCTTGAAAAGATCTCTAGTCTTTCCCATTCTGTTGTCTTCCTTGATTTCTTTGCATTGTTCATTTAAGAAGGCCTTCTTGTCTCTCCTCGCTATTCTCTGGAACTCTGCATTCAGTTGGATATATCTTCCCCTTTCTCCCTTGCTTTTCGCTTCCCTTCTTTCCTCAGCTACTTGTAAAGCCTCATCAGATAGCCACTTTGCTTTCTTGCATTTCTTTTTCTTTGGGATGGATTTAGTTGCTACCTCCTGAACAATGTTACGGACCTCCGTCCATAGTTCCTCAGGCACTCTGTCTATCAGGTCTAATCCCTTAAATCTATTAAATCATATCCACTGTATATTCATAAGGGATATGATTTAGGTCATGCCTGAATGGTTTAGTGGTTTTCCCTACATTCTTCAATTTAAGCCGAAATTTTGCAACAAGACGCTCATGATCTGAGCCACAGTCAGCTCCAGGTCTTGTTTTTACTGACGGTATGGAGCTTCTCCATCTTTGGCTGCAAAGGACATAATCAATCTGATTTCAATATTGACCATCTGGTGATGTCCATGTGTAGAGTCACCTCTTATGCTGTTGGAAAAGAGTGTTTGCTATGATCAAGCATGTTCTCTTGGCAAAACTCTATTAGCCTTTGTCTTGCTTCATTTTGTACACCAAGGTCATGCTTGCCTGTTATCCCGGTGATTTCTTGACTTCCTACTTTGGCATTCCAATCCCCTATGATGAAGAGGACATCTTTTTTTGGTGTTAGTTCTAGAAGATGTTGTAGGTCTTCATAGAACCAATCAACCTCAGCTTCTTTGGCCTCAGTGGTTGGGGCATAGACTTGAATTACTGTGATGTTGAATGGTTTGCCTTGGATTCGTACTGAGAGCATTCTGTCATTTTGAGATTGTACCCCAGTACTGCTTTTCCCACCCTTTTATTGACTATGAGTGTTACTCCATTTCTGCTAAGGGATTCTTGCCCACAGTAGTAGATATGATGGTCACCTGAATTAAATTCGCCCATGCTTGTCCATTTTAGTTTGCTGATTCCCAAGATGTCGATGTTCAGTCTTCTTGCCATCTCATGTTTGACCACCTCCAGCTTACCTTGATTCATTGATCTGACATTCCAGGTTCCTAAACAATATTGTTCTTTACAGCATCAGATTTTCTTTTCACCACCAGACACATCCACAGCTGAGTGTTCTTTTGGCTTTGGCCCAGCCGCTTCACTCTTTCTGGCGCTACTTGGAAATGCCCTCTGCTCTTCCCCAGTAGTATATTGGACACCTTCCGACCTGAGGGGCTCATCTTCCGGCGTCATATCTTTTAGCCTTGTGATACGTTCCATGGGGTTTTCTTGGCAAGAATACTGGAGTGGGTTGCCATTTCTTTCTCCAGTGGACCACATTTTGTCAGAACTCTCCATCATGACCTGTCCGTCTTGGGTGGCCCTGCACGGCATAGCTTATGGCTTCACTGAGTTACGCAAGCCCCTTCGCCACCACAAGGCAGTGATCCATGAAGGGGTGTATTAAGATACTGGGCATTTATTTTCAGTCCTGATAAAGCAGTTTATTTTTCTATTTCAGGATTTTTAAAGGGATTCATTTTTTTAAAATCCCAAAGTGGTTCACAAAATAAAATAATAGCATAAAATTAATCAGTAAACAATAAAACAATATTTTTTTAAAAAAAAATCATGAAAATAACCAATGGTATTTGGCAAAATTCTAGGGTCAGGAAAGTGCCTGGGCAAACAGATGTGGCTTAAGTTGTCATCTGAAACATTCCACACTAGGAGTCTGCCTGATAACCCTGTGGAGATAATTCAACATGGTAGCCTCTACAATGGAGAAGGCTCTCCTCTAGGGATGTGAGAGAATTCCGCTATTTACAATCCGCCTATTGTTTTCACCATGCTACATAATTTGGTCTCAACCACAAATGTGGCCACTTCACTCATTACCCTGATAATTTATGAATAAATTAAATAGCACTGGTTTCAGTGCAAGTCTTTGGGGACTCCACTGCTAACTCTATCCGTTGTGAAAACTATCCATTTACTCCTGTTTCTGTTTTTTAACCAGTTACCAGTCAACTGACTCCATATTCCATGACTACTAGGTTTACTCAGTAGCACTGGGAAGTTGCTACATTTTGGAAGTCCAAGCATGTGATGTCTACTGGATCACCCACATACTCCCACATGCCCCTTGACGTTCTCTCAAAGAATTCCAAAAGGCTGGTGGGATAGGACTTTCCTTGTAGAAGCCATGCTGAATCTTTCTCAGCAAGGTTGAATAAGTGTAGCTTTCATGGGTAATTTATAGCCCGTTAGTCTTGTGACCATACTTAGAATTTCACACCAGTAGATTTTAACTGTGGGGCATTCCAGCCACGTATGCAAATAGGTGTCTTTCAAGCTGTAGTTTCACCAGCAGCATCCAGCAACCATAGCCAAGATATGTGATTTTTCTCATTCGCCAGGGGGTAAGATACCATTTAGATATCACTTTAAAGGAAGCTTCTCCCAAAGTTACACAGGTGGAAAATATTAACTCTTCCTTCCTCACAGACATTCCAATAATTACATTTTCTCTGAGCTCCCTCTCCTACTGAATAACTTAATTGTTCTCCTTTTGGATTTATGCCCCTCAAAATCTTCAATCTTCATTTGATCTTTTGCTGAACTTGCTTCTTAAAAGTTGTGGGATCTCTTAAGTCATTATTTTGGAGTTTATATAAAATATAATACCTTAACTGGCAAAGTTGAATTCAAGGCAATCTAGTGCCATTCTCACTCAGTGGTAAATCACTGTAATTAAAGAAATAACTATGTTCAAAGAAACCTTTTGAACCTGGCCAATGATCATTACTGCCATTTTGAGAAAAAAAATCACCCATTGCTGCCTTAATTAAAGTCTTTCATAGAAATAACTCCAGCATAAGGGAATGTAACATTTAAGGGATTAGCATCTACATGAAACTGTTGGGAGAGATTATGTGGAGGTTTGGCGTTCAATGTTAACAGTACGTCGACAACACTCAGCTCTTTTCCATCTCAGTCCAGGGAGGCCAAGGAAGTCCTGAACCAGTGTCTGAAATCAGTAATAGACTAAGCAAAGACATTGAAGCTTAATCCAGAGAAGATAAATACACTCCTATTCAGTAGGACTACCAATTCAGTGATAGGGATACAGCTTGTTGCAGCGGAGGGGGCAAATGAAAATCTTCCCCTACCCCCACCCCCACACACAGTGATCCAAATCCAGATTGGGTCTCAGACGCTTACCTTTGAGTAAAACAACCTCACCATTTTCTGCTGCTGATCCTGCTATTCTAAATAAAGTCAGAATCTGTTGTTGCCAGTGCCTGGTCTCAGAAAAAGAAAAGGCAGCCGGGAGAGGACCAACCAATGCACCCCAGATGGTGGTTGGCTTGGGCGTCTTTATCAATGCCCTCTTTACATGCAAATAGTTTGGTCCTAATTGGTTTAGGTGAACTGGATCAGGATCTCATTTGGGAGTAACCAAACTGCCTAATTCTGAATGGCAGTGCCTCTGAAACTCAGCTAAAGCTTAGACTACTCTGAGCATGCGGATCCAGCACGCATGCGCATTACTAACTGATAATGGAGGAGGAGGACAGGAGAATTGCAAACATGGCAAACAGGCTTTAACAAATAATGGGTGTAGGGGATCTCTCATAGAGTTCAGTGCAGGACTCTTACTAATACACTGGGCACAAAGTGGGCAAGCAGAAGGGCTCCACCTCTCCACATATAACAAAGAGTTGTTTCTGCTGCAATACACATTGTGGGGCTGCATTTTAACAGTGTCTGAAACATCAGCTGGTTCAGATCACATCTCAGATTTCTGACTAGACTGGTAGCATGCAGTGTAAGTCCTACTTAGAGTAGGCCTGTTGAAATTACTGGAACTTCAGTCAGTTGCTAATTTAAGTCCCATTCATTTCAGTGGGTCTACTCTAAGTAGGACTAACACTGGCTATTACCCATAATTTGAAAGATGTGACCCTTCTTTTGTACCAACTTCACTGGCTTTTGGTTTGTTTCCAGTTCAAAGTGTTGTTTGTTACTTTTAAAGCCCTGAACAGCTTGCCCACCATCTTTAGATTATCTAGGACAGGGATAGAAACGATATTGTTGGACTACAGCTCCCATAATCCCTCACAATTGGTGAAGCTGGCGAGGGCTGATAGAAGTTGCAGTTCAACAGCATCTTGGGGCCCTATTGCATATCCTACCACCATCACTTGGTAGAATAGGCAATAGGGCCTTCTCTGATTTATTTCTGCAGTGGAACTTCAGTTCCAGTTGTTCTACCACCACACCCCTCAAGAGAGAGAAAAAATGCTGTTAAGATTTTTCTCTGTTACAGAATCATAAAAAAGTATGGCGACAGATATTCTCCTGATGCCAGAATAACTTTCATGACGTGATTAAACTAGATCTGTTCCCTTATTTGTAGTTGTCTGAAAAAGAGCTACAGCAACTCTTCGGTTTTCCTCTCTGTCTCACATGTGCATTAGAACTCCTTATAAAGCAGGAAGCATGTATTACTCTAACAAGTCTCAGAGCATGGATCTGTTTTAAAGATGTATTGCAGCAATAGCGCCGCAAAGTGAGATGCCAATAACCGACTGGGAGGACTTGATGATCAACTTTATTACTCACAACCAGATGCTCATGAGAAAAGAGTGCAGGTGCAGCTACAATGGATATGATTTGAAGATGAACCTTCAACAGCCTACAGATGCCTGGAATAATGCTTTGCCAGTAAAACATAGAAGGCTGATATAAACAGTAAAACAGCACTTTTTGGAAAGAAAAAAAACACACCCTCACACAGCTACTAGGGCTGAACTTTGTGTGATAAGGCTGGTGAAGTAAAAAAGTGTTACCGTTAGTTATGCTATATTGTATTTGTCTAGCGGGGTTTTATCTAAAAATAGAATCAAATTCCTGGCTATTTTCTGACTCATTATATTTCAAAGGCCTATTAACTCCCATTTTGTTTCCAACACATTTCAGAGATGTTTGGGAAGTAGCTCCCATGCTCTACTACATTATCGTATAACATCTTTACTTGGAAATCTCATCACAGATTTAGGTTCAAGTTAGCCATTATGTTGTTCTTATAATTTGTAATTGCCTCATTTTTAAAAAAAATAAATAGTTGAAGAGGGCCTGATCAAGTTTGTAATACAATTGGGAGGGGGGGTAGGGGGTAGGGTAACCTTTTGCTCCTCTTACAGCCCCAGTCCAGACGGGGGAGTCCTTCAGCTGCTATTAACCTCGGGAGGAAAAAAACTCAGGAGTTTCCATTAGTGTCACTGGGAGCTTTTCTTCTGATGCAAATGGCAGCTGTGGGAGGGGAATCTAGACTGGCACTGCCAGAGAGCAAAGGGTTAAAGCTCCCACCTTCCTCTCTATGGTTCCAGTACGGATTGGGGGACTCCATGGCTGCTATTTGCTTTAAAATAAACATCCATGTTATTATGATGATCATTTATTGCATTTCCATATTGCCCCATAGCCAAAGCTCTCCGGGCAGTTCACAAAAATTAAAAACTATTAAAAACATTATATAAGTGTAAAACCATTTACATGAAAACATATAAACAAACAGCACGCACAGAGCCAACATATATCTAAGAAAAATTTTAAACGATCAACCAAAGACAATCCAGGACCTGAATACAACTCATTACATGCTGCCAAATGCCTGAGAGAAGAGGATAGTTTTAACCTGGTGCCAAAAAAATAAAAATGGCGCCAGGTGTGTCTTGTCCAGACAGTCATTCCATAATGGGCCACCACCGAGAAGGCCCTCTCCCTTGTTGCCAACCTCTGAGCCTCCCCTGGAGGAGGACCTTAGATCCTGAACATAATATATGGGTCGGTTCACGTTCCTTCAGTCATCCGTTCTTCCCTTTGTAGGTCTTAGCTGAATGCTAATGCTCTAATCCAAAGAAAGTTAGTTACAGTAAGTTCCATTAATGTCAACAGGATATAAGTATGACCAACTTTCTCTGGATTGTGACACACTATTTTAACTGTTTAATACAAAGCTTTTGTCATAAGACTCTATGTTGTGTGGACAGTTTATAATAGTTCTAACTGATTATTTATCTAGCCATTTCAGTTCATTTTTTCCTCAGTGCTTATGCAATCTTCACATGTGATTTTGCCTTTCACAGAAGGGCCAGGCAGGGCCAACCCAAGGCATTCTGCTATCTAAAGAACTGTACTGCACCTGATCCCAGAACGTTGAACTCTTCAGAAAACCCTTATTATTTTATGCATACATTTTTCTACTTTCTGTGTTCATATACTGCCTTCCCACCAAGGCACTCACAGTTGTTACATTTTATATTAATGGCTTATGCTCTAGCAGTGCAAGCCTAGGTATGTTTATTCAGAATTAAGTCCCACTGAATTCAGTGAGGCTTACTTCCTAGTAAGTATGCTAGGATTGCAACCACGTGGATTAATCCTATGCATACTTACTTAGAAGTAAGTCCCATTGAGTTAAAGGTGACTTGGTAATTGTGTATAGGATTGCAGCCTAAGTGACACAATACCAAACAAGAAAGGAAAGAGAAGAGGAGAGGAAAGGAAAGGAAAATAAGCAACAGTCCGATACCAATTCTCTCATAATGTTGCATAATGAGGTGGCCTAATAACCAGATGGAATGGCCGCTGCAAGAGACAGTTCTGGGAGGTGAGAGTCTGAACTGGTATAAGTAAGCTTCCCATTTTCCTATATATGGTCCATGTAGAGCCAGTGGCCACCTCCCTGCAATCACTTCAGAAGCAAAAGAGAGCTGTGCAGACAGAAAGAATAGCCCACTGAAGGATGCTGGCTGGGTTTTCTGCAAATCCTGGCAGCATCTTTCAATTGCCAGGCACTTTGTTTTCCCCAGATCAAGTGCTGGAGGCATGTTAGGGAAGTAAGTGTGTGTGGGGGGGGGGCACTGCTGGATGAAATGAGAAGGAGCAAGCAGTAAGGGATCAAGAAGAGGCACAAGTTACCTCCCCTCCATAATTTCTGGTAGCACCTCACTTGTAGAATCCTATTTGTAATGTACAAACCTTGAGATCTGGCACTTGGGAATCGGTGCTGTCAGTTGCCTCTTTATCGTCTCCCTGAAGCAGGCATGTGTGAAGGAGCAAGGAATGGGCCAAATTAGCTGAGCCAACATTACTGGGGGATGTTAGTAATTTACTGCTGGCAATTACTAAGTCATCCACACCCATAAGCAGGGAGATGGCAGAGCAGCCCTTGCCTTTGAGGCAAAATGCCTCCTTGAGCAATTCCCGAGGTGGTGTGAATTATAGACAACCTTCTCTTGAAGCCTGTGCCTAAAACTGCCAACTCCCCAGTCCTTAGAGTTTTGTCTGTTTACATTTAAAAAAAATGGGGCTATATTATCCATTTTGCCAAAGGAAAACTCTTTGTGTTTTCTCCTCCTTCCCTTGTGAAGAAAATGTATGTTTCCAGTTTTAGCTGGAGCTTTGCAGCAAAAACACCACAGGTTGCTAACACTGATGGAAGAATTCCTATCTGAAATGAAAGTGTCCACAATGGAGCAAGCCCGAGGGACGTTTCTCTGATTCTTTTGAAGCTGGTGACTTCCTCTTGGGTTAGCTTGTTAAAGTTAGGAGTATTTCTATTTTATAGTGTCCTGTAAGAAATCCAATCTTGGGGCACATGTTAGTTTGTGCCTTCTATGCCTCTGATCCGGGAGAAAGCAGAGGACAGGAAGGCCTGGCGCGCTATGGTCCATGGGGTCATGAAAAGTCGGACACGACTTAACGACTGAACAACAACAATGCCTCTGATGTAGCACCTAGGGACCCTATGGCTACCCAAAAGGGTCAGGCAAGGATTTCCCCCCACTGAATGTGTTTCTGGGTATCATGCTTTCTAAAGCCTCTTGTTTAGGGTCTAAAGGGTATGTGGAATATTTGAGCAGCTTGCAGGCAGGGATGAGTGTTTCAACTCATTTTCCCTGCTACAACTGTACATATACGGTATGTGTGAGGTTCAAACTAGACATTACATGGAGATGTGTACGGCATTACCCTGACAGCCCACCTTAAAGAGGAAATGCTTCTGGAGAGCTGGTCAGGATCAGAGAAGTGGAAGGGCAGACAAACAGATTTGGTGGGAGGGACAATTTCATCTTTAAAATAGCATAAGGGATGGTTTAAGCCCCCTCCCTCAGCATGACCCGCTTCGGGTTCTTCCTGATCACAGATCTCCAACATCATTTCTAGTTGTACTCTTAGATGTTGATTGGAGTGGTCTGGATATTGGGCAGTTGACAGTGAGGTAGATACTGATCACATAACCAAGGGAGGATCTACACTACAGCCCCTGTGGCACCACCACGCCGGTATTTTTTCAAACTGCAATCACTGCTGTGGGGGCACATACTCAGTGGCAGAGCATGTGCTTTGCGTGCAGGAGGTCCCGGGTTCAATCCCCGGCACCTCCAGGCAGGGCTGGAAAGTCACTGTCAACAATACTGGGCAAGATTGTCTGATGCACTAATGGTCTGATGCAGTATAAGGCAGCTTCCAGTGCTGCTTTGAGGGGGGGGGGGCTCTGTGGTAGAGTACATGACAGGGGTCTACAGAATCATGCATGGTCTGGAGGATGTGGACAGGGAGACATTTTTCTCCCTCTCTCCTAACACTGGAACCCGGGGTCATCCCATGAAGCTGACTGGTGGGAGATTCAGGACAGAGAAAAGGACGTACTTCTTCACACTGCGCATAGTCAAACTATGGAATTCGCTAGCACAGGATGTAGTGATGGCCACCAGTTTGGAGGGCTTTAAAAGGGGATTAGGCAAATTCCAGCAGGAGATGGCTATCAATGGCTACTAGTCTTTTTGGCTATGTGCTACCTCACCAGAAGCAGTGAGCCTATGTACACCAGTCGCTGGGGAACATGGGTGGGAGGGTGCTGTTGCGCTCATGTCCTGCTTGTGGGTTCCCGGTCGACAGCTGGTGGGCCACGGTGTGAACAGAATGCTGGACTAGAGGGACCCTTGGTCTGATCCAGCATAGCCCTTCTTATGTTCTTATGTACATGCCTTGCATGCAGAAAGTCCCAGGTTCAATCCCCAGCATCTCCAGGTACGGCTGGAATAATTCCTGCCTGGAACCTTGGAGAGCCATTGCCAGTCAGTGTCAACAGTTACAGGGCTAGATGGACTAAGGTTGTGACTCAGTAAAAGGCAGCTTTCTATGAATATAGTGCAGTGTCCACCATGTTTATAGTGTGATTGAGTTCCACACACAAATGCAACTGTGTGATAAGTAGGAGTTCAAAAGATCATGTGTGTTTGTGTTTGTAGCACGAACACATGACACAAGCCTCAGTATTCTGCTGCAAATGCAGGGAAAATGGCTGTTTCCTTTTCCTTTTTTTACTCATGATTGCATGTGCACCTTTGATGGTATGCAGCAATAGAGTTCTGAGAATAAATTGAGTGACAATTCACAGCTTCGCTCCTCTATGCGTGTGCAGTCAAAAGTAACCACCAATAATAATAATAATAATAGTGGGGGAGGAAAAGGGATTGGGGACAGAGAAGGTGGGGACTTCATGGTGTCACAGCCACTGCATTGCTGCTCTGTCCCTGCCCCAGGCAGATGCTGGAGGGGGGGATGACTGCCACTTCCTCACGGCCTTCCTCCTCCTCCAACTGCCTTCGAACTACTTCAGGCTCCTCCTACTCCTCTGCTTGTGCCTTTGGCATGCTATGTGGAGCCCCCACCCACCCCATACTCTCTTCCTTTCTCACTTGCTCTCTCACGGTGCCATCCGGTATAACAGCCCCTCACTCTGCTCTTTCCTGAGGGCTTCCCAACCTCCATACCCTTGTGGTAGTAGTAGACACTGAAGGTGGCTCTGATCTGGAGTGCAGTGTGTGATTGGTGCTCTAGAACGGGCTTTAGAGAGGTGATTGGGGTTTTTTTGTGTTTGTTTTTCCTACCCCCAAATATCATAAAAATCAGTGCAAGGAAAGAGCAAGGGAGGGGGAGTCGGAAGGGGAAGACTTGGGTGGGAACAAGAAGTTCAGGAAAAGTTTGAAAACTGTTCCTACTGGGAAGAGTTATAATACTGCTGTGTTGGAACACACATATTTTTGTAGCACAAGGAAACTGGAAGCACTAGAAAAACCATCATAAAAGTAGTTTGGGAAACAACAGAATACGAAGGAAAAATAGCTTTGGTACGGCAGGCTGGGGTGTGCCTCATGTGTCCACCAGACATTATAGTACTGCGATAAAATGCTTGTCTAGAGTGGCCCCAAAAGTTGGCTGACCATATTTCCTTGAGGCAAAAACGGGATATTGGGATGACAAAAAAGGGACAGGGTTAGGTAATATTCCGTATTCATTAAAAAGTAAGACGATAACAAAAGTTTTATTAGAGAAAGAATCTCTATGGGTGGAATGATGGTAGATATAACAGTAAGACTCACCCTCCTGGCTCCCACACACTGAATGGGGCTTAGCGACTGCCTCTTGAATTCCCTGCCACTGCAGACAAGCAAGGGGGCGGCGTCTGATCATCACTAGCTCAAAAAGCCTGGCCCTGACTGGATAAAGGAAATGGAACTTCCTCTTCCGTCACACTAGTAGTTTTACTGCACGCGTTGATTAGCGTAGAGCCTTATGATAAACGCGTTCAGTTTTTTTTACAAAAAACTAAAAACGGGACCAAATTGACATTTATATTAAAACGGCGGGACGGTCGAGAAATATGAAAAAAAAACGGTACTGTCCCGTTTAAAACGGTACGTATGGTCAGCCTAACCGTGCATGTTGTGCCACAGAAGCTGGGACTTTAGATCTCAGCCTGCTATGGTTGTGAAGCTTTGACTGCCAACTTCTTAATATTCAGGCTCTGCAGTTTAACCCCACCTCTCATGTTGTTGCCATCAGTCAATGAGACATCCTCAGCTTGAGGACTGAATAACACTTACAGTGTTTGACCTTCTTGCCCCCTCTCCTAGTCTCTCTGTTGTTGAGATTGTTTCCCCACCCCAATTGCTAAGACCCTAGTGTGTTTGGTAAATATTATAAATTTATCAACAAGAAACAAAAAGAATTCCTAAAGTGACAGATAGTATCTCCTTGTATCTGTCATCTTCTGTTACTCTCTCTGACATGAAAGAATGCAACCTGACTGTGATGCATTATGACATGACACATAACACTAGTTACTCAATTTGTAACTCATTAGAGAAAACAGTAGAGGCATAAACCCCTTTATACTGATCTCCTTGTTCCTTTTGCTATTCTCATTAGGCACTCATGTTTCTCTCTCTCTCTCTCTCTCTCTCAATCCTGGCTACCTTCCCACTTCATATGATCATAAAGAAAGATCTGAAGGCTTGAGGAGCTCACCTGCACTTTCCTTTGCAGTAAATTAAATGTTTGCTAAATTCCTTCTTCCTAATGCAAGACTCTTGAATTAGCTGCTACTGTTATTACAAAAATGCTTTAAAAAAAATTGTAACTGGTTTCATGTAATTTTTTCAGACACCGAGGTTTCTTCACATGTAGACGTTTCCTCTGGAGTCCAAAAATGCAAATCAGTGGGACTGAAAAGAGTAGGAACCAGAATGGAAATGGCTTTAGTGCCACTATCTTTCAAGGCATCATAAGCCTGATAAGTGACACTTCCTGGTTTCCTAATAGGATTCCTTCTGATTCAAAGGTAAGGGTCACCTCCTGGGTGACCCCCCCCCCCGATGTTTCACTTGCACCTTATTCACTGCCCTTAAAATTCACGTTTGGCTTGCTGTTTACCTAGAGCCAAGCCACATTTTTGAGTTTCAATTTTTTTTTCATCAGAAAGTCTTCATAGTCAATAGGAGAATTGTACATAGAGCAGACATGCAAATTAGGCAAAAATGAAACTTTCAGGATTTTTTCATCCAGTTCCTCAACACAAAGCATGTTTACAGGGCCCTGTGTGTAAAAAAAAGAAAAGAAAAAGAAAAAGAAAAAAAAGTCAAAACAGTCCTTTGAAAGACTCTAGGTCCTGAGCTAGTCCACAAGTTCTAAGTTTGGGTAACCACCCCAATCCAAGAGAAGAAAAGTTAGGCAGTTTCCGTTTTATGTACTGTTATGGATCTTGGAGTGGGGGGGACTTTCCATACTGCTGGATCCTCTTTTTTTACAAGGGACTCAAGGGACTCCATCAGTTTTAGACCTGTTCCTATAATTTTTGCAGGAAGCGGAGTTGACTGAATATATGATGATAGCAGAGCAACTCTCTTGGCATTTCTGGATTAGGGTCTTCATGGCAGTGGCTCCAAGGTTATCAAACAATCCCTTACTGGAGGTCCTTTCAAGGACTTTCATTTCACAGCAAATTGCTGGTAATTTGGCTTTTGTCTAGCTGTATTGAGTAATTCATTGATTGTTACTGCCTGATGTTTTAGCTTTCTGCTGGTTATTATGTCTTAAGAGTTGCTTCTATATAAGCTGTTTTGAGCACACGAACATTTTAAATTTAAAATAAAAAAAAAAAATTTTTTTCTTGAAATTATTTTGGAGTAAACATGTTTACATTTTGAAAACAATCTTTCAACTTTTTTTCATAGGAAAAAGACAATCAAAATCCACAAATCAACACCAGCTTTCTGGGAAATATTTTTGGAGAAAATTCACACAAAAATGGTTGTTTTATTTATCAGCAACACGAAGCAGTTTGTCTTTTGTTATAACTGAATAGTGGCAAAGAATGGACACTGGGTTTGAAGAACATTGAAAGGCAAAAACCAATGTATGTTGGGCCTAATCCAGCTGAAGTGCTTAACTTTCCTATTGAAATCAGTTGAGATTAAATAGAATCAATTGGACCTAAAAGTTCTTAACTCTGATGGATTAGATACAAAATAACTTTTTCTCTCTTTGTTTGCGTTTTGAAATGTACTTGCTGCTGCCATTTCCTGGCTCCAGGAACCCTTCCCGCACCCACCTATGTATTTTTTAACTGGGTGAGGTTTGTTCAGACATTCAGTTCTGTATTCCCCCCTCCTTCTCTTTTTTAATGCTTATTATGGGCAATCAATAAAATAGGTGTCAGTCAGATGCTGATGAAAACACATGCTACTTCGTGATTCATCCTTACTTAGAATTGTACTGTGTTGAAATGAACAGGGCTTACTTCTAAGCAAGTGTGCTTTGGATCAGAGCATATTCATTTCTCCATTGATTTGCATGGTGCTTGGACTGCAGCTACAACAAAATATTTCCATAGCTTGATTTAAAAATGAAGGCAGTGAGGGTTTCTTTTCTTTTGATTTAGATGCCTGTTTTTAGATCAAATCCAAAGTCTCCCCAAGAAGCTTCCTATTTGAAAGCACCAACTACCTGACCTATAAAAGGAGTTTTGTCTGACTGCAGGAATTGGCCCTGAGGTTGTTTACAGTACATGTTCAAGCTTTTCTTTTCAAAAAAAAAAAAAAATGGAAAGAGAAGGGAGAAAAAAATGACATTATCTTGTTTTCCCCCCTTCATTTTCATCTGGCAAAGTATGTGCTTTCCCTTGTTTTGAGACTGCTGAGATGTTTAGACAGAAGGATTACCCTGCCATTAATAGTGAGCCTCTTGGATTTATGACATTTTATAACACAATCCACAGATCACTTGAGCCTGAGTATTTCTATTATAGCTGGTTTGAGTTCCACTGAAATCATGGACACAAAGATTGTCTTTCCTTTTCAACATTACCGTTTACAAATTATAAAGCACATTTCAAAATGTGCAGCGTTGTTTACATGCTTTACAAATGACAGTCCTATGAAGCAGGCCATCATTATTCTCATTTTACAGGTGGAGAAATAAGGGGGTGGGGTGGGGGACTAGTTCAACGCTACACCAGTGATTCCAGAGCAGAAATGAACTGACATGTTCCAGCATCACCGCTCTAGCCAATTTGACCACGGTGACATTCAGATGCTTGGGTTTTGTTGTGTGTGTTTTTAATTACACCCTGCCTTTCCATCAAAATTGATGTCCATGACAGCTATTAATTACTGCTGCAATCAACAAGGCTTCTGAGTAAATGTGTTTAGAATGGGTATAGACATCAGATTGAAAGTAATCCAGTTTAATTGTTCCGTTGATCACTGGCCTTCTGTCCACTGTTGTGTGCTTTGGTGATCCTGCTCTGGACAGAACAGCAGTCAGCAAGCAAACTGGCTGGTAAGCCAACTTGTGGCTGGGCCTAGAGCATGTCTCCACACGTTGTGGCACGGTTAGACAGCCGAGATAGCAAAATGCAGCCTACCACCCCCACCCATATGCGGTTCACCAGGAATTTGATAATCATACTGTTTTTGCTGCCTACTGGAATAGCAAAAACAAGGGGAAATACATTTGGATTGGTTGGTAACAAATTAGCAAGCCATGCATTGTGGCCATCCAGATCTTTGACATCCCCTTGTTTTTCCCATCCCAGGCATGTAGCAAAAAAAGCAGGATCTAGAAAACTGGGATAGAACAATCATCTAGCTCTCTATGAGGCAGCTTCCTATGCTCCCTCCTCCAAATAAGATCTTGCAAGGCATCATGAGCTGAGATATCTGGAATGGATGGGCTTCAGAGAACAGTGTTGGTGTGGTGGGTTTGGTGCCAAACTATTCCTCTCTCCTGAGGTTCAAAGTTCAACATTCCAACCATGTTGAAGCTGTAACAGCTCAGGAGGCCTAGACAGATGCATATGGAAGAGAGAAAGGCTAGTAGGCTCCCCCAACCTGGTGCTTCCAGAACTACATTTCCTAGCATCCCTGGCCAGCAAGCCAATGGCCATGCTGGCTGGGGATTATGGAAGTAATCTAGAGGGCACTAGGTTGGGGAACGCTGCTTTGAAGCAAGAAAGGAAGTCTATTCCTACAATTCTATGCCATTTAAATGCTATGTCTGCTATATCTATATCTTAGAAATGCTGTGAGTGTGTGTGTGGGGGGGGGAGAGGAGATGCAGTCATGTCTCTGTTTCCTCCTCAAATGTCTTTACTAATAGCTTTCAAATGTTGGCATCCCTAGGCCATGTACAGATGCAGCTTTGGACATGCCAGTGGCTTCATGGCACTCAAGGAGATAAGACAGTTTAGTTTAACACAACATGAATGATTCCAGCCTCCAGTCCCAATCAAAGAGATTTACAGCTGTTTTAAAAAGACAGTAATGTTGACTTGACTGGTGAAAGAATGCAGGAAGCGACACTGAATAAAAACACAAGGAATTAACAAGTAAATAAATGTTGAGCTATGAACATGATATATACCTACTTAATATCATCATCTTCATCATCATTATTTATCATTTCTTTTGGGGACATTCACACTGCCTCTTAATTCAGAGGCATTTAAAGTTGCTGTGCTTTTGAAATTAAAAGCTGATTTCCACACACACAGACACACTGCTCCTAAAGAAACAGCCATCTTGTCTAGTTAAAACAATTAACAAAACAGACAGTGAAAAAGATTGCCCCTGTCGCTGTTTATAACCATTTTAATCCATAGTGGTCCTAGCCAAGATGCTCCTATAGTCTCACTTTTGTGATAAGGTGCCTCTTCTCAGCTGAAGAAGTGTGCAATTTAGGTGTGCAAGTGCTGTTCTCTTTTTGGCACCTCTCTCCACATGGTACTTTTCAGACAGTGCTTTACAGGAACTGATCCTAAAGTGTAACTTTTAAGAACACAATTAACAGTGCATCTACTGCATGTTTACTCAGAGGTAAACCCCACTACAGTCAATGGCACTTGCTTCCCCATCAGATTCTAGCCTAAAAGTAATTTTTGTTGCATGGTGGTATATTTCTCCCCTTCCCATTTATAAAAACTAATAAGGGACATTAAAAACCTAGCCAGTACCCTGAGATGGGTAGGTAGCAAGTATCTGCTGATGAAATGACCATCTGCAACCCAGAGCAAATACTTATCAGTTGCCTTCCATGACTGAATTCCATGTGCCAGCACAGACTGGTGAGAGGCGCACCTTCCACTGTGTGTTGCTGGTGCATCTGCCTAGGGGGCCGCCAGATGCAGATCATGCTGATTCCTTCACTACAAGGCACACAACCTGCTGAGTAGACAGGTGCTGGCTGTGCGGATGTCCATGGGCGATGGAAGCCTGGTTGTCCTAGTAGCTGACATCTATATCTAGATCTATCTGGATTTTTAAACTGATACAACATGAAGAATGTCACTCTCGGTTACTGTACAGCTGTATCTCATGGACATCCTTTAAGCGCAATGCCTTGACCATGTCTTCCCTGCTTTCCTCAGCTGCTGTAATGTGCTATTGTTGTGAAATCTTTTGGACCTTTACTTAGCCTCCAGAGCAAATAATACCCCTGGCTACAGTTAGAAACTTTTTCAAAGGCTGCATACTTGATTATCTTCCTTGAGCACAAAAATACCAGTGATTCTTCTTATGGCTGCCGTCTGCAAATCTCATTCATACCCAAACTGGGCACATAAGAGTAGGATATTGCAAGCATAGGTCTGCCTGTAAGGAGCACTGTGTATTGATGGATTTATGGATGGGTTTTAAAGGTCAGAGCATATAAACTCAGCAATTGGTTTCCACAGAAAGTGTGTACCCTAGCAATGAAATACAGTTGCTTTCCCCCAGCTCTGCTTACCCCTAGCAAAATGCAAACCACAAAATAAACCAGTTAACTAAGACCTCTGCTAAATAATTAAAAAGTGAAAACAAAATTTGATGAGGGGGAGCATCTTCTCACAAAATTGGTTCTCGGTCACTTCCAACTGTCAAACTTAGGTCCAATCAGATTGGGTGCAGAGGAAGGTAAGGTAGGATTGAAGCAAGACAAGTTGGGGAAGGGCAAAAACAACAGGTCTACATGTCACAAGACAAGTTCACCCCCCCCCCAATTGTTCAGACCAGCGAGAATGGGGCGTATCACCTGACCTAGGGCTTCTCCACATGTGGCATATATCTTACAATCAAAATTGCTTACTCACGGAAGTTTGAGGGTCCTTTACGTGACATCATCAACCTCCAGAGCCCCTCCCATGGTTTATTACCTTTATTCTGCCTTTGTAAAGTGCGGAGAAAGTCTGTTTTTTCTCTAGGAAGCGCTATGAATGCACTTTAGTTGCTGTGTACTTCTGTAATGGCACTATAACAGCAGCACCATCTAGTGGCTTTAAAATTAAACATATAGAACTTGCTGAGAAATAAAATCAGCATGTGTCAGCCTGTGTAAAGGAGACGATCTTAATCTCCCAAGAGTCTGGGAGAAGAACCCCCAGTAAAGATGCAGGATTTTAGGCTCATGTGGTGAATCCCCTGCCCTTGGCCTATTTTTGTTAACAGCTTCCTAGGCTTGGTTCAGAGTCAAGCATAGTTGAATGGTCCTATCTGGCCCTGTACATGGAGGCAGGGCTGATATGCCAACTCTATCATCCACATGGGACAACCTGTCTAATTGTGTCCTATGCAGATAAAATTCTATGTACATTGGTCAAAATTGTACAGTCACTTCCAAGGTGTTTATCTGTGTGCATAAGCATCATTGAGATGGACTGTCCCCATGTGGATGGTGAGGCTAGAGTGCTGGCTTCACGCATAGTTCTGGACTGGACCTTTCAAGGATCCAGACCAGGCTCTAGTCTGGCTAGACTGATGCTTTGAAATGAAATGACAGTCTCATTCCTATCCTGTCCTGTTTATTTGCTTCATCATTCTCTGCACAGATATCAACTCTCAGCATGAAAGCCAGAGAGAAACTCTGGCACAAGGAAAGAAAAGAAAAAGGTGTCTGTCCTGAAGCCTCTGTTACCAACATTCCTTCCTATAGCATGCATCAGATACTGTACATACAACGTATATCTACCTATCTCCTTCTCCCCAAAACACTCTTATCTGAATAGAAACTGTTTCTTCGGTAGCCCTATAGCACAGTTGAGGCCATTTGGGAAACCCCGAGGGGTCGGATTGTGTTCTCTATTAACGATGGTTTGATTAGATTTAAGTTGGCCTTGGATACAATTTGAGATACTATATTTAACTCAGTTCTGCTTTTATAAACCACTTCATTTCTTCTGATGAATCATTTAGTAATTCAAATATTTTCATTGTTTTCAGGTAGTGTGAGTCCTCTCCCCCCCCCCGCCGCCCACCACACACACACACACACACACACACATTTTTGTGGGTATGATAATGCCAAGACACACAGAGAAACATGATGAAAAATAGTAGCAAGCATCCATATTCTGGTTGTACAGTGTTACGTGTGTGTTTTTTAATGTATGCTGCCTTCTTCTGCATAAGTAAATTCAGCAGCAAGTGCCTGAGGGCGCGTAACACATGTTCAGGTTTTGTGGCACACAAGAGGATAAAAGCAAGGATGGTAATATCCACTAATAGAACATTACATCCCATGAGGGACTTTCATTGCTTTTGTGTCTCCTTTCCAATATGTGGTCTAACCCTTTCAATGACAAGAGAACCCTCATTTCTGTAAGATATAAACTATCAGGTCACACAGCCTGTCAGATTGAAAATGTTTTCTTCCCAATTACCTTGCAGTTGGATGCAGTCATGCTGTTTTGCTGTTCCTCTGTCTTTAGTTGACACCCAAGGTCATAGGCGTGCAATCTGGCTTAAAATGCAAAGCACACCACAATCTGCTACTTGCAGCCCAATGTACAGTTAGTAGGACTAGTTAAACCATAATCCATGGATGTAAACTGAGAGGCAGACTAACCTTATGGATCTTTGATACTAATTTACAGGGAGTTGAACAAAGTAATCAAATGATGTTAAACGCATAACTTGTGTGGTTTAAAGTCTTTTTCAGCTAACCTAGTATTTTTAAGGGAACTTTTGTATCCAGGGCTGTCCTACAGATGTCACAAGAAATACCCTGTTATCTGAGCCCTGGAAACACTTGGGCCTTATTATGTTGAAGGACCCTTACCTGCCACTCAGGGGCAAATTACACATACCTGCAACCTGTGTAATAGTGCTCTGACACCATTTATTTACTTACTTACTTACTTACAACCTGCTTTGGCAGAGGAAATTTAGAGTGGTAAAGTAGCAGGGCAGGTTAGGAAAGGGTTATGTTCCTTCCATTTTTCCACTCCAAATGCCCTTACCAGTTGTCCCCTAATGGAAATACATGATTTGAAAACGGGGTGGAAGAAAGCTGGAGCAAGGATACAGCAGGGGGTTAAGTATCTCCTTCCTCTTTCGTCATTTCTTTGCTCTCAATTCTTCCTTCCTCAGGTGTGTTTTTAAGGTGTTGGGGCACAGGTGCACAGATTAGCATGCTACCTGTACTTAGGTCAGGCGTGTTGAACCTCTTTCAGCATAAGGGCTGAATTCAGTTTCAGAGAAGCTCTCAGGGGGCCATATTCCGGTGGTGGGCAGGAGTCAAAGGCAAAAGCAGCCCAGCCAAAATATCAAAAATACCAGCATATTTTAACTTACAGTGCACATCATGAAGCAGAAACAGTGTGTAGAGGTGTACGGACGTGTGTACATTGTAGCCCTTTCTAAATACACTTGTAGGGACAAAATGAGAGATGGGCTTGCTACCAGGAATGTCTTGCAATCTAATGCCTGTATCACCTTATTTTGAGAGTTCCAGAATTCCAGAGGAATGCCATTTATATATTTTTAAAAAACTCAAGAGTTTGTGAAAGAACGTAAGCCATTTCCTTGGGTTTCACCTAAGAGTAGATCTCAGGCCCCAATAAATGAAGATAATTTGGAGAGCAAATTCTTTCTTGCTAGGAGACCATTAGCCAAAATGGAGGTGAAACTTGCCTGTACCAGTTTGCTCTAAACAGCTTACAGCAACTTCTTTCCCACTATGGAAAACTACAGGCCTCAGTTGTCTTGGGGTCATCTAGTGGCATGTTTCAGATGTCATCTAGTGGCATGTTTCAGATTCAGACAAGTCAAATAGAAAGCAAGTTGTAGAATGGCATTCCCATAATGTCGTCTTTTGAAAACAGAATGATGTAAAATGACACTGGTAAAGAACTTTTCCCCCCTAAATGACACGTGGGCAATGCATTAAGATAATAAGATGGAAATTAGGAGTATGTATTCACTTTCGATGTATCCTGAATCCAGAACTGATGTAGGCTGCTTCTGAAGATTTCAGATTAGTCCAAAGCTAAACAAAGGTCCTGCTACTCTGAAGCAAATTTAGGGCCTTCCAGAGCTTCAGAAGCAATTTGGAAGCAAATGGAGCCACAGCGTCCAATTTCTCCAAAAATTGAAAATTTCTCCCCAGACTCTCCATATAAAGAAAACAGTAGAATGAGAGGACAAGGGGGAAAGAGGTGGGGGTGTAGTTTCGTGACTGACAGCTTCCAACCAGGAAGTAACTTTATCAAGGCTCTCCTTTTAACTTCCAATCACAAAGAAATGTAGAAGAACTTACCAGATGCTGCTCCTGTGTTTTCACTGCGTTTTCAGACTCTGTGTCTGTGGTAGCAGTAGCAGCAGCAGCACTCAGGGTTTCCAAGGAAAGCTCAAGAACCAGCACGAAGACCTTTTCTACAGAAGGCTGTTAATTGGCTGTATCTGCTTTTGGCTTCATTGCAGAGTTGAGATCCAAGCGCTAAAGAGCAGTTCCTTTCCTGCTTTTCCACTACATAACCTCTATGTGGCACTGTGGTATAGCACAAAAACACAAGTAAGTTTTCTTTTGCTTTCACAGTTAAATAGCACACTTTCCCTGCTCTAAAAAAACCCTTGCCGACAGTGTTCTTTAGACACAGAAGTAAAACTGGAGGGTCACGACATCACCTAAAGAACCCATAAACAACTGTAAGGAATGATGAACAGACAATAAATGCCTCGTGTAGAAAAGCCCTAAGTGGGAAATGCCTATTCAGTGGGTGATTGATGACACCAGCTCTCCAACCAGGTATATGGAGCTCCATCAAATCCACACAACCTGAGTCAAGTTCTCCCAGCATTTTCTCCCTGGATGTCTGGTACAGCAGAGGGCAGGGCATGCTTCCCTTCTAAAGGCGGTGCTTGCTGGAAGACTGGCTACTTCATTTAAACATCTCAGCAGCTGCTATTATTATTTGGGGAGGGTAATTTTCAATGCACACCTACACAGCAGTGCAGCTGTGAATAACCACACAAACTTTTTATTTTAAAACCTGTATTCTTGCTCAGCTGTACAGGTGAACATGCATTTTCTGGACTTCCAAAAAAGAAAAGAAAAAAGAAGAATCTGAAATGGTGGCATGACCTTCCACTTCTCCCACATTTGCAGCATTATATTGTGGCATGTGCTCACACTATGAACACTCATGATAAAATGCACGTGACCTTCCCAACTCCTCCTGCAATTAAAACACTATGCATTGGTGGGGGCACTTGGTTGTGTAATAAAACACAGCAGATGTCAGGGGTGTTTCTGAGCGCAGGGAGCGGGATAGAAGTTCAGATTCTGAAGGAGAAGTATCAGACATGGGGGAGGTGTTTTCCCAGGCTAGTCCAGATATGAATAGGCCTGCTTCTCAAATTACAAACGTACAGATGGCTGAACTTGAGGGTCCCTCGTGGCCCCCCGCCCCCATGAGAGGCAGCGAACAGGAGGTTGACCTAATAGATGCCAGGTGCAGATGCAGAGCAAAGAGAGAGAAGGCAGGGGCAGAACTTAGATGGTCTACCTGATTGGCCTTGCATGAGAAGCTGTGCTTAGAGGTCTCATGAGAAGAGAGGGACCTCCCCCCTTAAGTTAGGCTAGCGAGAGCACCTCCCTCTTCAAAAGGTGGGCAACTCTCATAAATTCCATTTGGATCCCCTGAAGGCATTCCTTGTAGACAGGGAGTTTCTCTGAGAATTTGCATCTGTATGACCCTGTGAAGGATTAATGAAGCTTTTAATGGATTAAAAGCTGTAGATTGAAGCCTCTTGTCTGTGTATGTTTGGGCATTGAAGTGAAGTGGGGGCTAAGGGAATCATGACAGCAGATACTGTACTATATGCATTAATGTGAGCTCAAGACATGAATTATGTGTAGGAGAAAATACCAATACAGGGAAATGAAAAGGGTTCCAGCATAGACTAGGCTTGGGTCCCAGGTGGATCTTTACTTCGCCTGAACCAACTTGTGGTGGACAAATGCATCATGCATATCCACCCTAAAAGGGCAAAATATCTGCTGTGTGAATAAGAATCTAGCCACCGTCCCGTTGATCTGAATTAGATACATTCATTACATTGGGTACTGCCTTTCGAATGGGGAATATTTTTCTGGAGCTGTTCCTTCTTTCCGGATGCATAAATAGCTCTCTCCCCTAGCCCAGTCTCATCAGCACTTCTATGGCAATGGCTGAAATGTGGGCATGCTACACAATACAGGACTCTCTTTCTTCTCACAACTACGCTTATGCCAAGAAGACTCTGTGTACTACACAGAGCTTAAAAGCTTCCATCCTTCTCTGTGTACGTGAGCACTACAGATGGTTGGAGAAAATCTGGCATAGTAGCCAAGCTAAGCCTTACATCATAGGAAGAAAGCCACCAGGCTATGTGTGCTGCTGTCCTCGTTAGCACTGCAGATGCTGGCTGCTCCCTTACAGGACACAGGTATTAAAAACAGGACTGGAAATAATCAGTGATTCCGCCAACGTGCTCTGCCAAGCTTTCAACAGCAACATCATTATCAGATTCGCTGCCTGCTGCGAAAATGTCCCCAGTACTCTCTCATTAATAGTGCCCCATGCAGTGGAACCTCAGACTTTTGTCTCTTTTGGAGGGGTCTACTTAGAAGAGGTCCTTTCTCTCCCTGAGGATCTGGCTTCTTGGTAGTTTAGAAGGAAGACCAAGAGGGGTGAGGGGGGTGAAGAGTCAGCAAAGCTGCACGGAAGCATTTCAAGCGATGGTACGCAAATAGAGGGGAATCCCATTCCTCTGAGGAGCTCAGAACAGTGTTATAGTCTCACAACAGCCTTGTATTAATTGGGTAACAGCTGTATCCAGCAGTCTCTGGAATGTAGTCCAATTGGCTTTTTTAAAGTTATATCTACACCTAAAAGGGATATTATGAGATCGATGGAAGACTTTGATGAATTCAAAAGTAGAATGGACTTATGGAAAGCTACGAAGAATCAACACTGGAGGGAACCAGTGGAGGAGCTGGCACCCAGTTTCAATGAAAGCTGGGAAGTTTGGCATTCATTGAATAGACTGCGTATGGGTGTAACAAGATCTAGGGACACTTTGAATAAATGGGGTTATCTGGTGATCTGTGCCCTATGCGACTGTGGAGACTTGCAGACAACACATATGTATACTTGTCCTTTGTGCCCTGACCAATGTACACATGAGGACCTTATGACAGCGCGACAGAATGTTGCTAGTTTCTGGGCAAGATTTGTCTAATTTCTATATATTTTAACTTCTACATTTTATATTTTAAATGGTATGTGTTACAGTATGTTTTTAAGTTGTGATGCTTCTGACACAAATAAATAAATAAAACTGCCTTGTGAGGTTAGGCTGAGAGACTTGCCAAAGACTACCCAGGGAGCCTTACTGAGGAGGAATTTGAATCTGGGTTTTCCACCTCCAGCCCCAACACCCTAGTTGAGGCACAAAACTACACTGGCTCTCAGATTAGATATATAGGGTACTGTCCTATTGCACCTGTGCACTAGTGGGACAGTCACTGATGGAACAGGGATTTTGCGGTTCTACAGATAACCCAAAATGAGTGGAAACACTTGTTTCCAGAATGGGGCAGCTCAGTGGAGCTCACAGAAGGAAGCTCCACTGACCCATCCCCATCCAGAAACGAGTGCTTCTGCTAGTTTCTGGGGTTACTTTTAGAACCACAAAATCCCCATTATGCACGCAGTCATTGCCACTGGCACAAAAGGAATAGAAGAAGCCCAGCAGCAGCATAGGATACTGCCTATAGGACAGGATGTGTCTACACCTGTGTCCTTGTAGTTCTTAATGCACCCATTTGGCCCATCTCTCAACAGCCTGTGCCACTATTGATGTGTTTCCAATCAATACATACTTTTTCCTCCTAAGATTGTGGACTGGTGCATGGATCATTGATGACGACAACAAGTAACACTGTATGTCCAGAAAAGACAAAGCAATGAACATGCACAAAATCGGAATTAAAAAGCCTCGGAGCAGCAGGACAATGGCTGAGATAATGAAAGCCATCTTGGGAATGTCTGCTATCCAGAGCAATTGTGAATATTGTTGCCTTTTAAATGTTGCACTCATTTCTACATGAAAAAAACCAGAAGAGGGACAGAACTTTGGATGTGGTAACTTCTCCATCAGCTAGATAAAGTATGTTCTGGCACCGTCCTATGAAAAGTTGCTGGTGCAGACATACCCGTAGATCAAGCTTCCCAAAATTTGTGCCCTCCAGATGTTTTGGACTTCAGCGCCTATGGCCAATGGTCAGGAATGTTGGGAGTTGTCATCCCAAAGATCTGGAGGGTACCAGATTGGGGAAGGCTGGCATAGACGGACCAATTAATAATGGGCTAAGGGCGCAATCCTATGCAAGTTTAGATGGGGGGGGGGACTCCTTCAATTCCCAGCACGCCCCAGCCAGCCATGCTGGGAATTGTAGGACTTTTTTTTTTTCTGTCTAAACATACATCGGCTTGCCCCCTTAATTTTGTTTAAGCCCAGTAGGCACTACTCAAATGTGATTGGGACACTGTACAGTGAGGAAAATATAATCCATCAAAGCAAACCCCACTTTTGTGAAAAGCACCTTGAGACCAGCTTGTGGTTCAAGTCCCATCATGTCAGCTGCCTAGTGTACAGGATGTTCCTTCCTTGGGAACATATATTTTGGGATTTGAGTATTTTTTTATACTGAAGCCTGTCCTGGAAAGAACGCCTACATTTACAATGCAATTGCCACTGATGCTGCAGAACTAGGCTCCTTACCTTATTAAAGGACCTCAAATTAATCAAAGGCATGGAAGTAGCCTGAAGCCTATGCTGCTTGTCCACAGACCACAAAGCGTCACAGACCAGATCAAGTAGCTGAATAAACAAAGAGAGACGAAAAAGGAGATGCTTTGGTCCTTTCAGTTTATATTTCTGCACTCCAGCTGCCAGGGCAGGGAGCCAGCACTTTCCTTCTCAGCCAGAAATGTGGACCGTGTGTTACATTTTGAAAGGGCTCTCTTTGAGGTTTGCATTTCATACTGAGCAGTTGAAAGCAATGTACCCTTTAACCCCATCAACGTGTCTACTGCCTTCTGACAAATAGTAGTATATTACTATTAATTGGATTTTTTAGTCACCTTTCTCTTAAAAAAGGCAACTTACAACAAAAGTATGAAAACATACAAAATATAAAATAGCTAAGAACAATTTCCATTAAAATTCCAAAGCACCATAAAACAAGCAAAACATTAGTACGGACCATAGCCAAAGCAACTGATGTATAAAATGCCCATCAAATGCCTGAGAGTAGGGGAAAGTCTTGACCTGGTGCCAAAAAAATGACAACACTGGCACCAGGTGGGCTTCACTGGGGAAAGTGTTCCACAGTTAGGGGGCCACCACTGAAAAGACACTCTCCTTTGTTGCTGTCCTCGAAAACTTTCTAGGAGAAGGCACTCTGAGGAGGGCCTCAGATGTTTATCGCAGTGAGGGGCTCTCCAACAGGCATTGCAAATTCCAGAGGGGTAGCCATGTTAGCCTGTTGCACTGAATACAAAAGCCTTGAGGCACTTTAAAGATTAACAGATATGTTGTGGCACCTGATAGACTTTAAGGCACCACAAGACTCTACTGTTGTTGTTGATCCAGATTTGGGATAGTTCAGAGACAGAATCAGCCCATCTGCACTTGTCACTCAGTTGTTGAGCAGGATCCTGATATTTTCCCCCTACATTGTATTTCTGTTAGAGGAATATATTTTTTTTTCCTTATTACAATATTTTGACACAGGGAAAATATCTCCTTCTTCCCCAGATAGCACCACAACTCCAGCTGTTAGTCCAGCATGAAATGTGATTGCCTAATACCACAACCACCTGTTGCACACTATTATTATTATTATTATTATTATTATTATTATTATTAAAAAGGCTAGTCGCTCTCTTTTTGTATCATTTGAACATATCAGTGAGCAGGTTAACCCATTTAAA
Source organism: Heloderma suspectum (assembly GCF_057233095.1). Taxonomy (NCBI): domain Eukaryota; kingdom Metazoa; phylum Chordata; class Lepidosauria; order Squamata; family Helodermatidae; genus Heloderma; species Heloderma suspectum. The sequence goes on from NC_139461.1 coordinate 76,762,282, forward strand.
AAACAAAAGCTGCAAACACCAGCAAGGATCCCAGAGCAGCGTCTTGCCATGTCAGCCACTGTGTCTAGCCATCTAAGTTCTTTCTGGGCTTTTTGGATCATGCCCAGCATGTGCTAAAGAAAGGCTTCCAACTGTTTGGACTAGTTCCAGGCACGTGCGCAAGTGGAGGCTTGCACCAGACTTTTGCATCAATCATATATTAAGTATGGGTTTGTGGGAGGCTCCTGCATGAATGTTTAGTATACAATGTATTTTCAACATGTAATGGGCTAGAAAATACTTCATTCATATATCATTTATTTATTATTAACATTTCTATATCACTTTCTCTGTTAAAAAGCCATCCAGGCATTGTACAACAATTTTAAACAATAAAAACAAGGACATTAAAAACATTAAATTACACACTTTAGGGCTCAATCCTACGGAAGCAGTCATCAGCCTCCAAACTTGGAGGCTGACAACAATCCAATGCAGGGTGGCCAGAGCACAGAGGCTATCCTTGCCTCTGTGCTCCAACCACCCTGCTGCTAGATAAGTGATTTTGCCTGTCTAGCCATGGAGCTTCGGAGCAGGAAGGGGGCAGCGGGGGAGGTGTGTCACATAGCTTCCATGGTCTCCTCCCCTCCCTGCCTCAGAGATCCATCTTTTGCCTGTCTCCATGCTCTGTTTCGAACATGCAGACGTAGCCTGTGTGAAGAGAACTATGCTGGCTATGAGGGGGCAGGGAGCGCGGTTCCTGGGATCCGAGGTTGGAGCCATAGCTCCGACCTCAGTTCCCAGAAACCAAAAAATCCTATGGCCCTCTAGAAAGTGTCTAGTGGCCATAGGATTACTCCCTCCAAAGGCTTAAATTGAAGAGATGCATTTTACACCCTTTCTAAAAGCCAATTGTAGCTCTTGAGGGAATGTGTTTCATAGTTTGGCAGCAATACAGGAGAAAGCCCTTTCACGCATACCTGACAAATGGACCTTTGCAGATAATGGTCTCTCCTGCAGACTTTTATTTATTTATTAAATTTCTTAATCGCCCATCTGGCCAGTCACCCGGCCACTCTGGGCGATGTACAACAGTACAATTTTTAAAAGTAAAATTACACATTAAAACATCGTCTAAAAATACCCTAACCCACCCCAAATGCCTGCCTGAACAACCAAGTTTTCAAATACGTGGACAGGTTCATAACAAGACAGGCAATGCTTTTAAAGCATATCTACAGATGTATATTTACAGTGTATATTATTTAAATAAACGTATATTTATTATGTAAATATACATAAATACACAGTATACATTCATTACCTAAAAAGCTTGCCTAATGGATGCATGCAGACTTTCCATTTCCACTTCTTCCACTCCATCTACCAGACCCTCTCTATAGATATAACACTTATTACAGGATGTAACACACCAGGCTGGTTCACACGCTGTTGTCTTTATGAGGCAGAAGTCTCGCTGCACCTATACTAGGTTTTGGAACTGGGGGCCACTACAGGCTGAGGAAGACTTCTGTGTATATATTTCTTGTGTCTCACTAAGACGGTCATGTAACCCATTTGAATGTCTGACAGCATTATTATGTGAGACCATATGAATGCCATAAAATGTTAGTTACGTTTTCTTGCCCCCACAGTTTTGCACAAAACAGTGGAGGCTGAATGAGACGATGTCCTCTCCTCCAAATCAACATTTCACCCCTTGCTGAAATGCACTGGCCTCTAGGCTGGAATGCAACTGCTAATATTATTACACAGCAGAACTGTTGGAGAGGAACTGAAGACTACTTTATCCAACTGAGATTGCCAGGGGGGATTTTCAGAAGGTATTAGTTTTATTTCTTTCAGTTTGTTTCCTGAGTCTGATTGACTTTTCTATAAGATTATCAGGTAAAAAGTCTCTTTTCTGTTGCTCTGGTCCTTTATTTTGCTTGTTTTTGTAGGCTGTTGCCAAGCCAGTCATGGTTCAATAAACTATTTATTACTTACATAAATTAAGAGGTACAGAAAATGTCATAGTTAAAAAGCTGTCTCTGTTATTTATCTGGCTATTTTTCAGGGTATTCTCCATTCCAGCACTCAGGCATCTCACAGGGGTCTGTTAGAGAATTTGTTTTCCCTTTTCCCCCTGGTAGACTGAAGTGTAAAGTCTTGTCCAAGTGCCAGGGCTGATCTGAGCCTCCTTTGGTATACATCAGAAGAACTGAAGCATGTTCATACGGCAGCCAGTGCTCAAATGACTGAAGGGTGAGGGAGTGGCCCGTTTCCCTTTTGTGCTGCCCTCCTTAGCTACTGTGTTTAGAAGGCTACCAGAGACCATAATATGGCTAAAATTGGGGGGAGTCCAGGGGGAGGCTTGTGGATTTCATTAAAGGCCTCCCTTCCATTCCGCCCATGATTCAGGCACTGGTGGCAGCTTCCCATACACCTAGTTAGTGCCTGCAGCTGCAAACGAATGGGAGCAGAGATGGTGCCCTTGGAGAGGCAGGCCGTGGTGGCGGGTGGCTCTGATGTCAGGGGGGCGGTGAATCCGGCTTTCAGTCAAAACCAGCCAGAACTCCAAAGGAGCTATCCAACGCGCAGAGTTCTGACTGAAACCCAGAGTGGATTTATCACCCCACTGACATCAGAGCCACCAGTCTCCACTACAGGCACCTCGTCTCGCTCCATCCTCAAAGCAAGATTGCGCAGTCCACACTGGCCCTGTATGTCCCTTTGAGCCATGTGGAGCAGTGGGGACTTGTGCAGGTGGAAGCCACTTGGTCATTGTAATAGTTAACTGGACACCCATGGGCCAGAGTCAGCCCCTGACACAATGGTAGCTGGTCCCTGGTGACTCTAAAAAAAATTTAATCAAGGGGTGGTATAAAGAAAATAAAGTTATTTTCTGTCTGGAGGACAGAGAGTTCTCCCAAAAGCTTAAGGAGCCCAGGAGCCCTGTCCGAAGGGGATCAGAGGTACTGAAAGAATGTCATATCGTTGGGGCATATGGCAAGCATTGTGCTACTGGTGTGAAGAGAAGTCCATTTATCCACTTCTTTTATGGCTGGAGCAGCTCCTCTCCTTGTGCTTTCCCTTGCTTGATGGGTGGAGTTGCTTGTTTCTGTGTGCTTGTAAATAAGGAACAGGACAGGAGGCTCGGTGTTTCTTCTCTGCCGCTATCCTCATCCAGCCTTTTCTTTTCTGTTAAATCTATTACAATAACAGTACTATTGCGCTAAATGAATGTTGAAACAGTACAACTATCATAACAGATTAAGTGTCGTGATCGAGGATAGTAGCAGACAGGAAACACCCTCCATCCTGAGGGAAAGTGCACCATGTGCAAGCAAAAAACAAAATAAAACAAAAGCTGGGTGACATAAATTGCACTTCAGTGCTGGCCCCGTCATCACCAGGTAGATTTCTGGTAAGAGATTTTTTTAAAAAAAAAATATCACAAGTAGGAAAAATATAAAACTAGTCAGCTAGGGAACAAATCAGTCTACTTCCTTGCTCTTAAACAATCAGATATTTCACTGCCCTCATGTTGTCGGCCAAAGCAATCTTATGGTGGTGGGAGTGGCAGGGATGAGGGAATACCCCACTTCTTGCCAGCTCAATGTGGTCAGGTGGTGGGAGGGGGCGGCTTTTCCTTTTTTTATTCTTTTGACCATATTTTGGGGTGTTGGAGGAATGACAAAACTCTGGATCTTCGCGTTCCAAGGCCACTCCCAACATAACCACGGACTGCCCTGTTTCAAGCTGTGCCACATCTACCCTTGTGGAGCTTTCTGCAGGTGTATCAGGACCTTTCCACAATCATTCAAAAGCAGAGGCCCTTAGCACTGCTTCTCTGTAATTAGTTGGAAGCAGTGGCTTTTACACAGTGGATCCATACAGCAGTTAATATAGTGTGATATTTTCCAGCAACGCCCTTCTCCATGGACAGGATACTTCCATAAACTTTTCTCATAAGTCAGTCCAGTTCAGCAGAGGGCGTTTCCAAAGGCGCATCTAGACGTGCCCTTTACTCCAGGGCCGGCGTGAGTGGAGGTCCGTTTGATTAGACGACGCAGTCGCCACTTTGCTGTCTTCTGTGGGTTCCTCCCGGAAAATGCGGGCTTCCAAGGTGTAGCTTCCCTCCGACTTTTTCAGCTGCTGCGGCTTCCGCAGCGGGGTGCGCTGTCTAACCATCCCTCGGGGGGACAGCACAGTTTGCAGTGGGCGGCGAGTGACTGGCACCTTTTTCTTCCTCCCCTCTCTTCCCTCTCTCTCTTCCCAAACACTTCCCATCCTACCCGCAGTTGCGATCGGAGAGGGGATGGGAGAGGGAAGCGGTGCTTTGTGCCGCAGCTCCCGTGAGCAATTGCGCTCCTCTCTGCTGGGGCTCTACTTGGACGTAGCTGCGATGGGAGAGGGAACCGGAGCTTCGTGCCGCTGCCACAAGCAACTGCATCCCTCTCTGCCGGGCGCCATTGCTCCTGCACCACAGCAAAACTGCACAATAACTAGCCCCCGTATATCTAGGTCGTTGAGTATCCACAGCGCAGGAGCTGCATAGCTCCAACGATGCAATAGACCCAGTTGGCGCCATGTAGATGGGGCTCAACATTAATTAAAAGTTTTCAGTTTGCAGGTCCTGCCTGCTTTAAGACTTTTTGATTAGTGATGAGTAGCCCCTTAATCGTCCCTTGAATAGCCTCTCCCAATTGCTGCAGTGTCCATTTCTGTTCTTGGGGGGCGGGGGGAAGAGAGACTTTGAATTATTGATCTCCTCTCTTTTAGAATTTTTTTTAGAGCTGTTCCTTGCATGTGGCCGTATCTGGCTAGATGGGAAAGATCATTGGTATTGACTTATTAAAATATAAACTCAGTTTATATTGCACTTTAGACGTCTTTCCTACATGGGTAAAACATGGCTATTGGAGGTCAGCCAGAAAGAGCAGCCAACTGTAATGAGAATATCCTACCACGGACCTATTGACACTTTCTTTTATCTCCAACAGTTCGGAAGCAAAAGTTAAACAGTGGTAGTTTCCATCGAGCCCCTCATTTTGTCAATCAAATTTTCTGACTGTGGCGCAGATTCATCCCCAGAATGCCAGTGGTGGCATATAGTTACACGAGAGATGAATTCTGTCCAGAATGGATTGTGGGATTCTTATTTCATTAATACCATAGGCTTCCAATACCACCCTTTGCTGCCCTCAGGGACCTACTCAGAGTTTATGAAGAAATGCTCAATCCCTCAGTTACATCCATGCAGAGAAATTGAAGCAGCCTTCCCGGATGCTTTCTTTTCATTTGAGCTGCATGATCCCAAGACAGGCATGAAACGGAATGAAGCTGCTAAAGGCAGCCATATGTTGCAGTTAGAAATGCCTCAATATTAATTACTTTTCCTACACTGAGATTCACTGTTAGGCCTTTCATGGACTTAATATACATTTTGAGCAAGGGAGATGAATTTCATTTGAGTTTACATTTAAATCTAGTATTGAATTTGCTTTGACTGGTATTACATTTTAAGATACTCCTCTGGCTCTGTAGTTACAGACTCTCCATGAAGTCTGGCACAGGTTCAGGCAAGGAAATGTAGGGTTGGCTCATAGAGATGGTCCAAAATACTTTTAATCTGCTACAAAAAAGTAGGCTCTCTTTGTGGGGCATGCACAACACACTAGCATTCCAGGTCACAGAACTAATATTTATTTATTACATTTATATCCTGCCTCCTGCCTTTTTTTCCTCTTGTACAGAACCCAGGGCAGCTTATATGGTTGCCATCATCCTCTCCATTTTATCCTCACAACAATCCTGTGAGGTAGGTTAGGCTGAGAATCTCCCAAGGCCCATTCCAACACGCTGGTTCCTATGGTCTGCGAGGGTGCTGGGGCCTGCATATGTGTGCACAAACATACATATATACACATACACACGCTCACACTCACATGCACACACACACTCACATGCACATTCACTCACATGCAGACACATATATACATGTGGATGTGCACGTATACACACACACACACACACTTTCATAATCACATACATGCGAACATTCACTCACATCCACACATATACACATTCACACAGGGAGCGCTGCTTGGGGGGGTTGCTGGGAGACAGGTGACAGTCCAGACCTCTTCGCAGTCCAGAGACTCCAACCTGATTGCTGCTTTGGGGTCACTGGGAGAGGGTTTTAGCCCCCTTCAAGCCCAAGACACCCTGACCCGCTCACTGCTCAGGGTTGCTGGGGGAGAGGAGGCTGCCTTGAGTCCCTAGAAAGCTCCTGCCAGGCAGTGTAGACAAAACTGGGCTGGATGGACAAACTCTGATTTGGTTAAGGCAGCTTCCTATGTTATATATATATATGGCTAGTTCATCTCCATAGCTGAGTGATACAGAGACTGGGAGAGAAGCACCAAGAAAACATTGCCAAAGGTGCTCTTATGCCAGGACTGGATCCTCAAACTAGTGCAACAAGCAGGGTTCCCCTCTTGAGCTAGAAGTCATATGCTAGATCCTATGAGCCACTGTCCCAGTGAAGCTTCTCATAAGATTGGGCTTTAAGGGTCTCTGCACTTGCCAATTTGGCCACATCAGATGTGTCTCCAGTGGACAATGGGACACACCAGATGTATGTGATCTGCAGCACTACATGCACCCAATGCACAACCACCTGCACGTTGGTCACTTAATGCACAGTACAGTAGGGAGCAGCCAGGAGCAGTGTCATCTTCTGACATACCCTTCCTGTTCAAAGTTGTACCCTTTGCCATGAAAATCATAACATTGTATACAGTGAAGAAGGAACATGTGAGACACTCTCTGGAGGCAACCCATTTTTCAAGGGGATGCATGAGAATTTGATATATGAATCCCATTATTTGTTAGGCTGCGTTCATATGGCCAGGCTACCCCTTGGGTTGTTGAGCACTTCAGAGCTGCCATAGTGCATCAGGCTGCTGTTTCATTTAGCCAGCATCTTGTCATCTGCGGTGCCTAGCCAGGACCAGGAAAAGGCAAGCAATTACAGAAAGAAAGCTATCCTCTGTCCCTCCATCCCAAATTGTGACTGTCGGCAATTAAGAATTTACACCAGCCAGGCAGAATTGGCCTCTCCAAATGAAAACGGAGAGATGTAAATTACACATGGATGCTGCAATCCTATACCCACTTACCTGGGAATAAGTCCCATTGCACTCAATGGAGCTTGCTTCTGAGTAGACATGTATAGGACTATACTGCATATCTACAAATATGCAGAAACTTGTGGGGGAACGTTCCACTCTCTCTTGTGCCAGAGCGAGATTGCAGAATTGGAATTCATTATCAGATTTGTTAATGAATTCCAATTCTGCAACCCCTCTTGAACCAAGGAATACAGTTTAATTGTCTCACATTTTGTTGTGTAGTAGCAATAGGTTCAGTGCTCTAGCTGTCAGAATGTTGCCTTGTATTCCTCTTATTTTTCATTTTTATCATCCTTTAAACTTAATTTATCCTCCAGTATAACATGAATACCAATGTAACCATATGTGGATTATATTAAATATTATATTTATTTTATGAATTTATACTGTACTTTTCTAATAACAAATAAAAGCTATAAAACAGTAACATAGGAAGAACAGAAGGGAGAAAAACAGCCACAACAAAATGCCATAAAAATAAGCAGCAGATAAAAATCCATCCAGTATAAGAGCATAGTCCCCCAAAGAACAGCAGAGGAGTAGGCTTATATAGACCTACAACCTACTAATATCACCTAATTTTCATATATAAGCTCTTTGTGAAAACAATTTACTCTAAAATAGAAAATGCCAGCACCGTCCAATCCTATGCAAGTTTACTCATAAGTAAGTCCCACTGAGTTAAATGGGGTTTAGTCCCCAAGTGCACAGGATTGCAGTTTTGGTTGAATTTCTTTAATGGACACAAAACTTAATTATTACTTTTCTTTAACTTGGCCTGTTGTGAAAAGAAGAGTAGCTTTAAATTATTTCAAATAATTTTGAAAAGCAGTTTTTGCATCCCCCACCTGTAAGATCTTATCTGTAAGGGAGGTTCAATACATGCACTGACTACTTTGCACATGCAATTTAAAAACAGTTCTATTCTGGTAACGATCGAGCATTAATAACATTCATGCATGTACAGATATAATGTGAGAAAAGTCCAAGGGTTCAAATGCTAGTCTAAATGATCACGTGAAGACATTCCAAACTGGTGTTGTTCACTAGCCATTGTGTAATCATATTTTTTAAAAGCAAACTGTTTTAATTTCTCCTGGGTGGGATGGGATGCAGGAAGGCTTTTCAGATATTTCCCAAATAAATAGGTAATTATTCATTTCTCTGTGGTTAGGAAAGCTGCACTCCTCCTTTTACTGTCTGTCTCACACACACTTTAACCGGAAAAGTAGCAGTTCAGGCTTAGTAGTTAATTTAAACCAGGGTTGGGCAACTTGTGGCCTTCCAGATGTTTTGGCCTAAAATTCCCATCATCCCTCACTATTGGCTATGCCAGCTAGAACTGATGAGAGTTATAGGCCAAAAAAACTGGAGGGCCACAACTTGCCCACCCCCGATTTAAACAATCAAATGATACTTCCATTTTTGTTAACTTTAAAATGAAATATCATGACATGTTTTAAGGAATGCATCATCAATTATTGTAGGTATTTGTAAAGAAATCAATTCACATCAAAAAGGTTTTCATTTTATATTACAGGAAGAATTTTCTAGGATCAGACCTTCTCATTCTTGCTAAGGTATATTCAGTATCCTACATCTGTCCTGCAAAACTTTCAAAATCATTATTTCATGATTCAAAGTAGATTTTGGTAATATCAAAGCAAATTATAGTTAACTGTTAGGAAGAAATAATGTTAGCATAACAAGGGGGGAAACAGAGGTCTTTTAAAAAGTGGGCTGCTCATTTCAGTAGACATCACTGTAACTGATATTAGACATTACTGTAAAATTTCATTGTTAATTTAGAGCAGAGAAAACATTTTCGCTGATAGGAAAATTAAATCATATTGTGGAATATAAAGCTTTACAGTTCTGTGTTTTTGTCCTTTAACATCACTGTTAGTTGGCTCCAGACGAAGGCTATAATCCTGTATATGCTTACCTGGGAGTAAGACCCACTGAACTCAATGGGGCTTACTTCTGAGTAGACAGGCATAGGATTGCACTGTTTGTTGAACTTGGGCACCATTGAAATCCATAGGATGAGTTCGTAATTACTTATGTTGTTGATTTCAATGGGAACTACTAATTAATCTGGATTCCAACCCTATACATTTTAATATGTTATGTATTATATACGTAACAGACGTTAGCCCCCTTCAATCTCATTACAATTGTGCTCACTGCCCCCACCACCACACTGCCTGCTCCTCCCCCCCCCCCCCGGTTCACAGGTTGGATCTGAAGTGGAGAGTCTGCTTTACACTTGAAGCTCCGCCCCCTAAGGCTAGTATCGGATTGTGGCCAGTGGAGGCGGGTGGCTCCGATTTCGATGGGGTTGTGAATCCACTCTGGGTTTCAGTCAGAACCAGCCAGAACTCTAATGGAGTTCTGGCTGGTTCTGACTGAAACCCAGAATGGATTTGCAGCCCCACAGAAATCGAAGCCACCTGCCTCCACTGACTTTGCCCATGCACTTGTGGAAGCGGCTGCTCACACAATGGGGCTTTCATGCTTCTTAAAATAACCCCAAACTAGCAAAAACACTTCTTTCCAGAACAGGACAGGTCACCACAGCTTGCAGAGGGAGCTCCGCTGACCTCTCCCAATCCGCAAATGAGTGTCTCCATTCGTTTCTATTTTTAGAAGCATGAATGCCCCGTTGCATAAGCAGTCGCTCCCATGAGCCCAACGGAATCTGGCAGAGCGGCCCCGTTGGATACCGCCTTAGAACCCTGCATGATCAGAGTTGTGAATCCCAGGGAGAGCCTAGCTTCAGACCTTCAGCTGAGCCTGGAGGACATGGCCCTGCTGTCTCCTCCTCTCTCCCTCTACCTAATTTCTATCACATGGAGATAAATTACTGAAGGAGGCTATTGAACTGCTGACTATTGAGATGCGATAGATTCCTTTCCTAAATTGCTAATGCCTTATACAGTGGAATTTAATTGGCAAAGTGCTTTCTAATCTTTGTGTTTCCTTTTACAACAACCTTATTAAGTAGGTCACCTTTCCCCAACCAGGCACCCTCCAGATGTGTTGCTGGTACAACTCCCAACATCCCTCACCATTGGCTAGGCTGGTTCAGGCTGATGGGAGTTGCAGTCCAATGACATCTGGAGAGCCACACGTTCCCCATCCCTGCTGTAAAGTAAGCAGAAATGAGACCTTTGTTAAATAAGCCCTCTTTAGCTCCCACCACCACGCTATTTGCGTTCCCCTTTTTTTCGCCGTAATAGCCTACGTAAATATTTACGTAGGCTAGAACAGCAAAAAATAGGGAACGCAAATGGCGGCCGCCGTAGCCGCCGCCATTTGCGTATGCTGGTTTTTTGTTTTTTTTGGGGGGTAGCCGTGATTGGCTACGTAAGTATTTAAGTAGCCTATCACAGCTGCAAGGACGCCAATGGCGGCTGCAGCAGCCTGGCCGCGGCCGGCCAGGAGACCAGCCGCTGGAGCCGCCGCTGCCGCTGAATCCACCCTAGGTAAGTTCCATCCTGGGGGGATTCTGTGGGAGGGGGTGGGGGGGATTCCATGGGAGGGGGGGTGGGAGGCCATTCTGCCATGGATTCCGGGGGGCCGGATTCTAAAGAATCCAGCCTCACTGGAATCCGTGGCGGAATTCTCTGCCATCCCTACTTCCAGTTTGTTTCTGAACACAATTCAAAGTGCTACTTCTTCCCTATAAAGCTCTCAATGGTTTGGAGTCAGGATATCTGAAGGATCACCTTTTCCCATATCAACCTGCTTGTAATTTGCAATCAACATCGGAGACCCTGTTATATGTCCCATCAGCTAGAGAGGCTAGGTTGGTGGGGCCCCAAGACAGGGCCTTTTCTGTAGCAGCACCCTGATTTTGGAACTCCTTCCCAAGGAAGGTTAGATTGGCTTTACTCTACTTCAAATGGGCAGTGAAAATGGTTTTGTTAGGTGAGCTTTTAATTATTATTTTTTGCTCTTGTAATTTTACGGTATTTGAGTTTTATTGCTGTTTTATTTTATTTCTATATCGCTTCAAGCAGAGGGGCAATTCATAAATATTCTAAATAAATAAATAAATTCAGTTCACGTTGCTTCTCCACTACAAAGCACTATACCATTTATTTATTTTTAAATCACCAACGTCTGCCAGTGTCTTTTCATTCCATGTTTTAGAACTTGGCCACAATCCAAAACAATGCATAACTGAAATCAGTCTGTGTGTTGCCAATGACTTCACTGCCAGGCTCTGCACTGCTGAATTGCAAGCCTTTCGTGCTTAATTTAACAGAAATTACAAGCTGGCTCTATAGAGTTCAAATTCTAAGGATTCCCTCCGAGCACACAGCTGCCTAGTCTGCCCCTCTGCGGCAATGCAGTAGCTAAGCCAGTGGCATCCAGAGGGGGTCACAGTCTCAGTCCAAACACTGTGACATCAGAACAGATTACCCATTCACTGCTGGACAACTGCTCCCAACCCCTTTTTAATAAATCCATGGCCAGGTGGACAAAGACCCATAGCATCCATCACTTTTATGGGAGAATAAAATAAACACAACTTGTCATACAGACGGACCCTTCAGTAGTGTACAATAAACATAGTCCTTCTCTTGAACTCAGCCCTTTATGTGTTTACTTACAACTATCCTCTGTGGATGTGTGAAATGCTACCAAGTCAGTAGAGCCTACTTCCTTTGTGCAGGAGTAAATAACTATGCCCAAGGCAAATTGAAATAAGGTTCAGCAATTCTGTCTCAGCACAGCTCCATTAAAAACATCATATAACCAGGCACTGCTTACAGATATTGCCCTATCTGGTTTGTTCTGGAGGTCTCTTTTTTCTTTCTTTTTTTGAGACAAGGGTGAAAGGGAGATAATGTGGCTGCACAGAGCCATCGCAACAGCTAATGCTTTAACCTTGTGTATAATTTATACAATAAACAAAGTCACATGTTTCTCTAATAATTTAGATGTAAGCAAATGTTGATTTATTCAGCAAGGCTACTGCCGACAGCCAAGCCTGCAGCAGTGAAATTTGAATTAAACTAGGACAGAAGCAGGCTAGTCTATAATAACATTTGTATAATTTTATTTTTGCCCGTGGCTCAGTTCATTTCCTTCTACAGTAGATGCATGAAATTGGTTCTTCAGCCACCTTTAGCTGATGTTCATTGATACCAGGAGTAGGCAGAGAAGCAAGAGAATGTAACCCTTTTAGACTTTATGTTTCAAATAGGAAGGCCACGAATTCCTAGGTCATTTTTAACAATATCACACACACACCTTCCCCGTGAATCAGGCTATTCTGTTCCCTCCTTCTTTCTCATTCTTCCTCCCAGTTTTTCCATGTGGGCGCTTAGACCCAAGACAACCATGCAAATACAGTGTTATTTTATTTTATTCAGGCCTCAGGGCATGAAATTTGACTTCTCCTAACCCTACACTCAAGGCCAAGAAAGTGTGTGTGTGTGCGTGTTTTAAAGTGATGGTGAACAATAAGCACTTGTATACAGTTTATGAAAAGTGTGCTAGAATTGATTTGAAACACAGACATCTAGCTTCCATCGTACAATCCAGTAAAGTAAATCAACCGAGGAACAACCTTTGCCCCACTCCAAAATCCCTACAGGTTTTCAAATTACCCGAATTACTAGAATTCCAAAATAAAATGTGTTTTTACCCCTTTTGTACTTGAAGGGGCACAATGGACCTCCAGATGACATATGTATGCAAATCATACCCGTTTTCTTTGCTTCCAGACTTGTAGGAGCTTGAAATGTGCTTAGCTTCCACCATGCACTGGCAGCCAGGTATTATTCTTTGGTGAACCCCCACCCCCCACCCTGCTCTCCGCCCAGACCTTCTGGCAAGCCTGCTTTCTATTCTCCGGAGGGGGTTTTGTTTACCTTGCCTCAAGCCACGGAATGGCCATTGTGATGTGCAGGCCCTCAAGGTCAGACTGGGAATGAAAGCAAAACTGGGAGTACTGAGTGGGAGGAGGGGAGGGGGCTGTTAAGTGGCAGGCCTGGCAGATTGATCTATACAGCGCAGTCCATGTCACACAGAGCGAGGGAGTTTGGACAGCCAGCATGACAGAAGGCAGCCTGGGTCAGAGAGATACCCCGACTCAAATACAAGGCAGCGTATAAGGGAGGCTGTTTCGTCTCATCAAAAAACACTTAGGAGACATTGGGCAGGTTCGCACATAAGACACCTCCATGGGGGAATTTCCCCATTGGGGTTTGTTATCACAGCAGCAGCAGCCATTTTGAATATTTGAGTTGCAGCGGGGGTGCACCATAGCTTGTCATGATATGCAAACCCAGCCAGAATGGTTTGTTGGGTTGCTTGAGAAGTCCCCCAGAACCCATGGACTGTTTTAGGGTTACAGATGGCTAGCCAAGCACCCCAACAACCCACCCTTGCTGGCTTTGCATGTAACAAGAAGCTATGGCACACCCCCACTAGGGCTTGAATATTCAAAATGGCAGCTGCCACCATATTGAGAAACACCACACAGAAATTCCCACACCATGGCTTCTCCTTACATGCAAACCAGGTCACAGAATGCTTCCTGGGGAAAAACTGCAGGGAATCTGCATTTTATACTGATTTCCTGTAAAGCACATGTCCAAACTTGAAGATGTCCTCTGTTTGAAGGGCTGATTAGTCCTAGTCTGGTTTAAATATAACGGACCATCAGAACAAAGAGCAGAGGCCTTCAACAGTTAGCCCCTAGATAACAGCAGACTGAGCAGGCACATGGATCACCTGGCCACAGTCTTCCCAACTATGCTACAATGTGCTGTATTTCTATTTAAATTACTGTAATTATTGCTAGATTTGCATCTATACATATAAATGTGTGTGTGCAAATGTTATGCAAATCTGTGTCACCTTTTTTTTATTTTGGGGGTGATGCATTTCCTCCTTTTTGGTCACATTCACCAGAAAGTACCACACTGCCAGTTCTACCAATCTGAGTGGGAGTGTGAAACCCCTATATTCTGATGTAGCTCAACAGTGCCTCCTAGAACATTCCAGTTAGAACTAGCCAACTCTTTTACCATTTAAGTGTAAGGTTGTTATGAAGGTGAGTTCACCTGCCAATTTGCTGGCTTGACCACTGATATCAGAAATGGAGGGTATTACATTATTGAACCCCTTCATGGATCACTGCCTTGTTGTGGCGAAGGGGCTTGCGTAACTCAGTGAAGCCATAAGCTATGCCGTGCAGGGCCACCCAAGACGGACAGGTCATGGTGGAGACTTCTGACAAAATGTCGTCCACTGGAGAAGGAAATGGCAACCCACTCCAGTATTCTTGCCAAGAAAATCCCATGGAACGTATCACAAGGCTAAAAAATATGACGCCGGAAAATGAGCCCCTCAGGTCGGAAGGTGTCCAATATACTACTGGGGAAGAGCAGAGGGCATTTCCAAGTAGCGCCAGAAAGAGTGAAGTGGCTGGGTCAAAGCCAAAAGGACACTCAGCTCTGGATGTGTCTGGTGGTGAAAAGAAAGTCTGATGCTGTAGAGAACAATATTGTTTTGGAACCTGGAATGTAAGATCAATGAATCAAGGTAAGCTGGAGGTGGTCAAACATGAGATGGCAAGAAGACTGAACATCGACATCTTGGGAATCAGTGAACTAAAATGGTCAAGCATGGGCGAATTTAATTCAGGTGACCATCATATCTACAACTGTGGGCAAGAATCCCTGAGAAGGAATGGAGTAGCACTCATAGTCAATAAAAGGGTGGGAAAAGCAGTACTGGGGTACAATCTCAAAAATGATAGAATGATCTCAGTACAAATCCAAGGCAAACCATTCAACATCACAGTAATTCAAGTCTATGCCCCAACCACTGATGCCAAAGAAGCTGAGGTTGATTGGTTCTATGAAGACCTACAACACCTTCTAGAACTAACACCAAATGTCCTCTTCATCATAGGGGATGGGAATGCTAAAGTAGGAAGTCAAGAAATCACCGGGATAACAGGCAAGCATGGCCTTGGTGTACAAAATGAAGCAGGACAAAGACTAATAGAGTTTTGCCAAGAGAACATGCTTGATCATAGCAAACACGCTTTTCCAACAGCACAAGAGGCGACTCTACACGTGGACATCACCATATGGTCAATATTGAAATCAAATTGATTATGTCCTTTGCAGCCAAAGATGGAGAAGCTCTATACAGTCAGGAAAAACAAGACCTGGAGCTGACTGTGGCTCAGATCATGACCTTCGTATCGCAAAATTTCGGCTTAAATTGAAGAATGTAGGGAAAACCACTAAACCATTTAGGGATGACCTAAATCATATCCCTTATGAATATACAGTGGAGGTGAGGAATAGATTTCAGGGATTAGACCTGATAGACAGAGTGCCTGAGGAACTATGGACGGAGGTCCGTAACATTGTTCAGGAGGAAGCAACTCAATCCATCCCAAAGAAAAAGAAAGGCAAGAAAGCAAAGTGGCTGTCTGAGGAGGCTTTACAAGCAGCTGAGGAAAGAAGGGAGGTGAAAAGCAAGGGAGAAAGGGGAAGATATACCCAACTGAATGCAGAGTTCCAGGGAATAGCAAGGAGAGGCAAGAAGGCCTTCTTAAATGAACAATGCAAAGAAATCGAGGAAAACAATAGAATGGGAAAGACTAGAGATCTCTTCAAGAAAATCGGAGATATCAAGGGAACGTTTTGTGCAAAGAAGGGAATGATAAAGGCCAAAGAAGGCAGGGACCTAAAAGAAGCAGATGAGATTAAGAAGAGGTGGAAAGAATACACAGAAGAACTATACAGGAAAGATCTTAATGTCCCTGATAGCCATGATAGTGCAGTCACTGAACTTGAGCTGGACATCCTAGAGAGTGAAGTCAAGTGGGCCTTAGGAAGCATTACTAACAACAAAGCTAGTGGAGATGACAGTATTCCAGCTGAGCTATTTAAAATCCTAAAAGATGATGCTGTTAAAGTGCTGCACTCAATATACCAACAAATTTGGAACACTCAACAATGGCCAAAAGACTGGAAAAGGTCAGTTTACGTTCCAATTCCAAAGAAGGGCAATGCCAAAGAGTGTTCAAACTACCATACAATTGCACTCATTTCACATGCCAGCAAGGTGATGCTCAAAATCCTACAAGCTAGGCTTCAGCAGTATGTGAACCGAGAACTACCGGAAGTACAAGCTGGGTTTCGAAGAGGCAGAGGAACTAGCGATCAAATCGCCAACATTTGCTGGATCATGGAGAAAGCAAGAGAATTCCAGAAAAACATCTCTTTCTGCTTCATTGACTATGCTAAAGCCTTTGATTGTGTGGATCACAACAAACTGTGGCAAATTCTTAAAGAGATGGGGGTACCAGACCACCTTACCTGTCTCCTGAGAAACCTGTACGGGGGCCAAGAAGCAACAGTAAGAACCAGACATGGAACAACCGATTGGTTCAAAATTGGGAAAGGAGTACGACAAGACTGCATATTGTCGCCCGCTTATTTAATTTATATGCAGAGTACATCATGAGAAACGCTGGGTTGGATGAATCACAGGTCGGAATTAAGATTGCCGGGACAATTATCAACCACCTCAGATACGCAAATGATACCACCTTAAAGGCAGAAAGCGAATAGGATCTAAAGAGCCTCTTGTTGAGGGTGAAAGTGGAGAGTGCAAAAGCTGGTTTGAAACTCATCATTAAAAAAACTAAGATCATGGCATCTGGCCCCATCACTTCCTGGCATATAGAAGGGGAAGAAATGGAAGCAGTGACAGATTTTATTTTCTTGGGCTCCGAGATCACCGCAGACGGTGACTGTAGCCATGAAATTAAAGACGCTTGCTCCTTGGGAGGAAAGCTATGGCACACCTAGACAGCATAGTAAGAAGCAGAGACATCACCTTGCTGAGAAAGGTCTGTATAATCAAAGCTATGGTTTTCCCAGTAGCAACGTATGGCTGTGAGAGCTGGACTATAAGGAAGGCTGAGTGCCTAAGAATTGATGCTTTTGAACTGTGGTGCTGGAGAAGACTCTTACGAGTCCCTTGCACTGCAAGGAGGTCAATTCAGGCCATCCTAAAGGAAATCAACCCTGAGTGCTCATTGGAAGGACAGATACTGAAGCTGAAGCTCAAATATTTTGGCCACCTAATGCGAAGAAACCCCTTCATGGATCACTGCCTTGTTGTGGCGAAGGGGCTTGCGTAACTCAGTGAAGCCATAAGCTATGCTTTGCAGGGCCACCCAAGATGGACAGGTCATGGTGGAGAGTTCTGACAAAATGTCGTCCACTGGAGAAGGAAATGGCAACCCACTCCAGTATCCTTGCCAAGAAAACCCCATGGAACGTATCACAAGGCTAAAAGAGATGACGCCAGAAGATGAGCCCCTCAGGTCGGAAGGTATCCAATATACTACTGGGGAAGAGCAGAGGGAATTTCCAAGTAGCGCCAGAAAGAGTGAAGTGGCTGGGCCAAAGCCGAAAGGACACTCAGCTGTGGATGTGTCTGGTGGTGAAAAGAAAGTCCGATGCTGTAAAGAACAATATTGTTTAGGAACCTGGAATGTAAGATCAATAAATCAAGGTAAGCTGGAGGTGGTCAAACATGAGATGGCAAGATTGAACATCGACATCTTGGGAATCAGTGAACTAAAATGGTCAAGCATGGGCGAATTTAATTCAGGTGACCATTATTATCTACTACTGTGGGCAAGCATCCCTTAGGAGAAATGGAGTAGCACTCATAGTCAGCAAAAGGGTGGGAAAAGCAGTACTGGGGTACAATTTCAAAAATGATAGAATGATCTCAGTACGAATCCAAGGCAAACCATTCAACATCACAGTAATTCAAGTCTATGCCCCAACCACTGATGCCGAAGAAGCTGAGGTTGATTGGTTCTATGAAGACCTACAACACCTTCTAGAACTAACACCAAAAAAAGATGGCTATAAGGAAGGCTGAGCGCTGAAGAATCGATGCTTTCGAACTGTGGTGCTGGAGAAGACTCTTACGAGTCCCCTGGACTGCAAGGAGGTCAAATCAGTCCATCCTAAAGGAAATCAACCCTGACTGCTCATTGGAAGGACAGATACTGAAGCTGAAGCTCAAATATTTTGGCCACCTAATGTGAAGAGAAAACTCCCTGGAAAAGACCCTGATGCTGGGAAAGACTGAAAGCAAAAGGAGAAGGGGACGGCAGAGGATGGGATGGCTAGATAGCATCACCGATGCAATGAATATGAACTTGAGCACACTCCGGGAGAGAGCGCAGGACAGGAAAGCCTGGCGTGCTATGGTCCATGGGTCATGAAGAGTCGAACACGACTTAACGACTGAACAACAACATTATTGAAGAACTAGCGTAGCTGAACAGTTAGCTTAATGACTGTTCCCAGCGGTGTAGTGGTGGCGGGTCACGCCAGGGTCGCTCCGGCACTTTTTTTCAAGCCAGCCCCCTGCTAGGTCACAGTCTGCTAGGGAAGGAGGAGTAGGGATGGCGGAGAATTTCTCCACGAATCTCCGGGAGGCCAAATGCCAACGCATTCGGCCCCCCGAAATTGTTGGTGAAATTTTCCGCTGGCCCCCCGCGCCTCCCCCCCTTATGGGACTTACCTTGTGCGAATGTCCCTCTCGGCGGCGGGTCCCGGCGGCGTTTCGGCGGGGGCGGCGGCCGGTCTTCTGACCGGCTGCCACCGCCGCCATTGCAAAATAAAAAAGGAAAGTAAAAAAAAAAAAAAAAACACCCGTGATAGGCTACGTAACGATTTACGTAGCCCATCACGGCTAAATTTCCAAAGTCAGCCGTGATAGGCTACGTAAATCGTCACGTAGCCTATCACGGGTGACTTTGGGGGGAAAAAAGCGCGTACGGAAATGGCGGCGCCCATGGGGTGCTGCCATTTGCGTTCCTTAGTTTGGCACGTCTAGTCTACGTAAAGATTTACGTAGACTAGACGTGCCAAACTAAGGAACGCAAATAGCGTTCCCTTATTTTCGCTGTAGTCTACGTAAATCTTTATGTAGACTAGACGTGCCAAACTAAGGAACGCAAATGGTGGCGCCCCATGGGCGCCGCCATTTGCGTATGTGCTTTTTTTTCCCCAAAGTCACCCGTGATAGGCTACGTGACGATTTACATAGCCTATCACAGCTGACTTTGGAAATCTAGCTGTGATAGGCTACGTAAATCGTTACGTAGCCTATCACGGGTGTGTTGTGTGTTTTTTAACTTTCCTTTTTTTTTCGCGGCCAGGTAGACGGGGTGCTCCTCCCCGGCCTGAATTTCGGCGGTGAGGGATGGGGCGCCTCCCCCCCGGCCTGAATTTTGGCCGGGCGAGGTGGGGCGCCTCCCCCCCCTCGCCTGAACTTCGGGGGGAGAACCAAAGCGCCTCCCCCCCACCGCGAAGCAAGCTGTGGGACCAGGTAAGTCCCTTTCGTCCATCCCTAAGGAGGAGGGAGCAAAGGGAGTGTGGGAGGTTGCGTCTTGGCTGCTGGCCAGACAAAGGGAGTGAGCGAGCAAGAGAGGGAGCCTGAGGGAGCTCTGCAGCCTCTTTTCTCCCCGCCCCCTCCTCAGCTCTTGGCTTCTCCACTGGTCCCTGCTCTGTGCCTGTGCTCCTGGCGCTGCCCTCATCTTCTGCAACACTGGCCACCCGTTCAGGGCTGCTGCTGCTGCTGCTGCTGGCTACAGCAGCAGCAGGAGTGTGTGTGTGTGTATGTGTGTGTGCTGCCACCATTATTTACTTATAGGGCAGGGCAGCTGGCTGGTTTGTGCCAGTTCTTAGGATTTATCACACAATCCTATGCGTGTTTTCTCAGAAGTCAGTCCCACTATGTTCAATTGCCAGTTGGGCTTTCTCCCAGGTAAGTGTGCCCAAGACTGCAGCCTTAGCTGCCTTCCCAAGATCTCTGTAAATTTAATCTGAAATAAAGACCCATTGGATTGCACTGTTAATTCTTGAACATTAATTTCTACAGTAAGCAGAATTGCCAAATGCAACCTGCTCAGTCAGGTACACTTTCTGGCACAAGGTTGGCATGTATCTGGGCAAACAAACCCTGGTGGAAGGAAGGGAAACAGAAAAAAATCAGTTGGGGGGAGAGGAGAAAGAAGGTAGGTGTGTGTGTGTGTGTGTGTGTGGTTCAATCCAACTGGGTGTGTGGACGTTTCTGTTGCGGGATGGGAGAGATATAATGAAGGAGTTTAGGGAAGGCTAATGGGTAATGTTGGGGCGCTAAGGGAGTGTGCAAGGGGGCTGTTTAAATGAGAAGGGATCTGTCCATGAGGGCTGAGTTGAGAGGTTGAAACTTCCATAGAGTATCATATTTTGAAAACCTAAAATGTTTGTGAGTGAGTGAGTGAGTGAGTGAGTGGGTGGGTGGGTGAAAAAGATTAACACCCCTGCATTTTTTTTCTCAGACATCCAGTTGAAATACCACTGCCTTACTCTCAGCTGCACTGTCTTTGGATCCCAGCTGAAGGCTGTATATCTTACAAGGGCTGTACAATATTAGAAGGGGCATGGCTGTGAGGGGGCATGGCTGTGACTGTCACGAAGGGACACTGCACTTCTGAATTTGCCACTACACTACTGTCTGTTCTGGGTAAATTGGTTGAAGGCATTATTAAAGATAAAATTAGT
This sequence comes from Heloderma suspectum, assembly GCF_057233095.1. Classification (NCBI taxonomy): domain Eukaryota; kingdom Metazoa; phylum Chordata; class Lepidosauria; order Squamata; family Helodermatidae; genus Heloderma; species Heloderma suspectum. The sequence goes on from NC_139461.1 coordinate 76,783,085, forward strand.
AAGCATATACGTAGAAGGATAAGCCCTGCTGAAAAAGAATCAACATGGCTTCTGCAAAGGTTAAGTTCTGTCTCATGAACCTTTTAGAGTTCTTTGAAAGTGTCAATAAACATGCAGACAGTGGTGATCCAGTAGACATTGTTTACTGGAACTTCCAAAAGGCTTATGACGGAGTCCCTCACCAAAGCAAACTTAGCTGTCATGGAATAAGAGGACAGGTCCTCTTATGGATCAGTAACTGGTTAAAGAACAGAAAGAGAGTAGGAATAAATGGTAAATTGTCCCAATGGAGAGAAGCAAATAGTGGGGTCCCTCAGGGATCTGTATTAAGACCAATGCTTTTCAACCTGTTCATAAATGATCTGGAATTAGGAGTGAGCAGTGAAGTGGCCAAGTTTGCTGATGACACCAAATTATTTAGGGTGGTTAAAACAAAAAGGGATTGTGAAGAGCCCAAAGAGGATCTCTCCAAACTGGGAGAATGTGCATCTAAATAGAAAATGTGGTTCAATGTAAGCAAGCATAACGTGATGCACGTTGGGGCAAAAAATCCCAGCTTGAAGTATAGCCTGATGGGATCTGAGCTAGCGGTGACTGAACAGGAAAGAGATCTGGGGGTTGTGGTGGACAGCTCAATGAAGATGTCAAGCCAGTGTGCGGCCGCTATAAAAAAAGACAAACTCCATGTTAGGCATAATTAGAAAAGGAATTGAGAATAAAACTGCCAATTTCATACTGCCCCTTTACAAATCTATGACACGACCACACTTCGAATACTGTGTCCAGTTCTGGTCACCACACCTAAAAAAAGATAAAGTTGCAGAAAAAGGCAACTAAAATGATCAAGGGGCTGGAACATCCCCTTATGAGAGAAGGTTACAACAGCTGGGATAGTTTAGCTTGGAAAAAAGGTGGGTAAGGGGAGACATGATAGGGGTCTACAAAATAATGCATGGTCTGGAGAATGTGGATAGGGTGACATTTTTCTCCCTCTTTCAAAATACTAGAACCCGGAGTCATCCTATGAAGCTGATTGGTGGGAGATTCAGGACAGATAAAAGGAAGTACTTCTTCACACAGTGCATAGTTAAACTATGGAATTCGCTACCACAGGATGTAGTGATGGCCACCAATTTGGATGGCTTTAAAAGGGGGTTAGACAAATTCCTGGAGGAAAAGGCTATCAATGGCTACTAGTCCTGATGGCTATGTGCTACCTCCAGTACCAGAGGCAGTGAGCCTATGTACACCAGTTGCAGGGGAACATGGGTGGGAGGGTGCTGTTGCACTCATGCCCTGCTTGAGTGTTCCCAGCTGACAGCTGGTTGGCCGGCCACTGTGTGAACAGAATGCTGGACAAGATGGACCCTTGGTCTGATCCAGCATGGCTCTTCTTATGTTCTTAAGAAAACAGTGGTCAGTCTCTACTAAGGGGCTGTTTTCATTTATCTCAGATTTTCATACATAGAATTTGCTCTCAGTCTGTGTCTTCCTAACAACACCTAATCAGGATGCTGATGCTCTGTGTCAAACCATTCTCTCTGCAAGGAACTCTAAGATTCTACTCAGCTAGGCCAAGTCTATCTTAAGTTAGACTGACTTGATTGATTGATTTAGAAAATTCTCTGTGTGTGATGGTTGGATTCCCTTGTTATTCCCTTTTTCCCCTTTCCCAAATAAACTTTTGCACATTGGGCTGCATTTGTTTTAAAAGGGAATTGCTCACTGAAATGTTCCTCATATGCAAGACTACACAGTTGCAAAGCTACTGCTTGTGTTCTTACGATGTTCACAAGGTTTTTGTTAAGTGCTGTGTTTCTGGGATTTGGGTAAAAAAAAAAAAAAAAATCCCCAAAAGTTGGGTGGAAGGAGGGGCCCATGGCAGAAGGGCTCAGAACTCCCCACGCAGCTGAACAGTTTACAATGTGTCAGAAAAGTCAGCCTGAATGGTGGAAGCTTATTATAATGTTTTTTTGGAGAACCATTTTAAAGAAGGGTTCCACCAGTAGGGAAAGTCATCCCCCCTTTCAGATCTGTAACAGGAAGGCACCTTATTTTAAGTTCTTTCAAGTTCTCCATTATCCAGACATTGTGAACTTTATGGCATTATGGGATGTCATCAGATTTCGCTGAAGCCTGAACCAAATTGAGCCCCTTCAGTCCATTTCTGGGGTTTCCTAAGGCGAAGCAAACTTCTCTCTGAAATGACCAGAACTGAAGCTGGACTCTGTGCAAGGCTTTGTTTGCAATTCAGCTTTGGAAAGCAGACAGCATGTCTCCAAAAACAGCGTCTTTTGCTTTTGTTTCTCGAAATACTTGTGGGGGGGGAGAAGGGGGGGGGACTGAGTCCATCTTCTAAGCATAGGGCAGGTTTTATCATAAGCTCACCAATCACTGTGCTTTGGGGGGAGATAAGTATGGGTCTGTGAGATGGCCGTTCTTCCAACAATACCAGGCTTCACTATGAAAAAGGTCTTAAACTGGTTTTCATTCACCATAACTCCCTAGCCCATGCACTTATCTTTCTGAAACCTTGAAATTTTCTTGCTGGATATACCTCTACATAGAATCATAGAATAGTAGGGTTGGAAGGGGCCTACAAGGCCATCAAGTCCAACCCCCCGCTCAGTGCAGGAATCCAAGTCAGAGCATCCCTGACAGATGGCTGTCCGCCTCGTCTTGAAGGCCTCCAGTGTGGGAGAGCCCACCACCTCCCCAGGTAATTGGTTCCATTGTCGTATTGCTCTTACTGTCAGGAAGTTTTTCCTGATGTTCAGCCAGAATCTGGCTTCCTGTAACTTGAGCCCATTATTCCGTGTCCACAATGTATGCCATTTTCATACAGATTGCCCAAAGAAACACAGGGGGAGGAAAAGAAAAGTGAATTGCTCCCCCACCCCCAATTTGAGGACTCCCCTTCCACAAAAACCGATGCTCCTATCCTTCTGAAACTTCGCAATGTTCTTAGGGCAACCTCCATGCTGTGTGTCATTTTCAGAAGAATGGTTCACACGGAACATGGGGGAGGGAGATAAAGGGTCCACAAAATTCCCTGTACCTATTTATCTGAAACTTGGCAGGCTTGATCCCCACAGAAAGGGCAACAATTTCTGAAAACTTCATGCAATTCTGCCAAGAAATAAAAAAGTTATCAATTTCTTTAAAAGCAAAATACAAACGTGCATAGCACAAAAACCACTGCACCTATTTTCCAGAAATTAGGCAGGTGTAATCCATTTCCAAGGGGCTACTATGCCTGCAAATGTCATCCACTTCTGACAAACAAGTTATATTGAGGCCACACCTCTAATTTTAGACTTCTTCAACCCTTCTAAAATAGAACTTAAAAAACAACAGCACAATAGAACAAAGTTCTCTTTCTCTCTCCTTCTCTGTAGATATATGTTGCGATCTAGCATGCCTTTGTGGTTAAGAGGCCTTCAGTGAGGACATGGAATTCTCCTCCATTCACATGCTTCCCCCTTCATTTTAATAAAGACAATGGAGCTCTGTGCATTAAAAAAAAAAAAAAACCTCTTGCACTAAAGCATACATGCAGCTACATAGCAGAGGGTGTAGAATTTATGGAAGACCTCTCTGATTATATGGTCACTGCTTTAAAACATCCACTATATCCATTTAGTGAGCAGAGTGTTTCTAAGCTCAGGCAACCTCAGCATGGATGTTAAAGCTCCACTCATCATGTGACCAGAGTCTACAAACAGACTATCCACCTGCCTAGAGGTGGCAGATGGAATTTTTTAAGTTGGGACCACACACTTGAATGGTCATCTGTTTCCATCCCCATAACTGGAAACTTTCCCCATGTTACAAAAGTTAAGGTCTTGACAGTCTCAACTTAGTTGTAATTAAGTCCCATTAAAAGCAAAGAAACCTGCTAATAGTAAACTAATTTGTTTCATCAGATAGAGGCACAACTAACTTTCGCTTGATGGAATCCTGAATCCTGTCTCACGACACCATCAGATGTTACTTTGTTCAGACATTTGTCTTAAGATGTATGTCGTAGGATGAATTGAAATGCTGTTAGAAAACATTTAGACAGGACTGAGACCGCTATACTTCCCCCCCCCCAAAAAAGGCATATCTCAGCCATAATATAGGCATGTGTCTTAGGTAATATTTCCATGCATATTCAGGCCCAGATCTTAAAGGTAAGCATCTGTAGCTAACAACACTGAGTGCGGAACTTGACATTCTCTCAGTAAACTCATGGTCCCAAGACCAGCTTCCTGGAGATAACAGGAATAGGAATGTAGAAGTAAAAAGGAGAGAATTGAGTGCGGAGGTTAACACCTCCCATGTACATTGATTCTTGCCTGCAAATGCTTCCCTGTGGTTGTTCCCCCCACCCCTGCCCCTGCCAAAATGACTTCCCATTTTGAAGCCTGGCTAAGGTACAACATTTTAAAAGGGTGGAGGAAGGCTTGCAGCGGGAAAGTGGTGGGCAGGAGCATGGGTTCAGCCCTTCCCCCATCCACCGATTCTATCCAACAATTCTACCCCCCTTAAGATAATAGCAATACAAGGGAAACACATGGTTGGGGATCCCATGTTTCCCTTGTCATGTCTTGTTTTGCTTTAAGAGTAGCCCTCAATAAATCTAATTGCAAAATTGTTTTGATAACTCTTCTTCTTCTTCTTCTTCAGCTCATAAGTGAAGCATTCAAAGTCATAATCCATCACTCTGACATCAAATTAGTAGGCTGTAACTTTTTTGACATCGGAGAAATTGATTATAACTTTTTTATGTGACTCACCATGCAATTATTGCTCTCATCCATTTATTACACACTAACCTCCTAGCACAGCTCCAAAGATAAAAAGGAAACACTACAACCATGGAGGATACAAGTTGCAAGACTGCCATAAAACTGTCATAAAAATTGTAAAATAAAAAAGCCTTTGTGTATTGCCAGCTGTTTATTAATGATGCCTAGCAGACTGCCTTTAAGTGCATGTTCAAGGGTGGGGGAAGAGCTCCCACATACCCTTTAAGGAGACCCAGCCTCTACATGCCATACTCCAGTTTAAGCCTTTAAAGTTCTTATCAGCAACAGCCACAGCCCGATCCATACTGTGGAAGATGTGGAATCACAATACCATTATAAAAGAAAATGTCTGCACACCAGACATCCCAGCAAGAAAGAATGATTGTGACACAGACTCCTCCAGCTCACTTTACACTTCCCATCTTTGGGGTCTTCTTCCTGCCTTAGGTCTTCTTCACAAGGAGCTTTTATCCTGCTATTGAGATTGGTTACTCATGGAAGTTTGCGGGTCCTTTAGATGTCGTCAGCCTCCAGGGCATCTCCCATGCTAAATGACCTTTATTCTAAAAGATCAGAGATAATGAGCTATCAAATTACAGTGCCTGAGTTCCTCTTGAGTTCTCTGTGAAAAAAGAAAACAGGCAATAAGAGGAGCTAGACCACAGTGCCATCTAATGGCTGTTTAATGAAACATATGGAAGGGGGAAGGAAGCGTGTGCAAAGGGAGTGCTTGATGATCCTGCATTTAAAACAGAAGCAGAAAGCCCCATTTTAAATGCAAGATTTTAGGCTGGTGTGGAGATGCTCTTAGCCTTAAAGCAGCAAACCCAGATCTTGAGGAATTTCCAGGCAGATAAATGTGCCTATTGACAGCATCTTGCTGCTGCCATATCTAGGTAATCCTATACCTTCATTCTTCCAAGGGGTCTGCATGATTAATGAGATCAACGAGCCAGGAACTGCAAGTCTGTTCTCCCCATAGTAGTATCTTCCGAAAGAGAAGGGGGAAAAGTTGTGCTTTCTACAAGACTGGGTTCTGTTTAAACAGCTGGAAGAATAGTTTACAATAAAAAGCCTCTGATGAAGTGTTTTCTAGTCCATAAAAACATACATCATAATCAGTTTGTTAGTTTTTAAGGTGCTATGGAACTTTTTGTTTTTAGTAAAATGCTCAGGTGTTTGTCATAACTTTACAGTGCTGCCCCCTTACTGTGTCCATTATACCACCAAATAGTAATGGAATACCCTAATGCGCGACAGCACTAAAACACTACAGTGCACCACATGTCTACATGTAATCTGAGAAGAGCCTTATATGGATGATGGCTTCCATAACGTATCTCCCAAAGCAACTGTAGTGCAAACAGTAGTACTTAGGTTATTGCAAGCATAATGATCAGTAGTTTTCATACCCATTGTGGTGGCTAATCATATATTGTTAGGCTCTTTTCTTGAGGCCTAGCTCAGTAACTTCCCATCAGACAAATTTGGAAAGGTTAAATTGATCTTATCAAGTGCTCACATCCCACATCCACCGCCACAAGGGGAAATGCTGTGCTTCCTAGCCCATATCTGTCACTATAGGAAGGGTGCTAATGACACAGCAGTTATTATTAAGAAGTGGTCACCATCTCAGGCCAACCAAGGGACTTTTCAAAAGCTAGAACTCATGAGATCATTTTGCAGTTTGGGTTTGTTTAAAAGGATCTGGTACCCAGTGTGAGAACTGATCTTCAGTTCCACTATCAGCATAAGATTATATCTGTTGGTATTTTTCAAAACTGTTTTTCCCCCCGAACACCTTGAATTGTCTTCTTGGCCAAACCAATCAATGTTAAGTCATTAATTTTACAGCAGTCTCTCATACTGTGTCTTATAGTTGTTTTAAGAATTTGATATTAGAAATTCATTAAGGTATTTAAATTTAATGATATTCTTTGTCTTTACTGACAACTGGGAAAGTATCTCTCAAGTCTTTGAAATTATAAAGGTTTTATTCCTGTTCTTGTTTATTGTTACATCGTAGAGATTGTTTATCTCTTTTGGGTAACCACCCGAAATAGAAGCTTAGAAGAGAAGGTGAATTACTTTCTGTGGAAAATATTTTATTTATTGGTTTATTATAGAAATTTATTACCTAACCTTCAAATAGAATCCCAGGACTATTTACTGGTCATTCTGTCAAAAGGTGTACTGCTGTAACTAAAGCTTTTTAATAGTAATCTAACTCTTTTTTTTAATCTTGAGGATTGAAAAGGCTCACTTTTTAAAAGAGCATTGGCTTCCTTGTGGTAGCCTGTTCATTTTTTAAAAAAATGTTGCTTCACTTCCACCTTCCAACAACACATGACCTGCAAAAGTCAGTCTGTGTGAAGTAATGTTGTTCCATGACTGGAATATTATCGTGTGGTGCTGTCCATAATTCATTGTGCCATGTGGTACTCTTAAGTCATCTTGTGCCAGAGCTCCTTTTGTTGATGGCATGGTTATTTAAAATTACGAGTTTGGTCACGCAGTAAAGACTAACACATTGATGTTAAGATTTCATGGATGTGTAAGATGCTGTTTGTGGAGGAGGGAGGGGGCTAAGTCAAGTATAGTTTTCCTAAAGCCATCTAGTCAGTTTATAGCTGAAATGAGATTTTAACCAGGGACTTCCTGGCTCACACTCTAGTAGCCCAATCCCATTCATAATTCCTTGTAAGTAAATCCCACTAAGTTCAGTAGATCAAGTAAGGGTTCACGAGATAGCAGCATTAGCCACTAGGGATGTCAGAGAATTTTGCCACGAATCTCAGGGAGGCCGAATGCCAGCGCATTCAGCCCCCCGAAATCGGTGGCAAAACGGTCTGCCCCCCCGCCCCCCCCACCGGGACGGGACTTACCTTCGGCGAATCTTCCTGGCGGCGGTGGCAGCTCCAGCGGTGGTTCGGCGGTGGCGGCGGCAGCCGGTCTTCCGACCAGCTGCCGCCGCCACCATTTCCAAGTTTAAAAAAAAAAAACCCTGATAGGCTACATAAAGATTTACGTAGCCTATCATGGCTAAATTTTAAAAAACACCGTGATAGGCTACGTAAATATTTACGTAGCCTATCAAGGCTGAGTAAAAAAAAGTGCGTACGCAAATGGCGCTGCCTATGGGCGCCGCCATTTGCGTTCCTTATTTTGGCACGTCTTCGTCTACGTAAACATTTACGTAGACTACGGCGAAAATAAGGGGAACGCAAATAGCGTAGACGCTACACTATTTGCGTTCCCCTTATTTTCGCCGTAGTCTACGTAAATGTTCATGTAGACTAAGACGTGCCAAAATAAGGAGTGCAAATGGCAGCGCCCATGGGCACCGCCATTTGCATACACGCTTTTTTTTTTACTCAGCCGTGATAGGCTACGTAAACATTTACGTAGCCTATCACGGCTGACTGCAGGGACGCAAACGGCGGTGGCTACGGCCGCCGCCATTTGCAGCCCCGGCCGGCCAGGGTTCGGGGGTGGCAGGACAGAGTGCCTTCCCCCCGGCTAGAATTTCGGGGGGAGGGACGGAGTGCCTTCCCCCCACCGCAAATCAAATTTCGTTAAAGGTAAGTGACTTTCGTACATCCCTATTAGCCACTAAACTACACGAACTCCCATGTTCCACAGACTGGATCCTTCTTTACGTCCAAGAATAAATGCTTTTTCTCAGAATTTAAATGAGAATCTAACCTCAGATTATTAGTGTTATGTAAAATGATTTGTGACCAGAACTTACCCCTGCTACAAGATGGAGATTTTTTATAAACCACGTGGCTGCTGGTAAGCAGCACCCTTTTTTGAGTCAAGGTTGATTGCTGGAGAATGTTAAGGCACAAGCAGTGACAGACAATCACATAACCAAGCTTTGAAACCCACCTTTAACTTAGTCACTCATTCATATGCAGGCCAAGTGGCACCAGTATTGTTCAGCTGGGGGCATATTTAATTGCTGAATATTCTGCAGATGTCTTGCAGGCTGTAGAGATAAAGGCAGTGAACTTGCTGGCTTATGACAACACATCTTTCTTTTTTGTAACATCAACATTTCTCTCTGTTTAAGGATCTGTAATTTGTAGGCTGAAAAACACTACAGTGTTTATTCCAGGTATTTAAGTGAATTTTAACAGTGTGGGACCTGTGAAAATCACAGTGACTTTTCACTTCAAAGATTAGGTTTGGGTTTGCATTTAAGCAACTGCATTTTTATACATTATTCTTGGAAAAAAGAGGGGGGGGAGAGAAAAGGTGATCCACTATTAAACGTTTCCATTCAGCATACCTGCAAAAAATTATATACATATATTAAAATCATTCAGGTCCACCTATCTAAGATTCTTATTCTAGGTTTTCAGCTGTTATAGAACATCCAAGTACATAATATTCCTCCAAACATTTGCTTTGCGGGGGGCATATAAAATCTGCATTGGGAGGAACTTGATTAGTGAAAGAGAGGTAGGATTCATTTGATACTGAAAACCATTGCTTTGAAGAAAGTAAGAATTCAGAAAATGCAGTTTATACGAGATGTAGAACTGAAAAGTAAATATATCTTCTATCTAAGCCATTCCAAATTTCATGTACATCCTTTCTGACTTCTGAAACTTCAGCAGATGGGGAGGGGATGTTTGGGGGGAGGGTCTTTTTCTACAGCCATGAGAACTAGACATTATTATTTTCCTTTAAAAAAAAAAAAAGTAAAGCTGTAGTTCTTACAATTCTGGAAGCCAGGTTTCTGGGATTTGTGGTATGACCCTTTCACAAGGCTATCTCAGGGTACATCCAGAGTCCTGATGGGTCTAGATTTTCATATGAACTGCTCTGAAAATATTGCATGGTGTTGTACAGCCCAAACCATCTCCTATTATTAGGGATATACAAATCCCCTACCTGCCAGTCCGGGGGGGCGGGGGTCCACAGCGGGGGGAGGCAATCCGTTCCTCCCCCCGGAATCCTCTTTGGCCAGCTCCGCTCCACAGTGATCCTGTGGAGCCGCCAGCCAGCTCCGAAGTGCCAGCGATACGGCTGCCATGCCGTATCGCTAGCTGAAGTGGACTGACTGCGGACGCAAATGGCGTCCAGGATGCCATTTGCGGTCGTAAAGGCCTTAGTTTAAGGTAAATGGCTGCATTTACCTTAAACTAAGGCCTTTATGGCTACAAATGGCATCCCGGACGCCATTTGTGGCTGTGCTTTTCCTTAACGTGATAGGCTTTATATTTGCGTAGCCTATCATGTAAAAGCAGGGACGCAGGGACACCATTTGCGTCCTCAGTCAGTCCCCTTCAACCAGCAATGCGGCATGGTGGCCGTATCGCTGGCAATCTGGAGCTGGAGGATCTGGCCGAAGAGGATTCCGCGCGGAGGCAGAGGTAAGTCTCCTGTTCTGCCACAGACTCATTGGAATCCGTGGTGGAATTCTCCGCCATCCCTACCTATGATTAGTCATTCTGACTCACCATTCCAGAATAGTGCTTCTGCATGAACTGAATGGAAACTTAGAGACAGCTGAATTGTACACTAGTCAGCAGGAGTGGGCAATCTGTGGCCCTCCAGATGTTGTTGGACTGTACTTCCCATCAGCCTTTGCCAGAAAAGCCAGTGGTGAAAGATGATGGGAATGGCAGCCCAAGAACATCTGGAGGGCCACAAGTTGCTCTAGTGTTTGGTACAATATGGCATGGGTGTTATTTCACAATAAACACTAATCTACCTACCTACCAGCATAGTGCTTTATTCCCAGCCACTGTCGCACTTCGCCTCTTCCAACATCAAGGCATTTAAAAACCCTGAATGTGTTGTAGTTGTATGTTATTCCATTGGATCCAATTGCCAGAGGGCATAGGGTGATTTAATCCATCATGGTCATTGTACACATAGCTGGTGGTAATTATTATTGTTAAATTCACAGCCTGCCTTTTAGGATAATGCCTTACAAGGTGGTACACAAAATTCAAAAAGCAATTAAAAAATCACACCTATAGGGAATCATAGGATCAGCATGAGTTGCCCAGTCTGCATCACTGGCTTCTTCCTTTGAGCCTGAATGTGTCCGTGGTGCCTGCATTTTTCTGGGACATCCCCCCTCCCCGCCCCATTCCCATTTGTGGTCTATAGCATTCAATCAGGAATGTAAGAAACAATTGTCAGGATATATATACCCTTGATCACTGAACATCTTGCATCCAAACTTTGGGTCTCAAATGTCTGATAGCACAGTGTCTAACAGTGGAAGCTCTGAGCTAGGTTCAAATTTCACCTCAGCTGTGAGCTGAGGAAGGGCCTATAGACAAGCCATACTTTTCTAAGTCTCAGTCCACACCCTCTTAAAATATGTGGGATGACAATATGGGCCTGTGTAACAAGCACGTTGTCAAGATTACGAGGCATCTGTGAAGAGGTTTGAGCACTTGATATTTGCTTTATAAACACAAAATAGTATTATCATTACTGCGCTTTGTAGCTTTTCTGTTAGGAATAGGTAACAGAAAAGTCTGTTAACTTTTTTAAAAAAAACTCCCTCAGTTTTTGACAAACAAAGAGTAGTAACAGTCGATAAATATTCACAGGAGTAATAAGAGAATACCACTAATTGGGAAAGTTGGCTTTGGCTTAAGAACATAATGGCATTGCCTTTCTTTTCTTTCTTCCATCCATGTGTCAGTCTCACAATGGGGCACTTCCATTATGGCTACATAGGTGTCCGAGGATTTGTCAGAAAGCTAGCCATAACTTAGGCAGAAAACTGGACTCCATTAAAAAAACACATAAAAGCTTGGAGGGAGACAACTTGATGTGGCATGGCTCTTGGCGATGAGGAAGCATGAGTGCATGCTGAAGCTTCGAAATAGAAAGTGATGTCCTCGTAAAAATATGGCCTTAGGCTGGTGTGCCACTAGAAATTCTTCTGTCAGTTTAGAATATTTAGCTCCAAGGAATCTCTTCTTGCAAATGTATCTTTTGATGCAAAATAGGCTGCACAGAATAAGATAGTGTTTGAGATGGGAAAGAGGCATTTGCTCTCAGTTGCCACTTGGTAAACTGAAGATATTTCTGTTTGGATCAGGAAGCATTAAGAGGGCAGGTGGATTACCTTACTGGTACTATATAGGACTCCAGGCCTTTGCCATATAGTGAAGTGTTTCTGATATTGGGTAGCTAAATAATATCGAAAGCTCCAACACGTCTGGTTATCAGGGGAGCCTCTTAGCCTAATTTGAAAGCTCAAAGCTTCAGGCAACTGCATTTTCCCTCAGTCCCAGGCTGTGTGTGTGTGTGCACGCACACCATTTCAATACAGTATGTCCAATCAATGATGGAATATCACGCACAGTGCCTATTGCATGGGTGTTTATTCTCTCCTCTTCTCCTCTTCTGCCACGTGTTTTATATTTGACTTGTTAAACTGCAAAAAGAGTTGAGGGAACAAAACACCCAAAAATAAAAAAAGGAGAGAGGAGGTGAAGAAGGGAAAAGAAAAATACCTCAGGTCCCTTGCTGCCAAAATTTCAAACAAGCAAACACACAAGCTTCAGCGTTCAGAGAGAAATGAAAACAGTGGAAAGCAGAAATACATACATATGTATACACTTGAACAAAAACATGAGCTGCCGTCATGGCAATCTGGGCTCTGATGTTCCAAACAAAAGGGGTTATATTACTGAGAGGAATCTTTGTGCCATAAATTTAGGGCATAACAAGGATAAATTCTGATCATATTTGGTGATTTTGCTATACAGTTGTACAGTAGCAGTACAAAAGATTCAGCTGGAGATTAAAGGGTTATACATACACTCTTTTGGCCAGCAGTACATAGGAAAGGCTCTTTAGTTCAGTTTAAATGAAAGCCAGATTTTTTTAAAGAAGTACCGGCTTTCTTACTCCTATCTGGTTCCTCAGGACTGAATTCATTTACTATAGCATTGCCCTATCGAGTATAATGAGATTTTCCTGATCTATCACTCGGATTCTACAGGTCATTGGGGCTTTGGCCATATTTCTCCAGGCAATTGATGTGAAATAAAGATATCTGGAGGGGAAGAAATGAAGAAAATATAAAGGAACCATTTGACAAGAACTCCCTCCTCCCCAGTGGTGAAATTTGCAGTGTATTTTGTTCTTTAAAAATTTGCTTCTCCCCTCCCCTATTTCAATTTACTTTATCCCCAATATAAATTCTTTCAAAAAGAAAATCAAGTTTTTAGAAAAAAAAGTCAATGCCCATGAGTCACATACACAGCTGGCATAGACTGTCCTGTCTGAACTAATAATATCCATCAACCTTGTGTTAATTATTGGTGGAAAAGGTGTTCAGATTCCACTCAGCCTGAGGATTAAGTGATGGGATGAATCAACCTTATAGTTCAGAAACAATAACCATTTGATATTTTAAATATAATTTGTAGAAATGTTAACACATAGAACATTTCCTCCTTTTTATGAGATCTTCTACCTCTGGTTTTCCATTTAAGAGTCTCCATGAAATCTTGCACAAAAAAGAAAACTGTTAATGGCAAGGCCAGCCCAAGACAATTTGCTGCCTGAGGCAAAGGATAAGATGGCAGCACCTACCATACCATGGCATCTCTACACCAGCCTAAAATCCTGCATTTAAAACAGGGCTTTCTGCTTCATTTTAAATGCAGGATCACAGTGAATTCCTTTTTCACGTGCTTCCTTTCGCTCTCCCCTTCCCCCCTCCTTCTCCCCGTATCTGAGTCTTCCATTATCTTTCATTGATCCCACTCCCTCCTTCTCCCCGTATCTGAGTCTTCCATTATCTTTCATTGATCTCACTCCTCTTCTTGCTGCTTTTCCTCTTTTCATGGAGGGAACTCAAGTGGAACACAACAGGGTAATTTGGTAGCTCATTATCTACGATCTATTTAAAAAGGGAACAAAGGGCATTTAGTGCAGGAGACACCTTGGAGGGCCATGGCATCATGTAAAGAGCCTGCAAACTTCCGTGAGGGAGCAATCTCAATTGCTGGTTAAAAGCTCCGTGTGAAGAAAGCCCACGTACAGAAGGCAGCTGAATCTTATAGCCAGTGTTTTCTGTTTCATCTGAGGACAGCAGGCTAGTTTAGGGGGTGCAGGGTAGCTCACATGACATACCCAGCTCTATCTTCCAACATCTCCCTGTCCCCTAGCATCCACTGTCTGAGGCAGCTGCCTCACTCTGCTTAATGGTAGGGCCAGCCCTGGTAAATGGTAATTTTGAGCTCCCACTACTTCAGGAGTGGGCAACTTGTGGCCCTCCAGATGTTGTTGGACTGCAGCTCCCATCACCCCTAACCAGCATAGCCAACAGGAGTTGCAGTCCAACAACATCTGGAGGGCCACAAGTTGCCCACCACTGTACTTGTTAACTAGAGATAATGATGGGTGAGACTATATCTGTGGCAGGGGACTGCATCATGCCACAATGAATGGGAGGTTCAAATAGCTCCAGACGCTGTTTTTCACAGCCATAGTTACCGCAATGTTACTGAAAAAATGGCTAGAGTAGTGACAGTGGCCATTTATGCCTGAGCCCAAACCTCAAGCAAAAATCCATTGTTACAGAACTATGAACAAAGTTCAAATAATGTCATTGCTTCTGCTGAAGATATGCAAGAGTAAATGTAGTCACCAGCTAGCATAGCAACCTAATGTAAAAAATATAGTGAAATAACGTATGGCAAGTGCAACAGGGAATTTGTTAAAGAAAAACAATGAAGGACTCTCTAAATTATTATGTTGCTGACAATAGCAGATCATTTTCCAGCCTGAGACCATTGCATTCCCTGACAGATCTTCACAGTGTAGTTTCCAGAATGACTTCTTCTTGACATCTTTTCCAGCACCTCTGCTTTCAGAGAATGCTGGAATTTCTAGCATTTAGCTTGCCGGCTAGATTCTTCCTGGTGTTTGTTCACTAAGGGTGCAATCCTATGCATGTTTAGACAGACAAATATCCTCCAACTCCCAGCATCCATCCAGCTATGATGGCTGGGGCATGCTGGGAAATGTAGGGCTTTTTTCTGTCTAAACATGCATAGGATTGCGCCCTAAAACAGCTGAATTCTTGAAGGAATTAATATGCTAGCATTTTCAGGTTTGCCTCTGTTCTGTTCATTATCCCTCACAGAACCAACCTTACTTGCCGGCAACTCTTGGAAACCACACTTGTGCTACAACAAATGTAAGGGTCACTTCAGCCTTGGTGCATCTGATGCTTGGATAGAGAAAGAGGAAGGAAAGGATGGACATGGTGGCCAAGCCTATAGGTAAGCAGGCCAAGCGATAGACAATGGATCGTAGGAGTAGCAAGAGTGAAGAGAATCTGCTGACCGGCTGTGGAGAGAAGCCCATCAGAGCTTGGGAAGAGCTGAGGATGCCAAGAGAAGGTGGTACAGATGAAAATATATGCCCATGAACATGTCAGAAAAGCCCCATAAAGTTTCAGCAAGCTACAGAGGCAGGCAAGATAGATGAGCAAAGATTAGAAATACCGAAAGCTGCCTGATCCATCTATAGTCTACACCAGCGGTCCCCAACCTTTTTGGCACCAGGGACCGGTTTCGTGGAAGACAATTTTTCCACAGACCGGGGGCGGGAGGGATGGTTTTGCTGGCGGACTTCCGGCCACTGGGGAATCTCTTCCTGGGAAATCTCTTCCTGGAGATACCAAGGATTGAATCTAGCGCCTTTTGCATCCAATTAGGGATGTATGAAAGTCACTTACCTTTTCGCAGCTTTGATTCGCGGTAGGGGGAGGTGCTCCATCCCTCCCCCCGGAATCCTCCCTGGGCTGGCTCTGCTCCGCAGCAGCTCCGCGGAGCAGCCGGCCAGGGCCGTCCGCAGCCGGAGTTCCAGCCACGGCCGGCTGCTGCGGCTGCCATTTGCATCCTGCCAGGCTGCCGTGATAGGCTACGTAAGTATAGGCAAAGAGCAGGGTGTCAGGGTGGACACTGAGCCCATAGAATCCCAGAGTAGTTCTGATTCTGAGGAAGAGCAGTCGCTCCTGGGAGAGGAGCATGCTCCTTTTTCCCAGGGCCAACAGCTGATGGAGATTCCTCCTACCAGCATTCCTAGCTTAGATAGCAGTCCTGGGAGTGACAGAGCGCGGGAAGCAGACTTGATGGATGCGCGACGCCGACGCAGAGAGCGGCGCCAAATGGAGGGCGCAGAAAGGAGGCATAGTGCCCGGTTGGCGCACAAACAACGGCTGCGCCCAGAGGATCCAAGGGAAAAGGGGAGGGACTCTCCTTAGTCCTTAAGCTCAGGGGTCTGCCAGTAATTCCCTTTCAAACAGGGACCAACTGTTCCAACTTAGGGCATAGGTATTCTACTGCTCATATCTAGCTGCTAACGGTAGAGTTGTTAAGTTGTAAAAGAGGAATAAAGCTTTGAAAAGAATCCCTTTGTCTGTGTCTGGACTTGGCTACAGGATTAGACTGAGAGAGGCCTCCAAGGAGCCCTTGACACAGGGGCACAAACGGCGGCCGCTATGCCATTTGCATGGCTGCTTTACCGTGATAGGCTACGTAAATACAAGGTGGTAAATGCCTCCTTGAGGGATGGTGAGGTCCCCACAGCTTTGAAAAAACCTGTGGTGAGGCCCTTGTTGAAGAAACCAGATCCAGATCCGCCTTGTGTCAAATTTGCTATTCTTGGGCAAGGTGCTGGAGCGTGTGGTGGCCTCACAACTCCAAGCTGTTTTGGATGAAACTGATTATTTAGATCCATTCCAATCAGGGTTCAGGCCTGGTTATGGGATGAAAACAGCCCTGGTTGCACTGGTTGATGACTTATGCCGGGGAATGGATGGAGGGGGGTGCAACCCCGTTGATTCTTCTAGACCTTTCAGTGGCTTTCAATATCATCGATCATGGTATCCTTCTGGATTGTTTATCTGGATTGGGCTTGAGAGGCACAGTTTTAAAGTGGTTCTGGTCCTTTCTGCAGGAGCGGTCTCAGAAGGTGGTGCTGGCAGACTTCTGTTCCACCCCATGGCCGCTAGCCTGTGGGGTGCCACAAGGTTCTATCTTGCCCCCCCTTCTCTGGATCTGACTACTATTGTTGCTGTTACTGCTGCTGTTGTTGCTGCTGGTTTTATTGTTTGCTGTTGTTGTTTTTATTGTTTTTTATGTTTTTATTGCTTTTAATATTTTAACTGTTTTTATGTATTTTATTGCTGTAAGCCACCTTGGAAGGGCTTCTACCCTGAAAGATGGCCAAGAAATGTTTTAAATAAATACATGCTTTTGAACATATGACATTTCCATTGATCTGTCTAGTCCAGTATTATCTCTCCAAGCTCTCAGAGATCTTTCCAGTCTTGCTGCCTGAGATCCTTTTATCTGAAGATGCCAGGAATTGAATCTGGGACCATCTACATACAAAAGCATGTGCTTCACTTCTGAGCTATGGCCACTCCCTTTCTTGTCCCCTTTCATTTTCATGCTCCTTAGTTTCTGCTCCACTTACTTTGTAGAAACTTTTAAGTGGTGGAGGGTGGGGTACCATTAGGCAGAGTAAGATGGCCGCCTCAGGTAGCTGAGTTCGGGCTTCATTAAAGGGCAGCAAATTGTTAACTATTTAATTTTATTATGAGTGTATTTCTATTGCCGGAGAGAGGGGAAGGCGCTTGTGGGATTTTCTGTTTCAGGTGCCAAAATAACTTGACCAGCCTCAGATACTTTGCATCTTGCCTTAGGGGATGGGCGGGATTTGCTGCTCCGCTTCAGACAACAAAATGTTTGAGCCAACCCTGGTGGCTTAGAAAAGTGTGTCTGTGTGTGCGCATGTGTGCATGCAGGTGAGGTGGGGGGCTCAAATAAGAAAATATAATTAAGCATAAATTCCAACAACAAATGTTCACAAACTGGCAATTTAATCTCATTAAATGCCTGCCTGAATGAAAACTTCTTAGAAGCCATCTAGAAGATCAGCAAAGTGTGACTTCAGCAGTTTCCTAAGTAGCTAATAGGAATAATGTTTAGTATTTATAGTACTTTTGACTGCTCAAAGTGCCTCACAACCATATCAGTAATTATTACAACAATAACCCTACAAGGTATGTTACCATGATTATCCTCATCTTACATATGGAATAATGAGGCTTAGGGAAAGTGCATTGCCTAAGGCCATCTTATGAGTTATAGCTGGGTTGAGATTTATACTAAGGACTTCCATCTCAAAGCCAACATTCTTAGCCACTACTCTATACCAGTTTGCACAAGATCAGAAGTAAAGTAACAGAGACCTACCCTGTGTCCTCTTCAACTTCTTGACAGAAATGGCTCTAAGCAGAACTGCACTCTTTTACAGCAAATATTAAAGGACAGGTAGACTCATACAATATGCCCATGACCCATTTCATCTTCACCGTGGTTTCCTAAGCAATGTGATTGTTAATTAAGGTAAATTGACTAAGTATATCGCTGAGTTTGCTAGGCCAGTGCAAAGAAAAGCTCTGCTCCATCTCAAGCTTTCTGGCAGCTTTGCATGTTAATATAATTTACTTCAGTAGAGCTGCTAGATAGCTTATATCTACAGTTATTAAGCAGAGTTTGCAAGACTGTAGATCTGAGCTGTCCAGGCTTGCTCCTCTTGAGTAAAGTTTATCAGTCCATTCTTAATGAGTTCCTTTTCCAGCATGCAAATCAGGCCTACATTAGAATGTACAAACATGTTAGAATAATGTTTCAATCTGCTGCTCAGCCTTAACATTTGTTAATATGAAGAATCTTAAATACTTTGCTTTTAGCACATATTTAGGAATATGAAATGAACAGATGCAAATACGACAGCATGACTAAAGTAATGAGGAAAAGGACACAAAGACTGTAAGATTAAGGTGAGAAACCAAGGGAAGCTCACCAGCAAGAAGAAGCCCATGCCCTCAAACGACTCTTCAAAATTCTCCATCACTCTCCAAAGCTCCACAGGTTTGCAAAGCACTGAAACACCCAAAGCCTCAGGGGCTCTTCCTCCAAAACTATAGGGGAACTGTATGCTGACTAAACAAACCTCCCTTACTCAACAGGTTGTAGGAGGGTCTTTCACACAAGGGATACAAGGTTTGCTTCTACACACACACACGCGCACCCAATGCAGGTAAGCACCCTCCATACAATGACTGATGAACACCAGGTGTTCTTATTGATACTGCTGGCCAAACACTCATTCTTCCTTGTAGGATCAGAGCCAAGGGATATGGCAGCAGTCGAAATAATAACTGGAGTTCCAGCAGAACTCCCTAGACTAGATGAATGAGTATTGTCTCAATTACATTATCTCCACCAACAGGTGAATTTCCAGGAGGACTGACAGGTGAATGCGCACTCAATGGGACAGTGGATCTGCTACCCAATGCACATCACTATACCCATGTTTCTTTTGTCTTTCCACAAGCAACCAGGCAGCCAACTAGCATTCCTAGAGGCAGGATATTCCGCACCCAGTGCATGCAGATCATATGCGTGGCTTACAGCAGCAACAGTCACAAGTGAGAAACCAAATGCCCCCATATAAGGTTGCCAGCACTTTCTTCCAGAATTCCTGCACCTTCGAGAGCTGCTTGACAGACAGAAGTGCTACAGGTGTAGCTATACCTAGCATGAAACTGTAGGTAGGAAAAAGCTATACCTCTTACTCCTCTATTGCACAACTTTCAAAGGCAGAGAGCCCTGTCAAAAAGAAGGGTTGGCAACTCTATTTCTCTGTGATGCTGTCAAAACCCACTATGCAACTGAACCCCTTCAATGGTTAGTAGATAGGAAACCTCCCTGCATTAAACTCACCTTATAGTGTGAGGGGGCAATCGGCTCCCCACCACAATATTCCATTCAGGGCTATTTTGCCCAGAGCCTTACCAGTAAGCACCAGTAAGGTATATGGGATGGCAAACTCCAGCACTTGAAGCATCAGTGCGTGGTTTATCACACCAGTAGTAACTGGGAAAAGGCATCAGGAGGATATTTTTGCCACTTTTCCTCTTTCCTCATAGGAGAAAAGATAGAGCTATCCCAGTTTGGAGGGGGAATTCTGAGATGGAAAACAGTCAGAGGTGAAAAGATTCAACAGCTTCTGCCCACCAGCCCTCCACTCAAGACTGCAGCAGGTTCCTAAGGCTGCCCTTCGTTTCCAAAAGAAATGAAGGAAAAAAATAAAGCATCAGTGTAGAAGAACCACTGAGAAAGAGTGGTCACTGACCTAACTTAGTTGGATGCAAGAATAAACTTTATTAAGGCTGCAATCCTATATACTTTGGAGTAAGTCTTATTGATGTCAGCGGTTCATATGTATAGGACTGTACTTTTCGTTGCCGAATTCGTTAATTTCAATAGGCATTTGGCCATGGAGTTCAGAGTAAGTGAGTTTATGCCCTTAAAGATCAAGCTGTAGAAAGAAGTGAATTAGTTAGAAATCTCAAGGGCAAAGTTTTAAAAAAAAGCATGAGAGAGAGTTAAATCCACACATTCTGCCTACAGCTATTTAAGAGCACCATATTAAAGGAGCAGATGGTTGGTATACCTCTGCACAAAATAAAATATAACTAAAGAACAAATCCCAAACTGTTAAGCAAGAAGAAGATGTCAGATTATAAGATATAAGAAAAACATGTTTTTAGAAACTTGAATAATTCAGCCAGAAGAGCATAGCTTAAAACATATGCTTTGTATGTATAGCTTTCTAGGATCAATTCTTGGCATCTCCAGTTAAAGGAATTATAGTAGCACGTCTGGGAAAGACCAGAGTGACTGCCACTCAGAAAGATCACAGTGGCCTACCTTATATGGCTGGATACCATATAAGACACTCCTGACACCCAAATTCTTCTGCTGCACAGGAGAAGGGAGCCTTTCTAGTGCCCTGCCATAAGGAAGGGAGCATAATATGGCAGTGGTTATCCAGGCAGATACTTTAAGGGCACAATTCTATCTTGAAAGTCAGCAGCCTCTGAAGTCAGAGGCTGTCAAGTATCCAATGCAGGGCGGACGGAGCATGGAGACCAGCCTTGCCTCTGTGCTCCAGCCGCCCTGCATTTTCCCTAGACAGGCAATTTTGCCTGTCTAGGCACAGCTTCAGGGAGGGGGAGGGACAGAGGCCTGGATGTGCATAGGAAGCTGTGTAAAGCAGCTTCCACAGTCTCCTCCCCTCCCCGCCTCCAGGACTGCCCCCTTTTCACCCTCTCCGAGCGCAGACATGTAGTCAATGCGGAGAGAACTATGCCAGCTACAAGGGGGAGGGGAGCATGGTCCTGGCCTCAGAGGTCAGAGCCCTGGTTCCAACCTCGAATCCTAGAAACCAAAATATCCTATGTCCCTCAGACACTGTCTGTGGGACATAAGACTGTGCCCTAAGTTCATTTTATAGAGAAAACATACAGTATTACCATCTAAGCAATTAAGGCGCTGAGCCTCCCACTTTTATTCTTTCAATAGCTGTAAAATCATCCCTAACAAAGATTCTACATTAATATGGCGCAATTGATCACTTGAGAAAGCATAAGAGAACTAAGGTTGATTGTATAAGGCTGTCCCACTGCATATGTGTATATTTAGAGATGCTCTCAGGTGGCCTACTCCACAGTGATCAGCATTGCACAAGAACCTGAACAGCATGGGCTGGAAACCTTTAATTACTGATCACGCACTAAATCCAACACTGCAACTACCACCGCCTGCAGTTGTCCACCCACAAGGGGTTCAATGCATAAGCGATACCTGCATAAACAGGTGCAGCAAAGTGGCAGTACTATGTACTATCCATAGAATAAAAAGGCTAAGCAAATAATCATCTCTGAGTGAGGGATTTAAACTCCTCCGTGTTTCAAAGTTGGTGTACTGCACCCCACAGACTCTGCCTTCCAAACAAACCTAAGTTTTATTTAAACAAAGCCTTTCCACTAAGTTCTCTCAGGCAGAGGCCTCTCTCTCCTCAGGCCAGAAGCAGTGGGTGTTGCCCTCAACCACTTCCTAGTTCCTCCCAGGAAGCACAATCCAGTCCTTCTTTCATATTGTCACACTCAGCACTGATAATTGGTTGGGTCGGCCAATTTCCCAGCAGTCACTGGCTAGCCAATAGATGGGACATCCCAGCCCCACTAAGGGATTGCCTGCTGGTCTTGCCACCAGTTCTACCTCCAGGGGAGCCCTGCAACCATCCACCAAGATGGAAGGAAGACTGTACCAGGAAAGTAGTTCAGCCTACTTCACCCATACTCTCTACTTATCATTGTGTCACTGCTGGCAGATATGAGCCAGTGGCAGGTGCCCTTAGGAGGAAGCTGTGTTCTCAAGGTGGCTGGGCCACATTCTAGCATAGCAGATATGGATGGGAGAAGGTTCCCCCATCCCCCACTCAAAAAAAGGGGGGGCCTGCATTAGTAGTTCACTACTCATTTATTGTGAGGCATACTGCTCTTAGACCATACATTTGTAGGGTGGGCCATACCTGCACTGCAGTTCAGTGCCAGTTTGAATTATCTGCAATGTGAATATGACCTCATTACCTGCATTGCAATGCAAGTTTGCCCTGTATCACTTCCACCAGGGGTGGGCAGAAAGTAGATTTCCAGATGTTTTTTACTTCATTTCCCAGCATTCCCAATCATTGGCCATGGTGGCAGGGGCTTCTGGGAGTTGGTCCAAAACACCTTCTACCCTGGATCTACACCGATGTGGAACTTTTCTACATGAGGCTGTTAATCAGCTGTTAGTCTGCTTTATCTGCTTTCAGTTTTGTCACAGAATTGAGATCTGAGCACTAGATAGAAAGCACTTCCTTTCCTGCTTTTCTGTTACATAACCTCTAGGTGGCACTGTGGTATAGCAGAATAGCACAAATACAGAATTGAAAAAGGTGTTTTCTTTTGCTTTTACCACACTTTCTCTGCTCTAAAAAAAACTTTGCCCAAAGTGCTCATTAGACACAGAAGTAAAACTGGAAGGTCATGGCATAACCTAAAGAACCCACAAACAACCATGAATAGGAAATGGCGAGTGCACCATAAATGCCTCATGTAGAAAAGCCTGTGATCAAACCCTATATTCTGATATAGCTGCACAGTGCCACCTAGAGTGTCTGAGATTTCACATTCCCACAGTGAAGCTTGAATACGCATACAGAAACAATACAGGGTTTCTAAATAAACATACAGAAGTTAAACTCTTCTTCATAAAAGGCAACTGGTCAGAACTTGGTTAGCTTTTATTTATAATGTACTTCAGAGGCATTAGAGAGATGGACCTAGCCTCTAAATAATTTTCTGATTGGCTGGCTGACATCTGGAATGGAGCTTATTTCACAACTGGACAAAGCAAGAGACCACTTCCACTAAAGGGTGAGCATTTAGTTTTACTGGTCTCAGATTGCCATAAATATGTGAGATTTCATCCTCAGTGTGTGTTCCTGTTGACACCTATCCAGGGGTCCAAAGATGCACTCTCTTGGGCCCTCAAATCTGCATGGAATTTTGCATATGCTCTAAAACCCAAGAATCTACTTAAGCATTAATAAAATGTATTAGCTACATTAGATTGGCTTTATTTTTATTTGGAATTCTGTGAACGTGATAATTGCCTTCTGTTCTTCTTCTTTCCTTTTTCCTAAACAACACTTTTTTCCATTGTTTGAAAAGGGAATTTCTTAATAAAACCTTCCCTATGTGCTGGGCTGCATGGTTGCTAAGCTTTCCCTTGTCCCCTTAGGATATTTCACAAGGTTATGTTAAGTTCTATGTCTTCAGAGCTTTGGGAAATGTGAGATAAATCCTTGTGCTGCCGCTCCCTCGCGCTGCCACTGCTTGCACATGCTTTTAACCATGCAATAGTCTCCTACCACCTCCTCTTCCTCTAGAGCTATGAGCAAATGACTTGCTTAGGGTAACAGGAGGATAGTGGCAAGTTCTACTCATCCCTGCAAGCCAACAGCCCATGCCCCTCCCGGCACAAATCTGAGAACTCTGGTAGTGAGAACCAAGCAGCAAGGCAGTGAGGAGAGAAAAGCTTCTCTCCTAGATTGTGGTTAGAAATCCACACGCCAAACCTCCAATCCAAATGAAAATAATGTTTTAATTAAATGAATATAATAAGAAGGAGAATCAAAGAATTCTTGGAAGTAAATAAAATCATGTAATAAAGCTTGCTAACCTGCACTAGCTCTTGGAAATAGGAACCTCAAGAGAACCTCAGTGCGTACAGCATCTTTGGTTTGGAGGGGTGCTGGAGATTCACTATGACAGCATGCTCAGGTGACAGGGGCCCAGTGACAAAGAAAAAAAAAAAGGAATGCAAAAAAGGACCTAAGTAACAGAACCCTTTACCATTTTATTAGGTTTGGCCAGAGGGGGAGGCAAGGGAGCTGCCCAGCTTAGTTCACCAATCAGGGGCCAGGCACATATAGGAAGATGCTTGTTCTTACCTTGTTGGGCTGTGAGATTAAGACAGCAAGGCGTGAATTAAAATCAGATGCCTTTATTTATTTATTTATTTATTTATTGCATTTATACCCCGCCTTTCTCCCTCTCGCAAGGAACTCAAGGCGGCTTACATTATCCTCCTCCTCACCGTTGTATCCTCACAACAACAACCCTGTGAGGTAGGTTGGGCTGAGAGTCTGTGACTGGCCCAAAGTCACCCAGTGAGCTTCCATGGCCGAGTGGGGACTAGAACCCGGATCTCCCAGCTCCCAGTCCGTCACTCTCACCACTACACTACACTGGCTTTAGCTGTCTCTGCCAGGCAGTTTACATCAGAAGGGTTTCTGTTTTGTAGATTCAGAAGCCCCCGGAAAGACAAGTTTTCCTCCCAGGCAGCCGCCATAGAGGCTAACAGCCTGGTCAAAGAGCTTGTAGATTTTGAGAAAAGGATGCTGAAAGGCAGTGTAGCATCACAGGAAAGTAAATCCAAAGTGCCTTCCTTTCAGTATTTTCCCAGACCTGGGATAAAGGGAGGAGTCCTTGGCAGAAGGGCTTGGAATTCCCCCAGCTGGACAGACTAGGGTGTCAGGGGGTTTAACCTGACTGGTGGTGGCCTATTGTAATTCTTTTCAGGGGAACACCTGTAAAGAAGGGGATTCTCCAGTAGGGAAAGCCCGACCACCTGGCCCATCAGTAACAACTGACAATGCAGGTCAAGCACAAGGTCATAGAATGTCATGTAGGGCAGAACATTCACGTACACACCCAATATACTGTCCTTGCATTTCACTGTCTCAGTAAAAGGGTCTGAGCAACAGTATGCCTCTAAAGCATGCAGTATAGGAAAGCTGGTTCTGGAATATTTCATACATTTGGGTGGGTGGGCAGGCAGCTGGCTGGTTGGTTGGTCTGGTCTTTTTGCTTTTCTTAGGATTGCTCAAGACATTTCTGCACCTGAGGCAGAAAACCCAAATAGCAACCTCCGCCTGTGTTAATAGTACAACAAATGCAATCAGGATGTTTAGAAGTAAGTCTCACTTTGGTCAGTGGGGCTTACTCTCAGGTAGATGTTCATAGGATTGCAACCATTAAACTGACAGTTTACTGGTCTTTAATGAAGTCCCAAGACGGGCTGCCATAGGCAGCTTCTACCCTCTGCCTAATGGTAGGGTTGGGCCTCTTGCTTCCCCCCCACCCCCCAATGAACTCAAAATAGCTTGCATATGGTTTTCATCTCCAGCAATCTTTCATCCAGGTAGTGCTTGGTAGGAGACCTGCTTAGCTTTAGTATGATGTATCTTCAGATCATTCTGAGACAACACTGTCACACTGTCACCATAATAAAGACATCCTTCTTTATTGTTAGGAACAATAAACATCCATGACTATATTTTTCAGACTGGTTCCATCTTAACAGCATTTGAGGTGCTCTTTCAGATTACTAATCAGCAAGTGACCCCTGCCACTCAGGCAGTGCTGCTGTCTCTTCTATGCTGACACCCCTAAGCTAATATTACATAAAGCTTCTTGCACTGGGATATGGAGTCATCGCTAGGCACTGGAAATCAAGTGCTGGGTTCACCCTGAGGAATTGGTTCAAGAATATCTGGGATGTAGCCTTATCTGATTTTCAAGGGGGAACTCGTTAAAAAACTAGTTTGTGGAGACTTGGCATTCTATTATCCAGTGTGTGCGTGCTACCTCACAGACTGCTACACCACTTATAATAGTATCACCCTTCTGGAAGGACTTACATCCCAAGGCAAGAAAAGGGGGGGGGGGAGCAGAGAACACGGATGAGATCAAACAGCTTTTTTGTAAACTATTTAGTACTGAATGTGATATATTTGCTGTTCATTATACTTTGTTGGTTTTTGTTGTGTGTGTTTTTAATTCATTATTATTAGTATTTATTTATATAGCACTACTGTACAGAATAAAATAAAGCAGCAAATCCCTGCCACAAAGGTGTCCATTCTAATACAATAAAGAAATTAAAAATATGATGGATCAAAGTCCATCCCACCTGCATTGTCTACAGAAAGACCAATCAGATCCATACGATTTTGGATTTCAGATGGTTCAAAAGCCAGACTTGCATCTATATCAAGCAGTATTGGGGCTGGATCCACCACCAGTGCAACCGGAAGCTAACAGCTCCTGTAGCAATTGGATATGAGTGAAATGCTCATTTCCAGAACAGGGAAGGTCAGAACAGCTTGCAGAAGAAAGCTCCACTGACTGACCCTGATCCAGAAAGGAGCACTTCTGCTCATTTCCAGGATGACTATGGGAAGCACTAGTTCCTGTTGCACAAGCGATAGGTTCTGTGAGCGCATCAGAACCAGCAGGAGCTCAGCAGCAGTACTGGATACTGCCTATATTTTGAACCTGAGCTTCCTGGCTTTGTTTACTTGCTCCTCTCTCTTTTTTTCTACTGAAAAAAACTACTACCGCAGTTACAACAGAATGTTCTTTATTGAGATTCATACGTCTGATCTGTGCATTTGCTGTTAATTGTTCTGATGCCTTATGCCAGCTGGAAAATACAATACAACCTTCCATCCTTACTATTACTGTGTTTAAGGAGATTAATGCTAGTATACATAAAAGCAGGATCACATTTTTTTTAATCTTGTGGATTTTAAAAAAGAAAATCCATTATTTTGCACCTATATCAGTATTATATATACCGGTATTATATCGGTATTATATATACCGATATAGACATTTTTATGGTTAGCTAAGCTGAGAGGTTCTAACACCCAACGGATGCACAAAGAGATACACTTACATAAATTTATATAGTGCCCTGAAGGCACCTCTGTTGCATTATTGGGTGTCTCATGAACAGTTCTGGTTCAGGCAATAGGACAAGGAAGCAAAGCTAAGTGGCTCTATACCAGATGAACTGCGAACATGACAGATTGTACTACAAATAGAACTGCCTTCAGATACAATATAGTTTCTTCTCCTGCCAGGATCTGCAAGAGAAGCCACTACCCGGGGAAGAGGGCGTGCTTGCTGCTGCTGCTGCCCACAACCACTGCTCTCCCTGTGGACTTCTGCCAGGCAGATCGCTGGTCCCTGCAGGACCGGGCCCCCAGGTACTCAGCCAGCTGTGCTGACTACTTCCACCTGACCCTTCCTGAAAGGGCTATATAAGCTGGCTGGCTGAGGTGGCCTGGGAGAGCCAGGGTCTGCAGGAGAAACCACCACCCAGGGAAGAGGGTGGGCTTACTGCTGCTCTCCCTGTGGGCTCCTACCTGGCAGTATTTGTGAGGGGGATGTATTATTTTGTTTTTTGTTTAATTGTTGGTGGGGGGTGGGGGGATTCTGTTGTGTTTTTAAGGGTGGGTAGCCTGCCTGATAGGTGGGAGCGAGGGGGCATGTGTCCACCTGACAGAGGCAGTGGAGGGAGTGTTGGGGGCCAGATTATACCGAGGCTGGGTGGCAGGAGCTGGTGGAGTGCTGGGGCAGGCCATGCCAGGTAAGGTGAACAAGGGAGAGATGTGTAATATCTGTCCCCTGTTCTGGGCCTGTCTAGAGCCAAGGATGGCTGAGGGAGGCATGACTCCATCTTCTGGCCCTTGTCTGCTGCTCTGCAATGCCAGGTTTGTTACCCAGAAAACATCCCTCATCCATGACATGATCCAGGATAAGGGTGCAGACCTGGCATGTATTACGGAGACCTGGCTGGCTGAGGCTGCTACTCCAGCTCCAATTTCTGTATGCTTAGCAGCAGAGGGCTGGAGATCGGGGAGGGGGAGTGGCTGTTATCTACAGGGAGTCCTTGGTCTTCACCAGACCCCCTGTCTGGGAGACCAAGGTTGCTGAGTGCATGTACTAGAGGTTGGGCCCAAAGGGCAGTCTGGGGATTCTGCTCGTGTACCGTCCACCCCGCTGCATGACTGACTCCCTGGCCAAGGTGCTTGAGGTGGTCTCCGATGTGCGTGTACAGTCCCCTAACTTAATGGTGTTGGAGGACTTCATAGAATCATAGAATAGTAGAATCATAGAATATTAGAGTTGGAAGGGGCCTACAAGACCATTGAGTCCAACCCAATTCAATGTACATTCAGAGGCCATCCTCATGGGAGCACTTTGGGACTTCATGGAGACCATGGCTTCCTGGGAGCTGCACCCTATTCCAACTAGGCCCACCTATGCAGCTGGTCATGCGCTAGACCTTGTGTTTGTTTCTGGAGAAGTGGGGAGTGATCTGGAAGTCAGGGGTATATCCATCACCCCCTTGTCATGGTCAGATCGCTATCTGGTGATGTTGGACTTCTCGCTTCTACAACTCCTCCGCAGGGGTGGAGGACCCATTAAAATGGTCTGCCCAGGCATCTTATGGATCCAAATGGATTCCTGAATGCGCCTGGGGATTCTCTGGAGCACGCAAACCCTAACCCTGGTGGGTGGGTGAAATGCCGCAATCACTGGGGCATTAGATCAGGTGGCTCCAAAACACCCTCTCCCCCTCAACAGGGCTCAGACTGCACCATGGTTTAATGTGCAGTTACGAGCTCTGAAACAGGAGGTGAGACAGCTAGTGCACCGATGGCAGAAGTCTCGCTCCAAAGACAATCAGACACGGGCTAGAGCTGTATCTTCAGCCTATCATGTGGTGGTAAAGGCAGCAAAAAAGTAATATTATGCTGCCTCTATCGCGTCTGCAGAGTGCTGTCCCAGGTGGTCCGGAGCCTGGTTGGTCCAGTTGCTCTGGAACCGCTGCAGTATTCTAAGGCCTCCTGTGAGGCTTTGGCAAGGCACTTTGTGGATAAAATTGATCGGATTAGGAGTGTTATTCCGTGTGCCATGGATACAGTTAGCGAATGAGAGGCGGTCTGTGGCAAACCGGTTTTGTGGGATCGGTTCCAGCTTCTTCCTTCTGATGAAGTGGACAAGGTGCTTTCATTTGTAAGGCTGACCACCTGCTTACTTGATCCCTGCCCATCTTGGCTCATTATGAGCTGCAGAGAGAGGCTGGGTGAGGGGATCAGGGTGGTGGTGAATGCCTCCCTTGAGGGAGTGATGCCATCAGCTCTCAAGGAGGCAGTGATAAGACCACTGTTATAGGAGCCCTTCTTGGACCCCCAAGTTTTGAACAACTTTCACCCAATTTGGAATCTGCCATTTTTGGCCAAGGTGATTGAGCGGGTGGTGGCAATGCAGTTGAAGGCACACTTGGAAGAAGCCGATTATCTAGATCCATTTCAGTGGGGCTTCAGGGCTGGGCATGGGACAGGAACGGCCTTGGTGGATGGTATGAGGACGGCCTTGGATAGGGGCGTATGCTCCTTCCTTGTTCTCCTTGACCTCTCAGTGGTTTTGATATGGTTGACCATGGTATCCTCCTGGACCGTCTGGAGGGGTTGGGCACTGGAGACACTGTATTGCGGTGGTTCTGGTCCTTCCTCTCCAGCAGGTACCAGAGGGTAGCACTGGGAGATGAGGTGTCAGACCAGTGGCCGCTCACTTGTGGGGTGCCACAGGGTTCCATCCTCTCCCCGATGCTATTTAACATCTATGTGAAGCCTCTGGGGGCTATCATCAGGAGGTTTGGGGTGCGGTGTCATCAATATGTGGATGACATGCAGCTCTACCTCTTGTTTAAATCTTCACCAAAGTTGGACGTAGAATCCCTGTCCAAATGTCTGGAGATTATGAGTGGCTGGATGGGGTGGAATAAGCTGAACCCTGACAAGACTGAGGTAGTTTTGGTGGGAGAAAAGAGGAGGTTGAGGGATGTTGACCTGTTGTTGAATGGGGTACAGCTACCCTTGAAAGACCAGGTCCGCAGCCTGGGGGTCATCTTAGACTCCCAGCTGCCCATGGAGGCTCAGGTGTCAGCTGTGAGCCAGACAGCGCTGTACCAACTCCATCTGATATGGCGTCTGCGCCCCTACCTTCCCGACCATCTGCTCCAATCAGTAGTACATGCCTTAGTCTCCTCTTGTCTAGACTACTGTAATGCGCTCTGTGTGGGGTTACCCTTGAAGACAGTTCAGAAGCTGCAGCTGGTATAGAACGCAGCGGCTCGCCTGATTAAAGGCAACCGCTGGCGTGATCACATCACTCCAGTGCTGAAGGAGTTGCACTGGTTACCAGTTGTTTTCCGGGCCAAATTCAAGGTGTTGGTTTTGACCTTTAAAACCCTATATGGCTCCGCCCCTGCCTATCTTAAGGAGCACCTCCAGCAACACCAGACAGGCCGCTCAACAAGATCAGCCTCGGATGGCCTTCTCTCTGTCCCATCAGCCAGGACAGCTAGACTGGTGAGGATGAGGGAGAGGGCCTTCCTTGTGGTGGCCCCCACTCTGTGGAACTCCCTCTCTAGGGAACTCTGCCATGCCCCCTCTTTAATGAGCTTCTGCCATGCATTAAAAATGTGGTTGTTCAGGCAGGCATTTGGGGTGGGTTAGGGTATTTTTAGAAATATGTTTTAAAGTGGAATTTTATTGTTTTAAAATTTTATTGCTGTACATCACCCAGACTGGCCGGGTGACCGGCCAGATGGGCGATTAAGAAATTAAATAAATAAATTTATTTTAGTACACTTGCATAACCCCTAATAAAATATATAATTTACACACAACAAAATTATGCACACTCCTTTTTAGATCACTGTAAACACAACTCATTCTACCAATAGAAAAGGGGAAATTATCCTACATTGTTGACCTCAAAGAACCCATAACTTTTAGACAAGCCTTCTTCAACCTGGAGCCCTCCAGACAGGTTTGACTAGAACTCCCAGCATCTTCAACCAGGATGACCATTGGCCAGACAGGCTGGGGATGATGGTAGTTGTAGTCCAACACATCTGGATGGTAGCAGGTTGGAGAAGGCTGTTTTAGACCAACTCCATCATAATTTCCAGCTCCAGGCCTAGGAATCGGAACACCCTACATAGGGCCTGGCTCTTAGTCCTCCCCCCAGACCTCTCCCTTGTCTTCATTAAATTACACTTAACTTCACACCAGATCCTTCTCCTTTGGCCATGCTTTTAAAAACAAGAAAAACTTCTGTTGGTGGTTATTTTGGGGAAGTGACTTGTTAACTGGAGATACTTGGTGCTTCGGGTCACCATTGCCAAGAGAAGCTGTGGAGTCACTGTACGTTGCTCCTGATCAAGCCTGAGGGTGGGAGCAAAATTTATGTTGTCTGTGGTGCCAACTTAGCAAGGGCCGGCCCTGATTGCTGCCTCTAATTAGAGCCATCTGTCTCATAAATCCAAACTACATACAAGCCTTTGAAACAAACATGAGACTAAACTCATGCAGAACTAGCAGGTTCGGATTTCAGTAAAGACCAGATTGAGAGGATTGCCGTTTTGGCATCATATATACATAATGTTGTTACTTGGCCAATTTTAAGCTTGCCTAGCCAAGATTTGTTTGAGTTGGTTGGTTATAGGGGCTGGGCAGGAATGCCTTACCACAGATAATTAACATTTGCGTGTATTTAAATAAATGAACATAAAAAGATGGAGTAAACTTTCCACTAATTTGATAGGAAAATGCCATGAATTCTATATAGAAAATATTTACCCATTTGCCATAGAAGAGAATTTCTTGGTCCAGAATCATAAGGGGAGATAAAGTCTACCAAGATGTATTACTGAGCTTAACCACTGATGCAGATGTATAAAACAATAAACATTTAATGCTTTCAGCTGCATAGCCAAGGCCCAGATCATACCTTTCCATGTATCCTAAAGACAGGGCAGACTGAAGGTGCATTGAAACAAGTGCACCCTTTTTTTGGCAATGCAAATTGCAGCTGTGGGCCCCCCTAGTTCAGATCAGGACCAGAGCAGATGGGGGAGTGTTAAAGCCTTCCCCCACCTACCATGTTAGGGTCCTGATCCAGATCTGGGGGATGGGGTGCTGGCAATTCGCTGGCAACCCCCCCGCCCCTTGCACTCAAGGCCAGAACAGCCTCTCCCACATTAGGAGATCGTGTGCCTACTTTTGCTCTGTGAGGATATCTCTGTCTCTGCCAAAATGATGACTGGTGAGGTAAGCTGTGATGGTCCTGACCACTTGTTAGTGGAGAAGGACTTACCTGGATTCAGTTCTTCCCCAAACAAGTCAGTGGCACTGTCAGAGGGCAGTGACAGTGAGTGGACAGTGCAGGAGACCACCCAATGGTTTCTTCCCTTGTAGCACTCTTCTGCATACATGACTAGATGGAAATCAAGAATGGTGGTCCATGAGTGAAAATTAAGTCTCCTTTGCTGCGTTGGGTATATGCATCTGAAAATCAAAAGTAAATATGATTATTCATTTGTCAAGCAATAATGAAACTGGACAAAAGATGTTCACAGGTCTCTATTCTAAAATCACAAAGGATGCAATCCTATGCATGTTTAGACAGGAAAAAGACCTACAATTCCCAGCATGCCCCAGCCAGCCATTTTTCTGTCTAAATATATGTAGGATTGCACCTGGACAGATTGTCCCATGGACGAGTGTCCCACAGACCATGGGATAGTTTGGATTCCCCCCTCTGAGGTTGGAGACAGCGCTCTGACCTTGGAAGGGGGAGTTGACCCGCACCTGCATCCCCTCACAGCTGGCACAGAGAGAACTGTGCTGGCTGCCCCTCCAAGGTCTGAAACATGACCTTGGAGAGGGGGAAAAGGGGGCATTCTGGAAGGAAGGGAGGGGAGGAGACCGGAGAGTTCAGGATACAATTTACCTGAGCTGCCTTTGGCATCCTTCCCTTCCACTCTGAAGTGCCCTTGCTTGATGGGGTTAAAAGCCCATCTAGCAAAATAGCAAAGAATGGAGGCTGGGGAAACAAAGATCGCCTCTGCCACTCCTCACACCCTGCCAGCTTCAGCCCAGGAGGGCATAGGAATCTTGGAAGCCTCTGGGTTCGGGGGCTCTGAGCAGCGAGGGCACAGTCCATAGGATTGCATCGTAAGTCTTCAAAACATACACTTCGCATGGGTTGCCCAATACAGGCATTTTTTTATTTTTATTTAACCACTGTGTATTTTTATCTGAGATTATCTGAGGGGTGGACATGATAGAAGTATGGAGCAACTCTGAAAAGAAGGTCCTGACCTTTTTGAAGTCCTTCACGAGGAAATGGTTGCTTACCAAAAGGATTAGTGGTAAAAGTCAAAACTAATACCTTCCAAGGAGTGGACTCTTATGGTATGCATCCTTTAGAAGATATTCGTTTTCATAAAGCTGCCCCTTTCTTGACTGTTAACATTGAGAATAATATTGTACAGGGTGTCTTGGTTTTCCATGAGCTGATTATAAACAGACGAGACTTTGAGCAAAAACTCAAAATCCAAATACCCTTCTCAGTTTGAACTTATTAAAGTTGTTATTCACTTTCCTTCAGATATTGATTGTTCACAAACATGGTCCAGATTTCTGTTTTTTAAAAAACCTTTTTTCAAAGACAATGCCAAATAAAATAGAATGGAATGCAGTTTTCAGTAATTCACCCCATATGCAAAGTATCCCTGATTACAACTTTATGAAAGTTAAAAAGAGCACTGAGATATGAAGCTGCCAACAGGAAACAAATTAATTCTTGCATAATTGCACTAGCATTGTTAACAGAGGCTGGACCAAAATTTTCATCTTTAACAACAGCTCCTGCTTGCTCAAGAAACACTCCAGGCATCTTACCAATTTCAAAAAGAGCAAATACGTGAAAAATGAAGCCCTCTAGGACCAGTTCTAGGTATATAAAGGTTATCCTCAAGATAAAGCTGCTGTTATAGCCTAAAAGGCAATATCCATATGCTTTCTCCCCCATCCCATGCCACCATTCTGAATAATTCCCAGAGCAGCTAGTAGTCTGAGTCCAGATGTGCTAATAAACCATGGTTTGTTAACCATAAACAACCCATGAAGAGAACCCATAGTTTATCATTGGGTTATGAACTGTGTGTTGTTATGGTTGTTATCATAGCTGTCTTCAGATAGCACAACAACCCACGGTTCAGTGACAACCCATACTCAACCCATACTCAAGTGTGGGTTATCATGTTGTGTGAACCCAGTGTTAGACTTCAGCCAAGGAGACATCATTTCATATCCACACTCAACAAATCATTATGGGAGCTGACAGATGATTTTTTATGACACCATCACCCTGCCCCATTCATGGAAGTTTGGAGGAGTCTAGACAATGACATCTTCTACACATGACCCCCCCCCCCATGTTCTCTTGCCACTTCATCCATCTTTTTTTGTTTCCATTAAGGAGAAAAAGATCAGCTGCGCAATGCCTTCCGATTGCTAGCACTAGGAGCCCTCCATCTCAAAACACCTTGTATGTCAGCCTATCTTATCTCACATTAATTTGAAGATAACCACTAATCTCATGGATGCCTAGGTTTCTTGGAGGAAGGACAAGATGTAACAATAATAGTAGGAGCACTTTCCCAGACAACAATGGGTGCTTCCAGACCATGGGTTGCATCCAATATTCATCCTACTTAGAGGAATCCCACTGAAATGAATGGGACTTAAGTTAGATGAACATTGGGGACAACCCAAGGTTTTTATTGTGCAATTAGATTGACTCATTTATGGAATTTTACTGACAGGGGTGGGGAGAGATATGGTGACAGCTTCAATTTGTAGCCATCATGTGTTTTTCCACTGCTTCTTCCATCTTTTTTCTTACCAGAAAAACAATGCCTTTTGATTGTTAATGCTAGGAGCCCTCTGTGTGGAAGCACCCTCAGGGAGCCCACAGAGCATGGCATTTCTTCAGTAGCCAAGCTAATCATAGGGATATTTTTTAGCTTAGGCAATCAAACCCTTTGTCAGAAGAAGGGGGTGTCTTGTAAAGGTGACTCACTGGAATGCTTGTGAGTTCTGGGAGGTATGAGGAGCTGGAGAGGAATTGGTGAAACCTGGGCAGGAAGAGTATAGTATAATGGAAGACAGTGTCAGGGGAGAGGACTTCCAGTGTGTTACATACTGTTCAGAATTGTGTACAACTTCCATTTCCCCCCTCCCATGATGTAGTGATAGAATATTGTGGTACAAATGTTAGATCAGGGCTTGTAGGAGTATCCTACTAAATTAAATGCAGTTGGAGCACACTTTGGATTGTGCAGAAAGGGCATATCAAATGTCAAGATGTGGCTGCAGAAAGGGTGGATGGAATTCTTGGATTTATTTTTTAAAGCCATTTCTTGGTAATGTATGGATATCCTTGCATGAGACATTGACTGGCGAGGCCACATCTGGGATACTATGTGTGATGAATTCCAGATCCAGGTGATGAACTATCACAGATGGGGAGAGAATGCTGGGTGGCGTTTAATTGACCTCCAACAAACTGCCCTTTGGTAAAACTTTGGGTTTTGCTAATGCTTCTGATTTCCTTGGTCAGGAAGTATGTTGCCTCCAAGTCACTCCAAGATAGCCAGTCCCTTTTCCAGCAGCCAATAACTTGGTTTACTTGCTTCAGTCATCTGCTCCAAAGCACTTTTCTTTGTAGCTATGTTTTGCTTGTTGCCCACTGAGGTATGGATTGCATAGGTTGTTAAGGGGTACAACCAGTAGATGATTCTTACTTGCAGCAGGCAATTAGACAAGATGGCCAATTGGAATAGTTAGAGCACGTTCCTTACAAAGAAAGGCTAAAGTAATTGAAGCTTTTAGTTTAGAAAAAATTCAACTTCTTGGAGGCATCTCAGCTACGGTGAGAAGCAGGATGCTGGACTAGATTGGACCTTTGGTCTGATCCAGTAGGGCTTTTCTTATGTTCCCATGGCCTTTTGGTTCCTTCCAACAGCTGCTTTATTTAGGAAAATTTAGCTATGAAAACTTTCAGCAACCTTGCCCTAAGATTCAGCATTAGTTTGCTTGAATTTTCACCAATGGCAAAGATTATGGAAGCTTCATGTGGAAGAACTTCGTGTTGTATCACCCCGATATTTGATTACCCCAAGAATGGAATATTTTCAGTGCCTTAACCAAGTTTCCCTTTTGATGCATTATATTTAAGCCAACTATGAATAAATTAGCCACTGTAAATGCATGTGTTTAAATATTCAAATAATGGCATGTCTGGGAAACAGATTCTTTTTGTAAGATTTTGCCTTATGAAAAAATCACTAACTTGGTCAATTGCAGCTTCAAGACATTGAATTAGTCATTTTTTTATTTTTATTTTTTGTGATACAGAAACTGCCTCGAGGAGAAGGAATTCTTCCTACTCCCCATTAATTTTATTTAACTGTTTGGAAAGGGTTCTGCTGCATCTTGTTGAAAGCCAGGCTATAATGTAAGTACTGGCTCATAACGGCTCCAAAACATTTCTGCTTCCATGCACTTCCGATTACCACTTCGTAGGGACTGCATCTTCTGTCTGATTCTATTCAGGACTTCTTAGTGGGCATCTTTGGCTATGAAGTCTGTTGATAAGAAATGAAAGTAAAGTCTTTGAATGAATCAGTTACAGAAATATACATTGGGGGGAGAAGTGTATTATAATGTGAATAGAAGATGACCTTTGGAGTTATGGCAAAATATTCCATTGTATTAAAAAAAAAATGGCCATCTCTCCCTATGACATGTGAAGCTGCATTTTCACTGCTGCTGTGTGAGCCACCTGTGAATGCTGTTAATGTAGGATAGAATACAAGAGAGCCATTTTTAATCAAATGTCCATTCAAGCCACTTTGGTTTTACATTCTCACCTACAGGCCAATTTAAGCCTCTCCTGTCAAAATACCTTAAAACCATTATCACTGAAGTAGTCCTATTGAGATAAATAGAGCTACTCTTGAGTAATAAGTGCAGGCTTAGCAGGGGGAGTTGAGTTACAAACATACCATCCTGGTAGATCTGATGCACAGGGAGGGCTCTCTTGCTTTAATTGGATAATTGGGGAAAGTTAGCCACAATCTGAACCAAGTCACGTGATCTTTTACGGTAAATTCCTGGGTAGGTTTACAAGGATTTTGTTTTCTTTATAATTTCGCTGTTTTAAAATAAAAATGCAGTGGAACTCCTTCAATCTTTTTGCAATTCTGCATGGTTGAACATTTGAAATGAGTTTGTGTATCACCCCCAGGCACTGATTCAGACTTGATTGGGGCAAAGCAGACTCCATGTGCTTATTTTTATACACGTCATTTGGGAAGTTATATAGCCAAAGGAACAGAAAATGTGTTGCTCCCTTGCCAAATTATCACGTATCCTTTTCTCAGATCAGGAGGGCATCCTAATCAACAAGTTGGGCGACCACAATACAATGACAATGTCAGGTCAACTTGGGGAAGTGTAGACAGATCTAAATACCATTTTTTAAAAAGAAAAGGAAACAACCAACAATCCTTATAATTATCATCATCTGCTGCTTTTCCCTCTTCTGGCAAAGAAACACGCCATCCATTTGCAGAAATCGCCTGCGGAAACGTTACATCAAAACTAATCACAACGATTAAAATCAGCTTTTCTGTGCAAGAGGAGAGTAAAAACCAAGTTGGAGGCTGGAATGAGACTGTTTTTTTCTACCAAAAAAAAAGCTGGAGAAAAAAAATTGCATGTTATATAGATATATATTTGTATGCACGTTTTGAAGGAGATCAATTCTATGCCCGTGTGATCGGTTAATTTAATTTAACTTTTATTTTGGAGATTGATTTAGACTGGAGGTAGAGACATGAGCTAATTGTATCCTGATCCTTGCCTTGAGGGGTTTCAAAGCCCCTGGAGCAACTATTCTCTGTATTTTGTTCTGTCTACCTTAGCCAAGCTATTGCATTTCTCTCTGGTATAGCGAAGAGAGCAGATCGCTGCTGGGAGAGAGAAATATCGGAAGTGGGGAGGCAAAGAGAAAGAGAGAAAAGGGGGACTTGGAAAAAGAGAGATACGCACACTCTGTGGCTTCAATGTTTCAGGTAAGATCTGGCTGGGTTTGTTATTATTTGCTAAGGAGGGTTATGGCTGGGACTCTGGGCGCAACTCGCTTTTACGCATGTGCCAGGCAATGGGTGAGCGCCGCACTCTTGGAAACACAAGACAAGGAGAGACACGGGGCTGGCAAATCTCCCACCTCCCGGGTCACTGGAGCTGGGGCGATGTTCGCGTTTGCCAGGAGGGCTGGAGCCGGGACGCTCCTTTTGGCAAGCCTTCCGCCAGTTTCCCTCGCAACCTTTCCGCCGAGCGAGCGCGCCTCGTCCAAGCGGCTCCTGATTTGGAAGCGATCCCTCTCCCTCCACCCCTCCTCGCCGCCCCTTTCCAAGGGGGCAGCCAATCCACCCCGCTGCGTTGCGCCGCCATGAGCTTCTGCTTGTGCAATTAGCCGAGCAGCCGCGCGCCCGCGCCAATGAGCCCGTTGCAATTGCTTTTCCCAGCGGGCTTTCTTCCTTTCTTCCTCTCCCCCCCCCCCGGCTTTCTTCCTTTCTTTTCGAAGAGCGCAGGGGGAATGGGATTGCTGGGGGGGGGGGAGTCGCTAGCGGAGGCGAGGCTAGTATTGTTCGGCGGCTCTCTCCGCCCCAACTGGCTGCGAGAGAGACGCCATTATGGGCAGGCGCGCGCGCGTGTGCTCGGTTTTCGCCCTCAGGGCGGCTCGCTTTCCCCGTCGCGGAGGGAGGCGCCTTCCCCACTGGGCGGGCTGGCGGGGCCGCGCTCGCGTCGGTGCACGAGCGCGCCCGGGTTTGCCCCGTGACCCCGCCTCCTTCCCCCTGGTACAGGGCAATCTCCTCCCCCCCACCCCTTTCATGTGGCCCCTCTCAGTGTGGGCAGTGCTGCTCCCCGCCCTGCTTCAAAGAGCAAGCGAGGGCCGAAGCTCGCCCGCTGCGCTCAAACAGCGGCGCTGGCTTTCCACCGGGCCGAGCGCGGCGCCCGCTTCGCCTTGGAGACTCCGGCTGGCTGGCTTCCCCCCGCCCGCTCGCTCGCCCGCCTTTCTCTCCCTCTGGCGCGCCACTCGCGGCCGCCCTCCACTGGCCAGGTTCCGTAAAGCGCCAGCGGGCTTCCTGCTGCGCGGCTCGTCGAGTCAAGAAGACCGCGGTAGGACTCGCGTTGCCTTCCAAGCTGTATGCCGGGCTTCCAACGGGGCCACAGCCTCGCCTTGGAAACGCCCCTCCGCTTGTCTTCCGTACGGGCAGAGGCTTCAGAAACCGCCCGTCGAGGGAATTGGCAGGGGGTCCTGCGCGCTCGCTGCCTTGAGTCGCGGGTTACCCAGCCTCCTTCCCTCTCCAACGTGGTTGTGCAGAATGCGCCGGGGCTGGGGCAGGGTATCGTTAAAACGGACATCGGTGGACATTTAACGAGGCCGGGACTCGTCGCTGGAGCCGAAGGAGGTCCAAGTCTTTGTGATTTCAATGGGAATGAATAGGAAACGACCCCCATTGAATTAAGTGAGGACTTCTTGTTGTGCAGTCGTTCAGTCGTGTCCGACTCTTCGTGACCCCATGGACCATAGCACGCCAGGCCTTCCTGTCCTCCGCCCTCTCCCGGAGTGTGCTCAAGTCCATATTCATTGCATCGGTGATGCTATCTAGCCATCTCAGCCTCTGCCGTCCCCTTCTCCTTTTGCCTTCAATCTTTCCCAGCATCAGGGCCT
The DNA here is from genome assembly GCF_057233095.1 of Heloderma suspectum. Lineage (NCBI taxonomy): Eukaryota > Metazoa > Chordata > Lepidosauria > Squamata > Helodermatidae > Heloderma > Heloderma suspectum. The sequence goes on from NC_139461.1 coordinate 76,822,871, forward strand.
TTTCCAGTGAGTAAGTGAGGACTTACTTCCGAATAAATCTTTTCAAACTCTAGCTATTAGCTTGATTCTCAGGACTAGGTGAAGTGGCAAGGTTCCTGAGCATGTTCAGTGTTGCCCAGCCTATTTCACTGCTGAGTAACCACAACCAGACCCCAGAACTGGTAGATTTGGGGGCAGGGCTTCCATGTCAGGCTGCGGCTTCCAGAGGGCTTGAGCCCCAGCAGGCTTCCCCGACTTGATGCCCACCCTGGTGGTTGAGACTTCAACTCACATGAACCCCAGCCAGCATGGGCAGTGCTCAGGTATGCTGGGAGCTGTAGTCCAAAACATCTGGAGGGCACCAGGTTGGGGAAGATTGATCTATGGCTTTAGAATTTAATCCCTGCAAACCAACATGTGAATGAAGCTGAAGCACTAAAATAAACTCTAACACACCCACTGGACTCAGTAACCCACTCATTCCAGAATAGTGCCTCTGATGTGAATGGGGTTGAGACAACTCTGGATTCAAACATGGCCTAACTTACATGCAAGCCACAGCTCTGTGAGTACCGCAGCATGTAACCTGTGACCCATGATCCTTTGCAATCGGAGGATGCTTGGGGAGCTCTGATCAAGTTGTGTAACCTAGGCTTGCGCTGTCCGTTTTGAACTTGGCAGGCATTACATGAGGAGGGAGGAGTGGGGTTCCCAGTGGGGTTCTTGCTTGAAGGAAACAGAACAATAAGCAGGTGGGGCTTCCCATATCCATGTGTCTTTGGCTTCTCTTCAGCCTTAGTGATTCAACACAGTGGGCAAAAGTTAATCAGTACAAATACTGGTATAGCTGAAATGAACATCTACTCTCAATGCATGCAAACCAGCTACTTGCAAATAAGACTTTGCTTGTTTGACTTTTTTTTCTGTAGCTTTTCCTGTTGAAAGAAAGCGAACAGTTTTAACATCACCATTCTCTAAGAAATGTTCACCTTCTGGTTTCAATCAACAAAGCTGGCAGACACATACAAGTTTATTTGAGCATACCCTCTGGGTACCGAGCATGCTTGGATTGTTTGAGCATATTAAAAATGAGGAAAATAGCTTTTACCTTCTCAGCAGTTAGACTCCTTAAGAGTTCTCCTACTTTGAAAGTGGAAAAACAACCCCCCAAAAATGTGGGGGAGGGAAGGAGAAGGGGATTTCCTAATATGCCTAAAATAAGTTTTTTTCATAAATGAATAACAAAAGTTTGTTTATATAACTCTTATGCATGTACTATGGAAGAATAGTTTCAGCCGCACAATTAATGTAAAGCTGCAATCCTATGCAAACACACTTTTGAGCAAGCCCCATTGAACTCAGTGGGACTTACTTCTGAGTAACGATACATAGGTGCAAGTTGTTAGTTAACAAATAAGATGTCAAACTCAGTTCAGTCATTTCTAACATTGTGTTTGATTGTAGGCCATTCCTTTCCATTCATATTTTACTGCAAGTTTAGATTTGTGTATGTTCAGGGGGTGTAGTGTTAGTTCACCAAGTAGGGGTGGTGACATATCTCTTACTTCACTGCAAGGCATTACTGAACAAGTGGGGATTATTTTGGGCCAAAACTGATCTCTGAATCCTTCCCCCAACCACCCCAGCCATATGTGTCTTTGGGCTCAACACTATAACATGTGAAATAATAAGTATACAATGCAGGGTTGATATAGCACAAGGCTGCAGAACCACTTTCAGCCCAAAGGCCAAATTCCTTTTCAGAGAAGCTCTTGGGGGCTGCATTCCAGTGGTGGGCATACTTGTAACTGAGCCTTAGGAGAGGTACTTAAACAAATAGAATGCGGGGAAAGCTGCCCAAAAGCTGGGATACTACCAAATGATTTGTGGTTGGAGAAAAGGGGGTGGAGCTGGGGAAAGGGGGCATGACCATCTGGGAAACCTTGGAGGGCCAGGTTGGGCCTCCAGGCCTGAGATTCTGCACCCCTCGTGCACCCCCCCCCCGAACCATAATGGCTCAGACTGAAATAGGATTCGAAAAGTCCCTGGTTCAAATCTCATATCTCAGAGGAACTCACCAGGTGGCATCGGTCAAGTTACTCCCTCTCAGCTTTACACACACCCCTTCTACAATTTGGGGAAAAGAATACTTACTAGCCTTACAGCAGTGGTGAGCAGACTTCAGGCTTAAGGGAACGACTTTGTTTTTCACGAGAACCCTGAGATCCACCCACCGAAGCCAGGTGCAAAGTAGTGGCTCAAGAAGGGGGACAGAGAATTGCAGAACAAGGTGCCACTTCTGAGCACAGGCTCTGCCCGGGAATTCATTTTCAGCCCCAGGATGGAGCTCACTACAAATTCTTTCATGCACAAATTCCTCCTTTCTTGATTTCAGCAACCTAATTTAGGAGGGTGTGGGGGGAAAGGCTTTTTCCTATCAATAGTGTTAAAGGTTTGGGAGCTGGAAACACTTGCTGATCTACTGCAAATCCTTCTGATCTACCTTCTGCCTGCCCTACCTTACAGGGTTTTAATTTTATTTGTTTATTACATTTATATCCCAACTGTCTTCCACTGTGGAACTCAAGGTGGCTACAAGTGGCTCCCAGGTCGTCTCCTTTCCAAGCACTGACCAGACCCAGACCTGCTTAGCTTCAGGAAGGTGGCTGCCTTCAGACCATGACTTGGGACCGTAAGGATTACAAGAAGATGTAGTGAAGCACATTGTACACTTGAAAGTGCTGTACAAATCCATATGGGACCTGCAACAAAACGTTGCAGTTTATCACCAGCCCAAAGGGGTGTGGCTGCTGTGCAGGGATCTATACAGCCTGGAACAGGAGCTTTGTAGTGCTGTTCAGATTGGTTCTGGACATATCTCATAACCACAGCCAGCCCCAAGACATTTCAGATTTGGGGACAGAAATCTTATTTCAGGCCCTGCCACCTTTAATTTTAGAAAGTGTGCACTGATTGCTGGCCCTTAAGTACATTAGCCAGGCCACTTATTTCAAAGGCCACTTCATAGCAATCTATGGAACAGATACTGTAGCTTTATAATGTGCTTTATTTCAGACATTTTTGATCTGGCAGGGATACAAGAAACTGTAGGCAAACTCTTTGTGATCCTGGATGTAAAGGTTTGTACACAAGAATTAGAACACTGGCGACCTTTTGATCATTCAGCTATAAAATCAAATCACAAACTGATCAGACATAAAGCAGAAGCTTTGGAAATGAAGGCCAGTTGTTTTTTGCCCAGTCTCTACTCGGCTTCAAACGGATGCCAATTGAGTTAAACCGCACACTTAGGAGGACATTTAAAACTAATTCACTCTGAGAGACACTTACTGAAATTTAATATCACATATTCAAAATGACTGCAGTGATTTTGGTGTATTAATTATGCCTGAAGCATGACACAAAATGTTCTAGTACACACTAGAGGTCTCTCTCATAGCTAAGATGTGTCTGTGTTTACAGTTCTTTCTAATCTCAGAGTTTGAATAATGCCAAATAGGGCTGCAATCTAAAAAAGAAACCCATTTACTTCAGCACTTTTCACACAGTAGTGGATAGAGGATTGCATTAAGCTTTCATGGGCATGTAAGATGGTGTTTGTGGAGGTGGTGGGACTAAGGACACAATCCTATCTTGGCTGGGGCATGCTAGGAGTTGTGGGATTTTTTTCTGTCTGAACAGTCATAGGAATATGCCCTTACCATCCTTTCTGTGTAGACAAAGTATGTATTTCCAACAAAGTTGAAGAAAAGTAAAGGAGATTTATTTCTTTATATCACCCCCTTTCCAACCTGGTACCCTCCAGATGGGTTGCTATGCTGGCTAAGGGATTAGGGGAGTTGTAGCCCAACCTGTCTAGAAGCACAAGGTTGGGGAAGTCTGCTTTACACATTCATTTGTAGAGTGAAGTGGTGGTACTAATCCTTGTTAACAATAGTATATTGGAACCTAAGGGTCGTAATTATTCTAGATTTCTTGAATGGACAACACTGGTGGGTTAAGCCCGTTCTCAAATAAACAAATGTCAATGCTCTTAAGAGGTGCAAATAGATCCATGTATCAAGAGCCCATGGATTTGGATTCTATGGTCATACAGTCCCATGATTACAACTTAGCCAGTTGGTGACTTTTTGTCAATCTGCTCCTCACCTCTGCCTTTAACAGCAGCTTCATTAGCAGGTGATAATAGAGCTGGTCACAAGAGCCCTCTCTGCAACTATACTCGAAGCATAAAGGAGGGAGCGGGACTACACCTGCCAACCCACCCCAACACCTGTGCAATATCCACACATTGAGTGGAACGTCAGTAGAGGAGAACTACGTTGACACAGCTGAACTTGCGTAGGCTCTCCACACCAGCAGGAATCCTGAATAATTGGTGTTCCTGCTGGCAGTGAGAGCTATGAAGTGAAGTATGTGTGAAGTGTGCGGAGGCCCTCCTTGCGGATGTTCTGCCAAATGTGCATTTTTGGGACAAGAACATGGATGGTGGAGCCGCATTGCCCTCCATTGAATATATGTGTGGAGGGGGCTATTGTGAACAGCTTTAATGCTTACCTCCATGTCCTGAGAAGCTTTACCTGCTGAGTTTTGCACATCAAGCTCCTGCTAAGGGCACAAGAGCAGACAAGGCTGTTTTTTTCCTGGTCTATTGGCAATTCAAGCCACTGAAGGTTTGCACAGTTGAGATATTTGCATCTATGTTTATTTGTATTTTCATTCTGCCTTTCTTTTTTTAAAATACGCCTGATCCAAAACATAAGAAGAGCAGTGCAGGATGGATCAGGCCATAAATTAGAGGCACACAGCTTGCAGGTGCTCCTGGATCCATCACTGTCACTTGAGGCCCAGGTGGCCAGGAGCATCTTTTGTCAACTTTGGTTGATATACCAGCTGCGACTCTGGACAGGGATAGCCTGGTGCCAGTTATCCATGCACTGGGTAACCTCCCAGTTAGATTACTGCAGTGCGTTGTACATGGGGCTAACCTTTGAAGAAAATTCAGAAACTTCCGTTGGTAACCTAGCAGGTTTAGTTTGAACTAACTATGGCCCGCCAAATGTTTTTCGCCTACAATTTCCATCAGCCCTAGCCAGCATAGCCAATGATGAGGCGTGATGGGAGTTACAGGCTAAAACATCTGGAGGGCCACAAGCTCCCCCCTGCCCCTGCAATAGACCATCTACATTGCCATGTTTTCTTCTCACTTCTCCACTGGCATTTCCCTGGCAGATGCGCGGGCACACATAACCCCCCACACACACACACACACACCCCAGTTCGCCTTGGAGGAAATGACCAGACTGATATATCAAGGCTCCAGTCTATGAGCACACACCTGGAAGCAAGTCCCAATAAAATTAAAAAGACTTAACTGTAAACAGTATATTCAGAAATATTGACCTGGCTAGCATGATTACTGCAGCCCACTGTGGCTTATTTAAGCCACAATGAGCTGCAGTGCCTGTGGGCACCAGGTTACCTATGCAACTCCCAGGTACAGCTTTTTGTGTTGTCCAAACCCAGGTGGTAGGAGTTGTTTGAGGGTTAAACAACCCTCAACCCATGGTCTGTTGTAGGGTTATTTGAAGGTTGTTTAACCCTCAAACAACCCCCTACCGCCCAGGGTCAAGCAACCCAACCATGGCAAACTTCCGCAAGGGGCTGAATATTCAAAATTGCCGCCCAAACACATAGCAACCCACTGTGGCTTAAGCAAGCCATAGTGGGCTGTGGTGATCATGCAGACTAGCCTATTGTGTGATACAGTCCTCTAGGACTGTACCATTTCAGATGTCATTAAGGGGGTTCACGTTTTGCATGCTCTTCCAAATCAAACACTCTGCATGTGGAAAACTAGCATGTCATGGAAAAGGGCTGTAGCCCATCCTTCTTCCTACTGTACAGGTTATCTACATGCAGGAATTTAAAAACGTGTGGAAGCTTTCAGACATTCAATACTTCATTGCATTCTGAAGTGCTACAGTCCCTGAAGGGCTGCAGCAGATGATAGTTCAGCTCATACTTTCATGTAGATGAGTTTAGAAGAGGGATGCTGCCAGTAAGGATTTCCTGTCAAGGCTGCATCTTGCTTTTTCCTATAAAATACTGCTTTAAACAGCTGTCTGTGTGAACATTGGCAGAGCCAGTCCTCAGGAGCACAGGTGCTTTATATACAGGTAAACATGTCACGGGTGATCTGCGAACTATGATTAAAACATTATGTGAATTGGCCTTGATTTCACTGACTAACCCTTCTGTTTTATGGTGGATATCTAGGAAAGCAGTGGCATTATACAATGAAACATCCTTTTTTTTTTTTTAAAGAGAGACATGGAAAACTTGTATGGTTTTCTGTACAAACAAGGAGAGTGGGGAAAAAAAAATTCCCTTCCCATTAACAAAGAAAGTGCTACACATACGGTTGTGAATGGGATTTCCATGTATTAAGTTGGTTTCCATTTATGCAGAAAATGAAATCTGAAGAAAAAGAGCCACTGACTGAAATGTGAGTGGGTGCATAATTTCAAAAGGAGAAACTTTCACCATTACATTACAAATATGCTATATTTGGCCCTCATTGTCCTAGATTCCAAAATGCCTGCAAATATATAATCATGGTAAGGTCAGTGGAATATGCATGTGTGTGTGTGTTTATTCCAAGGCTATTGAAAGCATTTCAACCTAATTAGAAACAAGAGAAATACGTGTTTTTCCCCTCCTATATCAGCAACAGTGCTGTTTTTGCGATGTGTAACTCTCCACCCTGCTATGGAAATCTGTCAGAAGAACATTCCCTCTAAGATGCTTGCTGTTACTTATTTTGGTTGGCTTCTTTGCTGTTGCTATAGAGCCAAATTGTATCTTCTTTCAGGGGAGGGGGAAGTCCTTGTTTGTGCACAAATACAATTTTTTAAGTGTTTGGAGTTGACTTTTCCTTTATGTTGCACAGTGGGGAACATTTTCTCTTTGTACTCTGAGTCTCAGTCAGCCTTAGTATAACTCATTCGCTAATACACCAAGAATTAATTTGACCTACTCTATTAAAATGCATTATTCCCATGTCCTACTTTTCATAGACTATAATTTCATTTTGCCCTTTTGAAGAAATTAATCTAAAATGCACGTTTTATTATAATTTTAATGATTCACCTTTGGTGTACAAAATACAGAGCATATACATTTGGTCATAAGGAGCAAAAGAGGGAGTATGAAGAGTAATAAAAACTTGCAGTGATTTAAGAAATCTTTTATGAAGTACAGTTATGAAATGCTGCCCATGCATTCTGAATCTGCTATACACATTAATATGAAACTAGCCTATTTATACTCACTAGGCTGAATTTTAATTAGGCTTTAGTTAAACATGCAATTCATCCCAACTTTTTATTCAACTCTCCCGGTTCAACCCATCTCATATACAACTGATCCAAAAACATTTTAAAGCTTATTAAAGCTGTTCTTAATAAATGTACTTTGGATGAACCCAAGGGTCCACTGAGTCTTTATGGGAGTTTTTTCCTTGTAACCTTTTTCCTGGTTACTTCTTATGCAAGTCAACCCATGGCGGAGGCAAGATATAAACCAGTGGGACGTAAAAACTGCATGTAAGTCTACAATCCTTAACATATTTATTTATTTGGAATATTTATATACCGGTTTTCAACAACAAGTTTTCAAAGCGATTTGCAAAGTAAAAAGGAAGTCAGTTCCACTGAACGGAGTGAAACTTCCTTCCAAGTAAACATGCTCAAGATTTGGCTCTACATCAAAGAAGATGTACAGGCTGGATAGAGGTAAAACTCCATGTGCCTCTGATGTCCTAGAAGGAAAGGACAGACAGACAGATAGCTGTTACTGCTGATACACTGAACATTTTCAAATAGACTTGGATGGTGTCGCCAAATTCTAGAGTCCAGTTTCTTAGATTATAGTTTTTGAGCCCCTTTTCCTAATTTTGTATGCATTTCATGTACTCACGTAATATGATTTTCAAAAAGTCAACTTGCAGTGTTATGCATGAACACTGTAATAGGGTGGGCAGGTGTCCTACTTTACAAAGGACAGTCCTCTATTTGAAGGGCTATCAGAGGGCAGTCTTATTTTTTGAAGGTGTCTTCTATTTGAAGGACTGTCCAGTTCAAATCCAATTTAAAGATAAAGAACTATCAGAAATAAGAGGTGGGCCTTGAAGTTACCCATCAACAACACCAGGACAGCAGACTGAGCAGGCACACAGGTCATCTGGTCATAGTCATCCTAACTACGATGAGATGTTCTATATTTCTATTTAAATTATAGAAATTATTTTCAAACTTTCACCTTTCCATATAAATTAGTATCTGAAATTTTATGCAAACCTGTGTCCTCTTTTTTGGTGGTGATGAATAAGTGGCCATCCTAACATTGTAGCAAATAAGGAGGGGGTTGGCTGTCTTTGGAAGTGGGCCCTTCTACCACATCTCAGCTGGCTGGAAGAACTCTGGGCATAGAAAAACAGGGTGGGAATAATCCAGTGGATCATACAGTTCAATCCCTTGCTTTGAAGCAGAACATCCTGTACTCCCTCCAGATACCTCTCCTGCTTTTTCAGAAAAATTCTCAAGGAAATTGATTCCACACTCATCCTAGCCAGCTGGGCCCAGGGCCAAACAGTTATTAGGATACATTCACACTAGCATGTTTTCTTATCCATCCCAGGAAGAGCTGGATCTGTTCACATGCTGGGTGGAGTCCGTGTTTAGTATTCCACTTCTAGGGTTTGTGTGAAAAAAGTTATTTTGTTCCAAAAGAGAAATCCTGCTTCCCCCACAATGTCTCAATAGAGATTTCATGGAATATCAGATCTGCTGGCTGGGGTGGCTGCAGTCTTGAAATGGAGGCCTCCATCACGGGCAGATCTGTTACAGCCTATGCAAGCTTGGCCAGCTGGAGAGGGTTCTGTTTGCAGCTGGGGTCTGGTGTCTGCCACTGGAAATGGAGGCCTTCCCCAGCCTGCTGATTTTCAAGAGCTGTAACAGATCAGCCATTCAGAGGGGACTCTGTTTCAAGTGGGAGGCTGGAGCCCTCCTGGCCAATATAGGTTCACTGGAAGAGATGTAGCCTCTTACTTGAGTAAGTAGCTCAGCCTGTAGGCTTCCAGAATGGATTCCTGAACCGGATATTGCTAGTGTTGAGTAGATTGGTTCTATCACTTCCAGGGATACAGGCAAACGTAAGCCTTTTTTGTCAAACCAAAACCATCTGTTTTGTTGTTTTAATTAATTGCACTTGGAGAGGTTATAATAGGTCATCTTGACTTAGGAAGACTTGCTTTGAGCAAATGTGCCAACCGCTGTACCAAGGTAACTACAAAAGGTTTTTAAAATAGGGAAACCAACACTGAGCACTTTATAAAAGTAGGTAAAAGAGGGAGGATCTACATTGTGTCTGCTAGCGCATTGAATTCGGTAGACTGGCGAGTTAAATGCCATCGCATTAAAACATGATTATTCACACTCACCCTGTTTCCCCGTTCCAGCACTTCATCGAATGCGCAAGCACAGTTCACACTCAAGTGCTGTGCTGTTTTCCTGCTCTTAAAGATGGCGGTTCTCATTGGAGGAGCAGAAACTCTTCCTGTTTCTGCTGATTCCCTGCCCACCGTCCCACTTTTCCTCTATCCCTGTGTGTGTGTGTAGGGATTGCATGAGCATCCTGTTGGGGCTCGAAGCCCAGCAAGAAGTTGCCACTTCACCCCACCCCCCGCACACACCCCTTAGCAACAAGAGGGGAAGAAGGCAGCGCCTCTCGTCCTCCCCCCATCATTGCTACAGCGGCAGTGGTGCGGAAGAGGCTGTTCATTTTCAGTAAGTTCTCCTGCCCTTAGGGAAAACGACCAGCTTGTCCCTTGCCACCGCTGCTGCTGTAACAGGTGGAGGTAGAGGAAAGAAGGAGGCACGTAACCTCTTCTCCCCCCCCCAATGTGCTGGAGGCCAGGACAAGAGGCTGGGGGGTGTCTCCCGAAGCTCTTTTCCCCACGCCAGCCCTTGACAGCTGGCATGAGAAAGAGGGGCAGCGGTGGCGGCACCCAGCGCTCAGGGTTTTTTGGGGGGGGGGCTGCTAGCATCTTCGAAGCTTTGAAGACTGCCTTTTTTTTGTCTGCTGCTCATGAGATGACATTAAAATTGTCCACGGACATTTTTATTGATGTTAGTCCGTGAATAGTGATAACCGTCTGCCTGGATATGTGTGTGTGCTTCTTTCTGTGCTGCGAGAATGGAGGGGACTGTGAAAAAAAATTACACTTGCCTGGGCTTGCCCGGGCAAGTGTGCAGAGAAATTGGGCTGGAGAAGCTACGATTCTTCAAAGATTTGAAGATAATGCCTTAATTTTTTTTTTTAAAAAGCCAAAGCAGGGGATAGAAGGAGGTAAAACTTAGAGTCATTTGAAGGGATAGAACAACCCCCTGCTCAATGCAGGAAGCCTGATTCCCAGGTGGTCTCCCATCCAAGTATTGACCAGAGCTGACCCTGCTGAGCTTCCGAGATCAGACAAACGTGCGCACATCCAGCCCTTTGCTTCTTGGTGATGAAACTTTGAGTGCTGAGGAAGCTATGCAATCAGTAGCCAGAAGACTGCAGGGGGGTGTTGAGAGCTGTGATTGGATAGGAGGGAAATACAAACACCACCATATATGGGCAGGCGTGGGAGGGGACTATGACCTTATACGGTGATGAACACGGAAGAGCAGAGCACATGGGTGGGAAAAACCGGAATATCAGGGTACTGAAAGCAGTAGCAGGGAAGCAGGAAAATGTGGGTCCAATACGAAGCGGGGATGGCGTAATGTGAAGGACGGGATGAAACCTCATTGGAAGCGTAAAAAACCATAAGTGTAGATCAGCCCGGAGAGAACAATGCGAACTTCAAAAGGGAAAATAAAATGGAAAAAACACAGCCTTGAACATGTCCAACATATAAGTCAGTTAATAAACTATGAAAGCATAGTTTATGTATGAAACATAGTTTAACTTTTACCCATGTAAGCTACAATCAGTTAGCTTTTAAAGTGGCACTGTTTTGTGTTGGCATCTTGAATTATTTTCTTTACAATTTTAAATAATCCAACTCTTAGGTGAGAATTAGGAACCTCTGGCCTGTGGGGGTTCCCTATTTGGTCTGCCAATTCCCCCCCCCCCCTCGGCTTTCCCCAGGCAGGAGAAATCTCTTATTTCTTGTTCATTGTTGACATAGACAAAATGTCCCTTCCTTCACTTTCCCCAGTCATTCCAACTAACTTGGCTAACAAAACTGGTGGCTGTGTATTGCACAAATGGTTACAGTACATTATTATTATTATCTTATCCTTCTTCCAAGGAGCTCAGGGTGACATATATAGTTTTCCCCACCCCATTTTACCCTCACAACAACCCTGAGGTAGGTTAGGCTGAGAGGTGATGCCTGGACCAAAGTTACCCAGAGACCATCTTGGCCAAGTGGGGCTTTGAACCTGGGTCTCCCCAGTCCAAGCCCATAACAAGCGCTATACCTTGTTGTCTTTGTGTCTATTTTGGATTGTAGGTCCTTTTAAGAAGTGACCTGCCTTTTTAAGTGCCATGCACATGAAAAGTACTAAATACATACATGCATATCTACATAAATACATAGGGTGGGATCCAATGGTGTGGTTGCACAGGCGGCCAGGCCCACTGGTTCTGCTGCGCACGTGGCCAGCCATGTGTTGTCCCTACCACTGGTGGCTGCAACACAGCGCTTCCGGGATCAAGCCCTGAAACAAGCAGAAACATCCATTTCTGGAAGGGACAGATCGTGCCCCTTCCAGAAACAAGCATTGCTGCTCATCTCAGTGCTTGCCTCTGGAAGCGCTACATTGTGGCCGCCATTGGTAGGGGCTGCGCGTGCCCCAGGACCAGTGAACCTGGTCACTCACACAAGGGCACCACTGGATCCTGCCCACACGTACCTACATGAAACACCTACTGGCTCTCAAATTAAAGCAAGTTGGATAATGTCTGCCTTGCTTATGGAGAAAGAAGGAAAGGGAATTGGAGATAAATAATAAAAACATGTTTTAAAATTTAGGTATCATTCACAAAAGGCCTGGCGTGCTATGGTCGAGGTCACGAAGAGTCAGACACGACTGAACAACAACAAATCATTCACAATATGGTATGAACGTGATGTAGTGACTAGAGTGTTGGACGGGAAGTCCGGAGATCCACGTTCTAGTCCCTGCTTGGCCATGGAAGCTCACTGGGTGACTTTCACAGTCACAGACTCTCAGCCCAACCTACCTCACAGGGTTGTTGTTGTGAGGATAAAATGAGGAGGAGGAGGATTATATACACCACCTTAGGTTCCTTAAGGAGGAAAAAAGACGGAATATAAATGTAATAAATAAATATCACTCAGTAGCTTTAGGTATTCCACTATTGTCTCAGTCACCCTGCCTCCATCTGCAATATAGGTATTATAATAATACAGGTCTACATTATAGACCTGTGTGAAGTTCTTGGAACACCAGAAGTGCTCTGTGTAAATGCTAAGCATTATTGCTGTGGAGGTTATTGTTATTTTATCCCACTGTTCCCTCAGTTCTGAGGGCACTTCACATAACACACACACAAGTCATTAGCTTTCTGACATGGATATATACCTCAAGGAGCCATGGCCACTCAGGAGCTCCCTGAGTACACATTATCCCTGTAGTGTCTACACAAGTATGAAGTAGCCCTAAGAAAAGACAGTTTGACTGAATTGTTGAGCAACTGGGGCCAAGAGGGCTTTAGATCCCCTTCTCACTTCCCTCCTGGCATTTTGACCAATCCTGCCAATCAGGAGTGCTTTCCACTACAGGTGAAGCTTCTGCAGGATAAAACAGTCACCGCAGATCAGTGGATTCCCTCAGATTTTCACAGTTTAGAAATAGGGCTCTTTACCATCTTGCATCTAAGTAATTGTGTGAATATTTTATAAATTCGGCAATGGCCTTGATTTGCCCTTTCATTCAAGCAGTGATCACACACATACAGTTACCTAATATTTTTAAATGATTTTCTGACAAAGTTAAAAGTCATCCATTACAGAAAGCAGGGGAGGAATACTCTTGGTCCTTGCAGAATTTTTGTTTTGTTCTGTTTGTTTCAGGTCATTTTATGCACTTTTAAAGAGCCAGTCAAGGGTCAGTTTCTCCTGAGTGATCGATTCATAAAATTAGTCTTATTTGTGGTGTACTCACATAATGTGTGCATTTAAATTCAATTGTGCTTTGCGTATTCTTATTGTATGTTGCCTACTTGGAGGCAGAAATAATAGTTTGATGCTTTTTTGGCACTTCTGTTCTGTGACTGCAGGTGGCAAGTCACACCTTTTACTAAAATTAATTCCTGTGGGGGGGAAACCTGTGTGTTTAACGGAGCAATCCTGTGCTGCAATTATTCCAGTGTCTCAGATATGTTGCTGCTATAGAGGTGGAGTGGCTCTATCCAATACATGCTTAGCCCAGGATGGGAGGGGAGACACAGTGGAAAGAGAGGAAATGCCACAAAAACACCAGCCACACCCCAGCATCCCTCACAATACTGCCACTGCCCACCAGAAGGTGGCAGAAATGATACACCCACCACGCAGAAACAGAGGGAGCCAGCCATGCTGGCTGATTTGGGGGCATGGCCATGATGATAACATGCCACCAACCTAAACATGCTCAGCACACAGCCAAGGGTCCAAGACCCCCACATACCGCACATTGACCACAAGCCCCCCAGTCTCAGGAACCAAGCAACCTCTCTCTAGTAACCTATGGGCCCAATCCCCACTTGCCCCTTCTAGTTCACTTGATAGGCAGTATCCCAGCAGCCCTCCTCCACCCTCCTTGGTCATCCCACTCCTGACCTTTTCATGGCTTTTTCATTGTTGGCACCCCAGTTGAGGAATGCCCTCCCTACAGTGGCTTTCCTGGGACCTACATTGTGATCTTTTCAGTGCCTGGTGAAGACCTTTTTATTTTCCCAGGCTTTTTAATCCTTTACTTAAAAAAAAAAAAAAAAGTGTTACTGCAGGGATCAGCAGCATGTAGCCTGCAGGCCACATGAGCCTCCTCCCCCAACTTTGGGGGAACCCAAAAATGTTGGGGTGGGGTTGCAAACAAAATGGCATCCATAGCTCCTATGGAGTCCCAAAAAGGTTGGTGTTTCATAGCAGCTCTGGATACCAATGTTTTTGTTTTATTTATTTTTAACCCCCCCTCCCCATTTTCAGTACCCACACCCATGGGACAGTTGCAACCCATGGTGCGTGTGTGTGGGTGTGTGTGTGTGTGTGTGAGAGAGAGAGAGAGAGAGAATGGGCTCTGGACCTCCCAAAGTTGCCCACCCCTTAGTGTGTTTTTAGATCTTTGCACTGCTGCTGGCTTTTAACTTGGTTCTTACATTGTTTTTATTCTGTTTAAATATATTTTTATACTATGTTTTACTGTGTTATTGTATGTTATGGTTTTAAGTTTGTTTTGTGAACTACCCCGAGAGCTTCAGCTAATAGAATGAAAGACTGACACCCAAGAGACCCAGCACCAATCGAAAGCAGAAATTTGTGGAGGCCAGGTAGTGTTCAGCTCTCTGCCCCACCCAAGAGTCCTACCCTGTGGCCAGCTGGAGCCATTGAATGCTAAGGTAGGGGGAAGCGAGCCTTATCAACCCCAGAAACAACACAGGAGGCAAATTGACAGTCTTTGGAGAACAGCACCAGGAATGGAGTGAATTCTACAAAAGATAAATACACCTGTATAGGGTTCCAACCAGTCACCCAGCAGGGCTCCTGTGCTAGTTCACAATGCCACAGAGGAGCAGCTGGAAATGTCTTGGTTATGGCTGTGGATCATGAAGTGGGCCTCCCTCCTGGTCTGCACAGAACTTGGAGTGGGATGGATCCTTTACCTGTGGGAGCAAAGAGAGAAAAAGAGTAATGAGCAATTGTGCCAGCAACTAGAGCACATTCTCCCAGAACCTGAATGCACAATAAGTGTTTGTCAGGGAATGGGGCCAGCTAAGTGATCAACCAGTACTCGGGGGGGGGGGGGATAAGTGTGACTGCAGTGTCTGTGTCCATACTCACCCTTTCTCCCTTGGGGGTCACAGTGGAACCTCAGGTGTGCAGTGGCTGTTTATTCTGCTCTATGCATTGAGGATGTGGTCCTGTAAGGCAAAAGAAACGTGAGTATTTGGCCAGCAGTGGCAATGGTTGGAGTGGAGTGCCTAGCCTTTGCCAACAGGGAACATAAGAAGAGCCATGCTGGATCAGGCCAAGGGTCCATCTCATGCAGCATTCTGTTCACCCAGTGGCCAAGCAGTGGGAAACCCACAAGCAGGACATGAGAGCATGAGCACCCACCCTCTTACCTGGCATGTGGGAGGCACTGCTGAAAGAGGATTAGAGCAATATATTTCAGGCAAGACTGTGTTCATGCATAGCAAAGGGAGGGTGAGATGATAGGCAGTTGCAGCAGTTATTCATTAGTGTCAGGGTGGACACTGAGCCCATAGAATCCCAGAGTAGTTCTGATTCTGAGGAAAAGCAGCCGCTCCTGAGAGAGGAGCGCGCTCATCCTTCCCAGGGCCAACAGCTGGCAGAGATTCCTCCCACTGGCATTCCTGGCATAGATAGCAGTCCCGGGAGTGAGAGAGCATGGGAAGAAGACTTGCTGGACGCATGACGCCAATGCAGGGAGCGGCGCCAAATGGAGGGCGCGGAAAGGAGGCGTAGTGCCTGGTTGGCACGCAAACAACGGTTGCGCCCAGAGGATCCAAGGGAGAAGGGGAGGGACTCTCCCTAGCCCATAAGTTCAGGGTCTGCCAGTGATTCTCCTTCAAACGGGGACCAACTGTTCCAACTTAGGGCATAGGTACTCTGCTGCTCATATCTAGTTGCTAACAGTAGAGTTGTTAAGTTGTAAAAGAGAAATAAAGCTTTGAAAAGAATCCCGTTGTCTGTATCTGGACTTGGCTACTGGATTAGACTGAGAGAGGCTGCCAAGGAGCCCTTGACAATTAGAACAAGTGTTGCCCCTTCCCTTTCTGACCTATGTGGGTGCTCAATCCCAGCACCCCCAGTTGTTGGGGTGGAGGTTTGTTTGTTAGTTGGTTGGTTGGTTGGTTTATTCCTAAAATTTACTAATAACTCAATAGCAAATAGCTCTCAGGAAGACTACAATAAACAAATAAAATATTATTGGGTGTTTGTGCCTGCCCTGACATCCTGAGGCAGGGTGCCTGTTCGCGTTCTAGGAGCAGATTTGTTAGCAAGGTGCTCAAGTTCCCACGAGAGCTCAGGAAACAAACATTTTGCAGAATGCCCCCTTTTTATGCAAAGTATGCCCCTGTTGTGCAAACACACACACATTCTCCCTGTTTCCCCACACCCCTTGTGAACTGTTAAGAGCCAGAGAAACATAACCCCACAGCATGCCCTGACATCTGAGTTATGATCCTCCTGGGTAGTTTTTATATATATACTGATGCTGGTGTGCTGTGATTGGGTGCAGAGTTGCATCATAGGCTATACTCTGTCATGAAGATGTGGGCAGGGTGGTTGTCATTGTGGGGACAGTGATTATTATTTTTTCATCCTTCCCATTGAAGTGTTTATGCTGGGTCTGGGGTCAAGGGCAGTGCCAATCACAGGGCTTGGGGGTCACTGCTCTGCCCTGCCTTCCACCCCAAAATTCCCCTGGCATCTGCTGCAGTAGTGGATATGGCAGTGGTGGTGGTGGTGGTGGCTGCTGCATTGTGGCTTCAAGCCAGGAAGGAACTCCTGGTCTGGCAGTGGCAGCCTCATTTTGCTAATTATGCGTGTGCAAAGGCAAAGGGCTTGCCCTCTCCTGCTAACAGGATGTTTTCTAAAAAAAACCCATCTCAGGTCAGGCTCTTTGTCTGATCAACCAATCAGTATAGATCTCTTGTTTTGCAAAGGAAGGGGTTACTCTGGGCGATGTGAGATAGCCCAAGTACAACAGAGCTGAATGTGCTGGCTGGCGCATTGGCTAGTTTGCTGAGCAAAGCCAGCCAATCAGAGACTGGCGGGTGGGCTGGCTGGAGAGGTGAGATGAGACATGAGGGAACCAGGCTCTGTAGGAAGTAGCTGTCTCAGAAGAGAAGCCATTCCTTGTGCCCCTGGGGGACAAGAGCTCAGGTAGGGTATGTGAGTG
Organism: Heloderma suspectum; assembly: GCF_057233095.1. Taxonomy (NCBI): domain Eukaryota; kingdom Metazoa; phylum Chordata; class Lepidosauria; order Squamata; family Helodermatidae; genus Heloderma; species Heloderma suspectum. The sequence continues at coordinate 76,840,075 of NC_139461.1, forward strand.
TGTGAATGTCTTGGCGTTTGTGTTTGTGAGACCGAATGCCTTAGGGGTGTGTGTGTGTGTGAATGCTGGGGGGTTTAGGGGTGTGTGAATGCCTTGGGGTTGGGGGGCTTTTGGGGGTTTAGATGCATGATTAATTTTTGGGAACTTGGAAGCTGGTTTCTAAGTGGGAACTTTGATGATTACATAAAAAAAACTTGTTAGGAAATGAATGATATTTTTTGCTTGACTTGATAAGGTTAATGAATTTTACCTTTTACTTTATTTTTTTATCATGCAAAAATATTTTCGTTCTTTCCCTTTAAAATGGTGACCACTGGTCTGCAAGCAGATTTGCTTAGTTAAAAACTTACAACACTTGTCACTGTTGTATTGATTCTAATTTGTTGAGCTAATATTTAGGTGCCTGACAGTATGTAGGGGGGGTGGGATGCTGTAGTTTGGATCCAGTTACTTCTGCTAGACTACCAATCTGATCCCATGCTTGGTTGTAAAGCATGTTGCACCTAATTTCTATTTTTACTGACTTCCAAGTAATTCTGCAAAATAATCCTAACAGTACAATCCTTTTCATGTCTACTCAGAAGTAAGCCCCATTGTGTTCAATGGGACTTACTCTCAGGTAAGTGTGTATAGGACCACACCTTTTATGTTTCCCCCCCCCCCTTGTGGTTGCTCCGGCAAGTTTCCCCCCTTTTGAGGGCTGCTCTGTGGATGTAGAAAGGTGCAGGGTTTGGATGCTCAGACCTTGCTTATTCTGTGTATAAGTTGGATTTCTCAGAAGCATGGAGAGGGGGGTGTTGTGGAGAAGCTCATGTAAAGCAATGTATTTTTGGATACTCAGAACTTGGTGGCAATGCTTAAAACCAAGTAATCTAGTCCTTCTGGCTCCAGAGTAGGCATTTATATGATATATTTTCTATACTGTGTGTGCCACTTCTTTCTGTTGCTTCTGAAGAGTTTTGGAGAGGCAGTGACTGTAGGTATGCTCATGTACAGAGATTTTTTGTGGATGCTCAGAACTTCCTGGGGATGCTTGCCAGCATTTTCAATGCTTTTCTGTGTGCCTGTGGGGATATCAACATCATCAACCTCATCATCGTCATCTTGTGTGGATTGTCCCCTGTTTTGCAGCTATGAGTTTGCAGTCACTTGATTTTCTGTGCAATGGAAGTTGTTCCTGGAATATGGATCCAAAGGAGTGCTTTTGTGTGGCTGTGTGAATTCACCCCTTGCACTCATGGTTTCAAAATTCATGCACCCGTGTCCCCTTGCTGTGGTATGGGTTGGGGATTCAAAAGACTGCTCTGCCTCTGCTGTCCCTTTGGCTCTGCCTCTGCTTACCTGACAGCAGCCCAACCTCTCAGCTGGCCACCAGCTACCATTGTCTGGGGCTGGTGTGAAGTCATCCCATCAACAGGAGTGTGGCTGTGGACTGAAGGAGTACAGGATACTCCTGCCCAGAACTTGGTTCCATGTCAGCCATTCCACTGACGAAGTGATGTGCCAGCACATCAGGGGAATCCTGCTGGTGTATCTGTCATGGCAGTGGTGCACCTGATGTTTTCAGGCTTCCTGCAAACCCTAAAGCCCCTCAGCCAGCATAACTCTAGTATACGACTGCTTATTAATTCTCCTTTAATCCAGTATATATCTCACTTCTGTGCGGGAATTGCAGGGTCAATGTCATCTCCCATTTACACTGTTATAGACCTGTTGGAGAAAATGGGAATATACATTGCTTGTGAGTAGCAGGGACAGAGAGATCACATGCCACCATAAAGAGAGGGATCTGTATTTGCAGATTCAAATGTTTGCATACTTGCTCAAAATTACAGTATTGATCTGAAGGGCTTCCTTTAAAGTTTTACTTTTTTCAGTTATAAAAAAAAGTTCTTAATACCTTCCGTGTGCTGCCCCTGTGGCATGCCCTTCCCAAGGAGATACACCTGGAAGTGGGGTGTCTCCATGGTTGATCTGCTGCGAGCTGGCTCAGTTTCAAGGTCGTTCAGGGCACATGGCATTGTGGCCATCCCGCAGCCACCCTGGAGCTTTTCATGGAAAAACTGGATTTCCTGAGACTGCTTAAAGTCTGATTCTTTTCCTTAAGTCGGATTCTCCCTGGTATAGTTGTTGTGTGCCCCAAGCTGCACATTTACCTCAGGTATGCTAGTCCTGCCCAGGGGTGTGCCTTTCACCATGGCCCCGGATGAGGGGTGTTTCCTGTCCCATGTTTTCCAGCACAAACCAATTAGTGTCTACTCAGAAGTAACTCCCATTGTGGTCAATGAGGCTTGTTCCCTGAATGCGCACCTCAGAATTTACAGAGAGCCCCTCAGTCGAAACAGAACATTTTAAAGCACTAATTCCCTAAAGGCTATAAAGCACTATCTCAAAGCTGCAATTCTCTGTTGTTTTTGTTTATTGCTGTTTGGAAGTAATTAATTCACACCTTAGATCGTGCGTACCATCAGGTTAGAAAAGGGGCTGCTTTCCCATCTCTGTGTTTCCCATCCCTGTCTTTCCCACCACAAAGATACGCGTGTCTACTCAGAAATAACTTCCATTGTGTTCAATGAGGCCTGTCTTTGATGTTTAGTTCCTTTCATTTTGGAAGTAATTAATTCGCAGCTTCACTTCTTTGCAGCATCGGGAACTTCATAAGAAAGGAGATTAGAAAAAGGGCTGGTTGGAGCCAGGATGCTTCCAGTATTCATACGGTTAAATCTCCTAAAGGCTCTGAAGACTTTGCCAGCTGTAATCCAGTAGTTAATGCAGAGCTTTGTTTGATGGCAGCAGCATTGGGAGCTGAGAGAGGGAGAGAGAAGGATCTACAGCTGTGTTTCTGTAATGTTTGGTGCTTTAAGGAAGTAATCAAGAGGTGGGGAGAGAAAGAGAGTGCTTTTGTCGAGACACAGGAGGAAACCTCCCAGGATTTTATAGAAGGAGAAAGTGGGGGGACAGGGGTGGGAGCCTCACTTATTGGTTGAGCAGCCCCTGCCAGTCAGATGACATTCACTCCACACACACCCCCACCTGGACGTCTGTTCTGTGAAGCGACTTATGCTAGTGCGGTGCACTCACTTGTCGAGCCCTGTGCAGACCAAAGCCGATTCCTAGGAAAATCCGGATAATCCTCCATTTGTTTCTCCTTCCACTGTCGTGGAGAAACCCCCTGCTGTCTTCATTGTATACACTTAAATGCCTGGTTAAGATCTTCCTTTTCCAGCCGGCATTTAATCTTTAATCTGTTGCTCTGGTTATTAACTTCACTGCTATCTCTTCAATATTTTTAATGTTATAATATTTTATATTTTAAAAATGTTTTTATTGTATTTATTGTTTTGGTTGTTATTTGGGGGGGGGGGTTGTGATTGTAAACCAGCCAGGGGGCATCTGCCCGTTGGACGGTATATACATTTACATATACAATGTACATGTATATACACATACACTGTCAAAATGGCCCTCCATCAAATGTAGTTGCCCTTCTGGGGCCTAGAGCATCCGTTCATTTTTAAAATGAAGCAATGGGACTCAGGCCTCTCCAGAAGTCACGTCTCTAGACCTGACTATTAATGAGAGCTGTGAAGGAAAGACACTCTGTGTGTATTCAGCAATATACTGCTCTCTATTACCTCAACATGTTTCAGGGATGGAGTCTTGGCATTTCAAGCAACATTTTTGGACTGAGCACTGGCTCAAATGACATTCTGGGCTGCAGTCCTCTCTGTAGAGGGTGTTCAGCCATATTGACATGACATGCCTCTTATATATCTTTTCTCTCCAGTTTTTTTTTTTTTTTAATTCTGTGAGGGAAAAAGTGGATGTTTATAAGGAGCACAGCTGATGAAAGTCACGTTTGAACTTTTGGCCTCCTCTGTCCTTGCTCAGAGAACAAACCTTAGAAGCAAAGAGAGAATCTCCTTTTCCTCCTTCTGCTCCTGCATGTGATCCATACACATAGCCAGAAAGCAGACTCTCAGTGCACTGGGTTTCACGTTGTCATGGTCACAGATAGGCCTTGTTCCCGCAAACAGTCAATGAGGTGCTAAAGCTGTTTCGGGACATTACCACTTCAGAGTTCAAGAAGGAATGGTCCTTAACACAAAGAACGAGAGAGAGAGAAAGAATGAAACCCTGCATGTAGCATGTCCCTTTTCTCCTGACATGCTAGTTTTACATGTGTGAGCATTAAGTTAGTTTCAGTGCAATCCTAATGGGGGCACGGGGTAGGTGGAGGAAAGTGGTGGACAATCCAGTACTTCCAAAACCCTATTAGCTTGCTCAAACCAGGGTGGGAGGTGGCTGGAGCATACCTTTTCTTCTCCATTGTTTTGTTTTTAAATTCTCCTACACTGATTTCAGTGGGAGGGAAATTAATTATCATAGGTCCTGGCTAGCATAGTTAATGGTTCCGATCCTGGGACCTCTTAGGTCCCACATGCCTTGGAATGCCCCATTTCAGGGCCCACCACTGGCAAAAACACCACAGTGGGCATACTAGCTGTCTCCAGTGCAGTCCTATTGGAATGCTAGGAGTTGTAGGACTCTTTTCTGTATAAACATGCATAGGATTATGCCCTAAAGCTAAAATCCTATGTACATTTATCTGAGAGAAAGACCCCTTGAATAAGTTGGGACTTACTTCCAAGTAAACATGCATACTATTTTATTTATTTATTTGTTTGTTTGTTTAATTTCTATACCCCCGCCCCCCAATAGCTGAAGCTCTCTGGGCAGTTCACAGAATTTAAAACCAAAAAGCACAGGATAAAACAATACAAAATATTAAAGCATTAAAACTACAATATAACAATACAAGCAGCATAAAACCTAGCAGCATTGCAGAGATTTAAAATACAGATTTAAAACACCAAAGCTAAAAGACTAGAAGCTAAAATGCCTGGGAGAATAAAAAGGTCTTCACCTGGCACCGGAAGGAATACAACGTAGGTGCCAGGTAAACCTTTCTAGGGAGCTCATTCCACAGCCAGGGTGCCACAACAGAAAAGGCCGCCTCCCAGTAGCCACCCACCTCACTTCCTTTGGCAGGGGCTCATGGAGAAAGACCACTGAGGATGATTTTAGGGTCCGGGCAGGCACATATGGGAGGAGGCGATTCTTCAGATAACCTGGCTCCAAGCCGTTACAGGCTTTGAATGTTAAATACCAGCACTTTGAATCGGACCCGGAAATGGACTGGCAGCCAGTGTAGCTGGAAAAGTACTGGCGCAATGTGATCTCATTGGCCAGTCCCTGTTAACAATCTTGCTGCCCTATTTTGAACTAGCTGAAGTTTCTGGACCATTTTCAAAGGCAGCCCCATGTATAACACATTGCAGTAATCCAGATGAGAAGTTATCAGAGCATGGATAACTGTAGCTAGGCTATCTCTGTCCAGATAAGGGCGTAGTTGGTATACCAGCCTTAGCTGATAAAAAAAAATGCTCCTTTCTGTAGTTCCAGAACTATAATGTAGTCTATTTACAGAAGTATAATGTAGTTCCATTTACAGAACAATTGTTCTGTAAATGGAATTACATTATAACAAGCTGAAACCTGTGGACTGTTTAGGTAGATGTAGGATTAAAGGAGTTAGAGGATAAATCCCATGCATACCAAAACAAAAGTAGAACCCGTAGAGAGAAAGAAAGAGTACAGTGCCTCACCTTGTGTACAGGGATGTAAAAATATAGTATAGCTTTGAATATGGGGGAAGGGAAGAAGAAGAGGAGGAAATTAAACTCCTTGGACTCAGCATGGGGCTACTTAAGTACTAGCATAATGAGTCACAGAAGCTATGCAAACTCCTAAACCAGAGATAGAGCAGGAAGGCAAGACAAAAGAAAGAAAGAAAGAAAGAAAGAAAAAGAAAGAAAGGAAAAAAGAAGAAACCCTCAGGAAATGGAAATCTAGCTTTGGTGAGGCCAGTTTAAAAAGAGGGCAGGGAACTATAAGATGGACATTTGAAAGTAGAAAGGGGGAATTTCAAAAATTTGGTCAATGCAGACAGGCTGAATGATTTAATAATGCCAGTAAAATAGATGTTGTAAATCCTGCTTTATTGACTACACACAATGAAAATGGCCACGGTTGAGAAGGAACAAAAGTGGCCTCTCTGATTCTTGCTAAGTAGACCACTAACAGAACTGTGTCTTCTCTTCACTAATGGCTAATCTGTTGATCTAGTGGCTAAAGTGTAATCCCTTTACTTGGCATTTTCCTGCCCCTTCACCTCTTTTTCTACCATTGCCTGATGCATCTGGCAGTCTGAGGGACAATCCATAAAACTATTGTGATCCACTACTGTGTAACAGTCCACTGCTTGGAAATCACTGGTTTATTTTATCTATTTAGGACGCAATCCTATGCATGTTTAGACAGACAAAAAGTCCTACACTGCCAGTGTTCCCTAGCCAGCCATAGGATTGTACCCTTATTTATAGGATTGTACCCTTATTCATTTAAAACATTTCTAGGCTGCCTTTCAGGCAACAGCCCTCCCAAGGTGACTTACACAATAAAGTGCCATACAGTAAAAACAGCAGAAAGTAATTAAATCAACTATTAATAAAATCTGATATAGAAATACTATATATAAGAGCCAGGTAGCAATCAGAATTCTGAATGTCAGTTGATTTTTCCTCAAACACATTGTCTTGGATCCAAAGTAAATTATTTTCATTTACAATATCTTTTATTTTCACACTGTCGTGATGCAAATACGCATTTTGGCTGCTTCAAGAAAAAAGGAGTTGCACTGTTTGTAGATTGTGCTTGGGCAGTAGGCTGTGTGGATGAAATTTGCCATACTATCAGGCAGAAGTAGTTATGTCCTAATTGGCAAGACTTGAAAAATCTTCTGCCTCCCAGAGAAGCAATTGTCCTCCATCGCAACTGTCCTGGGTGAACAAGTCTTCAGAAATGAAATGGCTGACAAGTACCAACAGAATTGCACAATTCATCTTTCAAACTGTTTGCTTTGAAAGATCAGAGAACAAGGAGATAATAAATGACTATATCCAGGTTTTAAAAGTGGTCTTCTTTATTGATGCTTCTGTCGGTGCCCTGGTCACTCTGTCAAATACAAAGATGTCCTAGGCACCTGACATGATCAAGCCTAACTGTCCCCCCTTCTTTGGTATACATATGCGCCATGGGCAATGAAGCAAGTGGGACAATGGCTACAAAGCAGGGACAGGACCACTTGTGCCAAATCTGCTCGAACACAACTAGAGCTCATTATCAAGCCTATTCTGTGGCAGTGAGGCACAAGGGTGCAGTGTGTGGGTGCCCCTCCATTGCATCTTCACAGTTTTGTCCAGCAGAGTTTTCTTTGGGGCCTGTTGCAGTTTAGCCCAGAGAGAGGGTTGGTCACCATGACCACTGTGACAAATTTACAATACACTTTGAGAGCCAGTGTGGTGTAGTGGCTAGAGTGGTGGAGATCCAGGTTCCAGGCCCCACTTGACCATGGAAGCTCACTGGGTGACTTTGGGCCAGTCACAGGCTCTCAGCCCAACCTACCTCACAGGGTTGTTGTTGTGAGAAAAAAAATGGAGAGGAGGAGGATTAAGTACATTGTCTTGGTTCCTTTAAGTGGGGGGAAAGTGGGATATAAATGTAATAAATAAAAAATAAAGATAAAGTTGCTTCCATCCATCATGATTTAGGACCAAAACAGACACTGGTCTGGTATGCACATAATAGCAATTCCGGGGTTGTTTAACCCATGAATTGCCACATCCGCTTTACTTTTGGCTTTGTAAACAACCCAAGAATGCCCTGTTCCTGGGTTGTGATGTGCTAACCTGGCACTCTGGGTTGTTTAGGGCTAAACAACTCAGAATTTTAACCCAACAGCAAGCCATGGGTCATTCTGAGGTTAAAACTCTGAATTGTTTAGCCCTAAACAACCCAGAGTGCTGGATTCACACATCATGGCAACAACCCAGGAACAAGGTGTTCCTGGGTTGTTTACCAAGCTGGATGTAAAACAGAAGCAATGAGTGAATGGGAGGCACCACAATCACTAGGTCCAGCATGGCTATGACTAACTGCCAGTTGTTTAACCCATAGTTAGTCGTGATGTGTAAACTGGGTCACTACTATAAATCTGTGTCTAGCAGCTATATCTTTTTTCCCCTTCATTTTTACTCTAGAGTAGGCACAGGGCCCCAAATACAGATCAGGTCCATAACTGGAGGTGGGGGAGGGTTAAAGCTTCCTACCTCCCATGCAAGGGTCCCAGTCTGGATATAGTAAAAATGAAAAAAGATATAACAGCTAGATACAGATTTAAAGTATTATCTGTTCTGGCCCTTAGACAAGACAGTGCAGTTCTAGTACTGGATGTGTCCAGAGCACCATCTACTCCAGTTGTGTTGGATGAGTTTCAGCCTGAGGATTCAGGCAAGGTACTTGGTCATGTTTGGACAGCCATGTGTATACTTGACCCTCCTGGCTTATTGTATCGAATTGGGAGGGGATGCCCAGCTGCGTCCAGGAGGCTGTAAATTCCTGTTTGAGAGAGGAAGTGATACTAGCCTCTTTAAAAGAGGTAGTGATCAGGCTGCTGCTGAAGAAACCTACCCCAGACCTAAACTGCTATAGGCTGGTTGCCAACATTCCCTTCCTGGGAAAGATGCTCAACTGAGTGGTTATTGATCAATTCCAGGCACTCTTCAGTAAAACTGATTTTCTGGATCCATTTCATTCTGGCTTCAGCTCTAGTTTTGAAATGGGCAGCAGGGCAGGCATGTTTCTTTAGAATACACTTGCTTTTAAAGGGTGCAATCCTATGCATGTTTAGACAGAAAAAAAGTCCTAGCGAGCCTTGGAGTTGTAGGACTTTTTCCTGTATAAACATGCATAGGATTGTACTCTAATATTAAGGATTCTACTCCCTGCAAAGTATGGTGAATTTCAAAGAACTTCATAAAAGAGTGCTTGCTTTCAATGTGAAAGGTGAAGAAATCTAGAACAAGTAGTGTGAGTGATTTCAAGAGCAAACTGGCAAATTCACAGAATGGTTCATTAAGAGGTTTTCTACATGAGGCTGTTAATCTCTGTATCTACTTTTGGTTTCCTCACAGAATTGAGATCCTAGCTCTACATGAAGAGCTTTTATTTTCCTGTTTTTCTACTACATAACCTCTAGGTGGAGCTATGCTCTAGTGGAATAGCTCAAAAATACAAGGAGAAACAGCACCTTGATAAATAATATCCCATTTTCCCTGTTCTAAAACAAACTGGGAAAGTGCTTTGAAAAAACAGAAGCACAACTGGGGGATCATGTCATTGTCTAAAGGGCCTGTAAACAACTGTGAGTAAGGAATCGTGAGTGCACAATAAATGCCTCTAATTCTCTCCCAGTCTTAGGAAAGACAAGTCTTTGCACAAACACCCAGTGCATCCAAGAAGGTGAACCTGATTCAGATTGCGATGTTGTGTGTAATTTATTTTGGTAAATGCAGAGCCAAAGAGACAATGAATTAACCTGAGTCAAATCCAAATTGCCCATTTTGTGAACAGAAGGGCACCTTTCATTCATGGAAGGCACCAGAATCCTGCAGAGGGATCCTTGAGATTCCACCAGCCCCCTGTGCCTCCTGAAAAGCTGGCAAGTCCTCTAGAACAGCATGAGAGATGACACTGGGGGCTGCAGGCAGAAGGGGGAATGGGCGAAGATCACCTCCCTGCCCCCTTCATCCAGTGTGAATGAAATTCTGTTAGCGCTACTCTGGATCCAACCCTTTGCATTTCTGTTATGCAGTGCTGGTCTCCAAACAGCAAAGGAAAGACCTGGACCTCATTCTACCACCCTCTAATTCTACATTGCCCCTGTAACATGCATGGTGCTTATGAGATAGAAGACTGCCCTGCCCAACCTGGCTCCCTCCAGATGTGTTGGACCTCAGCTACCTTAATTTCCAGCCAGCATGGCCAATGGTCATGCTGGCTGGGAATTATGGAAGTTCCGGTCAAACACATCTGGAAAGTGCCAGGCTGGGCAAGGCTGTATTAGATGCATCAAGTTTTCTGCCTGAGTGAGAGTATGAGCAGGGATATGCCAATAAACAGTGCTTGACCTTCCTGAGGCCAAATCAGCAGTAGCTTTGCCAGTCATTTCACTGGAACGTTGTGATGGAGGTGCATTTCCATTTAACATGTTAATATTTTTTCCAATTAATTATAGAAAAAGCCATCTTGGCGCCATTGGGGGAGGGGGGAATAGCCTTTTTGTTCTTTCTGTCTATATCAATGCAGATATTTCACAGCCCTGCTGCCTAATAATCTTTAGCTGGAGACTCTAGGGACTGAGCTTGGGACCACATGCATCATCTGTTATGGCTCCTCCATTTGAAAGTCCTCCAGATGCCATTTTATTAACCAGTTTGGGGGGGGGAAAGTATGATGTTGTAGAACGCACTTCACTGTGGTGCCACCTAAAAGGAGTAGAATAACAGATTAATGTGCTGAACAATTGCAGCAGTATCCAAATGGACACTAGTGCTAACTTAAATTATGTTGTTCTACCTTAAGGGACCTCTAGTGCAACACCAATAGAGTTAGCTGGAGCAAGAGGTTTTCCAGGGATATTTGAAGACTGCTGTCAAGTCTATCCTAATCTTCTCTTCTGCAGGCTGAATATACCCAACTGTTTCTAGCAACTGGGGGGCAGGGGATTGGGGGAAAATGAGCTCTCAGTTTTATGGGTGTACTGTTTAATGGGTTAGGGCACAATCCTACACATATTTTGACAGATAAAAGGCCTACAGCTCCCAGCATGCCCCAGCCAGCATGGCTAGCTGGGGCATGCTGGGAGTTGTAGGCCTTTTTTTCTGTTTAAACATGCATAGGATTGTGCCTTAAAAAACTTTTAATCAACCCAAAAGGTACCCCAAATTAATCGGGCACAAGATTTGTAGTACAAGTACTTCTAAAAACTGCAGATGGCAAGCACTATATTAAAAGAGGCATTCTATCTCTTTTCTCCTATGTTAAGATGATGCCTCGTATGATACATCTAAAAATGAAGAAAGTATGCTTCTTGTTGCAGAACTACTGTTTTACCTGTATGCAGATGTATGCAAAATGTAAATAACAATTTAATCAACTAAAATGTATAGAATTAATCAACTAAGACGTATTTAATTGCATGGCATCCTCTTCAATTTCCTATTTTCAACCTGGGTTCTATTTATTTTTTTAAGTGACATTTTCTGAGTTATAAGATAAGACAATTTTACCTTTTGCCCTTTGAAGTATTTCTAGATGTTTCATATTGCCCTCCATTTCTTTGAAATAAACAAACATGTTGCTTGGCTTTAACAGAAAATCTAAAAGTCAAAGGTTCAACACTGGTTCATGTAAGGAGAAATACGCATGTGCGATGACTTCCATCTCTCACACATTCACAATTCAAACTCTGCAGCATGTTTAGAAGTCCCACCGTTCAATGTGGCTTATTCCTACATAACTCCTACATAGGATTAGCGCCTCAATAATTTTTCAGTGGAGTTAGCCTCTAACTGAGAGTTCACATTGGAGATCCACAGAATTTACTATATGGCAGCTGACACTTTGGTGTTCTTAAAGGGAGTACTTGCTCTGTTCTCAAAAGTGAATTGCTAAAACAGTAATATCTTTCACATTTGATTACTTGATTTCTTCCTCACCCTATCAATTCCATAGTGAGCTAATATAAGGAAGTGTGGCTTTCAAGCAGCTAAGAAGCAAAATCACTGTACTATTCTAATCTAAGCCCATGCTGAGTCCAGCTAGGTGGCTATTCCTAATCTTTTCCTTTATGGAATTGGCCCTTGGGCAGAACTTTATGACTCCTAAGCATAAGCTTAGTTGGAACGCACAAGAACTGAGATGGATGAGAAACACATTTACTGCATGAATCAGTCATATGGTAGTTAGAATGCACCAGCTCAGGAAAAAATCCCCAGATATACCAAGGTATATGCTCAGTCTCTCATCCTTATTTATTTATTTAGAAGCATTATATCTTCCCTTTTGATTGAATAATCCTCAAGGAAGTTTACAATAGATTGTGTTTCTTCTCTGGCCAGTGGACAGGGGCAGGCTGGCCTTCCCCTTCCTCTGATGTGCTTCTTGGGAGGCAGAAGGTGCAACCTCCTTGGTTCTTGGTCCCCTGGCCGATTGAAGGTCTTGTGCGGGTGATTACCTTTCAAGGATGTGTAGGTGCTGCTATTGTCTTCTAGGGTCTGTATTTATTGGTTCTGCTGCATTGCAATAGTTGGCTTGATAGTGTTTCTGCAATTTTGTAAGAAAAAGGCATTTGCTAAAACCCAAGCCAAAGGCCTCAGAAGTACAACCAATGCTGCTGATGAAAACAGGAAACCTCTCCCATTGCTAAGCATTTTTAATTATTTTTCTTATTTTTTTTCCATAGTCATTGCATTCAGACATCATGCTCAATTATGGTCTAGAGTAGTCTTCCCTAGCCTGATACCCTCCAGAAGTGTTGGAATGCAACTCCCATCATTCCTATCAGTTCAAAACATGATATGCAAAGCTGGCTTGTTTAAACTAAGCATAGTTTGGATTAACCACAGTTCTAGGTTTGGACAACGTAACAAGCTGTGGTCAATCAAAAGCAGGACCACAAGCTTCTGAACTCCTCTGTCAGGAATGATTCTGAGTATGTGGAGATAGTTAGCAGCTCAGACTCAGAATGGGAACAGCCAGAACCGGGGGAGGTTTCCTCCCTAGTGAGCTCAGATATGGATAGACATTCTTCTCAGGAACTTGGCACACAGATGGCTCGACCTGAAGCCCCCCCCCCCCATGAGAACTCAGGTCTCGGAGGAGAAGAGTGCGGGGTGCGACCTGAAGGATGCTAGAGTCCAGCGCAAAGAGAAGTGGGAAAAGTTAGAGGTGGAGCTCAGACATTCCACCTGGTTGGCAATGCGTGACGGCCTATGTAGGAGGGCACAGCTGTAAGGGAGGGGCATCCCCCCCTACGTTATTCTGGCTGGCAAGTTCTTGTTTCAAACTGCTGGCAAAGTCTCTAATTCCCACTTGGCTCCTCTATTGATATTCGTGATTGTATGGAGTAGCTGTTTTCTTTTGTAGCCTGAGAGTCTCTGAGGATTTGCATTTGTAAAGGGCCTGGTCCTTAACTAATAAAGTAGTGAGCCTGAAGCCTGGTACCTTGGGGTGTGTGACTGCGAAGGGAGAGGACCAAGGGACCTGATATCCTCCTCCTGGCGGCATGGGGGAAAAAGAGGGGAGGGGAAGCATATGAGCCTGGGTTGAGGCTAGGCTAGTTCATATTGTGCTAAGCCATAGTTCAGCATGACATCTGATTGTGGCTATTATATCATATACTTATGTTCTAGAAAGTTATTAAGCAGTTTAACTGAATATTACTAATATAAGAAGAAAAATCCATACATAAACACATCATGTCCTTCAGTCATTCAGATGATTAAAAGAATACAATAATCAAAAATTATATTCAAAACTTTAATATTTCCATTAAAACACTGGTTGAAATGAGGCTTCCAGTGTTACAAAACAGTTCCAGCTTTAGATATAATTCCACATCTCATCTATTTCTTCCCTGCCTTCTAATGAAATGTGGAAGTTTATCTACAGGGCCTTCCAAGAACATTTTTTCCCATCGTCTATATTCAGTCCTGTAATATATTTCTGTTACTTTGCTACGTTGATTAGTGTCATAATTAGAAATGTGTTAATCAGTGTTTTGTGTGTACTAAATAAGTTATATAAGCTAGATGAAACCATAGGAAATACCCAAAGAGTAGGACATCACAGAACTACTCAATTTAGCCATTTTCTTCCATTGCTATGAAAATGTGATCATCCTTCAGTTCTTCAACACAGTTCAAATGTATGGCAGTGAAAAAAACAACGTCTCTATTGTAGTTTTTGCCTGTTTGTATTTCTGTTTAAATTTGATATTCTCGGCATTTGACAGAAAAGCTGAAATGGGAATGTGTATTTTTTTTAATTATTAATAATTGGGCATTTGAACAATAAACTAGATCAGGAATAAAGACATACTTAATAGGATTTAGTGGGAGTAATTAGTGAGGCTATCTAATAAACAGTCACAATAAAGTAGTATTGAGTTAAAGAGATTTGTCGTCTGCTTTGAAACACTGAAACCTTCAACATCTAGAAAGTTGTCAGAGCATGGCTGTTTTGTTCCATACAGCCAGGGACAGAAATATCGGAACAAGGATAACTGTTTTGGCAGTTGGCCTCTGTACACCACCACATTGAAGTTGAAAGGAAGCACACCCAGATGGGAGCGAAGTCAGGTTTTTCAGCTGTAATCCAAGGGGTTTGGCAAAAGTGGGGCACTAACCATTCAGGAAGGACAGCCAGTGGCATACACATACACCCATCGTTGATGGCTCATAAGTAAAGGAACAAACGAACATCATTTCAAACTTAAGGATCGCTTTTAATACCTGGATGAAAACCCTTTGCAGTCAATGACTGCCTGAAGTCTGGAACCCATGGACATGACCAAATGCTGAGTTTCCTCCCTCAAGATGCTTTCACAGGCCTTCACTGCAGCTGCCTTCAGCTGCTGCTTGTTTGTGGGTCTTTCTGCCTTCGGTCTTGTCTTCAGTAAGTGAAAAGCATGCTCTGTTGGGTGGAGATCAGGTGACTGACTTGGCCATTGAAGAACATCCCACTTCTTTGCCTTGAGGAACCCTTGGGTAGCTTTTGATGTATGTTTTGGGTCATTATCCATCTGCAATATGAAGCGGCGTCCTATCAGTTTGGCAGCATTCGGCTGAATCTGAGCAGAAAGGATAGCCCTATACACTTCAGAATTCATCCTGCTACTTTTATTAGCAGTCAGGTAATCAATAAATACCAGTGACCTGGTTCCATTGGCAGCCATACATGCCCATGCCATAACATTGCCTCCACCATGTTTGACAGATGATGTGGTATGCTTTGGATCATGAGCTTTCCTTTCCTTCTCCATACTTTCTCTTCCCATCATTCTGAAACAAGTTAATCTTGGTTTCCTCAGTCCAAAGAATCTTAATCCAGAACTGGGCAGGCTTTTTTAGGTGTTTGCTGGCAAAGGCTAATCTGGCCTTTCGGTTCTTGAGCGTTAGCACTGGTTTGCACCTTGTTGTGAAGCCTCTGTATTTACATTCATAAAGCTGTCTCGACTGTAGATGTTGACAATGACATGCCTACCTCCTCAAGAGCATTCTCGACTGGCTATATGTTGTGAAAGGGTTCCTCTTCACCATGAGCAGAATTCTGCGGTCATCTACTTTAGTTGTCTTCCGTGGTCTTCCAGGCCTTTTGCTGTTGCTGAGCTTGCCAGTTAATTCCTTCTTTTTCAGGATGTTCCAAACTGTTGTGTTGGTCACTCCCACTGTTTTTGCTATCTCTCTGATGGGTTCATTTTGTTTCCTCAGCCTAATGATGGCCTCCTTCATTTGCATGGACACCTCTCTGGACCTCATGTTGGGAGTTCCAGTGAACAGCTACCAAATGCAAATGTAACACTCAGAACCACCTCCAGGCCTTCTATCTGCTTGATTGGTCATGGGGTACCCAGGAAACAGGCCACACCTGGCCATGCAGCTGCTTGTCAGCCATTCATTCCATTACTTATGAGCCACCAACGATGGGTGTGTGTGTATGCCACTGGCTGTCCTTCCTGAATGGTTAGTGCCCCACTTTTGTCAAACCCCTTGAATTACAGCTGAAAGTCCTGACTTCGCTCCCATCTGGGTGTGTTTCCTTTGAACTTCAATGTGGTGGTGTACAGAGGCCAACTGCCAAAACAGTTATCCTTGTTCCAATATTTCTGGCCCTGACTGTATGTTCTAGTGGCGATTCCATTATGCACTGGTTCCCCACTTGTTCTGGTTTTTCCAAATCATAGGCAATAGGGAGCTCAGGGTCAGTGTGGGCTATGCAGACTATATTAGTGGTCATGCTGTGAAATCTCCAAACTGCTGCCTCCATTTGAAGGTAACCATTTTGCTAGTTTCCTGAACTACTGGTTTTCCAGACACACACTGGACCAAGCATGGGACTCTAATATCTGGATATATGTCCTAATAATGTTTCCAAAAACTTGCTTGAAAGTGCCCATGTTTTTAAGGCAAGAAGCATTTGCGGAGTATGAATTTGATTTCTCCTCCCTACAGTCCAAATGGCACTGATTTCTTTTGATCTTGTTTATGACCTGTTTAGATCAGGTGCACTTGTGGTGTCTGTCTTCTGATGTCTGACTAGCGATGGCAACAGAAGTGCTGATACCAGGCCTAAGAGCTGTGCTTAAATCTCATCGTTTCCTTGCCTTCAAGCTCAAAGCTAACCTAATTTTCTGTCAGAGAAAAAGATGTAATCGTTTGGCTCCTTGTCCACATATCATTATTAAGATGACCTTTTGCTTCTGAAAGTGAAGGATAGGTAGGCAAAATTGAAGAGTCTGCCGTAAGCTAACCTTTTTATTCCTCCTCATCCTCCTTCTGTTTGCTCGGGGCTATTACTGTTGATCTGGCCTTCCAGGTTGGTTCATTTTTACATGTACGTGCATACACACACATGCATTTACCGCTTGAACTGGTGAGATAAACTTAGTGTTTCCAAATGAAGCTTTGGCTTGGGATTTGATGTGTTGCTGTCCAGATAAAGTGAACAGATGGAATCCTTAAAAAGAACTGTCTTGACTATGTGCAGTGTCAGATAATCACTTCATGTAGTCAAGGATTTGATCCCATGCAGCCTGATCCCATGCATCTTTGCTCAAAATTAACTCCACTGAGTTCAACAGATCCTCTATCATGTGGTGTGCATAAGATCACAGCCTACCCTTTTGCAGAGGTAGGCATTGGAAACCTATTGATTTCTTTGGCTTAAAAGGGGCCTAACTCTGCATAGGATTAATTTTAAAACAGACAATATTATAGCAGGGGGGGTTGAACCTCTTTCAGCCTGAGGGCTGAACTGTATTTCAGAGAAGCTCTTGGTAGAAACTTTGGCCTTTGTCCCTGCCCACATTCCACTGGTGGGCAGGGCCAAAGGCAAAAGGGGCAGGACTGAAAATACCAACATATTTTATCTTATAGCCTTTCCTGCCAGTTACTAGCCTTTTCAGCCTTTTAGAATGGGAAAACACTGCACAAAAGTCAAGAAGCCACCAAACTATTGATAGTTGAAGGAAAGGGGCTGGGGCCATTTGGGGAACTGCAGAGGACCAGTTTTGGGCTGTGGGCCTGAGGTCTGCATTCCTGTATTATAGTTTGATATCTCAAGCTGAGGGATGATATAAATTATTATAGTATCTGCTTTTAGTGCTGATATGGTGAAAGGCCACTTCAAGCTATCTATCTGAATATAGCTCACTTCAGATCATAAGAAATATTTAAGTCCTTCTCCACTAGGGATGTTGGAGAAATCCACAATGGAATCAAATGCGTTTGGATTTCTGTGAATCTGACCCCTGGATTCCACGGCAGACCGGCATTTCCTGCGACGCACAGATTTTTCAGACTTGTGGACCGTTCGTTTTTTGTTCTTTTTACTTTCCAGAATGTTATGAAAATTTAGTCATAGAAAAATATGTAAAATTAAAACAAACAGCTAAAAATACACATTTCCCCCCGTAGGCTAAAGCATGGAAATGCACATTTGAGGGGAGTATTGGCACAGTTTGTACAGTATTTGCACACTGGGGGGGGGATTTGCACACTTTGGGAAATTCAGCAAATTGGAAAAAATCTGATTCCATCACTGAGCAGGCAACAGAACAAAAGGCATCTGAAAATCCACAAAACGCAGGTGGAACGGATTTTACAAAATCTGTACATCCCTATTCTCCACATATTTGGAGAAGTGTTACCCCAGAAATGTTGCTATTGACCTCCATTTCCCAAGCAGTTTGTAGGTCATTGGCAATTTTTCTTCACCTAACAGTGAGGAAAAGAAAACAATTTCTTTCTTCTTTTTTCTTTTGTCAACTTTAGGTGCAGGCAGCTCCTAAATAGAATGAGGTGTATGTTAGATCATTGTTTCCAATCGGCTTAAGAAGAGCACTTAACGCAGTATAAAATCAGATTGTTAATCTCTTAGTGACTGTTACTATTGATAGGCTTAACTGCAACACAAAGTTTAGTAGGTTGAGATAAATGGCTGCAGTTTTGCATCCCATTCCACCTGCCTTTTTATTGGTATGTTTTGTAACCGTTTTTTCCTCAAATGTTACATATTTTGATTATGTTTATTCTCAGCTTGATTTGAAATAGGCTCACTATTTAAGAACTGGCTTGGCTGGTATTCAGAAAAAGTTAATCTGTTTTCTAAGAGATCTCGCACAGTTTGTAATGTTGGTGAATGCACGCTAATAGGGCTGTATATATGCAGTGGTGTAGTGGAGTCAGGGCTCACAGGGTTAAAGTGCCAGCCCAGGACTTTTTGATTGCCAGACACAGTGATTGGGTTTGCATGTAACAACAACCCCAAAGTATGGGCTGAGTATGGGTTGTTGTTGAATCATGGGTTGTTGAATTGTGGATTTTTGTTATATGTGAACCATGCACTACATTTTGACTATGGGTTGTTAACCATGAACAACCAGAACCATGTTAACCATGAATAACCAGAATTCACAAGCCAACAAGAAACCATGGGTTCTCTTCCTGGGTTGTTTGTGGTTAACAGGTCAATATTTTGGCTATATTAGCCTGAGGCAAAGTTTTTAGGCAATTTAATAAAACTGTCAGGGTAACATACCTGCTTTTGTTTGAATAAGGAATGCAAAAATCTCTTGAGCAACTACATTTTACTGAGAGAGAAAGAGAGAGACCAACCTGCTTAAAGGAAATGTTTCACATGTCAAAGCCCAACTTGTGGCAAAACAATGGTTCCGTACATTATACCAAACATTTGTGCAGAGTAGTCCTGGCCTCCATAGCTACACAGTCATATGGGAAAATATAGGGCTAGTTCATATAGACTAGTGGCTTTTCTCCTTCCCCCCACCCCATGACAACTGTATAGAACATAGGAATAGCAAGAGGGAGTGCAGGGAGACAAGCATAGCCCTTTCCTGTGATCAGGGCCATACTTTTTCTAGCCATTGACCTGGTTCACATGTACTGACAACCCAGAGTACGACTGAGTGTGGGTTGTCATTGAATTGTGAGTTGTTGAACTGTGGCTTGTTTTTACATGCAAACCCTACACCATGGTTTAACTATGGGTTGTTAACCATGAACAGGAAGAAAACCCATAGTTTGTTGTTGGGTTTTGAACTCTGGGTTGTTCATGGTTAACAACCCATAGGTAAGCCATAGTGCAGTGTTCGTACATAACAACAATGCACAATTGAACAACAAACCATACTTGACCCATACTCTGGGTTGTTGTTATGAGAACCAGGCTAATGTCATCATCTGCCACCCCCCGCCCCTCTCCACACACCCCTATTCCCTCTGAGAAGAAGTTCCCCTATTCCCTCTGAGAAGAAGTTTCCCTCTTCCCTCTGAGTATAGTTCCAATCCTCACAGGAGCTGAATAGAAATGGATTTTCCCACCAACAATATATTATTGTGAGCTATCCCTGTTGTAATGCGAATTACTGTGGGGTGGTATAGGGTGGTCTAGAATGGGAATTAGCTCATAGCTTTATACAAGACCTACAAAAGACATATTTAATACGGAGAGAGAGATCAACACAATGGCCTGTATTTGGGGGCTCTTAGATGTGTGGCTATGGGGACTGTCATGGTGAGTGCGTGAACTTCAAAATTTATCATTACACCACTATAAATATGTACATTACTGTATTTCCCTATGGAAATTGTAGTTGCAGAACATATGCGCACGTGCCTACCAACCAGCTGAGTTCATGAGGTTTCACAGCAATCTAGATAAGTGATTAACATTAAAAGAACTTCTGTGTATGTCTACAGAGAAGCTAGTTTTCAGTACCTGGTTTGCTGAACATTGACAACATATGTCCAAAATCTCAATTGACATTCCAAGCAAGAGAAGCATGCCATGGACTTCTGGATGAAACTGATTATCCAGATACTTTTTAGTCTTGTTTCTGAGCTGGATTGCCTTGGTCACCCTAGTTGATCAACTTCACTAGGAACTAGACGCGGGAATGCATCTGTTGTTTCTGATGGACCTCTCAGTGGATTTTTATACTATCGACCAGACCATCCTGGTCAGTAGGAATTCAGGAATAAGGTTATGGCCTGTTACAGGAGATTAGACTCTCACTGAAGCATCAGATTTACATTTGGGAAGCTCTCCTTAACAGGGCTTTGCTACTGGATTTTCAGATGGCAGTTGTGGCCAGGAGTGCTTTTGCCCAACTTAGGATGGTGTATCAGCTGCATCTAATCCTAAAGAAGGCCATGGTGACACATGCCTTAGTTAATTCAAGATTGGTCTACTCTAACATGCTTTATTTGGGGCTCCCTTTGAAAAAACATCCAGAAGTCTGTTGCAGCAAAAACAACACAGAAAGCTCTATGTTATTTCAGTTGGCACAAAATGCTGCAGCAAAAATGCTTTATTTCTTCTCTTGCTCAGCTCAAATCCAAGCCAGAGAACACCTTTCAGGGGTGTAATGTTCACCTCATATTCTAAGGAAGTATTATGAACTGTCAACATGTGTATTTGTAAGCTGGGAAATATTCATTTAAGCTATGCAGAAGTAAGCCCAACGGAGTTCAATGGGACTTACTCCCAGGTAAGTGAACATAAGAAGAGCCATGCTGCATCAGACCAAGGTCCATCTAGTCCAGCATTCTGTTCACACAGTGGGCAACTAGCTGCCCACAAGAAACCCACAACCAAGATAGGAGTGCAACAGTACCTTCCCAGCCATGTTCCCCAGGAACTGGTGTACATAGGTGTACTGCCTCTGATACTGGAGTCAGCAAAGAGCCATCAGGACCAGTCACCACTGATAGCTTTATCCTCCAGGAATTTGTCCAATCCCCTTTTAAAGCCATTGCTGACCATCCCTACATTTTGTGGAAGTGAATTCCATAGTTTAACTATGTGCTGTGTGAAGAAGTATGTCCTTTTATCTGTCCTGAATCTGCCACCAATCAGCTTCATCAGAGAGGGAGAAAAATGTCTCCCTATCCACTTTCTCCACACAATTCATAATTTTGTACACCTGTCATGTCTCCTCTCATTTACCTTTTTTCCAGGCTAAACAATCTTGGCTATTGTAAGCTTTCCTCATAGGGCACTTGCTCCAGCCCCTCAATCATTTTAGTTGCCCAGCCCTTTTCTGCACTTTTTCCAGCTCTATGATGTCTTTTTTTAGGTGTGGTGACCAGAACTGCAGACAGTATTTCAAATGTGGTTGCACCACAGATTTGTATAAGAGAAGTATGATCTTAGCAGTTTTATTTTCAATTCCTCTCCTAATTATGCCTAACATGGAATTTGCCTTTTTCATAGCAGTCACACACTGGCTCAACATTTTCATTGAGCTGTCCACCACAATCCCAAGTTCTCTTCTTTGGTCAGTCACTGCTAGCTCAGATCCCGTCATCTCATATGTGAAGTTGGGATTTTTTGCCCCTAAGTGCATCACTTTACACTTGCTTACCTTGAACCGCATTTGCCATTCAGATGCCCATTCTCCCAGTTTGGAAAGATTCTTTCGAAGCTCTTCACAATCCCATTTTATTTTAACCACCCTAAATAATTTGGTGTCAAGTGGGTATAGGACTGCAACCTAAGTAACTGTGTATAGAAAAGAGAATTTTGGCAGGAACAACCTGTCATGCAGGAGCCAGAAAAGCTCAGATTCCTTTACACAACAATGAAAGGTACAGGAGTCTCGTTCACCATTGCTTCGTGTTGCCCAACATCCAATTGGTACTTGGAGAAACAAGTTTTGGGGCCATGTGTATATAAGACCTTAGTGATTTTCTAGGAAACTAATAATGGCCTATAGCTTCTTTTTTAACTCACACAAGTCTATTGAAATAACAGCCCTTGAATATTTTATTGGGACCTTGACAATATTCTTAGAGAGAGACTTACAAACTCAGAGCAGGGGACAAAGCAATAGAGCACACACTATGAGCTGGTTCACATGCCATGCTGCAATTCCCAAGTTGTTTAACCCAGGAGTTGCTGGGGATGAGCAGAGCGATGAGTGTGCTGCCTCCCCCATGTTGTCTTTTCGGTTTTTGATTAACAACTGGAACACCCTGTTCCTGGATTGTTTTTTGATGTGCAAACCTGGAAACCCTGTGTTGTTTATGAGTTGAACAACCCAAAGTTAACTCAACAACAGACCATAGGCAATTGTTGGTTTAACCCATAAACAACCCAGAGTTTCCAGGTTTGCAGGTCAGGAAACAACCCAGGAATAGGGTGTTCATGGACTGTTAATTTAAAGCAGGATCCATATGTGTGTGTGTGGGGGGGGGGGAGGTAGCACACTCATCGCTTCACTCATTCCTGGAAATTCCTGGCTTAAACATTCCTGGAAATTCCTGGGTTAAACAATCGCAGTGTGATGTGTGAACCAAGTCTTTGCATGCAGGTCTCTTCCCTGGCATCTCTAGGTAGGGCTGGTAAAAAATAGTCTTTGGCAGTGGCTCTCCGAGGTTTCAGTGTAAACCATACTGAGCTAGATGGAACAATGGTCTGACATAAGGCAGCTTTCTATGAAACAGACAATTAAAGAAATGGCTCCAAAATGGGTTAAAGATGCTTCAACAGATTGAAGTAAAGGACTTGAAATAACCTGATACATCTTTTCCCAGGATGTGTTAATGGATACCATGTGCACCTGCACATTTTAATTGCAACACTGTTTTTCCAAGACTGAGAGAGTGATAATTGTTGTTTGCCTGTTTAACAATAGGCTTGCAAGTAACTCATATGAACTAAAGATTTAAGTCAAATAATTCTACAACAGTTTTAACCCTACACCTGAAGCTGCAACACATTAGCTGAAAGGTTAGCTGGCATTAAATGCACTTGGAATTCCTTGGGACTTACTTCTGAGTAAACATGCATAGGATCAGGAGATATGTTCTACTCCAGGCCATGCAGCTTACTTTAAAGCTGATGAAGGGGCTGCTGGTGGTAGTTATAAATGGAGAATTAAATAAAATAAATGTTTAAGATAGTTCTTCCTGGAATTCCTATTAACCTAACATTAAAATTTCATTTCTTGGTGTAGGGGGGTGGGGTCTTTCTGGCAGGAAGTGGAGAAAATGTTACTTTTAAGTATGACCTTTCCCATTTGCTGGGATTTGGAAAAGACTTTAAGGGTGCCATCCTATGCATGCTTAGACAAAAGTCATAAAATTCCCAGCATTCCCCAGCTAGCCATGGTGGGGAATGCTGGGAGTTGTAGGAGTTTTTTTCTGGTCCAAACAGGGATAGGATTGAGTCCTGAACATGTGATTTTGGCTTTTGGATCAGTCAGCAGCTGTCACCTGGCTTTCCCAAAATGGGTTCCACTCCCTTTCACAGTTAAACAAAATGAATAAATCAAAGTGCTCTTTGGTGTTGGCAAATTACCTCCCAGCCCTTTTTAAGGATCAGGGCAACAATAAACTGTCATCTCTGGCCTTATCTGTGAATCATATCTGGGGTGTTGTGATTACTCGTTGTGACTTGTCCGTAGCTGAACAAGATTTCCCCAGAATTGTGTTCCAGGTGAAAGTACAGTATCAAAAGAGTGAGTGAAAAGATATTTACTCCATAGGAGCAAAGATGCAGTGGCGTCAGTTTGACATAGCCAAGTTTGTGAGGTGGCCGGGGGTGTTTGCGCTCATTGAGGAAGAGTGGGTGACGGCCTGAGTACGCGACAACGGGCAAATTCAGACGTATTTCCTCCAGTCACAGCAACGAATGGTTAGGATGCCCATCAACACGTGGCTTACTTCGCTGTGCACCCCCTCCCCCAGAGCATGCTGCTTTTGTTGTTGCGAAAGACCCTTCTTTGGTGCCCCATCCTCCTTTCGAAATAAAGCGGCAAAAAAGCGTTTTGAAGCGTAGAGAGGCGAGTCTATGCCTGAAAGTTAGGGAAGGATTTGAGGCGTCTGGAAATGGATGCGGAAATGAACTTTGGGTGGGTGGGAGAAGCGAGGAGGAAGGGAGGAAAATTGGTAGCAGGGCTGCTAGCGGGTACTAACTTGAGGGCGGTTTGCGGCAGCGCGAGGGCTTGCAGCGTCCCGTATTGCCCGAGGGAGACGCCTGCTTGAAAACCTAGACATGGGCTTGGAGGGTTGTGGAAAGCTAGGAAGGAACCGGGAGTAGCAGGGGGCAGATGTGTGTGCGTGTGTAACCGAGAGAAATGTTGATCGCTGCGCTCTGCAGGGCCAGGCTGTGCCGTGTGTGTGTGCGCGCGCGCTGCAGCTGCCCGTCCCCGCAGGCTGGGAATAGCTCGAGATTTGCCTCTTGGCTGCGGACTGCGTGGGTTTTACTAGCCCTGGCGGCTTCCTCTGCTACTGGCTGCTGGCTTCCTCCAGCTTATTAGCGCTAGGCAGGAAACAAGCGGGCTTCCTTCCTTTGTACACAGCCTGCCCGGCACATTCGCAGGCTCCGATCGCCCCCCCGCCCCGATCTGCAGCAACGGCAGGCGCTCGGGCGAGGGGACGACGAAGAGCCCGCTTGGGACCCACTCCCGCCCCCGGACCCCCCTTTTCGGACGAGTCAGCCGCCGCCTGGCGAGCTCCGCCGTCTCCGATTCCAGCCGCAGCCTAACGTGTCTGGCTCGCCGAAGAATCCTCGATGCCTTCGCCGTGAGGGAGGAGGATCGCCGCGCTTGGTACGCAGCCAGAGTGGCCTTTTTTCTTTTTTGGAAAGGGGGTGGATTTCGGTGGGATGGCCGGGGAGGAGAGCTGGGGGGGGGGGGAATGAAGGAGTCCGTCAGAAGTGCTGACGATCTGAGAAGTTTCTCCTCTGCCGGTGTCAACTCCGAGCCGCTGCCGCCAACTGCTGACTGGGGGCTGCGATGCTGCCGCGTTTCCGCGCTTAGCTGCCTGAATTCAGAAGGGAGGAGCTCCCTTGCGAGAGAAGCTGCCTGTCTGCCTGCTCCCCCCCCCCCCGGCGGACCTCACCTGCTGCTGCTCTCCCCCTAATTCTACCCCCCCCGTCACCTTTCTTCAGCCGCCACCGCCAGTGGCGGGGGGGGGGGGCAGAATTTCCCTTCCCTTCCTCCTGTAAGCAATGAGAGTGTGGGAGCTGCCGGGCTGCTCTTCGGGCATCACTTAGCGGACGGCAGCTGGCACCGCACCGAGGCTAGGTAAGTGGATCTGTTCGTCTCAGCCTGCCCTTCTAAGACCGGGCCCATGCACGCGGGCCAATATAAAGTAACCCTTTGCATTGCATTCGCCTCTTAGTGTGTAGTGCTAGATTGGGGAGGGGAAGACTTGCAAGCTGCGGTGTCTTTTCCCCGCCGCCGCCGCCGCCGAGCCCTTTCTTTCCTGTCCTCTCTCAATCCTGCTTCCCCACCCCATTCATCGCACAGCAGCCACAGCCACTGGGAGCGCGCTGCCCCTTTAAGAGCCCAGCTTTGCCTCCCGGTAGCTGAAGGTCATTAAACACAAAAGCTCTCCAGCGCTGCGGTCCAATATAGCGCATGCGCCCTGCCCGAGGACTGGCAGGGAGACGGCAATATGGCGAGAATGCCTGGCAGCGGCGGCGCCGGCGGAGACTGGAGTACCGGGGGCGGCGGCGGCGGCAGCGCAGGCAGTGGTGCAAGTGGTGGTGGGGAGAACAATGCGGGGGACCGGCAGCCCGGCCGGGGCGGCCCCCACCGGCCCCTCCACTATTGCAGCGCGGGAGAGGACGAGGACGGGGAGGACGAGGATGAGATCCAGGAGGTACAGATAACGGGGGACGAGGAAGGGGCCGATGGCGGGATCCTGCTGCTGGACGACGAGGAGGACGACGACGACGACGACGAGGAAGACGTGATGATAGGACTGGCGTGGGACGCTGAAGAGGAGCCGGGCCATATGATCCGTATGGACCAGGGCACCGGAGCGCTGCTGGACTCCGCTGCGGCTGCTGTCTGCAGCGTCAGGGGCCGCCTCGGAGGAGTCAGGGGAGGAGGCGGCGGCATCGGCGGCGGCGTCGGGGCTTCCGCGGGTGGCGCCCCCTCGGTGCCCGTCAGCGCCCGCGGCGCTGCCGCCTCCGTCGTCAGCAACGCGGCGGCAGTGGCCGCCGAGGACTCCGATCCGGAGGCGGAGCTGCTCCTGCAGCGTCCCGAGCGGGCCCGGCTGAGCGAGAACACGCGTCTGGCCACCCGCTACGCGGTGCGCATCTTCCGCGAGTACCTGAGCGAGAAGGCGCAAAGCCCGGACTTCGAGACCATGGACAAGGGGGCGCTGTGCCGGGTGCTGCGCTCCTTCTACGCCGAGGCGCGCTCCAAGAGCGGGCAGCTGTACTCCAAGTCGTCGCTCATCAGTATCCGCAGCTCGCTCAACCGCTACCTCAACGAGCCTCCTTACTGCCGCACCCTCGACCTCACCAAGGACCCGGAGCTGCGCGCCGCCAACCTGACGCTGGCCGCCGTCATCCGCAAGCTGGAGGAGCAGGGCGCCGGCCCCGTGGTGCAGAAGCAGGCCATCACGCGCGCCGACCTGCGCAAGCTCTACACCTGCAGCGTGTTCAGCACGCAGAGCCCCTTCGGGCTGCTCAACAAGGTCTGGTTCGAGACGTGCATGTACTTCTGCACGCGCGGCCGCGAAAACCAGCGCGAGCTGGAGGAGGACTCCTTCGGGCTGGCCATGGACGAGGACGGGCGCAAGTTCGTCTACTTCAAGGCCCTGGGGCCCTACCACAAGTCGCGCTCGTCGTCGTGGAGCAAAAAGCGCGCCGAGAGCAGCGACGAGGAGAACCTGCCGCGCATGTACGAGACCGGCACGGAGTTCTGCCCGTACGCCAGCTTCGTCAAGTACCTGGCCAAGCGCAACCCGCTCTGCAAGGCCTTCTTCCAGCGCCCGCGGGACCACTGCAGCGAGGGCGACGTCACCTGGTACGAGAACAAGGCCATCGGCAAGAACCTGCTGGGCACCCGCATGCAGATGCTCTCCAAGGCCGCCAAGCTCTCCAAGACCTACACCAACCACTGCATCGGCGCCGTCTCTATCGCCACCCTCAACAGCATCGCTGGCATCGGCACCAAGCTGCCTCCCGCCGCCGCCGGAGGGGGCTGCTACGCCCTCAACGGCAGGGCCCGCGCCTCGCCCGCTCCCGCCAGCAACGCCGCCGCCGCCTACATCCTCCCCAAAGACGGCGACAGCCTCCCCGGCGTGAAGGCCGAAGCGGCCGCTGTCGTCGTGCCGGCCAAGCGCTCCCTCTATGAGGCGATGTACGCGGCTGGGGGCGGGGCCGCGGCTGGGGGAGACGCCTGCGGCCCCTCCTCGTCCCCCAAAAGACTCTGCCTGAGGCCTGCCGAGCCCCTCGATGCCGCCGCCGCGGTGGTGGTGGTGTCAGTGAAACACGACCCCTTGCCTCTCCTCATCCCTGAAGCCAATGGGCACAGAAGCACCAACTCTCCCTCAGTCATTTCACCTGCTATGGTTTCCCCCACACAGGTAACAAAAAAGAAAACCCACCACCAGCCCTACCCCCCCCTCCCCGCACCCTGTATACACATCCCTTGCTTTCCATCCCTGCACTAGTCAACTTACAGGGGATTGCCTACCGATAGGCTTAGTGCATGGTGCAGCCCACTTAAGGCAGGAGGTCCTTTGCATTTAGATCAACGTCGGCTGCTTAGCAGGCAGGCAATTGTGCTAACGCAAGCTTGGAAACATTCCTTGTTTTCCCACCACCACTTGGGACAGTAACTGGCCTGAATGATTACCTTTAGCATTGGACTCTAGGAGATTATGGAGGAAAGGGACAACTTTATTTCATTCAGCCCTTTGCCCACATGCTGAAAGGTAGACTTGGGAAGTCCCAGTTCCTAGCAAGAGAGAGACATAAACTTGTATGTGTGTTCCTAGATGTGGTGGGAGTAATAGCTGTTGGAGAAACAGTGGCTGCTTCTTTCTTTCAGAAAGTGAGGCAAAAATAGTTTAAAAGGTTCTGAGACCTTATTTAGATGTCTGTATTCTTGACACACTTGTTTATTGTCTAAATGCAGGAAACAGGCAAATTTCCTACCAGTAATGGTGGGGGATGTACCTTACATTTCAAAAGCCCTCAAAAACAATTATTTGATAGGTGTGTTCCGTCTTGTTAAAATGGGGTGTGTGGTGTGTTTATTAAAGGCCAGCTGTAAGAAATGTGATCTTAATCGCACATGATCAGTTACCATAATG
Source organism: Heloderma suspectum (assembly GCF_057233095.1). Classification (NCBI taxonomy): domain Eukaryota; kingdom Metazoa; phylum Chordata; class Lepidosauria; order Squamata; family Helodermatidae; genus Heloderma; species Heloderma suspectum. The sequence continues at coordinate 76,868,403 of NC_139461.1, forward strand.
TCAATATATGCAGCATTTTGGGGTGCTTACTGTGCCACATCCCATAAAATATATTTGAGGCAACAGCTTTATTACAGGCCAGGGCATTTGACTCTTAAACCTCTTGATGATCTGGTCTCCAGCATTAACAATGTATTCAGTCAAAGTACTGAAAGGGCTCTGTTCTGTGGATACAGGTATATGACATGCCTGAGCAATTTCCAAAGTGGAAATACCAGTTTTGTACAAACTGACCCTTTCAGAGGAGTTTGCCAGCTAATCAGCCAGCCTGAAGGCTAATTGAAGAAAGGGCCTTTTTGTGAATGGCTGCATCAGCATCTGTCTTCTGTAAAATACATGCGACCTCGCTTTACTGTTTGGAGTTTGGGGCCACTTGAGTAGAGTATTGTACTTTGGTCTCCTGCTGTGTATATCTTGTGGCATTGAATGACTAGAGATCTGCTGATGTGTAGATAATGTTTTTATTCTAGCTTGTTGATGAAAGAAACTACTTCAATATTTTTTTTTCTAACATGAGATTACTTCATTTGCAAAGTTAGGATGGATAGTTGAAAACATTTTTCAAAGTTATGTTCTTACATTTCTTGCTTACAGACAAGCAATAAAAAGACAGTCCATCTTAAAAACTATATTTGTATGCAAGTGTAGTTCACCACCTTATGTTTCTGCAATGAGTAAAGAGGCTATGCTCTTTAAGTTGAGAATAAGTAAGTTTTACCACATAATTTATAAAGACCTTTTACCCAATAATTTATAATTCTGTTCCCCAAACTGCATAGGCAAACTTAGTTTATGTAATGGTTTTAAAGTTAAGTCAGACATTTCAGTTAAGAGGAAAAGCCAGACTGCTGAGGAAATTGTATGTGCAGTAGATAGAATAAAGACATCTGTTGTTTCTGTGTTGATTTTCTTCCCCAAGAAATGAGCATTCAGTGAGACTGGTAGATCTTAAATAGTAATCCTGTGCTATTTTATGTTTGTTGTTTCATTCTTGGTTAGGTGAGATAATTTTACTGTTCACCCATTTCTACATGGGGGCTGGAAGGGGATGGGAAGAAAGCATATTCTTTTCTTTGTGTACTTTTCTTTTTTTTTTAGAAAAAGAAACTATTTTCAGTAGGCTTTTCCTATTAACCATTCTGTTTGGAATGATTCCTCTCCCCCCCCGGGCAGTATTATCTACCCACCTTCTTCATGGATGGTCCTATGAGTCTGAGTATAAAATATGGAAAAGTGACACTTTCCCACCTCTTTTAATATAAGAACAGCCATAACAATAAAGTCACAGAGTGTTTGAAGAACTGAATGGCTAGGTTAATAGCCCTGAAGTATTGTTTTGGGCCGTCAGATCTTTTAGCTGGTCATTGATCTAGAGGAAATGACTTGACCCACAGTAGCTATTGCTTAATTATAAACATACACTTTCCAGGTCGTTACTGAGTTGAATTCATCAAGTGGCATGCCAGTGAATTCCATGGTTGACAAATATTGCTGCTTTCCTCACGGCTTCAAGGTCTTGAAGCTCATAGACTGATAGTTTTATTGACTCCTGGTATTATAAAGATGTACATGCTGCAAGTTGTATGAGTAAATGGTAAACTCAAGTTTTAGGCAAAGACTAGAGGTAAAATATTGATCTCACCTGACATGAGGGAAGTTAAGACTTCACCCAGAGTTACTTGATGAATTAACTCAATGCCTATGTAATTTTTAAATAATATTTGCATCCTGATCCTAAAATATGCCTAGGCAACGTATATGCAATGAAATACATTTAACTGAAATCAGGGACCTAATACTATGATCCTACATTGGTCATAAGAAGAGCCAGGCTGGGTCAGACCAAGGGTCCATCTAGTTCAGCAGTCTTTTCCTACAGTGGCCGACCAGCTGCCCACAGGAAACCCACAAGCAGGACACGAGTCCAACAGCACCTTCCTGCCCATGTTCCCCAGGAACTAGTATACATAGGCATACTGCCTCTGATACTGGAGGTAGCATATAGGCATCAGGACTAGTAGCCATTGATAGCCTTATTCTCCATAAATTTGTCCAGTCCCCTTTTAAAGCCATCCAAATCAGTACAACTTGAGGACGTGAATTCCCTAGCTTAATGATGCACTGTGTAAAGAAGTACTTCCTTTTATCTGCCCTGAATCTCTCACCCACTCAGCTTCATGGGATGACCCCAGTTTCATCATGACCCCAACATTTCCCTCATACCAGAGCTTCCTCTTCTCTTTTTCTGTGAATGGAAACATACCATGCATCAATTCCCAGTTGCTCATGTGATCCATTCTCTGCTTATAGAAGAAAATCTATTTATCTGATTGTTTTGCTTCAGTTCTGCCCTCTTCCAGGGGACTTAAAAGTGGCATATCTGGATTCCTAGGTAGTTTTCCATCCAGGTCCTGTTGAGGATCAGACCTCTTTAGGTTCGTGATGTAACTACATCAGGCACTTTAGGAAAGCGTGCATATGTATTTTTGTGTATATGCGCATATTGGAGTCATTGGATCATATGCATTACGTGTAAGTAGGTCTGGCTCCACGCTTTTTGTGACAGACCCAATTGCTGTGTGCATGTCAGAATCACAGTGGTGTTCTCCAGATAAACATGTAAATGCAGATGCCATACTCACTTGTCCACAGGAAGATGCAGGAAACACTGATGTAACACCTACGTATAGATAACAATTACATTTGCAACACGAAGTGTGGACATACTTACATATCTTGTTTTTAGAAGTGGGGTGCTATTGTACAAAGTCAAAGATGGTAATGGAGAGTTCAGATATCTTAATGTGACACTAGCTACCAAAGGTAAATGTGCTGGAATTTCAGGAATGTTGCATTCAGATTTTTACAATGGTTATTTCATCTACCTTTCTCTTTCAGCAAGATATCTTGTAGTGTACTAGGTACAGAAACACCATAGGAGTTAGCAGCTGAATGACGGGAAGGCATATTAAATGTTCCTTTGATCCATCTATTGCTCTAGGTAGGAGACACAAGAGGCATTTATAGCATTTTAATCACACATGAATGAGCCTGTATGACCTTGGCTTCAGTCCTTAATGCTCCTGAAGTGCGCCAGTGCTAATGTCAGTGAAGCAGTAGTATAGTTGAGGCTGATGAATGAGGTTTTGTAAGATGGCTTTTTATGTCTTGCATACTTGTTTGTTTCTCAGAAATGTTCAAGAGCTAATTGTGCACTACAGTAGCTATCATGATCTATGCAGTCAGTGCTTTTGACTTTAGTTAACGAAGTCTAACGTTATCCTAGAGACCAGATGGTCTTCAGTCAGAACATTAATGGCAGTATAAGACACAGATTTCTGTTATACTGTTATAGCTTAGATGTGCTCTTCTGCTACTTATGAATAGTTGCACCAGTATTTAGATATGAAAATTACTGGATAGCTGTTAAATCATAGTTACCACAAGCTGCGGCTTGTGCTCTTGCAGTTGAAGAGATAGCATAAGAATGAGTTGTTGGAGTCCCAGAGAACGAGATCTTTCATCATGCTAGGCTCTGTATATAGGAAGGAAAGTAAGCTGAGGTCATGAATATCTTCAAGTTAATTATTTAACTTTATTTGTCCAGCACTGTGGACCTGGAGATTGCCAGAGACAAGACCACTACACCAGAGGAATTATTCCGATAAATAAACAAGTAAATAATGAGAGTAATTATTGACAATGAAATACAGTAGTGCTGCATGGTCTAGTTAAGGGTTTTATGCCATGTTCTTAAACATGTCAGATTCACTCAGTTCAGATGATTTGAATGCAAATAGGCATATTCTTGCAACCATATCAGCCCATGGTGGCCCTTGGGAAAATGACAGCCTATGCTGACATCCAGCTGCATGAGTCCATGGTGAGGTGGTCATGCACATCCACCAGCTTATACAAGAATCAGCTTTTTTATGCCACTCAGTAGCATGCCGAACAGGGCCAGCATCAAGGGTAGGCATGGTTGGGCACCTTGTGAGGGCCCCCACCCCAGCAGGGGCCCACTGACAAGAGCTCCCTGGACTTGTTCCGTCTTTTTACTATTTCAGCCTGTTTGTTCAGCTGTGGATACTGGTCCAGACAATTGTGGTGGTCACTGGCTCTGTCAAGCAAGCACATGGTAGCAATGAGGAGAAAGAGGATGAGGAGCAAGAGCAGCTGGTGACAATGGTGAGTAGGTAGATTCACTGAAGGTGGGGGTCCATTGTGGGTGTCTTGCCCAAGGGCCTTCAGTCATCATCGTCGTCGTTATTATTATTATTATTATTATTATTATTATTATTATTATATTTATACCCTGCCTTTTCCCCAGTACTGGGACACAAGGCAGCTTGCAAAAATTAAAATGTATACAATTGAAATATATGAAAATACACAAGTTAAAATATAAATTAAACAATACAATTAAAATTATATTAAAACATTAAAACAGCACTTTAAAACAGCATTTTACCAGCTTACCCCCAGGTTTCAGCTATGTCCCAAAGGCCTGATGGAACAAGAATGTTTTAGCCTTCCTCCAGAAACACATCAAGGAGGGAGCCATCCCTGAGAAGGGTGTTCCATAGCCGTGGGGCAGCCACTGAGAAGGTCTTCTCCCAGGTTCCCACCAAACGTGCCAGTGATAGTGGTGGGACTGAGAGAAGGGCCTCCCCAGAAGATCTCAGGACACAGGCAGGTTAATAAGGGAGGTTATGGTCTTTCAGATAACCTGGACCAGAGCTGTATAGGGCTTTATAGGTCATAGCCAGCACTTTGAATTGTGCCTGGAAACAGACTGGAAGCCAGTGAAGCTGTTTTAACAGGGGAGTTGTATGTTCCCTGTAGCCAGCCCCAGTCTGCAGTCTGGCAGCAGCTCTTTGAACCAACTGCAGTTTCCGAACACTCTTCATAGGCAACCCCATGTACAGCCCATTGCAGTAATCCAAACGGGATGTAACTAAGGCATGTGTCACCATGGCCAGATCAGACATCTCCAGGAATGGGCGCAGTTGGCGCACTAGTTTTAACTGTGCAACAGCACTCCTGGCCACCACTGAAACCTGAGCATCCAGGCTTAGGGCTGAATCCAGGAGCATCCCCGAACTGCGACCCTGAGTCTTCAGGGGGAGTGTAACCCCATCCAACACAGGCTGAATCCCTATTCCCTGATCTGCCTTTTGACTGACCAGGAGCACCTCTGCCTTGTCTGGATTAAGTTTCAATTTGTTGTCCCTCATCCAGTCCATTACTGATGCCAAACACTGGTTAAGGACAGAAACAGCTTCCTTGGAATCTGGTGGAAAGGAGTAGTAGAGCTGGGTGTCATCAGCATATTGGTAGCATCAAACTCCAAATAACCTCTCCTAGCGATTTCATGTAGATATTAAATAGCATGGGGGACAGAACAGAACCCTGAGGGACCCCACAAGCTAATGGCCATGGAGTCAAACAGGCATCCCCCAATACCACCTTCTGAGTTCGCCCCGCTAGGAAGGAATGGAGCCACTGTAAAATAGTACCCCCAAGTCCCATCCCAGCGAGGCGTCCCAGAAGAATACCATGGTCAATAGTATCGAATGCCACTGAAAGGTCCAGCAGAACTAACAGGGACACGCTCCCCCTGTCCGGTTCCTGGCGTAGGTCATCCACCAAGGCAACCAAAGCTGTCGCTATCTCCATCCCATACCCAGGCCTGAAACCAGATTGAAATGGATCAAGATAATCCGTTTCATCCAGGAACCCCTGGAGCTGGGAGGTCACCACATGCTCTAATACCTTGCCCGCAAATGGTACATTAGAGACTGGACGATGGTTATCTAGTATGGTGGGATTCAGGGAAGGGTTCGTCAGCAGAGGTCTCACAACCGCCTCTTTTAAGCATAATGGAACAATACCTTGTTCCAAAGAGGCATTAACCACTCCTGTTATCCTCTCAGCCAGCCCTCCTCTGACCTGTTTAATAAGCCAGGAGGGGCAAGGATCCAGCATACATGTGGTGGCTCTCGCATCTGAAGCCGGCACTGATGCCAGAAGTCAAACTGGGTGAATCCCACACCTGTCAGTAGATTTTGATTCCTGTTTTGCTGCCAGGTGATGTAGCTGCAAGTCCATGTAGAACTGGCATTTCTGTGGAGGCTACAGAGCTTCTCTTATACTTAGAGAAGGTGCTGCTACATATTCTCCAAGAAAAATGAAGGATATTGACTTTAATTCAGACTGCAAAATGTCTCCTTTCCAGTTGTGAAGGGTATCATACCATTTCCAGCTACTGTGGGGTATATTTGTTTTTCATATCATTATTTCTGTGAGGGGTTTTTGGAAAGTAACAGCAGTTCTAACGTTCAGTATAGGGAGCTATTTTCTCTTACCAACCATTGGTCCTTTCTTTTGTTGTTTTCCATTACATAAACTCTACCCCTGGTTTTCTTTGCTCCCAAAATAAGTTAAATAATGTACTTTTTGTCCATCACTTGTAACCTAATAGGGTTGTATGGAGGACAAGGGCTCAGGCATGATGTGAGGTTTGGATATGTTTTTATCGTACTGATTTATCACAGTGATATAGGGTCATAGGTGGAAGTACCACGCCACTCCGTAGAACTCAAGACTCTTACCCTTGGAACATAGGGAGCAACCTTACACCAGGTCATGCTATTTGTCTATCTAGCTCAGTACTGTCTAGTCTGATTGAAAGTGGCTCTCCTGTGTCTTTCCATCACCTGCTACCTAATCCTTTTTTAGCTGGAGAGGAACCTGAGAATTCCTGTATGCAAAACATGTGGCTTACCATGGAGCTGTGGTCCCTCCCTTATCCTAGAGCTCTTGAGGGCTCCCATGTTACTTGGGTGACACACACCTGTGGTTAAAGTGGCATGTGTAACTTCCTATCTCATTAGGTTTTTGTGTCCTTTCACCTGTGTGATGCGTCTCTTGACACCATTTCTTTGCAACTGCTAATGTAATCCTTCAATAGAATGTTACGTTTGAAGTTGAGTAGTCTGTTTTTTAAAACAGGCAGAGAAACTTTAATATTTTGTCTTGGCAAGACTCAAGCCGTCTTCATCAGGACAGGAAAGGAAATTAGGACCTCACAATTCTTCCTCACCTCAAATAGTTAAATAATTCACTAACCCCAGTATACAAACATCAAAGCCCTAATGCACAAACCAGAATCACAGGTGCCTGAAAGCATTTTCCCTATTAAATGAGGCTTCTGTGCTTTTGGTGTGGAAAAAGGCTCCTTTTTGCTCACTGCTTTCCTTGCAGAGACCCAGAGATCAGAAAATGCCCAGTTTTAATTGGTGAATCTGTATGACAGTGAGCTGCCTTATTTTATGTATGGTCTAGAAATAAATGAGTGGTTAAACCCTTTGAAATATACCACTGCTGCAAAAGCCATGGGCTGTAATTAAATTGAATGTAGGGTTGTATTGTCTGCTGCCTTTAGCTATAAACTTGATAATAGACCCTAGTACACCAACTATTGTGTTAGAAGTTGGAATCTAATTAGTTATGTTGTAGATTTTTTAGTCATTTTGGAAGAACTGTCTCTCCCCCTCACCCCTTTCTTTTGCCTTTTTTTGTTGTGTCAGAAGCATGTGCATTTTTCCTCTTCAAAAGAAGAAAGCAGTGAAGGTGGCTCTGAAATATCAATGTGCAAGTTACTGCTTAATGGGCCATATGTTGTGAATTCTGTGGAGGTGATTTCAGTACAATTTGGATTCAGTGTCATTTGAAGAAACTTGTAAAGTATAAGCCTAAGGGAAGCGTGTTATACGCCCTGACATTTGGGCACTGATTTTGTGAAGGAAAATGGGTTGCTGCATCTCATACTTGTGTAGTCTGTCAGCATTCTTTTAAATATTTTTTAAATAACTGGCGAAACAAGACTTACATATGAGCACCTTTGAAATAACTTTCGCCTCTCCCCACCCCCTCAACTTCTTAATTATTATGGTTTTGAAAAGTCTTGTTAAAATGAAAACTTACAGTGACATATCAGAGACTAGACACCTAGGGCATGATCTATTAAGCATTGTTCCTAAGCACCCCATCTGTAAATGGAAGGGTTCCTTCCAGGGGCATCATTAGGTATGGGCTCACCTGGGCACAGGCCCAGGATCTGAGCTGTGACCCAGATCTTTTGAGTTGTCCTAATTGCCATTTTTTACATTTTCCCATTGACTTGCATTGGAAAACAGAAATGGCCATAGCTTTTTTAGTTTGTATGATACTTGCATGAGATTTGGAGACCTGGCAGCCCCCATGGAGCCGATTGAAGCTGCCCAATTTCAGGAAGTTAGGTCCAGTGGCTTTTGTGCTAGTCACAGGTAAAATTTGCTATTTTCAAGAAAATCTGTCAAAGGGAAGAGCTATAATTTTGTTGTGCTTCCATATAAGTGCATAGTGTTTAGGGACCTGACAGCCCTTGTGAAGCTGACTGAACCTGCCAAATTTCAGACAGATCCAGTGGCTTTTGTGCTAGCCATGTGTAAAGTTTCCTGTTCTCAAAGGCTAAAACAAAAAGTAAAAACTGTCAAGCCACACAGGGGATTAGAGATCCTAATCAGAAGGTCTTTAAGGTGATCATTAGGAGGTCACCTTAACGCTATCCCTAATCTCTGGTGTACGTTTTTTTGAGATGCAAAAAACCTCTCCCCCCCTCCTACTTTTTTGCTCTTACATGCCCACTGTTGGGAGCTTGCTTGCAATGAAATTTTGAAGAGGGAGAAGGAAGGGAAGAAAGAGCTCCATATGAAATACTGGTATTTCACACAGCATCTGATTTTACTGCCCCAAATTGGAACCTTTGGCTTCTGCAGGAGTTTAGTAGCTTCAGTACAGCAAAGGATCCAATCAGCCATCACAAACTCCCCCACACACACACTTTAATTTCTCCTAAATAGCTGTAGGACTCAAATTATACCAAACGGAGGGTTAGGACTAGGTGGCATCATGTTCGAGTAACTGCCTGGCCTTTTAAATAGGTTCTACAGTTTTAAAAAAGCTAGAAACCTCAGCCACCTAACCTCATAAAGTTAATTTAAGGACGTGCAATCCTTACAAACTTCTGTGTTATGGGCCTATAACACAGATCTTTTAAGAACCTAGCAACGCCCCCGGTTCCTTCCATATATGAAAGGCTTTTGATCCAGTAGATGACCCCACTGGCAGAAGCAATTTTGCTGATTTCCCCCTCCCTCTGCAGCCCCCCATTCTGAAGGGTCCCTCAATCCTCCATAGAAGATTTGGGGCTGCAAGGGGCTGCAGAGAGAAGGGGAAATTGGCAAAACTAACCTCTTCCTACATAACTACTATGTCTTGTGAATAGAACTCCACTGATGGAATGCTCCCACTGGTGGAAGAGAACTCAGGATTCCAAGTCATTGTGTTTAATTTTGGACTTGCACAGCGATAGCACTTGTCAATAGATTATACCTTGGGGATGAGCACAGATGACCTTTTACCACATGGTAACTTACTACTGTGGCATTCAGTAGCTACATGGTGAGGAGACTTTTAGCTCATATCTATAAGCCAGGGAAAGCAAGGGAGTGTTCAAATTATCTGCATAACATAGGTGGATACTTTGACGATTTAGCCTCGTGTGGCGCAGAGTGGTAGGTGGCAGTATTGCAACCGAAACTCTCCCCACGACCTGAGTTCGATCCCAGCGGAAGCCGGGTCTCGGGTAGCCGGCTCAGGTCGACTCGGCCTTCCATCCTTCCGAGGTCGGTAAAATGAGTACCCAGCTTGCTGGGGGAAAGGTAGTCACGACTGGGGAAGGCAATGGCAAACCACCCTGCTACAGTCTGCCATGAAAACGCCAGCGAAAGCAGCGTCCCTCTAGGGGTCAGTAATGACCCGGTGTTTGCACAGGAGGAACCTTTCCTTTTCCTTGACGATTAACCATCTCCCATCAAGTTGCATTCCACTCTGTTAAGTTATCACTAGACAAATGGTTGTCTGAGCATCTGGTTGAGAAATTGGTGTGATTGTGATTCAGCTAATATTTATCTTGACTGTGCAGTTCATAAAAATAACATATTTACTGTTTTAGGACTGAGATTGTATGCTAGCACTGATGCACTGAGAGGAGTCAGCTCGAGTGCTGGTGCAACACTAAAATATAAGCTCCTCTGCCAGTATATTGGCATCACTGGCCTTACTGTCCTATCCAGGGTTCCGTATTGCTAACTGTATGACCCATCCTTTGATTTTGGTTGCTAGTCTCTCACTAAATGATCTTGGTAATTCTTGAGAACTGGGTATAATGAGGAAGTAGTGACTCCCAATTTAGGGGGAAATATTTTTAAAACATCAATATAAAATTAAGGCAAACACCTACATATATGATTAACCTTTTTGTAATAATTGGTAATTAATTGGTAAAACCATTTTTACTTATCACCAAGCCTCTTTTCATCTGTCTGTTCTGAGGAGCCTCTAGCTTTTAGCACTTAATCGATTAAAACCCCCATTACAAATCATGCTAGCTAGCATTAAGCCACATATTGCAAGCAAAGAAATATTCTGAAGAGCCATTATATCATATTGTGTTTCATTATGCAAGTGTAACTGAGACACATTTTTATTTATTGTTTGCAGTAAATCACCCAGCATGTTTTAGGTGGTAGCTAAGTGTGAATGGTGCATATGATATAGTAAGGGCACCAACACTATGTTCCGCAGAGAAACTAGACTGTCAATGGTAAAAGATCACACTTGTCCTCTGTTTTTGGTTGAAACCCTATTTACATACTTAGGCTAATTGGTAAACTCAAAGTATGATGGGTCAGAGCGACTGTACCTAGGCTTAGCTACCTTATTCTTAGCCTCCATTTCTTTAGCATAATGTCTAACATAGCAGATATGTACAGTTTGCCACCTACCTCTTCCGATTTTGAGACATAAGCATCATATATTATTGTGTATACATATGCAGGATCTGATCAGATTTAGAAACCCTTTTTATTTCAAATGCCCCTGTGTGGGAGGAGGCTGGTTGGATGCACATGATCCCCTTGCCCCCTCACTTAGTTTTCCCAGCTTCTTGAATATATGAATAGGCCCAGAATTATGGTACTGCCCAGGGAGTGGAAATCCTTGAATATGGGTGTGTTTTTATATAGTTCAGCCTTTGTTTCCAGACTCCTGGTGCAAGACCACCTTACTGAATAAAGCAGTAGTTTCATTGTCATTTGGCAAATGGTTGCCTTTGCTTTTTTTTCCATTTGCAGGTGGCGCCTATAGATATCTTCTGTCCTGCTTCGCTTGCACAGGATGATATTTTAATTGTTTTGGTCTGTGTTAGATGTGAAAAACAACGCTTATATCTGGTGTCCTTTTTTGCTTTAAAAAACAAACAAAAGCTACTCCTATGTGACCAGGGGTTAGAGGTACTAAATTTCCTCCACTGCTGTTATACTCCCATAGTATATTGACGTGTGTGTGTGTGTGTGTGTGTGTGCACGCATGTGTGAAGTGAATGGAGATCGAACTGGTGGTACTATCAAGTCTTGTTCCTTACTGATAAAGTTTATATCTTCTACTTTCATGGTACAACTACTAACAGGAAAAGAAAGGCTAATATATAGACCTAGGGAGCAATCCTAGATCACAGGATTTTTTGGTTTCTGGGCTCTGAGGTCGGACCCAGGGCTCTGACCTCAGAGCCCAGAAAACGTGCTTGCTGCCCCCTTGGAGCTGGCGAGGTTCTCTCCACGCTGGATAGATGTCCGTGCTTGGAAACATAGTGTGGAGATGGGGGAAAGGGGGCGGGCCCAGGGGAGGGGAGGAGACCATGGAAGCTGTGTTACACAGTTTCCTATGCACTGTGAGGCCTTCCCCTCTACTGCTCTGAAGCTCCCTGGCTAGACAGGCAGAAGTGCCTGTCTAGCCAAAAATACAGGACACCTCTGTGCTCCAGCCACCCTGCATTGGATACTCATTAGCCTCCAAGTTTTGAGGCTGATAACTATTTTCATAGGATTGTGCTGTTAGGCATTAAAATACACATGTATTTGTTATCAGTCTTATACAGCCTCTTGATTTCACCATATAGTTTTTTCTTCCAGTTCCTTTACATGTTCATATGGTTTATCTGTATTGCTTCCTCACTTCTTGTCTCTTATTTTTAACTTTCAGAGGTTTCTCCTTTTGTACCGCTTCATTTACTTCCTCATATACTTATCTAGGTTATATCTGTTTATTTCCAAATATAAGAACTCACAGCCCATTGTAGTTATAAAGCATTTCCCTCTGTTCTTTTTAGTTCTGAAGTTTGATAGTTAAGAAATTGTGAGTAGTTGCTTCATGAGTTTAGTATGCTACAATTTCTCCAGAACAGACATACATGTAGATATATATGTGTATGTGTGTGAACACTATTTCTAACCCAAAACACTGTTGTGGGTTAAGTTAACGTCTTTCTTCTGGAGTGCAGGGCACTCATGCCACTGTCAGGACTCCTAAATCTAAGTAATCTAAGTAAGAGAACATAAGAGCAGCCCTGCTGGATTAGGCCAAAGGTCCATCTCGTTCACCATTATTTTCCCACTGTGGCCACCCAGATACCTATGGGAAGCCCACAAGGGGACATGAGTGCAATAATACCATCTCACTCATGTTCCCCAGCAACTGCCTCCAGTACTGGAAGTAATATATAGCCATCATGGCTAGCAGCCATTAATAGCCTTATTCTCCACGGATTTGTCTAATTCCCTTTTAAAACTATCCAAATTGGTTGCCATCACTGCATCTTGTAGAAGGAATTCCAGTTTTTAACAATGTACAATATGTAGAAGTACTTCTTTTTGTCTTGCTTGGGAGCTTCATTGGATGACCTTGGGTTCTAGCATTATGAGAGAGGTATCCAATTTCTCCACACCATGTACAATTCTATACACTGCTATTATGTCCCACCTTACCTGCTTTGTTTCTAAGTTAAAAAGCCCCCATTGTTGTAACCTTTCCTCACAGGGGAGTTTTTCCAGCCCTTCACCATTTTGGTTGCCCTTTTCTGCACCTTTTCCAGCTCCACAATATCTTTTTTGAGGTGTGGTGACCAGAACTATACATAGCATTCCAGGTGTGGTCACACCATAGATCTGTATAATGGTTGTATCTGACCGTTTTATTTTCAATTCCTTTCCTAACGATCCCCAACATGGAATTTGCCATTTTCACAGTAGCCACACATTTGGTCAACTTTTTCATCAAGCTATCTACCACAATCCCTTTCATCAGTCACTGCCAGTTTACACCCCATCAGCATATATGTGAATTTAGGATTTTTTGCCCCAGTGTGCATCACTTTACACTGGCTTATATTGAATCACGTTTGCCATTTTAATGGCCATTCACCCAGTTTGCAGAGATCCTTTTGGAACTCTTCACAATCCCTTTTTGTTTCTACTATCCTGAATATTTTGTGGCATCTGCAAATGTGGCCACCTCACTGCTCACCCCTAACTCCAGCTCATTTATCAACAAGTTTAAAAGCACTGATCCCAATCCAGAACTTTGGGTGAACCCTCTCTTTAAATCTCTCCATTGAAATAGCTGTCCATTAATTCCAAATCTCAGCTTCTATAACCAGTCAGTGATCTGTAAGGGATCTCTTCTTTTATCTCATGATTGCTAATTTTTTGCAGGAGCATTTGGTGAGGGGCATTGTCAAAAGCCTTTTGGAAGTTCAAGTACACAGTGTCTATTGGATTACCCCTATCCACATGCTTATTGACACTCAAAGAATTCTTAAAGGTTGATGAGACAGATCTTACCTTTTCAGAAGGAATGTTGATCCTTCTTCAGCAAGACATCCTTCTATATGCTTGATTATTTTATGTTTAATAACACTTTCAACCCATTTAACAGGAACCTAACCAGCCTGTAATTTCCTGGATCTCCCCCCACCCCACCCCACGCCCTTAAATTGGCATCACGTTGGCCACTTCCCAGTCCTCTGGTACAGAGTATGATCTCAGGGACATGTTACATATTTTTGTTAGAAGATTAGCCATTTCACATTTGAATTCCTTAAGAACTCTCAAATGCATACCATCTAGACCTGGTGATTTATTTCTTTTCACTTTGTCAGTAAGGTCTAGAACATAATCTCTTATCACAATTATTTGCCTCAGACTCCCCTTCCTGAAAATGTCAGTTCAGGCATGGGTATCTGCCCTACATTCTTTTGCAGTGTAAACAGATGCAACCTGAGCATTTGTGCAAATCATAAAATGTCTGTTACTTATAATGCGGCACATTGTAAAATAATTTCTATTATAATATTTATTTGCAGATGTTATGCTCTGTGATATCTCTGTGCTCTGTCTGTAGGATTTGGGTGTGAATTTTGTTAGCTATTTTGTTTTGAGGGTGTCAGAGGGGTAACACATGTGCCTTTAGATAACACTGAGGGTGTATTTACTAGTAGGCTTACTGGGAAATTGGTCCTAATGAACTCATGTCATAATGGTCATCGTCTGAAGCGTTGCCAGGGATGTCCTGCATACCCAGCTTTTATTTGAAGGCAGAGAGCCCACCTATGTTTATATAGTAGAACACTATTTTAATTATCAGATGTGTTTTAATTTCCAGTTCATCCTTTAATTATGAACGTAAACTGTTTATAGAGCTATTGAGGTTTTAGATGCCCTTTTAGCCTTGTGCATTATGGGTTGATATGGCAGACTTGCATACTCTTTTTACTTCTGTAAAATCTGTTGGATGGACTTATGTGTTTTACGTTTTGCCTGTTTGTTTGACCTCTTAAACTATGGTTTCCCATTTTTTTCCTGCTTGTTGCGCTAAGTCTGTTTAGTAGGTTGCTGTATGGGTACAGTACACTATGGCAAAACAATCTACCAATCTTCTGGGGGATAATATGTCTGTGTGTGTGTGTGTGTATGTACATATATATACACAAACGTACACACACACACACATATATATATATATACACCTTGTTTTCATGGAAGCTTCACCTGCTTTCACCTGTAGTCACTGTAGTTTATTTATAGCATTGCGTTGGTCTAGCAGGATGAATTAAGCTGGTTCAGTTGCTTAGACAAAAATAGTTGCTTTCAAGAGACACTTGCATTATTGCAGATAAGTCACATTCACTGTTCAGTGAAGCAAGAGAAACCCATTGAGATCTTCAAGAACATCTGTGCATTGTTTCAGACCTGATACTTCATATTAAAAAGTGTCTTAAATCAACTAGTAAAAACACAAATGTTGATATGTGTTCCAGTGAAAGCTATAAATCAGGCATGCTGATGTTGTGACCCACCAAGCCAAACACAGTCCACAAGCTATGTATGATGCCTGCAAGGGGCTCTATAAATCTTCTGGTTTTGCTGCTTGCCTGGGACTGCAAAAATAGGGATGTTATCAAGCACCTGGCAGGCCGCAATACATGGCTAGTGGGAAGTTTCAGTTTGGTAAGTTACAAGTTGTGCAGGCTTGATCTCTATTGCCTGACTTGAAGAACTATCTCAAGAAACATAAAGCAATCTCTTGAAACTTGTCTCAGCTCACTTTCTTTAGTTGTCTGGAGCCATTATGTGCACAAGGAAACAAGCCCAAAGGGACTTGTAAGTATCTTTAATGCAATTTCTCTTTAGACATCCAATGCATTTCAAGTCCAATTGTTGGGGGCTGCATGGCTGCAGTGGGTGATCCCATGGCTTCCCCACTGCTTACCTCTTAAGCACTGGAAATAGCTAAGGAGCACACCAATTGGCATGCTCAAAGTTTTCTTCCAGCATTCCATCAGCTGGGGTGTGAGGAGTGGGGAAAGTAGAGGAATCAGCTGAGGGGGGGGGGCTTGTGGGCCACTCTGAACTTGGCCGAGGGTTGCATGCAGCCTGTGGACCATGAGTTTCCCATATGTGCCTTACAAGCACTTCTTTGGGTAATTCTAAAACTGCTACTGGGGGGCGGGTGGAGGTACATTTCTTTCTCCCAATTTTCTTAATGATGTTGAATGCTTATAAGCAGCTCTGAGACTTCCCTTTTTTGTAGCATAAGGTGCAGCTGTCTTCGCTGTCATTGTACCGTCTCCTTTCCTACAATGCACCTGCTTTCTGTTAGTAGCACACTATAGTCTTCTTTTGGGCGGGGCGGGGCGGGGCAGGGGGGGCTCTAAACAATTCTCTTCCATTTCTGTGACTCTAAAAGTAATTATACTCCAGGCCTGCTGAAACATAATGGTATATCATTTGGTCTGCCACATTGGTCAGTATACTGTGCTGTAGCCATACATTTACTGCCACAGGAAGACTTTCCAAATGACAGGCAGGCAACTATGACTGTTGTTCCTTTACAAAAGAGTATCACATTCTGATATTAGGTCTGACAGGTAAGCGCTCCTAGTTAATACCATATTGGCAAAGTAGTGGTTAAAATTATGGACTGTAAATATTTCCTTTTAAAAATTTACTTCTCCTTTGTTCTTTTTTTGTTTTTGTGTTTTTTTAAAGTAGACTCTCCCATGCAGAATTTAGACTGTGGCTAAGAGAATTGCCAGTGGAAGGGGGTTGGTGAAAAATGGATTTTCCTGCCCACTGCTCTCCCTGGCAGTCCTGTGCCCATGGTAGGTGCCTCCACCTGATTTTTGGTGATCTCCCTCAGCCCACGCCATTCATGAGGATCCCATGACCCTAAGTGGGGGCTTTTTGAGGGTCCAGAGGGAGGAGAGGGTGGGGAAGTCACCTTCTGCTATCTCGTTTTCCCCGATACTACTTTGGATCCAATTATGTTGTTGTATTTTATGGTTTTAAGTTTTGCTCTGTGAACAACACAGAGAGCATCGGCTACTGGTCAATATAGACATGTAATAAACAAGCCTATGAGCAGAACAGGCCATAGAACATGAACCATCTGCCAACAGAACAGGCACCATTGACAGAATTGATTTCCCTTCTCCCTGAAGTCCCTCCCTTGCCCAGAATCTTCTCTGAAATGTTGGGGGACCCTCCAAAGCAGATTGGGGGGGTGCAGGGGGGAAATCCTGTTGCACAACTGGAAGTTCACTCATGTGACGTTGGATGGAACCACTTCCCATTTATGCTGTGTTCTAAAAGAATGTCATAATAAAGAAGTAACTTGTCATCTCTATATCTCATTTATTTCCTAGCGTAGTGAACCCAACAGTTTCTGGCTGGCTGAAATTTCAATATGTTGGGGCCCTACATAAACATGAGAAGAGCTCCAGAGGTGCCACTACTTTGGTTAAAGTATAAATGAGTTAATTGTCAATTTGCTACACTTAGAGGTATCCTAAAATCTGCCACCTGTGGTGGGCCTCCTTGCCCTGCCTAATAGGTCTGGTCCTACATGCCTTTTTCCCCTCTCTTCCCAATAGTGTCTAGTTTTACACAATGTGTAAGGTGGTGTTTTCATTCCATGCATTTCCTAGCTTTGGAATATTGGATGATAGCTTGGCCAGGAAAATACACAGTATCGTGACATCAGATCTTGTGCCGTAGAAAGCTAGACATTACCAGGAAACAAGATACAAAGCAGTGGAAGCTCCATGTCTTGTGTAAAGGCCTTGAAGGTAGTGTTATTGCTGTTTAGTAATTGCAGTGGAAAGAAGTGTTCTTGGGTGTGTGGTTTTTTTACCACCTTAACTATACTGTGGTATGTAATGTGATGCAGTTCTTAGATGCCAAGTGTCTTCCATCTGCTGTAACAAAAACTTTTTTCCAGACTCATGTGGTTCTGAAATGCCCTTTTGTTTGTAAAAGCAAATATACTCCTGTTATAATCAGGACTAAAGAATTCAGCTGCAGGTCACTGGTAGAGTTCACTGACCACATTTTGCTTCTGGCGGTCCCAGCTGTGGCCCCTTCACACAGATCACTGCCAGGCTAAGCCCATTCAGTGCTAGTCCACAGCCACAGCTTATTTTAGCTTCTATTTAATGTAGCACAAAACAGAAAAAATAAAAGCCAGTTACCAAGGTGTCAAAAGACCTGTGAGCAAAGCATTATGATTTTGGAGGGCAAAGCAGTATGATTTTTTTTTAAGAGATAAACAATTAACTTTTGATATCAAGTGGACCTCCAATTTCAGATTAACTGTTTTAATTTGATTACTTTATGCACATATTTGTGCATCATGTTAAATGGTAGCTTTTAAAAAGCAAAAATAGGTAGTACATGATAGCTTCTGTAAGGCACAATCTGTCTTGAAGTTCTCTTGTGCAAGGTTTGTTGAAAGTTATTCATCTCAATGCAGCTTGTGCAGGAGAACTTCTAGAATGATCTTAGAGAGATACATACGTGTGTGTGCGCACACACGTACACAGCTAGAGAAATCTGCAGGGATGGGGTGGTTAGGGCTGGTGGGAGGGTATGTGTTCCCTGCTGTGCACCTGCCCACTCAGCGCTTACATGCAGGGCCAGAAATATTGGAACAAGGATAACTGTTTTGGCAGTTGGCCTCTGTACACCACCACATTGAAGTTGAAAGGAAACACACCCAGATGGGAGCGAAGTCAGGACTTTCAGCTGTAATTCAAGGGGTGTGACAAAAGTGGGGCACTAACCATTCAGGAAGCACAGCCAGTGGCCTACACACACACCCATCGTTGGTGGCTCATAAGTAATGGAACGAATGGCTGACAAGCAGCTGCATGGCCAGGTGTGGCCTGTTTCCTGGGTACCCCATGACCAGTCAAGCACATAGAAGGCCTGGAGGTGGTTCTGGAGGTGTTACATTTGCATTTGGTAGCTGTTCACTGGAACTCCCAACATGAGGTCCAAAGAGGTGTCCATGCAAGTGAAGGAGGCCATCATTAGGCCGAGGAAACAAAATGAACCCATCAGAGAGACAGCAAAAACAGTGGGAGTGGCCAATACAACAGTTTGGAACATCCTTAAAAATAAGGATTTAACCGGCAAGCTCAGCAACAGCGAAAGGCCTGGAAGACCACGGAAGACAACTAAAGTGGATGACTGCAGAATTCTGCTCATGGTGAAGAGGAACCCTTTCACAACATCTAGCCAGGTCAAGAACACTCGTGTGGAGGTAGGTATGTCATTGTCAACATCTACAGTCAAGAGACGGCTTTATGAATGTAAATACAGAGGCTTCACAAGAAGGTGCAAACCACTGGTAACGCTCAAGAACAGAAAGGCCAGATTAGCCTTTGCAGCAAACACCTAAAAAGCCTGCCCAGTTCTGGAATAAGATCATTTGGACTGATGAAACCAAGAGTAACTTGTACCAGAATGATGGGAGGAGAAAAGTATGGAGAAGGAAAGGAACAGCTCATAATCCAAAGCATACCACATCATCTGTCAAACATGGTGGAGGCAGTGTTATGGCATGGGCATGTATGGCTGCCAGTGGAACCAGGTCACTGGTGTTTATTGATGACCTGACTGCTAATAAAAGTAGCAGGATGAATTCTGAAGTGTATAGGGCTATCCTTTCTGCTCAGATTCAGCCGAATGCTGCCAAACTGATAGGACGCCACTTCATATTGCAGATGGATAATGACCCAAAACATACATCAAAAGCTACCCAAGGGTTCCTCAAGGCAAAGAAGTGGGATGTTCTTCAATGGCCAAGTCAGTCACCTGATCTCCACCCAACAGAGCATGCTTTTCACTTACTGAAGACAAGACTGAGGGCAGAAAGACTCACAAGCAAGCAGCAGCTGAAGGCAGCTGCAGTGAAGGCCTGTGAAAGCATCTCGAGGTAGGAAACTCAGCATTTGGTCATGTCCATGGGTTCCAGACTTCAGGCAGTCATTGACTGCAAAGGATTTTCATCCAGGTATTAAAGGCGATCCTTAAGTTTGAAATGATGTTTGTTTGTTCCTTTACTTATGCGCCATCAACTATGGGTGTGTGTATATGCCACTGGCTGTACTTCCTGAATGGTTAGTGCTCCATTTTTGTCAAACCTCTTGAATTACAGCTGAAAGTCCTGACTTCGCTCCCATCTGGGTGTGTTTCCTCTCAACTTCAAAGTGGTGGTGTACAGAGGCCAACTGCCAAAACAGTTATCCTTGTTCCGATATTTCTGGCCCTGACTGTATCTTCCTGTGAACCTCTGGCACAACCTTCAAAGCTGTGAGAAATAGTATTATTGGAGTTGTAGGAAGGCATGTAGCTGTTCCCCTTCTCCTCAGTCCAAACTGAGCAGCAGTGCTTACTTGAGTGGAGGAGTATAACAGCACTTTTTCTGCACCCAAACTCTGTCCCTGCCCTCTGCAGCTCAGTTTAGAACTAGAACTTAACTGTGAGGGCTCAGCCAGGACCAGCCCTGAGCAAAGCAGCAGTGCTCACTTGAGGGAAGGAAAGGAACACAGCTACATGCCTTATTCTCCATTTAAGCCCAAAGTTACCTGTAGATCCTTGTGTTTGCTCTCCTCTCAGCTTTGTATCCAGTGCATGCTACTGCCTGTGTGCCACCCTCTTGCTGCAATTTGGGGAACAAGCAGAGTGTGTGTCATTCTATCCCCTGCTATTTTTATGCAAGTTTGGGGAGGGTTCTTTGCAACAAGTAGCATCTGTGAATATTAAAAGGACATAATTTCCTTTGGTATTGGATGCCAAGTTCTAATACCTCCTGTTATATCGAGTACGCTACATTTAGGATTTCTTTATGCAAGTAATCCTTGTGTGGTGCTATCCACCATGTAGAGAAGTGCTTATGTGAAGATCCTGCTGCATTGTCATAAGCACAAAATTGCAAGTAGGAAGCATTTGCTGTGGCATTCAGGAATGTATTCATGCTAGCAGGGCATAAGCTCTGTTTTCTAGTTTCTGTGTAGTGTGTCACAATGGTGATGGTACTGAACTTCTAAATATTTTTGCTGTCTTGAATGTGCACGTTAAAAAACAGAGTAAAGAAGCGAATGGCTGATTCAAAGGGAGAGGCTGCTTTTTATCACTATTCTTTTAACCTCTGTGATTTAAAAGAGCCACTGGATTGTGAAGGCAAAGCCTCTGTCACCCAAGAAGCTTTCAAATCAGCAACTTTCCCAGGGTAAAATTATCTCTCTGTGCTTTCTCAGCAGAGATGGCAACTAGCAATGTTTGTTCCACTTCTGAGGGTGAAATTGCCAGGGGGAGAATAAACATCTAATGTGCCTCTGGAAGTTTTATGATGGGTGTTAGCTTCTCCTTGCTAATAGGTAGATGATCTGGAAAAATCCCAAGGGAAGGTGCCACTGAAGAGCCAAAAGAAATCATCAGGTATTTTTTTGTTTCATAAATGCAGACAAAAAAATCACTTTTGACAAAGTTTGAGAGAGTTACCTACCTTGTCAAAAGTCAACAAATAGGTACTTTTCTCCTTCCACCTCTGCCCTAGGGAGTTGAGCCAAACTAGATTAAGTTTCATGAATATTTTTGTGTCCTGCCCCCTAGTTTTGGAAATTGGGGGAGGGGGTCTTTGAAAGGGCATGAAAGTATTTGTGGGAGTAGAAAGTATTTACGTGCAGCAAAATGAGCAATATAAATTTGGCTTGATGTATACTGGAATGTGCATTTGGATGAGTATTTTAATGCCAACTGAAGCACACATATTATTGCTGTCAATAGGATGTATGCTTGGCTGTGTAATTTCACTGTGAATTCTGGCAGGACTAGAGTAGATCTGTGTTTCAGTGAGGCCATGTGGCTTTGCTCTTACTGACATCACTGCATAGCCAAATCTGATTGGCTCCATGGTGTCATCATTTTCGCTGCAGGATCCTTGATTGGCTTGGGTTAAGTAGAGAAGAAGGAAGATGTCCAGTTAGTTGTATGTGTGTTTTAATGGTGCTAAAGCATGCTACAGATTAGGTCCTAATCATTAGGAGAACAATGGTTGTGAACAGGTGTGAAAAATAGTCCAAAAAAGTGAATGCTATGGTTATGCAGAGTATTTTGTATCCTTTAAAAGGATGCTTTTTGCCTCAAAAACCTTTGAGGATCAAAATTTGACATATTTCCAAGGTAACTTTTCAAAGGAGGTAGATTAGTCCTTTACTAGTACCACATAATATCTTAAAAGGCAACATAGAAAAGGAAACGTAACAGCTTGTTTCTGTATTTTTAATTTAAATAAGCCTTGCAGTTAATAAATTATAGAAGGGGATTAACTCAGAATTTGAAAAAGTAAGATTGTTGGGAGGGCTTAAATTCAGAAGATACTCTTAAGGAACCTGGTGTTGAGGTGTCAGAGAGTCTGTTCAGATGTCAGTTTTAAACAGCGTGCTTCTCTGGATATTAAGTGTAGTCTATATATTCTTCCTGTTGTTCCATCTGCTAACCACTTACTGGGTTATCCCTATTTCTGTGGCATTAATTAGTTAATCTGCAAATAATAATAATCATATAATCCTAAAGCCTGGTCTAGAAGCTAAAATGTTCTGTCAAGCAAGCTTTACACTGTGGTGGTGGAATTTATTATGTCAGTAGTGTTGTGAACTATAGGCATAGTTACTAACTCCAGCTTCTTCTTTGTAGCACCTTTATACTCTCATTCCTGCCAATACTATTGAATGGCTACCTGGCCATTTAAAATACTAAGTGGGTGGGATGCATCTGTTGTTAATTGTGCATATGGTCACATTAGGGAATACAGTAGCCAGTAGTGTTGTCACTGCAGGGTATGGGGTTGGTTCCAGATTTACACATACATCCAGTAAACCCACTGAAATTGATGGGACTTAAAGTATTTATGGTTAACGTAAGTCCCACTGATTTCAGTGGGTCTACTTTAACTGCAGACTGGAAGGTCGGCAGGACAGCAGTTCGAGACCCGAGTGCCGCGTGACGGAGTGAGCTCCCGTCTTCAGTCCCAGCTTCTGCCAACCTAGCAGTTCGAAAGCAAGAAATTGCAAGTAGATAAATAGGTACTGCTTCGGCGGGAAAGGTAACAGCGCTCCATGTACCTCGGTGTTCAGTCATGCCGGCCACATGACCTCGGAAGCGTCTTCGGACAGCGCTGGCTGTTCGACTTAGAAATGGAGATGAGCACCACACCCTAGAGTCGGACACGACTGGTTGGGGACACCTTTACCTTTTTTTACTTTAACTAGACCATATCTGGAACCAACCCTATAATTATTAGCCTAATTCTGCACTAGTTTGTGTACAGAGGTGTGCCTCTTCGATTTTATCCTTAAAAAAAATCTGTGACTAACTACAAACTGGTTGAATGTGTAATCGGTGAAGGTCAAGCAGGCAACGTTATTAAAGCCCTGTTGCACAATAATTGGCCATGGTGGGAGAAGCTTCATATATGTCCCATAGCAAAGAAAATAATTGGTATGTTGTGGATAGAACACCATACCAATGGCACTGATCTAGAGACTGGATATTGGGGGAATAAAACCTATTGAAGGTACTTATTTATTTTTATTTATTTATTACATTTACATCCTGCCTTTTTTCCTTCTGTGAGGTAGGTTGGGCTGAGAGTCTGCAACTGACCCAAAGTCACCCAGTGAGCTCCCATGGCCAAGTGGGGACTAGATCCCAGATCTCCCAACTCCCAGCCCAACCTAAGGTACTGAGATTCAAGTACAGGAATTTTTCCTTCATGCAGATCATGTAATCTCTTGTGTTGCTGCGTGTGTGCGTGCATAGTTTAGTATTAGCAGTGGTGATAAACATTTCATAAGAATGGGAAACAATTAGTGAAATGGTTACCATAATTAGTTGACTTAGATTCTGATATCATATGAACCAACAGAAAGTGAAGGATTTCATGTCCCTTAAGTTTTAGTTCCTTTTATTTTGTATAATTCATGAGAACCTGCTGTTTCTTTGGTAACCTCCCAGATTGCTAGCCTCACAAACAGGTAATTATCTTTTTAGTTTGCAGTCCTATACTCAGTTACTTCGGAGTAAGCCCTACTGAACTCAGTGGTGCTTACTTCTGAGTAGACATGTATAGGATTGCACTGCTAAATACAAAATTGGGTGTGCGCAGTGATGAAATGTTGATGCCTCCACTTCCCCTGTGGCTTTCCTGCAGGTGTTTGGAACTTGTACTGATTCTACCATGAAAATATACCCACTAATATTAACTGGCAAAGAAATTAACATTAACTGCTTTGGGTAATATGAGCATTAATGCTTTTAAGAAACTGGAGTCAGCATAGAAGGAAATGGAAGCTAAAAAATACACATTAGGATAAGAAGGACCTCCTGGGTGGTAGATATTCATCTCTGATGCAGAGAAGACCCAGATAATACTGGCTCAAACTTTTCTGACAAAATAATGTAATCCATTTATCCACCAATGAACTGATTTCTCCCAGAAGATTCAGTACGGTGATGAAATTCATCAGACACTGTATACATTACATAATGCCTGTAGGCACTGGATCATGTTGGGTATATGCATATTTGCCTGAGGGTCATTGCAGCATGGGATCTGTAGTATTTTAATATCTGGAAACATCTTTGTTGCACTACACATATTTTTTGCATGCTTCTTTGATCTAGTTTGCATTGCATGTGATGCAGCTTTTAAGCTGGGCAAATCATTGTAGCACCTACGCATATGTATGCATATTTCACTGCCATTTAGAAGAATAGGTTTAACTTGGACAGTGTTTTTAAAGAAAATATCAGAAAATTACAGAATGAAATCACAGCAACACTGAAGAAACACACTGAACTCCCAGAATGTTTGTGGACAGTAGGTTTGATGAAACCATTGCAGAATTTTGAAGGGACACTAGCATGATAATTGCATTTGCATACATTGATTTAACAGGGAAATGTGTCTAGATCAATGACCGCGTAAAATATTGCTTACTAGTAATACAAAATCCATGTTAAGATTGTCATTACCTTGGCCAGGACACTATCCCTTTCTCCTAGATCTCCTGAGTTAGATGTGGAGGTAGAATTGGAAGAAACGAACTTCTTTGTGCATCTAAGAAGAGTGCTTTGGCTTTCTCCCTTAAGAAGGATGTATTTTTCTGAGCAGTAAGGTGTCCCATAGTATATGTGGAGTGGGCAGGATACGATACGATATTCTAGTAAGATTCTTTTGACATCCCACCAGAAAATGTGCCTGACAAAATTCAGCAATAATTTCTCCTGTTTTGTCAGAAAAAGGAGTGCTTCCTAAAAAGGATCTATAGTAAAATCAGTGGTGGCTGGTGGCTCCTATTGCAGTGAATTCACTCTGGGTTTTAGTCAGAAACAGTCATAACTAAAGGAGCTTTCCAAGGTGCTGAACCCATTTTGGGGATGGGGTTCAGAACTTTGGACAGCTCCTTTAGAATTCAGACTGAAACCCAGAGTGGATTCGCTGCCCTACTGAAATAAGAGCCTCCACTGAGTAAAATAGTATTCTCTGAGATGTGTTTTAATGTTGTATTATTCACTAAAGGTTCATTGGCCTCCCTCAGTTCTTATAGTGAGTGATGTAGGACTAGTTTTTATGATATAGAATACCAACTTTGTATTTAAGCACTGGCCTGGTTGCCACAGGTGATCAGAAATTCAATGCAGGTGAGTGAGCAGGCTGGCAGAAGAGGGATGGATTGTCTGCCTAGTATCCATGCAAACCATTGAAGAAAGAAAGTATTCTTCCCCGATGACCATTATAGAAATTCAGTGGGCTGGCAGATGGGGGACTGATTACTCTGTCTCTTCCCCACCAGTTTGCTTGATAGGAGGTAATTTTTACTAGCCTAGGAACACAGGAAACTGCCTCACACAGACCATTGGTCCATCTAGCCCAGTATTGTTGACACTGACTGGCAGTGGCTCTCCAGGTTTTCAGGCAGGATTCTTGCCTAGCCCTACCTGGAGATGCCAGGGATTGAACCTGGGACCTTCTGGATGCAAAGCATGTGCTACGGTCCTCCCTCATAGACTGCCATGAGGCCAGTAGCGTGTGTTTCTGTGATGGACATGGAGGAGGGAACTTTCCCTCTGACTGGCATGGAATTGTAGGCTACTAGCCTAGTAAAAAAATTTTGCAGGCTAGTAACTTTTGTGGCCTTATTTACAAGGCTGTACAATACTATAATTCTGCACCTGTGTCTATCCTTCAGTGTTAAAAGATAGTTGGTTGTCAGAAGCATAATACAACCAGACTTACAGGTGTTAATGTTCTAGCGAGGACAAAGGATATATGGTAAATTTTTTCAGATTGGAAAAAAATCTTCATGATGCTGTTGAATTCTAAATTATGATAGGGATGTGTATATTAGAGAAGTAAAGATATTCATAAAGGAAATCATATAGAATATTTTTCATATATAGGCCATAGAATTATTCTTTCATCTTTGTTTTGATTATTCTGTTGTGCGATAAATCATAACTCCTCCAAGTGTGTTAAGTAACACCAATGTGTGCTATTCTCAAACTTTTCACTTTATCAGGATCATCTTCTACTAACCATTTTATCTTATTTCTTTCCCAGCATTATATTAAACGTATAGTCACATGCTTTATATGATGGTAGAGTCTTCCCACTCAGATGGTTGTCGGATGTATAAACCGGTAATTGTTGTTCTCCAAGTAGGTCTTCCAGCATTTCCAGATCCTAAACACATAGTATTTTGGACATAGGGATTTACTGAAGTCACAACTGAACTCCCTCTCTTTGCATAGATTGTTGTTTTGTTTGCTGTCTTTTGGCACTAATTAGCTAGACCTGGTATCCATAGAACTTGTGCAACTGTGACCCATAAACGTAGTTTCAGTTACAAAATATACCTCATGTTATTTTTAAGTTTGAGCCACCATTTTGTAACAGTGCAGTATAGTTAAGTATTTTTTCCCACTGCAATATTCTCATATCTTCGATATACAGTTATTTGGCCAATTATGACAGATGGTTTGTCCAATATAAGTAGCCATGGATGATCCGAATGGTTCACTTCAGCTGAAATGCATCACAAACCTGAATATCCCTTAATTCTGGTAGAATAATACTTTAAATTATGAGGTATGGATTCATCTTTTAAAAACACAAACAAACCATAGTACAGGAATTTTAAACATGTAGCAAATGAAATATGATCATTAAAGTTATGCTCCTTTTCCATTGTTCAGAACTGTAAATCCTGTAGTGAGGGTTATTATATCTTTATTGCACCCGTAGTACCTTTAGCATGCAAAGTACTTTACAATTCTTATCTCAGTAGTCTTTATGTGAGGTGGTTTTCGTTTTTCCAATTGGGAATGGGGATTAATGGTACAGTCCTATACATAGAAGCAGGTCCCCTTCAGTTCAGTGGCTTGCTCTTCAGTAAGTTTGTATAGACCTGCAGTCTTAGGCTACAGCCCTGTACAGGCTTACTTCTTAGTAGATGCGCATAGGACTGCACTGTTAGAGATAATAACTTGCCAAAGGCCACCTAAGATCTTCATAATTGTGCAGATTTTGAACCTGAGCCCATGGACCACACACTTTCCTCACTAAATCATTCCTGCATGTTTAAAACTTAAGTTTGCAACTAAATGGATTGCAAAGTGAACAAGTATATTTGGTGGTTCAGCATGTGAATGAAAATCTAGGAAGTACTCGATACCTTTAGCCAGTGTATCCCAGCTATATTCCTGAGTACATATGTTAGGAGGAAGTGAGCTTGTCTTAGAAATGTGGCCAGGATGTGTTTTGTTTTGTTTACATTCCTGAATTTTAAAACTGGTCTGCCCTGCTGGCTTCAACAAAGTGCTTCGCTTCACTCTGCCCCACCCTGACTTTGTGCACTGGGCAAGTGCTTGCTCTTTACTGACACTGCATTTCCAGTTTGACTGAAGTGTTTTGTTTCTTCTGCATCTGCTTGTGGTGCTCCCTTTTGGAGTTTTCTTTGGGAAGTTGCTGGGAATAGCAGCCTACTTGGGTGCAGAGGGGCATCTGTCACAACTTGTATAATATTTACATGGAAAATGTCTTTCTCAAAGGCTCTTGGTGCCCCATGTTTTACAGTACATGAACAGTTGGCTAGTCCAGGTGTTTCCTCTACTGTTTGCGTGATATGTGAATTGGAAATTCAAGAGAAGAGTTGGCAGAATGGAAGAGCTGAGGGTTTGTATTTACCTATTCTAACTGCTTAGCACATAGGAGGGTTTGGGGCTCAGCAAAATCCTACTCTCCCCCCGCCCTTTCCTGGTAAACTATATTTTTGATGTTCGGCATAAAACTACTAGAACATTAGTGTCTTAATCAGCCTCTAAAATATGAGGATTGATCAGTTTTTGTTTTTTAAATGGAAGCCTGAAAGTATTGTCTTACCATGGTGTAGATTTAAACACTATCTTTATTAGACTTTTCAGCTTGCAATGCAGTTCAATCTCAGGTTTACTAAGGACGCAATCCTATGCATCTTTAGACAGAAAAAATCCCTACAGCTGCCAGCATTCCCCAGCCAGCATGGCTAGCTGGGAGTTGGACAACTTTTTTTCCTCTCTAAACGTAAATAGGATTGCACCCTAAATTTCAAGTTTTAAAAGTTTGACTGATTAAAAACCAAACAAACAAACAAACCTACTACTATATTTAAAGGTAGAGACTGGGTTTTGTTGGTGATGACATTTTATTTTATTCACTCCTAAATGTTAATTTCATTGTCTTATTACTATTGGCTTTTCTAAAATAGAAAATCAAATTCCTAATGGTGTTTGTGTCTTTTCACAGGACAGTCGGCCCAATATGTCAAGACCTCTGATCACTAGGTCCCCTGCATCTCCTTTGAACAATCAAGGCATCCCCACGCCAGCACAGCTCACAAAATCCAATGCACCGGTACATATTGATGTGGGTGGGCACATGTACACCAGCAGCTTGGCCACACTTACTAAATATCCTGATTCAAGGTAATTCTAAGGACTATGTTGCATGTCTCTGGTAGCACTTTTAATTTGCTTACTTCTTTCCTCTGACCTCTGTGATATACTCTTTACTCAGCGTAAAACCTTTTCACTTGAAAGTGTTTCTGGGTGCGTTAAAACTGGTACTTAAAAATGCTTTACTAAATGAAAAACATGAGTGGATTTAGTTTCTTTGCTCAGGATCCAGTTGTCTGTGCCACCTAACTGACCCACATCACTTGTAAACCAGCCCCTTATGCAGTATTCTCCCTACACCTTCTGCTAAAGCTTGTCATTCCTTCCACACAATACCACTATGCACTGGTGGGTGCTAACTTAGCATTTGAAATAACTGCTTTAGAGAAGGTGGTTTGTTTTTAGTTTTGCATCCAAATTCTCTGTACATGGACACCAGGACTTCTCAAGCAGTCAGAGCTAGAACACCAACACTAACCAAGGGCCTAGGCTAGAAGGAAGAGATCCTGTCACATTACTTCCCTGCACCCTATAACATCCCCTTACTGTCTGTATCAGCCTTATCCAATTCTTAACTAATGGTATTGAGGAAGATGTTGACCTGGTTCGCAAGTCATACTAAGCCCTGGTGGGTTGTTACTGTGCGTAGTTGCAGGGTGGTTTAGTGTGATGTCCAAACCCAGAGCGGTTTTTCCATTGTGGGTTGGTTTTTTTGCAAACAAGCCATTCTGAGAACCCATGGCATGTAGTAGGGTTGTTTAGGATGGCTTGTTCTCAGGGTGGCAGCAGAGCGATTTTATCATGTGTCGTCAGGAACGGCTAGAGAGCCACCCAGCAAGAGCTCCTCCCCGCAATCTCTGTAGTGCCATTGCCATTCTCGCTCATCTCTTCTCAGCACCTCCACCTCACAATGGATATTTTTTTATACAACTCTTGAAGAAAGGACACTGGAGAGTGTCCTAAACATGTTTGCAATTTTATAATTATTGTTTTCGGTCCTGTGTAACTGCGCAGGAGTGAACATTTGCTGCTAGGAATTTTTCATAATTTCACCTTCCATTTTACTGCTTTGCCATGAAATTTGCATTTTTTTTTAGCAATCTGACTCACTTGTCTGCCCTGAAATTTGCATATGTTTAACCACCCCACCCACTGCTCTGTAACCCTCATGTGAGAACTAGCAGTGCACACCAGTGGAGGGAAGCAACAAGCACGAAGGGTGGTGGGGAGCCAAAAGTGGCTGCAGGAGAGAAGGAGCTTTAGGGGTGTAGAACATGGAGCAGCCTTTTAAAAAAAATGTTTTCTACTACAGGGGTGTACTGAAGTGGAGGATGAAATTGACACAGACATTGACAAGAGGACATATCTGTATGCTTGGCTAAATACAGGAAAGGCGGTCTTGCGCACTCATGCACCCCCCCCCCCAAATGGCAAATGCATTCATAAGGGCTCAGAAAATTATTTTCTTTTTGTGATCCGATGCGGAGGTAGGGGAGTTTCGCTCTGGAAGTGCCGACGTGGAGGATGAAATTGATAAGTTGGGGATATGGCTGTGCTGGACTCGAATAGCAGACTTCGAAGTGGAGGATAAAATTGACAAGATGGGGATATGGCTATGCTGGACTTGAATAGCAGACTTGTGGTCCTGCACACTTGTGCAAGACCCCTACAATATATTTTTTTTTAAAGTTTGCGAACACGCTCCTGTGTTCATAAAACCCTTTGGTGATCCGATGTGGGAGTGGGGAGGCGTTTCCCTCATGAGTTGGCAACCCTAGCAGACCAATTACAGAAAGGGTGCTGATGTGCTGACAAGGATTTCTGCCGCAAAGACTCCTGGGATACATGCTGGCAGTGGCCTGGGGAGCTGAGGGAGAAACTAGCCATAGCAAGCCACCCAGTGGGTGATCGTCTGCCAAGCAACCCACCCACAGTGACTTATTCTCAGGGTGGCTTAGTGTGATGTGTGAACTCGCCCATTGTTTCAGGCTACTCTATCCCAGGATCGCTTCAGGCTAAGTGACTTCAAAACAGCAATGGTAGCTATTAGACCTTTCTGTGTGGAACCATAGAGCCAGCAGTCAGAAACACATATTGCTTTCACTAGGCTACTGCATCCTGGGAGTTCCTGGCATGCAGTAACCTTATGGGTCTTTCTGTTTGCTGACATTGAGGATATGGCTGGCAGATGGACCTTCTGAAGCAGACAAATGTCCGGAAGTAGAGAGCAAAGACACAGTAGAACAGCTACCTTCCTCTGCCCCACGCTCTCTATTTAGCATGGATTGCCACAAGTCTCTCTTGTGTTAAAACTGAACCCAAGGTACTTTATATTCTCCCATGAAGTTCCTAATGAAAAGTGATTTTTTTCTTTTATCACATTCTCAGATATCTCTAAACAATTAAACAAGCTTATCTCTCAACAATTAAAGACACAAAATACTTACATTTTAGAGTAATATTTGCTATCTAATCTATACTCGCATACTCCTGGACAAAAATACTGTTGTAAGCATGTATAAAAAGCATATAATTACAGAAGCTAACATACTTTTGTTTTTTTAGTAAATAATACAAGTTATTTGGGAAATTCAAAATGTTATATGCTAATAGTACACTAATGAATATACAGGTTATCTTGAGTAGTAGAATACTTAAAACCCACAAACTGTTTTTATTTAAAGTCAGTGACTGAAATCACAGACAGCCCACTGTTCTGCACACACATATATGTGAGTGCCTCCGTGCCAATCAGATAATCAGCATTGTCATCTTCAACAGCACTAGTCACCCAGTTCTCATGTATGCAGCAATCCACAGTTCCTGCACACCCATCCACTCCTGCTACAATAAACAGCCCAGGGACACTCCATCCATGAGTTCTTTATTGTGATGTCCGAACCCAGAACTCTGAGTTGTTGGGAATGAACAACCAAGAGTTTGAACCCATGGTTTAAATGGGTGTCCCTGGGTTGTTGTGCTCCACCTGGGAGCAGTGGGCGTGGGTGGGCAGCCAGGAACCAGCATGCTCGCTTGTTCCCACTGCATTTTCAACACTCCATTGTTAGCAAATATGCAAACTAGGTTATTAAGTATGGTGTGTTGGACGATAGAGAGGTGCCTGGATTCAACTGTTGCTCCCAGTACATCCTACAAACAGGTCCTTGGAATGGAATATTATGTGCACTATCAATTGACATTTCAGTTTCTCATCCAGCTGGGGATCTTCATGTAGAAGCCACTTTTCATGTACATATCCCTGTTGTTTAATCAAATTGAATATAGTCTGGATAAAGAGAAAATGCATCTTGTTAAAAGAGAAATGAGTTATTAGATTTTTACTAAATACAAAGGACACTGACTTAACAATTCAGTCATCAAGTGGGCAACTAGAGAGATTGATGTATCACTTAAGATCAGTAATTTTACTTTTAATAGTGATATCTAGAAGAACCTACTGGGTCTAGCTCAGTAGTTCTTGGTGGTGGTTCAACTTCTGTTGGAAGCACAACAAAATTAAATTGTGTCTGTCCACAAATTACATTCATTGAACTTTGCATAGTCAAAGTTCAATGACTCCTATTAAGAGATAAACATTTTTCTCATTTTTCAATTACAGTAGGCTTGTAAAATAGAGTTGACAAGTAAGTTGCTATACTATCTCAGTTCAGTCTTGGTAGAGAAGAAATAATTGTAACCTAACCAAGTGCATCAGTGTGTTCTTGTATCAACTTTCGTTACTGCAAAAAGACTGCATTTTTTTCAGGAAAATCTATGGAAGTCAAACAGTGACTGGGTTCACAGGACCTGACAACCCATCATGGGTAACTAGCCACGGTGGGTTGTTGTGTCATCTGAACCCTGATCGCTTCCTGCTGGGTGGCTTATTTTAGGGTATCAAGCCATCCTGATAACCCATGGCTTGTTGCAAGGGTTACTTAACCTGCGATGGGTTGTTGTGTCATCCAAATCTGAGAGAGCAATTTTATCAAGGGTTGTGGCAATTGGGCATAGAGCCACTTGGCAAAAACTCCTGCTGCTCTTCCCAATCATGCCTGTCTGTGCTGCCTCAAGCCTCC
This sequence comes from Heloderma suspectum, assembly GCF_057233095.1. NCBI lineage: Eukaryota > Metazoa > Chordata > Lepidosauria > Squamata > Helodermatidae > Heloderma > Heloderma suspectum. Next base: position 76,901,263 of record NC_139461.1, read on the forward strand.
CTTGCCAGTGACATCCCCTCCAACAATGCCGAAACAGCACTTTGGAGGGGCTGTGACTCATTCGTCAACCCCCTTTTTAATTTTTCGGCCCCAGAAATTTCCCATTCGGGGCAATTACTGCCATGGTTCCTGCGAAAGGGAGAAAAGCCTAGATCTTCCCTTTCTTAAGTAGCTGGAGTCTTGAGGAAGTGTTGAATGGAAGCAGGACACTGAGTCAGTTCAACACTTAAAACCCAGAGGATCACCTTGCTAAGTGGGTAATATTGTCGTTCCCCCCCCCTTTTTTTTTTGGTGTACTTACTTTCCTGATCTTTCTCCCTTTTTCTAATCTGTCGCAGTCAGCAATATGCAAATTAGCCTATATTCGGTCTTGTCTCATCAGTTTTCTTGTACATTTCCTACTGTGGTTGCTTCCCTTTGGCAGCTGAAACATACAAGGACACTGACAAAGCAAGGCCATACATATTGGACAGCCATAAATGCACATTTGCACACCTCCGAAAGACCGACAATGACAACAACAACAATAATAATAAAAATTACGGTCCCATTTGCACAAATTTCTGAGGCTGAAAACATTGAATTTGTGCAAATTTGGGGGGCCAAAAAAAAAGCTGGGGAATGAAAGGGGGTTGCAATTGGAGAGGCGAGGGGGACAGGACAGGCAGACAAGACAGGTTCTGCCATGGAGGACACTGGGATACTGGCTAGAGGTCCAAGGGGGAAGGAGGGGGTGAACAACCCACAGTAAGCCCGATTATCTGTTGGGTGCTCTGTGGGTTGTTTCGCGACGAACCCTTGCTGTGCAGCTTATTCGCAGGGTGGGTTGTCTTGTCGTGCAGATGCCCATATAGAATTTGTGATTTCAGGGAAGTTATAAACTTTAACACTTGGGATTAAGAGACATTCCAATATATCAGTATATTTTTGCCAATTCTTTTCTAGAACATTAAGATAGGAAGAGCATTATGGTAAACAGGGTATAAAAGCATCTTAGGTTCTTCACAAAAATCCCCCCAAATTTTGGTGTCATAGACTAGCGGGGACTTAGGCCTCCTCTAACCTGCAAGTAGGCATGGTTGTAAAAGGCTCAGAGAAGGCTTGACTGACTGAGCCAGACCCATGGTCCTCTGGCTATCCTACTTTTCCTCTTCTCCGCTACCAGACCTCAGTCTTGGAAGGGTTCCTCACAGCAGAAGTTGTCATTTTACATTGTCCTACCTTCAGAAACCCAAGTATTTTAGTAGCCAAATAATATTTTCATTTTATTTGCATGGGATGATGTGAGTTGGTTACATGTGCTATAGATTCAGCTTTTGGTCATGACTCATCAATGTTGAAGAAAGATAATAATTCATGTACTTACTGTTCTGAGAAATCCTTTCTAGCCATAGTACATGAATTCATCTCCAAATGAAATAGCTTCTGCTTTGCTGGTCTTTCTTAAATTGCTGTATAGTTGCTAAGCAGTTTAATATACTGCATGTGTATAATTGCAGGACTAAACAGACTCTGCTTGTAGCTTTGCAGCCAACACCCATGGCCACCCACAGGGCATATTTGAAGCTTCAGGATATAGCTGCCAAGTTCTAGAATGTTTCTTGCTGGCTCTTGTCCACCTTTTGCTGGCGTTGCCTTTGGAAAGGTTTGTCACTTGTGAGATTTGTTCCCCAGTGCTTTGTTAAAGAGGAGGCATGAAGTGATCGTTTGGGTTTGATGGCATGATCTTCAAAGTAATGTTTTGGCTAATAAAAGCTTACCCATTCTTATGGAGTGCAATTAGGGTTTGTCTTCTCAAGTTCTTTGCATATCTGTTCCTTTGCTTTTGTTGTTGTTATTGGCTGACATGCAGGTAGTCTTGGACTTTGCCTAAGACAGCACATTTCTCTGAACACCATGGGTGCATTTCTGAGAGCACAATCCAGTGTCCATTCTAGTTAGCGATGGGTGAATTTACACCGAGTGAGTTTGTTACTTACAAAATAACAAACTCACCCATGTGGACTTGGATGAGAGTTCTTCCCTCAAAGCGACCTCAGTCCATGTAAATGAGCTCTTGCACGTACGTGATATCAAAGTGCATTTTGGGGAGCTGTAGTTTCGAATCACGTAGAGCCTCCTCAGAGCCAGAGCTGCAGTGGCAGCAGCAATGACAAGACAAGCTTCCAAGCAGATGGTAGGATGAATAAAAATGGGGGGGGGGGGGGATTGCCGAATCCTCTTCCTCAGGGAGCCAGAGCAGTGATGGAACAACTAAAAAATTGGGAGGAGAGGCACTTCTGAGTCCTCCTCGTGAAACCAGAGCAGCAGTAGCAAGGGAGTAAGCAGCACCAGATTAGGGAAGGAAAGGATTATTTAGTTATTATGCATTCATTACATTTCTGTACAGCCCCATAGCTGAAGCTCTCTGAGCAGTTTACAAAAGTTAAAACATTAAAATACAATATAGAAAGTTTAAAAGTTATTTACATAAAAGCACACAGACAATATACACAAATAACATATAACTAAAAACGACTTTGAACTAAAAACAATGGAACAAAAAAAATTAACAATTAAAGCAACACAGCTTAAAGACAGCACAGCTTAAAAACAGTATACAAGAGTCAGCAAAAGGAACAAGACTTCTAAAAAGGGAAGGTATGCAGGAATATTATAGTCTTTAATTCCTACTATAAAACCTTTGAAGAGGTCAGCAGGCGCATTTCAACTGACAGATCATTCCACAACTGAGGGGCTGCAAAGGAAAAGGTCCATCCTCTTTGCGTGTGGCTGCTAATCTCACATTAGAGGACCTTAGGTGGCAGCCTGGGATTTAGGGGAGAAGGCACTCCCTAAGGCACCTTGGACTTAGACCGTGTAAGGCTTTGAAGATAAGAATCAGCACTTCATATTTTGCTCGGAAACAAATTGGCAGCCTCTGTAAAGATTTTAAAACTGGTGTAATATGGTCTCCATGGGATGTCCCTGAGACCAACCTGGCTGCCATATTTTGTACCAGTTGAAGTTTCTGAACTAAATAAACAGGCAGCCCAAAGTACAGCGCATTACAGAAATCAAGCCTAGAGGTTACCAGTGCATGCACCACCGTTACCAGGCACACATATTCCAGGAACGGGCGTAGCTGGTGTATCAGCTGAAGTTGATAACAGGCACTTCTCACCGTTGCCTCCACCTGGGGTGCCAGGAGCAGCGTTGGGAAGCATCCCCAAGCGAAGAACTTGTTCCTTCAGGGGGAGTGCAGCTCCATCCAGAACTGGTTGACATACCCTTTATGATGAGCACTGCTGCCTTGCCTGGATTCAAGTTCAGCTTGTTCTCCCTCATCCAGCCCATGACCTACTTCAGGCAGTCATTCAGAGGAGTCATACCTTTCTTGGATAAAGATGTGAAGGAGAAATGGATTTTGGTGTCATCAGCATACCGATAACACCCAGCCCCAAATCTCCTGATGATCTCTCCCAGTGGTTTCATGTAGATATTAAACAGCATTGGGGGTAGGATGGAGGGACTCCACATAATAGTTCCTTTTTCGAGGAGCAGCTATCCCCGAGCAGCACCATCTGGAACCATCCTGGGAGAAAGGAGCGGAACCACTGCAGAGCAGTGCCCCGCGATCCAGAAAGATACCATGGTCCATGGTATCAAATGCTGTTGAGAGGTCCAAAAGACACAACAGGGATGCACTCCCCCTATCGATTCCCAGGTGAAGATCATCCACCAAGGCGACCATGGCAGTCTCAACTCCGTATCCCGCTCCAAAGCCAGTTTGAAATGGTTAATCTAACTAATGCAGTGCATACACAGAAATTGTATTGTTTAGATACAGACTGCACATGCTTAGAAGCTCACAGTCAATTCAAACTTAATAGTGAATTAGTAAACTGCTGGTCCAGGTTCATTAAAAAGGTAAGCATTACAAATGGGCGAAGTTCAACCATTGAGCAGATTCATTACAAAATTTGGCAGCATCACTAGTTTTAGTCCCGTTGTTTGGGGCTTGCTTTGAATTTCATTCTTCTCTGCATACAGGGGTCATCAAAATTCACTTACTGCAGTTGGCACTGCAAGCATCCCTTTCTTATTGATGAATATGAAACTGAGCATGAGGGCTTATTCCTGTAGTCACGCTAGTGCTTTATTCGTATTTAAGTGCCTCCAAAGTTCAGCATGCTGGCAGAGATAAGATTTCACTCACCCAGACCTGTGGCAAGCACAGACACTGGCTGGCTACCAAGTGCAATCTAAACTTGTGTCCCCTGTTCATGTGCTTGTTTAGTTACAGTCTTGTTTTGTGACCTCCCATCTTACCTTTTCCAAGATGTGATTTCTCTGTACTGAAATTGAATGTTTGTGGGTTTCCTTTTAAACTATAACATCAATTATCTGTCTTAAGAATCGGTCAAAGCCCTGGCTGTTGTGGTTACCACTTGTAACTGCTTGGAACTTGTCATTTTCTTCCCAATCATGTAGTTCTGGTCATGGCACCTTCCAGTACTTTTTCTGCAGCAATGATTCTGCCCATCATTCTTTGCTGATGGCTTTTGTCTCTTCCTTAGGAACATAGGAAGTGGCCTTATACTGAGTCAAACCCTTGGTCCATCTAGGCCAGTCTGGTCAGCACTGACTGACAGCTGCTCTCCAGGGTTTCAGGCAGGAATTTTTACAGCCCATACCTGGAGAAGCTGGGGATTGAATCTGGGACCTTCTGCATGCAAAGCATGTGCTCTGCCATGGCCCCTCCCCTGGAAGTTCCTGCGTCCGTCCAGCCCTCAGTCTTCTTCCAGCATTCACCATTGATCAGCCCTCCATGGAAATATTTCATAATGAAGAGAGAGTGGTTTAAAACAAAAACATACATTTATTTTAAAATAATAATAATAATAATAATAATAATAATAATAATAATAATAATAATCCATTAAATGTTACAACACCTATATTAATATCTGAAGACATTAAACGTGTTATTTTCTAGTTCAGTAAAGAGATTCATTATATATTTGTATACTAGCATTTAAGTTTGTCACGTTCACCCTATGCAACTTTAACATATCGTTGCTCTTTTAATGTCCTAGTTAAATTTAATTTTACCAATTTAAACACTGTTAACATTCTCCAGAAATCTATAATTGGAGAGTGAACTGGAAAAATTGAGCCCCCTTGGAAGTCTGGTAGAAGCCAACAAGTGGGCCATAAATTGAATAAATAAAAAATATGATATTTCAGATCTTAAGAAAATTGATCTGCAGTGGGCATTACAAGTGAAAACATGTCATGATAATATCAAGTGTAAACTCTGAGTGACTAAATACACTTTTATTAACACTACATGACTTGAACTTAGCAATTAAGGTCTCGATTTTGTATCTTTTGTCTTTTTATCTTAGCGAAAGACAGTTGAGAGAGACAGAAAGATGCTTGTTCGCTTCAGTTATGTCAGGTGGGTAAATGAGAAAGTAGAGCAGAGAGCTATCTGTGGAAGAATAGTTGCATACTGTAATAGATTATATGCTTCGTGCAGTTGCAAGAATTCTGTGCCCATTGCTTTCTTGTGCTCTCTCTCTGGCAAGTAGATATCTTTCCTTAGTAGTCTGGATGTGGTGGGTCTTGCCTTGATACATTTGAAGTAAATGATTCTCGGGGAGTCCCCGTCTCTGACCTATATAGTTCTCTGGAACATTCTCAGCTTCATATTGGTTGAGCTGTTAGTGTATTTGAGCTCTTTTTTGTTCCTTCTGTTACAATTTGCCTGCAGTCATTTATATTGGGCAGGATTTCCTGTCAGGGTTCCATTTCAGGAATAGAAGATAGATCCTCTGTAGAGTGCTTTTTTGCTGTGTGTGTGCGCGCACGTGTGTGTGTGTGTGTGTGCATGTGTAGTTACTCGAATATAATTGTTACAGTGTCAGGAGATTATTTAACATGGTCATAGGGTATAATGGCTTCTTCCTTTATATAAAAAAATCAAGATCTAGTTTGCATAGTAACTGTGTTTCCTGTTAACCTCATTAGTGGTAGCAATTAATTTATACTCGTGTGCAACTAGATATTATGTCACAAGTACTAAGACATAATTTATGTCTTTCGTAAAGGAGCCATAACCACAAATTCCAAACAGTAGCAGCAAACACTTCCAGGCCACAGAGTGTCTCTGCTGAAAGTAGGTTCTAAATTTGCCTGGCCTTGCTTTAGATTCAGCTGAATGAGGTCCAGAATGCTCTAATCAAGTTCATTAAGGCTCTTCTAGGGTCCTTTTACCCATCTGAAAATTGATTTATTTTTAAATGGTTTAAGAACATGCCTCAGGGCTTCAGTTTATATTTAAAAAAATGAAATTTCTTCCTGTCTTGGAGCAGCACAAATAGTCAATACTAAATTGACAAATGATCCTTTAAGTATATCCATTGAATCCATTCTCTTCAGGCCCCTGTGTGAGACACTTCATCAAAAACATCATCATCTTGATGATACTTTGCAGAAGGAAGAAACAAGGTGAAAATTGGATAAATACTTCCCTCCTTCATCAAAAACATCATCATCTTGATGATACTTTGCAGAAGAAAGAAACAAGGTGAAAATTGGATAGATACTTCCCTCCCTGTCTCTTGTCCCCTTCATGGATCACTGCCTTGTTGTGGCGAAGGGGCTTGCGTAACTCAGTGAAGCCATAAGCTATGCCATGCAGGGCCACCCAAGACGGACAGGTCATGGCAGAGTTCCGACAAAATGTGGTCCACTGGAGAAGGAAATGGCAACCCACTCCAGTATTCTTGCCAAGAAAACCCCATGGAACGTATCACAAGGTTAAAAGAGATGATGCCGGAAGATGAGCCCCTCAGGTCGGAAGGTGTCCAATATACTACTGGGGAAGAGCAGAGGGTATTTCCAAGTAGCGCCAGAAAGAGTGAAGCGGCTGGGCCAAAGCCAAAAGGACACTCAGCTGTGGATGTGCCTGGTGGTGAAAAGAAAATCCGATGCTGTAAAGAACAATATTGTTTAGGAACCTGGAATGTAAGATCAATGAATCAAGGTAAGCTGGAGGTTGAGATGGCAAGATTGAACATCAACATCTTGGGAATCAGCGAACTAAAATGGACAAGCATGGGCGAATTTAATTCAGGTGACCATTATATCTACAACTGTGGGCAAGAATCCCTTAGAAGAAATGGAGTAGCACTCGTAGTCAATAAAAGGGTGGGAAAAGTAGTACTGGGGTACAATCTCAAATATGACAGAATGATCTCAGTACGAATCCAAAGCAAACATTCAACATCACAGTAATTCAAGTCTATGCCCCAACCACTGAGGCCGAAGAAGCTGAGGTTGATCGGGTTCTATGAAGACCTACAACACCTTCTAGAACTAACACCAAAAAAAGATGTCCTTTTCATCCTAGAGGATTGGAATGCCAAAGTAGGAAGTCAAGAAATAACTGGGATAACAGGCAAGCATGGCCTTGGTGTACAAAATGAAGCAGGACAAAGGCTAATAGAGTTTTGCCAAGAGAACACGCTGATCATAGCAAACACTCTTTTCCAACAGCACAAGAGGCGACTCTATACATGGACTTCACCAGATGGTCAATATCGAAATCAGATTGATTATGTCCTTTGCAGCCAAAGATGGAGAAGCTCTATACAGTCAGTCAAAACAAGACCTGGAGCTGACTGTGGCTCAGATCATGAGCTTCTTGTTGCAAAATTTCTGCTTAAATTGAAGAACGTAGGGAAAACCACTAAACCATTCAGGCATGACCTAAATCATATCCCTTATGAATATACAGTGGAGGTGACAAATAGATTTTAAGGGATTAGACCTGATAGACAGAGTGCCTGAGGAACTATGGATGGAGGCCCGTAACATTGTTCAGGGGGCCGCAACTCAATCCATCCCCAAGAAAAAGAAATGCAAGAAAGCAAAGTGGCTGTCTGATGAGGCTTTACAAGTATCTGAGGAAAGAAGGGAAGCGAAAAGGAAGGGAGAAAGGGGAAGATATATCCAACTGAATGCAGAGTTCCAGAGAATAGCAAGGAGAGATAAGGCCTTCTTAAATGAACAATTTAAAGAAATCGAGGAAAACAATAGAATGGGAAAGACTAGAGATCTTTTCAAGAAAATCGGAGATCTCAAGGGAACTATGCCCTCAACCACTTCGGCCTCAGTGGTTGGGGCATAGACTTGAATTACTGTGATGTGGAATGGTTTGCTTTGGATTCGTACTGAGATCATTCTGTCGTATTTGTGATTGTACCCCAGTACTGCTTTTCCCACCCTTTTATTGACTATGAGTGCTACTCCATTTCTTCTAAGGGATTCTTGCCCACATTAGTAGATATAATGGTCACTTGAATTAAATTCGCCCATGTCTGTCCATTTTAGTTCGCTGATTCCCAAGATGTCGATGTTCAATCTTGCCATCTCATGTTTGATCACCTCCAGCTTACCTTGATTCATTGATCTTACATTCCAGGTTCCTAAACAATATTGTTCTTTACAGCATCCAATTTTCTTTTCACCACCAGACACATCCACAGCTGAGTGTCCTTTCGGCCTTGGCCCAGCCGCTTCACTCTTTCTGGTGCTACTTGGAAATTCCCTCTGCTCTTCCCCAGTAGTGTATTGGACACCTTCCAACCTGAGGGGCTCATCTTCCGACGTCATATCTTTTAGCCTTGTGATACGTTCCATGGGATTTTCTTGGCAAGAATACTGGAGTGGGTTGCCATTTCCTTCTCCAGTGGACCACATTTTGTCAGAACTCTCTGCCATGTCCTGTCCATCTTGGGTGGCCCTGCACGGCATAGCTTATGGCTTCACGCAAGCCCCTTCGCCACAACAAGGCAGTGATCCATGAAGGGGATGCATATATCTACTATGTGCTTAAAGGCCTGTTTAGTTTGACCCTTAGTGTTCCAAACAGCAAGCTATAAAAATGATCCATTTATATTTGATTTTTTAATACAAGCATGTTACAATGAGAAAGTGTGTGTGTGTGTGTGTGTGTAAAATCCACTGGTACTTTCTCATGTCTTATAGTTTTGATTTTCCATGATTTTTCATGAGTTGTAATCCTGAGCATCCTGCCTTCATACCAATTTTATAAAAGGAAAGACACCAGCAGTTCTTAAGTACTGTTTCACATGTCGTATTTAATCTTTTGAGCAACAGTTATGAAGGACAGTTATTGAAGTTATTAATATATTACAAGGATCAAGAAGAGTAATTTACAAAATCTCAATAGACCATAAAAAACACAGGCAGACAGGATGGCTGGGATTTGGATCCAACAGGAACTCAGGGTTAGGATGGCATCAAGACTGGGAACTCCTGAGAATCTAGAAGATAGAGAATAAAGAGGGCAACAGGAAAATGTATCAAGATGCAAGAACATGGCTGGAACATATAATATGCATGTCCCCTTCTCAGTAGATCCCAATAGAGTGACCTGAAGTATTTAAACTGTGAATATCAATCCTAGCCAGGGTTTGCACATAATTTAACATTAAACTTTGAAGCTAGGATGGCTATTTACAAGGCTGGCACAGCAGGTGAGAAACCTCCCCTCTGTTCTCTTGGAACAGGTTTTGTTGAAGCCTACTCTGTCATATTAAGCTGGCCGGTGCTAAGAATCCTGGCCAGCACAAACCTGTTCAGAAAAGAGGGGAAGGCACTAAGGAAATTATGTGGGTGATTGCCTAACAGCTATCCAATGAATTTCTCACAGACTTTATGCTGACCTCTTATTCTTAAGTCTGGATGTCATGAAAAAAGCAAGAGCAACAGTAGAGGGATTGCAAATAAGGAGAACTAGCATTTCCTCACGATACAGAGATTTGTGCTATTATCACTATGAACAGTAATGACATGTGAACTAAGTGAGGTGTGTGGGGGGATGGTGTTAGATGGATGCTTGAGTCCTTTAGATCCTGTTCCTGGGCTCTGTTATGATTGGCTTTCTCCATGTCTTACCTTGTTGATGGCTGTTATCAAATTTCAAATAGAAATTACCTTAGAGTAAGTACAAAGCAAAATTGGAAGGGAGATTTATCCTTTTCTTCACTATTTATCTTTTCAGTCACTTTTAGTATGATATTAACAATGCTTGGAAAAAAGATGTCCTTTTTTAGAAACGTCTTGGATGTTGGTAGATGTTTAGGAGTTCGGTCCCATCCACTATATTTTCAAATATTTCCCTTTATTTATTCATTGGTTCATTCATTCATTCATTCGCTTATTTACTGTCTTCAAAGACAACTTCCCAGTATGAATCTTTGATCTTGTTAAATCTGTGAACAATTCATTTGCCTCTTGGGTGGCAATTTGAGTTTGTACAGCTGCTTTCTGCCTTGGGCCACAGTGAGTCTGACAAAAATTATCAGTTTCATTGTGCTGCTACTTGGAAGTTCAGAAGCAAATATTAAACCAATTCAGACATGTGTGAATTGAGAGACTGACCTTCTGGAATAGGAGGATGAAGTACAGGGAAGGATGGTATGGCAGGAAGAAGCGTCAACCCGTATTTTAAAGTATCTTGTCCTGTTCCTGAAGGAGCTTTATAGTGAGAGAGTGTTATATAGAAAAAGTGATCCTGGAAAGAAGAAATCAATAACCTAATGTCCCTAAAGCTAGCATAAAAGTAAAGGGCATTTGCCCATAAGAGAAAACATTTATAAGAATATCTTTGTCATCCACATTCCCTATCACTGGCATTCTTAGAAGGCTGGATCATTAGAGTCTGCTTGCTTCGTGTACACATTTAACTTGAGAACAACAGCCCCAATGGGAGTTCCTAATAGGTGTTATCCAATTTCATGATCCATACCTGTTGAATACCTGAATGGCTTTTTGATCATTTCAAATTGAAATTTTGGTAATTTCAGTTGGTAAAAGGGTAGATCAGCAACATAATGAATACTGAAAGTGGTGTAAGTTATTTATGGAACCATTCTGACAATAGGCAACTAGACACTGCAAGGCTTAATCTTGTCTTGTGGAACTGAAATATGATAGTAGTTCTCAGACAGTTTTTTCCTGAGTTCTTTACTAGTACTTTCATTGCTGTTGAAACAAACAGGTGACAACTTAGTATACTCTGGGCATGTGCTCAAGCCTTTCTTGTATGTGAGCACAAAAGGCCAGAGCAGGGGACTGCAAATGTTGCCTGTACTCATTTTCTGAGTGAGGTGAAGCAGGTAGTTTCAAGACGGCAGCAGCAGGAGAAAACCCATTGGGGTTCAAAATTTCATGTCACTGTCCGAAACGTCTAACTTCTACTGATCGTGGGTTTGGCAGGGATGGATCCACACTCTCAGAGGAGATGGTGCCCTTTATGAGAAAGGAGGCCTAGCCCCTGTAGTCTGATTAGCAAGTGTGTTGGGAAACAGAGCCCAGTAAATCCTTACAAACCACACTGTCTAGACAGAACATCTGTCTAGGAAGGTTGCTGCTTAGACCTTTCCAGAGTTCCTCCCCCAGCTGAACTACCACTGAAGGAGGCTTAGCAACCTTGCTGGTTCCAGCCTTGACTAGCTGCTGGGGCTGACATTCATTCCCCCACAGAAGACCACCATTTTAGATTTTATTATTAAGATAGTGTGGAAACTGATAGTTCCTTGGAGCAGAACAGCCAGTTTTGAACAGGGGAGGTCCAGTTTCAAATCCCTGCTCAGACAGGAAGCTAAGTAGCTTAGACAAGTTGCTATCCCTCAGCCTAACCTGCTATATATGTTTGGGAGGATGTAACAAGAGAAACCCGTGAACACGGCTGCTTAGGGTTAAACTGCACATTACTTTAAACTGTAAGCCATCATGGCATTTTTCCCTTCTTACTCAAAAATAAGCATGGGGAACCTGATCTGGATTAGCACCTTAGCATGAGGGGGAGGAGGTTTAACATGTTAATCCTATGGTCCCAATCCAGATTTGGGTGGCGGCGGGTGGGATTGTGTTCCTGCAATTTGCATTTCCAAAAAAGGATGAATTCATTTCTGTGGATCCTTTTTTGGCAATGCAAATCACACGTGTTCAGAATTGTGGATTGGGACGGCAACTATGGGCAAAAGGTTAAAGCCCCCCCTGCCAATGATAGGGTCCAGATCAGGTCCCTCTATTTACTTTTGAATGAGGAAAAAGGGACACAGCAACTATCTATGTATTTAAAGTAATGTTTAGTTTGACCCTGAAAGGAAAAGCAGGCTAAGAATCTGACAAATACATAAAAAATCATGTGAATTATTTTCTTTTTCTGTTGGGAGTGATGGATGTGAAAGAAAAAGCTAACTCTACTTTAATAAAATAAAATTTAAAAATGGTTATCTTCATATTTAGAGATGCAAATTTTATTTCTTGAATCTTTATTTCACGTGGGCAAGGAGTGGGGTGGAGGAGCACAACCTCAAGAATGTAACCCTAAAATATTCAGGATATAAGAATAAAAGACAAATGATTACCAGATTTCACATACTTGGATTATTTTGGTTCAGAGCCAAAGACCACAAAAATCTCAGCCCTGATGTTGCAAGATGTTTTAAGCCAAAGAAATTCTGTGTGTGGATAAGGGTGCTTCTAATGGATATATGCCTTCTTCATCCAACATGAATGATTTAAGGAACTGTTGAAAATGGAGATAAAATTCCATATTACTCTGTTTTCATTGTAACTAGCCTAACAGACCTTACATTTTTTTAGTTTTAAATCTTTTCCCAAACTCACATTGATAACTTATCCCTGTGCCACATTTCATTTTAATAATGTTATTTCCCCCAGTAAAATATATCAACACTGAGTTTAAATGCAGAACTTGAATCAAGCTATTAAGGTGACTGTGGTCAGTGACTGAGGGTGTTCCCTCCTAATGACTAATTATGCTTACTGCAAATTGAATGTTGGTGTCTACTCTTTCATTTTCAGAATTGGTAGGCTTTTTGATGGCACAGAGCCAATCGTTTTGGACAGTCTGAAGCAGCACTACTTCATCGACCGAGATGGCCAAATGTTCAGATATATCTTGAACTTTCTACGAACGTCAAAACTCCTCATACCAGATGATTTCAAGGTGAAGTTTTATTCATCTTCATGTTTGAAATATTCAATGCAGAGGTAGTTTGAATAACCAGTGTCTGTGGGCTGGTCTCTGAAATGAATATTTGAAAATGGCAGCATTTTTCAGGACTACCATTTTAAATGAAAAAATTTAAAACAAAACTCAAATTCACATTCTGAATGTAAAACTAAATAAGAGTGCAATCCTATAACCACTTACCAGGGAGTAAGACCCATTGAACTCAGTAGGATCTAATTTTGAATTGACATATATAGGATTACACTGTAAATGTTTTCACATTTAACATTAACATTCAATGCTTTAAACTTCTTGGCATCTCTTGATTGTTTTGGTTTTGGCAGGCTTCAAATACGGAAACTCATGAACAGGCAACTATCAAATTCTAATTACCTTTGCAAGTTTTATTGCATGCTTTAAGATACTAAATATCTTGCTTGTTATCAAATGTAATATAAAGTTTGCATGCCAGCTATCATATGTAGTCAAATATGACATACCAGTGGTTTTCAGACTATCTTTTGTTGAACCCTGGGTTCTTTAGAAATTTATCAGGGGTTCAGTGTCACAAAGTATCAACTGTCGGATATCAAATATTGAAATAAAATATAATGGGTGTTGAACAAAGAGAAAATATTTGAACACATAGAGAATGAATATTGCATGTTCAAATTTTAATAGGAAAATTCTGAGGGGAATTTGGTGGAGCAAATTCATTTTACTTCTAACAGAGATTAACTTCGCACAATGTTTGGATGTATCATGCCATTATCAAAGCAAGGCTTCCCCGCATTTTGATGGTGACTATGAGATGGAAATATATCAGGGAAGTATTTTTATGATGTGGACTCCCCATTTCTTAGCCCTGTTGGGGCATTCATGATCAACAGTTGTGTGGCATGGGAGAGACCAGGACTGGACCCCCCTGTTGAATGCCCAAATTCTTGTGTCATAAGGATTTGTCCTTTGATTGTAAGCTGATGGTAGGAAAAGACTGAGGACTCCTGACAATCAAAGTAGAGCTATCTTTGCATTTTAAGCCACTGAGAGACACACAGAGGATAAGTCTAACAACAGATATTAGCTGTGATATCTAAATGGAACCTCCATGCTAGCTATTAGCTAAAATGGAACCTCCAAATTCAGAAGATATATGCCTCTGAATACCAATTTTTGGTGAACAAGAATAGGGGAGGGCTGTTGCCTTATGCTATGCTGGTGGGAGTCTTAGAGGCATCTTTTGGAAACAGATACTCAACAGGCCAAGAGAGACTTCTTGTCTAGCCCAGCAGCGCTCTTGCATTCTTCCGTGTTTTACATGGCAGCTAAGAAACCTTCATGCATATTCTTTGCACAAACCAGGAGTCCATGAATTTATTTAATTCATTTATTAATTAATTTATACCCAATGTCAGGGCTCCCCTTATGACCTGGACCCCCTGAGCAAGTTGTTAAGGATCTTTTGCCTCCATAAGAATCCCACCTTCCTCCTTTTACTTTCCCTTTTCCAATAAGATGGGGTTTAGGCTATAGGCGTGGGGTGATTGACACTCTAGACACAGGGTTTAACTACAATAGTTTACTGGTAAATTAAAGCAAGCAAACCACAACTAAAGGTATTTACACAATAGATCTGAGTGATACAAAAGGCATCAAGAGAAAATAAAAGTTACAAAATGCAAGTTCCTTTACCCTAGCTGTACTGAGACTTCTCCAGGCTGCTTCTTCCTATTCCCTCTTCAGGCTCTGCTCTCTTCCTGACTCTTACTATCCTGGTCTTTCTGACTTTCTATTTTTATGCCCTCCTCCCCCAAAACCCCCTTCATGGATCACTGCCTTGTTGTGGCGAAGGGGCTTGCGTAACTCAGTGAAGCCATAAGCTATGCCGTGCAGGGCCACCCAAGATGGACAGGTCATGGCGGAGAGTTCTGACAAAATGTGGTCCACTGGAGAAGGAAATGGCAACCCACTCCAGTATTCTTGCCAAGAAAACCCCATGGAACGTATCACAAGGCTAAAAGAGATGACGCCGGAAGATGAGCCCCTCAGGTCGGAAGGTGTCCAATATACTACTGGGGAAAAGCAGAGGGAATTTCCAAGTAGCGCCAGAAAGAGTGAAGCGGCTGGGCCAAAGCCGAAAGGACACTCAGCTGTGGATGTGTCTGGTGGTGAAAAGAAAATCTGATGCTGTAAAGAACAATATTGTTTAGGAACCTGGAATGTCAGATCAATGAATCAAGGTAAGCTGGAGGTGGCCAAACATGAGGTGGCAAGATTGAACATCGACATCTTGGGAATCAGCGAACTAAAATGGACAGGCATGGGCGAATTTAATTCAGGTGACCATCATATCTACTATTGTGGGCAAGAATCTCTTAGAAGAAATGGAGTAGCACTCGTAGTCAATAAAAGGGTGGGAAAAGTAGTACTGGGGTACAATCTTAAAAATGATAGAATGATCTCAGTACGAATCCAAGGCAAACCATTCAACATCACAGTAATTCAAGTCTATGCCCCAACCACTGATGCCAAAGAAGCTGAGGTTCTATGAAGACCTACAACACCTTCTAGAACTAACACCAAAAAAAGATGTCCTCTTCATCATAGGGGATTAGAATGCTAAAGTAGGAAGTCAAGAAATCACCGGGATAACAGGCAGGCATGGCCTTGGTGCACAAAATGTAGCAGGACAAAAGCTAATAGAGTTTTGCCAGGAGAACACGCTGATCATAGCAAACACTCTTTTCCAACAGCACAAGAGGCGACTCTACACATGGACATCACCAGATGGTCAATATCGAAATCAGATTGATTATGTCCTTTGCAGCCAAAGATGGAGAAGCTCTATACTGTCAGTCAAAACAAGACCTGGAGCTGACTGTGGCTCAGATCATGAGCTTCTTGTTGCTAAATTTTGGCTTAAATTGAAGAACGTAGGGAAAACCACTAAACCATTCAGGTATGACCTAAATCATATCCCTGATGAATATACAGTGGAGGTGAGGAATAGATTTCAGGGATTAGACCTGATAGACAGAGTGCCTGAGGAACTATGGACGGAGGTCCGTAACATTGTTCAGGAGGCAGCAACTCAATCCATCCCAAAGAAAAAGAAATGCAAGAAAGCCAAGTGGCTGTCTGATGAGGCTTTACAAGTAGCTGAAGAAAGAAGGGAAGCAAAAAGCAAGGGAGAAAGGGGAAGATATATCCAACTGAATGCAGAGTTCCAGAGAATAGCAAGGAGAGACAAGAAGGCCTTCTTAAATGAACAATGCAAAGAAATCGAGGAAAACAACAGAATGGAAAAGACTAGAGATCTCTTCAAGAAAATTGGAGATCTCAAGGGAACGTTTTGTGCAAAGACGGGCATGATAAAGGACAAAGAAGGCAGGGACCTCACAGAAGCAGATGATATTAAGAAGAGGTGGCAAGAATACAAAGAAGAACTATACAGGAAAGATCTTACTGTCCTTGATAGCCATGATAGTGCGGTCACTGAACTTGAGCCGGACATCCTAGAGAGTGAAGTCAAGTGGGCCTTAGGAAGCATTAGTAACAACAAAGCTAGCGGAGATGACAGTATTCCAGCTGAGCTATTTAAAATCCTAAAAGATGATGCTGTTAAAGTGCTGCATTCAATATGCCAACCAATTTGGAACACTCAGCAATGGCCGCAAGACTGGAAAAGGTCAGTTTACATTCCAATTCCAAAGAAGGGCAACGCCAAAGAGTGTTCAAACTACCGCACAATTGCGCTCATTTCACATGCCAGCAAGGTGATGCTCAAAATCCTACAAGCTAGGCTTCAGCAGTATGCAAACAGAGAACTACTGGAAGTACAAGCTGGGTTTCGAAGAGGCAGAGGAACTAGAGATCAAATCGCCAACATTCGCTGCATCATGGCGAAAGCAAGAGAATTCCAGAAAAACGTCTATTTCTGCTTCATTGACTACGCTAAAGCCTTTGATTGTGTGGATCACAACAAACTGTGGCAAATTCTTAAAGTGATGGGAGTACCAGACCACCTTACCTGTCTCCTCAGAAACCTGTACGAGGGTCAAGAAGCAACAGTAAGAACCGGACATGGAACAACCGAGTGGTTCAAAATTTGGAAAGGAGTACGACAAGGCTGCATATTGTCACCCTGCTTATTTAACTTATATGCAGAGTACATCATGAGAAATGCTGGGTTGGATGAATCAGAGGTTGGAATTAAGATTGCTGGGAGAATGATCAACAACCTCCGATATGCAGATGATACCACCCTAATGGCAGAAAGCGAAGAGGATCTCAAGAGCCTCTTGTTGAGGGTGAAAGAGGAGAGTGCAAAAGCTGGTTTGAAACTCAACATTAACAAAACGAAGATCATGGCATCTGGCCCCATCACTTCCTGGCATATAGAAGGGGAAGAAATGGAAGCAGTGACAGATTTTACTTTCTTGGGCTCCAAGATCACGGCAGACGGTGACTGTAGCCATGAAATTAAAAGACGCTTGCTCCTTGGGAGGAAAGCTATGGCAAACCTAGACAGCATAGTAAGAAGCAGAGACATCACCTTGCCGACAAAGGTCCGTCTAATCAAAGCTATGGTTTTCCCAGTAGTAATGTATGGCTGTGAGAGCTGGACTATAAGGAAGGCTGAGCACCGAAGAATTGATGCTTTCGAACTGTGGTGCTGGAGAAGACTCTTACGAGTCCCCTGGACTGCAAGGAGGTCAAATCAGTCCATCCTAAAGGAAATCAACCCTGAGTGCTCATTGGAAGGACAGATACTGAAGCTGAAGCTGAAATATTTTGGTCACGTAACGCGAAGAGAAAACTCTCTGGAAAAGACCCTGATGCTGGGAAAGACTGAAGGCAAAAGGAGAAGGGAACAGCAGAGGATGAGATGGCTAGATAGCATCACCGATGCAATGAATATGAACCTGAGCACGCTCCGGGAGAGTGCGCAGGACAGGAAGGCCTGGCGTGCTATGGTCCATGGGGTCACGAAGAGTCAGACACGACTGACCGACTGAACAACAACAACCCCCAAAACCACAAGTACTGTTTCAAAACGGAAGAAAAGAAACTTCCCTGGGGAAATTAAACTACTCCCCTCAGGGATACCCCCTCCTAAAACAAAAACAAAAAACAGGCCTCTAAGCTTGACCCCCCCCATTTATTTATTTATTTATTTATTTATTTGCTGCCCATCTGGCCGGCTACCCAGCCACTCTAGGCGGCGTACAATACTACTAAGAAAGCCTAACCCACCCCAAATGCCCACCTGAACAGCCAGGTTTTTAAAGCCCAGCGGGAGCTCATCAAAGAAATGCCATTGTAGGCCTCAAACCTTCACACCCAACTTTGCTTCAAGGAGCTCCAGTTGGTGTGCATGTTCTCTCTCTACCCCGCCCCCGCCGTTTAATCCACCCTTCAACCCTGCCAAGTACGGTGGTCTGCCCAAGGTGAACTTCATGACTGAGTGTGGATTTGAACCTCGGTCTTCCCAGCCCTACTTTGACACTCTTAACACCTATATCACACTAGCCATTATGGATCTTGATTGTAGCAAGTGGGTTTTAATGTCAAAGGTATATTTAGGTATTCCAGAGATTGTAATTCTCACTGATTCCATGGGACTTGCTCACAGGTAAGTATACTTAGGATAGAAGCTTTGGAAAATGCTATTATCAAGTGCAAAGATTCAGTCTGCTCAAAACGAACGTATGGAAAAACCAGTCTTTTCACAAAATATACACACGTACCTGTTAAAATAATACAATTTCATCAGTGCAGAGAAGCACTGTTTTAAACTAGTTGTTTACCCTTCCAAAACTAATGGAGTTGCTGTGGTTTGAAATATTAGTAAAACTTTTTTTTAGCAGTTCTGAGCTTCTTCATACTCCAAGTACTCCTCACTAATTTGTCCTTCAGCTGTCCAGTGGCATTTGTTTCCTCCTTTCTTTTTTCATTAAAAAAAAATGTTGCGCTTGCTAAGAGCATAGTCCTATACCCTCCCCCCCCCCAAATGCTGATGGCTGGAGGGGATTAGGATGACATGTTGGTGCCTTTCCACTGTGGTTAAGGGCCCTGCAGCACCCAAGTGGCTGAAAAGCTGCTGTCAGCTGTTCTTCTAGAGGTAGCAAGAAGAAAGCTCTGAAACAGGATGTTCTGGCGGGTGGAGCTGGCATAGCTAATCCCCACCCCCCATTGCTGTCAATGGCAGCGAACTGTAAATACACCTATGCACCGGGCTGAATAGCCTGGCAAAACTGCTTCCCCAGCCCCACGCATGGCATGCTTTCAACTTTGTATGGTGCAACCCAGCATGGCTGGGAATGAGATAGTACATCTGTCTCTTGGTTCTCTACCAGCCCCACTCGGGATTTCTCCGTAAGCTATCAGGGGTCCAGTTTACCCCTGTTGAAATTAATGGGAAAGTGAAACCACCAATTAATGGGAAAGTGGAACCACCAAACACCAAGCTAATTGGGGTTCATTCTGTCTCCAGCAACTTCTCAAAATAGGGGAGGGAAATCGCTTAGCATTTTGTCTGTATCATAAATTCCATAGTAGATTTTTCTGGTTTTGTAACTGTTTTCCTGTATGTACAAAAAAAAACCCCTCAACAACACCCAGTCACAAAACACTGCAGGTGTCCTTTGGACCCCAGAATTAAATTCTATCCAACAGGTTCAATACTGCAAATTTGCTTTGTCGTGACGCAAGAATTAACACTGTCATAGTGAAAACTTGCGATACCAATTTCTTGGTTGTAATGGTCTTTTGAGAAAGAGGGGCGGGGGAAACCTGTTGGGCTATTGCAATACATTGGACCCGTGGTGGTGCTATTAAAAGAGCGCACAGGGGCGGTGCCCTGCTTCCTCATAGCGCCCCCCCAGCTCTCTCCATACTGTACATTTCTTTTCCTCCCCTCTTTTCTTTCTCGTGTGGTGCCATTGCGCTGGGCTGGCAGCTGCCACTTTTCCTTCTTCGATGAAATTGTCTTCTGTTCCTACTGGTCTCCAACTTAGTTTTTGCTTACTGCGCATGCCTGCTGAGCGTGCGCATGCAGTCTGCACCATACAGTAATGGCCACTTTCCTGGAGGGCATCCTGGGAGAACAGTCCCCCATAGAATCAAAGAGAATAGCTAGAGCGCTCTCTCTGCAGAGCAAAGGAAGGCCCCGCCTCCGGAGCTTTCCAGTGGATGGTGCTGCTGGACGCCCTATGTTGTGGCTGCATAGCCACCACCAGGTCAAGTGACCTGTACCGAGCCAATCAAAATAGGGGGAAAACATCCACATTACTCACCTCAGTAGGTCATCTCTTCTCTCTCCTGTGACATAGTATGCACAGATCATGTGCAGCCAGGAGCAGCAGATCACCACTCTGTGTGGGAGGCTAAAACTAGGAGAGGATGAGAAGAGCTGAGATCCAACTGGGATGAGGAGCAGGAGCAGCAGAATACTGTCTTGGGTTTTTTTTCCCCTTTGACCTCCTGAGCAACTGCTCTGTTTTGGTTTTTTTAGAGAGAAGGATGGAAGAGTGGGAGAGCGAAAATGAGCAAGCAGTGTGAGGTGATTTTGTGCGTGTAATTTTAAAGAAATCCCAAGGACTGAGGAGTGAGCCAGCCCAGGCTCACAAATTTATCCAATAAATGTGGGAGGGGGAAAGTGAGGAGGTTTCCTTTAGCAGTCCATTCTGTGGGCTTTGCTACTTACTCATTTTTTAAGAATTCCATTTGCGGTGGGTGGGGGGCGCTGGGGAGAGATTGAGAGCAGGTTCCTTTTGCTGTCCTTTGCTTTGCTATGCTTTTTATGGGGTTGGGGAAAAGTTCCATCTGTGGGGGAGGTTGGGGGCTGGGAGTGGGAAGATCGAGAGCAGGTTCTTTTGCTTTCCTATGCTCTTTTTTTTTTTTTTAAGAATTCCAGATGGCTGCAGTGGAGATGGGAAGGTTAATCAGCTTAAGGGGGCAATCCTATGCATGTTTAGACAGAAAAAAAAGTCCTACATGCTAACTGGGGAATGCTGGGAGTTGTAGGATTTTTTTCAGTCTAAACATGCATAAGAGATGCAAATTCATTATCATTAAGACTGGCTCATAGATCTACAATGATTACCCTACCCACAAAACAGACAAGGAATAAATAACAATAGTTCATTTCTAAAACAATTATCCCTCTCTCCTCTACCCCCACAATCCAAAGATGCAATATAATTCATTATTAAAATAATTATTCTCTCTCATAGTAATTTAATTTTAAAAAATATCGTCTTCCACCATCAACCCTGAGTTGCATGCAGTACAATAAATTTATCCAGAAATGATTATTCACCTCCAGCCAGAGATAGATCAGCCTCATACAGAGAGATTTAGGGTGCAATCTTCCTGATAGCCCAATGAGGAATTTAAAAGGAGTGTTAAAATACTCTGCGGGCTTGTGTACCCAACAACTTTTGTATAGGACTGTTTTTGGCATGTGATATCAATACAATGTTTCTCTGTGTTAAACTGGAGTTGTTTGAAATCAACCATTAACTTTTAAAGGGATACAAATAGCAGTTTGATATAGTAAAAAAAAGGCATGCAGTGATTAAATGGGGAACAGCTTTAGTTTCGTTCATGAGTTATTCCTCATTGAAACAAAAAGCTTTTAAAAATATGCTCCTCTGTGATTTTTAAGACTTCTGCTCTATTTTTACACTTTCTTTGGCATTAAAACTGAGTGCCATCAGAATTAATCTTTTCATATTCTTTATTAACCCACACCTTAGTATGATGTGCCCTAACATGGGATTTGTTAGCATTCAGATGGGATGGGGGAGGAACCATGAAAAGAGGTGAAGAATTTCAAGATATTGTGTAATTGTCTTATCCCTGTTGCTTCAGGGCCATATTTTCAAAAAGGGGTTTGTGTGAGTGCTCTTAAAAACCTAGCCCCAGGTTATCTGGAACATCTGGCCCTGCTTATCTACTCAGTAGGAAAATCAAAACGTGTCTGACTGATGAAATGAGCTCTAGTTCCAGCCAGAAAGCCAGACTGCAGTCTTTACAAAACCCTGTAGTACCCACTTGCCCTTCGTGAGCATTCTTAGGGCACATTACTCTAAACGGCACTTAGTGTCTAAAAATAGCCCACTAGCACATATGTCCACTTCAGACTCTGCATCTGTTTCTCCATTGCCCCTAATGGCTTTCTTTCCTGGAGGTAGGCAGTCATTTAAACGTTAAAAGTAGCCCTTGTTCTTAACAATCCATGCTTATTTTCAGTGCAGGTAAAATAGAAATGAAACCTACCAGTTTGATTTATGGGTGATGTCACTGCCAGTTTCATTTTGATTACAGAATAACTGAATACAGTGTTGAAGAGGCCTTGAAGGTCATCTAGTCCAGTCCTGTGCCATGAGCCAGATTCTTTATAGGGGAAGGTATTGCTGCCATGTTTTCTTCTTGGAAAAAGGCTGGAGAGCAAAATTCTGTTACTTGGGGTGGGGGAATAGTACTCTGCATCCAAGCACTTTTGACTGTCCAACCTCAATTGGCTTTTGACACAGCTGAAGCCAGTTGCTTTTCCACTCATCTTCCTCTGTATTTGAGTTTTTTCCTCCACTATTTGAAAAACTCTTATGTCCCCCCCACCTTGATTTTGCTTTTCTAAGCTTATCTTTCCTATTAAGATTGTGTATTTTCAAATGCTTTCTCTTCTTGGTGCTTTTGAATTTTTTCAGTTTTTACTGTTATCTTTAAACTGGGTATTATAAACTTGGGTGGGGCCTGCCAGGGTGAGGCCTACTTCATGTGCTCTTCCTGTGTTATGGGCAAACTGGAAACCTAAATGCTCAGCAAAGGAAAAGTGGTCAGAAATCATTCCTGTGGATATTTGGGGATTTGACCAAGCATTTAGAAGTGTCAAGTGTGCCATAATTTAACCCAGCCCAGAAATATGTTGTTTTCATTTATTATCAACACATGCCTAAACTAGAAGTGATTATAGACTTGCCTAGACTCATCCAGATGTGTGCATAGCTCAGGATTACATAGAGGCCCAGTTTGCACATAACAACCCATGGATTGTCAGGGCTGAGTGCAAGCATGCTGCCTTCTGCATGCTCTCCGCTTCCACTTCTCATCCTTTTTGAGCCCATGGTTTGTTGTTGGGTTAGAACTCTGGTT
The DNA here is from genome assembly GCF_057233095.1 of Heloderma suspectum. Classification (NCBI taxonomy): domain Eukaryota; kingdom Metazoa; phylum Chordata; class Lepidosauria; order Squamata; family Helodermatidae; genus Heloderma; species Heloderma suspectum. Next base: position 76,924,487 of record NC_139461.1, read on the forward strand.
TGACTACCAACCCATTCCTGGGTTGTTGAGCAAAACGCATGCGAAGCAGTGAGCAGGTGGGAGGCAATGCGCTTGCGTGCTCCAGCATGGCCTCATCAATTCATGAGTTGTTTACCCCTTGCATTGGCGTTATTTACGTTATTTTAAATAATAATAAATAATAAATAATAGTTTTACAATTGTACGTTATTTACATTCCAATTCCAAAGAAGGGCAACGCCAAAGAGTGTTCAAACTACCGCACAATTGCGCTCATTTCACATGCCAGCAAGGTGATGCTCAAAATCCTACAAGCTAGGCTTCAGCAGTATGCGAACCGAGAACTATCGGAAGTACAAGCTGAGTTTCGAAGAGGCAGAGGAACTAGAGATCAAATCGCCAACATTCGCTGGATCATGGAGAAAGCAAGAGAATTCCAGAAAAACGTCTATTTCTGCTTCATTGACTACGCTAAAGCCTTTGATTGTGTGGATCACAACAAACTGTGGCAAATTCTTAAAGTGATGGGAGTACCAGACCACCTTACCTGTCTCCTGAGAAACCTGTACGAGGGTCAAGAAGCAACAGTAAGAACCAGACATGGAACAACCGAGTGGTTCAAAATTGGGAAAGGAGTACGACAAGGCTGCATATTGTCACCCTGCTTATTTAACTTATATGCAGAGTACATCATGAGAAACGCCGGGTTGGATGAATCAGAGGTCGGAATTAAGATTGCTGGGAGAATTATCAACAACCTCCGATATGCAGACGACACCACCCTAATGGCAGAAAGCAAAGAGGATCTCAAGAGCCTCTTGTTGAGGGTGAAAGAGGAGAGTGCAAAAGCTGGTTTGAAACTCAACATTAAAAAAACTAAGATCATGGCATCTGGCCCTATCACTTCCTGGCATATAGAAGGGGAAGAAATGGAAGCAGTGACAGATTTTACTTTCTTGGGCTCCAAGATCACGGCAGACGGTGACTGTAGCCATGAAATTAAAAGACGCTTGCTCCTTGGGAGGAAAGCTATGGCAAACCTAGACAGCATAGTAAGAAGCAGAGACATCACCTTGCCGACAAAGGTCCATCTAATCAAAGCTATGGTTTTCCCAGTAGTAATGTATGGCTGTGAGAGCTGGACTATAAGGAAGGCTGAGCGCCGAAGAATTGATGCTTTCGAACTGTGGTGCTGGAGAAGACTCTTACGAGTCCCCTGGACTGCAAGGAGGTCAAATCAGTCCATCCTAAAGGAAATCAACCCTGAGTGCTCATTGGAAGGACAGATACTGAAGCTGAAGCTCAAATATTTTGGCCACCTAATGCGAAGAGAAAACTCTCTGGAAAAGACCCTGATGCTGGGAAAGATTGAAGGCAAAAGGAGAAGGGGACGGCAGAGGATGAGATGGCTAGATAGTATCACCGATGCAACGAATATGAACTTGAGCACGCTCCGGGAGAGAGCGCAGGACAGGAAGGCCTGGCGTGCTATGGTCCATGGGGTCACGAAGAGTCGGACACGACTGAACGACTGAACAACAACAACAGCAACAAATTGGCGTTACATGCAAACCAGTTCATAGTGTATTGGGATAGGAGAGCAGCAAAAAGCCAAAAAAAATCATTCACTTCTGCAACAATGTTCCCTTTTATGTTCAGGTACTATGATAGTAATAGTTTAAAAGGAGTATTAGTTTTTAATTCAACAAATATCTGTGCTGAACAAGATGACTTCAGGTTATTGAACTTAATTGCTGGCACGTTCTTCCTCACTAGGGCACAGAGCAGTCCATGGAAGGTTAGTCTTTTTGCCCTTGCAGCGCTTGTGACATCTTTGCATGCAACCACAAGAGAATCTGGAGTGTCATAAATTTCAGGGAGTGTCATAAATTTCATAAATTTCAGGGAGTGTCATAAGTATGCACAGACACACACACTAGTGTATCGAAATGAACACAAACTTTAATATCACAAGTACAGTTCATAAAAAACAACAATGTAAACTGCCATGTTTATTACAATAAAAGGCTAACAGAGTTGTACCAATGGGTCCAGAACAGAGTCCAGTTTGATACCAAGCCTTTAATTACTAGTCTTTGGGTACAGATTTCCTTAGGTTGTATCCAGCCTATCATAGTCCATTCTAATTAAATGAGGCTGAAATGCTGTACATGCATCTAGGAGTAAGCCCCATTGAGTTCAGTGAGATTAACTTACTTAGAACGTCATGCTGAGTTACATTTAAACATTTGCTGAAACTAATAGATTATGTCCTCTCTATCTGTCAAAAGCATTTGTATTAACCGAGTGAATGTAGGGTCCCATGACATGTTTTTCTTTTTAACAATTGATGCGAGCTGATAGCAAGTAAGGCGTTTTAATTTAGGTGCTTTCAAATTTCAATGTTTACAAGTTGCCATCCCGCCCTATCTCTAAACTTTCATATGTAACTAAATATTTTTGTATGAATGTCTTATCCTATGTCCCTTGTGATCTGGTCTAGAGTTAACTCAGTATTCAGCTTTGACTTGCTCTTGTTTGTTGTCTGTTTTCTTCCGTGTGTGTGCTTTAAATAGAAAACCACAAAGTTAAGATAAACAGGGAGCTACCACGGAAAACAGCACCCTTTGTCAAACTTTTTGTCTCTTCCCCCTGCAACTTAGTTATATCTCGATGTCCTCATACTGTGTTTTCCCCAACCCAACATTATGTTTTTTATCACATATGTTATGCCTGTATTCAACATCATTGACAGTCATTGGCCAGAATTGCACAGAATGATGACAGCTGGATGTCAGTAAGTTTACTACATAGAGGGAAGGAGAAAAATACAATACCAGCTAGCTGCCTCCCTGTTTGTCATACTGTGTACTTCTTCCTTAAATTCTTATTCATTGGAGAAGGTGGACAATCCTCAACATAGTGCTAAAACTAAACAAGTATTTAGTTAATAAGTTGTGTGTTGTTTTTTTTACTGTAAACGTACTGCATAGTGGCAAATCCATTTTATTCCCTGTTTGCACTGAAAATTGTGTGTCTTTCAGGATTACAGCTTGTTATATGAAGAAGCAAAGTATTTTCAGCTTCAGCCCATGCTAGGGGAAATGGAACGATGGAAACAGGATCGGGAGACAGGTCGATTTTCAAAATCCTGCGAGTGTTTGGTTGTGCGAGTTGCTCCAGATCTTGGAGAGAGGATTACCTTGAGCGGTGACAAGTCCTTGATAGAAGAGGTTTTCCCAGAAATTGGTGATGTGATGTGCAATTCAGTGAATGCAGGTTGGAATCACGACTCAACACATGTCATCAGATTTCCTTTAAATGGATATTGTCATCTCAATTCAGTTCAGGTATGAGGTCATCAATATGTCAGTTTATGGACAGGCTAGTGAAGGTGTGAACCAGAGGGAGAAGGTTCTTTTAAATTATGAAAGTCATCATAGGTTTTATCAGCCTAATGAGTTACTGCTTTATTATAGTCTTGTTACCAAACTATCTGAAAACTTCATACACACTGAATAATCCTATTATCCAGATACCCTTGTGATACAGAGAGGTGCTGCATTTTCTCGATATGGGTATTGCCTAAACTTGAGTTTTTCTCCCTACCCACTCTTATTAAAATTTGTTGGTTTGGAGTGATCACCGAAAGGCAATTTGGGGCCTTTAAAACGAGGGGTAATCTCTTCCATCGCACTTTTAGAAACAAAGATGCAGACAGGAAAGCCCTGCTCACTCATCTCCCACATATAATGAATGCACAGAGCGGGACCAGGATCATATCTGTGGACCCCAACCTCTGCACAAATGTGAACAGGGTTATGTGCATGTACAGATGTACAGACTTCTCCAGCCTATTCAGGCATTAGTAAAATGACTAGAGTAAACGCACAAGGGAAGGGATGCTCTAGCACTGCTCCTTCCTCACACATTTCTGTCGCCGTGTACTCATGGAGGGTGATGGTCTGAAGAGGAGAGTCTCCTGTATCCACAGAGACTCTCCACACGAGCCAGGACACTGAAGCTCCAGTCAGCGTCCTTAACAGGTCTCCCATGAAATCAGGAACCTTGATCATTTATAATTCCTATTTGCTTGGAGGATTCTACATAGCATGAAGAAGATCACTTCCACTAAATTACCATCTTACAAACTAGTTTCCTTTTTCCTTGATAAGTTTTTAAATATAATTGAGAACACCAAAGTACTTCCTTGGAGCACCAGTTACATTCCTCTGTTTGTTATGTTGTCTCTAATTGCATGTATTGCACCTATTAAGTAGGTAATTGAGAATGCAGATGCTTCTGAACACATAGCAGTTTCCAGAGTCCTTGGAAAACATACTGATATTATCTTCCCCCTGCCCCAGATAATGTTTCCATTTTATGACATAATGAGGGGCCATATACTATAACTTAAATGAATTGGCTTAGTGAAAAACGTGTTATAAAATTCAGACTGTCTGGGAGGTGTAGTTAAAGAGCTAGTGGGGATATATATAGGAAGCTCACCATTGATGGAGTGACTTGTGGGTTTTGCAAATTGTTTCCACTCCCGATGTTGTGTGTAAGAGCTATTTTGAACAATGATTGGGAGTTCAGGAACATTCCATTCTTTCCAGAATTTAAAACATCTGTATGGTTGGGAATGATGGGTGTTGCAGTCCTACATATCTGGAGAGTGCTAGGGTTGGAGAAGGCTGGTCCGTAGTTGGTTTGTGTGTGGATACATGTACATATGTGGATGCACACACACACTATATGCAGTGAAAGATTCCTAAACGAGGTCTTGTCATACCTGATTAATATTTATCCCTTGTATCCTAAGCAATCCCACCTTGAAAGGAGCTTTCCTGGACTTTTGTTCTGTCCAGTTTTAATTGATATATTTTGATTTACAGTGGGCACAAAACATTAAGACTAACCAAACAGCCACAGAGCAAATGCCCCAGCTATAACCTTCCCCAGACTAGCCAAATGTCCAGCTAAATGAGTAAGTGCACAGCTATCAGAAGTGTTAAAGCTGAGCCTCGGGCTTTTGAGTCTCTCCCAGGGATGGGAGCTTGTTCGTATATGTTATTTATTTAGCACATTTATATTCTGCTTTCCTTCAATCACGGAACTTAAGGTGACATAGTGGCATTGATTGGACCCAGACCTGCTTAGCTTCAGCAAGAGAGCAGCATCATGTGTCCTCAGACCATGCCCTGAGAGTTCTATAACTGTGGAGCATCATCAGGAACTCCTCTGTGTGCCACATCATAAGAGCTTTGAACGTAGGGTCCACATTAGGTATGGGGAAGACATCGGAAGTGGCGGAGGCTGTTTTTAAAGTATGCCAGTTACAGTTTTCTTAGCCAAGGCCAGCAACCTGAGTTTTGCTTGATAGATTATGGAAGCCTATAACACAAGGTGTCACGGAGTTGTACTCTTAACAACTTATATCTGTCATAAGGTGTCAGCTTCATTCTACATCAGCAGCTGAAGTCTTAATACAGCCTTCAGAGGCAACACAGGTAGAGTTAATTGTAGTAGTCTAGCTGCAGGGCCTTGATATTATGAAAATATGGATGTCAGTCATGCATTCTTAATATGAAATGGAGGAATGTGCATCCTTTTCATCAAGTGAGCAATAAACCAGTGCAAAGGCATACCTAGTAAACAATATTCTTGCAATTAGTAGATACCTCAAGTGCTTCTAGATCTTTCCATGTGGAGTTACTTTTGTGTGAATCACACCCCCTTTTATATGTGTTAGGGAGCAATCCTATTGGGATAGGTGGCTACATCCGAATTCAGAAGCGACTGCCTATTCAATGCAGACTGGGTGGAGTGCAGAGGGGATCTTCTCCTCCATGCTCCACCTGCCCTGCATTCACAGCTAGATGGCTGATTTCGGCTGTCTAGCCGCAGGACTGCTGGGGGGGGGGGAGGCTGGATGGTGCATAGGAAGCGTCGTACCAGCACTTCTGCACTCTCCGCCCCTCCCTACCCCTGGGAACTCCCCCTTTTGCCCTGCTCTGTGCTGCTTTTCCAAGCACGGAGTCCAGGAACGATCCGTGCCACCTATGAGGCAGCAAGGGATAGGGCAGGGAGGTGGTTTTCCAGGAACCGACCTCAGAGCGTGGGCTCCGAGATTGGTTCCCGAAAACCAAACAATCCTATGGCCGTTTAGCCACTGTCTAGTGGCCATAGGGTTGCGCCCTTAATTGATGAAGTTGAAGGCAAAGGGACACAGAGCAACGCTTCTGATGTTGATCATAAAGGGCAGGCAGACTTGTGTGGGAGAAAATGGTCCTTCAAATAAACTGGCTCAAATCATTTTGGACTTTATACATATCACCAGCACCTTAAATTGTACCCAAAAATCAATCAAAAGACAGTCTTGCATAACACTGGAGTAATATGTGAGTGGATCCTTGCCAACATTCTGACTGCCACATTTTGTAGTAGCTGAAGTTTCCAAACACTTTCATAGAATCATAGAATAGTAGGGTTGGAAGCAGCCTATAAGACCATTGAGTTCAACCCCCTGCTCAATGCAGGAATCCAAGGAAAAGCATCCCTGACAAATGGCTGTCCAGCTTTATCTTGAATGCCTCCAGTGTGGGAGAGTCCACCACTTCCCTAGGTAACTGGTTCCACTGTCATATTGCTCTAACACTCAGGAAGTTTCTCCTGATGTTCAGCTGGAATCTGGCTTCCTGTAACTTGAGCCCATTCTTCCATGTCCTGCACTCTGGGATGATCGAGAATTGATCCTGGCCTTCCTCTCTGTGACAACCTTTCAAGTACTTGAAGAGTGCTATCATATCTCCCCTCAGTCTTCTCTTCTCAAGGCTAAACATGCCCAGTTCTTTCAGGCTCTCCTCATAGGGCTTTGTTTCCAGGCCCCTGATCATCTTCGTTGCCCTCCTTTGAACCCTCTCCAGTTTGTCTGCATCCTTCTGAAAGTGTGGTGCCCAGAACTGGACACAGTACTCAAAGTGAGGCCTGACCGGTGCTAAGTAGAGGGGAACTAGTACTTCATGGGCTTTGGAAGCTATACGTCTATTAATGCAGCCCAAAATGGCATTTGCCTTTTTTGCAGCCACATCACATTGTTTGTGATGTGGCTGCTTGTGACCTATGACAATTCCAAGAGCCTTCTCGCGTGTAGTATTGTTGAGCCAAGTATCCCCCATCTTGTAACTATGCATTTGGTTTCTTTTTCCTAGGTGCTGAACTTGGCATTTATCCCTATTAAATGCCATTATGTTGTTTTCTGCCCAGCACTCCAGTCTATCAAGATCACTTTGAATTTTGTTTCTGTCTACCGAAGTATTAGCTATCCCATCCAATTTTGTGTCTTCTGAAAATTTGATCAGCATTTCCTGCACCTTCTCATCCAAGTCATTAATAAAAATGTTGGAAGTGCACTGGGCCCAGGACTGAGCCCTGCGGTACCTCGCTCGTTACCTCTCCCCAATTTGAGAAGGTCCCATTGATAAGCACTCATTGAGTCCGATTCTGTAGCCAACTGTGGATCCACCTGAGAGTTGTTTCATCTAGCCCACTTTTAGCTAGGTTGCTAATCAGGATAACATGGGGCGTTTTGTTGAAAGCTTTGCTGAAGTCAAGATATATTATGTCCACAGCATTCCCACAGTCCACCAGGGAGGTGACCTGATTCAAAAATGAGATCAGATTCGTCTGGCAGGATTTGTTCTTGACAAATCCTTGTTGGCTTTGAGTAATGACTGCATTGTTGTCAAGGTGCTTACATATTGATCGCTTTATAATATGCTCCAGAATTTTCCCAGGGATTGATGTCAGACTGACTGGTCTGTAGTTCCCAGGTTCCTCCTTTTTGCCCTTTTTGAAGATAGGGACAACATTAGCCCTCCTCCAGTCATCTGGCACTTACCTGTCCTCCTTGATTTCTCAAAGATAATAGACAGTGGTTCTGAGAGTTCTTCTGCCAGTTCTTTTATTACTCCAGGATGCAGTTCAACTGGCCCTGGAGTTTCCGAACACTTTTTAAAGGCAGCCCTATGTAGCATGCATTCTAGTAATCCAGACTGGATTTAATCAAGGCATGTGTGACTGTAGCCAAATCTGCTTTTTCCAGGAAAAGGCTCAGTTGGCACACTAGCCAAAGCTGAGCAAAGGCACGACTGGCCATAGCAGCCGGCTGAACATCCAGAAGCAAAGCAGGATCAAGGAGTGCCCCCAAACTACGAACCTGATCCTTCAAAGAAAGTGCAACCTCATTCAGAGTAGGCTGTACTCTAAGTCCCTGATTAGTTCTCCTGCTGACGAGCAGCATCTCTGTCTTGTCTGGATTAATCCTCAGTTTATTTGCCTACATCACTGTGCTCAAGCAACCATTCAGGATCTCTACAGCCTCAATGGCATTAGATGAACAGGAGAGATAGAGCTGTGCCATCAATGTATTGGTGACACCCAATCCCACGCCCCTGGACAGCCTCCCCAGGAGTTTCATGTAGATGTGGAAAAGCATGAGAGATAAGATAGAAGTTTGCAGGGACTCTATAGACCCAGAGGTTTAGCATCAGTCCACCAGCACCACCTTCTAGGACCTGTCTAGATAGGACTGGAACCACTCAAACCCAGATTGGAAAGGATAAAGAAAACCACTCGCATCTAATAATGTCTGTAGTTGTAATGCCACTACCTGTTTGTACACCTTTGAGATTGACTGGTTGTTATCCAAAAAGGTAGGATTCAGAGAGGGCTCTTTCAGTTAACAACTGCCTTCTTCAATACCAGTGGCATAACTCCCTGTCTTAGTGGGTCATTCACTTTGCTGCTCAACCAGACAGTGCCCTCTGGCCTACCCATCAGCTGGGAAGGGTCAGAGTCAAGAGGGGTCAGCCTCAAACCTAGAATACAGAATCCAAATTGAGAGTTTGCTACAGTTGAGCAAAGGTATCTTGGAGAGGCATGAAGTGAGAGTGTGATCAAAGAGATTCCAGTGTCATGATTTTTTGAGTCTAGATAGCGGTTGATTTGTCAATGAATTCTAGTAGTAATTATTATGGGGATGGGAATTGCAGTTTTGTTTCTATGTATGGAACTAGAATAAGAAAGGAGAAAGTAAGCAGTTTGTGAAAGTTAAGATCATTTGACAATAAATGGGTGTTTAGCATGAGGTGAAGACTTTTCACCCTATGGTACTATGTACTGAAGGGTGAAAACATTCTGCTAAAATGGGGCTAAAGAATAAATCACCTCATACCACTTATCTCCTGTTAGAATCTTGGAATTATTCAAGTCTCAGGGTGATGGTTGTACAATGCTCTGAGTACCATGTTGTAGAGAAAGGTTTCTGAGATGTATTAATAATGATGAAACTGAGAGGAATAGATGGCTGGTAGACTGCTCTTTCTGTTTTTGTTCTTACACCATCTTTTCCTTGTCCTGTTTTGTAGGTACTTGAACGGTTGCAACAAAGAGGATTTGAAATTGTTGGCTCTTGCGGAGGAGGGGTGGACTCTTCCCAATTCAGTGAATATGTACTTAGACGAGAACTCAGAAGGACATCTCGCTCATCCTCTGTCATTCGAATAAAGCAAGAACCTCTGGACTAAGAACTTTTTTTTCTTATGCAACAAACAAAAAGGGGGACCTTTTTCATGTGCAGTTGGGACACCAAACGAGCCCTGGAACGACAAATTGAAGAAAGACACATTTATATCAAATATAGACACCATACCTGTATTCATATGGAAGCATTTGGAATAGTAATAATAACCTCAAGGTGTAAAATATGTATATGTGAAATGTTAGAAATGCAAAAAGAAAAAAAAACCCTAAAAATGGTAGGTGAGGTTGGTGCTGTGATGGCCATTAAGTGTCCTAGGCCTTAGCTAGGCCTGTTTAACAATAAAGAAGCCATTGCCATTAGAGGAGGCTCACAACTCCTTTCCATTTCATTCCATTTTCCATTGCCAAATGGCAATCTGCTTTTCAGTGTGTACACCTTGAATCAATTTGCAGATGTCTTAGAGGTGACTGGGCACAACTACAGAAAACATCCATCCATTATATAAGAAAGGTAATGGACAGGAATTTTAGATGTTGCTTGTACAGAAGTCACACACTTCTGTCCACCTGGCAGATGTGAACATTCATTGTTTTTTTCAAGAGGAGTCAGAATTTGTTACTACTTAGTGGAGTTGCCCTGGTTTGAGTCCAGTGCTTTCACAAGTTTTTTCAAACTTGATAATGTATGAAGTACAAATAAACTCTGTTAAAATGTCCAGTTAAAGCCAACACTAGCCAAAAAATGTAAAATAACATTTTAAAACAATCAAGATTAACATGAGCTTTTAACTTGTTCTAGTGTGCATTTGATACGTTTATTGGACGGTAAGTGATACTGAATTCTGTGTGAAAACAAAATTAGAAGGTATCCATAGTGTCCATAGTGGCAAACAGTTCTAATGCACCTTATGGTGCTACTTTCTTTCCGTCACTGATTTTCCAGCTTTGTTTGAAACTGTCGTTTTGAAAAGCCCTGGACTTTTGGGGGGATAAAACAATTAAATGCAGATCTGTACAACGACTTTTAACTACTTCTAATGCTGACATCTCTGCCTAATATAATTTCATCACTGTCCATAAAGTCAGCCCCTTTAATCTCACATTCAAGTACTCTTTTTTAATTACGAAGTACTATCATTCTGCACTGTTTTTCCTAAGGTACTACTATCTTAAGGTACTACATGCCGCCCTCCCCCAGCCACTGGGAAATAATACCTTCTATTGTTTATATATCTAGGGAGTCATTAATGTCCAGCATTGCTAATATAAGGATTACTACATTTGTCTGCTCTCTGCCTTACAAGGGACCTGTAAGTTTTATTAGTGCTAGAGAAAGATTTTAATAACTGATGGTGTTTATATTTTCAGAGAGAATGGCTGTTGGTTCTTTGACTCAGTATAAGTTGGTGCAACCTGTGAACTTTTGTACTGGACAAAATCTAACCTAATTAGTAGGCAGAAAGTTTATTAACTCACCATCTTAAGACGGAAATATATTGCAGATGGGGCTTCTGCTACCCCTCTACCATTTTTTTGCTCTGTTCCTTAGCTTCCCCTGCCCTTTTTTTTAAACATCAAGTCTGATGAGTTCTACTTTGAATGTTTTTTTATTAAAACAGAAAAGCAGGGTATAAATAATAATTCTGTAAACTGAAAAGCAAGCACATTGCTTTTTATTTTTTTCCCCTAGTTGGTCCTAATAAAGCTCTTTGCCCATTTGATATTTTCTAAGGACCAACACAGTTGTCTTTATATTTTGTATAAGTTATTCTAATTGTGCTTGGTTTATCTCAACAATTATTACAAAGTATACTACAGAAGGCGCAAACACTTCACAGAATATTTGCTTGCATAAAATTCACCAGCCACCACATTATCCTCCCCCCAGAGTATCTTTTTATGCAGTCTATTACATGTTACAACTATACATTCATCTTCTTTCTGGAACGCGTAATTGAAAAAATGGTGCAAACATTCTTTTCCTTTTGGTGAGACCTTATTTGGGAAAAGTTTGAATTCAGAATTTCAAGTGAAAAGAATCTATCTCATAGCTCTAACCATCGAAGGCTGAAGGAATTCTTCTGGGTTTTCTAAATATGGGTGATTAGTTACGTGTCTCCCAGACAGCATATGGCAGGGGAACTTAAGTTTATCATGACAGGAAACAAGTGAGAAACTATTTCCCATATATTAATGTTCAGAATGTTGATGGCAAAAGTTTAATCTTGGTGCTGCCGCACAAGTATAAGCTTGTAAAATAAAATACAACTTCACATCCAATGTGGTGTATATCCAAAGTGGTTAAGATAAAAATGCTGGATAAAATGGCAATGATATTAACATAAAGTTGCACTGAGAAGGTAGACTGAGTAAATTTGTGGTTTCAAATTTGTAAATTTTGGACAATGGCAGTTCTATTGTATTGCTGTATTTGGATCATTGTTAAATGCTTGGGTTTTTGAATAATGGCAATTAGTCTTAATGAAATAAATGTATGTGCATTTTTATTTTATTTTATCGTGCACTAAGGTGAAATGGAAGGAATAGGAATTCTGGAAAATCCACATTTTTAGAATTATTCTTAACCAGTAGAAGAATCTGCAAACAAGTCAGGAAAGTACTATTTAAGTTCCCTGTCTATACTTAACACTGAGTGTTACACACATTCACCCCACTTCTCTTTTTTTAAAAATGATATAGACTCTGATTTTGAAGAGTGGAGCTATGTGAAAACTGTCCCTTGCTCTAAATGTAGTGTACTTAATGGGAGTCAGCAGAGTATATACATGGTTTTGAACTTTGTGTAGGATGTTTGATAGAAGAACTCCAGCATAGGTGGTACTGAAAGGCGTTCTTCCCTCTTATAAATGCTGCAGCTTAACGTTGTGATTTTTGTTTTGCATTTGATAAGATCTAGGGCCCTTGTTGGGTCAGTCATCATTCATCATTCATCGTTCAGTTGTCTGAAGCAGACATTAACATCTTGCTCCTTTCTAAATTGTTGAGTAGTCAGAGAAACACTTCATTGAATGTTATTTTATGAACTGAATTGCAAATTGTGGAGGTCTGGAATGTTAATGGCACTGTACTCTAGGTCATAGTCATTGGAAACTGAAACTATTCAAACTGAATAAAAATGATGCAGGGGTAAACAAAATGTAGACTTGTAGGTGAGACTGATTAGCCCTATACAAAGAAAGCAGAATCTTTAACAATCTGTTAAATGTCATTTATTAAATCAGATCAATAGATATGAGCAATAAATATATTGAATAAGAAAAAAGCAGATGGCAAACAGCTCTCTTTTTACAGGTTATTAATATTGTGATGCACTGTAGTTGTAATTTAGCTACTTAAAAAAAAATAACTGCATTTTATGCCATCAGTGGGTGCTGTATTTTGCTGTAATGCATGGGAAAATGGAAAGGAACGTCAGCTGCCAAAATTGTGTTTTCTGTCAACATGATTAAGTGGTGGCAAAGGGACTGCTGGGAACATATACTGGAAATGCCATGCAACATGACCTTCCTCAAAATAAAAATGTGGCTGGAGGTGGAAATGAAACTAGCTTCCAAAGGCAAATCAAGGCATTGTTGCTTATATTGGTTATCAATGCATTTTTACCAATACAAATACCTCTTTCTAGTTCCTTGGCGTGTGCTCTGATTATTTCCTGAAAACAGCATTAGACCACTGTCTAATGTAGAAACTTTGAAATCTCAGATCCAAAAAGTGAGCCTGATCATATCCTTTGTACAGACTGGTTTCTTGATAGCTTTTAACTATGGTGTACACTTTCTGGATATAGGACACTTTCCCCAAAGTTAATCTTGCGAATGCTTGCAAAATGCAATGGCAAGAAAGCTAGATGAAGAGCAGCTGTAGCATCCCACATTGTCTTAATTTTGGTAACAGGTTGGGAGACAACGACAGCACCGTGACTAGAAGCAGTTTGGGTAGGGTCTGGCAAGTAAAAAATGCTTCCCTGCTTGCTTGACACTACCATTGCCAGTAGACCCAGGCATTGGGAAGAGCTCCTAAGCAGAGTGTTTTAATGTAGAAACAGGAGTTTACATTGGAAATAAGTTGAAACTGGGTTGGATGAAGTGAGAAGCCTCTAATGTTAGGTGGGTTGTTACAGTGGGTTGTTTCCAGATTTAAGCTGGATCAACTGTGCTGGTAGGAGTGGACTTCACTGCCCTTCCCACCTGAACATACACACAGAGTCAGGAGGCCCTGCTGAATGGGGTGAGCTGTTGGGATCCCCCAAAATGAGGCAGAGGGACCTTCCATGTGTGGGCCCCTTCCTCTTGAGGCAGGCAGATCTGGAAATAAAGATGAACAAGCGAGCTGGTCCACACTGGGTTGGCTGACAGGGCTTGTTGCAATTGGGAAGAAGTATTTTTGTTTCAGCCAACACTGGAATTTCCTGTTGAACTGTATATGAAACCAGCAGATAGAACCTGCATGACTGAAGTTGTATCAAAGGACAGCAGCTGACAGCCAAACTCTTCAAGGCAATCTAGTTACTGCTGTTCTTTTAATGTGACACAGTGTCATTCGCAAGCAGACACTAGATAGTTATGAACACACCTTCCTAAAACAGTTTATTAATTTATTTCAACATGCTTTTCTTATCTTCATGACTAGCTCGCCAAAGAGAGAATGCATCAAACTGGAATTTTTAAAAGGTATGTGCAGGGACGGACCCTTGCGACTGCAATAATATTGACCGTTGTTCTTTTTTTTACTTGTTTAGAAACTAAAACCAATTACTTGATTCTGTCATTCCTGTCCTAGAGAATTCTATATTATGAATTATTTCTATTGGACAACTGGTATTTGAATGCAGACATTCTTGCTGCCTGAGGTTTATTTACAGTGGAAATGAAACCAAGAAAGCTTCAAGCCCCTCAGGCCAGTTGAATTTCTCAGACTTCAATGTGAGTGGTTTATTATTTCTTGAGGGACTGGAAGGATCACCAGTACCCAGATCAATACCTTGCATTAAGGTTTTCTGTTATCTTTGGCCATTTCCTCACTGATCTGGTTACTGAGGTCTCAAAAAAACAAACTGGACATGTTAGATCAGATGTTCTGCATTTGAGGCTGAAACTGCTGCTTCCAAGACTGTCTCAGTCTTGTGTTTGTAATACAAATGTCATGAGGTGGGGAAGATGGTTGTTTGTTGTTTTTGTTTTTAAAGAAAAGCTATAGCCAGAGCATGTTAAATTTCCCACAAACTGAAAACTAGTCTTTGTTGGTTTGCGTATTAGCCACTTGCCAACTTTAGTATTAAGGTTGCATAGTAGTATTGTGAGAAATTATCAGACTTCTGCAGCAGCTATTTGTATTCTTAAATATAATGGTGTTTGTGTGTAAAAGTAGCTTGGCTACATATGTCATATTCAAGATGTTTTGGACTGCAACTCCTATAAGCCCTCGCCGGCATGGCCAATGATTAAGGATTATGGGAGTTGTCATCTAAAACATCTGGAGAACACCAGGTTGCCTACTCCTGAACTAGACACCATGGAGGAAGGGAAATTCTATGCAGTGTTGCTGTTTTGGGTGGCAGACCCATAATCTTTACTGCATGTAAGTCTGCCTATGCTTTCCTGAAATTTAATGGAATAACTTACGAAGTGATTTATTGCCTTTTACCACCACCCTGTCCCCAAGGGGGAAATGCAGAAATTAGTGTTTTATTAGAAATGTTATCGCCTCCTTAAAGATAGACTACCTGCTCAGCATACTGGTCAGGGAGAAACCTCAGTGGGCTTTAGGATCTATGCATCATAAATACTGCATTCTTGAGACCACTTTTGTTTTGGGTGTCGTGTTAGGATGAAAAATTTGCCCTGAAGATGTATCATAACAAATGGTGAGTTCTTGTCTCTGTCTGCAAGCACCAGCCACTGGGCATCTATATTAAAGTTGCTGTCCTGGACAGAGTGTGGAGTGGAGCAAGAGAACTACATATAAAACCTGTCTCTGTAGTTGAAGCTGGGGCTGATGACAAATGAGCTCTTCTGTAATATAAAAAGGGTACTCTATTATGTTGTTTGTCAGCATTAGTTTTTCCAGAGGAAAATATGCACTATGGAATGCCTGCCCTTGCCTAGTTACTGGTACTAGCAGCCTGTGATTTATAGGCATGCAGCATGTTAATTGTCCTATATCCCACATGTCTAGCCTTCTGTTTAAAGTCTGACTTGGCATTTCAGTCCTATGCTTCCATTCAAAGTCTTGGCAGGTAAGATTCCTATTTTGATATTTGCTTGGCTTGGTTGATCAGAGAGAAGGGACCTGTTATAAGAATAGGTGGGATGCAAGAATATTCGTTTTACACTATTGACAAAAATTTGGAAAATTGGTCTCTCACACACTCGCTTTGACCCAGTTTGCATGATCATGGCTGGGGAAATAAGCCACAGTGGCTGACTTCCCCTGCTGCGCATGCCAACAGGATTAACATAATTACCTTTGGCAGTGCGGCTTGTTGTGCTGTGTGAGCCAAGGTGGCTTGTTGCTGTGAGTAACAAGCCATCCAGAACCCATGGCCTCTTGTAGGTTTATTAACCACCCTGTGATTGTGCGAATCAGGTCTCCCTCTTATAGACACGCGTGCGCATTTTAATTATGAGATTTAATTATGTCAAAATTAAATCTCATAATTTAACTAAATTATTAATTGTTTGCTTTAATAATGCCTAATAAAATAATTGGCCTTATGGACCATTACTTTGCATGTTCAGGGAACTGTGCAAACTATGGCTTTAATGGAAGCGTCACAGCATGCTGGTAAAGCAGGTAAGCAACATGACATAGAATGTAAACCAAAAGTTGAAATCTAATGTCTTATCAACGGTTTTAGATGTAATAGTCGCAGTGTGGATTAGAGCATCATTCAGCCCAGCATTCTACTTGGCTGCTTTGCCTTGATTATGTTCCTTTTACAAAATAGTCCTAAAAACTTCGGAAGAACATTTGAAGTGCTGCAGTCTAAATTTTAGATCAGTGTTGTACATAATTAATGCCATAGCTGAACATGTATTAGCATTGCATTTGCTGCTATTTTTCCTCTTACCTTATTGGCATGCTATATTTCAAAACAGGGGACATTGCAAGTCCGTACGATAGGATCAGTAAATCATAAAATAAAGGAAGTTGCTTCATAATTAACCTAAGTACAAGTTGGTTTTGCACATCCTAAATTTGCACAAATATGCTGTTTAATAGGGGCGTGCCTTAGGCTGAGTTGACAAATAGTGGTTATACCATTATCATAACTATTGGTACACATGACACCAATGGGCACCGATAGTTATAACGGTATAACTGCTATGTGTAGATTCAGCCTCAGTCTTTGGTGTGTGGAGTGGGGTTCTGTGTGTTGTTTTTTTTAGAAAGCCCTTTCATTGTGCAAAGAGAATCTATATGCAAGTCACCTTTGTGACAACCATATAATATAGTATTCCGATGTTATGGGGATTTCTCTTTTTGTTTTCTAAATAAGAGACTGACTTTCTCAAGGCCAGACAGTGATTATTTTAGCATTTAGTTTTTGCTCAGTTGGTTTTTTGTTTTGTTTTTGTTTTTATGAATGAGCAGTTTACATGCTCCATGTTAAAAGTCTATTCAAGAAGCTATTCAAATAGCAAATTATTTTGGCTCAGAGATAAGACTACTACTACTACTGCTGCTACTACTACTACTACTACTACTACTACTACAAAAATAATACCCTCTCCTGGTGCATTATTGATCATTAAAAGTTAACGCCACAATGCTTGCAGCGTTATCAAGCAATATCTACTAAATCCTGGAAGCATGGAAGATAACTGAAATGTAATCTACTGCATAGCAGCTCTGCTAGTGATGGATAGCGAAATAGAAGCAGGACTAATGAAAAATTAATGAAAACAGTTAGTTCCATAAGAAAAATGATCTGTTTTCTCCCACCTTTGTATTGATTTAAACTGCCCCTGTAATTGGAAGAGTATAATTTTGTCCTAAGGTAAATGGGGGGGGGGGTGTTAGAAAGTGAACATATAATTCTGGTTGTGCTGCTAACATACTTTCAGCTAGAAAAACAACGTGTTTTCCTTAGAATGTTGAGGCCGCTTGCGACTCCAGACTTCAAGCATATATTTTTCCTGTTCAGGCAAACTGCCATGTGTTTGCCTGAAGCCATTTACTGCATGAGCAGTGGACTCTGAGCATTTTGTAGGTAAGTATGTAGAAAAATATTTAGAAGAAATATATTCCATGTCATGTGTTGTGGGGGTTTCAACATGTCTCATGTATTTTAGGTTAGTTTCTGATTGATCTTCATAATGGCATAATGTTCCCTCGAGACATATTTAAGTTTCAAAATGTTACACAAGATGGATGAACGTACAATAAATGTGTCATAGAAAGGCATGGATACCTAGGAAAGACTTGCGCTAACACACCACTATTGCTGTTAATAACAGGAAGTGATGCTAAGGAAAGAAATATCTTGCCCATTTCAAGATGCCATAACCATAATCAAGCTGCCATAATCAACATCTTGTTTCATTTATAAGATTGTTTCTGCCCATCTCCTAGCATAGCCCTTGGTAAACATCTATTTTTAAATTTCAGTTTTTGCACAGCCTAGCTAAAATGGTGTCCGTTGTTCTTGAAAAATGAGGTTATCCCTCTTCTGTCCCATACAATTGCTCTGTTACTTGGTTTATCAGTGCTGCTTTCTCATAGGGCTGCTTTTTAAATATAAAAACAGCAGAACTTTGCTAGCCTCATGTTAAGCAGTATAAGTAAATGACAAGATATTGCATAACAATTTATTAAAACATGACCTAGGAATGTGAGCCTTGAACTGCCTTCCCCAACATGGATCCCTCCAGCTGTTTTTCATTTCAAGTCCCATGACCCCAGCTATTGGCCATGCTGGCTGGGGCTGATGGAACTTGCAGTACAAGTCATCTGGAGGGCACAATGTTAGGGAATTCAGTCTATTTATAAAGGAAAAGAACCTCTCCCATTTGTAACATTACTGTTACCTTCACACAAGGTCTTTTATGGGTGGTAGTTTTGTTCTTAATGGGTTTAAAATGAATATTATAGTATCTCAGTATATACAAGGGTGTCTTGTACCTATGCCATGACAGTTTTTTAATCTCAAAAAAATGAATTGCCTGAATCTGGGAATTTCATGCAAATTATTTTACAAAAATGCTACCAGCACTGAACATCCCATCCTGGGGAGAGGCCTGATGAAAATCCAGTTAAAGTGCACACTAAATCTGAGTAATTATTCATTATTAGTGCTTTCATCCCCAGTATCTAGTCATACTTTGTAACCCAGGAAGGGAAATAAGAATGCACTTAAAGCTAGAGATATGTGATTTACAGCCCAAATGATGGTCTAATCCTTTGACCTTATTTATTCTTCTTTAATTCAATTATGATCTCTTTCCCTAATCATGCTGCTTGAATCTCCTATTTATCAAAAGCTTGTTTCCTTTTCCAAATGTCATCAAGCTTACGGATAGTCAGAAGGTAGACGTTTGGCTGAGGCACCAGTGTGCCTTTGATGGAGCTGTACCTTAGACTTCCGCTAGCTAATTTGTCTGTTTGGGGGAAACTTCCTATTTCTCAGAAGAGAAGTGTCTGCCTGCAACTCATGGCCTCTGCAATGGAAGCTCTTTTCTACAATCCCAGATCGAGCGCGGTGTCGGTGTTAGAGCAGCAGGGGTGGGAAACGTGGTCTTCCTGATGAAGCTGGACTGCAGCTCCCATCAGCCCTGGCCCTTGGCTATGCTGGCTAGGGTTCATGGGAGTTGCAGTCCAACTGCACCTGAAGGGCCATGCTTTGGACTAGGACTGGGGAGACCAAAGTCCACTTAGTGACTTTGGGCCAGTCACTAAATCTCAGCCTAACCTACCTCATGGGGTGGCTGTGAGGACAAAATGGTCTGAGAGAAGAATTTTATATGCCATGCTGAGCTCCTTGGAGGATGGGTTGGATATCAATCTATGAGAGCAGCAAAGAGTTTTGTGGCACCTTAAATAAGCTCACAAAAGCTTATGCCAGAATAAATGTGTTGGTCTGTAAGGTATCTCAAGCCTCTTTTGTTGTTTTTGCTACAACAGACTAACACAGCTACCCTCTGGAAAATATATGAGAGTTGTTTATAATTCCTCATTTATTGGGGAAATTCACCTCAGTAATGGTTAGAAATACTCTATTACTATTTTATAAATAAAGCAATAAAATAGGTTCTTCCATTTTCATAGTGCATTAAGCTGCCTAGTACTCCTAACCTAGGTGTCTGATTCTGTTTGCTAGCAGCAGAAACGGGCCCCACCTTACCTGAGGCAGGCTTACAGAGGGAAAGCATTTGACCTCCATCACCTCTTCATGCTTTGTCTCACACAACGGACTTCACTGCATAATCATGCAAAGCGTACTCCAGTGGCATTACAAATTTGGCACGATCCTCCCACAATTCTGTTTTCAAAGACAGTTAAGAGAATAGTCTGACCTTGTGTAAGGCAGCCTCCTGTGTCCTACGACCCTTTTGTTGCTGTGGTTCCAGGGTGTTGCTTCCCCATTGGGCAATTCCAGTGGAGAAACGCTTTTTAAATTGCTAAACAAGCACTTTAAGACTTTTCTTTACACCAGGGGTGGAGAGCCTCAGGCCCAAGGGTCAAATCCAGCTCTCCTGGGGATGCCCATGTGGCCAGGCCTTTTCCTGGCCGCCGCCCCCTTCCCCTAATGGCCAATTATTTGGTGGTTCCCCAGAGTTTGCACTGTTTTTTCCCTGTTCTGAAAGGTTGAAATGCCTCTCCTAAGGCTTAGTGGCAGTAAGATCTGTAAGCTAAAATATGTTTGGTGTTTGACACCCCCACCCCCATTTTGCCTTTGGCCTCCCCCACCATTGCAATGCTTCCCGCCCCCCCAGCAGCTTCTGTAATTTTGAATTCAGCCCTCAGACTGAAATAAGTTCAACATCCCTGCTTTACTTTTACTTACACACGCACACACACAGTCCGTGATGCCCTGGCTTTGGGAACCCTTTCTTCAGTTTTCTTGATATTTTAATTCTTTAGAGCGTGTGCTGTCCCCCTTTTTGCACAAAGTTAAAGAGGGGGAAATGGCAGCATGCTTGTTCTCACTCCACGCCCCCAGGACCAGGCGTCAGAGGGGAAAATACCCTGTTTAACTCAGTAGCTTATACTCTGCCAGAGTGGTTCTCCAGGTTTTCTAGCACAGATATTTTGTAGATACTTTGTGGAGTTCTCTGACTGGAGATGTGAGCGATTACACTCAGAACCTTCTGTATTCAACACACGTGCAAGCATGTTCTGTGCTTTTCCACTGAGTTATGGTCTCCCCACACAACCACCCCAGGTCATACATTAAGAACAGAAGGAGGAGGGGAAGAAGACGGTGCTAGTTATCCTTAATTGCATCACTCAAAAATCAAAGCACTAGTCCTCAGAAGACTTTTGCAAATGCATTCTCATCAGCATTAGTGTGTTGGCAGGGGAGAGTATCACATTTTCCCACATATAAATTTTGTGTTTTGTTTTGACATAAAATGTGATCTTCTGCAACTGTAACACAACTTTGAGGGATGGTGTGGGCTGGAGGGGAAAAAAAATCAGTTTCCCCTCCTACCTCTTCCTTTAAAAAAAAAAAAAAAGCTCCCTGATGTCTGTATAAAGGCCAAACTACTCCAGGTCACACCTTCATCTCTAGCTTGCATGCATCTCAAAGTCACTCTGCAGCCCTCTACTCCACCCCTTCTTCCTTCATTGCTCCATCTCTTTCTTCCCACTCTTGCCTTTGGGCTCTTTTCCCCCACACCACTCCCTGTGCGTGGAACGACCTGCCAGTCTGCTCTACAAAGCGTCCTTTCTTCAATTACTCCTAAGGCATCTCTCCCAGCCTTTTTACCCGTCTTCTGTCTGCTTCCGTATAATCACAGCTTCGCAACCTCATATATTTCTCTCTCTTAATAAGGACTGTTTTTGCTTGCTACATAAAGGTCAATTTTATCTAATTCTGCTCTCATATATAACCATGTATTTATGACACGTTTGTAGTGCTAAGCTGGACTTTACAGTCTGCATTTGTCCACAAGTGAGGCAAGGAGAATTATGCCCCCAGATTTTCCAACACTCCTAGGCTGCTTTCACCATCGCCCTCAGCTGCTATGTGGACAGGGCAAAAGCTCCCTCACCACTGAAGGCTGTAATCTCACTGCTCTGCAGGAGTCTGTCACATCCACAAATAAGTACGAAGGGAGCCTATTCTCACTTTGCTGCTTGTGCTGGGACTTCCCCAATTTGCAGCTCTAGAAGTCAATACATGATGGCTAGTAAAGAAAAACAAAAACCACTGCTGCTACTCCATTATCATCAGTGTTATCTGTATATATGGGGTTAGAGGCAGAAGCTGCCTTCCTCAAGAGGAAGGAACCTGCAAGAGGAAGGGTTGGAAGTCATGGAAGGTCCCTCCACCTGATTTTTGGGGTTCTCTCTCACAGCTCACCCCATTCAGCAGGGTCTCCTGACTCTCCCTTTAGTATATTCAGGGGCTGGAGGCACTGCCATGGGAAGGACAGGGTAGGGGAATAGAAGGTTGCCAGTGCAGTTGATCCAGCTTAAAGCGGAGTCCCACTTAAGGGTTTAAAGAAAATGGTGAGACTGCAAAGAGTAGCTTGCGAAGGTTTCTTAAGATCCCTCGTTATATCTCAACATGACATTCCATGGCAAGGGCATTTTCACACAAAATACTTAAAACAACTCTTTATTAAGTTTCTAATGGGAATATAAAACCTGCCATGGCCACGATACTTTGTTGCATTCTAAGTACCGCTGCATCACTTTCTCTTCTGTGTAATTGTTAATGTTAGAGAGGCTCCCATGTAATTTAACCTTGACCTTTGAACAGTGTCAGGACCAGCCGTGGTGGGGCAGCTGCCATTTTTTATCCACGTGCCTCCTATGAAATGGGCTGGGGAAGAGGGGAGCTAAATCTTTTCCCCTCGTGCATCGTGGTGCTTCAAGTAGTTTTCTTCCTGGTCTGGTTAGTGGAGGTGAGTTGGGGAAAATTACTTGAAGCAACACAGTGCAACTTGGTGGTGGAGGAGGAGATGGTTTAGTTTTTCCTCAGACATGGGTTTCATTTCATTTTTTCTTTTAGACCCTCACCCCCTGCTTTGTGTATGAATGGAGCAGAAAGACGTATGTATATAAATATATGGAGTTATCCCAGCCCATTGAATTTGGCTCTCAGATTTTAAAACCATGTGGTTTATTTCATGCCCTTCGTTATTCTCAGGTGCAATTAAAAAACCCTACCTATTTAGGTACCTAACTAATATTTTTGAAAATCAAACCCCCTATATTTGAAACTTTTAAGGCCAGCTTCATCTATTACAGTAGCCTTGCGAAGACAGTAAAAAAACAAAACACATTCATGTCCACATGATGAAATGGTGGCGGCTCATGGTAGAGATCAGCCCCATTCTGTGTTAAACCTTCATGCCACGCTAACCCATTTCTGGCAGGTACCAGGGATGGCATGGGAATTAGCCACATACCTGGCTTGAGGAAATTGCCACTCTGTAGTACAGGTACACTATAGTCGAAATTTTACAAAGTAGCTGAAGTAGATTTTTTTAGGCATATTGTAACTTAACTATAGGGAAGAGACTCTTCCAATCAACCAACTCCAGTGCAGCCTAATCAAGGCCTAGTTAACATACCTGTGCCTTCTTGTCCAGAAGGATACAGACGGCATGTGGAATGCTTTTCCTTAGGCACTCATCCAGCCATCCCCAACCTGGTGCCCTCCAGATGTGTTGGGCTACATGTCCATCATCCCTAGTCAGCAATGGCCATGCTGGCTGGGAATGATGGGTGTTGTAGTTCAACATGTCTAGAGGGGTTGCCAGTGTGGGGAAGGCTAGCTTATGAACCCCTTTGATTCATCTATTTCTTTGTTAAAATCAGTTTTACCCCACCATTCTCTTGGCTGCTCTGGTATCCTCATTCTTTCTAACGATCAAAATAAAAAGGGAACCAAGCTCTTACAGGCATATTAAACTGACCCTACAATACCCCCTTGCAAAAGACTGGGCTGCAAATGTATAAAATGGGCTACAAATGAATAACTTCTCCCCCCTACCCCATTTAGAAGCAACTTTCCCATGTGATGGATGCTCATTCACATTTTACAGAGAAGGATTTGGCACCGACCAAAGCTACACAGTGCTCTCAGGGGTCAATGATACCCCATCAATGATCGTGCCCCAATCTTGTGCCAAGCATATACTACAATTATATGAGGATATCTACACCCGTCTCCATTATGACTCACCCAGCCAGTTCAGTTGGGCACAGATGATCATTATGGTGTGTGCATCTACATCCCCATCAGCTTTACACACAGAAGCCCGCAGCTCTCAGTAGGAGAAGAGCTGAGCACCACGGGGGCATGTTAACTAGCTGGTGTGTGAACAAGGCAGGCGGTAACGCTCAGGACAAGCAAGAGGCAAACTTGTCTATCATTGCCATGATTGTTAAGCTCTTTGGCCATTATAATGATGGAAGTAATGTTAAATAAATGAGTGGTAGCATCTGCTTTCCCGCCCCCCTCTCCATCAGACCTTGCACAGAGCAATGCAGACTGAAATGACCTCCTGTGTGGCAAAGTTGCAGTTTGACATGCTCTTGGTCAGGGTTTGGTCTCCACACCAATTATTGTAGCAGCTGCTTCAGGCTAGGCTGTTTAGCAAGCTCCATCTACTTAAAACACCGTCTGTTTTTCTTACCGCATGCACGCGCACACACCAAGCAGCACCTTTGTTTTTAGATCATTTTAAAAATCTAACCGTACTTTTGAAATAATCCAGAACCTCTGTTTTGCCATAGAGCTCTAGACATTTGCATCTTGCTAATAAAACATTTACAATGAAAATAAATGAACAAAAAAGGCTCCGGAGAGGGAGGTTCTGGAGGAAGAAGACCCCCCCTCCCAGCCTGAGATAAGAAATCTGGGGCAGAAAGGGACACACCAATTACTGCAGCTTGCACATGCATCTGTTGGCTGAAACCGGTTTAGCTGGCAGTTGCCCAAGGACAAATGCCAGAGGGCTGCTGACTCTCGGATGCCCTATGGTATTGTTCCTGGGTAAACCAGACTTCTTAAAATAGGCGCTCGGCATGACGGGAGATAAAGCTGTGCTCTTTAATGCCAGCTTCAGATCCTGGTGTTCTGCAAGCATCAATTAAAAATGCCCCGGTCTTGTTCTGCTTGCTTGCCAGAGGACAGGGTGGAATTTGCTTTCTTTCCATAACTCCTTAGATTGCTTTTTACGAGAGCGAAAGTTGGCATTTGCCTGCAGTGTGGCAGAGCAAGAGGGAGAAAAAAAACCCATTTTGCTTTCAGGCTGTTCCCCCCCCCCCACCACCTCTGTACAATATTACAGAGAAGTAAAGGTATTTGATCTGTTGACTTGGAGAGGTACTGCAAAGGGCTGGAAGTGCAGCTAATTTGCAGTGTGTTTTCAACCGCATTGGCTCTTTTTACTGAGGAGTTCACTCTAATAGCAGAGCCATGTCTGAGGTAATAATGCTGAAGCTTTAAACTAAACTGTGCAGGGAACGAGCGGTGGAGGTGGGGTGGGAGCTGCAGTTCTAACCTGGCCTCAAAAAACACATCTCATTAGCCAGGCCTCGCAAAGGAGACTCTGTACTGCAGTCATTTTACATATTTTGGCTATACTAGCCTGAGGCAAAGTTTTTAGGCAATTTCATAAAGCTGTCAGGGTAAGATGCTTGCTTTTGTTTGAATAAGGAATGCAAGAATAATCTCTTGAGCATCTATATTTTACTGAGACTGAGCAGCTTAAAGGAAATGTTGCACATGTCAAAGCCCAGCTTGTGGCAAAACATTAGTTCCATTCATTACACTAAACATTTGTGGGGAGTCCACCAGAGTAGTCCTGGTCTTCACAGCGACATACTCATGTGGAAAAATGTACAGCTAGTTCACACAGACAAATGACTTCTTTCCTTTGCCCCACCCCATGACAACTGTGTTGAACATGTGAATAGCGAGAGGGAGTGCGAGGAGACAAGCATAGCCCTTTCCTGTGATCATGGGCAGACTTTCTCTAGTCATTGAACTGGTTCACATGTAATGAAATCCCAGAGTACGGATTGAGTATGGGCTGTTGTTGAACTGTGGGTTGTCATTATGGGTAAACGCTGCACTATGGTTTAACTATGGGTTGTTAACCGCAAACAATCCAGGAAGAAAACTCATGATATGTTGTTAGATTGTGAACTCTGGGTTGTTTGTGGTTAACAACCCATAGTTAAACCATAGTGCAGGGTTTGCAGATAACAAGCCATGATTCAACGACAATCCATACTCAACCTGTACTCTGGGTTGTTGTTACATGTGCACCAGGTCATTGTGATCATAGAAATGGCGGTACCTGTCTCCATATAGACACTTGGTTAACACAAATATATTCTCCATATTTATTTTATTCGTTTACATTTGTATACCGCTCCAGATCGAAACAGATTCTGGAGTGGTTGCAATGAAAGATAGATTAAAAAAAAACAAAACCCACCATATTAAAAAATATATTTTTAAAAACAGTATACCAGTTGAAATCATGGCTGGTCAGTCAAGGAAGGCTTCCTGAAATAAAGATGTTTTCAGGAGGTGCAGAAAACAACACAATGTTGGCACTTGCCTCCGGAGGCGGGAAGTTCCATAGAAAGGGGGGCACCACACCGAAGGCTCTTCACCAGGTGGACTCCAATTGGGTCATCATCCATGCAGAACCACCAGGGCGATGCCATCTGATGACCTCAGTGACTGGGCAGGTAGGTAAGGCAGAAGGCGCTTTCTCAGGTGTCCTGATCCCAAGTTGTTTAGGGTTTTGTACACTAGTACTAAAATCTTAAACCTGGCCCAGTAGTGAATAGGCAGCCAGTGCAGTTCCCTCAGCAAAGAAGTTGCATGCTGAAAAGGGGCAGCTCCCGACAACAGCTGAGCTGCAGCATTCTGCACTAGCTCCAGCTTCCAGACCAGTCTTAAGGGCAGCCCCACATACAGCACACTGCAGTAATCCAGTCTTGAGGTTACTAGTGCCTGTACCACTGTGGCCAAGCTACAGCTATCGCTGTGGCTGGCAATCCAGCCGAAGCAGGCAAAAGGCACTCTGGGCTGCCATGGCGATGAGAGACCAAGCAGAATTAGCAGGGTTGCACTCTCCTTGACCTTCTCTCAGTGAAGGTCATCCATCAGGGAGACCAAGGCTGATTCAGTCCTATAACCAGGTCAAAACCCAGACTAGAATGAGTCTAGATCATCCGTATCGTCCAAGAGTGCCTGCAGTTACTCCACCACGACCCTCTCAAGTACCTTCCCTAAGAAAAGGGTATTTGCGACTGGGGAGTAGTTGTCAGCAAAGGAGCACAGGAGCACTTAAGCAAAGGAGATCGTTACCTTGTCGTGGTGCTGGAGCTTGAGCACCTCAGTGATGTCATGAGCTAAACTGTGAAGGGGCACCCAAGATAGGAAGGTCATGGCAGAGAGGTCAGACTAAATACGATCCCTGGGGAAGGAAACGGCAACCCACCCCAGTATTGTTGCCATGAAAACTAAATGGATCAGTACAACCAGAGATATGTCGGTATACCATCGGAAGATGGGACTCCCAGGTCGGAAGATGGTCAAAATGCTACTGGGGAGGAACAGAGGATAAGTTCAACTAGCCCCAGATGTGATGACGGAGCTAGCTCAAAGCCAAAAGGACGGCTAGCAGCCGATGGTGCTGGTGGTGAATGACAAATCCGATGTTCTAAAGATCAACACAACATAGGAACCTGGAATGTAAGACCTATGAGCCAGGGCAAATTGGATGTGGTTATTGGGGAGATGTCAAGATTAAATATAGACATTTTGGGTGTCAGTGAACTGAAAAGGACTGGAATGGGCCACTTCACATCAAATGACCACCAGATCTACTACTGTGGACAAGAGGACCACAGAAGAAATGGAGTAGCCTTCATAATTAATAATAAAGTGGCTAAAGCAGTGCTTGGATATAATCCAAACAATGACAGAACGATCTCAATTCGAATTCAGGGTAAGCCATTTAACATCACAGTGATCCAAATATACGCCCCAACCACAGATGCTGAAGAAGCAGAAGTAGATCAGTTCTATGAGGATCTGCAGCACCTACTGGATAGTATGCCAAAAAAAAGATGTTATTTTCATTACAGGAGACTGGAATGTTAAGGTGGGTAGTCAAACGACACCTGGAATTACAGGCAAGCATGGTCTAGGAGAACAAAATGAAGCAGGACATAGGCTGATAGAATTTTGCCAAAACAACTCACTGTGCATAACAAACACTCTCTTCCAACAACCTAAGAGACGACTTTATAAATGGACTTCACCAGATGGTTGACACAGAAATCAGATTGACTACATCCTTTGTTCCCTTCATGGATCACTGCCTTGTTGTGGCGAAGGGGCTTGTGTAACTCAGTGAAGCCATAAGCTATGCCGTGCAGGGCCACCCAAGACGGACAGGTCATGGCAGAGAGTTCTGACAAAATGTGGTCCACTGGAGAAGGAAATGGCAACCCACTCCAGTATCCTTGCCAAGAAAACCCCATGGAACGTATCACAAGGCTAAAAGATATGACGCTGGAAGATGAGCCCCTCAGGTCGGAAGGTGTCCAATATACTACTGGGGAAGAGCAGAGGGTATTTCCAAGTAGCGCCAGAAAGAGTGAAGCGGCTGGGTCAAAGCCGAAAGGACACTCAGCTCTGGATGTGTCTGGTGGTGAAAAGAAAGTCCGATGCTGTAAAGAACAATATTGTTTAGGAACCTGGAATGTAAGATCAATGAATCAAGGTAAGCTAGAGGTGGTCAAACATGAGATGGCAAGATTGAACATTGACATCTTGGGAATCAGCGAACTAAAATGGACAGGAATGGGCAAATTTAATTCAGGTGACCATCATATCTACTACTGTGGACAAGAATCCCTTAGAAGAAATGGAGTAGCACTCATAGTCAACAAAAGGGTGGGAAAAGCAGTACTGGGGTACAATCTTAAAAACGATAGAATGATCTCAGTATGAATCCAAGGCAAACCATTCAACATCACAGTAATTCAAGTCTATGCCCCAACAACTGATGCCAAGGAAGCTGAGGTTCTATGAAGACCTACAACACCTTCTAGAACTAACACCAAAAAAAGATGTCCTCTTCATCATAGGGGATTGGAATGCTAAAGTAGGAAGTCAAGAAATCACCGGGTTAACAGGCAGGCATGGCCTTGGTGCACAAAATGAAGCAGGACAAAAGCTAATAGAGTTTTGCCAGGAGAACACGCTGATCATAGCAAACACTCTTTTCCAACAGCACAAGAGGCGACTCATGACACATGGACATCACCAGATGGTCAATATCGAAATCAGATTGATTATGTCCTTTGCAGCCAAAGATGGAGAAGCTCTATACTGTCAGTCAAAACAAGACCTGGAGCTGACTGTGGCTCAGATCATGAGCTTCTTGTTGCAAAATTTTGGCTTAAATTGAAGAACGTAGGGAAAACCACTAACCATTCAGGTATGACCTAAATCATATCCCTGATGAATATACAGTGGAGGTGAGAAATAGATTTCAGGGATTAGACCTGATAGACAGAGTGCCTGAGGAACTATGGACGGAGGTCCGTAACATTGTTCAGGAGGCAGCAACTCAATCCATCCCAAAGAAAAAGAAATGCAAGAAAGCCAAGTGGCTGTCTGATGAGGCTTTACAAGTAGCTGAAGAAAGAAGGGAAGGGAAAAGCAAGGGAGAAAGGGGAAGATATATCCAACTGAATGCAGAGTTCCAGAGAATAGCAAGGAGAGACAAGAAGGCCTTCTTAAATGAACAATGCAAAGAAATCGAGGAAAACAATAGAATGGAAAAGACTAGAGATCTCTTCAAGAAAATCAGAGATCTCAAGGGAACGTTTTGTGCAAAGACGGGCATGATAAAGGACAAAGAAGGCAGGGACCTAACAGATGCAGATGAGATTAAGAAGAGGTGGCAAGAATACACAGAAGAACTATACAGGAAAGATCTGAATGTCCCTGATAGCCATGATAGTGCGGTCACTGAACTTGAGCCGGACATCCTCGAGAGTGAAGTCAAGTGGGCCTTAGGAAGCATTACTAACAACAAAGCTAGCGGAGATGACAGTATTCCAGCTGAGCTATTTAAAATCCTAAAAGATGATGCTGTTAAAGTGCTGCATTCAATATGCCAACAAATTTGGAACACTCAACAATGGCCGCAAGACTGGAAAAGGTCAGTTTACATTCCAATTCCAAAGAAGGGCAATGCCAAAGAGTGTTCAAACTACCACACAATTGCACTCATTTCACATGCCAGCAAGGTGATGCTCAAAATCCTACAAGCTAGGCTTCAGCAGTATGCGAACTGAGAACTACCGGAAGTACAAGCTGGGTTTCGAAGAGGCAGAGGAACTAGAGATCAAATCGCCAACATTCGCTGGATCATGGAGAAAGCAAGAGAATTTCAGAAAAACGTCTATTTCTGCTTCATTGACTACATTAAAGCCTTTGATTGTGTGGATCACAACAAACTGTGGCAAATTCTTAAAGTGATGGGAGTACCAGACCACCTTACCTGTCTCCTGAGAAACCTGTACGAGGGTCAAGAAGCAACAGTAAGAACCAGACATGGAACAACCGAGTGGTTCAAAATTGGGAAAGGAGTACGACAAGGCTGCATATTGTCACCCTGCTTATTTAACTTATATGCAGAGTACATCATGAGAAACGCCGGGTTGGATGAATCACAGGTAGGAATTAAGATTGCCGGGAGAATTATCAACAACCTCCGATATGCAGACGATACCACCCTAATGGCAGAAAGCGAAGAGGATCTCAAGAGCCTCTTGTTGAGGGTGAAAGAGGTGAGTGCAAAAGCTGGTTTGAAACTCAACATTAAAAAACCGAAGATCATGGCATCTGGCCCCATCACTTCCTGGCATATAGAAGGGGACGAAATGGAAGCAGTGACAGATTTTACTTTCTTGGGCTCCAAGATCACGGCAGACGGTGACTGTAGCCACGAAATTAAAAGACGCTTGCTCCTTGGGAGGAAAGCTATGGCAAACCTAGACAGCATAGTAAGAAGCAGAGACATCACCTTGCCGACAAAGGTCCGTCTAATCAAAGCTATGGTTTTCCCAGTAGTAATGTATGGCTGTGAGAGCTGGACTATAAGGAAGGCTGAGCACCGAAGAATTGATGCTTTCGAACTGTGGTGCTGGAGAAGACTCTTACGAGTCCCCTGGACTGCAAGGAGGTCAAATCAGTCCATCCTAAAGGAAATCAACCCTGAGTGCTCATTGGAAGGACAGATACTGAAGCTGAAGCTCAAATATTTTGGCCACCTAATGCGAAGAGAAAACTCTCTGGAAAAGACCCTGATGCTGGGAAAGACTGAAGGCAAAAGGAGAAGGGGACGGCAGAGGATGAGATGGCTAGATAGCATCACCGATGCAATGAATATGAACTTGAGCACACTCCGGGAGAAAGCGCAGGACAGGAAGGCCTGGCGTGCTATGGTCCATGGGGTCACGAAGAGTCGGACACGACTGAACGACTGAACAACAACAACAACCTCCTTTGTAGCCAAAGGTGGCAGACATCTATGCAGTCAGTAAAAACAAGATCTGGAGCTGATTGTAGTTCAGATCACGAACTTCTTATTGCACAATTTAGAATCAGACTAAAGAGAATAGGGAAGATCCACAGATCAGTTAGATATGAGCTCACGAATATTCCTCATGAATATGCAGTGGAGGTGAAGAATAGATTTAAGGGACTAGATTTAGTAGATAGAGTCCCGGAAGAACTATGGACAGAAGTTCGCAACAGTGTTCAGGAGGTGACAACAACAAACGTCCCAAAGAAAAAGACAACCAAGAAGGCAAGATGTCTGTCTGCTGTGACACTGGAAGCAGGCCAAGAAAGAAGGAAAGCAAAAGGCAACAGTGATAGGGGGAGATATGCCCAATTAAATGCAAAATTCCAGAGGTTATCCAGAAGAGATAAGGAATTATTTTTAAACAAGCAATGTGCGGAAGCGGAAGAAGATCATAGAATAGGAAGGACAAGAGACCTCTTCCAGAAAATTAGAAACATCAGAGGTAAATTCCAGGCAAAAATGGGTATGATCAAAAACAAAGATGGCAAGGAGCTAACAGAAGCAGAAGAGATCAAGAAAAGGTGGCAAGAATATACGCAAGATCTGTATAGGAAGGATAATAATATTGGGGATAGATTTGACGGTGTGGTCAGTGAGCTAGAGCCAGACATCCTGAAGAGTGAGGTTGAATGGGCCTTAAGAAGCACTGCTAATAACAAGGCAGCAGGAGATGACGGTATCCCAGTTGAACTGTTTAAAATCTTGCAAGATGATGCTGTCAAGGTGATGCATGCCGTATGCCAGCAAATTCAGAAAACACAAGAATGGCCAACAGATGGGAAAAGATCAACTTATATCCCCATACCAAAAAAGGGAAGCACCAAAGAATGTTCAAACTATCGAACAGTGGCACTTATTTCACATGCCAGTAAGGTAATGCTCAAGATCTTGCAAGGTAGACTCCAGCAATTCATGGAACGAGAATTGCCAGATGTACAAGCTGAGTTTAGAAAAGGCAGAGGAACTAGAGACCAAATTGCCAATATCCGCTGGATTATGGAGAAAGCCAGGGAAACATCTATTTCTGTTTTATTGACTATTCTAAAGCTTTTGACTGTGTGGATCATAACAAATTGTGGCAAGTTCTTGGTGGTATGGGGATAACAAGCCATTTTGTCTGCCTCCTGAGGAATCTGTATAACGACCAATTAGCAACGGTAAGAACAGACCACGGAACAACGGACTGGTTTAAGATTGGGAAAGGAGTACGGCAGGGTTGTATACTCTCACCCTACCTACTCAACTTGTACACAGAACACATCATGCGACGTGCTGGGCTTGATGAAGCCAAGGCTGGAGTTAAAATCACTGGAAGAAACATTAACTATCTCTGATATGCAGATGATACCACTTTGATGGCTGAAAGCGAGGAGGAGCTGAGGAACCTTATGGCGAAGATGAAAGAAGAAAGTGCAAAAGCTGGGTTGCAGTTAAACCTCAACAAAACCAAGATTATGGCAACCAGCTTGATTGATGACTGGCAAATAGAGGGAGAAAATGTGGAGGCAGTGACAGACTTTGTCTTTCTAGGCGCAAAGATTACTGCAGATGCTGACTGCAGCCAGGAAATCAGAAGACATTTACTTCTTGGGAGGAGAGCAATGACAAATCTTGATAAAATAGTGAAGAGCAGAGACATCACACTGACAACAAAGGTCTGCATAGTTCAAGCAATGGTATTCCCTGTAGTAACCTATGGCTGCGAGAG
Organism: Heloderma suspectum; assembly: GCF_057233095.1. Classification (NCBI taxonomy): domain Eukaryota; kingdom Metazoa; phylum Chordata; class Lepidosauria; order Squamata; family Helodermatidae; genus Heloderma; species Heloderma suspectum. Next base: position 76,957,556 of record NC_139461.1, read on the forward strand.
CTGGACCATAAGGAAGGCTGAGCGAAGGAAGATAGATGCTTTTGAACTGTGGCGCTGGAGGAAAATTCTGAGAGTGCCTTGGACTGCAAGAAGATCAAACCAGTCCATACTCCAGGAAATCAAGCCAGACTGCTCACTTGAGGGAATGATCTTAAAGGCAAAACTGAGGTACTTTGGCCACATCATGAAAAGACAGGATACGCTGGAGAAATTGCTGATGCTAGGGAAAGTGGAAGGCAAAAGGAAGAGGGGCCGACCAAGGGCAAGATGGATGGATGATATTCTGGAGGTGATGGACTCGACCTTGGGGGAGCTGGGGGTGGCGACGGCTGACAGGAAGCTCTGGCGTGGTCTGGTCCATGAAGTCATGAAGAGTCGGAAACGACTGACCGAATAAACAACAACAAGTAGTTGTGAAGTGCCATTGGGTCCAGTGTAGGCTTCTTCAGGAGAGGTCGCACTACTGTCTCCTTAAGGACAGCAGGAACCACCCCTTCACGCAGTAATGCATTTACCACTCCCTAGACCCACCCAGTAATGCCCCCCTGTGCTAGCTTTTATTAGGCAGGAGGGGCAAGGATGGAGAGGGTGCATGGTTGGTCCCATTGCTGCGAGCACCTTGTCCACATCATCAGGCCAACGCAAGTGAAACTGATCCCACAAAACCGAGCAGATGGTGGTGTCAGATACTTTGACTTGAACTGTGCTAACAGTGTCAAGTCTGAGGACAAAATCATTTGTCTCTGCAGCAAAGTGCAACACAGAAAGGTCACAGTGGGTCCTTGAGGGGACCAGGGCCCTATTCACTGGGGAGGGTGTTAGCAGCCTCTGGACCACCCAAAAGAGCTCTGCTGGATGGCTACTTGAGGATGCAACAGAGGCAGCTAAATAAGCCTTCATGGCTGCCCGCATGGCCACGCAATAGGTGCGACTACATGCTCTACGGCATCCTTGATTATCTTAACTTTGAGTCTTACATCATTTGTGCCCTAGCTGACATCCAGCCCGTTTCATTGACCACAGTTCCCCAGTATACGAAGGAGCAGAGTGGGCTCTGCACCCCTGTAGAAGCACTCAGGTGCAATCAAGTCAATGGCCCTCTGCATCTCACTGTTCCACAGTGAGACAAGGGCCTTGGTTGGATCACCAGCTCTCTCACCTGGAAAATTTCCAGGAGTGTTCAGGAATCTATTGCATTCCATCAGTCTCCTGCAGGAGAAAAATAATGCTGTGAGTTTAAATCTCATCAGGAAATGGTCTGACTGTGACAATGGGTTTACTTGGGGGACCCCGCCGCCGCCGCCTTCTCAGACTAATCTCACAGTTTACAGCAAAGACAAGATCAAGGGTATGCCTTGCTTCATGTGCTGGGCTGATGACAAATTGAGACAACCTCATAGTTGTCATGGAAGCCATGACATCCTGAGCCAGGGCTCTAGAGAAAGCTGCAGAATGAAAATTAAGGTCACCCAGAACCACCATCCTGGGTTCCTCCAGCAACTCACTTGAGACCACCTCTGCCATCTTGGTTGCTGGGTAGCGGGGTGGGCAGTACACCAACAGCATCCCCAATATGGGAGAAGAGGAGAAAGACAGTCACTTACTCACATGTGCAAACTGGTCCCAAACACAGGAAAGGGTTGATCACACAAAGGAATTAAAAATACACATCTGCAAGGGAGCGTTATCTGAGGAAGAGCGCTCACATGGGGAAATGTGCCTCTGAACCACTGGGTGAGAGACTAATAATACAAACATATATTTCTTTGAGGGGTCACGGTGGCTTAGTGTTTAAGACACTGAATTGCAGACCGGATGGTCGGCAGGACAGCAGTTCGAGACCTGAGTGCTGCGTGACAGAGTGAGCTCCCGTCTTCAGTCCCAGCTTCCGCCAACCTAGCAGTTCGAAAGCAAGAAATTGCAAGTAGATAAATAGGTACCTCTTCGGTGGGAAAGGTAACAGCGTTCCATGCACCTCGTTCAGTCATGCCGGCCACATGACCACGGAAGCGTCTTCGGACAGCGCTGGCTCTTCAGCTTAGAAATGGAGATGAGCACCACACCCTAGAGTCGGACACAACTGGTTGGGGACACTTTTACCTTTTTACCTTTTATATTTCTCAACTTCCCCTCACTCCGAACACTTCAGTCCTTGCCAATGCTATCCATGTCACAGTTGCAGTGGTTGCGCCGAACTACCGCTTCTCAAAAAGAAGGAATAAAATTTTCCCTCATTCCATCCACCCTCAGGCCGAGCAAGGGCTTATCATAGAATAGTAGGGTTGGAAGGGGCCTACAAGGCCATCGAGTCCAACCCCCTGCTCAATGCTGGAATCCAAGTCAAAGCATCCCTGACAAGTGGCTGTCCAGCTTCATCTTGAATGCCTCCAGTGTGGGAGAGCCCACTACCTCCCTAGGGAATTGGTTCCATTATTGTATTGCGCTAACAGGAAATTTTTCCTGATGTTCAGCTGGAATCTGGCTTCCTGTAACTTGAGCCCATTATTCCGTGACCTGCACTCTGGGCTGATTGAGAAGAGATCCTGGCCTTCCTCTCCATGACAACCTTTCAAGTACTTGAAGAGTGCTATCATATCTCCCCTCAGTCTTCTCTTCTCAAGGCTAGACATGCCCAGTTCTTTCAGTCTCTCCTCATAGGGCTTTGTTTCCAGTCCCCTGATCATCTTCATTGCCCTCTCCAGTTTGTCTGCATCCTTCTTGAAGTGTGGTGCCCAGAACTGGACACAGTACTCCAGATGAGGCCTAACCAGTGCTGCGTAGGGGGGAACTAGTACCTCACAGGATTTGGAAGCTATGCTTCTATTAATGCAGCCCAAAATAGCATTTGCCTTTTTGCAGCCCCATCACATTGTTGGCTTATCTCATTGTTGGCCCATCTTATCTCAGTTGAACAAATTGAAGCCTTTCACAAAGGGGTATGGTTGTTCTGTGGATGGGGAAGTAGATTTGTAGGAAGAGGGGAGAGCTTATGAAAGGGAAAAGCTGATACCAAGTTAAAAAAACGAACAAACCCTGACAATGGCAATTGCCTCAGGTTTCCATAATGACAAGCAGGACCCACAACAATATGTTGTGGTGTGGAGTGTTTCTGTTCAGGAGTTTGAGCCTGCCAGCCGCTCCATGCCGTCTCCCACCCATGCCTGGTGTCCCATAGTTCCCCCAACAGGTCAGTCAAGCATTCATTCCATGCCCACTGAACTGGTTTTGTTTGGGAGCGGGCAATTGCCCCCGGGTTTTTTTTTTCTATTTTTTCTTTGCCCTTCTGCAAAATTGGCCAACTCCTCCCCTTTTGTGCAGGGATGGTACTGCTTTGGCCACATGAGGAGCTACACAGAGGAAAGGGGTCTTTGGGTAGTTTAAAAGGGCAACTAGGACCAGACAATCAGCAGGCTACCCCCCTCCATTTAAAGAGAATGCAGCCTGAAGCAGCCTTTCCTCTTCAGACTCGCTGGACATCCCCGCTGCATTGGCACTGGCCACTCCCCACTGCTGCTTCCTGGCCTGGCTGAGGGCTAGCCTGTGTCCTTGCTTCCTGTCCTTTTCAATCATTTGTGTTGCAAAGACAGCTCAGCAGACCCCTGGGGCCTCCCCTCAGGGCCTCCCTCTTACTGGAACCAGCTTCTGCCACTTTAATGACAGCCTTCAACCTTGCCTCTCTTCTTTCCCCTCCCTCCTTTGAAGTTCCTCAGGCTTCAACCATACACAGCCATTTAAACCAGGTTCACAGTCTTAGGGCTTAACAGCCAGTCCACCAAGGATTCACTAGGCCTGTCCACCACAGTGCTGCCCATCTCTGCCAGTGCTTATACAGAGAGGCTGCCTGTAATGAGCAGTTTCTAAGCATTGTGCCCATTTTAGTAACTACACGCAAAAGAGCTGTAGAATTCCACAGTCAAGCCTTGTCCCCAGCCACTAAAGACTCTGGACACAAGTGTTTGCAACAGGAATGAATATAATCTATTACAAGGAAACACTGCCATGGGTAAATGTGATGCCTGATGCGTTTCAAGTTGCCTGATGCCTTTCAAGTTATTTTCTCTTGCTTGGAGACAATAGTCCAGCTGTCCTCAACCTGGTACCCTCCAGAAGTTTTAGACTACAACTCCCATCCGCCCTAGGCAGCATGGACAATGATCAGGAATGCTAGGAGTTACAGTTTAAAACATCAGGATGGCACCAGGTCGGGGAAGGCTCCGTAATCCCCACAACAGTCCTGTAAGGCAAGCTAATATTTTTATTATTGTAGTTCTAATGCAGCGGTGGGGAACCTGTGGCCCTCCAGATGTTGGACTACAACTCCCATGCTCACCACTGGCCATGCTGGATGGAACTGATGGGAGTTGGGAGTCCCAACCCCAGCTGGAGGGCCTCAGGTTTCCCACCCCTGTTCTAATGGGAGCTGACAATACAGCAGCCTAGTGCGGCTGCAGTAAGATTTGAACCATCTCTCAACCTAGGAGGCTGAAACCGAACTGTGGAAGGGGACGACTGGGAAACGGTCAACATGGAGCCTAGTGATAGGAGGGGCTCAATAGTGACCAGAGGCAAGGTAAGGCAGGGCAACTGCATCTTTTAATAGTTTCATATTAGAGGGATGCTAGACGGTGCACTGGTATTCCCCATAGTAACCTCTGGCTGCGAGAGCTGGACCATAAGGAAGGCTGAGCGAAGGAAGATAGATGCTTTTGAACTGTGGTGCTGGAGGAAAATTCTGAGAGTGCCTTGGACTGCAAGAAGATCAAACCAGTCCATACTCCAGGAAATAAAGCCAGACTGCTCACTTGAGGGAAGGATATTAAAGGCAAAACTGAGGTACTTTGGCCACATCATGAGAAGACAGGACACCCTGGAGAAGATGCTGCTGCTAGGGAAAGTGGAAGGCAAAAGGAAGAGGGGCTGACCAAGGGCAGGATGGATGGACGATACTCTGGAGGTGACAGACTCGACCTTGGGGGAGCTGGGGGTGGCGACGGCCGACAGGAAGCTCTGGCGTGGGCTGGTCCATGCAGTCACGAAGAGTCGGAAGCGACTGAACGAATAAACAACAAGAAGGTGCACCGTGACGGGAAGAGGCAGGGGGAACTGCGTCTACAGCAGGCACCTTCGCTACACAGTTACAGAAGCAGCACCCCCTGTCCTCCTTCGCTTCTGATTAGCCTGGGCAGCAAAAGAGTTAGCTAGCAATTTTTAATAATTTTTAATTAAATTAAATTTTAATTAATTTTTTTAATTTTTAATTTAATTTAATTTAAATTTAATTATTAATAATTTTAAATAATGTAGCTCAGTGTAAATTTGTATAATAGGTACTCCTATGTATTGATTCTCCACTTGGTTTTACCTCCAGACAGGCTAAACATAGCTGTAGCTGGAAGTGGTAGCAACAACTTCCAACATCAACGCCTTTGATCAGCCTAACAGAATAACACTCTTGATGGAGATTTCTAACTGTTATTAAGAATGCTCCTATTCCGCCGGATTTGTGCTCTGAATTGGTTCCCATCAGCAACAATGGGAATGTCCCTTAGAACAAGTTCACTGGACACACATGAATAAAACCAAGTATGCAAATGGCATCTTTCATGTCCCTCTTTGTAAGACAGGCTCACTTTGGAAAGCAGCAGTCACTTCAGTGGCTTCAACAAGTCATACTTTATCATTCTTAACCTTAGGCAGCAGGTGTCGAGGGAAACAAAGTTTCCCAGGACAGGACAAAATTACAATTTTGTCGATTAACGCTGCATCTGTGGCCGCCATCTCTCCCTGCCTTGCTCTGACCGCTACTGGCACCAAGGCACAGAGTTAGGCAGGGCTCACCACACTAAGCCAAGTCACAGCCATGGATTCTCTAGAGCAGTTAGGGGAGGGCAACAGATCCACTTTTTAAAAAATCCAAAAGCCACAGTTGGGCAATACCCTTTATCAGGATGAATGAAAATTCCACAGAACTGTGCAAGCTTTCAAGATCTTCAGAACTCTTCATCAGACTAGATGGTACACAAAAAGCAGGGGGTAGGAGAAGAAACAGCAAAGGCACTTTTTGGACTTTTCTGTTTCCTCATCCCCCCTGCTTTTTGCACCATCTTGCCTGATGAAGAGGTCTGGAGAACTTGGAAAGCCTGCACAATTTTGTGAAATTTTGGTTCGTCCTAATAAAGGCATTGCCAAACTCTGGATGTTGGTTTTTTGTTTAATTCCCCCATGGACCAGCACAGCTTTGTTTTTGTTTTTAATGTACTTTAAAAGTTACTTCGTCATATTGCCCATTTTGTCTCTAAGGCAGGTAGTACTCCCTTGACACTTCAACAGATTCCTCATAAGACAAGGTAATGATTAACCCCATTTTACTGGAACATAGGATGTGACAGTGACTTGCCTGAGACCATATCTGAGCTGGACACACATGATCTACCAAGATGCAGCGCTGAGCCATGTTCTTACAGTTGAATCTGCTTGGAGAGATACAACCCAAAGCTTCAGTGATGCTGTGCTCCCACCAAACCCATGATGTGCAAATTAGAATGTGCTCCCACAGAAGAATCATTAAGTTTGTGTTGTTAAGGACCTGAGGGAGAAAGGAAAAGATTTTTGCCAGTGGCAAAGTTTCCAGCATTAGCTAATGAATGTTTATAAAGTACTTTGCATATATAGTACCTTTTATCAGAGGATCTCTGAGTATTAGATTTATCTGGAAGGCCTGAGGCCTATGCGTGCGCGCGCACACACACACACATACACACACACATACGCACACAGAGCACAAAGTGCAGGCAGTTCCCACTGAGTTTTAAATTTTGATCACATCTGTATTATATGCAAAACAGATTTTGTTAAAGCCAAAAGGATGCTAGCAGGATTTTAAAAAAATCACATAAAAACAATAGCATTTGCCAGGGAAGTGAAAGGAAAGGCAGTGAATGATAAGCGTGTGTGTGTCCATGTGCTGATGGCTGGAGCAAAGGGATGGATAGTTGAATACTGAAGCTTCTGTTCCCCTTAAAACACTTCTGTGGTAAAGGGAAGGGGAAAACACTCCTCATGCAAGCCAGCAGCAGAGTCTAATGCAGCCTTCCCCAACTTGGTGTCCTTCAGATGTCCTGGACTACCACTCGCATAATTTCTGGCCAACATGGCCAATGGCCATACTGGCAGGGAACTATGGGAGTGGCTGTCCAGCACATCCGGAGGACACCAAGTTGAGGAAGGCTGGTCTACTGTGTATGAATGCTTGAAGGAAGAACTAGTAACTCAGCCATTTCATCCCTCGTCATCCTCTAACGATCAGTTGTAACAGCACAGGCCCAGCACTTTCTGTTCTAGATTGGATGTATTGCTACATTAAAGAACAACCACCTGGGAAAGTACACAAACACACTAATGTTGGAAGGTTCCGCAAAACAAGAGGATCGACGTTGGCAGAGAGGCGAATGTCCGCACTTGTGAACAACGGAAAAATGAAATGAACCCATTTGTGTACTTCTGAAGCACCCCCAGATATATATTTTTTAAAGGTCGCAAATGGAAAAATTGCACAGGAAAGGGGTAGTAATTGGGGCAGAGCAGGAAGCTGGAAACGTTTCCCTCTGTAGGGACTAGGATATGAGAGGGGTTGTTCCGCAAAGAACACTGGGATACGAGCAGGGAGCAAGCTGGAGGACTAAAGGGGGAAAAAGCCACAGCAAGCTGCAGAGTGCCCAACTGTCTGTCAGGAGTAATGGGTTAGGGAACAAACAACCCAAAAACTGTGGCTAATTTCCAGGGTGGCTTATCATGACGTGCAAACTCACCCTTTAGCTCTGTAAAGTCCCAATGACTACAGCAGAACTTGAAGACAGAAATATCCTTATGAGGAAAGACTCAACCTCCTTTTGAACCACATGGATGTAAAACCAATCTTCCCAAACCTGATGCCCTCCAGATGTTTTGGACTTCAGCTCCCATTGGCAGGATGGCTAATGGTCAGGAATGCTGGGAGATTAAGTCCAAAACATGTAGAGGGATACCAGGATTCTGCCTCTGAACAGGATTCCATTTAGCTATTGTGGCCAATAACTGTTTATAGACTGATCCTCCAATCTCTTTTTAAAGCCAACCACCATTATGTCTTTCAGCAGCAAATTTCATACAATAATTGTGCTATGTGAAGTACTCTCTGCTATCTGTCCCAATTCTCCTCCCAGTCAATGTCACTGGGTAAACCAATGTTCTAATTTTACAAGAGGAAGAAAAAGACTTATTCATTTTCTCCACACCATGCATAAAGGTTAAGAAAACCCATCCCTACTGGAACTAGAATCTTCCATTGTTCAAAATCTGGGTAGCCATGTTTAACTCTGCAACATAAAAATCTGTGTTAACCTCTATGTCCCTTTGCCTGCAAAACAATCACCCGCAAAACTATAAAAATTAGCATGGGACAGAACAATTCACCTGAGTGTGGGAAACCCAGGTTCAACTATCCGCTCAGGTAGAAAGCACATTAGACACCCATGGGCAAATCACACTCAGCTTAGCTTACCCTGCAGAGTTGTTGTGAAGCTAAGAGGCCGGCTAGAGTGCCCTGGAGGAAGGGCAGGATCACAAGTAAAGCTACCAAATGAGGAGCAGCTAGGCATGTTCATGTACTACAGGCTGCCTGTGGGTGTTATTTATACCTTGTGTTCCTTAGATGTGAATAATTCATTTGGGTAATAAGCAGTCTTTGAATCTATGCTTGTCCCCTCCCTGGCCAAGACAGTATGAACTCAGCGGCACCTTACCTGTAACAGGGAAAGATAACGACCTGTATCAGCCAAGCTGCCGCGTTCCCCATTCATTTACAGCTTTCCAAATCCTGGTGGAAGCAGATGTTGCAGCATTGTGCCTCAGGCTGCTGCAAGAAACCTGGGTCTGCCGCTAAGAGCCAACTCCCACATGGGAATGAGCTGCTACATTGTCAGCCAGAGATTTCAACCCTGCATCTGTCAGAGCCCAGCTGCTGGTGATTTCTGTTGCAATGGCAAGGAAGGAACGCTTTGTATCAAGACCAGGGTAGAGTGATACCCTGTTCTTGATTGTGAGTGCACTGTCTGGTAGTCGCTCAGTATTTGAGAGGCATGTCCAACCCCCTACCACAACTGTACCTTTGAGCTTATTCATCCCCCCAGCCCTGTTCCAATCAGGACATTGGCACTTACCATGAAGGGCCTCCAAGTGCATCTTGCATAGGACCCTAGAGATCAGAGGGGTCAGGGGAAAGGCATACACAAGGGGGGCAGGTTGACATTGGGGCATTTGTCAAGTCTGCTCCCTCTGCTGGGTATCTCAAGAACTGCTGGGTCTCGTGGTTGGCTGGAGTGGTGAAGAAGTCCAGGCAGGATAAGGGAGCCGAACCTGTTCTGGATTGTTATGAAGGTGTCAGGTTCCATTCTCCTAGCTTGAAGGCCCGGTGGCTGAGCCAGTTTGCTATGGAGTCCACAATCCCTTTAACATGTTGAGCCGAGAGTGACCGTAGGTTGCTTTTGGCCCATGACAGGAAGCAGCATCCACATTCCAGTGTTTGAACCATAGGCAGTGCCTGGCTACCACACTGGCTAGCTGGTGGAGAACTGTAGAGAGTCTAAGGTATGAAGGCAATGACCTTATGGGCCTGAGAGCTAAATTCAGGCATTTTTCTTCTGAGTGTCTCAGGGGGACATCTCCATCATTGGATATAATGGCCTTTTCAGTAGTACGGCAACTACAGGGGCATCCACCAAGGGAATCTTTATCTATTTATTTTTATTTAGTACATTTTGAATCTAGTCTTTAGACCATCCACTGCCTGGTGCTCAAGGGTACAGAACCTTTGAGCAAAATGGTTAGATTTTCTGCTGCTTAGGGGAGTGGCCCACCCAGGTTTAACAATTCTTTAAAGGGGCACTGGAAAATACATGACCTTCTGCGGAAGTCTGGTTTTGGGGAAGTCTGAAACTCTTCAAGGTTGCTGGATCCTCAGCGGCAGGATGCTAAACCTAGGGAGGACATTGCTTTGGATAACAGAGTTATAAAGTCAGAGTCATTGAACAATCTTCTTCTGCATTGGATTCATCAAACCGTTTGTCGGGAAGGTAAGAGGCGCGTCTTCTGGTCACAGGGGCTCAGCTGCAGCCATTCGGGATTTAGGAGGAATTTTGCCTTTTGGGAGGTGGTAAGGATCAGGGGAATCAAATATATCCTTCAGATAAATGAAGGTGAGAAAGTGTGAGGTATTTGGTTCCAAAAGATTTAGGGCCCTTCCCTCCTTTACTACTTCTTGTCAGGGTTGGATCTGAGCCCATAGAGTCTCAAAGTAGCTCTGATTCTGAGGAGATAGAGTCCGTGGGAGAGGAACCCCCTCAGGTTTCAGAGGCGCAGCTGGAGGGCTCAGGAGACTACAGGGGCATTCCTGATGCTTCTATTGCATGCTTACTCTACTGTACTAAGTTCTTTCAGAAAAAGCAAGCAGGGCATTCAAAAGCAGAGAGAGCTTGGCCAGAAGGAGTCCCCACGGAAGCCATTACCTGAGACTGGGAGCTTTGGAGAAGCAAAACTGCATCACCGTTCCCTTCAGAACCTTATTCTGGAGCAGAGAGGGCCTCAACCTGGTGTTATCCTTTTGTGTCTTGTGGTGGTTGCCACTGTTATTGTTCTCCAGATTGCTTACAGAAAATGGTGCCAAACCTCCAGCATCCTGGGAGTTTGAGCAGGCTGCTAAACTGGCAAGAGGGCCCAGACCTCAACCTTCTGCTAGGCAGGTACTGCGGCAGAACAAAAGTCCAATTTCTCTCTTGCAGCAACGTCTGGAATTAATGGAAACCACTTGGGAGCCATTAGAGCTTGTAGCAGCAGTAGCAGAGCTCGGGCAGGGGGATGACTCATTGATTGGGTTTGGACGTCATGATAACCCAAGATGGGTTAAATAAACAATGACTGCTTATTTAACCCATTGCTGGTTATCGTGTCGTCTGTCAAGAATGTTTTCATCCACGATAGCTTATTTGGGTGAAATAACCCATAGTCTGCAGTAAGCGTTATTTAACCCACCATGGCTTATGTTATCTGGCATTCACTGTGGCCGATTCTGATCACCTGGAGTTGGCTGGCAAGAGCAGCCAAAACCGCTGTGGCCGCTCTGCTCCAGCCTGCAGAGCCCTTTTTCCAAGATCTGACAAGCAGCTCAGGGACAACTGCAGCCAAACAAGCACAGATACCCCGCTACAATAACAAAATGACAGCTTTCCCTGAGTACGACAGCCTTGCACTATCGCACTACCCCGCTACAGCAAAGTTACATAATGACAGGCTTCCCTGATCACTACTTTGAAACTGCAACTTGGGAAATACAGGGAAAATAGGGGAATAGGGAAAGAACTAGCTCACTTTTCCATGAAGAAGCACAGTTCCACAATTATCCACTACAGCATCTGGAGGCTCCCCATGAAGGCACCCCACCTGTGAACTGTTGCCCCATTCTAGCAAACTGCCAGGGAGTTATAGCTCCCCCTGCCCCCCCCCCCCGGCTTTTTGCTGTGGTTCCCTGCTGGAGCCATCAGACAAAAATCAAGAAAGTGAAAGTGAAAACGAACAGTGTGTGAGAAAAAATAAAGACTTTTAGATAAAGAGGAAGGTGGAAGGTAGAAGAAATCAAACGTGTGTGTGTGTGTGTGCATGTGTGTGTGTGTGTAAGGAGTTAGGAGAAAATAGGAAGGCCTGAGCAAAGCAGAAAAAGAGAGCGAGAGAGAGAGAGAGTTAAGTATGTACTGCACGGAGGAATGGCATGAATGGACTGAGAAGGAGTCACATGGTTCCTGCCTTGCAAGCAACAGGAAGCATTAATCTATAGTTGCATGCCTCCTATGCCAAAAAGGAGAACCCAAGCTTCCTGCCACCATTGCTTCAAAGATTGTGTCACTTGTCTTCTACCACAGGGATCAATAAAGTAACCATTTTACCAAATCAGTTTCCAAGATTAAACCCCTTGGCACAATAACCCAGCTACAATACTATCTTAGGCTTCCAGTACTAACATGAAAGTTCAGCTAGCAACATCAAAGGTGTCTAGAAGCCATTACTCAGTTCCACTCAAGTGACCATAAAGAGCTTTCCACAAGAGTAAGAATGAGAAAAGTCTTTGACTGTTTCTTCCCAAGAGCTAGATGTACACAATCCCAAGGGCTTTCACATTAAAAATGTTTTCTGCAGCTATATTTGCTTTCAGATACCCATCAGGTTTCCTCAGGCAAGACATACACCAAAATCTTTTGCAGAGAGGAACAAGCCATAGGAACCTGAGCACAAGCCCTTAAATAGGATTTCATGAATTTAGAAATCTGTGTTCTCCACGAGAACAGTTCCTCCCTGAACTTGATACCCATAATAAGACTAAGGTTGCAAACCTTCATACATTCTTCCGTTCAATCATTCAGGCATTTTATATCTTGCTTTTTCACCTCCAAAGGAGGCACACAAGGTAGCGTATAGAATGCATAAAATATGAACAGATCATAAGAAACATAAAAGCAAGAGTAGAAGAAACTAGAAGTGGTAAAAGCCAAGACTAAAGCTGATTAGTGAGTATGCCTCACTGAACACAATGGAACTTACTTCTGAGTAAACATACATACGATTGTGGTGTAACATAGTTTGCTTATATCCAAGTTTATCTCCCACAATTGGCATTCACGGGGCTAAAGTTCATCCATCTGGTCCCTTTCACCAGTCTTGATGAAATCTCTGATGTTATTGACTAGCCATTCCTATGTGTGAACTCATTTCCCATTTAAATGTTTCCTCTTCAAAAGCCTTTTTATATTTATACCTTGGACATGTGCAGGAGCTCATGACATTAAGGCATGCGAGTTGACGACAGGAACAAATCTCAGGTTGTAATAATGGAAATCATACCTATGTCAAGAGATTCTTCAAAGCTCTGTAGTGGGAACTGAATGGTCTTTCGATTGATATAGAAAATACTCACCACAAACTGATTTAGGGACACAGTTCACCAGGAAACTCTTGCACGTGCCCTGTTAAAATGAGCTGGGTTTGCAGGGATATATTTATTTTATTTATTAAATTTATTAATCGCCCTTCTGGCTGGTCACCCAGCCACTCTTTGTACACTTTGTACATATTCTTTGTACACTGTGTTTAAGAGAGTACGAAATTATCTTGCAAACTGCTAGATCCCAAGTAACGTGTGGAAATTTTGTATTGACTAAACAAATGAAACTAAAAGTTGCATGCTAACTTATGCATAAAGCAAATCTTTTCCCGATACATCCTAATTAATTAACAATTATAGTCTCTGTATTGAATGCAAGTTATTATTTTTAATTAAAGTTGCTGCCTTCAATTGCAGCAGTCACAGCATAAAGAGCTGGTCATCCCCATCTGAACATCAGCCTGTCAGTACTCACGCAGTACCATAATTGAAAAGGTTTGGTGAAGAAGTTTGTTACCACCATGAAAGGATGTTGAGTCAAGCCCAAACACAATCAGTAGCCAGTAAAAAGAACCGGTGCTCATGAGGTTCAACTCTGAACTTCTCAAACTTCCTTATGCTTCCTTCCTCGCCCCTCCCTTCTCCCCCAACCTCTGGGAGTTGATCCAGATTTTCTTCTTGAATTAAAATTGGAGGCACACTTACCAGCAGTGCTTTTCAGGTGTGAATAAGGACTAAAGATTACCCACCCGCTGAATCTACCTTCAGTGGAAGTCACTGACCACAGGTCATTTTGTTGCATCGAGCGATTGGTCATTGATCTCCACATAAGGAATTAGACACAAACAGAGGCTGATTGGATGGGAAAGGTTAGAGCAGCAAATCATGCAGATCTGCAGCAGGCAGCCTCCTGCCAATGGGCACCTCGGGCTCTCAGGGAACAATTTCACATGGTACCTTTGTCCAGCCCAGCCCAGGGCTTCAAGAATTACTGGCTTACCTTACGATGGGATGATAAAATGGGAAGGTTTTGAAATACCTTCCCTTGTCAAATGAATGATGGGCTTCAGTCTGAGGGTCAACTCAGATGTGCACAACCATGCGTATCTTAAGCATATGTTTGCCCCAGCATGTTTAACACACAGATGCCCGTCTACTTGTTACAAAAAAAGAGTACAGAGGGAGGGGAGCAAAAACCATCTTCCACCTTCAGGCTTATTTCCAAGATTAGAACTGAGCCGGGCAAAAAAACACTTAAAAGCAGCGGGGTGGCGATGGAATGGTTTTTGCTCCCCCACCTTGCGTGCTCCTTTTTGTGTACCAAAAAGTCTGAGGTCATGTGATACACCTACCTTGTTGAAGCTAAGCAGGGCTGGGTCTGGTCAATGCCTGGGAACCCCATGTATGTATTTTTTTTTTATTACATTCCCATACCTCCCAGTAGCTGAAGCTCTATGGATAGTTCAGAAAATTGAACTTAAAACCATAAAATGCAACAAACTAGTAAAACATAATATAAAAACTGTAAGGTTAAAAGGACTAAAACCAAAACAAAAGCCAGACTAAAAGCCAGCAGCAGTGCAAAGATCTAAAAATGCATTAACACAATGTTTAAACCTGAAGGCTAAAGAACCTTGGAAAACAAAAAGCTCTTGCCTTGGCACTGAAAAGACTACTACCTAGGCATCAGGCAAGTCTCTCCGGGGAGCTCATTCCGCAACCGGGGTGCCACCACAGAAAAGGCCCTCTCAGTAGCCACCTGCCTCACATCATTCGGGGCAGGGGGCAGCCAGAGTAGGGCCTCTGAGATTGATCTTAGGGTCCAGGCAGGTATATGTTGAAGGAGACAATTCTTCAGGTGACCTGGCCCCAAGCAGTTTAGGGCTTTGTAAGTTAATGCCGAATTAGACCTGGAAACAGACTGGCAGCTAGGGCTGGTCATAAAGCACTGGTGTAATGCAATCATATTGGCCAGTCCCCATTAACAATCTCACTGCCCTATTTTGGACCAGGTGAAGTTTCTGAACTGTTTTCAAAGGCAGCCCCATGTATAACACATTGCAGTAATCCAAACGTGAGGTTACCAGAGCATAGATAGCCTAGCTAGGCTATTTCTGTCCACACAGGAGCATAGATGGCCTAAGAAGATAAAAGGTGCTCTGTGCCACCGCGGCCACCTGTGCCTTCTGTGACAAGAGCACCCCAAACCACAAACCTGACCCTTTGGAGGAGTGTAACCCCCTCCAGAACAGGCTGAATATCACTCATCCAGGCAGAAGAACCACCTATGAACAGTACCTCCATCTTATCTGGATTGAGTCATTTTATTGGTCCCCAATCCAGTCTACTACCACACCCAGGTGCTGATTCACAACACCCACTGCCTCCCTGGATTTGATGAAAAGGGAAGATAGAGCTGGGTGTCATCCACGTATTGGTGACACCTCAGTCCTTATCTCCAGATAACCTCCTCCAGTGGTTTCATGTAGATGCTGAACAGCACGGAGGAAATGACAGAGCTCTGTGGCATGCCACGGCATAACTGCCAAGGAACAGAGCAATAATCCCCCAACATCGTCTTCTGGAATCAGAATTGCCTTATGTTCCATGACTGAAGACAGGCAGGACATAAATGCAACTAAATAAAGGGGGAAAGGCTGTTTCACTCCCCTTAGTCATGTGCTGTTTATGAAACAGAGTAGAATCTCCCCTACCCCCAACCTTATGGGTTGCAGCCACTGTTAGTCCTACTTAGAGTAGACCCACTGAAATGAATGGGACTTTAGCTATGACCGACTTAAGTCCCATCCATTTCAGTGAGTCTAAGTAGGACTAACATTGGATAAACATGGAAAAGAGCAAACATACACCGTTGTCTCACATGTCTAGTTTGGCCCCAGTTCTGTGAGCCAGAGACAGAAAAGCTTCACGTTAATGGATAAGAACTCAGGCATTCAGTTATGTCTTAAAGCAGCCTTCCCCATCCTAGTATGGTCCAACACATCTGGAGGGCAACTCTCACAATCCCCCAGCCAGCCATGGGATGATGGGAGTTGTAGTCCAACACAACTGGAAGGCATCAGGTTGGGGAAGGCTGTCATAGAGCTTAAGTATGTCTGTACTGTTAAGGACACTATGCTTTAAATGTGCTGCAAGCTAGGACTTCACGGACACCGCTTTATTTAATAATACCATCCCTTATGTTTAACACAGTAAATACTCTTAGTATCTTTAATAAAATAGTTACTTTAATGCAGTATTTAAAATAAATCTGAAACATCTGAAGACTGAATATGTAAATGGGAGAAATGCTGCACTTTACATAAAAAGTAAAGATAAGCATTTATTATACAAAACATTTTTGCCCAATCCCGTCAACCCCTTGCTGCTTACTGCTTCATAGTCAAGAGTACCAGATATGTTTTACTTATATATACGTATACATACGGACACACATATAGAATTTACTGCATTGGTTTAACTAACTTAGTTCACCATGTTCCGAACAGGGAAACCATAACTAGATTAGAAACTCAACATGCTGCAGTAGAACTGGTCTCAAAGTTAAGTGGTTTTTTCCCCTACTTATATCTTCCCCCACCCCCATTTTGTAGAACAGCATACCAAAAAGCTGTAAGAACCTCTTTTTTGTAATGAAGACTTTAATTGTGAAGGCATTCAGTTGCCATCCTCCTTACACATTCCATTATATACCCATATCATGTCGAGTTGCATTAAGTGTACAAGACAGTACAGATTTGGGGTTGTATCCAATGTTAGTCCTACTTAGAGTAGAGCCATTGAAATGAATAGGATCTAAGCTAGACTATCACTGGATACAACCCTTTGTAGAAAAGTGCAAATTGGGATGACTGCATATGGTTCTCTACACCCAATTTCTTCATAAGCGATCCAGGACAGACTAATAGGCAGAATCTTTGGAATCCAGTAAACCATCACTTCAGTGCCCTGGGCCATTTTGTGCCCTTCTACAAGTGCCACAGCAGATTCTTTTCCCGCTAAGCAGATTTCAGAATCATTTCTAAGTCACCAGCTTAAGATAAAGTGATCAGATCCCTGATAATCTTTACATATATTCTTCCCACTTCCATAATGTAGGAAGGAGGAAATCAAACCATTCTACACCTCACATAAAGAAGGGAGTGTTCCTCCAGGTTAGCTCCCTGCTTTAAATCCAAGCACAGATGCAAAATTAAATGCATCTGCAGTCATCTTTATGTTGAAATTGAAAGGACCATCTGCCTATGTTAAGTGCTCCCCCAGGTTGCCTTTAAGTTATTTAGGGTGCAATCCTATGCATGTTTAGACAGAAAAAAGCTGGCTAGGGAATGCTGGGAGTTGTAGGACTTTTTTCTGTCTAAACATGCATAGGATTGCACCCTTAGCCAACTATATTGCTGAAGAGCGCTCACCCTAACTCTTACAGCTCCAGCATGCTTGCAGATCTGTCTGGTATTATTGGTAACACAAGCCATGCCATTGGGGATTCCTCCTTCCCCATCTTCCTTTGGAGGCAGTAGATTACAGATCTCACTTTGGCACTTCTCTGGCCTGCACCCAAGTGGTTTCTCTTCCAGCTAGATAAAGCATCGGGCCCTAAAACTAGGACATCTAGAGAGGGTGAATCCTGTAGGCAATGCACTAGCAAATCAAGTGTCTGTTGGTTTGTGATTAAATACATTCATCATACCATTCTTCCCTAACTGCAGCATTAGAAGGCACACTATTCATGGGATACTGCAGACTGAAATATTGACACAAGTGACTGACTTGCATGGCACCTGAAGCCCTCTGTCTCCAGTGCATCCAGGCAGCATGCATGTGTCCCATGACACTTAACAGACTATTCCTTATAATGGCCTGTTTTCCAAGAACGGACTTCAGAATAGTGCAAACAGGTATTCTTTGGCAACAAATGGTAGCAAGCTGAAATGCAACGGAAGTCTAGTCATTACTTCAGAAGAGCCTGATATAAGGCTAGGGAATGCTTCATCTTTTTATCTTGTTCCATACAAAAGATCAAGTCCCTGAGACAGATGCGTGTTATTCTTGGACGAAGATACGGCTTTGCAAGGCTGGGTGACCTGTTCAAGCCCTAGACAAGAAAAAGGGGAGAAAAAGAGGGGTGGATATTGAAAATCAAAAATTCAAGTTGTACAATGCAAGAGAAGCTGAAATAAAATCTGATGCGCAATCTTTACCCTTACATATTTGCCCTAAATGTCCTAAGGTATGTTCCCACCACCATCCACTCTATTGGTCAAACAGGCCCAAGATTCATAACCACTGCTTCTTCAGCACTGCCCATACCATACCAGGGACTTGCTACCATAGCAGCTGTTTTACCGTATTCTCTTCCACATCTGCAATAGCCCCAAACAAATGTCATGGTGTGGCCTGGGCATAGTTTGAGACAAACCTATGGCAGACAAGATGGGCAACAGCTGGACAGTTGCAGGGGATGGACTGGATATAAATCTCTGAAACTTTGCTTTCCACCAAAACAGGCCAGCTGTTGCAACTGAAGCAATGATACAAGTATTTTGCATTATGAAGGGTGCAATCCTATGCATGTTTAGAAAGTAAAGTCCTACAACTCTCAGTATCCCCCAGCAAGCCATGCTGACTGGGGAATGCTGGGATTTGTAGGATCTTTTTCTGTCTAAAGATGCATAGGATTGCATCCTAAGTTACTCACGTTCTAAGCATATAAATCTCCATTTATAAACACATCCAACAGTTACAATTTGAAATAACAATGAACTTAAAGTTATGTATTTTAAGTAACCAATATGATGTTGGAAAAATGAAGGGTTCAATATATACACACAGTACTGAACTAGCTTCTGTGTAATCTAGAAAGATTCCATATTAGGGGAAAAACATCTTCAGCAAGATGCATTGTTGTTTTGATTTGAAAATAGCAGTTCTCCACGTTGAGGAGCTCCCACACATGTGCAACCACTAATTCACTGACGGAATCTGATTTGACCTTTTTATAAGCTATTTTTGTTGCCATGAGACAGACAATAAATCCTTGCAATTGGTGAACGTGTTATGGCTACTTGTTTCTGAAGAGCCCAGCTGTCCACCAAAATGTTTATGCTATGCGTTAAGAGCTGCTATGCAAAAATCAGTGCCAATCATTTTTTCAGCAAAGAATAAACACACACTCATATGAGCAATTTAACTTGCTGCTAAGGTGTGCTCCACTTACCAAATCTCAAACCATGAAAACAATCTATGCTGTACTAAAGCCACATTATGTCACTATAGTGTTGTATTCTTGAAGAATCATCAGGTTGTCCTTAGACTGACTTCTGCGAGCAACTGCTTTAGACAGGGACTACTGAAATGCACTGTGCATGGTTGCCTCTAAAAAATGGTCAGAAAACACAACGTGTCCAGAATGCTAGCAAGACTGCTGATTGGCACTAGACAGGAAGAGCTTATAACACCTGTTTTTCAAAGAATCGCACTCTCCACCAGAGTGTCTTCAGAAACAAATCAAAGTGCTAGTTTTAAGCATTACACCTCTAAATGGTCTGTGTCCTGAATATCTGAAGGAAGACAGAGTTTACCCTGGCCTTGAAATCTTCTAGAGTGGCGTCACTATGGGTACCCTGATGTTTGAGGTTGGGACGCTGGGGACTTACTGTGAAGGTACATTTTGGTATGGTATGACAGAGGCATCTGAAAGACTGGGTTGTCCCTTGGCACCATCCAGGAAGGCTGGGATTACATGAGTGTGATTCTTTGAGTGTTTGCTTCCTCTGGGTCTTGCCCCCAGTTCCTTCCATGGCCGACCAAGGAAAAGAAATCTAGAGGCCAAGCAATTATGATAGAAAAACATGTCTAACTAGGAGATAGGTACAGGAACTCCCTTCGAGAAGCTAAGTCACATGACAAGGGAATACTGGACTAAGGTGTATATTGATTGGTATCCCATCAGCCATACAAAGAAGGTGGGGTTAGACGCCTCCATCACACCATACCAGAATGGACCTTCATAGTAAGTCTCCAACGTGTACGGTGTGAGGAGGTGTTCAGAAGACTGGGACATACCCAAGCTGAACTGGCTAGGGAGGGTCTTGTGGTTGACCTCAAGTTGAGGATACCACCTACCAAGGGACCCTCCCATCAAAGGCTGCCTTGGCCGAGGCTAATGAGTCTACTTGATAGCATCCCTTGGATGTGTTAGGATTCAACCACATAGCTGCTCCACAAATCTTTGGAAGAGGTGCATTTGAGGAGAAGGCAGTGGAGACGGCTACAGCTCAGGTAGAATGAGCTGTAAAGCGCAGAGGTCTAGATATGCGCTGTATGTCATAAGCAGTGGTGAGGCCCTGATCCAACGGGCTACGATAGTCTTGGAGACTTTTTTGCCTAATGCAGTTGGATGATCCCTGGTTCCACGTTTATATATTTTGAGAGCCCTGCGAATATCTGATTTGTGCCATAACTTCTCTGAGGGATGCAAAGGATTTGGACAGAAAGATGGTAGGATTAGCTCTTGAGACCGGTGAAAGACAGAGCTTATTTTAGGTATGAAAGAAGGGTCTAGTCATTGGCGAAGAAGCTGAGGTGATCTCAAACCAAGAGTGGTGCTAATTCAGAGATCCTTCTGGTGGACATAATAGCGACTAGGAAGGCTACCTTGATGGGTAGAAATCACAGAGATATGGTGCACAGGGGCTCAAAGGGGGCTGTAAGCACTGTGTGAAACTCCAGGACAGGAGCTGGTGTGCCACTGGAGGGCTGAGGAGGTTAGCACCTCACAGAAAGCGTTTCAGATGTGGGTATGTAGCCAGCAGTACATGGCTTGGCTTTGAAAGGATGGAGAAGAGGAACGATATCTGTCTTTTTAATGTGTTGGGTTTAAGGCCCACATCTATACTTGACTGAAGAAAACCCAATAACTGGGAGATGTCTGCTTTGGAGGGGGTCTTTGCTTTGTGCTTCCAGGATGCCCCATAGAGGTGCTCAGCTGATCATCTCCTGGAAGAGAAAAGTTTCAATAACTGTTTCAGGCTAGCCTTGGCTGAGGAATGCTTGCCACTTAGTTTTCACACTGGTAGACATAGCCAGGCTGGACCCGGGTGGATAACTGGTCTCACAGAGAAGGTCTGATTGCTGTGGGAGGAACGAAGGGCCTGACAGGACTAAATGCAGAATTTCTGAGAACCACAGGGGTCTCAACCATAGTGTGGGGCTATGAGGATGACCGTGGCTTGCTCTGTCCATACTTTTTGAAGATCAGGGGAATTGGCAGAAAGGTAGACAGGAGTCCTGGAGGCCAGGGAGCAGTCTTGCACTGCTGCTGCTTTGCTCAAGTGGAAACAGGAGAAGAAGCAAGGGAGTTTGTGATTTTGAGGTGAGGCAAAGATGTCTACCATTAGGAGGCCAAAGCAGTGTTGAATCTGAAGGAAAACTTTGGTACTGAGGGCTCACTTGCCTGGGTCCATGTATTGATGGCTGAGGTAGTTGGCTGACACACTCAGTGTACCCTGGACATGTTAGGTTGAGAGTGAGCAAATGGATCTTTCTGCCCAGGAAAATAGGAAGTTCATGTTTTGGGGGAGTGACTTGGATTGAGATCCCCCTGGCAATTAATGTGGGCCACTGTAGAGATATTGTCTGGGTATATTAGGACATGGTACCCCTGCAGAGGTTGGTGGAAATAAACTAGGGAAAGGCAGGCTGCCTGAAGTTCCAGCCAGTTAATGCTGTGGCTGGCTTCCTTGGGCAACCAGAGACCCTGAGCTACCTGATTCTGACAGTGGGTCCCACATCCTGTGAGGCTGGCATCTGTTGTGACTGTCACTCTGGGTCTCAATTTCCCTGAGAGGAATTCTTCATTGGGGATTGGCTTGGTTTCCCCACTAAATAAGTGAAATTTTGATGGGGGAGGGAGCAGAATCAGCATGAAAGTAATGGCCTTTGATATGGGAGAAGTAGCCACTGTAGAGGCTGAGAATGGAACCTGGCCCAATACAGAATTTGGATGTAGGATTAATCCCAGCAGGTGTGCCACTGCCTCGAGGTGGCGAATGGATGACTCCTCCTGGAGAAGCTTGGAAATTCTGGCTGGCAACAGGCCAATGAAGCCTGATGCTGTGTCTATGAGCACTCCAAGATGGATTAGTTTCTTGGAATCAGGTGACTTTTCTGGTGGTTTATCAAGAAGCTGTGGTCTGATAGGAATGCTAGTTTTATGAAGTTCCCTCTTCGCTTCGTCCAGGGAGGGGGTTCTTAGAAAGATGTCATCTAGGTAGGGGTGGAGATAAATGCCTTGAAGGAGGAAAAAGGCTACCAACGAAATCATAAGTTTTGAGAAGACACTTGGGGCTGAGGCCAGGCCGAATAGGAATGCGTGATATTGAAAGTCCTGGTTCTGGTAGGAGATCTGAAGGTATCTCCGGTGGACCTGGGTGACTGGAACATAGAGATAGACCTCTGTGAGGTCTATGGAAACTAAATATTCGTCCTGGTGAAGGGCCTCCTGGATTGTCTGGGGAGTCTCCATCCTGAATTCACGATAAGTCACACATTTGTTGTATGGGAAATGGTGGATTTCTCACAGGGGATTTGGAGGTGGGAGAGTGGAGGAACCTGTTCCTCAGGAGATGGGAGAAGTTGATATGACCCCCTTCTCTAATCAGCGACAAGACCCAACTGTCTCTGGTCTAGGCTTTCCATGCTGGGAAGAATGGGTGCAGCCACCCCACCACTTGTGGAGGTTTCCTGACAGAACTGCTGTCCGATGGCCCTGGGTGCCTAGAAATGGTTTCGACAGCTGGAGGGTCCTTGAGGGCTTTTGGAGGTGAAGCGTGAGCGAGACAAGGTAGGCTTAAACAACGTGACATCTCTGGGCCTACCAAAACCTCTGGAAAGACAAAAGGAATGATAGGACCATCTAGGCCGTCTGTTCTTCTCTTCTGTTCTGAAAGGAAGGCATAGCCTTTTTATTCTTGATGACCACTAGAATGTCTTTGAGCACCACTTCAGCAAAGAGGTGGGTTCCCATGAAGGGAACAGTAGTGAGGTTGGCCATGGAGTATGTGTCAGCATTCCAGTGCTTTAGCCAGACAGACCTCCTGGCTACAGTGGCTGCTGTGATGGATGTGGCTGAACAGACCAGAACATCCTGGGTTGCATCTGCCATAAAGCATAGGCCTTGTATAATGAAGAGTCCTCTGTGTAGGGCCCTGCAATCTAGATCTGCATTGCTAAGCAGGTCCTCTACACAGAGCATAGATGCACAAGCAAAAATTGAGGAAGTGGAGGAATCCCTGATTGCCACAGATGCTGCCCCATGGGCCCTTTTATAGGCAAGGTCTGAGCGTTTCTCATTGGGGTCTTTAAGGGGGACATCACCCTCTTTTGGTGTGATGGCCCTGGACAGGAAGATGACCACTGGGGTGTCAACAAGTGGAACATTCATTTTTTCCATGGACTGCTGGGGAATGCCCTTTCTGCCCTGAATGAGTGCGGCTGATTCAGCTCCTACCAGTCTGTCAAATGCAGCTGGGAATAGAATTTCTCTGTTCGTTGTCATCAGTTCCAGAAACTTAGATGCTCCTCTGGATGCCACAGCCAAAGTAGTAGTAAGTTCTCCCTGTGGTGTGGGATTGAGGCCTAAGGTGGCCATTGCCTTGGAAAGTAGAGCAAAGAAATAATCAGTGCTGAACAGTCTATGTTTGGAAAGTTGCTCTGTTTGAGCCAAGTCTGACCGATCACCTGCTTCCTGGTCTGACAACTCTGGGGAAGACGGAGGTTGACAGCTTTCGTCATCACTGGCTCTGTGTGCAAGGGGGTGCCGCTGGACTAGAGGGAATGGACTGGTGGGGAGGCCCGGTCTAGTTCTGACAAACAGTGCATCATAATGGTGTTTGATGCAGTGGCGTTGTGCCTTGCATGGGGGCTTTTCCCTTATCTGCCCTTTTTGGTTGAGGAGTGGCTCTGTTAGGAGGAGAGGGAGAGAACTGTGGAGAAGGAGATTCTCTTGCCCTTTTTCTGAGCTGGTCAGATCTAGATTTACAGGGAAAATGCCTATTGAAATTCTGATCAGCAAGCTTACTGACCACTGCTGATCTTATTTTTTGAATAAAATGGTCTTGATTAAAAGGGTGGGAAGGGCAGAGCTGGTGTTTGTTGTCCTATAAGAAAGGACTGGCCTTCGTAGTTTGAGACCACTGATAATATGGGTAGTCTGGGAAAGCTGAAGATGGTGGTGCCTCATTTGGATGGGAATTTTCCATCTGAGCACGATGGTGGTCATCTGTAGCAGTGCTGGTCTGGGCTCCTCCCCTTGCAGGTTCCAAATCTTGGGCATTGGCTGTAGCGTACTCTGGTTGAGGCGATCTTGCATCGGAGGACTTGAAGAAAATTGCCTCTAGATCAGCGGGGTGTGTAGTGCTGCCATGAGGGTTGCTCACTGGTGCAGCTTTGTCCAAGCTGCCACCTCATGCTGCTGCTGAGATCTGCCCTGCCCGGATGCAGTAGCACGATCACAGGGCTTGGAAGATGTGGCAGCGGTGCGACCAGGGGAGCACAATGCCAGCAAGCCTTGGGGGAGAGGTGTGCTGATGGACGTGTGGAGGCTTTAATGACCCTGACGTGCACCCTTTTCTTCTCAGGTCTCTGCAGTCAAGGTTTCCTTCCCTACTAGAGTTATTAGGGTGAGGGAGAAGGAGAGAAAAGAAAACTTTTGTAAGTTAAGAAGAACATAAGTGAATAGACTGCAAAGAGCAGAGGATTTAAGAAGAACGTGGAAGCTTTTGAAGGAAAACGAAAGTTTTAAGAAGTAGTCTTAAAATGGGAAACTCGGAGAGAATGTATTCTGGGCAAAGCAGGGAAAGAACTGGGGGCAGAGCCAGAGGGAACCACTGTGGGAATCCTGCTTTCCTGGGTGGTGCCAAGGAGACAACCCAGTATTTTGGACGCTTCCTCACACCACACAGAGAATCAATGGCTTATTGGAGGACCTTCTCTATGGTAGCAACCTCCTTGTTGATCTGTCTTCTTAGGACAGGGGTGGGGAATTTGTGGGCCTCTAGATGTTGAACTACAACTCCCATCATCACTGACCATCACCCATGCTGGCTGGGGCTGATGGGAGTTGGAGTCCACAACATCTGGAATGTGACAAGTTCCCCAACTCGGCCCTCGGAGATCAAAGGTGGCCAGCTCCTCTTCCACTGTTAGGGGCTTAGCAAACACCTTCTTAAACTTCATGTTATCTGTATCCCACAGCTTTTAAAACTGACCACAAAACTTTCCATGCTGCAAGCTGCCTTAGGGGGAATATTTTGGCCAGGAAGTGATATAGAAATACACCCATTATTTTTATCTGAAAAGTCTTAAGGGTGCTGATTAAAGTTAACTTCAACCTTGCTTAGAAATAGTTGAAACAATTTAAGCAAAGCAAAGCTGTGCAGCAAAAAAAGCTTGTATGCAAATAATTTAGGATCAGCAAACATACCTAAGATGACACTTGGAATAGTTATAATCTGCTTTTTTTTACTGCTAACATGATGCAGCATCATTCCCTGATTTAAACAAAAACAATAAACATGCCATCATTCGAAGCTTCCCATTTGTTCAGTGGCTTGGAACAGAATAGGCACAGAAGAAAGATTGCTGACCACATACCACAGAGAGGGCCCCTTCTGTCCTGGTAAGACACAAAAAGGCCACAGTTCAAAGCAAGTCAACCCCTTAAGGAGTGGCGGGGGAGGGCTAGCTTTGTAGCCTAGCTGCCATTACAGGGTTGAAAAGGAGGTCAATCCAACAGGATGCAGCAGAAGGCTCCGGGCAATATTATAAATGAAACAAGCCTCAGGGGATTCACAGCAATCCAACAGTCATGTCCTTCAGAAGTCAGAAGAACTTTAGGTAGGCAGAAGTATTTATTTTCAAAACAGATTTACTTAGAAGACTTACTACTAAGCATTCACACACAAATCCGCCCACTCTCATCCAACGTAAAGCAAGGCATATGACCAACCCCCCCCCTCCTCTAATAAACAAACTCCCTTTTAAAGAATTTGTTTCAGTGGACTGCAGTCCATGAAAGCTTATGCCACAAAAATGTGTTAGTCTTTTAAGATGCTACGAGACTTGCTTTCGCTGCAAAGGATAACTCAAGCTGTTTTCATATCATTAACACTTGCATAGTTTGACCTAATATATGGTTTACTCAGATGCAAGCTCCATCAAGCTCAATGGGGCTTACTTTCAGGTAAATGTATATAGGGTTATAGCCTTAACCTTAATTTTAAAAAGTACAGCACCTACAACAATGTGCTTTAGAATTAGACATACTATCTAAAGATGAGTCTAACTAGGCATGCTCTTTGGATACTTCTCCCCACCCCATCCCTGCAGTTAAGTGTTCATTCTGCAATTGTGTGCAAGGTTGTTCAGTCTGAATTTGCATCTTGGGTGTCTTCATGTGACTTATTACCAGAGCCATTACTTCTTATGATTCTATATTAAGGGACTTCAGGGTTTTACAGAAGTGAAGGGGTCTCTCTTTCCCTTGGACATTCAAAAGAAGTCCAGTAGAAGGACACAGCAGAAGTTTAGTATAAGTTCAAGTTAAAATGGTTAGTACAAGTTCAAGTTCTTTTCAATTTCAATGGCACCTCCTCAGCCCCTTCCCACAATACTCAAATGACTCTTTATGTATGCAGTCCATCTGGCGTTGGAAAAGGTTGCCCAATCAGTACGGTGCAGTTCAGTGCAGCCATGGCACCCTGAGGGAAACATCAAAAGCTAGTCCAATAAAGAGGCGGTGCATTAAGAGGTGCCAAGAACACGTTGAGTGCATGGTCAGGCACAAGGGCACCTAGGAGCAGCCAAATGAAACCATGAAACTGGCAATCCAGGTAAGAACTGTGCCTCCCACTGTACGGAAGAAAACCTGTTTCAGGAATTTATTGCCACCAAGCAACCAAAGCAATGCCATTACGAATATACAAGAGTCATGCTGGATCAGAACAAGGGTCCATCTAGTCGAGCATTCTGTTCACACAGTGGCCAATCAACTGTCAACCAGGAACCCACACACAGGATACAAGTGCAACAGCACCTTCCTGTCTATGTTCCCCAGCAACTGATGTACACAGGCATACTGCCTCTGATACTGGAAATAGCCATCAGGACTAGTAGCCATTGATAGCCATCTGCTCCAGAAATTTATCTAACCCCCTTTTTAAAGCCATCCAAATTGGTGGCCATCACTACATCTTGTGGTAGCGAGTTCCATAATTTAACTATGTGCTGTGTGAAGAAGCTCTTCCTTTTATCTGTCCTGAATCTCCCACCAATCAGCTTCATGTGATGACCCCAGGTTCTAGTATTGTAAGAGAGGGAGAAAAATGTCTCCCTAACATTCTCCACACCATGCATAATTCTGTATACCTCTACCGTTGTCTCCCCTTACCTTCCTATTTTCCAAGCTAAACAATCCCAGCTGTTGGAACCTTCCCTCATAGGGGAGATGCTCTAGCCCGTTAATCACTTTACTCGCCCTTTTCTGCAGTTCTTCCAGCTCTACAATATCTTTTTTTTAGGTGCAGTGACCAGAGCTGTACACAGTATTCCAAGTGTGGTCACACCATGGATTTGTATAAAGGCAGTATGATATTGGCAGTTTTATTCTCAATTTCTTTCCTAATTATGCCTAACACACAGTTTGCCTTTTTTTTTTTTTTTTACAGTGGCCACACACTGGGTTGACATTTTCATCGAGCTGTCCACCACAACCCCAATATCTCTTTCTTGGTTGGTCACCTCTAGCTCAAATCGCATCAGGTTATACTTGAAGTTGGGATTTTTTGTCCCAACATGCATCACTTTACACTTGCTTACATTGAACTGCATTTGCCATTTGGATGCCCATTCTTCCAGTTTGGAGAGATCCTTTTGGAGCTCCTCACAATTCCTTTTTGTTTTAACCACCCGAAATAATTTGGTGTCATTCACAAATTTGGCCACTTCACTGCTCACTCCTAATTCAAGATCAGTAAACTGAAAAGCATTCTGAAACAACTAAATACACACTTTTAGTTGGCAAGAGATCCTAAAGAAGTCCTATTGTTTCAGTTTGAGTTCACACACCACTATAATTACAGTCTAAAACTCCACTGTATACTGTTACATTAGTAAACTTAAGCTGACCACTCAATAATAGGTTATGAGAATCTCTTATTGGGATGAAAGCATTTTAAGACAGTTTTCTATCAGTAAAACATTTAAGTGCCTGAGAAAGCAGCAGTTTTGATTTTTAAAAAAAGGAGAATGAGAACTTTGGGGACAGATCATGCCACAGTATGAAAGCAGAGGATGTTTTCACTTTAACAACTCAGGAATAAGTGTGTGTATATATGATCCTGTTAACTTCATTCAATCTAGAACTTCCGCTAAACTGTTAAAGATCTACAAGAATCTAGTGTTACTATTCAGCTGTACAGCTTTCCTCCCCCAGTTTCCATTGTGACATTTCTATAAATCTTTTCAAATGTAACCAACAGAGTGTTTTACATATTGAGACAAATCACTGGAAATATAGTGTCAGTTTATTCACTATTATGCCCAAGATTCATGTATGCATGTCACTTTCTGTGGCTACATCAGATCCTTAATCTGTACCTGGAGGTAACAAATATTGTACAAAGTGTGTCACGTTGACTTAATAGACAATTATTAAACTGAAATATTCTGGCTCTATGCCATACCATTTGAAGCAATCTCTCATCAAAATTATAAATCTCTTGACCCTTCACATGTCATCAACATTTGTGTTCTCAATATGTTTAGCCCAAGGCTACAATACAATTAGTCACTTAAATTGCAGATATCTTTCATACAAGAAAATAATTAAGTTCATCTCTGCATAAGAAGAACATTCTATGGGCCAGCGAGCTGCATTGCTTAAACCTATGAATGGCAGCCTGGAATATTTTTGTCTATTTCCAGGCAAACGTTTTATGTCAAAGGCATGGCCTAAGCTGACAACTGCTAGCAAATTCAGAGATCAAGCTGAAACTCCACCTCTCACTGACACAAATGTGACTAGGTCTTGCGGCACACACAATGGGAGTGTTTGCACATAATGGCAATTGGCAACACACTGGGTTCAAAAAACCAATGGGATGTCAATGCATGAGTGGGGATGAGCGAGCACTTTACCTCTATCGCGCCTGCCTCTTCTGCTTTTACTACACAACCCATGATTAGCTCCTTTGTAGGTTGTGGAGCATGATGGGTGAACCCAGACCACACTGGGTTAACCACTGGGTTGTTTAGTCCCTAAACAACCCAGCGGTCTGGGTTCAGACATCACACTCAGCAACCAATGAAGGAGCCAGTCCTAGGTTGTGGGGTAAAAGCAGAAGAGGCAAGCAGGCTGCAGGCAGCGCGCCCTCTCTCTCCTGCTCGTGCACAACAACCCATTCGTTATTTAACCAATGGGTTGGCGTTACGTGAGAACAAGGTCACACACATACAACACATTTGTTGTTCCCTAGTCTCTTCCAGTGAAACTACACCTCAGTTCCAGAGTGTTACTAGCCTGAGATGCACCAAACACTTGCGCTACAGGGCCCTCAGTCAGCATGCAAATGATTTCCATAGTATAACATGCTCAAAGACAACCCTGAGAGAAAGAGGCAATTTCTCTGCATGATTTACTAAAAGATAACCTTGGCATTGTCTCACAACCACTAGGGGTGGGGAAGACTTTAGATTTGTGGAACCTACTTTGTTTTTTACTAGAACCCAGAGGTCCAACCACCAGACCTTTTTGTGTGTGTGTGCATGTGCCAGTGTACCACCTAAAATTAATCTCCAGCTTTGCTAATAGAAAGACTGTCATGTTTCTCTTTATTACTGTTCGCTGGCTACCTAGCGAACCTGTGTATTTTGCCCAAGGCAAGAGGCAGATCTGGGCTGTAGCCAGCCTTTATGTTTTCCGAAACAGAGATCAGCCATTGTTTCTTTGTTCCAGAATCCTAGGTGTAACTGATACCTGCAGCACATAATAGCAACTAATTATTTCAGTCTACCATCTCCATCTTGAGGCTGAGTCTAAAATGCAGCCCTCATGGCCACAACATCTGGCCTAATTTTTGGACTTTTCTGTTTCTTCCCCCAGCCCCTACTTTTTGTGCTACCTAGCCTGATGAAGAGTTCTGGAGAAATGGAAAGGTTGTCACCAAAAAATGTGCATTTTAGTTGGTCCTGATAAAGGTGTTACCCAACTGTGGATTGGGGGGGGGGGGCTTCCCCTCATGCAGCAATGCTTTCTAAGTGCATACTGCACAGCTCCATGAGTCTGCGCGCGCGCGTGCACATGCACACGCGCACACACACACACACATACACACAGCGGTGGGCACACATCTAGATCTGGATCACTACAGATCAGGGATTCTAACACAAAAGTACGACTGAGCTGCACAAAGACCTGGCTGAAGACAAGTATCTCATATTTGGTTTACAGATGAGGAACACTGTGGCCGAGAGAGAAGCGATTAGTGCAAAGTCAGTCATGGTAGAGACTTTTTTTTAAAAAACTTGAAATGTTTAAACCATAGGGAGTTAAAAAAAAAAAAAGCCCCTGGAGATCTACTGCAAATCATTCAGATTTACTAGTAGTTCCTGATCTACCTTCTGCCCACCCTTGCAATAGATCCAACATTTAATGGTCTTGGGCTGTTACTAAGACACAATTTTCTTCCTAGGTTCTCTTCAGTTTGCATATGTTTTAATAAATCTGTGAGGCAAGTTCTGAAACATTAGATCCACAACCCCATCA
Organism: Heloderma suspectum; assembly: GCF_057233095.1. Lineage (NCBI taxonomy): Eukaryota > Metazoa > Chordata > Lepidosauria > Squamata > Helodermatidae > Heloderma > Heloderma suspectum. Next base: position 76,988,365 of record NC_139461.1, read on the forward strand.
TGGCAACATGCTGGGTGTTCTTCACCTGAACTGACCAGTGGCCTTTGGCAAAGGGGAATCTATAGAAAAATGCTGCAGTGTATTCTCTTCCGCTAACAGGAGAATACACTGTTTAGGGTTCCACTTATTCACACTCTCTTCCAGGATACTATAAGCTGTTAGGGGTTCAGGTGGGCTGATTCACTTTTCCCCCACTGCCTCATTTTCCATTTCTTTTTCAACTGATGCTCAACATCCCTTGGCTCCTGGAGTCCATGCAGCGCCAATTATCAACCACTATGCTACACAACCTTAATGTACTGCAGCATCAATGGGATATTATATTCCTTCACCAAAATTCATTCCCAAACTTTAAAGAGGGGATAAATGATAGGGCGACAAAATAGTTCAGAGGAGCGCAGTTCTGTTTCATACAATAATATTCAGGAGCACCAAGTAGGAGGCACATGCTGGCATGCACAACATACACCCAAGTACTGTACAGATAAAAGCTCATCTGCATTAGGCAAAGATTTAGGCTGCTGTTCTGGTGGTAGTGGTCTGTTTTAGAAAAGAGTTGCATGGAACTGTGGGACGGTTGCACTGTTTTGGTAATGTAAGACTGAGGCTCCCGTTACTATGCAGTGTGTTGCCATTACCAACCTACCTACAGGTACATAGTTGCTTCTTGGGCAATTAGATGCATGCAGATGAGTGGCTCCCTCTCTGTGGAACTCCCTACCTCTGGAGATCAGGCAGGCACCAACACTGTGTTGATTCTGGGCCTGCTGAAGACATCTTAATTTCAAGAAGCTGTCCTTGATTGACCAGCCAAGGTTTTATTGGTATTCTGTTTTTAAAAACTTTTAATATGCTGTTTTTTTATACGTTTCAATACAGTGCTTTTATTCTTTTTATTTTTTACTGTTCACTGCTCCAGAATCTGTTTAGATGTAGAATGGTATATAAGTGTTGTAAATCTATAAAAATAAAAAATAATACTGAAACTTTACTTATAGCTTCTGCCTCCTAGAGCCTTACATACCATGGTGTTCTACTTGACTTTCCCCCAAAAGCATGGTGGAGCAAAGAAGATGACCTTTCAAAAAGTCAAAGGGCCTTCCTGTATAAGAAGTTATTTTTAGTTTAACATGATGATGGCTCAACTCAACCTGGCTCTGCACCTGCTAGCTTAACACCTTGACAGAAGTAGAACACCCTCCTGAAGCCTTTTAACTAGCTGTATTAACTCAATGTTCCATAGGTGGGTTTGAGGCATGTGAAAACAGCCATATAGCTGTTAAGTTAAAGCTGGGCAGGACAAGCCATAGGGCTTCTTCACATGGAGCTTTTATCCTCCTATTGAGATTGCTAACTCATGGAAGTTTGCGGCCCTTTAAATGACACTGTGAACCTCCAGGGCGACTCCTGCACTAAATGACCTTTATTCTGTTTTTAAATAGATTGGAGAGAATAGATCGGAAATGAGCTATCAAATTACCCCACTTGTGTTCCCTGTGTGAAAAAGGAAAAGCCACAAGAAGAGGAGCTAGATCAATGAAACATATGGAAGGCTCAGATAAGGGGGAGAAGGAGGAGGAAAGGGGAGGGGGGAAAGGAAGAGCGTGTAAAGGGAGTCTGTTGTGATCCAGCTTTTAAAACGGAAGCAGAAAGCCCCATTTTAAATATGGGATTTTAGGCTGGGGTAGAGATGCTCAATGTGACATGCTATGTAACAGGAAGCCCCTGATGGTTAAAACTTTGAGAACCAGGGACCAACTATCATTCTTTAAAGCTGAAGGGCTCTTAACCCAGACCATCTGCAGGGGAAAATGCCAAATATATTCTATGATCTCTTGGACAAAGGCTACCTCCTTTTATAGGGAACAAAAGAAGGGAGGTATGACAGGGATCCTTGGACCCAAGGAGGAAATAATACCCAACAGCTAAATCGCTGAAGGTGTCTATCCCTGGGACAAGTTGTGATGGACAAGGCAACGTAAGTTAGCTCACCTAAGGCACAATCCTGTGGATGTTTAGACAGGAAAAAGTCCTACAACTCCCAGCATGCCCCAGCCAGGAGGCGCAGAACTTTTTTTGGTATAAACAAGCATAGGTTTACACCCTTAGACATCCAGATGACTTGTTATCCATTGAATTGTACAGGTACAGTTCAGTGTATCAGCACTGCTGCTTTATTTAGTACTGATAGATCCATAGCTGGAGCTGGACTGATGCAAGTAAAACTGTTTTAGTCTGCCTTGGAATTTTCCTGCTTTGGAAATATACATTTTTGCACTCAAGTGATTCAGTTCTACATATTTAACTTAGTCAAATTTTCTGAAAATATGCTTTTGGTGATTCCTAGTGCGTACAGGCCCTCAAGCCGTATTCTTCCATTTCAAGGCCATCCTTTCATCTTTGAACGAACAGAATACTGTTTACTTATCAGGATGTTTTGTTTTCCTTGTTATGCATGCACTGGAAGCATTTTGCTTCTTTAAAAAGATTTCCAAGAGATTATTTGATTTTGAAAAAATACTTTATGATCACAACTCTTATAAACACATCTGTCAGTACTCATTTTCAGATCCATTTACAACACATACATGCCACTTCTAAACCCTAGCAAAAAACATCACCATCAACCCAAGGTTTCCAACTGGGATTCACATTTTCATAGAAATAGCTGGAGCAATCTTTTGGCACACCATGTGTTGTAAACTGGAGTATTTCACTATAAGAGAGTGGTTTATGTGTAACAAGTTTTCCGCATTCCTGACAGAAGTTTATGCAAATAGCATGGAGACAGGTTGGAATAAGCTAACTAGCTGGGCCTTATGCACCTATAAGATCTGACAAGCTAAGGCGGATTCCAGAGCGTCAACAGAAATTGTGGAGGCTCCAGCAGATTTGTATACTGTGAGTGATATAATGTATGATGAGGGTCTCTCTCTCTCTCATAATTAGAAATCTGAGCCTCTGAAGCCGGGCTCAGCAAAAACTGTTCCTAATATTCTTTTCCCCGTGTAAGAGATTAACTCAACTGTCACTGCCGGCAGCCATTCCAGCAGGCTGTACTGATGGAGATGAGAGGGGGAAGAAGGGCCATTCCATCAGCACTGCTGAAAGACTATTTTCTCCCTCTTCCCTCCCCATTACATTTTCCTTGCGTGCTGTGCCTTTTCAGATTTTAAACCTGTGGGCAGGCACTTCTTTTACTGAGAGCCTTAGTGGCTGAGGGTTGGGCTAAAAAAAACTTTAAACAAAATAAATAAAGTTATTCCTTATCTCATACATTATGTGGAAAAGTTATGTTCAAGAAAGCAAGTCCTTTTATACTTAGGCCTGGTCTGCATGTAATGACAACCCAGAGTGTGGGTTGAATCATGGGGTTGTTGAATTGTGGGTTGTCATTACATGTGAACCCTGCACTATGGTTTAACTTTGGGTTAACCACAAATAACCAAGGAATAGAACCCAAGGCTCGTTGCTGGGTTGTGAACTCTGGGTTGTTCATGACTAACAACCCATAGTTAAACCATATTACAGGGTTCACATGTAACAACAACCCACAATTCAGAAACAATCCATATGTCCTCTGGGATATCATTATGTGCGAACCAGTAGAAAATATTCCGCTCAGAACCACATATGGTTTCAAAGTAGGATCACAAGTGTACAGATGAGTTGTTTTAGTCACACGTAAGAATGTGAAATCTTAATGCAACACACACACATATACACACACACGTTTGTGTTCATACTTCACAGGTACACTCATTGGGGAACTGTGATAGTTTGTATCTTCCTGCTGAGCATCTGCTGAGGCAAACCCAGATTTGTCTCTATAGTGTGCAAAGTGGCTTGGGCATGCTTAAAAACCAAGATAAAATCACTAACGTGCCATGTTTTATAGGCACCTTTATAAATATGCAAAATGTATGTACAGTATGCCTTAATGAGTGCTTCCATTTATGCAGCACAACATGTTGCATTCCATTGTTCCGATGCATGACTCCATTGCCACTGGCATTTTCATCTATAGTGTTAGGTAGGATTTCAGCACAAGTGTTTAATAAGGTAGGAGTCACATCAGCGACAGCAAGAATATGTCCAAGGGGCAGCCATTACATAGCCTCTAGAATTATAGAAAAGTAAAAGCTAGAAATAATTACTACCTAGCTCTTCTGTAGCCTTTGCCTACTGAGTTGTAAACACAATGATTTACCTAATGAAAGCTTAATGGTAAAGGGAGGGACCTGGGAAAGTTGTTATACCAAGCTCATGATTTCAAATCTTTTAGTTATAATTAAGGTAGATAAAAGCTCATTCTACATACAGCAAGAAGACAGCCACTAATTTATTAAAATTTTAAGGTACACACCCAAGCTCGCAGGCAAGTTAATATTCCCGCTGGTGGGTTAATTTGCTTTTGTTGGCTAGTCAAGATGTTCTTCCACCATTCTTACTCTGCAAAGCAGAATATCATATCCAGAGCTCACTTGTCCCCTCTACATTAGATGGAACAAACATGGTATAGAATAAATTGCGGCTGGAGGTAAAGAATCTGTCCTTAAAGATTGTTTAGGAAAAGGATATTCTACTCAGAGCACAACGATCACCTAGATGTTATGCCTTTAGTAATCTATATGTAGCCTTACAAGTGTGGTTTGAAAGTCTGAAGAGTCCTGAAATAAATGCCCAGGCTCTCTTCTCATGATAGAGACCAAACTCCCCTTCCTTTCCTCTGTGTGACACACATGAAAAGAGGAATTCAATTGCCCATTAAAACAGTGGGAAGCCAAGGGAAACCACCTTCCTCTTCCATTAAATCCAATCTTTGGACTGGGCTTCCTGGGGGAGCATCTTCTCCCATATCAACCTGCCTGCTCAGTGAGATCTCCAGATCAGGGCCTCCTAATTGTCCCACTGTCTACACAGATATACACCTGAAGGCAACTAGGGGGTGGGCCTTCTCTGTTGTGGCACCTTTCTTTGGAAATCTCTGCTCCCTGCAGTGCGACAGGTGTTCAGGTACCGTCAAAAATTTATCTGTATACCGAGGCATTTGCTGATTTTAAGACTTAGCTTGGTTAGATTTTCTTTGTTGTTTGTATCTTGGTATTTTATTTTAATTGTTGTTTTAATGCACTTTGTACAATGCCTTGTAATTTGATACTGAAGGATGGTATATACATATTTTAAATAGAATGAATACATGAAAGCATATGTACCCATTTGTTTAAAAGAGATGGATCCGCATGCCAATGGTGGTGCAGTACAACGCAATAGCAGTAGTTGAAGATGACTGACCTAGACAAATAGATATCATAAGAGATGGAGAGCAGTCCTATGGTCCCTGGAGAGCCGATAGGATTTTTCAGAGTCCCCCTCCCGAAGCTATGACTTTGAAAGGGGGATGCCAAAATCCAGTCCTTCTACCCTCCTCCTCGCCTGCCCCCTTGCAGCCGCCGCAGAAAGACCCGCAACTCCTGCTTACAAGGAGGACCTTGTAGAAGTCTGAAAGGGAGTGATCTGGTGAGCAGGGAGGGAAGAGGAGAGGAGAAGCCCTGTTACAAAGAATCCTATGACCTCCGCAGCCCCCAGCCCCACTAGTGTGCCTCCTCTAGATGGGCTCAAAGGTCAAAAAAGGACCTCTTATTTTAGAGGAAAAAGAAACAGGAGGATGAGAGTCGTAAATTGCCTCTGTCTCTCCTCCTCTCCTGCTGGCAGCAGACTGGCAGGGCATAGGATACTCAGAAGCCTCCAGGTTTGGAGGCTTCTGTCTAACTGGGGCACAAGCCATAGGATTGTGCCCCTATTTTCTAGAAATGGGGTGTCTATTTTTGTAATGGATGGGAGGAGGGTTATTTTCAGATTATCATATTCTTGCTTTTTAATGTATTTTGATGTTCTTTTTATATTAAATTTCAATTAAATAGCACGAAAAATATCATTAGGTAGAAGAATGCTTCTCTATTGAAAGAAGCCTATTGAAAGGCCTTTCCAATCACCATAATGCAGAAAGAGGTGGGTTAAGCCTCGTTAACAAGGGTAGTGGGTTTTCTTTCATACTTCTGGAGAGCTGGAACTTTGTTTTTTCCCAGAAAGGCAAAGAACAGATATAAGAGTTATAAAACGCTATGAGAATTCTAAGTGGAGAAGATAGGTGGAAATGGACTTGTGATGTGCCTTATAGGTACCACACAACTGGTGCCCATGACAGTAGGGAAACCACTTCCCTGCCCTCACACTGCATTTTGCTGCAGGAATGCTAAAACCATTCCTTCAAAACAAAACACACCACACGATAAAGCAGAGCTCTCTGGATGCCAAGCAGTTGCTTCATTTCCTATAAAACTGATAAAAATACTCAGCTACATGAACACCCCCTACAAAAGTGGAAACAAGGTTCAACAGGAGGATATAAAACCTAGAGGAAAAGCATGATGTACCTCAAGTCCAGATGCAAGACTAGATGAATCCAGTGGTCTCTTTTTCCTCGGCCCAATGGCTGCCAGAGCTGCTCGATTAGCCTCCATTTGCTGCATTTGTGCAAGTTCTAATTGCTGCATCTAATTGAGGAGGAAAGAGGAAATTATGAATAGGTTAGACTTAAGAACCTCGAGAGCTACAGCTGGAGTCTATCAGCTGCCATCTTTTGACCTTGGCTTGCCTTTTATACAGCAAGAAATTCATAGATTTTAAACAAATGTCGAATTCACCATGTTGCAGTTTGGCCTATTACCCATTTGCAAAGCAGCAACAAAGGTCAATGTGAAGTGTACTTAGTGGCATTATTCTAAAGACCAGTATATATTAATCTTAAAGTAATACTTTAAAAGGGTTTTTTTTTACCATTTAAGAATGTTTTGTTTAAGACAAATGTGGCTAAAATTAGTCAAAGTACCATTCTTATATGGAATTGATTCATACAGTTATTCATTACTCTAAAAGAACCTATATTACAAAAAGCATTTGCTCATGTCTTCCCTTTGACTTATGGAAGACAGCTTTGATATATGAATGTGTACTGAAATCCCACTCCGGCTGCCATTTGTAACAAGTTAAAATAGCTAGACCACCAACAGATAGATACACCCTGTCCATTCGCACTATGACAGCCAAATGTAACCAGCTACACTAGGTATTGTATTGGCAGCATCAGGGGATATGCAAGTTCTGAGATGTTAGATCTGCCTTGACTACTTCACACATGCATATAATTGCATGTTGCAGACAGTGACAATCGTGCATATGCAAACTAGCCCCCACTTGCCTTTAACCTCTGAGGCAGTTGATGGCACTACACCATCCACCACAACTGCTTCTGGGGTTGGAATGCCACTTAATCCTAAACCAGATGAAGCAACACTCCACCAGGTCTCAGACTGGTACTCTAGACTTTTCAACATTACTGTATATTCACTCAATGAGGGACAGTCTGGAGATCAGAAGCCAGCCAAAAAACATTTCAAAACCATTTTCCCTTCTTCGATTTTTCCTTCTGCTCCAAGTACAAAGATTTTTATTTTTTTTAAAAAATGTGTAAAGATCAAATTGCTATGAAAACGTCGCAGAAATGGTAAAATGGTCTTTGTTGCTGCTGGCCTTTTTAATAATAATATATAGGTTTTTTAAAGTCTGGTCTTGAAGCAGTCAGGAGTTTCTAGGTGACACAATAACCATTTTAGTTAATCTGACCTGAAGCACAAATAAAGTGGAGGCACATTTTTTAAAGCCCTTCCCAATAGTGAAATGGCATTTGCAGCATAGTTGTAATCACATGAAGCAATTTTTAAGAAGGGGAAACCTCTGTTCTCAGCTCATTTCTAAGAAAAGATTTCCTTTCCATCTCAATGAAATTGGATTTTTCACTTTTTATAAAGTTTACTCCGCTCCCCCCACTTCAGTACAAGTAGGAAAGCCAAGTTGCTGTCGATTTTTCATTTGGTAAGAAGTCTACTGACTTGTTTCTTTGGGATGGATTTAGTTGCTGCCTCCTGAACAATGTTACGGACCTCTGTCCATAGTTCCTCAGGCACTCTGTCTATCAGGTCTAATCACGTAAAACTATTCCTCACCTCCACTGTATATTCATAAAGGATATAATTTAGGTCATACCTGAATGGTTTAGTGGTTTTCCCTACATTGTTCAGGAAGCAGCAACTCAATCCATCCCAAAGAAAAAGAAATGCAAGAAAGCCAAGTGGCTGTCTGATGAGGCTTTACAAGTAGCTGAGGAAAGAAGGGAAGCGAAAAGCAAGGGAGAAAGGGGAAGATATACCCAACTGAATGCAGAGTTCCAGAGAATAGCAAGGAGAGACAAGAAGGCCTTCTTAAATGAACAATGCAAAGAAATCGAGGAAAACAATAGAATGGGAAAGACTAGAGATCTCTTCAAGAAAATCAGAGATCTCAAGGGAACGTTTCGTGCAAAGACGGGCATGATAAAGGAAAAAGAAGGCAGGGACCTAACAGAAGCAGATGAGATTAAGAAGAGGTGGAAAGAATACACAGAAGAACTATACAGGAAAGATCTGAATGTCCCTGATAGCCATGATAGTGCGGTCACTGAACTTGAGCCGGACATCCTAGAGAGTGAAGTCAAGTGGGCCTTAGCAAGCATTAGTAACAACAAAGCTAGCGGAGATGACAGTATTCCAGCAGAGCTATTTAAAATCCTAAAAGATGATACATTAAAGTGCTGCACTCAATATGCCAGCAAATTTGGAACACTCAACAGTGGCCACAAGACTGGAAAAGGTCAGTTTACATTCCAATTCCAAAGAAGAGCAATGCCAAAGAGTGTTCAAACTACTGTACAATTGCGCTCATTTCACATGCCAGCAAGGTTATGCTCAAAATCCTACAAGCTAGGCTTCAGCAGTATGTGAACTGAGAACTACCAGAAGTACAAGCTGGGTTTCGAAGAGGCAGAGGAACTAGAGATCAAATCGCCAACATTCGCTGCATCATGGAGAAAGCAAGAGAATTCCAGAAAAAGGTCTATTTCTGCTTCACTGACTATGCTACAGCCTTTGATTGTGTGGATCACAACAAACTGTGGCAAATTTTTAAAGAGATGGGAGTACCAGAGCACCTTACCTGTCTCCTGAGAAACCTGTACGAGGGCGAAGAAGCAACAGTAAGAACCGGACATGGAACAACCGAGTGGTTCAAAATTTGGAAAGGAGTACAACAAGGCTGTATATTGTCGCCCTGCTTATTTAACTTATATGCAGAGTACATCATGAGAAACGCCGGGTTGGATGAATTACAGGTCGGAATTAAGATTGCCGGGAGAATTATCAACACCCTCCGATACGCAGATGATACCACCCTAATGGCAGAAAGCAAAGAGGAGCTAAAAAGCCTCTTGTTGAGGGTGAAAGAGGAGAGTGCAAAAGCTGGGTTGAAACTCAACATTAAAAAAACTAAGATCATGGCATCTGGCCCCATCACTTCCTGGCATATAGAAGGGGAAGAAATGGAAGCAGTGACAGATTTTATTTTCTTGGGCTCCAAGATCACCGCAGACGGTGACTGTAGCCATGAAATTAAAAGACGCTTGCTCCTTGGGAGGAAAGCTATGGCAAACCTAGACAGCATAGTAAGAAGCAGAGACATCACCTTGCCGACAAAGGTCTACATAATCAAAGCTATGGTTTTCCCAGTAGTAACGTATGGCTGTGAGAGCTGGACTATAAGGAAGGCTGAGCGCCGAAGAATTGATGCTTTCCAACTGCGGTGCTGGAGAAGACTCTTACGAGTCCCCTGGACTGCAAGGAGGTCAAATGAGTCAATCCTAAAGGAAATCAACCCTGAGTGCTCATTGGAAGGACAGATACTGAAGCTGAAGCTCAAATATTTTGGCCACCTAATGCGAAGAGAAAACTCCCTGGAAAAGACCCTGACGCTGGGAAAGATTGAAGGCAAAAGGAGAAGGGGACGGCAGAGACTGAGATGGCCAGATAGCATCACCGATGCAATGAATATGAACTTGAGCACATATGACAACTTGAGGATAGAGCGGAGGACAGGAAGGCCTGGCGTGCTAAGGTCCATGGGGTCACGAAGAGTCAGACATGATTTAACGACTGAACAACAACAACAATAACTACTAACTTGTTGCTTATGGCAATACATGCTTAAAATATCCAAATGCTACAGACAGCAGTTTATGGTCACTTCAACTATTACATTATTTTGTCCATGTACTGGACATCTGAATATTAAAACACATGATTCGCTGTGTGAATCCTTGCCCACCTTAGGTGTAAGGAAATTACCTTCTACAAAACTCAGTGAAGGCCCGCAACAGCCTGAACAATTTGCCCCCCCCACCAAAACTTGTTCCCCATGCCTAGCCTAATGCTTCATTTCACACCTACATGAAAATTCTTTGCTATTTTTCACCCAAGATTTGGCCAGTAGAATTATCAACCATGCTGCCCTTCTCACAGGTGATGCAAGTCCAACTTAGCTATTAAGTGGCTTCACCTACCCCCACCACTGCCTGTTGTGTCATTTACCATGCAAAATGAGTGTCATTGGCCTGGTTCAGATGTAATGGAGAAACCACCCAATGGTGGCCCTTTCCTCTCTCATTTGAGAAATTCATTAGTGGTGGCTTTGAAGAGTTCAGAGCTAAGGACCTTAATAGTTTAATAACTGTGTTGAAAGTGGAAGGATGGAGCCACACATCAACGAAGGGGAATGGTTATGGTTAAACAAGGGCCAACACAGTCTGACAGGGAGCTGAGCTGAGTTGTTGCTTTACTGACTTGGAAAACCTATGCCAGTTTCTTGTCATCTGAAGATTTGATATAAAAACATGCATTTCCTCCCAGAGGAAGAACTTGTATCTGCCTCTTAGCTTATGCTGCTCCCACGATGAAGGCGTTAGGTGGCTGGTGGGGTTAGGAAAGTACCAGACTGTCTACAAGACCTCATCCACATTTTTTCTACTCTATAGGGAACAGGAAGGCCAGAGGCTCATATGTCTTTTAGATGAGCTGTGAACTCCGTCAGAAGTTGCATGGAAACAAATGGAGAAGTGTTCAGGTGCAAGGTTCCGAAGATGGAGATGGTGCATTGAGCCAGATGTGCAGTCTCCCCCAACCTGGTACTCTTCAGACATTTTGAACTATGGCTCCCATCATCTCCAACTACTGGCCATGCTGGGAGTTGTAGTCCAAAACCCCTGGAGGACACTAGGTTGGAGAAGGCTGCTATAGAGTGATATATTCCTCTAGGACCAACAGGGCAAGGATCACCAAACTTTCAATCTGGGGACCGTTCAGATGGAGTGTGGGAACATGACAATATACCTCCAGGGGGAAGTCACTGGGGACCCCTGCTTCTAGAGACCAGAGCAGGGAGAACTCCTCGGTGAATGCACTAAAAAGGAAAGCCATGGGATAAGTCTGAGAAGTGATAGGAACACTGGTAGGCAGCTGTAAATTAGAATTGCACTACTGGAATGCACTAGAGATATATGAATGGCATGGTAGTTTGATCAGCCATCCTACCCTTTATGAGGAGATCCAGAAGTAGGCACCTAGTACTAGGGCCTGATGGTGAAAAATATGAGAATAAGAATGCATCAATTGTGAAGCCCATTCGCATTCTAGAGGCTGGCGCCAATCATATGTTGAGGGAAGTGCAAGAATTCCTTGAAGACTGGGTAAGATGGCATTTTAATGGCAGGTCTCCCAAGGGAAACAGGTGAGTCGCAGGGGTCCAGATGCTCATATGCTCCATTAGGAAGTTGGCTGGAACTGTACTGTGAAAATCAGCTTAATTGAATTCAAGGAATTAGGAACACCTCTGGTGACTGTTAAAGAACAGTGGTTTGCAGAGAGCTCTTATTTCTTCCTTTACTTGTTGGAGGCTTAATGCTGCCATTGTGATGCTACTGACTGTGGAGGGCTTCAAGGAGTTTCTCCAAAAGTAAGCCTGCGGTGCCCTTTACCACTGCCCAAAGTCTGAGCCAGACACTCATGGGAACTATAAGTGCTTCAGCTGACTAATGTTAACAAGTGACTGGTCTGAAAGATATCATTCAGTTATCTGAAAAGGCTCAAGGTCACAGACTTAGCATCAGAACCCCAGGACCTGGAGACAAGATGGTGCTAGCTGAGAAGGCTGTGTGCTGGAATCTGTAGATATAGGAACACAGAAGGCTGCCTTATACCAGATTAGACCACTGGTCCATCTAGCTCATCACTGTCTACATCAACTATCTTGACTCCAGGGTTTCCGACAGAAGTCTTTTGCAGTCCTATCTGGGGATGCCCTGGGTTGAACTGGAGACCTTCTGCATGCAAAGCATGAGCTCTCTACCAGAGAACCACGGCCTTTCCTCTCAGATTTGGAGGCTGAAAACACTTGTGGGGCAGTTCTGAGAACATCACTGTTGAAACAGAGTGGAGGAAAGTAGCAGAGCCCCACGAAACCAAGGAGTATCAGAAAGAAACATCCTCTGGGAAAGGATGTCCACAGGTGCAAAAAAAAAAAAAAAAAAAGCCTAGAGGAGCTGGGCTTTAAGTTCCCTCGATTTTGTGGTACAGCCTTGGCAATGCTTACTAGTCTCAATGATACAAATGTCACTGAGGCAGTATGCGTGATGGTGTAATTCAGGTATTTTACTGCAACACTTCTTGAAAATTGCTTTACTCACCAGGGGAGCAAGAGTTTGTTCTGGCTTACTCCTGCACTTCTGGCTTATTATATCCTGATAACTGCTTTAATCTCTACAATAAATGAAAACAGGTAACTCCCCCGCCCCTTTTCACTCCTCTCGTTAACTTTGTGTTGACTCTAAACATGCATTTAAATTTGTTCAATGGCAGGCAAGAGAGACATGAAAAAGAAACTGTGCCAGTTTCATCCCCTACAAATGCAGGAGCAGCGGGTTTCTCAAAAGAATCCAAGGGAGAAGCTATGTCACTCCTTAAAGTGATCACTGTGGATCTCAAAACCATAAAAGACTATCAAGCTGCTGTGAGCTTTGGTTGACGGCATTTCTCTTAGATGTAGCAGAATCCAGAATCTCACAGCTGGAAGACAATGCCACCACGCACGGTACCGCGTTGACTGCTTTTCAGCGATCTAACACTGCTTTGCAGGCTAAGATAAATGCATTTGAGAGCCATGCTCACCCCTGCAATCTATGCATTATCTGGATTCCAGAGATGGCTGAACAAGGCGATCTTAGTCTTTTAGGGTGCAATCCTATGGGGATAGGCGGCTGTCTCCGAACTTGGAGGCGACCACCTATCCAATGCAGGGCAGGAGAAGCACAGAGGGGATCATTCCCTCTGCGCTTCCTCCTGCCCTGCATTTGTGGCTAGATAGCCGATTTCGGCTGTCTAGCAGCAGGAAGGTGGAGTGGGGGAGGAGGCTGCCAGTGGACACACAGGATGTGTCGTACTGGCATTTCCGCCTTCCCCGCCCTGGAACGCCCCCTGGAATGCCCAGATTTGGGCACTCCATGCTCCTCTTTGGAGCACGGAGGGCAGGGCTCTTCTGCGCTGCCTGCAACTTCCATAGCAAAGCAGTAAAGCAGAGGGGAAAATTTTGCGAATTTCATAGCTGTGGACTGTTGAATGTGCGTATTTGTGCAAGGCTGAAAAATAAAATAAAAAATAAAGAAGGTTGTGGATGTGCTTGGGATACTCTCCTGTGTCCTTTCTTCTCAGTGTTTAGAAACATGGGGCAGAGGGCACTGAGAAAGGTTGAGGGAGAATGGTGGCAGCACTGGTGAGATTGCAAGGAGTGGCAGGGGTTTTTGCTGCTGTTGCTGGGCAGCAATCTAGCCGCTTCCAACAACCGACGATGAAGTTGCCCTGCCGGGTTTAGACATCACATACAATCCTGAAAACAACCCCCCCTGAACAACCCAACAAGCCATGGGTTCTCAGAGTGGCTTGTTGATAAAAAATAAGCCACCCTGCAGAAACCGCACTGAGTTTAGACTCACAGCAACCCATCATGGGTGATCATTCATGCTGGTTTGTCGTGTCATGAAAACCAGGTCAATATTTTATTCTCTTTCCAGCTGTCTTGTCTTCACCATGGATCTAGTCTCAATTTTTTTTCAAATGCCTGCTGCTGCTGCTGCTGATTAGTTTCCTTGCATGGATCCAGCTGCTAGGCCAGCAAAGGAAGGCTAGTATTTTGCAAGTTTCAAGGCCTTTGCTTCACGTTATTATGGAACCTTTTTTTTTTTTTTTTCCTTTTCCTGTTTTGGTTTTCCTTCTGAGGTTTGTTTTTCACTTTTTTCTCCCTTTCCTATTGCGTGATTTATTAGTAAGTTTACAAGCTTGATTTGTTATAAGCATCATAAACACAATCTTGGAAATTCTGGGTATGCAATGTGTGTTACAGTGTTTGATGGCTTGCTTTATGATGAAATGTTTTAAAAGAGTGAGGGTGGGAGCAGTACGTTGTCTTCAAATCTATATAGTTTATGTGACATTTTTGTTAGGCTTTATAAATGGTGTAATGGTGTGGGATGGTTAAGATTGTGGGTGTGAACAAGTGTTTCAGATATATAATTTTTGGAGGCTCTAATTTGTGAAATATGTCTCTGAACATCATCACTTGGGATGTTAGGGGGTTAGGCACTCCTAATAAGAAAAAACAAGTGCTTTCCAAACTGATGAAGCTAAAAAAGGATGTTGCTTTTTTTTTTTTTTTTACAAGAAACTCACCTTTTGGTGGAAGACAAGGACAGACTTAGCAAAGACTGGGTAGGGGAAGTCTATGCTAGTGGTAATTCTAAGAAAGCTAAAGGTGTGGCCATACTAATATATAAAAATGCACCAATATAAGTGTTCCAAGGAAGATCCAATTGCGATAGATGCTTATTTTGGTGGTCAAATCTGCAAACATGATAATCGCCATGGTGAATGTATACGGTTCTAACCTGGATTCACCTGCCATGTTTTATAAGACCATTAGTTAATTGGTGGGGACTTTTAATTAGATTTGCGACCCAATTTTTGATAGGAGTAATCCCTCTCCACTGGAGAAGGAAATGGCAACCCACTCCAGTATTCTTGCCAAGAAAACCCCATGGAACGTATCACAAGGCTAAAAGATATGACGCCGGAAGATGAGCCCCTCAGGTCGGAAGGTGTCCAATATGCTACTGGGGAAGAGCAGAGGGTATTTCCAAGTAGCGCCAGAAAGAGTGAAGCGGCTGGGCCAAACCCGAAAGGACACTCAGCTGTGGATGTGTCTGGCGGTGAAAAGAAAATCCGATGCTGTAAAGAACAATATTGTTTAGGAACCTGGAATGTCAGATCAATGAATCAAGGTAAGCTGGAGGTGGTCAAACATGAGATGGCAAGATTGAACATCGACATCTTGGGAATCAGCGAACTAAAATGGACAGGCATGGGCGAATTTAATTCAGGTGACCATCACATCTACTATTGTGGGCAAGAATCCCTTAGAAGAAATGGAGTAGCACTCATAGTCAACAAAAGGGTGGGAAAAGCAGTACTGGGGTACAATCTTAAAAATGATAGAATGATCTCAGTACGAATCCAAGGCAAACCATTCAACATCACAGTAATTCAAGTCTATGCCCCAACCACTGAGGCCGAAGAAGCTAAGGTTGATCGGTTCTATGAAGACCTACAACACCTTCTAGAACTAACACCAAAAAAAGATGTCCTCTTCATCATAGGGGATTGGAATGCTAAAGTAGGAAGTCAAGAAATCACCGGGATAACAGGCAGGCATGGCCTTGGTGTACAAAATGAAGCAGGACAAAGGCTAATAGAGTTTTGCCAAGAGAACACGCTGATCATAGCAAACACTCTTTTCCAACAGCACAAGAGGCGACTCTACACATGGACGTCACCAGATGGTCAATATCGAAATCAGATTGATTATGTCCTTTGCAGCCAAAGATGGAGAAGCTCCATACAGTCAGTAAAAACAAGACCTGGAGCTGACTGTGGCTCAGATCATGAGCTGCTTCTTGCAAAATTTCGGCTTAAATTGAAGAATGTCGGGAAAACCACTAAACCGTTCAGGTATGACCTAAATCATATCCCTGATGAATATACAGTGGAGGTGAGGAATAGATTTCAGGGATTAGACCTGATAGACAGAGTGCCTGAGGAACTATGGACGGAGGTCCGTAACATTGTTCAGGAGGCAGCAACTCAATCCGTCCCAAAGAAAAAGAAATGCAAGAAAGCCAAGTGGCTGTCTGATGAGGCTTTACAAGTAGCTCACGAAAGAAGGGAAGCGAAAAGCAAGGGAGAAAGGGGAAGATATAACCAACTGAATGCAGAGTTCCAGAGAATAGCAAGGAGAGACAAGAAGGCCTTCTTAAATGAACAATGCAAAGAAATCGAGGAAAACAACAGACTGGGAAAGACTAGAGATCTCTTCAAGAAAATTGGAGATCTCAAGGGAACGTTTTGTGTAAAGACGGGCATGATAAAGGACAAAGAAGGCAGGGACCTAACAGAAGCAGATGAGATGAAGAAGAGGTGGCAAGAATACACAGAAGAACTATACAGGAAAGATCTGAATGTCCCTGATAGCCATGATAGTGCGGTCACTGAACTTGAGTCGGACATCCTCGAGAGTGAAGTCAAGTGGGCCTTAGGAAGCATTAGTAACAACAAAGCTAGCGGAGATGACCGTATTCCAGCCGAGCTATTTAAAATCCTAAAAGATGATGCTGTTAAAGTGCTGCATTCAATATGCCAACAAATCTGGAACACTCAACAGTGGCCACAAGACTGGAGAAGGTCAGTTTACATTCCAATTCCAAAGAAGGGCAACGCCAAAGAGTGTTCAAACTACCGCACCATTGCGCTCATTTCACATGCCAGCAAGGTGATGCTCAAAATCCTACAAGCTAGGCTTCAGCAGTATGCGAACCGAGAACTACCGGAAGTACAAGCTGGGTTTCGAAGAGGCAGAGGAACTAGAGATCAAATCGCCAACATTCGCTGCATCATGGAGAAAGCAAGAGAATTCCAGAAAAACGTCTATTCCTGCTTCATTGACTACGCTAAAGCCTTTGATTGTGTGGATCACAACAAACTCTGGCAAATTCTGAAAGAGATGGGAGTACCAGACCACCTTACCTGTCTCCTGAGAAACCTGTAGGAGGGTCAAGAAGCAACAGTAAGAACCAGACACGGAACAACCGAGTGGTTCAAAATTGGGAAAGGAGTACAAGGCTGCATATTCTTGCCCTGCTTATTTAACTTATATGCAGAGTACATCATGAGAAACACTGGGTTGGATGAATCACAGGTCTGAATTAAGATTGCCGGGAGAATTATCAACAACCTCAGATACACAGACGATACCACCCTAATGGCAGAAAGCAAAGAGGATCTCAAGAGCCTCTTGTTGAGGGTGAAAGAGGAGAGTGCAAAAGCTGGTTTGAAACTCAACATTAAAAAAACGAAGATCTGGCCCCATCACTTCCTGGCATATAGAAGGGGAAGAAATGGAAGCAGTGACAGATTTTACTTTCTTGGGCTCCAAGATCACCGCAGACGGTGACTGTAGCCATGAAATTAAAAGACGCTTGCTCCTTGGGAGGAAAGCTATGGCCAACCTAGACAGCACAGTAAGAAGCAGAGACATCACCTTGCCGACAAAGGTCCGTCTAATCAAAGCTATGGTTTTCCCAGTAGTAACGTATGGCTGTGAGAGCTGAACTATAAGGAAGGCTGAGCGCCGAAGAATTGATGCTTTCCAACTGTGGTGCTGGAGAAGACTCTTACGAGTCCCCTGGACTGCAAGGAGGTCAAATCAGTCCATCCTGAAGGAAATCAACCCTGACTGCTCATTGGAAGGACAGATACTGAAGCTGAAGCTCCAATATTTTGGCCACCTAATGCGAAGAGAAAACTCTCTGGAAAAGACCCTGATGCTGGGAAAGACTGAAGGCAAAAGGAGAAGGGGACGGCAGAGGATGAGATGGCTAGATAGCATCACGGATGCAATGAATATGAACTTGAGCACGCTCCGGGAGAGAGCGCAGGACAGGAAGGCCTGGCGTGCTATGGTCCATGGGGTCACGAAGAGTCGGACACGACTGAACGACTGAACAACAACAACAACAATCCCTCTCACAAATTTCACTCTGTAAATCGTTCAACACTGAAGATGTTGAGTTAGGTTTGATAGATGTATGGGTGCATGCTATATCTTGGGGCAAGGGATTATACCTTTTTCCCACATCCATGCACCAAAATTGCTTTAGATTAGATTATTTTTTGGTCTCTTCTCTATTTCAAAGTGTGACAGATCATGCTCTACATGATTGCTATCTCAGATCATGCTCTGTTTAAGAATTAAATGGTCTAATTTTGTTAAGCCTTTTAGCATTTGGCACATGAACGTTTCACTTCTAAATGAAATAAATGAATAAATAAAATGATGGTAACTTTAAAACACAGATGACTTCTGAACTTAAGGAATACTTTGTGATTAACAAGAGTTCAGCTATGTCCTGCAGTACTTAATAGGAGGCGTGTAAGGCATATATGAGGGGAAGGTTTATTGCGTACGCTTCTCACAACAAAAAGATCAGGATGATACAAGAAGAGAATCTGGATAAAACAGTGAACTCTTTATTAAGAATTTGCAGCTTGCCCCTCCCCAGACCTCTATCGAAACTACAACATGCTAAATATGAACTGAACAAATGACATTCATCTAAAGCAGAATTCACATTGACTTCTGTGCTTCAGAGGTATTGGGAAAGGGGAGAAAGGCCAGGCAAGATTCTGGCATTTCTACTGAAACAAAAAACTCAGAATTATATTCCTTTTATTAAAGGTAACCATAACAGTGTATACACAAGTCCAAGGGATATACATTTAGAGTTCCAGAAATATTACTCTGAACTATACAGGATGGATAGGGATCTGACAAGTCAGGAATTTGAAACTTTCTTTTCGAATTTGGACCTCTACAATTGGATTTTCAAAAAAAGGACCTACTTGTAGAGTCTTTGCAGGCTGAGGAGGTTAAGTGCGTTATTGAGAATACAAGGGATGGGAAAGCTCTGGGGGCAGATGGTGGTCTTATAGAATGGTTTAAGGTGCACTTGGATATTTTGACTCCTAAACTTTTTTGTCTTTATAGTAAGGGTTTTGAATCAGGAACTTTACCAGCATCATTATATGATGCTTGTTGTTGTTGTTGTTGTTCAGTCGTATCCGACTCTCCGTGACCCCATGGACCATAGCACGCCAGGCCTTCCTGTCCTGCGCTCTCTCCCGGAGCGTGCTCAAGTTCATATTCATTGCATCCGTGATGCTATCTAGCCATCTCATCCTCTGCCGTCCTCTTCTCCTTTTGCCTTCAGGCTTTCCCAGCATCAGGGTCTTTTCCAGGGAGTTTTCTCTTCGCATTAGGTGGCCAAAATATTGGAGCTTCAGCTTCAGTATCTGCCCTTCCAATGAGCACTCAGGGTTGATTTCCTTTAGGATGGACTGATTTGACCTCCTTGCAGTCCAGGGGACTCGTAAGAGTCTTCTCCAGCACCACAGTTCGAAAGCATCAATTCTTCGGCGCTCAGCCTTCCTTATAGTCCAGCTCTCACAGCCATACATTACTACTGGGTAAAGCATAGCTTTGATTAGACGGTCCTTTGTCGGCAAGGTGATGTCTCTGCTTCTTACTATGCTGTCTAGGTTTGCCATAGCTTTCCTCCCAAGGAGCAAGCGTCTTTTAATTTCATGGCTACAGTCACCGTCTGCGGTGATCTTGGAGCCCAAGAAAGTAAAATCTGTCACTGCTTCCATTTCTTCCCCTTCTATATGACAGGAAGTGATAGGGCCAGATGACATGTTCTTCGTTTTGTTAATGTTGAGTTTCAAACCAGCTTTTGCACTCTCCTCTTTCACCCTCAACAAGAGGCTCTTGAGATCCTCTTCGCTTTCTGCCATTACGGTGGTATCGTCTGCATATCGGAGATTGTTGATAATTCTCCCGGCAATCTTAATTCCGACCTCTGATTCATCCAACCTGGCATTTCTCATGATGTACTCTGCATATAAGTTAAATAAGCAGGGTGACAATATGCAGCCTTGTCGTACTCCTTTCCCAATTTTGAACCAATCGGTTGTTCCATCTCTGGTTCTTACTGTTGCTTCTTGACCCTCCTACAGGTTTCTCAGGAGACAGGTAAGGTGGTCTGGTACTCCCATCACTTTAAGAATTTGCCAGAGTTTGTTGTGATCCACACAATCAAAGGCTTTAGCGTAGTCAATGAAGCAGAAATAGACGTTTTTCTGGAGTTCTCTTGCTTTCTCCATGATGCAGCGAATGTTGGCGATTTGATCTCTAGTTCCTCTGCCTCTTCGAAACCCAGCTTGTACTTCCGGTAGTTCTCGGTTCGCATACTGCTGAAGCCTAGCTTGTAGGATTTTGAGCATCACCTTGCTGGCATGTGAAATGAGCGCAATGGTGCGGTAGTTTGAACACTCTTTGGCGTTGCCCTTCTTTGGAATTGGAATGTAAACTGACCTTCTCCAGTCTTGTGGCCACTGTTGAGTGTTCCAGATTTGTTGGCATATTGAATGCAGCACTTTAACAGCATCATCTTTTAGGATTTTAAATAGCTCGGCTGGAATACGGTCATCTCCGCTAGCTTTGTTGTTACTAATGCTTCCTAAGGCCCACTTGACTTCACTCTCGAGGATGTCCTGCTCAAGTTCAGTGACCGCACTATCATGGCTATCAGGGACATTCAGATCTTTCCTGTATAGTTCTTCTGTGTATTCTTGCCACCTCTTCTTAATCTCATCTGCTGTTAGGTCCCTGCCTTCTTTGTCCTTTATCATGCCCATCTTTGCACAAAACGTTCCCTTGAGATCTCCAATTTTCTTGAAGAGATCTCTAGTCTTTCCCATTCTATTGTTTTCCTCGATTTATTTGCATTGTTTGTTTAAGAAGGCCTTCTTGTCTCTCCTTGCTATTCTCTGGAACTCTGCATTCAGCTGGATATATCTTCCCCTTTCTCCCTTGCGTTTCGCTTCCCTTCTTTCGTGAGCTACTTGTAAAGCCTCATCAGACAGCCACTTGGCTTTCTTGCATTTCTTTTTCTTTGGGATGGATTGAGTTGCTGCCTCCTGAACAATGTTACGGACCTCCGTCCATAGTTCCTCAGGCACTCTGTCTATCAGGTCTAATCCCTGAAATCTATTCCTCACCTCCACTGTATATTCATCAGGGATATGATTTAGGTCATACCTGAACGGTTTAGTGGTTTTCCCGACGTTCTTCAATTTAAGCCGAAATTTTGCAAGAAGCAGCTCATGATCTGAGCCACAGTCAGCTCCAGGTCTTGTTTTGACTGACAGTATAGAGCTTCTCCATCTTTGGCTGCAAAGGACATAATCAATCTGATTTCGTTATTGACCATCTGGTGATGTCCATGTGTCATGAGTCGCCTCTTGTGCTGTTGGAAAAGAGTGTTTGCTATGATCAAGCATGTTCTCTTGGCAAAACTCTATTAGCCTTTGTCCTGCTTCATTTTGTACACCAAGGCCATGCCTGCCTGTTATCCCGGTGATTTCTTGACTTCCTACTTTAGCATTCCAATCCCCTAGGATGAAGAGAACATCTTTTTTTGGTGTTAGTTCTAGAAGGTGTTGTAGGTCTTCATAGAAATGATCAACCTCAGCTTCTTCGGCCTCAGTGGTTGGGGCATAGACTTGAATTACTGTGATGCTGAATGGTTTGCCTTGGATTCGTACTGAGATCATTCTATCGTTTTTGAGATTGTACCCCAGTACTGCTTTTCCCACCCTTTTATTGACTATGAGTGCTACTCCATTTCTTCTAAGGTATTCTTGCCTACAGTAATAGATATAATCGTCACCTGAATTAAATTCGCCCATGCTTGTCCATTTTAGTTCGCTGATTCCCAAGATGTCGATGTTCAGTCTTGCCATCTCAAGTTTCACCACCTCCAGCTTACCTTGATTCACTGATCTGACATTCCAGGTTCCTAAACAATATTGTTCTTTACACCATCGGATTTTCTTTTCACCACCAGACACATCCACAGCTGAGTGTCCTTTCGGCTTTGGCCCAGCCGCTTCACTCTTTCTGGCGCTACTTGGAAATGCCCTCTGCTCTTCCCCAGTAGTATATTGGACACCTTCCGACCTGAGGGGCTCATCTTCCGGCGTCATATCTTTTAGATATGACGTATCTTGTGATACGTTCCATGGGGTTTTCTTAGCAAGAATACTGGAGTGGGTTGCCATTTCCTTCTCCAGTGGACCACATTTTGTCAGAACTCTCTGCCATGACCTGTCCATCTTGGGTGGCCCTGCATGGCATAGCTTATGGCTTCACTGAGTTACACAAGCCCCTTCGTCACAACAAGGCAGTGATCCATGAAGGGGCAGTTTGACCCTTACTCTAAATTAAGTTTATGGGGGGATCCTGATTTGAAAATCTAGAAACAGTCTTTTTTGTGGAGGAACTGGGTTAATAGTGAAATTTATACCTTAGATCAGCTAATAGGACCCGATC
Organism: Heloderma suspectum; assembly: GCF_057233095.1. Lineage (NCBI taxonomy): Eukaryota > Metazoa > Chordata > Lepidosauria > Squamata > Helodermatidae > Heloderma > Heloderma suspectum. The sequence continues at coordinate 77,010,898 of NC_139461.1, forward strand.
ATGCGTTTTTATCATTTTCAAAAGTGCAGAGTAGATATCACTTATCAACTAGTGCCAGGTGGCAATATATTCAATTACAGTATCTCTTGATGTCTACATATGGGCCATCAGTGATGAGTGCTTCAGCACTTCCCATATGACTGGAGGGATTAATTGGCACTTTAGAGAAAGCTAAGCTTACAATAGTTGCTTATAAATGTCTTTTGGAACGTAATAAAGTGGATATTCAGTACATTAGAGAAGAATGGAATAGGGAATTGGAATGCTCTATACAGCCGAATCAATGGAAAGTTGCCTTAGCTTCCGTATGTAGTATTTCTGTAGATTTAAAACTAAGGACGATTCAACAAAAAAATGATGCTTCATGCATCACAGAGGCTGGTTAAGAAAAAGCTGGCTAGCTCCGGTACATGCTGGCGATGCAATGTGGATAACGTATCGCTGAGGCATATGATGTGGGTATGCCCTGTGGTGGCTTCCTTTTGATTGGAAGTTACTGCCTGCATAAATTTTGTTCTTGAAGAATCTGTGATAACTGTGGATGCTCATGCACTTTTAACTTATTTCCCTGTGATGAGGGTTGATTAACTGATGGACAGAAAAGTGGACTGTGAAAGCCCTAACAGTTGCAAAGTAGCTTATACTCCAAGCCTGGAAGGCTCACTACCTTTTATTCAGTGGACTGAAGATCTTACTGCTCTTGCTGCATTTGAACACACATCTTACAGTCATCAGTTTCACCTAGATGCTTATTTAGACATCTGGTCTGCTTATATTAACACATACATTTGAAACAGAAACAGGTGTTATTCTGTTGTAGCAAAAACAATGAAGTCTTGCAGCACCTTAAAGGATAACACATTTATTCTGGCATAAGCTTTCATAGACACCGTTTACAAGTCCCCACCCCCCAATGTATATAAATCCAAAACTCTCCATAATACTCCATGCACCTAATGAAGTGGGCTATAGTCGACAAAAGATTATGCCAGAATAAATCTGCTGGTCTTTAAGGTGCCACTTTTTCAAAGGAAGGAAGCCTTCTTATCATTAATAGCTTCCTTGACCTTGGTATTAATACATGCTGGCATTCTCTTGGACTTGCTCATCACCTTTCTAATCTGCGGCATAATTTTATCTGAATTTCTAGTGCAGCGGTTTTAAACTTCCAAGTTCCCTGAAGAGATTTGACCCTCATGCCCCACCCTTTCAATTTTTTTTTAAGTAACCCCCCCACCCCCACCCCATTTGCGAAGTTTTGCCTTTTGAAGTCAGCTGTGAGTGTGTTGAACTTTCTGGGCAACTTTCCACTTGCATAAGAGCTGAAGCTCAGGGTCGCAGTCACTGTTCCCAAGAGGTTCAAGCTACTTTTACCTCTTTTGGTACCACTTAGTATTAGATCAATCATCACCACCCCACTTGTCAGCAACGTGAGGAGTGATCATGGCTGAGAACAGCCAATTGTATCTACAAATGCTGCCTGCCATTACCTAAATGTCCAGTTGAAATCCTCTATCCCCACAACTACCTCACAAATATCCTTTGCCATCACAAGATCACCATCATGGCTTGGTTACAAAGTTGTTAATAAGTCAGATATAATACTAGGAGCAGCTTCTGTGTGTATGCAGTAAAGCAGCCTTCCCTAACTTGGTGACTTCCAGATGTGTTGGACTGCAACTCCCATAATTCCCAGCCAGTATGGCCACTGGCCATGCTGGCTGGGAATTATGGGAGTTGCAGTCCAACACATCTGGAAGTCACCAAGTTAGGTAAAGCTATATAGTAAAGCCATGAACAGCATGACGCTTTATATTTTGTGAGTTCCCAGCATAGTTACTCCATGGGGAAAGGGTAGCAATGCAGCATGATGAATATGAACACTTAATTTTCTGTGCATATTTGTCAACTGAGTTGTGCATAAACAAGATTCAGAACTACAAAACATGGCTGAGACTGACTTGACTCCTTGGCTTGAAAGTGCAATCCTGAGTGGGGATGAGATGGTCTTACCTGATTACTAGTTCAGTCGATCCCCACATGGACTGCTGCTGCAGTAATCTGGAGGATGCTGCTGCAGTCTGTCTCATTCTAGATATGGAACATGCACACAAGCGCACACAGCAGTGCCCGGTTCCACAGGATGAACACTTTCCTCTGTTCATCTACTGCTAAATCCCTCCTCTGCGTGCTGTCGTTTCTCATCTAGACTGATTCAAACTGCTCCTTCTTAATTTCTTACTCTGACCTTGGTCAACCCTCTGATCCCTCTTGCCTTAATGTAGTTTCCCCCAACCTGGTGCTCTCCACATATTTTGGAATACGAGTTCCATCACTTCCAACCATTAGCCATGCTGGATGGAACTGATAGGCACCGCAGTCAAAAACATCTGGAAGGTACCAGGTTGGAGAAGGCTCCCCTAATGTAACCAAGCCCAAGCACATGCAACTGGAGCTGCATTTTGCTTCCATGTTTACCCCTGCCCCCCACTTCCCTCCCCTTCCTCTGTTCCCCCATGCCACATTTTAGATGGTAGGCTCTTCAGGGCAGGGACCTGCAAAGCACCATGCATGTGCATGGTGCTACACAAATATGTCAGATCACCTCTATGATGCTATATAGCACCAATCTCGACATAGTCAGTCCTTCCTCACATCATTCATAGCAGTCAAATGTATGCTCAAGATATATATATTCACTTAAATATTCTCAACAGGGCCCCTTTCGGGAAAGTGAAGGTTTGCTGTCATCTCAATATGAAAAACTCATGAAGGGCAGAGATGAAGTAACGTTTCCTTAAGGTATGCAAAATGTCCATTTCCACACCACCACCACCCCATTTGACAGAGTGACAAGTTCCTTCATTTCTGATCTCCTCCCATTTTGTGGACATTTCTTTACTTTGGTTGGAGTCTGGTGCATTGATTTCAAGACCGTTTTACTGGATTGCTGTTTGTTTTGCCTTGCCTCCTACATTAATCCAAACAATAAGGGCCTCTAAAGCTTTCATAAATAACCTACTGCTGCTGCTATTGGCACCTAGAAGCCAACCATAGCATTGTTAAGCAACAACAAATTTCATAGTTCAAGAGGCACAGTTAAGAAAAAGGTTGCTCAGAAAAATCACTCATTTACCACAGAGATCCTTAAAAATGGCATGAAATCAGTCAAGTAACTATAGAAACCAATTTCTTCAGCTCTGTATCACACATCTCACACCTCAATTGTCTTTATTATTGTCTGCTGTCAGATCCTTAATCAGAAATGTGAACAGGCTTGATTTATTCAGCGGGGAAAAGAATCTGTAGGTCAAGTAAAAAAAAATTCTCACTCAGTCTTCAACCTTAGGTATTTTCATTTAATTCTGTTCCCAGTAGCTCTGGGGGCAACTCCAGTGAGATCCAATATTAAGGCTCAATTAAAATAAGCTCCAATTAGTGGAGCTTTTTTCTCTCCGGCTAGAAAAGTCAGGAAATGGATATTGGGAAATGTAAAAAGTCAGCTACTGAGAGGAGGCTGCAGCAGACATAAATGAACTTATTTGTTGATTTCTGCAGTTGCTATGCAGAGGCCTCTGGGAGTAAAAGCTTAACCAGTCTAAGCTATAAACTAAAACCCCTGCAGCTAAACATGAACTGTGTGAAACAAGGGCTCCATTCCAGAACAGAAAACTGCTGGGCCCAGAAAATTAAAGGCCAGAGGCGTTTTCCATTTAAAACTAAATCCCAGTACCGCCTCCCAGCCAAAGAATTATAAGCAGTATCAGATTTACAAAACGAACAATTACCCTGGAAAAATGTAGCCTATTGTATGGTCCCAGATGCTAAATCTCAAAGTGTCTTTTTTCGAATCCCACATTATATTCCTACGAAGCACGCTGCTGTAGTTTAGGCCCGTCTAGAAATAGTTCTTTGTAAACTATGAAAATAAAATGTTAAGAGCTCATAATTCATTGACCTCATTTGAAGTGCTGCCCTTGCCTGTAGCAGTTCCTGTCCTTCCCCAAGGCCTCTGCAAATGGTATGCAACAGCAAAATAAACCCTGACCTAATTGCCAGGAGAGAGCTGCCAACCTTCCCTCAGAATACAAAGGCAAGCCTGGTAACTTGAAAGTCCTACCTCTTTAGCTTTCTGCTTTAATCGCAGCTGTTCCGGATCTTCTTTATTGGAACGGCTCTATCAAAAGGAAGACATTTAATAGAAATTAACTAGCACCCAAACACAACGTATCTTTAAATATTGAATAAGTTACAATTTTCTCTTTTGACTGGAAATCTTAGCTGTAGGGGCTTAATGCCTCAAGCCAGATTTGAGGGGGGCGGGTGGAGAACCAAACAACCATCCCTTCATCAGGGACTGCTGCCTCCATTCTAGCCCAGAGGAAGCTTCAACTAAAAATGATGCTAACATTGTCAGTCAGGTCCAGCCTAGGCGCGATGATGTTCATGTCAGCAGCAGACACTTGGGTGGGAGGGTGGAGGGGGAGAGAGAAAAGCAGAAAGGAGGAAGAGAAAGATCCAACAGCATTTTTGCTGGAGTACAGCAGACCTCCTTAAGGCGCTTAATTTTAATTCCCACATTTCAGACTGTTATGTAGATTTTAAAATAAGCAATTTAGAAGGTTTATGATAACAGGTTAGGTTTTATGTTTCAGGCAGCCACCAATGAATGATCAGACATTTGAAGGAAAGATGGTCTACTAGTAGATTGATGGGAGAGAGATGTTCCTAGTTCAAATTGCTTCAGCAACTTGCTGAAGGCCAGTCAGCCCCTGCCATCTGTAATATTGATCTATATTATAGGGCTGTTGTACAGAATCCAAAGGGTTAATGCTGGCTCCCTGCAAACCATGGCTTGCAAATTAGAAGCCAGTAGCTCCAAGCTATGACAGCCCATCTACTTGTCTGCAGGTAGCCAGAGTTACATCTGTACCAGACCAGTATCAAGCACTTTGAACACCCAGAAGGATCACTGAATAAATAATCAGAGCTACTCCTGCAGTTCTATAGTTAAGGCATTTTGCATTCTCCATTAACTCCACTGAAATCACACGTGCTCTTGTGCTAAGGAGAGGGGTGCCAGCTGCTGAGAAGTCTGAGAAATCTGGTGAAGGATGGCTGAAGAAGTTTAAGAACTGGAGGCAGAAGTGTTCTCTAGTTGTTGCGCACTGGCTTCTTTTTGTTCATTAGGGAAAATACTCTCAAACTGGTCTGAAAATACAGAGTAGACATTCTCAAATTCAGGTGAACTGTCTAGGTATGCTTTTCATTTAGATTTTGAACATCTATGGTGTAGTTCGAATGTTATGATGTTTTCCATTTCCTGTGTTTATTATTCAGGAAATAGAACTTCAGCAACACATGCTAAGTGGCAGCTACCACCACAGGGAACAATGGGTGAAAGTATGCTTGTAACTAGGAAGAAAATAGCTTGGGAACGGCTAAGTAGAGTCAGCTGTAGGTACTTCTGCTACCCTATGGAAGTTAAAAGGTAGAGAGTTTTAGACAGAAAGGAAAAAGCCTGAAATAAATGGGAAAGCAAAGGCCTGGGTATCCGAGAGTGCACACAAGGAAATGGAAGGGAAATGGGGAGACAAGGATGCAGCTTGGAGAAGTGGTTGTGAGAAGGGGAGAACTGTGGATTTAACAGTTTCCTAATATCCAAGGGGCTTCACCTATGGTGGTAAACATGATTTCCAGCACAGTTATGTCCTGTCCTATCTAGGGTCATCTTCTCACCAAGGTGATCTGCCCATGGATCTGCCTGTTCTTTGTTGGCCTTCAGATGGCAGGCCAAAGCAGGCTTTTTATGGTCAACAGAGCCTGCCCTGAGCTTTTCCTTCCTGCTACAAAATTCAGCTGCTGAGGAAAAGTTTGTCAGAGTTTCATCCTCGTCCCTGAGCCTCAGGACCTGAAGAGCCCACAGTTGGGCAAGAGGCACCTCAAATCTCCTCTTTTCCTAATTTCTGTAAATAAACATCTACTACATAGAACTGTCAGCATATAGTTCTTTTACCTACAATATGTAGTCAGCAGCCAGGTCCAAGACTATTTAAGTGCCATGGGTCTTTTAAGTATGCCTTCTTGCCCTTCTGAATCCTCTCACCTTGGCAGCTCGGAGTAACATCTCTCTTTCTTCTTCATCCTTCCTCTGCTTCTCCACATGATCCAGCTGCTCGAGAAACCTAAGCTGAGCCCGTGTATCACTAGATGTTGTGTACCTGTCACTCCCCTGGAAAAAAGAGGAAATTTACGGCTACGATGTCACCTACAAAATGGATCACCACCCCAAAGTCTTTCCTGGTTGAAAACAGGTTTCCAATAACTAAGATGTATGAACATAAAAGTGTATAGAAACCATTTTAAATTGACCTTGTTTGTTTACTATATTTTTATCTGCACAATAACCAATGTTTCCTGAGTGGATTACAAACAGTTAAAAGACTGTTTCAGTATTCGGCTCAGTGGCATTTTTCTTTGTTTGTGGTGCTTATACAGATGCCTCTTGTTCCACTGGAACACCTCTGTACAGCATCTACCTTGCAAACATTTGCAAGTACACCCTCACTGGGAAAATACCTGGCAGCAGGTTCAAAAGCAGGTATGCAGTCTCACTGTTTTGATTGCTTGACAACTGAATTCGTTGGAATTTTGAATAATGCAGCTATGGTTGAACACTGTCAAAGCTGATCACCAGAGAAGTGACAGAGAAGCTGAAGCCTTTTTGAGGTTTGATGGACCCCCCCCCCCCAAAAAAAACAAAAACAAATGGTGCCTATCCCCTGCTGCCCAGAAGATGGAAACAGCAACTATAGGTCAGTTGCTAACATCCTCTTCCTGGGCAAAGCGTTCAAGCAAATTGTCGCTGGTGAACTCCAGGCACTCTTGGATTAAACTCATTTTCTACATCAATTTCAACCCAATTTCAGGCCTGGTTCTGGAAAAGAAACTTCCTTGCCCACCCTATGGAATGACTGGGAAGGCCAGGAGAAGTTCAATCTTGTCAATTCTCTTAGCTCTTTCAGCAGCTTTTGATACCGTTTACCATGGCATCCTTCTGGATAGGCTGTCTGAGTTGGGATGTTGGGGCGTGGGGGGGGGAGAACTGTAACTGTGGTACCACTCCTAATTGTATGATCGATTCCAGAAAGTGGTGCTATTGTTCTGTCCCATGGCAATTGTGCTATGGGGTTTCTCGGGGCTCTGTTTTATCCCCCATGCTTTTCAACATCTACATGAAACCGCTGGGAAAGGTTATCAGATTTGTTGTTTTTTGTTGTTTCTTTCTCTCTTTTAAACTTCATTGCGATTTGTTTAAATACACAGAGGATATTCTACATCTTGTGTAACACTGTATTTCTCATTCCTCTATTACTGATTTCAACAACAGAAAACAAAAACAACCAAGGAACAGATGCACAGCAGTATCAGTGTATACAAACTGTCAATAGGAATTATACTGTTAATCAGTTTTTCCCAATCTGTGCGTCAGTTGCAGGTCGTGTATACCTGTTCTCTGACTTGTGAAATGGATAAAGGGATGCCAAACCATACAAATGCATCTGGACTTATTTGTTCTTTATAAAGTCTGAACTGGTGGGTTAGCTTCTCTGGTACAAACAATGTGCCAAACCTTTTGGTACCAGGTTTCCACTGAAATTTCTGTGTTAACTTTCCAATGTCTTGCAAAGACCGACCAAGCTGCCACCTGTAAGAACAGTATAAGCATTGCCCTACGTGTTGCATTGCCCTACGTTCCTCCTCAAATATGACTGATGAGGCAATTTTGTGATTGTTGGGCATCGGTTGCTCAGTGCTTACTGAAATTTCTTTAAAGATCTCAGCAAGAAGGTACAACCACTGCATGTAGAAATGTTCCTTTAATACCACGTCCTCACGAGCAAGCTGGTGAGCACGTGTTCCCTATGTGCAAAATTGTAGTAGGCGTGATATACCATCTATGACTCCCATACATGAGCAGATATACCAACACTGATTCCCTCACGTGAGCAGAGACTAATGGGTTCATTGTTTGAGATGCTCTTGGATCCATCCTTGACGCTAGGGGCTCAAGTGGGATTGGTGGCTCAAAGCATATTTTATCAACTTATAGTTTAGCAACAGTTATTCATGCTCTGACAGCTTCCTGACTAGATTACTGGAATGTGTTATACATGGGGCTGCCTTTACAAATGGTCCAGAAACTTCAGCTTGTTCAGGACAGGGTGGCTAGATTGTTATATGGGATTGGCTAATCCAATCATATTGTGCCAGTACACTGCCATCTGCAGGGATTGCCAGTCCGTTTCCAGGCCCAATTCAAAGTGCTGGTTTTAAATTTGAAAGCCCTAAACAGTTTGGGGCCAAGTTACTTGAAGGAGCATCTCCTCCCATATCTACCTACTTAAGAGCATCATGTCTGAGACTCTCTCCAAGTGCCACCTGCCAAATGAGGTGAGTTGGGTGGCTACAACAGTGAGGGCCTTTTCAGTGGTGGCGCTATGTCTCTGGAATTCCCACCCCAGAGAGGTTTGCCTGGCACTTACATTATGGTCTTCTCAGCACCAGAGGAAGACCTTGTTGTTCTTCTAGGCATGTTAATAATTGTTTTAGTGCTTTTAAATCTTCACAGTGTTTTATTTTTGCTGGTGGTTTTACTTGGGTTGTTAAGTGCTGCATTGTTTTTACCCCTTGGCTGCTGGGTATATGTTTTATCATTGTTTTACAGTTCATGTTTTTAATTTACCTGTACACTGCCCAGAGAACTCTGGTTATTGGGTGTGTTTTAAAAGTGTAATAAAATAAATAAATATATCCAGAGAACATGCAAAAATTAAAAAGCAGAAGTAATCGCTTGGGAAAAGGGCTTTAAAAATAACCACTGATGACTAATAGTGAAAATTCCGAGTATCTGCTTTTCTTTCTTTAGGTTACTTCAATATACATTTTTTTCTTAAAGACATAGGATTGTATCTAATGTTAATCTAACAGAAATCCCGTTCATTTCAATAGGTCTATTCTAAGCAAGACTAGCAATGGAGCAACCATGGACAGTGAACAAATATAGTCTTCCCCCATATTTTATACCACTGTGATCTTCCAATGTATTAAATGCCTATTTTCTCTGAAGCAAACTCTGAAATTCTTTGCCTATCACTTAAGCATGGGTTGCCAGATTGTAATTGAGGGAACACTCATATTCCCTTTCTCAACCTTCCAATGCAGGAGGAGAAAAGGTAACTGTGGCTCTTCTTCCACATTCCCTCCCTGGCCCCATCATCCATCTCCTCCCCTGCTTGTGGTAATTGATCAGATCTCCAGGTATGCCACATGGCAATTACAGCAAGAAGCGGAGGAGATGGATGGATGACAGAGCCATCCATGGATGCTACCTTATCTCATACCACATCAGGAGATTTAGAAAGGTATATGAACGTTCTCCAGATTGCAACCTGGCAACACTGAAGCTATGTCCATGTAGTAAGCAAATCTTACATCTGGCTCTGTATAAAGATGTACGTAATCTTACTTGCCTCCTTTCGAAGCAAATTCTTCTAAACATTTGACACTTTTGGAAGGATGTTTGTGATTTGAGAACAAGGCCCATTCTCCATATCCACCCCAAGAATGAAGTTTGAGAATGCAGTAAACATTTTGAATTTGTAGGTGTTTGTCCCCTTCACTTCAAAATACTGGCAGGGCTCGATTTTCTCTGACTACTTCAAAAATAACTGTACCAGGTCTTCCTAGCTTGCCTGCAAGTAGGTTATAATCTACTTTGATACTCTATATGCCTTAGATAAATATCTACTATACTGTGGACAAGGTGACCTGGGTGGGATAATGCTCAAACAAGAAGGTGTATTTTAAGATAGAAGGATTTGAATTGTAGCTACAAACAATGGAAGTAGTCAATTTATGTTTAAACTCTCGTGTCAAAGGACATGTCAAGATCCAACATTTCCATATCTTCTAGATCACACCACCTAAACCTTGCTATTACTATAGACATTCTGTACCTTCCTCTCTCTACAGATGCAAGTAGAAAGTACACCAATTGCATTATGTAGAAAGGCCTAACACTGTAGAAGATTTTGGTCCTTGTAGGTAGCACCAACTCTATGAATACATTTTATTCATAAAATCAACCAGGATTTAAGCACAACATAATAGCCAAGATCCTATGTTACTAAAAGTAAGCATTCTTCATGTTGGAGTGGATGATCCCAATGTAACTATTACCTACTTTTAAAAGCCACTGAATACAACCAAACTGTTGAGACCAAGAAGCTCAATGGTTATTTCTTTTACCTTATAGGTCATCACACGATGCTGAGCAATTACATTCAGTTTCTCCAGAAGCCCTCTTAATCTCTCCTGTGTAGCATGGGAGATCAAGTTCAGAACATCTGAATTAACTTCCGTAATGTCATGCCTTTTACCTGTGGAGGCAGAGAAAATCCATTACGTGTTTTAGTACTAGCTGATAATTGAAATAATTAGCACAGCAGGTATTCTGTTCCCCCTGGAAGTCATACCCATTATGAATAAAGGTTTGGGAGATTGTGATTTTCCTGGTAAAGTCACAACTTCAAAGATCTTAGACATTACATTAATAAAACCTAGCCTACAGCTTCAGAAAATAGACATTGTTTCACTTAGCCTCTAGAATCACTCTCCTTGCAAGGTCATTTATAGGACAAAGTTAATAAGAATACAGAAATCAAGCGTTGTGATTTAGAGAAGGGGAGAAGTAGTCGCTGTAGAAATTAGTGCCCTAGTCTGTTAATTTCAGTAATTAAAAAAACAGAGAACTACATTTTGCCCTGTTCGACATGGTGCTTGTTAAATCCCGCCATGTTAATGAACAGAGATGTTTTGTGCAACATACTCCAGGCGTTTTAGTCTGGCCCTGTTCATACTAACAGCATATGGTGGCTTGACCCATGCTCCCAAGAGATTTAACTTGGAAAAGAGCTAACTCAATTAAGGTCCTAAAGCATTCAGTTCCCCATCTCTACCATAACAGCAATTTGTCTGGATGAGCTCTGCTTTTTGCCCTTTCTGCATTGCCACACTCCTCACTCCCTCTAGTATTTTCACAGAAGCAAACACTAAGGGCGCAACCCGATGCATGTTTAGACAGAGAAAAGTCCTACAACTCCCAGCATGCCCCAGCCAGCAATGCTGGCTGGGTCATGCTGGGAGTTGTAGGCCTTTTCTCTGTCTAAACATGCATCGGGTTGCGCCCTAAGTTAGTTTTGCTTCAAGTGAAGCTGCTTGAACCCTAAGACTAAGCATCACCCCTGAAATGCCCTTAAGTTGCACATATACTAATGAAGGCTTCCTCTGGTTGATAACTGACCTCCAGCAGCCCAGGCGAATACCTTGGAAATTCAGTGCTGTAGAAGCAAATGGCCGTTAAAAGCAAACTCAAAGGCATTTTCTTGCACCTGCACACTCTCCTCAGAAGTGTGATGGCTGAAGAACATCAAGTATACAGATGCATAAAAAGGTATCTTATTTTATGCCAAAAATAAAATTCACCCTCAAAATAAGACGAGCGTGGCTCCCAACTTCTGTTGTAAGAACAGAACGAGACAAGCCACTGTTCAAACAGTTGTCTTACGTTAAATTGTTGGAATGCATTCTCTGCCAATCAATGTCAGGTTTAGGAAGCAGTTCGGGCTGATGCAAAGTAGCTTCACTCTATTAGCTTACAAGCATGCGCTCAGATGAAGATGCTGAGATTTGGTAAACAAAGCGAGAGCTTGGATTTGTTTAGACCAATTTGCAACCCTTGGGCAAGATCTGGCCCCCAAAGCAATTTCATCCAGCCTCCATGGGTCACACTCAATTTTAAATCAAGATCCCCTCAGTTACACTCACGAAGAAGAAAAAGCAAGTTGTAAGTTTGGATTTTGCACGCAGAGTCCAGTTTTTGCTTAATGCATGTGTTCTATAATTGAACTTCCTGCTACTGGATGGCACCAACTTTATTTGGCCCGACCATCTGAGATCAGTTTCTGGCAACAGACCTCTGCCACTCCCCGACCCTACTGAGAACAATGTGCCCATCCACCCCAGCCCAAAAGCACAGACGTTGGCCATCTACACTACAGAGCACAAATGACACACTTCTTTGTCAAGGTACTTTTAGAATGCACTTCCTCCCCACGACATAATCCTCATCCAGCTCGACTTGGAAAGGCATGCCTCTCCTCTGCCCCAAAGTGAAAGGTGTACCTGCCAGACAAAAAGTGTTCCAGAGGAAGGTAACTCTGGAGCATGCTTCCATATTATGCAAATATGAGGGTTTGCCAGCTCAGAAGCAGAGCCTTGGCCAATACAAATCCACATCTTGTTGCCTTGGCCAACAGCTGCCACCTGCTCCTCAACCAGCCAGCCCTACCACATTTTTCACAGATCCTTGATGAGATGGGCCAGAGCCCTTGTAGCAGCTCCTAGAACATCTGGCCTGCTCAGGAGTAGCCCACAATTCTCAGACATGTGCTTTGCTGTGGCTTTGGCGACACAGATTCCCAAGCTGGCCTTGGAAGTGGTACTGCCCATGTGCAGCATTTCACCTTTCCCAGAACCAGAATGGAGAAACATGGGAGCCCTATTTAGGCATTCAGCTTGAAATCAGGTAAAAGATGCTTGGGATGTGCGCACTGGCCTCACCCCCTCCACTCCTGACCTCCCTGTGTTGACAGTTGACAGTCTGGAAGTGAAACCATGTTCAAGTGAATGCGATTACAAAGCTCTGTGTGCTCAGGAACCCCGATAAGGCAGGGTTCCCAGTCGCATCAGGCTTTGTAGGCTTATGTTTCCTCTACAGACCTCCCCCATCAATACAGGGAGGTCGGGAGTGGAGGGGCTGGAGTATGTATCTCCAGCTCCCCCTACACGATTTTAGAGCTGAATGCCTGAACAGGGGTGATTTCTCTCTGGCATCTAGGAAGGGTGCAGGGATGCTGGCCTGACCAGAAGTGGTACCTGACATGCTCAGAAAATGGATTTGAGCCAAAAACTGCAAGTTCTTGGGAAGCACCATTATTCAGCACAGCAGCACACATGGTGTTACTTCTCAGCAGACAGATGCTAGGGCCAGAGGATACAATCTGGCACATGGCAGAGGGCCCCAGTTGGCCATTCCTAACCGGGTCTGTTTCTGATCTCAGGCTAAATAGGAAACTTTAAGACTTCTTGGGCAAAGATTGAAGTTTCTGGTCACGCATGTCAACTACACTTTGGTCCCCAGAAGGAGAAGAACAGAAGAACAGAAGCGAAGCACCGGCCAAGTTGAATTTACATTCGCAGCCTCCCATTTTTAAAGATAAATATAAATGGGCTTCGTGATCTCACTTTCAACAATGGTATGGATGCACCAAAGCTAGGACTTTTCTAGCCTGTTTGCACTCTGCAGTGTTTTCCCGACATGGATTTCTCACCGAGCTCTAAGATCTTCTTCTGCAGCACAACTGAAGAAAGGAGGAGTTCCTCTGGACAAGATCGGAAAACTGTGCCAACTGCTTCAGAATTTGTTGCCAAGATGCGTGCACTCTCTTCACTCAAGCTGACCCCAGCCATAGAAGTCACATCATTGATGTCATCTTCATCCCTACAAGCAGGTTATTATATTTTGCATTGTGTTATAAAGGCAGACAAGACAGTTCAATTAAATAAGTATTTCACTTACCAAAAGGACAGCATTTATGTTGTGAACTATATTACTTCATTTCTTTGACCTGCACTACTTAGAATTTAGCGTGGTGTTTAATGTTTAGGTAAGCTTTGCAACTTTGCTCCCATTGTTAACTACAGCAATAAGTTAAGGTTTCTGAGATGTGGAGACTTAAAAACAAGAATCAGTGACTAGCATAAAGGCTGACTTGGACATCAATAAATGAAAGTGTGAACCAATATTATTAAAATACACTTTGGGAGGGGGAGACCAAAGGCAGAGAAGCAGGGGAAAGGACCTCAGATATAGGCATGTTATGTTATACTTTCTATGCCGCCTTTTGGCCAAAAGGCCCCCAAAGCGGCTCACAAAAATATACAAGTACAATATTCAAACAATGCACTAAATACAAGTTTAAAGCAGAAATATCACAACAGCTGTTTAAAACTAACACAACTAAAAACCATGCAGCCCGAACATACCTCCTACATATCCAAGAGCAAAAACCCATCGGCAAAAATGCCAGGGTAGAGCTGGAATAATCCAGGGCTTCTTATAAGGTTTCCCAGGCAGGGGGATGGGCAGAGCAGATGAGGAAAAAAATTGCCTTGGTTGGAACAGCGCCTCCCCCTGAAGCAGGCATGTGAAATGCTGACGACTGGCAGGGTGCATAAGCAACTAGACAGAACACATTAATTGATCTTTTCCCACAGGACCTAGCAAGCTGACATGTTGGAACGTGATCTCCAGGATCAGACTGATTACTGATGTAAGTAATGGGCAGCATCCTGTGGTGCTTATGAGCCTGACTGCTAGCCCAATGGAGAGTTAGTGGTTCTAAAAGCAACCTGAAATGAGCAGAAACACTTGTTTCCAGAACGGGGCAGGTCAGTGGAGCTCGCAGAAGGGAGGTCGCAGAAGGACCTGTCCTAATTCGGAGACAAACATTTCCACTTGGTCCTGGGGCTAGTTTCAGAACTGCTAGGTTCTAGGTTCAACACAATCAGTGGGAGCACAGCAGCCCTAGTGGATACTGCCCAGTGTGGTGCTTACCAACTATCGGTGTGAACCATTCACAGGGAGTCATTCAATGTATTCTGCCCACTACTTAAGCCCCTTTTCTCTACTTAAACATCATAATGGCTTGGCTTATTCCCCTGTCCTCAAGTATGAAGGACACCGATCTAATCAGAGCTTTGAACTGTGGCCACAGCAAGGCCTTCTGAACCTCCAATTTCAGATGCTTCATTTAGTAAATTCAAGTGGACAAACTCACATGAACTAAACAAGCAAGTCTTTGGCACCCTCTGCTGTTCAAATATTGGCCATACATGTAATTCTATGTTAATTACTCCATTGTTCTAAGAATAAGGACAGGCCTGAACTACAGCCTGTAAGATACCAGCCAGAGGCTGCTAATCGAAATCTTCATGGGGCAATTTAAATTTAATCTAGGATTAGGCAGGAAGCATTATCAGATTTTAAGCAGCTATATATTAATCTGTGTTCATTGCCCTATCTTGTATTTAAGAATGCTCCTACATATATACAAAGCAAATTGAGGGGAACCTTACAGCTTTGCGAAACAGAACACAGAACTACATTACCCAGATGCACATCACACTAGGAGCTAGTTCACACGTTTGTTGGCATCTTAATTTCCCACGTATGCATGGCATAGAGAACTAGTCGCAGTACTGCAAACAGTATTTAAATTGAAGAAATACCTGTTTTCAGTACTCCCATTCCTGGGATCTGGATGTATGGATGGGTATAGTCAATTAATCCCCACAATACATAGAGAATTTTCACATGAGTATTATGTGAACTAGCTCCACATACTTGGCATTAGCTTTACAAACTGATATAAAGTACTATCCTCCGTCAATCTAGAGATCCCTTCCGGTTTCCAGTGTGATCAAAATGCTACTTTTAGGATGAAAGATTTCAGATAATTCTTTTTACATCAGTCTCCAAAGCAGACAACTACACCGTCTCTCACAGGTAAACTTCTCAAATTAGGGCCTATAGACAGAGGTGATCAATCTTCTGTAAGACTCATGAATTATTGGAACTATTACCTTTCAGTGTACTTCTATGATAAGACTTTCCCAGAACATTTAGTTGCTATTCATGGTTGGGGTGCTGGATCTGATGCTACTAATCTGCAGTGAGAGCAGAAGCTCCCTCCTCTACAGCTAAAGCAGCATCATTAACCCCCCCCCCCAATATTTAGGGGATAAAAGGCCATGTCTGAAGTGCTAGCACTAGGGAAGCAGGGTTACTCTGACACTGTCCAGGATACTGTACAAGATGCCACTGCCATTCTTGCCTCCTTCACCAGGAGGGAGCATCTCATGCATGGCATGGACTTCTGCTAAATTTGGATACAGTCACATCATATAGTGCCGCACTAATTTAAGGGGCGATGCCCCAGCCCAATATAAGAAGGGCTACATTCTGCGGCTACTTTGCATCCAAGCTTAGAGTGGGCTATTAGATGGGCCCATGGGCACATTCAGCATTTAGAGAAACTGTCCTGGGCACTACCATAAAATGGCTGCCATGGGAGGGGTGGTTAGTGACAACAGACAAGTAACCTGCCAAGAAGATGGAGTATAAGGCAGAGATGGGGCCTGAGCTCCAACACATGTAACAACTCCTTTGAACCCTGTTTTCAGCACTAACAGAAACCTATTTCACAGAAGGCAAAGTCTTTCTCTCTAGCACCATGCCGTCAGCCATTTCATTCCCCCCTTTCTCTTTCCTCTCTCACTATGGGTCACCACCCATACACAACTCTCTCTCTCTCTCTCTCTCTCTCTCTCTCACACACACACACACACTCCTCATAAACATACCATCCATTCACACAAATGTAACACATGCAAGCACCCCATGTATCCACAATGCATTTATTGAGAGGGGGTGTTCCTCCCTCCTCCTCCTCACTCTAAACTCATGAAAAACCACACTGTCTCCTTTTCAGGATCCTCCAAAGTCTCCCCTAAACCCTTTCTTTCTCCGTTTACATACATGCAGCCCCCATCCATTCAGACATACAAGCATACAACCCTCTCCAACCCGCCCCCCAACTGCTCCCAGTTGGCTCCTCCCCAGCTCCCTCTACCTTCTTGTTGTCCCCTCCTACCCCACTTTGCTCCTCCTAGCTCCATTACTCTCTTTGGCCACCACCCCCAGCTTACCAGAGAGAAATGACAGGAGTCCCTTTTTGTTTTTTCCATTCTCTTCTTGGTGGCTGGGTGCGCTGCAGAGGAAAGCATCCACCTGCAGCCACCTACCAGCTTCATTTCCTAAGAAAGTCTCCAAGGCCCATGTATGGCCCAGAGGCATTCATGGGAAATGAAAATGGCAGTGGCTGGAGGCACTCACTTTGATCTGATGCGACCCAAGTTGCCAGTAAGAAAAAATGTATTTTTTTTTAAAAGGGGGGGAGGGGACCTTGGGGGACACCAAGAAAGATGCCCTAGGGGACACTGCTGCCTGTGGACACCACATTAGCTACCCTGGATTAAACCAATCATGAAACCACTCTTCTTCCCCATGCATCCTCTGGGCTATGCTAATTCACCAACTTCTGTGCCAGCTTCTATGCAAGAAGAACTTGCTGGGGGCTTTCCTTCCAGTTAGTATCCAAAGCTGACATTTCCCAGGATGAAAAGACCAACTCTGGCTTCCTCTCCAACAATCATGGACAATTAGAATCATCTATGTTCTGCTGAATAGAACTCAAACCTTTATTAATCCTACGTAAGATTCAGGTAACAGCCTGCCAAGACTCACCGAACCATGTCTTCCTTCTTCTGCTGAAAACACCCAGGCAGAGAGGCAGCAGGCAGCTAAGTTTGAGTATGGAGTTAAAAGGGAGCACTGCCTGGGGATGGCTTGAGCTGGTAAGGGTAGTGCAGTACCGTGGGGGAGTGAAGCCTCAGCAGCAACAGCTGGGCCTCATCAAGATGCTGCTGTAAAGCTCTGGGAAAGAGCAGGAAGAGGAGGGTAGTGGGAAGCACAAAAGAAGGGAAGACAGGCTGGTGAGAGTTGCTTGCAAGAGGGCAGACGGACACTTTCTGCCATGGCAGATGGTGGAAGAGGGCCTCACCTGCAACCGCCACCCAGCGCTTCTGTTGCTGGGAGGCCTGGAAATTACCTGTTGGCATCCACAGGAAGACCTCAGGCCTATCCCGGCTGGGGTTTAGCATCCTTCTCTGAGGCACCTGAAGAGCCACACCCATAGCTTGGTCTGGAGAGCTACTTCCCGAAGAATGGACAACCACTAGTGAAGAAAAAACATGAAGGGGGGCCACCAGAAAGGCCAGTACTTCAGAAGGGGAGAGTTGGACATCTCTGTAATTTAAAGCCAGGGCGCAGGGGAGGATGGCATAATTCCTTTCCCCGAGTTGGAAGTCTACACGCTGGCTTGGCCTCGGTGCTGTAACAGGAGGCAAAGACTTAAAAATAAAAGCTGCCTGCACTTACTGGTGGACTCTTGTAATTATGGATGGTATGGAAGAGGGTGGGTTTAATGTACCCCTTCTGGAGGACATGCGCACACTGGTGGAGAATGCAGCCACTGGCCCAGGGGGGCATCACACTCCCCCCATCCACAGATTGATTAACCTGGTTGGCCAACCAACAGAAAGTGCAGGCACAAGAACAGCAGCTGCTGCTGCAACAGTTGGCTATACAACAAACTCAGCTTATGGAACAATTGTTTTCCGCTCAGCGACAGAACCACAAAAGCCTACTAGAGCAAGTACTGAAAGGATTACAACCCCCTAGGGCGGCGGCGGAGGCAGCAGGTGTGGCTGAGGACAGAACCCGAGCACTAGCACCAGGGCACATGTCTAAGATGGACCCAGGGGATGACCCCGAGGCCTTTTTGAACATGTCTGAATGGGTAGCCACTGCTGCAGCTGGCCAGAAGCCCATTGGGTCATTATCCTAGCACCCTGCTTGACAGCCCCCACCCAATCTGCTGTGGACACCCCTGACAGCTGAAGATGCAGGGCAGCGTAAGAAAGTAGAAGCTGCTATCCTAGGCATTTTGAATGGCATAGAAGAGACTTGTAGGAGACAATTGAGGGAGGTGAGTTATGGCCCAGAGACCCATCCAAGAGCCTTGGGACAGCAGATACGGGCTCACTGTCTGCGGTGGCTGAAGCCATCTGCTAGAACTGCTGAGCAAGTGGTGGAGCTTGTGATGTTAGAACAGTTTGGGAACGTCTTACCCCCTACAGCTCAGAGTTGGGTATGGTGCCAGAAGCCTGGAAGCTGCTATTCAATTGATGGAGACTTTTGTTGCGGCTGAGGAACCGGAAACCTCGGTTGCCCAGGGTTGGACCTGGGATGCAGGGGCATGATTTAAAAAGCAAATAGAGGTCCGTTCTCTGGACAAGGGCTCAGGTGGTGGAGGAACCTTCAACAGGGGACAGAGGCAATCCCAGCCTGAATCATCTAGTTTACGGGACTGGTCTTTAGAGCATGGAGCTCTATGGTCACCTATCAAAATGGAAGCCTCAAGAGGATATGAGCCAATGACAAGACCTCTTATTTGCTTCCAGTGTGGACAAGAGGGCCATATCAAGCAGGAGTGTCCATTAACAGAATGTGCTTCCATGGAGGCGTGGCTGGCGGCTCAGGTAAAAACAACCCTCACAGAAGGGTGGTTGGTATAAGCCCAGGTGGCCTCACTGTACTTGGATAGGAGACCGCCTCGGAGTCAGGCTTCCTGCACTGAGCAGGGTGTTGGACTCAATAGTCTTGTAGGCCCCTTCCAACCCTATGAGTCTATGTCTATGTCTATGCCCAGAGGGGAGCCATTAGAGGAAGTCCTTCAGATGCAATATGCTCATGGGGATGTAAAACCATACCACACCAGATGGGCAAAGCCGGGGGGAAAACACATTTCATGCAAGTAGTAGTGCCAGGTTTAGCTACTGACCTTATTATTGGCAGAGATTGACCCTACATAGCAGAATTGGTAAAGATACGGTCTCAGACTTCTATTCTTATAGCTAAAGAAAGGACACCATGGACAGACTTGAACCTAACCTGTAATCCCTTGATAGCCTTTCAGCGGGATGATAGCACCCTAGGAGCAGCATTAGCTCATGCTCTTCCTAGTGACGTGGGGGGTGGGGCTGTTTTGCCCTTGACCAAGTCACCAAAGGTACGACACCTCAAGAATTAGTCCAGCAGCTAATAACCCCCTCAAATTTGAGAAGCACCATATTACACTTGGCTCATGAGATACCTGCAGCTGATCACTTAGGGACAGAAAAGCAATAGGAAGATTGTTGCGAAGATTTTACTGGCCTGGCATATGTGCTGAGACCCGACGTTTTTGTCTGTCCTGTCTGGAATGCCAAAAAACCCAGGGCAAAGGGGGTCCAGTGGCAGCCCTTGTGCCTCTGCCCATTATTGATACCCCCCTTTGAAAGAACTGGGATTGACACAGTGGGACCCTTAGAATAGTCAGCCAAAAGACATACTCATATCCTGGTGGTCACAGATAATGCCACCAGATACCCAGAAGCTTTAGCTACAACAGCTAAAGTGCTAGCTCAGTAATTATTAACCATCTTTTGAAGAGTAGGATTTCCTAAAGAGGCGCTTACTGATCAAGGCACCAATTTCATGAGCCTATTGCTGAAGCAAATGTGGACCCTCCTCAAAGCAAAACTCCTAAAGACCTCAGTCTATCACCTGCAGACAAATGATTTGGTAGAGCAATTCAATTGCACTTTGAAGAGCATATTACAAGAGGTTGTCTCATTATATCCTAGGCAGTGGCATGCTCTTCTTCCTTCTTTAATATTTGCTGTTAGGGAGGTACCCAAACATCTATGGGATTTTCTCCTTCTGAATTATTGTATGGGCGCCATCCCCACAGTATTCTGGATCTGGTTAAGGAAGGGTGGAAAAAAAGAGGTTCACTCTCCCCAGAGTACCTTACATTATGTTTTTCAGTTATGGGAACATTTAAGATAATTGGCACAAATTGCTCATGATGAGCCTTTTTGAAGTTAACAGTTCCAAAAGATACAATATAATAGAAGGATACAGCCTAAAGAGTTTCACCCAGGACAAAAGGAATTGCTTTTATTACCCTCAGGAAATGGGAAACTGTTTGCCCAAAGGCAAGGGCCTTATGAAGTTGTTAGAAAGGTTGGGCCAGTGGACTATGAAATCCATTTAATAGATAAGAGGCGATCTTTACAAGCCTATTATGTTAATCTCCTGAAGGAGTGGAGGGAAAGAGAAGCCTTATTTGCTGAGCCAGGGGTGGATGATGAAGATTTAGGTCCAAACCCTATACAAGGGTCTGTCACTCCAGGTCTGGTATTGTACCCCAGACTCTTATCTAAACAAGTAGCACAGGTAAAGAAACTAGAGCTTCACTTTTCTGATGTCTTCTCCACTCGACCAGGTCATACCCATCTAGCTCTCCACCATCTAGAAACACTTCCAGGGACTGTGGTATGCACACCCGCTTGGCCTTGGCCTCATAAGCTGAACGAAGTAATAACAAAGAGGCCCAAGCCATGCTAGAACTAGGAGTGATTGAAGTCTTTCAGTCCCAAAGCAAGACGGCAGCATTCACTTTCGTACAGATTTCAGACAGGTTAATGCAGTATCAAAATTTGATGCCTATCCTATGCCACGGGTGGATGAATTGCTAGAAAGGTTAGGGAATGCTGCCTATTTGACCACTCTGGACATTACCAAGGGCTATTGGCAAATACCTTTAACACCCTCCTTTAAACAGAAGACCACCTTTTCCACCCCTGGAGGATTGTACCAATTTACACATATGCCATTTGGCTTGCATGGGACCGCTGCCACGAAAAGCTTATGGATAGCATTCTACCACCAGTATCTGACTGTGCTGCTTTATATATAGATGACAGTCATCTTCAGTCCCACTTGGGAGATGCATATCCAAAATATAAGGAGAGTGTTGCTTGCTTTAAGAGAAGCCGGACTGACTGCTAATCCAGCAAAATGTGTTAAAAGCCCCGAGACAAGTACAATATTTAGGTTTCATTGTGGGAGAAGGGAAAATATGGCCCGTCAAAGAAAACATGGAAAAATTAAGTCAATAGGCTTGACCACAAAGCAAAAGGGAAGTACAGCAATTTTTAGGACTGGCCAGCTATTATAGACGTTTTATTCCCAACTTTGTACTATAGCATCTTCCTTAACTGATTTAATTAAGAAGAATCTTCCATGCAAAGTCCATTGTTCTGCCGCCACTGAAACAGCTTTCAAACATTAAAAGACTGATTATGTCAAGCCGCTGTGCTCCTGATTTTAAAATCTCCTGATTTTAGTAAACGCTTCCTATTACAAACTGATGCATCTAATAATGGACTGGGGGCTGTACTTGCTCAAGGGGAAGGAGCTGCTGAACATTCCATTTTGTATTAAGCAGGAAACTTACCCCAGAGAACAGAAGTATGCTACAATAGAAAGAGAGGCACTTGTGGTCAAATGGGCTATTGTGGATCTACATCATTACCTTGGGGTGCCCCCTTTTCACTGGTTACAGACTGTGCTCCTTTGTGGTGGCTGCAGCGAACGAAGGACACTAATCCCCGCCTAATCTGGCGGTACCTGGCACTGCAACCATTTGCCTTTACTGTATCTTATTGACATGGCCTCTGTCATGCTAATGTCAATTTCTTTTCTTGACAGGGCCCATGGCAGGGCTCCACACACGATCCCCGTGAGTCCCTCTTGGGGGGCGGGGCATGTAACAGTCTGCCAAGACTCACCGGACCAAGTCATCCTTCTTTTGCTGAAAACACCCAGGCCGAGAGGCAGCTAAGTTTGCCTGCACTTACTGGTGGACTCTTGTAATTATGGATGGTATGGAAGAGGGTGGGTTTAATGTACCCCTTCCGGAAGGCATGTGCGCACAGTACAATATTCCTCTGGACCAAAAAAATTCTTGTTGGGCAATCAAGGAATAGAATATGTAGGCCTGGAATTAGTTTTCAATCTATTAGCAGTAGCACAAATATGTATAGCTGTTTACTGGAAGAACTCACAAACTGCAACAATGTCTGAATGGCTTAGAAAAATATGGGACGCTGCGTTGTTAACAATGTCATTTTTCAGGGAGGTTTTTTCAGAAATCAAATTGATATGGTTCACTGAAAGATGGTCTTTGTTCATAGGTTTCTGGAATGATAATTTTGCAGATAAAGTGAAAAAACAAGTTGAACTACGTTGTATTATAAATGTTTCGCTCTTTTTCCTAAGTGTTCAGTCAGTTCATGTTGGTATTTGTTTATAGTCTATACTCCCACATTACGAATATATTAAAGACAGATGAAGCAAAAAGCTAAGCATTGTGAATTTTGAATCCTCACACACGTAATCTATCTTCTTTCATCAAGCTACACAAAAGGAACCTCTATCGATTTTTGCATATTTGAATGTAGAAGTTGATTTAATCAATTCGTCAGTTAGAACACAGACAGATTAAGGTGTGTGTGTGTGTGATACTATATTTACACATACATCAAATAAATAAATAAATAAATAAATAAAATAGAGTTATCAGCTAGCTAAATAAAAGCCTGGACTTCAGGGGCGCAAAACCCAATCAAGCTGCAAGATGTTAATTTTTGAAACAGCTGTCAGAGCAAAATTCTTAGGCTTTCCCCCTTCATTAGCACTAGAACCCTGAAACCAAGGAAGTGAGAACACCCATCAGGACCTTAAATATTTATTGAGCCATCTCTGTTTGTTTGCTCTCATTTTTTTTTAGTCAAGCTTCCCTATACCCAAACTTCCGACTGTTTATTTTTTTACCTGAAGGATGTTGTTCCATTCTCTCTTATTCTATTTCTGTGAACAGGAGATGCTTGAAGCGACAGAATTTTGTTTCCTGGCAGGGTAATTTGTTTCACAATGGAGCCTAAAAAAAG
Source organism: Heloderma suspectum (assembly GCF_057233095.1). Classification (NCBI taxonomy): domain Eukaryota; kingdom Metazoa; phylum Chordata; class Lepidosauria; order Squamata; family Helodermatidae; genus Heloderma; species Heloderma suspectum. The sequence goes on from NC_139461.1 coordinate 77,034,544, forward strand.
ATGAACAACCCACAGCAAAAAGCAAAATCCAAGATGACATGCAATGTATATTTGGAAGAGAAATCTGGAAAGACTATGTCCAGTTTTAAAATGAAAGCAGCATATTTGTGTCAAGTTCACAAATCTAGTTCTCAACTGCATTATCTGCACAGGTTATTTTACCAGAATATGGACAACTGTGTACCCCTAATAGTCAAGCATTCATGCTTATTAGGCATACGAGTCAGCTCCAAGTGTGGTTAATGAAAAAACATTGCTTTGCTGGAAGGAGACTACAGTCTGAATATTCCAACAGTAAAGCCACCTATAATGGTTATCTTTAAGTGAGCCTACTCCCCATCTTGTAACTAGGAGTTCTCCAAGGGATTTTCCAGACCATTGTTTTTAGTACAGTTGATTTAGTACATTTGCTGTGCAAGATTCATGGGTCTTTCCTAAGAAGCTGAATTGTGCCAATATTCATACCACTGAGAAAATGCAATTCACACTTATTTTAAAACATTTTGTGAATATATGCAATTATTGGTTCTCCTCCAAAAAGAAGAGTACTGACTAGATGGGAAAGTGAACAAGCAGATCAAAGCATGGTGTAAATTGAGTAGCTTAGAACCCAAACTGTGGTTTGAAGTATAGTTTGACATGTTGTCTGAACTCAGCCAATGAATCTAACTGTACCTGCAGGAAGTTGGCTAGCCTGGATAAAAGCATTTAATGGCATTTTCCCATCCAATTTGTTCACAATAGGGAGTGCTGATGCCTGTTGGAGTGTGGTCACTTTTTTCAAGATGCTTCGTGATGGCTGCTGGACTATCTGGAAAAAAGTTACGTCAAAACATAGCAGACAGCAAGCACTAAGCATAGGGTAGAAACATAAACAGTTGCAACAGATGATAAAAAACACATATGAGATATAATACTTGATGACTTCATCAAGTCTTCCAGTTTAAGTTTGTAGACAACTTTAAGAGCTTTAGAACTTTAAAGCACACAGAAGAAGTTATCCTTAGGAGGCCTCACCTGAAACTAATCACGGAGCTCTACATAAAATGTGCATTCATCCTACTCACCATCACAAATACATTTTACACAGAGTGAGAACGCCTGCTCTCCTACCTATTCAACAGACATGAATTACATAGAAAGCTCAGCTTCCCCCTGTCATTGAGATGGTGGGAGAGCAAGGCAGGAATCTCTAACAGTATCCACATCTAAGAGTGGGGCTTCGAATCGGAGACTTACTGCAGAACCCTCCTATCAAAGGGGGCTTACAAGCCGAGTACTCTGTGGACACCAACATACAAAGGTGGATGGAGCACCTCTAGAAGTTGCTCTATAAGTATCTTCCAGAGCTACATTACTGGAGAAGGATGCTAAATAGGTCCGCCTCTTGGATTGGGCAGTTCATTGTCAAGACAGATACATTCCTTAATCTGCTGATGGGGACTCTGTTACATGCAGTCCCTGTGAATACGTTTTTCTAACCACCTCTGCTAAATTTCCAGACGGTCCGATAGAACCACTCAAGTTCAAACCTACTTGGCTCCTTGCCCAGTGTGGAGCAACTGTAACAATATCTATTTTCACTACTCATTTCTCGCTACTTCCTCTTGGTAAGTTGGGGAGGCACACAGTAGGCTAGGGTTCCTACACACTTCCATTACATCTGAACTTGGCTCTGGGATTCTGGTATCTCAGACAGCACTCCACTTTGGCAGTATGTCAATGTGAAAAGATTTCCTGAGTTGAGGCACCCTTCTCTTTAAAGAAACACCTGAAGAGTCTACTAATCAGTTATGTTCACAAAACCTTGAAATAATGTTTGGCTGCTAAACACTACACCGTAGCACTACTTCTACTGCTTTCCTGCTCAGGTTGAGAGTAACACTGCCTCCTGCTATAGGCTGCTTGAGCTGGTACCATACCAGAGATTTATATAGGCTGTAGCTGCTATGTTACCTTGACCACAATGGATTGTTTTATAACTTGAAGTTGAAAAGCCTAAAGAGTCAAACATGCAACCTTGAGTTTAAACCTGTTGGAGTGCATTTCCTCTAGAGCCGATCAAGGCCCCTAAACCAGTTTCTAGCAATAGCTGGGAAGGCTGGAAAAGTTTTTATGCCTCTCATTTACACTCCATTTATGGTTAGGTTATGTGCTCTTTTTATTGCATTTAATATTTGATTTGTGTGTATGCCACCCAGAAATCTTCTGGGATGAAGATGCAGACTATAAATTTTTAAAATAAGTAAATACTTTCCTGCCAGAAACCAGACTGGAACTAGAACAAAGATGATCAGGGGACTGGAAACAAAGCCCTATGAAGAGAGACTGAAAGAACTGGGCATGTTTAGCCTTGAGAAGAGAAGACTGAGGGGAGATATGATAGCTCTCTTCAAGTACTTGAAAGGTTGTCACAGAGAAGAAGGCCAGGATCTCTTCTTGACCATCCCAGAGTGCAGGACACGGAATAATGGGCTCAAGTTACAGGAAGCCAGATTCCGGCTGAACATCAGGAAAAACTTCCTGAGTGTCAGAGCAATACGACAATGGAACCAATTACCTGGGGAGGTGGTGGGCTCTCCCACACTGGAGGCCTTCAAGACGAGGCTGGACAGCCATTTGTCAGGGATGCTCTGACTTGGATTCCTGCATTGAGCGGGGGGTTGGGCTCGATGGCCTTGTGGGCCCCTTCCAGCCCTACTATTCTATGATTCTAGGGGTGGGCAGGCTTCAGGCTTACAGGACCTATTTAGCTTTTTTTCTTTTCAAGAATCTGAAGATCCACCAACTGGACCCAATGAAAAAACAGCAGCTTAAGGGCCAGACATACACAAGATTTAAGGAACAGGGTACCTCTGAGCATATGCTTAGCACAGACATTTATTTTCAGCGCCCAAACTAAGCTCACAGTTCTTTCACCCACAAACCCATTCCTGGTGTCTCCCCATCCCCTCCCAGCTTTCTTCATTTCAGCAATTCAATAGTAAAGGAGCATTTTTCATTTGTTGCTATTGTTACACTATTAAGGAGTCAGAAACCCAGGTCATTCATCCAGAGATCTACCAGTCAATTCTCATCAACCATCTGCTCACACCTGAACTAAAAGGATTCTCAGTTCTTCCTGATGGGAGTGTCAGCGGTTAAGTCCTTTCTGCCTACTCTCCCATCAGGTAAACAAGAAAAGCTGTCCTTTAAAAGCAACTGATCATTTCACTTGAACTTAAAGTAAAAGCAAATTGAAGCAACAAATGCAATACACTTCCATACGCAATAACTTAGGAACATTTCCTGTCCTGATGCAAAGAACAGGAGCCACAGGGCTATTAGGGGCTCAGATGCCCGACTCCTGATCACTATGGTGCACGTGAGCACGCTTCAGTTAATCCCAGTTCCTGCCAGTTAGTATGTTTGTTTCCACCATGAACTGGGGGAATATCCTGAGGTGAAGTGCTGCCTTTTCACTGGACACATCTCCTGCCACTTATATGTCATGTTCTTGAAGCATACAACAATATGCTGAGAACTCGGGACTGTGTGTATTCTTTGCACTCCCATCAATCCACTGCGCAGGAGCATGCACTGCCATCTGATAAACAAGCTCCATCAAAATGCCCGTTTTGTTGATTTGGTATTTAAAGAGGATCTTGTCCAGATAGCTGAAATCCATTTGAAAGAGGAAGTGGTGTGTCAAAAGACACTTCAGAAGCCGGAATAGTTTGGCAGGGAATTCCATGATTGGGCTTAAGTGTCAGACCCCTTAGCTGCCACTATTTCATGGTCTGCCTAACATCCATGTACTCCCAGACTGCTCCCTTCCTCAAATATTATTGACTTCATAAATTTCTATCTTAGATGTCAGTTATGCAAAGTACATGAAGGGCACAGATACATAAATACCATTTTTACTGTATGCTAATAAACTGCACTGGGGAGGTACAGAGTACCTAGTTCTGCCCGTACAGGCCTAGCCGTACAACTGCTAAGCCAGCAATGCCGAGTTAGCCACTTCAATGGGCCAACTTCCCTAAACACACACATGTGCCAAAGGTTTGCAGAGCAAGTGCCAAGAAAAAGCTCTCTTACCAGCTGCTTTACCTTTAAAGCCTGTGAAGTTCGAACTGACTTGGAAAGGATGGAACTGGGATGTGCAACTCTGATTGTAATCGGTGTCCCAGAGACCGGCATTCCGGATTGGAGAGATGCGGTTACGGTCGTAGTCGAGGCTGCTGCAGCCGTAGTTAAGGCTGGCTTTACAGCTTGAAGCGATGCTGCCACAGCAGATGACGAGACTGCTTTTACAGAACTGAGAGCAGCAAGGGCGGCTGATGACACTGTGGGAGTATGGACTGGTTTTACAACCTGAAGGGAAGTGGTGCCCGTTGTCACCATCGTTGTGGAGGAGGTTGGACACACAGCGTTCACCGTATTTATTCCTGTTGCCAGTTGAGTGGAGGGGACAGGATTGGCACCTTGGAGGGACAGTGCCCCTATGGGCATGGCATGAGCTTGCTGAACAAGCGGAAGAGAACCAGATCCCCTTGTCAAAGATGTATAGGGGACTGGGCCTAACGTCTGTCGGGAGGATACCCCCACTGGAGTCCTAGGGACTGGTCTTGCAGGTGGAAGTGTAGCTGTGGTCACAGGACTGCTATTAGCAACTATGGAAGAAGTTGATAGTGCAGTAGTACAAGTACGGGCAGCTGTTTGTGGAACAGATTGCTGAAGACACTGTTGTATAAAGGTCTGTGTGTTAGGCATTAACTGCCGTAAGGCAAGCACGCTTTTCTAGGCAAGGAAGAAAACAGAGAATTAGATTTGGCATTTCCATTTCACAGTCCACATTGTGCTATGTTAATTCCCTTCAGGAGAGAACATTGTTTGAAGTTATCAACGCCACTGCCAAATTAAGAGCATCAGGAACAGACCAGGTAAAGTCTGAAACTCATCACATTTGATATTCAAGGAAGCTTGCCAAAGTTGTTTACCTCTGTAATCATTAACAAACCTGTGCTTCAGCAGAAGTCTTAGGCACACTGATTAAACTCTCTGAACGAGGTCTAATGCAAGCCTGGGCCTTTGCATCTTAGAGGCAAGTGCATTGCCAGCACTTTTACAGTGTTTCTTACATGTATTAGGCACGTAACATGGAAACAGCCCCCTTCTGCTAGAGAAGGAAAGCATCTGTATATTTCCCTTAAGCAAGCTTGTGAACAGCAGGATATGACCTTCCATCCTGTACAGCCAATTTCTATTCCACATTTTCTGCCAAATTAACTCTTTGGTTTCAGTTTAGCAATTAGCAAGCTTCTGGAAGTTTCACAGCATCTCTGGTGAAACTGTTCAGCTTCTGCAGGTTAGCAGCATGAAGTCTTCCTATGAAAGGGATTGTGTAATTGATATTTGCCCTATTCCGGCATTCACCTGAATGTGGGTAGGCCAAAACTGCGTAAGGGGCAGGGGTGCACGTGCAAGCCCCACACCCAATGTTTCCATGGGCTCCTCTTCAGACCATGCTGGATTCAGCATGAAGATCATAAAAGGGTTTCTATCTATTTTTGGCTGAATGTGCTTAGAAGCATCCAAATAACTGGGAACTTTGCCTTATTAGAGTTCTTGATTGCAGATACATTTCCTGATCAGAGACTTTTAAGCACATCCAAATAGACTTAGGGTGCAATCCTATATATGTTTAGACATAAAAAGTCCTACAATAGAAGTCCTATAACAGCATGGCTGGTTGGGGAATGCTGCGAGTTGTAGAACCTTTCTCTGTCTAAATGTGCATAGGACTGTGCCTTTCGAAACCCCTTTCAAACCTGTGTGCACTGGTGGCATAATGGTCTGAAGAGAAGCCTATGCATGGGGACACTGGGGGTGGGGCTTGCATGCACACCCCTGCCCCTTACAGTTTTATCCCATCCATGTTCAGGCAAATACCTGAATAGGGCTATTGGCAACATAATGTAGCTTTCCTCTAGTTGAATTGCAGTCCCATTAATCAACACTGCATCATCTTAGTGCGCTGTAGTAGTCTCTCCTCATATTATAGTGTACACCATTAAAGTGAAAATTAAATTTTATGCTTTTGCATATAATAATTGATCAGCACTTTTGAAAATTGTTTACTCATATGGTCCATTTCACCAAGCTAACTAGAGTTCAGCAAGTTACAGATCTATAATGCAAACAGAAGTATTGCGCCGTTGTTTTCCAAAGCAGACCACCCCTCAAATCCTGCACTTAATACAATTCAGAGCAGCCAGATGGTTACTGTAACTCATCTGAACAAGGTAATATGCCCTCAGATACACCAGTCAATGACAAATGCAGAGTTGAAGCCAACTGCATATATTTAGGCCAAGGCCAAGGATTATTTTAGACCAGACTTGACCAAACTGGTGCCCTACAGATGTTCTGGACTAAATCTCCCAGCATTCCTGGCTATTGGCTGTGCTGGTGCGGGCTGATGGGAGTTGAAGTCCAAACATCTGGAGGACACCAGGTTGGGAGGGGCTGCTTTCGACGTAACAAGTTTCTTCAATGGATAGTAGTTGTGTAGGAAACTCATAGGTCACCTGTTCTCTCTTACTACTAGTATATACCTACTGGAAAGGCACAGGAAGTTACAGCTTTCTAGCACATGTCTCACCACACCTGACAGAAGAGAGACCTGTTTGGTAACACAAATATCTATACTGTTGCCTGCAGTGTGTAAGAAGTTTAAGATTTGAAGCAGCCCTAAATTTGATTAAGTGGGCATAAGGGTTCAGCTAATGGCTCCTTGCTATCTCCACGTCCATCAACCCACCCGCCACCCACCCACACTCACACACGTGCAAGTTGAATGGCACTGGAATCTAGACTAGTGACTGGATAATATTTTGTACACCTGAAAGCAGAAATGCTTATAAAGGATTGGTCTTAAAGTAGTTTCTAGACTTTTAGCTTTGCTGTTTAAAATCTGTATTTTAAATCCCAGCATTGCTGCTAGGTTTTATTCTGGTTGTATTGTTATACTGTGGTTTTAATGTTTTATATACAGTCAGGGCCAGAAATATTGGAACGAGGATGACTGTTTTGGCAGTTGGCCTCTGTACACCACCACATCGAAGTTGAAAGGAAACACACCCAGATGGGAGCGAAGTCAGGTCTTCCAGCTGTAATTCAAGGGGTTTGGCAAAAGTGGGGCACTAACCATTCAGGAAGGACAGCCAGTGGCATACACACACACCCATCGTTGGTGGCTCATAAGTAATGGAACAAACCAACATCATTCCAAACTTAAGGATCGCCTTTAATACCTGGATGAAAATCCTTTGCACTCAATTACTGCCTGAAGTCTGGAACCCATGGACATGACCAAATGCTGAGTATCCTCCCTTGAGATGCTTTGCCAGGCCTTCACTGCAGCTGCCTTCAGCTGCTGCTTGTTTGTGGGTCTTTCTGCCTTCAGTCTTGTCTTCAGTAAGTGAAAGGCATGCTCTATTGGGTGGAGATCAGGTGACTGACTTGGCCATTGAAGAACATCCCACTTCTTTGCCTGGAGAAACTCTTGGGTAGCTTTTGCTGCATGTTTTGGGTCATTATCCATCTGCAATATGAAGCGGCGTCCTATCAGTTTGGCAGCATTTGGCTGAATCTGAGCAGAAAGTATAGCCCTATACACTTCAGAATTCATCCTGCTACTTTTATCAGCACTCAGGTCATCAATAAACACCAGTGACCTGGCTCCACTGGCAGCCATACATGCCCATGCCATAACGCTGCCCCTGCCATGTTCTACAGATGATGTGGTATGCTTTGGATCATGAGCTGTTCCTTTCCTTCTCCATACTTCTCTCTTCCCATCATTCTGGTACAAGTTAATCTTGGTTTCATCAGTCCAAAGAATCTTATTCCAGAACTGGACAGGTCTTTTTAGGTGTTTGCTGGCATAGGCTAATCTGGCCTGTCTGTTCTTGAGCATTACCAGTGGTTTGCACCTTGGTGTGAAGCCTCTGTATTTACATTCATAAAGCCGTCTCTTGACTGTAGATGTTGACAATGACATGTCTACCTCCGCAAGAGCGTTCTTGACCTGGCTAGATGTTGTGAAAGGGTTCTTCACCATGAGCAGAATTCTGCAGTTATCCACCGTAGTTGTCTTCTGTGGTCTGCCAGGCTTTTTGCTGTTGCTGAGCTTGCCAGTTAATTCCTTCTTTTTCAGGATGTTCCAAACTGTTGTGTTGGCCACTCCCAATGTTTTTGCTATCCCTCTGATGGGTTTATTTTGTTTCCTCAGCCTAATGATGGCCTCCTTCACTCGCATGGACACCTCTTTGGACCTCATGTTGGGAGTTCCAGTGAACAGCTACCAAATGCAAATGTAACACTCAGAACCATCTCCAGGCCTTTTATCTGCTTGATTGGTCATGGGGTAGCCAGGAAACAGGCCACACCTGGCCATGCAGCTGCTTGTCAGCCATTCGTTCCATTACTTATGAGCCACCAATGATGGGTGTGTGTGTAGGCCACTGGCTGTCCTTCCTGAATAGTTAGTGCCCCACTTTTGTCAAACCCCTTGAATTACAGCTGAAAGTCCTGACTTCGGTCCCATCTGGGTGTGTTTCCTTTCAACTTCGATGTGGTGGTGTACAGAGGCCAACTGCCAAAACAGTTATCCTTGTTCCAATATTTCTGGCCCTGACTGTATTTTATATTGTTTTATTGTGAGCTCTTTGGTTTTAATTTTTGTGAACTGCCCAGAAAGCTTCGGCTATAGGGCGGTATAGAAATGAAATGAATGAATGAATGAATAAATAAATAAAAAAAAATAGCGTCCTTGCTGCACTCCCCAAAATTGTTATATACAAGTTCATACCAGCTTGTAACAAGCACATGGTTTGCTGTTGCGGACATGAGGGCCCACTTGTCAAGCCAACAATATTGGGTGACTACAATACTGTGGGGGCAAGGACAGACAAAATTTCCATGGTGGGGCTTTAGGTTTCACTCTCCCACACCACCTCCCAGAATGGTCTCAGGCTGCTTTGCTTTACCATATAATTGTCCTGGCAAACTAACCTTTCACTGGATAGGCCAGAACCATCTCTACTTTGATAATTAAAAGCATACTTGAAATGTAGAGCAGATTGATTAAGACATACCTTCAGAAAAGGTACAAGATACGGCTGGGGAGAAGACTTTAGCTCAATGTACAATTTTTTGGTAAATTCTTCAGGTTCAATTTTAGCCTCCTAGGTAGAAAAAAGAAACTGTAACACAAATGCAATGTGTTGCTCCTTCAGATGTGCCAACAACAGAGCCCACCAATTCACTGACATTCTAGGACTAATGAATAACTTCACAAGCTGCATATTTTATTCAACTACGTTATAAATTAAAGAAAGGTTATATGTCTGCTGTTAATAGCATTCTGTTTAAGACCAATTTTCAAAGATTAAAAATGAGCAATGGGGGCAAATAAGGGAGGTGGGTTTCCAGGTTGTTCCTGGAAAACTGGAAATGCACTGAGGTTTTTTTAAAAAATACTTGGCAGGTTACATGCCTTGAGGGAGAGAACTGTTCTATGAAATATTTCCTGCCACATGACTACAGAAAGATTGCTCTGCACAGTCATGGAGTCACCTTTCTACTAGGTTAGAATATAAGGATTACAGCCTTGCATTCAGGAGCTGAGCGATAATACAAAGCAAATTCCTTGCTATTGTTTTTGTCTTCTTTTCCTTACATTTACCACTGGTATTTGTACCAGAGACTACTATAATTAAGAGGCAGGGTTACCCTGCCTTATACCTGACCCACTCAGGTAAAATAGAAATATGGTAGTGTTGTCATACATAATTTCTCTATTGTACAGTTATCTTGCAAAATGGAACAGGATTCTTCCCAAGTCAGCCTTTTGGCAATTATGGCACTCTAAGCTGAAAGTCTCTAAAACAGGGTTGGAGAATCTCAGGCCTCCCTGGGGGCCAAACCCAGCCTCCCAGGTTCCCCAGGCCACCCCGCCCCCCTGTTCTCCCAAACGCCAATAGTTTGGTGGTTTCTCAGCTTTTGCACAATCCCCATCCTGCATTCTAAAAGTTTGCCTCTTCTAAAGCTTAGTTAGCCGCAGTATAAACTTTAAGCTACAATGCACTGATATTTCTGGTGTTTGGGGCCCCAGCCCTTTTGCTTTTAGCCCTACCCCCTTTGCCTCTGGCCCTGCCCACCACTGGAATACCCCCACCCTACCCCACCTGATTGCTTCTCTGAAATGGAATTGGGCCCTCAGGTTGAAAGAGGTTCCCCAGCCCTGCTCTAAAAAGTGTTCATAATGCGTCTGCATATACAAACTATATTTCCCTATTTCTACCACCTTCATTATGGATATTTTGAGACATTGTAGAAAAACTAGAAGGAAATTATTTCAACTTTCCACAACTCCCCTTGAAGCAACCATCTTTCCAGTGTAGTTTCCAACCTTCCCCACTTCCTCAGGAAGCTTCACAATATAACGTTCCCCTTTCTTCAGAAGGCTATACTGGGAACTTGGACTGCAATCAGACTTCTACATGCCGAACTAAGAGTCACTGGTAAACAAGGCAGCCAAAGGCAGGAGTTGTGTGGACCTATAAAATGCCCCTCTGATATTATAATAAGACAGATACTATAAATTAATTGGGAATGATTCAGTCATTCGGGCTGACTATACTGAATTGCTCTCTTTTCTATCACACTAAGGCCTGAAGACAGGTGTGTCAAAATGGGCAATGAGTTTTGACAACTCTAGTGTTTTACAGATGCAGTCTGCTTAACATTGTAAGCCTGTGTAGAACTGAAGTCCCAATGAAACCATTTCCAAGTATTTAGGATTAGGGCAAAAATACTTGCAGATGAACTTTTACCAACAGACTTTGTACCAGGTTCTTCACATTCTGTCCCATTTCAGGTGCTTGAGGCCCACTGGATGCCAGTTTTATTAGCGTTGCTAGAAAGTTTTTGCACTTTTTCACATTTTCCAGCATTTCCTGACAAGAAATCAAGAGTGAGAAAGTAAATTAATGGATCCTATTCAATTGTTCTGAAGTAGTGCTGAGGTATGCAATCTTTATCTATTTGGCACTTACGGCAGAATTGCTGGTTTGGTCTACTGATGTGCCTTCTGTGTCAGGAACTGGTTTTGGAGTGACAGACAGTGCAGGACTATCAGAAGCAAGAGGCTTTGTTGATGGCCCCGGAATCAAAGCCTTCGCAGTCGTAACTGTGGTAATACTATTTGTTGATGCTACGGACTGAAAGAAATTAAACATTATTTAACTTGCTAATTTCATTTCTCACGGGAACAAGTAATACAAAACCCGCTGCTACATCCATTCAAGCCATGTTATGCTTCCATAAAGCAGCATAACATGGCTTATCTCCAAGATGATGAGGTTTTATGTTTACTGGCTTATTGACCTCTTGCAGAGATACCCAGAAAGATTGTGTATGAAGGTGAGTACCAAGGACAGGGCCTTTTTCTGCAGCGGCCACACTATGCAACTCTCCCCCTGGGGGCAGTCCAGCAAGCCTGCCCCCGCTTTAAGCATACTTTGGAAACACATTTAGGATAGCTTTTGCAATTAATTTTCATCTAGGTGTGCTTGCCTGCTTTTTACAATCACTTGTAACAGCCCAGCTAACATTATTTTGATACTGTAGTTGTACTGCTTTATTGATTACAAGTTACATTGCTTTAAATTTATGTAAGCCACCTTGTAAGGAGTTGCCTTAAAAGGCAGGGGTATAAATAAATTAAGTGACCACAAATTAGGTGAGCAAATGCTTCAGCATCAACTTTTGCTCTCTACTTCAGGCCAGCTTCCTTTCTCTTGGCCTGCTTCCTCCAGCCTTATACAGAGATGTGCCATCTCTATACTCTTCCTCCCCTCCCCAGTGCAGCTATTTCCCTTTTTCTTTTTAAAGTAGACTTACCACATTGGCATTTTTCTTTGGACCCTATTTGCTCCACACCTCACCTAGGTTTCTTCATCTTTTCCCGATTTTGCTGGATCCTGTGGCCGTTATCTCAGGCCCTTGCTTCCTTCAGCCACACAGAGCCACAGCTGTGTCAGAGCCGGGTATTCCCTAGTCAGCATGGACCAAGGGAGGAAATTGCTCTACTGGCCACTAATATCACAGAGGCACTTGATCCTGTTGTGTTCTCTGACTCCCACAATGCTATTACTTAGTGGGAAGAAGTTTCTGAAAGCTAAACCCCGCCACCCCCCCCCCCCCCCGCTCAACATCTTCCCCAAACTATGCATTGGCTTCCTCTGACACTCAGCTTTCTAGCAATCTCTCCCATTCACACCACCTAAGTTGCTCAAGTGAAGGCCAACAGATACACAGAACATTACACAGGTAGATTACCTAATGCCACAGTTACTATATGTACATGGAAATCCACATATAAGTCAAAGATTAAAAGTAAAGCTGTGCACATTTCCATCAGCTACCAAAAACAGAGGATCCAGCATCGCTGATGAGGTGGGCTGCTTCGTTGCTCCATACCCCACAAGGAATTCAGATAGCAGTCATGACTATAGACAAGGTACTGGGCAATATTTATTTATTTATTTATTTATAATATTTGTATACGGCTCCATATCTAGAACATAGTTTGGAGTGGTGAACACAAGAGATAAAACAGTAAAAGGATAAAAAGATTAAAACACCAGATTAAAATTGTGCTATTTTTAAAAACAGAATACCACTAAACCATGACTGGGCAATTAAGGAATGCCTCCTGGAACAGTGCTGCTTTCAGGAGGCGCTGGAAATAGCACAGTATTGCCTGCCTGACCTCCCAGGGCAGGGAATTCCAAAGAAAGGGGGCTGCCATGCTGAAAGCTCTTCTCCTGGTGGACTCCAATCGGGCCACAGGTCCATGTGGAACCACCAGCAGCAAGGCCTCCAATGGCCTCAGTGACCAGGCAGGTTGGTAAAGAAGGAGGTACTCTCTCAGGTATCCTGGTCCCAAGTTGTTTAGGGCTTTGTACACCAGTATCAAAACCTTACACCTGGCCCAGTAGCAAACAGGCAGCCAGTGCAGTTCCCTCAGCAAAGGAGATACACGCTGACAAGGGGCAGCTCCTGACAACAGCCGAGCTGCTGCATTCTGCACTATTTTGATCAATATTGACCGCTAACCTGATCCAGTACAGCAGGCATTGACATCGGCTGCTTGCAGTGTGGGGATGGGACTAAGAAACAGCTTCCCTGTTCCTCAATACGTTTTAGTTACATTGGCAAGTGAATCTTTCCATATGGGTAAAAACACAGAGATAGAACAGCATGTTTATACCACTACCATTTTGCTAGATCTGTGAACCACTGTAATAAAATGATTTATCACCTAAAAGATTAAATGCCAGAAAATAAGGTAAGGTCATACCTGGATTATAGCAGGCTTCTTAACAGGGGAGGCAATGGAATGAGTTGTTCGAGACACTGTTTTAACAGGAGCTGCTAGTACTTTAAGCACCTGAGTCCCAGAATTCTTTCAGAAAGATAAGAGAACAGACATTATAAATCAAAAGATTAAATTAAAAAGTTAAGTAAGTAGTGAAATACACCTTACTGATAAGCACACACACGTGTTTTTCCTAGCATACATACGAGTACATGTTTATATCTGCATGTGCAGAAGGAAATATTTTTGTATCAATGTATTACCATTGACAGCTGGCATGAGCAAGGTGAAAAGGCAAGAACAGAAAACTCCTATGCTGTCACTTCAAAGTTTGTTTTAGAAGGATTTATTTATTCATTTATTTTATTTGTAACGCTCCTTTCTACCAAGAAAAATGGTATTCAAGGCAACTTACAATCACAAACGAAACTTGATTAAAACAGTACTAAAACAAATGCATTAAAAACACAACACACAATTAAAAACACAACAGCTCCTCCCTACAAACTGTGCCAATCGCAGCGCAAAGGAATCCCACATCTAGACTACATCCACATCTCTCACAAGCCTACAGTGCCTTGCATAAATATTCACCCCCTGTTGACTTTTCCACATTTGGTTATGTTACAACCTGGAATTAAAACGGATTTATGGTGAAATCCTATGCATGTTTAGACGGAGGAAAGGCCTACAACTCCCAGCATGCCCCAGCCAGCTTGCTGGCTGGGGAATGCTGGGAGTTGTAGGCCTTTCCTCTGTCTAAACATGCATAGGATTGCGCCCTTAACTGGCATTTTTACATTTGATTTACACAACATACTTAACACTTTGAAGGTGCAAAATATTTTTTTTATTGTGACACAGAAGTTAAAAACAAACTGGCATGTGTTGGTTGCATAAGCATTCACCCCCCTGAGTCAATACTTGGTAGAAGCAACTTTGGCAGCAATTACAGTGGTGAGCCTTTTTGGGAAGTCTCTATCAGCTTTGCGCATCTGGATCCTCCAATTTTTGCCCATTCTTCTTGGCAAAATTGTTCAAGCTCTGTCAGGTTGAATGGGGACCACTGGTTAACAGCAATTTTCAAGTCTTGCCACAGATTCTCAATCGGATTGAGGTCTGGGCTTTGACTGGGCCATTCTAAGACATTCAGGTTCTTGTTTTTAAACCACTCCAGTGTAACTCTGGCTGTGTGTTTAGGGTCATTGCCCTGCTGGAAGGTGAACCTCTGCCCTGGTGTCAGGTCCCTTGCAGACTGAAACAGGTTTCCCTCTAGAATTGCTCTGTACTTGGCTCTATCGATCTTGCTCTCAATCCCGACCAGTTTCCCAGTCCGTGCCGATGAAAAGCATCCCCACAACATGATGCTACCACCACCACCACACTTCACTGTGGGGATGGTGTTCTCAGGGTGATGAGCATTGTTGGCTTTGCGCCACACACAGGGTAAGGCCAAAAATGTTCAATGTTGGTCTCATCAGACCAAAGAACCTATTTCCATATGTTTGCTGTGTCTCCCACATGACTTTTGGCAAAATCCAAACGGGATTTGATATGGTTTTTTTTCCAGCAATGGCTTTCTTCTCGCACTCTTCTATAAAGCCCAGGTTTGTGGAGCATCTGGGTGACAGATGTCCCATGGATGGTTTCTCCCATCTCAGCTGTGGATCTCTCCAGCTCCTTCAGTTACCACTGATCTCTTGGGTAGCTTCTCTGACTGATGCCCTCCTTACTCGGTCAGAGTAAGGAGACACGGCCATCTCTAGGTAGAGTTGCAGTTGTGCCATATTCTTTCCATTTCGTAATAATGGATTTAATGATGCTCCAGGGGATTTCATAGCTTGGGATTTATTTTTTTATAACCCAACCCTGGTTGGAGCCTTCCAGAATATTTAATCTGCGATCATATGACACTTGAATTGCACACAAGTGGACTCCATTCAACTAATTATGTGACTTCTGAAGGCAGTTGGTTGCACCAGAGCTTATTTAGGGGTGTCACAGAAAAAGGGGTGAATACTCATGCAATCCAGACTTTTCAATTTTTTATTTGTAAATCATTTTGTAAAATACGTAAAAAATGTCCCCACTTTGACATTATGAACTATTGTGTAGATCAGTGACAACCCCCCCCCCCATTAAGTTTATTTTAATTCCAGATTGTAGTACAACAAAATGTGGAAAAGTCGGGGGGGGGGTGCAAATACTTAAGCAAGGCACTGTGTATCCATGAAAATGGTAATATACTTATCTGGCTCCCATGAAAAATCGAGAGCATCAGGAGTATTTAGAAATGTAGTGCAGAATTACCTGGATGGTCTGTATTTTGACTGTAGGTGCATTTGTAGGTATTGACCATCTTACACTCGTGTTATTTTGGGTCTGGCTTTGGGCTTGCACCAGTGCTTGTTGAGACACCAACATCAACTGACCAGTGTTACTTCCGACAAGAACAGTTCCTGCAGGAAAGGAACATGCTGATCAGATCTTGCTCTCCGCTAAGATTGTGTAGTGCAAGTATACAGGCCTGAATTTGCTTGAAGTACGAATCATGTTAAACAAGACATCCTTAACATCCTGCACTGTACTTTATGAAATACTGTAGCACTTCTATAGCACTGCACATTCCTTTCTAGGTTGCTCTTTGAAACAGCACACTACTACATTTTTGCACTGCCCCAATTAGTGTTATGACAAGTGTAGCTTATATTTTGGCCTCATAAAAATCCATCAAGCATATTTAAGAACAAGAAAGCCAATCCGGAATTAGCCTGCTCATGGGTCTTTGCAGTCGGATCTTGCAAAATAGACGTTTCAAGACTCCTACTGTTATTGAAGTATAATTAAACACAATCGGCTTGGCTTATGACCAATTTGACATCAGTTAAAGACAGCTCTCACAAGAACATTATGTTGGTGTTTTTGAAACCAGCATAGTCAGTTGTATTTAAAGTGCTCCAAGAGCTAATGCCAATGTCACAATAGATAATTGTGCACTTTGCGTACTTCTGAGGTGTGCTTACACCTGCCAGTTTTTGTAGGGAAGAGACCTCAAGTTTGCTGTTCTTTGCCAGGCAAGGCCAGTGCAATCCACACACAAAGAACACCAGAGGAATTGAACACCCTGATGGAGCACTTGTGCATGAGTCAATATTTATGCACACATGCACAAAGCTGTACATCTTTCTCACAGGCAGATTTCCCTACTCAAAAGGAAGCCCCTATGACAGACACTATTAGGATGAGGGTCACACTGAAACAGCTGTTCTCAGGACAGATCTTGGGAGAAATAGATTGTGCAGACAGTTCAAAGCATCCAACTACGATAGCCTACACAGATTGAACGGTGACTGGTTCTTTGTACACAACACAACACACCACACACCATTATCTAGCATAGGAAAGTCCAGACCTCCTGAAGAACATCACAGATTCGATGCTTCTCCCTAGCAAAGGAACCGTAATAGGTCTACCGTACACATCTTCAGAACAGCATCTATTCACTGATGCAGAGCACATCACTGTCATTGACAGCAACGTTTCAGCGACTATTGCTCAAAGTTAAAGAGGCCTATTCCCATATTGCATACGCTATTTGTCGTCAAGGCATTAGGAAAATGGGTTCTTAACATCACTTGCAAAAAGTGCCTTACATTGGAGCAAAGTCACTTGAGCAAAGGGGGAAAAGTGGTTATTATACACCATTGCTTTATTCATAAGACTTAGCTGCAGAGACAATAGACACAGGTGTTATTAACTTTCAGAGTTCTGTTAATTTGTCTTGTTTCAACCACCTCTTTTTAATTAGCACATTGTTGCTAGATGTGTGAACAGCTCTAACTTTCTGCACAGGAATGGCAGAAAAGCAGGGGGCGGCACTCAGCCTGGTTTGAAACAAATCCCAAAATAGGTCTTATGAATTACGCCTTAGGCATTTTCTCTATTCTAGAAGTGTCACTGAGTGCTCATACCAGGCTTTTGTTTACAGACACATGACTCAAGGATCTAGTATTTTAATATTGATTTGTCATTTTTATGATCTTACAAACATTTGCAGGGAGAGTATTATGCTTCATAGGCACATACACACCGCTCCTCAGTTAGCATTTCCTATTTATACAAACTTGCCAACGTCATAGAAGCATATCACAAATGTTTTAAGAAGCCATTATGGAACATATCATTTGAGTGTCTAAGGGCGCAATGTTTAGCCAGGCTGGCTAGGGAACGCTGGGAGCTGTAGGACTTTTTTTCTCTAAACATACATAGGATTTTTATTTATTATTTTATTTATTTCATTTCTATACCGCCCAATAGCCGAAGCTCTCTTTAACTTAGAACACAGCAGCCACATTACAATGCAATGTAATGGCTAGCAACAAAAGCAAGATAAGCTACCACAGGTACAATACAGCGTACCCCAGGCTGACGGTTTGAGAAGGGATGGCATGTAGCTGAAAGATTTGGTTGGCTTGCTTCTAAACATTGGGAGGGGAAGCAATGGGTAATCCATACTGTACTTTTATTTCCGTATAACAATAATTATTATTATTATTTATTTCATTTCTATACCGCCTATAAGCCTTCCAACCTGGCATGGTCATAAAAAGAGCTGAGGAACTGTGGAAAAATATGTGCCCTCTTGCTACAATTTCTTGCAACTATGGAGCAGGCTGGTTTTTGAAGTTCCAATAGTACCAAGAGTAATCACTTGCTGCATACCACTACAGAGAGCTTTGAGCAGCCTTCCCCATCCTGGTGCCCTTTGGTATGGCCAACAATGGCTGGGGATGGTGGGAGCTGTAGTCCATCTGGAGGAAACCAGGTTGGGGAAGAGAGAGCTGGAAGTGATTGGATAAAGGCTTTGCTTCCGACAGTGTATACATATTCCTGCTGTTCTATTGTCACTTCTGGCCGAACCGCCTTTGAAACAGATCAGTTTGCAAAACCCGTTTATCACTAGTGAGAGTGGGATGTCACAGGAACACAGGAACCTGCCTTATACTGAATCAGACGCTTGGTCCATCTAGCCTAGTATTGTCAACACTGGCTGGCAGTGACTCTCCATGGTTTCAGGCAGGGTTTTTTCCTCCCTGCTTGGAAATGCCAGGGATGTGCTCTGTCACTGAACTACAGTCCCATATCATGAGCAGAGATTCTTCTTTCGGACCCACCATGAACTGTTTGTGTGTGTGTGTGTGGGGGGGGGACTTCAACACTGCTTCCAGCTAGGAAGCTGAGAGGATACTGGCCAATGGCCTCATAGCTTCTCTCAGCTACTGACCACTGCTAAAAACTGGTAAAATGTGTAGCTGGCAGCCTCGAACATGAGGAGAAAGGATCTGGGACAAGCTGGGAGGAAGGATGGATGGATGAGGCCACAGATGACATGGTGACTGCAGCAGTCAAGAGAAGAACCAAGCAGGAAAAAAGGGACGTTGTTGAGGATGCAGGAATAGTACACGAAATGGGACTCTACAGTAGGAAATGCGGCATAGAAGAAAGGCGCATAGAACATCAACAAGGCCAGAAGACCAAGTTGGAGCCTGACGCGCCCCTTGTCATTTGCCAATCTTAAGCTGCAACCCTAAGCACACAAAGTTGGAAACAAGCTTCACTGTGCACATTGGGACTTGCTCATAACTAATTATACATGCACAGGATCAGGTTGCAGGAGTTCTTACTTTTTTATTGTATACAGTAATGAGAACTACATAGGTTAGAACACAAGGCAGCTTTATGATTTTTCTGCTTTCTATTCTACATTGACATTCACATCTATATATAGGCTGCCTAAAAGGCCCAGAGGCACTTTCAGTGTCATGTGTCAAAACGCCCTTAGACTAAGGCACACAGTCTAACCAGTGTAATAGCTATTATGATCCTGTCTTCTTACTCTTCTCTTCCACCTAAGTGAAAGCTGTACAACACTGCCATCTAATGGTATAACTAATAACTGACCTTGTCTTCGTGAAATGTGTTAATCCCAGGTGCATGAGCACATGGACTTGCTGGCTTTAGTCCACTATATACATTTGGATTTCAAAGCTTGCCTGGAATTCTCCTGTTGAACTGAAACAAGCACTATCTGTGGAGAGGACCAATGCTCTCAGAACATTAAAAACAAAAACAAAACCTAAGATAGCCATGCTAGTCCATGAGGAAAAAAAAAAAACTATGACCCAGTTCGCATGTAACACTGACAAATCGTAAGCTAATTAACCCATGATTTGCCATGGCACATACCAGGCATGTTCTGCAGTCATTTTGAATATTTAACCTTGGGGTTTGCTATGTAATGTCCAAACCCGGACACTACAGGTTAAACATAGGTTAAGCCTATAGTTTCAACAATTAAATCAACCACATTTAACCTAATCGTTTAACTGTGGGTTAAACGATTAGGTTAAATGTGGTTGATTTAACTCAAGATTAACCTATAGCGTCTGGGTTTGGACATCACGTAGCAACCCCCAATCAGCCTGATAGGAGGCTGAATATTCAAAAGGAATGCAGAACATGTCAGCAAATCTTGGGTAAATTAACCCACAATTTGCCACCGTTACACACGAACAGCCCCATTATTTTAAGTCTGTGCCTACTGGCTATGCTTCCCCTCATTTTTACACTAGAGTAGGCATAGGACCTCCAATCTGGATTGGGATCCTGGTGTGGAGGTTGGGCTTTTAAAATCCAGATCAGGCCCCCTGCACCTACTCTAGAGTAAAAATAAAGACTTACCTGCTAGACACAGATTTAAAGTAATGTCCAAACAACTGTATCCAATTGCTGTAATGACATAACAAATTACAGTCTCCTTTAACAGCAATGCCCATATCAGAGTTTGACTTGATAAAGAACTAAAAAACTGTTTCTTCAGTTTAGCCTAGTAAAATCGGCACATGGTTGCTCATGCATTTATATCCCATTCTTTCAAGTTCACAGAGATATTTTCGCCCCAGAATCTGTGAGGCAGATACGTTAGAAGACGTTACTTGCTCAAGCCCATCCAGTGAACTTTATGGTCAAGCAAGAATTTGAACTCAGCTCTTCAATTCCAAGTCTAAGCCTTTTACCGCCTCCTACTTGTTCTAGACAATAGCTAAAAACAGCTAAAATCAGGGACTAAACATTTTCTACTACTATATTTTTCAAAGGAAAATATTTTATTTTAAAAAATGTGTTCATATACTATTGGTAAAATAAATGGATACAATACCAGTCAAACTGGACAGCTTCAAAACTGAAATTATTTTCCCCCAGCTGATTATCTCTTTGTGCATGCTACATTTTTAGTACATTTGCCATCACTTTTCTTAATTTAAAACAATGCAAGGGAAATTATGCTATTGAGTTGCCATGTCTTATTTATAATATTATAGAAAAGAAATGTAAAGCTTTATTTGGAAATAGTTTCAACAATTAAACCACATTGCAATTTCTTTTTTCCTAAATAAAATATTTCAGCTTACGATATTTATATAACATTTAAAAGTAACATGGTTAATTTAGTTTAACCATTTAGCTTTATTTACTAAAATATGTCAAACATGCTAAAATAGATCCCAATCTAAGGCACTGAAAATTTTCCAGTTTGATTTTTCCAAGACCCCACATCACTGCATAGTATGAAAGTTTGGAGATGGTAAACAAAACCTAGAAAACTAATTCTATATGCATTAGTGAAACCTAAACACTACATACCCAATATATAGGGTATAGTCAGCTAAAGGTTCCAGAGCAGCAGCAGTAATTGAACTAATTCCAATCAATTGAAGTATAATCACTTTTGGAAAACAGTTATCCAGGTCAATTAATTACTGGAAGCAACAGGTTAGAAGGAGGCTTATGATATCAATGATATCAATAACCACATTCAAGTAGCACGGAAGCAGAAAAAGATAGTATCAGCAAGCACTGTGATTACGGGTGGAAGCTTTTATTTTTTTTAATTCTGTAATTGTTTTAATCAATTCTAATTGTGCCTCTAAGCTGCCTTGAGTGCCATTTTCTGGTAGAAAGCTGAGGCACAAATCAAATAACTAAATAAATAATAGCTGAAGTTCACCACTCCTATGGCAATGTACGCTGCAAACTGCCCATGAAAAGTCAGCTATAATACTGTTGCCCTTCAACATGCATTTTATATATTCTTACAGACTTTAGGTGCATACCGAATGCTTTGCTAAGCAGGCAGATTCCAACATATGGCTTTCAGTTCTTGAACCTAAGTAAAAAGAGTCTACCTGTTTTAGATTGATTCTGCTACCTTGATTTCTGCTATGGGGAGGAGCCACGGGGTCAGTGTTCAAGAACATACCTTGCATGCACAAGGTCAAAGGTTAAACCTTGGAATCTCCAGTTTAAAAGAATCAGGTAGCAGGTGAGACCCTGGAGAACTGCTGCCAGTCTCAGTAGAAAGAGTCAGGCAAGATGAGCAAATAGACTGCCCTGGGCCCCATCTCCACAGGGCATTTACTCCAGTTCAACTGCGCCCCCAGACAATCATGGCACATGATGCATGACCCTCTCCACAGCAAACACACTTTCTCATGCTGTAAAACGCAGTTTTGCAAACTTGGTTTCTAACGGATTTTCCTGTTGCGGCAGCTTCTTCGGCACCGTCTGGGTGTCTGTGTGGCCTGAACTGCCTTCATTGTGGGCTAGGTGGAGCAGCGCTGATTGGCAGAAGGGAAAGTTGCGTCATGGAAGGGTGGACACAAAGAGTGGAGTGGGCAAAGATGTCTACTCAGAAGTAACTCATTCTCTTCAATTGCACTTTACTGAGTATGAGTGGAGAGAGGGTTCAGGAGAATCCCTTTGCCTGCTGTTTTTTAAATGTCTGGACAAGCAAACATGTGCATAAGTTTAAAGAGTTTAAAGGGTGATTGCCCCCAAGTGACCCTTACTCCCTCTGAGAAAGGGTGGGCAGAGGGGGAGATGCTGGCAAAACATGTCTACTCAGAAGTACCCCATTCTCCTCCATTGCACTTTATTTAGCACCCAAGTGAGAAGGGCGGGGAGTACTGTTCGCTTCCTCCACACCTACACAGTTGATGACGTTCAGTTTACTTGTGGGACTCCACCCACCCCAACCAATATGTTTTCAGGTGCCGTTTGCCCCGTGAAAGTGGGTTTTTAAAAAATGTATACACCGCTTTACTGGCTATGTTTGCCCTGGGAGAAGCAAACCCGATTTCATGAAAATCCAGATTTAAATGGAATTGCCTCAGAAAGCATCTTCATGTAGATGGGGCCCGGGTGTACTGTAGTTTCCAATGTTTCTAGTATCATATTGGAGCTTCATAATAATAGCGAGTCCTGCTGGGTCAGACGGTTGTATCGGACGATGGCTTTGGCTAGGTGAAGAGTACTTCCATTCACATATAGAGAGGCATCCAATTTTTAGGGATTCTCTGTCTATGCAGCCCTCTTCACCATACCCAAGCTTTCCCTGGCTTATAATTGATTATCATGATGCGGCTCCGTTTTACTGTTTCTTTTTATTGTTTTCTTTTTATCTAACCCTTCTTCTAAGTTGAAATTTTTGA
This sequence comes from Heloderma suspectum, assembly GCF_057233095.1. Classification (NCBI taxonomy): domain Eukaryota; kingdom Metazoa; phylum Chordata; class Lepidosauria; order Squamata; family Helodermatidae; genus Heloderma; species Heloderma suspectum. The sequence goes on from NC_139461.1 coordinate 77,057,530, forward strand.
CTGTTGTATTATATATGTACTTTTAACTGTGGTTTTTAACATTTTGTACATCAACTCCTTAGAGATGTTACATTAAGTATACAAGTACTACTTAATAATACTTGTAAATAATAAATACCCACATTGTTTGAGGGTCCCCCAACCCTCAGGAGCAGCTTCCCAGCAGGCTGCAGCAAGTAGGGCATACCGACAAAACTCAAATGCGAGCAGAATGCTCTTTGCCAGCACAAAACCTCCATTGGATACAACCCCAAACATCCTGCTTCCCACAATGACCCACCAGATGATTCTAGAGAGCCCACAGGCAGAGGGGCTCAAGGCCCTCTCCTGCTGTTGCTCTCCAGTTAGATGTATTCAATGGGAGAACATAGGAACCAGATACCTCAGTACTGTCTATTCTGACTGGCAGCAGCCAGTGGTGTAGTGGTAAATTTTGAAGCGCAGTCGCTCATCATGACAGTCCTCATAGCCACAACCACAAGGAGAGCCCAAAAATGCAGCTGGCAGTGCTGATCCATATCAACACACCAATTCTAGCAGTTTTCATCTCCACCAGGATCAGATTTTTGGTAAAGTTAATGGGTCTGAATTGCCCACTCAAGACCAAGCCACCCTAAAATATAATTGCTGGGAATATCCCTCCAGCTAGCAGTGGGCTTCTAGAGGCCTTCCCGAACCTGGTGCCCTCCAGATGTTTTGAACTCCAACTCCCATCAGCCCCAGCCAGCATGGCCAATGGTCAGGAATGCTGGGAGCTGTGGTCTAAAACTTCTGGAGGGCACCAGTTGGGGAAGGCTAGACTAAACCCTAATGCCCGAACAGTTTAGCCTTTTTTCTTTAGACCAGTTTTGTTGCTGTCTTCTACACCTCTTTCAAGCTCTACCATATATTCTGTGATAGCATAACCAGAGTTGTACCCAGTATTCTAAATGTGAGTACATTGCATATATTTCTTTTTATGAAACTGTAATTGCTAGAAAATTCCAAACATGGAAGATTACATATCCCCCCCTCAAAATAAGGACTCTAGTCTGGTTATTTCCATATGAGGCAACGCATAAACCTTGCAACTCAGGCCACCAGCTAAGCAGCAGCCAAATTAATTTAAGTTAAATATTTTTATGACACCTTTCGGTAAGAACTACTAAAGCAGCATGCAACATATCAAAACAAAAGGAACAACTTAAGTGTTAGGACAGCAATACAATCCTGCTTAAGACACCAAAAAATAAAAATCCATAAAACAATTAAAAGACCAAGTTTAAAAGATGTGTCTTGATGTCTTTTCTAAAAGCAAAGAGTGTGGGGACAGACTATGAAATGCACTCTCCTAGGGCGATACAATTTAGGAGCAACACAGCAGAAAGCCAACTCATGTGTGCCCATCACACAGGCCTCCACAGGGAAGGTGTCCCAAAAGAACTTCTCCTGCAGATCTTAACGACCAGACAGGTTCATAGGGAGACAGGCGGTGTGTTACCCAGGCAGGACCTAAGCTGTTTAGGGCAGTGGTGGGCAACCAGTGGCACTCCAAATGTTGTTGAAGTGCAATTCCCATAATCCCTCATCCTTGGCTATGCTGGCTAGGGCTCATGGGAGCTGCAATCCAATCACATCTGGGGGGCCACAAGTTTCCCACTTCTGGTTCAGGGCTTTAAAAGTTAAAACCAACACCTTGAACTGAGTCTGGGAAACAACTGATAACCGCTGCAGATCTTTCAACACTGGAGTAATATGATCTTGATGTCATGCACCAGTTAATGGCCTAGCTGCCACATTTTGCACCAAACGAAACTTCTGAATGCTCATCAAGGGTAGCTCCATGTAGAGCCCATTGCAGTAGTCTAAACATGATGCAACTAAGGCATGGATAACCTTTGCCAAACTGGCAAAACTGAACTGAACTGAAGCTTCAGTTCAGCTGGCACACTGAACTTAATTATGCAAATACAGTCCTTGCCATAGCCACCATCTGAAGATCCAGGGACAGCATGGATCAAGGACCGCTCCCAAGTGATAAACCACACATTCAGGGGGAGTACAACCCCTTCCATAGCAAGTTGAATCCCAAGCCCAACTTTCTACTGAAAAACAGCACTTCCATCTTCTCTGGATTTAATCTCAGCTACTTTACCCTCATCTAGCCCATTGTGGAGCCCAGGCAATGTTCAAGGATATCAACCGCTTCCTTGGTGTTAGGTATGACAAAGAGCAGAAGAGCTGGGCATCACCCTCATATTGCTGGCACCTCACTCCAAAGCTCTGGATGATCCCTCCCAGCAGCTTCATGTAGACATTAAACATAGGGATGGGGCATGATAGGCCAAAGTCCATGGTGTCAAACAGGAGTTCCCCAGCACCACCTGATGGACCTGACCTGACAGAAAGTACAGTGTCCCCAAGGCCCAACCCAGCAGGTGGCCCAAAAAGGATACTATGGTCAGTGGTACTGAAAGCTGCTGAAAGATCCAGGATAACTAATAGGTCTGAACTAACAGGTCTATCCAGCTCCCAGCACATGTCATTCACCAAGACAACCAAAGCAGTCTCAGCTCCATATCCTGGCCAAAAGCCCAGCTGAAATGGGTCCATATAATCACTATCATCAAGATGTGACTAGATTTGCAAGGCCACCACCTCCTCAATCACCTTGGCCAGAAATTGTACATTTAGGACAGGCCTATAGTTATTTAATTACTGGGTCAAGGGAAGGTTTCTTTAATAAAGGTCTTAATACTGCATTCTTTAATCAAGAGGTGACAAACCCCCTCCCACAAAGAGGCATTAATCACCTTCCTTAACCATGGCAACCGTCCTGCCTTGGCTGATTTAACCATCCAGGGGGGACAAGGGTCTAGTAAAAAGATGGTAGCCCTAACTGCAACAGACACCCTGCCTATATCCTTGAGATCTACAAGATCTGAAAGGTATCCAACACAGCAGGACAAGTGGTTACCAAAGTCTCACCAAGGTGACCTAATTCTGGAGTCCAAATTAAGGCAGATCAGAGCAACTTTATCCACAAAGAAGGAGGAGATGTGATTAGCAGGAACAGCCAAAAAAAGGTACCCTTCTATATTCAAGTAGTTTTGAGGTGAGTCGAGAAAACAGGTGATAACTTCACTAGAAGATAACAAGGACTGGCCTGAGGAATGTTCTTCACAGACCAGGCAATTAGCCTTGTAACTAGCGGTCAAGAATGTGCATCTATGGTTGCAAGACCATGTAGGCATCATACTAGTAGAGTGAAATTTTGACAAAGCCAATGAAAGCTCCTACTGATATCAGTAGAGTCACATTTATCCATTCATTGTGGGAATCACTTGAATGAGTAATCCACATTTGGTTTCACCACACATTGGTTTCACATTTGAGAAACCAGTGTATCTGAAAGTTGCATTTCTCATTTGAAATGAGTGAACTGTTCTGCCAAACAAGTTTCAGTCGCAACGCTAAAAAAAGTTTTTATTTTAACTTCAGTAGGGTTCTATAAAAAATGGAAAGACTTTAAGGTACTACAGAACCCATTCTGCCTGATGCTTTACAGCCTGACTCTTAAGTAGCTTATTAGTAAAGTTCCAACACTTTTGCTGCTTCAAAGTGCCAACATTTGCTGCCTAGAAAGTATGTATGGGGGAGGGGGGAGAATGTCAGACCTAGCGCTGCCAAATTCTTCAACCAAGTTCAAACACTCCTAAGAACGGAGCTGCTAGCATTGGGGATTGAGCTGGGAGCTGCCAGTTACCCAAGTACAATGTAAATGGCTTCATAATGGATTGAAAAAGTATTTATCAGGTATAGTTCATCCAACTTCCTAGTGGGAAGGTGAATAAACCAGATCAACAGGTGGTCATTTTTGCACATAACTTGAGGACTATCGTGACTTCTACTGGGACCACCTCTTGAAGATAGTTAGTGCAAATGGCTTTCAACTTTCCTTGGCCTGGACACATATTTAGCAACTTATTTTATGCATGCTACCTGTACTGTCCTTTCCCTTCTCCTCTCCACCATCTCTTTCCTTCCCTTGCCAAATGATTATGAGGGTACTGGTGTGACCCACCAGCTAAAGACTAATGAGTAGAGGATGCAACTCAAGGAGAACACTGTTGAAAATTTGCACCAATCTTCTGGGGTCCGCAGTGGCTTTTTACCCTTCCACACATGATTCAAACTATTTTTACCTTTAAAATGCTGAAAAGTGATACGAGCTTTAATTATAGTGGATCAAGCACTGTTCACTGCAGACTTTAATAGCGTTTTATATGCACCAGGTACCACATGATGGCCAGACCATGTTTTGTGGTGCATGTTCGCTCTCTGGAATGTTGTTGCAGCCAGACCTCCCAAAAACCATATCCTTGTCTACTGTGGATCACATTTTTTGTAGTGGAATGCTCTACCCTCTGCTTTTATATTGGCATTAGCTGCACCAGTTACCACTACAACTATGTTTAATCAATTAATTGGTTAAGTTACTTGTTATAAAGACTAAAAAAGGTTCCCCCAATTAAACAGGCAACAGATTTTAATACAGGTAGCATCTTAGAAAAGGCACACCCCATTACTCTCAATGGATGGAAAGCCTAAGGGTGAATGTCATGATATGCATCATCTTAAAAAGAATGTTTCTTGCTTCAAAACTTATTTTTACACATATACAAGTTTAAACAGTAGTGGATTAATCTAGTAGAACTCAGAGAATCAATTCAGACTTCCTCAATCAGGTGAAAGCCCTAGTTTTCACACAAGTTACTTCTTATGCTAAAAAGAATCTATACCTGTTATCCCTGAGATGCATATGCAGGTTCTTACTTGTCTGCCCCCCGCCCCCCTTAAGGTGACAGAGAAACATTGCAACTGAACATCCACTGCAAATTTACGCAATTGTTCAAAGCACCACAAAGCACCCTAGACTCCAGTGGTACAAACTGGTTACATAATTGCATTATTCTATGCATAAAGCAAGACATGGTGGAGGGGGAGGCAAAAGCAGGAGCAAAGACAGGTGAGCTCTGCCTACATAGGCCAATCCAGTATGGCTGAACATCCAAGGATATTTCTCATGTTGGGTTTCAGGAATCAGCTGCTCTTTTTCAAAGCAACGTAAGCTTAGTAACAAACAAACAAACAAACACAGATCCTGGCAGTGATGTGCTGTTTTCCAGAAAATTTCGAGTTGGAAAATTTCCCACTTCCCTCAACCAATGGAGATTTGATGTAGAATGCCCAACTAAAACAAACAAAAGAAGCATGCCATGATAATTCTCCTTGCTGTATCTGAAAAGTTTTTCTAGTTGCCAAAATAGTTGAACTGAAGTATTTTTTAAGAAAAACAAAGTGTGCTTTAAATGTTAAGTTCATATACATTCAAAGTTTTACTTGAACATTTTTATTGGAATACTTGCAAACATTTTAATACATGACAACTCAATAGCACATGCTGATCTGACCTTATATTTAGACTTTACAGCAAAAAAGGCACTGAACATACTTGCTCTGACCTTACAGCTACCCTCTCAGTCTATGGCACTTATGGCAAGTAATGGCCCTACTGGGCAGCCCCGCCACCACAACACATGAATTCTTCTCTGCCACAAGAGAAAACACATATGAAATCACCATAGCGCTCTTCTATTTCTATAGCTGGGGAGGGAATGGCCTGCAGCTTGCTGCTGAGTCTTTATAAACCTGTCTGCTTCCATTGACAGAGAAATGAACACTTAGAAATGAAGTGAAACAAGCAGCTACTACTATATTTCACAGCGTGCATGATGTAGACAGATAGCATGACTCTCTCTGCAATCATCCATACCTCAATTTAAAAGGAAGGATCTCCTAGTTTGAGCATTACTTTATATGCATACCAAGGGGGCAAGAAATAAATGCCCGAGTCTGAAACTTGCTCCTTATCTCATCACACAGAAATTGTCAGGGAAAGTAAGGCCCAAACAGGCCCCTACAGAGGCACTCTCATTGGAGCTGTTAATTAGGTAACTCATTTTTCATTAGCCAATTTGATACCCAGGACTCCTGCATGTATGATATCGAACACTGTTGTTTTCATTTGTTCTAAGAACTCATAATATCCTCTCACTTGAGCACGTGTCATCTGCACTTGTCAAACAAAGACAAAGGCAGGGTACATGATAGCAATACTACTGACTGGTCTTTTAGAAAAAACAGATTCACTGGATTAAAATCACATCAGTTCAAAGCTACACGTGACTTCAAATGCTTCTAAACGTATTTAATCATACAAGGTTTCAAAAACAATGCAGACATTCACAGCTTTGTATTCAAAACGTTTGACAACTCTTAGGAGTATGAGTACATCTTTGGGGTGTCAGACCATTTTACGTAGGCCAAGAAACCCAAGACATTTTATGACCATCTAGCCAAAGGCATAACTTGGATGAGCAACTTAGCAACAGCTTAGTGGATTCGTTTTAAGCAAACAAGCAGTACTGTCACTGCCCCTCAGAACACAAACAGAAGATAACTTTTAAGCCACTAATCTGTGATGAGAACTTGGAAGTTTTCAGAAGCTCATAACAAGTTAACATTGACTAGGTTCACACAACATAACCCACACTCAGTGGTTGAGTATTATGGGCTGTTGTTGAAACGTGGGTTATCATGTTGTCTGAACACAGCCATACTAACAAACCATGGCTTGTTATTCATGAACAACCCATGAAGAGAACCCATGGTTGGTTGTTGGGTTGCAAACTGTGGGCTGTTCATGGCTAACAAGCCATAGTTTGTTAGCACAGCTGGGTTCAGGCAACATGTTAAACCACATTTTAACAACCCACAGTTCAACAACAACCCACACTCAATTATTGAGTGTGGATTGTGTGAACCCAGTCACTTTCTCCTGTCTCTCTCTCTCTCTCTCTCTCTGATATTTCTAGAGAAACCTCGGAAACAGCCTTTCAATGCGGTTACTGCCTACCATGAATGTATAGCCCAATCTTGCAACTCAGTCACCCATGGCTTTACTCGTTATTTAAAGAAGAATAATCACACAGACAACAAAACCTCTGAGAATTTCGCTCTCACTACTGCGGAAACAAATCACAAAGGGCGACGGGGGTGGGGTGGGGAGAGGTCTGTAATAAAGGAAAAGAGACCTATAAGAGGCGCTTTACCTTGTGGAATCTGGAAGTTAGCCGGTAACTGTATCGTCGTCTGCGGGGTTTTAGACGCAGCCGGGTGGGGGGCGGGCAGCCTGGCGCCCACAGTGGAAGGCTTGGGGAGTTGCTGAAGCGGCGCCCCGGGAGCGCCTTTGACCACCAAGGTCTCCACGGGAGCAGCAGACACCACTCGGGGCTGCTGAGAGACGGCAGGCAGCAAGCCAAGAGGAACTTTGGCGCCCGCGGGGTTCAAGGCGACGGCTGGCTTCCCCGGGGGAGCGACGGGGCAAGAGGCGGACGGAAGCGTGCTCTGGGCGCGCAGCACAGCCGGGGCCACTGGGAGTCCCCCAGCCCCATTGGCTGGGGGCCCCGCCGTCACGACGGCGTGCTCAGGAGGCCCAGGAGGCATGACCCTCCCCAGGGCTGCTGCTGTGGCCGCCGCCGCCGGCGGGGTAGTCATGGAGAAGGGCGGCACCGAAGGGCACAGGACTACAGCTTGCAGCAGAGTCCAAGCTACTCCACAGCATAGCAGCCTCCAAGGGTGCCCGGGAGCTGCGCGAAGGCTCCGCGGCCGACGATGCGGCAAAAGCAGCAGGAGGGTCCCCAGCGCACAAGCTGCCCCCGCGGCCAGACCGCTCCGACGCCCGGCAGCCGCTAGTAACACGCTTGCAAAAACCACATGGTCATGCATCCGCTGCCGGTTCCTCTCTTCCTCCTCGCCGGCGCACACGTGGGGCACCCAGGCCGCTACTGCAAGCGCCGCCGCAGCCGTCTGTCTCCTTAACCGAAGGCTGCAAGAGGAGGAACCCGGCACATGCTGCTGCTGCCGCTGCCGCTGCCGCTGCTGTCGCCGTCGACACCCTGCCGGCTCCCACACCGTCCGAGGCCCACCCCTGTAACCACACCGGCGGCGTCGCCTCCTCTGAGCCGTGTTTATATAGCCATGCGGAGTCCCGGCGCACGCGCCACGGGTCTTCGGCCGGATCCGACGAGCTCATTGGGTGGTGATATGGAGCGTCACAGGGTGAGACGAAGACAACGATCCGCGCAGACGAAGAGCCACCGAAAGAGAAAGTTACCGGGGAAATAGACTCTGGCTGTATCTCTCCGGAAGGTGCATGCTTGACTCGACGAAGAAGGAACTAGACTTGGTAATACCAATAAAATGTCTTCAGTTTAGGATTTTTAATTTTTTTTTTTAAAAAAAGGAAGACCAGAGGGAGCAAGAAATAGACTATATACTATTTGTATAATTTTAATTGATATTTTTACTGGTGGAGCATGGGGTTGCAGCAGTCTTGCATTACGGTTGCCGCCTTTGGTTCTGGCAGAGCTTCTATGCCTTTATCAGATCATTGTGACAAATACAAATGCTAGCCCACCCTTCTGCACGATGTGGTGCCCTCCAGATGTTTTGGACTTCAACTCCTGTCAGCCCCAACCAGTGTGTGTAGTGGTCAGGAGTGCTGGGAGTTGTAGTCCAAAACATCTGGAAGATACCAGTTTGGGGAAGGCTGTATAAGGGCAGGGGGACTAGGGTCTTACGATTTAAAAGCAGCAACAATAATTGAAAATTTTTAAAAGATGCTAGAGCTGTCTGGAAGCACCCCTAGTCTAGTGTTCACCACTGCATATGCAGATACTGGGGTGTTATTCACTAGCTGGGGTGTTATTCATATGATGTGGTGTTTGTCCCCAGGAACAATCTTAACCTTTCACACATGGACAAACATGACATGTGAAAACTGAACACTCACAAATGTGACCAGTAGCAGTTATGATAATCATGGCAAGACTTTTTCCAGCTGCCATTATCATAGGAATTCCTGCCATGTGATTACCTGGTTTGCACATTACATTTGCCCAGGTGAATGCATATCCAGGGATAGTCAGGATAATATATGTGGAGGAAAACATGTGTTGTGTGAATTCGGGCTTTGCCTGCAATCCACAACTAATTCACACCCAGCAACATCATTGACTTGACCAGGACTACTCTGGACAAAGGAGTTGGTGGCTCATGGGACTTGTCAAGTAAACATGTAGAAGATGTGCTGGATCCTGTCAATTTAGTGATTTCTCAAGTCACTTAATTGTAGAATAGAGATGTGGAGGCCAGGGGAAAAAAGGAATTAAAAAAACAAAGGTATTTTCTTTGGGGGCCTTTTGGGGGGGCCCTGGGGAAAAACAAGTGGTTTTCCCATTTTTTCCCAGGCCTTTACATCTCTGAGAATAGTCCAGTTGAAGACAATGGGATAACTTTCAAGTAAGTAGTTTGAGAATTGCAGGCTTCTATTGCTTTGTGTTTCACAGGGAGAACTCTAATTGCTTTTTCAGTTTACAATTGAATATGGGTCTAGATTTAAAAAAACCCCAATACAGCCTGAAGCTTACAAGAGTTTTTCTCCTTCTCCCCTAAACCAGTTATCTACTTGCCCATAGCCCTAAATGTGTGGATTTACTTCAGATACTTCACTAGCTCAAATGCATCTTAGTAAAAAGTGCTAGTGTGTTTGTGAAGATGGCTGCCTCCATGTACAGGTTCACATATTGCTTTCTTTATGCCATCCCTTACTTGGGAGGGATAATACGGAGAAAAGAAGCATCTCGCTCGCTTGTGTGAATAATTCCCAACCAGACAATAATTTCTGTACTTTTAGTAATAGGCTACTAGCCCCCATTGCATACTGTTCCATGTTCTCTTCAGGACTTCATCAAGTTTATCAATAATATACTGTTTGTATCAGACAGGGAAGATGTATATATCCAATTACTTTCATATTAATACCTATAACTATACTAAACACCAGCAATGAGGAATTTAGGACAAGTCAGGTCGCATTTGGCTAGGCATGTTTACTGAGAAGTAAGCCCCAACTGTGTTCATTGGGGCTTACTCTCTAGTAAGTGTGTCTAAGATTGCAGCCTCAACTTTATTCTAACTGTTAGGAGGACTAGTTTAGCTCCCCCCACCCCAATGGTGTTTCTGAATGACTAGAGACATGATTACCTGTACCTTGAACAGGCCTTGTCACCATCAAGTATTGTTTTGATTAAAGGGAAACAAGGAACATTTGAAGAGTTTATATAAAGTTGTTCCTAATGATACAACGGTAGCTTGCTTTGCATAGTATTATCAAGTATTCAGAATGGGAGACATGATCAAATATCTACTCACTGCACAGCAAGATGAACAAAAATATTTCACAGACCTGCAATTTCAGTCAGCAAGTAGTTTCAGCCACTGTTGAATGGTATGCAGTAAATGTTGACACATTCCAATACTAATGAGCCTTTAAACATGTTTTTCTTTTTTAGACTTGCAATCAAATTTTGTAAAAAGCTAAAATAAAATATATTATACGTGACAGTAAAGAAGGCTTACAGCACAATCCCCTACATGTCTCCTCAGAAGTAAGTTCACTAGGGCTTAATTCTAGGTAAGTGGATAGAAGCCTCAATTAGCAATTTTATTTGTTATCAAGAATGCCTAAAAACTTTAAACAATCCCCACACAGAGAGACGTTTTAAGAGGGCTCAGATTTTTGCAGACAGCAAAGTAACCCACTCATCTTAGAAAAAAACAGCCATGTGAAGGAAGCCAGGACTCACCCATTGGATCTCCAGACTTTCACTGCGGCAGTTTGCATGAAGACAGAGGATTATTAAATGAGTGCTACCCTGTTCAGACTCATCACCTCTGAAAGTAGCTGCTGTATTTGGGGATGCACCAGGTCTGACTTCCTCCACGTGCTGCGTCCCAAGGACAGTCAAGCTATTCCACTTGCAGACATTTCTAGATTACTGAACTGAATTAAATGTGCTTGTTTTGCTTTAAAAAAAAAAACATGGATTTGGTCTTAAGAGAGTGAATAGACTGTCAGACTGCCCAGCGTTATGATCCCCCTTTGTTATCTACTTCGATAGCTAAAGTGGCACCTTATCACAGCAAGTGGGGCAGAGCCATGCAGCTATTTCAGTGCTGCAAAGAGACTGCTTGGCCATTTGCTACTAGCTTTCCCCAACTTGACGCTCCCCAGGTGTTTTGGATTACAGGCAACTGAATGGCCACTGTGAACAGAATGCTGGACTAGATGGACCTTTGGTCTGATCCAGCATGACTCTTATGTTCTTATGACTACAACTCCCAGCATTCTTGACCATTGGCCATGCTGGCTGGTGCTGATGAGAGTTGAAGTACAAAACATCTGGAGGGCAACAGATTGGGAAAGGCTGCATTACTGAATTATCTCTCTTGATGCCTATGTGACTTGTTAATAACCACAGCAGGTGAGAATATTAGGAGCCCATCCTTTGACTGACATTTTTATTTGTCATGGCCACTCCTATTGCACCTGAAGGGTTGTATCCAATGTTAGTCTAACTTAAGTCCCATTCATTTCAGTGGGTCTACTCTAAATAAGATACAGCCCCAAGAAACAACTGCTTGATTACTCTCTGTTTCCCCACTTCTGGGGAAACAGGTGTACAGGTATAACTTAATAGCTGGCTAGTCATGCACTGGTGCTTGACTGCTTAAGGGAGTTGTTGCTTCAGCAGTAGTACGTCTCTATAGGTATTCTGTAGAGAAGAGGTGTTGAACCTCTTTCAGCTGAAGGGCTGAATTCCATTTTGAAGAAGCTCTCAGAGGCAACATTCCACTGGTAGGCAAGGCCAAACGCAAAAGGGGCAGGGCTGAAAATACGAGAGCATTTGAGCTTAAACCCCTCACTGCCAGTAACTAAGCCTTAGGAGAGGCATTTCAACCTTTTAGAATGGGGAAAAGTGTGCACAAAAGCTGAGAAACAATCAAACGATTAGTGGTCGAGGGAAAGTGGCATGGCCTTCTAGAGAACCCAAGAGGGCCGGATTGGAGCTGCTGGAGGGCCAGATTTGGCCTGAGTTCTGCACCCTTGCTATAAAGCGTATGTATGAACAAGAGGCTCTGTCCCTTCCTGGCTCTCAGCCAGGCCCTGCTCTAGGCACTTGCCTAGACAACTGTCCTCCTCTCCTTCAAATAGTCTCACATGAAGGGTGGTCTCTTTCAGCTAGCCAGGCATTTTGCTGGTAGCCCTAACACTTTGCCTGCTCTTGTGGATCTGGGGGGCGGTGTCCAAGAACCAGCTGGGAGCTCAGGCAACCAGTGTGTAGACTTCCAGTCCTGCTGTGTCTGGAATGCCAAGATCTGAAGGCTCTGCCAGAACACTGGATTGTTCAAGGCCACTGGCAGTGTTAGGGGGGTGCCCTGCTTCCCCTGCTCTTTCAAGGAGAACCCAGGTTCTGAGTCTGGGCAGGGCTGAACCTGAACACCTGATGAGACTATTTTCAACTGCCATTATACCCACTTACCTGGGAGTAAGCCCCATTTCACCTCAGTGGGGTGTATTTGTGAGTAGACATTCATAGGATTGTGGTGATTGTCATCCTGGGCAGGACTTTGCAGTAGTAGTCTTGTCCTAAAATATTTCCTATATATTGTAATTAGTTATACTATACTTGGTTAATGCAGTCTAATGATTTTCTGCTTCTCTACCAGCTAACAGTTCCTAATTAGAAATTTCTAATTAGTAGAAATCTAATTGAATCACATAAATAAAATGTTTCTTCTACCAACATTAGTTATCCTACGAAAGAATTGCTAAGTTATTGTGTCCAAGTGATACTGTTTTACTCACATTCTCCTGAATTGAAATTCAGCAGAAAGTGGTTTTCCTTCTATTTGCAGCACTCGAGACCTGTGAATTCACTTCTGATCATATGAGTCCCTTGATCTGAGCTACCCAGGAAAAGCAATTACAATATAATTGTAGGTATTTTTTTCTCTCCGCTTGTGCAGTGCATCTAAATTCTCCATAATGAGAAAAAACTAAGATGTACAAGCTTTTTCACAGCTTTGGGACACCGTGAACATGTTACAGTTACTACTTAATTATTGAAAGTGCAATTGGAATCAAGTGCCGGATATTGTGAAGTGTAAATAAACCATATTGATAGCGTGAGATTTCGGCGGGGTGGGGGGGGGATAAGAAGCAAAAAAAACCCCCTAAAGGTGTTTTAGTTCGAGTTTTACATGTTCCTTTGTCCAGTGGAAATACAGGAACGATAATAAATTGCACACAATTAACCAACCTGTAAATGAATTGACAAATCTAATGTAGTTGCTTTTCCTGTATGAAATTTTTATAAGCCTATGCACTCCCTGCTAGGGAAGATTGAACATTTATGATATCCACTTCATGGGAATTTCTAGGGAAAATTCATACAACACTTTTGAAGATGTATAGGTTTCATCTTGTCTATGAGCTATTTCCCCATCCCTCCCATGTTTGCAGCATCTGACTGCAGGTACATGAGCGGACTCTTTTCTGGCTTCCTGTGCATCCAGTTTCATACGCAAGAGCCAAACTGAGACCATGGGAATGTATTGTCTGAGCTTCAGACAGAGATACTAGCAATGGCTCTCTTATAGTTTAGAGAAAATGAGGAATACCGACTTTTGAAATTTATTTATTTTATTTACAGCATTTATATACCACTCCATCTCTAAACAGATTCCAGAGCAGTGAACAATAAAAGATAACATGATAAAAATATAAAAGAAATAAAACACCATATTAAAAATGGTTATGTTTAGAAACATAGGACAGATAAAAACTGTGGCTGGTCAGTCAAGGAAGGCTTCCTGGAATAAAGCTGTTTTCAGGAGGCACTAGAAACATCACAATGTTGGCGCCTTCCTGACCTCCAGTGGCAGGGTGTTCCATAGAAAGGGGGCCACCACACTGAAGGCTGTTTTCCAGGTGGACTTCAGTTAGGCCATAGGTCCATGAAGAACTACCAGGAGCATGTCTTCTGATGACCTCAGTGACCAGGCAGGTTGACAGGGGAGAATGCACTGTCCCAGGTATCCTGTTCCCAAGTAATTTAGTGCTGTATATACTAGTACCAAAACCTTAAACCTAGCCCACGTTTCTGGCTGCCTAGTTTGTATTTCATCACTCTCTCTGTTCTCTTGCTCTGCCAGTAAGGCAGAGTGCAGAACATGATTTCTTCTGTTCTAACACCATTTCTGACTGGCTTCAGCAGATCCCACAATATCTGGACATTATATACACAGGTACAGGAAAGTAGGTTTCTATAAATATCCTTAAGCATGATCTACATCTTAGCCCCGTCTTTTTCCCCTCACAGCATCGGGATTGCAGCCTAGGCTCTACCTGAATTTCCAGGCTACAGTAAAGCGTATCTCTCCCTGTGACATGCTCGGCCCTTGGCCCCAGTGCTAGAAAAAGACAGGCAAACTGGAACAAGGGCTTTCTCCTTCTTCTTTTGCAGACAGTATAGGAGAGACGTAGACAAGCAGGTTGTGTGTACGTGTGTTTTTAATAAAAGAGAAAGGCTATGTACGCATATGAAGTGTGCGTGTGTGGTAAACTGGGAAGACTTATGGAAAAATAGGCTTGCACATCTACTGAACTTCTCAGAACTTTTTACAAAACCTTATCAGGGCTGACCCTACCATTAGGCAATCTGCTTCAGATGAAGTTGGGATACCTTGAAAGGACAGCAAATTCTCAAGCATTTGCAGTGCAACCCCGTGCATGTTTATTCAGAGTTAAGTCCCACTGCATTCAGTAAGGCTTGCTCCTAGGTAAATGTGCATAGGATTGCAGTGATGCAGTCCAATTCTATGCATGTGTACTTAAACAGGGAGAGAAAGAGACTTTTTAATGTTTTATTTATTTATTTGATTTATTAGCTGCCCATCTGGCCGGCTAGGCGGCATACAATACTAATAACAACACGAAATACAACAAATTTAAGTAATCAACTGAACAAAACAACACTGCTCTAAAGAAAAACCTAACCCACCCCAAATGCCCGCCTGAACAGTCAGGTTTTCAAAGCCTGGTGGAAGCTCATCAAAGAGAGGTCACGGCGGAGGTCACTAGGGAGGGAATTCCACAGAGCAGGGGTCACCACAGAAAAGGCCCTCTCCCTAGTCCTCACCAGCCTAGCTGTCCTGGCTGATGGGACAGACAGAAGGCCTTCCGAGGCCGATCTGGTTGAGTGGAGTCCCTGGTGTTGGAGGTGCTCCTTAAGATAGATTGGGCCGGAACCATATGTTTTGTTATACTATTGGATTTTATAGTTTTAAGTGTTGTTTTGTGAATAGCCCAGAAAACTTTGGCTCTTGGGTAGTATAGGAATGTAATAAAATAAACAAACAAATAAATATTAAAAACATATTCAGTGGGGCTTATTCCTAGTAAGTATGCATAGGATTGCAGCCTTTGGCCATTTAGTTCAAGGGTGCATAACTTCATGCCTGGGGGCCAAGTCCAGCCCTCCAGGGCTCCCCAGAAGACCGTGCCCCTGGCCCTGGCCCCAACCCTTTGCCCCAATGACCATTTGTTTGGTGGCTCCCCAGCTATTGTGGAGTTTTTCTTCCCATTCTGATAGGTTGAAATGCCTTAGTTACTGGCAGTAAAAGCTTCAAGCTAAAATATGCTGCTATAATTGGTATTTTGGCCCTGCCCCTTTTGCCTTTGGCCCCACCCACCACTGGAATGTGGCCCCTGAGAGCTTCTCTGAAATGGAATTCGGCCCTCTGGCTGAAAGAGGTTCTGCACCCCTGATTTAGATTTTTTTGCCTCAGGCACCAAGAGCTATCTCTGCTCCTAAACAAGTGCTTATGATCCAAGGGACCTCAAGATAAACTGGGGGTGGGATTGCTTGCCTGCTCTTTGCACACAGTTATTGTGCAGCTATAGCACAGCATCCAGGTATCTTTGCTCTAGGTAGCATTTCTATTTCTGGGAAATCATTTTTCCCCAGCACTTAATACAGCATGATTTTTAATTGAAATAATTCTTATGGGGGTGGGGGAGGTAGCACAATAGGGATTATAATGTGTATTGTGGTTGCACAAGACTTATGAATATTGAGCTGAACAGTGCCTGTTACACCTCTAGTAGAAAGACCAACTCCCCTCGCTTTATATGACTACACCATTTTGTGAACTTTTTTAAAAATGTACTTTTTAAAAGAGATTTGCAGCAAACTACATGAATGTTTAGTCAGAAGGAAGTCTCACTGAGTTCAGTGTTACATCCCAAGTGTGCAATAGGACTGCAATCTTAAGGGAGCAATCCTGTGGCCATTAGGCATTGTCTAGAGGGCCACAGGATTTTTTGGTTCCCAGAAACCATGTTCCCCAACCCCTCCCCTGCCCCCTTTTAGCTGGCACAGTTCTGTCCATGCTGGCTATGTCTCCGCACTCGGAAATGGAGTGCTGAGATGGAGAAAAGGGGGGGGGCGGTGGCAGGGAGGAGAGATGACCGTGGAAGCTGCATTGTGCAGCTTTCTATGTGCCATCCCCCCCCCAAAGCCCCCTGGGTCAACAGGTGAAATTGCCTGCCTAGCCAAAAATTCAGGGTGGCGAGAGCAGGGAGGCGAGGATCGGAGGCTGATGACTATCTCCGTAAGATTGCGCCCTAAGAGGCTGAGCACACACTAGTTCAGCAACAGCCATATAGCCCTTTATTTCCTTCAAAAAAGTTTCTATACACCAGAAAGGTTACCACATATATTCACAATATCCAACCACATTGTGAACTTTTAACCTTTTAAAAATGTAGTTCGCATAATTTTTAATCCCAGTTAAAGAAAAACAAATGGTGATCAGGTCTATGGCCATCCCCTGTACTGATGGCCTAACAGCAAAGTTACCCCCCAGCTCCTATCCATTACATCAGAGGTGCAAAAGTGTGGTTTGCCAAGCCTGCCAGACACCCACCTTTGCATCTGCTGCTGCCAAAAAAAAATCACAGCAGCACTGCCACGAGTTTCCTTTGCTTGTCCTAGAAGAAAAACACATTCCTTATATCTGATCTCTGCTAAGGGTTTCCCACCATGGCACTAGCAAGAGAAACCTCCCTTACCTTCCAACTCCAGGTGTGCTTGTGTGTGTGCATGCGCGCGTACACACATATGCCCCCCTGGAACCACCTGATGGGGGCCAAAAAGGTTGTGCACTCCTGTACTGCATGGACACAGAACATATTTTTGGACTCAAGCTGAACATCTGTGTTTGAAAAAACCTTTAAAGCCTTATATGGTCTAGGTCCAAGGTACCTTAGGGAGCACCTTCTCCCCTCCGTCCCAGTCCACCACCTAAGGTCCTCTGAGGGCTCTCTGCTGTGGCTGCCTAATGTGAGACTGGCAGCCACAAGCAAGAGGACCTTTTCCTTTGCCGCCCTTCAGTTGTGGAATGACCTGCCTGTTGAAATGCACCTACTGACCTCTGTGAAGGTTTTTAAGCAAGAAGTAAAGACTGTATTATTCCAGCAGGCCTTCCCTTTTTAGAACTTTTGTTCCTTTGGCTGACTCTTGTATACTGTTTTTAAGCTCTGTTGTTTTTATTGTTGGACTTTTTGTTAAATTGTTTTTAGTTCAAAGTTGTTTTTAGTTATATGTTGGTTGGGTATATTGACGGTGTGCTTTTATGTAAATGGCTTTTAAATAGTGGTTAAGATGCTGAACTGCAGAGCGGAAGGTCGGCAGGACAGCAGTTCGAGACCCGAGTGCCGCATGACGGTGTGAGCTCCTGTCTTCAGCCCCAGCTCCTGCCAACCTAGCAGTTCGAAAGCAAGAAATTGCAAGTAGATAAATAGGTACCGCTTCGGCGGGAAAGGTAACAGTGCTCCGTGCACCTCGGTGTTCAGTCATGCCAGCCACATGACCATGGAAGCGTCTTCGGACAGCGCTGGCTCTTGGGCTTAGAAATGGAGATGAGCACCACACCCTAGAGTCAGACACGACTGGTTGGGGACACCTTTACCTTTTTTACCTTTTTATATTGTATTTTAATGTTTTAACTTTTGTAAACCACCCAGAGAGCTTTGGCTATGGGGCGGTATAGAAATGTGATAAATTTTTAAAAAAATTGAAAAAAAAAGTTAGCAGGCTTTAACAAAATTGCTGCTCCTTGATTTTTTTTACTGTAGTTGGAAGTGTTTTAATGTTATGTTTTTAATATTGTATTTTAATATTGTGAACCGCTAAGAGATTTTATGATATTCACTGGTATATAAATGCCACAAATACATAAGCCAAGAACATATAATTCTAAAGACTTAAATTAAATGTTTAAAATTTGTAGGGCAGCTTTTGGAGCTTAATAGACTTAAGGGCATACACCAACCAAAAAGTACTGCAGAAAATTTCCTATCATTATCCTCATTTTATGTTGATAAACATGTTGATACATTTGTTCAAAAGAGTACTTAACATTGGTAATATTCTGTTGGAACACATATACCTGGGAGTAAGTCCCATTGAATTCAATGGGACTTACTTCAGGGTAGACATGCTTAGGATTCTGTTGTACTTCTTTACCTAGGACTGTGATCACACTCACATTGAACTCTGCATGTAAATGTGAGCTGGAGCAGGCTGCTGGATCCATGGCTGGACTTATTTCAAGTAGTACAAGAAACAAAATTACCGAATGCTAGAAGACAAACCAGTGAATTTACCCAGAAGCTGATGGTACTCACAGATTGTATTAACAAAAGAGTTGCTTCAAGTGAGTAAATCGCTTTCCTGCCTCTCCGACTTCTAAAGAATTCTGTGTATGTGCCATATTTTTCCATTTAATTTTTTTTATGCCTTGAGTATATCTTTCCCACTGTGGCAGATGCACAAAAGCAATCATGAGAGCTGCAGTATGTTTTCCTTGAATTATTAATTGTAAAAACTATTCTTCAGAATTGTATGTTAGCAAAACTGATTGTCACAGTGTGGAAATTAGGATGGTAATTTCCCCCTAAATAATACACAAAATTATGTTTTCATATGCTTTCCCAGAACCCTTTCATACCCATAATGTTCTCAATATGGGGCTTCTTACAGTATATTATAAATTAGCATCAATTACTATAGCTCACAGCATTGTCAGTCTAGAGAGAGAGACAACAGAAGTCACATAACATTGTACCTCCAGATGCTAGGGGACACCTTGTGCACTTCATGAATTTTCAATTGAAAAGCACAGTTGCCAGTTAGAATAATTTATATCAATTCTATGCAGGTGTACCTTGTTCATTCCCATTTAACCAATCACTTCTGTTTAACCAACCTATAATTGCTGGTTTCTTATTGCTGAAGCAAATCCTATTTTATTGTTTTGTTGTCGTTATTGATTTATTTAAGGCACAATCCTATGCATGTTTAAGCAGAAAAAATGTCCTACAACTCCCAGCATGCCCCAGCCAGCATGGCCGGCTGGGGAATGCTGAGAGCTGTAGGGCATTTTTTTTCTGTCTACACATGCATAGGATTGCAGCCTTAGAAGATTTATATCCTGCCATCTGATTAAATGATCCTCAAAACAGCTTAGAATAGATTGCAATCACACAAACCTCAAACCTCCAGCATCCCTTAGCCCCTTGGCCAATGAATGGAGCCCTTCAGCTCTGTAGTCCTGGGACAACTGGCAGTTGGAGCCAAGTGTTGTTTTTTGTGGCAAGGAGTGGGAGGAGCAAACTCTCTGCAGCTGCTCCTTTTCTGGCCAGTGGGCTGGTCACCCCCTTGCCATGATGTTCTTTCTGGGAGGCAGGGGGGTGCTGGCTCTTCATGTTCCTTGTGTTCCTGGCCAGAGTGTGCTCTTTAGCTCCCAGACTCTAGGTTTTCCCCACACTGTGCAATCTTATATACAGTATATACATGATTACGTACTTGCTGATGCATTGAAGGAGGGAGCAGAGAGAGGAAGTAAATAGTATATAGGTTATTGGCACATTCCTGTTCAGACCACTCCAACACACACTGAATTGGATCCAGACTAAAGCTGCAACCCTAAATCCACTTTCCTGGGAGGAAGTCCCATTGAACTTAGTGAGGCTTCTGAGTATGGATGTAAAGGATTGCGCTGTAGGTTAATTGAACTTTGGTCCCATTTAAATGGATGGGGCCAGTTAATAATGATTTGTGTCCCATTGATGTCAAGTTGTTAAACTCAACGAGCTTAATCTGGATCTAGCCCATTATTTTTCATCTATATATCATCAAAGTACAAAGAGAACGCATATCTCTTAGATTTGCAGACATCCAGATGTATCTGTTTCACAATCATCTTTTAAAGTAAGTGTAACATTCCTGACTGAGTTGGGGCAACAGCCGTTTTTTTGACAGTCTAATGCTGCTTTCCCCAACCTGGTGTTCTCCAAATGTGTTGGACTGCAATTCCCATAATTCCCAGCCAGCATGGCCAATGGTCTCCAACCTTTTGGGACCAGTGGGCACATTTGGCAATCTGAGAAACTGTCCTGGACACCTCCAAACAATGGCTGCCATGGGAGGCATGGCTAGTCACAATGGACAAGCAACCTCCCCAAAAGCCTGAGTACAAGGTGAGCCCCCACACACTAAACAACTCCTTTGACCCCCAGTTTTCAGCACCAACAGAAACCTATTTCACAGAAGACAAAATCTTTTTTCTCTCCTCCCCATCTGCCAGCCAACTCATTCCCCCCCCCATCACCTCTTTTTCTCTTTCACCCTGGCTTACCACCCACATGCATGCATTCTGTCTTTCAGCCGTACTGCTACACCTCTAGCCATCCATCTATTCACATACACACGCTTCACTGCAAGCATGTATGAACAGGATCCTTCCAAAATACCTCTCAATCATCCCTAAAACTATTCTATGTCCCTTTCTTCCTCACATACATAAACCCCCCATCTCTTCAGACATACAAGCAGACAACCCTCCCCAGCACACACGTTGCTCCCAGGTAGTTCCCCCAGCCACCTGCTGCCTTCCTGCTGCCCTCCCCGCTGGCTTTCTTGATCATCCTGTTGGCTTTCCGTTGCCCTTCCAAGCCTGTCCCCTGCACTGCTCTTCCTAGTCTGCTGCTGACTACCCCCATAGCTTTCCAGACAGCAGCAACAGGGTCCCCTTTCCTCCCTTTTTTCTCGATGAATGCGTGTGCCACAGAGGAAAGCATTGGCCTGCAGCCACCTACCATCTTCATTTCCTAAAAATGTCTCTTAAGCCCCATGTGCAGCAGCTGGAGGCCTTCACTTCCCTTTGAAGCAATCCCAGCTGCTGGTAAGAACATGTGTTAATTAAAAAAAAAACTAAAATGTGGGAGGGATAGAGTGCTAAGAATGGTGTCCGGGGGCACATGAGTACCCCATTGTCTCTCCCAACCAGTGTCAGACTTGGGCTGGGGTCTGGATTCAAATACCCTTGCAGCCATGGAACTCATTGGATTAGCTTGGGCCCATCACTCTCAGCTTAACATAGTTTGTGATGATAAAGGGCTAGGGGGGAAGAATGTACACCACCATGAGCCCCTTGGGATAAGTGAGAGATACAAATATGATTGATAGAACTGTAAGAAAAAAAAAGGAAAAGGAACAGAAACCCTTGATAGGTTTTCAGTCTTAAGGGAGGTTCGACAAGATAGTGCCATATTATTTTTTATTTATGTATGCATTCTTACGAGTAGGAGAGTCCCTTTCAAAAAATAAAGTCAGGCCATTGGAAGATTTTGTCACTGTGCCTGTGCCACTTGTTCCCATTAGTGCCGACTGCTGAACATGCCATGAATTTTTTATTCTAAAATATTTATATTTGCAAACTAACATGTCACAGGGTAGAATCAAAATTTAGCATCACTGCGACTGTCTCTTGTTTCGTTATTATCTCTCTGGAAGACATCTCTGGTGCCAATACCTTTGCAAATGGGCTGTGTTGCTTGGTAGTTCATTTTTATATCAGGATGCTGAGGATCATATTTCAAGTGTTACTTTTTTAATATTCCACCCAATATCCAATGCAAATCATAAATGTCAAAAGTGAAAAAGCCAGGCAAAACAAAATAAACCAATAAATGGAATAAACTCAAGACATCTTTCCCTGTTGATCTAATCCCTTATATGCAGTAAAACAGCATCATAAGAAAAGCTACATCATATCATGCAACAAAGCTGCTTTCACAAGCTAAGGTATGATACCTCATTATCCATTATGTCAGTGCATATGGGCACAATTCAGAAAATGTCAGGAATGCAAAGTTTCATTGAAGTAGTTTTGAGTAAAGACTAATTGCCAATGGCTGCCATTCTAAGCATTTTCCCCTAGAAACACGAGACAATTGGCTACTAATCCACTGTATCTACTTTCAGTTTTGTTACAGAATTGAGATCTAACCACTAAACAAGCAGAGTTTCTTTCTTGCTTTTCTGCTGCATAACCTCTAGGTGGCACTGTGGTATAGCAGAATACCACAAATACACAAGAAGAAATTGCACTTCCGTTTGCTTTCATAATCAAATGCTGCATTTTCCCTGTTCAGAAAAAACTCGCTGAAAGGGCTGGTTAGACAAAGAAACAAAACTGGAGGGTCATGATGTCATCTAAAGAACCCACAAACAACTCTTGAGTAGGGAATGACAAGTGCATGATAAATGCCTTGTGTAGAAAAACCCATAAGCTTGATTGAAACCTTTCTAACTTTCTCTGGATTGACCTTTCCCAACCTGGAGCCTTCCAGATGTCTTAGCATGCTGGCTGGGAATCCTGGGAGTTGCAGGCCAACACATCTGGGGGGCTCCCCAGATTGAGGAAGGCTGCTCTGGATTGTACCCACTTTGTGTAATTTTTGAAACAGATCAGTCTTAAATAAAAATCTTTGTTTTCTTGTGCGTGTTTTAAATTATAGTGTTCTGCTTGGTCCCTAGATATTGTCATGGGACAGAAATAAAAACAAAACAATGCTAATATGATTGTATGTCATAATTTAACCAATGAGTCTCTGTGTCTGAATTGGTACTTCAGATGCTGTAATACTATAAATAATAAATAAGGGCAGATAAACCTAAAAAATATACTTGCATAAGTTTCTGTGAGAACTGGAAAAAAATAATTGAAACTCCCAATGGGAGTTTATTCGCTCAGATTCATTGAAACACCTCAATTAGGGAGCAATCCTATGGCTGCTAGTCAGCGGCTAGATGGCCATAGGATAGGTTGGTTCCCAGGAACTGACCTCCACCCTCTCCTGCACTGCCTCATAGGCAGTGCGGAATGGCCCCATGCTCTGTGTTCGGAAGAGGATCTTGGAGTGGCAAAAATGGGGCGTTCCTGGGGGCGTGTCGGGGTGGGGAAGTCGGAAATGCTGGTACGACACATCCTACATGATGTCCAGCTGCCGCTTCCCGTGCTCCAAGGTCCCATGGCTAGACAGCCGAAATCGGCTGTAAATGCAGGGCAGCTGAAGTGCAGACGGGACGATCCCCTCTGCATTTCTCCTGCCCTGTATTGGATAGGCGGTCCGAGTTCGGAGGCGATTGCCTATCCCGATAGGATTGCACCCTTAACAGCACAATCCTATGCATGTTTAGACAGGAAAAAATCTGACAGCATTGCTGGCTGGGGAATGCTGGGAGTTGTAGGACTTTTTCCTGTCTAGCCACAAAACAACTTGGTTGGTTTACTGGTGATAATAAATATGCGTGGAGCTAAATCTAGTGATAAAATTGTTTATTGGTATAGTTAAAAAATATACAACAAAATACTACATGAAAGTATCGTATTGTTATGATGTAGATTTTTAAACTATATAAACTTATTTCATGCTGTAAAACGTTTTACCTGATTTCTGCACATCAAGCTGCTGTGGAAGACACAAGAGCAAGCCAGGTCCCTCCCCGCCACACACACCCAGTGTAGGTGGCGACACTGTCTGCCATTCAGGGGAGCATGTTATCAATTATTTCTGGTGCAATTCTATGTATGCTTAGACAGAAAAAAGTCCTAGAAGTCCCAGCATTTTCCAGCCAGCCATGATGGCTGGAAAATGATGGGAGGTGTAGGATTTTTTTTTCTGTTCAAACATGCATAGAATTGCACCTTTAGTTTTATTATATTTTTACCATTATGGAGGGCATCTTATGGATTTTCTGCCACTGACACCAAAATATCTCAGTCCATCTCAGCTGAAGTTGGCATCAACTACGAGACCTGGGAGCACATGATGCTGTAATAGCATAGGCTGCTGAAACTCAGTGGATATCGGCCTGATCCGATCCTGAACAGGAAATCTTGGGAAGCTGCCCTAATAGCAAGTGAGATTTAAGTATTTTAAGGGCACAATCCTATGCATACTTAGATAGCAAAAAGTCCTACAACTCCCAGCATACCTCCCAACTCCAATGCTGGGAGTTGTAGGATTTTTTTGCTGTCTAAACATGCATAGGATTGCGCCCAAAGTCACTTTTTGTGGCGATTTTATTTATTTTTTATTTGATTTATACTCCATTGTTCAAAAAATAATGGCATCCAAGGCAGCTTACAAAACAATTTAAAATAGATTTTTAAAAACACACACATTAAAATTCAATAAAAATAACAATTGCAGAATAAAAATGATTTTGACTCTTTAACAACTCCCCATAACTGCATTTCCAGGACAGGGAAAAAAAACCCTTGACCTGCTAATTTTCTACCTGCCAGCAAGTTATTTGGCAACCCTAGGCGCGTGAGAAGCGGAAGTTCAGCAGCTTTGTCCCGATGTAATAATGAAGAAAACTTCATTTGCTGAGAGCAGTGAAAATTGTGGGAGCCCTGCCAAAACTAAACTTGGCAATTCTAGCTCTGACGTATTTGCAAGGGTTTTTTTTTAAAGTCAATTATATTTAAGAAAGGACCTCGGCCTTTAAAGACAAGCACGAGCTCTCAGTCCACCGAAGTAAGTCGCAAAGATCCCATTTATTGAAACGGAGTACAGCTTTCATCACAAAGCTAGCGGAGATAAAGCCTTTGATTGTGTGGATCACAACAAACTGTGGCAAATTCTTACAGAGATGGGAGTACCAGACCACCTTACCTGATTCCTGAGAAACCTGTTCGAGGGTCAAGAAGCAACAGTAAGAACCAGACATGGAACAACCGATTGGTTCAAAACTGGGAAAGGAGTCCGACAAGGCTGCATATTGTCACCCTGCTTATTTAACTTATATGCAGAGTACATCATGAGAAACGCCGGGTTGGAAGAATCAGAGGTCGGAATTAAGATTGCCGGGAGAATGATCAACAACCTCCGATATGCAGACGATACCACCCTAATGGCAGAAAGCGAAGAGGATCTCAAGAGCCTCTTGTTGAGGGTTAATGTGGAGAGTGCAAAAGCTGGTTTGAAACTCAACATTAAAAAAACTAAGATCATGGCGTCTGGCCCCATCACTTCCTGGCATATGGAAGGGGAAGAAATGGAAGCAGTGACAGATTTTACTTTCTTGGGCTCCAAGATCACCGCAGACGGTGACTGTAGCCATGAAATTAAAAGACGCTTGCTCCTTGGGAGGAAAGCTATGGCCAACCTAGACAGCATAGTAAGAAGCAGAGACATCACCTTGCTGACAAAGGTCCGTCTAATCAAAGCTATGGTTTTCCCAGTAGTAACGTATGGCTGTGAGAGCTGGACTGTAAGGAAGGCTGAGCACCGAAGAATTGATGCTTTCGAACTGTGGTGCTGGAGAAGACTCTTACGAGTCCCCTGGACTGCAAGGAGGTCAAATCAGTCCATCCTAAAGGAAATCAACCCTGAGTGCTCATTGGAAGGACAGATACTGAAGCTGAAGCTCCAATATTTTGGCCACCTAATGCGAAGAGAAAACTCTCTGGAAAAGACCCTGATGCTGGGAAAGACTGAGGGCAAAAGGAGAAGGGGACGGCAGAGGATGAGATGGCTAGATAGCATCACGGATGCAATGAATATGGACTTGAGCACGCTCCGGGAGACAGCGCAGGACAGGAAGGCCTGGCGTGCTACGGTCCATGGGGTCACGAAGAGTCGGACGCGACTGAACAACAACAACAGTTTTCATGTAGAATTACCCTGCCACCCTTGGGCGCGAAACTCCGGGTTTCAGTTCTGCTCCTCGTGATCCAGCTGGGGCCGTCAAGATGACCCTCCGCAGGGCCGGAGTGGGCTGAACCAACGGCGGCAGTAGCGAGGGGTAGAAACAGATCAACGTCGGACCTCTCTCTCGGTCGCCCCCTCCTCTCGGGTAGCAATATTCGCCGTCGCTCTCCG
Source organism: Heloderma suspectum (assembly GCF_057233095.1). Taxonomy (NCBI): domain Eukaryota; kingdom Metazoa; phylum Chordata; class Lepidosauria; order Squamata; family Helodermatidae; genus Heloderma; species Heloderma suspectum. Next base: position 77,083,781 of record NC_139461.1, read on the forward strand.
GGCTCGAAGAAGGTCGGGCGGGAACGTACCATTATCAGAGAGAGGGGGGGTCACGCCGTACTTTTAACGCGCTCGGGGGTGCGCTTCGGCCATGAAAGGCAAAGACGCGTTTGGTTTTAAAAAGGGCCACCGAAGATGAGTAAAAAGAAAAAACCTGCTTCGTTTGGTGAGGAGAACGGTACGCTCTTCCGTCCCCCCTTTTTGGATGGGATGGGAATGGTTCGGCCCAACGGGTAACCGCTTCCTCCTCGAGGCCGCTCTTCTTCCCAGTGTGTCGCCGTTGCCGCCGCCGCCGCCTCGGAGGCGGGGGAGGGAGTCGCGGGCGCGCTGAGTCTTGCTCAGGCGGGGCTCAAGATGTCGGTGGCGTTCGCAGCGCCCAGACAGCGGGGGAAGGGCGAGATAACGCCGGCTGCCATCCAGAAGGTGGGCTGTGGGGCCTAGCCTGGGGAGGCTGCGAAGCCCGGAAGAGGACTGGGCGTCGCGTTTCGTTTTGTTTCCCCCCCACCCGCCCCATTATCGAAGGGCGCGGGGTTGGGACAGTCGCTCATGCAGCTTGTGTTTATGAGGACTCTGACCTCCCTGTCCCCGCGCCCCGCGCGTGGATCGGGGTGGAGGCTGTTGGGGACTGGGATGATGGTGGTGATGATAAAAGTAACGCATCTTGTTTTAACCTAGTGCTTCTTTTTTCTCTCCCCCCCCCCCGCCTATTTAAATGCTTTAGACTACTGCTGTATGCACACGTACCTGGCGTCAATAAGCCCTATTGGAAACAGTAGAATTTACCTCTGAGTAGATATGCATAGAACTGAGCTGTAAGTTAGAGTGTTTCATGTAAGGGCTGGGTTTGCACATAACGCTAACCCGTGGCATGGGTAGTTGAATTCCGGGTTTGAATCCAGCTGTGCTAACAAAACATAGTTTGCTAACCACGAACAACCCAGAAAGAGAAACGGTGGTTTGTTGTTGGGTTGTGAACTCTGGTTGTTGTGATGTGTGAACCTGGAAACGTGGGTTCATGGGTGGTTTTGCCAGGCTACAGAGGCAGTGAACAAGAGTGGTAAAAACAACAACACCCAGCCGCTCTGTGTGCCAGTGCTACACCTCCACAAAGTCAATTCGGCAAAGAAGGAGGGAAACAACGGAGGGACTGAGAAAACAAACCACAGCTTGTTCAAATTTCTGCCAGACAATACCTGGGTAGGGCAACAAACCATTGGTTAAATAAACTATGGGTTAGCATTATCTCTGTAGCCCTTGCAGCAGCCCTGTAAGGTAGACTGTTGTTGTGACTCTTCATTCGAAGGGACTGTGAGAGATGGTGTGGCCTCAGTATCCAGGGACCTCATGGCTTGTTGAGCGGCACCCACTTGCCACAGTAGTAGTCGTAGTAGTAGTAGTACTATGGTTTGCATGGGTCTTACTAAAAAAAGGAACATTCAGATAGAACAGCCCATGTAGCTCAAGCATCCAGTTAGAAGAAGGGGGGAAGCAGTAGGCAATCAGAACAAACCATTGGATTTAATAAGACATAGAAAGGAAGAAAAGGCTTCACATAGAGCAAAAAGAGAACCGGGGTACATGAGAAAGATTAAGTGCAATAGTGGAGGAACCCAGGTAATACATCCGGTCACTGCTCAGAAAGGTAGGGAAAATCTTGCTGTATACGTTTGAAAGTGTCAGGATTCTCATGACAGTTATTAATTATTTTTCCTCCTGAGTACAAAGACCCAGGATTTCGCTAACTCTGGGACCTACTGACTGTGGGTGGTGGGGATGGGGATATGCCGGGATGGAAGAGAAGTTTGTTCAGTTTGCATTTTAATACAAGCCTATCTAATTCACCCTGAACCATCATGCAAACCAAAATACAGTTTTAACTCAGAATTCATGCTTCTCCAAATTCTGTGATGCAATTCTCCAGTCTAAAATGCATATATTCGGGGAAAGTTTGCACAAAATGAGTATGTTAGGGGAAATAGTGGTATATGAGTATATTACGGGAATATAAACTGCATTATATTAAGGAAAATTACCAATAAAGATGTATATTAGGAGAAATGTGCACAAAAATGTGTACGTTAGGGGAAATGCGCACAAAAATGTGTACAGACTTTTGTCTAGACTTCTAAAAAAATTCACAAACTAAGGCAAAAATGGGACAGAATAGAGTTAAGACTGGAAAAATGAGAAGCAGAAAACTGAAATTGACAGATTCATCCATCCTTATGAACATGGGACTTCCAGTAATGCATGGCAAGTCTTTTAAGTTCTGAAGGACCTAATATTTAAGAAATGCTATAAGAGCAGACATATATCTTGAGATTAAAGTATTAAAATAAGGTTCAGTGATAAAGACACAGTAAGATGAATACTAGCTCCCACATTCTGCTTTCGTGTTTGAGGTTGAGGAGCCGTTAGATCAAAGGGGAACACTACTTTCACCAGGGGATATATGCTTCAGTTTATGTATGTTATTGTAAGTTAAATAGCCTTGGAAAGCAAGGGATCGCTGTAGATTACAATTGCCATGCTTCATGTAAAAGGATGGAGGAGGAGAGTGGACAGAAAGCAATACACTATGATCACTCTTAACATTTTGGTTAGGGTTAAAAATACGTAGTTAAAATCAAAGGAGTTAAATTATTTTGCATATGAGCCATTAGACTGTGTTTGATGTTGTGGGTAGGAAGTTAATTAGAGGATTTTGCACTGTTAAGACTCCACCTGTTTAGTGCAAAATTGCTGTTGGAAAGCTTGTAAACACTTGCAGGTCTGGAAAGACCACTATAGAAAATGTAAAAATGCTACGGCTTCTGGTATTGTGGTGCTCATGACAGTGGAAGTTGGCCTTAACTAAGAACTTAAAATAATTTCCAGAGGAGTAGCCATGCTAATTTGTTGCAGCAAAAGCAGATCTTGTGGAACCTTAAAAGACTAACAAATGTAAAGCTTATGTCAGAATAAATGTATTCGCCTTTAAAGTGCCACAAGACGTCCTAAGAACTTAAGAGTTATCACTGTTGCACATTGCAGACATCAAGCCTGCAATTTTCACACCAGATTCATTGAGGTTCCGGGACTATTTTGAAATCTAGAAGCTACGCTTTCTTGTTTACCATGGTGGCTAACGGACTGAAATCAGGAAGTCTTGGACAAGCCATAGTCTCGACTTAGGCTGCCCCCTGCTCTATTTATAGTATGACAATAATATTGATCTATCTTACAGTCATTTTTAAGGATTACAATAAGATAGTTTATGAGTAGTGCTTTAGATTAGGAATGTGCAACCTTTTGGGGGTCAAGGGCTGCATTCCTTTGGGGGGAAATGGGCAGGGTCAAATCCAAAAGTGGGCAGGGTCAAAGTCAGAAGTAGGGGAGGACACATTGTCTCTTCCCTGAATGCATCTATCATTTAATCATTTGCTCTTTCATTCATCTATTCATTCGTTCTTTCATTCTCTGTCTCTCACACACACTCTCGCTCACTCTCCAGGATATGGAGCAATACACCCTCAAACATCCCCTTTCCTCTCTCCCTCCCATTCTCTTTTATAGCCATATACACACATACACACTCAGATCGATCCATCTGCCCCCATTCCCACCCTTCCTTTCCATCTGCACTTTCCCTCATACACCGTTTCCATCTCCCTATTCATGCGCATACTCCCATTCAACTTTCTTCCATGCTTCTCTTTCTTCTAGTCTAACAGGATGGAAAAGCAGCAAGAGGCAGCAGCATCTGGCACTGTGTGTGTGGGGGGGGGGGGGGAGGGTGTGCTTGGACAGCCACTGTAAGCTGCACTGAAGGCTTCCAAGGGACGTATTTAGCCTGTGGGTTGCCCACATGTGCTTTATAGTGTTCAAAGTGCTATATAAACGCTGAGCATAAATGCTCTGATTCAACACAGAAGTGCTCCAGAGATCAAAGGTGTCGGGGCATGGCTTCAGAAAGAGGACATTCCCAGGAGGAACAGCCTCATGGACAGATTGGGGAGCCTCATGGGTGAGATTAGGCCTGTGGGCCAGAGGGTCCCCATCGCTGGTGTGTGTGTGTGTAGGGGGCTGAACATAGGACTTGTAACAGAGGAAGTGGTAATGAAGCTGAACCCAAGATTCCCCAGAGGGACTGGCAAAGTTCATGACATGGACTGAAAAGAAAAACTGTGGTGAAATACAGCTCCAGTTTGGATCAGCAATCCTGTTCCTATGATAGGGAGTAACCATAAAAATATAGAGTAGATCTTTTGCTAAAATTTCAAAAATAATAAATGTTTTAAGACCTATAATATATAAAAAGTGAAGTTTTGAAAAAAAAAATTTTTTTAAAGGGAATGATAGAAACTGGGTTTTCAATTTGATCTTGAGTATACATTCTCTCAAAACCCTAGCTGAAACAACCAGGTAGAGAGAATAGAGTTCATTGTATACCAGAATGAATTAATCTTATTTCAAGAATCTGTTTTATTTCAGATGTTGGATGAGAACAATCATCTTATTCAGTGTATAATGGACTACCAGAACAAAGGCAAAACTTCAGAATGCTCTCAGTAAGTTCATTATCTGAATGTATTTTCATGTTCACTCTTGCCATCTTCTAAAGAATGTGCTCTGCCTGTGGAGCAAGTCTTTCAGGTGCACAAACTAGATTGTGTAAGCTAGTGCCTAGGAGGTATATGGAGAAATTTGCACTGCCTTCTAGTTATGCAACGTTACTGTCAACTACCCAGTTGGTGCAAGTAATATTTCCTCCTGGGCAATTAGCTTGCCAGTGAATCTGTTCTGTGAAATGCTGAATAGACAAGTCAAGACAATGGTGTTTTCTCCAACAGTATTACTTACAGCTTTGCAAACTCAGAAGAAAATAGAACAGACTTTAGGTGGCTGCACCTAGGGTGCAAACTGCCCTAAGTGTTCTCTGAAGGGAATTCTGAAAGATGGATGCTACAAATGAAAATATACCCTGTCATGTGCCTTGTACAATGTTAGCTGAGTAAAAGGTGAACAACCAACAGGGCCTCATTCTACCTTCCTTCTACAAAGGAAGATACCTGCGGGGAAAGACCTATAGGATATATGGCAGCAAGGCTGTTAGGTTTAAATCTCAAAAACAGGTCCCTAAAGCTGGTAACCCATGCATGCAAGCCATAATCCAAGTATTCTGCTTTCTTGTATCCTTGTATATCAGCTGTGGACTATGGCATTCTGCACCAGTTGCCATTTTTGAGCTGTTTTCAAGGGCACAATACAATAGCTACAGTGCATTATTGGACAGTGATGACATCAGAATTTGAAACTTTAAATTTTAAACCTTCTGTTTCTTTTAAAAATAAAATAGGTATCAGCAGTTGTTGCATACAAACTTGGTCTATCTAGCCACAATAGCAGACTCCAATCAAAATATGCAATCTATACTGCCACCAGTAAGTACCTTGTAAAAATAATTGTGTATACTTTTTGTTACATGAACGTGCTGTATTTAACATATATAGGTACTAACCATCCTGTGTGGTTTCTTATGCCTTGTATTACACATCTACAGATTTTTCCCCATATGTTTTCCACTATAAGTTATAATGCCAAAATAAAATCTCATGAGTACCACTTGCTTGATTTCAATAGAAAAGTCCATGTAATTTTAATGTGGAATTTTGCAAGGTAAGATTGTCCTTTGGGCATAGTAGCACTGCTTAACCAGTGTTCTTATGAACAGTTGCGTGCTTTATTTTTATTAAAATATTGTTACAGGTCACTTCTTAAAATAAATAAATACTGTGTAATTACCATTAATTTAAACTTTAAACTCTTGAAATGATTTAATTGCATACAGAAGCCATCTTTCACTCACTCAGTGGCTGTTTTGCATCTCTTGCTAGGGTGTTCCATGGGAAAAGTAAAATAAATCCAAAGGTGTAATTTGGCTTACCTAAGAAATTGTGTAATCTCTTGCACCATTGAAAGCATGAGAACAGCTAGAGAACCTACCTAGCACAGCACTGCGTGAACTCATTTGCAACCTCTTGTGCGAGCACTAGCAGCTATTTTTGTTGAACACATGGTTCTTTGGAGACAACTAATTTAATGCAGCTTAATGAATGAGACACTCAAACTTTGTATTTGCTTGATTGAGTATAGTACCTTATCTCAAATTTTTGGAAACTCAGCATTACAAAGTCATGGATAAGGGCTGATTCAGTGTTCAGATAGGCAAGTTGGTAGAAAAAAGAAATGCAATAATAGCCGCTACCATTGCAAAGCAATGATTCTGAAACATTGTACCATACAACCTTTTCCATGTGAAAGAGGATAAGAGAGGGGATTCTATTTGTCACTAGAACAAACAGTTGAATAGAAGGCGGAGAGTTTTTTAGAATATTTTTAATCTGCCCTGTCCATTGTGGCTCGGAACAGATAACATCATAATAAAATAATTAAAAATACACAATTTAAAATGTACTGTTAAATCTACCTTTTCTATAGTAACTAAATAGGTGCTATCTCTAAACAACTATAAAACAGATCTTGAAGTTGCTCGGGCTTTTTCCATGGGAGGAAGAGTTGAAGAGTAACTATTTCTCTGTATGCCTTCTAGTAATGGACTGTATGGTTTAGAGAGGGTACACTGAATTGAACATAGGAATTGCAGTCGGACCTGAGGCTAGGACACTATTCCCTATGTAGGGTCTAGGATCTTTTGTAGCTCACAACCCAGCACTTTGAATTAGGCCTGAAAGATTTGGGGGAGTTAATGTATTTGGTGTAGCACTGGTATAATATGCATTTGGTAAATCACCTCAGTCAGGGAAGCACCCACTGAAGCTCCAGAGGACAATTGAGTGAGGAATGTAAAATCTAGGGGTTTTACCCAAGACCTGAAGATGAGCACTGATGCATTTCTGTGTTTATGTATTTCCTTTATTTTTATAGACTTTTTGAAATAAATAAAATGCCTTATTCAACCCTGTGCCCTGGGAAAACATACAACCTTACTCTGCTAATGTAGCAGAAGATGGTTGTCTTTGAAAGACTATTGTCTTAACACTTTATGTATGTGGTTGTTCAGCAAAGCAGTCTTACCAATGGGGGCAGAGGAATGGCCTTATCCAGAGACCTGATAGGCTCATGCCAGCAGGATGAAAGGGAGGAGCAAGGTTTTTTTCTTTTTTTCGGTTTTTTTCCTTTTGACAATTTCCTTCCTATAAGAATCAATGGGAGGAAAAATTTATATGCCAGTTCTAGGACTGGCAGACATCCCCCCCCCCCCCGCAATCCCCCAGTTTCAATGTGTGTGTGGCTGGGGACTGGGATTACTCCCCACAATTTGTCCACAACATACTTCCCAATCAGCATCCCTTTTGTCTCTACTGACATCTGAAAGGCAAGAGCCTCAAAGGTTAACAAAGGACCTGGGAAGGGGCATCCAAGGTTGGATCTCCCTTTCTTAGGGTGGGCTTCTCTGCCCTTTGAGGAGGAGATCCAATCTATCCTATGGGTCCCTGGGATACCCTCCTAGGGACCATAGGATTACATCCTAATTTAACATTGATGGCAGATGTGAAAGTCATTGCCTGCTTTTTGGTCAGTGATTTTTACATTGCCTTAGCTTTCTGCAGACTGGCTTTCCCTTAATATAAGAAGCATGTATATGCAGCGTGGGTAGGCAAGTATAAGCAAGGTAATTTTATATTTATTCATTGGTTCCTCTTTCTACTGGCACTGAAATGGTAAGACTCTAGCACACATTTAGCTCCAGTGTCTTACTCAGAAACTAAACGCCTCGTTTCTTGCCCTTAATGTCTGCTGCTTGCAGTTCAAAAACCCATCTTCTAGCTTTCAAGATCCATTAAAGGGCACTAGCCTCCATTTGGCAATTGCTTGTTTCTACCCCAGTGTCTGGAGGAAATTACAATGTTTCTTTTTCTTATAGGAATGAATGTAATAATTTTGTTTGTTTGTGAGAGATGTATAATTTTGAAACATCAGTCCTGAAGTTAGCTATTATAGTGGAATACATATGCAGTTACTTTAGTTCAGATTTTATAGTTGAGAGTTTCAATTTCTGCTGAAGAAAATTAACCTTTGGATCCTATACATAAACTTATTTTTATATTGTGAATAAAGGCAAAGGATCAACTTTGATGAAACACTAATGCTCGTGTCATATGCATTTTGGACCAGAGGGACTACTACTTGCACAAATTATTGCTTGCTGTAATTGTTTTGGGAAAATGTGATAGATCTTGTAATTATTACATCTTCCATCTGTAGTGGTGTGTTCTCAGCTGTTTGATAGTGCCAGTATAGATAATGACATAGTAAATTACCTGTTGTTCATGTTAAAGATTACCATTTTAGTTCAGCTGAGAACTTTTTATTCGGTCCACAACATACTTGTTTTATTCTGGCTGTATTGTTATACTGTGGTTTTAATGTTTTATATATTTTATATTGTTTTATTGTGTGCTCTTTGGTTTTAATTTTTGTGAACCGCTCAGAGAGCTTTGGCTATTGGGCAGTATAGAAACGAAATAAAATAAATAAATTTGTGTTCTTGCTTGAATTTGGCATAGTGCTTTACCATTTACGAGGATCTAAGCTCAGAAACCCTGTGGAGTTCAGAGAGCATCTGTATTTGTACATCAGTGTTGCTTATATTTGATTAACGGTGATTTATTTATATGGCCTTACTATATGAGATTTCTCATGTGAGAAAAGGAAATGTTTATGGGACTTAGAGTTGATAATTCAGCTTCTGAAGTTTCTGTGACAAGAAGAAGTTGTTAAAAAATTATCCACCTTAACTCTCCTCGGATAGAATCTAGTGCATCTTATGTATCTTTATTTTGCTTTCCCTGACTAAACTTTTAAGGTTATTCAGTTTTTCTTCTCACAATCTCATTAATAAATATGCCCAAAAATCTATCTTCAGGAATCTACTGCTGAATCTTAATAGACCAGCAGCAATATTCTTCAAGTCAGTAGTGGATGTCAACTTGAAATATCATACTAGAGGGAGGATGCAGTGGTGTCTAGCTACTAGTGCTGTTACGTTGCACTAGTGGAAACCAATGCTTGTGTCAAGAGCACTTGCTAGCATGCTGGTTTCCCTGGGAAACCCATCACACTAGCAAGCACTGTCAATGTTACATAAGCGTTGGTTTTCACTAGTGCAACATAAATAGCGCTAGCAGCTGGACACGATCCTTCCATAGGTGTTGAGTGCAGCACACAATCCTTATTAAAGGGGCATGTTTGTTTATAGTGTCTGTGCATGAGATGTCACAGAAATAACGGGTTGGATCCAGCAGTGCCATTCTGTGAATGGAAAGGCCTTTGATCCAGTGAAGGGCCCTGCTAATGGAAGGGTGTGTATGATTTTTGCTGATAGCTCTCCCCACCCCCCACCCCGGCCCACAGTCCTCCATACCACTTCTCTTGCTATTTTGGACAGTTCCCCAATCCTCCAGAGCAGATTTTTAGGGGGCTGAAAATCACCTTTGTTAATAAGCACCAGAAGTACCCTTTCTATGAGTGAAAATTTGCTCACAAGATCTTTAGATTCAGCCCAGTGATTCCCACAGCACTATATAGAATGGGTGATTTAATATGTAATTTGGTCTCACGTTCAAAATAGAAAATTAAGTTTCAGTCCTTAATATATTTTGTAGCAGATAGCGAAACAGAGGTTGAAACTATAAAGTAAACAGTGTATTAGTGAATTATGGGCAGAAGTCTGTCATTTAATAGTTATTCTTGAAGATAGTGCTCTACTGAAAAATCTTGCAGAATTGGAGACACTAGATATTGTGGAAAGTTAAATATATCAGGAGAAATAAGGAACATGCTTGATAATATAAATGTACCATAAATACATATGCAGTATATTTGTTGGACTAATTGCTTCTGTTTCACTAAATTGTCTTTCAGCCACCCACACAGAATATGTCAATGGGTCCAGGAGGAATGAGCCAGAGCGGCCCTCCCCCACCTCCACGTTCTCACAATATGGGTTCAGATGGTATGGTAGGTGGGGGCCCTCCTGCACCGCACATGCAGAACCAGATGAACGGCCAGATGCCTGGTAAGTTTTTCTCCTAGAAGACATTAACACTAGGGTTGCTCAGCAACTGAAACAACATGTGGGCTCAAGGGATAGAAGATTGTTGATGACAAAACTGCTTTGAATGCCCTCGAGTACAAGCGCTCTTAGAGTTTGTTAGCTACATTGCTACGTGACCTGTATTCTGTGTTTATCAGGCTGCCCTTGGGCTTTGATGTAGCTGACACACAGCATTCCTCTGAACAGAACTAGCTAAATTTAGTCTGTCTGAAACCATATAGTACAGCTGTGTTTAGAAGGCCTACTGAAGAAAGGTATTGGTCTATGGCTGAATAAATTCTCCTTAAAAGAAATTACCTAAAGCCATCACAACTGAGTTAGTGTGATAAGTAAGAGATGAAGTTAGTAGAAAAGTCACTTGGACTGAAAATCAAATTTCTCCTTACCTTCTGTACAACATACAAAAAGGTCAAGCTGTAAAGTACTTTATATGAAATACCTCAAAACTGTTGCTTCAGATCTAAACCTAAAGCCACATTTTTAGTACAGGACAAAGGGGTGTAAAACGTCAGTGCTTGCAAGGAGAAAAACAAAATAATTTTGCATATTTGACCAGTCCTGGCTATGCAAAGAATTGCTTCTTTAAGCAGTCATTTCCAAAAAAAAGTAATCTTTCTTTATGAAAGGCAGTTTCACAGTATACTAGTCCTAAAAGACCTAGTGCTGGTTTTTGTTTTTTTGCTGCTTCTCTCTTAAACTACTCTGTCTTGGTTTCATTTGTTCCATCCTCTACATGTTTTGGTACCACCATGCCCTCAAGTGAACTCTGTTTGATCCCTTAAAGAGCAAAAGCTGCCATCAGAAATTCCTGCAAATTTGCAACAGCCAAACAAGTCATAACATGTGAATAACTTAGGATGCAATGCTAAATACGCATTCTGAGAATAAATCCCATTGAACTTAGTAAGATTTATTTCTGAGTGAACAGGCTTAGGGTTTCTCTGTTAAGCAACACATAGTACAGAAGAGGACACTAAAAAAGTAGTGATTGTATCCAATTCCAAACTAATGAGTCTCACAACTTGGTGTAAAGCTGTGGTCTTCAGCCTTCTCAGACCCAGGACTGACTTTTAACCCTAACACTTCAGCTATTTAAATTATTTACCCTGTATGTCCAACTCTGTTCTCTTTTCCTTTAGAGTGACCAGATGCAAAGCAAGAAAGGGCTCCTGTAGTCTTAGCACTTGTGTAGATGAGGAATTTGGCATATGCAGCTTGCCATGTAGGAATGTTGGCATATGCACTTCATGTAGAAGTGAGAAAAGCTCCACTAGTTGAAACTCCCTTTTTCTACACAACTATTAAAGGTGCAGGAGCCCTGGTACAATTGGCATGTCGAGGCACAGCCACTTGGGGGTCTCAATCCACCAGTTGAAGAACACTGATGTAAAACTGGTAAATGGCCTGTGTTGTGTAGTAGTTAGAATGATAGATATGGACAGAGTAGTCCTGGGTTTAAATCCTTGCTGAGTCATAAATTTCAGTGGGTGAATTTGGACCAGTCATGGTTTCTCAGCCTACCTCATCTCACATGGTTGTTTGGAAGGTAAAAACTACCCATAAGAATCCTGGGCTCCTTGGAGGAAAGGTAGGTTTTAAATGTGAGAAATAAACACCACTTCTTTCCAGTACAGGTTTAACAGTGGAAAATCTGCCACTGAAGTTGGACTAAACTAGCAGATAATAATCATTTACAGGTTACGCAAACAGGTTATTTAATTTGTACTGTATACTCTGAATAGTTGATGATTGATATATTTGGTTTCTGTCTGTGCAAGAACGTTAGCTTTGGCTAAAATATCCACGTATTGCTAATGTCGCTACCTTCCCTTGTGTAAGATGTTTTCAAACTTTTCCACAGAGTCAAATAATTGAAAGTGTATCTTTAAGCCAATTTTCTGCTACAGTCTTTAATAAAGTTAAGATGTGAAAGATAGTGGATCATGTATACAGTTGCTTTTTCTATTCCTGGGTCTTTACCTTGCATTGGGGAGTGAAGAAGTCTCAGTTCAGGTTTAATTGGAGCCCCCTTCGCATGTTACTTGTGTGAAGAAATGCTCATGTACAGAGGGAAAGCCTATGTGTACAGGCTTTCCCAGGAACTGAAATCCTGCATGATCAGGGTTCCAGCTCTTAAGGAAGCCTACACACACTGAGGACTGCACATCTAGGCTCCCCCCAGCAGACATCCAGATGGCAGGGTTGGGAAAGCTGTGCGGTCTCTGGAGGTAGGCCGGCCATGTAGCCCCACTGCCCCTTGATTACATACGCACCCCTTAAGTAAAGCATGAAGAGAGCTCTTCTTCTAGAAGGAACTGTTCTGGGCCAGCTGTAAAGTGGCTCGAGCTACCTCAGGGAGGTAAAACAGCCTCTTGGTTTAGAGATGTATAATAATACAGGCAACAGATTCATGATAATGTCAGAATTATACATAATTCTGACATTATCATGAATCTGTTGCCTGTATTCAAGGTGGAACACTTGTAGAGTAGGATACACCTGTGTCGTGCAGTCCCTCTTCTAAATGAGGTATGCAACAATGAAGTGTCATCAAGGACATTAGGAATGTGAACCCCCTTTTGCAGATTTCTCAGTTGGACCAGGATGAAACCTAGAATTTGACTGCAGTGGGATTCTGTATGGCAGTGCTAAGGAAAAACTAAATGGGTGGTACTAACCTGCAATGGGTGCTACCCACAGAAGCATGCTTGTACGGGGTAGTTTTTATCCCTGTACAAATGGCTTTAATCAAAAAGCTGCTAGTGCTGGCTGAGTTGGCTGTGGACAAGGGCAGGGCCTGATGCATGCAAAAATATCTTGGACAGGCTTTTGGCCTGTACCTTTTTGGGGGAGGACATATTCAAGATTCCACTCATAGGGTAATTGGTGTGAATGACACCAACAGACTGGAGGTTGACTGGCAACCACCCTGAATATTTTATTACACTGAAAATTAAGCCCCTTTCCCATTTTGCTCATATGGACCCCCAAATCACCCCTCTAATTCTGCTTCAGGTAAAATTCAGTAACAGATAGCAATAGACCCTTAGTCTGCTCTATTCCTTCTGGGTATTTTGGGTTTTCTCTCTTTCAGGACAGAGCCAGTACAGACAGAAGCCTGGATAGGTAGTGCATATTTCAGTTTGAAAATGTGCATGTTTAGCTACTTCTCCCTTTTTAAATACATGCAAGTGGAAATTATGAAGGACCCCTTGGGCTTTTAAATAAGCCGGTTAAAATATATCTATACAATTTAAATTGGAAGGTACAAGGTATGTATTTTTTACTCTGAATCAAGAAAGTGTTGGTAGATGCTCTTAAGGTATAATTTCAGCTATTTACATTCTGTGAGTAGTGGAGTTATATTTAATATTTAAACATACATATATATATATATATATAGCACAGAATTTCAAAATGTACAGTATTCTCAATGGCTTTGGATACAAAATAAATCCGCAGAGTCCCTTTCTGCCTTCAAGTAGAGGCAAAAGTATTTTAATTCTCCAGACCACAGTGCAGAGGTGGGCAGAGACTTGTGTAGCAGAGCAGGACCTATCCTTACCTCACAATGCTGGGCAAATAGAGTGGTAGGCAGGTGCAATAGTGGTTTTACATCTCATTAGGAGAGTCGCATGTGAATCCTAAATTGAAAGATGTTAACACTTGAACTCTACTTGTATCAAGCCAGAATGATTACATCTGAATACTTAGTCATTTTCTAGATTGCATATTACATTGCTCCTATAAGACAATCATATGTGAGCTGAACATTAGAAAATAAGTTGCCCCTTATAATATGTGAATGACTACCAAACTTCTGATTTCTCTTCACCACAACCCTTCCATGATACTTCCCTCCACGACAGGTTGACTCGCTCTTCCGTTGTCTACCAAGAAATTCCTTTTCTAGGACATTCCATTAGGACATCTTCCCTTATACTACTTCTAGTTATGTTGAGCATTCACAGCTCCTCCCCTGCTTTTAAGTGAGAGCTTTTGCTCATAATTTCTGTCCTATCTTACAGACATTTAGGGCCTTTGGATGATACTCTTCCTATATGGTAAAATCTTAACTTTTCAATACACTTTTAAAGGGTATAAGTGTTGTGTTCATTATAATTTATTCATAATATTTATATTCTGCTTCCTGCTCCAAGAGACTAACACATTTTTTAAAATAAAATACAATTTAAAAAAAAGAAAAATGCCAACCAGTCATTAGATAAAACAGATGTACAGAAGTCCTGGGGAGTAAGAAATCAGAACCTGGTCATGCCATAGGCAAGTTGGAATAAACAGTCTTTGTTTGACATCTAAATACCATCAAGAAGGTGACCAGCCAGATCTCTCAAGGCAGAAAGTTACACAGCCTGGGTTCTGCAACAGAAAAAGCCCTCTCCCACTGCCCATCAACTGCACCTATGCCAGCAGAGGGACATAGAGCAGGGCCTCCTATGACAATATGGGTGAACAGGATAATGTAGGAGGAGATGTTCTTTTAAACACTCAGGTCATAAGCAACACTTTGAACTGAACTTGGAAGTGGACCAGAAGCCAGTGAAGCTGGTACAATAATCTACGTGTGTATGCCTCAAGTAATGTATCCATAATGAAAAAGGAAAACTGTTTCAACTTCAGATTGGTGTCATGCACTACAAGAGAGCAGTAAATTTGATATACAGTTCTAGAGAGCCTACTGGAACTGTATGTCAAATTTATTGCTCTCACGCATTTCCTAGTTAGGCCTTAGATGGGCCTAAAAATGTTAGAAATAGGGAAATTTCAGAGGCCTGCAGCCATATCCTGGCCCAGAGGAGCAGAATCCTGTCCATTCTCAGAAGCTGAGTAGGCCTAACACCTAGATGGGAGAATTCCCAGAGAAACATGTAGTCTGGTATTACTAAAATATGTGTTTCAATGTAGGCATTTCTGGTCTTGAAAACCAAAATTACTGATGCCCAGATTAGTGGAAATGCCAATTGAAACACAAATTCCTTGCATCTTTAAAAATCAAGGTATCTTACTAATAGTTTTTTTTAAAGATCCAATAAGAGGGGATATAACAGAGAGAGAGAGAGAACTGACTTTAACCTTTTGCAGAAAGAACTTTTTGTATGTGAATAGATTTTTCATCCTTTGAGACTTTTCTGGGAATTGGAGGCCATGATCCAAAGGTTTCCATATATGAGAGTGTAATGGCATACGATTTCCTTTCGTTTTACCGCATCAGCCTTCAGAGCCAAAGAGCCAAACTGCTGTTCTGTATAAAAGCTGATTGCCTTATCAGCTTGCAAATTATAGTGATGAAAACGGCAAAGAAAGCCTCAGTGGTATATGTAGTTCTCCTTTGTGGGCATATACAGCTGCTTTAGATTGGAACTACAGTAAGGGGTAAACTGTTTATGTAAATGTAGATTATCCTCCCCCAACCTGGTGCTTTCCAGATGTGTTGGTATACAGCTATGCTGGCCAAGGGATTCTGAGAGTTGTAGTCCAACACATCTGGGGGGCACCTGTTTGGGGAAGGCTGGTATAAAGTATAGGTATTTTGTTGTAGAATTATATCGGTATCCAATGTTTATCATTTATGTCATTTGTGCAGTATGAATTATTTCTATAACTTGGGGCAGTTTTAACATTCCTGATCTCCTAATCATGACTAGGAGACAAAGAACTTGTATGGTTCCTCTGTCTCCTTCCTTCTGTCTCCTGTGAGAATTCCCCCTTTTCCATAGTTTACTTTAACACTGATGTAGTGTCACTAACCAAGACTGGCCTGACTGTTGCCACGCAAGTGTGCACTCCAGAACATGCCATGAGGCTGCACGTTGCAGGGGGAAAATTGGCAATAGCAAACAAACTGTCCTTAAAGGAAGAATGTCCACTGTCACTTATATTCTCATCAAAGAACCCCTACTGAGGACCACCATTATTAATTTAAAATGTTTTAAATTGTCTCTTCAGTTTTGATTATCAAAAGAGCTACAGATGGATTTCCGAAATATTAACAGTGATGTAAAAGATTGTTTCTTTGAAGGGCAGTATAAACTTGCAGGTGATTTCATCCTGTAGCATCTTGGGGTATTTTTTTAAGTGGCTGATTTTATTGATCTGCCTAGATAACTAAGCATCATGGTGATCTTTGTTTGTTTTCAAGACACTTAAAGGATGTCTTTTTCTTCAAAGGACCTAACCACATGCCTATGCAAGGACCTGGACCGAACCAGCTCAATATGACAAACAGTTCCATGAACATGCCTTCAAGTACACATGGGTCCATGGGAGGTTATAATCATTCAGTGCCATCTTCTCAAAGCATGCCTGGACAGAATCAGATGACAATGAGCCAAGGGCAGCCTATGGCCAACTATGGTCCCAGGCCAAATATAAGCATGCCACCAAATCAAGGTAAATGAAGATCTGTCTTGTCTCTCTTCTGTTAAATAGAGAATATTACCAAAGGTAAGTCTTTCAAAAAGTTTCTAAATAAATTACAGGGTGCTTACATATGCTCTTATGCAGGATTGGCTAGTATTAAATCTATTTCTGTACTAACAACTTTCCTCTTTATCACTAAATGCTAAGAAATCACCCTTGAAGTACTGAAACACAGAATGTTATTAGTAACAATAGAATGATTTTTTAAAATGTTTAATGGTTTCTACAGTAGAATTGCATGCATAGGATACTAGGATACCAGAAGAACTGGCTCTTCCCGTGTGAGACTTCCTGAGCATTCAGGTTGTTGCAGGAGGATCTGTTCTGCATCCTGCCACCATTAGAAGTTTGGTGGGTATACTAGATAGGGCCTTCTCAATAGTTGTGTCCAGACTTTGCAACACTATGTCCCCCATAATCTGTTTTTATCCCTCCCTGATGACATTCCATTCCCATGCAAATGGTTTTTACTGTGCCAAGTGTAAGCCTCTTTGGGCATTGCTGTATGTAATGGAAAGCCGAGATACAAATGTTTTTAGCGCATACATACTACATAACCTTTATCTTCTGCCAACACTAATCTAAGCACTTCACAGAGCACAGAGACTAGCATCAAATATTGGCTCATTTTTCCTGTTATTTCCCCCACCCCAGGCCACCATTTCTGCAGAGAACTATAAACTTTGTAGGAAAAAAGGGGAAGAACTACAGCATGCAGATACTGGATGTCTCTCATGCAGTTTGAGCATCTTGCATTGCTTGCTGTAGACCTGCCTAGTTTCAGTGTGAAACCTTGTCCATGCTCACATGATGCATAGACTGGGGTTCACTTTGAACTAAACTAAATACCTCTGCATTGTGAGTAGCCTGATCCAGTTATTCAGAAGGTTCCTCCAAAGGCATTCATGCTTACTTAGGCAGTACTTAGATTTGGCCTGAAGAAGGTTAGTGAGTAGTTTTGGTAGGCAAGAAGTTATGAAAAGCACAGTGGTGAAGATGAACAGGGTCTTACTAACCAAAAATGTCTGGCTCCCAGCACACTGCCCCTCCTCCAAAGAGTGGGTTCTGTTCCTGATCTCACACTGCACCTCCAGAACTCAGGACAAGGAAAATCCTCTGCTCCCCTCCCTAGCTCCAAGGCTGGGGAGAGGGAAGCTGTCATTTACCTAGGGAGGCAGTGGGCTCTCCCACACTGGAGGCGTTCAAGATGAAGCTGGACAGCCACTTGCCAGGGATGCTTTGACTTGGATTCCTGCATTGAGCAGGGGGTTGGACTCGATGGCCTTGTATGTCCCTTCCAGCCCTACTATTCTATGATTCTATGATTTCTACAATTGTGCTGTTTTTCCAAGTGCTTGAAGTGTCTCACAAGTGCAGCAGAAAAGTCTTAGCCCTCCTCTCTAGCATTAAGCTGGAGGGGGGGGATGGACACCATGTTGGGCTGTGCTTCTGAGGTGCTCCAAGCTCTTGAAAACACAGCAACGAAATCACAACCCCCAACCTTCTTCCTGTGCTGGGAATGGGGGCACAATTGCCCCTGCCAGTTGCACTTTGAGAATTACTGGAATACCTCTAGTATCAGAAGCAGCAAGTCTCTGTGCTACCTCCAGTATCAGAGGCAGTAAGCCTATGTACACCAATTACTGGGGAACATGGGTGGGAGGGTGCTGTTGCAGTCATGTCCTGCTTGTGGGTTTCTTGTCGAAAGCTGGTCACCCACTGTGTGA
Source organism: Heloderma suspectum (assembly GCF_057233095.1). Taxonomy (NCBI): domain Eukaryota; kingdom Metazoa; phylum Chordata; class Lepidosauria; order Squamata; family Helodermatidae; genus Heloderma; species Heloderma suspectum. The sequence continues at coordinate 77,102,069 of NC_139461.1, forward strand.
ACAGAATGCTGGACTAGATGGACCTTTGGTCTGATCCAGCATGTCTCCTCTTATGTTATGTTCCTTGTCCCCCCTCTAGCTCCAAGGTCAGGAGGAAGACTAGGGTTTGTCATGCTCTCCATAGGGTGATGAAACACTTACTGTGGCAAGTGGAATTGTTGGCCCCACAGGACTAATGACATACCTTAATGATATGCTCTTGGTTTATAAAAGAACATTAGAAAGCAGGTAGAATAGTAGCTAGATGCAGAAGGGAAGAGCTTGGGAAAGGGCATTTGTTTTTGGCATGGGATGACCTCAAAACCACCACCACCCCTCCAGATATTTGAGAACATTCTGACTTCTGAGGACTAAGAGCATAAAAATGATATTAAAAACGAAGTAATAGTTAAAATACACACAGGAGTTATTCCTTGTAGATGTTGTGGGAGCTTCTTGTTTTAATCTATTTTATTAGCAGATTTTAGTCTTGTGCTTCTGTGATATTACCAGGTAAAGAATTATTTGTGCAGCAGTCTATATTTGCTAGATTCCAATACCTAAAATAGTTTGCTTAGTTAAAAATTCGCTAGTGGTGCACTTTTCATTGTAAAAATCGTTAACAAGATGTTCTGCCGTTTTCTAACAGGCTAAAAAATTATCAGGTTAGTTGCCTCAGTTAATGGCTTTCTTTCTGCTTTCAAAATGTTATCTTTGATATACTTCAAGTGTTATATTATTTTTGAATAATAGGTGGTCCCATATGAAGTCTGATTCTCCTCAGTGATATTTCTTGGATATTTATTCAAAATCATGTTTGGTTCTATTGAAAAACAGTTCATTTGTTGATTTTACTATTCAAAGTGCAGGGGACAAAAATGTTGCCATAGAAGTTAACTTTACAGAATATAATACTCAAGCACTGAGATTAAAAACCATTTGTGTTCAAGTGTACCACAAAGCATGCATGCCATAAGATTGTTTTCTTTGCAATGAAAAAAGAAAAAAATGTTTCAAGGTGTTTATTAGGAATTGAGCTGTGTTCTCTAAAAGGAGAGTTGATTTCCATTCCGTACTTGCTGAACATGTCTGAACAGTTTCTTTTGATCAGGTCAGTTAGAGTTAAAAGCAAGAACACAGATTTTGTGACCAGCCATTTAAATCATGGCATTCTTTAATAGGCCAGTTTGCACAACACAGCCGGGCCATTGTGGGTTATTTAACTCCCAGTGAACTGCTGGGTGTGTGCAGCCACTGTTTTGAATATACAATCCCCAATCAGGGCGGTTGGGGTGTGTGCCGTGTCGTGCAAACCTGGCCACCGAGGATTATTTGAGGGTTAAACAACCCTCGTATACCCTGCTACTATTTGAGGCTTATGCAAGGGTTGTTTAACCCTCGAATATCTCACAGTAGCCAGGTTCACATGACACAGTGCAACCTCCAGTCAGGGGTTGCATATTCAAAACTGCAGCAGCACACACTGCGGCTCACTATGGGTTATTTAAGCTGCAATAAACTGCTATGTCATGCAAACTGGGTCAGTCTGTAGTTAGGAAAAGTAGAGTTGGCACAGTGCTATGGTTATAACAAAGAGAGAAGATACTTGTGATAAGTTGGCAGGTTTTCATGCAGGGGATCCTTGAGCAGGCTTAGACACCCATTAAAGCAAATACTAGTTTTATTCTTGAGAGAAATTGATTGTAGTCTTCAAATTTCTACATTAAATTAGGTCAGTTGAAGTCAATAAAACTCTTTTGGAATATCTTCAGCATCTGTCAGATTGTCCTTCCACTTGAAAAAGTTCTGTGCTGTTTCCAAAATGCCTCCCATTTATCAGCTCTCATGTTCTGCATGTCAGCCCTACTTTTTTGTGCATCTTGTAGAAAGAGATTTTAAACACTCCATTTATTTGTGTTATTTATAGTTTCAGTTTGTCTTCAGTGTAGGTTATAACAAAATAGGAAGTTTAAAAGTTGTGATTTTTTTTTCTCATTGTAGGCCCAATGATGCACCAGCAGCCGCCTTCTCAACAGTACAACATGCCTCAGGGAGGTGGACAGCATTATCAGGGACAGCAGCCACCAATGGGAATGATGGGCCAAGTTAACCAAGGAAACCATATGATGGGACAGAGGCAAATTCCTCCATACAGGCCACCACAGCAAGGTAAGATTAGAGATTGCATATTTTAAACTTCAACTCATTAACATACAAGAAGAACTTGCAACTTTGTTTATCTCCAACTAGTATGACCTGCAACAAAATGTTGCAGTGTGGAATGCTCAGGATTCTGGCTACTCCATTCCCATTCCCCCCGCCTGCCCGGTTTTTGGTTCTCCCTCTCCCCTAAACAGTCAATATTCTGTGCAAATTGAGCTCAGCCCTCATTCTGTTTCGTGTTTTTTCACCTTTAGAGTGTGTTTTTTAAAATGTTTTTGTACTTCTGGAGACCTTTGGGCTCCCCTAAGCCTGCAGATATTTCCCTCTTATGTGTGGATGGTGCTGTTTTGGCTACAAAAGACTGACACTCAGATATTTGAGATTATTATTAATATAATTCTATTGATATTCCTATATACTTCCTGTATTTCTTTATATCAACTTTTCAGATAAGTTCAAAAAAGCTACTAGTGTGCAAATGTGTTTTTTTACTTGTCAACCAGCCTATACTCCGTTAGTCATTTCATGCCTAGAAGAGCTAATTTTTGTAAATCTTCCCTGCCTCAGCACTTGGAGGCAAATCTTGCTTGCCACCAGCACCCTGACAAGTGGCTGTTTACAAGCCATGGCTATTTACAAGCCTGTACTATTACGTTTTCCCAAAAATAGTACTTGAAGAAAGAAAAAGTCACTAGTATGAATCTAAATGTTGAAATTTATATTTTTCTATCTCTTTCTTTGTAAGAGAGAAACAAATATTTATATATATATTGTGTGTATGTTTTTGAAATTTATATTCACATCCTCTTGGGGTTTTAATGCAGTCAAGTTGCTATATGTAATACATATATGTGTAGTCACAAAGCATTAAGTATGCTTTCCGATACACAGTGACATGGGTGGGGGAAGTCTATAGATGAGGGCTGTTTCTCTTAGCAAACTGAGAAATTAGTGAGCGTGGTAACGGAGAAAATAAGTTATTTACATATTGACTGGTTGTGGTTTTTCAGGCCCACCACAGCAGTACTCAGGCCAGGAAGACTATTATGGGGACCAATACAGTCATGGTGGACAAGGTCCTCCAGAAGGCATGAACCAGCAATATTACCCTGATGGTAATCTCTCATAATGTTAACTTTCCCATTTTACACACCTGCCCATTACTAGTTACACACAACTTTGGGATGAACAATTTTTAGTAACTGCTCACTAGAACACGTCTTATATTTACTAAAGCTTGCTAGTTCAGTCATTTGGAACGCAAAAGATAACTTTATTTTACAGCTCACTCAAAGTACAACGATTGTAACTTCACTTATACAACTATGATAAAGAATCCCCTTCTTTGGCTGTAAATATAGGAAATTCTTCACTGTATGTAGGACAGCTTATGCAGTCATGTAATATGTCTGCTGATAATACTATTTTGCTTATAAAAAGACATTTTAAAACTGAGATTATAGTTATTACATTGATACTAAGAGCCCTTAACAAAATGACCAATATGCTTTTGAAAGTAGTTGTTGTTTTCTGTCTTTTTTTAAGAATGTGACAAGCTATGCCTGCAATAACATATTGCATAACGGTAGATAAATTTTTCCTTTAGCATTCTTAGGATTCTCCAAACCATATAATTTTGGGGGGATTTAGTGCATTGCAAGGGTTTGCAAAATCAGGTTTGTTGAATTGCAAAGTTGATTCACTTAAATAAGAGATCCTTATAATTTATAGAATATAGGGAGGTGTAAAGATGCTGCTCAGAAAATTAGGGTTTTTTAAATTTACATTTTAGATATGGTAAAAAGGACCAACTAAACATATTCTGATGGATTCATGGCTACTGTAAGAGCCAGCGTTACATTTTGTATATTAGTTTGTGAAGTTCAGGGTGCATGGTAGATTACCTACTTGCAAAGTAATCCTTATTTTGTAGCGACTGTTTGTTGCAAATTAATTGTGTATGTGTGTTTTTAAAATGTGTTCAAGTTGGTTTTGCCAAGTTTTAAACTACCCATTTGCCATTGGCCACCATCATGCTCATGATTTACTTAATTCACATATCACAAAATCAACCTTGAACATCCCGTGTGTTGAATCAATCCAGAACCAGTTTTGTGAAATGTAAGAGTATGGTAAGACTGAGCTGCACAAAAGCTAGCTTACAGACATTGTTAATCATTCTCAGAAATCATACTGTATCATACCTGGCTGCTTTATGTTATGCATAATAGAACACCAAAAACATAATTGTGATAACCTTAAGCTGTGGCTTAGGTAATTTGTGCAGACGTTTTCTAAAGCTTACTTGCAGCTAGACAAATCATGGGGATCCACCAAGTTCTGTAATTTGGGGCAAATATATGCTGTTCAACAGTCAACATGCAAAACATGATCTACAAATTATGTCAGTAATTATAAAATGGCTTTCTTTAATAAGCAGGAAAGTAACACGACATAGAGATATACTGTAAACAAAACTAATCATGAATGTGCAGTTGAGTAAAATGTGTGATGCCCATGATTAGGAAAATAAGGGATTAATAAACAGAAAATTGTCATACTGTTCTTGTGATCAAATGTAGTGCCCTTTTTAACAAAAAAAAAAAAAACATTAATTCTGACTGTGCCCAAGAATACATAATGAACTAGAATTTTAATTTGCAAGTGGACCTATGCAAGATACTAAAGCCAACATCAGGTCAACTGGATCCTAATGGCAGCTGTCATAGCATTTACTGGTTATGCTAATATGGCAAAGGGGAATTTGAAAGGAAATATGTTCTTTCTCTTATAATAATAAAAAAATCTGAATGTTTTTGGGGAAAGGATCCATATTAATTTTTAAATAGATATTTCATACAAAAATTGTATAAAAGTTGTTTGGAAGTTCATTGAGCTTTACTTGTAGTTCACACTGCTTTTAGCAGCATATGCTTTTGAATTGGAAATCAGTAGAACAGGTGTCCAGCAAAGTATGATAATTGGTTTCTTTGTTCATTCTAATTAAATTCAGGTTATTTACATGTGAAAGGCCTAAATGCTTTCATTTTTTAAAAAAGTACTTTTCCCCCTAACAAAGATTAGCAGAAGTTCAAGACTGTTTTTCACTGTGATGTTGCAAAAACTACTTCATTCGCTGATTTTTTCCCCCTGTCACATGTTAATTTAATATGAAAGGAAATCCTATTGGTAAATCCTTCTAATTCAGTTTGAAGGTTCGTTTAATGTGTTTCCAGCTGACACTGATTTTTTCAGTAAGATGAAATCTTTTTAGGGTTTTCACTCAGAGGCCATTAACGTTTCTTCCTGTCTCTTGTCGAATTGATGTAGGTCATAGTGATTACGGTTATCAGCAACCGTCGTATCCTGAACAAGGCTACGATAGGCCTTATGAGGATTCCTCCCAACATTACTACGAAGGAGGTATCTATATACCTTCACACACATGTGCGCACATACATACCTTTTCCTCTCCCCTTCCACAAAGGAACAAATTCTTGCACAACATAACTTGTTTCCTGCCCATGCAAAGCTCTTGTAGACTACTAGTTGCTGGCTGTTGAGATTTGCAGGGAACTTGAAGCATTCAAAATAGTTTCTTGCAAACATCTAAACTTATAACCTTAAATTTGTCATTTCTAACAGCAGTAAAATGACTAAAACACTTAGCATTTTTTTTTCCAATCGTATCTTTTTATTTGAACATAAACCCATTGGTCCAGTTGTATATTTTTTGTGTATGCATACATACAAATATAGTGCCATTAGGACACAGCTTGCTGATTTGTGTAGCTAGTCTGTGCTCTGTAGCTGTCTTTAATTTTGTCCTTTTTTTCATTTAGCATAGTCATGGCCTTATCAAGTTATGGCATCACGTTCCAGTAAACTTAGTGCTCGTTTGGCAGAGATGCTGAAAATGCTGCAGTTTAGCCTTGCAAAATCTGACTTTAACTGCAGTTTGTTTGGCCGAATTCTTCTGTTTTGTTTTGTTTTGTTCAGTTTTTGAGATCAAGACTGCATTTTCATTTTGTTTTTGTGGTGTTCGCTGTGCATCTTAAAAGGAAAGAAAAATAGAACCAGAGAAAGTGCCTTTAATTGTTTTTGCTTAACCTCATGTTTCAGGAAACTCGCAATACACTCAACAGCAAGATGCATACCAAGCACCACCTCAGCAGCAAGGCTATCAACAGCAACAGTACCCAGGTCAGCAGGGTTACCCTGGACAACAACAAGGTTATGGTAAGTAATGGAAGCTGAGTTTGTGTGGGAAACCTAGATGTCGACCAGGATGGTCTACCAACCTCATTTTTGTATCCTCAAACCTCCATGTTAAAACTTCAAAAAAAAAAATAACAAAACCAGTTTGATTACTTGCCGCCACTCCAATTAGGTTATCATACTTTTCTTTTGGTCCTTTAAATGCCTGTTTACCAGGAGCATGCAGCACAACAGAGCGTTTATGCATATGGATAAGACACATAAGGTTCACATCCAGGCAGTTTAGAATATGATGAATAAATATATGTTGGTAAATTAAGTCACTTGAAATTCAAAACAATAAAATAAGATTTCTAAAATCTTTCTGGAGTCCACACTTGCATTGCCTACAGGTTCTAAGAACCAAAGTCCATTTCCAAAGCTGGATGCAAGGCCCTGGGAGGCAGTTGGCATTCCCCAAACATATGTCCAGTCAGATAATAAAAACAACAGCAAACAAGAATTTACCCTGTAGCAAAAGATCCTCTACAGCCAAAAGAAACTTTCAGGTAACTTTAGTCCTGTCCTTTAAAGGAAAACCTTCAATATTGGGGAAATGGGGAAGACCCACATCTTGCAACATGGACTAATCAATGGGTGAGTTTGCACGACATGACAACCCATCCTGCGAATAAGCTGCATAGTGTGGGTTGTTCACAGAACAAGCCACGGTGTGCATGACAGATGATCAGGTTTACCATGGGTTGTTCTCTCCCTCCTTCCCTCTTGGTTTTCCACCCAGTTTCCCAGGGTCCTGCATGGCAGAACCCATCTTGTCTGCCCATCCTGCCCCTCTCCCCACTCTGATCGCCCTTTCGTTCCCCAACTTAAAAAAATAATCAGCCCCTTGAATTTGTGTGAATGGGGGCATGCGTGTGTGTGTGTGTGTGTGCGCGTGTGTGTGTGTGTGTGTATATATATATATATATATATATATTATATATATATATATATATATATATAGGCACTTGTGGCTGTTAATAGCCTTGCCTTGTCAATGCCCTTGTATGTTTCAGCTGTCAAAGGAAAGCAGTATGAAACATACAAGGAAAGTAACAAGACAATACTGCTTATATGCTAAATTGACGGCCATTGACAGTGGCAGGTCGGGAAAAGGAGACAAGGTCGCCCACTTACCAAGATGATCCCCAGGGTTTTAAGTGTTAGGCTGACACTTGTGGGTGCCCTGCTTCCATGCAGACTTCCCCGAGTGTCCAGCAAGTCCTTTTAAGAGAGACCTAGGGTCCACCCCCTTTTTGTGGCTCCTGTTCAGAGCAGTTACTGCGAATCGGAGCCATGAAAAGGGGGTGGACCCTAGAAGACCGGCTAATAATAATAAATTACGGCTCCATTTGCGCAAATTCTGAGGGCTGAAATTGTTTAAAAAGGGATTGGCAAACAAGTGACAGCCCCTCCAAGGTGCCATTTGGGCATTGTTGGAGGGGCTGTCACTGACAAGGAGAGGTTGAGGTGGCTCAAGTGGAAGCCATCAGGAAGAGCAGCAGGGGGTTTTGCTGCTTTTGCTGAACAACTCTGTACCTGGGCACTGCAAACCAAGATGGGTTGGCTCTGCTGGGTTTGGATGATACACCAACCCACCACGGATAAAACAACTCCTGCAGCAAGCCGTGGGTTATCAGGGTGGCTTGTTGCCCTCAAACAAGCCACCCTGCGGGAAGCGGTGCAAGTCAGACAACACGACAGCCCACCATGGCTTGTTTCAAATGATAGCCCACAATGGGGGTGTCATAAGAACCTACTCAGTGCCTTGACTGACAGCAAAAATTGGGGGTTATGAATAGCCTTTCAGGTCCATGCTAATTCAAATTATTGGGGAGGTTGGGATGACCATGGCAGAAACTGGGAAACTCCCCTAGTCTATTGCATAATTTCAGCCTTTAATTAGGCAAGATGGAAAGCTGGGGAAGGGATTTTGTTGTCTACTTAGCAAACAAAGGGCCTTTTCAAACATAATGTTAAACTGTGGTTAATGTTACATTCATGAGTCTCAGACCTGTGCACTCCTCCCTCCCCTCTCATTCTCTGGTGTGGCCACATGGAGGAGATTGGAAACTTTCACTGCTGGTTTTGAATTCGTTCGTGCTCCCTGCTATGTCTGAATTTTGGGAAACTGGTAAAAGTCTGTAATTGAACAAGCCAGGTTCCAACAATGACTTATGATCCTAGCTTGTTCATTAACCAGTGTCCTCACATTCAGACATAATGGGAACTCTGGTTAGTTTAAAAGTGGGGGTGGATGCATTTGATTTCTTTGTGGCCACGCCAGAGGAAGAAAAGGGAGGAAGGAACATCTGAACTCACATTAGCATTACATTTGAACAAGGCAAAGAATGCACGTGGTCATCAAGACTGACTCCATTGCTGTTTGCCTACAAAAATGATGTTTAGCACTTCTAAAATGGAAGCCACTAACGTCAAGTTATGCAAAGCTTAGCAAGTATGGGTTTTATCCACTGTAGTGTTTACACAAGAACGCTCAAGTAAGGGAAATTCCCGATACTCTCCTTCCCACTGCAGTCCTTTGTACCCTTGAACAGCCTCTTGGGCTTGAGAAATCCTCAAGGGATTTAGGATGGGGATCTACAGGGGGAGGAAAGAATTGGCAGCAGGGGAGTGGGTAGAGGCAGCTTGCACGAGTGGCGCTCCCACATGCGCAAGTTGTCTCTGTCCAATTACCCTTCTCCCACTGCAGCTCCCCTGCCCCACATCCCAGGCCTCAGGCTTTTAGATGGCTACAGTGGGGAGGAGAAGATGGAGAATTCCCTGTGTGTGAACATCTTTTCACTTGCTGCATTGAATATCACTCAGTGTTAATAATTAAATTAGGCTGCCTCAGTGATACCAAAGCTAAAAAATATATATTTAAAAGGTCTTGGAGTGTGGGATGCTGCTGCAAAAGGCCAATACTACCTTGGGCTCAACTTAGATAGTATTAATAGTGTGTCCACTATAGTAAGCATTGGCTAGAATCCAAAGACTGCACAACTAGTTTATTATTGATTCATTGATTTAGAGTATTTTTATCCCACTCCTCAGCCAAAAAGGTTCCTGAAGTAGCTTTCAAATGATCAATCAAAGAAGACAGTCCCTGCCCACAGGTTTACAATCTAAAAGACATGACACACAAAGAAAAGGAATAGGGAGGGAAGAGGGGAAAATTAAGTCTTTCAGCAGGGCTCTTAGAATGGCCCTGCTTCCCCCTCTCATCTCCTACAATACAGCCTGCTGGAGATGACAGTTGACGGGGAAGGAGCCTTCATGGAGGTTTCTTCAGCAGGGCTGATGGAATTTGCTTGCTTATCCCTCCCATCTCCCTCAGCACAGCTAAAGAGCGCTGTGCGGCCCAAAAGTTTTCAGCTTATGTTCCTTGAATACCAGTATCCCACCTCCTCCTGCCTTGCTATATGCTTATGGGCCACATGCAGCAAACCACTATGGAGGTGTAGAATGGACAAAGTTAACTTGTTTTTCCCCTTTCTTCCCCGCCCTTTTTTGCAGTGCGGGCAGAGTGCGGCCTGCATTGGGTCCAGGGGGTGGGGATTTGGCCCGTGGAGTGCTTGAAGTTGGCCACCCCTGCTGTATACCAATCCACTTTTGAACAGATGGGACTTCTAAAAGCAGTTTATGATCCGGCATTAGGGTCTATTGTTCAAAGACAAGAAGTCAAATATTCCATTGAGTATGCCAAAGCCCTCAAGTGCACCTAAATGGATCCTGGCTATTGGAGTTTTCTTCTAACCCCTAGTTAATTCAGTTGCATTATGATAAAGTAGTTGACCACTGAAGTGATATCCTGAGCAAGACAAGTGGAACAAAGTGATAAAGATCTGCCTCCCCTCTGTAAAACCCTTGACTAACCCATTTGCTATTGTGCTGACAAGCTGTGTTCTGTGTTTGACCTAGGTTTGTTGTAAAACTTGATTTTAGCCTTAAATGTACAGTTTCTCACTGCTGGATAGCAACCTAGACAGTATGCTATACTTAAACCAAGGCCAGAGTTCCAGCTGAAATAATTGAAGCTGAAAAACATTGAAGCTGAGTTCTAGATATTTTCTCAGAGAATATACATTGACCTGTTTCACATGTAATGACAGACCATGGTTTAATTAAACATGGTTTGTTGAATTGTGGGTTGCCATTACATACAAACCTGGAACTATGTGTTAACTATGGGTTGTTAACCACGAACATCCCACAGAGAGAACCTATGGTTTGTTGTTTGGTCGTGAACTGTGTGTTGTTTAAACCATGGATTGTCATTACATGTGAACCCAGAATCATAGGTTGTTCATGGGGTGTTTCACCAGGCTACCGAGGCAGCAGGCAAGAGTGTAAAAAAACCAAACAGCCTCTTTACCTGCCGGTATTGCAATGCTGCAGAGGCAATTGGGATATAAGGACGGAGCGGGTAGAAATGTGAAGGCTCAGAAAAAAACCCAGAAAAATTTGTGCACACATCCCCTCCAGGGGGTTTGTTTTTTCCAAGGCCTGTTTTTGTTTTTTTCCAAAAAACTGGAAAAATTGAACAGCTTTGGATTATGAAATATTTTCTTTTATAATTTAAGAGAGGGTATTTATATATTGTTACCCAGGCTTTCCTCCACCCAAAATGATTTCTAAAATTATGTAATAAGAACACTGTTATAGAAAGACTAGAGATGTAAAATGTCTGGAAATAATGAAACCATGCGGAGGAAAAGCTTTTTTAATCATCTCTGTAAGATTCCCAGCATAGTTATTTCTTTCATTCCTTATTAAAATTATTGATCTAAAATGTTTGGTACATTAAATGTAAAAGTATAGTTTATTCTGACAAATTACAAATTTACTAACTGAGTTTACTTTTAATTTTTAAAAAATATAATGATAATTTTATGAGCAAACCAAGTTATACATTTATTATTCATTCAGTTTATAACCCACCTATATACAAATACTCTAGGTGGCATATAAAGTTAAAAACAATTTAACGAAAAATCCAACAGTAAAAACGCAGCATAAAAACAGTATTTAACAGTCAACAAATAAAATAACTTTAGAAACAGAAAAGCTGCTTTATGTTCCTAAAACAGCTGTCCCCAACCTGGTGCCCTCTAGATGTCTTTGACTACGATGCCCAGCATTCCTGACCATTGGCCATGCTGCCTGAGGCTGATGGGAGTTGGTCCAAAATACCTGGAGGGCACCAGGTTGGGGAAGGCTGTCCTAAAGCAACAAAGTGCTTTAGATCTGTAAAGAAAGCTTAAAAAAGCATATTGCTTAATTTTCAATTTTTCCCAAAATTTCTGTTTTCTGAAAACCCCTGGGAAAAAACGGGTTTTTTCCATAGCTTCAAAATTTCTGGAATTTTTACATCTCTAGGAGCAGGTGAAGGAGGGAAATAAAACAACCCAGGGACTGAGAAAACAAACCCTGGGTAAGGCAACAAACCATGATTTTAATACACAATGGGTTAGTGTTACGTGTGAACCAAGCCAGTGTGTTTTGCACTTGAGGCATTTTTCTGTTAATATTCCTATATCTCAAAAAGGGTAATTAAACGTGATCCTATATGATGGTACTCTGGTGTCTGAATTACTGCAGCTTTAACACACTTGTTAACTATTTTAGTTGAACAACACCACAAAAAGCAAACAGCATTATCTCTGGGTGGGGCAAAGGGCAAAGAGGTTGTGGAGAGTATCATTGTATTTTACCAGTACAAGGTGACAAATGTGTTATAGAACCATGGTATGTAAGAAATATGCTTCCCAGTGGTGGAGCAAGTTAAGTTTATATCTTCATAAATACACTTAGTTATATATGAGAGTTCCCCTACTGTTTTTTAGATATTCATAGCTCTTTTAGTTTAATTGGATCCCACAGAGTCTTTAGAGGAAGCATCAAAGTATTTGGACACCAGATCCCAATTGCTCTGTTCTAATGTTTCTCCCAATTGTAGAACAAAGGGATTCCACCATCAAAAGGTATCAAGAAGGCAGGTAGAGTGGAAAGGGGCAGCTAAGGTTTGAAAAGAGTTTCTTCACTTGTCTTTGGTAGGCATCTCCCTGGTAGGCTCACACACACAATCTCACTCACAGCCTGCCAGAAAGCGAAAACAGCAGGGTGTATTTACTAAAACAAAAAAGGCAGTGTGTGTTGTACTTCTACCCAGTGCTTTAACAGAGGGACGTGATTATTATTTGGCCCTGTTAAGTCTATGAGCTCTGCTTTAAAAGCTGGTCCTGTTTGTAAAGCAAGCAAGATAAGCATTTTGCAAATGAAAAAAAAAAACTGATATAAAGTGACTTGTACTGAATAAATCTTGATATAGGAGATTATTCTTAGAACTCCATAGTTATAATATTACACAATGAACTGTTCTGAACCTCATTTACCTGCTTCAGGGAAATAAAAGGATAGGTGATGATGCTTTGTTTCTGCCTTCGTAGCTTTAATATTTGAATTGTTCCACTATTGTTCCATAAAATATTTTAGGTCCCTCACAAAGTACTCCAGGACCTCAATATTCCAATTATCCCCAAGGGCAAGGCCAACAGTATGGAGGATATAGACCAACACAGCCTGGTCCCCCACAACCACCACAACAGAGGCCTTATGGATATGACCAGGTACAGTTTTTTTAACTTCCTGTTTTTTGTTTTATTTTTTACAGTTTCAGCATTAGATTTTTGAATTTCATATGCATACTATAATAGCTTCAAAATATTAAAGAAAATCAAGCACCAAATATATGCAAGTTTACAGTTACATTACTATGAACATTCTACTTATAACCTGTTTGTTCCTTCATAATTATAGAGGACTATTCTGAAGGTGTTGAAGCTTAGTGAATTTATTGACAGTCATACTCTGAAAGCAATTTTAAGAGTTAGTGTTACTGTACTATACTGGATACAGAGAGCTTCGGCTATTGGGCGGTATAGAAATGAAATAAATAAATAACTAAATAAATAAAATACTCAGCTGTGTAATTTGGTATTTAGCTCTTTGTCCCATGTTGTATCCAGATTGATGAAGTTCAACACTTCTATGGAAGCTGCCCTTCTGGCTCTCTGGCTCTTGCATTTTAGGCCCAGAAAACAGAACCAGAAGGTGGAGCTCAGCCTTTTTATTTATTTTTAAAAACATTTTTAGGCAGCTTTTCAAAAAGCACTCAAAGTGGCTTACGTTAAAAAAAATCACAACAGTAATTAAAACAGCCAATATATGTGCGAGAGAAATTAGCCAAGTGCAGTTGAAATTAAAGATGTTTTACAGCCCTTGTAAAAAGTGAGCAAAAAAAAGTATCTCCTCACTACAGTAGGCAACCTTTTCCAGAGTCTAGGGGCTACAGTGGTAAAGGCCCTTATCCTAGCTGATGGTACTCTGATCTGACATAGAGAAGGCATACAGAGCAAGGTCTCCTTTCCTGATTGCAGCTAGTGCATGGGCTTATAGAGGAAGAGTTGGTGTTCCTTTGGAATGTGGGTCCTGGGCCGTACAGTAAAAGTCAAAGTTATAGTATTATGTGCTGAGTTTCTCAGCTGGGGAAATGCAGTAGTAGTATAGTATTTATCTTGTATATAAACACTCTGTCATTTCTAGCAAAATCTTAAAAGAAAAAGAGGATGCACACATGCATACAGAGAACTGTACTGGGGGTGGGCAGGGAGGAAAGGAAAACTAGGATGGAACATGGATCATCTAGTCAGTCAAGCAAACTACCAGAAACCCTCTTTTAAGAGCAGTACCTTTCCATATCTGAATGTGCAGAAGAGACCTTATCTGACTTGAACGGATAAAGGAGTGCTTCTTACCCCTATCCCCTTGTGATTGGTGTCTCTGCATCAGGGATGGCCCTTGCTGGGAAATCAGACCTTTTTTGGGCTCGCCAGATTCCTTGGAGCCCCTGGGTTGGCTTGCATTTGCTAACCGAGCTGGGGGCTTGTTCCCAAACTCTGGGAACATTCATAGTTTTTTTTCTCTTAAAATCAGTATTTATGCAAGTTGTGGCCACAAGTTGCACAAGTTATGCAAATTTTGTGCCAGCTTGCACATATTACAGTTGAAATCTGCATAGCTTATGCAGATTGCAGGTGCAACGTGCATGCCAATTTTGAGGGGGGGGACACACTCTAAAATCGTGAGCTGGCCCAACTCAATACAGATCAAGTCAGTGAGATAGAGTCTGGGGGGCCGAGCTGCTGAAAGCTTGGTGAACTTGACCCCCCAGCTGGATTCTTCCAACATCTCTACTCTGCATATACATCTCTGCATCTCCCCCCCCCCCCCCAATAAATATGAATATGGAGCTGAACCTCTGTGGAAAGAAATTTCTGGAAGTGTTGCTGGTTAGTGTGCTGTAGCAAAACAAAGTCCTATAGCACTGTAAATACTATGCTATTATACATTTGTTAGTCTTTACAGGACTCTTTTACTGAAAGGAAGATAACTCTATGCACTGGTTCCATAACAGATGAATCCCTTCTATTTGTCCCTTACATATTCCTGGTGTGACCTGTCATTCTTTTAAAATGTAATCTATACTAAACGACATTACTTTCTCATTACTTCAAGATACCAAAGTCACTTTGCAGTTTTATATTACATGTATAGTAGAATATAAGGAGTTAACTGTTTAATTGGTAATTACCTGCTAATAAAAAATTGACTCCCTCCTGCTTTCCAGTTTAACCCCTAAAATTAGCTGCAGTTATATTCATAATCCCTAGTTCCCAGCATTTGAGGTGGGCCTCTCTAAGGACACATGGGTAGTACCTACAGGGAATTGTGATCTCACCCAATTCAGTGTACTGTATGTTCACTTGAAATCCATACCTGTTGTCAACACAATAGTATGGCCCTTTGCCCTGGAGGAGAAGCTAACAGGAAGTGGTGGTAACATTTTTCAATGGCCCAGTGCATTCAGGTATTAACAGCTGACCATAGCAAGGTGAAGTTATTTGTTCTAGACATTAAAAGCCAAATCTGGTAGAAAATATATCTCCTTTGTATATGCTTTTCCCTTCATTGCTTCCTGGTTCTTGCTGTTGGAAAACCTCCAGGTGGATAATAAACAAAATAAGGCTATATTTTATATTAGAATGGGAAATCGAGGAAAGATGTCCCCTCAATTTCCCATTCTAATATAATGGTAGCCTCCATTATATGGAGGCAGCCATTATATGGTAGCCTCCATCAGCAAGCTGGTGTGTTCGCACGTGTGCTATACCTTGTTGAAGGATCAGCAGATATGCATTGCAAGCTCACTACACTGTTTCTGCTCCCCATACCTCTTACATTTACCCCATTATATTTCTGTCAGATGATCTAGAAAAGAGCACCAACACATGTGGTGTTCAGCATCATATCCCTAATGGAGGAATTCCAGTGGGCTATCCATATTTTTATTTTTGGATATTCCAGGGACACCTGCATCTTGATAACAGAAATTATCTGTATATTTCAGTCTCTTCAGACAGAGCTGTGCTATCTTGCAGGTCTGGATTGTGAATAGTGTATTTATTCATGCCACATCATATCGTAGAAGGTTTCTTATATTTGATCTCTTCACATACTATGTTTTCAGAATTCTAGTCTTCTAAGATTTGTTTACATGGAAAGATTTTTTTCTATTTTTACATTTTGTCACTATTACTAATGATACTGGATATATGGCAATGGTTACCCATACTCTGGTTACTTCCGTACTAGATTACTGCAGTATCTTGTATGTGGGGCTGCATTTGAAGACAGTTTAGAAACTGCAATTAGTTCAAAATTCAGCTCCTAGACTGCTATTTGGCCAGGCAAGGGGTTTATCTCTTGCCTATAGCTCTATTCAGGTAGTCATAAGAATGTGTGAGGATGCAAGCTGCGTAGGGGCTTGTGTGCGGGGCCTGCCCCCAATGTGCCCATGTGTGCCAGCCTCAACCTTCCCACATCAAGCAGGAAGGTCTGAAGGGGGATTCCAAATATATTCAACTGAAGGAGCTTAGAAGCTTTCTTTTGATTATGAACCCTGAATGTGAAGGGTTTCTGCTTGCAAGAAGATTCTAAGCACATCCAGCTGGATGCGCTTAGAATCTCCATTTAGACATTCCTGCTCAATGCAGGAAGTTCAAAGGTGGAGATGGGGTGGGGGGGCTGGCACATGGCAATATTTGAGGCAGTGCATGAGTGCCCTACACAGTTTGTGCTCTCTTCTGTGAATACCTGAATAGGGCTATTGTTGAAACAATTTCACTGGCTCTCAGTTCATTTTCAGACTAAATTCAAAATACTGGTTCTTGTTCCACTGCTGGCTCCCAGTCATCTCAAATGTAGCTCTCCACCCCTCTCTCTCTCTTTCCCTCTCTTGGCAGCAGCTGCTCACTCTTAGCAGGGGCTCTCCAGCTTTGCCTTGTTTGCTGTAGCAGTGGGCAGGCTGCTGTGATCTGGCATGCTGGAGGAGGCTTTAGGGCCTGTAAGGGGGGTGGGGGAGAGGAGAACACAGAGCAGAACAGAGAGCAATCAGCCAAATAGCTGTGGTGAGGAAGGAGCCCAAGAGGCAAAGAGCAGCATGATTGCCTAGCTGCTATAGTGCACTGTGTGGGTACTGGAAACAGAAGGGGAACTGAATGTGTGGGCGTGAGAGAGCAATGTGGACTTGTGTTGGGAGATTTTGCAACACTGAGTAGATCAGAGCATTCTCTCAGTGATGAGAAAACTATCCATCTCAATCCAAGGAGCAAGTGAGCATGTTGGAATTGGCCTACTTGCTGACTGAGTCCTGGGTTGGGCAACATGGAAAGGAAAGGGATGGAGAGGAGAGACCAGAAAAGGCCTCCAGCCAAGGCCAGTGAACAGCATTGCCACTTGACCCAAGTAGCCTAGTTGGCAGTGCATGGAGCCAAAGTAGTTTCTGCTTGAAAAATACTGAAGATCACCCCTACAGAGGTACTCCCCTGGTACTTATTGGACCGTCTTCTCCTGTGCCAGTCTACCATTCACTGAGGTTATTATCTGAGACTCTTATTGGGAGGGGGCACCTTCTGAGGTATGCCAGGGGGTCACCATGGAGAAAGCCTTGTGATGTCATCCTGCCTCTGGAGTGCCCTCTCCAGGAAGGCTCACTTGGTGCCTCCACTGTTATTTTGATGCTAGGCAATGGCCCTTTTATTTTCCCAGGTTTTTAACCTTTTAAGAAGGTGGGGTTAGTATTTGTACTTGGCTGTGCTGCTTTGAGGTTTTGTCTTCTGGGCTTTGCTACTGTTTTCCTATGTTTATATTTGTTATATTTTATACTGTGCTTTCATTTTAATCGTAAGCCACACTTGGAACACTAGTGTTGATTCTGTTGGAAGAGAGAGAAGAATTATTAGAAGCCTAAAGTTCTTCATTGCCACTATCAGTTTTAGGAAAAACTAGAGTAATTCCAAGTTTTAGATAACCAAGTTCATACTTGAAATTGTGAAATGAATCCGTGCTGCTATTATGTCAGCTTGAGAAGAAGTGAAAGTTCAAGGAAGTATACTAGCCTTATGCCTTTTAGATTTATATCTGGTGTGCTGTTTTGTTTTAGAAATATCAGGGCGCCACATTGTGTTTACTTTCCTTCTCTTTCCATTTTTAGGGACAATATGGAAACTACCAGCAATGAAAAATAATCCAGTATGATAATCAGTACCTGTTAGCAGCCGCATTGTCTTTTCATCACTGTGGACATCTCTTTTGAAGAGAATCTTCAATTCCATCTAGTTTGGAACAAGAGAAAAAAGAAAACCACATAATTGATAAATGGCTGTTTTGTGGTATATTGCCTGTCTGGGTTAGTTATAAGCAAAAGTGATAGTCTTTCTAAAACATTTTTGCATCTGTGCTCTAGATGGCAATATTGGACAGAAAATGCACTCACAATTTTGCAATGACCTTAGAACTGTACATCAAACAAACTGTTACAGACTGAAATGTGTGAACAGCATTGTATGTTTATGAAGGTTAAGGGAATGTAATATTTTTCCACAGATTCTTTTGTAAGGGGAAGGGGGAAATTTTTACAGCAGCAATATTTTATATATTATGTTTTTCATATGGAATATGCAAGGCAGTACACTACGCACTGGGCAGGTCAGAAACCCTTACAGATAGGAATTATAGATTGAAGCATGATACATTCTTCTTTGCGTTGGTCTCAGCGTTGGTCTCAGCGTTGTATGAGAAGGAGAGTTGTTCAGCATACGTTCTTGACAGACCCTTGTATGAAGAATTTATATCTCAACTATTTAAACAACAAGATGATCATGGACAATATGATGCAATCTAGTATAAAGAATTGAATTTGAAATACTTTGTGTGAAGCTATTTTGTAAAAATGGTTTCTAGCACTGGCAATTTTCTGTATTTTTTTTCCAGTAACAGGAAAATGTCTGAATTGAATTTGTAACAGTCTTGTAATGGTTTCACATAAATTAAGCTGTGATCTCTTTCTGATTGCAATGACAAGGAAATTGAAAAAGTGTTCATTTAACCTGGCTTAAATATACAAAGTATTTAAAAACAAAACATAGATAGGTTGACACATATTTTATTTCATAAGTGTATTTAACTTTTAGTAGTATAATTTCTATGTAACAAAAATAGTATAGAAGCTTTTGTAAAACACTTGTCTAAACTTTCTCATCTGAGAGTTAATATCTTTAAGAAGGAAGGCATTTGTTGTGTATGTCCATGTCTGTACTCCAAGAGACCAAGAGGAAGTTTTAGTGAGGTTTTTAAAAATGCCAAATTCTATCGAGAACTGCATTAATGCTTAACCAATATTGCATGTGAAATAGCCACTACTTGGATCAACAGCAGAGCCATAGAGAACACAAACCGTTCAAGACTCTCCTCCTGTTTTGTTTCAAGTGCATGACTGAATACTGTATTGCACAGGAATACATGCATTCAGACAGTCTTGGCAAATATTTGAAAGGATATAACTAAAAACAGCCCTGGAATACATACCTTTATTATGTGTTGCTATATTTTATCAGGAAGGTAGCATTTATGATAAGCTGTACCTGAATTAATAAGACATAAAAAGATGCATTCCTCCATAATTTTAAATGGAGAACAAATTTCTTCTTTTCCATTGGTTGCATATTAAAATCAAGTTTTAAACTGAAAACATGAGGAACATTGCTATGAATGAAATGCTTCTAGGTTCTGTGCCAATTTTCCGCCACTGTGTACTTCATTGCTATTTAAAACTACTCTATCCACTCTTTAACAGAAGAATAAATTATTTGTGATTTTAATTTCCTCATTTTCTCCTTTAAATTAGATCTCTATTGCTCTGGTATTTCATTTGGAGACTTTGCTACAGATTTTTATTTTGTATTAGTTGGTCCAGGAAAACCAAATTATATTTATTCTAGAACTTTATCAAAATTCTCTTCCCATAGCCAAGTTAATTAGAATTAACTGTTCAGTAATCAGCATGTTGTTGTGTGTGTAGGCTGTTTGTTACATAATTCTCTCTGAAAATGATGGTCCATGAGGCTATAATCAAGATGACTGAATTAGATAAATGAGTTGAGACAAAAAATGCGCTGAACCTAACCTGCTATAGATACGTTATCTCATTTAAAATAAGCTCAACTGACATTAAGAAATAATTTGTCTTTCCAGCCGATCTTCTGTTGTCTTATTCTCATTTTTAATGGAAACTAAAATTGCAGTTTTAATAAGCAGAATTTCCTCCAGGGTTTTTCTCCTAGGGAATAATGCGTTTTCAAGGTTTAATTGTTTTATAACGGTCCTATTTCATAAAAGTTTTTAATTGGTGGTGACAAACATTGCCTTATTCCTCTGATATTGTGTTAGAACAACAACTTAGAAGATAGCTCCCTTTTGATTATTGGCATTTTGTTTAATGTATTCAGAAATCTAAACAAAGTAGAATATCAAGACAAAGAAGAATGCTACAAAATGGGAAAGTACAATACACTGTATAATACAAGTGGCTGTCCTCCAGTAAATGAAAATCCAGCCCAAGAGATTGTGGCAGAAAAATCTCTCTTAACTTATGTCATTCTGGGCAGAAGAAGTTGGAAGTAAAAGGTAATTTGACAAGAAAATCAAGGTGCTGGAATCTTTACACTTGCACTCTTAGAGAGGATAAAAGCTTTTATCTTGTATAAAAGGCTCAAAGAAATGTGTTCTTTTCCTAGCAATTCAGGGCACTGTAGCAATTAATATAGCAATCGTAGTCAAAGAAAAATGATGAAACTTGACCCTATACATTATTTTGGCAAACAGTATCTCAAACATCTCATGAGCAATAGCATTAATAGGCAGGAAAATAATACATAACAGAGTGATTCCATTTAATAAGCTTTTGGACGTTTTTTGGTATGAGTAACTTCTCCTGGCCATGGGGCTTGCTTCAATAGCTCACATCACTACACTGAGGGACAGGTCACCATTACAGATACTTTGGAAGGCATCTTGCACTCAGATCTGACAAGAAAGTTGATGGACTTCCTCCCTGCAAGACGAACACTGAGTGATTTGACATCATTGCTGTTCTTACCATAGGTAAAAACTTCCTTAATGTGCTCCAGCTAGGTGAATCACTTGTGCCCATGTTTTCCCCAAAGTTGCCTGAATGTCTCCCTCCACAAACCCCAATGAAATGTATTCTACCAGGAAATACCAACCAAAGATTCCTTTTGCATGAGCTGTGAGTAAACAGGCTGCTTCTCAAATGAGTGTTAATGCTACCTACCTACCTATTTCCTGGTACCCCTGCTTCCCAGTACCTTTGGTTGATGGGCTTCCACTATTGTTTGCCTTTATAACCATTCTGTGATATGGCAGTGGTAGTTGCTCCTGTTGGGAATAAATATGGCCCAAATAGAGCAGGTGAGGATCTGAGCATGTCCAAACAATGACATAAACACATTGAATTGAAACTTCTTGTGAAAGGTACATCTGGACTGGGCATGTTACAAGAGTTAATATATGAACATTTTAAGAGGTATTCTTTTCCTACCCTACTGAGGATTGTTCTGTCTCACCCCATGCCTTTTTATGCTCAGGTCCTTGTTGCCGGTGTAGAGCCAAACTGATTCCACTGGGAACTCTCTCAACTACCTGCAGGCACTGAAAAATGCCAGAAATGCAACCCTAAAAAAATATTGAGTGGCCTGATGGACCAAGTGCTTCCTCAGTGTTAATAACTTTTATTAAAACCTACCTGGGTGGTACACTGATTGTGGGACACTTTCTTTTCTTCACCAGTGGGGGTCCTAATGGACTTGGCTGGATTCTTGTATGGTCTAACACTACTGTGCATTTTCTCTAATGTCGAAGAAAGTTTTATCTATTTTTTTTCAATTTTTAAAAGCAAAAATAAGCATACATAATGTACCTTTACACATAGTTTTTGTATACATTTCATTAACCTATCAAATATATAGACAATATCAGAAAACATTTCTCTAATTCCAGTAATTAATACATGGAGGGGGACATGCCCTTTCAGAATGGATTTCTGTGTTTAATGTCCCTTTTTCTTACATGACCAGTTTTGCCAGTTTGGTAATTTCTAACACTGACTTGGTTGTTAGGAACTTTTTAAATCTTTCATAGGTATGTGGTTAGCCTGACAAATCTAAGAATCTGGTGTAAACTGAGCAATACCCTTGGTTGGTCATAATTTCAGCTCTCATTCTTTTGACCTGTGAGGCAAGGGTTGAGTGTGGGTTGTTGTTGAATCATGGGTGATCACGTTGTCTGAACCCAGCTGTGCTAACAAACCATGGTTTGTTAACCACAAAAACCCACCAAGAGAACCGATAGATTGTTGCTGGGTTGCAAACTGTGGGTTGTTTATTGTTAACAAACCATAGTTTGTTACCCTGGATGGGTTCAGACAACATGATTACCAATGGTTTAACAGCAATCCATACTCAACCCTTGAGTGTGGATCATTGTGTTGTTTGAACCCAGCCAGTGACTGGGTTTGCACAACAACCCACCATGGGCAGCCAACTATGGTTGGTTGTCATGTAATCTGAATCTGGAGCATTTTCTGTGGGCTGGCTTATTTTTGGGGAACAAGCCATGCTGAGAACCCATGGCTTATTGTAGGGTTGTTCTTGCCCATGTTAAGTTGTGTTGTCTGAATCCAGGAGACCAATTTTATCATGGATTGTAGTGACTGGCTACAGAGGCACCTGACAAGAGCGGCGAGAAAGCCCGTGCCACTCACTCTTCATGATGTCGCCGGTGAGTACCCTTCCACCCATGCCCAAACGGTACTTTGAAAGGACTGCCTCTCATTACCCGGCTTAAAAATAAAATAAAATCTGTGCCTCAAAAATGCGCAATTGAGGTTGTAATTTTTTTAAAGTATTTCCATTTCTGACGGTCTTTTGCAAGTGCACATTTAACGTCTCTGGGATATGTGTAATCTTGCCTGGTCAATTTCCTTGATTGTTTCAGCTGTCAAAGGGAGGGGCAAAGTGGGGTAGGTAACATACAAAGAAATTGACAAGATGAGGTTGTGTATAGGCTAATTTGCGCACAATTGTGAAGGACTGAGTGAGAAATAATGGAGAAAGGAGGGACATAGTTGCACAATTCAGATACACTGAAAACATGGGGGTGGGAGTGGGAAGCCAAAGGAGTAGGTGTTCCAAAAGTGTGTGTGGGGGGACAATACTTCCCCCCAGCAATGTGGTCCTCTTGCTTTTAAGGGTTGACCTGACATTTGCAGTGTCCCCCACATATTCAGCCCCAACTCTCCAGCTACTTCAGAAAACTGAGATGTTAACCTCCCCCACAACCATTTTTTTTTTTTTTTTTTGAGCTCCTTTCGGAGCACTTACTACTATCGTTACTCTGGGTAGCATGTTTTTCAGTCATTTATTTGACCTGGGAGCAGAGCAGATTTCCTTGAAATCTCGATACTGGCTTTGTCAAGCTGATCACCATTAGCTTGAACCTTCCTCCTCTTCAGGTTAGGGCTTCCCAAGGCAGATGGTATTCTCACTTCAAAAGTGAATGGAAGTGCTCCTGAGGTAAACTGACAAGTTCCTGTGCTTTTGTCTAATATAGATAGCTCCTTAGAGTTCTAGCACTGTTTTCTTATTTTTCCAGTGGAGATGAAACTGCTTTTCTTTCATGTGAGATCACCAAAATCCAAATGTGAATGGAGAATATTCTCAGTATGCACCGCTATATTGCCGTTTGGACCGGTGACCTACTTCAGTCAAGTGTAGCAAATTACTAATCAATTTGTACTTTCCATCCCCTCCTCAAATAGTTATGTAAAGGCAGATGAAAAGTATGACAAGGTTGTCTGCAATAATAATCTATATATTTTCATTGGTGTGATTAGGATAGAGCCAGAGAAAGTTAGTCACAGACTCATTGAACTCAGTGGGACTTGTTAGCCATTGCTAACTTGTCCCATTGATTTCAATGGGACCAAAGAATGACTAACTTCTTCTGGATCCCACCCATCATTTCTAGGCCTGTTAATGTGGGTAACTAGAAATCCTTTAACGAGTGTTAGTAGCTAATACTTTCACGACTGGTTAAAACAAGTTTTTGAACTGCATGAAACACAGTTTCAGTGTAAGGAAGAAACTTGCCGAGTGATGCGGTGCCTTCAAGGCTAATTGAATGGTCCCAGGGAATAGTCTGAAGATGCTTGAGACAGCCACCTTGCTGAAGCTAAGCAGGTTTGGCTTGGGTCTGGTCAGTGCTTGGAAGGGAGACCACCTGGGAACCACAAGTAGCCACCTTGAGTTCCATAATGGAAGAAAGGTGGGATTTAAATGTAATAATAATAATAATAATAATAGGTTTAGCCAGTGTGGCGTAGTGGCTACAGTGTTGGCCTGGGAGCTGGGAGATTTGGGTTCTAGTCCCCACTCGGCCATGGAAGCTCATTGGGTGACTTTGGGGCAATTACTATCTCTCAGCCCAGCATACCTCACAGGGTTGTTGTGAGGATAAAATGGGGAGGAGAAGGTTGATGTGTATGTGTCCTTAAGGAAGAAAAAAGGTGTGATATAAATGTAATAAATAAATTTATTGTAACATAAGCTTCTGTGGGCAATAGCTTACACTGTTGGGCCCTTGAAGTTGAACTCAGAGGATAGCAGGTATGCATACGTTCGTGATTTCATCCCCCTATAAATTGCAATAGTGGAATCTAGTTTTGTCTGCTCTCAAACTATATGGAGAACCTGTCCCAAGCCTGATGTAGATTTCAGTGGGGGCATTCCTTTTCTTCACCATGTAGCCTGAGCAGATACTTGGGTATATTTTAATATGTAGATGTATTGACCTAACAGGATTTCTGAGGATGTAAGTAAAGAACGTACATTTTGGTGCCAGAAACTGTGTATTAGCAGCAGTGACCATATTGTGAATAACCATTGTTAATAATGTGAGGGTCACTCTCAGTACTTTCGGTATTATTTTCCTTCTGACCTCACTGTTTGCTGTTCTTACCACCGCCACCACATGTACTGCATATATACCTGAAACTTGCTAATGTTCCATGCATCTGATGAAGTGGGCTATAGTCTGTAAATACTATTGCCAGAATAAATCTGTTAGTCTTTAAGGTACCACAAGACCATTTGTTGCTGCTGCTGCTGCAATGGACCAACATGGCAACCCTCTGGAAATTGCTAAGAATATGGTTTCTAAAGAGAACATGATTAACAAACTACTGACGGGTACATCCAAATTCAAATTCAATAGACCATCATGACTCTTTACCTTTAAAGAGAAAGCAAGCAAAAATCCTGTCCTGAGCCACACTTATTTTTGTTCTCTCCCTCTTCTCCACCTCCACAACAGGGATGCCTCTTTTAATCCATACAAGTCAGTACTTAGTCTTCACTCCCACATAAACACAATCATTTTGCAAACATGTTCTAATATTAATTATCCCCTTGGCACCAAAAGTCAGGATTTCCTGATGCAGCCCACTAATGTAAAATGCATTAGTGCAAATGCTAGCACTGAGAGTTTAGAATTAGATTCTCTTAAATAAACAGCAAGAACGAAGAGTAGGTGGAAGACCCATACAACTAGCTAATCTGAAAGACTAGTTTCTCCAACAAAACTACTCGTGCACCCTGTGTTTGTTTCAAAAGTGACTGAATATCCAGAGACAGACCAATTACATTTGGTTCACTTTAACATCCAGACAGCAAGTTTATATGGCCTTAGTTTGTTGCATTTGCATTAAACTGGATGGGTGGGAAACAAATAATGAAGGTGCCTTGTAGATGTAGGTACTACATCTGTAGGCTAAATCCTACTGTGTGACCCATGCTGATCCCAGTCAGCCCCACCATCTGTAGAATGGACTGCCAGAGAGAAGGGCGTTAATGGGATTATAAATGCTTGGGGGCGGGGGGAAGAGACATCTGTTGCAATCAAAACCACTATTTGGATGGGTCTTCACTGTCTTGGGATTAAACTTGTCCAAGTGCATTTTTGTAGTCAGGTGAATCATAGCATTTTTGTAACATTTGATAATTTAATGCATATTTGAATAATATAACTTTTATGCTAAATAAAATATACAGAAAGAATGATATGCACAGAAATAATTTCAGCAAGATCAAATTAATGTTACAAAATCAGAAAAATCACACTGAGGTTTCTACACAATAAAGAAAGAAATCTGCTTTCTTGAGGACTCTTTATTAGAATGTCTTTCCTTCACAGACTAGTTAGTTCATAATCAGACTGCTTTGTTACTTTTTACCATTTTAGTGGTGTGCAAAAGTTTTAACTATACATCCTTTGTGCTAATACAACATGAAACCTCTGCTGAGAGTCTAACCTTAGTTCTGCTGTTCTCAACTTGTTTATAATCAATGCTGTGTAACCTTACAAATCCATCAATATAAACTGGGAATGCTACTAGAGGATTCCTGGGTATTTGACACTCAGTGATACTATGATATAGTTCGAAACATATTTCCAGTATTCTTTAGCAATTTAACAATCTGCTTCTATAAAGTCAAATGTCCAAGATTGTTCAAAGAACGATTTTTTTTAACGTGCCTTAGTATTAGAACACAGTCATATCAAGGAAAGTCCCTAAATGTTATGTTTTGTTTTCTTCCTTCTCATCATGGCAGAGGAGACAGGGCCAAGGCTGGATGGGCAGTACATCCCAGTAGGCAGGCAGCAAAAGCTTCTGCATGTACAGGTGAATAGCTGGCTTAAAGAGTTGAAATAAATTATTTTCCCTCTATCCGAGTTGTGTTTTTGTGTTATTTTTAGTCAGATCAGACGCAGGAGAGGGAGCAGATAGTGCCAAAGCTCAGATTAGAAATGGAAAGCAAAGCCGGAACTGCTCTGAAAATCAGTAGGTGCTCAGATACTACTGTGCTGAGTGTCATAGAAATGCCTATTAAAGCACCATCTTCATGCTTGGAAGAGCAGAACGAAGCAGTTAAAACCTTGGGCTCTGCCAATTTCCCCCATAGTTTTTGTATGAAAATAATATTTAAGTTGAGTTCTGCAGTTCCAGCCACTGCTTCTTTCCAGAAGCAAGGTAGGTGTCGGAGATGCTTTGCTAGTGATGCAAGTGACAGAGCAGAGCAACAAGATGTACCTGAAATGGCAGCAGTACTTTGAGACAGGAAGGTCCTCAAAATAAAGAGAGCTTTCCTGATGGAACCTTTAGAATAACAGGATGCTGCCTAAACTCTCAGCGGAGGGTAAAACTGGGATCATGACTCCTTCATTATTAGGGAGTTGCCAGATTGACTTAAAGCATGAACTAGACGATGGTTGGAGACAAGTCCTTCGGGGACAGAGGCTTCATTGGATCAGAAGGGGAAGCCAGTCTGTCCTAACACAAATGTAGTTGAGCATATCCTTTGCATGGGGGAAGCTGCAGGGTCAACCCTCTGCATGGCTAGTTCAAAGGAGCCTCGCAAAAGAATGAAAGGTCCTGAATAACTAATATCACTCAGCAGTGTGTGTGTGTGTGTGTGTGTGTGTGTGTGTGTACTGGAGAAGGAGAGGGAGGGAGGACCAGCCCAAGATGCCTGAGGAAAAGGATAAGACAGCAACTCCCACAGCCCCATTCTATGTAAAGAAGCTAGCCAGATTGACAGTTGAATCTTTCTTCAACACTGGTAACAGGACAGAGTCTTCCATGGCTCCTGACGAGAACAGGCTGGTTTAGGAAGCTCACAATTCTGTCCTCCAACATCTCTCTCTCTTTCTCTCTGCCCCCCCCCCTCTGCAGCCCCTGTATTTGCCTCCCGAGATGGCTGCCTCACATTGCCTAATGGTAGGGCTGGCCTTCGGTGAGTGTGTGCGTGTGTGTGTGTGTGTGTGTGTGAGAGAGAGAGAGAGAGAGAGAGAGAAAACACTGTGCCATGAAAGCTTGGGGCTGTCTTCATGAATGATTTGGTGTGAAGTTAGAGCAATCTGAGGGCCTTCACAACCAATGACATCATCAATAATCCACTGCCAAACAGCCATTTCCCTCTTAAAAAACTGCATTTTCTGAAACTCCTTTTACTCCAGCTGTTTTACTGAAAGCAGCTCCCTGAGTTTTACTACAGTGTGCCACATCCCCCCCCCCATTAAATCCTGGGTGTGCCTCTATGACCTGGCAGTGATGTAGTCAAGGGAGTAGGATGCCCCATTCCCTCTTGTTTCCTCAGTGGAAGTAGTTTACCCCATTAAGAAAATCCCCAGGAGCACAGGAGTGACCCCTCACATTACCACAGTAGTGGGGACACTCATTCACCTTAGGTAGCCTGCTGTTAATCTTTAATCTTTATATGTTATATTTATTAACATAGAAAAAGATACGTTAATCTTTAACATATCCACTCTTCTGTGCATGTTTACTCAGCAGTAAGAAATAAATCTTGCTCCTCTGCAGTGAAAGGGTTAAAGGCTAACTTTAGTAACTTGCCCTAAAGTGTTCGTCCCTGTCTCCGATGCGCTCTTAAATCATTATTGCGATGTTGTGCTTCTTTGATGTTCTGTAGTTTCTCTGGTGTAAAGTCATTTCACTGTATAAAGTCCCTTCTCTGCTGCTTTATCAGAGCTAAATCTTTCAGGTTTATGGGAGCTTCTCAATGACAGCAGGGAGAAAGAGAAAAAGAGAAAGGGGTGTTGGAAGCAATAACTCTGCGGCAGAGTGCTGGAATGGGGCAAAATTGTGGGCTGGGCTGCTCTCGGGGGGAGTCTTCAGATGCTGCACTCGAGACCCAGGGATTTTAGGTTCTTGAGGGAAATTTATTATTATTATTATTATTATTATTATTATTATTTATTAGATTTATTAGCTGCCCATCTGGCCAGCTACCTGGCCACTCTAGGTGGCGTACAATACTAATAACACAAAATACAATGAATTTACATCATCAGCTGAACAAAACAAAATAACAAAACAACACTGCTCTAAAAAAAACCCTAACCCATCCTAAATGCCCACCTGAACAGCCAGGTTTTTAAAGCCCGGCGGAAGCTCCTCAAAGAGGGGGCATGGCAGAGGTCACTAGGGAGGGAATTCCACAGAGTGGGGGCCACTGCAGAAAAGGCCCTCTCCCTAGTGATGGGACAGACAGAAGGCCTACCAAGGCTGATCTTGTTGAGTGGCATCCCTGGTGTTGTTGGAGGCACTCCTTAAGATAGACTGGGCTGGAACTATATAGGGTTTTAAAGGTCAATGCCAACACTTTGAATTGGGCCCGGAAAACAGCTGGTAACCAGAGCAACTCCTTCCACACTGGAGTGATGTGGTCTCGCTGATGGCTGCCTTTAATTAGGCTGGTCACTGCATTCTGCACCAGCTGCAACTTCTGAACCATCTTTAAGGGTAACCCCACATAGAGCGCATTACAGTAGTCTAGGCGAGAGATGACCAGAGCATGAACTACTGATGGGAGCAGATGGTTAGGGAGATAGGAGCACAGCTGCTGTATCAGATGGAGTTGGTACAGCACTGCCTGGCTCACGGCTGACACTTGAGCCTCTAAAATGACTCCCAGACTGTGTACCTGGTCCTTCAGGGATAGCTGCACCCCATTAAACACCAGGTCAACCTCCGCTTGTCTCCCACAAAAAGTACTTCGGTTTTGTCATGGTTCATTTTCAGCTTAGTCCTTTCCATCCAGCCATTCACTGACTCCAGACACTTGGACAGGGTTTCTATAGCCAACCTTGGCGAGGATTTAAATGAGAGGTAGAGTTGTGTGTCATCCGCATATTGGTGACACTGCATCCCAAACCTCCTGATGATAGCCCCCAGTGGCTTCATATAGATGTTAAATAGCATCTGGGAGAGAATAGAACCCTATGGCACCCCACACATAGGCTAAGACGGTGAAAATAAGGGGAACGCAAATAGCATAGCGTCCGCTACGCTATTTGCGTTCCCCTATTTGCGTATGCGCGTTGTTTTTTGTTTTTTGTTTAAGTCAGCCATGATAGGCTACGTAAACATTTATGTAGCCTATCACGGCTGACTGCAGGGATGCAAACAGCGGCAGCTACGGCCGCCGCCATTTGCGTCCCTGCTAGCCAGCGGCCGGATGTCCAGCTGCTGGCGGAGCCGGCCGGCGGCTCCACAGAATCCCTGCAGAGCACAGCCGGCCGGCCAGGATTCCAGGGGGGAGGGACAGAGCACCTCCCCCCGACCATCAACATAATCCGCGAAAGGTAAGTGCCTTTCGTACATCCCTAGGTACGTGACACTAGGCTTATCTTGTTTCGTGTGTCCCTGATGGACCAAAGCCAATTCCATGAAAGTCAGGGTAATACTCAACTGCTTCTCCTTCTGTTGTCATGAAGATCCCCCCCCCCCGCAATTGTCTGTCAATACAGAAACATATTGGTCCAACAAGAGAGAACATAGCTTGCTGATGGAGTTTAGAAAGTGGTGATGGCAGACTTCTCAGCCCTCAGGCAAATCGATATTCATGAAACTGATCGTTTGGAGAGGTGTGTAGCTAATATGCTGGTGACAGCCTGGTCTAGTTCTACTTATTAACTTGATTCTGATAAGGAAGTGGAAGATCAGCACGTATCTGTGGAGTCAGCTGTTACGGACAAGATGAAGGCTAATCAAGTGAAGTTCAAACCTGACGAGGTGCTGTTGGTGGGTGGCTCTACTGACTAGGGAGGTGGTGTTCAACTTGTTATGGGCAGAGATGCACTTCTTAAGGTGGTGCTTCTCAAATGTTTTGAAGTGGAATATCACTTGTAAATTTACTCAACTTAGAACCCATTTGTAAACTAACTCCTGCCCTCTGCAACAGGAATCTCAAACATATCACATCAGTTGTTAACATTAAATAAGTGTATGTCATTTTATTTTTAATGTTAATATCAGTATATATAGGTAGTATATATTTGAACAGAATTTAAGCATGGCAAATGGAGGGATCCCATCTCCCTAAAAGGGACCATATAACAGTTATAGTGTGCTATTGACCTGGAGAAAGAAAGAAAGAAAGAAAGAAAGAAAGAAGGGAAGCACCTGGAAATGGGAAAAAAGTCCCTCATCAGACTCACCCCAAAACACGTTGGCATTGACCTGTGTGTTGCATCCCACAGTTTGAGAAACATTGCCTGAAGAGTCAAGTTTGTAGGTTGCAGATAATGTGAGATCCTGTCCCTTATTTGAAAGCCCAGATGACTTCCATACTAAAAAGTGTCTTCTACCAGCTTGAACTAGTATGGCTGCCATCTGTGATCCTTCCTGAATAGAATAGAGTTGACCCACTGGTAACATCCAGATTAAATAACTGCAATGCATTGTACATGGGGCTGCCTTTGAAGACCGTTCAGAAACTTGAATTGCTTCAGAATACACCAGCCAGTTTATTGACTGGAATTTCCCAAAATGAACTCAATTATGCCAACTTTAAACGATTGTAACTGGCTTCCAGTTTGCTTCCGAGCACAATCCAAAGTGCTAGTCATGACCCGCAAAGTCATAAACACTTTGGAATAAGGTACCTGAAGGATGACCTCCTCCTATATGTACCTGCCTCATCATGAGATGCTTAATCTTGTATGAAGGAGATGAAATCTGCAGTAATTTGCTTACATTTACATTTGTAACCTGCTTTTCTCTCATGATGGAACTCAAGGCCACATACTAGTCTCCCATCTAGGCAGTGATCAGGACCAGACCTGGTTAACTTCAGCAAGGTAGTTCCACCACATGCCTTCAGACCACTCTCTGGCCATTTCCTAAATGAAAGGAAGAATCTCTTTAAGTTGCAGGGGGAGAAAAATTAAGTCTGGAAACTTTTTGAATGAGAAATTTATTATTGTATGCTAATATTAAGCAAGTCTTTCTCTTAGCCTCTTATAGAAAAGCCAGTGAATGTGCCTGGCTTCACATCGGTTGGAAGAGCCCTTAGGTCCATACAGCTGATGGATACATTGTGCCCGCCCCATCTGAATGAAGCCATTGAATATAAGGCACCCATAAAAACATAAGCGGTGCCATGCTGAAACAGAGCAAAAGCTGACCTAGTTCAGCATTCTGTTCATACAGCAGCTAAGCAGTTGCCCATGGGAAGCCCACAGGCAGGACATAAGTGCACCAGCACCCTGCCCTGCTCATGCTCTCCAGCAACTGGCATACAAAGACATACTGTACAACACAGCTGCTGCCATGGTGCACCCCTATAGCCTCCTAAGGGAGAGGTCTGTCCACTCCATTCCCTTCAGGGAGAGGGGCCACAGCAGAGGAAAGAGGGCAGTCATATAACTCTGTCCCATGGAATACTCCCTCTTGGCTACGCACTGGTTAGGGAAGTCTGCCACCTAATGACTGAAGTTGGGACTGCAGGCTTCAAACACACAGACACATTCAAATTAATTCAAATTAATTAATGTTTTTGAAAAACAAACGTCTGAGGTGCACACCCTTAGGGTTCCCCTAGTATGTATGTAAAGTTTCAGGTCTCGAGGTTTCGTGGTCTTGGAACTATGGTGCTTACAGACAGACATCTTCTTCTATTATGATATGAAATTATTGTTATTAATAATACTAGGCTATCCATGGGCAACAGTTAGCAAAGTAGTAAGAAAGAATTTAAAGAAACTACTTTTATTCCCAAAATATGGACTGTTCAGTAATAGCATGCATTGGCCCAGTTTGCAACAATTCAATTTGCCTACCCTTAGACTGTTTTTTTCCCTTACAAAAGGAAACGGTCTTTCCCTCATCAGATTATCACCTGCCATCTGCTGCTTAGATTCTTCAGCACTCTTCGAATGCATGCTTTGAGAGGACCAAAAGGCTTCAAGTTGAAATAATAAATAGCAGTAAAATAATACTACTCAATAGTAGGAAATCTGATGGTGCTAACCTCTCTGTCTTTGAAGTATTAGCTATTTCACATTGTTGCCCTTTGATGATTGACTACCATAGACATTTGTCACCCAGCTAGGTGCAGCATGATCACAGTTTTAATGGATTTTTAAAAACACCTTGATGCATGTTGCTCAGCACAGGGCCAAAACTAAGTTCTCTTCCATTGGGTGTATTTTTCAGATCTCAGGAGCATTAATTCAACAGAGCTTAGACATGAAAGTCACATGGGACCTGTGCATAGTCCACCTTTACCACATACCTTTCTGCTCCACAGATGTAAAGAATCCAGACCTGTGCAATGCATTCACAGCACAATACACTTCTCCATTTTGGGGGCGGGGGAGGAGTTAGTGCTATCACATACTGAAAAGATGAGTGGTCATTTAATTCCAGCTGATCTTTTGTCTGCACTGTTCGGTTACCTCCATAATAATAATGCAGAAAAGAGAGATCAGGATATGGTGATCAGCTTTCTCTCTGCTGCCAAGGTGGTAATTGTTTCTTTCTGGAAGAAGAAGAAAATCTTTCCAACATAGGAAGTTAACATTTAAATACTAATTAAGTGCCTAATTCCATGCACTATCTATCAATTTCATAGATAAAAGCTAGTGACAATAACAAAACAGACATCCCACCCCCAAAATACTAAAACCAAAAAAACCACTAGCAGTCAAAACCACCAGCATTCCTTTATTGCCTTGGGGGTGGGGGTGGGGTCTCATCTCAAGCCCCCTTCTGCCATCCTTATATTACAGGTGTCAGGGAATGGAGGCTGAGAGAGAATGCATTGTCTAAAGCCACTTATGGTGCAATCCTATGGCCACTAGGCAGTGTTTGTTTTTTGGTTTCGGGGAACCAGGCTCGGAGCCAACTCTGTGAGCTCAGTTCCCAGAATTCTGACTCCCCTCCCCTCCCCTTCCCCTGCTGCCTTGTAGGAAGTGCAGTTCGTACCCAGATCTGTGTACGATCTGGCCTCTCCCCTGACTCTGAGGCACCCCTGTTAGACAGCCAAAATCGGCTGTCTAGCCACAAATGCAGGGCGGGAGGAGTGTGGAGGAGAAGATCCCCTTCGCGCTCTGTCCACCCTGCATTGGATAGCTGGAGGCCGCTGACTATCCATATAGGATTGTGCCCTCAGTGAGCTCATGGCAGAGGTGAAATTCGAACTGGAGACATCCAAATGGTATGTTCAGAGTGTGAAGAAATCTGCCCATGCTCTCTCTGTCCAGGAGGAGTTGCAGTTGGTTTACCACTGTCAGCTTGTCCTGGTGCTTCATGCCATGGAAGCTGTTTGGGTTTCTGTGAAGACAAGGCTGGATCTAATGGCCCTCTCAGGCTGTGGACTTGATCCTTCAGGGGAAGTGCAACTCCATCCAGAATGGGCTGAGACTGCCTCCCAGAGATTCTAGCATTCATTATTTCTTTATAGTATTTTTATCCTGCTCTGCAGCCAAAAAAGCTCATGGAGTGGCTTACATGCAGCCAGTAAAACAACACAGTCCCTACCCAGAGGCTTCCAATCTAAAAATACATGACACACAAGGAAAAGGGGGTAGAGAGAGAAGAGGAAAAAAATAGTCTTTCATCAGGGCTGGTGGAATGGCCCTGCTCTGCCTCTCATCTCCCTCTGTGCAGCCTGTTGGAATGGCTGCTGATGCAGACATTGAGGGAGGAGCTTGCATGTGTGAATTCATCCTCACTTGGTAACCAGTTAGGCTGAGTCTAGAATGGCAGTTGCTCCTGAAGGGTGGGAACTCACTGGGGCAAGAAGTACCTTCGAAGAAGAGGCACCAAGCAGACTACAATTTTGCTATGATGACCACTCATTTTGCCTGTGGTCCCACAGCATTCATCCTGCTAAATTGTTTACAGTAGCAGAGACCAGCTGCATATGACATCCAAACTACAGCTAGATTCCTGTTAGGTCAAGTCCTATTTGCCCAGGCAATTTAAATCAGATTTATTGTTTCTCTTCTGCCTGATAGTCTTATGATCTTGCTGCCTTTTGATCTTACTGTTATTGAAGGTTGATGTGCTGTATTATTCTTACTATATTGTATTGTTATTCTACGCCACCCTCAAATCCATCAGGCGGAACGGTGGGTTAGAAAATTTAAAAAGAAATAAAGAAGTCACCCAAACTACAGTTTGCCCACTCTCCTATATTACAATATGTTTACCATTAGTATTATTTTAACTGTCAAAGGTAAAGGTGTCCCCAACCAGTCGTGTCCAACTCTAGGGTGCGGTGCTCATCCCCGTTTCTAAGCCGAAGAGCCAGCGCTGCCCGAAGACGCTTCCGTGGTCATGTGGCCGGCATGACTGAACACCGAGGTGCACGGAACGCTGTTACCTTTCCCGCCAAAGCAGTGCCTATTTATCTACTTGCAATTTCTTGCTTTCGAGCTGCTAGGTTGGCAGGAGCTGGGGCTGAAGACAGGAGCTCACACCGTCATGCGGCACTCGGGTCTCGAACTGCTGTCCTGCCGACCTTCCGGTCTGCCGTTCAGCGTCTTAACCACTAAGCCACCGCGGCCCTAACTTCTCACTCTTTATTATTGCTGTTGTTGTTGTTGTTCCAAAAGTTTAGTTCAAAAGGCATATATTCTCTTTCAGCAAGAGAGGTTGCTCAACATGGTATCTCTTATTCTCTAGGACCACCCAAGAGTGCTTTAAGCAAAATTATTATTATTTGTTATTTACTGGGGACACTGTGTCTGTTGTGATTTTATCGCTGCTGATCAATATGCCATTTGCTTTTAACTATCGTTTTCTTCCAGGGGACAAGATGCTGGGAGATGCAGGTGAGCAAGGTCAAGGAGAATTTAGATAAACAGAGATTAGAGAACTACAGGGAGGCATAGCTACCGAATGTGAATTTCTCCCCTTGTTCTCTGATGCAGCAGGCCTTAGTGTAATAATTCTGTTTACATTTTCTTATATACTATCACCCAAAGAGAGCTTGTGTGGAGTTTGGTTTGAGCTTAGCTGTAAAGTCTCCTACAACAGAAGACTCACTGTATGCAAAAGAGGTGATTCTACTGGGGCATTTTCCGACAGCCAGAATGAGAACTCTTAACGCATAGAAAGTTTCAGTGAAATCATTTCCTAAGCCATAATGAGCAACTCAATCATAAGATGAATATGTATTGGGCGTATCTTAAAAAATTAAGTGCCCCCTCCTTTTTTAAAAACAAGAAGTATCTTTGGGGGCTAGTGGATGTCACGCATGAATTAACATTTAGGAGTTTCATTCTTATTTTATATGTAATATTACATTTCCTGACATAAGACAACCCAGAAGTACATATTATCATTAGTTGTTGTTGTTCAGTCGTTCAGTCGTGTCTGACTCTTCGTGACCCCATGGACCATAGCACGCCAGGCCTTCCTGTTCTGCGCTCTCTCCCGGAGCGTGCTCAAGTCCATATTCATTGCATCAGTGATGCTATCTAGCCATCTCATCCTCTGCCGTCCCCTTCTCCTTTTGCCTTCAGTCTTTCCCAGCATCAGGGTCTTTTCCAGAGAGTTTTCTCTTCGTATTAGGTGGCCAAAATATTTGAGCTTCAGCTTCAGTATCTGTCCTTCCAATGAGCACTCAGGGTTGATTTCCTTTAGGATGGACTGATTTGACCTCCTTGCAGTCCAGGGGACTCGTAAGAGTCTTCTCCAGCACCACAGTTCGAAAGCATCGATTCTTCGGCGCTCAGCCTTCCTTATAGTCCAGCTCTCACAGCCATACATTACTACTGGGAAAACCATAGCTTTGATTAGACAGACCTTTGTCGGCAAGGTGATGTCTCTGCTTCTTACTATGCTGTCTAGGTTTGCCATAGCTTTCCTCCCAAGGAGCAAGCGTCTTTTAATTTCATGGCTACAGTCACCATCTGCGGTGATCTAATTATCATTAGAGCTATGTGCAAATGGCCTCTCAAAATTCTCCAGCCTATTTGTGGGCAGAGAAACTGGGGCAGCAATTTCTCCAAATTTCTCGTAGGGGAGGAGAAATTCTCCATCAATTTCTCACAGATAGGGCTTACTATTGGCACGGGTTGTAGCACAGGTTATTTTTTTCCCCCTAAGGGTTTTTGGTTTATTGCACTGCTCCTACAAGTGGCAACACCATCAACTATGTTGAGATTTCCACTTTTCTGAGGCAGAATTTTGAGTTTCTTTTGGTTTTTGAGCTTATCTAATCACTGCAAGGTGGCTGAGGGTGCTATGTGTGTTTTCTCTCTCTATTACACAGCTTTCCATTGCTCTGCAGCCTCCCAGGCCACCTGCAGTTCCTGAACTGAAAAATCCCCATGGGAGGAATTCCCTCATGATGTCTTCCTCATGATGGTTTTAACTGAAGTGTGGGAAGCTGAGGAGGCAGGCTACAGGCTGCCACAGAGATCATTGTACAATGACAGACCGGACAGTCATGCACACTCCTTGGCCTCCTCATAAGTAAAGGAAGGACAAGAACTCCAAGCCCAACCCATGAGAATTTCTCTGAAATGTCTTCACCATTGAATTTCTTTTCAAAAGCAATTTCTTTTCTGTCAAATTGAATGAGAATGGTCAGGAAAAATGTGAGAGAAATATTTGGCACAGCACTAATCATAATCAGTCTGTTGTCTCAATTGCCATGTATACATATTGAGCTATAAGGGACTCCAGATCATCCACTCCAACTTACTGCCCTGAAGCAGGATCCTCCACACACTAAACCACATCCACGTGACATGGATGGCTACAAAAACATGGCAGCCCCCACAGGAAGCGGCCTTTTTTCCCTCTCCAAATGCCCCAGCATGACACTGTATAGGGTTGTTTTGAAATTAAACATAGGGTAGCTGGGACATTAAGAGCAGAGTGGTGCTGTTGCTGCTGCTGTTGTGTGCAGTCCAGCAAAATAAGGTATTTAAAAAGAATGAAGATGCTGACCACATCGAGAGCAGAGCTGTAGAAGTGTGGTGCTTCTGCTGCTGTAGAAGTGTGGCAGCTTCTACAGCTTCTGCTGCTGTAGAAGTGTGGCAGCAGGGGGGTGGGGGGGAAGAGTTGTGCCCATAGCTAAAGCTAAGCCTGAACAAGCAGCGAATTCCAGCACATGCGCCCCCCTCCCTGCTGATTGGAGACATGGCTGCTGCAGTGCACCAGCTGCAAATGGGGCTATGAACTCAGGTGGCTGTTGGTCCCAGGCTTGTGATGCGAGGCCCAAGGAGGAACGTAAGGTGTCTAATTCTCTGGAAGGAGATACATCTGAAATGGCTATAACACAGGGGTGGGGAACCGCAGGTGTACAGGCCAAATCCAGCCCACCTGGGGTCCCAATCTGGCCCCAGAAGATCATGCCTCACTTTTCCTGGGCACCCCCCACCCCACCCTTTTCCTTGACTGCCAGTCATTTGGCGGTTTCCAGCTTTTGCTCAGTTTCTTCCCCGTTCTAAAAGGTTGAAATGCCTCTCCCAAGGCTGAGTGATTGGCAGTTCGAGCTTCAGGTTAAAATATGCTGGTATTCGTTGATGTTTTGAGCCCTGCCCCTTTGGCCTTTGGTACCGCCCACCCCCTAGAGTGTGGTTCCCGGAAGCTTCTCTGAAATGGAATTCAGCCCTCGGGGTCAAAGAGATTTCCCCTTCCTGCTAGAACATTATCTAGACAGGGTTTCAGTCTGGCTGGTGAAAGCCTATGTGCCAGAAGAAGAAGAAGAAAAAAAAATGTGCTTTCATTGATTTACATTTAGCCAAGTTAAGCAGCAGACCTGCTACACGCTGATGCCATTTACTGGAGGCTGCAGATTATTTTCATGTACTGTAGGAGTGTTTCAAAACACAGTAATATCATCCAAATAACCCTGGACTTCATGCTGGTTTTTTAAGAATTAGCAACATCATTCTTTGAAAAGCGTTGGGTGCTGATGCAAGTGCGCGTGGAACATGTTTAAAATGAAGTAGTCCATCATATGTAATAAATGCCATGAGGTCTCTACTGTCTTCATGCAATATAACCTGGAGATACTCATTCTACAAATCAAGGGTAGAAAACATATTTGCTTCATAGAACACTGCAGATATTTCTATGTATGGAATGGCTGTCAATCACCATGGGTTTTATTCAGTTCTCTGAAACTTGCACAAACCCCATTTTACCTAATGATAATCATTTTAGAGGAAACACATCCAGCCCAATCAGCCGCTTCAAGAATCTCGTTCTGTATTACAGCATTCTCCAACCTGGTGTCCTCCAGATGTTTTGGTCTACACCTCCCATCATCCCAATTCACCATGGCCAATGACTGGGAATGATGGGAGTTGCAGTCCAACACATCTGGAGGGCACCATGATGGAGAAGACTGACATAGTCCAACTCTCTGAAGATGCAGGAAACCCAGCATCTTTGACAGGTGGCCATCCAGCTTCTCCTTAAAAATCTCTGATGAAGGAGAGTCCACCACCTTCCAAGGCAGGCTGTTCCACTGTCAAACAGCTTGTACCCTCAGGAAGTTCTTCTTAATGGGAGTTGAAGTCCAAAACATCAGGAGGGCACCAGGTTGGGGAAGACTGCTGTACTAGATTTTTAAGCTCTTCTGTCTGCTGTACTAGATTTTTAAGCTTCTTCTTAAAATGTTTAAGCTTCTTCTTGAGCTTCTTTTAAAGCTCTTCTTGATTTTTAAGCTCTTCTTGACGGCTGTGCTAGATTTTTAAGCTCTTCTGCTATAGCATCCCTGCCTGCAAATGATAAATGCTGTAATCTCTGGCACATAGGTGTCGCATGATGTTGCATCTAAATGTTGTGGACAAACCCACATGCACAGCCAAGTAAAAATGGGCCTCTCCTCAGAATGGGCCAGACTGGTGCTTGTACAGCAGTGAGGGGTGGCTGAAGAGGAGCAAAGGGTCCATTAAATGCAAGAGAGGGTGCAATCCTATTGGGATAGGCGGCCACCTCCGAACTCAGAGGTGACCGCCTATCCAATGCAGGGCAAGAGAAGCGTGGAGGGGATCATTCCCTCTGTGCTTCAGCTGCCCTGCATTTGCAGCTAGACAGCCAATTTCAGCTGTCTAGCTGTGGGAAGGAGGAGTGGGGGAAGTGGCTGCCGGACAACACAGGATGTGTCGTACTGGCATTTTTGCCTTCTCCGCCCCAGAACACCCCCAGGAATGCCCCCATTTCGCCGCTCCGCACTCCTCTTCTGAGTGCGGAGTGCGGGCACATTCTGAGCTGCCTGCAAGGCAGCGCAGGAGGGGGGGAAGGTCGGTTCTCAGGGAACTGACCTTGGAGCATGGGCTCTGAGGTCGGTTCCCAGAAACTGACGTATCCTGTGGCCATCTAGCCACTAACTAGCGGCCAAAGGATTGCTCCCTAATAAATCTCTGCCAAAGATAGAAGTGCCTTGATGGAGGATCACACTTCACATATCTGATAAGTCTATGCCATAATAAATGTGCTGGTCTTTAAGGTACCACAAGATTCTGTTGTTTTTGCTGCAACAGACTAACACAGCTACCTCTCTGAAAACTGATGGGCAATATAGAACTCTGCAGGTATACAACATGCACCAAAAGCCACATTTACAGGTAGACAGTCATATACAGAGATTTGGTTGTTCTTGTGTTTTTCTGGTTTTTTTTCTTCCAAACAGCACATGCAGTATAGTTTTGGATCGGTAAGTGGCACATTTCCTGCAATTTGATTGAATTAGGTTGTACAGAAACAGCTATGCCGGTGTCCAACATTAGTTCAGTAGCCTGTGACTTCCCTGAGACTGTGGACAAATATATTAATTGTGCACGTGATTTTTTTAAACTCCTCCTGGAATATGTGTGGGGCTAATTCTGTCCATACTTAAAATGGTAACATCTGGCACTGCAATTGCATGCACTTGTTGGTTGAGCTGACAGCTACATCATAACTTATGGCTTCTTAGACCAGGTTTTTTATCCTGCAACTTTACCAGGGTTTCTGCTTCCAGCTTCTTTGTGGGATTAAGATCAACCCTTTACATGCTCTCCCCCCTCCCCCAGGGATTACCTTTCTCTGCAAGTTCTATATGTTTCATTATACAGCCACTAGATGGCACTGTGGTAGAGCTGCAGCTATAGCACAACCCCATAATTACACAGTGCAATTCATACTACCATTTTAAAATAGTGCATTTTCCCCATTACAAATAAAACTGCAGAAATGATAACAAAGCATGGGAGAGGCCCTGGAGGTTGACGGCATCATGTAAAGGACCTGTAAACTTCTGTGAGTAACCAATCTCAACTGCAGGATAAAAGCCTGGTGGAGATAAGCCCTTAGTCCAATGTCCACTTATTACAGTGATTGCACTGAACTGTCATTACAGGATATCTTATGCAAGATGCTATGAAGATCCACAACAAAGACATCTTGCTTTTCTATACTTTGAATTTGCCAGGACTGTGATCTTGTCATTTGGGTTCCCTTTGCAAGTCTTTGTATGTATTGTCAGTGGAACTTTCTGCAGAGGGTCCACAACCTGAACTGTCCCTCCTACCTCACATTCAGTGCTTTTTGCTTCTGCTGTAGCTGTCTCAGTTTGGCTTTTTCCAGTGTGTTTCTAGAGGCAAGCAGTGTTGAATGTGAAGCATTGTGTTTCTCAGTACGCTGATCTCTAATCATCTCATCTGCCATATTTCCAAATTCACATGTAACAATTAGTTCCCTCAGAGCAGCAATATAGTGTAATGATGAGTCCCTTGGTTTCTGTTCACGCTGGCAAAATTTGTAGCAATTAGCTACCATTTTCACTTTGGGCACCAAAACAATCCTTTAATGCAATGAGTGCCGACTCATATTTAGCATCTCTAAGAAGAAGGAAGCAGAATATGCATTGCCACCTTCTTCTCGAAGGCAATGAGTAAGCGGTACACAGTTGTATTTCAAAAATCTATCACTTATTTATTCATTTGCTCTAGTAGTTATTACATTTATATCCCACCTTTTCCTCCAAGGAGCTCACGATGGCGCACATGGGTCTCTCAGCCCCAACGTACACATGAATTATCCTCACAACTGCCCTGTGTGGTAAGTTAGGCTAATAGCTTCCCCCGGTCAGCTTTGGGGATTGGAGATTTGAACCTGGGTCTCTTCAATCTTGGGCTGACACACTGGAGCAGGGTTAGGTAATCTGGTGCCTTCCATATGTTTTGGATTACAATTCCCACAATCCTTGACCACTGGCCATGCTGACTGGGGCTTATGGGAGTTTCAGTCCAAAAATCTGGAGGACACAGGGCCAGATCTACACCTTGTGTCATACTGATACAATCCCATCATGGTGATGCTATATCGCTTTAGCGCATTTATATCTCATAGCGCACACATCTGTTGCAGAATTTTGGATAATATGGAATAAAAAATGGGAAATAACGCTAGAAAAGCTGTATACAGAATGCATAATTGCCCCAACAATTATCAGTACACTTCAATATTGATTTTTAAAAAAAATGCTAACGTAAATCTAGAGTCTGTCACCTATCCCTGCTCTAAGCACTACACTTCATTTGTAAGCAGGGAATTCTCAAGCATCCAGATCCAAACATTTAAAGCAATTAGAGGCTGACTTTTGAAGAAGGGCTTTGAAGAAAGGTTGCAAGTGGGTTCAGAAGCAGAACAGCCAACTTTACCATCACCATGTCAGGTAAGTGAGGCACAAGTTAAATTCCATCACGATAATGTTCAAAACTAAAACTTGTAAGACTTCTGCATAGCCCTATAGGCCTGTCTGGCCCACTTTCTTCCTCCTCTCAGGCTACATCTCCCAGCAAGCAGTGCTGCCAGGCCTGTTGATTGCATCTAAGAACACCACAGAACTTTAGTTAGGACTACAGCTACTGAATCTGGATAGGTTTGGGATAGCCCTCAAGCAATTGCTTCTAAAGTGAGTTGCATGAGTCCCCTCCCCAACCCCCTGGTTTCCACCCTTTGGTCTGCCTATCCATCACTCACCTCCCCTGTGCCTGATAAAGCTGCAATGAATTCACTGCACCAAACTTTGTGTGGAGGTGGTTTACATAAGTCACTAAGGTTTGTGAAGGCAAATTAGGGCTAGCCAACAGTATTGCAAGACTTTTGCTGAGCAGCTTGGTTCCACACAAAAAATCCATTGGCAGATGAGTGACAAGCATCCAGAAACAATCGTGCTGTGCCTCCAACAAAAACCATGAA
The DNA here is from genome assembly GCF_057233095.1 of Heloderma suspectum. Lineage (NCBI taxonomy): Eukaryota > Metazoa > Chordata > Lepidosauria > Squamata > Helodermatidae > Heloderma > Heloderma suspectum. The sequence continues at coordinate 77,145,024 of NC_139461.1, forward strand.
GGAGAAACAGGAAGCTGCTAACATGGTGGACAGTCATCAAAGGGATGCTGAACTGTTGATAGAAATCGGAGGGGAGCGTGTGCAAAGGTCTGTGTGAAGATAAGTGTAGGGTACTCGTGGACGGGGGAAGCTGCAGAGAAGCAGTCAGTACAAACAGAATGGTTTTTCTTAAAATAGCTATGTGACAAACTCTGCAAAAACCTTTCAGGCCTGTCGGCCAGGTCCAGCTTGTGGAGAAAATTAGGAACAAGCCAAAGCTCGGGCTGGAAGAACTCTCCGTTCAGGGGCAAAACAATAGCTTCCGAATCACTGGGGCCACACCTCAGCCACAGGACATGCAGAAATCTCAAGGCCAGCCCTCAGCATATCCAGTTAAAAGGACTGTTAGCTAAGAACAAAATGGAAAGGAAGGACAGCAATGCGTTCCTCCTCCTGAACAAACAACACTCTCCTTTTCCACCATGAGGCATAGGCTTGGAGTGTGGTGCATGCTTTTAATTTTTTAATCATAAATGGCCATCTTACTTGAGATAAACTTTATGCCCATTTCTGCTTGGGGAATGAAAGAATGACATATTTTCAAACCCAGACATTGTGCCTGAAGAAAAAAGTTTGATAAGATTTGGGGGTAAAATGAATGACAGAAGTATATCCTAGCGTGTTCAGTGGGCCTTACTCCCAGGAAACTGGGGACAGGACTGCTGTCTAAGACCTTAGAACTAGAATTGCTGGGACCAGGCAGCATTCCCAGCGTGTAATAAGGCTGAGAATCGACCTGCCTGAAATCCTGTTACTGCCAGAGCAAGGCAGTATTGGGGCAGGGGACCTCTTGCTCTCTCAGTACAAGACAGATCCTTAGATACGTATATCCTGCTTATTATACGTTTAGAAGAAAAATCAGCCAGAAGGCTTGTGGCTCTGATTTCAGTGGTGCTGTGAATCCATTCTGGGTTTCAGTCAGAACCAGCCAGAATTCTAAAGGAGCTATCCAAGGTGCTGAATCCTAACCCAAAATAAGTTTGGCACCATGGATAGCTCCTTCAGAGTTCTGGCTGGTTTTGACTGAAACCCAGAATGGATTCACAACAGAACTGATATCAGAGCCACCAACCGTCACTGCCAGAACAGCTTTTGTGCTTTGCAAATTTTAGCACCATTTGGCCATATTTCTGTTGTGGTGCCTCGTATTTATTTATTTATTTATTTATTTATCGTCCATCTGGCTGGTCACCCAGCCACTCTGGGCAATGTACAACAATAGAACAGTTTAAAACAATAAAATTCTACATTAAAAACATCATATTTCTAAAAATAGCCTAACCCACCCCACATGCCTGCCTGAACAACCACGTTTTTAATGCGTGGTGGAAGCTCATTAAAGAGGGGGCATGGTGGAGTTCCCTAGGGAGGGAGTTCCACAGAGTGGGGGCCACCACAGGGAAGGCCCTCTCCCTCGTCCGCACCAGTCTAGCTGCCCTGGCTGATGGGACAGAGAGAAGGCCATCCGAGGCTGATCTTGTTAAGCGGCCTGTCTGGTGCTGCTGGAGGCGCTCCTTAAGATAGGCTGGGCCGAAACCATATAGGGTTTTAAAGGTCAAAACCAACACCTTGAATTTTGCCCAGAAAACAACTGGTAACCAGTGCAACTCCTTCAGCACTGGAGGGATGTGATCTCGCCGGCAGCTGCCTTTAATCAGGTGAGCCGCTGTGTTCTGTACCAGCTGCAGCTTCCGAACCATCTTCAAGGGTAACCCCACGTACAACGCATTACAGTAGTCTAAATGAGAGGAGACCAGGGCATGTACTACCATTGGGAGCATATGTTTGGGAAGGTAGGGGTGCAGTCGCCGTACCAGATGGAGTTGGTACAGTGCTGTCCCATTCACAGCTGACACCTGAGCCTCCATTGACAGCTGGGAGTCTAAAATAACCCCAGGCTGCGGATCTGGTCTTTCAAGGGTAGCTGTACCCCATTCAACACCAGGCCAACATCCCCCAGCCTCCTCTTGTCTCCCACCAAAAGTACCTCGGTCTTGTCAGGGTTGAGCTTCAGCTTATTCCACCCCATCCAGCCACTCACCATCTCCAGACATTTGGACAGGGATTCTACGGCCCACCTTGGTGAAGATTTGAACGAGTGGCAGAGCTGCGTGTCATCTGCATATTGATTTCATTTAGTGTTATGTAACTAGCACGCAACTGCTTGATCCATCAGTTGCCACCTTGTGCACTTTTTATTGTTGAGTCCTGCTGAAGAAATAGACTGTCAGCAATCACAGTAAAAGCTACATTCTTATTGCTGGGAGTTCATATTGTGTCTTTTCTACATCTCTTTCTGCAAATAGGCAGAAAAATGTGTCTTTCAAGGGCAAGAACAACACTATAGCATTACTTTTATACACTTCATATTCCAAAGGGAAAGAGGAAGATCTCTTTATTCTGTGCTGGAATTGCAGTGGGAGAAAAAAAGAGAGAGTTAAACCTCCCCATGTGCTGCAGTCGTGACAAAAATCATCCCTGTGTTTTTAACTTTATTTCGAAATGAAACTCCTGTTCTTTTTTTTAAAAAAAAAACTTGAAAGAAAACTCCCCCCCCCTTCATATGCTGAATAAAGATCTCAACTCAGTGTCTTGCTTTCCTTGGCACAGAGCAGTAGTTTAGTTCTTAATTCCCTCTCAAGTGACTTAATGGTACTGTATTGCTTAATTATAGCAGTTGCTAACTCCATCCGCTAAGATGTAACACTGGGACCCAAACATCTGCAAGATTTAGAAAGAAGGCGGATGCTGCATAATAAGATATCAATTTTTGCATTATTTTGTTTTTAGTTCTGTGTCAGATAGAGATAGTGAGTTGATGGTGCAACGAACTATTTATATATTAGATGCAAGTGTCCATTCTTGCCTGTTTAACTGTAAAATTCAGGTTTCCAGAGGGGGAGGCCACCCAGTTAATTATTTCCCATGATCACTGCAGTTGTAGTTAAGGGACAATCGTTTCCAATGGGTCAGTGCATGCTGTTCAGATAAGACCTGAAAAACCTTGCTTTAGATCTCAGATCTGAAGTCCCAAAGTTGCTGGAGACAGTGTTTTTAGGCTCTTTGACCTTTTTATTTTCAAAAGAACCATTTAATATGGATGGTGCTTTCTTAACTAACTAACTAACTAACTAACTAACTAACTAACTAAACTAACTCTATTCAGTTCATGTGTGCAGGCATCTACAGGGCTGCCCCAACCATTAGGCAAGATGAGATGGCCAACCTCAAGCAGCAGATTTGAAGACAGTATAAAAGGACAGTAGGTTCTCAATTATTTAGTTTATTATTATATTTTGGCCATTGGAGGAGCACCAGGCCACCATTTAGATTTTCTGTTTAGGGCTGGTGGCACTGTTGCAAACCGTCTGTTTGCATCTCTTGATTCAGCCTGTGTATGTATGATTATTTTTTCCCAGATCCTCAATGGTTTGCCTGTGTATAATTAAATCCAAAGACATTGGCTTGGGTCCAAAGAAGCAACTGTAGAACTCTGATTATATGTCGGAGCCTTGCTTCTTCCCATGGCTTCCCACAAGGAGACGCCCCCTCCTTCTCACTGCAGCTTCTTGTGCCCAATTGAAGATGTTACTGCTGAGAAATGGGCGACCCATCAGAACAGCATGGGATGGGATTCAGGAACTGCACTAGGAGGGGGAATCAGTGGGAATTGTGTGTGTGTTGGGAGGTGGGGCTTGCATAAATGGAAGTTCCTTCCTCTCATGCAAAAGAATGAGAGCTTTTGTCTTCACTAAAGATTTTCAAAATGTCTCTTGTTGCAAGATGTTGTATTTCTTCATAAGAACCTAAGAAAAGCCCTGCTGAATCAGACCAAAAGCCTCTGAGGTGTAGCATTGTGTTCTAGCAGTGGCCAACCACTTGCCTATGGGAAGTCAACAAGCAGGATATGAGTGCAACAACACCCTCCAACTTGTATTGCCCAGCAATTGATATACAGAGGCATCCTGCCTCTGAAACTGGAGGTAGCATAAAGCCATCACGACTAGTAACCACTGATAGACTTGTCCTCCATGAATTTGTCCATTCCCCCTTTAAAGTCATCAAAATTGGTGGCCATCACTACATCTTGTGGAGAACTCCATAGCCAAACTATGTGCTGAGTGGAAAAAGTACTGAATCTGAATCTCCCACCACACAACTTCATTGGATGACCCCAGGTTCTATTATTACGACAGTGGGAGAGAAACTTCTCCCTATCCACTTTCTCTGCATCATGCATACAGTTAATCTGTTAATTAGTAACAAATCAGTTACAGAAGATGACTGCCAGATGTGAAGAGTAGATAAGTGAGCTCTACGAACACTAGGTTTCTATAATAGTTACTAAATAACCACAAATCAAGTTGTGTGTGGGGGGGATCTTCACGACAACGGAATGAGAAGCATGTTGGAGTATTATCTGGATTTTCATGGAATTGGCTTTGGTCTGTCAGGGACACATGAAGCAAGGAAAGCCGAGTGTACCATACCTTTAAAATCTGGTTTTGGCGGGTCACACAGCGCTTCAAAGGAACATACTTATGAGTTTGCTGGGGATAGTAGAATGGAACTTCAGCAACCTGGTGGGGGCTGCTCAACAAACGAGAGAGGCTTGTTTCCTTCCCCTGTCCAGGATCCCCCCATTTTGCAAGAAGAAGCCAAATCCCCGATTCTCCAGTAAAGCATTTGAAGGCTCCCTATGAGAGCAGGCCACCACCCCAATTTTGCCCCATTCAAGCAAACCATCATGGCACTATAGCTCCCATCCCATTTTGCTCAATGTGTGCACTTTTGCCTGAAGAAGCCCAAATCCCCAATTCTCAAGTGCAGCATCTGAAGGCTCCCAATGAGAGCATCCCCTCCCAATTTTGCCCCATTCTAGTAAACTGTCATGGAGTTATTGCTTCCCCCTTTCCCCAGTGTGCACACTTTTCAATGAAGAAGCCCAAATTGCTGATTCTCCAGTGCAGCCTCTGAAGGCTCCCTAAGAGCATCCCCCCCTCCATTTTTTCCCCATTTGAATCAACTGTTGTGGAGTTATTGCTTCCACCCTACTCCCCTTTCTCCTTTTCTGGGCACTTTCTCCCTGCTTGCAATAACAGGCTCCAGAGACATTGCCAGATTGGAGAAGTGACTTTACATAACACCAAAGAAGCAACTTTACACAATATCAGAAATGCAATTTAACACAACAATGGAGAAGCAAAGTAATGCAAATATCAGAGAAGTGCATCATCAGAGAGGCTAACTACTGGCAAAATGGGAATGCAGGGCAATTCTGAAGGCTGGAATGGCTCAGTGAGTCACAGCCATGTGAAAGACACACCCCTGGGCAGGGCTATCATGCCCAAGTAAATGTGGAGGGTAGGGGCACACAGCACTGGAAGCATGGAGAACCTGAATTAAATACATAAAATGGAGTAAAAGTAGTCTCAGAAAATCTGGCTTTTCCAGCGGAAATCTCTGGGGTGGCTGCAGGATGGCCACAATGTCATCTGCTGCCAACAACCTTGAAATGCTCCCAATTTGCAGCAAATCTCCCATGAGGACACCCCCCCAGTACACAGTAGGGTTAGTAGTAGTAGTAGTAGTAATAATAATAATAATAATAATAATAATAATAATAATAATGAGGAGGAGGAGGAGGAGGAAGAGGAGGAGGAGAAAACTTGTAGCATTTTAAAATAGTTTCTGTTGCTATAGAAATGGTTTCCTGGGGATCTGTAGACTTAGTTGATCATCTTTTGTCACTGGCTATCAAAGGCAGGAGTCACAGGTGTGTATATGCATGTGTAGCAAACTGAGAGAGCAAAGCAGCAATGCAAAAATGTTACAAAACAATCACTTTAGGTTCTCAAATGCAGTTGGTTTAAAAAAAAAATGGAATATTGCTTTCTAGTTGCAGGAGAAGGACAAATTGACCATAAGGGGCCAAATTCATTTTAAGACAAACTTTTAGGAATATAATGTATTGGCGGATAGTGTACAAGCTGGGAAGTCCCCATGCTGACTCTCACCTCAGTGGTGAAGTCACTCAGTGGCCTTAGGCAAGCCCCTATTCTCTCAGCCTCAGTGGCTCATCTACAATATGGGCCGTGTTGGTTCCAGGGTTTGGAGGGCCCATGGGCATGACACCCCCAATGGGCCCCTGCCTCCGCGAGTCTGCCTTTACACTGCCTTTACTTTCCTCCTCATCCTCTTTCTCATTATGGCTCCCACTTGCCTGCTTGACAGGCAGAGAGCCAATCAGCAAGCAGGCCGTGGCATCCCCTGCTCCTCCTTCTCACCGCCACCTTTGTCTGAGCCAGAGCGAGAGGCAGGTGAATGAGCAGGTTGCAATGCGGAGGAGGAGGAGCAACTCCAGGAGGCTCTTGTCAGTGGGCCCTTGGCTGATGCCTGTCCATGCCTGCCTTTGATGCTGGTGCTGAATATGGGGATAATAATTATGTAGTTTTCAGGGTAGTTTGCAAGAATTACTGGGGTAATATATTTGAAGCAAATGGAACCTGCAGTAAAACACTGCAATGTGAAGTGGCCCCTGTTCAGGATTCCAGCCACTGCATTCCTCTCCCCTCCCCAGTTTTCCATGTTTTTTCCCCAGCAGTCAACAGCATTCCAGAGCTACTGGGCGCCACCCAGTCCTCAAAGGGCTGTTTTTTGGGTCCCCCCTGCCACTTAGGTTGTTTTCCTAAATATTTTTGCACTTCTGCAAACCTTCGGGTTCCACCAAGTCTGCCATGGCCTCCCTCTTATGCTTGGGTAGTGCCACTTTGGCTATATAAGCAATGGCACTCCTAGCTTTGGCTATTGGGAGGTATAGAAATAAATAAATAAATAAATAAATAAATAAATAAATAAATGCTTAATAATTGGAAACAGGAAATGATGCTCTGAACCTTTGACTGCACTATTTAAATGAGAAGTAGAACTAGTATTAGGTATTGTGCTTACGATTTTAAAACAAGAGGAGTTGGGGCTCAAGCTTTCTCGGGCACTAAGGGCTTTTCTATATGAGGCATTTATAGTGTGCTCATCATTCCCTAATTGCAGTTTATGGGATCTTTAGATGAAGTTTTGCTTCTGTATCTAAAGAGCACTATCGGTGAGTTATTTAATTGCATATTTAATTGTAAAACTGAAAGAAAACACTTTTTCACATGTTTGCGCTATTCTGCTATACCACAGTGCCACCTAGAGGTTATGTAGTGGAAATGTAGGAAAGGTAACCCTCCTCATGTAGTGCTTGAATCTCAGTTCTGTGATAAAACCAAAAGTAGATAAAGCGGATTAACACCTGATTAACAGCCTCATGTAGAAAAAGTCTGGGGATGTGTGTGTGCCTGTCATGGCAGTCTACTCACTTATGTCGCATTAAAATTTTAACAATGATAATGATGATGAAAATGTACATTACTTCCCATTCAACAAATAGTGACCTGGTTTACATGCAAGTCCAATTCATGGGTTGTTTAACCCATGAACGGGGGAGCCACGGACAAGGGTGTTAGTGTGCTGCCTCCTGCATGCTCATCACTTCCATTTTCAATCAGTTTCAATCAACTTTTGAATCAGATTAACGCTGATTCAAAATGGGAGTGGTGAGAGTGTGGGAGTCGGCATACTTGTTCCCTTGCTTGTGGCCCCAACACCCCATGGGTTGTTGCTTTGTGTGAGCCATCCCAGTGTGTGTGTGTGTGTGATTGATTGTGACGAGATCCATCAAAGTGCATTAAAGTTCTGAAATGGGCTACAAATGCAATAAAAACTAAAGTATTCAAAAGTTGCACAAATGGAGGGCAGGCACTGAAGACTTTCCTGGGGCATCATGTGATCTGAAGTCAGCTGTAGTCCAGTTCTAGTCCAAGACGTGTGGAAGACTCCTGTGGTTCTTCGGTGGTGAGGGAGTCCTATTCGCTTTCATCATTGCCCTTACTGTTCCACATGTGCCAGGGCTGAGACCTTTGCACGGATACAAGTTTTGGAGCTGAGCCCAAGTGGCTCAGATAAAACTCCAGCTCCCATGAACGAATGAAATGGCTGTGCATGGTTCGATGAAAGCCGCATTTTAAGAATAGCTTAATAGCATTGATGGTGTTTAGAATATGCAAGGAAATGTACAAATTACATAAGAATAGCCTCATGGGACTACTTGCAGAGGTCTCCAGAGCCAAGTTGTTTTAAAAATGCAGCGAAAGGGTTTTCTTTGTGTTGCTGTTGTAATAGTTTAGCGAATAATCCCTAGTGTGCTGATGCTGGAAAGAAAAGCCACCCGAGAGTATCACCCAACTTGGCTTCCCTTCCATTTCCCTTTCAGCAAAAAGTTTGTAAAATGTTAAATCCTGTTGGGCATATAAATCTGTCCTGTAAAGAGCTTGTCTGTACTTCGTTTTTCTCAGGTCTTAGGAGGATGGACGGCTTTGCAAACGGCATAAGCATTGGACTGTGAGTGGTGCAGCAGGGCTCCTGAGGCCCAGTGGATGATACATACTAAAGGTGAAGTCAAAACACCCCGTTATTCCCCAAATGAGGACCAATTCACGCTTACTAACTGCATCATGGGGCTGCTGCCCCACTCTGAAAGCCCATGCCATCCTAGAAGAGCAATCTCTGGACACGACAGGAAGGGGAGGAGTGAAAAGTTAACATCCTGTGAGTCAAGGGATGGTGCTCACAGGTTCAGGGGCAGTCTGTATTGGGGGCTCATCACACAGGGGCAGAAATCCGCATCAATACTGGGGCTTTCTCCATCCGGTTTCATCATGGGATTAGATCGGGCCCCATTACACAATTATGTCTATCTTGTTATATTGCATTCCTTACCTTTTCAAAGGGTGGCTACTTTTCCATGAAAGGCCATTACATGAACTGGGGGCACTGAGAAATTTCCTCCCTGGTTCTTGCCCCTTTCCCTCCCCTCACAGATTACTAGTGGTTTGGTTGTGATTGGCACGCCATGTGGGTGGACAGAAACCTCCACTGAACTGCCTGAACCCTGCCCCCACAGGCACTGGTTTCCCTGCAAACTGCTGAAATGCTGACATGACGGCATGCTGGCCATAAGCAGCCGAAGTTGGGAGCAAAAGTCGGTGCATTGCATTTAGTCATGACATGGCGGCAAGGCGGCATGTCAGCATACCGACACGCCCCCCCATCACTGCCATCATCATCATGACTGTGCCCCCAACAACCCCAAATAAAGTGGCTTTTTCATGCTACAGGAGAAGTACACGGGCAGGCCATGGCACTTCTGTTGCACAGTCTGAAAAAATACTGCATTTTTTCCCCATTTGGGGGTACCATGGGATAGGCAGGGGAAATGGCAGGAAAATCACTGGAGGATTACAACATCATGCAATGGACCCACAAGCTTCCATGAGTGGCAAATCATTAATGTGTGGGATTGGCCCAGGGATCAAACATGCTGTTCCCCTCAGGCAGAGGTGTAGAACCTCTGGCTCAAGCCCAAGTCTGGCCCATCTGAGGGTTCCAATCCATTCCTCCAGGGTTCCCCAGTTGGTTGCATATAGTCCCCTGGCCCCAGCCCCTTTCCCTCGCCACCAATTGGTTTTCCACCTTCGTGCAGCTTTATCCCTCTAAACATTGAAATTAGGCAGGGTGCAGGCACTCGGTTGGGTCCAGGGGTTCAGCAGGCTCCCCACCCCACCCGCACCAGTGAGCTGCACTCTCTGAGCCCCTGCCCCCGCTTGCTGAGCCGCCCATACTCACCTGGGAGCTGTCGGCGAGCGCCACAAGTGCCATTTTATGGGAAAAAATGGCTCTCACAAAATACGCGCACATCTAGTTGTGCACAGAAGGGGGCTATGAATGGCCCACATACGCAAGAATACAGGCTGCATTCACAAGAATACAGGCCTCTGCAAGTGGGGATAGGGGCTGGGCAGGCACTCGACAAAACTGGGTGGGTGGGGGTGTGCCCATCCATCACTACTTGAAATGTCTTTCCTAAGCTTCAGTTATGGGAAGTAAGAGCTTTAAACTAAAATATGCTGGTCTTTGGGGGATTTGGGGCTGAGCCCCTCTTGGCCTTGGCTACTAGTCTTGATGGCTATATGCTACTTCTAGTATCAGAGTCAGTAGGCCTATGTACACTGGTTGCTGGGAAACATGGTGGGGAGGGAGCTGTTGCACTCATGTCCTGCTGCTTGTGGGTTTCCTGTGGGCAGCTGGTTGGCCACTGTGTGAACAGAATGCTGGACTAGATGGACCTTGGTCTGATGCAGCAGGGCTCTTCCTTATGTTCTTATGTTAAGTCAACTACAGTCCTAATTAACATGCACTGTATCAGCCCAAAGAAGATCTGCCCCCAAAGTAAGTTAATCCCTAAGGTGAGGGGCTGCAACTCAGTGGTAGAGCAGTAGGGTGCGCACACAGATGCAAAGGACCTCAGGTAGCAGGGCTGGATACAGTCTCTGCCTGAGACCTTGTAGAGCCATTGTTAGCTAGACAGGACTGGGCTAGATGGACCAATGGGTTAGGACAGCTTTATATGTCCCAGTAGTGATTAGTACTGATTGTTCAGCATCCATGTATACATGTATACAAGGACTAAGCCAATGATAACACCAGTTGCTGGGGAACTTGGGCAGGAGGGAGCTGTTGTACTCATGTCCTGCTTGTGGGCTTCCCATGAGCAGCTGTTGGTCACTGTGTGAACAGAATGTTGGACTAGATGGACCCTTGGTCTGATCCAGTATGGCTTCTCTTATGTTCTTACAGCATCTTCTAACTCTCATGCAGATACAGACAAGAAATACACAGAGACAATTTTTCCCCTCATGCTGGACGAGATTCAAAACCCCTGCATTATATTGTTGGGATGTATCTCCAAAACCAGTCTGTTTTATGAACAGCATATGAGGAGACACACTGGTATGGGCTTTGTTCCTTTGAAACCATACTGACTCTTATTAAAGTAACTATCCATAGGACTAGTCCTGCTGAAGTTCTGTGTTCAAAGCTGTGTGCTTCCTTTCTACAAACTATGCTTGCTTCTTAATGACTCTTTCCTTTTCCACTGTTCTGATTACTTCCATGGAACACAGGCCCATAGATTCATAGACTCATAGAGTTGGATGGGACCCCAGAGTTCATCTAGCCCAGGCTTCCACAACCGGGCGCCTCCAGATGTGTTGGACTACAACTCCAATCATCCCCATTCACCATGGTCAATGGCTGGGGATGATGGGAGTTACAGTCCAACACATCTGGAGGGCACCATGATGGAGAAGTCTGACATAGTCCAACTCCCTGGAGATGCTGGAAACTTACTACTACAGCATCTTTGATAGGTGGCCATCCAGCTTCTGCTTAAAAATGCCTAATGAAGGAGAGTTCACCACCTTCCAAGGCAGGCTGTTCCACTGTCAAACAGCTTGTACCCTCAGGAAGTTCTTCTTAATGTTTGGTCAAAATCCCCTTTCTTGCAATTTGAACCTGTTGGCCTGGGTCCTACTTTCTGAAGCAGCAGAATGTAAATTTGATCTATAATCTATGTCACATTTGAAGATGGCTATCAGATCATCTCTTCATTGTCATTTCTTCAGGCTAAAGATACATGACTCCTTCTCCCTTTCCTCATGGACCTTGGTCTCCAGGCCCTTCACCATTTGTGTTGCCTTTGTCTGTCCAGTTTGTCCTTCTTAAACAGTGGTACCAGAACTGGATGCAGTACTCCAGGTGATGTCTGAACAAAGCAGTCAATCCTTAGCACCTTCAGTTAAAAGAGGATTGGGTAGCAGGAGAAGGGAAAGACCTCCCTCTACCTGGGACCATGGAGAGCTGCTACCAGTCAGAGTAGACAACACTTGACTAGACTGACAAATAGGCTGACCTGGTATAAAGTATTACTCTGTTTGCACTATTAGGCTTTTGGAAGGATGTGGATTTTATCATCACACTTTCTGTGCTCTGTTGCAGAGTCCCCCAGATTTTGGAGCCAGGGGCACATTTGGGAATTTGAAAAACTGCTGTGGACACCCCACAAAATGCCTAATCAGTGGATCCTTTGGACTATCCATGGATTCTTTGGTCTGATCAGATCCTTTGGTCCTAATCTGATCCAAATCTGATCCTTTGGCTAATCAGATCCTTTAGTCTAATTAGATCCTTGTAGGGATGTCAGAGAATTCTGCCACGGATCTTGGGGAGGCCGAATGCCAGCGCATTCGGCCCCCCGAAATTGGTGGCGGAACGGTCTGCCTCCCCGCCCCCCTGGGACGAGACTTACCTGGGGCGGATCTTCCTGGCGGTGGCAGCTCCGGCAGTGGCTCCGGCGGCGGTGTGGTGGTGGTGCGGCGGCAGCGGACGGTCTTCCGACCGGCTGCCGCCGCCGCCATTTCCTGGTTTTAAAAAAAACAAAAAAACAAAAAAACGTGATAGCCTATGTAAAGATTAACGTAGCTTATCATGGCTAGATTTTAAAAAAACACCGTGATAGGCTACATAAATCTTTACGTAGCCTATCACGGCTGACTAAAAAACAAAAAACCGCATACGCAAATGGCGGCGCCCATGGGCGCTGCCATTTGCGTTCCTTATTTTGGCATGTCTTAGTGTACATAAATGTTTATGTACACTAAGACAATTAAAATAAGGGGAACACAAATAGCGTAGACGCTATGCTATTTGCGTTCCCCTTATTTTCACCGTCTTAGTCTACGTAAATGTTTATGTAGACTAAGACGTGCCAAAATAAGGAATGCAAATGGCGGCACCCATGGGTGCCTCCATTTGCGTTCACACGTTTGTTTGTTTTTTTAATCAGCCATGATAGGCTACGTAAACATTTACGTAGCCTATCACGGCTGACTGCAGGGACGAAAACGGCGGTGGCTACAGCCGCTGCCATCCTTGGGTCTAATTTGGTCTAATCCATTGGTCTAATCTTTTGATCTATCAGTGGATCCTTTGGTCTACTGCAGGGGTCTCCAACCTTTTTGGACCTAGGGGCACATTTGGGAATTTGAGAAACTGCTGTGGGCACCACCACAAAATGCTTAATCACTGGGTTGCCACTTTGGTGTCTACCTTTCACGTCTATGGATTTTAGGATTGTCTGATTCAGCAAAAACATTTGCTGCATTTCTATTGGCCACTGCAGTGTGTCTTTAATAAGGGATTGTCTAATTTGGCTAATTGCTGGCAGTACAATGCAGCTAATGCTTCTTTTAACATATGTGTTGGCAATGTCCAGTAGTTGTTTCTTTGGGGGAGGAGGTTATTTACACAGTTAAATTTTGTCCTGGAACAGTCTTTAATATTCAGTGATGTACATGCTCTTTTAAATTATTTACCTGCTTCATGGAAATTAACAAATGATCAGCGTAAATGTATTCTTTCTGACCTTTTGACAGCTAAAAGACTGATATTACAACATTGGAAGAATAAACACTCACCTCCTATAATGTAGTGGACTGAGGACCTTGCAGTGCTTTCAATATCTGAATGTGTGGCATATAGATGCTACCTTCAAATGGATACTTATTTGGATATTTGATCCATTTTTGTTGAAGCCTATGTATAATTGCTAGAACGTTGTAGGCATTTCATACGTATTTATTGCTAAGGATATATACAGATCCATGTACATCTATTAAAAACAACAATTTTTAAAAAATAAATAAAAGTTTTGTGGGTGCCCACAGGCGCCACGTTGGAGACCCCTGGTCTATTGCTTTTCTAGCATTTGCACGATTTTTTACTCGGACTTTGGAGATCTGTTAGGAGCACATGGTAGCTGCCATACACCAAGTTCAGACCATTGGTGGACCTAGCTCTGCATTTTCTGTTCTGACAGGCAGCAGATGCCCAGAATCCCAGGCAGAGAGGGGGCTTTCCCATGACTGTCTCTACGATCCTTTTCATTGAAGCTTTCCAACCGGAGACCTTCTGCCACTGAGCTACTGTACTTCCCCAGCGTTCAATGTGCAATGAAATTAGCTGCACACACCTTGCAACCCACTTTCTTTCTGAACTGTAAGAGATTCTTGACACAGTATTAAAAAAAAGGTGTGTGCGGGGAGAACCCATTCTGTTCAAGGAAAAGAAAAGAAAAGGAGGTTTTGAGGTTCAAAACCTGATTGAATTCCAACCAGTGTCAGTAAAGCACTCAAAGGTACTTTTCAGTAAGGAAAGTGTTTTTCTGCCAGCTGCTGTCTTTCATTTCGAGCCATTTTAGTTTGCGAGCTATTAACTCAGTAATGCATATCTTATTGTAAGAGGAAGATGGTTCTTTCTTAGTAAACTTTGTCACAGACATTCCATGTCCACCTACATTTTTAAACTGATATAGTCAGACAATTATGAATGGTTAAGGCTGCAACCATGTGCACCCTACCTGAGAGTAAGTCCCACTGAAGGAAATGGGTACACTTCTGAGTGCACATGTATAGGACTGCATTATAAGACTGCAGTCCTGTTCACCAGCCTCTTCCCCAATCTGGCACCCTCCAGATGTGTTGGACTACAATTCCCATAATCTCCCAATGAGCTATACCGACTGTGGGACTGTGGGAGTTGTAGACAAACACATCTGGAGAGTGCCAGGTTGGAAAAGGCTGGTCAGTGCTCACTCACTTGCTTGGGAGTAAACCCCATTGAACGCAATGTATAGAATGGTGCTCTAAGTTTGTTTGGATCTTTAAAAAGAAACATTAATTTACTGACCTTTTTCCAAACAGATATAATGTACTGTGTAAAAAATGGTTTTACATTCAACTATTTGCCATTTTAAAAAGTGCCTAAAAGATAGAGAGAAAAATGGGACTATATTATTTCAGCGGTTTATACATACATTTGAAAAAAGGTTAGCTTTCCTGTTTTATACTTGGATTTCTGTCCTTCTAGACACAATAATTCAATTTATATAAACAACAAACAAACATAAGAATCAATACACATGGTCTTGGATCCGGACTAATTTAGTCACACAGGTGACATAGGGTTGTATTCAGACTTAATCATGCTTGGAGTAGACCTATTGAAATCATTGGAACTTAAGTGAATCCTGACTAACTAAAGTCCCATTGATTTCAATGGTTCTTCCTTGAAGTGTGACTAAGTCTGGATCCAACTCATTAAAATAAATGGGTTGTATCCAATGGGGTAGTATCCAACTTCAGTCCTATATAAAGTACACCCATTGAAATGAATGGCACTAGAGTTAGTCATGACTAATTTGTCCCTTTCATTTCAATGGGTTTACTCTATGTAGGACTAACATTGGATACTATCCACGATATAATTCTACTGATGGAAGAAGTCCCATCAGTAGAACTGGGAAGAGGGCAATTCCCCCCCTCCCCAGCCCCTGTGCACCCTCAAAATATGCTCTGAAGGGCTGGGAAAACCTCTGGAGTAAATCTTTGGGCACAGTGGAGGAGTGCATAGGAGAGGAGAGAGGGAAGAAACCCTATTACACTAGTGGACTTCTGCTAGCATAACGTTGGATGTAACCCAATATGATTTAAGTTAGTCGTGGCTAATGTTTCACATTGATTTCAATGCAGGGCAACATGTTTCCTCAGAAGTAAGCCCCACTATGTATAATGGGGCTTAATCCCCCCGCCAGTAAGTACATTTAGGATTTCAGCCTTAGTCTGGATCCACCCTATTAAGACAATAAAACTACACTGTGCAAACCATTTATTCTATAAAATATAAAATCATACAGTGAAGATCCAAAAATCATTAATTTCAGAGTGATAGCTGAGTAAATTTCAGTTAGAGTATTTCAGCATAAATAACTTGTGCATTATAGACCTGATATTTAGTCCCTGTCCTTCTATCTAACAGATGGGGGGGTGGGGAGGACCAGGTACTTGTCACAGTGGGAGTGTGGAGTTTGAAGTGGGGGGAGGCCTTTTGTTTGCCAGCTGCTTGTCAGGTGATGGAGTCCTGGCAAAGAGTAAATGAGAAATCAAAGCACTTAATATAGTCGGCTAAAGCATTTTCCATCTCTTAAATTGCTCCAATACCCCTGTGCTATTTATGATAATTATCTTTAAAAAAAAACTTCCACCATGTCTTCCAAGGAAAAGAAGGTAAAACAACTCTAATTTCAAATCCTAAACCTTGCAGCTCTCCACAACTGAACAACAAAATGTTTCATGATTAATGCACATGTCAAAGACGCTAATATAAAAGGACACACCTACATTCCCCCAAAGGCACATGAGGATTGTCTGTTGTTAGCAATTCAGCTAAAAATGAATGTTACATTGGGAGCGCACACAATTTTTCTCTTCTGCTCCATTCACCTGTTCCACCACCTTTGCTCACTGTTCCAAGACTTCTGCTATCTTAGAGGCTGCCCCGAGAAATCGCTGTCAAATTTTCAAATACCAGCAAGTGCTAGCTGTGAGTGAAATCAGACAGAAACGGACAGCACAAGTCAAAGGCAGGGAAGCATGGGCAGAAGAAACAAATTGACTGTTGGAAAGAGATGGATTTTGGCAGCAGGGGCAGGGGCTGGAGGATGACACACCAATTGGAGCAATAGAAACTTTGCTGGGATGCTTTATGGGTCAAACACAATAAAATTTGAATGCTTCTAATTAATTCTCCTTAATATGAGATTCCTTTTGTGTCTAATACTTGGAACAGGTACCGTTTGTTTCCTTTCTTGTAAATGGCAGATTAAATGGTGTTTGTTTTGTGCAGAGAAGGGGTTTTATAAAATGAGCTTAAGAGAGAAATATTTAGATTGTTGACACAAGCTGATAGATGCGCTAAAGATGGCGCATGCTTGAAACATTTCTTCAGCAATGATTGTACAATGGCTCTCTCAATAGCACAGTTGCTGGATACGCTGATGTCAAAATAGGAATGCTGATGCTTTGCATTATACCAGCTTGTGCTAGAAGTTAAAGAAAGCAAAAGGACATGCAAAATTTCAATAGAATATCTGTTGAAAGATGTAAAAAGAGACTCGCTGGATCAGACTAAAGGTTCATATTGTCCATCATCAAGAGTGACCAGCCAGGTGCTTTCAGGAAGGTCACAAGCAGGGCATGAATGCAAGAGCCTTCCTGTTTTGTTTGTCACCCAACAACTCCCATTCAGAAATACAGGAGCATAGATTTTGGTTGGATATTAGGAGAAACTTCTTAAATTCAGTGTGCAATCCTATGCATGTTTAGTCAGAAAAAAGTCCTACAGCATGGCTGGCTGGGTCATGCTGGGAGTTGTAGGACTTTTTTTTTTGTCTAAACATACATAGGATTGTGCCCTTAATCTGGTAACCATCACCACATTTTGTGGCCGTGAATTCCATAATTTTGTATTATGTGAAGTACTATTTTGCTGTCAGCTCATTTTATTTGGTGGCCTCATATTTTTACTGTTACAAGAGAAGGTGAAAAAAATTCCATCTCTACCCATGTTTTGCTTCCCATTCTTACTTTATAATTCTCTATCATATCCCAACTACTTGTCTCAGGGTGCAATCCAATGCATGTTCAGACAGAAAAAAGGCCTACAACTCCCAGCATGCCCCAGCCAGTATTGCTGGCTGGGGCATGCTGGGAGTTGTAGGCTTTTTTTCTACCTAAACATGCATAGGATTGCACCCTTAGTTGTCTTGGAGTCACTTGAAATTCTAAATATTCTTTCACCAGTAGCAGTTCATTCAGTAAAGAATGTTACCTTGCCCTGCTTAGGAACCATCACTCTCTCTCTGGTGACCTGGAGCCAATACAGCAAAACTGCTTTACCCCAAAATATGCAGATCCCAGCAACACTGAAAGTGGTTTTTACTGTCAAGATGTTAAGACCTATGCCACTGGGACACCTTAAACTGCATTCCTAAACAACGTTTTGGAGTTTTCCAGAACAACCTAAAATTGCTGTTTTGGAGTGATCTCCGGTTTCTAATGAATGTGTGCGTACTAGTTTCAAAAGTTACGGGCAGTACCCAATCTGATTACCTTGCACTAGTGTAAGTGAACTCTAATGCAACGGCAATGGTGTTTACTGGTGCAAAAGATTTCCCCAGAAACGTGTGGTGCCATCCAGTGCTACTGGCATTGCACTACACAATGTAATTTATGTTAGCGGTAGCATCATGTTTGATACTGCCCTATATGTTTATATCTTGCACTAACCAAATGGATACAGGTAGGTGACAAAGTGTTTTAAACACTCACAAAATGGGTGGAAAGGGTTGATTTATAACAATCCCATGTCTTTTAAATCAACACTTAACTAAAAGCTATTTTATGTAGCAGCACCCCAGTTTTGGAACTCCCTCCCCACAGAGTCAGTTTGGCTTTCTTGCTATTGGCCTGTAGTTGGCTGGTAAAAATGATGTTGTTTTCTGAGCTTTCAGTGATTAATGCTGTTCCTTGATTTAGAAGTTCTTCTGTTTAATTGTAATGTCTACATTTTACCTGCCTTGTTTTAGCATCTGTAATTTTTGTATTTCTTAAAATCTTTTTATCATTTTACTGTAAATCCTGTTTTGAGCACCCAAGAGAGGAGGGGCAATTAAAAATACACTAAATAAATATCATTAAATAAATAAATCACATTGCATTAAACTACTACTAGTTTAATGAAATAATGCTATGGTGGATCATTGAAAAAGGCTCACCATGTATTCTCAGCTTTAGTTCACAGCACTATGATATATCTTCTAGCTCTAAACTAAAATCGCCCAGTGACTTCAGTTATTGACTAGTCAGTCAGTCAGTTATGGGTTAAGTAGCTGGGTGAATAAGCTCTAGGATGATGACGTATGCATTCATTGAAGCCAAATGTATACTGTTACCTTAGTATTTTGCCTTTTTGTACTTAGCCTTTCAATATGAAGATTGTTTCCTATTTTGGCCATGGCATCATATCTAGTGGTAATTGCTGAGTTGTTGCTGCTAATTTAATTGATAGTATTATTTTGCAGTTGCAAAAAACAAAATCTTTAATTATCCACAATAATGCAAATAAGAAAAAAGAAAGAAAAAGAACAAAGATAAGCTTTTAAAATCCCTAATGTTGCTTTTCTGGAGAAAACCGTTATTGTAGATTGTCAGTTTGTCCTGTTTGTTTACTCTAGTGTCCTTTCCTAACATCAATTTTTCTTTCACAAGCTTTTTATTTTATTTTCCACAAGGCTTGATGTATTCTTGGAAGCTCCTTCTACCACTTCTTAGACCTCAGCTTCTTAACTGAAGCCATTTATTGATATACAGCATCTCATAGTGAAGTGGTACATCAATAAATTAAAGATTAGTTCAATGTGTCAGGTTTCCCGAAGCATTCTGGGGGGAAAATGTATCGTTAGATAAGTCTGGAGGCCTTGAAACAACTTCACACAGCAACAAAACTCTGCAAGATACAGTCACCTGAAAAATGTTTCCTTTTTGTATATACGTACTTTTGAATGACTCCTTTTGAGAACATTGGCCCGTGCACTTTTTACTCTGGAACTATACATGTCAAAGTGTGCTGCATACATGGTTCCCTAGTGCTAGATCTCTCTCTATAGCAAGTGGGGCTCCATGTGCATTTCCCATGTGACTTAGGAACTGTATAGCTAATTGTCATCACTGCCATCTTTGCCAGCCCTGAACACCTGTTTGGTCATCCAGCACCCCATTCTTTTCCTCCCCTGTCTGAGAGCTTAGATTAGGCTCCCTTCCTCCTGCCTCAAAATAAGTGACTGAGATGCTGTCAAAGCTTGTCACACCAGCCACATTTTGGCAGTTTTGCCCTTGCAGGTACCTACACAGTATCTGGACTCTGATCCTTAATAACCAAACACACATAGGGGATCTCTACACCTCAAGTTTATTGCACATTCATGGTTGCTCACTCACTGAATTGTGTGAGTCCATTACATGATGTCGCCGTTGTCCAGTCATTATTCCACTATTTCCCCCCACCTATCCCATGTCTTCCTCAAATAGAAAAAATGGGTATTTCTCCAGATATGCATAAATGGAGCGCCATGTCCTCCCTGTGTATTTCTCCCCTAGCGTAAATGAAGCGCTGAGTGTGGTTGTTGGGGGCACAGTCATGATGTTGAAGGTGGTGACGAAGGTCTGATGGGCGTTCAGCCTTCCCACTTCTGCACCATTTTGGTTCCTCACCATTTTCAGCCTGTCTGTTCAAAACAGAGCAGCAGAGCGGCAGAGCGGCAGAGTGGCAGTGAGGGGGGATGGCAGAGCAGGGCAGCACCAGAGGGGCTGAGCAGCAGGGACTGGCCAAAAGCATAGGAGAGGGAGGCAGGGCCTGGGGAGATCAGTGGGGGGGGGGCTGTCCACATGTCAGTCCCCATTCACCAGTAATGTGCAAGGGGAGGGAAAGGGGCAGGAACCCAGGAGGAAATATTGCTGAACCTGGAGCGTGTGCAGTGCCTCTTCACAGAAACATAACGCTATGGGAATGGCCATCTACAGAGAAGGAAGAGCGTGTAAAGGGAATCAATTGTGATCCTGCATTTAAAACGGAAGTGGAAAACCCCAATTTAAATGCAGGATTTTAGGCTGGTGTAGAAATCCCCATAGTATCAGTTTCATGTATTCTGATGGTGTCTGTATCCCTTACTTTGCTTTGCAACTCACTTTGAACTGGAGGCAAAGAACAGCTTAAGTAAGCAACACTTTCCCAAACATCTATCCACTTTCACCAATTTATTTATTTTTATTTATTTATTTATTTATTTATTTCATTTCTATAACACCCAATAGCCGAAGCTCTCTCTAATTTCCATGAATGTATGAAGGCTTATATTGAAATGCCTAATAAGCTGGCCCTGCACTTGCCCAAATCTCTCTCTTAGGCATCATCTGGTCAGTTCTGCAAACTGCTGTAAATACTGAAGTACAATATTTGGCATAGTTCTCACTTGAGGTGGTAAAGCTGTACCTGGGCTGTACCACTTCCAGTTGTAAATGGGGCCTCATGTAGCTGAATGATCCTCAGTAGAGTAGATAACTCCTCCATGCAGAAAACCAACATGTCAAAAAGAAGGTCAGGCTTAGCCCCTTCTCCTTGCCATCTCATTTTTATGTGCAGGATTATTATTAATAGAGGAGAATTTGATCAAGTGGGCTGCTATCTGTAGTCTGAAGTGGTACAGCCCAGTCATGGCTTTACTGCCTAGGGCTAAAGTTATTGGGACTATTACAGAGTAAGTGGATAGATGTTTGCATCTTGATAAATGCAGTTATGCCAAACCACATCCTTGGGCAAAAGCACATAGCTCCTAATCTAAGTCCCAAGGGAGAGTAATATAGAACAAAACTTGGTTTTTACTTTGAAATGTGTACATGTGCATGCACTGTTACTGAAAGAGATGCATTCAGTGACAGGCCACATCGTTTCCTCGTGGGTTAAACACCTGCTGCAGGGAAGGCAACCTGTGGCCCTCAGCCTAACTGCAAAAGCCCTCTGCATGTGATCAGGTCAGACCAGTGGGGGCTGGTGGCTCCCATTTCAGTGGGGCAGTGAATCCACCCTGTGTTTCATCCAGAACCAGTCAGAACTCTAAAGGAGCTTTCCAAAGTGCTTAATCCTATCCCCCCCAATGGGTTCAGCACTTTGGACAGCACTTTACCACCCCACTGAAATAGGAGCCACCAGCCTCCACTAGTTCAGACCTCTGGCAAGAGCAATCCATCCTGTACCTGGAAGCCCTCTGCGTGGGAAAGAAGATGGAGAGAGGGAAAAGGGGGTGGCAGAAAGAGAAAAGGAGTGAACTACCCACCATCATTCTGTTCCTGCTCACCACTGGCTTCAGCTTACCTGCCACATATATGTGGCCCCCCACAGATTCCCCATGAGGGAACGAGGCCCTTGGCGGAAAAAAGGTTGCCCACCCCTAGGCTATTGGCTACCAATTCAAGAAAGCCTGTCCACATACAAGCCATCTAGTGCTGATTTTTAGAATGAAAGAAGGTAAAAACCAACATCTACCTCTGACTTCTTCCTGGGGTTCTGAACCATTGATTACTAGCAGCATCCCATTTACAATTAAGATCTGGCTTCTCTTTTGAATGTTTGCTGGTATGAAGTTCATTTGGTGGATTCCAAATAGACATCTTTATTTGTTTTTAATAGACACTGTTTGTCTTTCAATTAACATACAATCAACAGTTCGAGAAAGGCTTTTAATTGCATGGCTAATAATTTTCCCACGTGCTTTGAATTTACCAACATGGTTTGTCCTTTATAAAATCTGGGTTAGACTTCAGTGTTTTTCCCCATGTGGTTCTTTTAAAATATCCAAGTAGGAAACAGAAAAGTCTGTAATATGTTAGTATAGAAGCATCCCCATCTGCACCACTCTATCACCCTCTCATAGCTTTTACAATGTGGTGAATGGCTCTTGATGAGCCATCTCTCCCCTCTCTTTTCTTTAATGGCAACTTTCATGTCCTTTACTAAATTACTTCTAATTATTTGAGATGAAGCACTAATGTGCTTGGCAGCAGAAAAGATGACATGCTCTTTCCTCTAATTTACAGCCGGATTCTAAAGTCTAACTCATGTTAAATAGCATCTTCATCTTTGTATGGATTCATTGGGATGGGTTCAGTATATCTTGGCGGCAGATCAGAAACCTGTCAGGGATGGATACTAAGGCTAAGTCCAGACACAAAACCATTTTTTGCATTGTGCATTCTGTCATATACTGGCAGCGCCTTGCTCCGTCTACACCTAGTAACACTTGCAGCCTGTTGTGATCAGCCATTTACCAGGAGAATAATGACAAATGGAGGAGATTATCCTCTTCCAAATGACCTGCTCTTCCGTTACAATAAAAGCCTTATTCAGATGTTCGAGAACTGTGCAGAATCAATGCATGGATGAGGGAGTGGGATTGTGGTGACCTCAGGGCCAGTTCAAGGTTTAAGGGGGCTCTTGACAAAGGGCCCCCTAATGGGCCCCCTCCTATGTGGGTGAGCCCTGG
Source organism: Heloderma suspectum (assembly GCF_057233095.1). NCBI lineage: Eukaryota > Metazoa > Chordata > Lepidosauria > Squamata > Helodermatidae > Heloderma > Heloderma suspectum. The sequence goes on from NC_139461.1 coordinate 77,167,993, forward strand.
TGCTGGGCTTTTCTGGTGTTGGAGGCAGCAGACTCTGACCATTGCCAGGTGACTGGGAGCCACCATTTTAATTTCCCACAATGCACACAATGTAGCACCATTCCGAGCTTTGCAGCCAGATAGTGCTTCACATCAGGAAGAGTTTCGTGAGAAATTCCCATTTGAAACAAGACAGCCAAATGTCCAAAAACAAACCTAACAATAAAAACACAGTAAAACAGGACTAAAATGTTCATAAAAGCCATTATCAACGGCAGCAGACTAAAAAGGCACAACTAAAAAAATGTCCAACTGGAATAAAACAGCCTTAGAGCTATTTTAAAACTAGTTTAAAATGGGCAAGTTTACAAACAGGCAAACAAGGGACCTGATGAACCCCTCTTGGGAGGCTTTTCCATAGTTTACGTGCTTCTTCTTTATGCTTTTGTGTGTTTTTGGTGATGGTGGTGAGTTATTTTAAAACCAAAAACTGTCTTCATCAGACAGCAGAGCATATATAAAGCATTCATGTGTGGCTCAGGGGACAGTGGAGGGTGCAGCATCACGGTGGAAGATGCTGCTGTGATATTCATGCAGAACTGCCATACATATTTATGTGTATTCATTCATTCATTCACTTATGCATACTCATTCAGAGACCTGGAAAGACTCCTGCGCACACAGTTGTACACAGGGGTCGGGGTGCTCTTTGCATGTACAGGACCCTGGAAAACTACATTCATTGTATGCTGTATTGCAACATTCCCCAAGCTGGTTTCCTCTAGATGTGTTGGACTACAATGCCCAGAATCCCCCAGCCAGCTGGGAGGTGTAGTCCAACACATCTGGAAGGCACCAGCTTGGGAAAGCCTGCCTCATATTTAACCACATAGAAAATGGCTGGGACCTGTGAAGGCTGGTGGCTTCACTTTTGGTGGGGCTGTAAATCCATTCTGAGTTTCAGTCAGAACTCTAAAGGAGCTATTGAAGGTGCTGAACCCTATTCCCAAAATTGGTTCAGCACCATGGATAGTTCCTTTAAAGTTCTGGCGGGTTCTGACTGGATCCCAGAATGGTTGCACAGCCCCACCGAAACTGGAGCCACCAGCCTCCACTAACTGGGATGCTATCTTTTTCTTGTAATCCTGCTGACTTAACTGGGGCTGTAACCCTATACACACTTACCTGGTGAATAGCCCAATCAATGCTTCTGAGTAGAGAGATTCATAGGATCGACTGGAAATATACTAACCTTGCTATAAAGCAATAGCTCCAACTCAAACTCTTAATCTTTAGATCTGGGGCAGACAGCATCGATTTTGAGGTGTGTGTGTGTAAGGGGGGATACATAGTGTTTCAAAAATGTATTCATCATAAGATTGCTTTTCGTCACCTGGTTACCTTGCATGATAGTCTCCTTGCTTCATCCGGTGTAATGGCCCTTGTTAGACAGAAGGGTGCTGTTTCTTACAGAGGATTTCAAAAAGTCCATAAAGGGCCTGTCTGCCTTGAAGAATTACAAAGCAGAAGCATCTGTTACAGATGGAGCAGACTGCCAGCTGAGTCAAACAGCAGGGGGACCCGCTGTTGGCCAGATTTGACTATATCAGTGCAGGTGTCACTGCCGTTAATAAGAATTACTATTTCGGCTTGTTTTGAGCAATTTTGGGGACATGGGGATAATATAGAGGAAACCTGTATAAGTCATAAATATAGAGGGAGGGAGGCTTTGTAAGTCATAAAGCGAAAAATAGGTTATGACACATGCTTCTATTGTCATATGCTTATTTCTCTGGCGTTTTAAAATCCTGCAGAGGAAAGACAGACTGTGTCCGTAATACTTTTGTGATCCAGATTTCAGCATTAGAGAGATCATAAGCAAAGAGAAATGATGACAGACCCTCTTCTTCTGAAAAACAGATATGTGTGAATTTGAGGATATAATATAGAAGGAGGTCTGTAAAACCGCTGGTTTGTGGTGGCTTAGGACCTTGTTTTCTATGTTACTTTTCCAGAGTTCATCAAGGAGCCTAAAGATCGTATCCTGAGGTAATGCAAATCTGCATGTCTAATGTACATTGGGTGGCCACCCTGCATCTGTCCCCACTGCACACCATGCCGAACGGAGTTTTCCCAAGACAGCCAAAATAATTTGGCATCATTCACCATTATTATTCTGAGCTGTATCTATACTGCACTCTGGTTCCGCAAATGGGCAGAGACATTGCAAGGCTGTAGGCAAGGGGCCCTCCAGCAAAGGAGATCATTACCTTGTCATGGTGCTGGAGCTTGAGCACCTCAGTGATGTCATGAGCTAAACCATGAAGGGACACCCAAGACGGGAAGGTCATGGCAGAGAGGTCAGACTAAATACAATCCCTGGGGAAGGAAACAGCAACCCACCCCAGTATTCTTGCCATGAAAACTAAATGGATCAGTACAACCAGAGATATGTCGGTATACCATCGGAAGATGGGACTCCCAGGTCGGAAGATGGTCAAAATGCTACTGGGGAGGAACAGAGGATAAGTTCAACTAGCCCCAGATGTGATGACGCAGCTAGCTCAAAGCCGAAAGGATGGCTAGCAGCCGATGGTGCTGGTGGTGAACAACGAATCCGATGTTCTAAAGATCAGCACACCATAGGAACCTGGAATGTAAGATCTATGAGCCAGGGCAAATTGGATGTGGTTATTGGGGAGATGTCAAGATTCAATATAGACATTTTGGGTGTCAGTGAACTGAAATGGACTGGAATGGGCCACTTCACATCAAATGACCACCAGATCTACTACTGTGGACAAGGGGACCACAGAAGAAATGGAGTAGCCTTCATAATTAATAATAAAGTGGCTAAAGCAGTGCTTGGATACAATCCAAAAAATGACAGAACAAACTCAGTTCGAATTCAGGGCAAGCCATTTAACATCACAGTGATCCAAATATATGCCCCAACCACAGATGCTGAAGAAGCAGAAGTAGATCAGTTCTATGAGGATCTGCAGCACCTACTGGATAGTACGCCAAAAAAAGATGTTATTTTCATTACAGGAGACTGGAATGCTAAGGTGGGTAGTCAAACGACACCTGGAATTACAGGCAAGCATGGTCTGGGAGAACAAAATGAAGCAGGACATAGGCTGATAGAATTTTGCCAAGACAACTCACTGTGCATAACAAACACTCTCTTCCAACAACCTAAGAGACAACTTTATACATGGACTTCACCAGACGGTCGACACCGAAATCAGATTGACTGCATCCTTTGTAACCAAAGGTGGCGGACATCTATGCAGTCGGTAAAAACAAGATCTGGAGCTGATTGTAGTTCAGATCACGAACTTCTTATTGCACAATTTAGAATCAGACTAAAGTGAATAGGGAAGACCCACAGATCAGTTAGATATGAGCTCACGAATATTCCTCATGAATATGCAGTGGAGGTGAAGAATAGATTTAAGGGACTAGATTTAGTAGATAGGGTCCCGGAAGAACTATGGACAGAAGTTCGCAACATTGTTCAGGAGGCGGCAACAAAAAACATCCCAAAGAAAAAGGCAACCAAGAAGGCAAGATGGCTGTCTGCTGAGACGCTGGAAGCAACCCAAGAAAAAAGGAAAGCAAAAGGCAACAGTGATAGGGGGAGATATGCCCAATTAAATGCAAAATTCCAGAGGTTAGCCAGAAGAGATAAGGAATTATTTTTAAACAAGCAATGCACGGAAGTGGAAGAAGATCATAGAATAGGAAGGACAAGAGACCTCTTCCAGAAAATTAGGGACATCGGAGGTAAATTCCAGGCAAAAATGGGTATGATCAAAAACAAAGATGGCAAGGAGCTAACAGAAGCAGAAGAGATCAAGAAAAGGTGGCAAGAATATATGGAACATCTGTATAGGAAGGATAATAATATTGGGGATAGATTTGACGGTGTGGTCAGTGAGCTAGAGCCAGACATCCTGAAGAGTGAGGTTGAATGGGCCTTAAGAAGCATTGCTAATAACAAGGCAGCAGCAGATGACAGTATCCCAGTTGAACTGTTTAAAATCTTGCAAGAGAATGCTGTCAAGGTGATGCATGCCATATGCCAGCAAATTTGGAAAACACAAGAATGGCCAACAGATGGGAAAAGATCAACTTATATCCCCATACCAAAAAATGAAGCACCAAAGAATGTTCAAACTATCGAACAGTGGCTCTTATTTCACATGCCAGTAAGGTAATGCTCAAGATCTTGCAAGGTAGACTCCAGCAATTCATGGAACGAGAATTGCCAGATGTACAAGCTGGGTTTAGAAAAGGCAGAGGAACTAGAGACCAAATTTCCAATATCCGCTGGATAATGGAGAAAGCCAGGGAGTTTCAGAAAAACATCTATTTCTGTTTTATTGACTATTCTAAAACCTTTGACTGTGTGGATCATAACAAATTGTGTCAAGTTCTTGGTAGTATGGGGATACCAAGTCATCTTGTCTGCCTCCTGAGGAATCTGTATAATGACCAAGTAGCAATGGTAAGAACAGACCACGGAACAACAGACTGGTTTAAGATTGGGAAAGGAGTACGGCAGGGCTGTATACCCTCACCCTACCTATTTAACCTGTATGCAGAACACATCATGCGACGTGCTGGGCTTGATGAAGCCAAGGCTGGAGTTAAAATCGCTGGAAGAAACATTAACAATCTCAGATATGCAGATGATACCACTTTGATGGCTGAAAGCGAGGAGGAGCTCAGGAACCTGATGACGAAGGTGAAAGAAGAAAGTGCAAAAGCTGGGTTGCAGTTAAACCTCAAAAAAACCAAGATTATGGCAACCAGCTTGATTGATAACTGGCAAATAGAGAGAGAAAACGTGGAGGCAATGACAGACTTTGTCTTTCTAGGCGCAAAGATTACTGCAGATGCTGACTGCAGCCAGGAAATCAGAAGACGTTTACTTCTTGGGAGGAGAGCAATGACAAATCTTGATAAAACAGTGAAGAGCAGAGACATCACACTGACAACAAAGGTCCGCATAGTTCAAGCAATGGTATTCCCCGTAGTAACTTATGGCTGCGAGAGCTGGACCATAAGGAAGGCTGAGCGAAGGAAGAGAGATGCTTTTGAACTGTGGTGCTGGAGGAAAATTCTGAGAGTGCCTTGGACTGCAAGAAGATCAAACCAGTCCATACTCCAGGAAATAAAGCCAGACTGCTCACTTGAGGGAATGATCTTAAAGGCAAAACTGAAGTACTTTGGCCACATCATGAGAAGACAGGATACCCTGGAGAAGATGCTGATGCTAGGGGAAGTGGAAGGCAAAAGAAAGAGGGGCCGACCAAGGGCAAGATGGATGGATGATATTCTGGAGGTGATGGACTTGACCTTGGGGGAGCTGGGGGTGACGACAGCCGACAGGAAGCTCTGGCGTGGGCTGGTCCATGAAGTCACGAAGAGTCGGAAGTGACTGACTGAATAAACAACAACAGGCAAGGGCCCAGAGCTGTTTGGACTCAGAGCATGTGGGGCTTGCAGGGTCTGGGTGCAATGAATATATGCATCCAATCTTCCAAAAGCCCCGATTGCTCTAGGAATATCCAGGTTAGACTACTGCAATGTGCTCGACATGGGACTGCTTTTGAAGGTAGTTCAGAGACTGAGGCAAGGCTGTGGCTCAGTGGCAGAACACCCGCTTTGCATGCAGAAGGTCCCAGGTTCAATCCCCGGCATCTCCAGGTAGGTCTGGGAAAAATCCTGCCTGAAACTTTGGAGAGCCGCTGCTGCCAGTCAGTGTCAACAATACTGGTCTTAGCTGGATTCAGCATAAGGCAGTTGCCTATTTTCCTAACATGACCACTTGGATGTTTTTGGGGGCCACAGTATCAGAACATGTGACACGAATTTTGTATCAGTTGCACTGGCTGCCAGTGAGCTTCCAGGCCCAGTTCGAAGTGCTGGTGTGACGGCACAGACTGTCACCTGAACTGCCAGAAGGAGTGGAGGCAAATAAACCAGTTAGCCAGCTTTCCTCCTCCTCCTCCTTCTTGGTCCTCACTGCTGCCACAAGGTGAGTGTCTTCATTCCCTGGCAGCCTCCATTAAAAATCCCATCAACTTCTGGGGTTTGATTACTGGCCCAGCCAACTCTCTGGACTGTATAGTGTGGTACAACACTTGGATATAGGGTGACCAACAAGTCTTCAGACAATGTTTTTCCCTCCGAAACAAGCTTTGCTTTTACTTAAGGATTTAGTAAGGCAACACATTAAACAGTTTGAGAAAATGCTTTTGGGGGGGAGGGACCCTAATTTTAGAACAGTTTATCCAAAGAGCAAATAAAAATAAACAGAGATAAATGCATCCAGTGTAACCTGTTGTAAAACTGTTCCCCTAACGTATGTTCTTCTGAATCTTAACTCCTTCTCTTAACTACAAACTATTTTCCAACTGTAATTACGTACAGTATTTTCACTCCTCCTCTCAACATTTTAGCCAGTTAGAAGGAAAGTTGAGGCCTGGTTAAACTTCTATTTTTTCTTAATTGCCAGGTTCCCAGGCTGAACGTTTGATGTCCACGTGAGCTCATTTCCTTTCTTAAATGCTAGATTCCTGGGCTGAAGTTTTAACCCCCCTGTTCTGAATGGCCTCTAAAACCAAAAAAAGCCACCATTTTATAATCCAAAGAACCAAACAAAAAATGGGTGAAAGATTCATTCCTTCATGGTTTTGATTGCAAAGCCTTGGTAACAGGTTTGGGACCAGGTACTTGAACGGTGGCCTACACCTATACGCAGCTTGTCTGGGTATTAAGGTCTGTCTCACAGGCCCTGCTTGTAAGCATGCCTGTAAGATTGGTTGGTGCCAGGCAAAAGAGTAGGGTTGGCGGAGAATTTCTCCCTGAAACTTCGGGGGGCCGAGTGCCAACGTGTTCGGCCCCCCGAAGAAGTTTCGGGGAGAAATTCTCTGCCCCCCCGCCCCCGCACCCCCCCCCCCCGGGATGGGACTTACCTTTCCCGAATGTCCCTCCTGGCGGCGGGTCCCGACGGCGGTTCGTCGGGTCTTCGTCAGAGGCGGGGGTGGCAGCCGATCTTTCGACCGGCTGCTGCTGCCGCCATTCCAATAAAACTAAAAAAAAAACACGCCCCCGTGATAGGCTACGTGACGATTAACGTAGCCTATCACGGCTAGATTTGCAAAGTCAGCCGTGATAGGCTACGTAAATCGTCACGTAGCCTATCACGGGTGACTTAAAAAAAAAAAAAAAGCACGTACGGCTAATGGCAGCCCCCATAGGGAGCCGCTATTCACGTTCCTTATTTGGTCGCTGTAGTCTATGTAAAGATTACGTAGGCTATGGTGAAAATAAGGGCAACGCTATTTGCGTTGCCCTTATTTTCGCCGTAGTCTACGTAAAGATTTATGTAGACTACAGCGACCAAATAAGGAACGCGAATGGCGGCTCCCTATGGGGGCCGCCATTTGCGTACGTGCTTTTTTTTTTTTTTTTAAAGTCACCTGTGATAGGCTACGTGACGATTTACGTAGCCTATCACGGCTGACTTTGCAGATCTAGCCGTGATAGGCTACGTTAATCGTCACGTAGCCTATCACGGGGGCGTTTTTTTAAAAAAACTTTTTATTTCGTGGCCGGGCAAGGCGGGGCGCCTCCTCCTCGGCCTGAATTTCGGCCGGGCGAGTCAGGAAGCCTCCCCCCCAGCCTGAATTTCGGCCAGGCGAGGCGGGAAGCCTCCCCCCCCGGCCTGAACTTCGGGGGGAGAGCAGCGAAGTGCCTCCCCCCCACCGCTAAAAGCTGCGAGACCAGGTAAGTGACTTTCGTGCACCCCTACAAAAGAGACAAGGCCTTCTCTGTGCTGGACCCCGGTTGTTGAATTCATTGCACACTGAAGTTAGCCTTGCTAACTTTTAAGCAGGTATTTTTTTTCATGCCACTTTTTCTTGACTGTGGTCATTTAATTGCTGCAGGTTTAAAAATGAAGGAGCTGTTGTGAAACGTTTTAGCATTGCTTTGTTTATCTTTAAGAAGTCTGTGGTCATTTTTTAAAATTATGCTGCTGTCAGATGTTGTGATGTTTTTGTTCTGTGTGTGTGTCTGTGTGTATGAAAATTTCCAGGTGATGTCCATCAGCATTTCTCCTTGCTTCCTTTTAGAAAATTGATGAAATATTTTATTCCCATCAGCACTCTAAAATGGTTACTATTTGTTGTTTGGCCATTGAATATTGTATTTATTTATCTAGGTTGTTTTATGGATTGTGTTGTTTAAACAAGTAAAAATATTTTCAGAATTTTATGTACATTATATATTCTGCTTTAAGGAATGTCAGTATTATACTACCTGACTAATACGGATTAGTGATATGAACAGAGCCAGAAATACTGGAACAAGGATAACTGTTTTGGCAGTTGGCCTCTGTACACCCCCATATTGAAATTGAAAGGAAACACACTCAAATAGGAGCAAAGTCAGGACTTTCAGCTGTAATTCAAGGGGTTTGACAAAAGTGGGGCACTAACCATTCAGGAAGGACAGCCAGTGGCCTACACACACACCCATCGTTGGTGGCTCATAGGTAATGGAATGAATGGCTGACAAGCAGCTGCATGGCCAGATGTGGCCTGTTTCCTGGGTACCCCATGACCAATCAAGCAGATAGAAGGCCTGGAGGTGGTTCTGAGTGTTACATTTGCATTTGGTAGCTGTTCACTGGAACTCCCAACATGAGGTCCAGACAGGTGTCCATGCGAGTGAAGGAGGCCATCATTAGGCTGAGGAAACAAAATAAACCCATCAGAGAGATAGCAAAAACAGTGGGAGTGGCCAGTACAACAGTTTGGAACATCCTGAAAAAGAAGGAATTAACTGGCAAGCTCAGCAACAGCAAAAGGCCTGGAGGACCATGGAGGACAACTAAAGTGGATGACCGCAGAATTCTGCTCATGGTGAAGAGGAACCCTTTCACAACATCTAGCCAGGTCAAGAACACTCTTGTGGAGGTAGACATGTCATTGTCAACATCTACAGTCAAGAGACGGCTTTATGAATGTAAATACAGAGGCTTCACAACAAGTTGTAAACCACTGGTAATGCTCAAGAACAGACAGGCCAGATTAGCCTTTGCCAGCAAACACCTAAAAAAGCCTGCCCAGTTCTGGAATAAGATTCTTTGGACTGAGGAAACCAAGATTAACTTGTACCAGAATGATGGGAAGAGAAAAGTATGGAGAAGGAAAGGAAAGCTCATGATCCAAAGCATACCACATCATCTGTCGAACATGGCAGGGGCAGTGTCATGGCATGGGCATGTATGGCTGCCAATAGAACCAGGTCAGTGGTGTTTATTGATGACCTGACTGCTGATAAAAGCAGCAGGATGAATTCTGAAGTGTATAGGGCTATACTTTCTGCTCAGATTCAGCCAAATGCTGCCAAACTGATAGGACGCCGCTTCATATTGCAGATGGATAATGACCCAAAACATACAGTAAAAGCTACCCAAGAGTTTCTCAAGGCAAAGAAGTGGGATGTTCTTCAATGGCCAAGTCAGTCACCTGATCTCCACCCAAAAGAGCATACTTTTCACTTACTGAAGACTAGACTGAAGGCAGAAAGACCCACGAACAGGCAGCTGCAGTCAAGGCCTGTGAAAGCATCTCGAGGGAGGAAACTCGGCAATTGGTCATGCCCATGGGTTTCAGACTTCAGGCAGTCATTGACTGCAAAGGATTTTCATCCAGGTATTAAAGGCGATCCCTATGTTTGAAATGATGTTGGTTTGTTCCATTACTTATGAGCCACCAATGATAGGGGTGTGTGTATGCCACTGGCTGTCCTTCCTGAATGGTTAGTGCCCCACTTTTGTCACACCCCTTGAATTACAGATGAAAGTCCTGACTTCGCTCCCATCTGGGTGAGTTTCTTTTCAACTTCAGTGTGGTGGTATACAGAGGCCAACTGCCAAAACAGTTATCCTTGTTCCAATATTTCTGGCCTTTACTGTATATCTAGTTGATTTTTACAAAACACTTCCTAATTTTGACAGTGGTGAGTATTCCTGGCAGTAACAAATGAATGGAGAACCCTTAAGGGCCCTCTGTGTGTGTTTCATTTCTGGGCAATCAGTGATGAGACTCTTCATACCACTAACACTTTATATAGAATGAAAGGCTCATTTTAGTTCTGCTAGTTAAACCTCTTTGCCTTTTGTCCAAGTGTCTTATTTAGGGATGTCGGAGAAATCTGCAATGGAACCAAATGCATTCAGATTTTTATGAATCTGACCTGTGGATTCCAAAGCAGCTCAGCTTTACCCGTCAGGCGGATTCTGCAGACTTGTGGATCATTTTTCTAACCTTCAGGAATTTTATGCAAAATTTGTCATCGAAAAATATGCTAAAATTAAAAAAAAAAAATTACATTTAAAAAACTGGCCAAAAATGTGCATTTCCCACAGCGGCTAAAGTGTGAAAATGAGCATTTCGGAGGGAATTTGTGCATTTTGTGGGAATGTGCACATTTTTGCACATGCAAATTTGTGCAAATTTGGAAACTAAAAAAATTCAATTCCGTCAATGGATGGTGGATGGAACAAAAGCCACCTGACAACTTGAGAAACACAGATGGAATGGATTTTACACACTCCATGCATCCCTAGTCTTATTCAATCAACAGAATAATCCAGTGGGGCAGGGGAGGGAGAAGAAGTGGTGCAGGCAGGTGAGAAGATGAGGGGTGCTGTGTTTTCCTTTTTATTTGGTCTTTGTTGGCTGTCTTCCCCACTTTTAAAAACTTTTCTCTCCCATTGCTCAATGGGAAATAACCTATGCCAGCTCCAGGGCTTGTATAGTCCATCCATGAGGCCCATGTTCCAAAGCCTCTCCAATCCACTCACAACATGCCCCTAGGATGCTTCCTTTTCTCCCCTTCTACTGGAGTTCTGATGGTGGAGGAGCAACAGTGGTGGACCTTCCTGCCACAGCACACAGGACGCTTGCATGCATAGACCTGCTTCTCCAGCTGCGGATTTCCCTTTCCATGAGCAGAGAGAGAGTTTGGCTTTATCCCATGGCCTTAATGGCATGCTGGGAGTTATAGTCTAACACATCTGGAGGGCACCCGCTTGGGGAAGGCTGGTCTAGGCTATCCTGCAACCTTTCCAGAACCACCTGAGCACAGTTTCAGAACCCCTGCTCTACTGCATCTAGCCAGCCGTGTGCATGTACTGACCAGCTTCCTTGTGTCAGTGGAAGTGTCAAGGTTCTGACCCTGATGAGCACCCTGGGCTCTGATAAAGAGGAGAAGGAACCAGCTCAGTCAAGAAATCCAACACTGCAAGCTGCACCCAAAGCAAGAGCTGGCTGAGAGATGACGGAGCGCTAAGCTCCAGGCTGTGGGACTACTCATGTAAGGATCTCCACTCTTCAAGAAGGTGTCAGGACTGGAAAGAGCAGTCTGGCCCAAGAGGAATATAAGGGTGTCAGGGCTGAGTGCCAGTTCTTCTGCTTGGAGCTGAGCTCCCCCAACTTCTGCTTGGAGCTATCCAAGGTCCTGCAACTCCAGCCGGGCTCTACTTGCTATCTTCTTAGTTGAGCCCCCCTCCCCCACTGCCACCCCTTGACAACTACCTCCCACCCATCCACACACACAGTCCAGAATCCTGCCTGTGGTCAAGACAGGATGCGATGTATCTCCAAGGGAAGCACAGGTAAAAGTGTTTCTGCAATCTCAGCCTGAGTCATCTAATGACAACAGGAAATCCAGTCTTTTAACACTGGAAATGGATCACACTTGAACAAATAAGAAGTAGTGTTGAAATAAATGTGAGTGGCCAGCAGAGGAAGCACCACCATTCTTTTTAAGCAGCGCAGCTCCTACAGGTGTTAGCCTTCAATGAAGGAAGTAGTGCAGAATGGGATAAGGGGAAAAGGAAAGATCTGAATTAAGTTCGGACGGATAAACTGAGACATGCATGGCTATAAGAGAATGAGCATCTTTGCCTTCCAAATAGGATGTGTGATATGTATACATGTTAGAAAGCTGTTTGAGAAAAAAGCAAAACCTTTGGAGAAATGGTCACATGGCAAATCCTAGCTCCACTCCACCTCAAATATCAGTGATGATAAATGATCCTTTAAAAAAATATTCTGTGATCGTCACCAGTCTTGCAGATTAAAGATTGATTGACTGGGAATTCTTGAATCACACCCATAACACAGATTTAATTGCTTTGTTCTATAATGTCTGGAGTTCTTCCAGCAGCTAAACCCTTGTATTAGAAGCATAGCCAATGCATTGATGGATTGATTGATCAAAAGCTATGCAAGCTGTGAATTCTCCTGCTATGGGAGTTTCTTGAAAGGAAGAGAAAGGTAACTAAATTACTACTGCTTAATTTTTGGCAGATAGCTGCATACTGAAAATACTGCAAGCCTTGCTGTGCCCTTTCATTAGAGAGGTTACAGTGTTTCCACGATAAAAAGCAGAAAATAAAAATGCAGTCTTCAACACACTTACCAGGGAGAAGGCTGCACCGAACACAGTGAAACTTTTTTGCATAAACATGCATAGAATTGAACTGTAAGAGAAGATATTTCCTTAGTATAAGAGTAAAATTCAACAAGATAAACTGTTTTAAACTTCAGGCTAAATAAATATTTATTAATGTGAATTCTATCAAAGAAACAAATAGCTAAGCTCTTCTGAATCGACTTCCAAGGAATGAAATAAATATTCAGTGTGTGTAAAAATCTCAGTGTGAATCTTTATAGTATTAAATTTGGTTTTGATTTCCTTTTAAATACAGTTTTTCTAAAAAGTTAGCAAGCAGTACCACCCCTCTTTTAAGTTTACAAAATGTAATTGCTTAGGGATATTATTCCAGATCTAGTCAAAATGCATAGTGTTGTTCATGATCTAGCATCTTACATTTATTATTTGTTTGCAACATTTGTATGCCATCCCATAACAGTAAAGTTCTCTGGTGGCTTACAATAAACAAACATAAAAGATTAAATACAAAATAACTTTACTTTCCCCCATTTCATCTGAAAATTCCAGCTCTGTATAGTCATTCTTGCTTGTGCAAGAACTGTTTGCTCAGGCACCTGGATATAATTCTCATCTCCTTGAAGAACCTGATCCTTGCATCCACGTGAGATCAATATGCTTCTTCAGGTTTCTTTGGTTAATATATTACATATTTTATAGAAGAAAAAATTGACACTGGGCAGTTGTTTAAGAAGCTGCAGTTTACCTCCGCCGATGCTGTGAGCATAGCATCTCTGCTGTCAATTACGTCATAGGCTTTTCATCATCCCACCCGATGAATATTATTAATAGACATAGCCATGTCTAAGAATACTTATTTTCTTAGACAAATACACTAGCAGATGAGGTAGTTTTCAAGCTGTGTGTGTGTTTGGCTCTGACCCAGCTAGTTTCCTGTAGCACACGTGGTAGAGTTTGAAATGTGTGCGCATAGCTACTTTTACTACGCTTTCATTCCAACAGCTCATCACTACCAAACTGGAAAGTTTGTCATAAGTTCCCCTGCAGCATGCTATGGAATGGATGGCTTTTTTACTCTAGGATCGAGATTAACTGTTTATAATGCATCAAATGTCAGAAACAAATGAGAATCCAAGCAGTTTTTCTTCATGTTATTTCAGGGCCAAAACAGACATTATTTTAAATCCATTTCTAGCAACTATGTCTTTCCCCACTCAGTTTTACTCTAGACGAGGTGCAGGGACCCCAGTCCAGATTGGGACTCTAGAGTAGAGGGTAGGGAGGCTTTTAAGATCTGGATCTGACCCCCTGTACTTGTTCTAGTGTAAAAATGAAGAAGAAAAAAGATGTCCACAGTGGTATGGATTGAGCACAGATGTTTGCCATCAAAATTTGCAAAAGATAATATTGAGAAAATATTTGTTTGAGCAAATTTATTTCACCTCTTGTTGTTGTTGTTGTTGTTCAGTCGTGTCCGACTCTTCGTGACCCCATGGACCATAGCACGCCAGGCCTTCCTGTCCTGCGCTCTCTCCCGGAGCGTGCTCAAGCTCATATTCATTGCATCGGTGATGCTATCTAGCCATCTCATCCTCTGCCGCCCCCTTCTCCTTTTGCCTTCAGTCTTTCCCAGCATCAGGGTCTTTATTTCACCTCTAGCAGGTAATAATTCTTAGAATTGGTACAACTCTAGCAAAGTGTTCTCCATGCAGTATCTCAGCATAGGTATTATTATATTTACCCTTTTACTGATCCAGGGGGTGCTGAGGCTGAGAGATACTGGCCTGCCTAAGGCCACCTAGTGAGTTCATGGCTGAGGTGAGATTTGAATTGGGGGTATCCTGTCCACTGCACAAGATTAGCTTTCTAGATAACATCACTGTGGCAAAATACCTACCCAGGATGCACAGGCCCATGTCCTTACAAGTGAGGTTTTCCGGTTTCTCTCCTTCTACTGCAGGCACATATGACTGACTATTTCACAATTTAATATAAATCTGAATCTGAATACTGGGAGTGGGGACTATCTAGAGTGCTGTTCCATGAAGCAGGAGGGGTTCCTATCATAAGGGGAAATTTGCAAACCTACCCACCCCCTCTGTATGCATAGTGAACCACAAGGAATTTATTCCATACATACAGAAATGCAGCTTCTAACAGTGTTGGCTCCAGGTTTTCGAGGGCCCTTGGCAAGACACCCCCAATGAGCCCCCTCCTTTGGTGAGTCTGCCTTCTCATCACCATTGTCACCAACCGCTATTGCTCCTCATCTTCTGTCTCATCGCTGCTACCACTTGCTTGCTGGACAGGCAGAGAGACAGTGAGCAAGCAGGCAGTGGGATCTGCTGCTCCTCCTTCTCACCACCACTGCTGCCTGGGCCAGAGCGAGAGGCAGGTGAACAAGCAGGCTGCAATGGTGAAAAGGAGGAGCAACTCCAGAGGCCTGTTGTCAGTGGGCTCCTGCAGAGTGTGGGTCCTCAGCAGGTGCCTGCCCTGCCCTGGTTTCTAATGCAGTACCTTCTAATTCAAAATGGAAAAATAATACCAAAACACCCTTCCTAAACTCAGAATTATCTTACTTCACCTCTATAGAGAGAATTTGCCAGGCAGTGTACAGAATGTATGTTTAAGACAGGTGTATGACAATTCCTGTCTTTGCTGACTTTGACAAACCACCCGAACATGTTAGAATAATAGGTTCTAAAAATAACTAGTAGTTGTCTATATGTATGTTATGGTACACATTCCAGTCTAGAACATCTATGGTTAAAAACTGCAAAAGAAACTAATGAATGTAGAGGGACACCAGACTACTCAACTAACTATTTAAGGTTGAGATTGTAAGCAAAGCATAATCCCATAGATGGGAGTTTCACTTAAATCACTGGGCTGTATTTTTGTGCAGCACATTTCAGATTGGAGTATAACTTTGACTTATTAAATAAAAGTATGTATAATAATATGGTTTGAGATTAGGCAATATAAGGTCATTCAAATACACCATACAGATAAATTAATGTAGCCAATGAAAATAATTTTTTAAGAGTCAGAAGAACTGTGTTACTGGGGGGCTGTGGGGGGTGGATGGTACGGAGTCTTTGTTTACCAGTCTAGCCCCATAAACCACCCAAAGTTGCTACCGTTTCCAGATTCCAGAATCTTCATATAGACTCTACACATCTGCTCCCGTAGTGCAGATCCCAAACACACCTACAGTGCCAAACACAGAGACAGATCCCAGCAAACAGATCCCAAACACACCCTCTAACATACTGCATTGTATGTACATAAACAGTTATCCTTCACATGGCATTATATGTAGGTATGCATATACATGAAGGTATTCTTTCCACTGGAAATGTGAACTCACATTAGGGGTTTTCTCCCTTGATCAGTCCACTAATGCCCTGGTGGGAAGAAGGTAAATCTGGATCTACTGGTAGGTCTCAGGGTGATTTACAGTAGATCTGCAAGGACTTCTGACTCCCAAGTATCTAACAATAGCAACAACAAAATGACTACACCCTGCCCTAAATTATACTGCTGAAATGAAAAAAGCTGGAAGTAACCAGCAGTGGGTTTTTATGTAGAAAAAATGTGAGCTGAATTCAGTTCTTGTATTCAAAACAAATTCCTGGGCTTAGATTTCTTTTAATTCTAAGTGTATGTCTTTTGTAAAAATAAGTGTATGATGAAGAGGACATCCAAAAAAAGATGTCCTCTTCATCATAGGGGATTGGAATGCTAAAGTAGGAAGTCAAGAAATCACCGGGATAACAGGCAGGCATGGCCTTGGTGTACAAAATGAAGCAGGACAAAAGCTAATAGAGTTTTACCAAGAGAACACGCTGATCATAGCAAACACTCTTTTCCAACAGCACAAGAGATGACTCTACACATGGACATCACCAGATGGTCAATATCGAAATCAGATTGATTATGTCCTTTGCAGCCAAAGATGGAGAAGCTCTATACAGTCAGTCAAAACAAGACCTGGAGCTGACTGTGGCTCAGATCATGAGCTTCTTGTTGCAAAATTTCGGCTTAAATTGAAGAACGTAGGGAAAACCACTAAACCATTCAGGTATGACCTCAATCATATCCCTTATGAATATACAGTGGAGGTGAGGAATAGATTTAAGGGATTAGACCTGATAGACAGAGTGCCAGAGGAACTATGGATGGAGATCCGTAACATTGTTCAGGAGGCAGCAACGAAATCCATCCCAAAGAAAAAGAAATGCAAGAAAGCAAAGTGGTTGTCTGATGAGGCTTTACAAGTAGCTGAAGAAAGAAGGGAAGCGAAAAGCAAGGGAGAAAGGTTTTTGTGAACCGCCCAGAGAGCTTCGGCTATTGGGCGGTATAGAAATGAAATAAATAAATAAATAAATAAATAAGAAAGGGGAAGATATATCCAACTGAATGCAGAGTTCCAGAGAATAGCAAGGAGAGACAAGAAGGCCTTCTTAAATGAACAGTGCAAAGAAATCGAGGAAAACAATAGAATGGGAAAGACTAGAGATCTCTTCAAGAAAATCGGAGATCTCAAGGGAACGTTTTGTGCAAAGATGGGCATGATAAAGGACAAAGAAGGCAGGGACCTAACAGAAGCAGATGAGATTAAGAAGAGGTGGAAAGAATACACAAAAGAACTATACAGGAAAGATCTTAATGTCCCTGATTCAGACTACCACACAATTGTGCTCATTTCACATGCCAGCAAGGTGATGCTCAAAATCCTACAAGCTAGGCTTCAGCAGTATGCGAACCGAGAACTACCAGAAGTACAAGCTGGGTTTCGAAGAGGCAGAGGAACTAGAGATCAAATCACCAACGTTTGCTGGATCATGGAGAAAACAAGAGAATTCCAGAAAAACATCTATTTCTGCTTCATTGACTACGCTAACGCCTTTGATTGTGTGGATCACAACAAACTGTGGCAAATTCTTAAAGTGATGGGAGTACCAGACCACCTTACCTGTCTCCTGAGAAACCTGTACGAGGGTCAAGAAGCAACAGTAAGAACTAGACATGGAACAACCGAGTGGTTCAAAATTGGGAAAGGAGTACGACAAGGCTGCATATTGTCACCCTGCTTATTTAACTTATATGCAGAGTACATCATGAGAAACGCCGGGTTGGATGAATCACAGGTCGGAATTAAGATTGCCGGGAGAATTATCAACAACCTCCGATATGCAGACGATACCACCCTAATGGCAGAAAGTGAAGAGGATCTAAAGAGCCTCTTGTTGAGGGTGAAAGTGGAGAGTGCAAAAGCTGTTTGAAACTCAATATTCAAAAAACGAAGATCATGGCATCTGGCCCCATCACTTCCTGGCATATAGAAGGGGAAGAAATGGAAGCAGTGACAGATTTTACCGTCTTGGGCTCCAAGATCACGGCAGATGGTGACTGTAGCCATGAAATTAAAAGACGCTTGCTCCTTGGGAGGAAAGCTATGGCAAACCTAGACAGCATAGTAAGAAGCAGAGACATCACCTTGCTGACAAAGGTCCATCTAATCAAAGCTATGGTTTTCCCAGTAGTAATGTATGGCTGTGAGAGCTGGACTATAAGGAAGGCTGAGCGCCGAAGAATTGATGCTTTCGAACTGTGGTGCTGGAGAAGAGTCTTACAAGTGCCCTGGACTGCAAGGAGGTCAAATCAGTCAATCCTAAAGGAAATCAACCCTGAGTGCTCATTGGAAGGACAGATACTGAAGCTGAAGTTCAAATATTTTGGCCACCTAATGCGAAGAGAAAACTCCCTGGAAAAGACCCTGATGCTGGGAAAGACTGAAGGCAAAAGGAGAAGGGGACGGCAGAGGATGAGATGGCTAGATAGCATCACCGATGCAATTAATATGAACTTGAGCACACTCCAGGAGAGAGCGCAGGACAGGAAGGCCTGGCGTGCTATGGTCAATGGGGTCACGAAGAGTCAGACACGACTGAATGACTGAACAACAACAATGTCTTTTGTTCCAGGTGGATCTCAGGATTTTAGTAAAAAAAAGGAAATGTAGATCATGCAAGCCTGATGTATACCCACTTCTGTGTAGAGGCTGTTTTATATTTCCCCTTTAAGGGGGGGAAAAAAACCCAGTGTTGAACCTGGATTTATATGTGTTTAACATGTTTGACATTATGGTGGTCAGACAGAACAAAGAAAAGTAGTTTTTTCTTTAGATTTTTAAAAGACATTAAATAGTTTTCTATGCTTTGTGTGTATACATAGGTGTGATATGTTAAAATACAAAAGTGGAATTAACAATGCAATCATATACATCTCTACTCAGAAACATGTCAAATTGAGTTCCATAGGGTTTACTCCCAGGTAAGTGGATATAGGATTGCAGCCTTATCTGAGCTTCCTTAATAGCATGATAAACAGGAGAGGGGTGAAGATTCTTGTGTCCAGTCACTGAAATATAAAGCAATTAGCAAAGTAATTACAAGTTATGGATACCCCCTCTCCTTTTTATACTTTTCAGTTTTTCATCAGACACCTTGTCTAAGAGGGCCCTAAGATCCATTCTCTAGCTTACAGAATGCTCCAAATTGACTCCATTGCCTTGCCCGCTGCTGTAAATTGCTTCAGAGGACACAAAATGTGTCAGGTTTGTCTATTCACTTTCTGTTTTCACCAGCCTCCACTGGGCATATTGAAGAATAATAGGGTGAAATTGAGCAAAGAAAAATTTGGACTGAACATCAGGAAATTTTCCCCAACAGTGAGATCTGTTAGAATGGGGAATAGATTCCCAGGACGTGTGGTAGAGCACCCTATTGCTTGAATCATTTGAATAGGATAAAGGGCAAAGTTGTGCTTAGAAATGTAACAACAGCCAAAGAAAACCAACCTACCTAGGCCAGCTATGGAAATGATGGGCCCTAAAACTATTTTTGGTCTCTTATTTCTGCTATACATCAGTAATGTTTCCACTTGGAAATTATAGCCTCGATACAGAGATTCACATCTTGCCGTATTGCTTCTGCAAACCTCCCTCCCCACCACCCCCAAATCACATGCTGCTTCATGTTCTGTGAAACCTCTCTGATTTGCAAGGACAACCTCCATGTTGTTTATTTTGATAAGGATATGGGTAGTGGTGAACATGCTCTCCCCAGCAGAGGCCTCCATGCAAAATTGCCCCCACCCCCTGCACCAGTCGCATTCTCCCTTCTGAGAGGTGGTGATTTTTACTGGGTCCCTGGCACAGGGGGAAAGTGTTAAAATGCACCACAGTTCCAGTCATGGCTGCTCCCATTCAATGAACATGAAGACACATTTGACATAACATGTAGTTGGACCCTCAGTTTCAAAGGGAAAAAAAAGACCTGAGGTTACTGTGGTGGAAAGAATATTTCAAGCAGGGCTGGGCCACCTTTTGTCTGTTGAGGACCACATTCCCTCATGGGTAATGTGTCAGGGGCCACTTGTTGGTGGTGGGTAGGGTTACAGCCTGCAGTGGACAGGGGACCAGAGGCAAAAGTGGGTGGTTCACCCCTGTTCTCTTTCTGCCACCCTCTTTTTTCTCTTCCCCTTTTCCTTCCCACAGTGGGCTGCCAGGGAAGGGTCAGATTGCTCTTGCCAGAGGTGTGAACTGAGCTCATGCAGAGGGCCACATAAATTTAGGCTGAGGGCCGCAAATTGCCCATTCCTATTTTAAAGAAATCTTTCTGTTCAAAACTGCAAATGGTGTGCTACATTCTGGGTTTCGGGGTGGCTGTTCGGCCAATTTCATTGGAAAGCTTAAGTGACTGAATATAAATATTCCTGTTAATTTTTCTGATCTCTTCTCAAATTCTTCACTGGCATTTCTCTTTAGATATATAGCCCTTTCTCCCTTCCACTTAAATATATAGCAAGAGGATTTTTAAAAATCCTTCAGACTATGTTTGCTGTAATCCTAGATCTAGAAAAAGACAAAAGGTACACAAAGGTGAGAGAAATGAAACCCTGTGCTCTTAATCTGCGTTCAGTTTGGTGCACCAGAAATATTTTGTGGTGTTCTCTTAATTATCTACAGGAACATATATAATGTGCTGAAATCATGCATGAAAGACCAAGGCTTGGGGAGCTCAAGATAACTCTGATAATGAGTCCCTGATTGATGCATGATACATGTAAATACATTTTTATTCAAAGAAAGGGGGCATTTCTTACCACAAGTGTTTCACCTTCAACACAAATATGCGTTACCCTTACATTTACTCAGGGATTATTGTAACACTACCGCTAATTACTTCCCAGCATCTATTGGCCTCAGGTTAGAGACAAGCCATTTCTGGCAATACGTGGAATGAGTTCATGTAAAAGGAGACCTGGATTATTCTTTTCTGGGCAGATAGCATTACCTTGGCAACGTACCTAGAGTATACATACTGGGCACACGACAATGCAAAGAATTTATTCCATACACGCAGAAATGTGGCTTCTCCTAATGCAGCATTATTAATAATAACAACTATTTATTTATTTATTTATTATGATTTTAGGTCTCATTTAAGGGCAGAATACTCTTAAACTGCTGTACAAGATAAAACCATACAAAACAGATACAATAAAAAAATTCAGTAACTACATATGCAATAAAAAGCCCATTGTTATCAATTCTGAGAAACCCCTACTTCTGATATAACTCCACAGAGCCCCCTAGAGCATCTGGTACCCTGCTGGGCAACCTGAATAGCCTTGTCTCACTTTTTTGTCCTCAAAAAAATGCAACCAAAACTTTAATCCCCTCTTTTTTAAATAGGTTGATTGGCTCAAAGTAGCTTGGGCTATTGATATGTAAGCTCATAATAGTTGAGAAGGTAGGTCTAGCCCCTAGGAATTTTTCTGTTTTTCTGGATAGATCACTGACATCAGAGATAGAGGCTATCATGGTATTAGATAAAACAATAATCAGTCTCTGCTAAGGGGCTGACTTTTACTGAACTGTGATCCCCATAAAAAAGAAAAGAAAAAAGGATTCACTTAGTCCTTCTAGAGTTTCATCTAACTGGAGGCCAAGATGCTCCCTCTCAGACCATCGTCTCGGAAAGAAACCCTGCATATACTCTGAGACCTAAGACTCTACTCAAGTAGGTAATGTGACTAGATTAGTTAGACATCATTTGTTGCCTTCCCTGGTTTTCCCCTCTCCCCCGGCCCCCAAACACACTCCTTTTTCATATTTGGACATTTGGCTGTGTTGTTTTAAAAGGGATGGTTGTCATGACCCAGGAGTCCAGCAGTGACATGGACTCTGAAGCCAAAGATCCAGTGGTACCAACAGAGGAAACTCCAGGTTTGAGCACCAGTGCAGAACTGCCAGAGCCCCCCGAGCCTCCAGAGCCCCCTGAGCCTAGCCCCAGCACTAGACCAGCTCCCTCATTTACAAAAGCCCAACATTCCAGGGAGCCAATGTACCAATGCCAGCAGCGTGCCAGGCACGAACTCTTGAAGGAGTGCTAGGCTACAAGCAAGGGGCCTGTCCCTTTAAGGCTTCTATTCTGAAGGAAAGGGTATAGTCTGGGACTGTAGCATAAATGGCTTCAGTCTGGCTGCAGACTTTGTTGGAACAAGTTGTTCGCTAGGAGCTCTCCTGGGTGTCTTGCCTCCTTGCTGCCCAGTATTGATCCCTGTGGGCTTCTGCTCAGGCCAGAACAGGACAATGGCACCCTATTGGAGATTCTTTTCCTGGGGAGCCCTTCTAAAATAGGAGTCTACCAGGAGGAAAAATTATCCCCAGTCCTGGTCATGTAATATCAAAAAAGCAGGAGCCCAAGAACTGCAGAATAATCATTTTAAGATGCGATCATATCCTCCCTTAAGTCAAATAAGTTTGCAAGGGTGAATGTACATCTGACAATTAAGTAGACCTTTCCCTGACAATTTGTCAGGTACAAAGTACAGGGCTGGCCCAAACAGGGTGCCATACTTGTATTTGGGATGGCTTTTGTGTCGCTAACAGCTGTACCAATGTAGTGGCTGGGGCATTGGACTTGGACCAGGGAGACTGGGGTCCAATTCTCCACTTGGCAATTAAGTCTACTGGATGATCGAGGGGATCGAGGGTCAGTCAACATCTCTGAGCCTAACCTACCACACATGGTTGTTGTGAGGATACAGTGGTGGTGGCAGGAACTGGGTAGATTACCCTGAGCTCCCTGGAGGAAGAACAGGCTAAAATGCAATAAATACATAAATCCAACTGGTACAGCTTTTACACTGCTGCAACTCCTAGAAGTGAGATTCGAAGATTCAGATGGAAAAGCTGCACCCTGACATTTCTTTCTGTTCTTAAAAGCTAGAAGAAAAGGTAGCAAGTAGCAACCCTATGCCCATGACATAGGGTCCAATGAGTACAAAATCCAAATTGTGCTCCCGCTGGTAAAAAATGAAATAAAACTGAAAAGCCTGTCTAATGGTAGGGCCAGCCCTGGCTATGTTTTGCCCTAATGCACATTCTAAGAATGTATGGTAGGAAAGGTAACATGGGAAGCAACAAAGTCAGTTGAATGGAATCACCTTCCAATGATCACCTTCACTATTGAGTGTGATGAGCATTATTCTGAACTATGTATCCTACTATTTTTCATGAAACAATGATTCTTGAGCAGAAATCATATTCAATATCAGTTTGTGGACATTAACATTGCAATCCTATGCACATCTACTCAGAAGTAGAGTTTCACTTACGGATGTTGGAGAAATCTGTAATGGAATAAAATGAGTTCAGATTTCCATGAGTCCAACCTGTGAATTCTGCACTGGGCTGGCTTCTCCCAAGTTGCATGGATTCTGTAGACTTGTGGACCGTCTTAAAAAAAAAATAATTCTGGGATTTTACACAAATGTAGTTGTAGAAAAATAATAAAATAAAATAAAAAATGGCTGAAAAGATGCATTTCCCCCATAGGCCAAAGCAAGAAAATTCACGAGGGGGGGGGGATTTGTGCATTTTGGGGTAGGTTTGTGCATTTTCCCAAGTGTGAATTTGCACACATTTAGGAAATTAGAAAAAATCCAATTCCGTCAATGAGTGGATGACAGAACAAAAGGCACCTGACAATCTGTGAAATACAGATGGAAGGGATTTTACAAAATCCATCCATCCTGGGTTTCACTCAGTTCAGTGTGACTTACTCCTGGTCCCAGGTAAGTATGTATAATGCGTTGGGGAACCTCCAGCCTATCAGCCTGATAAGGACTGCAGGGTTTCCCCATCCAATCTGGCAGCTTCTTCCCCTGGCCCCACCCCCATTGCTACAGAGGAGAACGTTCTGACTGGCAGCTGATAGACAACAAGTGCTTTCCCCTGTTTAACACTGAAAAGGGCTCCCTTTTTCAGTGATCAGCAGGGGAAAGCACTTTTATCTCTGATCAGCTGCTGATTGGAGATAAGAGCTTTTCCCTGTGGGGCAAAGGGACAAAGGCCAGGGGAGGAAGCTGCCGAATGATTAGTACCTGCTTCCTTCTGAACCTTGTCGTGTCTACTTCTGAGAAGTCATCCAGATATGCAACGGCTTGCTCTGTTTATTTCAGAGTAGACATGATGCTCATTTTTACTTCTGAGTAGACATATTTCCTATGATAAATTGGTAACAATGCAATTGGGAGGGAGGGGTTCGAGTTTCCAGCCCTGCCCATTTTTGCCTGCAGCCCCACCCACTTCACCTTTGGCCCTGCCCACCACTGTAATGTGTACTGTGAGAACTTCTCCAAAATGGAATTTAGCCCTGGATCACCCCTGATATTGCTGCATAAGCAAGCATTAAGGCTCTGACTGGGGAGCACACAGACATCAGCAGTCACTGAAATCTGAGTTCTGTTCTGGTGGATTTACATTACTGGCACTCCTGAAAAAAATTATTCTGACACTCATTGGTATTATACTGCAAAGGGTTATCAGCAGATGCTTTTATTGAATTCTTCACACTGGCTTTCCTTTTCTACAGAGTAAATACTCCTGTTCATACTGATATATCTTCCATGGTGCCTCTTTTAAAAAAAATCTATATGTATTTGCTCAGAGTTCTCTGTTACTACCCTTCCTTCTAGATATGGTTATCCCAGTCCTAGGCTACATCTACACTCGTGCTTTTTATTGGTATTGAAGTGCACTGATAACTGTTGGGGCACATTATGTCTTCCATATGCTGCTTTTCTAGCGTTATTCCTGCTTTCTATTCCATATTATCCAAAATATCACAACAGATGTCATTGTGTATGCTGGTGGATTAAATGCACAAGGGGGATATAGCGTCACCATGATGGGATCGTATCAATATGACACGAGGTGGAGATCTGGCTCTACTTGATTCCTACTCCATGTGATGAAGCAACTGTAGGAAGCCATTTCTATAGCACAGTAGTGAAGATATTATAGAATAACCTGCCCTGTTCCTGTAACATTGGCTTCCCTGGAATATCTGGAAGGACTGACGGATCTCAACAGTAGTATCTATTTCAGAACAACTCCAGGTAATTGCATACATTAGACTGGTAGAGTGCAGCCACTGGACATTTCAGCAGTTAACAAATGGCAGTGTGAAAGCAGCACAATTTCGGACAATGCAATATGGACAATGGATGACAGGGGAACATGGTAAGGAGCAACTGCATTTAAGAAGTGTTTGCATTTAAGGAAAATATTTATGTGCATATTCTAAGTAATTAGGGGTGCAATACTAACTAGATAGGCGGCTGCCTCTGACCTCGGAGGCGACCGCCTATCCAAAGCAAGGCAGGAGAGGCACGGTGGGGGGGATCGTTCCCTCCGTGCCTCTCCTGCCTTGCTCTTTTTCGCTGGACAGCTATTTTTGGCTGTCTAGCAGTGGGGGGGAGGCAACTGGGAGAGGAAGCTGCCACTCTCCCTGCCTTCGAATGCCCCCCAGCCCTGCCCCTTTTCAGTCGCTCCGTGCTCCTCTTCTGAGCATGGAGGATGGGGCTTCTCCACGCTGCCTCGGAGGCAGCACGGATGAGGGGAGAAGTCAGTTTTCCAGGAACCTACCTCGGAGCATGGGCTCTGAGGTCAGTTCCCAGAAATGAGCATATCCTATGGCCCTCTAGACAGTGTCTAGGGACCATAGGTTTGCTCTATAAGTATTCCGATATACACACTTTCTAAGAGAAACTGAAAAAAAGAAATGGGAGAGGGGACTGAGAGAGGGATGGTAATGTCTGCATTCATACACCTTTTTTAGCTGAGGGCCTATTGGATGATGGGGTTATGGTTGCTCATGTATTCAGTTAAGTGGTCTTTATTATTGGAACCCAAGCTGAGTTTTCAAGCATACCATGAACTCAATGAACTCTATTGATTTGGAAATAACCAAGGGTAAATTGCGACTGACATGAGTCACAAATGGACAAATTAAAAGATGTGCTCAAGATCTGGCCCTAAAAAAGTCTGTTACACATGGATCATTCTCTGAAACTTATAGATCATGGGACATCTGTCTCCTGTGAAGGTGATCTGTGAAGGAAACCTCTGTCACCCTCAGTGTGTTTTTACTGTAAAGACCACTTCTTTACATACAGTGTTTTTCCCCTTAAAGAAACAATTGAAGAAGTATAATGACAAGACCATTAATTACTGATGAAGCGCAAAGGTCAACTAATACAAACTGTCTTTGGAGGTATAAGCTTGTGACTTCACTTGTCCAAACATGTGAAGCATAGGATATATGGCCAATAAAGATGGAGAGAACCATGTAGGCAATTTGTCTTGCTTTGAAGCAATCCATCTTGTGTGAAGTGCTGCTGTTTGCTGAATGGAGCTCTTGTAAATGCATGCACAGAGCATATGTGATGCTAATGTGATTGGGCCACAAAGCACAGCTGTCTTGCAGAGAGGTAAAAATACTGAGGCAACACCTTTTTTATTCTCTCAGACCTTTTAGGTTTTTGAATGTTTAGCTTGCTACTTGTTTTAAAGCTGTGTTTTGAACTTGCCCTTCTCCACACTGCCATATTCTGTACTAATGGAAGTTTCCATACCGTCTTTAAAGGCATCCCCATGTACAACACATTACAGTAATCTAGACAAGAGTTTACCATAGCTTGGATCACTGATGCCAGGCTATCATCGTCCAGGCAGGATCATTGCTGGCATACCAGCCTAAGCTGGTAAAAGGTGCTCTGAGCCACCGAAGACACTGAGCCCTGAAGTAGCTGTGCAAAAGCCACCAATCACTGATAATTAACGCTTCAGATAATTTTGCCAGAAGCCTTTGGGAGCTTTCCACTGCTCTTTCTGTGCTCTTATTGGTGTCCTATAATTTGCTGAACTACTTGACAAAACATTGTCCCACACTGAATATGCAAATCTTGATGCAAAAGTAGAAACCCATAAAAACTCAGGTAATTTCTGATTCTCATTCAGATGTGCTGGGTTAAACCTATCCTTGAAAAGGAGCAGAAATCACAAGCTCCTTTTCTGTTTTGCTTTGTTTTGTTTTTGCAGTATTGTGTAGTCCTTTTGCCCTTTTAATATTTTTGGTTGACCGAGCTTTAACTAAGAATGGTTTCTATTTTTCTGAATAATGTGCTTTTCTACCTTTTAAGCACATCTGAGCTGAGCTCCCTGTTTTTGACCTGTTAATTTAATTTGTAACACGAAGTCATGGTAAAAATACAAAAAGCAATTGGTATGTTAAACACAGGTATTGTAATGAGTCTCATGTACAAACTTGAGTTGCCCTCGGTGCTGTGGTGCTTGCCTGAAACAGAATACACAATTGTGCTGTCTGCTTCAGCAGGATGTCCCCATGGCTAACAGAGTGCCTCGACCTCTGCTATACTTATGATACATACAGCCACATTTGAATGGCTGAAATGGCTCTGAGGCTTTCCCAGTAGAGGCAATTTTCACCCTCTGTGAATAGAAGCCTCAGCCTCTCAGCAAAGAGCTTAGTTTGGCGATGAGTTAACATGTGAGGCCAGCATGAGAATACATTTGTGGCTCTTTGCCCCGATGGCAAGGTTTTTTCACATTGTGATGAGTGGATATGCGATGCAGGGCTTTCTGGGAAGCCAGGCATGCATACACACCAGACTAATAGAGGCTGATGGGATATTTTGTCAGTGAGAAAAAGATGTTGCTACTCACAGCTTGTCGGTCTGCCGCTGTCTTCTCAGGCGTTCGCTGAGAAAACTATTTAGGACAATCACAGCCATTACAGTTCCAGACCTCTGCTGATAATGGTGTCCTGGTGAACTCTAGGGCATAGACAGATATTAATGTAGCTGTTTTGATCTCATGCAGAAAGTGCCATCATGGCACTGGCCAAATCATGCTGTGGACAAGGGTGGTAACCTCTTCAATGGAACCAAAGCTGTACATAAATCTTTCATACAGAGTATGGGAGACAAGAAGCCTAAGCTGAAGTAATACGGCACAACACAAACCAGCATTGCATTAGATCGGGGGTTCCTCCCACCAGGTAATACTCCAACAGAATCTACATTCAGAGGTTCCTAAGCATATCTCATCACTGGAAACCGACAGAGTATGAGGTACAATATCTTTCAAACATATTCTTTGTTCTTTGGTTCCTCTTTTTTTACAGCTGTCTTCCAAGTAAGGTACAGAAATCTAAAAAACCAAAACTTTCCTGGACCATAGTGCATTGGAGCCCAACTAGATGCTAACCCCACTAATAACGTAAGATCCCCATTGTGAAGGAGCCACAAAAAGTCATCTTGAGGAAGAAATGTAATGGTTGGGTAATTGTTGCTTTTCATGCTATGCTGATACGACATCACATGTACTGTATTTGAATCTCATGGTTTGTACTCGGGACTTGACATTAATCTGGGTTTTGTATGAGAATGTGTGAGTATGTGTGTGAAGTATTGTCCTAACAACAACAACAAAACCATGGGGCCAAACAACATTCCCCCTTGTGAAAATTGTTTTCTCATTTTCAGAGGAGGAGGTACATACAGTTATGAATGGGAGACGAATGAATGGGAGGGCCAGGAAATGCTATACATCAGCAAAATTGCTACATACAACATAATCGGGAAACTGACCTGTCTGCTGCTGTTCCAATAGCACCATATAAATAATTAATAGCTGCTGACAAGGTAACATATATAACACCAGTCAGTTCTTTACTTCTTGTTTTCTACTGTAGGCCTTGATCTTTTACTTTCCATTAGCTGTGTCAGTAAGAAAAATGTAAAAGGAGAGTAGGGACCTTTTCCTTAATAGAAACCCCCTTACGTTGGAGGTTGTTCTCTAAAAGCAGCTCTTGACAGGGGCTAAAATATCCCTGTGATACAATGTAGAGCAGCATCAATTAACTAACTAACTAACTAACTAACTAACTAACTAACTAACTAGGCCCTTTACCTTGGCAGGGATAGGTAATTTATGGTACAGTCCTGCCCTTAAAATCAACTTCCATTGATTTTAATGAAGTAAGATGGCAGCCTTACTCAGGAGATGGGGCCTTTGGTGGCAGATGGCAGAGGGGGTCCTGTAGCAGCGTGGCAGCCAAGCCTGGGATGTTGGGAGATCAAGAGGAGAGTGGACTTGGTACCAACTAGCACAGCTCTGAGTAGGAGGAAGAGGATCCTGTGTCTTAATGGGAGGCATAGCAGTTGTCCCCAAAGATAAGGTTTGATCTAAGGCTCCTTTGAAACCAGTGGAAATCTGTGGCTAAGAAGAAGGGCTTTATCTCAGCCAGACTGTGCATTGGCAATATGAAGATGAAATGATTCTGGTAATGATGAGACTTTTCATGTTATAGCATAGATTTCTACTCTATAGCTCACTGCTCTTGGCAAAGCTGCTTAAAAGAGAGAGGAGTGGTCCAGGGGTAAGTTCCCTGGGAATGATTAGTGTGGATTCTCTCAACTTTCTTTAGCAGGTTTACTCCCTGTATCCTCATCATCAAAAGCAAAGAAAACCAAACACTCAAGGCATGCTGTGCTGAATTCTCCTTCTACAGCTTGAGTCACTGTGCCCCTGGTAATGGTCTGCTATCCAAACTGCTTTTGTGTGTGTGTATGTGTGTGAGTGAGTTTTTCTTTTTGAAAGATGACAGTTCCCAAGTGAAAGGACACTTCAACTCTAATAAAAACTTTCTTTCTATTGTCTGAGTTTTGTTTGTTTTCTGGCAAGCCCCTCACTGCCTGTGTATTGTGTGCTGCTGTACATTTCCCACTTCTGTGCACGGAGGCCAAACGGAGTCTTTGGAGGCTTCTCCGTAGTTTTGCCTGAAGCAAATAGCACAGCTCAATAGCAATTTAATATTGTAATCAGGGAGCAAACTGTGCTGTTTTGGCACATGGTGATAATTATTAACTAGCTCTATTAGTGTTCAGATTCTAGTAACTAATATTTACAAAAGGTTCCCTGCGTAGGGGAGACCTTGCCTAGACACAAGCATTTGACATATTCCTGAGTGATTGTCAGTGGACCTTTGAGCCACTGTTCAGGCTCACTGTTTAAAGATGAAACATCAATACTGCAAAATCGCACTTCAAAAGACCTATTTCATGAATAATAAATTCTCAAGATGTAAAACTATACCAAGCGTCAGAACATTTTGTGAATTTATGAGCAATGTACCTGTGGAAAAAAAAACGAGTATCTGGAAGATTAGATTTACCACAAACATATATAATGGGGAATGCCATTTAAACACTAATCTGCTATTTGCACATTTTCGTCATGCTTCCAAGCAGCATGTAATTTTGATCTCTTAATTTCATAGCTCAGAGATCACACACAAGAACAGACAATGCAACCAAACATATATAGCTCTCCAACTGAAATAAATTTAAAATACGGGTGTTCTCAGTGAATCAAGTCATGTTGCTATAGACTTTTCTGTCCCCACCAATGAAAAATCTTTGTGATACATATAACTATCTCATCTGAGTGTAATCAGACATCTCTCAGAGAGAAAGGCAAAGAAACTGGTGCAAAGCACAGTGTGGCTTCTTATACTAAACCTGCAAGTACCCACTCACCTGCTTTCCTTATTGCAAGGGTGAAGAGCCTCCGGCCTGTGGACCTAACAGAGTCTGTGGCAGGTCCCCATCTGGCCCACCAATTGGAAATAAATCCGTTTTCCTGGTGACAATTAAGGCTTTTTAAAAGCCTAAATGCAGTGCAAGGGGGCATTTTGGGGCGAGGGTGGCTGCTGGGGCAGGAAGGGCGCCCCAACACTGCACTCCCACTGAAAAAATTTCCACTGGTACCAATGGAGGCTTTTTAAAAACTTTATTGCAGTTGGAGGGGGCAATGAGTGAGTGTGTGTGTGGCAGTGAATGGAGTCTATGGCAAGAATTCCTTCCAGCCAAGGAAACTTTTGCAAGCTGGAAATGGGCCAGGTGGCTGGTTTGTTCTTTTCATGCAGTCCATGTTCCATAAATAACATGTTTTCCAGTAAAAAAAGAAGAAGGAAAAGTAGGCTGGAAACATTTGTGCACTCATTTTGTCGCCCTCTGCATCTACTTGATAGCCTTATACCAGAGTTACACACACAGAGTGAACGTGCTGCCTTTCCTCCCAGCAAACTCTTTGTTTTGCCCCTGGACCAGGATTTCTACAAAGCTAGTGAAGGAGACCCCAGCAAACGGTGGAAACAGGCCAGCTTGCGCCTCCTGCTTTGAATATAGTGCCATTTTTTCTAGTGAAACAGATCGCATAACAAGGAGCAGCAGCAAAAGGAAGGGAAGGAGCTAGAGCAGCAAACCAGGTGGTGGTGGTGGTAGGACTACTGAAGTATACTAAGTGCTAGCTCCTGGTTCTGGAGGGCCCTTGGGCAAGACACCCTCTTACTCATCATTGCTATTACTTGTTTGCATGGCAGACAGAGAGCCAGGGAGCAAGCAGGCAAGCTACTGATCTTCTTTCTCAAGAGCAAGTGGTCGGTGAACAATGGTGACGGGGAAGAGCAACTCCAGGGGCTCTTGTCAGTGGGTCTTGGCTGGGGTGTGGGCCCTTGGCAGGTGTCCAACCATGCCTACCCTTGATGCCAGCCCTGACTATACTGTTCCCACAGCCTTTTGAGAGGCTTTATACACTAGTGTAAGGGCTGGAACAGGGCTGCTTATTTTGTTGTTCCATGCTATAGTACCCCCTGTCCACTGGCTCTTTGCCCTGGATTAATACAATATAATTCATAACCTCTCATCGCCCAGCCTGTATTCATTGCTGGTGTCGGTACGTGGAAATGGAAGATCGGCTTGGTAGACAACACCTTGTTAGATCTATAGAGAAAAAAGACGTTTGCATCCTGGGCATTAAAATACAAATATTATCTCTGGGCATTAAAATACAAATATTATCTCCCATGCTCAACCTATAGTGCATGTAAAAAGCCAAATCTGCCTTGTAACATTTCCCATCATTTTTACATTTAGCTATTCAGGGTATTTTGATGAAAGAATGAGTGAAATGCTGGAAAGGGAAGTCTCCTGATTTGGAGTGAATCTGGAATGGCCTTTTGGATCTGACGTAGGAGCTCAGCTATCCCCCCAGCCCCAGAACTTGATTTTCAATAACGATGGATAAACAATACAAGCAGTTTCATTTCAAATGTGTGTTGGGTGGAAACACACTTTAACAGGTCATTATTTCCGTGATATGATAAACATTAATTCTAGGAAGCAGAGAGCCTGCAGCAGCAACAAACAGAGAAGCCAAAACTTTTGCCCATTCCCTCAAACCATTTTTGTGGCCGGTGCGAATGAGGCAGAGTAACCTTCCCCTCCACCTCTTTTCTCCTCATACAAATGAAGTTCTGCACGTCCTCTGCTCTCCCCCTCCCCCCGCACCCCATGCCTCTCCTTTCGTCTCATATGTTGAAGTGTGTGAGTGGGAGAGAAAGGAGGGCAGAGGAGCCAGATCTGCAGGGCCAGATCTACAGGGCAGAGCTTTTCCAGGCTGTACACTTTTAAAAGTTGCTTTTGGAAAAAGAAAACATTCAGGAGATGGGTAGGTGCTTGGTAGAGATGGCTGAAAAAGCTGCAGGAAACCCCACCTCTAATCTTCAATCAGTAATTGGAAATAAGAACTTGGATTCCCAGCTCTGAGCTGGGGGAAACCCAGTGGGGGTGGGGCCTGCCAAAAGAGCTGGTGGGCCAGATGGGAATTTCCGCAGGCTGCATTCAGGCTGGAGGGTCCCCATCCCTGTTCTAGGTTCTTGACTTGCTGTTGGAGGTGAGATAACTGGAGACCCATGGCATTTTTGTAATATTTGGCTTATTTATAAACACACAAGTAGAGCTTCGCTGGAGGCAGGCAGCACACATCCCCTAGCAGGTGGCAGATCCATTTCCCCACATCAAACCCCCAGAGAGAGATACCTGCACTCTTTTGTGACTCTCCTTTTAGGTACTGCTTATAGAAGGCTACAGCGAGAGCATCTCAGGGACCATAGAAGTGGTTGGAAAAACCCTTCCGAAGCTGGAGACAGTGCTCCTACCTCAGAAGAGGGAGTCAGAGATCCAACCTGCCCCAGTCGGTGCAGAAAGAACCATGCCAGCTCCTTCCATGGTTGGAAAAGTGACCTCAGAAGAGGGGGAAAGGAAGCATTCTGGTGGGAGGGGAGGAGACAAGAGAGGCCAGGATATGAGATATCCTGAGCTTCCTCCAGCCTCCTTCCCTCCCCCTCCAAAGCTTCCTCACTAGATAGGCGAAATGCCTGTTCAGCAAATCCCGCCAAAGACGGAAGATGGGGAGGTGAAGATCGTCTCTGCCTTTCCTCCCACCCTGCCAGCTTCAGCCTGGCAGGGCATAGGAATCTCGGAAGCCTCTGAGTTAGTCCTATTGATTAGGACTAAGCTTTCCTTTGTTCAGTCTCAAACTGCAATCCTGTATTACTCCAAGGCAAACTGTATTACTTTAAGGCAAACTATTCACAATAATCAAGCAGCAATCTTGGTACAGGCCCCGGGTCTCTGCTTACCAGGGCCCCTGCATTTTGCACAGGGGAGTGAGGGAATAGATGGTCTTCCTTGCATGGCTGATGGTAGAGTGAGCTGTTTTGTTGCCCGTGGAAAAGGCCCATCCCAGAAGCTCGTCTGCTGTGTTGGCTGGCTTTTGTATGGGCAGACCTGAGAGGAAACCTTTTGCCTCTGGTCTGTTCTAGGCTTTAAATTGGAGGCCTGGCCCAGTTTTTGGCAACTGACATTTCCAAATAAATAAATTTACCATTGAGTGGGCAGCATGGTATAAAGATTTGACAGGGAACCCCTCGATACTTTGCGTTGCTCTAAAGAAAGAAAATAATATTACTGGGCTGTGGTGTTTACTGTTTTCAGGTTTGTCATCTTAGCATTCAAGTAGGATAAGAAGGACAATAGCTGGGATGGGCAACATGTAGCCCACAATGGCTGCTTCTGCAGCCTTTGCTATGTTCTCCATCCACCACCATATTTGTTGCTGTTGCAACAGCAAAAATCACAACAATTTGCTTGTGAACAAGTCACACACTTGCGGAAGTACAGTTCCACTCGGGAACAGCACACGTATCGTTTCTCTTTAAATTGCTCCACGTTTTGCCACCAGTGCAGGAGCACGTTCAGCAGTGGTGGCATTTGGCAACAGGGGTGGAGCACAGCCCGGGTGGGTTACTGGGGGGGCAATGCAGCCCTGTGACATTATCCAGACATTATCCACCCCTAAACTACTGGTCTGAAGGAATAGTCCAGTGTGGGCCATCCCAGAGCGTGAGGTTAAAACAGATATTTGCTGGCTGTTGACTGTTCTTTTTCGCCATGGACTGCATGATGAAGGAAAAAGTAGAAATAATTTATATACATTTTAATAAATTAGATTTGAGGCTATACTTAAAGCTAATCATGTTTAATTACTTGAGCTGAAGTCTAAGACATTAATTTTTTTTCTCCTAGTATCATGTGCAGCCCCTGAAGTCTAAGACATTGAGCTGAAGTCTAAGATATTAATTTTTTTCTCCTAGTATCATGTGCAGCCCCTGAACAGACAATTAACAATAATTAGTAATTAATTATAATGATTGTCTGCACAATTGAATAAACGTTGCACATTCACCTTTGCTCTCTGTGAGATGCCTCCTATGACACAGTCAAGCACATGTACAAAGTATGATACCAGCACTGCTACGTTTCACTGGTGCTGTAATTGGAAGTATGTTTGCATTAAATAAACTCTGTACTATGCCCATGTACTTTTCAGTATGACAGGAGTACCAGGCTGAAAAAAGAAGCCCAAAACAGAATAGGTGAAGCCACTGTGGTTAGAACGTTGGACTTGGAGTTGGGAGATCCAGGTTCTAGTCCCTACTTGGCCATGGAAGCTCACTGGGTAACTTTGGACCAGTCACTGACTCTCACCCTAACCTACCTCACAGCATAGTTGTGAAGATAAAATGGCGAGGAGGAAGATCATGTACACTCCCTTTGACTCCTTGGAGTTGCCCATCAATATTTAGCACCTGAAGAGCTGACTGAGCGGGCAGACAGTCCACCTAGTCAGCCTTCTCCACTATGATGAGAATTGTATGGTATTTCTATAATTTCTAAAATTTAAAATATATATATGCAAAAATTATGCAAATTGGCATCTTCTGTTTTGGTGATGAACTCCCCTTTTGTTGGTGATGCGTAAGTGGCCATCCTAGTGGCACAACCTTCACATGGTGTGGGGTCCAGCACCTCAAAGTGATTTGACATCCTGATCCTCCTTTTCATTATTCTTTTAAATAATCCCCTCATTATTTAGATGTTCCTTTTATTTATTTTTTTTAAATGAAATATGGCTATATTGGACAGGTGTCACCCAAACATGCATTTATCCAATGTGAAAGTAGTTGAAGTCACCCATTATTAAAACACGTTCTGCTCTGAGTGCCTTGCAGATTTCTATCTCCAACTTAAGATCACACCCTCAGAGTTTTGGTCAGGATGTTATTATTATGTCCTCAGTACTAAATTACTTTTCAGTCCTCTTATTCTGTGGAGGAGTTTATGCCTCTAAATTTTTCTGGTTTATTGGACTCGATGTTTTCTTTGACAAATGGAGCAACACCGCCCTCAATAAGTCTTTCCTGCTCTTTTCTATGGCATTTATATCCAGGGAGTACTGTTTTCTGATATGCCCACTATATTTAAGTTCTAGTTTAGCACCAAACAGTCCGGCTACCTCCTCTTGGTTGGGTCTAGATTAAGATAAAGGGCCAACAAAACCAGAAGTAGGGAATCAGAGCATTCGCTGAAGCAAAAAGGGAACCCAGACTGAGGTCCTTAAAAGAAATTACTTCAGGGAAATAAGTAGCTAAGACTTCACTCTTCTGGAATATATTGTGTTGATAGAAAGCTGAGTAAGAGGCAGTATGCCTAACAGAATCTCAGGCAATAAAGAAGTTATTGATATTGCAAAACATTTACTTTATCCCTAACAGGCTTAGCATATCAAGATAAGCTTTTCTTGCTGGGGGAAAGCAATAGGGGAAGCTTCTCCGATTAAATATATCTCAAAGTCAGTCTCACCCACTTGGTCTGCTTTGGCCTGAGGCGCTGGTGTGTGTGTGTGTGTCTGCCAAAAACAGCTGCTTCCTTGCTGGCTAGGCTGTTCCTCAGTGCCCCGGGGCTGCCCCTCGGAGGCTAGTGAGGGCCAGCTGTGTCTCTCCAGGCTGGGTGAGTGTAGTTTATCTGCCCATCAGGCCTGGCCAGCAAGGCAAAAGTACTCTACTCTTTTTACTTTCTTTTTCTTCCCCCATTTCCATGCTAATCATGACCCACTTCACCTTGCCTGAATGTATATTGGTTTCTGCTGGGAAGTATTGAAGTAAGTTGTAACAAGGTGCTCTGCCCAACATTAGATTTTCCTGTTTTTATTGTTACTTAGCCTCACCACGGGCCCTTTGTGCAGGACTGTGAGCTTTCAAGCTTGTGCTGAAAGCTACAGAGAGTCAGGACTGCTGAGACAGAGGTGCTCTATTATGGATGAACCTCATCCTCTAATGGATAGCAGGGATCCATAGGTTCTGGGGGAAGTTTTTTCTATCAGTCATACAAAGGTGAAAGTTAAGCATCCCAGTTAAAGCCATAAGCATGGCGTACATAAAGTATTATTTGAGCCAATATCCATTCTTCGTTAAACAAACAAAAAGGGGAGGGAAAGAGGACTTGAATGATCTGGTAAAATGTGTGCTCAACAAGGACACATGTAAGGTGTTATGCATAGAATAAAACAAACAAGTGCCATGATATAGGAATGATTTTTTAATCATATCACCACAAGGCTGAAAACAGGAAATATAAGCCAGCCACTTATTCTGTAATATTCAAAACATCCTATGACATGAATGTAGCCAAAGAAACATTAAAAGTGTGGCTCATACTTCCTATTATAAAAGATTCATAGGAAAATCTTCCATATACAAAAGCTTTTCCTGTGTGTAATTTTTGTTAATGGTGAAGAAAATAATAAAGGCTACTTTTCCATATCTGCTGGTTTTACGATTTGGACAGAATTCATCACAAAACATAAAAGACATATTGAATTCTCTTGAAATCAATGGGACTCAAAGAGAGTTTAGTATTTCTGTTTAAACAAGAGCCAATGTGAGTGTTTCGTGCTAGCCAATCCGTGATAATCTTCTTGCCTGCCACTTTGATTGCTGTTGGGTAATTGGCTACAATGATCAATGATGACAAATGGCTGTAATTTTACATGATAATGCAATTAAATTAGAATTGCATTTATCATGTGAATAATATGCTTACTTCCAAGTAAATGTTTTAGGGGTGGGTTTAACTTCTAATTTTATCCCCATTAAAACAGGGACATGAATTAACAAAGGCAAATAATCAGGTCTACATTCTTTATTGTTCTGTTCATTAGCTTGATTGTTCTCTTTTATGATATACTGTAAACAATGAATCCAAACTTCAGGATAGGTATAATTTTGATGTTCCAGCAGGTTTCTATCTGTGTTTGGATGTTGTAATTGACCGTTCTGTAAATACACAGGACATAACTTTGCTAAAGCCATGGGTAGTAGCCAATGTTAGTTCTACTTGGAGTATACCCATTGACATAAATGGGACTTAATTTAGTTCTATCTAACTTAAATCCCTGCTTTCGAACTGTGGTGCTGGAGAAGACTCTTACGAGTGCCCTGGACTGCAAGGAGGTCAGGCCATCCTAAAGGAATGATTTGGTTAGTCCAAATCAGTCCATCCTAAAGGAAATCAACCCTGACTGCTCATTGGAAGGACAGATACTGAAGCTGAAGCTCAAATATTTTGGCCACCTAATGCGAAGAGAAAAGTCACTGGAAAAGACCCTGCTGCTGGGAAAGATTGAAGGCAAAAGGAGAAGGGGATGGCAGAGGATGAGATGGCTAGATAGCATCACCGATGCAATGAATATGAACTTGACCACACTCCAGAAGGGAGCGGAGGACAGGAAGGCCTGGCGTGCTGTGGTCCATGGGGTCACGAAGAGTCAGACACGACTTAACGACTGAACAACAACAACAACAAACTTAAATCCCATTAATTTCAATGGGTCTACTCTAAGTAGGACTAACATTGGTTACAACCCTGTGAGTTCAAAGAGGTTCGAGTTGCACAAAAGCCTGACAGTATAGGCCCAGCTCTGGATAAATTCAGTACTTCTAGGCAGTGCCTCTTTATGCTCTTAGTACTTCTTAAGTCCTTGTGGTGAATATTTCTTCATGGAAATGTATTTATAGTCTATCCATAACATCTGAAATAGGATTCCAGTGTTGACAAAGGCACATTAATTTTGGGTGGACGGTACCAGGAAGTAGGAGGCAGCCACTACTTGGCTATCCTTTGAGGCAAATGATTAAAGGAGATGCAGGTAGTCAGTCAGGTGACATGGCTGATGTGTATACACTGGGCATCACACTGCTTTCTAAGAGTAGTTGCCATGGCAACAGAGACAGGGATGGAGCAGCAGTAAAGGCGAGCTACCCTGAAAGTGGAGGTTATTGATTAAATGTACTATTTCAGCTGGGGCTGAAAGGGGCAGGCCAACCTATAGTAAGGAATGTATGGTGGGAGCTATTGACTAATTCTGACAGAACTCTTCACTCTCCCTGGAAGTCCAGAGTCTCTTGTTTCTCCAGATTGTATTCTTTGCTGAACTCCTCATGCTCTACTACATGCATTGTTAATGAATGTGATAGTGTTTGATACCAAAGTATTGTGGGAGCGCTTCGCCAATATTCAAGATTCAAGCAGAATTCATTTGCTTTTATGTCATTTGTCTCTGGTGTTATCACTTGGTGAGTGGATAAATGCAGTACCCTGTTCTTCAGGAAAGATAATGGAGGACGCTACTTTCCCAGATTATCCACAATGACTTTTATTTTCTGTGGTCTGTTCAGTTCAAACCACAGGGATTCGCTGGCTGGCTGGTTGGTATGAGCAGCTCTTTTTGAGGAATGGTTGCTGTAATATTCATTATTCTGAGCCTGACCTCAGATGAGGATGCTGTGACCTTCCTGTAATAATGGATACCCATCACTCCTATGCCTTATGACCTTTCCATTTTCTTTTTGGTTCTCTTGCCTTCCTCCCCGGCAAAAATAAAAATAAGCAGCACAATACAATGCAGTCCTCTGCCAGCAGATTTGTTTCAAAAGGAACTCATGCATCTTGCATCTTGAAGATGCATTATTAATGCCTGGACAAATCACATCAGGTGGAACTCAGCAAGTCCCTGGCACTGAAAAAAGGAACAAAGGCTGGTTCTACAAGAGAGTGAAGGATGAGACAAATTATAACAGCTGGATGTTCCTTGTAAGTAAGATGACATAAAAACAGCAATGTTCAAATTGTTTGTATATAACACACACACACATATACATATATACACACACGCGCGCGCTCAAACACACACGTGAATTACTTATAACACTAGTAATGGTATACTTTAATTGTATGCTGCTAATAAACATCCATTGCTGGAATGCTTCAGATTACATAGCAAACTGGGCTTGCTTGCTGGTATCCAAATTGCTTCCAAAATAGGCAGTATGGTTTTATTGAGCATTTTGGCGGGACTGCCGTGTTTGGATTCACCAGCAGAGAACCCATGGCTATTCCCATTGTGTCCAATGGCCGTAGAATCAAGTTTTGTGTCAAACCGCACAGGTGACAAGTGTGAAATGGAGCTGGGCTAAAGAGTCTTGTGTTGCCTTAAAGATTAGCACATATATTAGAGCATAAACTTGCATGAGCTAGAGCCCACAGATACAGTTGGATAGGCCTATATCCCCTGAATACAGACAGCATGGTTTAATTATGGGTCTAATTGTTAAAAGGTAGCACTAGAGCAGTCTTCCCCAACCTGGTGCTCTCCAGATGTGTTGGAATACAACTTCCAGCATCCCCCAGCCAGCATGTATTCCAACACATCTGGAGGGTACCAGGTTGGGGAAAGTTGCACTACAGTTTTAGGATCCTCTTCTCTCTTGTTTCTTCTCATGGATCAGAGTCTATCCACTGAAATTGCTACAGCATAGAATTGTACCACTCTGTCTTCTTCTTCTTTTAGACATTGCAGCACCTTGCAGTTCTTAACTGCAGCCAGTACCGATTATAGTTGAAAGTCTTTGTTAAAACATAGTGGACTCACAAAAGTATGTTGATGTTCATCAGCATAGTAGCCTACACACGTGTTGCCCGAGGGGATGGTTGGATATCCTAGGAAAAGGCTGTATAAAGTGTTGTTACCTCAGCTCTGCAACTCCTCACAGGATGCACAAGATTAATTTAATTTAAAATGTTTGTATGCCACCTTTCATCCAATAGCTTCCAAAGCAGTGAAGGACAAGTATTGGATGGGTAGGAAGTAATTCAACAATTCTACAAAGCATTATAGTATATTATATGATTATTTATCTGCCTGTTTTAAGGGATGATCTGGTTAATGGGAAATTAATGCTGCATTGCCCTGAGAAAGTCTGAATTAAACATTTTTGTAATTATTTTATATTTCTTGTCTACACTGCTTTGTGAATAAAAGTTGAAAAATAGTATACAAGTTTTGAGAGAGAGAGAGAGAGAGAGAGAGAGAGAGAGAGAGATTGTGTCCTATGCAGAGATTCGGGATGCAGAGGCTTAGCTGCTCCATTCAATTCTGCCCTCATGTCATTCATATTATAAAATCTGTGCCTCCACTCTCATGGTAAAGGTGGGGCATAGAATTACAGGATCATCAAACTGCAAAGGTCCTTGAAGGCCATCTAGTCAACACCCTGCTTGATGTAGGAAAACCAGAGCTAGAGCTGTCAAGTCTCTGCCTGAAGGCGTTCTATAAGAGAGAGTTGATGTTGAACTGCTCTCACCATTAAAAAGTTCCTCTATCACCTTCCCAGTCTAGAACTCTGAACTCCACCAGTCTGGTGAATAATGTCCATTCGTGAACATTCAGAATATAAAAAAGCCATTCAACCACCAGTGAAAGTGGGGAAAAAAACCCAAGAAGTACCAACCATTGCCATGACTGGGATCCAAATAACTGCATGTGGATAAGAAAAAAAAATTGATCACATAGTTCTGTGTGTGGATAGATGACCAGTAATGAGCACAATAAATTGCACCTTATGTGAGACACTAGAATAAAGAGCTGTCAAACATAATCAGGAAGAGCTTACACAGGCACAACAAAAATCTCTGGATAAAGCTTTCTGTTTCTTGCTCAGATTCTGTTGCAAGCTGCTTGCATGAGGAATAAAGCTCATTCACACACAGCAGACAGCTATCAAAAGTGGAAGATCTTTGGATCTCAGCCCATAATGTGAGGTTCTGCTGCATACCAAGAGTAAGACTTCACTGCTTGGGTATTTACCAATCAGGATATTGAAATGGCTACAAATCAGCTGAGACAGAAGTAGCAACAGTCTAAGGAACTGTAATCCAAATTTGTTTGTTTGGTTGGTTGGTTCAAAAATTTATATACTGCTCTTCCAAATATCTATCCCACGGCAGTTTGCAATGCAAATTAAAAGCAATAAAATATAACAAAACAAAAGCAAACAAGAAATGCAAATACCAAAGCACTAAAAACACTTAAAGCAGTAGTGAGTTACATAACAGAACAACAAGTAT
Source organism: Heloderma suspectum (assembly GCF_057233095.1). NCBI lineage: Eukaryota > Metazoa > Chordata > Lepidosauria > Squamata > Helodermatidae > Heloderma > Heloderma suspectum. The sequence goes on from NC_139461.1 coordinate 77,209,570, forward strand.
TTTAAAAGTATGTAAGAGGAGGTATATATGCTTAGCAGAATAGAAAGGTTTTCGTCTGGCACCTAAAAAATGATCAAGTAGGAGCCAGGCATGCTTTTTTGGGGCGGAAATTCTGCATCTGAGATGCCACAGTTAAAAAGACCCCACCCTGGTCACTGCCCAACTGATGGTTAGGGGAGCTCTTTTAACTATGAACCCTGAAATCTGGTATACCCTCAAACCCTATGCCAAAGTTTTGTAGTAATTTCATAGCATCTCACACTGCAAACCTCGAATTTTGCACCACCACCCACATGTGTGTAACTGACATATCCACTGAGCACTACAAAACCAACATCAACAAAACCAACCAACACTACAAAACCAACATCATCATTCCCTGTTTACTCACACTTTTGTTGGTTTTTAGATTGGCTTTGGTGCCCTCCTAAAATGATTGCTGCAGCTGACAAATGTTTATTATTAGCATTTGAATTGCTTACTAGTTTTATTATTTTAATCATCTGATATAAACTGCCTCAGTACTATTTAAAGGAGTGGCCATAGCTCAGGGGTAGCTGCATAGCTTTTCATGCAGTAGGCCCCAGGTTCAATCCGCAGCACCTCCAGGTGGGGCAGGAGTAGCCAAAATATATGGACATCAGGACCTGGTCTATCAACTGTGAGCCTGACCAGTGTCTTCACATGTTCATCTCTACTCAGATTAAAAATATGCCCAGGGGTTTAAAAATTATTTTAAACATAGACAAAACAGAATTTTTTTCACAACAAGATAAAAACAAATACATGATCCACACTACACTACTACTACTAATAATGGGCCTACATTCAAGGAGAAAGAAAGGGGGCGCTTCATGCCATTTCTAAGCAGTATTGTAAACTAGGATAGATAGCATTTGATTTGCAGAAGGTGCTGAATGGTGAACAATGTATTATAAAATGTGGAAAGAATCCTTTAACCTCACCCCTAATGTGTTTTGTGTACCCCAGAGTGGCAACGCAGATATAAGAATGCTGTTAGCATCTGCATAAAATGGCCAATGGATGCTTGCGTTTGTGCTAAGTCTTTGTTCGCCAGTTCACCCTGTCTTAGCCCCTCAGTCTATAAGAAACAGATCTTAGCCTGTCAGCAGTTTGCTCTGAGAATTGTTAGGGAGTATGGATTCCTCCCCAGGGCATTGCTGATAAGCACTGTACTCTGTACCAGCACCTGGCAAACATTCACCCTGTCTAGGGAGGGAACGTTCAGCTCTGTTCCAGACAATAGTGTGCGTGTATGCCTCCAAAGAATGTGTCTAGTAGAGCATGGCTAATGTTCTTCCCTATGTGTGACATATTTCGCTGTATAAAAGCCTGCCCCACTGAACATTCAGGGTTCTCTGCCCCTTTGCTGACAGAGTGCCTGTGAGCCTCGTAATAAACACGTGTCTGATCCAGAAGCTTACCCATGTCTAGTTGATTTATTAGACCATCAGCTAGCCAACGAACTGAACTGAAGGGCCTTTTGCCCCTCTTACCACAATTTGGCAACCGCGGCAGGACTGGTATAGCTCGTCACTCCTTCTGTCCCCCCCAGCCTCACCAACACCCAGCAGGCACCAGGTGAGTTCACCTTTGGGTTACTTGGAGGAGTTTGAAGACAGAGGGACTTTGATCAGGCCAGGTTCTTTTAAAAGGGTAAGCGGATCCTGGTCTGGTTCTGGTTGTGCACCGTGAGTATTCCATTAATATCTCTAATTGTTATTTGTATGGAGAAATACATGTGTTAGAAGTTATTAACCTGTTGATATGGGAAATCAATGCAGTGCTTCTTCGGGTTCACCTCTAGATGTAATGCTGAAAATATGGAATACTCTGTCTGGTATTGCCAGCTTGTCTAAAAAGCGCTTGTGTTATCTCTGTGTGGAAGAATGGCCAGTAACATCTCACACTTGGCCAAATATAGGATCCTTTAATCAATCTATTTTAAGAGATCTCAGACTGGTTCTGGAGGACAAATATCCAGGACAAATGGACTACTGGTATTTGTGGGCAAATGAGGCTTATAAAAGACAAAAACAAACTACGCAGGTTGAATTTAGCTCAATACCAAAGGCGCCACCAGCCCCACCACCATATGCCAGTAGCCCAGAAGGAGGATTTTATTCCCTTTTAGTTACAGTGAATTGGTCAAAGATAAAGGCTGTTCAACAAACACCTTTGGAGAGTCCAGTGAATTTTTCTCACCCAGTTGAGTCAGGCAATAAAAATGTATGGTGGAGGCATTGATGTAGAGGTTGAAGAGAATAAAGCATTGGTTGTTGGAATATTTGTGGATCAGAGTGCACCCAACATCAAAGAATGTTTTACTAAGCATGTTCCTGGGCGGCACGGTCAGACAGTTGATAAGGTTTTGAGTGTAGCAAGTCATGTGTTTAATAGATGAGAGATGAAGGAAAAGAAGAAAGAGCAAAGGACAAGTATTAAAATGTTGGCTGCTGTGTTTGGCGGCACAGACTTTCAAGGCCACGGCAGGGGCTGTGGTCGCAGAAGAGGAAGGGGACATAGAAGGGGAAACTTCTCCAATAAAAAGGAGTGCCCCTACTGGCCCCAAGGAAGACAGAATGTGGGTGGATACCAAAGAGTGGAGGTGGGAGCTATAGAAAGTAAGTAATGAAGGTGCGAGGGAGATATCTATGCAAATACCTCTGGTGAAACAATTGACACCCCAGATAGCTAGAAATTGAAAACCTGTAGTCTTTTCATGAATTTAAAAATGGTGAAATTTTCCCATGTCTTTTGATACTGGCGCCACATTTTCTATGTTAAATTCATCTAAACTTCCCCTCTTGGGATGCCGAGAGCAGGTGATGAGTATTGATGGGATTCAAAATTATCAACCCCTTAGTAGAGAAGTCATGGTGTCTGCAGGGCCCTTTAAAACAGACCATCATGTACTAATGGATCATAGTCCTGTAAATTTATTAAAGGAGAGATTTGTTCAATAAACAGTTTCCAACTGAAGGAATCTCTGAAAATTGTCCATCTCAGAGGAGCCTTAAAGAGCCATGGCAGCAGAACACCTGACACCTGGTGATCTGCATGTTTAATTGATTAAAGGAGGCCTCCAAAAAAAAGGCTGATTCTCAGCTAACATCCTAAGAAGATTCTTGAAGAAGAAAAAATAAAATAAAATAAAATAAATGAACTTAATAGAGTAAAATAAAGGTCCTTTAGAATTTTAGAGATGAAGAAAATCTCTTGTTGTTTCAGTCTTGTCAGGCTTAAAAGAAGAAACAAGCCCAAACGCAGGCTTTGCCAAGAGCGTGTGCTGAATTGTGTGACATTGTAAAAATGTGTTACAAGTTAGTATATACCATGTGAGAAAGGCAAAATTGTAGCTTAGGCTCAACTTGCATTTACCAGAAGAGAAGATATTTTTTAACAGAAGAATGCAAGTAAAACTAAATGTTTGTGGAGAGATAGTATATGTGCTGAAATTGTTATGATAAAAATGGGATTTTTTATATAGTCAAAGTAAGTGTAAACTTTTGCTGAAAGTCACTGGTGAAAAGCAAGTAGACAGGAAGTGTAGAGGGCACCAGGTTGGGGAAAGCTAGAGTAGAAGCTTGTAGGAAACCAGAGTGTAATAGAAATGTTGCAAAGCCTAGTGAGCTAATGAAGGCCAAGCGAGAGTTGCACAGGGAGTGAGAGGAGTTGCTTTGTATGTAGAACTGATAATGATAACCACAAATCGTTTATGGGTCAAGATGTATCCCAAACTAGAAGGTTCAAATTAGTGAGTTGCTTAAGAATATGTGCTTTGTTCCACTGATACAAGAAGTGTATACTGAATTGCTCCTTTTGTTTATGCTGTTGCTGTATAGTTTAATCTCTGAGCATGTGCAGATGTATTTCTGACTATGCTGTTACAACTCCTAAGAGTGCATTGAATCAGCTAGCCTCTCTGCTCGAGTAGCTGAGCTCATTGCTCTAAAGTCAAAAACTGTTGATATCTATACTGACTCTGGTCTGTGGATAGAATTCCTCACCCACGCTCACAAGCTATTCAGCTTCAAACCTTGTCCTGTCCTGATGTATCTGACATTCCATTTCAAAACCCTGACTGAGACCTCTTTGTTGATGAATCCTGTATGCATGACCAAACCGGTAATTTTGTTGCTAAGTACAATATTGTGACACCTTTTGAGCTCATTGAAAGCAGCCCACTACCCACAGTTGCTTCAGCTCAAATAGCAGAACTCATAGCCCTGATGTCTATGAGGGCCACCCCAAACAGAAAACACCACTTGTTGCATATGAAATTATCACTGGCAGGCCAATGAAGTTTTTGTCCTCACTTCCCGGATATGAGGACTCTACCTACACTCATTCATTGACCATAGACTATTGTAAGAAATTAATGAAATGTGTTAAAAACTTTCATTCACAGTTTGAAGAAGCATATCCATTGCACCCAATCATGAGCAGTGTCACAGCCAGAAGTTAGAGATTGGGTCTATGTGAAAAGACAACAAAGAAAGAATTGCCTAGAGACCAGGTAGAAGGGCCCTTGCCAGGTACTGCTCACCATTCATGCAGCAAAAAGCTGGAAGGAATACCTGCCTAAATACACACTTCCCAGTGTAAATATGCACCCACACCAAGACCTTCCCAGTTTACTTAGTCAAACACTCCATGACTACTGATTTAGTGCTTAGAGAAGCAGAACTGACATTTTTTTGTCTTACAGCTCCAGAAACTAACTCTCCCCACAGATACACTCCATCCTTTCAAAGACTGCCTCTAAATGTTAAAGCATTAAGTTCCACTTCAGTCCTTGTGAGAAGGGCCATATCAAGTGCTACTAGTCACTCCAACCTCTGTCAAAGTAGCAGAAAAGGAAGCCTGGATCCATCATACCTGATGCATCATTCCACCAGATGACAACGAGGTAGCCAAAACCTCCACCTTCTTCAGACCAGGACGAGAAGCAGACGACAATGAGGTAGCCAAAACCTCCACCTTCCCCGGGCCAGAGGAGCTGCAACAGACAGCCCTGCCGAGTCAGGGCCAGAAGAAGCTGACATCACAAGATCAAGCAGCACTTCTCCTGACCAAAGAAACAGGGGGACTTGAAGCAGACAGCAACGGACTTTGTGAGAACAGCGCTAAGCCACCTGACCATGACAAGAATGTGCCAGAAGCAGACAATGAGAGTGGCGCATCATGGCAGGCAACGCATCTAGATAGTTTCAAGTTGAAATTACAGTGCTTGTCTTAAGTGTGTTTTCTTTACTGTACCCCAACAATTCCAGTCAGAGATCAACCACGTGCAGTTACTAACGGTAAGGTACAATGCCCTACTCTTGTAGCCAAACCTGTTCCTCTGCGCATACTACAAAGCTATGAGTATATTTTCTGAAGGGGAGAGAAAGCCGTGTTATTAATTACAAAGAAAAATAGAGCTATTTACACCAAACCAGTAGACTCTTAAGTGCAAGATGTCAAAAAATAATTGAATAAGAAATGGGCTCCCCCTGAGAATACTTCCCCACCTGTAGATAAAGGCATCCCAGGTGAGCTTGAAAAACTGACAGTCACCACAACACCTGAGCCAATTCCTAGGAGTTGCGGTCCAAACACATATTTGAGAGCTGTAGCTGCCAAAATCAACCACCCTTGTTATGTCTGTGCTCACCCCCCCACTCGTAGCCATGGTGGAGTCCCTCTAGTTGGTGTCCCAATGACCATTTCACAGTTGGCACAAGCATGACAGTTGAACTTGACATCTTTTGAGATCAATGGCCAGACCAGACTGTCCTTAAGTAGTGAGGTTGTTGCCCCCTTTTGTGTTACCCACCTCCCTGCTAACCAGTCCAACATACACCACCACAGTTGCAACATATCACTTCAGTTTAATAGGAAAAACTAGACTATAGAAACCAATTTTTCTACAGAAGGTGTGGCAGATGTAGTTAGCGGTTGAGCAACTGTTTCTCATAATCTCTTTTATCCCTTTATACAAAATGACACCATTTCCCCTTTGAAGCTGCCAGCAAGAGTTTGTTAGCTATGTGGGCACACAGCAACACTTGCACTCCCATCTTTGAGTGCTCCATGACAATGTGCCCCAGCGCTTGTCATGCCAGGTATGCGAATTGTCACAGACCTCCCCAAGGTCGCCAATGCAATAAACACAGTTAGGCTAGAGTTAGTCGTGGCCTTGTACCTACATATAGAGTTGCAAAGAATTATGCCAGCATCTGTGCTCTATCTGAATCCCTCACTCAGTTCATTAATGTAGCTCTAGACTACCACCTAGCCTTGCAAGGAGGCGTGTGTGCTTTAATTAGGAATGAGTGTTGTACTTGAATAACAGATAACCAATCTGACATCTGGCACCACCTCAATAATATAGACAAGATCTTTAAAGATATTTCACACATAAGTAAAGATACCTTTAGAGATTGGCTGAGCTTCCCTCTACTGCTTAGGTAAGAAAACTAGTTATTGCAATCATTATTATTCTTGTGTTAGTAATTGCCATCCCTTGCTTTGTGCAATGGTATATAAACCTTGTTCTTCCTTATATAAGCACTGTCAACTTCCTACAGGCCAGTATGTAGCCATGCCTGTGAATGAGTTCCCCCATATTAAATTGTCCAGCTACCCAGTCCATCGCTTAAAACTTAAAGAATTCTATTCATGATCCAAGAATGTACAAAAAGTACTATTCAGATCAAAGGGCGGATTGTGGAAAGAATCCTTTAACCTCACCCCTAACGTGTTTTGTGTACCCCAGAGTGGCAACGCAGATATAAGAATGCCGTTGGCATCTGCATAAAATGGCCAATGGATGCTTGCATTTGTGCTAAGTCTTTGTTCGCCAGTTCACCCTGTCTTAGCCCCTCAGTCTATAAGAAACAGATCTTAGCCTGTCAGCAGTTTGCTCTGAGAATTGTTAGGGAGTATGGATTCCTCCTCGGGGAACTGCTGATAAGCACTGTACTCTGTACCAGCACCTGGCAAACGTTCACCCTGTCTAGGGAGGGAACGTTCAGCTCTGTTCCAGATAATAGTGTGCGTGTATGCCTCCAAAGAATATGTCTAGTAGAGCATGGCTAATGTTCTTCCCTATGTGTGACGTATTTTGCTGTATAAAAGCCTGCCCCACTGAACAGTCAGGGCTCTCTGCCCCTTTGCTGACAGAGTGCCTGTGAGCCTCGTAATAAACACGTGTCTGATCCAGAAGCTTACCCATGTCTAGTTGATTTATTAGACCATCACCTAGCCAATGAACCGAACCGAAGGGCCTTTTGCCCCTCTTACCACAATAATTATTCAATTTTTGTCTTTTTCTTGTGATCTTATATAGTTAGACAGCTTTGCTTTTATAGCATAGTCCTATGTTTTCTCATGCAACATTCTAGTAAAATAGTTCCTCCATAAGTGGAAGATGTCTTCCACATCCCTTTCCCCACCCCACAGATACCATTTTTTTACATTCTGTTTGTGTGTGTATGTGACCATGTATCTATGAATTTTTATTTACTTGACCATGTATCTATGAATTTTTATTTACTTATTGCACTTTTATTCCATTGTTCCTCCAAGGAGCTCATGGTGGCATAAATGTCAGCCAAATTTTAATCCTCATAACAACCCTGTAAGCTTAGTTAGGTTATGAGGTAGTCACTGGTTAAGGTCACTCAATGTGGGGGCATTTTTGTGTGGGCCAACTGTGGAATCCTGTACATGTCTATTCAAAACCCTACCAGATCCTTAGAGGAATATGTAAGCAAAGGTCAGTTCCCCTGTTGAAAGTGTAGTGTGTGTTCCAACTGCAGTAAAATACATTCATTGATCATAGTGATAATATGGAGTACCAAGTTAAAGGTGTTTTTCATGTATCACCAAAGGGGTTATACTGTATATATTACTCAGTGTCCATGCCCACTGTTTTATATAAGGATGGACACATATTGTCCACGCATATTGTCCACACATATTGTCAACACCCATATCTGTTAACATAAACGTTGCATTAGAACAGTAAAATCCAGGCTCCCCTGGTCAAATATTTCCAGGAACACAATCACAATGAAAAAAGCCTGAGATTTTGGTGTATAGAACATATACGATCTAGGTGGAAAGAATTCTACAAACAGATAAGGAAGAGGGAGGTCTATAGGATTTACAGACTAAACTTTTTGGTGCCTAGAGACCTCAATGATGATATTGACTGGATGGCAGTTATATAATGAGTGTCAATATTTGTGATTTTGATTAAAGTTACTGTAGGTCCTTGCTATTGTTGATATCATTGTCTTTTTGCAAATTTTACACTTGTTAAACTTCCTTATGGGAAGGAAAGTTTGCATTTTTTTATAGCTATGTTTATGATATGTACTACCTCACTTATTGCTTAGTTTTAATCGGATCATGTTTTATGACGGCTAAACAGTGTGTTTCTTTCTATAAGAGACAAAGGATTTTTAGTTGGCCCACTTTTTTATGATTTGGCCAAAGTTGTCAATACATCTAACTCAGGTGAATTCTGTATGTGGATGGTAATCTGAGTGAGTCTTCCAGTTGGGTTATTTTAAGATTTTGAATGTATGAGGAAAGCCCAGAAACTAATCTGGTTTAATCCACTTTTATAGATGCTTGATGCGTCAACATTTGAATTAATTTTTTTCTTTTCATCCACCCTAATTTTATGGTGAGGTTTATTTGAAGCAAAGTTAATGGGATTTTTGCAAATAATGGGGAAAGACCAGTAAGATGTAAAATCAATATTATTTTTTACCTTACTCCTAAATAGCATATTTCCTGAGTGGTACTGTTTGGGATATTGGATTGTTTGGATCCATGCTGAAGCAGACATTTGTCCTTGAAGAAGACTATCCAGTCGAAATGTATTTGGTACACAACATCATATTCAAGCAATTGGCCTTGTAATTTGAGACTGTGAAGTCTGTAACAGGGTTATGATATATTTTGTCTGTCCTTATAACCCTTCTATAGTACTGAGACATTGGTTCACTTATTGACTTTTACCTGTGTGTTTTGTTGTGCAGTTTTAGCTATGTTTTATAAATCATTTTTATAATTGCATAATGATTTATACATTTTATTGTTATAATACTGTTACTTGTGTGTAACATTTGCAATTCATTCTTGATCTCTCATTTCTCTTCATATATTTCATTGCCGAAAAGAAAAAGAAAAGGAAAACACTATTAGCTGTCAATAATATTACAACTGTAAAAGCACTGACAATGCAAGCAAACAGCTTTTGTGTTGTTTTCATAAAAAGTTGGCTTCATTAGACCCAAAGTACAGTTTGGGGGCTTATTGGATTTCAGGCTTACCACAACAAGAGGATTCCCCCCGCCCCCACTCGAATCACAAATTAATGATTTTCAGTACAGTGAAAAGGGATATTTTTCCAAAGCTACAGCTGTATAATCAGAATTCATTAAATAAGAGTCCTTCTGAAATCTTAAAGGAAATGGAATTCTGTTTAAACATATTTCCTTCTGATTCACTGGTAAAAAATGCCAGCAGTATGTGTGTGTCTGTGCGTGCACATGCTTTGTGGCTCTTTGGTAATGTTATCCATATTTTTTTTTTCTTTTTAGAGAATCACTTTTCCCTGTGCATTCACCAACCAACATGAAACCACCTAATTATATTTTCATAATCATGATTAAAAACCATCTAAATTATCCTGCTTGATGTACTCAGAGAGTTTGTTGATTGCTTTTTCAATGCATAGTACAGCTTTTTGCTGAGCCACATCAAATGGGTTGCTCCACAATGAATTTAAAACAAACAAACAAACAAACTTATATTGTATATATTGGATTTTTTTTAAAAAAACACACATATATAATTTATAAGCTGCTAATTAGACTACATCACAACCAACTCGATTACCATGCAATAACTAGCAAAAGCCGCTCACCTATTAAAGCACATTAATTCCCACTTTATGGTTTTCTTTTTTCAATTTTCAATTTCAATTTATTCAGACACAGTTCTGGGGTCTGGAACCTCACAGTCTCCAAGTATTTCCCCCACATCCAAGGACAGCTTAGGTTTTAAACTATGAAATAAATACATTTTTATTGTGCAAAGATACCTAATGGGTACTTTTTAAATAAAATATACCCTTAGCATAATGGACCACAAACATTTTAATATTATATATGCACCAAGAGTCAAAATCTGTTTCCATGCCATGTAACTTTCTTCAAGTCAGAATGGTTGCTCTAGCCTATGCAAAATATGTTATTCTGGAATTGCTACACTCAAGGAATTTTATTTCAGTAGACCATATTCTAGCCTTTGATGCATGTTGGGGTACAGGATGCAAAAGATACATGTAGCAGAGGAAAACTGAGATTCTAATGCCAATTAAACTGCAGCTCCTGATATTCTACTTGCAGCCTTCCCCAGACCAATGCCCTCCAGATGGTTTGGACTTCAACTCCCATAAGCCCCATCCAGCATAGCCAATGGTTAGGAATGCTGGGGTTGAAGTCCCAAACATCTGGAGGGCACCAGTTTGGGGAAGGCTTTCCTATGGGATAGCCTTACTGATGTACTTTTCTGCTACTGATACATTCTGCAGAAGGTATAGTTAGCATCTGCTTTGACACCACGTAGAGTTCAAAGAAATCCAGGACTCTATGAATCGGTGAATTAGCCACTGAACTCTACTACCATCTTCAAACAGTCAAGCTTCCCTCTGCAGAATACCGCCTAGTTGTTCTTCTGCATATACAGCTGAACTAATACCAAAGTGGGGATATTATAAAAGCAAGGGTGCAGTCCCGGACCCACTTACCAGGTAATAAGCCCCATTAAACTCAATAGGCCTTACTGCTGCTGCGTAGAATTGTATTGGATTACACTGTTTGTGATTTAGGGCACAATCCTATGCTGGAGTTAAGCTGGCTGAAGGGTTTCAGGATTTGGCAGAAGTCCTGCTATGTTGGTAGAATGCCAGATCCATCATTGCCGTTGCAGATATACTGGTGGAATGTGCCCCACAAAACTTCATCTCTTGTCACTGCTATTTACTTCTGTTCTTCAGAATTCCTTCCTGAAAAGGCACAGGCACAGGCACAGGCAGTGTTGGCTGGTGGCTCCAATTTCGGTGGAGCTCCCAATCCATTCCAGGTTTCAGTCAGAACCAGCCAGAACTCTAATGGAGCTATCCAAGGCATTGAACCCTGTCCCCAAAATAGGTTCAGCACCTTGGATAGCTCCTTTAGAGGTCTGGCTGAAGCCTGGAATGGATGTAAAGCCCTACCGAAATTGGAGCCACTAGGCTCCACTGGGCACAGGTATCTGCCCTACAACTTTCACAGTGAAGACAGGCACAAATAATTTATTCCGCTTTTCTGAAATCTCCTTTTCCTCCTTTAGCACATCTTTAACTCCTTTGTCATCTAACATTCCATCCACTTCCTGAGTTGTTTTCTGTTTTTGATGTATTTAAATCTTTTTAAATTGCTAGTCTTAATCTTTTTAGCAATGTCTTCCTCAAATGCTTCTCTCTCTGTTTTTGCATCCCTTATTGTCTTCTAGATTGTCTTTTGCTGAAGTCTGTGTTCATTTTTGTTCTCATTTAGGCAAGACTTTCTGAAGGAACCCTTCTTGCCTCTAATAGCTCATTAACCACATTGGCATCGTCTTGGACTTGGTAGTACCTTCCCTAATGTGTGGTATACATTCTTACTGAGCTTCTATTAAGGTGGTTTTGAACAACCTCCAAGGTTTTGTGTTTTTTTGATATTGAACTCTCTTACTTTCTTTTTCAATTTCCTTCCTACCTCTTCCCTTATTTTCAAGGAGTTTCCTCTTGTGTTGGGTTTGTGTTGTGTTTTCCTCAAATGTGACTGTGTTGGGTTTTCTTGGCAATTGTCCACTTACATAAATGTTGAATTTGGTAGACTCTTGTTTCTAATCAGTTCAACAACACTTACATGTTGCACCAGGTCCGGGGTGCCATTTAGGATTAAACAAAAATATGCAGAGTATATTTTTTACATCAGATGTTTGGAACAAACCTATTTTGACCAATGTGAAGTGGATGATATCAAGCACTGGCTGTAATTATTGCTAACTTTGGCCATGATTGTTATGTTTTTCTGTGATATAGACAACTCATCATAGTAAACCTGAATGGTGGAAATGTAACACCTTGTACTAACATTCTAGGAGACTAATTAAATATTTCAGATGGCTACTTTATTGAGCATTGGTGTGGTGTCAAGTACTGATGAGGAAGTAATTCATAGATTAGCTTCACATATGCATCTCTTGCACTTTATTACACTGTAACTGGGTAATGCAGAAAGGAAAAAGTGTATCACCTATAGTAGCCTTCCCCCAACCCATTGCCCTCTATGTGTTGGACTACAAATCCCATAATCCCCAGCCATTATGGCCACTGGAAGTCCTATAGCATGTACATGGTGTCCTAAAATGGCTATCAATATGATACACTCAATTTCAAGAATTTACTCTCCCTAATTCTGAAGCTGGGATCTGGGACAGTCAAGCATATCTCTTTTATGTATGTGTTTCCATTCTAACTTTCAGTAAATGTTTAATGGACCTTTTTCAATTACTGGACCAAATGTTATTTGACAAGAACGCACCCTTCTGTAATATTAGCACTTAGGTAGGAATGTGCTTTTTATACAACACTTACTATCCGCAATGCTGTTATGATATTTGTGAATGCAATTTCAGGTTGATTTTAATGGCTCCATTACAAAGTCTTTCTTTGCTCAAGAAGTTTTTCTACCTCCCATTTCTCTCACCCCAGGCATGATTATCAGGAAGACTTTTAGTTCGCCTGGAACAAGCCTTCATCTGTGCTCAAGCTGGCCAGTGTTGTTCTTTTCTTCCAGTATTGTCATCAAGGGAAAGAATAATCCCAGGCTTCATGGAGCTCCCACTCTAGGGCCAGCCCAAGATATTTGGCTGTGTGAGGCAAAGGACAAAATGGCATCTCCCACAATTCCTCATACAGAAGCCAATCAGACTGGCAGTCAAAGCTTACTACGACACTGGTAATGAATGGGACAGCATCCTCCACTGTGGTTGAGGGCAGCAGCTAATTTAGGAGGGCATAGGGCAAGCCATGTGTCACACAGCTCTGTCCCCAATGCTTCATTATGGGTGTCTCTACATGAGTGATTTATGCATGCTCGTGATTGGTCACTCATGGAATTCTGTGGGTCCTTTATATGATGTCATCAACCTCCAGGACACCTTGTGCACATTTCCCCCTTTATTGTGCCTTCAAAAAGATTGGAGATAAACTAGGGATGTCGGATAATTTCTCCATGAATCTCCGAATGCGTTGGCATTCGGCCCCCCAAAATTGGTGGAGAAACAGTCCACCCCCCCGCCACCCCCGGGATGGGACTCACCTCGCTGGCAGCTCCCGGCGGTGGTTCGGTGGCGGTTCGGCAGCGGCCGGTCTTCCGACCGGCTGCCACCACCACCATTTCCCAGTAAAAACAACAACAACAACAAACGTGATAGGCTACGTAAAGATTTATGTAGCCTATCATGGCTAGATTTTCAAAAAACACCATGATAGGCTACGTAAATCCTTACGTAGCCTATCACGGCTGACTTTGGGGGGGGGGGAAAGCGTGTCTGCAAATGGCGGCGCCCATGGGCGCCGCCATTTGCGTTCCTTATTTGGGCACGTGTAGTCTACGTAAACATTTACGTAGACTATGGCGAAAATAAGGGCAACGCAAATAGCGTTGCCCTTATTTTCGCTGTAGTCTATGTAAATGTTTACGTAGACTACACATGCCCAAATAAGGAACGCAAATGGTGGTGCCCATGGGCACCGCCATTTGCGTATGTGCTTCCCCCCCCCCCAAAGTCAGCCGTGATAGGCTACGTAAGGATTTACGTAGCCTATAACGGCTGACTGCAGGGATGCAAACGCCATTTGCGTCCTGGCCGGCCAGAAGGATTCGCGGCCGGAGGGACAGGGCGCCTCCCCCCCGGCCAGAATTTCAGCCGGAGGGACGGGGCGCCTCCCCCCCGGCCAGAATTTCGGCTGGAGGGATGGGGCGCCTCCCCCCCGGCCAGAATTTTGGCGGGGAGGAATGGAGCGCCTCCTCCCCACCGCGAAGCAAGCTGCGGGACCAGGTAAGTGACTTCCATCCATCCCTAAGATAAACTAGTAATAAAAGTTAATGGTGTCATATCAGCAGTGTGTTATGCCAGCTTAGTGCCATGAACTTGCCGAGGAAGGACATTCCTTGATTCAAACTATGCGTCTCTCGATCGCCAATCAGAGGGAGAAGAGAGTAAAATGCTTCCCTGCAACGAAGGGAGACAGATCTGATCCCCCACCCCACCAAGCTCAGACTTGACTTCCTCTGTTGATTCAGAGCACCCCATTAAGTTCAGTGGGGCTTACTCCTGTGCCGAGGGTTGCAGTTTATAGCGTGATCTTATGTCTACTCAGAAGCAAGTCCCATTGGCTTCAGTGGGGCATCCTCCTAAGTAAGTGTGCTTAGGGCTGTTAGGAAACAGTACAGCACAAGTTCACAAATGAAAGCAACACTCCCCCCACCCCCAGCTCCTTTGCACACATGCCAGGGTGGGAGGAAGGCACTTCCTCTATTCAAACCATGTGTCTGCTGTGTAAAGAAGCCCATCCTAATCCCGCAAAGGACGCGAAAGCAGAAAGCCTCAGAAAGGATACAGATTTTTTTGCTTAATGTAGAGACACCCTACAGGCTACAGCTCTCTCATTGCTTTGCCTGGTGCCTGCTTGCTGCCTGCCTGGACTGGACTGGACAGCCCTTCAAATATAGGACACCTTCAAATATTTGAAGGGCTGTTCTTTGGCAGCCCTTCAAACAGAGGACTGTTGTCTGTAAAAGAGGACATCTGGCTGCCCTGCAAGTAAGCATTCCTGCTACTGGGGCTAAGGAGGATTCAAGGGAAATGCCCAAGTTGTTATTGTTGTTTAATACCAAGAGGAGCTTGAGGAGGATGAAAGACTTGAACAGAGGAGCAGCAGTGGAGGAAAGGTTGCCTAACCCTTCACCTTCTGGATGTTTTTCTATTCTAGTTTCCCCTTCCCCAATGGGACAAAAGGTTCTGCCATGGGGAAAAACAGCCTAGAGGACCGTGTTGACCAGAAATGGGATTGCAAGCGCAAAACTGCATAATGGAAGATGGGACGAGTCTTCTGGGGAAACCTGTCACGCCACCGTATGCTATTTATTTATTATTATTATTATTAAATTTATTAATCGCCCATCTGGCTGGTCACCCAGCCACTCTGGGTGATGTACAGTGTACAATAAAACAGTTTAAAACAATAAAATTCTACAGTAAAAACATATTGCACTATTGGCATAATGCTAGAGCTTGCTTATGCTAGTGCAGGGGTGGGCAACCTTTTGGGGCTATGGACACCTTTGGCAAATTGAGAAGCACTTCTGGGCACCACCACAAAATGGCTGCCATGGGAGGTGTGGCAAAGGACAAGTAACCTGCCCCAAAGGCTGAGTACAAGGCAGAGGTGGGGTCTGAGCTCCAATACATTAGCAACTCCTTTGAACCCACCGTTTTCAGCACCAACAGAAACCTATTTCACGGTAATACCAGCTGCCAGTAAGAACATGGGTTAATTAAAACAAAAAGTGGGAGACAGAAGGCACCTTGGTGGGCACTAAGGAATGGGAGACATTGCCACATTGCCTACCCCTGTGCCAGTGGTACATCAATAGCATAAGTCAGGGACCCTCAGAAAGCAAGGTTCCAAGCTATGGAAAAAAGTGCCTAAATGTGTTCAGTCTGTACACACATGGGGACCATCCATGCAGTCAAGTGAGCACACACAGGTCAGGAGGCAAGGCAAGCCATGCTACCCTAATCCTGACCCCCACCCCCATGTATATTCACTATATACGTGATCATCTTACGAACAGTGCTAAGGAGTTCCAGGGGTGAAACACTTCCTAACTGCTGTAACGTCCTTAGCGCAGCATGAGCTGAATAACGTTGCTGCATGATTGTTTCTGATCATGTAGCATTTGTTGTGTATGTCATGGACTCTAAAAGTTTGACTAAACCATGAATTGTCAAGCACTGAGTGAGTGCAGAGTAACAGTACTTCCTGCCTATCTTGCTCAAAACAAAGTTTACCCTCCTGATACAAAAGCCCAGACTCTGAAGATCAGAGCCAAATTGTAGCAGAAAATCCTAAAATTGCAAACACTGTGGATTTAGATTGACCCTAATAATGGCTTTCATTATTTGGATGTAATAAAAATTCAAATGAATGTAGTAATTAGTAAAATCTCTAGTTTAGTAAGAGATTGAAGGGTTTTAGGCTGTTGTGTGAATGCCAATTGAGACAATAGTGTTTTGATAAATGCACACTTTAGCATTTGCCAAAAGGCAATAATGGTAGGTATATCACCCTCTGCTGCCAGCTGTGACTACATAAGATCATTCACAAATTATGTATTTAAGTTTGGGGGATTTGAGATATTTTTGTAATGCTACTTACAAAATGACTTATGAGATTTTACACTGCAACAGGTCTGCACTGCTGTGACCTACTGAGTCAAATGCAATCTACCAGTCCTCTATGGCAGCCAAGGACTTCATCAACTTCCTCTTTTCTTCTGTCTGCCTGGAACTAGGAAACAAGAGCAGTTTACAGGACAAAGTAGCTTGCAGGTGATTTAGTTTAGTGGATCATAAGTTGTGCAGGTTTGCATTAGAACCACACATGTACAGAAGATCGGACAGAGAGAAGAGCCTTAGTAAGAAGAGGGTATCTTTCGTTTGCTTGGGCTGGCTTCTGCCTCTAAGGGGCTGCACGTGATCATCTAGCTAGGATTTTTGTTTTTAAAAAACACTTTCAATTTAACAGAAGAGATAAAGTAGCC
The DNA here is from genome assembly GCF_057233095.1 of Heloderma suspectum. Taxonomy (NCBI): domain Eukaryota; kingdom Metazoa; phylum Chordata; class Lepidosauria; order Squamata; family Helodermatidae; genus Heloderma; species Heloderma suspectum. Next base: position 77,226,519 of record NC_139461.1, read on the forward strand.
TTCCAGATATGTCAGACTACCACTCCCATAATCCCCAACCAGCATGTCCTACCACCCATGATGGGAATTGTCATCCAACACATCTGGAGGGCACCATATTGGGGAAGGCTGACTTTAAGCTTTTGCTTCACTCATTGACCAGAAAGGATATAAATTGTAAATCCTGTCTCAACTTCCACACCATAAAAGCAGCAAAGACAATGCATTGCATCCAATAGTGTCCTTCTGAACCATTCCAGGCTTCTGTCTGTGGAATGGGTTCAGAGGCGACTTTCACCAATTCACCCACCTCAATGCAGTCTTTGTTCCCCCTGCGCCAATCTACTAGAGAGGATTGGGGGTCCCTTTGAATGCAGGGGGTGCGGCGAGCTGTAAGGGGGAGGGAATCCGCAAAAATCGCCTCCCTCCCCCTTCTGTTATGCAGCCTGCCCTAGATCAAAAGCCTTCTTTCAGCAGAGGGACCCACTGTACAGTGTTGCATATGGTGCCCCCAACATCTGCTTAATGCACCCACACTCTCTCTTCATCCTTAGGCCCAAGCTGGGAATCTGCCATACAGTCTAAGCTGACATGCTCTGGGGTTTATGTGCATATTACATCTTTGAATGATATGCCCAGGCGCTGTGATGAAGTGTTGTGGTGGAGGCAGGACAGGAATGCCCAGTGGGCAGGAAAGGGAGAGACTGTCTGGCTTCACACTGTATACAGGAGGGGTGCAGAACCTCATGGCCAGGGGCCAAATCTGCCCCTCCTGGGGTCTCAACCCAGCTCTCCTGGGTTCCCCAGATACCCCTGCCCCTCTCCGATTGTTTGGTGGTTTCTTGGCTTTTGTGCAGTTTTCCCCATTCTAAAAGGTTGAAATGCCTCTTCTAAAGCTTAGGGCCAAACTTAATGTTCCTTCAACCATGCGTAGCTCAGCTATGATGATTGTCTCCCATACTCACCTACAAATGTGATTTGGATCACGCCCATGGTGCTTCAGAAGAGCAGGCTTTAAGCTTCCTCTCCCCATTTTTGTCCCAAAATTCCACCCCTTGGGGGAGGGGTTAAAAAAAAGAAAAAGTCTCCATTGTTTCCAAAGAAGATGTTTTTTTTCTTTTTTTATCTGCTCCCCCTGTGGAGGGGTGGGATTTGGGGATGGAAATGGGAAAGAGGGGCCATGCACACTTGCAGGAGAGTAGGGGAGCCAATCACATATATCTCAGCATTTAGGAATGTTTAGTTTGGCCTTAAGTTGCTGGCAGTAGGAGGTTTAAACTACACTATGCTTGATTTTTTTTTTGTATTTATGCCCAGCCCCTCTTGCCTTCGGCCCCAACTGGAATGCTGCCCCCAATAGCTTCTCCAAAATGGAATTCAGCTCTCAAACTGGAATAGGTTCAAGACCCATGGTGAACAGGGTTGTATTCCAGGTAAGAATCATCTTGGTTCCATTGGAAGACTACCAAACGTGAGGCTGTCATGCCTGTATCTGGTATGTTGTGGTATTCAAATGGAAACCAGAACTCAGGGTTGTGACTCTTTCCTTCTTTTGGAAATCAATTGTACAAGAAGGAAAAGAAAATCCAATATTTAAGTTCTTCATCAGGCATTTTTCACCAAATTTCACTGAACGTTGGATATCTTCTATTCCTAACTCAAGAATTCTTCCATCCTGCTGGGATAAATAATCCTAATTTTGTAATGAGTCAAATTTCAGAGGGTTTTTTTTTTCACACAAGATACACATAGATGTCAGCTCCAACCCTCCATGTTGTAGTAGCATTCAAACAGAAAGCAGAAAAGTTCTGCTTTTTTTTGGTAACTCTTGCTGCTTTCAGATGAAGCTTTCATTGTGCAATCTCCCTGCCTCATTCACAGAACTTCATGGGATGGGGTACATCTTCCATTTGTAACCTCCACATATTTTCCCAGTGCTTCCTCCATCTTTTTTTCTTATCACTTACAACCAAGAACAACAACAACAACACCCTTTTAAGGAGGGAAAGATGGAACAGCTGCACAATGCCTTTTCACTGGTAGCACAAGGAGCTGTCAGTCTGGAAGCTCCCTCTATAGCAGGGGTTGACAATGCCATGCCTGCCAAGCCCCCTGACTGCACCTGTCAAGACCCCCTTCCTCACAGCCACACCCAAACCCACACACTATCCTCATTTTCATGCCACCACCACTTTTACCTGTCTCTGCAGAGCCAGGAAGCAGGAAGTTGACACATTGGGGGACATCCTGCTTCCTTGGTGTTAGGCTGCAGCGGGGCATGGAGGGATGATGGTGGAGGAAGGGAGAGTGACGGGAAGGGGAAGGGGAATTGACCAGCAGCAGTGTGAAATGTGGAGGAAGAGGAGGAGGCAGGAACTGTGGCAAGGGAAAGGAAAGGAATTCTGGAAGAGGAGGAAGAAGAGGAGGGGGGCAAGAAAAGAGAGAATACAGGCAAGGGTGGAAATGGAGGCAAGAAAAGAGAGAATCCAGAAAATAAATGCCTGCGGGACCAAATAATTGCAGGACAAATGCACCTTCAGACCTGAAAAATAATGACAAATGTGCCTGCAGGCCTGAAAAGGTTGCTTAGCCTTGCTTTATAATATATATGAAAGAAAACATATCCCATTTTCACACTCTGTAACTCAAGCACTTTTTTACCTTGCCAAAGAGATTCATCATGTAGAGAGCCAGTCATCTATAGTACCATCTCTGTGCTGAAGGTTATTGTACCATGCCCAATCTTCCCTGCATTTCCAAATAGAAATATGGCTGTGGTAAATGTCTTCTCACTGTGGAGGCAGGCATTATGGATGACCAACTCCCTGAATCGTTGAGCCCTGAAGTAAAGTTGTTGTTGTTGTTCAGTCATTAAGTCATGTCTGACTCTTCGTGACCCCATGGACCATAGCACGGCAGGCCTTCCTGTCCTCCACTCTCTCCTGGAGTGTGCTCAAGTTCATTTTTTGAATGGTTTGCCTTGGATTCATACTGAGATCATTCTATCATTTTTGAGATTGTACCCCAGTACTGCTTTTCCCACCCTTTTGTTGACTATGAGTGCTACTCCATTTCTTCTCAGGGATTCTTGCCCACAGTAGTAGATATGATGGTAGTAGATACTAGTAGTAGATACTGCTGACCTGCCGACCTTCCAGTCCGCAGTTCAGCGTCTTAACCACTAAGCCACCGCGGCCCCAGATATGATGGTCACCTGAAGTAAATTCGCCTATGCTTGACCATTTTAGTTCGCTGATTCCCAAGATGTCAATGTTCAATCTTGCCATCTCATGTTTGACCACCTCCAGCTTACCTTGATTCATTGATCTGACATTCCAGGTTCCTAAACAATATTGTTCTTTACAGCATCGGACTTTCTTTTCACCACCAGACACATCCACAGCTGGGTGTCCTTTCAGCTTTGGCCCAGCCGCTTCACTCTTTCTGGCGCTACTTGGAAATCCCCTCTGCTCTTCCCCAGTAGTATATTGGACACCTTCCGACCTGAGGGGCTCATCTTCCGGCGTCATATCTTTTAGCCTTGTGATACATTCCATGGGGTTTTCATTGCAGGAATACTGGAGTGGGTTGCCATTTCCTTCTCCAGTGGACCACATTTTGTCAGAACACTCCACCATGACCTGTCCGTCTTGGGTGGCCCTGCACGGCATAGCTTATGGCTTCACTGAATTACGCAAGCCCGTTCGCCACAATAAGGCAGTGATCCATGAAGGGGGAAGTAAAGTTACCCCTTGATAAAATAAGTAGTCTCTCTCCCCTTCCCTCCCCTCACTCTCTCATACTTCATATTTTGTCATATTTTCTCAAATTTATTTTCTCATATTTTTTCTCATTTATTTATTTATTATTTTAGAGACAGGACTCTTTTATTTTTTTTTAATTTTCCATATTTTTATTTTCTCATATTTTTCTCATTTGTTTTCTCATAACTTCTCATTTCCTCTCATCTCTCTCTCTCTCTCTCTCTCTCTCTCTTCATTGTTATTTCAGGAAATATGATAGGGAAGGGGATAAAGGGAGAGAGAGAGAGAGAGAGAGAGAGAGAGAGAGAGAGAGAGAGACTGAGAGCAACTGGTCAAACCACTCCACACTTTAAATTTCCTAACTTGGAACTTCTTTCTTGGTTTAGGGAGGATAACAGAAAAAGTTAGAGCATACCTGCTTTTAGGTTTACTTTTCAAAAGCACTTGGGTCCTGATTGACAGCCTATTTTCATTAAAAGGAGTATCTCCATTGACTTCATTGGGCTTCAGGTAAAGCACTAAGTAGAATTTTCAAATCTCTTTGGATGCTTGAGAATATTCAACCTTAGTAAATAATTGTAGTTTTTTGTAACTCCACTTCACGTGTTGTCATTTCTCTGAAGTACCGTTGGCCATTCTTTGACATAGCATTTTCAGGAATTATATTTCAGGCACTACGTACTAAATCACTAGTATGAAAAAGTCATTTTCAGCTATGCTGCCTGCCCTCAGACTCACACTCAGTAATGGAACTCTAAGATATTAATCTGTAGCAAGGAAAAATTAGACTTATTTGAAATCACACGCAATATGATAGTATATGCATTCCTATCAAGGAAATGTAGTTTCATACTTCACCTGTAGTTAATAAAATTACCAGGTGTGAAATACTCTCACTCACCAGTTTTATACAGATTAGCAGATCAATCAAAAGGGAGTGTAGCTGGGTTTATATAAGCATTTTAGTTTGAATTTTCTAATTTCTTATGATAGGTTACATACAGTGATGCATTATCACAGAAAGAAAGAGCAAATAAAGAAAATCTGGTAGAAAATTCTGTACATGTACAAGCAATGTATAGATTAGAAAATGAAATGAAACAGGAAAATGAAACAGGAAACGGAGCACTTTTTATCAGCTTAGGCTGGTATACCAACTACACCCTTATCTGGACAGAGATAGCCTAGCTACAGTTATCCATGCCCTGATAACTTCTCGTCTGGATTACTGCAATGCGTTATATGTGGGGCTGCCTTTGAAAACGGTCCGGAAACTTCAGCTGGTCCAAAATAGGGCAGCAAGATTGTTAACAGGGACTGGCCTGCGAGCTCATATTACGCCAGTACTTTTCCAGCTGCACTGGCTGCCGGTCCATTTCCGGGCCCGATTCAAAGTGCTGGTGTTAACATTCAAGCCCTTAACGGCTTGGGGCCAGGTTACCTGAAGGATCGCCTCCTCCCATATGTGCCTGCCCGGACCTTAAGATCATCATCTCTGTGAGCCCCTGCCAAAGGAAGTGAGGCAGGTGGCTACTAGGAGGAGGGCTTTTTCTGCTGTGGCACCCCGGCTCTAGAATGAGCTCCCTAGTGAGGTTCGCCTGGCGCCTACATTGTATTCCTTTCGGCGCCAGGTGAAGACCTTTTTATTTTCCCAGGCATTTTAGCATTTTAGCTTTCTAAATTTTTATCTTTGCTGTTTTAAATCTGTATTTTAAACTCTTGCACTGCTGCTAGGTTTTATTGTGGTTGTATTGTTATATTGTGGTTTTAATGTTCTGTATATTTTAAATTGTTTTATTGTGTGTTGCTTGGATTTAATTTTTGTGAACTGCCCAGAGAGCTTCGGCTATTGGGCGGTATAGAAATGAAATAAATAAATAAATAAATAAAATAAAATCTGAAAAACTATAGAAGTCATTTTGACATTGTGTTAAATATCTAATATTGAAACAATAACCATAAACATAAACCAGAGTTTATTGGACCAGACTTTAAGTAGTTCTAATTGCATCTGGGATGCAGCTACATTGTTGCAGAGAGCCAGTGTGGTGTAGTGGTTAGCCTATGGGACTGAGGAGACCCAGGTTCAAGTCCCCACTCATCCATGAAGCTCACTGGGTGGCTTTGGGCCAATCACTGACTCTCAGCCTAACCTATCTCAGAGGCTTGTTGTGAGGATAAAATGGAGAGGAGGAGGATCGTGTGCTCTGCCTTGGGCTCCTTGGATAAAAAGATGGGATATACATGTAATAAATAAATAAATATTGTGGCACATCACTCTTTTTCTTCCTACTCCTCACATATCCATAGTCTAGTGAACGGGCACCACAACTAATTCCTTTGGTGAAGGGCTTTAAGATGTAGGTATGGAATATTCCAAAGAAGATGTATTATATTATTATGCCAAGAATGTATGTCTGAAAGACGGTTAGGATTACAGGGCAAAAGGACAAGGTGACTACCAGTATAGCAGAGCAGCAAATGAATGGCTAAAGACCGTTACTAGAATGGGAAAGGCACCTAAGCTGTAGCACATCTTGCTCCTTCCATACACTCTAACTGGCTTTTCATACCACGTACAGTATTAAATTAGTGCTGACCTCCTCTGTGGTCACAGTATCTTCTCTTCCTTGTCCCAGGACTGTGCAGTTCCATGCTGATAGAACAAGAAGCACCAGCAAAAGGAGACTGTAGGGAAATGTCACCTTCAAGGTTAAGCTGCATGTTCTTTGCATCATCTCTTGTTTAAGCCTGTGTTGGTATCACTCAATGTCAACAGTGAGGGCAGCCCAATCTCATTATGGATGGTATCGTGACCATATTATATCTGTCCTGAAAGACCTGCACTGGTTGCCAATTGCTTTCTGGGCTCAAACTTTGAAGTCCTAAACAGCTTAGGATATGCCTGTCTAAGGGACCACCTGTGTTCCTATGAACCTACCCAAGTATTAAGATCTGCAGGAGAGGCCCTTTTGAGGGCACCATTACCTGCAAAGGCCCATCTGCTGAGTATGCATGAAAGGGCTTTCTCCTGTGATGCATCTTTTCAATTTAGCCTTTTAAAATGTGCATGCTTTGAGGTTTTTATTGTTTTTAATTTTTTTAATGTTCTTGTTTTTATTGTTGCAAAGTTTTATTTTTTTAAACGGTTGAACATCACCTTCATGGCTTTTTAGCAGATACAGCTGCATATAAATGTTAATAATAAAAATATATAATATATGTCTCAGAATATTTCGATTTAGGTTAGTTCCGTTTAGGGCCGGGCAATTCTGTCAAGAAGACCATTTCTGACCAAGTTGCTGGATTTGCATGTCAAAAGTCATTCCAATCCATTTCATACTGATTTGTGGATTATTCTTCTTAAAAAACACAAATAAATCCAAGTTTGTGCGCTTTTTCCCAAATGCATGCATTTTTGTACATATTTTTGTACATATTTTAGAAATGTATGCATTTCCTCCCCCTTGGATAAGGTGATGCTGTGCATATTTCCCCAATGTGTGCATATATGTGCACATTTTCAAATATGTGCATTTTTGTGCACATCGTTTTTTTAGCAGATGGAACTTGAGCACAGTGTTCTAGGAAAGTGTGAATTCCTGGTTGTGACTGTGTTATGGTCCATGTTTTGGTCCAGGGGGTGTGAATATGGGAAGAATGCAGCAAAATGTGGAGCCAGTGAAATCCTTACTCATCCCTAGTTCAGTTCCACTATCTTCCAGCTGAACCTGGCTTAAATTCAAGGGCTCTGCTTTAACTGGCTTGTGAAAAAGCAGCCTAAGTTATTCACTAGAATTCATTTGTGCCAAAATTCTCCTCCTCCTCCTCCTCCTTCGGATTCTCTATATTAAAAGTGTTGAGTGGCCTGAAAATGTTATTCTGAAAATATGATCCAATATATTTCAATATAAATTGGGAAATGTTATCAACTTACTTTGATTTATGTAAGCCTGGGAGACACAGAGCACCTGCTTGGTGATCCCTCTCACAGGGATGAGCTTGAGGGGCCCACGGCTGAAATCGCAGGACATGTTGCAGGTGCAACGGCAGAGCTGCCAGGGGAGAAGCATGCAACACCTGCTCAAACAATACCTGATTCAAAGCAAAATGTGTGCAATTAGGCCCTTATTTGAATGAGCTCCAAAATCAATCACTTTTTAAAAATAGCACCTCCTTATGGATTCAGTCTTTTGTGGTACTGAACACCCTACATTCTCTTGCAATGAGAACTAAAGGTATTCCACAAAGTACACTCTAAAAAAAGTATCGCTGTTTGAGGAACTAAGATGTGTTCTCAACCGTTCATCTCATGTCATGCCTCATGCATAATCTTGGTACCGTAGGGGAACATTTTATGCCACCCCCACCCCAATAATCTTCCAGCTCTTTATTCTTTGTGGTCTGATTCATTTATATGCATACTTACATAACTATATGGCTGGGCTTGCCAATATTACAGCTTGGATGGTCATCCCATAAACGCCCTTTTAGCTCAAATTCCACCTTATTGTTCTCATCACCCTTTGCCATGTTGTCCCTTTTCTTTCCTTACATCCTTCTTTTCTTCCCAGACCTTTCCTCATTTCACCTATTTTTCATTGGGCTTGTATTTCCCCACTGGAATTCCTAAAACTTGAAGCCAGAAATGTGTGTGTGTGCTTGCGTCAGTACTGAAATAATGCGTACAGTTTCATGCAATGGGTGATTCTCATGCAATGTTTAGATTCACACCTAACATTTATATTCAGGTAATGAGTAGTTCTCAAACAGTTTATATATTCTTACCAAACGAAAACCTATTAATCTTTTTTTTAGCCTCCCCTGAAGGACACAAAGTACTTATTCCTTATCTTGTTCTCACTGACAGTTTATCATGGGGACTAGTTACAAATTATCCCACACAAACTGTGAGCTCGTCTAGTCATAACATTCATCAAGGGGTTTGTTCCCCCCCCTTCCAAGTGTATCTTGTATTAAAAGATACCACATGAGTCAAAGCCATCACATAGTCAGGGATGGTCAACTTAGGGCCCTCCAGATGTTGTTGGACTGCATCTCTTATCAGCCCCAGCCAACATGGCCAATGGCCAGAGATAATGGAAGTTGGTAGTCCAGCAATATCTGGAGGACCACGGGTCCCTACCCTTGACATAAGTGAATTTCCCTGCCTCCAATCCATGTCAATGACTGTTACTAGCATGACAGAGAAACTCACTAAGTCAGGAGTGGGGCATGTGTGGCCCTCCAGATGTTTGTGGATTACAACTTCCATCACCCTCCACTATTGGGTATGCTGGCTAGGGCTGATGGGTGTTGTAGTCCAACATCATCTGAACTGCAGGGGTGGGGAACATCTGGAGGGTCATATGTTCTCCACCCCTGTACTAAGTTATGGTCCTGACTGACTCATGTTGTGAATTCCAATAGATGATATGCCTATTAAGAAGTTTGGGGGTGGGGAAGGAAGAGCAGAAAATCTGCCACAGCTCTGCTGATCCCAGTGGCAAGCTTAACCCCTAAACTAGCTCAAAATCTCACAGTTTTAATAAAGAGCTGCCACTTGGAGCACGGAAGCCTTACTGTGGCTGAGGCATCTCTACTGGTAATTCCCAGTTATATTTAACCAGAATGGCTCCAGGTTTTCATGGGCCCTTGGCATCTTCCCTCCCATGTCCACGAGCCTTCCCACTGCAGTGGGTGATGACCCCAGGTCCTCTCTCACCCTGCTGTCCAATAAAAATCCACTATCAGCAGAAGGGCAGGTGAGCAGGATCTCCCTGTATTCAATGGGGAGAGACTGGAAGAGAATGTGATAATGCCAGCCACAGCAGAAGTGGAACCAGCAGCAGAGCTTGGCAATGGAGAGGGGGCAGGGGCAAGGAGGAATAGGCTGAAGCCAAACCCTGACAAGACCGAGGTACTTTTGGTGGGAGACAAGAGGAGGCTGGGGGATGTTGACCTGGTGTTGAATGGGGTACGGCTACCCTTGAAAGACCAGGTCCGCAGCCTGGGGGTCATTTTGGACTCCCAGCTGTCCATGGAGGCTCAGGTGTCAGCTGTGAGCCGGACAGCGCTGTATCAACTCCATCTGATACGGCGGCTGCGCCCCTTCCTTCCCGACCATCTGCTCCCATCGGTAGTACATGCCCTGGTCTCCTCTCGTTTAGACTACTGTAATGCGCTCTACGTGGGGTTACCCTTGAAGATGGTTCGAAAACTGCAGCTAGTACAGAACGCGGCGGCTCGCCTGATTAAAGGCAGCCGCCGGTGAGATCACATCACTCCAGTGCTGAAGGAGTTGCACTGGTTACCAGTTGTTTTCCGGGCCAAATTCAAGGTGTTGGTTTTGACCTTTAAAACCCTATATGGTTTCGGCCCAGCCTATCTTAAGGAGCGCCTCCAGCAGCACCAGACAGGCCGCTTAACAAGATCAGCCTCGGATGGCCTTCTCTCTGTCCCATCAGTCAGGACAGCTAGACTGGTGGGGACGAGGGAGAGGGCCTTTTCTGTGGTGGCCCCCACTCTGTGGAACTCCCTCCCTAGGTAACTCCGTCATGCCCCCTCTTTAATGAGCTTCCATCGTGCATTAAAAATGCTGTTGTTCAGGCAGGCATTTGGGGTGGGTTAGGGTATTTTAGAAAATGTTTTTATTGTAGAATTTTATTGTTTTAAACTGTTTTTATTGTATGTTGTACATTGCCCAGAGTGGCTGGGTGACCAGCCAGATCGGCAATTAATAAATTTAATAATAATAATAATAATGAGGTGGCTGCTGCCAGACCTGTATCCAAAATAAATATGTAAAACTAAACACAAGGATGATTAAAAAATGCCATATAATAACTTAGGATTAAGAAGAGTAGACAGGAGGCCATGCCTTCTATTTGGGGTGTTGGTGGGCGGGGGGGGAGAGTGAGCAAGACAGAAATGGCCTTTGGAGCAACTCCTCTCTCTTCCGAAAATCTAAGTGTTATTATTTTACCATGTTTACTAGAAATGGCAATTTCAGATATGCTTATGGCATACTTAATGATATAAGAGCTCTGTATCTTTCCTACCACATTTCAGTTGTTACATTTTTCTGTTTTTCTTTTTCTTTCCAAAATGGTTGAAAATGTTTTCCAAAATATAGTCAAAACAAAGGGGAAATGGCTACTTACATATATAAAAAATATCCTGTTCTTTCGCTAATGCAGATGAATCATAGGAAAGGCTTGCAATGCAGAGGATGTCACCAGGATAAACATTTGTCTGATGGGCTAAAGAGCACTCCAATATTAAAGAAATCCTGCAAATCAACATTGCATCAACTATAAATTTAATAACATTATGCAAAGCTTTCAAGAGTGCATTCTGTGGTCAGAGGATTCCATATTAGGTTACAATCAAAAGCGATAAACCTAACAGAAGTGAATTCTCTGCATGTGAATTCTTGAAAATTTGTTATCAGATATTTTATCTGTGATGGTTGTTCATTGAACTGATAGGAGCAATACATTTACAGCAGAAGCCTATACATGTCTACTCTGAAGTGAGTCCCAATGAGTTCAATGGGGCTTACTACCAGGTAAACAAGTATATGATTTCAGTCTTTCTTACTTATCTTTAACTATCAAGAAGTATCCACGTAAGATGTTTCACTGGAAAATGTAGACAGGTTATATGTTTTATTTATGTATGTATTTACTTTATTTAGGTCAGGGATGGGCAGAGTTTGGGCTTGTGGGATCTACCTTGACTTTCACTAGAACCCCAGAGATCCACCAGCCAGAGCCTGGTTCAAAAAACACTTAACTCTTTAATTCTTTGTCAGCCCAGGAATTCATTGTGAGTTCCAGAAGTGAATGGAGCTCACAGCCCTTCTGCATAAACATCCACTCATGGTTAGCCAAAACTTCCTTCATTTCTCCAGCACAGTACAGTGTATAGGGAAGTCCTTTGGTCGCTGCTTTTGTTAAATGGTCGGGAGTCAGAAATCATTGCTGATCTACTGCAATTCACCCAGAGACCTACCAGTAGATTGCAGTCTACTATCTCCCCACTTCTGATTTGGGATGCAATCCTATGTGTGTATAGACAGAAAAAAGTCCTTCAAGTCCCAGCATTCCCCAGCCAGCCATGCTGGCTGGGGAATGCTGGGAGTTGTAGGACTTTTTCCTGTCTAAACATGCTGGCTGGGGAATGCTGGGAGTTGTAGGACTTTTTCCTGTCTAAAAATGCTAGGATTATGCCCTTAGGCTATAATATTGCGCACACTTAAAGTCAAACTTAATTCAGACAAGATGGAGTTGCTCATGATGGGTGATCCTAAAGGTGGAGATAATCGTCAGAGGCTCTCCTCTAAATGCCTCTACTAAATGAAATGAGGTGGGTAGCTAGTAAAGAGAGGACCTTTTTCAGTGGGGGCACCCCAGTTATGGAAAGCCCTCTCCAGAGAGGCTCACCTGGCACCTATGGTCTTTTGGGCACCAGGTGAAGGCCTTTTTATTTTCCCAGGCCTTTTACTCCTGCAGTTCTGTTTTTTTTTAATGTGGTATTGTGTTTCAGATCTTTACACAGCTGCTGGCTTATACTCTGGTTTTTACTTTGGTTTTATTCTGTTTTAAACTTTAAAGGTTTTATATTTTATCATGGTGTATTTCTGGATTTAATTTTTTTGTGAATCACTGAGAGCTTTGTCTATCGAGTGATACAGAAATATTAAATACATGAATGAATGAATGAATGAATGGGGAATTGGAAGAATTCCTGGCCTGGCTGGGGGGCTGTATTTCCCTGAAATAGAGAGTTTGCAGCTTTGGCCAGGTGGGTACTGAACTTGGGCTCCTTCTAGATTTTCAGATGGAAGCTATAGCTAGAAGTGCATTCAGTCAGCTTTGACTGATATGTGACCTGCATCCCTTTCTGGAAAAGAGAGACCTTGCCCCTGTTGTGCCCCAATTGTGCCCCAGTAACCTCTTGAGTTGGCTGGGCTAGTATCAAGCCTGAACCATTGGGCTGCCCATGAAAGCAGTTCACAAACTTCAGTTGGCCCAGAAGGCAGCAGCCAGACTGATTACTGGTTTTAGATACCAGGAGCTTAGAACACCAATTCTGAAGCATCTCCAAAGATTGCCAATATCTTTCTGGACTAAAGTGCTAGAGCTTAACTTACAAAGTCCTATTTGGCCTAGGGCTGGTATACCTGAAAGAGCACCTTTTCCTATTTATTACTCATTGTTCATTAAAGTCGAGTAATAAAAAAATGTTGGATGTTCCATTGCCATCAGAGGGAAATTTGTCCCTAACTCTTAATATACCTTTCTCGTTAGTGACCCCCTTGCTCTAAAACACCTTGTCATCCGAGATTCATCTGTTCATAGAATCATAGAATAGTAGGGTTGGAAGGGGCCTACAAGGCCATCGAGTCCAACCCCCTTCTCAATGCAGGAATCCAAGTCAGAGCATCCCTGACAGATGGCTGTCCAGCCTCGTCTTGAATGCCTCCAGTGTGGGAGAGCCCACCACCTCCCTAGGGAATTGGTTCCATTGTCGTATTGCTCTAACAGTCAGGAAGTTTTTCCTGATGTTCAGCCAGAATCTGGCTTCCTGTCACTTCAGCCCATTCTTCTGTGTCCTGCACTCTGGGATGATCGAGAAGAGATCCTGGCCTTCCTCTCTGTGACAACCTTGCAAGTACTTGAAGAGCGCTATCATATCTCCCCTCAGTCTTCTCTTCTCAAGGCTAAACATGCCCAGTTCTTTCAGTCTCTCTTCATAGAACTTTGTTTCCAGTCCCCTGATCATCTTTGTTGCCCCCTCTGAACCCTCTCCAGTTTGTCTGCATCCTTCTTAAAATGTGGTGTCCAGAACTGGACACAGTACTCCAGATGAGGCCTAACCAGTGCTGAGTAGAGGGGTACTAGTACTTCCTGGGATTTGGAAGCTATGCTTCTATGAATGCAGCTCAAAATAGCATTTGCCTTTTTTGCAGCCACATCACATTGTTGGCTCATATTCAGCTTGTGATCGACAACAATTCCAAGATCCTTCTCGCTTGCAGTGTTGTTGAGCCACGTATCCTCCATCTTGTAACTGTGCATTTGGTTTCTTTTTCCTAGGTGCAGAACTTGGCATTTAACCCTATTAAATGTCATTCTGTTGTTTTCTGCCCAGCACTCCAGTCTATCAAGATCACTTTGAATTGTGTTTCTGTCTTCCAAAGTATTAGCTATCCTGCCCAATTTTGTGTCATCTGCAAATTTGATCAGCATTCTCTGCACCTCCTCCTCCAAGTCATTAATAAAAATGTTGAAGAGCACTGGGGCCAGGACTGAGCCCTGCGGTACCCCGCTCATAACCTCTCCCCAATTTGAGAAGATCCCATTGATAAGCACTCTTTGCATCTGATTCGGTGGCCAACTGTGGATGCACTGGATTGTTGTTTCATCTAGCCCACGTTGAGCTAGTTTGCTCATCAAGATATCATGGGGCATTTTGTCAAAAGCTTTGCTGAAGTTGAGGTATATTATGTCCACAGCATTCCCACAGTCCACAAGGGAGGTGACTTGATCAAAAAATGAGATCAGATTCGTCTGGCAGGATTTGTTCTTGACAAATCCATGTTGGCTTCAAGTAATCACTGCATTGTTTTCAAAGTGCTTACAGATGGATTGCTTTATCATCTGCTCCAGAATTTTCCCAGGGATTGATGTCATTTCCAGGGGCATAGCCAGCTGACATAGGCAGGTAGAAATCTATGTTTAGGCAAGTGTTTGAACATCGATGATCTTAAGAGGTTCTGGATTGTGTATCATAGAGTTTTAAAAATATATAAATTGTGTGTTTTCCACATGTTTTTGTTTGCAGTGTTTTAAATGTACTTTTTTCCCCTTCATGGATCACTGCCTTGTTGTGGCGAAGGAGCTTGCGTAACTCAGTGAAGCCATAAGCTATGCCATGCAGGGCCACCCAAGACGGACAGGTCATGGCAGAGAGTTCTGACAAAATGTGGTCCACTGGAGAAGGAAATGGCAACCCACTCCAGTATTCTTGCCAAGAAAACCCCATGGAATGTATCACAAGGCTAAAAGAGATGACGCCGGAAGATGAGCCCCTCAGGTCGGAAGGTGTCCAATATACTACTGGGGAAGAGCAGAGGGAATTTCCAAGTAGCGCCAGAAAGAGTGAAGCGGCTGGGCCAAAGCCAAAAGGACACTCAGCTGTGGATGTGTCTGGTGGTGAAAAGAAAGTCTGATGCTGTAAAGAACAATATTGTTTAGGAACCTGGAATGTCAGATCAATGAATCAAGGTAAGCTGGAGGTGGTCAAACATGAGATGGCAAAATTGAACATCGACATCTTGGGAATCAGCAAACTAAAATGGACAAGCATGGGCAAATTTATTTCAGGTGACCATTCTATCTACTACTGTGGGCAAGAATCCCTGAGAAGAAATGGAGTAGCACTCATAGTCAATAAAAGGGTGGGAAAGGCAGTACTGGGGTACAATCTCAAAAATGATAGAATGATCTCAGTACAAATCCAAGGCAAATCATTCAACATTACAGTAATTCAAGTCTATGCCCCAACCACTGATGCTGAAGAAGCTGAGGTTGATCGGTTCTATGAAGACCTACAACACCTTCTAGAACTAACACCAAAAAAAGATGTCCTTTTCATCATAGGGGATTGGAATGCTAAAGTAGGAAGTCAGGTAATAACTGGAAAACAGGCAAGCATGGCCTTGGTGTACAAAATGAAGCAGGACAAAGGCTAATTCAGTTTTGCCAAGAGAACATGCTGATCATAGCAAACACTCTTTTCCAACAGCACAAGAGACGACTCTACACATGGACATCACCAGATGGTCAATATCAAAATCAGATTGATTATGTCCTTTGCAGCCAAAGATGGAGAAGCTCCATACTGTCAGTAAAAACAAGACCTGGAGCTGACTGTGGCTCAGATCATGAGCTGCTTCTTGCAAAATTTCGGCTTAAATTGAAGAACGTAGGGAAAACCACTAAACCATTCAGGTATGACCTCAATCATATCCCTTATGAATATACAGTGGAGGTGACGAATAGATTTAGGGGATTAGACCTGATAGACAGAGTGCCTGAGGAACTATGGACGGCAGTCCGTAACATTGTTCAGGAGGCAGCAACTCAATCCATCCCCAAGAAAAAGAAATTCAAGAAAGCAAAGTGGCTGTCTGATGAGGCTTTACAAGTACCGGACGAAAGAAGGGAAGCGAAAAGCAAGGGAGAAAGGGGAAGATATATCCAACTGAATGCAGAGTTCCAGAGAATAGCAAGGAGAGACAAGAAGGCCTTCTTAAATGAACAATGCAAAGAAATCAAGGAAAACAACAGAATGGGAAAGACTAGAGATCTCTTCAAGAAAATCAAGGGAACATTTTGTGCAAAGACGGGCATGATAAAGGACAAAGAAGGCAGGGACCTAACAGAAGCAGATGAGATTAAGAAGAGGTGGAAAGAATACACAGAAGAACTATACAGGAAAGATCTGAATGTCCCTGATAGCCATGATAGTGCGGTCACTGAACTTGAGCCAGACATCCTAGAGAGTAAAATCAAGTGGGCCTTAGGAAGCATTAGTAACAGCAAAGCTAGCGGAGATGACAGTATTCCAGCTGAGCTATTTAAAATCCTAAAAGACAATGCTGTTAAAGTGCTGCACTCAATATGCCAACACATTTGGAACACTCAACAGTGGCCACAAGACTGGAAAAGGTCAGGTTACATTCCAATTCCAAAGAAGGGCAATGCCAAAGAGTGTTCAAACTACCGTACAATTGCGCTCATTTCACATGCCAGCAAGGTGATGCTCAAAATCCTATGAGCTAGGCTTCAGCAGTATGTGAACCGAGAACTACAGGAGGTACAAGCTGGGTTTCGAAGAGGCAGAGGAACTAGAGATCAAATCGCCAACATTCGCTGCATCATGGAGAAAGCAAGAGAATTCCAGAAAAACGTCTATGTCTGCTTCATTGACTACGCTAAAGCCTTTGATTGTGTGGATCACAACAAACTGTGGCAAATTCTTAAAGAGATGGGAGTACCAGACCACCTTACCTGTCTCCTGAGAAACCTGTACAAGGCTCAAGAAGCAACAGTAAGAACCGGACATGGAACAACCAATTGGTTCCAAATTGGGAAAGGAGTACGACAAGGCTGTATATTGTCACCCTGCTTATTTAACTTATATGCAGAGTACATCATGAGAAACGCCAGGTTGGATGAATCATAGGTTGGAATTAAGATTGCCGGGAGAATTATCAACAACCTCAGATACGCAGACGATACCACCCTAATGGCAGAAAGCGAAGAGGATCTCAAGAGCCTCTTGTTGAGGGTGAAAGTGGAGAGTGCAAAAGCTGGTTTGAAACTCAACATTAAAAAAATGAAGATCATGGCATCTGGCCCCATCACTTCCTGGCATATAGAAGGGGAAGAAATGGAAGCAGTGATAGATTTTATTTTCTTGGCTCCAAGATCACCGCAGATGGTGACTGTAGCCATGAAATTAAAAGACGCTTGCTCCTTGGGAGGAAAGCTATGGCCAACCTAGACAGCATAGTAAGAAGCAGAGACATCACCTTGCCGACAAAGGTCCGTCTAATCAAAGCTATGGTTTTCCCAGTAGTAATGTATGGCTGTGAGAGCTGGACTATAAGGAAGGCTGAGTGCCGAAGAATTGATGCTTTCGAACTGTGGTGCTGGAGAAGACTCTTACAAGTCCCCTGGACTGCAAGGAGGTCAAATCAGTCCATCCTAAAGGAAATCAACCCTGAGTGCTCATTGGAAGGACAAATACTGAAGCTGAAGCTCAAATATTTTGGCCACCTAATGCGAAGAGAAAACTCTCTGGAAAAGACCCTGATGCTGGGAAAGATTGAAGGCAAAAGGAGAAGCAGACGGCAGAGGATGAGATGGCTAGACAGCATCACCGATGCAATGAATATGGACTTCAGCACGCTCCGGGAGAAAGCAGAGGACAGGAAGGCCTGGCGTGCTATGGTCCATGGGGTCACGAAGAGTCAGACACGACTTAATGACTCAACAACAACAAATGTACTTTTTAATGTACTCCACTTTGATAACTTTTTCTTGAAAGGTGGATTGTACATTTTAAAATAAATAAAATTTAAACCAGTGGTGGTGCTTATCACTTTCTGTAATATCTTCTTTCAGGCTGTGACTCTGACTGACACGAGGGCACAGCAGTTGAGCTGCAGGAGATCAGGACCATGGTTAGCTCCCTATGTAGCAAGGATACAAGGCCACTCCAAGTACCAAGCTATGGGTGATGCTTGAGCAGTTGTCTGGAGCCCGCTGTGAGGTTTAATAATCAAGGGGTTCTCTCTAGTTCCACCTTCTCTGAGGGAAGGTGATGCAACTTAAAGGAGCTGTGCCCTATTTCTGAGGCTTGGGGTCTGGTGGGCTTGGGGAGCTTCCTGTTGTCCCTGGCTCTCAACTGGAAGCAGTGGCTAGTCATTCTGCATCGTGGACTGCTGCTCTCCATCTTCTTGTAGGTCTACTGGCCTGATTTAAGAACTGATTCACACGTGTGTGTACATCATCACTCAGCATCTTGTCATTTGATTAATTGTTGAAAAGTGAGGTCACATTAAAGCTTTTCCTGTGGTGTTTGACAGACTGTGATGACCATTATGTTTTCTTGGAAGTAGGTCCCACCTGATGGTGCTGTCATAAGTGTACATGTGCGAACACTTGCTAAGGGTGAAATGACACATTACCTTGGCCAATGCATGTTTCCAAGCCCATATTTGCCAAGCTAGCATGTTTTTTAAGGGTTGGGGAATATATATATATATATATATATATATATATATATATATATATATATATGTGTGTGTGTGTGTGTGTGTGTGTGTAAGGAATGGCGGTAAGGTGCATAACTGTTCTTGAACCTGCTGATTCTCCCCTAAATATGTTCCTTAGTTGTTTTCCCTCACATGGACTCACTTCCATTCTCTCCCTGGGGGGGGGGATTTAAAAATGGTCTGGGGGCACTTTCAGGACCCATGGGGTCCTGGCCACCAAGCCCAGCTTCTCCACGTAGGCAATGTTCATGGGCCGTGGGGTGGGCAGGTGACCTTGTTGATCCTGCCAGGCATGTCTGAAAGACAAGCCATGCATCAACATGGACATCCCAGCTGGGAAATCACATCAAACCCAGGTAGGTTCCTGTGGCCAGGGAGGGGATGGCAGGCGAATGGGCCAAGGGTTATCTCAGTGACTGGTAAGGAAAAAGTGATGCCCTTTGTGACTGTATGAAGGACAGAAACTTTACAAATTCACGAGACACAGCACTGTGATTGAGTGTGCTGCTCAGTTGCCTGAGGGATGGAAGGTGGGGTAGCCCAGCCGGTGACCTGGGGAGGTGACGACGAATAACAATACAGGACTCTTTTGAGGCCAAGTAATTGGAAGGTATGACTACAGTTCCCCTAAGGGAACATCCATGGGAGCACAATTCCGGTGACAAGGAGGCAGTGGGGGAAAACAAAACAAGCGCGGACTCATTGACTGGACATGACCACAGGTGAGGGAATGGAATGGAGAAGATTAATAATAAAACACAGTCATGAGAGGGCCCTCTTGGGATGAGTATGCAGTAAATCCTTTATGGTACATCAATGGGAAGGCAATTCTGGTGCCAGGGAGGCAGTGGGGCTTTGCAATAGTTTTGTATCATGTCATTCTTTTTTTCCTGCTCTGAAAGCATAAAAAAATGGTCCTGCAGTTAATAATTTTGTACTATGAATATTCAATGTAGTGTGTGTGGAGGAAACTGGGAAACGCTTTGCCCCAAAGAGAACAATGAGTGTGAGACCACCCACCCAGACTCCGGAGAGCGGAATGCTCTCTCAAGAGGGTTAGGCTCTCTCAAGAAGGTAGGTGAGGAGGAAGGGGCAGGAAAAGGACAGCAGTGCCTCAAAACCCAACAATGCCTTTCCCGCCAAGGCATCTGACTCTGGAAGGGCCAGCTTGATTCTGAGAGGGGGAGAGTGGCTGGCCGGCCCAGGGCAGCACCTGGATTCTGCAAAGCGGAGAGTGCCTAACCCAGAGGGCCAGCTTTACTGTTCTGAGAGGGCCATTCAGAGTGCCTAGCCCAGAGGGCCAGCTTTATTCTGCGAAGCAGAGTGGCTGGCCCAGAGCAGCAACTCGATTCTGTAAAGGGGGAAATGCCTAGCCCACTCAAAGGTATTCTTGAGATGGGACAACAAGTTGCCCAACCGGGCATTTTCTTCATGGAAGATCTGCCTGGGTCAAGGCAGTTGGACATGGAAACAAACCAAAGCCAAACCTTCCAGAGAGCACTTACATAGAGGAACACCCTGAGGGGTGACTGCAGGTCTACTGCCCTGGGCCCAACACCAAGACCACATGAAGGAGCAATGCAGAAAGAGAACTCCCTATATACCAAAAGGAAGAGGGAGGGGATTGATAGTGACACTGCATTAATCACCAGGACAGGAAACTGGAGAATGAATCACTGTCTTTCAGCTCAAGTAATACAGGAATGTACTGTTTTGAAACAATAAACCCACCAATGCAAGGCAGGGATGTTGACATTAAAAATAATAAAAATATCGATATTGGTTCTCCAGACACTCTTTCCCTGAGGGCAGAAGACAACACAGCCTGCCTGTCAGGACGGCCCATCCACATAGCTGACCAGTGCCATCTCAGTGGCGTTGGAGGGAGACAGATGCTACGGCATCCCCTTACATTCAGTGCTAGGTTCCATCACTGGGTGCAGAGACTGATATAATTAAGTATGGAGGAGGAGGAGGGCATATATGCCCTGAGTGGAGGACCCTTACAGATACAGACATGGGTTGGTGTACTGAAACTCAGGGAAAGAATAATTGGAAGAAAGTAAGTCCTGCTTATCACAAATAAATGACTGGAATGCAATGCCTGATTCAAGGAAGGACAATACAAAGCAGCCCAAAGAAGGTAAAACAGTTAGTGTGATTGACTATGAGGAAGACCAGATGCTCCACTAAGTCGGCATCCAAGCAGGAGCAGTGAGGTGCCACCACGTCACCCACCATGGAGAATATTCTCTTGCTTGGGGTGCTGGTGGGTGGGAAACTGAGACTTTTCCTGGCCACACAAGCCAAGTCCAGCCAAACTTGGCTGTGGGATGACCAGTGGGATGACCATGGGGTCTGTGGTCCAGTCCTCCAGAGGCTCTGCCAGGTAATGCTACACAGACGTTGTGGTGGCGTCCTGGTGGATGTGTTGGGTCCCTCTTCCACCAACTGCTGACTGCACTGCCCTGACCCATAACCCCTGGCATATGGTCCTGCTGGAAGTGATGCCACTGGAAGTGATGGGGAATGGTCTCCCTGCCTCCTCCTCCTCCTCCTGCACCTGCACCTGCCCCAGTCTCTTTGCTCGTTCCCCCCTCACTTGCCCCACCAGTTTCTCCACCCACAGCTTCCGTGAGTTTTCCCCACAAAGGCTGTCTTTCAGGTGCAGATTGGACAGGGTGGCCAACATGTATGTCCTCTCCCAGTACTGGGGCTCTACCCACAGAACTAGGCCATCCCTCAGCCTTGTCACCACTTCCCTCACATCTGGCAGGAAGTGCCTGCCTGTGATGGGATCCCTGCGCTCCAGGAGCTCACCTATCTGCTTCTAGAGATGCCGGGCCACAGGGATCACCTGGCTGAGGAGGGCGGTGCTGGTGCTCAGCATCTCGGTGGCCTCAAGGAACAGCCTGAGGACCACCATGAGCTGGGGCCTGGCATCCCACCGCTGCCTGCCCAGGGGTGCCTGGATGCCATGTCTCCGACCCAAGCCACCTCGCGAACAGTGTGCTGTTGCCCCAACATATGCTTGAGCATGAGGTAGGAGGAGTTCCAGCCACATCCTGCACCAGCCTGTGCTGCGGGAGCCCCAACCCTGCCTGCTTCTCCTGCAGCAGCCTACTGCCCCTGACACTGTGGTGGAAGTGCCCAGCCACCTTCCTGCAGCTCTCCAACAGGTTACGGATGCCGGACATGGGGGTGGGATATGCCTTGGTGCTGCCCATTCCGAGGGCGTCCCTCACAGTCAGTTTGAAGATATGAGCAATGCAGCAGATACCCCCAAATCACCTCTGACCTAACATCCATGAGTGGGCTCCCCTCTTCCACTACAGAAGGAGATGCTGCTCCGCCTTGGGCAACAGCACGACTACTGCACCTGCCCACGCCAGCCTCCTCGAACAGTGACCTCCGAGCACTGCAACTGGCCTCTGCACTCTGCTGCCCTACTGCACCGGGATGCACTATACGGGCTAAGGGAGAGCCAGCTTGCCTAACGGTGCTGCTGCTGACAGCAGCGCCTCGCCCACCTCTGCCCCTGCCAAAACCTTGAAGATGCCTCATGTTGCACTGGATTGCTTTGCCACACAGCGGACTGTTATTGGAATAGGAAGGTAATTCATTATGCACTATGTGTCTCATGCTTTTTCCACACTGCCTTGAAATTTGGACATGTAGTGTTGGTGGAACTACAAATGAGCAGGCACACATGCATGGATGCACACACAAGAGCTAAAGAAAGGCAGAACTACCTAAGCAAATGATGGGTGTCTTTAATTTATTGTTTTATATTTCATGTTCTTTTATGGAAGGCAGGATAACTCCAAGAAGTACAGGGCAACAGCACAGGCGATGAGATAGCAGCCAAATCAAACCCTAATTGAAAACACACACACCCTTCTTTGATTTCTGTTTGGGGAGGATCAACACAGAGAAGACACAGATGGTTCACTTCAGCACGGGGGGTGGGGGACACACACACATAGGCTGCTATAATATGCCTTTCTTTAATAATTTAGAAAGACAGAAAATTAAATGCTTCAATATGAGTTCAAGGGGGGGGCATGCCCAGAAGTCAATGTTTTTTTTTAAAAAAAAATTGCCATAAGACTGGGTTTGTAAAAATGTAAAAGAGACAGAGTGGACAGAAAACAACAAGGAAATAGAATGGAGAAAGCAGAAGTAAGCGTTGATGTTACACAACAAACGCTCCCATTTACGGAGTCCACAATCGCGATAAACAAACTAACACAGGACTGCCGGGAGAGGGGGAGCATTGCAGCTGCTTGTGAGGAAAAGCTACAGTACTTTGAAAAAAAATGGAAAGGGGAGATGAATCTAATCTAATAATAACAAATGATGTAGAGATATAGGAGAAAGAAAGCAGCTAGAAGAGGTGCTACGAAGACACCGCCCAATGGGGACGGACAAGCAAGGAGCGAGGGAAGGAAATGCTCCCACTACAACCAAGTGGTTTCCTATAACTTTAAATTCAGAGGAAAGCCTAATGGATATCAAACAGGAAGAAAGAAATAGAAGGAACAACTCCAAGCAATGCACGTACGCACAAACACACACACACACACACGTGCGCGCAATCATCTATACACCAGCCAAAGGCACAGCTAGCACAATGACTGAATGCAGCTTTTCGCCGACGTATATATACCCCTTCCACTGCTCTCTCTGACTGGAGACTTCTGGCTGAGGGTTCCTATTTGGCAAAGTGCACTCCCTCATCCTCCTGAGCTCACCTTCCCGCCTCCCCTCACCTTCCCGCATCCGCTCGCCTTCCCCCTCCCTCTCTCCCTCCCTCCTCCTCCTCCTCCCCCTCCATGTGAGCATTGAGAGAAGATACATTTGGGAGACAGCCTGTCTGGACTTCTGTGGCATTCAGGAGACTGCCGAATATATGAGGCAAAGGAGGTGCTTCGTGGGGGGGGGGCGCTTTGCCCCGGGGCACCTCAGTACTGCTCTGATACGCCTTGTATCACAAGGCATTTGCTCCAAAACAGCCCACTTTGCCTTGTTATTTGGGCTTCATGACGAGGCAGTGCACAGCCCTAATCTTTATGTAGAGGAACAGATAACCAGATCCTTGTTCTCAGGCCCTGAGAAGCTAACCCAGACACACGTAAGGGTGAAATGATTGCATCCTAGAATATACTTTGATTCTACTGAGTACACATTCAGCACATCAGCAGCTTTGAAGTGGGAATAAATGTATACAGTTTATGTCTATTATTTACAGTACTGTAAAGCCATTGGTAGTTGACTAGCATACACAGCTTCACTTATTCCTTGTTTGTGCTTCCAGGAGCACCAGGCAATGCTCATTACTGTCAACAGTGTTCTTTGCCCTTGTGGTTTAGACATTAGCGACTCGAACTTGGAAGCCGAAGGCTCTGGTTTCCCATTTCTATAATCGTGATTTAAGAGTTATTCAGAAAAGGACACAGAAGAGAGCGAAGGGACACAGGCAGTTTTAAGCTTCATTTGTATTCTATGCGTTCCCAAGCTGGAGGGAACTTGCTAGATCTCTCAAGTAAGTCATTCTGGAGGCCACCTCCAGGCAATTCAGAATTGTGTTTTGGCTTTATCTACCCCTGAGAATCTGAGCCAAAATGTGGCATTGTTCCAACCACATAGCCTTCACATCTTCCCCTGACACTCCCATCCCACCTTGTTTCATATGTCAGGAAAGGAGACTGGAAAGAACATTGCTACTGTTATGTATGCTAGCTGACAAACCTCATATGGGGCATATGAGCACCAGAGGCTGCTTGTACTTGATATATTAGCCCTTCAGACTGCCCTGATGATATAGAAGTGCTGTTGCGTGAGTTTGCGGGCCTGAGCAGTTGGTGTGTGTATTTTAATTAGGTTTCACGTCTCTCCCCCCCCCCCCGCCCTTCTTATTCATTTGAAGAAATGCAGTTGAACCTCTAAGTGAAACCTACACATCTGCAGTCGACGGAAGCTCCAGTGGAACAGGAGTAGGAATACGGTGCCATATGCACATAGTCTTTATGTGACCTCCAGAAGACCTTCTTGATTTAAATGCCATGCAGTGTGGAACTGCACAGCGCACAAGGCACTGTCCATCCCTACCTGCTAGTTTGTCCACTGTTAGACTGTGGCTTACTTTGGCAACAAACCTTAACTCTCAAGCAACTGATTCGAACCATTCGGTAACAGCAGCTGAAAGTAGACAGATGGCTGTTTGGAATAAAAGTCCATTGGGAAGGCATGAAACAGACTCATCTCTCATAGTGAATACAAGTGGTTGGTGTTGAGCTTCTAATTCCTTGAACTCAAGTTCCTCGGGCTGGGCCAAAGACTCCATGTTGAAAGCCCACTTTCTCACAGTACATTCTGTGACATTGACTACTTTGGGCAGTTGCTATATGGTCTGCTGTTTTGTTAATAGCTACTGCTACTCCTAGAACTTTTGGATGTCAACTTAGCACAAACTTTGTGCAAAGCACTATTCATGATCCTGGCCAGGAGTTTACAATCTGTGGTCAGGACATGATAAAAGGAGTAGTGGTGGTGGTAGGTCTGGCAGTGGAAGCAATAACTGCATTTTGAGTGAGAGAGTGCCTGCAAATGGAATTAAAATCTTGTTGGGTAGGCAGATGGTATGCCTCCGGAGGTTTTTGAGTATATACATTTTTAAAAACTCAAATGAAATCTTCAGTGATTCTATTGCAATAAATCTGAAGCTGATTCAAATGCCCATGGCAAGTATCAGTACCATTTATACTGGTTACCAAAAGAGGTTTTAGCAGTGTGTCTTGCAGGTGCGCTTATGCCTGTTTTTGGGGGGAGTGGTAAGTTTTTAGACTGAGATCCTAATGATATAGGGAGGGATATAAATGTTATAAATAAATAAATAAATAAAGCCAAGTAGTTGTTTAACTGCTTCACTATGAAGTAGGATACTTCCTAGTGAAAGTGTGATGAGCACTGTGACTTTTACACACTCATACCCATGCTCATCAGAGTTCTGGGAACTCAGATGTTAGCTTCTCCATGGATGGAAGACTATGTCCCTATGTCCTACTGTCATCTGGAAGCATAGTTTTCCAAAATAAGTTTACCCAGTTTTTATTTTTAAATAAAATACACAATTATTTATTTCTTGGAAAGCACACCAAGCCAGCTCTTGAGATCTTCTTCAGTTCCTTCCACAGTCAAATGCCAACTATTCTGAATAAAATGTTGCCTGCTTAGAAAACATATAGAAACACAGTCACGGGTTTCTTTATTTGGTCCTTCATACAGACATGCCTTGTCAGCACCGACTTCCCATGGAGGACGGTAGCCAAAGCAGCTGTCAGACTCTGTAGTGTAAAGGTTAGGAGATTATCTGCTTTTTCCTACCTTGCACTGGTCTACAGAATCTTGCATAGCGTTTTGTTGTTCTAGGAGCTGCTCAACCATGTAATAAGTCAAGTTCCAATGAATTGGAACCTCCTGTTTTAGGTGATGTTTCAGCAAGTTGAGCCCCCCCCCCCCCCGCAGTAGCTAGGTCTGGAGATTTTGTTGATATTGTTGTTGTTTCTTTTCTTTTAAAGCATTTGACAGAATGGCTGAATTGTTCAGCTCTTGTGTGTCATTCCCCATGATATTTGTAGCTGTTGTATTATCAGACAGAAAGTTAGTGATGAACAAGTTTAAGGAGTATGTGAAGCATAGTACAAATCATCATCTCTTACAGCACATACAAAATGATTCTGAGGAGGAAAAAGGGGAGCAAGAATCCTGAACTGGGTGGCATGACATTTCACCTGGGGTTATGGAAAGAGACAAAGGCCGTTAGAGTGATATGAGAGGCCCCTGTTTCTAACAATTACTGTACATTTCTAAGCATGTTCTCCAGCCACCAAAGAACAAGTTGGCTTTTACCCTGATCTCATTGCAACACACTGCCAAATTCCCTTTGTAGAGGAAGGCAGAGAGTGTAGAGGTAATAGGTTAGAAAATAATTAGCACTGAAGTGTAATGATTCAAATTTGGATAACTTCTTTAATTTTTATATGTAAAATTTCACCTGGATGAGCTCTTCTTTCTTGTCGGTATATTTTTGTTGTTGTTGTTGTTTTTCAGTCGTTCAGTCGTGTCTGACTCTTTGTGACCCCATGGACCATAGCACGTCAGGCCTTCCTGTCCTGCGCTCTCTCCCGGAGTGTGCTCAAGTTCATATTCATTGCATCGGTGATGCTATCTAGCCATCTCATCCTCTGTCGTCCCCTTCTCCTTTTGCCTTCAGTCTTTCCCAGCATCAGGGTCTTTTCCAGAGAGTTTTCTCTTTGCATTAGGTGGCCAAAATATTTGAGCTTCAGCTTCCGTATCTGTCCTTCCAATGAGCACTCAGGGTTGATTTCCTTTAGGATTGACTGATTTGACCTCCTTGCAGTCCAGGGGACTCGTAAGAGTCTTCTCCAGCACCACAGTTCGAAAGCATCAATTCTACGGCGCTCAGCCTTCCTTATAGTCCAGCTCTCACAGCCATACATTACTACTGGGAAAACCATAGCTTTGATTAGACGGACCTTTGTCGGCAAGGTGATGTCTCTGCTTCTTACTATGCTGTCTAGGTTGGCCATAGCTTTCCTCCCAAGGAGCAAGCGTCTTTTAATTTCATGGCTACAGTCACCATCTGCCGTGATCTTGGAGCCCAAGAAAGTAAAATCTGTCACTGCTTCCATTTCTTCCCCTTCTATATGCCAGGAAGTGATGGGGCCAGATGCCATGATCTTCGTTTTTTTAATGTTGAGTTTCAAACCAGCTTTTGTACTCTCCTCTTTCACCCTCAACAAGAGGCTCTTGAGATCCTCTTCGCTTTCTGCCATTAGGGTGGTATCATCTGCATATCGGAGGTTGTTGGTAATTCTCCCGGCAATCTTAATTCCTACCTGTGATTCATCCAACCCGGCGTTTCTCATGATGTACTCTGCATATAAGTTAAATAAGCAGGGTGACAATATGCAGCCTTGTCGTACTCCTTTCCCAATTTTGAACCAATCGGTTTTTCCATGTCTGGTTCTTACTGTTGCTTCTTGGCCCTCGTACAGGTTTCTCAGGAGACAGGTAAGGTGGTCTGGTACTCCCATCACTTTAAGAATTTGCCACAGTTTGTTGTGATCCACACAATCAAAGGCTTTAGCATAGTCAATGAAGCAGAAATAGACGTTTTTCTGGAATTCTCTTGCTTTCTCCATGATCCAGCGAATGTTGGCGATTTGATCTCTAGTTCCTCTGCCTCTTTGAAACCCAGCTTGTACTTCCGGTAGTTCTCGGTTCGCATACTGCTGAAGCCTAGCTTGTAGGATTTTGAGCATCACCTTGCTGGCATGTGAAATGAGCTCAATTGTGCAGTAGTTTGAACACTCTTTGGCATTGCCCTTCTTTGGAATTGGAATGTAAACTGACCTTTTCCAGTCTTGTGGCCATTGTTGAGTGTTCCAAATTTGTTGGCATATTGAATGCAGCACTTTAACAGCATTGTCTTTTAGGATTTTAAATAGCTCAGCAGGAATACTGTCATCTCTGCTAGCTTTGTTGTTACTAATGCTTCCTAAGGCCCACTTGACTTCACTTTCTAGGATGTCCGGCTCAAGTTCAGTGACTGCACTATCATGGCTATCAGGGACATTAAGATCTTTCCTGTATAGTTCTTCTGTGTATTCTTGCCACCTCTTCTTAATCTCATCTGCTTCTGTTAGGTCCCTGCCTTCTTTGTCCTTTATCATGCCCATCTTTGCACAAAACGTTCCCTTGAGATCTCCGATTTTCTTGAAGAGATCTCTAGTCTTTCCCATTCTGTTGTTTTCCTCGATTTCTTTGCATTGTTCATTTAAGAAGGCCTTCTTGTCTCTCCTTGCTATTCTCTGGAACTCTGCATTCAGTTGGATATATCTTCCCCTTTCTCCCTTGCTTTTCGCTTTCCTTCTTTCCTCAGCTACTTGTAAAGCCTCATCAGACAGCCACTTGGCTTTCTTGCATTTCTTTTTCTTTGGGATAGATTTCGTTGCTGCCTCCTGAACAATGTTACGGACCTCTGTCCATAGTTCCTCAGGCACTCTGTCTATCAGGTCTAATCCCTGAAATCTATTCGTCACCTCCACTGTATATTCATAAGGGATATGATTGAGGTCATACCTGAATGGTTTAGTGGTTTTCCCTACATTCTTCAATTTAAGCCAAAATTTTGCAACAAGAAGCTCATGATCTGAGCCACAGTCAGCTCCAGGTCTTGTTTTGACTGACTGTATAGAGCTTCTCCATCTTTGGCTGCAAAGGACATAATCAATCGGATTTCGATATTGACCATCTGGTGATGTCCATGTGTAGAGTCGTCTCTTGTGCTGTTGGAAAAGAGTGTTTGCTATGATCAGCATGTTCTCTTGGCAAAACTCTATTAGCCTTTGTCCTGCTTCATTTTGTACACCAAGGCCATGCTTGCCTGTTACCCTGGTGATTTCTTGACTTCCTACTTTAGCATTCCAATCCCCTATGATGAAGAGGACATCTTTTTTTGGTGTTAGTTCTAGAAGGTGTTTTAGGTCTTCATAGAACCGATCAACCTCAGCTTCTTCGGCATCAGTGGTTGGGGCATAGACTTGAATTATTGTGATGTTGAATGGTTTGCATTCACTAATACACCGAATGGTCAGTGTATTAGTGTAACCCTATCCTCTACCCCAGAGGTCCCCAACTTTTTTTGGCCTGTGGGCACATTTGGAATCCTGACAAAGTGCCATGGGCACCAGTGACAAAATGGATGACACAGAGGGGGCATGGCCATTCACAAAATGGCTGCCATGGGGTGCTCACAAAATGGCCACATGGGGTGGGGGTAAGATCAGAAAAAAGTCGGGTGGGCAAGCAAGCAGGGAAAGACTCTGGCTTCCCCCCTTCCCCATAAAAGGCCTCTACCGTTGCACACTGCAAAAAACAAAGAAATGGGGCTGGGTGAGGCAGCCAGCAAGCCCAGAAATCTAGCATGCACAATGAGCAAATATAGCACAGGTATGTTAGCAAACATGCAGAAAAATCCTTAGTTTTGCATGTGCTCCCCATGTGCACCAAACAACATCTAGAGTGCCACAGCAAAGACAAGGCAGGCAGTCATGGGGGAGAATGGGAAATGCCCCTGAATCACCACTACCCCATACACAAAAGCCTGGAATCAAAGCAACATGGGCAGATAAGGGAACGTGCTGGAAATGTCATTGCTTTTCCCACCCATTCCCAACAAACAAACAGAAGGGCACAGAGGACAAGCACCACACCTCCCAATACAAAAAATATAAAGGGTTGGAGACCAAGCATCATCTCTCCCCCCCCCCCAATGTAAATAGGATGGTGAGCAAGCAGGCAGGAAATGCCCTCCCTTTGCCTGTGCTCCCCTCTCAGATGGAAAAGACCCCGGCCCACTCGGTCCCTTCCTCGTACTGCTGGTTTGTATTCAAGGAGAACACTTATCTTTCCCTTCCTACACAGCCACCCACCACTCATGCCCACTCCTAGCAGGCACAGAGTGGAAGTAAGGACACTGGTTTGTAACCTATTACTTTGGCCAATCAGAGAGCAAGGAGGAGTGTCAAAACAGAAAGTAGAGTTACATAGATTTAAAATTTTCAAGAAACCAGGTCCATAGACTTAAAAAATAGAGCAACCAGGAACTTAGCAGACATGCCTTGTATGCATAGAAATCACCTTGAGGGCACAATTAAATGCCTCGAGGGTGCACTTCTGCCCTCAGAAGCCTGTTGGGGACCTCTGCTCTCCCCCAAGGCCTCTTACTGTCTTACATCACTTGGCACTTTTCCCCTTGCTGCCTCTTATGCCAGAAATACCCTCCCTGAACAAATCCTTCCTTAAACCCATCCTTTCAGTTCAGCCCTTCTTTAACCTCCAGTCCTCATCCTCAGTTAACATGGTACAGGCTCTCTTAAAGCATTGGGTTGATTTCAGTCTTGTAAGGCCCACTTTTTCTCCATTAGAAACTTGTGGTCCACTGATGCGTGCTAAATATAAAAAGCAAGCGTACATCAGCCTTTCCCAACTTGGTGGCCTCCAGATTTTTTGGACCACAGTTCCTAGCAGTCCTAGCCAGCATGGCCAATGGTCAGGAATGATGGAGTTGTAGTCCAAAATCTCTTTAGGGCACCAGGTTGGGGAAGGCTGGCCTAGGTGAAATAATAAGATGGACCTCCCATCTCCCAGTATTGTCTACTGGTGGTCTTGGGTCTGGTGGTGGTGGCCTCTTCTCACTTCTCTTGCCTGGGGCTCTAGCTTGTTAGACTCTGATGGAACATTCTTGTCCTATTCCCATTCACGCAGCTACATTATCCATCCATCTGCCCACAGCATCTGTAACATAGAAAGCTGCCTTAGATCCATACAGACTGTTTGCCCCTCTAGCCCAGTATGGTCTACTCTGATTGCAGTAGCTCCCCAAGGTCTCAGGTGGGGGTGTTTTGCATCACCTGCTACCTGATCCTTTAGCTGAAGATGCTAAAAGGATGGGAGCTTCTGGATGCAAATTATGTGCTCTACCACTGAACTATGTACCTCTAAGCAGGGGTGTTGCTGCTCCTCTACATCTTATACCCCCAGGTTCTATGGATGACAATTCCATGTAATCCTGTTGATTCTATAATCTATTGTTTATTGTCTGTCTCTTTCAAGGCAATGAATATCAAATCATCAAGTTACTTAACAGCAGAACTTTATGGCTTAAGATGGTGCTGTCCCTTCCATCAGGGTGGGTGGAAGGTAGGTCCCCAGATGTTTGGGACTTCAACTCCCATCAGCCCCAGCCAGCACAGACAATGGCCATGAATGCTGGGAGTTGTAGTCCAAAACCTCTGTAGGGCACCAGGTTGGGAAAGGCTGCTCTACATCTCTTAGCAGTTATGGCATAATTAATCAGTGATCAGTGATAATGAGTATGCACTCTTATTCAAGAACACAACAGTGAAGCAGAATATTGTTGGATCAGGCTAATATCCACCTAACCTAGCATTTTTGCAAGAATGCCAGTAACCACTTGATGGATCCCTAGAAATTAGTCAATGGTCCATTGATGGACCACAGCCTACCTAATATGACAATGGAACCAATTACCTAGGGAGGTGGTGGGCTCTCCCACACTGGAGGCATTCAAGACGAAGCTGGACAGCCATCTGTCAGGGATGCTGTGACTTGGATTCCTGCATTGAGCAGGGGGTTGGCCTCGATGGTCTTGTAGGCCCCTTCCAACCCTACTATTTTATGATTCTATGGTTAATGCCTGCCCTTGTCTTAAACTACAAGGGCAGTAGGCCAAAAGTGCAGTGCCAGCACAGAGGCTTCAGTACTAAAGGCCAACCATAGATGGTCATATCAGAAATGAAGTTTTAACTCTCTTTTTTCACTTCCATATGTCCTGCCTAGCTCTTGTTGATATTTATTCATAATTCAGTCACACAAAACAAAACAAAACAAAACAAAACATGCAACCGACTGAGTTATTCCTTTGAATACGCAAGTTGTGGTTTTGGAAGAATTGAAAGGGCCAAACCAGAAATGATTATTCTAAGGCAGGAAGACATTTCCCTGTGACTAAGAGAGAACAAGATGGATGAGGTCATGGCACCACAGGAGTTGTTCCTTCTCCCATATCCCCTGTGACTTCCCCTGGATCTGGGAGACCTGTAAATAGCTTCCTGCTGAGAACCTCTTGCTGAGCAACTACCATAGAGCTGCCTCTTTATAGCTGCCTGATATGCAGCTTGCTGAGAAGCAGCCCACACAGGTATTCTGCCTGCTGCATGTTGCGGACAGCTGTGAACTGAAAGTTGATTGCAGCTCAAAAAGTAACCAAGGGCCTTCTCACCCAGTATTTCTTAAGCGAATGAGAGGGTGCGGGACTTACTTTGTAGGTTTTATTTTGAACCTGTATGGCAGCAATTTTACATCATGGTATTGTTTCTGGAAAGTGGTTTGTATGTGAAGGCTTTAACAGCTTTTACAATGTAAGTTTTAAAGACCTTGATTTTAAATAAAGTTTATCTTAGCTCCTTATAGTTAAAAACATGAGAAAATGTGTTGCCTTTCAGTATGTAATAGTTGTTGTTGATTATTACTGGAACAGACTCATCACCATTAATAGCAGTTATAAATATTTGTCATTGTTCCTGTTCCAGGATTCTAATAACTGAAGAGTAGTAAATAATAATTCTTGTAATGGTAATGGTGTTGTGATACCATGAATTACCTTATGAGGTACTTCTAACAATCCAACAACTTTTCCCCAGTTTCAGCAAGAAACAGGGTCACCCAGTACATTCAACAAAAATGAAAACCATAGGTATAACGAGCTTGTCATCCTCCGGCATTTTGATTCCGATCCATGGCTTGTCGTGTCAGAAAAACAGTTGCAGTGGTGACAGTATTTGTCACTAGAGCATCTGTGTCCTAGCTAAGGGTGTTAATAAACATGGAATCATTACAGCTAATGACTGTGCCTCACATCTTCCATGGCTATTGGGAAAGCAGGATAAATGCCATAGTGTAGAGCTAGTTAGTGGTCTAGGAAGCTAGTTGCACTCGAGTTGTCCACGACATTTGGTTAGTGATGCCAGCAGCATTTCCATGAGCAGTTGGGCAGTGGAGGGTACGACTCTGCCCTTGGTGGCTGTGCATTGGAGGTTATCACGTTGCCTATGGCCAGGATGGGAATGGCGGAAATGCTTCCAACTGAATTTTGGCTCTAGAGCCCGGAGCTGAGGTGACAGCAGCTCTCCCTATAAGCATTTGGTCTATGGACTGTGGCACTGTGCTCAGCATGCAGCTTTCATTTGAAAGAGGAACAGGATGGCTACAGCACCAAAGAGCTTCAGGCCTCGCAAAAACAGCCATATCTGGTCAGCTTCAGGGGCACTTTCTGTTCTTTTTTTGGAGAGCAATTTTCCTCTCATTTTCCAATCTGACCTCTTCAATTTTCCTCCCTTTGTTGCTTTCCTGAGTTCTGAATGCTGTACCAGGAATGAAAGCCTTCTGTATTTTCTTTGCAAGAGGGGGAGCTTTGTTTTCGAACATTATGGAAATTATAGAGCAGGACAAGAGAGAGAGAGAGAGAGAGAGACTTATGTTCTGAGGACATATTCAATTATTATGATTATTTTAATAATGACCACATTGCACAACCAAATGTTGAAAGAGGTACATATGCTGAGGACACCATGTTGTTTTGTTGGGGGGGGGGGGTATCCAAAATCTTAACTCCGTAGGAACATATGCACAGAGCATGTGTTCCTTTATTATTATTTTATTGTAATGGTAATGGCAAAATGAATATTGAATGGTGAGTGAGTCACACAAGGAGCCAGATATTTGGGATTATTTGGCTGCAAAATACCATTTTAAAACAACAAACATTTGTAGTAGTAAAGCTTGACCTCCTTTTTCACTTCCCTTCCCTTTGTCCTGATGATATCAGGAGCCTGAACAAGAACTGGAAATATATCGTGATTTGGATTTGAGGCAGCTGAAGAGGATCTTTTTGGGCATCAGTTGCAAAGATAAGACAAATGCTCCCTTACGTGGAGTAGTAATTATTGCGCTGATTTAAGCATTACAACTTGGAAACCACCAAAACACACTTTGGTTGCAATACTGCACCCACTTATGTGGGAGTAAGCCCCACTGAACTCAATGGGACTTACTTCTGAGTAGACATGTATAGGATTGTACAGTTAAGCTGCAGTCCTATGCCATTTACCTGGAAGCCAGCCCCATTAAATTCAATGGGACTTACTCCTGAGTAGACCGATAGAGGATTGCATTGTTAGGAACATAGGAAGCTGCCCATCTTGCCTGTATTTTCTTTGACAGGCAGCTGCTCTGCAGGGTTTCAGGCAGAGGTCTTTCACATTACCTGCTACCTGAACTTTGTAACTGGAGATGCCAAAGATTGAATCTGGGACTTTCTGCATGCAAAGCTGGTGTTCTAACACTGAGCTATATTCCCTTTTTCCCCTGCCACCTTGGAGCAATGGAAGCTGATGGCTCCAATATCAGTGGGGCGGTGAATCCACTCCGGGCTGCAGTCAGAATTCTAAAAAGAGCTATCCAAGGTGCTGAAGCTGTAGAGTGCCTTCTTCACAATAGTAACTCCACAGTGGGCCTGTAACGCTTGCAAGTTGCTTTCCATGTGGGTTGGGTCTGCTGACATGGACAGCTGCCAATGTGTTACACATACCTGGTGTGAAGGAAGAAAGGGGGTTGCCCAAACTCCCTGCAATGTAAGCAGGAATACACAATGACTTTAGTAGATGGCCACCTTCCCTTTATGTCCACCTCATCTTGAGCCAGGAGACTCTCAGACCTTTCAGGACACACTTGGGGGCACAGAAATAAATGCCCAACCCTCTATTTCAAGCCCCCAAGCTTAACATGTTACATGGTAGCAAGCAAGCTTGCAGAAGGCACTGAATGTAGTGCTGAGGTTTATCTGGAAGTAAGCACAAACAGCTCTTGAGGTAGATAGGAAGTTTATTTAGGTAGCAGAATGGGGAAAGAATAAAAAGGTATACAGAGTTCAAAGCAAACCTTTGGAACAGTAGTACCTAAGCGTATCCTATACACTACTGAAGTAAAGGTCTCACCACAGGACAGGACCCAATCAAGGATCCAAGAACTCACGAGCCCAAGGGCAAGTTCACACAGGTAGGTAGAGGCAACTGGGCATCTCTCAGCCTCCCCTTTTCATCTTCAGGCCCCTGACAACTTCAGGAAGATCTCCTGCAATTAATCACAGGCCAATTCCAGTGGTGTTCCTCAACCCTAGAAGGGGGGGGTGTTTATCCTCAAGAACACAGCTGAGATCATTCAGCTCAGTTAATGAATTCTTACTCTGGCCTTGACAACCGGAGCTGCCCAGGCTATCTCAATATAGCTGATCCACAGGTGGTTGCATCATTACATGCTGTTTCAGCTTGGCAAAAATGGAGAGACCTCCCAAGCAGTAAAGAAAGAAGGTGGAACTTTTAACATGGTATCACAGTCAGAGAAAGATGGAGTTCTTGACACCTGGCAACTTCTGAACTCGCATACCCTGTCACAGACACCTTTTCACTTCCAACTTTCCCAAGAGAATATAGCACGAGCTTTTGTTTGTTCGAATTCTTCTGATCTTGCATATCCTGCTTTCCAGTGTATATCATCCCATCATATCTAGCCATTATCACAAAGAGAAGGTGAATCATCATCAACATCATCATCAAGAATTAAGGCTCCGCTATTGACAATTCAGGGTCCACCAGAATGGTGCCACCAGTTGCAGAGGCAAACTTGTAATGGTGCTTGTTTACCAGGATAAATCACACTTTTATCACTTAGAAGCAAAGTGTCATGTCACCAAGGCGTGCTGTCATGGTTACTTTGCCAGTCCCTCGAGTCACAACACCAGCATCCCAGAGGGACATAGTTCCGTTTTATACATATACATGAGTGTTGCAGGTGCTCTGGCACTTTCCTTTTTTTTTTAAAGGCTATGCGTAAAAATGAAAAGAAAAAGTAGAACCTGAAAAGAACCAGTCCTTGGAAACAGAAAGTTAGGATGTGAACATTGCTGAACAACAGAACTAACTTTTGCCTAGTCCTCTTCACTGTTACATTAAACACACACACACACACACACACAGACAATCAGTAAGACTAAGGAAATTGTGAAGCAACTATATATGTGAAAAATAGTAATTTAAAGATATTTTTCTAGGACATTCACTTTTATTATTTTCCCATGCATAAGTTAATTACTTATGCATGAGATAAGGTAGTTACTTATTAATAAGTTAATTACTTATTACCACAAAAAAGAGAATGGCACAAGAGAATCATGGAATTAGAAAACATTCCATGGGTTATCCAGTCTAAGGCAGAACACTGTATATGAGGGACGGCAAACTGGAAGTCAACTGGCCAAAGCATTGTTGTTGTTGTTGTTACAAAGCAATTTTATCTCACACTTGCAACCCTACAACATTTCAATCAAACTGTTGTTAAAAATCTGTCATGTAATTTCTCTCACAAGAAAAAGAATACAGTAACATAGGAAGCTGCCTTATAATGAGCCAGGCCACTGGTTCATCTAGCTGAGTACTGTCGATACTGATTGGCAGTGGGTCTCCAGAGATTCAGACAGGAGACTTTTCCAGCCCTACCTGGAGAATCCAGGGATTGAACCTGGAAAACTTTTGCATGCAAAGCATGTGCTTTGCCACTGAGCAGTTCTTTACAAATACTGCAAGACACAGGAATTTTCACCCCTTCAATATTACATCCCTCATTGTATTGTTTATAACAGTCCAGACATGCCAGTGCATATGCACTCCATAACTATGAAACCAAGTGCCACTAAATTTATAAGAGCCTGACTAGCTCTTAGTGGATAGGCTGCGCTGCGAAATGCTCTTCTAGCCTCCAAGCCAGCATTTGGAGTTTGGCCACCCACGCTCCTACCTACAGCTAAAGTATCCAGAGTAATTTGTTGTCCAAATTTTTATTGCAGATATCCAAAGAAGGAGATTTCACAGCTTCCACAGGTATCTATGTACAAGTTACTACCATGGCTAGGGTCTAAAATAGTGCAGGTATAGGCAACTGGTGCCATCCTGATGTTTTGTACTACAACTTCCATCAGCACCAGCCAGCATGGGAAATGGTCAGGAACATAGCAACAGAGAATGCTGCCTTACACTGAATCAAAGCATCGGTCTATCTAGCCTGGTATTGTCGACTCTGACTGGCAGTTGCTCTCCAGGGTTTCAGCAGGAATTTTCTGAGCCCTACCTGGAGCTGCTGGGGATTGAACATGGGACCCCCGGCTTGCAAAGTATGTTCTCTGCTACTAAGCTACGGCCCTTCCAGGGATTAAGGGAGTTGTAGTCCTAAACATCTAGAGGGCACTGGGTTGCCCATTCCTGATGTAGTGGACATACTACTTTTTCAGGGTTTCCCCATCATATTTGGTCTTGGGGGTCAGTTTATATGTTACGTGAAACTGAATAAAAAAGATGGGAAGGCTGCTAGAGGTGCATGGCATGGCACGGCCTGGCACAAGTCACGTAGTTGGCAGTGGGAGAAGTAGGCAAAGGTAGCCGAGAAGAGATGGCAGTGGAACAAGGAGAACAAGAAGGGTTCTGAAAGGAGATTGGCTGAAGAGATGGCCAGTTTACATATTACCTTATGCGCAAGGCAACAGGCTTCCATTTAGTAGTTTTCCTTATCACAATGAGTGTGGCTATGTGATCTGAATATTAAAGTTTCTGAATATTATTTATTTAAATACGTAAATATGCTGCTTTTCCATCCCACAACTGCTATTGACAAGGCAGCTAACAAGCATAATGGCCAACAAAAACATTAACGTTTAAAAAATTAAACAGAACAACATAGCCAACAGTAAAATTACATCAACAGTAGTAAAATAATAATAATAAAAAATACTATGGCCAATGTAATTCTACCTGGCCACAAAATATATTCCAAAATGGAGCAGGCCACACTTTCAGATGGAGTTGCAGAGCCATGAGCAGCTAGCATTCTCAAAGCCAACCCAAATGCTGAAAGAACAGGGCAGGACCATGTCTCAGCCATTCTGCACATACATCATGGCTGCCTTGCCTACAGAAACCTCGAAGGCAAGCTTAAGGGTGCAGAGATTCAAGGAAGCAGGTGCCTCTCACGGGCAGCCTCTCCAGATCCAAGCCAGCAGCAGCTACTCAGGAACTGCATCAGCTGGTGCTGAGAGAAAGAAGAAGGAAAGACAGGCAGGTGGCATCCAAATATATTACAGCTGTGGTGAGAAGGCTTGAGTCTCCATGAAGAAGTCTCAGGCATGTGCTAAGATGTAGACCAGTGTATGGTCAGAGCAGAGTGTCAGGCTTCTTGATCCCCCCAGCACACATGCTCAGGCAGTCTGACACCAGACACCCAAATCAGTGAGATTTCTTTACTGCAGGAAATCCCACAGCAAAAGCTTAATGGTTACACACCAGAAATCATATAGCTGATGGTCAGTAGGCTCTATGTAATTCCAGAACAGTCCAAAGCGAAACACTACTACCATGACTGAGACCCTCATCAACGTGGTTTCCCTGTTGTCATTCTCCGTGGTTCTGAACACAAGGGAAGGGACTCTGGATTCCTGGGTACCTAACCCAGGCAATCCTTTCATGGGGTTCTAGCCCCAGACATGGAAAAGGAATGATTCCTGGAATGAACCCATTAGGCAATCAAGGGAGAACTTATTGAATGGCCTAAACAAACCACACCCACAGAGAGTCCAACTCTGAATCTTTTGTTGATAACTTTCAGGCCTATCAGGATCAAAAGAAGGGTAAACCCAGACTTGCGGGGAGTTCTGTGCCACCACTTTCACATTGGTAACTCCACACTGTATGTGTCCAGGCCGAGGAAAGTCCAAAAGTCGTAGATCAAACCCAGCCTGCTAGTACGCTGAGCTGACAACAAACAGACACAGACAATCCACAGCTACGAGAGTTCAAGTCTATGAAAAGCCTCACAGTACTTTTCATAGCAAGTCCTTAACAATCCAAAGTTCCAGTCCATGTGCAGAGTGCCTCCAAAAGCCCAGACGACGATGGATCCAAACAGAGAAGGCTTCGGGCAATGAAGAAAAGATGTTCCTAGCAAAGGCACTTTGCCTTTGCACCAGCTTAAAAAGGAAGGCGTGTCCATAAGACACCCTCTCTGGATCCCTTGACAGACAAGGGCCTTTAGCCTTTCAGCAAGGCCCCTGTCTAAACAGGGCGGCACTGCTCAGCCCTCCAGCAGTGACGCTTCAGCCTGGGCGACCCTCCTGCAAACCCACCTCACCTCTGTCAGGTTCTCACGGACAGCTTCCAGCCTCCCTGCCTGCCGAGGCCAGACCAGCAGGTAGACAGGGAGCTGGGCGACTCCCCCTGGCTCTGCTCTGAGAACAGTGGCAGAGAGAAGCTCACACAGACACCGACATCCCAGATGTCAAAAACTTTGTAGGCCCAAGCCCTTCCAGGCTACTTCTAATCAAATCCTGGCTATAACCTACAAGGCCCTGACACAGAGAAATTGAGAGCTTTAGAAGTGATGACTGGAACACTTGTCTATAGCTTGTCTGTCTATGATAGGTAGGCAGCAATGAGGAATCTGGGGAAAGGGGTGATGTCCTAATGATGGGAAATAAATAGGAGTTCCTTGTATGTGTCTGGATCTAAGCTGAAAGGGGAGATGTGGCAGGAGGGAAGCGCAGGAAAGAGAACCTTAAAATAGCAATCTGTATATATTTATTTATAGAGTTGTCATCCCATCCTCCAGCCAAAAAGACTGCCAGAGTGGCTGACAAAGACAAGAAATGGTCCCTGCTCGCAGGTTTACAGTCTAAAAGACAGAATATAAAGGGAAAGGAGATTGGGAGGGAGAAGGAAAAATGCAAATCTGGACACTAGATTCTTCATTGCAAAATTCAGCAGCTCATAGAGTTGGATCTAAACAGAGTACAAGGGCTGCTGCTTCCTCTTCTTCTGAAGTCCTCAGCACTGAGAATTTGTAGCAGGGGAGACAGGGCTCTCAGCTGGAGCAGTATCCAGGCACCATGGAGGGTGCCTGACTGCTGCTTCCTCTTGCTCTTATGCGCTCAGCACTACACAGATGCTGTCTGAACACCATTTCGTTTTATTGGGGTTTTAAAAATTATGTTTTATGTACCAGAGATGTCTTCTGTTATACTATTTGTGGACAGTCTCACTATTTGTGCTTTGAACTCCATTGGGTATATCGAAGTGAAATTACAGGAAATCCCCCATTTTTGATGAGGAGGCTTTTAAAGCCTCTGTGAACAGAGAGCCAGTTGCAAAGGCTCAAAATTGCTTCAACAGTGGCCATTGGTTTCATCTGTTCTGACCTTTCCGCCACTTAGAGGTGCACTCTGATGTGGCTAGAAAGGAAAACTTTGTGGAATTTTAAATGCATAAATGCATGGCAGAGATTCCACTCACAAGCTTAGACCACAGAGTAGCTTTTCGATGGGATGTAGTTTTTATTACAGTTAGTCAGAAAGCATTGCTCTTTCTAAGAGGAAGCAAAAGATTACATTTCCTTCAAGTCCACCTTGCTCTTTCTAAGAGGAAGCAAAAGATAACATTTCAAGTCCACCATTACCGCCTACAGCTTCTATTTCAGCCTGTGGAAAAGTGAGGCTCTAATAATTTAGCAAGATGCAACAAAAGATGATTGATATTCAATATGTTTGTGCACAGCATATTTTCTCTTTAAAATGATATATCACATTTTCAGGGAACCTGTCTGAGAGTCCTGCATTTGTGATCAGAGAAAGAACTTGAGGCTGTGAAGACATACCATAATGTAATATTTTCTGCTAAATCCAATACTTGGAGTACAGTAAAGTTGTTTTTTTTAAAAAAAAAAATGTGACTTCATAGTCACTTTTAATAAAGTGGAGTAATTAGTCTGTTGAAATGCAACAGAAAGGAATGGCCTAAGACAAATAAAAGATTGTACACTGAGAAAGACAAAGCTATTTTTCATTGCACTAAAATCCATTTCTATATCAACACAGATTTTTAAAAATCCCTTGGTATTTCAATTTTATTCTGAAATAAAGGAATAAAACAGAAGGGCTTTTATCTGAAAAGTTTTTGTAAAAAAAACCAGGGCAAAGTCCTTGCTCATGCTACCTTTTCTCACTTGGAAAGGCCTCTGCACATAACATCTAGACCTGATCCCAAAGGACAAGTCAGTTTGACTGCAGCTAGGAAAATGCCATGGAATGTATAGATTCATGGAAGGGGAGACTTGATAGAGGTGTACACAATCATGTGTGGTATGAAAATGTGAATAGGGAGACATTTTTCTCCCTGTCTCATAATACTAAAACCTGGGGTCATCCCACGAAGCTGATTGGTGGCAGATTCAGGACAGATAAAAGGAAGTACTTCTACACACAGCACACAGTCAAACTATGGAATTTGCTACTACAAGATGTAGTGATTGCCACCAATTTGTATTGCTTTAAAAGAGGGTTAGACAAATTTCTGGAGAAGAAGACTATCAATGGCTACTAGTCCTGATGGCTCTACGCTATCTCCAGTATCAGAGGTAGTAAACCTATGTACACCAGTTGCTGGGGAACATGGGCAGGAGGGTGCTATTGCGTTCATGTCCTGCTTGTGGGTTCCTGGTCAACAGCTAGTTGGCCACTATGTGAACAGAATGCTGGATTAGATGG
Source organism: Heloderma suspectum (assembly GCF_057233095.1). NCBI lineage: Eukaryota > Metazoa > Chordata > Lepidosauria > Squamata > Helodermatidae > Heloderma > Heloderma suspectum. The sequence continues at coordinate 77,268,421 of NC_139461.1, forward strand.
ACCTGCGGTCTGATCCAGCATGGGTCTTCTTATGTTCTTATAGATTACGGGCTGTAGAATGAAAGAAAAGTGAATTAAGGGATGATCACAAGAGCACCTCTCACATGTTGATGGTGCGGTGGGGTCATGCCCAGTGGCCACATCAATACTTTTGATGGACTTGCCAACCGTGACTCCCAAAGTCTGCATGCTTGTTGTGCATGCGAAGGGGCCATACACATGAACCAACATACATGACAGGTGATCCTCCATGTGAAGGGGGATCTTGAGCCTATCAGGATCTGCCCTTTGTGTAGAGTATCAAGAATCATGTCCTCCCCCTCCAAAAAAAAAATAAGTCAATGAGTAATTTCCACCATAACCTTTGCTTTTAAAGTCAGAATCTTTGTTCCAAGGTGATGTGACTACATCCTATTGCTGATAGAAAGATGCACATGTCCCCACCATGGCATGCATTGGAGCTCATCTTCTCCATGGTTTTGGCTAGTTAGGTTAAAAGCCCCAGGTTTGCAAAAACACTGTTCTGGAACTGAGTAAGGAGAAACGGAATGCTCTCCAACATTTCACAGATGAAAAGAGGGAGACTCTTGTGTACTTGTAAGAAGGGGTGTGCATCCCGTCTGGCCCATGCGGGAGGTCCATCGCGGGAAATCTGCCCCTCTTGGGGCTCAGAAGATTTCCCCAGAGCTTCTGGCATGTCTTTCGGATTTCAGCGGTTTGCTCTTTCTGTGTAAACAGGGCAAGTTATTCCAGTTGCAGCTGCAATTTCTGTATAACTAAGTACTTTACAGCCACAAATGACATAAAATATGCTAATTATGACCATAATTTGCCCAAGATACACTAATTGTGGCCACAATTGGAGTATCTTGCCCTGTTTACAGAGGGGAAAACCCCCCACTGAAATCTGGAGGATGCGCCAGCAGGGAGAGCCAGCCTGCTGCGGACTCCACAGGGCAGATTCTCAGGAATCCAACCACATTTGGATTGGGGGCGGATTTCTCAAGCAACCCTACTTGTAAAACCCGTGTTCTGTTTGATGAGATCATTACTAAGTGCTTGTATTTATGGCTAATTTGGATATTACATCCATTGTTTACATGAACTGTCATGGCCATTCATGAATGAGTTCACCTTCAAACTAGGGACTAGATCCAGAATGGTTGCTCCACCAGCAAAAGGAACCAATTGCAGATCGGGAGTTCTTCATCCTCTCCTCCCCGCTTCAGCTCCCCCCCATACACTCACACACCCAAATCTGCTCTGGAGGATCGGGGGAACCGCTAAAGCAGATTTGGGTGGTGCATAGAGGGCAGCAGGGGAGAAGGGAAGTACCATTCCACAAGCAATATCCTTCCACCAGCAGAAGGTGGTTATTGGCTGCCATGTTCACAGAAGCCACTGCTAGCCAATCACCATGATCACCTCATTTACTCATTATATTTGCAGGTGAATGTGCACATGAAACTGGGATTACTCGCCTTGAGACAACATATGCTATCTGAATTGGCCTTGTGACCATGTTCATGCATAGAAAAACAGAATATATAACAGTACTCTTTACTGGTATAAAAGCTGATGTTGCTTAGAGTTAAGGCTGGAATTACATGCTATCTCGGCACTCCTCATGAACCCAAACCCACTTTTGTTCTGACAAATTAGTGTTTAAAATGTATGTTACAAATTTTACATTAATTAAACAGAAATCTCCTTTTGGCTAGATGTTCCATGTCTACAGAATTTTTTCAGTCCACAGACAGAGGAAATTGGAGTGCATGCCATTTTAGGTAGTATTTCTCTAACTTCCTAACTTTTGTTGTTAATCATGTTGTATCTTCCCCAGTATAGAACAGCACTGAAGATTTGAGGAAACCCTATGGCTCTGGCCATTGAAGTCTATCAGATTGCCTTCCAAATAATGATGCGCTTAGAATCAAGTTGACCATTTGCTAGGCCTCTTCTTTATAAACAATATAAATCAGAGTTACATTGAGTCTAATTTCAGGAAAAAACATTATGTGAGGAGTATGCAGTTCATCTAGGTGAGCATCCAGACTGTCCTTCAACATTTGAGTTGAAACTCATCATATGAAAACATAAAACTGAGGTCCCAGCCCAGATAAAGTTAGCAATACTTGAGTCCTATTGAAAGCAATGGGATGAGTTACCCATGACTAGGAATGCCTGACAAATTCGATCTTTGTGAATTCTGATACAAGCGGACCTCCTAGATGATTGTGCAATTGGAACTTAATTACCCAATGGCTTTCACACTTCTCAAATCTTCCAACACAATTTTCAGCTCAAGAAACACAACAGGATACAGTTAAAATGCTTCTTTTGACAGAAAGTACTTTTAGAAATGCTCTTTTGAGAGAATATGCATTTAAATGCATTAATACATAAATAAATAATGCAAAACTAGGATGGAATAGACATATCTAAGTGGGGCAGACCAGAAATACTTATCTGTAGCCATGACACCCCTTCATGGATCACTGCCTTGTTGTGGCGAAGGGGCTTGTGTAACTCAGTGAAGCCATAAGCTATGCCATGCAGGGCCACCCAAGACAGACAAGTCATGGCGGAGAGTTCTAACAAAATGTGGTCCACTGGAGAAGGAAATGGCAACCCACTCCAGTATTCTTGCCAAGAAAACCCCATGGAACATATCACAAGGCTAAAAGATATGATGCCAGAGGATGAGCCCCTCAGGTCAGAAGGTGTCCAATATAATACTGGGGAAGAGCAGAGGGAATTTCCAAGTAGCGCCAGAAAGAGTGAAGCGGCTGGGCCAAAGCCAAAAGGACACTCAGCTGTGGATGTGTCTGGTGGTGAAAAGAAAGTCTGATGCTGTAAAGAACAATATTGTTTAGGAACCTGGAATGTCAGATCAATGAATCAAGGTAAGCTGGAGGTGGTCAAACATGAGATGGCAAGACTGAACATCGACATCTTGGGAATCAGCGAACTAAAATGGACAAGCATGGGTGAATTTAATTCAGGTGACCATTATATCTACTACTGTGGGCAAGAATCCCTGAGAAGAAATGAAGTAGCACTCATAGTCAACAAAAGGGTGGGAAAAGCAGTACTGGGGTACAATCTCAAAAATGTCAGAATGATCTCAGTACGAATCCAAGGCAAACCATTCAACATCACAGTAATTCATGTTTATGCCCCAACCACTGAGGCCAAAGAAGCTGAGGTTGATAGGTTCTATGAAGACCTACAACACCTTCTAGAACTAACACCAAAAAAAGATGTCCTCTTCATCATATGGGATTGGAATGCTAAAGTAGGAAGTCAAGAAATCACTGGGATAACAGGCAAGCATGGCCTTGGTGTACAAAATGAAGCAGGACAAAGGCTAATTGAGTTTTGCCAAGAGAACACGCTGATCATAGCAAACACTCTTTTCCAACAGCATAAGAGGCGACCCTACACATGGACATCACCAGATTGTCAATATCGAAATCAGATTGATTATGTCCTTTGCAGCCAAAGATGGAGAAGCTCTATACAGTCAGTCAAAACAAGTCCTGGAGCTGACTGTGGCTCAGATCATGAGCTGCTTCTTGCAAAATTTTGGCTGAAATTGAAGAACGTAGGGAAAACCACTAAACCATTCAGGAATGACCTCAATCATATCCCTTATGAATATACAGTGGAGGTGACGAATAGATTTCAGGGATTAGACCTGATAGACAGAGTGCCTGAGGAACTATGGATGGAGGTCTGTAACATTGTTCAGGAGGCAGCAACTCAATCCATCCCAAAGAAAAAGAAATGCAAGAAAGCCAAGTGGCTGTCTGATGAGGCTTTACAAGTAGCTGAGGAAAGAAGGGAAGCGAAAAGCAAGGGAGAAAGGGGAAGATATACCCAACTGAATGCAGAGTTCCAGAGAATAGCAAGGAGAGACAAGAAGGCCTTCTTAAATGAACAATGCAAAGAAATCAAGGAAAACAATAGAATGGGAAAGACTAGAGATCTTTTCAAGAAAATCGGAGATATCAAGGGAACATGTTGTGCAAAGACGGGCATGATAAAGGACAAAGAAGGCAGGGACCTAACAGAAGCAGATGAGATTAAGAAGAGGTGGAAAGAATACACAGAAGAACTATACAGGAAAGATCTTAATGTCCCTGATAGCCATGATAGTGCGGTCACTGAACTTGAGCCGGACATCGTAGACAGAGAAGACAAGTGGGCCTTAGGAAGCATTAGTAACAACAAAGCTAGCAGAGATGACAGTATTCCAGCTGAGCTATTTAAGATCCTAAAAGATGCTGCTGTTAAAGTGCTGCACTCAATATGCCAACACATTTGGAACACTCAACAGTGGCCACAAGACTGAAAAAGGTCAGTTTACATTCCAATTCCAAAGAAGAGCAATGCCAAAGAGTGTTCAAACTACTGTACAATTGCGCTCATTTCACATGCCAGCAAGGTTATGCTCAAAATCCTACAAGCTAGGCTTCAGCAGTATGTGAACCGAGAACTACCGGAAGTACAAGCTGGGTTTCGAAGAGGCAGAGGAACGCTATTTGCGTTGTCCTTATTTTCGCCGTAGTCTACGTAAATCTTTACGTAGACTACAGGGACGAAATAAGGAATGCGAATGGCGGCTCCCTATGGGGGCCGCCATTAGCCGTACACGCTTTTTTTTTTTTTAAAGTCACCCGTGATAGGCTACGTGACGATTAACGTAGCCTATCACGGCTGACTTTGCAAATCTAGCCTTGATAGGCTACGTTAATCGTTACGTAGCCTATCACAGGGGCGTGTTTTGTTTTTTTTAACTTTTCTTGTAATGGCGGCGGTGGCAGCCGGCCAACAGACCGGCTGCCGCCCCCGCCCCTGACGAAGACCTGCCGAACCGCCGCCGGGACCCGCTGCCAGGAGGGACATTCGTGAAAGGTAAGTCCCATCCCGGGGGAGGGGGCGGGGGGGGCCAAGAATTTCTCCCCGAACAACCTTCGGAGGACAGAATGCGTTGGCACTCGGCCCCCCGAAGTTTCGGGGAGAAATTCTCCCCCATCCCTAATATTGTTGCCCTGCTTATTTAACTGATATGCAGAGTGCATCATGAGAAACACCGGGTTGGATGAATCACAGGTTGGAATTAAGATTGCCGGGAGAATTATCAACAACCTCAGATATGCAGACGATACCACCCTAATGGCAGAAAGTGAAGAGGATCTAAAGAGCCTCTTGTTGAGGGTGAAAGAGGAGAATGCAAAAGCTGGTTTGAAACTCAACATTAAAAAAACTAAGATCATGGCATCTGGCCCCATCACTTCCTGGCATAGAGAAGGGGAAGAAATGGAAGCAGTGACAGATTTTATTTTCTTGGGTCCAATATCACCGCAGACGGTGTCTGTAGCCATGAAATTAAAAGACGCTTGCTCCTTGGGAGGAAAGCTATGGCAAACCTAGACAGCATAGTAAGAAGCAGAGACATCACCTTGCCGACAAAGATTCATCTAATCAAAGCTATGGTTTTCCCAGTAGCAACGTATGGCTGTGAGAGCTGGACTATAAGGAAGGCTGAGTGCCAAAGAATTGATGCCTTCGAACTGTGGTGCTGGAGAAGACTCTTATGAGTCCCCTGGACTGCAAGGAGGTCAAATCAGTCAATCCTAAAGGAAATCAATCCTGACTGCTCATTGGAAGGACAGATATTGAAGCTCAAATATTTTGGCCACCTAATGCGAAGAGAAAACTCCCTGGAAAAGACCCTGATGCTGGGAAAGATTGAAGGCAAAAGGAGAAGGGGATGGCAGAGGATGAGATGGCTGGGAGAGAGCAGAGGACAGGAAGGCCTGGCGTGCTATGGACCATGGGGTCACGAAGAGTCAGACATGACTGAATGACTGAACAACAACAAGCCATGACTAACTTGTTCCATTGGTTTAAAGTCGACTTAAGTAAGTCCCAACTAACTTTTGCTGGACTGAGGACTAAAAATTCTGACCTATGGTTTTTTTCCTGCTGTATTCATAACCAAAAATAATTTGCCAGCTCACTACTGAAGTGAGATAAATGTGCTTGTGATGGAGACATCTTAATCATAGTTTAGATTTGCATCTTCCCTATCCAGCCCTCTGGATTTCATTTGGTTACTAGTCCACTTATTCATTTCGGTAAATTGCCTTGACATTAACAGAAGAAAAGAGAGGCAGAGTAACTGGAGCCTGTTTTCACCTTAAGCAATCAAGCAGTTAAAACACTGCCATGTAAACAGCTCGGCTGCACCTCTGCCATGTTATGAGGTCCAGGGGGATTTTGTTTTAATCTTGAGAGGGAATGTGAGGGGTTTGTTTTTCACAGGGGTTTTAGCCTACAGTTAAGTGCATACACCTGCTGAAGTACTGGTAATTAGTAGGTAATTAGTAGCTAATGTTCTTAGAATTTAAAAAGAAAAGCTTACATAAGTAATTACTTACTATTTCTTATAATGTGCTGCTTTTCCTGAGATTTCATATCCCCAGAACATTTGCCAAGTTCCTAGGTTTCTCAACAAACTAAATTGTTTATTAATTACACACGTATATTGCTTGTAGGAAAGGGGGGGAGCACAGTGCATTAAAACGCGGCAAACAGGAATGAGTTATCTCTTAAATTAAAGCAGAGAATGAATTTAAAATGACAGGGTTTCCAGTGGGTATCTGTTCTAAAAGGAATATTTTTGTTGGTGTTGGGGATGGGGTGTGTGCAAAATTATAAATTAATTGACAGGCCCAGCAGGCGTGGAAGGGACAAACAATTCAAAACAAGTTTCTTAAGCCAGATATTCCAATCTGGAAGAAACAGTGAGTCCAGAGCTTTAAAAAAAAAACCCAAAAAACTCCAGTTACATGGCACTTAGGTTATAGGAGATCCAGCAAGATATAGTGGTCATTTATGACATTTAAATATCTGTAACAATCATACCCTAAGTTATGCCCTAGATTCTAAATGCCTGTTAGACCGTGGTTGTAATTTATCGTACTGGGGTAACACTCAGAAGAAGCATTTCCCCCACTTTTGTGTTCATCCCATTATCTTTGGCATTGTATTAAAAAATATTTTTGAGAAAATGTTACATGCAATTTCTGGGTGGGTTCAAAGAATAGAAAGACTCTACTAGTTGACATGGTAAATCCCAACTAAATATACTTGTCTGCCTAATTATAATTGATTGTCTTGTGGGTATCACAGCAGAAGACAGATTAGAAAAGAAAGAAAGACAGACAGACAGACAGACAGACTATAGGGGCACAAAAGCATTTCCTACTTGGTTACACTTATAGTGGCCACAAGAGGTCAACAACAGATAAAGCCACAAGTCCGAAATATAGAATTTTGCATACAACAGTAACCCACACACAAGGATCTGCAGAGGTGATACACCATGTAGGTTATCAGCACTGTCAGCTTTAATGGCCAGTGGTGTCAGCTGAGAAACAGTCTCCTCTCTTCCACACTTACCAACACTGCCAAAGATGTTTGTACCATACACATGTGTTTGGGCAGCCTTCCCCGACCTGGTGACCTCCAGATGTTTTGGACCTTACCTACCATCACCCCCACCAGCATATGCAATGGGCAGGAATACTGGGATATGTCATCCAAAACATCTGGAGGGCACCCAGGTTGGCAAAAGCTGTGTTAGGGGATGCAAGTGTGACCTGACCCACCAGTAATCACCACGTATGCTGTCCTGCATCCTGAATGCAAGGGGCTGAATCCAGGATCTGCCTTCCACAAGAGGAAAGGACTTTCCACGGGAGGAATGACTCCACTTGCAGAAGGTCCCTCTGCCCAATTTTTGGGGATCCCCCTCACCCACATACCATAGCTCACCCAATTCAGTTGAGTGTCCTGACTCTCTGTGTAGCATTTACAGGGTGTGTGTGTGTGTGGGGGGGAGGCTGCCATAGGAAGGTGTGGACAGAAAAATCCATTTCCAGCAGTGCAGCTGATCCAGTGTAAATCTGGATCCAACTCCTGGTGTTTTGTTTCATGCAGCACTTCTTTGCACACCAGCAGTACTGCTTCTGGATGCAAATTATCCTGGCTTAGACAAGGCAAAAGGGTATCCTTTTAACTGTCATTCAGAGTGAAGTTTTGTTTTGGCTCTATAAAGAATTGAACTACACTGGATTAAAAATTTCAAGCACATGGCATGTCAACAGAAGCCTTTCCATTCTTTACTACTGATTACTTGGCCTTTATTTATTTTCAAAAATGTACACCCCACCTTTTAGCCCTCCCAAGGCAGACTCCAAATTAAAAACACAACATTTAATGTAATAAGAAATAATGAGGGGAAAACTCAAATACAATATACCAACTGAGAAGGGCATAAAACAACTGGGTCAGCTTAAAAATACATAGCAGCAGCAGGAGGTTAAAACAGATGAAAGGTGCAGTTGAATAAAAGAAAATGCGTCCCTCCTAAAACTATACTCAATATACTTTGAAAAGCCAAGAGAAAGGCAAAAAGAAAGAAAGCGAAACATCTTTTAAAAACAACAGCATTCATATTAGTTTAGAACAGCCTTCCCTAACCTGGGGCCCTCTAGATTTGTTGGACTATACCTCTTGTAATCCCCAATGCCCATACTGGCTGAGGATGATGGGAGTTGTAGTCCAACACATCTAGTAAGCGCCAAATTGTGGAGGCAAATTCACATTGTGCATATGATCAAGAACTACTCATTAGAGCAACTCCTATGTGATGACTTTCTGAATGGAAATATGCTAACTGGGTGACTCTTTGTACCCTATGCTTAGTGTGGCGATTTGCTTTTCAATTTACACATTAGGGGGCTTGCATAATGTATTTGGAAAATAATGAATGAATGTGGAGATGGCATTAACATTATTATTTTATTATTATTTAACAGATTCAGAGCCTGCTTTACAGGGTAAAAACTCTTATAAAAATGAACATTCCTCAGATCATCCAGTAGCCATCATAACATGTAATACAATTGTTATAAAGAAAGATGGCATCAGGTGAACGTTTGACGTTGATTGAGAGCATATGCCCATGCAGTTTTCCTCTCCATATCTGTGATTACAGTCCAACTTTCATAATTAATGAAGTTACCTTATAGTTGAATGCATACAAAATACAGTGTGCCCTGCCATGGAACACTCTTTATACTAGCCATTCCTAACTTGGTACTCTCCAGATGTATTGGGAGTGGGACTACAACTTTCAGTGTCCCCTTGCCAGCATGTTAGGAAAGGCTGCTTTGGGGAGCAATCCTATGCATGCTTAGACAGAAAAAAGTCTACAATTCTCAGCATGCACCAGACAGCCATCCTGGCTAGGACATGGTGGGAGCTGTAGGACGTTCTTCAGTCTAAGCATGCATTAGATTGCTCCCTTACACACTACAAATAGTAATGACTGTAGCAAGCATGTTTACATGACTAAACTGTTTGTACTCCTTAGCCCTGTGGCTATGGATTTAATAATGGATGGGGGTCACAGTTGCACCCACTAGCCCTGCCCCCACCCTGATCTCCACACATTAACTAATCACCTGCAGAACACCATCTACATGTACACAAGCCATCTGCACTAGGCTTTGTACCCTGCAAACATGTTTACCCACCCACACCTTTGAAAAAACATCCATGAAATTTCTTCTGACCCTCACCTGTACAGGTGAGGGTCAGATGAAATTAGCATGGGGCTAATTACATCTGTCTCATTAGCACTGAGCGCTGCAGCTGATTTCCCAACAAGCTCACATTTCTTTTCCTCTCCCCCCCCCCAAAAGATAGGTATATTTCCTGGGACCACTTGGTCCTGTCCTAAAGTGTTTTCAGCAACATTGGTCTGTCCAAAGAGACTCACTACCAACTCCTTGGAAAACTAAGGGTGCAATCCTATGCATGTTTAGAAAGAAAAATGTCCTACAACAACCAACATAAGTCTGGAGCATGCTGGGAGTTGTAGGACTTTTTTGTGTCTAAACATGCATAGGATTGTGCCCTCAGATACATTTCAGGATGTCTGTTGCATTCTATTTTATAACATTAGGATCCATAATACACAATTCTAGCTATTTCTTAGATGTGTCTACATCTATGCATTGCTAACTGCCTGCTTCAGGACAAATAATGATGGGTGATATTGGTGGAAATCCACAGAAGTGCTCCTCCTGGTTGGAGGGATTTCGTTTTATTTTGCTGAAAGAGGGAGGCAAGCTACGCACTTTAAGGATCAAATATTTCACTGTTTGTCAAGCTCATTTTCTTTATCCATTGAAGAGGGTGGTCTGAATCTATCATATTTATAGGGAGATACAGATTCTATATGCATGGGGGGAGCGCAACCAACAGGCTAGGGTAAATCTACATTACAAATGGAATCTGTCTTGAAATTATTTTTATTTGTCCTGGCTTTCCCTCAAAGCAGCTTAGGAGCTGCAGTTTGTCAGGGTGCTGACCACTATTTGTCAGAGATCACAGGACTACAGTTCCCAGGGTTGCTTGGTTGGGAGCCACAGCAGTAAAAGAAACCATTGGCTTTTGACTCTTCTGATAACACACGCTGTTGTTACTATATAAAGGCTTAAGGCAGTTGCTGTTGTAGCAGCATAAATCAAGGGATCGTTGAGTGGCATAGAGTTGATTTAACAAGAGGGGTAGAGTCTTAGCTTGAAGTAGCAAAAAGCCTCACTAAGAAAAATCATAATAATTGAGGCCCCAGTAAAATATTTCAATTTTTTATTGATTGTAGGCAATTATGCCTTAATTGCATATTTAAATGAGATATTAGGAGGTTTAACTAAGCTTTGCCTCTTAATTGCTGCTGCACACTAGGTGTCACAGATTGTGTTTATTTCATATGTTAATTAAAGAGAATGGAGTATTTTATTTTATTGACTAGTAGGCTCTCAAAGGCTGTATTGTTTAGGACAGTGGATGTCTCAGTAGTCTACAGCACACCAGGTGTTAATCTATTCATTATAGAGGTTCATGGTTTAAAATAGAAGGTGAACACTGATTCCATGTTCATGGAATGTATACAAAGTTCAGATAGAAATAGCTCAATTAGTTGGATCTCTCTAAGGGCCAAGCTATATGTTACATATGGTTACTTGTTTCCTACCCCAACTTTGTTTAACTGAAAAGGGGAGTGGGGGTGAAAGAGTAGCAGGGTGAGGGCTCCTTAACCTTTTCCCTTCCTGCCATTTCACTGCTCAAAACAATCTCAACCTTCTTTTTCACTGGTGAAGTTAAAGATGGTTAGCTGTGAAAGTAACTAGAGCAGACTTCCCCAACCTGGTACCCTCCAAATGTTTTGGACTTCAGCTCCCATCAGCCCAACCAGCAATGTTGAGGAATGCTGAAGATGTAGTTCAGAACATCTGGGGGGACCAGGTTGGGGAAGGCTAAGCTAGAAGGTTGATTTGGAATAGACAAATGATATGACGGGGAAAGCATCAAGCACATTTTCATGTCTGACCCTGATATTGGCTGGGATGACTCATCAGTTGGAGAGCCTGACCTGGCAAAGCATATGCTCCCTGTGGGGCCCTCTGACTTAACAGAGACCTCAGGTACCTCTGGCATCAGTGGAGAAGATGTACCAGACCCTTTGAAGAACCCTGTTCCTCACCCATGGTGGCAGAGAAGGAAAATAAGTGCCCACTGTCAGCTCCAGAAGATGGAAGCACAGGCTACCATGAGGAGATGAAGCAACTCATAGTAAATAGTATCCTCATGAGTAAAGGTCTACTTGGGAGTAAAGGTACTCCTGTGTAAGACTCCTGCCAAAGTGCAGAGGATGTGTAGCAGGGCCTTGGGCAAGGCTCTGGCTATATAACCTTTCAGTTAAAACTTAATAGTAGCTGGAACACCATCTTACTACCAGCTCCAGTGCTTTGAACCTTTGTTTATCTGATCTTGCTCTGTGACTGAACCTTCATTCTACTGACCTTTGGACCCCTGGTTGACTCTGCTTCTTGGGCTGTATTTGTCTGCTTACCTTTGTTTGAACCTTGGCAATGCCTCAGAACTTCATCCAAGGCATAGTCTGAAGGCACATGAGGCAGCCACCTTGCTGAAGCTAAGCAGGTCTGGGTCTGGTCATTGCTTGGAGGGAGACCACCTCGGAACCACGTGTAGCCACCTTGAGTTCCACAATGGAAGAAAGGTGGAATGTAAATAAATAAATAAATAAATAAATAAATAATCTTGGAATTTTCCTTCTTGCCTGGTAACACTGAGCCTTTGACCATTGCCTGTTTGCTGACTACTCCTGCCTTCAACTGCTCTCTTGCTGGACTGATACCAATGTGTTTGATCTTTTTGCCTCTTTACTGACTTGCTGTTGAATGTGCCCATTAATTTGGCCTAACGCTGAGTCTGATCCAGACACAAGAGGACACACGTCTCCCCTTGCCACTCTTCCATTCCTGGTAGGAGTCTATAAAACAGCAGTGATGAACCTCTTCCGGCCCAAAGGCTGCATTCCATGTTGGAGAAGTTCTCAAGAGCTGCATTCCAATGGTGGGTGGAGCCAAAGGCAAAAGGGGCAGGGCCAAAATACCAGCATATTGTAGCCTAAAGCTTTTACTGCCAGTAACAAAGCCTTAAGGGAAGCATTTAAATATTTTATAATGGGGAAAACATTGCACGAAAGTTGGGAAACCATCATAGAATAATAGAATAGTAGGGTTGGAAGGGGCCTACAAGACCATCGAGTCCAACCCTCTGCTCAATGCAGGAATCCAAGTCAGAGCATTCCTGATAGATGGCTTTCCAGCCTCATCTTGAATGCCTCCAGTGTGGGAGAGCCCACCACCTCCCTAGGTAATTGGTTCCATTGCCATATTGCGCTAACAGTGAGGAAGTTTTTCCTGATGTTCAGCCGGAATCTGGCTTCCTGTAACTTGAGCCCATTATTCCATGTCCTGCATTCTGGGATGATCGAGAAGAGATCCTGGCCTTCCTCTCTGTGACAACCTTTCAAGTACTTGAAGACTGCTATCATATCTCCCCTCAGTCTTCTCTTCTCAAGGCTAAACATGCCCAGTTCTTTCAGTCTCTCTTCATAGGGCTTTGTTTCCAGACCCCTGATCATCTTTGTTGCCCTCCTCTGAACCCTCTCCAGCTTGTCTGCATCCTTCTTAAAGTGCGGTGTAGGTTTCTTTTTCCTAGGTGCAGAACTTGGCATTTATCCCTATTAAATTTCATTCTGTTGTTTTCAGCCCAAAGTATTAGCTATCCCACCTGATTTTGTGTCATCTGAAAATTTGATCAGCATTCCCTGCACCTCTTCCTCCAAGTCATTAATAAAAATGTTGACGAGCACTGGGCCCAGGACTGAGCTGTGCAGTACCCCGCTCGTTACCTCTCCCCAGTTTGAGAAGATCCCACTGAGAAGCACTCTTTGAGTCCGATTCTGTAGCCAACTGTGGATCCACCTGACAGTTGTTTCATCTAGCCCACTTTGTGCTAGTTTGCTTGTCAGGATATCATGGACCACTTTGTCAAAAGCTTTGCTGAAGTTGAGGTATATTATGTCCACAACATTCCCACAGTCCACAAGGGAGGTTACTTGATGAAAAAAAATGAGATCAGATTCGTCTGGCAGGATTTGTTCTTGACAAATCCATGTTGGCTTTGAGTAATCACTGCATTGTTTTCAAGGTGCTTACAGATGGATTGCTCCAGAATTTTCCCAGGGATTGATGTCAGACTAACTGGTCTGTAGTTCCCAGGTTCCTTTTTACCCTTTTTGAAGATAGGGACATTAGCCCTCCTCCAGTCATCTGGCACTTCACCCATTCTCCATGATTTCTCACAGATAACAGACAGTAGTTTTGAGAGTTCTTCTGCCAGTTCCTTTATTACTCTAGGATGCAGTTCATCTGGCCCTGGTGATTAGAACTCATTCAAAGTAATTAGGTGTTCCTTGACCATGTGCCTATCTATCTCAAGCTGCAATCCTGCCCCTTCAGCTTGTATTTTGCCTTTGTGAAGGGGGTCATAGACCCTCTTTTGGGAGAAGACTGAGCCAAAGCAGGAATTGAGCACTTCTGCCTTTTCTTTGTCATCTGTCATCATTTTGCCATCCTAATTTAATAGCTGAACCACCATTTCTTTCCTCTGTCTTTTACTATGCACGTAGCTGAAGAAAGCTTTTTTGTTGCTTTTAGCATCCCTCGCTAACCTCAGTTTGTTCTCAGCTTTAGCCTTCCTGACGCCATCCCTACAATTCTGTGCTACCTGCCTGTATTCTTCCTTTGTAGCTTGGCCTTCCTTCCACTTCCTATATGTGTCCTTTTTTGTTTTCAGGTCATCTCTAAGCTTTTTGTGAAGCCACATTGGCTTCTTCTGTTGTCTTCCACCTTTTTTTCTTGTTGGAATTGTTTGTAATTGTGCCTTGAGAATTTCCTTTTTTAAAAACTCCCACCCATCTTGGACTCCTTTTCTCCTTAGAGTCACTTGCCATGGGGCCTTACTTATCATCATTCTGAGTTTATTAAAATCAACTTTCCTAAAATCCAGGGTACGCGTTTGACTACATTTGGCTTTTGCTTCCTTTAGAACCAAGGACTCAAGTATAACATGGTCACTTTCCCCCAGAATTCCTGTAACTGCTGCTTTATCCACTAAGTCATCTCTGTGGTTCAGATCAAGTCAAGGATAGCCAATCCTCTAGTTTCTTCCTCTACTTTCTGTAGGAGGAAGTTATCCACCACACAAGTCAGGAATTTCCTGGAGGGGCCATGTTTTGCAGAATTTGTCTCCCAACAAATATCAGGGAAATTGAAGTTCCCCATTACTATTACATCATGCTTCCTTTAAATATTGGCTATTTGCTTTTCAAAAATTTCATCCTCGTCTTCTCCTTGATTGGGGGCTGGTAGTAGACTCTGACCACCATGTTCCTTTTATTCTTTGTTCCATTTATTTTAACCCAAATACTCTCGATGGGGGTACCAATCTCATCCTCCCGTATTTCTGTTCAGAAATATGTATTTTTCACATACAGTGCAACCCCACCTCCCTTTCTGTTTCTCCTGTTCTTTTAGAACAAGTTTTATCCTTCAATTGCTGTATTCTAGTCATGAGAGTCATCCCACCAAGTCTCAGTTACACCTATCAAGTCATAATTTCCCTCCTGTATTAAGAGTTCAAATTCATTCTGTTTGTTTCCCATACTCTGGGCATTAGTATATAGACATCGAAGACCATGTGCTTCATGGTCTGGCTTTCTTCCTACATGTTTGTGAAGACTATTATTAATAGGCACTATTAGAGCTGTTCTCTCTGTTGCAGTGCATGAGCCGTCATCTATTGTTACTCCCAACTTTACATCTCCCTTCCCCGCAGGATTCAGTTTAAAGCCCTCCTGATGAAGTTCTTCATGCTGTGGCCAAACACAATCTTCCCAGCCTTGGAGAGGTGCAACCCGTCCCTTGCCAACAGCCCATCTTCCAGAAAATATAGCCTGAGGTCCCAGAATCCAAATCTCTCTCATTGGCACCACCTTCATAGCCAGTCCTTTCCCTGGAGTATTTTTCTTTCCCTTTCTATCCCTCTTCTAACTACAGGAAGATTGGATGATAAAACTATATGGGCCCCAAAGTTCTTGAGTTTCCACATGATTGGCGGTTGGGGGAAAGGGGCAGGTTTTTCTGGGGAATACCGAGGGGCCAGATTTGACCTCTTCACCCCTGCCTTAAGGTTAGGTTTTTCCCATTAAAAAGTCAGGGGAAAGAAATACACAGTAGTGTGTAATGTGTAGCTTGGCCTAAATCCAGATCATGCTCAGCCTTGCCATTGCTTAATCTGTACCTCCTCTCTCTCTGTTTCTCTGCGGCACATTGAGTGCTTTTCAACAGAAATGGAGAACAACGTAAGTAGAGGGGCAAGGATTTAGCTGAGTATAGATTAGAATTTGAACCATTGTTGTTACTGAATCCTTTTCTATGACAGGAAAGATTTTTGCCTGATACGTTGTTCAGTCGTTCAGTCATGTCCGACTCTTCGTGACCCCATGGACCATAGCACGCCAGGCCTTCCTGTCCTCCGCCCTTTCCCAGAGTGTGCTCAAGTTCATATTCATTGCATCGGTGATGTTATCTAGCCATCTCATCCTCTGCCGTCTGCTTCTCCTTTTGCCTTCAGTCTTTCCCAGCATCAGGGTCTTTTCCAGAGAGTTTTCTCTTCGCATTAGGTGGCCAAAATATTTGAGCTTCAGCTTCAGTATCTGTCCTTCCAATGAGCAGTCAGGGTTGATTTCCTTGAGGATGGACTGATTTGACCTCCTTGCAGTCCAGGGGACTCGTAAGAGTCTTCTATGTTAACTGTAGCAAAGTCAGGAAGTGTCTAAAGTATTATATTGCATATCTAAGACAGTTTTTCCCAACTTGGTGCCCTTCAAATCTGTTGGATTGCAGCTCTCCCCCCTCTTAAATTAGGCTGCTGAAATTGTCATGCCCCCACTGGAGGAATCCTCCTCAGAGAAAGAGCTAGAGCTCCCAGAAACCGAGGGCACCCCAGAGCAGTCACTATCTCCAGACCAGGAAGAGCCTGGGCCCTCAGGGGATATGGTTCTAGGTCTGTCCCTATAGGGGAGGGGAGACTCTGAGGCAGAGGCTGAGCTCCCCCCTGGCCCCCAAGAGCATCATTGCCTCAAGCAACAGGCCAGTAGGGCTCCTGTGAGAAGGGCTGCTTGCTTGCCAGGAAGGGCTCCTCAGGAGAAAGCAACTCCTCATGAGTAGGGCTCTGACTAGAGAGCTCTAATGTACTGCAGCTGAGCCCTGGGTAATCAGCAGGCTTTGGTGTTAAAAGCCTTCAGTGTCAGCCTAGCCGGTGTTAAAAACAACACTGTTGTTCTTGTGCTGTTTGTCTCATGATTGATGGTTTGTGCTACTGATCCTTGGATTCTTGGACTTTGCTTTTGGACTGTGTAATGTATCTGACTGCCTAACTATGTATTGACCTCTACCTGCTATCTTGACCACTCCTGTCTTAACCTGACCCCACTTATCTGACTGCTTGCCTGTGCTCCAGCCTTTGCCTGCTATCTTGACCACTCCTGCCTAGCCTGATCCCCACTGGACTGCAGCCCATGTACTTGAACATTTGCTGGCTTCGTTGCCTTGCTTCTTGGTTAGTCCTGCACTCAGAGCCTGCTGCAGTCAATGCAGGATAGTTTGTTTCCAAGCTTTTGCATGATGGATAGAAAACCATCACTTTCTGTGCTGGAAGAAAACCAGGGACCAGGTGAATCAGCTCACTGTCAACATGACAGACATTAAGAAAGCTTGGGTGGGGGAAAATAGCCATAGATTTGTGTATGAATGGATTTATGCACAAGTTCCAGGTGTAGTACTGAAAACAAATCCCAGGCTGAGCATGTGCTCGGAGACGTTTTGCTCCCAAATTATATGTCCCCCATCCTGAGCCACTACGTTGCACCTAGCTCTGATTAGTGGGCTTCAGGGTTCTTGACAAAAACGAAGTAGATCTTGCAAGCCTGAAGTCTGCCCAACCCTGCCCTGAGAAATAATAGAACTGGGTCATTAAAAATGTTATTGTCGCCCTGCTTATTTAACTTATATGCAGAGTACATCATGAGAAATGCCAGGTTGGATGAATCACAGGTTGGAATTAAGATTGCTGGGAGAATTATCAACAACCTCAGATACGCAGACAATACCACCCTAATGGCAGAAAGCGAAAAGGATCTAAAGAGCCTCTTGTTGAGGGTGAAAGTGGAGAGTGCAAAAGCTGGCTTGAAACTCAACATTAAAAAAACGAAGATCATGGCCTCTGGCCCCATCACTTCCTGGCATATAGAAGGGGAAGAAATGGAAGCAGTGACAGATTTTATTGTCTTGGGCTCCAAGATCACCGCAGATGGTGGCTGTAGCAATGAAATTAAAAGATGCTTGCTCCTGGGGAGGAAAGCTATGGCAAACCTAGACAGCACAGTAAGAAGCAGAGACATCACCTTGCCGACAAAGGTCTGTCTAATCAAAGCTATGGTTTTTCCAGTAGCAACGTATGGCTGTGAGAGCTGGACTATAAGGAAGGCTGAGCGCCCAAGAATTGATGCTTTCAAACTGTGGTGCTGGAGAAGACTCTTATGAGTCCCCTGGACTGCAAGGAGGTCAAATCAGTCCATCCTAAAGGAAATCAACCCTGAGTGCTCATTGGAAGGACAGATACTGAAGCTCCAATATTTTGGCCACCTAATGCGAAGAGAAAACTCCCTGGAAAAGACCTTGATGCTGGGAAAGATTGAAGGCAAAAGGAGAAGGGGACAGCAGAGGATGAGATGGCTAGATAGCATCACCAATGCAATGAATATGGACTTGAGCACGCTCCCAGAGAGAGCGCAGGACAGGAAGGCCTGGCGTGCTATGGTTCATGGGGTCACGAAGAGTCGGACACGACTGAACGACTGAACAACAACAATTAAAAATGTTGGGGTGTATACGTACTAAGATAGGTGTGTGGAAACAGCCTTTTGTTACAAGTGTAAGGTTTTATTCATAACTTAGAAAAATATTGGTTGAAGGTCTTGCTGTTTGTAGTCGGCACATGCATAAATTAAAACACATTGGCCTAGTTCGCACATAATGCTAACTTATAGTGTGGGTTGTTCGGTTCTGGATTGTTTTGTGTGAATGTGGCCACACTAACAAACCACCAGAACCCCAAAAGAGAACCCATGGTTTGTTGTCAGATCATGAACTCTGGGTTGTTTAAACCATGGGTTGTCATTACATGTGAACCCAAAACCAGGGGTTGTTTCACCAAGCTACAGAAGCAGCAGGCAAAAATGGTAAAAAACAAACAAAACCCTCAGCCTCTACATGCCAGTACTACAGCACTGCAAAAGCATTTGGGATATAGAGAGGGAGCAGGCAAAGAAGGAGGGAATCAAACAACCTAGGGATTGAGAAAACAAACTATGTTTGTTTGTTCAATCATCTGCCAGGCAAATGGTGGGTAGGGCAAGAAGACATGGATTAGCATTATGTGCAAACCAGGCCACTTAGAGTGCCCTACGGTATGTTCTTCTACTCCTATTCTGTTCACTTTCTATACTACATTAAAACCTGTACCCATGTACTTGAGAGTAAGCTCACTGAGTTCCAACTCAATGGAACTTACTGCTTGAGTAGAAATGTATAAGATTGCACTGCAAGTTTCTGTTGGCTGCCCTGAACAACTTGAAGAGCCAGTGTGGTGTAGTGGTAAGAGTGTTGGGCTGGGAGTTGGGAGATCCGGGTTCTAGTCCCCACTCAGCCATGGAAGCTCACTGGGTGACTTTGGGCCAGTCACTGCCTCTCAGCTCAACCTGCCTCACAGGGTTGTTGTTGTGAGGATAAAATGGAGAGGAGGAGGATTATGTACACTGCCTTGGGTTCCTTTGGTGGGATATAAATGAAAAGTGTAGATCTGATTCTAATTTGTCAAGATATCCAGAGCATTGCCAAATGGTGCATCTTCTTATGTCCATGACAACGTTTCAATATCTGCCACCTATAGAATTTACTGACTGCATAATCAACATGGATGCTCCAAAGGTGATCTCCATGTAGAAACAAGTTCCCAGCTCACATCGCTCCCATTGCTTGTTCAAAGGGTGGGTGCATTTTGCAGGTTGAGTTGGAAACATGATTCTCCACCTGATCCAGAGATCCACAAGAACAACAGTTCGTGGAACCCAGTCCCAGGCCAGTATCCCTCTGTATCCTAGGTATGAGCAATAATGGGATCAAAGGCCCTGAGGGTTTTTTTTGTCCCATGTGGGAAAAACTGGATATTATTCCTTAAGTCAAAGAAAGGAAAATTTTCAATGGAAAACAACAGTCCTGTCTTGTTTGTTTTTTATTTTTTGTAAATTGGACTGGTAAAATGCATTGTACTTTGAAGGATAGTTCCAATTTACAGACTCATGAGCTTATGAGTGGAATAAGCCTCCATCCTTATCTTTATGTTACAGCAATGGCACCCACATATGATAAGTCTTTGCTGGCAGAATTTAGAAAAAGTCATTCCAATGCAGTGAATATAAAATAAATGCTATCAAGGAAAAAAATATTTTTTGCTCCCCTGGAATAGAAAATATTATTGAAACTGTTGGATGTCTCAGAGGTCTATTCATGCTAAAATCTATTCTGCAGTCAAAATATATTTTGCTAATTTTTTTAAAAAAAATATGTGACTGAGATTTCTCTACCCATAAAGAAAGCCATTTTGTCCAGGCAAGAACTGGCATGTGGGCTGGTTTGAGGTGAACACAGATTTCTTGCCTGAAAATTACAGTAATTATGGGTATTTGTAAACAGCCATTTTTGCACTTTAAAGGACTAATCGCACGGTCAACAGCTGGAAGTTACTCTATGCAGATTCGAACCTAAAACATAATAGAAATCACCCTTTGCTGCATTTTCACTAAGAAACAGATTACAAAATGAAAGAGACCTGCCAAATGCAATCTTTCATCCTCTTCTGTTCCTTAAACATGAATATTTTGAGGTTGTTGTTTTTAAAGAAGGATAAACGGAAGGAAAATGATTTATATAGATCTGGAGAACTACTACATGTATCTCTTTGAAGATGTTATATGTAGAGATATACCAAGCATCAACTTCCTTGCAATGCATTTATTTTGTCTTCATTCTGAATGAATAGTTTATCTTACATGCTATTTCCTAAATGTTCTTGTATGCCTGTAACATAAGTAATAAACCTAATACAGCATCACAACAATCTCAGAAAAATCCATGTAATATATCATCACCAGCAAAGCTGCCTGGGATCTAGAGACTTTGTCAAAACAACCATGTCACTCCCATTGTGGGTTCCATCATCTGCAAAACAATGTCCCATCCCAAGTCACCACATACAGGGGAGTGGAAGGACTTTGGGGCAGAAGACCAGTTCCCACTCAGCAGGATGGCCATCAAATGTAGCAGGGCTAGCTTAGCATATTAATGCTGCAATCCTATACCCACTTACCTGGGATCAGTGAAGGCTGGTGGCTCCAATTTAGGTGGGGCTGTACATCCATTCTGGGTTTTAGTCAAAACCAACCCAACCTCTAAAAGAGCTATCCAAGGTGCTGAACCTGAGCCCCAAAACAGGTTCAGCACCTTGGGTAACTCCCTTAGAGTTATGGATGGTTCTAACTAAAACCCAGGATGGATTCACAGCCCCACTGAAATCAGAGCCTCCAGCCTCCACTGCCTGGGAGTAAACCCCATTTAACTCGGTAGGATGTACACCTGGGTAGACATGTCTAGGACTGCACTGTTAGTGTAGTAATATACATGACTGTCTAAAGATGGGTCTCCTGTAAGACCATTAACTTCCCATAAGACCATCAAGGCCAGAGTATAAATTTAACTAACTGCATCACTGATCAGGAACATGTAAATCTGAAAATTGTCTTTCAGGTATCACTGTTGTCTTGATCCTCCAGTGATCTAGATCATTTGGCCTACAACTCCCATCAGACTTAGCCAGCCTAGTCAATAGTGAGGGTTCATGGGAATTGTGGCCCTCCAGTTGTTTTGGCCTACAAGTTGCCCATCCCTGGTTAAGGATCTCTGTTCTATAAACTGGCTGCTCAACACTTGACGAAGTATTGGGTTAATCCTGTCAGCCAGAAGTCTTCTCATTGATCTGGGTTGCATGTCATGCTAAGCCATGGTGTGTTGTTATTATGGGTGGTTGCAGGGTGGCTTAGCGTGATGTCCAAACCTCACACAGTTTTTCCATTGTGGGTTTGTTTTGCAAACAAGCCACCCTGAGAACCCAGGGTTTCCAGTAGGGCTGTTCAGGGTGGCTTATTGTGATGTCTGAACCCAGCAGAACAATTTTTATCATGGAATGGCTAGAGAGCCAGCCTGCCACTCCATGTGATCTTGCTAGTGCCATCACCATTTTCCCTCATCCCTACTCAGCACCCTCTGCCTCAAGATGGATTTTCATTTTTTATTTTTTCATATAAATCTTGAAGAAAGGACTCCGAAGGGTGTCCTGAATGCATTTGCCTCCCCCCCCCCCCAGTCCTGCACTGTGCAGGACTTAGTGTCGGCTTCTAGGGATTTTGCATGATTTCCCCCTCAGTTTTACCACTCTGCCTTGAAATGTGTGCAATTTTCCCCTCTGCTTTACTGCTCTGCCATTAAATTTGTGCATTTTTAGCAATTGGCTTCACTTACCTGCCTTGAAATCTGCATATCTTTACCCACTTAATTCCACCTCTGCCTTGAAATTCTGCTTAGTCCCTGTTCTGCCTTGAAATTTGTATATGTTTGTGTAATCCCACTCACTGCTCTGTAAACCTCATGTACATCTGACAACTAGCAATGGAGAGAAGTGACAAGGGGGGCAGGAGGCTGGCAGCCAGAAGTGGCTGGCGGCTGCAGGAGAGAAGGAGCTTTAGGAACAGGTGTTACTACTTCAGTGGAATGTGCAGTAGCCTTAAAAAAAAAAAAGGCTACTGCACATTTGCTAGCAAGGGAAGCCCCAAAGTGGAGGATAGCATTGACAGGAACTTTGACAATAGGGGGATATCAGTATGCTTGGCTAAATAACGGACAGGTGCTCTTGTGCAAGAGCCCAGGGGAACAAACTGAATGCATTCCCACAAAATTATTTCCTTGTTGTGATCTGATGCAGGGGTGGGGGAAGCACTGATGTGGAGGATGAAACTGACAAGAAGGGATATGGCTATGCCCGGCTCAATAGCAGCCAGGTGGTTTTCTAGTCCTGCACACTTGTGCAAGACCCCTACAATGAAAACAAAAAACAGAAATTGTGAACTCATTCCCACATTCAGAAGGGTTCAGAAACTTAACTCCTTTTGGTGATCTGATGGAGGGTGGAATTTCCGTCGTAAGCAAGCAAACCCAGGAGAACAATTGCAGAAAGGGTGCTGATGTAATGAAGAAGGAAATGAGGATTTTTGCTGCAAAGGCCCCTGGGATATCTGGAGGACTGAGAAGGACTGAGGGAGAAAGAAGCCACAGCAGGCTGTCAAGTGGGTGATCGTCTGTTGGGAGTAATAGACAAGCCACCCACCCACCATGGCTGATTCTCAGGGTGGCTTAGCATGACATGTGAACTCACCCTTTATGTGGATGTGGGGAACTGCCAGGATGAAACAGCTCCTTGAGGCTTTAAATGGGGGTGATGGTTGCAACAAACAGACTGGGTCAGCTCATCCATCCAGCTGGCTGGGCAGAGATGCTGCAGCTGCAGTTTATCAAGCAGGCTGGGCCAAGACAGAGCTGAAATGGCAGAGCAGAGGCATAGCATGGGGGAACAGAAGGAAAAGTTGAGCCACAAGTGATTGAAGAGTCTAGAGGAGGAGGAGGATGGACAGAGAGGCAAGTGATAAAATGGCTGCCTAGCAGAGGGAAAGAAGAACAGAAAATCAAGTGGAGAGGTGGAGGGGAGGGGACCACTGGGAGAAGAAAACCTTGGTTGAAAGGTGGGAGCAGGCATTAGGAATGGGCAAGTAAGAGCCATTCTGGCCAGTCACTGTGGAAATGGAGGAAGAGGGACTTGCTCTGACCACCTCTGAGAGCTGCTTCCCTCAGCCCCAGAGGTCCTATACTCACTTGTCTATGCCTGCAGGGCTTAGAAGTAGAGCAGGCAATGGGCCAGTTCACATGATTGAACAGCCCACCATGGCTTATTTAACAGCCCACCATGGCTGGCAACTATTTTAAATATTCAGCACCCAATGCTTGTCATGACATGCAACCCATGGGGGCTGTGGGTTATGTGAGGGTTAAAGAACACACGGTGGGCTGTTTTGATTGTGTGAACCAGTTCCATGAAAAGGTTTGGGCTTTGAAGTGGCTATGAGAGATATACAACATGGAGAAGCCAGAAAGGGGGAGGCTCCCAACTCCTTACTCCCCCAGGCAAAGGCTGTAATGTATATTTATCTGAGCCTTCAGCCAAGAGGGATGTAACTCCTTGTCCTGAAAGGGAAGTACTTTGCAGGGGTTGACTGACCAGTAATGAAATTAGCAGTACTCAGGAAACTAAACTTATTCGTCTAACCCTTACTTGAGCATAGTGTCTTAATGGAAATGATAGAGCACGGCTGCTTCAACGTGCCCCTCCTTGGGGAGGCACAAACAGAGGGGTTATTTCATTATCAATTCCCTGTTGCCATCTATTGCCATGAAAATGACATTATGGATTGCTATGTGCCTTCATTTGCTGTAACACTGACCACTTCCATGACTCCCTGCGGTTTCCTGGTGCTTTCTCTTGCTTTCTTGCTGTATTTTACCACCGCTCACACTATCAAATTGCAAGCAAGCTGTGTTCAGCCACGCCTCCAATGCTTACTCCTCCACATTTTCAGTCTTTCTATTCCATGCACTCCAATCTAGTCAAGCTGTCTCTATTCTTAGGTTTCATAGTAGTCTCTTTTGTAAATCCTGGGATATTTAATGATGGGTTTCCCACCCTGCTGTGACTCTTTAGCTCCAATTCACCACCCTCTTGCTCTCTTAGCACCACAAGGCATCCACATTGCACTCCACTGCCTCCTTCATTAACTTTCCCAGTCTCATCTTTTCGTCACTCTTTCCTTTAACTCTGCTGAAGGTCTCTATCTACCTCAGCATCACTGAGGGCCAAACTAGAGCAAGAGGCTTTTATTGTACGCTTGTGATTGGTCACTCCCCTTTTTTTTGCAGGCCCTTGACATGATATCATCAACCTCCAGGGTCCTTCCTATCCCTTCTGGCCATTATAGCGGCTTAATTATCTATGGGGAAAACGTCATAAGAGACTTCACAGTCCAATAATTTTCCAGTGAAATTCTGGAGTCACACTATATTGCAGTGCCATCTAGTGGCTGTATAATGAAACATATAGAATTTGTCCAGAAAGAAAAAATGAACAGATGAAACCACATGAAAAGGAGCCAGTCTTAATTCTGCAAGGAATCCAGAAGCAGAAGCAGTAAGAGTGCAGGATTTTAGCCTGGTATGGAAATGCTCCTACTAATTGCATTGCTGTAGTTCAGCCTGCTATTTTTGTTTACTTTTGTGTAAGCTTGTGCGCTTCAGGAGAGGAGGGTTTAAGCTCCTCTCCCCATTTTCTCCCCCAAATCCCCCCCCCCCGGGCGGGCATTTTAAAAAAGACTCCACTGACTGCAATGGAGGCTTTTTTTCTTTTAACTGCCCATGGGGTGGGGATGGGGAGTGGAATTTCAAAAAAGAATGAGTGGGGAAGCTTAAACCCTCCTCTCCTGAAGCACAGTGGTCCCAGTCCAGACTTGGGGAGAGGAGCTTAAACTGAGACTGGGACCACAAACACTTACATAAAAGTAAACAAAAATTGTAGACTGAACTACAGCGATTAGCAGAATGTGTAGTCTGGCCCTGATACAATGTCTCAACCTGGAGTAAAGAAAGGAAAGGGAATGAATTCCATGTTCCATCTTGAACGGTTTTCTGACATTCAGATTTCATGATGCTTGGTCAAGGAGATCTTATATTGGTTTCATGCAGGTTATCAATAGCTACTAGTAATTAGGCAGGATGCTTCGGAACACCATTGCCGTGAAACGCAACTGAGAAGGTGTTGTTGCGCTCATGTGCTCCCTGTGGGCTTCCAAGTAGTCATTGTGGGAATAGAATGGTGGACTAGATGGGCCTTTGGCTTTATCCAGCAGGGATCTTCTTGCAGTATTTCAAAATAAAAACAACTCCATTAGCATAGACTTCTATATATTTTATTTTACTAGTGGTTAAAAGTATGAACTATTGGATTTAGGTAAACACTGTTGTCTTCATCTCAGCTCACCAACTGCATCTGCAATATGGGAGAACAACACTGCCCTACCTAAGAGGGCTGTTGTAATGAGTGCTGAGATCGTGTATATATGTCCTGGGCAGATGCATAACAACAAAATACAGCTATTAAGGTCATTACAGCAGGACAGCTAGTGTGGTGTAGCAATTAAAATGTTGGGCAAAGATGAGGGAGACCAGGGTTCAAATCTCCATTCAGCCATGAGGCTCATCTTAGGCCAGTCACATTCTCTCAGCCTGACCTACTTCACAGGGCTGTTGTGAAGATAAAATGGGAGAGAACCATCCACACCATTCTGAACCCTGAAAAGAATGGTGGGATAGATAAATAAGAGTTCAATATCCAGAAACAAACAAACAAAAAATTCCTCTAAACACTGCTAACTTGCCTGCCCTGATGAAATATTTAATTGCTGCTGCTTTGCAGTTTTATATCACAGGGACTAGCCCACTCCTCCCCTCACAGAGGGCATTCCAACTGACTGCCCCACAAGCAGGAGATGAAGAGAAGTAAATGTCACCATCACCATCTCTTCAAATAGACTTTTTCAGTTTTCCGTTATATATCTATATCTATCTCCTCCCTATCCATATTCCTTGTGTCTCATGTCTTAAATTTAGATTGTAAGCCTGTCATGTTATGCTTATCTCTAAAAGCCTCTCTGGGAAACTGTTGGCTAAAGGACGGGACATAAATGCTGAAACAAACATCTGCATGGTCATTTCCTCTTTTCCTGCTATAAAATGTTTTGGACCATGTTGAAACACATTGATGTTTGATATATATCCAATTGGGATGAGCCAATTCATGGCTAAATCCTCACACTGTTCTATGTGCACAAATTCCACTAGTAGCATGAAATGTGTCTATAATAATGAGGCCTTAAGGACTTTTTGAAAATATTTTTGCTTCCTTTTCCAGAAGTGAAGCTACACCTTGTAGTTATAGCTGAGTGATATTTCTACAGTAAATAAAAATGACTGTTTTCTATTTTCTTCTAAATCTACCAATGTTCATATTTCTTCTTTTTCATCCACCATAGATGTGGTAGAGTATAATATACAAACTTCTGAGGAAGAAATGTCTTCAAGACAGGTTTCTTGGTTTTAATGAAACTGTAGTTTGGTAGCATGGTTTTGATGATCTGCAATAGATTTCTGAAAACAGTCAGCTTCAGTTGGAAAGGCACATCATGAATTAGACTGTGGAACTTGCCATTTTCCCCATGCCAAATAGCCTTCAGTCAACTGGATCATCCCATCTTTCCCACTTCTTTTGTTCAGGCAGAAAAAGGAGTAAAACACGATATCCATTATTCTGTGAAGGTGAGAATTTGTCCACAGAATGAAATCTGGAGAAGTAGAAAGGGCTTCCTCACCTTGATGGATTATGCAGTATTGATCCTCCATGGAAGCAGCAATTATCTCAGACACTCTTCTTGCTGATATGAAAGCCACCAGGAATGCTACTCCAATAAAGAGGATGAAAGGCATTTCTCTGAGGAGTTTAAATGATTTTATCACCAGATCCTGCAGCGTGGAATTTAGACTCTTGGTGCATGGGGGGAAAAAGAGCACTGGTAACAAACATGTAATTGCAGTGGAATTTGGAATAGTTTCCCAAGGATTAATTCAGCTTCATGCTGATATATTTGCAAGTGGGGGGGGGGCGGGGGGGAAAGGGGAGAGAGGTTGTGCATTCTTGAGGACTCTGTCCACATGATGTTTCTCACACCAGGTTATCAATAAGAAATTTGACAGGGCAAAGATACCACTTGCCATCTTTCATTTCATTGTTTGAAATGGCCCAAATATCAGACAGGTTGTTGATAAGAATTGCTCTGCTGGAGGGAGAACTTTGCATTGCCTACATTAAAGTCTTGGGCATGGGTGCAGTGAAAGTACAGCATTTTTATACGATATTCATGCTAACACCTCCACCAGGTGTCTGACTTGCATGGAGGTACATCTCCAAAAACATTTTTTGAGCACTTAAGGAGTCTAAAAGAGATTGGACTGCAGAAAACCAATTTGGCAAATAGTTTGCAAGTGTGTCCTAGTCTATTTGTGCTCATGATCAAACTGCGACATATTTAATTTTCCATCAGGCACCTTCTACTTGATTCCTTTTTGAAAATGTTCTGCACGTATTCTTTGAGAAGCTTTGACTTCTATCAATCACAAGCTATTTATTAAAATGTGGAAGTGTGTACCGAACCTATGCAACTCCTCCTCCCCCAGCTACTATCAGCCCCGAAAACACGTATGAGCTTTGGCCAACTTGTCCTAAACACCCTTGAATATGTCTTGTCTACTCTCTTC
Source organism: Heloderma suspectum (assembly GCF_057233095.1). Classification (NCBI taxonomy): domain Eukaryota; kingdom Metazoa; phylum Chordata; class Lepidosauria; order Squamata; family Helodermatidae; genus Heloderma; species Heloderma suspectum. The sequence goes on from NC_139461.1 coordinate 77,296,581, forward strand.
TCATCTAATCTCTTCGCAAATCATCCTGATAGACTCCCCCCAGTGACTTCCTCAACCACTATGCTGCTTAATATGTTTCCCTCTTAAGCATTCTTGGTTTTTCACAGTCTGTTAACTGCAGTTCTCCTCATATCACTGACATAATCATCTCAGACAACTTTTCTTCACTTTTTTGTTATCCTCTCACTACATCACTAGCTTTTGTCTCATGTTCTACAGTGCTTACTGCCTCAGTGTTGGTTAGCACCCGTCGGTGGGTTAAGGAAGATTTCTGTGTGGATCATCAGGAGCCTTATGATGGGATTCATTACCGTGTAAATGTTATCTTCCTTTCCAGCAAGGCTATAGCCACGTGTAGCAGCCCTGGCCCAGAACTCTGAGCAGTACCACGTGGCTGGATTTTGCCACTATATTTCCAACAGTGCCCTTGACCTAGTTTGATTCTGGGACGCTGTGAGAGATTGAAAGCCAAGGTTGGGCCAAGACCTTTTGCTGCCTCAAGTGAAGAGTAAAATGATGCCCCTCCATTCCACATATAGAAGTTGACCAGAGCAATAGCTGAATCTTACATCTACAGTGGTGATGCAACAGTATCCTCCACCACACCTGAGGACAGCAAGGTAGTTTAGGGTCCAGGGCAGGCTGCACAGCACCCACATCTCTATCCCCCAACATCTCCCTGCTGCCCCACAGCACCTGGCGCCTGAGGCATCTGTTTCACTCTGCCTAATGGTAAGTGCTGCCACCACAACCAGATAAGCCTGCCAGGGCCCACTGACTGAGGAGGGGCCTCTCAGAGGACACATTGCCCAGGACCTGCTCAGGCCTTGTGATGGCCCTGGGCACCTCACACATGCACGCACACGACAAATGGAAGCCAGGGAAGGACCTGAGACAGTTTCAAGCCCTCTTGGTGGTGCTTCTAGGCAATGGCTTTCCCTTGGATGTGGTCCATGTTTCCTGAGATATTGTAGAAGCAGGCTACCAATACTGCTGTACTTCTTAATTATTTGAGTCTGACCTTACTACTAGAGTGCCACAGATAGCTTTGGACTAAGCTCCTCATCTCCGTTCTGTATCCCTGAGACTTTTCCAACACATTGCTCAGTTAAAAAACAAACAGGTTCCAATGCAACTTGAACATACAAAGGATGGGCAGGTACCTCTTTTGCAAAAGATTATCTGCAGTATATGATAACAGGGATGGGCGCTTGGTGGTGAGCTTTAGCAGCCCACACAGATAGAAATGCTTGAACAGAAATGCCAAGGTATTCAGAGACATTAGGGAGTGCATATGCCACTATGAAAAATGGGGAAAGACTGGACTTGACCTCCTAAACCAGGGTTGGGCAACTTATAGCCCTCGATATTTTGGCTTGTGACTTCCATCAGCCCTAGTCAGCATAGCCAATGATGACGGAGTTGTAGGCCAAGACAGTTGGAGGGTCACAAGTGGCCCACCCCTGCTCTAAGCAGTAGGGGGTACATGGATTACAATGAAATTATTACCATATCTTGAATATTGCAGCTAGAAGCTACCTACATATGTTGAAGGGGCTTCTGAAGAACCATCGTGCCCTGAGGGGAGGAGGAAAGAACCAGACTCAGCTTGGTGAGCTGCCGCCATGCAAGCTTCCAGTGGTGACTCCCCTCCCATAGCTGCCACCACAAGATGGCTTTGGTCACCACAAGATGGCTCCCTCCCACAGCTGCCATCACAAGATGGTTTCTGAAGAACCATCTTGCCTTGTAGGAATGGGAGAATACAGCTTCTTCGAGACAGTTTTATCTTTTCTGTTTTATTGTATAATTTGTATTGATGCTTACTGTTTTAATAATTTTATGTAAACCACTTTGTGAGGTCCACCTGGAACCCAATATATAAATGCCTTAAATGAATAATAATCATAGGTGGATGTATCGAAGATTTAGAACATAGGGAATCAATTGATTTTTAAATCACAGGTTTGCATTCAGGCAAGATTAAGTAGGGAACCAAAAACATTCTGAATCTATTGAGAGCTCCACCGAGTTACCAGACAATTATTCTCATCGTGGCCTCTGCAGCTGGCATTAACTCCTCATGCTCTTGTTGTAGCTTTTACATAAGGCTAGTTGAATTCACATAGAAAGCCAGCTCCTTTGCTCCTGCTGCGTTGGTCCAAGCAAAGCAGCTCAGGCAACATTCTGACAGCCACTGTTATTGCTGCATCAGTTCAATGTGTGAGCCAGTGGAAAAATTCTGTTTGGCAGCTCTTTTCAACCCTGGCCTCTGTCAAAATGTAAATTGGAGGTCAAAGGGATGGCCCCTGTCCAGCAAAGCACTTACCCACACAAAGGCACTTGAAATAATTGAGGTGTCCAATTGGCTCCCATTGACTTCCTTTCTGGCTGGAGAATGATGCGTGCTAACCTCCTCATCCAGAAATCGATTGGATGCTCCAGTTTCCATGTAGATACTGCAGGACCACTGAAGTCCCTCAGCCATTGGTTGGATGCCCTGTGAGTTTAGATCGTTTTTCCTGGGTGCCACATCCCATCCAGTTCTCTCTTTATTGATTGATCGTTCAACCACACAAACATCTGATGTGTGCAGAATTAGTTATATTTTTCTTTAAATGAAAGGTGGGAACCTTATCATTCCAACAACAGCCTAAGGCAGACTTCCCTAACTTGGCATCCTCCAGCTGTTTTGGACTACAGCATGGCTGATATTGGGGCTGATGGAAGTTGCAGTCTACCACATCTGGAAGGTAGCAAGTTGGGGAAGTCAGACCTAAGGAGTGTATCAAAGATCTAAGCACCATGAATAGCCTGCAGCTTGCCTCTTGGAATTAATAGGCAAGTTTTTTCACAGTTACTTCCACATGATAGATTTTAGGCAGGACAGGGGTCTCATCTCATGGGACTCTCATTCATTCATTCATTCATTCATTATATTTCTACACCACCCAATAGCTGAAGCTCTCTGGGCGGTTTACAATTTTTTAATTTATCTTTTTTAAAATACATTATACAGAGTATAAAACCATACTGAGAATCTGTTGCCTGGCATTTCATACACAGATACATATAAACATTCCCATTGTTATGATTTTAGGCCCAGTATTGACATTATCTCAGCTTTTTGTTAGCTGCCACAGAATCTCTCCTTCCTACACCATTGCACTGCGGTAATGTGAGAAACCACAGTGAGGCTCCCACCCTCCTCACTATCACCCCACAAGAACCTGGATTAACTCTGGTGTGAAGAAGAGCCAGGTGTGGTCTGGAGTCATGTTTCCATGACAACAGAAGGAGAAGCAAATGGAGGAGTACCCGATTTTAAAAAAAGGAATCACCTTTGCTGTGCTTTGGTGCATGCAGGGCTCCATGAGCAAGTGTTCCCCACCAGTAAAAAAATCACTTCACAGAATGTACTTCCTCATGGGGTTGGGGGTTGGAGTGAATGTCTTCTGACTGGCAGGGGCTGCTCAACCAATAAGGGAGTCTTCCCCCTGCTGCCCCCCTTTCTCCTTTCGCCTGAAAGTCCAGATGCACTTGCATTTCAGGAGCAAGCCTCACTGAGCACAGTGGGAGTTACTTCTGAGTAGACACATATGCTTGTGCTGGGAAAGAGAGAGTGCGTGTGTGGGGGGATGACACAGGGATGGGAAACCAGCCCCCACTTTAACTTGCAGGATCTCTATAATGAAGGGTCGAAGTAGTCACTTCCTAAGGCAATAAACCAAACAAAGGAGAATTGGAGCCTCGAGATCACGCTTTACCGCACTTAGGGAATTGGGCTTTAAACTGTGCCATATCAATTGAGGGGGATTTCCGTTAGGTCTGCTGTGGGCATTCAAAGACAAGCCTCATTGAGCACAATGGGAGTTACTTCTGAGTAGACACTACTTGGTTTGTGCTGGGAAACACAGAGGCAGGAGACAGGAAACACCCCTTGACCGGGGTCACGGTGAAAGGCACACCCCTGGGCAGGGCTAGCATACCTGAGGTCAATGCGGGGGTTGGAGCACACAACAGCTATACTGTGGAGAACCCGACTTGAGGAAAAGAATCGGACTTTAGGCAGTCTCAGGAAATCTGTTTTTTCCCTGATAAGCTCCGGGATGGCTGCGGAATGGCCATGATGTCATGCATCCCTAACAACATCAACATGCAGCGGGCTCAGAGTAAATCGCTGATGGGAACATCCCCCAGTTCTTCTCATTTTATCCTGCACAGCAGCAGCTTCTACTGCCAGGATAATGTTAGAGCAGAGGTGCAGTATATCAGGGCTGGGGCCACATCTGGCCTGCCTCAGGGCCACATCTGGCCCTCCAGAGTTTCCCAGAGGGGCATGCCCTCTTCCCCTCTCCCCACCTCCTTTCCTCAACCACCAATCGTTTGGTAGTTTCCTGGCTTTGGGGCAGTTCCGCTGCCCTTTTCAAAAGGCTGAAATGCCTCTCCTAAGGCTTTGTTACTGGCAGGAAAAGCTTTAAGCTGAACGATCCTGCTGTTTTTGACCCTTTCTCTTTGCCTTCAGCCCCACCTACCACTGTAATGCACTCCCTGAGAATTTCTCCATAATGGGTTTTGGCCATCAGGCTGAAAAAGGTTCAACACCTCTGTGTTAGAGCCATACATACAGTGCAATCCTACACAAGCCAGCCCAGATGTAAGTCCCATTGAATTCAATTTGGCTTATGTCCTGGCTAGTGGGTATAAAATTGCATCCATAGTGTCTAAGTGTCAATACAGACTCTCAGAAAGAGCACATGGTGGAAAGTGCATATCTGAATACTTTCTCAATCCAGAAGAAGAAGAAGAAGAAGAAGAAGAAGAAGAAGAAGAAGAAGAAGAAGAAGATCTGCATGCATATGGAAAGCTGGAACTCCCTGCCACCAGCATTCTAAAGTGGCACCATATGGCGCTTCTGAATGTTGGAATCAGAACATTCCCTTAATTTCAAATTGTATGAAAAGCAACTCTCAGTACTTTAGTAAGTGATGCTCAGGATGGAACTACATGAACATTTGCCTTATGGTGGCTACTTAAAAACTGAACCCCTGTGGTCCTAACCACATAAAGAGGTGGTCATCTGAAGATTAGCTCCAGCCAGAAGAGGAGCTAAGCAGGCCAAACTGGATAAGACATTAAATGTATCTTTGCGTTTAATGTGCAGGTTTTAGAAATACGTTTAGCATCAGCTAGAGGAGGAAGCTGATAATCATAGCCTTTCTTCCCCGGCTGTGGCTCTGAGGAACAACCCTTTTCTGAATTTGGATTGGGAGGGGGGATCCCCACAATTATGCCAACGGGAAATTCCCCCCACCCCAATGAAAATACTAATTTCAGAGGAGAGATTTTTCTCAGGATAGCAGCAGGGAAGGAAAGGGTTATATTCCCCTCCACTCTTGCTGCAATTCCGATAATTATCCCATTCTCCCGCAGATGCTACTTGCATCTTTTAAAACCTGTCCATTAAATGCAAAGATGCATTTAAGGTCACTTCTACTTAGGCCTTCATTCTGCTACATACTATTGTGTACATATCCTGATATCCAAGGAAAACAGGGTGAGTGGTAATGCTTGGCTCATTTCAAACAGCCACGCCACAGGAAGACAGTTTTAAGGTGGCTATAATGTGACTCCACCCAGGCAACCCTTATCCATCTCTCTAAGAGAAGGGCTTTTTTGTGGGGGAGACTTGTGAATATGTGATATGTAACTTGAAAACAGCCATTTTAAATCCAATGGTGCAAAGATATCTGTGCTAGTGGAATTCTGTAGTTACAAAAGAACACGATCAATAAAATTAACTGATTAAAAAATTAATGGGGCAAATTTTCTCAGCACTGCTTAGAATCTCTGAAATTTTAGATCAACACTAGAATTGCTAGTGTTACATATCTTTAGAGCTACTCTTGGTTAGTATAGCTGGCTATATTGTGTTGGCCTGAAATAAAAAGGGGGCTTTAAATTTTCGTAGATCCCGGTCCCTTTGCCACTAAATCCCACAAAAATTGAAATTAAAAAATCATTCCAAACATTAAATATAATTTAGAGTTTCTGTTATAAAGTTGTATTGAGTGCATCTCAATACAGCAGTAGGACATTAATATTTTTAATGTCTGCTATTTAGTCGAGCTATTTTATAGAAAAACCTGAGTCTTTTTTTTACATGAAAACTCCTCACTATTTCTTTTTTATTTTTCTGTGCAATGTCTAGCATAAATGAAAATTGCTTTAGAATATAAAAGAATCAATTAATGCTTCAGTACCTTAAAAAACATTATGAATTTATAACTTTTTCTTTAGTGTTGTAGATTTGTTCACTTCCCGCTGACTGTAGAAAAATAATATTCCATTTTGCCACCTGTTTGTTTAACACTCCTTCAAAGTTTATTATAATGGTAGGCAATTATGAAAATTTGCTTTTACTTCCAAGTGTTCTGGTAGTCACAGGGATTCCTTTCCATACAAGAAACCTATTACCTCCCAACAACTTTGAGAAACCACATATGTTGCAGAAACAGTAGCCCAGCCTTCCCCAATCTGGAACCCTGCAGATGTGTTCAGCAACTCCCATCAGCCCCAGCCAGCATGCCATGATGGGAGTTGTAGTCCAACAGATTTGGAGGGTATCAGGTTGAGGAAGGCTGCTGTTCCCTATAAGAGCGTTGAAGTGGAAAGAATTGATAGGGCCCTGACTCTGGATGAAGCACAATAAAGTGCTTGTTGTTCAGTGAACAACAGTATGTTGTCAGGCAACAGCACATAAGTGGGCCTTCTCAGTAGTGGCACCCACCCCCTGGAACACTCTTCCATGTGTGGTTCAAGAGGTGGAAACTGTGGCGAGTTTCCAGCACCTCTTGAAAATTCATGTGTTCACTCAGGCTTTCCGTGGCTTGTAATCATGACCCTGCTCTGTTTTACTGCTTTTGTTGTAATGTTTTTAAGGTATTTACTGTTTTATACTGTTTTTATATGGTATTGTTTGTGTTTTTATGTAAAACACTTGGAAATCCTGGGATGTAAATAAATTATAACACAAGTGCTCACAAAACAAATACAACATTAAAATACGCAATAAAACAATAAAAGAAAACTATTAGAACTAATACACAATTAAAACACTGAGAGGCCCAGATTGCAAGATCTGTTGTTTAAAAGGCCTGTGTGAATAAGAAGATCTTTACCTGGCACTGAGAAGACCATAAGATCATAACAAGAGCCAAGTTGGATCAGACCAAGGGTCCATCTAGTCCAGCATTCTGTTCATACAGTGGCTAACCAACTGCCCATTGGAAACCCACAAGCAGGACATGAGTGCAACTGCACCCTCCATAAAGTTGGTGCCAAACAAGTCTTTCTGTGGGGCACCACTACCAAAAAGGTCCTTTCCCTAATGGTTACTTGAAGTACTTCAGTCCAAAAAGAGGACCTAAAAGGATGCCAATTTACATGTGTACTTTATATGCATATACACAAATTTAGAAATGATTACTACAAGTTAAATAGGAAAAAGACAGTACACCAGAGAAGGGAAGTCTGTGACCAGGTGACCTGTGTGTCTACTCAGTCTGCTGTCCAGGTGCTGACTGCTGATGGACAACATCAAAGCCCAACTCTCCCTTCTTTTGGTTCTTTATTTTGTAAACTGGGGTTGGGATGGACAGCTCTTCCAACAGAGGATGCCTTGCAATAGAGGACTGTCCTCTCACAAGCCTTAAAATAGTGGACTGTCCCCTGTAAAGTAGGACACATGACCACCGTGTTTGTGTATGTATGTGTGTTGTGCTAAAAATGTCTTCCACTTTATTTTTGACCATTCTCATTAAATTTGATAGAAAAGAAATTGCTTTCAAAAAGAAATTCAAAGCAGAAGAGACAACAGAGCAATTATCATGAGTTATGTTCAGAGTTCCTGTGCTTCCCTTACTTAAAAGGTGGCTGAGGAGTGTTATGAGTGCTCTGTCTTTCATTGTACAATGATCTCTGCACTGCATTAGAGGCATGATGTATCCACAATCACCCCTAAGAAATTTAACGTTTGGAAGATCCTGGGGAAAGAGCTGAGTCCTAAAGAAAGACAACTAGACTGATCCAAAATTTCTCAGAAGACATTTTTTCTCAGAAAAGTCCTGAAATTTTTCTTTTCTACCCCCTCCCCCCAGAAATAAAAAGCAACTTTGCAGAAGTTCTTGCAAAGTTCTCCCCATTTTTTTGGTGGGTTTCACCTTCCTTCCCTGCCCCCACCATGCCCCAGAATGATGCTAGATACGGGGCATTGTGGAGAATGCCAAATGGAGGCCAAGCGGACAACACAGTTGCCTGCTGTTGACACTTGCAGTGGTAGTGAAAAAAAAAAAAAACCTTAGGAAAAAAGAAAGAAGCTGTGCTATAACCCTTGCCAGTGGTGAGCCCAACCTGTAAGAAACTGCTGGAGAATTTCTCCTCCAACTGGAGAAATTCGAGGAAATGGTCCCCCCAATTTCTCTGCCCATGAATAGGGTGGAGAATTTTGAGAGGTCATTTGTGCACAGCAATCTCTCTCTCTCTCTCTCTCTCTATATATATATATATATATATATATATATATATGAAGAAGGTGGTCTTTTAGGTTGTTACCCTCTCAATTATCCTGGTGCATGGAGAAAAGCTTTGTGTTTTGACAAGGAGTTTTGATGGGAAGCTCTCCACAAAACAGCTTCATGAAGGGATGATAGTTGAAGCCAATTTATTTTGCTTTCCCTAGGATCTACCCTCAAGCTGCCTGGGGGGAAAAACCACAAAGCATATTAAAAATATCATTTATGAACATATGGAGCTACCTTATACAAAGTCAGGCAATTGGTCCATCTAGTTTGGTATCACCTACGCTGACTGGCAGGAATTCTCAGAGATTTAGATAAGGACTTTCTCAGCCCTAACTGGAGATGCTGGGGATTGAAGCTGGGACCTTCTGCATGCCGAGCATGATCAATACCTTTAGGCTATTGCTTGTCCCATATATTCAAATCAATTCAATGCACAGACAGATAATAGTAATAACATTGACATAACCATACTGATGGCCAAAGTACACTTTATGTGATTGGATTTTTTAAAAAACAACAACTAAAATGCAACAATTTGTTTGCAACAGTGGTGGTGGTGGGGAGAGACGTGATGTTAAACTCCTTCCCCACTGTTTTCCCAGTCTAAATCACTCCTTCCCCAAAGCTACTGTTATCCTCATGAGTACCTGTATATTGTATATTTGAGAGCCAGTGTGGTGTAGTGGCTAGAGTGCTGGACTGGGAATCGGGAGATCCGGGTTCTAGTCCCCACTCGGCCATGGAAGCTCACTGGGTGACTTTGGGCCAGTCACAGACTCTCAGCCCAACCCACCTCACAGGGTTGTTGTTGTGAGGATAAAATGGAGGAAGGAGGAGGATCATGTACGCTGCCTTGAGTTCCTTGGAGGAAAAAAGGCGGGATATAAATGCAATAAATAAATAAATAAATAAATTTTCACCAATGGGGCTAATAACAGCCTGGGGGTGTGTGTGTGATTTTGACTAGGAAACCAACATGTGGGGAAGGGTTATTAACACTCCGGTGCCACTTCTCCAAACAAATTCTGAGCAACTGTATTCCAGTAAAAACAAAAATGTGAGGAGATCCAGTCATGGATCTCTTGTGTAAAATGTAGTTTGGCCCTGGCAGTAGAACACCACAGGCAGTTTTTGGCCTCTGTCACACACAGTTTGCCACAAATATTTGGGAACTCTTTTCTGACCATCCCCAAGACCTTTGGATATTCTGTCCATTTAGACCTTTATACACTGCATTGCTTGTCAGATGTGAGGAATCAATTTCTCTAGCTTTGTTGTTGCAGTTATTTAGGCTATGCACTAAGGACCAACCATCTAAGGAAGAACTTTCCCATAACTCCAGTATTTGAAGCCATGCCTAAGGAAGTAGATTACAGAAATATATAGTAATCGAGTAGATTACAGTAATGAATATTGTCATTGCTGTGTTTAATCTTTGCCGGTCTGGATCTGGATGTTTAATGCTCCTGTCTGAAGTTTAACATATTTGATAAGTGTTTTCTATTTAAAATGGTTTTTTTTTAATGTATTTACATTAGTTTGTTTATATTGTAGGCTGCTCTGGGGTGACTACTTACCCTGAAAAGTAGGATATAAAGACTTAAACAAATAACAAAATAGTTTCCAACATCGTCTGGGTTCCACATCTTTTTAGGGTTTTAAAACTTCCTAGATTTCAGAACATTTTGTTGGTATGTGTTGCTTTTCAGTCCTTTCCCACTATGTGCAGCACCCACTGGGAGGTATGAGTGTGGTCTGAAGCCCTCACATTTGAATGGGGAGAAGTGGTCAGCTGAGTGTGCTCATATGACCTTTGCCCCTGAACTGGTTGTTACTGTTTGGCTTGGGCTCAAGGGAACAGTGGGTCAGGCTGTGCTGTTCCTCAGAGGGTGGCCACCTACGCCTCACCAAAAAAAGAGGAAATGCATCACCAAAAAAGTGGACAAAAGAGGACAAAAAATGGCATAACATTTGCATATGCATATTTGTATGTGTAGGTGCAGATTTTAAAATAACAACTATTTAAATAGAAATCCAAGTCTGTGTGCCTGTGTGCCTGTGTGCCTGCTCTCCAGGTGCTAACTATGGATGGGCAACCTCAAAGCCTCCCCCTTCTCTCCATTTTTATAATTCTTCATCTTTAAATCGGACTAGCCCTGGAGAGCCCATCAAAGATAGGGCACATTCAAAGAGAGGATTGTCCTCTGCCAGCTCTCCAAAATAGAGGACAGTCCTCTGTAAAGTAGGACACCTGGCCACCCTACTTCCTCACTGGATGTCAATAAAGCTTTGGGGAGGAGGTCACTTGAACATGCGCAGCCAGTCCCTGACTTCCTCCCCTCCCCCTGACCACCTCCAAGGCTAGCAAAGTACACACTTCCCCTAAACCTCCTAGGAATCAGCACTCAGCAAGTGATGGCTTGACATTACTTGCCCAAGTGTGATCAGTGTCAGCCTCCCCAGCAAAACATGCCAATCACACATGCACTAATGATGGGCCATTTGTTTTTAGAGATTTTTTTCAGGGGTGGGTGGGGATAATTGGAATCATACTTTTTCTGCAAGGGTAGAGTCTCTCTACCATTGGAAGAGACATTCTCCCACCCTGTTTAACGCAGAATTTGCATCCTGAGCTGTCTGGACAAACAACATTCGCAAATAGGATCTAGGTCTAACCATTTTAATGGGCTTTTGGTGTGCCACTGAAGGAGCTCTTGCATATGCAATGAGGGATCAAAGGACTTAAGGCAAGTGCAGCCTGTTTTTTTCATCTATGCTCTGAGGAATGCAGCAGTTCCTTGGTGATGTTTACTAGCTTTCATTATCTCAGCCCAAGGCTCTCCAGGGCACACTCTGGTCTCTCAACGTATCCTCGTTTAACTGCACTCCCTACCTTTTGCTGTCTGTGCTCAGCTAACCAAGTGATGGCAGAGATGTGTATAGTCAGTCTTAAATCATTCTGTTTTTTCCCAAGTTCCTCTGCAGTTTTTTGATGGAACATATGGCAATGTTATGTCTATTTGAAAAAGCCTTTGCATCATATGTTTATACAACTGCTCAGTATCCCCAGACAAAAATTCCTTTCTTGTTATTGCCCATTTGCTGACTAAAGAAATTATCTTCTTCATGTATTCTGGTACTTTACCTTCATACCTTACATGTTTAATTATGTAGCCCTCAGTCCATAACCCATATGATCAATTCATGATGAAGTCTTACATTATCTGTAATTTTTTAACCTCTCCCTTTCATTTCTATATGTTGCTCATTTTCAGGAATACTTAGGTTTATGCACAAACCTGCAAAATCCAAGATACTTTGACCATAACATTAGGATCCATCAATCTTGTCTGCTTCCTTTAATTACATCTATCCCCCCCACACACACACACACAATTCAACCCTAATTTCTCTTAGTCTCTATTGCAACCCAAAACCTAGTATGGTTATTTATATTTGTGCTTCGTTTCACATGCTGGAGCCATTTTAAAGAACAACCATTTCGGGGCCAAAACAGACATTACTTTAAATGTGTGTCTTGCAGCTATCTCATTTCTCATTTTTACACTAGAGTAGACACAGCCCTTCAATCTAAATTAGAACCCTAACATGGAGGTTAGGGGGTGTTTTAAGATCTGGATTGGAAGCCTTGCACTTGCTCTAGGGTAAGAATGGGGGCGGGGGGAGAGACACAGCTGCTAGATTCAGATTTAAAGTAATGTCTGCTTTGGCCCTAGAATGTGGAGAGCACCGAATATGTACAACTGTATGTACTTTTTTTCCTACTGTGGAATGAGTTTGTCCCCCCACCACCACCACGTTTGCCCCTCAAATGACACACACACTTGTCTCCATCCTAAACACTAATTTTCACTTCCTTTTCACTCTCTCCCTTATGCATTAGGAGACTTGTCTGCCTTCTTCTTTCCCTCCCTGCAAAACACCTTGCAAGTTATATCACGTTAAATGTTTTTTGGTACTGTATGTCTTTTTCTTTCTTTTTTACCTGAAAAACTGCTCTGAGGAGCAGAGAGCTAGCTTTGTGATATCATAAGGCTGAACCAATCAGTGCTGTGCACAGCCAGTTTCTACTGGAAAACAGCAGAGCTGGCTTTTCCTGACCATAATCCTGCAGAGAAGATTGCATGTCAAGCCAAAACGGGTGAGTGCGGTTCCATAGTAGCTCTAATTATGTATGTCTGTATGTATCCACTATTTGCCAAAACCAGCATGAGCTGGCAGACAGCCAAATCTTGCTTTTGTGTAAATAGCAAGAGAAGATACCCATTCCTTTCTCTCCCTTGGGTCAAAACACCTTTCCAGATGGAGGCACACACCTGATTAATGGCCTATTCAGATTTCCCCTCCTGCTGAGAAACCAGTCTGACAGATCACAGTCTAATGAATAGGGTTTAACCTGTCCCTATACCATGCTGGAAATTACCTCTATACATTTTTAAAATGCCTGTTGCCTGTACAATTGTGGTCAGACACATCTTTCGTTGAAGGCACTAAGAGGCCTGGGATGGAAGTCATTTATTGTCCTCTCTTACATATAGCAGAACAGAAAGCTACATATCTTGTATTATTATATCCTGAGTGTGACCAGAAATCATGGTTTAGGGCACAACTTTATGTATGTTGAGACAGAAAAAAAATCCTACAACTCCCAGCATGCCCTAGCCAGCTATGCATAGGATTGCAGTCTTACACTCCTTGCTTTCTTGTGCTCTAACTTTCCACATGCTTTGGACATAATGAAGGTCGAATGAAACCTGCCTCTCCTTTCTGTCTCCTGGAACATGAAACCTAACTTGGAAATGTTTGACTACAGAACCTGATAATACAAACAACTTTTCCGCACTGTTCTTACTATGGCATAGAACAGAGAAAGTAACATAGTACAATTCAGGTAATTGTTTATATTGTTTATTTAGACTTCCAAAAGGCTTTTGACAAAGTCCTTCACCAAAGACTCCTGAGCAAACCTAGCAGTCATGGAGTAAGAGGACAGGTCCTCTTATGGATCAGTAACTGCTTAAAGAACAGAAAGCAGAGAGTAGGAATAAATAGTAAATTGTCCCAATGGAGGGAAGTAAATAGTGGGGTCCCACAGGGATTTGTATTAAGTTCAATGCTTTTCAACCTGCTCATAAATGATCTGGAATTAGAAGTGAGCAGAGAAGTGGCCAAGTTTGCTGATGGCGCCAAATTATTTAGGGTGGTTTAAAAAAAAAAAAAGGATTGTGAAGAGCTCCAATAGGATCTCTCTAAACTGGGAGAATGGGCATCTAAATGGCAAATGCGGTTCAATGTAAGCAAGTGTAAAGTGATGCATATTGGGGCAAAAAAAATCCCAACTTCAAATATAACCTGATAGGATCTGAGCTAGCGGTGACCGACCATGGAAGAGATCTTGGGGTTGTGATGGACAGCTCAATGAAATTGTCAACCCAGTGTGTGGCCACTGTAAAAAAGGCAAACTCCATGCTAGGCATAATTTAAAAAGGAACTGAGAATAAAATTGCCAATATCATACTGCCCTTATACAAATCTACAGTGAGAGCCCATTTGGAATACTGTGTACAGTTCTGGTCACCACACTTTAAAAAAAAAAAAGGACATTGTAGAGCTGGAAAAACTGCAGAAAAGGGCAAGTAAAATTATCAAGGGTCTGGAGCATCTCCCCTATGAGAGAAGGTTACAACAGCTGGGATTGTTTAGCTTGGAAAAAAGGAGGATAAGGGGAGACATGATAGAGGTGTACAAAATTATGCATGGTGTGGAGGATGTGGATAGGGAGACATTGTTCTCCCTCTCTCATAATACTAGAACCCGGGGTCATCCCATGAAGCTGATTGGTGGGAGATTCAGGACAGATAAAAGGAAATACTTCTTCATTCAGTGTATAGTTAAACTATGGAGTTTGCTACCACAGGATGTAGTGATGGCCACCAACTTGGATGGCTTTAAAAGGGAGTTGGACAAATTCCTGGGGGAAAAGGCTATCAATGGCTACTAGTCTTGATGGCTATGTACTACCTCCAGAACCAGAGGCAGTAGGCCTATGTACACCAGTCGCTGGGGAACATGGGTGGGGGGGTGCTGTTGCGATCATGCCCTGCTTGTGCGTTCCCAGTCGACAGCTGGTTGGCCGCTGTGTGAACAGAATGCTGGACTAGATGGACCTTTGGTCTGATCTAGCATGGCTCTTCTTATGTTTTTATTCCTTTACCTATTCTACTTCTGGTTTTTCCCCCTGTCTTTTTAAAAATAATGTTGCTTTTAGTGTTATATGTACATGTATTATTTATATTTTGCTCTTGGATAATAAAAAAGCACCTCATTTATTTATGATATTTATATATGGTTTTCAACTTGTAGTTACAAAACAGTGTATAATAAGTGATTTAAAGCAATACTACAAAACATTTAAAAATACAGAGAATAAAAACAAGCAAAATAATACAAACCAGCCACAAAAATTAATACAGCAGAAAAATGGTTAGCTACCAAAGGTATGATGAGATAGAACTCCCTTTGCTTGTTTATAAGTCAGAAACAGAGAGGAAGATAAATGGAAGAGTGTTCCAGATTTCTGGGGCCACAAAGGCTCTGCTTCTTGTGGAATACAATCTAGCATCCCTAAAAGTTGTAACTTGAAACGGGCCCTCACTAACTGATCAGAAGCCTCAGGGATGATCATATATAGGAGGAGGCATTTCCTAAGATATCCAGGTCATTTTAATTGACAAATTAAAAATTAACAAATCACCAGGTCCAGATGGTAGCTACCTAGGAGTTTTTAATGAACACAAATGTGAAATCCTTGATCTTCTAACAAAAATATATAACTTGTCCCTGCGATCGGCCTCCATATCTGAGGACTTTTTTTAAAAGGAATCTGGTTTTGAAAATGGAATCCACAGGGGATGCAGGAAATTACAGGCCAGTTAGGTTAATATCTGCTCCACATAAATTGGTAAAAAAGCATGATTAAAGATAAATTTATCAAGCATATAGAAGGACAAGTCTTGCTAAAGAGGAATCAACATGGCTTTTAGAGTTCTTCGAGAGTGTCAGCAGCATGCGGATAGGGCTTATCTGGTAGACATTGTATATTTGGACTTTCAAAAAGCTTTTGACAAAGTCCCTCACCAAAGGCTCCTGAACAAGCCTAGCAGTCATGAGATAAGAGAACGGGGAACTCTTACAGATTGGTAACTGGTTAAAGAACAGAAAGCAGAGAGTAGGAATAAATGGGCAGTTCTCGCAGTGAAGGCAGGTAAGAAGTGGATTTGTACTGGGACTGGTCTGTTGTAACTTGTTCATAAATGATCTGGAATTAGGGGTGATCAGTGAGATGGCCCAGTTATTCAAGGTGGTAAAACCAAAAGGTTATCTTGGAGCAAAGAGCTCCAAAAGGATATCTCCAAACTGGGTGAATAAGAACTAAAATGGCAAATGCAGATCAGTGTAAGTAAGTGCAAATGTAAGTAAGTGTACATTGGGGTGAAGAAGATCTAACTTCACTTATACACCTATGAGTGTGAGCTGGTGTTGACTGACCAGGAAAGAGATCTTGGGATTTTGGTGGATAGCTCAACAAAAATGTTAACTGAGTGTATGGCAGCTGCAAAAAAGGTGAATTCTATGTTGTGGTGGCAGGGGGCAAGGGGATCATTACAAAAGGGATTGAAAAGAACAGCTAATATCATAATACCCTTATACAAATCTATGGTGCAACCACACTTGGAAGACAGTGTATAATCCTGCTCACTGCACCTCAAAAAGTATATTGTAGAGCTGGAAAAGATACAGAAAAGGGCAACCAAAGTGATCAGGGGACTGAAGCAACTCTCCCATGAGGAAAGGTTGGCCACTGTGGGAAAACAGGGAAGTGGTTGAGATTGGCCTTTGGCCTGATCCCACAGGGCTCTTCTTATGTTTTTGTTTTGTTTTAACCATTCATACATGGTACATGGTGAATTGTCTTGTATGCTTGCTTCTTTGTTCTTGGTTGCATATGTTAGTGTTACATGGGTTAAGAAGAGAAAAACTCTCCCTAAAGCATTTCAGTCATACTTCCGGCTGTTGAACTGCTTTTATAAGATAACCAGTAACATCTCTAGGTAGGCTACAAGGAGTGCACATTCTTGGATTGATACTGCTTCTGGCCAGAAAATCTTAGCCCTTGGTTTATCCAAAAGGTACAGAGCTTGACTGGTGGAAACTGGGGCTTATCAAGAGGGAAAGGAGTCAAGAAGAAAAGGGACAGTGGGACAAAATTTCAGTATGTAGATGAATGTGTATGAGAAGGCAGGACAAGTTGTACAAAAAAGAAGCATTTTAAAATTACCAATTCTTACCTGTAGCCTCCTTGCTAGATTTTAGTATATATAGCAGGGGTGGCCAACTTTTGGTCCTCCAGTTTTTTTTGGCCTACAACTCCCATCATTCCTCCCCATTGGCTGTGCTGACTAGGGCTGACAGTTGTAGGTGAAAACATCTGGAGGGCCACAAGTTGCCCAGCCCTACTATAGAGCATTGTTTCTTCAAAACTGCACTCTTTGTGCTCTGGCTACTGTGTGGCTCAGAAAGAAGAAGAGCTTTGCTCTGTTTCCCCCTTATTTCCAGTGGAACCATAATTTTGATATTATGCTTTTATCCATGAATCATGGCTGAAAGTTACTTATATGACTTGATGGGGCTCCCTACCAAAGTGTCTTTAAATGTTTTATAAAATGTATGGCTTAATCATCTGACCCTGGAAACCTCTTGGAACCAGTTGTATTACATTAGCTAATGCACTGCAAAAGTCTTATTGGAGCTAGGCAAAACATTTTATATGGAAAGCAAAGCTGTCAACCTGTGGGTTCTGCTAAGTTTGCAAAAAGAAATAATAAAACCACATTCTTTATTCCAGTGCAAAACTAGCTAAAGCCGCAAATCTGATGGCTTGGCTTTCTGTGCAAACCTTCGACTGGATTTTATCATTATAACTGCACTAGCATTGACCTGAAGCAGTTAGACAACTTGTGCGATTATTCTTTCCTCTTATGGGTATCTATCGATAGGTCACTCTTATGATGAAAACCATAACATTAAAAGAACTATAACTGTGTCTATGACAGGGCTGGTAAGGCTTGAACATGGAGGCTTTGGCTTCTATACCATATTACTATATTTCACACTTCCTTTTAGCACCTTAACTTGATATGACTGTTTATTGGGACAACTCTGTATACGTCTGATTACATTACGCACTTTTTTCTCCAGGTCAGTCCTGTATTTGCACTGACATCACATTGCAAAATTGTATTATGTGTAAAAATCTAGAGAGAGGTATGTAGCAAAGACCCCAGCATATGGAAGTCTTGTTGAGTTGGTGAATCACCTGTATGATTGTTATTGTCCCATGTTTGGTAGCAATGCTATCCCAAACTGCCTGCTGACTTAGATTAATCCTATGTGTTCTCCCAAACCCTCACATGTACTGCTACTCCATTGCCAGCAGGATGCCTGGACTACGGGTGGAGGTGTGAGGGGAGACTGCCACCACCATCATCCTAAATGGGATTTTGGGTGGAGGTGTGAGGGGAGACTGCCACCACCATCATCCTAAATGGGATTTTGCTAGCAATATAAAGAAAACATTCCATTTCTTCTTATTACTGTTTTGAATCCAATCATCCATATACAGTGATCTGAGTAAGTATATCTGTTTCCTAAGATCTGAAATGTGTTTACTGCTGCTTGTGTGCTTCTTCTTTAAAAACCTAGAGAAGTTTGCCCGGCACTTATGTTGTTCGCCTTCCGGCTCCAGGTGAAGAACATTTTATTCTCCCAGTATTTTAGCATTTTAGCTTCCTAGTCTTTTAGCTTTGGTGTTTTCAATCTGCATTTTAAATCTCTGCATTGTTGCTAGGTTTTATTCTGGTTGTACTGTTATTCTGTGGTTTTAAGCGTTCATATTTTATATTGTTTTATGCTGTGCTTTGTGGTTTTATTTTTTTAATTTTTAATTATTATTTTTAATCCTTGTGAACCACCCAGAGAACTTCGGCTATTGGGTGGTATAGAAATGAAATAAATTAAAAAAATTAAAAATGTGTTCAGGAACTTAAAGATTCTTTCAGTTACACTAAGAAACACAGACAGGCCAAAGGTTTCAAGCTCTAGTTTTTAAAGGTTCCATGTTTTATGAAAATCACTACTTAGAAAGTTTACTCCCATCCTGGTTATTCACAAAACACACAGGACATCCGATCATAGATCTCCTAGTGGCCTAGTTTTCAAAAGCTACAACAGAGTCCAAGTTGGATACAGGTGGGATGATGGTGGTTGCATGGGAGATGTAGTCATGGATAGGCTAGTGGTCAGATACTGGATCAAGGAACCAAAGGCCACAAGCTAGAAACAGTCATGGGCAGGCTGGAGGTCATACACTGGCCTGGGCAGATGAAATGAGATCGGACAAGGAAAGTACAGAGTGGAGTGGAGTGAAACAGGGCAAGGGCACAAAACAGGGTGAGGAGGATCAGTCTGCCCTGCTGGTCATTGTGCCAAATCGCTCAGGAATGTTGTTATACTAGGACCTGGTGCCTCTCCATTGGTTTGCAAGGTCAGCTGACCACCTTCAGACTGTGGGGCCAGATGACATCATTTAGGCCAGTACTACAGCCCCAAGGATCCTAGTCCAATTGGCTGGTTGAAGGCCTGGAGAGCTGGTAGCACAGGAGGTAAGAAGCCATTGGTGGATCCCTGACAGCCTTGTTTCAAGTCCTCCCGTGGCTCATTCCTTCTAATCAACAATGTTCTTCTATCCACTCCACAATGAAAATATACACTAAAACTTCATACTATAATGAACTGAGGGAGGTTTCCCAGTAGTGAACCATCATGGTCTTTCTACACAGGTATGACTACACTATATAAAATTATTGCGAGCGGAGATGGGTCAAAGAAGACGCAGACAACAAGCTTGGATTGAAAATTGGGCCACATTTATTGAAATATTTGCAAAGGGGTAACTAGGACGGGCATCTAACTATGTCAGCGGCTAGCTGACACTTCTTGGGCGAAAACACACCCAGCCTGAGGGGTGGCGGTGATCTTGCCATCCCTCTGGACTGCCCCTTCTGGGGGAGGTAGACCTTCCGGTGTCACCCCCAACCTGGTGCCGCACAACACCTGGGTGAGTGAGTAGGGTTGGTCTCCCAGGCAACCCTTATCCCCCCGCCGAGCCGCACAACCCATTCGGGGGGCCTCAGATGTCACCTGTCACCATAAGGTGCCTCTGCGTGCACACCATCCCTACTCCCTTTCCTGTTTTGCCCATCCTAGCCGCCACAGGAGTCACAAGCCTATTGCTTGTGAAACTCCCCCCGCCTGCGCAGAAGAACTTCCCACAGGCCCCTTTGCAGATCGGCCAAAAATAAGTCGTTGCCTATGTCTGACAGGTGGACTCCATCCTGCCTGTAAAGCTCCCTCCTAGTCCAATGGATTCCTTGGTGGTTGATATAACCGTCACCATGCTCTGACAACGCACGTGCCAATTCTCTGTTCACCTTGCGCCGGGCCCGTTCCATGGCCGCATTGCTCTGCGCCCTCCACATGATTCTCAGGAGCATTGAGGACCATAATATGGTCACCCCCGGCCAACGATGTCGGATCGTCCGCAGATCAGCCAATGCCTGCTCAATCAAGACCTTTCCAGGCTTGTAGCCCAGGTCGTTCCCTCCTAGGTGCAGCACCAGGACCTGTGGAGGGAAACTGACCAAACCTCGTTGAAAGAGTGTGGGAAGAAGACTGTCCCAACGCATACCCCATCGGCCAAGCCATTGTATTGCCACCTGTTGGGGAAACTGCAGCCGGGATCCGAAGGCCGATGTAGAAGCTCTGCGGGCAGCCCAAAAAACCATACTGTGCCCACAAATGAGCACCTGTACTGGCGTCGGTCGAATCCCATCTAAATAAAACATTGGGGAAGATGAAGAGAATCATCATGAAGCATCAGGCAACTTGCGAATGTAAGAGCGGAAGGCCCTGGAGCGCCATCTCCCTACCGCCTTCACTTGCTTGGAAGAAAAGCCTATGGCAGCTGCCATAGAGGCCGCCCCAATACGGAATGAGTGAGTCCCAAAACGATAATGCCCCAGACCCAGTGTGGTCAAGGCTAACTTGGTGACTGCCCAAAATTGGAATTTTGTCAGTGGTGAACCGTCAGCATGGCAAAATAGGGGACCCTCCTTTGCCCCGCGATGCTCAAAGAAAGCCTGCAAGGCCCTGACAGGGCATAACTCGTCAGTCTGGGCGTGGTTAAGGGTCACCAATGTTCCCTTGCCTGACTGATCGGTTTTTGAACGTCGAATATGGAGGTGAATCAGGTTAGAATGGATCAGGATATTGGAATACCTCAAGGCCCTCCCGGTGGTGTCGGATTTGGATGCCCAGACCAGTTCTGAAATCCTAAGGGCTCCAAAAAAGGCTGTTAAGGCTGCAGCGTGAAAGAGGGAGGCTTCTTATGGAGAAGAGCAAATGGAGGGCCACAATGCCCGAAGCCCTATAAAAATAACTGGCGACAAAGGATGTCTGGAGTCTGGCGGGGTGGGAGACATCCGTGCCCAGCCTTGCACAGCCTTCCTGATTCGGAAATCTGAGGTGGAGTCCTCCACCCCTCGCACTTTGGCCCAGAAGGCCAAAGAGGCGAGCTTCCCCGAAATGGTCGTAGCAGATAGTCCCTTATTATGCAGATGTACACAGAATTGTAACAAGTGGTCCACAGGTAAGGGCCACACATCCTGCAACTGCAGTCCACACCTGAAGGTGCTAAATTCCCTACCTGCTTTCTCGTAGGTAGCTCTAGTGCTGGGGGCTATAGAATTCAGGATAGCGTGTTCGACTTGAGAGCGCCAATCTCCCACAGTTCGTCTGGCATGGGGTCTGGCAGCGGACGTGCCCACGGAGCCAACGCACGGAACCGGTCGATCTGGTTTCGTGACAAAGCATCGGCTACAGGGTTCCTCAGACCCGGCACGTGGCAGGCACGGAACCATATGTTGTGGCGTAGGCATTGGAGGGTAAATGCTCTAACTAACTCCATAACCCTTTGGTTTCTGGAGGATAAAGTATTAATGACGTGCACTACCGCCAAATTGTCACACCAAAAGAGAGCGACAGAGTTGGCCATCAATTCTGCCCAAATATGTACAGCCACGTAAATGGGGAAGAATTCCAGGAAGGTGAGGTCACGACAGATACTGCCGGCAGCCCAGCTCTCTGGCCACTGGCCCCGGCACCACCGGTTTCGCCAAATTAGCCCAAAGCCAAAGGTGCCAGCCGCATCCGAATGGATCTGCATGTCGGCTCGTAGAAGTAACTCACGCCTCCAAAAGGAGATGCCGTTAAAGTCTCTCAAAAATTTAAGCCATACTCGCAGGTCCATGCGCATAGCGGAGGTGACTCTGGTGCGATGATGCGGTAGTCGAAGACCCCGCATTGCCCAGCTGAGCCGTCGCAGGAATGTGTGGCCGGGGGCCACTACCCTACAAGCGAAGTTCAAATGGCCAACGATCTCTTGGAGGGCTCTAAGGGAGACTTTACAAAGGTGCAAGATGGTTTGGATCTTATTCCTAAGTACTAGCAATTTATCAAGAGGGAGACGAGAACACTGTGCGAGGGTATCGAGCTCGATCCCTAAGAACGTCAAAGTAACAGCTGGGCCCTCTGTCTTCTCGTGTGCCAAAGGGACACCTAAATCTGAGGACAGGGATATGAATGCCTTAATCAGGTCAGAGCACTGACTGCCATCCCCGGGTCCAGCAAACAAGAAGTCATCCAAATAATGAACCACATCGCCGCAGCCCGTCTTATCCCGTATGGCCCATTCCAGAAAGGTACTAAATGTTTCAAACATGGCGCAAGAAATGGAGCATCCCATAGGGAGGGTGCGGTCGATGTAAAATTTGTCCTGGAAGGAAAATCCCAGCAAATCAAAGTCCAGAGGATTGATAGGCAAAATGCGAAAAGCGGATTTGATATCACATTTGCCCATCAATGCCCCGCGGCCCAGGGCTCTTATCATGGCTACCTCAGTGTCGAAGGAAGTGTAATGCACGAAGCATAGGGAATCTGGGATTTCATTGTTAACAGACTGACCTTTGGGGAAAGAGAGGTCATGAATTAACCTGAACTCACCAGGCGATTTCTTGGGGATAATTCCCAAAGGGGAAATCGGCAGGTTGGGTAGCAGGGGCGAGGGAAAGGGGCCGATGACCCGACCTGACTGAATTTCTGTGTTTATTTTGTCTTGCACTAAGCGCCGCATGCTAAGAACAGACCGGTGGTTACCGGTCAAATACGGCTTTCGCAGACCCATAAAGGGGATCCTGAAACCCAGTGTAAAGCCGCGTTCCAAGTAGATTGCTGCCCGACGATTTGGGTAACGCCTTAGAAGTTGAAGGAGCGGAAGAATCTTAACTGGGCTGGGGCCCTTTGTGAGGGGGAGGGTGCCCACCGCCATGTTTTCTGCCACCACGGCCATCCCTTGGGGAACCTCTCCAACCTCTGGCTCTCGGGCAGGAGGAGCAGGAGTGTTGACCGCCACAAAGAGAGCACTCGTGCCGGAAGCGGCATGGGTTTCGGGAACAGGAACCTTTGGAGCTGAACTCCCAGCACAGCCAGCAGTGTTGAACCCCTGGACCCGCAATAGGCCTAACGGCTATTGCGGGCGACAGCTTGGCCAGGATGTGGCCGCTGTCGGACCTGTCGCCGAAGCCTGGCCTAGAAGGGGTCATGAATTGGAGCCAAAGGTCCTGGTCCTTCAGATCCCAGCGCATGGAGGGATCAATGGCGGCCCTCCTACGAAAGGCTTCATCGTAGGCCAGCCATGCACTCCCTTCATATTCGGTGTAAGCCCTGTATATTATGTCAAGGTATTTGGTGAGAACCCAAGCCCTCTCAGGGAATCTCTGTTGGAGGATGCCAGCGTAAATTAAAAAACCTGGCAACCAGTTCGCCCATGTGCGAGGCACTTTGCGGGCTTTGCTCCGCTCAGGATCTCGGTCTCGGGCCCTATCTTTATCACTGGGTTCGGGCTCACGAAAGAGCAGGGCAAAGACATCAGTAAATTCACCCCGCAGAATTTTTCTCTGGTGGCAATGGTTAAGTGAAAACCAATAGGGGAGGAAGTAGCACCAGTGGGCATAGATCCTCTACTCAGGTTGGCACATGTGTCAATCGCAGACAACTGTGGGGCTAGGAGAGGAGGAGATAGGGAAGCCAGGGGGTTCTGAAAAGAACTGGCGGGCCCCTGCCAAACACTGGCGGAGGCGACGTTAATTGGATGAGGCTGGAGCAGTGGCGGAGCCGACGTGGTGGCATCTCTTGCTAAGGGGAATGAAGCGCCAGGCCCCACTGAATTAGGTGGGCTAGCCACCGGAGCAGTTGAGCTGAGAGTTGAGGCTGAGGCAACGGGCTGGGGAGTACTAACTGGGGAGGCTGAAGTAACTGAAGGAAGTGAGAGAGGGGGAACTGGGCCACCCTGAAGAGTAAACCACGGCAACCAACCCCATGGGGTGATTTGTCCCATGCCCGGCCATGCGAATTGAGGTGCCAAAGCAGTCTCACCTGTATCAATCGTAGGTGTGTTCTGATCCCTATCTGGAAAAACCGACGTTGCTGCTTGTGCGCCCAGGGAAGATGAGGCCACAGAAGGGAGGAGCTCCCCTGAAGGCGGTGTGCCTTCTGGAAGAGCCGAGGAAGAGGAGGTGGATGCCTCAATAGCGTCTAGACGAGCTGAAATAGAAAGAAGCAACGAGCGTTGGGTCTGCTGCCGCTTTCGCTTAGGTTGGACCGCTGAGAGTTTTTGCTCCGGTTTTTCGCCGGAGCGCACGAGACCCGCCGCGAGTGTCGGCAACTCAATAGCCGCGCGTGAAGAGAAGCTTTGGCACGCAGAAGCACGCTGAGTCCAGGTGGCTGGAAAGACGACGACGAAGCTGGTCTCCAGCAGGCGAGTCTTTAGTTCTCAATAGTTGCGTCGCGCCAAAGAGCTGAGATAGGGAGGGGGGTCGAGTTTAAGACAACTTGGCCCGCTCCTCCCTGACTGGTGGTGCGACTGGGGTGCACCAATCAGAGGCCCATATGTCTTATCACCCCACCCGCCCGCAATGCCCCCCCCTTTCAGCCAGACAAGCTGGCGCCGGGTAGGGCATTTCTGATAGTTTGGGGAATGGGTATATGTAATAAGTAAATTAGTTATTTTGGAGAATGTCTTTGTGTAATACGTATTCCCCAAAATAACTAATTCACTTATTTGTTACTTCTACTATCTCAACCAACGCTATGTGTCCCATTACCTAGTTTTAGGTGGGGTCTACATGCCTATTTATTTATGGTACAAGGAAGAGCAATCTCCCTCATTTTCCCAGTAAGCCATGTAGTATTTGTTTGCTTGTATATTAAAATATTTATATCCTACTTCTTACACCAGCCTTCCTCAGCCTCGTGCCTTCCAGGTGTTTTGGATGACAACTTCCAGCATTCCTGCCCATTGGCCATGCTGGCCGGGGCTGATGGGAGTAGAGGTCCAAAACATCTGGAGGGTACCCATTCAGGAAGGCTGTCTGCCATATAAGAACCTTCAGGGCTGCTAACAATATTTTTTTTAAAAAAAAAATCATTTCAGCCGGTATACTAGAAAAATCAAATAAGCAGGAAAGCTAAAACCAAGAAAGAGACCTAAATCATGAAGGGAAAGAAATCCTGTCAAAACGTGGGTAGCTCCAAGTGCTCTCTGAAACAACACAGCTTTCGCCTGTTCCTGAAAGGCCAACAATGAAAAGGTAGAACAAACCTCCAACAGGAGGGAGTAAGAGCTTTGGCCACCATAGAATGGCCTGTCCCAGGTATCCCTCAGTGTACTTAATATAGCAGGGGAATATGGAACAGAGCTTCTGAGAAAGATTGTAACACATGGATAAACACTTATGGGAGGAGGCAGTCCTTTACGTACTCCAGACCTTTAGGCCCAGTGGCCGCATTCTGTACTAGACGTAGTTTCCAAGAATTCCTCAAAGGCAGACCCATGTAATCTTTGTTACAGTAATCTAGCTTGAATGCTAATTAACTAGTAACCCAGACGTGTAATGCAGACTAGTGTTCCACATCAACATATATCTATACTACAAATTTAAACCATTCAGTGTAATGGTTTCCCCTCAAAGAACCATGGTCATTGCATTTATTGGAGGATGCTGATGAGATTTCCATTAGAGAATTCTTTTAGAACTAAGCTGAAGTCAGAAGTAATATAAGAGGCCACCTTCCCCCGAATGTTCAGTGTCTTACAAACCTTCAAAATTGAATAGTCAGATGAGCAGAAACTTGACAGTTGGGTCCTTCCCCTCTCCCTCCCTGCCTCTCTTGCCACTCATGCTATCTCCTCTGGCACACTACTGCCTCTCCCTCCAGCAGGAATAGGTTAACAAAATGCTGACAAGAAGTTTTATTACCTTTTCCAGACTGGAGGCAAAAAATACAGGTGTGGACAGCAGATGAAGGCATCAATGGCTTTCTTCGCATGGAGCTTTTATCCTGCAATTGAGATTGCTCCTTCATGGAAGTTTGCAGGCTCTTTACATGATGCCGTGACCCCCCAGGGCATCTCCTGCACTAAATGCCATTTGTTCCATTTTTAGATAGATCACAGATCATGAGCTATTAAATTACCCCGTTGTGTTCCACCTGAGTTCTCTCCATGAAAAGAGGAAAAGTGGCAAGAAAAGGAGTGAGATCAATGATAGATAACGGAAAACTCAGATAAGGGGAGAAGGAGGGGGGAAAGGGGAGGTGGAACGGAAGCACATGAAAAGGGGAGTCATGATCCTGCAACGGAAGCAGAAAGCCCCATTTTGAATGCAGGATTATAGGCCGGTGTAGAGATGCCCAGTAACAAGACTGAAGAGCTTGTGTGACAATTCCATGATGACCATGTGTTTACACAACTCTGTGAATGTGTGTGAGCTCTCTTTTATATTACGTTTGTATTCAGACCTATAGTTCTCAGCGTTCTTTATGTAAACCATAACAGCTAAACAGTTTTGAAAGTGGTTTAAGGCAGAATCCTTTGCATGTTTAGACAGAAAAAATTCCTACAACTTTCAGCATTCCCCATGCAGCACGGCTGGCTGAGGAATGCTAGGAGTCGTAGGACTTTTTTCTGTCTAAACATGCATAAGATTGCACCTTTAATCCTGCAGGTAGATATCGACCCAACTCATGATGCAGTGTGGTCTACATCAGTGCTTCCTTGACTTATCTTGGGGAAAACTGTGGATGTGGCTGTACCCTACATTATCTGAAAAACCTTATGAATCTCAAATAGCCCTATGTCTGATTATCCAAATAAGTGGATAAATGAAGTGTGGTGCTTGCATATTGTTCCAGGTAATGATGTGATAAAGGACTATGCTCACATCAAACAATCCCTACAGATACCCAGCTTATTAGTTCAATGAATCCCATTGGAGAAGACACTGTATATACAGTGATAGCAAAACAATTGTTTTCACATTATTTAGCATTCATTTTGAGGTTTTATACAGAACACCCGTGATGAGGAGCCTTGGGAGTACCCTTTCCTTTTTGTTTATTTCTGCTGTTATTAGGCACATTGTGCTTTTCTTTTCTATCTTTGCTTTTCTCCCCACTGAATAATGCCTTCATAAGTTTTATTAGTAGTTAGCAATACAAGGACAAGAGATATACTCAGAACATTCCCTGGGTGCAAAGAGTTCCCTCTCATAAGGCCATGCACATATATTTCCCTGCATCATATCTGTGTTCCATGCAATTTCGGCTCCTAAAGCCATAGAAATATCTACGTAAAAGAGGAAAGGGGAGGATGCGTGCGCGTACACAGACACCAGTGGGTGCTGATTGTGGGGGCAACCACTGTGAAGGGATTTAGTGCAACTGGATGCTCCTAATTATGTACAGTAGCTCAGGTTTGCTAATGCTTATTGTCAGCAGCCTCACAGATACCAAGGCAAAAGGCTGAAGTTAGTAAAGGGGATTACTGGGGCAAACACTCTGCATCTGAGCGGAAAAGAGACAAATTCTCTGCTATACCTTCAGCAGGGCATTATCTCGACTCACCAAGCCTAACCGTTTGCAGTCGATAGCACGATTGAGCCCCTTCTGTTCTGTTTTTGGCCCACTAGGTGTCAGTGTTTTTCTACACGTGCACGTCAGTCAACAGCTCCCTCGTAAGAAAGAGCTCTGGGTGGGCTTTTCCTAGAGGGCCATATATTTGTTCACCAGCACTGTGTTAATTTTCACTTAGACAAAGAACACTACATAGCCTCTTGCTCCTTAAGAAAAGTCTAGTTTTACTCAGTACTCTAAGGAACATTTCAGTCAGGCTGCTCCATGTTGTGTTCTAATCAGTGATCTCATACAGCATGTACTGCCTGCCAAAGGTCTGGACAGAAATCGTAGATGCAGGACAAGATGCTAAGCGAGCAACAGTGGTCTAGAGTGCCTGATTTTCAAAAGATGTTCAACTCTCATTTGAGCCAAGAGCCATCCTGTAAAGCTCCTCGTCGAGCATGTGTCTACCTTTGCCAGAGGTTAGCTGTGTTGGCTTATTACAACAACAATAACAACAACAGCAACAACGAGTCTTGTGGTACTTTAAAGACTAAGAGAGCAATCCTATGGCCTCCAGACAGCATCTGGGGGGCCATGGGATTTCCTGGATTCCTGGATCTGAGGTTGGAGACAGCCCTCTGTCTTCGGACCCAGGAGCCTGAGCTCCCCATCCCCGTCCCCTCGCAGCCAGTGCAGAGAGAACCGCACCAGCTGCCTGTTGTTGTTGTTGTTGTTGTTCAGTCGTTCAGTCATGTCCGACTCTTCGTGACCCCATGGACCATAGCACGCCAGGCCTTCCTGTCCTCCGCTCTCTCCCGGAGCGTGCTCAAGTCCATATTCATTGCATCCGTGATGCTATCTAGCCATCTCATCCTCTGCCGTCCCCTTCTCCTTTTGCCTTCAGTCTTTCCCAGTATCAGGGTCTTTTCCAGAGAGTTTTCTCTTCGCATTAGGTGGACAAAATATTTGAGCTTCAGCTTCAGTATCTGTCCTTCCAATGAGCACTCAGGGTTGATTTCCTTTAGGAATGACTGATTTGACCTCCTAGCAGTCCAGGGGACTCGTAAGAGTCTTCTCCAGCACCACAGTTCGAAAGCATCAATTCTTCGGCGCTCAGCCTTCCTTATAGTCCAGCTCTCACAGCCATACATTACTACTGGGAAAACCATAGCTTTGATTAGACGGACCTTTGTCGGCAAGGTGATGTCTCTGCTTCTTACTATGCTGTCTAGGTTTGCCATAGCTTTCCTCCCAAGGAGCAAGCGTCTTTTAATTTCATGGCTACAGTCACCGTCTGCCGTGATCTTGGAGCCCAAGAAAGTAAAATCTGTCACTGCTTCCATTTCTTCCCCTTCTATATGCCAGGAAGTGATAGGGCCAGATGCCATGATCTTCGTTTTTTTAATGTTGAGTTTCAAACCAGCTTTTGCACTCTCCTCTTTCACCCTCAACAAGAGGCTCTTTAGATCCTCTTCGCTTTCTGCCATTAGGGTGGTGTCGTCTGCATATCGGAGGTTGTTGATAATTCTCCCAGCAATCTTAATTCCGACCTCTCATTCATCCAACCCGGCATTTCTCATGATGTACTCTGCATATAAGTTAAATAAGCAGGGTGACAAGATACAGCCTTGTCGTACTCCTTTCCCAATTTTGAACCACTCGGTTGTTCCATGTCTGGTTCTTACTGTTGCTTCTTGACCCTCGTACAGGTTTCTCAGGAGACAGGTAAGGTGGTCTGGTACTCCCATCACTTTAAGAATTTGCCACAGTTTGTTGTGATCCACACAATCAAAGGCTTTAGCATAGTCAATGAAGCAGAAATAGACGTTTTTCTGGAATTCTCTTGCTTTCGCCATGATGCAGCGAATGTTGGCGATTTGATCTCTAGTTCCTCTGCCTCTTCGAAACCCAGCTTGTACTTGGCTTTCTTGCATTTCTTTTTCTTTGGGATGGATTGAGTTGCTGCCTCCTGAACAATGTTACGGACTGCCGTCCATAGTTCCTCAGGCACTCTGTCTATCAGGTCTAATCCCTGAAATCTATTCCTCACCTCCACTGTATATTCATAAGGGATATGATTGAGGTCATACCTGAATGGTTTAGTGGTTTTCCCTACGTTCTTCAAATTAAGCCGAAATTTTGCAAGAAGCAGCTCATGATCTGAGCCACAGTCAGCTCTAGGTCTTGTTTTGACTGACTGTATGGAGCGTCTCCATCTTTGGCTGCAAAGGACATAATCAATCTGATTTCGATATTGACCATCTGGTGATGTCCATGTGTAGAGTCGTCTCTTGTGCTGTTGGAAAAGAGTGTTTGCTATGATCAGTGTGTTCTCTTGGCAAAACTCTATTAGCTTTTGTCCTGCTTCATTTTGTACACCAAGGCCATGCCTGCCTGTTATCCCAGTGATTTCTTGACTTCCTACTTTAGCATTCCAATCCCCTATGATGAAGAGGACATCTTTTTTTGGTGTTAGTTCTAGAAGGTGTTGTAGGTCTTCATAGAACCAATCAACCTCAGCTTCTTCGGCATCAGTGGTTGGGGCATAGACTTGAATTACTGTGATGTTGAATGGTTTGCCTTGGATTCGTACTGAGATCATTCTGTCGTACCCCAGTACTGCTTTTCCCACCCTTTTGTTGACTATGAGTGCTACTCCATTTCTTCTAAGGGATTCTTGCCCACAATAGTAGATATGATGGTCACCTGAATTAAATTCGCCCATGCCTGTCCATTTTAGTTCGCTGATTCCCAAGATGTCAATGTTCAATCTTGCCATCTCATGTTTGACCACCTCCAGCTTACCTTGATTCATTGATCTGACATTCCAGGTTCCTAAACAATATTGTTCTTTACAGCATCGGATTTTCTTTTCACCACCAGACACATCCACAGCTGAGTGTCCTTTCAGCTTTGGCCCAGCCGCTTCATTCTTTCTGGCGCTACTTGGAAATGCCCTCTGCTCTTCCCCAGTAGTTATTGGACACCTTCCGACCTGAGGGGCTCATCTTCCAGCATCATCTCTTTTAGCCTTGTGATACGTTCCATGGGGTTTTCTTGGCAAGGATACTGGAGTGGGTTGCCATTTCCTTCTCCAGTGGACCACATTTTGTCAGAACTCTCTCCCATGACCTGTCCGTCTTGGGTGGCCCTGCACGGCATAGCTTATGGCTTCACTGAGTTACGCAAGCCCCTTCGCCACAACAAGGCAGTGACGAGCTTGCAAACACGAGCCCAGAGAGGGGGGAATGAGGGCGATTCTGTGGGTGGGGAGGGGAGGAGACTGGGGCAGCCGGCTTGTGAAGAATCCTCTGGCTGCCCCAGCCTCCTTCCCTCCCACTCCAAAGAGCCCCAGATAGACGGGCAAAATCACCTGTCTAGCCAAA
Source organism: Heloderma suspectum (assembly GCF_057233095.1). Classification (NCBI taxonomy): domain Eukaryota; kingdom Metazoa; phylum Chordata; class Lepidosauria; order Squamata; family Helodermatidae; genus Heloderma; species Heloderma suspectum. The sequence continues at coordinate 77,327,701 of NC_139461.1, forward strand.
GTGCAGAGCAAGAGGAGCACAGAGGCGATGCTCACATCTGTGCTCCTCCCGCCCTGCACAGGATGCCCATCAACCTCTGTGTTCGGAGGGTGACAGGCATCTGGATAGGATTGCACCCTAACACATTTATTCTGGCATACATGTTCATGGACTATAGCCCAGTTCATCAGATGCATGGAGTAAGACATGCAGTATTATAGAAACGCTGTCTACACTTAGGATCAAACCAGCAAGGAAACTTCTTAAGAACTAGACCAAAGCAGGTGAGGTACTACTCAGTTTGAACCCTCGACTAGAAAAAACTTCACTCCTGCTCATTTGTCTGAGCAACTTAGGGTACAACCCTATGGGTGTTCAAACAAAAAAAAGCCCGACAACTCCAGGCATCCCTCCAGCTTCACAACTTTGAATCTTCGAAGATCATACCTGAATTAGGGAAAAAAACATCATGGAGAAGCCCTGATTCTTCAAGGATAATGCCTTAATTAAAAAAAAAAAACCCATCCAGAGTGGGGGATAGGAGCGGGTAAAACTTAGTCTCATTTGAAGGGATACAACAACCCCCTGCTCAGTGCAGAAAGCCTGATTCCCAGGTGGTTGCCCATCCCACTACTGACCCCGCTTCGCTTCCAAGATCAGACAAGCATGCGCACATCCAGGCCTTTGCTTGTTGCTGAGGAAATGGGGGCTGCTGAGGAAGCTATGTGATCAGTAGCTGGAAGAAGACATGGGGCCGTCAAGAGCTGTGATTGGACAGGAAGGAAATACAAACACCGCCGTATATGGACAGGCCGGGAAGGAGACTACGACCGGATATGGTAGCAAAGGCAGAAAATCAGAGCACATTAAGGGAAAATACCGGGATATTAGGGTATTGAAAGTGGGAGCACGGAAGTGGGAAATTCCAGTTCCAATTCGAGGTGAGTACTGTGTAGTGTGAAAGGCGGGCAGTGAAACCTCATTGGAAGCGATAAAAGGCAGTAAGTGTAGATCCAGCTCAGATCATAGTTTGGCAAGTACAGCAATATATATGTGCTTAGTTAGCATCTATCACAACACAGAGAAACACATGGTGGGAAATGCAGATCATTCATATCAAAATTAATTAGATTTTCTGTCTCTTGGATTTAGTGACTGAACTGTGTGTTGACTATAAGGGAAAAATCTGTCTATGGTTATTAAGCTTTTGCTTTTTCAACCCTTTCCTCTGTCTATCTTGTAAGAGTTCTTGTATAAATTATTATTCTTTGTGTTTGGATGTGTTTCTGAGCATTCATTTTAATAAAAAGAATCTGCTTAGGAAACAACCTCTCTTCCCTCCCCACTGTTACATCTAACGATGAAAGTCACAGGATCACCAAACAAGCAGAGCTAATTTTACTGTTAACTTTATCTCTGACATCCTTCTTGTTTTCAAAGAAAATATATGTATTATTACAGGACTGGGCTCCCCCACCCTCATGCCTCCTGCCCCCCACACCCTACACACAGAAGGGTAAGAGAGCTATTTTTGAAGCTCCTTCAATCAGAAGCCCTAGCTCTTTACAAAAGCCATCCCCACAGGATATCAGAACTGTGCTTGAAAACATATGTGATAGAGAGAGAAAAATATCAAGCCATAAAATGAACCGAGATCACCTTGTAATTGGGCAGAGATGACTTCCTGCTGTGGTTGGTATTTTTTGTTAAATGCCAGTGCTTCTGCATTTCCAACCTTTTGCTGGAAGAGACTGAATACAAAGTTTTTTTGATAGCCAAGTAAATCACAGCCAAGCGGAAGACCTCCCTGTTTGAAAGGCGCCACTTCCTGCAGTAGTTTGTCTTAGTGATGCTAGAAGGGAGACAGCTAAAAGAGTGGGACCAACCCACAGCATTTTTTTGACTCAGAACACAACACATGAAACAGAACTGTAGGAAGATCCCATACAAATATGATCATGTAATTAGGGTTCCCAGCAGGCCCTGCACTTGTGCCTTTAATCAGCAGCTTGACATTGCTGGCATTCACATGCGAAGCTTTTCCTATCATTTTATCTCCACCATAGGAAAAGCTTCGCCTTCTAATTCTCTGCATATGACATTATGGTTAAAGACTCAGGAGCCTGTCTAGTTAAGAAGTTGGAAACCCTAAACGTAATCTTTTCATCTCCAATATAGAAAAGCAAACACAAAATTTAATAACAGATGCTTCAACCAAGGAAAAGTCAATAGAGAGCCAGTACATACTGCAGTAGAATATTATTATTATTACCTAAGGTTGCAAGATTCAAAGCTGCAGAAAGTCATAGACCTTTAAATCTCCCAATGCAGCAGGATATAAGCCAGTCACAGTTGTCCCCTCGCCAGATGTGTCATCCCGGAAAGCAGGGCCACCCAAGACATTTTGTTGCCTAAGGGAGAGCAGCAAATGGCCCCCCAGCCCAAGTCATGTTGTATACTACCCAAAGTACTGAGGCAGAAAATTGCTCAAGCACCTGCCTGGCAGTAAAAATACAACAACAACAACAATAATATATAACGAAGTTACTGCCCCTTCAAGACACCCCAGATCAGTTGCTGGAGACATCCACCTCACTCTGCCTAATGAAAGGGGGGGGCTTGCAAGGAAGGAATTGGAGGGAGAAACCATGGCTGCCTTATCTCCTGCTGTATCAGGTGATTTAAGGTATATGAATGTTTCTAACTTTGAATCTGGCCACCTTATTACACCAGATTCCCCAGCCTACTTGGCGGGGGCATGCTGGGAGTTGTAGTTCAACACATCTGGAGAGCACCAGGTTGGGGGACAGCCCTCTGGATATTGTTGGACTCCAGCTCTCATCAGCACCTAGCCAGCACGGTCAATGGCCAGGGATGACAGGAGTTGTCATTCCACAAGATCTGGAGGACTGCAGGTTTTCCACCCTTGATACACATGGTGCCAGATACAGGTTTAGCTCAAGTGACAGCTCAACCTTGGTCCCAGTGAATGAGTGGCTTTGGCCAAGTTGCTGTCTTCCTGGTTCAATTCCCTGAACTATAAACTGGCAATAAGAAGCCCACCCTGCAAGGTTGTTGTGAGAATGAAAGAGTTAGGGACATGCTTTTCAAGTGTCAGCAGCCTTAAAACATACATGCTATGAAAGTGCACTCCTGCTCAAAGATTTCCAGTTTGTGATCAAGAGGGTATAGCAACTTGTGAGTTTTGAATCCCTTGTAAATTTTGTGAGACTCAGATAAGATGTGCATATTAAGCACGAGGCTGTCACAAAAAAAAACCTACAGTGCAATCCTATACATGTCTACTCGGAAGTAAGTCCCATTGAGTTCAGTGGGGCTTACTCCTGGTACTTACTTCTGAGTAGACATGTATAGGACTGTGCTGTTAATTACTGTTTCCCCAAGAAAATGTACTTTCATTATTAAGAAGCTGGTCTTTTTTTTTCTTTCCTAGATTCTATATTTTCTGTCATTTGTTCATCTGTGAAGCACGAAATAAGCTGCATGCTGCAACATCCCCTTCCTTCTTTTTCTTGTTTGTTTGTTTGTTTTGTTTTTACTATTACTCTTATAAGGAGTCTAAAATGATGTAGTGCTGATATATATAAAAAACCAAGAATGGCAGAATCAATAGGGTTGTGTGTATTCTAGCGCACATTCACTAAAAGTCACAGTCATTTTTAATTTTACTTTTTGCTGGGATTGCACCCCAGAACAAATCACTTACACATTGCACATCCAGCTACACATTGCACAGAAGTTCATGCAAACTTTGAAAATTAGCTACTGGAGGCTGCAAGCAGGAGAAGAAGAGTGGTTGGCGTGGAAGAAAGTTGCACATTTCCATTTTTTTCCACTCAAAATTGCTCCCTCAGGCAGGATCCTTCTTTCTCCACGTGGAAAAAGTTATGGGGATCCATATATTTTTCACTGTATGGGGAAAAGCAACTGGAAAAGTTACACTGAAGTGCAGCTAATGGACCCTCAACTGAATTAAAATTAAGTGTTCCTCTGAAGTACGTGGGCACAGTCTAGCAAAATTTAATTGGAACTTGTGACAGGGGACCTGTCTACACATTAGGTGGTAGCAAACCCAGATATGCAACTGAATTTACACTTAATGGAGAGCTGCAGCTTATCCTATGCTCTAATGATCCTCTGTTTCATATAGGTGTTTGGCTCATTCACACGTTATATTTCAAAATCTTAGGTGAACACTTTAAAAAACCACATAATGAGTGAATCAGTCCTGAGTCCCATTGAAGGGACGATCTACGTTGCGCCCACCATTGCAATGAAGTCGGGGTCCTGTCGGGTTAAAACGCACTCACATTAAAACGTGATTATCCACACTCACCCATTTTCCCCATTGTGGTTCTTGATCGAACGAGCTCGGTTCACACTCGAGAGCTGCACTGTTTTCTTGCTCTTAAAGACTCAAAGCTCTCATTGGAGGCGCAGAAACTCTCCCTGTTTCTGCTGATTCCCCGCCCACCATCCCTCTCTTCCTCTATCCGTGTGTGTGTGTGTGTGTGTGTGTGTGTGTGTGTAGATTCATAGAATAGTAGGGTTGGAAGGGGCCTACAAGGCCATCGAGTCCAACCCCCTGCTCAATGCAGGAATCCAAGTCACAGCATCCCTGACAGATGGCTGTCCAGCCTCGTCTTGAAGGCCTCCAGTGTGGGAGAGCCCACCACCTCCCCAGGTAATTGGTTCCATTGTCGTATTGCTCGTACAGTCAGGAAGTTTTTCCTGATGTTCAGCCGGGATCTGGCTTCCTGTAACTTGAGCCCATTATTCCGTGTCCTGCACTCTGGGATGATCAAGAAGAGATCCTGGCCTTCTTCTCTGTGACAACCTTTCAAGTACTTGAAGAGTGCTATCATATCTCCCCTCAGTCTTCTTTTCTCAAGGCTAAACATGTCCAGTTCTTTCAGTCTCTCTTCATAGGGCTTTGTTTCCAGTCCCCTGATCATCTTTGTTGCCCTCCTCTCAAACCTCTCCAGTTTGTCTGCATCCTTCTTAAAGTGTGGTGCCCAGAACTGGACACAGGACTCCAGATGAGGCCTAACCAGTGCTGAGTAGAGGGGAACTAGTACTTCCTGGGATTTGGAAGTGATGCTTCTATGAATGCAGCCCAAAATAGCATTTGCCTTTTTTGCAGCCACATCACATTGTTGGCTCATATTCAGCTTGTGATCGACAATGATTCCAAGATCCTTCTCGCTTGTAGTGTGGTTGAGCCATGTATCCCCCATCTTGTAACTGTGCATTTGGTTTCTTTTTCCTAGGTGCAGAACTTGGCATTTGTCCCTATTAAATGTCATTCTGTTGTTTTCTGCCCAGTGCTCCAGTCTATCCAGATCACTTTGAATTTTGTTTCTGTCTTCCAAAGTATTAGCTATCCCTCCCAATTTTGTGTCATCTGCAAATTTGATCAGCATTCCCTGCACCTCCTCCTCCAAGTCATTAATACAAATGTTGAAGAGCACTGGGCCCAGGACCAAGCCCTGCGGTACCCCACTCGTTACTTCTCCCCAGTTTGTGAAGGTCCCATTGATAAGCACTCTTTGAGTCCGATTCTGTAGCCAACTGTGGATCCACTGGACCGTTGTTTCATCTAGCCCACTTTGAGCTAGTTTGCTCATCAGGATATCATGGGGCACTTTGTCGAAAGCTTTGCTGAAGTCGAGGTATATGATGTCTACAGCATTCCCACGGTCTACAAGGGAGGTTACTTGATCACAAAATGAGATCAGATTTGTCTGGCAGGACTTGTTTTTGACAAATCCATGTTGGCTTCGAGTAATCACGGCATTGTTGTCAAGGTGTTTCCAGATGGATTGCTTTATGATCTGCTCCAGAATTTTCCCTGGGATTGATGTCAGACTGACTGGTCTGTAGTTCCCAGGTTCCTCCTTTTTACCCTTTTTGAAGATAGGGACAACGTTAGCCCTCCTCCAGTCATCTGGCACTTCCCCCGTCCTCCATGATTTCTCAAAGAGAATAGATAGCGGTTCTGAGAGTTCTTCTGCCAGTTCCTTTATGACTCTAGGATGCAGTTCATCTGGCCCTGGAGATTTGAACTCATTCAAAGTAATGAGGTGTTCCTTGACCATATGCCTGTCGATCTCAAGCTGCAATCCTGCCCCTTCAGCCTGTACTTCGCCTTTGCCAGGGGGGTCATAGACCCTCTTTTGGGAGAAGACTGAACAAAAGTAGGAATTGAGCACCTCTGCCTTTTCTTTGTCATCTGTTATCGTTTTGCCATCCTTATTTAATAGCTGAACCACCATTTCTTTCCTCTGCCTTTTACTATGCACGTAGCTGAAGAAAGCCTTTTTGTTGTTTTTAACATCCCTTGTGTGTGTGTGTGTGTGTGTGTGTGTGTGTATGGTGCGAGCATCCTGTTGGGGCTCGAAGCCCGGTGAGAGCTTGTCCCCTGCTGCCACCACTGTAGCAGGTGGAGGTGGAAGGAAGAAGGAGGCACCTATCCTCTTCCCCCCCACCACCTGCTGGAGGCCAGGGCAAGAGGCTGGGGGTGTCTGCCAATTCTCTTTCCCCTGCGCCAGCCCTTTGCAGCCAGCGCGAGGAAGAAGAGCCCAGCACTCAGCTTGGGGGCGGGGGGGGGGGTGCTAGCATCTTTGAAGCTTCAAAGCTGCACAGCTTCAAAGACTGTGAGATAACATTGCATAGGTTCCTCAGCACTCAAGGCTTTATCACTAGCAAGGAAATGGCTGGAGGAGCATGCTCTTGTATGAGCTAAGCAGGGTTGGCCCTGGTCAGAATTTTGGATGGGCAACAGCCAGGGAATCAGGCTTCCTGCACTGAGCAGGGGGTTGTTCTCTCCCTTCAAATGATACTAACTTTTACCTCCTTCTATCCCCTGCTTTAGCTTAAAAAAAAAAATTAAGGATCACAACTGAGTGCCTTTACACATGCTGCCTCCCCCCCCCCATTCTCCCTGTAGCTTAACTGGTGCTGTAATGTATTCTCACTGCCCCAATCCTGGGCACTCACTTACTCGGGAGTAAGCCACATTTAACTCAATGGAACTTACTACTGAGTAGACATAAGATCACCCTGTAAGTCTGCAAGCCTTGAGTAAGCCCCATTGAGCCCCATAGGGTGCTCTGGAACAAAAGAGGACATTGCTTCTGAGCTTGGTGGGGTGGGGGATCAGAGGTGTCTCCCTTCACTGCAGGGAGGCATTTTACCCTCTGCTCCCTCCGATTGACAAATGCAGAGGCAGGAGACACTCAGGCTGGGGGCACGGGGGGGGGGGCTGCTTGCATCTTCGAAGACTGCCCAGTGAAGAAATTTATGCTTATGTGCAGGGAAATCAGGCTGGAGAAGCCCGATTCTTCGAAGATTTGGAGATCTGAAGATTTAAAGATAATGCCTTAAATTTTTTTTTTTTAAGAAGATCACTTACAGGGTGATCTTATGTCTACTCAGTAGTAAGTTCCATTGAGTTCAAGGTTGCTTACTCCTGTGTAAGTGAGTGCCCAGGATTGGGGCCGCAAGAAAACATTACAGCACCAGTTAAGCTAGAATGGGGGAGAAGGGTGGGGGAAGGCAGCGTGTGTAAAGGCACTCAGTTGTGATCCTTAATTTTATTTTTATTTTGTAAAGCCAAAGCAGGGGATAGAAGGCGGTAAAAGTTAGCGTCATTTGAAGGGAGAGAATAACCCCCTGAAGCCTGATTCCCTGGCCGTTGCCCATCCAAAATTCTGACCAGGGCTGACCTAGCTGAGCTTCTCAGATCAGACAAGAGCCAGCAGCAATAGCCCTCTGCTGGTTGGCAATTAAACTTCCAGTGCTAAGGAAGCTATGCTATCACTAGCTGGAAGACCAGATGGGGGCATCAAGAGCTGTGATTGGACAGGAGGGAAATACAAACACTGCCATATATGGACAGGTGTGGGAGGGGACTACGACCTTATAAGGTAATGAACACAGAAGAGCAGAGCACATGAATGGGAATACTGGGATATCAGGGTATTGAAAGCAGGAGCACAGAAGTGGGAAATTCCGGTCCCAGTTCGAGGCAGGTCCTGTGTAGTGTGAAAGACGAGCGGTGAAACCATATTGGAAGAGAGAAAAAACATAAGTGTAGATTGGCCTGAAATTAGTATGACTTTATCATTTAGCTGCATGCTTTCAGTCTGTAGAATTCAGTGGGACTTTGGCCTAGTTTTCACAAATAGTTTATGAGGTGGCAATCCCTTTTTTTCTACTCTGTACCACATAGATGGGGGCTCACAATGAAAGACTTGTCATCATCACCATCATCATTATCCTGGCAGACAGAAAGCTAGATGGCAGGGAGAAGGGTTCTACCTTAGCTTTTTCACTGACATGCTGGTTTTCTATGACTAGATTTTCTTATATCACAGAACATTCCGTCATGTAAGGCCCCTCCTGCAGTCTAACATGGTGCAGATCAGAAACACATTTACCACCTTGTCAACAAATTATGATAACTAGCCTGTGTTACAACTATTGCTGGATTGCCCCCTATATCTTCAGAATCATGGTGACAGCCTCATTAAAGCTAATGGGACTAAGGGTGTAATCCTATTGGGAATAAGTCCCATTGCACTCAGTGTGACTTATTTCTGAGTAGACATGCTCAGCTGGTAAGCTGGAATAAGAGCAAGCATTTCAGTTTTTTGTTTTGGTACACATAGATGAAGAGTTATATGGTGCTCCTACATTGATATGATCAATGGAATGAAAGTCTATATACGAGAGAGAGAGAGAGAGAGAGAGAGAGAGAGAGATTGCACCAGTACCAGTAGCTGTATATGACTGAACACATCTTTCCATTTAAATAGCTTTCCTCATTATTTCTTTTTTCTTTTTTTCCTCTTTTTTTTGCATCTCTGTGACTGTATCTGAATCAATAGTTTGTTTTGTACGAGTAAGCAAGAAAGGGATGGGAAAGCAGATGGAAGTATTGTTTGTGATGAATGAATTTGAAATGTCGACCATTCATCCTTCTGCCTTGTCACAGCCACAGTTTTCTGCAGATCCACAGATCAAAACCACTGCTTGATTTTGTTTTCTTTTTAAAAACTTTCTCATTGTAAAGGTATGGATTTTATAGGCATCATTGTTGTCAAAAAGAGAGCACTTTCTCATCTGTGCTACCACTTGCTTGCTTGACTGGCAGAAAGCCAGTGAGTAAGTAGGCCGTGGCATCTCCTGCTCCTCCCCATCACCACTGTTGTCTGGGCCAGAGTGAGAGGCAGGTGAAGAAGCAGGTTGCCATGGTGAAAAGGAGGAGCAAGTCCAGGGGGCTCTTGTCAGTGGGCCCCTCATGAAGTCTTCACCTTCGGCAGGTGCCTGCCCTTGATGTCAGTCCTGCCTGTGTGGTTATTCCCTTGCTTGTTGGCTGCTGCACAAAGGCTTCCACCAAACCTTTACAGCACTATCCTATGGATGTCTACTCAAAAGTAAGTCCTACTGAGTTCAATGGAATGTCACCCCAAGTAAGGTTTGTAAAGTGCAGCTTAAAGGTAAAGGTGTCCCCAACCAGTCGTGTCCGACTCTAGGGTGCGGTGCTCATCCCCGTTTCTAAGCAGAAGAGCCAGCGCTGTCCGAAGACGCTTCCGTGGTCATGTGGCCGGCATGACTGAACACCGAGGTGCACGGAATGCTGTTACCTTTCCCGCCGAGGCGGTACCTATTTATCTACTTGCAATTTCTTGCTTTCGAACTGCTAGGTTGGCAGGAGCTGGGACTGAAGATGGGAGCTCACTCGGTCATGCAGCACTCGGGTCTCGAACTGCTGTCCTGCCGACCTTCCAGTCTGCAGTTCAGCGTCTTAACCACTAAGCCACCGCAGCCCTAAAGTGCAGCTTAGCTGTGATTTTAGCATTCCACTCCCGCAGCACATGGCCCCTTGGAAGATACATTGCTTGAGTGGGATGCAGAACGTATTATTAGAGAAACCATGTCAGTAGACATTGTTGTTGTTGTTCAGTCGTTCAGTCGTGTCCGACTCTTCGTGACCCCATGGACCATAGCACGCCAGGCCTTCCTGTCCTGCACTCTCTCCCGGAGCGTGCTCAAGTTCATATTCGTTGCATCGGTGATGCTATCTAGCCATCTCATCCTCTGCCGTCCGCTTCTCCTTTTGCCTTCAGTCTTTCCCAGCATCAGGGTCTTTTCCAGAGAGTTTTCTCTTTGCATTAGGTGGCCAAAATATTGGAGCTTCAGCTTCAGTATCTGCCCTTCCAATGAGCACTCAGGGTTGATTTCCTTTAGGATTGACTGATTTGACCTCCTTGCAGTCCAGGGGACTCGTAAGAGTCTTCTCCAGCACCACAGTTCAAAAGCATCAATTCTTCGGCACTCAGCCTTCCTTATAGTCCAGCTCTCACAGCCATACATTACTACTGGGAAAACCATAGCTTTGATTAGATGGACCTTTGTCGGCAAGGTGATGTCTCTGCTTCTTACTATGCTGTCTAGGTTTGCCATAGCTTTCCTCCCAAGGAGCAAGCGTCTTTTAATTTCATGGCTACAGTCACCGTCTGCGGTGATCTTGGAGCCCAAGAAAGTAAAATCTGTCACTGCTTCCATTTCTTCCCCTTCTATATGCCAGGAAGTGATAGGGCCAGATGCCATGATCTTCGTTTTTTTAATGTTGAGTTTCAAACCAGCTTTTGCACTCTCCTCTTTCACCCTCAACAAGAGGCTCTTTAGATCCTCTTCGCTTTCTGCCATTAGGGTGGTGTCGTCTGCATATCGGAGGTTGTTGATAATTCTCCCAGCAATCTTAATTCCGACCTCTGATTCATCCAACCTGGCATTTCTCATGATGTACTCTGCATATAGGTTAAATAAGCAGGGTGACAATATACAGCCTTGTCGTACTCCTTTCCCAATTTTGAACCACTCGGTTGTTCCATGTCTGGTTCTTAGCGCAATTGTGCAGTAGTTTGAACACTCTTTGGCGTTGCTCTTCTTTGGAATTGGAATGTAAACTGACCTTTTCCAGTCTTGCGGCCATTGTTGAGTGTTCCAAATTTGTTGGCATATTGAGTGCAGCACTTTAACAGCATCATCTTTTAGGATTTTAAATAGCTCAGCTGGAATACTGTCATCTCCACTAGCTTTGTTGTTAGCAATGCTTCCTAAGGCCCACTTGACTTCACTCTCGAGGATGTCCAGCTCAAGTTCAGTGACCGCACTATCATGGCTATCAGGGACATTCAGATCTTTCCTGTATAGTTCTTCTGTGTATTCTTTCCACCTCTTCTTAATCTCATCTGCATCTGTTAGGTCCCTGCCTTCTTTGTCCTTTATCATGCCCGTCTTTGCACAAAACGTTCCCTTGAGATATCCGATTTTCTTGAAGAGATCTCTAGTCTTTCCCATTCTGTTGTTTTCCTCGATTTCTTTGCATTGTTCATTTAAGAAGGCCTTATTGTCTCTCCTTGCTATTCTCTGGAACTCTGCATTCAGTTGGATATATCTTCCCCTTTCTCCCTTGCTTTTCGCTTCCCTTCTTTCCTCAGCTACTTGTAAAGCCTCATCAGACAGCCACTTGGCTTTCTTGCATTTCTTTTTCTTTGGGATGGATTGAGTTGCTGCCTCCTGAACAATGTTACGGACCTCTGTCCATAGTTCCTCAGGCACTCTGTCTATCAGGTCTAATCCCTGAAATCTATTCCTCACCTCCACTGTATATTCATATGGGATATGATTTAGGTCACACCTGAATGGTTTAGTGGTTTTCCCTATGTTCTTCAATTTAAGCCGAAATTTTGCAACAAGAAGCTCATGATCTGAGCCACAGTCAGCTCCAGGTCTTGTTTTTACTGACAAAAGCTAATAGAGTTTTGCGAAGAGAACACGCTGATCATAGCAAACACTCTTTTCCAACAGCACAAGAGACGACTCTACACATGGACATCACCAGATGGTCAATATCGAAATCAGATTGATTATGTCCTTTGCAGCCAAAGATGGAGAAGCTCTATACAGTCAGTCAAAACAAGACCTGGAGTAGACATTGTTACATGGATCCAAACCAGAATGGGAGCAACCATGGAAGACCTAACAGTTACATTCCTTGAGGCACATAGAAAAGGGAGCTTATTTTTTAAAGATTTTTTAAAAGCATGCTCTGGAGCTGTGCTTTTGTCTATGAAAATATGAACTCTGAACCTATAACGTAACTTACAGGGTAGAGAAGACATATGCAGGGTCAAACACGGGACATGGCTTTGGTAGTCTCAGTGAGGAACTATAACATTATGCCATTCAAAAAGTGTGAGAAACAACCCTTTACACAGCATGTGGTGCTGGCCACCAATCCGGGTGGCTTTAAAAAGGGGTTGGACAAATTCCTGGAGGAAAAGGCTATCAATGCTACTAGTCCTGATGGCCATGTGCTACCTCCAGTACCAGAGGCAGTGAGCCTATGTACACCCGTTGCTAGAGAACACGGGTGGGAGGGTGCTGCTGTGCTCATGCCCTGCTTGTGAGTTCCTGGTCGACAGCTGGCTGGCCACTGTGTGAACAGAATGCTGGACTAGATGGACCCTTGGTCTGATCCAGCATGGCTCTTCTTATGTTCTAACAACACATTATTTACTGTATTTGTTCATTCATTCATTCATTCAATTTATATCTCGCTCTCCAGTGAGAAAACACTTTCAGGGCAGCTTTCAAAATGGCATCTACAACAACAATAAAAACAATAGTAACAATAAATAAATTAGCAGAATAAAAACAACAGCAATTAAAAAAACATTTCTGTCACAGATTAAAAGCCTTGGTACACAATAAGCTCTTCTGTTTGTGCTCAAAAGACAACAAAGTAGGTACCAAGCAAGCCTTTCTGGAAGAGCCGCAACCAGGTAGCCCCAACTATGAAGACTCTCTGCCTCGTCACCATCTGATTCTCTCCAGAGATACCCAGAGAACGGTATCTGAAGTTTAGGTACCAGCACACTTCTGTACACGTTTACTCAAAAATAAGTTGCATTGTTTTTAGTGGGACTTATTCCCAGGTACACTTGTATAAGGGTTACAGCCTAAGTATACAGTTAGACTCATATTGCAGTAGCTACAACGGAACCCAGCCCTTTCAGCCCGGTGGGGACATTTGGAATCTTGAGAACATGTCATGGGGGCTCTCACAAAATAGGTGGGTATTGCCAGTCACAAACACTCATTTCCCAGAAGGCAAATTGGTGAGGCTTAAAGAAAAATAACTTGCCCAAGAACCTAAACACAAGGCAGAGGTGGGGGCTGACTTCCAAAATACACTCACTTTTTAAACTCCAGCACCCATTTCATAGAAGGAAAACTGATGAAGCTCAGAGACGATAATCTGGCTAAGAAAGTGAGTACAAAGCAGAGGTGAGGACTGACCCAAATGCCAAATCACATATTTGCCTCCACAAAGCACAACAAAATATCCATTTCACATGTGGAGCCCAGAGGCATTCTTGGAAATAAAGAGGGCACTGGGGCCTAGTGCTTTTCTCTGCCTCCCAGTTAATATATTTTTAAAAATCTTTGATAGTTTTTAAAAATCAGGAGGGGCGGGTAGCCAGTCAGGTACCATGAGAGGTGTCTGTGGGCACAGTGGTGCCATGGGTTCCACACTGGGGACTCCAGCAGCAGGAGGTCCTTCAGGTCCCACGCCATATACACAGCTTTAAAGATAAGCATCAGTACTTCAAATTGTGCTGGAAACAGACTGGAAACTAGGGCAGCGTTCGTGAAAATAATTTTCCATTTATTAGTTCCAGTTAGCAACCTAGTGGCCATATATTGAACTCACTGAGGTTCCAGACAAAGGGAGCCCCATGTGTAATGAATTATAACCAGCTAATCTGGAAGCTACCAGCGCCTGGATAACCTTGGCCAGGCTGTTTCCAAGCTAGAGCTCCCAATTCCATGAAACATCTTCAGATCACACATTAAAACTGACACAGCATGCAGCCAAAATGACCATCAACGAAACAGCAGGAAACCACTGAGCGGTGGCTAACTTTCCTAAGCAGAACGAAATAATATTGACTTTACCTGGAACGCTGTGAGAGAGGAAGCCAAATGAACAACCCACAGGAGACTGTTCCAAAGCTCTGTAATGGCCGCAAAAGTGGTTCTCGTAGAGGCCAACTTGGCCTGTACATAACACAGAACTTGAAGCAAGGCTGAAGCAGCAGATTTTAAAACTTCAGGAGGGTCAATATGGGAGAAGGTGTCCCCTGAGATTTCCCAGTCCCAGACCATTTAGGGTTTTCTAGGTCAAAAACGAACACTGTGAGTGGGGCTTGAAAGCCAAGGCAACCAATGTAGTTTAGGTGTCCCATGCATACCTCAACTCACAGCCATCCATTAAGCAGCGCCCTGTGTTAGCTCAAGTTTCAAGACATTTTCATGGGCAGTGCCATGCAGAGTGCATTGTAAGAGTCTAAGTGCGCAATCCTATGCATGTTTAGACAGAGAAAAGGCCTACGTCTCCCAGCATGCCCCAGCCAGCAAGGTTGGCTGGGCATGCTGGGAGTTGTAGGCCTCTTCTCTGTCTAAACACGCATAGGATTGCGCCCTAAATTAGTCTTTGTTTAATTATTCCACATGGAGAGGTCCTTGTGCTACCAAACACATTGCATGTTCTTCTGTCTTCTCCTCCTTAATACTTGTTTATTTTTTCATTGTTTTGGTAGAAAGAAAAAAGACAGAAGAAGCAGTGAACATAAAAACATAAGAAGATCTATGTTGAGTCAGACCAAGGGTCCATCTAGTCCAGCATTCTGTTCACACAGTGGCTAATCAGCTGTTGACAGGAAACCCACAAGCAGGATATGAGTGCAAAAGCACCCTCCTGCCCATGTTCCCCAGCAACTGGTGTACATCGGCATACTGCCTCTGATACTGGAGTAGCATAGAGGCATCAGAACTAGTAGCCACTGATAGCCTTTTAAAGCCATCCAAATTGGTGGCCATCACTACATCTTGTAGTAGCAAATGTCATAGTTTAACTGTGAGCTGTGTGAGGAAGTACTCCTTTTATCTGTTTTGAATCTCCCACCAGTTAGCTTCATGGGAAGATACTAGGTTCTAGTACAGAAAACATGGGAGGGTTAAGTTAAAGATGATGACATTTGGATTCCCTGTAAAAATCCATAAATGAGGCAGGGTGATTGCATGGTAACAGCCTCATCTGGAAGCACCTGTGGCCCTCACACTGGAGGAGGACATGCGAGTTGGTAGATAGTAGGTTATCTGGATTAAGAACAGGATATCGTGATGATCCATGTGAAATAGTTACCATATTTGTCCAGTCCAAACTGTGTCCCTGGTAAAGCCATGTGGTAGTAGTAAAAGCCCCTAATAGAGAACAGAAGGACACAGACATGATTGGGAATTGGATGAAATAGCTCTTTTGTTCAGATATGTTCTGTTTGTGGCCACCTTTGCTCTCTGAACTTTGCACACTGTAGAAATTCTTCTGTGCAAGTTAGCAGCCACAGACACAACAAAAACAAAACAAACACAAAACCAGCCCTCTGATATGCTTCAGTTCCTGCAGTTCAGTTCCTGGAAGCATTGACTCAGATGCTAAATGCTGGATCCAAATCTGCAGCCAAGGAGAGGAACAAAGCCATTCTGAATAGGCCCGTGTTGTTTACAATGAGTTTGGGGCCGCATGTGGCCACCTACCTCAGTCGCAGCGACGCAGTGTGCCGACTGCTTTTCTATTGAGAACTGAAAGCCGTGGAGGGAAGGTGAGCAAGGACGTGGAGGGGGGAGCACAGATCTGTAGGTTGCATGTTGGTGAACTTAATGAATAGTTAGCAGGCAAGGACTTGAAGGCCAAAACCTGACAGCCTGTCAGGCGCTGATTGCCATTTCCATAAAGGGCCCGATGTAAGTGTGAGTGATTGAGAGGCTGATTGATTTGTTTTGCTGAGTCTCCTTTGTGGCCTCCTGGGTAAATTTCTGGCCACACCTCTCTGCCTCAAAGCATTTGCTCTGCCTGCTGTTGCTTCCCCCCCTTTTTTTTTATTTGTGCGTAATGAAAATTTGTTATAAGCCTTCCCTTTCATCTGTACATGGCAGGCTGTCACGCAGAAACAAGCCATTCTGGAACCTTGCTTCCTTCCAAATTGCTAAATATTTTTCTTCAAATTGCTTCCCTAATGGGCTAGTATAATAAGAGTGGCATGCTCTCTGCCCACGCTGAAGATGCCAGAGCATTTGTCCAGTGCACATGTGTGCTGGGCGCAATAAACTCATCGCCTAGACTGGCCGACACTGCAGCGGTTGCCTGCCCATCAAAATCGGGAGTGCATTTTCTGCATGCACAACATGCACATTCTGTTTTTCTCTTGTCCCATCCTTGGGGGAGGGTGGGGGAAACGTAGCTCAAAGAGAAGAACTGGGCCACGCAGTCTGCTCTTGGGAAGACAGCTCACTTGTTCCCATTCCATAAGGAGACACCTGATGGCAGTACCAGGGGGGTTGTGCCAAGTACAAAACAAGCCATGCGAGGAGTGAAAGAGCTGGGCTTGCTAATGGCCTAGCCTGCCCAGGCCAGATTTTTATTGACTCCAGTTGCTGCTTTTCGGAGGGGCAGGCACCAGTGCTCCCCATGGCCAGCCAATCCATGTGCTATATGCTAAACTGTTGCTGACCCACTGCTTTATGAGCCTAAGTGGTTATGCAGGAACAGAAGTGAATAGGTTGTGTGCGATAAGAAAATAATTTGCCAAAAACTGCAACAATAAAGAGGGCCTGATGGGATCTCTTATGGCATGAATAGCCTGGAGCAGCTGCAGATTTCTCTCTGCTTTCACAATTATTTTCATTTTTATAACAGCTAAAAGCGAAATATTGTCCAGGAGCTTCCACAAATGCAGCATATCCATAGATTTTGTGCATCTGTAAAAAAAGAAAAAGAAATGGGGTGGGGGAGAAAGAAGTGGAGCAAAAAGAAGTTTCTGGATAAAAAGTCCCTTGGCATATCAGCTATAAGGCCAGGCTCCTTTCACAGGCTTCAAAGTGGATTTCTTCGGTGTCAAGCCAATACCTGGCATCTCCTATTACACGAACTATATTTCTAGACTGCCCAATTTTATACAGGTGCTCAATAGAGATGCTCCTTAGGGCCCCCTGTAGGTCATGTGCAGTAGATGCACATTACAAACCATCATTTCAGAACAGGATGTAGGAACAACACATCCAAACTTAAAACCAAGGCAGCCATAAGACCATGTTGGCCATAAGAAAAATGGCAAAATCCGTATTTGTGTAATACCGTTACTAGGCTGGCCAAAAGATCACCAAGAATTTGCAAGCTTTTGAAATCTCCAGATCTCTTTATCAAGCAAGATGTTACAAAAAGCAGGTGGGGGGGTGGAGAGAGAGAAAACGCTGACTTGATGGTGAAGTCACCGGGTTTGCATGTTCAGAGTCCAACATTTCTCATTTTCATGCTCTCAGTAACCCTACAGTAATCCTAATTTGAATGTCTGCAGACTCATCTTTCCCCACCTCCTCTTAAGACTCTGAACATGCAGACACTGTGACACTGTGAGTAGAGTTTTTTCCTCCCCAACCTGCTTTTTGTAACAACTTGCCTGATGAAGAGATCTGTGGTTCTTGAAAGCTTGCACATTTTTGTGATCGTTTGGTCATTTTCTTAAAGGAAAGATGCAGGTGTTGGTTTTAAATGGGGATAGATATTCATCTAGTATATATCTATCACTCAGTCTGCATGTGAGTCCAGTGACCTACTAAATCCAAGTCACATGCCCCTTCTGTATAGTGCATTCCGTAAAGGAAGAGAAGAAAGATCTTAAGAAAGACAGCTGGCCGATTTACATGTGACAGGAGAACAGCATCAGAGAAATAGGAAGGGTAGAAGACTGTGAGTATTGTGTAACATGAAAGACATCTAGAGCTTGCCTTCCTGACATTACATGGACCCCAGTGAGTGCATTGGATTTGGCAAAGATGTTGGTAACATTCTGCCAGAGGCAGCCAAGCACACAGATTACTGACGGCATAAATCACCCCAGGATTGGGACTAGAATTTGGATGAAGCACTTTGGAGGATCCACAGCAGGGTCAGTCCAGCTTTTCACATGTTGTATGCACAGCTTTCGCCTTGATAATACATTTGAGGTCAAAGTAAATATGGCTACAGCAGGGACAAAGGCTTATACCTTCCTACCTGGGCTGCAATCTGAATCCAGGCTGCCACACCTGCTATTTACTCTTTAAAAAAAAATGCATACAATTACTAAAGTCACACTTAGGGCACAATCTTAGGTCTACAACTCCCAGCATGCCCCAGCCAGCCATGCTGGCTGGGACATGCTGGGAGTTGTGGGCCTTTTTTCTGTCTAAATATGCACAGGATTGCACCTTTAGTTTGACTCTTGGAGTGGGGCTGGGCCCCAGGGAGCTCCAGCCACTTTTCTTCTGGGAAAAACACAACTGTTGCCATGCTGCTATCAGCTATCAAAGACTCTCCCACCCCCAGCAATTGGAGGGGATCTCTGGGGGTAGGCAAGAGAAGTGTGTGTGCCTGTGTGTGAGAGGGAGTCTGTGTGTGTGTGTGTGTGTGTGTGTGTGCGCGCGCGTGCACATGCACATACATGCACACATGCTTGTGGAGCCCCCCACTGCCACCACATGTGGACCTCAGAACCAAAAAGGTGCCCACCCCTGCCTTAGAGTAAGATGTGATTTGGTCCCAAATGTGCGAGGGCCCATGATGCATCACTGAGAGACAAGAGCTGTGTCCAAATGATATAAACGGGGCTTTGTGCAAAATGGGCCTCTGTCTAGAGGGCCTGTGGTGCATATTACTTTAGCTATGTGGTGGAAGAAGGGGACATATGCCCAGTCCTCCCCCAGGCAAAAGGACTGGCCAGCCAGGGAAGTGTCCGAAACAGGGGAGAGTAAACTGCAATGCGCCATAGTCGGAGCCAAGACCCAAGTAGTCCAACCAAAAGATTCTGACTGGAGAAGGCAGGGAAGCAGCCAGGCAAGGCAGAGAAGCCAAGAGACTGGGAAGGATGCATGCACACAAGCCTAGAGGAGCAACAGACACCTAGAACAAAATGAGGGCAGTACTTAGGCAAGGCTAGAGTCTGATTGTTGCTTGGGAAAAGGCACAGACCAAGTCTGGAAGCAGTTGTGGCCAGGCCTGATCAAGAGGAATCAAAGAGCAATGCTGCCCTTGTCCTCCTCCACGTTGTAGTCTGGAGCATGGATGGGCAGCTCATCAATCACAGCCAGTTAGTACATCACTCAGGCTGATTTCAGGCTGGCTGTGACTGTCCTGCCTCACCAGTGCTCAGACCACTGGTCGCAGCAATGTTATGTCCTTAAAGGTAGATTGGGGTGCTTTGAAGGAGAAGCCAGTACAAAGCAGGAGGCACGGCACTATGGTGGTTGTTTTTTCAATGTGAGGCCAGTGAGCCCAGACATGTGCCCTCAAGTGCTGGCAGTGCCCACCCAGGACGGCCTGCCCACTTGCTGGGTCCAGTCCACTCACCAGTAGGGTAGCCACTTGTGAATTGCCAAAAAAGAGGACACGTATCAACAAAAAAGAGGACAAAAGAGGGGTCTATTTGCATAGAATTTGCATTTGCTAATTTATATGTATCGATGCACATTTAGAAATCATTATAATTGAAATAGAAATACAGTACATATCACCATCTGTGGGTGGCCTATGTGTCTTGCTCAGTCTGCTGTCCAGGGCTCCATCTACACAGAGACGCTTTATGATGAGATTCCGTTTAAAGCCAGATTTCCCTGAATTTGAATTCGCTCCTACAATGGTTCATGGTGCCAGTAATGTGGTGTATATATTGGGATAAAATCTGCTGTCACAGGGCACACAGCACTTGAAACTGTGTTAGTTCGGGGTTGTGCAGGCGGAGTCCTGCAAGTTGAACAGAACGTCAGCAACTACCGTGACGCAATTAGTCCTGCCCTGTCATGTCACACACAGTTTAATGTCGGTGAAAATGGTAGATGGCAATGATGAATCTCTTTATTTTATTTCTTTACCATTTTTGTTCTCCACACGTTGGCAGATGCACATTTACATTTCCCTGCTTCTTAATGTTATGAAGCTCATCGTTGTAGGGGCATGCAGCTGCATTTCTTCCAGACGGGGAGTTGTGATTGACACCATCTGGCAGTATTCCATCCCCAGTGATTATTTCGGCAGTGTCCCGGCTTCGCTTGTGACCGCGAGTTTATCGTTTCCCAAGAAATGTTCATAGGAATCTCTCCCCCTCCCTTTTCTAATATTGTCCACCACACATGCACAGATACACGTGTTACAAACAACTAAACAGGCACACCTTCTGCTCCATACTGCCATGGTGGTTCACGCATGTACAGGAGTCTGTTCTGCTAGGCGATACGTGCACACTCATCACTCCAGAATGGATCCCGAGGCAGTTCAGGTGTACCTCTTGGTGACTGCTGTCATACTGGAGAAAATACGGTGTGGTTGAGGAGGGAGAATGAGAGCACACCCTCATTTGGGCGGATCTGGGTGGAGGCAAATGAGCGAGGTGGGGAAAAACAAAACAAAAGAGACAGCCCGCTCATGGTGACGCAGCATTAAAACACACACCGAGGCAAGCCCACTAAGCCACATTTAATTCGGGGATGCGGAGCACACTCTACAGGAACCACACAGAAGCTGCAGTAAAGAAAAACTCCAGTGCAAAACATCTTTACGAACATGAGGGTTTTTCAGCAGGAAACCTTAAAGTTGCTGCAGAGTGGCATGATCGTCTGTGAGGTGCAGTAGTATTGGAGTAAATCCACCACATAGATAGGGCCCAGGTGCTGTTGATGGGCAGCGTCAAGGCCCAGCTCTTCCTTCAAATGGATCTTTATCTTGGACTGGGCAGCCCTTCAAACAGAGGATGACTTCAAAATAGATGACAGTCTCTGGCAGCCCTTCAAATAGAGGACTGCCCTCTGTAAAAGAAGACACATGGCCAACCTATGCCTGCTCCATCTTAAATGTACTAATGGGAAGCAGCCCTGTTGGCACATAGGGGAGAGAGAGAAACAATGTGTGTGAAAGCATGTGCCATGTATGTAAACAGATGAGAGGGTATATGTTAAAGCCCTTCCTTTTTTAATTTCAGTCTCTGCTTCAATCCAGTCAATGTTAGCTGTATTTGAATCCACAGGATGTGACTATGGTATAGTTATAATCAAATCATATTTTCTAAATAATTCCCTGTACTTCCTTTCCATTCTAATCTCCACTGTAATCTCAGATGGACGTTGGGTGGTTCTAGATGGAGGGCTCCTAGCACTATCAATCAAAAGCATGATGTTGAGAATCCCAAAGCTTATGGTCTTGGGGGACTTTAATATTCATGCTGAGGTTACTTTGTCAGGAGTGGCTCAGGATTGCGTGGCTGCCATGTCAACCATGGGCCTGTCTCAAATAGTATCTTGCCCAACACATGTGGCAGGACAAACTTTGGACCTGGTTTTCTGTGCTGGATTGGGACAAAAGGATTTGCGGGCGAGGGAGCCAGTAGTGACTCCTTTGGCATGGACAGATCATTATCTGATCAGTTTTGACCTTCACCTGTAACTTCTGTGGGGGGGGGGGCAAATTTTATGGTCTGCCCCCAGAGACTGATGAATCTGGATGGATTTTTGAGGTCTCTTGGGGATTTGCCTGCAGGCTTAGCCGGCGGTCCTGCCAAGATCCTGGTCACCACTTGGAATGAGATGACCCAGGCTATCGATATGATTGCTCCCACATGTCCTCGACCTAGTTGCAGAGCTGTGTCAGCTGCTTGGTATTCCAGCTGAGGGTGATGAAATGATTGTGTCGACGATTAGAGCGCAAATGGCTGAAGACTCTGAACAAATACAATCGAACACAGGTAAGAATCCACTTGCGATCTTATTCTGTGGTGGTGATGGCAGTGAAGAAATCCTACTTCTCCACCACCATTGCATCTGCTCCGTGTCGTCCAGGGGAGCTCTTTTGCATGGTTAAAGGCCTCTTGGGTGTAGGCCTTGGAACACAAGAACTCAAACCCACAAAGGCCCATTGTGAACAATTTGCCAGACACTTTGCAAATAAAACTGCTCGTATTTGTGCTGACTTGGATGCCGTTGTTTTGACAGAGTCTGATATGGATGGGGCTGGTTCACCATCTAGTGATGTTATGGATACCTTTCAGCTTGTGCAACCTGAGGATGTAGACAAACTGCTTGGAGGGCTGAGGCCTGCTACTTGCCCTTTAGATCCTTGCCTATCCTGGCTTGTGAAATATGCCTGAGCTGGGCTGGATATCTGGGCCTCTGAGGTGGTAAATGCCTCCTTGAAGGATGGCGAGATCCCCACAGCTTTGAAAGAAGCTGTGGTGAGGCCCTTGCTGAAGAAACCAAATTTAGATCCTATGGTTTCAGATAACTATCACTCTGTGTCAAATTTGCCATTTTTGGCTTGGTGCTGGAGCCTGTGGTAGCCTCACACTCCAAGCTGTTTTGGATGAAACTGATTACTTAGACCCATTCCAATCAGGTTTCAGGCCTGGTTATGTGCAGAAACAGCCTTGGTCACCCTGGTTGACAACTTACGCCATGGAATGGATGGGGGGAGTGTAACCCTGTTGGTTCTTCTGGACCTCTCAGCAGCTTTCGATTCCATTGACCATGGTATCGTTCTGGATCATTTATCTGGATTGGGCTTGGGAGGCACAGTTTTAAAGTGGATCCAGCCCTTTCTGGAGGATCAGTCTCAAAAGGTGATGCTTTTCCACCCCATGGCCGTTAGCCTGTGGGGTACCGCAAGGTTCTATCTTGTCCCCCATGCTTTTTAACATCTACATGAAATTGCCAGGGGAAGTCATCAGTAGGTTTGGGCTGAAATGTCATCACTATGCAGATGATACTCAGCTCTACCTCGCGTTTCCATCTGCATAGCCCAGAGAGGCTGTGGAACTGTTGAACCAGTGTCTGGAGGCTGTTTTGGGATGGATGAGAGAGAGCAAGCTAAAATTTAATCCAGACTTGACAGATGTACTGTGGGTTGGGAAACCAGCTACTTCGGATGGAGCTTTACAACTAGTCTTAGATGGGGTTGCACTCCCCATAAAAGACCAAGTGCCCAGTTTGGGAGTCCTCCTGTACCCTGAGCTAACTGGGGAAGCCCAGGAGACTGCGGTGTCCAGGAGTGCATTTTACGAGCTTAGGCTGGTACATCAGCTGTGGCTGTACCTGGGGAGGATGGACCTTGCCTCAGTTATCCACGTGCTACTGACATCCAGTCTGGACTACTGTAATGCACTGTACATGGGGCTGCCTTTGAAGATGGTTCAGAAACTCTAGCTGGTGTAGAATGCGACTGCCCGGGTATTGGTGGGGGTGAGGCAATTTGATAACACAATGCCTATACTGCCCCAGCTGCACTGGTTACCAGTGCGTTTCTGAGCCCAATCCAAAGTGCTGTTTTTGATCTTTAAAGCCTTAAACAGTTTGGGACCAAGTTACTTGAAGGATCATCTTCACCCATATCAGCCTGCCCTCACTTTAAGATCAGAAAGAGAGGCACAGATCCTAGATATCTCTCCTTAACATCAAACAAAGTCAAATATTATGGGCTGGATCCAGACTTAGCCATACGTAAGAGCAGAGCCATTGATTTCAATGGGACATAAATTAGTCATGACTAACTTAAGTCCCATTGAAATCAATGGATCTACTGTAAGTATGACTAAATCTCCATCCAACCCAATCAAGCTATGGTGCATTACAAGCAGTATATCCAAATTACAATATTTGGAGTAGGGACCACCTGGATGAAGATTGGGACCAGTGCAGGAGTGAATGTTCCTAAAAGGCGGTATATAAATGTAGATAGACAAACCCACTTGTGCCTGACTATGCACATTATATTTTCAGACACAGACACAAGAGTGACTTCCACGATTGCTCCCATGGTGTTAGATTACTATAGGAGAATTGACCCGCTGCATAATAAGCTCTGTTAGACTCAATAGTTTAAAACCAAGATCACATTGCTTCTGAAAGACATTATAAACTTGGGTAACTGAATACACATTTTCAAACTTGAGCTTTGAACTGACCCGTATTTCCTCAACAGCCTTTGGATCTTTTTAATGACTCAACTTAGCAAGGCAGATTTGAGCTTCATCTCTGCAGAACCCAAATCCACTTGTTTAAGGGGAATATTTTTCTGTTTATGCTGCAGGCTAAACAAGGAGGTTTACCCAGGGTCTCTTGTTAAAATGAGCCATCTGTGGCAGCTGTGGTAATTATACCAAGCCCACTGTACCTTTCAAGCAGAGCTCTTAAGTTTGTGCTGAAACTTTGAAAAACAAGAGGACCAACTGCTCAAGAGGCAAGGTGATATCAAGGTGGCCCGTTATATTTTTTAAGGTCCATTCTGTACATTGTGAGTCACGCTAAAAGTATGCTATGGTTATTGTATATGCTAAGAGAGCGAACAACATGAAAACATTCAGATGGATCTTCCCTAGCAGAAATCCATGGGTTGGCAGTACATTAAAGGTGTGCCACTGGGCAACGTACCTGTACACACAGCTGTTTGGGTAATTCAGGTACAAAATACAAATGATTTGAGGAGCATTTTACAGATCCATAATGTCTTTCCCAAATTCCTCCAGTAATCGCTTTGCTAATGTTGTGACAGGTTACATCAATGTAATTCATGCTTGCCTTTGTTTGCTGTTGTTTTTGTAGGCAGCGGCACAATACGGATGACCAGCTTACCAAGTGGTAAGGTCTTCTACCACAGTTTTGCATGGGCATCTGTATTAATGAAAACGTGGCGTGATTTCCCCCATCACCACAGCTACGCATTGTAACGTGTGATAAAGGTTGGGAGCCTAATCAAATGGTGAAGCAATCCATGGCAGCTGATACTGAGTGGGAAGCCCCCTCCCCCCAAGCTAATGGACTGGTTCGCACAATATATAGATATATTAAATGAAAGATAGTCCTGTTCAACACACACAGAACTAATGTGAATATTGCAAAATACCTCAGAAAAACTGCAAATATCAAAACCTTTCAAAATATACAAATGGCACTTGGAATAGAAATCTGAAATGTAAAATCTGAAACCCACAGAGGTGGCAGGAAAGTCAAGCCATTCCATTCCTTAAAAGACTACTATAGCTGTGAGACTCTATGACCTGGTTCACATGATCGAATAGCCCACTGTGACTTATTTCAGCCATGGTGGGCTACAGCGCATGCTCGTGCATGCTGGTGGTCATTTTGAATATTCAACGCCTGGCTGTGGCTTGTTATGCCATGCAACCCTGAAGACTATGAGTTATGTGAGGGTTAAACAACCCTCGCATAACCCAACAACAGATTATGGGCATCTCCTCTCCCCTTCTCATCCTGCCCACCAGCATGCTGCCTTCCCTCCCTCTCAGAAGAGGGGATCTGCAGCATCCTATGGTACCCCAGACACTTTTATGTTTCAGTCTTATCAATTGCACCCTCGCTGCTTGGAAGCCTCCAAACCCAGAGGCTTCTCCGATTCCTATGCCCTACCAGGCCAACAGAGTGGGAGGAGCAGTGGAGGTGATCTTCGCCTCCTCACCCTCCATGTTTGGTGATTTTCACTAGACCGGCTTTTCAGGACTTTTCAGCCCATCTAGGGAGGGGATTTTGGAGGGGGAGGAAGGAGGCTGGAGGAGGCTCAGGATAACTTGTAGCCTGGCTTCTCTGGTTTCCTTCCCTACCCACCCACTGGACCCCCCCCCCCCGAGGTTGTTTTTCCAACCTCGGAGAGGCAACCTCGGAGAGGCATGGTTCTCTTGCACCAGCTGCAAGGGGTTGGGGATTGGATGTCCAACTCCCCCTCCTGCATTTGGAGCACTTTCTCCAACCTCGGAGGGAGTTTGACAAGAATCCTACACTCCCTGGTGTGCTCTCCCAGGGACCATAGGATTGCTGTCTTATTTAATATATAAATAAAACTCCTAATCAAAACTGGTTGTTTTCTTAGAAAACAGCAGGCAGAAACCGAAAGGAATGGGGCGGGCGTAGATGTCAAAGGATGGAGTCTTGCTCCAGCCCATAATAAGAGGTTCTAAATTTAAACTATGATGTATCTTGTGTAATGAGAGAGCTGGGTAGGGTGTGTGTTTGGGTTGTATTCAGTATTAATCTAACTTAAGTCCCGTTCATTTCAATGTGTCTACTCTAGGTAGGATTAACATTGGATACAACCCTATATATTTAAAGGTGTGAAATTGCACACAATAAGAAAGCAATCCTGTGGCTCATAGACAGAAAAGCAAGAGGGAAAGGGGGCGGTTCTGTGGGCAGGGAGGGGAGGGGACTAGGGAAGCAGGGATACGAGCCATCCTGCCCAGCCTCCTGACTTCCCCCTCCGCAGAGCCTTAACTAGATGGGCAAAAACACCTGTCTAGCAAAAATGCAGAGTGGGAGAAGCACAGAGGCTCTGCATAGGATGCCCGTCAACCTCCGAGTTCAGAGGCTGATGGGCATCCAGATAGGATTGTGCCCTAGATGGCATCACAGGCTTAACAGCAACACCACAAAGGTCTTCACAGGCTTAAAAGCAACATTTTTTGTTGGTGTTGTTTTAAAAGCCAAATATAATTTTCTTTTTTAAAAGCCAAACTCTCATTTCATTCATTAATTTATTCATTACATTTCTATACCGCCCAATAGCCAAACCTGTTTGGTCAGTTTAAAGATTAAAATCCTAAAAATACAATATAATAATATAATATAAAAACATTTGCATACAAAAATAGAAAACAATTTTGCACAATCAACAATAAAATGCAATATAAACAGTTAAAAGAATAAAACACTATACAACATGACAAACAACACAAGAATAGTTAAATATAAAGATATATAAGAACAGCCATAACAATCTAAAAATGAAGAGCTATTTTACACGTCATGACAACCCATGAGTTCTTTAACCCATGGGTTGCCGGGGGTGAGCAGAGGTGACTGAATGTGCTGCCTCCGGTGTGCTTGTCTCTTCTGTTTTCAGTTTAGAACCTATGATTGCCCTGTTTGTAGGTTGTTATTGTAACATCCAAACCAAGACATTCAGGATTATTTAGGAGTTAAACAATCCAGAGTTAACCCAATCTAGCTCCTGCTAGATTTCAGCAACTCATGGGTTAAATAAACCCACAAATTGCCATTACGTGCAAAGCAGGTCATAGTCTCTAAAATGCCTGGGAGAAAAGAAAAGTCTTTGCCTGGCACTGAAAACATAACAATGTAGTTATGGGCATAAATGGGGTGCCACAACTGAGAAGGCCCTCTCTCTTGTAGCCATCCACCTAAATTCCTTCAGCAGGGGTACCTGGAGGAGGGATTGCAAAGATGATCTAAGGAACCAAGCAGGTACATATGGGAGGAGACATTCATATAGATACTCTGGCCCCAAGCTGTTTAGAGCTTTAGAGTTCAGCACCAACACTTTGAATTGGGCTCAGAAATGGACTGAAGGCTGGTGCAGCTGTCAAAGCACTGGTGTCACATGACCACATCGACCAGTCCTATTTGAAGCCTAGCAGCTTTGTCTTGAAGTAACTGAAGTTCCCAAGCTGTCTTCAAAGGTGGGCCCTATGTACAACCTTTTATTAAACTCACATTTTTTATTTGTGAGTAATCTCCAGAATGCACTACGGCTGGGCATGGTTCTCACTGTTAAAAATGAATCACATTTAACATTTCTTTTTCACTTTATTCTTTGGGGTGGGGGGGAGAAATTATTTTTACTCCTTTGACCATTAGTTTAGTTTAACAAATGTCTTTGGTTTTAAACATTTTTATTTTAAAATATTAGATTACACTTACATAGACCATGTTACTACATAATAGCCTAAAGTGATCTGGATTGGGATCTATGATGAATAAATCTTTTTATCTTTTGGAGGAGCTCATCAAAAGGTGAAGAGCTCATCTTTTTGGCTCCTGGGCCCCTACCCTTCTCCCTAAGGTAGTCCTCCCGAAGGGTCTTACAACACCTACATTTTTGCACCATCTTTTGTCAAGGATCTCATAGCACTATATCTGTTCACCACAGATGATGAGGTGGGAATACCATGCTCTGGAGCAGGGCCTGGGCAACTTGTGTCCTTCCAGATGTTTTGGAGATGTCCCTACAACTTCCATCAGCCCTCCCCATTGACTATGCTGGCTACGGCTGATGGGAGTTGTAGGCCAAAACATCTGGAGGGCCACCAGTAGTCCACCCCTTCTCTGGCACTTTGTCAATTTCACAGTTGACTCATCTCCAGTCTTGGAATGGGTATGTCCAACGCCCTTGATGTGTGTGATGGTTTAACACAACCCATGAACAGGCTCTGCAGGACAACTTAAAGATAAGTTTGGACATTGCTTAAGTCTTTCTTCTTGTCTCTTTGTAGGGGGGCATTCCTGGAGTGAATTTCTACCCCATTCCTGCCTTATGCAGACCCTAAATAATTGCTTCTATATATCATAGCGACATACCAAGTTGCAGCTTCCCTTAGTGTGCAAACTGATATTACACCTGATCCTATTTCTCATGAGTTCTGAGATTTGTATCAAAAAATTGCCGCCTATATCCTTCTGCAGGCAGAATTTCCCACTTCGCTGATCTTAAGGCTCTATTAGACAACAAGCTAATGGACAGCCATAATCTATTCTGGAGCTTTCTGCTATTCTCTGGAGAGCTGGAAGCACAGGTTTAGCCGTTCCACAGGCCAGCAAGTGAAAGAAGATTTCTTGAATTGTAACACTGAGCTAACAGCTATTTTCAAATGTTTATGCCCTCCCCACAAAAGCAATTAAAGCTGGAAGAGGGGAAGCAATTAACTACTGACTCCGGTTCTTTGCTTTTACTTTGCCACCCTTGACACCAGACCAGTACCAGATCAGTAGTTAATATGATAAAAAGAAAAACACCAAAGAACCGGTGCTAAACCTGGAGCTTGCTTGGAAGCGCCACTGGCTAACTTAGAAGCCCCGCCTCCTGTGCAGTTTTTTAGGGCTGTCACCCAGTTAACAAGATCTTAATTAACTATATAAGTTTTCGCTGATGAAGCAATTAATTCATTAATTCAATCTGCATAATTTGCTTCTGAGAAAAAACTTCATTAAAAGAAAAGATGTACTCATGTATCATGATGTATGCAGGCATCATCTTAGAAGAGGGACCGCTTCTTCTCTCTCTTGCAGGATGGAATGCCTCTTTTAAGATGGCATGTGCTGTTCACAGTTTTTATATGTATCTGTACAAAAATAATTTAAAATTGTTTTTAGATCTACTGCCTGATTAATTGGGTGGTAACAGAGCCCCTGCGTGAATAGGTGTGTTTTCAAGAGGCATCTAAAACTTGCCATCATTTCTGCCTCTCAAACCACAGGTGGAAGAGTGTTCCAAAGGGTGAGTGCCACCACTGAGAAGGCCTGCTTACATACTGCTACTGAACAACATTCCATTGGCCCCAGGAGTAATGTGTTTTAAGTGTATGGGTATGCCTGCTGATTTTTGAAAATCCAGAGGAGAGTTAGTCTCCTTCCTATGCTCATCCTGTGACCCAAGCTTGAACTCTGTTATTTTGTTGTGTTGCTAATTTTCATTAGCATACAGCTAGCCTCTTGCAAATATTCTTTTTCATTTAATTTTAACATGATGGAAAAATGGAGTTTCCTCAATGCACTTTCATCTAAGGAACTCGGCTCTTCTAAAGCTTACCTTAATTGCCAGTTACTTGCTAATAACCTCAAGTGGAGAAATTAACATTTTGTAGCAGAGTTAGATGAGATTGAGAAGAACAAAATAAATATCATGGTCAAAGTAGATCTTATTAAAGGAAGAAAGAGTTCAACCCTACAGCAACCTTACAGCAAAAGGAAGTACATTCCAGAAGAATCAAAATAGATGTACTTCCAAGAATGTGTTTGAGATCAGTGTATGCAAATAGAAAGTGTGAGTCTTACAACACAATCCTATAAATGTCTATTCAGAACTAAATCCCATTGAATTTAATGGGACTTACTCCCAGTTAAGTGTGTATAAGATTGCAGCTTGCATTTAAGTCAATGGGTCTTTCTTCTGAGAAGACATATCTAGGATTGCATTGTCAAAGCGGTAGAATTGGCAGGTCAGAGGAAATCTGTGTTATCATTTCATTTCTGTAATTTCAGCAAATCTATGCAAAGGCACTAGAGAAGATACAAAACTCAATTACTCAGTTTAGTTGTTCACATTTACCTTTATACACATAAGAGGCCATGACTGTAATCCAGTTCAGTTAAACAAATTTACACCTCAATTAAATCAGTGGAATCAATCAAAAGAGTGTGCTGGGTTGCCCCCTAAATATTTTCATCATTTATTAAGTTGGTGGATATTTCTCCCTAATAATAACTGAGCAGCTTCACATCAGTCCAACCCTAATCAAATTTACTTCCTGTTTCTTCGATTTCAATTTCTTTAGGTAATTCCAGGCAAAGATAATGACAGAGAAGAAAGCTGTTAAATACATACATACATACATACATACATACATAATCTTCCCCCCTTAAGTTTAATTTCACTGCTATATTTGCTGTATTAAAACCACAAAATTACTTCTTCACAACTTCACCCAATCCAGCAAGAATGATCCATGCATATCAGCAATTTTCTGGGTACCTTACTGATGTAGATGTACAATTGGATGTAAATCCACACTGTGATCCTGGTCTGTGCCCGACTGAATGGCCTGGATGCGACTTTTCATGCAAATATGGATGGACATTTACATCTGGGGCAACCACTCTTTACACATGACTAAACTGCCCATGCCTACAGGCACGTCTGTAGACATTGTTCAGAATGTTTCAAGTGCTACTGTTGTATGGCTTAGCTACAGTACTTTGCATGTTTCCCCTTCTCTGATGCTATGGGTAAGAAAGATGTAGAGTCAGATATACTGACCCATCGCCAATGCTGGCGAAATTAGAGAGTGTTTGCTTCTGACAACATTTAACACAAAGTACAACAGGGTCTTTCATTTTGCTACAGCCAGCTCTGATATTTCCCTCATTCAGTGGGCACATACTGGAGAAGGAAGATAAGGAGGCAATGGCTGTTCCTATCCAAAGCTAGTTCAAGTCTGACAGACATTATATAGACGCCTAACCGCAGAGAGCCAGCAAGGCACAGACAGGGAGACAGACAGAATTATTTCCTTTGCAGGGGCTCTCTGTCTGCCGTGGTGCCTTCCTTATTCATAGGACTCTTTTTCCCCAGATGGTCACCCAGAACCACTCAATTACATTTATTATTCTGTCAAATACGATGTGCAATAAAGAGCCAGTCCCCAAATGATGGGTACCTGTGCTCAGAGCTCGATGGAGAAACCCATAAATCACACATGGAGGGCAATGCATATGTGCTTTCTGTTTCTTGCTTCACCTTTTATTATCTTAGGACTGAAAAGTTAATAACCCAGTGGGTAATCATGCCATTATCAGTTTACATTGTAGTAAAGCCCATTCAAATGATGATTACATATGTTAATGAGCATCGTTATAATACACTACACAGTACATTACCTTCAGTAAATATAATTGTTTATGCACTTTAATGAGGGATATAATGCCCCAAAACTAATGGCATTGACTGAATTGTGATTTATTGCTGAAAAAACTTTGCCATTAGGAATGGAAATCTGACAACCCCTTTTTATATTTACCTAACTTTCCCCCTCCCTTCTTGAAAAGCTGCCACTCATCTCTCCCTCCCTCTGCTCACAAGAAGAAAACGGCACCAAGCAGTTTTAAGAGTGTTCCTTGTCAAATCCTTCCTCCACCTGAAGAAGCAGGAGGTGGGTTCATTGAGAGGGCTTAATGAAGATCATTATGTTTACCCCTTAGTAAGGCTTAATGCATTATCTGGCAACCAAACCGAAGCCACGTCAGAATGTTGGCTGCAAATCAAGCAACAGGAAATAAAAATGTTAAAGTGTGGGCTTGAAAAAGAAAAGAAAAGTAAATGATGACATTTTGGCCAAGAGTCCATCAAGAGACTGACTGGCCAGATAATAGTTTAGCTTGCTGAGTATTCATACATGCCCAGCCATGGACAGATGAAATGGAAGGTGAAACTCTGCACAATATGTTCAGTTCCTAGTTGTTTTTTTCTGGGTGGGTTGGGAAACAAGTTGTCAATTATGAATTGCTCAATGGACAAAGAAGTGTGTGCCGGGTGGGGTGGGAAGATGTTCAGGTAGACCGACATAATTAATTTTGGATACGATATGATGGAGTTATATAGAACACACAAATCTGTACTATGCTGAAGTTTCTTTGATTTAAAAAAAATGCTTCCTTTGTGTACTTTCACTGCTGAGACTTTTTCAGTGGAAACCAAGGATGTGTTAGCTGCGCTTTTAGTAGTTATCCCTTCTCCCATTTCACTCTGTTGTCTCCCTCACTTGTGTAACTCTGGTTCAGTGATGTGCTTGCTTCTGCAGAGAATTTACATAGAAGTTCTTTCCTTCTTCCAGCAAGGCTATGTATAGTAAGTACATGTTTTCCCAAGTCTTAACATTGTGTCTCAAACACAAAGTTATACTAAGAAGTAATCTTAACATTTGCCAGATTCAACAGCAAATAGAAGTATTTAATGAATTGTAATGATTAAAGGAACATCCCACCAAGGACCAGTACTCCACAACCACCATTCATTCTCAAAACACATTGATGATCTTAAGAATATTAAGCAACTTAATACATAGTAATCTCTTCAGGTGAAAATATGGTGTATATACAATTTATAGGACCAAGTTGCTCAAGTGAGCAATCTATCAAGAGGTGCTGCTACACCAGCTCAATCAATTTCAGTTTGGTGATCTTATAATTTGACTTCCTTATAACATCAGAACTGCTACTAGAGACTGCATGTTGGGGTGTGTATGTATGTTTTGTCGATGTAAGAAAGTGGGTGTGTTTTACTCACACTCTTGAGTATGACTAATCACCACATTTGGTGTCAGGAAGAAATGTAACTCAGGTGAACTGTAGAGATTCTGGGGAGGTTTTTTCCCCCACTTCCTTCCCAGATTGCAGCTTAATTTGTTTGCTTGTGCAATCAGGACAATTTTTTTATTTATTTGTCTTTCAAAATGTATAGACTGCCTCTCCATATGCTTGAGGAGGCCATGGGTTCATAGAATCATAGAATAGTAGGGTTGGATGGGGCCTACAAGGCCATCGAGTCCAACCCCCTGCTCAATGCAGGAATCCAAGTCAGAGCATCCCTGACAAATGGCTGTCCAGCCTTGTCTTGAAGGCCTCCAGTGTGGGAGAGCCCACCACCTCCCCAGGTAATTGGTTCCATTGTCGTATTGCTCTAACAGTCAGGAAGTTTTTTCTGATGTTCAGCCGGAATCTGGCTTCCTGTAACTTGAGCCCATTACTCCGTGTCCTGCACTCTGGCATGATCGAGAAGAGATCCTGGCCTTCCTCTCTGTGACAACCTTGCAAGTACTTGAAGAGCGCTATCATATTTCCTCTCAGTCTTCTCTTCTCAAGGCTAAACATGTCCAGTTCTTTCAGTCTCTCTTCATAGAGCTTTGTTTACAGTCCCCTGATCATCTTTGTTGCCCTCCTCTCAACCCTCTCCAGTTTGTCTGCATCCTTCTTAAAGTGTGGTGCCCAGAACTGGACACAGTACTCCAGATGAGGCCTAACCAGTGCTGAGTAGAGGGGAACTAGTACTTCCCAGGATTTGGAAGCTATGCTTCTATTAATGCAGCCCAAAATGGCATTGGCCTTTTTTGCAGCCACATCACATTGTTGGCTCATATTCAGCTTGTGATCGACAACAATTCCAAGATCCTTCTTGCTTGTAGTGTGGTTGAGCCACGTATCCCCCATCTTGTAACTGTGCATTTGGTTTCTTTTTCCTAGGTACAGAACTTGGCATTTATCCCTATGAAATGTCATTCTGTTGTTTTCTGCCCAGCACTCCAGTCTATCAAGATAACTTTGAATTTTGTTTCTGTCTTCCAAAGTATTAGCTATCCCGCCCAATTTTGTGTCATTTGCAGATTTGATCAGCATTCCCTGCACCTCCTCTTCCAAGTCGTTAATACAAATGTTGAAGAGCACTGGGCCCAGGACTGAGCCCTGCGGTAACCCGCCCGTTACCTCTCCCCAGTTTGAGAAGGTCCCATTGATAAGCACTCTTTTGAGTCCGATTCTGTAGCCAACTGTGGATCCACTTGATAGTTGTTTCATCTAGCCCACTTTGAGCTAGTTTGCTCATCAGGATATCATGGGGCACTTTGTCGAAAGCTTTGCTGAAGTCGAGGTATATTATGTCCACAGCATTCCCACAGTCCACAAGGGAGGTGACTTGATCAAAAAATGAGATCAGATTCGTCTGGCAGGATTTGTTCTTGACAAATCCTTGTTGGCTTCGAGTAATCACGGCATTGTTTTCAAGGTGCTTCCAGATGGATTGCTTTATCATCTGCTCCAGAATTTTCAAGACTGGTATTTTCACAAGAGGTTTAACCAGAAACCCTTTGGTTGTTTCTGAGTAGGATTCTATGAACTGGGATTCAAAGCTACAATCCTAAACATACTTTCTTGGAAGTAAACTCGACTGAAATCAACAAAGATTCTCACCACATGTAATTTCCAAGTAAATATGTCTAGCACTGGACTGTAAGTGTAGCTCCTTAAAGTATATCCCTAAGAATGTGTAATAATAATGATGATGGTGATGATGATGTGAAAAACTTTTTCACAGATTGCAGTTGTATTTCATCTAGTTTGAAAGTCAGTCGTCTAAAAAAAAATAAATTCCCCAAACCCACTGACATTGAGATGCAATTTGTGGTAACATCTAATTAATTTTTTTGCTCCTAAGAATAATTTATTATTTACACTTCTTATTATATATGTATTTTAGCTTCATTAGTCTGCAATGCTGGAAAAAATTATACCTTCAAGTCCTATTTATCAAATTAATGGTGCAATTTCATAGTGACACATTCCACATTCATTAAACCAAGTACAGTAAAAATGCATTTAAATTAGATTAGTGTGATGTAATAAAGAGCTCAGAGTATGGGGTGATATTCTAGCTCTAAAGGCACGCCCAGACTGAGTTGAAAGGAACTTTGAGATAATTTTTAGAAATTGATTTTGGCAGTGGTGTAAGGGCAAGAATGAGGAATAATGACTTCTCTCGCTCGATCTGCTGAACTGATGTGATGCTCTAATGTAATACTAAAAGAAAAAAGTGAATGCTCTTCTGTAGTTATTATAGAAGCTGAACCCAAACATGGGCAGCAAAAGTTGACATTATCAATAAAAGTACCAGAAGGGCTGAACCAACGTCCTGTTAAACAGAACAGACCTGCAGTCACTTTTGTTTAAAACCAGACTTGGAATCATTCTGCAGTCTAGTAACTTGATATTTAAATACATGGATGCTAAGATACTGACTGCTAAGATGTTGAATTGCTGAAATGAATGCTAAGATGCTCAATTCTGTACCAGTCACCTGGTAAGTATGAGTTACCTTCCCATAGATTTCCCTTGTGGCAACTTTTTTATTTTATAGTACCTAAAACAGAGCTTCGTAAGTCTATTGTGAGACCACTGTTTAATAAAAACCAGCTGATAACTGTAGTGGGTATTTTTTTTAAACTCTACAGCAATCTTTGAGCAAAGGGGAGAGCAATGTTAAGACACTATAAGCAGAAGTATGTGCATTGCCTGATTCTGTGGTTTTCACTGCACAAACACTGGATTTGGTGTCTGGTCCAGAATTCAGCAATCTGAGAGTCTCCGCTTTTTCAGTTTTTAAAAAAACAAGTTTACCATCGTTATAGCTGCAATCCTATGCACACTTTCCTGGGAGCAATGAAGCGCCACTGAACACAGTGGGGCTTACTTCTGAGTAAATGTGCATAGGATTGTGCTGTATGGCAGTAAAGACAAGCTTGAAAGTGCGCATTTCATGGCATTTCAGAAGCTGGGGTTGGGGGCACTGAACTGGATTTTAATGGTCAGGAGGTAGGGCTTTGATTAACTGCAGAGCCTTTGTCCTGCCCAGTTAGCCTCAGTCAAATCATAGGTGCAAAATGAAATGTAAATGTTTTAAACAATAGGAAATTCCCATGTGTTACAAGCTTTAGAAAGTTTTCACAGAGGGTAAGCTCAATTCAGAGAGTAACTTTTAGAACTGTGTGCAGATGGGCTCTTGAAATTCTCCACCCTATTTGTAGTCAGAGGAATTGGGAGGACCATCTTACCAACTTTTTACATGGGGAGGAGAAATTCGTCAACAGTTTCTCAGAGGCAGGGCTCACCATTAGTAGTGACTGTAGTACAGCATCTTTTTCTCTAATTCTGTTCTGGGCTGTCATTGCAAATGGCAACAGCAGCAACTGCATCAACAGCTTGGACCACATTTTCCATCCTCCACAGTCATTTGTTGATGGGTTAAATGTAGGTCATTTAAGCCCTAAACAACCCAGAGTGTCCGGGTTTGGATGCCTTGCTAACAACCGACGAACGGGGTGATTGTAGGTGGTTAACTGAAAGCAGAAGTGACAAACACATTGGAGGCTGCACATGCACTCACTCCCACCATAATTAATGCATGATAGCCGTTACCTGTGAACTGGGCAAATAGCTTCAGTTAAAAAACCTTTTTTCATACCCAAGCTGATTGGATGATGCCCTCTTACTGCACTACCTTCTCCATGACTAGCAGAATCAGGCTGCATTCCTACACATGCTTACCTGGGAGTAAGTCCCTTTGAACTCACTAGGGCTTGCATCTGAGCAGACGTGTGTAAGTTTGCATTGTTAATGATGCAAAATAAGCACATACATTAAAATGTGCCGGTTTTACATGATTTACACAACACGACGTTATATGATTTAGATTTGCATCATTTTCTTGGCGCAACATTTGGGTTAAAAAAATTATTTGTTATTTTGTTTGTTAGCATGAGTTATATATAGCCTGGCAATAACAGCACCCCAAAATATGATTCTGTGTGAGACTCAGTCAACTCTTTGCTTCATAATTTAAACAATCTGGCAGGTGATCACCCTTTAGAATCCCTCAAAATCACTCAATGCAGTGCAAAGATCAATATATTATTTATAGACCTTCTATCATATTATATCATATCAATACTACTACCAAGAGTAACAACCTTCAGTGAATCCTATTATTTCCACAACTATACTAATAACATGAGGAAGTATAGATAAAATAAAAGTTTATGTCCATAGTTGCCTTGCAGACACCTCCTCTGGTATGGTATAAATATAATATATGAGGCTTGGCGGTGTAATACAGTTTTTATTTCAGTTTTTTAGGGATGGCCATGCACATCCATAACTCATGAAAATAAAAAGTGTATTACACTGCCAACTATTACATATTCTCTAGTAAAGCAAAAATGGCAAGATAAATTTATTTTAGGGCTTTTCCCCCTCCCCCACTCCACCACCCACAGAGCGTTTAAGCTGATATGGTCATGATGAAGTGTTGGAATGAATATTATTTACTGAAACTCTTTTCTATGGCGAAACCAAAGCCAGAGCTGTTGACCTGTCATTCATGCCTGCCTGCCAGATCCTGCATATGCTTCCCCTGCACGTTGCCTTTCGTCTGAATTTGATACTGCTGTATTTTCTGCTGCTCCCTAGGAGTGAAAGGTAGAAAGATGGCTTCCCCCATTCTCTTCATTCCTACAGTTGCTGAGGTACATGGCCCCTTGTGTCTTAAGAGCCCAAACATCTGTGCGACACATGTGCCATAGGCAGCACTTCTTGAGCGCATGCATAATGGACCAAATGAAGAAGTATCCCAGCTGCACAGTGTATATAAAGGGAACAGGAGAAAAGGAATCCATATAATTTATAGATAGTATGGTAAACATGGTAGGATACTCAACTCAACAGGATAAAATTGCTCCTACTCAATGAAGAGGGTAGAATGGGGGGAGAGGCAGAAGGCCCAAGTCTGAAGAGATATGCACAGAAAAGTCTCACTGTCGTTTCAAAGGGACCATTCATTGTCGTTGTTGTTGTTAAGACTGAGATCCTAAGGGAAACAAATATGTTCATATAGTAACGTCCATCACGATTCTGTCTGATCTCTTGTCATTCTGCCATTTTCCCTGGTTTGCCCCTAATCACCACCCTCTCCCATTATCAGTGGCAGAAGCAAACCATAACTTGAGCGACAGTTAAAATGAATTCAAGCCCCCACCCACCCCCTCTTCTCTTCAACATTCTCCTCTGTAAATTTTGATAGTGAATGTTCTCCAAATAGGCAAATATATTTGATAGTCAATGATGAATTTGATATCCCATGGTTTTTATTAGCAGACAGTACTTGGCAGCTTCCCAGTCATTTTTAATGCTCTGGCTAGAGACAGGTTACTAGGTGCAATCCTTAGACTTAGGGTGCAAGTGCTTGTAAGCCTCTGAACCTGGAGGCTTATGGGCATCCCATGCAGAGCAGCAGGAGCAGCAGAGGTGATCTTTGCCTCCACACTCCTCCCACTCCGCATTTTGGCTAGATGAGCTTTTTCACCTGCCTAGCTGGAGCAGCGGGGAAGGAGGCTGGGGAGGCCTGGGGTTATGGTGTAAGCCAGCCTCCCCAATACCTTCCCCACCCACAGAACTGCCCCCTTTCCCTCCTCTCCAAAGTCAAGTTTGCAACCTCGGGGAGGCGGCCAGCGTGGTTCTCTCCATGCCAGCTGCGGGGAGAGAACTGCGCTGGCTGCCTCTCCAAGGTCACAAACTCAACCTCGGAGAGGAGGGAAAGGGGGCAGGGAAAGGTGGGGAGCTCGGATTCCTGACTCCAAGGTTGGAGTGCTGGCTCTGACCTCAGATCCAGGAATCCAAAATATCCTATCCCACCAGCAGCAGCAGCAGCCGCCCTCTAGGGGCCATAGGTTTGCTGCCTTATGTTAAGAAGTAAGAAAATTGCAGAAGGAAAGCCTTAAATGCACACTCAGCATATTTGTGATCTGGGAGGGCTGTTCCCATGGATTGGAAGAGCTGGCAACTTGGAGTGGGCAAGAATTCTGCTTTCTGCCTTGAAAGGAACGTAGGAAGCTGCCTGAATCAGGCCATTGGCCCATCTAGCCCAGTATTGTCACTGAATGGCGGCAAACTTTGTGGGTGTGAAGTATACCCACAGTCTATGGATCATAGCCTTTAAGCACGCTTCAGATGGTACAGCCCTGGTCTGTTTTTGAAGCTCCCAGACAACCAAATACTCTTTCTAAAGAAGCAATGATTTCATCATTAGTGGGATCACTTCAGTTCTAGTTTGCTGGCACCATAAGGAGGTAGCAACATTGAAGTCAGGCCAGCCAATGCAGCCATCAAAGGGCGTTCCGCAAGGGAAGCTCTTTGGCTTAGCAACCAGGGAGTTTGGATAGGACAGCCTTTCCCAAACTGGTGCCCTCCAGATATGTTGGGCTACAGCTACAGATTATTGGACCACAGCTGGCTGTGGGATTATGGGAGTTGTAGTCCAACACATCTGGAGGGCACCAGATTGGAGAAGGCTGGGGTAGGAGATGGTAGGAGACTTGTCCAGTCTCTTCCTGGTTCCCGGTTTCCTTCTTGGCCACGCCTGCAGCTCCGCCCCTCCTCCTCTGCCTCTCCTCCCCTGCTTCCTGTGTCCCCCCTTTAGTGAAGTTCTTGGCATGTGCAGAGGTGTTGTAAAGTTTACAACAGCGCAATGCTTCGCAAAGGGCCCATGCCGCTTTTAAGATGCAGTACCCCATGAGAAGAGTGCACCCCAAGACACCCAGCAGCCTGGTTCCATGTCAGTACATCTCATTTTAAAAGGCTGAGATGTGTGCACGCACACCTGGGCACAGGAATCCATATGTATGTGCTGCACAAAGGATAAATGATCATAAGCAGTGTTGGTTCATCATCATCGTACAGCATCAAATGGGTATCCCACATTGCAGCTAACTGCATTATTTTAATATTAATGATTATGAATTGTTGTCACTTTGTGTTACTAACACAAGGGCAGCTGGTGCACATGGTGCTTTTGCCAAGTATCCCTACTTTAACTCTCATTATTTTCTATGGAGCTTTGTGTAATGAAGTTTGAAAAGGAACCTGAACCTTTCTGACAAAGAAGTGGTAGGTAATACATAATGAGATGGAAGACAGTATAGTGCAAATAAACGGGTGCTGTTTTTCATGCTGTAATTGTTTCTATCACCATTTTAGCCAAAGGGCCGAGTGGTCCTGTTTTCTTAGCCTAGGTTTCCCAAATTAGTGGCAGATCTTCTTTTTCTCTCGCCTTAGGTTACCTTCTTGAACTAAGCCTGGAATCAAACTTTGGAACTGAAGTCCTCCTCACCCTACTTAAGTCCCCTTCACACATTACTCATGCAAGGGGGCATCAGGGCAGCAAGGGGGCAACCCATGGACGGCAGCAGAGCTTCTGTAATACTCACTGCCTGGCCCCACCTACAGACATTCACACATCAGCATGGTCACCTGCCAAGG
The DNA here is from genome assembly GCF_057233095.1 of Heloderma suspectum. NCBI lineage: Eukaryota > Metazoa > Chordata > Lepidosauria > Squamata > Helodermatidae > Heloderma > Heloderma suspectum. Next base: position 77,368,291 of record NC_139461.1, read on the forward strand.
GAAAACCTATGCATGAGCAGCGACTTTTCTGCTGCAGACAACAGTGATGATGCGTGAGCATCTGTAGTGGGACCAGGCAGTAAGCCAACTAGTGCTGCAGCCAGGTAATGTTAGGCCCTGGATTCAATGATCTTATTGTGTGGGTGGGGGCTTTAGTTGGCCATCGTGTACTACTTCAGTTGTGAAGCACACAACTAATATTTTTCTTCATCCCCCAACTACCATTCCATGGTTCTCAAATGCTTCCACTTTTATTGATTTATTTATTACATTTCTAATCCTGACATTTATTACATTCCTGAGACGTTAGAACAACAATAACAAAACTGTTTCCAAGCCTGGTTTAAAACAAACAAACAAAACTCTGAACATGCGCAGTTTTGCATGTTAAGCTCACTTTAGTCATAACACCACCATGACTACAGGAACAGAATGGACTTTGCTTCAACTACCCTGATGCCTGAATCAGATGCCTCTCTCTGAGTAGTCACTGGGATGGGGTGAGGTGGCCATGTGTCCTCTTTTGCAGACAGCAATCCTCTATTTTGAAGGCGTCCTCTCTTTGAAGAGCTGTCCAGTCCAAGTCCAGTATAAAGATGAAGAACCATCCGAAGGAAGAGCTGGGCCTTGAAGTTGCCCATCCACAGCACCTGGACAGCAGACTGTGCAAGATACACACCTCTCCTGGTCACAGTCTTCTACACTATGTGCAATGTACTGTATATCAATTTAATTTATAATTATCCTTTCTAAATGTGCATCTATATATGTATATTAACATACACAAGTTTGATGCAAATTGGTGTCCTCTTGGGGCAAATCTGGCCCCACGGTCTAGCTGTAGCTGGGCAACTGGGCCCGACACTGGGGAGAGCCAAGAATGTGGCCCTGCTCTCCATCACTAACATGATGCTTTTGTTTCCCAATATTGAGTGTATGTATTACATGCTTCTGTTAGTGGTACACCTAGATTCTAGAGCCTTATTAGATTGGACCTTCCAGATGCTAGGTATTTGTCTAATTTCTATACAGGCCTAATTTGTTTGTTTGTTACATTTATATCTGACCTTTCCTCCAAGAAGCCCAAGGCACATGATCCTCCTCCTCCCTTCCATTTTATGCTCACGACAACCCTGTGAGGTAGGCTAGGGTGAGGGTGAGTGACTGGCCCAGAGCCACTCAGTGAGATTCATGGCCAAGTGGGCATTGGAACTCTGGCCTTCCAAGTCCTAGTCCAACACTCTAACCACCACACTGATTCTCACAAGGCTGCCTACACCTAGGCCTTCTACGCTCCCAGACTTCAGTGAAGAGACAGAAGAGTATTGAGTCTTTGCAGAACTACTTTGCCCGCATTTCTGCTCCAAGGCGTACAGTTAAAGGAGGATTTTTGAAACTAAGAACAAAATACCTGTAGTGCCAGCAGTGTTGTTCACGGCATAACACTTCATTTCTGATTGGGGTTGTAGAGGTCAGGCGATAGCAGAGTGAACTGCTGTTTTAACGCTGAGCAGTACATTTTGCAATCTTTGTTAGGTAGCCCATATGGAACAGCATAGCACCCTAGCAAGAAGGAGGGTAATTCTTCTGGAATGAGTGAAGTGCTATGACTAGCAAGGGGCAGAGAGAAACATTTGATACTGATGGCTGGTGCCAAGATGAAGGCTGTTACCTACTGTGCTACAATTGCCTTGTATCAGCTTTAAGTAAAAATGAAACCAGCAGTGCAAGATATGGCAGGATATATAACCTCCGCAAAGAGGGCCAAGTTGATTTTTCCCATCATTTGCACCTCATGTTAATTCAAGAATAGATCCCAAAATGGCCCTGGAGTTACAAAAGACTTATAGCTACCCTAGGTAAGGGTGGGCGGGGGAGGAGTGCTGATTGAAATATTCTTGCACTTTTTCCAGTGTTTCTAAAACTTTTAAATAAGAGACCTGCAGATGGAATTTGATCATTGGTTGGTGTTCATCTGCAGATTACCTTTCCCTGTTTTTCTGTGTTGGGTTTTGTAGACAACACTCTACAAAACACTGCAGGGGGACAACACTCATATATGGCGATTCTCATATGAACCCTTCAGCCTAATGGCAGGTCCTGATCTAGCTTTCCTTAAGGCTGTCATCAACACGACAGGCTTAGCTAGTATACTGGGTTATAGTAGGAGGGTGGTAACATTTGCTGCATTTTATCAGTTTAATTGTTTTATGTAGTATTGCCTTCATAGAGCCTTCAAGATCACGTGGGCTGACAAAGAAAATGCTGTCACATGCCCCTCCACTCCCACCACTTCCCTGAGCAGGGAGAAGTTACTGAGGAAGTTACAGTGAGCATTACCTGGGTTTGGCTTCCTTCGGCGGGAGCGCACTTGAGAGTTATGGCTGTTTGGGGTAAGACTTGCTGCATTTACAGATATACAGGGAGACCATGGGTGGAGTCAAACAGCATGTGCACTCCTACAAGACAACATTCCCACATAAAATCCCAAGGGAGAGGCACCCAGCACCCCAGGATTATTCTAGACTTCAGCTATCTGCTGGGTGGGGCTGTGGCTCAGTGGTAGAGCCCCTGCTTTGTATGCAGAAGGTCCCAGGTTCAATCCCCGGAATCTCCAGGTAGCGCCAGGAAGGAATCCTGCCTGAAACACTGGAGAATCATTGCCAATCCATGTCACCAATACTGGCCTAGATGGACCAATGGTCTGACCCAGTATAAGGCAGCCTCCTCTCCCAGCTCCCCATTAACCAGTATTGTGCTTAACAGAAGGAATGGATGGCCAGAGGCCATAACAATGCAGAAGCCACACTGTAATGCCTCAAGCCAATTGGTCCCCATTCTGCAGCATAATAAATAGGAAACCCAGCTTGTACCAAGGGCAGGCCAAGATTCGAGCTAGGGATGAATACGAAAGTCACTTACCTTTAACGAAATTTGATTCGCGGTGGGGGGGAGGCGCTCTGTCCCTCCCCCCAAAATTCTGGCCGGGGGGGAGGCGTCCTGTCCCTCCCCCCTGAAATTCTGGCCGGGCGGGAGGCACCCCATCCCTCCCGCCGTGAATCCTGGCCGGCTGGGTCTGCAAATGGTGGCGGCCATAGCCACCGCCGTTTGCATCCCTGCAGTCAGCCGTGATAGGCTACGTAAATGTTTACGTGGCCTATCACGGCTGAGTTAAAAAAAAATTTAAAAACCCACGCGTACGCAAATGGCAGCGCCCATGGGCGCCGTCATTTGCGTTCCATATTTTGGCACATCTAGTCTACGTAAACATTTACGTAGACTACGGCGAAAATAAGGGGAACGCAAATAGCGTAGACGCTACGGGGTTGTTGTTGTTTTTTTTTTAACTCAGCCGTGATAGGCTACGTAAACATTTACGTAGCCTATCACGGTATTTTTTAAAAATCTAGCCATGATAGACTACATAAATCTTTACGTAGCCTATCACGTTGGGGTTTTTTAACTTGGAAATGGCGGCGGTGGCAGCCGGTCGGAAGACTGGCCGCCGCCACCACCGCCGAACCGCCGCCGCCACCGCCGCCGCCAGGGAGATTCGCCCAAGGTAAGTCCCATCCTGGGGGGGGCGGGGGGCAAACCGTTTCGCCACCGATTTTGGGGGGCCGAATGCGCTGGCATTCGGCCTCCCCGAGATTCGTGGCGAAATTCTCTGACATCCCTAATTCGAGCAGTCTGTCTAAGGCAACATGGAGTCACCTTGTTGCTTAGACCATGGAGCAAGCCTGAGTCAGGGCCATCACCAGGAAGAGCTGTAGCCCAATGGTAGAGCGCATGCTTTGTATCCCAACAGCCACAGGTTCCATCCCTGACATCTCCAGGTACAGCTGGGGAGGACCCCTGTCTGCAACCCTAGAGAACTGCTGAATAAACCAGCCTTTCCCACCCTGGTGTCCTCCAAATATTCTGGATTACCAGTCTCATCACCTTGACCATTGGCCATACCAGTTGGGGCTGATGGGAATTGTAATCTGAAGCAACTCCCGTAATTCCATTGGCCATGCTGACAGGGAGTTATGGGAGTTATAGTCCAACACTTCTGCAGGGGCCCAAGTGGGGGAAGATTGATTAAGAGTGACTGTGTGCTGTTAAGAGCTGAAGGCTCTTCTCTCCCCACTGCTCGCTTCTGGCCACATGTACAGGCTGACATGGCAGATTTGTCAACACAGGAAGCTGCCTTATCCCAAGACAGACCATTGGACCATCTAACTTAGTACTGCCTACACCAAGGGTGCAGAACCTCAGGCATGAAGGCCAAATCCGGCCTGCTTGGGGTCCTAATACAACCCTCCAAGGTTCCCCTAATGGTCACTACTCCTTCCCCTTTCCCTCAGCCCCTTATCTGTTTGTTTGTTTGTTTGTTTGTTTCCTGGCTTTTGTGCCATTTTTCCACCATTCTAAAAGGTTGAAATGCCTCTCCTGAGCCTGAGCTACTGGCAATGAGAGCTTCAAGCTACAATGTGCTGCTATTTTTAGTACTTTGGCCCTGCCCCTTTCACCTAGAGTGCAGCCCCCAAGAGCTTCTCCAGAATGGAATTCACCCCTTGGGCTGAAAGGATTTCAACACCTCTGATCTACACTGAGTGGCAGCGGCTTTGAGAATCATTTCATTGAGAGATGGGGGCATCAATTATATACATAAAGAAATATTATTGAGGTTCTCCTGCACCAGATAATTACATTGAGATGTCACTATATTGACCAGCTCCCTTGACTGGTATACACTTCATTTTTACACTGCCAGCAGTCAGCCGTCAGATTGCTGTACAGTGAACATAGTCTTAACAATATTGATTAAACAAGTTCTGGTATTCTGCACAGCAAGAAGAAAATGGTTGTACTGCCATACATGTGTGAGCTCAGCACACCTATGTGCAGGTGAAAATGAAATCAAGCTCTCATACTATCTCAGTTAAGTGCAAGTCAAATTGCAGCTTTTTTGTCCAGTTCTGTTCTCAAGAGTTTGTTTTTTAATGGAGTGCAGGAAGAGAATAAGCATCTCTGGAAGACGTGAACTTTGGATGCCACCTCTCAGGCACTTCTCTCGCAAAACCTTAGTTCATTTTATATAATGAGACCTGAGCAGAGTTGCCCCTTGGAGCCCCATTGAAATGTCCCTGTGAACGCACCCAATTTCACCATTCTCAGGGCTGCCAACTGAAGAGGTTTGCTTTTTTAAAAAAAAGCCTGCCATTTTAACTTCTAAAATTATGGTGAAAATATTTAAAATTTAGAAATATAGATGCAGTATTCAAAGTTAATTAAGAAACAAAAATCCTCTATCACCATTTTTAAAAGCATAATGTAAGAATTACCATTATGATTTCATATACTTGGTCCTTCATTTAATTCTTATGCAGCCTGATCCCACTTACCTCAATGAATATTTCTTCCAGGCAAGTGTGCACAGGATTGCAGCTGTACTGAAATGGATGTCATGTTAAAAGTGCATAATATTGGCTGCACTGTGCTCTTATGTTGAAGTATATGAGGTGGCAGCTTGGATTTCCAGGATATTCCACCACTCCCTCTACCCACACTCTTTTCTCATGCTATGCAAGCTTAAGCTTCCAATACTATTCTGATATAGTAAACAACGGTTACTGTTATTCAATAATTATCTGACATAACAGAAAACAATGATGCATGATAACTGATCACATAATACTTAGGGTTGCAAATGTTAATCAATTTAATTAGAGGATTAATCAAGCTTTAGCTGATTAATTGGTGGGGCAATTTTTAATGGGTGGGGCTAAGCTAAAGAGCACACTTTCTTATATATTGAAGTCATTTGGGGTCTAATCTGTTATTTGCATATGCAAATTTATTTTAAAGTAATTGATTAATCAATTAAACCCCTGATGATTAATCAACTAACAGTATAATCCTAGGCAGGTCTACTCAGAGGTAAGTCCTATGGCGTTCAGTGGGGCTTACTCCCAGGCAAGTGCATATAGGATTGTACTGTAAAAATTGATAGGGGGAAAATCATTCATTTGGGCGATCAGATTATAACTGCAGTTATAATGTTAAAAAAAAAAAAACAATAATAAAATGAAAGATATCCTCTATATTTCAACATGTTCTATCTCCCACTGAAATCCATAGGACTATGTGAAAAGGTATTCCCTTTGGCTGGATTGTGCCGACTCTCTTAAATCTGAACAATAATGTTCCTGTGAAGAAAATGTATTTCATCAACCCATAGAGGTTTTCCAGAAATTCAAAAAAAGCCCTAAATTTAGCTTTAAAATCAAGGGCTTCCATTCAAATAAAATGTGGTCCTTTGTTACTTTAGTCTTTTGTCAACCTCTCAAACAGATGGCAGTCATGTTTTCAAACTTCTCTCTATTGAGAAAGAAGATACTCCTGATTTATAGCAAGTCATGTGGTTTGAAGGTTTAAGAAACTCTAAATTCACAAGATTCATCATAAAAGTGCCAAGAGTTAGAAATGAGTTGTTAATATTGAGAGCAGACTTAGCACATGATACTGCTATTTTCAAACACAACTCAGTTTTGGGGAGTCTGTTGAGGATCCAACCTCCTTGGAAATCCCTTACATCAAATTCTTTCTTGTGCTACTTTCTTGCCTGTCCCCCAGTATTTATTGCTCTTCCCGCTTGACGTCATTACTGTTTGTCTGCTAGCTTTGTCACAGAGCGAATCGCATAGCATGTATCTGAAGGTTAGCTTTTTATTTCCTCTAGGGTAAGCACAAATTTGGATTGGGACCAACGCACAACAGGAAGGTAAGATTAAGGGCATTTCTACACCAGCCTAAAATCCTGCATTTAAAACAGGGCGTTATGCTTCCGTTTTAAATGCAGGATCAGAACTGACTCCCTTTACATGTGCTTCCTTTTTCCCTTCCCCTTTCCCCCCTTATCTCAGTCTTCCATTGGGGATTTCTACACCAGCCTAAAATCCTGCATTTAAATTGGGGCTTTCCACTTCCATTTTAAATGCAAGATCACAACTGATTCCCTTTACACGCGCTTCCTTCTCTGCAGATGGCCATTTCCAAAGCGTTATGTTTCCATGAAGAGGCATTGCATACGCTCCAGGTTCAGCGATACTTGCCCCTGGGTTCCTGCCCCTTTCCCTCCCCTTGCACATTACTGGTGGATGGGGACTGACACGCGGACAGCCCTCCCACTGATCTCCATGGGCCCCCCTCCCTCTCCCATGCTTTTGGCCTGTCCCTGCCACTCAGCCCCTCTGCTACTCCTCCGCTCTGCTGCGCCCCCCTCCCTGCCGCTCTGCCGCTCTATTTTGAAGAGGCAGGCTGAAAATGGTGAGGAGCCAAAATGGTGCAGGAGCAGGAAGGCTGAACACCCATCAGACCTTCGTCACCACCTTCGACATCATGACTGTGCCCCCAACAACCACACTCAGCGCTTCATTCACGCTAGGGGAGAAATACACAGGGAGGACATGGCGCTCCATTTGCACATATCTGGAGAAATACCCAATTTTTTCCGTTTGAGGAAAACACGGGATCGGTGGGAGGAAATAGTGGAATAATGACTGGACAATGATGACACCATGTAATGGACCCACACAATTCAGTGAGTGAGCAACCATGAATGCACAATAAACTTGAGGTGTAGTGATCCCCATTATCTTTCATTGATCTCGCGCCTCTTCTTGCCGCTTTAACTCTTTTCACAGAGGAAAGTGAAGCAGAATACAACCGGGTAATTTGATAGCTCATTATCTGCAATCTAAAAACGGAACAAAGGGCATTTAGTGCAGGAGGGTCATGGTGTCATGTAAATAGCCCACAAACTTCCATGAAGGAGCAATCTCAATCACAGGATAAAAGCCCGGTGTGAAGGAGCCCTAAATCTCCCGCTCATTTTCACCCCCATTGTTGTTGTTGTTCAGTCGTTCAGTCGTGTCCAACTCTTCATGACCCCATGGACCATAGCACGCCAGGCCTTCCTGTCCTGCGCTCTCTCCCGGAGGGTGCTCAAGTCCTTATTCATTGAATCAGTGATGCTATCTAGCCATCTTATCCTCTGCCGTCCCCTTCTCCTTTTGCCTTCAGTCTTTCCCAGCATCAGGGTCTTTTCCAGGGAGTTTTCTCTTCGCATTAGGTGGCCAAAATATTTGAGCTTCAGCTTCAGTATCTGTCCTTCCAATGAGCACTCAGGGTTGATTTCCTTTAGGATGGACTGATTTGACCTCCTTGCAGTCCAGGGGACTAGTAAGAGTCTTCTCCAGCACCACAGTTCGAAAGCATCAATTCTTCGGCACTCAGCCTTCCTTATAGTCCAGCTCTCACAACCATACATTACTACTGGGAAAACCATAGCTTTGATTAGACGGACCTTTGTCGGCAAGGTGATGTCTCTGCTTCTTACTATGCTGTCTAGGTTGGCCATGGCTTTCCTCCCAAGGAGCAAGCGTCTTTTAATTTCATGGCTACAGTCACTGTCTGCCGTGATCTTGGAGCCCAAGAAAGTAAAATCTCTCACTGCTTCCATTTCTTCCCCTTCTATATGCCAGGAAGTGATAGGGCCAGATGCCATGATCTTCGTTTTTTTAATGTTGAGTTTCAAACCAGCTTTTGCACTCTACTCTTTCACCCTCAACAAGAGGCTCTTTAGATCCTCTTCGCTTTCTGCCATTAGGGTGGTATCGTCTGCATATCGGAGGTTGTTGATAATTCTCCTGGCAATCTTAATTCCGACCTCTGATTCATCCAACCCGGCATTTCTCATGATGTACTCTGCATATAAGTTAAATAAGCTGGGTGACAATATTCAGCCTTGTCGTACTCCTTTCCCAATTTTGAACCAATCGGTTGTTCCATGTCTGGTTCTTACTGTTGCTTCTTGACCCTCGTACAGGTTTCTCAGGAGACAGGTAAGGTGGTCTGGTACTCCCATCACTTTAAGAATTTGCCAGAGTTTGTTGTGATCCACACAATCAAAGGCTTTAGCGTAGTCAATGAAGCAGAAAGAGACGTTTTTCTGGAATTCTCTTGCTTTCTCCATGATGCAGTGAATGTTGGCAATTTGATCTCTAGTTCCTCTGCCTCTTCGAAACCCAGCTTGTACTTCCGGTAGTTCTCGGTTCGCATACTGCTGAAGCCTAGCTTGTAGGATTTTGAGCATCACATTGCTGGCATGTGAAATGAGCGCAAATGTGCGGTAGTTTGAACACTCTTTGGCATTGCCCTTCTTTGGAATTGGAATGTAAACTGACCTTTTCCAGTCTTGTGGCCACTGTTGAGTGTTCCAAATGTTGGCATATTGAGTGCAGCACTTTAACAGCATCATCTTTTAGGATTTTAAATAGCTCAGCTGGAATACTGTCATCTCCACTAGCTTTGTTGTTAGTAATGCTTCCTAAGGCCCACTTGACTTCACTCTCTAGGATGTCCAGCTTAAGTTCAGTGACCGCACTATCATGGCTATCAGGGACATTAAGATCTTTCCTGTATAGTTCTTCTGTGTATTCTTTCCACCGCTTCTTAATCTCATCTGCATCTGTTAGGTCCCTGCCTTCTTTGTCCTTTATCATGCCCGTCTTTGCACAAAACGTTCCCTTGAGATCTCCGATTTTCTAGAAGAGATCTCTAGTCTTTCCCATTCTGTTGTTTTCCTCGATTTCTTTGCATTGTTCATTTAAGAAGGCCTTCTTGTCTCTCCTTGCTATTCTCTGGAACTCTGCATTCAGCTGGATATATCTTCCCCTTTCTCCCTTGCTTTTCGCTTCCCTTCTTTCCTCAGCTACTTGTAAAGCCTCATCAGACAGCCACTTGGCTTTCTTGCATTTCTTTTTCTTTGGGATTGATTTCGTTGCTGCCTCCTGAACAATGTTACGGACCTCCGTCCATAGTTCCTCAGGCGCTCTGTCTATCAGGTCTAATCCCTGAAATCTATTCCTCACCTCCACTGTATATTCATAAGGGATATGATTGAGGTCATACCTGAATGGTTTAGTGGTTTTCCCTACGTTCTTCAATTTAAGCCGAAATTTTGCAACAAGAAGCTCATGATCTGAGCCACAGTCAGCTCCAGGTCTTGTTTTGACTGACTGTATAGAGCTTCTCCATCTTTGGCTGCAAAGGACATAATCAATCTGATTTTGATATTGACCATCTGGTGATGTCCATGTGTAGAGTCGTCTCTTGTGCTGTTGGAAAAGAGTGTTTGCTATGATCAGCGTGTTCTCTTGTCAAAACTCAATTAGCTTTTGTCCTGCTTCATTTTGTACACCAAGGCCATGCCTGCCTGTTTTCCAGTTATTACTTGACTTCCTACTTTAGCATTCCAATCCCCTATGATGAAGAGGACATCTTTTTTTGGTGTTCTAGAAGGTGTTGTAGGTCTTCATAGAACCGATCAACCTCAGCTTCTTCGGCTTCAGTGGTTGGGGCATAGACTTGAATTACTGTGATGTTGAATGGTTTGCCTTGGATTCGTACTGAGATCATTCTATCATTTTTTAGTTTGTACCTCAGTACTGATTTTCCCACCCTTTTGTTGACTATGAGTGCTACTCCATTTCTTCTAAGGGATTCTTGCCCACAATAGTAGACATGATGGTCACCTGAATTAAATTCGCCCATACCTGTCCATTTTAGTTCACTGATTCCCAAGATGTCGATGTTCAATCTTGCCATCTCATGTTTGACCATCTCCAGCTTACCTTGATTCATTGATCTGACATTCCAGGTTCCTAAACAATATTGTTCTTTACAGCATCGGATTTTCTTTTCACCACCAGACACATCCACAGCTGAGTGTCCTTTCAGCTTTGGCCAAGCCGCTTCACTCTTTCTGGAGCTACTTGGAAATCCCCTCTGCTCTTCCCCAGTAGTATATTGGACACCTTCCGACCTGAGAGGCTCATCTTCCGGCGTCATATCTTTTAGCCTTGTGATACGTTCCATGGGGTTTTCTTGGCAAGAATACTGGAGTGGATTGCCATTTCCTTCTCCAGTGGACCACATTTTGTCAGAACTCTCTGCCATGACCTGTCCGTCTTGGGTGGCCCTGCACGGCATAGCTTATGGCTTCACTGAGTTACGCAAGCCCCTTCGCCACAACCCCATGGACGTGTTTAAAAAAGCTTCAATTGGTATCAATGGAAGCCTTTTTTTAACCCCCTCATCCTTGCAGGACAGGGAATTTCAGGGAAAAACAATGTGTGTGTGGAAGGGGGAAGGGGAGGTTTAATCCTCTCCTCCCATTGTGTGGAAGTCCTGTTCCAAATCAGGTCTGCACATGTTCACACTAGAGTAAATGAAAAGCTACCTTTCAGTGACATGCTATGCGATTAGCACAATGTGAAATCTGGCTTTCGGTGTCTGTCTAGGTCAGATATAATGTGCAGTTTGGGGGTCTGATTGTAACATCAAAAGGAGTACCACAGTGAGGTGACCTGAACTTTCCCCTAATTTACTTCCCTGTGATTCATCACTTCCTTTCTTCCAAAAGAGAGCTCCAGTGATCTGTCCTATTCTAGAAATGAGATTATTTCAGCTCATTTCTGGGGTTGGTCTAGGAAGTGCTAACTTCCTGTTGCGCTAATGGTGGGTCCTGGTGGCACAACATGATCAGCGAAGGCACAGCGGTAGCGATGGATACTGCCCTATAAACTTTGACTTCTGTGGTGCACTAGCTCTTCCTAAGCCAAGGACAAGGCTGGGAGATACTTAGCCCTCTCAGGGATTGCAGGTGGTAAAATGGCCTTGTCGGGTCTTATCGAAGAGGTTTCACACCAACTTTTTTTAGAAGGTATAGATGCCCTTAGCGCTAGCCGTCCATCTTTTTCAAGATGGGTGGTTTTGATGTGGTCACTGATGTATCAGGGAAGTAAACCTATTCCAGCTCAGTACATATTCACTGTAACTTTTGCAATGGGCACCATTTTATAATCCTTCTATTTATTTTTAATCTGTCTTTTAATTAGTAGTAAAACATTTTTCTGGCTAATTTTTAAAAATCTTAAAATATTGGCAAAATACAGTGCACTCCTAACCCGTTGCTGTTGATTGCTGGAGGAAGTTACATTATGGCTGAGATGCCCCTCTGCCAGCCTCTGTTGGTGGAAAGGAGCTCCCCAGTGCAGGTGAGGGTCGGATCCGTCACCGCGGAGGCCCACACTGCACCCTCCAAGAGTTAAACGGCAGAAGGCTACCACCAGCACTGTTCCTGCAAATGGTAGCTGGTATAAGGGCCCAAAACAGGGTGTTCTGGGGGAGGAACTAGCTTTGGCTTCATTGGATCCAAAGTTGTTCTGTTCCCCTGAACTGCTCAATTCCCATGGAGTTGGCCTAGCTAATTCCCCTCCCTCTTTTGCTTTTCAGTGGGAGGAGGATTTTAAAATACAAAGATCTGACAGGTTGAAAGCCTGGCAACCCCCCTCACACACCCCCACACACACACGTGTTCTGCCCTGGCCAGAACAAGCTGCTTGGGGTGCGATGGTAGCTCTGCCAGCCCCCTCTTCCCCAACCCCACTTACAATTGCTCTGCCCCTTGAACTCTTCCACTCTACATTTCCAGGCCAAAACAAACATTCAACACTATTTTTTGACATGTCATGGATAGTGATTAATGATCAATTTCACTTACATAAATAAGTGCTTAGTGCTAAATCATTAGTCAATTTTTCTTTTCTTTTTTTATAGATTGCTCAGGGTTTTTTTTTTTCAGATTTTCTTCCTCTTCCACACCCATGTAGATATGTCACACCCACTGGTGGGGATGGAGCATAGCAGGATAAACATACGGAACAAGTGCAATATCCACACAAGGGCAAACCTAATCCATACAAGTTCAAGGCGCTTTGGCTGGGGAAATCTGCTGATCCGGATAGAGATTCAGCTGGTTTTGAATGGGGTTACACTCACCCTGAAGAACGACATCCTTAGCTTGGGAGTCCTTCTGGACTCGTCACTAACTGTGGAAGCACCAGTAGTGGCAGAAGCCAGGAGTGCCTTTTACCAGCTTCGGTTGGTACATCAGCTGCAACTCTATCTAATTTTTGTGAACCGCCCAGAGAGCTTCAGCTCCTGGGCAGTATAGAAATGTAAAAAATAGATTAGATAGATAGATAGATAGATAGATAGATAGATAGATAGATAGATAGATAGATAGATAGATAGACAGACACATACATACATACATACAGGACCTAGCCTCAGATATATATGTCCTAGAATCATAGAATAGTAGGGTTGAAAGGGGCCTACAAGACCAACCCCCTGTTCAATGCAGGTATCCAAGTCAAAGCATCCCTGACAGATGGCTGTCTAGCCCTGTCTTGAATGCCTCCAGTGTGGGAGAGCCTACCGCCTCCCTAGGTAATTGGTTCCATGTCCTACTGTTACATCCAGACTAAGTGTTTAGTTACATTTAGTTACATCCAGACTAAACTACCCTAATGCGCCCTAGGTAGGGCTGTCTTTGAAAACAACTCGGAAACTTCAGCTTGTAATGAATGTGTCTGCCTATGTCTGTGTTGGGGATAAACGGTCAGATGATATTACACCAATTCTGTACCAGCTGCGCTGCTTGCCTTTGGGCCCAATTCCAGTGTTGTCCTTTAAAGCCCTAAATTGTTTGGTTCCAGGTTATTTGAAGGACCGCCTATACCCATATGAATCTGCTCATACTGTAAGATAATCTTTGGAGGCCCTACTTACTGGCCCACCACTAAGATCAGTAAGGTTGGTGGGCATTAGAGAGAGGGCCTTCTCAGTGGTGGCTCCTGCCCTATGGAATTCCCTTCCAAGAGAGATATGACTGGCTCCATCTGTGGCTGCTTTTAAGGGGGCTTTCAAAACATCTTTTTTCATTGGCTTTTAATTGAAAAAGTGCAATGATATTTGCTGCTGTTAAATATTCAAAATTGTATTTCAACTAGCATATTTTTGAAACTGTTTAAATGTAATGGTGTTTTTATATCTCTATATTGCATTTTACTGTTGCATTTTGTAAGCTGCTTTGGGAAGAACATAGTCTTGAAAGGCAGCAAAGAAATGCTTTAAATAAACAAATAAACATCCTGGATAGTGCAGAAAGTCAATTGCAATTCCGGCTCATATTACTCATGGCTCACAGTAAAAGAGCCATGGTTTATTAGCATCAGGAGCTGCACATCTGGAAATAGCCAGTAAGTCCAGGGTCCTCAAGAAAATGCAAGTAGTTCACGAGGCATAGTTAGAAGTATCCTAGCAGCTCTCAACTCAAGATAAATAGTCAGCGCTTTGTTATCAAGTACGTTCAGCTGTTGATAGCCAACTTATCTCCTCCCAAGATGCCTGGCACAATTACGGGTCTCCCTGCTCATCCATCGTTGTTTTCAAGCAAGCCATGGCCCTGAATTGTTCCATCCTCCTTCTGTTCACAGGAGATAAGAATGTAGCAACAGTTTATACAGGGAGAAATGTCACCTAATGGTGCCTCTTTGGATTTGGACTTCGGTGGTATCACCACACAAAGACTCCCGTCTCCTTTGGTCTAGTCATTGAGCAGGGGCATATAATAAAGCAAGTCATTTTGACTCCCTGTCTCTTCCAGACTCGATCCACAGAATTCAAGAAAGCCCCTTCGTGTTTGCCATTATGTTAATGATTTGAAGAAATTAAAGATGGTGAAGTACCTTAACAATCCTGGGTATACAGCCAGGAAACGGCAGCAGACACTCCCAGTAACTATGGGACAGGTTGGTTTGAGCAATTCGAGGACATGCTCCTGTTGCCTTTGGCTGCAATCTAGTGCATAGTTCTGCTGCTTAAAAGAAATGTAAGCAGCTGAACCGTATGCTGGATTGCAGCCTTTACAGGGCAGGCCCAAGACGTTTTGGTGTCTGAAGCAGAACGGTAAATGGTATACCAGCACAGTCCCAGGTCAAGGGGTCTTGGTTCAGCTAGTACAGCAGTGGGTGGGGCCAAAGGCAAAACTAGCAGGGCAATAATATAAAAATATCAGCGTATTTTAGCTTAAAGCTCTTCCTGCCAGTAACGAAGCCACCAGAGAGGCAACTTAACCTTTTAACGGGGGCAGGGGAGCATACCAAATTATAGGCTGGTTGGAGGAAAGGAGATGGGCCCAACTGGGGAACCCAGAAGGGAACCCAGGCAGGCCAGGTTTGGCCCATGGACCTGAGGCTCTGTATCCCAGAGCTAGTGATTCAGTGAGTGCAAGCCGCAATGGCCAGAATTTCTTCTGATGTGCGTTTTACAAACCATATAACCCCAGTCTTGAAACGTCTGCTTCCGAGTTCAGTTCAAGGTGCTAGTTTGTACCTATAAAACCCTCAATGGTTTGGAGCCAGGGTATCTGAAAGATGGCCTCCTCCAGTATGAGCCTGCCTGAAATTTGCACTTATTGTTGTATATGTAGAGGGAATGACTGTCAGACTCAGCAGGCCTCAAACACAACTGTCCTTTATTTATCATACACAAAACTCCAGAACTTAGCAGAACCTCCACCCACTGCTGCTACTCCCAACTCTACAGGAGCTGTCAAGGTTCAAAACAATAACTAACCCACAGTAACCCCCCCCCCACTCCCCAAAACATAACATTTCTCATCTGAGGCCTTGTTGCATGTCCCACCTCCTAGAGATGTGAGAAGAGTGGGCACTCATAACAGGGCCTTTTGTGTAGCAGCACCCAGTTGTAGAACACCCTCCCCGGGGATGTTAGGCAAGCCACCTCCTTACTGTCCTTTAGCCAGCTGGTGAAGATGATTTTATTCTGCTGAGCTTTTAATATTCAATGCTGAAATCTCTGTTTTTTAAAAAATATATTTTAGGGTATTATATTTGTATGTATTTTAATCTTTGTAATTGTATTGTACGTTGCCTCGAGAACTCTCTGAGTGGAGAGCTGATTCAAAAATATTCTAAATAAATAATAAATGTTATTGTGGAACCTGTGGTAGGAAATTCCTCAAGCTCCTCTCCCTGGCAGTAAAAAGACAATACTAATAAATTATAGAAGTAACAATTTGCTGCCCTTGCATGATGCCCAAAAGAGTGTCGCCTCACTCCACCTAATAGTAGGACCATCCCTGTAATGCCTTTTCCTTACCCTAACCTCACTCTCCACTTCACAGGAGACCAGCCTGACAGCCAGATAGGAAACAAATACTTGGCTCTGCCCTACCTGGGCACAAGATACCATGATAGCTTTTGCTTCTGCTTGCATCACAAGAAGGTGATAGGATCAGACTGCAACTTGGTACCGCTAAAGGGAAGCTCTATTTACATTTCCCCCATATAATTAAGAGAATGCATCTGTATACTACCTAATTTTATCTGCAGCCTGGTTTTAGATTGCCTCTCAGCTGGCAAGGTACAGCTTTGTTCCAGGTAGTCTATAAAATATCAAGGAGCACGTAAAGTTTTAGTCTGTAAATGTGGACACTTCATGGATTGCTTTATAAAACACAAGGAGGTAAAATTTATCCACCCCAAGTCAGAAACCTAAAGAACAGTGAAGTTAAGGACTAAGGAAGCGAGGAAATGACAACTTAATGGCAAAAGCCATGTCTTCCAACAGCTAGGCACCATGGTGTGACCTTTATTTACTTTTTATAATGCCCCCCAGTGTGCCTAAGTGTTGGTGGACATATGTCATGTTTCATCCTCAAGGGCCTAAGTGTGAATTTCCTGTTATTTTTTTCCCCAACTTTGAAAATTGTTTCAATGCAGTGTTTGTTGGAAGGACTTCATGCATTTTATATACTGTCAGTGACTGGCCATGAGAAATCACAGCCGCAGAGAAAAATAATGAGGAAATGTACACAGAGGGAGAGGAAAAGAAAAGCTTTGGAGCAGAACTTTCAGCCCATGTGCATTGTGGAGGATTGTTCTCCAGGGCTAGTTTTGCATCTGCATGCAAGCCAATGCTGTCTGCATTTTGCTGTCTGGACACTCCAGTTCCACAAATGTTAGTACTTGCCTTCGGTTTCTGCTGCTCCCGCCCATTGCTCTCTACTGCCCCCGTCTGCTGTCCAAAGTGCCATTTTGGAGATCCTTCTGCCATTTGGCACCACACCAGACACAAATCTCAACCAAAATATGAGGAAAAACAACAAATGCTGTTCAGGCTGGAGAAGGAGGGGCATAATGTGGAGATTCACTCCAAGCTCCAGCATCTACAAAAGGGGGGCAAAACGTCTATAAGGTGGCCATGTGTCCTCTTTTGCAAAGGACAGTCTTCTATCTGAAGGGCTGCCAGAGGACTGTCATCTAGTTTGAAAGCGTCCTCTGTTTAACCTATTACTGCTAGGTTTTATTCTAGTTGTATTGTTATATTGTGGTTTTAATGCTTTTATATTTTATATAGTTTTATCCTGTGATTTTTGGTGTTAATTTTTGTGAACTGCCCAGAGAGCTTTGGCTATTGGGCAGTATAGAAAGAAAGAAAGAAAGAAAGAAAGAAAGAAAGAAAGGGCTGTCCAGACCAAGAATAATGAACCATCCGAAGGGAGAGCTGGTCCTCGAAGCTGCTCATCAAGGAGGCCTTGCCAGTCATTCCAAAATGAACAGAATGTTGCTGTGAAATACCCTGATGGCCAGCCTTCTCGTAGCGGCACCCACCCCCTGGAAATCCCTCCCTTGTGTAGTTCGGGAGGCAGAAAATGTGATATCTCTCAAATGCCTCCTGAAAATACACATGTTCACCAGGCTTTCCCTGGGCTGTATGTAAATTAATTATGTTGCTCCATTTTACTGCTCCCTGATTTTTTACTGTAGTTGGAAGTGTTTTTAATGCTGTGTGTTAATGTTGCATTTTTAATATTGTATTTTAATATTGTGAACTGCTGAGAGATTTTATGATATTCAGCAGTATATAAATGCCACAAATAAATTAACAGCACCTGGACAACAGACAGAGCAAGGCATACAGGTCACCTGGTCTCAGTCTTCCACACTAGGGTGAGATGCTCTGCATTTCCATTTGAATTATAGTAATTATGTCTACATTTGTATCTATGCATATACATTAATATATACAAATGTTATGCAGATTGACATCCTCTTTTGCCCTCTTTTGTGGTGATCCATGTCCTCTTATTTTTTTAGCAACTCACATTAGCAAACTACTCCCAATTCAAACTACTCCCAAATCCACCTGGCCCACTAAGAGAGGGGCATGGAAGGAAACTCCTTTGCAGATCTAGGAAGTTGCTAAGGCTGTGTTTGTGAAGCAGATATATCAGACTTGTAGAGGCCCACTTACAAGCCCACCCATACTCTCAGAATGGGCTGGGCAGCTCCACTGGCCTTAACAGAGATGCGAAGCATTGACTGGCAGCACCCCTTCCTCCACACACTTCCAAATATCCTTGGTGACTTTTGCTTTGCATGTTTCCGCGTTCAGCTGGCCATGAACAGGAACCAGGGCCAGTGTCGAGGGTAGGCGTAGTTGGGCACTGGCCAAGGGCCCACACCTAAGCAGGGCCCACCAAAGAGACCCCTTGGCATTGCTTCTCCTCTTCCCCACTGCAACCTGCTGATTCACCTGCTGCCTGCTCTGACCCAGACAAGGGTGGTGGGGAGAAGGATGAGGAGCAGGTGTCGCCTCCTGCTTGCTCGCTGGCTCTCTGCCTATCAAGCCAGCTAGTGGTAGCAATGACAAGAAGGAGGATGAGGATAGGGATCCCAAGGATTCCCTCCAGAACGGTACGCCGCCTCTGGACCGCTGGTGATATGGTAATGGCAGCTGCCGTTACCATATCGCTGGGAGGAATACAGCTGCAAATGGTGTAATGGACGCCACTTGCGGACATAAAACACTTAGTTTAACCTAAATGCAGCCATATAATGTGGCCGTAAAGCCCTTAGTTTAACCTAAATTAGGTTAAACTAAGGGCTTTACGGCCGCAAGTGGCGTCCACTATGCCATTTGCGGCTGTATTCTTCCCAGCGATTCTGTAATGGCAGCCGCCATTGCCATATCGCCAGCGATATGGAACTGGTGTGCAACTCCACGGAATCATACCTATGCAGAGCCGCTCCGGAGGATTCCGGGGTGGAGGAACGGATCACCTCCCCTGCCCCAGGTGGATTCCCCCACGGACCGGAAGGTAGGGAATCCACCCATCCCTAGATGTGGAGCAAGAGCAGTGGGAGACAAAGGTGGTGAATAGTCCCAATAATGGATTCACTGAGGGAGAGGGTCATTGAAGGTATCTTGCCCAAGGGCCCTCAAAACCCTGGAGCTGGCACTGATAGGAACTGTGTCAGGGTGGTATGCATAGACCTGATATCAGTGGATGTGCATTGTCATTATCACTTGAATTTTAGGTAACTGGACCTGGACCTGACTGTATTTCAAATGTTGTTGCTGTTGTTCAGTCGTTCAGTCATGTCCAACTCTTCATGACCCCATGGACCATAGCACGCCAGGCCTTCCTGTCCTCTGCTCTCTCTCCTGGAGTGTGCTCAAGTTGCATCGGTGATGCTATCTAGCTATCTCATCCTCTGCCGTCCCCTTCTCCTTTTGCCCTCAAATGCTAGCGCTCTAAATAGTAGTTTAAAAACAAAGTAGGCATCCTCAGTTTGAACCTTCTGTGCTTAGCACCATTTCGCTGCTGAACAGTCCTTGTATTTATTCTTTATTCTGCTGGTTCTGTGAAATGGCGACAGTCATGACTGGGACTAAATGAAAGAAAATGGGCCAGTTTGCACATCACGGCAGTAAATCATGGGTTAATTGATTAACCCACGATTTGCTATGCTGCACACAAGCTGTTTCCGTTTACTGTCAACAGCATTTACTTGTCAGCCTAATGTCTGAACCTGGACCAATGGCTTGATTAGGGGCTAAACATACCAGCTGTTAATCCAACAACAAGCCATGGCTCACCCATTGGTCCAGGTTCACACATCATGCTCACAAACTCCAATCGGGGCAACTGGAGGTTGTTCACAATAAAAAGAAGCGGTTTGCGTGTAGTGTGCAGTGCACATCCCCACAAATTGTGGGTTAAATAGCGATGTGCAAACCAGGTCAATGTAACAGTAGTGATGGGTGCTCCTGCTTCTCTTCTTGTTCTATTTGGCATGGGCTTAGATAAAAGGGTTGATTCCCAAAGAATCAGAAAATAAATCTTTTTAATTCCAAGCCCATTTCAGAGTTTGGCCTGATAACACTTCCAATGATATTATCAAGAGCATGACAGGACCTGGGATTCCCCTTTCTCCAACACACACATGCCTATTCTACCCCATGTGCCCCGTTCCCTTTCCTCTAAACTTACCTGGTGACAGGGCCATCCCAAGACACTTTGCCGCCTGAGGCGAAGGACAAGATGGCACCTCCCCTCCCTCATTCCATGTGCGAAAGCTGACCAGACTGGCACCTGAAGCTAACTTCAACACTGGCAATGGGAAGCATCTATATTCCACCTAAGGACAACAGGCTGGCTTAGGGGGTGCAGGGCAGCCTGCACGGCACAGACATCTCTTCCCACTCCCCGCTCTTCAGCATCAGCATCTGCTGCCTGAAGCATCTGTCTCACTCTGCCTAATGGTAGGGCCAGCCCTGCCTGGTGAAAACAACAAGGCCTTGCTGTGGAACTTCCAGTACACCCTTGGTGGTGCTGCAGCAATGTTCCAGAAGTGTAGTGATTTAAACTTTTATGAAGGCACAATGGAAATACATTGAATTTTTTTAAAAAAACCTTCATCTGTGCAAAGCCATTGGCAAAATGTGACTGTCTTGTTCTTGTTAATATGCTTAAAATGATATGCCACTGAACAGCAGCAAAGATAGATATGGTGGATGATTTAGATTCCATGTTTCTTAAAGCACATTGGCAGGACCAACCCTGCACATGTAGCCCATGTAGTGTAAGTTCTTATGAAGGTACACAAATGGTACACAAGCAGCCCTGCCAACATGACACCAAGTCACACTTGTCTGCAGTGAATATCTATGGGTTCTATGGGAGAACTATGGGTTCACTCAACACAACAAGCTGGAGTATGGATTGAGTGTGGGTTGTCATTGAACCATGGGTTGTTGTTGAATCGTAGGTTGTTTGTTAGCCGCATTAACAAACTATGGTTTATTAACCATGAACAATCCATGAAGAGAACTCATGGTTTGTTGTTCATTTGTGAACTCTGGCTTGTTCATGGTTAACAAACCATGATTTGTTAGTGCAGCTGGATTCACACAACACAACAACCCATGATTCAACAACAACCTACAGTTCAGCAACAACCCACCCTCAACCCATACTCAACGTGTACTCTGGCTTGTCATGTTGTGTGAACCAGGTGTTGCAGCTTGTCCTGCAAACAGAATAAGCTGAAACCCATTCAGACACCAAACTGCATGCCACCTCCCTTCCGTGGAGTTATTTCTCTTCTGATGCTGAGCTGGGCTGAGACGATTTTTAAAATTTCAGATACACAGTACAAAAACATAAAATCTACTAACTTAAAGATACAGTTGAATTTTAGCTAAACTGTACACATATGCAGGGATCAATACTTTTAACTCATCAAGACCTTAACAGAAAAATGTTTTTACGTCCTCCTAAAACAGCTGTAGTTCCTAATACAGAAATCCTAACTCGTTTCTTTCTTTGGGGACCAAGACAGACCACCATGATTCTTTGGATTTTTCTGCTTCAGTCTGGGCAGTGTGAGAAATTTGACGCTTGCAAGAGGTAATATAGAAGTAGTTTTTTCTCCATTGTATATCATATATGTTACGTTGTTGCGTTGGTTGCAATTATTTTGTTGAGGTCTGCAATTCATTGTGGTAAAGTTATTCTGGCTTTCCTTCATAACAATCAACAATAGCTTTCTGGACCATTTGCAGTAAAGATAGGAATACCAAGTGATGGTGGCTGCAGTCCTATACCCACTTACCTGGGAGTAAGCTCAAGTGAACTCAGTGGGCCTTAATTCTGAGTAGACATGAATAGGGTTGCATGGTAAATCTCTCCCCCGACCCCACCCCAATGAGTAGGCTAGTTCATGCAGGTGCTAGGAAGACATTCCTCTGAATTTGCAACACTGCATAATAGATAAGCATATGACTAATGATTATTGCTTCTTTTGAAATTTTTGCCATTTTTAAGTTTATGAGGCTCTCTCGGGTCATTTTGCTGATCCCCTGGAGCACCAGTTGTTCACAGTGTATGAGAGAAGCTACCGGACTAACTCGCATCCAGTGCTGTAACTCTTTTATGTCTAATGGATTGAGAAAGTGGGTTGTATCATTCCATGCATACACATCTGGTATCCCTTGGTTGTGAATGTTACTCCAGATGGTGATCAAGAAGGTGGTTTTATAACCCACTTTAAGACAACTGTCTGCTGACAAGATATGTGTTTTCTTCCCTCGAGAGCATGCTGCTCAGATGGATAAGTGCAAGTGGTTGAAATTTGGTTGTTAACTCTGAATAATAATAATGCTTTGCATATCTACAGCATCTTTTATTCAAGAATCTCAAAGCACTTTTAAGAAGGCCAGTCATTAATTGGATTTCATCATAACTTGCTGAAGGCAGGTAGTTTATGTCATACTCTTCAGTTTACCAAATCTGGAAGCTTGACACTAAGCAGATGATATGACTACCTATAATCCTATGCAGGAAACATGGTCAAAGCTAGTCCAAAACAGTTTGCTGTCTGACAGTTCACCACTCCCTCAGTTCTGGCTGGGACTGTAATCATCAGAACCTACTGAGCTTGGAGACCAGAATCCCTGTGATACCAGTTGTAATTTTTGCCTGTGGTTATACTCCAAGGACTAGATAGCCAAGATCGTGCCTTGTGACTTCAGTTAATGGTTAGGACTGGATAATAATGCCATAACAAGGGGAAAGAGTGGCATCATTTCATTGTCTGGGGGGGGGTGCCCCTTGTCCACACCATTCAATCTTTACTGGTCTTTTTCTTCCCTCGAGCAGCACAGACCTAGATTGTTTAGTGGCAAAGAAAAGGCCATTTTTTATTTTACACCATTTCCCCCCTTGAGCATTCTGCACTGTCCCCATCTCTTAGCAGCACAGTAACTGCAGCTTTCAAATTACCTTTACAATTTTGTGCAGATGAGAAAAGCCGGGAGGCGGGGGGAGAGGGATGTTGGAGTTTCTGTTTTTGTTCATTGCCTAATACTGATGATTACCGGGGGGGGGGGGGTGTTTTCCCTCCCAAGCTCAGAATACAGCTCTGAATTATACAAATGTTACAGTGGGAAGAATAGAAGACATGTTCTCTTAATCCCTTGGAGAGGGTGAAGAAACGGCAGGGGAGACAAAGAATGAAGTGTGGGTGGGCAATATTGCCTGTTCATTTCCTCTGCTTAGCTCCTGATTGTCACTCCTGTGCCTCTGAGCTGCCCATAAGCTTCCAGGAATACTCAGGTACAGTGGCTTAATTATGTAGCCTTCTATTTGCTAAGGTCTGAACCGCATCCCACAAAGAAACGTCCCTTTAACCTGAGCCAGATTGGATTATTACGCCAATTTATTGACACATTTCCCCCTTTAGCAATACATCCTTTGCTTCAGAAGCACAAACTCAGGCATTTGAAAACATTGTAGTGTTATGACACAATCTATATTTTTAAAAGCTATATTACATGTAACATTATTTCTTCTTCTTCTTCTTCTTTATAACAAAAAGAGCCAGCCAACATCAACAACAACAACAACGCAAAATCCCTTGAATTTAAAATAATGGATACCGGTAAGTAGGAACTCACTTGAGAATTTTTGCTCAAGTAACATATAACTATCAGTGGATCACCCCAGGGGAATTGCTGCTGTATCTGGAAGAAGCCGTTTGCAGCGGAATAAACAGACAAGTGCCCCATATATCATCTTAAGTAAGACAAATAAAGTTGTGTTTCCGCCTTGCAACGATGTCATTGTCAGTTATATAAGAATAATTCTCTATGACTTTTTATGAATCTTTCCCCTGTGCAGAACTACAATGGCCTAATTTTCTAGCCTGCATATTATAAATAATTGTCCTTCTTCAGCAATCTAATGCCAAACCAAAACTACTCTCCTGCTGAGTTTGTACACATTGCTAAGGGCAAGTTATCCACCTTCAGCGAAAATGGTAGCACTAGCAGCCCATCTCTGCATCCTTTGTGCTATTCATTCAGCTTACTAAAAGGGGTAATGAAAAGAAAGGCCTTAAAAGGGTTTTCCTGCTGTCTTAGGACTTTTCCACAGTGTATGCCTGCCTAACTTTTTTTTAAGGAGAACTCCTAAAAATATGAAGCATGACAAACAAGAGTTTGCAGACGCAGAACTGCACTTGTCAGAGACCTGGGATGGTCCACCACTTCCTGCTGCGTGTACACCACATGGCATACAGGTTCCCCATTCTCCAATGTGTGCAACAGCCTTGAGATCTTGCCACTGCATTTAGGAGGCAAGCCTCAAAAGTTCCGCAAGAGCTCCGAAGGGGGATGGTGGTGAAAAGAAGCTTCTTTTATGCTTTCCAAGGATGAAATTCCCCGAAGTGGGGGACACAGCAGCTTTTGCCTTCCCTACCAACCCCCATTCGGAAAAGTCCCTCCGAATATTTTTATTTATTTATTTATAAACCATTTTATGCCCCACTGTTCTGATGCCTACAATAGTTCAAGGTGGATTACATCAATCAAAATTACAATAGAACTGCAGCTTTGGTAAAATGCAATAGAAGCAAGCATGGCAGATTAAAAAAAACCCTCTTCAAATCAAAACAGCAATCAAGTTTGCACATAATGACAATGCATAGTTTGTTGGGGCCCCAGGGGACCGAGCGTGCCCGCTGCCTCCTGCATGCTCAGCGCTACCACCTTGCATCCGCTTTGCTAAACAAAGTGGATGCAAAAGGGGTCGTTCGTCGTGATGTGCAAATCCAGAACTCTGTTGAGGGAGAAACAACAAACCATGGGTTAAAACTCTGGGTTGTTTCTCCCTCATTCCTGGGTTGTTTGCAAAAGCGGAAGTGGCGAATAGGTGGGAGGCAGAGCATGCACTCACTCCTGTGCAGCCCCAACTAAACACGAGTTGTTTAACCCATAGTTAGTTGTTACATGTGAACCGGGTCATTACCTTTTATATGGCAAGGCAAAAGCTTGCTGGAACACGAAGCCATCATTGGCTAGTGGAAACAGCAAGAGAGAGGGCAAGGGGTTCCAGAACTTGGGTGCTGCCACAGGGGAAGGAGGTAGAGTGGGAAGAAACCACACACAGCTCCATCGTTACTATGAAATGGAACCATAACGATATAACAGTAGCAGTAGTAGTACTCATTGTGCTGGCATACCACCCTTCATAATAAAAAAAAAAAGTTCCATGGCAGTTTACAGTCAAGTTTAATAACCTAGAAAATGTCCATTTAAATGTCATTTTAACATAGTTTGAATGGTTTGGTGAAACATTAGGTGACATAGTTTTGTTTCTTATGGCTTCCCTTGTTGTAGCAGGAGGCTTGAATGGTCTCGAAACATAGGGGTGGGCAACCTGAGACCCTCCAGAGGTTTTGGCCTACAACTCCCATCATCCCTCACCATTGGCAAAGGCTGATGGGCACTGTAGGCCAAAACATCTGGAGGGCCACAAGCTGCCCACCCCTGCTCTAAGGAGAGAAAATAGTAGAAATGAAATTCAAATTGCAGGATATTATTTTAAAGCAAAATATCACCCTAAGTCCCTCACGATTGCTTTGTTTTTTCTGACTGTATTTGATCCACCAGTAGTAAAGCCAAGCAGGGCTCCAGCTGCTGAGCACCAACCAATATTCCCTCCGTGAGCTTTATCAGGGCTAAGGAGAGTTCAGCTCAGAAACCATTTCTAGTTTATATTTTAAAACACATACTACCAATTCGGTAGCACAGATGAGGGATATCTAAAGAACTCTCTCACAGTACATATGTGTTTCTGTATATAGATACATGCACAATCACACAAATACTGTTCTCGATGATACTTTGCTGATTTGAGTATGTGTGTATCAACATACACTCTTGCCATACACATGTGATCAAGCATGCCTTCAATTACATTTATTGTGCACCTTTATCTGATTCCTTTGCACCCGACTAATTAATCTTTTGCAGCAAAGACTACTTATTATACTCATTATATCACTTCTGAGCAGTTCAAAAGCCTTCAACATTTTAAAAAAATAATGGTCCGAGAATTCTTTTTCTTTCCTGTTTCTCACTTCTCTGACTCTGTCTCTGGTAAACAGAGAAGGCTTTGCCCCATTGTAGACCTCTGCCCACTGTGGCTGTCGAGATGAAAATGCGTTTGTATTCTCTCACACCACAAGTTATTTTTACAATTGCAACTATGGCATTTCCAGAATTCTTTTTCTTTTCCCCCCTCCTCACCCTCATCCCTTTTGTCCAGAAGTGATAGGAAAAATGAAATAAATGGAAATCAAGGGATTTCGGAGTTAACCTTTCTGGATTCATATTAGACTTGAGGTAGTCCCATCATCATCCAGTTTGTGTTTTCTGTAACCATAAGTGGATTTTAATTTCATAGGTTACAGTAGGGATTACATATGTGCACAAGATTTGACTAGGACCTTGATTCAGGACTTCAAACATGGACCCATTCTGCCCAGACCACATCAGAGGCTGTCTGCTTCCAACTTGGCTTCCAAACATGAGTCAAATTTCAGAAATCCGAGGCTTTCTGCCTCCCACTGACTATTGTGGGAAATCACAAAATAGCAATAACTGTTTTCTTTGTCAAAATTGGATGCAATTGCAGACATAGACACTCCGTAGGAAGGGTTTATGCCTGCCAAATATCAGAAAAATAGGTGCAGTGTTTTTTGTGCTACATACGTTTATATGTATTTTGAGGGGAACTTCTGATAACATTTTTATTTCTTGATAGAACTGGGTAAAAATTTGCAGGGATAGTTGTCCCTTCTGAGGGGATCGAGCCTGCCAAGATTCAGATGAATAGGTGCAGGGACATTTGCACAAGACCAGCCTTCACATTTTGAAGGATAGGTTTATGTGGAAGGGGAGTCTCCAAATTGGGGGGGGGGCATTGCTTCCTCTTCCATCCCCTCCCCCATGTGTTTTGGGGCAATTTGTATGAAAATGGCACACTTCACAGAGATGTCTCCAGGCAAGAACCCTAAGAAGTTTCAGAAGGATAGGTGTAGGGCTAGGCAGTTAAGATGATTGAAAACTAGCTGAAGTGGTGTTGGGACAATGGTGGCATGGGATGAATGGCCATCTCACAATCCAATCCTTGCCTGCTTCCAAAGCACAACAATTGGAGGGCCTCTGGTAAAATTGTCCAATGATTAGAACACAGGTGAGCAGCTTCGGGTGATCTGGGGGCCAATTCCCCCCCCCTTGAGGATCAGCTGCACCCCACTGCAGCAAAAAATAAAAATGTACAAATAGGTGATTTAACCACTATGGGGCTTACTGGGGACTAATTTAGCTAAATTTGTCCTCATTAAGCCTCTGTAGCAGTTTGCCATCAAGTGTTGGTGGCAAACCACTCATTTAAAAAAACAATGGAGGGCAATGGAGAGCAGCAGGGACTGCACTGGGGACAGCATGGGCTGGATGTGGCCCATGAGAGGCATGTTGCGCACTCCTGGAATAGAGGGTGGACCTGCCAGTCGGTCAAAATTCTGGAGCAGATGATAAAGCAATCCATCTGTAAGCACTTTGAAAACAATGCAGTGATTACTCGAAGCCAACATGGATTTGTCAAGAACAAATCCTGCCAGATGAATCTGATCTCATTTTTTTATTAAGTCACCTCCCTTGTGGACCATGGGAATGCTGTGGACATAATATACCTCGACTTCAGCAAAGCTTTCGACAAAGTGCCCCATGATATCCTGATGAGCAAACTAGCTCAAAGTGGGCTAGATGAAACAACGATCCGGTGGATCCACAGTTGGCTACAGAATCGGACTCAAAGAGGGCTTATCAATGGGATCTTCTAAACCTGGGGAGAGGTAACGAGTGGGGTACCACAGGGCTCAGTCCTGGGCCCAGTGCTCTTCAACATTTGTATTAATGACTTGGAGGAGGAGGTGCAGGGAAAGCTGATCAAATTTGCAGATGACACAAAATTGGGTGGGATAGCTAATACTTTGGAAGACAGAAACACAATTCAAAGTGATCTTGATAGACTGGAGCGCTGGGCAGAAAACAACGGAATGACATTTAATAGGGATAAATGCCAAGTTCTGCACCTAGGAAAAAGAAACCAAATGCACAGTTACAAGATGGGGGATACGTGGCTCAACAACACAACAAGCGAGAAGGATCTTGGAATTGTTGTCGATCACAAGCTGAATATGAGCCAACAATGTGATGTGGCTGCAAAAAAGGCAAATGCTCTTTTGGGCTGCATTCATAGAAGCATAGCTTCCAAATCCTAGGAAGTCTTAGTTCCCCTCTACTCAGCACTGGTTAGGCCTCATCTGGAGTACGGTGTCCAGTTCTGGGCACCACTTTTTAAGAAGGATGCAGACAAGCTGGAGAGGGTTCAGAGGAGGGCAACAAGGATGATCAAGGGACTGGAAACAAAGCCCTATGAGGAGAGACTGAAAGAACTGGGCATGTTTAGCCTTGAGAAGAGAAGACTGAGGGGAGATATGATAGCACTCTTCAAGTACTTGCAAGGTTGTCACAGAGAGGAAGGCCAGGATCTCTTTCCAATCATCCCAGAGTGCAGGACACGGAGAATGGGCTCAAGTTACAGGAAGCCAGATTCCAGCTGACCATCAGGAAAAACATCCTGACTGTTAGAGCAATATGACAATGGAACCAATTACCTAGGGAGGTGGTGGGCTCTCCCAGACTGGAGGTGTTCAAGATGAGGCTAGACAGCCATCTGTCAGGGATGCTCTGACTGGGATTCCTGCATTGAGCAGGGGGTTGGACTCGATGGCCTTGTAGGCCCCTTCCAACCCTACTATTCTATGATTCTATGATTCTAACTGCCCTCCCCCCCCCCCGCCGCTCCTTCCCCTTATCAGAGTTTAGAGAAAAAAACAAAAACTCTATTTTTGGAGACACACTGGCCCAATGTCAGGAGCGCTCTAGTGGCCTCTTTCAGTACACTCCAATAGCCAACTCAAGACACGGCTTTAATGGCTTTAATCCTTTTACAACTTAATGACTCTTTCAGATGCTAATCACCAGTGACTAAGCAATGAACAGCAGCGTAGCCTATGCTCCAAGTAAGCAGTTGATCCCCGTTTGAAGGGGAGTCACTTGAAGACCCTAAACTTATGGGCTAGGGAGAGATCCTCCCTCTTTCCCTTGGGTCCATGGGAGGCGACCGTTGCTTACACACCAAACGGGCACTACGCTTCCTTTCCGCGCCCTCCATCGCTTGTCGCTCCCTGTGTCTGCATTGAGCGTCTAGCAAGCCCCTCTCCCGCACTTTCTCACTGCTAGGTTCACTATCTATCTCAGGAATGCCGGCAGGAGGAATCTCTGCCAGCTGCTGTGCCTGTGAGGGATGAGCTGGCTCCTCTCCCACGGATTGCTGATCCTCCTCAGAATCAAAACTGCTTTGGGGTTCTATCAGCTCAGTTTCCACCCTGACACCCAATCTACATGGCCGATTTAATGTGGAGCAGTAACATTTCATGGTTGTTTGCGACAGACTATGCTGTCGCTAATCTGCAGCAATCCCATAGCTTCCTTCTGGAAAAGGTGCATTTGTGGAAAGTCCTTTCAGTGCATCTTTTTTCCTTAAATGCTGCAGTGTGCCCCGTCCCCGCACATTAAATCCTAGGCATGCCCCTGTGACCTGGCTGTGACGTGGCAGTGATGTGGCCAAGGGTGCCCCCCCTTCCCTCTTTTCCCCCATTTGCAGTACAGTGCCTTTGGACATAGGCTTTCTTTCCCACTTAGCACTACTTTGCACTGCTTCATCATTTCACTGTATCGTAGTAGTGCTGTTTTCCCATTCACAATATGTAGCCTAGCAGAGTAGCTGCTTCATCCATTCACAGTATGCAGCCTGTTTTCCCCATTCACAATAGTGCAGTATCTTTTAATCTTTCACAATAACCCAATAGTAGATGAGATGGGAGAGGTATGGAGTAAACTACAGGGGCTTAATTAAGTGCCTCCAGTGAACTTCCCTGAACAGGGGAGCGTGGTCAGGGGCAGAGAACAAGCCTCTCTCATTCACTGAGCAGCACCTATGGGGCTGATGACATTCAGTTCAACTTTGCCCACCCAACCGCGAAGTATGGGAGTTTCAAGTGCTGCATGACCTGTGGAAATGGGTTTTTAGGTAATGTATACACCACTTTTCTTGCTACGTGCGCTGCTGACAGACCAAAGCAATTCCATGAAAATCTGAAATATAACCAGAAAGCGCTTCTCATCCCATTTCCATGTATACTAGGTCCCAGTCTGCTTTTCCAAAGCCAGTTCATGAACGAAACCTCATCAGGGTCCAGCTTCAGTCCTGGTCACTTCATAGGGCAGCCCATTTCACCTTGGGACACCTCAGGAACAGTCCATAGTGGCTCAGGCTTTGGGCTTCAGCTGAATCTGAAGCACATTCCTAGTAGGGATGTTAGTGCAACCTTTCTTTCCCATCAATTCTTTCCACCGGTGCTAAATGTTTACACTGTGCTGGGATTCTTCTGTAGCTCATCAAGTAGTTCTGAAGTCTTTCGGTGTTTTGTTCATTCCCAATGGGACCTGTTGGATGAGTTTTATTTCTAGTTGTTCGCCGGGGTGATCAAATTTCCTGATTATCCATAAGCAAATTGATCATGCTGTATGCTACAAGCACCAGTTTGGGCTGCATATTTTTCAGCACAAAGCTGCCGTTATTTTGTGCAAACACAGCAAGGCTCTGTTTTACTGCTCTCCAATGGAAGCATTCAAAGTGTCAGTTCACAAGAGAGAAAAGGTATCAATTTATATTTTGAGATAAGGTCGCTTTTAATTATATTTGGTTACCAGGAAAAAAAATTCCTTTGGGCAACCTTGTGTAAAGGTAATTTCTAAGGATACATGGTCAATTCTTGGTACAATTTGTCTAAAGGCATCATCAAGCATGACATGAAGCAGCTTTAAAATTAAAATTCATATTTTCCCATATCTCCATAACAAAGGATTAGACAGAAGGCCAATATCGGTTTAGGTTTTGTTCTGTCAAACTTAGAAGACAAGGTTGAGAATCCAATATATCCATTCATATTGGATTGTTATAACTTCATAAAAGAAACAAATGCCAAACACACTCTAGGGTTTGGCAAGGGATGGATATATATAAGGCTTTATTTCTCTCAGGGGATACATTTTCACCCTGGAATTTGCCACAGGGTCCATAGTATTACTACACTTTTTTGCCTCCTCTTAATATGCACACAGTATAGCCCTTTAAACTTGAACTCCCTCGTGGAGAGAGGAAATGGGCCAATTACGCAATTGTCCCAATTATCACAGTCTCCAAGGAGTAGATGCTATGGGTAGGTAGTTACTTTTATGTCACAGTCTGTAAAAACAAGCATGGTGAAAAACATTAAATATATCTATTTATATAGTTAATATTTATATATTAATATAAACTAGTTGCAGCAACTAGAGGAGAAAGGGGACATGAAGAGAGGCAAGCTGTACCTTCTGATGCCACCTTATTAGTCCTAGGTAACTACATTGTTACTAAATGCAAAGTCGCTGTGCCTCATTTGCTAAATTTGTTTACTCAATAAAATTTATTTACTCAATTACCTATTATTGTCACTACTGATACTTTAACATTCTCTTTAACATTGATTTGATGTGCCAGCTTCTTCACATATCAGAGGAGTGACACCGACACTATTCCTTATGAAGCAACTGAGAGTTTTGCTCTCTGTTGCCTCAAACATTAATACAACTTTATTGAACAAACCCTGTCATATATCCTAGCTTGCAACTCCCTGTTCCTTCCTTCTAGTACTTACTTCCTGTCCGTGGGCTAAACTACATTCTACATTAAATATGTAGTGTACAGGTGAGCCTCACCTCCTTTTTTACCTCCAAGTAAATGCATGGAGTTCGATCAGGACCACCTTGTGCAGGTTGTTGTTGTTGTTCAGTCGTTAAGTCATATCCGACTCTTCGTGACCCCATGGACCATAGCACGCCAGGCCTTCCTGTCCTGCGCTCTCTCCCGGAGCGTGCTCAAGTTCATATTCATTGCATCGGTGATGCTATCTAGCCATCTCATCCTCTGCCGTCCCCTTCTCCTTTTGCCTTCAGTCTTTCCCAGCATCAGGGTCTTTTCCAGAGAGTTTTCTCTTCGCATTAGGTGGCCAAAATATTGGAGCTTCAGCTTCAGTATCTGTCCTTCCAATGAGCACTCAGGGTTGATTTCCTTAAGGATTTGACCTCCTTGCAGTCCAGGGGACTCGTAAGAGTCTTCTCCAGCACCACAGTTCGAAAGCATCGATTCTTCGGCGCTCAGCCTTCCTTACAGTCCAGCTCTCACAGCCATACATTACTACTGGGAAAACCATAGCTTTGATTATACGGACCTTTGTCGGCAAGGTGATGTCTCTGCTTCTTACTATGCTGTCTAGGTGTGCCATAGCTTTCCTCCCAAGGAGCAAATGTCTTTTAATTTCATGGTTACAGTCACCGTCTGCAGTGATCTTGGAGTCCAAGAAAGTAAAATCTGTCACTGCTTCCATTTCTTCCCCTTCTATATGCCAGGAAGTGATGGGGCCAGATGCCATGATCTTAGCTTTTTTAATGTTGAGTTTCAAGCCAGCTTTTGCACTCTCCTTATCAAGAGGCTCTTTAGCTCCTCTTCACTTTCTGCCATTAGGGTGGTATCGTCTGCGTATTGGAGGTTGTTGATAATTCTCCCGGCAATCTTAATTCCGACCTGTGATTCACCCAACCCGGCGTTTCTCATGATGTACTCTGCGTATAAGTTAAATAAGCAGGGCAACAATATACAGCCTTGTCGTACTCCTTTCCCAATTTTGAACCAATTGTTTGTTCCATGTCCGTCCAGTTCTTACTGTTGCTTCTTGAGCCTCATACAGGTTTCTCAGGAGACAGGTAAGGTGGTCTGGTACTCCCATCCCTATCAGAATTTGCCACAGTTTGTTGTGATCCACACAATCAAAGGCTTTAGCAGAGTCAATGAAGCAGAAAGAGATGTTTTTCTGGAATTCTCTTGCTTCCTCCATGATCCAGTGAATGTTGGCAATTTGATCTCTAGTTCCTCTGCCTCTTCGAAACCCAGATTGTACTTCCGGTAGTTCTCAGTTCACGTACTGCTGAAGCCTAGCTTGTAGAATTTTGAGCATAACCTTGCTGGCATGTGAAATGAGTGCAATTGTGCGGTAGTTTGAACACTCTTTGGCATTGCCCCTCTTTGGAATTGGAATGTAAACCGACCTTTTCCAGTCTTGTGGCCACTGTTGAGTGTTCCAAATGTTGGCATATTGAGTGCAGCACTTTAACAGCATCATCTTTTAGGATTTTAAATAGCTCGGCTGGAATACTGTCATCTCCGCTAGCTTTGTTGTTACTAATGCTTCCTAAGGCCCACTTGACTTCACTCTCTAGGATGTCCGGCTCAAGTTCAGTGACCGCACTATCATGGCTATCAGGGGCATTAAGATCTTTCCTGTATAATTCTTCTGTGTATTCTTTCCACCTCTTCTTAATCTCATCTGCTTCTGTTACGTCCCTGCCTTCTTTGTCCTTTATCATGCCTGTCTTTGCACAAAACATTCCCTTGATATCTCCAATTTATTTGAACAGATCTCTAGTCTTTCCCATTCTATTGTTTTCCTTGATTTCTTTGCATTGTTCATTTAAGAAGGCCTTCTTGTCTCTCCTTGCTATTCTCTGGAACTCTGCATTCAGTTGGATATATCTTCCCCTTTCTCCCTTGCTTTTCGCTTCCCTTCTTTCCTCAGCTACTTGTAAAGCCTCATCAGACAGCCACTTTGCTTTCTTGAATTTCTTTTTCTTGGGGATGGATTGAGTTGCTGCCTCCTGAACAATGTTACGGACCTCCATTACGGACATAGGCACTCTGTCTATCAGGTCTAATCCCTGAAATCTATTCCTCACCTCCACTGTATATTCATAAGGGATATGATTGAGGTCATACCTGAATGGTTTAGTGGTTTTCCCTACGTTCTTCAATTTCAGCCGAAATTTTGCAACAAGAAGCTCATGATCTGAGCCACAGTCAGCTCCAGGTCTTGTTTTGACTGACTGTATAGAGCTTCTCCATCTTTGGCTGCAAAGGACATAATCAATCTGATTTCGATATTGACAATCTGGTGATGTCCATGTGTAGGGTCGCCTCTTGTGCTGCTGGAAAAGAGTGTTTGTTATGATCAGCGTGTTCTCTTGGCAAAACTCAATTAGCCTTTTTCCTCCTTCATTTTGCACAACAAGGCCATGCTTGCCTGTTATCCCGGTGATTTCTTGACTTCCTACTTTAGCATTCCAATCCCCTATGATGAAAAGGACATCTTTTTTTGGTGTTAGTTCTAGAAGGTGTTGTGGGTCTTTACAGAACCGATCAACCTCAGCTTCTTCGGCCTCAATGGTTGGGGCATAGCCTTGAATTACTGTGATGTTGAATGATTTGCCTTGGATTTGTACTGAGATCATTCTATCGTTTTTGAGATTGTACCCCAGTACTGCTTTTCCCACCCTTTTGTTGACTATGAGTGCTACTCCATTTCATCTAAGGGATTCTTGCCCACAGTAGTAGATATAATGGTCACCTGAATTAAATTCACCCATGCCTATCCATTTTATTTCGCTGATTCCCAAGATGTCGATGTTCAGTCTTGCCATCTCATGTTTGACCACCTCCAGCTTACCTTGTCATTGATCTTACATTCCAGGTTCCTAAACAATATTGTTCTTTACAGCATCGGACTTTCTTTTCACCACCAGACACATCCACAGCTAAGTGTCCTTTCGGCTTTGGCCCAGCCACTTCACTCTTTCTGGCACTACTTGGAAATGCCCTCTGCTCTTCCCCAGTAGTATATTGGACACCTTCTGACCTGAGGGGCTCATCTTCCAGCGTCATATCTTTTAGCCTTGTGATACGTTCCATGGGGTTTTCTTGGTAAGAATACTGGCGTGGGTTGCCATTTCCTTCTCCAGTGGACCACATTTTGTCAGAACTCTCCGCCATGACTTGTCCATCTTGGGTGGCCCTGCACGGTATAGCTTATGGCTTCACTGAGTTATGCAAGCCCCTTCGCCACAACAAGGCAGTGATCCATGAAGGGGCTTGTGCAGGTAGGAAAGGTTTAACCCTTCCCACCTAGCTGCTTTCCTCCCCTAAATCCTCTCCCCGCATGGGGACTAAAAAAGGAGGGGAATTCTACTGGTGCCAGTGGAGGGTTATTGTTTTCTTTCATTTTTTAGGTTTAAACCTCCCCTACATGTGTCCAGTGGTCCCAATCTGGACTGGGGCCTCATTCGCGTACTTAGAAGTAAAAAAAGAAAGTGAGGCTCATCAGCATGTTTTGTATTTCATGTATTTTGTGTAGTTTGTAGTTTAGCCCTGTGAAAGCTTCCTTCTTCGAAAGTGACAGATGCACTTTCTAGAACATCTCTGTGTGCAGAAGACTATAACACTATCCCTATGTAGAGTGCTCACAGCCTTTAAGACCAATGGGTCCTGAACAAATCACGAATGAGCACATTGAGGACAAAAATCTTAGTTGCCTTTGCTTATGTTGCACACCCAAGACTCTTAGTTACCTGAGGTGAAAAATACATGTGGTATCTCTTCCCAGAAATCAACATTGGACGCAATCCACTGGGACAGGATTCCTGTGCCAACGTCATTGAATTAAACAGGTGTTGCGCAAGAGCGGCGCTTGTTCACCACTTGAAGGAGTGTCCTGTCCAAGTCTGGTTTAAAGTCAAAGGCTCCTACAGCGGGAGAACAGCTGGGGCATTGGCGTTGGCACATCAACAGTTGGCATCTGGACACCAGACTGAGCAGGCACCTGAGCCGCATCTTCACAGCCTTCCCCACTATGGCAAGATGTATCGTATCTTTATTGAAATTATGCTTATTTCTAAATTTGCACCTATACATATAAATGTGCATATGCGTCATGCAAATTGGTGCCCTCCTCTTTTGATGATGCAGAAGTGGCCACCCTAATTGGTAGTCTCTGTGTCAAACAACTTGTATACTTCTTTATTGCCTGTGTCTGCATGCACTTCTGTTGAGCTATGATTAATTTTTCAGAGCAGAGATGAGACTAAGACAACTTCTCCTCTACTACCAATTCTATAAATTGGCTTTCCCCCCCCCCAGTGTTTCCACTGTAACCCCACTTGCGGTGTAACTTTCTTGACCATCTAGGGGCTAAAATAAACCAAATCCCTGATTAGCTGTTAGGGTTCAGTAATAAAAAAACTAAAATACTCAGGTTCCCAATCCCAAATCCATATATGCAGAGCTAAATTTGGAATTAGGATTGCTCAGTGGAGGCCATACAGACATTTTCTCATATTGTTCATATATCCTCTAGTGGGCAAGGCCATTAATCCAGGATTATTGTAGCAGCAATTGGGTTTCTGAGGGAAATAAACCATTATTCGGCCATTTTTTGAAAATCTCTTATTTCATCCATTTATTTGTTCATTATGGTGGTGTGTATGGAGATAAGGCCTGACCCCACTGTGCCACTATGCTGATATTATGCCAGCACAAGATTGTCATGATCCAAGGGAACCAATAAATCAGCCTTCCCCAACCTGGTGCCCTCCAGATGTGTTGGACTACAACTCCCAGCATGCCCTGGCCAGCCATGCTGGCAAGGCCATGCTCAGAGTTGCAGTCCAACATATCTGGGGGGCACCAGGTTAGGGAAGGCTGCAGTATATGATCCAGGAGGAGGTGATGATGCATCTTTGCTGAAGCTAAGCATGCACAGACCTGGCCAGTCCCTTGGATGGAGATCACTGGGAGCTCCATGTACAAGGAGGATATACATAATAAAAAGATTTAAAATAATGCTGTGCCAAAACCGCACCTGCCCTTTCATGACCTCTTCATCTCCCTGTGAAAGAAGCAGTTGTTTTTCTGACTCTTTCATTGGGATGCTGAGAATTTCTCCAAAATCTCTCAGGTGCAAGGCTTGAGTGCTTACCTGTGTGCACTGTCTTTTACCACTCCCCCCTCTTTCTGTTCTTGCAGCCTCTCTGGCTGCTGGAGTTTCTCGGAAATCCCCCTGAAGGATTTGGCCAGGCCTTCCTCCTGTGGGGCTTTCCAACACTGCTGCCTACTGAGTGCCTGAAAGACAAGAGGGGCATTTTTACAATTTTGCTTGATTGCTATTAAAAGTTATTTTAACAACAACAAGAAGCACAACAACGACAACTCCTTGCTCATCTTTCAGGCACTCAGCAGCACTGGAAACCCCAAGGGAGAAAGGCCTGGCTAAGTCCTCCAGGGGGCTTTGCGAGAAACTCCAGCAGCCAGAGAGGCTGCAAGGGCAGAACAGTGATGTGGGGGAATAGTACAAGAAAGAGTACACAAACCCCTCTGCCACCACCATACAGTAAGGTAAACACCGAAGCCCTGCACCCTGAGAAATTTCAGAGAAATTCTCACCCCTTCCCACAATTTTCAGGTGCAGTTTCTTTTCACCCTTCCCCTCCCTGCCATGAATGGGCGAAAATAAACAGGTTGATAAATTTGGCACAGCGCTCATTTAAAATAAAAACATTGTCACAATCCTGTGCTATGCAAGCAGCATAGTAAAAAGGAAAGCAAAGGCAGCAGAAATAAGAGCTAGTGCAACAAAACTGATTAAACTGCCACCATGCACCAATCACGATCACAGTGGTTGATGATGCTCCAATTAGATACACATGGAAGACACCAGACCAGTTGAACAACCCCATGATGTTACCCACACCAGTCTACCTTCCACAACCAGGCAGCCAAGGAGAGCGGGGAATGCCTTCTCCAGGAATGGGAAATCACTGATGCCTGTAGTCACAATGTCTGGGTTTTCTCAACACAACAACCCACCATGTACAGACAGCCATGGTGGATTGTCATGTAATCCAAACCCAGAGCATTTTC
Source organism: Heloderma suspectum (assembly GCF_057233095.1). Lineage (NCBI taxonomy): Eukaryota > Metazoa > Chordata > Lepidosauria > Squamata > Helodermatidae > Heloderma > Heloderma suspectum. Next base: position 77,406,377 of record NC_139461.1, read on the forward strand.
CACCAAGTAGCTTATTTTTTAGGAACAAGCCACACCAAGAACCCATGGCTTGTTGCAGGGTTATTCTTTCCTACAATGGGATATCATGTCATGTGTACCCAGGAGACCAATTTTTTCATGGGTTGTGGCAATCAGCTACAGAGCCACTCAGCAAGAGCAGCCAAAAAGCCCTTGCCACTTGCTTTTCACCATCTCAGCAGTGACTGCCCTTCCACCAATGCCAAAGATATGCCACCTTGGAAGGACTGTCATTCATTCCCAAGCTTTTTTCTTTTCAGGACCTCAAAAATGCACACTTGGGGTAATAATTTCTTTTTATTATTTTTTGTTGCTGCTAATCTTTCACAAGTGCACAAATGTGCATTTATGGCTCTCCAATATGTGTAGTCTTGCCTGGTCAATTTCCTTGTAAGTGTCAGCTGTCAAAGGAAGCAGTGAAGTGGAGTAGGTAACTTACAAGGAAATTGACAAGGTGAGGTTGTACAGTATATCGGCTAATATACATACAGTTGCAAAGGACCAGTGTAGAAATTGTGTTGTTCAGTCATTCAGTCGTGTCCGACCCTTCGTGACCCCATGGACCATAGCACGCCAGGCCTTCCTGTCCTGCGCTGTCTCCCGGAGTGTGCTCAAGTTCATATTCATTGCATCGATGATGCTATCTAGCCATCTCATCCTCTGCCGTTCCCTTCTCCTTTTGCCTTCAGTCTTTCCCAGCATCAGGGTCTTTTCCAGAGAGTTTTCTCTTTGCATTAGGTAGCCAAAATATTTGAGCTTCAGCTTCAGTATCTGTCCTTCCAATGAGCACTCAGGGTTGATTTCCTTTAGGATTGACTGATTTGACCTCCTTGCAGTCCAGGGGACTCGTAAGAGTCTTCTCCAGCACCACAGTTCAAAAGCATCAATTCTTCGGCGCTCAGCCTTCCTTATAGTCCAGCTCTCACAGCCATACATTACTACTGGGAAAACCATAGCTTTGATTAGATGGACCTTTGTCGGCAAGGTGATGTCTCTGCTTCTTACTATGCTGTCTAGGTTTGCCATAGCTTTCCTCTCAAGGACCAAGCGTCTTTTAATTTCATGGCTACAGTCACCGTCTGCAGTGATCTTGGAGCCCAAGAAAATATAATTCATCACTGCTTGCATTTCTTCCCCTTCTATATGCCAGGAAGTGATGGGGCCAGATGCCATGATCTTAGCTTTTTTAATGTTGAGTTTCAAGCCAGCTTTTGCACTCTCCACTTCACCCTCAACAAGAGGCTCTTGAGATCCTCTTTGCTTTCTGCCATTAGGGTGGTATCGTCTGCGTATCTGAGGTTGTTGATAATTCTCCTGGCAATCTTAATTCTGACCTGTGATTCATCCTGCCCGTCGTATCTCATGATGTACTCTGCATATAAGTTAAATAAGCAGGGCGACAATACAGCCTTGTCGTACTCCTTTCCCAATTTGGAACCAATTGGTTGTTCCATGTCCAGTTCCTACTGTTGCTTCTTGACCCTCGTACAGGTTTCTCAGGAGACAGGTAAGGTGGTCTGGTACTCCCATCACTTTAAGAATTTGCCACAGTTTGTTGTGATCCACACAATCAAAGCTTTAGCATAGTCAATGAAGCAGAAAGAGACGTTTTTCTGGAATTCTCTTGCTTTCTCCATGATCCAGCGAATATTGGTGATTTGATCTCTAGTTCCTCTGCCTCTTCGAAATCCAGCTTGTACTTCCGGTAGTTCTCGGTTCACATACTGCTGAAGCCTAGCTAGTAGCTTGTAGGATTTTGAGCATAACCTTGTTGGCATGTGAAATGAGCGCAATTGTGCAACACTTTAACAGCATCATCTTTTAGGATTTTAAATAGCTCAGCTGGAATACTGTCATCTCTGCTAGCTTTGTTGTTACTAATGCTTCCTAAGGCCCACTTGACTTCACTTTCTAGGATGTCTGGCTCAAGTTCAGTGACCGCACTATCATGGCTATCAGGGACATTAAGGTCTTTCCTATATAGTTCTTCTGTGTATTCTTGCCACCTCTTCTTAATCTCATCTGCTTCTCTTAGGTCCCTGCCTTCTTTGTCCTTTATCGTGCCCATCTTTGCACAAAACATTCCCTTGATATCTCCGATTTTCTTGAAAAGATCTCTAGTCTTTCCCATTCTATTGTTTTCCTTGATTTCTTTGCATTGTTCATTTAAGAAGGCCTTCTTGTCTCTCCTTGCTATTCTCTGGAACTGCATTCAGTTGGGTATATCTTCCCCTTTCTCCCTTGCTTTTCGCTTCCCTTCTTTCCTCAGCTACTTGTAAAGCCTCATCAGACAGCCACTTTGTTTTCTTGCATTTCTTTTTCTTGGGGATGGATTGACTTGCTGCCTCTTGAACAATGTTACGGACCTCCATCCATAGTTCCTCAGGCACTCTGTCTATCGGGTCTAATCCCTGAAATCTATTCCTCACCTCCACTGTATATTCATAAGGGATATGATTTAGGTCATACCTGAATGGTTTAGTGGTTTTCCCGACGTTCTTCAAGTTCAGCCGAAATTTTGCAAGAAGCAGCTCATGATCTGAGCCACAGTCAGCTCCAGGTCTTGTTTTGACTGACTGTATAGAGCTTCTCCATCTTTGGCTGCAAAGGACATATTCAATCTGATTTTGATATTGACCATCTGGTGATGTCCATGTGTAGAGTCGCCTCTTGTGCTGTTGGAAAAGCGTGTTTGCTATGATTAGCATGTTCTCTTGGCAAAACTCTATTAGCCTTTGTCCTGCTTCACTTTGTACACCAAGGCCATGCTTGCCTGTTATCCCGGTGATTTCTTGACTTCCTACTTTAGCATTCCAATCCCCTATGATGAAGAGGACCTCTTTTGTTGGTGTTAGTTCTAGAAGGTGTTGTAGGTCTTCATAGAACTGATCAACCTCAGCTTCTTCAGCATCAATGGTTGGGGCATAAACTTGAATTACTGTGATGTTGAATGGTTTGCATTGGACTCGTACTGAGATCATTCTATCGTTTTTGAGATTGTACCCCAGTACTGCTTTTCCCACCCTTATGTTGACTATGAGTGCTACTGCATTTCTTCTAAGGGATTCTTGCCCACAGTAGTAGATATAATGGTCACCTGAATTAAATTCGCCCATGTCTGTCCATTTTAGTTCGCTGATTGATGTCAGGGTGGACACTGAGCCCACAGAATCCCAGAGTAGTTCTGATTCGGAGGAAGAGCAGTCACTCCTGGGAGAGGAGCACGCCCCTTTTTCCCAGGGCCCGCAGCTGACAGAGTTTCCTCCCACCCACATTCCTAGATTAGAAAGCAGTCCAGGGAGTGACCCAGCACCGATAGCAGACTGGTTGGATGCGCGGCGCAGACGCAGAGAGCGGCGCCAAATGGAGAGCGCGGAAAGGAGGCGTAGTGCCCAGTTGGCGCTCAAAGAATGGTTGCACCCAGAGGATCCAAGGGAAAAGGGGAGGGATTCCCCCTAGTCCTTATATTCAGGGGTCTGCCAGTAATTGCTTTTCATATGGGGACCAACTGTTCTAACTTAAGGCATAGGGATGCTGCTGCTCAGATCTAGTTGCTACCTGTAGAGCTGTTAAGTTGTAAAAGAAGAATAAAGCTTTGAAAAGAATCCCTTTGTCTGTGTCTAGACTTGGCTACTGGATTAGACTGAGAGCCCTCCAAGGAGCCCTTGACAATTCCCAAGATGTCAATGTTCAATCTTGCCATCTCATGTTTGACCACCTCCAGCTTACCTTGATTCATTGATCTTACATTGTTGTTCAGTCGTTCAGTCGTGTCCGACTCTTCGTGACCCCATGGACCATAGCACGCCAGGCCTTCCTGTCCTGCGCTCTCTCCCGGAGCGTGCTCAAGTTCATATTCATTGCATCCGTGATGCTATCTAGCTATCTCATCCTCTGCCGTCCCCTTCTCCTTTTGCCTTCAGTCTTTCCCAGCATCAGGATCTTACATTCCAGGTTCCTAAACAATATTGTTCTTTACAGCATCGGACTTTCTTTTCACCACCAGACATATCCACAGCTGAGTGTCCTTTCGTCTTTGACCCAGCCGCTTCACTCTTTCTGGCACTGCTTGGAAATTCCCTCTGCTCTTCCCCAGTAGTATATTGGACACCTTCCAACCTGAGGGGCTCATCTTCCAGCGTTATATCTTTTAGCCTTGTGATACATTCCATGGGGTTTCCTTGGCAAGAATACTGGAGTGGGTTGCCATTTCCTTCTCCAGTGGACCATATTTTGTCAGAACTCTCCGCCATGACCTGTCCATCTTGGGTGGCCCTGCACGGCATAGCTTATGGCTTCACTGTGTTACACAAGCCCCTTTGCCACAACAAGGCAATGATCCATGAAGGGGAGGGTAGAAATAATACCAAGGGAAAGGATGATTCTAGCCAAGGGACTAAATGAGCCAATATGGGGGGATAGCTCCCCTTTGGTGATATGTTCCTCTCAGTTTTAAATGTTGGACTGACACGTCTCAGTATCCCCCACCTTTTCAACACTTCCTCAGCTCACTTCTATACAGCTAATATAGAAGGGAAGATATTAAATCCCCCCCCTCAGTGTTGAAAAAGTGGAGGACATAGAGAAGTGTCAGTTCAACACTTGAAAGCAAGAGTTGCCAACACATTGCCAAGGGGCAGATCTTGTCCCTCTTGGGATGATATGCACCTTTTGGTGCACTTACTCCCTTGGCTGTTCTTCCCCATTTTCAGTGCTTCTGAATTGAACTACTGGGTCCCTCCTTTCTATTACTATTATTTACCCCCCAGTCCTTCCCAACTGTGCGCAAATTAGCAGATATGCAACCTCATCTTGTCAATGTCCTTGTATGTTACCTACTCCATTGCCTCTCTCCCTTTAATACCTGAAACATACAAGGAAATTGACCAGACAAGGCTACACATATTGGACAGCTGTACATGTGCACAGACATTGTCACTGACAATGGTTTGAATCCCCCAACAGCCCAAGCACACCACTTCCAAAATGCATACTATGGCCTTTGCTCAGGAAAAAGCCAGGACACAAGGAGTGCTATTCCAGTTACAACAGCCAGCCAGCTTCATAGTCCAGTGGTTAGAAGGAGGCTTACATGGAGAGCCATAGATGACAGACCTCTCAGGAGAAGGTTCAAGTCCCACAACAGTATGACTTATTACAGCTGCAATCTGATCAAATAAATTTTATTCAAATAATCCTATGAGTTTTAGTTGATTAATTGATTTATCTATCAATTAAATTTGCATCTGGATAAAAACAATATTTTGGAAGCAAGAGGCATATTCTCTTTGCTTTTAGATAATGGGCACAAGTATTATAGTCTGCATCATTTAGAAGAGGTATACCTCCTGCATGTGAGGGAAAAGAGAATGCCTCATTTAAGACAGTGTCTGCCATCTGCAGTTTTTATTAACACTTGTTGTCTTTAATCCATTTTTTAAAGTGCTGCTCAATCAATCAGGGGACATCTTTTCAGTTGATTAAAAAAACTAATTGATTAACCTAACTGAGGCATTAATTAAATGTTACAGTCCTACAAATGATCCCACACAGGCGTTGTTCATGACATGTCTGGTTGTCATATCAGGGATTGATAGAGGTAACTGTTGCTTAATTTTAAACTACTACCTGATTTTAGTTATTGATTGTTTTGGCTCTTTGTGTTTTTGTCTTTGCTGCTGTTTTCAGCTTTTAACCTTCTAAATGTGTTTTAGGGGTCAATCCTATGCATGTTAAGGCAGAAAAAAAGTCCTACAACTCCCAGCATGCCCCAGTCAGCCATGCTGGAAGTTATAGAATTTTTTTTCTGTCTAAATATGCATAGGGTAAAGCCCTTAATGATTCACATTGTTTTTCTCTTTTGTAAGTCGCTTTGAGTGACTACTTTTTTGGAGGGGAAAAGTGCGGTATAAATTCCAAAAGTAAATACATAAATCATACCTATCCTTTTTCTTTCCAAGGTAAACAGAGCAATGCCACACTTGCCTTGTTGTAAGTTTTAATTTGACTAGGGATATTGTTTTGGATAGAGCTTTGGTTCACTCCAGAACCTTGCCGACATTCCCTCATTTCAGATTATGGTTTGGAGTAGTGATGACTTCGCAGGTCATGCTCTGGGCAGCATCTTCATTTCTTTCAGCCTCCGCATCTCATGCAATTCAGCAAGCAGCTTGACAGCAGTATATTGTAACTATTGTAATGAAAACATTTTAATAGATCAACAATGTTACATGGTGGCTGAAAAATCTTCATCGTATAGCGTCGAGATGATGAGAAGGAATGGTACCACTCTATTCTGCTTCGGTCACCTGGAGTCCTGTGTCCAGTTCTGGGCCCTGCAGTTTAGGAAGGACCAACTGGAACATATCTAGAAGAGGGCAACTGAAATGGTGAGGGGTCTGGAGACCAAGCCCTATAAGGAAAGGTTAAAGAAAGGAGTTGGGTATGCTTAGCCTGGGGAAAAGTTGATTAAGAGGCAATATGATAGCCACTTTCAAGTATATTTGAAAGGCTGTCACCTAGATGGTGGAGCAAATTTGTTTTCTGTTGCTCCAGGGGATAGGACCCAAACCAATGGGTTAAAATAACAAGAAAGGGAGTTTCACCTAAACATTAGAAGGAACATCCTGACTGTACAAGCTGACTGACAGTGGAACAGACTACCTTGGAAGGTGGTGGACTCCTGGTTTTGACCATCTACCTCCAGTCCATCTGATCGTTGTTTGCTGCTCTGGAATTCAACTCCTACCTGTTTTGAACCACACACCTGCTTCTGGCCCACTTGGACTAACAGCCTGCTCCCCTGGGTCCCAGAACCTGGAAGTCTGGAACCTGACCTGTTGTGAGGTCCACTACACAGGGCAGATCTCTAAATACACAGCCAGGGTAGCAGGCAAAAGATGGACTCACAATGCAACCTTTGTAGTCTCCCATGACAAGGAATTTAGGGATCAGAGCCATTTGTTGTTGTTGTTGTTCAGTCGTTCAGTCGTGTCCGACTCTTCGTGACCCCGTGGACCATAGCACGCCAGGCCTTCCTGTCCTGCGCTCTCTCCCGGAGTGTGCTCAAGTTCATATTCATTGCGTCGGTGATGCTATCTAGCCATCTCATCCTCTGCCGTCCCCTTCTCCTTTTGCCTTCAGTCTTTCCCAGCATCAGGGTCTTTTCCAGAGAGTTTTCTCTTCGCATTTGGTGGCCAAAATATTTGAGCTTCAGCTTCAGTATCTGTCCTTCCAATGAGCACTTGGGGTTGATTTCCTTCAGGATTGACTGATTTGACCTCCTTGCAGTCCAGGGGACTCGTAAGAGTCTTCTCCAGCACCACAGTTCGAAAGCAACAATTCTTCGGCGCTCAGCCGTCTTTGTAGTCCAGCTCTCACAGCCATATGTTACTACTGGGAAAACCATAGCTTTGATTAGACGGACCTTTGTTGGCAAGCTGATGTCTCTCTGCTTCTTACTATGCTGTCTAGGTTTGCCATAGCTTTCCTCCCAAGGAGCAAGTGTCTTTTAATTTCATGGCTACAGTCACCGTCTGCAGTGATCTTGGAGCCCAAGAAAATAAAATCTGTCACAGCTTCCATTTCTTCCCCTTCTGTATGCCAGGAAGTGATGGGGCCAGATGCCATGATCTTCGTTTTTTTAATGTTGAGTTTCAAACCAGCTTTTGCACTCTACTCTTTCACCCTCAACAAGAGGCTGTTTAGATCCTCTTCACTTTCTGCCATTAGGGTGGTATCATCTGCATATCGGAGGTTGTTGATAATTCTCCTGGCAATCTTAATTCCGATCTCTGATTCATCCAACCTGGCGTTTCTCATGATGTACTCTGCATATAAGTTAAATAAGCAGGGTGACAATATGCAGCCTTGTCGTACTCCTTTCCCAATTTTGAACCACTCGGTTGTTCCATGTCTGGTTCTTACTGTTGCTTCTTGACCCTCGGACAGGTTTCTCAGGAGACAGGTAAGGTGGTCTGGTACTCCCATCTCTTTAAGAATTTGCCACAGTTTGTTGTGATCCACACAATCAAAGGCTTTAGCGTAGTCAATGAAGCAGAAAGAGACGTTTTTCTGGAATTCTCTGGCTTTCTCCATGATCCAGCGAATGTTGGCGATTTGATCTCTAGTTCCTCTGCCTCTTCGAAACCCAGCTTGTACTTCTGGTAGTTCTCGGTTCACATACTGCTGAAGCCTAGCTTGTAGGATTTTGAGCATCACCTTGCTGGCATGTGAAATGAGCACAATTGTGCAGTAGTTTGAACACTCTTTGGCGTTGCCCTTCTTTGGAACTGGAATTTAAACTGACCTTTTCCAGCCTTGCGGCCACTGTTGAGTGTTCCAAATGTGTTGGCATATTGAGTGCAGCACTTTAACAGCATCATCTTTTAGGATTTTAAATAGCTCAGCTGGAATACTGTCATCTCTGCTAGCTTTGTTGTTACTAATGCTTCCTAAGGCCCACTTGACTTCACTCTCGAAGATGTCCGGCTCAAGTTCAGTGACTGCACTATCATGGCTATCAGGGACATTCAGATCTTTCCTGTATAGTTCTTCTGTGTATTCTTTCCACCTCTTCTTAATCTCATCTGCTTCTGTTAGGTTCCTGCCTTCTTTGTCCTTTATCATGCCCATCTTTGCACAAAACGTTCCCTTCAGATCTCCGATTTTCTTGAAAAGATCTCTAGTCTTTCCCATTCTGTTGTTTTCCTCGATTTCTTTGCATTGTTCATTTAAGAAGGCCTTCTTGTCTCTCCTTGCTGTTCTCTGGAACTCTGCATTCAGCTGGATATATCTTCCCCTTTCTCCCTTGCTTTTTGCTTCCCTTCTTTCCTCAGCTACTTGTAAAGCCTCATCAGACAGCCACTTGGCTTTCTTGCATTTCTTTTTCTTTGGGATGGATTGAGTTGCTGCCTCCTGAACAATGTTACGGACCTCCGTCCATAGTTCCTCAGGCACTCTGTCTATCAGGTCTAATCTCTGAAAACTATTCCTCACCTCCACTATATATTCATAAGGGATATAATTTAGGTCATACCAGAAAGGTTTAGTGGTTTTCCCTACGTTCTTCAATTTAAGCCGAAATTTTGCAACAAGAAGCTCATGATCTGAGCCACAGTCAGCTCCAGGTCTTGTTTTGACTGACTGTATAGAGCTTCTCCATCTTTGGCTGCAAAGGACATAATCAATCTGATTTCGATATTGACCATCTGGTGATGTCCATGTGTAGAGTCGTCTCTTGTGCTGTTGGAAAAGAGTGTTTGCTATGATCAGCGTGTTCTCTTGTCAAAACTCAATTAGCTTTTGTCCTGCTTCATTTTGTACACCAAGGCCATGCTTGCCTGTTATCCCAGTGATTTCTTGACTTCCTACTTTAGCATTCCAATCCCCTATGATGAAGGATTGGAATGCTAAATGGTTTGCCTTGGATTCGTACTGAGATCATTCTATCGTTTTTAAGATTGTACCCCAGTACAGCTTTCCCCACCCTTTTGTTGACTATGAGTGCTACTCCATTTCTTCTAAGGGATTCTTGCCCACAGTAGTAGATATGATAGTCACCTGAATTAAATTCACCCATGTCTGTCCATTTTAGTTTGCTGATTCCCAAGATGTTGATGTTCAATCTTGCCATCTCATGTTTGACCACCTCCAGCTTACCTTGATTCATTGATCTTACATTCCAGGTTCCTAAACAATATTGTTCTTTACAGCATCAGACTTTCTTTTCACCACCAGACACATCCACAGCTGAGCGTCCTTTCGGCTTTGGCCCAGCCACTTCACTCTTTCTGGAGCTACTTGGAAATACTTTCTGCTCTTCCTCAGTAGTATATTGGACACCTTCCGACCTGAGGGTCTCATCTTCCGGCGTCATATCTTTTAGCTTTGTGATACGTTCCATGGGGTTTTTTTGGCAAGAATACTGGAGTGGGTTGCCATTTCCTTCTCCAGTGGACCGTCTTGGGTGGCCCTGCATGGCATAGCTTATGGCTTCACTGAGTTATGCAAGCCCCTTCGCCACAGCAAGGCAGTGATCCATGAATGGGTCAGAGCCATTTAGCCCCAGATTGAAGGGCCATGTGTGAGGCTTTAGCACAGCACAGACTTAGCGTACTAGAGGTTACAGCTTAGGAGGCATGGGAGCAGATGGTATAGGAATTGTGTTGTGAGACATGGTCTCACCCTCTCTAGAAACAAAGACTGAAACTACATGAACCTCCTACTGAATTGCTGACTAGCTGGAAAGAGTGATCAGAGAATCTAATGAATATTACATCACCATGAGTTTGTTTAGTAGACATCTGCGGAGATTTGTTGGGCAACTATCTCTGCAGTATGCAATATCCTGGTCATGAAACAGAGTGACGGAGAGAAAAAAGAAAGATGAGACAAGAAAAGTTTGAAACTGGAAGGAGAGGAGAAAAGGGGAAGAGGGCTGGGGGTGGGTAGGGGGTGTCTTTTTAATGAACTGCAGAGCTGCAAAGATAAAAAGTGACCTGGTAATGGTTGTAAAGTTTAGGAGTTACTGTATTAGGGATGTGATGTTGCCATGCCAAGCTTTTTATTTGACATGCTCGTTGTGGCCCTGGGGCATGTCACACACTTGTGAGAACTTTACTGGAGTGTTGATGCAATATTGTGTCAGTAACTGAGTGATTTGTTTTTCCTCCGGACATTGATTGAAGAAATTCTTATTACATTTTATAGCTTGCTTGGCCTTACTACAAGAGTCAAGACATAAATTGGACCATAAATTGGCTTGTGTCGGAATCTACATTGAAATGACACCAAATACATGTCATCCTGCCTCCGTTTCAGGGAGCAGCAGGAATCTGCCACGGCCTGTCATCTTGATCAAATGTTAGTCCCCTCACAGCTTCGCCATGTGCCACTCCTTTGAAAAGCATGCACGCCTCAGTATAAACAATCACTTTTTGACAGTCGCTATAATACCATTGGTAGGTCACTGGTGCCATTAATTCCTGTCAGGATTGCTTACATGGCAAAACACTACAGCGATAATTAGCAGCTGTAATAACTACTAGGGCTTCAGATACTTGACCAAATGCCACTGTTCAGTCATTGTTCTTTTCTTCACTGGTGCCACATACACTTTCAGAAGATTGCATTAGGGAAGTAAGATTACTACCAGTGGTACAGAATGGTGATAATCAAAGGCGCTGCTTGAGTGTTCACCCTTACCAATATTAATGCCATAGAACTGGCATAGCACCAAAGTACTTATTGTGCAGATTATGCCATTCCCTTAACATGGCTGGTAAAGCATCATATATATCACAGTAGTTTTAAGCTGATAACTACTAATATTTGGTTGCATATACACTCTTGGCAGGAATTAACCACACACTGTGGTATATAATCAGAGTCAAAAATGGTCAAAAAGCCTATGATATATGAGAACTTTTTCATGATCAAAGGTAGGTGCTTAACTGTTTTAGCTGATAAAGGAAATAGCATTGGTGACAGGCATGTAATACAACTCAACAAAAACACACAAGATGCAAGAGAGCTTACAGAACTCCACCTAATCAGTATATTATATAAAAGAAGTAAATTTATAGTGGTTATAACCATGTCTATAAACAAATAAGGCACAACTTATTATGCACACCAAATTACAGAGGAAGTAAATATTTCCAATGCATATACATCATATCAAACATATCAGTCTCATATCAAACATATAAATCAATTCCAGTACATATAGATTGTATCAAACATATCAGTATCATATCAAACCTGTCAGTGCAATGGAACCCCCAGTGTGTTACTGTTTCAACTGGGAATAGTCTTCCTCAAGAGCTATATAGATCACCCTTTTTAATTATGTATATAACATACTATGAAAATTGATATCAGAAGAAAAAAATCCCACTTCCTAAATATTATAAATTTTCAGTGGTGTACCCTATGGCCAATTTTTGCATATTAAGTGGAACTCTACATCCTATGGTGATTATAAATCTTATTTGGAATCTTTGACTATTAAAATACAAAATAGGGGATATCTGATTTAGATAATCCATGAGGCTAGAAGGAGAGCAGACAGAATTCCACATCAACAATTGTTCACTTGACAATCATCTTGCTGTATATCACGGAGAGTTTTTGCACTTCATGTTTTTTTGTTGATTTGTAATTGGGAATCCTGTATTTTCTGTTTTTCTTTTCTGTAAGCATGTCATACAGGCAAAATATAAAATTTGATGGCTATGTTATATTTGCTTACATGGCAATTATTTCAGTGTAGATGCTACATACCAAATAAGACCATTTTAGATCCACTACAGTCTCTCATCTAGGTGGATTTGTGGTGATTCTCCAAATGGCAGCTGCTTCATATAAATGGCTTAGAACTGGGAACTGCCACATGAGTACTTTTGAAAGGTGATGTCTGGGGTTCACTTGTATCTTGGGCTGTCTAGACCAGGGGGCAACTTGCTCCAGTCGCCACAAAGCAAGCTCCTCCCACCTGTTTCAGCTCCTGTGCAAGCCATTGCCCCCTGCCCCAGTCCTGCCATATTGCTCTCCAGAGCACCACACACACAGGTCCTTGTAAGAAGCAGTGGCCAGGCCTCCAACATCACACCTGTCCCAGCCTTCATAAACCATCTGGATGGCCCTGCTTGTATCTCCCCATCATCAGTAAGCTTCTTTGCTACTAATGATCTTTAATTAGTGCAAGATTTACATTTCTTCTTATTTTCTTACATAACTTCAGGTCTCTCACATGGGGAACTGCAGGAATTTTTCCAGGGGGGGGCAAAGTCTAGACATAATAACTAGCATCACAGAACAGGCCTATCATTGCTGGTAGATCTGGAAACCAAGTAGCAGAGATATCAGGGCACCAGGTCTACCAGAAATCTGTACACTAAGTTTATTCAGTTGTTTCTCAATGGTGTCTGGATGGTGTCTTTCCACATGTGGCTGAAATCCTCAAATCTTTCCCTGGCTCCCTTCACCCCCTCCAGCCCAAATGTAGTTGCACTTCGGCTACTATCATCTTCACAGAACCTCTCTGCATTTCCTTAAAAACAAGGCCAGGAGACCATATAACAACACTGGACTATACTAAAGGGTGTCATGTTGTTGTTGTTGCTGTTGTTCTGTCATTCAGTCATGTCCGACTCTTCGTGACTCCATGGACCATAGCACACCAGGCCTTCCTGTCCTTTGCTCTCTCCCGGAGTGTGTTCAAGTTCATATTCATTGCATCGGTGATGCTATCTAGCCATCTCAGCCTCTGCCGTCCCCTTCTCCTTTTGCCTTCAATCTTTCCCACCATCAGGGTCTTTTCTAGGGAGTTTTCTCTTCGCATTAGGTGGCCAAAATATTTGAGCTTCAGCTTCAGTATCTGTCCTTCCAATGAGCATTCAGGGTTGATTTCCTTTGGGATGGACTGATTTGACCTCCTTGCAGTCCAGGGGACTCGTAAGAGTCTTCTCCAGCACCACAGTTCGAAAGCAACAATTCTTCTGCGCTCAGCCTTCCTTATAGTCCAGCTCTCACAGCCATACGTTACTACTGGGAAAACCATAGCTTTGATTAGATGAACTTTGTTGGCAAGGTGATGTCTCTGCTTCTTACTGTGCTGTCTACGTTTGCCATAGCTTTCCTCCCAAGGAGCAAGCGTCTTTTAATTTCATTTCTACAGTCACCGTCTGCAGCGATCTTGGAGCACAAGAAAATAAAATCTGTCACTGCTTCCATTAATTCCTCTTCTATATGCCAGAAGTGATGGGGTCAGATACCATGACCTTCATTTTTTTAATGTTGAGTTTCAAACCAGCTTTTACACTCTCCACTTTCACCCTCAACAAGAGGCTCTTTAGATTCTCTTCGCTTTCTGCCATTAGGGTGGTATTGTCTGCGTATCTGAGGTTGTTGATAATTCTCCTGGCAATCTTAATTCTGACCTGTGATTCATCCAACCCGGTGTTTCTCATGATGTACTCTGCATATAAATTAAATAAGCAGGGCGACAATATGCAGCCTTGTCGTACTCCTTTCCCAATTTTGAACCAATCAGCTGTTCCATGTCTGGTTCTTACTGTTGCTTCTTGACCCTCGTATAGGTTTCTAAGGAGACAGGTAAGGTGGTCTGGTACTCCCTTCTCTTTAAGAATTTGCCACAGTTTGTTGTGATCCACACAATCAAAGGCTTTAGAGTAGTCAATGAAGCAGAAATAGATGTTTTTCTGGAATTCCCTAGCTTTCTCCATGATCCAGTGAATGTTAGTGATTTGATCTCTAGTTCCTCTGCCTCTTCGAAACCCAGCTTGTACTTCCAGTAGTTCTCGGTTCACATACTGCTGAAGCCTAGCTTATAGGATTTTGAGCATAACCTTGCTGGCTTGTGAAATGAGCGCAGTTGTACAGTAGTTTGAACAATCTTTGGCATTGCCCTTCTTTGGAATTGTAATGTAAACTGACCTTTTCCAGCCTTGCGGCCACTGTTGAGTATTCCAAATGTGTTGGCATATTGAGTGCAACACTTTAACAGCATCATCTTTTAGGATTTTAAATAGCTCAGCTGGAATACTGTCATCTCTGCTAGCATTGTTGTTACAAATGCTTCCTAAGACCCACTCTCTAGGATGCCTGGCTCAAATTCAATGACCGCACTATCATGGCTATCAGGGACATTAAGACCTTTCCTATATAGTTCTTCTGTGTATTCTTTCCACCTCTTCTTAATCTCATCTGCTTCTGTTAGGTCCCTGCATTCTTTGTCCTTGATCATGCCCATCTTTGCACAAAACGTTCCCTTGATATCTCCGATTTTTTTGAACAGATCTCTAGTCTTTCCCATTCTATTGTTTTCCTTGATTTCTTTGCATTGTTCATCTAAGAAGGCCTTCTTGTCTCTCCTTGCTATTCTCTGGAACTCTGCATTCAGCTGGATATATCTTCCCCTTTCTCCCTTGCTTTTTTGCTTCCCTTCTTTCCTCAGCTACTTGTAAAGCCTCATCAGAAAGCCACTTTGCTTTCTTGCATTTCTTTTTCTTTGGGATGGATTGAGTTGCTGCCTCCTGAACAACATTATGGACCTCCGTCCATAGTTCCTCAGGCACACTATCTATAAGGTCTAATCCCTTAAATCTATTCTTCACCTCCACTGTATATTCATCAGGGAGATGATTTAGGTCATCCCTGAATGGTTTAGTGGTTTTCCCTACATTCTTCAATTTTAGCCAAAATTTTGCAAGAAGCAGCTCATTATCTGAGCCACAGTCAGCTCCAGGTCTTGTTTTGACTGACTGTATAGAGCTTCTCCATCTTTGGCTGCAAAGGACATAATCAATCTGATTTCGATATTGACCATCTGGTGATGTCCATGTGTAGAGTCGCCTCTTGTGCTGTTGGAAAAGAGTGTTTGCTATGATCAGCGTGTTCTCTTGGCAAAACTCTATTAGCCTTTTTCCTGCTTCATTTTGTACACCAAGGCCATGCTTGCCTGTTATCCCAGTGATTTCTTGACTTCCTACCTTAGCATTCCAATCCCCTGTGATGAAGGGGATTGGAAAATGACACCTGGAATTACAGGCAAGCATAGTCTGGGAGAACAAAATGAAGCGGGACATAGGCTGAAAGAATTTTGCCAAGACAACTCACTGTGCATAACAAACACTCTCTTCCAACAACCTAAGAGACGACTCTATACATGGACTTCACCAGATGGTCGACACTGAAATCAGATTGATTACATCCTTTGTAGCCAAAGGTGGCGGACATCTATGCAGTCGGTAAAAACAAGACCTGGAGCTGATTGTAGTTCAGATCACGAACTTCTTATTGCACAATTTAGAATCAGACTAAAGAGAATAGGGAAGACCTACAGATCAGTTAGATATGAGCTCACTAATATTCCTAATGAATATGTAGTAGAGGTGAAGAATAGATTTAAGGGACTATATTTAGTAGATAGGGTCCCAGAAGAACTATGGACAGAAGTTCACAACATTGTTCAGGAAGCGGCAACAACAAACGTCCCAAAGAAAAAGAAAACCAAGAAGGCAAGATGGCTGTCTGCTGAGACACTGGAAGCAGCCCAAGAAAGAAGGAAAGCAAAAGGCAACAGTGATGGGGGGAGATATGCCCAATTAAATGCACAATTCTAGAGGTTATCCAGAAGAGATAAGGAATTATTTTTAAACAAGCAATGCATGGAAGTGGAAGAAGATAATAGAATAGGAAGGACAAGAGACCTCTTCCAGAAAATTAGAAATATCGGAGGTAAATTCCAGGCAAAAATGGGTATGATCAAAAACAAAGATGGCAAGGACCTAACAGAAGCAGAAGAGATCAAGAAAAGGTGGCAAGAATATATGGAACATCTGTATAGGAAGGATAATAATATCGGGGACAGATTTGATGGTGTGGTCAGTAGGCTAGAGCCAGACATCCTGAAGAGTGAGGTTGAATGGGCCTTAAGAAGCATCGCTAATAACAAGGCAGCAGGAGATGATGGTATCCCAGCTGAACTGTTTAAAATCTTGCAAGATGATGCTGTCAAGGTGATGCATGCCATATGCCAGCAAATTTGGAAAACACAAGAATGGCCAACAGATGGGAAAAGATCAACTTATATCCCCATACCAAAAAAGGGAAGCACCAAAGAATGTTAAAACTATCGAACATTGGCACTTATTTCACATGCCAGTAAGGTAATGCTCAAGATCTTGCAAGGTAGACTCCAGCAATTCATGGAACGAGAATTGTCAGATGTACAAGCTGGGTTTCGAAAAGGCAGAGGAACTAGAGACCAAATTGCCAATATCCGCTGGATAATGGAGAAAGCCAGGGAGTTTCAGAAAAACATCTATTTCTGTTTTAATTGACTATTCTAAAGTCTTTGACTGTGTGGATCATAACAAACTGTGGCAAGTTCTTGGTGGTATGGGGATACCAAGTCATCTTGTCTGCCTCCTGAGGAATCTGTATAACAACCAAGTAGAAATGGTAAGAACAGACCACGGAACAATGGACTGGTTTAAGATTGGGAAAGGAGTACGGCAGGGTTGTATACTCTCACCCTACCGATTCAGCCTGTACGCAGAACACATCATGCGATGTGCTGGGCTTGATGAAGCCAAGGCTGGAGTTAAAATTGCTGGAAGAAACATTAACAATCTCCAATATGCAGATGATACCACTTTGATGGCTGAAAGCGAGGAGGAGCTGAGGAACCTTATGACAAAGGTGAAAGAAGAAAGTGCAAAAGCTGGGTTGCAGTTAAACCTCAAAAAAAAACAAGATTATGGCAACCAGCTTAACCGATAACTGGCAAATAGAGGGAGAAAATGTGGAGGCAGTGACAGACTTTGTCTTTCTAGGCGCAAAGAATACTGCAGACGCTGACTGCAGCCAGGAAATCAGAAGACGTTTACTTCCTGGGAGGACAGGAATGACAAATCTTGATAAAATAGTTAAGAGCAGAGACATCACACTGACAACAAAGGTCTGCATAGTTAAAGCAATGGTATTCCCCATAGTAACCTATGACTGCAAGAGCTGGACCATAAGGAAGGCTGAGCGAAGGAAGATAGATGCTTTTGAACTGTGGTGCTGGAGAAAAATCCTGAGAGTGCCTTGGACTGCAGGAAGATCAAACCAGTCTATCCTCCAGGAAATAAAGCCAGACTGCTCACTTGAGGGAATGATCTTAAAGGCAAAACTGAAGTACTTTGGCCACATCATGAGAAGACAGGATACCCTGGAGAAGATGCTGATGCTAGGGAAAGTGGAAGGCAAAAGGAAGGGGGGGCGACCAAGGGCAAGATGGATGGATGATATTCTGGAGGTGACAGACTCGACCTTGGGGGAGCTGGGGGTGGCAACAGCCAACAGGAAGCTCTGGCGTGGGCTGTTCCATGAAGTCATGAAGAGTCGGAAGCGACTGACCGAATAAACAACAACAACAAAAAAACCCAATACTGCTTTTCCCACCCTTTTGTTGACTGTGAGTGCTACTCCATTTCTTCTAAGGAATTCTTGCCCACAGTAGTAGATATGATTGTCACCTGAATTAAATTCGCCCATGCCTGTCCATTTTAGTTTGCTGATTCCCAAGATGCTGATGTTTAATCTTGCCATCTCATGTTTGCCCACCTCCAGCTTACCTTGATTCATTGATCTTACATTCCAGGTTCCTAAACAATATTGTTCTTTACAGCATCAGACTTTCTTTTCACCACCAGACACATCCACAGCTGAGTGTCCTTTCGGCTTTGGCCCAGCCGCTTCACTCTTTCTGGTGCTACTTGGAAATTCCCTCTGCTCTTCCCCAGTAGTATATTGGACACCTTCTCACCTGAGGGGCTCATCTTCTGGCGTCCTATCTTTTAGCCTTGTGATGCGTTCCATGGGGTTTTCTTGGCAAGAATACTGGAGTGGGTTGCCATTTCCTTCTCCAGTGGACCACATTTTGTCAGAACTCTCTGCCATGACCTGTCCGTCTTGGGTGGCCCTGCATGGCATAGCTTATGGCTTCACTGAGTTACACAAGCCTCTTCGCCACAACAAGGCAGTGATGCATGAAGGGGAAAGGGTGTCATACACTACTCTTAATTCCCTGCTTCCCTCCTCCCCAAAGAGTATAACAACACTGAGCTGCTTTGCAACTCAATTATCTCAATCATAGCCCTGCCCTCTGTAATATGGGAATGTTAATTATGGCCTTTATCTGCATTGGCAAGGGGTAGGCAAACTTTTTGGACCCATAGGCACATTTGACATGTTAAAAAAAGTCTGTGTGGCCACCATCCCAAGTTGCCATTTGGGGTGGATGGGCCCACCTTCCTCAGCCCTTGCCCAGGATTTCCCCCCTCCTCCTCCCCCAACTCAGGATTCCCTCCCCCGGCTGGGTCTTCAACTTACCATCACACTCACATCAGATTTCTTTCTCCCCCTCCTCCCCCATGCTCAGAATCCCACACACACACACATTCCACTGCTTCTGCCTAGCTCACCTCAGCAACAAGGAAACAGGCAGTCAGGGCATGAAGTCTCCCCATTTTCTGACTTCCTGCTTCCTCACTGCTGAGGTGGGCAGGTACTTGGAGGTAGGCAGAAGCAGCAGCAGCAGTGGCAGGGGAGGCAGGAAAGCCTTAGTGGGGAGAAGGCAGAAGAGGAAATCCAAGGTAAAGTGACAGACATGGCAGGGAGAAGGAGGAAGTCCTGAGCAAGGATGGTAGAGAAGGTGAGAGGAGAACAAAGGGATCTGATGGGCACGCTTGGGGTTTCTGGTGGGCTCCAAGGGATCTGATGGGCACGCTTGGGGTTTCTGGTGGGCGCCAAGGTGCCTACAGGCACCATGTTGCTGACTCCTGCTTTCATTTATGGGTAGACACACTACTGAGCAATTGCATCTATGCTAAAAGCCTGGATTGTTGAATTGTTTTGTATGGAGAAGCCATCACTTTTTCACCAGAGAAAATTCCAGACAATGGCTTAAAAATGACCGAGGAAGTTCCTTCCCTAGACAACGGGAGCATCTCTCCAGGCTCCTTTTTGTCTAATTGGCTAGCTTTGCTTTCCTAAATGTCAATTGCTATTACTTTATTCAGTGGCTAAAAACATTGAAAGGTGGAGCAGACTAATGAGTTTCTCACAAAATGAATAGGCAGTATAGTCTGACCAAACAAAACAGCCTGCATATTTTGCCTTTTATCTCAAGTTCTACAAGGGTTAGATAATTGCTTTTTTTAAAAAAAAGAAAGAAAGCTGGGAAGAGGGATGGGCAAATGAGCAATGTTTGTGATTTCCAGGACTTTGGGGACATTGGCTCACCCGATTCCCATTCACATCTATGAATGCTGCTTGCTCTGTGCAAACGGGGAAAATGGGTAAATTGAGCAGCAATCAAATGTGAAATTAGCACAACTTCTCCTGTTCGATTTGTGCAAATTTCCTAAACTTCCTCCATAGATGAACGTAGGGCTGATTCAGTCTAGATGGGAAATGTGTGCAAATTACAAAATTTGCACAGATTTGGGAAATTTGTGCAAATTGAGTGTGAGTACATGATTAGCAATTTGCAGATATTTCCAACAAACATGTGCTCACATGCAAGATCACATTCAAAGTTGTGAACAGGGCATGTTTGCATGTTTTGCAAGCCAAAGCAAAATTCTCATACATCCCTAGCTGGGCATCCTGGGATTATGGCCCATCCAGAGTGGACAGAGGCCTTCTGCAGATACCCATAGCTCTTTGAATCATTCCTCTGCTATCCCCTAGTGCAGACTGACCCAACCTGGTACCCTCCCGATGTTTTAGACTTTAACTTCCAGTATTCCTGACTACTGGTTGATGGGAGTTGATGTCCAAAACATCTGGAGGAGACCAGGTTGGGGAGGCTGCTCTTGGGATTCAGACACCACCACTGTATCCTAGAAAGCACTTTGCCAGTATAGCAAGAACCTAATCAGATTCTGAACTCCTTATTTCTAAGTTCCAATTCTCTGCAATACAAATATACTTTCAATGTTCTTATGTTCATGCAGGGCATAGCTAAGCTATGGAATTTGCCACCATGTGATATAGTGATGGCCACAAGTTAAGCAGCTTTAAAAGGAGCTTAAACAAATTCATGGAGGATGAAGCTATCAATGACTACTAGTCACGATGGCTGAATATTACCTCCAATATCAGAGGCAGTGTGACTCTGTATGCCAGTCACTGGGAACACAAGCAGGAGGGTGCTGTTGTGTGGCCTTGTTATGGACTTCCTTATGGACTTTCTATGGACGTCCCATGGTTATCTGGTTGGCCACTGTGTAAACAGAATGTTGGACTAGATAGGACTGATTCAACGTGGTTCCTCTTATGCTCACTCAAGTTTCTAGAACAGTGAGAGAGCCCAGCAGCTGCTGTTCTACCTCCACTACCACCAAATATTCCATGTGTCCCTCTGTGCTTGTCCCCCACACTACTTCCAGACATCAAAGGCCTCTTTTTAAGAAGTTGATGGAATTAACTCCAGAGCAGATGCTGACATGTGCAAAAGGGACTTTCGGAGTGCTGACATGCCCACCTAGAAAAACAAATACTCCCATCGATAGTGTTTGGTCATGTATATGAGTCCGTGGCAGATGACTATAGGGACATGTTGTGGTGATAGGACTATAGTAAACTGTGGCACACAAATAAATTGCACATGTGGATTAAATTTATTTGCTTCATGCTATTGCAAAGTTAATAACGGTGGGTGCTGTGCCTGTAGTAGGTATATGCATAGAAATAAACATTAACGCAGAAAAATATACAGATACAACAGAGGACCAAAAAGAGCATTCAGAACAAAGATACATTTTTCCAACATGGAAAGCAAGACTTGATCATTCACGAGTGCTAAACATCAGAGCATTTTCTCTGTAATGAACTAGAATCTTAAATCAGATTGTGGTCTATAATAAAGCAAAACTTTGGGTTTTTTCTTTTATTGATGTTTACATTTTGCTTTTTAAAAAGCCACAAAACTAAGATAAAGGAAATCAGTTTGCTAATATAAGCTGAAAGAACTACAACTTCACAGATTTTCATGGTACTCCTGTTTTACTAATTCAGTTGTTCTTCCACCCCTCCACACAGTTATTTGGAAGTAAACCCTACCGATTTCAGTGAACAATGTCATGAGAGAGAGAAGTCCGTTCAGCGCTGTCTAGTCTAGATCAATCTTAGGTCAAGTGATCTTGGGTTATTTAGTGACACTCTTTAAATATAAAATGGCACTCTCTCTGCTCGAAATAAACAATGGCTGAGATTATATGTAAATAATGTATTCTCGGTTGCACAGCTATGGTTCTTTACTGCAAAGTCTACCCCTTTTGTACAGAAACATCTTTTAAGTGAAGCTTCAATAACAGCCGACAGGAATCAATCCACATATCTCCCCATAATAAGGTAGCAGTGGTGGCTGGTGACTCCAGTTCCAAAAGTGCTGTGATTCCATTCAGGGTTTAGTTACCACCAGCTAAACTCCAATGGTGCTATCCAAGGTGCTGAACCCATTTTGGGATATGGTGGCAACTAAAACCTAGAATGGAATCACAGCCCCTCTGGAACTGGAGTCACTAGCCACCACTGGATGGTAGGTAGGTAGATAGGTATTGTTGTTGTTGTTGTTCAGTCGTTCAGTCGTGTCCAACTCTTCGTGACCCCATGGACCATAGCACGCCAGGCCTTCCTGTCCTGCGCTCTCTCCTGGAGGGTGCTCAAGTTCATATTCATTGAATCAGTGATGCTATCTAGCCATCTCATCCTCTGCCATCCCCTTCTCCTTTTGCCTTCAGTCTTTCCCAGCATCAGGGTCTTTTCCAGAGAGATTTCTCTTCTCATTAGGTGGCCAAAATATTTGAGCTTCAGCTTCAGTATCTGTCCTTCCAATGAGCACTCAGGGTTGATTTCCTTTAGGATGGACTGATTTGACCTCCTTGCAGTTCAGGGGACTCGTAAGAGTCTTCTCCAGCACCACAGTTCGAAAGCAACAATTCTTCGGCGCTCAGCCTTCCTTATAGTCCAGCTCTCACAGCCATACATTACTACTGGGAAAACCATAGCTTTGATTAGACGGACCTTTGTCAGCAAGGTGATGTCTCTGCTTCTTACTATGCTGTCTAGGTTGGCCATAGCTTTCCTCCCAAGGAGCAAGCGTCTTTTAATTTCATGGCTACAGTCACCGTCTGCGGTGATCTTGGAGCCCAAGAAAGTAAAATCTCTCACTGCTTCCATTTCTTCCCCTTCTATATGCCAGGAAGTGATAGGGCCAGATGCCATGATCTTCGTTTTTTTAATGTTGAGTTTCAAACCAGCTTTTGCACTCTCCTCTTTCACCCTCAACAAGAGGCTCTTGAGATCCTCTTTGCTTTCTGCCATTAGGGTGGTATCGTCTGCATATCGGAGGTTGTTGATAATTCTCCCAGCAATCTTAATTCCGACCTCTGATTCATCCAACCCAGCATTTCTCATGATGTACTCTGCATAGAAGTTAAATAAGCAGGGTGACAATATTCAGCCTTGTCGTACTCCTTTCCCAATTTTGAACCAATCGGTTGTTCCATGTCTGGTTCTTACTGTTGCTTCTTGACCCTCGTACAGGTTTCTCAGGAGACAGGTAAGGTGGTCTGGTACTCCCATCTCTTTCAGAATTTGCCACAGTTTGTTGTGATCCACACAATCAAAGGCTTTAGCGTAGTCAATGAAGCAGAAAGAGACGTTTTTCTGGAATTCTCTTGCTTTCTCCATGATGCAGCGAACGTTGGCGATTTGATCTCTAGTTCCTCTGCCTCTTCGAAACCCAGCTTGTACTTCCGGTAGTTCTCGGTTCGCATACTGCTGAAGCCTAGCTTGTAGGATTTTGAGCATCACCTTGCTGGCATGTGAAATGAGCGCAATTGTGCGGTAGTTTGAACACTCTTTGGCGTTGCCCTTCTTTGGAATTGGAATGTAAACTGACCTTTTCCAGCCTTGCGGCCACTGTTGAGTGTTCCAAATTTGTTGGCATATTGAATGCAGCACTTTAACAGCATCATCTTTTAAGATTTTAAATAGCTCAGCTGGAATACTGTGATCTCCACTAGCTTTGTTGTTAGTAATGCTTCCTAAGGCCCACTTGACTTCACTTTCTAGTATGTCCGGCTCAAGTTCAGTGACCGCACTATCATGGCTATCAGGGGCATTCAGATCTTTCCTGTATAGTTCTTCTGTGTATTCTTTCCACCTCTTCTTAATCTCATCTGCTTCTCTTAGGTCCCTGCCTTCTTTGTCCTTGATCATGCCCGTCTTTGCACAGAACATTCCCTTGAGATCTCCTATTTTCTAGAAGAGATCTCTAGTCTTTCCCATTCTGTTGTTTTCCTCGATTTCTTTGCATTGTTCATTTAAGAAGGCCTTCTTGTCTCTCCTTGCTATTCTCTAGAACTTTGCATTCAGTTGGATATATCTTCCCCTTTCTCCCTTGCTTTTCGCTTCCCTTCTTTCCTCACCTACTTGTAAAGCCTCATCAGACAGCCACTTGGCTTTCTTGCATTTCTTTTTCTTTGGGATGGATTTTGTTGCTGCCTCCTGAACAATGTTACGGACCTCCGTCCATAGTTCCTCAGGCACTCTGTCTATCAGGTCTAATCCCTGAAATCTATTCCTCACCTCCACTGTGTATTCATAAGGGATATAATTTAGGTCATACCTGAATGGTTTAGTGGTTTTCCCGACGTTCTTCAATTTAAGCCGAAATTTTGCAAGAAGCAGCTCATGATCTGAGCCACAGTCAGCTCCAGGTCTTGTTTTGACTGACTGTATAGAGCTTCTCCATCTTTGGCTGCAAAGGACATAATCAATCTGATTTCGATATTGACCATCTGGTGATGTCCATGTGTAGAGTCGTCTCTTGTGCTGTTGGAAAAGAGTGTTTGCTATGATCAGTGTGTTCTCTTGGCAAAGCTCTATTAGCCTTTTTCCTGCTTCATTTTGTACACCAAGGCCATGCTTGCCTGTTATCCTGGTGATTTCTTGACTTCCTACTTTAGCATTCCAATCCCCTATGATGAAGAGGGCCTCTTTTGTTGGTGTTAGTTCTAGAAGGTGTTGTAGGTCTTCATAGATCAACCTCAGCTTCTTTGGCCTCAGTGGTTGGGGCATAGACTTGAATTACTGTGATGTTGAATGGTTTGCCTTGGATTCGTACTGAGATCATTCTATCGTTTTTAAGATTGTACCCCAGTACTGCTTTTCCCACCCTTTTGTTGACTATGAGTGCTACTCCATTTCTTCTAAGGGATTCTTGCCCACAATAGTAGATATGATGGTCACCTGAATTAAATTTGCCCATGCCTGTCCATTTTAGTTCGCTGATTCCCAAGATGTCGATGTTCAATCTTGCCATCTCATGTTTGACCACCTCCAGCTTACCTTGATTCATTGATCTGACATTCCAGGTTCCTAAACAAAATTGTTCTTTACAGCATCGGATTTTCTTTTCACCACCAGACACATCCACAGCTGAGTGTCCTTTCGGCTTTGGCCCAGCCGCTTCACTCTTTCTGGCGCTACTTGGAAATACCCTCTGCTCTTCCCCAGTAGTATATTGGACACCTTCCGACCTGAGGGGCTCATCTTCCGGTGTCATATCTTTTAGCCTTGTGTTACGTTCCATGGGGTTTTCTTGGCAAGAATACTGGAGTGGGTTGCCATTTCCTTCTCCAGTGGACCACATTTTGTCAGAACTCTCTGCCATGACCTGTCCGTCTTGGGTGGCCCTGCACGGCATAGCTTATGGCTTCACTGAGTTATGCAAGCCCCTTCACCACAACAAGGCAGTGATCCATGAAGGGGTGATAGGTATTGCATGCACATAACTGCTCCTTAAGCACATAGCATTGAGCACATGCCCTCTGAGCCCATTTTCCCTCTTTCTCCTGCAAAAGATCCTTTAATGTGTGAGGAGAAATGCTCTCACTAAAGCACTAGAGGGAAGAGAATTAGCCTTAGAGGTTGCATGCCCTTCTCTCCCCATTAGGATCTGGGCTGGCTCTGGGTTTGCAGGGGGCCTCAGCAATGCACCCTCTGGTGAAGCCCCTCATCCATTGGTGGGTTTATCTAGTGGTGGTATCAGCAGCATGCTCAACAGCTGAGTCTAGCCACCATTTCAGGTTCTCACAATGGCAGCAGGGTAGCTTTGCTCTGGGTCCTTGAAGGAAGGGTTAATAGCAGCTGGGCCCACCTGTCCTGCTTAGAGTGCTGAGTTTGGGAAAAATGAGAGGGGGAGCCTAAGGCAGGTGCCAGCAATGGGCCCTGCCCCGGTGCTGGAGTCCTGGCAATTCACCAGCAAGAGCATTACCCCTGACAGGACAAAAGGACCAGCAGGAAGAAATTGGCATTAGAAGATATATGGGACATGCTGACCCCCTGCTCGGGGCCAGCGTCAAGGGTAGCCGTGGTCAGGCACCTCCTGAGGGCCCACGCCTCTGTAGGGTGTCACTGACAAGAGCCTTCTGGAGTTGCTCCTCCTCTTCACTATTGCAGCCTGCTTGTTCACCTGCCTCTTGCTTTGGCCCAGTGGTGGTGAAGGAAGAGCAACAGATGCCATGGCCTACTTGCTCACTGGCTCTTTGCCTGTCAAGCAAGCAAACGGTAGCAATGATGAGAAAGAGGATGTTGGTGGTGAATGGACTCACTGAGGGTGTCCTGCCCAAGGGCATTCAAAAACCTGGTGCCAGCACTGCCTCTGCACCAATCAGGTTCTTTTCAGTTTCAGCAGAGGGGCTGCATGTCAGGAGGTCGCCCTTGCTGCCTTCTGAAATCCTCAGGTAGCCAGAATCAACACACAGACAATAGGGCTTTTTTCCAAGGCTTTATTCCCATTCAACCTAATGACACTTACAGATGCTAGTTGCTTGATCTTACGAATGAGACTTAAGAAAGCTGCCTACTCGGGGGTTCTAACCTTAGGAATCAGTTGATCTCTGTTTGGAGGGGAAGGCGGGAAACCTCTGTACTTATGGGCTAGGACGAGAGAGTCCACCCTTTTCCTGTGGGGCATCGGAGCGCCGCTGTTGCCGTCGCACCAAGCGGGCTGAGCACCTCCTCTCAGCCCCCGCTTGAGGCTGCGCCAGCGCTTAGCGTCCAGAAACTGCTGTTGTGCCTCCATCTCTCTGCCAGGGTCACTATCACTCTCAGGAATGTGTACCAGGAGGGGCTCTCCCCCTGGCTGCTCCTCTGAACAGCGAGTGGGTTCCTCTCCCACGGTTTCTATCTCTTCCTCAGAATCAGAACTGCTTTGGGGCTCTCTGGGCTCCGATCCAACCCTGACACTGCAGTAGCTGTTCCCATAGCCAGCTCCATGGAGCCAGAAAGGGTGGGTGGAGGTTGAAGAGGAAGGGTAAAGGTAAGAACAAATACTCTCTTAATCCTGCATTCTTCCCCTTCTGATAAAATGTTATAATTCTCCCCTCTTATCTATCTATATCTATATCTATATCTATATCTATATATCTATATCTATATCTATCTATACTTTTTTTTTCTTTTGCAAGGAACAGGCTCATATAGCCTTTCTCCTCTCCATTTTATTCTCACGGCAACCTGTGAGAGGTTAGGCTGAGAGTCAGTGACTAGTCCAAAGTCACAGATTGAACTTCATGGCCAAGTGGGGACTAGAACCCAGGTTGTCAGAGTCCTAGTCCCAGTCTTGACCACTACACTGCACCATCTCTCAGGTATGTATGTATGTATGTATGTATTTCATCCATGTTAATTTAAATGAGGCTGCAAACATATGCCCAATCCAGTGTAAAAGTTCTTTTTTGTTTTTGGGGTACATGTTGTGAACCAAAGTTAAATCGTCATGTAGGGGCTGTGGAGGTGGCATGGCCATGAACAGGTTAAGGGGCTGAAATGAGAGATGTAAGGTTCCTGAAAAAGGAATGTGTAGTTGTTACTTATTTGTTGGGAGTGGCGTAGATTTATTTGCTTTATCTTTTTGTTTGTTTGGAGCATTTATTCGTCACACTTAGGTCAAAGCTCTCAAGGAAGCTTACGAAGAATTAAACCTTTTTTTATGCTCGGGAGAGCATAATGTACTAATCTACCGGGCATAAATTCTGGCATAGCATTGGCCATCTTAGCTGGGCCATAGTACTGCCCTATCAGTTCTAAGCATTTTGAAGCAGTACATCCACTTGCAAAGGAGTGTGATCACATTTGGTTTCAACTAGCATATTCTCCGGGGCTAATACTGAAGAATCCTTTTCTTGTCCATTGCCCCCAGCACCTTAGGGTGCAACTTATAAATTTAAAGGTAGAAAGAAAGAAAGAAAGAAAGAAAGAAAGAAAGAAAGAAAGAAAGAAAGGCCCGAATTGGCCCTACAGACATTTACTAGGCAGCAAAGGTTTTTACACATTGGTCCTGAGCCCAAACAACTGTTTCAGAGAGCTGATAAATCTGAGGACTTTGCCACAGATCTAGCTGTGGAAGACAGAGCTTGGAACACAGGGACCAGAAAAAAGCCATGTGAATCATACATGTCATGACTAGATAAAAGTTGAGCAGAAATATATGATAGTACAAGCTACAGAAGGAAAAGGATTCACTCAGATACTTTATGCCTCTCTGAGTTGTCTATGACACCACCGGAGAAAGGGACTTGTTTTTCAACTCCATTTGACAAGAAGGTTCCATAGCAAAGGAGCACCTCTAGTCAACTGTAAATTGTCTTGCTTGTTATCATTCAGAAATCTGCAGCGTCGCAACAGGGAAGGAACGGTGTGTGTTTTACAAGAACTCTGCAAAGAGAAATTATATTAGTAAGTCTACCTAAGCTGTAGTTAAGGGGCTCTCAGCACTGTAGTCCAATGGCCAAAGTCTCAGGGGCCTGAGACGGAAGGAAACACAAATGTACGCTAGGTTGAAATTTGTAGCAGCCCCTATTAACAGCTAACGATGGTGTCTCCAGGAACTCTGCCTGTGTACTACCTCAGAAAGAACAGACTAGGCAATCTTTATTTTAAAAGCAGCATCTCAGATCAAATTGCTGTATTTCCCACTGCTTCGCTTTTCATCACCATAGCCAGTCTTTATTATAAAGATTGATTTATAAAATCCACATCATCCAACAGGAATTTAAAAAAAAAAAAACTTTACAAAGGGTGGAAGGAAGCGAAGAGAAGAGAAGAGAAGAGAAGAGAAGAGAAGAGAAGAGAAGAGAAGAGAAGAGAAGAGGATCACCCATATTTCTGTGGCCTTTCTATCTTAAGAATCAATGCTATTGAAATCTGGTGGAAAAATGGACCCTCATTACTTTGCTATAGATGCAGCAGAATTTTGAAGGTTGAAAATCAAAACTTGTGCTTTTGCAATGGAAGGGGGCATTATTTTGCAGCACTAGCCTAGTTACAAAGTTATTTTGCCAGATTTTTTTGCACAGCTTTTATTTCAGAGTGATAATAAGCCTTGATGAATAAGTAAGATTCAAGAAACTATATTTTCAGTTGTCTTTACTCTTTTAGAGGAATTAAAAGCAGGAGAACCGTACAGTTTAAGTCCAGTGCTGAAGCTACACCATT
Source organism: Heloderma suspectum (assembly GCF_057233095.1). Classification (NCBI taxonomy): domain Eukaryota; kingdom Metazoa; phylum Chordata; class Lepidosauria; order Squamata; family Helodermatidae; genus Heloderma; species Heloderma suspectum. The sequence goes on from NC_139461.1 coordinate 77,435,483, forward strand.
TAGCTAGTCTCTGACTGGCAAACCTCTCTGAAGTCAACCACAAAGCAATCTGATTTGGATAATCATATCTCAGCTTAACAAGCCAAGATATGAAGTAGCATTTTGCTCATGCATGCAGCCCCTTCACTTTGTGGCATGAGCAATCAAACCAGGAAGGGTCTTAATTAATTGTCTCAACAGAAAGGACAGGTGGCTTACCTGTAACTGTAGTTCTTGGAGTGCTCATCTGTGAAGTCACACATATGGATTATACACTTGCACAGAGCAGTCTTTCAGAACATTCTAGAGCTAAACAAGAGTTTTAGGGGGGGTCCCACCCACCTCCTCTGCAGACACTCTGGGCATGGCTCCCCCCTGCATCTCTGTTTTGAGTCTGCCACAAAGGAGAAACAAGGAATGTGAGTGGCAGAATGGTTCTTTCTTCAATTCTGATGTGCCTTGTATTTGGATTACCTCCTCTGGTAAGTCTCTTGTTTTTCCGTCACCCATGTGTGTGAGTCAGAGAGACCACAAAGAAGGACAGGCTGCTTACCCGTATCTGTGGTTCTTCAAGTAGTCATCTGTGAACTCACGCAACCCACCTTCCTCCCCTCTTTGATCCCATCCTTATTCCTCCATTGTGGCAGGCTTGGAAGAGAGGCAGGCGGGAGCCACACCTGGAGCGTGTTCAGAGGAGGTGGAAGGAATCCCGCCTAAAATTCTGTTTAAGTCTAGAATGTTCTGAATGACTGTTCTGCACAGGTGCATAACTCATATGTGTAAGTCACAGAGACTACGAAGAACTTATGGTTGCCAGGTATGGAACAAACTAGGTTCTTAAACCAACTTTAAAACACGGGTCAAGATCCTGGCTTGTTCCAAAGCTGGTAACCAGAGTTTCTTGGTTCAAACAAAATGGGAAGCTATGGTCAACAGGAAGATTCCTGGCATACTCAAAAGGAATACTGAAGGGACTGCATGCGCTGGCAAAATGCTTGCTTATCTGAACCAGCTCAATAATTGAAGTTACAATGAAAGAGAATGCCTCTGAGCACATGCGAAGTGATTTTCCTTACGATTAGTGAGGAGTTTACAGGAAAGATCTACCAGGACAGAAGCCATGAGCAAGGCAAAGTTGGGCTTGGACCTTTTACCTTACACATGAAGCTGTAGTGCAGAGGAGGTCATGAGGCAGCTTGGGCTCCACTGGTCAGAAGTTCTGTGCACATACAAATGTTGGGATGGTCAAGTGCCCTACTCTACAGAAGGCATTTTTCAATTTGATGGTGTCTTCTGTTTGAAGGGCTGTCAGAAGACCGTCCTCTGTTTGAAGAGCTGCCCAGTCCAAATCCAGTTCAAAGATAAAGAATGATAAGAAGGGAGAGCAGCAAGGGCCTTGGGATTGCCCATCAACAGCACCAGGGTAGTACACAGCAGATACACAGCTCACCTGGTCACATTCTTCCCTGCTATGGTGAGATGTATTTCTATGATAGTTAACTGGATACTATCCAGTGTTACTCCTACTTAGAACAGAACTGTGGAAATGAATGGGACTTCAGCAAGTCTCATTTGTTTTAATCTGTCTACTCTAAGTAGGACTATATAGCCCATTATTTCTAAATTTGCATCTATATGTTAATTAGCATATGCAAATGTTATGCAAATTGGTGTCCTCTTTTTGGTTACGGATAAGTGGCCACCCTAATATACTTGCAGAGAGCTCCTGCATGTGAGGATGGCCCTGATTAGCCAGAGTCCCTCCTCCCTTGTAGGAGCTCTCTGTGCATACATCTATATGCACGTAGAACACTTCCCAACAAATATCAAATGGATGCTCATCAAAGGAGCATGGTGGCAGTGGACTAAAGTAGCCTGCACAGTCCCACAGACCTCTCCATGCATTCATCCAACATGTGGAGGGAATCACATGTATCTCCCTACCATATACTTTTAACAAAAGTGGGACTTTATTGAATTTCCATTCTTCTTTTCCTCCAAGGAGCTCAGGGCACTGTACAAGGTTCTCTTCTCTCTCAATTTTATCCACACAACATCCCTTTAAGGTAGGTTAGAATGAAAAAGAGTAAATGCTCTGAGGTTAGCCTAACCCTCCTTGGCACTAGTTCAACATTCTAACCACTGGATCTCACAATCCCACCAGCTTTCTGTGACATCTTTGGCTCCTAGCACATATTGATTTATAGGCCAGTTCCTATACACAGGATGCAATCACTATCTGTATTTTATTATTAGAAGATTTGTCACAGAACATACTCCCCAAGAAAACAAAACTTTAAATAATGATGTCTCTCTTTGGTCATCCATATTGATGGATCAAGCCAGAGTCTCAAAAGCTGAGCCATCTAAATAAAAAAGGCTCAGTACTTTACACCCAGTTATGCCCTGCAGGGGTATCCAAACAGTGGGCCATTGCCCTTGCCATATGTGCTGTCATTTCGGAACACAAAAAGGGCACTTAAGGATGATATTCTGGCCTTTCCTCAGTCTTCCCCAGTACTTTTACAGGTTTAATGGTGAACCTTAGCATTATCTGAAAGTATTTTTTGTTTGCTTTAATAAGCATTTAATGGAGCTCTTGGGAAAGCTAATGGAGTTGCCTTGGGGACTTGAACAACATCCCAGTATGCTCTGCATAAATTTGCTTCAGCGGCAGGTGAACAGAAAGTTATGTTAAGCAAGAAAGAGAAGGTAACAGCTGCTGAATCCCTTTTGATAGCCGAAGGACAATTGGCTACCAACTGATTGGCAAATCCTTACCCTCTTCCAACCTGCAAGGAGAAAGAGAGAAAGAAAGAAAGAAAGAAAGAAAGAAAGAAAGAAAGAATCAGTCTTACCTCCTGAAATATTTCCCCCTGATTTTTCACAGAAGGGAAAAAATGTGAACAACAAAGAATTTGGCGGCAGGGGTGGGGGGAAGGGGGAATAATGTTAGAAAAGCCCCATGTGATAAAACAGTTTTGTGATGCTTTCACTTTACCCCTTCCCTGTCAGTCCTTCCCCCCACCCCTCCTTGAAAAAGATAACTTTATATTTTACAGTCTTATTAAAGAAATGCATTTTGGAAGTCTGCCACTGTTAACAGTATACGAAGGATTTAGGGTCGCTGAAATGCACTTCAAGATTTAATTCTGCTGACTTCAGCTCTGATCTGAAGTAAAAACTCTAACCTTAGATTAAATGTTTAGCACTAGATATTGCAATTGCTGTTCCTTGTCATAAATCCTCATGTCTTTTGCTGTTCCAGACATGTCTCTGAGGACTTTAGCCTCTGTAGGTAGCACAATGTTGCTGTCATATGAATCTTTTTACAATTCTGGATATGTACTTTAAACCTCTTAAGTATGTGATCCTTAATATCTGGAACAATATTGTGACACTAGCCCTTAACTTATATGTCATAAGGTTCATCGGGTGCAATCCATTGGCCATGGGCATGGATCGCAGGATGTCCCCCAAGCATCATGCACATCTGTGTGCATCTGGAGTACAAACACAGCCCAGCACACAGGCAGAACGAAATAGGACTTGAAGCTCAATCGGAAGGAAGGAGACCTATAACTGACCCTTTCCTGTATTGGTCATGAGAGAACCTTCCAAGAGCAGATGTGATCGATCTGAGGCCTCATAAGAAGAGTGGAGCCATCTACACCAGGGCTAGGCAAACTGGTCCACTCCAGATGTTTTGGACAACAACTCCTATAAGCCCCAACCGGCATGGCCAATGGTTAAGGATTATGGAAGCTATCATCCAAAACATCTGGACAGCACCAGGAGAGTATGTGGGTGCTCAACAGAAGGGATGCTGGATGAAGTTGATTTTCTCTACCCTCCTAGGAGGGTAGGCAGGTATGGAAAGGTTAAGTTTACAGTAGTGGAATCCTATACATGTTTATGCAGAAGTAAGCCCCACTGAGTTCAGTAGAACTTAATGCCTAGTTCTATTGAACTAGAACTTAGTGCCTAGTAAATGTGCTTAGACTTGCAGACTAAATAGCTATGTACAAACATTTTCTAGAGACGGTGAATTGTACTGTAATAACTTTCTCATTTTTATTAACACTAATTTCAACAGTTTTCTCCTCTGGGTCATGTCTTGATTTCCACAAAATATAACCCAGAGAAGTAAACTACTATATTACGTTCATAGGCACCATTTAGCTTCAAATGTTAAAACTTCATCAGGATTATTCTGGAATAAACATCATGAAGATTGTAGCCTACACCTCTTAGAAATTGCAGCTACAAACTTATACAAAATCAGTATGATAAACCAATATGGACAGGAAAAATACATTTTATATGTACATCAAAATAACTGTTTAACTTTCTTACTAATTAACAGGGGGGTTTTACATCTTTATGAAGTCCTTTTAGGATTTCTGTACCTATTGTCATTTCAATTTTTTAAAGAGGTCATCTGATTTACACTTGCCGGGGGTAGGGGGTGTCTTCATTGTGAGTACCACTCTGATTATTGCAGTCATATCAAGTCATGCTTAAAATGTTCTCATAGTCCCTTGCCCAAAACCAACATGTTGTCTCCAGTGACCTTGAATATATACAGTCCATTATAAATCACAGCATTTCTCCTGCACTTTCAGCTAATGAATGAATGCAAAAGGTGTAACCAAACAGGTTTTCAGTTCATCCTGTGGAGTGAAGCAAATGAAAATGACTGACAGTTATAGCACCCATGTTTGTGTAAGAAAATAACAGATGGCACATTTGGGTGCCAGACTGTTGTCAAGGGACTGTACAACATAATGTTAAATTTTTGACCTGACCAACACAGTGGTAACGTTGGGGGTGAGGAGGAGATTTCTTGTAACTTTCTGGTTCTAATCTAAAGAGAGAGGATGGAGTAGCACTAGGCCATGGTGTGCTTAATCTGATTAATTGTATACCTATGTCTAACTCAGTATTAGGTTGTAGCCAAGACGTTTGATAGTTCTACATGTGAGCAGTTATGATCATGCTCAGGCACGGGCCTATGCAGACAAACGTGTGAACCACAGAATCATGGATACAGCTGGCATTGATTCCCAGGATAATGACACTATTTTCCCCATCCATTGAGATCATGAGAATTGTTGCTGGCTTCATCAATGCTTTCCCAGTTTATGCAATATGTTGTCCACATAAATACATACCCAGGGTCAGTCAAGGCCTTGCACTGATGATCAAAATGTCATGTGTGAGCTGTTCCAGAGACAGAGCAACTTTGAAAACCAACAAATTTAATTTGGTTTCCATCCAGGGATGGCTCCACTATTAGGCGTTTTCAGGTATTTTCGTGAAGCAGCTCTGAGCAAGGCAGTATGGTAAGGGGATGAAGGTGTGAAGGAGGCCCAATGAGAGCATAACACGACACCATGATGAGGTGGCCAGCACTTGATAAGCACTTGATAGGTCAGCCTTCCCCAGCCTTCAGACATGTTGGACTGTCACTCCCATATTTCCCAGGCAGCATGGCCAATGGTTGCATCTGGAGGGCATCAGGTTGGAGAAGGCTGGGCCATTGCAAAGGCTATCGGAAGTGGAGGGGCAGAGGTGTGGATTTGTATGTAAATACTTTGCAGGTTGTCAAAAGGCAGGACATCTAACACTGAAGGCTACCTTGCTTTCATCTCATTTGGGTTTATGTGGAGAGAGGCTATGCTCGATGGTGTTAGAGAAATTCAGGATAAGGTTGATTTACATAGTGATATTCCACTGCAGACTTCCCCAAACTGGCGCCCTCCAGATGTGTTGGACAACATCTCCCAACATGCCCCAGACAGCATGAAGGGCTGTCCACACAATTGCATAACCAGGCCCTTGCACTGATGATCAAAATGTCATGTGTGAGCTGGTCCCAAGACAGAGCAACTTTGGAAACAAAGAGATCTCCCCAACTTGTGGAAGGCTGTTCTACGCATGGCCGGCCCTTTAATGAGACAGGGTGAATCCCCTGCTCAGGCAGCAGGTCAGGAAGGAGAGATGGGTCATGAGGAGGGCCCCCATGGGCACTGTCACCACTGTCACACCAGCCCTGTTTTCCCACTGCAAATGCCAAACAAAAGGGCAGCCAGAAGAGCTCCTTGGAGCAGCCTCCACCCCCATCTTTCAGTCTAAATACTATACCAGAGTGAGAGCTGAAGAGGTGCTCCAAGGTGAGGCCACACCCCTGAGCATGTGCACCTATCATTATTGCTCTGCTGCGGCTACTGCCGTATGCATGCATACACATGTGCACCACCACACAGCAAATGAGAGATCAGGCGGGTGGGTGGCCTCTCCAGAGAGCCGCCCAGGCCCAAATGCTGCACTTCAAGGGATCCTTCCTCAAAGTGAGGCATTGTGGGGTGGCCTTGGAGACTGCCTGTATTGCCTGTACAGGCAGTCTCCAGAGCCATCTCACAATGTCTCAATTGAAGAAGAGCCCCACAAATTCAAAGTGATCTGGATAGACTGGAGCACGGGACAGAAAACAACAGAATGACATTTCATAGGGATAAATGCCAAGTTCTGCACCTAGGAAAAAGAAACCAAAGTCACAGTTACAACATGGGGAAATATGTGGCTCAACCACACTACAAGCGAGAAGGATCTTGGAATTGTTGTCGATCACAAGCTGAATATGAGCCAACAATGGGATGTGGCTGCAAAAACGGCAAATGCTATTTTGGGCTGCATTCATAGAAGCATCGCTTCCAAATCCCGGGAAGTACTAGTCCCCCTCTACTCAGCACTGGTTAGGCCTCATCTGGAGTACTGTGTCCAGTTCTAGGCACCACACTTTAAGAAGGATGCAGACAAACTGGAGAGGGTTCAGAGGAGGGCAACAAAGATGATCAGGGGACTGGAAACAAAGCCCTATGGAGAGAGACTGAAAGAACTGGGCATGTTTAGCCTTGAGAAGAGAAGACTGAGGGGAGATATGATAGCACTCTTCAAGTACTTGAAAGGTTGTCACAGAGAGGAAGGCCAGGATCTCTTCTCGATCATCCCAGAGTGCAGGACAAGGAATAATGGGCTCAAGTTACAGGAAGCCAGATTCCGGCTGAATATCAGGAAAAATGTCCTGACTGTTAGAGCAATATGACAATGGAACCAATTACCTAGGGAGGTGGTGGGCACACTAGAGACGTTCAAGATGAGGCTGGACAACCATCTGTCAGGGATGCTCTGACTTGGATTCCTGCACTGAGCAGGGGGTTGGACTCGATGGCCTTGTAGGCCCCTTCCAACCCTACTATTCTATGATTCAAAGCACAGCATTTGGGCCTGGGCAGCTCTCTGGAGACATTGCCCAATCTCTCACTTTGGAATAATCCTCAAAGAATCCAGACAGCCTGCCTGCCCAGTGTTTTGCTCTGTTGACTCTCCTAAAGTGCAGCCCAGGCTGTCTCCAAGGCCACCTCACAATGCCTCCCCAAGGAAGGGCCCTCAAGGTGTGGCATTCAGGCCTGGGCGGCTCTCCAAAGAGGCCGCCCACCTGCCTGATCCCTCATTTGGTGGGTGGCAGCGCACATGCATGTGTGTGCGTGGGGCAGCAGCAGAGCAATAATAGTAGGTTACATGCACAAGGCTGGTGGCGACAGAGTGTTAGCACACCTTCTCCCACTTCAGGTGGCAGGACATCTGGAGCAGCTGATAATACTGTGTTGTTTGTTGAGATGTACAGATCTTCCTAAAGCAATAAATGAGAAGATTCTATTCAAGTGGAATAGAATAGAATAGAATAGAATAGAATAGAATAGAATAGAATAGAATAGAATAGAATAGAGTAGATTCTATTCTATTCTATTCTATTCAAGTAAATATTTCTTATTTAGGATAAGAAAAGAATGTTCTTTACCCTGACATAATGGCTTCACAGTTGACCCTGTAGCCTTCTTCAGAGCTTCTTGCTGCTCTTCCACTTGTTCAATGGACATGCATACTCTGCCCTACCACATACACATTCCATTGCATACCTGCAATGTGCCTACATGCATACACCTTAACACGCAAGTAGATTGGGGTGGCCATGTCTCCTCTTTTACAGAGGACAAACTATCATTTAAAGTGCTACCAGAGGACTGTTCTCATCCTCTGTTTTAAGGGCTGTCCAGTCCAAGTTCAGTATAAAGATGAAGAACCATCTGAAGGAAGAGCTGGGCCTTGAAGTTGCCCATGCACAGCACCTGGACAGCCGACTGAGCAAGACACACGTCTCACCTGGTCACAAGAGGTGCATGCACACATGGGCATATTCAAGTCAAGGGCAGAAGCTGCCACACGTGGAAACCTGCTAATGGGAAGCATCCAATGGAGACAGCCTGTGAGTGGCCAGCTTGCATAAGGGAGGTCTACTCCATTCCAGAAACAAGCACTTCTGCTTGTTTCAGGGCTTGCTCCCAGAAGCGCTAAATCTCCATTCCGCAAGCGGTGCGCACTGCTTGTGGAAGGGAATGGTCGGGGCTGGCCACTTGCAGAACAGAAGTGGTGTGGGCCCTGTTCGCAGATGGGCAGTATTGGATACTGCCCAATAGCTCCACATATCACACACACACACATTGTACATTTTGCACTCAGGTTCCAAATACAATTGGAGTACAATCTGTAATAGAACATACTTTCTTGTCTATGGTTGGTGTCTATTTTCTTCCAAATACATGTGAGCAGGGGCATTGGTCACTACAAACACTCATGTGTCCTTCTTAACATAACAGATACAAAACAGATGTATGTTGTCCTCGGGTATCAGAACATAGATACAGACTATCACTTGGATACATTTCAATTAGTTCTGTGTCAATTGTGCCCTTAGGGCCAAAGCAAATGTTATTTTAAAGGTGTGTCTAGTAGCTATGTCTTATTTCAATTTTTACTCTAGAGCAGGCACATGGGCCCTGATCCACATCTTGAAAGCAACTCATCCATCACACTAGGGTCTTAGTTTTTACTCTAGAGTAAAAAATGTGTTTTAAATGGTATAGCTGCTGAGACACACTTTTAAAGTAATGTCTGTTTTGGTCCCGAGTGAGCACGGGATTGTGCCATTAGATCCAACAGATGTTGCTGAGAAAAGTTCTGCTTAATTCCCATTCATTTCGAAGGGACATGTGCAGGAGAAGTCCCAGCAGACCATTCTACTACCCGGCTTATGCCATTACTGCAATCGGTGGTAAGGGACAGGAGCAAAAAGAGGGGGAAAGTTTCTGAAGCGATACACCTATATAAGTGTCGAGAAAGCCTTCCAGCCCGTTAAACTCACAGTTCACATAACAGTAAATCCTCTTGGATCTCTCATGCACACACTTGAAGCATGCCCGCATTTTATTTGCTGCTTTTGTGATGCTCACTACAGGCTGTCCAGAACATCAAACTTCGGTCACGAGGTGAAGTGTCTGAAGGAAAGATAAAAAGGCTGTAGGCAGATTTACACTGCATGGACTGCATTCCATAGGAAAATGGAACAATCTTGGTTTACCTTCCTTTGTTCTTCTCCAATATGGGCAAAGAAGTGGCATTTTGATGTGTTCTTTTTCCTTCTTACATATACACTGTTTGCTGCAATGGACACCCCAATGGATGCTGTTCTTGGTGCTAATGGGATATTGTCATATGTCAGTTTGCAAACCTAGCTTCTTGACACAGAGGATGATTGAAATAAACTGGAAGTAATTTTCACAAAATAAAACTTAAACTGTCAATGCCATATCCCAGGAGTGTTTACTTCTTCCTCCTCTCTGTCTTTGGGTTCGCACAAGGGATGGCTCAGGGCACAGACTGCAGGTCAGTGGTAAAGCAGATGTTTCGCATTCAGGAGGTCCCTGGCATCTCCAGTTAGGGCTGTCTGAAAACATGGAGAGCCAATTAGTGTAGATAATACTGAGTTAGGTGGACCAATGGTATAACTCAGTATAAGGATGCTTCCTGTGTTCCTCTGACAGCACTGAAGTGTGTCTGTTATGAGCTGGAAGATTCATTTCACCATCCTCAGTATCATATATGCTCAAAAAGAGGTAGACGCTAGGGCTGTGCACTTTGGCTAATTTGTATTTGTTTGTGTGTGTGTGGGGGGGGGATTATGATTTAATTGCTGTCAGTTGAGTCCTAAGTAGTGCTTCCACTTCAAGCCCAACTCCCCTAAACTCATTTTCAAGCCTTTCAAAACTGAGCCACGGCTTCCGTAGAATCTAGGAAACAAATTCATTTGGACAGAATCTTGTTGACATAGAAATCAACATCTGAATGAATTTAAAATTCTTGTGGAAAGAAATCCCCAGTGTCATTTATTCCTTGAAAAGGCAGGGTATTTGTGAATAGGTTTAAGCCCTGTTTTGTTCCAGACTAGTTTGCTAATGCCTCCTACATGCCTCCAGGCTTCACCTAAATTTGTGCATAATGGACTTACTTGCCTGAGCGTTGCGTGCGTGTGTTTGAATTGTAACCGGGGGCGGGGAGGGCGGTTTCTCTTTGTTGCTGCTGATGCTATCGTTGCTTTGGCTAGTGCATTGCGGTGGGTTCCCCCTCTCAAGCATCCAGGCAGATAATGGACCAGATTCAATATATCTGGCGCACAGATGTGTAAGCTCTACCTCATTGGGTCAGGCTGGCTCCCGAATCTCCCCGGAGGGTTGGTCCTACGGGAGGGCAGATGGTATCACTGCTGCCGCCAATCTCTCCTTCTTGGTTTTCTGCCAGGTGGAGCTGATTTCATTTCCAGCTGGGAATGTGACCCTTCCCTGGCTTCTGCCTTTACTTAAACGGGGGTGGGGGGGGGGGTTGTATACATACTGCTTCCCTTCTAGTCAGCCTTTGCCCCTACAGTGTTGATGGGGGTGTGAAATAATTGCTTAATGCCAACCTTTAACTTCACTGATCATACCAGGAACCTCTAATGCCTTGGACCCAAATAAGAGGGACTGAAATAGCTAGAGGGCTGCTCTCCTTGCACCCAGTTGTCAGACACCCCTGCGAGAAGTGGGCTGTTGTTGTTTTTTTGCAGCTAGGAGATAACAGGGAAGGCGACAGGGTCGTAGCCACGCTGCAGTACAAGATCCCCTCCTCCAGTCCCATCTGTTTCAACCAGGATGTAAGTGCTGGTTGAAATAAGATTCACCTCACAGCCCTGCCAGGTACCCTTTATTTTAAAATGCCTATCGATTTCGATAGTGGAGAGTTACATTTGGGCTTGACTTTGGATTTCCCTTCTTTGTCTGCCTTTACCTGGATTATTTATTTATTTTTATTTTTAATATTTTTATACCACCTTTCTGGGGGGGAAAACACTATGGTGGATACAACAAATTAAAAGTAAAAACAACATAAAAAAAACCCTTAAGAACAATAATCAAACATCATTAAATACATTAAACACAGCAGTGATACTGAAAAGGCCAACTTAAAAAGATGTGTCTTTTTTGGCACATTTTCTAAAAATAAGAGTGGAGACCCCTATTCTTTATTCTAACTGAGAACATGGCAAAACAAGAAAAGCAGAAAGCATCATCCTTTCAGCTTCCAGGCAGTACCTTGAAGACATCTTATGAGCACTTGCCATTATAAATATTCTTTGCCCAAAAGACATGACCCAGAACAGGCTTGCTTACCATATAGTTCCTGGGCTGAATGTGATCTATTCCCTTTCCATTTGAGACCTCCCTGGAGAAATTACAAATGCCCACTGTGTGTGGCCATTTCCCACATCTTTATGAAGACATCTAAGGGCCTCCTAATCTCATCCAAAATTGGGGGGGGGGGTTTGAGGCAAGAGAATGACTGAAATAGCGTCTGTACTTCTCCTCTTCCTGGATTCAAAGGTGCATGCTGTCATTCTTTGGCAATGGGTTGTTTTTTTTCTAGCCTGTTGCAGCCAGACACCCTCCATGACTCACCTGCATCTGAGAGTCCTTCACTGTTGTGAATTGATAGGAGCGGGAAAGCCTTGTGCCCAGGAAAAATAGAGCTTAAACTTTGAAATGGGGAGAATGGAGGGATGGAGGCGTCAGGAGACCTGTGATGGTACAGAGAGAGGAGGGGGGAGTTCTACTGAGTGCAGAGAGAGCAGAGGGAGTTGCCAAGAAAAGGAGCTGCAAAAATGCTTTTTAGCAGGGAAACACAAACAGAAGAGTAACTGAGAAATGGGGTTACAGATGTAGTGCGAGGAGGGAGAGGGAGAGGAGGAGGAGGAGGAGGAGGAGGAGGAGGAGGAGGAGGAGGAGAAGAAGACTCCTCCATGGGGTACAGGCAAAAAAGAAGAGAGAGTATTACGGGGAGGAGAGAGAAAAGGAAAATTAATGGGGAGAGGTCTTCAGAGGCACCTGTAGCAGTAAACATAAGTCAACATACACTGAGGAATGCAGAGACAGAAAAAAGGGTAAACTTTTTTAAAAAGATGACAGCATTTTGAAGCACTCTCATTTAATGTAGTGATATGACCTTCTTGAATAAGCTTTTTGAAAAGTAGCAGTTGAAGTAATTTGAGTTATGCAGTCCTCTTCTAGCGGAAAGTAGTTTCCTGTCATTTTTTTAGTCCCTAGTTCCTCCCAATCCAGCCCTTCCATCACTGTGGCCACAAGGAGATTGTATAAGAACTAGACCTGAAGAGTTTTTCTTCCTGAGCCATGTATCACCAAGCCCTTTTATTCAGCTTTAGAGTCAATGCTTGTAATAATTTGTTCTCCTGGATCTGTAGCCCCAACAGTTTATAGATCTGTTGGCAGGTTTTCTCTCAGACAAGCAGAGAGCCTGGCGTTCTTGCCATCACTTTTCTCTTAATTCTCACTGAGGAAAATTACTGAGGATGCAAACTGTATCCAATAACACTGAAGCATCGATAAACCCTGAGTGGCATGATTGTCTACAGTGAATGTCCCTTTTCTGTACATTAGCCTAAAAGCATCACAAATCCATGTCCTATATGCAGATATGAATTGTTCACCAACATTTGTATTATCAGGATGTGAAAGTTTGCAGCTGGCCTCTTCATCTTAGTTAATCAGGCGAACATGAAATCCTTAAATGTCCTCGCAATGGTCCCTGTGGGGGTTGCACTCCACGCTTTTCTCTAGTGGGACCCTGCTTTTCACCTATGGTGTTTTGTTTTGTTATGTTTCAAATGTTATCCCCACTTCTGTTTGCAGCTCCCGCTGCTTTCAGCTTCAGTAGCAGACTGCCATGTGGCACTTTATCACGAGCTGTCCAAAACTCCCCAGTTAATATGGTATTTTGCCATACACTGCAACCTGTTCAAAACACTGAAGAGGGTTGGCCAGGAAGCCTCTGTTATCTCTTAACACCATGACTGCTCAGGTTAACTGCCAGTGTCCTTTATCTGTGCATTTTTGCACTATCGATCAACCTTGAATGGGACTAAGATGCATGGGCACGATGACTCAAACACATTTTTTGTCTTCTTTCATTTTGTATACTGTCTAAATAAAAACATCTTTTTTAAAAACAACTCACTTTACATTATTATGACCATAACAAATCACAGTTTTCCTTTCAGGTGTCTTTTTAACATTCAGCATCACTTCCTCCAGCTTATGCAGATAGCCTACATTTCAACTTCCTTCAGTAATTCCTTTGGCAGCATAATCCTGACACAGGCTGACCTGTACTAAACTATAACTTCCTTTCTAAGGCTCAGTTTGAAGTACTCTGAAAATTATACATAATTTGAATGAAGAGGGAAAGCCCTTAATAGACTCTTCCTTTCCATTTCCTTTAGCATTGTCTGCTAACTTTCTCTGTCACTGGTTCTCACTGCTTGTAGGGGAGACAGAAAATCTCTCTTCCTTCATGTCCCCACTGAGAACTTTTTAAAATTAGTTTACAATTTTTTTTAAATTCTCTCTTGAAAATCAGCTTACATTTGGTCATCATGGATGTGTGCTTTTGCTTAATTTTGCCTGTCATATTTCTGCAGGGATGTTACATTTTCCCCATCATCTCATGAAATAAATGTTGCATGATATTCAATATTTCTGAATTACATGATGATTCTTAATCATTTGAATCTTAATCCACCCATCTACTGTCCCTTCCCTTTATTATGTATTGATCCCAATAAGCTCATTGGAGCAGGGACCCACCTTTTACCCACCTATATAAATAAGAAATGAGAATACATTCATCTGTAATGTAGAACTTGTCAGACTGGAAAGGCACTCTGGTCTTGAGCATGTCTCATAAGCCCTTTGCAGGCATTCTCCATTCATGGGATTACTCACTGAGCCCGCTTGCAGTGCAATGTCCTTGCCACTGCCATTCCTCCCCTGTCACCCTCATTTGGGGACAAGGTCTGAAGTGGGAAGCCTCCGCTGTATACATGTTGGTTCCCCCACATGATTTAGGGCCCTGAGTCAGGGCATATTGTTCTTCTCATGCAACTGTAATCACATTGGGATAGAACACTCAAAAAGGGCTATAGACAATATATGAATGCCAGTGGAAAAGAATTTCCTGCCACAACAACAACAGCAACAACATAAGTAATCTACAACCAGCCATTAGTGAGATGAAACTGCTGTGTGGAGCCTGACCATCATTCTCTATGGATTCATTTCTCCTGAAATGTCTTTTTTGGAGCTGCTGCAGCCATGGTAATCATCACAGCAGTACTGTATCCATGGAGTGCCTGTTCTTACACTTCTTCATGTGATCTCCATACAGTCAGAAGAGATTGCACTGAGGCTGTTTGCCCCTGAGAACCAGTACTAAATAATATGTATGTTTCGTTGAACTGTGGAGACACAATTGAAGTTTATAAAAATATGAATTGTATATAGCGAGTAGATTGAAATAATGTATTTGTCTTTCTCAAATATTATGCTGTATCCAAACTGTATCCAATAACACTGAAGCATCAATCAACCCAAAATATTAGAACTTGCAGTCAAAACCAATATTAGAACCAAAGCTAATGAACTGGTGCAAGACAAATAAGGATTTGGGTCAGGATGAAACAAACAAACACAAAATAATTCTTTATCCAGAACTCAAATTCCTTTTCATATATTCTAATCATGTAAGAGCTTTTCTAGATGAGGCTGTATCTATTTCTAGTTTCATCACAGTATTAAGATCAGATCTCTACACTAAGAACTTTTCCTTTCCTGCCTTTCCATACTTTATGCTACATAACCTCTAGGTGGTGCTGTGGTATAGCGGAATAACACAATTACACCTGTGGGAACTTGCACTTCATTTGGGGATTAAAAAAATATTGCATTTTCCACACACACACTCCAAACCCCCTTCCCACACAAAAGCTCTTAAAAAATAGGAGCAAAACTGGAGGGTCACAACCTCATCTACAGTACACATGAACAATGGCAAGTGAGGAATGATGAGCACACAATAAAAGCCTCATGAGGCTAGACAGCCATCTGTCGGGGATGCTCTGACTTGGATTCCTGCATTGAGCAGGGGGTTGGACTCAATGGTCTTGTAGGCCCCTTCCAACCCTACTATTCTATGATTCTATGAAAAGTCCTAAGACTATCACATGTAGGGAGTGCTGAGGGGGGGGAGAGCATTACAGCAGCAATCTCTACCCCCAGTGTACATGTGTTTGTTTCACCATGTGTAGCCTTGTTATAGACAGTAAAAAAGAATGCACATAAGTCCAGGCCAGAAACTCCCACTGCAATGCCATTCCCATGCCTATGTGCGTTGATCTTACATGATTAGAACATCTGTAAAGGGCTATAATCAACTTATGGCACAATCCTATGGCCGCTAGTCAGCGACTAGATGGTCTTAGGATAGGTCAGTTCCCAGGAACTGTCCTTGGAGCCCGTGCTCCGAGGTCGGTTCCCTGAGAACCGACCTTCACCTCCTCCCACACTGCCTCGTATGCAGCATGGAATGGCCCCATGCTCCGTGCTCAGAAGAGGAGCGTGCAGAGCCAAAAACAGGATGTTCCTGGGGGCGTGCTGGGGTGGGGAACTTTGAAATGCTGGTACGACACATCTAATGTGTCGTCCAGCTGCTGTTTCCCCTGGTCCGACTTCCCACGGCTAGATAGTAGAAAGTGGCTGTCTAGCCACAAAGGTGGGGTGGCTGAAGCATGGAGGGGATGATCCCCTCCGTGCTTCTCCTGCCCTGCATTGGATAGGCAGTTGCCTTTGAGTTTGGAGACAGCCACCTATCCCGGTAGGATTGCTCCCTTAGAGAACTTATTGCCACATGACGTTGAGATGGACAGTAGCATACATGGCATTGGAAGAGCCACAGAAGATGCATCTAAGTTAAGAGTAGAGCCTCCATGTTCAGAAGCAGTATGCCTCTGGAAACTTATCATGCCTGCTTAGGATTTTCCCAAAGTTATTTCCAGCTGCTGATGAAGTGTTAGACTAGATGGACCTTTGATCTGATACAGCAAGGTAAAAATTTTGGTTGTTATATGCAACATGCTGCTATCTGTGTAACTTTACATGCAATAACTTATCCTTTCTATTGTTAAAAAAAAAAAGGTAAAGGTGTCCCCAACCAGTCGTGTCTGACTCTAGGGTGTGGTGCTCATCTCCATTTCTGAGCCAAAGAGCCAGCGCTGTCCAAAGACGCTTCCGTGGTCATGTGGCCGGCATGACTGAACACCCAGGTGCACGGAGCGCTGTTACCTTTCCCGCCAAAGCGGTACCTATTTATCTACTTGCAATTTCTTGCTTTCGAACTGCTAGGTTGGCAGGAGCTGGGACTGAAGACGGGAGCTCACTCGGTCACGCAGCACTCGGGTCTCGAACTGCTGTCCTGCTGACCTTCCAGTCTGCAGTTCAGCGTCTTAACCACTAAGCCACCGCAGCCCCATATAATTTCTATTGTTACATTTCATTATAGTTAGGAAGCTGTTCACACTCAATCTTACCTGTCACTTTCCAACATAGCACCCTAATAAATATCATTACAAACAGTCAAGTTACCTGTTAGACCAAAAACAATGGTTATTTTCTATACCAGGGTGGGGAACCTATGGCCCCCCAGATGTTGTTGGACCCCAACTCCCATCAGCCCTAACCAGTGTAATCAATGGTCAGTGATGATGGGAGTTGTAGTCTAACAACATCTGGAAGGCGATAGGTCCTCCACCCCGGTTCTATACACTGACACTAGCATTCTGTTCGTAATGAATGTTTCAGCCCTCTATGTGGCTGTGATAAGCTAACCCTGCCCCCAAACACAATAACAATAAAAACCCTCTCTCAATTCTGCACCTTTTTTTAGTTGCCCATCCTTTTGCTATCTTCTTAACTAGGAGGCCATGCACCAGTCAGACAGGCTCCCCTTCTTATTTCAACCCACTTCCAAGTCCCTGTCCCTAACATGCTGATCCCCTTTATCATTTCTATTTCTAGAGTTTGTCGTTTGTAGCCACCTATGGTTGGTTCCTCCCTGTTGCATTCCAAGATAAGACTATCTAATTTTGACTTCTAACTCTGAACGTTTGTCCTTGGCATCCAGACAACACTTCTATTCTCAGGATGCTTTCTGTCGAGCATCCTGTCTATATAAAATGTACTCAGGGAGACTCTTGGTTCTCCAGCCTATTTTATCCCCTCCCAGAGCTTCCCCTCCCCTTTCAGTACCAAGCAATTACTCTTATTAATTATTCTGGCTAGCAGTAATTATCAGCCGAACGCACCCCCAGTCACATTAATAACAGAGATCTCTAGGACACTGAGGAATTGCAGGGAAAGACTGACTTCCCCATTTGGATTTCCAAGCCTTGCAGAGCAGGTGATTCAGTTTTGCTCTCCCCAGCCCCTCCCTTCCTAAAGACATTCACACAAGCATGTGAATTTCTTAAATCAGTCATAGAATGATAAACCCAGTAACATAAAGTACAAAGGTATTGCCACATGACTCTGACAATTGAGACAACAAATTAGTATTCACGGTTGTAATGGATCCAAATGACTAAATCTCCATGTCAAGGGATCCCTGTCAGTCACCGAATGAATGAAGGGCTGAGACCCACGTGCATCCAGGCTAAAGTTATGGACCTACGTGTTCTCAGTGGAACACAAGAAGCTCCCTTATTCCAAGTCAAAACACTGGTCCATCTAGCTCAGTATTGTCAACACTGACTGGCAGCAACTCTCCAGGTTTTCAAACAGGATTCGTTCCCAACCATTCCTGTAGATGTTGGGAACTAAACCTTTTAACAGCATTTTTGGGGGGCGGGGGGGAGGAAGGGTTGATCTGAACATGTCTTGAAACATTTTTGACAGTCATATATATATGTGGAGTGGACATCCACCATGATGTGATGAGGACGTCAGTATGTGAATCCACCCTTACAGTCTTTCACGGAGTGGTGAATACCTAAAGTATTTTAGATGGACACCACTGAAGATCCAGCCATCTCAATGGGCTCTGGAACCAGACAGACAGGCACAACAACAAACCCCCTTGGGATTTATAGAGCACTTTTCCTTAATGTGAAAAGTCCTTCACATACAGTGGCCACTTCTACATCTTGTGTCATATCGATATGATCCCATCATGCTGATGCTATATCCCTCTTGCACAGTTATGCCTCATAGCACACACAATTATATCTGTTGTGGTATTGTGGATGGTACGGAATAAAAAGCGGGAAACAATGCTAGAAAAGTGGTATACGGAGTGCGTAATGTGTCCCAACAGTTATCAGTGCATGCCAATACCAATAAAAAGCACTAGTGTAGATCCAGCCCAAAATCTCATCCATTTTTATAACAAACCTGTAAAGCAGACCAGTATTATTATGACCATATTAGAGAGAGCTGATATAGAGAGAGCTAATATAGCACACACACACACACACTCACAATATTAGAGAGAGCTAATACAGCTCTCCCCTAAGAGACAGTGACCTGCCAAAGGTCATAGCCAAGGTAAAATCTGAACTGAGGACTTCCTAGCTCCTCGCTCAATTCATTCAACCACTACTCTGCACTCCTTTCCAATAGCCATTTAAACATCTCTAGCTCTATTTGCATTGTGTCCTTGAATGAACTAAGATTCTTCCATATCTCATTACTAGAGACATAAAAAAGTAAGTTTGGAAACCGGGGGGGGGGGAGAAGGTGTGTAGATTTGGGGTGTGGCTTCATACACACATGTTTGGACCCCACCAGGCTGATATCACCATACTGGCATCATTGTTAATAGCATTTTTATGGTGGCAAAAAGCTGCCATACGTCTCTTAGGAACACAGGAAGCTGCCTTATACTGAGTTGCAGCTTTTCTACACAAGACATTTATTGTGCACTCGTGATTCTTTACTCATGGTTGTTGACGGGTTCTTTAAATTATGTCATGATCCTCCAGTTTTGCTTCAGTTTTTAGAACACTTTCATGGAGTTTTTTTAGAGCGGGAAAATGGGATATTATTTCTGGAAGCGAAAAAAAGGTATTTTCCTACTTGTGTAACTGTAATATTCCACTATAGAACAGTGTCACCTAGAGTTTATGTAGTGGAAAAGCAGAAAAGGAAAAGCTCTTTGTGAAGAGCTCAGATTTCAGTTCTGCAACAAAACTGAAAATAGATATGGCAATTAACAGCCTTGTGTAGAAAAGCTCTCAGTCCATCTAGCCCAGTTGTGTTGACACTGACTGACAGTGGCTCTCCAAGGTTTCAAACAGAAGTAATTCACAGTCCTGGGGATTGAGCCTGGGACATTCTGTGCGTAAAGCACGTGCTCTACCACTGAGCTATGGCCCCTCCTTGCTGCTGATGTGCTAGGAAGAAATGAGGTAGTATAAATAATATGATAATACACTGCACACAGGCTTTTTCAATACATGGTGGGAAACAAGAATGAGTATGTCCAGCCTCTTTCAACTGATCTCATTCAGACTGAGTCAGACTGGCCAACAGTCCCATCCTCCCTAACACCCACTCTATAAAGGAGGACATGATTAACCCAAGTGGAACTCAAATGCATTCATATATGATAATAGCCACATCACACCTGTATGCAGTAAGCCATAGAAATTGGCTGGTCTTAACTATGACTGGTCAGTGGACAAGAGATGCTCTACTCACAACCAAATGGTAAGTCTGCACACTATTGGCTGTTGTCAGTTTGCGCTATCTTGAAAATAGGCCTGACCTGTCCTATTTAGGCTATAATGGCATTGTATGAATTTACATAATACAAATACTGTATTACTAAGGTGAAAAACCCCTTCATGGATTCGCCTTGTTGTGGCGAAGGGGCTTGCATAACTCAGTGAAGCCATAAGCTATGCCGTGCAGGGCCACCCAAGATGGACAGGACATGGCGGAGAGTTCTGACAAAATGTGGTCCACTGGAGAAGGAAATGGCAACCCACTCCAGTATTCTTTTCAAGAAAACCCCATAGAACATATCACAAGGCTAAAAGATATGACGCCGGAATATAAGCCCCTCAGGTCGGAAGGTGTCCAATATAATACTGGGGAAGAGCAAAGTGAATTTCCAAGTAGCGCCAGAAAGAGTGAAGTGGCTGGGCCAAAGCCAAAAGGACACTCAGCTCTGGATGTGTCTGGTGGTGAAAAGAAAAGCCGGTGCTGTAAAGAACAATATTGTTTAGGAACCTGGAATGTCAGATCAATGAATCAAGGTAAGCTGGAGGTGGTCAAACATGAGATGGCGAGATTGAACATCGACATCTTGGGAATCAGTGAACTAAAATGGACAAGCATGGGCAAATTTAATTCAGGTGACCATTATATCTACTGCTCTGGGCAAGAATCCCTTAGAAGAAATGGAGTAGCACTCATAGTCAACAAAAGGGTGGGAAAAGCAGTACTGGGGTACAATCTCAAAAACGATAGAATGATTTCAGTATGAATCCAAGGCAAACCATTCAGCATCACAGTAATTCAAGTCTATGCCCCAACCACTGATGCTGAAGAAGCTGAGGTTGATTGTTTCTATAAAGACCTACAACACCTTCTAGAATTAACACCAACAAAAGAGGTCCTCTTCATCATAGGGGATTGGAATGCAAAAGTAGGAAGTCAAGAAATCACCGGGATAACAGGCAGGCATGGCCTTGGTGTACAAAATGAAGCAGGACAAAGGCTAATAGAGTTTTGCTAAGAGAACACGCTGATCATAGCAAACACTCTTTTCCAACAGCACAAGAGGCGACTCTACACATGGACATCACCAGATGGTCAATATCGAAATCAGATTGATTATGTCCTTTGCAGCCAAAGATGGAGAAGCTCTATACAGTCAGTCAAAACAAGACCTGGAGCTGACTGTGGCTCAGATCATGAGCTGCTTCTTGCAAAATTTCGGCTTAAATCGAAGAACGTAGGGAAAACCTCTAAACCATTCAGGTATGACCTAAATCATATCCCTGATGAATATACAGTGGAGGTGAGGAATAGATTTAAGGAATTAGACCTGATAGACAGAGTGCATGAGGAACTATGGATGGAGGTCCATAACATTGTTCAGGAGGCTGCAACTCAATCCATCCCCAAGAAAAAGAAATGCAAGAAAGCAAAGTGGCTATTCTGATGAGGCTTTACAAGTAGGTGAGGAAAGAAGGGAGGCGAAAAGCAAGGGAGAAAGGGGAAGATATATCCAGCTGAATGCAGAGTTCCAGAGAATAGCAAGGAGAGACAAGAAGGCCTTCTTAAATGAACAATGCAAAGAAATCGAGGAAAACAACAGAATGGGAAAGACTAGAGATCTCTTCAAGAAAATCAGAGATATCAAGGGAACGTTTTGTGCAAAGACAGGCATGATAAAGGACAAAAAAGGCAGGGACCAAACAGAAGCAGATGAGATTAAGAAGAGGTGGAAAGAATACACAGAAGAACTATACAGGAAAGATCTTAATGTCCCTGACAGCCATGATAGTGCGGTCACTGAACTTGAGCCGGACATCCTCGAGAGTGAAGTCAAGTGGGCCTTAGCAAGCATTAGTAACAACAAAGCTAGCGGAGATGACAGTATTCCAGCTGAGCTATTTAAAATCCTAAAAGATGATGCTGTTAAAGTGCTGCACTCAATATGCCAACAAATTTGGAACACTCAACAGTGGCCACAAGACTGGAAAAGGTCAGTTTACATTCCAATTCCAAAGAAGGGCAATGCCAAAGAGTGTTCAAACTACCGCACAATTGCGCTCATTTCACATGCCAGCAAGGTTATGCTCAAAATCCTACAAGCTAGGCTTCAGCAGCATGTGAACCAAGAACTACCGGAAGTACAAGCTGGGTTTCGAAGAGGTGGAGGAACTAGAGATCAAATCACCAACATTCACTGGATCATGGAGGAAGCAAGAGAATTCCAGAAAAACATCTCTTTCTGCTTCATTGACTACTCTAAAGCCTTTGATTGTGTGGATCACAACAAACTGTGGCAAATTCTTAAAGAGATGGGAGTACCAGACCACCTTACCTTTCTCCTGAGAAACCTGTCCGAGGGTCAAGAAGCAACAGTAAGAACCAGACATGGAACAACCGAGTGGTTCAAAATTGGGAAAAGAGTACGACAAGGCTACATATTGTCACCCTGCTTATTTAACTTATATGCAGAGTACATCATGAGAAACGCCGGGTTGGATGAATCACAGGTCTGAATTAAGATTGCCGGGAGAATTATCAACAACCTCAGATACGCAGACGAAACCACCCTAATGGCAGAAAGCGAAGAAGATCTAAAGAGCCTCTTGTTGAGGGTGAAAGTGGAGAGTGCAAAAGCTGGTTTGAAACTCAACATTAAAAAAACGAAGATCATGGCATGTGGCCCCATCACTTCCTGGCATATAGAAGGGGAAGAAATGGAAGCAGTGACAAATTTTATTAACTTGGGCTCGAAGATCACCGCAGACGGTGACTGTAGCCATGAAATTAAAAGATGCTTGGTCCTTGGGAGGAAAGCTATGGCAAACCTAGACAGCATAGTAAGAAGCAGAGACATCACCTTGCTGAAAAAGGTCCATATAATCAAAGCTATGGTTTTCCCAGTAGTAACGTATGGCTGTGAGAGCTGGACTATAAGGAAGGCTGAGCGCAGAAGAATTGATGCTTTCGAACTGTGGTGTTGGAGAAGACTCTTACGAGTCCCCTGGACTGCAAGGAGGTCAAATCAGTCCATCCTAAAGGAAATCAACCTTGACTGCTCATTGGAAGGACAGATACTGAAGTTGAAGCTCAAATATTTTGGCCACCTAATGTGAAGAGAAAACTCCCTGGAAAAGACCCTGATGCTGGGAAAGATTGAAGGCAAAAGGAGAAGTGGACGGCAGAGGCTGAGATGGCTAGATAGCATCACTGATGCAATGAATATGAACTTGGGCACACTCCGGGAGACAGCGGAGGACAGGAAGGCCTGGCATGCTATGGTCCATGGGGTCACAAAGAGTCAGGTACAACTTAACGACTGAACAACAAAAGGTGAAAAAAATCAACTTTCCCGGCTTCAACATTAATAATTTCAAAAATATGTGTAAATGGTGTCTCCTCCCTCTGGTTTAAAAGCAAGGTTTATGATTCCCCCTACATACACACACATCATACCATGTGACTTCTGTAAATTCTGCATTAATAGCATTTGTAATGCAAAAATAACAACTAAACATTTGTTTCTAGGAAAAAGGAGAAGATTTAGAAAGACAGGGCTACCCACCCATAGACCAATGTTTCCCAAATAGCCTGCAACATGTGGTCTTGTGGAGGAAGCAGTAAAAGACTAGAAGGGGCTAGAAAATCAGGTAGGGATATATGAAAACACTTACCTATTTTGTAAGTGGCATCCACGGGGGGGCACTCCGTCCCTCCCCCTGAAATCCTCCCCTTGAAATCCTCTGAAAGGACGTCCGGCTGCAGGTCTGCAGCCGCAAATGGCGGCCGCAAATGGCGTAGCGGCTGGCATAGCGGCTGCTATTTGCGTTCCTTTGCTGAGCCGTGATAGGCTACATAAATATTTACGTAGCCTATCACGGCAAATGTGGGGATGCAAACAGCGGCCGCTATGCCATTTGCATCCCTGTCTTTTGCCGTGATATACGTAGTATATACGTAGCCTATCACGGCAAAAGAAAAGACAGGGACTATCTTGTTTTACTGATTATATGTAAGCCACTCTGGAAACCTTTTTGGCTGAGGGACAGGATAAAAATACTTCACACAAGCAAACAAGCCCCTGTGGGTGAACAGTAAGAGACGATCTCCAATAGCTGGAGATGGACAAAGCACATTCGCAATTCTATTGCCTTCATGCAAAGAAGCACCTAGAAGTACTCAGGTCACTGATAACAGATACCATTGTGTATGTGCCGAAAGTCATGATGAGATCATCGTGCCCACATGAGTAAAGTATAACTGAGCATGTGCAGAGCCTTTGCTGTGTTAATAATATGTCTTAATATGACTGGTTGTAAGTTGCCACCAAATGTTGCTATTGGCTGTGTAACCCTTGCATGAGGCCACCTTGAAGGCGGAACTGCCCCACCTTGAGGCCACCTCTTATATGTATATATGCAGTATATGGGCCACCATTTTGGAGTTGTTGTTCTTCTCTCAGGAGAGCAACCTCATGCATGAATAAAGGGCTTCACCAAATCCTCTGAATGCATGTGACCTACAGTCTTTTGGACCACGATTTCCCCAACAGTCTCATTATCTGCTTCTAATATACCTACATATTAGAAACAACCAAAAACAACCGATGTAAATACATTGCAAGTACTGCAATCTAATAACAAACCAGAGTTATTTAATCGGCAATCCTGACAGAGCCGAAGACTCCAACTGACCTGCTATCATATGTTTTATGTATTTGTACGTATTTACATATACAAATACATATTTACACCAAATCCTGAAATCTCTACCTAGTCCTCACTCCTTCAAAGGACAGAACATTTCTGATGCTTTTTTTCTTCAAGCGTAGGTGCCACAGTTCCATTCTCCTTCCAACTGCCTCCGCTGCAGACATAATTAGAGGAATCAAGTATACTAACAGCCCAATCCGATGCAGCAATCCTATGCCCATATCTACTCAGAAGGAAGTTGAATGGGTTTATTTCCAGGAAAGTGTGTGCAATTTCACAGTCCAGAGGGTTCATCACACGGAGCTTTTATCCTGCTATTGAGATGGCTCTCCTGGAAGTTTGCGGGCTCTTTAGATGATGCTCTTACCCTCCAGGGTGTCTCCCGCCATTGCCTCCAGCCTATCCCGTGTTTTCCCCAAACACAAAAAATATGGTATTTTTTTCCAGCCGACGGAACAGGAGCGCCATGACCTCCCTGTGGAATTCTCCAATAGCGGGAGAACCCGCTGTTCTGCCTGCTGTGGGTGTTTGTTTTTGGTTGTTGGGGGCATGGTCAGGATGAGATTTGACAGGAGCATGTGTTTGCACTCATGCCAGGGAGGGAGAAACTCCCTCAGCTCAAATGATGTGGCTTGTCATGTAAAGAAGCCCTTCCTAGTCCCACTAAGAAATTGAAAGCAGGAAGCTCTGGAAAGGATGTGGATTTTTTGTGCGGGTTTTGCTTAATGTAGAAACACCCCAAGAGTTGCAATCCCATGCATGTCTGCTCAGAAGAAACTCCAATGAACTTCCATAGGGCTTACTCCAAGGCAAGTGGGCACTGCAGCATACATGTACATTTAAGGCTGCAACCCTATATACACCTATCTGGGAGAAAGCCCCATTGAATATAGTGGGATTTACTTCTTAGTAAATATGCGTAGGATTGAGCTGTGAGTCCCATTAATTTTAATAATGCATACATTTAATTTGTTCTGCTTTGCACATTTAGTGTGCAATTCTGCCGTCAGTTATGTACAGAGAGGTGTCATTGATTTTGAATGCATTTATGCATGGGTAAGGTGTAAGCCTGTAACCTTTGTCTTTGCATTATTACGCTTTGTCAAACTTTGCTTTTCCTCTGCAGAACTCTCTCTCTCTCTCTCTCTCTCTCTGTGTGTGTATTAATGATGTGTAAGGTAAATGAGTATAACAAGGAACAGAATCAAAATTCCATTCTTTGTAGAATGAAATTGACAACAGCTGAGTTTCTGACTTTTTAATACCATTCTAGTGGAAATGAAGCATCCTGGCTAAATTCCGTCAAAATCCAATAAAGCAGATGACTGGAAGCTGTAATGGAACTGATGTTGTCAAATGCCTTTGCTTTTTGAATGTGACCATGTTTGGGGTTACTGGGGAAAAACAAGCAATGCATGATCAGCATAGCTTCTGACAAGGGTATTGGAATCCATCTGGTTTATGGAGTCATCTCTCCCGCACTCTCCTCCCCCATGCTTTTTCCAGTTAGCCCAAGATGATGAAATTGTAATGCTACAGTTTAGCTCCTGGCTTTTCTGCAATAGCAAACTGTCAGCAAGCATTCAATGGACTGCAGCCCAGGGTGTGAGTTTGTGAAAGAGAAATGCATTACCAACGAGGGCCATGCAGTGGTAGCCCGAGCCACTGAAGAAAAGGGTTTCAGCTTTATCAAAGGCATGCCACTGTTGGTTGTTTCCAAGTCAGCAGCTTGAGATGCCACTTCTAAAAGGCACAAGACACCTTGAAATGTGTGAATCTGTGAGGTGACTGAGGATGATATTATTCAAAGCAGTTTTACAAGGCTCCTATAAACGGACCTTGAATTACCATCAGTGTGAAATGAACAGGCCACTTTTCCCATTAAAAAAAAAAAAAAGTATGGTAGTTGATTTAAAAAACAGTTGCTTCGTCTTTCACAGGTTTTGTTTTTGTTTTTAAAAAAATAATAAGCTCCTACAACATTGGGGGAATTTGTTCTCTCAGTGTGCTTCATTAGTGTAGCTTACCACTACAAAGACTGGCTGTATTGAGAAAGATTGCTCCATTATCAAATAATTAGGGATGCCTTAGCAGGTGCATATACTTACCTTTGTAATTAAATCCTTGTTAAAATACTGAATTTCAGAGACTTTAAATGGTTCCTTGATCCCAGAGGGCGTAGCCCAGAAAGTTATTCTATAAGGCAGAGATCATTTGGGAGCAACAATATTAAGCAGAGAATCTCCTCTCCTTCACGAGATATTTATAAAGCACACGTGAAATGAAAACGGCAGTGGCTAATCCGAAACAAATGGCTACCATACAATGGACCTGAATAGAATCAGAAGATGTACGATCTTCTCCATTTAAATGACAGAAATAACTTTGCAGCAACACTGAGTATGGATCAGATTGTTGATCTGAACCGATCACAGCAGTACGCCAATTGCTTTAATTGCTTTTGAGTTTCTTGTATAGATAGCAAGTACTTTGACACTTACGTATATCTATATTCATTTCTTTATCCTAAATGTCGGAGTCTGTGTGTTTCTACTTTCTGCTACAGTGTTTTTTTTAATATACCACTTTTAATTAGCATTTTGCTGTTCAATCTCTATTGGTTTCTATCCTGCACACACTTAGGAGGCTTAAATCTCATTGATTTCAATGAGATATAGCTTAACTGCGTGCTGGATTGTACGGTCTTTGACCTCTTGTTATTCCATTTTTTCATATGGGAAATTTAGCCAACAACCATTTATTTATTTATTATATTTAGATCTCCAAGGAACCGAAGCTGGCATTCATGATCCCCCTCCTATCCATTTTATCTGCATAACAACTCTGTGAGGTAGGTTAGGCTCAGAGCGAGCTTCATGGCTGAGTGGGGACTTGAACCCAGGTCAGCCCATGGGAATACTTCTGGATAGGAAATAATATTCAACCCACTAGTAGATTGGCGTGTGCTTCATTGCATGCACACACCATGAAATGCACACATGGAAATACTGGTGATTATCTCCATGCGAATGAATGTGATTTTCTGCATGGGAATGCTCTCTGTTCAGGAAAAAGGCAACACATGAAGTGACCCGTTAGATGTGATGACGGCCAAGGCCACAGGATGGAAGTCTCCTGCTTTCAAGTCTCATCTTCTGTCCATTTGTATTTCATACTGAGAACAATTTTCTATACAATTATGATTGCCTAAATCTGACTGAAATTTGTGACTCCTATATGACAACCCTGATGTACAAGATTATGATCATTGTAAGTTGCACTACCAGAATGATTAGGAAACTTCAGAAGAAATAGCACTTTTGCCTTAAAGAATAAGGACCTTCTAAAAAAAAAAAAAATCTCACAAAGGTAAACCTGTATATTTGTTGGGAAGGCAGAGAGAGGTGTTTGGAAAGCTTCTGTATGAGTTGTTACAACTACAGTAATTCAGTATGCTTGAAACAAGAGAGCGCACATTTTTCTGTATGTGTGTGTGTGTGTATGTGTGTGTGTGTATATATATATATATATATATATATATATCCCCTTCATGGATCACTGCCTTGTTGTGGCGAAGGGGCTTGCGTAACTCAGTGAAGCCATAAGCTATGCCGTGCAGGGCCACCCAAGACGGACAGGTCATGGCAGAGAGTTCTGACAAAATGTGGTCCACTGGAGAAGGAAATGGCAACCCACTCCAGTATTCTTGCCAAGAAAACCCCATGGAACGTATCACAAGGCTAAAAGAGATGACGCCGGAAGATGAGCCCCTCAGGTCGGAAGGTGTCCAATATAATACTGGGGAAGAGCAGAGGGTATTTCCAAGTAGCGCCAGAAAGAGTGAAGCGGCTGGGCCAAACCCGAAAGGACACTCAGCTGTAGATGTGTCTGGCGGTGAAAAGAAAATCCGATGCTGTAAAGAACAATATTGTTTAGGAACCTGGAATGTCAGATCAATGAATCAAGGTAAGCTGGAGGTGGTCAAACATGAGATGGCAAGATTGAACATCGACATCTTGGGAATCAGCGAACTAAAATGGACAGGCATGGGCGAATTTAATTCAGGTGACCATCATATCTACTATTGTGGGCAAGAATCCCTTAGAAGAAATGGAGTAGCACTCATAGTCAACAAAAGGGTGGGAAAAGCAGTACTGGGGTACAATCTTAAAAATGATAGAATGATCTCAGTACGAATCCAAGGCAAACCATTCAACATCACAGTAATTCAAGTCTATGCGCCAACCACTGAGGCCGAAGAAGCTGAGGTTGATCGTTTCTATAAAGACCTACAACACCTTCTAGAACTAACACCAAAAAAAGATGTCCTCTTCATCATAGGGGATTGGAATGCTAAAGTAGGAAGTCAAGAAATCAGCGGGATAACAGGCAGGCATGGCCTTGGTGTACAAAATGAAGCAGGACAAAAGCTAATAGAGTTTTGCCAAGAGAACACGCTGATCATAGCAAACACTCTTTTCCAACAGCACAAGAGGCGACTCTACACATGGACGTCACCAGATGGTCAATATCGAAATCAGATTGATTATGTCCTTTGCAGCCAAAGATGGAGAAGCTCCATACAGTCAGTAAAAACAAGACCTGGAGCTGACTGTGGCTCAGATCATGAGCTGCTTCTTGCAAAATTTCGGCTGAAATTGAAGAACGTGGGGAAACCACTAAACCGTTCAGGTATGACCTAAATCATATCCCTGATGAATATACAGTGGAGGTGAGGAATAGATTTCAGGGATTAGACCTGATAGACAGAGTGCCTGAGGAACTATGGACGGAGGTCCGTAACATTGTTCAGGAGGCAGCAACGAAATCCATCCCAAAGAAAAAGAAATGCAAGAAAGCCAAGTGGCTGTCTGATGAGGCTTTACAAGTAGCTCACGAAAGAAGGGAAGCGAAAAGCAAGGGAGAAAGGGGAAGATATACCCAACTGAATGCAGAGTTCCAGAGAATAGCAAGGAGAGACAAGAAGGCCTTCTTAAATGAACAATGCAAAGAAATCGAGGAAAACAACAGAATGGGAAAGACTAGAGATCTCTTCAAGAAAATTGGAGATCTCAAGGGAACGTTTTGTGCAAAGACAGGCATGATAAAGGACAAAGAGGGCAGGGACCTAAGAGAAGCAGATGAGATTAAGAAGAGGTGGCAAGAATACACAGAAGAACTATACAGGAAAGATCTTAATGTCCCTGATAGCCATGATAGTGCGGTCACTGAACTTGAGCCGGACATCCTCGAGAGTGAAGTCAAGTGGGCCTTAGGAAGCATTAGTAACAACAAAGCTAGCGGAGATGACAGTATTCCAGCCGAGCTATTTAAAATCCTAAAAGATGATGCTGTTAAAGTGCTGCATTCAATATGCCAACAAATCTGGAACACTCAACAGTGGCCACAAGACTGGAAAAGGTCAGTTTACATTCCAATTCCAAAGAAGGGCAATGCCAAAGAGTGTTCAAACTACCGCACAATTGCGCTCATTTCACATGCCAGCAAGGTGATGCTCAAAATCCTACAAGCTAGGCTTCAGCAGTATGCGAACCGAGAACTACCGGAAGTACAAGCTGGGTTTCGAAGAGGCAGAGGAACTAGAGATCAAATCGCCAACATTCGCTGCATCATGGAGAAAGCAAGAGAATTCCAGAAAAACGTCTATTTCTGCTTCATTGACTACGCTAAAGCCTTTGATTGTGTGGATCACAACAAACTGTGGCAAATTCTTAAAGTGATGGGAGTACCAGACCACCTTACCTGTCTCCTGAGAAACCTGTACGAGGGTCAAGAAGCAACAGTAAGAACCAGACATGGAACAACCGAGTGGTTCAAAATTGGGAAAGGAGTACGACAAGGCTGCATATTGTCACCCTGCTTATTTAACTTCTATGCAGAGTACATCATGAGAAATGCCGGGTTGGATGAATCAGAGGTCGGAATTAAGATTGCTGGGAGAATTATCAACAACCTCCGATATGCAGACGATACCACCCTAATGGCAGAAAGCGAAGAGGATCTCAAGAGCCTCTTGTTGAGGGTGAAAGAGGAGAGTGCAAAAGCTGGTTTGAAACTCAGCATTAAAAAAACTAAGATCATGGCATCTGGCCCCATCACTTCCTGGCATATAGAAGGGGAAGAAATGGAAGCAGTGACAGATTTTACTTTCTTGGGCTCCAAGATCACGGCAGACGGTGACTGTAGCCATGAAATTAAAAGACGCTTGCTCCTTGGGAGGAAAGCTATGGCCAACCTAGACAGCATAGTAAGAAGCAGAGACATCACCTTGCTGACAAAGGTCCGTCTAATCAAAGCTATGGTTTTCCCAGTAGTAATGTATGGCTGTGAGAGCTGGACTATAAGGAAGGCTGAGCGCCGAAGAATTGATGCTTTCGAACTGTGGTGCTGGAGAAGGCTCATACGAGTCCCCTGGACTGCAAGGAGGTCAAATCAGTCCATCCTAAAGGAAATCAACCCTGAGTGCTCATTGGAAGGACAGATTCTGAAGCTGAAGCTCCAATATTTTGGCCACCTAATGCGAAGAGAAAACTCCCTGGAAAAGACCCTGATGCTGGGAAAGACTGAAGGCAAAAGGAGAAGGGGACGGCAGAGGATGAGATGGCTAGATAGCATCACCGATGCAATGAATATGAACTTGAGCACGCTCCGGGAGAGAGCGCAGGACAGGAAGGCCTGGCGTGCTATGGTCCATGGGGTCACGAAGAGTCGGACACGACTGAACGACTGAACAACAACAAAAATATATATATATATAAAAGCCAAAATGATACTTGGGAGAAAAGGAAGCCAAGCTCATGAAGACAAAAGATAATATTTTGGGCATCAGATAATCTGGTGTTCTGCAAGCACAGTATCCACTTAAGCAGAAGTTAAAAGAATATGATCATAGTGCAAGCTGGCACAAGTCAACTTGATGCTTTAATATCATCAAATAGCAAGCTGATGGCAATTTTAGCAAATAAGACAGAATGAAAATATTAATAATAAATTATAACAATAACATAATCCCTTCAAACAAAACTTTGGTGTAGGTCAGTCCCACAAACTAGCTACAAAAGCCATTAGAAACTTGCTCCAAGGCTTTCAAAAATAGTACAGGTATCTCTTATTGCTATTCTTTCTCTCCATCATTGGAAAATTACAATTTAATGAATCAGAAATTTGGTCCAAATAATTAAAAGAAGAAAAAAAATCTGGGGAGCATATATTAATTCTAAATTTTCTCTTGTTTCACAACAGATTAGGCTTTTACAGAATTCTTAAAATATTATGAGATGTTTCTCAGTTCTTAGACGTCAGAAGAGAGACAAGCCAGTTTCTGGAATGGGTTTTTAGAGAAATTGAGTGAGTCTTAGAAAATCAATTTAGACAAATCTGTAGCAGTGTGGGTAGGAGGATGCACCAATTCTCTATCTAATTTGAATAAATGGGACTCGAGATGGCTCCTGAGAGCAGCACTGACAGCCAAAAGAATTATGCTGATGGACTGGCAAAGGAAAATCATGCCATGAGTTGATTTATGGCCTATTGCCCTTCTGGATATAACTAAGTGGGAGAGAACTCCCTTTATTTGTACTAATAAAATGGACATCAGTTCTCTCATTCAAGAATAATTTCAGAGGTAGTGGTGTGAATAGCTGGCATCCAGGATGGTATTTTTCACACTTGCCTATCATATGTGGCCTTGTGGTGGTCCGTTTTTGTTGATATTAAAGCCTCAAGTGGCAAAAACAGGAGCCACTCTGCATTGCTTTTTGTGCCTTTCCTCCAAATTAGGCTGCGTTCTCGTCATTTGCAGCCCTACACTGCTGATCAGGAAAATGTATTCTTTTTATTTTCCATAGTTATTGTGACATCTGGGTTATGCGTCTTTCTACATCAAATATCTACAGGCATTTTTCTCTGCTGAAAATATTTTACCAATTGGACCCATTGCTTAGAAAAGCAAAAATGCCAGTATTAGAGCTGTATGCACTATGATATTTATATTTGAGTTTCTGATCTTCATATATGCGTTTTGTATGTGGGCACTCAGCCAGTCCCAACCATGCCTACCTTCAATGCGGGCCCTGCCTGGGATGCAGCAATTTTATTGACATGTTGCTATCACCTTTGTTCCTGCTTCATGGGAGTAAGGCATCTTTTAAATAAATAAATGGAGGCAGGTGCCTGATGGGATTATTAATAATGATGCCTCCTGTTAGAAAGGCAGTTAGCAGAGAAAAATAAAAGGCAAAACAGAACGAGCGTTTACCAGTCCCGCATGCACAAGGGCTATCTTAATAAAAGGAGACCACATCCTTCTTTGGTGAAGGAAAGGTAAAATGGTTTTACTTATACATGTTCCTGAATATAAAATGCAGGTACAGCGTAGAGGGTTTTTGTTTTGTTTTTTTAAAGTTAGTTCAGTCCATTTTGTGTTCCATTACACAGGCAGGAGCAAGAAAGCAAACACAAGTGCTCCCAGCAATGAAGGACTTGCAACACTGCCCCCTTCCAGTAACTTGCGGATGAAGTTGCAATATTCCCCAAAGTGTCAAGCTCAGGGAAGGCTGAGGCGCAGCAACTGAAATACCCCTCACAATCTCCTGGAAGCCACATTCTCTGGTGGGAGGTTTCTCTGCCTCCTGGCTGAGTGACAGATTCAGGGACCACTCCTTCCCAAACTGCTCCAAGCCAACATTTAGGGTGTATTTACACCACAACTGAGTTTATGTCAGCCTCCCCTTTTCTCCCAGATGTCACAAGCAGAAGTTGCTAGTTTTGCATTCCATCACAATCCACCTCTCTTCCAACTTAATGTTGAGAAGCTGAGAAGAAGTGAGATTTTTTGAGACATGCAAAATATTTTGGAGTATACATAGCCTTAGCAAATGCAATAGTTAACCCCTTCGTCTAAATCCCTATTGTCAAGAAACCTGGAATCCATTGCTGCTAAAAATAGGCTTCAGGATCCTGAAGAACCTCTTTGTATAACTTTCAGGCCCAGAAATGCTTTGTTTAAAGAGCTAGTAATGATAATATGCAGCTTTCTTCTCATATGTCCCAGGCTTGGTGTCTAGACCTTTATGATTCCACACCATCACCTTTGGAGATGTGGAACCCATATCTATCACTGCTGAGGGCAGTGGTTAAAAAAATTTATTGGTCATTATATATGGAGGGCTAAGCACTGTTGAATTGAGGATATACTAGACAGCTTGATGCCAATCAGCTCTTGACTATTTGAAGTGGACATATTTTGTCCTATTGTAATGTATCACATTCCATCCATGGCCACCTCCAACACAGAAAAATTCCAGAAGAAATGCTGGCAACAAATTCTTATTATTATTTGTGTCTTCTTTAGGGACAGTTTAAAAGCAGCAATTGTCTGGCACATTAGGAATGATGGAAAGCAAAGAACAGACTAGGGGTCAGTTTAAGCATTATTCTCTGTGTTATTGTTTACTATGAAATGCAAATAAAAACGAAACATGGAAAAGAACAGAACTGCAAGCAGAGAATTTTACACCAACATTTACATTGATGAGCAGTATGAAATACTTTGCATAACAGGATAATGATCAAATATTCTGTTATGGTAAACTAACCTGTGAAATAAGTGTAGCTACAGATTTATGTTGGATTCAAGTATCCCACTGAAAATTGTCATCACCTAATGGATGTTCAGTGATTTATCTCAAATTGTATCCATTGGGATAAAAGACAAGCACTATCTAACCATGCACATATCTGGTATTCAAGAATTTAGGACAGGAAACAGACACGAATGTCTTAAGCATGTGAAATGTAATGGACATGGAAAGATTTAGGAAGGTAACTCTGGGCCCCATGCACATGGGGCATTTACTCCAGTTCTACTGTGCTTCCAAGGGGATCATGGCACATGATGTATGTCCCTCTCTGTAGGAAGCAGAGCTTTTCATGCTTTAAAACCGCTTTATTGCAAACTCGTTTTGTGATGGATTTTCCCGTTGTGGCGGCTTCAGTGTGGTTTGAGAGTCTGTATGACCTTAACTGCCTTTGGTGCAGGCTGGGGAGAGCAGCCTGATTGGTGGAAGGGAAAATTCCATCACGAAAGGGTGGACATGGGAGGAGTGAGCTAAACATGTCTATTCAGAAGGAACCCATTGCCTTCAACTGCACTTTACTGAGTACAAGGAGAAAGAGGGGTCAGCAGAATTCCTTTGCCTGCTTTTTTTTAAATCCCCAGACCAACAAATGAGCTTAAAAAGTAGCCCTTATGGAGGAGAGGTGTCAGCTTAACATGTCTATTTGGAAGTAACTCATTCTGTATTGCACATCATGGGGGGGGGGGGAGCAAGCCTGCCGTTTTAAAGCTCACTCTTATGGAATTGCGAAGGTACACAGAACCTTACTGATTTTAAAAGCTGCTTGCCCCCAAATGACCCCTAATCCCACTGAGAAAGGGTGGACACAGAGGAGAAGTGTCTACTCAGAAGTAACCTGTCCTTCATTGCACTTCACTGGGCCGGGGGAGGGGGAGGGAGGGGAGAAGGGGGGCAGAGAGCAAGCCTCCGCTCATTCGCTGCCCCACACAGTCCTTGATGTTCAGTTCAACTTGTGGGACTCCGCCCACCCAACCCCCAACTAACATGGCTTCAGGTGCCATTTGCCCCATGAAAGTGTTTTGTTTTTTTTTTCAATGGATACACCACTTTACTGACTACATTTGCCATGGGAGAAGTAAACCTGATTTCATGAAAAAACAGAATCCCCTCAGAAACCGTCTCCATGTAGATGGACATCTTGGTTAAGGTGTCATGGTTAAGATTCCTGCTCTTAGGGTAAGTATTGTGTCTGTAAGTAACAGTAATAGGTTAAAAAAAAAAAATTATTTGTGTCATTAGTTATTTTGGGAGGGCTTTTGAAAGCCATGAAAATTTGTCACTTGCAAATGCTTTTTTTGGTTTGGTCTTGATTATATGAACATAAAAAGTGTCCTTATACTGAATCCAGCCACTGATCCATCCAGCTTAATCTTTTCTACTTTGGCTGGCAGTAGCTCTCCAAGGCGAGATCGTCTTAACTGGCGATGCTGGGATTAACCTAGGATCTTCTGCATGCAAAACGTGTGCTGTGCTACCAAGCTATAGCACTTCCCCCTTATGTCTTCATTCACTGACATAATGGAAAATATAATTATTTTTTCCTGTGCTATGTACTAAACATTTGAAGGGGATGGAGTGGAAGGGGTAGTAATGAAGATCTCCGGTCTTGCATTAACTGTGATGTAGAAATGGAAGACGGTGCTAAAATGAGGGGCCTTGATGGGCAAACAGTCTTACCCTTTTCTTTTAGTGCCAGCTTTGTGGTGCATTTAGTTGAGGGGAAGTATAGGGCTGTATCCAAGTCTGCCCATGTGCCATGTGGGAGAAAAGGCCCAGGACCCACCACTAGCATAACAGGGAGCTAGCAGTTCTAAAATCAGCCCAAGATGAGAGGAAGCATTCGTTTCTGGAACAGGGCAGTCAGGCAGAAGGAAGGTCTACTGATCTGTCCCTGTCTGGAAACAACTGTTTCCAGTTGTTTCCAGGGATGATTTTTGAATTGCTAGCTCCCTGTCGCATGAGGGGTGCACCTCGCTTGCACATCACATCAAGCAGGAGTACAGCAGCAGTGCTGGATGCTGCCCACAGTCTCTAAAACTCTAAAACTAAGTCTCCAAATTGGATTTTGGATGGGCAGCACATGAAAACAGCACCATGTATGAAAAACAAACATAGTGGTGAGAACAGGAGTCAGAAGCTGACAGTAGATTACAGAGGACCAGAATTTTTCATTCTGAAAAATTCAAAATTGAATTTTTTCAGAGGATGAGATGGCTAGATAGCATCACCAATGCAATGAATATGAACTTGAGCACACTCCGGGAGAAAGCGCAGGACAGGAAGGCCTGGCGTGCTATGGTCCATGGGGTCATGAAGAGTCGGACACGACTGAATGACTGAACAACAACAACAAGAATTTTTCATATTATTATTATTATTATTATTATTATTACTATTATTTTGTTTAGTATACAATATTAGAATATGTATGACAATGGAACTGAGTTTTATTCAGATCCGTGTACTCAGCCCTGGGAACTACCCTGAGGATTGTCTCTATAAAGTAGATAATTATGACATAGAAGAAAAGCACATCTGTTTATGACAGCCAGTGCTAAGTTATTAGCATTACAAACACAGATAGAGGTCCTTATCACTGTCCCACTTGTTTCAGAGTCTAAATAGCAGGTCTTTGCTGAGATTCAGAAGCTAAAACGAGCATGCCTGAGGACTTGGGCATGCTCAATGAGACAACTGACATTTCATGACCAAACAGACCCCTGTCAGAAACTACTTTTGATGCTCCTCTCAGTTTTAAAAGAACTTTACCTTGTGGTATAAGGAGCTGCTGATTTGATATGCACAAATTCTATGCTTCCTTGGGCATATGGAACTAATCATGTGTTTTTTTAGTCCAAGTTTATAATTTCAGGACAAAAGTAGAGAGCAGAAGTGTAATTAGTGGCCAATAGGTTTACTATACTTTATTGATTTGTTGGTACCCTAAGCAGGTATGACAAAACTGAATTAACAAAATATGGAAACTTTTCATGACTGGTAATTGGTCCAAGTGTAATGCAAGCTAACAGTGGCCAAAGGCGACTACTTCAGCACTGTAATCTAAATAACAACAAAGAGGTTCGCATGATTATGATTGTTCTTTTAGGTGCAGCATAGCGCACGCACACAGACACACAACCGAAGCAACTTTCTGCCTGCCAAAGTCAAACTGATAAAGAGTTCCATGGTCATCTAGTTGCCAGATGTCTGACTGTGCAACGCCCTGGCACTAAGCTGAATACAGAGACAGATCTATGGATGGGATCTATTAACGTTATAGTTACCATCTGACAACTGTTTCGTGGCCACAGCCCAGTTCCTAGCAGGCAGGTGTTCCCTTCACACACACAAAAACACTATCACAACTGGTACTGCTAATTGATGAGACTGTTGGCAGTCACAGCAGAGAGGACAGGAGCTGCATTAACACAGAGAAAGAACCACTCTTTCATCCAGGAAACAGCCCCTCTGCCTAAGAGCGTCCAAGGTCCATTGGAAGTAGAGGGCCAGAGGCTTATGCCTGTGCTGATTATCAGTATGGTTCTCCAAGTGAAACTTATCAAGCCTCTTGGAGGCTATGGCGAGACCCCTGGGAGCCCACAAAGCGGCATGAGCTGCTGCTCTTTCCACTGCCTCCACACTATCCCATGCTTCACCAGTCAACTGTAGTGCAACCGTCTAGGGATTGGGGGAGGATGTGTGTGTGTTGAGGGGGGAAGAGCTTGGGCTTGCTAGGGCTCTGTGAACACACATGTACCAAGCCCAACATACTTTCCAATAATTTCCAGGAAAACACAACTCATTTTAAGAGAAATAAACAAGGATTTTAAAAGTTGGCATTCAGCAAGACAAATGAGTAACCCAATTCCGTAGGCTCTAGTGACTGCCTTGTCTAAAACCTTTTGAAATAGCGGTCTCATTCCAGCATATACAGTACCAGGTACCAGGTGTTTTGTTTGTTTTTTAACTTAGGGCGCAAGCCTATGCATGTCTAGACAGGAAAAAAAGGCCTACAACTTCCAGCATGCCCCAGCCAGCATGGCTGGCTGGGGCATGCTGGGATTTGTAGGCCTTTTTTCCTGTCTAAACATGCATAGGCTTGCACCCTTAGTGTTTCAAATAGCAGCCTCCCCATATTTCACAAAAAACTGCTTTTAAATCCCAGGAGAAGAGGAAGCTGTACATCAAGACAGTTACATACTTCTTGATCAGGGCAACATTCCCTGCAAAATACAGGCACAATTCAGGTGAACAAATGAAGCTGCATGTCAGCTAATCTATGCAATGGTGGCATCAGGGCAGGAGTTTGGGGCAACAGTCCAGAGCCCCACACAACAGAATGTGCAGGAGGAGACCCAAATGAAGCAGGGCTGTCTTACCACATTTTGAAGTAAGTGAATTAATACACATTACTATCTGGGGGTTGGGGATAAAACAATTAAGTCCAGAGTCTAAAATTACCTAACTGCACTACTGGATCCATGCAGGAAGATGTTCACATAAACATAAACATTCGCCATGTGCATTACTGGATTGCACGAAACCAGAATATAAGACGATTCCTGCTGGATCCTAGTCCTTCTAGAATCAAAAGTCCTTCTAGCCCAGTATTCTGTCCAGGGCTGGCCCTACCATAATGCAGAGTGAGGCAACTGCCTCAGGTGACAGATACCAGGGTGCAGCATTGGCAGCTGCCTGGCCATTCCCCTCTCTCAGACTATAGAGTTGTGTGTGCACCACATGGCCTGTCCTTCACCCCGTAAGCTCGCCTGCTGGCCTCAGGTGCAGTGGAGGATGCTGACCTGTTGCCAGCATTGAAGTAAGCCTTCTCAGTGGCTGCCCCAAGGCTCTAAAACTCCCTTCCCAGGGAGGCGAGAGCAGCACCCTCCTTGGTATGTTTCCCCAGGCAGGCAAAAATGTTTTCGTTCCAGCAGACTTTTGGGGATAGATAGTCTGGACCTGTGAGAATATGATGGATTGGTACTATTGTTTATATTGTTGTCTTTTTAAATTTTGAGATTTTATACAATGTTCATAGTATTGACGATAGTATTTTTTTGACTTTTGTATATTTCTATTTATATGTTTTAACTGTACAAGTTTTTAATGTTGTAAAGCTGCCTTGAGTCCCAGTATTGGGAAAAAAGTGGGATATAAATACTTATTATTATTGTTATTGTCATCATCATCATTTTTATTATTATTATTATCGTGATACCGATTGGTTTCTGTACATAGAAGGGGGGGCATCTTGTCCCTTGCCTCAGGCAGCAAAATGTCTTGGGCTGACTCCAATTCTGTTCCTAAAGTGTTCAATCAGATGCTTATGGGAAGTCCACAAGCAGAACATGAGCACAATAGCACCCCCCTGCTTGTGTCCTCCAGCAACAGATATTGAGAGTCATACTGCCTCTGGTACTCGAGGTTATATACAGCCATCATGGCTAGGAACCCTTAATAGCTTCAGCCTCCCCATGGCCACTTGTATTTATGATTGAGACCATACATTTTCCTACAAACCATAAACTCAGATGTGCATGTCATAAATGTGTATTGTCACCAAACATCTCAGTCTCAAAAAATATTTAAACTCTTAGAAGTGACTTTCTGTCCTGTGTTTCATCACAGTCTTTATGCAGCCAAAAGCACCATTGTGACCCTTGTCATCTGTGCACCAAGGTACAGTGCAATGATATATATATTTACCCATAATAAATCTCACTGTGCTTAATTAGGCTTTCTCCCAGGAAGGGTTGTGTGGTATTGCAACCAGAGATGGGCGTACTTGGGGATATTTGGGGGTAACTCCCATTTCTTTCAGGGCAGGGGTTGCACAAGAGAACCTCCCAGTAGATTGTGCCATTACTATTTAAACTGGGGTTTTATTTATGGAGTTTTAGCCAATTTTAATCTGAAATGTATTATTACCCCATAGCCCCCAGGATGGTACAGGGTAGAAAGCCAAATAAATTGAAATTTTAGAATTTAAAAGCAGAGTCCATCATGGCAAAGTTGTGAGAACTAACTCTGAAGTATGATAGTTAATCATATGCCAGCTAAACAGGTGCTGCAGATCTCCAGTCTCAGGTACCAATACCATACAGCTGGTAGTATTATCCCTGTAAAACAGGAAACATTACTGTTGGCATAAACAAGCTCTTTGTTGAGTCAAAATCATGCTTCCAACTCCTGAATAGGTGGCTAATGTCACCATCTTCTGTGGGAGAAGGGAAGAAAGAGACCGTATTGAGTTCCACCACCATGTTCCAAATAGGTTATTGACATGGTGATACCTGACAGTATGAGCCATCTGCTCAGTGGCTGTGTTCATAGTCCTAGTGATCAAGTCCATAGCAATCAAAGAGCATCATATGAGCAGCCACTAGTGTTGTAGTTTTTCTTACCAGAGGAATCAGAAAGGAAGGGAAGACCAAGCTGATCAGGCCCTGTATGCTGTCTAGGTGGGACACCACCAAGAAGGCATATGTAAGTTTCTCTGAGCTCTTCAGAGAAAGTTCAGAGTGGATTGAATCTGTATTTTAAACTCCTGTACTGCTGCTAGGTTTTATTGTGGTTGTATTGTTATATTGTGGTTTTAATGTTCTATATATTTTAAATTGTTTTATTGTGTGTTGTTTGGTTTTAGTTTTTGTGAACCGCCCAGAGAGCTTCGGCTATTGGGCAGTATAGAAATGAAATAAATAAATAAATAAATAAATAAATAAAAATTGACTGATTGATTGATCAAACAACTTTCTAATCATAGCACCTCTTTCCATGTGTAAACTGTATTCAGCTCAGCAATCATGCAAAGAAGCATTCCCTCTCCTTGGCAAAATAAGGGGTCCCAATCTAGCAAGAGGGCATGCAGTGCCAGGTCCTTAGAAGGTTTTGGTTTTGGTTTTCCTAAGCACAATCTCCTCTTGTATACACTCATTCTATCCAGCCTACATTAGCACATAAATCATCTTTGTTGCATTCAGTAGCATGAAGTGTGGGGTTGGAGCCAGGGGACTGGTATGGTCTTCAAAAGCCACCTGCTAGCCCCACTCCCAACCTCTGCATGTTCATCTACAGGGCTCGGTAGAGCCTATACTCATGCAAGTTGTACATACATAGGCTCTGTCCACATGATTAAAGAGCAGCTTCCCTGACAGTGCTTAGGCTCTGTTCAGACCTTCAGCTCCACCTGTAAAGGTTGGGGGTGAGGCAAGAGGGTGTAATACCACTTCCATCTTTCCACAGGTTGATTCTGTGCAGAATGGTTATTCTGGAAAATGCTAAAGAGATTCAGAGAAACCAAAGCAGAACATTGTAATTTATGGTATTTGTGTTATGTGATCAGAAAGCATTTGATATTCTAAGTACATCTTCAAAATAAAAATGACCAGTTTTGAAAAAAAAAACTTGAAATGCCTTTTTGTGTGTGTTTTCTTTGCAATCTTTGAAGTTCTCTGAACTCTGTTTCTGTTTCTAAGATTAACAGATAAGTGAAGATGTTGTAAAATGTATTCATGCATTTGTTCAGCCATTGGGTTTGTCTGTTAATTCCGTCTTTTCATTCAGTACAGACTCCTGAGAATTGCACTTGCAAAAATTCCAAAATCAGAGAAGACTTCTCGCCTGGGTTGAGGGCATTCAAGCTGTCTAATTCTGAGGAATGCATACTGTGCTGTAAATGTGACTGTGGATCAGCTCTGCTCAAAAAAATACTCATTTATTAAAAAAGAAATCAATAAAAAA
Source organism: Heloderma suspectum (assembly GCF_057233095.1). Taxonomy (NCBI): domain Eukaryota; kingdom Metazoa; phylum Chordata; class Lepidosauria; order Squamata; family Helodermatidae; genus Heloderma; species Heloderma suspectum. Next base: position 77,477,636 of record NC_139461.1, read on the forward strand.
ATTCCCCACTTCATCTTAAACCTCTGTGTTGCCAAGGACCACACTGTTATCATTTAATGTAGCTCAAACTTCTAAACAGAAGAAAACACATGGTAAAGAAAATATTGTTACAGAAGTTTTATGTCAGCTTGCAAAAAACATCCTGCAGTCCTGCTAATTGCTTCTGCATAGTACAGGTGATTTGCAAGTAGGAATGGAAAGCTAACAATTTTCTAACAATTTTAGAAAAAAGGAATAAGAAGAGTCCTGCTGTGTCAGACCACAGAAAGACCTGTCTTGTTCAGCATTCTGTTCCCACAGCAGCCAACTGAATGACTGTGGCAAGCCCACAAGCGGGACATGAGCTCAACAGCACCCTTCCACTCATGCTTCCCAGCATGCTGCCTCTGATACTAGAGATATCAACCTTTTCTACATGAACGTGTTATTCAGCTTTTAATCTACTTTATCTACTTTTGGTTTCATGGTAGAATTGAGATCCGAGCACTACACAAGGAATGTTTCTTTTCCTGCTTTTCCATTACATAACCTCTAGTATAGCAGTCTGGTATAGCAGAAAAGTGCAAATACACAAGAGGAAATTGTGCTTTCTTTCACTTTCACAATTAAATGCCGCATTTTCCCTGCTCTAGAAACACTCACTGAAAGTGCTGGTTACACATAGAAGTGGCCTCTATACCAGAAGACTGGAAAGTGACCAATGTACAGCCAATTTAAAAAAAGGGGGGGGGAGATCAGGAAATTACAGCCCAGTAACTTCGTGTCTGTTCTGGGTAAATGGGTGGAAAATATTATTAAAGATAAAGGCTAAAAGTAAAGTCATATAGAAGGACAAGTCTTGCTAAAGAAGAATCAGTATGGCTTCTACAAAGCTAATTCCTGTCTCACTAAACTTTTAGAGTTCTTTGAGAGTGTCAACAAGAATATGGATGGGTGTGTGTGTGGATCCAGTGGATACTTTTATTTGGACTTTTATAATGCTTTTGACAAAGGCCTCACCAAAGCCTTCTGAGCAAAATTACCAGTCATTGTGGGATAAGAAGAGAGGTCCTCTTATGGACTGGTAACTGGTCAAACAGGAAGCAAAGAATAGGGATACATGGACAGTTCATGCAACAGAGCTGGCAGTGACTGGCCAGGAAAGGGCTCTTGGGGTTGTTGTAAACAGCTTGAAGAAAGCATTAACCCAGTGTGCGGCTGCTGTGAAAAATGTAAATTCCATGTTGGAGATCACTAGAAAGGGAATTGAAAGTAAAACTGTCAGTATTGTAATGGCTTTACACAAATCTGTATTGTGATCACACTTTGAGTACAGTTCTGGCTGCTGCACTTCAAAAAAGGTATTTGTAAAACTGGAAAAGAAAAGGAAAATGGCAACCAAAACTATATGGGGACTGGGAACAACTCTCCTATGAGGAAAGGTTACAAAGCTTCATGTTTTTAGCTAAGAAATAGAAGTGAGTACACAGGGAAATGATAGAGGTATATAAAATTATGCACGGCCAGGGTCATCCCTGGAATGGAAATGGAATGGAAATGGAATGGCGTGAGATTAAAGGGAGTAAAAAGGAAGTACTTTTTCATACAGCACATAGTTAAACTATGGAGCTTGTTGCCACAAGATGTAGTGATAGCCAACCTCTTGAACAGCATTTAAAAGGGGATTAGACAAATTCATGGAGGATACTAATCATGATAGCTATATATTGTCTTTGGGTGTTCTACAGATACACATAACAATGTATTTCCATCACACAGTAATCCTCTGCTTGCCACTGTCCCTGATGGGTTCAGAACAGCCTTTGCCCAATTGGTTTGCCTAGGAAGAGAAGCAGCACTGGAGTCTTATGATGCTCTTCTAAAAAAACTCTTCTCATTACACATTTAGAGATGAAGAGATTAGGGTGAAGCTGCAAACATGATTAAGGCACATTCAATGCAGGCTCCCCTCACAGCAATAGCTTGGGGCACAACTCTCACCTAAGAAGGAGGCAGCCCCCCAGAGAAGACATGAGGCCACTGCTATGAGTATAATCCCAACTAGGGCCGCAAGCACCAAGCAAGAACCTGAAATAGGTGCAGAGCCAAGCACAGGATCTCATCCACAGACTGCACCTATAGTATGCGTATAAGCAGCACATTATCAAAGGATTAAGTATTTGTAAAAAGATTATATACTGAGAACCTAGCACAAAACATAAAGACTGAGACTCCAATATAGTAAGATCTAGGCAGAGTCTGGGCCCACCCTTGAAAATGATGAGGGAGGCCAGTCTGAAATGGAATTCCACCCCTGCTAGTAGCCCATGTAGGGTGGCCCAGTTACTCTTTACATTTGAGGAAGTACATCACCAAAATTTTTTACATCAATATGCGTAAAATTTGCATTTGGTAATTTATATATATAGACACACATTTGAAAGAATTACTATAATTTAAACAGCGATACACTACATCTCACCAGAGCATGGAAGGCTGTGAACAAGCAGCCCGGGTGTCTGCTCAGTCTGGTGTCCAGGTGCCAACTGCTGTGGGGCAGCTTCAAGGCCCTGGCCGCTCTCCCTCTTTAATGGTTCTTTATCTTTAAACCAGAGTTGGACTAGACAACCCTTCAGGCAGAGCACACCTTCAAATGGAGGACTGTTCTCTTATAGCCCTTACATGCCCACATGCGCAAATAGCGGACGCTACATTATTTGCGTTCCCCTTATTTTCACCGTCTTAGTCTACGTAAATCTTGATGTAGACTAAGACGTGCCAAAATAAGGAACGCAAATGGCGGCGGCCATAGCCGCCGCCATTTGCATACGCGCGGGGGGTTTTTTTTTAAGTCAGACGTGATAGGCTATGTAAACATTTATGTAGCCTATCATGGTTTTTTTTTTTAACCTAGCCGTGATAGGCTACATAAATCTTTACGTAGCCTATCACGTCTTTTTTTTTTAACTGGAAATGGCGGCGGCGGCAGCCAGTCAGAAGACCGGCCGCCGCAGCCACCGCCACTGAACCGCCGCCACAGCTGCCGCCGCAGCCGCCACCGCCCGGAAGATCCGCCCCAGGTAAGTCTTGTCCCGGGGGGGCAGGCCGCTCCGCCACCGATTTCGGGGGGCCGAATGCACTGGCATTCGGCCTCCCTGAGATCCGTGGCAGAATTCTCTGACATCCCTATTTAGACAAGGAACTTGACATGGAATTGAAAATGTCCTTTCTCAGCAGCCTTACCGGGGTTTTCTATATTTTTCAATGAAACAGCACCATCTAGTGGTGGAAGTATTGCAGCATGCCGACACTACATGCTGCAGAAATGGCGGGTGTTTTTTTAATATTCCAGTTTATCTCCAATCTTTTTTAAGGCGGGGTAGCTAAGAAAAACCTCAGGAGATGCCATGGAGGTTGACAAAGTCATGTAAAGGACCTACAAACTTCCGTGAGTGGCCAATTGCAAGCACATGATAAATGCCTCATGTAGAAATGGCCTATAGCTTCAGTAGTGTTTATTTGCAGCTGAAGCTAAAAGATCAACAAGTTTGACCTGATTTATTTTTATATTGCATGCTTATTAATGGTAATCTTTGCCATGTGGTTGTAAAGAGAGCTAATAAGCAAAGCTGGGATAGACATCCGCTCTGTAGCGCCATTTCCCAGTCAGAGACCTCGGGAGCACCATTTGCCAGTCAGAGAAGAGAGAACTGGGCTACATGACCAATAATCTGACTCAGTATAAAGCAGATCATGTGTCCATAAAGAGGATAAATAAATAGCCCAAACTTAGGTTCTGATCCTTGCAAGCACAATAATGCCCATTATGAGTGGACTTGGGTTTGCCAGGCAGAGATTAACTTGGGCTATCATCCCAAATTGTTTCAGGCTTGGGTTAGCAATTCACCAAAAACTAATGGCATCTATTGAAGCTTTCTGCTTGGAGTAGGAGTATTATGCTCTAATCTGAATAAAATTATCATGGCAGATGATATGGTAAACTAGATAAAGTGATCCAAGATCCACAGTTGGGCAATGCCTTTATTAGGACCAATCAAAATTCCAAAAAAATGTGCAAGCTTTCTTTCTTTTTTAATCTATATTTATTTTATTTTTATAAGTGAAATAAACAATACCAACAACATAGTCAAAATCTTCAGTTTCCAACATTACAGTATTCTGGGGAAGAAAAAAAAAGGAGGAAAGCAAAAGAAGGAAAAAGAAAAAAGAAAGAAAATATTATATCTAAGCTTCAATAAAAGCAAACCAAATATCCAAATATAAGTCCAATTGCAAATTATACCTTCCAAACATTGCAGGTATTATTAAATCTTCAATCCGCTGCTCCATAAAGGGTGAACCTTGTCTTTCAGTGTCATAACCTCAGTCTGAAAGCAAATAAACAGGAGCAAACAATCAATTTCCATTAACCATATATTACCATTCCATTGACACATATTAGTAATCATTAAAAGTTTAACCAACAAGAAATAATAATAATCATAATCCCATAATAATGATAGTAATAATAATACTAATGATAATTAAAAAAGAAGAAGTTTAAGGAAAGGATAACAAATAAAAAGTAAAAAGTAAAAACAAACCATTTATTTATTTAATATCATATCTAAAAATATATTTATATGTGTATACACACATACACACACCAACAGGAATTTATACAATACAACACACAAAGGAGAAAGAAAACAGAAATATGAAAAATGTGCAAGCTTTCAAGTTCCCTAGAACTCTTCATCAGGAAGATTAAAATGGCATTAAAAGCAAATCTTCAAATCTCAATTTTGAGACTGGGTCTATCTAAACTGCAGACCTCATGGCCATAACATCAGGCCAGGTTGTGTGTTTTTCTTTTACTTTTCTGTTTCTTCCCCCAACCCTTGCTTTTTGTACCACCTAGCCTGATGAAGAGCTCTGGAGAACTCAAAAGCTTGCACGGTTTTGTGGAGTCAACAAAAGGTTGGTCCCAATAAAGGTATTACCCAACTGTGGATCATTGATTTTATGTTCTCATGGACCAGCATGGCTATCCTTGTATTTAGGCAAAATGCGGCAATTGGGCTTCTTCTCTGACACCCCTTACATTTAGCACTTGTCTATGATATCAAGGAAAACCCCTCTGCCTTTTGTGTGGTTCTACAATCAAACAGGCTGCAGGATTGCTTGCATGAGTGAAGCAACTTTAAATTGTGTGAACCTTCTTCTATTAATCACTTAGACCCCACATTGAATAGCTAAAGCTCCAAGGGAAAAAGTAGCAGATATTCAGGCCATTCTAACCTACCCATTACATTTGTTGAGGCCTGCAAGTATCTTGTTTATGGTTTAGTATATTTCAACTGACTTTACTGGTTCTGAAGAGCTTTAGCAGGCACAGCATAATGATACCCAACAATGCAAATCTTGCATGCACGAAGCACAGTTTGTTAGGAGACACTGAATATTTTGCAAACTGCATCTGGAGAGGGTTGGGGGGTGGGGGATGAAATGAAACCGGCTGTTCAGCACTGAGATTTCCCAGCCTTCGCTCCGCATGTTTAAGGGTTAGAAATAGCATGAGAAAATCTGCCTCTCTCTCTCTCATTCCCATCCCTGGTTCTATAGGATGAAAGACAAACAGACAGGAGTCAAAGGTATTTCATCAAACAAAAGCACTTATATGATAAACAGCAGTAGACCAGAAGATGCTAGTTGTTGTCTGTTAGCTTTGTTTGAAAGGCATCATTAAGATTAATTTTGACAAGTAGCCTCTCCTAGGGGAGTCTGAGCTTGATTCGACAACCCTTTACTTATGCATGTAATCCTTATTTTTGGGAAGGCTGCTTGATGGTTAGGATTTGCCTAATCCTAAAATAAAAACATACACTTGAAGATGGATGATTTATTGAAGATTAAGAAAAACAAAAGGAAACAAAAGGCTGAGCTAATATGAGCTATGGAAGACCACCGTTGGATTAATCCTTGCACTAAACATGCTGTAGAGAGCAACGTCCCACTGTGGTTCATTAATGGATGTCTTAGAGAATGATGTTCCTTTATCAAGAAACAAAGGCCTTGTTTCTCAAGTGTTCCTCATTCTGTTTTCATGAGGGCTTCCCTCATTGGCTTCACTGCCACCTTTATATTCCATCAGCTTGTCAACATTTGGGAACCTGATGTCGCCAAGCGTAGAATGCACATTACTGTGCTTAATCTGATATTTCCATCATCTCCCCTATCTTGCTCAGTAAAGGCAAGACAAATTGGCAATTACAGACAGTTGCCTTTGGGGGATAAATGCCAGGCAATAATAATAACAATAATAACAATAAGACTGAAGGCAAAAGGAGAAGGGGACGGCAGAGGATGAGATGGCTAGATAGCATCACGGATGCAATGAATATGAACTTGAGCACACTCCGGGAGAGAGCGCAGGACAGGAAGGCCTGGCGTGCTATGGTCCATGGGGTCACGAAGAGTCGGACACGACTGAACGACTGAACAACAACAATTTTTATTTATTTTATTTACAATATTTATATACCGCTCCACATCAGAAGATTTTAGAGCAGTGAACAACAAAGATAGATAAATAAAACACCAGGTTAAAACAGTTAAAACATTTTTTAAAAAAAAGACAAATTACAATAAGGTCGAATTTAATAAACTGCAGCTGATCACGCAAGGAAGGCCTCTTGAAATAACAATGTCTTCAGGAGGCACCGGAAGGAACACAATGTTGGTGCCTGCCTGACCTCCAAAGGCAGGGAATTCCACAGGAAGGGGGCCACCATGCTGAAGGCTCTTTTTCTGATGGACTCCAGTCAGGCCATAGGTCTGTAGGGAACCACCAAAATAAAGCCCTCTGATGACCTCAGTGACCAGACAGGTTGGTAAAGAAGGAGGCGGTCTCTCAGGTATCCTTGGTCCCAAGTTGTTTAGGGCTTTGTACACTAGTACTAATACCTTAAACCTGGCCTGGTAGCAAATAGGCAGCCAGTGCAGTTCCCTCAGCAAAGGAGTTGCACACTGACAAGGGGCAGCTCCCAACAACAGCCAAGCTGCTGCATTCTGCACTAGCTACAGCTTCCAGAACAGCCTCAAGGGCAGCCTCACATAGAGCACATGGCAGTAATACAGTCTTTGAGGTTACTAATGCCTATACCACTGTGGCCAAGCTATCCCTGTCCAGGAGAGGCCATCGCTGGCAAACCAGCCGAAGCTGGTAAAAGGCATTCCAAGCTGCTGCGGCCACTTGGGCCTCCAGCGATGATGGATCTGGGAGTAACCCTAGACTACAAACTTGCTCTTTCAGAGGGAGTGCAACCCCATCCAGAACAGGCAAGCTGTCTCCCAGACCCAGGAACCACTCACCCACAGGGTTTCCATCTTTCCAGGATTCAGCTTCAGTTTATTGGCCCTCATCCCGCCCATTACTGGGTCTAAGCACTGATCCAGGACTTGCACAGCCTCTCCTAATTCAGATGTCACAGGGAGACAGAGCTGCATGTCAAAAGCATATTGATGGCATTTAGCTCCAAATCCCCTAATGACCGCTCCCAGCAGCTTCATATAGATGTTAAACAACAACCCTTTGGCATCCTGTAGCTCAGCTGCCAAGGGACCGAGGAAAAGCCACCCAATGTTACTCTCTGAAATCAGCCCTGTAACTAGGACCGGAACACCTCCAATACCCATCCCTTGGAGGAGATCCAGGAGGATACCATGGTCAATGGTATCAAAAGCTGATGAGAGATCGATACATTGCCCTCCCCCTATCTCTCTCTCGATAAAGGCCATCCATCTGGCGACCAAGGCTGATTCAGTCCGATAATAACAATTTTGCATTTTTATCACAGCAATCAGTTCCTTCACTACTCATAGTGGTTCCTGTCTGTCCGTGTATTTATCCATTCATCTATCCATCTATCTAAAATTATTTCTAGGCTGCCATTACTCATTATAATGTTTCACAAACCTGGCATTCCTTACTTCAAGTTTTGAAGTAATCTAATCTCTTTCGAAACGTGTTACTTAAGAATATAAGAAAAGCCCTGTTGGTTCAGGCTGGTGATCTTGTTTCCCTCAATAGCCAACCTGATGCCCCCCAGAATAGTCCTCCCCCATTGCTGCACTACAGTAGCATCCAAATATGGAGGTTTCATTTCGCTATCATGGTGAATAGTTGTTGATCCGTACTCAGCCACAACTCTTAGTGGATGACCTTGGGCCAATCACTGCCTCCCAGTCTAATCTCCCTTGCAGGGTTGTTATGAGGATAAAAGGGAGGGTATGCCACCCTGAGCTCTTTGGAAGATGGTGGGCAGGAAAGATATTTGGTTGATAGATCTGTCTTCCATGAAATTGTCTAATCCTCCCCACTTTAAAAGCTATCTAAGCTAACGGACACCACTGTAGTTTGCAGCAGTAAATTCCATAAACTACCTTTGAATTGTACAAAGATCTCCTTTTGTCTATCATAAATCTAGTGCCACTCTATTTCATTGGGTGACCACAAGTTCTAGTATTATGGGAGAGGAAGAAAAAAGTTCTCTCTCTCTGTCTCTCCATACCACCATGTCTAATGCTATACACTTCTATCATGTCGTCCTCTTTATAAATTAGAAAGTTCCAAATGTTTTAGCCATTTGTCATATGCAGGTACGCCAAATACTTGATCCTGTTGCTTGCCATTTGTTGTGCCTTTTCCAGTTCCATCACCATCTTTTTGAAATGAGGCAACCAGAGTTTGGTACCATATTCCAAACATGGCTACATCATACATTTGGATAAAGACATTACAATACCAGCTATCATGTTTTCAACTCCTTTGCCTTTTTCACTGCTATTGCACTCCAAGACCTTGTTCCTGGCTAATCACCATCAATTCAGATCCCATCAACATTTAAGTGAAGTTAGGGGTTTTGGTCCATTGTACAGCACTTTACCCTTATTTTTCTGCCCTTGACTGTGTGCCAGTTTGTCCCTTGTGGCCATCATATTGAAGGTGCTGGAGACTCTTTTGTGTGGCAGTGGGTCCATGCAATGTACGAGATCCACCCTCCACATGGGACTCGATTGCCCTAGTCATGTGAGTTGTCTCCACTTCAGGTGCCAACCGCTGCCAGGAAGAAGCAACACTGGCATGGGGTCCAGTGACTAAGGCAATCTACATGGTGACCAGCTTGCACATTAGAGCTGCTGTCATATGCATCTGCTGCCAGACCAAAGCATTTCCAGCAGCTACCACATGGAAGACACAATGTAAGAACTGGTCCATATCTACCCCCTTGCTTCTCACCCTCTCCATTCTGTGCAAGCCCATTTGTTGTCAGCCCTCTTTGTCTCATTCTCCCATGCTGCTCTCTGTGTCTGGAAGAGGACAGAGGGCAACACTTGTGAAGGTGCTTTCTTTTTCTCAAGATCTGCTTCTTTTTATAAAAGAAACAGCATTGCCTTAAGCATCCTAGCCTCACCTTGCTTGTTTCTTGACTGCCAACCGACTCTCCCTTAATCAGTCTCGCTGTAAATCCTCTCCACTTTTCCTCTTTTGTCTGTCTACTGCAGGCTGTAATTCCTCTGGACTGGGAAGAACCAGATCACATCTGTGTTATCTACGGCAGACAGCATATTGGTGGTACTAAACAAACATTAAGGAGGAGGAGGAGAAGGACTACTGCTGTTGCTAGCAGCAGTTGTCATCGTTCTCGTCACCATAGTAGTAAAAGTAGTAGTAGTAGTAGGAGGAGGAGTGTTGACGCCAGCCTGTTGGTATGACATTCATAAAAATGAATTTAAAATCCTGACACTGTAGTAGTACAACTGTGTTGTTGTTTTTCCCACACTACAGGTGCAAGCATGTCATATGTTCCACCTGAGAAGACAACCCTGACTTCATGTATGTTGGTTTCCTATGTTGACTCGAAGGAAAAGAAAGATACCTTGCCATGTCCTTTTCTTTCTTCCTTGGGGCCTACAGGAGCTTAGAGCTCACCACAAGAGGCTAAAATCCCGCATCCTTACCGGGGCTTCTGCTTTTGGATTCTTTGCGTGATTAAGCTCGGCTCCTTTACACGGGCAGACACATGCTTTGAATCAGGCAATTCCTTTCTCGGTAAGTTTTATATGTTTCATTTTACAACCACTAGATGGCACTGTGGTTATAGCGAAACTGCACAATTACACACAGCAAATATATTGGATTAATGTTCCTTATCGGGTTATCTCTGATCTTTTTCGAAGCAGGATAAGGTCAGAAAGCACGGGAGAGACCCTGGAGCTTGATGACATCATTAAAGGACCTGCACACTTCCATAAGTGACCAATCATGAGCGTGCAATAAAAGCCTTGTGTAGAAATGCTCTTAGTCATGGGGCAGGGTGGGTGGGCTTCAAGTTTCTCACAGTTGCATTTGTTTACAGGTCACATTGCATCATCATATGCTTTCTTCCTTAGCTACTCTTGACCATTTTGAACCAGAATTAAAATACTTTGGTCCTCCGGTTTTCAGCGAATAATAAACAGATTAATCTTATCCATTCCGTAATGCAAGAGGAAATGAACAATCTCTTTGTTTAACATATTTTCTTCCCACCAGTGCATTGGTGCAAATAGTGCTCTTCTATGAACTGAGCAACTGCGACTTTTTCTGCTGCTCTTTTTACTTATTCTCACCCTTTTATAAATGATGGATGGCACATCTTGTAGGGCAGCAGCTCTGTTATGCAGCAGGCAAGATAACGGGGGAAAGTGAAAGAATACTTGATGGTATATTCCCATGAGTGAGAGATGACAGCGTATCTCTCAGGTGGCCGAGCAAAGTGGAGCTACAACTAGGTCAAGTAAGCACCAGAAGTGCTATTCTCTTTTTCATCCGCCCTAAGGGACCCACTTCCATCCATTCGATATATATTTATTTAACATATCTCTGAAAATAATGACACAGGGTTGTAGCTTTGTGCTGTATTGCCTTTAGAAATATCAAGCGATGGCTAAAATAGTTTCATCTGTGAATTGGACTTGATTTCTACATCCACCACCCACCTAACTAATGCTTTTTATGCTATAATGAATTTATCCTCACAAAAGATGCTCTCAGTTACACTCACATGATGCTTCAGGGCCTCACTTCTGACAGATAGCTATTTGTGTTTGACTTGAGCTGCTCACTAGATTATATTTGATAACAGATCATCTGAGTGGAACTACAGAAACCATGTTTTATGTCTTTGACATCTGTATGGCCAGTGGTCCTGCTTCATCACAGCTGATGAGAAGAAGTCATCCGAAGGAAGCAGAAAGAACTGCAAATGGCTTCCAGTTGCTTCCACCTTTCCTTTGATGATACAATGCAAAATGTATTATAGTTCAGCCAAGGCAAGGACCTTTAAACACCAGTAGTGATCCCTTGGATTGGCACCCATGATTGGACAGAAGAGACTTTACGTAGGTAATTGCAGGTAAGTATCTCCATAGGGGAATTATCTGGACAGAGTACAGAGTCTTGGCCATACTCCCTCCCAGCTACTTCAATTACAAGAGATTTCCAGTCTTAATGGGCTTCATCACAGCCTACCAGCAGCCCTCAATATATGCCTGGGATTTGCTGAGGTTCTGTTGCCCCAGCTAACTCTCTCCTTCAGTGCAGCTGAGCTCCATCTAGAAGCCAGAGACTCCATGGGTACCGGTGCCTGGCAGCAGAGAAGAGCTTTCACCTGAAGTGAATCTGCCTCCTGTTTTGTCAGGTAGTAGGTAGGTAGTAGGTATGTCAGGTAGTAGGTAGTAGGTAAGGCCGCGGTGGCTTAGTGGTTAAGATGCTGAATTGCAGACCAGAAGGTCAGCAGGACAGCAGTTCGAGACTCGAGTGCTTCATGACGGAGTGAGCTCCTGTCTTCAGTCCCAGCTTCTGCCAACCTAGCAGTTGAAAAGCAAGAAATTGCAAGTAGATAAATAGGTACCACTTCGGCAGGAAAGGTAACAGTGTTCCGTGCACCTTGGTGTTCAGTCATGCTGGCCACATGACCACGGAAGCGTCTTCGGACAGCGCTGGCTCTTTGGCTTAGAAATGGAGATGAGCACCACACCCTAGAGTAGGACACGACTGGTTGGGGACACCTTTACCTTTTTTTTTTTTAGGTATGCTTTCCCTCATCTTTCCACTGCCTTTATCGGTTTTCTTTCTGTCCAGACATCCAGCCTCTCTTACACCCCATTCTTGTTCTGACCTATCCACAGCAGGAACCCACAAGGCTCAGCAGATTGATGGTTGCAGGCATGACAAGCTCCAGGTGGACAACTTGCTCAAACAAGGGCTGGAGGTGAACTAAGCCAGGGATGGGAAGAAAGTAGATCTCCAGATGTTCTGGATGTCAGCTCCCAACATTCCTGAACATGGGCCATGCTGGCAGGGGCTTCTGGAAGTCCCAGTCATGTGAAGATCTACCTTCTGCCCACCCCTAGGCAAAAGATCTACCTTCCACCGCATGAGTCCCTCCATGCAGTCTATGCTTCCTAAACTCTATTTCCCTACCTGAAGAGTGTTAATCTTAAAAAGGCCAACCCCCTGCCCTGAAGGCAAGTACTTCTCCATTTTGTAAAATCTATCAGTTGCTGAGAAATGTCTCCAGATCAGAACAAACAGCTTCTAGTCAGGCAGAGAGCAGAAATAAAGAGAAACATGGTCAGCTTTATATTAGCTGAGCCAGAGTTTAATTTGAAGTGAAGCTTAATTTGGTGCTTTGCTAGAATGTTGTTGTTTCTTAGAGTTGTACCTTAGAAATATAAAACACAAAAGAACTCAGAAAGAATGCAGTGTTAACCACTGGAGGTCTGTAGAATGCATATTTAAAATTCTGTTTAAAAATTCTGTATCATTATACTCAGTTAATAGTTATGTGTGTTACTTAACTGTCCTCGCATCCTTGATCGACTACAGAAGGATCAAGAGTACAGAAAAAGAATTAGATCAGTTTGGTTTACTTTCAGTTAAATATTCCCACAGACATGAGGAGGATGAAATCTTATAAAACACTGTCAGACGTTGCTTGCAACCAACTGGCTTTCTCATTATCGTTTGATGTGGCACAATCCCATACATGTGGCACAATCCCATACATGTCTACTTGGAAACAAGTCCCACCGTGTTCAATAGCGTTTAGGACTGTGCATAGGATTGCACCCTTAATATAAAACTAGGATGCTTATTCTCCTGTTAAGTATTGGCAGTGTGTGTGTGCGGGGGGGAGTATACAAAACCAAATTTTTGTGTGCCATGCTGTGCCAAACTTCTGGCTACTGCCTCTGCTTTCTCAAAGGAGGAGAAGTGTGTGCGTGTGTGTGTGTGTGTGTATTCATCTAAATATGAATTGAAGCTGAGCTGGGAAAAATCCCCCAGTTAACCCAAAGATGGCCTTCTCTCTGTTCCATCAGCCAGGACAGCTAGACTGGTGGGGATGAGGGAGAGGGCCTTTTCTGTGGTGGCCCCGACTCTGTGGAACTCCCTCCCTAGGGAACTCCGCCATGCCCCCTCTTTAATTAGCTTCCGCCATGCATTAAAAACGTGGTTGTTCAGGCAGGTATTTGGGGTGGGTTAGGGTATTTTTAGAAATATGACGTTTTTAATGTAGAATTGTATTGTTTTAAACTGTTTTATTATATACTTTGTACATCGCCCAGAGTGGCTGGGTGACCAGCCAGATGACTGATTAATAAATTAATTAAATAAATAAATAAATAAAGGTCTGGCAAAAATTCTGCCTAGACTGGAAAGCAAGCAAGCAAAGAAACACCTAACCAATGGCAACCCTATTGCGCATATGCCATTGAGGCCATGCGCCAGGGCCCAAAAGGCAGCTACACATACTTGCACATACTTCAAGCAATCTACCATGTACTGCTGAGGTTCAACAGTCTTCATTTCAAAGAGGTTTGCACCATCTTTCAATGAAAGTAGATTTCATGTTTTTGCTGAAGATGAAATGTAAAAGTATATTTTGATCACAGACATTAACCATTTTACAAAAGTACGCCAGCCTATGTGAAAGGGGTTATATACAAGATATGAAAAGGTATCAAGCACTTGGGGCCAGTGGATAAGCAGAACCACTAGTTGCATTATTAAAAGAAATTGTTCCTTTAATTTCTTTTCCTGCGGCTGACAAAACCAAAAGACCCCTCTCAAATGTCAAAATGCCAATGTTGTTGAATTTCATGTAGGAGACAAAATTCCCAGTGCTTCTACAGGTAAAACAAACTTTAAGAAGGATTCCAGCACTTTTGTAATGATGGAATACAACCTTAGGCAATATACATTCATAATCTCTCAGGACGAATGGCCTTTAAAAATGCAACAAATTACACCATTCATGATTTGGGGAAAAGAGGGAGGGGTTTTTTTTCTAGCAGTCTTATAAAATGCACAAAACACAGAGCGTAAAAATTGCAGGTTAGCAGGCTGCTTTCATTAGCAATTAATTCTTCATGCCAATTCTATACAACATCAATTATACTATGAGAATAGTAAGTATTTTAGACGAAGAGTCTAGATTCTTCCCTTTGCTTGAGTTGTTTGCTCAGCCAGAAAAAGCATCTCAAAGGTACACTGAAAGGCAGATATTGATTTCCCCAGTGAAGGGAAATCCTCACGTTGCAAAAAAGCCAGCATGCCTAATGCTATGGGCATTGCCGTGCAGGAAACTAGAAATGCTTTTTGCTTTTCTCACATTTGGAATGGGAATATAATGCCGGCATTGGCTTTAAATGAGCAGTTCTGTTTTTAAAATGGCTCTTTTCCGCTTTTTGTCCTGCATTAACAACATTCACACGTGTGTGTAGCACAGCACAAAAGTGTTTGGCATCACATTGTTAAATGTTTTAATTCTTTTAACCTGTTGTTTTATTCTTTTATCACATTGTTCACAACTCCGAAATCTTCTGATGTGGAGTGGTATATAAATATTGTAAATAAATAAATAAATAATATGTGAAAATAAGTGTGTGAAAGTATCCTATGTCCAGCTTATAGGGAAACTGGAAAAGGATACTATGCTGGCATTTGAAATATCTGGTAGCCAGATACTGGTGATGGGGAAATACCAAGAATGTTGATAGGATGTCCCAGGGTATACTTACCTGAAGATGGAGTCATCACTTCCTAAACGCCCATCCTCCCTCACACGTCTCCCTCCAAAAATAGGATGCTCCTTATCTTGCACTTACCCAGTTTCTCACCCTATTGCAGACCATTTCTTCTCATTCCACACACCTCTCCTTAAGATGAGAACATAAAGATACCACTACAAGAATAAGTGACAACTCCACCATGATCTTATGCTACTGTCATGATTAAGAGACTTGTTCTACTAAACACCAGACGTTAAAACATAGCCACTATGGCAGAGAAGAGCAGGACCAGGACCATGGAATCAGGCCCCTGAAGAAAATCCCCCCTTCCAAGGTCCTCTTAGGTTTGGGAGGGAAACTTCCAGTGACACCAATAGAGGCTTCTGTCCCTAGGCTAATAGCAGCTTCAGGGGAGTGATTTTTTGGTGGGACCACAGCAAACCTTGGTCCTGGGATCTTTGCCAGGATCTAGGCACGGGGAGTACAACCTTGTTGTTTCTGCTGGAATTCTCAGAGCATTCAATACCATTTACCATGGTATCCTCTTTGGCTAATATGGGACTTGGGGGCACCATTTTGCAATGTTTCCAGTTCCATTTGGTTGAATATTCCCAGAACGTTATGCTGTGGGATTATTGCTCAGTCCCTTGGCCATTAGCCAATGGAGTTCCCAGGGGCTCTATTTTATCCCCTTTGCACTTTAATATCTACATGAAGCCACTGGGAGAGGTAATCCGGGGTTTGGGTCTCAGCATTATGAGGGTCATCCCATGAAGCTGACTGGTCAGAGATTCAGGACAGATAAAAGGAAGTACTTCTTCACACAGCGCATAGTTAACCTATGGAATTCATTTCCACAAGATGTAGTGATGGCCACCAGTTTGGATGGCTTTAAAAGGGGATTGGACAAATTCATGGAGGATAAAGCTATCAGTGGCTACTAATCCTGATGGCTATATGCTACCTCCACTATCAGAGGCAGTAAGCCTATGTACACCAGTTGCTGGGGGACATGAGCAGGAGGGTACTATTGCACTCATATCCTACTTGTGGGTTTCCTGTGGGCAGCTGGTTGGCCACTGTATGAACAGAATGCAGGACTAGACGAAGCCTTGGTCTGATCCAGTATGGCTCTTCTTATGTTCTTCTGTACAGCCTGCTGGAACTAAGCTCAAAATAGTATATCTCTGTCTGTGGCATAGTCTAGATACTGGTGTTTTAGTATGTGCGAGGATGGCCAGATGAAAAAGAAGAGAGGGTTCCTGGCCCTGCATCTTTAAAAGTTGTATAGAAGAGGGAATTTCAGAAATTCCCCCTTCCTTCACAGCCATTAAAAGTGCAGGAGTCCTGTCCTCTTTTTTCACCTGGCCAAGCCCTATCTGTCATGTGAACAGTGCAATCAAAACTATGCCCTCTTTAGTCTACAATATCTGAAATACCTGGAGTGATCTAGTGGGATTACTTTCATGTAATTAGTGTTACCATTGTCACTGACACATCAGTCCTCTCTGCTGAACAATTCATCATCTGAAATCCCACAACAAGTAAGAAACCGGTGGATTCCTGTGAGTCTTTCCATCTCTTCTCTGTGCAGACACAGCACTGACAATGTATAAGAATGAACGGCACTCTACACGACAGCAGTCCACACAGAAATGGCATTCTGCACATAAAACAAAGTACTTGACGATAGTAGACGACTCCACAATAGCTAAGAGGTAGGACAATTATGGTTGAAGAACTGAGGGTTCCAAACAGAAGGGGTCGTTGCAGGCCAAATTACACAAGACTATATTTAATATATTCATTTAACAAAATTATAAGCTGCTTTTCTGCTAAAATACTTAATTTTATTGAGAATGAATTTACATACTTACAGCACAATCTTACGCATGTCTGTGCAAAGGTACCATTGGGCTTACTCCCAGGTAAGTGAGTAGAGGATTGCAGCCTTATGGCAGCAATCATATGATTGCCTCAACGTCTGCCCCTTCATTTTTCACTGTGTTGTTCACATAAGGATGCACCATTGTTAGCTAACTTTTGGAAGCCTTTATGGCTGCACATCAACATTTAACATACTTTTAAAAATGCCTGGTATCTGGGCATCCTATTATTGCTTCAATAGAAGCATAAACTTTAAGCAAATATAAGGTTTTTTCCTGTCTTCACGGTCTTATGTCAGTCTTCCCCAACCTGGTGCTCTCCAGATGTTTTGGACTACAACTCCCATCAGCTTCAGCTGGCATGGGCAATGGTCACTAATGATGGGGGTTGGGGTCCAAAACATCTGGAGAACACCAAATTGAAGAAGCCTAGGTTATATGAATCAGTCCTGCTGAATCAGCTTCATACCACCAGCATGCTGAGAGGGGACACAGAAGAGATACAGCCCAAGTAGGCTGTAAGTGAGCTTTACAACCGTGCTTCCTACCTTCTACCTCTGGCTGCCCTAGAGAGACTTTCTGGGGCCAGAAAACACTGCCTCTTTGCCAAACCAGGCCCCTGACTTTGCACTCTCTCCAAGAAACCTGCCAGCTGCAAGAGATTGCATCAGCTGCTGCAGCTGGGGCACAGAAAGCTGGTCAGCCCAGGGGTGGGCCAATACCCTCCCCCTTTGGGGGAGCCACTTCAGGGGTGGGCAAGGGCTGGCCAGGCTGTTGGACGGAGGGAAGAGGGAAGGGATTTCTTCTACTTTTGCCTGCTTGCTGTATATATTGCTATTAGACCTACAATTATTGCCTGCTGGTTGGGGTGGGGTGTTTTAAAAAGGCACAGAGAGGTGGAGGATACCGAGAACAGTCACTGGAATGGTAGAGGGCAGAGGGAGATACGAGGGTGGGAGGTGAGTTGTTTTGGGGGTGGGGAGTGCCATAGGGTGCTCCCATGCTGCCTCCGCCATCAGAGAACCTGAGCAGCCCTGGTGACAGTCCCCCTGGGTTGAAGGCACTGCTGTTGAATGGCAGGCCGGTGAATTGGAAAACAATGACCTGATCGTGGGTGACCATGCCAACCTGGTTTGTATCACGAAGTCCTGGTTGGATGAGACTTGGGGGGTACATCTCTCCCAGCTTTGCTCAGCTGGGTTCTCTGTGTTCAATCAGGCAAGATGGTGGGGAGGGGGGAGATGGAGTTGCAGTGTCTGTTGTGATTCTATCCCCCTGTCCAGGTTTCCTGTCCTGCAGTCTTCCAGTTACAAGGGTGTGTATCTGAAGGTGTCTGTTTGGGACAGAATAGGGATTATGCTGGTGTACTGTCCACCCTGCTGCTCAGCAGTTTCTCTTCCTGGGCTAATGGAGGTGGTCTTGTGGTGAGTGCTGGAGTCTCTGCAGCTTGTTGTGCTCTGGACTTCAACATACAGTACATGCTGAGGCCGCCTTGTTGGGAGTGGCTCAGGTCTTCATGGCCTCCATGGCAATCATGGGCCTGCCCAATTACTATCTGGCCCTACTCATTCAGCAGGCAACACTTCAGATCTGGTCTTCTGCATAGAATGGGATGGTGGTGATCTGGGATGGAGAAATGATCCATTGTCATGCACAGATCACTACCTGGTATGGTTTAGACTTGCTGAACCTCTGCAGGGGTGGGGGCCTATTAAGATGGTCTGCCCCAGGAGACTGATGGATCCGGATGGTTTTCTGACAGCTCTTGGGGATTTCCCTGTCTCCTTGGCAGGCAATTCTGTTGAAGCCCTGGTTCAACTCTGGAATAGAGAAATGGTCTTGTGGTTGACATGATTGGTCCTGAGTGTCCTCTCCCATGGAGTGGGCCCCAACGAGCTCCCGTGGCTCCCCAGGGCACTGTGGGTAATGAAACAAGTGGGATGTCGACTATAGTGACATTGCCGGAAAATCTGGAACAAATCCAATTGAACACAGGCTAGAGCTCATTCGAAAGCCTACTGCTTGGCAATGAGGGTGGTGAAGAAAGTGCACTTCTCTGCCACCATCGCATCTGCACAGAGTTGCACTGTTATGCTCTGGGTGGACCACTCAATAGCCTTCTGTGACCAATTTACATGATACTTTGTGGATAACGTTGATTGTATCCATGATGTCTTGGATGCCATAGTTGAGATAGATCTGGTGGATGTAACTTTGGCCTCTGCTTGTCCAGCTACTATGGATACTTTTCAATTTGTACAGCCCGAGGATGTGGACAGGATCCTTGGAGAAGTGAGACCGACCACTTCTGTGCTGGACCCTTGTCCTTCCTGGCTTATGAAAACAGCCATGGGGGACTGGCTGAGTGGGCAAGGATAGAGGTAAAAGCCTCTTTGCAGCAAGATGTGGTTCTGTTTTGCTTAAAAGAGGTGGTGGTGAGACCTTGGTATTTTTTGTTTGTTTTTTTAAACCCTGCCTGAACCCCACTGTACTGGATAATTTCTGCCCATCTCCAATATTCCATTCTTGGGTAAGGTGCTGGAGTATGTGGTGGCATCTCAGCTCCAGGGGTTACTGGATACAGGTTATCTAGATCCATTTCAATCCGGCTTCAGGCCTGGTTATGGGACAGAGACTGCTTTGGTCACCTTGGACAATCTATGCTGGGAACTGGACAGGGGGAGTGGGTCCCTTTTGGTTTTGCTGGACCTCTCAGTGGCTTTTGATACCTTTGATCATGATAACCTTCTGAGGCATCTGTCTGAGATGGAACTAGGAGGCGCTGTTATACGGTGGCTCTGTCTTTCTTGGAGGAGTGATCTCAGAAGGTGATGCTGGGGGATTTCTGTTTGACATTGTGGCCATTGGCTTGTGGTGTCTGTCAGGGTTCCATCTTATTCCCCATGCTATTTAACATAGACATGAAACTGCAGGGAGAAATTGTCTGACTGTTGAGGTTCAGTGTTACCAGTATGCTGTTGACACCCAGCTCGATCTCTCCTTTCCATCCAAATCCAAAGAAGCTGTTCTAGTTCTGAATTGGTGTCTAATATTCATAATGGACTGGATGAGGGCAATCAAATTGAAGACAGAAGGTGCTCCTGGTCAGTCAAAGGGCAGATCAGGAAACAGGGATTCAACCTGTGCTGGATGGGGTTACACTCCCCCTGAAGACTCAGGCTTACAACCTGGGTGTACTTCTGGACTTGGCCTTCAACCTGCATGCCCAAGTTTTGGTGGTGTCCAGAAGTGCATTGGCACAGCTGGGGCTAGTGCACCAACTGCGCCCATTCCTAGAGATATCTGATTTGGCCATAATCACACATGCCTTAGTTCCATCCCATTTGGACTACTGTAACGTGCTCTATGTGGGGCTGCCTTCGAAAACTGTTCAGAAACTTCAGCTGGTCCAGACTGCTACAGCCGAACTGTTGACCGGGGCTGGTTACAGGGAGCGTAGGACTCCCTTGTTACAACAGCTTCACTGGTTACCAGTCTGTTTCTGGGCAGAATTCAAAGTGCTGGTTACCTGAAAGACTGCTTTCTTCCACATGATCTTCTGGAGAGGCCCTTCTTTTGAGATTAACACCTTCAGAGGCATATTTGGTGGCAACACGGAAGAAGCCCTTCCGGGTAGCCACTCCCTGGCTGTGGAACTCCCTAGCTAGGTTCACTGCCTTCTGCTGTCCTTCCACCAACAGGCAAAGACCACTTTATTCAAGTGGGTCTTTGGTGTGTAAGCAGGGCTGTTGAGCTGGATGCTATTTTTACTCTATTGTGTTTTTAAGTGTTTAAGGGCACAATCCTATAGGGATAGTTGGCCACCTCCGAACTCAGGGCGACTGACTATCCAATGCAGGGAGGAGCGTGGAGGGGATCCTCTCCTCTGCACTCTGGCTGCCCTGCATTTGCAGCTAGACAGCCAATGTTGGCTGTCTAGCCAGGGCATGTTGGAGCAGGAGAGGGGGAGGCCAGATGGTGCATAGGGAGCATCACGACGGTGTTTCCGTGGTCCCCGCCCCCAGGAACACCCCATTTACAGCTGCTCCACGCTGCTCTTACGAGCGCGGAACCAGGGACGAACTGTGCCACCTACGAGGCAGCAGGGGAGGGGGAGGGGAGTCGGGTTTCTGGGAACCAAGCTTGGAGCACTGGCTCCAAGCTTGGTTTCCAGAAACCAAAAAAAAACAATGCCTGTCTAGCCACTGTCTAACCTAAGTGTTTCCAAGTGTTTTGAATGTATTTGCTTATTTTTATTAGTGATCGTAAGCTGCCTTGAGTGCCATTTTTTGTAGAAAGGCGGGGCACAAATCAAATCAATTAATTAATTAACCAAGCACTCATTTCCTTTAAGTATGTCTGAAAACATTTTCCCCACCTGATGAGCAAAGTTTCAGATAAAATATGGATTGGAGGGGAGAAGCAGGGGACTAGAGATAACTCTAAGGTAGTTGTCACATATGGCAAACATGTTCTCCACATGCTCTCATCTGATCTTGGAAGCTAAGCAGGATCAGCCCAGGTTAGAACTTGGATGGGAGAGCGCCTGGGAATCAGACTTCCTGCATTGAGCAGGGGGTTGGACTGAAAGGTCTTGTAGGCCCCTTCCAATCCTCTGATTCTATGTTCTTCTATGATCTTACCCTGTTCCTGTTAGATGCAGGCTATCTGTAGTCTGCAGATTAAGCATGTTGGTGAGAAAGCTTTGAATCACTCCTAGCTATCTGAGTCTTCTTATTTTTCTAATTATATTTAGTGTACTTTTCCTGTAGCACTGCCAATTCCGATGAGGGTGTTTTTTGTCCTTTGTGTTTTCCTTCTTTGCCTTGCTGTACTCTGAGTGTACACAAGTTTTTGTGTATAAGTTGAATTTTTCAGCAAGCACAATATAAAAGAAAGCAATGATTATGCTATTGGGTTAAAACAATCATGTCCCTGCACACATAAATGGAAGGGTGGAAGCATAATTTATTTGCACCTAGAACATTAAGGGGAAAACCTCCTAAGCCTTTTTTCCCCTTTGCAATATACCAGCTTTAGTGCTTGTAGCAAAATATTTCATCCTGTGAAATGGATGCGGGGGAGGGGGGTCCTTACCATGGGGGATAAATCTGCAAACCACTTTTTAATGAGATATACTACAGTATCTGAAACTCAGAAATGTATCAATGAACAGTGATGGACACCTAAATGTGACTGCCAGCCTTAACCAGCCTATGCTGATAATTGTAAATATGTTACCTTTTATTGGATTTATTTTTATTTCTCACAACGACCCAGTGAGGTAAGTTGGGCTGAGATAGTGAGTTCCTATGGCTGCACAGTGAGTTCTGTGGCAGAGTGGAGAGCTGAATCCCCACAACAGCCACAAGTAAACCAAACAATCTAACCACACGATGCAATATCCTATCCCACCCTTTCATCTTGATGCAGCAAAATGGCCTGCTGAGGCATAACCAAAGGAGATGGCAGAAGCCCTTGGCATCCAGCAGCCCTTTGTCAGTGCGTCACTTGGGAAAGATGCCCGCTGAAAGCCCTGTCTTTGCAGCCTGAGAAATCTGTTTGTTGCAAGAGTTAAAAGAACTTCCAGTTTGCAAAAATGGTGGGGGGGATAAGCCCAAACGTTACCTGCTCTCTTCTGCCTGGAACAATTCACCAAGACCCTTAGCTGATTACCTCCACCATGGTATAATAAGTTTTAGTCCATGGTACATGTGGACATTCAAGGTTTAATAAATCTTCAGAGGACAATCCAGGCTAGAGTGTGTAAAGCAGAGAATTAAGGTTCTTTACCTGGCACTCCGATTAGTTTTTTTCTCAGATGCTCATTTATTGATGTGAGGTTTGGACTTTAATGCCATAACTTTAAAGCACAGCTTAGCTTGCTTGTGTAGAGCTAGTCCTCTCCTGAGGTTTGTTTCGGAAGTGCTGGAAACCAATTTGCCTTACTTGCACAAGTTCTTCAACTCAAACTGGCAAAGTAATGGGTTTACATCACAGAATCATTTTTATAGCTGGTGTATGAGAATAAAATATTAAGAGCCCTAGGCTTACTTTCTGTATATGTGTGTGGGGTTTTTTTCCCCCCGTCTTCCTTATGAGCATCCATAATAGGGAGAAAACAGAGAATTTTATCTTTGACTACCAAAGGCATGCAAATTCAGACAACTTCAAACCCTTCCCCTACAGAGCACCTCTGGACTGAGTGAGCCAAAGCCATACAGAAAGAGGCACACAAGGGAAGAGACCTTGAATTTTCTTTTCAAAGCTTTCTCTAGCTATCCCTCACTACTAGGATTTGGGATATTCCGTTCACTGCAAACACACCAGGCTAAATAGAAGTTGTCATTCCTAGGAGGAACAAAGATGGGTGAACACATTCAGAAAAACACCACTGTTGTTGCTTTAAATGGCCTATTCCCCTAAAGGCTTTTAAACCAAAGTTTGAAACATTCAACTCCTGACAATAAACAGTGGATCATGGAATTTGATGGAGAGACTAAAGAGCTAATTGTCAAGATCAGACTCTCATATTCAACACGCTCCCATTTAGAAAGAGAATTCCACTTTTGACTACTGTCTAGAAGGAAATTATGACTGCATTAACAATAACATTGCCTTCAAGAGAAAGGCTGGCAAAAATGGAGTTAAAAACAGAATATATAGGGGGAAAATACCAAGCCAACATGTATATTCCAAATGGCAGGTCTGTAAACCATTATTCATGACTATTAAGAACAAAATGTAGTGGATGTTTTCCACCTCGTGGGTTCTGGAGGTTGCCTCTATATCCACAGCCCATTTTAAGTTATTCAGGTATTTGCATGTACGTGTGCAAGTTTAGAAGAGAAAGAAAAACGTATTCCTCCTGTGCCTCTATTTGGAATGTAGAATAGAAAATGGAAAAAAGACCACTGAACTGCATAAAAAATGTCAGTGTAACTAGGAGAGCTTGCATATGCTTTGATCTCATGTTGCCTGGCTAGTAGAACATACAGCTAGAGTAAAACCCTTTTTAAAAAAATTGGCAACCTTAAAGTATATTTGAACTACTGGCATGAGGCTAACCCACATGGTCCTCATGAGACTTCCTAGTTCAGTAGAGAAGTAAAAGATACAAGCTTCTGCCAGGATGGCTTGGCAGCATCTGCTACATTGCCCCCACCCCCAGGACGAAGTGTTATCTTGCAGACATGCAGTTTCTTATTATCAGGAAAATCCACTTTCTTTCATTTAAATACCACATAGCATCTGGATAGCTTTGCACAAAGATCTGAATCCAAAATACAAACATTTTCAAATTTCAAAATCCAGCATAAAAATGAGCTACGTTGTGAAATTCAGAGCCAAATAGAGACAGCTGTTAATGTTGGCAGATACTGGATACAGTAAAAATTGGGTGTGATCTGGCCGCTAAGAACAAAGGGCAGAGCAGGGTATTTTGGAAGACCTAAGGCACTATCCATCTTAGATCGAAAGCTTAGGCTGAAGTTTATTGTGTCATTATTTGGATTAATAATCCCCAGGAAAGTGATAACTAAGTTTGACATTATACAATATGAACAGAGTTCATTTGTGTCAGGGTGGGAAAGCCAAATGCTCGCACGAGTAAATTGAAAAGCTAACCTGTCTTTAAATCATACCATTGTGTTCGGTTATTGCCTATATCTCCCAGCACAGCATGATCTTATATATTGTATGCAGCAATTAGGCTGAATAGTGTAAGTGCAGGATACATTGGCAGCCAAACTGGGTTTTGCTGCTTTTATCATAGCAACGCTCCCACAACAATGCCCCCTTTTATGGACCAGCCCCCTGATGTCCTTGCTTAAGGAACAGATGCTCCCTGCAATGTATGTGTCCAGCAGAGGAGGGAGGAGTAACGCCCTGACATACTCCCTCCAGTTTGTTAACCTTTACACAGGACAGAGTAATGGAATCTGGAGGCAGTGCAGTCTTGTGATACCAGTATTTCTCATCTCATGCTAGGCAGACAGAATCTGTAATTTCTGAAAAGAGTGGTGCAAGTCATCCCCTGTACCCTGGAGGGCCGGCCTTACCACTGGTAGAGTGAGATGGCCATAGCAACACAGGAAGCTGCCTTAGACTGAGTCAGAGCATTGGTCCATCTAACCCAGTCCCGTCAGCTCTGACTGGCAGCTGCTGTCTGGGATTCCAGGCAGGATTATTTGTTAGCCCTACCGATGGACGTGGCAAGGGTTTAGAAGGATAGAGCTGAATGTGCCATGCTGGCTGCCCTGAGCCATCTAAAGTAGCCTCTTGCCTTCAGCTGCAATGTGACAAGACGATCCTGTGGCCTCACCAGTGTTAAAGTATGATTCAGCTGCCAGGCGCACGCATGCACGCACATGCGTGGGCAGAGGCAGAAGAAGGGTGTGAGGACACTACCCTGACTGGGACTCCTGCACTGAGCAGGGGGTTGGACTCGATGGCCTTGTAGGCCCCTTCCAACCCTACTGTTCTATGATTCTACCCCTTGTATGTCTAGCCAGACCTTCTAGCCTCACTTTGTAATAACACTGACCACCTACCCTTCTTTCTTCTGGCTAGAGAAACACTTCATGCATCTGACATAGTGGGCTCTGGCAGACAAAGGACTTAGGCCAGGATGGCCATGTGTCCTACTTTACAGAGGGCATTCCTTTATTTGAAGGGCTTTCAGGGGACAGTCCTCTGTTTGGAGGCATCCTCCATGTGAAGGTCCATCCAGCTGAAATCCAGCTTAAAGATAAAGAGCTGTAAGAAGGGAGAGCAGCAAGGGCCTTGGGGTTGCCCATCAACTGTGCCCAGGCAGCAGGCTGAGCAGACACGCAAGTCACTCGGTCCCAGTCTTCCCTCATAAAGGAGCCAATGGTTTCCTATAAGGTTTTACTTGTAGCTGAACAAAAATGCAATGTTATTTCTATTTAAATTATAGTAATTATTTCTAAATTTGCATCCGTATAATACACATGAGCACATGCACATTTATGCCAATCTGTGTCCTGTTGCATTCTCTTTTCTGGTCATTTCCACTTTTCCACTTTTCTTTTTTGCAATGTGTAAGTGGCCGCCTGAGCCACAATAAATGTGTTACTCTTTAGTATCTTATTGGTTATATCTTACTGGTTCTCGTTTCACATGTTCAAGGCTGAGCGCCAGCATAGGATGCAAGTCCGAGTACCACGGCTTCACTTAGATCCTGGTAGAGGGGCAAGGCAGAAAACTAGCTGTACCAGTGAGGTAGGAAACCAGGATCGCTGGAGTGCTGGCTAGTGAGCCTCTGGTGGGTTGGAGCTAACCCTAATATAATGTGCAGTCTCTTCCCACCATCATAGGAGAGACCTAATTTGATGACGACGGTGATGATTTCTTCCCACCTTTTGACTTGCCAGGATCCAAAAGACAGTTTACAATGCAGTCTTCAAAACAGCAACAACAACAACATAAATAAAAACAGAAACAAATGAAATGAAAACAGTCGACGCAGACCCACAAAATCCTAACAAACAGGCAGCTGTAGTTTTTCTGACTATAGGGGAAGACACTTTTGCTGAGATGGATTGGGACTAGGCTGCCACTGCACCATGTAAACTGTAGGGTAAGGCTCTAGCTGAATGCTACAGTGGCTAAGGTTGAATTATCTGGAAATGTGCTCACTGCACTGGGCTCATTTTAAATTACTCCTAGGTCAGGGTAGGCTACATCCACTTTGAATAGTGTGGGGGCATCACCTTCCCTTCCCTTCGGAGTTCCAGCTATTCAGGATGGAGCCTGGTGATTAACGGGAGCAATTCAAACAGATTGAGTGGCCACCTCATTGAATCAAGGAATCCTTCAAGCAGAGCGGAAGCAGAACATGATTCAGTGCAGACTAGCCCTTTCCCAGCTGAGACTGGAAAGAAGTCCACTGAGACACACCTTTACCCTGTCACTGTTCCTCCCCCTGCCCTTCCACTCCTCCCTGGTTAAGGGGAGATGGTATGTATAGGTATGGTGCAGAGCCTTAGTGAATGCTAGCCATCATTATTTTGCAACCAATCCCCAGGCTGTTGTTGATCTCTTCCGCTCCTAAGGGGATCCTGAGGGGAATTAACTAGCTACATTATCTCACACAGGTGCACTTGCATATATGGGAAGAGCCAGAGGGAGAGAAGAGAGGGTAGGAGAAAAGGGTGGCCTTCTACTACCACATGATTCAGCTTTAAATGCAGTCTGGTTGCTGATACATTTTTATTTATTTATTTATTTATTTTTGAAGGATTGTGCCACAGCTTGGGCTGGCCCTCCCATGAAGCAGGGTGAAGTGCCCAGCAGCAGAGTGGGAGGAGTGGAAAATTGTGCTGCTCCTTCCTACCCCTGCCAGGAGGGTCCACAATCACTGCCACACCACCTCCAGTAGGTTTTCTGGAGGGCACCACTAGCTGTTTTCCCACCACGGCTCTGCTGCAGCGAGGAAGCGGCCAGCAGAGCTGTCAGGAGCAGCCGCCAACTCTCTCTTTCCCTCTTCACCTCCCCCTCCCCCATTACTTCTGCCACTGCCACGTCAGTTCTATGGAGAGCTGTGCAGCTGAAAGCAGCGGCTGTGGGGCTCTCACGAGACCTGGGTGAGCTGTTGAGAGAACCCCACAGCCTCTTCTTTCAGCCACGCAGCTCTCCATATGTGACATGGCACCGTGGCAAAGGTAGGGGGAAGGGATGGCCAATGCAGCAGGTGGAAGGGATGTGATGTAGCAGGAAGGGGGTGCTATGCAGCGGGAAGGGGCAAAATGCAGTAGTGGTGGGAAAGAGGAGGGTGCGCCCGAGGCATGTGTTCTCTCCCGCCTCAGGCTGCAAGAAAGCTGGTGCCAGGGCTGGCCACAGTAAGTTAGTTAGAGACGATTCACAAAAGTGTGTTATTATGGTGGCTTGACTGAGCAGATGAGGGCACAGTTTCACAAGGGGTGGCAAAGTCATGAGATCAATACAGTGTGTGCCAGATTAAGGGTTTGTTATTGTTGTTTTGTGTTATTGGAGCGGATGTTATTCTGAAAATATATGCTTAGATTTGTTTAGAATCCAGTGACTCAGAAACCGCTTCATTCTTAACATCCTAAAGTATCTAAATAGGATTCCTTATAGACTGGCCATGTGCCCTACTTTATAGAAGGCAGTCCTCTGTTTGAAGGTGCCCCCCCCATTTGAAGAGCTGTATAAAGAACTGTAAGAAGGGAAAAGAGGGGTCTTGAAGTTGCCTATCAATAGCTAGTATGTGGACAGCACACTAAGCAGGCACACAGGTCACCTGGTCACAGTCTGCCCCACTATGGTGAGATGATGAAAGCCAATGTGGTGCAGTGGCGAGAGTGTTGGACCAGGAGTCGGGAGGTCCAGGTTCTAGTCCCCACTCAGCCATGAAGCTCGCTGGGTGACTTCGGGCCGGTCACAGACTCTCAGTCCAACCCACCTCACAGGGTTGTTGTTGTTGCTGTCACGATAAAATGGAGAGGAGGAGAATTATGTACGCTGCCTTGAGTTCCTTAAGGAGGAAAAAAGGTGGGATATAAATGTAATAAAATAAATAAATAAATAAATGTATTTCCAGTTCACTCGCACCTTTACATAGATGCAAATCTGTATCCTCTTTTTTTCCTGATGCGTAAGTGGTCCCCCGAATTCCTTGCCACTAATGCTGGGCTAATACAGTATATAATCATATATGGGACAAAACCTGAGTGGGTTTGGACACTCTACATGCTTCCTGGAATTCAGAACTTGGGTTCACCTCTTAAACTGGGGATGGCCAACATACAGACCTGTGGGCTGCATCTGACACTTGCCACCACGTTCTCCTTTCCCCTGCTTCCGCTCCGACTCCTACCCTGTGTCAGATGGATGTGTGAGGTGCCACTTTTCACTTGGCAGGCTTAGCTCTGAGTAGCAAATGGGAGGTGGCATCATTTCCCTCCTGTTAGAGGGAGAGCACCTACTAGGTGAGAGGTGACTGTTGGCTTGGCCAGGCCTGTAATGCCACAGAGGCCTCTGGGGTGATCATCTCTCATTTCCCAATGGAAGAGATATTTGCTGACTGAGTAAGCAACAGTACCTCATGTGCTGCTTTTGAGCCATCCAGACTGCTCCTAAGCCCATGGGAGTGTCTGTAGCTTGCCCCCAAAAGCTGCTTCTCCCTTGTCCAACACATGCCCCTCTCCCACCAAGGAACAGTCTGCACTGATGGTGAGGCCTTATTCTCACAACCCAGAACTATTAGAGCTTAGCCTGTGCTCCTTAGCCTTGTCCCCTGCGCCCGCCCCATTATTGGAGAACAAAACAATGAAGGAGGAGACCAAATTCCTCCTCCATTCTATTCTTACCTTCCTGAAAGCCGTTAAAGTATTTTTATTTTAATTGGCCTTCCGAAGGTGAGGTGTTTTTTGTTTGTTTCTTTTTGTTTTTAAACTGATCTGTTATCATTTTACTACTTGTGGCTGTTTAGTGGGTTTAATTGGAATCAAACTGTTCTTATTCTACAGATATTTGGCTTTCATTAAATGTTGATATGCCACTCTGAGAACCTTTCTGGGTTATGTGGTGGGATAGTAATATAGATAGATAGATAGATAGATAGATAGATAGATAGATAGATAGACAGACAGACAGACAGACAGACAGACAAGATAAGATGAAAGGGGGACTGGCAGATTACCATTCAGTCCCTGTTTTCTGCCACAGGGTAAAAGAAGACTGAGAAGAGAGGAGGATTGATATGCCTCTCCATTTAGAAATATGCATGCCAGAAATCCTAGAGACAGCATGCCTGCACATGACTCATGAGTAGAATGTGCATAAATCTTTCTGACATGACAACTGTACACACAGGAGCGGTTTCCAGGGGCACCTCCCTAAGCGAGAGAATCCTAACGTGGGAAGCCGTGGGAAGCCGTTTCAGACAATCCTCAACATTTCTGCCAGCCAGAGCTATCTAATTTTGACCCCCTGATAATATGGTGACATATTATGTTGCTGTTGTTCCCAAACAAAGCAGAGCTGTTCAGTCACTGGAATTTCTAAAAGCTCTCCATAAACTGTAAACAAGGTGGAACAGACAGGATTGTAATGAGCATTTTCTCTGCAGAAGTGATGTTCATGTGGTGATGAGCCCCCTCTGTTCATTTGATATATTCTCACCCTATGACATGCACCCCCTTCTCACAAGATAATTGCCATGAATCCACAATGGTGCCGCAGCACGTACATGCAGATGCGCATGCACACGATGTTAGCTGCACTCAAGTTTGAATGCTGTCATTAAGCAATGGGAAAGGCAGCAACAGGGAGTTTGGTAAGCCCTCCCCAAACCTGTCTGAATGAGGTTAGGAATAGCTTCAGAATGCAACTACTTGGTGTGATTTTGAAAGTTGCACAGTATGTCTGTCATGAGTTTAGTAATTTATAAAACTTCTCATGAAATATATGACTAGACAAGTCAAGGTAATAATTAATTCCCTTGAGGAATTGTTCGTTTTTTCTCCTTTAAAAAAACTGTTCTCAGAAAAGTCTTGAAAAGCAAGGAGATCACAGTGTAAGCTAACTGCCAATTAAACCTTCATGGGGTTACAGAAGTAAAAATGAAGAAGGGAATATAACTTCTGAAACGGGATTGGATGGGATTTCTGAAATAACCTACAAAATGCAATATTTCATTTATCCAGAGTTCTCTTATCCAGCCACCCTGGTTGACTGTGGCATAATACTGGACATCCAACCAGCATTTCTTACTCATAAATATAGTTACTTTTGAATAGCAGAAAAAGGCATTCTTTTCATGTTTAAAGTACAAACACTTTCTGTTTTCCACATGGTAATTTCTGTTGAGTTATACAGTACTGTGAGAACTGAGGCTTCATTCTCACTTTACATTTTTGTACTCAAGTATGAATTCCTGAGTATATAATACAACTATGAAGATCATGGGCATGAAAAGACCATTACATAGCTGAAGTGGATGCTGGATCCCTAAAGGTAAATGCACCGAATTTTACATATGTGTTCTTCTTTGTTTTGAAGTGCTTATCTATACCCAACAACAAAATGTAAATTGAGAATCAGCCTGGAGAGCTTAGTATTTTTTTTCAAATGACTGTACATCGTTACCACTGAATATTATATGAATGAATGTGTAACAGCTAGCATTAGAGTATGGTATTTATATGAATAGTTATTTAGCAACTGATAATCCTGACCCACTGCCTGCTAATACAGACCAAGGCTGTTCTTTTAGGCCTATGTATTTTTCAGAGGATTGCTGGTGGAAAGAATGACAGAGCTGTCCACCCCCACATTCATAGCAACTGTGGAACTATTTCTTCAAAACTAATTTTGAAGGACATGAAAGGATGTCCATACCCACCCAGCTCTATATAAAATGGTGTGAGGCATCTCTTCTTTTCAGCAGTACTCTACCACTCAAGAATGTTGCTTATTGTTCTTTTTTTTCTTTCTTTCTTGTGAAATTGAGTAGTTAATTCACCAACCTACTGATTTGTTTTAGATTAGCTAAAGTGTATTAGATTAGGTGAAGGTACAAAGGAATCAACAGTCTTTTTCTGACTGCGGTGAGGCACCTACGCGCACCATTTTATCTTACCCATATCAAGCTACCAGTGGTGGATCAAAGCTAGTGCTTTAGTAGTGAAACTGCCTGTCATCATAAGTTTAAAAAATTGAAAATAATTAGAAGTGTGGAGTCTCAGAGAATGGAAAGCATCAGACAAATCCAACACCAAATAGCATTGGGCCCCACTGTTGCTGGATCTCAGGGTATTGGGCCACCACTGGGGCTAGGAGTTCTAGACAGCATTAAGGAGCATTAAGTAGGAAGCCATTTCCATTGCTCTTCAGAAATGATAATTTCAGCACTAGGCTATTATTTAAAAGGATGGAGCAGGGAACAAAAAGATTTGATAACACCAGAGATACTACCTGTTTGTTGTCAGAGGTGGAAGAAGGAAGATAGTAACTTGTGATATTCCCATTGCTTTCTAATAGCAACTTGCCCTAAAGAAAACAGATAAAAAGCCTCTCCTGTTACCATTGTTTTGCAAAAGACATGTTATGGAGATAGACAATGCAATCCTATATGGGCTTTTCAACATGTACCTGTTAACCTGCACCTTTACCGAGGTGTCTGCTTCTGGATTCTTTGCAGGATTAAGATCAGCTCCTTTACAGGTTTTTTTGCCCAGGGCTTTTCTTTGTCTGCCTTTCTATATGTTTCATTATACAACCACTAGGCAGCACTGTCGTATAGCAGAATTATGCAATTACACAAGATTTCTATGGCCTTATAGAGGCCATTCAGAAAAAAAACCACACCTTCCTCGTTAAGGGGAAAAACATGATAATGGCTGCAAAGCACAGGAGAGGCCCTGGAGGATGATAACATTGTGTAAAGGACTCACAAACTATTGTGCGTGTTCAATTATGAGCACACAATAAAAGCCTCATGTAGAAAGCCTCTATATGTCTTCTAATTAGAGTTAAGTGCCATTGAGTTCAGTGGGATTTATTCTTAGGTAAGTATGTATAGGATTGTGGCCTCAGTCAGCTATGCAGAATCCCAAAGAAGCCCATGAGGGATGGATCTTTTCTCAACTTTAATGGACTTTGGCTCAAGCCATTTGAGAAGCTCAAAAACTGAAGAAACTACATAGTAACACAGAGGATGTAAAAAGCAATAGGTGCCAAAGCAATCGGAGCCAAGCTGAATCCCAATTTTGAGCTAACAGGTTTTCTTCAGGAGAAATGGCTCAACAGCTAGGCAGATCGAAAAGCAGTATTTCTTGGAAGAAATGCTCTCTCCAAGTTGTGAACTCTACAATTTCTTACTGAGAACACTGATAACTTGTTTCAGAAACAACATGAGAGCTTTTGTATCTAATGTTGAGCAATATCCCTGGAGAAAGAACTTTTTAGGGTTAGAAACATTAGGATTTAACTTGACACATGTTGATAACATAAATTAATTGCTAATGAATTATTAAGATTGAATAAATCAATTATTTAACTTAGCAATGCCAGCACTACTTTGTGGATGGTCACTATCATTATTTTACATTCATTGAAGCTTTAATGTAATCATCACTGTCTGTGATTCTTGCATTTCCTGCCCCTCCGACTTCTCTGAGCTTTTCTACACAAAGCAGTTAATCCACTGTATCTACTTCTGGTTTGGTCACAGAATTGAAATTGAAGTACTACACAGAGAGTGTTTCTTTTCCTGCTTTTCTTCTACATGACCTCTAGATGGCATTGTGGTACAGCCATTTCATCAAATCCAGGCAGTGGCTGTTCTGGGGAAGGTACTGGACTGGATGAGGGTCAATAAACTGAGACTCCATCCAGACAAGAAGGAGGTACTGTTAATGGGTAGTTTGTCTGCCTGGCTAAGTGGTGTTCAACCTGTTCTGGAGGGGGTTGCACTCCCTCTAAATGATCAGGTTTGTAGTTTGGGGGTGCTCTTGGACCCAGAACTATCACTCGAGGCACAGGTGGATTTTACCAGCTTAGGCTGATATACCAGCTTCATCCTTATCTGGACAGAGATAGCCTAGCTACAGTTATCCAACCTCTGATAACCTCTTGTCTTCATTACTGCAATGCATTATATATGGGGCTGCCTCTAAAAACAGTCTGGAAACTTCAGCTGGTTCAAAACAGGGCAGCAAAATTGTTAACAGGGACTGGCCAACATGCTCATATTATGCCAGTACTTTCCCATCTGCACTGGCTGCCAGTCCATGGGGGCATTTCCACCAGCAATTTACTCTGAGATGGCTGTGTCATTGAGGTCATTAGGGAGAGATGACGTCGTGGCCATCCAGCAGCCACCCCAAAGCTTATCAGGGAAAAACCAGATTTCCTGAGACTGTCTAAAGTCCAATTCTTTTCCTTAAGTTGGGTTCTCCCCGCTATAGTTATTGTATGCCCCAACCTGCACATTTACCTCAGGTATGCTAGCCCTGCCCAGGGGTGTGCCCATGACCCCGGTCAAGGGGTGTTTCCTGTCTCCCATCCCTGTGTTTCCCAGAACAAACCAAATAGTGTCTACTCAGAAATAACACCCATTGTGTTCAGTGAGACTTGGGGCTCACTGGGAGGCTTGTCTTACAAATGTGTACAAGGCCCTGATTCTCCTTTGTTTGGTTTATTCCATTAGGAAGAAACTACTTCGACCCTTTGTTATATTATTATTATTATTATTATTATTATTATTATTATTATTAAATTTATTAATCACCCATCTGGCTGGTCACCCAGCCACTCTGGGTGATGTACAGCATATAATAAAACATTTTAAAACAATAAAATTCTACAATAAAAACATTTTCTAAAATACCCTAGGTAAAAAAGGTGTCCCCAACCAGTCGTGTCCGACTCTAGGGTGCGGTGCTCATCCCCGTTTCTAAGCCAAAGAGCCAGCACTGTCCGAAGACACTTCCGTGGTCATGTGGCCGGCATGACTGAACACCGAGGTGCACGGAATGCTGTTACCTTCCCCGCCGAGGCGGTACCTATTTATCTACTTGCAATTTCTTGCTTTCAAACTGCTAGGTTGGCAGGAGCTGGGACTGAAGACGGGAGCTCACTCCGTCACGCAGCACTCGGGTCTCGAACTGCTGATCTGCTGACCTTCCAGTCTGCAGTTCAGCGTCTTAACCACTAAGCCACCGCAGCCTCTAAAAATACCCTAACCCACCCCAAATGCCTGCCTGAACAACCACGTTTTTAATGCACGGCAGAAGCTCATTAAAGTTCCCTAGGGAGGGAGTTCCACAGAGTGGGGGCCACCACAGAAAAGGCCCTCTCCCTTGTCCCCACCAGTCTAGCTGTCCTGGCTGATGGGACAGAGAGAAGGCCATCCGAGGCTGATCTTGTTAAGCGGCCTGTCTGGTGTTGCTGGAGGCGCTCCTTAAGATAGGCTGGGCCAGAACCATATAAGGTTTTAAAGGTCAAAACCAACACCTTGAATTTGGCCCGGAAAACAGCTCGTAACCAGTGCAACTCCTTCAGTGATGTGATCTCGCCGGCGGCTGCCTTTAATCAGGCGAGCCGCCGCGTTCTATACCAGCTGCAGCTTCCAAACTGTCTTCAAGGGTAACCCCACGTAGACTGCATTACAGTAGTCTAAACGAGAGGAGACCAGGGCATGTACTACCGATAGGAGCAGATGGTTGGGAAGGAAGGGGTGCAACCACCGTATCAGATGGAGTTGATACAGCGCTGTCTGGCTCACAGCTGACACCTGAGCCTCCATGGACAGCTGGGAGTCCAAAATGACCCCCAGGCTACGGACCTGGTCTTTCAAGGGTAGCCGTACCCCCATTCAACACCAGGTCAACATCCCCCAGCCTCCTCTTGTCTCCCACCAAAAGTACCTCGGTCTTGTCAGGGTTCAGCTTCAGCTTATTCCTCCCCATCCAGCCACTCACCGTCTCCAGACATTTCGACAGGGATTCTACAACCAACCTTGGTGAAGATTTGAATGAGAGGTAGAGCTGCATGTCATCAGCATATTGATGACACCACACCCCAAACCTCCTGATGATAGCCCCCAGTGGCTTCACATAGATGTTAAATAGCATCGGGGAGAGGATGGAACCTGAGTGAGTGGCCACGGGTCTAAAACCTCCTGTCCCAGTGCTACCCTCTGGTACCTGCCGGAGAGGAAGGACCGGAACCACCGCAATACGGTGTCTCCAATGCCCAACCCCTCCAGGCAGTCCAGGAGGATACCGTGGTCAACGGTATCAAAAGCAGCTGAGGGGTCGAGGAGAACAAGGAAGGAGCATTCACCCCTATCCAGAGCCCTCCTCATATCATCCACCAAGGCGACCAAGGCCGTTTCTGTCCCATGCCCAAGCCTGAAGCCCGACTGAAATGGGTCTAGATAATCAGTTTCTTCCAAGTGTGCCTTCAACTGCATTGCCACCACCCGCTCAATCACCTTGCCCAAAAATGGCAGATTTGAGACTGGGTGAAAGTTGTTCAGAACTTGGGGATCAAAGGAGGGCTTCTTTAAGAGCGGTCTTATCACTGCCTCCTTGAGGGCTGATGGCATCACTCCCTCCTCAAGGGAGGCGTTCACCACCGCCCTGATCCCCTCACCCAGTCTCTCTCTGCAGACCATAATGAGCCAAGATGGGCAAGGATCAAGTAAGCAGGTGGTCAGCCTTACAGATGAAAGCACCTTGTCCACTTCATCAGGAGGAGGAAGCTGGAACCGATCCCACAAAACCGGTTTGCCACAGGCCGCCTCTTGCTCACTAACTGTATCCACAACGCACAGAGTAACACCCCAAATCTGATCAATTTTATCTGCAAAGTACCTTGCCAAGACCTCACAGGAGGCCTTAGAATGCTCCAGTGGTTCAGGAGCCCCAGGACCGACCAGGCTCCGGACTTTGAACAGCTTCCTGGGACAGCACTCTGCAGACGCGATAGAGGCAGCATAATGTTCCTTTTTTGCTGCCTTCACCACCACGTGATAGGCTGAAGATACAGCTCTAGTCCATGTCTGATCGTCTTTGGAGCGAGACGTCCACCACCGGCGCTCTAGCCGTCTCACCTCCTGTTTCAGAGCTCGTAACTGCAGATTGAACCATGGTGCAGTCCGAGCCCTGTTCAGAGGGAGAGGGCATTTCGGAGCCACCTGATCTAATGCCCCAGTGATTGCGGCATTCCAGCCACCCACCAGGGTCTTGACCGAGTGGCCGTTGGTGTGCCCCAGAGAATCCCCCAGCGCATTCAGGAATCCATTCGGATGCATAAGACGCCTGGGGCGGACCATTTTAATGGGTCCTCCACCCCTGCGGAGGTGTTGTGGAACTGAGAAGTCTAACGTCACCAGATAGTGATCTGACCATGACAAGGGGGTGGCGGATATACCCCCAACTTCCAGATCACTCCCCGCTTCTCCAGAAACAAACACAAGGTCTAGTGCATGACCGGCTACATGGGTGGGCCCAGTTAGAATATGGTGCAGCTCCCAGGAAGCCATGGTCTCCATGAAGTCCCGAGGTGCTCCTGTGAGGATGGCTTCTGAATGTACATTGAAGTCCCCCAACACCAATAAGTTAGGGGACTGTACATGTACATCAGAGACCACCTCAAGCACCTCGTCCAGGGCGTCAGTCGTGCAGCGGGGTGGACGGTACACGAGCAGAATCCCCAAACTGCCCTTCGGGCCCAACCTCCAGTTATAGAGATCCTGCAGGTTAAAATGGGAGCTGGTTTCCATCTTTGTGTTCTCCCCCCCCCCACCTTCTCAGCACAAGCATATGTGTCTTCTCAGAAGTAATTCCCATTGTGCTCAATGAGGCTTGCTCCTGAAATGCAGGTGCATCTGGACTTTCAGGGAAAAGGAGAAAGGTGGTAGGGGGAAGCCTCTCTAATTGGTTGAGCAGTCCCTGTCAGTCAGATGACGTTCACTCCAATTCCCCACCCCCACCAGGAAGTATGTTCTGTGAAGTGATTTTTACTGGTCCAGAGCACTCCCTTCTGGAGCCCTGCATGGATCAAATCGCAGCAAAGCTGATTCCTTTTTTAAAAAATCTGGTACTCCTCCATTAGCTTCTCCTTCCATTGTTGTGGAAACACAACCCATGTCTGAGCCCGATTTAAAGTGCTGGTATTAACATTCAAAGCCCTGAACAGCTTGGGGCCAGGTTACCTGAAGGATCATCTCCTCCCATATGTACCTGCCCGGACCCTAAGATCATACTCCGTGGACCTTCTCCAGGAGCTCCTGCCAAGGAAAGTGAGGTGGGTGGCTACCAAGAAGAGGGCCTTTTCTGCTATGGTACCCAGTTGTGGAATGAGCTTCCCAGACAGGTTTGCCTGGCATCTACATTGTGCTTTTTCCAGCACCAGGTGAAGACCTTTTTATTTTCCCACACATTTTTAGTCTTTTAGCTCTGTTGTTTTAAATCTATTATTGTATTCTAAATCTCTGCATCACTAATAGGTTTTATTCTGGTTTTAACTTCATTTTATACTGTAGTTTTATACTTTACTTTTTTATAATGTATCTTATACTGTATTTTATGATTTTAATTGTTGTGAACCACCCAGAGAGCTTCAGATATTGAGTGGTGGTGGTTGTTGTTGTTTATTCGGTCAGTGGCTTCCGACTCTTCGTGACTTCATGGACCAGCCCACGCCAGAGCTTCCTGTCAGCCATCACCACCCCCAGCTCCCCCAAGGTCGAGTCCGTCACCTCCAGAATATCATCCATCCATCTTGCCCTTGGTCGGCCCCTCTTCCTTTTGCCTTCCACTTTCCCCAGCATCAGCATCTTCTCCAGGGTATCCTGTCTTCTCATTATGTGGCCAAAGTACCTCAGTTTTGCCTTTAATATCATTCCCATTGGGTGGTATGGAAATGTAATAAATACATAAATAAATAAATAAATAAATAAATAGATAGATAGATAGTGGAATAGTGCGAACACATAAGAGAAAATTGCACTGAAAGTGCTGGTTAGGCACAGAAGTGAAACTGGAATATCCCGATGTCTTCTAAAGAACCCATAAACAACCATGAGTAGTGAATGACAAGCGCACAATAAATGTCTCATGTAAAAAAGCCCACTGTTAGTGTTTGTTTCTCCTTCCCCCTACACCCATCTGCCAGCTCAGAATGTGGGTTCCATTCCATGATATTTATTCATTTATAGAACATTTCTATGCTACCTTTAAGCTCTAAAAAGAACCCCCAAGTAGTTTACAACAATAAAATATCAGTACAATAAAAAACAGCATCCTAAGCTAGAATAAAAGAGATAAAACAAAACCATGGCTAGATGAATTAAGATATATTAAAGGTCTGGTGGAACAAAAATGTCTTAACTGCCTACCTAATAAACAACAAAGAGGGACCCAATCTAACCTTGGGAGGAAGTCTAAAACTGCCACCAAAAACAGCCTTTCCCCCACCAGTCAGCCTTTCATGGTGATGGAATGCAAAGCAAGGCCTCCAAAGCTGACCACAATTGATGGGCAAGATCATATGGGAAGAGCCGGTCCTTCACATATCCTGGTCCCAGAAGCCATTATGCCTGGTCCAGCTTCTTTTTTCTTTTGTACAGGATATGTCCTAGGAAAGGCATGTGCAACCTATGGTCCTCCAGATATTGTTGGACTGCAACTCCCATTAACCTTAGCCAGCATAGCCAACAGTGGAAGATGATGTCCAAGAACATGAGGAGAGCTACAAGTTGCCCTTGGAGAATAGGTGATGAAAGTCGGTAGCCTTCATCCTGTTCATTCCCAGGACCCACCTTTAAGAACATAAAATCTGTCATGGATGAGACCAAGGTCCATCTAGTCCAGCATTCTGTTCACACAGTGGCCAACCAGCTGCCTTTGGGAAATCCACATAAGACATGAGTGAAACAGCACCCTCCTGCAACTGGCATACTGCCTCTGATACTGGAGGTAGGATATAGCCATCAGGACTAGTAGCCAGTGATAGCCTTCTCCTCTAGGAATTTATCCAATCCCCTTTTAAAGACATCCAAATTGGTGGCCATCACTACATCTTGTGTTAGTGAATTCCATAGTTTAACTATGCACTGTGTGAAGAAGTACTTTTATCTGTCCTAAAGCTCCCACCAATCAGCTTCATAGGATGACCCCGGGTTCTAGTATTATGAGAGAGGGAGAAAAATGTCTCCCTGTCCACATTCTCCACACCCTGCATAATATTGTACACCTCTATCATGTCTCCATTTACTCGGCTCTTTTCTATGCTAAACAGTCCTAGGCTGTTGTAACCTTTCAGGGAATTGCTCCAGCTCCTTGATCATTCTAGTTGCCCTTTTCTGCAGTTTTTCCTACTCTACAACATCCTTTTTTAGGTGTGGTGACCAGAACTGTGCACAGTATTCCAAGTGTGGTTCCAACATACATTTGTATATGGGGAATATGATATTGGCAGTTTTATTTTCAATTCCTTTTCTAATTATACCTAGCATGGAATTTGCCTTTTTCATGGCAGTCGCACACTGGGTTGACATTTTCATCAAGCTGTCCACCACATCCCCAAGATCTCTTTCTTGGTCAGTCACCTCTAGCTCAGATCCTATTAGTTTATATGTGAAGTTGGGATCCTGCAGCACAGAGCTCAGTTTTAAACTTCTGATATGCAACTTTTCTGTCTCCCCATTCCAAACATTATCTTTATAGGGCTTCTCCACATGGGGCTTATATTGTGCGATCAAGGTTAGTTGCTTATAGACGTTTGCAGGTCCTTCACACAACATTGTCAACCTCCAGGACATCTCCTGTGCTTTTTGAGCTTTCATGGCGATCATTTGTGACCGAGTAAGATTGTCTTTCAAAGACAGAGTCTATTGAGATAACTCTTTAAAAGGATTAGACAGATTCATAGAAGATAGGTCAATCAACACATTAATCTCTAGCAATGGGCTGTAAAGGCCAATTCTGAATCTACACAGCCTCCCACACTGAGGACATAGGTTTCCAGGTGGAAGGCGGTCCCGGTGAGGGTTTGCTTGATGTGCCTTCTGCTGAGCTCATTTCTCCCTTTCACTCTGTACTTGTGCTTCTTCAAAGTCCATAGCACCTTTAATATAGGCTGACCTCCAGTTGGAACACTCATGGATTAGAGCTTCCCAGGTCTCAATGCTTATGTTACATTTTTTTTAGATTAGCTTTAAGAACATCTTTAAATCTCTTTTGCTGTCCACCAATATTCCATTTTCCATTCATAAGTTGGGAATAGAGTAACTGCTTTGGAAGACGATAATCAGGCATTCAAACAACATGGCCGATCCAGCGAAGTTGATGTTGGAGAATCATTGTTTCAACGCTGGTGGTCTTTGCTTCTAGTACGCTCACATTAGTCCATCTGTCTTCCCAAGTAATTTGCAGAATTTTTCAGAGGCAGCGTTGGTGGAATTTTTCGAGAAGTTGGGAGTGGCGTTTATAGATGGTCCATGTTTCACAGGCATACGATAAGGTTGGTAGTACAATGGCTTTGTAAACAAGCATTTTGGTCTCCCTGCGCATGTCCCAATCCTCGAACACTCTACACTTCATTCAGGAGAATGCTACAGTCACAGAGCTCAGGTGATGCTGAATGTCAGCGTCGATGTTGGCTTTTGTGGAGAGATGGCTGCCAAGATAAGAAAAGTGATCGACATTTTCCAGCATCACACCATTAAGTTGGATTGATGGCGCTACAGAGGGGTTGGTTTGTGCTTGCTGGTAAAGCACTTTGGTTTTTTTGATGTTAAGCGAGAGGCTGAGCTTTTCATATGCTTCTGCGAAGATGTTTAGGATAGTTTGGAGATTTTCCTCTGAATGTGTGCAGATTAGGTTATCATCAGCATATTGAAGTTCTGTGACAGAGGATGTAATTACCTTACTTTTTGCTTTCAGCCTACTGAGATTAAAAAGTTTTCCATCTATTTAATATATGATTTCTACACCAGCGGGAAGTTTCCCTTCAACGAAGTGTAGAATCATAGCAATGAAGATAGCGAATAAGGTTGGAGCAATGACGCATCCCTGTTTAACGCCTGATCCCACTTTGAATGGATCACTTTGAGAGCCATTGTTATCCAATATTGTTGCTGTCATGTCGTCATGGAGGAGCCACAAGATGTTCACAAATTTATTAGAGCGTCTGGTTTTCAGAAGGATGGTCCAGAGAGCAGTACAATTTACAGTGTCAAAGGCCTTAGTCAGATCAATAAACGCCATGTACAGGGGTTGGTTTTGCTCCCTGCATTTTTCTTGGAGCTGTCGTGCAGTGAAGATCATATCCACTGTCCCCCTGGAAGGGTGGAAGCCATTTTGGGATTCAGGGAGGATATCTTCTGAGATAGGTAGAAGGCAGTTTGCAAGGATCCTTGCCAGGATTTTGCCTGCCGTAGCTAGAAGGGAGATGCCTTGATAGTTTCCACAATCTGTTCTATCGCCCTTTTTAAAGAGTGATAATTATGGCATCCCTGAAGTCTGCTGGGATCTCCTCCCTCATCCAGATTTTTTCAATGAGCTTGTGAAGCTGTTGTGTAGCTTCAGGCTCACCTTCTGTAAAGACTTCAACAGGTCCACTAGCTTTATTATTTTTCATTTGGTTAATGGCTTTACTGACTTCCCTCAGACTAGGGGATACTACAAGCTCATCTCTGGTTTGTTTTTGTGGGATTTGTGAGAAAACCTCATCAGCCACAATAGAGTTACAGTTAAGGAGGTTGTGGTAATGCTCTTTCCAATGCAGTGCAATAGACTCTTTGTCCTTTAGAAGTTCGGCACCATCTATTGAGCGTAAGGGGTTTGCACCATGGTTTGTTGGTCCTTTTTGAGCTTTATCCCGCTTTCAAAAAGATAGGAGATAAAGCGATAAGGGACATTATTGTGAAAAATCAGCAGTGTGAAATGGCAGTGTTGCACTAAAATACAGCCACTAGATG
This sequence comes from Heloderma suspectum, assembly GCF_057233095.1. NCBI lineage: Eukaryota > Metazoa > Chordata > Lepidosauria > Squamata > Helodermatidae > Heloderma > Heloderma suspectum. The sequence goes on from NC_139461.1 coordinate 77,520,101, forward strand.
ACACTATATAATTAGAACATATAGAACACTGCCAAGAAAGGAAACTTTCAGTTCAAATCACACGCCCGCCATATAAAGGAGCCCATCGTAATCCCACAAAAAAACAAAACAAAACCACAACCCAGAAACAGAAAGCCCTGGTAAAGTTGTGGGATTTTAGCCTGGTGTAGAAATGCCCATAGTCTCTCCATACTCCCAAACAACTAAATCAAACAGTATGTCGTGATATTCACCTCAAAAGTGTCTGTCCTTATAATTCCCCAAAGGTCTGTTGGAACAAAAAGGCTTGTTTGGTCCTCTTTCTAAACAGCAGCCTCTGCTAGGCCTGTACAGGAAGAGAATTCCATAAGCAATGGGACTACATTGATTCATGCCTTAACAGTTTTAATGAAAAGAAATGAAACCTGAAGCTGAACTCAGCGCACAGGAAATCATAAATGGGGAGAGCTTTCCTTAAGGTGTGCACATCCCATGCTATTTAGGACTCTAAAGGTCAAAACCAGCCCCTTGAACTGCTCCCTGGAGGACTTTAAAGAGGTTGTAATTTTCACACAATGGTAGTCTTGATTTCTGGACAGAAATCATGAGAACCACTGACCCCATCAAGCCTGTTGCTTGAAACAGCAAGTTGGAATGCCTACCTTTGAATGAATTTACTTGTGAGTTGATGGCCCAAACTACTTTCTTATTCCACTTTGTGTCTCTTGCCCTTCATTTTTCCTGTGCTGGTCTTCGTGTGTTTGTGTGTACTGCAAACACATAAAAAATAGCACAGGAGTGAAGAGGGACAATGAGAGATGATGAGAAACAAATAAAATTGAAATAAAAATACATGAGCTGCAATCCAGGAACTTTAATGCTGGCACACCTGCTTTAGTCACACTGTAAAAAATGCTAAGGGGTTCAGTGAGAGTCTACAATACTCCCTAGCAAATGCTGCTTGTCACACTAGAGGGAAGGTCATTCTCTGAACTCTCCACTCAGGCATATTTATAGTCATCAAGAAGTTAGGTTAAAACACAGATGTAGCAAGGTCTGCAACATTTTATTGCCTGCAGCATGTCAATGAAGCAGAAGCCATGTCTCAGATAGCAATGATATGTCATATCTTCAGAAGTGTCTTATATGACATATCTTAAAATTCACCACAAATAATGGTACAGGGCGCATACACACACACACACGCGCGCGGAGGCAATCCTGTTCACTCAGCTGTGAGCAAGGATTATTCTGCTCTATAGCCATATACACTGGAATGATAGATAAAATGTAGCAACATATTTTAAATTATTTATTCCTACTATGTCTAGAGTATCCTAGCAGGGAAGAACATTACTCCATTTTTGAACTGTCAGTGACAGGAAAAAGCAATGTTCGTATCTGCATGGGGAATCCCATAATTAAACTATTGACTCACACTCGTGCAGAAGCTACAGCAATTTTCTCTTACATTGCCAAATGTGGGATATTGTGCTTAATTTGTGCCAAAGCTAGAAATGTGGGTGAGCACACCAAACTGTGTTGTTGTTCCTGTAGCAATTCTGGTCTTCACTAAATAACACCCAATAAATACTTCAGTGATCTAAACAAACAAACAAAACCAGAGACCTGTGGCACCTTAAAGTCTAATATATGTGATCAGAGGTGTGGTCTGAGGGCGCATGATGCACTTACCTTGCTGAACCACAGGTCTAAATCAATGCTGGATGGGAGACTGACTAGGAACCTGGATGAGCTGACTAGAATGTTAAAGGCCCCTCATCTGATTTTGTAGCCTGAGACTTCTGCAAGTTTGGGGAAATGGAGGTTCTGCCAGGGACTCCTTCTCTGAGTGAGAGGATGATGGCAGGACTGTTTCCTCCAGCCTGTCCTGCTGCCAAGGAAATAGCCTGTGCCTCACCCTCATCAGAATCCTGCTGCATGCTGAAAGGTCTGAGGGCTGGGGAACATGATGGTAGTGCATTGGTGGTGGGGATCATCCGGGAACAGCAACCTTTGGACAGCCTACAAAAACAATCCGTGAGGTTCAGGTTAATAGTCCAGCTCAGGCTCTCAAGGGCTGGAACATTTAGAAGCAACTGAGCAGGCATCCATACTTCTGGTTTTCTGCAGTCTGCTACTGATTTTTAACACGATAAGGTGGTGCAGCTGGTCCTGTGTCATCTGGTCTCTCATCTTTGCTCCTGTTTCCACACTCCTTTCAGGTGTCCACTTCCACCTCACTGAAAAGGCAGAATCCTTCCTTCCCTCAGGTGGTCTAGACAGAAGTCCCAGACTGTTTGTCCTCCTGTTGCCCATTTGTCCTCCTGCTGCTTCCTGCCCTCCACCTCGATTATAGGAATCTTTCTATATTTTATGCCAAACCTGTACCATTGCATCCATGCACCCATGCACCACAGATACCTTCTTAATCCCTTCTGCTACCTGTATTTTAAACAGAAGTGAAACCTGTCTACTTTGTGAGCTCCCAACTGAAACACTTTATGATCCTGTTGGCAAAGTCTCCCACCTTCCTTTTCACAGTGCGCCTTTTGCGTACTGCCATCTAATTCATTGGGTGTGTAAAGGGATGTATGTTGCATGAGTGCAGTTGTGCAAATTCCATATTATTTGAGAGAGGGTGATAAAAAATAAATAAAATTTCTACAATTTAGAGAGGAGGATGTCCATATGAGCCATGAAATGCATGAAGCTTTGTACCATGGCAGCAAGGAACAAAAGTAAAATCAAATGCAACAAAAATGGTGGCCTGGATAAAGCTGTCCAAATACAATTTATTGTCAATGTAATCAGGCTCAGGAAAGAAAACAAACTGATGCCTGGTTGCTGCTAAGAAATCATTGTGAACTTCCTTCACCCCCTCCTAGTCTCTGTTCACTGCTTAGGGTGGGGGGTAGAAGCCCACCATTTGAATTCCTCGGGCTTTTTCTCCTTTCTCAGTCACTTAATGCACAAATAACCCCTTGTCAGTCTTTCTAGGTCCTCCTCTCTGCTACATATTTACAGTAGAGGAAGTGTCATATTCCCAGAACACCAATAGCTGGCCTAAAGGGTTATCCGGTGTTACATGCATCCACAGCTCACTGGGTTTCTTAAGCATCCCCCTGAGTTGCGGAGGGACACTTGAGAGACCCTCTTGCAATGAGTGCTTCAGATGCCAGAGGCCAAGGTGGCACCTCTTCCTCCAGCAATCAGGGAAGCTCTTTGCTTAGATCCTGCTGGCTTGCAGACATTGCACCACAGGAAAGAGAAAAATATGGCAGGCCAAGTGGGAAGGCAAGGAAGGAGGAGAAGGCTGTCAGTGGCTACTAGTCCTGATGGCTATATGCTACCTCCAGTATCAGAGGTAGTATGCCTATGTACACCAGTTGCTGGGGAACATGGGTGGAAGGGTGCTATTGCACTCAAGTCCTGCTTATGGGTTTCCTGTGGGCAGCTGGTTGGCCACTGTGTGAACAGAATGCTGGACCCTTGGTATGATCCAGCATGGCTCCTCTTATGTTCTTATGTAGGAAGGGGATCAGCCAGAAACATCCTATTAACTTCCATTCCAAACATGTCGAAAGACAATAACATGGTGAAATAAAGTATTCCTGCTAAAGATTAGGGTGAGGAATGATGTGACTTTCCCACATTTCTTGAGCACTAAAGGAGAAATGCACAAAGGAAAATCAGTAGCAAAAGGTACAGACTTTGTATGGAGGTTTTTGAAACTTCTCTGTGCTATTTCCTCATATGAGAGCTGTTATAGCATAGTGGCTGAGTGCATGAGTTACAAAAGAATCAGAAATTAGCCCTGATCATTAAATGACACTTCCACTTCAAGAGACAATATGCCTATATGACAGAGGACCATCAATAAGAGAATGGCTGTTGCCTTCATGCCCTGTTGGTGAACCCTATCCCCAAAATAGGTTCAGCACCTTAGAGTTCTGACAGGTTTCGATTGAAACCCAGACCAGATTCACCATGCCATGACATCAGAGTCACCAGCCTCAACTGTAGTAAGTTTGGGTCCATATCTTAGGAAGATAATATGGTGGTTTTTATTAAATAGAGTTATAACAAACAGTTCTTTGCTGGAGCTCCCTCAGCCAGTCCAGGCTCTACTCCCTCACCCCACTCTCTTGAGATGATCTCCAAATTCCCATCCCAATGTTTCTTGTAAGGAAATGTCTCTAAATTACTACAATCACTACATCCACTGTGAATTTCTCAGAAGTAACTGGCTGACTGCTACAGGAAAGAGAACAAGCTGGACCTTTAGTCTGATCCACGAGCATATGCGGGCGGAGGGGACCATAGTTCAGTGGAAGAGTATGTGCTTTGCTTTCTGAAGGTCATGGGTTCAATCCCTAGTATCTCCAGTAAAACATCTCAGTAGCAGGTAATGTAAAATACCTCTGCCTAAGGCCCTTGTGAGCCAAAGCCAATCAAAGGAGGCAATACTGGGCTACATGGACAAGAATTCTAACCTGGTGTAAGACAGCTTCCATGCCTGTTCCTGCATTCCACAGCCATGAAGCACCAAACGTTATTCTTAGTTCTCAAAAACAGAAAAGGGCATTGAACCAATTTTTGGCACAATATACAACCAGAGATTCCATTTCTCACCTTTGGTACATCAAAACCACCCCTATACCCAGTTTTCTGCTTGGATTTAATCATTCTATTGCTGTGAGAGTATCAAGCTAGATATTGTTCTAGCAGTTCAGTGTTCATACAACCTGCCTTAATAAAACAAGTGAACTCCTTAAAAAAAATTAATTGCAGGGGAGAGATATTTATCCTTCATTTACTATAAGATCGGCAAGGATGTGTTCTATAAAAGGATATGAAGTTTCTTTCTCAACAGATTAGACATTTCACTTTTTAGTTTCTTCCAGAGTTTCCATGGTCCCCCCTACACACCCACCTAACTGCAGTCCTTCTCTATGATTTTAAAAGGAGGGTTGATCTTTAAGAAATGCATGTGATATTAGTTTTCCGTTTTAAAATAATCACATTATTGCAGACATTTTAATAGCTGTAGAGGTTGCTATGTATTAACATGATTCATGGTCCTTGACAGCAGTGTCTCTGAGAATCCCACAGGAATGCAAAATACAAAACTCCACACACGTTCAGATTTTACTGCCTGCAGCTAAAAAAGGAGGGGAAAAAAACCCTTAAAACTGTTGAAACCCGTCAACTTTAAAAGCATTAATAGATGGTCCTGGGGGATTAAATCTAAATCTTAATGTGTAAAAATCAAGTTAATAACCACAGAGATTAATATGGTTGCATTTGATTATTGTGATAATGCAAACAATTAGTACTGCTAAAGTGAGATATATTAGCCTCCTACTTGCCCCACACATCTGCAAAGTACTGGAAATAAATGGGAAAAAAACCACTGTGCTTTGAGAGGGCTTTTTTTTTTTTTTTGCCTTTGTCTTATTTTCTCTGCAGCTGAATAATTTTTTTAATTACAATTTTCAGTGCCAATTGCTCAAGCTTCCCTTTAAAAAAATTAAACCTATATAAAGTACATATGGTTAGAAAAGGCCACTTCATATTTTACCATTTTAGCTAAAATTGAACATTTATTTATTTATTTATTATTTGATTTGTACCCAGGCTTTCTACTAAAATGGCACTCAAGGAGGCTTACAGGCACAATTAAAATGGATTAAAACAATAAAAGCATATATTAAAATACAATAAAAATATAACAATTATAGAATAAGAAAATTTTAAAATTTTAAAAAGCATGCAGTCCAACAGACCCTTACAGGCCAAAGGGCATTCAGGAAGTACAGCCAGTGGCATACACACACACCCATCGTTGGTGGCTCATAAGTAATGGAACAAACCAACATCATCTCAAACTTAAGGATTGCCTTTAATACCTGGATGAAAATCCTTTGCAATCAATGACTGCCTGAAGTCTGGAACCCATGGACATGACCAAATGCTGAGTGTCCTCCCTTGAGGTGCTTTGCCAGGCCTTTACTGCAGCTGCCTTCAGCTGCTGCTTGCTTGTGGGTCTTTCTGCCTTCAGTCTTGTCTTCAGTAAGTGAAAAGCATGCTCTTTTGGGTGGAGATCAGGTGACTGACTTGGCCATTGAAGAACATCCCACTTCTTTGCCTGGAGAAACTCTTGGGTAGCTTTTGCTGTATGTTTTGGGTCATTATCCACCTGCAATATGAAGCTGCACCCTATCAGTTTGGCAGCATTCGGCTAAATCTGAGCAGAAAGTATAGCCCTATACACTTCAGAATTCATCCTGCTACTTTTATCAGCAGTCAGGTCATCAATAAACACCAGTGACCTGGCTCCATTGGCAGCCATACATGCCCATGCCATAACACTGCCCCTGCCATGTTCAACAGATTATGTGGTATGCTTTGGATCATGAGCTGTTCCTTTCCTTCTCCATACTTTTCTCTTCCCATCATACTGGTACAAGTTAATCTTGGTTTCCTCAGTCCAAAGAATCTTATTCCAGAACTGGGCAGGCCTTTTTAGGTGTTTGCTGGCAAAGGCTAATCTGGCCTGTCTGTTCTTGAGCGTTACCAGTGGTTTGCACCTTGTTGTGAAGCCTCTGTATTTACATTCATAAAGCCGTCTCTTGACTGTAGATGTTGACAATGACATGCCTACCTCCGCAAGAGTGTTCTTGACCTGGCTAGATGTTGTGAAAGGGTTCCTCTTCACCATGAGCAGAATTCTGCGGTCATCTACTTTAGTTGTCTTCAGTGGTCTTCCAGGCCTTTTGCTGTTGCCGAGCTTGCCAGTTAATTCCTTCTTTTTCAGGATGTTCCAAACTGTTGTGTTGGCCACTCCCAGTGTTTTTGCTATCTCTCTGATGAGTTTATTTTGTTTCCTCAGCCTAATGATGGCCTCCTTCACTTGCATGGACACCTCTTTGGATCTCATGTTGGGAGTTCCAGTGAACAGCTACCAAATGCAAATGTCACTCTCAGAACCACCTCCAGGCCTTTTATCTGCTTGATTGGTCATGAGGTACCCAGGAAACAGGCCACACCTGGCCATGCAGCTGCTTGTCAGCCATTCATTCCATTACTTATGAGCCACCAACGATGTGTGTGTGTGTATGCCACTGGCTGTCCTTCATGAATGGTTAGTGCCCCACTTTTGTCAAACCCCTTGGAATTACAGCTGAAAGTCCTGACTTCGCTCCCATTTGGGTGTGTTTCCTTTTAACTTCAATGTGGTGGTGTACAGAGGCCAACTGCCAAAACAGTTATCCTTGTTCCAATATTTCTACCCTGGCTGTAACTAAGGCATGCATGACCATGATCAGGTCAGACATTTCTAGGAATGGGCACAAGTGTGACACTAGCCTCAGCTGTGCAAACGCACTCCTGGCCACTGCCAAGACCTGGGCATCCAGTCTGAGGGCTGACTCTAAGAGAACACCCAAGCTGCAAACAGTGGAGGTGGTGGCTCCAATGTCAGTGGGGTAGTGAATCCACACCGGGTTTCAGTCCGAACCACTCAGAACCTTCGATAGCTCCTTTAGAGTTCTGACTGGTTCTGACTGAAACCCGGAGCAGTTTCACTGCCCCACTAACACCGGAGCCACCAGCCTCCACTGACTGTGAGCCTGAGTCTTCAGGGGGAGTGTAACCCCATCCAGCACAGGTTGCATCCCTATTCCCTGATCTGCCTTTCGACTGACCCAAAGCACCTTTGCCTTGTCTGGATAAGCGTCCATTTGTTTGCCCTCATCCACTCCATTACCGACATCAGGCACTGATTTAGAACCAGAACAGCTTCCTTGGATTTAGTTGGAACAGAGAGGCAGCAAAAGTGGACCTTATCAGGAATTAGAAGCAAGGCCTTCCATGGCAGTGACTTGGAGACACCTTTCATTTTCGTAATTACTGGCTTGATCAGTTCTATAACATGGAGTGGAGGATGCAGAACAGATATAGAACAGTGGATGGGAAAGGGTTTGGAAGAAAAAGTGAGCTCAAATCAGTTTCCAGTTCTGATCTGAAGGTGAGGTGTAGATTGTGCTAACTAGAGGTGAGCACTGACCACAAGATTTGACTCAGACCCTGATTTATCTTCAGAAAATGGCCAGATTCTGCTCAGACCAATTTGGCAGCTCTCCGCTTAGACCCAAGTACCAAAGCTGAGTCAAGATTTGGAAATCCAAGGCTTCGTGCCACCCACTGACTATCATAGGAAATCTTTAAATGTCTATAATTGTTTGTCTATCGGAAGTGGTTGTAATTTGCAGGCATAGAAGAGGACTATGCCTGCCAAATTTCAGGAAAAAAAATAGGTGCAGTGGTTTTTGTGCTACACACCTTTTTTTTTTTTTTTTTGAGGCAACGTCCTTATAAATTCAAAGCTCTGACGTTGGCCTTTAAAGTATCAAATGGCCTGGGACCAAAGTTTCTCAGGGATTGCCTTCACCCATGTGAACCTGCTCTAGCTTTTACTCAGTCTCAGAGGCTCCCCTCACTGTTCTCCCACCAGCTGAGCTTCAGGTGGTGAGGAGGAGAGGGCCCCTTTGGTTGTGGTGCATACATTATGGAATAGCCCCCCAACGAAAGGGGTTTCTGGCCCCTTGTTTGCCCACGTAAGCTCTTAAGATTATTTTATTTTGGCAGGCATTTTTTAAAAAGATGTATTGCTGCTAGATTAGTTTTCATTTGCTCTTTTATCTCTGTGTTATTATTGCTGTTTTGCTGCTATTGACTTTTTGTTGTTCTCTAGAATTGTATTTTAGCTTATCTTTGTTAATATTGGAAGGAACCAATAGTGTCCATCTACTAACACTATTTATGTTGCGCTAGCAGAAACCAAAGCGTGTGCAATGTTAATACCTAGTTCATGCTAACTCAAGCATTGGACACAGTGGGAGATGTCATATATATATATATATATATATATATATATTGACATGATCCAATCAAATGCAAACATTATTACATCTCAGTATTTCAGCAGACAGCAATCCTATACATACTTACCAATGAAAAATTACCATTGAACTCAATGGGATTTACTTCTGAGAAGATGCATATATTTTATTGTATTAAAATGATTTCAAGGCCACTTTTAAGAACCCTCTCATGGTGGCATGTAGGATTGCATAGAACTGCACTATTAAGCACATGTATGTACCTAAATCTCCCCCATTGATATCAGTGTGAGCAATTGTGCACTACTATGCATGTCTACTCAGATGTCAGTCTCATTGAGCTTAATGAGACTTACTATCAGGTAACTGTGTATAGGACTGCAGCTTAAAAGTACTTAGGCTTAGCTGGTTGTGCCCACAAGCTTTGGTAAGGTAAATGCTAACCTCAACATAGCACCTCTGCATTCTCTTTACAAAACCCTTAAAGTTTCCATTGTCTCACAAGAGTGAGAACCTTGGGGATGGTAATTAAGGTGATTTAAAATAAAATGACCAGCTAAAGAAGAGAATGAATCGAAAGGGAAAAGATTTTTCCATCATTTCCTTGAATGACTGGGCAGATGTGTATATAAAGGAATAATAGGTGTTGACAGAAAAGAAACACAGGCAGCTATATAAATTTGCTAAACTTCACCATTACAGAGGACCTGTGGATTGAGCTCAGCTTTTTGTGGTGTAAACTTTTGTATCGTTCAGTTTTCAGTTACTGATTATGTTCATTTACTAGGTGCATGCAGCCAAAGGTCACGAAGTGCAATTTTAGAAACGTCGATTACAACAGCACTAATGAACATCAGGGAATACATAGAAATATTTTAACAGTTGTCCCCAAGTTTATAGTGCTTTTTCATAACAAAAGACATAAAAAGTGAACTAAAATTCTTTGGCGAAAGGAAAGAATATGGATACCGAGGGTACCGTTGCTGAGCTTTGCATTCTCACAGCAAGGTATAAACCTCACAAATCCCGCTTTGCATTCTCACAGCAAGGTATAAACCTCACAAATCCCGGGAAAAGCTTTCTAAGCGTGCCAGCTTATCCTTGCCACAAACCCCACCCCCCACCTCCATAGCTGCTGCAGGACTTGGTTTGCAGAATAGTCTTGCTCACGAATCTAAACTGGGTTGCGGAAGCATATGATGGGGTGAGCGGGGGAGAAGGTTGGGACAGGCATATGGAACTTTGGCCTAGGGACCCTCCTACTTCAGGATAACTTGGCTTGGACTTCCTTAAAGAAGAAAAGGCACAGCAGAAATAAATTCTCAGCTAGCGGTGTTCGGGAATTAGGATGGATAGCACCGGTGGAGGCTGGTGGCTTGGATGTCAGTGGGGCAGTGAATCTGCTCCAGGTTTCAGTCAGAACCAGACAGAACTCTAAAGGAGCTATCTAAATGAGCTTTTAGAGCTCTGACTGGTCCTGACTGAAACCTGGAGTGGATTCACCACCCCACTGACATCGGAGCCACCAGCCTCTACCGGATAGCACAATCATTTTTACTAATCTTTAATATTAGTCAGAGGTGGCTTTGACGAAATAGCCCTCTTCATATGTTCTTTCTGTGTGTTCACTGAACACATGGAGCGGGATTCTGTCCACTGATTCTGCCACAGGCCCCTTCTGTACGACATCAACACATACCGCATATGTTGTGAAAGGGGGTTCTATGTATGTTGAGGCATACATGTGTAGACTCTCCAGTCTCCACATCATCTAGATCATGCAGGGTCCAGTGGAAGAACATTTGGACAGGCTTCTTGAAAAGGTTACGAAAGTGGAAAACCTTGTGAACTGAGGTGTGGGATGCTGAAAGTCACATCATCCGACCACTTCATCAAACTGTGCAGTTGAATCCGTTGGCCAGAAATGACTGTGTAGATCAGTGAAACCACATGGTTATCCCAGATTTCAGAACACATTTCAGAAAAGAAAGGAAGCATTATCGAATGGATACCACTTAACGCTTATTGTGGAACAGCTGATCCAACTGAGGTTGTTCACACTGTGAGCTAGTGGCTTATTTCCCTCCACCTGCCACATAATCTGTCCTGTGTATGAATGTGTGAACTAGGCTTTACATCAGCACAACCCACAGTGACCAGCAGCCATTTCCATTATTACGGATGAATCTTGTGGAGAAATAAACAGCCAGCTGGGAGATGCAAACTTACAACAGAGTATTATGGATATTGTTGTTGTTTATTCGGTCAGTCGCTTCCGACTCTTCGTGACTTCATGGAACAGCCCACACCAGAGCTTCCTGTCGGCCGTCGCCACCCCCAGCTCCCCCAAGGTCGAGTCCGTCACCTCCAGAATATCATCCATCCATCTTGCCCTTGGTCGACCCCTCTTCCTTTTGCCTTCCACTTTCCCTAGCAGCAGCATCTTCTCCAGGGTATCCTATCTTCTCATGATGTGGCCAACATACTTCAGTTTTGCCTTTAATATCATTCCCTCAAGTGAGCAGTCTGGCTTTATTTCCTGGAGTATGGACTGGTTTGATCTTCCTGCAGTCCAAGGCACTCTCAGAATTTTCCTCCAGCACCACAGTTCAAAAGCATCTATCTTCCTTCGCTCAGCCTTCCTTATGGTCCAGCTCTCACAGCCATAGGTTACTACAGGGAATACCATTGCTTTAACTATGCGGACCTTTGTTGTCAGTGTGATGTCTCTGCTCTTAACTATTTTATCAAGATTTGTCATTGCTCTCCTCCGAAGAAGTAAACGTCTTCCGATTTCCTCGCTGCAGTCAGCGTCTGCAGTAATCTTTGCGCCTAGAAAGACTAAGTCTGTCACTGCCTCCACATTTTCTCCCTCTATTTGCCAGTTATCAATCAAGCTGATTGCCATAATCTTGGTTTTTTTGAGGATGAACTGCAACCCAGCTTTTGCACTTTCATTATGGATACTGGCTGTCCAATAATACAGTACGAATGAAGAAAAGCAGAATGTATTCTCCCTAAATTAGCTGCATGAGCAAAGTAACTCTTTATCAGGATTCAAGCCTGCAGCAGGTCTTATACTGGTGATCTGAGCCTCTGAAGTATTTCAGGTGAAGATTCAGCCTGTATACTGCCACCTGCCTCTGACCCAAGGGGGAAACTGCAAGGTGACCAGCCACAACAGCCAAGAAACTGCTTTACACTACTAGGCCAGAACCGAAGGCAATACTCCAGCCTTCTCTAAGCTGGTACCCTCCCAGTGTTTTAGACTTCAACCCAGCTAGCATGGCCAATGGTCAGGAATCCTGGGAGTAGTCATTCAAAACATCAGGGGCGCACCAGGTTGGGGAAGGATGTAATAAAACCTGACCCCTAGAAAAGCTTGCGGTTCAGGCATGCATAGTGGTGTGAGCAACTATTGGCCGTTGCATGAACTTTCAGTCTAGAACATATACTATTTTCTCTACAAAAATAGAGGGACGTTTGAGGTCATTTACATGTGTGAAAGTCAGCAGCACAGGTGTGAACTAATCACAAGTCATACCATATTTTCAACATTATACTTACTCTCTTCTTACTGAGAGTGGGGTATGTGTGTACATATCTGCCCTCTATTTATAATAGAGATTGCTGCATTTTAGATCATTCTACTTCATAAGAGAATTAAACCTTTGTGCTACTTCAAACTACACCAAGGTATAGCTTCACAAGTAAAAGAAAATGTTAGTGATGTATCTGAGATGTCACAAACATGCCTTCTGCATTCTGTCACATCACACCTTGAATTTAGTTTCCGCGGGAGGTTTCCTTTTTGTGTTAGATCAGTACCAATGTTTTCATTCAGTATGTTTGCACAATATATAAGAAACTATTGAACAGTGCAACAGTTGCAACCCTGGAATATTTGTTCACTAGTTTTAAGCAAAGTTATGTGAAATGCACATTTTAGAGGATGGGGAATTGCTGTCAGTAGCTCCAGCTCCCTGACTTTGAAAAGTCTCTTGACAATAACTTAGCAGATTTAATTTATTTAGCCTAATTGTGAGTTGTGTGTGTGTTTTAATTTTCTGCTTCAGAAATGCAAGTTGGCTCAAAAATAAGTGATGCATGCATTCCCTTTTTGTGCTGTACCAAAATTAGAAAATTGTCACTCGTGTACACAATTTGAGTTATACACCTGGCTATTTCAACAAGCCAGAGATTGTTTGTGAGTTAGTCACCCAGTGTGTGAACATAGGTAAATGTAATTACTTCTGAGAAATATAACTTCAGTAGCAATCCAGTCTTTATCAGGTTTTGTGGATATCGGCCCCCCCCTCAAAAAAACCCCTGCATTTATGTTTTCTTCTCTCTTAGCTACTTCAGTTTGTCTCTGGGGTTCATGCAATTGTCCCACTGTCTTCTAAAATAAACGTTTTTGCTTGTACTTGACCTGAACATACAAAATTAGAAATAGAATGGAACCCAGAAACTGTTAGATTTCAGATTGATCTATTGAAATCGTTATGTACTTTTTCATTTTCATTTAACTTAATGGGTATTTGTTTGTGTGAGTGTGTATATAAAATTATATATATATATATATATATATATATATTAATAATGATAAAGAAGAAATAAATATATTGTTTTATATCCCAATTTTCTTATGTTGTGGGTATGCAAATTAACTTTGAATTTTTTAAGATGTTAGATTTACATCACTTGGTAATGTCAACACTGATTCCAGTTTGGGAACAAACAGCATTGCTACTTTGTTGGCTTGACAACAGTTTTATCCATTTTTTATTTATTTTTTTTTGACACCTGGTCAAGCTTTTCTTCTTCAGCTTAGCCTTGCTTCTCAGTGGTCTTCAGTTTGTTTTTCCTCTTGCAAAACTACCAGTGCTACACAGATATAAGAATGCTTTTCTGCAGTAGGAATGTATGAAACCTTCCTGATATTGCTAAGGCATAAAATGATGACTTCTGAAATGCTCTGGAGACTCAGAGACTAACTTTGCATGACACTCCAGCCAACAATGGTTTGTTTTCTGAAGCAACCCATGATGCATTTGTGTGTTGTCTCTGCACTGTCCCCCTGCCCCCGTGGTGGGTTGTTTCCTCCAAACAACCCACCCTGAGAACCTGCAGTCTGCAGAAGGGGTTGTTCTACCTACGGTGGGTTAGTTTGTCATCTGGCACTCCAGCGGGGGTTACGGTGATCGTCTACAGAGCCGCTTGGCAAGAGCGCCCAAAAATGCTGCCACTGCTGTGCTCCTCTCAAGTGATCTCTGTTCCTGCGATCTGCCTAGCAACAGATTGCACCTGCTGCCCAGCTCCTCCCTCTTCTGACCTTCAGTGATGTGCTCTGCAAAGGTGCAAAATTGCTTTCACTTGTATGTGTGTCTAATCGACCTTGAGCAAACTTGTTTTCCTGCCACATTCAGCTGTGTCTCTGACTCCAAATCAGCTCCTCACCCCCAACAGCTTCACATATGGATAAATCCTCACTTTTCAATGAAAAAGCAAGGTCGTGCATTTATCCAGTATTGCATGTGGTGGCTTCCCACAGGGGGAACTTGTATATTAAATTTCACCACAGTTCTTCAAACATTCAAGGAGTTGAAGGCACCCCCCCTTTTTTTTTGTTGCACACCGGCGGTGAAAAGGGACCCAGCAAAGGCTTGGAAATCCAGCTTGGAACCTGGGGCCATGGGTGGGAAGCAGGGAGTCAGAGCAGGAAGGAAGGCCTTGGAAATCAGGGCAATGCAGGGTGGGGCGGTGGGGATGCAGGCCAGGGGGTAAGGATTGACACTAAGTTGAGAATGGGGGGAGCCAGCAGAGACAGAAGAAGATGCTTCTACATAAAGCGGATCAATCGGAGACAGGCTGCTGATGCAGTAGCACCGTGAGGGACAGCAGGATATGGTTTCCATCGCAAAGGAAGCTGGGATACCTGCTGGACAGGCAGGAAGGCTACAGGAGGAGGGGGGGGAAATAAATTATGCTGTGTAGTTTGTTTATCAGGTCATCTGATGGGAGCACAGTAGGTTGTTTGCCAAACAACCTACTCTGCATAGCTTGTCACCCACCATGGGTCTGTGTGCTGTGTGAACAGACCCAGAGCGACCAGTGGAGTTCTATGTGAGCCTCTATTTGTCTCTTCTATATCTGATTTCAAGACTCAAATAAATCATTATCTTGCTGTATGTGGAACAACATGATTGCTTTATACAATGTACATGCAGCTGCTGAATTGTTCAACATGAATATATTAGAGAGTAGGTAGGACTGAAGAGAAGGTCTCAAACCACTTCAGTCTTACAAGCTTTATTAATTTTTAATAGACCTGTAGCTCGGTATAACATTAAAGACTGGGAAGCCTAGTTGACTTCAGGTGCTCAGGAAGCTTCAGGACTAGTGGCTTGGAGTGTCTTTGGCAGGACAGACAGACAGGAAGCAGAAGCAGGCCTACTTACATTATCCCTCAGTGATGGCAGTGGCCTACCTGCCTTTAGTGGCTGCCCAACCCCCTTCCCTGCATTGAATGTGAGAGCGATTGCCCTTTGAGGGTCAACGGAGACATGAGGGTGGGTGTGTTCGCACTCAGTTCCAATTAGTCCTCAAATTAATCTCCAATTCTAACCACCTGGCTCATCAAATAACAGTTGATGCTGTTGTGTCCAGTCCATGAAGACCTGCTGTGTGGAAACTCTCTGAATATCTGTGGTTAAAATATTTTTGAGTGATTACATTCTTGGGGGGGGGGGGCACTTATTTGTAATTCTACATACAGTATTAGGCATGGTGAAATCTCCTAGATTATTATGAGAAAGGTTGATCATACTCCAGTGTCTGGGCTATGGGTGGGCTGGATGATCTTTCAGGACTTTTCCAGGCATATGTATTTATGCTTCAGGGAGACACAAACATAGAAGAAAAAACAGCTAAGTTGTTACATTGTTCACAATGTATATAAGAAAACCAAATGCTGGTTCAGCCAAGTGATCAGTCTATAGCAACCTTCCCCTAACTGGCGCCCTCCAGATGTGTTGGACTACAACTTCCATCATCCACAGCCATCACACACCATGCCAGTTGTGGGTGATGGGAGTTGTAGTCCAGGTCATCTGGAGGGTGCCAGGTGGGGGAACACTTGTCTAGAGAGACAATTCCAATGTGAGGATGCCCACTTCTTCATAATGCTCCTGTCCCGTACACCATCACGTTTTGTTGGTAACTAGAAGTATTTCTGTAGCATTATTGATTCTGCCACCCCTTGTGCAAAACTGCTCCGAGGATTTGAGGGGGGAACATTTATGGCTCCAGCCAATCAATACGGACAACAGCCACAGCTAGCTCCTCCTGCCAGTTTCTTCAAAGCTCAACACTGGAATGGGTAACTCTGCATTAAACATGATGAGCATGCTTTCCAACCAGCAATGCTGTTATATCTGTGTTCAGTTACACTCTGGGAATCTAACACCTAATCTTAAACATATGCATTTGGATGGAAGGGCCAGTTCATGTGACTGACACAACAGTTAAAATTGCTCCTTCTGGTAGTTGCCTCCAGATGATCAGATTGGGGCCGTAACACTACAGAGCTCTCCAAGAAAAGGTTTGCACTGGATTGCCCTATGTGCACTCAAATGGCTTCGCACATGGAGGCAGCCACCATAGGGAGGCTTCCTGTTTCAGCTTTACATGTACAGTGGCTCTTAAGCCCAACTTGGTGCAACGTGAACAATGATTGGGATCTCAGCCTTGTCAATTTCATAAAACGCTACATTAACAAGTATTTGTGGCACAGGCACATATTAACAAAATAGCCCAGCCTCCAAAAAGTGTAATTTAGAATTATTTATATATTTATGTAGAAGAAATTCAGATTGTGTGTAACACACATTTATTGTCCCCTGGATGATGACGATGATGATTCCAGATTTTAAAACAAAGAATATTATAATTATATTGCAGCTTCCAGAATGCAGCCATTATAAATGGCACTTTGCAGTATAACTATATAATCGTGCTTTTTAAAAGAGGGCTCTAAAATCAAGCCTGCCTAAAGGGGAATTTGTGAACACAATTATGCCTGCCATATCTTTGCCAGGTCAGTGGGCAGTGTAAGATGCACCCATCCTTCTTGGGATTTCCTGCTGTTTTTTTCAGTAGTGACCTAGAAGGAGGTTAATGATTCCAAAGAATGACTTTTCCCTTAGGGAAAATTTAATCTTCTGACCTTTTTTTCTCTATCTGTCCATTCCTTTCAAGTCACAGGCCTCCATTCATTTAGCTTACATCAAGCTGTTTTATTTTCTTCAAAAACATGGATAAAGTGATTGCTTTTCCTTTCATTTAACCCATGAACTGGATGCATTTCTAAACTTACACATTGCCCAGCATACAGAATCATTACAGAGCACTGCTTTCAGATCCTGTGTTTTCCCTAATACTGTAGCAACCTTCAAAATGTCTTTTGACAACTGACTACCTCACGTCTTTAAAGTTGTTTTGCAAAGCTGTCATCCAGATTTGGGCTAGTGGAGACGGGGTGGAGAGAGTAACAGGAATTTTTAAAAAGGGATTGTTATTATTTGTTTTGTTAATTTTGCAAATTCCTTTGTAAATACAATGGCATTTAAAACTGTTAACAATGGCTGTCATGTTTTTCAGATTATAGATTTGAGACCCTGAAATATTACCCAGTTAAATTGTAAGCCTGTTGCTTTGTTTGAACTTTGTAGATATTAGTAGATTAAATTTACTGTCAGAATAGAGTAAGACAAAATTGTAACTACTTATTATTCTCAGGGGTTAGATCCCCGAGTTAAAGAGTTCTTGGGGGTAAGTGGAAACAGAAGTTGTCTTGTACTCTGAGCTATGGACTTCCTTTTGCACTTCAACACTCCTTCTCTCCCCCCCCCCCCCGTTACTCTGCATAACCATCATCATACTAACTTGAATGCTTCTCCATGTTCAGGATGATTAAGGGTAGGCTCCAAAACGTGAACAAACTAGTGCAACCCCACATCAGAAACATGTACAGAAGTAGAAACAACAACAAAACCAGACTTACTGGAGAAAACCAGTTGGCCATCTTGTCTTGTATCTTTCTGTTTCAGATTGTGTTTGGTGCCTGAGGCTTCTGGGACTGGCATAAAAGCTACATAATACACCTCATTGAAATACTCTGCCACACTGAGGGCAACTTTTCTTCAACCTTAGTTGGTAATCAGCTTGTGCCCTGAAGTATGAGAATGAATTTGCCCTTATTTTGTTTTTATACACTAGCTACATGCTGCAGTGGCTTAAAGTTTTCTAAAACTCAGACAAAGCTGACTATTCCCATTCTCCTGAAAATCTCAGGAGAGGGATTAAGGGTAATTGTTTGTGATGCTCAGAGGAAGAATTCCTTGGAATGTTCATTTTGTTCCCTCAAAGGAGATTGGTGTGCATTTTCACTGAGGGAGCACAGGCATAGGTTAAGGTTTCAAATGTTTCACATGAACATATGTCCTGTTCATCTTTTCAGACTCAGAGTTTATCTTCACATGCATTAACCCCAGAGTAATAACTCTATAATTCTTATTATAGTTGCAGGACCCCTGTTTTGTTCATGGGAGAAAATTAGATGCTGAAACAGGGTGGTCACATCAGGATAAAGCAAGGTTCACTGTATCTCAAGTACTACCTCTCCCAGTGAGTACTAAGGGCATTTTCACACTGGTTTTGTGCTTAGACTGACCTAGAATAGGAATATGGCACCAGCAGTTGCCAGACTGTTAATTTGGTTTATATTCTGCAGTCTGTTCTGCAATAATACTAACATATGGCATAAAAAGTAATAGGGCAGTACAATTCTATGCATGTTTACTTAAAAGTAAGTCCCACTGTGTTTAGTGGAGTTTACTCCCAAGTAAATGTTGGCCTTAAATATCTTAACTTGCACTGGTGGGCAAATTGTGGCCCTCCAGGTAATTTAGCCTTAAACCCCTATCATCCCTCACTTTTGGCTATGCTGGCTAGGGTTGATGGGAGTTGTAGGCCAAAACGTCTGGAGGACCACAAGTTGCTTGCCCCTGAAAGAAATAGCCACTGGAGGGAGTTGTCTTTGTGAAGTGAGCCAGAGAGAGAGAGAGAGAGAGAGAGAGAGAGAGTTCTAGAGCATAGGGGCCTGCAAGTCTCTGTGTAAACTAATGTTGCTCCAGAGACAGGGCCTATGACAACAGTTTCAGTCGTGGAGTAGCATTGTAACCCTTAGGTTTGAGACATTTTTTAGAGCTGAAAAATGGTATGTTCCTGGTTACAGCATTCTGGATATCCTGTCAGGGTGAATCAGTGGTATCATAAGGAAAGAGAGGATTTCTTAGTGTTGCATCTAAACAGTGGTATAGTGGAGGCAGGGCTCACAGGGATGCAGCCCCGGCACTTTTTCATTAGCAGGGACTCTGATGTCATCTGCCACCCCCCTCAGAATTCCCTGTTCTCTCTGAACTTAGCTGCGATCCTCACTGTAGCTGTGGGGGGAATGACTTTTCCAAGCAACACTATATTGTTCCATGTTGGAATGCAAAGTATTCGGGATGAGTTGGTCTGGAATGGGCAATTCAGCTGTGCCCTCCTGGGTACTCAGTGCAGCACCAACACTGACTCGAGGGTTGGGGAGGGGGGTTTGCCGTGGTCTATAGAAATTCAATCCCTCTCTCCAGGCTTCCTGCTCATTCAAGTGCAGATCTTGAGTGCTTGTACCTTGCGTTGGGTACCCAGGACAGATTAGGGATTCTGTTGGTGTATCACCCACCCCGCTGCCCATCAGACTCTTTGCCTGAGCTGATGGAGGTGGTCTTGGACTTGGTGTTGAGGACCCCTAGGATGATGTTCCTGGGGGATCTCAACTTCTCTGCCAAGGCCGCTGTATCCGGGGCAGCTCAGGACTTCATGGCCGCCATGACAACCATGGGGCTGTCCCAACATGTCATTGGCCCAACGCATGTAAAAAGACACACGCTTGATCTGGTTTTCTCGACTGGGCAGGAGGATGGTGATTCAAAAGTGGAGGAATTAACATCTGTCCCTTTGTTATGGTCAGATCACTTCCTGTTGGGGTTTAGACTCTTGGCAGCCTTCCCCCTCTGCAAGGGTGGGAGACCTATTAAAATGGTCCACCCCCAGAGGCTAATGGATTCCGATGAATTCCAGAGGGCTCTGGGGAATTTTCCTGCTGGTATGGCTGGTGCTCCTGTCAAAGCCCAGGTCGCTCTGTGGAATGCAGAGATGACTTGGGCAGTTGACATGATCACACCCAAGTGCCGTCTCCCTCTGAGCAGAGCCCGGCCAGCTCCTTAGTATACACCTGAGCTGAGGGCAATGAAGCAAGAGGGGAGACAGCTAGAATGCAGGTGGAGGAAAACTTGTGCTAAGTCTGCTAAGTGAGGTAAGAGCTCACTATCGAGCCTACTCTGTGGCGGTGAGGGTGGCAAAGAGACAGTTTTTTTCCACCAGCATTGCATCTTGTCAGTGTCGTCCAGTGGAGCTTTTCCGAGTGGTTCATGGCTTGTTACACTCTGGGCCAGGGAGAGAGACTGTGGAACCCTCGGTTGCACACTGTGGCGAGTTTGCATGGCACTTTGAAGATAAAGTCGCTCAGATTCGCCATGAATTGGACACCACGATTAATGCAGTTCCATTGGTAGAGGCGTTCAGAGCACCTTCTGGTCCAGTTCTATTGGATGAGTTTCAGTTATTGAGGCCTGAGGATGCGGACAAGGTGCTTGGCCAAGTCCGATCGACCACTTGTGTGCTTGACCCTTGCCCTTCATGGCTTATTAAATCAAATAAGGAGGGGATGTTTGGCTGGGTCCGGGCGTTGTAAATTCCTCCTTGAGAGAGGGAGCGGTGTTGGCTGCTTTAAAAGTGGCAGTAATCAGACCACTCCTGAAAAAGCCTAACCTGAACCCAGAGGATGTTAACAATTATAGGTCAGTGGCCAACATCCCCTTCTTGGGCAAGGTGCTTGAATGGGTGGTTGCAGGACAGCTCCAGGCACTCTTGAATGAAATGGATTATCTAGATCCATTTCAATCGGGCTTCAGGCCTGGTTTTGGAAAGGAAACTGCCTTGGTCGCCCTGTGGGATGACCTCTGCCAGGAGAGGGACAGGGGGAGTGCGACCCTGTTGATTCTCCTGGACCTCTCAGTGGCTTTCAATACTATTGTCAGGGTTGGATCGGAGCCCAGAGAGCCCCGAAGCAGTTCTGATTCTGAGGAAGAGTTAGAAACCATGGGAGAGGAACCCGTGCGCTGTTCAGAGGAGCAACCAGGGAGAGAGCCCCTCCCGGTACACATTTCTGAGAGTGATAGTGACCCTGGCAGGGAGAGGGAGGTGCAACAGCAGTTTCTGGATGCTAGGCGCTGGCGCACCCTCAAGCACAAGATGGCGGGCGCTGAGAGAAGGCGCTCAGCCCGCTTGGCACGATGGCAACAGTGGTGCCCAGATGCTCCACGGGAAAGGGGTGGACTCTCTCCTCCCAGCTCATAAGTACGGAGGTTTCCTGCCTTCCCCTCCAAACGGAGATCAAGCTATCAGGAGGTCGCCCCTGCTGCCTCCTGAAATCCTCACGTAGCCAGAATCAACACGCAGACAATAGGGCTCTTTTCCAAGGCTTTATTCCCATTCAACCTAATGGCGCTTACAGATGCTAATTGCTTAGAATCATAGAATAGTAGGGTTGGAAGGGGCCTACAAGGCCATCGAGTCCAACGCCCTGCTCAGTGCAGGAATCCAAGTCAGAGCATCCCTGACAGATGGCTGTCCAGCCTCGTCTTGAACGCCTCCAGTGTGGGAGAGCCCACCACCTCCCTAGGTAATTGGTTCCATTGTCGTATTGCTCTAACAGTCAGGACATTTTTCCTGATGTTCAGCTGGAATCTGGCTTCCTGTAACTTGAGCCCATTATTCCTTGTCCTGCACTTTGGGATGATCGAGAAGAGATCCTGGCCTTCCTCTCTGTGACAACCTTTCAAGAACTTAAAGAGCGCTATCATATCTCCCCTCAGTCTTCTCTTCTCAAGGCTAAACATGTCCAGTTCTTTCAGTCTCTCTCCATAGGGCTTTGTTTCCAGTCCCCTGATCATCTTTGTTGCCCTCCTCTGAACCCTCTCCAGTTTGTCTGCATCCTTCTTAAAGTGTGGTGCCCAGAACTGGACACAGTACTCCAGATGAGGCCTAACCTGTGCTAAGTAGAGGGGAACTAGTACTTCCCGGGACTTGGAAGCTTGATCCTATGAGTAAGACTTAAGAGAGTTGCCTACTCAGGGGTTCTAACCTTAGGAATCAGTTGATCTCCGTTTGGAGGGGAAAGCGGGAAACCTCTGTACTTATGAGCTAGGAGGAGAGAGTCCACCCCTTTCCCGTGGAGCATCGGGGCGCCGCTGTTGCCGTCATGCCAAGCAGGCTGAGCGCCTCCTCTCAGCGCCCGCCATCTCGTGCTTGAGGGTGTGCTGGTGCCTAGCATCCAGAAACTGCTGTTGCTCTGCCCTCTCCCTGCCAGAGTCACTATCACTCTCAGGAATGTGTACCGGGAGGGGCTGTCCCCCCGGCTGCTCCTCTGAACAGCACGTGGGTTCCTCTCCTGCGGTTTCTAACTCTTCCTCAGAATCAGAATTGCTTTGGGGCTCTCTGGGCTCCGATCCAACCCTGACAACCATTGACCATGGTATCCTTCTGGATAGGTTGTCTGATTTGGGAGTTTGAGGCACTGCACTGCGGTGGTTCTGCCCCTACTTGGATGGCCAACTTCAGAAGGTGGTGCTGGGGGATTATTGCTCTGTGCCATGGCAATTATGCCATGGGGTTCCACAGGGCTCTGTTTTATCCCCCATGCTGTTTAACATCTACATGAAACTGCTGGGGGAGGTTATCCGGAGGTGTGGGCTGACATGCCATCAATATGCGAATGACACTCAGCTCTACCTCTCTTTCTATCAAACCCAGGTGAGGCATTGGCTGTTCTGAATCAGGGCCTGGGCACGGTAATGGACTGGATGAGGGCCAATAAACTGAAACTCAACCCAGACAAGATGAAGGTGCTGTTAGTGGGTGGTTCATCTGCCTGGCTAGGTGATATTCATCCTGTTCTGGAGGGGGTCGCACTCCCCCTAAAGGATCAGGTTCGTAGTTTGGGGGTGCTCTTGGATCCAGAACTGTCACTTGAGGCACAGATGAACTCAGTGGCATGGAGTACTTTTGATCAGCTTAGGCTGGTATACCAACTACGCCCTTATCCGGACAGAGATAGCCTAGCTACAGTTATCCATGCTCTGGTAACTTCTCGTCTGCATTACTGCAGTGCGTTATACGTGGGGCTGCCTTTGAAAATGGTCCAGAAACTTCAGCTGGTCTGAAATAGGGCAGCAAGATTGTTAACAGGGACTGGCCAACGAGCTCCTATTACGCCAGTACTTTTCCAGCTGCACTGGCTGCCAGTCCATTTCTGAGCCCGATTCAAAGTGCTGGTGTTAACATTCAAAGCCCTTAATGGCTTGGGGCCAGGTTATCTGAAGGATCGCCTCCTCCCATATGTGCCTGCTCGGACCTTAAGATCATCGTCAGCAGCCCTTCTCCGTGAGCCCCTGCCAAAGGAAGTGAGGCGGGTGGCTACTAGGAGGAGGACCTTTTCTGCTGTGCCACCCCGGCTGTGGAATGAGCTCCCTAGTGAGGTTCGCCTGGCACCTACATTATATTCTTTCCAGCACCTTTTTATTTTCCCAGGCATTTTAGCTCTTTAGACTTTTAGCTTTGCTGTTTTAAATCTGTATTTTAAATCCCTGCACTGCTGCTAGGTTTATTCTGGTTGTATTGTTTACTGTGGTTTTAATGTTTTATATATTTTGTATTATTTTATTGTGTGCTATTTGGTTTTAATTTTTGTGAACCGCCTAGAGAGCTTCGGCTATTGGGCAGTATAGAAATGAAATGAATGAATGAATGAATGAATGAATAAATAAATATTTGCTTTACCAAAGACGTGCTCCTGGTGGAGATGAAAACTCCTAGAACTGGTTTGTTGATATGGATCGACACAGCTGCCTGAAATGTTTGGACAGCCCTTGGGGACTGTCACAATGAGCTCCTGCATTTCCAAATTTACCACTACACCACTGTGTGCATGTGTGTGCGTGCGCCTGTGCGTGTGCATGTGTAGTTCAATCCAGCTGGGTGTGTGGACATTTCTGTTGGATGGGGAGGGGGGAGATATAATGAAGGAGCTTAGGGAAGGCTAATGGGTAATGTTGGGGCACTAAGGGAGTGTGCAAGGGGGCTGTGTAAATGAGAAAGGATCTGTCCATGAGAGCTGAGTTGAGAGGGTGAAGCTTCCATAGAGTATCATATTTTGAAAACCTAAAATGTTTGAGTGAGTGGGTGAAAAAGATTTTAACACCCCTGCATTTTTTCCCAGATGTCCAATTGAAATACCCCTGCCTTACTCTCAGCTGCACTGTTTTTGGATCCTCCAATTGAAATACCCCTGCCTTACTCTCAGCTGCACTGTTTTTGGATCCTAGTTGAAGGCTGTATATCTTACAAGGTTGTACAATCTTAGAAGGGGCGGGGCTGTGAGGGGGCGTAGCTGTGACTGTAACAAAGTGACCCTGCACTTCTGAATTTCCCACTACACTACTGCGTCTAAAAGAAGGAGATTGTGTTAAGAGTTTACTTGCAGGCCTCACTAGTCTCAGAGAGATCATAAATAATTGATAACTGCCTCAGAACTCCTGTTTGAACCCAATCTCATGAGAACTGAGCCAGGACAGCACTTGAAATATATGGGAAACTAATATTGGAGGAATTACAACTCTTACCACTGTATCTGTTGACATCATTCATTCATTTTCTATTCTGCCTTTCTATATCATCAAAACAACAATAACACAAAAATGAGATGCCAAATAATCTAAAAGCAAATTACATCTGAGTTATAGCAGCAGCAGCAGCAGCAGCACCCATCAAAGCCTTATTAAAAGCAGCCTCTATGAAAAGCCCCCAGACTGCATTTGCTGCTTGTCTAAAAGCTTACTTCTCTTCTGGCCCTGTTTCAAGTTTTGGGCACCACAGCCACCACCCCTCTGGTCTCTAATGCCCACCTACCATACTGGTATGCAGACACATTTGGAAGGAGGCAATTTTTGAAACATTCTAGTTCCAGACTACTTCTAATTCCAAACTACTTAGGGCTTTAAAGGGGAAAAAAACCCATCACCTTCAACTGAGCCCAGAAACAAACTGGCAACCAGTGAAGCTGGTAAACTATTAGTGCAATATGATCCGATCTACCAGTATGTCATAAGCCTGGCAGATGGATTCTGAATCAATGGAAGTATCTGGATTGTCTTCAAGAACAGCCACATATAGAGTGCCTTACAGTAAACCAGCCAGGAGGTGACTAGGGGGGTGACTCCATGGTTGATTTGCTGCGAGCTGGCTCTATTTGGAGGTCGTTCAGGGCACGTGACATCATAGCCATCCCGCAGCCAGCCTGGAGCTATTCACGGAAAAATCAGATTTCCTGAGACTACTTAAAGTCCAATTCTTTTCCTTAAGTTGGGTTCTCTGTGCTATAGTTATTGTGTGCCCAAACCCCAACATTTACCTTGGGTATACTAGACCTACCCAGGGGTGTGCCTTTCACTGTGACCCCATCCCTGTGTTTCCCAGTGTCTACTCAGAAGTAACTTCCAATTGTGGTCTATGAGGCTTGTTCCCTAAAAGCGCACTCCAGAAGTTACTGAGATTCCCATCAATCGAAGTAGCCCATTTAGGAGCCTTAAAGCACTAATTCCCCTAAAGGCTGTGAAGCATGATCTCAAAGCTACATTTCTTTGATGTTTGGTTCTTTGCTTTTAGGAAGTAACTAATCCCCAGCTTCGATCCTTTGCAGCATCACATCGGGAGCTTAATGGGGAAGGAGGCAGGGGGGAGAGCCTGGACGGGGGTGAGAGGAGGCTATCCAATTGGTTGAGCTTCATGGGGAAGGAGAAAAGGGGTAGGCAGGGCTGGTTGGAGCAGGGCAAATCAAGTATTGAGAGGGTTAAAGGTTGGCTAGAGTAACTCTCCTAAAGTACGATCTCGAAGCTGCATTTCTTTGATGTCTGGTTCATTGCTTTTAAGAAGTAACTAATCCGCAGCTTCAGTCCTTTGATTTTTCATAGTGGGAGCTTAATGGGGAAAGAAGAAGTGGGAGGAGAGCCTGAAGGAGGGGCTCTCTCATTGGTTGAGCAGCCCCTGCCAGTCTGATGACACTCAGTTCGAATCCGCTCACCCCACCTGGAAGTATGCGCCTGTGAAGCGGCTTATCAAGGTGTGGAGCACTTGTTCGTGGAGCCCTGCCTGGACCAAAGATGATACCTTGAAAAATCCAGGTAAGCCACCATTTCCTTTTCCTTCCATTGTCATGGAGATCCCCGCTAGGGCATGAATGACTGAGGCCAGGTCTGCTTCTAAAACCAACAGGTCCTTTGTTAATTTTAGCTTTTTCCAGATTTTCACATAGGCTTACACCTGGGGTCCAAGACAAAATGAGGCCTAACCGTTGTTTCCCCTTTCTTATTCATCATTTTCATCTAATTCAGGATAACACCTTTGTCTTGATCAGCCTGCAGCTCTGAATCTTGCCATGCTACTTCATCCTCAGTATATTCTGGCTGAATGGCAACTTTCCCCTCTTACAGAGTAGCTAAAGTAAAACAGGTACATTTTGTAGCTCCTAGTGCTGGAGATTTGTTTTTCTTAGGAATATGAGACACACCTCTGAATTCCTTTGCTGCTTTCCTGGCCTGTGAATAATTTCATAGTCAATTTGTCCCCAGCTAGCCAACCTTCTGCAACAATTAACTTATTTTAATGAGTGATGATCTGTCCATAAGGTAAATCTTTTGCCCAACAAATAGTGCCTAAACTGATGAGTAAATGGAGTTACAGTTAATCACTCCTTGTATGTTGCACTCCTTTTTAGAAAGTGTCCTGCTGGCAAAAACTATTGCCTTCTCCACCCTCCATGGATTTCTGAGAAAGTGCAGACCGAGGTCCCATCCCACTAGCAGCTATCTCCAGAATACATGATTAGATTGATTTTTTTAATTTTGTATTGTAATCTGCTTTGAGGATCTTTGATGGAAAGGTAGGAAATAAACGTTTAAATAAATAAAATAAAGACTTTCTGAGGATCAGAAGAAGCTAATGCTGACATAGGAATCATTTACGATTTCAGCTCCTTGGAAGGACTTGTAGCAGACTTCAGTCCACACAGATTATGCTCCCCTATCAATTTAAATGATTGAACAATTCAGTACCTCTGCAAATTTGGATATAAATTGCCTGTGGTATGATGCGAACACTAGAAAATATCATATTTGTACCTTTGCTTGAGTTAACCAAGCTCACACTACTTCCACTTTCTATGGGCCTGTTGCTATTCCATGTAAGAAATCATGAAATACTGAACAATTTACTGAATAATTGTTTAAATACTGGGATTTTAATGACTCAGCACTCTGTAACCAACTGAGAAAACACACACATGTGTTCTGGCAATGGCTGGCCAAAACAATTATTTCTTCCAGATACTTTAGACATGTAATCCACTGCAAGTCATCAAGGACTATTTTCATTAGTCTCTGGAATTTGCTATGAGATATTACATAATTCAAAAGGCATCACATTGAATACAAAAAGACCCACATGGCTCCATCTTGCCCTCACTGGTTGCATCTAGAATACAGAGGATACTGCAGGATGATGTAGCAGGTCAAAGATCAGACCTGCAGGCTGAACAAGTCAAAGCCCTATGTAGATGTCCCATCTGTGTGAAGGTGCATACTATATATATGGTCTATGTGTGTGTGACAGGATCATGCCTGTTGGGTCCATCCTGTCAACATGCCCCACCTCCTCATATTCAAAATCCTGTCTGCTGCCCCTTCCAATGTACACACTCTCTGTATTTGTGATTTCACCTTCATTTTTGCAGGGTACAGATCATGTACCCAGAGCCTACATGCATGAGGGTGCACATTTATATGTCCTTGTGCAGCCAGGACATTGAAAGCATAGTGCCTGGGTGCAGAGAAGTGACAGGACCAGTGGATACAATCCTGATCACCTCACCACCATACATTTATTTATTTTTTTATTTTATTTATTAAATTTATTAATCGCCCATCTGACTGGTCACCCAGCCACTCTGGGCGATGTACAACCCACCATAAAACAATTTAAAACAATAAAATTTTACCATAATTTTTTTTAAAAAAA
Organism: Heloderma suspectum; assembly: GCF_057233095.1. Taxonomy (NCBI): domain Eukaryota; kingdom Metazoa; phylum Chordata; class Lepidosauria; order Squamata; family Helodermatidae; genus Heloderma; species Heloderma suspectum. Next base: position 77,548,282 of record NC_139461.1, read on the forward strand.
ATACCCTAACCCACCCCAAATGCCTGCCTGAACAACCACGTTTTTAATGCACGACGGAAGCTCATTAAAGAGGGGGCATGACGGAGTTCCCTAGGGAGGGAGTTCCACAGAGTGGGGGCCACCACAGAGAAGGCCCTCTCCCTCGTCCCCACCAGTCTAGCTGTCCTGGCTGATGGGACAGAGAGAAGGCCATCCGAGGCTAATCTTGTTAAGCGGCCTGTCTGGTGCTGCTGGAGGCGCTCCTTAAGATAGGCTGGGCCGGAACCATATAGGGTTTTAAAGGTCAAAACCAACACCTTGAATTTGGCCCGTAAAACAACTGGTAACCAGTACAACTCCTTCAGCACTGGAGTGATGTGATCATGCCGGCAGCTGCCTTTAATCAAGGTGAGCCGCCGCGTTCTGTACCAGCTGCAGTTTCCGAACCGTCTTCAAGGGTAACCCCATGTAGAGCGCATTACAGTAGTCTAAACGAGAGGAGACCAGGGCATGTACTACCGATGGGAGCAGATGGTCGGGAAGGAAGGGGCGCAGCCGCCGTATCAGATGGAGTTGATACAGCGCTGTCCGGCTCACAGCTGACACCTGAGCCTCCATGGACAGCTGGGAGTCCAAAATGACCCCCAGGCTGCGGACCTGGTCTTTCAAGGGTAGCCGTACCCCATTCAACACCAGGTCAACATCCCCCAGCCTCCTCTTGTCTCCCACCAAAAGTACCTCGGTCTTGTCAGGATTCAGCTTCAGCTTATTCCTCCCCATCCAGCCACTCACCGTCTCCAGACATTTGGACAGGGATTCTACGGCCAACCTTGGTGAAGATTTGAATGAGAGGTAGAGCTGCGTGTCATCCGCATATTGATGACACTGCAGCCCAAACCTCCTGATGATAGCCCCCAGTGTCTTCACATAGATGTTAAATAGCATCGGGGAGAGGATGGAACCCTGTGGCACCCCACACTTAAGTGACCACGGGTCCGAAACCTCCTCTCCCAGTGCTACCCTCTGGTACCTGCCGGAGAGGAAGGACCGGAACCACCGCAATATGGTGTCTCCAATGCCCAACCCCTCCAGGCGGTCCAGGAGGATACCGTGGTCAACGGTATCAAAAGCCACTGAGAGGTCGAGGAGAACAAGGAAGGAGCATTCACCCCTATCCAGAGCCCTCCTCATATCATCCACCAAGGCGACGAAGGCCGTTTCTGTCCCATGCCCAGGCCTGAAGCCCGACTGAAATGGGTCTAGATAATCATACTTCTGCACAGAGCTAAATTAACAGGGGATCTCTTTGCCATCGAAACAGACATGAATGATGTGTGATTCCTCCAGCATTACTTTTCTACATATTGTAAATACATAATATAATGCATACATAATGACTATGGACAGGCATTTGGGGATCGCAAAACTAACAGCCAACAACTCTGTAAGATTCTATTGGTCAGAATGATGGGATGCTGTGCAGCAATAGTGTTAAGAGGTGGGTACTACCAAAGGAGCCTCCCTGAGTGGAGAAGAACCACGTTTCCTCAAGACCAGATATACTGGGACCTCCACCAGTTTGTAACTATCAACAGTGATATATTAAAGTGATTGCAGACTACTAATTCGACAGAAGCTTTTCCTGTGCCTAACTAAAAGGCATCCATTCTGGCTAGCTATTAGTGAAATACTATCAATTTGGATCACCACATATCATACATACTGATCAAGATCATAATTTTGAATCAACACTGTTCAAGGAGCTCTGTCAGCTGCTGCAAATAAATAAAATGTTGACTCCACCATACTATCTCTGGTCACATCATCTTGTTGAATATCTGGGGAGTAATTATGGGAGGATCTTGTTGAAAATTCGGGGAATAGGCTCTGAGAGGAACCTGTTGCTGGTGGAGTGAAGGTTCTACACCCCTCACTCATGCAATTTCCCCCTTCCTGAAATAGGATCCCTTGCTCTCTCCCCCCACCCCAACTTCCTATATGATTCTGACACAACTGGATTTAAATACTGGATCTGTTGCCATCCCATCTCATTTGGCCCTCAGAGGAACAGCTAAATCTGAAGGCAACAAAGGAGGAGAAGGAGGAAAATGTAAGGGCGAGGAACTAGAAGCAAGGGAACAAGCTATTTTCCATATCTCTAGCCTTCTCTTCTATCCTGAGGATGAAATAATCTCATTTTTCCTCCATCTGAAGGGAGGGAGCTCTTTCTGTGGGAGAAAGTAAGAGATGAACACCAGTACAGTACAAAAAATATACATATGGAGAGCCTATGAAAAAGACGGAAACAATCCTGCTCTCGAGATCTGTTAGAAGTAGAGGGCTGAGAACCTTTGAAAGAAACCAAACACCGAGCTGTGCCTGGCTCTAACTTCTGCTCCAGGGAATGAACTTCATCCTGGCATGCCTATGTAAAGAAGCCCTCTCTCCAGTATAGCGCCTGCTCTGCATTCAGAACATCCCAGCTTTAGTTTGTGGCATCTCCACCTAGAGCTGGGAGAGACTCCTGCCTCAAAGCTTGGAAAGCCACTGCTACAGTCAATATTCAGCTAGATTGGGCACCGCTCAAGATAGTCAATATTCAGCTAGATTGAGCACCGCTCATCTGACCCAATTGGTTCCTGTGTTCCTATGTACACAGCTTACTAGCCATGCATGTGCCCTGCTGCCAGGTTTGTCTGCTGCCAAGCCAAGCCAGCAGTAGATCCAAGAACCTTATCTAGCCCCTAGTGAACTGCCACACGTGGCTGGTAGACTGAATTTGGCTTTGTGCAGTCCAGCTCCAGTACTGGATCATGATGGAACCAGGGCCTCCCCGTTCCATCATCTCCCACTTACTAAGAAGTTATGCAGCAGCACAAGCTACTATTGGTTCCATTAAAACTATGAAAATCTATAGTAAAGCTGTTAGACCCATTGATTTTCCTGGATCTTAGCACCACAGTTAGATACCAAGCTAAACATCTCCAAATGATTAGACTATTTTAAATATTATTTTTCTCTTTATACTTCACAACAAAATTCCACTTGCTTTTTAGGTTCCCTTAAATTGCTATTAACGGGTATTTTTATTATGCCTTCCAGAATAATACAGATTATGGTCTGATTCTATGCATGTCCATGAGGTCCTCTTATGGATCAGTAACTGGTTAAAGAATAGAAAGCAGAGAGTAGGAATTAATGGTAAATTGTCTCAGCAGAGGGAAGTAAAGAGTGGGGTCCCACAGGGATCTGTATTAGGACCAATGCTTTTCACCTGTTCATAAATTATCTGAAATTAGGAGTGCGCAGTAAAGTGGCCAAATTATTTAGGGTGGTTAAAACAAAAAGGGATTGTGAAGAGCTCCAAAAGGATCTCTCCAAACTGGGAGAATGGCCATCTAAATGGCAAATGCAGTTGAGTGTAAGCAAGTGTAAAGTGATGAAGTGGGGCAAAAAATCTCCACTTCAAGTATAGCCTGATGGGATCTGAGCTAGCGGTGACCGACCAGGAAAGAGATCTTGGGGTTGTGGTGGACAGCTCGAGATGTCAACGCAGTGTGCAGCTAATGTAAAAAAAAAAAGCAACCTCCATGTTAGTCATAATTAGAAAAGGAACTGAGACTAAAACTGCCAATATCATACTGCCCCTATATAAATCTATGGTATGACCACACTTGGAATACTGTGTATAGTTTTGGTCACCACACCTAAAAACAGATATTGTAGAGCTGTAAAAAGTGCAGAAAGGGGCAACTAAGGTTGCAATCCTATGCCTGTTTATACAGAAAAAAAGTCCTACAACTCCCAGCATGCCCCAGCCAGCATAGCTGGGAGTTACAGGACTTTTTTTCTGCCTAAACATGCATAGGATTGCACCCTAAAATGATCAAAGGGCTGGATTATCTCCCCATATGAGAGAAAGTTACAACAGCTGGGATTGTTTAGCTTGGGGAAAAGGAGGGTAAGGGGAGACATGATAGAGGCCTACAAATTATTCATAGTGTGGAGAATGTGGAGAGGCAGACATTTTTCTCCCTGTCTCAAAATACTAGAACCAGGGTCATCCTATAAAGCTGATTGGTGGGAGATTTAGAACAGATAGAAGGAAGTACTTCTTCACACTATGTTCAACTATGGAGTTCGCTACTACAGGATGTAGTGGTGGCCACCAATTTGGATGGCTTTAAAAGGTAGTTAGGCAAATTCCTGGAGGAAAAAGCTATCAATTGCTACTAGTCTTGATGGCTATGTACTACCTCCAGAACCAGAGGCAGTAAGCCTATGTACACCAGTTGATGGGGAACATGGGTGGGAGGGTGCTGTTGTGCTCATGCCCTGCTTGTGGGTTCCTGGTAGACAGCTGGTTGGCCACAGTGAACAGAATGCTGAACTAGAGGGACCCTTGGTCTGATCCAGCATGGCTCTTCTTATGTTCTTATGTTTACTTGGAAATAAGGTCCAAAGAAAGCATATATAGGTTTTGCAGCCATTTATATATGTGTTTTCCTTGAGCAATGACAGACAACCTAATCCAGCAAGGGTGGTTCACACATGGAAACATGTTTCTATCTTCTGGATGAACTACCATATACATGATCCAGTACTTGTTTACTCTGAAGTAAATCCTACTATATTCAGTAGAGTCTACTCCCAGGTAACTGTACATAGGATTGCAGCTTTATTTATTTATTTACATTTCTCTACAGCCTGATCGCTCTCTGGATGATTCACAACAATTTAAACCACAAAATGCATAATAAAATATAATATAAAATATAAGAGTTTAAAACTACAATATAAAAGTACAAACCAAAATAAAACCTAGCAGCAACGCAGAGATTTAAAATACAATTAACAGATTTAAAACAACAAAGTTAAAAGACTAAAATGCCTGGAGAAAATAAAAGGGTCTTCACCTGGGGCTGGAAAGAGCACAATGAAGGCACCAGGAGAGTCTCTCTGGGAAACTCATTCCACAGTCGGTGTGCCAGAGCAGAAATACCCTCTTCTTGGTAGCCACGTGCCTCACTTTCTTTGGGGAAGGACTGCTGAAGATGATCTTGGGGCCCAGGCTGGTACATATTGGAGAGATGATCCTTCAGATAACCTAGCTGTTTAAGGCTTTGAGTGTTAATTAATTAATTCTGCAAAGATGCAAAGAACCCTCAGATGACTGGCACAATAGTTCTAACAGTGCTTTGGGGAGGGGCTGATTCTAAAGACCACTCTTCCCAAAACAGCTGATTGTGCCAACGATAAGTTTGGGTGGCAGGAGGTGGGATCCTTGAATGCATCAGTGCGCATGCAGCTCTCTGCTATGTATAGAGATCTCCAGGTTGGAGGGGGGAGGGCAGAATTCCATTAAAAAAAAAAAAGTAGAGTAAGTAATTATGCTTATTTCTTATCACATGCATGGCAAAGTTTCTTCTTCTGTTCCATTAGCTTATCTTTGTGCAGCTTTAATTGTTCTGGATTCCATGTTAAAACTGGTGGTCACATTAGGGCTCTAATGTTAAACCACCTCATAGTAGCTATACAAAATGTTTTTGCAGAAAAGGAAAATTTAGCCTTTGTATTCTGAATATGAATGATGCCACCTAACAACTGACACTTTTCTCAAGTGGTCTCTAAATATGTCAAGCAGCATCACTGCTATACTGATATTGATCTCCTGGGCATTTCATTAACCTCTCTTCCTGCTCTGAACTAGTCAGTAAATCTTGTATTTTACGTATTGAATGGGAAATTATCTAAGGGTGCAATCCTATGCATGTTTAGACAGAAAAAACCTCCTACAACTCCCAGCATCCTTCCTGCCAGGTGTGCTGACTGGGGCATGCTGGGAACTGTAGGACTTTTTTCTATCTAAACATGCATAGGATTGTGCCCTACATGGCTCTAATACACTATTGCAAGAACTTACACCACTGTTCCATCTGTGGCTCTGACAGTTTCCTTTTATAGCTTATATAGAAAAGGCCTAGAGCTCTCAGCATGCCCCAGCCAGCATGGCTGGCCGGAAGGATGCTGTGAGTTGTAGGAGGTTTTTTTCTGTCTAAACATGCATAGGATTGCGCCCTTAATCTTATGCCTCAATCTCCCATTTGTAAAATTATAAATGTTAACTAGCCTCATGAAGAAACATGATCTTTAACATTTAAACATTGTTCTGAAGATGGTAGATTCATATTCATGTATTTATTGCTTTGCGTTTCCTACTTGGCTTTCAGTCCATGACAGGTTTACACCCTCATCTTAGCCATATCTTCTTAGAAATCACTTCCCTTGGTTTTTGTGGAACTAACTAGTAAATGTGTTTTCTGTGCCTGAAGCAGTTCAAACATATGCACTTGAAAGTAAGCCCCACTACATTTAACACAGCTGAATATTTTATTTGATTTATTAAATTTCTTAATTGCCCATCTGGCCGGTCACCCAGCCACTCTGGGCTATGTACAACAGTACAATTAAAACAGTAAAATTATATGTTAAAACATTGTTTTAAAATACCCTAAACCACCCCAAATGCCTGCCTAAACAACCAAGTTTTCAATGCATGGTGGAAGCTCATTAAAGAGGGGGCATGGCAGAGTTCCCTAGGGAGGGAGTTCCACAGAGTGGGGGCCACTACAGAGAAGGCCCTCTCCCTTGTCCTCACCAGCCTAGCTGTCCTGGCTGATGGGACAGAGAGAAGGCCATCCGAGGCTGATCTTGTTGAGTGGCCTGTCTGGTGTTGCTGGAGGCGCTCCTTGATATAGGCTGGGCCAGAACCATATAGGGTTTTAAAGGTCAAAAGCAACACCTTGAATTTGGCCCAGAAAACAACTGGTAACCAGTGCAACTCCTTCAGCACTGGAGTGATGTGATCATGCCGGCAGCTGCCTTTAATCAGGTGAGCTGCTGCGTTCTATACCAGCTGCAGCTTCCGAACCATCTTCAGGGGTAACCCCACGTAGAGCACATTACAGTAGTCTAGACGAGAGGAGACCGGGGCATGTACTACCGATGGGAGCAGATGGTCGGGAAGGTAGGGGTGCAGCCGCCATATCAAATGGAGTTGGTACAATGCTGTCTGGCTCACAGCTGACACCTGAGCCTCCATGGACAGCTGGGAGTCCAAAATGACCCCCAGGCTGCAGACCTGGTCTTTCAAGGGTAGCCGTACCCCATTCAACACCAGGTCAACATCCCCCAACCTCCCCTTCTCTCCCACCAAAAGTACCTTGGTCTTGTCAGGGTTCAGCTTCAGCTTATTCCTCCCCATCCAGCCACTCACCAGACATTTAGACAGGGATTCCACAGCCAACCCTGGTGAAGATTTGAACGAGAGGTAGAGCTGCATGTCATCCGCATATTGATTACACTGCACCCTAAACCTCCTGATGATATCCCCCAGCAGCTTCACATAGATGTGAAATAGCATCAGGGAGAGGATGGAACCCTGAGCACCCCACATGTGAGCAGCCACGAGTCCAACACCTCCTCTTCCAGTGCTACCCTCTGGGACCTGCCAGACAGGAAGGACCAGAACCACCGTAATACGATGTCTCCAATGCCCAACCTCTCCAGGCAGTCCAGGAAGATACCGTGGTCAACAGTATCAAAAGCTGCTGAGAAGTTGAGGAGCATTCCTTTGTGTCTTTCCTTTTTTAAAAAGTTTTGAACAAGGAAGGAGCATTCACCCCTATCCAAAGCCCTCCTCATATCATCCACCAAAGCAACCAAGGCCATTTCTGTCACATGCCCAGGCCTGAAGCCCGATTGAAATGGATCTAGATCATTGGTAGGGATGAACGAAAGTCAATCTTTCTTACCTTTTTGCAGCTTGGATTCGTGGTGGGGGGGGCGCTCCGTCCCTCCCCCCAGAATCTTCCCTGGGCCGGCTCTGCGGAGCTGCTGGCCAGGGCCGTCCGCAGCTGGAGTTCCGGCTGTGGATGGGCTGCTGCGAACACAAATAGCGGCCGCCATAGCGGCCGCCATTTGCGTCCAGCGAAGCTGCCGTGATAGGCTATGTAAGTATTTACGTAGCCTATCATGGCAAGCCCCCCAAAACAAATAAAACCAGTGTACGCAAATGGTGGCTACGGCGGCCGCCATTTGCGTTCCCTATTTTTAGCCGTTTTAGCCTACGTAAATATTTATGTAGGCTATTAAGGCGAAAAAAAGGGGAACGCAAATAGCGTAGTGGGTGCTATTTGCGTTCCTTTTTTTTCCCGCCGGAATAGCTTACGTAAATATTTATGTAGGCTAAAACGGCGGGGAAAAAAGGAACACAAATGGCGCCCACTACGCTATTTGTGTTCCCCTTTTTTTTTGCCGTAATAGCCTACGTAAATATTTACGTAGGCTAAAATGGCTACAAACAGCGTACGCAAATGGGGGCCGCCGTAGCCACTGCCATTTGCGTACGCTGTTTTTTGGGGGGGGCTTGCCGTGATAGGCTACGTAAATACTTACGTAGCCTATCACGGCTATGATGAAGTGAATGGCGGCCGCAGGGCGGCCACCATTCGCAAGTCAGCGCGGACGGCAGCAGGTAAGTGCTCCGTTTTGCATGCCTTTCATGGGTTGGGGGGGCAGGGGCTTCTTTCCGCCACGGATTTCAGGGGGCCAAATGCACTGGCATTTGGCCTCACCAAGATCCGTGGCGGAATTCTCTGACATCCCTAATAATTGGCTTCTTCCAAGTGTGCCTTCAACTGCATCACCACCACCCACTCAGTGATCTTGCCCCAAAATGGCAGATTCGAAACTGGGCGAAAATTGTTCAAAACTTGGGGATCAAAGGAGGGCTTCTTTAAGAGCGGTCTTATCACTGCCTCCTTGAGGGCTGATGGCATCACTCCCTCCTCAAGGGAGGCATTCACCACTGCCCTGATCCCCTCACCCAATCTCTCTCTGCAGCTCATAATGAGCCAAGGTGGGCAAGGATCAAGTAAGCAGGTGGTCAGCCTTACAAATGAAAGCACGTTGTCCACTTCATCAGAAGGAAGAAGCTGGAACCGATCCCACAAAACCAGTTTGCCACAGGCCACTTCTTGCTTGCTAACTATATCCACGGTGCACGGAATAACACTCCTGATATCCGCAAAGTGCCTTGCCAAGGCCTCACAGGAGGCCTTAGAATGCTCCAGCATTTCTGTACATATGTTCCTGTACAGCATTGTAACCTAAGACTTGGGAGTAACCCCACTGAACACAGTTGGATATATTTCTGAATAAACATGCCTAGGGTTTGGCTGAACAAGATTATTTTGGTATTTATCATCTTTTTTCTTCATAAGAGCCTGTTATATGGAACTTCATCACAGGCATTTAAAAGTTTAAAACAGATTCTCTTCTACATCAGCTACTTCACGAACTGTTAACTTGCTAGCCAAAAATTACATACTGTGAAAGGAAATGGTCAAGATTTACATAGTTTCTGGGATTTTAATTTTAGTTCTTCTCTCAAAAATCGTTGATACCAAAATACGAATCACCAGTGTTTAATTCCCAGGATCATCATTAACACCTTTTAGAAAGATGGGTACAACCTTGGCCAATCTCCAGTTTGCTAGTAGTGTAGCTGTTTTCAATGATAAATTACATATTTTTGTTAGCAGCTCAGTTACATTGGTTGTTAGTTCCTTTAGAACTCTCTGATGAATACCATCTGGTCCTCGTTGATTGATTGCAATTTAATTTCTTTAGCTGCTTATCATTTTTTGATATTTGTGTTTTCGTGAGTGCCTGACTTTCAACACCTAGAAACAATAAAACTTGAGCATATAGCTCATTTTCTTTGATGAAGAACAGCACAAAAGAAGAATAGCTCATCCTCTTAAGCTTTCCAGTTCACTAACACAGAAAAACTAGAATAAAGAATGCAAAATCCAAAACCTTTGTGTCTTTCCTGTTTTTAAAAGTTTTGAACAATTTAAATAGAAATAGTGGTGAAATGTACCGTCTAGATGGTTTCAAGTGGTACCATTTTGACATTCAAGGGTGCTTTCTATTAAATGTAGGTAACACGATTAACAACGTAGTTCATACAATACAAGCATAGGCAACATTTTAGCTATGTATAAAACTATGTGCTTATGTGCAAAAACCCACACATTTTCATGGATTAAAAAAGAGAGGAAAGTGGGAATTCACACGACAAACTTCAAAATGAGAGTAGCTGAAGGAGGAACAAACAAAGTTATGAAAATGAAGAAGGATGACTATAATAATTGATTGTCTATTTCCCCAGTCCATAAATTTATCTGTCCATGAGCTCCACCTTCTTCTTGTGCTGTCTTGATTTACTGTGCTTTCTGCTTGCTTTAGACTGTCAGCTTCTCTGTAAAGTTCCAGACACACCAATAATACAGTTTATATCATGAAACTTTGGCATTTTAACAAATCCTTGTTCAAATCAAATGTAACTATTAGTTTGAAACAGCCTCAGGAGCTACCCCAGCAAGCCTGACCTTTCAACCTACAACCAGACCAGCCAAGTTTATAGTGTCTTGAGGTCAGGTCTCCTATTTCACATGACTTCAGGGGTTTTAAAACCACACTGTGTTGAAGAAAATCTCAGCAAATTTTGTGATAAGTAAACTTTGCTCTCCTGCTGTCCATGGAGACATAGCAACATGATTCTAATGAATTGTGGTGGCACAATATACAGAGGCAAAATTCATAAAAGATAGGAAAGGAGATTAAAAGGAGAAAAATAGCCTGAGATGTACTAACCTGTAGCGAGAGCAGTGGGTTACTTACTTTTTTCTCCCCCCAAGTGGTTTGGACCTCAGGATTGCAACATTGTCACAATGATTTGAAACCTCTCAAAGGGATTTATGCTTTGCAGCTGACATTTTAAATTGAGGATTTACTTGGGCTAGTATTGAATATTTCTTAGTTCTTTGGAGGTCATATATTATGGACATTTTTTTACCCATTTAATCTGGCTAAATCCATAATGTGTAGTGCCAAATATAAATATGTGAATACTTTAAAACATTGTTAAGAAGAACCCCAACTCTAGACTTGAGGTGCACTCAGATGGCTTTCTCTTTAACTAGACAGAGTCTCCTAGTTTATATCTGATATTAGAGCTAGTAAAGAAAAAAAGTGAATGCCATATGACAGTATATAAATCAAGCATCAATAACAAGTGAAAGATATTATTTCAGGAGTTTTTACTTCTTATACGTTTGTAGAATTGGAGGGGAGGTTTTTGGGTTATAGTTTTTTTTTGGAAGATTATCCAGGTCATTGCCTGAAATTTATGGAAAGCTTTATGTTTTGCTCTTCTTCTCTAGGTTTTGTTGTGCATTTAAAGAAACAGATTAATTTTTGATGAATGCCTGGATTCCTGAAGTGAGATTTATTCCTGGAGGGGGGAAGGAACATTTTGAAATCTGGGGAGATAGTCACTTAACATGTTTGTCTCCTCTTATTACACTTCCTACTCAAGGCTTCTACAACTCATACTGAAAAAGCTGGTTCGAAATCAGGCAGATTAGTATATTTATACATATTCACTTAAATTTGCATTTAACTCCAATACAAGTCTTCAAGCTTTTAATGCAGTTTCAGCAAAGAAAATTAGGCCATATGTAAGAATCTAGGATATGTTTCCTTTAAAGTTTCATATATATATATCTGTGTGACTGTTACAGCATTTTAAAGCATTCTTTCCCCCTGGGACAACAGGACCAACATTTTCTTTATTCTGTATATATTCCCAAAGTAGTATTCCTCCTATCAA